>NC_064616.1:913841518-918841518 GCF_023898315.1 Schistocerca nitens
CCCATGACTCCCTCGCTCTCGCTCTCCCATGACTCCCTCGCTCTCGCTCTCCCATGTCTCCCTCGCTCTCGCTCTCCCATGACTCCCTCGCTCTCGCTCTCCCATGACTCCCTCGCTCTCGCTCTCGCTCTCCCATGACTCCCTCGCTCTCGCTCTCCCATGACTCCCTCGCTCTCGCTCTCGCTCTCCCATGACTCCCTCGCTCTCGCTCTCGCTCTCCCATGACTCCCTCGCTCTCGCTCTCCCATGACTCCCTCGCTCTCGCTCTCCCATGACTCCCTCGCTCTCGCTCTCCCATGACTCCCTCGCTCTCGCTCTCCCATGACTCCCTCGCTCTCGCTCTCCCATGACTCCCTCGCTCTCGCTCTCCCATGACTCCCTCGCTCTCGCTCTCCCATGACTCCCTCGCTCTCGCTCTCCCATGACTCCCTCGCTCTCGCTCTCCCATGACTCCCTCGCTCTCGCTCTCCCTCTCCCATGACTCCCTGGCTCTCGCTCTCCCTCTCCCATGACTCCCTGGCTCTCGCTCTCCCTCTCCCATGACTCCCTCGCTCTCGCTCTCCCTCTCCCATGACTCCCTCGCTCTCGCTCTCCCTCTCCCAAGACTCCCTCGCTCTCGCTCTCCCTCCCCAAGATTCCCTCGCTCTCGCTCTCCCTCTCCCATGCCTCCCTCGCTCTCGCTCTCCCTCTCCCAAGACTCCCTTGCTCTCGCTCTCGCTCTCCCTCTCCCAAGATTCCCTCGCTCTCGCTCTCCCTCTCCCATGCCTCCCTCGCTCTCGCTCTCCCTCTCCCATGCCTCCCTCGCTCTCGCTCTCCCTCTCCCATGACTCCCTCGCTCTCGCTCTCCCATCACTCCCTCGCTCTCGCTCTCCCATGACTCCCTCGCTCTCGCTCTCCCTCTCCCTCTCCCTCTCCCATGACTCCCTCGCTCTCGCTCTCCCATGACTCCCTCGCTCTCGCTCTCCCATGACTCCCTCGCTCTCGCTCTCCCATGTCTCCCTCGCTCTCGCTCTCCCATGACTCCCTCGCTCTCGCTCTCCCATGACTCCCTCGCTCTCGCTCTCGCTCTCCCATGCCTCCCTCGCTCTCGCTCTCCCATGCCTCCCTCGCTCTCGCTCTCCCATGACTCCCTCACTCTCGCTCGCCCATGACTCCCTCGCTCTCGCTCTCGCTCGCCCATGACTCCCTCGCTCTCGCTCTCGCTCGCCCATGACTCCCTCGCTCTCGCTCTCGCTCTCCCATGACTCCCTCGCTCTCGCTGTCGCTCTCGCTCTCCCATGACTCCCTCGCTCTCGCTCTCCCATGACTCCCTCGCTCTCGCTCTCCCATGACTCTCTCGCTCTCGCTCTCGCTCTCGCTCTCGCTCTCGCTCTCGCTCTCGCTCTCGCTCTCGCTCTCGCTCTCGCTCTCGCTCTCCCATGACTCCCTCGCTCTCGCTCTCGCATGACTCCCTCGCTCTCGCTCTCGCTCTCCCATGACTCCCTCGCTCTCGCTCTCGCTCTCCCATGACTCCCTCGCTCTCGCTCTCGCTCTCCCATGACTCCCTCGCTCTCGCTCTCCCTCTCCGATGACTCCCTCGCTCTCGCTCTCCCTCTCCGATGACTCCCTCGCTCTTGCTCTCCTTCTCCCTCTCCGATGACTCCCTCGCTCTCGCTCTCCCTCTCCCATGACTCCCTCGCTCTCGCTCTCCCACTCCCATGACTCCCTCGCTCGCTCTCCCTCTCCCATGACTCCCTCGCTCTCGCTCTCCCTCTCCCATGACTCCCTCGCTCTCGCTCTCCCTCTCCCATGACTCCCTCGCTCTCGCTCTCCCTCTCCCATGACTCCCTCGCTCTCGCTCTCCCTCTCCCATGACTCCCTCGCTCTCGCTCTCCCTCTCCCATGACTCCCTCGCTCTCGCTCTCCCTCTCCCATGACTCCATTACTCTGCCATGACTCCCTCCCTCTCCCCCTCCCTCCCCCTCTCCCTCTCCCTCTCCTCTCTTCCCCTGCCCCCTCTCCCTCTCCTCCTCTCCCTCCCCTCCCACTCCCACTCCCCCTCCCACCCCCCTCCCCCTCCATCTCCCTCTCCCACCCCCCCTCCCCCTCCATCTCCCTCTCCCACCCCCCTCCCCCTCATCTCCTTCTCCCACCCCCCCTCCCCCTCCATCTCTCCCTCCCTCTCGCTCTCCCCCTCCCCCTCCCCCTCGCCCTCCCACTCCCCCTCCCACTCCCACTCCCCCTCCCACTCCCCCTCGCCCTCCCCCTCCCACTCCCCCTCCCACTCCCCCTCCCACTCCCCCTCCCACTCCCCCTCCCTCGCCCTCCCCCTCCCCCTCCCCTGAACCTCTCCCACTCCCACAAGCCCCTGTTCCTCAAACCTCTCCACAAAATCTTTAAACAAAAACTCAAATCAAATGAGAAAAAATGTCCATGCATGTATACTCCCTTGGCCCCGGCTCTGGGGCCGGTTGGTTACATGTACGTGTACATAAACAAACCAAACAGGATGGGATACACAGTAAACTCAAAGTAGTTATGTGTATATTGGAGTTACGTCTATACTAGTGACCGCAGACTGTAACGCATCAAAACAGGTGCAAACAAACTAAAAAATTCGAATTAAAATGTTTGAAAAACGTAAAAAGCTTATGTTTCATTAATAGTGGCAGTGCGACCTACATGTGACCAGATAAGAGAAAACACAGATGCCAACTAAAAACAGAAAGAACTGGAAGTAATCACTTATTTACATAAAAAGCGAGCAGTGAACTGTTTTATAATGGGCAAGTAATACATATCGGAACAAAAGTCTTATCATAACTTTATCGCTGTGGATCCCACTGATGATACCTTAAACTGAAAAAATGTGAAATGAGTCTGGGAAAATAAAACACACCGCAGCAAGAGAAGGCATTTTTATTTATGAAACCAATATTTCTCTGCTTGCTGTGGAGGATGGCCATGCAAAGAAACTCAAGACAGTTTTTTTTTTCCTTTTTATTTTTTATTTTTACACTACTGGCCATTAAAATTGCTACACCAAGAAGTAATGCAGATGATAAACGGGTATTCATTGGTCAAATACATTATACTAGAACTGACATGTGATTACATTTGCATGCAGTTTTGGTGCATAGATCCTGAGAAATCAGTACCCAGAACAACCACCTCTGGCCGTAATAACAGCCTCGATATGCCTGGGCATTGAGTCAAACAGATCTTGGATGGCGTGTACAGGTACAGCTGCCCATGCAGCTTCAACACAGTACCACAGTTCATCAAGAGTAGTGACTGGCGTATTGTGAGGAGCCAGTTGCTCGGCCACCATTGACCAGACATTTTCAATTCGTGAGATATCTGGAGTATGTGCTGGCCAGGGCAGCAGTCGAACATTTTCTGTATCCACAAAGGCCCGTACAGGACCTGCAACATGCGGTCATGCATTATGCTGCTGAAATGGAGGGTTTCACAGGGATTGAATGAAGGGTAGAGCCACGGGTTGTAACACATCTGAAATGTAACGTCCACTGTTCAAAGTGCTGTTAATGCGAACAAGAGGTGACTGAGACGTGTAACGAATGGCACCCCATACCATCACGCCGGGTGGTACGTCAGTATGGCGATGACAAATACACGCTTCCAATGTGTGTTCACCACGATGTAACCAAACACAGATGCGACCATCATGATGCTGTAAACAGAACCTGGATTCATCTGAAAAAATTACGTTTTGGCATTCATGCACCCACGTTCGTTGTTGAGTACACCATCGCAGGCGCTCCTGTCTGTGATGCAGCGTCAAGGGTAACCGCAGCCATGGTCTCTGAGCTTATAGTCCATGCTGCTGCAAATGTCGTCGAACTGTTCGTGCAGATGGTTGTTGTCTTGCAAACGTCCCCATCTGTTGACTCAGGGATCGAGATGTGGCTGCACGATCCGTTACAGCCATGCAGATAAGATGCCTGTCATCTCGACTGCTAGTGATACGAGGCTGTTGGGATCCAGCACGGCATTCCGTATTACCCTCCTGAACCCACCGATTCCACATTCTGCTAACAGTCATTGGATCTCGACCAACGCGAGCAGCAATGTCATGATACGATACACCACAATCACGATAGGCTAGAATCTGACCTTTATCAAAGTCAGAAACGTGATGGTATGCATTTCTCCTCCTCACATGAGGCATCACAACAACATTTCACCATTCAACGCCAGTCAACTGCTGTTTGTTTATGAGAAATCGGTTGGAAACTTTCCTCATGTCAGCACGTTGTAGGTGTTGCCACTGGTGCCAACCTTGTGTGAATGCTCTGATAAGCTAATCATTTGCCTATCATAGCATCTTCTTCCTATCGGTTAAATTTTGCGTCTATTTTCATGGTGTAGCAATTTTAATGGCCACTAGTGTAGTTATTTATTTAGTTTTTGTCAGTATGTGTAAGTAGAGGTTATCTTTTTCTTAGTTCAATTTCCAAAAGGTAGTGCACATTTTAATTTGTTTGTTTCACCAAGTCTGCATACAGGCCTGGTTGCATATTGGCCAAAATTTTTGTAAATGAGTTTTCCACTTCCTCTGTGATTTTACTTACTTAGATTTGCCTTAGAATTGTTAGTTCAGGGTATGATGAAATGGATGCTGTGGTTATATTTTCCATTAGGGTGACTGTAGTGGCATGTGTGTTCAGCAGGTAAATAAGACTCTTTAGTGATTTTTCAGGATATGCTGTAGAGGTGGGAAGAGAGTGGAGCAGGAGGGGAACATTGTTGCCCTTCAGGCTTAATTAAATAAGGCAAGATAAGTTCCAGACAGGTTAGGGGGGGAGGAGAGTATAGAGCGATGGGGAGTGGCAACAGATAATAGAAGAAACAGCCCTAGACTTGTTTTGACACATTGCAGTAAACTTTCAGCAAGAAATTGGAAGGTAAGAATGTAAGAAAGTTAGTAAAGAGAAAGTAAGGTTGGTTGTTAGGTAGTTGTCATGTGAAAGCTGTAGGCCAACTTATGAGGATTCCCTTTCACTTTCTCGACTGTGGAATTGAAATTCAGTCGGAACTTCGCTCTGAATTCAATCTTTCTTGTACTAATGAATTAATTGGAATAAGTATGAAGCAATACATTTTTCACCAGCAGTGAATTTATTAATCAGATAGCCAGATATAACGTATCCTTCTACAATTGTCCGATCATGTGCTTGCTATTCAAACAACTTTTGCTTTTTGTGGGTCTCAAATCATTCAGAGAAGCTCTCCATACTTGAGACTTCTATGTTTGCATTTTTGTATAACCAACACATTTAATACTTAAATAGTCTATTAACATAATACACAAATTTAAATTTATTAAGATAATTATTTATATCTTTCTCTTAACAAATGATCTGTCAAAAGCCAAAGGTAGGGAGGGTTTGGTCGCTCTTATTGTCATTTAGTATTTATATGCATCCCTACTTCAGTGTTACTAAGTCGCATAAGCAATTTTCGTTTCATAACTCTTTGTACTTTTCTGAATTTCATTTACAATCAGAAGAATTTATTTCTACTTCACTAAAAACTTATTTACTCACTTTCACTTTACTTATTGCCACAAACAGAGTAAGAATATTAAAATCGTTAAATTTATCGGAAAGTATCCAAGCAAAATACTTAAGCAAAATTTCACTTTAGCAAATCTATTACATAAATCATACAGTACTTTTATCTTTACGTTAAAAGTTAGTCCACAACAATTATTTTCAGACTTTTGCCTTACATGAAGCCCCATTGTACACTTCTTTGTTAAATGTTCGCTTGTAGTCACGCTTTCCTTGAATTTGTCACTTTCTCAGACAATGAATCTGGTATTCAGTGATGAAAATTAGTGCTTGTGGATACTTAAATGTTTTTATAACAGGTTTAATCGGAATAATCAGATACCAGGAAAGAAACCTATATAGGTGAATATTGGGAATAAAATAACAGGATGAAACAAATTTTATGTAACTTAATAATTATTCGAAAACATTAATTTTGAATTAATGGTTCATGCTTCTATGATTCTAATTATAGAGTTTGTAAGGTGTTGGCTGTAGCCATTGGATGTGGCAGATAGTAATGGCAGCTACACTGTCCATTGTATGGTGTACAAATTTCTTGAAATATGGGCTAATTAATTCTTCATGGCACCATTTTAATGTCCATAACATAACCCAACAACTCATACCAAAGCTGTAATAATTCAGCAGCTGTTATCCGAGGCTACTGTGCGTCAATTTCCAGACAAGGCATCGCCTGCTCCATCTGAGTGTTAATTCTTTCGCTGCTGCCGAGTTTTACTTCTTTTGCTGCTACCCACAGACTGTCTCTTCTTGTTATCACTCTTTCTACAGGTAGCATGCCAAAAAACCAAGCCACCTTTCATGATTTCCACAGTTAACTTCCATACAGTACAAAAGCACTCCACCTTTTACGTAACACATATTCTACACATTGTCCCTAAGCATGTACCATTTTATACAAATGACAACTTGCTCAAATGTATATATTTACACACACACACACACACACACACACACACACACACACACACACACACACACACACACACACACACATTTTCATTGCATTAATCTATGACAAAAAATTGTTTAGTAAATTATAAATTTCACAAAGATTTCTTTACATAAGTTACATACATACATACATTAGCAAAGCACTCTAACATCACATATATCATATTTTTCAAATAGTCTTTGCATATCGCAGTTATATTATGACAAATTTTAAATGCAAAAAAAAAACTATAAATTTAAATGACTGAGTAATATTGTTCTAAGAGCAGCACCTTTTTTAGGTTAGGGAGGACAGAAAAACAATGAAGTTTCAATAGATGCCAGAATTGTAACAACATGCAGTTTGAGAAAGAAACTAAAGTACATAATTTTGGTATACTGTATTCATATAAAAACTTATTAGTTGAAAATTTCCTGCATTCACAGCAAATTTTGTTTCCACAAAGTTGCTTCACTTGGTGTAAAATGTCAGCATCCTTATTACATCAGAATAATTGAGGGCTAAGGTGTAAAAATAATGATTTACTTACTTCCATTTATGAAGTTGTCATCAAACGGAATGGACATAATCTGCCTCTTTGGAGATCGTGTGACCACAGGTACACGGGTATGTAATGAAAAATGCAACATATTTATTTAAAAAAGCCCTTGCTTATGTGAAAACTATTGATGATGCTCGTATGGTGGCTGCTACCAGAGTAGAAGTGTTTGATGTTTCAAGACACAGGGTATTAAATTCGTACCGCATACAGGGAAAGCAGAAAATCATCATCCACTAAGTCCCAATGCAGGCAAAGTAAGTTTAAGTGATCATGACAAACAGCTATTTAAGTGGAATGTGACGAAAAAGGAGTGGATGGCAGCTGCAAAAATCAGTTCAGAACTGAATGTCACAGTCGCACTTGCAAACCCTGTCAGCACCAAAACAACACAAAGGGAACTCAGTAAGCAGGGAACTGGAGGATGGAGGGCGAGCTGGAATTCCAAAACCAGTCATCAGTGATGCAAATGCGTGTAACAGGAAAACATGGTGCCGAGGCCCTAAAACCGGGACTTCGGAGCAATGGAAGAAAGTCATTTGCTCAGATGAGTTTCATTACCAATTGTTTCCAGCTTATGGCAGACTTTCTGCCTAAAGAATGAAACATAGTTGGGGTTCATTAATGATTTGCACAGCTGTATTATGGTATTCCATGAGCTGCATGGTTACTGTGCACAGTCGCATTACTGCCAAGGTTTATATGACCATTTTGGCTGATCATGTCCATCCTATGGTACAAACTTTGTGCCCAATTGTGGTGCTGTGTTGCAAAACAGTGGCCTACATTAACACACCTTGCATCAACCAGGACTGATTTTGTGAGCAAGAGTTTGAATTGTTGTATCTCTCCTGGCCAACATAGTCACCAGATCTCAATAATGTTCAGCCTTTGTGTTCTACTTTGGAGAGAATGGTCTATGATCTTTATCCACATCCATCATAGTTATTTGAACTTGCCACTATTTTTCAGGAATAATGATATGATTCCCTTGAAAACCATATTGGAGCTGTATTTATGCTTTCTGAGGTGACTGGATGCTGCTTTGAATCCCAGCAGGTTTCCTGCACTGTATTAAGCATGTAAGATTTTTAGTGTTTCCATATTTTTGTCCATCTCTTCCTTATTGCATCATTTTTTGGGGTTAACTCATTAGGCCAAAGTAAATTTTTCATAGTTAAAAAGCATTTAATAAGAATTATCTGTGAACTTGAACATCATGTAGATGCCTATTCAGGTAACTGTGGGTACTAACTCTTGCTTCCCAATATATTTTCCTTAATGAAATTTGTCATAAATCATATATATGTCATCTTCATACCAACAGCTCTGTTTATTGACTAAATACTACAAATAAGAAGAATCTTTAAAGTCACTTTAGTTCAGATATGTGTCCATTTTTCAAGAATACACATTTTTGGTAACTTGCCAGCAGCCTTAAAAGTCTAGCTACTAATGATAGTTCAGCTTATTAATCTTACTTCTGCACATCTTCAGTGCAGTAATATCATCAGTGTAAACAATTTTCGTTGTGGGAGATGTATGGCTGTAGTAATCGAAGACTTATCATATGCATCTCACTGCAGTATACAAGGGACGACAAAAAGTAAGTTACACATTATTATGGCAGGCCAAGTAACTTTTCTTGAATGTTGCACTACACTTCAGAGTGACACAGATACATGATGCTGTTTTTCAAGATAGTCTATAAACAATGATCAGAATGTTCTACAATTGTTAAATTCCTCTATAAGGAGTCTGCTCCTTAGTCATGGAGCCATTCGAGAACTTCTGTGTGAGTGTGATCATCACTGGAAAATCTATGATTACTGCAAATCAGATCCTTGATTCCATGGACAGTTTCACCTGTGGTAGATGTCGACGCCCTTCTCTCCTGATCAGTATTACCCAAATAGCACCATTTCACTATTTCTTAATCTGACATTGCATTTGGCCCACCTCCAGAATTTCAGTGGGAATCTGTGTGGAAGTTAGACATTTTGCCCACAAGAACCGTACTGTCCCTCCTACTTCAACTTTGGAAGTACATTTCCAATTGCCGTGTCACATCAGTCACACACTGTGGTTCACCTGTTAATCCTGCCACAGCAAAACTGTCTCTGTAAGGGAACCCAAAACATGTACTCTCTTTTGACATGCTTCACTCTTGTTGTGCAGTGGTCTTAGTGTGGAATGACATGTGTAACTTACTTTTTGAAGTTTTCCCTTACATTTACACATTTTTTGACAAGTATGTAAGCCTTTTAAAGGGAAATATGTTTGAGTTTTTGTCATACTCCACATCCACGAATATCATTTCACTTATGATGTGTGCAAGGAACAAGAGCATCTACTTCCCCCAGTCCCTTGCATTAGAAAGTCATAGTTGGAAACTTGCTTCACGTCATTTGCTTGGTTTTCAACCTCTATCTGGCCTAAGCTAAGGCTGATTGCACTGTCATTGTATATCCCTTACACACATCACTGCCCACTCCATGCACTGGATATGTTCACCTGTGAGAAATTCATCCACCAGAATACTTTCTTGTGGACCATCAGTCCTGTCCATGGTATGAACATCTGAACCAACTGTAGCATTGGAAAGTTGCACATGTTTGTAGTATATAATATCTGTACCCATATATTTTAACATTATTCCTCTGCCCAACGATGAAGGTGATGAGCTCTGTGCACCAGTCTTCACATGCTAGGATTCTACCGCCTACAAAGTAGGCTCTTTCCACATTTGTCATTTTACAGTCCATCATTTTCCTTCCAGATAAATGGGCAGTGAGATGACTCCTGCAAAGTGAAAATGGATTCGGCAGTGAAGAACACATTTCTTCAATCATTTGTGGGCCAGTCTCAGTGCTTCTGACTTTACAACAGACAGGCCCATTTCTATATTTCTTCAAGCTGCTTTTATGGCCTATAGGTAAATAGCTTGGAGTCTGATACAGAGTTTGTAATGAAACATCTTCAGTGGCAGCTGTAGCACTGACAGAGAAAGTGTTGGTTGCTTGTTGTTGTTGTTGCTTTTTTAAATTTTTTAAAACTGTGACTGGTCCTGTTATGATTACTTTTAAGTAATCTTGCATTGGCCTTTAGCAAATACTTCTTATTCTTGCTGCTGCTGCCAAAACCGTGACATAAAATTTACTGTCACGTAAAAAGCTACTGAGTCTACAGCCTGTCAGATATTCTTCAAGGGGTTTGAGGATTCAGGCTCTGTATATGACTGACCAAATAATATCTTTGTGGTGTTAGACTGTAAACTGCAGTATGCTACAATGAAAGTGCATTGATGACCGAGACATGCCAGATCTAACACACTGCTTTTCTGTGTTTTTAAATCACTTGCCTGGTCAATGGAAGTTCTGATGTGGTGGTCCTTTACAATGACTCTTGTGTACTCCTTGCACTCTAGTGTATATTTTAAAATTGTCTTCCCCCTGTTGTGTCCCCCCCCCCCCCCCCCTTTAGTTGCTAATTAATAATTTCACTAAGCAGTGCATTCCTTTTTTGTAGTTTAAGGACCATTTAAATGCTTCGCATGCAGCCTTCACTGCTGCCCTGCGATCACTCCAAAATCACTACTCAGGGCGTCTGGAGCGAACAGAGGAACAACGTGTTGCTATTCGCAAGTATCATGCACCAAAACTTGCACGACTTGCACTGGAAAGCACCTGCATGTGTGACATGATTCGTTTTGGTAAGTATTGATTGCTTAACTTGAGGGCATTAAGAAATGTGTAGCAGTCATTAAATTTGATGATGATAAGAATTGTCACTGCGCACAATTTGAGTGTGAGTGTCTATGAGACTAGTGCTCTTCATAATGCGATTCCTGAAAAGATTGTTGATTACGGTAGTGAGACACAAATAGTGCATCAGAATATGAATAATTTTTAACTGTCATGCATTCAGAAAGCACATAAGAAAATTGCCAGAAATGACATTGTTCTTCACTTCTTAAAAGATCCGATAATAAAGTAATTTAGATGTGTAACACCATCAGTACGAAGTGGCTATCTCGTGGAAAGATTGAAACATAACTGCAGCCAGCAGAATAAAATAAGGTAATATTACTATTAAGTTGGATATGGAGATGGCCAATCGTTGTTTACAAACAGCAAGTATTTTTAACAAATGGTGTGTAAATGTAGTTAGGTAAACACTGTCAAGTAGTTGTTAGAAATGTGAATGACTGGTTCAATTTAATGTAGTTTAGTTTTTTAAATGTTCCTGGGAAGTCCTGGGTGGAATTTAAATAATAGAAGGAATAAAGCTAGTGACCCACCATATAGTTTAGGCATTGAGCGGGTCATAACGGTATTAACGAGACTAAGCTTTTCAGATGATATCCTTCTGAAGAGGTAACAAGTTCAGAATACATGTAGATGGCTATGTCGTCTGGACTGACTAAATTTCCTAGGTGACTACATTGGTCCAGTGCCAGTGTAATGTAGTCATCTGGAAAAATATAGGACATTTCGGGAGGAATAGTAAGAATTTTAAGCAGTGCTAATAGAGACTAATTCAAATAAAATATTGTGTATAACATGGGTCCAATTTGTATTGCTGACAGAGATACAGTGGATTACAAAGATAAATTTTCATTTAATGTGTGGTATGCCAGTTGCTACGAGTTTATCAGATTGTAATTTTGTTTTTAAATTCATGTTGTGAAGTTTTGCTTGAGTTTACATAATTCAGTTTTTCAACTGTGATGGTGATTTGTTAGCCAATTATTGGCTAGCTGCTCTTGCTGATGCTAAAATGATATACACAGTCAACGTGGAGATCTATGTTGGACTATAGCCTGTAGGTTCTTTTTGTCAGCAACAAATCAAGTGAAGTTACCAAGAGAATTACTAAGCGTGAGTTGTATCTGGTCACAGTATCACTGCTGATATCTGGTTTTCTGAGTTTGACCTCATCGATTTTGTGAAGACAAAAACGATGATGTATGTTGGAACTGTCAGATAAAATACAAGACAATTGCCATCAGATTTTGTTGATGGAAAAGGGAAGAAACAGCACAACAGTGAGTTTGGTTTTAATGATTGGAAGACTTCGGTTTCCTACATACTGCACCAGAATGCAAATTTGATTCTTGTATCTTTGCTTCATAATGAGGATGCCATTGGTCCTGAATCCGGAGAGAAAAATAAACCAGAGGTAGCCACTTTCTAGAATTTAACGAAAGGTGACATTAATACTGTAGACAAAATGTGTACTACGTACAGTATTAGCAGAAACACAGTGTTGGTCAATGATCAATTTTTAACAGTGTTGTGTGTGGGTGGTATCAACTTCGAGGGTATTTACCTTGGAAACCAACTGGAGAAACTATGTAGAAGAGTCTACCTAAAGTCAATGGCACATCAATCCATTCTTGGAGAGATGTACAGAAGTAGTATGAAGAATATTGGAATCCCATCCAGCTTGCAAAACTGACTGAAAAGATTTATCGCCACAGAAGACAGAGAGAAATCGACACCTCTCCCACATCCTGAAAGACGTAGATGCACTACCTGCACTACAGAAATAGTTCATAGGAGGATGTCAAACTATGAACGTAAACAGTGCCACAACACAATAACCTTTTTCCTTGCAAATAGGTGCTGCCAACTTTGCTTCTCTGTGCATCAATGTGTTTCTTCTGGTAATTCTGAGTGAGTGTGAGAGACCAGCACCAAGCATGCTAATGGAGATTTGCGATTGAGGCTGCCGGCTGGACCCGATCCAGAGGTCAATAGCCAGGAGGCTCTTGTTTTGGCATTGTACTGTACCCTGCAGCAGACACTGCTGGATTTTCCTTTTATGGCACAGGAAGTCATGGACACCTTTTCTGCTTTGTCAGTCCAGTTGGCTCAAGCATGCTACTCCTGCAGCAGATTTGATGTGCTGTTTGTTTTTTCTGCAGCGGGATCGACTCAGCATTGTTCAGGAGCCCCTTATGCTTGCCATGGAGGGACAATGTTGTTGAGTTGTCGTCACTCCAGCTTTAAGTCCTTGCATACTCCAGATACTGCATGTTTCACTATGGGGTATGTCTTGTATGAAGGTTTTGATGTGGCATAACATCTACTGGCCGACGATTGATCATGATATTTAACGTTGTGCAGACATGCACGGTCTGTGCCCTGCTACATCAATTTTCCTCTTGGTCATTTCCAGAGCACTCTCACACTGGGATGTGCATTTACTTTGTGAGCTGTTTTTGGGGGAAACAAGTGATTATTGGTGGTTGATGTGTTATCAAATTTCCTGTATGTCTCCAAACTGTCCATGATGTCAACAGCAACTATTTATGCATTGCCAGTCATTTTTGCTATTGAGGGCTTTCCCTGCACCCTTGTCTCTGATAATGGTAGGCAAGTTGTCATGGGAGTTTGCAGAGCTTTGCATCTGCAACAGTATCCAACATCTCACTACCACCCTGTTCCACCTGGCTTTAATTCGGAAGTGGAGTGATTCATACAAATGTTCAAAATTCAAATGATAGAATCTGAGTCTGTCTGTCTCATCGTCCAACAATGCCATGTTTAGATTTCTTGCCATGTAGTGAGTGATGCTGGTTAACAGGTGCAGTCCTATGGAATGATAGCATTGGTGCCAGCCGTGGCATCTTTTTTAATTGTTGCGCTCTGACCAGCATATCCCAGCCATCATGGCTCACCATGTTTTTCTTAAGACAGTACTGTTTGGGGCCAGTCTTTCGGCTGGCAGCAGGAATGGCTGCTGGGTGTAGTACTGGACCACAAAGGTTGCCATTTGTTCATGGTGGAAGTCTGTCAGCTGTATCTGAATTGTTATTCCAGTCAGTTGTGGCCAAGACCTGTCGGACCCTCGAAACCTCCATCTCCAAGCCAGCTAGACAATGGAGTCATTCACAGCATTGTTCCGGTGGGAAGCTCCCAATTGTCGTTGTGTGCTTACTCACTGCTGCTCCCCATTGCTCACTCTGCCAATCTACCTTCGACTGCAGAGTGGGATGCTGTTGGGGATAACTCTCATGACTGTTAATGCAGAATCCATACAATTCGAACTGATGTCCTCCTTTCCCCACTCTCCAGTGAATGAGTCCTTGCCCCCCCACTGATGGCCGTGGACCAACCATTACCCCAGCCTCTGCAGTTTTCCACACCTGTGACTAAGCCAGCTGTGTTAGTGTCATCTCCTTCAGTGGTCAGTCCGCTGCCAGGAAATCTCGCAACATCTTTAATTTTGCAGTGGAGGTGATGGAAGAAACCAGGCCATTATTTACACAATGTGGTATCTTTATGGGGGGATTTATTATCCCTGCCAGTGGTTTTCAAGATGGATGCAGATGAGCAGGTGGTGTTGCAGAATGCAATTGTGGAGAGTTAGGTGCATAGCATGATACGAGCAGAGCTACTGAGCCAGGTGTTTACTTGACAATGGCAATAGGCCTGGCCTGGCAGTTCTTAGGTGGACGTTAACTGCCTTGGACCTGGCCGTCACCTCGCACTGAGCTCTGTTTTACACATGTTTAGTTTCTTTAGTTGCTAACGCTGGCTGCTCATCTCTATATGATTCTCGGACTCCCTGCTCCCCAGTAATTTGAATGGCGTGTCAGATTTCATTCCCTGTACCTGGGTTTATCTCCCTGGGTTTGCAGTTGATCCACTGTTGGCTAGTATCACTATATTTTGTGCTGACACTAATGGTTTCATGCCATTGTCACACCTGCATCACTTAATTGAATTACTTTCATTTTACTTTTGTTGTTGTTCACTTTACAACTTCTTTTCAAAAGACTGTCCACTCATTTCATTATATCTCTCAATCCTTTGCCATCTCTGAATGAATTTATATTGTCATTGGCAAATTTTAAAGCTTTTCGT
Organism: Schistocerca nitens; assembly: GCF_023898315.1. Taxonomy (NCBI): domain Eukaryota; kingdom Metazoa; phylum Arthropoda; class Insecta; order Orthoptera; family Acrididae; genus Schistocerca; species Schistocerca nitens. Next base: position 913,856,465 of record NC_064616.1, read on the forward strand.
TCTTCTGCTTGAACTTCAATTCCTGTTCAGAAGTTCACTTAGGTTTCCATTACTGCTTGCTCAGTGTGCAGATTAGAGAACATGGGGGACAGATTACAACCCTGTCTCACTTCCTTCTCAATTTCTCTTTCCCTTTCGTGAGTACACTCCTCATAGGTGTTGTCAGGATTGCAAAGCGGTATGGGCTTGTAATTACTATGAGGTACTCAGGTTTAGAAAAAGAAACTATATTGGTTTATTTGCTCATGGGGATTATATGGCATGTAATGCCAGGGGTGAGAGAAGATTACGCCAGTAGCCCCATAACCACATCGAAGGACAGTGGAAAATTCAGAGGTGAAGGAACTAAGCCATTTAGTGTTTGCTCTAGATGGTGACTCAGAGCTGTGATTGAAGAATGTCTCTTTCTTCTGTTCCAAGAGCCATAATTCTCACAACTCAGGTGACCCTGAGATGTTATTTGATTGGCAAGGAAGCTCTGCTGACCTGATGATGATTCGGCTTATTCCAGCATGAACCAGTTGATTGTTGTTACATCAGCAGAAGAGTGATGGATGAAAAAGGCCTCTTTATAAAATTTAAATAATAAAAATTGCTGGCATTTGGGACCTGGAGGCACTTTGCATGTCTACTCCCCTCTCCCTGAAAGAGTTCATCATCGGTGAATGACTGTGACAATCTCATAGGGGCTTTAGATCTAGAGGGGAGTGGGGGAGATGACAATATTTGATTTTCATTTAAGAATCCAATATTTCAAATCTGGGAATGTAAGTATGATTATTGCATCACTGTGCGATGACACAGTTGTTAACATAGGACTGATGGCGGGAGCATTACAAAGGTAGCTGAAGCTGGTTTCAGAGACAGCTTTGAGATGTAAAAGCATCTGAAACACTCATATGACAAGGATTAAGATGTAATGTAAAAATAATCAGCACATGTGTACAGGTCTTTACTTTATTAGTGAAGGAAGGAAGTGGTTGGTTTCTAGTGTTTTTAGGGAAGATAACAGGCCTGATGTGATTTGTAATAGAATAGAGGCAGCATGTCATTGAAAAGCCTCCTCGTTAGACTACAGTCAGTTTTTATTTATTTTTCAATTTTTTTACTTTGTTTTTTGAAGATTAGGTGGGTACACAGTGCCCAGTGTCCTTCTGCTGAACAGGTAAGCACCAGGGTAACACCATTTGGTTGCCGACCTTACGATAAGGCACGTCAGAGTCACAGAACAGAGTTTTAAAATGCAACAGTTCTAACTGTAATTGAAAGTAAAATTTACTTAGAGTTTGTTAGCACCACGGATTATATCTTCAAGTAACATTTTAATGACTTATTATCAAAAGAAAAGTTGCAGAACTGAAAATATATCAATGTACAGAAGGAACCAAGTCAACTACTTGATTAACTCTTTCTGTGCATCAATCAGAATGACATATGAAACTCAATGTATTTGATTAACAAAAGAATAAATTGACAGTTGCATAACATTATGCTTCTCATTACATGGATGCATCTTATAAACATACAATAAATAATTTACACCAATTACCTGAGGAGGAATTCCTTCAATCCAAATTTATGTTATTGCAAAAGCAAGGAAATGAAGTTAAGTTAAACTAAATAGAAAGGTAGTAAAAATAACCCATGACGATGTCAAACAAATAAGCAAAGTAATAATAGACAGTTGTTTGACTGTCACAAAATAAGCTGTTCATAATACAAATACAACAATACAGTTCATGAGAGTAGAAAAATAAGTTGTCATTAACTTTTGCAGTGAAACTTTGCAAGGCACATGGTCAGCTGGAGTGGTTGTAAGTGTTCTACTACATACATTGCATGTGAAACATCAGTATATAGAAACAGTCAGTATTAGAATAGCAAACAGGGCGTGAATCACTGCGGGAACAGTTAAATTAAGTAAAATGGGGTAGAATATGGATGGTAGCGTGATTTAGTAAAATTTGTTGGTGCTCCTGTGCCATCAACTAATCCAAGGTCTTGAAAAGTTCAGTACTGTTAGTATCTGGAAGAACTGATAAGGTAGGACGTGTATTGAAAGAGAAATTAAATTCCGGAGTGGTTCACTAGTGGCATTCAGAGTTTCTTTCAGCTGTGTGGAGAACCAAAATTCACGCCCCATGATATAGCAGTAGAATACGTTGAGTAATGCTGCATAGTAGCAGACTTCTATTCACTGTGCATAGGGACTGAAATTTGGATTTGAGCATGTAGGTGAATCATGAATGGGTTATGGGATGATGCTGTGGAACAAAGTCTGCATTAATACTGCTATCAGTTGGGGACCAGTTGAATTTGTTAGGTATGATAAAAACTGTCTTCAGTATGCTCCAAGAATAAATAGAATCCATAAAAGATGCTGAATTGTGCCACCAATGTCTAATGGTAAATTGGGTGTGTGGAGCAGTGCTGGGTTGCACTTAGTAAATGGCAGTTGAACTATAGGTGGTTCCGATCAGTGGCGAGTGAGATCTTACTTCTACAGATTCATTCAAAACAAAGCAGCTGTCTTCTCCATGTTACTGGCTTGTTTTATAGAACAAGTTTTCAGATTCCATAAACTTCTCTGAACATAACTTCATCATACCACACAGTGGTGAGAACTATGTAGCAACAGTGTCTTAACACATTGAAATAATGCAGACATATGGTAAAGCCATTCAATATTTGAGGCAGATAATAAAATGTAGAGGAATAAGTAAAAGAACAAAACGAGGTGGAAAGGACCTACCAGTTAATTTTGGGATAATGGAGAGGGTATAACACACAAATGCAAAAGTAATGACATATTAGTAGCACAGGGATTTGCTAGTCATGTGGAACCAGGGTACAACCACATTAGAACACAGTGACCTGCAGTGGACAAAAAGCATCAGCTGTGTGGATGGCAATGACTAAGTTGAGATGTCGATAAAAGGCAGGCTATTGTCCATAGCAAGAATCCAGTGGAGAATAAGTTCCCTAAAGGCAGTAGTCAAAGTAACACAGTTAAATAACTATAAGGCACAGAGGTAACTTTACAAGAATGGCATAAATGCAACACAGAATAATCAGTATGGCTGAACAATAGATTGACATTGCAAATACTAACTCTCATTAACCTCCCACCTAAGGCTTATGCTAAAATTTATTCTCAATCCCTATACCACAAATTGTATGGAGTGGCAGAATGTAAATCATAGCAAGATGAACTTGTCTGTTGCTATGTAACAATTTAAGTCCCCATAGGCTTTTGTTAAAACAGTTCTTTCTGAGTTTTGCTCGATGTCGTTTCTTTTGTTCCAATAAAGTCACAGATTTGACTAGAATGGGGTACAATACATCCCAATCTGTCTTACACAAGCAATTTTGCTTTTATAGATGATGTAACTGAGATACAGTATATGTAAATTTTACTTTCAGGCTGTTCTTTTTCTTGGTATTCTGTTATCTCATCAGTATTTACTTTTAGCACTATAGCGAGTATTATACCCTGAGGATTTACAATATCTCTGCTTCCAAAATTATATATATTCATTGGAAAAAATTTTACCCTCTTCTGCCATACTCATTAGAGATAAACAGTGTTCCATATACATCTGTTTATTGTCCCAAACTTCAGTTGTTGTTAATGGACCCACTGAGAAAATATTTCCTCCAAACAAATCTTTCTTTACATCTATCCAAAGAATTTTCCTGGTACCGTCTGATATTAGAAGGGGACCAAGGGACATGACAGAACAGCTCCTGTACATGTTTCCCATATTTCCATTCCTTTGTGCACCTTGGTTAGCTGAGCGGTGCTGTAGAGACCAACAATTCACTCTCTCATGTCTGATCTTTCACAATAGGCATGTGCTGGTGCCAAGTACTCAGGAGCCTTGTGAATGAATGCACATCTAGTGGGGTTCACCTTGGTGGAAGATTGGACAAATTGCCAACACACCTTATGTAGAAATGCGAGTCATATGACCTGCCTTAGTGTGCTTGGCGAAGCACACTTCACCTCAGCACCTACATGTGGGTCAATCCCATTAATGAATACATCTACTCAGTGATCCTCTGCTCTGCTGTGTAGTACCACATTACTTTATTTATTTTTAACTATACATATGTATGACATGGCACAGCTCTTACTCTGTCAGCAATGTGCTCTTAATCCTCTCTGGAATTTTATTGTATGGTGGGACATTGGTCCTTATAATAGCTAACACTATGCTTATCTCAATATTTATTCACTAGCCCTTTAGTAAGGAAATCAGGTGCCTAGATATTTCTGAGCCCTTCCACAGAATTTACATAAATGTGTGCCTCTCCTTACAGTTTAAGATTGGTGACTCCTACCCAGTTTCACTACATCTGTTGTATTTTGTATGAAAGTGTACATCTGTTGTATTTTGTATGGAAGTGTGGCCATTTTTGCCTGGTTTACCCACAAAGGTGGGGACCTGTGAACCCACTCAAACATCAGTTACATGCCAGGATGGAACCAGCTGGGGGAATCCTGGAAATGGAGAAGTGATGCTAGCTGCAGGAACACTGCACTTCCAGGGTTGCATTTATTAATGCTTCATTAGGGTTCCTTTGCAGATCTTCTCTCTCCACCCAGAGTTTCTCAAGCCTTGCCTGCATATCAGGATCCCTCTAGAGCTGTCCCTGTGACCTGGTAGTGGGCATCACTTTAAACTACACAAATCAGTACAAACAAAAAGTCTTTCACGGCAGTTCTCAATGATGTCTGGGGCAGCATCGGATTCTGGCGATGTCTTTTCCCTAAAATAGTTTCTATATGGCACCTCAAACCCGAAAACAGGGTGAATTCGGTATCCCACTTCTGACACCAGTTTTTACACACCCGTCGTATATGTAGTCAGTATTGGAAAGTGTTGCGAGCTTGTAATTAATACACAGTACTCAGGTTTAGAGAAAGAAAGTGCATCAGTTTATTTGCTCATGGAAATTACATGGTGATGACTTCCAGGGAGACAAGAGAAGATAACTCCAGTATCCCCAGACCCATCTCAAAGGAGAATGGAAAATTGTAAGGTGAAGGAACTAAGCCATTTAGTGTCTTCTCTAGGTGGTGGCTCAGAATAGAAGAGAGAGATGTTTTTTTAGTCGCAGCTCATAGAACCCTTAGTCATGTCTGATGACATGATTTGATTGGCAAAGTGGCTTTGTGGACTACTATTCAACGTATTTTGGTGTGGACTGGTCATTGTAGTCTCATCAGGTGAAAGGCAGTGGACCAAAAGAGTGGCCTCTTTATAAAATTTAAATAATAAAAACTACTTGCATTCAGGGTGGGGGCAACTTGTACACTTGTGCTTTGACTGTTAGGACTGCAGTCTGACTTCTGGACAGGTTGTAAATAAGCTTTTGCTTCCTATATTTTATCCCTGATAACTTCAGAATTCTGAAGATTGCTTTCTTTCTAAATCTGCAAATGCTATAAATGAATGGTTTTACTTCTCCAGTTTATCCTCTTAGATGAGTCGTAGGAACAGTACTGCCTTGCATGTTCCTATATTTTTCTTGAACCCATATTGATCTTACCCAGGTCATCTTCCACCAGTCTTACAAATTTTGGCAGACAAAACTGTTTAATACACACAATGTTATGGAAATGACATTAGCTAAACTTTATTAATTTGGTGTCACTGAAGTTGAAATTTATGTTAAGTCATAAGTTAGTACTAGTTTTCAAATTGCAGCTTTTACTTCAAACAAAACACTTTACGTTAAATACTTCGAGCCAAATGCAAGCAATTGCCAGCAATGTCTCAGTATTTCATAATTGTAGCAGTATAGTATTATCATATGATCAAGTATATGTTCTTCACATATTCATCACATGATCACTAGCATTGTGGACAGATAAGAGCCTTCAGTACTTGTTATAATAAAGTGGCCTTGTTTTGATGCTTCTCAAAGTGATTTCACTAGGATTTTATACAGAAGAAACATATCCAAATATAAGAAATATCATGACCAGTGTAAGCTGAGAGAGGTGCTGGTGGGAAGCTATTAAGGATATCAATGATACTGCCGTGTTGTTAGAACTGAAGTTTTGCTACGCTAAGTACTGTTGTTACTTGTGTGAGTGGGATATCTGTATTAGGAACAAACACTGTTGGCTGAAGTGACAGCCATGATCTCATGGAAAGAAAAATTTTGTGCATGAACTCTGGAAAAAGCCAAGCAAAGTGTTGCTTCTGTGGTCACATATAAAGTTAGAACTTACAAATTATTATTATTATTATTATTATTATTATTATTATTATTTAATGTTTGCTTATGCAGGTCATTCAATAAGCCTCTCCCTAATCTTCTCTTTCCTCCCACACTTTCTCCCATTATAGCTCTCTTCATTTCTCATCATCCTTCACCTGGTCTCTCCATCTTGTTCCTGTTCTTCAGTTGGTTGTCTTTCATATGCTGTCCATTCTAGGGCTCACCTTGGAATTCTTTTTTTTCTGATTCTTTTAACATGGCCAATCCATTTCAGCCTGTTTTTTCCATAGTTTCTTGTAGAGTATTGATCTGAAGTGTGTTTCATATTGTTTCATTTCTTATGCTGTGTCTTTTTGCCTTACCCATGACCTCTCATAGAAAGTCCATCTCTGTTGCTTGTATTCTATGCATGTCTTTCCTTGTTCAGGTCCAACAGTCTGGTGCATAGATCAGAATTGGTAGATAATATGAATAGCATATCAGGATCTATGCTTTGGCAGGTATTTTCCAATTCCTAATTATGTCCAATTCCCACTAATAAAATTTTGACCAATTTTATATTCTTTCTAAAATTTCATCCTTGTTGTTTCCATTCTTGGTTAATTTGCTTCCTAGATGCTTGAAAGCATGTACTTCTTTAATAATTTTTCCATTTCAGCTTATATTCTTCATTTTTTCATTTCCCTGCTGATTTTCATTACTTCAATTTACGCTTATTTCCATACCTTCCTCTTCAGCTACCTTCTCCAAGTATTTAGTTATTCTTCCAATTTGTGCACATGGTCTCCCCATATCATCTGCTATTGACCCTTGGTGAACTTTCCATATGATGATGTCTATGACTGTTTTGAAGAGCACTGGTGAGAACACACTTTCTTGCTGAATACCTGTATTTGTTCTAAACCATTATCATTTTTTGCAGTTTGTTATAACACAGTTGAGTCATTTGTTATACATATTTCTGATTCTGAGTTGCATTCTGTTTTACAGTTCCAGTCCATTCATTCCTTGCCATCTCTCTTCCTTTCTAAAAGTATTGTAAGTTTTTTTATATATCTATGAATGCAACTAAGGCTTCTTTCCCAAATTCTACATTTCTTTTCTACCACCTGTCTAGCTGTAAATATAGCATCTATAGTTGATCTTCCAGGCCAAAATCCATGTTGTTTTTCTTTTAATTGTGGTTCTATGTTGTTGCTTATTTTATGTAAAATTATCTTTTCATAAATTTTTGTGCAATGCTACACTAATGCTATTCCTCTGTAGTTCTTACAAAGAGCTTTTCTATCCTCCTCAAAAATAGGTATAACTGTCCTTGACAAATGATCAGTGATCTTTTTATAGGTCCATACTATCTTAATTATTCTATACAACTACCAAATTATGGTATGTCCTGTGGCTTTGATCTTTTCAACTGTGATGTCATCCAGTTCAGCAGCTTTGTAATTTTTATTTCCAATATAGATTTCCTCTATGCCTAACATCTGCACATTTTCTCATTCTATTTCACCAGGTTGTTTATACTACCTTGTGTCTGTAATTATGTTGTTTCTTTCATCTTCTTTTATTTCATTATGTTTGTTTGTATCATCTTGTCCTTCATATATGGCGTATGGATGTGGCCACCCTTTCACGCAGTGGGCAGCCAGGTATTGGTGGGTAAACCCCAAGGCTTACTTACATGAGTGAATGCATGTTGGGCACTGACTACCTAGTGCACAACAAAATATTGATGCAAAAACCCAGGAGATGCCTTGCAAGCCATTGGTAATATACCGTGGCTGCTTTCAACACTCAAATACAGACTTGCAAATAATGTTTCTAAAGCTTTAAATGTAAGTGGGTCTGCATCCTCGTACTTCTATTAGTATTTTGACAGCCTTAGTTTCAAAAAAGTGAAAGCAGGTTATTGATACACAGATTAGAGAAAATTTTAAAAAGACACACTAAGAATTAATGTGGAAGAACAAGGAGAAGAAAATGTGAGAATTCCTTAAACATGTGTCAAATGGTTGTCTGGGAATCTTCAAAGCAGAAAATGTCAAAGAATCTTAGACGTTCTGCTGCACTCATATAAACAGCTGAAATGTAACACATCACAAGAAAAGGCATCATTTGCTATCAGGCTTTGATTTCTTCCTGCCACATTGTTGTGATGTAAGTGATAAACACAGTGAGTGCTTTCACATAAGTATTTCACATATGATTCAAAGATGAAATTGAAAATGAAATGATACCATGTTAAGTGGTTATTCTTTGATGGGAGAAAGGTATGCCCCTGCAATAGAGTTCCAGAGGAAGCCAGAAAGAGATACTCTGAAGATATTTGATAGTTTTTAATCTTTACCACTTAGGTACGTACAATAAATGTCACTATCTAGAAAATGAGAACAAATCAATAAATTTTAGGCTTCATTTTTGGGTTCTTTGGCTCAAAAAGATGACGCATCATTCCATTCAGCATAACACTAAAATACTCAACATTTGTAGGACAGTTTAACTCTTGTCACTATTTTGCAACTATCAGTTGTCAGCATCTGCTTTTGTTGATATTGGAAGGCAACATAAACCTTTAACAATAAAAAGTACATAAGTGGACAAGGATAAATAAGACCAGGACCAATAATTAGTTTGAGGGACACTTCCCACTTGAGGGAAACTAATCTTGTAGGGGTGGAAGGGGTGGATGAAGATTGCATATGTTGTGAAACAGCTATTCAGTTCTTGCAGTCAGGTTTTCCACATTGATACGAAACATGTATGAAGTGGCATAAAGATGAACCAGTATATTTCATAGGTTAGACTGGTCATGGCATACTACTTTGGAAAGGGATGGAAGAATTTCAGAAAGAGTATTTTTCGTTTTGGGGTACAATGAAAGGCAGTAGCAGAGTAGTCTCTCTCTCTCAACATATGACATGCTTTGGGATTACTTAATTGGCTGTAGGTATTCTTCCACAGCAGCACTAAAATTTCTTAGTCTCATACTGAGAAAATGGTTTGACTCATTATCTGAAGTAGAAAGGGAAGCTGTAGGTCACAATAGGGTGCAGCAGACTTCTGGCCAGAGTTCCAAAAGAGAGTAGCAAGAAAAAAGTCCTGCCGGTAGGTGTTATCCGTGAGAGGTGTGTGGTGTTTTTTTTTTTTTTTTTTTTTTTTTTTTTCCCCCAGATGGTACCAGGTCACAAGTATTGTGAAGCTAAGTGCCAGCCTCAACTGGGGGACAGAGGACATAGGGAACTTGTGTAAAGATTTTGACAAAGAGGATGAGGTTATCATAGTAAGTGGAACATGAAACAGCCTGACTAAAGACAATGTTGGGAGTGATCTGTATGAAATAGGAGTAGCAACTACACACACATTTGGGCTTGTGGAGGTCCTACAGCACCATGACCAACACTGGCTTAACACTGCTGTGAGTCATGTGTACACTGAGTTGAGTAGGCTGCTGCTGACTGAATGAAATCTCATGTGAGTCAAGTGTCTGTTGCTACAATTGGGAGGTGGGGATGTACTCATGGCCTACACAGGAATAGGAGAGGGAAAGATAGGTTGGCTGAGCTTCTTGAAGATAATATAAGGGGGATCACCATTGCACATAGCAAGACCCATGTCAGAGAATCAGGATTCAGGCACCCTATTTTGAAAGAAGTGGAAATAACAGAACAACCCCACAAAATGCTTAAAAATTTACAGGAAAGTGAAGTTAGCTTATTTCATCAAAATATTAGAGGATTAAGTTATATAAGGTAGAACAGTTACTTGTCTATTTGGAAACTTTAGTGCACTATGAAAAGACAGGCATCCTTTGCTGTTCTCAGCACCATATAACCACGGGGTTAGAGAAATTAAATTTAAAAGTTTACACTCTGGCATCTTACTCATAAAAACTGATATTGGAAAAGAGGGAGTTGTTCCATATATTAAGGCAGAACAAAACTTCAAAATATTGAGACAGTAGATTTTGTAGTGATCAGCACACAGAGGTGTGTGCTTGTGAATTTATAGTGAAAAGTAGTTCAGTTTTAATTCTAACTGTATGTAAATCCCCAGTAGGAAATTTTGAACTGTTCATGACGAATTTGTATTCCTCAGTATGCTATTTGTCGGAGAACACAAGCAGTTAACTGCCTGTGATGATTTCAGTGTAGAGTTTTTAAAAGTGAAGTGACAGGAAAAATAACCTGGTAACCTTATTTGGACCCTACAATGTAATCTCAGTTATTAACTTTACAACATGAGTGGATAAATATAGTAGGGCCCTAGCTGATTATGTTTTCTTTGATGAAGCTCAGAACAAGAAAATAACTGTATACTCAGTAACAAACACTCTGTCTGATAATTGTGCACAGTTAGTCTAGATAAATAAGATACTGCCTTATAGTAATCATTCTCCTAAGTGTAAATCAGGCAGAGTAATTAATCACTCCAGAAAAAAATGTTTTTAAAAGTAGTTTACAAGATACCTAGGATAAAATTTATGATGGACTAAATGCTGACATAAAACTTAATCTATTCCATGTTAAATTCATATCATTATTTAAAAACTATTCTCCACATGAGCTAATCAGAAAGGACATTAGACAGCCATGTAAAAAACCATAGCTCATTCAACAGATTAAAGTATCTTGTGAAAGGAGATGTGAATGTGTCTTTTTGCAGGAACAAGTAGAGATCCTGCATTACTTGCAGACTACAAAATCTAATCAGAATTGCTAAGAAAGGTTATTAAAGAATCAAGGAACATGCTTACAGCTATGTGAAATGCAGTGAAATGAGAGATAGGACAACCTGCCAAAGACCAGGATGACATTGCTATTGAATTAAATGGAAGAGTTATAAATGAGGATTCAAAGGTCGCAAATGTTTTCAGTGATCATTTCTTAAATATAGTAGAAAATATGGGAACAAAAAATGCAAGAGAAAAATCACAGCAGTATATTCAAAAAGTAATTCTCATAAAATTCAGTTATATGAATGCATCACAAACTTCTCCTTCTGAAATTAAGAAAATTATACATTCTCTCCAAAGCTCATCTGGATTTACTGGTGTTTTCAGCAAAGCACTTAAGATTAGGTCCCATACAAGAAGCCTTGTCTTAACTGGTATATGTAATGTACGACTAACTGAAAGAGACTGAAATGTGCCATTATTAAATCCCTCTATAACAATTCCAAAATTTTTGGGAAGGTGATGTATACTGGAACAGTATCCTTACAGTTTGGATTTCAGAAGAGGTGCTGTACTGAGAATGCCATGAGCACATTCATTCACAAAATTTACTACCATTAAATAACAAAGTAGCACGAATTGGTACTTTCTTTGACCTATCACAGTCACAGTATTATCCTCCATAAACTGACATTTTATGACATTTATGATGTAGCCAACCAGTGGATGTCATATCTAACCAGAAGAATAAAAAAATAAGTTGTACTTAGTAATTCAACCAATGAAATCAATATAGATTCTTCTCACTATGGGGAAATCATGTTCGGTGTTCCCCAAGGCACAATCTTAGGTCCACCATTATTCCTCATATATGTAAATAACGATCTTCTGTCTAATATAAAGGGTGGTCCATTGATAGTGACCGGGCCAAATATCTCACAAAATAAGCATCAAACAAAAAAACTACAAAGAACGAAACTCATCTAGCTTGAAGGGGGAAACCAGATGGTGCTATGGTTGGCCCACTAGATGGCGCTGCCATAGGTCAAACGGATATCAGCTGCGTTTTTTAAAATAGGAACCCCCATTTTTTATTACATATTCGTGTAGTACATAAAGAAATATGAATGTTTTAGTTGGACCACTTTTTTCACTTTGTGATAGATGGTGCTGTAATAGTCACAAATGTATATGTACTTGGTATTGCGTAACATTCCTCCAGTGCGGACGGTATTTCCTTCATGATACATTACCCGTGTTAAAATGGACCGTTTACCAATTGCGGAAAAGGTCGATATCGTGTTGATGTATGGCTATTGTGATCGAAATGCCCAACGAGTGTGTGCTATGTATGCTGCTCAGTATCCTGGACGACATCATCCAAGTGTCTGGAACGTTCACTGGATAGTTACGTTGTTTATGGAAACAGGAAGTGTTCAGCCACATGTGAAACATCAACCACGACCTGCAACAAATGATGATGCCCAAGTAGGTGTTTTAGCTGCTGTTGCGGCTAATCCGCTCATCAGTAGCAGAAGATCCATGATGGCTGCGACAAGTGGAACATCAGTGACGTTGGCGGGTTAATGTATGGTGCAGCATTATGGGAGGAAGGATAATTGGCCCTCATTTTATCGACGGCATTCTAAATGGTGCAATGTATGCTGATTTCCTACATAATGTTCTGCTGATGTTACTTCAAGATGTTTAACTGCATGACAGAATGGCGATGTACTTCCAACATGATGGATGTCCGGCACATGGCTCACGTGCGATTGAAGTGTTATTGAATAACATATTTCATGACAGGTGGATTGGTCGTTGAAGCGCCATACCATGGCCCACACATTCATCAGATCTGACGTCCCCAGATTTCTTTCTGTGGGGAAAGTTGAAGTATATTTGCTATTGTGATCCACCGACAATGCCTCACAACATGCATCAGCGCAGTGTCAATGCATGTGCAAACATTATGGAAGGCGAACTACTCGCTGTTGAGAGGAATGTCGTTACATGTATTGCCAAATGCATTGAGGTTGACGGACATCATTTTGAGCATTTATTGCATTAATGTGGTATTTACAGGTAATCACGCTGTAACAGCATGCGTTCCCAGAAATGATAAGTTCACAAAGGTACATGTATTACATTGGAACAGCCAAAATAAAATGTTCAAATGTACCTACGTTCTGTATTTTAAGTTAAAAAACCTACTTGTTACCAACTGTTCGTCTAGAATTGTGAGCCATATGTTTGTGACTATTACAGTGCCATCTATAACAAAGCGAAAAAGTGGTCCAACTAAAACATTCATATTTCTTTACATACTACACAAATATGTAATAAAAAATGGGGGTTCCTATTTAAAAAAACACAGTTGATATCCATTTGACCTATGGCATCGCCATCTAGCAGGTCAGCCATAGCACCATCTGGTTTCCCCCTTCAAGATAGCCAAGTTTCGTTCTTCGTAGTTTTTTCATTTAACGCTTATTTCGTGAGATATTTGGCCCGCTCACGATCAGTGGACCACCCTGTATAGTGCAACAAGAAGAATTAGTTCTTTCAGTGAATGACACTAATACTATAATCAATCCAAGTAAACACATAGTAACATAAAAATGGTAAACAATGTCCTTAAAACTATCATTTAGTGATTTTCTGCAGATGCTCCCTCTCAATTTCAAAGACACGACATATTCAGTTCTTCACATGTAGGAGTGCTACATGAATGATAAGTGTAACACATGGTGAGGAAATAATAAATAGGATGGACACTTCAAAATCCTTATATGTCCATATTTATGAGAATTTAAACTGAAAAATATACATTTTGGAACTCGTAAAGCAGCTTAGTTCAACCATATTTGCACTTCTTATCAGAGAGACAGATCAGTAAGTTGACATATTTTGTGTACTTTCATTCAGTAATATCTTATGGAGTAATGTTCTGGGGTAACTCATCATTAAGAAAGAAAATCTCCTGTGCCCAAAAATGTGCTGGAAGAATAATATACGGTGCTCACCCACATGTTCACAATCTTGTAGACATCTGTTTGGGGAGTTAAGCATTTTGACTACTGAAACTTCCTGGCAGATTAAAACTGTGTGCCTGACCGAGACTCGAACTCGGGACCTTTGCCTTTCGCAGGCAAGTGCTCTACCAACTCTTTCAGGAGTGCTAGTTCTGCAAGGTTCGCAGGAGAGCTTCTGTAAAGTTTGGAAGGTAGGAGACGAGGTACTGGCAGAAGTAAAGCTGTGAGTACCGGGCGTGAGTCATGCTTCAGTAGCTCAGTTGGTAGAGCACTTGCCCGCGAAAGGCAAAGGTCCCGAGTTCGAGTCTCGGTCGGGCACACAGTTTTAATCTGCCAGGAAGTTTCATATCAGCGCACACTCCGCTGCAGAGTGAAAATCTCATTCTGTACCATATATCTTTAAATTTTGCAATACTCCAAGCCTCTCAAGCTACTAGCCCCTGTTTCATACTCACCTGTACCCCTTGTCTCCATACTGACCACTCCCCTTATTCTACACTCACACTCTCCTTTCCTGTAGTCTCTCTCTTTGTCTGTTCTGTCTCCCTCTCCAGATTCACTCCTCCACATTTTTGTGGACCACTTGCAACTCCCACTGCCTGTACCCGTGAGCTTACCCAGAGAGCCCTGTTGGGTATTGACCACTCAATGCCTCAACTATATGATGAGTTGTCATATTTACTCCATGCCTTAATGTTTAAACCAAGATGTTCCATTAGAATATATATATGTTATTAGTTTGCAACTTCCTTTCTGACATGTGTAATTGTAGACTTATTGGAAAATCTACCCTCTATTTTAGCTGCCAACTACTTGAGTGCACTGTGTGTGTGAAAGTAATGTGTATTTCCAAGTGACAAGATTATTAAGCTGTTTATAACAAGGCTTTAATATGTTACAGTATGATAATCTCATAAAGTTTTTCTTTAGTGATCAGTCCCTAGTACTTCCTTCAAAGTTGAATTTGTAGATTACATTAATACACAAACTAACTTGTGTTTATCTTTCTAAAGCAATATTTGGATATCATGTACAGAAATGATAGTTGGAGCTAATTGTAAGTGTTAATAACAGTGGTTTAGAGCAATTAATATGTAACTCTTGTTATTTTTAATATTTTCAAAACCATCCCACTTGTGGAAAGCTGTATTTGTAATTGCATTAATGTATATTTTAGGAATGCCGCAGCTTGGAAAAGAGATTGGAAGGGGGCAGTATGGAGTGGTGTTCTCGTGTGATTCTTGGGGCGGCACAGGTCCATGTGCAGTGAAATCTGTTGTGCCTCCTGATGACAAGCATTGGAATGACCTGGCAATGGAGTTCTATTACACAAGGTGAGATTACTTTGCTCATTAAAAATATTAATCAATGCCTTGTGTATGTTATCTACACTGAGTTTGAAATAGAAAATCACTTTTGAATAAGTTGCGGGGTAATTTATTAAATAATTTGTGTCAGAATTATATAAAATTAATAAACAATTTGGGACTAGAACAACAATGCAGAGTTAGAAATAAATTATTTATAAACATTTACAGAACAAAAAATAATAATATAGAAAGAGAGAAAGAAGAAAGTGTATTTACAGATGTCAGCAAATTAACAGTTCTGTTATGTGTCTGTCAATATGCTGTAGCCTTGGACATAGTTTTTTTTGTTTTTTGTTTGTTTGTTTGATTATAAAGTTTAACCAGAAGGTATCTCAATATTGATATTAGTGGAAGGAAAGATATTTTGGAAATCTCACTCATTATTTTAGCCATTAGGTCGACTGCACTGCAGCCATCAATGATTCCATGAAATGAATACACATTAATCAAACTCTAGATAGGTTCATCATTAATGTGATTTTTATGCATGTTTTCAACTTATTGTTACCATTAAACTATTTCCCCTATACATGAGCATTCAGCCTATCAAACAGTTAGAAATTAGTGGCACTGAGTCATGAGTTTGTGAGGTTGCTACACAACTTTCAGTCTGAGCCGGTCTTTTTAACTGCCATATGCTTTGACATTATTTTGATGCAGCTTTAATGATCCTTGCATGTAACTCTGAGTTCTTTATTCATAAGATAGGCTGCAGCGTAGCTGGGTGCAAACAACAAAGTTGATAATGATTGTTGAATTTTCAAGGAATATATGACATTTAAGCATTGATGCTCACTCTGTTTTATTCATAGATGACACCTCGGTTTTAACTGAAAATGACAGTTTAGAACAAATTCATGATACCGTGGAAAATGTAATGGGAAACCAAGAATTATGGCTTCAGCAAAATGGATTAAAACTCAGTGTCACAAAAACACAATTAGTGCAGTTCAGTGCTAAAACAGCATCAGCATCTACCATAAAAATAGTGCACGGTGATCAGGAAATGACTGAAGCAAGTTACATAAAATTTCTAGGTCTAAATCTTGACAAAAATTTAAATTGGAAGGCACATGTAGACTTTGCAGCAAACTAACTAAATAGCCTAGCTTATACAGTGAATGTCTTATCTGGTTCCACCATTGTGGACACCAGGAAGATAGTCTACCACAGCTACTTTGAAACTATAATTCAATGTGGAATAATTTTCTGGAGAAACTCTACAAACAGTCCGAGATTATTTACACTTCAAAACAGAATCATAACAAACATTTGTGTAGTCCAAAAAAGAACGCAAAGTTCCCCCCTCCCCCCCCCCCCCCTCATTATTTAAAACTTTATGCTCAAACACCATTGTACACAGAATTAAAAATTTACGATAAATTAAATATCACAAATCTGTTAAATGTGGAGTCTGACCCACTAAAAAGATTGTTACTTAATACACTAGTGGAAAAATGTTGTTATTCAATTGAAGAATTCATGCAGGACATTTTGGCAATTTGAAAAGAAAAGAAACAATAAAGATTATGTATTGTATAATAAATAGTTAATATATTGTATAAATTCTATTGCAAAATGACCCTAAGTTCTTGTTCTTGTTAAATTGTTCATGTCTCAAAATTCAGAAATGCCTGCTTAAATATGTTAATTATTATAACCCTATTTTTTTGAAGTAATTTGCCATGTCTCCAGTACAAAAAATCTTTGATTTGTACCTGTACATTATGAGACGAATAAACTACATTCTACATTCATTCCATCATCATCATCACAAAAGAATGCCAACATCATATCACTATGTAACTTGGCAACATATTGCATCTTTGATACAGATATCTTCAGTGTTTCTGATCCATGCAATGCATTCCATTAGGACCGAAATCAAACAAGCGGGTTTCATCACACATGATGATTCCATGGAAGCATTTAGGAAAATTCCTAAGAAACTATTGAGAAGATCATTACACATGTAGTTTGCTAACTCTCCCTTGTTGAGAGCCATGAAACCCAGTAAGAACAGTGTTGTGTGTATCTTAAATGCAGAATTAGTGTTAACACACATACTTGGCCCATACCTGTGTGCTCAGTCAATTTTCTCATTATCCTGCCTCTATCATTTCAGACAAATTCATCAGTAACTGATTCATTTTAACCAGCTGTAATGGTTTGTGGTCTACCTCAAAGTGCTGGTACTGGATGCTGCTATTACCTTGTTGAATCTGCTATTACCTCGCTGAATCTTTTGAACACCTTGAAACACATTACCTCAGTTCACTGCGAAATCCTCATAATAGTAATGGAACTCAATAACTGATGTTGGTGTAATAGGTTGTTACAGTGAGGTGGGCTTAACTGAAATGAAATGAAGCAAAAATTATATATGTAGGTTATGTTGTAACTGACTAACTTTCCGGCCTATAAACTTCCATTTCCCTGGAGTGTACCATTGCCAAGACGCATGGATTGTACATTACTTTCGGATCGACACTTGTAAATTTGGCAGAATCTACCTTCTTTTTATCTCTCCGCCCCCAGTAGCCGAGTGGTCAGCATGACAGACTGTCAATCCTAAGGGCCCGGGTTCGATTCCCGGCTGGGTCAGAGATTTTCTCCACTCAGGGACTGGGTGTTGTGTTGTCCTAATAATCATCATTTCATTCCCATCGATGCGCAAGCTGCCGAAGTGGCGTCAAATCGAAAGACTTGCACCAGGCGAGCGGTCTACCCGACGGGAGGCCCTCGTCACACGCCATCAGTATTATTCTTAGCTCTATTTCAAAAGTTATCCTTTTCATACTGTTTTTATTCCATCATGGATTTTCCATTGATTGATTTAGACTTTATTATATGCTAGTAGTGCATATTCAAGTTAAACAACATTTTATTTTAGTAACATTGCAAGTAATAGAAGTAATAACTCATTTTTCTCGTCCCATAATTGGACCTCTGGAATGGAGTAGTAGCATATTCTTGCACATTTTATATTAATTTTGTTCTTCTATATACACAAAAGATTCCCTGTATAACAATAACAAAAGTGTACAGCCTATTAAAGTATAAACCACTTCAGAATTTCAAGGGGTCATAGGGTTAGGTATAGTTAATTAATTGTTCCATGGATGAAATTCATGATAAACATTATGATGTGGAATGTGTCAATAGAACACTTGTATGTGACTAAATAATAATAATAATAATAATAGTAATAATAATAATAGGCCCGGGAAAAGAATAGGCCTTCGGTATGTTCTGCCAGTCGTAAAAGGCGACGAAAAGAACAAACCACTAATAGGGCTAACCCCCCTTTTAGTGTGATTAGTTGGTTCAGGACAGAACTAAAGAAGCCTCGGACAAGCGCCGTCATGGTCGGGGACGACGCTTGAACCCTATGCCTGCCCACAATGGTAACGACACTGCTAGCCAACTGGAAAATGATTTAAATCCAAATAGAGGTGTTTTGCAGGATATGCTTCCTGCAACCACCCTAGAAGGAAAACAAAGACAGAGGATGAGATGGTCAGATGAAGTTAATCGACACCTCATGTTCTGTTATTACCAAGCAACAAACCTAGGAACCAACACAACTGGATACAGATCACAAGTATACACAACATTTATTACCAGATACCCAGAATTAAAATTTTTAACAGAACAATGACTAGCTGATCAGATCCGTGTAATAATAAAAAATAACAGGATACCCCAGTCAGAATTAGAAAACATCAAACAACAAGTTCAACAAATACTGGAACAAAATAATGTGCAATCAGAGGAAGAAGAAAATACAGTAATGGACTCAAACATCCCAGAGCAAACAAACAAAGAACAACATGCCCCAATTAAACAATCAGAGGAAAACGAAATCTTGCGACAGCCACCAGCACAAGCACAAACAGAACACGAAGTGACACAGATGTTAGATATAGAAGAAAAATTTCAGCTAACATATATAGAATACAAAGACACAAATACAGACATTAGACCATTCTTGCATAGACCACCAAATAACCCACAAGTCGAAACAACAATAAAAACTATCAACACAATCATACACAACAAAATAAATGAAAACACAACTATGGAAGAGTTACAACTACTGGTTTATATAGGAGCACTCACTACACTAAATATACACACTAGGCAGAGATCAGAACCAACCAACACACAGAAGAAACCCACGAAACCAGCATGGCAACACAGGCTACAGATCAAAATAGAAAAACTGAGAAAAGACATCAGACAGCTAACACAATTTATAAGAAATGAAATCTCGGAAAAAAAACAAAAAAGGTTAGGTAAAATCTCACAACAAGAAGCAACAGAGCAATTAGACGAAAAGAAGCAGAAATTACAAGCATTAGCCAAACGACTCAGAAGATACAAAAAAAGTGAAAATAGAAGGAAACAAAACCAAACATTCAACACAAACCAAAAGAAATTTTACCAGACAATAGATAATACACACATTAAAATAAACAATCCACCAAACATAACAGACATGGAACACTTCTGGAGCAACATATGGTCAAACCCGGTACAACATAACAGGCATGCACGGTGGATACAAGCAGAAACAGACACATACAAGATGATACCACAAATGCCTGAAGTGATAATTTTGCAACATGAAGTCACCCAAGCTATTAATTCTACTCACAATTGGAAAGCCCCTGGAAATGATAAAATAGCAAATTTCTAGTTAAAGAAGTTCACCTCAGCACATTCACATCTAACTAAATTATTTAACAGTTACATTGCAGACCCATACACATTCCCTGATACACTTACACATGGAATAACTTATCTGAAACCTAAAGATCAAGCAGACACAGCGAACCCAGCTAAATATCGCCCCATAACATGCCTACCAACAATATACAAAATATTAACTTCAGTCATTAAACAGAAATTAATGACACATACAACACAGAACAAAATTATAAATGAAGAACAAAAAGGCTGTTGCAAAGGAGCACGAGGATGTAAAGAGCAACTGATAATAGATGCAGAGGTGACATATCAAGCTAAAACTAAACAAAGGTCGCTACACTACGCATACATTGATTACCAAAAAGCTTTTGATAGTGTACCCCACTCATGGTTACTACAAATATTGGAAATATACAAAGTAGATCCTAAATTGATACAGTTCCTAAACATAGTAATGAAAAATTGGAAAACCACACTTAATATCCAAACAAATTCAAATAATATCACATCACAGCCAATACAGATTAAGCGTGGAATATACCAAGGAGACTCATTAAGTCCTTTCTGGTTCTGCCTTGCTCTGAACCCACTATCCAACATGCTAAATAATACAAATTATGGATACAATATTACTGGAACATACCCACACAAAATCACACATTTGCTATACATGGATGATCTATAACTACTGGCAGCAACAAATCAACAACTCAACCAATTACTAAAGATAACAGAAGTATTCAGCAATGATATAAGTATTGCTTTTGGAACAGATAAATGTAAGAAAAATAGCATAGTCAAGGGAAAACACACTAAACAAGAAGATTACATATTGGATAACCACAGCGACTGCATAGAAGCGATGGAAAAAACGGATGCCTATAAATATCTAGGATACAGACAAAAAAATAGGCATAGATAATACAAATATTAAAGAAGAACTAAAAGAAAAATATAGACAAAGAGTAACAAAAATACTGAAAACAGAATTGACAGCAAGAAACAAGACAAAAGCTATAAATACTTATGCCATACCAATATTGACCTACTCATTTGGAGTAGTGAAATGGAGTAACACAGACCTAGAAGCACTCAATACACTTACACAATCACAATGCCACAAATATAGAATACATCACATACATTCAGCAACAGAAAGATTCACATTAAGCAGAAAGGTAGGAGGAAGGGGATTTATCGACATAAAAAACCCACATTATAGACAGGTAGACAATTTAAGAAAATTCTTTCGAGAACGAGCAGAAACTAGCAAAATACACAAAGCAATCACTCATATAAATACATCGGCTACACCACTGCAATTTCATAACCACTTCTACAACCCTTTAGATCACATAACATCAACAGATACGAAGAAAGTAAATTGGAAAAAGAAAACACTTCATGGCAAGCACCCGTATCATCTAACACAGCCACACATCGATCAAGACGCATCCAACACATGACTAAGAAAAGGCAATATATACAGTGAGACAGAAGGATTCATGATTGCAATACAGGATCAAACAATAAACACCAGGTATTACAGCAAGCATATTATTAAAGATCCCAATACCACAACAGATAAATGCAGACTTTGTAAACAACAAATAGAAACAGTAGTTCACATCACAAGCGGATGTACAATACTAGCAAATACAGAATACCCCAGAAGACATGACAATGTAGCAAAAATAATTCATCAACAGCTTGCCTTACAACATAAACTTTTAAAACAACAAGTTCCTACATACAAGTATGCACCACAAAATGTCCTGGAGAATGATGAATACAAATTATACTGGAACAGAACCATTATAACAGATAAAACAACGCCACATAACAAACCTGACATCATACTCACCAATAAAAAGAAGAAATTAACACAACTAATCGAAATATCCATACCCAATACAACAAAAATACAAAAGAAAACAGGAGAAAAAATTGAAAAATACATCCAACTGGCTGAGGAAGTCAAAGACATGTGGCATCAGGATAAAGTTGACATCATACCAATTATACTATCAACTACAGGAGTCATACCACACAATATCCACCAGTACATCAATGCAATACAGCTACATCCAAACATATATATACAACTACAGAAATCCGTAATTATTGATACATGTTCAATTACCCGAAAGTTCCTAAACGCAATGTAACATATACCGTACAGTTAAAAGGAAGTCACGCTTGATCAAGGTCCGCGTCACTTTCATTTCGAACCAGACCTAAGGTCTGAGAAAGGAAAGAAATAATAATGATAAAGTTATTATATGGATGTATACTGTCAATTTACAGCTTTTTTTCTTTGAAGGTGACTCAATTATCTGTATTCAAGAAGTCCTCTGTGGTACGGAAGGAATTCTTAAGGAGAAACTTTTAAATTTCCACTTGAAAACACTTCTGCTACCTGTTGTACATTTTATTTTCGCAGATAGATTGTTGGAGAGTTTTGTAGCTGCATATGTCACCCCTTTCTGTGCCAAAGTTAGATTCATTAAAGGATAATGCAGATCATTTATCCTTTTAGTGTTGTGCATGTGAATATCTCTGTTGGAACTTCCTGGCAGATTAAAACTGTGTGCTGAACCGAGACTCGAACTTGGGACCTTTGCCTTTCGCGGGAAAGTTCTCTGACAACTGAGCTACCCGAGCAAGACTCGCGCCCCGTCCTCTCAGCTTTACTTCTGCCAGTACCTCGCCTCCTACCTTCCAATCCAGTTTTAATCTGCCAGGAAGTTTCATATCAGCGCACACTCCGCTGCAGAGTGAAAATCTCATTCTGAATATCTCTGTTGTTCTCAAACTTAGATGGGTTATTGTCTTTTGTGGCCGGCCGCGGTGGTCTCACGGTTAAGGCGCTCAGTCCGGAACCGCGCGACTGCTACTGTCGCAGGTTCGAATCCTGCCTTGGGCATGGATGTGTGTGATGTCCTTAGGTTAGTTAGGTTTAAGTAGTTCTAAGTTCTAGAGGACTGATGACCACAGATGTTAAGTCCCATAGTGTTCAGAGCTATTTGAACCATTTGTCTTTTGTGCAGTTAATACTCTTTTGCCTAAGCAAGGCGTTGATGTGTCAGTAGTAGACATGGCTAATAAAGACAATGAGACATCTACAAAAAGAAAACACATTAATAAGTTTATTTACACTAGATAAGTCACTGATAAGTTGGCAATGTTAGTAGATCCACACGACGACAAGATATTGTCCTCACTGCAGTTTTCTGCACTAATGTTGAGAAGTGTGTAGATGCACTGAATTTGGGATTAAGCTCTCAATTGCAGCTACTTAAACAGATGGCCCTTAAATTTTCAAGCAGTGAGGTCATGTCAGTGTAGTGTCCTGCACTGGCATGTATGTGTGATGTTCCTCATCGGAGACCAGGAGTGAAGGAAGAGAGCGAGCTTGCAGAGATTTAAAAGTGCTGCCTCTCACATAGATGTAAGAGGTGTGTGGTCCACCTGGTCTGGTCGATGAAGGTGCCGTTGATACTGCAGGAGTTATCCCAAAATATTATCCCATAAGACAGCAATGAATGAAAATATGTTAACTTGCTGGCTTCTTTATTCCCAAAGTTGGTAATTACTACCATATGGCAGTTTGTTTTGAACAGTAGTGCTGCTGACAAGATGACTCTTGCATATGCTGTTATTTATATATATTTGACGATGCTGGTGCTGATTTTAAATTTAACATTTGATGATGCCACTATGTCTGCAGTAGATTGGGACATAGTTTTTATAAAACAGGCCTGAAAATGGTCATTATAGACGAAAACCAGTAATCTGTTGACAAAAAGCTTGTCACCATAGACGTAAAGTAAAGGAAATTTATTCTATATTTGGGTCACTGTTTTATTCGTGACAGTGTTGCAGCTTGGGATACATTACTACAAAACACAAAAGTATCAAAATTGACAGATGCTGAAGAAAGTCACAAGCTGATGTGGTGGCACTACATAAAGGTAAGGTGTGGTAGAAATAAAGATGCTGACTGAAGTCACGACCTCGTCCCCTGGTATCGCCAGCATGACATCAATAATTTTTTATGCAAAATGTGGAATTAATCATATCTGGTGGAAGACGTGACACGAAAAACAGATTTATACACCCATCGGTGTAGCAGGCATAGGGACAGTGTGGCACAAGTGTGTCTCAAGCATCATCACATAGCATATCCATTGTGGCGTGGGTGCAGAGGATAAGACTATGTTGATGAGACAAGGAGCAGGAGAAGACTGAGAGCAAGGCTAGGTCGGCGGAAGCCTCACTAGGGACCGAGATATTGTCCTGCACTGGTAGCCGGTGACCATAGTATGCAGGTATCTGGTTTCAAGGCAGTGTTGACAGCTTGGTACAGAAGTAAACACAAGGGAAGAAACTCACTGCCTTAGCATATGGCCATAGCCTGTTACGTTAAGTCAGCTGTGCAGCAAAAGATCGCCACACAATCTCCCTGCTCCCCCTGCCCCCCAATGAAGTGCAGAGGTTGGGTGGTGAGCGAGGTGGTGACAGTGAAGGCTGTTACCATTGCAGTGGCATGTAGTACCAGCAATGACAATGTGAGTGGTGGCAACAGTGATGTGGTTGCCAGCCATGCAACAGAGGTGGGTGCCGGATGCCAGGATACTGGGTGTGAGCTGAGTGGGGCAGCCAGATGATGACAATACTGGTCTGCTGTGTGACAGCGAGCAGTGGTGCAGTACTGGCAGCAGGGCAGGTGAGAGAGATGAATAAGCTAGTTGCACGTGGGGTTGGGGGTGTAGGGCTCGGTCGGCCTGAGCCTGTGCCCAGTGCTGCATGCGCAGGGGTGGGTGGGCACTGGGCGTGGTTGCTGGCATGGGCCTGTGGAGGCACGGGCATCATTTTTGAGTGGCTGCAAGGAGGGGTCGAAAGCCTAGTGGCCACATTTGACAGCTGAAAGCACATGCATATGGCTCTGTGAGTGTGAATCGCCAATGTCTCCAGCACGAGTATGGGCCTTAGAATCTCAGGGGTGCGGCACTGGGAATGCATGAAATAATGCTGTTGAGGAAGTGGTGGAGGCTCCAGCGCAGCATCGAGTGCATACCTGACTTTTGGGACAGCGTATAGGCGGGCTTCAGCCTATCAATTGAAATGTTAGTAGGGGTGGTGTGGAGATGCAAGGTAAATGCCTTAGAGTCCTCTTTCAGCACCCAGTGGTGGCTGGAGTAATGTAGACAAAGCAGGGGCTAGTGAGCATTGATGCTCAGCATTACGTGGGTGCACGATACGAGACCACTGGGAATGAATGCTGTGTGTTTGCCATGGCTCTGGGAAAGGGTGGGCTATAAGCAAGCCATGCAGTTCAGCAAGCCAGTGGTGAATTCAGAGCTGACGTCATCTGGGGGCAGGTTGGCGGGATCCAGGAAGTCACCCGGCATAACCAGTGTTTGGCTGTAAACAGAGTTGGTGGCAGACGTCGGAGTGTTGGCCTCGTGGGTGGTGTGAAGGCCGAGGAATACTAGAGGCAGGGCAGCATTCCACTTGTTGTTGTAACAGGCGAGGCCAGTGTAAAAGGTATGGTGGAACCATTCCACCATGTTGTTGGTGTCTGAATGGTAGCTTGACGTCAGGGGCAGGTCAGTCCCACACAGGTCTGTAAGTGTGCGAAAAAAGGCAGATGTAAATTGGCATTGACAGTCCGTAGTAATGGGCAATCCGTGTGGAGGTGAAGGCAGTGGTAACTTCAGATATTGGTGTTGGCTCAGGCCAGTGTGTGAACATTTTTCCATGGTTAGGGGGTAGTGACAACTGGCAGAGGGCTGATGATATCAACATGAGTGAAATGATACCTGACATCTGGGAAGGCAGTGACAGAGGCATGAGTAGGATTGCAGTGGCCATTCTGGCCAGGAATTTGTGACTCAACAGCTGTCAGTACTTGCTTTCTGATAACATATTACAGGTGAGACAATTGCGTGTATATTCTGTCGGTGTCGGCATCGGCACTTCCTATACCCAAGGCCATTACGGAAATCGTGACATCCTGCCATATGCCAAGGTCAAGGAGGTGAGAACCTCCCGCTCCCCCCCCCCCCCCTTGCATTCCTCCAAAGTTTGCATGAAGCACCTCCATGCCCCAAGCATCCTTGCTGTGCAGTTGTGGGAACGAGACTCAACTGCAGTTCGCATGCATGTCATATTTCACTGACAACAGCATCAGCACTATCTTATCTACAAGGCCATACCAGGAATCATGACAGCAGAAGCAGCACACCTGCCCACATGCCAAGGGCATATATGGGGAGGAAACAAAGAGACCTCCACACTTCAGGCACCCCTGCTTGGCAGCCAAACTATCTGAATTGTTGAAAAAATTGTCAATTATGTTTGCATTACTGACTACCAAAAATACATTTAAGGACTGGCTCACCATCACATTGGTAACTTTCATTTGAATCTGTACGTCATTCCCCATGGAGTGTTGGAACGAGTAAAGAGCATATTTGTCTATAAACAGTTAAAAACCAACGTTTGCTTATGAAACGTGAACAGGATGTATACGACCTGGGACAACCAGGAGAAAACTGGGGAAAACCCGGGATATTTTTAGAATTCCGGGAATTTTTCATTGTTTTAGTTTTCAGTTAAATTTTTGTAATTTTGACTGGTAAGAACCGATACTCTAACAAAGGATATTACTGTATCCCACTACTGCAGAATAATACTTCAACAATAAAACATAAAGAGTGAAAAAAACGAAAATAACTTAAATTGCAAAGGAAATGTGCCATAGATGACGACAACAACAACAACAACAACACAGTACTCATGCAAGCGTCTGCCAATTGAAAATGTGTCAAAGGCTTTAGGAAGACCATGCAGTGCTTCATAACAACAAACTGCCTCCAATGAGTGTGAAGTCTCAACTGTTTACGTTAGATTTGTTTTAGCAGTTACACGCAGGCACATGCGCATGCGCATTTGAGTCACATTTGAGTAGTAGATTCTCCCGCTTCTGGTTACAGGAATGTGGCTGTTGGCTGTGCAAGCAGCTAGATGCTACCCGGAAAAGCGGGCGCCAAATTCATATTCTTGAGGAAAAAAACTTGATTCACAAAGCGCCCAGTATCCAGCACACTCATATGGTTTTGAAATGCTTCCCTGTTGGTTTTTGAACATTTTTGAACACATTTTAAGTTGACTTCTGAATGATTCATAAGTTGACTTTTGAATGCATGCATAGTGTACGTGATGTCTCTGTCAGGAGAATCCTCGTCACATCTAGAAATAAACTTTACGCAGACAAAAGGGGACGGGGCTATACAAGCTGAGGGAGTAAAGCCGAACAGATGAATGCCAATCGCTGTCTGATGATGTGGTTGATTGGGTTTGCAAATGATCAGCATTGTTATAATTACTAGCGAAATCCATAGATTCAGACTACCAGAATGGAAATAAATGACTGACAGGAATAACAGGTAAGAAATATTATGTATTATCTTCTCGGTGTATCCAAGAAAATGAAATTTTGACAGAAAATTTTTGGCCAGATTGCTACGCTGGTATTCACCAGTAGTACAGTTCCTGGCTAGCAGCCACGTAAGTTCAATTCTGGAAGTAACGCGGAAAACGTGTTGTTCAAACACGTAATAACGCCTAATCGGATAATAATTGTTGGATAACTGAACCTGTGATTCTGGCAGGACTAGGGAAGTTAATCGGCGAACAGATTTTGACAGTGGCAGGAATAGCTACAGAATTGGTGATGACTAGATTGTTTGTTAGAACAGGGAAGGAGAAGAAACGGGGACATCACACAAATTATGGAAGAATAAGACGATTCCAAATTTATATAAAAATTTTGGAATACTACTTTTCGATCTCATGCTTGAGAAGCTGGTGCATATGAATGAAATGTGAAACTATTTCCTAACATAAATCTTTTTGCTTGTATGTAGTAGGCCTAATAGGCATTTGATATTGGTACTTTGTGGGTTATATTCTGTCGTGTTATAAAAATGGCCATTTGTACCAAAACAGTCTCGTTTATTTGGTGTGTTACAAAATTGCTGTCATATTAGAAAGGCCTATTTTGTTTTATCTAGCAGACAGTGACAAAATAGACGTAATCAGATTGAGAAACCACACAGTCTTGGGTATTATTGTATTAACAGCTTTTTCAGTATTAGATAACGACATTTCGATTTTTCATGTAGCAAAACGTTTGACTAACTTTGATGAGGTAATAGATTCTTTCGCAGAAAGGAAAGCACACCATGTAAAGCTGTAGCAAGATTAGAGAGAAAAAAAATGCCAGGAGCTAAGGTTTGAAGAAATGTGTAATTTCTTGCTTATCTCTTGTCAATATTGGTTTTATATATCCTATATTTAATTTTATGTCACACAAAACAGCAAGTTATTAACTAATAGGCAATAAAGAGTTCAGATTTTCTGAAGAGTTCTTGTTCTCTCGATTACAAATAATCCCATCCGCTGTTGCGAGATTTTTTTTTTAAAGAGGGGCAGGCTGTCAAACCGGCCGATGGGAGCAGGAGAGGCACCACAGGACATTTCAATTTCCACTCTCCTGAATATAGTTTGGTCGTGCGGTAGAAAAATGCTTTATGAAGAGGCGTGGCACTGCACTTTGACATACGTAGACCAAATAATATGTCTTACATTTCCTCGAATACATATGTTTTATGTTTCAGACTTTACAGAAAGATGTGCGGTACAAGATGAACGTATTTTGAATATTCGATTTTTTTTAAATTTTTTTTAATTATTATTATTGACCTAGTTCACAAATGTCATAGATCCAGGGCTGATGCACAGAGCAGTCTGAGTTATAGTGGGTAGTCTCCATGTGACCCGTGTTCATATTTAGTGATTTTGCTGTTTCCCCTTCGTTTACTCTCACGTCAAATGAAAACAAAACAGATATCTGTGGCCGGGAGCTATCAAGTGAATTAAAACACATTCACATAATTACAGAAGGCTGAAATATGTCATTAGTTTCAGATTTTATTTTATTTCCACCTTTCTGACAGTCAAGCATTAATCGCCTTGTGGAACAATGAAGTTATTTTCATCTGTTTGCTAACGAAATTTGACTTTTGTTAACTTTTCCCGCTGAGGCAGTCAATGTATTTGAAACAAAATGCTTATTTCCACAGTACTGGCTAGTTTCAACTGTTCGCCGCATTTCAAGTGCACATTTTCATTTTCTAGCAGGTATGGCATTATGCCATAATAAAGAACCAAACATGATATAATACAATACTGGTGCTCCAAGAAAAATTACATCCCGAAAGCCACGCTGAAAAGCTTAATATCAGGTCGAGGTCAACTTCATTGGGGATCTGGACATACGAATGTGCCCTTGAAGTATGCACTTTAAATGTGCACATTTTAATATGGTTCACAAAATTCCGCTGCTCTTGCAGTATCCTCTGATGTCTTGTTTCTTTCATGACATAGTGTATGATCTTTCAATGTTTGATACGTACGTACATACGGGCTTCCTACGTTATGATAGCTACCCAAGGGCGGTGTCACCTGTTATCTGCACTCTCTGGCAACTGCTGAAACGAACCTATTTCTAACAGGTCGCGGGAAAATATTGCGAATAGTGGTTTGAAATGCATTACTTTCAAAGTAAATATCCTTTTATGTAAGTTGAACTATGTGCAAGAATGTACCATGAATTTGTTAAATCCCAGAGCATTTGACTCTCATTTAAAAATCAACTGTTTGCTGACGAGCCATTTATAAGAATTTTGAACCCTGAAGATCAGACATGTATTTCATTATTAAAACTTTTACTGGCACATTTGTGTGATATATCTTAAAGTGTAACACGCACAAAAAAGATCAACAATATATGCGAAAGCTTAGCTTCTCTAGCAGCTTGAGAACAATAATATATGTAAAAACTTTGCTTTTCTTGTAGCAACACTATGTATATTAATTTAAACTATTAACTTTCCCTGTTTGTGTGTTCGTACTACTTAACAGTGATGTTGCTGTTGGCTGACTACATCACATGTCCTATGCTCTGAATATCCGCTGTCATTGGCTGGCGAGATCATGTGACATGAGCTATGAACGGCTTACAAAAGCACATCGAAATCTCGATTTCAGTGGTTCGGAAAGTAACATGCGGTGTTTGGTGGAATTCTAATGTATACTTTCGTAATACGAAAATATGCAATGTACATGTTGCTGCAGATCAAAGATATTTCCAAAATGTGTCTTTTTTTCCCTGAGTTTTGTTTTCTAAAGTGCCGGTAAATTGTATGCCCGTGTGTAAAACCATAACCATTCACTCTTCAAAGGATTTATAAGGGAAAATATACTGTCACCCGGGAGAAAGCGTATTTTTAACTGGGAAATCCGGCAATTTTTTTCCCTTGTCCACGTATACACCCTGATGAATAAAAAATTAGGTTAAAAATGCAACACAGTCATAAATTATTTTTCATGTTTAAGATGTTCTAAAAATTCTAAAGTGTCTCTAAAACATGTCGGCAGTACGAAAAATGAGATGTTTACATTTGCTAGTGGAGGACTCAAAATTAATTAGTGTGCTGTCACAGTATTGCAGAAAGGTCTACAAAGGTCAAAGATAGTTTGTGTTAGTGTCCACATATAGACACTGTTGTGTTGACAGAAGAGCCAACACCGTGTTACTAGAGGAGGCCGAAATGCACGCGTTTTAGCTCACGCAGGCTGGCGTGAGGAGGGAAGGACTGTACTGACGTGAGGTCTGGAACATGACAAGGAATTAGAATTCAGAAAGCGGACATAGCTAGTTTGATACTTAACTTTAATCCATTAATGATGAAAATCGCTCTTGAAGGTACATGATTCACAATATTATCCGTTAGTAACTGAATAGGGCGCCTTGCTAGGTCGTAGCAAATGGCGTAGCTGAAGGCTATGCTAAACTGTCATCTTGGCAAATGAGAGTGTATGTAGACAGTGAACCATCGCTAGCAAAGTCGGCTGTACAACTGGGGCAAGTGCTGGGAAGTCTCTCTAGACTAGACCTGCCGTGTGGCGGCGCTCGGTCTGCAATCACTGATAGTGGCAACACGCGGGTCTGACATATACTAACAGACTGCGGCCGATTTAAAGGCTACCACCTAGCAAGCGTGGTGTCTGGCGGTGACACCACAAAGACATTCTTGAAATTAGTGCCCACAGTTCTAAAGTATGTACCCCAACGCTAAACTTCCATGTAGATTAACAGTCGACATTTCAGAAGTAGGCCAAATAATTTGTCTGCAGAAAAATACATGTTAGCTAAGAAATACCACCCTAAACAGGCAAATAGACAGATTAAATGTAACTAATAAGGCCTACTGTTGATGTAAGTAAGCAAATATTCTTAAAGTGTATATACCTACATTTAAGTTGTTCTCAGGCACCATTTTAGGAGGGACAAAGGTAATGCATCATGTTATTTGCTAGAAGCAGTATAAAAAATGATGATATTCTTTGCTATATATACGAAGACAGTAACTTGTTCTCAAAAGAACAGTTACTGTTGATGACCATGCAGCTTTTCCCTGGAATAAATGATGACTGACAACCTCAGCTGCCGACAGGTGTTATTGATATACCTCGATGTGGCCAGCTGAAAATGTGTGCCCCGACCGGGACTCGAACCCGGGATCTCTTGCTAACATGGCAGACGCTCTATCCATCTGAGCCACCGAGGACACAGATAAATAGCGTGACTGCAGGGACTTATCCCTAGCACGCTTCCCGTGAGACTCACATTCCCAACTGTCCACAATTCTACGTATGTATTGTACCTTATAGACATTTGCCCACCCACTCATTACTCGCGCACGCTTTGGCGATTCCTGTAAGAGTTTGGGCAACCTGTGCGCGTGTAAGCAGGAGATCCCGGGTTCGAGTCCCAGTCGGGGCACAAATTTTCAGCTGTCCACATCAAGGTATAACAACAACACCTGTCGGCAGCTGAGGTTGTCGGTTAGTCATCATTTATTCCAGGGAAAAGCTGCACGGTCATCAACAGTAACTGTTCTTTCGAGAACAAGTTACTGTCTTTGTATATATAGTTAGAGGCTACCCAGCCATTGACCTTCGTCTGTGCGAACGCGCACAGGTTGCCCAAACTCTTACGGGAATCGCTAAAGCGTGCGTGAGTAATGAGTGGGTGGGCAAATGTCTATAAGGTACAATAAATATGTAGAATTGTGGAAAGTTGGGAATGTGAGTCTCATGGGAAGCGTGCAAGGGATAAGTCCCTGCAGTCGTGCTATTTATCTGTGTCCTCGGTGGCTCAGATGGATAGAGCGTCTGCCATGTTAGCAGGAGATCCCGGGTTCGAGTCCCAGTCGGGGCACACATTTTCAGCTGTCCACATAGAGATATATCAACAACACCTGTCGGCAGCTGAGGTTGTCAGTTAGTCATCAGATATTCATTGCCAATTATTGCTATTATTATAAATGACACAGGCCTACTGAAGGCTATGCAAAATAACAGCAGTTTACAATCATAAGGTTCCCTAAAAGTTTCATAGACTGTATTTTTGTATAAGGTTGCTCACAATATTTTAAATAATAATAATAATAATAATAATAATAATAATAATAATAAGTCGGCAGCATGAAAAGTGAGATGATCATGTTGCAGCAGTACGTAAATATGTAAAGTGTATGTTCGATCTGTGCAGTTGCATTTCAAGAAACTATGGCTTGCAAAAATAAAAGCCTGTGACCAACTACATCACCACAAACACACGCACAACACAACTGTCTTATAGGGAAGGAATGAAGGAATAAGATGTTTTTATTACCTAATACGACTTAGATTACAGAAGAATATACACTGCTTGTAAGCAGACGACGAAAGATGTTAACAATGGGAGATGTGACATTTAAGACAATGTCAGTCGATATATCAGAAAAACTGCTTATCATGTATTGCGAGACATTTCACACTTTGCAAGCACAAATTGAATATTGCCACATGCAAATTTTTTGTATAACTCATTAAAATACGTGTTTATCATAATATAAACAAATTGCTATGAAAATTAGATTTCATGCACCTTTCAGGCAGGAAGATCCATTGTAATATGTCTAATGCTACATATTATTTGACCATCCTCCATGGCTATAAATGCTAAACAAGTGCTGCAACATGTTTTAAAGTAATGTTATTCTCTATAAGGTGCAGATTTGTAGATATGTAAGGGGCACTCGAAAAGAAACGAGCCGGAGTCTGGTATGCACAAACCTGTGACAGGAGGGTAATATCGTGGCGTGTGTAACGAGGTGTGGTTCCGACCAGCGTGTGGAAGTTCACAGCCTGTCGCTAGAGGGCACATGTGTACATCACACGACTATGCAGAGCTAGCAGTAGCATGCATCAATCGTCCAACGCTGCCAGTCTCATTGCAAACAGTGACATGGAGGCGTCAAAAGAAGAGCAAAGAGGTGTGTTTTGTTTTCTGACAGTGGAAGGAGTAGGAGGAATGGACAGTCGTTGATGAATTTCATAAGTGTACAGCAAACACTGCATGTTCCTTGCAAGGGTCAAGGCATGGCACAGGCATGTCAGGCAAGGACAGGTGTCATTAGCCAATGAACACCACACTGCGTTACTGATGACTATGTCCACCTGGTGGATGCATTCATTACCCAGACCCTCCAAGTGACAGTGAAAGCCGTATCTGCCGTAGTCGGATTGAGCGCCTGAAGTGTTCACACCATCATCAGGGAATGACTGCATATGCGCAAAGTGTGCGCCCAATGGGTGCCCTACAGTCTTCAACCACACCAGGAAACATGTCGAATGGCCCACTGTCTTACTCATCTGCAGTGCTATGCTCGGGAAGGGAATGCGTTCCTGGCATGAGTGGTGGCTGAAGATGAGTCATGGTGTCATCTCTTTGAACCAGAATCGAAATGACGAAGTCTCCAGTGGAAGCATCCAGAGTCACCACCACCAAAAAAAGCCAGAGCCATCCACACGAGTGCAGGAAAGGTTATGCTGACGTTCTTCTTTGACCAAAATGGCCCCCCTTCTGATTCACTTCCTGCAGCATGGGACAACAGTGAATGCCCAGCGTTACTCGCAAACCTTGAACACCCTTTGCCAAGCGATCAAATCAAAACGACCAAGCAATCTCACCCACGGGATCATTCTGCTCCACGACAATGCAAAGCCTCAGACAGCCAACATGGTCGCGGCACTCTTGCGGAAATTCAAATGGGAGGTTCTCGGCCCTCCTTCCATACAGTCCGTACCTCTCTCCCCATGATTACACCATTTTTGGTTCCCTTAAAAGGGCTCTGAGGGGCAAACGATTCACCTTGGACGATGACGTGCAGCTGTACGTGCGGAACTGGTTAACATCGCAGCCCTGGGAATTTTATGAGACAGCCATACTCTGCCTTGTGTCACAGTGGGACAAGTGTCTCAACAGCCAGGTCAATACTTCTACCATACAGGTATTGGTTTCTGTAATTATGCCTCTGGCTTGTTTCTTTTTGAACGCCCCTTATAGATGTGCAAGTTGTCAAGTTCTAAAATATTAGTGGATCAAAATTGGAAATACCGTTAGAGATTCTATCAACCCATAATGCTACATCAGCTGAAATATATGCTTAGTATCGAGTCCTCAACCACATTGTTCATTTTTATACCTCCAATAAGAAAAGCTTAAAGAAAATGGCCCTAAATATCATGAGGTATGATACCTTCACATTGCAGTGTGACAGTACAACATTGCTGGTTTGAAGAGACAAAGGTATCGATGTCATAATACAAGGTAAATAAAGATGAAATAATGTGATTATAGCAGCAGTAGTGGTGAGGCATTACCTATAATTGATGAAGTGATGTAATTATATCTCATAATACAGTAGTTGGAAAGAAAGATGTCATTTTGTACGTACCTGAACAGTCCTACACGAGGAACAAACACATGATCCATTGTGTTGTGGACTCCAGCCACGTAATACCATGTTCTTTAGGCAAGGAAGATATAAAAGTTTAGCATAGTTGCATGTCTGGACACTTTATAAAATTGATAAGGTGGTTACCTATAACTCAACTTACTCCTGGGCTTGTGAGTTGACACATATACTATAAAAGCTTTACTCTACAATTGGAGATCACCCATATTAAACAGTCAACACTACTGTGTTGTTGTATAATATGACCCTAGGTGTCACTGTATGTGCAAGATGTTGCCTACAAGCAAACATATGCTCCAACTAGGAAAAAGTTACAGAACCACATAAGCAGGCTGGCTCCGTTAATTTAGATTTATGGCGTAGTTTTCTGAGGTAGAATAGTACCACAAAGCATGTGCTGTCCATGGATCATCTTTTTTATGCCAGTGCTTCAAACTGCCACCACACTGTTACATCGCCATGACTAGTGTAAAAGTATCTTGCTTCAATTAGTGGATCCAGTCACTGCTTAGTAGCAAGAGGTCACCATCAACTGATGCTAATCTAGCCTCCTGCATGCTGAATTTAGGCCACACTGGTCTTGACATGATTTCAGCTGAGCTGTATTGAAGCATTGACTCTGGAAAGGAATTTGGACATATTTACATTTTGCACAGGTCTACCTCCTACACGTAAATGGGTCTCCCAGTTATCAGTGAAAGCTGTGCTGTTTCTGCTGGAGACATGAACAACAGGGAGTGAGTTAACTTTCTGGACCCTGTGTGCACATCAGTTTACATATTAGATGATTTGGATTTTACCACATACAGAGAGGCTTGCAAGGGACACTGGATGCAAGTAGCAGTAGAATGCTGGCACTTTGGTTGTTGTATTGATGATGCCTCCAAAATTACTTCTGTTCTTAAAGAGGAGCACAGACAACATATGTTAAATACTTAACTGAAGCATGTAAGAGAGGTTATGAAAAATGGGAAGTTAATAAATAAATACAAAGTTGTGTTAAAAAAGTTACCTATTTGTGGAGTACCTGACGGTACTTTGTCGAAGCAACCAGTATAATGTATATCCTCAAACCATAGCTGACAACCTGCATTTTTCTGTGGTAGCTGTCCCAGACAGCCTTCAGCACTGAAACTTTAAAACTGTAAGACACATATAGATGCTGGCTGCTAGATAAAATATATATGTATCACTTACGTAGAAAACTACCTCATCTAAGGTGACAGTCATCTACAAAGAGTTGTGGTAATAGTTTGATTTTTCTTGGACAAGTAGCAAGTTTACATTAGTGAAGATCACCATCCAATGGGGGTGTACACAGTGGATTATCTGCATGTTCAGGATAGTTTTCCAAACATATATGGCTGGAAGTGGAACGGTGGCATTCTGTTTGGGCATGGGGGGGGGGGGGGGAGGGGGGGGGGAAGGGGGGGGGAGGGGGGGGGGGTGAGTGAGGCAGCACATCATATTCTGGCATGTGGGTACAACATGTTGTAACCAATGGTGTAGCAAACTAGGTCTAAAGCAGACAGAGAAGCAAGGCATCTGGTGTCACTCCAGGGAGGCAGAACCACCACAGAAATTTCAAGTTAATTATTATGTTATGTGCAGTTTGTAAGGCTTGAAATATAGGTGCAGGCATCTATCTTTAACATACTTTTATACCATGAAACCCATGCAGTCTGCAGTTTTTTCGACGAGTATGGGGATGGGGCTGTTTTAGGTAAGGTATGTATTCTGTGTAAATCTCGTATTATTATGTATACTATCTAGCAGCCAGCGAGCATCTATCTGCATCTTATGTTATTAATGTCTAACAAACTTATTGTGATCTGCTACTTATTTTAGTGTGTGTTGTCAGTGGCAGTTCCCATATTTTCCAGTACTTATCCATATGCCTTTTGTAAATGTACCAGTATAAATACGCTTTTAATGCACAAGGAGTGGTTTGCTAATTTTTTAATACCATCCAACTTTGATACAGAGTCCCAACCTAGCCATTGTATCTACTTACTCATCCAAATGGACACTAAGTACCAGAACCAACACTATAACACACACCTACACATGTACATGGATGCTGTTGGAGGTAGTGTGTTGATGTTATTCTGCTGTAAGCACACACAATACATTTACACTATTTCGTGTGATGGCTTCCAGCAAAGGCCCTCACTTCCTCCCTCCACTGATGCTGGAGACGTCGTTGGAGGCAGTAGCTGCAGCATCGTGGGATTGGTTCGGTGTTGCATCTGAAAGGTGGATCTGTGGGTGTTAGGTGTTGGATATTGCTAATGGTGAATCCATCATGTGGTGCATTACGTGATATTGTTCGGGTTGCATCCGGTACATCGGGGGATATTATTCATGATGAATCCACCTGCATAAAGTCTGGGGTAATGCTTGGGATGGATCTATTGCACAATAATTTGTGGCTAATGTTTTGTATCGATCCACCCACATATGATCTGAGGTATCATCTGAAAGGTGGATCCGTCAGCACTACATCTGATAATATTGATTGGGCTAGATCTATCATTTGATACATTCCAGGATATTTTTTGGGGGCAGATCTGCCTGCACACTGTTTGGGGTAATACTTCAGGTGGATCTGTACATGAAATTATTCCTGGATAATATTCGGTTTGGATCATGCACATATGATCTGGGGTAGCATCTGAAACGTGAATCATCCATACAGTAGTTCCAACGCTGATGCCGCTGCCCACAATTATGCCTCCAGTTTTGGTGGAGGGAGGGACTGGGGGTCCCTGTTGATAGCCAACACGAGAAATAGCATAAATGTGCTGTGTGTGTTTACAACAGAATAATGTCAACACACTGCCTCCAACAGCAATCCATGTACATGTGTGGGTTTGTGTTTTATCATTGGTCTTGGTACTTAGTGTTACCATTTGGATGGTATTAAAAAAATGGCAAACCACACCTGTTTATGTAAGCTTTAAGAGCGTATTTATATTACATTTACATATATAATATGGGAAAGAAATGGATAAACATTGAAAAATGTGGGAAATGTCACTGATAACACACACTAAAATAAGTGGCAGAGCACAGTAAGTTTGTTAAACATTAAAATCATAAGATGCATATAGATGTTTGCTGGCTGCTAAATAGTATATATAATAATACTATATTTATATAGAATACATGCCTTACCTAAAGCAGCCACATCTCCATACTTGTCGAGAAAACCACAGACTACGTGGGTGTCATGGTATTAAGATATGTTACAGACAGATGTCGGCATCTGTATCTCAAGCGTTGCTAACTGCAGATCACGCATTAATTGACTTGAAATTTCTGTGGTTGTTCTGCCTTCCTGGAGTGACACAGGATGCCTTGCTTTTTTTGTGCACATTTCTCTTGGTATGAAAGAAAACGATGATCATGCTCTTCACTCTGCGCTTCACCTGTCTCGCTTTTTTGGGTCTCGGAGAGCCCGGGCTCTTCCACTGGGATGATTGTTGCTTTGTCTCTGGGTCATAACTGTAAATCCAGCTCTCGTCGCCAGTGATAACCCGTGACAAGAAGGTTGAATCATCCCGAGATTAGCACAGAATTTGATACACACGTGCTGTTCTGTTCGCGGATCCATCATATAATCACCACACTCCAAACACACAGTATTACGGAAATCACTACGGACACGCAACACGTCCTCCCAACTGAATGCCACTCCATACACTGACTCGTCAGATATGCAGCTCTCGCCACCTAGTGGTGCAAAGATCTGCTACTCCTACTTTCCAGATGGTAGCACTAGTCCCGAAAATGTTGGATTCCACTTTGTACTTTGAGGGTCTGCGGTAACTTACTTCAACATAGGTCTAATTAGTTACGTTCAGTCTGTTTATATTTACCTGCTTAGCTAACACTTATTTTTCTGCAGGATAGTTTTACAGCATCAAATTATTAGGCCTACATTCTAAAATGTCAGTTGTTATTAGACATGGAAGTTTAGCATTGAGGCACATACTTCAGAATTTTAGGGACTAATTGGGCAAATGAGTGTATATGTGGAAATGTAACTCACGTTTTTATGTTGCTGAAGACCCTTCCTTTTTTCAGTATTGTGACATCACATTAACTGAGTCCTACAGTGTTTTTCATGTATTAACTCCACTAGCAAAGTAAACATTTCACTTCTTCCACTGGCGACATATTTTTTGCAGCCATTTTAGAATTTTTCAGTATCTTAGATGTGGAAAATAATTAATTTATGACTGTCAGGGAAGGTACAAAGTGCTTAGTTTTCAGTAATCACCACACTAGTGCCAGGAGCCATCATTCTCCTAGGCAAGGTGAAGAGCATATACCCTGAGATTTTTCGAAGGATGAAGCCCAACAGCAGCAAGCAGCTTGTCAAATTCGGCTTTGGTGATCTTGAATTTGTGGGGACTGTAGACAGCAGAAGATGATGGTCCAGAGGTGGTGCTGATATAGTGGACTGTTGAATGGTGGACATCCCAAGACAAGCTCAGCGGGTGAGAGAAATCGAGGTATTGTGCCAGGAGGTCAGCATATGGCTGGAATATGCCACCTGCTTCTAATAGAAGAAAACTGCAAAACGTGGTGGATTTCATTTTTCTCCCAGTATTCCTGTCAGTGAGGTGCCAGCTAGTAATGTTGGGAAGCAGGTGATAGTGCCCAATGTAGTCTGCTCCGATAATGGGGTCAGTGATGTAGGCGGCAGTGAAGGCCCAGGGCAGGTCCTGTTGCAGGCCGAGGTTGAGGACACAATGATGTATGCCATAAGTGGTGATAGTCACATTATTCCCTGTTGTCAGGAGGATGGCTGGGGTGGTGCTGGGGTCACATATGATCTGCCACAGGAAGGTACACAGTTTGGAGCTGGTGTTGATGAGGAGTTGTGCGGTGGAGTGACCTTCGCCCCTGAGCAGGCAGTTGGAGATGGAGTGACAACTGGGCACACCTAATCCATGCAGCTGTTGGCATCAGTGTGCCAAGAGCCGGGCTCCACGCAGTTCACAGCGTCGGGGTCAAAACACTTGTGCTACTAGAAGAGGCCAGCCATGTTGTGAGAGGTGTTGGCAGGATGGCTAGTGCTGCGGTGTCATTATCTGTCACAGTGCCAGCGGCTGGTGCTGCATGGAGAGTGGCGGTCAGAATAGAGTAGGGCCACAGTTGCCTACAGCACTGCCATGTCGACACTGAGGCAGTCGATTGTGTCATATACTCCCAGCTGCTGGGCTTTGTGCTCTGGGCTGGCAGGGAGGGGAGCTACTGGTGATATCATTAGTGGCGTGTTGAGTAGAAAGGAGGATCTCGTGGCACGATGGCTGGCAGACTGATGGTCAGCAGATTGTGCAGCGCGGGGCTGAGGCTGGCGGATGTTGTATAGGAAACTGTCAGAGGCCATATGTAGCTCCAGCAGGCTTCGGAGGAGGCACAGGAATAGCGAGGGTTGTCGATCCCAACTGATTTGCTGCATTTCAGATGACACGAGTTGTTCACGAGGCGGCACCTGAATGTTTTGTGGCGGTTGTAGTTGGGGGCGATGAGGAGATGATGATGATGATGATGATGATGATGATGATGATGTAGACCTCCATCACATTGGTCGGCTCGAGCTGACTGACCACCATACTTGGTGGCATCATGGGTGATACTGCAATTGGCAAAGATGGCATCCACCATGGAATACTACAGGCGTGGGTTCCATGGAGTGAAGGATGACATATGATCTGTGGTTCAGCCAGACAGAGTGGCGGTGGCATGCGGGGATCGGGCATTGGGCATCAGCGCTTTAAGATCAGGAGGGATGGCAGAGGAGGTGTTGCCAGAAGCAAGAATCAGTGAGGGAATCGTTATGGAGTCTGATGGTGGGGGCTGGGCTGCTGTTGCAGCATTCAAATTCCATGAGATGTAAAGTCAGCTCGATGATGATGTCTTGTGGCACTGGAGCAGTAGTTGAGTGCAGTGAGGCATTGGTTCAGCTGGTGGTAAATTCCAAGTTTCTTAGGTTGCACAAGGTATGACAAAACATGCACAAGAGAAACAATTCACGATTCGAAGCATGCTATTGTCCATAGAACAAGGTGTGTGGGCACTGGAAAAAGAAGTTTCCTTACACTATTATTCAATGACTACACTACTAGCAAAAGTGAAATAGTCTCAAAATTTACAACTGCTGAAAAGAGCAATGTGGTAGCACTAGATAAAGGCGCGACGTGGTAGATATAATGACACTGTGTGGTCTCTTCCCAGATATTGTCAACACGAAACCAATAATTTTCAATGTGAGAAGCAGAATTAATTGTATGTGGTGGAAGACATGATGCAAATCACCAATTTGCATATCCGCCTATGTAGCAGGCTTAGCGGCAGCGCGGGCAATATGTGTCTCGAACTTCATGATAAGCATCACCATGTGCTGTGCCTATCGCAGTGTGGAACTGAAGATGATGTTGGAACTGTGAAGAGTAGGTGAAGACTGAGAGTGAGGCTAGGTTGGCAGAAGCCTCACTAGGGACTGACCTGATGTTCTGTGGTGATAGCAAGTGACCTTAGGATGCCAGTATCACATCGCATGAAAGGATTGACAGCTTTGGACAGAAGTAAACATGCAATGGAATAAACTCACTACCTCGGCAGATAGTGAGCTAGGAATGTATGGAACAGCTAAGACAGGGGTGCAGCCAAAGGCCACGGTACTAGAATAGATATTGTGAATTTAATTAGTGTTTTGAAAGATATATAGGTACTACAAGTTCTTGAATTTACGATTCATATTACAAAGCTTTGGACCTGGAAGACCTTATCTTGGCTTGAGTTACTCCAGAATATATGATGTGACCTCGTGTACATCTACATTTATATCTATGTGTATACTCTGCTAGCCACCAAGCGGTGTGTGGCGGGCGGCACAGTTTGCGCCAAAGTCATATTTCCCCCCTATGTTCCACTCACGGATCGCACGAGGGAAAAAACGACTGTCTGAACACCTCATTATGAGCTCTAATTTCCCTTATCTTTGAATGGTGATCATTGCGCGATATGAAAATTGTGCTGGTAATAATATATGCTCTACATCCTCGGTGAAGATCGGATTTCGGAATTTGTGAGCAGCCCCTTCCGTTTAGCATGCCGTCTATCAGCAAGTGTGTCCCACTTCAAACTTTCTATGAGATTTGTAACACTCTCACGATGGCTAAATGCACCAGTAATGAATCTTGCTCCCCCCCCCCCTTCCACACACACACACACACACACACACACACACACACACACACACACACACACACACACACACACACACACACCGCCCCCCCTTTTTTTTTTTTTTTTTTCATCTCTTGAATCAGACCCAACTGGTAAGGGTCCCATACAGACGAACAATACTCTAAGACTGGACAAACTAATGTATTGTAAGCTATTTCCTTTGTTGAAGGACTGCATCACTTCAGGATTCTACCAATAAACCGCAGTTTAGAGTTCGCCTTACCCATTACTTGTATCACCCATGTCTGTCAGTATTCACATTGAGCAAAATGCTGTGTATAGGTGTTCAGCAACTGTCTCCCCCTTCAACTGAATTTAAGCATTAAGTTTTAATCCAAAGAATTTAACACTGTCAGTCTGTTTGTTCTCATATTTTGTGCATATTTTATATGGCTGTCTAGCACATTCTGAACTGCATATAGTAATGTTCCCCAAAGTTTGGCAGTGAATTGGCTAGAAACCATTTATTTATATTCACTGAAAATTTCAGTACCAGCTTTTTCTAACATTAAATTCGAATTGGTATTTGTGACAATGTTTTTGTCATCTGTATGCAAAATAAGCTTATTACCTGATAATGTTAGTGAAGAAAGGACACTAACATATGCAAACAGAAGTAATGGCCCTAATTAGTTCTGATTTGAATGAAGGCTGATAACTTAATCCAGGACTCTCCAAACTGACACCCTTTATTTATGATAGAATAAGAGTTGAACCATGTAATACAATTTACTGTGGCATTAAAATATTGTTATTTAGTTAGAAGATTAATTTGATTTAAACAGTCAGATGTGTCTGACAGAACACAAATCATACAGACAGCCTATGATTTATTGTCCGATTAAAATAATTCTCAAAAGGTGGTGTGCAGTGTTTTGCTGTAGATGTGGGTGCCCGCTCTTCATAGAATTACTAGTCTTG
This sequence comes from Schistocerca nitens, assembly GCF_023898315.1. Lineage (NCBI taxonomy): Eukaryota > Metazoa > Arthropoda > Insecta > Orthoptera > Acrididae > Schistocerca > Schistocerca nitens. The sequence goes on from NC_064616.1 coordinate 913,899,612, forward strand.
GAAACAAATGAATCAATCTTGTGACATATTTTGCATATTTTCACTCAAAAATGTCTTACAGGATAATCTTTTTGGGGTAATTCATCACTTAGAAAGTATTGATTGCACAAAAGTGAACAGTAAGAATAATATGAGGTGTCTGATGGAGGTACCTCTTAAGTGTTTTAACTGTACCATCACAATAGGTATATTCGCTAATGAAATTTGTCATAAATAATCCATCACAATTTGAGAAGAATAGTCATATCAGTACCTGGAACACCAGAGGAAAAAATCCAGATAAGTGCAAGTAGGACTCGTGCAAAAGGGTTCTGTACTTAATTACATGTGTCTCAGGAATTGAGAAATTTGATGATTTTTGCCTGTTATCAATATCAATGCTGGAAAGATATCAAAATATCTTATATAAATGATAATATGTTTTGATTTTGTGGATTAGAAGCTTAAATTACTTTATGCTGCCAAGGGACCATGGACTTCAGTACGTGACATAAGTTTCAACTTGGTACGTCCATGCACACTGACTGCGTGGGTACCCTGGGACTCCAGCACCCACATACACAGTCTTGCGGGTGTGCTGCACCCACAAAAAATTTAGTTTGTAAAAACAAAATAAAATAAATATTTCTCACTTGCCTTTATCAAAAAGTAATGAAATATTAAGACACTGAGATGGAAGTTAAAATTTCTTATCTCTAAAACATATGTGTTTGTTTCAGATGTCTTTGTGCAAAGGCAACCAAGCAAGACACACCCCCATTTCTTGCCTTTCTGTGGCCAAGTCAAAGGCACTCCCCAGAATAAGAGTCACTCTATACTTTTTCACTTGCTTTCATATTTCCTTGCAAATGACATGTTACAATACGCTCATCCATTCATCAACAATTGTTCTAAAATATCTGCTTGCCAGTATTGAGCAATAACAAAAAATTCAAGATACAAGGAAGCTGATTGTTACAGGCTATCCCAGTAGTTATTTTTTTTTAAACATAATGGGTGGTGTGGTTTAAGATTTCGGTGAAATTGTTTTCGCGTAATCTGGATTGTTATCATTTTGTTTGTTGAGACAATGGCTTTGAATGATGCAGGAGCTTATATTGTAGACTGAAGGGATGTTACCGCTTTAATAGCTAGTACAAAGGAGACCCTCTGCTGACAGGCTGCATGGAGCCAAAGCTCCTCGCCGGGCAGTTCTCAAATGCTACATGATTACTGGAAATTGGCAAGCTGAGACACAATATTGTGTATTACTTCTATTTATACTTTCAAATTGAAACAGTTTCCTGGTCGCTACAGAAAAATTTGTCATACGTTTATCATCATCATCATCATCATCATCATCATCATCACAGGTGGATATTACTAACACCGACAGTAGTGAAAAGCAAATTCAGCCAAAAAATAAGGAACTATGTACTGACTTGGCAGAAAATCCTAAGAAATTTTGGTCTGATGTCAAAGCGGTAGGTGGATCAAAACAAAATGTCCAGACACTCTGTGACCAAAATGGTACTGAAACAGAGGATGACAGACTAAAGGCCGAAATACTAAATGTCTTTTTCCAAAGCTGTTTCACAGAGGAAGACTGCACTGTAGTTCCTTCTCTAGATTGTCGCACAGATGAAAAAATGGTAGACATCGAAATAGATGACAGCGGGATAGAGAATCAATTAAAATCGCTCAAAAGAGGAAAGGCCGCTGGACCTGATGGGATACCAGTTCGATTTTACACAGAGTACACGAAGGAACTTGCCCCCATTCTTGCAGCGGTGTACCGTAGGTCTCTAGAAGAGTGTAGCATTCCAAAGGATTGGAAAAGGGCACAGGTCATCCCCGTTTTCAAGAAGGGACGTCGAACAGATGTGCAGAACTATAGACCCATATCTCTAACGTCGATCAGTTGTAGAATTTTGGAACACGTATTATGTTAGAGTATAAGGACTTTTCTGGAGACTAGAAATCTACTCTGTAGGAATCAGCATGGGTTTCGAAAAAGATGGTCGTGTGAAACCCAGCTCACGCTATTCGTCCATGAGACTCAGAGGGCCATAGACACGGGTTCACAGGTAGACGCCGTGTTTATTGACTTCTGCAAGGCGTTCGATACAGTTCCCCACAGTCGTTTAATGAACAAAGTAAGAGCGTATGGACCATCAGACCAATTGTGTGATTGGATTGAAGAGTTCCTAGATAGCAGAACGCAGCATGTCATTCTCAATGGAGAGAAGTCTTCCGAAGTAAGAGTGATTTCAGGTGTACCGCAGGGGAGTGTCATAGGACCATTGCTATTCACAATATACATAAATGACCTTGTGGATGACATCAGAAGTTCACTGAGGCTTTTTGCAGACGATGCTTTGGTGTATCGAGAGGTTGTAACAATGGAAAATTGTACTGAAATGCAGGAGGATCTGCAGCGAATTGACGCATGGTGCAGGGCATGGCAATTGAATCTCAATGTAGACAAGTGTAATGTGCAGCAAATATATAGAAAGATAGTTCCCTTATCATTTAGCTGCAAAATAGCAGGTCAGCAACTGGAAGCAGTTAATTCCATAAATTATCTGGGAGTACGCATTAGGAGTGATTTAAAATGGAATGATCATATAAAGTTGATCTTCGGTAAAGCTGATGCGAGACTGAGATTCATTGGAAGAATCCTAAGGAAATGCAATCTGAAAACAAAGGAAGTAGGTTACAGCACGCTTGTTCACCCACTGCTTGAATACTGCTCAGCAGTGTGGGATCCGTACCAGATAGGGTTGATAGAAGAGATAGAGAAGATCCAACGGAGAGCAGCGCGCTTTGTTACAGGATCATTTAGTAATCGCGAAAGCGTTGCGGAGATGATAGATAAACTCCAGTGGAAGACTCTGCAGGAGAGACACTCAGTAGCTCGGTACGGGCTTTTCTTAAAGTTTCAAGAACATACCTTCACTGAAGAGTCAAGCAGTATATTGCTCCCTCCTACGTATATCTCGCGAAGAGACCATGAGGATAAGATCAGAGAGATTAGAGCCCACACAGAAGCATACTGACAATCCTTCTTTCCACGAACAATACGAGAGACTGGAATAGAAGGGAGAACCGATAGAGGTACTCAGGGTACCCTCCGCCACACACCGTCGGGTGGCTTGCAGAGTATGGATGTAGATGTAGATGAACCTGAGAATGTCTCTTTTGAGCTGGGGCAGTCTTAAGGTATGCTAATAGTACCAGTATGTGTTACCTTACCAAAGCACGGATCCTTATAACACAGGCAGTTTTCATCAAATATCATAAATCAACAGGAGTCATTAAAAAGGAGAGAGATTCCCTAGAAGACGTGTACTACATTCTGCCATTGATATGCAGCCACAGGAATTTTGGAAAGTTGGTACCCTTGGATACGTCTACCCATTTCTGAGAAAAAGGTTTCTTAAAACACACACACACACACACACTCTCAACAAAGTTGTTGTGCCAGACAGTGTAACACTTGGTACAGTGGGTGTATCTTAGCATAACTCCTGGAAGGGACAAGATGATACTACAACACACACAATATCAGGTCACTTTATTACAACTTGAAGAATATTTTATACTTAACATTGTAACAATTCATGTACACTGAACATTAACATACTGCTTGATATAGAACAAGATACTAAATTCTTCTCACAGGGTACAACTGATGATAAACATGCATGCAGAGTTCTATCCAGCACAATTACCACATTGGTGGCTCAGTGGAGAGATGATGCTGTAATCTTCAGCAATGATTGCTGACGGGGCTGAGCGGCACTGCACTAACATGTAAGAGTGTTGATGCGGGACCATGTGCAAACTCTTCTGAGTGTGTCTGTGCCACCATCTCTCGTTCATCATTGCTTCTGGCAGTGACTGTTTTTACTTGTGGTTCCATTGTAAGGTACCAACCTTGCCTTGGCACCTTGCTCTTTGGACGACATTGCAAAAGTGATGGTATAAGGGTTCTGTTTTTACCAACTGAGATATGGAACCCTAAAAAAATTACCTGTGTTATTGTTATTTATTATTAAAAGTGTTAGTGTCTCAGAATGCTTAACACGCAGCAACAAGAACCTTTGATCATTTGTCCAATAGCATAAAATGTATGGCTGGTTGCAAAGCAAGTTCTAAATCAACCCAAAAATCATTTCTCCTGGGCAACTAGTTCATTCCATGGAGCAATTTCTATTTAAAAACAGGTAGCCTGTAGAAAGCACATACTTTTTAAGTGTAGTAGCATGAGTGGAACTATTAAATACGTTCATTAATGTTAACACTAATCATGTCTACTTATTCTTAAACTGACTTGTTCCACATTGTTTTGATAAAAGAATTGTTCACATGACCTATGGAACATGGCACTAACTGACTCACTCAAGATACTAAGTCCAGGGACAGACAGAAGACCAGGATAAAAGGATTGCTATAACTTGCTCGTGTATCTTTTGACACAGGAGCCCCGTGATTTTCTTATTTAACACATGATTAGGTTTTCATTAGCATGCTGGAAGTGTGTCTGCTTCTGTGAATGCAAGTGTGCTGTGCTGCCCCCCCCCCCCCCCCTTACACACACACACACACACACACACACACACACACACACACACACACACACACAAAAACAATTTTTGCTGTTGTCAGATAAATGAAATTAATTTTTATTTATTTACTTATTTTTTTGAATTTCATTTCAAGATTACTTTTGTTATAAATATTGTCCCATCTCTTTTGCATTTTCAGTTCAATTGACTGATGTGTTTAATGTATGTGTAACATGATAATTTTTTTTTTAAGGACAATTCCAGATCACAAACGGATTGTTAGACTACGTGGGTCAGTAATAGACAGCTCATATGGCGGAGGCTGTACACCGTCAGTCCTGTTAATAATGGATCGTCTTTCACGTGATCTTTATTATGGCCTACGGTCTGGACTGTCGTGGGTCACAAGACTTCAGATTGCGATTGATGTTGTGGAAGGAATCCGCTACCTGCACTCACAAGGATTGGTACATCGTGACATTAAGTTAAAGAATGTTTTGGTAAGCATTCCTACAGTTTTACTGTGTTTATTTCCTATTTTAGCAAGTTAAAGTTGTGATTAGAGCATCAGATTGAGGCATTGAAATTCATCTTTTTAACTGTCCTTGAATAACTCACTCACTGAATAAAATTAAAGTGTTTAATCCAGAGCTCCACGTGATCTGGAGTATTGTGAGCAGATAAGACTCATAAGTACGTCATTGTAAGGCACACATTAGCTCATTGTATTAACTCATTCATGAGTTGTATTAATATTTCCCATTTTTGACAAAATTAGAAGAAACAAAACTTACGTAGACATGGAAATTTTGGATTTATGTGTATGTACTCCATACTACTTAAGAAATAAATTTATAGATAAAATGTGAGTTGTATTTTTCTGTGAATATTTAGTTAATTTTGGTAATGGCTTTCAGCAGCGAATAGGAACTTGCATCACAAAGTGACACATCGTGTAGTTTGGACTATACACAAGGCAATTTGAAGTGCAGAAACTACGTAAAAAATGCCATGCAGTGCCTCTTTTTTTTTGTGTGTGTGGGAGGGGAGGGGGGGGGGCAGCTACAATTTAGCGTATGGAATTTTCTCAAAGTTGACTAATAATGGGAGTAAAATAGACACCGATTTTGACATAAATTTCACCGTTCCCTTGTTTGTAGTGAATTTGCAACTTGGTAGCATGACTACTAATTCCACACACTTGTTATAAATCCAACACTGGTCATAAATTTGGCTTCACAGTAGAGTCTTAGTGTTGGCAGAGGTAATTTATAAGTCACAGTTCCAACTCGAGTTAGTTTCTGCGTGATTTAGGATGCTTTCTCAGTAACTGCTAAGCTGAACCAAAAAATTTCTTTATTTGTTTCAGTACAATCTTATATTCCTACACACCTGACTGTTGGCAAGTGTGGAGTCCTTCTAATTTGAAAGTGTGATTTTTAGTTGGCAGCAATATACCTTTTAGTAGTAAAAAAAGCGTGTTACGGCCAGCTGCCTTTGTCCAGAAGTCCTCTGAAACAACTACCAGTATCATCTGCATATGCAAAGACAGAACCCTTTTTGCCACCTTTGGAACAATTTCATCAGTGAACAAATTTACTGGGAGACTACTAGCATTGTTTGTATTTATTTAAGTAGATTCATACAAAATATCCGTGTGTGAATCCCTCACAGTTTTGTGCGTACTGTCTTGTGAGAAATGAATACTTTTAACTTCAGTGAACTGTTACTTCCTAATGTATTTAAAACCAATCAAAGTTTAAGTATGATGTGTAAAGTGGCAATTGACTGTAAATAATTAAAAGTGTGAGGTCATCCACATGAGTACTAAAAGGAATCCACTAAATTTCATTTACACAATAAATCATGCAAGTCTAAATTCAACTAAATCACGAGAGATTAGAATTACAAATAATTGTAATTTAAGTGATCACATAGATAATGTTGTGGGTAAGGCAAACAAGAGACTGATATATTGGCAGAACACTTAAAAAATGCAACATGTGTACTAAAGAGACTGCTTACACCAGTCTTATCTGCATCAGAGGAGACTGATAGAGGGCATCAAAAAAGTTCAGTTGATGGCAGCTCGTTTTGTATTATCCTGAAATAGGGGGAGAAAACCATTGACATGATACGTGGATTGGGGTGGCAGTCATTAAAACAAAGGCATTTTTCATTGCAGCAGGATCTTCTCATTAAACTTCAGTCACCAACGTTCTCCTCTGATTGTAAAAATATTGTGTTGGTGCCCATCTTCATAGGAAGAAATGATCACCACGAAAAGTTAAGTGAAATTAGAACTCCCACAGAAAGATGTAAGTGCTTATTTTCTTGTGTGCCATTCAAGTGTGGAACAGTAGAGAAATAGCTTGAAGGTGGTTTGATGAAACCCCGTCAGTGACTTAATTGTGAATTGCAGGGTAATCATGTAGAGGTATATGTGTATCTATACAATGATACAGAATTTTGATTGCAATTGCAAAGGTGATGTGCACTTTCACTTAATAATAATATGAATAATAATAATAATAATAATAATAATAATAAAACCCGTGGAGGCCCGGAAAAAGAATAGGCTTCCGGTATGTTCTGCCAGTCGTAAAAGGCGACGAAAAGAACAAACCACTAATAGGGCTAACCCCCCTTTTAATGTGATTAGTTGGTTCAGGGCAGAACTAAAGAAGCCTCGGACAAGTGCCGTCATGGTCGGGGACGACGTTTGAACCCTATGCCCGCCCACAGTGGTAACGACACTGCTGGCCAACTGGAAAATGATTTAAATCCAAATAGAGGTGTTTTGCAGGATATGCTTCCTGCAACCACCCTAGAAGGAAAACAGATTATGGATACAATATTACTGGAACATACCCACACAAAATCACACATTTGCTATACATGGATGATCTAAAACTACTGGCAGCAACAAATCAACAACTCAACCAATTACTAAAGATAACAGAAGTATTCAGCAATGATATAAATATGCCTTTTGGAACAGACAAATGTAAGAAAAATAGCATTGTCAAGGGAAAACATGCTAAACAAGAATATTACATATTGGATAACCACAGCGACAGCATAGAAGCGATGGAAAAAACAGATGCCTTTAAATATCTAGGATACAGACAAAAAATAGGAATAGATAATACAAATATTAAAGAAGAACTAAAAGAAAAATATAGACAAAGAGTAACAAAAATACTGAAAACAGAATTGACAGCAAGAAACAAGACAAAAGCTATAAATACTTATGCTATACCAATATTGACCTACTCATTTGGAGTAGTGAAACGGAGTAGCAAAGACCTAGAAGCACTCAATACACTTACACGATCACAATGCCACAAATATAGAATACATCACATACATTCAGCAACAGAAAGATTCACATTAAGCAGAAAGGAAGGAGGAAGGGGATTTATCGACATAAAAAACCTACATTATAGACAGGTAGACAATTTAAGAAAATTCTTTCTAGAACGAGCAGAAACTAGCAAAATACACAAAGCAATCACTCATATAAATACATCGGCTACACCATTGCAATTTCATAACCACTTCTACAACCCTTTAGATCACATAACATCAACAGATACGAAGAAAGTAAATTGGAAAACGAAAATACCACATGGCAAGCACCCGTATCATTCAACACAGCCACCCATCGATCAAGACGCATCCAACACATGGCTAAGAAAAGGCAATATATACAGTGAGAAGGAAGGATTCATGATTGCAATACAGGATCAAACAATAAACACCAGATATTACAGCAAGCATATTATTAAAGATCCCAATACCACAACAGATAAATGCAGACTTTGTAAACAACAAATAGAAACAGTAGGTCACATCACAAGCGGATGTACAATACTAGCAAATACAGAATACCCCAGAAGACATGACAATGTCGCAAAAATAATACATCAACAGCTTGCCTTACAACATAAACTTATAAAACAACATGTTCCCACATACAAGTATGCACCACAAAATGTACTGGAGAATGATGAATACCAATTATACTGGAACAGAACCATTATAACAGATAAAACAACACCACATAACAAACCTGACATCATACTCACCAATAAAAAGAAGAAATTAACACAACTAATCGAAATATCCATACCCAATACAACAAATATACAAAAGAAAACAGGAGAAAAAATTGAAAAATACATCCAACTGGCTGAGGAAGTCAAGGACATGTGGCATCAGGATAAAGTTGACATTATACCAATTATACTATCAACTACAGGAGTCATACCACACAATATCCACCAGTACATCAATGCAATACAGCTACATCCAAACTTATATATACAACTACAGAAATCCATAATTATTGATACATGTTCAATTACCCGAAAGTTCCTAAATGCAATATAACATATACCGTACAGTTAAAAGGAAGTCACGCTTGATCAAGGTCTGCGTCACTTTCCATTTTTGACCAGACATAACGTCTGAGAAACGAAACAAATAATAATAATAATAATAATAATAATAATAATAATACATTGGGAAATTATGTGGAAGTTGAATTACAAATATACCAAAACCTGTAATTATTCATAATTCTCGTAAAAGAAGGCTTGCAAGGAAAATGGACTTTGCTCATTTTAACACTGGTACATTTTCACTAATAATGCCATAATTTTCTATATTAGAATGTTATGACAGTACTGCTGAATACCATTTATATGTATTAATTGCCTGGTACTTGTTATATTATTCTAAAGTATACCACTCTGTATTTCTAATTTTTTTTTCTACAAGAATGCTGGAATGGGATTTGTAATTGTCATCTGTTGTATTGTTTTTTGTATTGACATGTCATTTCATACATAAGATTACTTAGTAGTAATCATAATGATCAGTAATATTTAAGGTTCCTTCATACATTTTATTTGCTTCAATTTTTAGCTCGATAACGATAATCGTGCCAAACTGACTGATCTGGGTTTTTGTATTCCTGAAGCTATGATGTCTGGCAGTATTGTTGGCACTCCTGTTCATATGGCTCCTGAATTATTGTCTGGCCACTATGACAGCAGTGTAGATGTTTATGCATTTGGCATATTATTTTGGTATATATGTGCTGGCCATGTGAAGCTGCCAAATGTTTTTGAAAATTTTCAAAATAAGGAGCAACTGTGGACCAGCGTCAAAAGAGGTAGGAGCAGATGAAAGTGACAATTTTTGGTAGCAAGTAGATATTTGAATACTCTAAGAAAGTGAGGGGGATGTTCAAAGTAATCAGTAATATTTTAGGGCCTATGTTTCTTAACTGATTTCATTACAAGTTCTCCATTTCACCTATTTCACAGAGTTAATTTTAAGCATATTGGGTTCTGAAGTCCTGTGGTCATGTATTTTACTGGTATACTACTTATTCAAATCCTCAGAATGGGCCAATTACCAACATAATCTGCCTTTCCAGATTACTAGAGTTGTTTGGAAATGGTGGGAAGAAGATTATCACGTGTTCAAAGTACTTCCTCAGCCCTCGTATTATTCACATCCTAATCAAATGGCTTTGTTCTTTTGATATAATTTTTCACCTAAACTCATTAGTTCTGATATTGAAACAACTTTGATCTTTTATTTTTATTTTATTTACATGGCTTAGTTGTTTCTTGTTTATGCTTTCAAATTGTGTTAATTCTTACATTTAATTCATTTTCTTGCACTGGTATAAATTGGAGGTAAGTTCTGTCAACTTCCAGGAATTTGTAATCACACATACCATTTACAGCCCAGTTTTGCTTTTTAAAACAGAAGTGCTATTTTTTGGCCAACATAACATCTCAAAATTTTACTAACAACTCCCCCCCTCCCCCCCCCTGCTCGCGCTCCTGCTCCCTCCCCGTCCCCCCCTCCGTCCCTCACCCCCTCCCTCCTCTTCTGAACAGCACATTGCAACATTGCAAAGCATCCCAGATACGCTCAATAATGTTCATGTCTGGAGAGTTCCTGCAGCAATTCTCTGGACCTGTGGGGTGTCGTATTGTCCCGCTGGAATTTCCCAAGTTCGCCGGTATGCACAATGGACATGAATGGGTCTAGGTGATCAGACAGTATGCTTACTTATGTGTCACCTGTCAGTCATACCTAGATGTATCAGGGATCCCATATCACTCCAAATGCACATGCCCCACACCATTACAGAGCCTCCAACAGCTTGAACAGCCTGTCCTGACATGCAGGGTTCATGGATTCATGAGGTTGTCTCCATACCCACACACGTCCATCCGCTCGATTCAATTTGAAATGACTCGTCCTACTAGGCAACATGTTTTCAGTCATCGACAGTCCAATGTCGGTGTTGACAGGCCCAGGTGAGGCATAAAGCTTCATGTCATGCAGTCATCAATGATACACGAGTGAGCCTTCGGTTCCAAAAGCCCATATATGATGATTCATTGAACAGTTTACATGCTGGCGCCTTTTGATGGCCCAGCATTGAAATCTGCAGCAATTTGCAGAAGGGATGCACTTCTGTCACGTTGAACGATTCTCTTTAGTCGTCATTGGTCCCGTTCTTGCAGAATCTTTTTCCAGCCGCAGTGATGTTGGATATTTCATGTTTTACCGCATTCCTGATATTCACGGTACACTTGTGAAATGGTCATATGGGAAAATCCCCACTTCATCACTACCTTGGAGGTGCTTTGTCCCATCACTCATGCGCCGACTATAACACCACATTCAGACTCGCTTAAATCTTGATAACTTGCCATTGTAGCAGCAGTAACCAATCTAACTACTACTCTAGACTTTTGTCTTATGTATGTGTTGCCGACCGCAGTGCCATATTCTGCCTGTTTACATATCTCTGTGTTTGAATACACATGCCTATTCCAGTTTCTTTGGTGTTTCAGTGTAAATCCTTACATTGATCCTCTAGCCATTTCTGCTTTACCATTTTTCACTTCCTGTAAATGACAATTTTTAGATGTTTGTATACCCTTTCACCTACTTCATTTACTGCATTTTTGTGTGTTCTCCTTTCATCAGTTAAATTCAATATGTCTTGTGTTACCTAGGATTTCTGCTAGATCTCTTCTTTTTACCTTTTTATATCCTCTGTTGCCTTCACTATTTCATCTCTCAAAGTTACCCATTCCGCTTCTACTGTATTCCTTTCCCCTGTTCTGGTCAGTCATTCCCTAGTGCCCCCTTCAGAACTCTGAAGAACCTCTGGTTCTTTCAGTTTATCAAGGTCCCATCTCTTTAATCTCCTACCTTTCTGCAATTTCTTCAGTTTTAATCTAAGTTCATAACTAATAAATTGCGGTCAGACTCTACATCTGCCCCTGGAAATGTCTTACAATTCAAAATCTGGTTCAAAAATCTCTGTCTTACCATTATATAAGTAGTCTGAAACCTTCTGGTGTCTCCAGGTCCCTTCCATGTATACAACCTCCTTTCATGATTCTTAAACAAAGTATTAGCAATGATTAAATTATGTTCAGTGCAAAATTCTGCCAGGCGGCTTCCTCTTTCATTCCTTTCCCCAACCACTGGACTCACATTTGGGAGGGCAGTGGTTCAAACACGCTTCCAGCCATTCTGATTTAGGTTTTCCATGATTTCCCTAAATTGCTTAAGGCAAATGCCGGGATGGTTCCTTCAGAAGAGCATGGCTGCTTTCCTTCTCCATTCTTCCCTAATCCGAACCTGTGCTCCATTTCTGATGACTTCAATGTCTTCAGGACATTAAGCACTAATTTCCGCTCCTGCCCCCCCCCCCCCCCCTCATATTGACCTATTTTTCCTTCTCTTCCTTGTCCAACTATCAAATTCCCGTCCCCCATGGCTGTTAAATCTTCGTCTCCCTTTACTGTCTGAAAGTTGATTTTATCTCATCATACATTTCTTCAATCTCTTCATCTGCAGAGCTAGTTGGATGTGGGCTTTGTGTTTTATCCCGGTTACAATAATACTGCGCTGTTCATAGTAGTTTACCTGTGTTCTTATTTTCTTATTCATTATTAAACTTCCTCCTGCATTACTTGTATTTGATTTTGTATTTATAACCCTGTATTCACCTGACTAGAAGTCCTGTTCCCCCCTGCCACTGAACTTCACTAATTCTCACTATATCTAACTTTAACCTATCCATTTATCTTCTTAAATTTTCTAACCTACGTGCCCAATTAATGGCTCTGGCATTCCACACTCTGATCTGTGGAATGTCAGTTTTGTTTCTCCTGAGAACAACATCCTCCTGAGTAGTTCCCATCCAGAAATCCGAATGGATGACTATTTTACCTCCAGAATATTTTACCTAAGAGCATGCCATCATCTGTTAACCATGCAGTAGAGCTGTATGCGCTCGGGAAAAGTAATGGCTGTAGCTTCTGCGTGCTTTCAGCCATTTACAAATCTTAGTTTTATCACCCTCTCCTGCCCCCTTCCTCTTCTTGATGTTGTTTTTTGAAATATTTTCCTGAGACAGAAATTATGAAATGGCTTGGCAGTCTTGTCAACAAATATAAAGCCACGTTCTGATACACAGCATAGTGCATATCTTCCTTTTTGTGGAAAATGGTTGAAAAACTGGATTTTGCAAGTAATATTTATTTTAGTCTCCTCAGACATATTTCAAGTAATTATTCAAAACATGTACTGTGTATTTGTTAACATAAACAGAGATTATTTATAAAGATTTTGTCATTTTTATGAAGATCATGTCTAATACTAACTAGCCAAATAGCTTGGCTGTGTTAGTAATTACTTGTCATCTCAAGTATTTAATAGATCTAGTACATGACAGAGATTCGGATTCTCTTCTAGATGTTGTGGTATTTTAACACTGCCACCCATCTGGAAACCAAAGGACTCTTCATTGACAGCTGGACATTCACTGTAGTTCTGTCAATAAAATGTACAGGAGGAGATGAAAATTCTTTGCTTGGTGTTTTGTCAAAATACCCTTTTTTTTTTTTTTTGAGCCCCAGTGGTTTTTGCCACAACCCACCATTTTATTAATTTTGTTTGGAAGTGCCAGTGCCTTTAGCACGAAATCACCGATGCTATGAAAGCCTCATTTCAGAGCTTTCGTAGGATTGGTGGTTACTTGCTAAAGGCTTTGATAATTCCAAACAAAATCAATAAAATGATAAGTTTTGGCAGAAACCACTGTTACTCAAAGGGTTAGGAAGAGATTTTGTTTAACATTCCACCAGTGAGAAGCCTTAATCTAGAAAGTAAAGCTCTGCAAAATTGGCAAAATACATGTTTGTCACTGCTGTAAACTCTTCATTGGTCTCAAAATGTGTGGCAACCCGAAATACATTTGGATCTGGGAATCTGTGCGTGCCAGATGTGGTGAACAGAAAAGAAGTTCCAACAGGTTGTAATTAAAATCCACCAGTTTTCCCATTGCCAAAGCAGCTTCATGGTCTGATGGATTGTCCTGAAGGAAGATGATTATTTTTTTTTCTTCACAGTCTTGTTTGCATGTACCTTTCCATCTCATCAGTCTAGAAGACTCACATCGACTTTGCAAGTTATTGGTTTCCCTTTGCAAGGTGATCAGCGAGAAGAAACACTTTTGCATCTCAGAAGACTCTGGCCATGACCTTCTCCACAAGTGAGATGAACTGCTGTTTCTGGTATGAAAGGGTAATATATTGATGCAAAAAAGGTTGGATTCCATTTAAAATGGTCTAAGCAGTACTGAGATGAGATGTTAGTTTTTAGTATTTGTGTTTCATTGTCATTCACCGAAAGCTGCACAGTATATAATTTTTTGTACAAAATGTGCCATAATCTCTCTTGTGGTACATCAGTGTTGTCACCTGATTTGTTCACCTTTAATCACCGATCCTTCATTACTGTAATTTGCAGTTCCTCAACATTTTAATCTATGGTAATTCAGTTTACTCATTTTGAAGAAAAATACAAAGCACAAATACTCTAAAAGGACATAGGAAAAAAGGATTTCACAGTTCAATTGATTTACATTCTTGCAAAACATGTATCATCATAACAAAAACAAAATTTCATTGATATCGATGCCTGGATAAGCACGTTCACCTCGTATTTGAAAATTGGCAATGCATTTAAATATAGCTTTATTATTAGACAGTTTCTCTGCCTGTGAACTTAGATATGTTATTTGTATTATGTCGGCCACAGGACCTTGTAAGATCATAGTTACAATACTGATAATGATCATACTGTTTGACATTTCTTATATGGAACATCTTCCCTGTTGTAAATCAAACTAGTTCTTGAACTGCTTAGTACAGTGGTTTGAACAGGGAGGCACTGTGTCCCTACTGTAATACCTGTTCCTTTTTGCCCAGTATATGTGCTGAGTGAGAAGCAGCAATAAGGCAAGTCTTCTGGACTAAAGCAGAATTACGTGGATGTGATAGATGTGTTATTCTTTAGAAATTGGATAAATGCTTGTTGGATAAGACACTATGTTCCCAGAAAGTTCAGGGTGAGATGCCACTCCAGTCATTTTATCTCTCAGGGAATGGTTTTTGATAGGTGGCTTTACAGGTTTGTGATTATGTCAGTAATCATGAGAGGGGAAAGATGCTTCAGAAGCACAGCATGGATTTGTTGTTTCTTAAAGTCACCCTTAAGAACATATCAAACTGCACAGTTGACTGCAGAACTCTTCATCTGACCTAACTGTTTAACAAGTGTTGCATCCACCTTTTCACACTCATCATTTACATTGATTTATGTTTGCTATTGTACCACCATAAAGAAATGGCTAACATTTTTATTATCTCCTCATTGTAAACTTACATTTAACTCTACTCTTCTTGTCTTCATATGTAACTGCAGTATTGTCTGTTTGGAGTGATCTGTTTAACTTTGAAGTAACATTTTCTGTGTGTGTGATATTCAGCAGAACATCTTGGTTTTCACTTGCTTTGAGACCATAATTTCAGAAGAGGCATGGCTACTGTTATAGTTTTTTGCTTATTATCTCTTTAAGTCAGTTGTCAGGATTGTTAGTAAAGCACTGTAACTACTTTCCAAAAACTACTTATTGTTTGTAAAATTTCAGTTGTTAGGGACCATTGCTCGAACATGAATTTCAGTGGTTTGTGTATAAAGGAAATATGTGGAAGCATCTGTGTGAACATTGAGTGCTGATAATGCACCTGTTTTATTCTGGTTCAAAATGGTTCAAATGGCTCTGAGCACTATGCGACTTAACTTCTGAGGTCATCAGTCGCCTAGAACTTAGAACTAATTAAACCTAACTAACCTAAGGACATCACACACATCCATGCCCGAGGCAGGATTCGAACCTGCGACCGTAGCGGTCACGCGGTTCCAGACTGAAGCGCCTTTAACCGCACGGCCACACCGGCCGTCACGTTTTATTCTGTACAGGTGGAATTTCCTCTACACTGTCTACTAGATCATTGCACATTTCCCAGTATCATATGGGAATTTTTGAGTTCAGTTCCCATGCTTGCAGAAAATAAGAATGAATTAAGTATGAGTCTGCCTTTATGCAAGTACAGAACTATTGTTTTACTTTTTTCTGAGATACATACATGAAGATTATATTTAGGGTAGGAAATATAGTACATCAGATATGGGTGTGTTTAATTTGTATATATGCTTTACCATTCATTTTATGTTGTGTGTGTGTCCTGTGGCTGCCAACTGAAATCAGTCACAGGTCTAACTTAGTACACCATGTGATCTGCAAACATAAGGGATGTTGGAATATCGTCTATATTGAAGTTTTTGTTTATAATCCAATCTTTAAAATATATGTTCTGGTAAAAATCATGATATTTGTCCCAGTTTGCCCTTTCCATTGCTATATTTAGCTTGCCCTAAGCTGTGGCTGCTTCGTATTTGTGTGCCAAATGTATTTTTGTTGTTTTTGTGTAGTTGGACTGACCTGTGCACACCGGTAAAATTTTTGTGAAGCTTTGGTATGGGGAACAATTTGTTGTGGTTTGTTTTTCATTGGATTTTTTTTTCTTGTTTCCTCAAGTTTTCTCATGCCCATTTGTGAAAACTGTATCATTATGTTGTTGCGGCTTGGACATGTTTCACTGAACTATTTCAGTTTGTGACGTGCTTTTGACTGTCATTTGTTTCACTGTTTTGTTTTGTTTTGGTTTGACAGCTGCAAAATTTGAATTTGTTCTGTTTGTTTTCTTTTGGTTTGTGTGTGTGTGTGTGTGTGTGTGTGTGTGTGTGTGTGTGTGTGTGAGTGTGTGTTTCAGATGATTAATGTGTTTCAGGATTTGGAGGTCTGTTTCTATGCCGTTGGGGTGGTGGTTCATTTTTAATGAGGTTGTCTGCAAATGTGGGATGTGTGCTGTCACTTTTCAGTGCTCTTAAGTGTGCAGAGTTTCTTATCCTGAAATTTCTACATGTCTGCCTGACAAATACTGGATCACTGTCTTTGCAGGTTAGCTAGTACCTACCTACCTGCTGTCTCGAGTTTATCTGCGACCATGTTGGGTACTTTTAATCTTTTCTGCAGTGTGTTGTTTCTTTTATATGCTACATGTGTACCATGTTTTCTCATAGTATTTCCTATTGTGTGTGTTATTTTGTTGTCAAATTTCAATGTGTACAATGTTTTCCTGTTTCTTGTGGTTTCGTCGTCTTGTGTGCTTCATGTGTTCTCTGTTAAGTGGTTGTTACTGGTGCTTTGAGCTGTGGTACTCTTATGTGCGTTCAGTGTAACTTTTGTTTCTATTTTATGGTTCAATTCTCAACAGTTATTATTTTGTAACCATTCTCTGTGACAGTTTGTCTGACTGTGTTTAGTTCTTTTGCATAGTTATATTTGTCCATTGAAATTCTGTTAAGCATGGGTACGAGATATCTGAAGATGGCCTGTTTGTTGGCTTTTAGGTGGTTTGCCATGTTGTGGATAATTGAACTGGTTGATGTAGGTTGTGGAAACGTCTTGATCACTAAATACTTCATTTTATGATGCATTTTGAGTAATCGTCAGATAATTGTGACCAAAATAAACATGAAAGGTAAAATTAGGAAAGCTTATATATAAATACTACAAGCCCAATGTAACATTTGGATTGAATGTACACATTGAGTATATGTACACTACTGGGCATTAAAATTGCTACACCAAGAAGACGACGTGCTACAGATGCAAAATTTAACTGACAGGAAGAAGATGCTGTGATATGCAGATGATTAGCTTTTCAGAGCATTCACACAAGGTTGGCGCCGGTAGTGACACCTACAATGTGCTGACATGAGGAAAATTTCCAACCGATTTCTCATACACAAACAGCAGTTGACCGGCGTTGCTTGGTGAAACATTGTTGTGATGCCTCGTGTATGGAGGAGAAATGTGTACAATCACGTTTCCGACTTTGATAAAGGTCAGATTGTAGCCTATCGCGATTGGGTTTATTGTATCGCCACATTGCTGCTCGCGTTGGTCGAGTTCGAATGACTGTTAGCAGAATATGGAATTGGTGGGTTCAGGAGGATATTACGGAACGCCGTGCTGGACCCCAACGGCCTCGTATCACTAGCAGTCGAGATGACAGGCATCTTATCCGCATGGCTGTAACGGATCGTGCCACCATGTCTCGATCCCTGAGTCAACAGATGGGGACGTTTGCAAGACAATAACCATCTGCACGAACAGTTCGACAACGTTTGCAGCAACATGGACCATGGCTGCGGTTACGCTTGATGCTGCATCTGAGACAGGATCGCCTGCGATGGTGTACTCAATGATGAACCTGGGTGCACGAATGGCAAAATGTCATTTTTTTGGATGAATCCAGGTTCTGTTTACAGCATCATCGTGGTCGCATCCGTGTTTGGCGACATCGTGGTGAACGCACATTGGAAGTGTGTATTTGTCATCGCCATACCAGCGTATCACCCAGCATGATGTTATGGGGCGGCATTGGTTACACGTCTCGGTCACCTCTTGTTCGCATTGACAGCACTTTGAACAGTGGACGTTACATTTCAGATGTGTTACGACCCGATCCCTGCGAAACCCTGCATTTCAGCAGGATAATGCACGACCGCATGTTGCAGGTCCTGTATGGGCCTTTCTGGATACAGAAAATGTTTGACTGCTGCCCTGGCCAGCACATTCTCCAGATCTCTCACCAATTGAAAAGTCTGGTCAATGGTGGCCGAGCAACTGGCTCCTCACAATACGCCAGTCACTACTCTTGATGAACTGTGGTATTGTGTTGAAGCTGCATGGGCAGCTGTACCTGTACACGCCATCTAAGCTCTGTTTGACTCAATGCCCAGGCGTATCAAGGCCATTATTACGGCTAGAGGTGGTTGTTCTGGGTACTTATTTCTCAGGATCTATGCACCCAAATTAGGTGAAAGTGTAATCACATGTCACTTGTAGTATAATATATTTGTCCAATGAATACCCGTTTATCAACTGAATTTCTTCTTGCTGTAGCAATTTTAATGGCCAGTAGTGTACTTACATTGTGCTTAGGAAAACACTTACAAGTTACCAATAGAAGAATAATATAAACTCTCATATGCAATAGCATTAAGTATATTTTCAGACAACATTATTTAGAGATGTCGAATGCCAGACTGAAAACAGCAAACTTGAGAACCGTGTTACTTCAACTTGACACCAAATGGCATTGATCTCCAAGATCGAAACATACCAGAATATGGCGTTTACAATATACATAATGCTGTAATGCTGTAAACATCATTTACCATTACATTTGTTTTTTACAATAAGTGTCATATTGTCAATGAAAGAATAAAACAACATAGCATATGTTATGAATAAAACCTGTCATTGGACATATACAAAGAACATACAGCACACCAGACGCAATGTCCAAATATTCCATTGAGAGACAGCAGTGTCAAGGCCATCATTATAAAGAAAAACAATATGCAATTTTTAAATTATTTTTCAAACAAAATGAGCAATTGTTAACCTATTGAGACCACAGATGGGCCATGTCAAAACAAAAAAAAAAAAAAAAAAAAAAAAAACCTCATCATAAATTTAAAAAAATTCTAACTGTGTTAGGATGGACTAGGAAAAGATAGAAATAGGGGTGGGGTGAAGGGGGTGAGGTGGGGACACTGACAGGGAAAGGACAGATAAGGTAGAAGTAGGGTATGGTTGTTGGGGGGCAGGGGTGAGGGGGAGGTGCGTAGACAAATAGGCAAGAGATAGAGATGGTGAAGGGAGTGGGGGGGGGGGGGGGGGGGGAATAAGGGACTGGAAGGAAGGGCAGCATGAAGAGACAGAGGGGGGGGGGGGGGGAAGGAATGTGAGAATGTTACAATGATGGTACAATTTCATATAATAATATTATATTAAAACATAATGACCATGTTTTTTAGGTAATTACATTTCAATATAATTTTTAATATTATTACATTTATTATAAAATTCTTTCCCCAGTCCGTTTCAATCTCGCGTCCAGCCATCCTGATTTAGGTTTTCCATGATTTCCCTAAATCGCTCTAGGCAAATGCCGGGATGGTTCCTTTGAAAGGGCATGGCTGGCTTCCTTCACCATCCTTCCCTAATCCGATGAGACTGATGACCTTGCAGTTTGGTCTCTTCCCCCAAAACAACCCCCCCTCCCCCCTAACCCCCCAGTCCATTCATACATTAATTTTTTTGGCCCATCTGTGGTCTCAGTAGGCTTGACAGTTGCTAGCTTTGTTTGAAAAATGATTTAAAAATTGTGTGTTGTCTTCCTTTATAATGATTGCCATTACATAGCTGTCTCTTGATGGAATATTTGGTCATTGTGCCTAGTGTGCTGTATGTTCTCTGTATATGTCACAAGGCAGGCTTTACTCATAACGTGTGCTATGTTTTTATTTTTTCATTGATGATATGATGCTTATTGTAAAAAGCAGATGTAATGTGGCAAAGGATGTTTATCACATTTTGTAAACTGTAAATGCTATGTCCTTGTTTGTTTTGATCTTTGAGATCAATGACATCTGGTACCAAGTTGATGTAATATTGTTCTGGAGTCTGCTGCCTCCAGTTTTGAAAATATGCTTAACAGCAATTGCACAAGAGAGTGTACATTTTTCTTGTTTTGCTCCTTTGTATGGGCTTCCCTAACCATATTGTAAATACATCTACTCAGCATGTAGTTTTGTTCCCAATGTTACTTGGGGCTTGTAGTATTTATATACAGGGTGTTACAAAAAGGTACGGCCAAACTTTCAGGAAACATTCCTCACACACAAAGAAAGAATATATGTTATGCGGACATGTGTCCGGAAACGCGTACTTTCCATGTTAGAGCTCATTTTATTACTTCTCTTCAAATCACATTAATCATGGAATGGAAACACACAGCAACAGAACGTACCAGTGTGGCTTCAAACACTTTGTTACAGGAAATGTTCAAAATGTCCTCTGTTAGCGAGGATACATGCATCCACCCTCCATCGGATGGAATCCCTGATGCGCTGATGCAGCCCTGGAGAATGGCGTATTGTATCAAAGCCGCCCACAATACGAGCATGAAGAGTCCCTACATTTGGTACCGGGGTTGCATAGACAAGAGCTTTCAAATGCCCCCGTAAATGAAAGTCAAGAGGGTTGAGGTCAGAAGGGCATGGAGGCCATGGAATTGGTCCACCTCTACCAATCCATCGGCCACCGAATCTGTTGTTGAGAAGTGTACGAACACTTCGACTGAAATGTGCAGGAGCTCCATCGTGCATGAATCACATGTTGTGTCGTACTTATAAAGGCACATGTTCTAGCAGCACAGGTAGAGTATCCCGTATGAAATCATGATAACGTGCTCCATTGAGCGTAGGTGAAAGAACATGGGGCCCAATCAAGACATCACCAACAATGCCTGCCCAAACGTTCACAGAAAATCTGTGTTGATAACGTAATTGCACAATTGCGTGCGGATTTTCGTCAGCCCACACATGTTGATTGTGAAAATTTACAATTTGATCGCATTGAATGAAGCCTCATCCGTAAAGAGAACATTTGCACTGAAATGAGGATTGACACATTGTTGGGTGAACCATTCGCAGAAGTGTACCCGTGGAGGCCAAACAGCTGCTGATAGTGCCTGCACACGCTGTACATGGTACGGAAACAACTGGTTCTCCCGTAGCACTCTCCATACAGTGACATGGTCAACATTACCTTGTACAGCAGCAACTTCTCTGACGCTGACATTAGGGTTATTGTCAACTGCACGAAGAATTGCCTCGTCCATTGCAGGTGTCCCCGTCGTTCTAGGTCTTCCCCAGTCACGAGTCATAGGCTGGAATGATCCATGCTCCCTAAGATGCCGATCAATTGCTTCGAACGTCTTCCTGTGGGGACACCTCCGTTCTGGAAATCTGTCTCGATACAAACGTACCGCGCCACGGCCATTGCCCCGTGCTAATCCATACATCAAATGGGCATCTGCCAACTCTGCATTTGTAAACATTGCACAGACTGCAAAACCACGTTCGTGATGAACACTAACCTGTTGATGCTACGTACTGATGTGCTTGATGCTAGTACTGTAGAGCAATGAGTCACATGTCAACACAAGCACCAAAGTCAACATTACCTTCCTTCAATTGGGCCAACTGGCGGTGAATCGAGGAAGTACAGTACATACTGACGAAACTAAAATGAGCTCTAACATGGAAATTAAGCGTTTCCGGACACATGTCCACATAACATCTTTTCTTTATTTGTGTGTGAGGAATGTTTCCTGAAAGTTTGGCCGTACCTTTTTGTAACACCCTGTATAAACTTTTCTAATTTTGTTTTTTGTGTTAATTTTGGTCACAGTTATCTGATGGTGATTACTTGAAATCCATCATAAATAAAGTATTTAGCTCAAGACATTTCCAAGGAATTACTAAATGCTAAGTTTGAATAGCCACATACCTTAAAAATGGATGACTTCATCAATCAAACATGAGGAATGAGGTGGGTTTTCTCTGTACTGAGAACTAGTGTTTCTGATCTTTGTTTTCCATTTTGATGTGACGGCAATTTATTTATTTATTTATTTTTGTCTGTTTCTGTTTCAAGGGTGAAGTATATTTTTGGGTAGGCGGTATTGATGTCTGTGTAATTGTAGTACATGGTCATGTGTTTCAGCTACCGTGCAAATTATGTCATTAACATAGCAGTACCAATATAGTACTTTGTACAATTTTGTCATGTGATTACTTTCACAATGGTTAATACTTCTTGTTTCTGTGTTTGTGGGAGAAAGTTTGTATCTCATAGTTGTATTTCTGTTATTTTGATTGTTTATTCAGTTTTTATATGGCTGTACATTGATATGATGTCAGATGAGAGTAGCGTCGCTGTATAGGGTACATTCATATCTTTCATGTTGTCAATTGGGTCATTGGTGTTTTCTATGCTTCTGTTTGTACAAGTGCAGTGTTTTTGGAGAAACATGTGCATGTATGGCTAAATGATATGCTGGCACAGTCCGATTGGAACATTGGGATTGTTAAATTTTTTGTAAACAACTGGATGTGAGTGCCCTTGGGTTCTTTTGTGCTTTTCTTTTTATTTGGCATCTTTCATGCTTAACAGTTTTTGTATGTCTCTTTGGAATCTTTGGGTTGGGTCGCTTTTTAGTTTCTTTTATTTGGCTTTCTATTATGTACTTCAGCTTTTCTTTGGTATAGCCCTTCCCTTTTCTGCTCTTGTGACTATTTCATTGTGTGCTTCCAGTTTTTTGTGTATCTATATAGCTGTTCTCTCTTCAGTGGTGGTACTTTTGTTCTGATAATCTGATTTCTTCCGCTATCAGTTCTCTGGCTAGCCCTGCATTGAAATTTCCTGTATATTTATTTCCTTTGCCTCAATGGCCAGAGACAGTGGTCATGTGTGTTAGAATTGTGCTTGCATGAATGTGTGTATGTGTTTTCTATATTAGAAGGACATTTGGCTGAAAGCTCACATGTATAGCAGATAATGTTGCTGTTTCCTTTTTACCCAGTTTTATTGTATATTTATTTTTCTGTAATTATGTTTCTAATTGCTCTTTGTGTGATATGTGTTGAGATTGTGTTCAGATCCCTTTTGATGTAGTTCTTCTTAATGTGTGGAAAGCTGTACTTCTGATACATTAGAAACTCTGTATGTTGTGTATGCTGGTGTCTGTTGCCTGTTGTTCCTGTTGTGTGGGTTTATTTCAACAGTTTCTTTAGTTTATGGTCTTGTTTCTCAAGTTGCTTTTCTATTGCTGTTTCTGTGTGACTTTTCACCTACTCAGTAATGTCATAAAGTATTGCAGACTGTTTAATGTGAATGCCTAGTTGTAAGTGTCTTTGTGTAGTGTGGTGTTGAGCAGTCATTTCTTTGGTACATATGACTGTTATGCACACAAATTTTCCCATCTTCCAATTTATTTTACTTTCTTCTTCCTTTTATGATGTTGATTTTTTAAACGCTGTTTTTTCACAGTGATTTATATTTTTCCCCTCAGCATAATCTAGGATTAATGAGTTGGATGGATGGACTGACATCTCATACTCATTAGGGAGTCCTACATGTGCATTACACATTATCTTTTTGGCATGGTCTTATTGGAGGTGGTTGACAATAGATTTTTTCAGCTTATGAAGAATTTACCAGATAAAGTGTATCATGTGGATGGCTGTAGTGATTGCACATGAAATGTACTGATGAGTTTTCATGTTACTGATAATTGTAGAATGAAAGGGTGGGGGAGAGTGCAACATGGTGCTCACACTTAACCATATATGCCACTCAGTTTAATAATTGCATGTTACTTACAGATCACTATCAGGACCTTAATAAAACTGCAATTCATAAGACACCAATACATTGTCACAAATTTTGGCAACTAGAACCTGCTTTCTACCACCTCTCATTCCCAACCAAATTCTTGTGATGAAAACAATTTTCTGCCAGTAGAATATAAATGAACTCCCTTTGAATAAAGCTCAGTTGTGTAGCCATGAGTTGGAGATTGCAACCACAGAATCAGAGAAAACTTGATTGATTGATTGATTGATTGATTGATTGATTGATTTTTGTAATGCAGTAGGTCTGACCTCTTTGCTTCTGGTGAGCACCAAATGAAGTTGTACAGTGGTTAGCACACTGTACTCTCATTCAGGATGATGATGGTTCAAACCTGTGTGCTGCAGTCCTGATTTAGCTTTTGTTGATTTCCCTAAATCGCTTCAGGCAAATGCCGGGATGGTTCCTTTGAAATAACATGACCAATTTCCTTCTCCATATTTTCCTAATCTGATGGGACTGCTGACCTCACTGTTTGGTTCCCTCCCTCAAATCAACCAACCATCTTTCTGGTGTGTGTTTCATTTATCAATAATAATAATAACAATAATAAAAATAATAAAGGTTACAAATATTTATGTGGATGCTAGCAAACTCCTTTCTACATCTCTTAATTCCTAGAACCCACTGACAATACATACAGTAACTGTGAACCAGGTATCAAAAGAATAAAAAATTTGGTTGCAAAAAAGAGTGTATCTGTTAATCTCCATTGAAAGCTGTAGAATATGTCCAAAAATCTTGACCAAAATAAAGTTTAATGTGCATACATATACCAGGTTCAGCTAGTCTTCTTTATCAGAGGTCAAAGCATTTATCACCCTTAAGGAATGTGGCTTGGACATTTGGGTTCACATTTTGTCTTACTTCCTCTTAACTCCTCATACAACTCTGCATTATGTACTCATAATGGAATAATTATATAGCTATCTGATTGTTGTGTATGCCAATTGATGGCTTCCGTATCATATGGTGCTGCAGAGGTGTGTGTGTTTTTTTTTTTTTTTTTTTTTTTTTTTTTTTGTAGGTTATAAATGATAAAAATACCTGATTTATTTACTTATTTTTCCCTTTTGTTCTCTGAAGGTATTCGACCGGAAAGGCTGGCCCATTTTGATGACCAGTGTTGGCATCTTATGGAGCAGTGCTGGTCAGGTGAACCGTCCCGGAGACCACTTCTGGGATACGTTCAGCCTCTGCTCGAATCTATTCTCGAACAGTATTCCCGACGATTCTCTGAACAGCTCACACCAGGTCTGGTACCATTCCTAAGTGTTCTGATCGAGAAGTGTTCCAGTGTTAATTTTTATTACATTAACCCAGCTCCTTTCCTTAAAAAAGCCATACATGTATGCTCCTGTGGGTCATAATGACTGGTTGGTATTTAATGGCATAATACTCATAAGTGAAATTTGTTATAATTTTAAATTTAGGTTCTATTTACTCATCTATGGTTATGTTTGTGCTAGGAATAAATAGTTTCACAATTATTTCCACCCACTTTTTCCACTTGTATAGGTGCTAATTTGTCATTTGCTCTTCATACGCTTTGATCAGACTTGTCATTAAAGAATTATGCACATGAGATTCAGGAGAATCATTTCTTTGATATTACAGGAAGAAAGATGCATCTACCTGTGTCTGGAACCCATAGACAGACTGTTGAGTCACCATGTGATTTATATACACCAGACAGTTTTAAGGAACCCATATAGGCTTAAAGTTTAATTTTATTTAAAGGTGTGTGTGTGTTGTCTAGCAAGCAAAATCTGCAAATGCTTGCTGAACTGTTTCCATTAGAACACAAACTTGGGCAAATTTGCACATGCAACTCGCTTTGGCAGTTTAATATCAGGAACCCCACTAGAGTTGTGTTATGATACAGGCAAGTGGAAGTTTACATTGTCATGGTTAAAAACAACAGCTTACCACCACAGTTGTATCATTATTATTATTGAAGAAAAATTGTGATAAAAACAAAAAATTAAGAAGAGAAAGGAATGTTTTGGGTGAAGAAATGGAGTCAGGGGGGCATACATACTTAAGTTAACAAGAAACACTATTGAATTAAGTAGAATCAGAGGACTTTGCTTAAACTGAAAACATTCTGAAAATGTTGTATGCAAGTTTCGAACATCTCTCTTCTGTTGTACAATCAAATATTTGAAAACATCATACAATAACATGACAAGCTATATCACCAAGAGATGACCTGTTAATCACTCTTCAGTTTTTGCAGACAGTATTCATAACTTTATCACAAACCTGAATTAATTTGTGTTTCTGTTCAAATAACTTATGGGGATGCAACTGAGTGACCCCTTCAACAACCACTGATATGAAACTTCCTGGCAGATTAAAACTATGTGCCGGACCGACACTCAAACTCGGAAAATTGCCTTTCGCGGACAAGTGCTCTACCACTGGCCCGCGAGAGGCAAAGGTCCCGAGTTCAAGTTTCAGTCTGGCACACAGTTTTAAACTGCCAGGAAGTTTCATATCAGCACACACATCGCTGCAGAGTGAAAATTTCATTCTGAACCACAGATATTTCAACAGGTGCACACAGTGTCATTTTGATGGCACAAATTCAGCAAGGAAGTGCTGTACAAGGGAATTCAAACCCTCTGTTTGCAGAGCATATCTGAAAAGATTTCTCTCTCTCTCTCTCTCTCTCTCTCTCTCTCTCTCTCTCTCTCTCTCTACACCAACAGATGAGGTAGTATAAACTCTGGCTCTCCGTTCTTTTTTCCCCCCAAGGATGAGAGCAATAGTCCAATTGGAGTATTTAAGGAAAAACTTCCAGCTATGTTTAGGAAGTCACTTCCTAATTTAATGTAACTTATTCTTACTAACACTATCCCAATTTTCTGCAATAGCAGATTTACTCGGCTGTTATGTCAGTACATTGGTCCTCCACAGTCCAGATGGTCTGACTAGTGAATGACGTGCCATAACTTCAAGAAATACTATAAACACCTTCCGTACACAAACCAGGATCATCCTTTATGGAGCGTAAAAGGGCCCTAATCTTAGATGGTGGTCGGAAAACACATTTCACATCATATTTCAGCAAAATGTGATCAGTCCTTTTGGAAATGTAAAAAGGCCGTAGATTTTGATGCCACATTGGTATTATTACCTCTCACCCATTGCACAGTTAGTCAGTAGTGAAATTTATCTCAATTCACATTAGACATGAAAATGACTTTAGTCATTTAATTTAATCAGGAAAAGAGGACAGAATAGGAGCAGATATAGCAAATGAAATTCCATTCCAAGTTATTTTGGACAAAATTTGAGACCCAGTGCCTGATTCAAAACTGGAAAGAACACATCTGTTGACAAAAAATTATTTATACAACATTAAACAATGTCACAATCTGTGCTCTACATCTGATGGACATCAGAATGATGAGACCAGTGTTGAGGCACAGGTGAGAAATACTCTGGAGTGAAAGTCCGTGCATGCTGTTTCACAAACTAAAGACATTCTGAAGGAACTGCATCCATATGTGAAAAGTTCAGATTTTGTGTTAGTAATAATGAAGACTGTGTAAGGTGACATGTTGAAGTTTGCAAATGACTGGGTGTGTATTGATGGCGTTGCATGGTCTTAACTACTACTGTGTTAAGTTCATCACAGTACTGGTATTAGATTACATGAGACGAGAATTCCCCATTTGCCTTTGACTTGTACAATAGCATTGTTATCCATATTTTTCACTGTATAGAAGTGGAAACTGGGAAGATCACCCTCAAGGCCTTTATGTGTAGATTTAGCAGAGCCCTTCTATAATGTTTGCAACTCTAAAATGGATGTTCCAAAACTGCAGACTCAGAAAGACGTGAAGCACAGTCAATCACCATTTCTCTACTCTAAGAAAGGCAGATAGCAGGTGATGTCACAAAGAATGTAGAAATGGCAAGAAATTGTGGTTGGTTATTAGGAAATTACAATTTATTAAATCCAATTTCTAAAACTAGTGTATAGTGCAATCACAGGTAAAACATGATGTTCAACTTCTCAGTTGTGTGTGTTCTGTGTTTCATTTTTCCCATTACTGTCATTTTTATTTATGGATTTTTTTAAATTTGTCTATTGAAATTACTGCAACAGCTATCGTGTCAATAGATTAGGTGTTAAGGTTACCATGGCTCTGCAGTACAGTGACGTATGTTGGAAAATAGCTAGTTACCACTGAATGGATCATATATTCCAGTCACTTCACTACTTCTTACCATTTTGTGAGATAGCGCAGTACATCTTGAGATGAATTACTGATCATCTGTTGCATGCTTTTGTTTGTCATGGCTTCTTCCAGTGATATGATCCCAGTTTTTTTTCCCCAAAAATCTACATATCCATGTGGCACAGAGAATGGCTTTCGGTTACTTTTCATTCTGTTGGCTGTTGTGGACAGCACAATCCCAAAATGTTTTTAACAAAAATATTGAATAGGGCACCTGTTGGGAATATTGTAACAGAATGTGACCATTAATTCAGCCCAACCGTCTATGGTAGCACAAAATTGTTTAATGCTCTAGTTCATTAAAGGTGGCAGATTGCATGCTGTTATTAATTAAACACTTGCATGACAGGGTGGCACTAGAACAGAAATGTGGCACCATAATAAGAAATAACCCATAACACATATTAAGAGTATGTTACAAAATGGTACTTAACTATAGTGCAGTTTGATGTGTGGCACTTTTGTCCTATGCTAGTATAAATAATTTTGCTGTCTCTTGGCAGTCTATGATATTGTCACTATGGCTGAATGTAATTGTGCAGTCACTTTCTCATTGTATCTAGTTCTCCATAATTAGTGACTGCTAAGTCAGAATGTTATCTACTCAATTGAGCTTAGTCCAATGTGTAATTTTAGGTACTATACTGAACTGGCTACAAGCACTGAATTGTTCATCTAATTGCAATATCAGAACTGTGTGTTTGGGTGTCCACGGTGTCCCGTGTTTTGTGCCTGTCAGCAGTAGGATTTCTGTATCTGCCAGTACAAGATGGAAGCAATATAGTCCACTGTTCACAGTATTCTTTGGCGACTGGTAACACTATCGGCATTTTCAGACATCAAAGCACTCTGAAACAATTGATACACTCATGTAAGTGCTACATAATGAACCTAAGGGACACCTCTTCACAATGCTGGAAGAAAGTAGCATTTTTTTACAAACCGTTTACAAGAGCCTGGTAATACATTAAATTATCAGAATGACTGTATTAACAGTCCATTTTTTAGAAACTTTGAGGCCTCCTCCAACCATCTACCTTGACACAATGCATGTGTGAACTACAACCCTATTTACTAAAAAGAAACAATAGTTGTGCATTGGCTCACACATAATTCTAGCTGCCATCTGGCATGCAGACTGCCTTCTGCACATGCTGCAAAACTTGTGCACCATACAACGCCACCAAGCAGAATTAAGTACAGTTAAACTCTAAATGTCACATTATGTTCCTGCGCTCTTAGAACTTTACAGAATTCCAGTTTTACAATTTTTCATCTTTCGCAGTTATCAGCCATACGATCGTTGTCACAGCAGGACACATTGCAGGAATTCTTTGCAAATTTCACCATGGTGTATTTTTTATCTGTTCACACCAGCATTTGGAATGAACATTTGGGCAAGCATAGGCATAACCTGTAGTGACTTGGTTATGCCACCATTGCCTCAGTTGCCTGGTGGCATTATTTCTTGTAATTTTTGTCAGATGTATGGTCATAATTCCCTTTATATAGTCTCCCACTGATGATTTTACATTTGAAAATGACGACGTAGTTCATTGAAACCAGTAATCTAACCATTTCTCCAGAATTAGATTTTCACTCTGCAGCGGAGGGTGCACTGATATGAAACTTCCTGGCAGATTAAAACTGTGTGCCGGACTGAGACTCGAACTCAGGACCTTTGCCTTTCGCAGGCAAGTGCTCTACCAACTGAGCTACCCAAGCATGACTCACGCCCCGTTCTCACAGCTTTACTTCTGCCAGTACCTCGTCTCCTACCTTCCAAACTTTAAAGAAGCTTCAAAGGTCCCAAGTTAGAGTCTCGCTCCGGCACACAGTTTTAATTCCGCCAGGAAGTTTCATAACCCTTTCTTTTTAAAGAAAAAATTTTATATACTGTGGCTATGCCTTCACTTGTGTAGTTTCAAATAAACTTTTATATGGTTGATGTCAATGTGTTGTAGAATTATGGAACATGTTTTATGCTCAAGAATTAGGACATTTTTGGAAAATGAACATCTCCTCTATAAAGATTAACATGGATTTCACAAACAGAGATCTTGTGAAACTCGGCTCACTCTGTTCCTCCATGAGATCCACAGCGTAGTGGACAATGGTGCTCAGGTTGATGCCATGTTCCTCAAGTTCAGTAAGTCATTTGACACCATCCTGCATTCCCATTTAATGAAAAAATATGAGCTTACAGAGTATCGAAGCAGACTTGCAATTGGATTCAAGACTTTCTTGCAGATAGAACTCTAAATGTCGCTCTTAATGGAACAAAATCGACAGATGTAAAGGTAATATCCAGAATACCAAAGGGAAGCATGATAGGATTGTTGCTGTTTACAACATTTACTGTATAAATGATCAAGTAGAAAGTGTTGGATGCTCTTTAAGGCTATTTGCAGATGATGCAGTTGTCTATAGCAAAGTAGCAACACTAGAAGGTAGTAAGAATTTGCAGAACGACCTGGAGAGCATTGATGAATGGTGCAGGCTCTGACAGTTGACCCTGAACGTAAATAAATGTAGCTTATTGCGCATACATAGGAGAATAAATCCACTACTGTACAGCTACACTATTGATGACAAACAACTGGAGACAGCATCTGCCGTAAAATATCTAGGTGTAACTATCCAGAGTGACCTTAAGTGGAATGACCACATAAAACAGATAGTGGGAAAAGCAGACACATGACTCAGATTCATTGGAAGAATCTTAAGGAAATGTAACCCATCCACAAAAGAAGTTCGCCCGATTCTTGAGTACTGTTCATCTATCTGGGATCCCTATCAGGTACTACTTATACAGGAGATAGAGAAGATAAAACAAAGAGCAGCGGGTTTTGTCACAGGATCATTTAGCTGGTGAGAGAGCTTTATGGAGATGACAAACAAACTCCAGTGGCAGATGTTACAAGAGAGGTGCTGTGCACCATGGAGAGATTTGTTATTGAAATTTCGGAACAGCACTTTTTTGGAGGATTTGGACAACATATTACCCCCCCCCCCCCCCACACACACACACACACACACATATCTCGCTTATTGACCACAAGCAGAAAATTTGAGAAATTAGAGCCAATACAGAGACTTACCGATAGTCATTCTTTCCATGCACTATTCACGAGTGGAACTGGGTTGGAGGGATCAGACAGTGGTACGAAAGTACCCTCCACCACACACCACTAGGTTGCTTGTGGAGTATGATGTAGATATAGATATGTCATTCAAACCCACAAAAAACATAGTAAAAACCTAATTTGAAATAATTTATGTTTTGTAGTTTGTTAAATAATTATACTATTTAACTAGAATTACTTACGCATGTGCGTACACACGTGTGCACACACGCGCGCGCACACACACACACACACACACACACACACACACACACACACACACACACACACACACACACACACAAAGAAGAATTGCAACAAAATTTCATTGCGAAGTTGTGTAAATGTGAACATTTACAATGTCTTATATCTGTTTGGCTAATGTCTCATAATATTTTTCTGAGTGAGCTGTAACGTGGAAAAGCAATCAAATATTCGACATTGAACTGAGTGTGACTGCTTAACCCAAGATTATCATAATTCCCTATTTTAATATGACACACAAATGCTAGTACAGTAACATAAAGTTAGTAGCCACTCTTGAATACAGACAGTTAGGAGGGCTTCAACTTGTATTCTGCACGAGAGATAAGTTATACTATAAATAATGGTTGCTATAACCATGATGTGAAACCTATAGAGAGATTTTTAAATGTAATAAAACACTCAAGGAATATTATTTACTATTATCCTTCCCACAAGAAATATTTCAGTGTGGATCTGTGAAATGTAAGTGAAGAATAAATTAATGTTTTCAGTCTATAGTTTTCTTTGTTGTTGTTTAAAAAGCTATGTGAATTGTTCATTCTGTAACTTATTTATTTTCATGTAAACGTCTGTAGTTCTAGACTTTCTGTTGAAGAAACCATTTTCAGTTGTTTCATAGATTTCTATGTTGTATTTTAGAATGAAGAGCTGAAGTTTCAAATATATGCCAAATATACTTAGATAAGGATGAGGACCATGAGGAGGAGGAGGAGGAGGAGGAGGAGAAGAAGAAGAAGAAGAAGAAGAAGAAGAAGATGAAGGTGCTCATGATCTATCGCAGCCCATTGATAGGAGGAATTTGGTATGCGCTGCTGCTCCTGTTGGGTCATCTTTCTTCATAATGAAGTATCTAGACTGGGGAAGTTTTTTGTGGCTTGTGCATTATGAGAACTGTTTCCCTCAGTGCAGTGGCATTTTTATTGATGACTTTAGGTTATTTAACCAACAATCAGTATTCGTTTTATTACATTTTATTGCAGTTGATGCAAAAAGTGAAACTGGAAGATGCTACATCATCAGCCTTGATGGTTTACATCAGATTTAATATTTTTTCTGTATTTATTTTGTTTAAATCTCATGTGATACTTTCTCATTTAAGAGTCACTCATTTTTCACGTGTTTTAATTGCAACAATAATTTAAAAATACATCTAACTACATTTAATCTCCATTATGATGTATGACAGATGAACAAGAATCCCCCCCCCCCCTAAACACACACACACACACACACACACACACACACACACACACAGAGAGAGAGAGAGAGAGAGAGAGAGAGAGAGAGAGAGAGACTTAAATTTTGTCTTAAAATGTTTAGGAGTTGAAACTGTACATATTAATATGTAATAGTTTAATATTTATTGACAAAAAAATAAAATCAGTCTTAGATATGTGGAAAAGAGCTATATTTTCATAAGCATTTAATTTCTTCCATTTGGAATGCAAGTGCTTCAGAAATTAAGTTGCCTGTGCTACAGTGTGTTTAGTTAAAACAGGCATTTACCTGTTTAATGTTTACAGCACTTCCTTGGTTGATTATGCTGTAGTTAATGTTAAAAAACATTGTCAACTTAAGGCAGCAGAAATTTAACTGGTACACCTGAGACCATCTGTAATGGCTGTACTGTCTTTAATCACGATTTTCACTATCGTAATTGAAACCTAATCAAGAAGAGAAAATTTTTCCCTTATTTGGGTGTGAAAATATTTCAGTTTTCAGATATCTTTTATGTAACAACAAATGGGCAAAATGTGAAAAGATACGGACTTTGAAGGAACGCTTAAAGATAAAAAGTTTATGCCACATATCTTAAGAGGCTGTATTTCAGAAAAAGTCTTATATTTAGTTTTGTATCATTATATAAAATGCAGACATGGAAAACAATATGCACACCAAAATAATTATCGTGTTGCTTCAGTCTCATCGTCATGATTTATAAATTGCATACACACTTTTTTCTGTACATGAAATTTGTGTAATAGCATTAAGTTACTTTTGCCTTTATAATATTCACTTGCTTGTTTTCAAATGGTACTTAGATTTTATATGCAGTAAAATGATCACTGTTTTAACATATATGCTTCCATTTTTATTTGCAGTTTTAATGTTACAAGGTCTGTAGAAATATTCTACAGTGATTACACTCAGATCGTAATAGTTGTGAAGCATTTATATGTTTTTCTTTCTGTTTGACTGTGTATGCAATACAGAATCACTCTGAGTACAGAAATGTCAAACATGAGCTTATCATACGTAAATTTTGTGGGTTTCGTAGGTCAGGTTTGACTACAACATGAAATGATGATTCATTAATACGAACTTCCACAGTTAATGATAAAGGACATGAGAGAGACAGATTTTCTTCTTCTAATATTGTACTTTAAAGCCTAAAAACAGAATATAAATGATCAGTCCGTGTAATTCAGTTGAAATGAACTACCATAAATAGTATGTACTATGGCAATGAACTGGTGTTCTTCACTGAGTGTATGTTGTGTTGTCCTGTTACTCAGATGAATTTTTTTAAAAAAATGTATAACTTACGTTGTGATTGAGAAATCATAAACCACTTGTCCATTTCTAGGAAACTGTAATATTTATTACAATATTTACTGTAAATAAAGT
Organism: Schistocerca nitens; assembly: GCF_023898315.1. Lineage (NCBI taxonomy): Eukaryota > Metazoa > Arthropoda > Insecta > Orthoptera > Acrididae > Schistocerca > Schistocerca nitens. The sequence goes on from NC_064616.1 coordinate 913,934,233, forward strand.
ACTTGTACATTTCTAGAATTGAGATGTTTCCTCCGTTAACTCATTTCAAAAGTTGTTTTCAAACTCAATTTGTTTGGCTGTTTGAAGCATTATTTCATTAACTTTTATTAAGTTGTACTATAATGCTTCAATTCATTTATTTTTCCTGGGAAGCATTTATGTGTGGTCATCACTATTTACTCTATTAGCAGGATTGTGCCCAGTTAACTAGCACGTCTCACAGATGGGTGTAGGAATTTTGCCCATTCTTCCTGCAGTCTGATAATGAAAACAAAATCCTTGTCCCCATTAAAAGTGCTAAGTTAGTGCATGCATAGCACATATGGTAGCATTATTTGGCCATATTACCAAATGTGTAAAATTTAAGTTTCTGTCTCATGTATTTTACAAAATATCAAAAGGTCATTGAAAAATTATTCTTACTTCAGTTTGAGTTTATTAGCGCATATTTTTTTATAAAAATGGAACCACATAATGCTTTTCCTGCATATGCTGCACATGATTGTATGTGACAAAACTGTGAGCATCTCCTTGGCTTCTGTAACTTGATCCCTGAGCGTCCTCGACTCACGTGAGGACAGTTTTATATCACAAGACAAATGCATACGCTAAGTAAGTTTTATTAATTAAAATTAAATTCCAGTATACATTTTTATTTCTGTTCAGCCAAGAACCTGACAGATTATTTGTAGCATTTTAACGATGAGTTTACGAGAGAGATAAAAATGGATCCCTGCAGCCTCTTGTTCTTGGATGTAAAAGGGCAACATATTGCACCTATACTGCATCTAGAAAGGCCGCACAAGCGTACCCTTATTTACACACATCAAGCTGTCCACAGACTGTCTGCGTAAGTACACAAAACACAGATTATCACAGACCTGAAAGCCTTTCATTCAAATAGTCTCTTTCACGTATCGTGTTTAAAAGGAATGGTTATTTGTCGTAATAGAGCCACCAACTACTATGTGAAAGAGAGCGTAATTAAATGGGTGAAGAATATGAGGATGAAACAAACCCCACAACAAATCATCAATAGGTTGAGAATATATTTAAAATTATGATTCCTGTTAAACTACCAAGAAGCAGTTTTCATCTGCCCACAAAACTGCAGGTGCTGATTGGTTGCACTAAAGAAAATGTAGACCTGCAAGAAAGTGATTTGCTCACAACTCCATGCTACCAGCTTGGCTTACAATCTGTTCAGGACCTTTGCTTGATTGTAATGATGCACACAGTAACATAAAAGTAATATTCCAGATCTTGGACTTTTATTATTTGATCAGCAATAAATTTATCAATATTTAGTTGTCAGAAGGTATCATCAACTGTGACAAATCTGCCACTCACATTGGTAAGGGTGTTATGCTGTAACAAATTTTATGAAAATCTATTATCTCAGTGTATAGACAGTAAACTACCAGCATGGTCTTCCACTCATCTGGAAGGAAAAATGACAAATGTTCTGTGGAGCCTCACAAAAATGAAATGCAAAAATGTTTTGACCATGGAAAGATTTGAATGCAGACATGGCTGGACTCTACAAAGGGTCATACATTTAAGGTATCCACAACTAATTTTAATGAAGTATACAAATTTTCAATGTCAGTTTCATTTCTTTTTGTCAGTCTTTGGGTATGGCATTTTTGGGCAGAGCATGTGAACATGTCTGCAATAAACTGCTCATCTACTGCCACTGAATTGACTAAATTTGAAAAAACTTATTTTTTAATTAGGGGCACATATGTAGTAACCTGCATAACACGTAGCCCCTCCCTTCCTCTTCAAGATTAACATACCATGATAGGGACTGCATGAGACACTGATGATCCATGTACACTCACCCACTGCCAACAACTCGATAGCATACAAGATGTGCAGAGAAGCATTGAGGTCATGTGATCTTCAAGCTACGAATGCATCCTCATGTCTATGAAGTGTTCATCATACCATTTCTGGGCGGGGAGGGGGGGGGGGGGGGCGGATTGCAGTGTTTGCCAGTGGAACAGTTTATGAGCAAGATGCTATAGATAACAAAAATGATTTATATGATTGGACTGTAGGTTCCTGTATCACTCATTGGTTGTATTGTTAAACCTGTTTAAATAGGTATCTTTATGATCAAAATGAACTACTCAAAGTGCATGTACCTTTCATGCCTGACCATGATGCGAGTGTCTCTATGATGTCAATGCTCTATAGATTGTGCCGAGTGTGGAGTTCTAATTTTCTGAGTATGGGACACATCCACAGAGACAAGGGACTATACCGGTGTCTGCTACCATCAGAAGTTATAACCCATTATAGTCGAACTCACTTGTATTATAGAAATGGATTTTTTGTATTTTTAATCTTTATTACGTTTGCTTTGTTTTCAAAGCAAGTTATGCAAGGTTCTGGTACTTTTCGTACTAGTGTTATCCTACAAGAGAGACAAAATATCTGAAAGCGGAAAGTATGTATATTTTATAGAGGAAAGAAACCTACACTGTGCATAATTAAGAACATAAATAGATAAATGTGGTTTAATGAAAATTATTTAAACAGTGAAGAAGTCAGAATTATTGGACAAGAAAAGTAATTTTCATTGTTGTTTGTCACTTAGCAAGAAAACAAAATACAAAGGATAAAGCAAGAAGGTGCTGCGTACTGAACTGTACATATTGTTTTGATGTATTTGCAACTATATATTTTCTTGAGCAAAGAAATGTACATATTCTGAAATATTTGGATGACACTTTTCTTGTTCTTTCAGTTTTCAGAAGTGAACAATTTACGATACAACCTCTGACAAACACTTCCATTTGTAATTCTGCTTTGGACATTAATAAACTTTATTGTCAATGCTTGTTCCTACAATTTGTTACTATATTTTGATTTTTCTGTGAAAACAATAGTTCCTCATAAGTTCACTTTCACTCCTCAGATGCCAGACTGCACAGCAGACAGCTCTCTCAACATCAGCAATTTTGGCACTGATGTATAAATGAAAATGACCACTCAGACAGACAATACTCAGATCGGGAATAAAATGCCAGGGGTGCTGCTGTAGATGCACTTGTCTCGAGTTGTCAATTGAGACAAGAAAGTCAATTGTGCGAAAGAGGCTTCACAGTCATTTCAGGGGACTCATTTAATCCCACATAAACACCCCTCACATGCTAATACCTCCACCACACACACACACACACACACACACACACACACACACACACACACCCCTAAGTGGCACCCTTTTACCTAAGCAGGGTGAATCACCTCACAGTTTTCAATGTACTTGTGCCCAGTAATCTGCATGTACCAGTGTGTACTGTGACTCATCAATCCACATAACCATTTTTCGTACTTTTAACATCTGTTGGAAGTGTTCTTGGTTCCATTTTAATATCTCTGCTCTTAAGGTGTGGTGAACAGAGGTACATGTGTGGGGTTGTGGCTGGATGCGTAGCTGTTCATCAGTTGTTGTGAATTGAAATCTGTTCTTTACACTGCTATTGTAATCCATGATAATCGCCAGTGACCCTTGTCAAAAATATGTCGTCGCCAATAACAGTCGACTCATATGGTGTCAGTTTTCCAGTACTTGTGGGGCTTGTGGCACACCATTACATTGGAGGCATGTGAAAAGTGTGATGCCTACATGATATTGGAGACTGTGTCACATATATTTGGTAATCAACATTGGAACTTCATGTGCATCTAGAAGATTCCTTAATTTTAATTAAATTAAAGGTGCACTTGTACAACTTACAGTATTTACTTATTTTTTGTGGAGAATCTATCCATTGTAGGACTAGAAATAAAGATCTTGCAAGAAACAGCACAGGTAGTTAAATTTAAAAAAATTCCATAACCTGACAACTTGAGTACCTGGAGCAAAGTGTGAAAACAAAAAATCTATTAGAAAGCAGCAATTGAAGGTGGGACAACAAAGATTGGTATGTGGTGCAATTTTTGCCAGTAGAGTTCCGGATCCAAGCCTGTCTCTCTTCAGGCTATAGGTTGACAAATCAGAGTAATTATATAGCTTCCAGTAAGGGCAACTAACAAGGAATAGTCCAATCTGACATGTTGAAACCCTCCCTGAAAATTTTTATGGAGGAATAATAGAAGAAAAGAAATGCTCTGTCAAAATTTTAAGTGCTAAGGCACACTGCAAGTATTTTTTTTTTAAATTGTTGAATTTACTCATTTTTGTCACATGAGAACCGTTTATGACAGCGGTTTGTACAGCCCTTCCTGTCTAGCGCACAGTCAGCTGTAATGAGAACATAGCACTGCATAATGCTAATGTCCTGAGTGATGTGCTCAAATTTGAAGCACCTAAACCATACAAAAAATATCACATATCATTAATGTTTCAGGTAATAGGCAGTTCATATCAACAGCTAAACTGTTGAATCTGTAACACATACAAAGGTGACTAGCCAAGAACAATACATCAAGACCGTGTTTGTTGTTACATCACAGATGACTTCATTGCTTTAATTTATTCAGATTAAATATTTCTTAAAAATACATCATTTTATAACAATCCATTGTGATAATTTTCGAGTAATGTTTATTTTAGTAACAGTGAAACAGTTTCTTGTGTATTCCTCCTAGTTGTCACAATAAAGTGAAGTATCATTTGAATAATGAAAACAGATATTTTCCTTACACCAGGCACACTTGACGAAAGAAAAAATTAATGCTTTCATGCACATCATTGTAATTACTCAACGTTAATTAAAACAATTTGTAACATATGCCAATGAAAACTTATAATGCACATACAACTGAAATTGAAGAATACTGTTCTCCTGGCAAACCTCAGATGTCACAGAGATACTGGAAATTGTACAGGTTGTCCCACTCAAAATTCCCAGATTTCAAGGACCCAGAAGAGAAAAACCACAGTAGATACCACAATGAAAAATGCACCACATTGTAGAGCATCTCAAAGAATTTATATTCCTGCATCAGAAGTGCCAAGTATTGTCACCAGAGTGCAGCATTGTCGCATGAAGTGAAAATGGTGACTCCACAGAAATATGCACAAGCAGTAGTGTGGTTTGCAGAAAAAAATCGCTGATTACTGTGCAGAGAAATTATCATTGTGTGTATGAATGTGATCCACCTGATGTGAAAACAATTAAGGAATGGTATAAGTTTCTGGCAAAAGGAAGTGTTCTGAAACACACTGGCAATGCGCGTTACGGAGTTTCGGAAGAGGCAGTGGAGGACATCAGACAACCATTTCTCAGAAGCCCACGTAAGTCAATTCATCAAACATTTAGGGAACTTGATGTACCTTGATCAACATTTCATCGTGTAGTTGACCAGCATCTTTGTATGTGTGCTTACAAAGTGCAAATTCTGAAACATCTGATGCCGAACGACAAACCGTGCCGACAACATTTGGCTGCAGATGTGCTACAGTGTATGGATATGGATGCCAGCTTCATGGAAAGACATTTATTCTCAGGTGAGGCAACCTTTCATCCATCAGGAAGGGTTAATAGGCATAATGTTGGATTTGGGGTTCGCAGAATCCGAACATTGTCATTGAACATGTGTGTGATAGCCCTAAACTAAACATGTGGTGCAGGCTAACGCACGACAGGGTTGTTGGACCGTTCTTCTTTACAGAACAAACAGTGAATGGGTCAGTGTATCTGGACATGTTGGAGCAGTTTGTGTACCCTCAGATACAAGACTTGCAACCCAACATCATTTCTCAACAAGCTGGAGCTGCACCGCATTGGTCAAGAGCTGTTTGCAAGTTCCTGGATAGGAAATTTCCCAATCATGGGATTGGACGCAGAGGATCCATAATCTGGCCACCACGTTCACCTGACATTATGCCACTTGATTTCCACATGTGGGGATTCGTGAAGGACCGCATGTATGCAACCAAAGTGGACATATTCCTACATTGCGACATTGTATCACTAATGTGATTGCAACAATAACAGAGCAAATGTTAAAAAGAACTTGGCAAGAAACTGAATAGAGACTGGATATTCTTCGTGCTACAAATGGTTCACATGTAGAGGTGTATTGATGATAAATAAGTAAATTCTTTGAGATGCCCTACAATGTGGTGCATTTTTCATTGTCGTATCTATTGTGGAGGCTAATGTCGCTTGTACTTCTAGTTAGGATTCTTCAAATCACTGTCTCAGGAATATTGGCATTCTTGAGTTTATGGAACTTTAGCAGCAAGAAATAAGTTAATGGATGTATTTGCATGTGATTTTATACCTTATTTAAAACTTATTGATTTCATAATATGTGAAGTCTGACAGCCCACGAGATTCTTTTATTTGTTTTCTTTCTTTTTGTTTCGCAATTGTGAAATATAATATTCATGCTGAGAACTGCAAATACACTGGCTATGATCCATGTGTCATGTTTACATTGGCAGTATATGAGTTAGACTGAAAGTTGTTTCGAATGCATCGGTGTTGTATCATAAATATTGGCCAATGTTGCCACCAATGTGCAGTCGAAGGGAACAGAGACTTGCGTTGCAACAGTGTTTGATGTGTAACAAGTGTATTGTTAAATAATGGTTTTCTTGAAGTTAATATGCTCCAGTGATTAAATTTTAGTCACATATCAATTACAAGAAAGGTGAGGTAAAAATGTTGTTTTCAGTATAATATTTGTTACATGTTTACAAGGTGTTTTCACTGCCAACTTTAGCAAATAAATGTTTTCAACATATGATCTGAAGTCAACATAAAATTTATTACCCATCTTAAGTAAACTAAAATCGATAAAGCAGGTATATAAACACGAAACTAGCTACATCCGCATTCACATGGCATCTGCATATGCGCAATTAAATCCCATTCATGCTGACCTGAACTTATTTTACCTTTTTTCTTTTCCTTTTTTTCAGTATTTAGTTCATTATCCCCTAGTATGTTCTCTGCTTGTGGTTAAATGTTTGTTTTTGGAAAAGTTTGTTTAAATTTTTGATGTTGATAGATCATTATTGTTTTGCATAAATGAAAGGAGGTAGATAGGGTTCAAGGTCATTATGAGTTCTGAAGCTGCATATACACTGAGCTTGAAGCTTGTTTTCAAAATTTCCTTGTGGTTGCTGCTTGTGGACATTGTGCCAGAACGTGTTGAAATACGGAAACAAAGATCTGCAGCTATTTCGGTAGGGATTGAAAGAAACAATTTTTCAGGTGGCTAATACATGTCACCAGATCACCACTGCATGGCACTAGCACATGTTTATATGTCGCATTGTTTTTGGAGTACAGAGTTGATCTTTGTTGTTTTTTCACTTGTTGTTGTGAGTTGGTGATGTGTCTTTGATTAGTAATCAAAACATCCTCAGTCCCAGGTACAAAACCTACCACTGCTTAAATTTTGATTAATAATTAACATTGGCAGATGAAGAGTTCTGGCATAAGAAGTCACCCTCATTCTTCCAATGGCATTGTCAGAGACGACGAACGAGTGGACAGAGGTTCAGGGCACTCTCTTGTCCTTGGAGTGGGAAACTGCCCCTCAAGGCGGAAGAATCAGCAATGATCAATGGCATGAGGATGCAGAAGGCAATGGAAACCACTGCATTAAAGATATATGACATGTATCCACAGGACATGTGGCCTTTAATTGAAATATTGTCATGATGATCTCCCCATTGGCAAAAGATTGCGGACTAGTCCCCCATTCAGATCTGTGGGAGGTGTCTGCCAAGGGGGAGGTGACAATGAGAAAAAGATTGAATAACAAGTGAAAGGATAACGTTCTATGAGTTGGGGCATGGAATGCCAGAAGCTTGAACGTCATAGGGAAGCTGGAAAATCTGAAAAGGGAAATGCAAAGGCTCAAGCTAGATGCAGTAGTGGTCAGTGAATTGAAATGGAAATAAGACAAGGATTTCTGGTCAGATGAGTATAGGATAATATCAACAGCAGCAGAAAATAGTACAATGGGAGTAGGATTCATTATGAATAGGAGGGTAGGGCAGAGAGCATGTTACTGTGAACAGTACAGTGGTAGAGTTGTTCTTATCAGAATCAACAGCAAACCAAAACCAACTCTTAATAGTTCAGATATACATGCCAGCATCTCAAGCTGAAAATGAAGAGAGAGAGAAAGTATATAAAGATATTGAAAGGATAATATGATACGTAAAGGGAGATGAAAATCTAATAGTCATGGGGGGGACTGGAATGCAATTGCAGGGGAAGGAGTAGAAGAAAAGGTTACAGAAGAATATGGGCTTGGAATAAAAGAGGAGAAAGACTGATTTAGTTCTGTAATAAATTTCAGCTTGTAATGGCGAATACTCTGTTCAAGAATCATGAGAGGAGGAGGTACACTTGGAAAAAGCCACTAAGGAATGAAGACATTTGCTTGAAGTTCTCTAAGGCTATATATGCAGAAATAAGGAATAGCTCAGTAGGCAGCACTGTTGAAGATGAATGGACATCTCTAAAAAGGGCAGTCACAGAAGATGGAAAGAATAACATAGTTACAAAGAAAGTAACTGTGAAGAAACCATGGGTAACAGAAGAAATACTTCAGTTGATCTGTGAAAGAAGGAAGTACAAAAATATTCAGAGAAATTCAGAAAAACAGAAATACAAGTCACTGAGGAATGAAATAAGTAGGAAGTGCAGGGAAGCTAAGACAAAATGTCTGCTTGAAAAATGTGTAGGAATCAAAAAAGAAATGATTGTCAGAAGGACTGACAGAGTGTATAAGAAAGTCAAAACAACCTTAGGTGAAATTAAAAGTGGGGGTGGTACCATTAAGAGTGCAATGGAAATCCCTATGTTAAATGCAGAGGAGAGAGTAGTTAGATGGAAAGAGTACACTGAAGGCCTCTATGAGGGGGAAAATTTGTCTGATGTGATAGAAGAAGAAACAGGAGCTGATTTAGAAGTGGTAGAGGTTCCAGTATTAGAATCAGAATTTAAGAGAGCTTTGGAGGACTTAAGATCAAATAAGGCAGAAGGAATAGATAACATTCCATCAGAATTTCTAAAATCAATGTGGGAAGTAGCAACAAAACAACTATTAATGTTTGTGTGTAGAATGTCTGAGTCTGGCGACATACCATCTGACATCCATTCGGAAAAATATCATCCACCCAATTCTGAAGACTATAAGTGTTGACAAGTATGAGAATTATTGCACAATCAGCTTAACAGCTCTTGCATCCAAGTTGCTGACAAGAATAATATACAGGAGAATGGAAAGAAAATTGAGGATGTGTTAGATGATGATCAGTTTGGCTTTAGGAAAGGTAAAGACACCAGAGAGGCGATTCTGACATTGTGGTTGATAATGGAAGCAAGACTAAAGAAAAATCAAGACATGTTCATAGGATTTGTTGAACTGGAAAAAGCGTTCGACAATGTCATATGGTGCATGATGTTCGAAATTCTGAGAAAAATAGGGGTAAACTATAGGGAGAGACGGGTAATATACATTATGTACAAGAGCTAAGAGTGTGGGTGACCAAGAACCAAATGCTCGGATTAAAAAGGATGTAAGATATGGAAGTAGTCTTTCACCCCTTTTCTTCAATCTATACATCAAAGAAGCAATGATGGACGTAAAAGAAAGGTTCAGGAGTGGAATTGAAATTCAAAGTGAAAGGATATCAATGATACAGTTTGCTGGTGACATTGCTATCCTCAGTGAAAGTAAAGAAGAATTACATGATCTGCTGAATGGAATGAACAGTGTAATGAGTGCAGAATATGGACTGATAGTAAATTGAAAAAAAAAGATGAAAGTAATGAGAAGTAGCAGAAATGAGAACAGTGAGAAACTTAACATCAGGATTGATGGTCACAAAATACATTACGCTAAGGAATAGTACGATGTAAGCAGCAAAATAACCAGTGACAGATGGAGCAAGGAGGACATCAAAAGCAGAGTAGCACTTGCAAAAAGGGCATTCCTGGCCAGGAGAAGTCTACTACTATCTAACATGGAATTTGAGGAAGTAATGTCTGAGAATGTACATTTGTAGCACAGCATTGTATGGCACTGAGACGTGAATTGTGGGAAAATCAGAACAGCAGAAAAGAGAAGCATTTGAGATGTGGTGCTACAGAAGAATGATGAAAATTATGTGTACTGATAAGGTAAGGAATGAGGAGTTTCTGCACAGAATCGGAGAGAAAAGGAGTATGTGGAAAATAATGACAAAGAGAAGGAACAGGATGATGGACATCTGTTAAGACATTAGGGAATGACTTCCTTGGTACTAGAGGGAGCTGTAGACTGCAAAACCTGTTGAGGAAGACAGAGATTGAAATAAATCCAGCAAATAATTGAGGACTTAGGTTGCAAGGGCTACTGTGAGATGAAGAGGTTGGCACAGGAGAGGAATTCGTGGCGGGGCGCATCAAACCAGTCAGAATACTGGTGATGGAAAAAAAATTGAGTTTTTCCAAAAGAATGGAGTGGTCAATGCAGAAATTTGTTGAGTTATTACATATTGTTGTACTAGGCTGAGGTCTGCTTGTTGAGTGTGAAGCAAGCAGTAAAATAACAGCACAAAAATAGATGCTGTGCAGATAATTGCTGCTACGTCATTGTTTTGTCAAATCTATAAGCAACCCGGAAAGTAATGACACTTTTGGGGCAGTAATCTTTGATGATCTATGCAGAATCATACCAGCTGAATAAACATATTTAATGATGTTTTTTTCATTTAGTTACCATTACACAAACCTTCACCAATGCTATTTGGAATTCAGAATCAGTGGACGACATCCATGGGAAGTTACGAAAACCAGAGCTGTATTCTGTATTCAGCTCCTGTAGCGAGTTTTTCCTGCCAGTTGTTCTCTTTAACTTTCTTAGGGTATTAATAGTTCAACACCAAATAACACACAGTTTCCTCATCAACAGGCATAACGTAGCAGAAGATATAAAAACTATATGACAAACAGTGTTACAGATAATGGGAATACACTGCAAGAAATCATTGCCACAAGTGTGGACAGAAAAAAAGATGGAAATGTATCACGAAATGCCACAGGAAACGTGCTTCGAGCACTAATGTTTCCTGGGATAGTGTGTATGCAGCTTAAACACGATAATGGAGAGAGAGAGAGAGAGTGGGAGGAAGGGGAGTCTAATTTCAAGACTTTTATAAAGATATTTGGAAAAGTCACACATTGTGGACAAGTGGATGGGTCCAATATGAAGGTCCAAAAATCAAGAAAGAGTTTCTCAACATGGCAGTGAAGATACAATATGGTCAAATCCTCAATCCATATCACTGCATTCATCTTAGTACTTGGACAAAACTTTATATCTGGGATAAGGGGATATCAGAGTCACTGTTGTGGGGGTCATTCACCGGATGAGGACCAATATCAGTCCCCTCCACCTCCACATCTGACCCACATTCCAGACAGTGTTCATTTGTATCATGTAGATGGATCTCAGGACATAATGGAGAAACTGTCACATCTATGGAATGTAGTCTTTTGGTGATTCATATATTTGTGGTTGACCACCAAATACCAGGCCACTCATGCCATAATCGAGAAGTGCACCATACACTGAACACCAGACCACAACCAAGGAACCAAGGGTAGACAGTTTTCTGTTGGACTTTGGGGATGGCCTTGCATCATCTGGCAATAAACATCAGGGGCCATCTGCAGCCAGTCACTCAGTAGCTTAATGTTGACATAACTGAAGTCCACAAGAGACTCCTTAAGGTGAGATAGTGTCAACAAAATATGTGCCTCTGCAATTGGTGGTTTGTGAGAGGCAGGGGCCAGTTCTTCAATCAGAGTTCCCATGAAGCTATGCTGGCATTGATTCCACAACTTCATCATTGTGGTGGTATATAAAGCAGCTGCTCTAACCCACACACTGACCATTGTGAGACAACCCTTTGTGGTAAGGAGGATGAGCATATCATATCACCTTTGATAATCATTCCCACACTGGCAAAGTAACCAAAGACCACCTGTAAATTGCAGGCTATCATCTTCAGTATCGGGAGGACCATAGCCAGTTGGGGTATCCTGGACACAAGATAGATGTTGACACAATTCACCAGTTGGACCATGCTCAAAGATTAAGCAAGTTGCAATGGACATCTGTGCATATGCCTTGTAGGAGATGAGTATAGGCAATATTTGCTGTTTGATAACTGTCATGCATAAAGATAACCCCCAAACATTTGATCGTATCAGTTTGGCAAAATCACGTCTTCATAAGCTGCTTTGTTTTCTCATAGAAGTGGAACTGCAGCAGATAATGTAGTGCATGGATTCAAGGATCTGACTTCTCTACCACGTGTTATCAATTCTTTTAAAGAATACAGCTGTTCTGAAGAGTTAATCATTTCTGGTGGGATATACTTAGTGATAAATACCAAAATTTGATGGTTGTCATGAAATTAGTTTTCAGTCTTTCCCACGGAAATGCTAACATTGAAAGGGCTTTTCTATTTGTGGTGAATGCCTCTTTGAAAACATTTTACAGGAAGCAAATATCTCAATATGCTTCAGAACTTTCTTTTCCCACAGTTGGAGACTGATTTGAATGACTTCATTTACTAACAGGATGGGGCACCGCCACACTGGCATCTGGAAGTGCGGGAATTTTTAAACAAAAGGATTACTGAATGATGGTGTGTCCAATATAGGAGGCATTGAAAACTTGGGTACTACAAAATCGCAAATCCCTTACTCCCAGCACAAGGAATGCGCACTCAAATAATGTAGAATATCGTGATCAGTTCAAAGAACACCACCTTGCAGAGGAACAGAGCATTTTAGAGAGAGAGAAAAAAAAAAAAAAAGACTTGGAAGTGAAAGAGTTGGAAACAAAGCATTTGAAAGTTTTAGAAAGTGGTACAAAACAAGTGTTTGCACTTGAAGGACAAATAAAGGCTTTAAAAATTAGATAACTGCATTGTGATGGTGTATTTGTTTCATAAATAGTGAAAATATCAGAAAAATTCAAAATTTTGGTTCTCTACCAAATTTCTAAATCAACATTTTGTGTGTTTCAAGTTTCATTCATTGTTGTTGGTAATGGAGGCACATAAACAAAGTCTTCTATAAACCTCCACAAGAAATAATCACATACCGTCAGGTCCAGTGACCTTGGAGGCCAGTAATGTAAGGCGGACTCTTTTGGTCCAGTCGACCTATCCATCATTCAGTAATCCTTTGATTTAAAAATTCCCACACTTCCAGATGCCAGTGTGGTGGTGCCCCATCCTGTTGGTAAATGAAGTCGTTCAAATCAGTCTCCAATTGTGCAAAAAGAAAGTTCTCAAGCATATTAAGATATTTGCTTCCTGTAACAGTGTTCTCGGCAAAGGAAAATGGACCATATACCTTTTCCCGTGAAACTGCACAAAACACATCAAAGTTTGGAGAGTCCCTCACATGTTGTGCAACTTCATGTAGTTGTTCTGTACCCAATATTCTCACATTATGATGGTTCACCTTTCCATTTAAATGGAATGTTGCCTTGTCACTAAGCACAAAGTGTAGAAGAAAACTGTCATCTTCCATCTTCACAAGAACAAAATTTATAAAACTCCATAAGTTGTTGTTTGTCACCTTCATGAAGAGCTTGCAGTAGCTGAATTTTGTATGGTTTCATGTGTAAATGTTGATGCAACACACACTAGATGGACATTGGAGGCATGTTGAGCTGTCAAGCTGCACAGTGAACGGATTTCTGCGAACTCCTTGGGAAACAATGGGGGATGCATTCAGCGTCTGTGTCAGACACTCGGGGACAGCCCAGCGATTTGACTTTACACAAACAACCTGTTTCTTGGAATTGTTCATGCCATTGTCAAATGCTATGTGGTGTAGGGGGAGCCACACCATACCTAGTATGAAAGTCACGCTGAACAGTTATTATTGACTCTCACTGCTCAGAACGTAGAACACAAAATGCTTTCTGTTGTCCCAACACCATTATTGCTAGAACTGAAGTGGGCACACACTGCTGTTACCTAGCAGGAACCACATGAAACTGGAGAGTTTGCTCTTTCCAACAGTATGTTGTCCTCTCACATATCTCAAATAACATGATAGTTATGATTTTTTTAAATCAAATGATTTTTTTTGACACACCCTGTATTATGTTGTATAAGCCTGCTTGATTTTAAATAGATTACTATCAATTTAATAATTTTTCTTTTGTTGTGAGTGGCCTTTCGTCAACAATTTTTAACCATTTCATTGTAAACCTCCTATAATAGTATTGTTTTTCTCTAAACTACACAACACAACACACAACACTTCAAACATTTTTTTATGTTATAAAGTACCATTCCTTTCTATGTGAGTAACATTACTTATTAATTTCTGTAGTGATGATATATGAGAAAGAAATGAATATATTCACCTGGAAATTTGTAATACTGACCTGGAATTCTCAGGGATTTTTTTTCCAAGTTTGATTATCCACCCTGCACTGTCTCTCATAAGTGTTTCTAAATTGTTCATCTTAAGAAAACTTCTCTAAAGAACTGTTATTCATGTTATTTATTCAAGTTTAGAGGAGGGGGGGCAGGGGGTGTTATGAGACTTTGTGGCCACCCTATACAGTAAATCTTTCAGATAGTTTTTCTTTCACAGTTTTGAGAGTTTCATTTGGGCACATATTTACTATTTAGTGTCCATGAGAATGCCGAGTCTCGTGGCAGTAACACTGAATAAAATGTTCTCGAATTTTTAGCTGCATCAAGTAATTAAAATTACATGAGCTTTAGGCCAAGTGCTCCTTGGCCATTGTCAAGTGATAAGAGTGCCAGTGGGCTACTGGTATACCCCTTACTTACTCTAGCTGCCAACTTTGACCAGTGGGTGCCCATGGCATTGACATGTATGGGCATAGTTTAACTCTGTGTTCAATGCGCCTTCTCCAACTGTGCGACTGCTGGTTGCTAAGCCGCAGGCCACCATGATTTTTATTTCAGTGACTTCTTTAATTACATATCCCAGTGAGCCACAATGGATGTTACATCAGATTTTATCTGGTGTCCATTTTCTAAAGCATGCTCACCTAAAGCATATTTCTCGGGTAGCATAGGTGATAAAACCTCTCGTACTCCTTCCTACATTGTCCCTCAGTGCACATACTGTTCGTCTGATGTAAGACTGGCCACACTCGCAAGGTATCTTATAAAACCCAGGTGTTTTGTGACCTGCTGTGTCTTTAACTGCTCTCAGTAGTTGACGGATTTTAGTTGGAGGCCTGAAGATCAATTTGATCTTGTGTCATTCCAGCAGGTGGCTTATCTTGTCTGACACAAAGCCATAGAAAAAGAAAGCAAGTTTCTTTTCCTGCTCCTTGTTGGTGTTCTTGTTGTGAGTCCTGCTTTAAATGACTGTGGGACAGGTTATCAATGTCTGATGCCATTCTTGCCCTACGCACCGATGTTTGTAAAACAGTGTACTTCTGTGCCAGGTGATGATGGCTGATTGCATGTAATTACAGGTTGGTGTGGGTGAGTTTTCCGTAGATGCTGTGACCAAGGCATCCATTTCGTTTGTAATGGATGAGAACCTCAAGGGAAGGCAATGCATTGACTTTTTCTACCTTCATGGTAAACTGGATGTTACTGTTAATGGTGCTGAGGTGTCCCAAGAACTTGTCATGTTTCTCACATATGTGGGACCAAATGACAAATGTGTCCCCAACATATCAAAAGAAACAACTAGGCTTTAATGGTGCTGTGTCTAGGGCAATATCCTCAAAATCCTCCATGAGGAGATTTACAACAGATGGAGCTAAAGGGCTACCAATGCAACACCGTCCATCTGGTCATAACACTGGCTGTTATAAAGAAAATAAGAAGACGTATGAGTGTGCCTAAATAACTCGACCACTTCACTTAAAAAAAGAACTGGGGTACTAGGTCCACACAGTCTTTGACAGGCACATTCGTTAACAGCGCTAACACATCAAAACTGACCATAATGTCACCCTCACTAAGTTGAAGATGGTTAATTCAATTGATAAAATGTGCTGAATTTTTAATCTGATGTTTGCAGTTTCCTACATGTGGGTCAAGGAGATTAGCCAAGTACTTCACCAGCTTGTATGTTGGTGAACCAATGATGGATATGATGAGGTGGAATGGCATCCTGTCCTCGTGGCTCTTAGATAAAGCATAAGCAGTAAGTTGTTTAGGTGCCTGTGGCAGAATATTCTTGACCACACCGTCTTCCGCCAAAGATCGCTTGAGAAGTTCAGACATCTTTCTTATTATTCTCGATGCTGAGTCACCTGTGAGTTTGCGATAAGTATCTTCATATAGTTGTGTGCAGAATTAAAGAAGCCATTGAAATAAAAATCACCAATAATACCTTAAATAGAGATGGTGGCCTGCAGCTCACCATGGTACTGGATTCAGCTATCGCACGGTTGAAGTGGGAACATCGAACACTGAATCAACATATTCCCATATATGGCAATGCTGCAAGGACCAGTGCTGTGACAGCCAGCAGCTAGTGTATACAAAGGGTGTACCTGCAGCCCACTGGCAGTCATACCACTTGTCAATGGCCAAGGAGTGCTTGGCCAAAAGCTCATGTAATTTTAATTACTTGACGCCGTTGGAAACCTGAGAACTATCTGTTCTACTTAGTGTCTGTATTTCTTACATTTATACAGATAATGGTCAGATTTTACGAAGCGAAACCAGGTCTGCACGTTGCTTAACATTAAGCGTTAAACACTATGCATATTAATTCAGTATTAGCTCCATTGTCAACACTTACATTACCATACAAGGAACTGGTAATTATTATGGGTATCAAATAAGTTGCAAATTTGTGTGAACAGTAACTGCAAACAATTGTTTCAGAGAAACTATCAACAAAAACTGAAATTTGCTTTATGAATTATGATCATGCCAAGTCGTGTTATCTGTTTAGTGATGCACCATCAACCAAGGTTATGCACCTCCCATGTTGCGCATGTGCAGGCCACTACAGATCCGGTAGGGGTATATATTTCTCCATCCATTTGGCAAGCTATGAGTTCGGCAATTTTTGACATTTTTAAAAATACTTGCAATGCGTCTTAGCAGCTACTATTGCCTTGTGAGAAACAGAAAAGAAAAAAATGAAAAAATTTATTGGGAAGAGTCTAGAATCCTATAATCAAACTGTAAATGAAGCTAGTTTCCTTTGTAGGCCAACTTGAAAATTTTATAAAAATTCTGAGGTTCTCCTGACCGCGAGGGAAAGGGAGCCTGTTCTTTTTTTCCCCCTCACATACAATATTCAGACCAGATTTGACAGCCAAGCCATACCCCAGAATGTGCTGTCCCCACAAAATGTGGGTGGAAAGCAGCAACTGTTCCTACTACTATTTTTCTGTGTGAAAGGTACAACCCTCTATGAAAAATAAATATATATCTTCTTAATGTGAACCTAGCAACAACTTGGGACAATGGAGACATATGCACACAGCCGATAATGAGAACAATTTTTTAAGTTCACAAATAAATACTCTGTTTTCAAAAACAACTATCTCTTGCCACTTGCCATATGGAAAATCAAGAAGAACATTCACTTATGTTGTATTCTTAATGTAATAATCCATACAGGATAGGAAAAGCAGTATGAAAATCGTAATGCATAATGAAACTTGTCACATGCTGCAGCTCAATAACTTGGACATGATGGGCATCGCAATATGTTTCAAAAATATCTATTTGCGAAATAATAATAATACAAATACAACTTTATGAAGAAATGGACACAATCTATTGATCCAGCATTCTGAAGCTGATGTGTGCTCACCTACAGAACAACATGATGAAGGGTGAGGTATCAGTTTCCTCAAAATCACCCAAATTATGCAAAAGATCTTAAGCTTTACTTGTCATAGCTCCCCATATGCTCTGCTATGTGCCTAGGAACCATTTATTAATGGCCATGAAAATTTTGTTTATCAGTATTTCTAAAATTGTACTTGATTTGCTATTTTTTGCAATCTTTGTACCATCTGCAAATAGAATAAACTTGGCATCTGATAATGTTACTGATGAAAGGTTGTTAATATAATTACACAAGAAAATTTTTGGGCCCCAACATAGAACATTGTGGAACATCACATGTAATTAGTTAAAGTTGAATGATGACTGACAGGTTAATACAAAACCCTTCTCTATTGACACCCTTATTTTTCCTGTGAGAGATATACTACTTGAACCATTTTGTAGCATATCCTGTCACTCCACAATATTCAAATTTATTTAAAACTAGTGACCCACCCTGGTTTCTCATAGGTAGCACTAAGTATCTACAGCTGGATGACTTGCTTCTCTTAACAGTAATTTTCTTTAAAGGCTGTTGTGTGGAGTTATGATTAAAATCCAGAGAACAACTGAATATTAACTCCAAATTCTAGTATAACTTAAATGATTGTAGCAGTGTATGCCATGAAAATTCTCAGGAGGCATAAGTTAATTGATAAACGTCCTAATAGTTCAGTCAGTTTACATGAAATATTTATAAACTACGAGGGCCGTTCAGAAAGTAACCTCCGGTTGATTTAAAAAAATACACCAAGTTAAATAAAAATATTTTAATATATAAATCTTACAATTACATCTTTGCACTATTTTTCTACATAGTCTCCATAGCGATTGAGGCACTTATCGTATCTCTTCTCAAGCTTTGAAATTCCTTCTGTATAAAAATCACCCGCTTGTGCCTGGAGCCAGCCTGTGACCGCATCTTTGAGCTCTTCGTCGTCATCAAACCGCTGTGACCCGAGCCATTTCTTCAAATGCATGAAGAGGTGATAATCACTTGGCGCCAGGTCTGGGCTGTAAGGTGGATGGTTGATAACGTCCCACTTGAAGGACTCAATAAGGGCCGTTGTTCTGCGAGCAGAGTGAGGACGGGCGTTATCGTGCAAAAAAACGATACCGGAAGTCAGCATACCACAGCGTTTGTTCTGTATAGCCCGTCGTAACTTTTTTATTGTTTCACAGTACACGTCTTGATTAATGGTCGTACCACGTTCCATGAATTCAACCAACAACACCCCTTTGGCATCCCAAAACACCGTTGCCATCAGTTTTCTGGCAGAAAAATCTTGCGAGGCTTTTCTTGGTTTGGTAGGCGAATTTGAATGTGCCCACATCTTTGATTGTTCTTTTGTCTCAGGGTTCACGTACTTAATCCAGGTTTCGTCACCGGTCACGATTCTGTTTAACAATGGTTCTCCTTCGTCCTCATAACGTGACAGAAAGTCTAATGCAGAGGCCATTCTTTGAGTTTTGTGGTGGTCGATAAGAATTTTGGGCACCCATCGTGCACAGAACTTACGGTAACCCAATCTTGCTGTCACTATCTCGTACAAGAGAGTCTTAGAAATCTGTGGAAAACCAGTAGACAACTCCGACATTGAGAAACGTCGATTTTCACGAACTTTTGCATCAACTGTCTGAACGAGTTCGTCAGTCACCAATGATGGTCTACCACTCCTCTCTTCATCATGAACGTTTTCTCGTCCACTTTTAAATAAACGTACCCATTCACGGACAACTCCTTCACTCATAACTCTTGGTCCGTACACGGCACAAAGCTCACGATGAATAGCTGCTGCAGAATATCCTTTGACTGTTAAAAACCTTATGACAGCACGCACTTCACATTTGGCGGGGTTTTCTATTGCAGCACACATTTCAAACTGCCACAAAAACTAAACTAGCGCAGGTACGACGTTCACTCGACCACGGCTTGATGCCGACTGACCTGTTGAGTGCGTGAACACACAGATGGCGTCGCTACTCCCCCCACAACCCGCACTGTGACCAATCGGAGGTTACTTTCTGAACCGCCCTCGTATATATACAAAAACATTCCTTTGAACCAGTCTATTAATTAGTGAAAACCCTATCAAAATATCTACGATAGTTCCTAACATTATCTGGCACATACAGGAAGAAAAACATAGTGGGGGACTTTAATTTATAATATGTAGAGACAATATTGTAATTTACTGAGTCAAATGCCCTTTATAGATCACAGAACATATAAGTAACCTGTAATTTATTGCTCAGTGGTTTAAGTACAATTCCACTGTGTGTTTAAACAGTGTCTTATTGTTACAACCCTTCAGAATTTGGAACTTTGACTTTGACAATAACTTGATTTTTAACCACATGGTTGGTAAGCTGCTTGGATATTACATTGTGGTGACACCCTCACTAATGTTCATGCCTGCCTGCAGATGACACGAACACTACAACAGTGCCAGACCAAGCCATATGGGTGTAGTGAGCCCCCTAGAACAGCTTGGATTCTCTCCATGGCCCCCTCTTTGCCATAGGGAGGTTTTTTCAGGCAGAGATTGTGGCTGGAAATTTTTACCTCACGACTGACACTTCCCACGTTGATGCTGAATGAGTGACACCTCGGATGCCATCACTGAATGATTTGTGCAGCGTGTAGTCATGTGCCAACCGAATTTAACAGCTTGCCACACAGTGCTCCCTGATAGCTGTATGAGCATTCAAAAGACCATGTATTTGTAAGTTGGCTTTGTGTGATTACATGGCACGAGCATTGCAGACTACTCACAGTATCATTGAGAACCAGGGGGGCTACCTCTTTTAAATAACCAGCCACACGCAGCTCCCTTACCCAGACAGTTATTGCAGGTGTAACACCGGGCATCACTTTTTGATTACTATCAACATTAATATTAGCCAGGATAGGAGTCCGGTGCCCTCTAGAGCCTGCTAAATAATTTAATGCATATGCCCCTGTAGTATGCAAAGTCAGCACCCCTTTTCATGCATAGAGATAAATCTTGTGTCCTTCCTGTAATGGTGGCTAAACATCAAGTAGTATTATACAGTATGTGTCTAACCCACTGTGGTAAATGGGTATCCATGCGACAAACTATATGGCATCTCTAATATCAGGTTGTTGTATCCCGTTTTCTTTGTATTGAGTTTTTGTAAACATTGCCTTCCATCTAGTAACACTGAGTACTGTTAACTCATGCAGACTGAACTTCCTGTCCCACTCAGCGTCCCATCCCAGGCTACATACCACGACTGATGATGAGCCCTCCTCCTCCCTCATCTCCGTATGTCCCTGTTCATCTGCATCAAGCTGCCCCTCCTTTCTCTCATGAAGCCAGTGCCCTGCTACACTGATTTGAGTCCATTGCAGAGCACTCTCAATCCGATATTTCTATAGCCATGACCCCTGACGTGCAAGTGCAAATGTCCGGGTTTCAGGCTTTCAGCAATCACTGTGCACAGCTTGCAGGGAGCACTGCTGTTCAGGTGCAAGCCACCCCTCCAACACTCCAGACATGCCAGACCTCTGCCCACCTGCTGCCATTAAATTCCTATGACTCCCTGCTACACAGCTCAAGCCCTTAATTGCTTGTGGCATAATATGCAACCCACTGCAATCCAACAGTTTTGGTGTGCTGAAGGAGCACTTAATATCACTGCTAGTGTCATCCAAAATGCAGTGAGCGTGCACACACTTTTCATCATAAAAATGCACTGATATGTGGCACTCACAGCTTCTCCAACACTTATGCACCCTCACTGAACCCATCATAATGACCGAAAATCTGTTATTCCCAAACTAGGTCACAAATCTGCCTGCTGCAGTCCCCACAGCCCTGGTCGTATGTGATTGCATTAACATTGACGCGGCAGTTGATAGGGCAGACAGGGTCTCTGAAACACTCTACCCCTCCTTGGCACAGGACATTTTTTTCAGCTGCGACCTAAGAAACAGCACAAGCATTCGAGAGCCCCGCACCACTGCACTCTGAGGTGACCGCACAAAAGCCCATGCCCTGAACTGTCCAAATGATGGACAGTTTCGACTGCACAGAGTGACCTGTCTGATGCAGACCTTCTGGGCCACTCTCACCCTACCGCCCCACTCACCATCGTCATTGAAACCAGCTAGTCTGCCTTAGGTGTTGTCCTCCAGCAACAGGTTGGAGACACCTGGCAACCACTGGCCTTCTTTTCAGTGAAGCTGTCTGATCCACAGCAAAAATGGACCACATACAATTGCGAGCTCTCTGTTTATGAGGTAGTCAAATACTTCTGACCCACAGTAGAAGGACTTCTCTTTACTGTCTCCACCAATCACTGTTCTCTTATGACAGGGTTTTATCGGAAGGAATGCCCCAGATATTCTCCAGACAGTTCCGCCAGCAACTCATGACAGACATCTGCCACATAGAAGGCATCAATAATATCGTTGCGACTGCCTCAGCATCTCCTGTACTATTACCTCCCCTCTAGACTACAGGGCCCTGGCCTTTGACCAATCCCCGGAACCTGACTTACACAAACTGCACAGTGACCCGAACATGGGCCTTGTCCTCCAACCATACAAAGCTCCCAGTGCTGACCTTCATGTCTGGTGCGATTTCCTTACAGATTCCAACCACTTGACAGCTCAGCAAACCATATCCAAACCTACCTTTCCCTTGACTTCCACAAACCAGCCTACGACCACCCCTACGACCTATCACATCTTGGTGCACATGGCGCTCATGTGCAGGTGTTTCTTCTGGCCAGAATTCAGCAGGATTGTAACAACTAGCCCCATTCCCATATTCCATGCCATGCACTGAGGTAGGTTGTCATGTACATGCTCCGACTGCTGCTTTCCCTCATGTGGAACATAGGTTCTTACATGTGCACATTGATGTTGTGGGCTCCCTCCCATCAATTGGTTACCAATACATACTCACCATGATTGACAGGTTCACTTGCTGGCTGGAGGCCATCCAAATCCCAGACACCTCAGTGGATACCATCACTAAAACTTTAGTTGACACATGGGATTCACATTTTGGTTACACCCACTACATAACTTCAGACCGCAGCTGGCATTTTACGTCCTGCCTTTTCATAGCACTCGCCAAGACTTGCAGCACCTTAGCTCACTTCACAACAAGCTACCACCATGCCACCAATGGCATTGTGGAGCGATTTTAGAGGACTTTAAAAGCCGCCCTCACCTACCAAAGTATCACGTGGTCTGCCGCCCTGCCACTGGGTCTCCAAGGTTTGCAAGTTGCCCACAAGGCCAACTTGGGGGCATCCACTGTGGAGGTTATCTAGGGGCAGCTGTTCACCTTGACAGGTGATTTATTCGAGCCACACTCCTTGCCTGCCACTGCCTGTATTCCCACCTTCATGCACCATCTGCAGGACTGCATGGCCCACTTACGCCCGATACCACAACAGCACCATGAAGAGTGCAGATTCTTGCTGTACCAGGTCCTGCAAACATGTTCACTTGTCACGCTTTGCAAAGACAATGGCCAGCCATCACACTTCCCACAGTACTTGGATACTCTCATCATCCACAATCATGGGGGAGAGACCTTCTCTCTGTGCCTCCACAGCACCATGACCACAGTTACCTTCGACTGGCTCTAGCTGGTGTATACTCTCTACCTCCCCAGCCCCTACACAAATCCAGTGGTCAAGGTTGAGCTGTCATCAGCTGACAACAATGACACCACTGCAGAGACTACCATCCCCGCCGCTGTCACCAACCTGGTGGCCAGCATCTGAGACCTGGACACTGAGCCCACCCTACCACCTGCTCTGCTACCACCTGTTCCAGAAGTGCTGCCCATAACGGGTAACTCACCACTGTTGTCAGACAAAATCCCAACGCCCGACCAGTGGCCTGATGTGCTGGCTTCAATGCTGGTGGACCTGTTGCCCTCTTTGCAGCACTATTTTCGCTTGCCAATGCCTGAAATCCAATATCAACATGCAATCCAGCAGCAATACAAAGCTAGATCCTCCAGCAAGGTGTGAAGACAGCAGCTGCCGATGGTGCCATTGTGTGCCAACATATGCTACATCTCACATGCTGGTCACACAGTGCACTACCTCCCATGCACAATCTGCCCAGACACTACCTCGCCTCCCCCACCCCCCACCCCCCACATGACCCCATCACCACATCGCCACAGACCTGCGCACACCCACCAGCTGCAGGACTGCCAACCCCCACCATGGCTGGCAGTGCAGCAGGGCACTACTCCTTCACTGAACGGGTTGCATGGCATGTTTAGAGCTGAATACGACATCGCCACCTCCACCGTCACACCACTGGGTCGCAGACCTTCACCGCTGATCCTAGCTCCACCAATGTTGTGTTGCTGTGCCCCCCCCAGTCTGCCGATTGATGCCAGGAGCAGTTCTTCAAACTACAACCCGCTGTTTCCCTCTCACAGGAGGGGAACTGTGTAGTGACATGCTCCCCAATGTTCATGCCTGCCACTCGTCTGCTCAAGCAGATGACACAAGCACTACAGCACAAAATGAGGGCATGCATCAAACCATTTGGATGTAATGAACACCCTAACATGACTCGGATCCTCTGCCCAGTGACCTCTTTGCTGTAGGTGGGTTTTTCCAGGCAGAAAATACTGCCAGAAGCTTTTACCCCACCTCTGACACTTGTCACAGTGATGCCAAGCAAGTGATACCTTGGACACAATTGCTGAGTGATTTGTGCAGTGTGTAATCAAAAAACAACAGAACTTAATGGCTTCCTGCACACAGATGTATGAGCATTCAGAAACCATGTACTGTTAAGTTGGCTTTGTGTGACTACATGGCATGAGCATTGCAGACTACTCACATTATCTTTTAAATAAATGGGCAATCACAGTCCCCTTACCTAGATAGATATTTTGGGTGCAACGTCAGGCATTGCTTCTCGATTACCACCAATATTAGTATTAACCCAGAATGGCAGTCAGGCAACCTCCAGAGATTTAATGTGTATTCCCCTGTAGGGTGCAGACAACACACCCCATTGTGTGTGTAAAGATAGCTGTTGTACCCTTCCTGTGATGGCAGCTAAGCATAGAGTAAAATTATGCACTGTGCGTGTAGCCACTATGGTAGACAGACATCCACAATAGGAACCGTTTGATGTTGCTGGGATCATAATATTGTACCTCATTTTCTTTTTATAGATGTAAATTTTATATGAATGTGACCTTCACCTAATTACACTGGGAACAAAACATTGTACTTTGTGTTCTCCAGATATAGATGTATATGTTCCATGTAATATATGGGTTTTGTTTTCTTATCCTGAGAGTGTAAACTTTTTGCATATCCCCATTCAGCTGCGATAGTGGTGAGATGTATTGGGCCTGGACGCAATAGATGGACCATTGTGTACATCTGTCCACTGCTGCATATTTGTATAATCTCGCATCAACTATTTGCTGTTAGCATTGTAGCACATTATTGTTTAACTTCCTTGTTGTAGGTAGATTTCATTCCAATAAATGGACCATTTGAATGCTAGAGCATTTAAATTGTTTTCTCTCCTTCTTTACCTGACATACCTACCACTCAGCAGTTAGCTTATATGATAATCACTAGCAAAACAAATGAGGAGTAAATGAATTCCCACAACCTTTTCTAAAATTTTCAAGAATGTTTGCAAGAGGAAAGTTAGATGGAAATTCGTTGGTATTTCTTTATCTACGTTCAAGCAAAGTCCAGTGTTTGTCCACAAAACATAATTTTACACATCTGGTGGCGCAAAGAATGGACTTTGAACTACAGACTGTTTCCCAGGGATGTGTCCTTCACATCTGGAACTGTTGGCAAAATCTGAGATGCCTTGCAGTTGCAGTTTAAGAAAAACAACCAAAAGACAACATCAAGTGTTGCTACTGCATGTTAATGCCCACCTATGCTCTGCTGATTTCACAAAATAAGCTATTCAGGAGTTTATATGGGAAGTCATCCCTCACTGCATTTATTCATCTGATCTTGTGCCCTCAAATGTTTACTTATTTTGTTTCTTATCAAACAAGAATATTACATTATGGACAAAAATTCATGTCAAGCTTTGCTTGACTACGTCTTTGTCTTTAAACTATTAGGTTTCATGAAACTATCAATCCCAAAATGTTCTGTTGTTAACTGACTGGTTACACAAAGTTACTAAATTCAGACAAACATTCTTTAGTTAACTCTGCTGATATTTTACCATAACCATTAAAATTCTTTTATTTGAAAGATTTCATGGTGGAAATTACTTCGTCTGGTGTCATGAGAAATGCATACCAATAACTTAAGTTTTTTATAACAGATAGTCTGAGATAGTCCATGGCCACATCTACGGGATGTGGTCATGAAGTTTTAATTATCACCATAGAAAAAGAAAGTTATCAAACTAACCTTTTACTTGTTTGCAGGTATGGTGAATTTAAGGTGGCAATAAAACTGGCCATCCATAAGAATCCAAAGACCAGCCATCTGTATGAACTGACAACACTGCGGAAAGTAAATATTTCCTTGTCTTCCAGTTGAGGTGTTCGGGTAGTGTATCTGCACTCAGTCAAGTGCTAAACAGTATGCAGTGTAAACGCAACGTTGAGAGTTAAAACCTATTCCTTCCTTTATTTTTCAAACCAAATTTCATTTGTCTGTTTGAAGTAGCAGTCTGGTAGAAGCACGAAGACAGTTTATTTAAATTTCTGACCTTCCAATAATAGAAGACCCTTCGAGAAGCATTTTGGAGAACAAAGTCATTGGTCTCTGTCCAGATCAGCACGATTTCTGCTTGAGAGTTTCCTCTTGTTGCAGCAGACATCAGCCACCCATCACTGGCCATCTGATGCCATCTATCAGCTTCACAGGTGATCGTGATGCACCACACTTTGGATGTATGATCTACATCATACATTCCCACACTCACATTGATAAGCATAAACTTATTTATTATTGTAGTTTAACCTGCCATAAGGCAGAACACAAAGTTTTTTTTCTTAATTTTTCACAAAAAATATCTTCAATAAACTGACTGAACATCTTGCAGTAACAACAGTAGTGTGACATTAATTTATGCACCATATTATGAATAATGAAGTTCTTATCTTTCACTGCATTTAAAATTTACCTGAGAAAAAAATAAACAAGTAAATTAGGTAGTGCATAAGTTTGTCGACTTCTTTGCCTTGTTGGAACATGAGTTAATATAAGTGTATTTATGAAGTATCAACTTGTCAACAGGGTGGGGGAGGGGAGGGAGGGCAAAGCAGCAGAGGCAACTTGACACATTTGCGCCATATATCAGATGAATGACATTGAAGAAATTGTTTCCTCATTTCAAGTAGGACTGTTTTGTTGTGGATTATTTGCCAGATTCAGTTTGACCCACATAAGTGGATCTGATAATTGATAAATGTGATGGACTGCGACCATTTAACCTTTGTGAAACGCTTTCATTCAGTGGGTAAGGCTCAAAAGTTGAGGAAAAACAGAAGGGAGGAGGTCTGGGATTTATTGTCTCATTGGTGATGAATTCATTAAGGATGGAGCATAACTTCAGATTGGGAAGGAAATCAGTCATGCCCTTTCATAAAGAACCATACCAGAATTTTCCTTCAGCAAATTGGGGAAAATGTGATAAACCTATATCAGGATGACTACATGGAGACTTGAGCTACCATATTCCCAAGCAAAACGCCATATGCAGAGATAGTGCATGTTCTAATTTAAAAAATCACTTGGTGACCATACATGGATTTTTTGCTTAAACCTTTCGTGGGCACATTTTTATGAGTTTATTACAGGTGACAGTTTGTAGTTCAGTGACTTGCGATGAACCACCTATGCCATATGATGCAAAAACAAAAGAATTTTTAGGCACCCATTTTTTTTAAAATTTATGTGGGAAGATGGCTTCACACAGAATGCAAGATGATAATATCAAATTTTTAGCAATTTTTTTATTTTAAATATTGACACTGCAAAACAAAATAAAAAATATACATCACTGCTAGATTATCTTTTACTCACAAAATATTAACAAAGATTCAATTAGTGGATGTTACGGAACGGTCTGAAACATGGATCTACCCACAAAGCAGCACTGTCATTTGAGGATATTATTCTCGTTCTTTTTTCTTCTTTTCTTGTACTTCACATATGACAACATCTATACTTCACAATTTTCTTTGGCAGATGTTCACCCACATTTGAAAGTCTGAGTTCAGCAGGAACACAAATGCTGCCTGCTTTTTTTTAAAATTAATACAGGTGGACATCCATGTTGTTTCCTTGATGAGAATTCTGACAGTAATTCTCTTGCCACCTCTAAACGGAATGTCAGCTGATCTCCATTTCCTAAGACTGTTGCATGCATTATAAACACACTCACAATGGCAGCATCAACCAGAAAATAAAAAATTCTGTACCACCATTTTAGCGACTGCTGTCCAACTTCATATCGTTGTCGCTTCTTGTTGAAGAGATCCACATGACCCATTACTCTGTTGTACAAACTTGTGGCACTTGGACAAGCAATGCTACATCTGGAACCATCTCTTCCTTTTCTGGAAACGAATGTTACATCCTTGGGAGATGTTGCTGTAGACAAAACTGTTACTGTCCTTGTGTCTTGCCACTTTATCACAATGACTGAATCTTTTACCTGCACCTTGAACTCGCTTCGTGAAAGTTTGTCATTTTTCGTCATCATTTCTGGAAGTCGTTTTCTGTTGATTCTGACAGTACCTACAACATATATTTCATCATCCAGAAGTGTTTTCACAAGAGTGTATGAAGTGAAATGGTTGTCAAATGCAACAATACATTTACTGTTTTTCGAAGATGAACACAATTGAAGTACAACCCCTTCACGAAGAGGAATATTGGCAATATTGTCTTCTCCTTTTCCACAATAGGTCTGGAACTTCAATAGATAGCCTGTCTTAGCATCAGCCAGGCACCAGACCTTGTACCCTCTTCAGGGGCATATAGTGTTTTATGCTCGATCTTCCCTTGAAAGGTATCATAGCTTCATCAACAGATAATCTGCCTGGATGATTATATGCCTCTAAGAAATTAGCACTTGGGCATTAGTCAGGGGCCTCACTTTACATAGTTTATCGTATCAATGGGCACCCTTCCCCACTGCCTTTGAATTATTGTTCAGATGAAGGTTCTCTAAAATTTTTTGAACTGTTTTAGAGTCATCACTTTCGACAGTGTTTCAACATGCAGAATCGTATCTGAACTCCAGTAATTTGATAAATGTAGCAATTTGTGGATGCCGTGAACGATAAGCAACCCAATAAATCCTTTTATTTCAGACATTGTCATGTCCACCCAGTTCTTTGTTCTTACAGGTGATTCAGAGCTCCGTCGAAAATTGTGTCACTCTTGCGATGCATACAAGTTTGTTTGCTCGACAGTAATTTGAATGATATTTTCGTTGAAGATCTCAAGAAAATACTCATATAGACAATTCATCTTAGAGAATGCTTTTTAGACAATGTTAAGCTTTCTCTAACAGAATCTATGTCTAAACACTTAGGCAGTGTTTCATCCCAATCAATTTCAGGACTCTCATCACTATCACTCGAAGATGGAATTTTTTTCAACTGTGTGGAAGAACCTATGGAGACTCAACGCGCTCCATGGCCTGAAACATCGTCTCCTACTGAAGGCACTTGTTGAAAAGTAGCAGGAGACTGTGAATGGAGGCTCAGCATATTACTCTTCTCATTAGTTGAAACATCGTCTGATTCGATGTCGGAAACTGACTCATTCTCAGAACATGAGAAGAGATATTCTAGCACCTCTTCCCCTCTGGTAAAGTAATTCTGAAATGAGAAATACCTAAACTAAGTGAATATGCCTAATAACACATCAGTAAACAGGCCTATTGTCTACACTGAAGCTTTGAAATAGTGCCAGACGTATGGCCAACTTGAACTGTGGGATAAAATATTCCACATGCTTACAACATACTTTTGATGTGTTAGAATTGACTAGAAAATTTCTTTCATGCGTTAACATGAAGCAAATTGCATAAAATATCAAATAGGGGAAAGTAGGGGAAACGTGCACCCTAAGCGGAACTTTTTTTTTAAAAAATTTTGACTTTGTTAAATAAAGTTTATTTTATATCAAAACTTAGAGCAACTATTCTAGTATCTATAAAAAATTAAGATAACCCAAAATATTCAAAAATAAACACACCAAAAACAAAATTCCAAGACACTACTTAAGTGCACGGTTTCTCGAACGTCGGGGAAACGTGCGCAGCGGATGGGGTAATTGTGTGCATGTTAGTAGAACTGATATGCAGTAATACCTGGAGAGGAAAAAAAACAATACAAGGTTTGTTCCAAAGATTATATTGATAAGGCACATATTAGATTAGGTTAAACATAAGTTTTAATCAAATTTTACAAAATTTAACATAGTTCAGGGCTATTGGTTTTCAAATAAAATGCGAAGTTTTATTTGATGTTAGGGGCCTACAGATTTAACAAGTTAGATAAGTCATTCACTGTACATATCACATATAAAATCTTTAGCAGAATCATTTGCGGTACAAGCTGCATGATCCCATCTTCCGCACAAAGTACATCTGTACCATAGTCCCTGTCTTTACCATGATGTCCACAAAGTCCGCAAATCTCGTCATGGGCTCCTTGAAGTGCACCAGGGTCAAGAAGCTCCATGTAAATATTATCGGACTCATCATCATTACGCAGTGGAACTTAATCAACATCTGAATCGTCTGACTCTTCTTCAATCATCTTCTTTTTGTTTACCTTCTTTTGTAAGTGTTTCTTGCCAAAAGTCTGATTATCCTTTTTCTTGTTTTGAAGTCTCTTCTTATCCATACTTTCTTTTGCATTAGGCTTAGGCCTATTGCCGAGATTAAGCTTTCTAGCAACTTTTATGTTTTTATTGGCAATTCTTTGCTGTTTCACCTCATCTTTTTCTTTTTCGTTTCTATATCCAACTCAAGCTTTATTTTCACGGGTGTGCTAGTTAGTATTTCAGAGTGCTGCTTTTCTCTGGGCTTTCTTGTTTTAACCTCAGTAGCCTTAGGCCTATCAGATTTCTAATTTAGGTCAAAAGCTGGGTGATAAGTTATAAAATTCTTATGGCTTTCAGTAAAACCTCCCATGGATGTTGAGGAAGTAGGGTCATCAAATAGCCCCACAGATGGACTTGTAGCAGTCGATGGGGTCTTATGTGCTGCAGATGTTGACGAACTGTCACAATATGCGGCTTCCACTTTTAGCTTGTCTAGTTTTTGAGCTGGGGCAAAATCAAGTTCAGAAAACTTGTCGGGGTTGTATGGGTGAATACCAGCTGCACAGAAGCCAGATAAGGCATTTGACAATGTAGCAACTTTAAGAAAAGCATTCTTCACAAGTTCAGCAACTTCATACTCAGTAATTCCCTGTTTGTACCATGAAAAGGTCATATTCTCCAGAAAGAGCATTCTTCTGAGTGCCGAGAAAGGTTAGGTCCAAGAGTTGTAGGTGGTGGAACATGTGTGGTGGCAGAGAGACCATGTAAATGTGGTTTTCTCTACCAAACTTGGAAGATTCAATGGAAATGTGGCTGTTGTGGTTGTCCAGTATGAGGAGCACTGGTTCATCAGCTGTTGGGCGAGAATGTTTTTAAAAATGAAGAAGCCACTCATTGAATAGTTCTGTGTTGGTCCACCCATTGTTGGAACAACAGTAAATGGCCCCATCCAGTCCATTTTTCTGAAGATTTGCACTCATTCTTTTTCTTGGATAAATCATCATAGGAGGTATGAAATGACCTCCAGCACTCATACAAAACACACCAGTGATGGTCCTGCCCCTCTCAGCGGAAGTTGCAGCGTCTACCCTCTGTGAGCCTTTGGTAGCAAACACCTTAGAACACTTCTTTTGTACAACGGTTATGCCAGTTTCATCTTGCTGAAAGCATTGATTCTATTCACACTAGTATTTGCCAGCTGCCGCAGTCTGATGGTCAGGTGGCGCTTAAGAAAACTGTACTTCCAATCTTTGTCAGCTAAGCCTCTCTCTTTGTTGAAATTGTGGTTAATACCATTCTTCTCAACGTAGTCGTATGCCAATTTCTGCAAGCCTGTAGGTGTTAGGCCATAGAACAAGTTGCAAAGAAGAACAATAAAATCAACCATTTCTAGCTCAACACTTTCTGGAATAATAGTTTTACACCACAAACTTGGCTGTGTTACCTCGCTAACGGGCTTCACAGGGTATTTTCGTATTGTTGATTCTGGTATTTTGAAGCTCATACCGACTTCTCTGATTTTCCTCCCATCTGTACTTACTGTGTGTATTGCTTGTTAAACATGTCTGCAGTATAACTGTACTGCTCTGTTTTCCGGACGTACTTTCTCGACATCTGAAGGGAGGGGGGGGGGGGGGGTGAAGAAAGAACTGTTGGTGGCCTGCTGGTATTTATTTACATGAGGGGGAAATGTACACATCGGTGCACACCTTTACCCCATAGTGTCGTGGAAATAAGTTTTGGCCACAATTTTCTTAAAACTAATTACAACCAAGCAGGACTCACGTCAAAACATACCCATAACATAGAGGCTTTAACTATGTCACAAGTAAATTTAGTCAACGTAATAAATAGAGACTCACTGTCTTAAATCCTGAGGACTGCAAATTAGATCACAACATAACGTTTCACCATTTGCAAACTCACTGAACGCGAGACTGTAATGGCGGCCCAGTGACCAGATGAAAATAGTTTGCTAACCTGCCGCTAGGTGTAGCACTGGTTACAAAGTTCAACAAAGCTTTTGAATCAGAGAAACAGTGATGCGCATGTTTACCCGCTGTGCACGTTTCCCCTGCTTTCCCCTAAGTATCGTGGAGTTACTTGCAAACACCATTGTCTGCGGATATACAAACAAAATCATGAAATTACATCAAAACAATGTCTACTTGCCACCAGATTGAGCACAACAGACATATAATACTCCGTCAATTGTTGCCAGAGCGACTGCTGGCAGCAGCACGAATTTTCACGTGTTTCTAAATATAGTCTACAGATGGCAGCACCAACTAGACATGGGAATGTTAAGTCCTTGGCCCCTGGAGGACATTAAAATATGTGGGAAGATATCTTTCCATTGTCCATGTATGCATTAAATGTTATCAGCTGGCACATCAGGCATACCTACTGAATAACTTTAGGCCTACTGCAGACAAAATATGGAACCTGCATGATAACCTCATAAAAACAAATTAATAGTTTAACACTTTAAAAAATCACAAGCAATAGTCAGTGTGACTTCACAAAACATAATGTCACACAACTGGTGGCAAAAAGAGTGTTATGTTCTACAAACCACTTCCCAAAGGTGTATCCATCACAGCTGGCATTTGTTGCCAGTGTCTGAGACACTTTGCAGTCACAATGTTACAAAAACGATGAAGAAGACTGCATCAAGTGTTGCTCTTGCACATTAAAGCCCACTTACACACTGCTGTTTTCACAAAAATAGCTATCCAGAAGCTTGATTGGGAAGCCCTCTGTCACTACACTTGAGTAGCATAGTTACGAACACGGGCAACTCCATTTTTTTATTTTTTAAAAATAGGTTTTATGGTTGATTCTTATACTTAAGAATACGGGGAATCTGATGACGGTGTTAGTTTTTTTCAAAATCGGCCTGATCAGTGTTAATTCAGCTGTAGAAAATCAACCTATGATACAAAAACTTCCAACTCCTTACTGCATTGGTAACAAAATCAACCAAGTCCACACTCACCAAACACAAGATTCGATTTGGTCATATGACTGGCGTGGGCACTGTGAACTGGGAGTTAACAGTGGCTGTTGTTGACATCGCTCTGTAACATGGAGAAAAGTACAGAAGAAACGCCATGTTGTTAAAGCAGGACGGAAGTCATCAAATGAGAGGAATGGACACGTGAAAAAGAGAAGAAAGTGAGGTTGTTAAATAAAAACTTATTTCTTTCAGGAGCAACTGTTATAAAGGCTTAGTTACAACATGAGTTTTTGTTAGTGTCTAATGTCATTGTTGTGCTATAGGAATGGACTGAAGAAATTACCAGCATTTCCAAGCTATGGTCATAGAGGAAAGAACTGCAGTATCCTGAAAATAGTGGACATCAAGCAATTTCACAAGTATAGCTAAAATGTTGGAAATGTACCAGAAATTGGTTTCTGATGATCTAAATGTTACACAGTAATTGTTCTGGAAAATTTTTGTCACCAATTTTAATATCAGTTTTAAAGCCCCATCCACAGATGTTTGTTGTTCTTGCCTGCAACTAACCGAGAAAATAAAGCATGAGATTGATGTTGGAATATGGAAGCATCTGATTCCACCCATCTGCTTTGACCCATGACGTCACCAATATGGTGGAAATGACCATTCACAACTACTCCCATAACGTGCCTATGGCGTCATTACGTAAACATGACAACTGTCATGTCCCAAGAGGGAGTGTGATTGACACGAATTGTATTCAGGGATCTTACCTCGTTCTATATTCTCGAAGGGTAGAAGTAGTAGCTTTAACTATGCTTAGTGTGCCCCACTGTCCACTAACAGCCCTATCTTGCTCTCTATTTTATCTTGGCTATTTAGCTGTATGTAGTCATTTTTTCCAATGCAGTTTGCTGTACGTACTGTTCCTGACGTAATGGGCTGCTGCATTACATTTGCGGTTCGTTTCCCTGCTTCCTTTTTTGCTGTATGTTTGCCCAACGAGTCTCGTTACAGTCACTAGCATAGTGTCCTGTGCGATGTCATGTGAAGCACGTCACCAATTTCATTCTATTGTAAGGAGGGGAATGTCCTGTTAGGTTACACTGTGTGCACCGTATTGGCAGAGGACATTCTCCACGAGGACCATTTCCTTAGAATTTGCTAACACCTGTTTTTTCTATGGATAGTCTCTTTCTCATTGGTAGTGACTGATCACTTTTGGTTTAACTGAACTTACATTCTGGTATTCGGCTTTAGCATTCTCTTGCTAAGTGTTCTGTTTTCCCACAGTTATAACACCCTTTCTTATCAGATTGCTTCGTACATCCTGCCTGTCGATATTTTTCTTTCTCAGATTGGATTGCACTCTCTTCTGTGGATGCTAAATCAATTGCTTCAGACAGTGTTATCCTCTCTCCCTGGGCTCGCACTATAGTCTTTATTCTATCGCTAAAACGTCCCTGTATAAAGACAGCTCTACCTAACTTCTCAATTAAGGCGCAACTGCGTGGAATTTCATCGGGCGTTATTACTCTTCGCATGGCCTCCCTGAAATGGAACTGCATGGAATCTACCCGGGCTCCCCATTGCACCACACTTTCATCTTTAGCTTGGCAGCTATTGAATATCTTGCATGTGTAATAATCTAATGTCTGTCTGTTAGCATAATTTTCTGTGAGGATCTTTCTCACTTACAACCAGGTTTCAGTATTGTCTCTAACAATAAGTTTACTACGGGCAGAACCCATTATTTGCCCTATAATATACTTAAGAAATAACCTTTTAGAACCTGGTTCTACTAGTTGAGTAAACGGAAATGTCTGATTCCACCTGTGTGCTTTGACCAATGAAGTCACCAATATGGCAGAAACGACTATTCACAACTACTCCCATATCGCAACTATGACGTCATTACATAAACGTGACAAACATGAAAATAGATCGAAAAACCATCAAACACGTATTCCTCCAATAATATAATGAAACTATGGGACAAGTGGGGGAAATTGGGGGTTTCTGAGTGGGGACAAACAAGAAATAAACACACGCCACTAAACCAAACGACCAAAATGATAAAATAAAACGACCACAAACTTCCCAAAATATGCTATAAAGAATATCCACTGAAATCTAACATTTCCCTTGACCTATATAGCTCAACAGAAACTACCGATACCAGTTCATACAACCCAAACCTGCAACCACTTCCACAATCATCACTACCTCAAACACCACAAGAAAACACCAAATCTGGAATCGAACACTTCCCCTGACCATACACACCCTACAACTAAAAAAAAAAACCACAACAAAACGAATCCTCAGCAACAAAAACAAAAATCCACAACCACCCCCCCCCCCACCCACCTACCTCCGCAAATGTCACCGTCACCGTCCGAGCCACAGCCGACGCCCGACCCATCCTCCCCAAAACCTAGCCAACCCACAACCCTCAGCCTGTACATCTTACTAACAGCCCTTAAGAAAACCCTAAAAATCAGTACCCCTCAGGAACGCTCTTCTGCCAACAGTACTCATCTAAATGAGCCTGAAGGTTGGAAGAGTGCCTCTTCCCCCTCCCAATAACAGGTTTAACATCCCCTCAAAACCCCTCTATAGTATTTGTACAGGCCCCACTCTCATAATTCTTAAACTAAACATTGTCATCGACTACTAAGTGATTGTAACCCTCCCGACCCAACTCACTATAAGAAGCAAACCCATCAGAAACTACAGTACTCCCCTGTTCTACATACTCCTGAATCAACCCCACTAACTCTCTTTTTGCACAATGTTCAACAACCCTAAACACACATTCAGAAGATCCAGACCCCGGTACCACAGCACCCCACATCCATAAACCAACCACAGGCTTACCCCTCCCATATTTCCTTCTACCAAACTGCGACTCATCAATCTCTACCACTACTCCAGGCCCACCCAACTTACCCCTGTATTTAATGTATTCTGAACAAACCTCACAACAAAAAGAATACCAATCAAGGACCGTTTGCTCACTCACACCCACCTCATGTGCACAAAAACTGCGAGAGGACTGTTAACAAAAATGATAACTCATCAAGACAATTTCACGCATGCCCAACCTAGACTTCTCGAACCAGGTACCCCGACCAATGGAGCACCAAACGTATCACGCCGGCACCTCCACATATAGCCGCCCCTGGTCCGAGACGCCGGAACTTTAGTTAACTTCATATATTCACCTCATGCAGCCCACTTCACCAGCTCGGCCAGAAGACCAAACAGCTGCAGAAATTTGATGAGCGACACTGGACTGTCGTCCATTGTGCCCCACAACCGAAAACTGTTGATTTTATCAGTCATATCCATTCCTAACAACGACATAACGAAAGTAATATAAAAAATTCAGACACGGCAAACCACACACGACACAATATTAACTTAGAAATAACCAAAAACTAAACTGTCAACTCACTGCAAAATATTCCACTAGAAATTCGCTAATCACCAGAAGAACACCCAACAT
Organism: Schistocerca nitens; assembly: GCF_023898315.1. Classification (NCBI taxonomy): domain Eukaryota; kingdom Metazoa; phylum Arthropoda; class Insecta; order Orthoptera; family Acrididae; genus Schistocerca; species Schistocerca nitens. Next base: position 913,971,304 of record NC_064616.1, read on the forward strand.
CAGCAACTCAAATGAACCTAATACGACACACAACCCTCAAACACCACCAGAGCTCACCACCAACAGCAACTATACGCTACCAACAAACACATCACAAGCATACACTAAACCAACAACAAAACCATACCTGCAACCCACAAACACGCCACCAGAGAGCACCACCGACAGCACAAGAAGACATCTACAAACACGCGACACTGACAAACTAAACTTTGCACCGTTGTGACGTCACACACCACAACAGACTTACGTCACAGGTCAAAGCCAGCGGGTATTATCGGACCCTTCTGGTGACCCACTGCACTGTCACAATTGTCTAAAAACTTAGAGAGTTGTTCTCGGTCTCCATCAAATTTTTGTGGCTTCACTATAGCTTAAATATAGTCGGTCATTATTACCGGCAGTAGAAGTCATGTTCACTAACCTTCTTATACTCTTGTGCTGCTTGCTGTAGTGTTAAACCCCATACTCATGTCCGCTGTTGATGCTGATGCCTTGCTGGAGTTTGTGAGCCTCCTTCTCGTGGTCTCAGCCGGTGATGCCTTTGGTATGAGGGGACTCTCGCCCATGTTGGGAGCTTATGTCGCCTTCTGGAATGGTGGGCATCTGCCCACATCTGCTGCCGCTGTTACCTCGGGAACGGTGGGCCTCTGCTCACGTCTGCTGTTGCTGGTACTTCTCGAACTGTGGACCCCTTGTCCCATGTCTGCAGATACTCTCCGTCCTAAGCCTCTAGTGCTCCATTATTCCTTCCCTTGCACTTATTCCAGTACCCTGGGAGTCTATTTCCCTTGGACGAGCACCTAGCTAGCCCCACACCTAGCACCAAATTTTCTTCTGCCTCTGTCGTGTCCCGAGAAGGAGTGAGATTGACACATATTGTATTCAGGGGTCTTACCTTGTTCGATCTTCGCCAAGAGTAGAAGTAGGCACAGGCAGCTTCTGCAACTGTGACAGCTAGAAGGAGCAGGCTAATGCTAAGTTGCAGGATACGGAACTCAGTGAGGAGTGGTTACCGCTGCAGGGTAGAATTTGTAAGATCCCTTTTAGTTTGACAAGTGAGAATCCCTACTGGCACTATCTTGCACTACTTTCTGTCAGTTGACTGTCTTACTCGGGAATCTGTCTCCCTGGTTGTTGTGAAGCCAAGGCTAGTGAATTGTACTAAGTCCCTCATGTCTGCTGTAGAACGACACAGGTTCTGTGTCGGTATACTCAGCAGATCTTGACTGCCTATAGGGTCCTCCTGATCCCCTGTTTATACTACCTTTGTGCATCACGGAAATCTTCTAGAATGTTCTATACCTCCTCCCTGGAGGCTGACCACGTGCTTGGTATATTTCCATCATGTGATGTGAGAAAGCTACTTTGATCCCTGTTATGCATTCGGTTGCAGCGTCCAGCTAGTCATGTAACGCTATTTGTCTCCTGGCGTCGCTTTGTCAGCGCTGGCCCGTGTCGTCGACAAATACTGTCGCAATGCTTCAGTCCCAGAGCTTACGCCTAGCTGTCTTTCCTGATGAATAAGTCCTAATACATTTAATTTGTACACGGCGCCGATTGAGATTCGCAAGACAACAACCACGAAAATAGGTCGAAAAACCATCACACACGTTTTCCTCCAAAAATGAAATGAAACTAATGGGACAAGCATGGGAAATTGGAGGTTTTTGAATGGGGACAAACTAAATATAAACACATGCCACTATACCAAATGACACAAAATGACAAAATAAAATGACCCCACAACCTTCCCAAATTCCACGACACACCATATCCTCTGGAATCGGTCACTTCCCTTCACCTATATAGCTCAACAGCAACTATCAATACCACATTATGAACCTCCAAAACTTTCACCACCGCCACAAAATAAATAAATAAATAAATAAATAAATAAATTAATTTAAAAAAATGGAAAACCAAATTGGAGTCGAACAATTCCCTTGACCTATATAGGTTAACAGCAGCTCACGATACCAAACCACCCATAGCTACAACCACGCATTGGAATGACACACACACACACACACACACACACACACACACACACACACACACACACCAACCAAAAAAAGAAAATTCCCATAGGTTAACCCTGAAGCACCTACATTATTCCGGATAAGCCATTAGATTTAGTAGCTGTAGACTTTTATGGTTCTTTACTTAAAAGCAAAGGTGGTCATTGTTTTGTATTTGTCATGGTTGATGTATTTTCCAAAGTAATTAAACTTTATTCTGTTCGAAAAACTATTAGTAAAGAGATCATTACAAAGATTGAAAGAGATTACTTAAAGATCATAGGGAAACCTAAAGCCATACTATCTGATAATGGTTCACAATTTGTTTCAAAAAACTGGAAAGCATTCATGGAAAAAAAACTAACACAAAACACATCTTGATATCTGTGTACAACCCATCTTCAAACCCAGCAGAAAGGTACATGAGAGAAATAGGTAGTCACAAACACCCTAGTTGGTCCGACCATGTAAACAACTTTGAAGACATCAGTAACAGCTTGCAGCATAGCTCTACTGGATTTTCACCATATGAAATTATGTTTCATCTCAGACCAGTGAATCTTATTTCTGAATTAATAGACTTTCCACAATGTGCCTTAATATCAATGAAAGAATGTGAAGAAATTGTAAAGAAAACCACAAAGAAACTAGGTGAAGCTAGGAAAAACAGACATGATAGGAAAATAAAGGTTACCACATTCAGAGTGGGCGACCCATGTCTTAGTGAAACCCCACAAACGATCGAAGTTACTAACCGCAGAACTCAATAAGTTTTTTGATATTTCAATTGGGCCATTTGAGACTATTGAGAACCCCTACCCAAATGCATACCGTTTAGTATATCCCAAGTTGAAAAAGCTGTTTGGTCTCAGGAATGTTGTTTTTTTGAAGCTGCATATTGAGTAAAGGACAAATTGAACCTACAAACATGCCTTTATTTGGAAAGAAATTTACTGGAAAAACAAAATTCTGTGAAATATGGCCACAGGTACATATTACAGTCAACATATTAAGCCATGTAACATATCTCATGCAAAATGATTTTCTATCTAGACTGATATTCACTTAATTCTTTTTTACCATTAGATTTTGTGATTCCAATGTGTTTGTTTAAGTAATTGTATAATGTATAATGAATTGCAGAATATGTAAACTTGATAAATGGGGGATGTTATTTTATTGATGATGCTAGTGAACAATACATGTCACCCACCCCGACAGTTTGAGAATAGCAAATCTCATAATTTTGGAAATCTTGTTCATTCACTTAAACAGACCATAATGCTTATAAAATGTGTTCTGTAGTTAACAGACTATACTTTCTTGTACATGCAAGTGTGCTTTTGTTTTGCATCATGCTCGCCATGAACAACCATTTTTATTCGGCTGTGTTGATCACACAGCACAGATACTTTATGTTGGCTTATTTCACCTCGCAATCTTGATATCTATCACATAATCTACAAGGTTCATGAGAGAATAGTATTGTTGAACTGAAATACTTTTGTATCATCAGTGATGATATATGAGTTAGTGCTATGTTTATTCTAATATGAAAAAATGTTTTAACTTTGGTATTATTTTATAGTAAGTTTCTGGGCAACAAACAGATATGTGTTTATGTAATTTATGTTGTGAGACAAAGGAAGGAGTCAATGGGTGATGGAAGAACAATTTACTAGAGTTGTGATAAAAGGTTGTATACAAGCCAAGACAGTGATGCAGTTTCTGTATTGGACTGACAAGTGGAACAAGGTACACTTGTAAGTCCTGGTGGGCTATTGTAATGTAATCGACCATTGGAAATAAGGTTTATCTAAAGCGAAAAGTATGATGCCCATAGTAAAGAGTTGAAGTAATTTCATGATTGTATTATGTTGCCAGAAAACATGCTTAATTTATTAATTTAATATGAATGTGTTCTTTTGTAGTAAATAATGAACTTGTTTAAGATGTTAAATGCATATATCTTTGGAGTTTATAAGGTCAGTACACCAAAGAAGCTAAGCAGCAGGAATATCTGCAACTTCCAGACACATGTTGGCTTGCCCGCCACTTCTTTTTCAGTCTTGGAGGAAGACAGTCGTGCTTTTGTAACCAGTGATGTATAACAGATTTAGGTAATCAATGTTGATAGTGAAAATGGTGTAGTTTGGAACAAAAAGTTTGAATAAATGTAATGTTTAGCAGAAAGTATTTCCAATCCGATGGAGTTTATTTAAACAGAAAAAAACCCAGGCCATGCGTGATGTTGGAATGATCATTCTGCAGACAAAGAAAACTATGAAACCCCCTAGACAAACGAGATCTGCTGTTATTGGGTATGTAATCTTTCAGCAACTACTAAAAAATTCGTGCTGAAATTGTGCTGGGACTGGACTTATTATTCCCATTCAAATAGCTTATTGAATGGAAACCAATAACACGTGGTAAGAGTGCTGTCCTACAACACTATACCGTGTAAGGTTCTATAAACAATTCTTCGGTTATCTAAGAAACCAGTGAGATAACAACCAGTACAAATTGATATCTTCTGTTTCCATTATTAGTGAAGCACAGCACTGAAACAGCTCTTTGGTGCAGTACTTATTTAGCTATATGGCCTGGGACTTTATTACATTTTTATTTAAATAGCCACCCCCATTTCCTTATATACTATATCCAAGATCAAAGTAGCCACACATAAAGAACACACAGTCGGCCATAGAAAAAGATAATTTTATTAAAAATAAGAAAAGATCCTCATGGCATTTTCAACACAGCATTTGAAGCTCTGACAATTAACCATGCAGGTCAGGTGGCTGGAAGACCAGAATAATAAGAAACAATGAAATCACCATGTGTTGCTTATGTATTGAGGCTGTTTTTATCTTCAACATATTGTATTATGTCTACAATAACATGATACTAACTTGTATGCACTTAGGTGTATGTATCAGTTTCTGCTACTTACAAATGATGTTCAGTAATGCATAACACATCTCTAGATATAGCCTCATATTTTTCAGTTTTCTTTATTGATATGAACAATTCAGATTTCCTATTTAACTGGATACTTATATTTTAATGTTTTTTTATCATTTGTGTTGTCCTAATGGCTGTTTTTTGTATTTCCACTCATTACTGGTACTGAGTGTATAGTTATTATGCAGCCCTGTCTTTAAAAATTTTGTACCCTAAGGAAGACTAGTTGGAATACTGGAAATCAGAAAGACTTAACAGTGCTCTGTATTGTATGTCTGCTTCTAGAACACCTCTGATTTTGTTAAACACAAATTGTATACAAATAAACCACAGAAAGTGATAGTATCTTATGCTTCTGGAAATACATGAATTAAATGATTTCTGGAGGTGTGTGCTTCTTGGTCAATGCAGTACTCTGGAAGTTTGTTGACTAACTCACTCATTAGTGCAGGACAACACAGTCTGTGAGTTTGAATGGGAAGCAGTCAAATACAAACTTTGCTCTCAGTTCACTGATATGCCATTGGTTTGTTCACTGAAAACAAAACAGTTGTTGAACAGTCACTGAAGACAGGTCCAATGTGCTAACTAGACATTGACAGAAGCTAATAACGAAGTCCTAATCACAGACCAAGAGAAACCATCTAGTGCAACATTATCATCAACAGCACACCAGAGAGTTAACATTGGCAAGCTGTAACAAGTGAGGCTGGGGGCAGGTCACGGCTATCCTTAAATTTGCCGTGGGTGTTCTACCGCATGAGCTGATGCTACTGAATGTATCTTTCCACACTGTGTGCAGCAACCTTGCTAGATATGTGCACAATTACATCACTTGAGCCATCAAAGTGTCTGGTGGGATTGCAAGACTCTGGTTACAAAAAATGTCTCTCCAAGTTTGTCGTGCATGTAACTTCTCACTTTGAAACAGTCATCTGTTAACCATACCATGTATTATGAGACCATTTTAGAGCCAACACATCACTCATGCCCACTTTTGATCATCCCATCCAGTTGAGCCACTTCAGTTGCTTTGACTGAAGAATTTTATGCTCAAGCTGTTATTCCAGAGAAGAAAGAAAGAAAATGTAGCAAATGGTAGGTATCCTTTTTGTGCTATTACAAGATTTCTTAAAAGTAGTTGAAAAAGTTATCCAAAATAAGTTATCAGGTTTATTAGGTACACATCTACACCTGTTCACAGCACTACATGGTATGAAAAGAAGCTATTTGACTGTCACTGCATTGTGTGAATTCATAAGTGAAGTGCTCTGTAAGTTAGGGAATAAAAAACAATAGTGTACACTGCTGTCCATCTAAGGCTTTTGAATAATACACTGATAAGCCAAAACATTATGTCCACTGCCAACCACCACGTTGGATGCTGCCTGGTGGTGCCATGGGAATGTGACACAGTAACAAAAGTATTTAAGAAGAGCACATATGGACACGGGATCACCCTATTGAAAATATGGGCTAAAAATGGGGAAATACATTGAGGTAAGTGACTTTGACAAAGGGCAGATTATTATCATGCAGAGCATGTGAACAAGTGTGTTGGAAACAGGAAAGATGATCAAATGTTCATGTGCTACTGTTGTGAGCATCTATGGAAAAAACAGGAGGACAGTGAAACTAACACGAGGCACTAAATGATTGGACATTCAAGACTCTTCACAGAATGTGAAGTTTGGAGGCTTGTCTGCTATGTAAAGTAGGATAGATGGTGATCTGTGGCATCTCTGTCAAGAGCACAACACTGGTACATGCACAAGTGTTTCAGAGCAAACCGTTCATCATACATTGCGGAATGTGAAGCTCTGTAGCAGACCACCACTATGTGTTCACAAATTGACTCAACATCATCATTAATTACAACTGCAGTGGGTACAGGACCATCAGGATTCAATCATTGATCAATGGAGATGTGTTGGCTCTTGGGGTGAATCATATTTTTGGTACACTAGGTTGATGGTCATCTCCACAAATGCCATCAAGGTGAATGGTTGCTCAAAACATGTAGCGCATCACACACACAGGATGTGGGAGCAGTTTATGCTATGGGAGACATTCTGCTGTGCTTGTATAGGACCTGTATTAGTAATTAAAGATACACCGGCAGCTGTGAACCACCTTCATCCCGTCACGATCGTGACGTTATCTTTCGGCAGTATAACTCCTCGTGCCTCATAGCCAGTGCTACAGTGGTTTGAGGAGTATTGTAGTGAACTCATGTTGATGTCTGTGACCAAATTTGCCTGATGTAAATACTATCTACATCTACATAGTTACTCCTCAAGTCTCCTTACAGTGCATGGTGGATGGTGCCCAGTATCACTACTAGTCGTTTCCTTTCCTGTTCCACTCACCAAAAAAATTGCTCTAAGCACTATGAGAGTTAACATCTGAGGTCATCAGTCCACTAGACTTAGAACTACTTAAACCTAACCAACCTAAGGACATGACACATATCCATGCCCAAGGCAGGATTCGAACCTGCGACTGTAGCACCAGCGCGGTTCCGGACTGAAGTGCCTAGAACCGCTCAGCCACAATGGCTGGCACTCACAAATAGTGATGGAAAAACAATTGTCTATACGAGTCTATATGATCCCTAATTTCTTGTATCTTATCTTTGTGGTCCTTATGCGCAATGTACACTCCTGGAAATTGAAATAAGAACACCGTGAATTCATTGTCCCAGGAAGGGGAAACTTTATTGACACATTCCTGGGATCAGATACATCACATGATCACACTGACAGAACCACAGGCACATAGACACAGGCAACAGAGCATGCACAATGTCGGCACTAGTACAGTGTATATCCACCTTTCGCAGCAATGCAGGTTGCTATTCTCCCATGGAGACGATCGTAGAGATGCTGGATGTAGTCCTGTGGAACGGCTTGCCATGCCATTTCCACCTGGTGCCTCAGTTGGACCAGCGTTCGTGCTGGACGTGCAGACCGCGTGAGACGACGCTTCATCCAGTCCCAAACATGCTCAATGGGGGACAGATCCGGAGATCTTGCTGGCCAGGGTAGTTGACTTACACCTTCTAGAGCACGTTGGGTGGCACGGGATACATGCGGACGTGTATTGTCCTGTTGGAACAGCAAGTTCCCTTGCTGGTCTAGGAATGGTAGAACGATGGGTTCGATGACGGTTTGGATGTACCGTGCACTATTCAGTGTCCCCTCGATGATCACCAGTGGTGTACGGCCAGTGTAGGAGATCGCTCCCCACACCATGATGCCGGGTGTTGGCCCTGTGTGCCTCGGTTGTATGCAGTCCTGATTGTGGCGCTCACCTGCACGGCGCCAAACACGCATACGACCATCATTGGCACCAAGGCAGAAGCGACTCTCATCGCTCAAGACGACACGTCTCCATTCGTCCCTCCATTCACGCCTGTCGCGACACCACTGGAGGCGGGCTGCACGATGTTGGGGCGTGAGCGGAAGACGGCCTAACGGTGTGCGGGACCGTAGCCCAGCTTCATGGAGACGGTTGCGAATGGTCCTCGCCGATACCCCAGGAGCAATAGTGTCCCTAATTTGCTGGGAAGTGGCGGTGCGGTCCCCTACGGCACTGCATAGGATCCTACGGTCTTGGCGTGCATCCGTGCGTCGCTGCGGTCCGGTCCCAGGTCGACGGGCACGTGCACCTTCCGCCGACCACTGGCGACAACATCGATGTACTGTGGAGACCTCACGCCCCACGTGTTGAGCAATTCGGCGGTAAGTCCACCCGGCCTCCCGCATGCCCACTATACGCCCTCGCTCAAAGTCCGTCAACTGCACATACGGTTCACGTCCACGCTGTCGCGGCATGCTACCAGTGTTAAAGACTGCGATGGAGCTCCGTATGCCACGGCAAACTGGCTGACACTGACGGCGGCGGTGCACAAATGCTGCGCAGCTAGCGCCATTCGACGGCCAACACCGCGGTTCCTGGTGTGTCCGCTGTGCCGTGCGTGTGATCATTGCTTGTACAGCCCTCTCGCAGTGTCCGGAGCAAGTATGGTGGGTCTGACACACCGGTGTCAATGTGTTCTTTTTTCCATTTCCAGGAGTGTATGTTGGCGACAATAGAATTGTTTGGCAGTCAACTTCAAATGCCCGTTCTCTAAATTTTCTAAACAGTCTTTTTCTATAAGAACATTGCCTTTCTTCCATGGATTCACATTTGAGTTCCTGAAGCACCTCCATAACACTTAGGTGTTGTTCAAACCTACCAGTAACAAATCTAGCAGCTCGCCTCTGAATTACTTCGATGTATTCCTCCAATCCAACCTCGTGCAGATCAAGAATAGGTTGCACCAGCATCCTATATGTGTCTCCTGTAATACAGGTGAGCCACTATTTCCTAAAATTCTTCCAATAAACCGAAGTTGACTATCTGCCTTCCCTGCCACAGTTGTCACATGCTTGTTTCATCTCATATTGCTTTACAGTGTTATGCCAAGATATTTAAATTACATAACTGTTTCAAGCATGACACTAGTAATGCTATACCCAAACATTACAGGTTTGATTTTCCTACTCATTCACATTAACTTACATTTTTTCACATTTAGAGCTAGCTGCCATTCATCACACCAACTGGAAATTTTGTCTCAGTCATCTTATGTCTTCCTAAAATCACTTGACTTCGACACCATTCCGTACACCGTGGCATCATCAGCAGACAGCTGTGGATTGCTGCTCACTCTATCTACTAAATTGAGAGAGAGAGAGGGAGAGAGAGAGAGAGAGAGAGAGAGAGAGAGAGAGAGACAACAGTGGTCCTATCACACTTTCCTGGGGCACTCCTGACGATACCCTTCTCTCTGATGAACACTCGCCATTGAGGACAACATACTGGGTTCTATTATTTAAGAAGTCTTTGAAACGCTCAGATATATGTGAACTTATTCCATATGCTCATACTTTCATTAAAAGCCTACAATGGTGCACCATCTCAAATGCTTTCCAGACATCTAGAAATATGGAATCCACCTGTTGCCTTTCATCCATAGTTCGCTGTACATCATGTGAGGAGAGGGCAAGCTGAGTTTTGCACAAGTGATACTTTCTAAAACCATGCTGATTTATGGACATAAGTTTCTCAGTCTCAAGAAAATTTATTAATTCAAAGTGAGAATATGTTCAAGAATTCTACAGCAAACAGAAGTAAGGGAAATTGGTCTATAATTTATGGATCCATTCTTTTCCCTTCTTGTATACTGGAGTCAACTTTGCCTTTTTCCAGTGACTTGGGACTTTGTGATGGGTGAGAGATTCATGATAAACATAAGCTACATAAGGGGCCAATGCCTGGGTCTGGGTTGCTATTGGGTATCATCACTGCATATGCAAATCAGCGGCCCATTATTTATGTGAATTACATGACCTGTGCATAGATATCTAATGCCACGTACCTTGATAAACCTACCAACAGACTGTCAGATCCCTGATATGCAGAATCAGTGATATATTTCATTCCAAAGTCAGAAAAACAAGCTATTAATGTTTTGTACTTTTCCAGTTATAGTAAGTGTTCGAACATAGTACTGCCAACTTCAGTACACTAAGTGATCTGCTTTTCAAATGACCATACACAGGACAGAAGTGTTTCTGTGGGAATATCAGCGCAGATGTTTCTGATGTGGTCGACTTTCTGATGTGGTCGACCATGTCTTCATGACCTGTTGGCATTTGCTGGTACACCTTATCTTTTAAATATGCCCTCAGAAAGAAATCCAGCAACATTAAATCTGGATACCCAGCTAGAAGCTTGTCGACAGTAGCCAGTACAGCTTCCAGCGGTTTACAGACAGCAGCCAACTCTCTTTGTGTCCACTCCCAACAAGCACAGTCCCTAGCCATATCATACTGTGTTATCAGAGAGGAAAAGAAATATTAAGGGCAAACATCACAGGAATATGCTCATTATTGTCTGTTCTTCACTATAGTCAACATAGTCATCTTTACAGCATTCAGCAACTGTATACAAGTAGATATTTAAGATAATTCTCATTTATTACTCTCTCAGATGCCCACTTTTTTAATTGAATTACATGTTGCGATCACACTGTATCATCTTCATATGTAAGTAATTGCATCAGCAACCGATCTTGTCTTCTCAGCAGAATATATCAGGCAACTTCAACAAATTAACTCAAATCCTGGAAAGAATCTCGGTTCCCAAAACCAGTATAATAATATCTGAAGATGTGAATATAAACATAGACGTTGGAGGATTAAATTAGTAATAACTTCCTAAACATTTTGAACACTTTTGGTACAGCACAAATGATAAACATGACTACTGGTGTATCAAAAAGTTTTGCATCAGCCTTGGAACATATGCCTACAGATATAAATAGGGAAAATTGTAAAGTATTTGTAAAAGATCTTGGCTTCTCTGATAATTACTGTTGAATAAGAAAGCTATTGATGGTATTGATAAAATCCACTAAGCTCCAGGCCTAAAAAAGCATTTTCTGTGAATGTAAAATACATAATTTCTCTAGGGTCTTAGGAAATCACACACGGGAAGATGTGTATGTGGGAAACTGTGTAGACTAAGTTATCTAAATTCTGCATATTGTTTAACCTATTCAGACACTCTGGCTATAATTATGTACATTAACTTTTACTGTGCTTTAGCTGCCACAGAAGTATTTTTTGCCCAATGGGGTACACATTCGTGAATGTTCAACCTTTTCATCGTGCACAAGTGCTACCAACTGTTGAGTCACTATGAAAATATCAGCAAGTCAATGTAGCTGTGTGCAGCAGTTCATGACCACTGGAATACACTGATGTGGTTGCTTTGCTATATTCCTCTGTATAATTGAATGTTGTAATTGTTATTTTGCATGGTAATTATTGAATGAACATTTTACTATTAATAACAATGGAGAATATTTCATAATTAGTCATTTTAGTCAATATTAGTGTGTTTTGAAATTGGGTACATATTTTTTTTGTATAAATCGTGCATCTAAAATCATTAAAAAATCTCCCAAGAGCATTACCACACAAAGAAAAATTTTCTTTCCCCCAGGAAAACATTCAGGTCTGAAAGAGTAAAATTAATTTTTGAGGAGACATTTCCAAAAGAAGCCACTTCACCAGCAACTGATAAGGTAAATAGATCACGAACTGTGAGTATTAGAAATTCCCAGAGACTTAAATCTCTCAGTTATTTACAACAGCACTGTGCTAATTCACAGTTCCTAAATTATTATCACAGGTAAAAACTAAAGAAAGGTAATGCAGAGAGCATAGAAAACTAAAGGCCATTTTTGCTACTGCCAGCATTCTCAAAAATAATTCAGTCACTCTTGATAGACAGGCTAATGATTTACCAGAATAAATACAACCTTCTTAACAAAACACAGCTTTGTTACCAAAGTAGAACCACTATACAGACTTTAAAAAAAGAGTGGTACTTGAAGCTCTTGACAAGAATGACTGCGTTACAAGGATATTCTTAGATTTTTCCAAGTCTCGACATTGTTGACCATAAAATACTATTAAACAAACTAGAAGCACAGGATGCAAGAGGAAAAACAAACAAGAGATTCCAGTTTTATCTAGAAAATAGGGAGAAAAATGTAGAAATAGTTCACCCATCTGCCAGTGACAAATTTTTAGTAAATTAACTGCCAGAAAAGTATATAAACACAGGTGCTCCTAAGATTAGTGCACTGGGTGCAGTTCTGTTCATAATATGTATCAATGATTTTTTCAGACATTTAAGAGATTGGGTGAGGAGTTATCTTAGCTGTGAACACTATGTTTTCCCTAATGCCAGAATCGTTAAAATCATTTATTTCAGATGTGTGAAAGATGTGACTGAAAATGTCAAGTTACAGGAACTAACATAACAGCATATATGGTTACAAGGGCTATTCAGAAAGTAAGGTCTGACAGGTCACAAAATGCAAATGGCAGTGAAAATCTGATGAAGTTTTGCACAGATGTGTCGGGCAGTGTGTCTAGTAGGCCTGTCAATTGCATCGCATACTCTTTTCTGTTCAGAGCAGAACAATAGTGTCTCCCGACAAGTATGAGCACCTGCCGCGAGGTTTTGCCTGATTTCATGCAACAACACATAACATACCTGACATTTATTACCTTCTTCATGACAATTCTCAGCCACACACTGTATGGCCAGAGAGGATGCCCCTGGAGCATTTTCGATGGGAAGTGTTTGATCACCCATCATACAGCCCGGACTTGGCTCCCTCTGATGTTCATGTCTGCTCACATGAACCACTGGCTATGAGACCATATTGGCACAAAAAATGAACTGCAGATCAGTGTAGAGAATTGGTGGAAAGCACAGGTGGTTGCCTTCTATGATGAGTGTATTGGCAATTTGATACAACTTTATGACAAGTGTCTAAGTCTGTGTGGGTACTATGTAGAGAAGTAGCTGGAATATGTAGCAAACTGTTGCAAGTAAAACATTTTTGATTTTCACTGTGGTTTCTATTTCATGACTTATCACGCTTCACTTTCCAAATAGCCCTCATATATTCCAGATTTGCAATACATAGAATAACAACATACCAATGTTTATATATTACTCAAGCTTCTCCTTCATTAAGAATAGTGGTGCAATATAATGTATATCTGTGTTGGTATTATGAGCTATACTAGAAGTCAGCATGTTAATTTTAAAATAACAGCTATGTACATGTATGCTATTGTGCCAATTACAAGTGATCACATTCATCACCACTTTGCAACTGACAAATCCCAACATAAATATTATTAATGTTACATAAGTGTATCAGAAGGCACAGTGATAGTTGAAACTGATATTATCATCTCTTATTAGATTAAGGCATGAATCTACTATCCCATGCCTAAATTAGTATCATAAGATACACTGAAGTGCCAAAGAAATATGTAAAGTCATGTGTATTCAAATACAGATCTATGTAAACAGGCAGAATATGGCACTGTGGTCAGAATGCTTTTGACAGACAAGTGTCTGGTGCAGTTGTTAGACCGGTAACTGCTGCTACAATGGCAGATTATCAAGATTTAAGTGAGTTTGAATGTGGTATTATAGTTGATGCATGAGCGATAGGGCACAGTATCTCTGAGGTAGTGCTGAAGTGGGGATTTTCCTGTATGACCATTTCACATGTGTACTGTGAATATCAGGAATCTGGTAAACCATCAAATCTCTGACATCACTGTAGCTGGAAAAAAAAGATCCTACAAGAACAGGACAAATGATGACTGAAGAGAATTGTTCAAGGTGACAGAAGTGAAACCCTTCTGCAAATTGCTGTAGATTTCAGTGCTGGACCATCAACAAGTGTCAGCGTGAGAACCATAAAATGAAACGTCATCGATATGGGATTTCGGAGCTGAAGGCCCACTTGTGTACCATTGATGACTGCATGATACAAAGCTTTATGCCTTGCCTGGGCCTGTTAAAACTGACATTAGACTATTGAAGACTGGAAACATGTTGCCTGATTGGATGAGTCTCATTTCAGATTGTATCGAGCAAATGGAGGTGTATGGGTATGGAGACAACCCAGTGAATCCACGGACCCTGCATGTCAGCAGGGGACTGTTCAAGCTGGTGGAGCCCCTGTAATGGTGTGAGGTGTGTACAGTTGGAGTGATATGGGATGCCTGGTACATCTAGATACGGCTCTGACAAGTGACACATGCATAAGAATTTCGTCTGATCCATTCATGTCCACTGTGCATTCCGACAGACTTTGGCAATTTCAGCAGGACAATGCGACACCCCACACTTCCACAATTGCTACAGAGTGGCTCTAGAACACACTTATCAATTTGAACACATCCACTGGCCTCCAAAATTCCTACACATGGACAGTATTGAGGATATCTGGGATGCCTTTCAACATGCTGTTCAGAAGAGATCTACATCTACATCTACATGGTTATTCTGCAATTCAAACTTAAGTGCCTGGCAGAGGGTTCATCGAAACATTTTCATACTACTTCTCTACCATTCCACTCTTGAACAGTGTGTGGGAAAAAGGAACACCTATGTCTTTCCGTTCGAGCTCTGATTTCTCTTATTTTATTATGATGATCATTCCTCCCTATGTAGGTGGGTGTCAACAAAATATTTACACATTCGGAAGAGAAAATTGGTGATTGAAATTTAGAAAATAGATCTCACAGCAAAGAAAATCGTGTTTGTTTCAGTGACTGCCACCGCAACTCGCGTTATCATATCACTGACACTCTCACCCCTTTTGTGCGATAACATGAAACGAGCTGCCCTTCTCTGCACTTATTCGGTGTCCTCCATCAATCCTACCTGGTAAGGATCACATACCATGCAGCAATATTCCAGCAGAGGATGGACAACTGTAATGTAGGTTGTCTCTTTAGTGGGATTGTCGCATCTTCTAAGTGTTCTGCCAACAAAGCGCAGTCTTTGTTTTGCCTTTCCCACAATATTATCTATGTGGTCTTTCCAATTTACGTTGCTTGTAATTGTAATTCCTAGGTATTTAATTGAATTGACAGCCCTTGATTTGTGGGATTTATCGTATACCCAAAATTTATCAGATTTCTTTTAGTACCCATGTGGCTGACCTCGCACTTTTCTTTGTTTAGCGCCAATTGCCCACTTTTCGCGCCATACAAAAATTCTCTCTAGATCATTTTGTAATTGGAATTGATCATCCGATGATTTTACTAGATGGTAAATTACAGCGTCATCTGCAAACAATCTATTGGTGCTGCTCAGATTATCACCGCCGGCCGTTGTGGCCAAGCGGTTCTAGGCGCTTCAGTCTGGAACCACACAACTGCTATGATCCCAGGTTCGAATCCTGCCTCAGGCATGGATGTGTGTGATGCCCTTAGGTTAGTTAGGTTTAAGTAGTTCTAAGTTCTAGGGGACTGCTGACCTCAGAAGTTAAGTCCCATAGTGCTCAGAGCCATTTGCCATTGTTTTTTGCACCAGATTATCATCTAGATCATTTATATAAATCAGGAACATCAGAGGGCCTATGACACTACCTTGCAGAACGCCAGATATCACTTCTGCTCTACTCGATTATTTACTGTCTACCACTACGAACTGTGACCTCTCTGAGAGGAAATCATGAATCCAGTCAAACAACTGAGACGATACTCCATATGCATGCAATTTGATTAATAGTCACTTGTGAGGAACGCCATCAAAGGCCTTCTGGAAATCTAGGACTATGGAATCAATCTGAGATCCCTTGTCAATAGCAGTCATTACTTCATGGGAATAAAGAGCTAGCTGTGTTGCACAAAAACAATATTTTCTGAATCCGTGTTGGTTATGTATCAATAAGTCTGCACCCCCTCGTACTCTTGCAGATTTATGGACAGTCCTGCAGGTTCATGGTGTCAATTCCTTCCAGCACTACTTCAGACATTAGTCGAGTGCATGCCTCATCATGTTGTGGCACTTCTGCTGGTCGACAAGAAAGAGTAACGACCCAGAAACAGCCAAATATTATAAAAACTACTGTGCTACATTAAGAAAGGTTATTAAAAAGTCCAGAAGCATGTGCATCATGTCTGAGATTAATTCCTCTGATAACAAAATCAAAACAATTTGGAATGTTATTACAAGGGAGACAGGGCAACCAAGCATACAGGATAATAGCATTAGCATCAAAGCAAATGGAAACTTGACAAACAACAAGCCGGAAGTCAAAAACATTTTGAATATTCATTTTTTAAATGTTGTAGAGAAAATAGGATCTAAATGTTCATTAGAAGAAGCAACGCAGTTAATGGAAGAGGCCTTACCCACACAATTTGATACAATTGAAATTCCACCCACCTCCCCTTCTGAAATTAGGAAGCTAATAAACTCTCTCAAGAATAAATGCTCACATGGAATTGATGGCATTTCCAGCAGGATAATAAAAGCCTTTTCCCAAGAGATAGGTGGGATTCTTAGCCACATATGTAATAGCTCTCTGAAGCAGGGTATTTTCCCAGATAGACTGAAGTAGGCCATTGTTAAACCACTGCATAAAAAGGGGATACATCTGATGTCAACAACTACTGCCCAATCTCTCTTATGACTGCCTTATCCAAAATTCTTGAAAGTGCTTCTCTGCAAATGGGCTCTCATTAAACTTTGACAAAACACAGTATATACAGTTCCACACAGTAAATGGAATGACACCATTAATAAATATAGACTTAGATCAGAAATCAGTAGCTAAGGCAGAGTATTCTAAATTTCTAGGTGTATGCACTGATGAGGGGTTGAACTGGAAAAAACACACTGAAGAAATGCTGAAACATTTGAGTTCAGCTGCTTATGCTTTTAGGGTCATTGCAAATTTTGGTGATATACATCTCAGTAAGTTAGCTTACCATGCCTATTTTCATTCTCTGCTTTCGTATGGCATCATATTCTGGGGTAACTCATCACTGAGTAAAAGAGTGTTCATTGCACAAAAGCGTTTAATCAGAATAATTGCTGGAGCTCATCCAAGATCATCCTGCAGACACTTATTTAAAGAGCTAGGGATCTTCACTGTAGCCTCACAATATATATATATTCACTTATGAAATTTGTTATTAACAATCCAAACGAATTCAAAAGTAATAGCAATGTACATGGCTACAACACTAGGAGAAAGGATGATCTTCACCACTCAAGGTTAAATCTAACTTTGGCTCAGAAGGAGGTAAATTATGCTGCCAGAAAAGTCTTTGGTCACTTACCTAATAGCATCAAAAGTCCGACAGATAGACATATAGCATTTAAAAGGAAATTAAAAGAATTTCTGAATGGCAACTCCTTCTACTCATTAGATGAATTTTTGGATATGGTAAGTGGGTAATTTCCCCACCCCCACAAAAAAAATTAAGTGTCATGTAATATTTTGTGTAATATAATATCTTGGATAGACACCTTTCAATAACCTGACATGTTCCACATCATTACGAAGTGTCGTATTCATGATCTATGGAACAAGTACTAAGCTAATCTAATTTAGGCAGGTGTACCAGTTTCTTTGGCTCAACACTGCATAAGCCAAGTAATATTCTACAGATTTAAAAAACTTTGTGTAAAATCATGTGGAAGATTTATAAAATACGATAAAAACCTTTTTATGTCATTTTAGAAAATTCATATTCTAAAGGCAATGGGGGTCAAAGACAGGCAGCGAAAGGCTATTAACAATTTGCATAGAAACCAGATTTGCAGTTATAAGAGTCAAGGGGCATGAAAGGGAAGCAGTGGTTGAGAAGGGAGTGAGGCAGGGGTGTAGCCTATCCTCTATGTTATTGAGTTTGTATATTGATCAGGCACTAAAGGAAACAAATAAAAATTTGGAGTAGGGATTGAAGTGCAGGGAGGTAAAAATAAAAACTTTTAGAGGTCCGACAGTGACACTGTAATTCTTTCAGAGACAGCAAAGGACTTGGGAGAGCAGGTGAATGGAATGGACAGTGTCTTGAAAGAAGGCTGTAAGATGAACATCAACTAAAGCAAAACACAGATAATGGAATGCAGTCAAATTAAATTAAGTGATGCTGAGGGAATTTTATTAGAAAATGAGACACTTAAAGTAGTAGGTGAGTTTTGCTATTTGCACAGTAAAATAACTGATGATTGGCAAAGTAGAGAGGATGTAGAATGTGGACTGGCAATGGCAAGGAAAGCGTTTCTGAAGAAGAGAAATTTGTTAACATCAAGTGTAGATTTAAGTGTCAGGAAGTCTTTTATGAAAGTATTTGTACAGAGTATAGCCATGTATGGAAGTGAAACACAGATGATAAACAGTTTAGACAAGAAGAAAATAGAAGCTTTTAAAATGTTTTGCTACAGAAGAATGATGAAGATCAAATGGGTAGATTGCAGAACTAATGAGGAGGTTCTGAAGAGAATTGGGGAGAAAAGAAATTTGTGGCACAACCTGACTGGAAGATTGGATCAGTTGGTAGGACACATTCTGAGACATCAAGGGATCACCAATTTAGTACTGGAGCGGAGCGAATAGAGGGGGGTGGGGTAGGGGTTGGAGATAAAAATCATAGAGGGGGACCAAGAAATGAATACAGTAAGCAGATTCTGAAGGATGTAGGTTGCAGTAGTTACTCAGGGATGAAGAGACTTGCACAGTATAGAGTAGTATGGAGAGCTGCATCTAACCAGTTTTTGGACTGAAGACCACAACAACAATAGCATAGAAAAATTCTTGAAAACTCATAAATTTCTCTTTACATGAAATCACAAACAACTTGACAGCTTGTAATCACTTTGAATCTATCTCTGCACATCTAATAGTATCATACGTAGGTTGATTTTAATAAATCCAGTTCGATACCTACGGGCATAGATATATTTCATCAAAATTACAGTCCAAATATATATACCAACAATGGAGCTACTTAATATTAGTGCTTTTGTTATAAATTATGATGTTTACATAAATGTATCTGTGACAACATGCCACTCGAGGTCTAGGTGAAATCTTGCCACCAGACACCTATGTATGTATAATATCATTGTCTGACACCTAGGTTAACACTCTTACAATGATTAATATAATGAATGAGCAATTTTTACACTGCAAGGGATTGAAATTGCTCTTAAGCTGACCCTGTCATCTAGCATTACCAGCTCACTTTCACATATGTGCATGCTACAATAAATTTGCTGATGTGATATTCACCGTAGATGACTGCAATCGAAAATACCATCATGTAATAGAAAATGGCCAGTGTCCAGATTGTTATAGCTTTTTCAAAATATTTCTAAAAATTTTTTTCAATCATTCCTAATACCAAAGTATGTGAGCTAATTGTGTGTGAAAAATTGTCATAAGGATTTGTTGTAAAAACTTTTTTTTCTTAAATTACAATGACCTGGACTTCCATATTCTGTTACACGATAGCATTTTTGACATTCGTCACCTAGAGTGAGTATCAAATGAACATATTTGTTCTAGAACAGGCATTTTGATTAAGAATTTTTATTAAAATTGTTTGAAAAATATTCTAAAATGATATAAAATGTTTTTTGATGTAAATTATGTTTTATGAATGTTGCATATGATTTACAGACAATTTTTGAAAACTGTAGAATACTGACTTGACTTGCATATTATTATAGTGATTTAGACATATATAATTACATGGAATGACAGATCCATGCCATTATAGAATGTAAGATGACAATATAGATTTATACTACTACTGCACTATCTGTTGTACTTATATATCAACAAGAATGTTTATGCTAGGGTCTGTCAGTTGTAAAATGTTGGTGAATGTGAGTGCTTGTAATTGGCTCAACAGCATGCGTGTACATACCTATTATTTTGAAACTGACATGCCACCGTCTAGTATAGCTCACGATACCAACATGGATATACATTGTGTTTCATCACATACTGTACTGAAGAAGAAGAAGACCGTGTACTGATGTAAACATGAGTGTGTTGTTATTCCGTTTATTGTAAATCTTGGATATAATTATGTGCGCTGTTATGTTAGTTGCTGTATCCTAGCATTTTTGGTCCCATCTTTTGCAGATCTGAAGATGGCAACAGAAAATTGCTGAAACTGGTAATATGTATGAATTAATGATTTTAGTGATCTTGGCAGTTGAAAATTTATTCAGCATTCATAATACTACTTATTGCCCCCATGCTGGCAATGACAGAAGTATATTGTCTGAGCTAATGACAGTAACATTATAGCTACTGATTAAATACCAGAACTCCTAACAGAGAAGGCAAATGAAACCCTCAACAGTGTTTACAGTTGGTCAGTATATAATAAATTAACATTGCACACAAAGAAAACAAACAGCATGCACTTCAGCATGTTATACTTTTAGGGCACTGTTATCAGTTTGTAACAGCCAATGTTTTGTGGTGACGTACTAAGTATCTTCAATTCTTAGCTATCTGATTCTTTTCTGGGATCAAAGGTACAAAACATGGACACAATTTTTAAACTGCAGGAAAGGACTGTAAGAATAATAACTAAAAGTGCTAGCCAGGCTGACTGTAAAGAACTTATATATATATATATATATATATATATATATATATATATATATATATATATATATATACTTGGTGTCCTTACTGCACCAAATGAGTGCCTCTACCACCCTGTTTTGCATACCAGGGAAAACATTGGTAAGCATTTCACTAAGAGTTCTATACACAATCATGGAACAAGAGCCAGTCTGGGCTCACATTTAGCTAGGAAAAAGAAGCAAAAATCTCAAAACAGCATTTTCTGTCAAGGAATAAAAATGTATAATAAACTGCCCAAGGAAATGGAAAATATTACTAAAATACATCAATTTAAGAAGACACCTAAAACATAATTTACAGCTAATCCACACCAAACAATTAAAGTTCATGAGAAATGTATTCACAGTTGTGAATACAAACAACTGTCATGTGTATGAGGGAATGGCAACAATGAAAATTTGTGCTAGACTGGGACCCGTATTCAGATTTACCACTTAATGCGAGCAGTCATTTTAACTATTTTTGCTATCCATGCATGACTCATGACCAGACCCAAACTCCCATTATGTCACTGTTCCTGCATCACAATCTGTACTCGTACATACATTATGTAATTCCTGTGTAGGGGAGCACATTTTAATTGAAAGTCGGTGCCTGGTATTAGTGGCTAAATATGATATTACAGTGCCTGTGTTGTTAATAAGAACGATGCATGCATGTCTGAAGGAACATTGTGTCATTCTTCTTAACAACATAGACTCTGCAATATTGTAAAGAATTAAAGATTAATTAGAAAACTCAGACTAGGGGTTAATAAAGAGAGAGGACAGATGCAACACCGTACCACATCGCAATATATGACCACAATGTAGTGCTTTTACCAGAAAATCATATGCCAAGATCTAGAATGCATGAAACTAATGTCTAGTCATTCTCCTGAGCTCAGCATCTCATTTGTCACTGGGGATGCTGACACAGTTTTCCAGACGGATTGAAGGAATGACATGGAATTGCAAAATGATGTAGAAAAGATATCTATATGGTGCAAAGATTGGCAACTGACCCTAAATAATGAAAAGTGTGAGATCATTCACATGAGTGCTAAAAGGAATCCATTAAACTTCAGTTGCATGATAAATCAGCCAAATCTAAAGACAGTGAATTCAACTAAATACCTAGGAATTACAATTATGAACAACTTAAATTGGAAGGAACATACAGAAAATGTTGTGGGGAAGGCAAACCAAAGACTGCATTTTATTGGCAGGATACTTAGAAAATGAAACAGATCTACTAAGGAGAGTGCCTACATTACAGTTGCCATCCTCTTTTAGAATACTGCTGCATGTTGTGGGATCCTTACCAGATAGGAATGATGGAGTACATCAAAAAAGTTCAAAGAAGGGCAGCACATTTTGTATTATCAAGAAATAAGGGAGAGAGTGTTACTGAAATGATACAGGATTTGGGGTGGACATAATTAAAATAAAGGCATTCTTCATTGCGATGGAATCTTCTCACGAAATTCCAATCACCAACTTTCTCCTCTGAATGTGAAAATATTTTGCTGACTCTGACCTACATAGGGAGAAATGATCACCAAGATCAAATTAGGGAAATCAGAGTTTGTACGGAAAGCTATATGTGTTCATTCTTTCTGTGCGCTATATGAGATTGGAACAATAGAGAATTTGAAGGTGGTTTGATGAACTCTCTGCCAGGCACTTAAATGTGATTAGCAAAGTATCCATGTAGATATAGATGTAGAACTGGATGGGGGCAAAGTAGAAGTTTTATGTAACTGGAGTCAGTTTTATGGATGGACTGAAGGGAGTCCAAGGGGCATAGGAGCATGCCCATAGTCCTGGAGTTGCCAGTGGGTTTCCATAACATGTGCAAAGGGGTGGGCCTTGTATAGCATATGTGAAAAGTTGAGGTCCATAGAGTGAGGGGAAATGGTGCTCCTGGACCTCCAAAATCAGAAAATTCAGAAAAATATTAAAACATCAACTTCACTAACTATTAATTTTGCATGATAAATTCTTTCATTATCTAATAAGGGCATGTTGTTTCCTTCAATTTCTTTAATTAAATAATTGCTCCTCTCATAGATCACATTGGTCAGAAGTCATGCTGCAACAGGTAGGGAGATGGCAAAGTGAGCAGAGCTGTTTCTTTTTACAACCTGGATCATCCAAATGTCTTTCATTTGTGAGGGAAGACAAGCATTGTAGCAAGTACAATGTCATCATCTTCATTTGGATTATGGAGATAATGTATTTACTTGGAAATTAGTTGTATGAAACAACTGGATGTAAACTGTCATCTGTCAAATGAATGTGGGTGAGTAAATTAACTATGATTCAGAGTACCCAACAGCTGTGCAGGGAGTGATGATTTATTGGGAAAAAGCATGACTTACGACACAGGAGCTGAGAAACTGATACCAAAATTAGAAGCTTAGTGTCAACAATGGAGGCAACTACAAGAATATACTGAAAAAATGTCAAATATTCATAAGCAAAAATAACAATAACTTGGGGATATAGCACATGTGTTACTATTTAAAGAGACAGCCAATTGTTGATGAATCAATGATTGAAAGGTGGACGAAGCTTCATACATGGAACCAGTCACCAGTTTTTTGAGGAAAAGGGAATCTGAGCGAGAGAGGCAGCTGTGCAGAGACAAAAGTGAACTAAATATGTACTTTGAATATAAATGTTACAGATAAATATGTTTGAAAATTAAAATTAAAGAGATAATAACTACATATTCAGCGCTGCTAATTTTATGGATATTTCTGTCATTTGACTAACTATGGAAAACAGCAGGCAGAAGATTACTGAAACTATCACTGGGGTGAGTTGTCAGTCCTATATTACTTTTCGACATTTTGTTGTTGTTGTGGTCTTCAGTCCTGAGACTGGTTTGATGCAGCTCTCCATGCTACTCTATCCTGTGCAAGCTTCTTCATCTCCCAGTACTTACTGCAACCTACATCCTTCTGAATCTGCTTAGTGTATTCATCTCTTGGTCTCCCTCTACAATTTTTACCCTCCACAATGCTAAATTCGTGATCCCTTGATGCCTCAGAACATGTCCTACCAACCGGTCCCTTCTTCTTGTCAAGCAGCACCACAAACTCCTCTTCTCCCCAATTCTGTTCAATGCCTCCTCATTAGTTATTTGATCTACGCATCTAATCTTCAGCATTCTTCTGTAGCACCACATTTTGAAAGCTTCTATTCTATTCTTGTCCAAACTATTTATCGTCCATGTTTCACTTCCATACATGGCTACACTCCATACAAATACTTTCAGAAACGACTTCCTGACACTTAAATTTATACTCAATGTTAACAAATTTCTCTTCTTCAGGAATGTTTTCCTTGCCGTTGACAGTCTACATTTTATATCCTCTCTACTTTGACCATCATCAGTTATTTTGCTCCCCAAATAGCAAAACTCCTTTACTACTTTAAGTGTCTCATTTCCTAATCTAATTCCCTCTAATTCCCGACTTAATTTGACTAGATTCCATTATCCTCATTTTGCTTTTGTTGATGTTCATCAAAAACAGAAAGTTTTAGAGGGGAATTCAGATTGAAAATATTGTTGAAAAGACTTCTTGCATTCCCCTTGCTGACATCTTTTATATGAAACCATTTCAAGAGCATTTTTGAGGAAAAGACAAGCTGTGAAAACACATATGTGACTACACTGATCTTGCAAAAATTTAAAAAGACTTGGTCTGGTACTGAATTTAATAAATTCTAAACTGGAATTTAGCCTACAAAGATCAAGGAACACTTGGATCAAGGCCATACATGATTTTGTTTGAGGTAATTTGAAAGAAGAGCAACTGAGGAACTGTGATCTCTCTTATCTCAACAGTTTTTCATGGAGTACCTTTTCATGCTCCAGGGACTATCCACTATGCAAGGTAGGTGGTGAAAGCTGTTTCTTGATTGAAAATGTTTATATTGTGTGCTGATTTTGAATTATGGTCACAATAAGAGAACACATTTAGCATCATTTTTGTTGTCACCATTACAGTGTATGCCAGACTACATGACAATGTTGTGATTGATATCACTCACTTTCTAAATCTAGCGGGAAACAGTGGATTAAATAGTTTACTTGAAGAAGCAAGATAATATATTGAAAATGTCATCGCACAAAACTTTGAGCAACTAGAAGTAGCATCACCATTCTTCATGCGAATTAACAGAATCATAAAAGTCTGAAAAAAATCTCATTTGGTGTTGATGGAATTTCAAACAGAATTCTGAAAAAATGTTCCATCTTAATAAGTAGGGTCATTAGTGATCTGTGTAATGCATCACTGGCACAGGGAATTTTCCCAGACAGATTACAATATGCAATTGTTAAATCTCTTCATAAGAAAGGTGACAAGACAGATTTAAACAGTTATCATCCAGTTTATTTACTGTTGTGGTGCCAATGAGGTTGACACCAGCATCGATATGCATTTGTCTTTGGACTCTGAGCATCGTCTTTGGACTCTGAGCATTGTCTTTGGGCTTTTCCACCATGTCAGTTCTTTGTGTGCCTTGCATGTGTTTAGGTGAATAAATGAACTACTGCTAAATGGGTGGTGTTTGGTGTAACCAACCCGAACTTATCCCACACTGGTGACCCCGAGTTGTAATGTCTTCCGCTTTCGCCATTTTACTGTGTCCACGACCTCTGCGTCGGTTATTTTCGCGTGTATTACATCGACACAGCATTGGAACAATGACTTTGGCCCAGTGCCTAACGCCAGATTTTGTGATCGACATGCATCGTGTTGCGGGCAATGAACACCCGCCAGGACTGCAACACAATGCCTCTCACTCAACGATTACGACGATTTCGCTGGATGTCTTTGAGTCTGCAACAACAAGTGAGGCTAGGAGTGCGCATGACTCTGGCTATCAAACACCTTTGTTCCCACCACATGTGCCCTCCCTCAGAGACTGTGCAGTTACCTCTTATGAATCTCCGTGCAGTGCAGGACCAATGCCGATATCTGCAAATGCTTCCTTGGACAACCTACCACCACCAGGACAATGATTTGCCATGCCGCAATCCATGCAGTACCACGCGGATACCTGCCTCGTGGCCGGAACTGCTTCATTCATAGGTCTACCTCCTCAGCATCCGATCACACCCGCGCCTGCCTCGGTTCAGCATCAGCACATGCCTTCCTACTTCAATACCTCGGCCTGCAACAGGAACAATAACTTGTTATCTGTGCCTGACCTCCACCTCCGTCCCACTGCTATGCCTCAGTGTTTTGTGCCATGACATTCACCTTATCTGCACACTGTTTTGAGTGGAGTGACTATGAACAGTGAACATTCACACATTCCGTCCCATGTTCGACATCATTTTCCACACTGTGTTTCTGGACAGCCCGCACCTCCGCAGCCTCCCTGCTATGACTGACTCTTTCACTGCCCTCAAAAATCTCCTTGCCGAGACCTGCACCATCGCGCATCCTCATCCCGAGGCGCAGCTTTTCATCACCACAGACATGAACAATACTGCCATCGGCACTGCCCTTAGCCAGACAATCGATGGCCAAACTTCGCCTCTGCAGTTCTTCTCACACAAGCTCACCAATGCACAACGGAAATATTCCGCGTTTGACAGGGTGTTGATCATGGTCTACGAACCGATCGAGCATTTTAAGACTGATGTCGAGGGACATCATTTCTATGTTTCAACGGACCACAAAGCCCTGGCTGCAGCCATTGCACACCTGCCAGCTGACCCGCCTCCTCGCCGCTTCAGATACGTGGACTTCATATCTCAGTTCACCACCGATGTCAGACACATAAAGGGTGCTGACAATATAGATACTAATTTATGTTCGCAAGTCGACACTGTCCATTCACTGTTAGACCTCTCTGAACTGCCTAACCTCCAACCCGCTGACGAGAAAACAAAAAACCTGATTTAAGACTCTACTTCTTCACTACACTTCGTCCGCACCACCTTCCCTGGCATTTCTGGTGAGATCTGGTCGACGACAGTACAGGCAGGCATCCCAACCACACTCCATCGAGCTGTCTTCAATGCATTGCATGATTTAGCCCACCCCGGTGTTCATGTGTCTGCCCGCCTCGTAGCGGAGCACTTTGTATGGAGAAATGTCAACAAGGACGGCCAGCAATGGGCTCGCTCCTGTGTCATGTGCCAATGCTACAAAGTACAAAAGCACTCTTCACTCCCCCCCCCCCCCCCCCCCCCCCCCCCTCGGCTCGTTTTCGATCCCTCCTGGGCATTTCCAGCATATTCATATTGACAATGTCAGCCCTCTCTTCTCCCCATTTAACGGCTTTCGTTATGTTCTCTCGTCTATCGACCGAACAACTCGCTGGGTCGAGGCTGCCCCCTCCCCAATATTATGGCAGAAACTGTTGCACGAGCTTTCGTAGAGTCATGGGTGTCGCATTTCGGATGTCCAGCTATCATCACGACTGACCAGAGCAGACATTTTGTGTCAGTCCTGTTCAACAGGATTTGTAACACTTGCGGCATCCGGCGCATCCATACCGCAGCATATCATCCGCAAATAAACGGGCTAGTCAAGTGCTGGCACCACACTCTCAAGGCGGCTCTTCGATGCCACGACTCTCTATGGATGGAGGCCCTTCCCCTTGTGCTACTCAGCATTCGTACGATCCATAAGGAAGACCTCAAAAGCACGACAGCCAAGTTCGTATATGGGCAGAATATTGTTCTCCCTGGCGAACTTGTGAGCCCTTCCGCTTCTCTCCCTCAGTCTGACTTCCTTCGTTGACCGTGTCAGATGCTACTTCATCAACCTCCATACCCCTCCGCCTGCCAACCATTCCCACCCTAACCTTCATGTCCCGAAATCTCTGGACAATTGCGAGTACGTCATGCTCCGAGATGACACTGTCCGTGCTCCCCTCCAACCTCCGTATACCGGCCTGTACTGAGTTCTCCGTCACTCAGACAACACCTATGACATCCAGATGAAAGATTTAGCTGTTACAGTCTCTCTCAACAGACTTAAGCCTGCTCATGTCGAGCCCTCTTCTACCCCCCTTCAGGCCACGGCCATGCCACTCACTGTTGTGGCTCTTGACACTCTGACCACTCCCTCCACGTCGGACTTACACACTCGATTGAATGACTTCCAGCTCCAGTCGTCGAGCTCTCCTCCGACCTCGCCCTCTACGCTGGTCTCACACACTCCGTCGAGTGACTTCCAGTTCCAATCATCAAGCTCTCCTCCGACCTCGCCCTCTACTCCGGTCTCACGCACTCCATCGAGTGACCATTTGCTCGCCACGCCGAGCTTACCTACGATCACGCCCTCGCCGCCGGGCCCTTCACCGGTCCTTTTGACCTCTCCACCGTCGTTTATTTACTGTTGTGGTGCCGATGAGGTTGACACCAGCATCGATATGCATTTGTCTTTGGACTCTGAGCATTGTCTTTGGACTCTGAGCATTATCTTTGGGCTTTTCCGCCATGTCAGTTCTTTGTGAGCCTTGCATGCATTTGGATGAATAAATGAACTACTGATAAATGGGTGTTGTTTGGTGTAACCAACCCAAACTTCTCCCTCACTGTCATGTTTTTCCAAAATATTAAAAAAGTACTCTATTCAACGACAGTCTCATACTCAAGTAGAAACAATTTACATTACATATCACAGTTTGGAGTCCAAAATAGTTGCTTGACTGAGAGTGCTATTTATACATTCAATCACCAAGTAATACAAGCCTTAATAATAAAATATTGTGATTTGGTATTTTTTGTGATCTTTCCAAGGCCTTTGATTGTGTAAATCATGCTGCTCTCTTAGAAAAACTCAAATTTTGTGGAACTAATGGTTTTATTCACAGCTGACTTGAATCATACTTAACAAACAGAATGCAAAAAGTTGTCCTGAATAATTCAAATAATGTTGGAATTGTTCAATTCTAGGTCAACTCCTATTGCTTACATATGTAGATGACCTTCCACTTAACATTCAACAAGTAGTATTGTCACTTTTTGTAGGTGATACAAATGTTATAATAAATTCCATCAGAGGGAAAGTGACAGAAGACACTGTAAATTATATTTTCGAGTGAATTATAAAGTGGTTCTCAGAAATTGGACCCTCCCTTAATTTTGAAAAACTCACTGTATTCAGTTCTGTACAACTAACAGAGGCATACCAGCTACTGACGTAGCATGTGAGCAGAAGTCAGTAAATAGAGTAGAATGCTCCAAATTTTTTGAGTGTCCACTGTGATGGAAACTTCAATTGGAAGAGCCATATTACTGAGCTTCTCAAACAGTTAAGTACTGCTACTTTTTTTTGCTCTGGGTATAATTGCTAATCTTCAAAACAAATATATTAACCTCGTGATGTATTTTGCATATTTACACTCAATGATGTCTTATAGAATAATTTTCTGGTGTAACTCATCACATAGGAAGAGAATATTGATTGCACAAAACTGAGCAACAAGAATAACACACAGTGTTCACCCACGGGTGTCACGTAGGAACCTCTTCAACGAACTAGGCATTTTAAGTCTGCCACCATAATGCATATATTCACTAATGAG
The DNA here is from genome assembly GCF_023898315.1 of Schistocerca nitens. Classification (NCBI taxonomy): domain Eukaryota; kingdom Metazoa; phylum Arthropoda; class Insecta; order Orthoptera; family Acrididae; genus Schistocerca; species Schistocerca nitens. The sequence continues at coordinate 914,000,901 of NC_064616.1, forward strand.
ATTTTTCACAAATAATACACCACAATTTGCTAAGAACAGTGATGTCCACACCTACAACACTAGAGGTAAAATGACCTTTATTACCCATTACTGGAGCTGTCAGTGGCTCAGAAGGGAGTTCATTACACAGCAAAAAAAATTTATGATCATTTGCCCAATACCATAGACCCCATAAAATGTCTGACATGTAGCAAATCAAGTTTTAAATCCAACTTAATCCTGTGGTGCACATGTCCACTGCAGTGGACAGCTGTTAATGTGACTTCTTTGTTTTCAGCCAGTCCTGAGGCTGAAAATGTACGCAGTCCACACCACTGGACACTCCCTACTGGTGTTGTGCTCTGCACATATTTGCAGCCTCAGAACTGATTTGAAAGCGCCAAAGAAGTGAACCTTAACAGCTGTCCACTATGGTGGACATGTGCACCACAGGGTGAAAATCATTTCTCCTGGACAACTACTTCTCCACTGATGAATTTCTATTTAGAAACTGCTAGCCCGTAAACTAAAAATTATGTGTTCATTAATGTTAACACTAATCATGTGTACATACCCCCTGAACTGTCTCGTTCCATATCATTTTGATAAAAGAATCATTCAGAGGATCTATGGAATATGTAACTAATTAACTAAGTAATTCAAAGCATGATTCTGCACTCTTTCAGAAGCTAAAACACTGCAAAGGTAATTCAGTATTCTCCTAAAACTTAATAGATATAAGGAACTTTGATCTTCATAATGTGTGTCTATAGAATCTGAAAAGTCATATATGGTACTTGTGATTCTTAAGATTTTTCTGGCGTATTAGTTTGTCAAGTCCATGGGTGTACTGCTGATTCATGTTTCCACTGGACACTCTGAATTCATAGTGTCCAGTGGGACAATACGAATGGGCAGTACATGTTGGTTGGTTGGTTGTTTGGGGGAAGAGACCAAACTGCGAGGTCATCGGTCTCATTGGATTAGGGAAGGATGGGGAAGGAAACCGGCTGTGCCCTTTCAAAGGAACCATCCCGGCATTTGCCTGGAGCGATTTAGGGAAATCACGGAAAACCTAAATCAGGATGGCCGGACATGGGGGGAAGTACAGCCAGGGACTGTTCAACCATGTATGCTATCTGTCTCTTGTTCTATTGCCAAGGACATCTTTAATCACAATTAGTCTTCTCAACCAAAAATGAAAATGACCAAAATAAAAATGCTGAATTATGAGACAGAACTATGAGATGAAAATATTTAAAGGATTCAAGCAAGAACAAGGGAAATCCAAGACATAATTAATACTGGAATCAAATAGTTTGTTTCCAGTAAAATAAGAGTATTTTTTACCAGATTTGATTTGAGTGACAAGTTGCTTATGACAGAGTCTTCTAAGTACAATGAAAATGAAGATTTCATCAATGCTCTACACTGAAAGTTGTAAATGATCCAGCCATAAGAAGAATTTGTCTCACAGAGGCCTACAATAAATAATTTACAGAAAGCAATAAACAAGCAATATGTGTGTCAGGCTGCATCTGAGTAGCATCATAAGTTTTCATAGCATAAAAAGAGCATTTATCACAAAATAAGAATTTTCAAAGAAATATAGTTTCTGCAAATACTTTAGGTCCAAAGGAGACTACTCACTGAATAGCAGAAAAGTTGAATCACACACAAAAGAGAAAGAAAACTTGCTAGCTTTCAGAATAAATATTTTGTCAAGCTAGAGTACAAATAAAACACACACACACCTGTGCCTCTGCATTGTGCTAACTGGACACAAAATGCTGGTTTGCATTTCAGCAGGTGGAATAGTGTGGGGATGGGCTTGTGTTGGGTGGGGTGGGTGGGGGAGAGATGGAGGTGGGTGGCAGGGAGAGGGGCTGGGGTGAGTAGGCAGCAGCTTGGAGGGTGTAAGCTGGTTTGTTAGCTAGGAATGCAGGAGGAAGGAGTGGCCAGTGCACAGGCTAAGCGTGTGATATTCAGGTATTTGATCTGGAAGGGTGCGGGGAACAATGAATGCTGAAGGTGACATGGAGATGTGGATTGAGAAGGGGTGGCAGGACAGAGGAAGGGAAAACTGTTTGGTAGAGGGTGTGGGGATAGTGTTTGGGGTAAGGAGGGTTATGGAAGCAAAGGATGTGTTTCAGACTGAGTAGTTCATAAAAGCTGGTGGTGAAGAGAATGTTTAAGATGGTCCAGACTGTGAAGCAGCCACTGAACTCAAGCATTTTGTGCTCATCTGCATGTTGGGCTATTGGGTGGTCAACTTCATCCTTGGCCACAGTTTGGCAATGGGCATTCATTCTGGTGGACATCTGGTTGGCAGTCATACAAACGTAAAAACCTGTGCAGTGACTGCGCAGAGCTGTTATGTGACATGGCTGCATTCACTGGTGGCCTTGCCTCTGATGCCATAAGACTTACACATGACAAGACTGGAGTTGGAAGGCACAGGTGGGTTCATTGGGCAGGTCTTGCCACTGTGTTTTCCACTGAGATATGATTTTTGTGGCAAGCGGTGGGAGTGGCATAGTGATGGACCAAGTTGTTGTGTACTCTGGATGAGTGATGGAATACCATTTTAGGTGGGGTGGGAAAGATCTTGGGTAGGATGTCCCTCATTCTCAGGCATGATGATAGATAATCAAAGCCCTAGTGAAGCATATGGTTCTGTTGTTACAGTCCAGGGTGATACTGCATGATGAAGGGGGCACTTCTTCATAGCTGATTCTTAGGGTTGGTGTGAGGATTAGGGGTGTATGAAGCTGCAGCATCAGAAATCTGTTTCTGGACTAGGTTTCTGGGGCAGTGCTGGTCCGTGAAGGATCTTGTGAGACCTACAGCACTCTGGGCAAAGGAGTTCTCATCGCTGCACATACATCATGCACTGGTGACCTTGCCTCTCCTAAAATGGTATTCCATCACCCATCCAACCTTCACAACATCGTAGATCATCCCTATGCTGATCTTCTTGCTACATGGCTAATATTCCTGTAGAAGACCCAAGTGCAAGTTCTGCCCAATCCAGCAACCCAGCACTTCCTACTTTAGATCTGTCACAGGCTTATGCTATACCATCGGAGGCAGCATAGGAGCCATGTCATATACCAACACTGCTGCAAAGCTTTTTATGTCAGCATGACAACCAGCCAGCTGTCCACCAGAACAAATGGCCACCACCAAACTGTGGCCAAGAATGAAGTTGACCACTCAGTGGCACAACATGCAGCTGAACAAATCATGCATGAGTTCAATGCTGCTTCACAGCCCAGGTCATCTGGATCCTTCTCTCCACCACCATCTTTTCTGAACTATGCTGGTCAATGTTATCCTTGAAACACATCCTTCACTCCTGTAACCCTCCAGACCTCAATCTCCGTTAACCCACTGTCCCCACATACTCTACCAAACAGTTTTTCCTTCCTCTGTCCTGTCAGCCCCTCCCAATCCACATCTCCATATCACATTCATCATTCATCATGCACTGCTCCCCATTGACTCTAGTGCACCCCAGCCTACTCCTCTTGTGGAAATCCAATCCCAGCATTGTTTGTCCAGCCAGTACAATTTAGGTTTACAGGTGTGTGTGTGTGTGTGTGTGTGTGTGTGTGTGTGTGTTTTATAATCTAGCTACAATAGGATTTATTCTGAAAGCTAGCAAGTTTTATTTCTCTCTTGTGTGTGCCCTTGATGACTCAGTGCTTCTGCTATTCAGTAAGTGGTCTGTTTACTCCTAAAAGTATTTACACTCTCCCAGAACTTCCCATACTAAATATATGATTTCTCACACACAGGAGCCTTAGAGGTTGTATTATTAAAGTTAATACAGGAATATTAGTAATTACATTGAAAGTAATCAAGTTATTGGTTTATAGATTACTCCTGAACAACATTTTTTTGAGTAAAACATAAATAAGATTTTATCCTGTTCTTCGTATTGTTCTCCAAGTATGATGACTGAGAGACACACATTGCCCTTGTCCTATTGAGCCAAAATTGCACCCAACTTTTTTTGTACACTGGAACCAAACTGAGGGGTAGCATAGACAAAAATAAAAATAGCAAAATAAGAACTATAATAATGTGCAGTCATAGTCTAGTGAGACACATAAATACTGCAAAACTATTTTTTATATTATGAGTTATCTTAAGAAAATTGTGTATAATCAAAAGCACATTGTACAATAAGGACCAACAAAATGAGGGAGAGCAGTTGTTAAGACAATGACTTCATGTTCATAAGAATGGAGTTAGGTCTGTATGGTCTTCCTGATTTTGGTTTTCTGTGGTTTTCCTAAATCATTTCACACAAATTTCAGAATGGTTTCTTTGACAAGGAGCAAGGGCATAGATATGCACCTGTCCTATACTCATAAAAACATCCTTATACATTTTATGTGTACGTATATTTGAGCTATCTATTCTTACTGTGTTATGATGCAAATCTGATATATTTGTGAGATGAATCCTGGGTGAATAAATAAATAAATGATACATGACACATATACTATTATTACAAACAATCTATACCTTGAAAAATGTAGAGATGTTGAGTTATACACAGTTAAATAAAAATTTTAAGAAGCTAAAGTTCAGTATAATATGTGTTACAACTTGCAGAAAGAAACTGCCTAAAGTCAATAACTGTAAATCTCTCAGAATCTTCTGCAGGAACCTTGGAATTTTTTCACTCATGTACCAATTAATTTTTCCTTAGTATTATTTATGGTTAACAATAATATTTTATTTTTAGGGTGAACTATGAAATTCAAAACCATGATACTAAAAGTAAAAGTAATTTCCATATACATATGTAAGGTTCATAACGAAGTTTTGTATTGTTGTGCAAAGATCTTCAATGGATTGCCAATTGCAATCAAATAAGAAATGCGAAACTCCAAGCTATTCAATAATAAAATGAAACAGTGCCTTATCAGTTATTAGTTATGTCTCACACAGGCAAAGTAGTAGATAAAACAGCAACTGAGTAGTGTAATAAGTAGACTAGTGGTTTTTTTATGGTAGCTGCTTTTCTACTAATATATATAATATGCTCAATTACATGTAGTAAAAGTTAAGTAAACATTGTTAGAATGTTAGTAGGTTAGCAATACCTGCAATTTCTTGTTGGCACACTACACAGAAATAGCATGCAGTGGCTTCTTCTGCCTGTTAATGTACATCTCAACTCAATTCACATATCCAAAGGCTCACTTTGTTGGTGGGCTTTATGAGAAATGATGTTTGAGTGCATGAATGAATCACTTACACATGAAAAAGGAAACAAAGGATGAATTATTGACCATTCCTTTTATCCTCAGTCATAATTTGGTTTTCAGTATTGATTGCCATAAGCAGAGGATAGTCATCTACAGGGTAGTAAAAAAAGTAATGCTTTATGTAGAAGTGAAATACAGACTAAATCACACAATCATAATAATAATGAGGAATGTGGAATGGTGCTGTAGTTTTTGTAAAAGTTGCTTGAGCTGCTGTGTAACAACATGAAACTATGTGAAAGAGGGATTTTGCAGAAATCATGATGCCTTTAATACACTCCTGGAAATTGAAATAAAAACACCGTGAATTCATTGTCCCAGGAAGGGGAAACTTTATTGACACATTCCTGGGGTCAGATACATCACATGATCACACTGACAGAACCACAGGCACATAGACACAGGCAACAGAGCATGCACAATGTCGGCACTAGTACAGTGTATATCCACCTTTCGCAGCAATGCAGGCTGCTATTCTCCCATGGAGACGATCGTAGAGATGCTGGATGTAGTCCTGTGGAACGGTTGCCATGGCATTTCCACCTGGCGCCTCAGTTGGACCAGCGTTCGTGCTGGACGTGCAGACCGCGTGAGACGACGCTTCATCCAGTCCCAAACATGCTCAATGGGGGACAGATCCAGAGATCTTGCTGGTCAGGGTAGTTGACTTACACCTTCTAGAGCACGTTGGGTGGCACGGGATACATGCGGACGTGTATTGTCCTGTTGGAACAGCAAGTTCCCTTGCCGGTCTAGGAATGGTAGAACGATGGGTTCGATGACTGTTTGGATGTACCGTGCACTATTCAGTGTCCCCTCGACGATCACCAGTGGTGTACGGCCAGTGTAGGAGATCGCTCCCCACACCATGATGCCGGGTGTTGGCCCTGTGTGCCTCGGTCGTATGCAGTCCTGATTGTGGCGCTCACCTGCACGGCGCCAAACACGAATACGACCATCATTGGCACCAAGGCAGAAGCGACTCTCATCGCTGAAGACGACACGTCTCCATTCGTCCCTCCATTCACGCCTGTCGCGACACCACTGGAGGCGGGCTGCACGATGTTGGGGCGTGAGCGGAAGACGGCCTAACGGTGTGCGGGACCGTAGCCCAGCTTCATGGAGACGGTTGCGAATGGTCCTCGCCGATACCCCAGGAGCAACAGTGTCCCTAATTTGCTGGGAAGTGGCGGTGCGGTCCCCTACGGCACTGCGTAGGATCCTACGGTCTTGGCGTGCATCCGTGCGTCGCTGCGGTCCGGTCCCAGGTCGACGGGCACGTGCACCTTCCGCCGACCACTGGCGACAACATCGATGTACTGTGGAGACCTCACGCCCCACGTGTTGAGCAATTCGGCGGTACGTCCACCCGGCCTCCCGCATGCCCACTATACGCCCTCGCTCAAAGTCCGTCAACTGCACATACGGTTCACGTCCACGCTGTCGTGGCATGCTACCAGTGTTAAAGACTGCGATGGAGCTCCGTATGCCACGGCAAACTGGCTGACACTGACAGCGGCGGTGCACAAATGCCGCGCAGCTAGCGCCATTCGACGGCCAACACCGCGGTTCCTGGTGTGTCCGCTGTGCCGTGCGTGTGATCGTTGCTTGTACAGCCCTCTCACAGTGTCCGGAGCAAGTATGGTGGGTCTGACACACCGGTGTCAATGTGTTCTTTTTTCCATTTCCAGGAGTGTATAATCTTCTAGAGTAAAAGGCAACAAAGTATGAAGAGAAAGAATGCTTACAAGAATTTAACAGACTTCTAGAAGTATCTGCTAGTATATTTGCTTATACAGATGTGAGTCAGCCAATATTCAGACAAGAAGCAATGGAACTATAAAAGGAACTAACATCAGAAACTGTATAGACTGGCTGTATGAAGACATTTGGAAAAAAATCAAAAGTCTGTTGTAACTAAATGGAAACAGAGGATTATTTCTATAAGCTCTTAAAGTAACAGCATTATTAATTGGATACTAATGAGATATGACTGTAGAGACCAAAATGTGTTTAGATTCTTTGATATCATAATATTTTAGATTTAACTGTAATGGATAGAAACCAGTAGAAATACTGTGATGAAAGTTAGTTTTAATAAAGGACGTAAAAGACTGAAGTGATTTTCTCAACATGCTTAAATGAATCAGAGATATATATAGCAACTTGTCGACACATGCTGTCTTATCTTGTCTCCCCCTACATGTGGATATCTTAAGAAGACAGTAATATTTTGTAAATTCCAGCATTCCTTTGAATATTTTGTCCCTAATCTATGGGAAAATGACTATAGGTCATGAATAATATCCATTGTATTTGTGTTCAACTTCAATGAGTGGTAATTCAAATAATAAAAATATGATTTCATTGAGAAAAAATTCCAGTCTGTATTGAAAAACTTGCTTTTAATACGTATAACATCAGCGACATTTCATATGTATTATAGGTTGTAGATTAATATTATTCATAATTTTAACTCAATTATAAATTTGTAATGGTTTTCCCATAACAGTCTCGACTTGCTTTATTTCTTAGCTTTATATAAATATTCAGACAGTATTTTATAAAATGCATTTCTGTACTCTATGAAACTACAAATGATATGATGCTTTCCTGCTTTATTTTACAATGATAATAAATTAAGACATAAGCTTAAACTATTTCTAAATCAACTTTGTGATTCATGCTGCACCACAATCACAGAAAATTAGTTGTTCTTAACAAGAACAAGTTTCTTTTTGTGCTTCTAAGACACATTAATAATGAATACAGATATATACATAGGATAATTGCTTGGCAGCTGGTACAAATACATAATTTTTGTTGAATACTGATAAAACTGAAAAGTTAGCAAATGAAAAATTAGCAGGTTAGTGCATGGGATTTTTCTCTATTTCAGTGTCAGTTAACATTTTTTATGATGTTACTGCCACAGGTATGCATGGATGAAGTTATTACATAAGAGTCATTTCATAGGCTAACCACAAAATTCTTTAAATGAATCATAAATAGAAACAACAATGTTTCACAAAAAAAGAAAATGAATTTATATTCCCCAGCACCTTGGGTAAAACAGCATGAAGTACACTAGCAGGTGTTGTGATCTAAAAAAAATCTATCATATATCTTATCTAATGGACAATTAGTTTTCCAGTTATTATCTGTTACTGTGTTACATTGTATTAACATCTTGTAACAGATTGCTTGGCTGATTTAGTAATAATGAATGCATTCCTAGTCACAATATGAGATCTCAGTTCCAATATGGCATAAACCATAGGTGCATGCAGCATCATATGTAGATGTGTTTGTAGTAAATGAAGGAATATTACAAAAATTGCATACATACTCTTTGTATGCATGTAGTCACTTAGGAATGGTAAGAAGGACATTCTTGGGTACCATGGCAGCTTTAGAAAGGAAAATAAATATTTGAATTAAAAAATACTCTGATTCTTAATACATTCCAAGTGTAGAAATTATTTAAATAAACCAAAAGATAATTTTACTGAAGAAATTGTGTTTGTTATTCTGAAGCAAAGGAACTGTAAAACAGAAAAATAAGTACCTCATACAGAAAAAATGAAACAACTGCAATGATATTGAACACACATTGTGATGGGTCACTATTTATCCACAGTGAAAAGACACCATATTTTGATGATAGCTAAGGAGTATGCATGTTCTGTAACCTTTCTTGATACATTAGAACAGTATTTGAGATTTTGGTTTGTATCCAAATTTATAGATTTGGCTGTTCATTACATTTTATCCAACAAATATCGTTAACATTTTTAACATCAAACTGTGATGTCAGGCATTTGCCATTTGTTAATTTTTGCATCAGAAACCTCTCAGTCTTATCTAAAATGTATATTTGTCATAAGCATATTTATTCAGCATTTAGTGATACCTCTTAGTTCATCTATTCCCCTCTCATTTGAAGTTCCTCAAATTTTAATGCTGAGGCTATACAAATGAGAAAAACTTGGCATCAACAGAAAAGTACATAATTATCACTCAAAGATAGTAAGAAATAATTTAGTGACATAAACCTTTAAATCAAAGCATGCCTCATTCCCCAGGTCAGTGAGAGCACTTTTCAAATACTACAGAAAGATTATGAAGAACCAGTTATGTCATTCGTAAGTTTGAAAGTAATAGAAGCTCTGAGCTTCTTTAGTTAATTTTAACAAGGAGATATCTGTGGACTTATTTTTTGTGTTCTCCATTCTACACACAGTTAGGGAGCCTTTTTGTACCTGTTTACACTTTTCTTCTCTTTACAATCCTGAAAGTTTGTTTACAGAATTTTTTCACATTGTTTGTTGTTCTATAATAATCTGCTGCTGTCATATCATTTTGAATTTTCATATTATTTTGTCTTTTTAGAAGCATTATATGTATGCTGTAAGTGTAACTGGAAGCCAACATTTCTAATATTACCAGTAGAGCTATTACGCATTACATTAATCATAGATTTATCACATGATTAACAGATTTCACTGCCTGAAATGTTGAGGTGTGTGTATGTATGTGTGTGTGTTTGTGTTTCCAAAAGCTAAAAGACAAAATAAGTCAAAGTGTTAGCATATTCTTAATGATAATGACATATGGACAACCATTTGATATGTGCAGTGCAGTTTTCAAGTTTCCTGTTTGATGATCATAACTTCTAAATAACTTTGTTCTAAAATTCTCTTTGCCATTGGAAGAATATCAACAGCAATCACCACCTAATTCAGAAAGCTATATCTGATACTATATAATGTTTTGCATGAATTCAAATTATCAGTTGGATTCTAGGTTGATAATTTAGATAAATACTGGAAGATGTAGTGTTAAAGAACTGTTGATCTGAACTTTGAGGGTGAAACATGTTCCCAAGGAACAACTTCAATAAAACCTTGAGAAATGGTTCTGTGATCAATGGTCTCTACCACCATATCCTCTACCCACATCAGGATTTACTATAAACAACAGATGACGGTCACAGGATTTTAGGCATAAATGGTTTTCCAAATGGTATGAAAGATATATGGAGACAAAAAAGTAGGTTTAGGAATGATGGAACAAGATGTGAATCCTTTTCAAAAACTAGACAAAAGAATAACCCAGAAAGATTCTTGTACTGATTTAAATAGAGAACAGATTTGACATGCTATGACTAATATAGCCACTGTAAGTTATTTGTTCAATATTCATGTAACTGACCGACAATTTTTTTGTTTTTATTGTGTGTTATACATGTGATACTGAAAATAAAAAAGAATGAGATGTATATTTATCTTAGTAAATAGAAAATACTATAACAAATATTATGTTGTACTTTGAACTGGACAAATGCCAGGTATTAATGACAGCAAGTAAGTGTACAACTTCCTGTCATGGGGAGCTAAGGTGTGAAGACATATCTCTCTTTATCCTGAACGATTTCTGTCATGAGTCTCTCATAACCACAACAATTATTCTTCAGTAAATCCTGACTGTCGAGAATAATTTATTAGAAAACCACACTGCATTATATCATGGCCTTCAGGGATGAAATAGTCATAATTATTTCAGAAGTGAGAAGATCCAGACACGGAAGTACAAAATTATATGAGCTTATTGAAAAGCAACTATAATGTCAATACACTGTATAAAACCACTCAGAATTAGACAATATGAAAGTTGACACAATTACTTATTTCCATTCATCGCATTTTTCCAGTCTCTTCATAGATGAATGTATCTGTTTCTATATACACGTAGAATTTCCACAGTTTGCTTAAGAAATGGTGAATGTAGATGTGTATGAAAGCAATGAAGAATAAAATTTTATGAATAAAATATTCAGTTAGAATGTTTAATTTCACATGTGTCTTTTCTTTACATACAAACTGGGCACATAACCATGGAGATCTTCACAGTAGTGTTCTAACTTTTCTTTCTTCATGTTATAATGTATTCATTTAGTAAACTGAATGATCTGTTAGTTGAATTAATTTGGTTTGCATCTAAAGGAGTGAAAAGTGAAAAAAATATAGGTAGGCATTTAGAAATCTGTTGAGTCATATTATATAGTCTACAATATGATAATGTTTATGAAAAAGAGAATTATAGAAACACTCATTTCAGCCGCTGTATAGTCGGCTGAGATGATTTTGAGTAACTCCACAGTTTGGCAAAACTTTCTAGTGAACTGTGATTGCTACAATTTATGCTAAGAATCAAATTACTCTTCGCATGAATTAAGCACCTCTCCAACATAACATCTGTTTTATCACTTTCATTCAAATGTGGCTCATAAAACTGCACCACTAAAATAAGCTCTTGAAAAGTTTCATACTTCAACTACTTACAAGTATATGAATACATCACAGAAACAAAAAATCAGAAACTTTGAAGTTAAATACAATTTAATACAAGTGGTTATGTGTTGACAGCAGCATATACCAAAGATCCATGTAATAAAAATGTATCAGCAGCTCACAGAAGAGTTTACTGATTCTTCGAACAAAATGAAAAGGAGGCTTTAATTTTTATAAGATGATCACAAATAACTATGCAACATACAAAATAATAGTGAATGTGCACATCAGGAATCAGTTTGTGAAATTTGAAAATCATTCTGTCACCCTTCTTTAGAAGGACTTGCTGATTATGTATATAGTTTTAACTTTTTGCACACACCTGTTTCTTGCCTTGTCCCTTTTAGAGAACAAGCACAAGCAATTCCCAGATGCAACTTTTTAAATATGAACAGTGTTACAGACCTATGAAACCACTACTCTATATTCCACCAATGCAACCATAGATATTTTTATTGTGTTCAATGACTAATTAATCTGATAGATCATATTAATTTTATTCCTACAAAAGATTTCAGTTTCATGGCCACTTCTTTATCATACTTTGCCAGTTTTTGTAATAATGTGTGAAACCTGTCATATTAACATTAGAGGCAGTCTCTCTGTCTCACATTTCACCTACAAGTAGTGGCAAATGCTGATATAAACCTGATACAACATTATTTCTTACAATCTTCTCTTTATCTATCTATCTGTTACTTATATTTCCATTGTGTTGCCTTATGTGTGAAGAAGCAGGTACTTAATATAAGTTCCAAATATTCTCTTGAATCACCATGTAATTATGTTGTCGGCTATGCCCATATGTTTGCTTTTGCGTGTGTGTGTGTGCGTGTGTGTGTGTGTGTGTGTGTGTGTGTGTGTGTGTGTGTGTGTGATATGGTGGAAACAATACCTGAAGTGTAAATGTAAAGTACTCAAACTTAAATTTCAGTTGTAAGAATTAGAAATTACTTGTAATTGCAGTAATATTCAAATATTTACTATCTTCAGCACTTAACTCTAGTAATATAATACTTTCCATAAATTAATATTTAATTTTCTACAATGCAAGTATACCACTTCATATTCATTTACAAATATTTTCGCACAGATTATAGGTTCATTTATCACAGAGCATAAATAATACAACTGATTTGACAATGATATGGGCTAGACTACTAGAATCTCACTGATTACGTCACAATGTCAACAGTTCTGTAGCTTCACAATACATGCTGCCTGCTAAAGCATATAATTATGGAAACATGATTTCTTCTTTTCATGTGAGAAGAATTTCAACATAAATTTAGTTACAAATTAGTTTCCAGCTATGTTACTTCAGTAAGTTTCAGGTGATTTACTACATAATTTGCTTAAACTAATATTGTTTGGATGCTCAGAATTACTAAATTATGATAGCATAAGATCTCTCTTCGTATAAATGGAAAATTTTGAACTTTTTTATACAAACATCTTTTTTCTACACTGGACCAATATGGAAGTACTATTACTGTTTCTTGAGTATTGACTGAACATTATTGTTCGATTGCTGATACAATTTTAGGCTGTAGAAATACATGTTATGTCAACAGAAAATTTTCATAATGAATTAAAATAATATTCTTGATAACAATGAGAATAAGTGATACTGACAAAATTACTTTTAAGCATTAGACCCAAAGAATCCTTTTTCATAAACTCTGGAACGAATTCTGTCAAAATGACATTTAAACACTGAATCAAAAGAAACCTTTCTCTTCAGGTTTGGGACAGTATAGGCACAAGAGACATTACGAAAAGTAAAGGAATAGTGTAAAACAGAAGGATGAATTAAACACACTGCCAGAACAGAAGAATCACAGAAAGCCCATAGCTGATCAGAACGGAGACAGTAGGTTATATTTATTGCTTCCATTCTATTTAGACCCATGTCTTCAGAGCCATTCTCTGTCTAGAATTTTCTGTGAATTTCCCATGTCTATTAGCTGTCTATATTTTCCACTTTTGGTCTAGGAAGGAACCTTTGGTACTGAAACTTGAGGATTTTCTGTAAGACTTCACACAAATTAGAATTTTTCACAGAATGGAACAACAAACTTCTTTAAATCAGAAGGTAGACTTCAGTTGTGATTGCTGTTTTCCGGGAGTTACATTTTTCTAAAACTGTACCTAAAAATATAATTACTAATTCCAAAATGTAATCACTAATTCCACAATAGACAAGCTGAATGGGACACTTGTACTACATCGTATTCTTGTCAGTGTGAACTTTGCTGAACAGATGAACAGAATTTTCAAACAATACATTAGCACATTAATGTTCATCATGTCCCTTACAGTTACTGCAGTTGTCACAATTTCTCTAGTGATCCCAAGTACAAAAACAGTTATACCTCTTTTAATGTAAACTTGTGTAAAATGGTATTTACTATTCCATATAAAAATTGTAAAATTCAGTTTTTTTAACCACAGTGGGCATGGCGGTAAATTGTTTATGAAACAAATCATGTAACACATACAAATTTTTCATCCCCTGATAACATACATTCAAAAAGAAAAATGTGTTTATAATGCACTTTATGAAAAGCTTTTTGTCAAGATGCCACATTATTTTTGTTGTGTAGAGAGAGTAACACACTTGTCACACAAATGCAAATGTTACTAGTTAGATACCAGTTGCAGTTTGCTGCCTTTATCATTTATGTGAATTGTAACTGACATTTTAATGCCACATTAAATTTTCCACATTAAAATTCATGAATTTAATTGCTAGTAATGAATAAATCATTTTAATTAAATTCATAATTTGTTATGGTTTTGGGGTTTTACCAGAGAGAATTTTCATCTAAAATTTTTTATAGCTGTTTACATATTGTGGTTTCTACTAAGATTAAAGTAAGAGCACGTGGAATACAATATAAGTTTTTACACAAAGAAAAATCATACATATCCTGAGGCACAGTATGTTACATCAGATTAATTAAGAAAATAATAGAAAATAATTATCTGCAGAGAACGTGGACTCAAAAAAGCATGAATTACTCTCTTATCAGTCCCTCTTCCCTCTTTCTTCCATTCAACACATCATTTTTGTAATAGTTTTCCTATTAGCCACATGTTTTAACATTGCATCAGCAGTGAAGACATTATAGGAATATATATGTGCAAAGAGTCACAAACCACATAATATCTGGATTTAGTGCATACAATCACATGCTACAGGGTTTATCAAAAGTTATGTTACAAGGTATTGTGGTTGGCAGATGGCTACCATGTGAGAATATTTTGTTGATAAACGTTTGTCCAAAAATGCTTAGTCTGTGAGCTAGCATCTCAGAAATGTGGAGGAGGATGTAGACAGTCTGCACCACACAAGCTAGATAAGGAGTAATCTAGGAAATGTAAATTGCATTGTTCTTAGACTGTTGATGTGCTACGGCTTCTGAAGTGTTGGTGTAGGTAAACAAACCACACAGACAAGCAGCAGAAAGTATGCTGTGTGTACTATGTGTCAGGAGTGCTTACCAGTGGTACTACTTCATTTGTTACATCACACACACAGCACTTCACAGTCTTACATAGACAATGTAGAGAACAGTACTCTTTTGAGTCTGTAGTTTCATACTGTACATAGTTTTTAATGATTCATGTGGCTGTTGTAAAATGGGAATGAACAATGGCAGTTGCTCACACAGCTGCAGAGTACAGCGACATTTTTCTTGTGTGTGGGGAATCCCAAAGGAATGCAAGAGAGGCTTGATGGTTCTACGAAGAACATTACCCCACCAGGCATTACCCACCCTACACCATATATGCAAGACTGGAGTTGCATTTACATGAAACTGGCTGCTTACATCCTAATGGTCACTACATTGGGTGTCTGTGAACAAACTATACACCAGAGTAGGAAGAAGTTGTACGGCAGTATTTTGCAGACCAGTTTTCGACAAGAACCCAAGCTGTAGCACACACTGTGAATGTGAACTACATAGCAGTGTGGTACATTCTGCATGACATGAGCCTTAATCCTTATAAGCTCCAGAAGGCTCATGTGATGACTGAGGATGGCTTTCCTCATCAGGTCAACTTTTGATGATGGCTGCTCAAACAAAGTAGGCAGGGTCCTCACTCCCTACAATGTATCCTGTTTCTTGATGAGTGCATCTTTACCAGCTGCTTTACTGTCAAGATGTGGGCAGGTCTTATTGATGACCACGTCATAGGTCTGTACCTCATACCCACATGTGTTGACGGTCCAAATTACCTTGTGTTTCTGCGACAGGTCTTAACCCGATTGTTGGTCAAGGTGCCTTTGGACATTGCACATGACATGGGGTTCCAGCAGGATAGTGCTCCACCACACTTCGACAGTGTGGTATGTGGCCACTCGATTAACACCCTTGGCAACAGACTGATGGGACACAGAGGCGCAATAAATGTGCCCTCTCACTCACTGGACCTGACATCACTGACTTTTCATTTCTGTGGGCACATGAAAAGCCTGGTCTAGTCACTATGAGTAGCAGCTGGAGTAATCTATGATATCCTGGGAATATTTGCAAGGGCTCAGCAGGAAATCATCAGGCAGTACACGAAATGTATCGAATGTGGTATTAGTCATATTGAGCACCTTCTGTAAGTGAATTAAACCAGTGTTTACTAACAGTAATGCAGATTGTCTCCTTTACTCCTTGCCTAGCTTGTGCTGTCAAAACTGCTTACATCCTCCTTCACATTTCAGAGTTGTTAGAAGACAAATGAAGTGTTTTCAAATATAAGTTTATTAGCACAATATGCGCACATGGTACCCATCTACCAACCACCATGCCTTGTAACATACCTTTTGTACACTTCCATGTAATGTATACTGAACACACAATCATCCACAATAACATAATTACAAAACGTCCCTGATAACTAAGGTCCATATTTGAACAATAGTGAATACAGATCTATACTCAGTTTACATACAATCATAGAGCTTATGAGATTTTAGATAAATAAACACAAAAGAAGAAGTGAGCAGTCATGGTAGAGGTTACTGAAACAGGATAAAAGCTACGTCTACAAAAAAAGGGATAAAATAATCAAAAATATAGTTTGATAATTATTATGCTAGCATAACTGTGGAATGATATGAGTAGAAAGTTGACATCAGGTAACATTTTTAATGACCAGTATTCTCTTTCCACATCTAAAGTTGGTCTTACTTTCCACTATCAATTAGTGTCCCCAAAACACTGGTCATTTATAACCAAGAATAACTTTTCTTCCAATAAAATTTCATACTGTCATTGTAATAGGAATCAAGGCAGTCAGTAAGTGATGAAAACTAAATCCATGACTATGAATCTCATATCAGAATAAATTACATGGCATGTACAATAATGCCCAAATAAAATGTATATACAACTTTTTTGATGAATGTTAATTAGACAAAATGATTGCACCCAGAAGACATAAACAGATGGGGTCTATAGTCAAAATCAGAAGAGAGCACATCAGTCTGTTCCTCCCTCATGTGTGTGTGTGTGTGTGTGTGTGTGTGTGTGTGTGTGTTTAAATAAACATATAAATTTTGCATGCTTACTGTTTCTGTTTCAATGTGCACAATGAAGAATTCTTACTTTTTTCTTGTACAACAAGTACACTGATTCATACATTTTCATTTTAGATAAAACTGATAGTAAGCTTAATTATACTCTTTCATGGGATTTTCAAAAAATGAAATATATAACTATATGTTTCTGATTGTTCTGTTTCCTTAGCATTTTTTATTTATTTATTTTTTACTGTGAATATATCGTTTTGTGTTATTTGCAAATAATTGTATCATATGCCTGCTTCTTACCTCTATTTATATACTACTTTATTTACACATGAAGGAAAAAAAAAACTTACAAGACATGCAGGTATGAGGCAGCTCATCATAAACACTGGAAGTCAAAGCTATTCTGAATTGTACTAAAACTTGTATCAAAATTCATTGCTTCAGTATTTCCTCATCTATCTTATTTTCAAGTTTTTTATTTTTCATCATATCAAAATGAAAAATTACTAATTTAATGAACTTCTGAAAGTAGACTGAGCTCTGTTTCCTCACAGTGAGTATGTCATTAGGAACAGAACTATTTAACAGGCTGTACAAATCACCTGTATGTGCTTTAATGTTCTCATGTTAGTTACCTGACCTCCTAATCCTGCTACTTTCAATTATTTTCCTTTTAGTTATAGTCTGAATTTTCATTTATTATTACACATTTATTCAAATAGCAGAGCATGGCCCTTGTTTAGCAGGAGTATATCCACATCAGATATGAACTGTTAATTTGATCTGCAAGTTTAAAACTGTAGAAAATGTGTTTTTTTCTTCTGTGTAATAAATAAAGTAATTTTCTTAATGATTATGCATTCTGGAGAAAATTGGCAAATATGGACTAATGAAAATGGGAAAACAAATGCAAACATGCACTTGTGAATACAGACTGTTAACAAACAATTAAAGAAATGATAGCACATATAGGATGGTAGAAAGAAACAAAAATATGGAAGTACAATGAATTATTCAGTAACACACATAAAAGAAAAAAAAATGCTACGAGTAACAAGGAGCTTACTGGGTGCAGAAGCTTACACAATGTAATTGGGCAATTACAATGCCAAATAAACTTTACATGTAGAACCAATATGAGAATATAACTTTACTTCCTCAATAAATCATAATGAGATTACTAAAAGAAGGATGAATTATCAGCTATCAGAGCAGTGCGTGTAATGGTAGAAATATGCAGTACACAAGAAACGAGACTACTTGACCCTATTGTGATTTCCACACATCAACTAATAAATTATACATTCTTGTTAAGCATTTGAGAATGAAAGGATTTTTTGGTGTTGAGAATTGTAAGCAGGAGGGAAAAAACAATATCACATCATACTCACAAGTCATCCTCACTACATAATTTCCTCCAGACTTTCATTGTTATTACAGTTTCTTCCATTTTACTGTCATTGGAGTAATTTTATATATCTGTTTGGCCTATTTTTTGTTCTGTTCATTCTATTCACAATATGGCATTCATAGCACTTCCAAGAGCCTTGTAACCACATCTGTGGACTGACTTTTACACTCACTCCCTCTCTTCAACACTACAAGTCCATCTAAACACTAGTTGACAACAAATGGAAATATGTGATGCCTCTTTAGATCAATGTATCCATAACATTTTTTCTTGGCAAGTACTTCTAATCTGCATCTCCCAATTTGAAATTTCTTTGGGCATTTTTTTTATCTTTCAGCACCACACAGTGTCAACTTTTCATACAGCACATTTCATTTCTTATCGGCACACTGATAACCTTCTTTAAACAAATGTGTCAATGTGTCATAATTTCACTTGTACGCTGAAAGAAGGTTTACTTAGGTGTGTAAATTAAATTGACATGATAATTATGCACATGCAAGAGGTTAACGTTGTGAATAAATCACATGGTACTAACAATGTTGTTAAATCCAGCAAAGACAATAGTGAGCAGACAGACGGCGGCTATTTGAAAATTAAAAGAATATAGGATGGTGGCAATGTAGAATTTAGTAATTACACAAAATGATTACTCTGGTAGGCATTGTACCAAATATGACATAGAGAAGCAAAGTAATAGCTACTGTTTTCTTTTTCATATAAATACGATTAAAAAAAATGGACATATGAAAACCTGCTTGAAGAAATTAGGATAATTTAACCATTTATGTAACAGAAAAAAATAATGCTTTAGCCAAATTACATTTGGGTAGGTGGGAAGTCAATATTTATTTATGTACAGAGGCACAGAATGATAATGTGCTGAACAGATTAATTTTGATCAATAATAATGTTAATTAACCATCAATTCATGGATTGATGTAAATGGTGCAGAAAAAGTGTGTTCCACAAGGAATTAATAATATTAGAATACAAAACCTGATCTGACATGTCATCCATCACCCACATATCAAGACATCATTTTGATATCAGATAAGTTTTCTGTCATAAAAAAGGTAGGAAAAGGTTTGAGAAGACGTAAGAAAATGTGACTTCATCATATCTTATAGCTAAAAGTTCCATAATCCACTGCTCAGTCTGCTGAAGCAGCATGCATTAAGATGTTATCATCACTAACAAATTAGAAAAAAGCTGATGTGAAGGTACTCAAGCAATGGAACTCTGCATTAACCATGTAACCTAAAGCCATTTGTGATTCAGAAAAAAATGTATTAAATTTATATATTTTTGAATATGTTATCATAGAGGGTACATTTACAGCTGAAAACTCATTGTATGGAAATTACTTTATTCTGCAGTTTATTAAGTCTCTTGAAAAATGATTGTAAAAGACCAGGATATAACTCACCCACCAGTTCTATTGAAATTCTATTGAAACTGTTGATTTACTCGGATACATGGATTTCAGTGTACTTCTGTATCACTTTTCGGTAGTCATGTAATATCTGAGATTGAGCTGTTTTATTTACATAAACAGACCATTGCAGAGTTTTGGAAGTCTCAAAAATTTGGAGAAGAACTCTTTTTCAAAACACTGTGTATTAGCCAATATGAAGCAACAGAACTCATATATTTGAAAGGGAATGATACATAATGTGGCAACTGTAATATTATTATTGCTTATTGATGATTGGAATAAGCATATTTTGAAGTAGAAGAGGCGAAAATTAGAAACAACAGTTACATTTATGTGAATATAATAGTAATGAAATATACAGATCAATCAGAAATGATTTCAACACACACACACACACACACACACACACACACACACACACACTATTTTTCTATGTAAGAACGGTGAAAAGATAGAAAAAGAAATTGGAGGTGAAAGAGTTAAGTGGCACACAATGTAAATAAAGTGTTCCTCTTGAGGGTCATCAGAGCCTTTTCCCTAATGCCTCTAAGATATTTTCGATTTTATTTTTGTGACATGCAGGTTTGGTCTCTCAAAACAAAGTTTGCTTAGAGAGTATTCCATGTGTTGTCAAGGATCAACAAAAAATATCACTATGGCTCTCATTACCATCAAAATGTTACTGAACGTGTAGGTTTTCATATGCAATTGATAGGGCAACCTCAAAGTACTTTGGTGCAGCATTCAGTTTAAGAATATTTACTGTTAGTGACAGCAGTATTACCAGCACAGTCTCAGTAAGCAATGTGCTGTGTTGCACTGCATTCACAGTCCCATTATACAGTAATCTTACTGTCCTTTCTGAAAGATCTAACTGTAACTTTCAATAAATGTCTTTCACCTGAATATTCCATCAGAATAAGCTGAAGGTGTTCAACCACCTGAGCACACAATCTTACACTTCAAACAACATTTTGTATATAATTAAATCCAAAATAATGTTTACTGTTAACACTGGATATCACATAGAATGCCCCCTGAGCAGTTTGCAAACAAGTGAAATAACAGTCTTACCCATTTGTTGTTAAAATGATCAGCAACAGAATCACACAAGCATGAAACAAGGCCTTCACTGGCTGCTGATATAAAACTTGCACTGTTGGCTGATCCAGAAAAAAAGAAACAAGCAGTGTCAACATGAGTATCAACACTTGTTGTGGATGCTGTGTCAGCATCAGAGAAAGTGAAAACAATAAAATCATATGAAATAAAATAAAATCCTCAACAGCAGCAACAGAACATCGAACAACAGTAGCTACCACCATTACCAACAACAGTAGGTGAAGCAATAAATCGTTAAAGCAGTAATCATTAAATTGCTTTTGCCTTGGAGCATCAGTCTGATATTTTCTGTTTGTGGAGGATAAACTTATAGTCATTGAATCTAATACCTGTGACTTAGCGTAAAATTACTGCAGAAAACTGAACATAAGAGGTGATGTTTGGAGAACTGAATTTTTACCCACTACACCACCTATCTTCTAGATCAAATAACATCTGTTCACTAATGCGACATAAATTGTTTAATAAACTTCCACTACTTGTATGGGGCCTTCCTGCATATGCATTTAAATAAGGAAACCAACTATAGTTAGCTGCTCACCCATTCCCAAGCATTTAAACAACTGTAATGTAATGGTGTAATTTCAATGGCTAACCCACTTTACTGTTGCATTTATTACTGTAACCACTCTATTATGGTTTTAAAAGATGAAACCACCATCTGACTGTGTATTATTTAATTTATCTTTTGTACTATCCATATTTTGGCTTTGATGCCATTATGAAGTACAATGTTAAAGGTTGTTAGGCCATTATTAAATCATATTTGTTAAGGCAGTCCAAAGAAGGTAAACAAGGATAACACGTCTTGGAGATGTGACTGTCAAAGAATTAGTCACATCTTAAAGACATGCGTTAGCCTTGTTTAACTGCTTTGGACTGCCTTAACAAATATAACTTAATAAAGATCTAATGACCTTTAGCATTGTACTTGATAACGGCATAAAAGCCGAAATAAGGACAGTATGAAAGATAAATATAATAATAAACACTCAACTGGTGGTTTCTTCTTTTAAAAAGTATTCCATGACTGTGGCTCAATGCCATCAAATGTACTATGTGTTTGGCATCATCCATTATTATTATTATTATTATTATTATTATTATTATTATTATTATTAGCATCTGTTTGATATAACTCCACCTACACACCACATAAACAGAATATATTCAGAAAAAAAAAAAAAAAACAGGGAAAAGGTTCATATCATCTCTTACGATGACTGTCAACATATATGAGGCCCTGTCAGTACCCCCTCACAGAAAACAGAAAGTTAGTACAGACAAATGAGAAGGAACTAATACCATGCAGCATTGATACATAATGTTTTTCTGAAAGGTTGCATTCAATGGAAAAGACACATCAGTACTGATTTATGCCACTGTTGTAAAATAGTAGTTCACATCCATTCAAATAATATTTAACTTTGTGTTTTAGCTGAGAGAGGAAAGTGAGATATGACACTCACACACCTATTATTAAATACCATTTTGCTTCTTTGAAATGAGTACAAGTTCACCCTATGAGGATTAGATGGTCTCTCATGGGCAGTCACTTTCTTACATATGTTCAAAATCTCCTATGGATTTATGCCAGAATGACTTTAATATGTGGGGTTTATACAGGATGAAATCATTGTTAATAGTGAAAACTGACATCAGCAAAAGTATACAACACTAGAAGCAAGAATATCTCAGTAAACATGGGCCCACAAACAAAAGCAAGGTAATTATGAATGTGGGGTTAAAACCCTCACTGATTCCAATGTGAAATATTGTCCTTGTTAGTATATGCATAGGTATTTGAAATGTAAACTTCTTGATTAAGTGCTCATCTAATAGTGCTTAAATTTCATCTGTGTCTCATGGTTGGCCAATATTGGGGTACCAGAACATTTTGTTGCTGATGCAGGATGAAATCTAAAGCATCAATATGGCCTAAGATGGAAGGGTTGAGCAGGGCATTTACCTTGGCCTCCAATATCACCTGACCTCAGTCTTCTAGATTTTTCTGTTTGGGATCATCTCAGAATTTACAACACACCTGTTGAAACAGTTGAAGAATTGGAGCAGCAAACTGTACAGTCTTGTCAAGGTTTATGAGATGTTCCAGGGGTGTTTGAAAGAATTCGTAACACTTTGCAAAGACAAGTGCAATGTTTCATCCAAATGCAAGGACAACATGTGAAACACCTCCTGTAAAAGATATGAATGTACAGTAAATTGCAACACATAAATGCTACAGCAGTATTGCATTCTATTTCTGGTAATGAATGTACAGTAAATTGCAACACATAAATGCTACAGCAGTATTGCATTCTATTTCTGGTAAATGTAGATCATGTAGGAAATTTGAACCTACTTAAATGAGGACCTGACCAAAAAAGAGTACATCTAAATTAAATCAGAACAAACTAGAACAATATTGACATCAGTGATGATTCTTAATCACTCATTTACAGTGATCTTGCATCCTCTGGTCATTTGCAGACCCATGTTTACTGGAACATTTTTTATTCTATTACCATACATTTTCACTCATTCCAGTTTTTGCTATTAATTATGATACACATTGTAAAAATATTTGTAAATAAATATGTGTATTTCTTTTGTAAGTTTAATGAATAAACCAATGTTGGAAAGAAAACATCATCACAGTTAAAGTATATTTGGAGTTGGATTGCATGAGGACAATCTTTTGATGAAAGATGTAAAGAAAATTTACGTGTATGGCAAAAATATTCCATCCCTAATATTTTTCTCATAACAGAAACCACAATGAGTTATGCAATTATTTGCAAATTGCACATAATCTGACAATTTACACCAGAGAATTATAGAATAAGTTGGTTTATGAGCAAATTGTTTTCCTGTTTGATGCTGACTGCCCTGCTAATAATGGAGGAAGTCTCATAAAATATTATTATATTGTTTTGGGTCTTTGTAAGCACCATATCAAAATTCATTTGACACACAGAGCAATAAATAATGTAGACTGTAATCCTAACATACCTGATCTCTGCCATTATTAAAACTAAAATGCAGAATTACAATCGTGTGTAGATGACATAGTTCCACCTTCACAAATTATAAGTTTATCAACGTACAGACTTTTTATATACAGGTTAATGACTTATACAAAGTAACTATGAAGCTCAATCTTCACTTGTAACAGTGGATGAAAAAGCAACCAGTACTACTGGCAGCCGAAAACCTCAGGAAGTGTATGTAGCTGTATACAGAAAATAAATTACTGATATCACTACAAAGTAGCAACTACAAGTAATCCATAAATGATCCTGAACAAAATCAATATTTTTATGTTATAAAATAATTCCACTTTTTCTCACTCCTATGCTGTTTTGCATTTGGAAACAGCTTTTATTATTGTGTAGAACATTGTTTGTAAGAAGATAATTACTGTCATTTGGTTTGCTATCATCAAAAAAATTCATCTGCAGTAGCCACTGATTTGAGGTTCTTGTTATCATCAATTCATAATATAATTCTGGTGAAGTTTATTCGTGGGTCTTACTATGATTAAAAGTAGAGAATGTAGATCAGAAAAAATACTTTCTAAATGCTCTTATTTCTTTTTTTAAAAAAAGGAAGTGTTCAGAATCTGATAAGGTTTTCAAACACTTCTACACATTTTCATTGTCAGCAGCAGATTTGTATGTTACTTGTAATGCAGTAGCACTGGTTTTGTTGATGCTGACAAATGAACATAATTTCTTACCTACACATCCATACATATGAAACATAAATGAATTTGCAGTTGATAAAACATCACATATAACAGATTTCTTAAACAGCATTTAATATATAAACAATACTTTAAACAAAATCCTTCCCCTCCCCACCTCTCTCTCTCTCTCTATCTCTCTCTCTCTCTCTCTCTCTCTCTCTCTCTCTCTCTCTCTCTCTCTCTCTCTCTCTCTCACTCATGGCACAGCATCAGAAGCATGAGAGAAAGACAGACAGAGAGAAAGAGAGAGTGTTTTGCATATGTTCACTTGTACCTTATCTTCTCCTTTCCTGCTCCATGTTAATATGTTGTGTTAAGTTACTAACACAGTAAAGCCATCTGTTAAACATTCACTGTGGTGCTGCTAAAACAATGCTTATACATGTAAACGATAGGAGTCAGAACTCCATGTCTTCATGTACAATCCGTTTCATTTCCTGCTGATTAACATAATTCATAGAAATTCAAAAACCAGAAATGCATATTAAAATTTTCAAAAAGAGCTTGTCCCATATTAACTGAACTTAATAAACTCAAAATAGACAACATGAAAGCACTGCTAGTACTTTGAAAGAAATTGTCATATGTAAGTATAATGGGACTCAAATAGTGGTACTTACAACATTTAAATTCTGATCATTTGAAAATATTGTTTTGTAATTTAAGCAAATGTAGTCATATCCTGAGCTATTCCATACAATATATCATTAAACATTTAATTTTTAACAAAATGTTCCTTAAACCTACTTATTAAAACTGTAATAGTAATTTTTATTCTGATTGCCTTGATGTGTAAGATACTGAACAATACACAGAATTTATGTGCTTTTACATACAACTGATTAAATAAAAACAGTTTTCATGTAAGAAGAAACACTAAATTCATACATTCAAACATGGAAGAGACTCATTATTCAGTATCTCATATCTCACATTAGCAGTCAACATACTGCATGATCGAGTTGTGTATTGCAGTTGTTTGTGTATAGACAGTTTTATGAAATACTCATACTTTCTGTCTCTTTCTTGTATAATCAGTCTGAGGAATATGTGATTCATGTTTTTTAGTCAGCTGCCTGTGACACTGCTAGAACAATACATTGTGACAAACAAGTTTTCTGTATAACATATATAAGCTGTGCTTTATACACAATTGTTGTTTCACATACATACAGTGCTCTTAATTAATTTTGTACATATTTCTTCATTGGCACACATACTTGCACACATAACGTTTACTCACACAGCCAGGAAATAATCTATAGTTCTTTTTTTTTTTCATTTTGATACGGACATTTTGTTTTAATATACAACACGAGTGTTTTTGAAATAATCGTTTTTTCCACACAGATATGAATTAACTCCTGCACTGTCTTTCAAATTCATTGCACCACATTTGTGGCCATACACGATACATTTACTTTTTTGTTAACAGTATCATTCACATTAAAAAGTGGATATGATTAAAATCAGGATGCGATTTTCTCAACTATGCTTCCAGATTTTCTTCAGACACATCTGGAACCATAGATAAGTCTTCAGCCATCTCATCTGGCTCTTCAGATTCATGTCCATGATCCAGCTGCATCCCCACTGTAGCTCCAGGTACAAAATCTCGCTCCTCGCCAACTTCCTCCACCTCTTCTGCATCTATTCCATGCTCCATTATCTCCCTCTTGATTAAATGGACAAGACCATCATTGTCAGGATTCATAGATGGTGTCTGCAAGGCCTCTTGCTTGATATGCATGAGTGATCCATCCACCGAAGATCTGAAAGATATCATGTGTTTTGAAAGAATTGTATTTCTAACCTGCCTAGTAGACATGATAATAACTAGGCTATGATATTGTCATTATTATGTGGAGAAGATACAAACAAGATATTTATCCTGTTTGTGAATCTTTCCATTTTTACTGCTATGTAAAGAGTATGTTAAATATTGTTTATTTAAAAAAAACACACTCTTCTCAGTATTCTAGCTGTAATAGTGGCCTTCTTTCATAGCCACACATGAAGTAGCGTGCCTCAAGAGTTACACCATTCAAGCATAATGCTGATGTAACTGTCATCTGATCAGATGGAAATGCTTCACAATATAAGATGATTTTAAAAAATGCTCAACACATTCGAATTTTATTTAACTGATATTTTTAATATTATGATCAGCTGGTCATACTACAGCACTATTAGTGCTTTTCCTGGTTCATCAACTGCAACTATCATCAATGTATCTTTTCCTTCTTTCACAAAGCTCAATTTTCAGTTCCCCACCTTCTCTTTCTCTTCAACCAATTATCTTCTTTCCTGCTTCAAAGACAATTTCTGTGCAAAGGGCAACATATATATTGGACATCTAATGAGAATATGGTAACACCAGTTAATGAACTTGTGTTATTTTAAAACTTTTGAGGCATAGCAATAATATTAATAGAACACATGTAAGACTTATAAGCACTAATCTACATAATAAAACAAAACAAAATATGAACTGCTCAATCAGTGATCCTTTCACACTGGTAAATCACTTGACTAAAAGAAGGGATAGGTTGATGGAAGACATCCTGAGGCATCAAGGAATAATTAATTTGGTAATGAAGGGAAATGCATGTGTTTGAGGAAGGGAGGGGTGGAGGGCAGTGGGCAGGGAGGGTGAAACTGTGGAGGGACACCAATGTTTAACAGTAAACAGGTTCAAATGGATGTAGTCTGCAGTAGCTATGCAGAGATTTACCTGCACTTCTGATTTTATAGAATACAAACGTTATTGACTACAAATATGTTCTAGAATGGACTTTGAATTTTAACCCTAGGAATACCAAGGCATTTTCCATAACATACATTACTGGGGGTGGGGAATTTTGTTTGTAAGTAAGGTTTGTGTGTATAGCTTATAACTGTAACACTCATGAGTGTACAATACACAGGGTGGAGAAAAAATGTGTCACAAAATTTTAACCCTGGATAGCTGATGCCAGTAGGAACCAAAATTACTAGTTGCGTAGGTCAACAATGCACCATTTTTAAACTATGGAAACTTGGCACCATGTGCTTTGATTGGCTGTGGGATTGCCCTGTTGCTGTTCATAGGTTGATGCGAACCACCCAGAAAAGAAGAGCAGTTAATGCATTGCATTCAATATACTGCCAGTCACATCAGGGTAATACCAGAGATCTTTGAATGAGTTCGGCAAAACACTGTTCGACGTTACCAACCTTGTGTCATGTCAGATGGTCGCCAGTTCGAGCACCTGCTTTAAGTAAACAATGTCCTAGCAACAAAAAAGGCCCTTTTCAGGGCAGACACAATTTGTAAAAGACTTTCTGTATGAGTTTGTTCCCAGTACATCTTATCATGAAACTAACAATGGATGTGTCAGGACCTCAGAGGATTCGCCCCCAGGTCCCCAGAGTGGAAGGCTGGCACACTACCACTGAGCACGGAGGCCATCTTGGATACATCGCGATCTCCAGCAGGAAAAGCATTTGCAGTCATGCACTGTCCAGAGCATCCAGCAACAGGACAATCCCACAGCCAATTGGACTAAGTGACACCAAGTTTCCGTGGATTAAAAATTGTGCGTTGCTGATCTACACAACATTAGAAATTTTGGTTCCTACTGGCATCACCTATCCAGGGTTAAAATTTTGTGACAGTTTTTCTCCACCCTGTATATATTGTTATCTGTTCCATTTTAAATTGGTGTTTGGAGTGTCATCTCTGGGCAACAATTGGAGCTACAAGTTGGTCAACTACAGTCTGCATATATATATTTATGTGTGTGTGTGTCTGTGTCTTTGGAGCTTATGAGTGCTCAGCGGTGAGGTTATCAGCGCCCTTACACTCATTGAAACAAGCAAATGTGAAGAAAACCTCTCAAATTGTGGCACACCCATGCACTCAAATGGACCACACAATCACTCCATCTCATAAGCGCTAAAACAACAGAAAAATAGTAAAAGTAGCTATATCTGAGCCTAAAACACAAGTAAAATGACAAAGGAGCTAAAAGAAAGGTAAAGGGAAATATTGCTAGCTGACCACTTACAAAAAATATGAGTGAGCCACTCACCCTAAAACTGTCTCCCTAAAATCTTGGGAAAAATATTGGACAATTCAAAAAACTTTATAATTTGAATCACATTTATTTGAGCGTTAATTAAAATAGAGGGCAGATCTGTTGGCAAATCTGTGACAGCCTGCTGGTTGGAAAATAAAACACACTCCAATAAAATATGGCACACAGTGACCTGTGCACCACAAGCACCACACATTGGAGGGTCCTCTCATCGGAGCAAGATACCATGTGTCCTAGGGTTGTGGCTCATGCGAAACAGGTAAGGGGACATCATCCTATCAGAATGTAGGTATGCCACGGCCATGTTGTGCGCTTTACTAGGCAGAGCTTATTGTCTATCACTTCCAGCTACTCATCCTCCCACCAGCACAAGACTCTGGATCTCAACAGCAAGGCTGTAGCATGCAGGTGGGCAGCACACTGAAATAACTGAGGATCATGACATGCCTCCTTAGCTGCTAGAGCCACCCTTTCATTCCCCACAATGCCCATGTGCACATATACCCAGCAGAATGACACCACATTCCTCAGTCGTTGTAGTTGGATGAGGGCATCCTGGATATTCTGGAACTACTTTATCTGCCGGGTACAAACATTGTAGAGAGTGAAGAGCACTCAAGGAATTGGAGCAGACAAGAAATTTAGCACTGGAAGAACATATCATCTGCTCCAGTGCTCACAAGATCACATATAATGCTGCATCAAAGACAACAAAGTCTCGAGGCAGACAGACCTTGAGGACACAATCTGGGATAATAACAGAGAAACCAACAGAGTCCTCCTGTTTAGTTCCATCTGTAAAGACAGCTACATAGTTGTGGTGCTTATATAAAATGTCAGAAAAAATGGCATTAAAACAGATGCAGGAGTACAGTCTCTCCTGCACTGCACTAAATCCATAATGACTCTGGGCCTCTGTGGTAACCAGAGTGGCAGATGGTTAGCATCCTAGCTTTGAGGCTGGACATGCTCAGTTCCAAGTGACTCCACCACATGCCACACATGGATCCCAAATGGCTTTGCTGCTCATGGACAACAGGAGAAAAGGCTTTCCACAGGGTGATGAGCAACATTATGGTATGTGGGTGTATTTGGAGCTGTGAGGAACTTACATGCCCGATGCACCATGAGGAGTTGCTGCCGAATTGTAATCAGTGGTTCACCAGCCACAGCAAAGAGACTTCGTATGGGCAGCCAAATTCCCTCATGGCAGACAGCGTCAATGATCTTCAAATAACAAGGCCTCACCAAACCATACACCGTGCACCCATAATCGCAAACACATGCAACCCTATAAAACTGGAGCAGATGCACCCTGTCCGCTTCCCAAGACCTGTGGCTAAGGCATTTTATGATGCTCAATGCTTTCAGGGTTATGGCTTTCAGGTCCCTCAGGTGCAGCAACCATGACAATTTGGAGTCAGCAATGAGGCCCAGAAACCTCACTGAGTCTCTAAAATGTTGAATGGTGTCCCTCATAGGTAAGGCAGGCAAATTAAGAATACGATAAGAATGATTAAAATGAAAACACACACACACACACATATATCCACAGTAAACTGAAAACCCATTTTTGAAGCCCACTTCTCTAACCTCCACACTGTAAGTTGCAACTGACAGCTCACTCTTGCAATGCAGGAGGAGGAACAGAAAACAGCAAATTGTCCACAAATAAGGAACATTGGTTCAAATGGCTCTGAGCACTATGGGACTTAACATCTGTGGTCATCAGTCCCCTAGAACTTAGAACTACTTAAACCTAACTAACCTAAGGACATCACACACATCCATGCCCGAGGCAGGATTCGAACCTGCGACCGTAGCAGTCGCGCGGTTCCGGACTGAAGCACCTAGAACCGCTAGGCCACCGTGGCCAGCCTAAGGAGCATTGTTCAGGACTCCTTACAATAGACATGATACTGTTTATGGTGATGGCAAAGAGGGTAACACTTAAAACATTGCCCCAAGGGACACCATTCTCCTACTCAAAGTGATCTGATGTGTGTTACCAACTTGGGTCCTAAAAAACTGGTGAGACAGGAAAGGCCATATGAAGATGGGGCAGTGGCCACAAAAGCCTCATTGATGCAGTTATGTGAGAATACTTTGTCTCCAAGTAGTATACTATGCCTTACTGCTATCAATGAATATGCTGATACAGTAATGTTTACATAGGAAAGTCTGCTGTATAGACACCTCTAGAAGGGTCAGGTTGTCCACAGTGGACCAAAATATCCGAAATCCAAACTGAGAGTGACTAAGGAGTTTCCTGTTCTCTGACAATCAGACCAGACTATGGTTAACCATTTGTTCCAGGGACTTTCCTACATAGCATATTATGGTGATACTCTGATAATTACTGTGACATGTGAAGTCCTTTCCTGGTTTCAGGAGAGGTATCAAAATTGCCTCTCTCCATGAATTGGGGATATGAACTGATTGCCATACAAATTAAAACATCCAAGGAGGATGTCCTTTGACACTGCTGGCAAATGTTGAAGCATGCAGTACCAGATTTTATAAAGACTGGGTGCAGTATCATGAGTCTCAGACAGTGCCAATTCCAACTCACACATGTAGAAAAGGCAGTTGTAAGATTCAGAACTCTGGGAACTGAAGTCCAACTTGCCTCTGTCTGCAGTGACATGGTAATGGCAGAACAACAGAGCATGGCTAACACTGGCGGTTGTTTTCACAAAATGCTCTACCAGCATCTGAGTGATGTTTCCCAGCAATTTTGAAGATACCCCTGTTTCACCACTGCTGCTATCAGTAAATGACTGTGTTCACTAGAAATCCTCTGAATGCCTTCCCATAGTTTTGTTGAACAAGTGGATGATTGCTAGAGTCCAGGAATGCTTGCCATGACCTTTTCCTGCTCTCCTTAATCATCTGTTGAGCCTTGGCTCTTGCAAATAGAAAGGCTATACGTTGTCTGCTTTCAGGTGCCGTTTAAACTGTCGAAGAGCTGCATGCCTGTCACGGACTGCTGAACAGCATTCATCTGTTCACCACGGTATAGATCATCTCCTAAGATGATCTGAGGAATTTGGGATCAGTATCTGGCTGAACAGCATCCAGTTATTCCTGCTGACCATCAATTTTGATGGCTTCTGTTCAGGTAATGCTCCATCCAGTTGGTGAATGTGGAGTTGGAAGTGGTCACTGGAATGAAGGTTGTCAGTTATGTTCCACTGAAAAGAGTCTGCTAGAGCTGGAGAGCAGAAAGAGGGATTGATGGCTGAGAATGACCCAGAAGCAGCACAGAAGTGGGTGGGAGTACTTGTGGTAAAGATGCAGAGGTCATGAGATGTCATAAGGCTCTCCAAAGTCTGACCCCAAGGGCAAATAGAAGCTGAGCCCCACAAATCATGATGGGCATTGAAGTCTCCCAGTAGGAGAAATGGTCAGGGGAGCTGTTCTATAAGGTGTGTGAGGCTCATAGTCTGTTGCAGCTTTCAGAGATTGATAGAGGAAGCAAACAGTGATTCTCTGACATACATGAATTTCTGTGGCAACTGCTTGCTGGTCAGTAGCTACAGGAACAGTAGAGGAGTGATGCACTTTATTGACAAACACAGCAAGCCCTTTTTTGGCTCTGTCCCCAGTCAGGACATCGTTTTGGTGAAGGGTATAGCTCTGTAACACAGGGAATCAGTGGCTTTAAAATGTATTTCTTGTAAACACAGGCACAGGGGGTGTTCCTGTGCTAGCAGTTTCAGTGCCTCTACATGTGTCCTGATCCTGTTAATGTTCCACTGTGACATGGAAGCCATCTATCATGGGGGTTGTACTTTCACTCT
Organism: Schistocerca nitens; assembly: GCF_023898315.1. Taxonomy (NCBI): domain Eukaryota; kingdom Metazoa; phylum Arthropoda; class Insecta; order Orthoptera; family Acrididae; genus Schistocerca; species Schistocerca nitens. Next base: position 914,033,652 of record NC_064616.1, read on the forward strand.
GTCCTTCTGCTAGGATGGGAGCCTGTAATGGGGGGGGGGCCTCAGTCTTGAGGCGATATGGTTGCCCCAGTCCAACATCAAGGTCCATTAACTCTACCAAAGAGTCAAGAGAGGATGGCGTCAATATAGTCAGACTGTTTACTTCGCAACACCATCAGCAGTGGACGTTTGGCCTTTGACTTTTTGCCCTGGATGGGCTTTGGAGCCACAACCGAGACAGTGGTAGTGGCAGCGTTGGACAGTTGACCAGACTGAACGTTTGGAAGAGCAGAGAGCACTGCAGTGTTAGTGACCACAGACTTGTCTGATGTTTTGGGAGGAAATGTAGGCTGTGAAGTAACTGTAGCAGCACGAATACACTGACAAATGCAGGTACTAGTGGTAACAGTAGTTACCTCCATTTGTGTAGCCGTGTTGGTTTTCTATACTGACTGTTTAACAACTGAAGCAAAGGAGGTAGCAAGCATTGGAGTGCTGCACAATCATATGAATCTTCTTGGCCTGACCATGAGGGATCCATCTTGTGGTTTTAATTTCCTGTATCTTCCATTCTTCAAGGAAGACACAGCAGTACCTACTCCAGACAGTATGAGCCCCAGAGCAATTCACACACTTTGGAGGAGATGAATATCTGACTCCTTCATGGGCAGCCTTACAACATTTGCTACAAGTGGCTCCTAAATTGTATCCAAGAGTGGTGTAACCCAAATGCTGATATTTAAAATAGCACATTGGGTTGGGTACATAGGGCCACACAGTTAAGCAAAGAAACCCATCTTTATATGTTCTGGGAATTTTGTGCTATTAAAAGTAAGGATGAATGAGTTGAATTTAATCAGATTGCATTCCATTCTTTTCATAATATTATGCACATCTACAATGCCTTCTTGGGCCCATTCAGCTTTCAGGTCTTCTCTGGGGATGTCCACTAGGTCTCTGCATGTTACGACACCTTTACTGTAGTTTAATGTGGTGTGGAGATCAGTCCCAATGGCACATTCCCCAAGGGTTTTACTCTTCTGCAGGTTTGTCACTTGTTGGGAACTTGATGTTTCCTACAAACAGTGTCCCATTTTGTAACCACTTAACTGATTTTAAAGTACCTGCAATCCCCTCTAAACCCATTTGTTTATAAAAAGATGACACTTTTTTGAAACTTCACTCTTTCCTTTTAACTAATAAAAACACTCTCTGACCAGCAGTATGCATTCTGTTACTAAAGACACTAGAATTCTTTAATATCCCTGAGTCTGGAGGACTGGCTAGATGAGCCCTCTTATTCGATATGTATTACTGCCTACCAGCAGCCCACCCATTCCACTGAGAGATTACAGAGAAAGCTTCAAAGGATCCATCTTTGTACCATGAGCAGCTAGTGAAATAACAGTCCAGCTAGACAGAGCCCAGCATTTCTAGGTAAACCTTATACACATGAGGTGTGGCTGGTTACCTCTCCACCTCAACAGCTATGCATCTCATCAGCATGAAGCACACCTTGAGGTTGAGGGATTTTTTTATTATTATTTTTATATAGAGGTTTGTACCATCCTCATGATCTCGGTGGTCAAGCCATGATCCCAAGTTTCTGTGACACACAATGTTCCTCCACTGTGCCACACAGTGGTCGCTGAAGCATGCCCAGAGCTTACAGTAGAGGGGACTGGTGGTGCTTACCCATCCGTAGCTCAGGAACCCCGGGGTTGCCAAATATGTGTGCAGAAAAGGAGTGCCGAGCCCCTGAGGCAGTAAAGTAAACATCTGCAGAAACTCCATAGAACTGTAAAGCTTGACTAGAATATCTACCCATCTATCTCTCACTACACACTACAAATTAAAGTCCTCTGCTGCATTTTTCTGACTGCATGTGGAGGCTTGGTGGCCCAGTGATAAAGTTTCAATCTACAAATCCAGTGGTATTGAGTTCAGTCCCCACTCAATCCTAGGATTTTTATTTGTCACATCTTCTTTCACCTGTGGTGATGTCTGTTGATATGAAAAATGCTGAGTTACACTGTGATTTAGAATCCTCATTAAATTGTGAGTCCCCTTATAACTGGTTGAGAAAGTCAGTTTCACAGTCAGAGAACAGCAAAGTTATACCACCACCAAGAGGGCCATGCCTAGTAAAGCGCTGTAGTATTCAACATAATCTTTTGACTGATGGCAGCTCTACTTTAACTAATCTTTGTAACTAATGTAAGAATTTTGAGTAGTAGAGACACTGATTCATGAGGAAGGATTGTGCATGTGATTTATAAATATTTCATGCAAACTAACTGAACTACAATGAACTGAAGGTCCATGCTGCAATTTTCTGTCTGTATGTGAAGCCTAATCTCAGGATGTAATATAGGGATTTTGATACAGTTTTCACTAATATATAGACTGATACATCAGGATGGTTCACGTGTATTATTTGCTACCACTATGCCACACAGGCCATCTGGACATATGAGTGGGGATCGGAAAGTAATGCACAATAATTTTTTTTCTCCCCTGTTAATGCAGCTGGAATGTTGAAAGTACACCAAAATGTAGTTTGTAGCTTGCACCACAGAGGGTATTTGGTTTTCACGTGCAGCTCTAGCGAGAGAAGCCTGAACTATGAAACAAACATGGTGCACATGTTACTGTCATCAACCTGTGAAGAACAGCAAAATGTAGTTCGATATTTGTGGGCCAAAGGGTATAAATCAAGTGACATTCACAGGGAAATGTATGGTATGTATCGAAATGACTCTACGGCTCAGAGTAATGCCTTCAGGCAGTGTTCATTCTTCCAAGAGGGCCCTATGAACCTTACTGATTTGCCACACTCTGGGCAGTTGGTAACAGCGCAACCCCACAGAATGTTGGAGTCATTGAGGAAGCAATTTTGAACAACCAGGTAAAGTCAGTGCTTGCTGGGTGTCTAAGAACATGACAGGGAACCACAAGGACCAGCAAATGATGACAAACTTGAATCACTTAATGCATTAGGCCATAGAAGTCCATGTCTTTCTCTAAGGAATTGTCACTGGTGATGAGTTGCTACACACCCAAAACCAAGCAGGCCTCTATGGAGTGGGTTCTCCAATACAAAAAAAATTCAAAGTGACTCAATGTGCTTGGAAATTGCTTGTGACAGTGTTCCGGGATATGCACGGTATGTTATTGGTTGACGATGAACACAATACAACTGTGAATGCTGCAGCTTACATTAAAACTTCAGTTATGTTGCTTCGTGTCCTTTGTGACAAATGCCACAATATTAATGCTGATGGTGTCAGACTTCTTCACAACAATAACTGCCCCCATGTACCTGCTCCTGTTCATGAAAAAACTGCAGAATTTTGGTGGGAAGTGCTCCAACATGCACAATACAGTTTGGACCTTACACTGATGGACTTTCATCTGTTTGATTCAATGAAGATGTTTTGGTTTATTTGTTCAAATTTTGTCACTCCTTTAAATCTGATGAGTTTGATGACTGTGGGAGTACAGTTAACTCATTCTGGTACTCTTCAGACCATGCACATACACTGAAAGCTGTGTGACATATCGCATTGTCCTGATGTTACATGCCATCGTACTGAGGAAAAGCAAGCTAGATGTAGGGATGGACATGATCCCCAAGGATAGACGCATACTTGTATTGATCCACTGCAGCTTCCAGAATGACAAGATCACCCAGGCAATGCCACAATTATGTTCCTCAGACCAGAATGCTCCCTCCTTTGCCCTGGACCCTATGGATGATTGTTGCAGGGTGTTTGTTTTTAGACGTTCACACTGTACACACCAACGGTCATCTGTCTGTTGGAGCATAAAATGTCATGTAAAAAGGCCCCCTGTCACAATCAGTGGATGTCCAGTTGCAGTACTGGCATGCAGATTCTAACCTTCGTCACTGACAAACAGCAATAAACATGGGTGCATGAACCAGGTGCCGGTTGTAGAGACCCATATGCAGCAACATTTGCTGGATGGTCATTGAGGAGACAGTGTTGGTAACCCCTTGGTCTATCTGGGTGGTCAGTTGCTCAACAGTTGCATGTCTATTTGCCTGTACACATCTTGCAGCTGTCATTCACACCATTTCACCATTTTGCCATGCACAGTGTACTTTAACCTAGGTGGTACATGAACAGTTTACAAACGGAGCCATTTCAGAAATGCTTCCACCCTTGGCTCAAAAGAAAATGATCTTGCCCTTTTGGACACCAGGTAAATATCTCCATTCCTGCATTACAATGACTGCACTGTTTTCCATGTCATCTATCTTCCACTACTAGTGCTGCCACCTGTCATATGCAAATGGTTATTGCACATTGATGTCAAACATAGGTGGTGGTCGCATTAATGTGACTAGACATTGCATTACTTCCTCATATTTCTGGAATAATCAGTTGTAACAAATATTTATTGCAGAAGTCAGAGAAACTCTCACAGAACACATAAAAGTGGATCAATTACTGAAGACTTTTACAGAAGCAATCAACGCCCAAAAAGTAAAGCAAAACTGTCCTCAGCCCAGAGTTTGGTTTGAACACTGCTGTGGTTTGCTAGTCATGATCCTTTAACATCAGAACTGACTTACCCAATCAGTTACAGGGAGAGCTACAGTTTAATATGGATTCTGAAACACAATACTACCCAAACTATTCGAGTATTTCACTCTACTTGTAAAAACCAGTAGCAGTACAACATTCCGCCACTAGATGCCTTGAGGTACACATCTTAGCTACTGTGACACAAACTTGTGTCATCCTTGGTGCACACAATTGTGAGTTGAATGTCAGGATGTGTTTCATTACTTCTGTGAATTGTGAAATTGATAACATGAAGGAGCAACTGATATGCATCAAATTCTGTTTCAAGTTGAAGGAAACTGCAGCTGAAACCAACTGCATGCTGACAGAGGCATTTGGTGAGAGTGCAGTGAGTCATGAAAGAACAGTTGAGTGATTCAAGCACTGAAAGAAAGGCTGAGAATCTGTGGAAGATGACAAACATTCTGGTCAACTGTCAACATATACAATGCTGGAAATGATCATGAAAGTGCATGACGTGATTCACAAAGACCAAGGGGCAGATAATACATAATTTTTGTAACACAGTTGGGTTGTCATACAGTAAACATCAATTACTTCTAGCTGATCAGCTGAATATGAGATCAACTGCAGTGAAGGTTGTTCTCACCTTCTCAGCATCGACCACTGAAACCTCAGGATTCAAATGTGCACTGAGCTGCAACAAAGAGTTTGAAAGTGTTCAAAATTATTGTCCAGAGTCAAGACAGGTGGTGAATCTTGGGCCTATGGTTATGAGTGTGAAACAAAGCAGCTTCCATCACAATAAAAAGGTCATCTTATACAAGGTCGAAAAAAAGCTCGACAAGTTCACAGCAACATGAAGACAATGCTGATCATTTTATCAACATTCAGGGAATAGTGCATAAGGCATTTTGGGGAGGAATTTCTCTCCAAACATAACATGACAATGGTCCCTCACCCTCCCTACTAACCAGACCAACCCCCTGCGACCTCTACCTGTTACTGAAGATGAGCATCAAGTCGAAAGGGCGATGTTTTGATTTGACTGAAGACATTCAAGTGGAATAGCAATGTGTCTTGAACACCTTTCACCCTGTGGATTTCCGTAAGTGCTTCCAAAAATGGGAACAATGTTGGGATCATTGCATACAAACCTGAAGTACTACTTTGAAGGTGACAGAGGACATTAAGATGTAAGTATAATTTTCTGATTTTTACAACAAAATTCTCAGATATTTTGGGTAGCATCTTGTAGCTGAGGCGAAAACTTGTTTGGAAAGAGAATGGCAATAGGTGATGACATACCAGTCATAGGCCTCATAGAATACAGTAGTCTAGTAAGCAAAACAACATTAACTATCCCTTAAATATGTTCAGTATCCTACTTGGAGTAGGATGTTGACAACCTGCCCAAATAGCTGAGTGTGTTAAAGCATCCAATATACCCTGGACATGGAAAGAAAGGGCACATGGATTACCCAATCCCCCCCCCCCTCCCCCCTCTCATCCTCCCCCCCCCCCCCCCCCAATCACCCTGTGATCCCAACACAATAATAACCTTTACACAGCTACGATTCTCTGTGAAGTTGAAGTGCCATACCAGTCCTGATCAAGCATTTGTTGGATACAGGGCACTGGAAAGGATCGATAGATGGAGTACTACAATTACAACAGTAACATCTTTACTACAAACAATATACATTGAATATTCTGAAACAAATATAGTTATGTAGTAGGCATTTGCTTACAAGAACAGTATCCTTCACAGTTACAAAACATTGATTACTGTACTATGAGTGATCAGTAAATTTATTTGTTGGTGATATTTTATTGGGATGATTTTTGGCTTTCTTCTCATGTTATATTCTGATCAAAGAGTTGCCAAGTCAGAGTGGGACAGTACAAAGCTTCATGTGAATTCCAAATCATTATGGTTGGGGCATGTGTGTGTGTGTGTGTGTGTGTGTGTTTTACACATGTGCTTTGGACACGCTGTGATTTTATTTAACTACTATTTATGCTCACAAATGATATTGGGAAAGCTGTCTGCAAGAACGAGAAAGTCTAGGGTTCCAGGCAGAGTTAATGTATTCTGGTGAAAATATCTTCAACAAGGTCACATAAGACAGAAAGTATGGAACTGGGAATCCTTATCATAGCTTAAGAGCCAAGTTAACAATACAAAGATAAATGTTTTGATACCTGGCAGGACATGGGTGTTCTTTTTTTTTTTTCACTTTGCTTCTTGCAACAATTTGTTCATGTGAAACTGTCAAGATGCTCCATGGTTCAGAATCTCAATAGATGCCCATATAAATGACTGGGTACATCCAGTCAAGGGTTGGAGGAATACAGGTGCATACCATTTCCAATCTCCATTGCAGTGATCAAACCAAACTTTGGATTGATCACAGCTTTACTCACTTCGTAAATCAAAATAAAATTAAAAATATACTTAATTACCATTACTAAAATTATATGATAATCTAGATTTAAGGATCTGAAGTACATATTTTTCAAACCCTTACAGTAGCAATGTATAAAGTTGCATGACAAGCAGTAGTGGTTTGAAAAGAGGTCTTAGTTATTACACAAGTATGTAAGTATTTTCTTTGAATCATACCACTATATTTACATAAATATCAAGGTTTCAGTAGTAGAAAAGCAACAGCTATTCAATATAACTAAGAAAACAGCAACTTATTTCCAAAGCCACAGCTTTCCTGGTAACTTATTTGGTTACATTTAGTTGGTATGAGCATAAATGGTAGTTAGCAGCACAGTTTATTGTTAATACAGTGTATACGTGTAGTTTCTAAGAGTTGTTTCTCTTTTGTTGATGTGTACCTTGACTTGTTGCATATCCTTGGAGGTTCTTTCTCTTGGTAGGATCTGCAGAACATTATCAATGAATGAATGAACCATATACATTTGAAAAATGTGCCCACGTAACACTATGTCAAATTTTATATAACAATGCTGGTCTGGTATTGGGCTGCACGGAAGTTGAATATCCACCAGAACAAATGGATCTCGATGGCCGATAGAACTCAGTATCACTGCAGTACTGCACTTGCCCAGTGAGTACGCCACAATCTCACCAAGTAAATAGACCGGCCAATAGTGTTCCCTGCAGCCAGCATAAATATCACCAAACCTTGACCACTCAGTCAACTGAGTACTTTGTTTCATAGCATTTGTTACTATCTCCACCATACTACTGACTATTCACCAACAACTTTAATTGATATTGGTTTTCCTATCTGGTTTTGATTTGGACTGTGGTTCATGCTTGTCCATTGACAGTATTGTGTCAAAAGTTTGTTGCACTTTGTTGTAGCCTAGATTGCTATTGCCTTTCTCTTTTTGTGTCAGGTCCACTGTTTGTCTACCCTTTTGCTCAACTCTGATGTGGGTTGAGTCCTGACCACAGGCGATCTTCTCACCTTGCATCGTCATTATTTCTCACCTGTTCTCTGATGTGTGTGCCGGTATATGCTGACTTAAGGATATAGCAATTGGTAATGAGAAAAAAGGAAGTTGTTTCATAGCATGGAAGCTAAATTGGTTAGCCTGCTCAAGCAAAAGCAGCAGCTAATGCACCAGCAGCAGATACAGATGGATTTGTTACAAAAGTCACTTCAGCTCTTAGCGGACAAATTTCATGTGCAAGAGGAGGCCTCTGTGCCCCAGCGATTGGTGCCCCCTGCACTTGTCACCATGTTCCACCCTCCATTGTTTCCTCCTTTAGTGATGTTAGGGAGGAGAGGAACACATATTTTGCATTAACTGAAGCAACATTTTGCAGCATTTCAAGTCACAGACAGTTCATTGCAGCAGTTGCTTTTTCTGTCTTGGGTGTTGCCGGACGCATTTTTTCTCCTACAAAAATTGGCGCGTCTGTCTAACCCCATTGCCCTCTCCTTTCAGGAGATATGCACTCTGCTGACTAATATTTATTCCCAGTGGTACCATGTGGTTGCCTCCAGGCAAGAATTTCATCAATACAGTAAACAGCTGGGACACTCATACCACTTGTGGGTCACTGACTTACAAGGACTTAGCCAAAAATGTGATTTTTACCTGCACTACTCAAGATTATAAGGCTTCCTACGCTGATTCCTTGATTTGTTATGCAGTGGTTCAAGTGGCACCTGACCTGGAGGTTTGCAGGATGGTGTTGAAACTGGATAACCTGCTGTTAGTGTATTTCTTGTGCATTGCTCATTTGTTTGAAATTGCGCAGGTGGCTAACAAAGACTTATGGGAAAGCTGCAAGTGATGGCAGTTCATATGCCACCACATGTGCTGCCCCAATGTCATAAATGTAGATGACTGCCAGGTTGCAGCAACATCATGACTTGTCTTTGTCTGATTCATGCAGAAATTGTTTCACAAGCTTCACATGTCCCACCAGGACATCCATTTTGCTTGAGACTGGTTTTCCTCTCTGGTCTTGATTTGGATTGTGGCTCTTGCATGATCTGTTGACAGCATTGTGTTGAAAGTTTGTCACACTTTGTTTTAGCCTAGATTGCTATTGCCTTGCTCTTTTTGTGCTGGGTCTGCCATTTGTCTGCCGTACTACTTGACTTCAGCATGGGTTTGACTCCTGACTGCATGCGGTTTTCCCACCTTGCATTGTCATCCTTTCTCGCCTGTTCTCTGATATGTGCACTTGCATCTGGTGACCTCAGATAGCTGGTATGTCCATAAGCAATATAACTGATTCCTTTGCAATCATCACCATAAATATGTAGTATAATAATGTGTATATTTATATCTTCAGTTTTTTTATTGACAGATAATAGAGCAGGTACAGGTGCATCTCCACAATATAAACAAGTATATGCAGCAGTATGTAAGTATTTATCTAAGACACAATAATCTTTCAGGTTTCTGAATGATGAATTCATCATACACACAGTGTTGAATTACTCAGCTGCTACCCTCACACTGTTCACTGAGGAAAAGGCACTGAAGGTATATGCAGTGAATTATACATGTGTATAAAGATTAGTACATAACAACTTTAAGTTCATTACATGGACTTAAACATCTCACCTCAACCCTTCTAACCATCAACTTTCTCCTACAACTGCAAAGAGAGAGCTGATTATCATTCCCTGATGAACAGATTAAATAAAAGATTGTGAATTTTGATTTATTAGTCTCATAATACACCTAGTCTAAATCACTCCATTCAAGTACAAGAGGCATGTCAGCTACTTGTAGTAAAAATTTCAACATAAACAGATAAGGTAGATACCTTGATAATGATTAGAGATAGATAGATAGATAGATAGATAGACAGAGAGAGAGAGAAAGAGAGAGAGAGAGAGAGAGAGAGAGAGAGAGAGAGAGAGAGAGAGAGAGAGGAACATCCTAGCCTGCATCTTCAAGTATCAGTTCGCAAAGAAGACTAGTGTGTTAGGGTTGCTAGTTTACAGGGCAGTTACCCTATCAGACAAAAGAGTAGGGATCCTCAAGAAATAATAGTTTTGTATTTTTATCGATAACTGGATTGCATGAATTCTTCAGCTGGTTAATGTGAAGTGATCAATGCATAAACTGAGTGACAGTCTTCTGTTTAAATTATATTCTCAGTTGTTAATAAAAACAGTGAACACGGAAGATGCTGCAGGAGTTTAATGAAAGGCTTATACATCCAAAACAAAATAATTTCTGCATGTCCAAAAAGTTCAAAGACTGAACCACTGAGTTCAAAACATAACCATTTAAATGTTATTAGTTGTACCACTCTCTTTTCTTGCTCAGAGAAAAATGGAAAAAAAAAAAAAATATGTAACCAAACAACAGTGATTAAGTGATTAGAAGAGCTGTAGGAATAATTCATGTATGCATCAAAGAAAACACATATGATATGATTCTGATCTTCATATTTCTGTACAACAGAATGATATGCTCAGTATCACTATGTTTTAAAGGGATCCTTGTGAATTTTGTTCTTGGATACTTCATAATTTTTCCCATAGCACTCTACATATTAGCTTTTGATTTATAAAGTTTTTCATAATGTCAGTCTTGGTAATGCCGCATCTACATCTTAATTTAAGACAGCCATTAAATTTGGAAAGATATGCATGAACCAGATACAATGTATATTTATCATGTTTCACATATTTGTGCAATTTTTATTTCAAGTAATAACAGAGAAGACATGTAGCACAATCATAAACAGCAATGAAGATCTGCCTGGAAATCAGAAATTACCTGCTTACATTATTATTATTTTATTATTTATTTTATGGCCTTCATTGGACCAATGTAGTCAAAAATACAAAGTTCTAAACAATTTGGTTCGACAATAACTTAATATGATGTTTAGGTAATATAATTATTAGAGGCTATTCTTATATGAAAGGTGTTTTGCTCTTCTGTCTGCCCAATATTTCTTCATTCTTTCAGATATTTTCTTTCTTTCTTCATCTGAGACAACTCGTCCTGTACTCCTTTTATTGATTTTCATTTTTAGTCTGGTTTGTGGGTCTTGCAGTATTCTGGTTTTCTCTGTCTTGTTTTTTAGGTCATCTACTGTAATTTGAAGTTCTTTTATATCTTCCTTAATTTCTGTGATCCATTTAATGTCGCTCTTGCTATTCCACAATTTTTGAATTATTTTTTTACTAATTCTGTTTTCTGGAGTTCTCATCAGATGTCCAAAGAATGAGATGCGTTTCTTCCTGATTGTGCTCATGAGTGGTTCTATTTTCTTATATACTATTTCATTTGATGCTATTCTCCAATGTCCATTTATTTTATACTGTTTATTTATACATGTCCTAATTATTCTTCTTTCTATTTTTAGTATTCTGTCAATTTCTGCTGTATTAGTTGTTTTGAAGATAGTTTCAGCTGCATACGTTATTTCTGGTTGTGTAACTGTTTTATAGTGTTTTAATTTTGCATCTATAGATAGGCTTTTTTTGTTGTATGTAGTTTTGGTAATGCAATTTGCGTAGTTCAGTTTTTTTATTCTATTTTGCCATGATGGCTTCTCATTTAGATTGTATGTTATTATTTCACCTAAATATTTAAATTTATCAACAATTTTGATTTCCTGTTCTATTGTAATTTTGTTTGCAAGTGGTGGATCAGTTAGCATAATCTCCGTTTTTTCAAATGATATTCTAAGGCCTACTTTCTCTGCTATTTCTTGTAGTGATTTCACTTGTTGCCTGGCTTCTTGAACGGTGTTGGCTAGGAGAGCAAGATCATCAGCGAATCCCAAGCAGTTTAAGCTAATATCATCTTTTGCACTTCCAATTCTTATCCTCTTTGGATTGTCCTTGTACCATTCTCTCATTATGTATTCCAGTGCACAGTTGAAAAGTAATGGTGATAGGCAGTCACCTTGTCTTAAGCCTGTTTTTATGAGGAATGGTTCCGAAATTTCTCCTCTAAACTTCACTTTTGATTTGGTGTTGGTTAGAGTGAGTTGTATTATTTTAATTAGTTTTGGATGGAGTCCCAGATTTCTTAAAATTTTTAATATTGAAGGTCTGTGGAGACAGTCATATGTCTTCTTAAAATCTACAAATGTTATTGCCAGAGGTTTGTTCTGTTTCTTGTAGTATGCCATAATCAATTTTAAACTAATTATCTGCTCTGCACAGCTTCTCCATGGTCTGAAACCTCCCTGATATTCCCCTGACTCCTGTTCTAATTGCTCCTTGATTCTTTCATATAGGATCTTGGATAGAATTTTATATGTGCAATCTAGGAGAGAGATTCCTCTGTAGTTGTCTGGGTTGCTCTTATCTCCATTTTTGTGTAGTGGGTGGATGATAGCTGTGGTCCAATGTTCGGAAAATTGTTCTGTTACCCAAATTTTTGTTAGAGCCATGTGTAAGGAGGTCTTGACTGTGTCACTTGCATATTTCCACATTTCAACAAAAACCTGAATTTCTCCAGATGCCTTATAATTTTTTTGTTCTTTAAGAATTTCTTCTACTTCTCGGAAAGTTGGAGGGTCTAGTTTGTTAGGTTTGGTTTTTATTGGGGTATTTATGTTGATTTGTAAGGGTTCTTTGGGTTCCTCGCAATTCAGAAGTTTGTTAAATGCTTTTGCCATGATTTCTGCATTTTCCTTGTTACTGTGTGTCATTCTTCCATCTTCATCTTTCAGTATTAGTGTAGGGGCCTCATATTGTTGTAGTTGTTTCCCAAAGATTTTGTAGTAGTTCCTGGAGTTGGTTTTATGATAATTACCTTCTATATACTTTATAATATCTTTATGAAATCCTCTCTTGATTCTTCTAATATTTTGAGTGAATTTTTTTCTTTCATTTTTTAGGTTGATGGCATTTTCTTCAGTTTTATGTGTTTGAAACTTTAACCATGCTTGGTGTCTATCTTCATGGAATTTGTCACATTCTGATGTCCACCATGCGTGTTTCCTTCGTGGGTTCAAGGGAGCTAGATTCTCTGCTTCTTTTTTAAGATTAGGCACTAGTTGTTCTAGATCATCTGTTAATTTGATGGTTTGTGTTATTTGTTGGTACTTATTATTTTTAATTAGCTGATGTGGGTCAAACCTCCTTTTTATTTTATTAGTTTTTCCGGTCCTCTTCTTTAACGGTGTGAATTTGATTTTAATTTTAACCATATAATGGTCTGAGCCTGTGTCTACTCCTCTCAGTACTTTAACATTGTGGATCTCCTTATGAAAATTTTTGTCCATACAGACATGGTCTAGCTGCCACTCGCCCTTCCTCCAGTCTGGATGTTTCCATGTTTTAAGTTTACTTGGCTTCCTCTTAAAGTATGTTAATTTAGATATAAGGTTGTGTTCTCTGCAGAGTTCTACAAGTCTTTGACCGTTTTTGTTTGTAAATTTATGTGGACTCCATTTTCCAATTGTATCTTTATATTTCCTTTCTTTTCCCAACTGAGCATTGAAATCTCCCAATAAGATTTTTACATTCTTTTTATTTACTCTGTTCACAGTTTGTTCTAGAAGGCCCCAAAATTTATCTACCTCTTCCTTTGTTTTTGTTAGACAATTGTTTTCATTTGTTGGGGCATGAGCATTTATTATTGTGTAGGTTTTATTTATTGTTTTAAAGCTTAGAGTCGCAATTCTTGGTGATACTGCTTGGAAATCCGTTGCTGAATCTATTATTTCTATGTTTACTAAAAACCCTGTTCCAAACTGGGGACATTGTTTCATTGCCCTCGGTCCTGGTTTCCCATTATAAATTCTGTATCCTTGTGATTTGAATGGGTCCTCTGTGCTGTTTCTCATTTCTTGGATCCCTATTATTAAATTTTTTTGTTTATTTAGTTCATCTGTGAGCTCCGTGAGTTTTCTGGTCTGAAGTAGTGAGTTTATGTTGTGTGTTGCTATATAATTTATTTGTTTACGTTTAATCTTCTTTTTGTGTTTTAGTGTGCATTTGGATGGTTGCAAACGCTCCGATTCGTTGCTGTCTTCTAGTTGACTACCCACCGAATCCGATGTAGCCTTTTCTTGCCTTTTTGAGCAGGATGGTGGAATTTTTTTCCTAAAAGACCTTTCCATTTTTGACTGTCGAAGGTCGTCAACCTTAGCTGGAGCAAGCTCCGATTTACAACTACGCGCCACGTAGGAGTATCACCTCTCCTCCTACTATGACAGCATAGTAGGTTCGTGGACCTGCTTACATTAATAAGATACAGGGAAGTTCTAGGTGAAATACAAATAATGCAAGAAGTAGAGTAAAGGTTACCACCCACTGGTAGCAGAGGTGCAGTGCATCCTCAATTAGTTGTTGAATAACAAATGGTACAGTTATATTTGGGATAACAGAAAATGGCTCTAAGCGCTATGGGACTTAACATCTGAGGTCATCAGTCCCCTAGACTTAGAACTACTTAAACTTAACTAACCTAAGGACATCACACATATCCAAGGCTGAGGCAGAATTCGAACCTGCGACTGTAGCAGCAGCGCGGTTCCAGGCTGAACCGCCCAGAACTACTCGGCCACAGCGGCCAGCTGGGATAACAGATTTCATTTCTGTACATGAGCATGAAAACTTATCTGGCTGAATATGTTTTAATTAAGATTAAAGAATCTTAACTGATCATTTACCACTTACTCATGAAATACCCTATTGATAACAAGATGCAACACACTGAACTAAGTCTCTGGTTGTCCATCTGAAAATGATATTCAAACATAGCTTCTTGCACTAAAGTCAGTTTGATCTGTGTATCCAATGCAAAATTCTACACTAAAATCTGTACAATCAACATTCTCATCCTGTCCTTGAATGAATTGGATGTCTTGCAATAACTGACTGCTTACCACACACTTGTATTTCTCCACGGAAATTTTGTACTGTCACTAAGCAAAATCACAGCTTTCGATGCCAGAACCAAGTATTAAATTGCAGCCTATGACATAAAACAAGGGCCATACTGAAAGTTGTGAGCAACCCATTGTTAAAATTCCAATTCCTACAATATAACAAAAAGATTGCAAGATCATAATCTACAGATGTTACGCCATGTGCTGCCACACTATCATGTCATTTGTGTCTGTCACCTGATCACAGGCAGAACTTCCAAAATGGCCACCACCAATGTTTCATTTCTACAGCACCCTGCCATTGAATTCCTCACTAAAGAAGGAAAATGTGCTGCTGAAATTTGCCTCAGATTTCAGTGTTTCTACGAAGATGTCTGCATGAGTGCCAGCAGTGTTAGGAGATGGGTGAAACATTTCAGAGGTGGAAAGATGAGTGTATGAGATGACCCTTTTAGCAGTTATGCTGGAACTGCTTCCACAGAGTGCTACAAGTAAAGTTGTTAAGCTCATTAGATAATACAGACATGTCACAATGAACAAAATCATTGAAAAGCTTGTAGTGGGATACAATGCACAGAAAGTTCAGAGAAGAATCTCAACCAAAACTTTCACTAGTGTGCTAATGAGTGGGAAAGAAATGGAAATGCTTCAGAATTCTACAACAGAGACACTGAACAATATTGAAAACTGGTTCAGTCACAACAAATTGGTAATAAATGCAAGGAAAACAGTGGCACTAAATTTTTATAATGTGAAAAAAGTTGAGCAAGCTGTTCAGATTCAGATATTTGACAAAGACCTTCAAAATGTAGACAACATTAAGCTCTTATCTTAAATGGGGGATGCATATTGAAAAAGTCTGTAAGAAATTAAGCACTACATGCTACTTAATGAGAATATTAGAGGGATGCTGCAACAAAGATTCATTGAAAACTGTGTATTATGCCTATATATACTCACAACTAAAAAATATGGAATTCTTTTCTGGGGTAACTCTTCTCTTAGCTGAAAGCTCTTTAGGCTACAAAAAAGAATTATAAGAATAATGGAAGGTGTAAAATGGAACAAAACCTGTAGACCACTCTGTAAAAAGCTAGAAATCCTCCCACTTCCATGCATATAGTGTATGAGATAACCGTGTTTGTGAAAAAATATTCAATGGAAAATCCCACTCTCTTACAGAAAAATGAAAACAGCCACTCCTATAACACCAGGCAAAAAGGAGACTTTCATCTACAGCTGACTAACACATCCCTAAATAAGAAAGGAACCCTCTATTATGGGACAGTTATTTATAATAAACTTCCCCCACAAATTAAATTAATAAATGACCTGGCAAATTTCAAGTCAGCTGCTAAGGCATATTTGACTCATCACTGCTTCTATAGCCTCCACAAGTTCCTTCAGAAAGTCCACTAATGATTTGTGTCTCTGCCTTAGTGATGTATCATATAAATGTTACAAGAACTTTAAATGATTTACCATGTACATGTTACTGTAATACAAATATTAATCTGCCAGTATAGTACATGCTCTTTCTGCTTTAAAATATCTACTCTTTATTTTTGTACAATATTTGCTCTGTATATTGTACCTTGGTGATCATTTAATGTAGAAATAATGAAATTAATGCAAATTTAATATTACATTTTGTTATACATTGACTTGTCCTACATCAGAATGTACTATTTGTGTACTATATGATTAACAGGACCAATAAAACTCTACTCTACTCTACACTACTGCAAGTGGTGCATCAGTTTCTTTGGGAAACTGGAACAAGGTTCTATCAAATGGGTATTTTCAGACTTGTAGAATGACAGGAAAATATGTACAAATAAATGGAGACTACATTGAAAAGTAACAGGAAATATGTAGATTAATATGATGTACTCGGTTCATCTAAAACACAAACATTAAAAATTTTTAAATTGTTAGTCAGTACTTTCAGAATGGTTTTCAGAAAAAAACAATACTGCAACAGAAACTGAACACCATAGGCCACAGACATCACACTGTCAGCAGGACCATAGTGCTAAAAAGTGTTTGAAAAAAAAAGAGGGTATCATTTATCATATGCGGAACTTGAAGCTTGGCATGACTTACTTATTTTACATAAGAAATGTAATGCAAACAATCCTCAAATTAATGTAGTAATTGATATAAAGGAAGAGAAATTTGTTCATAGTACTGTATGAAAGCATTCTACCAAGTCAGGTAATTAGACCAACATTAAAAAAAAACGAAATGCATGATACAGGTACACTGTCCAAGAGCTCTGCAAACTTTATGCACTTGTTAATATTCCTGTTGATCACTTGTTTCTCAACAATGTGGCAAGTAGTTTTCTTTACTGCTTCCATTAATTATAATTGTTATTAATTCCAGAAAGGAACTCAATAATATAATAAATCATATAGTGGAGAGAAGAAATCCTCTGTTCACAGCAAACACATGGACTTCTAACTGTAATAAAACATAGTACTTACAGTTTCTTACATACAATTACATTTGCACAGATTTTTAACTTTCTTTTGTGAAGAAGAAGATATTAGATTTATGAAAATGAGGACAGGCAGTAAGCACTTGTGGGTGGTACAAATTAATGAGCTGCTGTACAAAACTATTTTTACAATTAGAATATCATTCTCCTGTCAGCACTAGTGATATACTGAGACTTTTTATACTTTCATTCGTTGACATCATATTGGTTAATATTTTGGGCTACTCAGTTAAGGTAGGTAATATTTATATTCAGAAAGTGAGCGATCCAAACCATACGTGGTGTTCATTTATGCAATTTGTGTAGGCCTCTTTCAATGAACTAAGAAGTCTTACTCTGATATTGAGGTACATTTGATAGGTTTGGAAATTTGCGGTTAACAACATGAACTTTTTTAAAAGCAACAGCAGCTCAAATTCTGTGAACACAAGATAGAGTAATGATCTTAATGTCATGATCACTTCCCTAACTACTGATAAAAAAAATGCACAAAAATTTTCAACATATGTTGTCAGTAACCTTCCACACAAGTCTAAGTCTGTTAGTGATGAACTGCTGGATTTAAAACTCAAGTTGAAGGCTTCCTTCCTGGAAAACTCAGTCTGTTTCCTGAGATATTTTCTTGGTCCCATTTAGTTGATCATGAAAATGTAATTTAATTAAATGTATATAATTAACAATACTATTCATATATGAGTATATTAGATTTTTACTATTGTGTTATTACAATCAGAAGATATTAATATGGAATGGGATGCACGAAAGTTGGTTGAGTAAAAAGGATGCAGAGGCAGTTACCTGATCTAGCTATTGTGATACAAGTTTTCCATAGTTTTATCAAATTGTTCCAGGTAAATATCAAGATGGCTTCTGATAATAAGCCATGGTCAACACTGTCTACTTTCTCTGCCCATTATTAAGACTTGTGAAAAGAAGTAAATTCTTAGAAGCCGGCCGCGGTGGTCTAGCCGTTCTGGCGCTGCAGTCTGGAACCACGGGACTGCTACGGTCGCAGGTTCGAATCCTGCCTCGGGCATGGGTGTGTGTGCTGTCCTTAGGTTAGTTAGGTTTAAGTAGTTCTAAGTTCTAGGGGACTTATGACCTAAGATGTTGAGTCCCATAGTGCTCAGAGCCATTTAAAAAAAAAAAAAATCTTAGAAATCAGATAAAAATCCACTTGACGCCTTCCTGAGAGACAATCCCCATTCCCAAATTAATGTTATAAGTGTAGACCAAATGTGGCTTGAATTCAAAGAAATAGTATCAGCAGCAATTGAGAGATTTATAACAAAGAAAGTAACAAACAATGGAGTCTCCTTGGTATACAAAATGGGTCAGAACACATGCAGAAAAAAAGGCAAATTTAAAAAGACACAAATTCTCGAAGATAGGCAATCTTTCATAGAAGCTCAAAATTTAGCACAGACTTCAGTGCAGGATGCTCGTAGTAGTTTCCATAATGAAACTTTGTCTCTAAACCTGTCTGAAAATCCAAAGAGAGTCTGGTTGTATGTGAAGTACGTGTTGTGACAGTGCCACGACATTCAAAAGTGCCGCTACGTTAGTACGCGAACACGGCGATAGAGGCGCGCCGCAGCTCGGCCGAGCGCGGGAGCGCCACCTGGCTATGAACGGCGCTGGCCGCAAGTCACGGCATGGCAGTGGAATGACAGATGCGGAGTCAGTAGTATGTAACCTGCTAGTGTTTCTACTTTTGCATATCCACGCAAATTATTAGTGCTTAAAGGTTATAACATTTTGGCGATGAGGATGGGATATCGAACATGGATGTTAACTGTGTGCTTTCTCAAACAAATAAGTTGTTTGTTACTGTTCATGTTCTGGATAAAGACATTCGAATGCAAGTGGACACGGGCTCTGCAGTAACTCTCATTAATTCTCGCATGTATTTGGAGTTGGGCTCCCCTCCCTTGTCTCCCGTTACGCGAAATCTGCAAACTTATAATAAGCAGAAAATTCCTATCGTTGGCCAGTTTGATGCTTCCACTGCCTACAAGTCTGTTGTTAGGACCCTCACGTTTTATGTGGTGGATCATGCGGGCACGGAAAACCTGTTCGGTTATGATGCTTTCCAGTTGTTCGGGTTCTCCATTGATGATGATGTGCACCTCATATCTGAGGATATTCCGTATCAACAACTGGATGGATTGTGTTCTGAATTCTCGTCCGTGTTCTCTGCTGGTCTGGGTCGGGCCAAGGATTTTGAAGCCCACATTACTCTTAAACCTACAGCTCGCCCTAAGTTTTTCCGGGCATGCCCTATTCCGATGGCGTTGCGTGCGCCTGTCAAGGCTGAGATAGACAGGGATTCTCCTTCCTGTTACCTCCAGCGAATCGTGGTGATTTCTAAACCAAACGGGAGTCTGTGATCGTGCGGTGATTTTAAAGCCACTGTCAATGCTCAGAGCCTCATTGACACTTATCCTCTTCCCCGTCCTCAGGAGTTATTTACCAAGCTCGCTGGGGGCCAGTTCTTTTCCAAACTTGACTTATCAGAGGCGTACCATCAGTTGCCATTGGATGCATCTTCCAAGGAATTTCTCGTCATCAACACTCCTTGTGGGTTGTATCAGTACCAGCGGTTACCATTTGGCGTCGCTAGTGCGCCAGCCATTTTTCAGCGGTTTTTGGAACAGCTCACGGCTTCCGTTCCCGGCTGCATCAACTACCTGGATGACATTGTTGTCACGGGGGCCTCCACTGAGGAGCACCTTCGCAATTTGCATTCACTGTTTCGGGTCCTGCATTCAGCTGGGTTGAAGTGCAATCTCGGCAAGTCACAGTTTTTCCAACCCTCCATTGTGTATCTTGGTTTCCACTTGTCCCGTGAGGGTATACGTCCTCTAAGACAGCACGTTGTGGCCATTACCGCTCTACCCCGGCCGTCTACGGTCAAAGAACTTCAGGCGTTTCTCGGCAAGGTTGCTTATTATCACAAATTCATTCCATCCGCGGCGGCAGTGGCTCATCCTCTGCATCAGCTGTTACGCAAAAACGTTCCTTTCTGTTGGTCCGACGAGTGTGAGCAGGCTTTTGTCCCCCTGAAGGCTCATTTGCAGTCGGCGCCTTGTCTTGCCACATTCCGTCCGGGTCAGCACTTGGTTCTGGCGACTGACGCGTCACAGTATGGCCTAGGGGCTGTTCTCGCCCATCGGCATGAGAATGGGTCGGAACGACCCATCGCCTATGCTTCCAAGACCCTCAACGATGCTCAATGGCGTTACTCTCAAATCGAAAAGGAGGCGCTCGCTATCATTTATGCTCTAAAAAAGTTCAGCGTTTTTTTGTATGGTTCTAAGTTTCACCTCATCACCGACCACAAGCCGCTGGTCTCTCTGTTCAGCCCCTCGGCATCGCTTCTGGATAAGGCAGCTCACCGCCTGCAACGTTGGGCCTTATACTTGTCTCGTTTTCACTATGAAATTCACTATCGCCCCACGGCCCAGCACGTCAATGCTGACGCGTTGTCGCGTTTGCCGATGGGCCCCGACCCGGTTTTCGATCGAGATGAACTACTCTGTTTCCACATTGATGAGGAAGAACGTCATGCGGTCGAGGGTTTTCCACTTACAGGTTCGCAGGTCACGGCGGCTACTGCGCGGGACCCGGTCCTGCGTCAGGTGATCGGTTTTGTTCAACGGGGTTGGCCGGACAGGACCGAGGGCCGGGCATCGGATCCCCTTCGCAACTACCATGCCTTGCGCCTTCGTCTGTCTGTTCGTGAGGGTGTTGTTCTTCTGGCCACGGATGGTGCATCTCCACGGGTCGTGGTGCCAGCCTCTCTTCGCAAAGCTGTTCTCAAACTATTGCATGAGGGCCATTGGGGGATATCTCGGACTAAGTCCCTGGCCCGCAGGCACGTTTATTGGCCCGGTATTGATTCGGACATCGCCCACATGGTCGCTGCATGTGATCAGTGTGTTCAACAACTGGCTGCACCTCGTACAATGCCCTCTCCGTGGCCTGATCCGGCGCAGCCGTGGGAACGGGTGCACGCTGACTTTGCCGGCCCCTTGCTCGGCACTTATTGGCTACTGTTGATTGACGCCTTCTCGAAGTTTCCGTTTGTTGTTCGATGTCTGTCGCCCACCACTGCGGTGACGATGCTGGCTTTGTCCAAAATCTTTGCGCTAGAAGGTCTTCCATCCACGATTGTCATGGACAATGGCCCTCAGTTCTCTTCGCAGGCCTTCCGTGATTTTTGTACTGGACAAGGGATTCATCATGTTACAGCACCGCCCTTCCATCCGCAATCGAATGGGGAGGTTGAGCACCTTGTCCGCACTTTCAAAAGCCAAATGAAAAAATTCCTTAGTGATTTTTCCACAGATGACGCTCTGTTGCAATTTCTGAGTTCTTATCGCTTCACGCCTCTGGGTGATCGCAGCCCTGCTGAACTCTTGCATGGCTGCCAACCGCGCACTCTACTGCACCTGCTTCACCCTGTCAGGCCTTGTACTGTGTCCCCTAGTGAAGGAAAATACCCGGTGGGCGCCGACGTGTGGGCACGGGGGTATGGATCTCGCCCTAAATGGATTCCAGGGGTGGTCCAGGCTCTTCGCGGCCGCCGGCTTTGTGAAATACGTACGGACGACGGCATGGTTGTTCGCCATTACGACCAGATGCACCCACAAGTGGTGGCCACACCGGTGCCACTGCCCCTTCTTTCGTCTCCACCAGCCCGAGAAGCCAGTCCTGTCGCTGCTGCCGATCTTCCGGGCGTGTTGCTGCAGCCGACGTCGCTACCGCTTCCGAGTACACCGGAACCGGCCCCAGTCGCGACGCCGCCTTCTCCGGGACCCATCTCGCTGGAGCACACCCCCAGGTCCACGACGCCTATGGATGCTGCTCCGGAGTTTTCACCCATCATCTTGTCCAGGAGGCATGTTCCACGCGCAAGCTTCCGTCCTGGACATTTTCGACCCTACTCTTGTGTTTCTCCGTGGGATCTTCTCGGGGCCTCCCAAGAGGCCATGGATGTCTCCGCACTGTCCGAGTCTCCAAGGAAGTGAGTGTTTTTTTTTTTCAAGGGGGGAAAAGTGTTGTGACAGTGCCACGACATTCAAAAGTGCCGCTACGTTAGTACGCGAACACGGCGATAGAGGCGCTCCGCAGCTCGGCCGAGCGCGGGAGCGCCACCTGGCTATGAACGGCGCCGGCCGCATGTCACGGCATGGCAGTGTAATGACAGATGCGGAGTCAGTAGTATGTAACCCGCTAGTGTTTCTACTTTTGCATATCCACGCAAATTATTAGTGCTTAAAGGTTATAACAGTACGCTAGTGGCATGACACAATCAATGCCTTCTTTGCACAATAGCAATGGAGATACGATCATGTCAGTGCTGCCAAAGCAGATTTACTAGACACAGCCTTCTGAAATGCCTTCACAAAAGACGACAAAGTAAATATCCGAGAATCTGAATCAAGAACAGCTGCCAACATGAATAACATAGAAGAGATATCCTTGGAGTAGTGAAGCAACTTAAATCACTTAATAAAATCAAGTCTTGTGGTCCAGACTGTATATCAGTTAGGTTCCTGTCAGAGTATGCTGATGCAATAGCTCCATACTTAACAATCATATACAATCATACACTCAATGGGAGATCCTTACCAATGACTGGAAAGTTGCACAGGTCACACCAATATTCAAGAAAGGTAGTAGGAGTAATCTGCTAAATTACAGGCCAATATCATTAATGTCGATATGCAGCAGGATTTTGGAACATATATTGTGTCTGAACATTATGAATTATCTTGAAGAAAATGGTCTATTGACACACAGTGAACACAGATTTAAAAAACATCATTCTTGTGAAACACAACTAGCTCTTTACTCACATAGTGATGAGTGCTTTTGACAAGGGATTTCAAATTTATTCTGTATTTCTGGAAGGCTTTTCACATTGTACCACACAAGTGGCTGGTAGTGAAATTGCGTGATTCTGGAATATTGTCTGAGTTATGTGACTGGATTTGTGATTTCCTGTCAGAGAGGTCACAGTTCATAGTAACTGATGGAAAGTCATCAAATAAAACAGAAGTGATTTCTGGTGTTCCCCAAGGTAGTGTTACAGGCCCTTTGCTGTTCCTTATCTATAGAAACAATTTGGGAGACAATTTGAGCAGCCGTCTTAGGGTGTCTGCTGATGACACTGTCATTTATCGACTAGTAAAGTCATCAGAAGATCAAAACAAATTGCAAAACAATTTAGAAAAGATATCTGTATGGTGCGTAAATTGGAAATTGCCCCTAAACAATGAAAAGTGTGAGGTCATCCACATGAGTGCTAAAAGGAATCTGTTAAACTTTGGTTACACGATAAATCAGTCAAATCTAAAGGCTATAAATTCAACTAAATACCTAGGAATTATAATTATGAACAACTGAAATTGGAAGGAACACACAGAAAATGTTGTGGGAAGGCTAACCAAAGACTGTGTTTTATTGGCAGGACACTTGGAAAATGTAACAGATCTACTAATAAGACTGCCTACACTATGTTTTGAGGTGTGGTGCCTTATATTGCTCCTGTTTAGAGCCTGTGTATCAGGAGAATCTCTCATGTGTGCACAGTGACAGATGGTCTGAAGCGGGTTCAGTTGAGTATATAGTTCTAATTCTCATCCACCAGAGTCCAGTAGTGCACAGAGACAGTCAAGAAACAGGTCAAGAGAATGTTTTTGTGAATTGTGCTGTTTATTTCTTGAAGGTTATTTTTTGTTTATTTATGTTTGTACAGTTTAGTACATGCTTTTAGTAGTGTGAATGATGCATGGATGTGGTCTAAAATAAATATGTAGATAATTGTCCTACTGATGAACGCTGTACGAACTAGTGTGATTGCAAACAACAGGGAATTTTGTATCATAATATGTTAAGTAAGTTTATGGTAAAAAGAAAGGTAATTCAAGTGCAAATGAGTGAGTGCAAATGAAAGTAGTTAATAATGCAAAGTAGAAATGAAATATCGGAACGTTAAATATTTAGTTCGGGAAAAAGTACAGTTCAAAAGTGTGTTATTTGTTGATTGGTTAGCCATGAAAAGTGTCAACTAACATGGGACAATAATAATAATAATGTTTTTCTATTGGACTTAAAGAAAATTGACCAATCAGAATGGAGTATTCGTTGTGCAGCTTTTCTCTTGGAGATATAGAATGCTTACTGCAGTCTAAAAGAGTCAGAGCCCAGCCTTTCAATGGTGTGGTCATGTGTAGTATGTATAGTTGTGCTACATGCTTCAATGGTGTTTGTGAAAGTGAAGACATATTTATTCCTGTGTGTTTTTTTAGAAAATACAGATTTTGTAAGTAATTTTGTGTATAAGAAAAGACAGTATTTCTGCATGGCATATTGAGCAGATCAGTGACTAAAAACTTGAGTGCATTAGACACCAATAAACTTAATAATATGGCAAGCACTTTAATTTAAGAACAATCTGTGCTTAGTAGCTGTTCAGATTTCAAGAAATACATTACCATAAACTTGTTAACATGAATGAAAGGGTTTGTGCATGACTGTGTTAAGATTAGCAAGGGCTTGGCTGTGAATGTGTACATTATCAAGGTTCAGAATATACTGAAGTTTTGGCAGTATTTCCACCTTTCATTCAAAATTAAGACCTCTTCCTGATTCTTGGAATAGTTACGTCGTATGCAGCCTGGTGCGAGTTGCAGTATGGTAGGTTTCTGCTCAGCTTTCCTACTGGCAATTTGCTGCAACGAATTCACAGGTAGGTGCAGATAATGGATAAAAGTAACCACACCGCCACAGCTTGTCCATCCTCTTTTAGAATACTGCTGCATGGTGTGGGATCCTTACCAGAGAAGATTGACACAGTACTTTCAAAAAGTTCAAAGAAGGGCAGCACATTTTGTGTTATCGCAAAATAGGGGAGAGAGTGTAACTGAAATTATACAGTGTTTGGAATGGACATAAATAAACAAAGGCATTTTTGTAGCAAAGTTATCTTCTCATGAAATTCCAGTCAACAACTTTCTCCTCCAAAAGTGAAGATATTTTGTTGATGCCGACCTACATAGGTAGAAATGATCACCATGATAAAATAAGTGGAATCAGAGCTCATACTGAAAGATATAGGTATTGTTCTTTCCATGTGATACACGACATAGGGATAATTGAGAATTGTCAAGGTGGTTCAATAAACCCTTTGCTAGGCACTTAAATGTGATTTGCAGAGTATCCATGAGGATGTAGAAATACAGCAAGTTGTGAGTATGTTATGACATATTATATGAAACTGTGTCACTGATGCAGATCTCCAACGATTCAAAATTCGAAAAAATAACTAAATAATTTCATAAAATTAGTACATCAGAAATGACTTTATTTTCATCTCCAAAACAAATATGTAAATGAACCACAAAGATAGATTTTACACAATTCCAGAATGCTTATGAACAACGTTATCAAGAAAAACTTGTGCAAAAACAGTTATTTCACATCGTTGGACTGTACTATGCTTGCACGAATGACATTAAAGATTAACAAACAAAGTTGTGGTGAGGAGTGGTTCACACATATTAATATACCTACAGTAGCTTTTTTTCACTAAGTATATGTTCTTTTTTTAATGACAGTTGTCATAAAATTGTATAGTTTTAAAATAATAGACTTCTTTCAGGAAGGTCATAGAATTATATTACATTACAGATTAGATTGGATTCAGTTTTCGTACAATAGACCCAAAAATGAGATGATTCTTGTGGGTGTGAAATGACGTATGTTACTTCCATTTAGTTTTTTATCTTTAAGATCTCTATTTTTCTTTAATATAGAGAAAAAATTTTTTTCAGTAAGACCAACATGCTTTGTGTCATATTTGTTTTGTGAATGGGAAATGCATGGATATATGTCAGTGAGAAGGGTTGACGATGGATCACATCTTATGTGGTAAATAAATAAATAAATGTATTAAAGAAGTGAGTTTTGAATGAAAACTACCCAATTTATGATTTTATATTTCACTATGTACTTTGCAAAAAGAATTATCTTTTCTTTAAACTTTGTACTTTTTCCTTGTATTCAACACTAATGACCTTACCTTATACAAAAAAGCTGTGAAAACAGTGTGCTTTCTTAGCTTGTAGAACATGGGATTCAGAGGATATGGCAAAAGTCATTTTAATATGCTATTTATGTAAAACTAATGACCTTCTGGAATTGTCAAAAGGCACAGGATGCACTCAAAGAATAAGTGAAAAGTAAGTGTGTGAAATCTCGTGATTAGTTTTTTTTTTTTTTCCTGGCATCATATTCTCTCAAGTAATTTGAGAGGAATATTAGAATGGATAATGAGAGTATTTATAATTCTTCTTCTGCATGACTCCACCTCTTTTTCTGCCTTACTTCATGAAAGCAGAATTTTGGAAATGAATATCGGAAGTCTAAGAATAACTCTGTTTATGTAAAACCTTAAAAGGTTTTTTTATGAGCTAACTTTAAGTTATTGCATTTGGTCTTGAAATAAGATGATTATGTGGCGAAAATAAATATAAGAGTAGTGAGATATTATGTCCCCTGAACAAAGTGACTACAAAGTTAATTGGAGTAGTCAATATCTTTGTGTTTCTGGATGATGGACTAGGATACAAAACACTATACTGTATTCTTGATTGTCTTCAATTGTGCTAATCAGTTTCACAAAGCTGCGGTGACGATGCTGGCTTTGTCCAAAATCTTTGCGCTAGAAGGTCTTCCATCCACGATTGTCATGGACAATGGCCCTCAGTTCTCTTCGCAGGCCTTCCGTGATTTTTGTACTGGACAAGGGATTCATCATGTTACAGCACCGCCCTTCCATCCGCAATCGAATGGGGAGGTTGAGCACCTTGTCCGCACTTTCAAAAGCCAAATGAAAAAATTCCTTAGTGATTTTTCCACAGATGACGCTCTGTTGCAATTTCTGAGTTCTTATCGCTTCACGCCTCTGGGTGATCGCAGCCCTGCTGAACTCTTGCATGGCTGCCAACCGCGCACTCTACTGCACCTGCTTCACCCTGTCAGGCCTTGTACTGTGTCCCCTAGTGAAGGAAAATACCCGGTGGGCGCCGACGTGTGGGCACGGGGGTATGGATCTCGCCCTAAATGGATTCCAGGGGTGGTCCAGGCTCTTCGCGGCCGCCGGCTTTGTGAAATACGTACGGACGACGGCATGGTTGTTCGCCATTACGACCAGATGCACCCACAAGTGGTGGCCACACCGGTGCCACTGCCCCTTCTTTCGTCTCCACCAGCCCGAGAAGCCAGTCCTGTCGCTGCTGCCGATCTTCCGGGCGTGTTGCTGCAGCCGACGTCGCTACCGCTTCCGAGTACACCGGAACCGGCCCCAGTCGCGACGCCGCCTTCTCCGGGACCCATCTCGCTGGAGCACACCCCCAGGTCCACGACGCCTATGGATGCTGCTCCGGAGTTTTCACCCATCATCTTGTCCAGGAGGCATGTTCCACGCGCAAGCTTCCGTCCTGGACATTTTCGACCCTACTCTTGTGTTTCTCCGTGGGATCTTCTCGGGGCCTCCCAAGAGGCCATGGATGTCTCCGCACTGTCCGAGTCTCCAAGGAAGTGAGTGTTTTTTTTTTTCAAGGGGGGAAAAGTGTTGTGACAGTGCCACGACATTCAAAAGTGCCGCTACGTTAGTACGCGAACACGGCGATAGAGGCGCTCCGCAGCTCGGCCGAGCGCGGGAGCGCCACCTGGCTATGAACGGCGCCGGCCGCATGTCACGGCATGGCAGTGTAATGACAGATGCGGAGTCAGTAGTATGTAACCCGCTAGTGTTTCTACTTTTGCATATCCACGCAAATTATTAGTGCTTAAAGGTTATAACAGTACGCTAGTGGCATGACACAATCAATGCCTTCTTTGCACAATAGCAATGGAGATACGATCATGTCAGTGCTGCCAAAGCAGATTTACTAGACACAGCCTTCTGAAATGCCTTCACAAAAGACGACAAAGTAAATATCCGAGAATCTGAATCAAGAACAGCTGCCAACATGAATAACATAGAAGAGATATCCTTGGAGTAGTGAAGCAACTTAAATCACTTAATAAAATCAAGTCTTGTGGTCCAGACTGTATATCAGTTAGGTTCCTGTCAGAGTATGCTGATGCAATAGCTCCATACTTAACAATCATATACAATCATACACTCAATGGGAGATCCTTACCAATGACTGGAAAGTTGCACAGGTCACACCAATATTCAAGAAAGGTAGTAGGAGTAATCTGCTAAATTACAGGCCAATATCATTAATGTCGATATGCAGCAGGATTTTGGAACATATATTGTGTCTGAACATTATGAATTATCTTGAAGAAAATGGTCTATTGACACACAGTGAACACAGATTTAAAAAACATCATTCTTGTGAAACACAACTAGCTCTTTACTCACATAGTGATGAGTGCTTTTGACAAGGGATTTCAAATTTATTCTGTATTTCTGGAAGGCTTTTCACATTGTACCACACAAGTGGCTGGTAGTGAAATTGCGTGATTCTGGAATATTGTCTGAGTTATGTGACTGGATTTGTGATTTCCTGTCAGAGAGGTCACAGTTCATAGTAACTGATGGAAAGTCATCAAATAAAACAGAAGTGATTTCTGGTGTTCCCCAAGGTAGTGTTACAGGCCCTTTGCTGTTCCTTATCTATAGAAACAATTTGGGAGACAATTTGAGCAGCCGTCTTAGGGTGTCTGCTGATGACACTGTCATTTATCGACTAGTAAAGTCATCAGAAGATCAAAACAAATTGCAAAACAATTTAGAAAAGATATCTGTATGGTGCGTAAATTGGAAATTGCCCCTAAACAATGAAAAGTGTGAGGTCATCCACATGAGTGCTAAAAGGAATCTGTTAAACTTTGGTTACACGATAAATCAGTCAAATCTAAAGGCTATAAATTCAACTAAATACCTAGGAATTATAATTATGAACAACTGAAATTGGAAGGAACACACAGAAAATGTTGTGGGAAGGCTAACCAAAGACTGTGTTTTATTGGCAGGACACTTGGAAAATGTAACAGATCTACTAATAAGACTGCCTACACTATGTTTTGAGGTGTGGTGCCTTATATTGCTCCTGTTTAGAGCCTGTGTATCAGGAGAATCTCTCATGTGTGCACAGTGACAGATGGTCTGAAGCGGGTTCAGTTGAGTATATAGTTCTAATTCTCATCCACCAGAGTCCAGTAGTGCACAGAGACAGTCAAGAAACAGGTCAAGAGAATGTTTTTGTGAATTGTGCTGTTTATTTCTTGAAGGTTATTTTTTGTTTATTTATGTTTGTACAGTTTAGTACATGCTTTTAGTAGTGTGAATGATGCATGGATGTGGTCTAAAATAAATATGTAGATAATTGTCCTACTGATGAACGCTGTACGAACTAGTGTGATTGCAAACAACAGGGAATTTTGTATCATAATATGTTAAGTAAGTTTATGGTAAAAAGAAAGGTAATTCAAGTGCAAATGAGTGAGTGCAAATGAAAGTAGTTAATAATGCAAAGTAGAAATGAAATATCGGAACGTTAAATATTTAGTTCGGGAAAAAGTACAGTTCAAAAGTGTGTTATTTGTTGATTGGTTAGCCATGAAAAGTGTCAACTAACATGGGACAATAATAATAATAATGTTTTTCTATTGGACTTAAAGAAAATTGACCAATCAGAATGGAGTATTCGTTGTGCAGCTTTTCTCTTGGAGATATAGAATGCTTACTGCAGTCTAAAAGAGTCAGAGCCCAGCCTTTCAATGGTGTGGTCATGTGTAGTATGTATAGTTGTGCTACATGCTTCAATGGTGTTTGTGAAAGTGAAGACATATTTATTCCTGTGTGTTTTTTTAGAAAATACAGATTTTGTAAGTAATTTTGTGTATAAGAAAAGACAGTATTTCTGCATGGCATATTGAGCAGATCAGTGACTAAAAACTTGAGTGCATTAGACACCAATAAACTTAATAATATGGCAAGCACTTTAATTTAAGAACAATCTGTGCTTAGTAGCTGTTCAGATTTCAAGAAATACATTACCATAAACTTGTTAACATGAATGAAAGGGTTTGTGCATGACTGTGTTAAGATTAGCAAGGGCTTGGCTGTGAATGTGTACATTATCAAGGTTCAGAATATACTGAAGTTTT
This sequence comes from Schistocerca nitens, assembly GCF_023898315.1. Taxonomy (NCBI): domain Eukaryota; kingdom Metazoa; phylum Arthropoda; class Insecta; order Orthoptera; family Acrididae; genus Schistocerca; species Schistocerca nitens. Next base: position 914,064,202 of record NC_064616.1, read on the forward strand.
GGCAGTATTTCCACCTTTCATTCAAAATTAAGACCTCTTCCTGATTCTTGGAATAGTTACGTCGTATGCAGCCTGGTGCGAGTTGCAGTATGGTAGGTTTCTGCTCAGCTTTCCTACTGGCAATTTGCTGCAACGAATTCACAGGTAGGTGCAGATAATGGATAAAAGTAACCACACCGCCACAGCTTGTCCATCCTCTTTTAGAATACTGCTGCATGGTGTGGGATCCTTACCAGAGAAGATTGACACAGTACTTTCAAAAAGTTCAAAGAAGGGCAGCACATTTTGTGTTATCGCAAAATAGGGGAGAGAGTGTAACTGAAATTATACAGTGTTTGGAATGGACATAAATAAACAAAGGCATTTTTGTAGCAAAGTTATCTTCTCATGAAATTCCAGTCAACAACTTTCTCCTCCAAAAGTGAAGATATTTTGTTGATGCCGACCTACATAGGTAGAAATGATCACCATGATAAAATAAGTGGAATCAGAGCTCATACTGAAAGATATAGGTATTGTTCTTTCCATGTGATACACGACATAGGGATAATTGAGAATTGTCAAGGTGGTTCAATAAACCCTTTGCTAGGCACTTAAATGTGATTTGCAGAGTATCCATGAGGATGTAGAAATACAGCAAGTTGTGAGTATGTTATGACATATTATATGAAACTGTGTCACTGATGCAGATCTCCAACGATTCAAAATTCGAAAAAATAACTAAATAATTTCATAAAATTAGTACATCAGAAATGACTTTATTTTCATCTCCAAAACAAATATGTAAATGAACCACAAAGATAGATTTTACACAATTCCAGAATGCTTATGAACAACGTTATCAAGAAAAACTTGTGCAAAAACAGTTATTTCACATCGTTGGACTGTACTATGCTTGCACGAATGACATTAAAGATTAACAAACAAAGTTGTGGTGAGGAGTGGTTCACACATATTAATATACCTACAGTAGCTTTTTTTCACTAAGTATATGTTCTTTTTTTAATGACAGTTGTCATAAAATTGTATAGTTTTAAAATAATAGACTTCTTTCAGGAAGGTCATAGAATTATATTACATTACAGATTAGATTGGATTCAGTTTTCGTACAATAGACCCAAAAATGAGATGATTCTTGTGGGTGTGAAATGACGTATGTTACTTCCATTTAGTTTTTTATCTTTAAGATCTCTATTTTTCTTTAATATAGAGAAAAAATTTTTTTCAGTAAGACCAACATGCTTTGTGTCATATTTGTTTTGTGAATGGGAAATGCATGGATATATGTCAGTGAGAAGGGTTGACGATGGATCACATCTTATGTGGTAAATAAATAAATAAATGTATTAAAGAAGTGAGTTTTGAATGAAAACTACCCAATTTATGATTTTATATTTCACTATGTACTTTGCAAAAAGAATTATCTTTTCTTTAAACTTTGTACTTTTTCCTTGTATTCAACACTAATGACCTTACCTTATACAAAAAAGCTGTGAAAACAGTGTGCTTTCTTAGCTTGTAGAACATGGGATTCAGAGGATATGGCAAAAGTCATTTTAATATGCTATTTATGTAAAACTAATGACCTTCTGGAATTGTCAAAAGGCACAGGATGCACTCAAAGAATAAGTGAAAAGTAAGTGTGTGAAATCTCGTGATTAGTTTTTTTTTTTTTTTCCTGGCATCATATTCTCTCAAGTAATTTGAGAGGAATATTAGAATGGATAATGAGAGTATTTATAATTCTTCTTCTGCATGACTCCACCTCTTTTTCTGCCTTACTTCATGAAAGCAGAATTTTGGAAATGAATATCGGAAGTCTAAGAATAACTCTGTTTATGTAAAACCTTAAAAGGTTTTTTTATGAGCTAACTTTAAGTTATTGCATTTGGTCTTGAAATAAGATGATTATGTGGCGAAAATAAATATAAGAGTAGTGAGATATTATGTCCCCTGAACAAAGTGACTACAAAGTTAATTGGAGTAGTCAATATCTTTGTGTTTCTGGATGATGGACTAGGATACAAAACACTATACTGTATTCTTGATTGTCTTCAATTGTGCTAATCAGTTTCACAAAGCTGTGTAAGACACTATGAATTATTGCAGTGTGTTTATGAATTTTACTCATTTCTCTCATATTTGTGATAACCATTCTCTGTAAATAACTCCTAGCAACATAAAATTTCACTGTCCATGTAATACATGTACCACTCAAATATATCACACCTATCATGAAGTATATGTAAATGTAGTAGATAGAATGTCTTTTGCTATTGGACAGGACATTGTCAAAAAGTTCACAATGGTCATGCAGTTCCTGTAATGTATGTCCATGTTGTTGTTTCTGGTTAAATATTTAGAAAACCATTAACAATGTTGTACAACCGATAAGTATATACAAACTAGATGTAGAAACTTTGTAATGAAAGTATCAAAAAGTAAATGCAATTTCACAATATGTGAAGTCTCTTAAATAAAATGAGCTACTGGCATCAGCACAAGAGACTGAAATTGCAAATAGGATACCTGCAGACGTTATCTGCTAGTCCGCACACCAATTGGTTGTTGCAGAAATTGAGTAGCTGAGCTCAGAACAGTAGATACTTCATTCCTTCTGCTGCACGAATAAGAGAAAGGAAAGAGGAATGGTTGCTTTTACTGCAAACAGATTCAAATTCCAGGCTTTAAGTCATAAGAGATACTGGACAGAGCAACTGCACTGTGCACTATGCAGATTGAACACAAAATGCAGAACTGATCATTAAAACACATAATACACCATCAAGAAATGGCATGAGAATCCCTTTGTTGTCACTTTTTGTATACTGTTCATTTGTGTTGTATCAATTACCCTACACCATTTTACTCTTTGTCAGTCTTCCGTTAAAGGAAATGAGACTTCCATTTGAGTACAAAGTTAAAATATTTCCAGTCTCATTTCAGCATACAGTCACCAGATTTTATTTATTTGCAATACGAATGATATAGTATTCTAAATATTTGCAGGAAAAATTATCATGGGTGACCAGAAACTATGTAAGCTAAGATATACTGTTATGTAGAAAGTTAGTTCTGTTCTGTGCTTTTATACGGTATAGAACAATCTTAAGGTATCCTTACTTTACAAGTACATTCTGGAAAACCAGATAATAGAAGTGAAGCCCTTATGATGAGTGTTGATGAATGGTCGAAAAGTGGAGACAGGTGAACAAAACTATGCCACTTGTAGGTGCTCAAATTGGGTGCAAAGTTAAACATAGTACCACAGACGACTGGCTACCCTTTGCCAATGATATGATATTACACGAGAACAAAGAAGATGGCATTGAAAAATCTTGTTTTAGTTGCAGCAAAAGGTGGCATCACAATAGTGTCCAATAACACCACAGCAGACAACCCACCCTTTGCCAATGATACAATGGTACATGAGAACAAAGAAGATGGCACTGGAAAATTTTTTTGTAGTTGCAGCAAAAGGTGGTCTTAAGATAGTGTACAATAAGACTGAGGTCTGGACTGTAGAAATCAAGATGTTGAATTTCAAGTGGTGGAGAATGTGAAGAGCTTCCTTTACCTGGGGGAAAACATAACACATAAGTTACAGAATGACTAGAGCACAACAGACACATCCTAAACTCTGCAGATACTACAATATGCTACAAAGAAAGAATAACCTGTTCAGGAATACCAAACTGAGACATTATATGTCAACAATCAAACATACCACATTGTATGCAATGGAGAGTATCACATTGGGCAAGAGAGCTTCTATTCATCTGGAGGAGGAGGAGGAAGAACAAAAGATCTTCAGAAACATATAGGCCATAAAAAATGTGAAGTCTGGATGCATAGACCAAGGCAGGAGCTGTATGAGAGTGTTCAACCAATTTCAAGAATGATGTGGAAGAGAAGACTGAGTTTTGTTGGGCACATCATGAGGATGGCTAAGAAGATATGGAACACAACTTGCTTAATAGTGAACATATGGATGAAATAGGTCAGGGGGACTGGGAAACAACTGGAATAAGCAGAATAGACTGATCTATTAGAATGCTGTGGAAGATCATATGTGGATTGACACCAGAATCAAAATGGAGATCATGTAAGCAGATAGAACCAGGAGTGGCAAGAGAATGGAGAGGTATTTGGATGGAAGAAGACATTCTGAACAAGTTATGTGTGATCCTAAAGGGTCAAAATGAACCAAATAAATAAATATGCATCTTCTCAGAGTAAAATATCCAATGAACTTTCCTTAGTTTTTGTTTTACTTTTTATTTTTACACATGCATGCACACATATATAACTATGGTCAATGCTTCTTTCATATCACCTATTATGTAGATCATTTCTCTTTCTAGTCTTAGACCAATATTTATGAATGTTACTGCTGTTTTCAAACTGTGATTGATTGTTAACAGCAAACTTCATAAGGCAATGTATACACAGTGAGGCTGTTGTCAGTATGCCCTACTGTTTAAAGAGTAGTCTACAAGAGGCAATACACACTTGTGCTCAACAATCAAAATTTTCCTCAATGATGAATTGCCCCTGAATAGGGAGCCATGAGACATTATTGACTGAAAATAGAAGAAGTAAGTCATCTTTTTGACATTTTCATCTGGAAAATCTGATATTATCCTTAGTGCAAAAGTTGCAGAAGCTTAAGATGGTTTGCAACATGTGGCCTCCTGTTAACGTTCTTATCAGCACAAACACCCAAACATTTAGAATATTGTGTTTTATTGATTGATTCACCCTCATGCATTATTTCTAATGAGTGTATGACTTTTAATTTGCTCTTAGATCCAATTGTATTTGATGGCTTAGATATTTAAGTGAGTATAGATTGAATGTCCAGCCAAGATAAGTCAATGTTAAGAATAAAACACTTGATAAATTTATGCTTAGCTAATGAAGGAAAAACACTGTATAATGCATTAACAAATAACAATTCAATAAGAATATTAGGAAAACACTTGCAGGGAAAATATGAAATATCTACTCTCTCTCTCTCTCTCTCTCTCTCTCTCTCTCTCTCTCTCTCTCTCCTTCCCCCTCTATCTGTCCAAACAGACCTCGCAAAGCAATATGTTAAACTTCAACCTATTCTCCCTGTTTTTGTAGTCTTTTCAAAGAGAAACGTAGAACATTATTTAATTCAGAGTGTCACTTGCAAATACTAAAACTAAATTATTAACCATGTTACAAAATCTTATACTATCAGACCACACATACCAAGAATTTTGCACAGAGAATAAAACACTCTACAAAATGTTAACAGGTTTTGAGTTGGGTTTAATAAAGTGTAGTTTTGAGGGACACTTCATTGATGAGAATGAATATACCACAAGTATATTCTGTATCCTTGGCAAAATCATTGCTTGTAAAGTCACAGTATTTTATTAAAGAGTCTGAAGTGTACTAAGGGAATCATTCCACTCCTCATCCATCACATTCTTTCCTCCCCTTGTGTGTCTAATGTCTTACCTTCACAGAAGAAAACAGAAAATGCCATACATAGACTATACCATGGAAACAAACCCAACCTCAAGATTGAAGAGCACCACATTTGAAATGCCTAAAAGAATGATACTGGCCTAGCATCTGTTCTTGAGTTAAGTAAATGATCTACCAAATCATTAAATGCCTCTTCAAAAACTGCAATGACTAATAATGGTTTATGCATGTCCAGCTTGTCTATTATACAATTATATAAAGCTCATGAATTGGTTAACAGAGTATTTTTAATTGAAAAATCCGGCTTAAACTATTTTAAAAAATCCTGAAAGGGGAACAAAACATTTTAAGTTCAATGCCATTGCTTTTTTGTATTCTACCACACAGGTGGATATGAGTGTACACCTGCTAGCTCATGGTGAATGCAGAGTGAAATTGTGTGTAAATGGCTTCAAAATACATTTTAACTAATGTAGTTATATATAAAAAAAACAAATACCTGTGTTCTGTTGCTGGTGATGGGACCTTTTCTGGACTAGTTGCTGTTGACGTACTCATTGAGTTGTTGACGAATCCCATATTGCTTTCTCCCAGGGCAGCCTGAAATCAATGAATTATACAAAACTATTAAACTGACAAAAAACTAAAACATTCCACCTATTTTTCACAAGGTATGAACGAATATTTTGTACAATTATCTTATATGTTCTGAATGAGTGATTAATATCATTTTCACTGCGAGCACACAATTTATGTCATAAGTGGTGATCTGACACGCGTGTTTATAGTATAAGGATACTAAGCAAAGGGGTTGTCAGCATACTTGTTAAAATAAATCATGATGAATGTGATTAAAATCTCTAAAAGAGTAATAATTAGTGAAAAACAATCTTCAAGACTACTACACTCATTCACACTTTCGAAATCTCTCCCACACACACCTGAATGTTCACATTAGCAGTAAAAGAATAAAAGATTATAGTCATATGTTTAAAAACATTCAAAAGACTCAGGGATATGTGGCTGGCTGATAAGCCGGTTTCTCCTATCTATATATCTTATAAAAATATATGTAGGTATGTACATACATTTTCACACATCTCAGTGTCTATGACATCATATCTCTTGTACTATATGCTGTACAATGAAATGCTTTTGCAGGTACATTCAGTGTTATAAATGGCCACTGTCTGCATGATGTTCAACATTCCTCCTAAACTAGTGGATTAATTGCAATCAAATTTGGTTCACATGTTAATTGCTATATGGAAAGAAGCACTGTGGTGGTTAAGAATCTTCTCCCTCTCAAAGTAGTTGGTATGGGAAAGGAGTAAATACCCAGACTATATTAATAAAGTATTTGAGAATGAGAGCAGCCTGTGACTTGCAAAAAACTTCACACATAGTTTCAAACCTTTAAAAAAACTTTTTTCAGTGAACTCTCCCCTCCCACCACACCCCACACCCTTTCAAAATGATGAAAGGAAAAAAGTTTCTCTCTTACTATGTTTTCGTTGTTCATGCAGTAAAACTGACATTTTCATGTATTACTTCTCTACTACTACTAAAGCTGTTGGTAACAAATTTCACAGACAGTGCCCACATGTATGACTGAATGTATCTGCAAAATTATATCATAATATGACACATAGTTCAGGAGACAATATCATAAACATGGAGATTTTTTCCTTGTTTATGTGCTTAAAATCATATTTATATGAAATTCTTTAAAGAAGCAGAGGCTTACTGCTTACTTACTATCTGGAAACAAGCACTATGGCACTAAGAACCAGCTATAGCTACTGCCCATAGTGGTGGAAACAAAAAGGGGTGATGTTGAAACATAACTCAGAAACAACTGGAGGAATTCAAACAAATTTGTTAGCAACATGACTTATTATTTGTCTAAATATAGTGTCAAAGTAAGATTTCCCACTACCACAAGGCATGGGGGTGTGGATGAGAAGAGGTGATGTAAAAATGTCAGTAACAACATATTTGTATTTATTATCTCTATTTAATTGACCTGGAATACTTTAAAAGTATGATATGCAATTTGTCACTTGTTTGTGCTGTTCAGTGTATCAACCATGTTGCGAGAATGAGCAATACAGTGATTCAATAATCTCACTGACGGGTTTTGGAACTTAACACAAGCCATATGGCTGAATACCACAGATGAGTTTAACATTCTCTCTGGAGTTGTATTGTGTAAAACAGCAGAGTATTAGATATACATGCATGCAGAATACATCACATACACATATTTTCAATATCTTCACCTATTCCCTTGGATTGATTTCAACCAAACTTGGTACACATGTTACTTAAAAATCTGCAAAGAAATACAGTGGGGGTAAAAACCACCAATCTTCCAATGGGGCAACAGTAGGGCTGATTATGGGGTGATGGACAGAGAAGGGGGGTGGAGGAGGACAGAGAGAGAAAAGATGAGTAGATGGATAGATAGAGAGGGGGGAGAAGATGGGCAGGTAAAGGGGGAAGAGCAGATGGACAGAGGGAGAAGGGAGGAGATTGAGTGGGAGGAACCTGAATCCATACTGCAGTTTGATGAATAATTTCATAGATGCAGTTAACGAATGCTTTTATTGTATTGTGTGCAGATGAATTGTGACTGTTTTTCATATCTATAATGCATGTGGTATATTTTTCAGTTTCATACTGCATCTCATCTCTGATCTTCCATTTTATCAACACATTTTTATTGTCTGCAAACCTGATGTAATTGTGGCACAGGCAGGTTGGTTAAAGGTCTCTTACAAAAAGGAAGATATTTGGAGGAATTTATCAATTGGGCACAAATATTGTTGGGACTGAAGGACACTCAGTGAGTGACATGGACACAGATTTTTGCAGGCTCAATGCATCTCAGTACCAATCCACTGCAATACTACCAGAAAATCTCATGAGTCAACAGTAGTAAATAAGATAGTATCAAAAATCTGTCAACAATATGCATTTATTTCCAACAACTGTTACCCAAAAATTAATTTTCATAATACAAAAGGGCTCAAGAACAATGTTATTGAAACAAAAATCTTAATTAATAGTAATTGTGAATTGCTACATGTAATGAGTGCTACACGAGGTCTTCTGAAATATAATGTGTTGTGTTACTGCAGTACAGACTGGAATTTCGCTTTTTGAAAACAAATTTCCAGTATGGAAGGAGTTACATATTTAAAAAAAAGACAATATCATTGCCTTAGTATTGGACATACACAGTTCTAACAACACTGACAAATAAATGTTTGGCATTGAACTGGTGGTGTTGGTGTTTCAGGTGCTGGCATAGAATTCATGGATTCCAGTGTTTTTGTAACATCCCTTTACAGATGAACCTCAGGCAACATGGTCATTTTCTACAGGAATTTAGCAATAGTGACAGAGAAACTAATAAAAAGTAAATCTTGTAGTATCCAAATCTGTGCCAACTTTAATATAAACTTCCTCTTAGATGATAATGACTACTTAAATTGAAAAAAAAAAATTAATTGATACACTGTTGAACTCATGTTTAAATCTCCAATCACTTTTAGAAATCATAGTATAAGTTGTCTCAATCAAGTAGCTAATAACATTGAATTGGATAAAAATTGCTAAAAATGGATTATTTTCATTGTTATAATAATGTTGAATGCACTCTGTGGTCTGTAAACTGAGGATTTTCTGACCTCAAAGTACTAATTATACAGAGAAATTTGCCTTTGAGCAAGCTTCAACACAAGAAATTCTAACACCAAACAGAAACTTTTGTGAAAGCCATGTGCACACTTTTTGAGCCATACACAAAAAGAGCAAACTGGCAGACTGTGTACCAGCTCCAAACTGTTGATAGTAATTTTGAAGCTTTCTTGAATATTTTCTGCTATAACTTTAACTGCCAGTTCCCTTTGAAAGCAATAAATATATGTATCAGCAGGAAATCCCCCAAATGGATCATCCCAAGTATCATTATATCAGCTAAAAGAAAGAGTGGGATTTTCTCCCTGAGCAAAACAAAATTTGGCAGTAGTGAAGAATATAAGAAGTACTCCATGACCTATAAAAAGATCTTTAGGAACATAGCTAGTCCACCCAAAAAGCTACAAAATGATAATCTGCTCAAATCATCTTACAACACAAGGAAATGCATGTGGAAAATTATTGATACAAACTCTGGTTGAAACAAACAGTTGTCACATAACATTAACCTAAAAGTAAATGAGAGATTATTTTCCAGTTAAAAAAAAAAAAAAGAAAAGGGTGATGAATTCAACTCTAACTTCACAGAAACAGTTGAAAATCTCACAGATCTCAAGAATAATCATCCCTCAAGAGTTCAACCCAAATATTTGCACTGACTCACTGTTCTTTGCATTGACATCTGAAGCAGAGATAGAAAAAATAATACAAACAAAAGTAAAGGAAAAGTAATTCACAGGACCAGATACAATCCCATGCTTCCTCCTCCATAAGTGCAGCAGTTTTATTAGTAAAACATTGTCCTACATTATAAACTTCCCATTCCTGAATGGCACATTTACACATAAACTCAAAACTGCTGAAGTCATAAAAGTACATAAAAAGGAAGTAAAGAGGGTACTAGCAACTACAGCCCAGTTTCAGTACTCTTAATATTCAGTGAAATGTTCGAATACATCAGTGCCATCGGACTAAATACACTCATAAGAAACAGTTAAATTTTGACCCCTAAACAGTCTGGCTTCCAGTGATAGAAAACTACAGCTGATACAAAGCAGGAATTACTAGATTTTACTCTTAGTCTTGTTGAAAAGAATCTACCATAAATATGTATATTTCTTGATCTCACAAAGGCTTTTGACTTGACTGATCACACCATCTTTGGAACAGATTTATTCATGTGGAATGAGGTGAAACAGCCACACTGGTTTAAAAGTTATCTCATAGACCGAGGAAAAAAATATTCAAGTCAATAAGATCAAGACTTGAGGAATTGTCAGTACTGCACTTTTAAGTATACAAACCAAAAAGGACATAGGGTTCCACACAGATCAGTCTTAGGCCTCTTATTGTCCTTATATTACATAAAAGAACTTCCCTTAAACTTATCCACCAACAGACCTTTTCTCTTTGCTGATGACATCACAAGTCTCATACCTAACACAAAAGAACCAGTCTAGACTGTGGTGAATAGAAGTACAGCCCAGCTAAACTCATGGCTTAAATCAAACTGACTGCTTCACAATGAAAATAAAACAGGGGGACTAATCTATTAGATGGCTCAGAATAAAATTCCACTGGTCCTATTATATCACTGGATGGTAACCACAATGAATTTATCGATGAAACCAAATTCATAGGAGCTTCCATCATGACACACTCAAATGCAAAGGCCACATTGAAATAACCAGTACCAAAATGAGTAAATTGTTTTTTTTTTTTGGTCAGATCAATAAAAAGTTTAGCAAATGTCAGTACTCTGATATCAATGTACTATGGTCTTTTTCATTTGATACTCATTTATAAAATTATTTCTTTGGGTAAAAGTGCAGAGTTAGTGATGTTGCTTGAGCTCACAAACAAAAGCAGTCAGAACAATACTGCTCAAATAGCAAAAAGAAATTTTTAAGTGATTGTTTAAGAAACCAAGTACATTAACCCTCCCAGACTGATACATACTAGACCAAATACCAGGTTCTTATAATTAAAGTGCAGCTGCCCCAAGTGGTCAAGTGTGAGCTGTAATTATCATATGGCAGTAAAACTTGGTAGATGTTCTAATGTGTTAATGTGGAATTGATTTAAGCTGGAAAAAAATTATTTCCAGTTTTGGTCACTACGTGAAAATCTGGCACTGTGACTGCAAGAAAGATGTATAGAAATGTTTCCATATGTAATGGGTTAGGAATGGGACATGGTCAGAATAGGTCAAACAAGTGATAAAGGCATTTTGATATTATTATTAACCACTGCTTACATAAGTTGTTTAGTATGAGCACCGGAGACATTGATGAGATGCTGCATCCATAAAATGACATCATCAACAGTTACTCGCAGCAGTTCCGGTGGAATCTGAGCTATGTGTTGCTGTATACTGGTCTTGAGATCAGGCAGAGACTGAACATGTCCATGGTAAACATGTTTTTTCAGACATTCCCAGAGCCAAAAGTCACATGGATTGAGATCAGGTGTTTTTGCAGGCCATGCGTCTGGAGAACCTCTGGAGATAAAACATTCATGGAAGATTGAATTAAGCAGCCTTTTCACTGGGCAAGTGAGATAAGATGTTGCTCATCTTGCATGAAAACAGAGCTGCACTGTTTGGATCTTGTATGAGTACCAGTGTAAAACAGACTGTAAAACTTTCCATAATGTTGACCATGGGATGGACAATTCTTGTGACACTGCATGAGCACTAACACTACCCAGGGCTTGTTCTGTATGGTCAGCTACAGCAGCAACAACCTTGTCAATAATGCCTACTGGGATAGGCTGCCTTCAACCAAGCTGACCTGTGATTTTTAATTTCATTAATATTTTATTTAAATCATTTAATGGCATTGGGCCTCCCCTCAGACCTTTCAGTCAGTGATATTTGTCAATGTACCATTGTAATTGCCGTCATTCATATAAAACAGTTTCAATAACAGTGCATGGACTCTCCTCAATACTGATACTGTTCAACTTGCATTAGGGCTTGTCAAATGACATTGTGGATGTCATACTGTCACGCAGACAGTATATAGTACCATATTTGCACCTGATGGCCACAATTGGACCTAATTTTTTTCCAGTGTAATTTGGTTCTGCATTAATGGACCGTGTAATTTGGTTCTGCATTAATGCACTAGTATATCTATCAACTTGCGCTGCCATATGACAATTATAGCCCACACTTGACCTCCATTGAGTAGCTGCCCTTTGATTATAACCACCCACTATATTTTATGAAGAAAACATCAATAAACTGGCAGGAACTCAGACTGGCACCACCATAATACGAGATCAAAAAGATTGGTTCTCCATTCAAAAAAATTGTACAGAAAAGGTGTCAAATAAATGTGAATAAAACTGTATAGTCATCCCACAAAACTGACAAAGAACATCAGACAGCTAAAGGATTTTAGAATAAATCCAAGATCACTCCTAATAAAGCATTGCTTTTCCAGCATGCATATAGGAATTCTTAGAATCTGATCTGCAGTAGCATGTCTGAACAACATGAGGCATATGTCTACATTAATTTATCCACTACTGTTATATATGTGACTGTATGTAAATGGACAAATGAGTATAAATTTTATGGTTGTAAATCTTAGACCCTTTAACCTACCAGAGTAATTTAATAATGTTGCTGTCTGCACAGTTCAATTATTCCTTATTTATTTGCGTGTATGGCGTCTTTTTAAATATTTATTAATTATTCATGTTCTGAATTCTTTAGTATGCCTTCTTCTCTCAGATTACTACCCATTATGTAAAGCACAGTACCTTTAAAGGTAATTAAAAAATTATATTTTGGCCATGTATTTTCTCTCAGATTAATACCCACAATGTGAAGCAATGTACAGTATATCTTAAATGCAGTCATGATAGTGCTCCCATCATATCACCCATTCTGGCTTGTCCAATATCATGATGTGCAATGTATGATCTAAAGGGCCACTAAAAATATAATACAATATGACCCCATCTTCTCTAGTGCTGTTACAATTGTATGTAGACATACATTGAGGACACATGTGGGGAAAACCAAGGAGCAGCCAAGTGAGTCCCTTGGTTTTGAACCACCTGTTAACTGACCCACACAGTTGCAATAGTCATTTTAAACATTGTACAATATCAAATTTAAAAGTAATATAGTCCTTTCTTTATATACCAAATCAAAATTAACCTTAGCCTCCTCCGTAAGCAGGGTAGCACTCAGTTCTAACCCTTATTTTGGGTTGGCAACTGCCCCACATGAAACTGGAGGAAGTACATCTAGTTCGCTCACCTACACCAGTGACTAAGGCACTTTAAGATGTCCAGTGCCTTCATTGTCTTTGTCTTCATGTTCTTTCTCAAATATGAGATCTAGAAACCTCAATGAATCTCCAAAACATAGAACAGTGCCTCTCATGTGCAAATATCATAAGGGAAAAGTATAACAAGAATGATTAAAGTAAACATATAAACTTATTGGTGTAGAATTAAAAACTTGTTTCTGCAGCCCATTTCAGTAATCTCCTACCTATGAATTGCAACTGGCTAGTTGCTGTTACAGGATCAATGGAGAAAAAAAAAATTCAACCCTTCCACAAATAAAGAGCATTGCACACAAATCCTTACTGTGGTTGTCATACTATTTATGGTCATGGTAAGTAGGGTAACACTTGAAACAAGTGATTGAGGGACGTCTTTCTCCTACTCAAAATTTTCAGGTAGAATTTCACCAACAAAGAACTGAATGAATACAGCAGATAGATATGGAATATCAATGGTGCAGATATCCTAGGACACTGCACCTTCAAATATTGTTGTACATCTTTCTTAACTCAGAAAATATTCCTACAGAATACTTATCATGCAGGTAACCCTGCCCCCCCCCCCCCCCTTCCTCATGAACCATGGACCTTGCCATTGTGTGGAGGCATGCATGCCTCAGTGATACAGATAGCCAAACCGTAGGTGCAACCACAACTGACGAGTATCTGTTGAGAGGCCAGACAAATGTGTGGTTCCTGAAGAGGGACAGCAGCCTTTCCAGTAGTTACAGGGGCAGAAGCCTGAATACCTGACTGAACTGGCTTTGTAACATCAACCAAAATGGTGTTGCTTTGCTGGTAATGCAAATAGCTGAAAGCAAGGGGAAACTACAGCCATAATTTCCTGAGGGCATGCAGCTTTACTGTATGGTTAAATGATGATGGTGTCCTCTTGGGTAAAATATTTCAGAGGTAAAATAGTCGCCCATTTGGGTAGGGGCAGGGACTACTCAGCAGGACATCATCATCAGGAGAACAAAACTGGTGTTCTATGGAGTGGAGCATGTAATGTCAGATCCTTAATGAGGAACGTAGGTTAGAAAATTTAAAAAGGGAAAGTTAGATATAATGGGAATTAGTGAAGTTTGGTGGCAGGAGGAACAGGACTTCTGGTCAGGTGAATACAGTGTTATAAATACAAAATCAAATAGAGGTAATGAAGGAAAAGGTTTAATAATGAATAAAAAAATAGTAACGGCATACTGAATGCATTATTGTAGTGAATGCCCAAGTCTACCACAGTAGTCCAAGTTTATATGCCAACTAGCTCTGCAGATGATGAAGAGATTGAAGAAATGTATGATAAGATAAAATAAATTATTTAGATAGTTAAGGGAGACGAAAATTTAATAGTTTAATAGTCATGAGGGACTGGAATTCGGTAGGAAGAGAAGAAAAAGTAGTAGGTGAATATAAATTGGGGGTAAGGAATGAAAGAGGAAGCCACCTGGTAGAATTTTGTACAGAGCATTACTTAATCACTGCTAACACTTGATTTAAGAAGTATGAAAGAAGATTGTACATGTGGAAGAGACCTGGAGACACCGGAAGATTTCAGATTTACTATATAATGGTAAGTCAGAAATTTAGGAATCAGATATTAAATTGTAAGACATTTCCAGGGGCAGATGTGGACTCTGACTACAATTTATGAACTGGAGATAGAAACTGAGGAAACTGCAAAAAGGTGTGAATTTTAGGAGATGGGACCTGGATAAACTGATAGAACCAGAGGTTGTAGAGAATTCCAGAGGGAGCATTAGGGTGTGATTGGCAAGAACAGGGGAAAGGAATACAGTAGAAGATGAATGAGTAGCTTTCAGTGATGAAGCAGAGGATCAAGTAGATAAAAAGATGAGGGCTAGTAGAAATCCTTGGATAACACAAGAGATACTGAATTTAATTGATGAAAGGAGAAAGTATAAAACTGTAGTAAATGGAGCAGGCAAACAGGAATACAAATGTCTTAAGAAAGAGATTGACAGGAAGTGCAAAATGGTTAAGCAGGAATGGCTAGAGGACAAATGTAAGCATGTATCACTAGGGGTAAGATAGTTGTCACCTACAGGAAAATTAAAGAGACCTTTGGAGAAAGAGAACCACCTCTATGAACATCAAGAGCTCAAATGGAAAACCAGTCCCAAGCAAAGAACAGAAAGGAGAAACGTGGAAGAAGTATATAGAGAGTCTATACAAGGGCAATGTACTTCAGGGCAATATTACAGAAATGGATGAAGATTTAGATGAAGACAAGATGGGAGATATGATACTGCATGAAGAATTCAACAGAGCAATGAAACACCTAAGTCAAAACAAGCCCCAGAAGCAGACAACATTCCATTAGAACTACTGGTAGCCTTGGGAGAGCCAGCCCTGACAAAACTCTTCCATCTGATGAGCAAGATGTATGAGACATGTGAAATACCCTCAGACGTCAAGAAGAATATAATAATTCCAATTCCAAAGAAAGGAGGTGCTGACAGGTATGAAAATTACTGAACCACCAGTTTAATAAGTCACAGTTGCAAAATACTAGCATGAATTCTTTACAGGCAAATGGAAAAACTGGTAGAAGCTGACCTTGGGGAAGATCAGTTTGAATTCCGTAAAAATGTAGGAACACGCGAGGCAATACTGACCCTACAACTTGTCTTAGAAGGTAGGTTAAGGGAAGGCAAACCTATCTTTATAGCGTTTGAGACTTAGAGAAAAGTTTTGACAATGTTGACTGGAATACTCTCTTTCAAATTCTGAAGGTGGCAGAGATAAAATACAGGGAGTGAAAAGCTATTTACAATTTGTACAGAAGCCGTGTGGCAGTTAAAAGAGTTGAGAGGCATGAAAGGGAAGCAGTGGTTGAGAAGGGAGTGAGACAGGGTTGTAGCCTATCCCTGATGTTATTCAATCTGTATATCGAGCAAGCAGTAAAGGAAACAAAAGAAAAATTTGGATTGGGAATTAAAATCCAGGGAGAAGAAATAAAAACCTTGAGGTTTGCCAATGACTTTGTAATTCTGTCAGAGACAGCAAAGGACTTGAAAGCACAGTTGAACGGAATGGACAGTGTCTTGAATGGAGGATAAAAGATGAATATAAACAAAAGCAAAATGTGGATAATGGAATGTAGTTGAATTAAATCAGGTGATGCTGAGGGAATTAGATTAGGAAATGAGACCCTTAAAGCCATAGATGAGTTTTGTTATCTGGGCAGCAAAATAACTGATGATGGTTGAAGTAGCAAGGGTATAAAATGTAGACTGGCAATGGCAAGGAAAGCATATCTGGAGAAGAGAAATTTGTTAACATCCAGTATAGATTTGTCAGGAAGTCTTTTCTGAAAGTATTTGTATGAAGTGCAGCCATGTATGGAAGTGAAACACGGAGGATGATAAATGGTTTAGACAAGAAGAGAATAAAACCTTTCAAAATGTGGTGCTACAGAAGAATGCTGAAGATTAGATGGGTAGATCATGTAACTAATGAGGAGGTACTGAATAGAACTCAGGAGAACAGGAATTTGTGACACAACGTGACTAGATGAAGCGATCTGTTGGTAAGACACATTCTGAGGCATCAAGGGATCACTAATTTAGTATTGGAGGGAAGCATGGAGGGTAAAGATTGCAGAGGGAGGCCAAGAGATGATTATACTTAGCAGATTCAGAAGGATGTAGGTTGCAGTAGTTAATTCGAGAAGAGGCTTGCACAGGATAGAGTAGCATGAAGAGCTGCATCAAACCAGTCCTTGGACTGAAGACCACAATAACAACCCTGTTTTATAGCTGCCTCCAGCAGGGGCAGATTGTGAACAGTGGAGCAACAATTCATAATCTGCTATGACATTGACTAATGAGCTACCTAGACTCAGGTGTCCAGATCAAGTGATAGTTGATCATTCCCTCCAAGGTCTTTCCTACACAGCTTCTTAAGGTGACACAT
This sequence comes from Schistocerca nitens, assembly GCF_023898315.1. Lineage (NCBI taxonomy): Eukaryota > Metazoa > Arthropoda > Insecta > Orthoptera > Acrididae > Schistocerca > Schistocerca nitens. The sequence continues at coordinate 914,081,616 of NC_064616.1, forward strand.
CTGTAACTAGTGAGTCATATTCAGCTCTCCCTGGTTTGAGAGTCACAATAAAAATTGCCTCCCTCCATGAGCTAGGAAATTGGTCTGTCTGCTACATCAAACTGAAACATTCCATGAGGATTTCCTTTTATTCTATTTGCAAGTATTGCAGCATGCTGTATGGAATTCAGTCAGGATAGACACAGTATTATGATCATCCAAGAGTGATTCCAATTCTGACGTGGAGAATTGGCTGTAACATGGCTCAGAATGGTTGAATTTGAAATCCAAACCATATCTCTGCATGTTTGCAGTGGAATATTGGATCCTAGCCGGTAGTGGCAGTAGCCTTTGTAAAGTGCTCTGCCATTGTGCAGTGCAGGTGATATCCCCAGGTGTTGTTTGAAGACACCCCTTCCTCTCACAGCTGCTATAGGTGCTTAGCTCCATTTATTGTAAATCCTACTGATTGTTTCCCATACAAAAAAACTGAAATAATTGATAGAGTCCAAGAATATTTCACATTGCCTTTATTTGGTGCCATTGATTGTATGCCAAGATTTGACCCTTGTCACTGGAAAGGCCACAAGGTTCTCTGCTGTTGATTAGTATTGAAACAACTGCAGAGTTGCACAGCTGGCCCACACAGCCGAGTGGCACTCATTGCTCCACCAAGGTACATGTAGCCTTCTAACATGAGCTGAGGATTCAGTGGTGGATAAATCAATGGCATCATGGGTCATGCTTATGGTATGGTCCACCCAGTTGTGAATGCTGTCTCAATGTTCAAAAACAGTCAGTTGGCTGTGCTGTGACCAATTTACTTTACTGATCTTCTTTCTCAGCAGCTTCCTATTGGAAACTGCTCTGTCCAGAAGGTGAATCCAGTGTGGGAACTGGTCACTGGAACTATATTCATCAGAAACTTTCAATTGAGCATAATCTAAGAGAGGTGGAGAGCAGGAAGAGAGGTATATGGCTGAGAATGACCCACTAGCTGAAGTATGTGTGGTTTCCAATGGCTGCAATGTACTGCTTGTGAGACATCATGAGGTTCTCTTAATCTTGACACCTGGGGAACACAGTTCCTAAGGCTCTTTACCCTTTGTGTGCTTTACAGCCTCCTATTATGAGAAGTGGCCAGTTCAGTTGTACTATAAGGGTCTCGAAAATCTTATAATGGAATGCTTCTTGTTACAGCAGGCACAGAGAGGATACTGTACTCCTTTGTCCACATGAATCTCAACAGAAACTGCTTGAAGGTCTATAGTCACAGGTACGCAGAGAAATGGAATATGTTATTTACAAACACAATCACTTCTCCTTGGACTGTATTTTCACTGAGATCATCCTTGTCATGGAGGGTACTGCCTCTTAGCACTTGGGCACAAAGAGGTTTAAAATGTGTTTTCACAAAAGACATATGCACATGGATCTTCCTAGCACAATAGCACAAGGAACCCATTCATTTATGCTGCAATAAGGGAACTCTCTTAGCAGTAAGATTTTTTCTTCAACTTTCCCCTTAACCTTCTACTGAGTTGGGGAACCTAAAATGGATGATAAAATGGATGAGGGGACCAGTGGTTCCATGAGACTGGCTTCACACCCCACAGTGTCTGTATAAATGCCATCATAAAGGACAATAATTACTTAACTACACACATCAAAAAAAGTTTTTCATCACCCCAGTTCCCAGAACTCCTGAAGATAGACATTGACTGTGGATACTGTATCACAGACACAGTCCATCTGACTTTTCAGAGACATCACTAAACCCACCCAAAGATGTAAACAACCGCACATGAGCAGCACCTATTAAACAGAGGGGGTCTGACAGAGTGTGAAGGTATTACTTGCAGTGCTAGGCCCATGGGCAGCTTTGCTACAATTTCTACAATTTGCCTGCCCCTTACATAACAGCTCATTGTGTGCAAAATACTGGCATCAAAAACACCTTAAGGGATTTTGTATGCAGAATCACACTTTTAAGATGATAAACCATGCTTTGATACATTGGGGAACAATAGATAAGAGACACTTTTTTAAGTAAGTACTGTTTCGAAATAAAAATAAAACAAGTAGACTTTTCTTAGCAATTTTACTTTTTCATGAAAGCTTGTACTTTAATTTACTTTTCTACATAACTGCCACAAATATTAATGCACTTATCATGTCATACAACCAGTTTCTGAATACCATCCTCATAGAAATCTGCCACCTGATTAGGCAACAATTGCATAAAAGCACACTTCTTGCCACTTGCAGAAACTCATCACATAACATGAAAATCTTAAAGTGTCTGTTTTCACTCACTTTTTTATCAAATTTCTGCACCAAATTGTCAGTACTGACTGGAGGTCACCCACTTCATTCCTCATCATGCACATTCACACAGCTATCTTTAAAAGCTCTCACCAATTTCCCTACTATAGCATCACTCATAATGTTTTCTTCATACAGTTCACTGATCTGATGATGAATTTCAGTTGCTTTCATGCCTTTAAGAAAATGAATCACAATGTGCATTCCACAGCTGGCGGGATTCTCAATCAGAGGAGGCATTTCAAATACTCACAAATGAATGTAAACACATCAAATATTGGTGGGAATTACACTGAGCTGTCACAAGTCATTGGATAGTGATATGCAATTATACAGATGATGGCCTACGCTAATATCACAATGTATCCTGCAGTGCCTCTCGTGGGCTTGTGACTATATTGGTTGGACCCTAGATGACTGGAAAACCATGGCCTTGTCAGATGAGTCCCAATTTCAGTTGGTAGGAGTGATGGTAGGGTTTGAGTGTGGTGCAGTCCCGATGAAGCCATGGACCCAAGTGGTCAAAAGGCACTGTGAAAACTGGTGGTGTCTCCATAATGGTGTTGTTTGTGTTTGCATGGAATGGACTGGGTGCTCTGGATGTTCAGCTACTTGGAGGCTATCTGGAGCCATTCATGGTCTTCATGTCCCAAAACAGCAATGGAATTTTTGTGGATGACAGTGTGCTATGTTACTGGGCCACAGTTTTTCATGGTCGGTCTGAAGAAAATTCTGGACAATTTTAGTGAATCGTTTGGCCACCTAGATCACCTGACATGAATCCCATAGAACATTTATGAGACATAATCAAGAGGTCAAAATCCTGCACTAGCAACACTTTCAGAATTATGAATGGTTGTAGAGGCAGTGCAGCTAAATATTTCTGCAGGGGACTTCCAACAACTTCTTGAGTCTGTGCCACATTGAGTTGCTGCACTACGGCTGGCAAAAGGAGGTCAAACACGGTATTAGGAGGTATCCCATGACTTGTGTCATCTCAGTGTATGTAGAAAGCTAACCCATGACTTGTGTTGTCTCAGTGTATGTAGAAAGCTAGATTAAAATACAGGATTTCATCTAAAAATAAAATTGTTAAGAAAAGTCTACTTGTTTTATTTTTATTTCAAAACAGTACTTACTTAAAAAACATGCCTCACATATTAGAAGGCAAAACAATGGCAGTTGGTTTTCGTAGTTCCCCATCAAGTTTTCATGATGTCATATGCATCAATCACTCCATCAACATCTCATTCTTCCTTTAATTCACTAATTTCTAGGTCTGCTACATTCCTGAACTTACACCTTCACTAAATTTTTCAGTGTTATGCTGTTCTCTCAGAATTAGGTACTCACCAAGTCATTTCACAATCAGCAGCAGTGTTGCCTGACATAAAGCAACAGTGTCCCATTCTAGAGGTGTTTGAATGACTTCAGGGATCCTGCCATCAAATACAAAGTTTTCTGTATATGGAAATATGACAAATTTTGTGCTGTACTTTCCTACCTTTTAATGATAACAAACACATTCTGGCAGTTGATATTTGCTGTGTTACTTATATCTGGTTTCATCTTGGTGTGTGAGTGTTCAAGAGGGTTGAACACACAACTTCTCTCAATGAAATGTGTGTTAGGGCAAACTCAACAACCCTTTCAAATGCCTGAGAGTGTTTTTATTGGTTGTTGTAGGCTTCATGGATGCCCCATGAGCTACAATGGAAACAGATGATGAATCAGGCAAAGTTCCACTTACATACAAGTGGAGCACAGAAAGTGCCCCTCCTTTAAAAAAAAAAAAAATAAGAAACAAATAGAGGTTTGTGCCATTTTTGTGCTCAGAGCAATTAAAGCTCAGTTTGCTGTAGCACACAACATTCCATCACCACATGATGGTTACTGACACATGGGCAGAGCTTAGGGCTATAGAGGGCTGGCAGTGCTTACAAGGCCCCAAGTAAGGAACACCAGTTTTTTCACATCTGAACCCAGCCAATACTGGCTAAGTTCTGTGAGGTGCTCAAGGCCAAGGGCAGGGGGTGTTGCATATCAAGTGACATGGATGCACCAAGCACCAAACTCTGATGAACTAGTCACTAATACCATTAGGAAGTAAACTTGTATAAAATGAGTTTATTAGCAAAGGTAGGTGGTAAATCATGCAGTTTACATGTCACAGGTATCAGAAATATACATAGTACTCTTGCAGGTTTGAACAGACAGAATTTGTATCTCCACAATGAGAATGAAGAATTATACAAGTTTGTGGATCTAAAGAGTGTAACCCTAAGGCCAGTAAAATAGTACTTGTTTATGACACATTTTGACACAGAGATTAGGCCATTCCTTTGCAAATGTGGCAACAGTGTCTAGATTCAAAACTTTTTTCTGTTAAATGCCCATATTACATGAGTTTGTCGGATTCACATTTTTCTCAATGACAGTTACTACATGATAAATAATGAAAGCTGTATATTGTCTATGCTGTTTTTTACTGTTTTTGGATGGAAGGAAGGCAATTGGTAACTTATCCCCTAATAATAACTGGATAAAATTTGTTCTTAGAGATAAAGGTTTGACATGGGTTACAGTTGCTTATCCATGAAATGGATGTGTAATGTGTAGACATATTTATATAGTATGGAGATGTTTGTAAAACAGTTCCATTATCTACAAAGTATGCGCAAACTCATGTCATTAGAATTCATTCACATTTGCAAGACAGTTAATTTCTGTATTGCTATACTTTCTCTCACGACTGGCTATTTTATAATAAACACTGAAATGAACAAGATTAGAATTAATAATAAATATCAGCAAACCATACAAAATGAAAACAGACAGAGAGCAGGAACGACAAAGTTAACTGCAGGAGCATCTCTGGAAATGTCTGGGAATTAGTCTTGCTTATAAATGTTAATGATGCCCACATAGTATTAGGGACAGAAAGCTGGGTGAAAGGAGACCTCAACACCAATGAAATTCTAAATTCCGATTGGAATGTATATCGCAAGTGTTGACTGAATGCTGGTGGTGGAGGTGCTTTTATAACAACAAAAAATATGATAGTATATAGTGAGATTAGTACAGAGTCCAAATTAAAAAAATCTGGGTGAAGATGAATGTTAAAGGTGCATCAAACATAGTCATTGGAGGATTTTACAGACCCTCTGCCTCAGGAGCAGCAGTGCTGGAATATTTGTGGTAAAACTTATTGAATATTTTACATATATGTTCTGGTCCTGTTGTATTAAAAGGTGGAGAATTGAGCTTACCAGCTAAAGACTGGGAGACTCAAGTGATTTCGCTGGAAAGTCAGGACAGGGATCATGTGAAATGGTACATCCAAAAGCTATCTTGAGCAGTTAATTGGAGAACCAATTCATGAAGGTAACATCTTAGATATGCTAGTGACAAACAGGCCCAAGTCCTTACACATAGTTAGCAAAGAACAGGGAACCAGTGATCATAAGGACATTACAGCATCACTGAATAAGGCTGTAAATTGGAATATGAAGAAAGTTAGGAAGATCTTTCTGTCTAGCAAGAGCGACAAGAAACAGATTTCAGATTACTTGAACAGTCGGCATGAAAATTTCATCTACAGCAGTAACATTTTGAGTATCAATGGACAAAGTTCAAGATTACTGTAAAATATGCTTTAGACAGGTATGTGTCAAGAAATCATTGCCAGCAACCATTAAAAACTTGGTTGCAGATAGAACACAGTATAAAAAGAGTTTGAAAGACTTTTTGGTGGGAAACTCCTTCTACTCTATAGATGAATATCTTAACAGGGACTGTTAGATCAGTTTATATAAAAATGTCCATTACATTTCAGTTTTACAGCACTTGATCACAACAGTCAAGATTAGGTATTCTGTGCATGATAAATTTATTAAAAGTGCATAACTATGCTCCACTCTGACAGTGTACTAATTCTGTAAATATTAGCAGTTCCAGTTTACTGTAATGTATTCACATATCTTGATAATCTCCTAACAAATGATGAGGGGAGTGAGTATTATATTCAAACATTCTATGTTATACTTTCTGGCATGTTCCACACCTACAAGAATCATATCATTGTGGGTCTATAGAACTAAAAATGAATCTAATCTAATCTCAAAGTTGTGATAGATTCACTAGCCATGCTAGAAAGCTGCTACAAAAGCAAAGATAGCTTCAACACAAATTTAAACACAGCCAAAGTCTCACAGATAAACAAAAATTAAACAAAGCCAAAATTCGTGTAGGGAGAGCAATGTGTGAAGTGTTCAATGAATTTGAAAGTAAGGTTCTATCTACTGACTTGACAGAAAATCCTAAGCAGTTTTGGTCTTATGTGAAATCAGTAAATACATCTAAGTCATCTGTCCAGACAGACTGTGACCATAATGGCACAGAAACAGAGGATGGCACAGAAAAGACTGAGATACTAAATGTCTTTCTCCAAAACTGTTTCACACAGGAAGAGCATATTTTAGTGCCTCCTTTAAATTATTGCACAAATGACAAAATTGATGATATCAAAATAAGTGACCAAGAGACAGGTAAGCAACTGAAATCACTCAACAGAGGGAAGGCCACTGGTCCTGATGGGATACCAGTATGATTCTAAATAAAATATGTGAAAGAACTGCTCCCTCTTCTAGCAGCTGTGTACCATTTCTTTGGAGGAGTGAAGGCTTCCTGATTATTGGACAAAAGCACAGGTCATTTCCATTTTCTAGAAGGCTCATCAAAGAGATGCACAAAACTATAGGCCTATTATCTCTGATGTCAGTTGCTTGCAGAATCTTGTAACATGCTCTCTGGTTGCATATTATGACATTTCTGGAGACAAAAAATCTCCTGTGTAAGAATCAACATTCGTTTCAAAAACAATGATCATGTGAAATCCAGCTCACTCTGTTTGTCCACGAGACCGAGAAAGTGGTAGTTACTGGTTCCCTGATAGGTGCTATATTTCTTGACTTCCATAAAGCATTCTACACAGTTCCACACTACCATCTTATGAACAAAATATGAGCCTACAGCATGTCAGACCAACTGTGTGACTGGATTGAAGAATTTCTAATAAACAGAACACAGCATGTCATTCTCAATGCAAAGAAATCTTCCGACATAGATGTGACTTTGGGTGTAACCCATGGGATTGTTATATATCAATTACTTTTCACAATATATTTATATGATATGGTAGACAACTCATAAGTTCCACAAGGCTTTTTGTCAATGATGCTACAATATGCAGAGAAGTTGCAGAGCTAGAAAATTGTAACAAAACGCATGCAGACCTACAGATGATCAATGCTCGTTGCAAGGAGGGGCTATTGACCCTCAACATAAAACAAATGTAATGTATTGTGTATACATAGACAGAAAGATATATTGTTGTAGACCAATCACTGGAAGTGGTTATTTTTATAAAAAATATCTAGGAGTGTATGTATGGAGCTATTTGAAGTGGAATGACCACATAAAATTAATCACAGGTGTACCTTACAAAACTCACTTTTGACCAATGTTTAGATATTGCTCATCAGTCTGGGTTACATACTAGATAGGATTGATAGAGGAAATGGAGAAGATCCAAAAAAGATCAGTATGTTTCATTGCAGGTGCATTTAGTAAGCATGAAAGCATTATAGAGATACTCAGCCAGCTGTGGTGGCAGACACTCTCAGACAGGTTTTTGCACCATGGTGTGGTTTTCTATTAAAGTTCTGAGACAGCAAAGTCAATAAACATGTTGCTTCCTCCTATGTATGTCTCACAAAAAGATCATGCAGATCAAATTAGAGAGATTCAGGCCTAGACAGAGGCTTACTGGCAATCGTTCTTCCAGCAATCTATTCGCAACTGGAACATGAAAGGGGGAAGTGACAGTACACAACGTATCCTTTGCCACAAACTGTAATATGGTTTGCAGAGTATAGTTGTAGAGCCTGTACTAACAAACTTGTCTGGGAACATACTAGCTGATGAATGATTGTTGACAACTAGTTACCTTATTGTTGGCTTATGAGCAGAAATTTCCAGTCTGTACATTGACTACAAGATAATTCATTAATCTTATTTATTCATCATTTTTTTATTTTAATGGTACAGATGCATTACAAAAGAAATAATCATTAAAATTATATGACCAATTTAGTATCCTAATCAACATGTTAATACACATTTTAATATTTGTTTATTCAGTTTACATTTTGTATTTTCAGCAGATTCATTTTATGGAAATTCCAAGAGTGTATTTCACTATGTATACACACTTAAAATATAATTTGGAAGAAAAAGACGCTAGTGCTTTCAATTTAGTGTGTAATTTACACTTAAAGTGGTCAAAATCAGAAAAGGTTTTGTGTATTATGTGATTTTAATGAATGTCTTTCAATCTATATTAATGATATTATCAGAATCATAAGAATTGTTATTGAAAAAAAGGACAATTTTACCAGTGATTGTTGCTCAGCCTGTATTAAAAACAAACTAAAAATTGCAATACATTTCAAAATATATGTTACAGTCAGGTTAAATACTATAGGAAAAATGATCTGGAAACCTTATTTGGATCCTATAATTTGTTCTCATTAGTTAACTTTCCATCACGGGTGGATAAAGACAGAAGGTCCCTAATTGATAATGTTTTCTTTGATGAGGCACAAAGCAAGAAAATAGCTGTTAACCCAGTAACAAATGATCTCTCTGATCATAATGCACAGTTAGTCAGGATAAATGACATAGTACCTTACAGTGTGACACACCTCAGTGGAAGTCAGTAAGAATCATTAATGACTACATGGCAAATGTTTTTAAGAGTAGTTTACAAGGAACAACGTGGGATGAAATTTATAAACAACAAAATGCCAATATAAAATTTAATCTATTCCACGATAAATTCATATCAGTGTTTGAAAATAGCTTTCAGCATAAACTAATCAGAAGGGACATTAAACAGCCATGTAAAAAGCAATGGATCACTAAGGGGATTAAATTATCTCGTGAAAGGAAAACGGAAATGTATCTTTTGGCAAGAAAAACTAGAGACCCTGTAGTAATTGTGCACTACAAAAACTACTCAAAATTACTAAGAAAGGTAATTAAAAAATCAAGAAACATGAACATAAAGTTAGAAATCAGTATGTCTGACAACAGAGTTAAGGCAATATGGAATATAGTTAAGCAAGAGACAGGACAACCAACCACATAAGAGGATAATATTACCATTGAATTGAATGGGAGGGTTATAAATGACAAGTCACAGGTAGCAAAAATATTTAATAATCATTTCTTAAAAATAGCAGAAAGCATAGGGACCAACAGTTCAAGAGAAAAATCAAAGCAATATGTTGAAGAAGTAACTCTCATAAAATTACATCATATGAATGTACCACCAACTTCTACTTCTGAAATTAAGAGAGCCATACATTCTATCAAGAATAAAAGATCTTCTGAGTTGGATTGTTTAGGGGAGGAGACCAGACAGCGAGGTCATCGGTCTCATTGGATTAGAGAATGATGGGGATGGGAGTTGGCCGTGACCATTCAAAGGAACCATCGCGGCATTTGCCTGGAGCGATTTAGGGAAATCATGGAAAACCTAAATCAGGATGGCCGAATGCAGGATTGAAGCTCTTCTGGTTTTGATGGTGTTTCCAATAGAGTACTAAAGATTTGTTCATGTATATTAAGTACAGTATTGTCTGAAATATGTAATGGATCACTAACTCAAGGCATTTTTCAGAGAGACTAAAATATGCCATTGTTAAACCCCTCTTTCAGAAAGGTGATAAGAGAGATGTCAGTAACTACCAAGGTATTTCACTGCTGACATCATTTTCCAAAATTTTAGAGAAAGTGATGTATTCTAGAAATAGTATCTTGCCTTGGCAACAGTAATATCCTCAGCAAATCACAGTTTGGGTTTCAGAAGGGTTGCTCTACAGAGAATGCCATTTATATGTTCACACTCCAGATATTACAAGCATTAAATAACAAACTAGCACCAGTAGGTATTTTCTGTGACCTATCCAAGGCATTTGATTGTGAGAATCATAGTATACTCCTAGATAAACTGAAGTTTTGTGGGAGTGATGGCTGGGGAGAGTGGGGCTAATGTGGACATGGGGTAAGAGTGGACACATGGTGGGGCAAATGTGGACAGATTGCAGACACCTTGTATTTTTTAGTTGGTGGTCAAAATGCTGAAGATACAAAGAATTGCTTTAATGATTCTGGTAATGTGAAAACTGGTGAATCCAAAGGTACTGCATTTTAAAAAATTGCCTTGTTTTAGGATAAAGCACGAAACATAAAAAATGTCCGCACTAGCCCCACCCTCCCCTATAGCCAACCAATAGATCATGTCATAGCTAACCAAAAGAATTCAGAAAGTTGTACTTAGTAGTAATTCAACAAACAGAATCCAGGGACATAATTCTGACTGAGGAGAAATAATGTATGTGGTTCCGCAAGGCTCAATCTTGGATCCACTACAGTTTCTCATGTATGTAAATGATCTACTATCTAATGTACAAGCAGAATTAGTTCTTTTTTCAGATTACACCAGTATTGTAATCACTCCCAGTCTACACACAGAAATGGAAGAAATTGTGAACAAAATTCTCAAAAGTATCATTGACTGGTTTTCTGCAAGTGCTCTCACCCTGCATTTAACAAAGACACATCATATTCAGTTCTGCACCTCGAGGGCAGTGTGGAAACTTCAAAATTATTAGGTCCCCATACTGATGAGAATTTAAATTGGAATTTTGGAACTCCTAAAACAACTTAGTTCAACCACATTTGCACTTAAAATCATAGAAAATTTTGGCGAGAGAGAAATCAGTAAGTTGACATGTTTTGCTTATTTTCAGTCAGTAATGTCATATGGAATAGTGTTCTGGGGTAACTCATCTTTAAGAAAGAAGATCTTCATTGCCCAAAAACATGCTGTAAGTGTTCACCTGCAATCATCTTGTACTGCTTCACAGTATATTTATTCCCTCATGAAGTCTGTTGTAAATGATCCACTACAGATCAAAAGGAACAATGATGTACACAATTACAATACTAGAAATAAAACTGACATTCATTACTCAACATTAAGGTTGTCTTTAGCACAGAAAGGGGTGCACAATGCTGCAACAAAATTTTTTGACCAGTTATCCAGTGATAAAATGTCTAACAGACAGCAAGGTAAAATTTGAAAATAAAATGAAAAAGTTTCTCCTTGACAGTTCCTTCTATTCTGGGACATAATTTCTATGTTTGTAATGTGTAAAAGGTGGTGAGTATGAATTGTTAACTCAATCTGTATATCTTGTTTTAATTTCAAGGGAAAAAAATAATTATATGGTAAGGTCTAGAGTACAAATTAATTTGCAATATGAATGTAAAATGACTCGTTCCACATCATGACAATTTATCGTGCAAAATGATCCATGGAACATGAACGTAACTAATAAACTAACTATGAATAAGTCTACTACATCAGTATTTTGGGACAAAAGACCTGTGAATGAATCAATAAATTGGAAAAGAATATAGTCTATATCCCTTAAAATTCTGGGTATGTAAAGAATCAGTACAAAATTCATTAATTCCTCCATGAAATTACAACAGTTAAGTATATAAGAATCAGACCTTCATAACTTAATAACCGACATTAAGAAAAATGATAAACAAATATTGATGAACATTGATTATATTGAATAATTACTGTTTTGTAGTCACCTAAGAAACTTGTAAATACATCCTTGTTAGATTTGTGAAAAATTAAAGCACAAGTGCCATAGCCCACAAATACATGATTATTTAGTCAGTAGATAGTGGCCATTCAAGAATGATAGACTTATGGTTTGACTAATTATGTGAAACAGGAGTGTGAATGGACATACTTAAGAGTGTTGTACTGTTCAATGGCTAGTACATGCCAACATCTACATCTACACACGTGCTCTGCAAGCCTCCATATGGTACATGGTGGGGGGTACCTTATACCACTACCAGTCACTTCCTTTCCTGTTCCACTTGCATTTGTGCCAACCTTTTCATTTCAGAGTAGCACTTGCAACCTACATCCTCAATTATTTGTTGAATGTATTTCAATCTCTGTCTGCCTCTACATTTTTTACCCTCTACAGTTCCCTCAAGTATCAATGGTGTCAATCCCTAATGTCTTAACACTTGTCCTATTATCCTGTCCCTTCTTCTTCTCAATGTTTTCCACATAATCCTTTCCTTGCCAATTCTGCAGAGAACCTCCTCATTCCTTACCTTATCTGTCCATCTAATTTTCAACATTCTCCTGCAGCACCACATCTCAAATTCTTTGATTCTCTTATGTTCCAGTTTTTCCACAGTTCATGTCTTACTATCATACAATGCTATGCTCAAAATGTACATTCACAGAAATTTCTTCCTCAAATTAAGACCTATGTTTGTTACTAACAGACTTCTCTTGGCCAGGAATGCCCTCTTTGCCTGTGTTAGTCTGCTTTCTATGTCCTCCTTGTTCCATCCATCATGAGTTATTTTGCTGCCTAGGTAGCAGAATTCCTTAACTTCATCTACTTTGTGATCACCTGTCTTGATGTTAAGATTCTCATTGTTCTCATTTTTGCTACTTCTCATTACTTTCATCTTCCTTCTTTTACTCTCAATCCATATATTGTACTCATTACACTGTTCATTCCAGTAAGCAGATTCTGTAATTCTTCTTCACTTTCACTGAGGATAGCAATATCATCAGCGAATCTTATCTTTGATACCATTTCACCTTGAATTTTAATTCCAGTCTTGAACCTTTATTTTATTTCCACCATTGCTTCTCCATTGTATAGATTGAACAGTAAGGGCAAAAGACTACATCCTTGTCTTACACCCTTTTTAATTCAAGCACTTTGTACTTGGTCTTCCATTCTTATTGTTCCCTCCTGGCTCTAGTACATATTGCATGTTACCTGTCTTTCCTTCTAGCTTAAGCCTATTTTTCTCAGAATTTCGAACATCTTGCACCATTTACATTGTCAAAAGCTTTTTCCACATCCGCAAATCCTATCAATGTGTCTTGATTTTTCTTTAGTTTTGCTTCCATTATCAGCCACTACATCACAATTGCTTCTCTGGTGCCATTACCTTTCCTAAAGCCAAACTAATTGTCATCTACCTAATCCTCAATTTTCTTTTCCATTCTTCTGTATATTATTCTTGTTAGCAACTTGGATGCATGACTGTTAAACTGACTGTGTGATAATCTCACCCTTACTGGCTCTTGCAATCTTTGGAATTGTGTGGATGATGTTTTTCTGAAAGTCAAATGGTATATCACCAGTCTCATACCTTTTACACACTAACATGAATAGTTGTTTTGTTGCCACTTCTTCCAATGATTTTAGAAATTCTGATGAAATCGTATCTATCCCTTCTGTCACTGTATGAGCTCTAATTTCTCTTATCTTATCTTCACGGTGTTTGCAAAAAATATACATTGGTGGCAGTAGAACTGTTCTGCAGGTAGCTTCAAATGCCAGTTCTCTAAATTTTCTGAACAGTGTTCCAGAAAAGAAATATCATCTTCCCTCTAGGGATTCCCACTTGAGTTCACAAGGCCTCTTTGTAATACTCACATCCTGATCAAACCTACTGGTGAAATTGCTTGAACGTATTGCTTTGATCTGGCCTAGGAAGCCAAACACTCAAGTAGTACTTAAGAATGTGTTGCACTTGTGTTCTATATGCAGCCTTCTTTACAGATGAACCAGACCTTCCTAAAATTCCCCAATAAACCAAAGTCAACCATTCAGCTTCCCTGCTACCGCTCTTATGAGCTCCTTCCATTTCATATTTCTTTGGAATGTTACACCTCGATATTTAATCAGTGTGACTGTGTCAAGCAGTACACTGCTAATGCTATTTTGAACATTAGAGGATTGTTTTGCCTATTCATTTGCATTAACACCATTCTACATTTAGTGCTAGCTGCCATTCATCACATCAACTAGAAATTTTGTCTAGATCATTGTGTATCCTTCTCAATGACAACACCTGCCCATACACCACAGCATCATCAGGAAACAGCCACAGATTGTTGCACGCACTGTCCATCAGTTCATTTATGTATGTAGAGAATAACAGTAGACCTGTCACACCTCCCTGGGGCACTCCTGATGATACCCTTGTCTCTGACGAACACTTGTCATCGAGAACAATAACCTGGGTTCTGTTATTTAAGACATCTTTTAACCAATCAAACATCTGGAAACATATTATGTATGCTTGTACCTTTGTTAACATTCTGCTTTGTCAGCCATGATTGGCAGGATATTGTGATAAAGGGTAAGCTGAGTTTTCCACAGGTGATGCTTTTTAAATCTGTGCTGATTTGTGGGCAGACTCTCTTCCATCTGAAGGAAATTTATTATATTTTAACTGAGAACGTGTTCAAGAAATCAACAAACTGACGTTAAGGATATTAGTCAGCAATTTTGCAGGTCATTTATTTTTGTATGTTCAGAAACATTCAAAGAAAACAATGCTACTGATTTTTAAAAAAAATAGAAAAAAAATAAACCATGGCAGGCGCTCTGTCAATCTGAGCCATCGAGGTCACAGAGGATAGCGCGACTGCAGGGATTTATCTCTGGCATGCCTTCCCGCGAAACACACATTCTCAATGTATTGTCCCGCACTACACTCGTAGTGCCCCCGCCCATTATACTCATTACTTGCGGTGCATTTCCAATTTCTGTAAGAGTTCGGGCTCTGTTTGTGCATTCGCAAAGAAGAAGATGGTGAAGTGGCCGGTGAGCCTTAATTATATGTTATATACTAAGATGGTATCTGTTCTTTCAGACATGTCCGAAAGAACAGATACCATCTTAGTATATAGCAAACAAAAAAATGGTTGATAAATTTAAAGAATGTTTAAAAGATGTTTGGGGTGAAGTTTACAACAAGTCTAATGCTAACTCTAAATGTGATATATTTGTTAATGAGATTACTTCCAGTTTTGAAAATAGTTTTTCTAAAAAGATAATTAAATGAAGTACTGGGAAGTCATTAAAAGGACCTCAGAGCACTAAAGGCACCGGAGTATCTTCAGAACAAAAAAATACTACATACAAAATAGCCAGAACAAGTAATTATCCAGACATACTTTAATATTACTAAGAAGTACTGTAACATATTAAGAAAAGTTGTAAGAAAACCAGAAGTATGCAAATGTTCTCAAATCAGTATAGAATTTTGTTGAAACAGAGACATAGAAAAGTCATAGAAGATGGAACACTCCAAGACATAAGCAAAACCTATTTGGAATACTATTAAACAAGAAGAAAACAAAACTTGTAACTCAAATGAGGCTGAGACCCCAAGAAACAGCTTTAACAAGAACTGGTAACAGTTTCAAATCACTGGACACCAAACTCAATGATTACTTCCTCACAGTGGCTGCAAACACTGCATCCAGTAACAAACAACCAAATACAGATGCATTATATTTATTTACGTAGACACTGCATGTACCACCAACAGACATTAATTTAAAAAATTGAACTCCTATTGTGACTAAAAAAATTCATCAGATCACTCAAAAGTAGTAATTCTGCTGGCGAGGATGGTGTTTCTATCATAACAAAAACATTTTGTGCTGACTTGATAGAATGGCCCTTAAGCATTTTGTAATCAATCAATAACTTGTGGTATATTTCCTGGCAGACTTAAATATTCTGTAGTGATACCCATCTACAAAACTGCAGATTAGAAAACTACCTTCTGTCTTTTTAAAAGTGTTTGTGACTGTGGCCAGTGATAGAATATTGACTCATGTAACTGAGCAGAACGTCATAGCCACCTCTCAGTTTGGCTTTCATATTGGATTCTCCGTAAAAAAGCAATACAAGACCACACAAAAAATGTGCTAGGAAAGAAAAACAAGAAAAATCATCATGTTTGTATATTTTATGACCTTTCCAAAGTATATGGTTGCGTGAATCACAAAATTCTACTTAGTAAATTAAAGTGTTATGGCAGTAACAGCATCCCTCTTGCATGGGTATAATCTTACTTCCATAACACAAAGCATAGGGTCTCATAACAGACTGTTTCTCGGGCATAAAAATAACCTTGGAATCTACATCTACATATATTCTCCATAAGTCACCCTATGGGGTGTGGGGGAGGGCACTTTGCATACCACTGTTACTTCCCTCCTTACCTGCTCTCATCATGAATGGTTTGTGGGAAGAATGATTGCTGGCAAGCCTCTGTGTGGTCTTGAATTCTGAATCTCTCTGATTTTATCTCCATAGTCTTTTTGTGAGATATAAATGGGAGGAAGCAATGTATTGGTTGATTCTTCCAATAATATATGCTCTCAGAACTTTAACAGTAAACCACACCATGATGCAGAACACCACTCTTACAGTGTCTGCTACTGGAATTGGCTGAGAATCTCCATGATGCTTTCACAGTTACTACATGAACTTGTAACAAAATGTGTTGCTATTATTTGGTCATCTCTTTTTCCTCTATACATTCATAAATTTTGCCTAGAACAGCATATGGAGGCATGCACAACAGAATTAGAATTTCACAAAAAATTCTTCATAACATTAAGTGTATATTGAGCACCTGCAGGTAACTTTAATCTGTTCATAAACCACCTTGAAGCTGTACTGGCCCATTTAACAACTAAAAACAAAGAAACAGTGGTTGACAGTTACTTCAATGTAGATTTCCTTAAAGAGCCTCCCAATAAGAACTTATTTGAGTTAGTAACACCATCATTCAACTTAATTCCCACTGTAAAGTTCCCCACTAGGGTAGCCAATTGCTCACAAACAGCCATTGGTAATATGTTTATAGAAAAGTAGAATGAACAAAATTATATTACAAAACCAATAGTTAATGGCCTCTCAGACTATGACATGCAGTTCCTTCTGTTAAATGTTAATACTGAACAGGATATAAAATCTGTTAAATCTGAGCTCAAGAGGGTAATTAATAAGCCAAAAATTGATTATTTTAGGACACTCCTCTGAGACATTCACTGGAGTGACGTTTACAGTGCTCATGGCATGAATGAAAAATGTAACACTTTTGCTAATAAATTGTATTTGAACAGTGTTTTCCCCCTAAACCAACCAATGTTAGAACAAAGTCTACAAATAAGTCATGGATTACTCAAGGAATAGAGGTATCTTGTAAAACAAAAAGAAAACTGTATCTGTCAATCCGAAACAGTTCCGATGTTGTTGCTATAGCGCATTACAAGAAATATTGCAGAATATTAAAGACTGTAATACGGACATCAAAGCAAATATATTACAAGGAAAGATAGTCATATCAGATAACAAAAT
Organism: Schistocerca nitens; assembly: GCF_023898315.1. NCBI lineage: Eukaryota > Metazoa > Arthropoda > Insecta > Orthoptera > Acrididae > Schistocerca > Schistocerca nitens. The sequence continues at coordinate 914,099,282 of NC_064616.1, forward strand.
AAAGACAATATGGGATATAGTGAAGGAGGAGACCAGTAGAACCAAACTTGAAGAGGGACAAATAGCAGTAAGAGTAAATGATACATTGGTGATAGATGTGTATAGTGTTGCAGAACTTTTTATCAAATATTTTATAACTTTTACTGAAAAGATGGGATTGTCAAGTTCTGTAGATGCTGCTATGGAATACCTCAGACCAGACATTTCAGGTAACTTCAATAATATGAATTTGTCCCTCACTACCCCAGCAGAAGTAATGTCCATAATCTTTAAAATCAAAAACATCTAGTGGGTATGATGAAATATCAACAAAGTTAATTACAGAATGTGATTCTGAGTTAAGTAACATATTATGCTATCTGTGTAACCAGTCATTTATCAGTGGAATATTTCCTGAATGGTTGAAATATGCTGAAGTTAAGCCACTGTTTAAGAAGGGAGATAATGAAATAGCATCAAATTTCTGACCAAATATTTTAGAAAAGGTAATGTACAATCAGCTTTATAACTATTTTATCACAAATAACATACAGTCAAAGTTGCAGTTCAGATTTCTAAAGGGTTCTGAAATTGAGAAGGCTATCTACACTTACAGTGAAAATGTACTTAATTCATTAGACAAAAAATTGCAGGCAACTGGTATATCTTGTGATCTGTCAAAGGCATTTGACTGTGTAAATCACAATATCCTATTAAGTAAATTGGAATATTATGGCGTAACAGGAAATGTTGCAAAATGGTTGAAATCTTATATCTGTGGCAGGAAACAAAGGGTGTTAATAGGAAAGAGACATGTATTAAGCTATCAGGCATCATCCAACTGGGAACTAATTACATGTGGGGGTCCCACAATGTTCCATCTTAGCGCCCTTACTTTTTCTTGTGTATATCAATGACCTTTCATCAGTAACATTACCAGATGCCAAGTTTGTTTTGTTTGTTGATGATACATACATTGCAAAAAATAGTGAATCAAGTGTAGTCTTAGAAAGATCAGCTAATAAAATATTCGTGGATGTTAATCACGGGTTCCTAGCCAATTCTTTGTCACTAAACTTTCAAAAAGTACACTACATGCATTTCAGAACTTGTAAGGGGTGTCCCACGAGTATATGCCTAACATATGATGACAAGCAGATAGAAGAAGTGGACAGTGTTAAATTCTTGGGATTACAGCTTGATAATAAATTCAACTGGGAAAAGCACACCACAGAACTGCTGAAGCATCTTAACAAATCTCTATTTGCAATGATAAAGCATACTATGCTTACTTTCATTCTATAATGTCGTATGGGATTATTTTTTGGGGTAATTGATCAAGCCAAGCTAAAGTTTTCCAGGCACAAAAAACATGCAAGAAGAGTTATATGTGGTGTGAACTCAAGAACATCCTGCAGAAGCCTGTTTAGGGAACTAGGGATACTAACTATTGCTTCCCAATATATTTATTCCTTAATGAAATTTTGTCATTGAAATATATATCACTTTTTCAAGCCAACAGCTCAATTCATGGAATCAATACTAGAAGTAAGAATAATTTTCACAAGGATATAAAGTCACTTACTCTTGTACAAAAAGGTGTGCATTATTCAGGAACACCCACTTGCCAGCAGCCATAAAAATCTTAACAACCAATGAAATTCAGTTTAAGAGAAGCCTAAAGTCTTGTGTGTGTGTGTGTGTATGTGTGTGTGTGTGTGTGTGTGTGTGTGTGTGTGTGTATAAGTACAATCTAACTTCTGCACCATTTCAGTGTTCAGTGCAGTAATGTGTTCATTGTAAATAAGTATTGTAGTAGTTCTATTATACGTTTATTACCTTAAAAATAAAAAGTTTTTTTCTAATTTTAAATTCTGTGCATTAATGCGATCTTAGTAAATGAGTGTTTTTAAAATGATCCTTTCATATAGTGTTCATTAAAAAACATGACAATCATTCCACTTGGGACCTGTGGCTGTAAATTAGCTTATTTGTTTCAGTTGTAAATATTTGTCATGTATTATTGTTTTTCTGACATGTTCTACATCCTGGAGGATCTCCTCACTATGGATCAAATCTAACCTATCAATCCTATCTGGTACAGTTCCCAGAATGATGAGAAATATACAAATATATCTCAATGCCACTGACATTAATATCTATTTCACGCATGGTACAAGAATTAAACTAGGGCAATACTCCTGGGTTTACCTTTGCAAAGGAGTATTTGAAAACAGTGTTAAGTATTTCTTCTTTTGCTTTGCTACTCTCAGTTTCAGTTGCTGCCTTATCCATGAGTGACTGGATGCTAACTTTGGCACTACTAACAGCATTTACATATGACCAACATTTCTTTGGGTTTTGTGAAAGATCTTTTGACAATATTCTGCTAAAGTACTCACTAAAGGCTTCACACATTACTCTCTCGACTGTCAAATGCATTTAATTCAGCATCTCTCTATTTATAGCCCCATTCTTTGTTTTACAACTATTATGCAGAAGTCTCTGTTTCTTTATAGTCTCTTTGCATTGACTGTATACCATGGGAGATCTCTCCCATCATGAACTGTTCTATTCATACATATCTATCCAGTGCATGCTCAACAATTCTTTCAAACTTGAGCCATAGTTCCTCTACATGCTCCTGTTCAAACCTAAATGTTGCAAGTTCCTCGTTGAGGTATGACACTACTGTTTCTCTGTCTAGTTTGCTGAACATATAAATCTTTTCCCTAGTTTTAGCTGCCCTTTGTACTTTGGTATTCATTGTTGCTATAACTGCCTCATGGTTACTGATAGTTTCAATGTGAACTTCCTCCAGAAGGTCAAGTTTGTTTGTTGTCATTAGAGCTAACATATTTCTATCATGAGTAGGGTTCTGAACTATCTGTTCTAGGTAGTTTTCAGAGAAGCCATTTAATCTTGTTATGCCTACCACAAACAAAACTATAATAATCCCAATTGATTGTTTGATGATTAAAGTCTACTCCAATGGTTACAGTAGGATTAGAGAACTCATGTACAAGTGAACTAACGTTACCTCGAGGGTTTTCAATGACATCAGCAGTTGAGTCTGGTGGTTGATAGAAGGAGCCTATTATAATTTTATGCCCACCCCTGATACTGACTCTTGCATAATCAATCTCACACGCTGCTTCAATTTCTATCTCAGTGGATTTGAGTTTTTTCATCTGCTGTGACAAATATACCACCTCCATTACTCATTTCCCTATCCTTTCAGCATAGACTTAAATTTTCTTTTCTTTAGCTGCCCCTTGACACAAGACACAGCAAGTTTTCCAGCAGTGGGTCTCGCTTGATCAATTACCCCAAAAAATAATCCCATATGACATTATGGAATTAAAGTAAGCATAGTATGCCACACTGGCACTTTGTTGTGAATGTTTCAGCAGTTGACTATTATGATTTTAATGCTCTTACCTGTGGAGGCATATGGATATTACTACAGCTATCATTACCTGGATTGGTGCACACCACTTACTCGGGTAGTAGCCTCTGATGTGTAGCGTGCACCTGACACATTTAGGGAAACCTACAATCTTAACTCTATGGTGCAGCTCTAGGAAATCACAGCCTAGCTTGTCACAAAACCTTTGGAGTCTCTGGTTCAAATTGGAGGGGCCATGATCTGTTCTGGGGACAATGGTGCAGATGGCTGGTAATCTCAACCCTCACTGTTAGTCACTGGAATGACCCAAGTATGATCTTGGAGCCCAGATGACAAGCATCATTTGTTCCCATGTGTGCCACAATCTGCAGTTGGTTGCATCCTGTTCCCTCCGTGTCTACCAGAATATCCTACTCGACAGACTGAATGAAGCCTCCAGGCATATACACTGGGTACACCTGGTGTTCCTTCACATCCCTTGCTGCCATTTCCCTAAAGGGTACCATTATTTGCTGTATGTTTGAACTGCTAATGACTAATAGATCTCTGTTTCTTTTCTTTAGCTGCCCCTTGACACAGGCAGTGGATCTTGCTGACTCAGTTTCAGTGCAAGACAGCACCTCAGATCTGTTGGTTAGTTGGATGGGTGCAACATCCTGAGTTCTACCTGATCAATGTCTCCACTGTACAGGATACCTTGACCCATGACTGACATGCCACTTGCAGTCAAGTGGATGTGTAATAATTTACAGCAGATAGGGGTGATTTAGTGACATGCAGCTGTACTGAATTACTATATTGTGCACAAGTGCACCATTTTTGATTCAATCCTGCTAATCTGTACTTAACCAGACAAAACACTGTTGTGAGTCTTGTGTTATTATTATGTGTCTTTATCTGCAGATCTTAGCTGTGACCCTTTCACCATATTTAGACTTATGTCTTCGGAGGTCAAACTATTGCAATGTTGCTTTATCTATGGAAAATTTCTTCTCCTCCTCTTCTTTTTCCTAGCCTTCATCTACATGTACATCATACTCTGCAAGTCACCTAATGGTGTGTGGTAGAGCTTCTGGTACCACTAACTGAGCCCACCACCCCTCTTCCATTCACAAACGGTTTTGGGAAGCACGATTGTTGGTAAGCCTCTGTATTAGCTGTAATTTCTCAAATTTTCTTGTCGTGGTCATTTTGCGAGACATGTGTGGGAGGAAGTAACGTGCCGTCAAACTCTCCCAGGAAAGTGTTTACTCTAAATTTCGATGGTAAATCTCTCTGCAGCAACTCTAAATTTCAGTGGTAAACCTCTCTGCAGCACTATCGTGCCAATTAAACAAACCCGTGATGAAATGTGCTGCTCTTAATTGTATCTTCTCTATATCTTCTATCAGTCCTATCTGGTAAGGATCCCATATTCATGATCAATACACAAGAATTGGTCAAACAAGTGCCACTTCTTTCATGGATGAGTTTCACTGCCATAAAATTCTTCCTATGAATCTCAGTCTGTCATCTGCCTTTCCTACTATTTGTTTTTTGTGGTCATTCCTCTTAAGGTCACTCTGGATAATTACTCCTAGATATTTTACAGTAGATACTGTTTCCAGCAATCAGTTATCAATAGTGTAGTTGTACACTAGTGGATTTATTTTCCTTCGTATGTGCAATATGTCACATTTATTTATGTTGAGGGTCAACTGCCATAGCCTGCACCATTCATCAGTCCTCTACAGGTCATTCTTCAAATCAGTACTGTCTTCTGGCATTGGTACTTTCTTAGACAACTGCATCCTCTGCAGTCTTAAAGCACTTACAATGCTTTCTACTATATCACTTATATACATTGTAAATAGTAACAGTCCTGTTTGGTGAATCCATGTTGATTTTTATAGAACAGATTTACTCCAAAAATGTCATAATTCTTGAGCATAAAACATGTTTGCGCATTCTGTAACAAACTGACATCAATGATATAGGCCTATAATTATATGTATCCAGCCTACCCTGATACCTTTTGCCTTACAGCATGAGGATAAAGGTGAAGTGGATTGCTTAGAGGAGATAATAATACTATCCCTGATAATGATAGCAGCAGGGCACCACCTTTAGTCACTGTTTGCAAACCAGGTAATGTGTTATACCTTTTTGAGGACTCCAAAAAAGTGATAAATGCTCAGTCAGTTGTGCATTCATACTCCCTTCTGTATCCTGATGAATTATTTTCACAGATGGTAGGGTGTCAGTATTTCTCCAAGGCTGATCCTTAGCAACTTTATTTTCAACTTCCTTTGGATTAGGCTTTCTAAGGCACTGTGACATTAAATACTCCTTTTTGGCCTGTATCAATATAACAAGTTACTGTTTGGCATTGCTAGCAACTAGCACTCTCTCAGAAATGTTTAGAACAAACTATTGCCACCATGTCTAAATTATCTGGATGATACAGTGCTCATAGGATGAACTTAGGAAGAGCATATGCTGAATATCTGGAGAGAATTTTTTTGCCTTTGGAATGCAAATTTAAATGTAATATCTTAAAATTCTCCTTCATCTTAAACCAACATTGGAGAATGTGGCAACCATTTCTCATATTTATGTACCACAGAATGTAAAGGACCTGCAGGTTTTTATGGGCAAGTTTACACATTACATCCAGTTTATCAACCAAACTTCAATGTCAATCCAAGTGTTAAACAGATTGCAGAGGAAAGGAGTCCCTTTCCAGTGGTTCACATTCTGTCAGCAAGCATTTATTAAGTTGAAATAGTGTCTGCAAACTTTTCACCATGGGCATGTCATCCTGTAACACTGGCACCATTCTATTACAGCAGTTCATAGTGGCTCACCATGTTTGCCTCTAATATGTTCACCACAGCACAAGAAAATTATTCCCTGATAGAGAAGAGACATTGTCAATTATCATTGGTATCCCAAAGTTCCACATTTTCCCAGTATGACAACAAATTTCATCTTGTGTCACAAACCACAAGCTATTGTCCATATTGGGCCCAGAGTCATAGCTGCCTGAACAAAAATATCAGAGGTTGCAACATTGGGCTCTTTTCTTATCAAATTACTGATATTCCATTCATTATTGCAAATCAGATCAGCACGTGAATACCGACATTATGTCACAGTTCCCTATAGGTCTCAATGAGGAATTTAATAAATAAGAGAGTGTTTATTTTCCCACTGATTCGCAATTGGAACAGCCCGTGGAAGAGTTTCTCATCACTTCCAGAAATGTCACAGCAGGAACATGTAAGGACCCACTCTCAAGACAGGTTTGCCAGTTCATATAAACTGGCTGGCTGCAGCCATTCCTTTTGCAGCCTCCCTGCAGCTTCATTGTTTCTTTTCATGACACCATGCCCTTTGTCTTTCCAAAAGTGTCTTTTTATTGAATTAAGATGACTATCAGTGTTGAGTGGTGATTATGGAGGTTCTGTACTCTTGTATCTTTTGTCTCTTGCATTAGTCCCAGTGACATTTCCAGGAAGAAGATTTTGACATGGTGACATGTGTATTAGCCACAGGTTGATGAAAATATTGTGTGCATGGCTTGACAATGTTAAGCTTGTCAGACACAGCAACCAGTGCCACCCCATGCTTACCACCTGTCACATATGCCTAAACAGCTGTGTGTTTGAGTGCATGTGGATTTTTGGGTCCATTCCATGGGAGCATGTGGTTAATTTTAATAGACATGTATTCTCATTTCTCATACATCATCAAAATGCAACAGATCATGCTGGAGAACATCGCTGAGGCCATGGTCAATTTTTTTCTATGGAAGTAGCCCCATGAACTCGTGTCACTGATAATGGACATTAGTTTGCATCCACCATTTTTTAAATGGTTTTGCACCCAGAATGAAATCAACCACATAACTGTACATCCATTTCTCCTTGCCTCTAAATGCATAGCTGAACATTTTTTGTGGACATTTAAAACACTGGCAGAAAAACTATTAATATCCAAGCTCAGCAATGCTGCACTGCTTTCCTTTTTATCCTCTTATTGGATGATTCCAATACGCTATTGAAGCCTGTAGGAACTCTTTAATGGATGACCTTATAATTCATTGTTAAATCTGCCATAGCCTCTATTGGTACAATGGTACAAGAAGATGAAGCAGTCACACCTTTTAAAGTTGGCATCCTGGTCTGGGAGTGCATGATCTGACTTATACCTCAGTGCATCGTTTGCTGGCACTGAAATCAGCTCCATTAGCACTACCCACAGCAAGCTTCATCTCTGGATATGCCACATTGGAATTGGGGGGGGGGGGGCAAGTAGAGGTGTACAGGTAGGGTGGTGCAGCAGGTGGAGGGAGGGGGAGGGGGGGTGGCAGCCCACATTGACTACTCCAAGGACCAGAAACAGCATCAATGGTGTCCAGTTCCAGTTTGACATCCGAGGCAGGGGCCATCTGGCATTCCTGTTTCTCTAACGATTGTCCATCATCCCTATGGATCTGAAGCCAGACAGTATGCAGGAAGCCTCCCAGTCTGCATCAGATCTGATGTCAGAGCCACAGCCTTCTCCAGAAACAACAGCAAGCCGCGACTTTGAACAATTGTTTCCTCTTGCCTCTCTGGCATCAGACCTGAGAGTGGCTCCTCTACAACCACCAGCACTCAAAGCCACACCCCAGCCTTTGCAGCACGCTGCACCCACCTTGTCCATCCATGCACTGTCCAAGACTGTTCAGTGGGAGAGGGATCTTATTCCATCTGTATGTCCCATTGGATTACAACTGATATAACTATACATATGTTCGGTAAGGCCTCTAGAAGTGGTGTAGAAGGATACATCCGCTAGCACCAGGTCACATGGTGACACACCCAAGGCAGATTTCAGGGCTGTCATACATAGTCACAGCTTCACTTGTCAACCAGCCGATATTTATAACAAGCTCTTCAGTGTACATATTTACAATGACCATGTGCTATGAGGTTTTCTATTGAACTATCATTTGGACTTTGGTGTTTATTACTGAGAAAGTTTGGATAATGCACAGATTCAACCAACCATTGCGTTTTCAGTGAACAAACTAATGACTTATGGGTGAACTGAAAGTGTGGTTTGTATCAGAGTGTTTCCCAGTTCATCCTACAAACTGTGTTCTCCAGGACTGAAATGAGAGTTATTCAACAAACATACAAAGTACTCTATTGGCCTTAAGGTATCCGTCTTCAGAAGTCTTTTGTTTTGTGCATTTCCAGAAGAGCCAGTAACTATTAATTTCTGTGATTTCATTGTAAATAAGACGTGCTTAACAAAATTTGTGTTGTTGAAGAAGCAGGCATACAACACTAAGGTCATGAGATTCATGTACTATTCCAATATAACTGCCACTTGCATCAATGAGAGACCACTGCAGATAAATACAACTCTTCATCCCATAGCTCAATACATAGAAATAAGATTGAAATAAAATTATTAAAAAAAACATAAATAAGAAGGAACTGAAAGCCCTAAACCACAAACATTATGAAGTGAAGTCTTAAATGAATGTAAAATATCCACAAATAGTGAGTTGGTGGTAACTGGTAATTCTGTGGCTAGAAATGTTGCCACATCAAGCTGTAAAGTAAATGTATAAGCAGGAATTATATCACATTAAATTCTTCAAATCATTCAAGTAGGATGAAGTGATGCAAATAAATTTTACAGATATGTTCCATTCATGTATACACAAACTGACTACAACATAGGCCTGCATGTGAAAAAAGTAGTCAAAACCTAGTTAATGAAATAGAAAAATGTGTTTCAAAGACTCAATATTATGATTAGCTGCTACCATAAAGAGACAACCAGTGTACAATCCCCACATGAAGAGAATAAACAACAGTACAAGTTTGCAATGAGATGTATTTTGAACAATGTGTACTGATCCAACGGAATTCTGTGAAATCCATTTTGGCAAAGTTATGCTGTATTTAGTAAAATGTTTAACAATATTTGTAAAATAAAACAACCAAACTAAGTTATTAGGGAGAGGGATGTCAATATTACGATGTCAAATGAAAGTGGCAAATACAGGAAATCAGGGATTGCACTAATTGAAGTGAATGTAATTGTGCTTCAAATGATAACTGAAACTCAAAATGCCTGTCTAATATGTAAAGAACATTACAATTCAGTGAACTAGTAATAACTTTTTTCTTAGATTTTATTGCCTATTACAAAATATGCAATAAATAAAGTCAGCTTAGATGAGCAATATATTCAATGCTGATGTTACTTTCTGGAACACCATCTCAAACATGAAAACTTGTTTTCAGATTTCTAAATTAGACCATCAACAATTGTTTCTGCTGCTCTAGCAATACAAGAAATGACTGTCTAGTACATATAATGGGAGGCAAAGTATTCAGTATATACAAAAAAACACATCACTTTAATATTAGTAAGCATTTTGAATCTTATGCTCTTTGAAAACAAGCAGCCTGCTGTAATAAATTTCTGCATTTACCATTAACCTAATAGCAATATGCACAAATTTTTGATCAAAATTTAAGGTGTCATGTTAAGTCAAAGAAAGAAAACATATTACCTGGTGATTTTAACATGAGTTTTGCAAAATATTTCACACAGGGTGAATGATTTCATAAATCTTTTAGCAACTTTTTATATTCAAAATCTAACAAAGGACCAAATGGGGATAGCATCCAATGCAAGGTAATATATACACTACTGGCCATTAAAATTGCTACACCAAGAAGAAATGCAGATGATAAATGGTTATTCATTGGACAAATATATTATACTAGAACTGACATATGATTACATTTCCATGCAATTTGAGTGCATAGATCCTGAGAAATCAGTACCCAGAACAACCACCTCTGGCCGTGTTAACAGCCTTGATACGCCTGGGCATTGAGTCAAACAGAACTTGGATGGTGTGTACAGGTACAGCTGCCCGTGCAGCTTCCACACAATACCACAGTTCATCAAGAGTAGTGACTGGCGTATTGTGACAAGCCAGTTGCTCGGCCACCATTGACCAGATGTTTTCAATTGGTGAGAGATCTGGAGAATGTGCTGGCCAGGGCAGCAGTCGAACATTTTCTGTATCCAGAAAGGCCCGTACAGGACCTGCAACATGTGGTCGTGCATTTCGCAGGGATCGAATGAAGGGTAGAGCCATAGGTCGTAAACACATCTGAAATGTAACGTCCACTGTTCAAAGTGCTGTCAATGCGAACAAGAGGTGACCGAGACGTGTAACCGATGGCACCCCATAGCATCACGCCGGGTGATACACCAGTATGGCGATCACGAATACACGCTTCCAATGTGCGTTCACCACAATGTCACCAAACATGGATGCGACCATCATGATGCTGTAAACAGAACCTGGATTCATCCAAAAAAATGACGCTTTGCCATTCATGCACCCAGGTTTGTCGTTGAGTACACCATCGCAGGCTCTTCTGCTGTGATGCAGCGTCAGCGTAACTGCAGCCATGGTCTCCGAGCTGATAGACGATGCTGCTGCAAACATTGTCGACCTGTTTGTGAAGATGGTTATTGTCTTGCAAACGTCCCCATCTGTTGACTCAGGGATCGAAACGTGCTGTACGATCCGTTACAGCCATGTGGATAAGATGCCTGTCATCTCGACTGCTAGTGATACGAGGCTGTTGGGATCCAGCACGGCATTCTGTATTACACTCCTGAACCCACCGATTCCATATTCTGCTAACAGTCATTGGATCTCAACCAACACGAGCAGCAATGTCGCGATACGATAAACCGCTATTGCGATAGGCTACGTGACGGTACGCATTTCTCCTCCTTACACGAGGCATCACAACAACATTTCATCAGGCAACACCGGTCAACTGCTGTTTGTGTATGAGAAATCGGCTGGAAACTTTCCTCATGTCAGCATGTTGTAGGTGTCGCCACCAGCGCCAAACTTGTGTGAATGCTCTGAAAAGCTAATCATTTGCATATCACAGCATCTTCTTCCTGTCGGTTAAATTTCGTGTCTGTAGCATGTCATCTCTGTGGTGTAGAAATTTTAATGGCCAGTAATGTAGATGGAGTATTCATGAAAACTGAATTTGTCATTTATAAAATGTCTTGAATTCATCAAATGGGTTTTCCTGGCTGTCTATGGATGCTGTTATGTCTCTGTTTGTCAGAAATAAATACTGAATCACCTACTTTCAGCTAGAGAATGTGCAGTTAAAAACACAGTATTAGCACATTTAAAAATCTATTTCAGCCTCAGAGTTGAAACAGTGCATGCATGGAAGATGTTCACAATAAAATTGCAATATTCATTGAATTATGAAAAGTATACATTGCTACTCACCATAGACACATCGAGTTGCAAACAGGCACAACAAAAAGACTGTTACACTCTCAGCTTTTGGCCAAGGTCTTCAGAAAAGAAAGGACAACACACACATATTCACACAAGCAGGCACACCTCACACACACGTAACTGCTATCTGCAGCCACTCTGGCCAGGCTGCAACTCTTGCATTCAATGAAAGCAGCAATCTGGAGTGGGGCAGGGAAGGGGGAGAGGTAGCATAATATGGGTGGGGAGAGAAAATAATGATATCTGGCAGTTCACTAAAAGGTGGTAGGACAAGGCAATGAGGTACAGCATCAGGATTCTGTGGGGGAAAGGGGTGGGGGTGGGGTGGGGGGCAGAAAAGGAGAGGAGAGGGGAAAAGACTGGTGAGTGCTCTGAAATAGAGCAGCACACAATGAGGATGAGGGGACATGAACTGGGAGGAGGTTGTATGACAGTGGGCAGAAACTGTTGGGTCAGGAGTGTAAGGACAGTTGGTTATCATAAGTTTAGGCTGGGATAATTCTAGGAGCAAAGAATGTGTTGTAAAAATAATTACCACCTTCACAGTTCAGAAAAGCAGATGGTGGAGGGGAGGATCCAATATGCTAGGTTGTCAAGCAGCCATTGAAATCAAGCAGCTGCATGTTGTGTCACAGGGTCGACTACTTTGCTCTTGGCCACAGTTTGGTAGTTTCCGTTCATCCTGTAGCAATCTAAAAAGCTATGCAATGATTGCAACAGAGATGGTATATGAGATGGCTGCTTTGACAGGTAACCTGGCCTCTGACGGTATGGGATAAGCCTGTGACAGGATTGGATTAGGAATTGCTGTGTGGGTGGACTGGGGATGTCTTGCATCTGGGCCTTCCACAGGGACATGATCCCTGTAGCGAGCAGTTGGGTTTGGCAATGGTGTAGGGTTGGACTAGGATGTCCTGCAAACTCCTCCCAATTCATGTCACCTTCACATTCATTGTGCACCACTCTCTGCTAGCAAAACCACCAGTCTTTTCCAAATCTCTGCTCTGCTCCTTATCTGCTCCCCATTCTTCCCCCCCCCCCCCCTTCCCCATCAATCTCACCCCACAGCCTCCCAAAGCTGTGGCCGGCAGCCCTGTCCTGACACCTTCTAGCTCCTGCATGCTCCATCAGACAGCACTCTTCTTTTCCCCCACCTGAACTCTGCTGTCTCTCTCCCTTCCCTGCCCCATTCCATACTCCACATTGCTGCTTTCATTCAATGCAACTGCTGTGGCTTTGCCAGAGTGGTCAGAGATAGTGGTCATGTCAGTGTAAGGAATACCTGCTTCTTTGAATTTTCCTTTAATTTCTGAAGAAGGCTTTGGCCAAAAGCTGAGTGTGTGACAGTCTTTTCATTGTGCCTCTCTGCAACTCAACGTGTCATCTTTAAGGAGAGTAGCAACCAATCCTTTTCATAATTGTTCATATTCCACCCTGGACTTTCCATTGTTTGGCAATATTTATTGAAATAATATGTTATTGCTTCCCACTAATGTGTAATACAAAATGGTGGTTCTATGATCAGATTCAAACTACAAATTATTCAGCTTACACAACCAAAATGAATGAAACCTAATGGTCCTTAGGCTTAAACTTAAGGGAGAAGGATGGAAAAGGATGGAAAAAGACTCTTCACGACATTACAGAGTGACACATTTTATAAGTACCTTTCCTGACTATTTCAATATATGGCCAGTAAAAATGAATAATGTCAAAATCATGAATAAAAATAGAAGGATGGATAATAAAGGTACTTTGGTCTCCAGGAACAAGACAAAAATGTTACACAGGATATATAAAACTAAAAATGATGAAAACTTTAAAATGTATTACAGGAAATATAAAAAAATATATGCCAAAATGCCGCAAGCAGCCAAGCAAATAGATACAACAACTAAATAAGTAGTGCTGATGATAAAAGCAATGCTTGCTGGTCTATTATAAATACAAATCGTACATCAATCAGACTCACAGGACTACAGGCAAATAAAATTTATGATCAGCAAAAAACTACAATAGAACAAAATAATATCATAAAGATCTTCAATGATCATTTTTCCAAATAGGCCAAAAGTTAAGAGAAAAAGCAAATGCTAAATACCACAACATATAGAAAACATTTAGCAGGCACCCAAAGAAAAAATTACAGTGCTGTTTCCACTGACAGAAGAAGGCACAATACAGGTAATAAAAAAACCTAAAACAAACAAATGATGTGTACCGGTAACTGAAAGAATATCATGTACAGAAGTTAAATACTGTATGCAGGAACTCAAAAAACCTCTCACTTAACTAATCAATACATAATTCCTGGAAGAAACTTTTCCAAATTGCTTAAAGACAACACTGATGGAACCAACACATAAACAGAAACATTTGAAGAACCAATAGGTAAATAGGTTTTCTGTCCAATATCCTGTGTACAATATATGTACTGAAAAAGAGATTTATATGGAAAAATAAAAAAAATAAAATAAAACAAATAGGAACCAGGGAATTATAGACCCACAGCTATTCTACAAGTCATATCAAAAATATTTGAATGAATGTATGCACAGAGACTCACTACATTTCTGTTGGAATATGAAATGCTGAGCAAGATAGATACAGTCACAAATCTCATAGAGAATGTCATAATCAAATCAGATTCTAGAAATAAATGTGTTGGATTATTTATGGATCTAACAAAAGCACTTGACTGTGGGGAACAGAAAACTTTAGCAGAACTATTGGGTGTATCTGATATAAGCGGGAATGCAGAAGATTGGATCATATCATACTTGTCAAATAGGAGTCAATATAACAGAAATTACAGTAATGGCAGGAGAGAAAATAAGAGCTGAAGTGAGAATACTGCACTTGTCAGTCCTACAGGAACTCATACTTGCCCCATTGCTTTTCATTTTATACACATTATATCCCAATAATTATTGTTTATAGAAATATAGCTACTTATGTAGATAATATATCTCTACTGTTCAAGTATTAAGACGCAGTAAATCTAGGAATAAAAGGCAGCTTAAAAGTAAATAATGCTATTCAATTATTTACTGAATTAAATTTGCATAACAACATTACTAAAGTGCTTTGTCTAAATCTGAAACTAAAAATCCAATACAATGAATATATCAACATTTGCATAGACTGAGGCCATCAAATACACAAAATTTCTTGGAAGAGTAGTTATTGAAAATGTAAATTTGGATAAGAAAACAGAGCATATAAGTGAAAAACTCAGCTCAAGCCAATGTGTACCGCACAAATTCAGCTACCTAAAAGACACAAATATTGTGAAAAGGATGTACTGTGCACTAATCCATTTCAGATTATGTTATGACATTATTCTGTGGGGAGATATTTCTGAAACGAACATTAATAGAGCACTCAAATTACAAAAAAGAGCAATAAGAATGACACTCAATGCTAAACTGAGAGAATCATGTAGGCCAACATATACAGATCTTGAGATATTAACACTACCCAGCATACAGGCTGTTCCAGGAGAAGTGGTCAGTATTTAGGGATGTGACAGGAATGATCCTTGAAAGCAAAAAAGTCTAGTAAACGTAACATATAAAACGCATATCTTAAGAGCTATGAGCACACTTGCTCAGTTTCACAGTAGCAAAGATGAACAAGTGCTCATGGTTTTTAAGGTATGCACTTCAGAGTCCATGTTTACTGGATTTTTTTTTTTTAGTCAACACTACCATCTCCCAAAATATGGAATGCAAAGAGCATGCAGACAAAGAGATGTATTTCATAGTACTGAAGCTGAAATGAAATGAAATGTCATGTGACGAGGGCTCCCGTCGGGTAGACCGCTCGCCTGGTGCAAGTCTTTCGATTTGACGCCACTTCGGTGACTTGCGCGTCAATGGGGATGAAATGATGATGATTAGGACAACACAACACCCAGTCCCTGAGCGGAGAAAATCTCCGACCCAGCAGGGAATCGAACCCAGGCCCTTTGGAATGACAGTCTGTCGCGCTGACCACTCAGCTACCGGGGGTGGACACTGAAGCTGAAGAGAACTCATAGCTCTTAAGTATGAATTTTAATGCCTATGTTTACTACACTTTTTGCTTCACATGATCATTCCTGTCATATTCCTGAATATTGAGCATTACTTTTGGGACACCCTGTATACCTACAGGGTGTTACAAAAAGGTACGGCCAAACTTTCAGGAAACATTCCTCACACACAAATAAATAAAAGATGTTATTTGGACATGTGTCCGGAAACGCTTAATTTCCATGTTAGAGCTCATTTTAGTTTGGTCAGTATATAGTGTACTTCCTCGATTCACCACCAGTTGGCCCAATTGAAGGAAGGTAATGTTGACTTCGGTGCTTGTGTTGACATGCGATTCATTGCTCTACAGTACTAGCATCAAGCACATCAGTATGTAGCAACAACAGGTTAGTGTTCATCACGAACGTGGTTTTGCAGTCAGTGCAATGTTTACAAATGCGGAGTTGGCAGATGCCCATTTGATGTATGGATTAGCATGGGGCAATAGCCGTGGCGCGGTACGTTTGTATCGAGACAGATTTCCAGAACGAAGGTGTCCCGACAGGAAGACGTTAGAAGCAATTGATCGGCATCTTAGGGAGCATGGGACATTCCAGCCTATGACTCGCGACTGGGGAAGACCTAGAACGATGAGGACACCTGCAATGGACGAGGCAATTCTTCGTGCAGTTGACGATAACCCTAATGTCAGTGTCAGAGAAGTTGCTGCTGTACCATGTAATGTTGACTACGTCACTGTATGGAGAGTGCTACAGGAGAACCAGTTGTTTCCGTACCATGTACAGCATGTGCAGGCACTATCAGCAGCTGATTGGCCTCCACGGGTACACTTCTGCCAATGATTCATCGAACAATGTGTCAATCCTCATTTCAGTACTAATCTTCTCTTTACGGATGAGGCTTCATTCCAACATGATCAAATCGTAAATTTTCACAATCAACATATGTGGGCTGACGAGAATCCGCACGCAATTGTGCAACCACGTCATCAACACAGATTTTCTGTGAACGTTTGGGCAGGCATTGTTGGTGATGTCTTGATTGGCCTCATGTTCTTCCACCTACACTCAATGGAGCACATTATCATGATTTCATATGGGATACTCTACCTGTGCTGCTAGAACATGTGCCTGTACAAGTACGACACAACATGTGGTTCATGCACAATGGAGCTCCTGCACATTTCAGTCGAAGTGTTCGTACGCTTCTCAACAACAGATTCGGTGACCAATGGATTGGTAGAGGCGGACCAATTCCATGGCCTCCATGCCCTCCTGACCTCAACCCTCTTGACTTTCAGTTATGGGGGCATTTGAAAGCTCTTGTCTGCGCAACCCTGGTACCAAATGTAGAGACTCTTCGTGCACGTATTGTGGACGGCTGTGATACAATACGCCATTTTCCAGGGCTGCATCAGTACATCAGGGATTCCATGCGATGGAGGGTGGATGCATGTATCATCGCTAACAGAGGACATTTTGAACATTTCCTGTAACAAAGTGTTTGAAGTCATGCTGGTACATTCTGTTGCTGTGTGTTTCCATTCTATGATTGGTTCAAAATGGTTCAAATTGCTCTGAGCACTATGGGACTTAACATCTGTGGTCATCAGTCCCCTAGAACTTATAACTACCTAAACCTAACTAACCTAAGGACATCACACACATCCATGCCCGAGGCAGGATTCGAACCTGCGACTGTAGCAGTCGCCATTCCATGATTAATGTGATTTGAAGAGAAGTAATAAAATGATCTCTAACATGGAAAGTAAGCATTTTCGGACACATGTGCACATAACATTGTTTCTTTATTTGTGTGTGAGGAACGTTTCCTGAAAGTTCAGCTGTATCTTTTTGTAACACCCTGTATACAAGCGCCTATGCTGGACAAAATTCAAATTAGCCCCAGTACTCAAAATAACAAGACACAACACAACCAAGACACAAGGAAATGGAATTTCTTCCATGAACCCATTCACTACACTATGAAATACAAATCAAAGTCATCATATGTGGGACCACAATCCCTAGAGAAACTCCCTTCATACTTAAGAGAGCTAAACAATAAACCTATTTTTTTAATCTGTCAACACTTTTTTGATGGAAAACTGTTACTCTAGTATAAGTTATTTTATTTGTAGTACAGTTTAAGACAAATTGCAATGCTATTACAGCAACGAAAAGTGATTTAACTTACACATATCTGTTCATATACCATAAATGATGTAAACACAATTGTAATGTAATATGAAGTAGGCCTAGAGTATTTTATAGTACAAATTACAATTTACTAAATGCTATTTAGTAAACAACGGATGCTTGTCAGTGTATGGGATATAATTTTACCTGATCCATACAATGTATTTTGTTTATGGACTGAATAAATTTCAAATTACATAAGACAGTCCTTTATAAAATAATATCTACAATAAAATAATAAGCAAATAAGATATCCATCATAGATTTAAATAACTAATGCAAAGCCATATTGCATATTGTCAAAAAGATTTCACACATTGACACCAAGCAGAAAACATTAGATACTATGTGTATGAAACATCTGATAAACACTATTCAGATCTAGTGTATGAATCATCTAACAAACACTGTCCAGATCTAGCTAGCATCTTCCAACTCACCACTCTCCATCAGAAAAATCCTACTAGATATAGAGAATTGTTTTTGTTAATGCCTGAAACTTTGAAGGAGGTTCTCAAAATTATTAGAAATATTAAAGCTTTCCACTTATCTGGTATCAGTGAGATACCAAGGCACTTAAAGAGAATGACTGACAGTGAAATACAAATGTGTCACGCAATATAACAATCTCCTCCTAGAGAACTAACAGTTACCTGGAACTATTTAAAAATTGCAGGGTTGTTCATTATCCCTTGCAAATGAGTGAAAATTAATAGGGAAAAATCATGTGCACATGAATAAGGCTTCTCTTGATAGAGCTCCTTATTAACAGCACAACGGTGTGACTTTTATAGAAAAAGTAAAACTGTTAAAGAAGATTTCCTTTCATTTATTGACCACATGATACATGCATTCAGTGAGAAACACAATGCTTCTAGGGTTTAGTCTTTTGTTTAGTAAATCATTCTGTCTTCTTATGCTAACTGGACACTTGTAATACTAGATGCTCCAGAGAATGGTTTCAGTCCTATGTACAAGGCAGAAGCAGCCGGTAGAAATAAATTCAATGTAGGAAGAACAAGTCTGTGAGACAAAATGTCATTCATCCTACATGACTCAGCCCCATGTTTCCTCCTCTTCATTCTATTTATTAATTTTTTCATTGAAAACCTGCCATTAACAGTGCCTATGCTATTTTTTGAAAATACGAACACACTCTCTCATAAGGTTTCTTCACAGCAGATGACAGCTAAGCAAGCCAACAGCAGTAAAAGTGTGCTGAAACAATCTTTCCACTATTTTGGCTGGAACAGGTCCCCCAACCACCAAAAATAATCTTATTCACAACATAATTCAGAAAAGCTGTAAAAGACTCTTGTATTACTTCTATGATAACAATGTTTTGCTTAATATGACTAAAACACCTGATCTAACCATGTTGAAAATTGGATGTAACTCAATAGGTACAAAATTTAGCCACCATGCAGTAGCAGGAGAACATGCACATACAAAAGTTGAACAAATTTTCAAGCTTTCACAGCCAGTGGCTCCTTCTTGTGACAGAAGGGTTGAAGGGGATGGAATAGGGATGAAGAAAAATGACTGGAAAGGCTTAGAAAATGGGGAGAGTTTAGAAAATTCAACCAGAACCCTGGGTTAGAGGAGACTTACTGGACAGGATGAGAAGGAAAGACTGATTGTTGGGGACTGCACTGGGTGATATTTCATCTGGTGCAATCCCCAACAATCACTTATTCCTTTTTATCCTGTCCAGTAAGCTTCCTTTGACTTGAGGTTCTGGGTGACTTTTCCTAACCTTCATATGTGTGTCTGTTTTCCTGCCACCACTTGGTGAATAGATTTTGT
The DNA here is from genome assembly GCF_023898315.1 of Schistocerca nitens. Taxonomy (NCBI): domain Eukaryota; kingdom Metazoa; phylum Arthropoda; class Insecta; order Orthoptera; family Acrididae; genus Schistocerca; species Schistocerca nitens. The sequence continues at coordinate 914,119,058 of NC_064616.1, forward strand.
ATCTACCAAATTACATTATATTTTGAAAAACTGGTTATTTTTGTTGATATATTTGACTTGATCTTTTGTCATCTTAAATAATCATACAGTATAAATATGCAATCAACAGGTATTGAACTGATCATTGAAACTAAATTCCTTGGGAACTGGATAGATAACACTATACAGTTGAATATTCACAGCTGTGTACTAGTGAGCAAAACAGTAGACTAAACTAAGCTTTGAGAGTGTTTAGTTTAAGGTATGATGTGACATCATGAAAACTGTATGCTATATTCTTATAAGCTCATTTATTTTTTATGGTAGAATTTCTGAGGAGGGGAGGAGGGGGGGCCACAGTAGAAGAGAACACATGCAGTAAAAAAAGGGAACAATCAAGATATATTTAACACCACTCACAGCTACGAAACTAATTTCAATAGAATCAGAAATGCTGCCTATCCCACATGTATTGTCTACAAACAACTTCATATGTAGATAAAAATCTCCATTTATCTGAATAGTGCAATGAAGTGTACTTGGGGTATTGTTTACTTCACAACGCACAGACTGAGTTGTTAATGCTATGGTAGTATGAAGAGTATAGGGAAAAAATCCCATTCAGAAGGAATTTGTTTAGTTTCCTGATCCAGCACTGTTTCCAGTCTGTTGATGAAGTTCTAGAGTTTCAATTATATTAAGTGTCATCAAAAGAATTCCTAGAGAATCAGGCCTTTTATTTGTAATTTGTCTTATGTGCCATAAATCTTTGTAAAAAATATTGTAATCATTTGTCGTAAAGTATATCTTCAACTTATACAGGTAGATCCAATATCATGACAAGAAACAAATTAATGCATGCCAGGACTGTCAAACTCCTCAGGAAGCCCAATATCATCAGCAAAAGTCAGTTTGTACTTCAGAAGGGGTTATCAAAAGAACATGCAATATTTTCATTTGCTGCCAACGTTTTGGTGTCCATCAACACAAAAATGAAGATGGCTGGAACATTCTGTGAACTACAAAAAATACTCCTACACAAAGCTACATATCCAGGTATGAATGGTGCGGCAGGAAAGTGGCTTGATTTGTATCTTTCAAATGGAAAACAGAAAGATGTACCGGATACACAAAAATATGTCTCAAAATTATTAGAGTGGAGTACCACCACATGTGGAGTGCCTCAGAGCTCTGTTCTGGGCTCTCCAGTTTTTATTATTTTTATTAATGATCTAGATATTTGCAGAGAATACTGTAAAACCATCATCTTTGCTGATAACACTACACTACTTAATTATAATTCAACAGACAAACTTGAGGTGTCAGCTACTAAGGTTTTTTGGGGTATTGTTAACTACGAGGGTTGCCCAGTAAATAATGCCCCATATTTTTTTTCTCCGAAATAAAAAATATTAGAAATGTGAAACTTTAGGTGCGAGTTATTTGAAGTTTCCCGCGTGTGTACGCAAAGTTTCAATTTCCTCCGACAGAGAGCGGTGGTGTAGGAATGTTCTAAAATGGCGTCTGCAAGTGACATCCGTCAGAAACAACGTGCAGTGATTGAATTTCTCGTAGCAGAGGAAGAAACCGTGGGCAATATCCATAAACGCTTGTGCAACGTCTACGGAACATCTGCAGTCGATAGGAGTACTGTTGGTCGCTGGGCACAGAGGGTGAAAGCATCAGAGGGCGGTGCTGCGGAGCTCCGAGATTTGCCGCGGTCGGGAAGGCCTCCCACGGCTGTCACGCCTGACATGTTGCAGCGGGCTGATGTTCTCATTCGACGGGATCGACGCATTACGACTCGACAATTGGCACTGGAGTTGTCAGTAAGCAAAGGAAGTGTGGATGTGATTATCAATCAGCTTGGATACTCAAAAGTGTGTGCAAGATGGGTTCCTCGGTGTCTTACTGTCGATCACAAATCCCAAAGAAAAGACATTTCTTTCGATTTGTTGCAACGCTTTCACATTGACGGGGAGGCCTTTTTGTCACGGATTGTGACAGGTGATGAAACTTGGGTGCATCATTTTGAGCCCGAAACAAAAAGACAATCGATGGAATGGCGTCATGCTTATTCTCCACAGAAGAAAAAATTCAAAACAGGTCCTTCAGCCGGAAAAGTCATGATGACTGTGTTTTGGGATTGCGAGGGCGTAATTCTCATTGATGTGATGCCAAAAGGCAGTACCATTAATTCAGAGGCTTATGTCAAAACATTAGACAAACTTAAGCAGCGCTTCCGGCGCCTTGGGCGTCATGTTAACCCACAGGATGTTTTGATTCAGCATGATAACGCTCGTCCTCACATAAGTTTGAGGACTTGTGAACACATCGCGAAACTGGGTTGGATAGTGTTACCCCATCCACCCTACAGCCCCGATTTGGCTCCTTCAGACTTTCACTTGTTTGGGCCAATGAAGAATTTTATTCGTGGAAGACGTTTTGCCGATGACGAAGAAGTGATTCACGAAGTGACAACCTGGCTCTGTAGGCAGAGTAAAGATTTTTACTGGCAGGGAATACACGCTCTTGTGTCTCGCTGGAAAAAGGCAGTCGAACTTGAAGGAGATTATGTGGAAAAATAAAGCAAGTAGACAAAACATCAGTCTTTCACATATGTAAATTTGATTGTTGTGGAATAAATACTTCTGGAGACAAAAAATATGGGGCATTATTTACTGGGCAACCCTCGTAGTTTAACAATTATGATCTTCCTGTTAATTACAGTAAAATGAACTATATTCAGTTTCACACAGCCTCTAAAGATGAAGAAATAGGAGGAAAAATAGCTGACCAGCAGATATCTAGGGTGGATAGTTCATATACCTGGGCTTACATACTGATAACAAACTGAACTGGTCAAATCACATCCTGGATGGTTGCAAAAGACTGAATTCTGCAACTTATGCTTTACACATTGACTGCTCTTATAGAAATATAGAAGCCATTAAATTACAATGTATGGAAAGTTCTGGTTGCTAATTACAAATTATTTAGGAATAAAGGAGAAGACTCACCAAAAGGCAGATGCATTTCATCTCCAATAGGTACACAAACAAAAGCCATTCTAATCGCTAGCCAATGACACAGCACTTCTGCCTTTTAGTGAGTCATCTCCTTTATTCCTAAATAATTTGAAAGCATTAAATTAGCTTATTATGTCTATTTCCAGTCCATTATGGTGTACAGAATCATATTCTGTGGAAGTCAGCCACATGCTACAAAAGCACAATGTGTACATAAAAGAGCCATAAGAATCATGAATGGAGTCCAGCCCAGAGCCACATGCAATAATCTTTTCAAGGAATGGGAAATCTTCACACGCATTCCACAATACATATTCTCCATAATGTGTTTCATTAGGAAAAAATGCTCTTTTTGAACCTAACATTGTGTATCATAGTCCTGACACTAGATGAAAAGGCAGTATCCACTATGAGCATGCCCACTTTAGTGCCAATAAGGTTTTTAACGCCCTCCCTTCACAAATAAAGTGTTCAATAGATGATGAGCTCTTGTTTAAAAAATAAACTTAAAGCAGTTCCTACTGCAAGGATCATTTTACACCAGAATGAATAGTACCAATGTACCTGAAACTCTCAGATACATTACTAGATTAGTACTTGTTCCATAGATTATTAATACGACACTTCGTAATCATGTGGAATGTGTCTGTTTAATAAAAAGTGTCTATAGAAGATATTACATTACACAAAATATTACATGACACAAAATATATATATATATATATATATATATATATATATATATATATATATATATATATATATATTTTTTTTTTTTTTTTTTTTTTTTTTTTTTTTTTGTGGGGGTTGGGAAATAACCCACTCACTATATCCAAAAATTAATCTAATGAGTAGAAGGAGTTGCCATTAATAAATTCTTTCAATTTCCTTTTAAATGCTATACGGATATCTGTCAGACTTTTGATGCTATTAGGTATGTGAGCAAAGACTTTTGTGGCAGCATAATTTACCCCCTTCTGAGCCAAAGTTGGATTTAACCTTGAGTAGTGAAGATCATCCTTTCTCCTAGCAGCCATGTGTTGTAGCCATCTACACTGCTATTACTTTTGAATTCGTTCAGATTGTTAATAACAAATTTCATAAGTGAATATATATATTGTGAGGCTACAGTGAAGATCTCTAGCTCTTTAAATAAGTGTCGGCAGGATGATCTTGGATAAGCTCCAGCAATTATTCTGATTACACGCTTTTGTGCAATGAACATTCTTTCACTCAATGATGAGTTACCCCAGAATATGATGCCATAATAAAGCAGAGAATGAAAATAGGCGTGGTAAGCTAACTTACTCAGATGTATATCACCAAAATTTGCAATGACCCTAATAGCATAAGTAGCTGAACTCAAATGTTTCAGCAGATCCTCAGTGTGTTTTTTCCAGTTCAACCCCTCATCAATGCATACACCTAGAAATTTTGAATATTCTACCTTAGCTTCCGATTTCTGATCGAAGTCTATATTTATTAATGGTGTCATTCTATTTACTGTGTGGAACTGTATATACTATGTTTTGTCAAAGTTTAATGAGAGCCCATTTGCAGAGAACCACTTAATGATTTTCTGAAAAACATCGTTTACAATTTCACCAGTTAATTCTTGTCTGTTGGGTGTGATAGCTATACTTGTATCATCGGCAAAAAGTACCAGCTTTGCATCTTCATGAATATAGACTGGTAAGTCATTAATATATATTAAGAACAGCAGAGGACCCAAGACCGAACCTTGCTCCCCAGTTTGAGAAATCACCAGTTTTTTGCATATTATGTGAACTGTTTATTTCAACTTTCTGCACTCTTCCAGTTAGGTATGATTTAAACCATTTGAGCACTGTCCCATTCATACCACAGTACTTGAGCTTATATAGAAGTATTCCATGATTTACACAATCAAAAGCCTTTGATAGATCACAAAAAATCCCAACAGATGACTTTCAGTTACTCACAGCATTTAATATTTCATTAGTGAAAGTGTATACAGCATTTTCCATTGAAAAACCTTTCTGGAAACCAAACTGACATTTTGTTAAAACTTTATTTTTACAAACATGTGAAGCTACTGTACAATACATTACTTTTTCAAGAATTTTGGATAAGGCAGTTCAGTCTATCTGGGAAAATACTCTGCTTCAGAGAGCTATTACATATGTGGCTAAGAATCCCACTTATTTCTTGGGAACAATCTTTTATTATCCTGCTGGAAATGCCATCAATTCCATGTGAGCATTTATTCTTGAGTGAGTTTATCATCTTCCTAATTTCAGAAGGAGAGGTGGGTGGAATTTCAATTGTATCAAATGGTGTGGGTAAGGCCTCTTCCATTAACTGCCTTGCTTCTTCCAATGAACATTTGGATCGTATTTTCTCTACAACATTTAAAAAATGATTATTCAAAATGTTTTCGACTTCCGGCTTGTTGTTTATCAAGTTTCCATTCACTTTGTTGGTGATGCCGTCATCCTGTACTCTTGGTTTCCCTGTCTCCCTTGTAATAACATTCCAAATTGTTTTGATTTTGTTATTAGAGGTATTAATCTCAGACATGCTTCTGGACTTTTTAATAACCTTTCTTAATGTAGCACAGTAGTTTTTATAATATTTGGCTGTTTCTGGGTCATTACTCTTTCTTGTTGTTAGATACAGTTCCCTTTTGTGGTTACAAGATATTTTTATTCCTTTAGTAAGCCAAGGTTTTTTGCATGGTTTCTTATAATTAGATTTAACTACTTTCTTGGGGAAACAGTTTTCAAATTCTCTTACAAGTGTATCATGAAATAAGTTATATTTTAAATTAGCATCGGGTTCCTTGTACACCTCATCCCAGTCTAACTGCTGAAGATTTTCTCTAAAATTTCTAAATGTTGAGTCATTAATTGAATGCACAATTTTGGAGGGTAGTTTTGAATTACTGAATGGAGCTATGTCATATACTGTAACTAGTTGAGCATCATGATCTGAAAGCCCATTCTCAACAGGATAAGAATGTATGTTTTTAAACCTATCTTGGTCTATAAAAGCGTTATCTATCAATGTGCTGCTGTCCTTTACTACCCGAGTAGGAAAATTAATGACAGATGTCAAATTGAAAGAAGCAAGCAAGACTTCCAGGTCATTCTTCCTATTACACTCTTTCAGTGAATCAACATTGAAGTCCCCACAAATATTAATTTGCTTTCCCCTATCTGACAGACAGCACAACAAGGCATCCAAGTTTTCCAGGAATAAATGAAAGTTTCCTGAAGGAGACCTATATACTGTTACAATTATAAAAGTGCCCTCCCTCAGTTTAAGTTTTATTTGTGATCCTGTCTATTTATTATTGTAAATGTATTTATTTTTCTACAACATATTTTCTGTATTTTTATTTTCTATAATATTTATTTTTCTGTAACATTTATTTAACTGCAAAATTTATTTCTCTGTAATAGAACCTAAGCTGCAGATAGTTTAATATGAAACTGATTAGTACTATTTACATAATACCATCACAAATCCGTAAAACTGACTCGTTCCTGTGATATATTCACAACATGGATCACAGGAACACAAAATAAATAAAGAAATAAAAATAAATAAATCCATGAATAAATAAATAACTTAAATAAAGTGGTTTACCAACTAGCATCAATTGATAAATATTTGTAATCTATGTATTGATATATTAGGTGTAGCTGTCATGATGTATGAAGTAAAATAGAAGTTAAATGTTATACATTACCTCCGAGTAATTCTCGCATTGGACATTCTTGAAACATACAGAAATTTGTATTACTTGCCAATAATTGAATAATTTGTATTTGAAATCTCAGTTACTTCTCTTTCAATTTTACCTAATAGTTTAACAACAGAGAAAGACAAGGCAAGTACAATACTTACTTGAAGACTCGTATTCAGCGCATCTCCATATAATGTTGGGCTGTGTATCAGGGTGGGACTTTTTGACTGCACACCCCTATTGTTTCAGAGAACAAAAGAAAAAGACTATTAATAATGAAATATTTGATGGTCTATGGCAATAATAAATATTGATGATGATGACATTGGTTTAGAAAAGCTGCAAAAAAAATCAGTTATGTTAATTCTTAAAACTGTAAGAAGGAAAAATTTAAGTAAAAAAGAAAGAAAGATAAAAGGAAATATTTTACTCACCACAATGAATTACAATTATTTATTTGCAATTTAATAATTGATAAGTATAAAATGAATAAAAAAACTGTTTCAAATCAACTGACAATCACAACTTACTCCCTGATGATGGCCATGATACTGTGCATGTAACAAAATTGCTTATTTGATCATACTGTGATTTGAAACAGCTGAGAATTGTTTCCAAGTAATTATTCTACCTTTCCATTGATGATCACTCTTCCCTTCCTGAAAAGTTTCTCTAAAAATGAAAACTTTGAAAAAATGAAAAAAAATGAAAAAGGTTAAAATTATCTTGGAAACATTCTCTAGATAGTTAGAATTTAAAAATGTAAACAAAATATGTGAGAAAGATAAATAGTAAAATCTAAAAAATTTCAAAAAAGTGAAATATATAAATTTGAAAGATTTATAAAAATTTAACTATGAAAAGAATGATAAATATAAATAGATTATAGAAATGTAGAAAATAGAGAAATGGAAAAAGAGTAGATTAAAGTAAATTCTAGAATACTTTAGTTCCATTCCCATGAAAATATACCTTTTATGATGACACTCTCATTTCTGGAGATGGTTAATGACTGACTATTAGGTATTCCATGTCACAAAAGCTATTGGCTACTATGAAGCTATTAATCTGCTAAATTCTATTTCCTTATTGGGTAAGTGTCTGAGAAGTTTATTGGTGAAATGAAAATATATCATGCTCTTGGTGAAATCAGAAAGTTCTCCTTAGATACAAAACAAAATAATTCTGTTGGCTATACATTTAGATTTTTTTAAAGTGTTATCCTCGAATCACTAAGAACATGCGATGATTTTTAACTGTTAAAAAATGTGTAAATAACTACTACACAGCATAGTACACTACAAAAGTGCTTATTCCATCATTTATGTAATCTAAATTCATTAGTCTGTGAAGGTGCCATGCAGTGGGCTGAGACATTGCACATGGCTGTGTCTTCAAATGCATGTATCCCTTTGGTCTTGTATTAACAATAGAATAGGCTGCAAAGCTACACAGTAATTGAAAGTGTTGTGTTATATTTGTGAAAAATGTTTATTCATATTCAGTCACTCATGAGGCATGATCACATGCTCTATGTGAATGACAAACATTTCAAAAAACTGTTGATGACAGAAACTATAAAGCCAAATTGTTAAACAGAACTCTAGAATGAAGTTTGCAGTATATTAATCATATGGAGATTGATGGGTCAATAAAAAATGTATTATAGTTACTCTAAGTACTAGTAAAATGCCAAAGGAACCACTTATGGAATAAAAATATTATGAGGACTCTCAGTAAAACCATGCATCTAGAGGTGGTAATACATGATGCACTAATGGTGGACAAGTCATATACATGGTGTTTCTTCATAATATCAAATTATGAAAGCAACTAATAGTTGTTATTGAATTTTTGGGAATTTGCTCTGTGCTTAGGCAGTTTTCATGACAGGTGGCTCAGTTACCTCAACTCAACACATAAACTGTCTTTTCTGTCAGTCCAAGTTAGTTTCTCATTCCCTGGCTCTTCCATCATTTATGATGCATCACACTGAAATATTTCTATTTACTTTTGATGCTCTCATTGTGATCAACAATAGTTTCTTCTACTTAAGTTTTGATGGAACGTTGAATTAAAGGACCTTCCAGCTTTTGATTTTTATTCTAAATTTGAGATCTTTATTTTATTTTGCAGAAGGATGCAAGATTAAATTGATGTTTACACTCTTTGGTAGGTTTCAATTTACAAAATTTCCCATGTTCATTGCCCCAATGGTTCTTTTTGTTTTAAGTTATGATTTTATCAGCATAGATGCATTAAAATAATTATCATTATGGTTTAATAATGTCTTCTTCTACCACAATTATTCATTTGAAATTACTTAGACCATGTAGGTCTTCTTGTCACTCTCTCTAAATAAATACTAAACAGTTTCATAGAAACCCAAATAAAATTTGTACATACACGCTCCTTTACCTAAATGTTGCATGAATTTTGCTAATTTCATCATTCTGAGCAACAATATTTAACATATCTGTAGTATTGTCCCATAGACATTTATGTAAAAACAATATATCCCCAAGCATGTATTATCAGGAAAACTATTACGGATTGAATTATTTGCATATTCTGACAATCAACAAAATTTTTGGCAACAAATTATGAAACTTATTTTCAGCATGAGAATATTCACCTGCTTATTACGTCCTGAGAAGCCCCATTCCTCAGGATTAACTATGTTATCTCTTTTGAGTACATGCACATGTGTGAATCTCACTATAAATTCTAGAATGAATATTTCACTCCACAGTAGAGACTGTGCTGTTCTGAAACTTCCTGGCAGATTAAAACAGAATATTGGACCAGAGCACCTTGCATTTTATAACCCACCATCACACTTTCAATTCTGCCAACATCTCTCTCCTACTTTCCATATTTGGCAAAAGTTCTCCAGCATATCTTTGTAGCATAGCTCTCTTGGAAGAGATGATACTGCAGAGAAATAGCTTAGCCACACCCTTGCAATTGTTTTCTATAGTGAAGCTTTTGCTCTGCAGCAGAGTGTGAATTTTTCACAAACTGTCTGGTATATTTATACTGTGTGCTGATATGGGTATGTATAGAAATTATAAAGAAGAAAAGAAAGTTTTATTCTGAATTATTATAGCTATCACTACAATGTTGAAAATGTTTAGAAAATTTTTCAATATGCTCTTTACATAATTTGGTTACATGTGTTAACAATATTTACAGGTTACCCAATGGAAAGTATCTAACAATGAAAACTTCAGGTATGAATATCAACAATGTAAGAAGAGAAAGATTGGTACTTACCTTAAGGAAGGCACGTTAAATTGCAGAAAGCCACAATTAAAGACATTTACACAAAGCTTTCAGCTACAGCTTCATCAACAAAAGTTAAACACACACCACTCATGCACATGAGCAAGCACTTCTGACACACAAATGACCACCACCTCTGGGAGTTGGGGCAAGAATTCTGGCCTGAGCTGTCAGAGTTGGTGGTCATGTGTGCATGAGGTGTGCTTGCTTGTGTGTATGAATGGCATGTGTTTTTCTTATGCTGATGAAGACTGTGGCCGAAAGCTTTGTGTAAGTGTCTTTTAATTGTGCCTGTCTGCAACTTAATGTGGCTCGTTTACAGTAAGTAGCAATATATCTTTTCCTACACTGTTGATATTCCAATGGAAAGTATGTAATAACAAAAAATAATTAAAATAAGCAACAGATTCAGCTGTAGAGGAATATGAAATGCTGTGCTATGGGTCAAGGCCAGTAAATACTTGATTATTCACAACACTAACATCAGTACTGACACACAGCATGCACTAAAGGTCAGGTTAAAGCCAACATTTAGAAACTAATGACGATTTTCAAGTACATTCTGCAGCTACAAGAGTTAAGATAGTGGCACTTTCCAGACAATGTTTTAGCATACTGCAACCAGACTGCTAATATAAAGCTCAATAAGAATGAAAAAAAGAAGAGAGAGAGAGAATGGCAGCATTGAACATTGTGTTACTTTTAGAGTTCTTAGAAAGCATGGATCAAATTTCACAGAAGCATGCAAAAGAGTAAAAAAGAGAGCATGTAGATGAAAATTCGTGGAAGATTTGAGTTTCAACATTTCAAGACAACCATTAGTGATGAAGTACAAGCATGGATAGAAGAAGAAGGATGAAGGATGGGAAAGGAAATTAGACTGTCCTTTCCAAAGGAACCATCAAGATCTTTTCTTTAAACAATTAAGGAAAACCATAAAACCTAAATTTTTATGGCTGGATTGTCGCAAAGTGAATCCAGTACCTTAAACTCTATGTCATCTGACTCAATGTGCTACTTTTGGAAGTGATGTAAGTTTGTCCCAACAAGGGTGATAATGTTTTCTGTGAATGTGTTATGTTCTCACACTAGAATCATCAAGAGAGAGCTATAGCAGTTATTGGAATAATGGAAATATTTGTGTCACTCAATACAAAATATTGTGAGACACAACTCCACATGCAAAAGTACTACCAGTTGTTTATTATAGAGACTGCCATTTCACAATTAAAATTTTGATAAAATAGGAAAGTAAAACTTAATGATAGATTTTAAGAGCTGCCCTTCAAACATTCAGTATTGAGAAACTAGACAGTAAAATAAAATTTATGCGAAAAGAACTTAATGAATATACAGAAAGGATAGTGAATGAGGTGACAATAATACCATTCTAACAAACTGAGCTACATTGATAGATAGTTAAAGCATATCGGGCAAGAAAGAAAGTAACAAAATAAGTGAGGTATGACCTTTGAGAAGGTAAGCAATAAGATAAAATGCCAAGTACAGACAAAGATGGACGGTTCTTGATTTTGTGAAGTCCACTGTCGTATTTCTCCTACAGAAATGACAGAAGTTTATATACTGACAATCATGGGAAGTAAGTACTTCGTAACAATACAAAGAAACAGAATTTACATAGACCAACAATAATAATAATAGTGTCATAATTCTAAAACAATATGATGAATCAAACTTCAGGAATAGTTGAGTAAAGTTTTGATTTGAACATCCAAATTAAGATGTTTGATAACTTTTGTAAACTAAAATGGGTAACATTTCTTCAGTGAGAAAGCTGGAGAGTAATGAAAAACAAACTAGGTTACAGGGTTCTTAAATTTGATGTGCATGACATACAGATCTCAGTGACAAGATGATGGATGATGAAAATTATATGACACCACAATTTAGTCACATTTCAAAGTCTGTGGTTTTAATCAAACAGTGCAGGTTCTATGCAGATACATTTGATGTCCTTTAATAAAATGCTGTATTTTCATAATGTGCAGTGAACTGAACTCTTAAATATTTTGTAATAAGACAAGTACTTGATGATGGAATCTCATATTGGAAAATAGATTGCACAAAAAATGAGCTACAGATGTGGGAAAAGGTGGTCTTAAATTACAAATTTACATGTGTTTTGTAAAATGCCAGTCTCAGAAGCATAACAATTAAATAATCAATTTGTTGTCCTTGTCATTACGAAAATTTTCAAAAATCTAGTAAAATTCTGATGACACTGTTATTTTATCTGGTGAGGTTCACATATAATTTAAAAGTATTCCAGTATCTGCTGTACATGTGCTATGTATTTCATAGTCAGCATAATTATAAGTGAACTGCAGTTTGAAATTGTATTGATAGATATTTTTAATTCCAAATCTTTATATAGTATGAACTCCAAATAGTTTAAATTGTTACCTGGTCAGTCACTAACATGTTACATGAACTGTAGTGACCCTATTGTACTTTATTGTGGCATCACTGAAATTATGTTTGTGTCTGCAGATACATACATTATGCTGAATTTTGTGTATCAAAAAGTTAGCAATGTGGTAGATGGTTGTGAAGAGTGCATCTTAGGTTTCACGCAATCAGTGTTCCTAGAAACAGTGCTAATTCCAATACAGCAGCTACTTTTTCCCAAAGGTAGGCAATTACCCTCCAAAATTCTTTGGTACCGTTTACATGTGTGTGTGACTTGCATATACTTCCAATTATTAAGAAATTTTCTCTGCTTATGGAATCTGCAATAAAATATGACTAAAAGTGACGTCAATTTTCTTACAAATTTTGTATGAAACTTGACAAGAATGCCATAGGACATTGAGAATATGCTGAATTTGAGAGATTTAAGGTACTTTGCAACCCAAATAGTGTTGATAACATGATATTTAAAGAGTAAACCAATAAAATAATTGCCGAATTCCATTGTCCCTAGATTCTGAACTGCAAATCAATGTATAAAAACTTCATTTCAGCATATGGATTTCGCTTTAATGAATTCTATTTTTGACTTTTGAGTCATCAAGACCGGTAAGTGTTTGGACAGTAATTTTTGTGTCACTGAGTGTTAATAGATTTCTAAAATTTTTTATATTTCAGGAAGAGATCATGCAATGGGTAACATTGTATTCAGGGTGCCACACATTGCCCCTGAAGTGTTTTGGTTAAGAGCTGCTTTCTGTAGTTTTATGCATTGCTCTGTACCTGTTGACTGGTCTTCTTACTATTACAGTTGATAATCATGTGTTCTTAATACAATACAGTGTCAGATATAAAAAAAGTCTTGCATTCCCTAATCTTTATTAAAACATCTAATCAAGTCATGTAATATTAAAATACAAGAGTAATTTTTCCTCAGTCATAAAATAAGCATGAAATATTATTAGAGGTCACTGTGAGACGGTATTGTCCTTCAACAATGAAAGATTAATTTTGAAAGTAGGGAGTTTCATCAAGTTATGATGCATGCCACACATGTGTGTCTCTATAAGAAGAGGGGACTCCACAGATATTAGTATCCACTGGTTAGTTTCTCTCATTACACCACTTTCTGAAAAAGTCTGAGAAGCTAAAGTATTTAGTTATTTTCACCCCCCCCCCCCCCCCCCCCGTGCAGTAATAGCATATGTTACCCAACAAAGGTAATAAATATTTAAAAAGATAGTACATCAGTAAATGATCACTTCTGTGATATATTAAATGAATTTCATTCCTACTGTCAGAGAAGTTACTGTTTGTATGAATACATGTTTCAGCATGTGTCTGGCTTGGAAAGAAACAGGATGCTGAATGACATGCTAGTGTGTTCAAGTAATATGGGTGACACTACATTATCTGTAGTGAGATAAATTACCATCCAGGTTTGAATCAAGAGCCTATGACTATTTGTGATATGTGCTATGTGTTAGTTTGAGACAAGAAGAAGAATTTGTTAGTTTGAAGATGGAACAAGTATTTTTGTCAAACTAGATAAAGATGCAACAACAGAAGAATTAGTAAATATGAGAATGCAGACATTCCACATGGGTACTACTGATGAAAAACCCTCGGATTTCCAGCTATGTAGTAATTTTAAAATACTGTCAGTTTCCAGCCAGCTGGCAGTGTTTATATACTGAGATGTTTTGAAAATTATCATACCCATTATTCTCACAAAGATGATGAGAATGGTACTGAGATGTCAAAGTATCTCAACACTGCCAACTGGCCCAACTGACCAGAAACCCAAGATCTTTTCATAAGAACATGTATTAAATGATACACTTTTTGAAAACTACTAACTGGTTTCTACACAAATGGACTACCTTTAAGCAGTGAAAAACCACAGATAACCCGTTTTCATTCTGTTCAAAATACTCCACCTCTAATTAATCTACTGAATCAGGGAGAACTTATAAACAAGGCAGAGTATAAGTTTATGGGTGTGAATACTGATGTTACTTAAACAGGAAAAACTGTATAGCATACCTGGTAAAACATTTAGATTCAGCTGCTTTTACTGTAAAAATAATTGCCAGCTTTAGGGGCATAGAAATCAGTAAGTTGACATTTTAGGATGTTTTCATTCATTGATTTTATATAGAATAATAAACTGGGGTAAGACCTCACCTGAGGAAAAATTATTCATTGTATGAACAAAACGGATTTTGAATATGTCTTGGGTTTCGACATATTCCTCTTGAAGATACAAATATAAAATTCTTTGAGACTCTATTCCTGAAAATAGAATGTCTGACAGACAACAACAAGTGCAAATTAAAACAACTTCTCCTTAACAAGATCTTCTGTACTCCTGGTGGATTCTTCAATACAAGTGTGTACCAATAGTAAATTAAACATAAACATTTTTAAGGAGTGTGTACAGCAACTGGCAGTTTCCACAATGTAAAGTTTATCGTGAATATGGCCTTTGGGACAAGTAACTATCTCTTGTCCACAATCTGCCTTGATAACACAGTATACGAAGCACTCAGTCCATGTAGTAAGGAGATTAAACACACATGTGCCTAAATAAATCCCATATTGAGTTAATGGAAATTTCAGGTAGTTTTCTGGACCAGGTTATTTGACTGATGCAACAGTTTTCCTTTTCAGCAGAAGAGGAGATGGAAGACATACAAAAAGCAGAAGAAGAAGAAGATAAGGAGAAGAAGGAAGTGGTACGAGATTCATCAGCTCTTTCTCAACAACTTAGACAATGGAAACACATGCACACATGCAATTTTGTGGATGAAATATCCTTAATTCTGAAGGTAAAAAAAATTAGTTTGGTTTAGAGTCTTCACACTCTCAGCTTCATCTGTAAGAGATTCAATATAACTATGGGAGACTAAATGAATATGATCAAAGTGGACATGGTCCATCACTTTACTGATGTAACAAATTTCATGATTTTAAGTGCACAGAAGATGCAACACCAGTAATATAGTTGTACTTATAAAACATCTTTCTTCATATGTAAATATTGATACATCTGTTTGGATTAGATTATAAGAGGCAGCCAATAATCATTTCACAACTTGTGTCTGTGTGGATGAATCATTACACTATGCTCATGCAAGCATCTGGAAAAATTGTTCCAATTTCAGATATAATGACAATCTAAAGTTATATGTGACAAAATGTCAGGTAGGTCAAATGGTTCCCAAATGTCAACTGGATCACAAGAAAAACTTGTTTGCTAAGTAGAAGAATTTTATAACATAACTGTTTGTCCATAGAAATTTTAACACTGAGTCATGTGTCCTACCAAATATAATGAACTGGAGGAAACAAATGGGATAGTAGAAAACTTGGAGAATGTGCGTTGCTTTACTCAGACTATCCCTAATATTTCATCATGGGAAATTTGTTTATTTCTTTAATAGCAGTCATCCAGAATTTATTCATCCCGTTGGGAAACCAGTTACTTGAAATCTTTAAGAGTAATAAAAACGGGGCAATTTTTTGTTATATTTGTTCAACTCTCTGCCAGTATGAAAGGTTATTTACAGATTCTAAACTGTAATCTGTCAGGAACTAGTGGTCCGATGAAGTAGACAAAAGGATTTTATAGGTTTTTTTTTTTTTTTTTTTTCCACATCAGGCATTTACATTTCATGCACATGACTTGGTTTTCTGTCCAAAGACCATGCAGCAACTAAATTACAACTCTAAGTGCTACATATTAGCATCACTTATTTTACAGACCAACTTCAGCTAATGTGAGGTAAAGTTTTATCCATACTTTCGTTACTGTTGCTTACCATAATCAGACATCTATTTACCTGCTGCAGTTCATTAAACCAAAATACACTTCTGCTGCCAGTTAGTCCCTGTAGTTGCTTTTCTGTGGTAGTTACTGATAAATAGATTCATTTAATGTACTAATTTCTCAGCAGTTATTTTGCATTATGTATTAATGCGAGATTGCAGTGTGTGTGTGTGTGTGTGTGTGTGTGTGTGTGTGTGTGTGTGTGTGTGTGGAGCACTCACCCGTGCATCTGTAGTAACATGTGTGTGATAGTATTACCTTTGTATTACATACTTACATATTTTTTGCTGTTATTCTAAACTTGTGTTATTGATCAATGTAATGTGATTTGGCACAAACAAGAACTAATATTGATTGAATTAGATGTAACAGTAAGTAACTGATCTTTGATAGCAGTCTGAAAACTGGGAGTTTCCCAGTAGGTGTTAATTTAGATTTTTTGTTTACCATGTGTTAAGGGATACCTGGCTATAACCACTTCTGTCCTTGTAGTCGTGTGGCTCATAAACATCAAGACTAAAGCTAGAACAGCAGCAGCAGCAGCAAAGTTTGCAAAAAGTCAGTGCTTACTGTGCGGCGGAGAGGTGGGGTGGAGTGGGTGATGGGGTGGGGTCATATTTCCGGGGACGACCACGAGAAAGATGGCGTCGCTTGACAAACTCCGCATCATCCACCATCCAGAAGGAGCCAAAGTCGTCTTCGTAGCGCACAAAACACTTGTGCAGTGACAGATTGGTGCGGATCGCGTTCTGTATACACAGACCACCAAGAAAGAGAAAAGAGAGTAAAAGACAAAGTTAAAGAGAAAAAAAGTTGAGAAAATCGTAAAGTCTCTCTTCTAGCTGCCTTCTGAGCAAGACATGTTCGATTTGAAATACCTTCCGTCGCCCGTCCGCTCTGTTCGCCTCACACACGTCGTTAGTCCTCGTTAATGCTTCCTCATGCTGGTTACGCACACACAGATACAAGCGAGAAAGAGAGAGAAAGAAAGTGGAAAACACACAATAAAACACAGAAATGGAATAAGACGAGAATGGAAAAAATGGGAAAAAATTCAAATCCAAATGTTTGCTAGAAGGAGCTAGAGACTAAAGTAGTCCGAGACCAACTTGCGTGTCCAGCTCAGCTCTGAGTAGACGTACCCTGTAGTGCATCGCTGTGACCGGCGTTTGTAAAATTCCACTTCGTCCACAGTCCATACGGCTCCCTTCACGTTCTCCACCCTCATGAAACATTTGTGGAGAGACAGGTTGTGTCGCACTGCATTCTATACAAAATAATACACATACAAGTAAGCAACGCAAATCAAAAAGGAGAGATTAAAAAAGGAGATGAAAAGCATTTTAACAAAAGCTCACAAAAATTCTAAAGCTCTATAAATTATGTACTCAGCTATACAAACAGAATGAGAACACAAATTCAGAAAAGCAACTGTCATGCAGGTCTGAGGTGTGTCTTGTGCATGTTAATTTTTGTGATCAATGTAAAATCATAATTTAGCTTACAGAATGAGTCATATTAAAAAATAAAAGATTTACAGTAAAAATCTATCCTCAATGGATGAAGATAAAGAGAAGCTGTTGAAATATGGGACTGAGGGAGAAGCAAGTAAAGCCACAAAAAAAGTTAACAGACATGCACTACAACTTCAAAACAGACTGTCAGGAACTTTTTTCCTTGATCCAGTCATAATCAGTTTCAAGGCTGCATTGTCTAATAGCAACAAAAATAATAAAAACAAGCCATGCCTCAGTGTTATGTATGTAATCAGTGAACAAAATTATTTCAGTAATTAGCTTTATCTTGAAGTCCTTCAAGTTCTGACTGTCAGAAGAAATGTGTAACAAATCACGCCAACATTCTGATGCAACTGGTTCATTTCTTGCTTCAGCACTGCCTCTGTTGCTATTTGATTTACCAGCTGTGGAAATTTTGATGTTTAAAGCCCTTGTAATACATATTATACATCTTACATTTGGAATGAAACTCCTTAACCTACAAGCAAAATGAAAACCATAACTGAATATACCAATTAGCTTTATAAATATTGAAGAAGCTGCAAGTGTAAATATACAGAAGCAGCAAGTATGATGAACTGAATCTGAAATTCAAAGAAAGTTGTTATTCAAAAGGTTAACTAGGTCTTCTCCAAACAAAAGACACATCTGTGGAGATAAGAAACATATTATTAAATTCTGTAATTAAACATCTAAATTGAGCATTTTTGAAATGCATCGCATCTTCATTTCACTGGTGAGCCAGAAGTAGTGAAACAGGCTGGTATGGTGAATGCTACATCTGAATTCAGCTCAATTCAATTAGAATTTTAATTTCACTTGCACAAAAGATCTTTAATTGCTATGAGGCATTTTGACTTAAAATGTGAGAAATGTGAGAAACTGAAATACCAGTATGTATTTTTCATTTTTATTCTCCAAATAACTAAATTTCTCCAAAACCGTCCAAAGAATATAAAACTAAAAGTATTTTTATTATAATATGAACTAATCAACAATCATTTCAGAAATGTATGTGGCACTGCTACTGAACACACCAGTGAAGGTGATTTGTTCTTGACTTCAGCTGACTGAGTTTCCTATCATGCATGATGTGGCATACCTGGAGACAACAGCAACTCATATACCAATATAAAAAAAGCACAGCTGCAAGATATGCTGGCTGTGGCAGCACCAGCCAGGAGGTTGATAAAGTATCAGTAAGATGCAAAAAATGTGACGAACTAAGGTAAGTAGAGATCCCAACACATACCACTTGGTAACATACAACTATGACAGCAAAAGTTTTAAAAGTGTACTTTTTTAAGCAGTAGAGAAGCTGGCCTGATAGGAGTTTAGCATTAATATCCACCACTTAGTGAATCCTGTGCTAATGGTTCTGCAACTCCATGCTGACATTTTCCTGAAGTGGGATTTTCTGAGTAAGGTGCAAGATAAACTAAAGATAGACAAGGGTCAATTACCCGACATATCCAGCTCTGGGGTCTACACAATGTGCTTATAGACATGGATACAAAAGGACAACAGCAAAGACCCAGGATTACAGCATTTGTGTGCCTCATCATGATCATGCACAAACAGAATATGTATCCATCAGGAAAAACTAACAGACCAAACTGAGCTCTTGTGTAAAAAAGGAAGCTGTCATTCTTTAAGAGCAGACAGCCAAGAAAATTGCAAAGACGGAAGATGTTGATGAATGAAGGAGGTGAGAGCTTGTAAATATCCTTTATAATTACAGAGATGTATTTTCTAGGTCTCCATGGGAAATCAGTAACATTACTTATAAGTCTCATATGTTAGCACACCAATCATTTTATACTCAACCATCCCTAATACTGCTAGCCAAAAGGACAGTAGTAGTGAACATGTTATCTGCTGTAGTAACTCGACCCACAGTAAGTCAGTGCAATAATGTTATAGTGTCAGTAGCTAAGAAAGATGGAAGTGTCCACCTAGCTTTAGATGCTAGAAAGTTAAATAAGATTCTGATATTTGTCTTGAACTAACAGCTGGGTATTGGAAGATTGGGTAACATGCTAAATGTAGTTAGTACACTTCATTCCTGCATGATGAACTGAGGCAACTCTTTGGGCTGAAAGTGAGCCTATCTGGTTTTGTGCATGCCCTGCAACAGGTCCTAGGTCGGAACTTGTCAGAGAAAGTTACTCTGTATGTGGACAATGTGCAAATTACTTGAGTAGTTGGTATGAATGTTACTCCATCCTGTACAAAGTATTAACAATATTTAAGAATAGTGGTCTCACTAATGATATAGGAAGTTGGCATGTGGTCAAAGACAGGTGAAATTCCCAGAGCACATCATCAGCCAAGAGGGTATTCTGCGCGATCCAACTAAACTTGAAGCAACCAGAGAAGCACCCACACAAAAAACCTGATGTCCTTTATGTACATATAACTTCAGCTCAAGCAGTCTTAATTGTTGTAATGAGTTATGGTTGTGTGCTGATGGAAATGATTATCATTAAGAGGTTAATAAAGAAGCAACGTACCTGATCCACCACCCCATCAACCAAAGCAAAGGTAAAAGAAAAAGAAGGAAAATTAAAAATAAAATAGAGCCCCAAGTTCATCATATGATGGATAAATATATCCACATAAAAAAAGAAAATAAGATCATTCAAGTCAGATGAAACATTAAGCTTCTCAATGCAAACTACCAACTTCTGAACTAAACAAAATAAAAATTCAAAATGGGTGAAAAGAAAAGGAATTCTGAGCTTCATGCCAGCCAGATGTTCTTCTCACAGGCCCCAATATTGAAGTGAATGGTCTCAAATTGAGAGTGCCATTATGGAATCCTTGATTTGAAACCTGATTCTAAGAGCACAGTTGTGAGATGGAATATGTACTATTCAATTTATGTTAGCATATAGTAAAGTGTACAGAGAGCAAATGATGAGGTGGTGAAATGAGCATGAAGCAGAAAAAGCACCAGCAAATTGTTAGAAGCTGGATGGAAATCACCAAGCCTGGTTAGACACCAAGTAACCCCTTCCAACTGCCACCTGAGACATAAGAACTGGTACCCTAACAGGACATTAAGGGCTCAGTCCTGAATTTTTATGTATGCAGAATTCCAAATGAATTAGAATTCACCATTTTTGGTATTTAAACAACTGCCAGAGAGCTAAGCTGGGAACAGGTCAGAACACCTTCACCTTGTCCCAGAGTCAGAGAAGTGTTTATACTGTCCAGTACTTTTAGTAGCTTGTATAGGTAATGTATGTGCTTGGTGAAAAGTTGATCAGGAATGGTGAATTAACTGTTGATGAACTTCAGCATACCTCCATCTAGTGCAGTGAAGTTTCCTATGCTTAGAATTATAGATATAAGATCATTTATCTTATTGTTACCTTATTACATGATCAGCACTAATAAAGGGGGCAAAATCATGTTATAAGCTGGCACTGATAGTTGACCACTTGGGTCAACAGAACAACTCACAGATTACAGGCATGCATTTCATTTGTAATTACAGTATGAAACCAAACATTTTTCATGTTGGCTGATGTATTTTCCATACAATAATCAAGCAACATTCTGAATACGGATGCTTTCATACTATGTTGAAATATGCAGAACTTAAATCTCTGTTCAAGAAAGAGCCAAAGGATATGTACGAAACTATCAGCCTATTTTTGTTCTTCCAATTCCGCTGAAACCATTGCAGCAAGTAGCTGCAAATGAAATTCAAAATTTTTTTGCAAAATATGTTATTATTATAAGTAGCCAAATTTTATCTGAGCAAGGAAAAATCACTGAGGATTCAGGAAGCAACTTTGCTGAAAAGATAAACAAAGAATGGAGTAACCTGACTTTCTAAATCATGGCTCGCATATCTACACTGTGCTGTATGTATCTCAAAATTAGCTGGCCATTATATATCTTCTAATTACTAACAACTGATACATCTTAATGTATAAAATAATTATTATAGCTTTCAGAACTCATAATCCGTGGCTCACAGGTTATAGAAGGATAATTTGTGGAAGATTATAAAAGAGAGGCACGTTACCACTCACAACTCATGGTGAGAGGGGTCCACTTGCAGTGAGGGCAAGGGGAGCTCCATTAAGAATATTGTGTAAAGTTGGTAACTGAACATCTTGCAGAAGCCATTTCAAATACTTAGGGTTCTTCCAATTACGTGCTCATACAGGGTGAGTCAGGAGGACAAGAACATGTTTTGAGAAATGATAGTATTAGCAACTCTGAACAAAGCACTTCACAGGAACACATGCACTATTCCAAATGAATACACTTAATGTACATTGTTGTTCATTTTCTGTATTATTCAAACAATGTCACTGTTTACAATGTACCACATTAGTGCAGAGCAAGTTGAGATGAACAGTTTGACACAAGACACTTGGAGTCCATCAAGTCAGAAAACTATCTCCAAATGGTGGTGGTGGTGGTTAGTGTTTAACGTCCCGTCGACAACGAGGTCATTAGAGACGGAGCGCAAGCTCGGGTTAGGGAAGGATTGGGAAGGAAATCGGCCGTGCCCTTTCAAAGGAACCATCTCGGCATTTGCCTGAAACGATTTAGGGAAATCACTCTCCAAATGGCCTACACAAAATACCTAAGCTACAGTACACACATGTTGTGCAAGATTTTCAATATTCTCACACTCTCTTCATGCAAGCTATTAGTCCTACATAAAAAGATTAATAGGACCTTTTTTGTCTGAAATTTAATGTCATTTAATTTAGTACTGCAAAACATTTTTGCTGGAGGGTGCAGGTTTTGAGTTATTAAAAAAAACATACAAAAGTTTCTTGTTCAGAATTACTAACACCATCATGCCTCAAAGCATTTACCTCTCCTCCTGACTTCCTCCGTATATATACTCATCAATATTTGAGGGTAACAAGAAGACTGAATTTAGAATGAACTATGGCATTCACGAGTACAAGATAAGAAGTAAAAATAATATCCATGTTGACCATGCACCACTGTCTAGGCTTCAGAATGGAAGTTTATATCCTGGTGTTAAAGACTAAAATGCGATGCCAGTAGACTCAAGGCAAGAAATTGAAAATCCCCAGACATTCAAAAACTAAGTAAAAGAATATGTCATTAGCCACTCCTACAATTTACGTGAATAGCTGGCATGGCTATAAATTCAACTTAAATCTAATATCTGCATTTAACAGATTTGGACTTTGTCAGTATACAGACAACTGAGTGCAGTTACCTAAATGCTTAGTTTGGAGTATCAGATAACAACAACAGTTGTATGGGAATGAGCAGTGCGTTTTTGCAAAGAAACTACACATCTACAAACAATTCCCATAATTATTAGTGTGACAAAATTAGTGCTAATCATAATTTGATATTAGTGTCCTTTAAAGAAGTGAGCTGCTAAAATCTGGAATGAAATAGATACAAACAAGCCAACAGCAGTTCACCTGCAGTATACGTAAAGATGGCCCTATGGATACAGATATCCCTTTAACACTTGTGATTGCTGTGAACAGGAACAAAAGAGTACTGTGATCAATGTGTAACCTGACATTACAGGAAATTTTAGACATAAAAGAAATATATTGATTCAAATTAATGTGTCTACAATTATGTTACATCAAATTCAGACTACAGCCATACAACTGGAACTTCTGAAAGCTAATTTATCAATAAGAATATACCTGTCAGAGGTAAAAAAACATTATCCAATGAATCATTAATAGAGAGGCATATTTCATGACAAGAAAAATGAATTTCAGATGTTCATTGCAAATTTACATAAAAAATTGTTAACACTATAATTACAAATTGTGCTACATAGATTATACCCAAAAAGGCAAGAATACATATAAATGGTATATTGAAAAATAGATGCCAAACAGATTTGAAAGTTTCTGTCCAATAACTAACTGCTCATTGAACACATTGGATACCATTATACGACACAGGAATGTAACAAATTTATAACAGGATAAAACAGTGAAATTCTTTGTCTAAAGTTATTAAAAGAATTACATAACTCAAGCTCAGAAAAGTTAAAGTGCTGACATGCAAGGATGAAAGTTTTGTGTTAGAATTAACCAGCAATTAATCTGTCAGTCAAAATGTTCTTTTACATTGTATGCATATCATATTATGTATGAAAAAGTTTATTCTTATTTTATAGAAGAAAATGTGTGCATAAAAATCATGTAAACAAAGCAGAAGATGCAAAAGACCAATGTGTGTTATATGGGAAAAATAAGGAATGTATTATAATGTTTATCATGACAGCTGCAGTATATTCATTTATGTATCAGAATTTACACTGAAATTTTCCTTTCACTTTAGCTAAATTCATTCAGGTATACCATAGCAAATTCACATTAGCATTTTAGTTCAGAAACATAAGCATCCTAATAGGGCACATTCACATTCTGCTGGCTTTGTTTCTGTGTCATGTCATGAAGGAATGAAAATCTTCAATGACTACCACCTGTACTATTGATAAGTACATGGTGCAATAGTTACAGAAAAACTTGATTACTTTTAAAATGAAGATATGTGACCTCCTTGTTGTCTGGTTGCAAATACCACAATGAAAAATAATAATTACTATTCCTTTGAGATATGTACACATCTCAATTTTAAAACAAATAAATGACATGACCATCAACAAAATTTATGGAAAATTATTAATTACAGTTTATTGTAATCAGTTTATATCAGTTAAGTATGAAAGTAAAGTTATTGTGATTCTAACCATCATTCAAAGTGTTACAAACCTTTCTAGAGGTATAAAATACAAAGTATATGGTAATAATGAATGCATCAGTATTGCTATGTGTGTTTAAAAGTAATCACAAAATTTTATCAGGCTGCAGTAACATACTATGCTTTCCTTGAAAGAATGGGATAAAGAGAATAGATATGAGTGCATAACACTCAGCAAGTCATCAGCGAATTCAGAGTACTTATTTCATTAGTGGAATTACTACAGCCTAGGAAGAAATGTAATTCGATGGGAAATAGGTATAGCATTACATACCTTCATATCAAGTGTTCTTTGACACTTTTAGGGCATGCAGATTTTGAAAACTGATTGACGAAGCATTGAAAAATAATCATAAAAATTATGTACTGCTTGGGACACTATCATTTAGTCAGAAGAATATATTTCACAGACACTGAATACCAGATACTAAAACCGAGCGAGGTGGCGCAGTGGTTAGACACTGGACTCGCATTCGGGAGGACGACGGTTCAATCCCGCGTCCGGCCATCCTGATTTAGGTTTTCCGTGATTTCCCTAAATCACTCCAGGCAAATGCCGGGATGGTTCCTCTGAAAGGGCACGGCCGACTTCCTTCCCCATCCTTCCCTAATCCGATGAGACCGATGACCACGCTGTCTGGTCTCCTTCCCCACAACCAACCAACCAACCAGATACTAAAAACCCTTCTTCAACTAATATTTTCCATTTTGTAGAGGATCATGAAGTTATAACAACTAAAGAAATGTAGAAATGAGTAAAGAGCATTGTTCTGTATATTTTGGCTGTAAATGAAAAATGGATTCTTGAATTAGTATTCTCAGTTTATGTTTAAAGTAACTTGTGTGCATGTCTTGTCTGATTCTACAAAATAAATTAAGCTAAAGACACGAAATACATACTAAATTGACTACAAATTAATGGATATGATGATTTATCTCTTTCATCACTTTAGTATCCCATGAAAAGAATCTTGATTACCCATTGTTAGCATTATACTTTTACCTGGTTAAGTTTGCATAATTACAATTAATGATGACTCCTATGCAAAAGCAGTTGATAAAAATATTCTGCATGGGCCACTAAGATTGCAACATTGTGGTTTTTTCCAATTTTGTTATTCCATTAAATTTCTCTTCCTTCTGTTTACTTTGCAAAAGAACTGAGAGAGTATTCCTTATATCAAGAATGTTGGGCTATTTATCACCACTACCAATAGGCAGTATAGTGTCACAATCACAAGGAGATACTCCTAGCAGTTATCAAAACAGAGTACTCATATCCAAAATTAATGCTATAGTACATATGTATATTAATTTTCATAAAATTTTGAACAATGTCTGTTGTGATAGTATTGGTGGTGGTTAGTGTTTAACGTCCCGTCGACAACGAGGTCATTAGAGACGGAGCTCATGCTCGGGTTAGGGAAGGATTGGGAAGGAAATCGGCCGTGCCCTTTCAAAGGAACCATCCCGGCATTTACCTGAAGCGATTTAGGGAAATCACGGAAAACCTAAATCAGGATGGCTGGAGACGGGATTGAACCGTCGTCCTCCCGAATGCGAGTCCAGTGTGCTAACCACTGCGCCACCTTGCTCGGTGTGTGATAGTATTATACAAATGTATGAGTTATAAATAATTCAAAGCCAATTTATGGGGCAAATAATGTTCTAAAGTAAATATTACTGTCTTGACAATGAAGTTCTATCTTGTATGATAAATTAAGATAATGCACTGTGATTTCAGTACGAATAGTGCAGAAGAAGCCATACAACTCAGTGGATGAGTTTTCTTTACAAACAATAATTACTCAAGCAATGTGAATAGTCTGGAGACGTGCAATTTGAACTGCTAGGAGAAAAAATATTAGTCACCGGAACTGAATGAATAATTCCAATAACTTTTTAACAAAACACCATTTGGTGTTGTTAGAGAGTTTTCGGCAATTGTGGTATTTTTGTTCCACCGCAATTGTCTTACTTTCCCTGTGGGCATCTCTACAACTCCTCTCCCTTTCCTTACACATTAAATCTATTCTGGTGGTCCGTACTGGTACCTTGGTTCTCTTATAGTCTCTTCAGGTACTTGGCAAATATTTTCTAAATACATCTGTCCTTGCAGAATTGTACACTGTGTACTTTCATAAGGTGCTGTATGTGATTGTTGAAGTACTATTCACATATATATTTTTTTTATTGGTGCAATTTTTATGTTTACAGAACTCAAGAACTAGTAGGGGGTGCAAATAGGAAACACAAAATTATTCAAAGCTAAACTAGCTAAACAGGCTATGCTATTGTTCTTTAATGACTATAGTCACTTCTGGAAAAGAAAAATGTTTTCACCACTACAGTGAGAATTGAAAATATGTTTTACAACTATGATGTTCCATTTGCAAACAATTTTCTTTAGCATATTGCTATAATGCTAATATTCATTACAGCTCCATTGTGAATCAGAGTATTTTTATCTTATCAGTTCTATCGGAGATGAGCTTATGCATGTTATACATAATTAAAATAATTAGTATTTGGCCACACTGCATAGTTACATAATGTGATGAAAATGTTGAACTGTGTGGTTGATGGCAAATAATAAGAATTCTGTGTAATGTGAGTTTATTCTGCACTACTACTATTTTTTCCTTTATAAGACCAGATATATGATGTTTCCTGACAGTTTTTTATTAACAGCTATATAGTGTTTGGGTTTAGCTTTACTGGCATCACACTATTTTTTTGTACTTGCAATGATAAATTTCCTCATTTTCCAAGTCAAATGTCAATTTACAAAAAATGTTTAACACTAGCTTTCCTTTGATGTTGCGACACAAAATAACTTGCTGCTGCATTTTTGGGAAATGATGAATTCCCTCTGTGGTTTAGTACATCTTTCTTTGGCAGCAACTAAACTTTTGTCTGGGAACTAAATTTTATAATGCTGGGGAGGGAAAGAAAACAAAAGAATAGAGAAGAAAAGAAACCTCAAAATAAATTATCACCACACATAGAAATCTCTTTCTGTCTCTAACAATTATTTCTGCTATGATTTTTTATATAGTAAGGAAAGCTGTAATGGAGGAGAAGCAGCCAATTAGGCTTTTTATGGGTAATTTAGAATTAATTATATTCTTTGTGTGGCTTTTTGGAACATTTTTGGAAATCTTACATTGAACAAAAGTTACAAATTGTAGACTAGTATCTCTTCTGGGTGTTTTTTTGGAGATATTAGAAAAGCTCATGTGTACAAGAATTTTGAAACATCTAAATTGATTTAATATTCTCAGAAAAGACAATTTAGTTTCTGAAAGTATCTGTGAACTGACCAAGCAATCTATGCTTATAAAAATAAAAGCCTGGAGCCTCTAAATGACAAAATAGTGACAACAAGACTATTTTGTGATTTATCAAAAGTCTTTGACATTGTGAACAATCAAATACTATTACAGAAAGCTAATCTTTTTGGAATAAGTGGTTATCAAGTAGGTGGCTACAGTCATACCTCAAAGACAGGAAACATAAAACCATACTATGTTTATCCAAGTTTTGTGACTAGGCATTGTAGGCCTGTTTATTTCTTAAATTAGTCTGTGATGTGAGTCTGCTTCTGAGAGGAGTTGACATTTTTTCACTCAGCATTTCAAATTTTTCTTACAGGAATAATGTCACTGTAGGGAAACCCCCTCTGGGCCAAATAATGTTGTACAACTACTGACAACATCACTGTCTTCATCCCCACTTTCATATTCACTGTCTTCCTCTTCCTTTTGTTATCAAGCAGCGGTCACAATTTCAGCATCACTCGTATACTGGAAGCCAGGTTCACATACAGTAATCTTCAGCCACTCATTCAAGTTTACTTCACTGACATCTTCAAAAGCATTTACACTAATTGCCAGATATGTTATTTGCACATTTCTTCATCACTGATAGCTTGAAAATCACTTTCTTCTAGATCTGGAAGAATTTTCCTCCATTATCAAACTAATGAATGTGGCTTGGCTTCCTACCAGGCCTCAGAAACCCCATATATGGCATCTAGAATTGTCAACTTCTTCCAGAACACTATCTAATCATTCTAATCAACTAGCATTCTCAAAAGACCAGCTCGGTAGCACCATAATACCAATGCAGTTTTGCCTTGGTCCACTGGCTGTATAATCACTGTCATGTTAAGAGGGAAAAACTTAATTATGTGGGCCCATCATCAGATACGAGAATCCTCTGATTTGGACATGAAGGGGCATTATCAAACAATAGAACAGCCTCCTGTGGCAACCCTTTCTCTTCTAGAAAGCACCAAACTTGTGATACAAAATGTGTGTGGAACCAGTTTTTGAAAATTTCACTATTCATCTATGCTCTTTATGGTTGTAATAATGCACAGAGAGACCCTTAGCTGAGATATCCTTGAATACTGTTTTCTTTTTTATTTATTTTTCTTTTCTTTTTTATTTATTTTCCAATCACTAGTAGTTTCACTTTCTCGTTCCCAGAAGCATCAGCGATTCATAAAATTGTAACGCATTCTTTAGATGACTTATATCCATGAGTATGAACTTTGCTCTTAAAAGCAAGGGTTCTGGTTGGTAGAGGTTTCCAATACAGACCACTTTCATCTACATTCTAAAATCTGGTCTGGTGTGAAATTTTCTTCTTCTACAAATTTCTGGAACTCTGTTTGGAAGGAAACAGCTGTTGCAACATTTCAACTAGGCCACTCGCCTTACACGGTATGTTTGCAAATCCAGTGACACTGTTTGAATCTGGTTGCTTCATGAAAAAATTTAGCTTTTTCAGTACACATTGGACCTGAAAGAGTGACACCTTCTGCTTGTTTTTGGATAAACCATCACAGAAGAGCAGTACATAAAATTATCAAATTAAGATATCTTCATGCTTCTTTGTACAGATGTTCCAGGACGAAATAGCATTTCTTGACAAAATCCTGTATTTTGTTTAAACCATGGAAGTGACACTTATTGTCACACGGCAGGTTGATTATTACTGTTTGCTAGAGAAAAATATTGCACATCTTATGAAAGCAGCCTACTATGAATACTTTTATTGTCTAATATCATATGGAATTATACTTTCAGTAAACCAATAATTAGCAAATAAAATATTCTTTGCCCAAGAGCATGTTATGAGAATAATGAGTGGTGTTGACTGTAGATGTACAGTAGTTGTTGAAACACTTCCCAGTAACTCATAATTCTTACCACTGTTTCTCAATATAATTTTTGGTTATATGTCTCATTAATAAAAATACTGAGTTGCACAAAAGAAATAGTGAATACCACGAATACAACACAAACATGCACAAAGACTTTCACAGTGATTGTAAAACTCTGCCGATGGTGCAGAATGGTGTGGAGTACAACAGCACAAAAGTTTACAGT
This sequence comes from Schistocerca nitens, assembly GCF_023898315.1. Lineage (NCBI taxonomy): Eukaryota > Metazoa > Arthropoda > Insecta > Orthoptera > Acrididae > Schistocerca > Schistocerca nitens. The sequence goes on from NC_064616.1 coordinate 914,149,006, forward strand.
GCTGTCCCTCCAGAAATTTTTGACAAAAAGTCCACATTTATGGAGCCCCTGATGCAATTTCTTCTGGCAAGGCTATTTTACAGTCTGGAGGAGTTTCTTGGGCACAATGAGAAACCCTCACAGAACTATAAAATCTGTGTGTGATGAAATGTAATCTAAGCTTTAATAATTATATACATAGCAATGTAACAGACATAGTTCTTTTCAAAGGTTTCCACTTATTTTTTAATTTCTACATCTGCTATATGGTGTAATATGGAGGTATGTATAATTTAATGTAATTTAATATTACATTCATCTATTTTGTGACACTACCACCTGCATATTGGTTCCTTTAGAAGACTCCCACATTTTCAGATGAAAAAAAAAAAAAGAAAAAATGAATTTATACAGATTAAATGCTTGTGAGATCATCAACGACAGATTGATGAACTAAGGAAGAAATAAACAAATAAATAAATACATTAATCTTATTTCTTAGTTTCTTCAGTACAAAACCTCCTTCACGGTAGATTTATACTGGTTAAATTTTTATTACAGGCTATTGGCTTTTGGGAATGTTAATATGATGAAAAGTACAGTATATCAGTGACACAGTGATCTGCTCTCTCTCTCTCTCTCTCTCTCTCTCTCTCTCTCTCTCTCTCTCTCTCTGTGTGTGTGTGTGTGTGTGTGTGTGTGTGTGTGTGTGTGTGTGTGTGTGTGCATGTGCGCACCACTGTAATAATTTAGTTACATATGTAATTGTATACTTCATACCACCATTAATCATATTTTTTAGCACACGTGTATAGGCTTTTACACTCTCTTTTCTTAATATAGTACAACTTCACTTACTTAATGCGCTGATTGGAATTACATAAGACATTTGGCGAATCCTATGCTGCCATGTATATGGTGTAATGGACGATTAATGAAGGAAAGAAAAAAAGAAGCATAGGTAAGAGGCTGTGGTAAGTACTATTGATGATTCTACTTCACACACAAAATCAGACTGTGTTTTTTGTTCTACTAGTTTTCTACACATGAAAAAGCTCCTACAAATGGATGGAAGAAAGATAGCAATGAAGAAAAGGGACAAGACATAACTCTCTCTCTCTCTCTCTCTCTCTCTCTCTCTCTCTCTCTCTCACACACACACACACACACACACACACTCTCACATCACATCACATCACATACAGCAACGCTACTGGGATAAGGTATTAATACTACATAGTTAATATTTTCAGTAATTGCAATTACATGATTATTAACATATCGTTACCAATATTTGAACAAATGTTATATTCATTTAACCTGCAACAAAAGTGATGAACTATCAGAAAGAGGAACAGAGCAAATACACACACAGTTGCTGTTTTTTGAGTGCTTAATGTTATAGTAAAAATGTGTTACTTTACCTTCCACGTTGCTGCATTACGACGAAAGTAGCAGAAAGTATTCTGAAACCAATTGTAGATCTCATTTAACGTAAGTTGTTTGTCTGGTGACTCAATGATGGACTGAAATAAGAAAATAGTAACATCAGACATTATTGAAGATATTTTAAATTCTGTAAGTGACAATTTATTGAACCTCAATGGAAATTATTCACTTTATTTTCAGGATTTTTGATAACTCATGCTAGTGGTTGGTTTACCTTTGTGATAGCAAATTTCTTTAAACTTCAGGAATCATACACAAAACAAAGTGTTAGACTTACCTGTCGTATTAACGATGCATATGTAAATGGAGGTCGCACATCAGCATTCTTGTAAAATTCTCTGTTTCTCTGAATTTCTGAAATATCAGAGTATAGAAAAGTTACCACCTTATCTGTACATGTTAAAATATAAGGGAATCTTAAAGGACATTGTCTGAGTTAGGTGAGTTTCTAAGAAAAGAAAAAAAAAATTTGAGGTATCTTAGATGCTAGAGATTAGATTAGATTAGATTTACTTTCATTCCAATTGATCCGTAGTGAGGAGGTCTTCCAGGATGTGGAACATGTCAGAAAAACAACAATACATGACAAATATTTACAACTAAAACAAATAAGCTAATGCACCATTCCACAGGTCCCAAGTCGAATGATCATCATTTTTTAATGAACACTATATGAAAGAGTCATTTTACAAATACTAATGCATTGAATTTAAAATAAAAAAGTAAAAATGTACATTAAAAGTTAACATCTCACAACTTAACATTAAAATGATGAAAAATGACAAATGAATCTATAACTCAACCCAATAATAATAATAATAATAATAATAGTTATTATTATTAGTTTTAGAAGTGTAGTATTGTTTGATTGTGATGTTCCACACATATAAATAAGTTTATTTTGGCATTGGAAGAAATGGAAATCTTGTGTATCTGTGACACACACAGGAGAACAAATTTCACAATTTTGGTGTAGAGGACTTGGAGTCACAAATTTTGGACTGACATTAAGATAGGTACTAAGACCCAAAAGAGGTGTAAACACATGACTAGAGGAATTCAGGAAAATCTAGAATGGGATAGAAAAGATTGGAAGCAAAAAGTAATTGTTGTACTGGAAGTGATAAACACCAAATAGTGACTGATGTGAGTGCTCTTTGACATAATAATTTCTCAGAGCATTCAAACCAGTGTTTGAGTATGTTTACCATTAGAAATTTCTCTACTGTAATTCAAATTCTGAGACAGTGCTCACTTATTAAAAGAATTAATTATCAAAGATAATATACAAAAATTGATATTGTTCAATTTTGTAGACACAGCTGTAAATGGATGCAGTGATGGTTGTGTGTTAATGACAAAAAAAAAAAAAGTTAGTTGACATCAAAAAATTATCTATTTTAAATATCAGGTAACATTTCTAATAGTGATAAGGCTTCCTCTTGCTCTTCATGGCTGGCAAATGTTAAAAATTCAGATAGCTTAAACCTTCAATGACAACTAATGTGGAACCACTGAGATGTCCTAATGGTCTAAATTATGGATAATGCTACCAGATTATCATCCAGTGAGTAATAAACCCTCTGCTAAATACTGACAGTTGTTTGCATCACTGCTTCATGCATCTTCTAGCATATCTATCACTCATGGATACCATGTGCAAGTAATTTGCACACCATGTCTAAACTGCTTCTGTGGACTCTGTTTACAAAAGCAACACAAAAACCACCTCTAGTACATGCAAATAATATTAATTTTTTATGCAAGACTTTAATCTTCTACCATGGACAATGCTATTTATAAAATTTTGCCATTATTAGTCATATTTCCAGGGCACAAGCTTTATGAAAACTACTGAAAGTATTGTGTGAATTAAAGTTATGAGATTCAGGTGTGAACCTCTCAAGCTCTGAAGCTTATTCCATAATGGCATTCATCAGTGTTGTAATTAGTAAACTGACAAATATGACGATTTTTTTATAAAATTTATATTACTGTAGCTACAGCAATGTTCCTTGCAAGTTATATACTCCCTTCTTACTTAAAAACTAGTACAATGATGAAGGCACAACAGTGAATATCACAAAAGAGAGACCTAAGTCCTTGTATACAAGCTACAAAAAGATATTCTGTTGAATAATATAAACACAAATATGTTTGAAAATTATGCAAGTATGGGAGCTTCAAGGTGATATTATATTTACTGAAAATTCACAACAGAGTATGATATCTTGTCTACTGAGATTATAGAATAACAGTGTATGAACAGTTGTGAAGCACCTACTAAATGGCAATGTTTATGTATATGCCTGAGATGACGTGGAAGTATTGAATGTTGTTTGCCAATGAATGCAGCAGTAAATACTATATGAGAAATTGATGTTCTCATTAACCAAGTTACATAGTTCAAAATGAGGCAAAAGATTTATTTTTGTTAATATGACTGCAGCCTGCAGAACTCACAATGTGTTGATAAACATACAAATTCAGGAATAAGCTGAGAACAAATCACAGTCTCACAGTGTAGACCATCTCTAGAGTATATTACCCAGAATCAGTGTCATACCATGTCAGTACCCTAAGTGAAAATCACTGCAAATTATGGATGTTCCCATCTACTCTGAATTGCAGGTAATATCAACAACTATTCTTAGATCAGAAAAGTTGTAGAGTTCAAAGCAACAGCTAGCTTTCAACATGTTTCCAGACCTCTATTCCAAGAGGATAGTTTTGGTCTGCACATTGCAAGGAACCTAAAAGATGTTTATTGTCTTTGTTACAAAAATAATTATTCGCTGCCTGCTCACAGTACTGTCATGTCATCTACTGGTGCCAGGTGGTGCAATGCTCATGATATTTTTCCAGTAGCTCCCAAAGAAGAATTTTAGTTTAGAGCAGAAGCTTTCTTAACTGAACTTTTTATTGATCTTGCCATGGCAGAATAGTCAGAAAATTCTAAAATGCACCAGGCTTATGGAACCAATTGTCAATTTTTATTCAACTTCAGTTCCCTTTGCTCCCATAACAGTAGTCATAATATGAGGCTAATTCTGTCCAAGATCCATCACAGTAAGCAACTATAAAAAATAAACAGAAATTATTTAACAATGCACTGTGGCAACAGTTATTTTTCATCAGATTCAGTAAAAGAAAAACATTCATCCTTGCAGTCACTTTGGCCTTAGAGTTAAAAGTACATTAGTCACATAAGAATCAACCTGCTGCCATTTTCACCTAATGAGGTAGAAGATAAAAACCCTCCTTGATGTTCACCAGTCCCAAAATTTCACTCACTTTGTTGTTATGGCAATGGAAAGAATGGTGGGATTTGGCATTGTGTGAGATGTGATCCACTTCTATTTTTTCCATATATAGGCCATACGATATATTTGTTTGTTATTATGCCCAAAATAACACATGTATTTTGCAGTGAATTTCATCTGAATATTTCTTTTAGTTTTGTGATTATGCATTATGAAATATGAAACTTGTGTATTGTTTGTACATAGCACTTTATAATTTCCTTTATTGAACATGTGAAAAATTCAATATCATACAAATCTTCAGTGGAAGATGAGTAAAATAGAAATAGTAACAAACAACATTTTTCAGCACAATGGGCTGTACATGATTGTTCACTTGCATTGTGGTACTCAGTGGTTATAATTCTGACACAGTCCATGAAAGTTGACTTGGATCTTCTGGATATTTATCTTTGAAACATAATTACTGTTTCAAATGTGACACTTCTAAAAAGAATAATTTCATATCAGACAAATTTCACGAATATTTCATCCAGCAGCTCTAAAAGTACGAAAGTAAGAAATCGTGTCCTGATGTACGTCTTCAGACAAAATTCATTGGAAGAGCCTGAGTTTCAGTTTTCTATACAAATTTAACAAAATGTTAAAAATTGTGTGATGATACCCAAAAAAAGTTTTTAGAGAAAACAGTAACCTTATACAAAACCCCAAACCTTAAAATAATGGGCATCTGAAAAACATAAGATATAAATGTTCTAACTGAAATGTGTGTCAGTGAAACAAATATTATTAGATGCAGATGCAAACAAAAAACATAGAGACAGAAGACAGAAAGATGAAAAATGTGGTAAAATGTGACTACATTTTACACATTTCTTCTTTCTTCAGTTGTGAATTAGAAATTGAAAGGTTTGGTGCAAGAAGGACGCAGCTCCACTTTTCCCATTTTGCGGAAAAAAAAAAAAAAATTAATTTAATTTTCACCAAAACCAAAAAAATAGTCAGCTTTGTGTTAGGTTATGAGGTGTCTAACACTACTGACCAGACTACACACAAATGCATGCACTCAGATACGTACAATGGAGTTTTGAATTTTGGAGCTGCCTCCATTTTGCTCCAAAGTGAATTAAAAACTCTTTGCAGAACGATTTTCTCCATAATTAACCATATTTCAGTTTGAAAAACATTTATTAATAAAGAAAGTACAATATTATTGGCATAATACATCAATATGTACAGTTCTTCTTCAGTCTTCTAGCTTTCCCTCGGTCTCCTCTGGATAGTTTGAAGCATCTGACATCGCCTGGTTGTAAAGCCACATTTCGTTTTGCCCAATATACTTTCTGACCAGCTCTTTGACATCTTTAAACTTTTGGTCTTCAAGCAGGAGGAGACAACCATAAGCTTGACGAAGGTGGTCCATTTTACGAGACTCGCAAGTCCTTTGTTGCAAAGTTGTGCATTATTGAAGACAGTCATCCCTACAGTCACACTGCCTTGAATAATCCCTTTACCAATGTATGGCTGTTCATAGAGGAATATTTTGTACTGATTAAATATTTTCCTCTTTTCTTGTTTAATAATGATACATAAGGGTTGTTTAAACAAAAGTTCTTCAACTTGTCAACAAAGTTGAAAATAAATCCCTGGTTCACTTCAGTGACATGAAATTTGGGGCTGGTTCTTCTGAAAATGCAAGCATAGTCAACTGGAAGAAAAACTCTTTCTACCTTCCTCAAACACTTTTCTATGTTACTGAATGCTCTGTCGCATGGCATAAAGCTGTGGCCCGGTTCTGGGAATTGATGAACGATCTTTGTAAAGCAGCCACTTTGCACAAGGTAAAACAGGTACTGCACTAACAAATGATTTTTATTCTGTGAGACACAGTTATCAGAAAATTGGTAAAGTATTTTGATATCACCTGTTACAACGTGGTTGATGTATTGATGTGTAAAACTGATTGGCTCATTGGGCGTCTTTTTTCTGATGGTTTCATCATAGAGATAAAAATGATGTATTCCAGTCTTACCAGATGAAATCACAAAGTTACAGATCCACAATTGGCATTTATAAACTGCGCCCCCAGAAGGAACTTTGGGGAAGTGCATGTTTTGTTGGTAGTTAAAGTACAACATCTCGGTGTCATTATTACATTGTGCAAGTGCCACTGTGTCTTTAATCTGTCGATAAAATGAATCCGCTCAACTTTGATGAAGTAGCATAGCATCCTGGGGCTCCTTATGTCTCTTATCTGAGATAGAAGAGGCACTGAGTTCCTTTTGTATGTTGTCACACTTTTGACACGTGTCCAATCTTGGGTGCCCACATATGATGTTGAAGTGTATCTTGAAGTACTAAAAGTAAAAATCATATTCTACTGGAGATTCAGAGTGCTTCTTCATCTACAAAAGATGCATTTCTTTGATAGGGAGGTCGGCAATCGAGTACTGTCTATTACCATTGTCTCGTTGACTGTAATGCAATTCTCACCTAGGAAAACTGTCAAAGTGACAACCTCTGGCCTTTCCTGTTCCACTTTTTGGCCTATTTATTTTAACAGGTAAACCTTTTATGCAACCAGCCAAATACACATCTTGGGTGTACATAGTTGTTAGGCCATTAAAATCATAATTAATATGATGCCTTGCCTCAATGTTGAATTCAGTGAAACACTTGTGTTTGCAACTGCAATCATTACCTGCAGTCGGGTGAGGCAGGTTTTTTCCACTTGTGCTCTTGTACTGCTTTCTGTCAACCTTCCACTGTTTTCTTATGATCCATTCACATTGTTCCTTGTGCAATCCATTCTTGCTCTTCAGTGGTCCAACAACTATTTCTCTGCTTCTTGAATTTTCTTCTGAATCAGTAGACATCCTATCTTCACCTGGCTCATAGTTTTCTGAAGAGTTACAATTAAACAGTCCTTCCTGTTCTGATTGACTCATATTGACAGAAACTGTGAAACCAAAAGATGATGAAGTCACAAAACAGATAGTAAGCCTGATAAAAAATACCTCTCACAGAGAACGCACAATGTTTAAACTGGTCTGCTGAATACATAACATAACCTCCTTCCTGCTATCATTTGGGGGAAGAACAAGGCAGCTCCCAGAGCTAGAGCTGCCTCCATTTTCATGCAAACTCAGAGTACAGGCAGCTCCATCTGTTGGATTTCTCTGGAACTAGTGTGTGGAGCTGCCTCCTCCTTGCACCAAGCCCCTCAATTTTAATATCCAAAAGTCAATACACACAATTTTTCACATTCTTTATCATTCATAAACATCACTATGTTACCTATTGATAATAACACATTAATAAATTTACATCTCAATTAGCTATAAAAGGCAAAACTGTTAAATGCAATGTTAAAAATTAATGTTATTGTGAGAAGACTCTCTGTGTGTGTGTGTGTGTGTGTGTGTGTGTGTGTGAGAGAGAGAGAGAGAGAGAGAGAGAGAGAGAGAGAGAGAGAGAGAGAGAGTCAGTAACAGGGTGATGAGAGTGGTAGAGGGGGAAGCAGTTAAGTTTTCAAGCAAATGTATTGGTTGTTATTTGTTAGTAATGTGACGTATGATGAAGATAATTTCATATTAGTTCAGTTTCTTTCAGTTGCTTACATACTATGTGATACTGTCTCACATTTTTTTGTTCCCAATATTTTAAATAAATTCTATGAATTAACAGTAGCATTAAATGAAACTCATAAAATGGAATTATTAATTTTAAGGAAAGTAGTTTATAAATTCCACAAATACAATACTCAAAACTCAAGAAAACATAAAAAATTAATCGTCTTCAATACATACACCCTTCCATTAAGTATTAAGTTTGATGTTATTGAGACAAACTAAACTCATATGTCACAGACCATGTGTGACACATAAAATTCAGAGGCAAATAGAATGGACCCTTGAAGATATTACACAAGCAATAGGAATGACATCCTATTCTTTTTGTTACAATTAAGTATACTGGAACATGATTTAATCAATGATACAGTGAAGAAAATATAGACAATCTTCTCTTTACCTTGTTGAACATCAAGTCCTGCACGTTCCAGCATATATGGTAGCCCTACATGAAGGACAGCAGCCAGGAAGTAAGTAGCACAGAAAGAAAGAAGAGAGGTTTTCATGAGAAATTAATTTTAGTAATATACAGGTATAGGACAGGCTGTTATAATGGTGTTGTGCAATTCTGAATGTCATTCCAATTTTAGTTGTGCCTTGCAAGGACTCTCTCAACTAATACTCTTGCCTATGTGTAATAATTTAGATGAGGGTAGGTTTTCTATAATTTCATTACTATGATTATTTGCTGAATGGAATTACATAAAATTTACAGTAAAACTAAAACCTGAAAGTCTCACACAACAATAAAGACAGATAAACTGGTTGTACTTACCAGTACATGAAAGACTGGTTTGACTAATAACAATACATTGAAATGACTGCCAAAGTTTCATATCAGCACACACTCCGCTGCAGAGTGAAAATCTCATTTTGGAAACATCCCCTAGGCTGTGGCTAAGCCATGTCACTGCAATATCCTTTCTTTCAGGAGTGCTAGTTCTGCAAGGTTCGCAGGAGAGCTTCTGTAAAGTTTGGAAGGTAGGAGACGACGTACTGGCAGAAGTAAAGCTGTGAGGATGGAGCGTGAGTTGTGCTTGGGTAGCTCAGTTGGTAGAGCACTTGCCCGCAAAAGGCAAAGGTCCCGAGTTCGAGTCTCTGCCCGGCACACAGTTTTAAACTGCCAGGAAATTTCAACAATTGACTTACCAGAGGGTTTTGCATTGTCTTTGAACTTAGGAATTTAATGCCTTCAACTAATTTAAGTCTGCCATTACATGTGGGTAATGCAGTGTTTTAAATGAAATGTGTATGGGGAACAAAATATACCTTGTTTTGTATGGTCACAGGACAAGAAAAGTGTTTTGTATTTTCAAACAAAGTTGTCATTCAGTACATTCCACTATATTTTAACTAGGGTCCTAACAGTCATCCTCAGGTGAGCCATCAAAGATTAATAATGATGTCCTCCACTTAAAAGATACAGTGCACCACACACATGTCAAAATCATGTTGACAGATGGGCCACACTACATGGTGGCAGTGTTCTTGGTGGTGGAACTGCAGAACTCAGCTGTCTTCCATGTTGCTACTTGCCACTGGCTGTTCGTGTACTCTGTATCTTCCGTTTGAGCAAACTGTGGAGATGATAGGATTCCACACATTTTCCAGCTGGTAGCCACTATCACAATTCATCAGATTATCTGCCAGGCATATTTCCACGGATTCTTTAAGAATGGAGTTCCAAAACGATGGAGCTGTGGTTACAATCATGTTTCTTCATTCAATGTGCAATGGAAATGCAAGGCAGTACCCAAAAGAAACTGATTTTTTATTTATTTTATATTATTTTTATTTTTTAACTTATTTATTCACATTTTAAGCACAAACTTTCAATCCCCTTCAAAGTACTATCCACTTGCACTAATAAACTTGTCTAACTATTCTTCAAAACATTGTTTAAATTCATCTTTTCTGGTGCTTGACAGCACGTCCATCATTTTTTTCTTCACCTCAGTAACATCAGCAAAACATTTTCCTTTCATGTCTCCTTTCATTCTAGGAAACAAAAAAGCCACATGAGGCAATGTCAAGTTAGCATGGGGGGTTAGGAACATGGGTCATACAATTTTTGGTCAAGAATTGTTGTACAGACAGGGCTATGTGAGCAGCAGCATTGTCATGATGTAAAAACCAGACACCTAACTGATACAAATCAAGCCTCTTCCACTGCACACTGTTGCGCACTCTTTTTAAAACTTCAAAGATAAAAGCCTGATTGACTTTCTGACCCTGTGGAACAAACTCTGAATGGACAACTCCTCTCACATTGAAAAAAAAACAGCAAATCAGCATTGTTTTAATGCTTGATTTTACCTGATGAGCTTTCTTTTCTTGGGGTGAGGTGAACTTTCCAGTGGTCAGCAGTCATGGCACAAATTTGGCAGCCACCATTTTCATTCCCAAATCCTCTCTCACAATTTGTTACACTGAAATCCAAGTCACACCAAAAAGTGCTTCAATTTCTTTAATGGTCCATCATTGATCTTCGTTGATGACTGCATGAACGTTTTCAACATTCTCATGTGTTTGTGCCATGGAAGGACGACCAGACTGAGTTTTGTCATCAATTGACATTTCACCATTTTTGAAATCAGAAAACCATGCAAAAACTTGAGTTTTCCCATTACCGCTGTCCTTGTATGCTGTTTTTAACATTTCCAGAGATTCTGTTCCAGTTTTTCTGAGTAAACAACAGAATTTTACCACCACATGCTGTTCACAAAAATCACCCACTGCAAAAATGACAATCACACATAACAGTTGTCACTATAAACTTTGCCAAAACTAGTCCTGACCTTCTTCAGTGACAGCACACAGCTTACAGACTCTGGAATGTATGCTCTATGCACTCCTAGTGGCAAAATGTGGTGCTACAGAAGCTTTTCCCACCAATAAATAAGTTTGGTTTCTTTTGGGTACTCCCTCCCACAATGTTTGGCAATAGTGGAGTTGTAAATTATAGATTTTCAGCAATCAGTCATCCTTTTTAAATTTTATTGGCAGATCTAGATTTCAGCTAGAAGCTAGCTATTTGCAATGCATTATTATTTTTGCTCATTGCATGTAGTGCCTACTGGTTGGGCTTCATCCACAGTTCACTGAATACCATTCAATACACAAAGAAAACTAATTTTTGCAATTCACACTATTATTTTCTACCTTGAAATGTGATTTTGATGCTAAAAATAGCCTATTTATTAGTTAATATAATAGAGGGAAACATTCCACGTGGGAAAAATATATCTAAAAACAAAGATGATGTGACTTACCGAACGAAAGTACTGGCAGGTTGATAGACACACAAACAAACACAAACACACACACAAAATTCAAGCTTTCGCAACAAACTGTTGCCTCATCAGGAAAGATGGAAGGAGAGGGAAAGACGAAAGGATGTGGGTTTTAAGGGAGAAGGTAAGGAGTCATTCCAATCCCAGGAGCGGAAAGACTTACCTTAGGGGGAAAAAGGACGGGTATACACTCGCACACACACACATATCCATCCACACATATACAGACACAAGCAGGTCTGTATATGTGTGGATGGATATGTGTGTGTGTGCGAGTGTATACCCGTCCTTTTTCCCCCCTAAGGTAAGTCTTTCCGCTCCTGGGATTGGAATGACTCCTTACCCTCTCCCTTAAAACCCACATCCTTTCGTCTTTCCCTCTCCTTCCCTCTTTCCTGAGGAGGCAACAGTTTGTTGCGAAAGTTTGAATTTTGTGTGTGTGTTTGTGTTTGTTTGAGTGTCTATCGACCTGCCAGCTATTTATTAGTTATTTATATAAAGGAAATCTTATTCCACCAGATACATAATCCTCAGCTTCAAATTATCCAACTGCCAATTTGAACTTTTTGTTTTCAGTAAATATGGAAATCAGAAGAAGGAAGAAAGCAAACCAGCAGGTAGAGTGCCTTATATCAATGGCATCTAGGGAGACAGTAAGATAAATATTCTTATCTAGAATACATTTAATACTGAACTAAGCTCTTGTTCCATACATGAGCATAGGCAATTCAACCAACAATGCAGTTACCAATTCCTTAATCCGAAACTAGTTCTCTTATTCCTGTAAACTAATTTATCAGCTGTTCAGTAACTGATAAACACAGTCATCATATGAGCACTAATGTGATCTCATGGTCTCAGTTTATTAGTCATTCGTTTGCATTAGATCCCTAGTTAGCACGTGAGTTTCCTTAATACACTCCTGGAAATGGAAAAAAGAACACATTGACACCGGTGTGTCAGACCCACCATACTTGCTCCGGACACTGCGAGAGGGCTGTACAAGCAATGATCACACGCACGGCACAGCGGACACACCAGGAACCGCGGTGTTGGCCGTCGAATGGCGCTAGCTGCGCAGCATTTGTGCACTGCCGCCGTCAGTGTCAGCCAGTTTGCCGTGGCATACGGAGCTCCATCGCAGTCTTTAACACTGGTACCATGCCGCGACAGCGTGGACGTGAACCGTATGTGCAGTTGACGGACTTTGAGCGAGGGCGTATAGTGGGCATGCGGGAGGCCGGGTGGACATACCGCCGAATTGCTCAACATGTGGGGCGTGAGGTCTCCACAGTACATCGATGTTGTCGCCAGTGGTTGGTGGAAGGTGCATGTGCCCGTCGACCTGGGACCGGACCGCAGCGACGCACAGATGCACGCCAAGACCGTAGGATCCTACGCAGTGCCGTAGGGGACCGCACCGCCACTTCCCAGCAAATTAGGGACACTGTTGCTCCTGGGGTATCGGCGAGGACCATTCGCAACCATCTCCATGAAGCTGGGCTACGGTCCCGCACACCATTAGGCCGTCTTCCGCTCACGCCCCAACATCGTGCAGCCCGCCTCCAGTGGTGTCGCGACAGGCGTGAATGGAGGGACGAATGGAGACGTTTCGTCTTCAGCGATGAGAGTCGCTTCTGCCTTGGTGCCAATGATGGTCGTATGCGTGTTTGGCGCCGTGTAGGTGAGTGCCACAATCAGGACTGCATACGACCGAGGCACACAGGGCCAACACCCGGCATCATGGTGTGGGGAGCGATCTCCTACACTGGCCGTACACCACTGGTGATCATCGAGGGGACACTGAATAGTGCACAGTACATCCAAACCGTCATCAAACCCATCATTCTACCATTCCTAGACCGGCAAGGGACTTGCTGTTCCAACAGGACAATGCACGTCCGCATGTATCCCGTGCCACCCAACGTGCTCTAGAAGGTGTAAGTCAACTACCCTGGCCAGCAAGATCCCTGGATCTGTCCCCCATTGAGCATGTTTGGGACTGGACGAAGCGTCGTCTCACGCGGTCTGCACGTCCAGCACGAACGCTGGTCCAACTGAGGCGCCAGGTGGAAATGGCATGGCAAGCCGTTCCACAGGACTACATCCAGCATCTCTACGATCGTCTCCATGGGAGAATAGCAGCCTGCATTGCTGCGAAAGGTGGATATACACTGTACTAGTGCCGACATTGTGCATGCTCTGTTGCCTGTGTCTATGTGCCTGTGGTTCTGTCAGTGTGATCATGTGATGTATCTGACCCCAGGAATGTGTCAATAAAGTTTCCCCTTCCTGGGACAATGAATTCACGGTGTTCTTATTTCAATTTCCAGGAGTGTATATTATATCTTGATTTTAGCTTTTGTCCTGTTTGTCCTACGTGTTTCGTAACTGTCAGTGATCTGTTGAGAGTCACACCTAAATAGATGAGTCATCAACTACATATAATTTATTATTGTGGAAGATTACATTTAGTTCTTTGTCTTTCTGTTCATTAGATGGAATGAGCTGACTTCTGTTTTTTGATGTATCCTGTCACCAAATAGTATTCTCCTGTTTGAAGTAGAAGTGGCTATGCCCACAAAACAGGTATCCATCTAAATGACACAATGAGGATCATGACAGGAACTCTTAAATCCACACCAATACCCTGACAGTTAGTACTCATCAGTACTGCTCCACCAATCTCTGATGACAACAAACAATAACACATGAATAATGAAACTCAAAAAATCCAGAGACTTACCAATTCATGAAACACTGAACAATTTACCATGCACATGACTAATATCTAAAGAACCAATCCAGGCAAACAATGGCCAACTTACTCCAGGAAGCTATGACCTGAGAGGAGAATGGAGACATCAGTGGACATCCTTCCATGATCGTGAGAAGACAGGTAAAACAGATCTGACCACCTAACCCCCAGGAGCGAACCTAGCAAGAAAAATATGGATCTCCTGAACCATATCACAACTGATCATGTAATGCCCGAAGCAACACTACATAAATGGAGAATGACAGATGATGTTCAATGTGACTGTGGAACACTGGAACAAACACTGGATCACATTTTGGATGACTGCCTAAAAATAAAATTCACAGATACTTAGAAAGACTTTGCAGACACATGACCTGTAGCAGTTGGAGTCTTTGTATATACAACTGTGATGGGAAGTGGCATATACATTTACTGTTTCATATTATCTTACTTTGTACAATTTAATGTATGTACTTGTAAACCATAATTCTGTAAGCCATATGCTAAATAAATAATTAGTCACTTGTGGACAAATAAACAATCTAACATCACTGAAGATGATACAATAAAAAGCATGTGCATAATGAGGCAATTGCAGGTAAATCTGATTAATGTTCAAAGAACCAACAAGCTGCTGGTTAAACAACTTTTAATTTTGATCAAGTATCATAAAATATCAATGCAGCATATCAAGTATTGCCTACATAAGTTATCTCTTGCTTAGTGAGTAAAGACAAGTAAGTGGTGTGATCATAAAATAAGAGTTTTTTTGTTTGTTTTTTGGAAAGAATGTTTTTTTTTCATCTACATCAATGTTATCTGCTTCAAAATTGTCTCCATTAGATATTATTCACTTATGCCAGCACTTTTACCAATCCTCAGAATACTCTTGGAACTTGATCTTTGGTATACCTTGTAGCTCTCTCAGTGATGTATTTTTAATCTCATCTTGCTTATAAGGTAAAGAACCTTTCAAGGTTTCTTTATTTTTAGGAACAGAAAAAGTAACATTGTGCCATATCTGGTGAATATGGAGATAGAGGTGTCATTGCGGTATTGTATTTTGCCAAAAGTCCACGAACAGGCAACAAAGTGTGAGCAGGTTCATTATCGTGATGCAAAGGCCATGAATTTTTTCATCACAAATCAAGACTTTTCTCAGATGGCTTCACACAAACAGTGTTCAACTTGAAAGTAGTATATTTATTGATCAGCTGAGCTTGTGGCAAGAACTCATGTTACACTATGCTGTTAAAATTGAAGAACACAGTGATCAGCCAGAACATTATGACCACCTACCTAATAGCAGGTATGGCCATCTTTGGCATGGATAACAATGGCAACACATCATGGCATGGAAGCAATGAGTCCTTGATAGGTCACTGGAGGGAGCTGACACCAATGTACACAAACAAGTCACCTAATTCCCATAAATTATAGGGAGGGGGACGATGAGCTCTGATGCCACGTTCAATCTCATCCCAGATGTGTTCGATCAAGTTCATATCTGGTGAGTTGGGGGGCCAGCATATCAATTGGAACTCACCACAGTGTTCCTTGAACCACTTCATCACACTCCTGGTGTTGTGACACAGTGCATTATCTTGTTGAAAAATGCCACTGCCTTCAGAAAACATGATTGTCATGAAGGGGTGTACGTGGTCTGCAACCAGTGTACAATACTCCTTGACCATCACGGTGCCTTGCATGAGCTACACTGGACTCATGAATGCCCACATGAACGTTCCCCAGAGAATAATGGAGCTGCGCCAGCTTGTCTCTGACCCGCAGTACTGGGGTCAAGGAGCTGTTCCCCTGGTAGGCGACAGATCTGCACCCTCCCATCGACATGATGAATAAGGTATAGGGATTTGTCAGACTGTGCAACATGCTGCCACTGCACCATTGCCCAGTGCTGATGGTCACATGCCCATTTCAGTCATAGTTGCAATGTTGTGGTGTTAACATCGGCACACGCATAGGTCATCAGCTGCAGAGGCCCATCGTTATGAATGTTTGGTGCACTGTGTGTTCAGACACACTTGTTCTCTGCTCAGCATTAAAGTCTGAGATAAGTTCTGTTGCAGTTCACTGCCTGTCCTGTTTTACCAGTCTGCCCAGATTATGACATCCAACACGACGTCTGGATGTGGTTTCACCTCGGTTTCTTGACGTGTGAAAGACACTCACCATAGCACACCTCAAATGCCCAAAAAGTTGTGTAGTTTCTGAAGTGCTCATGATGAGCCTCTGGGCCATCACAATCTGCCCTTGGTCAGATAGACTGCGCATTTTCTCCAGCATGGACAGCATGCTCACTGATACTATGTGCACCGTATGTGTGTCTGACTAACAGTCATTCCTCACCAGGTGCCAGTGCTATCACCTGGATGGGTTTATATCAATAGTGGGTCAGTGGTCACAATGTTCTGGGTGATCAGTGTAACTTTCACATTTGACTGTCCTTGTCAAGCTTTTCTCAGTGTTGGCAATCCACAATGATTTCAGTAGAACAACCAAGCCTTAGTGTTGACATCATATCCATAAACCCATGATTCACTGCCACTGATGACACATTTCAGTATTTTTGCATTGTCATGTAGTGACTCCTGAGCAATTTGCATTTGCCACTGTCTTGTTCAAAATTCAACAGTTTTGAGACAAATTTTGCTGCAACACATTTCATACCCAAAACATCCAAAAAATTTCATAGCATGAGGTGACTGATATTTCAGCATCATTGATGACTTCTCTGATTGTGATTTGGTGACTGTTCATAATTATTTCTTTCACTTTTTCCAGGCTTCCATTGGCTGATAATGTGCTGTGGCAACCAGGGTGCTTGTCGTCTTCAACATCTTCGAGGTCTTCTTGAATACACTTATACCACTCAAAAATCTTGTTTTACTCATAGCAAACTCAAAAAGCAATATTGACTGCATTTCATTCTATTTAATAGCAAAATTTAACACAAATTCTCTGCTGCATTTTTCACTGCCAAAACACATCTAACCTTTTTGACAGATGCAACACATTAAATATCCAATATGATTAACACTGTACCAGTATTGGGAATTCGCCAGACTAGTATTGGGTGCATGCTCATCATAAGCAGCATCGGCATTACAGAAGGCAATCTTTCAAAATATATTTATCTCTCATGTATAGTGTTTCATTAATGTGACTGCTATTTCTAATGTAACTTAACTTGCCTTATACAATGGCCTCTTAGAACATACCAAAGACATTCACCAATAACAGTTATATAATTATCAAATTACATGACAGTTTTAATCAGCATATTAATTTGGGATATTATGTACTTGTGAGAAATTCGATTCACATAAGTAGGTGCAATAACACTTGCATATTGTTGCTACAAAATTACAACATTTTACTAGCACAAATACCAGACACCAATTGTCTCAAAATTTTTGAATTTTGAACAAGACAGTGGCAAATGCAAATTGCTCAGGAGTCACTGCATGACAATGCAAAAATACCGAAATATGTCATGAGCTTAAGACAGATAACATGAATAGACTGAACAAATGACTTAAAACAAAGATATAAAAACACACATTTTGTTCTTTAGTCTCTGACTTCAGATGTAACATCAGTCTTTTCAGGCTATTGTCCCCATTCCCCTCCAGTAAGGAGTACCAGTGCTAGGTAAGGTGGAGGTAATGGTACAATTATTCCTGTAGGTACTGAGGCAGGTAGGGCTGAGTCCTGAATGCCAAGTTGTAGTGTGAGTGAGGGGCACAGTCAGCATTGTTTCAAGCACTGGGGGACAAGAACTGAGATGAACTCCAGTGGATAGTGTATCAGAGGTAGATGTGAGACCATCTCGCACAACAAGTCAAACCAGTTTCAGTCGTCAAGGGCTTGCCATTCAATAATATTATGAATGTGTAATAATCACACTGTAGCACTTTATGAAGTCCAGAGTGTGACTGTTGTAGGATTGCCCATATAGTGTCATCATGCAGCATGATACACCCACAGTCCTTCAATGCCTCATAGACAAATATTAGCTGCACCTGAGGAGGGGCTCTATGGATATGAGCAATATGTTGTTGCACCCTTTCACCATTTTTACTATTTCTGGTAACTCACCGTTGGTCAGAACTTGGGACAGAGTAGTCAGAAAATCAGAGGGCAGACCCAGGCATTTGCCACACAAAATGTCTGCTAAGTAAACTGAAAATCTTCTATGTAGGCAGCATGCAGGCCCAGCAACACTGCCCACCGCGTGGAATGACATGTGAGAGCAGCCTTAAGAGTGCAGTGCAGTGCAGTGTTCAACAAGGCCATTACTCAGAAGGTGGTATGCCATAGTTCAAAACTGTTGGACATTACCCAATTTGCATATCTCCATGAACGGGTAGGACTCAAAGTGTCAACCTTGGTCAGTGGTTGTCGATGTGGAGCAGCTAAAATGTGCAGTCCACATCTGTAGGAAGGCTGTCATACTGTCATGTCCACAAGTGGAACTGCTTCCACCCAGTGCACCACTCTGTCTATGGTTGATAATAAATAGTGAAAATAATTTGATTCTGGTGGTGGACCCACCAAATCCATGTGCAGGTGTTGTAGTCTTCCTTTAGGAATTTTGTATTTTCAGTGTTGTGGGTAGGCATGGCACCCGTCTTTGCTGCACTGGCAGCCATTGCAACTACTGTGAACTTTTTTGCAGTTGGCTTTAACAATGGGCCACACAAAATGCTGTGTGATTAACTTGGTAGTATGACAAGCCGCTGGTTGTGACAAGCTATCACTGTCAGACCAACAGTCGGCAAGTGATGGTCGAAGGATTCACTGAGTCAATAATAAATCTATGGATACCAGTCACTGAATGCTGGCTCCTATTTTGACTGGACCAGAGGTGGAATTCTTCCTATATGTCAGTCAGGGAGCCTGAAGATGGTGTAATGTAGCATTGAAACTGGTTGCTCAAATAAAATAACAACCGGAAATTTAGATGGCTGAAGGTGTTTTGATTCAACGGTTACATAGGTTGTCAAAAATTGCACTGCAGAACTTTAATGGCACCAGCAGACATACTCTGTGTTGGGAAGTATAACACCATCAGTGTCTGTGTCAGGAATCTGTAATGGTTCCACAGTTAACCCAGCGTTGATCTCCACCAATAGTACTATTACCTTGTTGATCCATCTTTTGTTCCTTTGCTATTTCACTAAAGCACATTGTAGCACTTAGCATCTTTATCCAAGACAGAAAGTTGGCACCCACATCATCGGCACTGTTAATGTGCCAAATGTAATTCAGATGACAGAAGTGGCAATCAGTGTAGTTCTCACTGGGGTTGTTTATTATGTGTGCCAGTGGTTGATAGTCAGTGAATATAGTTAGCAGCCATCACTCAGTGTCCTCACAGAAGTGTCTAATGGATTTGTACAGAGCCAAAAGTCAAAATGTTCATAAGCTGACACATTTTTTAGGGTTTGGTGAGTTTCTGTGAAAAGAATTGGAGCAGTTGTTGTTGGTGCACTACTGTTTATGCAGGACTGACCTGACTGTGGTTTTGTTGGTGTCTATCATTATGGACAGCTGCTCGGAAGGTGAATGGTGTGCCAAGTAATGGTTCTGTGAAGGCAATTTCTGATAGTGTCAGATGCATGTCACATCTCTGGGATCCACTGCAGACGCTGTTTACCCTGAGTATTTTTATCTGCCAAGGCATTAGTTAGAGGGGTATGCTTATTTGCAATTTGAGCTGTGATGCATATAAATGTTTATCATTCCAAGAAGTTTATGAACTTCATGACACATTGTTGGGTGTGGTGCCCATTTGATGAGTCCTGTACATTCTTATGTAGGTCTGATTCTGTCCCACATCATCAAGTGGCCAAAGAATGCAGCCTCCTGCTTGCATAGCTGGAATTTGTCCCTGTTTATGCCCTTTCTGAATTTCTCCAGCAGACTGAAGATTAAGTGCAAGTGCTCTTCATGCAGTTCACCTGAAGAGTAGAAAATCAGTATATTGTTTAAGTACAGGGTGCAAAATGGAAAATGACTGAGGGCCCTATAAATGAAATGCTGAAAATTTGGGCATCATTTTTTAATCCAAATGGCATGTTCAGGAATTTATACAGCCCAAAAGGAGTAATGCCGGTGGTTTTGGAGATGTCTTCTGGTGCCATCGGAATCTGCAGATATGCCTTTTCACAGTCAATAATTCTAAATGTGGAGGTACCAGCTAACAAGTGGGCAAAGTGTTGAATATTAACAATTGGATACCTGTCAGGTACCATTTGGTCATTCAATGCCCAGTAGTCACTGCACGTTCTGTACGTTCCATACTTTTTACGCACAAAGTGGCGAGAGGGAAGCCCATGCACTATCCGATTGTCACACAATACCAGAGTTTAACAATTCTTCAGTAGCTGCTTTAGTAACAAATAACTGCACTGGCACTAGATGTCAGGCTTTGTGAAAGATATGGGGTCCTGTAGAAGTGTTTATTCTGTGGATGGTATTGTCCAGAGTGCCATATTGCACAGGAAAATGGGAAAAGCAAAACAAAGCACTTTTAATATTGAGAGGAAGTGGTGATTTGCTCATGTCACTGTCACTGACCTGTAATTGCTAATTTATAGGCAAACATCACATTATTGAACTATATTTTACCACATTTCCAATTAATTAAATATAGCATGTAGGAAACTGATATTAGGGAGGATGATACACTCCTGGAAATGGAAAAAAGAACACATTGACACCGGTGTGTCAGACCCACCATACTTGATCCGGACACTGCGAGAGGGCTGTACAAGCAATGATCACACGCACGGCACAGCGGACACACCAGGACCCGCGGTGTTGGCCGTCGAATGGCGCTAGCTGCGCAGCATTTGTGCACCGCCGCCGTCAGTGTCAGCCAGTTTGCCGTGGCATACGGAGCTCCATCGCAGTCTTTAACACTGGTAGCATGCCGCGACAGCATGGACGTGAACCGTGTGTGCAGTTGACGGACTTTGAGCGAGGGCGTATAGTGGGCATGCGGGAGGCCGGGTGGACATACCGCCGAATTGCTCAACACGTGGGGCGTGAGGTCTCCACAGTACATCGATGTTGTCGCCAGTGGTCGGCGGAAGGTGCACGTGCCCGTCGACCTGGGACCGGACCGCAGCGACGCACGGATGCACGCCAAGACAGTAGGATCCTACGCAGTGCCGTAGGGGACCGCACCGCCACTTCCCAGCAAATTAGGGACACTGTTGCTCCTGGGGTATCGGCGAGGACCATTCGCAACCGTCTCCATGAAGCTGGGCTACGGTCCCGCACACTGTTAGGCCGTCTTCCGCTCACGCCCCAACATCGTGCAGCCCGCCTCCAGTGGTGTCGCGACAGGCGTGAATGGAGGGACGAATGGAGACGTGTCGTCTTCAGCGATGAGAGTCACTTCTGCCTTGGTGCCAATGATGGTCGTATGCGTGTTTGGCGCCGTGCAGGTGAGCGCCACAATCAGGACTGCATACGACCGAAGCACACAGGGCCAACACCCGGCATCATGGTGTGGGGAGCGATCTCCTACACTGGCCGTACACCACTGGTGATCGTCGAGGGGACACTGAATAGTGCACGGTACATCCAAACCGTCATCGAACCCATCGTTCTACCATTCCTAGACCGGCAAGGGAACTTGCTGTTCCAACAGGACAATGCACGTCCGCATGTATCCCGTGCCACCCAACGTGCTCTAGAAGGTGTAAGTCAACTACCCTGGCCAGCAAGATCTCCGGATCTGTACCCCATTGAGCATGATTGGGACTGGGTGAAGCGTCGTCTCACACGGTCTGCCCGCCCAGCACGAACGCTGGTCCAACTGAGGCGCCAGGTGGAAATGGCATGGCAAGCCGTTCCACGGGACTACATCCAGCATCTCTACGATCGTCTCCATGGGAGAATAGCAGCCTGCATTGCTGCGAAAGGTGGATATACACTGTACTAGTGCCGACATTGTGCATGCTCTGTTGCCTGTGTCTATGTGCCTGTGGTTCTGTCAGTGTGATCATGTGATGTATCTGACCTCAGGAATGTGTCAATAAAGTTTCCCCTTCCTGGGACAATGAATTCACGGTGTTCTTATTTCCATTTCCAGGAGTGTAGTTCAAACCCATGTCTGGCCATCCAGATTTAGGTTTTCCATGATTTCCCTAAATCACTCCAGGCACAGCCAATTTCCTCCCCCATCCTTGACACAATCTGAGCTTGTGCTCTGTCTATAATTACTTAATGTTGACAGGGCATTAAACCCAATCTTCCTTCCATCCTTTTCAAAACAAAGATTCAAAAACACACATTTTCTTGTTTAGTCTCCCACATTTCAGGTGCATCACCAACCTTTGCAACTTGTTCCCCCCACATGCTTGTCAATACCAATGTGCTTAACATCCAAACATATTGACTGAGTTGCTTATTTGATACATATATACCATAATTTCATTTCTAAAGTATTTATACGTGTTAACAGAATGTCCACATAAAGAAATATATTTCACCACTAAAAATTTATGAAAATATTAGTAAATTTCCAATTTTTTGTTTCTTTAGGTCGGGCCTGTTCATTCAAAATAATGTCAGGATGTTTTGTCAAATATGTGGATATTTCTATTTCCTCCAAATATTTAGAGTTGCTACTTTTTCCAGAACTTTCGGATGTGTGTTAATTGAAGACAGGTTTATGCAAGTGTGATTAAGATATCCTCTGAATACTCTTCAGGCATGTTCACCAATGCAGCAACGAAAAAACTGTGCAAACTGGACTAAAAAAATGAAAAATTACAAAATTCCTGTTACTTTTTGAACACGCCTAACATAAGAATCTCTCTGTGTGAGTTCAAGATACTAGTGTTGAATAAGGCACAGAGCAATTTGGGCAGAATGATATACATATGGTTAAGCATACAGCTAAAGATAGCATGCTCTGCAATATAATAGCATGAGATGATGTCATTAACATTAATTTGGTCTTGCTCTCGTAAAAAGCACACTGCTGAAGAATGTTGTGAATGATTGAATGAGTCATTTGTTGTCATTGAACATTTTAGGTACACAGATAAATGTAAATTAAATGCACCCCCCCCCTCCTGCCCCCCCCCCCCCCCCCCTGCACCCGCCATACAACTGGAATGAGCATGACTCAAATAAGGGACTGATGATAACCCAGCAGTTTGGAGTTTGGTCCCTTTACTACCTAAACCAACCAACCAACATGACTCAAGTAATGGAAAAACTATGCATGCAGGTGTTGGGGACATGTGCATTTCATTTGGATTGCCTATGTGTGCTAAATCTGCTGCTTTAAATAATTTTCACAAAGAACATATTTTGATGGATGGAATGTTCCCATGTTGTTATATACCCAAAGTGAACAAATGATTATGAAACTACTATTAACTGTTGACGCTCCATGCTTTATCCAATAATAATGACACCATAAGAAGAATAGACAGCAACAACAGTGTAGCTTACTGTAATGCATGTTGCAGTGGAAATATCAGGTGTTTCAAAGTACAAAACAAAAGTAATAAAACAGTATTTCCCACTGGAATAAGATGAATTCAAGTTGCTATCCCAGACCTCATGCTCCACTTAGTTTTCATACTCTCGTGCACATCTCAAGTGTAACTGAATCCTTCTTAAGGCTTGCACACCACCTCATTATAATCTACAGGAATTATGTGATTTGTGAGTGAACAGTTAGTTTCGTCTATGTTCAGTGATGTACAAGTGACTGTGATACAATGAAATACAACTGTTTACCAAACAAAATGTGGATTTGTAAGCAGGAGATTAATGCAGTATTTAAGTCCATATTAGCTGTGATTACTTCTTTGGACAAAACAAAACAATTCCTTTCAGTCAAAATAAATACTACTCCTTAGATGAAATCTGTCCTGATATTCCACAGGTACCTATGCCCTGACACTCTTTTTACACTAAAAGAATCAATTATTTGTCTCATTACATATGTCATAAGTTATGCTGCTGATGAATTACTTATCACATACTGTATAATTACAGTTCTTAATCTAACAACAACAAAAATACTCCATCTGTTTTTATGTGGTTGACCCTAATAGAGACGTATGTAATCCAAACAAAACACAAAATCTCATACCGGAATCATCAAGGGATACATGAAACTAAACCTGTAAGTATTTTACATGTGCATATTGACTCCCAACCCCAATGAGAAGAACATATCAACTAAGTCTGTGTAAAATATCCCAGCCATCATACCTCATGTGGAGTCTAAGTGATGTGGTAGCTGTTCAATTTTTTTAGTATCTATTTTTAACTGCTCCAGCTTCACAAATAATTAGCATGAATATATGGGAACATTCCTTTCAAATAATGAATATTTTTTTTAAAAAAAAAAAGTGTGTTTAATTTGTGAAAAATTTCCATATGGAGACTGTCGTCCTCTGTTTATCAGGCTTACAATAGTGAATTTATACATTTATATTTTGATAAGCTATGTTAAAACATTATTGCAGAGCTTGTTGTCAGGGAGTAAGTTGATCAACATAAGGCTGAGTTGGATAAAATAAATCAAGACACTAAGGTATTAATGACATTATCTGCCAGTGGGTATTGATTTAAATCATTGGGGAAAATTGAAAATATGTGCTGCACCATGATTCGAACCTGGGTCTCTTGCTTACTAGGCAGATGCACTACGCTAGCCATGCAGTTGTGATGAGCACTGTGTCCTGATGGTGCAGTGGTCAGTGCAAATGCTGAGTAAGCAGGAGACCTGGGTTTGAATCTCAGTCCGGCAAAAGTTTTCAACTTTCCCCATTCATTTAAATCAATGACCACCAAAATCTAATGTTATTAATTCCTTTGTGTCTTGACTTATTAATAATGGCTCCAGAACTGAAATTGTGTCTGTTCTTTCAGACATGTATGGATATAAGAAGGTGCATAATATCAAGAAAACTATATTCTCGTTATATGAATCAATTCAGAATCTTAATAAAGTAAATCTTTCAGCTCAGTCCAGACAGTAAATATTTTAAAGATAAGCTGCACACAAGGTTACTAAAAATCTCATTACACAACACTAAATAATTCTTTGATATGCTTGATGTTGTTAATAGCTTTTAAGATTTCTGTAGTAATGTACACTGCAATAACAATATGTGATGCATTTGCACAGTCCAGTCACAATAATGTGACCACTGCCTATGTTCAATGTCAACATGCAACAACCACTCACAGAAACCAGGTCGCAGCACTAGCAGGGGAGGGTATATAGAGTGTGTCGGGGATATGAAAAACAGTGCAGTCATTGTAGTAATGTGGAAATGAAGTGATTTATATGACATTCGAAAGGACATGATCATTGGCTTTCAGCCCAAGGGTGGAAGCCTTTCAGAAACTGCTAATTCTGTAAAATGTTCATGTGCCACCATAGTTGAAGTATACTGTGCATGGCAAAATGGCGCTATCCATAACTGGTGACAAAGCAACTGTGGTGTATCATGGGCCATAGGTTGACAGGGATGAATGACAGCTGTGGAGATGTGTACTGGAGACAGATGTGCAATGGTTGACAATCAGACCACCCAGATAAACCAAAGAACTAGGAACAGTGCCTCTTCAAGACTCTTCAGGGAATGCTGCTGCGTATGGGCCTCTGCAGTTGGCTCCTGGTTCATGTACCCATGCTGATGGCTATTCATTGGCGATGAAGGCTGGAGTTTGCATGCCAGTATTCCAAGTTGACATCCACTAAGTGGTGACAGGTGTCTTTTTCAGATAAATCATGTTCCATGGTACACTACCAAGCGAGGTGGCGCAGTGGTTAGACACTGGACTCACATTTGGGAGGACGACGGTTCAGTCCCGTGTCCGGCCATCCTGATTTAGGTTTTCCGTGATTTCCCTAAATCGCTCCAGGCAAATGCCGGGATGGTTCCTTTCAAAGGGCACGGCCGACTTCCTTCCCCATCCTTCCCTAATCCGATGAGACCGATGACCTCACTGTCTGGTCTCCTTCCCCAAACCAACCAACCAACCCATGGTACACTGGAGAGATGGCTGTTGGGTGTGTAGCATTAAATATCTGAAAACAAATACTTTGCATACATTATTGTCTGGGAATGTTTTCATGGCATTCCCTGGATGATCTCAAGATTCTGGAAGGTGAAATAGATCAGCAAAATTATGCATCTATCCTTGAGGAATATGTCCATATCTACATGGAGTTTGTTTTTCCTTGTCATGATGGCACTCACCAGCAGGACAATGCAATGTGTCACACAGCTTTTAGTGTACATATGTGGCTCAAAGTAGCTCTGAGATGAGTTTACCATACTCTGTGGCCACCAAACTCTCCGGGTTTCAATACAGTCAAGAATCCGTGGGGCCACCTCAATCAGGCTGTTCACACCATGGATCCTCAACTGACAAACCTAGCACAGTTGGCCATGGCAGTGGAGTTGGTATGGCTCCACATCACTGTTGATATCTTCCAGAATCTCAATGACCCTCTTCCTGCATATCTCCCAGCAGTCAACACTGCAAAGGTGGTTATTTGTGCTTTTGACAGGTGGTCACATTAATTTGACTGGACAGCATATTACGTACTGTATTTCTATGTACTAACAATGAAGCTGCAAACTGACCCATAGCTCATAAAGTTTGTCAGTTATAAATGTCATTATAATGTTCTAGTTTGTCAGAGTAAAAATATCTGCTGATTGGTTATAATAATGAAGCTATTATTTCAGCATAACAATCAATTCATCTATACTATTCATTTTTTCATGGAGTTTTCTAGGCTGATAACTGAACAAAAGAGTGCCATAGTGTAAATCAAAATACACCATTATTTTTGCAAGTGAGGTGTACCTGCCACAAGATCTGACAAGAAAGGCAACATTGTGCAAGCACTGGCATTGCACTCTAGGGGACAAAACTTACTATGAAATGACTTTCTGTCTCTGTTCATGCACACCACTGTTTTGCTAGGTACCTGTATGTGTGTTACATCTATAAATACCATTTAATTCAGTTTCCAACTTTCTATATTTTGTTACTTTTTGAAACCAACGTTTCAAAAATATCAAATAAGTGTAGCAACTAACCTCCAGCAAGTGACAGAGCAGATTTATCACTTATTCGCCTTCTGATTGGTCCACTAATGTTTGGAGTAGGAGGCTGGAGAATTGGAGATCGGACTGCAGACACCAGAGATGACATAGAAACAGGCTGACTGACTGAAGATGGCATTGAATGTGGAGGCTGGTTAAGGAGAACAGAGGAAAGGTTAAGTTTTGAAAGATTTGGCCCCGTCTGAAACAGAACAAGTAGAGAGTGTCAATATGAATTTCTGAAATCACATGTATTATCTATGAACTTAAAGCTGAAATAGTATAAACAATGTTCTTAGAAAAAATTGTTTTTCTACTGAAATTCTGAAAGATTTTTGGATATTCTTCATAGAAATTTATTAAAATAAGTAGCACAGTATTGGTAACAATATACAGTACAAAAGCAAGCATTTTTAACAATTAAATGTTAGTCTATGACATAAAATGAAGGATGAATCTACATTTAATGGTCAGAATGACTGAAATAACACTCATTTAATTGACAATTGTTTTGAATAGAATAGTAGTATAAATAGTGGGAATATTTATGAAAAGGAACAATTCTTTTAAAATTTTCCCCTAGTTTCATAAATTCTTGGGTATGTTTTATAGAGGCAGCTTATACAGTAATATGCTGTCACTGCTTTAATTCAGTAAAACTTACCAAAGAGTATAACTGTTTCATAATAGCAAGACTTAGGTAATTCAGATGATAAAATTATTTTTTATATTAAAAGTCAAATTACCTCCATTGTTTGGTTACTATACTGACTACTTTAAATAATCTCATTAGCAGACCATGAAGGCCCAAGGGATGTCTACTAGCTGCTGCATCATCCTCTGCCTTGTGGCATCATGTGGATGCAGTATGGAGGGGCATGTGGTCAGCACACTGCTCTCCCAGTCATTCTGCAGACTTTCCAGACCATGAAGCCACTACTACTTGGTCAAGTAGTTTCTCAATTGGCATCATGAGGCTGAGTGCACCCCATACCAGTCCTCCCACCAAGGAAAAATCCTTGGCGGTACCAGGAATCTAACCCGGGTCCTCCATATAGCAGCCATCTATGCTGACTACTTAGCTACAGAGGTGGACTATATTGGCTACTAGGTACTTTATATTAATACTGCAGCCACTCATTTTATAATGCTTTTCAAAAACATTAATTTTTTCATTAGCTAGTTTTCAAGCCACTGAAGGTCATTAACATTTACAGACACAACACGTTTTATACCAGGGCCTATAAATATCAACTATCTGAAGATGCCCCTTCAGCAGCTTTGAAAAATAAATGTTTTTGGAAAGCATAATGAAGTGACTAGTTGGAATATTAATACAAAGCAACTGCTACTTTAGCCACAGTGACAGGTTCAACAACCATAATGGGTCAGATTTAAAAAAATTTACACTGACTACAATGAATAAAGGTCAGAAAAAGTTAAATTCAATTATGTTCATTTTATTTTTATATGTGTTTATTACTGGCCCAGCAAATCCTGAGATAGTACAATACTTGTACATATTTACATATTATAAATTAAAGTCTCCTGCTGTGTTTTTCTGTCTGTTTACTATTGCTAATCTCAGTAACTACTGTAGGGAACTTGATATGGTTTTCGCTAATAGATAGACTGATTCACAATGAAGATTTTTGTACATAATTTATTGTTTACAGCAAGATCACTTTTATGGGATGACTTGATTCCAAAACTGATGATGTTCAATAGCTATTTCATACCAATATTGACCTATGGTATTGAAACATGTACCCTCAAAAAAAGAGAATCATCCAGGCTGCAAGCATCAGAGATGAAATTTCTTAGATCCACCATCCAGAAGACCAAGATGGACAAGTTAAGGAATGAGGAGGTGAGGAAAGAAGCCAGAATAAAGTCATCCCTATTAGATTGAATTGGTGCATCTAGACTTTGATGGTATGAGCATGTGATGAGAACGGAACCAACAAGAACAGCAAAAATAAATTTGGAAAGATAGGTGGATGGGAAAAGACCTCAAGGAAGACCTTGAACCCAATGCATGGACTTGATTAAGGCTGATCTAGTGACCAGAGGATGGGCAGTGGATGATGTCCTCCGTGAACATGTGTATTTGGACAGGACAAAGTGGAAGAGACTCATTACCAGTTCCCAGGAAACTGGAACTGTTAAATGATGATGATGAATGTATAATATACACTATGTGATCAAACGTATCTGACACCCCCAAAAACATATGTTTTTCATATTAGGTGCATTGTGCTGCCACCTATTGCTAAGTACTCTGTATCAGTGATCTCAGTAGTCATTAGACATCATGAGAGAGCAGAATAAGGCAGGCAGCAGAACTCGTGGACTTCAAAAGTGGTCAGGTGATTGGGTGTCACTTGTGTCATACATCTGTATGTGAGATTTCCACACTCCTAAACATCCCTAGGTCCACTGTTTCCAGTGTGATAGTGAAGTGGAAATGTGAAGGGACACATACAGTACAAAAGCATACAGGCCAACCTCGTCTGTTGACTAACAGAGATTGTCAACAGTTGAAGAGGTTGGACCATCACACAGGAATTCCAAACTGCATCAGAATCCACTGCAAGTACCATGACAGTTAGGCAGGAGGTGAGAAAACTTGATTTTATGATCGAACAGCTCTTCATAAGCCCCACATCATGCCACTAAAAGCCAAACGGCACCTCCCTTGATGTACGTAGCGTAAAAACTGGACAATTGAACAGTGGAAATACATTGAGTGGAGTCACAACTCATGGTACACAACATGGCGATCCAACGGCAGAGTGGGGATATGGCGAATGCTCAGTGAACGTCATCTGTCAGCATGTGAAGTGCCAACAGAAAAATTCAGTGGTCATGTTTCTCATGGAGGGAGCTTGCACCTCTTGTTGTTTTGCATGGCACTATTGCAGCACATGTCTACATTGATGTTTTAAGCACCGTCTTCCCACTGCTAAAGAGCAATTCGGGGATGGTGACTGCATCTTTCAACACAATTGAGCACCTGTTCATAATGCATGGTCTGTGGTGGAGTGGTTACATAACAACAACATCCCTGTAATGGACTGGCCTG
Organism: Schistocerca nitens; assembly: GCF_023898315.1. Taxonomy (NCBI): domain Eukaryota; kingdom Metazoa; phylum Arthropoda; class Insecta; order Orthoptera; family Acrididae; genus Schistocerca; species Schistocerca nitens. The sequence goes on from NC_064616.1 coordinate 914,179,601, forward strand.
CACAGAATCCTAAGCTGAATCCTATAGAACACCTCTGGGATGTTTTGGAAAGCCAACTTCATGAAAGGCTTCACCGACTGACATCAATACCTCTCCTCAGTGCAGCACTCCATGAAGAATGGGCTGCCATTCACCAAGAAACCTTCCAGCACCTGATTGAAAGTATGCCTTCGAAGGTGGAAACTGTCATCAAGGCTAAGGGTATGCCAACACCATACTGAATTCCAGCATTACCGATGGAGGGCACCATGAACTTGTAAGTCACTTTCAGCCAGGTGTCCGGATACTTTTGATCACATAGAGTATGTACTGTTATCTGCTCCATGCTTAATTGGTGTTTGGAGTGACACCTTGTGGCAATGATGGGAGCTACAAGCTGGTCATCAGTATCTGGTGGTAAAAATGTAAAGTAACAATTGCTGCAACTCAAGTGAGCAGCGAAACTTGGCCAGAATCTATACCTCTTATAAATTCAAGTCCCACACTACATTTTCTGTCTGTACATGATGGCTAGCTTCAGGAACTACTGCAGGGCTTTTGATTTGGTTTTCACTAATCAATACACTGATTTACAATGGATGTTTGTGCATATCACAATATACTGTAAACAAGTTGTCTGGTCATGGATACTTAGTGCTATCTATGCAAAGCCAGGGAACGCCACTAGTATGATATAAAACAACGATGGAATAATATAACCAACATATGCAACAGCAGTAACTGAATGGGACAATATGATGAATATTTTAATATTAATGTACAGCGGAAAATAATACTACTAACAACATTTGATCAATTACATTAAATTGTTATGATGCTCCAAATATTCAGAAACAGAATAGAAGCAATGATCAAATAATTACTGTCTAAATGTCACTTGAAATGTATTCAATTTTGATGTACAACTGCTGATAAAGTACTAAATTACATCCACTCTTGGTTCATTGCAAACAGGTTGACATTGAATGTAAATAAAACAAAGTATATGCAGTTTGGGAAAAGATGTCAAAATGTAAATCTCGACCTGGTGTGGGGTGACAAAGCCTTAGACAGAGTGACATCCACAAAATTGCCGGGGACTCATGTGGATGAAAACTTCAATTTTAATGACCACGTAATAAAACTTGCACAGAAACTTAATTCAGCCTGTTTTGCCCTCAGAATTATTGCAAATATTTGTACCTCAGAGGGTGCCAGAATGGCATATTTCGACTATTTTCAATCTCTTGCCACATACGGAATAATATTTTGGGGTTCCAAAACAGGGTGCCTAAAACAAATTTTTTTGTTGCAGAAGAGGGCCATCCGAATAATAACTCACAGTCATCCACAGACACACTGCAGACCCATATTCAAAAAGCTTAGAATACTTACCATACCATCATTATACATATACAAATGTGTATTGTATGTCAGGACCCACATTGCAGATTTTCAGACAAATGCCGACTTTCATACCTACAATACCTGTAATAGCACAGCACTCCATACTCAGCGAACAAAAAGAACAAATACACAAAGGCATGTGAGCCATATCGGTGCAAAACTGTACAACACACTACCAGTCAACATCAGGCAGTTAGATGATAACAAATTTAAAACAGAATTTAAAAAATTTCTAGTAGAACAATGTTTTTATTATGTAAATGACTATTTAGGTCAATAAATTTTTTCTGATGATATTTATAAAGGGAAAATGGAAAATACTCTACCTGTACCTAATCATTCATTACCTAATCATTCATTACATTTTCATTCTTAAAGGACAGCTGTTGTGTGATGTAAATATGTACTTAAGCAGTATTGTGTATATAAGGACTTGCCTTTTAGGGAGGACAAAATGAAAGCCTTATGAAAAACAGACTATGCATTTAAAATAACAAGCAGGGATGTATATAGGCTATATTAATTTCATTGTATTATTATTAACTTCATTGTATTATTTTGTTTTGTACTTTTTTATGTATATATTGTTTGTATCCCATTTCTTTGGAATGGCTTACATGTACCCTTGACAACATCCATACTATATTTATTGGCAACGGATGGATCAATAAAATAAATAAATGTATATTCTATATAAGAAATATATGTGTGTAATTTGCTTTACCACTCATTCTCTTTAATCTCAACAAACCACCATGCAGCAGCTGGAGTGCTGGTTATTTTGTGTGTTCAACTGTCTCTGTTAATAATAAGCTTGATGGACAAAATGTCACCCCCCACCCCCAAGAAAAAAAGAGCATGGTAGTCACTTTAGAGTAGGAATATGGTGTAGTATTGTTACCAAGCAGTTATGTGAATCTCCACTGCTTATGTAAGTCATGACAGTGAAGTGGGTATGAATGAGCCAGTGGGTCATATAGAATCAGTGCAGTAAGATGGATCGATGCAGAAACATGACAGAATGGCAGAATCAGGGTATTGTGTTTCCGTAGCCCACTGCATGAATGAAGTTGCCCAAATGCTAACTGTGACGTTCCTCCAGAAAAAAATTACATCAGTGATGACTCAAAACTGCTATGGACAATGTTACCACTGATGAGTTGCTCATATTTTGAATGCGGATATTGTGTATTTAGTTCCAAGTACAGTGTTGTTTTATTTTCATTTCTTCTTCAATATTATACCTAAAAATTTGTATTTCTAACAGTTGTGGCAGTTTTGCCTTCAATGACAAATAGATACAGTTCAGGATGAGGGTTGTATGTAGAGTGAAGGTTCACTGCTACAGTTTTTAAGATTTTATGAGGAGCATGTTAATTCAAAATCAATATGTCAGCTACTGCAGATTCCAACAGATATTTTCATCATGTAATCTAATGAAAATATTTATGTTCTCTGCAAAATTTACTGCAGTCCTATTATTTTTTTATTCTACCCATTCATTTACACAGAGAAGAATTTGGCTAATGCTTAGAACAGACTCCTGAGGAACTCCATGTCTGATTTGCTTTTGCACATCTTCTGCGGTGTTCGAGAAATATACCGGAAACATATTGTTTATTATATAATTATGTTAATATTCCCTTATAAATGCAAAATTTGAGCACTGGGTGGACCTGCTAGGTCTGAAATCCATTTGTGATTCATTTATTAGCATTTCTTTATTTAACAAAGCTGTTTCTTTCTTGTGCTTCAATATTTTTGCTGCAGTCCCACAAAAGTGATATGGGTCTGAAGATAGCAATGTTACATTTGTCACTCTTCTTGTGTGCTACACTTACATTCACAGTTTGTGGATTATTTGAAAATAGGCTTCTTTCAAAGTCGAAAAGTCTTTTAATTGTTCTAAAATAAAGGTTACACCTTCTTTGATGGTAATATCTGGTATCCCTCATAACCACTGAAAAGCTATTCAGAAACCACTTTATAATTTTTGGCAATTCCTTAGGTATTACAGGATACATGAATAATGTCATTTTATAAATTATTTGTTATTTTCAAACAAGTTAATAACACTGTGCTTAAATGATTTAGTACCAATTTCACCATTTTGAATCAAGTTAATAACACTGTGCTTAAATGATTTAGTACCAATTTCACATCTGATTATTTTCCAGGTGGCTTTAGTTTTGTTCCTGGAATTCTCTACTTTGTTATTATTTCCTTTTTTCTTTTTATTTTAAAATAAGTTGTATTTGTGTGCGTCATTTACAGTATTCAAGGAAATCAGAATGTTTAGTCTGCTTGTATAACTACAATTTCATCTTATTTTGGCATGGTTCTTTTATCCCTATAGTGTTCCATTTGCATGATTTTTGTATAGATTTTGTTATAGTTGCTTTCTTGGGAAAAGCTACTAAAATGATTATATGTAACCACAAATTTTTCAAATATTTTTGTTTCAAAAAATTAGTACTGCAGTCACTACATACAATAACATATTTCTTTAGAGCATTAAGAATTTTAAAAAATCTTCTATATAATAATTAAGCTCTTTTTTATCTACATATGATGATCAGAAGACACAATGAATCAAATTATTTTACTGATGAAACTAGGGGATACTGCTATTCATAAACTGGCAGAAAATTAGACATCATCATATCTTCATAACAGGAGACAATATGAACTATGCCCAAACATTTGCAGATCAAAAGATAGAAAACCTTCAGGATACACAACAAAAAAGTATACTCTTGCTCAAGACTAACACAGGCACTGTCAAGAAACTTACGGACTCTCAAAATTGTGAAGACTTCCCTTACAATACATTACAGGGCTATTACAAATGATTGAAGCGATTTCGTAAATTCACTGTAGCTGCATTCATTGACATATGGTCACGACACACTACACATATGTAGAAAAACTCATAAAGTTTTGTTTGGCTGAAGCCGCACTTCAGGTTTCTGCTGCCAGAGCGCTCGAGAGCGCAGTGAGACAAAATAGCGACAGGAGCCGAGAAAGCGTACGTCGTGCTTGAAATGCACTCACATCAGTCAGTCATAACAGTGCAACGACACTTCAGGACGAAGTTCAACAAAGATCCACCAACTGCTAACTCCATTCGGCGATGGCATGTGCAGTTTAAAGCTTCTGGATGCCTCTGTAAGGGGAAATGAACGGGTCGGCCTGCAGTGAGCGAAGAAACGGTTGAACGCGTGCGGGCAAGTTTCACGCGTAGCCCGTGGAAGTCGACGAATAAAGCAAGCAGGGAGCTAAACGTACCACAGCCGACGGTTTGGAAAATCTTACGGAAAAGGCTAAAGCAGAAGCCTTACCGTCTACAATTGCTACAAGCCCTGACACCCGATGACAAAGTCAAACACTTGTGGGAGGAACTTGATTGTCGGCTTGATGTTTGCCGAATCACTAAAGGGGCACGTATCAAACATTTGTGAATGCCTAAAAAAACTTTTTGAATTTTTGTATGTGTGTGCAAAGCATTGTGAAAATATCTCAAATAAGAAAGTTAATGTAGAGCTGCGAAATCGCTTCAATCATTTGTAATAACCCTGTACTCTTGTAAATCATTATGTGTTACACATTATTATGCTTTGTATACACTACATAGGCTGTTACATATTGGGTGCCTCCTGTAATAGTTGCCAGGCAAATTCTCTTTGATGTTTTTGTAGATATTTGCAACACTGTCTCTGCAATGTTCAATGCTTTAAATGGAAGAACAGGAAAGCACTGCACATAACACATCATGTGTTGTATGTAACATCCAACATTGAGAAAAATCATCAGTTTGTTTATGGTTACAAACAAAATGCTTTTTTCTGTGACCACTCAACAAAGCAATTCCATATTAGTCTACTGCAATATTGAGGGCTACAAAAGAAATAATCACCCACACCCCAGCAATAATTGCATAGTAGTGCTTCATGGTACTGGCAAATAGTACAGTGCAAGTCAGCACATGAGGCAGGGGAAGTAGGCACATGGATTCCGAAATAGCAGGTCATTCTGTAAAAGTCTTGAATGTGATAAATGGTTCACACTGTATTAGAACAGAAGCTACATGGCTTGTCCTCTGTCAGTCAGTTGCAACAACAGCAGGCAATGAAAGGCAGGTAAATGTTTGTTTGTCACGTTTCCCTTACCAAATTTCCTCCACCCAGTCACCCAGTTTGCCTCATCTCACTTGCCATCCCCCCACCCCACCCCACTGCCCAAAGCTGTCAACTGCCACCATGCAGCAGCTGGAGTGCTGGTTATTTTGTGTGTTCATTTGGCCCTGTTAATCAATATTGTTTAACCAGATATTGAGCTACATTAATTGGGGACCACTCTATAGAATGAACACACAAAATTTCATTTAAAAAATTTGTTTGTAACAAAAACAAAACAATGTTTTCTGTCATTGCAGGACTTCATATGACACACTGACGTGCAGTATTTTGTCTGAGCTGACTCCATATGCACATGGCAAAAATGAAATTGTGTATGCCTATATAAGCTTTATGGACAAAATATCATCCCCCCCCCCCCCAAAAAAAAAAAAAAAGAGCACAATAATCACTTTAGAGCAGGGAAAATGGTGTAGTATTGTTACAAAGCAGTTATGTGAGTCTTCACTGCTGATATAAGTCATGGCAGTGAAGTTGTATGCATGAGCCAGTGGGTCGTATGGAATCATTGCAGTAAAATGGATCAATGTAGAAACATGCCAGGATGGCAAAATCAAGGCATTGTGTTTCAATATGCCCACTGCATGAATGAAGTTGCCCAATTTGTTGATGTATCAACTCAGATTGACCACTGTGTCTACAATGAATGGTGTAACCACAGACAACCAAGTAACACAGCATAAGAACAGTAGCTGTAAACAAAATCCTAACCGACAGGGTCTGGAGACAAGTCTCATGTGGTGTCAGTGACACTTGAGTCCAGACTCAAAAGGAATTGCTGCAGGCAGTGAATGATTGCCCATCTTAACCAGCTTCTGAGCAATATTGCAAAGGGTGGCAATGATCTTTTGGACTCAGGTATCATGCAAAAGGCCCTCCTTTGCTCACAGCAGCACTTAAAGCTGCACATCTACAATTGATGAAACAACACAGAAACTGAACAGTAGCTGACCAGAGGCTCATAATGTGGTCTGCCCGGCCACGGTTTTGTATCTTTTCAAATGATGCAAGGTACCGATTGGACTGACAATCTAATAAGGAGTTAAACTGCAGTGTGTGTAGCATAGAGTTCAGATTGGTGATGGTTCTGAAATGTTTCAGGGGTGTTTTTCATACCTGGTCTTGGGCACACTCATTCAGGTTATTGTGAATATGAATCAGGATGCTTATTTCAACATTCTTGGTGACCAAGTGTTTCCTTCTGTACTAAATCTTTGTGTTCAGTATGCTGTGGACTTTTCTGTCTCCCACAATAACAAAAGACATATTCACAGGGGTGGCAACAGCCATGTTCACAGGCCTGCATGCATAAATTCGTGGTTTGGCAATCACTCCAGAACTGTTTCACTCCTCAACTGGCCCTTTAAATCATACAGACAATGTCTGAAGCTATTTGAAACACTGGGTAAAATAAAGCAATTAAAACCCCCACAATTTCATAGTTCTATACAATCTAAGCAACAGCCTAGTGGCTGTGTCCACAGGTTACCTACAGTGACTTCTTTGTTTCTTTCACTCTATAGACAGTCAAAATTTAATCATATTACTGCAGTCAACATTTTTCTGGACATATATACAGTTACCACCAAAATTGAATGTTTTCCTGTAAAATATGCCTGCTAATTTGAACTGAGAGCAGCATATCAGCTCTAACATATCTTACACTAGCATGTGTGAAGTAAAGCGTGAGACAGAAATATCATTCAAATTATTTAACATTATTTCATTTCATTCAGTTTGCTGCACAATGACTGAAAAATATGATAGAGTAATTTTAAGCTAATTTTGGGGAATATATTACTTCTTGTTTGAGCATTTGTCTAATTTTCAGACACAGAATCCCCATTAAAAAAAAAAAAAAAAAAAAAAAAAAAAAAAAAGAGAGAGAGAGAGAGAGAGAGAGAGAGAGAGAGAGAGAGAAGAAGAAGAAGAAGAAGAAGAAGAAGAAAACCTCTGTATCCTTCAGAAAGATGCTCAAAAGTCCAGGAAAATTTATACGAGGACTATATATGACCAGCAGTCAGTACGATCAAAACTCATAAAGTCACTGTAGCAAAAAACATCATATTTGTGGTGTGTGTGTGTGTGTGTGTGTGTGTGTGTGTGTGAGAGAGAGAGAGAGAGAGAGAGAGAGAGAGAGAGAGAGTTATAGTTGATGCTTTTAAATCCATCATTATTTCATAGCACACTACTGTTATTCATTTAAACATAACCATAAAGCATTTGATGAAAATTTATGCATAACATGCTATGTGTGTGTGTCTACATCTCTTTCTAAACTGGAATAAATACATACCTGGACAACACCGGGTATTTGGCTAGTATGAAACAAATACTACAATTCACACTACCTTGTTCAATTTCAGACATACTGATATTAAGAGTGGTGTAAATTAAAGCTGTCACTGAATAAGAAGGTGATTCGCACTAACTTACACTTGCCTCTGTTTTTAATGGTTCGGGAGATGCTTGTTGCTTGGTCATATGAAGGTGATGCATCATGGCTTGCAGCCTGTCCCTCTCCTTCTGCAGCTGAAGCTCGAGCTGAGATACAACTTGCATCTGCACTCTTGCCTGTGCTGTAGATCTGTCATCTAGCGTGTGTTCTGTGTTTAGATGCCTGGTAATGTGTGATAAAATTTAAAAATTATATTAATTTAAATTTTCATGGTTATGATTTATCAGAAAATATGATGGTATTTAATTAAAAATAAAGACACAATTTATCCAGTATGGCAGAGTCTGTATTTTACAGTGTCTGTATAGTTCAACGCAAGTTCCCTTCAGACATACATGAGTGTCCAAAGGAACAGACAGTGCTGACAATTGACAGCCATATTAAATTATGAAATGTACACAGGCTATATTATTTACTAGCAACATGTGAAAATTTGTGCCAGACCAGGACTCAAACCCAGATTTCCTGCTTTACAGAGGAGGTCATCTTAACCGCTTTGGCTATCTGTGCACAACTCATGGCCAGTCCCAAACTGCCATATGTCCTTGTGTCTATGTCCCATAGTGCTCACAGGAAAATTTGTGACTCCTGCACAGGAAGAAAGATTGTTTTTGCTCCTCAGATTGCTTGTCAGCTTGCATCAAACTATACAGACACTAAAATACATACACTGCCCTATTGTATTTCATGCCCAAGCAAGGCCATCTGATGAGCAAAAACAATGTATCTCCCCGTGTGGGAATCATACAATTTGTATTTGAGCACTATGGGTTGTAGACACTAGGACATATGGAAGTTTAGGTCTGGCCATAAGTCATGCATGGATAGCCAAAGAGGTTAAGGTGAGCACTCATGTAAAGTGGAAAATCCGGGTTCCAGTTCCCATCGAGCACAAATTTTCATATGTTACCAGTAAATTGTACAGACAATGTACAATCATATTCACAATTTGTGAATACATTTCATAATAAAATTTATCCATCACAGCTTCTATTGAAATTTTAATGCAGATCAAGCATAAAACAGAATGTCTCACTTGCAATCCTTCAAAAGTACATAAATAAATAAAGCTATTGTTGCCTCAATCTACATCTACATATGTGCTCTGCAAACCACTATAAACAGCATGGCAGAGGGTATGTCACACTGTGCCAGTTATAAAGGCTTTTTTCTGTTCCATTCACATATGGAGACTACTGAAAATGATTGTTTAAATGCCTCTGTACATGCTGTAATTAATTTAATCTTACCCTGTCACTTTGTATGGGTGTGTTATGTAGGGGGTTGTAATATAGACCTAATTCGAGGACTACACTGCAACTTTCGTTCTGCAATGAAGTGTGCACTATCTTGGAAACTTCCTGGTCATTTTAACTGTGTGGTTGACTTGGACTCAAACTTGAAACCTATAATTTTGCATGTAATCCTCTTACCAACAGAGTTATCCAGGCACAACTCACAACTGGTCCTCACAGCTCCAATTCTACCAGTATCTCTATAGAGCACAAACCATGATGCTTAATGACAATCCAGAAGATGACTGGGCTCCTCACACTTCCTTCTATTCACTAAAAGCATATTCCTTTCTTTCTTCCAGATACAGACACTGTAAGCCATAGGATCAGCATGCTGACAAGAGCCAGAACCAGATGCCTCACTCTGAATCATCTGCCATGGCTAGCCTTGTCCAAAACAAACAAAGCAAGTACAAAGAAAACAATTCTTTTGTGAGACTGACTGACCAGCTGGTTCCCGTGCAATTTAATACACAATTAAAGCAACAGATGGAAATTTTGCAAGTTTGTGTTTATTTTGCCACAAAACAGTATGAACAGGTGATAGTAATGTAGAAACAATGTAAAGAATACAGAACATAAAACAACTGCAACATGCATAACAGTAGATAAAAATTTCTTCATTTTTTCAACTTATCTGCACACACATCCTGACAACTGGTTACTGTGCTCAGTATGAGATGTGACCATCTCTGGCAGCAATATAGATCTGATAACAACAGGGTATGCTGTGAGTGATGTTATTAATCACATGTTGAGGCAACAACACCCATTCTTCCTGCAGAGCTGCTCGCATTTCTTAGAGAGTGATTGTTGGATACTGATGTGATGCAGCCCATCTCCCTATTGTATCCCAGACATACCCTGTGGGATTTAGATGAGGAGACCTAGCAGGCCATGCCATGCATGTGATATCTTCCACGTCCAAGAGAACATCAACCATCCATGCTCCATGAGGTCAAGTATTATCGTCCATCAGTGCAAAGTCTGGGTCCACAGTGCCTCACAACAACTGGACACGAAGTCCCAAAATCTTGTCGTGATACCTGACAGCAGTTAATCCTTGCCAATTCACCCATACAATTTCATGATGAGGTGTTTGAGAAGTCAACACAATCTCTGTACACACCATTAGGGACCATCCTCAATATCGGTCTCTTTCCACAATGTTCTAGTCACAAAATCACATTCCATGTTTTCTCCAGAAGCAAATCTATCGAGAATCACTCTTCAGACCAAATTGGGACTCATCTGTGAAAAGAACATTGACCCACTGTTTGACCTTCCAGGTGGCATGTTGATGACTCCACCCTAGATGTTCCCTCCTGAGAAGATGCGTCAGAGGTACACATACAGCAGATCTCTGACAATAAATGCCACACTGCTGAAGCATTCTGTACACTGTTTGCCTTGATACAACTTGTCCGTTGGATGCTGCAAGGTCAGATGCTAGTTGCCATGCAGTACTAAGGCATGCCCTTATAGCCAAAGAACGGTCCTCTCTTACTGATGTCACACATGATCAGCCCTGCCCTGGTCTTTGGGATACAGTTTCATTCTCTATAAACTGTCGCCACATCTGAGAAACAACAGAACAATTCACATTAAGTGAGCTGACCACTACAATTTGCATCTGTCCTGTTTCCATTCTTCCTGTGATCCTCAACTGCAGAGAGTCTGGTAAGTGTCTTCTCAGTGACATTCTGCACCATCTGTGACTGTGTACACAGAGATTGTGGATGTGAAACTACCCAGCAAACACTGCCCCATTTGATAGGTGCACCAACGTCATCGTTGGCATGACTGTGCATTGACCAGAATGCCATCTTCCATACAGAACACAATCGTATGGACATCTGTTGACAGTCTGTATGACTACAGTGTGAATTAGACACAGGACAGGTTTGTTGCTTTAATTTTGGACACCAGTGTATTTCACAGAGACAAAACTAAAATGGTAATTTGTTCAATGAGAAAGATAATACAACTTCTCTTGAAGAGTATTTCACTCTCTCTGAAGATAATTTCATGAAACTTTACTTCTTTCTAGTGGCCCCAGGAGCTACAGACAGTGATGTGTGTGTGTGAATTTCAGTTGCATGAATGTGTGTGTGTGTATGTTGTCTATTTCAGAAGAAGGATTTCTGGCCAGAAGCTTATGTGTTCAGTAGTTGTCTGTCGCACTTGTCTGAGACTCAACATCTCCACAATACAGCAAGTAGCAACCTACTCTTTTCATAAAATTGTCATTATTCCGTCATGGATTTTCCACTGTTTGTTTAAAAATTGACATAGATTATGCATCTGCAACCACATGCCTGCAATATGATCACCAAGACTGATGCATTGAGAGTCTTAGGTGTTTTATGTCAAGTGCATATATGTTTTTCCCAGAATGGGGAAAAAATAATAACTTATTAAATCAACAGGGTATCTTAAAACAGTAAACTACTCATCTGGGATTCTTGTTGCACCACGCAAGCAGTTTCCACATGTAACACAGCATGAGACATAAGTAAGTAAGTAAGTAAGTAAGTAAGCAAGTAAGCAATTGACCTTCTACTGGAATATCCCATATGCCCAAGTAATGGGATATGGTGACCAGGTACATATTATCAGGTTGAGTACAATGTTTTTTTCAGCTGCCCACAGTGTGTTGACACACAACAGTCACCAAACTCGGCACTTAGCTCGACTATCAATCTTAGCTTGTGTCCCATAACTGTGCCAAAAGTTTATATTTCCCCTTGCTAACCCAATATCATTATTATTTCACCACTTCAGTAACTCCCAGAAACATCTAAAGTTAAGCTACTTTCAAAAGTGCTGAACAAATTTCGAATACCAATATATCATTTTCTTTCTATAACATTCATCAATGCTTAGTTGCATTAATTCTAAAATTAATTTTTTGAATACAATTAATTTTTTGAATACAATTAATTTTTTGAATTACATGTACAGCTGCATCTACAAGTTCACAAGATGATCATTATTAAATGATAAATCTATAAATGAAAGAACCTAACTTCACGAAATGATCATTATTAAATGATAAATCTATATATGAAAGAACCTAACTTCACGAAATTGACCAAAAATGACCATTCTCAATTTGTGTTTGATTTATTAGTGAACTCATGGGCTATAAGTTCTCAAAGTTTCAATCAAGAAACAACAACAATTAAATGTATGATGCGACTTTCTGGCCACACCCACTTTTTGAAGCAACTCTTCAATAATAGCTCGGTGAACAATGATTCTGTGGATTGCTTTCAAGCAAACTTGCATGTGCTATATCCAAATGGTTGTGATACATACTCTTTGGTTTTACAGACCATCTGTGATTCTGTTCCATATCTTAGGAGCAGTAATAAAGTTTGAAGATGCAAAGGGCATTGATGGACAAAACAGCCTCACAAAGAAGATGATAGACACTCTTCAAGTATATTATGGCAAGGCTATCATACAGAACCTATCCAGTATAAGTGACATGAAAAGTACAGTATGGGCAATATATTTCCATGTATTGCATCAGATGACCATCCCATTCATCATCCCTGTCACATTACAGGGTGTAAATACCTACAGGCTCAGACGGGTAAAAGCCCCTACATTCACAAGGAGAGGCTTCCAAATTGTATCCTGGATGCTGTCAAACCCACTTACAGATTTATGACTGATTGTTAACTTCTAAAAAAGTATCTTCATAGCAAAAAACAAACTTCAAATGATTCTCTAAATTCACTCATATGACAATAACGCCCTAAAACAACATTTTCATCTGCTATAGTCATTAGAAATGCAAATTATGATGCAGTTCTTGTATTTAATCATAGGAATGTAGGGAGGATGAAGGTATTAAAGAGAATGGGCTTTAAGATAGGAAATTTCGCTCAAGACATCTTGAGAAAAATAGATTTACAGCACAGCTCTGAAGCTGAAAAGTCAGTTAAAGACCTGTTAAAGGAAAGAAGGCAGAAAACAAGAAACCAGAAGAGAAACCTTGAAGGGAAAGATGATCCTGAGTGCAAATCTGGGACCTTCTGAACAAGTGACGTATGAAAAAACTTCAGATTGAACTTCAAATTGCATTTCCTGAAAATTATGCTTGAAGGTTTATGTACCTTTTCCTCGGAATCTATGAAGGCTATAATTATGAAATTTTGTACACTGATTTCTATAAACCCAATAAATTTTAAGTCAAGAGTAGATTCTGAAATTCTGAGTACAAGCTGAGATATGTGGCAAAGTGATTCGAATTTTTCATGAATTTTATATTATACTTACAGAATTAAAATTGAAAAATTATTAAAATTTTCCTATTTGTTACATTCAAAACCCCTTCTGAAAGACTCCTATTATACTTGGCTTAACACTGCTGTTAGCCATGTGAAGAAAGAGCTGATCAAGTTGATTTTGATTAAAACAAAGTTCGATGTCTGTCTGTGCCTGTTCCTGCAATTGTGAGATGGGGATGCAATAATCATGGCCTGCACCTAAATGGGAGGGGAACAAAAAGATTAGCTGAGCAATGCAGAAAGTGTAAGAGTGGCCACAAGCACACAAGAAAAAATCACTGTGATCGCTGGAATCAAAGGGGCACTTTTTTTAGGTCAGGCTCAGGTTATAGGCAGAGATATTGAAAGAAAATAGAGCAGTAAAGACCATAATATCTGCAATAGTTTCCAGTAAAATAAAATCAGTTTGTTTGATCAGAACATTATAGGGTTGAAAAGTAAGACAATGTGCTTATCGTATGCCTAGAACATGTGGAAAATTCTGAATGGATAGATGTTATGTGCCTCTTTCAACACAATGTAAATAACATGGAAAAAGTAGGAGTAGCAAAACTAAAAAGTCAAAAATATTAAAACAAATAATTTTTGTTTCGATCAAAATCTATAGCATGTGGTTGTGACATGTTACTGCAGAATACTTCTCTTGGTGACTGTAACAGTCCACAGATCCCCTCCAGGAAACTTTCAGCTGTTTATGAGTAATCTAGATGTATTATTGAGCTACCTGTCAGACAAGAAGAAACATTTAGTGCTCTGTGGCATTTTCAATGTAGATTTCTTAAACAATATGGAAAGGAAAAGGAGCTAGAATTATTAATTGGGTGTTTCAATCTAATTTCAGTAGTCTATTTCCCAACTCATGTGCAGCAAAATAGTAGGACACTGGTTGATAACATTTTTATAGACAGAACTCAGGCTGAAACCATTAATGTGTACCCAATTGCTAATGGACTATCTGATCATGATGCACAATTAATGGATATAAAACAGTATGGCACTTTACAACCCAGAGGCAGGTTCATATAAGTAGTGAGGCTTTTTAATGAGAACAGGATACAATGTTTTAAGAGCAAGCTAAAAGGGGTGGTATGGGATGAGGTATATGTAGAAAGAGATGCTAATGCCAAATTTCATTTATTCTATAGTAAATCTGTCTCAATATTTATAATATGCTTTCCTAAAAAATTATCCAAAAGATCTATTAAAAAGCAAGTAAGCCATGGATAACTAAGGGAATTAAAATATCATGTAAGATGAAGAGGGATATCTGTGTAATGGTCAGAGTAAGTCAAGATCTGGCATTACTCATATACCACAAACAATACTTTAATATTTTAAGAAAAGTCATTAAAATATCTGGAAGTATGCACATGCTGACAGAAATAACTAATGCAGATAGTAAGATTGAAACTATATGGGACATTGCCAAATGGGAGACAGGGCAGACAGTCAGTGTACAAGATTCCATAACAATTAAACTAAATGCCAATGTTGTGACTTATAATTCAAGCTGCAAGTATTTTTAACAATCAATTTTTAAATGTAGCAGCAAATATAGGATTAAATAGTTCAGTTGAAGAAGCAAGAGACTATATTAACATGTCATTCCACAAAATTTTAAGCAACTACAAGTAGCACCAATGGCCTTCAATAAAATTAATACAATTACGCACAAAGAAACTGGTATAGGCACGCATATTCAAGTATAGAGATATGTAAACTGGCAGAATACGGCAGTGCATTCAGCAATGCCTATATAAGACAACAAGTGTCAGCACAGTCATTAGAGCAATTACTGCTGCTACAATGGCAGGTTATCAAGATTTAAGTGAGTTTGAACATGGCGTTATAGTGGTGCACGAATGTCACATCACAGCATCTCCAAGGTGGCAACGAAATGGGGATTTTCGTGTACAACCACTTCACGAGTGTACCATGAATATCAGGAATCCAGTAAAACATCAAATCTCCAACATTGCTGTGGCCAGAAAAAAACCCTGCAAGAATGGGACCAATGAAGACTGGAGAGAAATGTTCAATGCGACAGAAGTGCAACCTTTCCACAAATTGCTGCAGATTTCAATGCTGGGCCATGAACAAGTGTCAGTGTGTGAACCATTCAATGAAACATCGTCGTTATGGTCTTTTGGAGCTGAAGGGTCACTTGTGTACCCTCAATCATTGCACAACATAAAGCTTTGTGCCTCACCTGAGCCTGTCAACACCAACACTAAACTGTCAATGACTGGAAACGTGTTGCCTGGTGAGATGAGTCTCATTTCAAATTGTATCGAGTGGATGGACATGTACAGTATGGAGACAACCTCATGAATCTGTGGACCCTGCATGTCAGCTGGGGACTGTTCAAGCCAGTGGAGGCTTTGTAATGGTGTGGGGCACATACAGTAGGAGTGATATGTGACCGCTGATATGTCTAGATATGACTCTGACAGGTGATCCATATGTAAGCATCCTGTCTGATCACCTGCATCCATTCATGTCCATTGAGCATTCCAATGGACTTGGGAAATTCCAGCAGAACAATACAACACCCTACACATCCAGAAATGCAACAGAGTCACTCCAGGAATACTCTCCTGAGTTTAAACACTTCTGCTGGCCACCAATCTCCCCAGACATGAACGCTATTGAGCATATCTTGGATGCCTTGCAATGTGCTGTTCAGAAGAGATCTCCACCTCCTCGTACTCTTATGGATTTATGGACAGCCCTGAGAGATCTATGGTGTCAATTCCCTCCAACAGTACTTCACACATTATTTGAGTCCATGCTCCATAGTGTTGCAGTACTTCTGCATGCTCGCTGGGCCTACAATATTAGGCAGGTGTACCAGTTTCTTTGCCTCTTCAGTGTATTTTCACTAATAAAATTCACCATACGCAATCCATCACAATTTGGAAAGAAAAGTGATGCCTGTACCTACTTCACTAGAAGAAAAAATTGATCTTTATTACCCACTGTTAAAGCTGTCGGGGGGAGTCCAGAACGCAGCAATAAAAATCTTTGATCATTTGCCCAATAACATAAAATGTCTGACAGGTGGCAAGACAAGTTTTAAATATAGTTTAAAATCATGTGTCCTGGACAATTCCTTCTATTCTAATGATGAATTTCTACTTAAAAGCTGGTAACCAGAAAAAAGAGAAAGCTTTTTAAAATTGTTGTTGCATGAGTAGGAATAAAATGGTAATGTGATCATTAATGTTAACGCTGATTATGTATACATATCCTGTAAACTGACTTATTCCACATCATTCTGATAAAAGAAGCATTCAAATGATGTATCAGACATGTAAATAACTAACTATGCACAGAGATTAAACAAAGAAAATTTTGTAGAAGTCTCTTGAATATTTTATGAGAAAAAGGTACATAAATTATTTTTTGAAAATAAAATTTTTTAACTTCCATAAAAATGTTAAATATATATAATCCAAGGAACTTAACAGTAAATGTGTTAATTTCATGTAAAGCATAGTACAAAATTTCACTGTTGTATCTTCAAAATTGTTGATTTGGTGCATCTTTTAATAGTGTGTGTTTTTCATGAACATCCCCCCCCCCCTTAAATATTCACTAATGGGTATGAAGCAGATGACTTTGCACAAAGGGAAAGCATTAATAGTTTCTCCATGTGTTAATAATATATCTCCATAATGTTAAAATTGATTATAAATACAAAAATGCAAAAGTATTTTACTGATACTGCCAAAACAAAACTAATATCAATGGTTATTAGAAGATAATGTGAGATGTAAACTTAGGTAATGTGAGTCATATCATTCACCATAGCTACTGACTACATTAAACACAGAGAAAACTACCTATTCACAGGGAACTTCACCAATATACAAATTCAGTCTTACATCACCTATGGGTGTAATAGTGAATTAAATGTTAACTGATTATATTTACTTGAGAAAGGACTGGAAATCATCACATATAACTTCACAGCCTGGCCACTTGCAGACCCCATGACCATAAAGTGGATGCATTTTGTCCCCACAACTTTCAAGAAGCTTCTCCTCTCCAACACCAGCAACTCCATTCATGCTATCCCTGCGGCCCAACCCTATAGTTCCCAGAAGTCCTGAAATAACAAGTAGTATACTACAGGTGTGAAACACTTTGAAAAAAAAAGGATACAACTAATATTGTGTTTTACCTACGCCACAACACATTCACTTCATTTCTTTTTAGATTCTAGAAACATGAATAATACACTGAGGTGACAAAAGTCATAGGATAGCAATGCAGATGGCAGTAGTATTGCATACACAAGGTATAAAAGGGGAGTGCATTGGCAGAACAGTCATTTTTACTCAGGTGATTCATGTGAAATAGTTTCTGAAGAGATTATGACAGCAAAATTGGAATTAATACACTTTGAATGCAGAGTGGTAGTTGGAGCTAGACACATGGGAAATTCCATTTTGGAAATCATTGGGGAATTCAATATTCTGAGATCCGCAGTATCAAGAGTGTGCTGAGAATACCAAATTTCAGACATTATCACTCACCATGGACAACACAGTGGCTGATGCTTTCAGCTAATGACCGACAACAGTGGCATTTGTATACAGTTGTCAGTTGTAACAGACATGCAACACACAGAAATTAATGTGGTATGTATAATTACATCCATTAGAACAGTGCGGTGAAATTTGGCATTAATGGGCTAAGGCAGCAGATGACCGACATGAGCTCCTTTGCAAACAGCATGACTCCACCTGCAGTGACTCTCCTGGGCTCATGACCATATTGGTTTGACCCTAGGTGACTGGGAAACCATGGCCTGGTCAGATGAGTCTCAGTTTCAGTTGGTAAAAGCTGAAGGTAGTGTTTGAGTGTGGCATAGACCGCACAAAGCCATGGAACAAAGTTGTCAACAAGGCACTGTGGCAACTGTTGATGGGTCCATAATGATGTGGGTTGTGTTCACATGGAAGGGACTGAGTCCTCTGGTCCAGCTGAACCTCTTGGAGACCACTTGTAGCTATTCATGGTCTTTATGTTCCCAAACAATGATGGAATTTTTATGGATGATGGTGTGCCATGCCACCAGGCCACAACTGTTTGTGACTGGTGTGAAGAAAATTCTGGACAGTTGGAGTGTACGATCTGGCCACCGACATTGCCCAACACAAATCCCAAATACTGCACCAGCAACATTTTCAGAATTATGGATGGCTATAAAGGCAGCATGTTCCAATATTTTTGCAGGGTACTTCCAATGGATTGTTGAGTCCATGGCATGTCAAGTTGCCGCACTATGGCAGGCAAACAGAGCTCCGACAAGATATTAGTAGGTACCCCTAACTTTTGTCATCTCGGTGCATAGGTATTTAATGTTTAAACAAATCAGTTGTTCTGTGTCCAGTTTTTTTTTTTTTTTATTTCAATTTTCTTGCTAGTTAGTACACAGAAGCAAGTAGCATACAGTCATAATGAAATAACTTTCACCACAACTGAAGTTTAAATGATTTCTCAGTGTCAAGAACAATACAGGTGAGGTACAAGTTCCTTAATTTTGATATAAAAAAAGGAGAGAATAAATTATACACATTACTGAAACTTGAAAAATTCACAAGAGAAAAATGTTGTAAGTGTTAAATTATTTTGTGACTGCAATGACAAACTGATAATACAGCATAAACTGGAGATTTCAAATGTGCTTGCACTGTGCTAAATATGCAAACACATAAGGTGAAAATGTAAGTGAGTTCGTAGCTGCACCTTCCCGCAGAAGTTTGATTTATGTTATACATTCTGTTCTTCCTTATAATTGCTTACAATTTTGTGTTTCAAAATTTCAGAAAAATCCTAAAGATAATTTCATGAGTGAAACAAATGAAGAGTGAGAATGAACTCACATTACTTTACAGCTAATATGAATTTTAAGTCATTCAACGTGACCAAAAGCACAAATATTCAAAGGAGTTGAGCTCACAACTTTCCTATGGCATTCCATGTTCATATGTTCACACAGAATGTTGGCCACTTACTACACTGCATTATATTGGATGTAGTCTGTAGTTTAAACCAAAGAAAAAAAATGTTGTATCAGAAATGTCAATATCAGAACTGGTCATTTGTTATTACAACTCCAACACAAACATGATTCAGGCCTTTCTATGTAGTCTACAAATTTTGTGTGGTAAGTAAAAATCTATCAGAAGGCACAATGTCCGAAAAAGGCTCCTGGCATTTTATCCCTCATTTTATCATCCTGCCTATCGTTGAAGGATTTGTCATTGTTTCTGGGGTGCCAGGAGACATTTTTGGGACCTCACTTTTTAATTGATTGTGGAGATACCAGCAAAAATGTGTTTTTACAGTCTCTGCCATTTAGGCTTCTCTGCATGACAAGTACGTTGTGTGGAAATAGTATTTGCCTGCCTTATCAACCTGCTCTGTAGTGCAGTCTGCACCTAGGGAGTATGGGAATAATGACTACTTTAATGCCTCTGTGTGTGCTGTAATTAGTCTAATCTTACCTTCACAGTCCTTATAGGAGCAATGTGCAACAGTTTGAAGTATTTTTCCAGGTTCTTCACATAATACTGGTACTTGCATCATTTTAAGAAGGCTTTTTTTGGGACAGATGGTATCTATCTTCAAGCATCTGCCTGTCCAGATTTTTCAGCATCACTGTAATGCTCTTCCTCAAGTCAAATCAATCCATAACCATTCATGCTGCTGCTCTTATTGGAATATATTTAATACCCTCTTTTAGTCCTATTTGGTATTGGTCCTACACACCTCAGCAGCATTCTAAGATGAGATGCACAAATGCTTTGTACGCAATCTCATTTTTAGACTGATTGCATTTTACCAATATACTCTGCCACGTGTTTTAACTATAACTGAGCATATGTGACCATTTCATTTTATATCCATATTAACTGCTACACCAAGCTATTTGTATGATTTGACTGATTCCATTTGTGACTCATTGATGTTGTAGTCATAGGATACTACTTTTTGGTGATTTGTGAAGTGCATAATTTTAAATTTCCTTACATTTAAAGCAACTTGCCAATCTTTCTTTCTTTATTTCTTTTTTTTTCAGTACCCTATTTCATTAAAGATATCTGCATCATCACAAAAAGTGTGAGGTTACTGTTAGTATTGTCTGCCAGGTTATTAACATAGAATGTGAGCAGAAAAGGCTATATGCACTTCCCTGTGGCATGCCTGAAGTCAGTTGTGGATGTTCTTCCAAGATAACGTGCTGCATCCTCCCAACAAGGAATACTCTGTCCAGTCACAAATCTTGTTTGATCCCAATATGATCATACTTTTGTTAACAAATAGTGTCATTCTGACTCAAATGCTTTTTGGAAGTCAATAAATACTGCATGTACCTTATTGCCTTGATCCATGGCTTGAGAAAAGTGCGAGGGTTCAACAACTGGTAGACATCAATATCTTTGGGTATTGGTTTAGTGAATCACTTCTGCTACGCTTCTTGTAGACAGGTATGACTGGTGCTTTCTTCCAACTAGTGGATGCAGTTGCTTTGTTTGAGGGATCTGCAGTATATTATGATTAAAATGAGAGCTGCAAATTCAGTGTGGAATCTGACAGGAATTCCATCGAGCCAAGGAGCCTTGTTCAATTTCAGTGATTTCATCTATTTCTCAATGGAACAGACAGTAATGTCTCTATATCATCATTTTTGTAGCAATGCAAGAGTTACACTGGACACTAAACTTGGTGCCACTGATGGCCCTAATATAAGGGTAAAGCTGTCATCAACCCAAAGGTTGGTTTGAACCCCACAGTGCTTTATTAGACATGGTCCTATTGGAAGTGGTATGCCATTGCCTTCCTCTGGCTTTTGAACTGACAGAGTCTGCCAATAATAGGAGGACATACAGTTTAATGTGGATGCTCAACCACAGTGCAACTCAGTATTTTTCACATTAACCAATATTTCCAGAGGCAAATGAAAAGATAAGTGACAGATAAAAATCCTAGGGCTGAGCAGGGATGAAACCTGAGACCTTCGGATCTGCAGTCTGACATTTTACCACCCAAGTCACATTTATATGAGATCAATATTCCTTTGGGTTTTGTGAGAGCTCTTTCAATAAGATGGAAAAGCTTTCAATAAGATAAAAAAATTATATCAACCACACTATTTAAGTATTGGATTCTAAAAGTTTACTCCAAACAAACATGCAGTTTTGTAGAAATTGTATCACCAAAAATAACTAGTAGTATTACAAGGCTATTCAGAAAAATCTCCAAAACCAAAAGGTCAGAAATTTAATCTCTGAGGTTTTATTGGTGCAACCAATTACTGGTGTGCTTCTGGTATTCAGCTGAGTTGCCATTTCACTTTTATGTAAAATGAACAACCTAGTCATCTTACTCATGTGATGCCAGCTTTGCTGTTATGTGTATTCGCTGCCTGGACTAGTTTTGTGCCATTATTTATAGTTAAGTTTGGCTCCTGATGCCCATCATACCTACTGTTGCTCTTTTGTTTTTCAGAAAAATTCTTATCGAGGATAAAAGGTCATG
Source organism: Schistocerca nitens (assembly GCF_023898315.1). NCBI lineage: Eukaryota > Metazoa > Arthropoda > Insecta > Orthoptera > Acrididae > Schistocerca > Schistocerca nitens. The sequence continues at coordinate 914,201,790 of NC_064616.1, forward strand.
GTGTAAAAGCCATTTACAACTTGTTCTTAGACTCGAATACCCTTAATGAATTAAATGTAAAAAGTAGTGAACTGTTTATCTTGTGATGATGGATGGATATTGATTGTAAAACATGTTAAGTAATTTGGTTCAGGCCATGAAAACACATATAACAGAATTATAAACAATAGTTCACTCACGGTATTTAAAGCACACTATATGAGGAATACTGGGAAGAAATTTTGGAAGGTGCATCAAATGTTTCTCTAATCTATTTTATTTCTTACTTCTAGACAAATGATTTCACAAAACATTTGACCTTCTTTTTTAATATATTTTTTTTATTTCCAAGTTTTGTTCAGGAAGTGTTAATCCAATATATTTAAATATTAATCAATATTTTATCTTTATTAAGAATATAAAGACCAAGAGAAGGCAGAAAAGTTCCAATTTATGTTTTGATTTAATATTTGTTTTATTTTTTAATATGAAAGAAGGAAGTCAACAATTTCTGATGTGAGGAGAAGTGTAATTCTGATAACTTCTGCAGCTCTTGAGATGGTCAGTGTTCATGCTCGCTGTTGCCACTATCAAAGAGCAGTTAGATTGTAGTTGTCGGAAGTCCTTCTGTTCTAAAGTGGGTAAATGTCAATGTCTGTCAAGAATTTTCTCACTCCTTTTTCAGGTAACTCCATAGTCCTGCATGATCTTTTCCAATGTCAGACCTTCTCACATGCTTCTCTGCCATCAACATTGCTGGAACATCTTGCAAATTTACCAGGCACCTTTTGTGGTCAGCCATGCTTGCACATCTCAAGAGATGATGGATATCATCTTGCACATAATTTGGCTTTTGTGCCCAATATCACTGAAATTAAAATCTTCTGGATTGTCAGGCTCATCATCTTTCTTCAAACAATTTACATTTTGGCCCCTCCACTGGGATCTTCTTCAGAATGTAACTTCAATAGAGAGTACAACAAAAAGACTCTCACAATTAAACCCATTGGCCATTCAGGCCTTCGTCAACAATAGATCACACACACACACACACACACACACACACACACACACACACACACACACACACAAATGCAACTTGCACACACGACTGCAGTCTCAGGCAACTGAAATCACCACACAGTGTGGGACATTTTTATGGGCCGAAACATTGCGATGTGTGTCATGGTTTTCAGAAGGTGGTCCTTTCCAAGGATTTGGTGCATCTGATGTCACTTCTGAGAAATTTAAAAATGTATGTGGTACTTGTTCATTTATTCATGAAAAAAGTAAATGAATATTGGGAAAACAATTGTATTGAAGATAGTGTGGTTTCAGTTGCCTGAGACTGCAGTCGCCTGTGCAAGTTGCATTTGTGTGTGTGTGTGTGTGTGTGTGTCAGTCATCTATTGTTGACGAAGGCCTTAATGGCCGAAAGCTTTAATTGTGAGAGTCTTTTTGTTGTGCCTATCAGCAACTCAGTGTCTCTGCTATACGGTGATTAGCAACTTTCCTTTTCTTTTCATAATATTGGTACATTCCATCCTGGATTTTACATTGTTCAATAGAGACTACAGCTATAGGCTTCTGGCATTGTGGCTTCTGACCTTCAAGGAGGCGAATACATGACTGCATTGTTTGAGAGCAATACAAACAATGCCCTGGAAGCCACACCTGCAGGCAATAATATTTTGAGTAAACATTCCCTCTCTCTTGCTCCGCCCATTTCATTTCTAGCCAGTAATGTTGGACCAACAATGGTAGCCACAAGAGTTTTAGCCAATAAACCCCCTTCTTTGGCATTAGTGTGGGAATACTTGTTTTACTACACTACCCAATGATGATGGCCCACCAGTGATAGCCACAAGGTTTTTTAGTCTATAATCCCTCTTCTTCAGCACAACTGTGAGAAAAATCCCCTCTATAAGAGAAGATGACACTGGTCTCTAACAGTGCTCAATCTATCATGGACGAGACAAGATCCTGAAGAAGATCCCACCAGAGATGTCAAAAAATTGATTGTTTGAAGAAATATGACGTGGACAAACAACCAAGATTTTAACTTTGGACATATTGGTATCTACCAGCAGCTTATGAATCCTTTAGTTTTTGCATGTCATATGAAAAAATGTGGAAAGATTTGGCAAGACTAGGTCAGGAAAGTGTCAATGCCTGCAAACAGCTTTCTCATGACTCTTTCAGGTAATTCTGCTCTCCTGGAGGATGTTTTTCTCTATCAGTCCTTCTCGCATGCTTCTCTGCCTTCAATGTTGCTGGAACATTTCGCATTTGCCAGGTGTCTTTGGTGATTGGCCATGCTTGGGCACCTCAGAGGTTGCTTGAGACATTCTATAGTTGAGTCAGAGTAATAAAATCCTGGACAGCTATTAGCACTACAGCCAGCTTTCAACTATGAATCACCAATGAGTGCAAAAAAGACAGTAGGCATCTGTACAGCTGCAACAATACTAAGACATTACAACAGAGATGCTTACAAAATTGCTTTCCCAGGATATTTTGTTCTCAAAATGCCCTGAATTTAGTACCTGCTTTGAAGGCAGTCTTTTTAACAGTTGAATATCACATCGATGGAACTTTTTAATACACAAAATGGCTAGTCCTTAAAAAGATTAGCTTTCTGACACTTAATTTACATAGTTAGCAGGAGATGTTCATGAAATATTTCAACTTTCCCTCAAATAACTAATTAAGGTTTTGATAATTAACCTGATTTAATTGAAACAATTTTTTTTAAGCTACAACTCACACTGGTCAGTTTGATACCCCAATGATCTCAGCATAATTATTTTGTAGAAAAATATATGTAATTATCAAGCAGAGAAATTGTGGGAGACCTGTATTAATTCGATGATGCTGGACAATGTTTGTTTAGTGCATTATTTTAAGTCTTTTTAGTTACATAAGATATTAGCTGTTTCTTTCAATGTAAGCTTGGAAGGACAGTGTACTTACCATTGATTCCTGGGACATTTTTATGTGCCGAAACATTGTGATGTGTGTCATGGTTTTCAGAAGGTGGTTCTTTCCAAGGATTTGGTACATCTGATGTCACTGCTGAGAAATTTAAAAACATATGTGTTACTTGCTCCTGAATTCACTAAAAAAGTAAATGAACACTGAGAAAACAATTATATTGAAGATACACTTCATTACTTAATTAAATAAATTATAGCTTATATAATGTTCCTATTAGTTTTGCATAATACTTAGCTTTACAGCCAACAGAAAATAAATAAAGGTAAATAAAATAAGTACAATTACAATATAAATTAAACATTTAAAAAAAGGAATTCCACAGCACTTTGGAACTCCGCACTGCAGTGGGTGTCATTATAGCTGAATAAAACAGGTTTTAATAGTTTTGTTTCAGACCAAAGTAATTTCTTGCAAGCTCTGGGGAACAATGGGAGATGAATAATTTATATATCTGTAATTATGTACAATAGCTTCCACACATCAAGTCAGAGTTAATATAAAAAGTAGACCCCTCCACAGTGAACCACAGACAGCATAAGATATTTTGTCCATCGCAGTGATGTGATGAATACAACAGTGCTGTTTGGCAATGTCTTACAGGACACCCAGGTAGTGCGGACTTCCAAAATCTGTCTTGACTGGACCAAGAAACAGTTCAGCAAACATACCTTCAGATTTTTCTTCATTTTAGTCTTCCTTTCTCTTTTTAAATACATCCACCTGTATGTTTGTGCATGCAATTTTATTACATATTGCATACTCTAGGCCCACATCATTCAAACAGTTCCACATTAGCACTGTTTGCATGTCATGGTGAAATAATAGACTGTGAGATGAAATACTGAAGTTATTGTAAACCACCTTTGGAATGCCGGTGACTCTCAGGAGTATATCTGCAATTGATACTTTCATTCTTTCTTGCATTTCACAAGCTGTTCCTGAGAGAAGCATACACCATTTGTTGAACTACATGTTTGACTCTATTTAGAAGTTGTTGAGTCCGACACATTTTCTTTTAACAAAACCAGGTGATGCATGTATCTGCACATCTTATGGCAGAAATGAAGTTGTTGATACTAGACATGATGAATTCAGGACAGTGTCAGCATTTTTCTTGAAATAAGGCTGAAGTAGGTACATTAAACTATATGGAACTCACAATTCCGATGCTTTTTAGCAGAACTCCTTTGTCTCTCATTTTTGTTTACACTCTTTTGACTTGATAATGTAACTGTATAACTTCCCTGATGGTGTGCTGTCTTCAAAATGAAGTTATCTAGCAATACTTCATTCTTCAGTTGCAGTGTGGCTCAAAAACAAAATTGTAGATTTGTCAAGTATGTGTCCTCATTATGTACCTCATTTCGCAGATGAAACTTTATTTAATATTGAAATAGTATTTCTTTTTCTTGAAATAATATTTTTTAATCCACTGTCTGTATTTTTTAAGCTTTTGCAAGAATATTTAAATAAAATGGAGCTCTCTCTCTCTCATTCTGCAATATGTGGATAGAGTTTCAGCTCATTACTTTGTAATCTCTCTAACAACAGATTCTCATTTATGTCTCAGATAAAATTGTATTCCTTCATCACATTTTTCAGAACTGTTTGATGAAATATTTCAGCCAGCTGGAAACTGCCTACATATTCTTTACCGTTCTAAGCCCAACAAACTCTAAAATGTCATATTTTATTTCGAGCTAATTACTGTCATTTCAAAAGTGGCAAATCGTTTGAACACTACAATAACAGTAGGTCCTGCAAGTAAATGTGAATTGTAAAACCTTGTATGTTCTCATGCTACAATAGAAATTGCCACTGCTACTTATAAATAGATCAAGATCACTGAAATACTTTTTTCTTGAATTTTTATTCAAACATCTTTTGGCGCCACTCATTCTTGAATGAAGTTAAGTTTTAAATAAAAGATTTACAACTCATAACTGTATTAAAAGAAAATCATGTCCTATTTGTGTAAGTGATGCAAGACTGTAATGATCAAAACACGTAAATGTAATGAAACTATTAAAATTCAGTTGATGCACTCCATTTTTACAGTTTGATTACTGTGAAGATCCCCAGAGTGACATTCAGTTCTTGTCATTCAAATAATTTACTTTGTTTCAGAGCAGTTGCTGATGGAGATATACCCCTACTTTTCAAATGAACAATTAATGCTTTAGAACAAATTCACTTTTTAAGACTTATACTGCAAGAGCTATCATATAAAATTTATTTAGAATATTTTACTTGGCAAAATGAATGAATGTTTTGTTGCTGAAATTATTAAGATCCAAACAGCCTAGCAACTTTCCACAGTTATATTTTGTTTTTATGTCTGCTCACAGTAACTGAGGTACATTTTCCCAGAGATTCTCATAATGTCCCCATTTTGTAAGGTATCTTCCTGCTTCAATAAGCTTGTTATGAAAACATACTGTCTTGCACTTAAAAATCAACTGAAGATGCCTAACTTGCATAATGAATACTGTACAATTATTATAATTTGTCACTGATGTACTAATGACAAAAGAGTTTGAAATGCCTAATTTTAGTTACAAAATCAGTTCACACACAACTGAAATCGCTTAAGAATAAAACGCAAACTTCTCCAGAGAAAACAATGATTTTGTTGTTCAGCATTTTTGTCAGCTTGTTAATAACGGTGAACAGCACATGCTTGTTGTGATGTACCCTCGATTAAATATAGAGTGCATCTGACCAAATAATTCAGCTTTATTGTTTTGAAGTTTATAGCAGTAAAAGATGTGACTGCATCTGAGAAGCAATTGTCTTCTGATCTTCAACTTTTCATTATTGAAATTCTTTGTTTAAAAGTATAATTATAGCAAACTAATGCACGCTTGCTCTCTTAAGAGGATGAAACTGATTCTGTCTTGGATAAAATATTTTTTTTTACTATGAACTTCTCCCCAGAAACACGTTACAATTTGATATGATGTTCTTTAATAAGTTCATTTACAGGACAACATATACAAAAATATCTTTCACAATTATATTAAAATTTTTCTTGCAAAAATATAAATTAATATGCTTCTCTCCTCCCACTTACAGAACTACACCACCTTTAAATTTATCAATGAAGTTACAAATTTTGTAGCAGCAATGCACTTATTATTTCATGGATTTGTACTTTCTGTTTTACACAGTAATGCTGCCTGTTGTGGTATGCATGTCTCTGAACATTCAAACTGCACACTTCTGTTTGTATCTTCTTCTCTTTTCTTCTGCTGACTTCAGTCCCAAATTAAAAGTTTTTGCAGGACTTATGTCATATTAAAGAATGGAAAATTTCACATATCAGGTTTTCTCTTGCTGTGTTTTGTTGGCTGTTGTTTGATATACCAATGTATTTTATTCCTTGTAACCTTGAATTAAGCTGTCAAGTTTTCTGGTTTTCTCTATGAATATATTCAGGTTTTTTCTGTAAGTATTAGTCCTGAACCTCCTGTGTAAACTTGATACCATAATTCAGAACTGCTTTTTAAACTAAAGAAAAATATCTTTTTTTTTTTTTTTTTTTTTTTTTTTTTTTTTTTTTTTTTTTTTTTTTTTTTGTACCAAAGCAGCAATATCGGTGTTGATGTTCTACTGGATGCTTTCTTGTAGAGTACTTAAGCTGAAGGAACAATATTGTTGATACTTCTGCACACTGACAGGTCCTCCTGCTTCTCCTCCTCCTTTCTCTTCTTCTCAGGTGTCCAGTACCAGATACTACTTTTATATCATCACTATTTTTAAAGCTGCCACAGAACTTTTCCTTCTCTATGTCCAAATTCTTTACTTGTGCCTCCTCTAAGCCTTTTAAATGTTGCTCAAATTTTCCATTAGCATGCTGTGGCACTTATTATTTAATTTACATGAATATTTCGGTGACAATGTACGATACACAGTATGTCAGCAATATGTTCTTTTTTCATGCAAGTATAAAAATTAAAAACAGATTTCTCTTGAGAATAAAAACAGCTGCAGACCTCGAAGATGAAACGTTATGCCACCGACTTACCACTACAATGTAATTTTGACATTTCATCATATACTCCTAGGAAATGGGGTCCAGTGGAGGGGCCTCATGTTGACAATTCAATTTGAATCAAGGATTTTTGCTCACCCAGAGCTGGCAAGTTTTGTTTGTTATCTCCATGCCTACCTGCACTTTGTGCCTGAGCTTGAGCAAGCACCATTGGTTGAATGCCAATACCCTGCTGCAGTAAATACTGTCGTTGTGTGATTTGTAACTGCTGCATGAGTTGCTGTTGTTGCAGTGCTAACTGTTGCAAAGGGCCTGAAGCTTTCTTTTTGTCCCCTGACTGCAGTAGATGTGTCTGCTGTATGACATTCAGTTGCAGCTGTTCTTGTAACTGCTGCATTGCTTGCTGTAATTGCTTCATTCCAAGTTCAGCCAGCTGCTGTTGTTGCTGAAACAAACAGATAGTCACAGTTCCTTACTTTCATAGTGTAACACTAAGATCATTTATTTTTCTAACTTCAGCTTTTTGCTTCCAATGCAGCTATATGACTCTTAATGGTGTAAACCAGTGGTTTTTTTAACTACAATTAGTTGGACATTTTTGTCATTACTTAGTTTAAAATGAAACAAGTATTTAAACTCCAAAAATGAACACAGTTCTGAGATGTTTGCTAATTTAACAAAGAGACAGGTGGGACTGAATACACTTACCTCTGGGAAGTACTACTCATAGTACAGGCACTGCAAATGCATAAAAATAAGTAAAATCTGTTCCAAGTTTTTGAACCAGGGTTCCTTCTCCAGGGGGAAACAAGATGAAGAAGCTACAACAGCTATGACAAGAGCAGTATTGCACTCAAAATCCACATTAAGATAGTTCAGTGATGTGCAGAGACGATGAGAGACAAATACAAAGAAAAAGGAGCCAGGGGTATCTATTTTTTTGGGGTAGAGGGGGTGAATGTGTCAACAGCAGAAGATCAGTAAGCATAGTTTGATTATAATAAACAGGAGAAATTGCAAACGAATTGCTGATGGGTAAGGAAGAAGAAAAGAAACTTGCAGGGAAAAATTAATAATTAAAAAAATGGTTCAAATGGGTGTGAGCACTATGGGACTTAACTGCTGTGGTCATCAGTCCCCTAGAACTTAGAACTATTAACCTAAGGAGATCACACACATCCATGCCTGAGGTAGGATTCAAACATGCGACCTTAGTGGTCGCTAGGTTCCAGACTGTAGCACCTAGAACCGCTCGGCCACTCCGGCCGGCGAAAAATTAATAAAACAAAATTATAAAAAATTAAGTATACTACACACTTTAAAAAAAAGACGCAGTGTGAAGGAATTATTAAAATGCGATGGAAATTGCCAGATGTGGTGTACATCTATAGACAAACAAATGATTACATTTTCAGAGAAATTGGATGATTTGTACAAGAGAAAGAGCTTCACAAATTAAGCAAGTTAGCACCTTGTTGGTCCACCACTGGCTCTTATTAAAGCAGTTATTTGCCTTGGTTTTGATTGATAAAGTAATTGGATGTCCTCCTGAGGGGTATCATGCCAGATTCAGTTAAATTGGCACATCAAAACATCAAAATCTCATGCTAATTGTAGTGCTCTGCCCATAATGCTCCAAATATTTTCAACTGGGGAGAGATTTGGTGACTTTTCTGGCCTAGACAGGATTTGACAAGCACAAAAGCAGAAACTCCTGCCACGTGTATGTGGGCATATCTTGCTGAAATGTAAGCCCAGGATGGCTTGAAATGAAGGGAAACAGAATGGGTCATAGAATATTGTTGATGTGCAGCTGTACCATAAGGGTGCTATGGATGACAGCTAGGGGAGTCCTGCTATGAAAAGAAATGGCATCACAAACCATTAGTCCTTGTAGTTAGGCCATATGGAGGTGAAAGTCAAGTTGGTAACTCACAGCTGTCTGAGCGTCTCCAGATACATCTTCACTGGTCATTAGTGCTCAATTTCAAGTGGAACTCATCACTAAGGACAATTCTACTCCAGTTACTGAGATTCCAGGCCATACCTTGGCCAGCAAGGTCACTGGATCTCTCCTCAGCTTAGAATGTTTGGAGCATTATGGGCAGTGTCCCCCAACTGTGTCAGGATTTTGATTATCTAATGCATGAGCTGGATAGAATTTGGCACAATATCCACCAGGAGGACATGCAACAACTCTGTCAATCAATGACAAGCTGAATAACTACTCGCATAAGGGCCAGAGGTGGACCAACGCATTATTGACTTTCTCAATTTGTGAAGCTCTTTCTCTTGGATAAAAGTCCAGTTTTTCTGACATTGTAATCATTTGTTTTTTTGTATGTGTACATCACATCTACTGGTTTCCATTGCATTCAGATAATACCTTCATGGTGTGTCATTTTTTTTGTCTTAGAGTGTGTATATACAGAGTACATTTGTGGGAGGGGGAGAGGTGGTACCTAAAGAGAATAGAAGAAGCAAGGAAAAATACAGAAAAAGAGGAAAAGAGAGTGGAGTGTGGGAGGCTACTGTAAGCTGAGTATGGGAGATTCACCAAACTAAATGATATGCTGGAATGCAAGTCCCTATCTCTGAAATGGGTATTTGTACTGGTTGAGGAAATCCAATTAACCCAAGAGGAGTTACAAGCACTGAGGTCTGTTGCATCATCCTGGACATCTGCAAGACAGACACATTACCCACATTGACATCAAGCGAACCAATAAACAATACTCTCTCTACACTGACAGCGCTCACCTAATTCACATGAAATGCACATATCTATGGTAAATGAATCTGCTGAAACACTATATCCCTCAACACTTCCACAAATAATCTCTCTCATGTTTTTCTCTTCTGTCTACTCCACCAACACTGGCCAATGACAAACTCCTGTGCAGTCTGTTCCTATCCCTCTTCACAGCAACAAAGACCCTTCTTTCAAACCACTCAGAAAAATATCCTCCAGCAAAAATTTTCATTAGCATCCAATTCTTACACAGCTGATAAGATTACTTCATTAAAATTATGATTTTTCGAAGAGACACCCTGTATAGCCATTGGTGGGCTTGCCAATAACTGAAAATATGAAAGTCATAAGATACAGTCTCAGTTAAAACAACACTCACCCACTCCCACTTTCTCTAATTTTTACTTGCATATTCACCATCAAGCACTCATGACGTAAAATTACAAACTTTTTTTTTTAATATAATGCATTGTTAAAACTCATATGAATTAATGGGTAATATAAGAAATCAGTAAAATGTAACTGGTCAGCCATCTACATATTGAAATTTGTGTCCCATTGGTCAGTCATTTTTGTTTTGACCACTTCTGGGAAAATCCGACTGGCATAGAAATTACATTATATCACCATAGGAAATAAATTACAAATTGTTTAAACTTTTTTAAAAAAATTGGAATTAAAACAAGATCTATATCTTAGTCTTTATGGTAGCTACTGTACATTGGCTTTAGAATGATATACAATAAAGAACAGATTTTACTTGCTCCTCATAAATTATTACAAGAGCATAACTTATTAATCTGCTATAAAAGAAAAAGGGCTATAATTAAAAGTAGTGAAAATATCCCTTTCCAGGATTTGCTTTTTATTATAATTTTACTTTACATTTCCCTTCTTTGAGTGATGCAAAGTTATCAATTATGTCATTGATGTCAAGTTTAGCAGCTGTGTCATAATCTATCAACATGATAGTCTACTTCCATCCATATATGACGCACACCAATTTTCATCATCTTTAATCTGCTGAGACTACATTCATAAGATGTTACAGTCAATGGCACAGCCATGAAAGTTCTCAAAGCTATTGTGATGTTTAGATAAGTATCTCTTAACTCAATTGAAAAATCTTGAAAGTATTTTGATGGGAAGTCATGTCAATGCTCTTCATCGGCTTTTTCATCTGGAGCTTGAAAGCTTCTACTTCATAACTAGCTCAGCTGTGTCAGTATCTCTGCTCTATTTGGTCCAAAATCAACTACACATTTAAAGAGCTTTCATTGAAGACATTTCCCACCAGGAAATTACAGTCAGATGAAATGATGTGATATATGTGAGATCTGTTTTTTCTTTCACTTATTAGTCTGTCAAAAACTATGAAGCACTACAGCTCAAATAGTCTGATTCCAGAACTCAGGCAGCAGAAATCATGAAATATCAGAAGCATTTGGTCAAATAGGGCATTTGCTTCATTACCTGATGGCCGACCTTTGAGGACTATCTCTACACCTACACCTACACCTACACCTACACCTACATCTACATACATACACTGCAAGCCACCATACAGAGTGTGGCAGAGGGTATCCTGTACTACTACTAGTAATTTACTTTCCTGTTCCAATTGCAAAGAGAGTAAGGGAAAAACGACTGTCTAATTGCCTCCGTATGAGCCCTAATCTTCATAGTTCTTACACAAAATGTATATTGGTGGCAGTAGAATCATCCCACAGTCAGCTTCAAATGCCAGTTCAAATTTTCTCAGTAGAGTTCCTCCAAAGGAACATTGCCTTCCCTCCAGGTATTATTCCCAGCTGAGTTCCTGAAGAATCTCTGTAATACTTGTGTGTTGTTTGAACTTATTGATAACAAATCTAGCAGTCTACCTTTGAATTGTTTCTGTATCTTCCTTTAATCTGGCTTGGTGTGGACCCCAAGCACTTGAGCAGTACTCAAGAATGGGTCATAAAAGAGTCATATATGCATAATTCTCCCTTACAGATGAACCACACTTTCCTAAAATTCTCCCACTAAACTGAAGTTGACCATTTGCCACCCCTACTACAATACTTACATGCTCATTCCATTTCATGTTGCTTTGCAACATTATGCTTGGATATGTAATTGATGTGACTGTATCTAGAAGCACACTACTAATACTGTATTCAAAAATTACTTATTTGCTTTTCCTACCCATCTGCATTAACTTACATTTTTCTACATTTGGTGATTTTTATAGTCTTCAAGCTGCACACATATGTGGGAACTTATTCCATATGCTCACACCTTCATCAACAGTCTGCAATGGGCCAACATGCCTGTTGTCCTGCATTCATACTTCACAAGATATGTGAGAAAAGGACAAACTGAGTTTTGCGTGAGTGATGCTTTCTAAAACTATGCTGTTACATGGAGAGAAGCTTTTCGGTCTCAAGGAAATTTATTTTACGCACCTCAACAAAAGTTTGGAATAACTTCTTGTAGTACACCCACTGAGGTTTGTACAGTACCTTATTAACAGAATAAACATAATTACTTCTGAAACCAAGAATGATTTTGGTTGGTTACAAAAAAATTACAAAACAAAGTAGGCTCTCTCCTAAGTGTACACCCTGACAACAAAAACAGTGAAAATCTTTATCTTATGATGATGCTTATCAGTCTTTAGTAGTGAGTATGTCATCCCCACACATGGAGAAGTTCTTCCACTCTGTGAGGCATGCTTTGGATGAGACCATCAACTTTATCTTGGGGTATGAGGTCCCACTCCTCAATGGCTGCTTCAGTAAGGTTCTGAAGATTGTCAGCTGGATTCAGACATTGTCCAATTGCCACATTAAACAGGCCCTATGTATGCTCAATTGTGTTCATGTCTGGGGCAGTGCTGGCCAATGTATTCAGTTGACATCGCATCTTTGAAGAAACCGAGACACTGGCAGAGTACAGTGCGGCCTTGCATTGTGATCGACTAGGATGAAGTTGTAACTGACTTCATGTCTGTAGGGTCTTACAATCATTTGTAGGACCTCTTGGAGGTATCGGAGACTGGTCAAATTGGCATAGATGAGAATTAGAGAGGTCTGGTGTCCCATCATTATTGCCACCCAAAACACTACACTTCCACCGGCAAACTGATGGACTTCCTGAAAGTATCGGGGTTCCTGGTGTTATCTACTGCTTATCCAAACACTAACACATCTAGTGTGTTGTCACAGACCAATCCTGGTATCATCTGAAAACATGACATTATTCCATTCTGCAATGGTCCAATGTTGATGTGCAAGATCTCGGGTCCTTCACTCGCATTGGTTCCATTGGTTTAGTGCAAATCTTCTCAATGATCTTCTGGAATGAAGACCACCCAGACGCAATCTTCTGTGCTCTATTTGGCCTGAGATATGAGTCCCTACTGCAGTTGATGTTGGGTGAATGCAAGCCGACAGCTGGAAGAAATGAAGAATTTGGTGTTGTCATACAAGGACAACCACCGCGAGGTCTATCATTCACATTTCCTGTCTCTCTGTACTTTCTCCACACATTAAACACACCACTTGAATGACATGTTACCAATCGGCAATATCTTGCTGTGTATGACCTACTGAAAGTAAAGTCGCTAAATGATTGTATCAAAGTGTTGTATGCCTCTATGGCATGTTACTGGAGTGCTAAACACAAAATTAACAAAGATGTTGTAGATACTGGACCACTCACAGTGTACCACTGGGGAAGCGGTATGTTTACATGATTGGGAAATGGCCACTAAACTTACCTGTAGTAAACACTGTCAAGTATATAGTCTATAACTGGATAATGCATGGAGGGCCTAAGTCAATGAGAACTCTAGTATTGTAGACAACATTTTATGATAGTTTTCCAAACTTTTGTTGAGTAGTGTATTGGAAGTGAGAACAAACCACTGTTAAGGATATTGGTCTGTATTTTTTTCGGTTCGTGCTATATCCCTTTTATATACAGAAGCCGTCTGCCCATTTTTCCAGTCACTTGGGACTTTGTGCTGGGTTACAAATACACAATAAGTGCACACTAGGTAAGGGGACAATGCTGTAAATGTCCTACAACAATGCAGCAAAGTAGCAGCAAGAATTCCATTGCTGAACATGTGCAAATGTATATGTGACAGACATGTGGTCCAAGCACACTATTGCCACAACACGTGTTAATGACCGATGTCTGTTCAGTATTAATGATATCTTCATGAGGCAACATGGATGAACTTCACTGTGGAAATCATATGGTCAGAACAGCATGTGTTTACAGTCATGGGTCAAGGGAAAGGCTTCTCTGGGTAGGTAAAAATAGGAACACAACATGTAGGAAAAGTTGCATGCCCATACTGAATAGTTTTTAAACCATCTTTCCTTTTCCTCTGATCACGTTGTGTTGCCCCTTAATTGCCTGAATCCTTGGTTCGGGCCTATCTTGCCATCCCCTTGGTACATGCTAGAGTCAGCTAATACTTTGAGGATCATTAATCCAGTGTTGACAGCAGATTATTAAGTCTATCTTCTGCAGTACTGATTACTACAGATAGATCATCAGGAATAATTTAACTATGTCCCATTCCATGAATCTTCTCAGTATTTCAGTGGAAAAAGTTGAAAACTTAAATCTTCTGAATCCACACACAGTAAAGTTTGAGTATGGTCTATCACAAAATAGTTTTTACTCACACTACCTATTACCCATAAACACCATACATATTTTCATCCAAATTAATGTTCAATAGGAGTATGGTAATATATTAAATGGGAGACAAATGACCCACAATATATGTCCATTATTGCCAGCCTGGTTGTAGTTATTGCAGACATTAGTAAATCACATGAGTACACAGTTCAATGCAGTAACAGCCAACAAGTACATTGTGTATTAGTGGAAAAATCTAAACAATTTAAATGAATAGCTTCAATGAGAAGTAGAATATTCAATTAACATTTTAGAAAGGTTACTCAGTGGCCAACATCATTAGATATCCAGAACGTTCCAAGAAATTGGGAAACAGTAACGTGAAGAACAACAGAACTCTTAAGTTAAAATGAAGGAGGGGTATAAAGCAAGAAAAACATATAAAAATGATACTTAAGTTACCTGGAAGATGGTCCATAGCAGAATTTCTACACCTTTTTAATGCCAAGCCCATTTCAATTAAACTGTGAGGTGACAAACCCCATGAACAGCATGAAATGGTCACAATCAACATGTGCTATTTTAAAAGAATCAAGTTAATTAATGAAGATCAGAGCTACAGCAGAAGGCACTATATACCTGTTAAACAAATGTTTAAGGAAAATAGTCTTAATAGCAGGTTGAGTTCTTGTCCGATGTATCCTGAGAGCAAGCCAAAAAGTTTTGAGTCTCTTTCCATGCTAGTGTAAATTAGCATAGACAACATTTTTCATAGAAGTAGGTAATAAATATGGCGTCACAACTTTTAATGCTTTCGTCAGTAAAGCAGAATACCCATTAAATACAGAACATTCTGTTTCTTGAACATTGGTTTCAAAGCTCTGTAGATAAATCTATCAAAAGTATCCTATAGTGCAAAAGTAAATACTTGTACCTTACTTACATGAATATAAAATGTATCCCTAATACAATATTTATTTGAATTGAGTTTTGGGAAATATTTGTGAAAACTTTCACAAGGCATGAAAATACTGTGCAAGGTTTATAGTTAGGTGAGTCTGCATTACCATTATTGGTTTCATACATACAGATTGGAAAATGAATCACAGTTGTCATTCGAGCAATGTTATTTCCACAGCTATAATTTATTTGTCATGACATGAATTTTGTTTTCTATTTAGAATTACCTGTTCCAGGTTCCAGTCCAGTTGCAGGTCAGAAAAGTAACTACCATTTTTAAGTCTGTACAAGTACAAGGTTAATTCCCTACATTTTATTTGGTCATCCCCATTTGAAATGTTAATACAAACAAAATTTCCAAACAGATGAAAAGAGTTTACAAGAAACATTTAATCTGTTAAGTGTTACAAGCTATGCTGAAAATTAACTGGTGCAAGTAAAAACTGGACATTGAATATGTTTGGTCCAAAACTTGACAGTGTAAATGCAGCTTCAATATAGCATTTATGCAGATTTTATTTCCTTTAGCTTGTTTTTCTCCTGGAGCCAAGAAAAGTGTCTCTGTGTGAAGCAGCTGGGGATAACAATGCACATTTTTAGCCTTGTCTCTAAACAAACTATATGTGTGGCTCTGGAATGTACACATCAAGAAGGTAGTACACAAGATGTTATCTTTTACTACAATGTTTCCATTTTGTCTAGAAGTGAAAGAGATGAAACTGAATTAAAATCAATAATGAGCAAATTCAAAGAATTCTTTGTGACTGTGTCAAAATGTATATGCACTAAAAGTAAATAATAAAATGTGGATTGTATTTACTTAGAAAGACACTACATGTTCCAATAGAGAACCTCAGTTCTATGCTCACAACCATGATAGATATTAATCATATAGTTCAAGTGTCTCTCTCAAGAGATGTCTGATGAAATTTCCTGGCAGATTAAAACTGTGTGCAGGACCAAGATTCGAACTCGGGACCTTTGCCTTTCGCGGGCAAGTGCTCTACCAGGTTGTGGCTAAGCCATGTCTCCATAATATCCCTTCTTTCAGGAGTGCTAGTTCTGCAAGGTTCACAGGAGAGCTTCTGTAAAGTTTGCAAAGTAGGAGATGAGGTACTGGCAGAAGTAAAGCTGTGAAGACGGGGCATGAGTCGTGCTCGGATAGCTCAGATGGTAGAGCACTTACCCACAAAAGGCAAAGGTTCCAAGCTCGAGTCTCAGTCCGGCACACAGTTTCAATCTGCCAGGAAGTTTCATATCAGCAAACACTCCGCTGCAGAGTGAAAATCTCATTCCGATGTCTGATGTTTTGGCAGACATCTGCACTTTAGATTTTTCAATGAACAGATGGACTAAATCTGAGAAAATACTGCACATAAAGTGTTTCACATGTAGCCCAGCATCAACAAAAAGCATTTATTTGTTTTCTACTAGAAACAAAATGTCTTTTAAAATCAAATTTTATGTGTACATTTGATAGTGTGGTACCATATTAGTTTAATTTAATGTCCTATTATGGTATATGTATTAGCAGGAACAGTAAAATATGAGAAATGACCAGTACTACAGCAGTGACTGAGTAGCCCTGGTTCGTGTTGGTAGTAGATAGACTGTGTAGTACAGATTGGCATACGAGACAGAAAAAGCCAGGCATGGAAGACATGGTGAACTAATGTTTACCAATCTTTTGGTCTCTCTTTTTGTTACTGACTGCACTAGAGACTGACTAAGAGCAAATCAAATGACCACTGTACTAATACAGTCCAGCACAGCATTACTTTAAAGAAATTTTTGTAGAATTACCTGGTGTTTCAGTTATAACAAAGTAACACCTGCAATGTCTGGAAAAAAAATAATAATAAAATAAAATAAAATAAAAAAATGAAGCATCCAGAAGGAGAGGAAGACATGAAATGTAACTTCATGGGGTGAGAGGGTAACTGATGTTATTTCAGTGATTACTAAATCAAGTACAATTTACAAATGACTTGGCAGGATGAGCCCACTTATCAGTATGATGTTGGACCCCCTCTTGCCTGGATACATGCATTAATTCAATTGATGATGGTATCATAAAGCAGTTGTATCCTCTCGTGAGACAAACTGGCCAACAACTGTTGTAACTGGTCCCAGATATCCTGGATACTGACACTGGGATAGAGTTGATGTCCAACTGGTCCCACACATGTCCTATCTGTGAATCTTACTGGCCTCAACATCATGCAAACAATTCATAGAGGCATGTGCCATGTGTGGATGAGTCTTAACTTGTTGAAAAATGGCACTACAGTGCCGTCTGATGAGAGGTAACATAGGGGACACAGGCTGTCCGTGATCTAGTTACCATTATGCCATAAGAGTTCCCTAAGTCAATACGAGCCATGATCTGAAATGATGTCCAATGGCTCCCCACACCTTGATACCAGAAATAACACCACTGTTACTTTCCAAAACAATGGAGGCATGGGACATCTCCCTAAGTCATTACTGTGCAAACAGGATTATGGTCATCTGGGATAGTGCAGAATCGAGATTCATCAGTGAACACAATGCAACACCAGTCATCAGCAATCCGTGCTTCACACTTGTGGCACCACTCTAAATGCAACTGTTTGTGTTGTGATGTTAACAGCACCTTACACATGGGATGGTATTCTCTAGTCCGTCTGCTGCTCGTCTCTGACCCGTGGTGCGATTACATATTCTCAGATGGCAGGTGCAGGTGTGAAAGGGTTATGATGTGCTCACTGCACAATACAGCTATCCTACCTTGTGGTAGTCAGATGTGGTCAACCAGAACCTTTATGACAAATATGCTTACCCTCATATTCCCATGTAGTCCAACATTGGACCACTGTCACACACAAATGCCACACAAATCATGGTATTGTATGATTTGATCAGCTGGCCAAATGGAGGTCCACAATGAGGTCCCTTTCAAACTCCATCAAGTGCTGATAACACTGTCCGACTTGTGTCTGCAGCAACTCCATGTCCTTCACAGTGATCATTCAACATCTGACACTGTTCACACCCCTTATTTTACCCCTTGTAACAACACGAAATATGAACAACACTAATGCACTCTGTTGGCCATTCTATCTGTCACAAAGAACAGCATCTCTAATCTTTTATGTACCCACCAGTGCTATCTATGTGTACCAAGTTACATTAATATCTGACCACATTTATAATAGTGGGAACAGACAAATAGCAAATAATTTGTGAGGCAGTTGCAGTGTTTCTCTCTTTTTTTTTTAATTTAATAAACATTTGCTTATGAATGAACACAAAAACACAAATAATAAAATGTAAAGTAAGTATCCACTGGAAGTTACTTTTAATGATTCATTATCATGTAAACACATCTATTCACCCTGAATTATTCATTAACTGTCTGTCAGTTTGGTTTATGAAAAGACTTCATTACGGAAAAGTGATATCTGACATCACCAGACCATTTAATATTGCATTTCGTGAATGTAAATAAGTAAAATATCCTGATTTCATATACTGTGAACTTTTGCTAGTCAGGAAAAGAAGAAAATGAACATTATTCACTATTTGTTTCCTTCTATTACAATTGAGAAATGGTGTGAATAAGAATGTGCAGTTAGATTTGTAAGATGTTCTCAACTCTTACGGGAATCATCACCTTAGCTGACATGAGTAATGAGTGGATGGGCAAATATCTATTAGGAACATTGCGTACGTAGATTGTGGACAGTTGGGAATGTGGGTCTCACAGGAGGGGTGCAAGGGATAAGTCCCTGCAGTTGCGCTATTCATCTGTGTCCTCTGTGGCTCAGACGGATAGAGCATCTGCCACGTAAGCAGGAGATCCCAGGTTCGAGTCCCAGTCGGGGTACACATTTTCAGCTGTCCCCATCGAGGTATATCAACAACACCTGTCGGCAGCTGCGGGTTTCAATTAATTATCATTTAGAATGAAAAATGTTCTTACCACAGCACAAAAAAGGCAAATACTGTATATCCTGGGCAGAATTAGGGATGTAAAAGGAGGGAACTAGCTTTTGGGCTTATCTGACAGCTTCAAAAACATATTTGCACTTTTTTATGAGTTAATTCTACTTCCTCAGCGCAGTGAGCTCTCTTAGGCCCACCCCCTGTTACACATGTCATGTGGGGTGTAAGAACAAAAAGACACAAATTTGTGTGCTTCTAGTGAGTGGGATACATCTACAATAGATAGCAGCAGAGTTGGAGGGCACCTATAATAGTAGGTATCCTAGAGTGAGGATGTATGAATCCTAAACTTTAACGACACGTTGTGTCACATTGGTTGGATGACATGATGGTATATGTCACATTATATGACATAACGTCAAGTATCATGTTACTTTACTTGACACAATACATTATATTACACGACTAATACTAACAAGTAAAAAAGTGTGAATATGACAATGTTCTGATTTAAATGTCTTTGAAGCTGCCATATAGATCAAAAACATAGTTCCCTTTCTTTTACATCCCTAACTATGCCCAGGGCATAGTCATCTTTTTGTGCTACCAGAGGAGAATTTTTCATTCTGGTTACTGTTATATTTCAAGAATTCTTAAAAGATAATGTAATACAGAAACTCTGCTATGTTCCTATCATCCATTCAAACACAACTGACTGGGATGTGAGTTTCTGTTTTGGGGTGATACAAGAGTAGCACAAAATTCATTTAAACTCCAGCTGAAGACTGTGAATACTGACACGAAGGAGGCTAGCCAAAGGGAAGCACGTACCGAAATGTTTAAAGAACTTAATGGCATGACACTCCATTTATACATATCTATGGCAGCATCTTTTCCTAAAAGCCATGCAGACATTCATCAACACTAAACAGCCATATCTATAACCATTAAAACAAAAGTTATTTTCATGGGAAAATGCACAGGAGGACCCTATAATAGAACAGTGTATTTTATCAAATAAAATTTTAATTCAACACTTTGCCTCAAAAGTCAAAGACTTGTCACAATGGTAAATTCAAAAATGAATCAAAGAATGTGTTGACAATCAGCAATATTGATGAATATATGAATAATCAACATCAAGTTAAAAGTGCTACCCCTCTCCCTATCTACCCCTAAAAACTTGTGCATTTATACATTTTTTGTCTTGTGTGTTTATACATTTTTTGTATACAATGTATCTGCCAATATTAAATGTGTTTCTCAACTTCATACTTATTTGTAAATGTGACAAGATCTTGACTAATGCCATTCAATTTATCAGTGTTTAACATATCATTAATGATGACACCATGATGAGAAGCTTACTCATTCCACGAAGCACCAATAAATAATGCCAACTTCCACAGTGGGTGTAAGATAAAAACGCTGTTGTGTGATGTGTAATGACGGTGTGCAGTGACCTGTGCAGTTGCTTGTCAGTACACTCTATACACATTGTTTATATTGTACAACTTGTGTGTATTCTACAAATTGTATCTGTGTGCATTAACTATTTACTACATGTGCATGTATTTTTCAGTGTTATTTTCAACCTAACTGTTGATTTTTGTACAATATTGCCTGAAGATTTTTAAGTGTAGTAGTTATTTTCATTCATGTTCTATTTAATGTCTGAACTCTGATGAAAATTCTGTGTCAGTTACTTATTGGCACAAATGCAAAATAAATGCAAACAGGAATGAATTATGCATTAACCTAACTTTTCAGGTACACATTTTGACAGCTTACAAATGTTCACACTGTCAGTCAGTGACACTGGTCAAAATATCATTAGAGAAGTGACTGTTGAGTGTTGGGGGGTTATGTTATCTCAAACAAAAAGTTTCGCACAACCATTTCCTCTCTTGTGTGATCTGAGCTGCTATACACAAAATGGTACATATGCATCCACTAAAATAAAGTTGGACAACTGCACTGCTGAAACAGTAGCTCCATTCTCCTAATTCATTGTTGCCAGTAAAGATCTTTCAGACATGCTCCTATGACCACTTCACTCAACATCATAAGTATATGTTGATTGAAAGTATGCTTTTGTGTCTCTCAGCTGTGTACCAGTATCTTTCCTTAGACTTGTCAGGTGCATTTTGTCTGATGTTTCAGTAGCTATTTGTAGTTTTGTTTATGCACTGTGTATATGGAGTCAGCCCAAACAAATATTGCTCACCATGTTTCACACAGTACCTAGGATTGATGGGGAACATCAGTTTGTGTCTCAATAAAGACAAAATGTTTTTTTAAAGTGGAACATTTGTACCTATTTCATAACAACATTACAAATTAGTCTAGCATGATATTTGGTTTAACAATATGCATTAACAGGGACAGCAAAACACAAAGACTAACCTGCATCCTCTGCAGCAAAACACAAAGACTAACCTGCATCCCAACAGCGGTTCAGTAGTGCTGTCATATGGCAGTACCAGACAGATAGCATTAAATGGGTCAATACACAAGAGAGGGAAAGTTGGACTTTGAAGACATGGCAAAGATATGTTCACTGATACTTCAGTGTCTGTTACTGTAGGTAACTGATCAAGAGCAAGCCATCTAGCCATGATACCAATAGAACATTCAATATCACTTTCAAGCCATCCTGAAAATTTGTTTTGAACATGTGTGATTTGCTGTCTTTCTTGTGTCAACCTGAACTGTGTTGTCTATCTGCTATCACCATGTAGACCTCACTCAGTTGCTGCTGGAGTACTGATTAGTGTTTGTGTTTTACTGCATCTTTTAATACCTATTGATAAGCTAAACATTGTACTACATTAATTTATAAATGATCTATCAGCTCGACATATAAATTTCCAGTTCAAATAACATTTTTCTTGAAATGAGAAACAAAATGATATTTTCTTTTGAAGCTCGGTGTTGCATGAAAAATTTGATGAGTATTATTCATTTGGGGTAACTCCATTTACATCGTGCATAAATGAAATTCAATCTATCTACCAAATCACTAGGGAAAATGTACATAATGACTCTTTATTTGTCAAAAAATCATTCAAAAGGATGTGGATTGCTTGACAAAATATCCTAACAGCAAGGTCTATTGTTGCACTAAATTTCTGACATAAATACTGCTTATTAGGAAACAGAGAACTTTCAAATTGCTTTCTGAATTGTAGTTCATATTAAACAAATAATACCCCACAAATAATTTCATTTAATTGTTTTTATGTATCAGGCTGACAAATAAGGTTGTTCATTGGGAAATTGAATTCATTAAGGTAACGAACATCAACAAATGTTATGTTTCCTGATGCTCAAATGTTTCTTGTATTTTGTTCGCCCATTTTTGCCTGTCACAGACAGCTTACATTGTAGTGGCATCAAGGAGTCAATTGTTACTGGTAAGGGGAAAGCAATGTGTATTGACCCACATGAACTGAATGTCACGTTACAACTGAAATGCATGCATATTGACTACAGGAAGTGAATAAAATCAGATTAAGTACACTGCCAAAACAAATAAGTGGAACTTTAAGCACACAGATTAACAGTCACATGGTAAACTCATGATATTTTCAGTTATGGAGGCCTTTTTATCATTCATAAATGCTAGATTTATTTTAAATTGCTTACTAATGAAAGTAAATATGTTTACTACTTACCACAGACTTCAGTGTGAGGTAGTTGAATCGATCACTGCTTGTATGGTCACCTGTACTTTCCTAGAAGAAAATAAAGCATTAAACTGGTTCTACATTCCCAGTGTAGAAAAAACATTCTGTGGATATAATCTCTTTTGTCACATCATTAGTGTGCATAAAAATAATAACTGAATAACCAGGATATATATATATATATATATATATATATATATATATATATATATATATATATATATATATATATATATATATATATCATTTGAAACCATGGGGGGTCTCTGTGGAATATACTTGCATAGGGATTAAAGAATAGCCTGTCATATTTAGTGAAACTTATCTTATTCTTTGATTCATTAACATTCTGAGATGTTTTGGAAAGTTCTAATTGTTCTAAACAAATTCATCTATTGAGTTCTATTTCTAATGGCATGCAAGATATTCTGTTTATAATGCAAAACGAGCTTCAAACATGAATTATTGCACAGATGGCACAAAAAAAGCTCTACCTTTTTCTGATACTCTTTTAGCCTAACTGAAGTACTGCACATGCTCATAACCCTAAAAGATGGTTCATTATCCTCAACCAAAGAAAGTGATGCAGACATCTGCTAGAATTATTTATTTTAAAACACCACAGCTCATTTTCTACTCCATCATCATTTGATCTTTAATGAGATATGAAACCTTGATTTTCCTGCTTTCTTCACTAACCACATGGTACACATAGGTAGATTCTGCAATTTCAGATTGACATAGCAAAAGTTAGCAATACTGAGCATTTTGAAGAGCTCATAGATCTTTGAGATAGTGAATGATCTGCAGAGGCTGTTAAACTTTGAAAAGTTGTCAGGAAGTTTAATGTTGGTTCAGTTTTTCTTCGCCCAATGACAAAAAAGTTATGTGTACATAAGGAATGGTACACTGTAGATGCAATTTGCACAAATAGATAATGTACCACCAATAGGTTTGTAAGCGATTAGAGTTGGAGTGATCTGTGGTAGCTCAAACAGCCACCTGATCACTTCATATTTTCCCCAGAATATCACATTATCAGAAGCACTGGGTATTTAATGGTGTGCAATGTAGCAAATAGTAAGTGAACACTGTGAAAGTCCATGGGAAACACCACATGCTCATTAGAAACAACATCACCAACAGATGACAGAGTTTGAAAGGATCATCATTTTGGCCTCCACGGACCAAGCTGGTGGAATTGTGAAATATCCAAGTGCGTGAAGTGTTCAGATGTGACAGAGGACCCAAGCTGAACTTAATTGGAAGGTAAGGGAAATCACATCCATCGTAAAGGTTCTGGTCAATGTAGTCCTCACCACACCAAGATAGTATTACCGTATTGTATGGCAAGCACATCATAATATCTTGATAGCTGTGCCTGCTTATTGAACACAAGTAATGAACTCACTATAACACAAATGTAATGCTGCACCATTGGTCTGAAACTAGCAGAAGCCATACTGATGAATCACATATTGTTGAGATATTTTCTTGCCCAGCAAGATCCACCAGTATGCCCCCAATAGAACTTCTGTGGGACCAACTCAGATACCACTTTCATCCCAGTACCAAGACCCAAGATACTGAGATGCAGTTACAAAAGTTGTGGGACAGTTAAGCTCATGAGATGGTAAGGTGTATGTATCATAACCTTCCCAATCACACGAGTGCACGTATCCACACCCAATGGGATGTAACATATCACACACAAGGGACTAGCCATGTGCTCACAGTGCAAATTGTTCATTTGACTCGTATCTCATCAGCGTGTTATGACCTTAGAGTCCTGTCACCAGCATGTAACTGCTAGTGCTTTTTAGCTGCACACTTGTACTAATCACATGTATACTCAATTTTTAGTTATGGAACTCTTTTCTGGGGAACAAATACATGAAGACAGATTTCAAGCTACAGAAAAGGGCCATAAGAATAATAATCATAAACAGTAATCAAGCTCATTGTGAAGACCTGTTCAAAACACTGGGGATTTTAACTACATCATGTGAGTGCATTTACCAGTCAGCTGTATACATCAAAAATAACATTGATAATTACTGTACAAACAGTACTGCCCATGACCATGAAATGAAAGATAGACTGAACTTACATTTAGAAAGAAAGGATAAATGAACAACTCAAAACAGTATTTTATACCAAGGAATAAAACTGAACCATAAATTAGCCAAAGAGATTAAAGAGATTACTGAAACAAACTCATTTGAAAAGGCAGTTAAAAAAACATCTGTAAAGCAATACAGTCTATGCATTAAAGGATCACTTACATAACAAGAGTTGCGGTTTGGTAAAAATGTAAGACATATAAACAATAATAACACGACATATTATTTCACATAACATTTTCACATTAAGTTTTTCCTTTTTTTCTTCTCTGGAAAAACTTATTCCCAAAGCTATACAATGCATAATACTAACACCTCATCCTTTTTCTGAGCTCAACATCTCACTCGTTAGATCGGAATACTGACTCAGTTTTCAGGCTAGGAAATGCAAAGTTCGGATACAAAAAACTGAAAACAGGGATTGTCACTACGGTCCTGACATCAGCTGATAGTGTGTGTAGTGTTACATGTGGTTTTTGCAGTGACTAAGAGTGAGAAATGAATGAACAGTGTAGTATAAACCTTTTACATTACTATATAACTTTGTATACAGTATTGTAAACCAGGGATAAATTGAATGAGGTAGCACTGTTTTAAACAGACTAGCCTTGTATTTGGGAGGTTGGAGGCTCCAGTCTTCATCTAGCCCTCTTAATTTATGTTTTCCATGTTTTTTTCTAAATTACTTCAGGCACATCCTGGGATGTTTTCTATTATAAGACCGTGGTCAACTACGAGTCCCTTGTCAAACTAGATCTGCAAGTATGCAAATGCCTGCATATATGAATTACATTGTTTTTGTTGTTCTGTCCAGTCACAGTAATGTGACCACCTGTCAAAAGCCTGAATAACCACCTTTTGCAGCACGGACCACTGTAGCACGTGCAGGAAGGGAGTCAATGATGTTCTGGAAGATACTGATAAGGATGTGGAGCCGTGCCGTGGCCAGCTGCGCTCAGGTGAGGATCCGTGGCACGGACAGCCAGATCGAGATGATACCACAGATTCTCCATCGGGTTTAAATCTGGGGAGTTCGGGGGCCGGGTAAGTACGATAAGCTCATCACGGTGCTCTTTGAAGCAGATACCTACATACGAGCTGTGTGACACACTGCACTGTCCTGCTAGTACACACTATTGTACCAAAGGAAAAACAAACTGCAGTAAGGGGTGGACACGGTCCCCGAGGACAGAGGAATACTTGTTTTGATCCACTGTGTCTTCTAGAATGACGAGAACACCCAGGGTACGCCACAAAAACATTTCCCATACGAAAATGCTCCCTCCTCTGCTCTGGATCCTTCTGATGATTGTTACAGCGCTGTAAATGCCAATGGCCTTCTGTCCGATGAAGTATAAAATGCGATTCATCTGAAAAAGCCACCTGTTGCCACTAAGTGGATGTTCAGTTGCGGGCCAGCCGTGGTGGCCGAGTGGTTCTAGATGCTTCGGTCCGGAACTGCACGACTGCTACGGTCGCAGGTTCGAATCCTGCCTCGGGCGTGGATGTGTGTGATGTCCTTAGGTTAGTTAGGTTTAAGTAGTTCTAAGTTCTAGGTGACTGATGACCTCAGGTGTTAAGTCCCATAGTGCTCAGAGCCATTTGAAGCATTTTTTGTTCAGTTGTGGTACTGGCATATAAATTCCAGCTGTCGTCACTGCTGAACAGCAGTCAGCATGGGTGCACGAACCGGGAGCCTGCAGCAACATTTGGTGAACATTCATTGAGTAGACACTATCGGTAGCCCCTCCGTTCCTCCAGACAGCCAGCTGCTGAACAGTTGCACATCTATTTTCCCGTACACGTATCCACAGTCATTGTTCACCTCTGTCATCTACGGCCCGTGGTGCGCCCAGTTGCCTCGTCGCCAGTTTTATATAGCGCCATTTTGCCTTGCACGGTATATTTAAACCACTGCGGCATGGGAACAGTTTGCCGGCCTGAGTGGCCGTGCGGTTCTAGGCGCTACAGTCTGAAACCGAGCAACCGTACGGTCGCAGGTTCGAATCCTGCCTCGGGCATGGATGTTTGTAATGTCCTTTGGTTAGTTAGGTTTAAGTAGTTCTAAGTTCTAGGCGACTGATGACCTCAGAAGTTAAGTCGCATAGTGCTCAGAGCCATGGGAACAGTTTACAGACTAAGCCGTTCCGGAAATGCTTTCACACTTGGTCCGAAAGTCAATGATCACGCTCTTTTGGGCTTCAGAGAAATCACTCTGATTCTGCATTACGACAACGACTGCACTGTTTACCGCATCCCCCCGACACGCTTTGTGTACCCTCCACTGCTAGTGCTTCAATCTGCCGTCTATGTTTCGTTATTGCACACTGACGTGGAACAGAGGCGGTGACTGGATCGTGTAAAACCACATAACCTCTCAAAAGGTGAAGTTTCATTTCAAATTTCTCCTTCCTGTCGAGGTGTATTCTATGTAGTAATACTTGTTGATGTAACACTATTATGTTCAGTGTTATAAAACAATCATTCAAGTGTTGTATTTATAAGGAAAGTCAGTTTTGTTTGCAGTAGCAGTCTTCTGTCCAAAATACAGTATGTTGTCCAAAAGACATAATCCTTTTTTCAGTTGAGACACTGAACTACAGAATAGAAAAGCGATGTTCTAGATATTTAGTTTTCTTAAGTTTACAGTAGAGGTGAAGGATTTGAAGACTATGATGAAAAAGAGTTGTTGGTTAATTGATAACTAACTAACAAAGCTTAAGCACCTGGAGAGATATGAGAAACTGAAATGACATGTCATGCACTGAGATGGTACCGATTTGTTGTTTTATTCCAGTGATTACAAAATCAAGTTAAATGAAAAACGAAATTGGAGGATCGACTACACTTCTCAACATTTGATAATAGATTGTTGCATCCCTTAGCTATTTATTCATACTTTGCTACTGTTGGGAATTATGTTACACACCATTGATTCCCTTCTGAAGTAAGTTGGCTGAAAACTGTTGTAAATGGGCCTCAATATCCCATAAAAAGTCACTGGGATGCAGCTGACGCCCGAACTGATCTGACATAGGTTCGGGGATCTTTCTAGCTAACAGTGTAGCCCAACATCACGTAGAAAGTTCACAGAGACACATGATACACTCCTGGAAATTGAAATAAGAACACCGTGAATTCATTGTCCCAGGAAGGGGAAACTTTGACACATTCCTGGGGTCAGATACATCACATGATCACACTGACAGAACCACAGGCACATAGACACAGGCAACAGAGCATGCACAATGTCGGCACTAGTACAGTGTATATCCACCTTTCGCAGCAATGCAGGCTGCTATTCTCCCATGGAGACGATCGTAGAGATGCTGGATGTAGTCCTGTGGAACGGCTTGCCATGCCATTTCCACCTGGCGCCTCATTTGGTTCAGCGTTCGTGCTGGACGTGCAGACCGCGTGAGACGACGCTTCATCCAGTCCCAAACATGCTCAATGGGGGACAGATCCGGAGATCTTGCTGGCCAGGGTAGTTGACTTACACCTTCTAGAGCACGTTGGGTGGCACGGGATACATGCGGACGTGCATTGTCCTGTTGGAACAGCAAGTTCCCTTGCTGGTCTAGGAATGGTAGAACGATGGGTTCGATGACGGTTTGGATGTACCGTGCACTATTCAGTGTCCCCTCGACGATCACCAGTGGTGTACGGCCAGTGTAGGAGATCGCTCCCCACACCGTGATGCCGGGTGTTGGCCCTGTGTGCCTCGGTCGTATGCAGTCCTGATTGTGGCGCTCACCTGCACGGCGCCAAACACGCATACGACCATCATTGGCACCAAGGCAGAAGCGACTCTCATCGCTGAAGACGACACGTCTCCATTCGTCCCTCCATTCACGCCTGTCGCGACACCACTGGAGGCGGGCTGCACGATGTTGGGGCGTGAGCGGAAGACGGCCTAACGGTGTGCGGGACCGTAGCCCAGCTTCATGGAGACGGTTGCGAATGGTTCTCGCCGATACCCCAGGAGCAACAGTGTCCCTAATTTGCTGGGAAGTGGCGGTGCGGTCCCCTATGGCACTGCGTGGGATCCTACGGTCTTGGCGTACATCCGTGCGTCGATGCGGTCCGGTCCCAGGTTGACGGGCACGTGCACCTTCCGCCGACCACTGGCGACAACATCGATGTACTGTGGAGACCTCACGCCCCACGTGTTGAGCAATTCGGCGGTACGTCCACCCGGCCTCCCGCATGCCCACTATACGCCCTCGCTCAAAGTCCGTCAACTGCACATACGGTTCACGTCCACGCTGTCGCGGCATGCTACCAGTGTTAAAGACTGCGATGGAGCTCCGTATGCCACGGCAAACTGGCTGACACTGACGGCGGCGGTGCACAAATGCTGCGCAGCTAGCGCCATTCGACGGTCAACACCGCGGTTCCTGGTGTGTCCGCTGTGCAGTGCGTGTGATCATTGCTTGTACAGCCCTCTCGCAGTGTCCGGAGCAAGTATGGTGGGTCTGACACACCGGTGTCAATGAGTTCTTTTTTCCATTTCCAGGAGTGTATTTGTGACGAGCGTTGTCGCTTTGAAAGATGCTACCAAACTACTGTCTCATGAGAACCAACATACGTGACCACTGGATGTCTGTGAAGTACTGCTCTGCCATCAAAATTCCCTACCAGTGGGGACCAGAGGTCATACACTATGTCTCCCCACACATGACACTAGGGGTAATCCCAGTGTGCCTTTCATTGGCATAATGTGATCTTTCCCAGGGCACCATCATACTTGCAGACGATGGCCATTTAAGTTAGTGCAGAGGCGATATTCATCGCCGAAAATGATGTGAGCTCACTGGTAAGTAGTCCATGCTTCCTGCATACGGCACCATTCCACATGCAATCGTCTGTGTTGTGGTGTTAATAGCAGTCATTGCATCGGATGGTGACTGAGTATAATGGCTTCTGCTAGTTTCCGAGCAATAATGCAGGATGTGTCGTAGCGAGTCCATTGATTATGTTCGGGTGGCAGATGCAGACGTGAAGGTGTTACAATGAGCTAGATGCTCAACAGAGATCATCTCTTCGTGTGGTCAGACTTGGTCGGTCAGAACCTCGGCAATGCGTACAAAACCATTATCGCATGTTCCCATTTATTCCAACATCGAGCCATTGCCTCGGCCGACCGCTCACCTCATTATTCACTATTTTACCAGCTGGCGACATGCTGACCCACAATATTGCTCATTACACGAGTACGCAGATTCTTACTGGCAATTTGGTGTCCTCATGAATCATCTCACTCATGCATTCCCATTACATATCCTCAGTGGCATAGCTAGCGTGGGTGGCACCTGGGACAGATATCAGCGGTGTCACCCCACTAACAACAACTCTTAAAATCAGTAAAAGTGGGTACATTTCAAGTATGAATTTAAATAAGACAAATGAAGGCCTTAGAGTCATTAATCATCAAATTACCATATGTAATAGTATTCTTTTATTATGCATTATACATTAGTATATAGTATTACGCAATATACATTAGTATGTAGTATTATACTCTATACATTAGCTTAAATACTTCATAAAAACATTTACTAATGCGAGACACAAACACTTAAAATTTCTTTCTAGCTTTTATTTATTTATTTATTTATTTATTGTTCAGTGGGACCAAATTAAGGAGAAGTCTCCATGGTCATGGAACGAGTCAATACATGAAATTATAACACGATATTAGAAACAGATAAAATGAAATATAAAAAAACATATTCAGGTGACAAGTCGTAAGTTTAAATAAAGAAAATCAACAATGTAACACTGGAATTTGCTTAATTTTTTTAGCTTCTCCAGGAGCTCCTCGACAGAATAGAAGGAATGAGCCACGAGGAAATTCTTCAGTTTAGACTTAAAAGAGTTTGGGCTACTGCTAAGATTTTGAGTTCTTGTGGTAGCTTACTGAAAATGGATGCAGCAGAATACTGCACTCCTTTCTGCACAAGAGTCAAGGAAGTGCATTCCACATGCAGATTTGATTTCTGCCTAGTATTAACTGAGTGAAAGCTGCTAACTCTTGGAAATAGGCTAATATTGCTAACAACAAACGACATTAAAGAAAATATATACTGTGAGGGCAATGTCAGAATTCCCAGACTATTGAATAGGGGTCGACAAGAGGTTCTCGAACTTACACCACATATAGCTCGAACAGCCCGTTTTTGAGCCAAAAATACCCTCTTTGAATCAGAAGAATTACCCCAAAAAATAATACCATATGACATAAGCGTATGAAAATATGCGAAGTAGACTACTTTTCGTGTTGAAGTGTCACTTATTTCAGAGACTGTTGTAATGGTACATAAAGCAGCATTTAGTTTCTGAACAAAATCCTGGGCATGGGCTTTCCACAACAGCTTACTATCTATCCGAACGCCTAGGAACTTGAACTGTTCCGTCTCGCTTATAATATGCCCATTCTGTCTGATCAAAATATCGGTTCTTGTTGAATTGTGAGTTAGAAACAGTAAAAACTGAGTCTTACTGTGATTTAGCATCAAATTATTTTCCACAAGCCACGAACTTATTTCATGAACTACATTATTTGTTACTGTTTCAATATTACACACAAGATCCTTCACTATCAAGCTGTTGTCATCAGCAAACAGAAATATTTTTGAATCACCTGTAATACTAGAAGGCATATCATTTACATAAGTAAGAAACAGCAGTGGTCCCAGCACCGACCCTTGGGGAACGCCCCACTTAACAGTGCCCCATTGGGACTGAACATCACTACCACTCTCAATATTGCGGAGAATTACCTTCTGCTTTCTGTTCTTAAAGTAAGAGGCGAACCAATTGTAAGCTACTCCCCTTACTCCATAATGGTCCAACTTCTGCAGTAATATTTTGTTGTCAACACAGTCAAAAGCCTTCGTTAAATCAAAGAAAACACCTAGCGTTCGCAACCTTTTATTTAATCCGTCCAAAACCTCACAGAGAAAAGAGAATATAGCATTTTCAGTTGTTAAACCATTTCTAAAACCAAACTGAACATTTTACAGCAAATTATGTGAATTTAAATGCTCCAGTAACCTTGTATATACAACCTTCTCTCGCATTCGGGAGGACGACGGTTCAATCCCGCGTCCGGCCATCCTGATTTAGGTTTTCCGTGATTTCCCTAAATCACTCCAGGCAAATGCCGGGATGGTTCCTCTGAAAGGGCACGGCCAACTTCCTTCCCCATCCTTCCGTAATCCGATGAGACCGATGACCACGCTATCTGGTCTCCTTCCCCAAAACCAACCAACCAACCAACCAACAACCTTCTCGATAACTTTAGCAAACACCGATGGCATAGAAATAGGTCTAAAATTGTTAACATTATCAATGTCTCCCTTTTTATAAAGTGGCTTCACTACCGAGTACTTTAATCGGTCAGGAAAAAAATGGTTCAAATGGCTCTGAGCACTATGGGACTCAACTGCTGAGGTCATTAGTCCCCTAGAACTTAGAACTAGTTAAACCTAACTAACCTAAGGACATCACAAACATCCATGCCCGAGGCAGGATTCGAACCTGCGACCGTAGCGGTCTTGCGGTTCCAGACTGCAGCGCCTTTAACCTCACGGCCACTTCGGCCGGCTCGGTCAGGAAACCGACCACTCCTAAAGGAAAAGTTACAGATATGGCTAAGTACTGGGCTAACATACATAGAACAATACTTCAGTATTCTGCTAGATACCCCGTCATATCCATGAGAGTTCTTGGTCTTTGGTCTTTAACACCCGCAAACTGATATCACACATTCAAAATTAATATTTTGTGTTGCCTCATGTTCGTTAGTTAACATGGGAAAGTTATTTAGCCTCGTGTTGTTCATTGTTGATAATAAGTAATTTTAATTACCTTTAATTTACTAGAACTCCTCTCACATTACGCAATTGACACGCAAATCGTCATAAGTAATTTTAGAGGAGTATAAGATTTGGAAGAGAGTCTTTAAAATCCCATTCCACGATGGATTTCAAAATGTCAAGACATGCCCAATCAGAAACCTTAACAACTGCCGCTTTTTAATGTCTTCTAACCCTTGGAATCTCATCGAGGAGTTCTCCTGCTGATCCTTTATCATAAAAACCAGTTGCCGAAAGCGAAGTATTTGGCTGCACAAGCTCGAAGAATGAGACACCTTGAATGGACTTTGATCTGGTTCGGAGTTGAATGCTGAATCGGTCAAGACAGTCCAACAAATCCTTTTCATGCTCTGGTCTTAGTGTGAGTTCTTTATCGGTAGCCAATTCACTAACCATTCGTTTTTTACGACTAATTCGTCTTTCTTTTGGAGTGCCATATTCCTCTGACTTTCTCGCAGCAAGGTGTATTGCCTCTTCTACAATATGACCGCGTTTTCGTTCAGTATAAAGACGAAGTACGCCTATTTTTGTAAACAGAGATCAAGACTGAGGCCTTTACTTTACAATGCAAGCTGAGTACAATTTACTTCTCTCAGCACATCATTCCAATAGTAAAGATAGCACAGAAATTTGAAATTACATACAGCAGGTATAAGATTTTGTGCAGCACCTCTGATCACATAATATGTCAGTTACAGTGACAACCTCATAAAAATTTTCTGCCAGAGCTTTTACTACAGCATACTGAGCACACGTTGTTGAGAGTCTTTTAACAGATGTTTTGCTGTGTTTGATAAGAACATCGCAAAGACTAGTGGAAGCAGAAAAAAATGTAAAAGTGGTCTCTACTGTTCCGAAAAATGTTACACAAGATACATTCTGTGCAAAGGAATGTTGCCCACATAAATTAATTGAATGATCAATACATCCAACAAAACGACTTTATTGTTTTTTTGCTTTCATAATGGCTTGCACTCCTCCATATAGGCCTACATAGTTCATAACAGCTGCATTGTCATATACTTGGGATCGACACACCATAAAGTCTAAACAAGCTTTTTAAGAATTTAGTCACTTACATCAGCAGCTTTTTTCCTTTAGAGGAAAAAATCCAAGAAATACTTCTTTTAATTCCACTTTTCCGTTATCAGCTTTCACGAAACGAATCACTTCAGACATCTGATCAATATATGAAAGGTCAGCTGTGCTGTCAAACATAATACCAAACCATTCAGACGATTTGATTTCTTTACAATCTTCAATTTTACGTGGTCCGCTAAAACATTTATAAATTCATTCTGTACTTCTGGTGACAAATGTGACACTTTTTGAGATTTACCATATTCCTAGTTCCATGTGTGTTCCTTCAACACTACATCATATTTTGACAGGTCCTAAGAAATTGCCTTTATTTGTAGAGCCTTGTCCTTCATCGTGTCCACGAAATGCTAGGTTTTGTTAGCCAGAAACAAAGTTATAAGCAATAACTTCGATAAAAGACCCTTCCACTTCAGTTTTTCAGTATCCATTAATTGCAAGGCTGCGTCATCTATTGTTTTATGCAATTTCCAAAGTTTTCCAGTTTTCACGACTTTCCAGATGTTCATTTGTAGGTTCCTAGTGGGCCGCTTTAGGATTCAATTTCCACCACTACTAAAATCCAGTCACAAATGTAGATCTTGCATTAATACCACTGGTGATAGCAAACAAACGATAGAAGAAACATTAGAGGTTATTAGTTGGAGAGTAAACCATCCAAGACTGCAGTTTTTCACCAGTGAGCATCACCTTATAAAACCATTTCTTTCAAAGATACCGCATGTCACCTTTTGTTTTTAATCCGTGCCTAGATACAGAGCCCAATGGCCCTTCTATGGTTTGGAAATGTTCCTTTCCTTTTTTCATGATCACAATGCGAACATAATCAGGAACAGGTATGCTCCAATGAGACACTTCTCTCAAGTCCTGCAGAGACTCATTTACATTATTACAGTCTTCGATAGTAATAACATTATCAGTATTATCGCAGCCATTTTCAGTATTTTTTTCTGATTCGTCTGCTTCTTGCGTTATCACCACATCTGTATTGTCGCTGGTGCCTTCTGAAGATGAGCTGATATTATCCGAATCAGTCCTTGCATCAATGTGAGAAACTGAGAATCAGTTTCTTTTGACGAATTTTGGCTATCATCAGTGCTTGTAACATATTCTAAGATGGCGCCCGAAACGCTCTGAAGTGCATCAGTTGTAACCAGTTTTGCTTTTCTCTGCTGAAATCCACTTTTTCTTTTAGATGTATGAACTCCTCGAGGCATATTTATTTTATTAGATCTTTAATACATTTATCAAAAAAAAGTATGCTCTTTTAGTGTAGCCCACCTCACATATACGTTACTTTGTAAAAAAAAAAGAAAAAAAACGTGCTGAAAGGCAGTGACAAAAAGATATAAAAAGATATCATTTAATATTTTTTAGTTTCAAGAAAAGGATAAACGTTAATTTCATCTGTACATTAATTTTATCATCCCCCTTCAAAAAAGTACAAACGAAGTTCTACTATATGTGGTTCAATTGTTCGCATAAACTAATTTTCCGAACATCTATTTCCAGTAATTAGTTCAGATAATCGACGCTCTACTGTACTTAGTCCAGCATAATGGTAGCTCCCGTAACAGCTTATTTTCACAGAATGAAATGGGATATTCCTTGCTACACGTGTTTGCAAAGTGTAACATTACATACTAAAAATAATACGGTAATCTTTCAACTAGTTTCGGTTATCATAAGCCACTCATTTTCTAAAGTTACACGAGATCATTTATGACATGTTTGTGCTTGGATAGCATAAGTCGCATACATAAACGTTAACAGAAGTGGCACTGTCAGCATGAACGAGCTGACCACACTATGTTTAACTGACAAGTGAGTATTACTACTTGTGTTATGGAACGAAATTGGTGGGCGTATTTTTCAGCCTGAGACATACCACGGTTCCTGAAGCGATGGCAGTCGTGAATACATTTTTGATATATTTTGTTACAAATTATTAAACTATCCTATCCATTTGCCTTGGTTTTAGTTTTTTACTATATATATTTTCAGCTCTTTTACAACACACTATCTAAATTACAATGATTCACATCACGTCAATCAGAGTTCACAACACGAAAGACACAAGAAGTGGAACAGCCGACAAGAAGCGACGATTTTGGGGGACTGGAAAGCATTCCAGTAGTGGTGGCCGGCGGTATTTGAAGTTGGGTGTAACACTGATGTTTCAAGGTTGTATTTTTGAGACGCTTACCAGAGAGAAAATTCCGTATCTCGGCGCCTGGATTCCCGACGTTCTTCATTCATGACCGACAAAAATGTAAAATGCAGTTATGCTGATGAGAAGACATTTCCTCCGAATTTTTACCCTAAAAACAAGTATGTGAGTGAAGAAAAAGTATTATGATTGCTGCGGAAATATCGCTATTGGTCATATTCTGGGTGGCGTATCCTGGCGGCTAGGATAGCAAATTAACGTTGCGGGAAGGGAGAATGGTGGGAGAAGTGTTCTCCGTAGACTGGTGCTACCTCGCGGAGCATTCGGAACTATTTCTAGTTTACTACAAGACCCAGTGAAGTAACCGCAAAGCTTCCAATGGTGACACAGGCAGGCCTGTTCCAAGTTAGACTGGCCGTGGTGTCGGCCAGAGACAAGCCCCTTGAGTTTGTTTGGAGTCCAGCTACATTTCTGAGTCCGTTACAAGGTAATACAGTGTTGGACAACCAGAGGTAACGTATTTCATGGTACGTGTTAGGCTTACTAAACTGAAAATACGAAGTGTAAAATTACTGGGAGTTGTGCAACACTGCAACAACACCACGCACTGCCACTGCATTCCAGTAACTGTGGTACGATGTTTACACATGAACCGTGTGTGTTGCTGCCATATTGTACTACATCTAAACGCGAAAGTCCTTAAATTGCGCTTACACAATTGTTGTAGTTCCGTGATATATTCACACCATAGCAGATAATCAGGGCGAAAACTGAGTTGTCAGTACTGTACGAGACGCTGACCCATTTACAAACCGGCTGATGGTACATTTGTGCATGGAACCGCGCATATGTTGGACCATTCCTTATAGGCGCTTAACGTTATAGTCAACACATGTTCAGTTATCATCTGTATCCGCGTGGTCGCTTAAAGTTGCATTGTTGGGCGAAGGAATTGTTTCATTTTATTGCTACAGATCGTTTCACAAATAGTTATGCTCACCATATTCACTGAAAACTTCACTGAAAGAAAAGTGGTTTCATGGTGATTGTCGCTTAAGTCAGGAATAAGATGAACAAGGATTCCATGCAATTGTGTGATTTATCAGGGAGGTTATATTCCTTTCATCAGTTGGTCGAAAATACAGCAGTTTTGATAGCACCAGAGTCCATGCCGGTGTCATTGGAAAGTACGAGCTCGAAAAAAGTCAAGGGAAAGGAAGCGTTCAGAGTTTAATGAGGAGTATTTCAAAAGAACAAAGTATTATTTAAACTAGTAGGACCATGCTGAAGGTAGAAATCATGCGTGCATATAGTTTTTTATACGAGTCTGAGTGATATGAATCATTTCCATAGGGAATGTTGCATCTATCGAAAAACACTTATTTCGTCAGTGTAGCATGTCAGACATGTATCCAAGTTATATGGGTGTCAGTGATAACAACTTATGCAGTGCAATATTGTGTTTATGTTTAGTATATACGATCAACGAAATGAAACGCACGAGGAGGCAGAAACTTGGTGCCCGCATTTAAACACATTCCTACAATAGTACCAAAGGTTAAGTCGAACTCTTACATTTGCATCTACTTCTATACTCTGCAAACCACTGCGAGGTCCATGACAAAGGGTACGTCCCACTTTACCAGTTAGGGTTTCTTCCCGTTACATTCATGTATGGAACGCGGGAAGAACAATTGTTTAAATGCCTTTGTGTGCGCTGCAATTAATCTAATCTTGCCCTCACGATCCCTATGCGAACGATAAGTAGGGGGCTGTAATATATTCTTAGAGTCATAATTAAAAACCAGTTTTTGAAATTTTGTAAATAGGCTTTCTCGGGATAGTTTACGTCTATCTTCGAGAGTCCACCGGTTCAATTTATTCAACATCTTTGTGACACTCTCTTACGGGTCAAATAAACCTGTGACCATTCGTGCTGTCCTCAGCATACGTTCAATGTACCCTGTTAGTCCTGTTTCTTACGAAACCCAAAAACTCGAGCAATATTCCAGGATGGGTTACACGAATGATTTGTAAACGCTCTCCCTTGTAGAGCGATTGAATTTTCCCAGCGTTCTAGCAATAAAATGAAGTCTACCACCGGCTTTACCCTCGACTGAGCCTATGTGATCATCCCATTTCATATCCCCGCAAAGTGCTACACCCAGGTATTTGTAGGCGTTCTCCGACTCTAGCTGTGCCTCATTGGTATTATAGTCAGAAGATACTACGTTTTTTTCGTTTTGTGAAGTGCCCACTTTTACATTTATCTGAATATTAAAAACAAGTTGCCAGTCTTCGCACCACTTTGAAAATTTGTCAGGTTCTGACTGAATAATTATTCAGCTTTTTTCAGACAGTACTTCACTATAGATAACTGCGTCATTTGCAAAAAGTCTGAAGTTACTATTAATATTGTCCGCAAGGTTATTAATATACAACATAAACAGCAAGGGCCCCAGGACACTTCACTGGGGCACGCCCGAAGTTACTTCATCAGAGGATGACTCACCATCCAAGATAACATGCTGCGCCTTCCTTATTAACTGGGGTATCAGCTTAAAGGGTGTTACGCACCCTTATTCCAGTGCACTGAGGTTTGGGATTTAGGAGGACATTTTTTTCACCGCCCGAATACTACTGATAAACCTGTCTCACCACCAGCATTCGAACCTGCCACACATAGCGATAATGACTGTGCGGGTAGCTGAAGAAAGGAACAGGCTTAATTTTTTCGATTGTTGTCAGTGTTGTCGCTATAACTGCATCGCAGTCGTCAAAAGGAAATAAATCGCTTTCCCTTACTAATCCTGATTTTTAATTCAATACACGATGCATTTCGAGCCATGTGGGCTCATCTTCAGGTGCTCGATCAGTTTACATCATTACATGAAATTGACTGACAAGGACAGCTGAGTTAAGCATCCGTGTTAAGAATGAAGACGTCATTTTTTTTTTCAAAACCAAATTACCGTATTTAATTTTCAATGCAGTCGCCTTTTGTGATAAATAATTTTCCCAATGTCCTGATCATATTTTGAACACTTTCAGAATTAGTAATTGTCACGCATGTAAAACACAGCTCTGTCTCGTCGACGACCACATTCGAGCAGATTTGCTGTGAGAGTCATTTCGTTATGCTTAGCAAAAAGAAGAAATCGCAGTGGGTCATGTCAGGCGAACATTTAGGAAGCGACACCAACTGGGGCAATTTCGCGGCGACAAATGCCGCTGGGAAATGGCACTTTCTTCTTCACCAAATATGGTTGTGTATCCTTCCATTTATTTTCGAACAGGTTCAATATCTCACTGTAAAATTGTCGAGAGATCATTTTTCCGTTTTCTAAGAAAATCCCAACAATCGTCGCCATAACTTTGTAAGCTATTGGGACTGTCCTCACCTTCTCTGAAATAGTTACTACTGGCAACAACACTTTGTTTTGATTGTTAATCCGGCGTCAGACATTTACAGGTATATCGATGTGAATGAGGCTAGGTTCAGAACAGTGCCTGTGACACTGCAAGAATGTTGTCGCCTAAAACTATTTTAGACTTCATCAATTATCTTTACTTTTAGTATGAGCAAAGAATCAACGAATCCGAATGCAGTCATTTAGATAATAACAGAATCTGTGGCATGCTTCGCAGCTCGAAGTAGACATTACGATTCTACGCTTTTGTTGTCGTAGGGAACAGTGTAAAAGTAGGTTCGCTGAACGTACTGCATGCGGCAGCAGTTGCGATTTTATGCTCATTTCTTGCTAAAGCCGGTTCTTCGGATTCGTTTGGTTTACGAGAGATTTGGAAATAACGGCTCTACGAAGAACGATTAGTTTGTATAGTTCCCATTGCATCGGTTTTGTTGACACAGTCAGCTCGGCCTCCTCTCTCGTGTCAGTGGTTTTCTTATAAGAGGTAACAATTCTCTACGTAACTGACCAGTTTATCTCTTCTTCACCTACCGTAACTGTTACGAGATTAGGAGGCGTGTGAGAAAAGTAACACGACTGATTTTTCTATATTCTAAAGTTTTTTTTTTTTTCAAGCAACAATGTAGTCCTCTTGAAAGTAGGTGCCTTCGGCAGCTATATACCAGCTGAGGCGTTGTTCCCAGTCTTGGTAGCAGCGTTGAAAGACTTCAACTGGTAGGGCCTTTAACATGTTGGCAACATTCTTTTGAATGTTCTCCGGAGTCCTATAATGACATCCTTTTAAAGGGGCGCTGTGAAACAACAGGAATGCCTTTTGAGGTCAAAAATTCAGTGTTGAAAGTTGCCGTCTCATGTGGGGCGTTGTCACGATGCAGCATCCACAGTGTCTGGTCTCTCTCGAGTCACCCTCCCTTGAGCCTTTAAACAACATATTTGTAAAACACTTGGTTGACAGTTTGTCCGAGAGGAAGAAATTCCTTATGCACGATACCCCTACCGCCAAAAAAGCAAATCAGCATTGTTTTGATCTTTGATGTGATCATTGGAGCTTTTCGGTCGAGAAGATGTCACAATATGTCACTCTTCACTTTGCTTCGTTGTCTCAGGATCGCACACAAAAATATAGGATTCATCACCTGAGATCGCACAGCTGAACCATTCGTGGTCATTGGCAATCCTCTCAAGAAGATCAACGCACACGTTTCTTCGGCTCAGGTGTGAGGTTTTTCGGCACCACTTTGGCACAAACATCTCGCACATGCGAAACTTTGGTCAAAATTTGATGTTCGGTGAAAGTGTTTAAGCGGTCGCTCATCATCCTTATTGTTAAACGTCGGTCTGATCTCGCAAGAGCACGCACACGTTCGACGTTTTCGTCAGTTTTTGAAGCTGAGAGTCTCTCTGAGTGATGTTCGTCTTCAATGTGTTTTCGACGTTCCAAAAATTATTTATGCCAGAGAAAAATTTGTTCTCTTGATAAAGAGTGGTCCCCATAGACCTGTTTCAACTTTTCAAGGGTCACATTCGTGGATTCCCTAAGTTCAACAGAAAACTTGATAGCATAACGTTGCTTTAAATCCTGCTGTTCCCTTTGCGTACCACACAACAAAAACACAAGTTCACTGATGACCCTCTCAAAAATCACGTGATGGCTGTACGGAGCTGAGACTGGAACAGAACACGCGGGTTTGAGCGTTGCGAGCTCGCAGTGCTGTCTCACCTTGCAGATGCAACACAACTGTAACTCTTGCCGTGAATGATAAGTAGCACTTGCAATTCAACCACGTCGAAACTCTGTAAGATTCGATATGGTGGTAAATTTGCATAGGAAAACAGATGTAACAGCTGTGCAGAAGAGTTACCGTCAACGGGGCAACGAAAGACGATATCTGTGTCTCTCAGAGAAGTTGTAAGACAAACTTCACAAATGAGGACTTAATAGCAATTATAATCTCTGAATAACAGCAGCACTGTGTAAACCTGTCACCTTCTTTATTAACAAAACAAAATTAGTTTTATCACAAATTAATAACTTAACTAACGATTGACGTCTAGGGTTGATAGATCCCGTCATGGTGAACAACTTTTGTTAGATGCAAAATGTTCTCCGATACACTCCGACAACGCTAGGAGTCCTTTAGTATTCGCTGGCCCTGGGACGACGAGATTTCACCAAACTAGCACACTCTTTTAAGCAAGTGTGCTGGTGATTTTCGACAAGAAAAAGATAAAATGAGTGTCCGTAGGTGGAGAAAAATATTTTGGAAGTGAATCAGGAACTTTGATTTTGCCTAGCCAGCCCTTTCAAGCAGAGTAGATGACCGGATTATAGGCAACACACATTGTCTATGGACGCAGCAGAGTGGCTACGCCCTACCGCCCCTCAGGGGCATCCCCAATACATAAGACATCTAGCGTCACTGAGAAACATCAGTGAAGATTTTGTCTCTAAAAAAAGTTGGTCCCCGATGAAGTGATCTATCACCCATGGAAATTTGCTCCAAAGACTTTTAAACATCCTTTTTATACGCTGAAGCGCCAAAGAAACTGGTATAGGCATGCGTATTAAAACGCAGAGATATGTAAACAGGGACTATACGGCGCTGAGGTCAGCAACGCCCATATAAGACAATAAGTTTCCAGTGCAGTTCTTACATCGGTTACTGCTGCTACGATGGGAGGTTATCAAGATTTAAGTGAGTTTGAACGTGGTTTTATACTGGCGTACGTGCGATGGGAGATAGCACCTCCGAGGTAGCTATAAAGTGGGATTTTCCCGTACGACCATTTCACGAGTGTATCGTGAATATCAGGAATCCGCTAAAACATCAAATCCTCCACATAGGTAAGCCAAGACCAAGCAGACTTCATGTAATGACGAACAGGGACCGTCGAGCACTGCGGAGGGTGGATGTAAAAAAGCGCATGAAATCATCGGAAGGAATCACTAGTGACCTTGCGCAATCACTGAGCGTAGTTGGTTACAAGGGTCGAGCAGCTCCTCATAAGCCACACATTTCTGCAGTCAGTGCTAAGCAACGCTTGAGGTGGTGAAAAGCGCACAGTGGATGGCTGGCAGCGATTTGAAGTGACTATACACTATGCCAGCCAATGGAAAGCTTCGGGTTTGGCAATGCCCGGAGAACGTATTGGACTGATTTTCGTGGTTAGGGTGTGGTCCCCTTATTGCGGAAAGATAAGAACGCAGTTTACACCATTGTATACAACGTACAGTAGAGGAACAGTCCGCAGATGATGACTGTTT
This sequence comes from Schistocerca nitens, assembly GCF_023898315.1. NCBI lineage: Eukaryota > Metazoa > Arthropoda > Insecta > Orthoptera > Acrididae > Schistocerca > Schistocerca nitens. The sequence continues at coordinate 914,244,702 of NC_064616.1, forward strand.
GCATAATCGTGATAATGCACCATCTCCCTAAGCAGTATCTGTGAGGCAATGATTTGCTGACAGTAACAGACTTGAAATGCACGGCGTGCAAAGAATCTCTACCTGAACTCAATGGTACACGTTCGGGCTAAGTTAGAATGTCGACTTCCTTCGACACCCCAGAGTCCAGCACGAGTACCTTCTCTGGTTTCCCTTCTTGAAGAAGAACGGTCTGCCACTCGTCCACGGACATTCGGATGTCTTACCAAAAGCAGAGTTCAAGCAATCATAAAGGCGGGGGTGGACACACCTCATATTAATGTCCACTAATAGGTGTCCGGATACTTTCGATCAGATAGTGTACTTCTCTGCTTAGATACACTTATTTTAAGGTTTTCTGGTTGAAAATCACTCTGTCAATACACTGGGGTAGGTGGTATGCCGCACACCTGGTTAGTACACCCCTGCCAGTTCGGTGACATTTCGTCGTCCGAGGGCTGGTGAATACTAAAGGATGCCTTAGCTCTGCCTCTTACAAAAGTTGTTCCACATGACGCGGTCTAGCACACTTAGACGGTTGTTGTAAAGACTTTAAAACACAATTTTCCATAAGAAATTGCATTAAGCAACGAAACTTGAGGCCGGAGAATTAAATGAGAGGTCTCAAAGCGCAATCATTTCGAAAACAAACTTTTGAATTTCTTTCAGTGTAGAGTGTGATGTAAGCCATTTTATATTTGCCATTAAAGATTTTCTCAAAGTTACCTATCTCTCACTTTACTGTAGTACTACTGAAGCAAAGAATGATGAAGTAACACTTCTTTCATATTTGTGTTTCCTGCATTATTCACATTCACAGATCCTGCGAACTTGCTGGTCAAGGTAAGGATTGGTAAGCACGAAAGCAAACAGCAGACATTGTCTTGTTGAAATGTAAGCCGAGGGTGGCTTGCCACGAAGGGTAACAAAATGGGGCGTAGAATACCGCTGACGTACCGCTGTGCTGCAAGGGTGCCGTGGATGACAAGCAAAAGAGTCCTACTATGTAAAGAAATGGCACCCCCCATCATAAGTCCTCGCTGTCGGGCCGTATGGCGGGTGACAGTCGGGCTAGTCTCTCACTGTTGTCCGGGGCGTCTCCAGAAGTGTCTACATTGGCCATCGAGGCTCACCTCAAAGCGAGACTCATCACTGAAGACAATTCTGGTCCAGTCAATGAAATTACAGCCCGATGACGTGTCTGGAGACGTCCAAGGCAGTGGTGGGATACCAACCTGACTGCCGCCCACCCTATGGCCTGACATTTCTTTTCATAGCAGAACCCCTGTGGCTGTCGTCTGCGGCATCCTCGCAGCACGGCAGTACGTCGACGATATTCTATGACCCGTTTTGTTGCCCTTCACGACAATCCGTCGTGGTCTTACATTTCATATCAGCAATATAATGCCTGCCCGCACAGGCGAGAGTTTCTACCTGTTGTCTTCGTGTTTGTCAACCCTAGCCTGGCCAGCAAGGTCGCCGGATCTGTCCCCAATTGCAAACATCTGTAGCATTATGGACAGGGCCCTCCAACCAGCTCAGGGTTTTGACGATCTAATGTACCAATTGGACAGTATTTAGCACGATATCCCACAGGAGCACATCCAGAAAGTCAGTAAATCAACGTCAAGCCCAATAACTACTTGCATAAGGACCAAATGTAAACCCACGCGTTATTGGTTCAAATGGCTCTGAGCACTACGGGACTCAACTACTGTGGTCATCAGTCCCCTAGAACTTAGAACTACTTCAACCTAACTAACCTAAGGACATCACACACATCCATGCCCGAGGCAGGATTCGAACCTGCGACCGTAGCGGTCACGCGGTTCCAGACCGTAGCGCCTAGAACCGCACGGCCACTCCGACCGGCCACGCGTTATTGACTTGCTCAATTAATGAAGCACTTCCTCTTGAATGAATCATTCAGTTTTTCTGAAACTGTAGTCATTTGTTTGTCTGTACATGTACGTCACATCTACCGATTTCCGTCCCATTCTGATAATTTCTTCGTGGTGGGTCTTTTTTTTTTTGTCTTAACGTGTATTTTCAAATCTCAGTTCTCTCAAGTTTCATTGCGGTTACTTTTCAGGCAGTGGAATGACCGATAGATTCAGACTGCCTCACAAACTCTGGATAACTGACGGCACATGAAACATTGCGTTTAAACACTCTTCGGATCTCTAGCCGTCACCTGAAAGCCATTTTGGAGTGTTTGCAGTGTCTACATTGAGATACTCTTTTCTTTTTCAAATGTTATCAGGAAATTTTACTAAGCTGTCCCATGGTGGACATACCTGAAGCAATTTCTAAACTCCAGAAGTCCGTTGTTGTGGGCTGGGGCTGCTCTGGTGATGGTGACGTTCAACTACCGCCTGGGGTGTAAAGTTGACAACAGTGTTGCTGCTATTTGGAATTTAGATTTCTAAAGTTCGAATTTCTAACTTCAAGTTTCCACATTCGGTAACAACTCGTTTCAGAACTATAGAATCTGGAAGTGGAGTCTGAGGTGATATTTTGGCTGGGAGTTCTGTAATTTAAGAGCTGGAGGCAAAGCTCCTCCATTGGAACCCCAGTGGGGAAATATTGAACCTGCCAATACTAAACGACTGCTTTGACATGTGATGTCATCAAAATGGTGTACACAAATCACTCTTCAGAATGTATGTTCACCACGACTAAGATTATATATTTACAGTTGTTGGTATCATCAGCCCCCAAAGAAAGGGCCACCTTACAATCTAACCTAAACCTCTGACTGTGCTACAGATCAGCCTGTCACCACAACCTTCGTTTCATAAAATACACAGCAGGAAAAAAAATGCAACACCATCAAGAACTGTGTACAGTGGCACCAGGGTATAGTATGTGTGTACTGTGGGGTTGTAGCGTTAGTGATTGATTTGTCATGGTCATGAGCAACCAGGTGGCGCCCAGGAGGCCTGTCTATTTGTCATGGTCATGAGCAACCAGGTGGCGCCCAGAAGGCCTGTCTCTTCATCTTTTGTTTTTACCCTGCAGGCAGTAATTGTGCTGAGTTTAGAGGTGGATAATGTTTGCAACACTGACTCTAGGGTACGACCACGCACCACCGACAAGTACATACTCCTGTTGAACACCTTCTGCCATTTGAACAGTGTTGTATTGTGGGCCTATGTGAAGCTGGATAGGCGTATCGACAGATCGTTTCATATATTGGGTAAAACGTATTGGTGGTGAAACTGCTTCTATCAGTGATCTGCGGAATATTCCTACACCTTGAGACATGGTTCTGGATGCACTTCAAGATCGATGCATCATGCGACCAGCAACCATCGAACATCATCCAGGGACGAAATCTGGGCACATGTTGCACCTGTTTTGTCACCATGGACCACTGGGGTCTACCCACTTGCGACAGGATAAATATCACATGTGCCTCTGTCCACGCTACCACGGAAATCACGACACCACCAAGCACAGCTACTCTAATGTCACGAAAGAGTTGACTAGAGAGTGGGAAAACGCTCTGTTGTCTTCAGTGATGAGAGTAGGTTCTATCCATATGTGAGTGAGGGATTAACGGGTATGGCATAGACGTGGTGAACTTCAGTCTCCCACGACACACAGGTCCCATCCCAGGCTTCACCATGTGGTGGGCAATCAGTTATAACTCGTGGTCACATCTGGTGTTTCTGCATGGTAAAGTAAACAGTACCCTGCTACTGCCATTTCTTCGACAGGAAGGTGATGTTTCTCGGCAGGACAGTGCATGTCCACATACAGCTGCTGCATCAATGTACTCTTTGTGGTGCACCACAACTACCCTGATCAACAAGATCAACAGATCTATCACCAACTGATCATGTATGGGACATGATGAAGTGGGAACTTGCTCATTCTCCAGGGCCTGCAAGAACCGTTGCCAAATTGCAGGTAAAGGCACAGGATACTTGGGACAGGGTATTGCAGGTTGCCATTTGGCATCTTTATGATCGTTTACATATGAGGATACATGCCTGAGTTGCCAATGGAGGTTGTACACTGTGTATTGATGTGACTATTTTGTCATCCTTTGCTGTGATGCATGTTTCATTTGGTCTGAATTTGTTATCATATACTCCTGCAATGATGTAAAATGATCTTGTCCTGCCGGCCGGAGTGGGCGTGCGGTTCTAGGCGCTACAGTCTGGAACTGAACGACCGCTCCTGCCGCAGGTTCGAATCCTGCCTCGGGCATGGATGTGTGTGATCTCCTTAGGTTAGTTAGGTTTAATTAGTTCTAAGTTCTAGGGGACTGATGACCTCAGAAATTAAGTCGCATAGTGCTCAGAGCCATTTGATCTTGTCCTTGGGGGTGTTGCATTTTTATTTTTATTTTTTTCTGTGGTGTAGTTTGTTGTGAAACTTTTGTTGGCTTTACAAACTGACAACCAAACTGTTATGTGTCAATCTGAGACCTTGGGCTATGCTACAGAGCAGTCTGCATTCGGGAGGACGACGGTTCAATCCCGTCTCCAGCCATCCTGATTTAGGTTTTCCGTGATTTTCCTAAATCGTTTCAGGCAAATGCCGGGATGGTTCCTTTGAAAGGGCACGGCCGATTTCCTTCCCCATCCTTCCCTAACCCGAGCTTGCGCTCCGTCTCTAATGACCTCGTTGTCGACGGGACGTTAAACAACACTAACCTAACCTAACCTAACAGAGCAGTCTGCCACCACTTACTTTACAGTAAAAAATAATACAGGCGTAAACTACGTATTATTAACACAGTTTTCCTTCTCTGTCCACATAAATACGTCACACACCACAACGTCATTGCGCTGCAGGTCAAAGCCGACATCGAGTACAGGCAGATTCGACCCACCCGCGAATCGAAGTTTTAATTTTATTTGTGGGACGGCTTGACCCTTATACGAGGTCTCGACAGAAGGAGTGAAACGTGGCTGCGAATTACCGGCTGGTGATGGTGGGGTGGCGGTGGAGGTGGCGGCACAGGCGGTTGAGGCGGCTGCTGCTGTTGCTGAAGGAAGAGGGAGTGCTGCGTCATGAAGGACTGCAGCTGTGCCGGGCTGAGGATCTGCTGCTGCAGCAGCTGCTGCATTTGGTGCAGCCCCGAGGCGGGAGACAGCATGACAGCCGGCTGTTGCGGCTGGTGCGGCGGCAGCGGCTGCGCCGCCTGCGGCTGCGAGGCCGGCTGGGGCTGAGGTGACTGCCGCTGCGGCTGCGGCTGCGCCGGCGGCTGCGGCTGCGCGCCGCAAGGGCTGGGGCTGCCGCTGGCGCTACCGCTCGCCGCGGAGCCCTTTCCATTGGCTGGCGCCTCGCCCTCCACGCGCTCCCGCGCCGGCTGCGCCGCGTGTGGGCCCAGCTGCGGCTGCGGCTGAGGCTGCGACTGCGGCGGCTGCTGCTGCGGCTGTGGCGGTTGCGGCTGTGCGGGCTGCTGTTGTTGTTGTTGCTTCAACACTTTCACCGACGATGACGCCTGCAAAATGTTTGGAACATACCCTCAACTCGCTGAGGTTGCTGCTCTCGTTGTTACTACCAGATTTTAATTTACAATATTGGTTTCTAAATATTTGAAACCTTTTATCTATTTTTTGAATTTTTTATCTCTAATAAAAAGGTCTGGACCAAGAGAAGTAATTCTGCTACATCAAGAGCAAAATACCACACAACGGATGAAGTGACGAAGACATTAGGAGCTACCTAGCACTCGCAAAGACAGCATTTCTTGTCAAAGATGTCTACTAGTATCAGAAATAAGCCTTAATTTGAGAAAGAAATATTTCAATAGCACAGCTTTATGTAGATGTAAACACTGGAAGTAAAGATTATTGGTGTCACAGAAAGATGCTTAAAATTAAGTATACTGGTACGATAAGCAGTGAAAGGAAAAGAAAATGTGGAAATCAGTAACTGGAAGATGGGACGTGCATTAAGACACCAGCCGAGAAAAAAATGCGACATTGTGAACACTATTTCTCGAATTATGTTTAGTCAGCATCCTTTCTACCTGTATTGTATCCCCGGCCGGAGTGGCCGAGCGGTTCTAGGCGCAACAGTCTGGAACCGCACGACTGCAACGGTCGCAGGTTCGAATCCTGCCTCGGGCATGGATGTGTGTGATGTCCTTAGGTTAGCTAGGTATATGTAGTAGGTATAAGTTCTAGGGGACTGATGACCTCAGAAGTTAAGTCCCATAGTGCTCAGAGCCACTTGAACAATTTTGTCGGGTATCTTATGGCTTTAATGGAATATTATTTAAGTTAATACACTTTTACGGCATGTGTCAGAAGTGCCACAGACTACAAACTTATAAGTAATCTGTCTGGAAAGTTTCTCAGTCCAGGGAGAATGTTGAAAGATTGACCAGCAAGTCAGCCCCAAGTCTTTATTTATTGAAATGAGCTCTAAGTAGTGACTAGTGACTATACTTTTTCTCTGATGTAGAAGTCAGGAAAGAAACTGGGAAGTACCTCCAAGGATGTGAACTGCATTCTCAAAGTTACTAAACCAACAAACCTGTCGAATTTATCGTACTGAGATAGAGGAAAAAATATACTGATTTATCAGCAGAAACTACTGCAGCTTTATATTCTAAATGATAATGTACTTCACTGTTTTAACACATTTTTTAAAATTTTTGTAATTCCATTATTCATGTGTTCATATTTTTCTTCTACACAGGGTTTTCTTGCGTGGACCCTACAGGTCCACAGATAAGAGTCGAGTGCGTGTGCCAGTATGTGTTATTAATTTCTAGTCATGTCAACATCAACAGGAGAAATATTTTATATATACAAAAAATATTTATCAAAGATGAAAGTCTGTATCCTTTCACTGCTGGAAAAAAAAGTGAAGCACCTAAGAGGAAAGGAGGAAGTGAAATGAAACTTCACACACTGAGAGAGTGTCCGATGTTATTTCAGTAATTACAAAATCGAGTGAAATTTGTAAGTGACTAGGCAGTATGAGCCCACTTACCAGTATGATGTGTCACTGCCTCTGATCTGGATGCAAGCAGTGATTCAGTTGAGAAGGGTGTCATAAAGCCAATGTACCATCTGATGAAGCAAGCAGGTCAACAACTCTTGTAACTGGTCATTGACATCCAGGCTACTGGCTCTGGGATGGAGTTGATACCCAAACTAGTCCCATATATTTTCTAAGATATACAGATCTGAGGATCTTGCTGGCCATGGGAGTACCTCGACATCACACAGATAGTTCATAGAGACACATGCAAAATGTGGATGTGCATTGGACCACTGAAAAATGACACCATGATACTGTAGCATAAGAGGTAGCCCACAGGGACGCAGGGTGTGCGTGAGGTACTGTCGTGACGTCAGAATTCCCTCAATCACTACCAACTATGGCTTGAGGTCACACATGATGGCTCCCCATATCATGACGCCTGGAGGAACACCGATATTCTTCTCCAGAACAACTGTAGAATGGGACTTCCGCCCAGGTCGCCGCCATACTCGCTGACATTAATCACCCCAGGTTGTGCTGAACCGTGATTCATCGCTAAACATGGTGCGACACCATTCATCAGCTGTCCATGCTTCCCAGCCATCGCACCATTCCAAATGCAGCTATTTAGGTTGTGGTGTTCAAGAACCCTAAGCACAGGACGGTAAATCCATAGTCTGGCTGCTGCTAGACTCCAACCAAAGGTGTGGGATGACACAGAACGTTGCATGGAGTCCAATGCTTGTTCTCAGATGTATTCTGTGAAGGGGTTACAGTATTCTATGTTGCACAATATGGCGATCCTCCCATGTGGTGGTGGGACATAAAAGACTGGAATCTTGAGGGCAAATGTGCCTGCACTCACGTTCCCATGCAGTCGAACACCAGGCTAGTGCCACATCCGAATGCCCAACAAATCTGCATCGTGCCCGATTTGGCCAGCCGGCCAAATGGAGACCCATCCATTTTAAACTCTGTCATGTGCTGATAATGACGTCTCGTACAAATACACAGCAACTCAGTGCCTTTCACAGTAATCACTCGACATCTGACGCTGTTCACACTCCTTAAATACCAGACCTGGCCTGGTAATAGCACTAAAAACGAACACTGGTGGCCGTTCTGCCAGTCGTAGGGGAATGAAAAACTAATCGTTTATATACCCACTGATGGTACGTACTTGTAGTATGCGAAGTTATACTGACACACGACGATGTCTTCTTTCTACTTCACTTTTTTTGTCAGGCAATGTATGCAGTGTATGTCATAGCGAATACTTAACAATGCTATGTTCGTTGAAAGCTACGGACGTTGATGATATTGAAAACAAAATGATTTTTTTCTGTCGTTGTATTAGTTGAACTGTTATGGAGTAAATAAAATTGGTTTGGCTATTAAATTGTGGATAAGTGCTACACTATAGATACAAACGCCCAGGATTTGATCCCCACCAAATTCTAGGATTTTTTCACGTATCATTTCATTCCCTTCTGGCAATTATTTGAGCATTTCAAAAATGCAACGTTTCACCGAGGTTCTGAATCCACGTTAAACTGTAGGTTCCCTTACAACTGACTGGGTTAGTCAACACAAAGGCCAGAGGAAGGCAGAGAGGTACCTCCTCCAATAGAACCATGCCTGCTAAAGCACTAGGGGGCACCAACCGTCCTTATGACTTGAGAACAGTTTCACTTTACTTTACACACAGATTAGTTTTATTTATTATTCTATTGTATTTATTCTGCAGATAGAAGAAAACATTATTTGTAAAAGGATGAGCGATATGTTGAGTCCTATCTATAAGACAGTCTCCAATACAATCAAAAAATTACTCAAATATTCACTCAGCAACGAAGTGGATATGTATCGAATCCATTCCAGAAGTAAAAATTACAGTATCATAGGGGCCCTGTTTATGCTGCCTTCTGGATGTCACGGACGAAGAGATCCAATAAGGTTTAGCAATACTGGCGTTTGTGGAATCAGTCGTGATTCCTACAGATGAGATTTTTGGTTTCCAGAACGGTAATAATGCGCGAGCATAGAAAATGTTCCATAATTCTATAAAAGATTAACGTCAGTAACGTAAGAATATAATTTTATATCTCTCTCCGATTACCCTCCTTGGAAACGGAAATGATATGGGCCTTTTTCCGATCACTTGGTAACTTTCGCTATTCCGAAACCTATAATAAAGAAACTAGTTTAGGCATGCATATTTAAATACGGAAATATGTAATCAGGCTGAATACGGCGCTGCGATCGGTAACAGACAAAAAGTGTCTGGAGCAATTGGTAGATCATTTGCTGCTGCTACAATTGCAAGTTATCAAGATTTAAGTGAGTTTGAACGTGGTGTTATAGTCGGCGCAAGAGCGGTGGGACAAAGCACCTCCGAGGTAGCGATGAAGTGGAGATTTTCCCGTACGACCATTTCACGAGCGTATCGTGAACAACAGGAACCCGGTAAAACATCAAATCTCCGACATCGCTGCGGCCGGAAAAAGATCCAGCAATAACGGGACCAATGACGACTGAAAAGAATCGTTCAGTCTGAAAGAAGTGCAACCCTTCCGCAAATTGCTGCAGATTTCAATGTTGGTTCATCAACAAGTGTCAGCATGAGAACCATGCAACGAAACATCATCGATATGGGCTATTGGACTACGAGACACAAAGCTTTACTTTCACTGTCAGTGGACTTGGTGTTTGTGTTGTTTTCGTCATTTCATCATCATCATCATCATCATCATCATCATCATCATCAATCGTGACGGTGGCTAAATTGGACTGCGAAAAAAATTGGGACTTTGTACGGGCCCTGGTGACCGCCAAGTTGAGCGCCCCACAAACCAAACATCATCATTATCAACAAAGCTTTATGCTTCGCTTGGGCCGTCATTGGACTTTTGACTGGAAACATGTTGCCTGGTCGGACGAGTCTCGTTTCAGATTGTATCGAGCGGATGGACGTGTACGGGTACGGAGACAACTTCACGAATCCATGGACCCTGCATGTCAGCTGGGGACTGTTCAAGCTGGTGGAGGCTCTGTAATGGTGTGGGACCTGTGCAGTTGGAGTGATATAGGACCTCTGATACGTCTACATACGGCTCTGACAGGTCACATGTACGTAAGCATCCTGTCTGATCACCTGCATCCATTAATGTCCGTTGTGCATTTCGACGGACTTGGGCAATTCCAGCATGACAATGCGACACCCCACACGTCCAGAATTGCTGCAGAGTGGCTACAGGAACACTCTTCTGAGTTTAAGCACTTCCGCTGGCCTCAAGCTCCCCAGACATGAACATTATTGAGCATATCTGGGATGCCTTGCAACGTGTTGTTCAGACTGGAGCTCCACCCACTCGTACTCTTACGGATTTATGAAGAACCCTGCAGGATTCATGGTGTCAGTTCCCTCCAGCACTACTTCAGACATTAGTCGAGTCCATGCCACGCCGTGTTGCGGCACTACTGCGTGCTCACAGGGGCTCTACACGATATTAGGTAGGTGTACCAGTTTCTTTGGCTCTTCAGTGTAGAAGGGCAGCCAGTTCTTTCTCATAATCTATATAGACTCGTGCAGGTATGCCATCAGATCCAGTTACCTTTTCTCTGTTGAGCGATTTTAATAGATCATTCTCAATGGGCTCACGTATGTAGATATGTGACATTTCGACATTCGTGCATATATAGGAAAGTGGAATCGTTGTATGAGGTTACTCAGTGAAACAAGTTCGTCCTTCTGTCTCTTACCTTCCATTTCGGATTGAGTATGATTTCTGAGCGATTAATAGGTGTCTTCGATCTGTTTACTGATTTTACGAAAAACCAATACGACTTATAATGTTTCGTCAAATCATTAGCCAAAATTTTACTTTCAAATTAATTGAACACTGGCTCTTAATACGATCGGTTAGACTTCGGTCAGTTTTCGTTCTTCAAACAGGCTTTGTCTTGGAGTGAATCTGCAATAAAGTTCTCTTCGTTTTCATAGTAACTTTAACATGGCTATTGAACCACGGTAGGTCTTCCCATCCTTCGAAACCTCGCTGGGCAGAATACTCTGAAATTTATTAACTGAAAATCTATGTACACTATGTGGTCAAAAGTATCCGGACAAATGGCTGAAAATGACTTATAAGTTTGTAGCGCCCTCCATCGGTAATGATGGAATTCAACATGGTGTTGGCCCACACTTAGCCTTGATGGAAATTTCCACTCTCGCAGGCATACGTTCAATCAGGTGCTGGAAGGTTTCTTGGGGAATGGCAGCCAATTCTTCACGGAGTGCTGCACTGAGGACAGGTATCGATGTCAGTCGGTGAGGCCTGGCACGAAGTCGGCGCTCCAAAAGATCCCAAAGGTGTTCTATAGGATTCAGATCACAATTCTGTGCAGCCCAGTCCATTACAGGGATGTTATTATCGCGTAACCACTCCACCACAAGCCCTGCATTATGATCAGGTGCTTGATCGTCTTGAAAGATGCGATCGCCATCCCCGAATTGCTCTTTAACAGTGGGAAGCAATAAGTCCTTAAAACATCAGTGTTAGGCCTATGCCGTGTAAGTGCCACGCAAAACAAAAAGGGGTGCAAGCCCCCTCCATGAAAAACACCGCCTCCGAATTTAAAAAAAAAAGTATGTTCAAATGCGAATGAATTCTTAAGGGATCAAACTGCTTAGGTCACCGGTCCCTAGACTTACACACTACTTAAACGAACTTATGATAATAACAACACACACACCCGTGCCCGAGGGAGGACTCGAACCTCCGGCGGGAGGGGCCGCGCAGTCCGTTACATGACGCCTCAATCCGCGCGGCTCCTCATTTTGCTGTTGGCACTACACACGCTGGCAGATGACGTTCACCGGGCATTCGCCATACCCACATCCTGCCATCGGATCGCCACATTATGTACCGTGATTCGTCACTTCACATAACGTTTTTCCACTGTTCAATCGTCCAATGTTTACACTCCTCACAACAAGCGAGGTGTCGTTTGGCATTTACCGGCGTGATGTGTGGCTTATGAGCAACCGCTCGACCATGAAATCCAAGTTTTCTCACCTCGCGCCTAACTGTCGTAGTACTTGTAGTGGATCCTGATGCAGTTTGGAATTCCTGTGTGATGGTCTGGATAGATGTCTGCCTATTACACATTACGACCCCCTTCAATTGTCGTCGGTCTCCGTCAGTCAACAGACGAGGTCGGCCTGTACCGCTTTTGTGCTGTACATGTCCCTTCACGTTTCCACTTTACTATCACCTCGGAAACAGTGGACCTAGGGATGTTTAGGAGTGTGGAAATCTCGCGTACAGACGTATGACGCAAGTGACACCCAATCACCTGGCCACGTCCGAAGTCCGTGAGTTCCATGGAGCGCCCATTTCTGCTCTCTCACGACGTCTAGTGACTACTGAAGTCGCTGATATGGAGTACCTGGTAGTAGGTGGCAGCACAATGCACCTAATATGAAAAACGTGTGTTTTAGGAGGGTGTCTGGATACATAGTGTATTTTCACACACAATAAATGTTTGATGTTGTCGCACTTGTTAAGTAAAAGTATTTTTCTATAGTTCTTATTATTACCCATAATACATGTTTTCATTGATACGATAATACCTTTAAGGTCAGTAATTTCCTCATCTACGTTAATTGAATCGAGAAATTCGACTTTGTTAGTTACCGGCAGATCAAAGACGTGCCCCTCTTGATTTGGTTCTCCAAATACTAAAAGTAATTTTCAGAAAAGACTCTTGGAATAATGTCATACAAATCCCTGTCCTTGTTTCCATCACGTGTGTTTTCCACTCCACATCAGTCAATGTGAAATGGCTCTGAGCACTATGGGACTCAACTGCTGAGGTCATTAGTCCCCTACAACTTAGAACTAGTTAAACCTAACTAACCTAAGGACATCACAAACATCCATGCCCGAGGCAGGATTCGAACCTGCGACCGTAGCGGTCGTCAAGGTGAAATCTCCCTCCATTTCTGAGAGTACACGTATGCCTTTAAGTTAAATACTTTCAAATAATCAGTAATTGCAGGACACGTGTGCAGCACGAAACAAAATTTATTTCAGTAATTAAGGCACTTGTGTTAACGCGATTGAATGTAAAATTTGGAAATTTTTGGTAAGCTCTATGGGACCAAAGTGCCGAGGCCATTGGTCCCTAGGCTTACACACTACTTAATCAGACTTAAAGTAACTTATGCTAAGGACAGCACACACACCCATGCCCAAGGGAGGACTCGAACCTCCTACGGGGGGAGCCGCGCGAACCGTTGCAAGGCGCCCAAGACCGCACGGCTACCCCGCGCGGCGATTGAATGTAAAATTGTAATAAAATACAGCTCACTAGTAATTCAAGTGTCAACTTTTACCCCAATGAAGAAAGTAAATTCCACGTACGAATCCGCGATCAGATATGTTTTCATTATTTCAGTTTCCGTCTAAATCTCTCGAGCTCTGATGACAAACGCTCTGGGTGACTAGACGAGCAACTCGTCCCACTTTGGACACTTCTGTTTCTGTTGAAACGAGGTTCCAGCCATGTTGTGTTGCGTATTATAATAAAGGTGCCTTTGGTGGGACCCCTAGTTGGAAGTAGCTGCTCTATGCGGTTTGGCAACGTTCAGAAGCATGTTGTACTAATTCTTCTGAATAGCGTACAAAGTGAGTGAGTGAGTGTGTGTGTGTGTGTGTGTGTGTGTGTGTGTGTGTGTGTGTGTGTGTGTGTGTGTGTGCTATTCAGAGGCAAGCATTTTGGAGGGAATGTATTCAAAGCACAGCTGGGCTACTTGGTTTTTTTAAAAAATTGATTTTATTTATTTACTGAAACTAAAATCTCACTGCCTCATTTCAACTCGATGTTGTCATTTGTTGGAGAGGAGAGGGAAGGGAGGAGAGGGTGAAAGGGAGAGTGATTTGTCATGTGGTTATGATGACGTCATAGGAGTTTTGGGTTCGTCATAAATGTAAACAAAGTGGGCCAGAACATGCGATGTAAACAAAGTGTCCCAGAATGCCTGTGGCCAATACTACTCATATATCAAACTGGTTGCACTTAAATTGGATGACGTATGCCTTCTTAGCAACCACGGTGCCAAGATGAATGGAATACAGTAAGACGGGACCAACTCCGTTTTCCCTTAGTAGTTTATGCTGTCGTTATATTTCTCGCAGTCATCACTGAACATGTGTTTTCTGCCCTGTAGACATTGATTAGAGAAATCAGATGTAAGTGAAGGAGTTTATGTATTTTGCTGTACCGTTAACTACGAGAGATACCAGAGAAGGAGTTTTGGCTCAGTTGGACAGAAGTAGACGTTAATCAGAAGTGGTCCTCTTCGGGAAACCATCTGGCATTCGTATGAGATGTTTAAATGGTTTCAAAATCAGGATGGCCAGACAGAGTTGAGGAGACAACTAACTCGATTTGCACAAACGGAACTGTAACACTGTCTGATCGGAGTGTACGGAAATGTTGCAGCAAACACACACACAGTGCCATGTATCTGCAGCAGGACTCGCTGCCGTACACAGTACATTAACATAAAGAAGCGACCTGAAACGGGGCACTGTAAACTTTACACTTAGTATATCTACATAACACTAGTAAGTGTGTTTTCTCTACGTCGCGCGTGACTGATCCAGTAGTAGTTTATAGAAACTGCTCACGTTCGTTTTATTTTCGTGAATGAAATTTCTCGAGGAGGGAAAAAAAAATTAACTAAATCTAGCAGTAAGTGCAAACCAGGCACTATTCAGTTCAGTTTTATTTCTTCCACTGTAAACCAAACATTCAGTTCGAAGAAAATTTTATTGTCAGCTGTGCTCTAACGAACAATACAGTGATCATTTACAAGCTAATGAAAACATGTTGCTGCTGTGACTTTACTTTAAATACTCGAGAGAGTCAATATTATTGATATATCCATCCATAATTACGATTATGAATAATATACCATGGCTATTGCTCCAATTTCGCTAGTGAGCAGTTTTTGCTGAAAGCCAATATCTCTCTTCTCTCTGTGTGTAAGTCTTTCCCTTATCTGGGCCAAATCCCCCCTTCCCCCTCAAAACCACACACGGAAGTAAATACACGTAGCTAAGAGTCAAGAAAATTCGCCAGATACTTACAGGCTATGTCCGAAATGAGAAGTGCAATCGAAGCAGTTAAGTGTGTGATTTGTGTTTGAAACATGAGTTCTTGCTACAGATGTTTGCTTCCTAATTTTGGTTCGTTCTTCAGACTTTTATACCCCATTTACTTTGCTTCCAAGAAATGTCAAGTAATAGGAATGTACACGTGAACGTTCCGAGAAGATTACGATTTCGTGCTCTAATGAAAATAAGGCAGTTCTATTACTTTAACATTGGAACTATTTTGGCACTTCTCTGTAGGTTAAATTTTCGGCAAAAAGTTAATTACCACGACTGAATAATGTAGGTAACAAGCCTGTATACCACAGTACATTCGTCACAACTAGAGACGCGATACACTTTCGCAGCTATTCTTAGGAATAGACACGGGTCGCATTGCTAGCAGGGTATTTTTCGGTACACCAGAATCACAAACGAACTCATTTTGCGCTGGCGATACAGAGCTCTGCAGTCAATAAGCAGCATATTGCAGGAAGGCGACCTGCAGAAAGTGGCTATCATTTCCGTATTAGGCTGCGACAATGGAGCTCTTAGCAGCGGAGTAAGGGGGCTGCACAATAGCAGGTAAACCCTCAATATGGCGGGTCAGCCCCAAGATTTTCATAGCAATTACGCCACTCCGGCGTGTTTCTCAGCCACGAGCGACAGAGAGAAATAAAAATACGCTGCTGCTCGCTCGGCCAAGAACGGAGATTCCATCGCAGGCACTGTTCACGCAAATGCATATGGAGAAACGGTGTATGTGACAACGAAGTGTTTTAGTATTTAAAAGTCAGCTCAGCACCTAATTTTAGCAGCTTTAACTGCACGTTCCTGGCAGTTTGTTCACATTTTTTTGTGTCCTTTCTATCATTTTCCTTGCCAGTAAGAAGTAATACATATGTATACAAACTGCTGGAATTCTACAGCAGAAGCGACTAAAATCAGTCACTGAACTAATTATCGAATACTAAAAATACTCACTCTCTCGAAGAGGATTCGCGTATGTGATGACCGTGTGAGAATATTCGCTCTTCGTCGAGCACACAACGACATATTTTTATTTCTTTGTCTCACTCGTGGCTGTGAAAGTAACAGGAGAAGCGTAATTGCTATGATACAATGATCATTTGACGTAGAGCTGCAACCGTGGGAGTTTGATATTTTTTATTTACTCATTATTGTTGCTGATTAAGCCTGCAGTCTTGTTACCTAATGTATATTGTATAATATAAAGAATAACTGCCACAGTAATTGAAACAGTGCGCCAATAAAATCATTACACAAAGCTGAGTATATTTATTACAGCTAGAAAGTTCATCCCAAGAACCTACTATCTAATCCCTTAAAATTAATGGCAGGTTTATGTACTGTAACTGTAAGTAGATGTGCCATTTTACATTAGCATTATGGTCTGGTAATCCGGAAGGTTGGTTCTGAGCACTATGGGACTTAACATCTGAGGTCATCAGTCCCCTAGAACTGAGAACTACTTAAACCTAACTAACCTAAGGACATCAAACACATCCATGCCCGAGACAGGGTTCGAACCTGCGACCGTAGCGGTCGCGCGGTTCCAGACTGAAACGCCTAGAACCGCTCGGCCACACTGGCCGGCTAATCCGGAAGCTACTAGTGTTCTGACACTCAGAGTCTTTACTTCAATATTCAAAGTATAAGTAGTTACTGTGACTAGAGAAGGTATTATTACAATGCGGCTACTGTTGAATTATTCTGCCCCAAACATAAATAAACAGAGTGCAAAATAGTGTAATGGAAGGGAGTTGGAGGAAAAGGGAAGGGGAGCAAGAGGTGCAACGGAAAGTGGGGAAAAGTCCTGCTATCTGTGCTATGGAGCATAAAGCGCGATTCACCTGAAAAGGCCACCTGTCAACACGCAGTGGCCGCCCAGTTGCGTTACTGGTGTGCAAATGCCAGCCTGCGCGCCGGTGAAGAGTAGTCAGCACAGGCGACAGGCGCCTGCTGGGAGGCCCGTCGTTCAGGAGACACTGTTGGTAGCCCCTTGTTTCATCTGGCCGGTCAGTTGCTCAACAATTGCCAGCACACACCTCCGCAGCAGTTGTCATCCATGGTCCGCGGTGCACCACGGTTGCTTCGGCGCTGGTTTTGTATAGCGTCATTTTTCCATGCTCGGCTTACTTTAACCTCGGCGGCATGCCCAGTTTACAGACTTAATCGTTTCGGAAATGCTTGCAGCCTTGGCCCGAAAGCCAATGATCAAGCTCGTCTCGACGTCTGGTAAATCATTGCGTTACACATTACGAAAACGACTGCGCCTCCCCACTCTCTATTGCGAGTACTGCCGCCTGCCGCCTGTGAATGGTTATTGCACGTTGACGTCGAACATAGGCGGTGGTCACATTAATGTGAATGGACCGTGTAATTTGGCTGCATACTGTTGTGGCTCTGTGTCTTCACAGCTTGGAGTTTAGTGATGAATGTCCGTCTCTTGAAAGTATCTTGCGATATGGTCATAGATTTTTGGCTGTCGGGCAAGACTCCTGACACTTGGGTAGGGGAATTTCCAGTTTGACGATTGTCTTTCAAAGACTGGCCTGTCGACTGACATAGCGGGAAATCAAGCAGAAAGTAATTTAGAACTGCTACTTCTGAGGGGTGATGTTGGCAGTATGGAGAGGTTAAAACGTTGATTCTGGACAGATGTGCAGTCTAACACCCGCGTCCATTTTGCATTCTTATGACACGTTGTACGTCGTCGTGAAAGCCTTAACTTTGGATACTATGCTCTTTTAAGAATGCTTTGTTGAATCCTTGCAAAGTTTTGTTTTTTCGTCATCTGAGTGATTTTCCAGAATCGGTACCAATCATCAAACGTCCCTTTAGTTACAATGTTTAGGAATTCTGTATAAGATAGACTTGCAAAGAAAGGTATTTTTCCCTGGTGCCACTCATTGCTAACTTATCAAATGGTTCAAATGGCTCTGAGCACTATGGGACTTAACATCTGTGGTCATCAGTCCCCTAGAACTTAGAACTACTTAAACCTAACTAACCTAAGGACAGCACACACATCCATGCCCGGAGCAGGATTCGAACCTGCGACCGTAGCAGTCGCGCGGTTCCGGACTGCGCGCCTAGAACCGCGAGACCACCGCGGCCGGCGCTAACTTATCAAAAATTGTATTGTCTCTGATTCCGGTTTGCCCTATGACCTAGAAAAGTTCCACTCTTTTATATGGTCTGAAGAACCGATAGATAAGTTCCTGGACATCGAAGAGCTAATATAGTGAGGCTGTATTCATACGTTCCTCACCTGTTTTCGCACTTATACGTTTATATTGCACATTATTTCCATTTTGCATGCAAAGTTGCCACACTTTAACTTTTTCCGTTTATATGTTTTCGCATTTTTACGTTATTATTTTTAGTCCCCTACAGTCTTTTTTGTCGCACTTACATGTTTTAGCCGGCCGAAGTGGCCGTGCGGTTAAAGGCGCTGCAGTCTGGAACCGCAAGACCGCAACGGTCGCAGGTTCGAATCCTGCCTCGGGCGTGGATGTTTGTGATGCCCTTAGGTTAGTTAGGTTTAACTAGTTCTAAGTTCTAGGGGACTAATGACCTCAGCAGTTGAGTCCCATAGTGCTCAGAGCCATTTTTTTTTACATGTTTTAAAGACTAATACGAATCGTCACGAAAAGTTTCCTATGTTGTGTGGTCACTGATTGTTAGTTTGCTGTCTGCATGTAAACCCCCACTCATTATCGTGGTCCGTAGCTACAGTACACATCGCGACATTGTTGTTGATGACTTTGTGGTAGTCGGTTTCAGAGATAAGTCGCAATACATAGGAGTGGTATGCAGCTGCAATTGACACTAGTGTGAGCAGGTGCAGAATACATTGAGTGAAGCGTGCAGTTTCCAGTTTTTGTACATGCGAATGTGATGAATTCGTCACAAAACAAAAGAAGATGCCTTTCCATTCAGAAAAAAAATAAACAAAATTAGAGAATAGAAAGAAGTTCTAGTGAACGTAAAGCGAGCATCATAAAGGGCCTCCAAATCCCATATTCTACCTTAACTACCGTAACGGCCAATGACACACAGATAAGATCTAGTGCTTCGAAAGCCGTGCCAAGCGCTGAGAAACGAAAGCATGTCCAGGGTGGAAACTTCGCGGACTTGGAAAAATGCCTAAAAACTTGGTTTCAGCAGCAGCGTGCACCCAATGTGCCTATTTCAGGCACAATGTCGACAGAAAAGGCTTTAGATTTCGCAAAAAAGTTAACTGTTGAAAACTTCCATGCTTCTTCTGGGTGGTTAGATCGCTTCAATGGAAGATACGGTATTACTGGCCCACAGAGTTTGTCGGGAGTCTGACAGCGTGGATTATATGACCGTAGAATTTTGGAAAGAGCTTGATCTTCCACGTCTAACTGCAAAATACACTCTGATAGGTATTTACAACACAGATGAAACAGAACTTTTTTAGTTTACTGTCGGACAAAAAATTGGCATTTAAGGGTGACGCCTTGCTTGAGGGAAAGAGAAGCATGCGAAGAATGACGACACTCTTTACCACAAACGCACACGCCTCTGATAAATCCCGACCACTAGTGATCGGGGAGTGAGCAAAAACTCGATGTTTCAAAGGAGCGAAATCTTAGCCCGCCTACTACGAGTCAAACAAAAAGGCATGTATGACTGAAAACCTCTGCAAGAGTCATCTCGAAAAGCTCAATGCCCACACGCGTCGTGAGAAGAGGAAAATACTTTTGCATCTGGGCAATTGTTCGGCTCACCCTCCGGCAACATAGAACTGTCAATTTTTCCAGCAAATTGCACGAGCTATCTTCAACCACTCAACTTGGGCATCACTGCTGCCACAAAAGCGAAGTAGAGGAAGATGTTGATTCAATGCGTCATCGCACATCTCGACAATGGGAGAGAAGATTCTAAACTGGACGCATTGCAGGCAAACCAAATAATCGCACTGTAGATTTCCAGATACACTACGTATGTGTAGCATTCCCTGTCATTTCCCTCTGAAAGTCACTAAAAGTTTTAAACAAAATCTATAAACAGAATTAAATGCAGTACATATACATACACAGACTAATTCAGCTGCCCTTTCTGATTTCGTTTCACGCAACAGCCAATGTTATATACGGCCTTCATAAACCACGCGCAAACTATTAACCCTACAGAAAAAATGAGCAGGACGTCTTTGCGGGGAATTTATTTAAATTTTGTACTGGGCTGTTTTAGCTACAGGCCGTAGTTTTCGAGTTATTCAAGAAAAACGTACAGAAGTGGCTTTCAAACGCATACCCACTCCCACACTCAGCCCCCAGAGACCAGGGTTTCCAGCATGTTGTTTATGGCACTCTCTTCTACCACTGTGCAAAAGTTTGCGACTGCACGAATTATATGATGCATGTATAACATTGCGGGTTGCATAAACAACAACGGTAGAGGCATCTCTTCAATTTATTTTTACATATCTAGGCAATGTAGTACAAAAGGACTGCTTGGGATCAGTTAAAGCCAAACACAACAGGCAAGTGCTTTCGAAAAGCTGACAACACAAAAGATGCAACTCAAGCTGAGCACGAATAAGCTGAAGAATTTGACGTAAGAGTTCGATGTATCAGAAGACAATGACTGGGCACGTTTTTCAAATGGAACTGATTTTGATTATTTTGTAGAGTGTGATGCTGATAATGCCGTGTCTTTTGTGCAGAATGTTGAAGAAATAATTATAGATGTTTCCAGAATGAGATTTTCACTCTGCAGCGGAGTGTGCGCTGATATGAAACTTCCTGGCAGATTAAAACTGTGAGCCCGACCGAGACTCGAACTCGGGACCTTTGCCTTTCGCGGGCAAGTGCTCTACCAACTGAGCTACCGAAGCACGACTCACGCCCGGTACTCACAGCTTTACTTCTGCCAGTATCTCGTCTCCTACCTTCCAAACTTTACAGAAGCTCTCCTGCGAAACTTGCAGAACTAGCACTCCTGAAAGAAAGGATATAGCGGAGACATGGCTTAGCCACAGCCTGGGGGATGTTTCCAGAATGAGATTTTCACTCTGCAGCGGAGTGTGCGCTGATATGAAACTTCCTGGCAGATTAAAACTGTGAGCCCGACCGAGACTCGAACTCGGGACCTTTGCCTTTCGCGGGCAGAAGTAAAGCTGTGAGTACCGGGCGTGAGTCGTGCTTCGGTAGCTCAGTTGGTAGAGCACTTGCCCGCGAAAGGCAAAGGTCCCGAGTTCGAGTCTCCGTCGGGCTCACAGTTTTAATCTGCCAGGAAGTTTCATATCAGCGCACACTCCGCTGCAGAGTGAAAATCTCATTCTGGAAACATCCCCCAGGCTGTGGCTAAGCCATGTCTCCGCTATATCCTTTCTTTCAGGAGTGCTAGTTCTGCAAGTTTCGCAGGAGAGCTTCTGTAAAGTTTGGAAGGTAGGAGACGAGATACTGGCAGAAGTACAGCTGTGAGTACCGGGCGTGAGTCGTGCTTCGGTAGCTCAGTTGGTAGAGCACTTGCCCGCGAAAGGCAAAGGTCCCGAATTCGAGTCTCGGTCGGGCTCACAGTTTTAATCTGCCAGGAAGTTTCAATTATAGATGTTGTTCCTCTATCAACTGAAAAAAAACCAGTTCTGAGGAATCCGAAGAATCACGTGGTGAATCTGTGGCCCCTCCAAATCTGTCAGAAGCACATCCAAAAAACAAACCACAATTGATTCATTCTTTAGGTCTAAGTAACTGCAACTGTTCATGACTTAGGCTATTCCTCTTAAAAAAAAAAAGTATAACTGAGGTTCTACTGTAGTTTGTTTCAAAGTTCCAGTATTGGTGTACTAATTTTTTGCGGGGACTCTGGCGTATCTGTTGTTATCAGATTATCATAGATATTATATAGTGCTATCTGAGTGCCTTTCCTTTTGCTAGAACCTCAGCCATAAAGGTGAATGATATTCTGTTCCTAGGTGGCAAAGGGGGAGAAGGGCCTTGTTTGATGCAGTATACAATATGCGATCAAAAATATCCGGACACCTGGCTGAACATGACTTACAAGTTCGTGGCGCCCTCCATCGGTAATGGTGGAATTCAATACGATATTGGCCCACCCTTAGCCTTGATGACAGCTTCCACTCTCGCAGGCATACGTTCAGCCAGGTGCTCGAAGGTTTCTTGGGGAATGGCAGCCCATTCTTCTCGGAGTGCTGCACTGAGGAGAGGTATCGATGTCGATCGGTGAGGCCTGGCACGAAGTCGACGTCCCAAAACATCCCAAAGGTTCTATAGGATTCAGGTCAGGACTCTATGCAGGCCAGTACATTACAGGGATGTTACTGTCGTGTAACTACTCCGCCACAGGTCGTGCTCGATCGTGTTGAAAGATGCAATCGCCATCCCCGAGTTGCTCTTCAACAGTGGGAAGTAAGAAGTCCTTAAAACATCAAT
This sequence comes from Schistocerca nitens, assembly GCF_023898315.1. NCBI lineage: Eukaryota > Metazoa > Arthropoda > Insecta > Orthoptera > Acrididae > Schistocerca > Schistocerca nitens. The sequence continues at coordinate 914,267,290 of NC_064616.1, forward strand.
GTAGGCCTATGCTGTGATACTGCCACGAAAAACAAGGTGTGCAAGCCTCCTTTCGAAAAGCATGACCAAACCATAACATCACTGCCTCCGAATTTTACTGTTGGCATTACACACGCTGGCAGATGACGTTCACCGGGCATTCGTCATACCCACCCCCTGCCATCTGATCGCCACATTATGTACCGTGATTCGTCACTTCAAACAACGTTTTTCCACTGTTCAGTCGCCCAATGTTTACACTCCTTATACCAAGCGAGGCGTCGTTTGGCATTTACCGGCGTGATGTGTGGCTTATGAGCAACCGCTCGACCATGAAATCCAAATTTTCTCACCTCCCGCCTAACTGTCGTAGTACTTGTAGTGGATCCTGATGCAGTTTGGAATTCCTGTGTGATGGTCTGGATAGATGTCTGCCTATTACACATGACGACCCTCTTCAAGTGTCAGCTGTCTCTGTCAGTCAACAGACGAGGTCGGCCTGTACCGCTTTTGTGCTGTAAGTGTCCCTTCACGTTTCCACTTCACTATCACATCAGAAACAGTGGACCTAGGAATGTTTAGGAGTGTGGAAATCACGCGTACAGACGTATGACACAAGTGACACCCAATCACCTGACCACGTTCGAAGTCCGTGAGTTCCATGGAGCGCCCCATTCTGCTCTCTCACGATGTCTAATGACTACTGAAGTCGCTGATATGGAGTACCTGGTAGCAGGTGGCAGCACAATGCACCTAATATGAAAAACGTATGTTTTTGGGGATTGTCCGGATAGTTTTGATCGCATAATGTAGATTGTAGCCCAGGGTTTCGTACTCAAGCCTGAAAGTAGGTGACACACAATTCGCTATGGGCGGAATGATGTATTAGAGATGACTGCAACTAGAGGCTAATAGAAGTGTATTTCTTTGCCATGCGGTACATCCCTGGCACTGATAACTTACCTGAACATCCGAAGTCTCTGAAGAAGTTAACATAATGATATAGCTGTCCTGCAAAGTTTAAATTTATGAGCTAATAGATCTCTACGAATTTGCATCCGCATTTGTTTGGACGCCATCAGTACTGTTGGTCTCACGCCGCCATTTATAGCCAAGTTTGATTAGTGACACCCATTACACCTTTTGATGCCCTTTTCTTTTTCAGAGCTCGCATTGATATTCCCTGAAATGCAAATTCTTCAAGCGTTTTCCAACACCGACGAGATTTTAATAAATTGAGTGCCCGATCCCAAGAGTATTTAAATTGAAACCGCAGTTACTGCCCGCCACAGTGGCCGAGCGGTTCTAGGCGCTTCAGTCTGGAACCGCGCGACCGCCACGGTCGCAGGTTCGAATCCTGTCTCGGGCATGGATGCGTGTCATGTCCTTAGATTAGTTAGGTTTAAGTAATTCTACGTTCTAGGGGACTGATGACCTCAGATGTTAAGTCCCACAGTGCTCATAGCCATTTCAACTGCCATTACAGTTTATTACGTTTCCTGACATCTTTATTTCGCTACACTCCATAATTATGCTGCACCAGAAACTTGGCGTTTGCGTCCCGATACTGGTCTCATCGTATTGCACTTAATGATTATATTCGCGACAGTGCTCGGAGACAGCTGATCTGCTTGGTTGTTTTAGTCAGGTAAGTTGCTAACGTATCTCGCAGCTTTCATCGACTGCTCTGATAGTCTGCTCCACGTAAGACCTGCCACATCCGCATGGAATGCGATAAACACCTGGCTTTCGCAGACCCAGATCGTCGAAATATTGTGCATAAAATGGCATCAACAACCGGGCAGGATGCACGGAGCACACTATTAATCGATCACGCCGAGAAAACCTGAGAACTCAATTTGATCCCTATGAAATATGGATATAACCTTTGGTTTTCCCGTCTCTCAGGAACTACCCACTGGTTAGTCCGAGTGATATGTGCCAACAATTGGGTCGAAAGTGACACTTGGCCACACGGCCGATATTGCATGTTCTCCAAATGGTCTTACTTCGGAAAGAACGTTCATTGCTAACGTTCGTCACCTTCGATTTCGATAAAACCTGTGTATCTGTTCAGTTCAGGAAGGATGACGAAGGATATTTGCCCGAATCGTAACAAGTACTGTCGAATATGGATTGAATGCCGTTTGTCCAGAATACGAGTCCAGCGCCACCACATAGCTGCCATTCTCGGTGATATTACACCGAGTTCGACGAACAACCTTATCTATGCTTAACATCCGTTATTAGCGCATTCGTGCCTCTCCGAGCCAAAATAACAGCAAAAATGACTTTAGGTTCTCAGAATAGAGAGCGCGTATCGTATTCCACCAACCGTATTAGAGCACTCACGCCAGAACGTTGCTTAGTGAGTTCGTTCTGCTGTGTAGCGAGGCGGTGAAGCGTTATGTAACAACAGAAGAGTTAGAATACGAGTGTTTGGATAATTATGGTCTTTGCAACAGCAAGAACCCTCGCGCAGTATCCTGACATGTAGCAAAGCGCAGAGAGCGAAGTGACCTACCACCACTTCAATATTTAACTCACTCTTTCGACACTCAGATGCAGAATTGCTATTCACACATGGGAATGAGCATACATGGCAATGCGTGGGTTTGTATTTCCGAACTGACAATCTCTGGCTCTTACACCTGGTGTTAGCGCTCGTTCTGGGTACGTTTACGCTTAAAAGCGTTCTAGTACCAAAGCTTCCGTCAGAATTTAAGAACAACTGCTAATCGCTCAGAAAACAACGGCGGCGTAATGGAATAAGGGAGAAAGGTTAAGAGTTTATCGGTCCGTCGAGGTCGAGACGGAGGACATGTCAGGATTGGACCTGGATGGTGCAGGGAATCTATTTAAGGAATGACCAAGTGTGAATCTCTGAAATTGATTTATGTATTACGGTACTCAGTTTAGTTCCAGACCAGTAGCAGCGCTGTACGTGATACAATCGTACTAACGTCAATCATTAAATGAAATATGTGTAATGCGATTTTGGCCGGCAGACATCATCTGGGCTTGTGTGGCCGCCTAATACACGTCTTCTTATTAACCGCATATATAACCGTTGGCAAGTCTCCCCATTGTCTGGCTTTCGTTATAATAGGGAGGTAAGATTTTGGTTCACTTTGCAGCAAGTTACAAGGGCAAACTGTGCGATCTATTTCGCTTCTTCAATGAGACTTCCACTTTTAGTGGTTCTTAAAAAATTTAACTGCCTATGGATGGTACTACGAATAGCAATGGTGTAGATCCATAATATTCCACAGGCTTTTAATAAAGTTCTAGATTTCGTATTTGACGCAATATGCATGTGAGGAACGGTTGTAGCTTTTTTGGCGGCTTCTGATGCATTATGGACATCTAAGTTAAACGAAAATCTTGGGAAAAAGCCGATGTCGAGGCAGCAGAGACGATGACACGGGTAGAATCGATCGACGAAACAAGATTAGCGCGTCCTCCGCTACCGCAGGTAACAGCGTGTAAGATTTTGCACTCTAATAATACATGCGTCGCCTGTATTTAAAGTTACAATTGGAGACCAAACAGAACAGATAGCAATGTTTGCCTTGCAGCCAGCGAATTCGTTAGGTATGTGACTGGAATATTTGAATGTTGAACTCCTTCGAGGATACATACTCTTGCCTCGCCGAAGTCAGCCATGCTTGAAGTTTACAGTAGCGAATAATTCGAATTATCTGAGAGCCCCTCTACCTGCGCTTGATCAATGTTTTAGGGGAAACACCCGATTTTATTATTCACACTTCTGTACTTGTAATACTGTCAGCAGCGAAAACGGAGAGAATTTGGAAGGTATTTCTCCCCTTCTGTCGTAAGAAAGCCTACAGCTCTTCTTTTTATTCTGGTTAGCCGAACGATATTTATGCGATACGTCGAGCGTTATCCAACTTCGTCAAACGAGATAAAACACGCCCCCTCAGTCTCGCCGTAAATCTAATATATTACTGTGATGCGGCGTAAACGACTTTTTGGTCCGCACTCTTCTTACAGGCCGACGTTTCTGCCGCCTGTTGTGTTGTTTCCAGAAAATGAGGTCAAACACGCATTGACAGGCCGAAACTGCTGTTTTGCTAGGCTTCATAATTTAGTATCAATTAGTGCTGCTTTAAATTATTCAGATGTTCAGGTTCCCCTTTCAGCCAAGAAGACCTGACCTGTTTGTGGAAAACACAGCGTAAAATCTTTATGTGCTGGATACAATGGTAGATCCGATAGCTGCATTCTCCCGTTCCATCCACACTTGGTCGCTAAATTATTTATCACCGATACGCGCGTACGGGTCGCTGCTTTGCTTGCATGCTAAATGCCGGGTTACATTCTAAGCACCTCTACTTTTTTCATAATGAAAGTCTTGCTGTGAATTTAGAAAGCAATAATGAAGTCCGTCTGGAGTGAGACTGGGGCTATGTTATGCATAGGCCTCTGACAGCAGAATAACTTAACTCGCAAGACAGAGAACCCTGTCTCAACACACAATAGACTTGTTAACGCAATTACATGACCCCCTCCTCCCGCCTCTCACTTGTATCTAGAGAAAGTAACGTCAAGATTAAATCCGTGAAGGTCTCCAGATTAACTCATTTTTCATGCTCAAATTAGGATCCTGTGCCGCTTGCATTTTGTATGAAAGCCCTTTCCTTCCGTCTTTAACTCTGCGTGTTTCTGCGTTTCGTAGAATTCTCTGAACTCTAAACCAACAAATAGCGTCCTTACTTTTACGGTATTCTAGTCACATTTCACGTTTTTTAGTATTTAGAAATATATAAATTATTGCATTTGTAATGCCGTAAAATCAGTACTAATTTCACAGTAATTCTACCGTCATTTTGAGACACCTCGCACCTCGTAATATAACCATAAAACTAATTTATCCATGAAAAACACAAATAACAGTTGTTCTACATTATGCTGTAATTTATCTTGTTCACTGATAAATATTAAATTGTTCTACCAAGCAGCGAGAGAAGAATCCATTAACACAAAATTATGTTTTAGATATGAATTTGGTACATAACCCCCCCTCTCTCTCTCTCCCTCCCTCCCTCCCTCCCTCTCTCTCTCTCTCTCTCTCTCTCTCTCTCTCTCTCTCTCTCTGCATCTTCCTCCACCCGTTTTCGCCGTTTTCTCCTAGTTTATTTATTTATTCAAAACAATTTATGTCTCCTAGTAGTACTCTACTATCTTAAGTTCGATGAGCAAATTGAAGCTGACAGAGTTTTCTGTAAGAAAATCGCTTTACAAAATGATTGTATTTCATTACAAAAGAAGCATTTACTCGTTATCAGACCGGTGAGAAATGTACAGCTCAATGAAAACGCTTCCCGTTTTCAGATCACTGTTGGGGCTATATCCATAACCCGACACCATGGATCATTAACGTGAGCACAAAATGATGCAACTATAGAGTGATTTTTAATGTAAATTTGTTGTAACAGCTATCCATTCAGGACTCTTTTAGTGCACGGTCGTGTGTCGAAGAGTGTAACTGTATTACAAGTCAACATTCCAAGATTTCGCTATCTAATTCGTCCACGGTTATTTCTTTTTTACTCTTGATGAGTAATTGGCCCTCATTTTCATTTTTGTCCTAGGCGTCATTGAGTCGTCCGAACTGACTGGACCTCCATTCTGTTTAACTGACACTAACAGGAACTCTGTGTGGAAACTTTGGTGTCCATCATTTGCGTACGAGACGTATTCTAACAGTACTATCATTAGACTATTACAATAAGACGCAGATACTCCATACAATTTTGTGATATTCATGTGTCCGTCCAGCCTACTGATTTTGTAACCCTGTTTTCCCAATATTAGCTTAAACAACACTGCAAGTGTAACGTACTGAGGAATGATTTGCAGACCCAGTCGCTATTTAAATATTCAGATTTGTTCATTACCCTGATTTGTTTCAGGTTTTTCACACCTATCGCCGGCCGCGGTGGTCTAGCGCTTCTAGGCGCTGAGTCCGGAAGCGCGCGACTGCTACGGTCGCAGGTTCGAATCCTGCCTCGGGCATGGATGTGTGTGATGTCCTTAGTTTAGTTAGGTTTAAGTAGTTCTAAGTTCTAGGGGACTGATGGCCACAGATGTTAAGTCCAATAGTGCTCAGAGCCATTTTTCACACCTATCTGCGGAAGATACACATTTATCTTTTTACTAAGTCAGACAAATAAAAGCTGTGATGTTTGCTCCTGGTACACACATCTTTTTGTTTCTCCTTATGTGTTACTAAAGAACTCAAAACTGATATCCTATCTATTCCCTTAGGCCTTCTTTGCTCCGTTCTTGCACGTGGCCAGATTTCTGTTTCCTGCCACAAACCATCAGTTATCTTCCTGATCATAAGCTAGCCGCCCCTCATAAACTACCAGCCATTTATCTCCTCATATAACCCTATCCGCAGCATGGTCTTCATGTACAACGTAGTGTAATGCGTCTTTTAAAATCTGTCATGATCATTATGAATGTCACCATCGTCAACCACTTGACATTCACTGCTGGATAAATGCATTAAGATCCTCAGGGATACACATCGTGATCGCTTTCAACAGTGACGACAGTACGTGTAGTTTTAAGGATGATCAATGAAATCTATATTTTTAATAGTTTTAAAACACATATTTATCGTATTACATTATCTGAACGCCATTTATTATTTTTAAAACTGCTCGACTCGAGAATGGAATATTATGCATTATCAGCCCACCCCAGCCTGAGAGAGAGAAGAGGAGAAATAACAAAGGATTGTAGCAGAACGGACTGTATACACAATTTGCAAGTGAAGTTACCATACAAAAACGTACAGTAGCCAAAAGGAAGTGAAAGTTACAATCACGTTTTACATTATCGGCCTTTTCAATACTTACAAATAATGGTAATTAATTTAAAGAGGCCCGCTTCAATTGTACTAATATTTAGTCAAATGACGACTGGTTTCTGGATTTTAATATCTTATCTTTAGGTGCATGAAATGATTGTACTTGTGGTCGGGCCAGTCAGTGTGAGAGCCCCAATCGCTGCATGTTGGCGGCGCACGGTAGCAACGCCAGCCACTACTGTGTGGGGGGCTAAGCCGGAGCTCGTACACCTGAAGATGGCATTTTAAAATCCCAAAACCGGTCGCGGTTTGAGTAAACATCAGTACAACTGAAGCCGATCTCTCTAAATTAATTATCATACCTCTCAGCTGCGGATGTCCTACGTAGCAAATCTTGTACTTACAAATAAACCGTTTCTGTACACTATTATCTCCGTGACATCCTGTAACTGTACATATTTACTTTACAGTGGGATACGCATGCGCAATAAATTTAAACAGGTTAAGGCAATTTGAGGGCAATGATGTACTGAAAGTGTTCTTTTTGTATGTACGAGGGCTATTCGGAAAGTAAGGAACAATAGGTCGCGAAATGGAAACATTTGTAACAGTTAGCTACAACTTCCAGCTACTTATCTCCATAGTCGCCGATACGACTTGGACGTTTGTCGTAGCGTTGTACCAACTTTCCAATACCCTCGTTATAGAAGGCAGCCGCCAGTGCTTTCCGCCAATACGCTGGCCTACAGCTCATTGTCTGAGCCAAAATATTGTCTTCATAGCCAGCGGTTCATGTGAGCAGAGATGAACCTCAGAGGGAGACAATTATTGTGGGTAATCAAAAATTTGCAATTGAAGACGATGCAAAAGCATCTTCATTGGCCGGCCGAAGTGGCCGTGCGGTTAAAGGCGCTGCAGTCTGGAACCGCAAGACCGCTACGGTCGCAGGTTCGAATCCTGCCTCGGGCATGGATGTTTGTGATGTCCTTAGGTTAGTTCGGTTTAACTAGTTCTAAGTTCTAGGGGACTAATAACCTCAGCAGTTGAGTCCCATAGTGCTCAGAGCCATTTGAACCATTTGAACCATCTTCATTGCATCTGCAGAATGCAGCTGCGAATTGTCTTGAAGAAGAAAGCGCACGACAGTTATGTAATGGTGGCTGCATAGCTTCAGGCGAAATTTCTCACCAGGCCCTCGTACTTGGCGGGAGACACTATTGTTCTAGGTATCCTTATGTGCTCCCTGTGTGCTCAGAACTAAAAAGAACGACGTAACGCGATCGACGGGCATATTAGAGACACTGCCCAACACACCTGCGCAAAACTTCATCGGATTTTCACTGTAGTTTCCATTTCCCGACCGACCATTCTCGACCATTCTTTACTTTCCGAATAATCAAAAATGGTTCAAATGGCTCTGAGCACTATGGGACTTAACTTCTGAGGTCATCAGTCCCCTATAACTTACAACTACTTAAACCTAACTAACCTAAGGACATGACACACACCCATACCCGAGGCAGGATTCGAACCTGCGACCGTAGCGGTCGCGCGGTTCCTGACTGTAGCGCCTAGAACCGCTACCTTACAACTTTTGTATAGAGTTTGGCAAATATTGGCCATTAACAGCTGTTAACAAATTATACTAAATTGTTGTATTAAGGGGATGAAGCAGTGGCGCTAGGATGCAAGCAGTGAAGAGCCCAGCTTTGGCAGTGAAGACCCCCACGATATGACACTCGCACAACTTGCGCCTTCTCCAGCATCGTAGTCTGCTTTTGATTACCGACCATTCTGATTCACAGAACTGGCAACCCTTCTATGCCCAAATTGTCTAACGAGGAACAGATTTTCACAGTTTTGTCGTGCATTCGCGCGTTCACTGTGATCCGTTCGCAGTACAGTACACAATTATCGACGAGTCCCAGTGTCCCAGATTGCCCTTTGTAAACTTTGTGTAAATTAGAAGCTTTCTCTATTCCCCGCCAACTGAATGATTTCTCTGACTACACAGCAGCTGTTATTTGCAGTTCATCATGCGTCATATAGCCCCCACATGACAGAGACGTCAACATTGGAAACTTCATAAGAGAGCATATTGGCCGGCCGGTGTGGCCGTGCGGTTCTAGGCGCTACAGTCTGGAACCGCGTGACCGCTACGGTCGCAGGTTCGAATCCCGCCTCGGGCATGGATGTGTGTGTAGTCCTTAGGTTAGTTAGGTTTAAGTAGTTCTAAGTTCTAGGGGACTGACGACCACAGATGTTAAGTCCCATAGTGCTCAGAGCCATTTGAACCATTTGAGAGCGTATTACGATGTGCCAGATTATTCTCATCGAGCTGTCGTCTAGTTCAGTAAGACACTGTACAAAGCTGTCCTTCTTCGTACCTGAACAGTCATCAACATATAATCCATAAGCTACCGTACAGAGCGTGGCGGAGAGTACTTTGTACCACTGCTAGTCATTCCCTCTCCCGTTCCACTCAAAATGGAGTGAGGGAAATGTTATTGTATACCTCGGTACGAGCATTGATCTCAGTTTTTTTATCCTCCGTACTCGTTCCGTTTCATGTCATTTCGCAATGTTTTGCCTATATATCTATCCGATGAGACAAAATCAATATAGTATTCGAAGGTTACCTGAAATGTTCCTCCTACTTATTGGTTGCCATTTAACGCACCGAACAGAAATTATGTTTAAGCCATACTGAATCCGCATTCAGTCTAGCAACGGCGACACTTTCCCGTACACAAGAGCATCTGCAAGCAGTGGTGGACTGCTGCCCACCCTGATTGGCAAATCGATTACACGATTACTCTTCACGTAACCTTCGTCTCTGCTGAATACTTACTGTTCGTGAATAGGTACTAGAATCTGTTACTCCAAAGGTCTTCGAGCCAGTGATAAATTCCGTGCGCTCAGCCCTCTGTTAACGGTCAACTGCCTGGTATGGTATCGGAGACTTTCCGGAAAGCTGGCAATATAAAATCTGCCTGTTGGTCTGCATCCACGGTTCGCAGGGTATTATTTGTGAAAAGGGTGAAGTTCGCTTCGCATGTGCGATGCTTTCTTCATCCTTTCTGGTTTATGATCCCTCTAGGGTCCTCATTATATTCGAGCTTAGAATATGTTCAAGGATGTTGTAACAGCAAATAGTTTGTCTGTCACGCGGGGGACTCGTGTTCGATTCGTCCTGCTCCCAATGCTCTAGTCAGCGACGATGAACCCGACACCTTAAATGAGGAAAATATGAAGAAAAAGGTGAGATATTCAAAAAGCAAAGGAAATAAGCATATTGTGAATGAATACGAGGACGAAGAAATGTGTAAGAGAGAAGCTATAGTTTATAAGGATATTGGCTGATATTCGATCCCGAGTGTTTGCTAAAACTTATAAACAGGTTTTGTAGGGACAGTTACAAGTCACTATTCTTTGTTACCCCGCCTCAGTTTCTTTATTTTCGCATACTGTTTTGATGTAAGTCCTCGTCTTGTTTTTTTTTTTTTTTTTTTTTTTTTTTTTTAATTTGGGAGTGAGGGCGCTTCAGTTTTTATCGTGATATTTCATGAGGACGCGCTGAACCACTTGAAAGTATATGCACAATTGTGTCGAAATCTTTCACAGTGCGATGCATTTTCCTTTCCCTAGTCAAAAAATGGCTCTGAGCACTATGGGACTCAACTGCTGAGGTTATTAGTCCCCTAGAACTTAGAACTAGTTAAACCTAACTAACCTAAGGACATCACAAACATCCATGCCCGAGGCAGGATTCGAAACTGCGACCGTAGCGAAATGGTTCAAATGGCTCTGAGCACTATGGGACTTAACATCTATGGTCATCAGTCCCCTAGAACTTAGAACTACTTAAACCTAACTAACCTAAGGACAGCACACAACACCCAGCCATCACGAGGCAGAGAAAATCCCTGACCCCGCCGGGAATCGAACCCGGGAACCCGGGCGTGGGAAGCGAGAACGCTACCGCACGACCACGAGATGTGGGCGACCGTAGCGGTCTTGCGGTTCCAGACTGCAGCGCCTTTAACCGCACGGCCACTTCGGCCGGCTTTCCTTAGTCACCATTGTACTCATTTATTGTAACGTCATCACGGGTTTCTGCCACGTGCAATAATATCGTGTTCGGCTAGTACACAATGATGTGGTATACGATAAAGAGCGAATTGTTTGTGTATTTCGCGAGGTAAAAACGCTGGACGTCAAAATTCAGAACGCCGCAGTAATGGAAGAAGGAGAATACGCCAAACGAGGTCAGCTGCATCTGGTGAATAGTGATTGTTTGTTTACGTTTTCATATTACCGACAGGGCCACCAAACGAAGTAAACGCTCTGTCAAACTTGTTATATTTCTCTTTCTCCGCAGGCAGCCCACAGCACACTCTAAGACAAAAAACTTCTACAGTAAAATCTGTGTACGGGCTAGCGCTATCCGCAAAGTAATCTCCGTTAGGCTGTACAGTAAAACCGAGCAAGGTGGCGCAGTGGTTAGCACACTGGACTCGCATTCGGGAGGACGACGGTTCAATCCTGTCTCCGGCAATCCTGATTTAGGTTTTCCGTGATTTCCCTAAATCGTTTCAGGCAAATGCCGGGATGGTTCCTTTGAAAGGGCACGGCCGATTTCCTTCCCAATCCTTCCCTAACCCGAGCTTGCGCTCCGTCTCTAATGACCTCGTTGTCGACGGGACGTTAAACACTAACCACCACCACCACTGTACAGTAAATATTGGTATAGTAAAATAAATATTTTAAAAAATCTTAAAACTACACCTTTTCAATACTTCTTACATATCATTCCACCACACTGATTTAACCATCTATTATATCTTGTAACGAGTTTACAAACTCCCCTTCTCTAAATTCTTCCGTCTGAGATTGTAGCCAGCCCGTGATAGTGTCTTCCAATTCGTCATTAGTCAAAGCGTTGCGAGACAAGTCACTTTTTCATGTGTGAAAAGGTGGAAATCACTTCGAACCATGTTTGTGCTGTGATGTTCAAAACAGCCCCGGCTGAACTGACGCTACTCTTATAGTATTAGCCAGTCAGTGTATGGCCGAACACCGTCGTACAAAATCACACCAGTTTTTAAAATAACCGCGTCACTTGTGCTCTTCTCAGTTTTCTTAATGTCTCGCAGTACACTTCTGAAATGATTGTAGTTGCACGTTCCATTAACGCCTTAAACAAGATCCTCTTAGTGCCGTGAAAACCTGTAGCCATAACCTTTTTGCTTTCTTACATATGATAGGCGAAGAAATGTGACCCCACACCATTGACAACTGTTTTGTCTCCATTGTAGCATACGAAACTCTTGCCTCGTCAACAGTCACGATTCGTGGTCTGCGTAATTTTTTATGTTTTCTTATTTTAGTTTCGTGTGATATGGTATCTGACTTCTTAATCGTAATACAGTAATTACAGCAGGTCTTTAACGAAACAAATGAAGTTATTTAAGACTAACACAGAAATGACAGTATAATAGTTATCGTTTTTACTCTTGCATTTTTAAAGATGTATTTAGCATTTAAACGTTCACTCTGTTCTCTTTTATGTTTTCCAATTTGTTGTCAGCATTGCTTCCCTTTTCTTCAGTTATGCCCCTTCGTCCAAAGTAAAAGGAAAGAAAAAACGCTTTCACTTGGTCTAAATCTGCTTCTTTTTTCCGAAATGGTTCCAGGGCAACCAAGCAAGTCACGTAGCCACATGATCTAAGTTTATTGTTTCACACTACTTCATTAACTTCACTCGGACCCAGTTTCCATTATACTGGCCTGCGATTGGTTCTGTCGAGTAGTACCAACTGTTATACTTACCACTTTACCCGCCCGGATAGCCATGAGTGTTAAAGCGCCGGGATGGTGCGCTGACCTCGGATCAAATCCGCCCACCGGATTAACAACAAGATGCTGTGAGCGGCCAGTGTGGATATGGTTTTTAGGCGGCTTCGCACATCCTACAAGGTTGAATACCGGGCTAGTTACGAAGTCTGGCCACTGTTACACGATTCGCAGACATTTAGAAAACTTCCACTCACTTTCACATAAATAACCCCACACTCCGACAGTCGGGGTGCATATATTCCGTCCCGGGGATAACGGTGTCGCAAAAGGGTGGGCATCCGACCACCCCTTAAATTAACCATGCCAACCCGTTAATAACCATGCTGATGCGGGACGAAGGCAGAAGAAAAAGAAGAGTGTTATGCTTACCACTTTCATTTCCATTACGTTTCTTTAGGACACTACGTCACCAGTCTAGCAACGCGCTTCACTTTATTTACGTTGCGTTTATTCTACTCCGGTGATGAATGTGGAAAAACTGGTAGCATGCTTCTCATGTAACTAGGGATGCAGCAATACTGCGAAGAGTTCAGAGAAGTATGATCCAGCGAATCGCTGGATGTTTGGAGACGCAGAGAGGTATGTTTGAGCATCTGTTCGGAAGACTATATATGTTTTGCGAAAGACATGTAGTCGCTGACAGCGTTTTTACAATATTACAACTGACAGATCTTACTGAATATAGTACGTGTCTTTCACATTGATATGTTTCTTTCCTATGATGATCGTCAATTAATTTTTTACTGATTATTACTCTTCACAAAAATTTCTGAAATGTCTCGCCAATAACTGCCATATTCTTTGTTTAAAAAACTAAGTTGTAGGATATGTATAGTTTAGGAAACAGCCCACGCTGCAGCATACTTGGGCAGATCAAACTTATAAAATAAAATAAAATAAAAAATTACACCTACACCCGGAATCGAACTCTGAACCTCAAGCAGGCTACTCCAAACTCTCCCCCATGCATTAATTTTCCTCCTCCTCCTCTTCTTCTTCTTATCTGACTTTTCATCGTTCTCCTTCTGTAGTTTTGTGTGGACATCAAATGGTGTCTCTCAAACTCCAAAGATAATAACTGCACCCAGTTTCTTTAATACAGCAAGGTGAGCTACCGCGCCGTCAGCTAACAAATCAGCACAGTTACAGACTTAAATCGAGGAACAAATACGCACAGGATGATATTCTGTTACAGATATTTTCGCACTGTTAGTGTGCAAGGAATCGTGCCGTGACCTCCGAGTGCGCGAATTTTGGTTCATCCTGTATGGCTCAAATACGACTTACGGTATCAACGTCTACGATGGTGGTGCCACCGCTCCCGTAGGAGCGTAAACAATTCGACGAATTTCTCTGTTTCTTCTCAAGTCAGTATCGAAAAATTGCTTCCATGCACCACTAACAAGGAGACCGTGCGGCAATTGGATATTTGTATTTTATATATACATATTTATGGTACGTGAAGTTCACAACTCAAATATCAATCTACCAAAGCTGTTCGATGCAACTCTCAAAAAATGCCATAGAAAATCGACTTTGAAGTTTACTGTGCGGATTTAAAATCCTAAAACAAGGATGAGTATTCGACGGACCGCATTGCTGTGTGGCAGAATGCTCGTCTGCCGTGTGGGTGACTTTGCTTCGATTCCTAATCGTGATAAATTTTTAAACAAAGGTGCATGTTCCACGAGCATATCCGTGAAGCATAAAACAGATGAATAAAATTAAATTTGTATTGTGTTTTTCATTAAAACAATATTTATTAACTATCTCTTATAAAAGATCGGCAACTAAGAACTTTTACCTTCAACGAAAAGTTTATTTTGTAACAAGAAATAGGAAGATTTGCATTATGCATAAAAATGGCAATTACATGTGTGTTAATTAGCATACATTTGGTGAATTTTGTATTTAAACGAGGTAGGTATTTGAACTGAAACGTTTCTTTATTCAAACAATATTTTGTGTTTCTTTGGAAGGCTGTGCTCAGCAGCTGTTGATTTCACAAGTTTCCGATGTTTTTTCCATCTTTATGTATTTTACGCTTCACGGAAATGCTCGTAGAACACCGTTATTTAAACATTTGCATTGCCGAAGAATCAAAGCCACGCCTCCGACGTGGCAGATGAGCATTCTACCACAGAGTCACGCTACCTGTCGAAATATAAACCCTCCTTTGGCGTATTAAAGGCGCTCAGAAAGCTTCAAAGTCGATTTTCTCGAGAATTTTTGAGAGTTGCATCGACTTGCTTTGGGAGTTCGATACATGGGTTCTGAAATTCACGTACTACAAATATAAAAAATTACAAAAATTCGATTGCTGTGTGGCCTCCTTGTAAGATCATATCCGCTGCCCCAGTTGAAGTTGTTCTCGCAGGTTCTACTTTCTACATCCTATTTAATGGTACAATCCCTGTTTGTAGATACCTAGGACAAAACGTTTCTTTATTCAAACAATGTTTTGTGTTTATTTGGAAAGCTGTTCTCAGCAACTGCTGATTTCACACGTTTCCGATTTTTAATGTTCGGTTGATGGCAGCACGGCGTAAGGATGACGTGCGCCAACCAATCAGAAGCCGTCCATGGCCTATATAAAGCGACATACAGAACTGACGCGGCAGGGACTCTGAGAATATTTTATACAAGAGTGTCGTCGCGAAAAACTCCGTTCTCACGATGAGAAATTATTGTGACTGGTACTAGTCTCCATAAACGCTCTTCATAAAAGCAACAGTTGATCAGACCATAGTGACTTCTGAAATGTAAGAGCGTGTGTACGGTGCATGCAACCAGACGAATAGACAGAAGATGAACTAAGGGCATCGTCGCCCTTTACCTACCCAGGTATGCAGCAGACACAAGAAACGTCACTTACTCCAAACATTTTATCTTAGTTTTCACATACAGCTTTACGAAGCTTTCAGGACAAAGATCTTGACCACAGTCCTGGTGAAATTGTTCGAAAAATGTGAACAGGACATTTAAAGAGTTCCAAGTCTCTTCCACACATCAACAATTTTAGGCAGATGTATTTCAGAAAGAAGAGCTATTTCGGCAGCAGAAATACATTAGCAGAGCAGTGAAAAATACAATTTCAAGCGAAGAAGTTCTCTATTGGAGTGGTGGACACAGAAGAATTCGATCGCAGCAGATTAAAAGTAGATGTCCCGTGTTGAGCTGTGGGCTCGGAGTTTGCAGTCGGCCGACACGCACGTTGAATGCTTTGGCAAGCAACGAATGGAGTGCTAAGAAATTGGGGGCGTGGAGTGGACACTCGGCCGCTAAGGTACACGGCTTTGTCATTCCCACGGCGAAATCTCCATATTGATGCGCCGTCGGCCCCCGCAAGTTTCGGCTTCCGACACGGCCCGCCTATAACGATTCCCCCGAAATTTGAATGCATGAAGCCTAACTCGACACCAGAGCGGCGAATAAAGGCCAAGGAATGGTTAAATCATTCTCGTATCCACCCCGACACGCTTTGTTTTCTCGTTAATTCTCTGAAAATTGCGTTCGCGGCTCATACCTAGGCCATTGGTATTCTCCGCGAAACGCCGCAGAAACTTAAAAACTCGGCACGGCGTTTCATCCCTTTGGAGGAAAGATCCCTTATAACATATTTCACATGCAGAGGGCTGTTTTGCTTGCCGAGGGCAATATTATTTCCATATTTTTCACATAATGCGCCCCTGTGTATGGCTTTTATTTCATGTGACATCATGGTAATGCATTTTAACGTCTTATCATTCATTGCGTCGTCTTCACAACTCCGTGCGGAGAACCGCAGCGCGGCGAGTAAATATTTGTTCGTGATCGGCCGTAGCTTCTGAGTTAGTGACAATTTTGCTCGCGCCAGACGGAAATAATGTCTCGAAACAATGACGCGAGTGACAAAAGGGCCATACGTGACATGTTTACGTGCATTGTCGCCAGCACAGAGAGGTTTTACGTCTTCCGAGACGCGAATGTGTAGCTGCATATCCGCGCCGTGTTGGACAATCTTTTACACATCAACGTCCTTCAAAATGGCTACAGGCGTACAGTGTGCGGTGCGTCATTTGCGTAGTTACTGTTTCTGATACTAACGATGACTTTTGCTCTGTAAGATGGACGAAAGTAACTCTGCCGTCAGTTTTTAAATTGCTAACTGTAGAAACAGGAACATTCGTGATAAGAAACTGAACATTCGTAGAATTTTTCATCGAATGAATTTAGTACCCAAAAGGAATATCTCGGAAATTCGAGCACATAAGCAGATATTTGCTGACGGTATGTTCGTTTCGTGCTGTCTATATGAATGCTATTGATGACCGTGGCGGCGACTCAGTGGTAAACGTAAACTTATGAAGATGAACGAAAAAACAATTTTTCTACGAATTTTAAATTATCCATTTTTAAAAGAAAAACGTGTCAATATCCCACGACAGCATCTGTACACTTTATTATACAGACGGTTACTTCTACGTAATACGTATTAATTATCCTGTTTCGAAGAAAACGCTTTTATTTAACTTCGTATCCAATTTGTCTGTGAAAATACTATTTGTTGACAAGGATGTCACATATACCAAAATTACATTAAAATACTCGCATCAGAGGCAAAATTCACAATTGGAATGGTAGTGAAAGTAAAAAAAGTCACATACATACTCACCTAAGCCTACGGGAATGAAAAGGTAAGTTCGCATAACAATGCTTTCCTGCTGATAGTCAGCGGTCTCAAGAGCTTAAAATTGTAATTTCATACTTCATTACCAGTTTCTGCCATGATCTGGGCGAGGCGAATATTCTTTGCATTGTGTACTGCAACTGATTTAGTGTGTGGCGTGGCAAGTACGTACGAGACTTCAGAAATGCTAAACAAATTTGGACAGTTAGTTTTTAGCTGTATCATCAATCTTCCCGTGTTCACAAACAAAGGATATAAACAGCTGTAATAAGACGCAGGCTGTACTAAGGAATAAGACTGTGCACTAGTAACAGCGGGGTTCTGGAACAGCCGGCCGGAGTGGCCGAGCGGTTGTAGGTGCTTCAGTCTGGAACCGCGCGACCTCTACGGTCGCAGGTTCGAATCCTGCCTCGGGCATGGATGTGTGTGATGTCCTTAGGTTAGTTAGGTTTAAGTAGTTCTAAGTTCTACGGGACTGATATCCACAGCAGTTGAGTCCCATAGTGCTCAGAGCCATTTTTACATTACTTCAAGCAAATGCCGTGATGGTTCCTACGAGGGTCGCGCTACGCGACGTTCTCGGTCAGAGAGCGTAAGAAGAAAGTGTAAAACATCAGCCGTTTCATTGTTAGGTGTGCGAAGTGGACCATGTTGATAGATCCGGCTGTAGCTGTTATGCCTACAAGCTGCTGCTACCTGTGGTAGTGTGCGTACAGCACTCGTAAGCCACAGCCGACTACCTGTCCCATCATAGCCAAATTACACCCGTAAACGTGTGTATACCGGATGTCCCAGAAGGAATGGTCAATACTCCAGTATATGACAGAGACAGCCATTAAGGCAAAAAAATGCAATAAACACGGGCTCTATGCATACTGTAAGAGCTATGACCAATTGCTCAGTAGAAAACATGTGTTTCGCAGTAGCGAATAAAGGCTCATAGCTCATAAGGTATGCATTTCAGAACCCATGTTTAATAGACTTTTTTGCATCGAATGATCGTTCCTGTCATATCCCTGAATATTGACCTTTCCTCCTGGTACACCCTGTATATTAATTATATTTTTTGTTCTTAAATGCAATACAGCTATATGCCCACTATCCTTGTAAAAGTGTTCCACAAATGAGTAAGCTACTACTACTACTACTACTACTACTACTACTACTACTAACAGGTAACGTTGCTTCTGCATACGTCCGTGTGTTAAGCACCAGCGAAGATAAAGCAACTTGTACCTGGCTTAAAGACTTATTCAGGACTTCTCGGCATAATCTCAGTAAAGAACTTATGTGTCAGTTCAAATGATATCGTTTTCTTCGGTTAGATTCACAAACTTGGTGACACAGCTACAGTTGTTTCTCAACCTGATTCCTGATTCCGACAAATTCCTTGGGCCGAAACAAATGGTACGACGGCCTAACGGCCAAATAATTTGCTGGCAACGGAGTACATCGCTAAGATTACTTATTTTGTTACAGTAAAGCAGGTTACTAAACGTGTTTCGTTTCCATTTTCCTTTGTTACTTGCTATTTCTGCATTTTTCCTGTCTTTGTAACTGGGTCTAGAGCGGCATTCTTCATGCAACAGAAAAATTGTTACTAATTCACTGTGAAGTACAACCTTGATTTACAGACAGTTGGAGACATAAAGTACAAAGCAAAAACGATCCTAAATCACTGTCCAAGTGAAAATTCGTAGTCGTTGGTCTCAACAGCATCTGAAAACTCTTTTAAGCTGTAGTTTAAAAAGGATTTCAGGTGCTTGCATACTAAAACCTCACCTGTTTCTTTATATCTAGAATTACTTTTTAATGTCTAAATGATTTAAATTTTTCAAGAAAATCTCATCTGTGGTCGCTCATTGAACCAGCCTCTAACAACTGATTCAGAGCGGAATGTATCAGAATAATTACCTTCTAAAGCATTGAGAGGACATAGCACATGCGTTTCGAACCCAATATGTTCTATTGTATTTGCAATAGCACACACAATAACATGACATTGGAGACACACAGCTACGCCTAAGTCGGAATAAAACTTTACGAGATAGGACAGCCAAAGTCGTTTCTTAAAACTGTATACTTTCACGTCACGGATATACGACAAATCTGACCGACAAGATAAACCAAGACTCAAGTTGTAAATTGCTAATTAGTCACAAATGTTTGATTTTTTTATAATTTTTGATGGACTTTCTCGCGGACTGTAATATTTGTTGCAAAATTACAAGCGCGGAACTCTACTTCACCAACTTATAGCTATTCCGTTTCCATCCACTTCTGAGCTTTTCTGTAAAATTGACAGAAACGTAGAATAACATGTTGATACACGATGTCTGGTAGCCGAATAAAAATTATAAGCGGGGAGCCAAACTTTACCGAATTATCCCGCAGGGTGGAGAGAATAAGAGAAAAATAACGCTCCTGTAAATATCCGGAAGATTGACAGACAGGAAGAAAAGATCCCACTTTTTCTGCCTTTTAAGCACAAGTTTTCTCGGCGGAATCTCTTCACGCAACGCTGGAACTGAAAATAAGAATCAAAATTTCAACCTCGAGAGTCACTGGGAGGGGACTCGGAGAAAAATGTAAAGCAGCCAGGCACTTGTGAGGCGTACGCGGGCTAGACAGCTTAGACAAAAGCTTCATTTGATTTCTGTTGTATAATACATGTCCCACGGAGGCGGCGCGCGCCGTGCGGAAACAAAACACGCGCACAAGACGGGCGAGCGTCAATACGGGCATACCAAATACGTGACACGCAAAGCCAAACAATGATGCGGTGCAGCTCAGCAACTAACAAAAGCAAGCTGGCGCAAAAACTAGAAATGAAACAGAAACCCTACTTTGGAGAGCTGAGTCGAGTTTACACGGCATCTTCGCATAGATGAGAGTTGCAGTAAGCGGCGTAACTGTTAAATTGTTTCCGCTCATTCCACTGATTCGCTGCTGAACTAACTCAGCGAGGGAAATCTAAGGCTCTCTCCCAGCACGAATGAGTTCGAAATTCGTATGAAGCTAAGTTTAATAAGAAACGACGTGATCAAAACAGAACAACTTAAAAATTCGTGAAGAAGGCTGTTAACTATCTGTACAGGGTGTTTAGAAGGAAGGAGACGTACATCGGTGTACGCCGTTATGGACCATTCTGAACGGAAGTCATGTAAATATTAGCTCTATTTTAAACCAAATTTTCCTTTTGTGTTTCATAGAATATAATAAAAACAAAGAGAAAATACGATGTTCTGCATTAATTTTATGTAATTGCTATTCCTATTCCTAATGCTTTATGGGACAAAGGGAAAGATATTTTTGTACAAGATCCTAGAAACAATGAAGACACTCTTCAATTAAAAACATATTGAAAACGTCCAAATGTGTGTGAAATCCTATGGGATTTAACTGCTAAGGTCATCAGTCCCCTGCTACGGTCACAGGTTCGAATCCTGCCGCGGGCATGGATGTGTGTGATGTCATTAGGTTAGTTAGGTTTAAGTAGTTTTAAGTTCTAGGGGACTAATGCCCACAGATGTTAAGTCCCATAGTGCTCAGAGCCATTTGAACCATTCATCAGTCCCCAAGCTTACAGACTACGTAACCTAAATTATCCTAAGGACAAACACACACACCCATGCCAGAGGGAGGACTCGAACCTCCGCCGGGACCAGCCGTTAAAAAACATATATGCACGCCAAAGTTTGCCTTCAGTTAAATGAGAGTGAACATACAAAATGACATATATCCAAAAAACATCTAAGTACCAGAGATTGACAACAAATGAGGAAAGCCGGGGCTGCTCAAAGAAGTTAAAATCTACACACATAAATGACCCCTACAGGCAAAGTGCAAAGGTGGAACTCATGATTTGGGCAGCTATGTCGTGGTATTTTATGTACCCCATGGTTACTCTGCAAAATCGCATTACTGCCAGGGATTATGTGACCATTTTGGCTGATCGGGTCCATCCCACGGTGCAATGTTTGTCCCGCAGTGGTAATGACGTGTTCCCAGACGATATGGCCCCTGTTCACCCAACTCTATCGTGCAGGACTGGTTTTGTGAAAATACTGACTAAAGACATTAATGAGTGGAAATATGCAAAACATGTTAAGATGTTGATATGTTTCTTTCCAAGACCAGCAACTATACAAAGAGAAAAAGTTGTTGTACTTGGTTGTTTGGGAGGCTGAGACGTGTTCACGTGTGACTTACGTAGTCTTGAAACGAAAGCACTTAAATAAAAATCTATTGTATAGTGCTTGTGGTGTTTCCATATTTTAAAGTGACTAACGCTTCGAAGTACCGCCGACAAGATGATCGTGACTGAGCACCACATCTTATTGTCACTGCTCGCTTTTGTGCTATCAATACTTTTTTTTTGTAACTGATGCGGTACCCAAGAAAATACTGACTAAAGACATTAATGAGTGGAAATATGCAAAACATGTTAAGATATTGATATGATTCTTTCCAAGACCAGCAACTATACAAAGAGAATAAGTTGTTGTACTTGGTTGTTTGGGAGGCTGAGGCGTGTTCACGTGTGACTTACGTAGTCTTGAAACGAAAGCACTTAAATAAAAATCTACCACACGCATTTCGGTCTCTATCTTGAGCCTCGAAAGGAGATTCGAGGTAGAGGCTTATGCTTGCAACTCTGAAGGAATTCTCAAAGGAACTTTGAATAGCGTTAAGATGCGCCGAAGCACTTAGGAAATTTGTCGTAATGGCGGTCCACGTGTCGGTCGTCGCTCATTGATATTTCACGCGCAGCGCCTGCCTTCTGCCTCTTCTTGTGTATTGTTAGGTCGGGCTGTTATTGGCGGATATGTGCGTCACTGGAAGGCGACGGAAGATGGCCATTGATATTCCCCTCACAAAGGTTAATCAGTATAATTGAGTTCATCAGGATACTGATGGTGTTGGATTGCTCATTTTCTAGAAATTCCTGCGAAAGTTAACTTTGAAAGCGCGTGTGAAAGGAGGGAAGTGTTACGTGCACCGGCGCGTCTCAGAAGAAATTTGCATATCGTACACCGAATTAATGTTAAGTGAAAAGACCCTTTTGATACTGATTGCGCAGAGTTTCGAGAGACGACGTGACGGGTTTGTGTCCTCGTTAAAACGCATTATAACTGAAACTTTATATTCCGGCCGCAACATATTTATTAATGAACGACAAGAAGAAACGACCTTTACTTCAGAAAGAAACTTCCGACATCAAAGGATAACTTATTACAAGAGAACCGAATATATATCACCTACTAGTTAGGTTGTTTAATGGAATATTTAGTGTTCTGGAACAGATCAGCCAATGAACGACCTCAGTGTCCTGAAAGTGCTATTCAGAGAATGTGTTGCTTATGATACATTGCGAAAAAAAAATACCATTGATATATGAGAGTTGGTGTGCTGGGCAACACGCTATAGGGGCCGTGGCAGGAGCACGTGGAGTGTACCATTATTAATGTGCAACATCTCAGAAATAACTTTTCCAAGCGACAAAAAATTAAGGGTAGTACACTTGTGAAGGAAATAGCTTGTAAAATGCTATTGCGACCAATTCTAGAGTATTTCTACATTTTCTCTCACCAAATATGCGAATAGAATAGCACAGACAGTCGTAATATTGGTACGAAGCACCCTTTCCCACGCACCCGCGCCCTGCACAGTGTCTTGTGGAGTATATACGTAGATATTTACAAACGGAACTAATTTGTGTTGACACTTTCTGATACTTCAAATTCGGGTCTTTGTCTTTCACGAACAAACCACAACGAATTTGTAACATTTTACACCAACGCTATAGGGCTATTATGTCCCTCTTTAACACACGTTTTCTGTCTCAAATGTCTTCAGTATCTCTTAATACTAGTGGAAAACTGTCAGTTTTGGTCAAGCCTTTTACAGAATCAGGTAAAAATTTTACTCTGACAGTCACTTTAAGTTTCCAGGAGGAAGAATAATCAAATAGTTCCCTCCTTTTGTGCTACGCTAGATAAGATCCGCCTACGTATGTCACGGTCACAGCTTTACAGAACGCAACGAGGCGTTCAGAAGTACAAGGAAAGCTTGAACAAGAGCTTAGTATACTAATCATTAAAACTACAACGCTAACAATATCACTAAAATTATTCACTGAAAGTCGGCTATAGTCAAAACTTTCCTAAGTAGAGAACCAGAAACAAGAGGATCCATTTCAAAAAATGCATCCGAAAGATGGTATTCTCTCAGTGAGGAACGCCCAGTAGGTACGAGCTTTCTACATTGTGCTTGAAAGTGTAGTTCGGTAAAGGAAAAGAGCAGTTCATCTGTATCTACCTCTTCATATATACTCCACAAGCCACTGTATGGTGCGTGGCGGTGGGTGCCTTGTACCACTACTAGTCATTTCCTTTCCTGTTCTACTCGCAAATAGAGCGAGGGAAAAACGACTGTCTATATGCCTCCGTACGAGCCCTAATTTCTCTTATATTACTTTCGTGGCCCTTACGCGAAATGTATTTTGGTGTCAGTAGAATCGTTCTGCAGTCAGCTTCAAAAGCTGGTTCTCTAAATTTTTTCAATAGTGTTCCGTGAAAAGAACGTCGTCTTCCCTCCAGGGATTCTCACTTAAGTTCACGAAGCTTCTCCGTAATACCTGCTTGTTGACAGAACCTACCGGCAACAAATCTAGCAGCCCACCTCTGAAATGCTTCGATGACTTCCTGTAATGCGGACTGGTGGGGATCTCAAACACTCTAGCACTACTCAAGAATGGGTCGCACTAGTGTTCTATACGTGGTATCCTTCACAGATTAACCACACGTTTCTAAAATTCTCCCAATGAACCTAAGTCGACCATTCATCTTCTCTACTGCCGTCCTCACCTACTCGTTTCATTTCGAATCGCTTTGCAACGTTACTCCTAGATATCTAATCGACGCGACTGTGGGAACAGCACACTACCAATAACGTATTCGAACATTGCGGGATTGTTTCTTCTACTCATCTGCAATCACTTAGATTTTTCTACACTTAGAGTAAGCTGCCATTCATCACACCAACTTGAAATGTTGTCTGTCATCTTGTATCCTCCTCAACGACGACACCTTCCGGTACACAGCAACATCATCGGCACCCTGTCCGTCAGAAGCAGGACGTTTCGCTCCAGAAATATAGACACGAAAGTGAGTTCTGGGCACAGGCAGATCACTGAATGCAGAATTACGAAATTTCAAGATTTTAGTAGCCTGTGGAAAAGGAAGGGAAAAATTGAAAATTAAGTATAAGGTTTTGAATTGATCTTACAAGCATAAAAGCACAAATAAAAATACTGCCTACGACGTACAAAGATCCCGTCCGCACAGTTTTAAGCTATGAGCAAGTTTCTATCCCTGTTTTCACATTTTGCAGTTCGCAGCCATGTAGATGGTGGTTTTCAAGGTTCTCAAACGGCAAGAATCGAGTATCCTATCAGAAATTTCGATCTTACGAAATTTCAGTTATATAGCGATGACGCTGCATTCTGAATCGTTTCGTGTTGGTTTTTATCAAACTTTTGTGTACTGAAAGCAGTGTAGTTATTTCTTACAGAATGTGAAACACGAATTTTACTTGCGGAGAAATTAGCGAGTGAGGTGGCACATGGGATTCGTATTCGGGCGGACGGCACTTCAAATCCCTGTCTGACTGTGCAGAAACGTTTTTTAAGTTTCCCCTTAATCGCTTAAGACGAATATCGGGCGGTTCCATCGAACGGATGCACCGAGTTTCCTTCCCCATCCTTTTCTAATTCGAGGTTTTGCACCGTCTCTGATGATCTCGTCGTTTACGAGACACTAAATCTTGATATTTCTTCTTCCTGAGATACTGGCGATGATGTTCAGATCTGGGAGCCTGGACAGTCTGTTAACTGATCTGTGATACTACCAAATACCGCTTTCATTTCCGAGAGCCTTCTTCGCAAAGACAGTATGTGATTACGAGAAACTATACCTTCGTTTTTTTTCAGTTTATTTTAAATAAACTGCAGAAAGAGTAATGCGCTAACGCCGGAGTTTTCAAAAATCCAGGCACCTAAATTGCGCTCTTCTTCGATACTCTGCATTCCCGATTCTTACCGTGCGTTGGCGAAATGTTCTTGTCGAAAGTTGGTTCTATAGTGCATTGCCCTCCATTGTTATTTATAAGTGAGTTTCTTTCGTTTTCTCTCTCCTCAAACTGTTTAGAGGCTAGCCGTATGAGCAGTTATTAAACATCGTCTCTAGTGAAGGAGGGGAAGCTCGAGGAAGAGTTGTGCAGAGTAACTCCACAGTTAAAATTAGCTCGTTAGAGAATCTCGTAAGATGCGATAAGTGCAATGACAGACGTGGGACGTGGGCTGCTTTGGAACAGTGGACGCAAAAACTGCGAAATACGAGAAAAAAAGAGAAAGAGCGGCTAAACGCGTACGGAGCCAGCTCGAAGAATCGGCGCCATCGAGGGGACGGCTCGAGTGGTCAGCGCAAGGTGTAATGCATTATCCACTCACATTCCCAATACCCACGACAGGGAAAAAGACGTTCTTCGGCCGGAGCTCGGGAGGTGGTTGACATATCTCCACGGCTTAACACTGGAGCATATTTCAGCGAAACTGTCTACAGTCGAAAGCCTTGACAAATTTCTCATTTTAGAAGAAATAAAGCAGGTGCGGCGCGCCGGCCGTAATTTAGTGCTCCCCATTCCGGGTAATGCCTATGACTGCTGAATTTCACACATGAAAGTCCATTTTACGACGGCACATTGAATAAAGACGGGCCATTTCTGGTCCGTCAGTGTATCCATCTGCGTGGAAACGGCAATAATAAGGCCGTCTGATTTACGAGGCCTCCGCCGGAAACTGTCGATACTAACGCCATCTGGGCCGGCGGTAGGCTGCGGCGGACAGCCGTCATTTGTAACTTCTCAAGTTGGGGAGCCAGCGACAAACAAATCACACAGCTGACCGATCGACCGGGCACTAGCCCTAGCCGCCGCGCCGCGCCGCGCAGCCCAAGGGGACAATATTAAATAAATGCTCTCTCTTTTACATAGCGCCTCCCCTCGCCTCCTGCTCCGTGAAATATTTCTCCTCGGCGCGGCCCTGCAAACACCTCTCACTGTCTCCTCCACCAAAATACCTCGGCCACCCTCGCTCTTTTGCCTCAAAACTCTCCGAGTGTTCGTTTATATTTTATTTTATTTTCGCAGGCGCGAAGCTACCATTTTAATACCGCGTGACTTCAGCGAGGCTTTTGACGCTGTCTGTTTGGATATATTACTTACGAAAAGAAACAGCCGAATTTCTCTAAGGAATAATACCGTGGTTCGATAGCTACTTTTATATCAAATATTAAGCAGTCATTACAGAAACGTGTGTTAGTAACACCCAGATTTCAGTCCTTGACCTGTTGTTTTTTTCCCTGTACATCAATGATGTTTCGTCTCTCTTACACTCTTGTAACTATAACTAATATCGTAGTGACATCCAGCTCTACCTACACGTCAGCCCTAACAACATTACTTCTGGTATGTCATGTACGCCTGACGACCTTTGTTCAGAATCACGATGGGCACAAAACCTGGATCTAAAGGGGAGACTCCTCCCAAAGCTTTAACTTTTCTTCTACTTTTTCGATTACAAGTGAATTTATGTTGTTGGGTTGTTTTTGGGGAAGGAGACCAGACAGCGAGGCCATCGGTGTCATCGGATTAGGGAAGGATGGGGAAGGAAGTCGGCCGTGCCCTTTCAGAGGAACCATCCCGGCATTTGCCTGGAGTGATTTAGGGAAATCACGGAAAACCTAATCAGGATGGCCGGACGCAGGATTGAACCGTCGTCCTCCCGAATGGGAGTCCAGTGTCTAACCACTGCGCCACCTCGCTCGCTACAAGTGAATTTAAAAATCATGTCCATCACGTAAAGATGTAGCAATACCCAAGCTTTGATGTCCAGAACTTTATTGGTTTTCGAGTTTTGAATTTTTAATATGCTTTTAATGTCAATTTTGATAACCAACTGTTGGTGCTCAGATCTTAATTTTCACATTCCAGATTTTTTAGGTACTTTCATAAGACACTGTTCAATACTTCGATGCAGTCATTTTATGGTAAATATTATTAATTTACTGTCAGTATTTGTTTGAAGTTCCAAATTTAAATTTTCTTCAATTATTGGTACATAAGCTACATCTTTGGCAAAATTAATCCATATAAGTATGTAAATATCTCAAGACTACTTCCTGCAAAAATTTCATTGAAACTGGTTAATATTTAGGCTAAAAAGTTGGTATTGGACTTAGAAAAACAAACTTACGTGAAAACTGATTTAAAAATTTTATTGAAAATGAATGCTACAACAAGACATACCCATTAACTTTCACCATCACAATACGTAAGGCTTTTGTTCTTGTAATTTCAAGACCAGGTTAGCTTTTTTTTTTTAAATTTTTCCTTCTGCAGGCAGCATGTCGTAGAATGCTCGATTCGTCGTTGATCTCAAGATAAGTAGGTCTTCTTCTGGGAGGGCGATACAGGAGTGCTGGAACACCTGCCTTCTTTATTCTTCAAACATCCCACTCTGAAGTGAGAAACAGTTTCTACAAGACCCAAAAAACATCTTTTTTTCTTTTTTTCTTTGGGAGACTTGTTCCAGATGACACTGTGTAAACTTTCTTCTACATTTTGTGTCCTGCCACGAGGGTGTCTAGCCATGAGTGCATCAGATGCGAGTCTCTGATAGACAGGCACTGTCTGGACCACTTTGGCAGCTCACGGTGTGTCACAGCTTCTCGCGTAGCCTATATTTCGAAGATTTCTTAGACGTACTTGTAATTCGAATACAAGCAAGCCGTTTTAGAATCTAAGAGTTCACATTCCAAAGATGTGAAACAGCCACTGCATTTGTTTTAAATTGAAGTTCTATGGTGGAGTCTCCTCTTAAACTTAGGCCTAAGAAGTCACAGATGATCTCCATATCACACTAGAACTTTATCGACTAACATATTCGTGGAACAGTTCCACTCATACTCCTTGATGGTATCGAGTTACCCAATAAAGAAACAGTAAAAGAATTAGGCGTAATCTTGAATGAGCCTCTAAACTGGGAAGAACAAACTGTCACACCACGACGTCCTAAATCGCCATCTTTATACCTGTCCAGTGTACACTCCTGTCACATCTTCACTACTGTGATGTAGTTTAGCACGGTCCAAATGGCGAAAACTCCATGCGACTCGATATAGCCATGAATGGTGCGGTAACATGTGGTTGTTTGATCACATCAGTCCTTCTCACGCTCAGTCAGAACTGATAAGACTGGGCAGGCCACATGTTTTTCACACTCCTCGTTTTCTTCATCGGTTATTTAATCAATGATGTCTCCATACCTTTCCTCGAATATCATTCCATATCTACAATACAAAATCTGACACGTCCAGCATGTTGGCTGTAACTATGGACGACAATAAACCCTTCTCATTCCCTTATCCATTTAAACCGAACGATTCTCCAACAAACTGCACAGTAACTTGTAACTGATCCATAACCACGCAATTTCAGAGGAGATTATCGCTTTGGTTCAAATGGCTCTGAGCACTATGGGACTCAACTGCTGAGGTCATTAGTCCCCTAGAACTTAGAACTAGTTAAACCTAACTAACCTAAGGGCATCACAAACATCCATGCCCGAGGCAGGATTCGAACCTGCGACCGTAGCGGTCTTGCGGTTCCAGACTGCAGCGCCTTTAACCGCACGGCCACTTCGGCCGGCGATTATCGCTTTGTCTGGTATTGTTGGCGTAGACTTCCTCTCAGCATATCCCGTATGTCTTCCTCCTATCCAACAGAAAATCAGTATTTCCATCACATTGTCTGCGCTATCTCAGCTTTCTTTTTCTCCGTGAATGTCTGTTTGCTTACTTATTCATCTGATCTGCTAACTCTACTGAATTATTTCACGCTCTCCTCTGAATAAGTCAACTTCATCTCCAGATTTCATTCATTATGCACTGTTGCCATGCATTTCTGTTAGCATGCAATTACTCGCCTTCTAATACGAGGGCAGTTCAATAAGTAATGCAACACATTTTTTTCTGAAACAGGGGTTGTTTTATTCAGCATTGGAATACACCAAGTTATTCCCCAATCTTTTAGCTACACAACACTATTTTTCAACGTAATCTCCATTCAATGCTACGGCCTTACGCCACCTTGAAATGAGGGCCTGTATGCCTGCACGGTACCATTCCACTGGTCGATGTCGGAGCCAACGTCGTACTGCATCAATAACTTCTTCATCATCCGCGTAGTGCCTCCCACGGATTGCGTCCTTCATTGGGCCAAACATATGGAAATCCGACGGTGCGAGATCGGGGCTGTAGGGTGCAAGTGGAAGAACAGTCCACTGAAGTTTTGTGAGCTCCTCTCGGGTGCGAAGACTTGTGTGAGGTCTTGCGTTGTCATGAAGAAGGAGAAGTTCGTTCTGATTTTTGTGCCTACGAACACGCTGAAGTCGTTTCTTCAATTTCTGAAGAGTAGCACAATACACTTCAGAGTTGATCGTTTGACCATGGGGGAAGGACATCGAACAGAATAACCCCTTCAGCATCCCAGAAGACTGTAACCATGACTTTACCGGCTGAGGGTATGGCTTTAAACTTTTTCTTGGTAGGGGAGTGGGTGTGGCGTCACTCCATTGATTGCCGTTTTGTTTCAGTTTCGAAGTGATGAACGCATGTTTCATCGCCTGTAACAATCTTTGACAAGAAATTGTCACCCTCAGCCACATGACGAGCAAGCAATTCCGCACAGATGGTTCTCCTTTGCTCTTTATGGTGTTCGGTTAGACAACGAGGGACCCAGCGGGAACAAACCTTTGAATATCCCAACTGGTGAACAATTGTGACAGCACTACCAACAGAGATGTCAAGTTGAGCACTGAGTTGTTTGATGGTGATCCGTCGATCATCTCGAACGAGTCTGTTCGCACGCTCCGCCATTGCAGGAGTCACAGCTGTGCACGGCCGGCCCGCACGCGTGAGATCAGACAGTCTTGCTTGACCTTGCGGCGATGATGACACACGCTTTGCCCAACGACTCACCGTGCTTTTGTCCACTGCCAGATCACTGTAGACATTCTGCAAGCGCCTATGAATATCTGAGATGTCCTGGTTTTCCGCCAAAAGAAACTCGATCACTGCCCGTTGTTTGCAACGCACATCCGTTACAGACGCCATTTTAACAGCTCCGTACAGCGCTGCTACCTGTCGGAAGTCAATGAAACTACACGAGACGAAGCGGGAATGTTTGAAAATATTCCACAAGAAATTTCCGGTTTTTTCAACCAAAATTGGCCGAGAAAAAAAAGTGTTGCATTACTTATTGAACTGCCCTCGTAGAACGCAGCGAGAAAATTATTTAATATAGTGTTAATAAGAATGATATTCCTGTAATAGTTATACATTTATTTCTATGTCTCTTGCTGTTGTTGTTGTTTTTGGCTATTATTATTATTATTTTATTAAGCTGTTCTGAGGCAGGTTTTTGGACCAGTACACGATGAAGACAACTATAGAAAAAGCAAAACCCGTGAATTGCACGAGATGTACAAATCGATGCATGTTGTGGCTTTGGTTAGAGAGAGAGGAGACACGTGGTTTGGGCACGGAATGCGCCGAAAAGGCCAGATCACCAGGAAGGTGGTGGAAGAAAACGTCAGAGACAACAGACTGAGGGGTAACCACTGCTGAGATGGATTGACGGGATCAGAAAGGATATGAGTACGGTGGAACTACCTGGACAAGAATACACGAATCGAGGAAGTTGGAGGAGGCTGACTGGCAAAGCTAAAGACCGACTGCGATTTGTGTGGCCAACTTCGGAAGTAAGTTAATTTTATTATTTATAGCTTAAGCATGGTGTATATTGTAATTTTAACTCACGAAGTACGTGTGGTTAGACGTGAGATGAATAATACCAGATGAAATAAATTCTTAATTTTTTTTTTTTTTTGTAGATCGTTGTGTTTGATCGTTGCGGACGTCACATGACACCAGTTAAAGTTCGTTTGTTGATCCTTCCACTCTGTTTTTTATTACAGAGGCCAACCACCTCTCTGACCGAACACGCTGAGCTACCGTGCCGGCGATCCATCTGAGCCACCGAGGGCACAGAGGATAGTGCGCCTGCAGGGACTTATCCCTTGCACGCTCCCTGTGAGACCAACATTCCCAATTTGTCCCCGCAGGCGCACTATCCTCTGTGCCCTGGATGGCTCAGATGGATCCTCTGTAATAATAAAAAAAAAAAAAAACTGAGTAAAGGGGTCAACGATCAACTTGAACGGATGTTACGTGACGTCCGCACAGACCAAACACAACGAACAACACCGAACAGAATATAGAAAAAGAAAAAGATGGATAGGGCGTCTGCCATGTAAGCAGGAAATCCCGGGTTCGAGTCCCGATCGGGGCACAAATTTTCAACATATCCCCAATGATGTATATCGACGGCTGGTTCCAGCTAGGGTCTCGATTTAATTATCATTTCATTCTAGACAAGCCGCACGGTCATCTATGGTTCAAATGGCTCTGAGCACTATGGGACTTAACATCTGAGGTCATCAGTCTCCTTGAACTTAGAACTACTTAAACCTAACTAACCTAAGGACATCACACACATCCATGCCCGAGGCAGGATTCGAACCTGCGACCGTAGCGGTCGCGCGGTTCCAGACTGTAGCGCCTAGAACCGCTCGGCCACCCCGGCCGGCGAAACAGTAACAGCAGAATGGGTCGGGCAGGAGAGTTCAGTGGCTTCGAACGTTGACTAGTCATCGGATGTCACATCAGGGACTTTCAGCTGCCGAAGTTGACAGTTCGTGGAATCACTGAGAAATTGAAACGGGAAGGAACACCCACAGCTAAAGCAAGACCAGGCACACCTCATGTACTAACGGACAGGAATCGTCAAGCACGAGTGAGGGTGGTAATGGAAATGGAAATGCCGTGTGGCTAGGGCCTCCCGTCGGGTAGACCGTTCGCCAGGTGCAAATCTTTCGATTTGACACCACTTCGGCAACTTGCGTGTCGATGGGGATGAAATGGAGATGATAAGGACAACACAACACCCAGTCCCTGAGCGGAGAAAATCTCCGACCCAGCCGGGAATCGAACCCGGGCCGTTAGGTATGACATTCCGTCGCGCTGACCACTCAGCTACCAGGGGTGGACAGGGAGGGTGGTTATAAAAGCTCACTTGAAATCAGTGGAAGGAAACATTCGCTTGTTTCAAAGTGCAAACAGCAGTCCAGCTAGCTCAGTGTTAAAAGAGTGGGGTCCAGCGCTCGAACAGCTACTCATAAACCATAGAGTTCTGTGGTCTACGCTTAGCGACGCTTGAGGCGGTGCAAAGAGTGACGCTTCTGGACAGTGGATGGCTGGAAACGAGTGATATGGAGTGATGAATCACGCTGTAGCAGCCCAACGCAAAGGTTTGGGTTTGATGAATACCCGGAGAACGTTACCTGCTATCATGAACAGTGCCAATAGTACATTGAAGTGATGGTTCGGTATGGGGAGTTTTTCTTGGTTAGGGTGTGGTCCCTTATTATGCTTAAAGAACTGTTAAATGCGGAAAGATATTGACACTTTTTACAGTACTGTGTTCTGTGTAAGAAGAGCAGTTAGGAGACGATGATTGGTTGTATCAACATTGCAATGCACTGTCTCATAATCAATGGTTTGTGGACAGTAACATTCTTGAAATGGTCTGGCTTGCCCTGAGTCCCGCTTTGAACCCTCGGATCAATGAGTGTCCACTTCGCTATAGACCCCAGCGTCCAATACCGCTACCTTTTCTGGTTTTTGCTCTCGAGGAAGAAAGGCTGCGATTCTTCACAGACATTAAGACGTCTCGCTGAAAGTGTCCCCAGCAGAGTTCATGCCAACATAAAGGCGAAGGGTGAACACACTCCATATTAATGCCCACTAATACGTGCCCGGATACTTTTGATCAAACAGTGTATCCATTCTTTTAGTTAAGATGCTCTTTTATCCTCGATTCCATTTAGTACCTCTTCATCAGTAAAGCAATGCAACCACTTCATTTGCGGAGTTCTTCTGTAGCAAGCATCACATTTGTGCTAGTTTCTTGCCTGTGCTCTTTACCGCCCATCTATGGCTAATCTTCGCAAAAATACTGCTAGGAGAAAACTTCATAAAATGTGAATTTATATTCGATGTTAACGTAGGTATCTTTCTGAGAAACACTGACGCCGACATTAAGAGACGCTTTCTTTCTCTCACACTAAAGCATAAGGCTATGTGTAAATATCCGCTCAAAGTCCTCACAAATCACAATTGCAGTTATCTCGTGAAAATGGTTTCACCTGATACGCGATGCAGACTGTTCTGAAAGATGAATTGCATTTTCAGTAGTAGGCCAGTCCTCGCTTAAGCTGTACATTACGTGTTATATCAAGTCCACTGTTCTCGGTACTGTTCATATAATCAAAGTGTGTCCAGGCGATGTCTCAGGAAATTTCAGTCGTCTACTTATCTTCTGTCGCTATAATGGTTCTCAGTATGCTTATTACAACATGCACAGAGGTTTAGTGCAGTAAATATATGACAGAAAAAGGAAGAGCACGTCGTAAGTGTTTTGTAATACCAACTAGACTGCCCTACGATGTGCGAAGCAGATATAGGATCGAAAACTGAACCTTCCATCGGAGCCTGTCACACGTGTTAACAACGAATACGAGTCTCAAGTTCTGTGTTGAGAAACGTAAAACACTACACGGTTTCACCTTTGCTACGAAATAACGTCAGTGTATCATCAGTAATCCGTTGACATTCGCGGTTAGTAACTTGTTCTATAGTTCTAATTCGCAGTAAATATTATGATGTGTGTGTCAACATACACACACACACACGCGCACACACACACACACACACACACACACACACACACATTATATACTACCTGCTAAAAGTGAAGTACCCAGAATAGGAGGAGGAAACGAAACGAAACTTCCCAGATTGAGAGGGTATGTGACTTTATTGCACTGATTACAAATTCGATCAAATTTACAAAGAACTTTTCAGTATGGGCCGACTTACCAGTATGACGTTGCTACCCCTCTGGTCTGAATGAGTGCACTGATTCGACTGCGAAGGTGGCACAAAGGCGTTGTTTCGTCTCCTGATGTAAGGTGGCCAACAACAGTTGTGACTGGTCCTTGAGGTCTCGGACACTCGCACGGGGGCGGAGTTGACATCCAAACTGGTCTCACTCTCGGTCTATCGCCGACAGATGTGGAGATCTCACAGGCCACAGCAGTAACCCGACATTACGCAGACAGTTCATGGAGACACGTGCCACTTGTGGACGAGTACTGTCCTGTTGAAAAATGGCACCACGATACTGGCGCATGAGAGGTAACGCCTGGGGACCCGGGATATCCGTGACGTACCGTTCCCTCAGTCACTATCAGCCATTACATGAAGTCATACCCAATGGCTCCGAACAACATGACACCAGAAGTGACACCGCTGTGCCTCTCCCCATATTCGCCGACGATGGTCACCCACTTGGTGCAGAACGGTAATTCATCGCTCAACACAATGCGATGTCATTCGTCAGCAGTCCGTGCCTTTGTGTTGAGATGTTAGTAGCAGCCTACACATGGGGCGTTCATTCCCTAGCCCGTCTGTCGTCTAGTGGCTAGCGTTGCTGCCTCTGGATTACACGCTCCCGGATTCGATTCCCGGCGGGGTTGGGGATTTTCTCTGCACAGAGACTGGATGTTTGTGTTGTCCTCATCATTTCATCATCATCATCATTCGTGACAGTGGCTAGATCGGACTGTGCAAACAAAAAAATGGACTGTGTAAAAATTGGGACTTTGTATGGGCGCTGATGACCGCGCAGTTGAGCGCCCCACAAACCAAACATCATCATCATCATTATCATCCCTAGCCCCTCTGTTGCCAGTCTCCGACCAGTGGTGCGAGGTGATACAGAATGCTGCAAGGAATCCACCGTTTGTTCTCGGATGGCTGGCGCAGATGTGAAATTGTTACGATGCGCTTGGTGCACAGTACGCTGATCCTACCTGGTGCTGGTCGTACGTGATCGACCAGAACCTCACTTTCCCATGCAGTCCAACACCAGACACGGTCACACTCGAGTGTCCCAGAAATCTAGATATTTAAAAAAATAATTTTATATGGCTTCGTGTTGTTCATTTACATATTTTTCTGTAAAAATTTCTGATTATTTTTACACAAGAATTCTTTATGGTGTAGAAGATGTTGTTAAGGAGAAACATCTTTCATCTACATTTGATTACTCTTCTGTTATCTGTCGCACATTTTATTTCCGTGTGTAGTATCAGACAGTTTTATAGCTGCGTATTTTGCTCTTTTTTGTGTCAAGGTTAGATTCATTAAACGGTAATGCACATAATTTTTCCTTTTAGTGTAGTGCTGGTGAATATTACTGAGAGACTGTAGTTAATATTTTCGACTACTTAATGAGATGCCTGCATGATGTCCGTGTGTGAACCCCACACATAATTCCAATTACTTTCTTTGATGAATTGAATACTTGTTAGCTAGGTGAGCAGTTGTCCTAGAAAATTGTCTCATAAGAAATTAGTGAATGAAAATATGCAAAATAATTTAACTTACTGACCTCCATAGCCCTAAAGTTGGCAATTATTCTTATGACAAAAGTAGCCGAACAAAAACGTTTTAGCAGGTCAACTATACATCTTAAGTTTTCGTGTACATTAACACTTAGGAATTTAGAATTTTTTATCCTGTTTATTATTTCTTGTTTGCATACTAAGTTAATTGGAGATGGGAATTTTTAACTGTACAAAAAACTGGATGAGCTTTTTTTTTTAAAAAAAAAAGATTTAAGCTCGCTCAATTATTCAAAACCAGTCAGTAATATTCACAAAACCATAATATACTATTTTCTCTATCGAAGCTGCTTTGCTCGGCTTCACAACAGTGCTTGTGTAATCTATAAGGGGTAGTCAAATAAAAACGAGACAGACAGGAAAAAAGTAAGCAAACCGTTTATTTGAAAAGTAATCGGTATAACTGTTAATACGTTTATCTTCCTGTCTGATAAGTCAATCAATGCCTACATGGAAATATGTTTGCGGTTGCTCACGGAACCATAATTTGTACCCCGGTGTCAACATCTTCGTCCGAAGCAAATCGATGGCCACGAACGTCTTTCTTCAGAGCTCGAAAAATATGGAGTTTGGGGTTTTCCACAGAAACGTCTACAGCTTAGTCGATATAACAGGAACTCCAGATCCGGAAAAGTCATTATGAACCTTTCTTTGAATGTGAAGGCCTGCTGCTCACTGATTTGTTGGAACACGGCGCCTATATTAATACACAGCGGTAAACGGACATTTGCAAAAATTGAGGCGCGCCGGCAAGTACAAACGCCTAGGAATGTTGACGGATGGCAGCATTTTGTTGCAGGATATTGGCCGCCCACGAATTGTCAAAGTTTTTGACAACGCTTGGGGGAGTTTCCTTGGGATGCACGTCTTCCATACAGTCCCGATCTCTCTCCATGCGATTTCCACGTTTTTGGGAAGACATTCACGGCCGTCGATTTGCTTCGGACAAACAGGTGCACGCCTGGGTGCAATCATGAATCTGCAGGTAGCCGCAAATATTTTCCAACGAAGGCATTGACCGTCTTGTCTCACAGTTTCATAAATGTATTAATAGTTATAGAGATTGTATTTTAAATTGAGAACAAATTACTTATTTTTCCCCATCTGTCTCGTTTTCATTTGATTACCCCTTATACAAACAGGATTGGTTTCGAATACTGATTCACATAAAATGGTAAATTATTAAAATAGAAAACAGATACTATTCATGTAAGTCATTGTTTAGTGGGCTCCTATTTGCATCGATTACTTTCATTCAACGACTGAAAGACGAAGTATATCGAAACTTGAGGTGCCACTGGTTTCATGGGAACGGCCAGGCGAAGAGAATGGAACTTCCGCAACAATGAGGCTCAGTGTCGAGAAACCAGTCGACCTGGGACAGGGGTGGAATATCAAACTCGGCAGTGTGAACGTGTAACAGGTCATTACTTACGGTATTACCCTTGTAAGTTCTATTTTCTTTATCAGTCGGAATCCACGCACATGCTACATTTCAACTTCGTAGCCTTAGAAACGAAATAACTGTCTACCCAAACACAGTGGAGTGACGCTACGGCGTTTTCTACGGGGAAAAATGTGAGGATAATGCAGGAGTCTGCGGCGTTGCCCTCAGAAGTGTTTCCTTCTGTTTTAAAACACCGTAGCTGGATTATGTACATAAGGGTAGTGTTTTTCTAGAACTGTCGAGCCGTTGTCTGACTCGGGAACGAAATGATTTCCGCCAATTTAGTTATTTCTATTCGATACGGAAGGCAAAATAAGTAGGCGATAACTAAAACAATAGAGGAGCGGATGAAGAAGGCGGGGAGATGTAGATGTTAATGAGGCGGTGTGTTGCCGTCACGTATTTCAGGCGGCGGCTGGAAACGCGACAGCGCCGTTATTGGAAAGCCGAGCCGGCTAGCACCTGCTGCAAAATATTCCCGCCCTACCTGCAAATGCTTTATCACCCCAAATCATTTCTTACAATCTCGGGGACCGAATATTCTCGGGCGACCACGCCAACAAATAATCGACAAGGGTGTCAACCCCGGAGTAA
Organism: Schistocerca nitens; assembly: GCF_023898315.1. Taxonomy (NCBI): domain Eukaryota; kingdom Metazoa; phylum Arthropoda; class Insecta; order Orthoptera; family Acrididae; genus Schistocerca; species Schistocerca nitens. The sequence goes on from NC_064616.1 coordinate 914,305,388, forward strand.
AAGCAATTTCGTCGATACCCATCTTTCCATCTTTTCCCCTCCGGCTTATATTCTCAGCCGCTTTATTTCTTCGTCCTCCACCTCTCCCGTGGCGTGTAACATTCGGAGATCCGGCGGCCCTCGCTTCGCCACCCTGCCGTCCATCTGTTTAAATGCATAATCCCGCGCTCGCGGAACACGTGGAAGAAACGTTCCGTAAAATATTTAGCAAAGCTGGAGGCCGAGACGAAATTTGCGGGAATTTATCGGGAGCTGCGCTGCGCGGTGCGCGGTGCCGGCTTGATGAACGGCTGGGATTCAAATCGGCGTGCGGTCAGCCGCGCGCTAGCCCGCTCGGCCGCTCGGCCGCCCGCCTTGGGGCGGCGGACTTTTTGCCGGCCGGCCATTAGAGCCCCCATTTGGCGTCGCCGCCGCCGAGTCAGCAGCGCGCCCCACGCCCCCGCGCCCCACGCCCCCGCTCCACGGCCGGCCTCCGCCGCCGCCCCCGCCCCCGCTAAACAAAAGAAGTGCCGCCGCCACCCCAAGAAGTACTGCACGCGCCGTCAATCGGTCGTCATTTTAATGTTTCTCCCCCGAGTACCTGCCACCCCGTGGACCGCGTCTCGGCTCTCCTTCGACGAACAAAAAAGACGCGCGGAAGAGACTGCCAGCGTGAACATTTCGGCCGAGGAGGTTCGTGTGTCTGGAACGTGACCGCAAGTGTGGCTAACAGAAATGATTGGGCGATGTAAAAGGATCGTAAAAAAGAAGTTGTCGAATGGTATCGTAAAGCAAAGAGAAGATAGAAACAAACTCGTTGTTCACTAAATGTTGTACATCTGTCCGTCCCCTTAACTGAATGATCAGTGCCATGAAGCGGGCCAGGGGTTCGATTCCCGGCCGGGTTGGAGAGTTCCTGTGCGTGACGTCAACTGAAAAGACTTGCAACTCGGTGGCCGAACTCCCGGCCATCAGTGCCATACGATCATTTCATCTCACTGTACATCTGTACTTCGACGAAAGGTACGCGAGGCCCTTCTCATTCTATTCACAGGTGGCATGCGGGAAAGAAGCTTCTCGGTACTCACTGTAGCCGTCCACAATTTCTCTAATTTTAGCGTGCAAGTAAAATGTTTGTCGAGTCCTTTTGGAATGGGGACTCCCGGATTTTGATTAGTAATGCTCTCTGCAGTGCACGTCTTCCATCTGTGTGACACTCTTGTGCCGACCACACAATCTCGTGACTCTTCTTTCGATATTTTATATTTCTTTCGTTAATGCAACTTGGAATAGGTCCCAGACTGATGAACAACACTTAAGGTTTGATCGAACGACGGTATTGTAAGCGACCTCTTTCGTGCTTGACTTACACTGGCTTAGGAGTCTTCCAGTAAATGTAAGCCAGACATCTGGCTTCTTCACGGCTAGATTTATTAAGTCGTCCCACCTGAAATCACTCCAGACAGAAGAAATTCCTAGATAACTGAAAGTCGTGACTGACCGCGGCGACTGGTCGCCAATCGTACAGTAATACGATATTGTATTTTTTTGGCTATTTACACGCGTTGCATTAAGATCATTTGTATTTAGTGTCAGCTGCCGATCTTTATACCTGACACTGAATCACCTGCAAGTCCGTCTGCATATCGCAACGAGAGTCCAACGACCTCACCTCTGTCTACGTAGCTGCGTCGCCTGTAAATAACCTCATGGAGAGGCAGATGTAATTCACCAGGTCATTCGTGTATATTATAAGCAGCACTGGCTCTATAGCACTACGATGAAGTACTGCGGGCGTTACCTTTGCTTCTGATGATGCCTCCCACGAGCCACAATAGACGATTTCCACATTGTATGCAGAACTGTTGGAAACTGTCACGAAGTGTTATTTAGAAATGATCGTGATGACTGTCTACCCTGCTCCATATCGCTCCAACTCAACGTTGTTTCCAGAAAGAATCAGTCAGTTGTCACGTGCCAATTGAATCTCTAGCAATTTTCGCCCGTACTGTGCGCTTGTCATTCTAACTGTGCGGCATCATCTCTTCCACATACCCAGATCTTTGTAGATGAAGGCGTCGACTCTGTCCTCGATAATCAGCAGTCAGTCTCTGAAACAGATGTTAGTTTTCTGTCAACATTGTCGCAGTTTCCCGGTGTTGACTGAAGGTTGCGCATCATCGATATTTTTCTTTCCTACATGAAAGGTTTTGAACGAGTCATAAACACAAATTCTCATTTCTGTCGGCTTGCATCAACACTGCAAGCATATTCTTCCCCCGCTTTTAGAAATCTGCACCAACAATTAATATTAATGCGCTATGAAGCGGGTCTTCCACTGTCCGTAAGAGAAGCAACTGCGATCTTTCTCGTCGTACGTCTCATATTCGTAACAAACCAGTTGCCACGTCATAATGGTGCGCTACTAATTTTCTCTCTCTAACAGTGTCCTTGCGCTGTGCCAGATTTAATTAAAATCGATTAACGAAGAGACAGTGGTCGAGCAGTTTCCTACAAACGTGTGCGTGCGATGTCATGCACGAGGTCTGCAACCAAACAAAACGAAAAATTGCCTCAAATCCATGTAATTACCAAATATGTTCAGTTAATAACTGCTGCCTCCAAAACAGGGACTTATTTGACCTTTGTGGACATTGTGGAGGATGCGCAGCAGCGCCGTCGTCTTTCCTTTTCGCTGGAGCGTAAGAACGCGTCATTATAAATTGCTCGTCCACTGCCATTAGGCTGAGCAATTCTGATGACACTCGTCGCAGAGCAAGGATACAGTCCACGGTCGGGCAACAGTCACCACAACCAACTCCCTTCTAATGCGGCCGATATTGTTCCGTTTGTTTCTCCTCATGCGCATGTCACATTCTTAGCACATGTTACTACTTGAGATATTGTTCCTTCACTGAACTTTCCTGTACTTAGTCAAGTACGAGGTGCATTAAAGTTCTAAGGCCTCCGATTTTTTTTCTCCGGACTGGAAAGAGATAGAAACATGGGCATTGTTTTAAAATGAGGCCGCGTTCATTGTCAATACGTCCCAGAGATGGCAGTACCGTACGGCAGATGGAATTTTACCGCCAGCGGCGAGAATGAGAACTGTTTTAAATACTTAAAATGGCGACGTTTTCCTTACTTGAACAGCGTGCAATCATTCGTTTTCTGAATTTGCGTGGTGTGAAACCAATTGAAATTCATCGACAGTTGAAGGAGACATGTGGTGATGGAGTTATGGATGTGTCGAAAGTGCGTTCGTGGGTGCGACAGTTTAATGAAGGCAGAACATCGTGTGACAACAAACCGAAACAACCTCGGGCTTGCACAAGCCGATCTGACGACATGATCGAGAAAGTGGAGAGAATTGTTTTGGGGGATCGCCAAATGATCGCCAAATGACTGTTGAACATATCGCCTCCAGAGTTGGCATTTCTGTGGGTTCTGTGCACACAATCCTGCATGACGACCTGAAAATGCGAAAAGTGTCATCCAGGTGGATATCATGAATGCTGACGGACGACCACATGGCTGCCCTTGTGGCATGTTGCCAAGCAATGTTGACGCGCAACGACAGCATGAATGGGACTTTCTTTTCGTCGGTTGTGACAATGGATGAGACGTGGATGTCATTTTTCAATCCAGAAACAAAGCGCCAGTCAGTTCAATGGAAGCACACAGATTCACCGCCACCAAAAAAATTTTGGGTAACCGCCAGTGCTGAAAAAATGATGGTGTCCATGTTCTGGGACAGCGAGGGCGTAATCCTTACCCATTGCGTTCCAAAGGGCACTACGGTAACAGGTGCATCCTACGAAAACGTTTTAAAGAACAAATTCCTTCCTGCACTGCAGCAAAAACGTCCGGGAAGGGCTGCGTGTGTGCTGTTTCACCAAGACAACGCACCCGCACATCGAGCTAACGTTACGCAACAGTTTCTTCGTGATAACAACTTTGAAGTGATTCCTCATGCTCCCTACTCACCTGACCTGGCTCCTAGTGACTTTTGGCTTTTCCAACAATGAAAGACACTCTCCGTGGCCGCACATTCACCAGCTGTGCTGCTATTGCCTCAGCGATTTTCCAGTGGTCAAAACAGACTCCTAAAGAAGCCTTCGCCGCTGCCATGGAATCATGGCGTCAGCGTTGTGAAAAATTTGTACGTCTGCCGGGCGATTACGTCGAGAAGTAACGCCAGTTTCATCGATTTCGGGTTACTAGTTAATTAGAAAAAAAATCGGAGGCCTTAGAACTTGAATGCACCTCGTATATCACAAGGAACAGTGTATCAAGGCGAATCGAGAGACCACAGTCAGTGAAACACTCAGACAACCTGACAGCCAGAAAACAGCACCTTATTGGTAACGGAGATACCCACAGACACAACTCAAGTGTAATACACTGTATAATACCAATAGTTCTGATACATGTAGCACTGTGTGTTGTACGAGGGGTAATGGAAAGTGTAATGCAGTAGCTACATCTACATGTATATTTCTATCTGCAATTGATACTTAAGTGCCTGCCAGAGGGTTCATCGAACCACCTTCAGACTATTTCTCTACCGTTACACCTTCCAGCAGTACTCTAACAGCGCGTGGGAGAAATGAACAGTTAAATCTTTCCGTACGAATTCTGATTTCTCTTCTTTCATTACGGCAATAATTTCTTCCTATGTATGCTGGCGCCAATAAAACATTTGCAATCAGAGGAGAAAGTTGGTGATTGAAATTTTGTGAAGAGATCTCTCAGCAACGAACAACGCCTTTTGTTTTAATGATTGCCACCCCAACTCGCTTCTCATATTCGTGACACATTCTCCCCCATTTCACAATAATACAGAACATGCTGCCTATGTTCGAACTTTCTCTATGTCCTCCGTCAATTCCATCTGGTAAGGATCCCGTACTGCACAACAGTACTCTAACGGAAGATGGACAAACATAGAGTAGGCGGTCTCTTTTGCAGAACTGTATCTTCTAAGTGTTCTGCCAATAAGACGCAGTCTTTGGTTTTCCTTCCTCATAACGCTATCTTCGTCATCGTTCCAATTTAAGTTGTTCGTAATTGTAATTTCTAGGTATTTAGTTGAACTGACAGCTTTTAGATTTGGGTGATTTATCATTTAACCGAAATTTAACGGATTCCTTTTGGTACTCATGTGGATGACCTCACCCTTTTTATAATTTAAGGTCAATTGCCACTTTTCGCACCGTTCGGGTTAGTAGTTAATTAGAAAAAAAATCGGAGGCCTTAGAACTTGAATGCACCTCGTATATCACAAGGAACAGTGAAACAGTTGCAATTTTGCAATTGGTTTTGATCTTCTGATGACGTTACTAGTCGGTAAATGACAGCATCATCTGCATATGCCGGCCGCGGTGGTCTAGCGGTTCTGGCGCTGCAGTCCGGAACCGCGGGACTGCTACGGTCGCAGGTTCGAATCCTGCCTCGGGCATGGGTGTGTGTGATGTCCTTAGGTTAGTTAGGTTTAAGTAGTTCTAAGTTCTAGGGGACTTATGACCTAAGATGTTGAGTCCCATAGTGCTCAGAGCCATTTGAACCATTTGAACCATCTGCATATGCCGGCCGGTGTGGTCGAGCGGTTTTGGCGCTACAGTCTGGAACCGCGCTACCGCTACGGTCGCAGGTTCGAATCCTGCCTCTGGCATGGATGTGTGTGATGTCCTTAGGTTAGTTAGGTTTAAGTAGTTCTAAGTTTTAGGGGACTGATGATCTCAGAAGTTAAGTACCGTAGTGCTCAGTACCATCTGCATACAACTTAAGATGGCTGCTCAGTGTGTCTCCTAAATCGCTTATACAGATTAGGAACGACAGAGAGCCTATTATGCTTCTTTGTGGAAAGCCAGATATCATTTCTGTTTTACTCTATGACTTTCCGCCAATTACTACGATTCCAGTCGCACAACTGGAGCGATGCTCTATAGACACGCAACTGGGTTATAAGCCATGGTACTCATTAGTTAGTGAGGATAAAGAGCTAGTTGTGTTTCACAAACAAAACGATATTCAATGAATTCGTTCTGACTGTGTGTCAGCAGATCATTTTCCTCGAGGTAATTCATTGAACACACTATATGTTTCAAAATCTTACCGCAAATCGACGTCAGTTATATGGGTCTATAATTCATCGGCTTACTCCTAGGTTCAACAATTTATGCAAGAAGATTCTGTAGTAAAGATTATATGCCTACTATCAAAATTTCATTACACAATGAGTCAAGAAACATAGTACATTCTTCCTCAAGTTACTGTCATCATCGTTAAGGCTGGTTTGCTGCAGGTATCTATTTTCATCGCTTAGCAGCTATTCTCTTCATTTCAGCATAACTGCTGTGTTTCACATCATCGACCATCTGCCTTTCATGTCTGTTCTCGGGATTCTTTCCTTCCACCATCCAATCAACGACAGTTTTCCGCTCCGACTCGTGTTTTTATGTGTGTCCAAACATTTGACGTCTTCGTAAAATTGCGTTCTCTAGTAAACATTTTACCTCGCTGAGCCGTTCCAGGATTTATTCGTTACTTACTCGATGAATGCAACTAATCTCTCAGCACAGTTAATAGTTAGATTACTCTTGAAAATAGTGACAGTGAGAAGTAATACGTCGTCGAACGAGAATGAAGACAGGGGGGGACTTCAGTTACATGTCTGATACACGTAGATCCGTACGAATTTCTGAATAATAAGTGCAGAAAAGATGACACAAAGAGCAGATAATTCCGGAGGAAATGGTAAGAGCGGCCAGTTTCGTTCAGATATAGTTGTAGGCGTGTATCATTAGGATCTGTAGAATATGTAGTTCGGTAGCAGCAGTGAGTGCCCTGTGGAGTGTGGTGGGAACACGCCTGCTGCTATGTATTCGCAGACACGTCTCCTCAGCAGTGAGCCAAATCCCGCTGCTAGCTTAGCGGCTTTGCATGCGCCAAGACACGGAAATGTCCTTACTGAGGCATTAGCCTCGTGACAGATGCTTGTAATCTTTCAACCGGAGCAACGTCCGCGAAATGATGATACGGCAATTTACGCAGAGCTTCAGGTGTGCCCTAAGCCAGCCCACGCAATTCATCTCATACAAATCGACAGAATAACATATTACGTGCCAAAATATTACAGCAGTAAATGTTGCTACAAAGTTTTAAGTGTTCTCCCGCTATAAGCGAAGAATTACGAATATTTGGTTACTCGTCTCCAACAAGACTGGTTGGGGGTCCAGATAAAGGGCACAGGTATTAGTTAGCAGCCTTTGAAGAAGACGACGAAATACTGCGCGAAAAAACGGAATCGTCACTATGGCTCGACAAGACCACTAACCAATTACTCAGAAAATGTCTGCGTGTAACTACTCAACTGTTATTTTTATTCGTATTATATGTGTTTCAATATATTGTACTAAAGCCTCATCGGTGATGGTGTACTGTAACATTTGCAGAATACTTAATTTCACAAATGTGTGCTACGAAACGAGAAGAATCATGCTATTTATGCTTGTGGGTACAACTCACGCAAATTTCTCGTGTATATTTCTTGTGTCGAATTTGTGTATCCGCATTGCGTGCGCCTTTCTTTATAATGTTCACATGCCTTTAAAACTATAAACGTAGGTAGTGTGTTTTTGCTGTTCATTAAAAATAAAAATCAATCTCTTACACTTGAACGGTTCGATTAACCTCATAATTGGAAGGAAAAATGATTACACAAATCGAAATGTCTCATTTCTGCACGTCTTTACGGTTTTACATTCAACTGCGTAACACCAGGTTAATTGACAACGCTTTTTGCCTAACACCGATGAACAGCGTTTTTTTATCACAGTTTACTCCCTTAAACTGATGTTGTGTCGCCTCGCCAAGAAAAGCTTGGTGGGAAGGGGGGGGGGGGGGGAGGGATCGTTTGTGGGATTCTCGTCCAGCATTACTGGATTAGATTCAATACAGTTTCCCTACTTTGGACACTTCAAGAAATACAAAACTGCTTCTTTTCTATGCCTTATTGTCGATTTATAAAGCTTCCTATCAACAGGTAGTTAACAATCTTTTCATGAGATTCCAAATACCTTAATACACTATTCGTTTATTCTCGATACATTTTGCATAGACCAATCTCCAAAAACTAACGCAAAAACTTGCGCTTCACCAACAACGACATGTCACACTTTTTCAAGGGGATCCAAAAGATTCGTTTTTCTAACCCCATATTGGTTAATAATTTGCAATTATTACTAATTGAGAGAATTAGATTCTATGTACAAATAAAAAGAAGATTTTATCGATAGATGCAGCGTTGTCTACAAGGCTATTACATCGTTCTCATGGGGCTCGTGAGGATAAGATTACATTGATTACAGGCATTTAAACAATCATTTTTCCCGGATTCTATACGTGAATGGAAAAAAAAGCTCCATTAATTGATATAGTGGGACGAATCCTCTGCCATGCACTTCACAGTGGTCCGCAGAGTATAGATGTAGATGTAGATGTACGCAATTTACGTATCCTATCTCATGTCTCTCATAACGTTGTTTCTTTTGCGTTGTAGGAATTTTACTATGATTATATTACGAAAGTAAAATAAATACGAGTATTTCAAACCCTGAAAAGGACATCCCTAGAAAACGTACTTGAAGACTGAACATAACTTAAAGTAACTTACAGAAACGTTCAGGCGATACATGAGGGTACGGCAATAAATAGAAATTTGTCCTACAACTCGATACGCCAGCACTAGCTACGCAAACCAGCTGTTAACTAATTACTCACATCCTAATCCGACCGCATTTACACTGCTTACGTGTGGCACGTTGGCCGAATGGGAATGTGTTTCACTACAAGCTCTATGGTCTGGTGACAATCATAAAGTTCGTTCCGTCACTTATCGTTTCATTCGCTTCTGGCAGTTATTTGGATATGTCACGCTGCGTCTTGGTTTGGAGTGCGCAATAAACTGTAGGTCACTCAACAAGCTTCACTGTTTGTCAATTCAAAGGTCAGAGGAACGCAAGGACTTACCACTTCCAACAGAACCACGCCCTATGTTCAAAGCAACTTTCCGATTCAGGATTGTTTTATCGTTTAAACACATTCCTCTTTCATGATCGGTAGTTTCCTGGAGTTGGTTCATTGGTACCGGAGTGAGAGCATATCAACGAACGTGGATGTCATATTAGCGACTTGGCTTTGGGTGAGAGATTAACACTAGATTAATAAAATCTTTGGACGGAGATGTTCCTGTTATCTGTTGTTGTTGTTATTGCAGTCTTAAATCCAAAGACGTTTGATGCAGCTCTCAGTGCTATTCTATCCCGTGCAAGCCTCTTCATTTCTGCTTAGTTACTTCGACCTGCATCCATCTGAACCTACTTACTGTAATGAAGCCTTGGTCTCCCTCTACAGTTTTTACACCCCACACTTCCCTCCAACACCAAACTGACTATTCCATGATGCTGCAGGATGTGTCCTATCAACCTGTTCTTTCTTTTAGTCAAGTTTTGCCTTAAATTTATTTTTTCCCTATTTCAATTTAGTACCTCCTCATTTGTTATTTGTTCTACCCATCTAATATTCAGCATTCTTCTATAGCACCACATTTCAAAAGCTTCTATTGTCTTCGTGTTTGAAATGTTTATCGCCCAAATTTCACTGTGTACAAGGCTCCAGTACAGACAGATATCTTTAGAAAAGACTCTAACAAATGGCTCTGAGGACTATGGGACTCAACATCTTAGGTCATAAGTCCCTTAGAACTTAGAACTACTTAAATCTAACTGACCTAAGGATATCACACACACCCATGCCCGAGGCAGGATTCGAACCTGCGACCGTAGCAGTCCCGCGGTTCCGGACTGCAGCGCCAGAACCGCTAGACCACCGCGGCCGGCAAAAGACTCTAACACTTCAATTGATATTCTATGTTTACAAATTCCTATTTTGTAGAAATGTTTCTCTTGTTATTGCCAGTCTGCATATTATATCCTCTCCACTTCAGCCTTCATTAGTTATTGTACTGCTCATATAACGAAACTCATCTACTATTTTTAGTTTCTCATTTCCCAATCTAATTCCCTCATCATCGCCTGATTTAATTAGATAACGCTCCGTTACCCTTGTTTTACTTTTGTTAAAGTTCATCTTACAATATCTTTGCAAGAGACTATTCATTCCGTCCAACTGTTCCTCCAAATCCTTCGCCATCTCTGATACAATTAAAAGGTCGTTGGCAAACGTCAAAGTTTTTATTTCTTCTCCATGAACTTTAATTCCCTTTCTAGACTTCTTCTTTGTTCCTTTCACTGTTTCTCAATGTATAGATTGAATAACATCGGGATAGACTACAACCCTGTCTCACCCCCTGCTCAACTACGGCTTACCTTTCATGTCCTCCGACTCTTGTAACTGCTGTTTGTTTCCAGTATAAGTTGTAAATAACCTTTCGCTCCCTGTATGTTGTGCCTGCTGCCTTCAGGATTTCAAACAGAGTAGTCTAATCAACAAATTTCTTTAGATCTACAATTGCTATAAAGGTAAGTTTGCCTTTCTTCAACCAGTCTCCTAGGATAAATCGTACGATCAGTACTGCCTCGTGTGTTTCTATATTTCTCCGGAACCCAAACTAATCTTCCCCAACATCGATTTCTACCAGTTTTTCCATCTTCTGTAAGCAATTCGTGTCAATATTTTGCAACCAGGAATTATTGAACTGCTGGTTCAGTAGTATTCACACAAGTCAGTACCGCTCTTCTTTGGAATGCGAATTATTACATTCTTCACGAAGTCCGTGGGTATTTCATCTGCCTCATACATCTTGCGCACCAGTGGGATAATTTTGTTATAGCTGTCTCTTCCAAGGATCTCAATAATTATAACGGAATGTTGTTTATTCCAGGGGCCTTGTTTCGGCTTCTTGCCACAGAAACATATCTTCCATCTCATCTTCACCTGCTGCCTCCTTTCTTTCTATAACAATATGTTTCCATTATACAGACCTTCTACACATTCCTTCCACTTTTCAGCTTTTCCTTATTTGCTTGGTACTGACTTTCCATTTGAGCTCTTGACATTTAGTCAGTTGCTTCTGTTTCGTTCATAAGTCTCATTTATTTCCCCTTGTTATGCATGCTTCTTACTGTCTTACATTTGTCCTCTAGCCGTTCCCGCTTAGCCATTTTGTAATTTCTGTCAATTTCATTTTTAGACGTCTGTATTCCCTTTCGCCTGCTTCGTTTGCTGCATTTTTACGTTTTCTCCGTTCGTCAATTACATTCAATATCTCCTGTTTTCTCAGGGATTTGCATTAGGCCTAGTCTTTTTGCTGCGTTCCTTATTTCATCTCTCAAATCTACCCATTCGTCTCCTGCTGTGGTCCTTCCACCGTTCAGTCCAACGTTGCCTGATGCTCCCTCTCAAGCTGTCTACAACATCTGGTTCTATCAAATTATTGAGGTCCCATATCCTTAATATCCTACATTTTTACAATTTCTCCAACATTAAGTATGATCAGAGTTCACATTTGCTCATGGAAATGTCTTACAACTTAAAATCTTGTTCTGAAATCTCTGTCTTACCATTATGCAATCAACTGGAATCACTTCAACCTGGCCATTACCCTTTTTAAATCATCTCTCCTACTTACCGATTTAAGGACCTAACGTACCACTCAACGACCCGTAGAGTGTCAGTTTTGTTTCTCCTGTTGACAACATTCTCTTGCGTAGTCCCTGCCAGGATTTTCGTATGGAGAACTATTTTACCTTCAGATTATTTTACCTAACAGAATGCCATCATCATTAAGCCATAGAGTGGAACTGCATGCGAACGGGGAAAACAAATAACGGGTGTAATTAAGTCTTGCTTACAGCCGTTGACAGTACCAGCACAGTAACGCCATGATGGCTAACGCGACAAGGCCAAATCAGCCAATCATCGAGACTGTTTCCCCTGCAGCTTCAGAAAAGGCTGCCACCCATCTTCAGGAACCACGAGTTAGCCTGGGCTCTCGACGGGTATTCTTCAATTGTGGTTGCACCTTAGGTACGGCTGTCTGTATCGTTATTGAGGCACGCAAGCCTCACCACATCGGCAAGGATGGCTCATTTGGGGGAGGAGGGGAGGGGGAATCCTTGTTATCTAACGAACAGGATAGTCGGAAATACGAGAATCACTATCTGGAAATGATTTCGACATCTTTCAAGAAACTAACGAATACGAAACAATTACAGCTTAGCCTTAATTGCTCTAATCTCATTAACATTCAGGAAAAAATAATAATTTCGCAGACTTCTTAACATGGATACTGGTATATTAACTTAAACGCTACTTCAACAGAATATCGAATCATTTGTCTTGATGTGCATTTAAGAACAAAAGCAGGATGAATTTTAGAGAACCCCCACAAAGTAAATCGTAAAAATGAAGCTGTGTGTACATATAAGGACTGCCTGCTGACTATGCTCAAACAAACCTCGGAAAAGATAAGCTTCTATTAGTGGGAGAAAACATTATAACCCAAAAATATAGCGAAGTTTAAAACAGCTCTTAAAAATACACAAATAAATTTTAATTCCACGTGGATGTGTATTTCATTGTATTAATTGAATATTGCCTAAATAAATGTTAATCCTTAATCTGCCAATATGAAAAAGTATAAATTTTCTCCTCTGTGTACTACAAAGTCTATATGTATCTGGAATTACAATGTATTGTAAAACTTTTATAGCATTATTTCATTATTATGTTATTCTCCGGTATTGTCGTGAAACCAATATTTACTTGCTTAGTGGATACTGTATACAAAACACATAGCTGTTGAATTATTATGTGTGTGCCCATTAATATTTAACCTTATAAACTAAATATATTTTAGATATTTATTTATTATTACCTCATCAATCTACCCATGATATCATCTAAAACACATACTCTGATCATACAATTCTAATCCTAAATCGATTTGTCTCATATTTCATTGTTTCAGTGTACACAAAGGATGACGAAGATCAATAAACAAATTAATCAGGTGAAGCGTTTCTTTTATTATATTAATCATCCGAGCAAAGGTGTTTCAAACCATTTCAGATGTAATACAATTAGAAAACAATTGTAGAATGTGACCACCGCAAATTCAAAACAGCCATAAACGTACAGCTGTCTCTGATCGAACACAATTTTGCTGAGTGATTAGTGCAGAAAACAAGTGATGTTGATTTCAGTAGATGGCGTATTTAATGAGGCGGTTATATTTGCGTAAGAGAAGGGAAGGGGGGCAGAAGTTGTAATTATTTTTCGTTACGGGAACAACAAGGGATAAATTGGCTCGCGTTTTCTCCCTCTCTGCGTCCCATTACGCACTTCCGGTCACTGTCTCATTATTTGGGTTACGGCGTCTCTCGTCTTCATATCTCCGGGATGCTAAGCAAACACCAGCTTTAATTGGAGTATCATTGTTTCTGGGAGAGGGTCTGCTTCTTTTCTCTTGCTACCGCGATCTCGGGAGAAAACGCGGTCCCTCAAGTTATTATTACACAGCAAGCAGATGAGGATTACAAAGTTCGACCAAATGAAAAATGAGATACCGTATTTTCTTACCAGAATCAGTCGCAGACGGCAAACCATTTCTTTCCTTCGCTCGATTTTACCCTAGCCGGAAACGTGCGCAAATATTGGTCTTCCACTATAGTTGCGCGGTAGCGAGGTGTATTTATCATGGCGGAGCGCTCGAATCTGCATGTGGGCCGAGGACTATTCGATAAGCGGCGAGCGGACCACGCAGCCAATTCCACATTTAAACATAGCACTTCTGGGGCCGCCCTGCTATCTTAGTCAACACTGCGCCTGCACTGTGGAGGCCTGCCGAATCGCTCAGCTCACTTGTGTTCCTACCTGTCTTCTTCTGTTGCCCAAGACACGAAACGCTGTACAAATTACACAGGCCTTCGCTTTAAGAGACTGCGAATCGGTTTGTTGGCACATTCGATATCGTTTACCTCAAATACTTTCTTTGTATGTTCACTATAAATATCTGAAGTTGTTGTTGATTTTTTCGCATACAGACTACATATTAAGATTGCGAGAGACTGTCTTCATAAATAAAATAAGAACTCGTTTATTAATGTGAAATAAAAAAAGGAGTTTGTCACTGTTACTAAGTAGGTGCCAATAAATTTCGAATTAGTCACTATGTAGCGAAGTAAAGAAGAATTGAAATCTTTTTGTCGAAGAGTTCCTTCGGATGTCTTCTTCTGTTGCTTAAGATACGAAGCGCTATACAAATCACACTCGTGAATGTCAGAACTTAGTGTTTGATTGCAATTTCCTTCCACAGCAATAAAACATAAACGAGTAAGTCTTTCAGCAACAATCAGAGCATATATTTCGCAAATATTTCATCACTCGTTACACGCAAATAAATCACAGCAGAGAAGTTTTTATTCCACAAGATTTACTTATCACAAAATCTATCTGCACGCATTTCTTAGTCGAGTTTTCGACTTCATTTTTCTCAAATTATATAGTCGCAGCTCGTAACTCGTCAAATATCGTCCACAGACGATTACAGTTACTGCATCGAACACACAAGTCCGACTCAGGTAGCCGAAGATGAGGTAGAAACGATTTCCAAATCCATTAGGGTACATTGATATTTTTGTTACTAAATTTCCTTATTTGGTGACAACATTACAGCGATATCAGAGATGAAATGAGGATTATGCTTTACATAGATCTGTGGTGTTAATTCATGTGATGCTCTGTCAGAAGTAACAGTCCCAAGTTTCTGTAACGCTCTGCTGCAGACGGAACGTTAACCATCGCGAAAATGGCTGATTATGATGCTGATCAGACTTAATGTCATTATCAAGTCTCTGGAGCTGTTTTCTTATGGTTGGCTGTAATTTGAACCGACCTAAATACTGGTACAAACTATTCGAGACACTTTCTGTTTTATGTTTCTTGTGGCCAGTGCCCTATTTTGCTAGTTGAGGATTATTTCTTCAACAAGGGCAGGAATGAGTGGTCTCCTCAAGCATGTCAGAATTAAGATATTACCTAGTATTGTGATGATCTTGGTGTCGATAAACCGTTGTACTATGACAGGAGGAACTGAATCTATAACGCCAAAAAACTCATCTTAAAATAAATAATATATAACCCTTGTAGTATCCTTTTTAGTGAAATAACGCAACGTAAGACGGTAAAGTTGTATGCTCATTTGTGACGTTCTCTATGAGGACAGTTTTTGAAGCTTAGCTTTCCTGAATCTTTGCCAATCAAAAAATCACACGATGTAACAGCATTTACCGGCGGTTCCGCATGCCGACATCTAAAGTCCACCTCTCATCCAGAAGTGACAGACGTGAAAGCAATATTTAAAGTACTATATTTTTTCCTTTCCTAGATAAGATGTTTTTCTTTGCACTCTCACTAACGTCTCTAATGTAGAGGAGCTCGAATTATATTTAGGCTTTTTCGTTAGACGACTCTGCTACGTTGAGATAAAGAAATATTCGAATCAGTTGCATGATTGGTTCTTCAAAAAGACTGAAGATCAGATTTTTCCGCGCAGTGTAGTCGTCTTCGTCAGTTGGTATCCACGCTCGCCGTGTGGACTCCGCATGAACTACGCCAGTCGTCCAAATACTGTACAGGAAGAAGGAATATCCACATGCGTTGGCTACCCAAATGCACAGGCTGTATCAGTCGTGCAGGGGGAGGTTCAGAATTTACGTTACTACATTTACGCTTTCTGAAAATTAACATAAATAATTATAAGCTATATGTTGTTAAAAATACGGAATCGCAAATTTTGGGCGATCATAATCTCATCTCCTTTTAAATTGTTTCTTAACGACACTGCTTTCACGGGTGGTGTGTGGACAACTCTGGTAGCAGTATAAACCGAAACAAAGAAAACAAAAAGTTGCTTCTATCCCGCTGACGAGCCGATGTGTTATCAGAAAGGAGTACGCGAAACAGAAAGAACACCTCCAATGTGAATAAGGATTAAAAAGTGTTTTCGTAAAAACAAATTCGTTTTAAATTTGGTGGTAATTATTTCTCTGGCTAAAGAGATCGCTATCATTTAAATTGCTCTGCACACGAGTTTTGTGCAAGACTCACCGGGAACGCTAGCTATAAATCGCCACGCGAAACTTATCTGCGTCTGCAGGATGATATATTTGTGTTAGCAGGAGATTTAATCCCGTTAATTATTAGCTCCGACAAAGGTAGTTTATACACAGCGAGATACAAGTTTGGCGGTGTTCAAACATCCCTTAAAAAGCAACACAGAACACCGTGGAACAACGAGGTGTCTCTTGGCTTAATAGTTCTGCAGTATACGGTTATTACGTAATACAAGACCTTTCGTATTAATTATGACGGTCACAGTGTGTGCTGGTTACCTTGTTACTTTGTGGTGTGACTGGGTACAGACAGATACTTCTCCAATAACACTGTGTAAAACTACGCAGTTAGTACATTCTGGAGTTTTGAAGGATTTAGTCTAAATGATCTAAACAGCAAAATCTAAATCACAGTATGGAAAATGGCTTAACAGTCGCATTCGTATTCGATTTATCCAGCAGTAACATGTTGGAACCGCACACATGGTCTAGAAATTCTGTCCAGAAATTGTCAGTGGATCTGCTGAGTGAATTCATCAGAATACATCGCACGCGATTAACATGTGATATCTGTGAATAGCAGTTTCTCTGCCATCCTATGACAAATATAAACAACTAAATCAGGACGTATGGACGGAAGTCTGAAACGGGTTCCTTCTGAATAGGAAGAAAACTTCTGCACATTCGTACATAATCCGCAAGACACTGCTCATTGAATGGTGGAGGGTACTTTCTACTATCGTCAATCATTACCTTTCCTGTTCCACTCGTAATTTGAGCTAGGAAAAAAATGATTATCCGTATCCCTCTGAAAGAGCCGTAACCTTTCTTATTTTGTGCTTACGATCCTTAAGCGAACTGAACGTTGGAGTTACCAGAATCGTTCTGCAGTCTGCCGCAACAGATGCTGCTCTAAATTTCTTCGACAGCGTTTCACGATAAAATGGTCTTCCTCCCCACGAGGATACTCGTCTAAACTCACGGAGCATTTCTGTAACACTCTCGTGCAGATAGAAATTGGGCAGCAAACCTTTGAGATGCTTCGATGTCTTCTTTTAAGACACTCTGGTGGAGCTCACTGACACTCGAGTGGTACCCAGGAAAGGGGCTCGCAAGCATTATGTATACTGTCTCCCATACAGGTGCACTACTCCCCTACAAACCGCAATTGATCACTCGCCTTCCGTACAACTGAGCTCATGTCTACTTTCATTTCACGTGGTTTCACATTTTTACGCATAGATATTCAATCGATGTGAGTGATTCAAGCAACACACTGTATTCGAGCATTGCAGGGCCGTTGTTCCCACTAAAACCACTTATCGAGCACTTATTCACACTTACAGCAAACTGCCATTCTTCTCGTCCAAGCCATCCTGAATCTCCCTACAGTCACTCAACGACGACACTTTCCCATACGAAACAGAGTGGTCAGGAACCCGTCAAAGACTGCAGCTTACTCTATTCGACAGATCGTTTACGTATGTAGAAAACAGGAACAAAATGGCTCAAATTGCTCTGAGTGGGACTTAACTTCTGAGGTCATCAGGCCCCTAGAACTTAGAACTACTTAAACCTAACTAACCTAAGGACATCACGCACATCCATGCCCGAGGCAGGATTCGAACCTGCGACCGTAGCGGTCGCGCGGTTCCAGGCTGTAGCGCCTAGAACCGCTCGGCCACTCCGGCCACATATTGTACATGTGCTAGGCCACAGTGTCGACGGAGTCATCTTGTTGACAGCGCTACTGTTCTTAAAAAACTACAGTGCAGTGGCCACAAAATGTTTGTGTTGTACGCTCGTTAGGTGTCACTACTGTGAGCCTACACATATTCGACAGTTATATAATTCCACAAAATCTAATAAAAAGAACAATACAATAGGTGAAGTCTATAGTGGGCTTACCAATTGTATAAGTTATTACAATGATAACATGCAATAAATTAAAAACACGACTAAAGTTACAAAGGAAGTGACAATATGTAATTTGGAGACCCCCCCTGTGGCGATGTTAGATAAAAATAATGACATGCATAAGAACAAACTTACACAGCTAACAGAAGAATAAATAAATGACAAAGTAAATAGGGAAAGAAACAAAATGAATGAAAGAAAATGTTGAAGTAAGGAATGAGTGCCCTCTGTTGACTTGGTCGCCAGAATACAGCTTAGGCGAGATGTACTCCGAGGAACTTAATCGCCAGACGGCTTCTCATACCCTGCAACATGTCTTTCCAAGAAAATAATGATAAAACACCGTACCAATCGATTGATAATATAATTAATACACTCCTGGAAATTGAAATAAGAACACCGTGAATTCATTGTCCCAGGAAGGGGAAACTTTATTGACACATTCCTGGGGTCAGATACATCACATGATCACACTGACAGAACCACAGGCACATAGACACAGGCAACAGAGCATGCACAATGTCGGCACTAGTACAGTGTATATCCACCTTTCGCAGCAATGCAGGCTGCTATTCTCCCATGGAGACGATCGTAGAGATGCTGGATGTAGTCCTGTGTAACGGCTTGCCATGCCATTTCCACCTGGCGCCTCAGTTGGACCAGCGTTCGTGCTGGACGTGCAGACCACGTGAGACGACGCTTCATCCAGTCCCAAACATGCTCAATGGGGGACAGATCCGGAGATCTTGCTGGCCAGGGTAGTTGACTTACACCTTCTAGAGCACGTTGGGTGGCACGGGATACATGCGGACGTGCATTGTCCTGTTGGAACAGCAAGTTCCCTTGCCGGTCTAGGAATGGTAGAACGATGGGTTCGATGACGGTTTGGATGTACCGTGCACTATTCAGTGTCCCCCTCGACGATCACCAGTGGTGTACGGCCAGTGTAGGAGATCGCTCCCCACACCATGATGTTGGCCCTGTGTGCCTCGGTCGTATGCAGTCCTGATTGTGGCGCTCACCTGCACGGCGCCAAACACGCATACGACCATCATTGGCACCAAGGCAGAAGCGACTCTCATCGCTGAAGACGACACGTCTCCATTCGTCCCTCCATTCACGCCTGTCGCGACACCACTGGAGGCGGGCTGCACGATGTTGGGGCGTGAGCGGAAGACGGCCTAACGGTGTGCGGGACCGTAGCCCAGCTTCATGGAGACGGTTGCGAATGGTCCTCGCCGATACCCCAGGAGCAACAGTGTCCCTAATTTGCTGGGAAGTGGCGGTGCGGTCCCCTACGGCACTGCGTAGGATCCTACGGTCTTGGCGTGCATCCGTGCGTCGCTGCGGTCCGGTCCCAGGTCGACGGGCACGTGCACCTTCCGCCGACCACTGGCGACAACATCGATGTACTGTGGAGACCTCACGCCCCACGTGTTGAGCAATTCGGCGGTACGTCCACCCGGCCTCCCGCATGCCCACTATACGCCCTCGCTCAAAGTCCGTCAACTGCACATACGGTTCACGTCCACGCTGTCGCGGCATGCTACCAGTGTTAAAGACTGCGATGGAGCTCCGTATGCCACGGCAAACTGGCTGACACTGACGGCGGCGGTGCACAAATGCTGCGCAGCTAGCGCCATTCGACGGCCAACACCGCGGTTCCTGGTGTGTCCGCTGTGCCGTGCGTGTGATCATTGCTTGTACAGCCCTCTCGCAGTGTCCGGAGCAAGTATGGTGGGTCTGACACACCGGTGTCAATGTGTTCTTTTTTCCATTTCCAGGAGTGTAGTATGTACCATATTTTAAATATGTGCGACGATGCGAAACTGTTTTTCTGTGTGCTTTAATGAAATCATTACGGTTTCATTATATTAGGACATGTTTTAAAAGAGGTACGCCCGTCATATTTTAGCATATGTTTTCCACATGTATGTCAATAATACTTTTCATTATGGTTACTTTACCGTTTAAGATGTAGACAATCGACAAGTTGTATTTTTTTTTTCAATGTCTTGCTGCAGATCTGAAGATGGTCATTGCTGACTGAAGTCGGTAATATAATGACATAACAGTTTTGTGATCATAGATGTAAATAAAACAAATTTATTTGACACCATACTACCTATTAATCGGAAACATTGTATTTTACCCCCCCCCCTCCCCCCACAATCAAAAATCTTCATCGACATATACCTATTTTATTGTGGCACATCGACAGCCGTTCGTTCCGCTCACCACCTACGGCGCTGGAAGATGATGAAAGACAGGGAGGGGGAGGGGGTGATTTGAGGAACATACACTGGTGGAAAAAAATTGCTACACCAAGAAGGAGTTGTGAGGCAGTACCGAAGGTTGGTAGGCGTCTTTCTGCATGTGAAAGATTATGTCTATTCAAATTTCACGTCAGTCGTATGTGGCGCTAGTAGCGCCACTATGAGGGTGCAAATCAGGTTTGCTTTAAATACACACTGAAACCTTTGAAATTCGACATGGTGAGCTGATGTTAGTCAAGAATGCCTTTAAGGCGACAAAGACGCAATTAGCAATACCTCACTAAGTTTTAAAGAGGTCGTGTAATACGACTACGAGAAGCTGGATATTCGTTCCGCAGTATTGCAGGAAGAACTGGCAACAGTGGTAACGAGAATGTACGGTAGCAAGAAGACCGGTCTCCGGACGCCCACATAGCGCTACTAGACGGAAGACCATCGTGTTCCGCATATGGCTCTGGCGCATCGTACTACATATTCAACAGCAATTTGAGCAGCAGTTGGCACCATAGTGACACAACAAGCTGTTATAAATCGGTTACTTCAAGGGCAGCTCCGTGCCAGACGCCCTATGGCGTGCATTTAAATGATCCCAAACCATCGTCATTTTAGGCTTCAATGGTGTCAAGCGAGAGCTCATTGGAGGGCGGGGTGGAGGTCTGTTGTGCTTTCTGATGAAAGCTGGTTCTGCCTCGGTGGCAGTGATGACAGTGTGTTGGTTAGGAGGAGGACTGTTGAAAGCTTGCCCGCATCTCGTGATCGTGCGGTAGCGTTCTCGCTTCCCACGCCCGGGTTCCCGGGTTCGATTCCCGGCGGGGTCAGGGATTTTCTCTGCCTCGTGATGGCTGGGTGTTGTGTGATGTCCTTAGGTTAGTTAGGTTTAAGTAGTTATAAGTTCTAGGGGACTGATGACCATAGCTGTTAAGTCCCATAGTGCTCAGAGCCATTTGAACCATTTTTTTTTTTTTTTTGAAAGCTTGCAGCCGGCCCACCGGTTCTAGGCGCTTCAGTCCGGAACCGCGCTGCTGCTACGGTCGCAGGTTCGAATCCTGCCTCGGGCATGGATGTGTGTGAAGTCCTTAGGTTAGTTAGGTTTAAGTAGTTCTAAGTCTAGCGGACTGATGACCTCAGATGTTAAGTCCCATAGTGCCTAGAGCCATTTGAACCATCTAGGGGACTGATGACCTCAGATGTTAAGTCCCATAGTGCTTAGAGCCATTTGAACCATTTTGAGGGCTTGAAATTATCCTGTCTGTGTGCTAGACCTCTTGACGTACACCTGGAGTTTCTGCGGTGCGATTTCGTATAACAGCAGGGACACTCTCGTGGTTATCCCACGCACCCTGACTGCAAAACTGTACGTCAGTATGGTGATTCGACCTGTTGTGCTGCTGTTCATGAACAGAGTTCCAGGGGTTGGTTTACAACAGGATAATGATCGCCCAAATACCGCTGTTGTAATCCAACGTGTTGCTTTGGCCTGCTCAATCACCAGATCTTCCTCCAATCGAGCACATATGGGACATCATCGAACGACGACTCTAGCGTCACCCACAACCAGCATTAACCGTCCCTGTATTGACCTACCACGTGCAGCAGACTTGAAACTCCATTACACAAACTGACATAAGTCACCTGTACAACACAATGCACGCACGTTCGCATGCTTGCATTCAACATTCTGGCGTTTACATCCGTTCTTAATGTACCAGAATTTCACATTTGCAACACCTGTGATCCTACAATGCCAATCACTTAAATATGCTACCCAGACAAATGTATTCGCAAAATTTCATACTCTACATTAATTATTTTTTAGTATTGGGATTTTTTTCCCGCTAGTGTAGTTCCGGATGTAGACGTTGATGAACCTCCTCGTTGGAGAATATTTCACTTGAGCAGCGTTGTCACTTTCACACATTGTCAGTTTCGGACGATTGGCTGTCAAACAAAGTGGAAAGCTATTTCTGATGTAACTGGAAAGGTAAATGTGACCTCTTGAGGTATATTTTCACCAAAGTTTCTCCCTGACAGTTTCTGCCTCTAATTTTGAGGAAATTCTCCGAGAATTCCGAGTGTGAGGGCAGGTTTTATTCAACCAATAGGAGTGGCACGTTCCTGCGCTTGCAGACGTTGCCTGTAGTTGCGCGGGCGTCAAATCCGGCAAAGTTCCGAAGTGCACTTTATATACGCGCTTTGTGGAGGCGTTAGAGTAAGGGCGCCGGCCAAATTAGGCGGGGGCCCGCGTTGTTGCAGCAAGTTAGGCTGGCCAATGGCCCGTCCTTTTAATCGCGACCAGATGCCAGCACCAGTAATTAGCCGGGCCGGCCTCCGGCGGCTAATGTGGAAGCCGCAAGGCGCAAGGAGCCTGGCGCGGTCACGCCCAAGATGTCACTTGGCCGCGGCGTCGCCTCGCGCTCTTAATTAAATGCCAAGATGGAGCAAGGCTGAGATTGCGGAAGGAATTAATTGCGCTCCGAATCAAAGACGCTCATTGGCGGGCTGCGGCTGTGCGGCTGACGTGCTACATGTATCGCTGGCCGACACCCGGAGCCGGATATTAGGCGCGTCACAACAAACACGCCGCTAATTAGACGTCCTCGCCGGCGGTTTGCGCTGCGGCTAGTTGCAGTCCGTGCACTACTGCCGACTCCAGAGTAAATAGCTGCCGCCTTTGTGACCCCAGGCCGCTGCTCCGTCTCGGAGACATTGCGCACCTAGACGCTCGCTCGTTGCTCGGCTACGTCTCTTCGTCGTTACCCAACGCTGGCTGCTGAACTTGTGGATGTAGAAATACTTGGGTTTTACGCCCCTTAGAGGGCGAGAGTAATGAATGCTCGTATTGAACTCGGTTAAGACAAGAATGGAAACGGAAATCGGTCGTTTCCGTTTCAAAGGAACCATTCCACAATTCTCCTAAATCCGTTTAGGAAATTGCGGAAAACCTAAATCTAAATATGCGGACAGGGGCGCGGGAATAACCACATTTGCAAATCGCCAAAGCTGAGTGCTTCTCACGGTCCACCGAGTTGAGAGCGTACCAAAGCTCAATTTGCGGCAAAATGCCATCGCCACTACGCAGTGAGCAACAATGTGTCGATGCGAGACGTTGCCATCGGTTATCTGGAACTGTTAAATTGACCATAGTGCAGCAAATCTCTGTCAAATTCAGTGCCAGACAACAAAAACCTTTGTGAGACAAATCACGTCCTAACTCAGAGATACAGAAGCCGCCACCCCACATGTGTACCTCAGCTAATAACACGTCAAGAGAGACAGAACAAACGGCGTGGTGCCTTTGGACGCTCGAAGCTCGGAGAAAGCGCGTCTGGCCTACAGTCGTGGCACGTACACGCCGATTGCAGGGGCGCGAAAGTCGAAAACAACTCGAAGTGATACATCCCGCATGTTGACAGGGTTTTACTCTTCCTCATATGAGAGATATTTATACAAGGTGCATCACATGTCTGTCATCGTCTCTCCCTGGTGAAAGATGCAGTAAACTACTGTCTCACTACGTGCGTGCGTTCGTTACTCCACAGAACACATGGGGCTACACATTGAACCACCCTTTTGCTCCTGAACTGCATCAAAATCGTTTGCGCAACACTTCATGGTCATGAAGATATTTCTGATGCCCCTCCACTTCCCCTCCCCCCTAACATCAATTCTAATGAGTAAATTTGTGATGCCATAGGTCGAGATGTAACTTCCTTGTATCAACATCCGATCAGTCTCCATCAGCTGTGAGCTATGACTGACCGGTCACGGATCGGATGGAGGTATATTTCGTTCCTCGTGAGTCATAGGTGTATAAATCATAATTCTTCAATTTATAAACAACAGAAGTTTCAAAGCGCTATAACTGTCCACTTCGTTTTTAACCTTTCTTTTACGATACAACGGCTGCGCCAGAGTTACAACGCATTTCGTTTAATAAGCTCAAGAAATATAGTGTACGTCCGTTCTCTACACTGCTGACATTTTTACGTAACTTATACTGCGACTGCATTTCTGGATTATGAAGCTGTTACTACAGTTCGTGTATAAATAATTCGTTACATCACTTTTGAGTGCCTGGAAACTAAAACATTACCGTCAGCTTGTATACTCCAAAAGCGCCAACACCCCAACAAGCCGGCCGAAGTGGCCGTGCGGTTAAAGGCGCTGCAGTCTGAAACCGCAAGACCGCTACGGTCGCAGGTTCGAATCCTGCCTCGGGCATGGATGTTTGTGATGTCCTTAGGTTAGTTAGGCTTAACTAGTTCTAAGTTCTAGGGGACTAATGACCTCAGCAGTTGAGTCCAATAGTGCTCAGAGCCAACACCCCAACAGCCAAGCACTTAATCAAAAGAAAGAAAAATAATTCCACAAATCTTCTATAAATGTTTATTTTTTATTAATCGTTTATATTATTTTTATTGACTGTTAAGTCTGCCAGCTCCAAACTTCTAAGCAAAATAAAATACTGTATTTTGTGCTTGCAATTGTAAAATCATTATTTCCTTAGGGCGCCAATTGTTTATGTAGGTCAATTCGGTTCCCTAGATTACTGTCAGGTTAGACTATCTCAAGGAAGCGTGTGTAGTATTTATATTTATGTTTTACGTACTTTCTTTCAAGTTCAAGCCGGCCGAAGTGGCCGTGCGGTTAAAGGCGCTGCAGTCTGGAACCGCAAGACCGCTACGGTCGCAGGTTCGAATCCTGCCTCGGGCATGGTTGTTTGTGATGTCCTTAGGTTAGTTAGGTTTAATTAGTTCTAAGTTCTAGGGGACTAATGACCTCAGCAGTTGAGTCCCATAGTGCTCAGAGCCATTTGAACCATTTTTTCAAGTTCAATTTGATTCAGTTTCTTAATTCATGTTGTGTTAACTTCAGAGTTTACTATTTCCTTTTCTTTAAAAGTTTAATTATCATAAACATCTGTAAAGAATATCAGTTTTAAAGATAATTCCTCTTGTATTAATGGGGGTAATATGTAAGGTGAACATATCTTCGGACACGTCAGAGCCGGCCGCGGTGGTCTCGCGGTTCTAGGCGCGCAGTCCGGAACCGTGCGACTGCTACGGTCGCAGGTTCGAATCCTGCCTCGGGCATGGATGTGTGTGATGTCCTTAGGTTAGTTAGGTTTAAGTAGTTCAAAGTTCTAGGGGACTAATGACCACAGCAGTTGAGTCCCATAGTGCTCAGAGCCATTTTTTATTTGACACGTCAGATGTAACCTCCCATTTTTATTAACGCACAGATGATTAAAATTCTTTATATGTAAATGAATATCTGATTTGCTGCTGAACTCGATGCCCATTTGATTTAGCTGTTTGGTTATGAAAGTAAAATGAACGAAACGAATTGTCCAGAAGAATGTTGCGCTCCTCTGACGATCACGTGGAGGGCGCACGGTTGGTCGCTGTCAACCGCTGCATCCTGTTCACGTCACCAAAGCATGGAATACAAGTCGAGGCACCTCAGCTGAAGTAATGTCATGGCTGAGTGAGACGAACGGTAGCACAGAGAAGACAAGAGTTCGGTATGGGTGTCATGGGAGAGTGTGAGGAGAATTGATAAAATTAACATTTGAGATAGGTTGTCCAGTGAGTAAAAAAAGACGCGAGATTTACAAGCAAAATAATGAAGTAAGTAAACTTGTTACTTCGGTGTTCGGCAAAGTGTCTAACATGACTGATCAAGGTTGTCCAATCGGTACTAGTTGTGCTAGTTATGTATATTAACGGTTGGTACTGAGAAGCAAAGGGAACAATAATAATTTACAACTGAAGATATGACTAACTGTGGCCTCTTCAGTTTAATCATCCTCCCACAAAAGTCACTGAGTCGAAAATTTACAGTGACGTCACCATGAAATGAGTGATGCACTTAACCATGGTTTGCCACCATGATGCAGGTAACCCTGAGCACATTATTGGCATATTCCAGAAGCCATCACTTCAAACACAGAAGACAGATGAAGACCCAATGTAATATAAAGATTTAAAAAGTATGTAATTCGGGGATAAAGAATGGATATCGCATGTAGCAGATTCTTTCAGTAACAACTCCTTTTGAATCAGATAAGATCATACACAAATGATACCACTGCGCAAATAAAAGGTAAAAATGACATTTGCAGAGTGATAAACATACACAGACAGCTATTATACGACAGACATATCATACATGGCTCCCCACATGCGTAGAAGTATGAAACCGGAATTTCCCTATAGATGGTGCTAGCCGTCAGTGAAGGGCCCGTGAGACAGCGTCATGTAACGGCTGACGACGAATGTCAACACACAGTAACCCAAGTTCCATACATCGGTATCAGTTTCAAACCCATAAACATGTCGAGTTTTGTGCCTTCGAATTACAATTTGTGGACAGCATTGGTTTTCTCTTATCACCTGAAGAAAACTTCTGCAGAATCCCATCGAATGCTTGTCGAAGGTTTCGGCGAACATGCTCTTGTGAAAACACAAATTCAAAAGTGGTGATTTTGACGTGAGAAACGACGAGCGCTCGAAACCACCGAAAAAGAAGACAACGAATTGTAGGCCTTATTGGATGAAGATGATACTCAAACTCAACAGGCAGTCGTGGAACCATTGAAAGTGACGCAGAAAGCCCTTTCTCTTCCGTTGAGCCGGCCCGTGTGGCCGTGCGGTTCTAGGCGCTTCAGTCTGGAACCGCGTGACCGCTACGGTCGCAGGTTCGAATCCTGCCTCGGGCATGGATGTGTGTGATGTCCTTAGGTTAGTTAGGTTTAAGTAGTTCTAAGTTCTAGGGGACTGATGACCACAGATGTTAAGTCCCATAGTGCTCAGAGCCATTTGAACAATTTTTTTCTTCCGTTGAAAGCTATGGGAAAGGTGCAGACACTGAATGAAAGACAACAAACAAATCGAAAGACCACTTGTGAAATGCTGGTCGCCAGATACAAAAGAAAGTCGTTTCTCCATAGAACAGTGACAGGTGATGAAAAATGGATATATTTTGAGAGTCCTAGGAGTCGTAAATCATTGTTGAATCTAGGCAAACCACTGACATCCACTGCAAGACCATACCGCTTTGGGAAGAATACAATGCTCCGAGTTTGGTGGGATCAGAAGGTGTCACCTATTAAGAGCTACTAAAACCTGGTGAAATCGTTAACACTGATCGCTACCAACAGTAAATGATCGATTTAAATCGAGTATTAAGTGAAAAACGACCGGAATATGGAAAAAGACAACACAAAGTCATATTGCTCCATGATAACGTCTTATCACACACAGCAAAACGGGTCAGGGAAACGACAGAGGCGATCAGTTGGGAAATACCAGGGCATGCGGCTTATTCTCCAGATTTGGCTCCGTCCGAGTATCATATGTAGGCCTCCACTGGGACACGCTCTCGCTGAACAACGCTTCAATTCGTATGAAAATGTACGAAAATAGCTCGCTGACTGGTTCGCTTCAAAAGAAGAACTTTTTTTTGCGTGGCATTCATAGCCTGCCGGAGAGGTGGGAGAGATGTATAAATAACAAAGGAGACTATCATGAATAAAATATTGTTTATTAAGGTTTATAATTTATATAAAAAACAGCTACCAGCCACATGTATGGTTTAAACCATACATGTGGCTGGTAGCTGTTTTTTATATAAATTATAAACCTTAAGTACAACAGCCACGTTTCTCAACATGTCGTCTTTCGACAAAATAGCATATTGTTTATTAGTTTCAAACAACGGAAGTGTAATTATTGCAACCAAATTCCGGTTTCATACTTCTACACCTCGTAATAGCAGTGGCACAAGGAACGTTTAAAATACAGTAGTACTGATTAGCAACATGGCAAGGTTTGTGAAGTGCTTCTACAGTGTGTCCCTCCTAAGAGTCGCCAGGTGCAGTCACCCTGGTGTTTTGGCGGCAGATATGTACAATTTTGTTTTTGCAATTTGTGGCTGACGCCAGCCCAGACACTGCTCATCGCATGTCTTCATGCGACGGCAGCGTCGACTTTTTCCCATTACAAACTAAATGATTTTTGAAAGCGAATTTTTACGTGGCCATTCGATAGAGCACTCCCATATCAGCCTACTGCGATATTCGTGTTTTCGATATACGGTTACAGGAACAGTAAAACAAAAAGAATAAACAGTTCTCCGGCAGCGACACGGCGGTTGCAGGCAGTGCGGGCCAGGGCGCTACTTGGTTATTCTTCGTGTTTGTATGTCCCAGTAAACACATAGCGATAAAACGAATATCGCACCAGACTAATATGAGACTGCTCTATTAAATACAATTACGCTTTAAGAATATTTTGTTTTTAACGGGGCTTTCCGTGGACACAGTGCGTTACATGAACGACGTGATTTACAATATTTGTTTTGGGCTGACTCCAGCTACACATTTTAAACACGAAATTGTAAATATCAGCCGAACCACCACAGAAGATGCGCCTGACGACTCTTAGAGGGGATAGCCCATATATGCAAACCAGACATCAGTCCTGAACTCTTTATTAGCATTGTGGTTTTTGACCGAGTAACAGCATTGCAAGTGAAGTCAACTATTTTACAAAAAAAGTTTCCAAAATAGAAGTTGTACTGCCCAGATCGCAGCTGATGCATATCCTGATTACCAGTTTCTGCAAAGTTATATTACCTTCTTCAAATAATCGGATACATTAATTGTAAAGCCACAACGGTGTGCACATTGCCGTCTGGCCACTGAAAACATGTATGTAAATTCACAGAAAAGAAACTCTCGTACAACACTAAGTTCACTAAAATAAAAATCATAACTGTATCAGAAAGGCACAGAGGTGTAAAATATGTCAAAAAGGGCACATACACTGCTGTCAATGCTGATACACGGCTCCACTTGTGCCAGTTGTGATTAGTCGCGCACAGTCAGTCATAATGCTCGACTCCAAGAAGCAACATTATTGCAGTCGCAGTGTCTCAGCTTTGAACATTTCGATACTTGACTTTCAGATGTTACGGATCGACTTACAAGACAGTCGATGACGCAAATGTAAGAACTCGGAAACTATCGATCTTAGATTTGAAGAGGACAGACTCATGGCAAAAGATAATTTTGTCACCTGCGCATATGGAACCTGTGGCATTTGCATACTCCTGAATATCGGAAGTTCCAGCAACACGTTAGCGAAACGCAGGAAGAAAGTTGCGACAAATGAAACCTATGTAAGATTCGAGATCGAATTATATAATGGTAATCGTTCCTAGAATCTCAGCTGTGTTTAAGGTCCCAATATGGATGTTGTTCGCGAAAAAAGTAATTTTGTGAATACAGCCACTGAACAGACTATATAGTCAATGAATCGATGGAATAATCAAGAATACTATAGGTACATATTTTGGACACATCAACAATTTCTCACATGCAACAGTGATGGAAAGTTCATCCAGCGGTATCAGAGAACGAGTTTAGCAATGTACTTGAAGCAAAGTGGATGGAATATAGGAAGACTGAAGGCTGATATATTCAATGATCGTAATTATCCTGATGGTGGCAAACATAAAATCATGGCTGAATGTTTTAAATATTACAAAATTGTTAAGGCTTTCGTGGCCACTTTTTGACAAACTGCCTATTGGCTTCTGTCTCGGGTTCATTAGATGAACGTCGGCCGAAGAACCCGAGACAGAAGCCAATAGGCAGTTTGTTTTAAATATTGTTACCAAAGGTACTTGCTTTTGTGCCAGCCACTGCCACTTGAAGATTTGATTCATATATTGACTCCAAAATTGACTCATCACACATTGGCAGTTGCTATCACAAGCAGAAAAGAGAGTATGGAACAATTTCTTTCTGGGTTGGAGGGTATGGGTAATCACATTCTAAGTGGCAACATTTGGAAGGATAGCAGGGAATGCTTTCAGCTAGAAAAACGTTTAGAACCGCCACACCACAATTTACAGTCAAGAAATGTAACAGGGATACAAACAATAGGTGGAACTGATTCAATATGAGACAATGATTATCACAACAACAGGCCATAACAGTGGACAAGAAGAGATCCCCCCCCGTCGGAGGTTCGAGGCCTTGTGTGTGTGTTGTCCTTAGTGTACGTTAGTGATTAAGTAGTGTGTAAGCTTAGGGAGCGATGACCTCAGCAGTTTGGTCCCGTAAGACCTTACCGCAAATTTCCAAGAAGAGATCAACACTACACAATGCAGAAATTTGACCTCCTGCCCTAGCCACAGATAAAACATTATGGCCATGTTTAAATAATCAATGCAGGTAAGTGAACAGGAAATACTGTAAAGGAGCCACCTCAAACCAGAATTGTAATGGAAACATTCAAATGGATAAAAGTTTACAGAGAGGCAAACGTGAGGGTGCAGAGGTTCAATCACAAAACTGTGTTATTGTTAATTCATACAAATTTGGAGCCGCTGATGCTCTTATCATACCTAATGAGCAGATTAGTAACAATAAGACAACTTCAAAAGATGATGGGTGTCAAGAAGTTAGTGGACCACATGAAGAAAGTTTACTTAGCGTTCATTGGGTCTCGAATAATGTAGCCGAAAGAGAACATTTCTTTATAAACACGCTGGATAGACAAGATATTCGAGCAGATTTGTTGGAAGTGAATCAATCTCCGAAGAAACGTGTTCTCTGTCCTGAAATCTGTATAAGTTTTGATAATATTGAACTGTTAAATGATTGTAGACACCGCAGGCGAGGCCACAGTGATTTTATGGGATGCTTTGTAGGAATGAAAAGCTATAAAGTCAGTACCTCGTTAGAAAGTGAAGCCTAAAAGTGTATTTATGGAGAAATATGTTGACGTAGCTGAGCAAGTCAAAATAGTTGTGGATTCTCAATGGAGAGAATTAAAGTTATTAAGGCCTTAATGCTCATATCATAATGGGCATTGAGTATTTAAAGAGGAATCAAGGAAGAACAGATTTGAGCAATGGAAGTGTGGAGTTACGGGCCGACAGTCGAAAAATTGTATTACAGTTTGAAGAAAATCCAGAAGAGTCGCTACGTTTGTAATTGGTGGAAGAAGAGCTTGAAATTTTCTCTGAAGGTATATTAGTTTACTGGTTCGGGACGAAATAGTTTTACAAGGACGAGGGTGCAAGTTTAGAAATCACCAATATGGTCGTAGAAGAAACATAAGTAGCATCTGATTGGGAGGCTGGGGAGGTCAAAGATGAGGCGCATCTGATGATGAATCATAACTCAATGGCGGAGAGTAGATCGAGTTCTCGATGTTGTGAATAACTGTTGCCTCTTAATAATTTAGCAGAGTACTTGGAAGTAGAAAATTAGAAGGAGCAGAAACTAAGCGATGTATTTACGTGACCCAGAAGATGTTTCAGGACTTCGGGATATGCGTCGTATATTGATATCCGATATGAGACAAGGGCATCGTCAGGAGTGTTCATGGGGAGTGGGATAGAACTGTGGGCATCAATCTGTGGTTATTTGCTGACTATGCTATGGAGGACGGTAAGGTGTCGAAGTTGTGTGACTGTAGGAAGATACAAGATGATGAATGGCAGCTAGGTCTAAATGTGGAAAAATATAAGTTAATGCGATTAAATAGGAAGAACAAAATTGTAATGCTCGGTTACAGTATTACTAGTGTCCTGCTTGACAGAATCAAGTCGTTTAATTATCTGGGCGTAACGATGCAAAGCGATATGCAATGGAACGAGCATTTGAGAACGGTGGTAGGGAAGGCGAATGGTTTATTGGGAGAATTTTGGGAAACAGTAGTTCACCTGTAAAGGAGACCGCATATAGGACGCTGGTGCGACCTATTCTTGAGCGCCGCTTGCGTGTTTTTGGGAAGACCTCGAAGCAATTCAGAGGTGGGCTGCTAGATTTGTTACCGGTAGGTTCGAACAATACGTAATTGTTACGGAGATGCTTCGGGAACTCAAATAGGAATCCCTGGAGGGAAGGCACCGTTCTTTTCTAGAAACACTATTGAGCAAATTTAGAGAACTGGCATTTGAAGCTGGATTCTACTGCCTCTAAAATACATTACGCGTAAGGACCACGAAGATAAGATTGGAGAAATTAGGGATCATACTTCCTAGTAGTGGTACAGGGTACCCTTCGCCACGCACCGTACGGTGGCTTGCGGAGCATCTATGTATGTGTAGGTGTAGCTGTAGACAAGCTATGATAAGGAAGTACGATAGGGTATTTATTCTATCGTACCGTAAAGAGATTTGTGGGGCGTGTTGTTGGACTACACGGTTGAGCACAATGGACCACCACGAGGGAGGATCACCATATTATGCACCAAACGCATCGTAACCCCTTCACAGCTTCAACTGCCATCCGAGGACAAATAATGGACTCCCTGCACCAATTGTCTGAGACTAATAACAGCCGGACAATAGAATGAACGTCCCATGTGTAGGCTGCTGTTAACACCACGACGCAAGTGACTACGTTTGGAGTGGTGGCGTGGCTGGGAATCGTGGAGTGCTGATGAATGGCATCGCGTCCGCAGCCTTAGGTTACTTAGGTTTAAGTAGTTCTGAGTTCGGCCGGCCGAAGTGGCCGTGCGGTTAAAGGCGCTGCAGTCTGGAACCGCAAGGCCGCTACGGTCGCAGGTTCGAATCCTGCCTCGGGCATGGATGTTTGTGATGTCCTTAGGTTAGTTAGGTTTAACTAGTTCTAAGTTCTAGGGGACTAATGACCTCAGCAGTTGAGTCCCATAGTGCTCAGAGCCATTTGAACCAATGGCATCGCATTGAGTACAGCAATGAATCACAGTTTTGCATTACCCCAGATGACCATCATCGGTGCGTTGGGTGGCGACCGGGCCAAAGATCATATTCTTCCAATGTTTTGGAGAGTCACAACGGTGTTACTCGTGGCGTCATGTTGTGGGGAATCATCGGGTATGACTTCAGGTCACCGCTGGTACTGACTGTGAGAACTCTGACGGTACAATGGTGCGCCACAGATACCCTGTGTCGTCGTGTGTTATCTCTCACGTGACAACACCGTGGTACCTTTTTCCAACAGGACATTGCACATCGACGCATGACACCTGTGTTTATGAACTGTTGAGACTTTACCGAACATTGAATAGCTTCTGTACTTGTGTTATTGTTTGACTTGTAATACTCATCTCTTTTTTGCACTCTCGGCATCCTATCCCAACTGTTAATTTTATCATTCCTTTACATGGGCTGCCATGACATCCATATCCAACTCTGTTCTCCCAATGCCACCATACATCTCCCACTGAAGTGGTATCCCTTTAGCCAAGAGTTTCTACATGGATTCCACTCTGTGATCACGTGAAAAACACGCAGTTGCTGACAGCAACAGACGTGATTGTCAGAGGAGCACAATACTCTTGTGAAAATTCCTTTTCTTTATGGTACTTTTATGACCAGACAGCTACATGAAAGGGGCACTGATTAAAGGAACATTTCAGACGTTCGTGTACATATAAGGAATTTTTTTAATCATCCGTGCATTAGTAAAAATGATGACGTGACATCTGAGGTGTCCGACGATATGGTCACCTTACAATCTGGATACAGATGCTACTTATAGAGTAGTTGTAGTAGTAATGACAGTAGTAGTTTTATTCACCTGTAGACCTCTTTTACAAGGGTATTGGACATGGCTTGGTATTACAAGTTAAGGACACCATAAATGAAGTAAATCAAATGTAGAGACATTTACATACTAATAGGTATAGTATAACAAGGATGGGACGAATAGTCGGCTGTGACCTTTATCAGGAACAGTCCCGGATTTGCCTAAAGTAATTAAGGGAAACCAAGGAAAATCTAAGTCAGTATGAATCGATGAAGACTGGAGCTTCCACCTTCCCACATACACAGTCACTCTATTTAAAACAGTGCTACCTCATTGAGTTTATTCCTCTCCGTCCGAACAGGCCTCGGATGGACCAACGGTACCGACCGCCCGCCGTGTCATTCTCAACCTATAGGCGTCATTGGATGCGGATATGGAGGGGTATATGGTCAGCACACCGCTATCCCGGCCGTTATCAGTTTTCGTGGCCGGAGCCACTACTTCACGGTCAAGTAGCTCCTCAATTGACCTCACAAGGGCTGAGTGCACCCTGCTTCTTAACAGTGCTCAGCAGATCCAGATGGTGATGCAGCCAAGTGTAAGGCAAATGTATCCCTAATGTACAATACTGTTTTACAAATAATTTATTTAATAATATAAAAGGCTAGTGCTAGACTCTTCATTCATTTCTCACTCCCAGTCACTGCACACACTACACAACTATGTACACATGTTTTCCTGACACTACACACAGTATCAGCTTCGTCAGGTGCATTTCGCCATTTTGTGAACCGCAACTTACCATTTGATAGCCTGATAACTCATCATCCTTCTGTAACGAGTGAGATGTTGACCTCAGAAAGAGAATAAGGTGTTTGTATTATACATTGCATAACTTTGGGAGTAAGTTTTTCCAGAAAAAGATAAAAAGAAGGAAAAATATAGCGTGACTCTGTTAAGTGGAATGGTTGGTTGGTTGGTTTGGGGAAGGAGACCAGACAGCGAGGTCATCGGTCTCATCGGATTAGGGAAGGATGGGGAAGGAAGTCGGCCGTGCCCTTTGAGAGGAACCATCCCGGCATTTGCCTGGAGCGATTTAGGGAAATCACGGAAAACCTAAATCAGGATGGCCAGACGCGGGATTGAACCGTCGTCCTCCCGAATGCGAGTCCAGTGTCTAACCACTGCGCCACCTCGCTCGGTAAGTGGAATGATAAATGCTTTAATTGATATTATTATTTATTCATGTTACATTTTTTACCAAACCCCTAACCTGCGCTGTATACGTAATCCTTCACTGTATAGAATGAGTGTGTTAACAGGCAGTTTTTAACTGCCGTTTTAACATGTTTGTTTTAGCAATTTCTTTAATCTACTTTGGAATCTTACTGTACAGTTTTATTCCTTGGTTGAAAATGCTGTTTTGAGTGTTATGTTTATTCTTTCTTTGTAAATGTAAGTTCAGTATAGATCTCGTTCCTTGCATCTGCATCTATGTTCCGTTAAGTCTGTGGCAGAGGTTATATTTCGATTTTCTTATATTAGGACATCTTCCCGTTCCGTTTTCGGACGAGGGTAGGAAGATAGAATGTTTGGACTTCTTTGTTCTAGCTATTATTCACTCAGTTTAACTGCCAGATCTCTAGGGAGTAGATACTCACGGAGCAGAAGAATAATACTAGTGTTTGCCATAAAAGACGCTTCTCGAAGGTTCCTAAGCAGGTGCTCGCGAGATATAGCAAGTGTGAGGCCATTTACGCCGTCCTTCTTTGTATATGTTGATAACCCATTTTAATACGAGCTGAAGTGTCCCATACAATCGAATAGCATTCGAGTGTAGAACGTGGAAATGTCTTTTATTCATTCTCCTTTGTAGACAAACGCAGTTTCTCATTACCCTACTACTAAATAGGAGGCTATCATTTGCCTTACCCTCGAAACAGCCTGTGCGGTTGTTTCACTTCATATCTCTACAAATTGTTACTCCGAAATATACGAGGACTATTCGGAAAGTAAGGTCCGATCGGTCGCGAAATGGAAACCACAGCGAAAAATCTATGAAGCTTTACACAGATATGTTGGACGGTGTCTCTAGAATGCCCGTCGATCGCGTCACGTGGCTCTTTTCAGTTCTGAGGGCACAGTGAACACGTAAATATGCCTACATAAACAGTGTCTCCCACTAAGTATAAGGTTCTCGTGAGAGATTTCGCCTGATGGCATGCAGCCCACACAACATAGCTGTCATACGTTTTCTTTTTCATGACACAACTTGGCCGCACTCTGCACGGGCAATGAAGATGCTCCTGCAGCATTTGCCTCGGGAAGTGTTTGATCGCCCACAATGCAGCCCGTAATTGGCTCCCCATGAGTTTTATCTCTGCTAACATGAACCGCTGGCTATGAAGACATTTTGGCACGAACAACGATCTGTAGACCAGGGTAGAGAATTGGCGGAAAGCACAGGTGGCTGCCTTATACGACGAGGTTGGTACAACACTACGACAAACATCTAAGTCGGAGAGGCAACTGCGTAGAAAAGTAGCTGGAAGGTGTAGCTAACTGCTGCAAATAAAACATGTTTGATTTTCACAATGCTTACCATTTCGCCACCGATCAGATCTTACTTTACGAGTAGTCCTCGTACGTACAATACAACTAACACCAGTTGTGACTCAAAATTTCGGTCGTCATAACTTAGCAGGATTTTACGTTTCATGAAGTTCACGACTTAAAGGCAAGTAACCAGTCTTTGTAAGATGCTGACGTTTTCTCTCGAGTCCGACAATGTAAGGGGAGAGACCTTTCTTTTCTGGAGAAACCGTGCTACGATTCAGCTGAAGGGATATATGTAGGCAGTGAAGAACCCACTGAGTACACGTACAGATAGTGTTGTGAGGAATGCTGCCGTTGTATTAGATGACGGTGAGCGCGTGTCTGCCACGGCTGTACGACGTGTGGCCGTATTTAGCCAACAGGACGGCGGCGCGCACGACCGTCAGGAAGGGCATCAATCGTGCCAGATTGCGCCCCTGTCGAAGGGACGAGAGACCGCCTTCTAATTCCCACGACACTCCACATCCCGTAACGACTAAATTACCAGCCGCCGGTCCGCCGTAGCTAAAACTACTCCGGACGCCAACTTCTCATTTCCTTCTCGCCACCCTTGTCTGGCGATAAGAAAATCCTGATGAATGAAGACAACGGTTGTTTTTCAGACCGTGTGTCGGCCAACCGTTCAGAAAGAAATAGGGTGAGACGTTCTGGATAAGACGCGCACATTTTTCACTACTTGTAAGTCAGATGGCGGTTTAAGGTACAAGGCTGAAGAAAGATTTGGCTGAGGGTGCGAGCTGTGGGGGTGGGGCGGTCAGCGGTGAGTGGACAGCGCAGGTATCAGATGGAAGAGGGCTGGGCCGCTCGCTATCACGCCCGCTGCTCCACACGTATTTTATTCACGAACATCAGTTTACTTTTTGTCACAGCATGACGTTTGCCGGTTCCAGTTTATTTTTCCTTCTTTGTCCAGATCCGAGGCTAATTTTGAGAGCCTGAAAGCAAAGATGGAAAAAATGCAATAAAAAATTGCCATTCGAGGTTATCGTCTCATCACCGCTCTGCGCAAAAGACATTTCGCGCAAGAGGCACTGCGCTCCCATCTACATACTGGGTGGTTAAAATTAAAGTGCAGCTACTCACAGAGGTCCAGCGTGTGCTGTAATTAACGAATGGTAGCGAAACTTAGTAGATATTCTAAAGCGTTAATGCGGAACCGATTTACGCTGAAAAACTTAGTTCCAATTTTTGCCACCAGATGCAAATCTGGCGCTGTGAATGCAATAAAGACGTATAGAAATGTTCCCCTACGCAATGGATTAGGAACAGGACTTGGGCAGAAAATAGCAAACAAGAGAGAAAGGCAATGCCCACTTTATTACTAACCGCCGCTTACATAATTTGTTCACTGTGAGCACCGGAGACGATGACGAGATGCTGGTACACCGCCAGATTTGCACCTGGTGGCCAAAATTGGAACTATGTTTTTTGTTCAGCTCAAAGCGGTTCCGTATTAACGCATTAGCATATCTACCGATACTGTAGTTAGGTGAGTAGCTGCACTTTAATTATAACCAGCTGGTATGATCGTGGTAAGTCAACTGTCGCACAACCTTCCTAGAATACTGCTACTTTAAGGGGAAACGGAAGGCAAGTAGGCTCCAAAAATTCGATTTTTAGATTTTAGCGTGAAACAGTTTTTGTTTTATATAAATACGACAATTTTTTCGTGAGATATGATGGTTTACCTGACGCTCTGTGCAATCTGGCATTTAAATGCCACGCCTTGCTTTTTGCGCCATGCAGAGATAACGCACAGCATTCTTGTATATTATTTCATGCTTCTATTGTTTTATCGCTTCAGTGTTTCCTACCCTGTATCTACTATCGCTACTCGTTTTTCTGATCGTGTTTGTTATTGTCTTCGAGCGTTAATAGTTGTACTTAGTGAAGTTTGTTGTGAGTGAAGTACGTGTTGATTTGTATTTTCTTTGGTTCCGCGTGTTTTCATAAAAATGCCGCGAATAAAGAAATTCTCGCCTAAATTAAAATTCAGGGGAAATAAATACGTAAAGGTAAATGAGGTTAGTGGGACAAAGGACCCAAGAATGTTAAGACGTAAAGAAAATCAGCACATCAAGATAGAAACTGCAGTGTCTTCAAGGTATTTCCTCCCAGTCAGCTTGTGGAGATGAACATTCGTTTGGAAATATTATGGCGAACCTTAGCATACTCTGTGATTTCATTTCCAAAAATACTGTGTGCAGAATATGTGGTGGTGACGTATCTTTGGGTGAGAATCAGCGTATTCGTAAAGGGGTTATGTCAAACCTGACATTGAGTTGTACAAAAAGTGGTGCACTTCCTACAACAATGACATCAAAAATGGCAAATAATAATTTATATGAGAACAACATACCGCTAGTTTATGGTCTCAGATCTATTGGTAAAGGGATGGAGGCAGGCACTCTCTTAAGTGCATTACTTGACATTCCAAATCCTCCTGCAAAATTTATGACTTTCAATAATGTTATTGGTACTCTTGTTGCGGAAGTTTGTAACATCTCAATGAAGGAAGCAGCTGAAAAGCACTCAAGGAAGGTGATGACAGTGAAAGTGGTGGTATTTGTGCATGTTTTGATGGCAGCTGGCAGAAACGTGGACACACTTCACTAAATGGTGTCGTGACAGCTACATCATTTGATATCGGTAAGGTAATTGCTGTAGAGACTCTAAGCAAGTACTGTAAAACTTGTGGCAGTGGAACTGAGAAAGAGCATGAACATAAGTGTCAGATGAATTACACTGGTCCAAGTGGTGGGATGGAAGTAGCAGGAGTTCTCAGGATTTTTAATCATTCAGTGGCACACAGAGGTGTCAGATACACTCAGTATTTAGGGGACGGTGACAGCAAGGCTTATGACCTGATATGTGCAGAACAACCCTATGGCACTAATGTCACAATTTCTAAATTAGAGTGCATTGGGCATGTCCAGAAGAGAATGGGGTCCAGGTTGAGAAGATTATTGAAAGAAAAGTAAAAAACAGTATTGGAAGATGGTAAGAAGATAGGTGGTAAAGGACGCCTGACAAATGTTGAAATAGATAGATTACAGAAGTATTATGGCTTGGCCATAAGAAGAAATGTAGGGAATTTAGAAAACACGAAAAAATCTGTATGAGCTATATTTTTCCGAATGATACTGACACTTGGTGCAAGTACAGGAGAAGTGCCAGATATGACCACAAACATTCTTTACCTGCATCAGTAATGAATGAAATTAAACCCATATTTAGAGACCTTTGTAAAGATACCCTGTTGACGAAATGTCTTCATGGGAAAACCCAAAATTTAAATGAATGTATGAATTCTGTCATTTGGAACCGGTTACCGAAAACTGTATTTGTTCAGCTCACAACCCTCAAATTTTGTGTTTATGATGCTATTTTATGCTTCAATGATGGTGTAATTAAAAAACTGGATGTTTTGGAATTATTGGGCATAAAATCTAGTGGAAATACTGCAAA
This sequence comes from Schistocerca nitens, assembly GCF_023898315.1. Lineage (NCBI taxonomy): Eukaryota > Metazoa > Arthropoda > Insecta > Orthoptera > Acrididae > Schistocerca > Schistocerca nitens. Next base: position 914,345,317 of record NC_064616.1, read on the forward strand.
ATCCTTGGTGCAAACAGATAAAGAGAGAATCTGCAAAGCAGATATTGCTAATTTAAAATGCACATAAGAAGCCACACAGAAAAGAAGAGGGACCAAGAGCAGAAAAGAAGATCAGTATTATTCAGATGATGCTCAGTATGGCGCAGGAAAATATTATGGTAAATAATTCTCATCAATAACTATACTAGAATTGCACTATTAAACTTTAAATGGATTTTTCTCAAAACAACATTTTTTTACTTTCAAGTACCATTATTTGATAAGATAGTTTGGTTAGAAACATGAAGTTTGGTCAATTTGAACTGTAGATAGTAATAAGTTATTACAAGTAAGTTGAGAACCACCGAGCTCTCAGAGACTGTTTTATAATAACTGATGTCCAAAAAAAGTTAAATTTTACTAGTGAAAGAATAATTTTTTTTTCTTCAAAACCATAAGAGGTATTATGTTCATTTTACTTGTAAATTGAGGCATATATATATATATATATATATATATATATATATATATATATATATATGTGCAGCAATAATTTCATTGTTTTATCACTCATAATTCTTTTGAAAAGTGTACCTATTCAAAGGGTAAAACAGAAATGTCAGAATTGGGATAAAAATTGCCTTACATCTCCCCTTAAATTTGCCGAACAAGGTTTCGCAAGAACAATACCATTTTGCTTTTTCAAGGATTCCTATTTTAGTTGGCTGGGTTTCAGTAAAATGTGTCAATATTTTCAACTTAAAAGAGACGGATCTAAGATTGAAAATACCTTAGTGTCAGTATTCTGCCAACATTTATTTATGCAATGGACTGGCAGTAGACATACGAGACCAACTACTGTCAAGCATATAGACATTAGCTCAGAGAATAAAATGAAGAAAAGCTTTGGGAGTAACATATAGCACAACGAGAAGTTATTTTTAGGATGTAATATCGAAGTAAAGTAATCTTTGCACAATGAAAGAAAACCAACTACATCAGAAATAATTCTCGGTCAGATCTATGTTAGACAACGTTTGCTAGTAAAAAATACGTACCAGTAGCATTTAAATTTGAATAGCGGAAGACAGCTGTGGTATACGTGCGGTGGTAGACAATGGGAAACGAGATTGTTGGGCTGGGCAGAGTAAACATGAAACTATTTTAGAGTGTAATGCGATTAATCAGGGAGTTCAAATGGTTCAAATGGCTCTGAGCACTATGGGACTTAACATCTGAGGTCATCAGTCCCCCAAAACTTACAACTACTTAAACCTAACTAACCTAAGGACATCACGCACATCCATGCCCGAGGCAGGATTCGAACCTGCAACCGTAGCGGTCGCGCGGTTCCAGACTGAAGCGCCTAGAACCGCTCGGCCATATCGGCCGGCTTACACAGGGAGTATTAAGCGTCATTTGTACACAAAACACAACGGTACTGAAACCAAATTACCCATGATTTCCAATGAAAGATCACAGTTAAGGTATACTTTCAATAAGACACTAAAAATTTTTTAGTAGTCAACTGCAGGTTACTTCTCAGAAGGTGTTCTAATATCCACTAAATTCAGCCAAGTCAGTAATGCTTAAGACGTATGATAGCGTGCTCTCTGAATTTAATCTTTTTCATGTTTAGATTGTCCTGGTGACTCACATTCTAGACTGTCTCAAATTGAACTTAACACCCATCTACAAATGCACTCAGGCTGCGTATGAATTCGGAAATGTTACACTAAACTTTACTAGATGACCTAGAAATTATATCATCGCTACTTAATTACTGTACGTCCTGCACTGGACAGAGAGCTTTATTTCCTGTAGAGCTTGTACAAGTACGAAACGTCAGTAATATCTGTAGCTTTCGAGGCTTGCACATCATTCCAAGCTTGGTTTTAGGAGAAAGTAACTTTATCAAACGCCACGTAGTTCCTACAGGTGGATAATGGTTAATATCAGTTTGTTTTTATGTTTCAGTAGTCTTTGACTAACTCATTTTTACCACTTTTTAACAATTTTTAAAGCTGATATGTGAAACTGTTTTTTTCCATCGCTGAAGTTAAGGATATCACCATAATTTTGAAAAATAATATCCTTCACGAATAATTTCTGTTGCACAGTGAGAAAACGACGATATCTACCCGCCTTGTTCCACTTCATTGCTTCGAACAAGATAAGAATTATTACAACGGAAAATAAGGGCAGAAAATGGAAAGATGAAGTCCAAAAGAACGGCAGAGGTCAAGTCACGTCACGTTATCTACCTCAGCTGGGAGGGATGGGTGGGTTATAAGTTGTCATCTCGGCATTCGTCTGATGTAATTTAAGAAAGTCACGGAAAACCTACAACTAGATGGGTTTTAAACTGCGTAAGTTTCTAATAACAATCCTACGCCACGTTACTCTGCCGTGACATTGGAACCTCCAGTGTGCAATCTATGCAAGGCCTTTACCACTAACAGATAATGTTATTACCTCGAAGAAAAGGAGAAAAATTTCTGTCACATAAGAAAAGTTTGCATGTTTTATATTATTACAAAACATTGTTTACGTCTGAAGATGTATGCCCGTTCAGAGTGAAAGGCGGGGTTCCAGAAGCTGTACAGAAAATTGGAATAGAGATTTTACTGCTCATGAACATCACACATTGCATGTTGTACCACCATACAGCCAGACCTTCAGAGGTAGTGGTCCAGATTACTGTACACACCGGTAATTCTGATTCCCAGCAACACGTTCTCTTGCATTGATGCATGCCTGTATTCGTCGTGGTATACTATGCACAAGTTCATCTAAGCACTATTGCTCCAAATTGTGCTTCTCCTCAACGGTGATTCGGCGTAGATCCATCAGAGTGGTTGGTGGGTCACGTCATCCATAAACAGCCCTTTTCAATCAATCCCAGGCATGTTCGATAGGGTTCACATCTCGAAAACATGCTGGCCACTCTAATCGAGCGATGTCATTATCCTGAAGGAAGTCATTCACAAGATGTGCACGATGGGGGCGCCAATTGTCGCCCATGAAGACGAATGCCTCGCCAATATGCTGCCGATATGGTTGAACTATCGGTCGGAGGATGACATTCACGTATCGTACAGCCGTTAGAGCGCCTTCCATGACCACCAGCGGCGTACGTCGGCCACACATAATGCCCTTGTTGCACTCGCTGGAAAGTGTGTCTAAGGCGTTCAGCCTGACCGGGTTGCCTCCAAACACGTCTGGGACGACTGTCTGGTTGCAGGCATATGCGACACTGATTGATGAAGAGAATGTGATGCCAATCCTGAGCGGTCCATTCAGCATTTTGTTGGGCCCGTCTGTGCCGCGCTGCATGGTGTCGTGGTTGCACGTATGGACCTCGCCATTGACGTCGGGGGTGAAGTTGCGCAACGTGCAGCCTACCGTGCACAGTTTGAGTCGTAACACGACGTCCTGTGGTTGCACGAATATCATTATTCAACATGGTGGCGTTGCTGTCAGTGTTCCTCCGAGCCATAATCCTACTGCCATGGTAGCCCTTGGGCGGCCTGAGCGAGACATGTCATCGACAGTTCCTGGTCTCTGTATCTCCTCCATGTCCGAACAACATCGCTTTGGTTCACTCCGAGACGCCTGGACTCTTCCCTTGTTGAGAGCCCTTCCTGGCACAAAGTAACGATGCGGACGCGATCGAACCGCGGTATTGACCGTCTAGGTTTGGTTGAACTGCAGACAACACGAGCCGTGTACTTGCTTCCTGGTGGAATGACTGTAACTGATCGGGTGTCGGACCCCCTCCGTCTAATAGGCGCTGCTCATGCATGGTTATTTACATCTTTGGGCTGGTTTAGTGACATCTCTGAACATTCAAGGGGACTGTGTCTGTGATACAATATCCACAGTCAACGTCTACCTTCAGGAGTTCTGGGAACTGGGGTGATGCAAAACTTTTTTTGATGTTTATATTTTTATATTCATTTAGTAGTCTCTTTCCTAGAAAAAGTTGTAAGTTGTGTTGTGCTTCGGAAAACGTACCATTCTCTGATTAAAAGCTCGTCTTAATACGGAATGATCTGACTCGATACTCGAATTATCACATTTTATGGTATATTTTTCATGGTACCACATCTGTTAGCACAATATTTAATGGCATAACAATCGAAAGCACAACGCATAACGCAAGTGGGTGCTAGCAATCAGGGAAGGGAACGCGAGGTACACAACTCTTGGTTTTCCTATACATTTCATTTATGTTGCCATTCAATACTTAGCAAGTCATCAGTCTCCACATTGTAAGTGTATTTGTCCCACGGGAAGAAAATGATTTAGCAGAGACTACCAATGACTTGGCTGATGAAAAACCATTGGCGTGCCTGACAGGGTTTCTGTTTCATTTGTAATCAACATAATGAGCATTTATCTTCTTAAAGCCAAGGATTTGACGGTAACAGTTTGGAGCACATTCATCATATTCATTAGGCAAACATGCGTATCAAAAATCGCACTAGAATAGTTTGTCTCATAATCTTTTACTTAGGTATACAGAGGATGGGATCGGGAATGGACAACATAATTTACCCGTGGCTAGTGCTAAGATTTAAATCACCCTCACACTCATGCACTTAATAAAACGGTGGGCAACTAGATGGGATACTAACTATAGCGGGCAAGCTGAGCAAAGTGCGACCGCTGGTGATGGTGGGTGACATTCATATTAATGATACCTCTACATCGACAGTTTCTCAAAAACTCCCACAAATTGTCACCAAAATATAATGTGGATAACACCTACTTAATTTCTATACACTGACCTTAATGTCCTACACAAGGAAGGGAACTATTGCCTACTAGCTCTGGAACCATCATCACGTGGGGTTGTGGACAAAGATGGACACGCTAATCACAAACAAACCATCAATAACCTAAGTTAAAACCCACTCAAAAAGGTTACACAGAAATTAATATGCTACAGCACGGTATTACCCAGCAATGCTTAAGGCACGTGATACTTGGGTACATACTTTCGTAACATGGATAACTTTGAACGAAAATTAATTAGATAATTCTGTAACTAAATAACTTATTCTGATCACTCTAACAGAGAGTCTGCCACACCGGAGACCTGATGCCATCATGGCGGTCGTCGAGAAAACGGCTCCAAGTTCAAAGAAATGGTTAGTTCGCTAACTGCAGTTGTGAACCACTTTCTAATGAGAGTCAGCCCGATATGTTGTGATTTTATTATTACGAAGGTAGATTTTATCTTCGTTTGTGCCTCATAGCTACATTTTTAACGTATCTCCACAACATTACGTAACCAGTGTCAGTCACTGATCCTTACGAAAAAGACCTTTTGGAAGACGTCGAAACCTAGGTCAAGGGGTTTTAATGAACCTTTTTACTGTTGCAACTGATTTGGCTGTTTCTCACATTTTCCTTACGAAGACAACAAAACGAAGCTATAAAATATATTAAACATATTCACTGTAGCACAGTTTTTCTTATTGAACTGCTCCCTTATTTATTACAAACAGATGCCAAATATTCTGTAAGTTGATATGCACTTTAGTCGTCGATACATATCACGTTACAGGCTAAAGCAGAACACGCCAGTGTCGCAGGGATAACATTTTCTTAACCTCGTAATATTTGTCTGGTAGCGCTGGCGGGAAGAAACTTTGACTCTGTGGAATCCGTAGCACAGGCTCCAGTTAGCACATGAATACGAGTCGATGCCGGCGACTTTCCATATCGAGTCTGTAAACAATGGCAGACTTAATTGCTTTTACAGCAGCGTGCACTCTCTACTCGGAAATACTGCAGTCCCTATGGCAACGGGCTCAGCAATCAAGTGCTACTGTTTAAATACAACTCCAAGATTTTTAAACCCAATTTTTATTTGGAGGAGGCCGCCCCATCTCTCCCCTGTTTTATCAAGGCATGCCGTTCCTTAATTTCAGAGACATGTACCGACAAAGCGAGGGAAAAAGGGAACGATTGGAAAAAAGCGGCCGGGGCAGACAAAGTCAAACAAAGACAAAAAAAAAAAGAAAAAATCGGCATAGTAAGCAAGCGTGATTTCTGAGGCGATCGTTGGACATTATTCTCTTCGGCAACGACAGTATTTGCGATGAAACGGAGTTCATCTCGCGGACTTAGCCGCGGTAACCGTTGTTGTTAATCCTTTTAAAGACAATAATCGCTTTTCTTGACCAGATGAAAAGAAGCACATCACGAGAAATACAAAAACACAGTATGTTTAAGGTAGTGCCGTACAGTGGTCATTGTTAAAAAAGGTGCACATCGACGTAAAAATAAGAGACAATGCTTTCAAGTCTGAATAACGAGAAAAATATCGTCGTGTGTGTCAGCTGATGTTACGCGTGATTATAAGCTTCACGTCAGGATAACTGAAACGTTAATTCTACAAAGTACAAAATCCAGAAATCAATTGTCTTATAAAGGAAAAACACCCTGTTAAAAGGAACGGAAGGGTTTACGACAATGGAAGTAATGTGTTACAAAAAGTACGCTATATTAATTTTGTGGGACCACTGCTGTCTCACATTTTTAATTTTAAAACTTCTCTCGCAAAATCGTCGGCCCACTAGCATCTCGGATAAGGGCATTGAAACACAATTCAGGTCGAGGCGCCTAAACCAGATTTCCCTCCGAGAAAGAGCAAAATCCGCAGCAATTTGTCGTGTTCTGTAGCGCAAATAACAACGAGACATAATTACTTTCACTCCAAACAGAAGCCACAAAGAGTTCGGATCGTCTACAAAGTGACGTGACATGGTAGCGTGTTTGACGGCCAAGCTGCGCGACATCAGAAAAAGAAAGCAACACTTGTAATTTCTAGCAAAAACGCACTTCAAAAGCTTTATCCAGTTCTGAGTCTCTTCCCTCTGTATCTCGTCCTTGTAGTCAATCCCGGCGCGTGGCTTTGTTTGTTTTCGCGTGTGTTTTAGCTTTGCTCTAAGCTCTTCTCTCGCGTTCGGCTACATCCCTACAGGCACTACGGGCTTGTTTAACTAGCCTTTTAATTAGAAACGCTTAAAAATTTAACGCATGAAATACATCCGCTTTCTCAACAGAGAAAGAGGGCCCTTGTGTGATGCTGGTGAAACATTTTCGCGCAGCGCACTGCTCAGCCAAGATGCAGCGAGTCGGCGATATACAAAACACAAGCTGTCATTTCCGCTCGTTCCGCATCACAACGCACCCACCCAGTCTTATTTTTCCCTCCGGAGAAATGAAATAATTCGGAGCTCCGATAGCGGTGAGCCAAAAAACGTGAAAATGCGTCGCTACTTTAAAATTAACGCTCATATATGAAGGGATAAAGCGATGGCGCAGTTTAGGTTTTTCTGCGCGTAGTCGCGTTTTATGAAAGGTGGAGCTGTTGAGGGCTTCCTCGCAGTCAGCCAAGACGTCAATTCGTAATTTCTTACGGTGTATTTACGAATAAGTTTTTACTGATAAAACTCTTTTCGTTATTTCTTAAAGCTATCGGCATTTAAAGAGTAAAGCCAAATGCGAACAGTCAGAATTAATAGTGTATCATAGAGATGATTCTTGTGAAGATTTTTTTTTTTTTTTGTTGACGTCTTGAAGCAGATCCATAAAGTTTAAAATCGTACGCATAAATAAGAAGAAAAACTTCTGAAAACAAGTAACACATTCTCAAACGTTCAAAAACCATTTATCTGACTATTTTTAGATGACCATAAAACGAATTTCGACGCTGCGAGTGTTTTCAAATATCTAATGTAAATAACCTTTGTGGATGGCACGGTGAAACAACATTGATAACTATTAACGAAGTATGAATAAAAAAAGAGGGAAACGACGGTGGTCCCTTTAGCTGAGTCATATTGAGTACATCTGGGGCTTCACCGCAGCTGCGACCGATCTTCGTATTCTGACGGTGGCGACAGAACAATCATCGATCATGAAATATACGCAGTGCGTTCGGTGTCTCGTGCAGTCGATGCCATTATAGCCTCACCGTCGTCATCGGACCCAAAGCAGCTGCACAGGTTACTAGGCAGCCGTCTCTCATTCAACTGTTCTTGAGACCGGCCTCTCGTGTGATTCTCTTCTTCACACTTAGTCTATATTTCGAGGTTTATTGATTTTTTAAATTTATTTACTTATTCGTAAACAGTACAATCTGTACAAATGTTTTCAATTGTTAGTGCAGTGTTTCTTATAAAATAAAGATACGTGGATTCTTACAGATTTACTTCTTATAATTAGTCTCACAATATTTATAAATATGTCATATACTGTTGTTTAATACATGGGGTATTCATCAATATTAAGTTGCTACCTATAGTTATTTTAAATATTCATTTAGAGTGTAACAGCTTTTACGTAATAAATATTGTTTTAGCGTTCGACAAAAGGTATAAAGTTCATTACCACTTTTAATTTCCTGTGTCAGCCTGTTATACAGTTTTAGGCCGTTATGTAGCAAGTGTGGTTTTGACTCGTTTTTCCTGTATACGTATAAGTAATAACTGGATCTAGTTTCATGGTCGTGTACTGAACTGTCTGTAGCATAAACATGAAGGTTCTTTTCTCATTCGCATTATAGTCTGGAAGATGTATTTACATGAGACAGTCAGAATTTCTACCTTTTTGTGGGCCCTATTGCTACTATCTGTTATTATCTGTACAGTCGTTTTCTGTTCCTTGAAGACAGACTGTATGTTCCCTGCATTTGTTCCCTAAATCACGTTTTCATAACTGAGGACTGAATGTGTGTATCCAAAATAAATCACTTTGAGGCATTAAATATTGCACACTGGTTGCAAGGATTCGCAGAGCATAACATGCTGTGGACAGTCGCTTTGCTAAAGCCTTTACATGTTCTGTCCATTTCAATTGACAGTCTACATTCAGCCCGCAGAATCCGATATCCGTTACACATTGTATTACATCATCGCTAATTTTTATTCAACCAAAAGTACATACATTTAGTTTTCCTTACGTTTAAAGTTGCTTTATTTTTCAGTGACCAGTGGTGAACATCTTTGAGGGATGCACTAGCCATTTCTGCCAACTGTGCTGCAGCTTTAGCTCTCTCCACTATGTTGCTGTCATCAGCAAATCGTTAACTGTAACGACAAGCAACAGGTTTGATGCGCTTCAAAGAGGAGAAAATCGTGATCAATAAAGTGCCGAGGAAGATAACAATCTCACAATTGAAGTAAATACCAAAGAAGTAAATACCAAAGAACATGCGCAAACAGAAACAGCATTGCCATAAGAAGCTCGCCCCGGGGCAAAAAAAAAAAAAAAGTGTTTGCACCAATGTTGTAATAGTTATGTAATCCAAGGAAATGTTATAGCAGGTGCACCATTAACTGAAGTACTAGAAAGCTGCAGTAACTTACAGAATCTCTCAATGAACGACACAGCTATCATCTGGGATAGCAGAAATGATGCAACCACAAACGAAGCCGACAAGGCATTGAAATATATAACATCAACATTAATGAACCTTCAACACACAAATTGTGATACCACACAAACTGGTCTTGCGTGAATGACGAATCCAGGCGAACCCATAGGAAAATGGCCAAAACACTGAAAGCTTTCCAAAACATTCAGTTTATAAGAGCCCCTGAAAACAGAGACTGGTTCAGTTCTCATGGACAGCACCTAAATGCTAAAGGAAAAGAAGAAATGGCCGTAATTTTACTTGCAGTCACCTCCGAAAAGAACCAACCAAAGTCTGCAATATCACTTACATGAAAGGATACAGATAGGACTGAGCAAATGGTACCACAGCCACAACCAATGACAGTACCGGTAATTAACGACAATTGTGTAACGATGCCAGTAATGAGGGATAATGTAAGAAGGTCTGTTTGCAGCGACAGTATATTCTAAAGGCCAGACACATATAGTGCTTCTATAAGATCCTTAAGACAAAAAAATTAAAACTTAAAGTGACATTTTTATGAAAAAAATCAAGGAAATTACAAATACTCAGGGTTGTGTATAGACAACTTGTCAAGTCAGTCAGCGGAAGCAACAGAAGTTGAGGTATCTCCAGAAAAAGAGGAACGGACAACAAGTGAAATGTGGTGACGAAAAACAGTGCCTCCGTCTCATTCGAAGGACTTTTTAACCTCAAGCACGAAGAGGGAGGAGACCACCAGGGTAAGTACAACTAAATGTTTCATAGTCTTCCTCCAAAACATACAGTCCGTAAAAAACAGAGTCCAGCAACTAGAAGTAGATTTGCAAACACTAGACAGATCAACTGTATGTCTTACTGGACATTGGTGCAAAATGAATGAAATTTTGTATTTAGCTTTAACCTTATATTAACTTGCTTGTTTCTGTAGAAGACTCTCATTGAAAGGTGGGAGTTCATGTATTTATGTGTAAAAAGGTATTTCATTTGAAGTTACAAATGAGCTTATGCTATTTTGAACTATCAACTCTTGAAGTAAAAGAAAAAAGCATGTCAACAAAATTAATTGTATTTTGTGTATACCTATCCATCCAGTAGTGATACGGATTTTTTTCTCAAAGCTACACTAAACTTTAGGTATGGCATCTTGGTCAGAAACAAACAAAACCGTCTTTGATGATCTGAATATCAATACAATGAAGTCAGATGATATTAGCAACGCCAAATTAAATATTCTGCACAGTTATAGAGTGTCTTCACTTGTAAATTGTCCCACTCGAGAAACAAACAATCCTTTGTTCTGCATTGGTTGACAATGTAGCAACAGATGCAGACAGAAAAAACTGCTATATACGTGTTCGAAATGTAGTCCTATGAGATCATATGTGTCCAATATTAAAAGTAAATATTTGTGTAGAAAAGCCCCCTAAATTAAATGTGCACAAAAGGGTCTACTGCAAGTCAAACCTGCACGAATTTTCACCACAGTTACAATATGAAGCGTGAGAGGAAGTGAAAAGTATGGGAGAATTTACGGGAGGTACTGCTAACTGCTAAGAAAACTTACAAACCATAAAATACTACCGGAATCATGAAAAAAGCATAGCAGCCAGGAATATTATCAAAGAGGAGAAATCAAAAACTAGGCAAAAACAATTGAGTTCACAAATTAAAAACAAAGATAGTCAAATAAGCCACCCAAAAGAAATGGAAAAGTTTTTGAATGTTTACTTCAGCAACACTGTTAAGAAACTACAACAGAAGTTTCCAGACACATATGTCTAATCCCCACCCAGAACCAACAACCAAACTCAATGATTCTCTATCCATCAACAGAGAAAGACGTGACCAATATCATACACGAATTAAAAAATAAAAAATCCACTGATGTAGATGATATCCCAGTTTTTGTCCTTAAAGAATTCGTAAATACCACAAAAGCTCTACTGACAAAAATGATCAATAAATCGTTCAAATCTGGGTGTTTTACCATACTTAAAAATGGTGATGCAAAGTTATTGAAATACTATTGAAAAATAGATTAATGAAGTACCTAAATAAAGTTAACTTTCTTTGCAATGGCCAACACGGTTTCAGGCCCAGAAAGGTACAAACTCTCCTACTGCACAGTTTTCAAAAGTCATTCTTGAGGAATGGAATTTTCTTGGATTTATCAAAGGCCTTCGAAATAGCTGATCACAGAATTTTATTGCATGAATTAGATTTACTAGGAATAACATATGTGGCTCGGAAGTGGTTAAGTCATACCTAGAAAGCAGGATTTCTAGTAAAATACTTATCAGGCTCAAAACATATTAATCCTTTTTTTATTTATATTAAGATTAGCCACAGAGTGTCAGATGTTGAGAAAAATTACGTAATTTTAGTCAAAAACACTTTTGTTTTTAGCTATTTATCTACCACAGTAATAAAAATATGAGAAATTGTGCCGATTTCAAGCCCAGTGTTGGATGTAACAAATGTAGGCAGTAACTAAAATGTGCAAGAATGCATATAACGATCGTGTTTGTAGTACTCTTCAGCAGAAGCCATTTGGTCTTGTCGTCAAAAGTAACGATAAATTCAGCTATCAAACACCAACATCTGTCAAAGATCTCAAAAAGAAACACATTTACATACGCAGGAAATCCTCAAATTTATGAAACATCGAAATGAGTGAACTAAAATAAAACAGGAAAGCAGGTACAGGTGAATAAGTTTGTCAAGGGCAGCCAACAGCTCACATATTTTTGTTTCAGCAACAAATTTCTAAATCAGCGGAGGAGGAGTGTAACAGTAATTTCAATAAGAAAAATTGACGATTTGAGTATATGCGTATTAGTAAAAAAAAATGGTTCAAATGGCTGTGAGCACTATGGGACTCAACATCTGTGGTCATAAGTCCCCTAGAACTTAGAACTACTTAAACCTAACTAACCTAAGGACATCACACACATCCATGCCCGAGGCAGGATTCGAACCTGCGACCGTAGCAGTCGCGCGGTTCCTGACTGAGCGCCTAGAACCGCTAGACCACCGCGGCCGGCTGCGTATTAGTAAACTGCGTATTCATTTAAACACTATCATGAAAGAAAGAAAACTGTCCTTACAGAAGGAAGGAAAGAAAATTAGGATTTAAGGCCCTATCGATGACGAGGGCATTACAGAAGGACTGAGGAAAGGTGCGATGGAAATGACCGCGTCTCTTTCAAAGGAAACATTCCGCTATTTTTCTTAAGCGAGTTAGGGAAATCACGGAAAATCCAAATCCCGACGGTCGTACGAGAATTTGAGTCGCCTCCTTTCCGAATACAAGTCCAGTGTATTACCATTCTCGCCAGCAATCTCGATGTGGTTTCAGAAATGCTAAGTGATGCTCTAGCACAAAAACTAAAATAATCTAAGCATTCTGATTGAAAAAAAAATTCGTGTAGTCCACAAGCCTTGGACTGTATCACCGTATAGGTCTTATACGTTTTATAGACTGATTTATAGTCAACCTAGTTTCAGGTATGCAAACTGTCACATAATAGATAAATGAACTAAAAACTGTGAATTTTCATATTGACATTGCAGAAGAAGAAATAAGAGTGAGATGCTGCAGGTTTTCAGACAGAGTTCAGATCCCTGTTTAACTTCGTCGGTTTTGGTTTTCCGTGGCTGCTGCTTCTGACTGGATGATGCCTTCCCATCCTCGCACAGTCCACACCTGTGCTCCGTCTTTACTGACATGGACGTCAGGGGATTGGAATACATGCACAATAACAAAAAATTGTAATGTAGTATGAAATCCGAAATTATTCTATAACGCAAATATAATACCCAAAAACAACTCTATTACAGGCCACTAAAGCTGCCTCACAAACAAAAAGAAGCCAAACGCGTGTGGCGGAATACAAACAGCTTTTCATTTAATTGCATTAGACAAACCTCAACTCAAGAATATTGAGGCAACAAGGCAATGACGGAAAACGTAAAAGACAAATGACGATGTGGAGCAACGCTTTATTTAATATTTGTTTGTTTCTCGAAGCAAATGATAAGCAGCAAGTTTTCGAGCAGTTTTCAGTATGCTAAACGACAGTTTTGGTAAGGCTTTCCGAAAAATATGATAAGACAGATGAACTTTCCCCTTCTCTGACTGCTGACGCAGCTTCTTTCACAAAAACCTCACTGACAACGATGCTTTTCAGCGGAGAACGGCCATCACAAGATATGTTATGCTCCGTATAACATTATATGGATCCGGCGATACTCATTTTCATGCCCCATTTGTAGCTCTTGTCTGTTTGAGAGCCTCGAAGAAGATTATACAGTGCTTTGTTAAAACACAGGATTCATATTTGGAAAGAACTTGATTCCAAATCCACTGTGACCACCCCCATATACACTGCCAATAAATTTCTTGAATGACTTCACGCGAAGATGATGATAAATCCACATTTATGTCTAACTAAATAAATGTCTGCAGACCTTCTCCCCCTTAAGCAACAAATAACTGCATAATTTGTAAATCTGACTAAACCGAATGAAAAAGTGGAATTGCCTTTATTTCGTACTAACCAATGAGAGTCACTTTATAACAATGCATCCTGTTCTTTCTTCGTTGTCTCTGCATTGCAGATTTCTTCTCCGACTCATGTTGCCATTTTCTTCTACCATCCTCACTCCTTCTGATTTCTTATTCACAAGTATATATTTTTTATATTGCAAAGAATCTCTCTGCTACTTTAGATTTTTTTAAAACTATTTCTTTCCAGACAGTTTTATTTTTGTGATACAAATATCTGTTGTTTTGTGTTTCCAGAAATACTACAGTATTTATTTGATTAATCTCTTATAACTCTGGAAATATAACCAAGATTGAGTAGTGTTAGTCTTTCATAATAATTTATTAACCTCAAGCGTCGTTTCTCATGCTTCGGCTACAGGCTATGAAAGACCAGGTTTTGCTAATTTTGTGGCGGATCGTCTTGTACTTTTGATTTGCTCGTGACTGGAGAGTCTCTAACTGTGAGAATGTCGAAAAAAGTGCTTCGACGTGTAGTTAAAGTAAACGTGTTCTGACAGAATACTGACTATATGAAATGTGGGGGTACTTATTCCGTGCAGACGTCAGTACCAATGATAAAAAAATAGTGGACAGTTGTATCGCTTCAGAATAAATTCCACGTGTGTCTGTGTCTCCTGTGATAATACAAAGTTCCAACGTCAAGTTACATTTCGTCTACGACAGCACAGTTTTGTCGCAATCTGAAATATTTATCTTACTACTGGCTACTTCCTCTTCCACTCATAAAACAATAAGATGTAATAAAAATGTCCGTGGCGATAACAAAAAGACAGAGTGAGTACTGAGTTCTAACTGTAGCAAATTTTCATAAACTGTACACGGGTAGGCCGGCCGGAGTGGCCGTGCGGTTCTAGGCGCTACGTCTGGAACCGAGCGACCGCTACGGCCGCAGGTTCGAATCCTGCCTCGGGCATGGATGTGTGTGATGTCCTTAGGTTAGTTAGGTTTAATTAGTTCTGAGTTCTAGGCGACTGATGACCTCAGAAGTTAAGTCGCATAGTGCTCAGAGCCATTTGAACCATTTTTTGTACACGGGTAAATACGGCTCACGCCACGAACGGAAAAGTTGGAGGTGGGCTTTTTCGTTGAGTTTGTTAAAAGCCGAGACATATGCCTCTCTTTGTTCTTCTAGTTCCATCAAACAGCTTAAAATAAGGTCTGTTAAATAAACTGGAGAAGTTAAAAATTTACTCAAATGCTATACACGGCGGGTCGAACTGTTTCGGAAGCTCAGCTCTAGGCGTAACTGTTCTTTGATTTAAGAGCGAAGCGACTGTATATATATCCCGGCGTGTTGCATGTCCGTTTTTCATATAACGCTGATTGTGCGCTATAAACAACTCCTCATCAAGAGGGCATTATCGCTAGGGGTAGCCCACCAGCTACGCGAACATTTATTTCCCAAAGTAATCCGAAGCCGTACGCCAGAGAGAATGAGTGCGCGCCCTCTCATTCCAACATTTTACTTTAGAAACTAAATACATTACTGAACGCCATAGGCGAAAACGGGTTTAAGCGTGTTTGCTCACCTCTAATTAATTTTTAAGAATTTTTCACATCAGTGGTGGCGGAAACTATTACAGAAGCCGCAAATAGTTTCCCGTACATCTTTTATTTCAGTTACAATGCATGCAGGATTTCTACCTTCCAATGCTTACACGTTTTGAGAGGCTGTATGATGCTACCAATGTCCAGTAATTTTATATCCGTAAGATACTTACAGTGACATAATGACTCTTCCAGTTTTGGTGATATAAGAACGTACAGTAACTATTTCGACACATAAAGCAGGCAAACTGGAAACTGAGTAAAATTCCTCTGGAAGTGTTACGTTCCGACCTTACTGCAAATGACCGTCGGGACGACAGTATACATCTGTATATACTACTGGATTCCCTACGAGTGCTATAACACTATGACGGCGTCCTGAAACCCGACTTCTTACTGGATGAGGTGTTTTATTGATGGAATCTTTAATGTCATTTCATTGGCAACAGCGACCGTAGCTTTGGTTTATTTCACGCAATGACGCAGTCACAATCGCCGGGTAATTTTTCTGACACCAGAAGCTCGCTTGTTTCTCAAACATAAACGTGTAGGGTATGCTTGAAACTATCCTATGGTTCCAGTTAATTCGCTCAATTTTGTCCTCCAAACGGCGATAAGCATTGTGCAAGCAAAGGAAAGGCACTGGACATAAACTGAGAATTTAATGGGCTGCTTTGTATCTTAACGCCATAAAACGCAATGTAAAAAGTGGGGAGCAAATATTTAGTAACAAATTAGCGGAGATTGGCAGGCGTGTCAGTCACGGAAATCCTAAGCATAGCTTACCTGTCACGAGCCACCGCGATGATAGATTGCACCTCCTCTCCAACTTTGTTTCAAATCACAAAAGAACTCTTTGGTTCTCCTTAATGCGGCTTTATTAACTACGTTAGCGCATACCAACTTTGAGGAAGTTATTTTCCTTCCCTCTTTCTTTGCCAGCAACTTTGAGATTGACGGCTCTCGGAATTTAAACCGGGGGAATGCATATTAATTCTCTGTAATTATTGGTATGAGACTAATGTGCAATGTATGCAACTTTTTTATTTCCGGGGAGCTTCTGTAGCCTTCAGGGGGAAAGGAGGAGGGGGTATAAAACATCGATTTACGTTGACGTAATAATTTTTTTTCGCAGATAAGTTTTAAAATTAATGACAGCAATATTTTTCGGAAGCATTTCGATTTAGCGCTTTGAAGAGGAGGACAAAGAAGTTGTGATGCAGTACTGTTGATCCGTCATTAATTTACACACTCCAGTGAAAAATTTATCAGATGAGGGATGCGATAATCTCTCCACTGTTTCTCGAAGAAAAAAAAAAAGGACATACGATCGTTGCACGACAGTCTGGTGAAATGCCGTGATATGGGTAGGAATCACATAAAAACTGATTCACTAAAATCAACAAGAAGTGAAACTAAACTTTATTGAGTGAAATAACTGTTAATGTAAAATTTTCTTACCTTGATCCCGCCATTCGCAGAACAGAAAGAAACCTCACAGAACAAAAAGAAACCTATAAATGCAAATAACCAAGTACGATCGAAACAGAGAATGGGCATTCTATGAAGTGTTAGCGCAAATTCGTAATCTGAAACTGGGTGACTTTTGAGTTATTTTCTATTGTTTATATATGAAATATTAATGCCAACAAAAAATAAATCAAAAGTAACAATCACTGACAATGGCAAATAGAAGAAAATAAATAAATAAAAGAAAGGTTTCGCGTAATAATGTGTGTGTGCACAAAGGTCGGCTCTTCTTATGATATAATGAAATTCAACATTCGTGCAAGTACAAGGAGCGTGCACACACCTGGATCTTCCTTGTTTAGAATTTTTATTTGCTTTCGGTTTTGTCACCTGCATTATTGGTTGACTGGTTACATTAAAAACGTGATTGAACATTTCATGTTTTCATTTTTTTTTTGCCATTTGGCCATCATCACATGGAACCATCGCACTTACAATTTTTTTTTCTTAAAAGATATGCGACTGCATTTTCCATTAATTCCAATGACCTAGGCCGACAAGGATGGAGAAACAACGCGGTGTTCAAATGATCTATCCCGACATGATTCAGGGATATCGCGAAAAACGTGTCTGTATAGGGGGGCCGGAGATTTGCAAAATGCAGATGCAGGAATTTTCCCGACTTCTGAACTACGATGGCGTAGTACTCCGCCCTCTCAGATTTCATATGCCACATTTTCATGCAATTTACCAGTTTATTAATGAAAATATCTTCGCCTTTGTATTCTTGCAGTACAGTACGGGACTGGCCATAGCATTGTACTCTTGTTTGGAATTTGGTAAGCTGAATGTGACAGTACTGGTTTACAGTTGCTACGACGGGTGTGATTTATTACTAGAAAATGATTTCATATACGAAGAGGTGCCGTTAGTTGCACTGCTATCTTTCAGTTTCAAAGACGTGTGAACGAAGCAATGGCCACAGGAAAGTCAACAGTTGACTAAACAATATGATTCAAAATATTCATTAAGGAGTGTGCCTAATAGCGTGCCTGCTTCGAATTCCACCAGGAACACTAGTTACTAAGGAACTGGGCAGGAAGGAGAACGAGGGAATTCCGTGAACTACCTGTATTAAATTAGTAAATACTCCAGTGGATTTTCTAAGATTCAAATTCATTCAGATAACATTTCCTATTTTTGTTACATCTTCTGTGCAGGGGATAGAAACTATTTCAGTGGAGTCACTCACCACAATATGTAAATATGCCCTCTTACATCACTTTCTCATGAAATCATCCGGCAGGTCTGTATTGTCTGAGTCAGTTTTTCCTCTTTATCCGCGAATATTGCTCGGAGGACTTGAAACACAGAATGACGCTATTTTGTAATTTAATGAGTAATGTCAGATTAATAAATAAATGGCTCAACCAAGAGACAATAAAGTAGCAGAGGCATTGCCTAAATAGTAATTTAGCCAATGATGATTCCATCTCTCACTTCATTTCCATGTTTTTATTCCACCTTAAACGAAATAAAGGCAATATCTGCCAAAAATTCTTTGTTATTCCAACTTTCTTATGAACTGAAGCAAGCTTATAAATGGCTAATATTGCCATTAATACGACTGATCACATGTGGGGATTTTTGACAACAATAGTAATCTTTATCCTGAACAAGAGCTTTAGTAAATCCTCTAAACACTTCCCTGTGCAAATAAAAAAAATTATCCATACCGATTCATGTTGCGTCTATGTACGCGGCTTTTTTCTCCTGGGAATTATGTGGTTTTATTTACAGGATGTCCAATAAAACCAGCAAATATTAGCGACAGAAAAAAACATAAATCTTGTCTTTGTTGAACATTTGATTTTAATAATCGATATGTCATAGGTAAAATATCATTTTTAATTTCTTCTTATGGTGCTGAGGTGATGGAGATGTTTCAAGTGAGGTAAAACTTGTCACATATTCTCGCTCTGAACACAGTTCTGCGATCAGTAATATAAATAGCAGGAGAGTTGGATTATAAATTATTTGATCAATAAATATACGATCGCTGCAAGGCATCGAATATGCGAGGCAGTCAGATGTTCCATAGATGATATTCAAGATAAAAGTTATGATATGAAACGGTACAACTGAAGAGAACTTGCACACATTTCTTACATAAATTTTATTTTTATGCCTACACGGATGTCATTTGGGGGTACAAATTATTCCAGAATTCCGATACAGGAGGATTTGACGAGGACACTCAAATTAAGAACTGCCGCAACTTTGTGCCAGATAAGGGGTGACGCATTTAAGCCAGTAAAGTCTAAATGGGAAACTCGGAGCACCCAAATGCTGGAACAATTTACAATTGTATCTTCGTTTCCTCACATGTTGCCAAATACATTTTCACGTTGTAACGTGGATAAAAAACCGGACCGTATTTTCAACAGTAGACAAAAATATCGACAAGCATTGTGAGAGAAAAAAGAAGTGAGAAGAAGAATAAATAATACAGGTGTCGACAACAGTCGCGAAGGAGAAAGTGTTTGAACGCGAGCAAAGACTGCAACTTGTCTCGAGGCTTTATTTGGTCAGAGACCGGCGAACGCGCACTCGGGAAGGCAGTGGACAGCCGAGGTTGTCTTAGGGATTGCGAGCCGAGGGGAGGCAGAAATCTGTTTGCCGAAGCGGACGACATCTGCAGGTGAGCGCATCATTACACATTTCAATAAACAGCGGCGGCCGAAAAGGCAGCGCTTGTCACCTATCGGTGTTTATATTATAGCGGCGGGGGCCCGCCCGAGATAATGGCGGGGATGTGCGCGCCGTGTTTATTCTGCAGATGGATGCTTCAGAGTACAAACAGCCACCACTGTCCGGCTCTCACATTGTATTCAACTTTTAGAGAGTAATTTCCTTGGCTGGTATCGATCTAGCTTGCCATCCCATCTCAAGTGAAGGACCAACCAGCCCGTGGTAGCCTGCTATTTCAGCCAGAATAAACACGTGCCTGTTTTCTTTGTTCCGCTAAACTAAACAACCAACCAGGAATCTAAACAGCGACCAAGTCCCAAATTCAATTTGGTCCCCTGCCACATAGAGCAAGGAGAACAACACACAAGCTCTTGCATAAACAAAGAAAATTGGAAACATTTTTGGCTACACGGTAACAAAGCGACGGCGGAGTCAGCTGTCCAGGCGGTCCGCTAGGGGTAAACACTGCCGCGTTAAACTGTCCCCGCTGATCAATAGCGATATTGTTCCGGCCACAACTGTCCCCAGGAGAGCCGGCATCTCTGCCCTCCGGCCGCCAAGACGTTATCGCGCTCTGCGCCTTTTATTTTACTCCTCTCCCAAATAGCCTTAATGGCACAGTTTACCTTCTTCGCGCTTCGCCTACAGGACTGCACCTCCTCGGAAGACGCTACGAAATTCGTCAGCAGAGTCCGTGCATCATTTTTGAACCCAGTAATATGGGGGTAGTTTATATTAGATAACATTTTTACGAACATTACGTATTACTACTTGTAAGCTACTACTGCTCGAGTAAACACACCTTATTTGACTACGAGATTATCAGGTCCTTATGTAACGGTAAATCGTAACAAAATTAGTCAGGTCTTCTTCACGCTTTATGGCTTTAACGTAGGGACTATGAACTACGTAATCGAAACTTATAATTTATTCCAGCGGCAGCTTATCCTAGTGATTAGGACTTTCTTTGAATGTTCACAAACTGTGTGGCACCAGATACGGAAATTTTACTGAAAGCTGCAAATAACGAAAAAAATTGCAGGTAGCATTTTTCTTTATTCGACTGAAGTAAGTATCGTGTGGTAAGGCCATACGTATAAATAATACAATTTCTCAACTAATTCTTTCCCACTCAAAACTGTGGAAGATTTTTTACGAGATCGTAAGGTCGTGGTGGTTTGGGTGGGGGGGGGGGAGGTTGGAGCGTGAGAGAAAGGGGGGGAGGCGAAGGGGGAGGGTTAGACAGGGGGAAGAAGAGTGAGAAAACTTAATATTTCCAGGAATAGAAATTTAAAATTGGATCGAGATTCATTGTTTTGACTTACTATTTCAACACTAAGTGAAAAAGTGATCAGCTCAATGGGGTTTTAACACTAATATTCATTTGTCGCATATTTCTCTGCCGGCCGGACTGGCCGTGAGGTTCTAGGCGCTATAGTCTGGAACCGAGCGACCGCTACGGTCGCAGGTTCGAATCCTGCCTCGGTCTGTGATGTCCTTAGGTTAGTTAGGTTTAAGTAGTTCTAAGTTCTAGGGGACTGATGACCACAGATGTTAAGTTCCATAGTGCTCAGAGCCATTTGAACCATTTGTTCTTAGGTTAGTTATGTTTAATTAGTTCTAAGTTCTAGGCGACTGATGACCTCAGAAGTTAAGACGCATAGTGCTCAGAGCCACATTTCTCTCGGAGACGTTAGATAAATTCTGAAGTTCAAATAGTTGGGCATTCTAAGTAAGACACAAGTGATATTGAACGTATACATAGAACGGCAGCACGAATGATCACAGGTTTGTTCGACCCATGAGAGGGTGTTACTCTGAGATGCGGAAGAAACTGATCTGACAGACGTTTGAAGACAAACTATCCTGAGAAGGTGTACTTAGAAAGTTTCATGAACCAACTTTAAGCGATGACTCTATGAATATACTACAACACCCTACGTATCTCTCCCGTATGGAACGCGACAACAAGATTAACTACAGCGCGAACAGAGGTGTTTCTGCAATCATTCTTCCTGTACTCGATACGTAAATGGACTGGGAAGAAGCGCCAGCAACCGGTACAAAGGGACGTACTCTCTACCGTACACTTTGCAGTGGTTCGTGGAGTACATATGTAATGTTTTTTCGTACTACACTGGTGTTAACACCGAAATGGGTTGTGTATAAATATATTTTTGGATTTAAAGAAAAGAAACCGGTTGCTATTTCCTTTACCATTGTCAGTGGAGAAACGAGCGCAAAGTTTACCAACAACCAAATGCTGATACTGGAAAACAGATCTTCGTTATAGACTACAAACACGTTCGGTAATATGTAACACACGACATGGGATAAGGCAAACGTAACTGCAGCTGCTACACTGACTTGTAGCCTATACAAGAATGCAAATCAAATAGAAAGTGATTTATACCAAGTTAGGAGAGTAAACGTTCTTAAGTGTTTGAATCTCGCGCACCTCAAAGAGGACAGAACAATAGCCGAAGCCAAAATAGTACTTGCATGGGTGGAAGAGTAAATAAATATTTTGAGATTACTCAGCTCAACATCAGCTCTGACGAGTAGCGCAAAAAAGACTGTAATAGACGCAAGAGCGTGTTTCACACTGCAATCCTAGGTCAACAAAATTCCGGGAATCCAGTCAAATGTTATTAGTTTTGCCCATTGATAAGATGGCAGACGGGTTGGAAGATTTGGAAGTACACTTATTTCACAATGTAAGGTAGTCTCTTTCATAAATAAAGGGTGCATCATAATTAATGGCGTAAATCCATACAACTGAAAGTACACAAAGCTAAAAGCAAAAAAATCTCAGTAAACATGTGCTCTGAAACGTATATCGTAAGGGCTTTGAGCACTTCTTCAATTTCGATGCTAATCTCTTCTACTGCAAACTCGCTACTTTTCATATTCTGAAATGTGGTAATATGAAAAAAAAAGAAAAAAACAGTAAAGATGGGCTCTGAAGTGCATTCCTTAAGAGCTATGAACACTTCTTCATCTTCGCTCGTATGAAACACATCTGTTCTACTGAATAAATGCGAGGTACGCATTTTACAGCCCATGTTTACTGGATATTTTTTCTTGTTTTCGCATTGCTTTTTGTACATAGTCGATTTTAATGGACAAAAATGAGCCTCTAGTGCTACATCTTTACAACTTCTTTTGCGTCTCGCCCTGTCATTCTGACAGAAAGGGGAATGTTTCTCACGGAATGTACTTTCGAGTGCAGTGCTGGGGCACGGAGAGCTCAACCCGCGGACCTGAGATCGAGACGGAGTGGGGAAGCACTCCCCCGGCTTTTAGCGTAACTGCGCAAAAGTGTAACATTTGTGTTGTATGAGGCGTGGTCAGCGCTCCCTCGGAATTTTCAATCGCGCCTGCGGGGCTGCGAGGGTCCGGCCGCACTTGTTGGTCCTCAGAGCAGTCGCGCTCTGCCTTCATAACGTCGGCGACGCGCTTTAACACACAATGAAAAAGCCAACAAAGCTGCTACACATACACTCTTCTCTTTTTTGTGCAAAGAATACGGGAAACAAAAGCCGGCGCTCTGCAAAGCGGAAAACGAAGCGCCTCTACACATCGACGCGCGGAGATAACTATTTCTTGAGAAAGCTTCTGTCCGTGTCTCTACTGTATTCGTAACAACATTTATACTCTGTTTCGTGTCGATGTATTCGCTTTTCAGTTCCAAACTGTTGGCCCCAAAATATGGCGCAATTACTCTCTGACCGTTTAGACGAAAAGAGATGTAATTCTCAAGTATGTTTATCTTCTTCTTCTTCCTCTTCCCTACGAGACTGGATAAAAAACAAAAGTTCCGAAACTAATGGAACTGCTGACCCCTTGTCGCTGCAGTTGACCGACATCTCACTTTGCTTTAGCTTTATAATAGTATTTTTAAACGCGAGACGATCTTTCGCGAACAGCTAGGTGTTAGTAGCAGATTCGGAAGAAAACTTAAAAATAAATGTAAGGAAATCGAACAAAATACATGACACTGTCAAATAGGTAAACTAAGACAATGGCTATGAGAGGAACATATTTAGGGAGAGCAAAAGCAGTTGATAATGAGCAAAAAACACAACAGTTACCTTCATGCATATACCTGGGTTGCAATACAGGGTGTATCAAAAAGAATGATCCTATTTGCAATGTGTATATTTCTGAAACTAATAAACATATACAACGAATTTTGTTTCTTGATGAACGGGAAACTCAAAAATTTTTTCATACCTTTTCATAGGTGTTCAGTTGCCCACCTTGAGATGCACGGCATATGTCAATGCGGTATTCAAATTGTTCCCACATTGCAGGGAGCATGTATTGAGTTAAAGCTTTCACAGCTCATGTTATGCGATGTCTCAGTTTATTCATTTTTGTTGGTAACGGGGGCACATTAACAGAGTCTTTTATAAACACCCACAAGAAATAATCACATAGAGTCAGGTCCGGTGACCTCGGAGGCCAGTAATGTAAGGCTGAATCATTTGGCCCGGTGCGACCGATCCATCGATCAGTAATCCTTCGATTTAAAAATTCCCGCACTTCCAGATGCCAGTGTGGCGGTTCCCCATCCTGTTGGTAAATGAAGTCGTTCGAGTCATTCTCCAACTGTGGGGAAAGAAAGTTCTCAAGCATATAGAGATATGTGCTTCCTGTAATAGCGTTCCCGGCAAAGAAAAATGAACCGTACTCCTTGTCTCAAATAACATAATAGTTACGATTTTTTTAATCGCATGATTCTTTTTGGTGTGCCATGTAAAACTCAAGAGTTTGTTCTTTCCAACAGTACGTTGTTCACGCACAAATATCAAATGACATAATAGTTACGATTTTTTAAAATCGGATTATTCTTTTTGATACACCATGTATATTTGTTAACAGGACTACTGCTGATATAGAAGACAATGTACAGAAATATAACAAACTGAATGGATGTATTAATATGCACCTTGAGACACATGTAAGGAAATAATTAAAGATCAGAATACGTAACACGGCCCCTCTCCTTTTTATGCAACTGAGGCATCGAAATTAAGGCAATGCGATAGATATTTTTATAACAAATACACCACTGTAATAATCGTTGCGCTCTTTACGAACTTCTTATCATTTTCTATAAAATATTCCGAGAAAGTTGAATGGAAAAATTACACTTCAGGTTAAAATTTAGATGATTTTTATATGTGTCTTTCTTTTACTTTTATGCATTATGTGTAGAAAGAGAGTCTTAATACACTGATGAGAGGTACTGGGGGCATCTATCAGTGGACATTAATATGAGGTGTGTCCACCTGTCACCTTTATGACGACTTGAAATCTGCTGGGGACGCGTTCAGTGGAGTGTCTAAACGTCTGCAGAGGAATGGAAGCCCATTCTTCCTCTAGAGCCAAAACCAGAGGAGTCAGTGATGTCGGACGTTGGGTTATACAGCGAAGGTGCTCCATTGGGTTGAGAACGGGACTTTGGACAGGCCAGTGCATTTCAGGAATGTTATTGTCCACAAACGATTGCCCCACAGATGCTGCATTATGACAGGATGCATTGTCATACTGAAACAGTCATCGTCTCCGAACTGTTCCTCTACTATACTCAGTACAGTGTGCTGTAAAATGTGAGCCTTGGCTTGAGCAGTGAGGAGACCATAACACAAACGTAACTAATACGCCCATATCGTAACAGCAAAAATTGGTTCAAATGGCTCTGAGCACTACGGGACTTAACATCTGTGGTCATCAGTCCCCTAGAACT
Organism: Schistocerca nitens; assembly: GCF_023898315.1. Taxonomy (NCBI): domain Eukaryota; kingdom Metazoa; phylum Arthropoda; class Insecta; order Orthoptera; family Acrididae; genus Schistocerca; species Schistocerca nitens. The sequence goes on from NC_064616.1 coordinate 914,370,808, forward strand.
TAGAACTACTTAAACCTAACTAACCTAAGGACATCACACACATCCATGCCCGAGGCAGGATTCGAACCTGCGACCGTAGCAGTCGCGCGGTTCCGGACTGCGCGCCTAGAACCGCTAGACCACCGCGGCCGGCTTCGTAACAGCAGCTCCTCTGAACTTCACTGTTGGCCATGTAAGGTTCTCCAGGCATTCAGAAAACCACACCTTCCCATAGGATCGGTACTGCGTGAATCATCACTCCAAATCAATTTCCAGTCATCCACTATCCAGTGGCATCGCTCTTTACCCCACCGTAACCGTCGCTCAGCACATGAGGGCAGGAATTTGTGACTTATGACGAGATGCTCGACCATCGTACCCCACTCCTTGAACTCCCTACGCACAATCATTGTGCTAGCTGAACTGCTGGCAGCACTCTGGAACCCGCGAGTGATTCCTTCCGTTGATTTGGTGTGATTTTCTAGAACCATCTTCCGTAATGTTCGACGGTCCCTATCCGTCAGTGCATGAGGTCTGCCTGGTGTCAGTTGTTCCTTCGCGTTTCTACTTCGCAGTCACACCACCAACATTCCACTTGGACAGCATCAGAAGGGTTGAAATGTCCCTGATGGATTTGTCATTCAGGTGATACCAATGACTAGTCCACATGTTTTCACAGTCAAGTCAAGGTGTACTTTTCGTGACAGTTATTCTTACTTATTTTCGTGACTGGGATGATCTGGAAGGACAAATCAGAGGGAAGCATTACTCGCCGTAGTAGGGCAGAAGAAGATCGAGCTCTAAAAGGTGTGTAACAGTCAAAATGAAGAAATTTGAAGTAACTCAACAGCTACACAGCGACACCTATTCGCTTTCACTTCATTTTATTTTCAAATGCGCTGTAATATTGAATTCTCCAGAAGCCCAAAAGGAGTATTTTGAGCGACTTAAGATTACCGTTATGGAGCCAACGCAGTGTGTGCCAACTATTAGGTTGCTTTTATAGTGGCACCGACAACAGACACTGTCATCAGAGGTCGCCCGATAACATCGGTCAACAGCTTGGTCACGGTGCTCCCGATCTCATTCGTCAGTTTTAGGCGGGGTCGAGGAGGTTAGGTTAGAATCTACTCTGTGTATGAAGTAGGTTAAATTTTAACCTTTAAATTGATACCACGATTCTTCTGTGGTTGGATACGAGTACTGGAATGCGGCGTTTGCCATTAAAAATATACCGGGGGCCTGTAAATGAGCTATAAGGCTGTCTCGAAAAGAACGTGGCGAGTACTGTAAGATTCACTGCACTGTAAACACTTTCCCAGTGGATCTGAGAAAGGAAGTAACAAAATGTCTGTTGCCAGTATTATTTCAGATTGAGGATAGTTTTTAATAAAGAAAATCAACTATATTACAGCGTCCTTTAGTGCACTTGCACGAAGCATAGCTCCAACATTTGGTATAGAATAAATTTAAAAAAAAAATCTTAGTATTTGGGGTGCAAGAGTGAAAATATTAACTTTTAAATTAGTATTTAGGACACCGTAAATAGCATCCAACATATTACACAAAAACTTTGAAACTGTACTTTTCAAAACGCAGTATACCAGTAGGTCTAATTATTGGAAAGATGTAATCAGCAGACGTCAAATATCAAAGTGTCACTTCTAGTTTTACTTGAGCCAGAACTGGATCTTTAACGTGATAATCGGATTTTTTAATAGAACTCGAATCACACCTCTATAAGAACTCGAAATCGGTTTTGCTGAATTTATTTCAGGCTGTGTAAACATACGCCAATTAACCTTCAACTACTGTCATTCAGCATACGTGAGAAGTTTAGAATAAGATACTTTGAACCTCTAAAGTACTGAAAAGTAGAAACACATACGTACATTACATTTGCAAACCACTTTCTGCAATAGAATCACCAATCCCCTGGCATAGAAAAGGCAGTAAGCAGTAATAATATTTTGTAGACAGTTAGTGTCCATCCACCAAAGCCCAAAAAGATCCCTTACAATAACTTTAAGCATAAGATACGCCATCCTCGTCACTTGAACGAATTATTTTTCAAGGTTATAATCTGCACCTTAAATTTCCAGTAAAGATTTTGCCTACTTGTTGTTTCCAATAAACCTGTGATTTTTGTGCATAGAGACCGAACTATATTTTAAAATTTAGTTCCTGATATTATTATTACTGTTATCATATGTTATATTAACTTTGTATTTCGCAGACTTGCCATCAGCAAGACAATTTAACCAAAGGGTCACAAGTGTCCAATTTAGGGTGTGTAATGCGACACGTGCGGTTCAACCTCTAAACGAGTTTGAGTCAAGACATTTCGATGAAGGGGAACCGCATGTGAGCACGAACATCTTTGGGATGTTAGCTCGCCATGGTACCTAAACAGCACAAGGCGAAAACACAGTATATTGAAGTACACAGGTTGTATGAATGTAATGAAAAAGAAGTCTTGACGTAGTAACACTGGGGAAAAGTACAAAAGGCATCAGTTATGATACCAAGAATATGTGATTCGTTATACAAGGAATAGGACCATGAATAAGTATTGGCTTTCCTGTAGAAAGAGTACAACAGATTCAAAATTATAAGACGTCTCTCTAGTATTGTGGCCACTGTTTATGTCCTTTCTCACCTTCTTTCAGTATACAGCTGTGCCACCCTACAGTTTTTTTTTTTTTTTTTCAAGTGGCTCTAGGCACTATGGGACTTAACATCTGAGATCATCAGTCCCATAGACTTAGAACTACTTAAACTTAACTACCTAGATAACCTAAGGACATCACACACATCTATGCCCGAGGCAGGATTCGAACCTGCGACCGTAGCAGCAGCTCGGTTCCGGACTGAAGCGCCAACAACCGCTCGGTCACACCGGCCGACCTACAGTAACTAGATGCCAGTAACTAGTGCAACATATCTGACATGCAACATTTCCCGCTTAATCTCACGACGAAAGATTCAGTGTAGTTGTTAACATGTCGATTTCTTGCGCACTAGTCGCTAGTCAGTTGTCATCTGATGATGGCCTAAGAAGCCGGAATCCGGTTAGTAATAATCAAATATTAGTGGAACAAGACGCAGTTTGTTTGCTTTTCACCTTTAGACATAAAACTGTTCCACCAAGAAGCAGCAGCGGAAGAATCCATTAACGAGATATATTATCGTGATGATTCAATACTTGACGTCTCAAAAGAAACAAAATCCTCAATTTTTGTATTTTTCCTCTATCTAATATTCTACGTGAAGTGAAGAAATAATCATCATTTCACATTTAGCCGAATGCAGTCTTTTAGCCCAGAGACATTTTTACGAACTTGACACTGCATTTTGTTCCTCACCTTACGTACTTCCTGGGATCTAATAATTCCCCTCACCTGCATAGCAAGGTACTATAAAAAAGTACAAACGAAGAACTGAGGAATGTAGACCGGAGAGTGTGATGGAAATGGTTTATGATACAAGAGTTTCTTGTTGCTGATTGGTAAGCAAGACTGTGACAATGCGGCACACTTTTTCAGTAGATACATAAACAGTTGAGATATTTGTGTTTAAAAATTAATATGAGTCATAGAATGTTGTAGACATTTTTGCGAATATGTAGTGCTGAAGCAGTTTTCATAAGTTTCTTTGTATTGAAGTGTTTTAGAAATATTTTTTGTAAAGCAAGATATGATGTTACTTATACCTGGAAAAACTAAATAATTTTCTCCACTCGTCGTTTATTGTTTTATTGTTTTTTATTGTTTATTGTTGTTGATTGTTGTTCAAGATGTCAAGAGCGACATCTGAGAACTATCTGTCTTTCTTTCTTTAGAGACCAACTGAAGTCAATGATACCAGAGGCAATAATGAATATATTTATGCACCACTGATTTAGCTCCTAAGAGTTCTCCTTCGCGTTAACAGACTTCGAGAATTTAAGCTGCGACTAGTAATACGAGTTTCATTTTGTCTGTGATAAACCTACTGATACTTTGGGCGGATATTGTGATATATAGCTCCTTTCACAGTCTACGGAATTTCATCGATCCTCATGTGACTCACTTTTACAAACAGCATTACCTTGCTGAAACAAGTGCATCCAATTTAATATGTTCGTGAATTATAAGTGAGAAGGAATGCAATTTCAGCTCAAGGAGGTCACCTTAAGGTCGCGCAGAAAATAAATAAACAACTTCCTGGTAAGTTACAAGAGCGAATGTAGCCTACAATTTTGAAGGTGTTCTAGTTTCTATTATTCCTTGCTCCTATATCTATGTCCAGAGCATCCTTTAAAATTACGCGTAATTCTTTAAATCGCACTGGCGGAAAACAATATCGGTTTGGCACTAAATTAGAGATCGGTCGGATATTTTAATGAGACGTCTAGCTTAGATGAAACGCACGACTCTGATTGCGAATGTCACAGCAGAGCAGTGCGTTCCCTGCGAGTCAAGTTCGCTGAAGAATATGACAAATAAGGGTGCACAGGGAAGGTCACCTAATTCACATCAAATTATCTTTAAAAGCGCTTTTTAATTCCGGCATCAGCGTCGGTGCGTCGCCCACCTGGCATTTGTCACCCTCTAATTAAAGGCGAAGAAAAGTGCTGAAAACAAAGGATGAAAAATTGGCTTCATTTCTAATTATAGCGGCGTGCAAATATCTTAATTTTCAAAAAGTTCATCGAAGACATCTATCATTAATGAAACTCTCGAAACTTAATATGAGTTCGGAAAATAAGTCGGAGGAAAAAAATGATGTTTGCGAGCGGGCCACCCTCTGTCTGGGGTGGGCCAACTTTATTGTTCGTCTAACAAACGTCATACAGAAAAATACAAGGATTATCTCTTGGCATTTTTTATATTGGAACCATCTGGCTCGGCGAACTCTTTCAATTAAGAAGGGAGAAGAAGAGCGAGGGGTGTGCGGCTCCTGATTGGAAGTAGGCGCCCCGCGCAGCGCGACACACGTATTTAGCATAACCCTGCAGGCCTCATACCCACTGTTTTTCTCATCAACTCCAGAAACATTTATTGTCGAGTCAGCTTTCTGTATTTAAACTTGTTAACTTTTTATAGGCCGTAAGCAGTAAATGCAAAACCGTATGGATCTTTTGGCGCTGTGTTGCCCGGAGGGAAAGAGCGCTTATCTGCGAGGGGAACAGAGCGAGTGATCGGAACTCTGGTCATTACCGACTTCTCCCTCTTCTTTGTTGTGCAGTATCGTCTTCCAAGTCACGCTGTAAAGTATCTTGAACCGGTATTTTACATACTATTGCCACCTGTACGAAATCTACTAAAATAACACCGAGTCTTGGAAATTTTTACTGTGACGCAAAAGCTGGTGTAGTCTGGTGTCCGTCGTCCTTAGTACTAACATGACTCATAGGTGTTTAGTGTATTATGCGTTACACTTTTGCTGTTTCGATTTTAATTGTCCTGTTAGTGCGGCGGATTCGAAAGTTCCTATTCTTAAAAATCCGCAACGTAGGCAACAGTAAAACTTTTCTAAGACTCACACACCCATTACAGTTTGCATCTTATTGTACTTCGCGTTGTTTTTCTTGCATTAACTACCTTTGCATCTTACATAAATGAACACGCTGTAATATATGTCCACGAAGTACGTATATTCTACGTAGGAATGCCCGCATCTCGTGGTCGTGCGGTAGCGTTCTAGCTTCCCACGCCCGGGTTCCCGGGTTCGATTCCCGGCGGGGTCAGGGATTTTCTCTGCCTCGTGATGGCTGGGTGTTGTGTGGTGTCCTTAGGTTAGTTAGGTTTAAGTAGTTCTAAGTTCTAGGGGACTGATGACCATAGATGTTAAGTCCCATAGTGCTCAGAGCCATTTGAACCATTTGAACGTAGGAATCACAGAATTTCCCTGTTCGTTCTGTTGATGGTGATAACATACCTCACATCAAAGAAACAGAGGTCAGATCGGAACAAAATTTATTTCCGATTCAGCAACTCGCTTTAACGGTTTTTTATCAGTTCCTCTCCGATTATATGTCTTACCAGATTTTTTGGGGCATATTTCATAGAAACAATGTTCTGGCACGTCACTGATTTTGGATAATTGGTGCTTACCCACTGCAGAGTCCAACAGCTTTACTGACAGTTGATCGCAGATAATATTGCAACTCCATTATTCCTCTAGTTCTATACATTTCACACATTTTCCACTTGTATTCTGAGCCGATCTTGCAACTGAGTCTGGCAGTATAACCCACTACGGTGTGACAGCTGTTTCTCAAAACAGTTTAGTATCGACAAATCATCAGAATTACGTAAAGACCGAAGAAGACGTTAACCAAGAAATGAATGTTACCTAGAAGGAAAAAAAATCCTGTATAACACGTCACCTACAAATATTTAAAAAATATATTTAGAATGTTATTCACGGTACTGTATGTTAATGGACAACGTCTTGAAAGACCCCGTCTTATACGCATAAAACAAGATGGCGGAACAGTTGAATGTTTCGTAAACAGTGATAAAAAAAATGGTTCAAATGGCTCTGAGCACTATGGGACTCAACTGCTGTGGTCATAAGTCCCCTAGAACTTAGAACTACTTAAACCTAACTAACCTAAGGACATCACACACATCCATGCCCGAGGCAGGATTCAAACCTGCGACCGTAGCAGTCGCACGGTTCCGGACTGCGCGCCTAGAACCGCGAGACCACCGCGGCCGGCTAAACAGTGATACATTGTGTGTTTCTGATTGCAGTTTCACAGAGACTTGACAACTGCAGAGCTCAAAAATTTCAGATGTCAAACTTGTGAAATATCAGCTGTACTGCAGGTGGCAACTACATCGAACAATATGTGCTGATGTGCTGGGTCACTGAATGCCAAGAGGTCTAAATTTAAACAAGATCGCCAATCAGCCCTCTCCAATTTTCCTGAAATTTTTACAGGATTTATATTTGGGTCTTACATGAATCCATGCAGATTGATAATAAGTATGGTGGAACCACTAGCCATGCCTTGTAAAGGCCAGTTTTTCCATATCGTGACAGATATGAATAAATGACTAAGTTTGTTTTACTATTGCTCATATATAAGGAGAATTCCCTCCTGAAACCTGGTGATTCTACTCAACTCTTTAGGTACAACGTCCTAGTTGCTGAGTGTACGGCAGATTTATCACAATTTGCTATGTGTTCTGCCACTTGTAACTTATGATAGAACGACTTTCTGGTGGTAATTTTCTCCTCATTTGCAGTCAGTCAGCATGTCATAAGGCTGTGCAAGCGGCGTCTTGATTGCGCAAATACTTACTGAGTTATCGAAGATTAAAGTCGATTCAAAAAATCTATTCGTCGATTTTTTATAATTTTCAAAAATCTATGTCTCAAAAAGGCTCGTCTCAGATTTGATTTTTCTTTACATAATTGAAAACAGCTCATTTTGTTTGATTAGGAAAAGTTTGTTTCGTTTTTGAGGCAAACCAGTTCAGAGATAATAAATAAGTTCAAAAAACACGTAACTTCTATTAAGAGCGAAGAATGTGTGGACTTTTTGAATATCGATATTTGAAAATTATGTAAAATCTGTTAAAGCTGTTATTAGTTGTCTTTTTTTCTAAAAATAAAAATTAAATTGGTCAGAAATGTTTATCTGTTCATTTTGGAATTCACCAGAACATTTTTCGCCACCTACTCGTAACATGATGGTTGGCTGCAAATTAGGAAAAAAATCTGCATCAGAAAGTCATTGCATCGTATGATACTAGCTGCCAAAACATGTGCCAAATTTGTCATGACAAGATTTGTGAACAACTTTGATAATAAATTGTGATGGGTTGTACATTGGGCATATGCTCAGCAACTAGGCTGTTGTACCTAAAAAAGTTGAACAGAACCATCAAGTTTCAGCAATGAAGTCCCCTTAGATCATTAGCAACATTAAAGCAAACTTGATCTATTCACATCTGTTGCGATACGGAATAATTGGACTTTACAAAAGCATGGCTAGTGGCCTCACCATACTACGTATCGAGCTGTAATTTTGCATGGCTTCATGTAAGACCTATATGTACATCCTGTAAAGGTTTGCCGGCCGGTGTGGCCGTGCGGTTCTAGACGCTTGAGTCTGGAACCGCGTGACCGCTACGGTCGCAGGTTCGAATCCTGCCTCGGGCATGGATGTGTGTGATGTCCTTAGGTTAGTTAGGTTTAAGTAATTCTAAGTTCTAGGGGACTGATGACCATAGATGTTAAGTCCCATAGTGCTCAGAGCCATTTGAACAATTAGCGATTAAATGCAAAGGCCTCTGTTTACAGCTGTGGTCAACGCTACCAGGAATTAGGCAGTGGTAGTAACACCATACTTTCTGTTAATTTAACAGTTTTTATTTTGCTCGCATCGTTTAATTATTTCCTACGTAGCACTAGTGTGTGTGTGCCTTGTGTGTTGCCGGTAATCCAGTCGTCTGCTCAGCATCAAAAGGGGTACGCCCAGCAAAATTAAAGTTCCCCATTCCCTTCCAAAATATCTTTCTCCGCTTAGAGACACCCACTGTTAAGGCTTTCTTGTTGATAATCAGTGTATCAGTTCACTGGCGCAGGTACGTATGTAGCACACCTGGTCAGTAGACCCTGCTAGTTCGATGAAATCTCGACGTGCCAGGGCCCGCGTATACTAAAGGAAGGGTAGCGCCAGCGAACATTTTGTCTTTAACAAAAGATCCCTGTGACGTGATATCATTCCTAGGCGTTTGGTGTAAAGACTTTGAAACATTCCGTATATTTCGTAACATTCAAATTACCGCGAACGATGTATTTTTAGACATATTTGATTTCGAAAGAAATAACTGAATGTTGACGCAAATAAAAATTTACCTCTATGATTTTGATTCAGCTTCGCACACTCGGTATTTTTAAATGGAAGTCTCAGGATGAACGTACACCAGACCAAACAACAGTTATAATAACAACGGCAAAATGTGAATACTGACGCCAAACGTTTGCTTTCGTCTTCACTGCCGAAACTATCTTTGAATAGAGATTTGAATACATTCGACGCCGAAGGCGAAATTAATATCAGTTTTGCCATTTTTATTATTTCTGAAATAGGCAATATGACTGACATTACATGCGTTTCTTGTGTTTAAGCACTGACGTATCAATTTTCATAAAAGTAGCCCACAGAATAAGACTTCAAACTGAAGGATAGATTATACTAAATTTATCTTTGTTTCTCGTCTACATCCAGATATGTGTTCCGCAAGCCACTACACAGTGCGCTGCGAATGGTACTCAGCGATTTTCTGTCCTATTTTATTCGCGTATTGAGCGAGGAAAAAATGCCTATCTATACGACTCGGATCTCGCTTACCTTTTCGTTATGACCCAGACGGTTATGCCAGAAGAATCGTTGGACAGTATTCTTCGAATATCAGTTCTCTAAATTTGCCTAAAAGTGTTTCGCGAGAAGGACGTCAGTTTTCTTCCAAAGATACCCATTTACGTTCCCCTAGCGTCTCCATTATTCTTTCATGTGGGCTATACCGACGTGTTACGATTCCACCAACGAGTCTCTGAATTTTTAAAACTCTTTCGGAATATGAAATAGGCAAATGACGAACCGTGAGAATCTGTTTGTAGCGCAAAGATTTTTCATCGCCAGTAGACCAACAATCACTTACAACAGACCACAAGGCAATCGGAATTTTTTATTTTTTATGTTTATAGTGCGCGAAATTCTCAACGCAAATTTCAATCTGCCAAAGAAATTCCATGCAACACGCAAAAATTCTCGAGAAAATCGACTTTCGAGTTATCGAGCGTCCTTAATAACGTAAAGCAAGATTGGTTTTCAAGGAGCCGCGTTGCTCTGTGGTGGGCCAACCAGGCAGATGCCCCCTGTTCAGTTTCCAGCTGTGATAGTTTTTAAACAAACGGGCACGTTCTACTGCCATTTCCGTGAACCATAAAATAAATAAGAATGAAAAAATAATTGTGATTTACTTATGTAAACAATCGTTATTAACATTCTTTTATAAAATATCGGTGATTAGGAATTTACATTTGCAATGAAAATTGGATTTTTGTGTAATATGTAATTAGAAATAAGAAGACACTAATTTTTCATAAAATTACAATTAGGTATATGTTAATTAGCATTTGTTTAAAGAATTTTTTATTTAAATGATGCCAGTATTCGAATTGAACAGAAAAACCGAAGAAAATAATGACTGTAACGAGACTCGACCGAGGGACCCATCGATTACCAATCTCGACCGCTGTTGATATTTTCCCATCTTTATGTGTTTTAAAATTCACAGAAATGCTCATAGAACATGCATCTTTGTTTAAACTTCGCGTTGATCTGGAACCGAATCCCGGGATCCCTGTCTTGAGAGGCGAGCATTCTACCACAGAGCCTGAAGAAAAAAGTCCTTCCTTTAGGTCTTTAAAGACGCTCAGAAAACTTCAACGTCTATTTTTCGAGAATTTTGCATCGAATTGCTTTGAAAAACTGATATTGAATTCTTGACTTGACGTACCGGTTACAAAGTAATGTAGAAACGATTTGCAATACAGAGCTGAGGTCCGTTACCGAGACCGCTGATTGCTGCGTCTTCGCGGAGCATGTGCCGCATTTTAACGGGAGCGTAGGGACTAGAGAGAGCACGGTAAGTGTACGGCCGAAGGACGTGAGAACCGGCAACGGGGAGGGTCCTGCCTAAGCGCATTAATTGAATACGCAGAGGAGGGAAGTAAGTTGCAAGACGGCGACAAGACAAGGCAAGTTGCGGCCTGCAACTCTAATCAGAGCGCCTGCATTATTGAGCAGCCGTCTTTCAAGCAGTGGTCACACAACAAGCCCCGCGCGGCGCTATCATTTTAATGCGACCGGCCGCCGCTGACGGCCTGCGGCGCTGCGCTCCACTGCAGATGCTGCCTTCCACTACGAGAGTGCAGCAAATACGAGCCTGCCTGCTTAATTATTTCGCGGACCTATCTCGTCCGGTGGCGCGTTCTCTTCTAAAATAGTGCTAACTCGTCATCTGAACAAAAGATGAGTAAATACTGTGCCTTAAGAGTGCTTAGGAACAACTGAAATGGTACTACGCACTTATTATGCAGATGTGCAAACACCGTTATGGTATGGCGTACTATTGTACGACAATGCAAGTTTTACAAACCATTCTTTAAAATTTAAAAAAGGAGCAATAATGGCTTACCTGCAGGGAATTTTTTTTTAGAATTTTAAATAATTTGTTATATACAGGGTGTCCCTCCTAAGAGACGTCAGGCGCATTTTCTCTGGTGCTTCGGCAGATATTTGCAATTTAGGTTTTGTGGTGTGTAGTTGCAGTCATCCCAAACGAATACTGCTCATCATGTCATTCATGCGACGCCCGGTGTAGATGTACATTATAAACAAAATTGTTTTTAAAAATCAATTTTATGTTCCCATTCGATAGAGTGGTCCAAAATTAGTCTCGTGCGATATTCGTTTTATCGATATGTATTAACAGGTACAGTGAAACACGAAGAATAACTAGTACTCCAGCAGCGACAACACTGCCTGCATCAGCGCTGCTCGGTCGCTATTGGAGTACAGGCTAGGAAGATTCAGCAGCAGCTAAGAAATCCAATCGTGAAACCCTTCAGAGAAAGAATTCCTTATATACTGTATAGTTTCCTGTTGCCAGGAGTGTTAGGACAGATGTTAGAAGAGAACATTTTCACGCCACCAATGTTGTCATCGATTGTTGCAAACCAAAGAATAAGTGGTTCACATCCTCCGTGATGCCACGTTCACAAAACCATTAACCAATTAAGTTCTTAATCATGAAACTACAAGTAGGACTGATTTTTATGTAAAAAAAATCCATAGACGCTGTATCGGAAAAGCACCCAGTATCAATCTGAAATAATCTTCAGTGTGTTGCATACAGAATCACAGAACATAATATTAGGTTTATTTTAGAAAGATTTGAAAACGATCTAATAGTTTCGGTAGCAATGAGGAGTACATAAATTACACGCATTGAAGCAGATCAGCCATTATATTCAAGAATATATGTGATGTGATGCGTTTACTATATCTTTCATATAAATAATGATTTTGCTGCTGCTTCTCTGTTTTGATTGTGTCAGTGCACTCGGGTACCAGGAAGCTGTCGAAGTGAGCCTGCGAAGGAACAACAAGGATAGTGTGAGTGAAGCTGAATGTGTGAAGTGGCGTGGATGGAATCCAGTCTCTCTCTCTCTCTCTCTATCTATCTCTCTCTCTCTCTCTCTCTCTCTCTGTGTGTGTGTGTGTGTGTGTGTGTGTGTGAATTCAAGAATATATGTGATGTGATGCGTTTACTATATCTTTCATATAAATAATGATTTTGCTGCTGCTTCTCTGTTTTGATTGTGTCAGTGCACTCGGGTACCAGGAAGCTGTCGAAGTGAGCCTGCGAAGGAACAACAAGGATAGTGTGAGTGAAGCTGAATGTGTGAAGTGGCGTGGATGGAATCCAGTCTCTCTCTCTCTCTCACTCTCTCTCTCTCTCTCTCTCTCTGTGTGTGTGTGTGTGTGTGTGTGTGTGTGTGTGTGTGCGTGTGTGTGTGTGTGCACCTATGCGCTTGCGTGTGCTAGGGGTTATGAGATGTGTGGAAGCTTTAGAATATAAGATTTTCTTTATTACATAATTAAGACACACAATTTTGTTTCCATGTGCTATGATCGACATCCTGTGTATTATATACTTTTTTAAAAGTCACTTGTGTAGCAGTGCTAAATTATCATTGGATAAATAATAATAATAATTATTATTATTATCATTCCGATCCCCGTTCGGATAAATCGATTCACGAGTTTCGTGCTTTTCCTGATTGCTGGGAGGATTCATGAGGTAACACTTCACTCCTAATAGCCCCAGTGTCGACGAAAATTTTAAACTGTACATACTTTCGCACTCTCCAGAAATTAGAGATATCAGTCGGCGTAACAAAGTACTAAATGCAAAAACATGGACGCAATGGATTATTCTCGACATGAGGGAGTTTTCACAAGAAATGGAGTTGTAAGAGTATGTTTGTAGGTGTGAGACATGTACCTGTACTTGGCTCTTCATTTCTGCAACGTGTGCTTACAAGCTGCCTGAGTTGTTCCACAGGAATAGTTCATATACAGTTCTCATCTCACTACAATCCTTTCAGTTTTTGATGACTTTTCTTTTGCTACGTTTACATTAGACACAACGCCTGGAAGATGAAAACCGAGTTTAGGAAACCGCTTTTTCCGGTTTCTGATTTAGGCAGCACAATGGCGGCCTCTCCTCAATTAAATATCCTTCACTGCACAAAAAGTCACTCTGTCCAGAATTTTAAAAAATAAGACGTAAACTGACAGCCCAGGCACGTTACAAAAATGGTTGTGCGTTTACATGGGAGCAAACATCAATTGTTGAAAAGGAAATTCGGCAGCTAGAACCGCACTTCCACAATCGATATTGGACTGTTTCCATGAGCAACCAGAAGCGGTATTGTAAAATCGGTCTACGAAATCTGGTTGTGGGAGCCTCATATAAACGCAGTATTTTCCAGCCACATTCTAATTCGTGTTAATTATTACAGTCACACGTATACTATTCTTTTGAAATCCTAGATAACTGCTTTTCATGCTCCAAAACACACAGCTTCACAGAAATAATAATTTGTTCTAACTCATAATATTCCGTAGACTATCATATTAATTCTAAAAAAAAGTCGTTTCATGATTTTATGAATATGACAGAAAATTCTATTTTGATCATAACTCTGACCATAGTATTCAATAATGCGAAGCAGCTGAGCGTCGTCAGTGTGACCACTCGATTTCCCAAATGAGTTTTTTCAGTGCCATAATCATCAGGTACTTCGATGTGGTTTATACAACGTAAAATTGTATGCCCCACAGCAAATTCTTCAGAAGCATTACACGGGACTATCCCACAACAAAGTGTTATTTTAGGAACGTAGAAATATTCACGTAATAGAATTTGCCGGGAGACCAGTCACAAAAACCAGTCTGGTCATTGCAAATTCTTCAGAAGCATTACACGGGACTATCCCACAACAAAGAGTTATTTTAGGAACGTAGAAATATTCACGTAATAGAATTTGCCGGGAGACCAGTCACAAAAACCAGGACAGAGAATAAAAATGTGTTGTAAATGGAGAAAGAAAGGTCTGCAGCGCTGTGAAAAATATCCAGCTAATAAAATTGTTTCTTCTGTGTTTGAGACAAATTAGAATTAATGGTTCAAATAGCTCTGAGCACTATGCGACTTAACTTCTGAGTTCATCAGTCGCCTACAACTTAGAACTAATTAAACCTAACTAACCTAAAGACATCACACACATCCATGCCCGAGGCAGGATTCGAACCTCGAGCGGAGCGGTCGCTCGGCTCCAGACTGCAGCGCCCAGAACCGCACGGCCACTCCGGCCGGCCAGAATTAATTCAATTCGTTTAATTTCAAATACACAACAAGCTTCTTTTCAACCTGTTAATGAGAAACTGTGTGAGCAAGTAAAATGAACTGTTTGTTGCTCGAATTGTCGCAAGATATTTACTGTTGCAGATGGCATCTACGATTTTTCTTCGTTTGAGTTAGCGATATTACGCTAGTACAAATACTACTGAGAGATATGTCGATATTACTGCTAATATTGTTTGTGCATTACAGATCTGAAAGCAGAGTTATTGTTTTCAAAATTTAGTTTTTCAATCGCAAATGGTCTACATGAAGACGTAACAGCTTGTGATCACAGATCCCCTTTATTAGACAAGGTGTTTTGCAATTCCCGTTACAGGCTTCTAGCGATTGTAGAGGAGACGTATTTGATAAAGTTTTCATAAGGAACCCATATCCGGAAATATACCGTTTAGATGCTAAAGAAGTTTGAAGATCGGATAAGTTTCAGATGTCCCGCTTTACGGTACGCACACTGCAGAAACAATGAGCTGTGACCTGTGTGCTTAACAGGAGCAATGTTTCGAGTACTCGCCGGCGGCTAAATCGACGAACGTCGTCCTCTTCAAAGTCGAGAGAGCAACGCGTCCGTGGAGCACCGCAATCAAGCCTCGTAGTTGCGAACGTACCAGTTTCTCGCAGCTATTGCTGTGGTCAGACGAAAATGGTACGTGATGACATAATAACAGCGCACTATTCTCAGTTTACGTGTGTAACGTGGAGCGGGTGATTTGAAAGTGATCCAATCTTCAAACTTATGTTATATCCAAATGGTACATTTCCGGACATGGGTCCCTTAACAAAACTTTATCTACCAAGTCTCCTCTACAGCCCCTATAAGTGTGTAATAGGTATTGTGAAACATCCCGTATACTGTCGTGTAGCCTCGATGTTTTCGTATAAAACCTGTGGAGGTCTCATTGAACAAGGTTAACTATTTATCTCGGAAAGATAATGAGCTGCTGAGCGTCTGGAGATTACATAAATCAAGAGTGAAACTGATTTTATTTTTTTATTTTTTTCATTTTGTTACTGTAAAGCCAGTCATATTTTGGAGTAAATTATTCAGCTTGAAATAGGCTCGATATATCATTTAAAATAATTAACTCTTTAAAACATAACCGGAAAGGGATTTAAAATACTCTTGGTATTATAAAAGAGAACCACAAAAATGGAGTAATCAACTCTCAAAAAATTATGAAAGTTATTTTGATTGTAAATTATACACTTTCCACAGCATCTTTAGTCGATAGGTGTGAATACGTTGTGTGAGACACCAATCCTATAGTTATTCTGCCGGCCGAAGTGGCCGTGCGGTTAAAGGCGCTGCAGTCTGGAACCGCAAGACCGCTACGGTCGCAGGTTCGAATCCTGCCTCGGGCATGGATGTTTGTGATGTCCTTAGGTTAGTTAGGTTTAACTAGTTCTAAGTTCTAGGGGACTAATGACCTCAGCAGTTGAGTCCCATAGTGCTCAGAGCCATTTGAACCATTTATAGTTATTCTAATAATGGTTCACTGAAATTCATTATAGAAACTATACAGACTAAATGAAGCGGTTAGCCGTCTCCTGAGACCTCGGCGCCGTTGGGACCCTACGACCTAATCGTCCTTCATTCTTTTCTTCCTTCGAGTGATTAGCTACATTCGACGTCTCACATTCATGAAATCTCCTTTCGTGATATTTCCGTAGACAATAATTATCAACAGAGTTCAACATAAAAATAAATTTTCTTTTGTTATTTTGGCGAAGGGCAAGCACAACGTATTTATTCACCTCAATATTAAACAAGGCAGAGGTAACCTGAATCCACAACTACACGTCACTGGAAGGCTTATCTCTCGAAGTTAACTTGCAAACGCAATAAGTCTAAACAGTATTTGATTTAAGCTACAAAATACCCTGTTTCTTGCGTGTAAGGTCTTGAAATTACAGTGGCTTATGAACAGAAACAATCAAATCCTACTACCTCTTCTCATCCGTACAGAAATTAGTTGTACAAGTATGACTCAGTTCTCGTCAACGTAAACCTCATTTCTAAACTTTCTTTTCCCAATAACGTACATAAATTGAAAGAGAATATCATATAAATGGGAGGACAACGATTTTAGAAACTCATAGGAAGTCCGTGTATACCTAACCGACAGTGCCAGAATTCGAAAGCTAAAAAGAAAAACGACATGTAGGTCTGAAGTGACATCTATTGACAGTGCTGCATTGTTGTTGACCCCGAGGGGAGGACTGTGTGACATAAACAGCTAGCAGAGTAACCTAGAAAACACCACGGCCGGGCGGTAAACAGGGCACTTTGAGGGAGGTTGCGAAAGGTGTTGACTGTCGCGGGGAGGCAGCTGCCATTAAGACAAGTTGCCGGCAAGATGCTGTGATGTGCTCACGAACCCCACCAGCTACTCACATTGTATCACTCACACTTGACGGCACGTTCTCTGTCTCGGCGCGAGTTTTTGATTATCAAATGAAAACTTCAGATATTCGTGACCAGTCTGGTTTCAAGGAAGTGAAATAAGCGAATGATGTGCTATTTATTACCTTATAGGACTCTTCACACAAATTTTTTTCCCACAGATAATACTACAATTCCAGTTTCAAATTACTGAAACTTGTACGTCAAGCGTGGATAGAGAAAAAAAAAGTAACACATCTACATGGAACGTACTTTTTGCCTACTCTACAAAAGCGTTGATACGGCTCTTGGCGATAACGATAGGTACATCAACATCATTGCAAACTGCTTTAAGGAGGTATAAAACACAGCGAAAAATTAAAAAGTATTTTATTACAGTCTACCTTCGCATGTTTTCTGAAATGAAAACAAGCTCCGTTCAATTTCAGAACATCTTCGGAACGAACTCAACATTTGTAGAATCGTTCAAGGTGTTGAGTCCTGTCGAAGATGTTCTGTAACAGAACGAGACTCGTTGTCACTGTGGTTAAAATGAGACATAAAAAAACGTTTAAAATTTAGTTGTTGCAGGTTTTACCGTTTGACAGTATGTCACGCTTTCATTCAACAATCGAAAAATTGACTGCGCATACCGACTCACATTAGCATCATAAGATGGCTTGGCACTGGAAAGGATAGCAAAAGGTTTTCCTTTTCTCGTTTTTGCTTGTTACAGGAATGACTACGACAGAAGCTCACCTGGTCGTGGTCATCGTACTCGACGCTGCCGTTAGGTGTTGTAGCCGCAGATGGTCGCTGCGATGTAGACAGGTTGATGGCGCCGTCACCGTCTGTTTCATGATCCATCATGCCATCATCCTGCACAAAACAAATGCGTCGTCACAAGTAATGCCTTGCTAAGCACAACAATCGTTACAGAGTTCAATAAGCTATTAACCAACATTTGCAGAGCGGGGTCAGGGATTTTCTCTGCCTCGTGATGACTGGGTGTTGTGTGATGTCCTTAGGTTAGTTAGGTTTAAGTAGTTCTAAGTTCTAGGGGACTGATAACCATAGATGTTAAATCCCACAGTGCTCAGAGCCATTTGAACCAATTTTAACCAACATTTATTTTTCTTTAATTTAATCGACACTGGAACACTGCCACACGATAATGAAACGTCAAATTATGAAGCGATTAACAATTAATTATACTCAGTAACAATAATAGTAAGAATATCACTGAAGTACAAATTGGACAGACCACAGGAACTTGAGAAAGACGGATCATCAGAAAAATAAAACCTTTTGGATTTACTATACCGTTTGTAACGTCTGCAAAAAGTACTAACTCTGCTTGACGTACGTAAACTGGAAGGTCATTCACATGTAAAAGTAATATGAGTGGACCTAACATGGAACTCTTTACATTCCTTCCCAGTCACTGAAGTTCTCTGTCCTTGCAGCACTGTTTGAATTACTCAGCACTGTTAAGTCATCTAAGTTTCTTACAGGTGTCGACGATGGACTTTATCCTCATCGTACATGTAATTGTGTTCGTGCTCTGATGGTGGCTTTCTAATGGCGACCATTTTTAAAGCATCATTCCGTTTCCCGGGTTATCCGGGAAGTAAAGATACAAGTTTATTAAGACTCAAGGAGAAGCTGTTCTCTGACAGCAGGTGGCGACTAGGAATTTTGGATTTCAATTCACCAGAGCTCAAGATGGTCGCGACGATTTGAAGGAACTAACAAGGAAACAATGACTGGAGTTCGTAACCTATGTGCCTTTCAATTAACGGACAAATAAAATCTAGTAATTTTAGGCATTGCGACTATGGAATTACAGCGACGGATTATCAAAAAACTAAACTCAAAACAATCCAAGTCATCTTTTGTTAGTACTTGGTGAGTTGTTTCTGTTAAATAACTGTCTTCAGACCAACAGTTAAGAATAAAATGGGACATGAAATATTTATAAAATTCCAATACACTGAAGAATGAAAGTGCACAGGTTAAACCGAATAATGTCAATGACAGGCTATCAGCGTTGGCAGCAATGATTAAGTAATACTGTATTGACTGATAACTGCTGTAAGGTATACAGAGTGAGTAAAAGATTTTGGAAACTCGAGTTCTAATCTGAAAGTATTTTTCTAGTGAATCGTACAGCTGATATATAGGGAGGACTCTTTCTTTCCATGAAACTCACTTCGTGTTATGTAATGGAGACCACAAGGAAGAACAATGAAAGAACACAAGCTACGTAATATTGTTTTAAGTATATGTTATAAAAAAATATGCAGGACTCCATCGCGTTACCTTGAAGAATGTTACTGAAACGATGAAAGCACAGTTACAAGATGGAGCGGAAACGCTCCACATGCTGACTGTGCCATAACAAGTTGTTTCATAACGCCAGGAAAACAGCTGTTTTGGCGTCAGTGTGCAGCCCGAGGATTGCGTACGAAGTGAATCTGTGTCCCGGGCATTGCATTATACAGAGGCTATATGAAAACTCTGGCTCAGCACAGATGGGGTTAAAAAACGTTATTTTGTTGTTGTTGTTTTGGGGAAGGAGACCAAACAGCGAAGTCATCGGTCTCATCGGATTAGGGAAGGACGGGGAAGGAAGTCGGCCGTGCCCTTTGAAAGGAACCATCCCGGCATTTACCCGGAACGATTTAGGGAAATCACGGAAAACCTAAATCAGGATGGCCGGACGCGGGATTGAACCGTCGTCCTTCCGAATGCGAGTCCAGTGTCTAACCACTGCGTCACCTCGAAACGTTATTTTATCACAGCGCCACTAGCACGACGCTAGCACTCAATGGTAACAAATACTTCTCGGAGTTCTGCACTTTCTTCTTTCAGCAGAAGGCACTGTCTTTGAAACAGATTAAAAAATGACTGTACAGACAGCAGTTTTTGCTGTTTATACAAGGAAGGAATATTCTCCAGACATATGTTGACAGAATTAGGGTTAGAATAAAATTTTTCCTCAGTGCGATAACTATTACAGTATGTAAGGAAAGAAACATATTGTAACATTTGTATTTCATAAGGGCCACAGTAGGTTATTAAAAATACCAAACACGTATGAATTAAGAAAACCCACGGAGAGTTACGCTCTTGCTTCTGTATTTGCATTTGAATGATATATAACGACAGAAGAATTGTGCCATAGAGGTATCCTTGCTTTTACCGCGTACCTATCAAATTTATCACAAGGTTCTGAGTGGATCGCAATGTGTTCATAGCAGGTTTGGGCTGCTGGAACATTGCTAACAGAGAAAATCAACTGGAATTATTTAAAAGGAAATAAAAAAGAAAACTCACGGATCTGCCAATTAAGTTAAGAGTCCGCAAGACAACTTCTCGTACATTAAAAAGCAGAGATATGTCTTAAACGTACTTTAAATAGTATTCAAAGAGGGGACTTTACAAATAGTTTGTGGACTTCTTTATTATTTATCCGGAATTTACTGTAAGGAGCTATTTAATAATCTGTATGTTTCGGAACCGCGCGACTGCTACGGTCGCAGGTTCGAATCCTGCCTCGGGCATGGATGTGTGTGATGTCCTTAGGTTAGTTAGGTTTAAGTAGTTCTAAGTTCTAGGGGACTGGTGACCACAGATGTTAAGTCCCATAGTGCTCTCGTTACGGTCAAACTCAACCAGAAAAAAACAATCAGCGAGCAAGCTCGGTGTTTACGAACGTGGGCTTTAACTAGCATATCAGACTTGACAGATTTAGCTGTTCCGTGGGAACAGCACAACAAACGGTACAACAAAAAGTAAGAAAGGAGGCTCTACTTAAGTTGTAGAATTTAACTGTGGTATATTTGCTGTACGTGAGTGATCTCTGGACTCATATATCTGCCCAAGTAAAACAAATAGGGGCTACTGAAATGAAATTTTTACTACACCTATCGGTATTATTACTGCTTGATCATGAAAAGAGTGAAGACATACGAAATGAGCTCGGAGTTCAGAGCAATATTGACATTATCACACATCATGCTGTTTTTGTCTTTCTTCGTAGGGGCTTAACGTCGTGCAGACAGTAAAGTCACCATAGAAGAAGCATTCGCTTGGTCCACAGGGTATCCCTGGAGGAATGGTCAGTATTCGGGGATAAGATGGTAACGATCATTCGAAGCAAAAAAATCCAGTATACGTGGGTTATAAAATACGTACCTTTAAGAGCTATGAGCACTTCTTCATCTTCGATACCGTGAAACAAATCTCTTCTACTGCAAGGTCTTTGCTCTCCACATTTTGAGAGGTGTCAGTATGAAACAAAACAAGAAAAAATGTCCAATAAACGTGGATACACTTAAGAGATATTAGCACTTGTTCATCTTCGCTACTGTGCAACACATCTCTTCTATTGAATAAGTGCTCATAGCTCTTAAGGTATGCTTTTTAGAGCCCATATTTACTAGACAGTTTTTGTTTTGGTCCGTACTACCTCCTTCTCAAATACCGAAAGAAAAGAGCTTATAGCAGGAGAGATTAGTGTCACAGCGTCGAAGATTGAGGGGTCATAGCTCGTAATGTACGCATTTTAGAGTCCACGTTTACTAGACTTCTTTGCTTCGAATAATCGTTCCCGTCAAACCCCTGCATATTGACCATTCCTCCTGGAACACTCTACAGATCACGTCGGACGTACTGGAAAGTGCAATCACTTCATTTACAAACTTACTACAAGCTTCTTTGATTTGACTTAGTTATGTTCCATAGATCATTTGAACGATTATTTTATCGAAATGATGTGGAACGAGTCAGCTTACAGGATATGTATACAAATGGCTCTGAGCACTATGGGACTTAACTTCTGAGGTAATCAGTCCCCTAGAACTTAGAACTACTTAAACCTAACTAACCTAAGGACATCACACACATCCATGCCCAAGGCAGGATTCGAACCTGCGACCGTAGCGGTCGCGCGGTTCCAGACTGTAGCGCCTAGAACCGCTCGGCCACCCCGATATGTACACAATATAACTGTTAATTAATGAACACATTATTATTTTACTCCTATTTATGGCACTACACATAACAGCAAGGTTTTTTTCTACCAGTTTTCAAGCAGAAATTTGTCTATGGGATAGAAGGAGCTGTCCTGGAGAAATGATTTTAAATTAGATGTCAAACTTGCTTCGTTACCTGTCACACTTTTTATGTTGTTGCGCAAATTATCAAAAAATTTTATTGCTGTTTACTGAACTCCTCTCTGAGCCACTGACAGATTGAGGTAGTGTACAGAATTTTGCGCACGAAGGAATGAAGGAAGATAACGGTCTTTAGAGACGGAGCACATGTTCCGATTGCGGAGATACGAGGAAGAAAATGGGAAGTGCTCTTCTAAATGAACTGTATCGGTACTTGCCTTAAGAAATTTAGGGAAATAGAGAAAAATTAAATCTGAGTCCACGGACGGGGAACTGAACCGCATAGTCTAGTATCTCTGACAACAACCTGAACATAGTATGGAAATTTTAGGAATCGTTTTTGTTGTGTAACGGCTCGATATCGGTAAGTAGGTGATTTTCAGTACTAAAATCCAGATTGTTTCCAGAAGGAGCTACAATTTTATTGGGGAGCAATAAGTGAGACGAAGCGAATTTCCGTGCTGACGGACAAAAAGTTTTATTCCGACACGCCGCGCAGGACGGCAGCGGCGACGAACACGAAGACAGGGACGCGAGGCGCCGAAGTAGCGCGGACAGTACACATATTGGCACGGCGAAATGCAATTTTAAGTAGAATGCGCCGCGGGGGAGAAGGGTAATTGGCAGGCGTTACCGCGCGTGGCACAGGAATTCGGAAGAAATGCGCGCCGGCGCCGGTTAATCAGTAAGATATGCCGACGGACGGCGACGGGACAGCGCCGCCACAAATCACCGATCGGCTCCTGCGCCTCCAAAAAACATAAAAGAGAGAGATAGCGACCTGAGGCTCCCCTCCGTTCATTTATCCTGGTCGTCAAGGAGAAGGCGAGGGAATAAAGCAGGATAATAGGGCGGCTTTATCTCGGGGCGCGAATGCCCGCAACGAGGGAAGAGTGACCGCAGCTAACCCATTCCCAAAAGTGCCGAGCTTGCTCTGTCGTCTTGGTTACTTTGTGCGCGGGTCAGCAGCGCCTGCCGCGCCGCCCCCGCACCCCACCTACAATCACTGTCCATTGAGCGGCCAAGACGTCACCCCGGCCGCTGCTCTCCCTGGCCGCCCCAGCCCTCTTCTAAACAAAGCCCCGACAGGCGGAAGGAAGGGAACTCAGACTCAAATTAAGTATCTTCCCTAAAACCCAATCGCCGGCCCTATTTGTTTGGCGCGGGGGCGTGCGAGAGTGACGGCATCACACTCGCTTAACGCGCCGCGCTGCTCCCCGCCAAATTAATAAATCTCTGCCCGCGAAAGCCTTCAGTGGAGGCGCCAGATTGCTACACCTCTGATTCCGGAGGAGACGACATCTAACTTAAACACCAGTTCCTTCCCGTTTCCTAGGAAAAATCTCTGTATCGAAAAATTTAGATATATGAGCCTTCCTGTCTGTTACTGAGTCTAGTTTGACAATCTACTTTCAGCACATTCGGATATATTTTTGTTTTCATTTGTCTCTTTCTTCGAATTATACAGGACGTTAAAAAGTGACGAAAATTTTGAGAGGTGGTAGTAGCCATAAAAACAAGAAAAAAAATTCAGTAATCGTGAGCACTAAAATGCATACATTAAGACCTATGGGCAATTGTTCATTTTCGATACTGTGTAGCACACCTCTTCTACTGCAAGCTCTTTGGTTCCCATATTTTGAGAGGGACTAGAATGGACCAAAACAAGGAAAAATGCTCTGTAAACATGAGCTCTAAAATGCATACCTCCAGAGTTACAAGCACTTGTTCATCTTCGCTACTGTGAAACACATCTCTTCTATCGAATAAGTGCTCATAGCTCTTAAAGTGTGCACTTTAGATCTCTTGTTTACTGGCCATTTTTTCTTGTTTTGGTCCATATTACCTCCTCCCAAAATATGGAAAGCAAAGATCTTGCAGTAGAAGAGATGTTTTCACAGCATCGAAAATGAACAAGTGCCCATAGGTCTTAACGTATGCACTTTAGAGCGTATGTCTATTTGAGGTTTTTCTTGTTTTGATGGTTACCCCCACCTTAAAAATATTCTGTACATTTCTTTAACAGTCTGTATATTGGAATGATGGTCAATCAGTTCTTCAAATTAAATATCGTGCAACACACAACGTGCTTTTTCGATCCAAAAGCGGGAAAACACGTAAACAGGCATTCTGCATCAACGTCTCCTGCCAGTAATCAACAATTTTTGCAAGTAAAGCGTACATTTGGTCTTCGTAGCTGAATACATACATTCAAATCAAAACAAATTATTTCTCACGCAGCATAACGTGGTACTAACACGATTCAGTGTGAATGCAGCCACATGTAGATTGGCGTATGTGCCGGAAACCGGCTGTGACTCGAATGTAGAAGTAAACCTTTATAAAATAGTGACTGCTGGCTTTTATTTTGTTCCAAAGTTCACAACAACATATAAAACTAAATTTTTGCATTTTCACTTACACCTTCCGACAGCAAGAAAATCTAGCGCTTCGAAAATTAAGCATCGTATGTAAGAACTCCGATTAAGACAATATATTTTCCTGTTTGCTGATTTTACTTTAGCGAAAGTGCTCTGTACTGAATTATAGATAGACGATCAGTTGGAGTAAGGGAGTTCATTCATCGCCGGAATAGTACGGGGTGTCGTCAGACTTTGTATTGTCCAGCGACATGACAGTACGCGGATGACGCGCCATAGTGACGTAGCAGCTTGTGAGTACCAGATGGGGGGGACTCTCCATGTCTTCCGTCGTGCAAGCACTAGCTAATTATGTGCTACTGCGACAAGTACATGCCGTGAGCATCTCGGTTCGGGGGAAGACGTTGCAACTAACGATAGCTCCGTGTGCAACACTATGTTGTGACAAGCTTCGTCGTCGATTGTCGTGGATTAAAACAGCCGTTACAACTACCGAGATGTATTAAAGCACTCCTCAGTCCAGTGTTGGAGAACAAAAACGTATGCGTAGCCGTAGCGTTCAGAACCGCTTGCTCGCTGTGCGGTACGTGAGCTACCAACTCTCACACGAAACTTTGCCCACTGTACGGCACAGGGCACAGAGATTAGCGTGGGCGCAGAAACATCATAACTGGACACACAGGGGACGGAAGAAAGTCGTCCGGGCTCAAGAGTTGCTACATACTACTGGCACGGCACAGTACGTCGATAACTCAAGAGGTGATGCAGCGTTGTGATTTTGGTGGCATGCTCGAGTGAGGAACGTAACATTGGATAGAATTAAGCTTCTGACAGATCTGGTAACATTATTCGCAGGCGAACAGTACCGTAATGTTCGTTCCCTACGCTGAGCAAGCCAGTGCACCACACTATTGCTCTCAAAATTCTCCACATGTCTCCGCCCACTGCTCAGGTAACCTGCTCACAAATTTCTGAGCACTTATGGACCGCTTTAGAGTTACAAGACCGTGCCATGAACGGCTGCGCGGTCGCGGATCAGGATGTCTCCTCGACGCTTTCATGGTCTCCATGCCTCGGCACCTTCGTTAGAGTGAATGGGAGTTATACATGTTACTAGGTAGTTTCTTATCCACAAAGAGTCACTGTACAACGTTTTAACTCAGAAGGGGACAGCTGAGTATTTGGTTTAAGCGAAACGTTCTGCACCTGTACCTTGTTTTCCGCATATTTATATTTTCAGCTTGTTTTTATCGGTTTCTAACGAGGAATTAAAAAACTTGTTTGATAACTGAGGAATTAAAGGTCGACATATGTGGAGCAAACAATAACTTTATGCAACCTCAGTTGGCGAAATTTTGCTGTTTGTGTGCTCTTGTAATATCAGTTGGCGACAATTAGTACATGCCTTCGGTGCAGCATAGAATTCTTTTTCTTACAGAGGAAAGTGAATTGTTATGGGTACCTTTACGGCACACTCAATGAGAAATCCATCGTTTATGTCAAAACACATTATGACTACGATTACACTATGTTTTGACTGATATTCGCGGCGAATGCTGGAGAGAACAAGCCTGTAAACAATATGAGTTGTAAAACTTCCTAGTTTTATGCATAACATACCACTTGACTTTGTAATTCGTCCTTAGGCAATTTTCAAACCTGCATTCTGGGGATGTGCAACGAAGTTAAACTCACCACAGGTTCTTACACATATCTGTGATAACTTCCCTTCCTCGTCTATCCAGGACACTTGAGATACTTTGAACTGCAAATTTCTATAGTGTGATTTTTTCATGAAGTTTGTTGATACCAGCATCTTATTTGTGCAGTGAGTCTTGTACAATTTCCAGGAGTAGTTGTTTATATTCGTACTGTAACTTAAAGCAGTCGACCTGAAAAAGATGAACGGATGACGTACCTCGACTGCACGACGCTATAAACATGAAACTCATAGCTTTTGTTTCCATTAGCCTCTGTGTAACTGTTTGCACTACTGACACTAATTTCTCCTCGTGAGACGCCGTGTTCGTCTGAGTTGAAACAAGGCCACGAGGATTTTCTTTCGTCATTCTGTTCAAGAAAGCTAAAGCTCTTTCGGTTCGGTACTAACACCATATACAGTGCGACACTTACTTAAAAATGAAACGAGGTGTTCAACAGCCTCCCGGAAAAAAGATACAAATGTTTGCAATTAAAACTCAGTGTATTACCATATATTACGTTCGGTAAACAAAAGACTTCAGAAAAATTCATGGAATATGAAGGACGCTTACAGCTTAGAGACGAGGTGATTTGAGACAGGCAGTAAGAGGGGATAGCGGCTTGTCCTACTATTTCTTCGCTTTGCTCTTTTGTCTATGAAATGGAGCAAATGGCGCACTGATCAGTTCTGCGTCCCATGCGCAACATTCCTGGCACAGTCCAAAACTAACATACTTCTTCGCTCTTTTCCAGTCTCCTGAGATTGTGACGCGATGCCATCAGATAAGTACATTTTAGTTTCGCCTGTTTCAGTTGCAAGTACTGTACTACAAATCAATGACAGTCACAGTTCTACGGTCTCTATGGTACAGTACCTGCTAACATTCGTCCAAATCTACCAACACAGAAATACAAATAAGAAGCTTTCAACAAAGAAAAATATTCGTCGCACTGAATACCATATCTTGGTTCCATTTCAAAGCTGAGAGCATTTTTCATCGTTACAGCACGTACCATGACTGAGCCCTCCTGTGATGTTATTATTTTTGTTGTTAGTTTTTTTGGCACCGCTGTTAGACATTTTGACAGTGCTTGGGCAGTTATAAGTGGGTATATCTTTTAATTACAATTGTGTTGTGTATGTCCTGTTACTGATTTCGAGTAAGAAGAAAATTTATGGTTTCTGAGTTCAGAATAGCGCAAAAGAAACTTCAGTTAATAGCTGAAGTCGTATCCTGAGTGGTTTTGAAGAGACAGAAGAAAAGTATTGCGTTAATGTAATTGTACTGAAACTGTGGTTTAATACAGCATCAATATGCAATGCAGTATCAATATCTGGTCGTGAACTTTTGTATAGTACAACGAAAGCTTTTCTACTCAAATCGGCGTTGAGGCATACCATTGCGGCGTTACAGAAGTGTAAAATCATCCCAAAAAGTCAACGTATGAAACACAGGAAAAGTGCCGTCTCAGTTGACAGCGCGGAGGAGTTATTTCTGGAAGAAATTGGTAAAGTTTTCAGAACTGTCTTCAGTTATAAAATAATCGTTTGTTACCTCTTTGAGCAAAGAGTAGTGCAATACTTTCTCTTGTCCACGAAAATTTCCTGGTTCAGTCGTAAAATCATCACTGCGTCATTTCGGACCGTAATTTTGTTTTACTTATGACTGATTGCATTAGCTGGTACGTGTGGTATTTTCTACAGTTTGTTATCTACGTGCCTGGCTCGGCGCTCGGACCATCATTTTTTGGGTTAGACAGTTTGTAATTTTTATGGAATTGTACAGTCAGCTTCAAAACGTGCAAAATGAGCACTATCTCAGGAATTTCTGATTGATAATGGCACTTGTAGAATAAAAGCACATATACCAAAAACACAGACTGCCACATGTAGAATTAAGTGCAGAGTTAAGAATAAAATTGTGCACTGATGATGGTACAGCAATCCCGAGGCATGCAAGGATGAAAGGCGGACAGAAACAAAGTTTTGTTCAAAATGGGGGCGTCAGATTGTGTTGATATTGAGCAGATACAGGGATATTATAGTGGGCTTCAAATCTCGCAAAATGATAGGCCACGTCTGGCAAGTTTGCAGATCACTTAGGCCTGTAAGATCTGTCGACAGATAACGTGAAGAATCCTGAAATTTCAAAGGTCGTACCAGTAATATTAATGTGCAATGTGGAACAAAGAGCTACCCTTATTTCTGGTTGTCTTCTGTATTTGCCCACGCAATAACTCATACTTGTCCCTAGAATCTTAGTGTTGTTATATACTGAATATCCAACTGTTGTTTCTGATACGCCATGTAATTTAGGAGACATCGGTTCTGAAACATCTCGAAAAAGTTTAAAATTCCTCAAAAATCCAGCATGTAGACAGAAATCAGAAGCAGTGTTTGTCCGTTTAGCGGTGTGGGTTTTAGCGCTGTTTGTTTGTACGCAGAGCGCGACGTGTTAGAATACTCGCCTCACCCCCGGTATTTCGCGCCGGCGTGATCACTTCTTGCTTTCTGTTTTTAGAACAGCAGCCTACTTCGCAGAAAGTAAACAAAAATTTTAAAGCCATTTAAAGGCGTTCGCTAAATTGTTAACACTAAAGGGGAGAGTCTAACGAAGCTGCATCGCATCTCTCTGCGTAGAAGGAATGTGAAGAGCGCAGACAATAACGTGGAATCTCAGCCACTTATTCAATAATACGTTAAAAGGAATAATTTGGTATCCTCTTTCTCCTTGTTGAAAATGCTTCCCGTTATGGTTACTGATCACATTTTGCTACGGTTGTTTCTGTAGGTGAATCCATTTCTTCTTCGAGAGTATATGGTCACAAAATTTAAGCCTCAGTCTCCACAGACTCATAGTACCAACATTTGCTATTGTGGTAGAGTCTGTTTTAAAATTTTTTTTAACAACGTAGCATAGAAATGAAGTACGATACATTAGGCGGCGAACTCGCTGCGCTACCAAGGTGGAACTCAGCGAGTATCGAGAACTACTAAGAAATTAGTTTCTTAATTAGGGATAATCACCATTGGGATTTACAAACAGCGTTCATCGTTTCGAAGGATATAATTCTGGGGACTCCATAAGCTGCTACGTTGAAACTTATTTATTTTGTTAGCTAACTTCTATCTGTGGCGATCATCATCTGGGGCCGGCCGGAGTGGTCGTGCGGTTCTAGGCGCTGCAGTCTGGAACCGAGCGACCGCTACGGTCGCAGGTTCGAATCCTGCCTCGGGCGTGGATGTGTGTGATGTCCTTAGGTTAGTTAGGTTTAATTAGTTCTAAGTTCTAGGCGACTGATGACCTCAGAAGTTGAGTCGCATAGTGCTCAGAGCCATTTGAGCCATTTGATCATCATCTGGCATCACGAACGTTTCATAGCATTTATTTACGAGACGGTAATATTGTGGAAGCATTACCGCACTAAGCGAAAACACAGGGACAAGTGGCACATGGAGAATAAATCCTACGAATGCTAAAAATAAACGTAATGCAGTAAGTTAGCGGTAATTCTAGATAGCGTAGAAGCTGTTCTTCACAAAATCGGGACAGCGTAATGAATGAAAAACTGTTCAATAGCGTGTTTTATTCATCGTCAGGGCGTAGGACATTTATTGGGATGTAAATACAACAGAAACGTGTACCTGCGGTAGGCGGTAGTTCGTTTCAAGTGAAATTCGCAAAACTACTGTAAACATACACAATTCTAACATAATTTTTTTTACATATTCTGCCGTTTACTCGTCACGCGTGTGTGGCACCCGTCGGTAGACCAGGTCGATTCGGTGTTTCTAGACTTTCAACAAAGCTAAAGGATATATAACCAAGTCTGTGACTGAATCGAATTTCCCTAAGAGTAGGATACAGCATGTTATTCAGGATGGAAAGTCATATACAGACAATTATATAATATCTAGTGTGTCCAGAGTGAGAGTCGTGTTCATCTTAGACATTAATGACTTAAGTAAGGCTCTCCAAAGCCCGAAGATTGGCCCGAACACCACATGCTTTACTAGAAACGAGCTAGGCACGGTTCTATTTGAGGTGGCATACCTTGATCTTCCTACGACCTTTGAACTGACTTACCGGGTCGTTGTAGGGGGTCTCAGAATTTAACATGAAATCCGAACCACGGTGCAACTTGTTAGTTTTCACATAAGCAAATTATTGCCAGGAAAAAATCCAATAATTGACAGAGTATCGAAATCCGAACCTTTGGATTTATAATCTGGCACATTCTCACTCAGACACCGAACCACACAACTAGGGACATAGTATTACTTACAATCTCAGGATTTCCGCAGATGATGCAGTTACCTATGTTAAAATTCATTCTGGTAAAACATTCAGCAACATCGAGTTAGATATCTACAAAATATCAGCCTGTCGCAAGGACTGGCAACTTGGTCTTAATGGTTCAAATGGCTCTGAGCACTATGGGACTTAACATCTGAGGTCATCAGTCCCATAGAACTTAGCACTACTTAAACGTAACTAACATAAGAACATCACACACATCCATGCCCGAGGCAGGATTCGAAACTGCGACCGTAGCAGGCGCGCGGTTCCGGACAGAAGCGCCTAGAACCGCTGGGCCACCGCGGCCGGCTTGGTCTTAATACACAGTATTCAAAGTTATGCACTTAACGAAACATAGCATTGTGGTATCCATTGACCACAGGATTAATGAGTCACAAGTACAACCAGTCACGTCATACACATATTTGGGAGTTACGATGTGTAGAGATATAAAGTGAAACGAGCACATAGTCTCAATTGTATATAAAGTAAATACCCAGGCGACATGAGAGAGTAACAGAAATGTTGAAAAATCTTAACTGGCACACTATCTCGCGATAACCTTCTTAGAAAACTTCGAGAACCATCTTTCAGTGCAGAAGCTGCAAACGTTGTTCAGTCTCTCTCGTGTATTAACCTCACAGAAATCGTGCAGATAAAATTAGACAAATAACTGGTCGCGTCGAGGAGTACAAGAAGGAGTTATTCACACACATTCCACCCGTTGAATCCGGAAGAAACCATAATACAAGGTCATAGTGATTCGCAGACTATAGCTGCTGATATAGATTTAGATACAGAGGGTCGTATGCAGTGTGACCGTTGCATGAGGTGACTGCCGTCTAATCCGTATGGACCAAATGGATCCACAACTTCGAGGAGGAGGAAGAGATTAGTGTTTAAAGTATCGTCAACAACGAGGTCATTAGAGACGGAGCACAATCTCGGATTAGGGAAGTATTGGGAAGGAAATTGGCCGTGCCCTTTCAAAGAAACCATCCCGGCATTTGCCGGAAACGATTTAGGGAAATCACGGAAAACCTAAATCAGGATGGCCGGAGACAGGTTTGAACCGTCGTCCTTCCGAACGCAAGTCCACTGTGCTAACCGCTGTGCCACCTCGATCTGTTCCACAACTTCAACACAGAGCTCTGGAACAGATGTGCACATGTCTACGTCGACATTTACATGCCGTGTGCACGCTGTTTAGGTAGTACTGGTGCCATTGCGTTTTTCATACGCCATAATGGCCTCAGACTGCAATGGACATATGAACGCTAAATGTATTTTTGGACTTTTCCAGCAACAACTTCTCCTACAATGACGACCGCATACGCGGTCGTCTCCAACTCAGTAGCCGCCTGCTACGTTGTGCACTGTCGAGCGGATTAGCGGACAAACGCCGCGTGCGAATGGAACACCATTGGATACAATGTGTGATCTTGATCCTTAGGTTCTGAGAGAAATCTGAACATCAACCAATACACTCGGGAGTATTAGAGGCTGATGTAGTGCCCTTCAAATGGTTCAAATGGCTCTGAGCACTATGGGACTCAACTGCTGAGGTCATTAGTCCCCTAGAACTTAGAACTAGTTAAACCTAACTAACCTAAGGACATCACAAACATCCATGCCCGAGGCAGGATTCGAACCTGCGACCGTAGCGGTCTTGCGGTTCCAGACTGCAGCGCCTTTAACCGCACGGCCACTTCGGCCGGCTATTGCTCTTCCTGCACGCAACTCAACATGCCATATTTCAACAGAACAATGCCAAGCCACACGCGGCAAGGAATATCTGAGCATAGTTGAAACGAGTACGGGTACCGTGCTTCCCTCGCATTTCGCTTGCCGAAAATATCTCGAACGTGGTTGATCGGCAACTTGTTGGTCTCTTCCTTCCAGCAGCCACTGTCATTGTTTTGTGTAGAATTGTTCCCCAAAAGTGACCGTTAGACATTCTGGTTGCTACTATTGGAGGCTTCACATCATACTGAAGTCGGGGATCATGAACAGTTCTGTAATCCTAATCACTTGCATATTGCTATATATTCAGTTAGGGATATAAAATTCATTTCAATCACATGTTTGCTTTTCGGCATTGGCACTTTCGCAAGCGTCATTGTGTAAAACAGGTTCAGAATTGGCATCACGGCAGTCTCAACCGACAATCGAAAGTTCACTCAACGGATTGGTCTTTAGAAATTGATGTACCGAGCTTGGTAGCGCAGTATTGAAGACACAGCACTCATATTCGGAAGTACGGTGGTTCAAATCCTTATCGGCGATCCGTAATTAGATTTGCATTGTTTCCATAAAATACATGCTACGATAGTTCCTTTGAAATGGACGCGATAAATTTCCTTTCCCATCCTTCGCTTTTCGAGGTGGTGCTCCATCTATAATTACCTCGCCGTCGACGGGGCGTTAAACCATGATCTGCCTTTCTTCCTTCTTTAGAAACGGAACACCTTTAATGAATTAAATATTGATGTCTTTCTATGTAGTAGTTGAAATTTAAAAGGAGGAATTAGGACGAGGATGACCAGAACAGTACGGCAGTTCCATAGTATTTCGCGTGGTCACACCTGCGCCATACCGATCTATAGAAAGAAGAGAAACGTATCCAGAAGTGCAAACTCTGCGAGCAGCCAAAATTTCTTATCTATTGCATCACTTTCAAATATTATCAGATGTTTTCTTCGCATTATTATGTTTCAGCCAATGCCAAAGTTACGCAGCATAATCGATCCAAGTAATACAACTAAAGAATATCTATAAAATAGAATATGTGACGCCATGCTGCATATCATGACAAGCTGCACAAACTAAAAAATAGTGATTGTTTTTAGAGTAGTTTAGATTTTGATCCTAGCCTTCATAGCCTGACATAGTGGATAAGCTTACTGTGAATTGCCTACAGTACTTGTTGGGACTGTTTCTCTAACAATGAGACGGCTTTTCCTTTCCACATATCTGTCGACAAAAGAGTTATGCTATGTCTCTAAGAACCTCAGAGTCCTGAGAAATTACATTATAACAGAACCAAGTCCAAATAGTAAGTTTACGTCCGGGAAAGGTTTGCCTATCGCTCAAGGCACCTGTTCAATTAATGGCTCGTGCGCTTCTGCCTGCCGCGTCTGAAGTGAGCAATCGCCGAAGTATGGAGCTAAAGCTGCTCGGTCAGCAGCATATGTGTATCGGCATCCCGGATGCGAGGGAGATATATCTCTTCGACATGGGAAAGCAGCGGCTGCTCATGAAGAATGTTGCCGAAGACGGATGACCATCGGTGCGATCTACTCTGAGTGGCTAACAACAATTGGGAACGCAGCCGACACTACAGTGGCACGGGATTTCAATTTATCATGCGAGCTCTACCGCGTCACTGACTCCATGAACATCGCTGAAAAATGGGGAGCGCATCCTAGCGGCGCTTTTACTCGGCTAATAAGAATGTGGGAGACGGTGGAGCACGCGAATATTCTGTGCTACTTCATGCACATATTAACAGGATTCCGCAGAATCTCTTAAGCAAGGAATTCTACCAAGTCTGTCTGGGATTTTATAACAACAACGGCTCGTTCATCATTCGAGGAAAGGTAGGGGAGCAACGTTAACAAAAAGAAGAGAGAGAGAGAGAGAGAGAGAGAGAAAGAGAGAGAGAGAGAGAGAGAGGGACGATGACATAATGTTTCTCAGTTTTTGTTTGTTTCCGCAGAATCACATCAAGTCTGTATATAAAGCAGCATAAAATATTAGGAATGCGAAAAATGCTTCTTACATTAACTAAACAATTTTCAACATTGTCTTTTGTACTATATTTGACTTAAGCGAGAGTAAACACAAACTAGCAGAAAAGTACTACAGTGATACCGTATACTTCAGGCATGTTCCTCACTTTAAAAATGATTGCTGATCACCACGCTTATTACGTATTACATGTGCCGGCAAATTTCTCCCAATCACTGAAACTAATGAACAAAGTATTCTTCGTCATATTCCTCAAATTAAAAATAAATTTCAGAGCAGACAGTAGGTTTGCAAGTAACAGCACGATTATAAATTTAAATAAAGGAACAATGTGATTCTGACAAATTCAGGAAGGAAAAAAAAAGGTTCTGGACGTAATTAGAACGAAGACCAACGTTTCATCTGTTATCACAGGCAGCTTTCTTGAGTGTAACCACGTGAGGTCCGACATTATAGCTGTTTATGTCTTCTATCGAGTCCGTATTTCTCAGAATACTGCCATATTCTTAGATATTTGAAAATTTAAACTGTCAAATTACATGACAGTACACATGTTAGGGAAAAATTGTCCAGCTCTGCCGAAAATAAATAAACATTAAAACAAATGAGAAAACAAGCTAGAGTAACGAGTTACCTGAAGAAATACAGCAACCGGGCACAACTGATTTCAGATTTAGTTTCAGAATGACTGAAACGATTTGTTTTAGTGTTTAAGTGTAGCTTCTGATATAAACAAATCCATAAATCGGCCACATGACGAATGCTGCCTAACATCAGAACATCAGTGAAGCTATGAATGTTGTCATATACATATAAATACGAAAATAGGACCTACAAGTTTCAGAATAAAGGAAGTGAATCCTAAATATACAACTCGGGAAATGTGATAGCTACATGAATTGGTTTTTATGTTAGACAAGATGAAGATAGAAATGTATTTCCGAAAGGCGTCTTGTCTGTATTAAAATGGGACAATTGCTGCAGTTTAATCCACAACCACCGTTATCTTGGTGTAATGAGTTTCCAAGCTACGACTCCAAAACCCTAAAGCTACATATTTTCTCACAAAAAGAAAATAACTAAGATATACTCGTTTATTTCTCAAGATCAGTAAGTTATTAAATTGAACGCCAGCGTGAAAAGGAATCAAACGAGCTGTCTGAATTAAGGAGATAGCACGAAAACAGTCTTCTAAACTCCGAGACACATTTCCATTTTTTCTACGAATATCATTTCAGAAAAATACAGTTAAGCTTG
This sequence comes from Schistocerca nitens, assembly GCF_023898315.1. Classification (NCBI taxonomy): domain Eukaryota; kingdom Metazoa; phylum Arthropoda; class Insecta; order Orthoptera; family Acrididae; genus Schistocerca; species Schistocerca nitens. Next base: position 914,406,241 of record NC_064616.1, read on the forward strand.
ATTTCTTTTGCTCTGCAGGAGAGATCATCTATAATTACCTCAGAGCAGATCAGCCGTCTTCGATCACGTTTGAAATGTAGTTTGTGTGTCACACTACCAAATGTCTGTTCGGTAATTCCGACCGTGGCTCGACGCCCCTTCCACCCTCACCGCCCCCGCAGTTTACGAAAGAAACCTCATTTCAATCTAATTACAAAGGAATCTTAAGCGAGCGCACCTCAGAACATTTGGGAACTCTTAATCTACAAAACAGAGAAATGGGCTGCGTGGTTGTTACACGGGACTTTTTCCACCCTCCCACGTCTTAAAACTAAATGGGATTTCTTTCGAGAATAATTGCCTCCTTCGAATGGTAAATCCTCGCTCGATCACGGCTGAGTAATCTATGAATTTAACAACAGTTAGTGGTGGCTTGACAAGAGCATTTGCGTCATCATAAAGCAGGAAGCGCAGGAGCAGCGGCTCATCAGCATACGGGATAAAAGAGACAGCCGCGACTTGAGTGAATCTCCAATTATCACGTCTCGTCACACAGGCGCGCCGGCACTCTCGATCGAAAAATCGCCAGCTCACACTTTATTGCCGAACGGAAGAAGAACAGAAAGGAGGAGACGAAGGAAATGTAAATTTCCAGTGACGTGGAAGGCGGCAGGCAGTCTATTGGCTGCTGGTTGACAGGGGGGCGCTAGCAACAATAAAGAGATCGCGACGTCGACCAGCCAGCACGGAAATTATTTCTTCCATTTTATACGACTCGAACGTGGGGAGAAAAGGAATGACTTTTTGTTTATAATAGGAATTCTCCACCCACCACCAGCAGTGGGAAATAGTGTTACTTGTTTCTCGAACGCATAGGCACACATGCGAGTGCTCCTGAACACACACACGCGCACATGTAGATTAACGGAGAGAAGCAGTTATAATGCACGTAAAAATAGCTCCGGTACAAAAGAAAAGAAATCACAGGTATACATTGTTATACCTTTTTCAGAAATAAATAACTCAATAACTCATTCACAGTTGTCGCGATGGACACTAAAAAGAAAAGAAGATAAAAGCTTCATTTTCCAAGCAGTAACGTATATTTTATTTTCTTTTTCTTTTTTGCGCACCAACTGCCAGTCACAATTAATGGCTCTGAGCACTATGGGACTTAACATCTATGTTCATCAGTCCCCTAGAACTTAGAACTACTTAAACCTAACTAACCTAAGGACAGCACACAACACCCAGCCATCACGAGGCAGAGAAAATCCCTGACCCCGCCGGGAATCGAACCCGGGAACCCGGGCGTGGGAAGCGAGAACGCTACCGCACGACCACGAGATGCGGGCCCAGTCACAATTACTATTATGTTTAATCTATCTGCCGCTGAGAGGTCACCGCCAGGTACTACGTCCTATCAGATAGTAATAAACTAATAACTATTACTGCCACATCAGGAATGGCGTATGATGCTTCAAATGCAAAGAGTGTAGCGCAGTTATTGCCACTGGTTGCTCCTCTTCCAGTGCGTCCACGATTGTAGTGGCGAGACTGACATTCTCTCTAGCACATAACATGCAACCAACATAAAGAATTAGCTTGTATTAACAACAATGTAGTACATACGTTAATTATTACTATTTCAGGCCCAATTAAAGGGAAGATACAATTGCGGTTAGCAGCTTGTATTTAAATAAATAGTATTATTTGTACACAGCCGTGGCATAGTAGACTAAAGAGCAAATACTGCTTGACAGGAAGTTTAATCATTTCATTTTTAAATTTTCTACTGAGACATGGTTGAAATGGTTCAAATGGCTCTGAGCACCATGGGACTCAACATCTGAGGTCATCAGTCCCCTAGAACTTAGAACTACTTAAACCTAACTAACCTAAGGACATCACACACATCCATGCCCGAGGCAGGATTCGAACCTGCGACCGTAGCAGTCACGCGGTTCCGGACTGAAGTGCCTAGAACCGCACGGCCACCGCGGCCGGCTCTGCTGAGACATCTACATTAATTTGCATCATCAGAAATGTGAGCGGGCAGTCGCCACGCAAAAACAAAGACATAAGAGACGGAGTACAAGCTCAACTGGCATGAGATTGGGGAGGGGGGGTGGCGGGGGGGGGGGGGGACGCTGGTCCCAGCGGAGGTTCGAGTCCTCCCTCGGGCATGGGTGTGTGTGTTCGTCCGTAGGATAATTTAGGTTAAGTAGTGTGTAAGCTTAGGGACTGATGACCTTAGCCGTTAAGTCCCATAAGATTTCACACACATTTGAACATTTTGGAGGGGGAGAGGGGAAGGGAGTGTTATACTAACTAGTGGCCTGCCCAAGGAAACATCCCAGCATTCATCTGACGTTATTTAGAGAACAGACGTAAGTTCTACAAAAGGTTGGTCGCACTACGTTTTGAACCTCGTGCATTCCGAATGCAGGTTGAAACCTAGCGAAGTGTATTATCTCCAAATGCATTCATATCACTCCTGGAGTAAACAAATGTTTTCTTTCCTCTTTTTCAATTTTCTTGCGGACAACAAATACCTAGTATATATCAAAATCACTTCACACACTACTTTTTCCAAATTACCAATTCAAAGCATGATTTATGCCTTGCTGCTGCCTATAGCGTTACTTAGTTTTTCTGATGAATTTTTATTTTTCATTTTTGATAGTTAAAATTTCACAGTGCCATGTTCCAAAAAATATCAATACCGCTAGTAGAATTATGCTACAACACTGACCTGTACTGGTTTACAGTACTACGTCTCCTTACTGTCGAAATGTGTTTAATTTATCTAACATGCAACAGCTTGGCAGGTATTTTAATTTAAAAATTTCATGGTTTACATAACAACATAATGATAAATACTGCTTAAAATACTCTTCATTAAAGTAGGATCTGAATAATTAATATTAAAAAATATACATGAACTACAGACACGTGTAAAGAAATGTGTGTTAATTATATCATGTTGTTAACTACAGTTACGTAACGCATACTGTATGAAATATTCCTATTTAAATACTGTTTGAAGTATTGGTATAAACAGCTCTAACGTAAGAGTATATGTATAGAAGCGTGAAACAACGCGGAGTGGGAGTTGTCCATTTGATGGTAGTTGCAAATAATGCTTTGTACGTAACTGACGCGTAGAGCTTTGGATTACGAATAGCCCTTACCACCCAGTGAATTGCACCCTGTTAACGTTTAGCAACAGCCCTAATTATGTTTCCGCTGAGAATTCTGCGTAAGACCCAAATGGCAGCAAATATAACTGTTTCAGTGTGTTAGGTTTTGGTCAATAATCATCCTATGTAATTATAATTGAAAAAATACCAACGAAAGACATAGGTTATTGACAGATAACTTTATTATTTACAAGAACCATTATGATGAGCTGTGAAAATTACTGAAACGGTGGAATTGCAGCAGTTATTTAGCAGTGAACTTTAGACTGTTCGTAGGTTTGAACAGTATGTGGAGTGTCAGCCTATGCGTCACATCGCTCATAAAAGCATTTCACGTCGCTGTTCTTTCTACGAATAGTGGGACTTTGTGGAAAAGCCAATGCATAGTAAGCCACGAGGCAGCTGGTAGAATTGTGATGTCAGTGCAGCACCCCGGGTGATCCCTCGGCTCGATATGCAGTTTTAATAAGAAACTGCCTCTTTATCGGTGAAAAATGTGAAGGAAAGATGTCGCAGCTAATAACGGAAGCGCGCAGAAAATAACGATAAAACGCTCGTACATCTCCGATCGACTGGAAATGAAAGCCAATTGCCTTATATCTTGACTACAGTGCCAGCGACGGCGGCAGTGTTTTAAAGATTCAGATTAAGAAGTCGTTTTATTTGTATGCCTGCTGCGGTTGGTGTCTCTTCGGAATGGTGAATAATTTTATCGGATCAAGGGTTGCTCTCCGAGGGAATGGAGATACATCCGTAATCGAGAGAAAATAACATGATTCTGGGTGCGCATGCTGAGAAGTCCTCTCACCGCGAAAGGCAGAGAAGCTATATCGTTTCCGACAGTGTGAAGAACGAGACTTCAGTGCACCCAACGATCTAAAGCCACATTTTTTTTAAATTATTGTAAATATGGAAAAACAAATAAAAAAGAATCTGGACTTAAATGAAAACCGTGAAGAACGTAAATGCGCTTACGAAAGACTGTTTCATCCGTCAACATATAGCACAAAGGTTCTGACACTCTCCCCACATTCCACCTACGAAGCTATGAGACACAAAATTAAAAGTTTTCATTTCTATCTGTAATTCTCCATCACTTTTGTGATTACTAACTAGACAGTGCTGTCGAGTGCTGCTCATACGGCTCATACACTTGCATTGGAGTAATATTACAATGGATAATCGATTTAGACAGGTATGTGATGATACCACATATATACGGATAGTGGCCGAGCGGTTCTAGGCGCTACAGTCTGGAACCGCGCGACCGCTACGGTCGCAGGTTCGAATCCTGCCTCGGGCATGGATGTGTGTGATGTCCTTAGGTTGGTTAGGTTTAATTAGTTCTAAGTTCTAGGGGACTGATGACCTTAGAAGTTAAGTCCTATAGTGCTCAGAGCCATTTGAACATACGGATAGAAAGTTTGTGAGCACATGTCACGGGGAATGCAGCATTTACTGTTTTATTTGTGCAAGTATTGTCAGGGATGATATTCTCTCACTTAGATTTCAGAAGTATCAGGAATATAACAGGAAACTGTCGGCTGCCCTAAACAGCGTGTCCCAGGAGGACTGGTCAATATTGAGGCATATGACAGGAACGATCATTAGAAGCGAAAAAGTTAAGTACACGTGTAGTATAAAATGCATACCGTAAGAGTTATGAGCACATCTACATCTACAATACTGTAAAACACATCCCTTTTACTGCACGTCGTTTATTTCCATAGTTATGGAGGGGGTAGTGTGGACCAAAACAAGAAAAGATTGTCTAGTAAATATGGGCTCTACGGTTCTATGGCTACTTGTTCAGTAGAACAGATGTGTTTTGTGGTAGCGAAGACGAACAAGTGCTCATACCTCTTAAAGTATGCATTTTAGAGCCCATGTTTACAAGACTTTTTTGCTTCGAATAGTCGTTCCTGTCATATCCCTGAATACTGACCATACCTCCTGGAACACCCCGATTAAGAGAGGCGGTAACAGCAATATGATCATGAGCCCGAATTTCTAAGCAAATACATTTTAGATGCATGTTTTGGCCAGATGGGGAGTAAATGCATATTTAGAAGATTTGTTCGATACAACAGCACGAATTTAGACGTTTATAATGCATATTATATATTTTCCTTGGCTTCAGTACATACATTACAATAAACTGCAGGATAGCACCTTTTATTCATGTTTTTTCGTATGCATTAAGCAAAAAGTGCGGAACATGAGTAATTTAGCGGATTTTGTTACAGTCTGCAAACCTTATAGCGAACTCAAATGACGGTAGATGTTGGCAGAAGTCGATATACTCGTGCCTTCTCTCATTGCTGCCAATCCTAGCTATCTAAGGCGAGTGTTAGAAACCACTGTACTGAGCTACGCAGCAGGAAAGGTATGTTTCCCCAGCACTGCACGAGATACATCCGACCGCACCGCCTGTCTTCCCAGTTCCTTGCCCTCGCACCGCAATTGGCTCTGAAGCGAGTTCAGTATAGATTTACAGCTTATGCCAATTATGATTTAGAAGTGAAAAATTTTAGCAGTTGTTAACAGGACGCTACTTCGTAGAATTATGTACGAAGTACGGCAAAAGCATGTCACTAAACAATTTCCTTCCCGCGTTTATATTACGAAGTCGATCGACAATGAGACACGGATCGAGGAAAAGGAATTTCTAAGAACAGACTGTGTTCTCGTTTACTATGACTGTTGTAGTAAGGACGTAAGTAGTCGTGTATTTAACTTTTTTTACCAGGCAATAGCGTGTATTGAGCAATATTTTTTCTAAACACTTGTATAACATACCAATGCACTTTACTGAAACGTTAAGCCTAAAAAGAAGTAATACTGATTTAGGTTATGTTTAGTTTACAAGTCAACCGCTCACAAATGTTTCATTTACATCAGCACGTAACTTCTGCGTGTCATAATGGAAAGATGAAACTATGGAAAGACTCAAAAGTGCAAAGTGTGCACTCATTTATTAGTAGAATACCAAGTAAGCGAACGCAAACTTAATATTTTGTGAGGGACCGATGGCCTTTGTAGTCTGGTCCCTTCAACCCCCAAAAACCAACCAACCAATATTTTGTGGATTTATGTGATACTTTGGCACGAACAAATGAACTATTTGAAAATCTAGCAAAACCCACATTGAAATCATTTTTAGAAAAGTACACAAAACATTATGTCTCGGATCCGTCTGTGTTTCACAAAAATTATCCTCAAATATCATATTCACAGCTATGTGAAAAAGTAAATTACTTAATATGAAAATCAGTTTCCACGTGCATCTATTTAAAAATACGTAAAAATTATTTATTTTCGATATTGTGTCAGGGAACTGCAGCCATTTGAATGTCTCTTCTAAGAATATAAACATTAAATTTATGAGCTTAAGATTGCCTCAACCTTCATATCAATCGTTACTTTGTCAATTAGATGCCAGATTAAATTCGAAAGGACCACTTAAAATATAAGGGCCTCGGTTGACGAAACAACTGACTGTCTAGGTCGATATCTTGCAAATTAAGCACTTGGAAACTTAAGTGAGGACGGACTAGGACAACGTCACCTAGTGTGCTGCAAAGCTTTGCAAAACGCAAACCACTATACAGAGGAAACTTTCTGTTGGAGGAATACATGAGTAATTGTAACCAGAAAAACGTATGTGCAGCCCATAAACATTTTAGTAAGTGCAGGCGCCATCGCTTCGATCGGTAGAAGACGGTGCACTTTGTTCTAAGTGTTCCCCCAGGCTTAGTTTAATTTCATATTCATTACTTCAAAGAGAACAATATTTGAGTATGACCTTCTTTAGTATGAGCTTTTGCGTTATTTTGTCACTTCCGAGTTTCGTATGACATTTCTATTATAGCGGATGATCGGCACTCCACGGTGTGACGGAAACTGATTCTCCCTGTATCGCACCTCACGTTTTGCAAGTCCTTACGCTCCTTGTTATCCACCCGCAAACCAAGGGAATTGGGTTTGCTAAAACATTTACACACTGTACGTCATGTTTTAAAATGTTACAGTAATCTGATATTACTAATTTTTAGGAATACTGTGGCCAATAAACATAAATGAAAACGGGTCCTACTGCTGTTAAGCGCTGCCGCTTCGCTAATGATGAAGGCCGGGAAAGCAATTAAAATATTTTATTCCTGACCTAAGGAACGTTACATGTTTACACCATGAGACACACCGTGCAGCTGAAAGAGTACGTCTAAAACATGACAATGCGAATACGTTGATATCATCCATAAACAAGGTAAGTAGGCGCATAAACTACTTAGTTTTAATAAATCTGACAGCTTTAATTAAATCATACCCTGACTTTTTTTCCTTTTAAATGTGCTCTTGAAAACAGTTGTCCTTTTCGCGCCATTTGGAGGTACACTGCCAGATTTAGCTTTGCAACCACAACCTATTTTAACCAGCAGGGTACCTGAATAAAGACCGTAAATTCCCGCAGATTTACTGAAGTTGATTCATTCTACTGATAAGCCTAAAGCTACTGCCCCGTAACTGTACTATTTTTCGGTTTTAGGTCGTACACACTTTTAAAGCCACTGATATAGCTTGCATTAAAGACGCGCAAGTGGCATCCGGGAACACAGATTTGAAGAAAGAATCTTTGCTCATTTGTTTGCAACAGTAACGAATTGTGACTTCCAAAGGCTACTACCACTGGTGGAATCTTCGACTGTTACTTCAGAGGCTGGAAAACAAGTATCCTATGGCGGAGAGGGTGTTGTAACACAAGACTTGCTGAAAAAAGCTATCGGCTCAAATACTGATCCTGTGCTTATGAATTTGCAAAAAGAAAAATCTTTTGTGGCGAATATGCGAAAGACTTTCAACTTTATTTGACTTTGTTCGAAACTTCTTCAATTATCTACGCGTATGTTACTTCTTGTGACGTAGAAACTTCATTTCTCTATGTATAGAAATGTTCTGTCAGATAACCACATGGGCCTAAGTGAAGAAAATTTTGGAGGAATTAGTGGTTGTGTACTAATTTAGAAGAAAAAAGAAATAAATATAGAACTGAATTTTGATGTCGCATATTTTTGCTGTTTTGCTGTCTCACTGTGCATGCATATTTTACGATTTGACAGTGCATGAAAATCCGGGCTCTAGTGATCATGTCCATCAGGTATCTTCTTATACAAAAGAATTTCACTGAGTGTTATAGTGTCGATGCGCAATATCGCAGACAACTCTTCATTTCCTTTTTTACAACATAATTAACTTATATAACTGATGAAATCAACCTCACTAAAATAAAACCTGTAATAATTTTCTTTCATTCACTGACTCAGTCACTATAACGTAAGTGCTTACAAGCCACTTAAGAACACTGTACCCCAATTTCAGAGATATCAAGGAAATATCACAAAGCTTATCGAGGATATGAAGACACGCTGACATTATTTCTGAAAACACTAGTGAGCTGTCAAATCTGTGGCTAATTCGCGTAAGTTCTGAGAACTAAGAGCAGATGCTGCAGATAGCAGCAAAGGACGAATCTGAGGATACTTTCCGAAATTCAGGATAGTAACTGCGGGAACCTATTTCCGGCATGAATTTCTGTTGCATTTACGCCGAAACAGATCGTGGAGGCAGAAATTTCGAGACTGATAATAATTCAGATTTCTGTTGTGTGTTTAAAAGATTATCGTTGGATACAAAAGGCATACGCTCATCTTAACTGTTTTCCCGAAAATCAACTTCAGGAATGTGGTATGAGGGAGAGTCGTGCTATCTCTGTCTCCCTATTTTTTCAGTTACAGTACAGTTGGACTTTGGAACCTCTTCTAGCCGCAACAGAAATTCAATAGATAGGTTAGAGTCAACGTCGAAGTCGTTAGAGACGGAGCTCTAACTCATATGCCCAAGTAAAGAAATCGACCGTAGCATTGTTGAAAGAGTCATTTCGGCATTCTATGAAAACAGTGCAGAGAAATCGCGTGGAACCAAAATCAGGGTGAGTGAGGACGAATTTGAACTTTGTTCCGAGTATAGCACGTTAACCACACTGCCTCAACTCTCTCAGAGTGAACACTGACGATTATGTGAACTGACAGGAAGTTGTATTCCTCTCATTTATTCTTCCAGTTCTCGGAAGTTTGTGAAGACAAATGACTACTCTTACACTACTGACATTATTGATCCTGTTTTAGTTGTTTACCATGTTGGACGAAATTTAGTTGTTAACATTTGGCATTAATTTTTTAGTTTCTTCGCCATTCTCTCCCATCTGGCGCACTATCTTTAATCATAGTTCGCCACGCGGGATTAGCCGAGCGGTCTGAGGCGTTGCAGTCATGGACTGTGCGGTTGGTCCCAGGGGAGGTTCGAGTCCTCCCTCGGGCATGGGTGTGTGTGTTTGTCAGGATAATTTAGGTTGAGTAGTGTGTAAGCTTAGGGACTGATGACCTTAGCAGTTAAGTCCCATAGGATTTCACACACTTTTCTTTTAATCATAGTTCGTACTCGTCGATTTTAGCTACGCAACTTAAAAGTGGTAGCTCAAGGCCCTCAGCAATATTTGCCATAAGCTTGTGTGGTGTACTTCACATTGGTTGACGATGCTCCGAACAGATTAACATATGTTGTGTGCTTCCTCATTGCCCGTCCAACTTTGTCTACTCTAAACTATGAAGTGTCTCAATTTTAGTCTTCGTCGTATTTTTCAGTGTCTGTATTTATCTGTAGCGATTGCTGACATTAGAAGGTAGTTTCAAGTCATATCTTCATGCATGGCCGGCCGCTGTGGCCGAGCGGTTTTAGGCGCTTCAGTCCGGGACCACGCGGCTGCTACGGTAGCAGGTTCGAATCCTGCCTCGGGCATGGATGTGTGTGATGTCCTTAGGTTAGTCAGGTTTAAGAATTTCTAAGTCTAGGGGACTGATGACCTCAGATCTTAAGTCCCATAATGCTTGGAGCCATTTGAACCATTTTCTTCATGCCTCCACAAACATTTGTCAGTTGCTTAGGAAATTAAATCAAGTTAACAGAGGTTAAAAATAATTTATACACCTTATGGAGTTTCTTTTGTATAAGTGACGAAGACTCCTCGAATATGTAAACGTCGTTAGCACGAGGGCAGTTCCTCTTAAAAGGATCGACATGCATCGACGCACGTAATAGTGAGCTGTGACATGGCTCAATAGCCGTAATTGTGATCGTGAAAAACAATCGAGGCGGAACATGTTGTCATTTCTAAGGGAAAATTGTATTATGTCAATCTATAATGGGGTAAAATGTTCACAAGGGGAATCCGTATTTCAGAAATCTAAAATATAGTCTTTTAACTAGAAAAATAGACTCTGCAGATAGTTATTGCACAATCGTCAAGTAAGCTGTCCATGTTCAGTACATAAACAATGGCACCTCCAGCGAATGAGCAAGCACACACAAATAAAAGATGGTTGCCACATGCGGACAGAGCTATCTGTTTAATGTACCCCTTATACTCTGTTAACTCTGATTTAGACTCCGTGGGTCGCTTTTTGATAAACGTATTGTTAACTCTATGAAATGATGTAACTGTAACTAGAACGATCAATAATCTTGCGTATAATTTGTCGTATAAACAAGAAACTAGAGTACGAAATAACCAAATACTCGCAAAATCCATAAAGAGAGCTATCCATTTTGAAATGTCTGACTAAAGGGGACCGGAAAGAGAGGTAGGGCTCATTCTCGGTATCAGAGGATAAGACGCCAGACAATTCTAACAAGTATTTCTTCCATCCGTGTAGAAGACTTTCACATGAGCGTGAACAATTTCAGTGTTTGAAACACCACCTGATTCAACTAGAAAGATACGTCAGCGTGCACTAGTATCCTCGAACACTGTAATCCATAATACGTTCTATACATAACCTTTAGACCGTAGCTGCTGAACAGAGAACTGTAGTCCACCGTCTGACAAATTTGGTCACCTAAGTACTATGCGGTGTCAAAGTGAAGGGTAAATAAAAATACAACTTTTTTTTCTTTCAGAAAGCTGTTTCGCAAGGACCAGAATGGCGGCACTGATTTCTAATTGAATTACAGAGACGTTCGAAAGTTCTTTAGGAATAAGAACACTTTTCTAGTACGACTGCTGTACTTCTGTATTCTAGGACATTTTAAGGTTACCAACGACTGTGACAAAAACTGAGCCCTTTGCTCACCTACAGCAGACCACGTAACTTTGAGACTTTTGTCTTTCTCGTCCTGATCAAAATATTATTTTGTCAATGTGACGAGACACCAGCAAAAGGTTATCAAAATCGCCAAACTGCACAACCCAATACTATTGGCGTACAAACCATATCACTACTTGTTACTACCGAGAGAAACTGCTAAGGTTTCTCAGTGGCAGTAGATGCTGTTGAAGGCTGTCAGTTTCACGATGTCAGTGTAGTTGATTACAGCCCGAATTTGAGACTGGATGTGCAAGAAACGCATAGATTAACATCAGTCCTTGTTTCATCACAGATATGCCGATGTCCAATAAAAGATATGTGCATGCTGCACTTAGAACCTTACAAATTTAGACACAACTAAATTAAAAGAGGAAAAATAAAGGGGAGCGTTAGTTTACGTGCGTGAACAAAAGACACATCTACACTATAACTCATAAAAAAGTAAATCTGTGCTCGACCAGAAAAATGGTTCAAATGGCTGTAAGCACTATGGGACTTAACATCTGAGGTCATCAGCCCCCCAGACTTAGAACTACTTAAACCTAAGGACGTCACACACATCCATGCCCGAGACAGGATTCGAACCTGCGACGGCAGCAGCAGCGCGGTTCCGGACTGAAGCGCCTAGAACCGGTCGGTCACAGCGGCCGGCTCGACCAGAAGGTTGGTGTGTACACCAAAGTGCTATCCATGATCATACTGATGGCGCTATATCTTTACCATCGTGCAGCCTCGGAACTGTCATTCCCAGCACTCTACATCTTAACGCTGACTGCGAACCTATCAGGAATCTTCATTCACAAAACTCAAGACAGTGTCAGTACTTCTCAGTAGAGGAAGCTGTAATCAAATGATCACGCTCGTTAGAGAAGTGAGTACGATAAAATTCATAATCGGTCTCGCGAAATATCTTAAGGAAAGCAGATGTTTATATCGACCCATTTATGCCTCACGTCTGTGTAGCTGTTGGAGTAGCATGAATCCTTACGTGTTCTGAATTACGAAAGTAAATTTAACAGGATTGATAGCTTATATGTGTAAGTAGAAGCCAATTGTGAGAGTGTGTTATCTACAAGTCTGTACATTGCAGGAATAGAAAATCTTGAAAAGTTGTCGTGTTTCTCAGGGGATATAGTTACGACAGAATCATCCCCATTACTGGTGGAAGTGGACACATTCTAGTTCAGAGTGGACCCACCGAAATATCAAGTAGACTATACCCTTTATAGCTGAAATTATCCGTCGTCCGATGAATGGTGTATGTTGGAGCACTGCAAATCTGGACGCGATATGCGTTGCGAAAGTGGAATGGACATCAGCGTATGTGAAGTACAGGTCTACAGTCAACACAGAGTAGTGTTTCTAAACAGAGGATACGATCATCAAATGAAATTAGTGAGCTAGATTCGGTTCAGGACGGAAGAGAGGCAAAGGTGCCCACGGTAAACAGCTGTTCGATGGAAGAGACGTCTTATACGACAGGGGGCGCTACGTGGTTGGAAAGAAAAAGTAGCGGTAATGTTAGTATGTGTATAGAAATGGACGAAAAGGCACGTAATTACAAGTATATCGATTCACGAAGACGTAGCGCTAGCAGACGATGCCAAAATCAAACCATCGCAGTTAGTGCTGTAAGTTAGCAAAATTCAATTTAGAATCAGGGGGCCGAAGTGGGTAGGCGATTTGAGAGGTGGAATTGGATAACGAATCCCGTCCTACGTAACTTAACCACATCGAAATACAGCAACTGGAGAATTAAAAATTGTGACGCATTCTGGATACGAAAGGCAAAAAAGTGGGAGGGTCGTGTCTGTCTCGATCGATCGTAACGCAGAAATGGTAAGAATTTGCTTATACAGAGTAAGTAACAAAAATGTAACTACTTTTCAGCTTCGGCCGAGTACTGAAATCGATAAAAGGTGAAGCGTATCTTCGTACTTCTGGGTAAAAGAAGTCGCCAATAACGAGAATTCTAAAGCCTAAACCAAAAACTGAAGTGGGGGGTTGTCAACCTCAAAAGACAAAACTGTTGACGGGCAATTAGCCAATGGTATTGTAAGTTCGGCGGCGAAATTTTAAACAATAATTTTTCGTTTCATTAAATTGCAAAGTAATGCGGCGGGGAAGGAGCGGCGGGGCGTCGCAGTGGGCCGAGTCGGTGGGCGGGGGCGGGGGGCGTGTCTATCACCTGGTTGGCCGGAGCCACGCCCACACCTGCCCCCGGGGCGGGCCGCGTGCCCGCCTTGCGCAGTGGGGGCGGCGGCGGCGGCGGCGGCGGCGGAGGCGGCGGAGGCGGAGGCGGCGCAGCGCGCACTCGCTGCCACACCCGCCCGGCAGCGCCAGCAGCGCCTCCTTAACAAATTACAGCGGCCGTCGTGCATGAGAAATCTGGAGCGCTAGTGGTGCCGGCCAGCTGCCGGCGCGCCCATTAGCGCACCCACGACTTGACGCATTTTTCCCGCGAAACCGAAGGCATCCGCCACCGCCAGCTTCGGGGAGCCACTCTCGGGTCAACTGGGATGCGGTGAACGAAATGAAATAGAAACGACGAGCTTGCGTCCACGGCCTGTCCTCGTCGGACAATGGAGACCGGATGTGCACTTTGTGCCGAGCGATACCCGGCTCTCCCGTTTCGAATTTCTGTTTGAACAAAATACCTAGTTCGCGCTGACTACTGGTATTTCACCTCGCGACTTATCCCCTTCGGGGTTTGTGCATTATTACGGGATATTTATTTGTATAAGCTCTTCGACAGGAAAGTTTGAAAAATGTGCTGCAGCCTTTAACGTGTCCGTAAGTAAGTGTTCACTAATTGAATAATTTTCTTTTTTTCCGTTCTTTACACCGTGTACATCTTCGTCGTAACATACTTAAATTATTTCACTTTCCGACAAAAGCAAATAGCGATGATAGGGAATAATAGTATCACCGATATCTTATAAAGGATAGGCGTGGTATAAAGTAACTCTTCTCATTTATCGAGAGTAAAAGACACGTTATGTACTCTATACGACATCCGGGGCACGTGTCTCAAAATTAGAAAGCTACATAATTATTCATTTTCAGAAATGTTTTAAGATCAATTTCACCTAAAGGAAAGTTTTGTCGTCATCTTAACAGACTAAGTTTAGCATTTACTGACCTGAAACATGAATAATCTGTGTCAACATAATACCACGCGATCCATTGCACAGTGCGTACAAACGGCTACGTCGAAACGATATTTTCGGATTTCTGTGCTATTCCATTCTCGTATTGAGCCAGGAAAAAGCAACTACCTATGTGACTCGTTACGTGCTCTAATTTCTCATGGTCCCTACGTGAGATATGCGTTAGTGGCAGCAGAATGATGGCACAGCCTCCCTGGAATACAGATTCTGCATATTCACCGCAAGAGCAACGCCACCTTCCTTTCAGAGATTTCCATACACGTTTCCCGAGTATCTCTGCTGCACTTTCGTATTAGCTTTACTTACCTGTTACGATGATAGCAGCGCATCCTTGCCTTTATCTATGTCTGCTGTCGTGTCTATTTCACAAGAACTCCAACCGCTTTTACAGCGGTCTCCTTTAAGCGATAGGTGGCCAGATGAGCTTGCGTTAATGCCCGCTGCTATACTGGATGAATAATTTATTTAGAACCCGGCAGCTTCTGTTCCTGCAGCACCACAAGAGAGTACATCGTTCGTTTGTAAATTATTTTACGAGCTTCTAACTAGAAGCACTTATTTTCCGTTTAACCGTGTGCTTACTAGTTTAATTCTTAAATTTATTTCGTGTTTACGTGGTTTAATAACTGTGTGGTATACAGTTCCGCCTCTTGTAATAGTACTGCCACAGTCATTCGTTTGTTTTTCTTTGAACAGCCACTTCAGTTGTAAGGCACCATAGTTAACCCGCAAGTTTTTTTTCTGCAGCACAAAAGAGAGTACGTCGTTAGTTTGTGAACTGTTTTATGAGTTTCTAACTAGAAGTGACTTACTTTCATTTATCTGTGTGCTTAGTAATTTAATTCTTAAATTCATTGCGTGTTTGTATATTTACTAGGCACAGTTCTGCATTTTAATAACTGTCTTGTGTAAAGTTCCGTCGTCTTTAATATGGGCTGGCACTGTGATTCCTGTGTTCGGACGCGAGCTGAGTTTGTGATCCTTCGCTCACAGCTCCGGCTCGTGCTAGCTTCGGCGTTCCAGCTCGAGGCTGTTGCCAATGGGCATCATTGTGGGAGACCTGACGTGGCGATCCAAGGAACATTCAGCACGTCGTTCGTGTCCCCCGATCTGTCCACTACGGCCCGCATTCGGTTTGACCCCTCAGCCGTGGTCGTTTGGGAGGTCATTTGAAGGTAGGCAAGCAGCGAAAGACTATCCGGGGAGGGGGGTTGGCGTCGAAAGACCTCCATGGTTAGTCTGAGAAACGGGTTTAGGTCGCTGTCTCTGTGCTGTCTGTGGCTGATGAAGATCCTGAGCTAAATGCAGTCACTTGTCCTGTTTCAGAGGAAGCCTCTCACCCTGCAAGGTCCGGGCATTCACAAAGAACGTGATTACTACTTGTTGGGAGCTCCAATTTAGGCGTGCAATTTGGCCTCTTAAGAATATGTCTGGCAAGGAGGGGAAGAAATTTAGTGTGCACTCTGTGGGCTTACTGGAGGGGAGGGGGAGGTGTGTCATCACAGATGTGGTACTTGTCCTTCCAGATGCCATGATGAAGGCCACAGGGTGCATCCAACTGCAGGTGGTGGCTCGTGTCTGTATTAATGAAATGTGTCGCTTCGGATCGGATGAGATTCTCTCTGGTTTCCTGCGGCTATCTGAATTGGCACCATCTGCAGCATCATCGACAGTACCAACTGCGCACTTTAGTTCAGAGCCGAGTGGAGGGGCTTAATCAGAGGCTCAGGGCTTCTGTTGCCGTGTAGGCTGCAGATTCCTCGACTTGCGCCTTTGGGTGTTGGTGGATCTGGTTCTCCTTCATAGATCAGGGGTCCATTACACACAGCAAGCGACTACGGGTGTGCCGTGGGCTGTGTGGAGTGGACTTGGCGGTTTTTTGGGTCAGAGAGTCTCGAGAAAGAACAAGAAAAGGCTCGAGCCTCAAAGGGTCAAGGACAAACACAGGACGAGGAAACCGGAGCTCTAGGCGCTAAAGAAAGCGCTGAAGCTCAAACCGTTGCAGGAGCTGAAAGCTGGCTAAAGCCAGAGATACATTCAGCCGAAATTTTTACAAACTGCCTAATGGTGTTCAGAAAGGATAGATAAAATATATTTGGTGATGGAGTGCTTTTTCTGTTAGAGACAGTTTATCTAGAGACTGAATACCGTTACATACAAACCAACAAAAAATAAACGCGAATTATATCTATTTTTAAAAAAAGCAAATGAAAATTCGCTTGAAGTCTTCCTGAGTGACAGTCTCCATTATTTCCGAACCAACTATGTAAGCGTAGGCCAGGTGTGGCTTTAATTCAAGGAAATAGATCGACAGCAGTTGAGAGAATTATGCCAAATAAATTAATAAGGGACTGATCTCGTCCTACATGGTACACAAAACAGGTCAGAGCAGTGTTGCAGAAGCAACGAAAAAACATACAAAATTCAGAAGAACAAAAAATCCCAAAGATTGGCGAAGTTTTACTGAAGCTCGAAATTTAGCACGGACTTCAATACGGGATGGTTTTAATAATATCACCAATGAATCTCCGTCTCGAAATCTGGCAGAAAATCCAAAGAGATTCTGGTCGTATGTAAAGACGCAGTCACTACCTTCATTGCGTGATAAAAATGATAATGTTACTGATGACAGTGCCACTAAAGCGGAGTTACTGAATATGGTTTTCCGAAATTAGTTCACCAAAGAAGACGAAGTAAATATTCCGGAATTCTAATCAGGAGCAGCTGCCAACACGAGCAATAAAAATGTAGATATCGTTGGTGTAGTGAAGTAAATCAAATTCCTTAATAAAGTCAAGTTTCCCGGTCCAGATCGTATACCAATTATATTTCTTTTAGAGTAGGCTGATATAAGAGTTCAATACATGACAATAATATAAAACCGCTCTCCCGATGAGAGATTCGTATCTAAAGACTGAAAGTTGCACAGGTCAAGCCAAAACTCAAGAAATGTAATCGCAGTAATCAGATGAATTACAGATCTGTATAATCGTCATCGATTTGCAGTAGTATTCTGGAACATATACCATGTTCTAACATTATGAATTATTTTGAAAAATGATCTATTGACACTGTGCGGCTGGTCCCGGCGGAGGTTCGAGTCCTCCCTCAGGCATGGGTGTGTGTGTTTGTCTTTAGGATAATTTAGGTTAAGTAGTCTGTAAGCTTAGGGACTGATGACCTTAGCAGTTAAGTCCGATAAGATTTCACACAAATTTTTTTGATCTATTGACACACAGTCAGCACGGATTCAGAAAATATCGTTCTTGTGAAACACAACTAGCTCTTTATTCTCGTGAACTAATGAGTGCTATTGACAGGAGATCTTAAGTTAGTTGCATATTTCTAGATATTCAGAAAGCTTTTGACACCGTTCCTTAAAAGTAGCTTCTAATTAAATTGCGAGCATATGGGGCGTCTCAGTTCCTTTCAGAGTGGCCACAGTTCGCAATAATTGGCGGGAGGTCGTCAAGTGAAGCAGAAGTGATATCGTACGTTCACAACGAAGAGATATAGACCTCCTGCTGTTCCTAATCTGTAAAAGTGATTTAAGAGACAATTTGAGCGGCTCTCTAAGGTTGTTTGCAGATGATACTGTCATTTACCATCTACTAAAGTCATCAGAAAATCAAAACTAGTTGAAAAATGATTTATGCAAGATATCTATGTGGTGCGAAAAGTGACAACTAACCCTGAATAATGAAAAGTATGAGGTTATCCACATGAGTGTTAAAAGGAATCCGTTACACTTCGTTTACACGATAAATCGTACAAATCTAAAGGCCATCAATTCGCCTAAATACATAAGGAACAACTTAAATAGGAACGGTCACATAGACAATACTTTGGGAAGGCGAACAAAAGACAGCGTTTTACTGGCGAAATACTTAAGGTGCAACAGATCCACTAAAGAGACTGCCTACAATACGTTCGTCAGTCCTCTTCTGGAATACTGCTGTGCTAAATGTGATCCTTATCATGCAGGGTTGTCGGAGGACAGCGGAAAAGTTCAAAGGAGGGCACCTCGTTTTTTACTATCGTGAAATAGGGAAGAAAGTGTCACGGATTGATACGCGAATTGGGATGACAATTGCCGGCCGGAGTGGCCGTGCGGTTCTGGGCGCTACAGTCTGGAGCCGAGCGACCGCTACGGTCGCAGGTTCGAATCCTGCCTCGGCATGGATGTGTGTGATGTCCTTAGGTTAGTTAGGTTTAATTAGTTCTAAGTTCTAGGCGACTGATGCCCTTAGTTTTTTGTTGCGGAGAGAACTTTTCATTAAATTTCAATCACTAACTTTCTCCTCCAAATGCGAAAATATTCTGTTGGCGCCCACCTACATATGGAGAAATGATCATCGTAATAAAATAAGAGAAATCAGAGCTCGCACGGATAAATTTAAGTGTTCGTTTTTCCTGCATGCTGTTCAAAGAGAAAATAGAGGAAAATAGTGTGAAAAGGTTCGATCAAGCCTTTGGCAGGCACTTAAGTGTGAATTGCAGAATACCCATGTAAATGTAGACGTAGACGAAAGAAACGATAGGTAATAACCGCAATTCACTTGTGCTGATTGTGAACGTGTAACGATAGAGATGTTTCTTATGTAACTGCCCACTTATAATTTAACACTAAAATAGAAAAATGCTCTAATAATCTCAAATGCACGAAATTTCAGATATTGTAGTTGCATTTTACAGGTACAGAAACTCTACGCACTCTATTATTAGTGTAACTGCGAAAGTGCTATTAGCCTGGTTTCTGCACACACTAACTTTAATAGGCGCGAACGATTTTCTTTCTAGCAATATATTGAACTAGATTCTCTGACCGAATACTGTTACTGTTACCTGTTCCTTAAGGAAATTTGGTTGCAGTAAAGAAGCGCAACTTCATGCATTGATTATCAAATTTAAGAAAAACCTCATCAGCACACGTTTCAACATTCAACACAGCAGTTATTTTCTTCTTCAAAGAACTTTCCGAATTTCCTTGATGATTATCTTTGATGCCACCATACAGGTTTATGGGGAAAATTGATTAGTACAGTCTATGCAGAGAATATTGGGAAGTGCCTTACTCATTTTTAATAACTGCGTGTAAACACTCAGTTTATAATAGAGGTGACATTCGAATGAGAAATCTCTTCCGATTTTCTCAGTCACATTCACAAAAGTACTATTAAAAGTGTTAAAGACAGCTATTTTCGTTGTCTCTGTGGTGGCTATAAATATGAACCTAATTTCATTTAACTAATCAGAACTGCTTAAAATACTATCATTAAATGTTCACTTTTGAAATGATAAATACAACGTGAAAAAATAGTTCTTCGAGAAAGATCAGCGAATAGATATCTGATTTTGGTGATACCACTCAAATTCTATGTGCTGCGTTTTATATCTTTAAGTTAACTGGAAATCATTGCTGTAGTGCCGAACACAAAAATATACATTTGTCACGTACGTATGAAGTCGATAACTGTACTACGAATGCCTTCCAGGCCCGCGTGACTACAGAAACATAACAACAGTTTTACCTACACCAACGCTGATCAAGATGTCAGATGCATTCCGAGAGTCTTGCTATTCCTACTCAAAAAATGGTAATGTGGCCTCACTTCCGTTCCAGGTACATTACCTCTGGAAGAACATACTGTCTCTACGATCCTTTCTGTAGGTGATCGGAAGACCGGGATTTGTCATCCGACAGTAAGAGAAACTGGTAAATTCTCACACACGATGGACGATGATCTTTCATTTGTTGAACGATCAGGATCAGTGAGCTGTTCCAGTTTCTACTCGTTTGTTTGGTCATACTTCTTTCAGATGAAGAATATTTTTGTACGATAGTGAGTTGCCGTAAGCTAGACAGTTTCGTCACTGAAATACCGTTAATTTGAAACTACGGTAGCAACCTGGAACGTGATCGCTGACAGACGAGCAGATCCGCGAAGAGAGGTTCATGTCACCCGTTTTGCCTGAGCGCGTGCCTTCCGTCAGCAAATAGAGAACGATAGGGAGGGAAATGCGAAGTGAGAGCAATGTAAGGAATAGCCACTCCCGGGAGAAGCGAACGGGGCCAAGAATGGCTTCAATTAAAAGAAGGGCGCTGTGGCGCCTAGAGACCCACCCACAATTAACTGCTGCCTCCTCCCGCGCATGCGTGTTTATCTGTGTGTCACATTTCTTCCAGTGCTGCACTTACTTTCGATAAATTCTATGAACTCCTACGCAGGGCGAAGAAAAAAACGTGCACACGGACTTCAGAGCGCGATTCCTCGCACACTAGCAGCACAAAAATGACTGTAACGAAATTACGTCCTGTGCGTGTTTTCGTTAAAAAATATACATCGAAGAAAGCCTATATGGCAACACTGTAACTTAAGCCAAAAATAGTTCTTCGAAGCATGTCGGATATCTGCGTTGGAATAAAATACGTGAAATGGTATGAAACATTTTATGTAAATCACGTGTCTGTCTGATGTTTATTTTTTATCTACCTAGTACAAACATAAATTTATTCGTGGAGAACACAAAAAGCAAGGATACACCAAAAAGCAGACGAAAGAAGTTTCCAGAAATAACTGCAACAGTCTTTTTTTGTAATACTTCAATTTTTTATGTACCACGGCCGGTTTCAAATAGCCTAACAACTCATCATCAGACGGTAAACATTTTTAATGAATGTTTGGAGCACTGTGGAGGTCGTGTCCAGTTTTTAGCATCCTTGAGTTTATTCCTGGAGCACACATTACTTTGGAAAACATAATTTATTATTTACAGTTACGTTAAATCTACAGCACTACACAAACTTCGCTACTGGCAAAGGCTTCGTGAAGCAGCCTTTCACGATCAATAAAACTCGAAGCATCACAAAAGGCAACTGGCTGCAGTTATTTCTGAAAACCTTTATTCAGCACAGTCGCAATCTTCCAAATCCAATATGGATAAATTTTTTAAAAGAGGTGGATGCAGTTCGGTTTTTTAAACTTTTTAGAAAGGAAAGACTGAAGAGGGGGGAAAGCAATGCTGTCAATGGACCGAAAAGAGTGAAGTACTATACTGCGTGGTAAGGTAATAGAGTTAATGCTCAAAGGTAATATATATCTTTGAACCTGAAACAATAAAAACTATCGCACTCTCATTTGTGTGTTAAGATTGAGTAACTACATGTGTTTCTTCAAGACTTGCTGGAATTTCTGAATAATGATTAAGAAGCCAGAGACCATAACCCACAGAAGAAAATAACAAAATAACGCAAGTACTCTTACAACTGAAATCGAATCCTGCACCTTGATTACTCTAACACAGCGTTCTGACCTCTGAATTAACTGATCAGCGCTAATATACAGTATTAAAACAAGAGAGGTGAGCTGCAAGCCATTAATGCATTGCCAAAACGCCATTTTTGATGTCAATTTTCTACCTAAAATATATGCTGGAAGAAATTTCGTTCCAGGTTGTATGCTATGACGTTAGTATGCAAGGGAACGCGCTGTCGATTCCAAAGGTGAAAGTACTTCTTCAGCTCCATTTGGCACAGTTAACATTTAGTTCCTATGTTATTTAAAGAATTCAGTAGTTTTATCAGCAGAAGGAAGAAAGTTCGGTTGCGAAGTTTAAAAAAGCATTATATTTTTAACGTAGATGATGGCCTGTGACTTCATCGCAGTATGGCGTGCTCAAAGAATAAACTATAAAACTTTTGTGGGCCCCCAAAAGAGGCATCCAACAAAATATTAATTAATTGCTTTTGAATTGTTCCTTCTACTGCTTGAGACACTCGGCCATTATAATTATTCCCCGAACATCTGTACATTATTGGTGAGTAACTCGATATTGTGAATCAACACAAGGATCAAAGAATTAGAAAGGTTCTTCGTGTGTCTATCAAATCTCTCAAATGCTGGAACGTAATCGTTGCTTACATTTACATTTCTGTTTATGTCAATAATTGAGTCGAAACCTGCTTCTCCCTACAGTGCGGGCTCAATAGCAGAAATTACGTGTTACGCTTTAATCAATAATGCAGCATTTTGAGTTCCAGCCCTACAATGGACTTCCGTTCAGTACCACTACAAGTAAAAGTATTGCACTGCGGAAGTCCACGTACCTGTAATTCTCCTAAGTCATTTTCTGATACAGACGTTACGCTACGGAATCGAAAACGACAAATGGATGGGGGCAAAGGATAAATCATTAAACACCGTCGCATTCGTTTAACAGTACACTGGGAAACTTTGGAGGTTGACGGAATGAGATTAATCAATGAATGTTGAAGGCTTAAAGACTAAAGATACACTGTAAAAAATTTCCCTCTTACTGAGGATACTATGAAACACGGATTCATATTTGAAATTATTTTGCAATTAAGACGTCTTCTCGTGGTATCTCATATCTACAGAGCCCTTGCCTGCTGCTATACCTTCGTGTATTACCACATTGATTAACTTCCAAAAAAGACAAAGCTTCTTGCGTTAGCGTTACAGTGACTTTCTTCTTATGTTACTTCAGTTTTTTATGATCATTTTTTCTGTTCCAGCGAAGCTGGCTGGAAAATTGTATGTCTAGACCATATTGGAGCATAAATAATAAATTTGATAAGCAAAGTGAAATCTGCGTGACATGCTGAAATATTTTTGAACTGCCTGTGTTTGAATTATCCTCTGTGCTTTCAGGCGTGCTAAAAATAAATGTCTGAGACATGGGTAAAGTAAGAAAGTAATTACGGAGACAGTGTGTTTAAGGCCAAGTTTTATACTGCCGTTGTATTAAAAACGATACCGTTCGCAGATACAGATTTCTAATTTTTTTTCCTTGACTCTTACAGCTCTCCTAGAAGAAAATTTGAACAAGTTATTCACTTCTCTAAGTACTATTTGGAGTGTTTGTTTAACTACTAACGTCTTTGCCACAGGCGGATAGAGCGATACTTTTTAGAAACGGCTGTGCAAGAAAACAGGGATACTTATGAACGATTTTTTTAGATTTGAACACCCCTCAATTTTTCTATGATTTAAAGTACTTTAGATAACGAGTTCATAACCAACGAAGCTCCTATCATGTCAGACGAGGCTACGGAAAAGACCCGATTGTGCCCTTCTACAAGATGAATATTTTTACCACAGAAGCTGAAGTCTTCGTGTCGCCACCTCTCCTGCATAAGAAGAGCTGTGATTTAGTGCTGCTGTGCAGACTACGTTCGGTCTTTATCGTGTATCTCACATGAACAAAATTGCTTCCAACTGAAATGTTACTTAGTAAGTTTATACAGTAGTTTCTAGTCATTTCTTTCCAATTTCCATTTTTACAGTTACTTCTAGTTGTTTGATGAGACTTCCAGTAGGTTTTCTAGAAATGCGTTTACTGATTGTAATACTGCCTTGTGGCTAGGGCCTCCCGTCGGGTAGACCGTTCGCCTGGTGCAAGTCTTTCGAGTTGACGCCACGTCGGCGACTTGCGTGTCGATGGGGATGAAACGATGATGATAAGGACAACAGAACACCCAGTCCCTGAGCGGAGAAAATCACCGCCCCAGCCGGGAATCTAACCCGGGCCTTTAGGTATGACATTCCGTCGCGCTCACCACTCAGCTACCAGAGGCTGACACTGATTATAATAAATGTTTTTATAGGACTTCTTTATTAAAACATAGGCATTTTTCGTAGCGGCGAGATCTTTTCACGAAACTTCACCCACAAACTTTCACCTCCGAATGTGAAAATATTCTGCTGACCGCCCACCTGCATAGGGAGAAATGATCATCATAATGAAATAAGAGAAATCAGAGCTCGTACGGATAAATTTAAGTGTTCGTTCTTGCCGCATTCTGTTCGAAAATGGATTCGACGAACCCTCTGCCAGGCACAAAAGTCTGAATTGCAGAGAATGCTTGTAAATGTAGACTTTCATCTGAAAGTAACGAGAGGTAATAACTGCAATTTACTCTTACTGAATATGACCGTATAACGATAGTGATGTTTGTTACTGAAACTACCAACTTACAATTTAACACAAAAATTGAAAAATGTCCTATTTATCTCGTATGTACGAAATATCAGATACTGTAGTTGCAACTTACCAGGTGCAACTGCGAAAGTGCTATTAGCCCGGTTTCTGCACGTACGAGCTCTAATACGCGGGAACGATTTCCTTTTTACCAACGTATCGAACTAAATTCTCTGACCGAATTCTGTTACTATTACCTGTTCTTGAAGGAAATTTGATTGCAGGAGAGAAGCAGCACTTCATGCACTGATTATGAAATTTAAAAAATCTCGTAACAGCGCACGTTTCAACAGTCAATACAGTGGTTACTTTTTTCTTCAGATAACTTTCCGAACTCTCTTGATGGGTATCTATGATGAAACCATACAGGATTAATGGGGAAAATTGATTAGTAAAATCTATGCACAGAAGTTTGTAGCGTGCCCTACTCATTTTAATAACGGTGCATAAAGATTGTATATTTGTGATCTTTACTATAAAATCATATCTGATTCCTTAACTGTAAGGCACTATATTTTTTTTCTTCGCGACAACCATCTCATATTAAAAAAGGGTATGTAATACGAAAATCAATGCAGTCTCTATTGTTACTCCATTTATGATGAGAGATCATTGTCATTCTGTCCGCCTGCTTAGCTTGCCAACACGGTAACTCAGCGAGTTCGGTCAGAGAGTTATCTGCTCTCTGCAATAAAAAATAAAAAATAAAAAAAACTTTGTAAATGGACCACGATGGACTTGAACGTGTATCATGGGACATCTGCCCCGAACAAATGTAACAAACAATAACGAACAAAATAAGACTTTTAAAAAATGTTGAGTGGTTACGTGATTGTCTCCCATGCAGCGGGACCGGGTTCGATTCCCAGCCGGATTGGAGATCTTCTCCGCTCGTAGACTGAGTTTTGTGTTATCATCATCATCTCATTATCATCGACATGTAAGTCGCCCTATGCAGCGTCACCTGAAATAAGACTTGGAACCCGGCGGCCGAACTTCCCCGGATGGGACCTCTCGGCCAACAATGCCAGACGAACATCTCATTGTCATTCTTCTTCCACGTTTATATCAATGATACTAAAGTTACTTCTAAAGGCGTCTATTTAAGACTGTTATATGACCGACGAAGAAATTTTCACGCAATCGCGAACTTCAGCGGTTGGTATGTGTCACAAGAGAGTCCACACTGCTATCCATAGCTGCATAGGTGTATTGCCACTAACCGCAAAGTCGAAACCTTCCGTGAATATTGGTGTGGTTTTTGATCTGTAGGTATCTCGTATATGTGATATCCCACCTTGTATCCTGTCGGTGGAAAGATTCAATGCTGATCACAATCCCTAGAGAATCTGTTGAGTCAGTGCCAAATGTGATCTGAAGAAAACGAAATCTTCAGTAGTTGGGGTTCAAGAAGATGGACTAAGTGAGTTTAACAGATCGTTTCCTATCTAAAAGCATTAACAAATCTAACGCTATTTTGCGACATTTGTAAAAAGTGATTGGTTAAAGAGCTCGTGGACAAGAAGTGGAATGTTACTAGAATTTCTGATGTCGTGTAACGACAAATACGGCCAGTGGGCAACTCCGGCAACAAACTGACCAGAGCCGCGCCGCGTCGCTCTCCCCCTGTGGTCACTGCCCCCTGGCATGTGGCATACATGACTACTTACTGCAACCGCAGCACCACGACAAACCCGCTTTGGCGAGAATAAATAGTAACCGCCTGGACGCGCTGAGCATGCGTCGAAGCAGTGAGTCGTCAATAGAGATCAGAAACGGTTCGAGTATGAGCGTAATACTGCGGGTTTCATACTTCACAAATCAACGCACCGCTGTTACGTCAGTGCTATACCGCCTTCCTTCATCCCCGCTGTAGTTGCCCGAGTATGACGAATCTGTGAACGGTGGCGCTGTGGTCGCTTCCTGCTCGTTCTCTCTTACTGAAGCGTGCAGGAGTGTAAGGCAAGTCTGAACTTAGCACGGAAGTTAAATGCAGAATATTACTGTTGTAAAGTAACATTCACAAGACGAAATGACCTGTTGTCGGGGTCAGATGGCCTTTAACGAAGCTGTTTTCTGTGCCACTGTCGCGGGTGTAACACGAAAATTAACTGACGTAGTGCATGAAATTGCAAATTGTGCCATTAGATAAAGAGTGATGTCTGGAATAAGTTCCAAGCTATAGTCCATGCTTCACACGAAAAACATACAAATTTCGTCCAGTGCAAACAATGTGGATGCAATCTTGTTTATTTTATCTCCACTATGAGAAAATAACTGTGCTCCGTCAAACAAGAGCTGGGCACACAGCAATGTCACTGTCATGTCCCTGAGACCAAGAAGCGTGCTATTTCCGTACTGTTTTGGTTATGGGAACTTATGTTTGTGAGATAACAAAGAGTTGTGTAACTCATCATTCATTTCTGTAACTTTTCGAAGACTATTGTACATTTACTTCAATATTTGACCATCATTTAGAGAAAGCACTTCAGTTTCGTTTCGTGTTTTCTTGCACTGTTGCCATAGGCCACGTGTCTAAAGTGTGTGTATGTCAACGTAAGTTTGACATTTTCTGAATATAGATTAAATAGTAAAATAAATTTACAGCAGTCTTCAAAATCCCGCCCATTCCGATGCTGAAGTTTCATATTCGGCTGAAAGGTGCGTTCAACCTTCCTCTTTCATGGTACAAAAGTGTGGCAGCGTGCAACGTCACCCTCGGGCTCGAAAGCGCTTCAGGCAGCAAGGTGCAGCACATGGGCAACAAACGTCACCAAAAATGTGACCAATGCCACCGCGAACGGGACACACCATGGAAAAGTCGTTACAGCCCCTCTTACCCACATTTCACCCCTTCTTTTGACGCCTCTGCGATGGAGGTTAGAATCGCAACACACAGCATTCAAATCATGCGGTTTTCTTATGAGTGGCCGAGCAAAACATTCCAGACGCACAGCCATTCAGAACCGGAACGAAAAGGCCTCAGAGGGTGGCATAAAAGGCGTCAGTTGAAAGCAGCCTTTTCCCTGCGGTTGAGTCCTACATATTTCGTGGTTGAAAACAACAGTTCGCAGTGCGGTGAGCAACAGAAAGACGTTCTTCACAACCTTTATGTCACCCCTGCAACCTTTCCGTGCCGATTCTGAACGGTGGTGTGTCTGGGATGTTTCCCGCGGCCACTCATAAGAAAATCGCGTGATACCAATGCCGGGGCCGGCCGGAGTGGCCGAGCGGTTAAAGGCGCTACAGTCTGGACCCGCACGACCGCTACGGTCGCAGGTTCGAATCCTGCCTCGGGCATGGATGTGTGTGATGTCCTTAGGTTAGTTAGGTTTAAGTAGTTCTAAGTTCTAGGGGACTTATGACCACAGCAGTTGAGTCCCATAGTGCTCAGAGCCATTTGAACCATTTTTGAACCAATGCCGGGCGTCGCGGTTCTGACCTCCACTGCTGAGGCGTCAAAAGAAGGGGTGAAATGTGGGTAAGAGGGGCTGTGACGACCTTCCCATCGTGTGACAAGTCCAAGATGGCGTTGGGCGGAATTGTGGTGAAGTTTGGAGCCAACGTGACATCATTAACCCAAAAAAATGGTTCAAATGGCTCTGAGCACTATGGTACTTAACATCGGAGATCATCAGTCCCCTAGAACTTAGAACTACTTAAACCTAACTAACCTAAGGATATCACACACGCCCATGCCCGAGGCAGGATTCGAACCAGCGACCGTAGCGGTCGCGCGGTTCCTGACAGAAGCGCCTAGAACCGCTCGGCCACTCCGGCCGGCATCATAATTAACCCACCTTACACGACACGTGAGCTTCTGAGATGCGGCCTTCTTTTTTCGCTTGTGTCGACACTTTGCTGTTTGAAGCGCCGTCGAGCCCGAGGGTACCGTGGCACGCCGCCACGCTTTTGCACCATTACAGAGGAAGTTTGTACGCACCTCTGAGCCAAATTTCAAACTTAAGTGTCGGAGTGGGTGGATATTACGGGGTTTCGAGAAAATTATGGGTTAGTTCTGTTGCGCATTGTATAACAGAGCAATATTCACTGCTTTCCGATCGGTGATTATATTGGTATATAATAATCATGAGGAACCGGTGTGAATGTAGAGGCACTGCCGTGAGTCCACGGTTATACTTGCAAATTCGTGTGCTCGGTCTCCTTTCTACGCGGGACGAGTCGTCTTGTCCTCAACAAAAGACTCAAAATGACGAGTTCTCTGTTACAGGGGCAGCAGCTGAAACTGGCGAGTCGAGCCCCCGAGCATACGGAGACTGCGAGCTCGGAGATCCCCTCACCCCCAATTCATAGGACTCGCTGGCGAGTTTAAGGCGAGTATATAGAGTTAATTTGTGATCTGTAGCCGCTGCTCCGCCGTCATCCTGTCAGGAGAGTCGAACTGAGGCCCTCCTAGCCAGCTAGTGACGGGCGTTCGCCAGCGTGAGTCGCTGCCAGCCAACCGTGGCTCCCTGCACGTGTGCGACCACACGCTCGCACTCCACGGCCAGGACCTCTGACAACGCGAGGTCGCGCCACGCCTGGGCCGTACAGGGCACACCACCGGCCGGAGTCTTCCCGCAACGCTTCGCTGCCGGAGGACGTGGCCGAAACCCACCTTCCAGCACCAATTGAGCCTCAGATGTAATTCGAACTGCTGGGTATTACATCCAGGGATTATGTAGCTTCCCTGTAGCTTCTGACTCAGCCCGTCCCGTCACACTACACCAAAGCAAACCCACACTCTCTAAAAGTGGTATCAGAACTGGGTGGAGGCTGCAATGGTGTTTCGACGTTTGTAGCTACAAAGGGCGCCGCAAGTAAGTACCAGCATGCGCATTCTATAATCCCTCGTGGGGTCCTTGTATCTGTTGCTCATGGGTTTGTCCTCTTCCAGATTGTAAGTACGCTGTTTAGGTTTTTATGCTGGTAACGCCACGTAGCGCTCTATATGAAAATCACTGGCTGTGCTGTGTGCAGTCTGTGGCTGGTTGGCATTGTTGGAACATTCGCTATTGTAGTGTTGGGCAGTCGGATATATATATTATGACTTTTGAACACTATTAAGGTAAATACATTGTTTGTTCTCTATCAAAATCTTTCATTTGCTAAGTATGCCTATTAGTAGTTAGTGCCTTCAGTAGTTAGAATCTTTTATTTAGCTGACAGTATTGGCGCTCACTGTATTGCAGTAGTTCTAATAACGAAGATTTTTGTGAGGTAAGTGATTCATGAAAGGTATAGGTTATTGTTAGTCAGGGCCATTCTTTTGTACGGATTATTGAAAGTCAGATTGCGTTGCGCTAAAAATATTGTGTGTCATTTTATTGATGATCAGAATAAGTAAAGAGAGAAATGTCTGAGCACGTTCAGTTTTGCTCAGCTGTTTCAAAATCAAATAACGTAAGAGGTTTATCAGCACAGTAATTCATAAATTTTTCTAAGTGGACGTTTCAAGCCGTAATATTTTTCACTGTGTCAGGTGTCGATTCACAGAGGAAGATCGCACTGTAGTTCCTCCTTTAAATCGTCGCACGAATGACAAATTGACAGATAAAATAAGTGACCAGAGATGTGAAAAGCAACTGAGATCGCTCAACAGTGGAAGCGCAGTTGGACGTTACGGGCTACCAGTCCGATTCTATATAGAGTATGCGGAAGAACTTGCTCCTCTTCTAGCAGCTGTGTACCGTAAGTCTCTGCATGGGTGAAACGTTCCTAATGATTGGGAAAAAGCACAGGTCACTCCCGTTTTCAAAAGCAGTCGTCGAACAGACGCACAGAACTATAGGCGTATATCTCTGACGTCGGTCTGTTGTAGAATTTTGGAACATATTTTATATTCGCGTATTATAACATTTCTGGAAGCCGAAAATCCCCTATGTAAGAATCAACATGGATTCCGAAAACAGCTATCGCGTGAAACCTAGGTCGCTCTGTTCGTCCACAAGAGCCAGAAAGAGGTATATAGAGGCGCACAGACACTGTGTATGCCGTGCTCGACATAGTTCCACCCTGCTGCCCCTAATGAACAAAATACGAGTGTATGGGATATCAGCTCAACTGTGTGATTGGACTGAAGAGTTTCTTGCAAACATAACCTCGTATGTCATTCTCAACGGAGAGAAGCCTTCAGACGAAGAAAAAAGAGAAGAAAAAAAAAACAACTTGGGGCTTACCCCAAGGTAGTGTTATAGGACCATTACTTTTCACAATACGCATAAATTACTTGTTACATAAAGTTGGAAGTTCTATGAGGCTTTTCGCGCATGATGCCGTTGTGTACAAAGAAGTCTCAACGTTAGAAAGTTGTAGCGACCGGGAAGATCTACAGAGAATCGACGCTTGGTGCAATGAATGGCAACTGACCCACAACGTAAACAAATGAATAGGTTGACTCTTACACAGAATATGACAGCAACCAGACACTTTTTACAATGCCAATTATTTATTTAAACAGCGCCGTTACCGGTTTCGAACCGATAGGTAAATTTCTGCTGTCACATACATGTACATAATGAAATATCTCTAAGAGTGGAACTCTTTGGCATTGTTATGGTTGTAATATTGCCATCTTTGTATGCATACAGATTCATTCGAAGTATCCTCAAGAAATGTAGTCCATCAACGAAGGAGTTGACTTACAAACAGTCGTTCGACCAATATTTGAATACTGCTCTTCAGTCCTGGAGCCGTACCAGACAGAATTAATAGAGGAAATAGAGAAGATAAAAAAAGAGCAGAATGTTTCGTTGCAGGTTCATTTAGTAAGCGCGAAAATGTCACAGAGATGCTCAGCGAACTACATCACGATGTTGTTTACTGTTAAAGTTCCGAGGGCCTACGTTCCTGGAAGGGTCATCTTCCTCCTACGTATATCTCGCGAAAAGATCATGAAGATAAAATCAGAGAGATTCGAGCCGACACAGAGGTTTACAAGCAATCGTTCTTCCCGCGAACCATTCGCGACTGGAAGAGGAAAAGGGGGGGGGGGATGTGTGAATTCCTAAGGGATCAAATTGCTGAGGACATCGGTCCCTAGATGTACAGACTACTTAAACTAACTTACGCTAAGGACAACACACACACCCATGCCCGAGGTAGGACTCGAACCTCCGCCGGGAGGGCCGCGCAATCCGTGACATGGCGCCTCAAACCGCGGGGCCACTCCGCGCCGCCTAAAAGGCAGGGGGAGGAGTGACACTGGTACAGAAAGTACCCTCCGCCACACTCCATAAGGTGGCTTGTAGAGCATCGATGTAGATATAGATGTAGGTTGTGGTACCTAGGAATGACCCAAGTGGTGAACCAGTTACACAGTGTAACATACGAGGTCATATGGCCCCGTGCAGCGAATCACACTACGTGGTTTCTTGTGTGTGCCAGCAAAGAGGGCATTACTCCATGAGTGTAGGGAGAATGGTTGACTGGGACGTGGAAGCCTGTGGGTACCAGTGAAGTTTAGATCAATGTAGAAAGTAGGCGATTGCATTTAAACAGCGAGATGGATCAATAACCATGACGTGATCGTTATACCGCTCTTAGCTGTTGATGTGAGCCAAGGACATATCTGATGTGTCCACAATGAAATGTAAAGAATTAACTAGTCTGGCAACAGCAAGAATTCGGTGGGCCCCCTTCCAGCATCGCCGCATATGGGCTGAGTTGTATTAGATCTAGTGGCTGTAATAAATGGATTATACAGCTTCCGATAGGTTTCTGAACTTACCTCGGACCACCATTCTCCACCAGAGCATACCCACACTCTCCATCGCACCGTCTAATGGTATCGCGTGTTTTTGTTTTTCAATGTAGTATGGTGCTAAATGTTGACAAAGTATTACTGAAACTCGCTGAATGCTGTAGTGAAGATAACTCCATCACTCATAGTGGACAGAGCGCTATTTAAGCAGGCACAGAATTTCAACTTTGCAGTTGACCAGCAACCGAAGTTTCAGCTGTGAAAGATTATTTTAGACGTCGCTCCCAGCCGGATCAAGAGCCACAATAGGTGGATATAAAGTGATTGTCATAGTACTCCGTTACTGATATGCTCTTGTTTTATCACTAACGTCTTTTAGATTTTGGTTTCATTATTTTCGTATACAGAAGTGATGACCTTTCTCCCTGTCGGCTTGACTATCTTACGGTGACCCAAACGTCGAAACCCGTAACAGCTGTAAATGTTTGCGACTGCGACTGAAAATAAAATTTTTGTATATGAAAGAGTAGAAATCAAAAGTAACACGAGCCTGAGTTTTCTGACTTCTACGAAGGAGCATTTGACTTCCAGTTTCGTTTCATGCGGATATTGAGAGATTATTTCGTCTAGTATACGTCCACTGTCGAGCGTTATATAATGATAAAAAGAGAGACAGAAAGATATTAACAACAGAGTCCGAAGCATTAGGCAGGCTGCTTTAGCTTTTGTTCTGACTGCAATCGTACGGCTGAATTGCTAAACGTCCGGCCTGTGTACAATGCTGGCAAATTATTTGTATTAAAAGTGGCTGCCCCCCAGCAGCGTCAAAGGTGGCGCTGCCGAGGAGTCCTCAGGTTGTCAGGGCAAGGCCCGCCACACAATGTCGCCCAACACGTCCTGCGTCAGATATTGGCTGCCGACTGTCACTGATTAAAACGTGCCGTCACCACGCGCCGCAAGGAATTCTGTGACACAAAAACTTTCACACTGCAAGACAATGCGCTTCCAGTAAGCACGCTGAAAGGGTGAGCGTTCATTAGGCGCTGGACGACACAGCTGTTTACAAAAGTGCGCCGGAGCGCCAGCGGGCCGGCATCTAAGCGCGCGCGCTATAAACAGCACAATGGCACGTTACTGCTTTCCAAGAATATCGCACACATAATCGAAGAAAACAATCGCCTTTGGTAGGAGTTGGCATTGCGCGATTAACAAGTCTTACGCTCACTGATATAGCAGGTATCGCGAGGAAAGCAATAAGGCGCTCGGGGGCAGACGTCCATCTCCATTATGCTAAAAAAAAAAACCTAATTTAACCATGCCACTATAAAAAAGTTTATTTTGCTGACTGTTTTCGGAGCGTTATAAATCTGTTCTCGGCGGAAATAATTCATTCAAGCTACAGGTTCACTGATGGTCTTCAAGAAAAGGAGAGAGAGAGCAAAATTGCATTCGAAGAATGGCACATTGGTTTCAAGGCCTCTAGGTTGGAGATTTCTGATCCGATTGGATAATACTCTGACCTGGCGACTTTAAATTATCTGAAATGAATTTTTTGCATTTAAAATGTCGCTATAATGCTACGAAACCGGTATTGAAAACAAACACATTTAGTAGCTGTGTGGTGTTCAATAACGACTGTGTTTTAGGTCCAGCGCTTCCCACAACCATGTGGCAAACCTTCAAGGTCACAGTCCACGAAATATCGGTTTTATATTTTCGCAACACTGCCAAATTCTGCGTGGTTATCGAACATATAGTGTTGTTCGTGGTCGAGGAGTCACTTTGGCTGTGGTAGCTAACATTAAGTGAGAGAATCTTATAGCGATATACTCCTTGAAAATGACCTGCGCGAATATGAATGAACACTTATCGACAACGACGAAACGAATACAGTAGCTGAGTCCGGCCCTTGAAATCCCGTGTAGGATGTTATAGTGCCAAGGCGATTACACTACTGCCGGCCGAAGTGGCCGAGCGGTTCTAGGCACTATAGTCCGGAACCGCGCGACCGCTACGGTCGCAGGTTCGAATCCTGCCTCGGGCATGGATATGTGTGATGTCCTTAGGTTAGTTAGGTTTAAGTAGTTCTAAGTTCTAGGGGACTGATGACCACAGCAGTTAAGTCCCATAGTGCTCAGAGCCATTTGAACCATTTGATTACACTACTCCACAATTTTCTAGTATGCGCAAGGGAAAATTCGAAACGCTGGAAAATCATGTAGTTGCTAGGAAACGACTCTTGATGCACTGCACAAGAGTGTGTGAATTCACCTCGAAGCTTTTTTTGGCAAGAGCGTCTAATTATATAGAAAATAGCGCTAATCCGTCGTTAAAAGCATTAAACCATAAAATCAAGTCGCTTGTGACTAACAGAAATATTGTTATCTCAAGTTACAGTAGCAAATTCGATATTTAATGTACAACGGTCTGACACATTTTTTCATGTCCCTCCGAAAAATACACATAATAACAGATTATCGAATTATCTATTTATCCCTGACAGATGATTCCCAACTTATCTTCGAAACGTGAAGTGTGTGGTTAACAACAGGTCCAACTTAGAAATGAAGTTGAAAATCAAGAACTTGCTAACTTCTCTTACCACCGAAAACAGTGTCTTTTCTATTAGGAATGCACACCTTTACCAACAAACCGTTTGAACAACGACTGAATTAGCGGAAACTCAGAAACGGTGACCTCTAACTCTGTATTGTGGAGCTAGCTTATTACTGAAAAATATCGGTTGCAGCACTTACATGTACGAGTGCGTGCTGCAAAGCAATGCCTCTGAATTTTTGATGTGAAAACTCTTAATTAAATTCTTAAATAAAACAAATGTTGTTAACTGTCTACATCTTTACTTTTCATGTCTACATATTTGCAGCATTATGCCGCTAGAGGGCTCCGAACCGTAGCGTGTAACAAGACTGCGTGAGAAACAACGCCCTATAATCGAGTTTCAATTTTGAAGAGTTCGTCAACACAAGGGGCACCCCTCCTTCAGCATGACAATGCAGACCACACACGAGCGCTGAGACATCTGCTACAAGCCGACTCCTTGGGTTGACTGTCATCGTTCATCCTCCATACAGTCCCGAATTGGCTCCATCCGATTTTAATCTGTTCCCAAAACTTAAATAAAATTTTCGAGGACTTCAGTTTGATATGATGAAGTCGTGCAAGCAAAAGTGAGGCTGTTGTTCCGTCGCCGGCCGCGGTGGGCGTGCGGTTCTAGGCGCTGCAGTCCGGAACCGCGGGACTGCTACGGTCGCAGGTTCGAATCCTGCCTCGGGCATGGATGTGTGTGATGTGCTTAGGTTAGTTAGGTTTAAGTAGTTCTAAGTTCTAGGGGACTGATGACCTAAGATGTTAAGTCCCATAGTGCTCAGAGCCATTTGAACCATTCTGTTGTTCCGTCAACAACGTCAAACATTCTACAATAATGGTATCAACTAGCTGGTCTCTCGTTGGGAAAAATGTATTCGTCACCAGGATGACTATGTTGAGAAATAAATATGTAGATACGAAGAGTAAAGATGTAGACTGTTAACAGCGTTCGTTTTAATTAAAAGACTTTAAGAGTTTTCACATGAAAAGTTCGGAGACATTATCTTACAGAACACACTCGTAAATCGTTTAGGCTAGATATAAACTCGAAGTGTAGATGAATAATTGTTGTACATGTATAAGACAGCACGATCAGTATTAAGCAACATTAAGAGAACTGTTGAACTAAATGACTTTCAATGATTAACAGAAAGCGACACATATATAAGACCGATAAAATCTCTTTTGATAGTTTCCTGACAATTACTTACTCATGAGTTTGAAAAGAATTAAATCTCTGTCAGACACCTTACAGTTTATCCTATTTACTTAATTATGTCTCAGTCAGTACTGAACTGTAATGGAACTACAAGGCGATGCTACTGTTAATCGGTGCAACGTACTTACGAATTATTTCTGCTTAGGATGTCACTTACTGCGGCTAAGTGCGCACCACTTCTTCTAACATATATTCATTTACTTCGCATCAGCAACGAGTCTCAGAACAACGGCATGCAAATATCATTGCAGCTTGACTGACGGATCTCTGTTTCTCAGCCAAGTAAATCCTGGAGAGAAGGAAAAATTTACATACATTAACACAAAACTATGTTCCTAAGGGTGCTGCGGGGACGTTTTGTCCCACTGCAGTCTTATACGAATATACGAATGTTTCAATAAATCGCTAGAGTTCGTGAGATTAATAGCGTCGATGGAATGGAATGGAACGAAAAACGAACGTGTCTGATGCTTCCCCTCCTCCCCCCCCCCCCCTCGACTAACCTTTTCCAACACAAGATACGTGTACACGAATGAGATGCAGCTCAAATAAACTTGCTTTCTATCTGACAACCGTGATTCGCGCATCCCAACATCGGCTGTCAGTCATATTTTCGCTGGAATGAACACCCTCCGAATGTGGCAGTTTTATGAGTTCAATGAACTCGCCAGTTATTTAACATCTAGAGAAAGCTGTTTGAGAGAACAAAATTATACCGTGAAATAAATCTTCTTTTCAAGTCACATTAGATAATCGGTACGAAAGGAAAGATAATTGTACGATAATAACGCAACAGTAAAATTTCAAGAGGTTGAAGAAAATAAAAAATGAAGAAGAAGAATGGGCTCTGTGTCTCGCGAGATTGCCCTAAGCCTCTCGCCTTTACAATACGCGAGAGAAGATCTCCAGGGCATTCTACATCTTGCGAGAAATAATCAATGTGGCCTGGGCGAGCTGTTTGTTTGCCATATTTAAAGAAGGAAAATTTCGAGTAAAAATGCTCCGAGGGGTTTTCCATTCAGCTGACTATCATCTGTCGCATCATTGTATTCAGCATGTGTAGCCTCTCTCTTTTAGTTCTAACTAATCTCTGAGCAGACTGGGACCCGGCCTCGGGCGCTGACATTTGAAACCTCATTGTGACCACTGCCTGAAAACAAATATACAAATAAGACGGACGCTCCCCCAGCGTTGTGACTAATTCTCCCTTTCTGCGACACATTCAAATAACGCCGGAACAAAATATGATAGCAGCGTGGCTGTTAGGCGTTCATCAGCGCTTTCGTTTCCGCCTGATGCCTCGTTCTTATTCTAAGGGGCCTGCAATGGCAAAAAATAAAATAAAAAAGACTTCTCTGGCAACCCTATCCTTACGTTAAATATACTTTCATTCGTTTTGTAGCTGTTCCTAACAAGACGGCAGCGTTTGTCGTTAAAATAAGCAACGACATTGCACCACGATGGATATGGCGACGAACATTTATATAGGCAGTGTAACTGTCTTGGTTCTTCGACTGTTATGAAACTTTGTAAATAATTAGGCAAGGAAAAACAACTTTTTTGGCCTATGCTTCCAGAAGTTTTAGCTTATTTTACACGCTCTAGATTTCGGGTAAGTGGTCCATTTTCTATTGTTACTATTTCAAATAGGTTACACTCGCCTTCCACAACGACAAAAGATATTCATGGTTAATTCGAAACACAGTAACACTATAAAATGAGCTTGTGACTAGAAACAAAGGCAGTGTAAAATTTTGTGAAACATAGGTCAGTAATGTTTTCTTAATCAGTAATTTTTAGTTTCTTCGTTTCACTTAAATAATTTATTAATTACTTATTATATACGTCCAGTATACTCTACTATTGTTACCGACGTAATATGAAAAGACGAAAGAGAAAGCTCTTCGTAACAAACGAAAAATTAAAATCAGTGGGTAATGGAATTAAAGGGGAAAATTGTTGTATATCGTTATGAAGCTGCTAATTCTCTTGGCAATATTTGATAACTGAATCTCATGAAAGATTCTACTGAGAATCATTCCAGTTGTCCAGATTCATCTTCAAGTTTTGAGCTTCAAGACTGAGGGTAAAGTTCATAAGCCAGTGTTGTAATACGACAACAGTTTCGGAGGCCAAGACACGAAGAAAGGGAAGAACAGCCCAGACGGCGTGCTCCCTCGGGGAAGCGCAGCCCGACACTACTTTAAACCATTATTACGCTCTCCATCCGAATTGCAGTTTACATAAATTTAAGTTACGAATGTTGTTAATTAGACCCGTGAAATATTTTGAAAGCTGCCTCGTAAGAAGGAAGCGAAAACTCTTTTCTTGTAATTATCGGAGAGTTGTGATCCCTTGTGGCTGAAGGAACCAATCAGAAACCACCCCTGTGTACACGTCGTGAATATTTTAGTGCTCGTTTGTTTTATATAAGCAATTTATGTGCTACGCTACGCTTTCGCGGGATCACCTTATTACTCGCTAATAAAATGTCGAAGAACGTAAAAAATTTCTACTTGTGACCCTCTCCCTCTGCTGTTGGTAGTGCGTGGTTTCCGCGGAGGATATAAAGAACACGTTGTAGTTCGCATGAATAACTGTTTCACAGCGCGGCGATGCTACGGTGAAGGAGAAAACAAGTAGTTAAAATGTTTCAGTTTGGACGAGGAATCCGTAATAATCGGACAAACAATGAAACTTTTAGAATGATCAATTTTTATCGTTTCAGGAATGAAGTATGAACATTTTACAATGCTATAAGAAAGAAATACGTGAGAAACATGTTCATCTTTCTTCTTTAAATATTCCGACGTGCGCTTTCTAGTGGATTTTGCTACTTTTGTAAGTCGACGTACCGTTGTCCACTGTAATCGCTACCTCGTTTACTGTTATTTACATACTCACAAGCATCTTTAGTATAAACACAGCTGAATATCGTAAAAATGAGAATCTATGTCGACAGATCCCCGTGAGGATAGTAAACGAACGAAGAATTGTACTTTTTATTATTAAGCTACGTGCAGAAAATGTGATTAATTTGCAGTGGACAATCAGGCGTTAGAGGACATCCTATTCATATGAAATTATCGCCACTTTTTTAAGGAAATGCGAGCGATTTTTTACAGGAATGGCCCCACAGGCGATACCTACACCAAGGGAAATCAAGCCTAGCAAAACGGCTAGTTTATTTTTACGTTTAAAGCGTGGAGGCTTTTCCAAAAACTCATGTGTGAAATTAAAGAATTCTTAGAAAAGACGTATATAAGGCACCAGCATTTTTCATATACACATTACACACTAAAAACTTTGTCTTTTAAAGGCTACGCAAGGTGAAAACGGTCACAGACAAAAAATACGAATTGTTCGAAACATATCGACGCAGTCATTCGTATGTGCTATTTTATGGCGCTTAGGAAACAAGAACGTGTACACAGTATTTTTAAAGCGAAAATCATGAATGTGAAGAATACAGTACTCAAATGGTTCAAATGGCTCTGAGCACTATGCGACTTAACTTCTGAGGTCATCAGTCACCTAGAACTTAGAACTAATTAAACCTAACTAACCTAAGGACATCACACACATCCATGCCCGAGGCAGGATTCGAACCTGCGACCGTAGCGGTCGCTCGGCTCCAGATTGTAGCGCCTAGAACCGCACGGCCCCTTCGGCCGGCAATACAGTACTGTAAAGCAAATGCTACGCTATTTCGATATACGTAATAAGAAATTGAGAAGGCTGGTACACTTTGTGGCTAGTAACATTCAGTTGGCCAAATAGAATTTTAAAGAGAAGATAAAGCGCGGCGACAAATCCTAGCACAGAAATGTGTGTAGTATTCGAGACAACTCTTGCAGTAGATTCACTGAGCCGCGGTAATAGATACATAAAACGACTGCTGAGACACCGGCCAGTGCAAACAATACACGGCAAGCCGAGGAAGGAGTATTTGCGAAAAACTGAGAAGCGTGTTACTGGTGCGGATAATTAATTAACTGCCCGCCGGGTGACAATTAAATTTTTAAAAGGGCGCCAGTAAACACAGATTTAAATAATATGCAAATATTTATCTTAATCTGGCAAATGAGTATGTACGGAAGCTGTAAAGCTGTGTGGTGTCGTTGAAATTAGCACGTTCATTTTAAGGCGCTCGCGAGTTTCAAATTCACAGATGGACATTTGCCGTGGTTTACTTATTCCTTGTGGAACCAAGGTCAACATATTGCATTGGGAGTGCAATCGCGCAGCGTCACTGTTGACGAATGAATTTTCAAATTATTAAGAGGGGGAACATCGTATCCACTTCTCTGTCCGTATCGTACATTTTACATCTGGGAAAATTCTCTAGTAGTTCTGCAACTGTGAATTAAAAAACGATTTGCTTTCGACCAACGCATCATATCATCATGTGTATCGACCGCAGTTTAATACTTCCACTTTTTTCTTGGGCGTTTTAGTGTTTGCATACAAATTTTATGTAATTATTTTTAAGTCACGTGTAGAATAACGTTAGCAAATAGAAAGTCGTGTTGACGTCGATGATATTGCAACACAGTTGTATTTTATACAGCTCTCCAGAGTAGGTACTTAGATCTGTGAAACGTGTGAGGCAGACAGACGGAAATACTTTGAATAATAGCTTAAAACAGCAGTAATTGCTACAACATTGTTTTGGGCGCGTCTCTGAAGAGCAGGCGCGGCGCGTGTGCAGCCTAATAACGATAGAAATAACTCCTTAAACCGCTGTAATAAGGGCGCAAGGGAAGAAATCGAGGGAGTGCCTTGTTTGTTTTGCTGGGCGGTGGAAGTAATTAGGCACACATCAAGTGACATAATAAATTAGCCGTCGCCATGGCGCCGCGCCGGCATTTAAACAGTGCGTGTTTGAGGAGTATTTTACAACAATCTGCCGCTCCTACGCGACGCCATCATTTCCGGTAAGCGCAAAGGCGTCGATCACAAATTGTAGTGACCACTGTATCAGTTAGGGTTGGGAAAAAAAACGAGCGGTTAAACCGATACCAGTATTTTAGTCCTGAATAAGCGGTATTTTATGGTATTTATTTGGTTTCGGCTATAACGGTATTTTTTATTTTTTAGTAATAATCGGGTAAAAAACCTAAATATCAATTAGCCATAGCAGCAGTGCTTAAATTTTGCGTTTTTTAAACAAACCTTTTCTTCAAAAGAGGAGTAAATTTTATTCGTAAAATGTGCATAGGTTTGAAATACTGCGTTGTGGAAAATGAGAAAAGCGATCACTGTTATTTTAATAACAATGGCGGCATAAACTAACAGCAAACACATAGCACAAAAACTGGTACTGCATTGCTGAGACACCATCCGTTGAACTGCAGCGTGGCACTAACCCTAGTCTGGAAATTTTTT
This sequence comes from Schistocerca nitens, assembly GCF_023898315.1. Taxonomy (NCBI): domain Eukaryota; kingdom Metazoa; phylum Arthropoda; class Insecta; order Orthoptera; family Acrididae; genus Schistocerca; species Schistocerca nitens. Next base: position 914,447,709 of record NC_064616.1, read on the forward strand.
TACTGAATGACGTAGCAATGAAGCACAGTTCATCGTTTGCTTTAAAAGATTAACGATTTGTCTGCCATTTCTATGGAATAATAAAAGAGGAAGGAAATTATTGTAACAGTAATAAATTAAAAACTTAATAATTCATTGTTAGTATGCAATAAAAATAGAAAGTAGCTGATATGCTATTTGTTTCTATATAATATGCCTTTATATGATTGTAGCCCTTAAAAACGGACAAATTAACACGAAAAACAGAGTCCTTTAGTCTCAGTTTTCATCTTTCAGCACTGAGTATACGTAGTGCCCAAATAGCGGTGTGATCCCCGATTACAACATGATTTTTGAGCAGAGTTTCAAAAAATTAGGATCAACAGGAGAATACTGATGATTTTTTTGAAATATTCAACCACTAATCACTTTGCGAGAAAAACAGATAACAGTGGATGGACTGAGATTTCTTTCCTTTTTTTGCCTATTTACTTTAATATTTTGATTCTATGTATCTTTTGAGTCTATGCATATGAGTCAAAATTTTTCAGTTTTTGCTTAATTTCTATGTTTATTACTGATAATAATAGGAATAAAAAACCGAAAATCGGTTATTTCAGAAACTTCCTATTTTGCATCGTTTTAACACTGAAGTTAATCTGGCGAGTATATATATATATATATATATATATATATATATATATATATATATATATATATATATATATATATATATAACCAGAAACCGATTGTTTCAGCGATAACTGCCTTCCCTAGTATCAGACCGTTATTTATACAGCATATTCAAAATAACTTCACCGGGTGCATAAAGAAATATATGGTCTCGATGTTTCTTGGGAAAAACTTTCATCCACGTGCCAATGGTTACGAGATAAATCTGTCATAATAAAAATTCAGGATCTAGCTTACAGAACTACATAAGCGGCACGAAAAAGCCTAAAACAAATGTACTGCTGTTAGTTTTGGTGCGATGCCGATAGAGGAATAACTGAATTAAACTCTGTATCATCCCTGCAATACTACAAACACAAGATTAAAACTATTTTTTTCCATAATTTCTTAAATTATGGTTTATTTCGTTGTGGCTTAGTAAAACAATTTCTTACTTGAAAAAACACAAATTTGAATGTTCTGTCGTATTTCCATTTCCTATTAATATGTTTTTGTGAGACAAGACAATTATCACACAACATCTGTATAGTGTTCGTCTAATACCGTCTGTGACCTACAGAAACTAAAGATGGCCAACATATAGACGAAAGCAATAATGACTGTTGACATAGTATGTGTCTCAAATAAAAAGAAGTATACAGCTATAGTAGTTAAACCGTGTGTTGATAAACTCATAAGGAAATACATAAATTATGGTGCAGTACTAATAACAGCACTAAAATCATATTCCAAGGTTACAAATTATGTTACAATTAAACTGAAATTAAATAGATATCCGGCATTGTACGTTTCGGATATTAAGACATGTTTATACAGAACAACACATAGCATTATTGAGCTTCCCATAGGCTAAATCATGTATTTGTGTGCGAATTTTATGTATTGCAAACAAGTTAAAGAGGAGGTATTTTAAATTACGAAGTATGTTACAACGCTAAGGGGTTAATTGGTAAGAGACAGTACAGCTGCTGTTAAGACAACAGTACTTATCGTATCACCACCACGACACGTAATCTATTTAATCATATGTAATGGCATTAAAATTAAAGGGCAAAGGGGACTTATCCTTAAACGCCGGTTTTAATAGTTAGGCGGAATGAAATGTCGTGTGGCTAGGGCCTCCCGTCGGGTAGACCGTTCGCCTGGTGCAGGTCTTTTCGAGTTGACGCCACTTAGGCGACCTGCGCGTCGATGTGGATGAAATGATCATGATTTGGACAACACAACACCCAGTCCCTGAGCGGAGAAAATCTCTGACCCAGCCGGGAATCGAACCCGAGACCTTAGGATTGACATTCCGTCACGCTGACCACTCAGCTACCGGGGCCGGACTCGGAATAAAACGATATTGCTGGTATGTACTGCTCTTGGACGATATTTTTTTGCCTTCTGTCAATAATCTCAGATTATCTTGTCTCAGAACTTACTACCCAATTGCAACCGAAGTGCTCTAGGTAACAGTATTGCCTTCGTCCTCAGTGACACGTCTGGACAGAAAATCACTGTTGCAAAATCTTTCAGATTTACAGAAGTTTAATTCGTCTTTTTGCAAAATCTGATAGATTGTATGAAGAAGCCTCCTAGCTGTAATGCCAAAGAATCGTAATTTGCTACATCCCTACTTTCTTTTGACAAGTAATATAAACTCTTGTTACGCATTGCCAAATGGATGATGATGTTTGGTTTATGGGACGCTCAACTGCGAGGTCATCAGCGCCCGTACAAAGTCCCAATTTTTACACAGTCCAATTTGTACACAATCCAATCTAGCCACTGTCACGAATGATGACAATGAAATGATGAGGACAACACAAACACCCAGCCCACGGCAGAGAAAATCCCCAACCCGGCCGGGAATCAAACCCGGGACCTCGTGATCTAGAGTTAGCAACGTTAGCCACTAGACCACGAGCTGCGGACGCATTGCAAATGTAACATATATACTGTGTTTATGTATACTGGAGCTATTTATTTACGTTTCATTATGATGAAAAATCTTATATCATTTTGAGATGATCCCTGGGTGAATGAATGAATAAATTAATAAAAATGGCGGGTATCATTGATCGACAAATGCGTCGTATTTTCTCGAGGTCGTCGACAGGTGCAATGTCACTGTATTGTGTGGAGCTGACCGTGGATGTCTTGCGTAATGTATAGGACATGGCGTGCTGGGTGTTACCACGGTGCTCAGAGGTATGGAGATGCAAATTTAAATGCTTTCTTTGTAATACTAGTAGGTTTTAGATTACCGCGAGGGCACATGCTATTTTGAAAAAAAAAGGTTATAGGCGTAAAATTTGACAACCTCTAGAACAAGGATCTTGTTCTGAAGTGCAATCTGAAATGCGCAAATTGCTTCAGTTTTTCAGTATTCGTGCACTGTTACTAAACACTTGAGACGAGCTTAGACCTTCTACCAACGTTGGAATGTTACGAAACTATGTCTTGTAAGTGACGAGGAATTATTCACCGGAAAGCTTTATTGTGGGGGCCTGAGCAATGTTGTCTGACGGTAACGTATACTTGGGTACCCGATTACCCTGAACGAAGCAAGTCTTTTTTCTTATAGTCCTTGTCTACCAATTTCGATACTGTTTGCTGTCACTTAAGGATAAAAAAAGCAAAGTAGGTGCAACGCCATTTTCAAGCAGCAATAAAAGATAGCATAAACACATTTACACATTAAAAAAATATGGGTTAATATTGTGTTGTATATGCCGGCCGAAGTGGCCGTGCGGTTAAAGGCGCTGCAGTCTGGAACCGCAAGACCGCTACGGTCGCAGGTTCGAATCCTGCCTCGGGCATGGATGTTTGTGATGTCCTTAGGTTAGTTAGGTTTAACTAGTTCTAAGTTCTAGGGGACTAATGACCTCAGCAGTTGAGTCCCATAGTGCTCAGAGCCATTGTGTTGTATGTACTATAAACTCTCCATGAAATACATTCTGTAAAACGTCTAGAATTTCGGTGAGGTCAGCACGAAAAAATAAATGTTAAATGGACGTTAATACACGCATCGATTACAAAAATACCTGCCCAACGGCCTTAAAGTTCACAGAAGGTGACGTTATATCAGTCTGAAACAAAGTTTTTTCAATTCACAACTGGTTTTCATAAGAAAACAACAAAAAGTATTCAAATTACTAGCGTCGTTACTACCTTCGAAGACAGCACGCCAGACATGGATTCGCACCCGGGACGCTACCTATCGCACACAGTGCGCTGATAATCATGCGTATATACGTCGAATACCGTGCGTGTAACAGAAATGTTTCGAAACGTTCGTAGACAGTGTGGGTTGTTCGTGAGAATGTTTTCTAATAACTTTAAGAGACTTCTAGACAAACTACGATGCAATTCTGACAGAAATTTACTTTTACACGCTGATAAAACAATGCTGGAAAACTAATCTTGACGTTAGGCTTCTGATATCGGTAACGGTGATTTCGTTTACTGAGATCATTTCAGATTAACTGTATTACTTCGAAGAAATAAAGGAATATTAGTGCGCAGTTCTGTACTACTAGGCCTTCAATAGGAACCAGTGTCCCCCCCCCCCCTCTCCCACAGAGTCTTTTCACAAGCTCACACAAGACATAATAATTCTGTTGTGATTGCGACTGGTGTTGCTCTGTCGTCGCAAGAATTATTAGGAAAAAGTGGCCAGGGGTACGAGTCTCGCTCTGCAAGCCAACTGCGTCTTCGGGCCAAGAAAATGCTTGCCAATTTGCGACCGATTGTTTGTATGTTTGTTTGGCTGTCTTGCAGAAAAACCGAGGAAATTATCGCTCCTATAACCCCCAAGTTTACGCCCTCGCTAGCCACGAACCGGAGGCAAAGGGCAGGAAATTTTATAAGTATAAAGAAAAGGGGAAAAACGACTATCTACCGGGTCCCCTCTTTCCGGAAACGTAAATCAGAAGTGTAGCATTTTTCTGCAGACGTTGGCGCTTGGGGGAGAGGAGAAGGACAATAGCAGGAATCCGGGAATGATGCCGCTATAATTTGTTTCCGGACAGTTGAGGCACAGCCTCCGTTTCATTAATAGGCTCTGTGAGTATCGGCTGCTGGCGGCGGCCAGGGTGCCAAATTCTGCTGTTTACTGTGCGTATTATGGAACTCTAAGAACCAAGTAAAAACTAATCGCTGGCTTTTATATTAAAAGTGGCGCGCCGTGTCTTTCAGGAATGCTAGTTGTGCCCTTATTAAAGAATACGTTACCTACCGGTTCCCTCACCACAGATGGAATCCAAATTATAAAGCACTTTTTGTCCCGCTTATATTACCGCGATTAATATAATTTCCAAAAGACACGAGAAACTACTGCTCGAGCTGTAGTATCATCTGAACGGGAAGAATCACAAAATTGACGTTAGCATACAGAGCGCAAAGAAACTTAATTTATTTAGCGTACAGTAAAGGCGTGAGAATCATAGGCAATACGGCGGGAGTATGTGAGTGAGCAAGTTACGTGTTCTGAAGGTCATTTCCACGACTTTTATCGAAATGATATGGAACGAGGCTACGATGTACATGATTTGTTTGTAAGTATAGCTACATGCTAGCGATTTAGTTTCCTAAATAACACACTGGCTCAAATTTATTCAAAATGACCATATTACTATTTAATTACTCGTTTAAGTAGTGGTATAGTTCAATTTAGTTTTTCTAGTTATATCTAACAGCAGTTTTAGTAAAAAATTCGTCTATGAAATAGGAGTTTCCCGAAGAAGAATGATTTCAAAAATTTGCGCATTCTATGTTATTGGCCAACTAATTAAAGGTTTTTTTTATGTATATTGAATTCCGTTCTGAACCACGAGCAGCGATAGTAATCAATTACTTATGACGCATTTTATTAGCGTGTATGAAAATTGTGAAGAAACAGTTAAAATCCTAACTCCTTGAAGAGACGCCTACAAGATGATTGCGGGTGAATACCACATATTATCCTCACTACTCGCAATTGTGCAATTAATACTTTCTATTTAAATGATAAGTTATCCCAAAAGCCAATTCCGTAAGACTTTAATGAATGGACGTGTGCATAACATATTATGATGTTGATGTTTCTGATTCCTAAATTAGGAATTATGCGAAGAGCAAAAGTTGCTGAACTTAAAAGCTTCACTGCTGTCTAGCCAGTATCGCTCCAGATGTGATGTTCTTATGTCCCAGAAAGAAAAGTGACACAACAATACTCATACATTTTTCGTCGCCGATAGTTTTCAAATGGTTCAAATGGCTCTAAGCACTATGGGACTTAACATTTGAGGTCATCAGTCCCCTAGACTTAGAACTACTTAAACCTAACTAACGTAAGGACATCACACACATCCATGCCCGAGGCAGGATTCGAAACTGCGACCGTAGCAGCAGGGTGGTTCAGGACTGAAACGCCTAGAACCGCTCGGCCACAGAGGTCAGCGCCGATAGTTTTGATTAGTTGTCTATTCTACGGTGTTACTAATGGAAACCCGATACCTTCTCGGTTACTAAATGATATCTCTTTTACTTTAATTGTAGTGCACATGTGCCACGAAATTTTCCTTTAAAATCCAGCTGTTGCCCTGTTTTGTTACCACAGTTATCATGCACGTTTAAAATATGTAGCAGAGTTCAGACTTAAATTTCCAGTATTGACGTATGCTGTGACTTGATGCAGCCAACAAAATTTCATAGATAGTGTTTTTGTGAGACATTACTGCATCTTCATGGCACACTATTGTCATCTATATTTTTCAACGTTACCTTGTGCTACAGTTAATTTACAAGAAGAATCCAGAAACAGATTCGCGAATAAATGAAATGACGGGTAGTTTAGTAACGAATAGCACAGCAGAAGTGTCGTATGGTATGAGAGACGATCCAAAAGTTTCCGCTCGAAGGCCACGCTAACCCCTTGCCTACATGTAGGTCCTTTTATACCTGCATAGAAGTCGCGTGGGTTGCTTGTACGCTGTAGCAACGCCCGCAGATGAAACATTTTTGATCGCCACTTACATTACTACTTGGGAAGCGATTCACTGTCCTTACGTATAATTTTTTTGACACGGGAGAAAACAATTTTAAACGATAATTTCGACTAGAGACCAAAGTCACTGCCATCCAGTGCATCGTATAACTTGTATTTTCCATGTGATCTGTCGGGCAAGGAGGCGTAAAAAAACACGCTGTCGTTGGAAATGCGGATCCCGCACCTACAGTGACAGCGCGTGCTGAGAAGTGCTATCATTAAATTTGTCAATATTTTTCCGGTTTTTCAGTGCATGTGCGCTACTGTTCTTAAATGAGAAGAACGTCGGACTGCTACCGAACCGAAAAACAATTTTAAATTTATTGGTGAGTAAAGTTTAGATAGGTCACTTCACACATATTATTTATTTTCAACGCTAAGAAATACTCGAGGAATGTTAATTTCGTTATCAGGGTGTTGTATCGCGAAGGACACAGACGCAGAAGCTCCCCGGAATGTCGATAATTCTCCTTCTTTGAGAAAATGTAATTTTTAGTCATGTCTTATAAATACTTAGGATGTCATACAAATCAGTGGAAAGATGAAGTGGGACGACTACATACGCTCAGTAGTAAGTTACCTGAATCAAATGCTTCAGTTGGTGGGTAAGATACTGTGAAACTGCACATCGTCCATAAAAGATATTGCTTTTGAAGCACTTGGGAGGCCTATATTGTCTAGTGTGTAGGATAAACATTAGGTTGATATCACGTCTACAATGAAGGACATCTCGAATGGCTACAAGTTTGTTTCAGTCACAGGGAGGAGTAACTGGGAAGCTGTAAAATAAGAACTATAATCCAAAAACCGATGCCTACTATTTCTCGGGCTCTTTGGAAAATTCCGAGAACCGCCGCAATTTGCGAATATTTTAAACCCCATTCATATAGATCGTGCAGAGGACGTTAAGATGAATTAAACCTTATCAGCTCGCACACAGGTGTGTGTGCAGCTATTGTTCCCATACTAAACCTCCGAAAGAAATTGAAGGAAATCGATAGTATGGTCCAAAAAGAAATGCACGTTATCCACGTTAATGTCATTTTTAGCCTATAAATCTAGATGGGGAGAGTCTTTGGTGCACCGTCACCTTTCAGCACTGATAATTATAGAGGGCTTGTTTCACTTCTTGCGCTGTTATAGAGGGAAATCACTGTCCATAAAAGGGTCTGAAATTCTGTATTGGTGAATGGTACCTTTCAGTAATAAAGAGTTAGGTACTGTACTTGCAGAACCATTATAACGTCAGCTGTATTATGAAGCAGTAAATGAAATCGAATAGCAGTTCTCATGTACTCATAGGTGGAGAATAAATGTGTTGTGTGGACTGCTTACGGTAGCATTTGGTGCAAAGAAATAATGAAAAGCTTAAGTCTAACGAGTCACATCTGAAGTCACTTGCGACGACTGAATATACAGTATTGGTGCGCGTCACGCCTACGGAAGATAGAGAGCAAAGTTTGACGGAGAGTGCGCTGAGGTATGTGGAGGTCGCATTGAGAAAAAATTGTACTCACTGTGGGCCGACCATGTCCTGTGCGAAGTGAAGACGTCTGCCAGGGCGCTGCGTGTGTTGAGAAGTGAGCCTTCGCCCAGGAGCCCGTCTCGAATGGGTTATCGCCTAGGTGACCCTGCAACACCGCAAAAACCACACGTCTCACAATGGGGCACAACACCGTGGTCACCATCACAAGACAGCGATGCAAGCGCGCCGCTCTCTGTAGCTGTAGCTCTTAAGCAGTAACTGCAGCTCGTAAACCCAGGCACATATTATAACGCGCCGTAGCAGTTAACAAAAATCGCTTTACAGCACAATTGTCGAAACTGATCGACGTTTTGTTAGTAAATAATCTGCGCTATTTTATTATTTAATGTTCTCAATTTTCATCCAGACTGAAAAAAACAACAAAATAAAGTATAATTGTAAGTATTCAAACAGCACAAAAACAAATACAAGTAAAGAAAAATGATATGTCTCGAGAGATCGTAAACAACGTAAATGTCTAACAATAAGCCAGCAATCAAAATTTTAAGAACTTTCTAAATAAGGAAATCTAAATCTATATTTTTATATCTGTTATGTAATTATTATTAATTATTGTTGAGTTTAATCTATTGACTTCTAATCTTAACACGGAAAGATCGAGAGCGTATATTATTTACAACATTTAGACAAAACCGTTTAAGAGACTAGCCTAGAAATTCGTTGGAAACAACAATCAGACTTACAGAAGACATCGCCAATAAAAAAAATTACGAAAATAAGGCACTAGAACAAGTTCATCATATCAGAGTGCCCTTGTGTGCTGAAAAACTCATTTTAAACATAAAGAGAGACATTAAAGAAATCGGAAATAGAGACCGGTATGTAATCAGGAAAACTTTAGGTCCAAAATACTCGGAGGATGGAATATACAGACTAAAAGCATATAAAATAATTCAGGCGTTTGACAAATTTTATTAGTATATAAAAAACGCAGGCTAAACGTCAATAGGCATATTAAGAGAATTGGGCCCACTAGACAAGACGCTACGGATCTCACAGTCAGGCTAAAATTCAGACTATACAATTGATCACAGCAGTGAAAGTAGCATGGATCCCATAACATGAAATACGAAGCAGAAAAAACTTAGGCTGTTGGGCAGGCAGAAAAATCCAAGAAGATCGGATGCACTTGGCTGATGATGGGACAAGAGTACATTGTGAGAAAGTGAAAGTAAAATGAACACGAATAAAGGTTAAAATAAAATACCAAAATGCCCTTGGTCGTGCATCGCGTGGTCCAGTGGAAACAAGTTAGGAAGGAAAGTAACAATTTAATGAGATGGTGCGAGGCTAACTGCAACCGCCGTCAGGGAAACACTTCGGGCCCCTTAGGTAAAGTACGGACGGCAGACATTCCGATGGACAGACGGCAGCTGAAGCCCCGCTCTCCGAAAGACGACTGCGCTGCGCCACTGAACGAAGGAAGCGAGTGTTCTTGTTGCAGGATCCTAGAGATCATTCTCAGCTCCGGTATTATCACGTTCCCGCAGGATACAAGCTTCTCTCTAAGAATGAGCTGGGGTAACACCAATTGCTCTATTCACATACGAGGGTAATCTCAAAAGTAAGGTCTCCTATTTTTTTTATAAGTACAGAACTCTGTTTGTGTGTCAGTTGGTCACACTTATGAAGAGTGCCTCACGCGCTGTGTGTAAATATGCGCATGCCGCGCTCAGGCTCTCAGTCTTGACTTGGCAGCCGTTGAGAATGGAGTTCCCGTTGCGCGCAGTTATTCGGTTTTTGAACGGAAAGGGCACTGCGCCGATTGAAATCCATCGCCAATTGACGGAAGTGTATGGTGAGTCATGCATGGATGTCAAAAATGTTCGTAAGTGATGTAGATAGTTTGCAGCTGCTCGGACCGAAATTCATGACGAACAAAGCAGCGGGAGACCGTCAATTTCTGATTGGTAGGTTGGATCAGGATGGCCGGACGCGGGATTGAACCGTCGTCAATTTCTGAGCAGACAGTGTTGAAGGTTGAGCATAGCATGCGTGAAGATCGGCGGATCACCCTGGATGATCTCTGCACGTTGGTTCCTGAGGTTTCCCGAAGCACCGCTCACAGAATTTTAACGGAAACATTGAACTACCTGAAGGTGTGCGCAAGATGGGTGCCACGCATGCTGACTGAAGACCACATGCGGCAACAAGTTAATGCTTCTCGCGCATTTCTTCACCGCCTTGCAGCCGAACAGGACAACTTTCTGGACTGGTTAAAAGAACATTTGGCTGGAAAGCGATTCAGCTCCGACGACGAGGTGAAAGAAGAGGTTCATAACTTTCTGAACAGCATGGCGGCGAGCTGGTATGACATGGGCATACAAAAACCTACAAAAATGCATCGACAGAAATGGTGATTATGTCGAAAAATAGCTAAATGTTCAAGCTGTAAACTGATGTAAACCATTGTAGAAATAAACAGGTCTATGTGCTTATAAAAAAAATAGGAGACCTTACTTTTGGGATCACCCTCGTATAATATCTTACACATGGCAAATGCAAGTAGATTCCGTCTTCCTAGATCTCTGAGAGGAGTTCGACACCTTACTAGATCGGCAATTAATAACCAAAACACAATCTTATGAAGTTTCTTCACTGATGGGGGATTAACTAAACAAATTTTTAACTAATAGAACCTAGAAACTGGCAGAGAACGGTGAATGTTCAACGGAAACGAAACAGAACGGAAGCATTTTGTGTGACGTGCAAGCGTAATGTGCCCTCTCATGCTTCCAGTATATGTACACGCTTTATTAGATGGACCGGGGTAGCAGCAATATATCAGATTGTTCGCTGATGATGCTATTGTCTACAGGAAGATGACACAGCTGGACGATAGTAAGAAAATATGTATAAAATTTCAGCTTGATGTAGTGAATGACAACTCTCGTTTATTGCAGGTAGATATAAGATAATGCGTATGACAGATAGAAAGGACATGGTAGTATCTAATTACAATATAGTAGTGTAGCTAGGCAGGTTAAGGTGCAATCTGCACTGTTTACAGATTTCCGACGGCATCATCAATGATACCATTATGAAACATTGCCAGATTTCTACCCTTTCCCCCACCCTCAGACACAGACCAGTTGCCCTGTGTATAAAATAGTGGGAAATTCAAAACACTGGCGGGATATTAAAAAATTGCTCGATTTCTCCCACCCCTCTGACATTACTGTGGAGTAGGCCCCTTTTCCTAAGTATAAATTAATGGGAAATTCAAAAACCCAAGATCAGCAATTGTCCTATTGGTTGAAAAACCAAGATAGCGGACGCTGGGATACTAGTGCACCCTGCATGGTTGTCGGATTTCCCCAGCCCCTATAACATAAGAGTTCAACAGGGCAGACCATGAGATACTGTTGAAACCTGTGTGGCTGTCGGATTTCATGTGTTCTAAGTTTAGAATCTTGCCCTAAGTATAAAATGACGGCAAATTAAAAAATCCACGCAACCTACGTTTAAAACTCACACAGCTTAGATGTTTAAACAATTTTCCCCATTCCAGATACCCAAGTTTAAAGCTAAGCGCTGTTTAAACATTAATAGTAGGATAGGATATGAAGAGATGCGCCTTTATTTTATGTCCAAACAATTTCTCCCACCCCTCTGACATCAAGTTTAAACAACTGCCATCATAAACTAGGAGCTGAATTGCCCTAGGTTTAAACATTTATGGTAGGAATACGACAGAAACAAATGTATCTTTATTTAAATAAAGAAATGCAGGGAGTATTCCCAACCACAAGCTCCACACATCCCCTTCGTGAAGTTCACTGCCAGTACAGTATATGGTGCCAGAGGCTGCTGTCCTATATCCACTTGTGCTATGCTCGTATTTAATGTTTAATCAATATCCTCCACCCCTCTGATGTCACAGTTAGCATGATTTACACCCTAAGTTTGGAAACCGAGAACTCACTTCTCCTAAGTTTAAAATGGCGGGATATTGGAAAAATTCACTTGGCCTAAGTTTAAAAAGGCGAGAAATTAAAAAAATCACTTACCAAAGTTTAAAATGGTGGGGGGCCGGCTGGTTGTCAGAACTAGAGCACTTGTCCTAAGTTTGAAACCGTATAGCTCACTGGTGTAGCCTGCATGGCTGTTAAGAAATTGAAACCGTCGTGTAACAGGATAGGAATGGGGTTGGTATTCACTTACATTTTATTTGTTTAAGCACTGACACTCACACCACACTAGTCCACTAGCATTTCTCGCAAGCATTTTGGCAGCGTATTCCTAATTGCCGCTCCACACCACGTCCACCAAGAGACGGAGTCAACTGGCGTCAGACTTAGGCAGTTACAGTGCACATGCCCAAACCCGGCAGCACAGCCGTCGTATTCGCAACTCAGTGCTAGATGCTACAGCAGATCTTTTTGTCTTGTTTATCCAGTTGCTTCCAACTTCACAATACGTGTGTGAACCACCTGATGCCACGTCATGCAGCTACAATGCAGGAAGATGTTTGTCCTGTATTGTATGCTACGGGCAGTCCCCCTCCCTTCACAATTCACAACTGGATACATGACTTCACACTGAACCTGCTCCAATCTTAGAACTGGATCGTTTCTGCCCTCTTACTTGTTAGAAACGCATCGCTTTGAGACACATTTCTAAGGTGTTAATCACGACTCACCTACTAATTTTCAGCCAACAGGACAATGGCCCATCTTGGATTTTTGAATTTTCCGCTAATTTATGCTTAGAACAAGTGAGGTGAAGAAAAACTCCGGATTTTTTGAATAGCCACCATTTATTTTAACTTCGCACCATTTTACACACAGGGCAACTGGCCCATGTCTGAGGGTCGAGGGAGGGGAATGGGAGAAGTTTGGCAACATTACATGATGACGTCATCAGAAACCTGGTAACGATGGAGACTGCACCAAGATCTGCTTAGTCACACTACTCAGTATTAGTGGCGATCTTGTAGACCACGTCGGTACCTTCAATATTTACAACTAATACTAGGACGCGACGTGAAATGGAATGAAACCGAAAAGTCTGTAACAGGTAGGGCGAATGGACGACTCAGATATTTTAGAGAGGCTGTGGGACAGCGGGGTGCATCTGTAAAGGAAATCGCGTACACGAAACTAATACTGTCTACTGTCCTTATCGAGCAGACGTGAAGACTGTACAGCCTACACGAAACGGAGATACTAAGGAGACATTAATGGGATCTTTGGAAGAAAGGCAACGTTGTTCTCGCGGAAAAACCTCTCAGGTAAATTAACAGAATGGTGTTTTAGGACGACTGAGCTGTTTGTATAGCTTAACGGTGCCCTAGAGTGGAGAAGAGCGAGGTGAGCAAGACCTGCATCGAACCCTCACGGCGGTTGAACTATCGTTGATATGGTACGCTATGATGGCGGTTTGAAGGCGATTTTCTACGCTCGTTCAGGCAAAAGATGGGCTAGTTCCAAATCTCGATCTCAGAAAATGCGATACACGAACAGTTAAAATACGATAACACATGTACCAAAGTTTACACGCTTTCCTAACAGATGGCGTATCCCCCTTAGGTCTACTGACGACTGTGATGACAGGAAAGGTATCCTGCCCCACAGAAAAGTTAAATAAAAAAAAATCTGTAATATTACTAACCACAACGGGATAAACACTAGGAAACGGAGAGGTATTCGAGAACGCCTGGGCGACAACCATCGTTTACCTCATGTACGAGTCATGAGATTAGGGCGCACGCAGACATTTACGGATTCCTTCGTTCAGTACTCGGATGCAATAGTATAGGTAATCGCTAATAGTGGTAAGAAGTACCCTTCGCCAAGTAATGCACAGTAACTTGCTGGGGATATATGTAGATGTTGAATGAAGACAAAATAACACTTATGTGGTCATTAGATGTTTTGTAATACCGTACCCAAACGCTAATATTGTGTTTGATTAATACAAGTAAACTGTTTTCTGGTTGCCAGCATGTTACACAGTTGACTAACGCCACATAAATAAGACTGTTTCAAAATCAACATTTTCAGATTTCGTTTACCGTTTGCAGTTACAACTTAAACGTAGAATTTGGACGTTATTAGAAATAACAAAAGCCGGAGAACGCTGGGTCTCACAAAGGTAGGCGCAAAAGATTTCGGTAAGCAATTTAAGCGACAAGTGGGACGTGACTTTTCTTGCAACACTCGTTTCGCAACGGTATTAACAATGCTACTCAGCAGTATGTCAGACAAAATAAGCACTACGATACATACTTCCTACAACTGATTCATAGCAAGGGCATTAGTAAAATTTAGTACTCGTAACGCAGGACAAGAAAATAATGTTAATATTCGAGAATGAAGAAGAAAGAACTATCCCGGAAATCTCGTGTGTATGTCAAAGCTACATGTACCTTTGAGATTAAGGTTATTAGAGACGAAGCAACAGTTCGGATTGCACAAGTCAGGGACAGCAATTAATTGTGGTACCAAAAGGCCACCTCTTTAGGTCACTAATTCGTAACTCACGAATCACTTCTTAAGAAGAGAAAAATATCAAATTAGTTTGTTAAAGGCAGAGGCTTCTCTGCAAGTAGAAGAGTAATTCATAAAAATATCACTCAGAAGTTTTCTGGTAAACGTCCTGTAAACAACTACGTCAACAAACAACTATGATATTTTCGATAGCCACCTAAAGTAGGAACCTATACGTCGCAGATGCATTTGTTGTTCTAGCATGACGACGGATTTTTTTTGGTATCGAGCTGTGTATGCATTTGAAGTGTGGAACTACGTGAGTATTGGCATCAGAAGCTACGAGGGCTTATCAATGAAAGGCAATGTGTTTTTAAGCACAAAACTGAATTTAATTGTTAACGTAGTCCTCTTTTAACTAATCTGTACTCGGCTCAACGCATTTTCCAGTGAGTAGATCGCACCTCTGAAAAGCGATTCAGAAAGCTCTGCTATGCTGAAATTCAATGTGCGAGGTCACAAGAGACGGAGCTCGAGCTCATTTGGACAAAAGTGGGGCTAGAAGACATGCTCAGGGCACCACTGTGTCATTCGCTCGAAGTGATTCTTGTAAATCACGGAAAATCTCGATCAGGATGAGCAGCGGACCATGTATATTGTGGCATCTCATATTCTCTCAACTAGATGTGAAGGTCAGCAGTAGATCCGGTAAAATATTTCTTATGTACAACAGGTATAGGAGAATTACTGGAGCAGTAAAAAATCTTATAGTAGGACAGCTTGTAAGACCGATAGCTAGACACGTCACAGAACTCAAGTGACCGCTGGTAAGGATTTCAGCGAAAGCACACTCGTGTTTTGGAACAATGGTTTTCAGTTTGGAACAAATTAAGAAGGCTTTCAACAATGAATGCAACACGGAACATTAACAGATGTCGAGTGAGGTGACATAATAATTGCGACACTGGACTCGCATGGGACACGTCCTGCCACCGAGTTTCAGGTTTTCCGTGGTTTCCCAAAATGCCCAGAAAAAGAACAAGGCCGGTTGCTCCATGCAGTCCTAGCTTGCGCTTCGTCTCTAATGACGTGTATTCCCTACCCATCCTCAGCTAGTGGGCATCCACTGCTGGACAAGGCCAACTCGAGACTTTTCCAGGCATTAACAAAGACCAACTCGTGACTTTTCCAAGCATTACGGGCTTCAGCTATACGTATACTTTTGTTGTCATCTGGTCACCTCCCTTTGCATCATTCTAATCTCGCAGTTCCACCTAGTACCAATTCGCATCTCTATAGTCCCGCAGACCTCAATTTCATTGTCATAATTATGTCTTTCCAGTCTGTTCGCAGATTTATTTATCTCGTTTCCTGTTTCTCTAAATAATTTTCGGGACGCATTCTCTATTCATCGCTGAGCAAACTTCAGTTTTTGAAGGCTTTTTGTGTTAAAAGTCATTGTCTTACTGGCATAGGTTACAACTGTCAACATACGCTGACTGTAAGTTTTGGTTTCAGACAGATTGGAAGCTTACTTTTGAAAACCATAATATAGTTTACCAGATGTTCTCAGCGACATCTTTATTCTTATTTATTGCTTTATGTGTACCTCCAGTCGTCGTTTCAACTCTCCTAGATGCAAAAACTCATTAACGGGTTCTATAACTTCACTATTAATAAGTACCGTTTTGTTTTCGAGATGTCCATTTCATCCTTATGATGTTACATCACTACTGCGCGCTGGCCGCTGTGGCCGAGCGGTTCTGGGCGCTTCAGTCTGGAACCGCGCGACCGCTTCGGTCGCAGGTTCGAATCCTGCCTCGAGGATCGATGCGTGTGATGTCCTTAGGTTAGTTAGGTTTAAGTAGTTCTAAGTTCTAGGGGACTGATGACCTCAGATCTTGTCCCATAGTGCTCAGAGCCATTTGAACCATTTTGAACCCTACTGCGCTGGATGCATTCAATGATTCTGCTGGGTAAGGTGACATACGGCCGTTGTATTCTCTACCGAGGCAAGCTGGCCCACGACTCTTGTAAATGGTGCTTAATAATTTGGATACTGGTACTGGGACCGCGTTTCATCCGAGTTTACCCCACAATGTTCTAGCCGGGACAAGTATAGCGATCTTGAGGGCCACTGAGGTACGTAAACATCACGCAGACAGTTCATCCCCCCCGCATCCCGTGTGTGGACGAGCATTATCCTGTTGAAAAATGACCACACGATACTGTCGCATGAGAAGTAACACAGGATGTCCGTGACGTACCATTGTGCCGTCAGGGCTGCCTCGTTCACTATCAGCCGTGAGCTGAAGTCATAACCCACGGCGACCCACACCATGACGTCAGGAGTATACACCGCTGTGCCTCTCCAAAACATTCGAAGAATGGGACGCCTCCCAAGGTCGCCGCTATACTCATCGACAATGGTTAACCCACGTTGCTGAAGAGCTGCGATTCATTGTCGAACACAATGCCACGCCATTCATCAGCTGTCTATGCTTCCCGATTACGTCACCGTTCCAAACGCAGACGTTTGTGTTGCGGTTTTAACGGCAGCCTCCGCTATTTTTCTCGGAGTGCAGGCGCAGATGTGAAGGGGCAGCGGTGTGCTTAGTGCCTTCCTTGTGGTGCTCACACATGTCCGACTGGAAACTTGACGACACGTGTGCCTGCCCTCACATTCCCTTGCAGTCCACCACGGGGCCACAGTCACATCCAAATGCCCTACGAATATGGATATTGCACGATTCGACCAGCTGGCCAAAAGGAGATCGACAACACGGCCCCTTTCAAACGCTGTCAGTTGCTGATAACACTGTCTTAACGAATGTGAGGCATCTTCGTATTCTTCACAGTGATAATATCAGACAGTGTTCACGTCCCTTATATACCCTACTAGGTCTGGTAACAACACTAAATACGAACGTCACTAATCCATCCTGGTGGCCGTTCTACCTGTCACGGAGAGTTGCAACTCTATAATCACTTACGTACCCGCCGATGGTGTGTACGTGTACAATGTTCGCTGGCAGCCGACCACGTCTCCTGGAGGCTTTATTTATCTTTTTTTGTCAGTAGTGTATGCTCTCGTAAGAGCTGACAGATACTTGCAATTTCCGCTTTGCAGTATGTAGTTGGACTCAGTCCAAACAAATACTGCTCATCATGTCTTCCATGCGAAGCCCAATGTTGACGGAAAGCGTCGCTTTGTTTCCCGTTATATCACTAATGTATCCTGGTGGCCGTTCTACCTCTCATGGAGAATTGCAACTCTATAATCATTTACGCACCTGCCGATGGTGTGTACGTATACGACGTTTCTCCGACAGCCGACCACGTCTCCTTTAAAGCAAAAATTTACGTGCCTATTCGATAGAGCAGTCCAAAACTGGTCTGGTGCGATATTCGCTTCATCGATATGTATTAACGGGTACAGTAAAAGACCGAGACCAACCAGTACAGTGGCAGCGACAGCACCGGCCTGGCCCAGACTGACTGCTACCTCCACACAGCAGTGCTGCTCAGCCATTGTTGGAGTACTGGTTACTCTTCGTATTTTACTGCTCCTGTTGATACGGACTGATGAAACGAATTCCGCACTAGACTAATTTAGGTCCACTCTATCGAATGACTACTTGAAATACCGCTTAAAAAAACCATATTGCTTGCAACAGAAAAGAAACCCACGCTTTCCGTCGACGCTGGGCGTCGCAAGAAAGACGTGATCAGCAGTATTTGTTTGGGCTGACTCCAACGACACACTGCAAAATCTCTTAGGACTGACATACAGGGTGACAATTATTGAACTATATGAAAAAAACCTAAATTATTTACAATCTACGGCGTGCACACACTTTATTCATCATTTAAACGTCAATACGGATATTCGGATTTAGGTTATGACATGTTCGATATGCCTGTCATCATTGGCGATAATGTGGCGCAGACGAATAGCGAAATTCAGCATGAGGTGTCGGAACATCGATGCTGTCGATGACCTACAGAAGGCAGTTTTAAGCTCAGCAGTGGTTTTGGGGTTATTGTTGTATACCTTGTCTGTAATATAGCATCACAGAAAAGAGTTGCATGCGTTCAGATCCGGAGAATATGGCGGCCAATCGAGATCCATGCCAAGCAGAGCCAGAATCTGGTCCCCAAACAGCTCCTCTAGGACATCAAACACTCTCTTGCTTCGACGGGATCGAGCTCTGTTTTGCATTAACCACATCTTCTGAAATCGAGGTCACATTGGATTATGGGGATGGAATCATCTTCCAATACCTTCACGTACCGTTCGGTAGCCACCGTACCATCAAGGAATATCGCACCGATTATTCCGTGACTGGATATTGTAAACCACACAGTCACCCGTTGAGGCTGAAGAGACTTTTCGAACGTGAAACGCGTATTCTCAGTGCCCCAAATGCGCCAATTTGATTGTTGACGAACCCATCCAAATGCAAGTGGGCTCCGTCGCTAAACCAAACCATACAGTGGATACTAATTCACATCATGTCCCGCGGCCAACCGCGCAGTTTGAACGTATTAACACAAACCGTTCAGAAGTTATGATGACTTTATTTCATATAGTTCAATAATTGTCGCCATGTACATGTATATACCAAATTAAAAAAAAAAATGAAGATCAAGGTTTAGTGTCTCGCAGTGAATTCTTTTCTTAGAAACGATTATGAATTTCACTAAGAAAACCGTATTGTAGGCTTAGCGCCCATAACAAAAAAACATGAAACAGAATTATAATACAAAAAAATAAAAAAAATCTATAAAACTAAGCACATACTGAATAAAATATAAAAAATGCCTTAAACTTGGCTAATTCAATGAATTGTACACACACACACACACACACACACACACACACACGCACAGAGAGAGAGAGAGAGAGAGAGAGAGAGAGAGACGCATGCAAGCGTGTGCAGAATATCAGCTGCAGTTTCTTTTCGGTTTTGATATAAGTCGTCATGCTTCTCGTACCGCGCGTCTATATAAGAAAGATTCTTTAGATAGCTATGTGTGCACAGCTGGACAAATTTGTTCCTCTTAGTATCCCATGGAAGAATATACTTCAGATTGTTTTGATATCGACTTTTGCATAGGAATTCTGTGTGTTTGAAGGAGAGGAACTGTTGTAGGGATACAACACTAAAATTCTCGTTAACATAATAAGTCCATTACTTTTCTTTGAACTGTTAACATATACATTTACAGTATTTAAAGCAGATTATTCCAGATTATGCGTCTGCTGATGTTTTACATACATTGTGCATATTGTAATCAGAAGCCTATGTTAATTTTTTTATGTTGTACAAAATGCGAAAGATTATAACAAAATGCATTCCTTAAGCAACGTAAGAGATAACAAAAATTATACTGAACCCTCAGAAAGAGAAGACTTTGTTACAAACGATAAATGGAGCACTATCTTAAAACAAGAGAAAATTCATTATGGCAGCTTATCTAGGGTTTTTCTGTTGTCTACTGCACTGGTGAGTTAGCAGTAAAATGGTTGTCTCTTCGGGTGTACAACCACGTACTGTACGACATGTCTTTCTTGAATTAATTTTCCATTGGCTATAATAAACTCAACCACTCATTACTCAGAGAAATGAATGACTAGCTGCGCATCTTAAAATTGATTTTCACTGCAGGCCATGACAAAGTTTATCTCGTTAAAAGGTGAGATTTATGTGACATACGCATTAGAGCAACCGAGGCATTATTCTTACTTATCTTAAGCATTAAGGTAGACACATTAATGTCTTTATTCGATAGACAAGGGTAGTTAACGAGAGGCGCACAGTAATTAAGTCTCATCAAAAACATATAGCATCGTGCGACCAACACGGAATCGTCCTGAGGTGACTTCGTATTCCTGTACGCTGGCGTGTTTCCTACAGCGTAAAAGAATTCACGATAATTTTCACCGAAACATGAGAGCAAATTAAAACTGTCAGTGTAATAGTTCCGTATTCTGATAACATTTGTCTGGTATTATTTTGAGAACATTATGAGACTCGTACTGCGAGCTACATTTATAGCACCGATGAAAATACGTTACTAATGTTATCTGCACTCTGGTACAACACGCAACTTAAATTATACACTGTTTACAACTGTATACCTTTTGTTGTCGACTTTCAATAAAGGAGAACTGGAAAACTTTCAACTTTTGTGAAGCATTTTATCTTTCTGTGTAATATCCGTGTTCGTGGGAGACCTATGTCTTCAGGAATAGATTTCACGAAGTTGTGCAGGAATTGCTATATCTTAGACGGATGGGCTGGACTAAGCTCTTACTACTGGCCGCATTACTATAAGGTATGTGTGATTTTAATCACATTCTCGTGGAATTTCCGTGGAGAGAGAGGTGGTAAAATAGCTGAGATACAGTAATCTAATTCAAGGAAGTGGGAATCAAATCAACATCAGGTGACTCTGTTATAGGTTTCCAAAAATCAGTTCAGGGTGGGCGACCAGCCTCGGCCAATCGTTAACCAATTATCTTGTGTTTCGTCTGTAATGACCTTGATGTCGGTGTACCAACCTTCTTACGTTTTAAAATAATTTTTTTTCGCACACATACTGAAAAGGCTAACACAAAGTAACTTTAGGCATACAATGTAAACAAGCATTGTATACGTTACGCACTGAACTTCCTGAAAATTGTCACCCACAATCGTAAAAGCATCAAGGTGATAGAAAGTAAGGTACGATACTTGGGAAACACAATGTGCACATGTTCCTTTGACTTTGAGTGATAAAATGAAACGGTTGTGAAATAACGAACTCAGCCACTTTACTGTCAGTTTTAGCGAGACCTGCAAGTGGGTTCCCGGGTTCGATTCCCGGCGGGGTCAGGGATTTTCTCTGCCTCGTGATGGCTGGGTGTTGTGTGCTGTCCTTAGGTTAGTTAGGTTTAAGTAGTTCTAAGTTCTAGGGGACTTATGACCACAGCAGTTGAGTCCCATAGTGCTCAGAGCCATTTGCACCATTTTGAACCTGCAAGTGGGGACTAAGAAAACGATACATTTAATAGTTTAAAAATATATTACTTTTTGAAGAGTCTGGAACTGTTAGACAGGACTGACGAATAATATTTGTATACACACTGTTTCTTTGTGACAGCGGTAGGATGTGACCGCAATCATGATGATATAGTTGAAAAAACTCCTCGAAGCAATAAGTACATCAAAGTATATAAATAATGAGCTGCGTCTATTGCTAACCTGGATTCGTTTGAACATAAAAGTAATGTCGTATGGACATAAAGGTAAAGTCGCGATCTGTGAGAGTTGGGTCTTAAGTGTTTCTGTCCACTGCATGCGATTGAGGAGTGCGTATAGTGTTTGATGTTACGGCTGTGTTATTGACGACGATGAGAAAGAGAAGGGAGAGGACAAAACCAGGTCCTGCAAGATAGCGTAATCCTCTCAAATAGCACCGAGGTGGGCGTCAAGCTTATCGTATCCATCCGACGGACGAACGCTCTAATTCCATGACACTCTACGTAGAGGTTTGGAATTTAGCGTAGGATATTTGCGCGAAGTCCGACGATCAGCCAGCACCACTCCTCCCTTTGCCGGCTCGTCACGGCGATGTCAATTCGTTCCGCCCCCAGCATTCAAACCGGCTACCTGTGCATCGAGCGGCTAGGCAGGCAGATCATTGTCATTTGGACTTACTTTTTTGAGCATCCAGTATATTTGTCAACACGTCTGTTATAAGACTTTTATGCATACATTAGGCTGCGGTCACAATGGCACCGACATCGGTGGATTCCGCAAACGACGGACATCGGCCGAAGTTTTCAAATCAGCACGCCAGGAGGTGCGCGGTCACAACGCAGCCGATCTCATCGGTCAAACGTACAGGCTTCGGACGACAATCGGCGAAATTCAGATCAGTTTGTTTTCTTCGGTCGAGTAGACAGACGTTCTCACATACGAAATATAAGGAACTGATCAGGTTAGTCCAAGAAAGAAGGAGTTTGTGACGTCTGAGAATGAAAAAAATCGTAAACGTGATACAGCTTGCAACCTACGGACTGAAATCGTAGCTTCATTGGAAACCTCAAGAAGGCAAAATCTTTATCGGAAATTTTAGGCGTAAATTAAAACATCGAAGAATAAATTGTTCGAGTGAGAAGATTGGCGTATCTGACGCTTGATGTTACTGTAGTGATTCAATTTTGGGCTGTGGCTTTTGGCTAGTTTAGCTGTCTACAAATTGTTACTGTCGCTACCAAAAATTATGGGGCTGCACTAAAACCTCAAACAATTATTTTTCCATGTGAGGAAGATAGTATATTTTATGCTTAAAGTTACTGTAGTGGATCTTTATGGGTTGTCGTAGGTGAACATGAGCTGTCTATGAATTATTATTACCGCTTGCTAACTTTTTATGCCGGTAGCTTCGTGATTCTGTTATATGAGTGCTTTATGTTTTCTGAGTTTCTTATGCTAAAATTCATGTGTGTCTCTCACATGTATGCTGAATGACTGTCATTGAAGGTTAACTGACATGTGTGTGGTTTGGTGATTTTTTTTTTTAAGTTGAGCGAAGTGTTCGTAACCTTACTTTTCAATGTCACCACGGATCATCTCGATTATGTGATAGAACATTTCTCTCTTCATCTCGTATATTCGTTAAACTTGCCTGGTTATTCCAGTAACTGAGGAAAGAGATTCTAACCTCAGCGAAGGAATATATTCGGACCTATCCTAACCTCCTCGATCCTGCCAAAAACTGACGAAGGAGGTCAGACGCACGGTGACCAAGCTAGAGGTCGATGTTATCGGGCGGCTTCTGGCTACCGTTCTCGATGCCAGTGTGAATGCAAGCTTAGGGGTCAAAGTATTAAATCGTGGTAAACTTGGTGCGTGTCGATCCCAAGTGGCCGATTGGGATGCAAGAGGTTGAACGAATTTTTATCACATCATTTGCTGTTTAGTGAACGTGGAAATAAACATCTCATTGAAATCCAAAAAAAATCACACTTTTTTGTTTCGCCAACTCGCAAGCAAACTAGCACTTTCCAACCCAACCCAAGCTCGGGCTAAGCTGTAGATTAATCTGTCACCAAAACCGTGGGTCAAAGCTGACGTCCGACCCAGCCGAAAGCTACTGGCTATGGGGAAGAACCGTAGTCACCCTTGCGCTTTCTTTCGTTAGCATAAGCACGCAGAACAGTAAAATAACGCGATACTACAGAATTGCTTATCACGGGCACGCATCTGACATATCACGCTGAAAGGCGGCAATAAGAAAGCTGGCGACGAGGAAAAATGGATCTCACACAGTGTCGTTGCACATGCAGACAGTAAACAATATGTACAGATTTAAGAACAAGAAAAGGAGCAATACCTTGTGGAAGCTTTCAGAACAGTTAAACGTCTGCCAGGAGAAACGACGGTCGACGCGACAACATGCTACACTCCGCGCACAGAGCCAAGTCGTTCCTTTCAGTGCCTCGTACGGCAGCTCAGACACTGTTCAGGCGACGCTACAACCACACAGTCCGGGACTGTCTGCGACACGACACAGCTCTCTAGGCGATTGAGTGATGCAGAGGTCGCCAGTGGCTCTCAATCCAAGTTCCCGACAGGTCCGAAAAATAACGCGGTAACAACAAATGGGCATCCGTGCGGTTTCGGCTTCTCTGGGAATAGATGGCACCGGAAACAATGAGCGTCGCCGGCGCGCGGATAGCTGACTAGAAATTCCTCTGCCGAGGCGAAGTCGGAGTCGGCAAAAGTCGCGCGAAGGCCGCGCCAGGCACACGCGCTGCGCTGTTTGTTTTACGACGTAATGTGCGCGCCGCCGTTTCAAGGCGAGCGCCGGTAAACACACAAACAAACAGCGCGCGCCCTGTCACTCAGCTTCAATTAAATGTTGCCGAAATAGAAGGCGCCGTACCTGACTCTACCGAGGCTGGCCGACTAACAATCGTTCTGTGGTAACGATACAAATGTCAGGCGCGTGGAAAACGGCCTCTGCTAGTGTTTCCAGAGCAAGTAGTACGTGTGAGAACGCCAAAAACAAATGCAACGGAAGAACTTTTTTTGTAACTGCAGGCCTGGTAGTGAATGCGACGTTGGTAGTATATACGTTACAAAGTAGACTTCGAGGTCAATGGCGACGAGAGCATAGTCGAGTCTCATATAAGGAAACGACCTCGATCCCAGTGCAGCAACAGTTGCAGGGGATGAGATGTACACCTGTGGAGCTACAAGCGATTTCATACGTCAGTGGTCCTCGGTTCGCAAGGAAGTACCTTCCCACGCAAATATCATATGACTATATTCTACTACAGATACACATTAAAAATCATTCGGTTTTCATCACGGAAAGTTCTGTACGAAAATGTGTGGATTTCGAACTTGGTCTCTTTTTCCCTGCAGTGCCTCGTCAAGCGAAGGTTATGAAACACTTCTTATACGATGGTCCGTCCTCCAGATGGAACCGCACTGCCCAACGCAATTAAAGCAACACTTTTTCTAAGCTACGTAATTGTCTCCAATAACGACGTAAAAGTTTGAAATTTGGTGCAAAGGTTCCCACATTCTTCCTCTGTAATGGTCAGAAAGCGTGGCGCCTTGCCACGTCACTCTCGAGCTTGAGACAGCAAGATGCCGACACATGCGGAAAAAAGACCAAAGCTCAGAAGTTGATGTGGTTAATGATGTTACATTGGCACCAGATTTCACCACCATTCTGCCCAACGCCACCAAAGTCGTGTCACACGATGGGAAGGTCGTCGAATTTACTTCATTTCATCCATTTCTTTGAGGCCTCTGCGATGGCGGTGAGAACCGTGGCGCCTAGCGCTGAAATCACGCGGTTTTCTTACAGATGGCTGAGGAAAACAATTCAGACATGCCGCCCCTTAGAATCTACACGAAAGGGCTTCAGGGGGTGACATAAAGGGCGTCAAAGAAACCACCCCTTGCCCTGGGGCGTTGATTCCCACACATCTCGATGGTCCACAGCGCAGTGTGCAAAAGGACAACGATCTTCACAAACATCGACACTGCTGATACCCTCCGGGCGATTTGTAACACCTATTTTCGATTTATTTTGTATCTGTATCGATTTTTCTATGTCAGTTTGTAGTGTTGCTTATGTGGAGTGTTGTATATATCACGGAAATTCATTGACTATGTATACATATTACAGTTATGTGAACTTTCGAACCATGTTATTTAAACTATGCTTGTGAATTTAAGTAACTATTGGAATGACTGTTATATAATGTACTATAAATGACATGGTCCATATTTAGGGGACGTAGGGGTGAATATAAAAGATGTGGGGAAACCCCGCAGCTACGGAAGTAGCCTGGCGGGGTGGCAAGTGTGTCGTTGGCGCGCAAGTGCCAACTCGTCCTCTGTGACGGGTAAAGGAGTCTGGGCTGAGCAGTGCTCGTTAGCAGCTGTGGATAATTGTGGGTCATACTCCTGGAGTTTTGAGGCCAGAAGAGCTTAAGGGCAGTATTTATGGGCCTCGGATGCTGCATTTGATGATACCATTATCGTGGCATGGTTTTTGGCCCTATAAAAATATAATTTCGACGCCAAGAAGATAGGTAACACTGCGAGGCCAACAGTATTGCTATCATTGCATCGCCGCCAGATTAAGAGCGACTGCAAATTGCGCCACCAGTGCCACCAGCCTTCCACTAAATTGTGTATATTTGGACTCTATACATGGACCAGGAATTTGTGAAATTTGATTGATTTTATAATAATAATCATTGTATTGCTAAAACTGTATCTTACACCCGTGATCATCCCAAATCACAAACCTGGACAGGAATCCTATCCTAGTGATTTTAATTCCGAGTGTCCTGATTTATTATGACAAAGTGGTTGCACTTGAATTTAATGTTGTGTTGTCATTTGCACAGCCAATTATATTTTTGAGTAGGTCAAAAGACTGCTTATGGAAGGAAATTTGTTATTTAAAGAGTTATAGTTTTTGTGCTTTATGTAATTAATAATTAATAGTAAGAATACTTATAATTTCTCGTGTATACTGGTGTAGTTTTCTTAATGAGCACGGTTCTTCAAACCATGAAAGTTCAAGGGCCCTCATGGACTACGCTAGTAAGCAGTGCAAAGGCTCCTTCAGAGGCAGTGTAGTTAGATTTTCATTGTGTTTAGTTGCTTCAAACCGAGTTTAAGAAAGAATTATTTATTGTGTTATCTATTCTAACGCAAGTGGGTTAGTGCACAGGCACGGAGGCCCTGTACTAAGCAATGACTTAACAGAGAATGATCATTAGCAGACCCCCTTATTTAAATTCAGAACCATTTCAAGCATTTCCCTGTTCAGTATTGCTACTAGTTTCATGTGTGTCGGTAACTGGTTTTATGAACTCTTACACCTAGTTCATTTAAGTTGCGTGTTGTTGAGAGGCATATGTTACTGTTCACTATCTCATTGGCCATTTGTTTGTTAGTGGCACATTTATCTGCAAGGTTAGGTTACTGTGTTGTAGTACGAACATATATAAGGAAAGAGTTTAATGTGTGTGTCAAGGAAAGTTAGGTTAGCCTTAGCACTGCCTTCTGCTTTATCATTTTGCTTGACCGAAGAATGCCTAACTAGGCTAGCGACCGGTTTTAATATGTAATGTTGTAACTACTGTTGTGCTGGGAGAACGTCTCTTTCTGATCCACGTGTTTACTGTTAGTTATACTCTGCTGGAGTGTTTCGGAAACGATTCCCAGTTTGATTGTTCTGTTTCCATTAGGCTATCACCAGCTCAACTTTTCAAAAATTCCTCGCAGAGGTATAACATTAGCAACGATTGCCGTTTAAGGTGATCGGTGGTACCTTTATAGATTCATCCTTCCTCTCAGGACATCGTGGCCCAACGACCCCATCTGAATATGACGGCATCATTTTGAAATGCAGTGCGACCGCAATTTTTGCTCTGGTGTACTGGATGGAACCACTAGGGACAGTTCAAAACTATGAGACGAAATCTGAGCGCGATTCGAAGCAGCACAGGGTGCGTTTGCTTTTTCAGCACTCCTGTGTCGCGCCCTCCTGTGGCGTGACCATCGGGAGCTGCGATATCGACACATTCCTGAATAAAATGGCAAATGGTTGCTCTAAGACCCGCATTATATATATATAATGCGAAGAGAGAGAAGGGGCATTTTTTATGGTGGGAGACTGGGCAAGAAGGTAAAATAGCATCAAAATATGAAATGCAAATTGAAAATAAATGTTTAGAAAAATAATGCTAAATCCAGTTTTTGAAAAATTCGACATTATGTGACAAATTTTCTTCATCTTTTCTACTGCATGATAAAATTTTCTTGTGCCATTCCTTTTTCTTTTTGTTAAATATCCTATGAGCATTAGACATTAATTCTTTATACACCTTCGTATATATATGAAGAGAGAGAAGGGGCATATTTTAGGGTGGGAGACTGGACAAGAAGGTAAAATAGCATCAAAATATGAATTGCAAATTGAAAATAAATGTTTAGAAAAATAATGCTAAATCCAGTTTTTGAAAAATTCGACATTATGTGACAAATTTTCTTCATCTTTTCTACTGCATGATAAAATTTTCTTGTGCCATTCCTTTTTCTTTTTGTTAAATATCCTATGAGCATTAGACATTAATTCTTTATACACCTCCACATTTCTCCTTGTCTTTCTCTGTAACATGCCCAGTCTTGCTGCACTTTTATGTTCTTTTTTAGTCTATATTTGTCATCAACCAAATCATTTATTTTCTCTCTTCTTATCCTAACTGTTTCTTTTAGTTCTTCTTTCACAGCTTTCCGAGTTCTTTTCCATCCATCGGTTTTCCTATTGTTTCCTAACCGGCTATTAGAGCATCTTTAATTTTTATTTGGTATGTTTTTACAGTTTCGGGATCATTCAGTTTTTCTGTACTTCAGTTTTCTTTTTTGTCCATTTCAGTTTCATGTATTACAGCTAACTTCTCTCTAACAACAACTTTTACTACATATTGATCTGAATCACAACTTAGATCCCCACATTCACGTACATGTATGACTGATATGGCATTTCGTGCTTTCACTAGCGCTTTGCCTATTTGGCTAACTACTACTCTTACACTCGATGTCCATGTTCCATGGTATATTCTTCTGTGTGGAAAACAGGTATTCTTGATGAGCAAATTACTTCTAGCAGCAAACTGACACACAACAGCTCAATTCTCATTACTGCCTTCGTGTAAAGTATATCTCCCTAATACTCTTCCACATTAACCTAGCCCAGCCTTTGCATTAAAATCTCCCAAAACCAGAAATAGGTCATAGTTTTTTACTTTACTACATGTACTTTCAAGGTCTTAATAAAATTGTTATTTTATTCCGTCATCTGCTTCCTCTGTTGCTGCATACGCTGTTATTCTCGTGATATTCCTGAATTTCCCTTTTATTCTCTGTCTGCTGCGTCTTTTTTTCATAGGTTCAAATTCCAAAAGACTTTTTCTAATCCCTTTTGTGAATATAAAACCTTGACTGACCTGTTCTGCTTTCTGTTTCGCTATACAGCAGAGAACACTGAGACATACCAATCTGTTCTTGCTGTTACCATCTCATTTCTTGCAGTGTGACAATACTGTACTTAAACTCCATGACCTCATTTTTCGGGGTTTCAACATTGTTCTTATATTCGAAGTTACTATTGTCAAATTTTGTGTCTGTTTCCTTTGCAGAAGTCGTGTTCTGTATGTCCCATCCATTATCCAAGGCTTTTGTTGTGCTTCCGTAATACGACGTTCTTGCAGCGTGGAGTTATTGGCTCCACGCCCAGACAATTGTTTTAGCGCTTCGTCCCTCAGGAAGCTTGGCCTTTCGAGCCCTGCCGGCCGCGGTGGTCTCGCGGTTCTAGGCGCGCACTCCGGAACCGTGCGACTGCTACGGTTGCAGGTTCGAATCCTGCCTCGGGCATGGATGTGTGTGATGTCCTTAGGTTAGTTAGGTTTAAGTAGTTCTAAGTTCTAGGGGACTTATGACCACAGCAGTTGAGTCCCATAGTGCTCAGAGCCATTTTTCTTTCGAGCCCTGCCTGGCTCCTCTGCCGAGGCCTGTCTGGCCTCGCTGACCCTGTTGGAGGCTACGCTAGCGCCGGCATCGCCCTCAGTTTCCTCGAACCTCGAAGCACTCAAAGCCTCCAACCCGACATTGAATGTGTCTTCGATAGGCTGGTATCCCACGAGAGGGGTTTCTCAATAGCGTTCCGCGAAAAGATCGTCTTCTGCCCTCTAGTGATTCTCATTTGAGTTCTCGGAGCATTTCCGTAATACTCGCATGTTGATCTAACTTACCGCTAACAAATATAGCAACACGACTCTGAACTGCTTCGATGTATTCCTTTATTCCGACCTGCTGCGCATCCCAAACACTCGAGCAGTACTCAAGAATTCGCAGCTCAAGCGTTCCGTACACGGTGTTCCTTTCAGATAAACTACACTTTCTTAGAACTCTCCCAATAATCCGAGGTCGACCATTCACCCTTCCTACGACCGATCTTACGTACTCGTTCCCGTTCATGTAGTTTTGCGCCGATACGCCTAGGTATTTAATCGGCGTGAGTGTGTCAACCATCATACTAGCTTTGTCTGTTCGATGTATGTTCCACGCCTCGTTAAACATTTCAGATCTTTCTATTTCGGGTTTCATCCATATCTCGGTTCCGCGTAAAATTTGAGCGCGGCGGCTTTCCTGGAAGGAGGTAAATTCAGGGACTTCTGTACTAAAGCTTCGGTAATTTACTATTAAGATGCTGCCGATGCTGAGTAAGTGTGTAAGGAGACCAAACAGTTACCGTCACGTCTCCTTACTGTTAAGATCTTGATAATCGAAGTGTCTTTACTTTGCACGCGATATTATTTCGCTCTTTACGTATTGACTGGCGAGCTTTTGTCAGAGAACCTCAAACTATCGCTTAGCCAAAAAAAAGACCATGTGCACTCTACATGAGTCTGTTAGCGAGGAGCTACTTCCTCTGCGTACTGCATTCTCGTCCTATCAACGGGACCTATAATTCTCCTCTCCGTAGCGCACGTCTAGAAATGTGTTGTCAAGACCATCAGGCAATCGACGGAGCCTCTGGTTGAGACCCCCACTCGGCTTCAAACCATATGACTCCGATCAATTCTGGCTACGATACTGCAAATCGTAATTAGGCTCTAGCGAAATCAGGATAGATTGAATAGAATCCGACCCACCAATCTCTTGAATTCAATTCGTTTGGAAGCCAAGCTGATTAATTTGTACTACGTAAGGGCAAGATCGGTTCGAGTTTCCTAATCGGCTATTGTTACCGACTACCACACATGCATTTTTACTGTGTGGCAGGAGGCACATAGCGTACCATCTATCACTTCTCTCCCTTCCTATTCCATTCACTCATTGTATATGGGAAGAATAATTGTCGTACTCATCAGCACGAGTCGGAATTTCTCTATTTTAGGCGACCTGATGATTGCGCGAGATGTTGGGGAGGAAGCGGTTTGTTCGTTGAATTTAGTGAGTTGCCGCCTTTTTGTAGCGTCTGCCTCTGCATTTCCGTGACATTGTCATGCTGACTAAACAAACCCATGAAGAATCGCGCAGCTCTTTTGAATCGTTGCTATTTCTTCCTCTAATCCAACTTGGTAAGAAGATTGTGACTAGTTCTAGCGCTTTATAGCCGATCGTGCAGTCAAAAACATATCAGACCTTTTCGTCTATTTACTCGCATTACATTCTATTTAGGAATGCTTAGGATCGACTTGAGTGCTCTCATCGAGCACTGATGTCTGCAAGTCTCTCAGCACTTGCTCACAAGTTTCTAAGGTTTTCACCTCCATGTACATAAATGCGTCACCCGCGAACAGCTTCATGGAGCTGCAGACTTGATTCCACAGATAGTCTGTCTCAAGTAAGCATGGCTAGCACAAGAGCGGGCCCTCGTGGCCATGTTTGTCAGCACCTTTTCTAGGCGATGCAGCGCTGTAACTGGACACGCATCCGCTAGCGCGTCACCTGGTGCCGGCATAAGTTTCAGCAGGAAGAGTCAGGTATTCCACCCCCCCCCTTCCCCTCCTGCATGAGACAAGTTCTGTACCTTTTCGCTTTTTGGTTAATAGTAATGATGTTCGGTATATGACCAATTGCAGCCATTATTTCAGGTAAGCGCGCACTCTGAACTGAATAACGTTGAATAACGATGTGACGTTGCTGTTTGCCTACGACAAAATGTTTGCTTCGTTCAATTTTAATATTAATCAATTTTTATTTTCCCCCTAAACGTCTCACACGATGTATCATCAGCATAGCTCAAGTGTTAGTTGATCCTGCCAATCAGTCTCATTCTAAGTTTACTTTCATTCTGCTCTGTAAAGATGGAAGAGAATACAACCGTATACATCCTTGTCAGAGATGACCTAGATTAAAGAACGTACATGTATCAACAATACCGTAAATTATTTGCTCCGTTGTGCACTGTAATTTGCCGGAATCCCGCCTTCACAGCCGAGGTCTCTAACGCACTCTTGTACAGCGCCACTCGACTCGGAAGTAAGCCGGTTCGAATCATGGCGGTGGTTGAAAGTTTCATTGCCAGTAATTGGCCGGCAAGCGGAGGTGTAGGGCGTCAAGTCCCGGATCAACAGTTTTTGGCTCAACGATCTGGACTGAATTCCAAACCTCTCCGCAGTGTCTCACGAAGTGACGGAATGTGACACTGTCGATGGTGAACCGTCTGTCGGATGGAGACGGGAAGCTCCGCGCCCCCCTCGGTGATATTTGCCATCATCACACGACACAACACTACAGAAATATATATACGACACAGACCTCACAAATCAGAAACGCAGGGGACCATCGTGAGCGGTGGAAGAACACCCTTTCCGACAGGTGGCTGAACCCACCCCACAGGATTTCTCAGCCAACAATTCTCTACGACATTTACATTTACATTTTCCAGAAACTTAGTTTCAGCATGTAGAATCGTTTACGAAGTGCCACGCAGGATTAGCCGAGCGGTCTAAGGCGCTGCAGTCATGAACTGTGCGGCTGGTTCCGGCGGAGGTTCGAGTCCTCCCTCGGGCATGGGTGTGTGCGTTTGTCCTTAGGATAATTTAGGTTAAATAGTGTGTAAGCTTAGGGACTGATGACCTTAGCACTTAAGTCCCATAAGATTTCACACACATTTGAACATTTGTTTACGAAGTATTCGGTGTTTCCAAGTAACGTGGTTTACCGTCTAGACTCTAGACCGTGGGTGGGCAACCGGCGGCCCGAGGGCCGGTGGTTTCAGTCTGGCCTGTAGGAGAAATTTTTTGGTAGATAGTTAGATAGATAGATAGAGAGAGAGAGAGAGAGAGAGAGAGAGAGCGAGAGAGAGAGAGAAGAGGCGCTCGCGTTATGCTCCACCTGGGACATATTTTCGGATATTTCCGTGCTAACATTAGTAAATAATTTTGGTTCGCTGTGGACGTATTAGAACACTGCAACTGTTGAAATTGTTGTTGGTTGGTTTGGGGAAGAAGACCAGACAGCGTGGTCACCGGTCTCATCGGATTAGGGAAGGATGGGGAAGGAAGTCCGCCGTGCCCTTTCAGAGGAACCATCCCGGCATTTGCCTGGAGTGATTTAGGGAAATCACGGAAAACCTAAATCAGTATGGCCGGACGCGGGATTGAATCGTCGCCCTCCCGAATGCGAGTCCAGTGTCTAACCATTGCGCCACCTCGCTCGGTAACTGTTGAAATTGAAGGTGCTCAATAATGAGTGCCGGCCGCGGTGGTCTACCGGTTCTAGGCGCTCAGTCCGGAACCGCGCGACTGCTACGGTCGCAGGTTCGAATTCTGCCTCGGGCATGGATGTGTGTGATGTCATTAGGTTAGTTAGGTTTAAGTAGTTCTAAGTTCAAGGGGACTGATGACCACAGATGTTTAGTCCCATAGTGCTCAGAGCCATTTGAACCATTTGAACCAATAATGAGTCAGCTGCAACCAGTTGCTTCTGTGGGTCTTTATTTTTCCATGATGACAATTTGAGATACCTGGCATTCCATTCTCAGATGTTTACATTTATTATTTACATTTATTTACTTAAGGCGTTGCAGAATTTTGCAACGGAATTTTGTAAAACGTCCTAAGTAAAGAAACAATATTCTCGACGCGGAAGTAAATGTAAGCATCTGAAATGTGGTGAACATAAAATGAATGTAGTGTCAAAAACGGAGGTTTTGAGGCATAATTTGTCGGCGTGGCGTCTTGGGAGAGGGCTGCCACTAATATCGGTGCGTTACCCCACGAACGTTAGTCACCGACGCTATAGTGTTGCTTTAGGCAGTAGGAGCGCTGGTATCGCATCACGTGACGAGGTGGTCCCCGTGCTTAAGTAGTTGAATCTGGCCCACGGGTCACTAGAGGTTGCCGAGCCTGCTCTAGACGTATAATAACGCACAGTTTCTGATAAGATACTTTTTGTCTTTTGTTAGACTGTATTGACTGTACTGCCAACAACCAGAGAACATATTTTGTCACCGATGTCACAGATTTCCAGAAAATGATACTCCGTAGGCGCACGCGGACAATGAGAGCTAGAGCCGCTAGCACGTTTCGTGTGAACTTTAAATACGGCTTATGTGTGGAAAATGAGGGGCGTGCGCGAGAGACAGCGACACACAAAGTCAGATTAGAATGGCCAGCTAAAACCGAGGCGGCACAGTGAGCGTCGCGAAACGTCCCGCGCGGTGCTCAGTGAGTTTGTGAAGGGGAGCCCACGGCTGGGGGCGTCGGCGGCGGCGTCGGCGGCGGCGTGTGGCTGCCGCCGTGCGACGCGGCGCGGCGTTGCGGTGCCCGCGGCAACATCACACTCACGCGTCACACTCATTTGTCACACAGACAGCCGATGACACCCGCAATATCAGCTCACCACTCGAAGCCCGCACCTCATTCAAAGTGCGGCCGGCGTCCTCTCATTCTGGCGCTATCACAAAGAACTGCTGCCAAGCGCGTTTACCACTCCTTTTGCCGGGGCGCTGCTTACTCACACGCCGGGGGCCCGCGCCAGCCCACAGAAAGCCCCAGCCGCCAGGGGGACGCGTGTCAAGCCGCTGCTAAATGAGCACACTGTCTGTTTCCCTTCTTGAGACTTGTTGTAACAACGTATCTCAACATCCCAGAACCGCACGCGTTACCACATAAGTCTTCCCGAGGGTCATACCGAAAGTCACAAGCTACCTTCAGTTACGAATTATTAGATTAATTTTTTTAGACAAATCAGTATAAAGGCGAATGAGACGAAGAACTGTAGAAATGAGAGTAACGATTTGATAACATCAAAACTGGGAACGACATAGCAGTGGAAGAAGTGAAAGAATTCTCCTTTCTTCTAAGCAAGATTACACAGGATGACCGAAGAGAAAAAGCTATCAGAAGTGGACTGGCGCAGTCAGTGGTTTCTTCGATAAAAAAGGTATGCAGGTATCAGATATCGGCCTTGGACTGAGGAAAAGGTTCCTGGAGCACAAAATTGTGTAGAAGTGAAACGTGGATATTTAAATGCAAAACTAAAAAGGATAGATGAGAACTGAAGTACA
Organism: Schistocerca nitens; assembly: GCF_023898315.1. NCBI lineage: Eukaryota > Metazoa > Arthropoda > Insecta > Orthoptera > Acrididae > Schistocerca > Schistocerca nitens. Next base: position 914,482,987 of record NC_064616.1, read on the forward strand.
GTATATAGAAAACACCAGAAGAAGGGACACGTTACTGGAACAACTCCTACGGAATCCAGGAATAGCTCCTGGCTCTGGAAGAGCAGTAGGGACACAACGAGACTAGAACATGGAAAAGGGGTGATAGAGAATTTTGAGTGTGATAGGTATGCAGAAACAGAAATATTGCCACAAGCTAGGAAACGATAGAGGATAGGATCAAAGTACTGGAAAGATTGATGGCTTAAAAAAAATCTTAATCAACAGACTTTTCTGTCACTAACCAATATAGTTTCCTTATCTTTTCGCAAATCTTTCCTGTCATTACATGACTCTGAAGTTTCCCTGACAGTAGAAGTTCGTTCCACCTGCGCGAAGATACTGAGCATCACTTTTTGCGTGGCCCACAGCGTCTAATATTATTGCCTCACAGCTGTTCTTACACAACATCAAGAATATGGTAGTTGGATGTGGCAACTCGGGACTGTAGGGAGGTTGCAGAAGACGTTCTCGTTCAAATGTCCCAACTTTCTCCACAGCGAGATGCCGCGTGTTATTGTGATTGAGGATAATCTTCCCAGGCCGTATCTCGTACAATACACGGCAGACCTTCAAAACTGTCCGGATGTAGCGAACATATTTATGCTCCTCCCAAGTTCGAGAAAATCAACCGGAATACAGGCCCCTGCATTCCAGAAGACGCTGCCCGTAACTTTTTGATACTTAATCCAAATGGTGCCATTCCATACTCCTGTTTTAGAGATGTGATGAAGCCGCTTTCACAGCATAAAGAAACTGCCACCTTCATTTAGAAATCACTAAGGAAGACTTTGGGTGATGGTCTTATCTGAACTTTTAGTCTTCGGTGAATAAATGTGGGACCCAGCATGAACAAATTTTTTGATAACCCAAGCTTAGAACCATTTCCTGCGCTGCACTATGTCATATTGCAAGTTTTGTTGCGATTTCATTCAGTGAGTGTCTTCCCTAACGTACTCAACAGCTGTTTCCTTGATGCGTACCGTGAAGATGGTTCGAGGGCGAGCACTATAAGGCTATTCTAGTATAATCGTATCCCTCTCTTTACAGCGCTTTGTCCACCTCACAACAATTCTGGCGCACAAGCACAAGGCGCCATATTTTTGCGCGACAAATTAGTAAGGAAATGGGACAGTAAAATTTTCTATGTTTACTCACTTACGCGGAAATATCAACAAGCGCCAGCCGGGAAGCGTAATTCAACACCGTTAGCCGATCAGGAAGAAAGGAACCTCGAGATTGTTGAGCAAGACTGCGAGAGAGCTCAGCAGAAAATCGTTAGAAGAGTGCAGTCCGAACTACCTTTGTAACGCTACGCAAAAGACACTAGGTAGGACGCAATATCGCCTAGCAGCGGTTTGAATAAGCAAGAAAGACAATGTACAAGTTTGTTAAGCAAATGTAGCGGGACTGAAGACCGCTAACGGCTCAAGAGGAGTGGAACCTATTCGGTCATTACGACTGGCGTCGTACAGCGGAGCCTATCCTTGACCACATCGTTCGCTGGTTATGGTATGGTAATATCTTGTGCGTGAGATTCTTCTGATACTTGGTGCCTTAGGAGAAGATCAGCGATCCGTAGCCACGTATAATGAAGATCAGCATCCAGTACTCAAGAAGTACAGCAGCCAGTACTGATGGTTGTCTAGCGCTCCACCAACACGACTCCGGTCCGGGGCAGAAGGTGCCCTAAAACTAGCGTGGCAAAGAATCTGACGTCCTGACGTACCAGCGGGCCAGGTTCAACATTCAGCGCGACATCACCGCATCCGACACATCGCGGTCTAACTGAACCCGGCATGTGTGGCCGAGCGGTTCTAGGCGCTTCAGTCTGGAATCGCGCGACCGCTACGGTCGCAGGTTCGAATCCTGCCTCGGGCATGGATGTGTGTGATGTCCTTAGGTTAGTTAGGTTTAAGTAGTTCTAAGTTTTAGGGGACTGATGACCTCCGATGTTAAGTCCCATAGTGCTCAGAGCCATTTGAACCATTTGGTCCAACTGATGGTACAACGCGGGCAGTGATCTGGGACGGCTCGAGTACTCCCTGAAACAGCGTGTGAATCAAACACATACGTCGCGATCACCGCCATTTCCAAGCAGGGCTACCGATGAGGCCTGCCTATCTCGCCAGCGGGTGGCAAATCGCCGCGCCAGGGGGTCATCCACTTCCTCTCCGAGCTGATGCAGCGTCCTCGGTAGCCTTTAGTCTGCTGATGGATTCAGCGAATTCTTTTCCGGATTAGGTAACCACCAGCCGTCGCAGAGAAAACGAGAACGACTTAGGTGCTGAGTGGTAAATGGAATAATGCTGAATACTGTTTTACTGGGTTCAACGACGTCACACAGGTCCTCGGCCTGCATTCTAACAAAACGGTAGGGGTTCCCAGCCCGGCAATGAGCGACCCCAACAATATGCATGCTGTACTCTGGGGCTGATTTCAGCAGCAGATTTTTTTCTCTTTAACAAGCAGTTCAATGATAACACGTTGTAGCATGTAAAAATTGATGTCGGCCATTTTGTAAATATTGTCTGTGGTCAAGTGGTAAAGGTTAATGACGTCACAATTTCAGCACACAGCCGAATGTCTGAAAATTGGAATAACGCAGTCGTTCTTTTCCACTGTTCGAACTGTATCAAAGGGTTGCTCACGGATTTCATAATGAACTTCATAAGTTTATCTCTCTACTCATTGTGGCTAGGTTATTATCAACCTGAAGGTCATTGGAGGAGAACTCTCGATTAGTTGGAGAAGTATTGGGTGAGGCTTTGTGATTATTTCGTGGTTTCTGAGAGTCGCTTCGTTGGCTGCGAGGGCCGCAAAAGTGCAATTTGGATGAGTTCTATTCAGGAATTTAAATATCCTCCATTTTGACTACTGATTCACGTGTGTGTGTGTGTGCGTGTGTGTGTGTGTGTGTGTGTGTGTGTGTGTGTGTGTGTGTGTGTGTGTGTGTGTATGTATGTGTGTTTCCGTGTAAAGAAGTTATTTTATCACACTATCAGCGCATTAGTTTCTGAAGTGGCATAGATCTCATGAGTATGTTACAAATTACTGTTATTTCCAGGCAGATTAGAGATGTGTGCTGGGTTCAAATCGAGGTGGTAGGTAAAAGGGAAGCCCACTTCTAACATGAAGGTCGTCGTGTGGATCAGCATAAATTTACATTTTTGAGATTCCGGACGTCCTCTCTTTGGCGATAGTTGACACTCCTTTAGCGTCAAGATTCATCCCAGCAGGAAGAATTCTCTATTTATTGGTTGGACTTTCTTATCCAGCACCGTATTGTTTCCTAATTTTCCTCTCTAAAACGCTCGATTTCGTAGATATATCACGAGAACATTTGTTATCACACAGGGAATCCGTACTCGCCACCTACCGCACAGAAGAACTTATCTGATCACGTGTAAACCTTTGTAGATATTCAGGTATCACATATAAAGTGGGAATGTGGAGAAATTATTGGAGCATTCATGCTAAGGCCACAGAATTGCTTTCTCTTATTAACGGTAATAACGCCCTTGTAGTACTTGGAACAGAAAAGTAGCTGTAACTCGAGACAAATACCCATCAAACACTTAATTCTGAATGCAAATATACCGGAAAGCTAGCCTGGGCAGCAACGGTGGAGACAGAGGTGTATCAACTCCATTATATCTAATTAGGTAAATTAGTCGAAATGCAAGAGTATTTGGGTGAACAGAAACATTAAAAGTAGTCATATATTGTAACCGCATGTTTCTCTCACTCACTCTGGTCGCGTAGCAAGGAGATAGGCCGCTTCAGAAAAAGCTTGCAAAATAGAGCACAGAATTCCTTGATAATGCTTAGCAATAAGAGGAAATTTCAATTTATATACTACAAGACACAAGCGATTTGAACGGGTGGACAGGACAAAGATTTTTGTTTGATTGTATTAAAAGCCTTTTCAAAAACTGATATTGCGCTGTTGGTGAGACATCGTTTGTGCTAGGGAAGCGCATTAGATCTGTTGGCAACAAAGAGGCCGGAAATTTTAGATTCAGCGAACATATAGATCAAAATCAACAAGGTCAGGATTGTTATAGAGTCATTAATCACAGGTGGAGGACATTCGAAAGATATTTCTGCTTAACAAATGCGACAAGTTAATGATTAAGAACTATCTATGGAGGTGGCAGCAAAAAGTCAGCTTTGATGAAGAGAATCAGCAAAGATCTACGGCACAAATTCACCCCATTTTAGGCCATATATTAGGCTGAGTCGTGAAATGGAAGACTGTGAATTATGGTAAGGACCCATCACGGTTGAATGGCAATAACAGGAGGATACTACGAAAGCAGAGAGAGCTGCACAGCAGATTCAAACCAAACCAAATCCTTGTTGTCAAACAGAATCTGATCAAAGTGAAAACAAGCTCAATAACAGCTATACGACAAACGTGCAATGAATTCAAAGGCAAGATCTTTCCAGCAGAATTGCCGAAAAAATCAGTCAGTGGAACGAAGTCGTCTCTATACATCATTGTTGATTACGATGGTATGGAACCGGAAAATGATAAAATGAAGGCTGAAGCACCACGTTCTGTCTACCACATTCTGTCTACCACATTCTGTCTACTGACATTGTTTCGCCAAAGAATATTGCAATACGGTTCCTACTTTCGAACTTCACACAGACGCAAAAATGATAGATATAGAAACCAGTGAGAACTGAACTGGAAAGAAACTGAAGGTACTCGACTGAGTAAAGATCAGTGGACCGAATGAGGAATCCGTTGGATTTTATATCGGACATGTGAAAGAACAGTCCCCTGCTTTGTATAACAGTTTATGGCATGCTCCAGGAACAACAAAGCATCACACCTGACTGGAGAAAGGCACAAATCACTCCTGCTTTCTCTAACTGGGGTATTTTGGAGAATGAACAACTCCTCGATAGAAATCAACAAGAGTTCCGCGAGCAAGGTCGCTCCGTTCGATCACGACATCCAGAAAGCTGTAAACACAGAAGCTCAGATTACTTCCATGTTTCTTAACTGTCGTAAAGTCTTCGACACAGCCACACAGTAAACAGAAGACATTTTTACGGAATGTCGAAACAGGTCTGCAGTTGAAATGAAGGTCTGTTCTCAATAAGTGGTTCTTATAGTCAGGATGTCTGGACAGAAAAAGAACAACCAACTACTGTACCTGAAGGATGTGTTTACTGTTACAATGTTCTTAATTTGTCGAAGGTATTTGCAGATTATAAACTTTTGTACAGGGAGGTCATATAATCAGAAAATAGTTGCTAAGTATAGATGATCAGCGCTTAGTGCAAATACAGGTAGCCGTTCCTCAAAATAAGCAAATAAATGCACCTGAATAAGCTAAAAGGCAGTGCATGGTACACAGAAGGAACAATTATCGATACCCACTTGTATGACGTGCTCTCTAATTTTTTTCCCGTGGTCATTAAGTTAGATGTAAGTTGGAGCAACTAATAAATGTCCTGAATCGTGTTAGAAAGCGAGCTCTCGGAATGTGAGAGGCGGCAATCCGTGATGTTCAACGTGGTGAATTAATACATAGTAGCGATTTTTTACCTACGCTTTACTTGTCCACCTTACTTGAAATGCTGCTGTCTCGAATCAGTCTATGTTGCGGATTTCTCCGTTTTGTCTTGCAAAGCTCTAAGAGGGTAAGTGTAAATTCCCTCTGAATCTCCATATCAGGACTGAAGTTGCCTTGATCAGTTCTGAGCTCCACAGCACTTGACCAGATATTTTTTTTTCTTGCTTTCAAGAATGTAGCAGATAAAAAATAACGACAATGGTGAAGAGGAAGATGATTAATATGGTGATTCAGCTTTAAAGACCCAACTTCATATTTCTCATCATAAAATGCTTTTTAAAATAAACCAATAAGAAACGAAGCGAGGGGCTAAGCTTAACTATATGGTCTTATCTGACCACTTACGAAACGGTGAATGGAACTGAAATGAGCTGGCAACCGTGAAAACACTTCAAGAGCAACTTAGGTAGAATCTCTGATTGATAACACTCATTGATGTGGCATAAAATTCAACTTAAAGCGAGTAAATTACAAAACTGAAATTAGCTATAAGAGGGTATAAATGTATTCAAGAAGAGACTGTGCTCTGCAGTCAATATCTATAGGAATGCTTCGCAACTGTCAATTCTGTAATAAAATGTCTGTCGATGTCACTATTGCAACATAAAAGAGTCATATTCGGATTTGTTACAAACAAGAGAAGAGATATTTTTGACATGTACACAATTTTTTTTTACCAGTAATAATGTTACATGGGATCCAGTAATAAAAGAGAAATCATTAAACGTAGATATAGTGTACAAGGAACAGCAACGATGAAGTATTAACACAGTCATATCGAGTTCTGTTTATATTTTGTAACCGGATTTGGTTATACAGCTATCTTAAATCAGTTTAGTATCCACAATCGGCTGCAGAATCGAGAAATTAACCTTCAGATAGGTATCAGTCAATAGAGGAAAAGGAAGGAAGATCCGGGGTTAACGTCCTGTCATCGACGAGATGAGTAGTGACGGAACACGAATTCCGATTGTAAAAATATATGAAAGGAAATCGGCTATGTCCTGTCAGAGGAACTATCTCGGCGTTTGTCTTAAGCGATTTAGTAGTGACGGAACACAAAAATCTGGATAACCGGACGTGGATTTGAACCGCCGTCCTCAAGAGTGCAATACTTTAATACTGTGCCACATCGCTCAATAGTCAACAGTGAAGAGTGTGGTCTTCTGTTTAAGATCAAATATAAGGGCTACGGTATTCACATTGTTCGTTTACTCATTCATTCAGTCTTCTTTATACATACAAGTTTTAAAATTTTCTCCTAGTTGACTCAGCAGCGATAACACGTAAACAACTGGTTGGAGCCTTTGTGGATTCTAAAGATATCAGTAAACCCCCACCCAGAGTTTTTAAAGAATCGAAATCCTGCGAATAAAACGTCATATCTTCCGAACTACGTGTCGTACAATAATATAATTTTCCAGGTGTATTCAGTGGTATATGTGGACACTATTTACAAAATGTGTTGTGAATATAGTTAGTAGTACAAAAGTAATAAATTAAAACGCCGTGCCTGATGCGGCAGTTTTACTGGATGAAAAAGGAAAATGTAGTAAGTGACAGTCTTTTTTCCTTTCTTCATTTTGTGGGGGATGTCAACAAAAAAACATTTCGTAAAAGTGTGAAATAATGTCTACAGTTTGTGGGACGTCGCTAAGCGCTCTCATTCTCAAATACTGGATGAATATGGTCTGGGTAATTTGCTGCCCCAGGGTATATACACGGTTTCTAATTGTAGTACTTGACTTACTGTGGTAAACTTTTAGCGTAATATTCCAGATCTTAATGAGTAGATGATGACAACATTTTAAATTCTTAAATTCGCATGCTAACTGTATAAATAATTGCGTGCGACGAGGGGCTACCGTCGGTTAGACATCTCGCCTGGTGCAAGTCTTTCGATTTGACGCCACTTCGGCGACTTGCGCGTCGATGGGCATGGAATGATGATTAGGACAACACAACACCCAGTCCCTGAGCGGAGAAAGTCTCCGACCCAGCCAGGAATCGAACCGAGGCCCTTAGGATTGACAGTCTGTCGCGCTGACCATTCAGCTACAGGGGGCGGACGCTAACTGTATGAAAACTAGGAAATAAAATTATTGTTGCCCCTGACAGCTGTTAGACAGACAACCTTCAACTAGGACTGTGCCCTAGACTAGGCCTTTAGAATATATAATTTCCATTTTCAGTACTAGCCACACCTTATGAAAATGAAGAAATAACTGCACTTTAGAAGAAATTACAACTGAAATAGGAAGTACGATTACTACTGTATGCGAAGTGCATTGTACTTTACTTGGAAGGTTATTCTGTTCAGAGATCCGTCTCAGTTTTGCATCGCTGCTCGTCTGCTGTTACAAATGTGTGAGACCTCGTAAATAATTACGCACAACTGAGGAAAGAAAGTTGGTGGAATGCCCCCCTACTCCGACTCGCTGTCTCTTCTCTTCCGTCCTTCGCCCCGAAGCCCAAACAAGGGAGAGAAGCACGCCTAACGCATTTTCGTACAAGACCGCGCCGCCTGAAGTACCCTCTCATTTCCTTGTCCTTGAACGACAATCATATTTCACTACGTTTACTCACTGGAAGTTAGTGCGGGTTATTTTCTGGCGCGCGGGGAGCTAGCAGAGGTAACACGTATTCGGTAAGAGTTGTGCCCACGTCTTGGCTGGTGGCGCGGGGAAAGGGTGTAATATTCGAGGACAAAGAGGAGCCACACAGAGTTATGTGACGCTTCATAACGTACCTCGGGGAAACATTGGTGCATTTGGAACGCAAAATAATGCCGCATTTAGAGCGGGGGCGAGCGCCGCCGTCTCCCTCACGAAATTAAATTCCCATGACATCAGTGTTTGGCATGACGTCACGTTGTTTGCTCGTGGCTCAAGTTCCCCCGAGTAAATAAACACGCATCTGTCCGTATTCCGACCGCCGCGCATCATTAAAACACTGCCGATACCTCCCCTCCTGCACGGACTGCGGAAGTGGGCGCGAATTACTTGTGTGCTGCGAAACGACTATTTTATTCTCGGTAAGATTTAGTTTAGTTGCAGAGTGGCTGTAAATGTTTTATATTCCAGCAACATGCCATATTGCATCGAAGTGAAAAGTAATGAATTGACGGACGTTTCTGATTTCTATTGGCCCCTAGTCTACACGTTATTCTAACATGGAAAAACTAATAATCGTTAGATATTTATTTAAAATTTTAGTAATATATAGTAAGAAAATAATATGTTCAAGCATTTCTCTGCCTCGTGATGACTGGGTGTTGTGTGATGTCCTTAGGTTAGTTAGGTTTAAGTAGTTCTAAGTTCTAGGGGACTGATGACCATAGCTGTTGAGTCCCATTTGTTCAAGCAGCGAATTTCTGAATTGTAAGTAGAAGATATGAATATGTAGATTATCGGGAAATGTAAAGAAAACCTGAAAGTGATGTAGTAAGGTAGAGTTATAAACTTTCAGACAAATTTGCCCATAATGACCAAGCTCGTGACTGTGAAGATGTTCTATATTCCAGTGTGATTTATTTTTATCCCTGAAATACCGATTTACTTTCCGAAAGCTTCTCCGGAATGATTTTATCGCTTCCAGTGGCATTATTGACATTTAGTTTCGCAAATATACGTTTCAAACAATTTTATAAAGTCGCATTACCATATCATTGAAATGCTTAAAGGATACTTTTATGCTGTATAAAATATCAACCTTACTTTCGATACAAAGTAGAGAATTTAAAACAAAAATTGTCGTCTACTTAGTAAAATGATAGAGCGACAATAAAAGAAAGACGAGAGATTGTACCATCTTTCAGAAGTGAAGGTGCCTATAACATCTTTGTGAGAGTCGGAATACATTGATTCAAGTTTTCACATTCTTTTTCGAGAGCAAAACTCATGTGTTATATTAATTCAGACTGTAAAACTGTTCCCGGTTATTTGAAAAGTATTACTTACAAGCTCAAATAGTTATCACACATGAGAGTTGTAAATAAGAAATAAATACTATATATTTGATTCAATAACACACGTTTTGCTGGTTCTACTATCTATGAAAGAAGTCAGAGAGCCATTTCAGTAAAAGAAGAGTGAGAAATCATCAGACAGTTTGCATAACGAGCTGGATCGTCTCGAAGGTAATACTCGCGGAAAGCCATCATATGGCCAATCGTTTTCGAGATTTTGTTATGTGTGCAATTAATCTTAGCACGAATGGAAGAAATGAACATTAGATTTTAAGTTCCCTTCACACAGCTGGGAACGAATGGGGTTGATATAATCATCCAGGAATTCACCTGAAGTACTCTAGCAAAACACTGGAAAAGTTAAGGAGATTTGAACAACGAGTTCAATGTTACGCTTCGCGGCTTCTACGGAAAAAAAAAAAGACGGATCCACCATGCTCTTAATATCTATTTATCGATGCCTTTGTAGGGCTATTTCAATCCATTTTACAATACATATATTACATCATCATTACATTTGCGAGCAGCTCCTATTACAGTAACTATATAAATTATAATTCCACTGTGACTTAATTATACTGTGTAATTCAATTTCTTATTTTACTACTGACACTGTTTATTGAGAGTTGGACTGTTCACATTCTTACTTCGTCACAAACAAATTTACAACTTATGATTACAGTATGCCGATGTCGGCCTCACTGAACGGGTGTTTTTTATTTTATGACTCTGCCAATCTTGCTACAAAATTTATATTTCTTAAAATTCATTTCGATAATCACTGGTATACTACCCCTGTGACGATATTGTTCTATTTTTCTTCTCGTAATCTTTTCATGCTGTAGGTAGATGTTACTACAAATTTCCTTTGTGTCGTCCAGACTGATTTCAATATGGAAATTTTTATAATAAACTCTTGCGATCAAAGACTAGCATAAATGTATTTTTAAATACTTTAAGTTAGAAAAATGTTTTAGAATATTACAAACAAGGCACGTATATTTGCAATAATATAGGGAAATATCTGAGTATATATAGAAAAGGACTTTGAGAAGAGAATAAAAGCGTGAGAGCTATTTACGCAAAACGGTACTGTATAGTGTTTACGGAACTCTGACGTTTAACCTGGGGCAAACAAAGAGAAATGAATTCTGACGCAAACCTTTCTTCTGTGTGACTTCAAGGAACAATACGGGCAGTTGTTGAACGTTTGTCAGAGCAACCATACGGTGAAACTACGAAGCAGGCATCCCACGCCTATTCAGACTACACATCAACCAAGCCACAAAATAATCTTCCTGAGAACTGCCATACAGCAAACAGTCTATCAGTCCTCAGTAATACACATCAGATGCCTGTATTTGTTACGGTTTCAGTTTAGGTATACATTCTTAAGAAATCAATCACAAGCCGAGCTTGGAACTGATCTTCTACGAGGCTGAGATCTTACGATTAATCCGAGTAAACGGCGAGCTGAGAAACCTAGTAGCAAAAAGCATTATTAACAAAAAGAAAAATTCGGAGTAGGTATTAAAATTCATGGAGAAGAAGTAAAAACTTTGAGGTTCACCGATGACATTGTAATTCTGTCAGAGACAGCAAAGGACTTGGAAGAGCAGTTGAACGGAATGGACAGTGTCTTGAAAGGAGGATATAAGATGAACATCAACAAAAGCAAAACGAGGATAATGGATTGTAGTCAAATTAAATCGGGTGATGCTGGGGGGATTAGATTAGGAAATGAGACACTTAAAGTAGTAAAGGAGTTTTGCTATTTAGGGAGTAAAATAACTGATGATGGTCGAAGTAGAGAGTATATAAAATGTAGACTGGCAATGGCAAGGAAATCGTTTCTGAAGAAGAGAAATTTGTTAACATCGAGTATAGATTTAAGTATCAGGAAGTCGTTTCTGAAAGTATTTGTATGGAGTGTAGCCATGTATGGAAGTGAAACATGGACGATAACCAGTTTGGACAAGAAGAGAATAGAAGCTTTCGAAATGTGGTGTTACAGAAGAATGCTGAAGATAAGGTGGGTAGATCACGTAACTAATGAGGAGGTATTGAATAGGATTGGGGAGAAGAGAAGTTTGTGGCACAACTTGACTAGAAGAAGGGATCGGTTGGTTGGACATGTTTTGAGGCATCAAGGGATCACAAATTTAGCATTGGAGGGCAGCGTGGAGGGTAAAAATCGTAGAGGGAGACCAAGAGATCAATACACTAAGCAGATTCAGAAGGATGTAGGTTGCAGTAGGTACTGGGAGATGAAGAAGCTTGCACAGGATAGAGTAGCATGGAGAGCTGCATCAAACCAGTCTCAGGACTGAAGACCACAACAACAACAACATGCGATTTTCATATATTTCACGCACTTGCTTTAGGTAGTAGCAGGCTCTGTATAATCGGGAATGTTCTGAGCCGAATAATAATAATAAAAAAATGGTGGTGCTTATCATAACATGGCAAGTAAGTAACATAAGCTGTGGCTAATTAAGTACATAGCTTCGTTCTCTTTTCGACGTATACCCCACTTATTGATATCATAGACGCTACCAGTAAACGTCATCATGGCAATGAAAACTAAAATAACAGAAAGGGAGTTCACTGCCTTAGGAAGTAACATTTACTCTTAATTTCTCAAAAAGAGCAGTTGTCTGTAGAGGTTGAGAGAGACTTTCCGCCGGCCGAAGTGGCCGTGCGGTTAAAGGCGCTGCAGTCTGGAACCGCGAGACCGCTACGGTCGCAGGTTCGAATCCTGCCTCGGGCATGGATGTTTGTGATGTCCTTAGGTTAGTTCGGTTTAACTAGTTCTAAGTTCTAGGGGACTAATGACCTCAGCAGTTGAGTCCCATAGTGCTCAGAGCCATTTGAACCATTTTTTTTAGAGATTTTCCATTATTTGAGCGTGACCGGCACGGACCAGCCTGAACACTATGAGCAGTCATCTAATAGGGCATTTCCCGATATCTGACAGCAGTTGGCGGTCAGGAAGATTTACATGTCTCTGGGAAGCATCTAGAGTAAGATGGATACGCCCACGTGATACAGATGTTAAGTCCCATAGTGCTCAGAGCCATTTGAACCATTTGAACCCACGTGATTACTGGAACGTAGTTCGTAGATCTTAATAGCATTTCGCGTGTTTGAGAATCAGTGATTTTGGGATCAACAAAATGTTTTTCCATCAACTGCAGAAAAACTCAGCATAAAGGTGTGGTTAATTATCTCGACTGGATGTACAACGCCTCGCGGCGAAGCCATACACTACGTAGGGATGCAATGGTTGTAACGTGCAGCTCTGTTGGTGCCGTCTGCGTCAGCTGCCTATCTCAGGGAGGCAGGGGAACATCATCCTCTGAACGCTCCACTTCGTACGTGCTAAGCACGCATTCTCCCGGCACACGTCTATGCTGACGTGATCAATGACGTGACGTAAAAGGTTGCCTGAATCATTTGAACATACAGTTATCTTTCTAGGTACATGGTCCAGTTACGAAGCTCCATTGAGAGTAGGCTGTTTGCTGGGAGGCGTTGTCCGATAGAAATAAATTTAGGGTTAATCATAAATTTGGTCGTTGTCTGTCAGACATTTTATGTTAATAGCGAAATGATCAAATATTTTTGTGGCTGCATATTTAATTTCTTAATAATGAATCATAAAGGTCTTCTTTTCTTCTACAGCTACATCAACGTGATTACCCGCAATTAACACTTACGTGCCTGGGCTGTAACTGTGGACTTTACTGTTTTTCTCACATCGTGATGGGTTATTTATGAAGAATTTCACAAGCGAATAAATCTGCACATATTGTGAAGGAGTTGTTAAAATGCTTAACTCCTTGAGGAGGCGACTAATACATGGTTGCGGATGATAGTCAAATATTATTCTCACTGCTCGCTTTTGCGTAATCGTCAACTTTGTTTTTAAGTGACGAGTTTTTCCAGAAAATAATGTTATAATGCTTTAATGAGGGGAAATATTAGAAAAATATTAGGATGTTGATTTGCTTGTTTCCAATAATGGCAATCACGGGTATACGAAGAGCAAAAGTTACTGAACGTAGATGTTTCGGCAGTTCAGTAATATGTGTATTCCAATCCAAGTTTTCGTCAATACGTACACTCAAAACTTTGGAACAAATGAATGGTTCAAATGGCTCTGAGCACTATGGGACTGAACTTCTGAGGTCCTCAGTCCCCTAGAACATAGAACTACTTAAACCTAACTGACCTAAAGACATCACACACATCCATGCCCGAGGCAGGATTCGAACCTGCGACCATAGCGGTCGCGCGGTTCCAGACTGTAGCGCCTAGAACCGTCAAAACTTTGGAACATTCGACCTTGTTATTGACTCCTCTTCACATGATGCAACAGCTGTTCGTTTTACTCAGTATGTTGTACAGAAATAGGTATACTGTGGTAATTTTTTCAAAATTAAGAGTGAATTCACTCTGAGAGAGCCACGTGGTAATTCTTTGAAAAAGCAAATTCTTCTGCAACTATCTCTTCAGTTGACTGTTCACGGGCATCGAACACCCCCTCCTCCCTACAGCCATTCGCTCGCTTTCCACGGGTAGTGGTGCGGCTGCCCACGAAGCCTCGATCTTTCTGTTGCTACTCCTTCCCACAATCCCCCATCACAATCTTCCCGTTCTCAGAGCTGCCCCTGTCCTCTTCACAAAGATTCCATCGAATTATTTCCTTGTATCCACAGCGCATCTGCTCTACGCACTTAACCGCGTTACATACGGTCAAATGAACTCGAGCGCTCGCGCGCGCGTGGGGGAGGGGTTCAATTCCACGACTCAAGGAAAGTTAGTTTCATGTCCAGCTGACAACTGCTGGCGGTGTGAACGGCGTCCGTGTATGCTGGATGACTGTGTTTTTGTACTATGCATCAATATTATTTTATAAATTTTACGCAGCCCTAGAGCCGTCTGAAACTAGCGGTACGTTCTGGTAGTTTTCTAAAAGAGTCCACCTGATGAGCTGTAAAAAAGATATTTGTTACTAAGCTGAAGCAATACTGACGGACTTGTAAAACTCTCTCTCTCTCTCTCTCTCTCTCTCTCTCTCTCTCTCTCTCCCTCACACACACACACACACACACACACACACACACACACACACACACACAAATGTGAGTACAGGCAATACAACAAATGTTCCGCGCCACACGAGATATTTCCGAGCAAGAAGGCGTAGTGCGTTCCGATATGCAGCACTCAAGCACTGTTGTGCGCAAGTGTATACATATCTACGCTGTGTGTCAGAAACGGCTGGCCTTGATGCATTTACCACGTTCCTACACATTTGCATGTGTAAACAGTCACAAACCTTTAAATGTTTGAGTAAACTGCAACCTGTGTGTCGACTATAAGTGAGCACGGGGCACCTCGCGATCAGCTCGAGGCATAACGAGGTGTATCACTGTCAATGACAGATGCACGCACAACAGCTAAGACAAAATATTTTTAGACTTTCATGCCAGGTCTGTTGAAAGACAGACCACTCTTCTAAACATGGTTGAAAAGATTCGTATGGATACGGCAAAGACTTGATGATTTAATTTTAAGGTATGTTCTGGGAACGACCACTGAGGGGCTTGAGGCCTTTATATGTTGTACAGTTAAGTCTTGGGAATTGTATAAAGAATAATCTTTATCAGAAATTTCCTGAGGAAAACCGAGTTAGAATTTTGCAGCATTTTGCGTGCTATTGAATCAAAATCATGAACATTGTCGAAACGCAAATAAATATATTTTAAGCGACTGCAGCTGCGAGGTTATCGGTTCGTATGCGACAGCATGCTTTACAAATATGACACATGTCTCTGGTTTTATTGGTGACAGGTTGGGCTAAGGACCAGTTATATACTCAACAAAAGGATCGACTTCATCTAACTGTCCCACAGTAAAGGGTCAAAGTTTGAATATAACACACTTCCTACAGCTTAGGCAAATGGAGCAAATACTTCTTTTTTTGCATTAGATGTGGTGTACGGTGCGCCTTAAGGGGTTATGGGGACACGATTTAGTTCATGGGTGTTTCCTGGTAAAACCCGAAAAACATAGTTTTTGCGTATCAAAACCGAGCCGCTGGTCCCAAGAGGACTATGCCCAACAAATGACTGAAATTTTTACTATATATTCCTAACATCCCGATCTAAAGCAGCCTTGGAAGTTTTTTGATATCTGTATCTATTTCCTAGATACAGAGATTCAAAGTTGCCTTACCTGTACACATACAAAGTTACCCTACTTGTACACGTAAAACACCCAGGTAAAAACACGGCGTGAGACGAAAACGTAGTTTATAAAGTGACGCAGCACGAAGAAATATGCTGTGAAGTATTTGCGTTGTCATCAGAACGGTTCTGGGAACCCCATTTTGTTATAGTACTGAAGCACATGCGAAACTTTTGTGCACGTAAAATCCGGTCTGACGTGTAAAGTGATACAGTTTTGCGTTATTTAAATTTCACATAACTATGAACATTTTACTGTCCCCAAAGTTCTTTTCGTATTAGTGACATACCGAGATGTGGCAGGGAAAAGAAGGGAACCAGCGAAAAACTGCTCCTAGCGGAGCACAAAAAAGGTAAATATGCTCCTGTTTATTAAAAGACTCTGACTGAAAAGTGAGGTAGCGGCTGCCTCATTCAACCTTCTTCAGCACTTCTAAAAATTTCCCAAGAATTTTGGCATGCGTACACTTTCGTACTCTTTTTAACATGCATATCACCTCCCACTCCAACAAGCTCTCCTAACTGTGACTCGCTCACACCCACTAGTCCATCACTGTAAGTCGCTCATACCCATACACTCAAACTTGCTCAGTTTCACTCACTCATTCAGCCCAACTCAGTGTAGTTATGGACTAGTGGGTGTGAGTGAGCTACAGTTAGGAGAGCTTGACGGAGTGAGAAGTGAGCTGCATGTTAAAAAGAGTGCGAAAGTGTTCGTATGCCAAAGTTTTAGGAAAACTTTTAAAGGTGCTGAGGAAGGTAAAATGAGGCAGCTGGTAACCCCCCCCCCCCATTTTCAATCAGTCTCTCTTAATATACAAGAGCATATTCTTCGTTTTTGTACCCCGAGAGGAGCATTTTTCTGCTGGGAATGTAATACCTCGACAGCGATTGCAATACGAGAAGCACGGTGTGGTAATTACACGAGAGCTGAATTCATCTGTGATTTTCCCCTTGTGTTTCTTGGAACAGCGAACAATGATAAAATTATAGATCGATAAGAAGTGGGATGTCTATGGAAGCTAATCTGGTGAGCAAACCACCACGCATACACATTATCCTGAGAAGTGTTATTTTCTTGGCATCGTATGTCCGTAGCTAAGAATATCGTACACTCTCTTGCTGTGCAGAACATGAAACGTTGGGGCAAATGAAAACACAACGTTTTCAGGGACGACTCATCACACCTTCTCTTCCGACAGTACCTCTCACCTATTTTCCAAAACTGACAGAAGCTCTCCTGGACACTTTGTAACTCCTTAATATTTACGGAAGATGTGACGGTTGAGAAAAAGAAAAATGGAGATTAGTGTTTAAGTTCTCGTCGGCAACGAGGTCATTGGAGACGGACCCTAGGCTGGGATTAGGACAGGATGGGGAAGGAATCAGCCATGCCCTTTCGAAGGAACCCTCCAGGCATTTGCCTTAAACGATTTACGGAAATCACGGAAAACCTAAATTGGCTCTGAGCACTATGGGACTCAACTTCTGAGGTCATTAGTCCCCTAGAACTTAGAACTAGTTAAACCTAACTAACCTAAGGACATCACAAACATCCATGCCCGAGGCAGGATTCGAACCTGCGACCGTAGCGGTCTTGAAACCTAAATTGAGATGGCCGCGAGTCCAGTGTTCTAATCACCGCAGCACGTTGTTCAGTGACAACGGAGTATCTTTATTTCATGTCAAATATTTGGATTTGATAAGGATACAAGAGTAAATCTGAAAGTAAACAGTTATAGTCGTATTAACATCCTTGACGATTTATTTAATGTGCTGAGCATATTAGAAATATTGCGACAGTCACACGATAGAGAGAACACGGCTTTAATGGTCTTGAGACGAGAGCTATCGAGCATTTGGAGCCAGAATATACAATCGAATCGGGGCACTGAACCGAAAAATGAGTGTTCACAAATTCGCAGATGTTATTAGTTACGTTTCTCCAACACGGTCAAACTACTTACAAAAATCAAGAAGACAGACAAGGACAACATCAGGATTGCCACATAGAAGTGTGGTAAGACCATTCCAGTTCTCAGTGCGCATAAACGATCTGTTGGATAGGGAGGGCATCAATCAGAGACTGTTAACTGGCGGAGCTGTTATGTACGGGAAAGTACCTTCGTTGGGTGAGTGCAGGAGCCTTCAGGATGACAGAGAGAATCTGTATTTGGTGGGATTACTTGCAGCTTGTTTTAATATAGATAAATGCAAATTAATGTGGATCGGTAGATGTAACAGTCCTGCTGATAACCCATTACAGTACCGTTTGTTTTATGCATGGTTCAGTCACATTGGTTAAATATCTAGGCGCAACGTTGCGAAACGACACGAAGTGGACGAGCACATCAAGTCATTTGCAAGGAAGGCAAATGGCCGACTGCGATTTATTGGGATAAGTATGGGAAATTCTACTGCATCTGTGATAGAGACCGCGTTCAGAACGCCTGTGTGACCCATTCTTGACTGATGCTCGAGTGTTTGGTCCTCACCAGGACGGATTAAAGGAAGACATCGGAGCGATGCAGCTTGATTTGTCATCGGTCGACAGAAGTACAACAGTGTCTCGGAAATGCTCCGTGAGCTTAAATGGGAATCCTCGGAAGGAAGAAGCGGATATTTCACAAGGTATTATTGACAGAGTTTAGATAATAATTATTTGCTACAGACAGAAGAACGATACTGCTGCGTTCAAAGTTTATTTCCCGCAAGAAGCATTAAAGATTAAAAAATATTAGGGGAGTTTCGATTCGATAAGGTAATCACTTTCCTCTCGCTGCATATGCGAGTGAGGCATAAAAGGGAATGAGTAGCGATAGTACAAAGTACCCTCCGTCATGTACCGCACAGTGGCTGTAGATGTGGAAGATTTTGATTTAATATACAGTTGACAACGATTTCATTAGAGACGGAGTTCGGTCAGTCCAAGATTGAAGAATGGAATCGGTTGCATCCTCATCAATGGAAACCATGGGAAACATATATCTGATTGGCCGGTAGGGATATGAATCGTGTTACTCCAGAATGTGAGTCTAGTGAGTTGTTTCGCTCAGTTCGCGATTAGTGTGACAGTTCATAGAGACTGACCAACGACATCCCATCTCCGATTTTATTCGTCTACTGCCGGCCCGATGTACGTAGGGCGCTAAGCACCCACGAACCTCGTCTTCAGCGACAGAAGCGTTTCAGCTGAAATGAGAAAAATACCTTCTGCTAGATGGAATCATCGGCACTTATGTTGCAGCATACGCGAAGTTAATTAGTTTTCAGCGGTCGGGAGTGTACCGCCAAAGCTGAACGTCGCATTCGGCGTTGCAAAGACGGGCGCAGATTAACGGTAGTCGGGTGGCGGCGCGCGCTGGGTGCTGCCCGAGGCAAGCCTGTTGTGTTTGTCCGTGCCGTGTGCTGTGTTTAGGAAAGCCTCGTACACACGTGGGGCAAGTCCGCTCAGCGCCGACGCGGCTCCACACCTCACGGCAACTGCGTTTTTAGCTCTCGAGTACAGCGATTGAAGAAAATAAGCTAAACATACTGCCATAAACACTTCATTTCCGGGGCTCGTCTCTCTTACTAGCGTCCTTTTTAGTTTCTTTCACGTGCTACAACATCCATACGAACCGTTTGTAATAAGGCAATAATGTCTCTATCTACAAAACTTTCAAGTCCAGGTACGTTAGGAACTTCCGGACCTCCACGTACAATGGCTACGGTGAGCCAACCATTACCATGATCGAATGTATCATTAATATCAATACTAAAATTAAGTCTACAACCACAGAAAACACAAGGTACGTCGACAAGTGCAGTAGCAGCAACACTCTTAACTGGTATGCGGTTCTTCTTGTCTCCAGATGTTGTGGCGAACTCGATGTTCTCGATGGTTTTATAAACCATTATTTCCAATAATGGCAATCACGGGTATACGAAGAGCAAAAGTTACTGAACGTAGATGTTTGGTCAGTTCAGTAATATGTGTATTCCAATCCAAGTTTTCGTCAATACGTACACTCAAAACTTTGGAACAAAAGAATGGTTCAAATGGCTCTGAGCACAATGGGACTGAACTTCTGAGGTCATCAGTCCCCAGAGAACTTAGAACTACTTAAACCTAACTAACCTAAGGACATCACACACATCCATGCCCGAGGTAGGATTCCAAAAAATGGTTCAAATGGCTCTGAGCACTATGGGACTTAACTACTGAGGTCATCAGTCCCCTAGAACTTAGAACTACTTAAACCGAACTAACCTAAGGCCATCACACATTTCCATGCCCGAGGCAGGATTCGAACCTGCGACCGTAGCGGTCACGCGGTTCCAAACTGACGCGCTTAGAACCGCACGGCCACACCGGCCGGCGCAGGATTCCAACCTGCGACCGTAGCGGTCGCGTGGTTTCAGACTGTAGCGCCTACAACCGCCTAGCCACCCCGGCCGGCTCCACTTAGTAATGTGCTAAGTAAGGTACACTGTTCTTTTACTGCTGAGATTTTCATCTTTTCTATAAGCTTCAAAGTACACGATAAAAGATTTCATAAATAGTAAACTCGATACACACAATTACAATACGGTCATAATATCTGAGTGTTTTTACGGCGCTTGAACACTCACCTTTCGCGAAAAGACACACATTGAAGAAATACGCGAATGATAACGAAAAGTAATATGGAAAATTTTTGGTCCAAAACAAAATGCTCTAAGAGTAAATCAGGAAATTCAGAACTGTACCTACATTTATTCGTATTTGAAAAGAAAATCTTTCCTTCCTTGGAATTATTAAAAGAATTGAACCAATGAGATTTAATACACAAGTAGTGGAATTCTTTGAAACTCGCATTTAAGATAAATTTGAGACAAAAAAATTAATCGCAACAGTAAACGAAGACCTGGAAGAATCGTGGATAATACAACATAAAATGAAAGACATAAAAATATTTATTGCGGAATATTTTCGGCTGGACATGTCGCCCAGCAGAAAAACCTTAGAACACCGGAATCACAAGGTCCGAGGTTAGGAAAAGAAAACTTTCTTGAAAGGTAAAAAAGAAATTCTGAAATGCCTTTTCTATAGTGAATAATAATAAAAATAATAATAGTAATAAATGCAATGTTCAATAATCTTTTCCGTTTGTGATCTTTCAGATTTTCTCGGGGGCGACTGATTAATGGTGTGCTGCCCTCTGCACTGGCGAGTTGTTGTTTCCAATGTAGGCATTTTCTGGAAACAACAAAACATACTGAAACATTTATGGTTCACATAAAAATATCGATTTGCAGCTACGGAGGGCTCACGAAGAATTCTGTCTGAGGACATCATAAAGACTTATCAAGTTTTAGCAATTACACCTCTTTGGGTGGCAACTGCTATTCTCAGAAGAAAACGCTACTCGTCAGTTGTAAGTTGAAAACGAGACAAGTGGAAAAAAAGTAAGTAAATTGTTTATTATTTCAAAAATAATCGCCATGACTGTTAATACATTTATTGCACCGTGAGACAAGACGGTCAATACCTACATGGACCCACGGAACCTTGATTGTACCCATGGGTGCACCTCTTCGCCCGCCCACATGCTGCCAATGTTGTTTCGATTACGCTACAGAAGTTCCGCTTAGAGATCCTCCATACAGCCCCGATCTCCCCCCACACGATTTCCATATTCTGGTGCCCTGAAGAAAGACATTCGTGGCCGTCGGTTTGCTACGGACGCAGAGGTGCGCGCCTGGGTACAATCACGGTTTCACAGGCAACCGCAAAAATTTTTCAACGAACGCTCTGATCATTTTGTCTCGCAGTTAAGGCGATCACCATTTAAATATTAAACAGTTTACTTACTTTTTATACATCTATCATCTATCTCCTTTTCACAGACTGCCCGTTATACATACAGATCATTACTTCCTATTTCTAACAAAGCTTTGATACCAGCTTCTACTCTGTCTTGTTTCTTGTTTCTATATATAGTCTACGTTGGAGCATAGTTATACCAATATTTTGCACTGAACGAGAAAGAAGCAGAAAAATGATTCCATTGCGCTATGTATCTTCCGCAGCACATCATATGATAGTTGGAGAAGTACAATGTGGAATTTGATGTATACATATGGAGAACACAATGGGAAGCGTACAATACAGACTGCTGTCTTAACATGATGAAGGTTCTATAATAGCTTAAAGAGCCACTTAGTGATATTTAGTGGTTCCTACAGGACAGAATTCCTTCAGCAACTGTCCGTGGCACGAACAGTTCCCAGCAGTGGAAAGCAAATTCCAAGACAGTAATTCCCTATCTTACATTATTCAAAATGCAAAATATTGGGTTGATATGTGTGAAGATGAGGTAATAAGCATTCCTTGGCTTCCTCAATTGACATATTTGAGTATTTTCGAGCAACTGTGAACTGTTTTGCAGAAACAATTTAAGGGATTAGCCTAAACTCACGATGGCCAGCATACAGGACTTCCGTGTATTGATGAATGGAGGACTTAGATAATGTTTGGTGCCAAAGCTGGCGTACACCATACTGTGGGGCTGTTTCTTTGCCCAGACGAAGACTGGTTAGTATTCAACGTTTTGTCAGCGAGAAGTCATTGCAGGCGGGGAGCTCAAGCACAGAACGTACCCTGATGGAGGATGAAATCGGCCCAATTCTTTTCAAGGAAAGCATTCTGGAATTCGCAGAAACATTGCAGGGAAATCACCGGAAACCCAAATCTGGAGGGCCGACAAGAATTTGAACCCCGCATACACAATCCACGAGCCCCCGTGCTTCGTACCAGTGTTGGCGATTTCCTGTGCTATCCCACTCGCGCATTGAGCGAGGCAAAAAGACTATCTATGTGTTTTGGTACGCACGCTAATATCTTGCATGTTATTCTCACGGTGAGATATGTGATGGTGGCAGCACAATTGTCCATCACTGTTCCTCGAATATCTGCTCTCTAAATTTAGCGGATAACGTTTTGCGAACATCCCTGTTACACTTTCGTATGGGCTATGCCGACCTGTTAGGAGCGTAGTAGGGCGTCTCTGAGTTCGTTCAGTTTCTGCTATCGCAAAGACTCCAAACGCTGAAGCTGTACTCCAGATGCAGCGCACTTTCCCACGAACCTTTTAACAAATCACAGTATTCCACTCGCCTCCCCTGCTAAAGATTTTTCGTGCTCGTATCGCTTCTTAGCATTACTCCCGAATATTTAAACTATATCATGGATGCCAGATGCTCGCAGCTAATCTATAAATATGATAGAATCGGGTACTATTACTTTGTTGTAGCCACTGTTTTCCGTACTGACATTTAAGGAGAGCAGTTACTCGTTACTCAGTTTTAAAAGTCTGTCCAAGTTTTCTGCACTTCCTCACGACCGTCCAACGACGGGACTTTCCTTTGGACAACAGCATTGCCAGAAGACAATCTTGACGCTATCTGATAAATCTTTTGCGTGTATTGATAACATAAGGGCTCGCATTTCGATTCCTAAGCTCATGCCGAATATTAATTCCGTTTCTGTTAAACGCTGAAGTCTAGTATAACGTACTGCGTTCTGTTAGTCAAAAAATTCGTCGAGCCAATCATGTACGTGATAAGGTACCAAGTATGATGGTGTCTTTTAGAATGTGAGTTCAGTATCGTAAGCACTGCGCTTCTTAGCTCGATACTTCTCGACGGTGTTCCTAATGCTGCAAAAGTACGAGTTAGGCTATCTACGCAGATTCGTACAGTGAGGTTGGTAGTGTCTGTTCCTTTATCACTGCAGCGTCCGCGACTGAGTCAGTAGCAGCCCTCCACGTTTGCCGTATTGTGCTCATGTGGCACGCACAAACTGCGGCCAAATTCGTCGAAAGCCGTCCTTCTCGTTACAGTATAGCGTAGAGCAGTAGCCAACCTGTACGTTATGGCGGTTTGACATTAACGAAAGATTCTGTGATGAGGTTACGAACTTTCAGGGTTAATGGAGAAGGTTAAATGTATATATTTGAGATAAGGACCCTAGTCCAGTAACGAGCGAATCGATAGGTATAAGCGAAAATCTACTCATGTTCCGCCTAAGCCTAGCACAGCGCTCAAACTAAGTGCCCCAACTTCCGAACCCTGAGTATGACGCAGAAACTTCCCGCTGAATACTTTCCAATACGCTCAAATACACTACTGGCCATTAAAATTGCTACACCACGACGATGACGTGCTATAGACGCGAAATTTAACCGACAGGAAGAAGACGCTGTGATATGCAAATGATTAGCTTTTCAGACCATTCACACAAGGTTGGCGCCGATGGCGAAACCTACAACGTGTTGACATGAGGAACGTTTCCAACCGATTTCTCATACACAAACAGCAGTTGACCGGCGTTGCCTGGTGAAACGTTGTTGTGATGCTTCGTGTAAGGAGGAGAAATGCGTACCATCACGTTTCCGACTTTGATAAAGGTCGGATTGTAGCCTATCGCGATTGCTGTTTATCGTATCGCGACATTGCTGCTCGAGTTGGTCGAGATCCAACGATTGTTAGCAGAATATGGAATCGGTGTGTTCAGGAGGGTAATACGGAACGCCGTGCTGGATCCCAACGGCCTCGTATCACTAGCAGTCGAGATGACAGGCATTTTATCCACATGGCTGTAACGGATCGTGCAGCCACGTCTCGATCCCTGAGTCAACAAATGGGGACGTTTGCAAGACAACAACCATCTGCACGAACAGTTCGACGACGTTTGCAGCAACATGGACTATCAGCTCGGAGACCACGGCTGCGGTTACCCTTGACGCTGCATCACAGACAGCAGCGCCTGCGATGGTGTACTCAACGACCAACCTGGGTGCACGAATGGCAAAACGTCATTTTTTCGGATGAATCCAGTTTCTGTTTACAGCATCATGATGGTCGCATCCGTGTGTGGCAACATCGCAGTGAACGCACATTGGAAACGTGTATTCGTCATCGCCATACTGGCGTATCACACGGCGTGATGGTATGGGGTGCCATTGGTTACACGTCTCGGTCACCTCTTGTTTGCATTGACGCCACTTTGAACAGTGGACGTTACATTTCAGATGTGTTACGACCCGTGGCTCTACCCTTCATTCGATCCCTGCGAAACCCTACATTTCAGCAGGATAATGCACGACCGCATGTTGCAGGTCGTGTACGCGCCTTTCTGGATATAGAAAATGTTCGACTGCTGCCCTGGCTAGCACATTCTACAGATCTCTCTGCAATTGAAAACGTCTGATCAATGGTGGCCGAGCAACTGGCGTATTGACTGGCGTATTAACTGTGGTATCGTGTTGAAGCTGCATGGGCAGCTGTACCTGTACACACCATCCAAGCTCTATTTGAATCAATGCCCAGACGTATCAAGGCCGTTGTCACGGCCAGAGGTGGTTGTTGTGGGTACTGATTTCTCAGGGTCTATGCACCCAAATTGCGTGAAAATGTAATCACATGTCAGTTCTAGTATAATATATTTGTCCAATGAATATCCGTTTATCATCTGCTTTTCTTCTTGGTGTAGCAATTTTAATGGCCAGTAGTGTAATTTCCCTTGTCGATGGACTGGTAAAGGCGCACGTAACTTGATGCCAGAGAGACGAAAATCCTAAGTCTATGGTACTGTTATAATGAATTCCATTTACCTACACAAGTTTCATTAATTGCTACATACAACACTGGTTGAAAATGGGCCCTCCTAGTGTCAATGAAGTCACGGCATCGTCGCACGAAGTTCTGTCGCACCCGTTGTAATATCCTCAGTGTCGTTTGTACCGTGTCGCAGGCAGCGAGAATTCTTGCCAGGAGATCCTCTTCGGTCTCCACAGGCGTCTCGTGAAGCAGACTTTTCACATGGCCGCACAAGAAGAAGGAAGAGATCAGGCGGACGTGCTGGCCACGAAACAGGACCTCCTCCGCCTATTTACCTTGCAGTGAATATCCGATCTAGGTGTTGACGAAGCCTCAGTTCAAAGTGAGGATTATCTCAATCACACTGGAACCTCTACAACTAAGTGCTCGTCGGGATTGTCTACTTTACAACCTTCGCAACAACAGTACCGGTACATGTATTCCATTGTCAGAGGTATCGGAAGGATTTTCACTTACAATTTTCCGGGACAGGGTCCCTTAGCCGGCCGTGGTGGCCGAGCGGTTCTAGGTGCTACAGTCTGGAACCGCGTGACCACTACGGTCGCAGGTTCGAATCCTGCCTCGGTCATGGATGTGTGTGATGCCCTTAGGTTAGTTAGGTTTAAGTAGTTCTAAGTTCTAGGGGACTGATGACCTTCGAAGTTAAGTCCCATAGTGCTCAGAGCCATTTGAACCAGGGTCCCTTATCTGAAACTGATACATTTAGCCTTCTGTACAATGCGTGTGAGTGCGGTTATGATGGAACATACAGAGAGAAATGTGCAGTAAAGTGTGCTGGTCATCAGGCGCTTCAGTCTGGAACCGCGCGACCGCACGGGCGCAGGTTCCAAGCCTGCCTCGGGCATAGATATGTGTGTTGGCCTTAGGTTAGTTAAGTTTAAGTAGTTCTAAGTTCTAGGGGACTGATGACCTCAGATGTTAAGTTCCATAGTGCTCAGAGCCATTTGAACCATTTTTTGTGCTAGTGTTCGATGCTATCTGCTAGAAATATTTTGTTATACTGTGCGACTGCTACGGTCGCAGGTTCGAATCCTGCCTCGGGCATGGATGTGTGTGATGTCCTTAGGTTAGTTAGGTTTAAGTAGTTCTAAGTTCTAGGGGACTTATGACCACAGCAGTTGAGTCCCATAGTGGTCAGAGCCACTTGAACCAACCATTTTGTTATAGGGTAACCCAGAATCAGTTTCACTGCTTTATTTTAACTGATATAGTATTTTCTCATATAGTTCACCTTCAAAGAGATCCTGATTATAAGCCAACTGTTTTCTGAGAGGAGTTATCTATGAGTCAATAATCTTTAAATTTGTACGAGCCTTGTTAGTTAGGACATTTTCTTTCCAGTCTTATTTGTACACATTTTTCTTGTAACTGGTAATCGGAGAAAAGACTCTCTTGCCGACAGCTCTGGATGACTCTGACTCGGTTCCGGAGACTTCGTATCCCACGCCCTCGAGTCCACTCGAGGTCTTCTATTGAGTCTACTCGAGATCTTCTATTGCGAAATGTGAGCAAGAGACGTCTACGGGTCCACCGTTCGAACAGCGTAGCAGGCAGATAAATGGGAAGGAGATTTCTAAATAGCATCAATTCAGAAATAGCATGTATCAGAGCGCGATATCTGCCGAGGTGGGGGACTGATGGGCCGTTCGCGTGCTCATCCGGCACCCGGCTGCTCGCCGCCCTTCGCCTCTTTAATAATTCGTCACAATACGAGCATACACCCATCACGACTCTTCGCCCGCTCCCTAATGTCGAAGACGTCCCCAAAAGAGTGCGTTCAGCTAATTTCTGTAGCATCCAAAGGTTATCTTCTCCAATAAGTAGTGCTCTGGAAGAAGTGAATCACAGCAGCACGGGTCTGTCAGTGTGATGAATCTCCATTTTAAAACTACAGTGACATACAGCACCATATCGCGAATGGTTAAATGCAAAGATACAACTGCACAATCTCTGGACTACAAAATGTTTCCAGCGAGATTACTTAAGTTTAATAGTAATGATGTTCCTCAACAGCTCGTGCACAATAGAGACATACGATACTGAAATATCTAGCAGCCAACTGACCGTAATGCGATACATTAATATCATCAGAAAAGCACTGTTTTCTGGCCTGTGTCGCACATAACTAATTAGCGAAAACCGTTATCATTCAACAGGACAAGTGTCTTACGTTCCTTAACCTATAACACAACGTGTCATCTACGTGAGATACACGGTCTATTTGGATGCACTTAAGCATTGCGAGTGCGGCTATAACAATCAGAAGATACAACAGAAAACAAACACTTTCAGTGTTTGGTTACCTTTCTCGTTCCGTAATAGATTATTTTCTGTCCTTTTATTAACAGTACAGTTTCCATGCTGTTTCATTTCTTATTTATTTTCCTTTTTTAAGGTTCGGACCCGTGGGTCCTTATATCCAACAACAGAAAATATTTGGTATTATTAAAACATGATAAATATAGGGGCAAAACATTACCATACACATAGTTAAAAAAACACATTGTACAGTACAGATGAATATATATTCGAATAATTGTATTATAGTTTAGCTAATTCGTAGCTACTTAAAACAGCTGTAAGTTTATAAGAACCTATACATTTAATTATTGGACAGAATTTTTCATTATTATCAAAAAAATTTTTTTTTTGTTTTTTGCTTTACACGACTTGTCTATGTAAAGAATATATTTTTAGTATTGTTCGGTAATCTCTTTTTTTATGTTAATAAAGTTGCAACAGTATCAGCTATGGACGTTTATTCTTGTATCGATCATGGATGTCATACTGTCGATAGTCAACAAATTTATAAAGCCATACCTTGTGGTCTTGAGGTTCTAGAGTGCGTGCCTGCAGACCGAGAGGTCTCGGGATCGAATCACAGTCGAAGCACTGAGATATTGTGTGCTTGTAACCTAGTCTTCACTTCTCAATGAAGTGAAGAGTCGCTGGGAACGACACGTAGTTCGGATTCCTTATTGAGACGTAGATCAACTTCTCCCCGTTGGATAGATTGGAGTAGATTACGGACACGTAACTCGCCAAAGTGAGGTCCAATCAAAAGACTTGCACTCCGCCACTGAGCAGCACGAAATAATTGTAACAAATTAGTACGTTGAACAGATAAGATATTTCGCTGTAAAATCTTTGATGAGATAAAGTTTTGAAATATGGCGTGAATATCTTCTGAGACGGTTCTCACTTTTATGTCATAATGGATTGTTGAGATCCTAGCAAACCATGGAGCATTAAAAATTGTTCTCACTATCTTGTTTCCAGCAATCTGGAATTTTCTTTTTCTTTTTTAAGTGTGTAGGCGCAACATATCCGTATATGGGGCGTTTATACAGCTTTACTTATTTCATAGTTGCTTTGTAAAGTGAGACACAGTTTATCCTGTTTAGGAATTATTTTATGTTTATTAAGGCGTATAAGGAAGCTAACATTTGCTTTATTCGCTATTTACATTATGTGTTTCTTAACTTTAAATCGTTTATCCAAGTGAGCTCTAAGATATATGACTGGTGCTGCCCACGGAATGTTGCCATTGAGTAATAGACCAGGTATGCGTCATTTCTGTCTTATAGTATGAAAAGGTGCTAAACTTTTTCCACGAATAGCATTAACCTGCAGGTTTACCGGAGCGGCTATGGAAGGAGAAAGACTGGCCAGAGTAGAGGAATGAGCCGTGGCATCGGTTACAATGAAGCTCCGGCCGTCACATTGACAGCGGGACTTGGAAACGCCTGCGCTCATCGACAGGTGCTGTCACCAGAAAACTGCTGCACAGTCGAGACGACCTGCACCACAATCAATACGTGATTCATTTTCTGGAGGCTGCTTCTAAATAATGCGAACATAATGAAATTGTCTCGGGTAAAAAAGAAATCGATGTACGCTGGCTGCAACGTTGACAGTATAATATTCGCTGCCGTTCCGTCCGTGAAATACCTTGCACTGTTTGTTTCATGTGGTATGGCAGCGTACGTAAAACACGACGTGGGTAGGACGAATGGAAAACTCAGACATAATTCAGCACATTTAATCGGCCTATTTCTGAATATTCCTCGTGTGAATCGTTCAGTTAACAGAAAAGACTGATACGAGCTGCAGGTTCATTCAGCACAATAATTCTCGAGAGGATATGGAGACACTGCAGAAGCAGTATGTACTCCCAGAAAAAATACCCTAAATTCGGGGGTCATATTAGGGGAATTGGGGTAGACAGGATTGTTGGTTCTTATTTGTGTGGTATAGGAAAGCACAACCGTCTACCACAAATTTTACGCTAGCCTTCACACTATAAATCGAGATGCAGATGCATGAGCTCTTTATACTCTTCTTCCATTATGATTGTAGCTTCTTCACGCTGTTATCTGTGGCAAGTCGGCAGTGCCTCATCCTTTACATTTGAAACCTTGTTTCTTAAGCATAGACAGTCAGTAATCACTCATCTTAACGGTAGGTAGAAGGCTTTGTTTCTTTCCTTTGTCCATGTGGTAAAAGAAAAGAACTTACTTCTAAAATTTTCAACATATATTTTTCACAGAATTCAGTTACAGCTTTTAACTTTCTTCTGTGGAACGTAAGGTCAGTGCCTTGCCATTGCCCACCTTGTTGACATGTAAACCCCTATCTAAACTGTCGCCCTAAGACAACTATTTACTGTATTGAAAATCATTTAGGGAAGAAATTAACAATGGTCTTTGACGAGCATTTGTCTCAGATTATGCGCGGCTCAAACGAAGACACTACAGCTGGGTTATGAAAAACTGCCGGCCGGAGTGGCCGAGCGGTTCTAGGCGCTACAGTCTAGAACCGCGTGACCGCTACGGTCGCAGGTTCGAATCCTGCCTCGGGCATGGATGTGTGTGATGTCCTTAGGTTAGTTAGATTTAAGTAGTTCTAAGTTCTAGGGGACTGATGACCTCAGCAGTTAAGTCCCATAGTGCTCAGAGCCATTTGAACCATTTTTTATGGAAAACTGGGCAATCAGTCATTCTTGATGAGACCTTGCGCAGGCAGATTTCTTTCTGTCTCCATTCGGAATTATAGACTCGCACTGCAAACAGTCGTGATTGCCATAGTTAACTGTCTAAATATGAGTACTTAATAAGCTGTGATATTTAATTGCATGAATCTCCGCTACCGTGAATTACAAGACTGGCCCTTGTACGATCACTGTTAATCAGAAAAAGGTGGAGTTAACTGATAAAAACGAAACATCCATCCTTTAACACAAACAAGAAGCTATCCAAGACAACGGTCCAAGATGGGAGCAAGTCAAGGGGGCCGCGGGAACGGGAAGAAAAAAAGAAAAAGAAAAAACCAGAGACTCCCCATGTTCTCAACAGAAATGCGTAACGTTTTACTTTTTACGTTCTCAATGAACTTTTGAGGCGGCTGCACTTGCTGTGGTTTGGCATTTACGAGGTGACCTTTCGGTGGTGTGCGATTCAGAACGCGCGGTCGACCAACATCCAGCTGACCATCAAACTTTCTCACGCAGCAATTGTGGCTATTCTTTTTACGGCTCTCTAATCTGGCTGGGGGCTCTCATAACATTTTCTGATACGAAAATGCCTTTTTCTAATTAAATTTATTTCAGCAATATTCTTTAGTAAAAAAACGTAAAGATGTCCTTTACAGAAATCTTCCCGAGGAGGAAGCCTCATTTTATAGCGCTACCAACTTGTTACATGTGCTAAACAATCTCATCTACAGTATAAATCTGTATTTGTGTCATGTATGTGTAGCGTCTAGAGAGACGAGATATACATGTCCAAGGAAAAAGGATTCCTGACATTTCCATGTTCTTGATAAGCGCTTGCGAATAAGTTAAAAAATGTTACAACAAAAGGAAAAGAAAATTTAATAATGCAGGAAGTAAATACAGGATAATGCAGAAAACAGGTCACTTACGTTCATTCCTCCAAAAATGAATGGTTTATTTGGAAAACATTTCTTATGAAAAAAATTTTGTACTCTACATAATTGTAATATCGTTTCACATAATAACCGACGCACTAAAATTAACCGTTGATGGATCATAAAATTTTTATATGTGAACTATTTTCATAAAAAGATTGCCTGTCGTATCACATCGATCATGCCTTTCGGACGTTTACATCATCGTCACCGTCGTCGTCGTCGTCGTCGTCGTAGTAACAGCGAACAGTTAAGTAAACTCCGTGCTCCCAGATGTTTACCTCGCGGATGGCTTACCGGTTGTTTTTAAACGTTGCTATTTGCTCTCATCGACAGGTTGCAGTAACAGAGGACATCGAACAAGTACAAAGGACAACATGAACACTCAGATATTTATATGACTTGAGCACGACTGTCACAGAAATGCTGAAAAGTATGATCTGGCAGAACGCCTAAACTTTCTACTTAAAAACCTTCGGCTGACAAGTTTTCAGGGAGAAGTTTTGGAATATCTTGCACATCGGTTCACCAGGGACAGCGAAGGTAGGATCAGACTAACAGTAGCTCACTCCACCCATGAATGGAACGGGAAAACCCTCACTTCACGTTATAGTAGAAAATAATTCGATGAATATAGGTACAAAGGCTCAGAGTGAGCAATAAGCAATTCTCCTCAAATCCATGAAATTGTTGGAAACAAACACGCAGACTAGTACCGGCGTAGCCTCGATTTTAGAGAAGACTGGATCGTGTTATCCACAGGGGAATTTTAAGACAACAACTTGTGAAAATTCATCGCCCAAATGGAAAAGAGAGAAGAGTCATCTAATGGAATGTCGAGTAGTCGACCGGTGACCTACAACATAGTTTCAACAAGTCCTTGTGGTGTCTTCCTAGGAGAGCATTTGGGTTTAAAGAAGACTGGTGGAAGTGTCTCCTTACATGTGACGATGTTTGGACTGTAGGCTGGATTATCCATCACTTTCATCCACTTTTTCCGAAATAAACGAGAAAAACTTCCTGCAGTATGCGAGAGCGGTATCGGTGTGGAGAAATCGTACGTTTATCTCTGACCATCGAACAAAAAGTCACTAAATTATTTTTCACAGACCACGACCTTTGCACAGAACAGGCGTGTTTTAAGGCCAAATACCCCGGTTTATTTCTTGTCTTTAGTGAGCAAATAATAGTACGAGGGCAGTTCAATAAGCAATGCAACACATTTTTTTTCTCGGCCAATTTTAGGTGGCAGCCCTGTACGGAGCTGTTAAAATGGCGTCTGTAACGGATGTGCGTTGCAAACAACGGGCAGTGATCGAGTTTCTTTTGGCGGGGAACCAGGGCATCTCAGATATTCATAGGCGCTTGCAGAATGTCTACGGTGATCTGGCAGTGGACAAAAGCACGGTGAGTCGTTGGGCAAAGCGTGTGTCATCATCGCCGCAAGGTCAAGCAAGACTGTCTGATCTCCCGCGTGCGGGCCGGCCGTGCACAGCTGTGACTCCTGCAATGGCGGAGCGTGCGAACACACTCGTTCGAGATGATCACGGATCACCATCAAACAACTCAGTGCTCAACTTGACATCTCTGTTGGTAGTGCTGTCACAATTGTTCACCAGTTGGGATATTCAAAGGTTTGTTCCAGCTGGGTCCCTCATTGTCTAACCGAACACCATAAAGAGCAAAGGAGAACCATCTGTGCGGAATTGCTTGCTCGTCATGTGGCTGAGGGTGACAATTTCTTGTCAAAGATTGTTACAGGCGATGAAACATGGGTTCATCACTTCGAACCTGAAACAAAACGGCAATCAATGGAGTGGCGCCACACCCACTCCCCTACCAAGAAAAAGTTTAAAGCCATACCCTCAGCCGGTAAAGTCATGGTTACAGTCTTCTGGGACGCTGAAGGGGTTGTTCTGTTCGATGTCCTTCCCCATGGTCAAACGATCAACTCTGAAGTGTATTGTGCTACTCTTCAGAAATTGAAG
Organism: Schistocerca nitens; assembly: GCF_023898315.1. NCBI lineage: Eukaryota > Metazoa > Arthropoda > Insecta > Orthoptera > Acrididae > Schistocerca > Schistocerca nitens. The sequence goes on from NC_064616.1 coordinate 914,516,381, forward strand.
AAACGACTTCAGCGTGTTCGTAGGCACAAAAATCAGAACGAACTTCTCCTTCTTCATGACAACGCAAGACCTCACACAAGTCTTCGCACCCGAGAGGAGCTCACAAAACTTCAGTGGACTGTTCTTCCTCATGCACCCTACAGCCCCGATCTCGCACCGTCGGATTTCCATATGTTTGGCCCAATGAAGGACGCAATCCGTGGGACGCACTACGCGGATGATGAAGAAGTTATTGATGCAGTACGACGTTGGCTCCGACATCGACCAGTGGAATGGTACCGTGCAGGCATACAGGCCCTCATTTCAAGGTGGCGTAAGGCCGTAGCATTGAATGGAGATTACGTTGAAAAATAGTGTTGTGTAGCTAAAAGATTGGGGAATAACCTGGGGTATTTCAATGCTGAATAAAACAACCCCTGTTTCAGAAAAAAAATGTGTTGCATTACTTATTGAACTGCCCTCGTATATGTATGTTTCGCCGCCGCCTACGAGCTTTCAAAATAGTACCAAACCTGTTTTAACGTTTCTTATGAGACACAAAGTACACCGTGTCTCATGCTCGTTGTTTTGGATACGTAATGCCCAAGGGGTACATACTTTCCTTATAGGCCTAAATCGCTGATATAAATCTGTTGTGGAAGTATGCAACATGTCTTATGCTCACGTATTATAACCTCCTAGGACTGCGAAAATCTAATCTATAGGAATCAACATGTATTCTTGTGAAGCTAAGCTCACGCTCTTCGTCCATGAGTCCAGGGCGCCTCAGACAAAAGAGCCCAGCCTGAAGTCGCGTCCTTTTACATCCAGAAGGAATTCGATACAATTCCTCATTGGCGCTTAGTGAACAAGACACATGCTCACCGAGTATCGGAGCTGCTTTGTAACTAGGTTCAGGACTTTCTAGCACAAAGAACTCAACACGTCGCCTTTAAAAGGACGAAATCGACAGATGTAAAGTAACTTTGAAATTGACAGTTGACCTTCAACACAAATAAATGTCGTATATTGCACACAAATAGGCGACAAGACCCTTTCTTCTGCAAAGAACCAGGATATAATTATCGACCGTCATTTACACTGGACTGAACGCACAACTGCTGTCTGTAAGAAGGTGTCGGCGCCAATTGACTCACTACAGAAATATCAAAAAAGTATTTCCTTTCGAGCTTAAAAAGAAGGTTGTGGACACATTAATACCCTAGACTATGATGATACCGTTCTCCAAGATCTTTCGTACGATAACTCATGCAGGCTGGAACTGCCGATGAACGCTTGTGTACGATACATTTGTGACGTACGCTTTTGCACCATGTCGCACTAGCCTACAAACAATTATCAGGGCTACGTGCCGATAAGTGTAAGACTATCACACTCTATGTTTGCTCTGTCGTTTTCTCAATCATTTCACTCTCTCTTACCTGTCTTCAACCTTATTCTACTGTCTTTACAACACAGCTGAAATACTGGTTCTCAACCAAGTTAAATTCTCTCTGTACCACCACATAGCAGTACCATGTTCTCTAAATCATTTTCTGTTTCAGAAACCCGATTTTGGAACAATCTTCTTCAAAATATCAGCGAAATTAAGTTCCTTCCGAACTTCAAAAAACAGCTAATTGTCCACATTTTATCACAAACGCCATCTCTCCCACCAGAAGGCCGGATTAGAAGAAGACATTATCGAAGCAGTTCAGAGGCGCACCGATAGATTTGTTATCGGTCGGTCGGATCAGTACGAGATTGTTACGGAAATGATCCCTTGGAGGGAAGAAGACAAACTTTTCGCAAAATGCTATTGAGGAAATTTAGAGAACCAGCATTTGCAACGAATTACAGTACATATCTGCTGACTGGTGTTCATCTTGCGCATTGACCGATATGACAAAGAAAGAGAGATTAAGGCTCGTACAAAAACATATAGGCAATCATTTTTCCACACCTTCATTTCCGAAGCAACAGGAAAAGAACTGGCGAAAATAACCTACGCCAGTGGACTGTGGCCTGCACACTAAGTACGTAGATGTAGATCTAAATACAGGGACCGGCGAAAGTATCTATTCTTTTCTTGCTTTTTGGCAGAGACATTGCACACACTATACGAAAGATTAACTGTGTATCCCACAACACCCATTCAAACGTTCCCTGGCGAGAGCTAAGTGAAGACGCTGAGCTTAAAATAGACCTTTAGGCGTTAATTTAAGCAGTGCAGAACAAGCGCTCGATGAAATCTCGTAAGATTTACGCGAGAAGTTTGCAACAGCAAACAGCTCACGGCATCTGCACAAAATAAACCAGTAAACTGCGAACAGATGAGATCACTGCCGTTACGGTCAGGAGCGCCGCCGAAGACAACAGAAATGATCGTGTAACGAGAAGCAGCGCACGTGAAGAAATGTTGTTAGTGGCGGAGCAGCGGGAATGTGTGGCCTCGCGTTGTTTATGCGACGCAGGCCGCTATATTTAGCCGTAAGCAATTGCACCTGGCCGCCGGCCGCGGCGCGCCACGCAACCCGGCAATAACGCCGCTTTCACAGCAGCTCTGCCTCTCCGTCCACAATTCACTGCGCTATCATTTATGACTGCGAATATATCTCGCTGCAACGCGTCTCAGCGAATTCGGCGACAGGCCGCCCGTTAAACGCTCATCAAATTCACACTTCGCAAATTAACAACCAACTAAGGCACGATACAGGTGCTTCGGAAGACTATCGAGGGCATCGCCTGTTCATTTGGCCGGTCTCGCTAAGTAAAGCGATTAGGAAGTTAATTTTTTATTCATTCGAGATGAGTTAACAATAATATTGGACTTGCCAACGTAATACAACAATAAAACCTAATTAAAAGTTAACACAAATGCAGATGAATGATTAGTTACAAGAATGGTTAATTCGAAAACTGATGTTCCACTATTTATTCACATCTCACCACCAGTCACTGCACACATTGGATTTATTCTTAACACTACGCACGAATACTTTACCCTAAAATCAACGCCATAATGATAGTCTTGCTTGACCACGACATTACTCATGCGTGCTCAATTGCTGTTTGAAAAAGTGATTATTTCTTCATAATGAAGAAAATGTTGAGCTCAGGAAGATCTTCTGCACACAGTTTCCCAGTAACATGCATAATACTCTGTAAGTATATTGTCAAATGGCAGCACTTTATTCTTCAATATTTACCAAATCTAACATTTTTTTACCAAGCGATACTTCGTGTTATTAAAGTAATCTCATACTGCATATGCAAAACTTAAGCATGAAAGTAACTTTCGCGATGATGTGTCACTGCCAAGTATCATAGCTCGATGGAACTTGGACAATACATAGAAAGAACTGGTACAGTGTAGTAGGTAACGAAAAGAATACACAATGAGACGAACAGAATTGACATTTTTATTCAAATATAATAATTACACGGATTCATGATGGTCACGTGTGTTATGACCTGACGAAACTACAGTCGTCCGGTCATAGCTGTGAGTTCTTTGATTATTCTCGGAGATGCCTGATTGGAACTATAGCGTATGAAACATTAGTTCACATTATTACAAGAAGGATAAAAAGATTTACTTAACTTTATACAATCCATTGCTGCAGGAATGTATCGAATATTTACAACTGTCTTTGAACAGTAAAGCGTCACTTGATGTACACAATGACAAACTCTTCTCTTGACGTGCAAGTTCAACATTTACAAAAGTACAGTTCCATCTGAGACTCGAGTAGCACTGTTGACCCAGCTAGATGATGTTGACTTCTTCATCAGAGGTCACAAACTGGGCTGAGCGAGTCCATGTTGGTTCTGTATTGACCTCCGTGTGATGGCGCTGCAGTACTGAGAGAGAGGGCGAGTCTTCAGGAGATCCTCCCATTCGTCGTTGCGGATTGCAGCGAGGCATCGCTAATGCCTGTGGTATCGATACGCGATTCCGACTTTGGTGCAGCACCGCAATCTGTGGACGATACCACGCCCTGGACGTTACAAAAGATTCTTAATAGGGTATGTGATAACTGCAGGCAACACTGCATGTCCTGCCATACTGGCCACAAGATCGGTAAGGATTTCTTGCGGCAGGACATTACATTCCTCCACTAGCTCGGTTGGCAACTGCAGAATGGTCATCGGTGCACAGGGATGTGCTGCAATAAGTCTTCCCAATGCGCCGCACACGCGCTTCGGGGGATTTAAATTGGGGGGAACGGGCAGGTTAGCCCATTCGCCGAATACCCTCTCGTTCCAAGAGCTCCTTTACCTGTGTTGTTCGAGGCGGTCACGGATTGTCATTCATAAAAATGAAGTCAGGGCCGAGTCCACACCCTTAAAAACGCACGTGAGAAAGGAATACAGTGTCACAATAACGTCTACCTGTGAATGTATGGTGCTGAAAGATTTGGAGGTCCATTCACCTGTGCAACACTATGCCTCCCGACACCAAAACATGCGGACCTCCGAAATTATCATGTTCGACAACGCAGGACGTACCGTCATACAGCGAGAGTTGCGAATATGTAATGCACCCAGGAACATGGTCGAACTGCATTTATGTAGTAATTAGGTGAGTGTTAGCCAAATATTGTTCCGCGGCACTTTGTGGTTCCCCTAGCATTTGAAATATTATCGTGACCTTTCATCATTGTATATAAATGCTGGATTGTTTCATTTGATATCGTCAGGTCAGATTAATATCCCGTAGAGCACCCCAGTTGAAAACATTTGTGGATTCGACAGTATAAAATACTTTAGTAATTCGATTCTAGAATGAATTTCGCATGAAGCTACTTAAACTGATAAAGTTCGTGAAACCTAGGAAACAGTAATTTTCCCTGGGACTGGAGGAAATATATTTTACCTATATTCTAAAAGTTTTCTAAGATTTACTGCTGCAGGATATTAGAGTAATAGACCTTAAATTAGAAACAGTAAGACACTGCTGTTGTGGATGAAGATCGTTTTGTGATTTATGTTTCCTAGAGAAGCCAGTGGACAATTTTTGGATTTTTTTTTTTTTTGACAGTAATTGATTGACTCGAATCCTCGTCCAGTTCGGTCTCTAATTACGCCGCCGTCAACGGAACATTAAATATTAATATTCCTTTATTTCCTCCTGAAATTTTGACGTGTGTTATTAACTAATCCCTTTTACGTATCAGGTGTTAAAATTTGTAAAAAAAAGACAAGGTCATTAAATTCTATTCAGCAAATTCTAAGAGGACATAATCGTCAACGAACATGTAAATTCCAATAAAAAAATGCACCCTGAAGAGGAAAAACAGTTAGATGTTGGTCTATTCATTTTCTAAAAATTTAAAATACTATCAACTGCAATTCGTTGGATAAAATATTTAAGGAAACTGAGATGTTTGTGATATACCGGACAGACATTACGACTACACAAGATTTCTGCATCTGGAAAAATTGTGACCTCACGCAGGATGGAAAAGTGCATCTCTATTCAGAGATTCTGTGAGTACCTTAAAGAATGATAGTAACAACTCCTTCGCACTGACTAGACGCGTGAATGAAGAAAAAAATCAATAGCCCATGAACACCCCGGGTTCCCGGGTTCGATTACCGGCGGGGTCAGGGATTTTCTCTGCCTCGTGATGACTGGGTGTTGTGTGATGTCTTTAGGTTGGTTAGGTTTAAGTAGTTCTAAGTTCTAGGGGACTGATGACCATATATGTTAAGTCCCATAGTGCTCAGAGCCATTTGAACCAACCCATGAACACAGTAAGATATCTGATGTGAAACAATGTTCCATAGGACGGCAAATGGCAGTCAGCACTAAACACACCTTTATTAATTGTACAGTCTACAAACAATCACAAGAAATATGATGAAATTTTGTTACAAATGCAGTTGAAAAGCCTAGCATGACAGAAGACTGCCTACTCCAAATTAACTGCTATTCGTCCCACCTTTCATCCATCAATGAAAGAGGAAGAAATCTTAAGATATAGCTCTCTTTCCTAGGGTCTATCTTACCTTACGGAGTGTGCTGTTTTTATGATTAGGCATTATTTTATCTATTTGTTTTCTTATTTTCATTTAGTGGACGATGCCCTTCCAGTCACTACAGTGTTCAGATAACGTAAGTGAGCCAGGTCGTGTGGCTATCTGTGTGTGAACCGTGTAAAATCTGTTATGTGTGTTACCGTGTGTTAACTATTCGTGTATTGTATTTTCTGAGCAGAAGATTAAGGACCATTCAAGTCTTTGCCTTAACGAGCGTTCAACATCCACAAAAAATTACACTCGAGCTGACTGGTGTTCGCAGGCCGCGGTGGCCGAGCGGTTCTAGGCGCTTCAGTCCGGAACCGTGCGACTGCTACGGTCGCAGGTTCGTATCCTGCCTCGGGCGTGGATGTGTGTTATATCCTTAGGTTAGCTAGGTTTAAGTAGTTCTAAGTTCTAGGGGACTGATGACCTCTGAAGTTAAGTCCCATAGTGCTCAGAGCCATTTGAACCATTTGACTGGTGTTCAAAACCAACGGTAGTTATCAACCTGACAGATTCCATCCGTGTCTGCACGTTAAGCAACACTATCAGGTGACGAAGATGTTATAATATATGGTAGAGTAAAATGAACCCTCTGCCACACACTTCACAGGGATTCACAGAGTATATACATTGCCTTTTAGCTTAAGTTAAAGTGGCTGTGTGACGACAGGAATAACGTCGCAATAACAGAAAATAGAGGATTAACGCCAGTGAAAGGAAACCGGAGCCAGTTGATAACCACTACACACCAGCCTCTCTGTTATTAAAGCATTACAGTAAATGACACGACTTGACACGCCTTCTGACTGGTAGGCAATACACGAAAAGCTCTGTGGCTTAGTTGAGAGCGTCGACGCTCTTCTCTGTCTGCAGAGGGCGCAGCGAAGCGGAAGGCAAACGGGACACGTCTCGCTATTGCATTCTAGACAAGCGCGTTCGCGTGTGAGCCAAAGAAAACAAAAAGTGAGGCCGCACGCAAGTTTATCAACTGGCGCGAGGCGTAAGAAGCCGGGCCACAGAGTCAAAGGTTGATTGTCGCGAGAAACATTGTTAGGCGTCCGCGTGACCCCGACATCTTTGAGTCGACGGTCGGCCGTCGGCGGTTCATTTGATGCTCCGGAGGCGGCGGCCACGCGGTGGTGAGTTTGCATTCCTCGCACCCCTTATCATTTCCAGTCACACTCGGCGACAAAATGTCGGGAAAGGTGGACGCGCATCGAATGCTAAGTCGCGGGGCTCGCCCGTCTGATGAAGGCATTCACCTACGCGTCGGCTCGGCCATCTTGTTTACGGTCGTTTCCCTCCTTCTTTGCAAACTGAGTGCCGGTGTCTGCAGGCGGAACAGGCCCGCCTCCGCCCCCGCACTCGCCACACTTCTGCGCCGTCTCTTATCTAGAAACTGCGCCACTTTGAAAACGGCTTCGAGATGTCTCCGAGAACTTCAACGTCAATGGCTGTCCATATTAATGCATTCTGCGGCTCGCGACTTCTTTTCCATTAAATACGTCTCGTGATAGGCCTGCCGACACAAACTAAATACTTCTCAGGGGGCAAATACGTGGAATCCTCAATAAACTCTTTTCTCTTCAGTTTTATAGAATGCTGCATATGAACTAAGAAATCGGGCGCACTAGATTTTAATACGAGTTTCGCCACTGCTTGCCTAAACGTAAAGAACTGTAAAATATTGCGAGTAAATAGGCGGACAGATTGAATACCTTTCGGCTACACTATTGTCGTTCAACCACCGGAAACAGTAATAACAGCAAAACACCGCCGAGTAATCGACCGGAGAGACATAACGTAAAAGAAAACTAAAAACTAGTTGTCTGAAAAGGAGATGCCAGACTGAAATTTATTGACGAAACTCAAAGAAAAGTAATTCCTTCACGAAAGATGTAACTTTCAATTCACTCGTTCGACTGATTCTTGACTGTTGCTCCGCCGTCTGGAACTTTCCAGTTTGTATCGAAAGAAGAGATAAAGTGGATTCCAATAAAATGGGCCGCTTTTCGCGATGGGTTCGTTTTGTATGAGCCAGGACGTTACTGAGATGCTCACCAAACCACAGTGGCAGATGTTACAAAAGAGTTGTGCATAACGGAGACGTTTACTGCTGAAACTCCTAGTAGGCAGGCAAAGTCCATTTCGTGTAATAGCAATGACGGGAAAATTGGAAAATTAGAGCTCATAGGAAGGTCTGCCAACAGTCGTTCTTTCCACACACCATGGGATAGGAACAGGAAAGTATCCTCCGCCACACACGTTCATGTGGCTTACTATATATAGATAAAAACGAATATATCGCTCTTTACTGTTTACAATGTTAAATATCCTAATTCGTATTCAAAGTTTCGGATGGTATTCAGTTCAAAATTGACAACGTTTATGAGCACTACAGAGAACAGATCTAACTATTTGCTTTTCTAAGCTGGGCAAAATCACTTCCATAAATTCATACCAATTATACAACGTTTCAGGAACCTGTATGAAATGTTCCGGGTAATACCCTCACGCGTCTAACGGCCACGTTCGCGACTGTTCACTCTCATGACTAGTGGTCGCTCGGTCATTCTTAATCAACATTTTCGTAGTTCATACAATCACTTGAGGCGAAAGGTGAACCAGTTTACTGATCGAAGACACATTAGATTAGAATGGGTTAGTGCGTTTCTATAGTTTATGAAAAGAAAACATTTTCACCAGACGACAGTCTCAGATATTTATTCCATTATCAAATACGGCTTGCAGTAATTTTGAAGAGATTTTGAAGCGACAAATATTTTGCACTGTCAACGCTCAACCAAATGTCATATCATAAACACAGTCTGACTGTGTTGTCAGCCAAATTGAAAATATTACATTTTAAGCTGTATTTTCCTGTTGGCCTTAGACGATGATGAAACAGAAAATTACGAAAATTTGCTATTTTATTTTTTGTTTCGTCCATAAGAGGGAGAAGAAACTATTTCGTTCTGAACGACACGTATAGCCATAAACGTTGAGTGTGGCAGTTTTAATAGTGCGACGAAGCGTCTCTCGATTTAGTTAGGATCCGTGACAGAGATTTACGAACCAGTTTCAGTGCGAGTTCTAGGCACTTGTCCAAAACTATTCCTCAGATAGTCAGCTGGTTTCAATGAACTGCTCCAAAATCTGTGTACTCGGCCGAATAAATTCTAATAAAACGTTCAGAGAAACGTAGAGATTTCAAACTTGTGCCACTTTGTCACATTCCAACGTATATAGAACTGGGTAACAGTTTGCTGACAGCAAAATTCAACTACCAAAGTGAGAATAACTCATGTCAGCTTAGAATATGTTCATTTGTGGCCTCCAATGGGAACAATTCTGCCATCTTTGGGAAATTGCGAGAAATCTAATTGTATAACGTAAACAGTATTTTATAAAGTAAGACATTTTTATTGTCTGGTGGCGACCGTGATTATCATAACAGTTTAAATTATTTTTATTTTGCGGCATAATTACAATTGTGTTTCCAGATTTTATATGAAAATAAAAAGCATTTCGACTAAACAGTATCGTCCATAGCCCAGTTCTAGAAAGACAGGTATCTGCACCGTAACCGTCAACAAACATCTACAGTTAACAGTTACGGAACCTGTAGCTTATTGTAATTATAATTCCCTTTTAAAAACCAAAAACAAGCGAGAACTACAGCAAAATCTACGACTTAAGATTGTATATGAGGTCCGTACGAGCAACTGCGACTGTGATTGCCACGAACTGGTGAGTGATCGTCGTTAAATGTTATAGGGATGGGTACGGGGTGCTCAAATATGATTCCAACACAAACGACACAAGTCACTGGGGTTGAGATGCTGAAATGTCACTCTCTAGACAACACTCCGCCCGTGTGGCGTCAACTGATATACTACCTAAAAAAAAGTGAGGCATCCAAAAGACATTGCCGGGTGTCAGTGTAACTTGGTACATGCAGATGCATTTTCGGTGTTGTTACCAGGCCTGGTAGGATATGTAAGGGGCGTGAACAGCGTTAGATGTCGAGTGATCACTGTGAGTGACTCGGGCATGCCGCATTCTCGTGTGAGACAGCGTTATCATCTCCTGACCGACTTTGAAACGGGTCTTATTGTGGTCTTCATTTGGCCGGCTTGCCGAATCGTGCAATCTCCAGATTTGTGGGGCATTTGGCTGTGACAGCAGCCTGATGTTGCACTACATGGCAACGCGAGGGCAGGCATATTCGTCAAGGTTCCGCTCGACCACGTCAGACCACCACAAGGGGAGATCGCCGTACTGTGCACCAAGCACATCGTAACCCCTTCACATCTGCGTCTGCTATCCGAGAACAAGTGAAATATTCCTGCAACATTCTGTATCATCCCGCATCATTGGTAGAGGACTAGCACAGCCCATTCTTTCAATGTTCTGGAGAGTCACAGGGGAGCTACTCCTGGCGTCATGCAGCGGAGAGCCATTGGGTATGACTTCAAGTCACGTCTAGTAGTGATTGAAGAAACTCTGATGGCACAACGGTACGTTACTGCCACGTAGTGCCCTCATGTGTCACCTCTGATGTGACAGTATCATGGTGACATTTTTCAACAGGACACTGCTCGCCCACGCGTGGCGCGTGTCTCTATAAACTGTCCGCGTGACGATGAGGTACTGTTGTGCCCAGTCAGATCCCCAGAGGACCTGTTACAACGGCAGTGGGCCAGCTATCATCAGGACAGCATTATTGCACCCTTCCCCATCGAATCAGTGCATGCATCCACACCAGAGGGTATGCAACGTCATCTTGATAAGTTAGATCGTAATGGAAAGTTCTTTGTAAATTTTACCCGATTTTATAATCGCTGAAATACTGTCAGAAACCTTCTCAGCCCATTAAGGTTCATTTCGTTTCCTGCCCCCCCCCCCCTCCACCCTTTAGGATGCTTCACCTTTTAGGCAGATTTCAGAAGAACGGCATTATGATGGGCTGTTTGCCTCTAATTGTTGTCCTCTTGCTATGAATACAGAATGTGACAAGAATGTCTCTCCTCTACCATTTAGCCGGCCGCTGGTGGCCGAGCGGTTCTCGCGCTACAGTCTGGAACCGCGGGATCGCTACGGTCGCAGGTTCGAATCCTGCCTCGGGCATGGATGTGTGTGTTGTCCTTAGGTTAGTTAGGTTTAAGTAGTTCTAAGTTCTAGGGGACTTATGACCTCAGCAGTTGAATCCCATAGTGCTCAGAGCCATTTGAACCTCTACCATTTAAATTTTCGTGTCCACCGAGTCAGCCATAGGAATATAGTGGAACTGAAACTCGATTTCTGATAATGACGAGAAATTATTGTAAATGTGCGTCTACTACACAGGCAAAACAATGATACCTAAAAAAAAAAAAAACTAGTGGCATCGGTAGAAAAATAAACGTCGTCAATGTAATTTTTATTTATAAAAATTATACATTTACCTAAAATTAGCCGGCCGATGTGACCGAGCGGTTCATGGCACTTAAGTCTGGAACCGCGCGACGGCTATGGTCGCAGGTTCGAATCCTGCCTCGGGCATGGGTATGTGTGATATCCTTAGGTTAGTTAGGTTTAAGTAGTTCTAAGCTCTAGGGGACTGATGACCTCAGATGTTAAGTTTCATAGTGCTCAGAGCCTTTTGAACCTAAAATTCAAAATGTTATTTACTCTGCTTTGTACTATTGCTAATACATTTTAAAACCTTATAAGAATTTGTATTACGAAAGAGTTTTTCTCTTGTCCCATTTTTACACATTTTCTATACTTGTAGAACATTCAGTGCCTCGTGTGGAACGAGTGATCATCAAAATTCTACTGCTTCCGATTTAATGTACTCTGAGCGCATTATTTCTACACACTGATTATGTTGAATGTCTGTTCGTCAGTCTCAGAGCAATTATAATTTTCTCCACGACAGTTCATCGTTTGACAGCTTCTAAGCTTACTCTGACGAAAACATTTATTTTATACAGGGTGTTACAAAAAGGTACGGCCAAACTTTCAGGAAACATTCTTCACACACAAATAAAGAAAATATGTTATGTGGACATGTGTCCGGAAACGCTTAATTTCCATGTTACAGCTCATTTAATTTCGTCCACCTACGCTCAATGGAGCACGTTATCATGATTTCATATGGGATACTCTACCTGTGCTGCTAGAACATGTGCCTTTACAAGTACGACACAACATGTGGTTCATGCGTGATGGAGCTCCTGCACATTTCAGTCGAAGTGTTCGTACGCTTCTCAACAAAAGATTCGGTGGCCGATGGATTGGTAGAGGCGGACCAATTCCATGACCTCCACGCTCTCCTGACCTCAACCCTCTGGACTTTCATTTATGGGGGCATTTGAAAGCTCTTGTCTACGCAACCCTGGTACCTAATGTAGAGACTCTTCGTGCTCGTATTGTGGACGGCTGTGATACAATACGCCATTCTCCAGGGCTGCATCAGCGCATCAGGGATTCCATGCAACGGAGGGTGGATGCATGTATCCTCGCTAACGGAGGACATTTTGAACATTTCCTGTAGCAAAGTGTTTGAAGTCACGCTGGTACGTTCTGTTGCTGTGTGTTTCCATTCCATGATTAATGTGATTGGAAGAGAAGTAATAAAATGAGCTCTAGCATGGAAAGTACGCGTTTCCGGACACATGTCCACGTAACATATTTTCTTTCTTTGTGTGTGAGGAATGTTTCCTGAAAGTTTGGCCGTACCTTTTTGTAACACCCTGTATAACTTTATGGTGATAACAAATTCTCTCCATTTTTGTAGCAACTGTTTCGATTATGAGTCGTTATGACGTTATTTACGGTCCCATTAATTAATTTTGCTGGCATTATATTACATACGGGCATCACATACTCCGTTTCATTAAAGTTTGAACACACATTCTCGAAAACTAGGCAGTACTATTCCGTTTCCATAAGTAACATCCCTGAAAGTTCAAAAAACACTTAAAAGGCCCTTCTTTCACAATATGTACTTTATATAAACTTAGGCCGGGTCAAGTACACAAATTTGTTTGAAGAAATGAAATAACATTGCGAGAAAAACGTAGCATGTTCAGAGGTTGAAACATGCCGTTCTTGCCTGAATTAGATTTTTCGGGGTTTCCTCGGATCTTCTCTAGTAGAAAATATGTAGAAACTAAAACAGTCTATGATCGAAAATACGTGTTTTATTCAACGACCGGTTTCGATGGTTGTGATCGTCATCAGACTGATCCAAAGATGTACGTATTTATGGGTAACGGTATTATGACAGATTAACAACATTATAAATAGTAGCGTTGATCCACATTACCTGAGAAACACCTATTAAAAAACATGCCTTTCTCCATGTAGTTAATAAAAGAGGCAAACAAAATTTATAGCCATGACTGGGCACCGTCACATAGCGTAAAAACATGATACAATTGTAATTGCCCCTGCTGTAGGGCCGTCGTTACCACAGTGCGGTTACAGCTGTGACGGCTTGGCTGTTATGTGTCGCTGACCGTAAGCACTGTTTACAATGGCTTGTTGCAAAGCCACATATATTATGTTTAACGCATTACATAAACGAATATAGGATAAGTTAAAAACGTAATTTAAAAAAGGAGCTAGAGTTTGAACTTGGGTCTGCAGCAAAATTGTTAGTTAAAATTATAAATGCTAATTCTCAAATAGTGACGTATATTGTAGATAATGAAGTTAACTGAAAGCAGCATCTCGAAACACGAAAAGAGCCACGGGCACAACTACCTCGAGAAAACAGAGCCAAGAAAACGTCTCGGCGCAGGGCCTGCGACAGAAACAAATGGATAGTCAGCATACCGGGACACGCAAGAGCTACAACAGTCTGTCACACGCTGAAAAATACGAGTTCGGTGCAAATTCGTTTTGTTTATTCAGCGGTTTTGTGGAGTGATGTTTCGGATTCCTGTACATCTCTATTTCTTCCAAAAGACTCAAGAGGCCGCACTTTGGCGCAGTGTGTCCGACTTGCAGGTCGTAGTCTTTGTTGGTTACAGTATGTTTGTGTTCGGTCAGGTCGAATTCAAAATAGGTTTTCAGTCAGGATCAAAGTCATTACAAAAAATAAAGTAACCTGCAGGGTATTTCCATTGTATTTGGCTTGTGAGAGTAACCAGGAATCTTTGTTGCTCTGAGCAACGGAAGTCATCTTACGTGCTTCAGCTATCTTCTCGTGGTTCACTGTTATAATCGATTAAGAATGTTGCTGGCAACAGAACTCGCAACACAGAAAATCGGAAAATCTGGGACTGAGACGTCATTAGCATCAGTTTACCAGCAAGAGCGTCGAAAGAGCGATATTTTCGCTATATACAAACTTGAAATGTGCTCCAAGTTTAATTACAAGTAGTCGAAACATGAGCAGGCGTGTCTAACGGCCGTGCGACTATTTGTAATAATTTGGGCAGAGGCGAGTTGCATTTGCGGGTAAACGGCGACGATTCACTCACACTCTGTTTAATTAGACACAGATCTCATCAAGGGGCGCGCATCATCTTAGCTGTAGGACAGCTGTTAACTCCGTAATGGGAGTCTTACCCCAGCCAGGGCTAACTCGTTCGCAACTAAATAACTGTGCTTTCAGTTAGGTACGTCTCATTCAACACGGCTGCTTAAGCAGAGTTGTAATCTTCGTGCAGATATTAAATTCTGTGCAACAAATTGCTGCGTGCTGCAGTGGCAAGACCGGCTTGCTACTTCTCTTTGAGACATCTCAGGCGAGAAAATTCTTACTACTGTGAACACGCGAATGTAGGCAAAATCGCACAAGTTATGGCAGCTTCAAAAAATTGTATGAAATTATAAGCTTAAGTGAAACAGGTCTCGATCTGATCTTAGATAGACTACACCACACTAGGAAACATAATACAAGGAATCAATGTTAATCGGCGTGGTCAAGTCCCTGCCTCCATTGGAACAAAGAAAAATTGTATTGCCGGAAGAAGGCAAAATATAATTTCAATTCCCTTTCACGTGAATGCAGCTAAATTGTCCATACGTTTTCGAAACAAGAACCATTACCTTTTTTTTGGTACAAAATAAGCAATACGTATTTTTTCCTATCTCAGTTATCATGTTTAGTTTCCATTTTGCATTTGGTAATTAAAAAATAAAATGCATGATCATTAACGTAATAAGTCTGCAAGATATTTCAGACATTGTTTTCTTTGTAGCGAAGATATGTGCCTTATTTAGTTGTTGCACAAAGTAGTATTCAAAATGAATGCTAAATGAATGAACGCAAAATCAAAGACTGAAGTTTCCTAGCAGCCATGATCCTACCGATCGTCTTGCCCATGAGTTAAAACTTCACGTTGCATTCAGAACATGGTGTTACATGGCCTTTTTCGGGCCCGAAGTAGTTGCCCGCACGATTCGTTAGCAAAAAACACGCTTCTTACGAGGCTGCTTAAACCTCAGTACTTAGGAACACAAACTTCCCGCTTAATCAAATGAGCTACCAGAATACACTTGGATGTTTTATAACAGACAGAGAACCCATTTTTTGTATTGTGTTACTTCATTTTTCTATGTAGCAAACTGACAGAATTAAAAAAAATATGGGCCCCTTTTTTCAGTTATTGTTGCTTAGTTATGTCGCCAGTTATCAGTCAAATGATATTTTTACTCACACTGATATTACGTGCGAAACTGGCGTTTATCTATTAATATGTGAGAGAACAGCTTGACGATTATCTTGGTAATTACACGTGAAACACCATGTAATGCACGACGTATATTTGAAAACTGTGGTTGATTGAAATGACGAGGCGCATGTGGTGTCCATATCGCTAAGTGACATATCGATATGGGATGAAAATTATTATCGACCGACAAAAGTATAAACAGTTTCAGTCGAAAATCTTATTTTTCATGAAGAAATGAACTACGATAACACGAAGAAAATACTTCAGTGGAAACCTTAAATAGACTGTCATAAAATTATATAAAAATTGTGTATGTCGCTTATCCGTTAGATAAAATCTATCCATTATGTTTGATTTATTACACAGTTCTTTCAGACACGAAATGGTTCGAGACACTAAGCGATCATCTCCTATACCATAAATTAATTTCGTTCCTGAAATGCTTACTTATAGACGTCTGATTAACACAGCACATAATAAACGAAGGTTCGCTTATCTTGGCTGCATTTATATCATTTGATGTACCGCTATCATGTATAATGAGGTGTTAGTCAACACACGACGAATAAATACATCAGAAATAGAAGCATGAATTGAACGTGAAGTTCAAATGGAAAGCGTATTTTCATTATTCTGTACACCACAATATCTTGGCGAATGAGTAAAACTAATTGTCGTTTTTCACTGTAAATGGGATATATCCACAAATGTTTCGTCTACAGTGATCTCGTTGCTGACGAGATGTTATACTCTAATTTTCGATTCTTCCCAGTCGCTATTCATGACGGGGGTATTGAGCCTGCATACTCTTCTGTTCTTTCCTCTTTTAATTAGAGAGCGTGAAGAACAAATACTGACGTACACTAAAAAAGTGGAAATTAAAATTTATTACTCTGGACAAACTTAGTAACAATATTTCCGTAACATAAAATCCGCCCATCAAGCCAAATAGTAGACAGCCAATAACTTACATAAAATATCATCTATAATTTTTCATGTACGCATATAATTTTATTTTACAGGATAAAATAAATTAACACAAGCGATTGAACATGGCCGCAAGATATTATTTGTATGCCTTATTCTTAGCAGAGACTCTATCGACAAATGAAGGCAGCCTTCAAACGATTTACATATTTCACTGTCTTATAAATGGTTCAAATGGCTCTGAGCACTATGGGACTCAACATCTTAGGTCATAAGTCCCCTAGAACTTAGAACTACTTAAACCTAACTAACCTAAGGACATCACACACACCCATGCCCGAGGCAGGATTCGAACCTGCGACCGTAGCAGTCCCGCGGTTCCGGACTGCAGCGCCAGAACCGCTAGACCACCGCGGCCGGCCACTGTCTTATATTACAGCGAAAAGTAAGTAGACTTCCTGGATGTAAAGAAGTAAATTACTGTCCTAACTACTAAAACATTTCACTGAAGAAGCACAACAAGAGGACAATTATTTTGTCCATGGTGGAAGGACGGAATCCCAGGACCGCACTGAAATACAGGTTAGGTTGAAAGAGCAGCAACTACTCACACTTCTCACTATGTAAATAAAGTCGTCGTAGGAAATGCAACTGGATGCTGCCTTTTCAGTACAACCTGTAGATCAGTAGGAGCTTCCTGTACCACGCTGTCCATTTCTGAGAACTGACCATTGCTCAACTATCGTTACACGAAGTTTCCTGATGCTCCACTTCTTCGATTGTGGTATTAGGTGACTTAAATTAACTCTGTACACAGAATTTAGGAATCCGAATGTGTTCTGCCATTCAGACAAGGCTAGCTGCAACAATTTCAAAATCTAAAGTTACACTTCTCTGTTTCCATTACAAAGGGACAGAATAGTAACGAAGGTGAACGATCAAGACGAATTCTTAAAATACACTGGAAATAAATAAAATGAAACGAAACGTGTGAACCTTCCTTGACAGTCTCCAGAAATTTCGTAGAAAAAGGTTATTCAGAAGTTCAAGTGTATAGTGATTACAAAGGAACCATCCTATGAGCATAGCGTTCAATGTTATTCTTTCCTGTATCGTTTAGTCGTTTGCCTTGAATCATCAGTGCTGCATTCGCCTAGGAATCAGACGACAGAGACAGAAACGAAATTTTGAAGACTGA
The DNA here is from genome assembly GCF_023898315.1 of Schistocerca nitens. Lineage (NCBI taxonomy): Eukaryota > Metazoa > Arthropoda > Insecta > Orthoptera > Acrididae > Schistocerca > Schistocerca nitens. The sequence continues at coordinate 914,534,189 of NC_064616.1, forward strand.
AACACACTTCCTTAACTGATGCAGAAACCACGGCTCTGAGTGTGTTCCGTCCGCTCTTGTACACGGAGACGTACTGCGATTTAGTTGTCCCGAACTAGAGTCTGAACGACGAGACTGACGCAAATTCCAGCTCAAAGTTATTAAATCTGTAAGAATAGAAGTAGTAAGTAAATGAAGAACTGATTCTCGGCAAAGAAAAATTCACTGTTTCCATTATTTGAATGCACGAACTAAAAACGAAACAATGATACCAGTACGCGACTTAACATATTTATATGCCAAGCCTTAAAAGTAATTATTTGCAAATTTATGCTCCACTTCGCTGCGACTATTCTACATAGTGCTGGAACAATAACGACAGTTTCCATGCTCATTGGTAGCATCGAATTATAAGTATCGAAATCATCATCAGTCACTTTTAGAGGTATTTCTTTGCGTGATGCGAGCTTTTAAATACCAGATAAATAAAAAACAACAGAAAAATTGAAAGTCATATGTGTCTTTTTACGTCGACTTCCAAAAAGAAAAATGATTCTTAATAATAAGAAGCGCATTTTCTAGGTATACACATTCTTCACTTATAACTGGCACTTCAGTTGGTTCTACAGTTTACATAGTTACAATAGAATTAAAATTGTGTGGATGTACACTTTCATTGAGTAAAATGCGCGCCTAGGACGCTTAACAGACAGACCACACTATTTTCTGTCTGTACCAGCCAGTACAGCTGTTTAAATAAAGACGAGGAGCAGCTACGGGACAGCTGCAGTGCTCCCTGACGTTCAAAAATTATTATTCTCGAAAAAAGTCATATTAAAAAAAATCGCCTTACCTTCCCGTACATTTCTGTGAAAACTGCTACTCGCACTACTTCCGGTGTTACTGACTTTTTACCTTTTTCTGTTAAATATCTATTATCCAATGTGGCTCTTCATTTCAGGCCGTTGTCCGAAGAGTATTGTTACAACATTACAACACAGGTAGTCGATGCTTGACGAAAGTAACCCAGAATGCGTTAGACGACAATGAACAACAGTTCGGCTGCTTGGCGCATTCAGTGTTAATAGTGCAACGCACTGCAAGTTCGTGACGAGTTAGTAATTTGCGTAAGTCGGCGATCTCGAAAGAGCGCGTGAACGAAAAGCGGACGGTAATACTGGTGGAGAGTGAAGCAGCGAGACTCACCAGCGAGCGTCGGCCGTCGGGCAGCGAGGCAAACTGTCAACTGTTTGTGCGCCGCGCCACTCCCTCGCACGCTGCATCCATCCCTCCAACGGTAAACAAAATAACAACCAATACAAAGCCAAGGTCAGCCGCGCTCGCCTTCTCACATCTTTGTACACCTTTCCATTTGCAAGCCCCTCTTTGCTTACTTAGGACGGCCTGTTCAAATGAAGCAACCCCAACAAGCGGCGGCTCATTCACCTTGGTTCCGTACCTAGGCAGCGTTTTCGGCTTCCGTTGCCACGCTAGCGGCTGCTCTCCACCAACGCGGCGTCCGATGTTTCTCGATTCATTTGCCACTACTCACCAGTGTTGAACACTGGCATTACAAATTCGGAGAAATGAAAAAGCGACTTCTTCGAGGCAACAACGAAAGTTACGTCGATAACTCTCTAGCATTAAAGTCATATCAACCTTTGCAACATGTTCTCAGGAAGCAGCATGGTGGTACAGGTGTTGGACAAAAATATGGAAACCATAGAAAGAAATGCATGCTCGAACATAAATGCCGATGCTAGTTAAGCCTGCAAGATGCGATGTTCTGTCTGACAGCGAACGCCAGCTGTGCAATGTCCTCAATACGTTGCAAGAGTCAGTCGTGGTCAGAGCGGCGTTGTCTGTAGTTGTGAGTGCATTATGTCGGAACTAAATGAATTAGAACTTGAGCATATTATCAGTGCTCACTGGTGCTTCCGTTACCAAGGTAGACAAAATGTTTAAGTTAGCCTATCCCCGATGTTATTCAATCCGTATATTGAGGAAGCAGTGAAGGAAACAAAAGAAAAAGTTTGCGTACGAATTAAAATCATTGGAGAAGAAATAAGAACTTTGAAATTTGCCTATGACATTGTAATTCTATCAGAGTCAGCAAAGGACCTGGAAGAGCAGTTGAACGAAATGGACAGTGTCTTGGAAGGAGGATATAAGACGAGCATAAACAAAAGCAAAACGAGGATAATGGAATGTAGTCGAATTAAATCTGGCGATGCTGAGGGAATTACATTAGGAAATGAGACACTTAAAGTAGCCGATGAGTTTTGCTATTTGGGGAGCAAAAGAACTGATGATGGTCGAAGTAGAGAGGATATAAAATGTAGACTGGCAATGGCAAGGAAATCGTTTCTCAAGAAGAGAAATTTGTTAACAACGAGTATAGCTTTAAGTGTCAGGAAGTTGTTTCTGAAAGTATTTGTATCGAGTGTAGCCATGTATGGAAGTGAAACATGGACGATAAATAGTTTAGACAAAAAGAGAATAGAAGCTATCGAAATGTGGTGCTACAGAAGAATGCTGAAGATTAGATGGGTAGATCACGTAACTAATGAGGAGGTACTGAATAGAATTGGGGACAAGAGGAATTTCTGGCATAACTTGACTAGAAGAAGAGATCTGTTAGTAAGACATATTTTGAGGCATCAAGGGATCACCAATTTAGTACTGGAGGGCAGCGTGGAGGGTAAAAGTCGTACAGGGAGCCCAAGAGATGAATACACTAAGCAGATTCAGAAGGATGTAGGTTGCAGTAGGTACTGGATAGAGTAGCATGGAGAGCTGCATCAAACCAGTCTCTAGACTGAAGACCGCAACCACAACAACGACAACTGGGCACCGTATCGAAAATTTATACAGCATACAGGGAAAGCGGAAAAATATCATTCACTAAGCCAGAACGCGGACGAAGGTGTGCGTTGAGTGATGCTGGCAGTCACTGAAGAGGATTGTGACGAATAACAAGAGGATGACAGCTGCAGAAGTCAGTGCAGAACTGAAATACCGCACTCGTGATCCCTGAGTCTTGTTTCACACTGTTTCCAGGTGTTGGCAGAGTTTAAGTCCCAAAAGTGAAAGGTGGCGGGGGTTCGGCGATGATTTGGGCAGCTATACCTTGGTAATCCACGGGAACCATGGTTACTGCGAAAGATTACGCGACCATTTTTTGGCAAATCAGGTCCATCCCGTGGTACAATTTTCGTTCCTCAATGGTGATGCTGTGTCCAAGACAACAGGGCCCCTGTCGACACAGCTCGCATCGTCCAGGACTGGTTTTGTGAGCAGAGGATGAAGTGTCGCGTCTCCCATGACCACCACAGTCCCTAGATCTCAATACTACTCGTAATATGCCTTTGTGGTCGACTGCGGATAGAAGCGTTGTATGATTGATAACCACCTCCATTATCGTTAACTGAAATTGCCAATATTTTGTAGGAATAATGGTATAAGATTCCCTTGAAAACCGTGCAGGACCTGTATTTATCTATTCTGAAACCAGTTGAAGGTGTTTTGAATGCCATCGGGTTTCCCACATATTATGAGGCTTGGTGATGTGTTGTGTTGTGTTTTCGGTGTTTCCATATTTTTGCCCATCCGCTGTATCTTCATGGCCACCATTTAAATCTACATCTATACTCCACAAAGCACCTTATGGTGTGTGGCGGAGGGTACCTTATCATTTTCCCCCTTCTTCTTTCCGTCCGCTAATAGTGTGTGGGAAGAACAAATGGTGAAAAACTTTCGTATGAACTATAATTTCTCTGATTTCCTTTTTTTTTTTTTTTTTTTTTTTTTTTTTTTTTTTTTGGCGAGGGAATTTCGCGAAATATATGTGGGAGGAAGTAATATTTTAGGCGTACTTTGAGTGCTCCTACCAGTCGCGTGATGGCACTTGATATCAGTGCCACAAGAGGCGCAGCTGCGAGATGAGCACCCGTCTGTCACTTGCTGTTGTTTACATCTGTAGGGCGCCGTCGTACATATTCTGTTTTTTGTATTCTAGAGCTGCGGGACAGCTGAGAAGCAGCCTTAAGGTATGCACTAACTGTTATATATTCGCTGGTATTCGTCCGCACTCGTGGACTAATGGTTAGCATCACTGCGCCTCGATCACGGGGTCCCGGGTTCGGTTCCCGGCCGGGTCGGGGATTTTCTCCACCAGGGAACTGGGTGTTTGTGTTATTCTCATCATTTCATACTCATTCAGGAAAATGGCGAGATTTGACAGTGAAAAGATTGAAGATTGGGAATTTGTACGGGCGCTGATAACCACGCCGTTGAGCGTCCCACAAACCCGAACAATCGCTTGTATTATGTAGTGTTCTGACTCGTATGATTTCAGATGGAATGTTTCATTTATCAGTATACAGCTAGAAGAGCTTTGCCTAAATTTCTTCATTGCACCAAAACCATTGATCATACGTTTGAAGTTGGTATTGTGTTATGCGTTGTTATTTCTTATTCATTTGTTTATGATATCCTATGGTCAAAAGATGGTGCAACTGAAAAATGGAGGATTAAGCTTCCATGTAATCTTTAGTCATTTGATGATAAGGGTGTTGAAGCTGATTACAAAGTCGAAACTCGTCCAGTATCATGTGATTCGTCAGAAGAAATTAGCAGTGACGGGCAGAAAATGATTTTTACGTAATCAACGGTTACATAATATGGAACAAAGGAGGCCAATGACTTTGAAGAACCATATAGACAATGTTTCTGTCTGACAGGACGTCTGTGAGATCTATAAAATCATCCAGAGTGGCACAAACGGATCACAAGAGAAATTTATGCAAGTTTCTAAACTCCTGTCAGAGAGGAGTTTATCATTGTGCAAAATGTAGCACTAAGGGAAACCATACGCAAACTCAGTGGGTGCGTTCGGAATGCAGTATGATACAAGAAAAGTTTCCCTCAGGATTTTCACAAAACAATATAGAATAAAAAGATTTTCCGACGCTTTTACTTATTCGATTAATATCATTTATTCGAGGAAGACTGAACATTGTTTATTCTTATTTAATTTATTATGTTCCTTCCACAGGAGCTCCATTGCATGTTTGTAACTTCAGCCATTTCGTATTTTCAAATTTGTAAAAAAGTAAAACAAATTCAATCTCTGGAGTTAATTAACTTTTTACCATTCCCTCGTTGTAAATAACACACTCTTTTCACGAAATATAGCAAACAAAATATGTGTTCTTAGAGAGTAAACACTCGTAGGATTATTACCTCCTTTTACACTACTGAAAATTTCGAATGACAGACATATTAATGACTGCACAATCGGACTCGTAATGATTGGTTCCCTCAACTGAGGTGCTTCATGTGCCATCAACACGGCCGTCGTGCTGTAGGTGATCTTTTCTCGACACATGGGATCCCGAGGAAGATAGCTTAGATGAGGGATTAATCAGCTTTCCTCATTTATCCAAGTAAATGCTGTTATAATTCACAAGCTTTTCCTTTGCTACGTGCAAATGTAGATTACACGTGATCCATTTCGATGTATTATAGACGCTTCGATACTAAACAGGCGAACCATTGGCTCCTGAGTTGTTCTTACAAGACTCGATGAAGCCTAGAGTCGTTGGTGGTATCAGGAACTGTATCCTCACTCCCCGTATGGTAGTCAAAGCCGCCGACGAAGTTTACTTCGCTGTTATTAAGTTCCCGTCTTTGCGTTCACATTACCTGAGACTTGGTGGATGAATATGGATTTTTGTTGCAAATCTTTCGCCGGCCGGTGTGGCCGTGCGGTTCTAGGCACTTCAGTCTGGAACCGCGTGACCGCTACGGTCGCAGGTTCGAATCCTGCCTCGGGCATGGATGTGTGTGATGTCCTTAGGTTAGTTAGGTTTAAGCAGTTCTAAGTTCTAGGGGACTGATGACCTCAGAAGTTAAGTCCCATAGTGCTCAGAGCCATTTGAACCATTTTTGCAAATCTTTCATTCATATGCACGATCTTTAACTTCACTGACATTGCCACAGATAACTTAACAGCCACATTTTCCATTCCCAGAATATGTTAGCATACCACGCTAGAAACTATTGGCCAAGAACTTCTGATAGTTTAAATACATCCTGATATGATAGATTACTCAATAGGCGTAGCTAATCTCCGAGCAAATGATACAACTAAAGCTTACTAACCACCAGGGAGATTTTTTACGATCACTCCAAGAAATGCTTCACACAATGATACTAGTCAATTTGCTTTCGTGACTGACATAAAATAGCGGATGATGCGATCGTGTAAAATCAATGAAAATGAGGTAAATTGTGAACGCAACAGAGGTGAACAGCGATGCTGAATTTGGAATAAACGAGGTTTCAGGCATACGCATTTATTTATCTGTATCTTTATCTGTACCTGAATGCTTTTACTTCAAATTTCTACAGTAAAGCGTCATTCATGTCGTTATGATGAATGTCTTCAGTAAAGAATTTATAATCGTGAGGAAGCGAACCGCAAAACTATGTACTCTGCAGAATTTTTTAGACAGATAACAAACGGTCATAAAAGAAAGAGCATTGTACTAATGCAGTTCCAAGTATACTGAAATGAAATACCCTCGATATAAGCCACTACGGATTGTATCCACGATTCGATATCGTCACACGCATTTGCAAGACATCTGAGGAATGCAATTCTAAATTCCACGCTTACGTCAACTTGGAGTTTATAAATAAGACGTAACACAAGAAGTAACGCGAGAGTGTGGATACATTCAACCGCAGTGAAAGGAGGATTATCTGTGCAAGTGTATATACGGAGGGGCTATAGGATTCGGGGAGGTGTGGGATTCGGGAGTCGTAGTATGCCCATAATCCAAACAAATGTCGAGTTAAGGCTATAGGACTTTTACTTTTATTGGGGATGGTGTGCCGGCAGGGCGGCAGCGGCAGCGGCAGCGGCCACGGCCGAGATAGGGGGTGTCCAGATTACAGCCGAGGATTACCGCTGAGAATAAACTGACTCGAGCTGCTTCTTACACTCTCGCCACTTCCAGATAGCCTTACAATAACACTCGCGCCCAATAAAAGATCGTTACAGTTTATATTATTTTCAAGGTATCATTTTCTAGAAGAAGGGCCACCGTTCCTAACGCGTTAATTAAGTATCTCCGATTCGTGGTAAGAGTACGGAAAGAATTTATGGCATCGCTCATTCAGCACTGGAGGAAAAATACTATCTGCATTTGCACGCATAGTTATCGCAACACAATTATGTACTATTGTAAAGGGCGCCAGAAGTGCCTCGACGTCTCGCTTCTTTCAGAAAACTTTGGTCTTTTAGCTAAAAAGCACTGAACTAAATTCATTCTCTGTGTAATTGTCTTTCATAGTGACAAGCTAAGGAAAATACATTTCCTGCAGACATCTTCTGTGTCGGCTGGTAGCTGGCATCGAATTTGCGGCAAAAGGCTTCGTGGAGAATTCGCAGCTATACGATAGTGACCCTCGTGAGCAGTCGTGTGTACCCTAAGCCACCCAAGCTATTGCTTTTCTGGTCGCTTTGCCAGGAAACCGGCCGTCGTTTAAAAGAGGCATCAGAATCTGTTAACGGACTAACATTTAACAGTCTCGCCACACTGGTTTGATTTGGACCTGAGACCAGTCTGCGATAGCTCTCCGCCTCATTTAAGCTTGTAAATGATGTCTCGAAGCCATTACAAAACGTTCCATTATCTGAAAAGATATGCAGCTACGACCGACAAGAATGTGCACTATAGACCGAGCCTCGCACGTCCACCAATGGCAGCGGAAATCACATTTTGTAACATGACTGCTGCTTCACACGATGCACATAGAATTTTTCCTATACTCACTAATTTGCAGGATCTGGAAGCGCGCTGCTGAGTTAGTCAGAAAATCGGGAACCGTTACCGCCTATTAGGTGTACACTATAATTGTCATAATCAAGAACAAATTTTTAGGTACTCTTATTCATACTTCCCCTGAGTTATCCTGCGAAGGTATGTATACGAGGAGGTGTATGAAAAAGAGGGAGAGGGGGGAGGAGAAGTGTTACTGCAGTCAGAGGGTGCTTTATTTCTGAGAGTTTTTATGTAACTCGACAATGTTGCTTTTGTCACAAAGTTCCTCATAATCTCTTCACAAACATCTAAAACATGATTCATATTTCTAAAAAGATTCCACGCCACTCGAGCAAGCAACGAGAGAGCCCCGTATAATGAAATTAGTATCCCACGACTGTCTTATACATGATCCTGACAGTACTCAACGACAGAGTGTTTTCAATGGCATGCACTAAGAAACTGAATCTTCTCTTTGCGACAATCAGTGGAGGAAAGCAGCGTGATCAAGAGTACTTAAGAAACGACAGAAAGCTTAGTTATTCATGTAGCACTGTACTGTATCGTTTGTCTTCGAACTGCTGTGTACAGCCTCCATTTATTCAGGCAAGGGTTTTCGTTTTCTGTACTCACAACGTACATCATGAAATAGTGGGGTATATTTTATTACCTACTGTACTTATCCCAAATATCTCCTTTTATCGCCAAAGTATCGAAAACTTGATAATTTAGAACTTCTCCCACTAACCTACCCATTCTTCTTGTAAGATTTTTCGCATACTTATTTCTCCATTCAATCTACTTGACGCCTTTCCGTTTTATATTTTCCTTGTCTACTTTCTCCTTAACATCCACCCGGAACATTACATCCGAACTGGTTCCAAATTGCTTAGATTACCTTCAATGCCCTTGAACTGCTGTGATCGTAACTTCTTCCCTAATACCAATCGAACGCTTGATAACAGCAGATTTTTCTGTTAGAGAAAGCTTTCATGACCTGTGCAAATGTGATTTTCATGTCTTATATGCTTCAGTCATTTTGCACAATTTTTCTTCTTAGGTGACATTATTCTTTTACGTCTTCAAAATTAGCTATCCCATGTTCTGGCGTTCAGTAAATTCCTTTTACTTATCCCTAAGTCCAGTTTTGCACTAGCTATCGCAAGCTTTCCGTCTTCATAACTCTTCCAAGACTCCCTTATTTTCAGTCATCTGTGAATTACACAAATAATAACGTCTATCACTGCACATTAATCTTGTCCAGAATTTTTGTTCCGCTTCTTTGTTTGCCTATCACACACTTTTCTTAATACGTGTTCTCGGGTTTCCAATGTTATTGTCGCCGCTAGATTATGTGAGTATTAAACATTTATCACCCGTTTCTGCATTCTGTAACTACCTCCTTCAATAATGGAAGTACCTCGTTCCGCTTAAAAGCTTTCTCTAGGCCTATATATACGTAAATATACATATAATTTTTGTTATTTCACTTTCCAAAGTAATTTCACTTACTAGAAAACAAAGACACTGTGCCATTGAGACCTGGTAAAGTTCCCAGTTAAACGTCCTCGTATGTTATGTCACGCAATTCACTCAATATACGGGACGTACAGGAATGGTTCTCTCTGCCGCCTGCTAGTGAGGGAATTATATAAGATGTAAACATACGGGGAACGAAATCTGATAAAGATTCAATGCACCCCTACGCTGTCTACCAGAGAATACGAGGTGACATGTCCGAAAAACGAGCATTTAATTAAAAATAAACAAAATTAATTACTCCTCCCTGGATGAGCTCGGTGTGTGGCACAATAGGAAATCTTGGGCCGGGTGAATGGACAGCTCGGCGAGGCTTGCGGTGTGGGTGACGCAGAGCTCCGGTTTCCGTGACTCAGTAGCGGCGCACGTGCCTCCTGCACTCGAACGTCGCACGTACTCACACCCGCAGTCTGCGCTGACAACATCATCGCACGCTCCACACGGCTGGCTGATACCCTTTTGATTCTCTTGCGGATCACATTCCGTAGCAAACTTGACAGCGCGAGTAATATCGAACGTACAAAAATAAACTACTGGCCATTAAAATTGCTATACCACCAAGATGACGTGCTACAGACGCGTAATTTATCGGACAGGAAGAAGATGCTGTGATATGCAAATGATTAGCTTTTCAGAGCATTCACACAAGGTTGGCGCCGGTGGAGACACCTGCAACGTGCTGACATGAGACAAGTTTGCAACCGATTTCTCATACACAAACAGCAGTTGACCGGCGTTGCCTGGTGAAACGTTGTTGTGATGCCTCGTGTAAGGAGGAGAAATGCGTACCATCTCGTTTTCGACTTTGATAAAGGTCGGATTGTAGCCTATCGCGATTGCGGTTTATCGTATCGCGACATTGCTGCTCGCGTTGGTCGAGATCCAATGACTGGATACGGAGGATAATACGGAACGCCGTGCTGGATGCCAACGGCCTCGTATCACTAGCAGTCGAGATGACAGGCATCTTATCCGTATGGCTGTAACGGATCGTGCAGCCACATCTCGATCCCTGAGTCAACAGATGGGGACGTTTGCAAGACAACAACCATCTGCATGAACAGTTCGACGACGTTTGCAGCAGCATGGACTATCAGCTCGGAGACCACGGCTGCGGTTACCCTTGAGGCTGTATCACAGACAGGAGCGCCTGCGATGGTGTACTTAACGACGAACCTGGGTGCACGAATGGCAAAACGTCACTTTTTCGGATGAATTCAGGTTCTGTTTACAGCATCATGATGGTCGCATCCGTGTTTGGCGTCATCGCGGTGAACGCAAATTGGAAGCGTGTATTCGTCATCGCCATACTGGCGTTATCACCCGGCGTGATGGTATGGGGTGCCATTGGTTACACGTCTCGGTCACTTCTTGTTCGCATTGACGGCACTTTGAACAGTGGACGCTACATTTCAGATGTGTTACGACCCGTGGCTCTACCCTTCATTCGATCCCTACGAAACCCTACATTTCAGCAGGACAATGCACGACCGCATGTTGCAGGTCCTGTACGGGCCTTTCTGGATACAGAAAATGTTCGACTGCTGCCCTGGCCAGCACATTCTCCAGATCTCTCACCAACTGAAAACGTCTGGTCAATGGTGGCCGAGCAACTGGCTCGTCACAATACGCCAGTCGCTACTCTTGATGAACTGTGGTATCGTGTTGAAGCTGCATCGGCAGCTGTATCTGTACACTCCATCCAAGCTCTGTTTGACTCAATGCCCAGGCGTATCAAGGCAGTTATTACGGCCAGAGGTTCTGGGTACTGATTTCTCAGGATCTATGCACCCAAATTGCATGAAAATGTAATCATATATCAGTTCTAGTATAATATATTTGTCCAATGAATACCCTTTATCATCTGCATTTCTGCTTGGTGTAGCAATTGTAATGGCTAGTAGTGTATAACAAATATGTTGCAGGGCTGTAGAGTATTCCCTGTAGTGCGGCCGGATAGGTGATTTCCCGTTACAGAGGTCACAGTTCGTAGTACCTGACGGACAGTCACCTAGTAAAACTAGAAGTGCTGTCTGCCGTTCCCTAAGAAAGTGTTACAGGCCCCCTGCTCTTTTTAATCTGTATAAATGATCTAGGAGGTAGTCTCAACAGACATCTTAGATGGTTTAAAGCTGATGCTGTCATTTAACGTCAACTGACGTTTTCAGAAGATCAATTCTAATTACAAAATAATTTAGACAAGATGTCTGTATGGTGCTAAAAGCGACAACGGAACATAAATAATTGAAGTTCGATGTCATTCACATGAGTACTAAAGGGAATCCCTTACATTTCGATTACACGGTAAATCACACGAATGTCATGGCTGTCAATTCAACTACACACTTAAGAATTACAGTTACGAACAACTTAAATTTGAACCATCAAATAGATAATGTTGTGAAGTAGATAAACAAAGACTGAGCTTTATTGGCAGAACAGTTAGAAGATGTAACCGGTCTAATGAAGAGACTGCCTACATTACGCTCATTGTCCATCTTCTTGTGGAATATTGCTGATGGACGACATGGAAGAAGTTCAAAGATGGGCAGCTCGTTTTGTATTGTCGTGATATGTGAGAGAGAATGTCATTTACTGTGTGCGATACGAGAGTTTGTGTGGCAACCATTAATACAAAGGCGTTTCGTTGCGGCACGATCTTTTAACGAAATTTTAATCACCAGTTTTCTCCTACTAATGCGGAAATGTGTTGTTGACACAAATCTACATAGGGAGAAATGATCATTCTAATAAAATAAGATAAATGAGAGCTCGCACGGAAAGATTTAAGTGGTTTCCTGTGCGCTGTTCGAGAATGGAACGGTAGAGGGAAAGAGTGAAAGTGGTTCGATACCTCTCTGCCACGCACTTAAGTGTGTACTGCAGACTAGTCTTGTGAATGTAGATGTTGCACGTGGCTGAGTCTGTAACACGCTCACGCTTAGAGCCACTGTACATATGATTACTGCATGTAATTAAACACAGTCCCATTCGTACAACGAAACAGCTTTTAATGCTTTTATTCATAGACAAATCCTATTGTAGCTATAAATCTTACGGCAGAAAAGTTTACACGATTACTGAGGTAAAGACGAATAAGGAAGACACTCAAGCAAAAATCAGCTTTTTTAAACAAGAAAATCACGCTAACATTAAAAAACTAGAGAAATCCCCCCTCGCACCCCCCCCCCCCCACAAAAATCTTGCTGATGACACAGCAAACAAATTAGCATACTTTATTTACTTGCGAACAGTTCCTGAGCAAACTGAAAACCTGTTTATGAACGGTCTGATAAATATAACGTGAACCCACACTTTCGGTGTGGTGCAAACCGGGATAATAACGGAAACCTGCTTCGTAAAAATGGTGATAACTTCGGACACACGAGTGTACGCAGATATGCAATACGTATGCTCGTATAAAGTATCGACCGCTCACTTTCAATTCAGCTCCTCATTCTACTCTACAGTAAAAGACCAAAATAGCGGCGTTAAGAATCTTACAACTTAATTATGTTTATTTACAGAAACCGATTGTCAAATAAATATTGTAACACCATGCTTTCCGTCTCCTTCCTCCAGAATTGTAATATAATGTTGCTAGAGCCGTAAGTAGTTTTACTTGTTATTCAGTGATGATCATAGAACTTTTAAGGACACAACATAACAGAACAATCCATCAGTCAATTACTTTAGGCGCTATAAATCACGAGGCACATTTTATAAACAGTGGTATTCAGTTATCAAGTAATGAGAATTGTTTATGAAAATAAATATTTACGTTTAGTTATACAAACATTGTAATTACGTCATGTTATTTATTTTTAAAAGCTATAACATGTTGGTAAACATTGTTTCTTCGATATTTTCACGTTATGTGTCGTAACTCAGAGTGATGTATCTTTGACTGAGATAAGTAAACAGTGTGCAACTGTGCACCGACGAACATTATATGTGTAGTGATTGCACATAGTCCAAAAGATACGATTCAAATGCTAGTCCATTTCGTGTAGAATGGGAACGAACTTCGATGAGTTCCACCTACGTGGAAAAGTTTAACGAATATATTCATCATTTTCAGCTTCTTAAAGTAGCTTGTAACAACTGCCCATGTTCACTTCTGTCTGGAGAGACAAACATCAGTAACCTCCACACCTTATTGACCAAAGTTCAAGATAAAAATCAACAATAGTATCACTTAAAATAAACGTAGACGTAGAATAAGTTGGAAGAAACGCGGATTACAACGTTAATCGAATAAACAAAGTGACATGTTTCCAGAATGAGATTTTCACTCTGCAGCGGAGTGTGCGCTGATATGAAACTTCCTGGCAGATTAAAACTGTGTGCCCGACCGAGACTCGAACTCGGGACCTTTGCCTTTCGCGGGCAAGTGCTCTACCAACTGAGCTACCGAAGCACGACTCACGCCCGGTACTCACAGCTTTACTTCTGCCAGTACCTCGTCTCCTACCTTCCAAACTTTACAGAAGCTCTCCTGCGAAACTTGCAGAACTAGCACTCCTGAAAGAAAGGATATTGCGGAGACATGGCTTAGCCACAGCCTGGGGGATGTTTCCAGAATGAGATTTTCACTCTGCAGCGGAGTGTGCGCTGATATGAAACTTCCTGGCAGATTAAAACTGTGTGCCCGACCGAGACTCGAACTCGGGACCTTTGCCTTTCGCGGGCAAGTGCTCTACCAACTGAGCTACCGAAGCACGACTCACGCCCGGTACTCACAGCTTTACTTCTGCCAGTACCTCGTCTCCTACCTTCCAAACTTTACAGAAGCTCTCCTGCGAAACTTGCAGAACTAGCACTCCTGAAAGAAAGGATATTGCGGAGACATGGCTTAGCCACAGCCTGGGGGATGTTTCCAGAATGAGATTTTCACTCTGCAGCGGAGTGTGCGCTGATATGAAACTTCCTGGCAGATTAAAACTGTGTGCCCGACCGAGACTCGAACTCGGGACCTTTGCCTTTCGCAGGCAAGTGCTCTACCAACTGAGCTACCGAAGCACGACTCACGCCCGGTACTCACAGCTTTACTTCTGCCAGTACCTCGTCTCCTACCTTCCAAACTTTACAGAAGCTCTCCTGCGAAACTTGCAGAACTAGCACTCCTGAAAGAAAGGATATTGCGGAGACATGGCTTAGCCACAGCCTGGGGGATGTTTCCAGAATGAGATTTTCACTCTGCAGCGGAGTGTGCGCTGATATGAAACTTCCTGGCAGATTAAAACTGTGTGCCCGACCGAGACTCGAACTCGGGACCTTTGCCTTTCGCGGGCAAGTGCTCTACCAACTGGAAGGTAGGAGACGAGGTACTGGCAGAAGTAAAGCTGTGAGTACCGGGCGTGAGTCGTGCTTCGGTAGCTCAGTTGGTAGAGCACTTGCCCGCGAAAGGCAAAGGTCCCGAGTTCGAGTCTCGGTCGGGCACACAGTTTTAATCTGCCAGGAAGTTTCATATCAGCGCACACTCCGCTGCAGAGTGAAAATCTCATTCTGGAAACATCCCCCAGGCTGTGGCTAAGCCATGTCTCCGCAGTATCCTTTCTTTCAGGAGTGCTAGTTCTGCAAGTTTCGCAGGAGAGCTTCTGTAAAGTTTGGAAGGTAGGAGACGAGGTACTGGCAGAAGTAAAGCTGTGAGTACCGGGCGTGAGTCGTGCTTCGGTAGCTCAGTTGGTAGAGCACTTGCCCGCGAAAGGCAAAGGTCCCGAGTTCGAGTCTCGGTCGGGCACACAGTTTTAATCTGCCAGGAAGTTTCAAAGTGACATGTAATAGAAATAACATAAAATTTTACTAGACATAGTTTCGTGATCTGGAGAAATCAGCAGCAGTGATCTCATTGCTTTTATTACGTCATATAACCTGAGCGTATTAAAACAGCTTACATAGCTGGGGAATCTTGCGAGTGCCTCGTCGTTAGATGTGCTTCGTTGGTCAAGATGGCGTAGTTACTAAAGCCCTTGAATCGCATTCAGGATGAGTGGGACACAAATACCCATCTCTTCATCGACATTTAGGTCAACCGTTGTGTCCAGAATCGCTTAAGGCGAACGACAGGATCGTTTCTTTGAAAAGTACACGGCCGATTTCCTTTCGTATCTGTACCGAAGTCGAGCACCTGTTCCATCACTAATAAATTAGCCGTCGACGACGTACTGAATGATAAGCTTCCTTTCTTTTTCACTTGTTGCAGAGCGAAATCACATGGCGTTGAATCAGTGGACCAGCAGTCAGGATGATGTAAGTATTGGTCATTTCCCTAAATCACTGATTCGCAAAGCGGGATCGATTCTTCAACGTAATGGATTCCTTCCGCTATTTCGTCTACTGAGATACAACTCTTTCTCCAGTAGCATTGTGGTTGAGAAAAAAGAAATCTATATTTTTATACCACACGAAGTGTGAGTGAAGAGCCGGCCGGTGTGGCCGAGCGGTTCTAGGCACTTCCGTCTGGAACCGCGCAACCGCTACGGTCGCAGGTTCGAATCCTGCCTCGGGCATGGATGTGTGTGGTGTCCTTAGGTTAGTTAGGTTTAAGTAGTTCTAAGTTCTAGGGGACTGATGACCTCAGATGTTAAGTCCCATAGTGCTCAGAGCCATTTGAACCATTTGAGAGTGAAGGTTTATTTTTGGTACGGGAGCACGGGACCATTAGATAAGCTATACTAACTGTGTGGGATAATAACTGGAAGACGGAACGACTATGAGAGCTTAGTGTCCTTCGATATCGTGACCGTTAGAGACGTAACGCTACAAGGGATGGATTAATAGGTGGACAAGAGGCCGATAATTCTAGTAAAGAATAATGCTGGATTTTTTAAATGATGGCTATGGTATCTGCAGGAAACGTAAATCTAGATGGACGAACAAAGTTAGTAATTCGCTGCTCCAGTGTGCGAGCACATTTTCGCAACTACTGGCCCATCTCACAAACGAAGAAACTAAGAGGAGCCTTCCCATCGGTGCGAGGTAGTTTAACAAAACTATGGAAAACCGCTGTTACGACTGGAATCTATTGTTTCCAAATAAGTTTCCAGCATACGTCCGTTGCGACACGACTCTTGGTATAACCGATGATACCCACGGCTGTTTACAGCATTGGTGATGTCGGTGTACCTTGAGGCTAATAGGCTACTTGTTTTGAGAGGTTAGCCATCAGATACCTTCTACCCGTTCGTTGGAAATGGGCTGCAGATTCAAAGATTACGATCGCTTAGGCATGGCGCGCCAGCTTTCACAAGTAAGGCAACCTACAATTACAGCCTGTTGCCGAAGCTTAGCGTGTGTTTTTATTTTGTAAAGAGTTATGCAATTCGTCCTCTCAATCAGCTACTGCCCTTGTCGTTGTTTAATGCAGCTCTCCTCACTACTCTGTTCATCACTGCAACCTTCAAACACTTGAACCTGCTTACCCTAATCAAGCTTTGGTCTCCTTCTACATCCAAACTTATCTCAGTTAACAAATTAATCGTTCCTTCATACTTGTTGACGCATCATATCAACATATTACTTCCTTTAGCCAATTTATGTACAAAATTTCTTTTCTCCCGAACTGGAATGATCACCTCTTCATTAGTTACTTAATCTACCCACCCAATTTTCAGTAGTCCTCTGTAGCACCAAATGCTAAAAGCTTCTATTCTCTTCTTGTCTGGATCATTCATCACACAAGTTTCATATCCACATAAGGCTGCGCGAATGTGCTGTTTTCAAACATATAGACCGTATAGGCGTATATCAAACACAAGAATATTTCTTTAGCGTATAGAACGCGTGTCAGATCGGGCTAATAGAGTATACAAAGAAGGACGGCGTCAATCGTCAATGACTTGTTTGACAGGGAAGAGAGTGTAACATAATGGTTTAAAATCTTTACTGGCAGTCAATGGAAGAAAGACACAGTACATATTTGCGAAAACTGCTTACAAAACTTCTAGAACCATCTTCCAGGGCAAAACTACGAAAATGCTACAGTGACCTTCGTATCTATCTTGTGGATGCTGCACAGATATAATTATACACGCAACAGTTCGCAGAGAAGCTGGGAAAATATTTTTCTTGTAACACTTCTCACACATTATCCGCGAAAGGGATTAGAAGAAACAGCATAGTCGTATATAGGGTACTTTCAAATGGCTCTGAGCACTACGGGACTTAACATCTATGGTCATCAGTCCCCTAGAACTTAGAACTACTTAAACCTAACTAACCTAAGGACAGCACACAACACCCAGTCATCACGAGGCAGAGAAAATCCCTGACCCCGCCGGGAATCGAACCCGGGAACCCGGGCGTGGGAAGCGAGAACGCTACCGCACGACCACGAGCTGCGGACTATAGGGTACTATAAGAAGTATCCTCTGCCACAGGATTCATACAGATATGCAATTTATAAAAGTAGTTACAAAGTTATACGTTTCCCTGTGATCGATAATAAAAAAAGCCTACGTCATCGGTTTTTCCTTTCACTTTGTGTTATTGTTGGTGACTCTAATTTTAAGACTAATGTGTAGCGAAAGTGTCTTGTAATTAGTTCCAAGCAGGACAGCAACCGATCTCGACTTGACTACGAGTTACTTGTACGTGCTGAGGACAAACTTTCCTCTGATGCATTGCAGTCCATTCCAGTGTCCGTAATGTAGTTCCCACATTTAGATTCATGGAGAACGGGAAACTTTTTTGACCGAGTAAAAGCGTTAGAAGCGACACAGAACAGAGATTACGTAATTTCCCTTATGTGTAGTATACTGGCAACATTAAGGCTACCAGATATGGCCGGCCGGTGAGGCCGAACGGTTCTAGGCGCTTCAATCTGGAACCGCGCGACCGCTACGGTCGCAGGTTCCAATCCTGCTTCGGGCATGGATGTGTTTGATGTCCTTAGGTTGGTTAGGTTTAAGTAGTTCTAAGTTCTAGGGGACTGTTGACCTCAGATGTTGAGTCCCATAGTGCTCAGAGCCATTTGAACCATTTACCAGATATGAATTAAGCTAATTTTCAGTTAATGTTATTCATAGCTTCTCTTTTTGTTTCTCCCGATAATCCAGACTCCAGTTCGTTTTACTAATATGAAAATTTATTCATGTAGTCGTTATTGATCTTCCCACACGACCGTAATTGATTATAGTCTTCGCGATTTTCGCTCAATTATTCTGAAGCTAGCTGTTTGTCTATATTACCATAGAAGTATGTAGCCTCTGTGTTACAGTTTTGTATCTTGTATTTCTTGATTTGCAACCTAAGTGACAATTCATAAGAGTAAGTATCTTCTAGTCAGTAGTCCATTTTTACTGTGAAATACAAAGAACCATTTTAAAATTGTGTGACGGTTTCGAGTCCCTGTTCCGTTACACAGTTTTAACTCATCATATACAATACGGACAGGGAATAATTCACAAATAGTAAACAGATTTGATATTCATATTAAGATAGACTTACGGAATGACAGCATCACATTCCTAGATACGCTGGGTGCGAAGTTTCTTTCTTTCTTTTTCATTCTGAAATAACATATCTTTCACAGCGTTATGCATATCGCTGTTACCTCGGTTTTAAATTGTTAGATCATAAAGGCAACAGCAAAAGAGTTCTTTTCATATTTCCGTATTCTAACGACGTTTGGCTGTAGCTGTTACACTGAAATTTGCAAAATATTTTACGGTTCTCACAAACGATCAAATATCTGTTTTCTTCTGCCAGTAAACTGAAGTTGCAATTATGTATTGAAGTAGGTTTCTGAATGGATAAGAAGTCAGTTTTTCTCAAGATCGTGACGACTCGGAGACATTGCTTCTAATGCGAAGACAGAGCTATATATTAGAATTTCAGCTCATAAGAAACAGTATATATCGGAAATCGTTGCAGTGCTGCTAGTATGGGGGCCAATTATGATGCCCATATGGTGAGCAGCGCAATTGTGTGAACACAACGTTTTTAGATACGGTGTGACGAATGTGCTGCTCTTAGATGCGTAGCTTGAGAAATTTCCAAGGAGAAGGAAGGTAGAATGATTAGTATCAAAAGACATATTCTATATACCGTGAGCTAGAAATGTTTTATGTACCAAAACAGGTTTTCGTGTTTGTAACCCATCCTCAGTACATCTGATACAGAGGAATAAACAACTGTACGTGCATCCATCGATTTCTATACATATAGTAGTAATATCAGTCTACTTACATTATGCGCTTCTATAGCAATGCCATTGCTATAGAAGCGCATAATGTAGGTAGACTTATATTACTACTGTATATGTACATTTATCACTTTGTAGAAATCGATGCACGTACAGTTGTTTCTTCCTCTGTATCAGATGCCACTGAGGATGGGTTTCAAACCAGAAAACCGGTTTTGGCAAACAAAACATTTCTAGTGCAGCTCATGGTGTATAGAAGTTGTCTTTTAATCAATATCTGAAAGCTGCGGAGCACCAAACATTCAAGAAATATTCGTATTTAAATTCAGGTTAGGACGAAGTCATTAGAGATGGAGTACGAGCTCCAGTTTCGAACAGCTTGAGAATGGAAATCGGCGTAGTCCGTTTCAAAAGACAAATCCCAGCCTTTGCGTTAAGTGATTTAGGGAAAGCACAGAAAACCTAAATCCGGAGATGTGAAGCCCCGTCCTCCCGAACGCCAGTCGAGTGCCTTACCAGTGGGCCACCGCTCTCGGTGGTTGCAAGGGAAGTCAACTGCGATAAGGGATGGTCAGAGCACAACGCAGAATAGAATGAAGAACGGTTATGGACGAGACTGGTATCCAAGGAAGCAGTAGCTCAAAGATACATGGCTATTAATTAGCTGGTATGTTTCGGCGCACTTATTTAACTGCCCGTTGTGGGATCGGTTGATCGCAATCGCTGGAACGTATCTTGAGGTATACACGAGTTAAGCGCTTTCATTTTACTAGAGGTTTCGACTGGAATTTCTTTGCTCATCAGCGGCACATTACATAAATTAATGTCATAATGTTGAAAGGTTGCGCTTCTTCGGGGGTTTATAGCCGTACAAACTTTTATTCAATATTTGGATACACGATAAAGTTTGACAATGAATGCCTGATGATATACAAACGTCGGTAGCACGTTTTAGTACACAAAGGCCAGTACATGTCACAAAAGACGAAAGTTGTGCGCAGTCGAGTTTGCTTGTACCCACGAGAGCTTTACAGTCGCAATGGAACGATTTATTATCATTTCTCCGTTATCAGACTCCCGGAAAATTAATGAGACGTTGTAATTGACTTTGCATTTTGTGTTCTAAAACAGTTAATATTGGTGCGGACCTGAAAGGCACGTCCTGCGCTGATATTTATCCCCGAAGAGACGGCGGCCTTCTGCTCGGCACGTTGTGTTTTAAAACACTTCCCAAGATACTTCGTTCCTTTTAAATTAGTTATCCGTACTGCCAAGCCGTTCATTTATACGCGAAGCCGTCGTAATTGCTTTGAATACCAAACAGTTCTCCAATACACTGTGTGTAATTGGATTCAGTTCTTTGTTTTAACGGCATTTTTGATGGAAAGTTTTCCGTCGTCTATTGCGATCACGGAATTTTTATTCGTTTCATTAACAGAGGCCTTGAAAATAATTTGCAGCAGAAAAGACGAATTTTCGTCATTCACGACATTTGACCGCGTCTCTTACTGAAAAGGAAGTTTTGACGGTTCCACGAAAAAATGCTGCGTTAATGACTCCCACACCGTGAAACACATATGTAATTCAGAAGGGAAATTTTCTTCTTCTTAGGCTTCATCTACATCGAGATCATCTCTGTTGTACAAATATCTGAGAAGACAAATTCACTCACTGATACTGGACAGAATTTTAGCTTTGTTCCCCTAATTACGTGTGCCACATGTCGGTATGGTTTATTCCGCATTCGAACTTTTACTTTAATAATGCAACAGTTTGTAGCTTGGGTACAGTTCAAATGTCCGAACACAATTTCAGTGGTTTAACAACGGCGCCATACAAGGCAACCAGAGGAAGTAACGACAGCAACATTAGGGAGTTATGAAAACGATGTCGTAGAACAATGGATGTGGATTGCTAATGAGCTTCTTCACTAAGTTATTTCTTGCTTTCTCTTTTCGAAGAAATGAACATTACAAGTAATTCAGGTATTTAATAATTATCTGCTAAATATGTATTGGGAAGATGCAACGAGTATAAGTATTTCATGTGAATAAAATCTGCAATACATTCTGCTACACTATAATAAAAACACCTCATAAATAAAACTGTATCAGCAGACCCCATGCTCACAAACCCACGATTACAAATGGAATCAGCATATCGTACAAAATAAAGATGGGCGCTGATGACCCCGCTGTTTAGCGCCCGTAAACCTCAAACACACACACACAAAATAAAGAGCAACCTATCGTTTTTATTAGCAACAACTGAAGACTACAATGTTAATATTACAGATTATAATTTCAAATCCTAAGCGAAATTTGTGTCTAGTGATCTGACTATAAATTCGAAGATTGAGTGTTGAGTTCTCAGTCGGTCCTAGGATTTATTCTGCGACTTGTAGCTGATTCATTTCTGACAGTGTATTTTTGTTAATGTGACAATAGCCACATTGCACCGGAGTTCGGTTTCCGCATTAAACTGTAGGTCGCCCCATAACTGGCTCGGAAAGTCGACTCAAAAACCTGGCGAAGTGGAAAGCACTGCAGTTTTCAAACCAACCTTCGGATGGAAGATCATTATTTCCACAAGCAAAATTATGTGTGCATAAAAATGTAGGTATTTTGAAGAAAAAAGTAAGCTCCGGTAGCCACAAGATAAGAGCTATTTCACACATAGTAAAGAAATGAAAGAAGGACTGTCTATTGAACAGGCTCTATTCAACTTCACCAACGATAAATTAAAGTTAACAAATAATAAGATATGTCTACTGAGAAAATTTTGTGGCTTAGCTAAGCCTCTACATGGTGTGAAACCTGATTTAGTTAAAATGTTACTGAATTGTCGACACATTATGTTTACTGTTTTTAATCTCAGCATTACGATAGAAAGCAGTATTTTGATGATAACTTGGTTCACAGCCTACTTGAAATTTTTAAATGAAATCATTTCGCTTTTGGCTATTAAAACATTATTTGTTGCGAATGAAATTTCGACAAGTGGTCATTTTCAAGCGTTCTGATAACAATCAGTCGTCAACAATAGAACACGTAGTTATGAAATAGACAAACACTGAGAGTGAAAATTTCAAATCTAGTTACGTGGGGTGTTGTAACCCACTCAATAATATCGAGCTGCCATACGCTGCGTTAGAGCAGTTGAATGTGGTGTTGTGAATTTATTTTCTGTTCCTGATATCATACATGTTAGAAAGCTGATGAAGTAATGATATAAAGACTTTGGCTTAAATTTCACATAACAGGCATGGTAAATGGATCACAAATGCGGCAAAAATGTAAACATACAAAGAATATGAGCTATGGAGTACAAGTATACGAATATATAGAGTTAATATCATGTGGTTTGTGAAATATGCCGCAAGAAGGAGAAAAGTGACAGAAACATATGTTAAATAAAAACTGAATCCGCAAATAAAACTTAGAATATGGATTAAAAGTAGGTAAAAAGGTGAAGTGACT
This sequence comes from Schistocerca nitens, assembly GCF_023898315.1. Lineage (NCBI taxonomy): Eukaryota > Metazoa > Arthropoda > Insecta > Orthoptera > Acrididae > Schistocerca > Schistocerca nitens. The sequence goes on from NC_064616.1 coordinate 914,557,165, forward strand.
ATTAAGTCACAATAAAACAATACCCAAAAATACACGTACATAAGAGGGTCTAAAATCACAGATATAGACCTGTATGTGGACCGCTATTTTCATCTATGTCTGAGATTTCAGACCCTATTCTGTACTTGTATTTTTGGGTATTTTTTTATTGTGACTTGATAATCATTCATCTTTCTACTTACTTTTAATCTTTACTCTAAGTATCATTTGTGGATACCGTTTTTATTTAACCCATATATCTGCCACTTTTCTCCCTTCTGCGCACACATTTCACAAACTACATGACATTCCGTCCATATATTAGCATCTTTACACTCCATAGCTTATATTCTTTGTATGTTTACATCTATGCCGCTTTCGTGATCCATTTACCACGCCTGCTACATCAAATTTAAACTTAAGTGTTTATATCATTATTTCGCCAGCTTTATAACATGTATGGTATATGCACCAGCAGATAAACGCACAACACCACATGCAACTGCTCTTACTCGGCATGTGACAGCCCTGTGTTATTGAGTGGGTTACAACATCCCACGTGAGTAGCTCTGAAATTTTCGCTCTCGACATTTGTCAGATTCATAACTAAGCGTATTATAAATTGACGACTGATCGTTGTCAGAATGCCTGAAAATGACCACGTGCCAAAACGGTAATCGCAATAAATAATGGTTTAACAGCCAAAAGCGGAATCATTTCGTTTAAAAAAGAATTAGCATGTATCAGACCTACATCAAACACATGGAAGTAGGCATTTTGAATTTGAGGCTCTCAGGCTCTCAGGCGTACCACAGAGTTCTTATCTTAGATCCTTCGTTGTTTCTTGAATATATTAATCATGTACGACTTGCACAGTTACAATACGCAAATTTTGACCTTTATTTCAGTGATACTGCTGCTAGTGAAAGGAGGGTTAGTGCGATATCTGCAAATATCAGCAGACCGGTAAAGGCAAATGGAGTGTTGTTAAAAGGAAGACACAAAGCACACAGGTCAATACCTCTCACAGAAGATATAATTATAACGTAGTAAACGAAATAAATAGTGTTCAGTTTTTGAAACTACAAATAGATCACAACAGGAGCTGAAAAATCCACGCCCTCGCATTGATGAAGGGCCTTCGCTCATCTACATTTGTATACGCGCTATTACAGCTGCAACAATGCTAAAAATGAAGACACTGTTTTTTCTGAATTTTTGCATTCATTATCGAGTCACAAAACGGTATTTGTTTTTTGCGTGGAACGCGATTTACAATACATTGTTTTGATTGGCTTATCGTGTTGCGCTATCTTTTGACCTCTATGTTTAGAAAGCATTTCGCCCTTCACCGCTGTACTACAGGTGTTAATACTGCTTACTTCTGGAACCCAATAATTATCGGATGATGTCTTCTGCTTACAGTCTACGAACAATCAACAGGATCGCAACATTCGTTCCAGTAATACATTTAATCATGATATGCAAGCCTCGCTGGTTCATTTGGAGGTATTTCTATACAATCAGGTACTTGGTAAAAACGAAGTTTTGTTTACTTTTTTTCAAAAAAATGACCAAAATATGCATTAATCTGTCGATGTAATGAACAGTCTCAAATGCTCCAGGATGGAAGCAAGATACCACTGGAATTTGAAAGCTTCAGAAACAGTAAGCGTGTTATGAACGTGGAGGGTCGAGAAGCACATACCAGGACTGTTGCTTCTGGTCGCCTGACTAACGTTGTTCACAATCAGGTACAACACTAATCAAAATCAGAGGTGAATAGAGGAGCTCCGATGCTATGTGGCTCACGTCACTCGGTCTCTAACTACAGTAAAGTAGACGGTACACGAAAGGAAACAACAAGGAAGTAGTTTTTTGATACTTTTTAATAACCTAAGAACTCCCCATAAGGGCAACTACAATCCAGATGATAAATGTGATACATCGAACATTGAACAAAATTTCGATTGCGGTTGGGGCAGAGCATCACGCCTGTCCCGAAACAGCTATGTCCTGGTTAGCAACGGCTCATAAGGTTGGAAAGAAAGTGCCGTTGTGCGTTGAAGACCGGCTGCTGTTTGGCCTGACTGCGAAATAGTTGCGTGCGTCCACTCATTAGCCTAACGATTTATACGAAATTTTTGAGTCTAATGATATACTTGAAATTTTCAAAGAAAAAGAGCAAAACTGCAGCGCATATGATTCTCTGGGTATACTCGTATATCCGAGAGGAGCTAAAAGATAGTTTTGTCTGCGAAGTGGTTATATAAGTTGTTTTAATATGCATAAGAAATACGCTATATATATATGTCACTGGAATTATTGCAAAATTGCATGTATAGTTAGCGCCAAAGTAGTAAAATTTTTAGAAATATTCAATTATCATTGTGCAGAAGTACTCATGCTAGTATGTTCGCAATCTTTAGCTGCATTTAATATTTTTCATAACAACGACATATTTTAAATGCGCCTTGGATAAAGAAAGTTTCATTTCCACCAAGGAAGGATATCTCGGAGAAACGACGTAGCCACAACACAGGAAATTTTTCAAGAACGAGTCTTTCACTCTCCTGCGAAGTAAAATTGTGCTTCGGGCCGGGAGTCGAACCCGGAACCGTGCCATTGCTCTTAGCGACTGAGCTCTGCCATCCAGGTACTCTCACGGCTCTTCTCATAGTTTCACTTCTCCCCTGCTGTCCAAACTTCTCAGTTTTTCTGCATTCCTTGTGGAACTCGCACTCCCGAAAGCAAGGATGTTGCGGAGAACTAGCTTAACCGCAGGCTGGGGGATGTTACCGGAACGAATCTTTCACTCTGCAGCAGAGTGTGCTCTGTTTTCAACAGGAATTGAAGCTGTGAGGGCGAGCCTGAATGGCTGAGTGGGTAAGAACACTGCTCGCGAAAAGCAAACTTCCGGGTTAGAGTGCCAGTTTTAAACTAATAGGAAGTTTCAAAACAGCACACACACCACTGCAGAATAAATGATTCATCCTGACGACTTGGATAAGGCGCCAGTAAAGTATAGTTTGACAAAACCTTTCACGGTTTGCTGTTGACAGGCTGCACTGAAACTCAGCTATTCGTCGAATTAACGGCGTAACACTGCCTGAACTCCCATTCAGAGGACGTATTAACGGGTATCCCTGGCGTAGAGAAGCAACTGTAAGAGTTGAAAGCAAATAAATCACCACGTCCGGATGGAATACCAGTTCCGTTTTACAAAGAGTACTCTACAGCATTAGCCACTTACTTAGGTCGCATTTATCGTGAATCTCTCACCCAGTGCAAAGTCCAAAGCGACTAGAAAAAAAAGACAGATGACTCCCGTATATAAGAAGAGTAAAAGAACTGACCCTCGAAATTACACACTGGTATCCTTAACATCGGTTTGCTGCTAAATTCCTGAATATATTCTCAGTTCAAATATAATTTCACTGAGACTCAGTGGCTTCTGCACACAAACCAACACAGGGTTAGAAAGCATCGCTACGATGAAACTCAGCTTTCCCTTTTCTCACATGACGTCCTGCGAACCACGGATGAAGGGCAACAGGCAGAGTCCATATTCCTAGATTTCTAGAAAGCGTTTGACACGGTGCCCACTGCAGACTGTTAACGAAGGAACGAGCGCACGGAATAGATTCCCAGATATGTGACTGGTTGGCAGACTTTTTAAGTAATAGAACCCAGCACGATGTCCTCGACGACGAGTGTTCACCAGGGGCGAGGGTATCGTCAGGAGTGCCCCAGGGAAGTGCGACAAGATCGCTCTTATGCTCCATATACATTAAGGAGCTTACGGACAGGGTGAACAGCTGTTTGCAGATCGTGCTATGGTATACGGGAAGCTGTCGACGTTGAGTGATTATAGGAGGACACAAGATGACTTTGACAGAATTTATAGTTGGTGTGATGAATTATATGTTTTCTCTAAGTGGAGAAAAATGTAAATTAATGCAGATGATTAGGAAAACTAATCCCGTACAGAATTAGTAGTGCGCTGCTTGACACAGTCACATCGATTAATATCTAGGTGTAATGTAGCAAAGCGATATGAGATGGAACTAGCACATTGCGAATGGTCGACTTCGGTTTACTGGGAGAATTTTAGGAAAGTATAGTTCATCTGCAAAGAAGACCATTCTGGAGTACCCATTCTTGAATACTGCTCGAGAGCGAGGGATTCCGAGCAGGTCAGACCAAAGGAAGACATCAAAGCAATTCAGAGGTTGGCTCCTAGATTTGTTACCGGTAGGTTTCATCAATATATGAGAGATGCTTTGTGAACTCAAGCGGGAACCCATGGAGGTAAAACAACGTTCTTTCGACGGAACAGTATTGAGAAAATTCGTGCCGGCCGCGGTGGTCTCGCGGTTCTAGGCGCGCAGTCCGGAGCCGTGGGACTGCTACGGTCGCAGGTTCGAATCCTGCCTCGGGCATTGATGTGTGTGATGTCCTTAGGTTAGTTAGGTTTAAGTAGTTCTAAGTTCTAGGGGACTGATAACCACAGCAGTTGAGTCCCATAGTGCTCAGAGCCATTTGAACCATTTTTGAGAAAATTTAGAGAACCGACCTTTGAATCTGACTTCAAAACGATTCTACAGCCAGCAACAAATATTTCGTGTAAGGTTCACGAAGATAAGATAAGAGAAATTAGAGCTCGTGCGAAGGCACGTAGACGATCATTTTCCCTCACTCTTTTTGCGAGTGGAACGGGAAAGGAAATGACTAATAGTGGTACAAGGCAGCCCCCGCCACGCACCATACAGTGGCTTGTGGAGTATGTACGCAGACATAGATGTACAAACTCTGGCTACTCTCTGGTTAGTTGCGTAATGTAAGAATGAGATAGCGCCTTAAAAACAAGATTAGTCAGACAACCCTTTCTCTACCTTTTATAGTAAATGAGTGACGATCAGATTAATTATAAGATCTTATATCAGTTTTTATACAATGAGAACAAAGCTCAATAATTATTTTTCTTATATGTTTAGTAGCTGTTTTAATGTTTGATAACACAAATACGTTTATAAACTGGTTCTGAGAAACCACTAACTCACCTTTACCAGATCCGCGAATGAACGCGGTGGAAATAACTGATTCACGGCGATCTGCTCGCATCACGTGGAGAGCGAAACTCCGCTGCTAAAACTGAGGCAGCAGTCACAGAGAAACGAGGCGCTGGCCAAGGTTAAGCACTGGCTGTGTGCTCACTTCAGCGGTGCCGCAAACAGATCAACACAGAAACAAGAGTATGCTCCCACAGCCAGAGAAAGGATGTGTTCAGGATACAAACAAGATGGTGTTGTTCAAAGCTCTTACATAAGCATTTTCGGCCCGATGCGTGACAAAAATACTCACACTGCTCGCTCCGAATATTTGTGCCATATGCAACTGTGGCAGTAACCGATATCGAGCGCCACATGTGAAACCACGGTTTATGTAGAGACTACTGTCAAGGACACATCTTTTAAACGGTATTGCGCTGAAACTAAACCGCGGCCTCAAATTAGTGGAAGGCTACATTAGAAAATAATTTCGAATATTCTCGAACACTTTCTCGTTGCCGAAGCGGCTGGAAATGTTAGCAGTCAGTATAGGCTCTCAGTGACTAAAAAATGTTTCGTGTTGATTCGTAAGGAGAAGCAAGCTTAGTCTGTGTTCGGTCACTCTAGTTTCGGTGAATAAGCAAAGGCTCCATCTGAGCTAGTGCTCCGTGTCTTAGGTGCATGACACCAAAAATACGTTGAAAGCCACGAACCGTTAATGTTGCATGATGGATGATGAAGTGTGCTACACATGCGTTCTTCCAGCTGCTGCGGAACGTTCGACATCCTACCTCTCATTCTCAGAGGAAATCAACGACATTGCGGCACTGTGTGTAGATGTATATTAATGCGTGTTACTTGCGTTACTCATCCAAATATGACTGCATTAAGGGAACAGTTCAGAAGCATCAGTAATCAATTAGCATTTTGTCTTTCGTGATCTAGTGTCGTACAACTACCTGCACGTTCGACATAAATTTCAACGTTTGCGTCGACTGAGAGTCTCATAATGTGAGCAAAATTCAAAGGCTGATCGACAAACAAGTGTCTTTCACCGTTGATGATATTATGGGAACAGAAACAACTGTAACTAAAAACCATTTCAAGCTTCCAAACTACTGCTGTGGCTGCACTTACTCTGATTCCGAGAGTGACAGAGTTTATGAAAAATGAATTGTTATTGGCCCAAAGAGTTCAAGGGGGTATCTTTGATCCATCACATACAGTATCTAAGTGACACGGAACTAAAAAGTGAATTAGAAAGTGGGCCGAAGTAGAAGATCTAGCGTTAAGAGTAGCGTATCATTATTTTTAAGGTGATTGATGGCTGCTTGTAATGAATGTAGTAGGTATGAAATAGTTAGGGATTCCTAAGCATATAATATAATGTAATCCACTAAATAATCTGTCTCTTCGTGAGCAGTTCTTTGTTATTCGCAGATCCGTTGCCTGACGAACGAATACGTTTCGTAAAAGATAGTGAAAACTTATCAACAAAGCTTCTTAGAATATAATCTGCACGACAATCTTCCATGATTTTCAGGGTTTAAACGGCTCGCCCAGTCAGTAACATACTAATTTCTGCTACTGAAGTGCAGTTAATACAAATTTGTTCTCGTTTTGATCTCCTGGTTGTAATGTTTTCCATATTAGCTTGACAATCGAGTGAGAATAACATAAACGAGAACACAGACGACATTTTTCAAGTACGTAGTATCGCAAATTTAGATATGCGTTCTCTGACAAGAGGAGGCCACGACGTTGATACTATGGAATTACTTCAAACTTTGTACACCTTTAGTAGGCTATTGAAACGACGTAATGTGCAAGTAGTAAGATGCACTACTCTGGCAATTCCGAGAAAGTCGCAAGAGAAGTTTTACGTGTCTATTATGTGGCTAATGTACCGGTACGTAGATACTGGACGTTAAAGTTCATGCTTCGTAAGCCGAACGTGTATGAAGCAACGGTACCGGTACAACAACCGCTCAAATCTTCATCTTTGCAGTACAAGTGTAAGGTCTGTGATATTGAAAAATTTGCACCTGCGCTTTTCGTTCTTGCTACATTAGCAACTTCTCACCGCCACGCGGGTTAACTGCCAAATGGGGACTACCTCTGTGTCTGCAGCTCGAAGCGTCGAGGTGCAAAATAATTCCGGGTTCCTTACCACATTGCATGTATAAAGGATTTCACGGATACGACAAGTGTACATTTTCGGGAAACTATGCGTCTCTTCATTTACTTGTCGACAGCTATAAATACGTTTGTTCTAATAATTAAATTTAATTAAAATTAGTAACTAGTCAAATAACTTGAAATTCACTTAAACTTCACGCAAATACACGTCTTTTTTTAATTATATTACCTCTCAAATATCATATAAATCAAATAATATGACCAGTGATGAAACAAAAATATAGATTAAAAATTAAGTTTCAGCGGGAGTCGAACCGTCGTCTTACGAAGGTCGAACGCTAACCACTTGAGCAGCATCAACCCTAACGTCCAGCACTTACGTACTGATACATCAGTTAAAAAATGGACACGTAAAACTTCTCCATCTCACTACTTGCACATTGTGTTGTTTGAATGGCCTACTAAAGGCGTGCAAAGTCTGAAGTAAATCTGTCTTCCCAACGCCGTGGCCACCCCTTGTAAGTCTTTCGCGGTTGTGTGCTTCAGGCGAGTCACTTCGAATTAAAGATTCGAATAATACACTCCTGGAAATTGAAATAAGAACACCGTGAATTCATTGTCCCAGGAAGGGGAAACTTTATTGACACATTCCTGGGGTCAGATACATCACATGATCACACTGACAGAACCACAGGCACATAGACACAGGCAACAGAGCATGCACAATGTCGGCACTAGTACAGTGTATATCCACCTTTCGCAGCAATGCAGGCTGCTATTCTCCCATGGAGACGATCGTAGAGATGCTGGATGTAGTCCTGTGGAACGGCTTGCCATGCCATTTCCACCTGGCGCCTCAGTTGGACCAGCGTTCGTGCTGGACGTGCAGACCGCGTGAGACGACGCTTCATCCACTCTCAAACATGCTCAATGGGGGACAGATCCGGAGATCTTGCTGGCCAGGGTAGTTGACTTACACCTTCTAGAGCACGTTGGGTAGCACGGGATACATGCGGACGTGCATTGTCCTGTTGGAACAGCAAGTTCCCTTGCCGGTCTAGGAATGGTAGAACGATGGGTTCGATGACGGTTTGGATGTACCGTGCACTATTCAGTGTCCCCTCGACGATCACCAGTGGTGTACGGCCAGTGTAGGAGATCGCTCCCCACACCATGATGCCGGGTGTTGGCCCTGTGTGCCTCGGTCGTATGCAGTCCTGATTGTGGCGCCCACCTGCACGGCGCCAAACACGCATACGACCTTCATTGGCACCAAGGCAGAAGCGACTCTCATCGCTGAAGACGACACGTCTCCATTCGTCCCTCCATTCACGCCTGTCGCGACACCACTGGAGGCGGGCTGCACGATGTTGGGGCGTGAGCGGAAGACGGCCTAACGGTGTGCGGGACTGTAGCCCAGCTTCATGGAGACGGTTGCGAATGGTCCTCGCCGATACCCCAGGAGCAACAGTGTCCCTAATTTGCTGGGAAGTGGCGGTGCGGTCCCCTACGGCACTGCGTAGGATCCTACGGTCTTGGCGTGCATCCGTGCGTCGCTGCGGTCCGGTCCCAGGTCGACGGGCACGTGCACCTTCCGCCGACCACTGGCGACAACATCGATGTACTGTGGAGACCTCACGCCCCACGTGTTGAGCAATTCGGCGGTACGTCCACCCGGCCTCCCGCATGCCCACTATATGCCCTCGCTCAAAGTCCGTCAACTGCACATACGGTTCACGTCCACGCTGTCGCGGCATGCTACCAGTGTTAAAGACTGCGATGGAGCTCCGTATGCCACGGCAAACTGGCTGACACTGACGGCGGCGGTGCACAAATGCTGCGCAGCTAGCGCCATTCGACGGCCAACACCGCGGTTCCTGGTGTGTCCGCTGTGCCGTGCGTGTGATCATTGCTTGTACAGCCCTCTCGCAGTGTCCGGAGCAAGTATGGTGGGTCTGACACACTGGTGTCAATGTGTTCTTTTTTCCATTTCCAGGAGTGTAGTTCGCGCAAAACATTCGAAGTGACATGGCTGGTAATTCGAAAAGATTTTATGGAGTTTTAGATGTGTCGCATTAGTGTTCCTTGTGGGAAACACTAATGAAATTTCAAAACTCACAGTTTTGAGTAGCACAGAAAGATTATTGTTGTTGTTGTGGTCTTCAGTCCTGAGACTGGTTTGATGCAGCTCTCCATGCTACTCTATCCTGTGCAAGCTTCTTCATCTCCCAGAACCTATTGCAACCTACATCCTTCTGAATCTGCTTAGTGTATTCATCTCTTGGTCTCCCCCTACGATTTTTACCCTCCACGCTGCCCTCCAATACTAAATTGGTGATCCCTTGATGCCTCAGAACATGTCCTACCAACCGATCCCTTCTTCTGGTCAATTTGTGCCCCAAACTCCTCTTCTCCCCAATCCTATTCAGTACCTCCTCATTAGTTATGTGATCTACCCATCTAATCTTCAGCATTCTTCTGTAGCACCACATTTCGAAAGCTTCTATTCTCTTCTTGTCCAAACTATTTACTGTCCATGTTTCACTTCCATACATGGCTACACTCCATACAAATACTTTCAGAAATGACTTCCTGACACTTAAATCTATACTCGATGTTAACAAATTTCTCTTCTTCAGAAACGCTTTCCTTGCCATTGCCAGTCTACATTTTATATTCTCTCTACTTCGACCATCATCAGTTATTTTGCTCCCCAAATAGCAAAACTCCTTTACTACTTTAAGTGTCTCATTTCCTAATCTAATACCCTCAACATCACCCGACTTAATTCGACTACATTCCATTATCCTCGTTTTGCTTTTGTTGATGTTCATCTTATATCCTCCCTTCAAGACACCATCCATTCCGTTCAACTGCTCTTCCAAGTCCTTTGCTGTCTCTGATAGAATTACAATGTCATCGGCGAACCTCAAAGTTTTTATTTCTTCTCCATGGATTTTAATACCTACTCCGAATTTTTCTTTTGTTTCCTTTACTGCTTGCTCAATATACAGATTGAATAACATCGGGGAGAGGCTACAACCCTGTCTCACTCCCTTCCCAACCACTGCTTCCCTTTCATGTCCCTCGACTCTTATAACTGCCATCTGGTTTCTGTACAAATTGTAAATAGCCTTTCGCTCCCTGTATTTTACCCCTGCCACCTTTAGAATTTGGAAGAGAATATTCCAGGCAACATTGTCAAAAGCTTTCTCTAAGTCTACAAATGCTAGAAACGTAGGTTTGCCTTTCCTTAATCTTTATTCTAAGATAAGTCGTAAGGTCAGTATTGCCTCACGTGTTCCAGTATTTCTACGGAATCCAAACTGATCTTCCCCGAGGTCGGCTTCTACTAGTTTTTCCATTCGTCTGTAAAGAATTCGTGTTAGTATTTTGCAGCCGTGACTTATTAAACTGATTGTTCGGTAATTTTCACATCTGTCAACACCTGCTTTCTTTGGGATTGGGATTATTATATTCTTCTTGAAGTCTGAGGGTATTTCGCCTGTTTCATACATCTTGCTCACCAGATGGTAGAGTTTTGTCAGGACTGGCTCTCCCAAGGCCGTCAGTAGTTCCAATGGAATGTTGTCTACTCCGGGAGCCTTGTTTCGACTCAGGTCTTCCAGTGCTCTGTCAAACTCTTCACGCAGTATCGTATCTCCCATTTCATCTTCATCTACATCCTCTTCCATTTCCATAATATTGTCGTCAAGTACATCGCCCTTGTATAGACCCTCTATATACTCCTTCCACCTTTCTGCTTTCCCTTCTTTGCTTAGAACTGGGTTTCCATCAAAGCTCTTGATATTCATGCAAGTGGTTCTCCTTTCTCCAAATGTCTCTTTAATTTTCCTATAGGCAGTATCTATCTTACCCCTAGTGAGATAAGCTTCTACATCCTTACATTTGTCCTCTAGCCATCCCTGCTTAGCCATTTTGCACTTCCTGTCGATCTCATTTTTGAGACGTTTGTATTCCTTTTTGCCTGCTTCATTTACTGCATTTTTATATTTTCTCCTTTCATCAATTAAATTCAATATTTATTCACTTACCCAAGGATTTCTACCAGCCCTCGTCTTTTTACCTACTTGATCCTCTGCTGCCTTCATTACTTCATCCCTCAAAGCTACCCATTCTTCTTCTACTGTATTTCTTTCCCCCATTCCTGTCAATTGTTCCCTTATGCTCTCCCTGAAACTCTGTATAACCTCTGGTTCTTTCAGTTTATCCAGGTCCCATCTCCTTAAATTCCCACCTTTTTGCAGTTTCTTCAGTTTTAATCTACAGGTCATAACCAATAGATTGTGGTCAGAGTCCACATCTGCCCCTGGAAATGTCTTACAATTTAAAACCTGGTTCCTAAATCTCTGTCTTACCATTATGTAATCTATCTGATACCTTTTAGTATCTCCAGGGTTCTTCCATGTATACAACCTTCTATCATGATTCTTAAACCAAGTGTTAGCTATGATTAAGTTGTGCTCTGTGCAAAATTCTACCAGGCGGCTTCCTCTTTCATTTCTTAGCCCCAATCCATATTCACCTACTACGTTTCCTTCTCTCCCTTTTCCTACACTCGAATTACAGTCACCCATGACTATTAAATTTTCGTCTCCCTTCACTATCTGAATAATTTCTTTTATTTCATCATACATTTCTTCAATTTCTTCGTCATCTGCAGAGCTAGTTGGCATATAAACTTGCACTACTGTAGTAGGTGTGGGCTTCGTATCTATCTTGGCCACAATAATGCGTTCACTAAGCTGTTTGTAGTAGCTTACCCGCTTTCCTATTTTCCTATTCATTATTAAACCTACTCCTGCATTACCCCTATTTGACTTTGTGTTTATAACCCTGTAGTCACCTGACCAGAAGTCTTGTTCCTCCTGCCACCGAACTTCACTAATTCCCACTATATCTAACTTTAACCTATCCATTTCCCTTTTCAAATTTTCTAACCTACCTGCCCGATTAAGGGATCTGACATTCCACGCTCCGATCCGTAGAATGCCAGTTTTCTTTCTCCTGATAACGACATCCTCTAGAGTAGTCCCCGCCCGGAGATCCGAATGGGGGACTATTTTACCTCCGGAATATTTTACCCAAGAGGACGCCATCATCATTTAATCATACAGTAAAGCTGCATGCCCTCGGGAAAAATTACGGCTGTAGTTTCCCCTTGCTTTCAGCCGTTCGCAGTACCAGCACAGCAAGACCGTTTTGGTTAATGTTACAAGGCCAGATCAGTCAATCATCCAGACTGTTGCCCCTGCAACTACTGAAAAGGCTGCTGCCCCTCTTCAGGAACCACATGTTTGTCTGGCCTCTCAACAGATACCCCTCCGTCGTGGTTGCACCTACGGTACGGCTATCTGTATCGCTGAGGCACGCAAGCCTCCCCACCAACGGCAAGGTCCATGGTTCATGGGGGGGAGGGAGAGACTATTATTGAAGAATAAATCTAAAGTCTAAGACTCTAGTAGCTTGTAAATCGTCAGTCCACAGGATTTCGAGAAATAAAATTGTTAAAACTGGCCGGAGTTTAAGAATATTGTACAATACATCTTAGAAAAGTGTGTGCCGAGCAAAGGTGTGAGGCATGGAAAGCGCCCGCCGTCCTTCGACAGTTGTATTAGAAAACTGCTACGAAAGCAAAGAGAGCTTCACTGCAAATTCAAACGTATCCAGAACCTCAGCAAGAAACAAAAACCGGATGAAGTCAAAATCAGCTTAAGAAGAGCCAGCGTGAAGCGTTCAACGAGTCCGAAAGTAAAATTCTGTATACCGACTTGACAGAAAATCCAAAGAAATTTTTTTCGTCTTCCGTGTTAATCAGTACATGGATCGAAGCCATCTGTCCATACACTCTGAATCCGTAACAAAATCTAAGCGGAGGATGACAGAGAGAAAGCCGAAATACTAACCGTCTTTTTCCAAAACAGTTTCACTGAGGAATGGCACTGTAATTCTTTCCTCAATTCGTCTCACGATCGTCCGGATGACAGATATCGAAATAGTTGACCAAGGAATAGAAAAGCAACTGAAATCGCTCAACAGAGGAAAGGCCATTAGGCCTGAGGTAATGCCAGTACGGTTCTACATAGAGTATGCGAAAGAACACCCCTCTTCTAACAGAATGCACCGTAGTTTGCTGAAGGAGCGAAGCTTTCCTAATGACTGGAAACAAGTACCGGTCTTCCCCGTTTTCAAGAAGAGTATTTAGTTGAGTAGATGCACAAAACAATAGGCCTATAATCTGACGTCTGTCTGTTGGAGAATTTTGCAACAATTTTATGCTCGCGTATTAAGACATTTCTGAAGACCGAAATTCTCGTGTGGGAATCGACATGGGTCCCGGAAACAACGATCGTGTGATACTCAGCTCGCTCTATTCGTCCACGATATCCGAAATCAGTAGATATCGGTGCCCAAGTTCTGCCGTGTTCCTTGAGTTTCAGCAAACGTTCGATGAAGTTCCGCACTGCCGTCTAATGAACAAAATACGAGCATTCGCAATATCAGACCAGCTGTGTGACTGGATTGAACAGTTTCTAATAAACGGAAGCCAACAGTGTTTAGGAAGCATCGCTCATGCCATATACCCAGCTTCCCCTTTTCCTGCACGATATGGCTCTGAGCACTATGGGACTTAACATCTATGGTCATCAGTCCCCTAGAACTTAGAACTACTTAAACCTAACTAACCTAAGGACATCACACACATCCATACCCAAGGCAGGATTCGAACCTGCGACCGAAGGGCAACAGGTAGATTCCTTATTCCTAGATTTTCGGAAAGCTTTTGATTCGGTGCCCCATTGCAGACATTGACGAAGGTCAGAGAATAGGAATTAGGTTCCTAGATATGTGACTGGCTCGAATACTTCTTAAGGAATAGAACCCAGTACGTTGTCCTCGACGCCGAGAGTTCACAAGAAACAAGGGTATTATTAGTACTGTCCCGGGGAAGTGTGACAAGACCGCTCTTATTCCCTACATACAAAAATGATGAGAGGGAGAGGGCGAGCAGTAGTTTACCGCTGTTTGTTGATGACGTTGTGGTGTGCGGCAAGGCGTCGTCGTCGAGTGACTCTAGAAGGATACAGGATGACGTTGGTGTAACGAATGGCATTTGCTCCACATGTAGAAAAAATGTAAGTTAATGTGGATGAGAAGAGAAAACAACCCTGTGACTTTCGATTACAGCTTAGTAGTATGTCACTTGAGACAGTCACATTGTTTAAATATCTAGGCATAAGATCGCAGAGCGATACAAAATGGAACGAGCACGTCGAGTTGGTAGTAGGGAAGGCTAATGGTCGACTTCGTGCTATTGGAGAACTTTGGGAAATTGTTGCTCACCTACTAAGAAGACGGCATATATAACACTATGAGACCCATTCTTGAGTACTGCTCGAGTGTTTGGGATCCCCATCAGGTCAGATTAAAGAAAGACATCGAAGAAGTGCAGAGGTGAATTGTTACATATGTTACTAGTAAGTTCTATCAGCACTCAAGTATCAGGGAGATGCTTCGTGAACACAAATGGTAATTCCTGGAGGGAAGACGATGTTCTGTTCGCGAGACACTATTAAGGAAATGTAGAGAAACGGTCTTTGAGGCGGACTGGACAATGATTCTACTGCCGCCAACGCACATTTCGCGTAAGGACCACGAATATATCATAAGGCTCGTATGGAGCCTCTATGTTTGCGAGTGGCGCAGGAAATCAAATGACTAGTAGTGGTATATTGACCGTCCACCAGGGACCGTACGGATGGTTGCAGAGTTCGTATGTAGATGTAAATGCAGCACGTCATTCTCAATGGAGAGAAATCTTTATACTAAAAGAAGTTTCGGGAGTACCCTAAGAGTCCGTAGCTCGTGGTCGTGCGGTAGCGTTCTCGCTTCCCGCGCCCGGGTTCCCGGGTTCGATTCCCGGCGGGGCCAGGGATTTTCTCTGCCTCGTGATGACTGGGTGTTGTGTGATGTCCTTAGGTTAGTTAGGTTTAAGTAGTTCTAAGTTCTAGGGGACTGATGACCATAGATGTTAAGTCCCATAGTGCTCAGAGCCATTTGAACCATTTCGTACCCTAAGCGAGCGTTATAAGACCGTTATTTTTCGCAACATACACTACCGACAAAAAAAAAGTCAAGCACCGAGAAGACATGGTCGAATGTCACTGTAACTTCGTACGCGTAGACACCATCAGCGGGAACGTGAAAGATTAAAGTAGAAATTCTCTGTGACAGGTAGAATGGCCACCACAGTGTAATGATACTGTTCGTGTTTAGTGCTGTTACCAGGACTGGTAGGGTATATAAGGGACTTGGACAGTGCTGATGTTGAGTGATCACTGTGAAGGACACGGAGATGCAGCGTACTCCTGTGAGGCAGCGTTATCAGCACTTGACAGAGTTTGAAAGCGTACTCAGTGTGCGTCTCCGTTTGGCTGGCTGGTCGAATCGTGCAACATCCATATTTGTGGGACATTCAGATATGACAGTGGTCCGATGCTGGATTGCATGAGTACGTGAGGGCAGGCGTATACGTCGCCAAAAACCGGTCGACCACGTCTAATCACCTAAGGGAGAAAAGTAATGGACTCCCTGCAACATTGTGTCATCTCTCAGCATTAGTCGGAGACTAGCAGTCGTCGGACTACGAAATTAACATCCCTCGCGAAGGTTGCCGTTAAAACCACAATACAGACAGTTGTTTTTGGAGTGGTGTCGTGACTGGGAAACATGAACTGCTGATGAATTGCGTCGCATTGTGTTCAGCGATGAATCGCGGTTCTGCACTACTCAGTACGATTGGCATAGGCGAGTATGACGGCTTCGCGGGGAGGGGTCGCATTCTTCCAACGTTTTGGATAAGCACAGCGGTGTCACTCGAGTGGTGCTGGTGTGAGGCATGAATTCAGGCCACGGCTGATAGTGTCTGAGGAAACTCTGGCGGCACAACGGTACGTCACGCACACCGAGCGTCCTCATCTGTTACCTCTCATGCGACAAGACAGGCATCGAGGTGCCATTCTTCAACACGGCACGGTTTGTGTCTCTGCGAACTGTCTGCGAGATGTTGAGGTACTGCCATGGCCAGCATGATCCCCAGATCTGCCCCTGACAGAACACGTGTGGGACCAGGGTGGACGTCAGCTTCATCCTAGTGCCAGTATCCGGGAAATCAAGGCCCAGTTCAAACAGTTATTGTTTAGCTTGCCTTAGGAGAGGATACAATGTCTTTATGAACCCGTCACAACCAAATCAGTACATACATCTAGGTCAAAGAGGGTGCAACGTCATACTGATAAAATAACTATATACCGCCAAATTCTATGTAAATTATACTCGTTTATTAATCACTGAAGTAACATCACATATCCTCTAGCCCGTGAAGTTTCATTTAGTTTCCTCAGTCCCTTCTGAGCGCTTCAGTTCTTTGTTAGGCAATGCCTGTAAATGTCCTAGTGAACGACGCTTGGCGCTTTGGTGCTTTCTGTACGAACTCTAAGTTCTCTTATTTTATTACGATGAGCATTTCTCCTTATGTAGGTTGGCAACAAAAAAATATATTTCACCTTCAGAGAAGAAGGATGGTGATTGAAATTTCGTGACAGATCTCGCCGTAACGACAAAATCCTTTGTTTTAATGATTGCCACCCCAACCCGCTTATCATGTCCGTGGCATTCTCTCCACAATTTCGCAATAATACAAAACGGGGTGTCCTTCATTGTGCTTTTTCGATGTCCTCCGTTAATCCTATCCAGCAAAAATCCCATTCCGCGCAGCAGTACTCTAGGAGAGGGCGGAAAAGCGTAGTTTAGGCAGTCTCTTTAGTAGACCCATTCCATCTTCTAAGTACTCTGCCAGTAAAACACAGTCTTTGGTTTGTCTTCCCCACCACATTATCTATGAGATCGTTACAGTTTAAGTTGTTTGTAACTGTACTTCCTAGGTATTTAGTTGAATTGACAGTCTTTAAATTTGTGTGATTTATCGTGTAGTAGAAACTTAACGGATTTCTTTTCGTATTCGTGTGGACGACCTCACATTTTTCCGTATTCAGAGACATTTTCCAACTCTCATGCCATACAGATATCGTGTCTAAATCATTTCGCAATTGAATTTCATCTTTGTTGATTTGACTTGACGGTAAATGACAACATAATCAGTAACCAATCTAAGTGGGCTGCTCAGATTATCTCGTAAGTCGTTTATATAGATTAGGAACAGCAGATGGCCTGTAACTCCTCCTCGGGTAACAGCGGATATCACTTCTCTTTTACTCAACGAAATGGTTCAAATGGCTCTGAGCACTATAACTGCTGTGGTCATCAGTCCCCTAGAACTTAGAACTACCTAAACCTAACTAACCTGAGGACATCACACACAACCATGCCCGAGGCAGGATTCGAACCTGCGACCGTAGCGGTCGCGGGGTTCCAGACTGTAGCGCCTAGAACCACTCGGCCACTCCAGCCGGCTCTCTTTTACTCGATGATCCTCCGTCGATTACTAAGCACTGTGAGTCTCCAGGCAGGAAATCAGGAATAAAGTCGCACAATCAAGGTGTAATTTGCTAGTAATATTTAGAGAGCGTCGATCCCAGACGAGTCAACGAATATGTTCGTTTCTCCTGCGTATATCGCGCGAAAAGACCATGACGGTAAAAGTGCAGAAATTCAATCTCACAAGGTAGCTTAACAGCAATGGTTCTACCCGCGAACCATCCGCAGCTGCAACAGGAAAAGGGGGAAGTGACGGTGCTACACAAAGTGACCTCCACCAAACACCGTACCGTGGCTTGCGGATTATAGACGTATATGAAGATGTAGAAAGCAGGGAATCCAAGTAAGACTAATCTACTACATTATAAACGAGCGGTATGAAATGAAAGCTGCAGACCGGTATTTCTGATTCGTTCACGGGCTTCATGCCCCTCGGTATTCTTTAGTTTGATTTCCAGGAGATTGAAGGTTATATGTTTTTTTCCTATGAAACAGAAATTCTTCATACTAATAAAAGGGTGACCTGTTTCAGTTTCACAATAATTTAAATTAACTGAGAAATCAGTTTTGGGTAATGTTGGTAAAGAGAATTTATTATAATTATATTGATTGAAGTCATTTCGAAATTTCTCACATACCGAAGTCTGTATTAACAAGCATAAGCGTTGTAAATTTTAAATGCTGGTCGAACAGCTTACATAATAAACTTAATATAGTTTGCGTGTCTCGGAGAAAAGGCGTTTTACTGACACGCCGATGTGCCGTCAATGCTGTCAGTACGAACTGGTTACGTGTCAGTAGTAGAGGCAGGAGGCTCATCGAATGAGGTTTGAAAACCTTAACGTCTCGAGAGGAAAAGTCACTTTCGATTTTTATAAGCATATTTTAACATAGAGGTGAAAATCATTTTCGGGACGGAAAAGATTAACGAAACAGAAGGAACGAGATTTTATCTAGTCTGAAGTTTGCGGCAGTTATTTACCCTGTGCGCACGTAAATCAGGGGCGCGTCGCAAGTTAGCGGCGCGCCACAATTGGAGTAATTGGCGGCGATGGGCCCGGGGAACACTACTGCAGCTGCCCGCGGGGAACAATTGCAAAGACTTCCCCCTACGCTCAGTCTGTTCTAAGTGGTCGGATCGTGTAAACTGCAGCCGCCATGTATAATGAAAGACGTTTACTCGGGCACGACCACAACTTGGGGGAAACTTGGCTCCAGCAATGTACATGTGTGTACCTCACTAACTTAACCTCCAGCAGGGTCTTGTATTTGTACTTTTCAGTTGAAGGAGAAGCCAAGTTTAGAGAGTTTGCGGCATGTCCACAAACAAAGCAGGCTCACGCTCCGTCCTGGAAGTCAGTGTTGCTGACGCTTCGAATACATACAACTGCGGGAGAGCGTTCCCGAGCTTACACCGGACCCAAGTTAATCATTTTACGCTCAGGCATCATAGCGTTTAAAACGCCTCGCATTACGCGAAACATTTTTCTCTCCTATTAAACCGCACCGGTAGTCATTCTCGTTCTTTTTTTGTGTGAAAAATATGTGAACTGAAAATTAAACATCAGTACAAAATTCGACGGTAAAGGTCTTTCATTGGCGTGTAATGTATTTCAGAAATATGCACGTCTTTGACCGAGAATGCTAGAGCATTTCTCAACACCCTCATTTGTATGCGTGTGTTACTTTCAAACGTGTTTTCTTTCTTTTTTTTTTTTTTTTCAAAAGGAGTTTCGTGTCCACATTATGCAGTATGAATCACGGTGGTTGATTTTCAACGTTTTGTAAAATATGGTGTTACACGTATTTTGTATTACTATCAGATACCATTTTACCTTCGTTCAAATGGTTCAAATGGCTCTGAACACTATGGGACTTAACATCTTACGTCATCAGTCCCCTAGAACTTAGAACTACTTAAACCTAACCAACCTAAAGACATCACACACATCCATGCCCGAGGCAGGATTCGAACCTGCGACCGTAGCAGTCCCGCGGGTCCGGACTGTAGCGCCCAGAACCGCACGGCCACCGCGGCCGGCTTTACCTTCGTACCACATTTATTTGGTTTACGACGAATATACGTCCTAAAAGGAAAATTTCTATTGTCAGACAGCTTATAACTAATTTCATCACTTACCTACTGGTATAACTTAGATATAGGTGCAAATTCGCCGCTGCTTTCCTCTAAAATTTCAAGTTAAAAAATTTGAGGGAAAGTGGAAAAAGCGGAAAATGGGCATCCAACATTATTGACTCGAAAACGAATCATTTCGACGCCAATTAGTGTTCGCTGATTAAGGATAGTGCTCTTCTTGCAGAAAGTAGGAAACATGGACGTCACATTACACTCACGTAAAATATTTATTGATGAGTCGTGTGTAAGTGAGCTGACTGAAGGAGATTCTTCAAATTTGAGAAACTATACTTTTCACGACCAAAACTTTTACACGAGTTAAAACTTGGAATTGAGAGCATAGGGGCAGGATGATACAAAAGGCTGACATTAGCTCTAACTGCAATCGCTCCGTCTAATGTTTAAAGAGACAATGATTACTTTCCCTACGGGATTATATGGAGCTATGACGACGTACAAGAAGTGACGAAATCGCTGCATGTATATCCTGGAGAAGAAACAAAGTAAGCCGGCCGGTGTGGCCGCACGGTTTTGGCGCCTCAGTCTGGAGCCGCTTGGCCGCTACGGTCGCAGGTTCGAATCCTGCCTCGGGCATGGATGTGTGTGATGTCCTTAGGTTAGTTAGGTTTAAGTAGTTCTAAGTTCTAGGGGACTGATGACCACAGATGTTAAGTCCCATAGTGCTCAGGGCCATTTGATTTTTGAAGAAACAAAGTAATCTTAGTAAAACAAACGCGATAAGACACTAATTTTACAATTACAGAAATGATAAATATCTTCTGTTAGGAGTAAAAATATAAGTCCTCATCACATTCAGTGCATTGCATAGCACGAGGGGTATACATCCGAGGAACTACCGTTAATTCGAGTGTAATTGCAATAAACTATTTTCAGGAACCGTCATGCCGAATACTACTAAAACGTCAAGGTATCTTCCGTTGAAAGAACGGAAGTACTGTTGTATCTCTTGCCTGAAAACTGACAGTTCGCATTAGCTCCTTTACAATGTTCTGATAAAGGGAAAAATTTATAAAGTAGCTAGCAACAACCTGAGTAAATTATGTGCAAAATAAGACGAATTTTTTTATAAAATTGCCGAGGAAAGAAAGCCAGAAGTTAGCTTTCAGTACCGTTTGGGAGATAATATCTGCACAAAAGTACGCAAAATTGGTCGGTCTCATTGTAAGATATAAACCTTTGTCATGCGGTCCCGTAGACCTGGTAGTGCGGTAACATTGTAAGCATTTCTGAGAAACGCTCCATGAAAGAGATGCAGCTGGTGGCGATGTTATTTTTAGTAATCGGAAACTCCAGTCACCTCTGCAGAATCGCTTTGTTACTCCCAAAATACGCTGTCATAAGCGGGAAGTTTTTAAGGGAGTGTCGGGGCTGTACGTTTCTCGCTATGGGGTCAGAATACACATTTCTTGCCAACGGCGACAATATTTCTCAGGAGCAATAAAAGGACCGAACGGCTATTTCACATTTCCTCTTTACGGGGGAGAAGAGAGAAGGCGACCCGTGACACGCTTTGTGCAGAGCGCAGCCGCGACAAACTAGGGAAGTTCCGATATTACTGATTTCAATGAATAGCGATACTTTTGTTTCGCTATCGATATCTTGTATTCAATAATTTCACAACAGGAGAAAGTCAGATAAGATGATGAAGACGATAAGTTGGGAAGTTGATGTTTCATCCTGCCATTCGTACTGTTCGCCATAAGCAAAATCGTGTTTTTCAGTCTATTGGATGGACGTTTTTCGCATCATTTCATAAGCAATACTGTACATATAGTAAATATCTATAATCTCTTCTTCTTATAGCCGTGAAGTACTGCTGAAAGTTTATCAACTGACATATATTTATGAAACCCCCCCATTTTACCAAATTAAAAAAAATGCATTTTTGAGCCACGTGTAGTAGAGAGGCATATTTTTCAATACGTTTCAGATATAGTCCCATTGCGCCGGTTTCTTTGAGGTACCTTCCAGTTTGAGTGACTGGATCTTAAATACGTTATAGAAACAATTCGTAAAAGCCCAGCATTGTTGGTACGTTAACAAATTTTAATTCCTTCTAAGTCTTCATGTTCCGTCAAGTCAGTATTTTTTGTGATACGTTTTCTAAGAGAACCAACTTGGGATCGAAAAATTAATATTTGTTGTTAGAGGTAAATCGTTGTCTTAGTTCATCATCTTACACGGTCCTGTTAATTAACTTACTTGTATATTGGGTTACGAGGATTAAAACGACTTTTTTTTCTAAGAAACACACTTTTTAGACCCAAATATTTAAATATTTATTGAAATTAAAGATTCTTCCAAGATGCTCTGCACCTGCAAGAAAAGTATGCAGTTTTTAAGTCCACTGTCTTAAACTAATCTCTGCCGGCCGCGGTGGTCTAGCGGTTCTGGCGCTGCAGTCCGGAACCGCGGGACTGCTACGGTCGCAGGTTCGAATCCTGCCTCGGGCATGGGTGTGTGTGATGTCCTTAGGTTAGTTAGGTTTAAGTAGTTCTAAGTTCTAGGGGACTTATGACCTAAGATGTTGAGTCCCATAGTGCTCAGAGCCATTTGAACCAAACTAATCTCTCCTTTCATAAAAAATATCAGTTCTGGTATCAGAAGTATCGATTGCTAGTTCAGTGAGAATAAAAATGAACGCAGTATCTATGTGGTATACACGAAATACAAGTGGAGAAGTAAAAATAACCTACTATGTGCGGTCTGTAACAAACAAAGCAGATTTCAGGCATGTTATGTGTGCCCACAACTGCAGATAACCGAAAAACTAATATTTTGGGAAACGTATCAGAAAATGAATGGTTCAAGTAGACACGACTTTCCACTACGAAAAATGTTTTGATTGTAATAATGGCACATGACTGTAACCTGACACATCAAATTTTATATATTTTGTATTCGTTTGGAATATTTATCCTTTCTGCTCACGTTTGTATTTGGTTTTATACTCATGGTGGTTCTTGTATTCTGAATAAGTTACAGAAAAGCTTAAAATTACGTAAGAAAGGTACCAATACCTTTCAGTTTTGTAGGTATCGATAATTTTCTTCTAATAACATCGAGGCAGGGATAAAATTTTATGCATTTCTGCCAGTGGCAGGTATTGCATCGACTCTAATACTGGAACGTCCCTGGCGACAACTGGATCTCCACACAAGTGCTGCGTCGCCTGTTAGCGGGTCGGCAGTGTAAAAATACTCTCTAATGTGCTGTGTGCCTTTACACTCTGCTCTGTCAGAAGGCGCGATCGGATTTGTCCGGATTCGTTTAGACTCGCGGGACTGCTACGGTCGCAGGTTCGAATCCTGCCTCGGGCATGGGTGTGTGTGATGTCCTTAGGTTAGTTAGGTTTAAGTAGTTCTAAGTTCTAGGGGACTTATGACCTAAGATGTTGAGTCCCATAGTGCTCAGAGCCATTTGAACCATTTTTGAACCATTTTCGTTTAGAGTGAGTACGGTTTAGGTCATCAGTCCAAGACAGTCTAACTCGAACGTGTGCAAAGAGGGCGAGGAACACTTCATGCATGTGACAAGACACCCGTCAGAAATCACTAGGGCTGGAAATGCTCGAAAAAGGTGAAGACAGAAAAGGTTCATCCTCCCCACGGGCATATTATGAAGTTTACTGTGTGATACAATGTGTTGCCTCCAGACATCGGCAATGAGTAATTTGTAGCCACATTATCATACAGCAAAAATGAGGAGGAAAATGGTGTTTAAGGCCCACAATGATGTAATTTCCAATTAGATTTTACATCAAATACACTGCGAAATTCACCGCTTTCTTAACTAATATTTATCAGTAATTTGTTGTACAGAGAACAGTACCACGTGACTGCAAAGATGCAAACGTCTCCCTTGTTTACGAAAAGGCTAAAAGAAAGGTTGCACAGAATTAAAGACAAATATCGATAACAGCTGTTTCTAGAGCATATGCAAAGCTCCGGCGTTATGATGTTACAGGAAGAAAACACGCTTCGGTCACAGAATCAGCTCGAATTCAGGAAAAGTAATTGGTGTGCAACACAGCTTTCCGTATTCATACTCATCTTGCACACGATAGACGAAATTGAACAGGTAGGTTCCACACCGGTTCCACTTGGGCTGCTAATGACCGTTAACCTATCGTACGGAGTATCTTCACAGATAACGAAATACGATATGCTGCACAGCCAATGTTCGGCAGATGTCAAAGTGACATCGAGTGTGCCCAAAGGTGGTGTAATAGAATTTCCACTTCTCTCAGTATATAAGGGACAGTCAAATGAAAAGTAAACTGTTTATTATTTCAAAAGTAATCGCCATAAGTTTTAATACATTAATCCCACTGTGAGACAAGACAGTGTTTGCCTACGAAGTCATGATTGTAACCAGGCGTGCAGCTTTCCGTCGGAAGCAAATCGACGGCAAATCCGGCTTTCTTCACGGCTCCAAAAAATAACGAAATCGCACGGGGAGAGATGGACTGTATGGAGGATGTGTAATGGCTTCCCAGCGAAACTTCTGCAGCATAATCGAAACAACCCTGTAACTTGTGGACAAGCGTTTTCTTCGGGCGAAGAAGTACACTACTGGGCCAAATCATATATCTGTAGGTAACCGCAAACATTTTTCCATAAAGACATTGACCGTCTTGTCTCACAGTGGAATAAATTTATTAGCAGTTACGGCGATTACTTCTGAAATAATAAACAGTTTCTTTACTTTTTTCCATCCATCTCGTTTTCATTTGACTGCCCCTTGTATACAATGCCTCCGAATTGTTTATGCAAAAACCCTTAAAGCTTTTAAAATAAAAGTTTGTTTTGTAAAACAAACTTTATGAACATTCTAGATTTTTATTCTTCGTGTGTACATATTTATTTCTCAACACAGTTACCCTGGTTAAGAACATATTTCCCCGAACGAGGGAACTGTTTGTTGATACCGTCGCTATAGAATGTCTGACTTTGTTGACGGAGACAAAGCGTCACATCTCCTTGCACCACTTGATCGCTACCAAAGTGAAGTCCTCGAAGGTGTTCTGTAAGTTTTGGAAACGTATGAAAATCGGTGTGGACGTTTTCTGCGGTTAGAAACTAGATTACAGCACGATGTTTCTCACACACCGACATAGTTGTATTACAGACCGCCACGTTACAAGCTACAATTCGGAGCTCTGTAGCGGCAGAAGGTAGCAAGTTGCGTCAGCGAAGTGGGAGAATCGACCGAGTAATACACACGACGTGTATATTGACAATACAATAAAAAGAATCGGAGGCATCAGATGAGAATCAGCTGCACAGTCTGGTTGTTCGCTTCCGATTCTATGGTCTAGAGTTAAGTACCGTCGTTACACGATCGTAAGGAATTGCAGGGAAACTTGGACAAAATTGTCGTTTTGTGTAAGAAACGTCAGCTGTCTCTAAATGTAGATAAATGCGAGATACTGCTACAACAGAGATAAAGAACCAGTGGTGAAGATGTGGATACATGTGTATCATAAGGCTCGTAAGGAGCCTCTCTATGTTTGCGAGTGGAACAGGAAATCAAATGACTGTCATTCTCAATGGAGCACCGAGGAGACATGGTCGAATGTCACTGTAACTTCGTACTTGTAGACACCATCAGCGGGAACGTAAAAGATTAAAGTAGATCTTTATTACTCTCGCATATCTAGATTTCGGCTATAAATACCCATCTTCATTGCATTTGAGTTACAATCCAACAAACTCGTAACAGTGTATGTCACCATATGATCTTGCTGGTGTATAGGCAGAAGAAAGATGCAAGATGACTTAGACAAAATTTCTTGTTGGGTAGCTAGATCTAAGCTTGGGAAAATGTAAGATAACGTGGATGATTAGGAAAAATAAATACAGCATTAGTAGTGTCCTGCTTATCACAGTCACGTCGTTTAAATATCTGGGCGACACTTTGCAAAGCGATAAGAAATGGAACGAGCATGTGACGAATGTGGCAGAGAAGGCGAATGGTCGACTTCAGTTTATCGAGAGAATTTTAGGGAAATGTGATTCGTTTCCAAAGGAGACTGCATATAGGACGCTGGTGCTACCTATTCTTCAATACTGCTCGAGTGTTTGGGATCCGTACTAGGTCGGACTGAAGGAGGACATCGAAGCAATTCAGAAGCGGGCTGCTAGATTTGTTACTTGTAGGTTCGAACGACACGTAAGTGTTACGGAGATGCTTCGGGAACTCAAACGGGAATCTCAGGCGACGTTCTTTTCGAGGAATGCCGTTGAGAAAATTTAGAGAAACAGCATTTGAAGCTGACTACCGAATGATTCTACTGCCACCAACATACATCGCGCGTAGGGACCACGAAGGTAAGGTACGAGAAATCAGGGCTCATATAAGGAGGCATGTCGACTGTCATTTTTTCCTCAATGGAGAGAAATCTTTATACTAAAAGAAGTTTCGGGCGTACCCTAAGCGAGCGTTATACGACCGTTATTTTTCGCAATATACACTACCCGACAAAAAAAGTGAAGCACGTCGAGTTGGTAGTAGGGAAGGCTAAAGGTCGACTTCGTGCTGTTGGAGAAATTTGGGAAATTGTTGCTCGCCTAGTAAGAAGACGGCATATATAACACTATGAGACCCATTCTTGAGTACTGCTCGAGTGTTTGGGATCCCCATCAGGTCAGATTAAAGGAAGACATCGAAGAAGTGCAGAGGTGAACTGTTACATATGTTACTAGTAAGTTCGATCAGCACGCAAGTATTAGGGAGATGCTTCGTGAACTCAAATGGTAATTCCTGGAGGGAAGACGATGTTCTGTTCGCGAGACAGTATTAAGGAAATTTAGAGAACCGGTCTTTGAGGCGGACTGGACAATGATTCTACTGCCGCCAACGCACATTTCGCGTAAGGACCACGAATGTGGTGTAATAAAAACTGATTGGATTGCGACTGCTTGCTGTGTGCCTCTCCTACATTATAGTCTACGGTCGCTGTGCACAACAGTTCTTTATGGAATCAGAGTTGCCCTAGAAGCCTGTCATAGAAATTGTGAAACACCCCGTATATCGATCTTTTAGTCTTTAGGAGACTAAAACAGAAAATTTCGTAATCGTAACAGTTGCGACATTCGTGTCGGACAACAAAAAATCGGAGGGATCAGTCCTCAAAGATCTACATATACATCTAAATCTACATCGATACTCCGCAAGCCATCGTACGGTGCGTGGCGGAGGGTACCCTGTACAACTACTAGTCATTTCCTTCCCTATTCCATTCGCAAATAGAGCTCGTTCCATTTTGTATCGCTCTGCGATCTTATGCCTAGATATTTAAACAATGTTACTGTGTCAAGTGGCATACTACTAAGCTGTATTCGAACGTACAGGGTTGTTTTCTCTACTCATCCGCATTAACTTACATTTTTTCTACATGTGGAGAAAATGCCATTCGTTACACCAACGTCATCCTGTATCCTTCTAGAATCACTCGACGACGACGTAATCGCCATAATTTGGTCGACTGGAGGAAGACTACGACGACCTACAGTTGCTTGTCATCATATCACGTTGTGGATTAAGTGCTAAACATTTGTGGTGTCTTAATGAGGTGAGACATGTCAGTCACAGTGTTGATAATGATCCGTCCGTCCAGAGTTAAGTGCTGCGAGTTAAGTGTCGACATCAGGTTTCAGTCTCACGTTCCTATCATTTCCATAATCATACGCAAAGAACGCCCCACAAGCACGCGCCGCAAACATCCTCTGAATATAATTACGCATCTGATTCCGGCGGTCTAAGAGCCGAAAATTTGATGATACTGTCTACAGCAACTGCTGAAATATCTCAGCGGTACAATCATCATTCCATTCGACAACTCAAATAGGTACGTTCATAGAGGATTACGGGTTCCAGCTCCGCGTTAGGCAAATGGATAACTTTTAAGAACCTGTTTGTGGTGTATACTGTACCGTGTCTCGTTTTCAAATGGCTCTGAGCACTACGGGACTTAACTTCTGAGGTCATCAGTCCCCTAGAACTTAGAACTACTTAAACCTAACTAACCTAAGGACATCACACACATCCATACCCGAAGCAGGATTCGAACCTGCGACCGTAGCGGTCGCGCGGTTCCAGACTGTAGCGCCTAGAACCGCTCGGCCACCGTGGCCGGCGTCTCGTTTTCTTCTGGCAGCGTCAGTAGTTCGTGTTCTTGTGGCCAGCGTTGCTGACTCTCGGTCACGGGGCCTCGGGTTTGATTCCCGGCCAGGTCGGGGATTTTCTCCACTCGCGACTGTGTGTGTGTGTGTGTGTGTGTTTCGTCATCATTTCATCATCATTGACGCGCAAATCGCTGCGATTGAGTCAAATAAAATGTCTTGCACCAGGCAGCCGAAGTCCCCAGACGGGGATTGCCGGCCAAAACTGCCACACGAACATTTCATAGAAATGTGTATCTCTTTAAAATCTGGGTACTCTCATAAATCCCCGGATGTAAAAATCTTACTTTCACGGAAAGATTTAGCAGAAACTTCAATTTGAATAATTTTTTAATGAGGAGTCAACATTTTGTATAACTAGGTATTTCTTTGCAACACATTTTCTGCTGCTAATAATAATATAAGTGTCCACGGCCAACCGAAGAAATTTCCCATGTAAAGGAGAGGGGGTGTTGTTGGTTCTTTTTTTATTTTTTATCTTGCAATCCAGTTCTCAAGACGCTATTGTTAAAATTTTTTGGCATTTCAGAAGTTCTCTCGATATACCTTCGTATTAGCCCTTTGCTGAATTTATTACTGCGCTGAATTTATCCGTCCGTATTTTCATTAAACCCTTACAACAAAGAGAAAATTTCAGTTTTTGCAAACTATGTGTCAGTTGATTCGTTTCTTAATGAAACTCTCGTCTTGTTTCATAGACGTCAGATTCGTGCAAACATAATCTATCATACAACTTTTGAGGCACATTGAAATATCTGTAACAGTTTAGTGGCATAATATGTTATTAGATTTAGGAATTGTACAGAAAACTATTTATAAATGAATCTGATAGTAATAATAATAATTTACTGAATGGAAGACAACAGGCTCGACGAGGAGATCTTCAAATATCTTACAGAAAAGAAATTAAATTAACAACCACTTGGATTCAAGAGGTTCGTAAATATTTGGAAACGAATAAAATAAGACAAGAAGAAATATTGGGAAAAGAGTTTTTTCGGGAAAAAGTATGAAAACTGGCAGGATTACAAGGCAGGAGGGAAGAGAAAACTGGTACAAGGTGGTCTGAAGACAAGGAAAAGAAACATAGTGAAACAGTGAATGAATACTTAGAGACTAGGAAAGAACAACAAAGCATTAAGTACTGAAATTAGCACTTGTTCTCTAGGAGCCCATAATGCAACAATAATAGTAATAGAAATAATAATAGCTGTTAAAAATGGTTCAAATGGCTCTGAGCACTATGGGACTCAACTGCTGAGGTCATTAGTCCCCTAGAACTTAGAACTAGTTAAACCTAACTAACCTAAGGACATCACAAACATCCATGCCCGAGGCAGGATTCGAACCTGCGACCGCAGCGGTCGCGCGGTTCCAGACTGAAGCTCCTTTAACCGCACGGCCACTTCGGCCGGCTTGCTTTTAGAGATATAGGTCTTATACAAGAAAGGTAACTAATAAATGAAAGAGTGATAAGCAAAAATTAAATACGTGTGCCGGACCGTAACTCGAACTCGGATGTGCCTCCCGCTGGAATTTTTACAGGTTCGACTCCTGTTACAGAGTGACTGTTTCTTCCTAGATTCCCTACCATCCACCTTCACTGCGGTAGTCCTTCAGTTTATCGACACCTCAAAAGAGTTCGTGTTACGGTATGCACTTTGTGATGATTGGGACGAATATAAATAATTGTCTCGCAAGCAGACACGATAACGGTGAGGGAAGGAGCAGTCGTCACAAAAGTGGCGGGGGCTCTGCAACAGCTCCATTACGGCTCTCCAAACACGGTCAGCGCGGCCCGCACGTTGCTGCCCACGTATAATGGAACGTCAACATGCAGCTTATTTGCGCAAATTATAGTTGCGCGTGGTCTAGTAGCAAACCGAGCCGGCACAAATTCAAGCAAAACTCGAGACATGCGCGCAAGTAGCGGCCAAGGTGCAGGCGCTGGGACGTAGATGGATGATACGCTTCCTCTTAATGTGTGTACTCACATCTGGAGCGGCACACACAAAGCCGTATACGAAATTTGCTAATATCGTACAGTTCGGCACTTGACCGGTGTTCAGTAAAGCTGCCACTGTGAATTACAATGCGCTCGTGAACAAAATTTCATTAATTTAAGAACAATCTGTAACGGAACTGGTCAGTGACGCACTTTCTCTATGATATACTTTCTAATACATTCAAATAAAAATACTACCCCATCCATTGATATTCTTTATAAATCGCGGAGCTTTGACTTCTTATTTATGAGTAAACAAACAGTTAAGTGTTGTTTTGTTTACAGTCGATTATAAAAAGATGTAGTAAGAAATTATTTCAAACTGAATACTAAAACACTCAAAAGTTGTGCTAAATCTATTTCCTTTTAAATTTTATTATTATTATTGTCACTCGTATTTCTTTAATTTTTTTGGATGATAATCTGAAACATTTGTAAAGTACATTATTAATCACATTAGATTTTCTCTGGAAGTATAAATCGACATCTCGTAATATGTTTTCTCTGCGAGATTTTTATCACTCGTCATCTTTGGTTAACTTATTGGCGCGTACTAATAGAGATGGGACCTAGAAGTTTTTATCTATGTTACCAGGTTTGTGCCAATCTATGTTGAAGGATATTGGTTGTCAAAGTGTGGGAAGGCAGGCATTTGTCTGGAAAAGTTATAATCTTTGTTTATGTGTTGAGTTGCGTTGTGTTCTATAAAAGTAATAAAATGACGAAAACAGAAAGACTCTGTATCATTTCAGTCAACTTTTAATTCATGAACTGCACAACCTCGATTCCTCCTTGTAAAACAGGAATCTACCAAAACAGATGCTAAAAACTAAAAGAAACGTCGAGAAGAATACACTGAAGAGAAAATCTAAGTAACTCATACCTTTTCTAATTGTGAATCGTAAAATTTTAATCATTTGCCTCACTTCTGTATTTTGTCATATGCAGTGCACACCAATGCATGTCAGTGAATGTCTGTTGACGAGCTTTAATCATTCAATTTTAATAAATCATAAGACAAAGGAAAGAGGCTAGATATGCTGAGGAGCTTTGTGAGAAAAAAATGTTGTGTTATTAGCAACCTCGTGATAGTACAGCAATAACGAATCTGTAGAAATTACGCAAATACCACTCATCTTGGCACATCGATCGGAATAATGCCCTGTACTTTACTGTTCAATGACGTTGATAATACTGTTCAAACCTCAGGCTCCAAGCGTAAGAGGCAAAAAAATTCGTATTTCTTAAGACTAATTACGCTTCTCCATCAAGCCATTCCTGTAGGACTTAGTATCGGCGAAGGTGTTCTTGTACCCTAGCAGAGAAATAAATGAGTGCTCCGAATGTGTTTAGAACGCGACGTGTGTACCTATGATGCTGGATAAACAAAACTTGAGAATTAGTTCGTCAATAATAAGCATTGCAAGGACATGCTTCGGAACATTTCGAAGTACCAAATAAGAACTTGCATGAGGAAACATTTCGCTCTCGAACACGAGACATTGTTTATGTCGAGTCTATGAAAGGCGTTGATGACATTATGCCATAGATCCAAATGACGAATCGGTATTCGGAGATTAACATTATAAGTATGCTTTAGCCGAAAGAGTCTCTTAACTCTACGTCAAAACTACGGGTATCTAATGGAAGTCAGTGAAAGAGAAATAGTATTCGAAAGGCACAGTACTTTAATCTTCGCAGACTGTTGTTCGATTTCAACAGCTTAAACTGCCTAGCGTAGATAAACAAAAGAAACTGTATATTCATGTGAGAGTTGTAAGGACGATTTGCAGATAAAAATTCACGTGGAAATGTTACTTACTACGTTTACGTCGGATTGTCGCATTCACCGAACGCCGACGAAAAAGATTTTATACAGTTTCAGAAGTCGAGTGCAAGCAACAAATTACACATGCCATAAAAGATGCGATCTGGCTCAGAAGAAATGCGTAAACACGCCGGCAACGACTAGAAAGAGACGATGAGACTGAGCTACCGCGAATCGATATTGGGTTAAATTAACTTTATAACCTTGCAGTGTCAAACAAATGGTCCAGAAAGTTGAAGGGGTGAATCCAACACAATTTCCTTCATTTTGGTCTATAGAAAGTTTCGCAAGGCATCATCGGTGGAGTGTGTCATTATAAAAACACGAAAGAACATTAAAGTGCGTTAGAAAGTTTTGGAGATGGTTACTTCATTAGGGCCGGGAGGTTTTAATAGCCGTAACGCCTCGAGGTTAGAGAACAGTGGCAATATTCACGCTCATGGTAAGGGGAACAGCCCTGCAATAACAATCTACACAAAGATTACAACAAGAAGCGAGCGGTGGCTTGCCCCGGCGCCATCGAACCAGGAATTCGCCTTCACAACAACTCGCTATCGTCACATTAGCACAAATTGCATTGCCGCGCCGCCAGATGCTTGATACGCTTTTCTTCCTTCGTCTCCCAATCTTGTAAAGATCCTACATTAAAATAGCCCACAGCTTGTACATCCAATGTTAAAATTCCGCGCAAAGTTGTTTTGCGGTTGTGTGAGTTTTACGGCGTGTCAAGTTAGCACCAGCAATAATCCTCGCAGCGAAAATTCCGGTAATGCACTAATTTCGTTCCTCCGAAGCGATGTTACGGATACTTTAACGAAACGTGGCAAATATTCCAGAGCAGAAAATTAGCCACGGTTCGCAGTCAAGAGCTCCCAAGCACAGTTTCGCGGAACGATTCTACTTCGCGTCTTGAAAAGCTTGGTGGTGTCCTTCTGGATGTCAGCACATAGACCATGATGGATAAAGGTCGGGTCTGTCGTTTTCTCACTTGATACACCACTGTTTCTCGGACAACTCTACTGGCTTAAGCCCTAACACACTTTTATTATACACCAGCCTATCAGTATTACACGCGACAAGTGCTAATACATGTATACAGAAATACGTAAACTTTTTATAACTTCTAAGGGTATAGAAAGACGTTATTCTAAAAGAGGAGAATGAAACACGATGGATTATTGCAAAGCGAGATAATTCTATGATACTGGACCAGTATTCAGATACGGCAAGTTCAGTAAGAACGGGTGAATACGTCATACCTCGCTATGAAGATCAGGTTGTGGCTAGCCTCTACCGGCGACAGATATCATAGCTCTGAGCCGCGGGCGGCAAGCTCAGTGGTTACAGAAACTTGTGTTCTTCCCTTTCTCACAAATAAAGCAAAATCAGGATATGCAATTTATTGTTGTTATTACTTTCTGTGCAACTAATGGTACAATATACATCAGAACTTTAGCGCTTGCGATAAGAGTGGATGTATTTAGTTGGCAAAGGCAGTCGCACAGGTTGGAAAGATCGTCGCGTCGTCCACCACAGAGCTTGCAACTTTTTAATTTTTTCTTTATTTCACTTTTTCTTTAACAACTGTCATTTCATTAAAATAAAAATTGACGGAAAGTACGTACCTCGCAATATAAAATAAAAGAAAAGT
The DNA here is from genome assembly GCF_023898315.1 of Schistocerca nitens. Taxonomy (NCBI): domain Eukaryota; kingdom Metazoa; phylum Arthropoda; class Insecta; order Orthoptera; family Acrididae; genus Schistocerca; species Schistocerca nitens. The sequence continues at coordinate 914,590,680 of NC_064616.1, forward strand.
ATAACTTAATACTATGCTACGTCGATTTACGTATTTGGGATACTGTTTCGTACATATGTGAAAGAACATTAGCGTATTTTATAAATTTTGGAATAGACGCTAGAATGCAATTATAGGCTCTGAGTATGGGTCTAAACTTCGATAGAGATTCGCTTGCTACTAGATTAACTTAAAACAAGGATATTAAGCAAATTTATTTCATCCACGAAGGAAGTAGCTTACATTCGGCTCAATCTTGAGTATTTCGCACCAGTCTGGAACCCTTAACGTATAGGATTAATAAAGAAGATCCGAAGAATAATGTTTTGTTTAGTTCCTGATGTTAGGAGGTGCTCATCGAACAATAGTGGCAGACGCTACAAGAACGATGTTTCCTGTTAAAACATTGAGAATGTGCATTCCAAGAAGAGTTGGCCAGCATATTACTTGCTCGATATATATATATATATATATATATATATATATATATATATATATATATATATATATATATATATATATATATATATATATATATCTTGCAGACTGAAAATATGGGAAAATCAAAGGCTCACTTCCAGTCATTGCTCCCACGCACAGTTTGTCAGTGGAACAGGTAAAGGCAAATTATAGTAGGGCCAGAAGTGCTCTTGGCCACACACAATAAGGTGACTTGCCGAGTCGCACTCTACATTTTCTGATGTATATATTTCATGAGTCTTGTAAGCAACTCACTGCGGTCCCTGCCCTTGCCTTTCCTTGTGGCCTTTTCGTATGCCATGTGTTCAACGCCTAAGTCACTAAGTCATCCAAAAATTAGCATCAGACTTCTGCGACAAAATGAAGCACCGTGAGGAGACCAGGTCGCTTTTTCTATTATGACGCTTTGAGAAACAATTACTTTGTTACTTGTGAATTAAGTATTCTCTTTAGCGTTTTGTCGTGTTTCTGCTGATATGTCCTACATGTAATTAGAAGTTCCAAGGTGAGCGATTGATTACTAAAAGAAACTAGCGCATACATGCAACAGAATAAAGTCTCTGAAGATAGCACGACGTGACGTATTCGATGTTGAGTTGAGCAGTGATCAGAATTTCGATCCGACCATGCTTGTTCGTGTTTCTCACGGGTTCAATAACAGCCTTCCACTAAATACGTCTGCAATACTGCCTTAACAAACCAAAAGGCAATACTGCCCGAATGGTTATTAAATTCGAACTGTTGTGCCGTAATATATGACTGATCGTTGACGAGATGCTAAACACGGAGAGAAAAAAGTAGAAAGATAAAAGCTTTCTCCATATCTGCACATTTAAAAGCGTAGGAGTAAGATACAAAATATTTGTGCCATATAATCTTAATTAGGAGCAATGTATATAGCAAGAAAGAACTTGCTGAACTGTCGTAGTTTTCAGTGTACATTTTGATTGTGAAGAGATGCGGAAAACAAATTATTAGCGAAGAGCATTACAAAAAATCGAACGGGACCACGATCGAAAAATTAAATTTTGTTTGAATTCTAAATTCAGTAGGTGATTGTAGCAACACCATCTGAAGCTAATACATGTATTTTTATGGAGCTTTATATAAATAGTGAAAAGAAACACGGAATGTTTCAGAGTTAACGAAAAGTTTCAAAGATCGTATTTTTATTTTCCATGCCGTAGTTTTTTAAGGGAATTTTATTTTCTTCTTTACATTACACATCTCTAGCTGCAGAACACGCCCATTGTGTTTCTAAGCCACAACGCCACATTTATCTGACCGCTAGCTGGCTCATATCCCCATACTACTTTCCTAGTTTCAGTTAAGCACGCTTTCATTGCAGTACTTCCCTCACGGTTCTCTCAGAAGAGACACAGGTGATTTCTGTACCTCATCATTAAGCAGGTTGGAAGTCGACGGGACGTTAAACTCTGAACCGAGTACGTTGTCCTCGACGGCGAGTGTTCTTCAGAGACGAGGAGACCGCAAGGGAAGTGTTGTAGGAGCGCTCTGATCTGATGGACAGGGTTAGCAACAATCTGCGTCCCTTTGCTGACGATGATGTGGTGTATGGGAGGGTGTCATCGCTGAATGATTGTTGCAGGATACAAGAAGACTTATACAAAATTTGTAGTTGGTGTGACGAATGGCAGCTTGCTCTAAATGACTAAGGAAAACAGTACTCTAACGTTCGAATAAATAATTACTCGTGTGGTGTTCGACACGTTCACGTCCATTAAATATCTAGGCGTAACCTTGCAAAACGATATTAAATGGAACGAGCACGTAAGGATGGTAGTAGGGAAGGCGAATGGCCTACTTCGGTTAATTGGGACAATTTTAGTAAATGTAAAGGGAACCGCGTATAGAACGCTAATGCGACCCATTCTTGAGTACTACTCGAATGTTTGGGATCCTCATCAGATCGGATTAAAGGAAGAAATCGAAGCAATTCAGAAGTGTGGTGCTGGATTTGTTACCAGTAAGTCTCGTCAGCACACATGTATTACGGAGATGCATCGTTAACTCAGTTTGAATCCCTGGAAGGAAGATGAGGTTCTTTTCGGGAGGCACTGCTAAGGAAATCTGGAGAATCAGTATTTGAGGCTAACATGCATTTCGCTTAACGACCGCTAAGATATGAGAAATTAAGGCTCGTACGGAGTCGTTTTTCCCTCGCTCTGTGTGCGAGTGAAACAGGAAAAGACATGTTAGTAGTGGTGTGAGGTATCTTCCACGATGCACCATGCTTGCGGAGTATGTATGCAGATCCACGTGTATGTTTATTTAAATAAAAGCTTTTTTAGCAGTCACTGTCATCTTAGCGGACGAATGCTGTGTTTAGCATCTGTTAGTAAATCCGGTGATCTCTTTTCTGTGGCTTTTCGTGTTTTAGGGGTAACTAAGGAAAAGACGAAGATTCAGCCTGGCTTTCCCCTAAATGCGTGCGGGAAACTGACACTCGAGCTGGCCGATGTACCAAACCGACAGTCGTCGGCACGGTGTGGACACTACGCCGTATGAACTAAATAGTTGTCGAGCTGGTGAATTTGGCCATTTAGCACCTAGAGTAGTCACAGCTTTGAAAACAACTGAACGTGGAAGTGGTCGCAGGCGTTGTTCTTCCGACGATCCGGGGTCCGTCACTAAGGTGATCACGCTAGACAGCACTTGGATCGTCGCCAAATTCAACCCTAGTATAAACAAACGCACGCTCGGCGAATGGTCGTTTGGGGCACTGCATATCCACTGGCTGTTGGAATTGCACTGACATTGGAAACAGGCGCTACTTACGTATTAAATATTTTATTGTTATTGTAGCACGGAAGATATAGTGAGACAGGCTAAAGCACTGAAAAACTTCAGTGTTTTTGTTAATCACCATGCTAAAAATTCAACTCGTGTAGTTCCTGTCTCAAATCTCACTGCAGAGTCGCTTTCTCTATCTCGCCAGTCATGCTCAGGTTATCTTATCGTTCGTATGCCTTGTGAAGACTGAGAAGGTGCTATGCGTTCCGCGGTGAAACAAAATCGCGGGAGACCGTAAAAAAGCGGCGAGAAACAGATTGTGCTTAATTAATCCTTTTTAAAAATTGCACTAAATGGCATTATTGTTAGCTCGCTGTTTTACATGTACGTGGAGACTGAAGTTGCTTTGTTCGGCTGTTAGGATAAGTTGATACTGCATCTGCTGCCCAATCCTCCTGCCACAGTGACAGCAATGAATTAACAAGAAATACGGAGGAAGACACAGCACAATGTTGGCTACTGAGTTAAACGTACAGTGATCGGAGTATAGCTTTCGTCATTCAAAGTTAATGACATCCGTTCGGGTACCTAAGCGATTTGCTTCTGAAACGTGGACATTTCCGGGCACTTGGCTTCTTATGCCTTCGCTGTCCTAAGTTCAAAAAGCAGACGCGAGACAAAAGGGAGGCATAAACTCGCGCTGAACATTTGAGCGGCAGTGTGCTGACGTCACGCGTGTCCCCGCCCTCCCCCGGCGGCGCAGGGAGCGCCGAATTACGGGGCGGCTTAGTCGCTCGGCGGCCAAACACTTGATCTTTCTGCGGAAAACGGGCGCGCGCCATTGGAAATGGCTTAATGAGCGGGTGAGGGATGAGATCCGTATCAAAGTGCGCGAGCGCTTTGTTAGGTGACGTCTTGCGAGCAGCGTCGACAGCTTTGTGTCCGGTGCACCTGCCGGTCCCTAACAATGTCCCAGCTTCAAAGCTGCTCTAATCCACTGCATCAAGATACACACTTCTTGCTCCAGCACACACACCCTGTTCTGGTCGCTGGGATGTAACATCACCTAAAAATATCTGACGCTACCGACTAACAATGTCACCTCAACCTAAAGAATTTTCCTGTGTAGTTTACTCATACCACATGTCTCTGCATATCTTCCGAAATACCAATCCAACTGGTTCGTTATTCCCTCTCTCTTTCCCTCTCCCTCCCGCTCTCGCTTTAAAATACACGCACACACACACACACACACACACATACACACACACACAAACGCACTTTATCAGTGCATGCCCTGATCCCTGGTGATGTGAATTGTCTCGGTAGTTGACCGAGGTTTAGTATTCACTATTCACTGTATTCTCAGATTCAAAAAATGGCTCTGAGCACTATGGGACTCAACTGCTGAGGTCATTAGTCCCCTAGAACTTAGAACTAGTTAAACCTAACTAACCTAAGGACATCACAAACAACTATGCCCGAGGCAGGATTCGAACCTGCGACCGTAGCGGTCTTGCGGTTCCAGACTGCAGCGCCTTTAACCGCACGGCCACTTCGGCCGGCATTCTCAGATTGTAACGCGATACTATGCTGACGAACTCTCTGACATAGATGTGATCTAACAGGCAATTATTTAGATGCGAGGATGATGTTAAAAAATGACCGTTGTAGATTAATGACAAAGAGCTTCATCAAGAAGACAGATACGTACTGCTCAAAAGGGTAATACATGAGGCATAATACAGCAGCACTGAAATGCATTAAAAATTGTATTTCACTATCGACAATAGGGAAGGCCTATCACATAAAGAAGAGAGCCACATTACGATCACCAATAACGGCAAGAAATATTGTGTCTGGAGCTTATGACTAACATGACCCTATCGATCACTAATTAAGATCATTAACAAAATGGCTCTGAGCACTATGGGACTCAACTGCTGAGGTTATCAGTCCCCTAGAACTTAGAACTACTTAAACCTAACTAACCTAAGGACATCACACACATCCATGCCCGAGGCAGGATTCGAACCTGCGACCGTAGCAGTCGCACGGTTCCGGACTGCGCGCCTAGAACCGCGAGACCACCACGGCCGGCAAGATCATTAACAACTGAAGTAATTTCTATTAACCGCACAACAGACATGTCAGAATATTTACTGCAGTACAGTCAGCTTGAAATGCACTCTATTGGAAGCCTATGTGTGCTGAAAGTTCGAAATATAAACAACAGAAAAATTCGGGTAGATTTAGTGGGTTTGATATGAGGGTGGGAGGAGCGCGCAGCAACAGAGATTATTTTAAGAGAGCATGCTGTAAAACAATGCCTCCGATTTTTTTATGTGAAAGCTCTTAAAACTATCTAAATAAAACAAACGTTACTAATATTCTATACCTTTATTCTTCATCTCTACGTATTTATTTCTTAACATGGTCACCCTGGCGACGAACACATTTCCCTCAACAAGAGACAATTTTGTTGATACAGTCACTGTAGAATGTATGACTTTGTTGACGGAGCCACAACCTCACCTCTGCTTGCACTGCTTCATCACTATCAAAGTGCAGTGCTCGAAGACGATTTTATGTTTTCGGAACAGATGAAAATCGGATGGGGCCAAGTCGGGACTGAATGGAGGATGGTCGATAACAGTGAGCCCAAGGCACCATATTGTTGCAGCTGTTTCAGTGTTCGCTTGTGACCTACCATTGTCTTGCTGAAGGAGAGGGTGGACGTTTTGTGAGGTTAGAAACTCGATCACAGCACGCAGCTTCTCACGCATCGACATACGTTACACACCGTCCTGTTACACGCTGCAATTCGGAGCCCTCTAGCGGCAGGCGGCTGCAAATATATAGACATGAAGGATAAAGATGTAGATTGTTAATAAAATTTTGCTTTATTTAAAAAGCTTAAAAAAATCGGAGGCATTACCTTCAGACTGCCCTCGTAATTGATTGCAACGGAAGATATAAACTTGATGGCTCAGCGGTTGTTTGCAGAAAAACCATTTTCGGTTGGATTTTCAGTGTCGTTTCTCAGTAATAGTGGCATAGTGTGATCGACTATCAGCTGAGTGGGCATGTTGTGCTACATAATCTTCTTATGAAGACCACAGTTTTGATTGTCCGAGAAGACAGTTTCCACAGTGAATGCAAGAGGTCTCTCGGCTTCAGGCTCGATGTAACAAGGATTGGGCGAGTTATGCTACTAACACACTGAGGGGGGGGGGGGGGGGAGAGGGTACTTAAGCCTCAGTAATTCCACTCATTGGTCACCGCGGCCCGCCGAAGCTACTGCATCATACTATGACGTGCGGCGAACGGATGAAATGTTAAATGTACTGAAGAAAAGTATACGCAATTAACCATTTCTAGCCTCATAAAAGAACTCACAAAGCACCTCTAAAATTCTGTATGTGCTAATAGATGTAAAACTTTAGTGGTAATCTGCAGATCACTCGCGTTTTCTTGGTGATTTTTTTGTAGGTTTCTGTTGTTTGTATATATCAAAACAACTGTATATCTCACTTTGTATCCCATCAAAATTACCCAGCAAGATGGCGCTGCGGTGAAGACGCTAGACTGTTATACAGGAAGGGCGGCTTTCACGTCTCCGCCTGGATTTGCAGATTTAGGTTTGAAAAGCTTTTCCGTAAATCATTTGAATCGAATCTCGGGATAGTTCCTTCAACAAGGCCACAAAGCCACCCGTTTTCCGATCGGATTAGTACCCCGTCTATGATGACTACGGTGTCGACATGACACCTTCGTTCCTTCCGCTCCACAAATATTTATTTTCGCTCGTAAAATATCCTGTACGTCGATAGTCCACGAAAATGATAACAGTATAAAGCGGCAGGAAGCTCTCCGCAATGCGCATACAAAGGTTTATCGAAACAGTACGGGTAGGTGATATGACCACACCAGGTGTTCATCTTGTATCTGTAGATCACTACGTTACTGTTATAAGTACATGTTACTATGCGGTTACAATCATGGCACACACAAACACATGTAAGTTTAGTGCAGCGAGAGGGCACATAGAGTAACAGCATACTTAATATCCACGGTCGAGGTGGGAATGGAACCCTGGAGGCAGCGAGACTGCCCTTAAACTCCGGACGCTGACGAACATGAGGTGTAAGATATTACGTCGCTACTCTACCTGGCAACAAGGTGCCTGAAACGCAGAGGTGCTCTATACTAAATTTGCCTCCAACAATGAAGTGAAATAATAAGTTTTTCTGTTTGTTTTTCACGTTGCGCCGTGTAAAACATTGGTACAAGAAATAAATATCACATAGCTTTCTACGGCAGTAGCTCTCCTTAAAAGTCTGGCCAATGAGGGAGAAAACTGACAGTATGAGCGAAATACCAATGTCAACAACAATTTGTGCGAGACTTCTATTTAAAACATTTATTACTGTGTTATGATGAACTTGTGACTTGAATAAATAAAGTAATAGTGGCTACTTGCTGTTGTAATTTTAGTAAGAAATTGTGTGCCGAACCGCTAGGAGTAGAGAAAATGTTATCTCAATAAATCATCTGTTTTTCCATACCGCAACGGTTTCGTGGTGTCCGTCTTCTTGTTTCTCAGACGTAATGAAGCTTGTCTTTTACACTGTAAACAGGCCTGTGTCGCATACTTTCAAGTAATGACACAATTTGACTTGCATAGTGCCACACATTTCATGGTTTTATTCAGAGTTACAACGAAAACCTTCCCCACGAACCATAGACGTTGCAGTGGTGGGGTGCCATGCGTGCCTCAACGACACAGATACCCGTACTGCAGGTGCAGCCACAGTGGAGGGGTATCTGTTGACTAGCCAGGTAAGCGTGTGGTTTCTGAAGAGGGGCAGCAGCCTTTTCGGTAGCTGCGGTGGCAACAGTCTGGAGGATTGACTTATCTGCCTCGTAACATCAACCAACATGGCCTTGCTGTGCTAGTATTGGGAACATCTCAAAGCAATAGGAAACTACAGCCGTTGCTTTTCCCTACAGCATTCATCTCTACTGTACGGTTAAATTATAATGGCATCCTGTTGGGTAAAATGTTTAGGGGGTAAAATAGTCCTCCAGTCGTACTTCCGGACGAGGACTACTCAGGTGGATGTCGTCATAAATAAAAACAAAACTGGCATTCTACGGATCGGAGCATCGAATGTTAGATCCCTAAATCAGGTAAGTAGGTTAGAAAATTGAAAAAGGGAAATGGATAGGTTGAAGTTAGCTACAGCGGGGATTAGTGAAGTTCGGTGGCAGGATGAACAGGATTTCTGGTTAGGTGATGACAGGGTTGTAAACACAAAATTAAATAGAGGTACTGCTGGAGTAGGTCTAATAATGAATAAGAAAATAGGAATGTGTGTAAGTCACTATGAACAGCTTAGCGAACGCAATATCATAGCCAAGATAGACACAAAAGTCAATACCCACCACAGTAGTACAAGTTTATATGCCAACTATTTATGAGACAAAACAAATTATTCAGATATTTAAGGGAAAGGAAACTTTATGGTAAAGTGTGACTTGGATTCAGTGGTAGAAACAGAAAGAGAACGAAAAATAGTAAAAGAATATGGACGGGGGGGGGGGGGGGGGGGGGAATGAAACAGGATGCGTCCTGGTAGAATCTTGCATGGACCGTAAATTAATCATTGCTGAAACTTGTTTTAAGAATCATGAAAGAAGTCTGCATACGTGGAAGAGACTTGGAAATACTGTAAGGTTTCAGACTGATTCTATAGTGGTAAGACAGAGATTTTGGAACTAGATTTTAAACTGTAAGACATTTTGAGGGTCAGATGTGAACTCTGAGCACTATTTATTGGTTATGAACTGTAGATTAAAATTGAAGAAACTGTAAAAAGGAAGGAAATTACGGAGATTGGACATGGATAAACTGAAAGAATCAGATACTTGCCTCGTGATGACTGGTGTTGTGTGACGTCCTTAGGTTTAAGTAGTTCTAAGTTCTAGGGGACTAATGACCATAAATGTTAAGTCCCATAGTGCTCAGAGCCATTTGAACCACTTTTCAAAGAATCAGTGATTGTTGCGAGTTTCAAAGGGAGTATTAGGCTACGACTGACTGCCACAGGGGAAGGGATACAGTAGAAGACGAATGTGTAGCTTTGATAGACGAAATGGTAAAGGCAGCACAGGATTAAATAGGTAACATTCTTAGCTATCACAGGAGATACTGAATTTAATTGATGAAAGGAGAAAATATAGAAATGCAGCAAACGAAGCAGACGATAGGCAATAAAAACTTATAAAAATGTGATTGACAAAAAGTGCAAATGGCTAAGCAGGAATGGCTACAGGACAAATGTAATAATTCAGAAGGGCGTATTACTAGGAAGAAGATACATTCTTGCTACAGGAAAATTAAAGACGCCTTTGGAGAAAAGAGAATCAGCTGTACAAGTATCGAGAGCTCAGATGGAAAACCAGCAAAGGGTGGAAAGCTGAAACGTGGAAGGAATATATTGAGAGGCTACACAAAGGAAACGAACTTGGAGGCAACATTACAGAAAGGGAAGAGAAAGTAGATTAAGATGAGATGGGAGATATGGAACTGTGGGAAGAATTTGACAGAGAACTCTAAGACCTAAGCCGAAACAAGGTCCGTGAAGTAGACGACATTCTATCAGAACTGCTGATATTATTGGGGCAGCCAGCCATGACAAAACTATTCCACCTGGTATGCAAGATATATGAGACAGGGGAAATACTCTCAGACTTGAAGAAAAATGTAATACTTTCTATTCAAAATAAAGACAGGTGCTGACAAGTGTGAATATTACCGAACTATTTGTTTAATAATTCATGGTTGCAAAATATTGACAGGAGAATGGAAAATCTGGTAGAAGTGGATCTCGGGGAAGGTCTGTTTGGGTTCCGGAGAAATGTTGGAATGGACGAGGCAATGCCAGAAGATAGGTTAAGAAAGATAAACCTACGTTTGTAGCTTTTATTGGCTTAGAGAAAGCTTTGGGGAATACTGACTGGAATACACTATTTGCAGTTTCGAAGGTAGCAGGGGCAAAATACAGGGAGCGAAAGGTTATATACCACCTGCACAGAAACCAGACGACAGTATAACAGTAACAGCATAAGAGCATGAAAGGGAAGCAGCGGTTGACAAGTGAGTCAGAAAGTCTTGTAGCATATCGGTGATGTTATTCAATCTGTACACTGAGCAAGCAGTAGAGGAAGCCAAAGAAAAATTTGAAGAAGGCATTAAAGTACAGGTAGAAGAAACAAAATCTTTAAGGTTTTCTGATGACATTGTTGTTCTGTCAGTAACAGCAAAAGACTTGTGAAGTGTAGTTGAACGGAATTGGCACTCCTGAAAGGGGGTTATAAGATGAACAGCAATAAAAAGAATGGAATGCAGTCGAGTTCCCACGCCCGGGTTCCCGGGTTCGATTCCCGGCGGGGTCAGGGATTTTCTCTGCCTCGTGATGACTGGGTGTTGTGTGATGTCCTTAGGTTAGTTAGGTTTAAGTAGTTCTAAGTTCTAGGGGACTGATGACCGTAGATGTTAAGTCCCATAGTGCTCAGAGACATTTGAACCATTTGCAGTCGAGTTAAATCAGGCGGTGCTGCGGGAATAAGATTAGGAAATGAAACACTAAAAGTAATAGATGAGTTTTGCTATTTGGGCAGCAAAATAACTGATGATGGTCGAAGTAGGAAGGATATAAAATGTAGACTGGCAATGGTATAAAACAAGCGGTTCTGAAGAAGAGAAATTTGATAACATAGACTATAAATTAAGTGGTTAGGAAGTCTTTTCTGAAGGTATTTGTGTGGAGGGTAGTGAAACGTGGACGATAAGCACTTCAGACCAGAAGATAATGGAAGCTTTTGAAATGTGATGCTACTGATGAATGCCGAAGATTAGGTGGGTAGATCACGTAACTAATGAGGAGGTACTGAACAGAATTGAGGAGACAAGAAATTTGTTGCATAACTTGGCTAAAAGCAGGTATCGGTTGATAGGCTACACACACATTTGAACATTTTTTTAGTTATCCGATTTATCCTTCTCACCTTCAGCTTTCTTATGTAAAAACACGTTTCAAAAGCTCCTGTTCACTTTGCAACTCTATCCTGTATAAGCCTCTTCATCTCCGAATGAACCTCTTCACCTCGGAATGACTACTGCAACCCACATGCATTTGAACCTACTTACTGTTCTCATATCTTGGACACCCTCAGCAATTTTTCCGCTCCAGAACTAAAGTGACGATTCTTCGATGTCTCAGAACTGCTGCCACACACAAAACCCGTTCTGAGAATTCACTGCAGGATTTAGCGAGCTTTTGTAGTCAAAAATGTTCAAATGTGTGTGAAATCTTATGGGACTCAACTGCTAAGGTCATCAGTACCTAAGCTTACACACTACTTAACCTAAATTATCCTAAGGACAAGTCGGCCGGGGTGGCCAAGTGGTTAAAGGCGCTACAGTCTGGAACCGCGCGACCACTACGGTCGCAGGTTCGAATCCTGCCTCGGGCATGGATGTGTGTGATGTCCTTAGGTTAGTTAGGTTTAAGTAGTTCTAAGTTCTAGGGGACTGATGACCTTAGAAGTTAAGTCCCATAGTGCTCAGAGCCATTTGAACCACCCTAAGGACAAACACACACGCCCATACCCGAGGGAGGACTCGAACCTCCGCCGGGACCAGCCGCACAGTCCAGCGCCTAAGACCGCTCGGCTAACCCCACGCGGCGGCGGCTAACTAATGAGGATGAATATAATCGGAGATAAAAAAGCTTTATGCTAGAACCTAACAAAAAGAAAGGAACAAGCAGGTAGAACACACGCCTGAAGGAACAGTTCCTTTGGTTACGGATGAAAGTGTGGGTGATAGAAATTGTAGAAGAAGACGAAGACTTGAGTCCAGAAAACATGTTGAAATGTATGATAGTCGCAGAAGTTATGGAGAGACGAACAGATTGCACATATATGATAGCGTGGATAGCTACATTAAACCAGTCTTCAGACTCAACACTAAAACAACATCATTTAATGCAGCGTGTTATGCACTTCCTAAACAGATTTGCTGAACAGCGACTCGCTTTAACTGTGCCAACGAAATCGAAATTCGCAATTATAACAACCTTTAGAAGAAACACACCGAATCTTCTTCTAAACACACACGTAGACAGTTCTCGATACATTTATTCCGTTTAACTGACGACATTACGTCGTGAGTCACTTGCGCCTTGTCGTTTAGTACAGCACGTCAGATGATAGCATCCACCGTAATTCCATCACTGACTGCCGCTAGAGAGTGCCGGAATCATTTAAATTCAGCTGAGGCCTCTGGAATGGTGTACCCGCGGTCAACAACAATGACTAACTTTTGGGGTATTGACAAAAGACTATCGTTGCGTTTCACCGGCACTTCTTGTTGTTATTACAAGCACGGCGTTTCGGGCAATGTGACAATATTGAGTTAAACAGAGTGTTGTGAAAATGTAAACGAATGCGTTTTAAATACGCACGACAAACAACGTGGCGCGTTGGCTCTGCCCGCGACTGCAAATGCGGAAGCAGAGGTCGCCCGTTCGAACCTGACGGCCGGCGCACATTTTAACGAGGTCGTGGGCCGACATCCGCGGCCCGCGCGCGCTCCGCTACACGTAGCTCAGCACTCGAAATAATACTAACAACAACTCGAAGACAAAATCGTTGAATATCAAGCAGGTTTGGAACCAAATACGTCTTCCCTAGAGCAGGTTTTAGTTCTAAAACTAAAAAAAAATAATAAAAAATAGAATGTACTTTTGTAGATAAAAGAAGTTTATGATTCAATAGAGCGTGAGTTTCCCTTCAAAATTTTGCGGGTGGTAGGCCTGAACCTCAAAACAGAGCAATTGTTAGAGAAAAGCTAAATGATAAAAATCTGAAGCAAAGATCAGGATTGAAATTTCGTAACACTTCGAAATTAAAACCGGACTGACAGACAGTAATAAATTTTCCCCATTACTTTCCAACTGCTTCTTAGCGAAAGTAATCGAAGAGCTGCCCAAACTAAAATCAGACATTAAAATTGACCTACTAACCAAATTAAAGCACTCCGTCTTCAGGCCACAAGTGGCCTATCGGGACCATCCGACCGCCGTGTCATCCTCAGCTGAGGATGCGGACAGGAGGGACGTGTGGTCAGCACACCGCTCTCCCGTTCGGTATGATGGTTGTCTGTGACCGGAGCCGCTACTATTCGGTCGAGTAGCTCCTCAATTGGCATCACGAGGCTGAGTGCACCCCGAAAAATGGCAACAGCACATGGCGGCCCGGATGGTTACCCATCAAAGTGCCGGTCACGCCCGACAGCGCTTAACTTCGCTGATCTGACGGGAAGCGGCGTATCCACTGCGGCAAGGCCGTTGCCACTAACCAAATTAGGAAGAACTAATATTAAGGTAGACTGCTTAGCTTTTGCAGACGACCTGGCGATTCCGTTTCGAGACATTCAAACAACATAAACTATAATTATTAAAGACACAGCAAAAAGTAGGTGTGCGTATCAAATGAAGAACTATGTACATGTCAGAACTATGTACATGTTTAACAATAGACAGGCACCTAAACTTCTAGAAACTAAATACGTAAAAATCGAAAGAATTTCTCAGTTTAAATATTCGTGAAAAACACGCAACAGACTGGCCTAGAAATAATGCGTTACGTAATTTGTTGTCACAAAATGGGAACAGCCTGCAGAGTTATATGAGATATTTTCAACAGAGCATGCACTTCACAAAACAAACAAAACTGAGACGCTGGTAAACTTAATGTTGCCATAAAATCAGTATGCACGGTCCAGTAACATTAATGTGACCACTGTCTATGCTCGACGGCAACGTGGAATAATCGATCACAGATAACAGGTGGCAGCACTGTCCGTTGAGGGTATATAAAGCGTTTCCGGGGGACGCGGAAAACAGTGCACTCGTCGTAATGCGGAAACGGACTGATTTATCTGACGTCCAGGAGGGCATAATGCTAGTCTTCCGGGCCAAGGGTCGAAGTATTTCCGAAACGACGAAGCCTGTAACCGTTCGTGTGCCGCCGTGGTTAAAGTATAACGTGCACGGCAAAATGACGCTATCCGAAAGCGGCGCCGAGGCAATTGGGATGCATCACGGGCCATATATGACAGGGGTGAACGTCGGCTGCGTAGAATAGACGTGAAACTGCTGAGCAACTGACCGTCCAGATGAACTGAGGGGCTACCAGCAGAGTATCCCAAACGACCGTCCAGCGAACGTTCCTGCGAATGGGCCTCAATAGTAGGTTCCCACGCTGACTGTTCTCTGCTGTTCGTCGGCGGCGAAGGCTGGAATCTGCACGGCAATACCGCAACTAGACGTCCACTGACTGGCGAAGGGTGGCAGATGAATCACGTTTTATGCTCCATGGGACTGAAAGCAAACACCCTGCAACAATCATCGGAAGGGTGGAGGCGGAGGAAGGAGCGTTATGGTCTTTGGGGATGTTTTCGTGGCATCCCCCGGGTCATCTCATCATTCTGGAAGGCAAAATGGACCAACACAAGTATGCGTCTATTCTTGTGGACTATGTCCACCCTTACGTGCAATTAATTTTTTTCTCGGGACGATGGCATCTACCAGCAGGACAATGCAACGCGTCACTCAACTCGCAGTGTGCGTGCGTAGTTCGAAGAGCACCAGGACGAATTTACCGCACTCCTCTGCCCACCAGAATCCTCGGAATTAAACCCAATCGAAAATCTGTGGGACCGCCTCGATCGGACTGTTAGCGCCACGGATCCTGAACCGAGGAACTTATCGCAGCTGAGCACGGCACTGATATCGGCGTGGCTCCAAATTCCTGTCGGTACCTTCCAGAACCTCATGACTCGCTTCCCTCACGTCTCCGGTGGTCCGCGCTGCAGAACCTGGTTCTTCATGCTTCTGACAGGTCATCACATTAAGTGACTGCACAGCGTAATTTTCCTTCGGTGCTTGATAGTGTATATTAAGACGTCTGAGTTTCCTGCAACATTGTACGATTCCAAGATAGTGTGCTTCATTCGTGTTACACTAAAATTTT
This sequence comes from Schistocerca nitens, assembly GCF_023898315.1. Lineage (NCBI taxonomy): Eukaryota > Metazoa > Arthropoda > Insecta > Orthoptera > Acrididae > Schistocerca > Schistocerca nitens. The sequence continues at coordinate 914,605,998 of NC_064616.1, forward strand.
GTCACAGTTCGGCCTTAGCTCCATGCACAGGTGATATAGTGGACTCGTATTCGAGACGTACAGTGTCCACGTCCCTGTCGGGGCGATTTTCACAAATAAGTTCGTTTTTTTCTTAACTCAAAGACCACCACAGTAGAACCCTTGTTCAACACACCCAGCCATCAGGCCGTCAACAAGATGTAAAATTCTAACTAAAGAAGGGAAACGAATTGCTTGTCTAATTTAGGTAGCAACTTTTCTCATGTTTAGGATTGAAGGCAATTTCCACATGACGGCATTGTAAAGTTACTGAAGAAGGGAAAAGTAACGGAATGTCCAAACTGGAGGCCTATCACGCTTTTCTCGGTGCTTGGCAAATTCTTCTGCTAGTTCTTCTAAAAAGGATACAAGGTACAGCAGATTGTCAACTACCAGAAGAACAGGCTGGGTTTCGACGAGGGGGATCCTGTTCTGAACAAAATTTGATCTACGAAATGTAATGTTACAATGCTTAGAATGCAACTGTCCACTGCACATAAACTTCGTTTATTTAAAAAAAAATGTTTTTGACTGTATACACCGAGCAGGAAGCAGACTGGTCACTTAAGCATAATCCAAACACTCGGACTCGTTGGTGAGTATCGTTCTCAGAGTACTCCACTCTCGAACGAAGGCTACCACTTGCTTCACCATTACTTGTGCTATTTGAGTGTACCGTGCCATACGTCAGTTTCTTGATGCTTAGCACTCAAACGTTTGGTTTCCACATTATGGATCATAAACTTGAGCGAGGGACACGAACAGTTCTCGTGGCAGAGATACCTGTTCAAATAATCTCTTTCAGATTATATGCATTTGATTGTGACGAGAGAACGAAAGATAGAAGAAATATTTGTAAGGTTTACTTGGTTGTGGAGATAAGTATAACAGAACCAGTGAAATATGTAGCTAAAGATATTATGCGCAAAAATCGAAATTTCGTTTTGCCATTTATAGAGAGAAAATACTGGAAATCAAGAGCAGTGCGTTTTGCATGCTATTAGTTGGTGAATGTGTGTTGCCTGCTTGGTGATGAAGTGCATTGGATAGGGGAAGCGCTGACTGCAAGGAAACATTTGCTCGGAGCCGGTTCGGGGAACTCATTTACAGATAAACAGACAGACAAACGGTATGGCGTCAAAGGTTTCCACACAACCGCAGCGAACATTGGAAATATTATACGAAATTAGCAACGAGGAACCACTATAAAGTGGATACACAGAAAGAGAAAAAAATCTAGGACTATACGAATAATCGTTTTCACAGATAGTCCGCAGCTCGTGGTCTCGCGGTAGCGTTCTGGCTTCCCGAGCACGGGGTCCCGGGTTCGATTCCCGGCGGGGTCAGGGATTTTCTCTGCCTCGTGATGACTGGGTGTTGTGTGATGTCCTTAGGTTAGTTAGGTTTAAGTAGTTCTAAGTTCTAGGTGACTGATGACCATAGCTGCTAAGTCCCATAGAGCTCAGAGCCAGAGCCGTTTTCACAGATCAGAATTACTTTTCAACAGTGACATACTGTTGGTAAATTAATGCGCATATGCTTTTTTGTTATCTTCAATTTTCGCTACACTATGCTGGAAACATTGTTTCCAAAGACAACAAACCCTTTTTCACAACCAGTGAAAACCAGGAGTAAAGATAGTCGCTGTTTGTGAAAGTACTACGAAGGTCTATTTTCCCAGATGTCCAAAAAACAGAAAAGAATTTTAATCCGTAGCAAAGGATAACTTCATTCACTTATTTCAGTGCGACTGCCATGAGAAGGACATCAGAAAAAGGGATTAGCGTTCTTCGACGAAGAGGTCATTAGTGATGGAGCACAAGCTCGAACAGATCAAGGATGGGGAAATAATTGTGTCATTCACTTTACTTCACTTAGCGAAAGCAAAGAAAATCGAAATGTCAACTGCCGGACGAAAATTTAAAACCCGCACCTCCGTAATGCCTTAATCATTTCGCAATCTTTCTTGGTACGGGGTCATTACATTGCAGCTACAATTTTTCACTGCAATCGTGCAGCTATGTCTACACCCTACGTGAAGAAGGACGAAACAACGTATATACTTACGAATATATACGAATATACATATCGCTGGTACTCCCAAAACGAGAGCTGTTGGTGAGACAGAAGTGTCTGCTTCGTCATCCAGGAAACATATTGCAACTTATCACGTAGGAACTAGCTACATCACGTTAAACACAAAGATACCTTTGTGTTAGTGAGACACACAGGAAACTTGAACTGGTTTCAGTCCACTGTTAAATAAATAAGCAAACTTACTTGGAGAAAATATGGATTCTCTTATTGCAAGTATGTGCAACGTATTCAGTGCTGAAGGGTCCAAGTTTATTTAGAAAATATGAAACGAATAGGTCGACTGAAAAACACAAACACTACATCTATTGCCCATTAGGACATAACATTATCGTTTTGAGATAGTATATACCAGAGAATACTAGTTTTTTTTCAACGTTGTCTTAAACTGACACAGGAGACTACCTGGATCATTCTTTTTCTGTGTATAAGTGAATTTAGAAACATACAGGGTGGTCCTTCATTACATGTACAAACTCTGTAAAGCGATTCTCTGCGTGAAATGAGTTAGGAAACATTATACTATCTATGTTAATCGTAACAGTAGGGGCCACCTGGATAGTTGACACCCTAAATTGTATTAACTGACAGTCTGCTAGAGATCTTGTAAATAACTTTCCTTGGGTATGTTATAACATTTAACTGCTTCATACATGCAACGAAACGTAACCGTATCGTAAAACCGTCTTGGAGGCGACAGACCAAATACAGTAAGAACGCACTTGGTGGCTGCATTTACGCATTAGTTAGTGAGTTTTAGAGAGGAGTTTGGAGCGGCCACAGCCAGATTCGTACGTGTATCTCATCATACCGAATAGTTTGTATAATGTTCTCTATCAAATTTTTTACAAGGAATATCACCTTACGGCGATTTTACTAGTAGTTCAGTGCCGCTCTGTATTGCAGAAAGGTATTGCATGCAAAGGTGACAAACAGAGAAAATCTAGGACTTTAGTATCACACACAGGGACTGGTGACAGAAGTTCCTCACACCAGAAGAGAAACACTATATGTTGAACAATCTCGAGAACGTTCAATTCACAACAATATTTTGTGAAGGTACCCTAACTGTTCTTCATAATCTTAGACACGATGGATTAATCGCAAAACAAAATTTTCTATCAATCACTTACGTAATTCTGTTTAATTTCAGCATATAGATCAAACCGTAGCTTTGTCATCAGTATTTTGCGAGATTCCCATACCTAATGTCCACTGCGTTAATGTAAAAGGTCACATAGTCGCTGGAGAATATGCCATTATTGAAATTGCATTAGGACACTAGCTGCAAAAATTGTAAATCCGTGGTCTTCAAACTCCTCGAAATACGCAAACACGATATAATATTCTGTGGGTAGTTTATGACATTTTACTCATATTAAATTCACGTCAGATGTTGAAAGCGTTGATATTTCAGCCTCTGGGGAGCAACGGTTCAAAACGTTGCTAGTAAATATATAGTTCCGTGTGTAGCAATGTAGAACGATCGACAGAAAATGAGAACGAATACTACAGGGGAACGCCGATCGCACCTGCGGAGAATGTGTAGTTGCGTGATCTCAGCGAGCCGTTAAAAAGTTGGACATTTGGGCGGCGCAGCGGGGTCCGCGTGCGAGGAATGTGTGCGGATGGCAGCCGCTGTCGCTGCGTGGGCTACTGCGAGCCGGTGCGCGGTTGGCGGACGAGTCACGTGATCGCGCACGCGCGCTGCCGCGGCAGCTCGCCTGTTCTCGGCAAACGGACGGGGGCCGCGCCAGAGACTGTTGTGGCGCTGCCCGACAGTGGCGGGAGTGTACAATGTTGCACTCGTCCTTGCCCAACTGATTAGCTGCAGCGTGGTACGGATAGCGTAGCATGACTCGAACATGGGAACACCAACACTCCTTTGCAGTCCGACAGTCTTATTAAATTCGGTTTGTCGTCATTTGCGAAAATTCGCTCCCAATAAGAAGCACTTAAGGCGCTCTCGATTATGTTCCCAATTACTGCAAATCTCACCCTTTACAAGCTGCAGAGCTCGTTCTCTGACGACGTCGACATTAAAGAGTCAAAAACGTATTGAGCGTGAACACAGGGCAAGCAAGCGAGGCGCGCGAGCAAACGCACGGGCGCGAAGAAGACGCGCGCGTGAACTTACGAACGCTCGCACACTTACACACACACACACACACACATACATACACCACCTGAAACACTGGACAGTAGTTCACTTATGTCACAAAGAATCGACCGCCTGCCAGCCGCGTCTTCTAGCGATCCCCGTGTTCACGTAGGCGGCGCGGCCAAAAATAGGCCTCGTGCTGTGTGTACGGCAAGCGAGGGCTCAGATAAAGAACCCCTCCGACTATCGCCCGGCGAATTTACACAGCAGTGTCCTCTCCTAAAATCGTGGAGGACATATGCGGGACGCGATGCGGTGGGGTTTTGAAGAGAGGCGGCGGGCGCTATCGCGACCGCACTTTCTCTTTGCAGAAGACGGCGGCGGCGGCGGCGGCTAGTCGCGTGCATGCATGCTCACGTAATGGTCAGCACTCACGCATATCGATCAGTGGGTCACGGCGGACGGCAACGGCGGCGGCGGCGGCGCAGACACGTCTCCACGTTGCAGCGTGCAGGCTGCATCTGGCGCGCCGCTTTTCCTTGCTCAGCCTCGATGTTTACAATTCATCTATCCACTGTATACACTCGGGAGCGGGCAGGCCCTGCGCGCGCTACAATCAACAACCGCACAGACAGCCGTCCCCCCTCCCCTTTCCGTCCTGCGCCGCCGGTCCCCTTCCCCTCTCCTACACGCTTAGCGCGCCTTGGACATGGGGAAAAAAACCGAACCGTGGGAGGGGGGCGCCCGTGGTGGTGCGGATTTTCTGGGGGTGCGGACACGTGCCTTTTTATTCTGCACCCCATTCTAATTACCCCCGTCAAACACTCCAAGGGCGAAGGAGGGTCTAGTGGAAAGGGGAGAACGTTGCAGGGCAGAGGAGAGGCGGCGGGGGCGAAAAAAAAGTGAGGCGTCACTGAGAATATTTTTGCCTTGCAGTAGTCACGGAACGGATAAATCGATACACTAGTGTTATTTGGAGGAGAGGAAAAGAGAAAATGGCAGAGTTTGCGAACGTTAAAAGGCAAGATGCGAGAAGAGCGGGGATGCCGCGTGGAATATCTGAAGAGCGTTAGCTGCCCTCTCCCCGCAGCTACCGTGTCGACATTTCCCAGATACTTCTCTTATTTGTCGGCAAAGATGAAAAAAAATGAAGTTTTGTCACTGATGGGAGAAAATACTACGTATATTCACAGAGGCTGCTACTGCTGTACTTCGTGAAAAAGGCGGTTAGTAGTACTATGACTTACTCCTTTCGATTCCTCATTGAAACTGTACAAACACACACAAACACACACACACACACACACACACACAGGCATTACATTTGTTTATAAACATAGTCTTCTCCCCTTCGGTATTTTTTAGGTTTTCTGAACTTGTATATGTTGATATCCTACTGTGATTACTTGGGGCATGTTCGATGTTAAGTTCGTTTCTGTTGAATATCCGCGACCCAGTATAACGTACTTGTTCATTTTAATCAAAAATTCATCCGCTCAATCGCCAATTTGTCAAGGCACTCCGCATGATCGTATTTTGGTTCAAAAATGGTTCAAATGGCTCTGAGCACTATGGGACTTAACATCTATGGTCATCAGTCCCCTAGAACTTAGAACTGCTTAAACCTAACTAACCTAAGGACAGCACACAACACCCAGTCATCACGAGGCAGAGAAAATCCCTGACCCCGCCGGGAATCGAACCCGGGAACCCGGGCGCGGGAAGCGAGAACGCTACCGCACGACCACGAGCAGCGGACTCGTTTTTTGGTTATAGGACGACAATGTCATACACAGTCGAGAGCCTTTCGAATATTTACCCGTTAACATGTTTCTTGTGTTCGGTGCATATCGTACATAGTCGCCAGGCAGTTATATCGTAACCAAGTTTACCATAGTTTCTTATATTACAATATTATTCAGCGCTGACAGGAAATGATGGTGTCTGCACTCTACCCCACAATTCTGTGAACATCAATGTACTGGAGGTGTCATCTGTCGTTTGCGTTCAGCAACGTTACAGTCAACCACCCAGCAGAGCATAATCGTCGACCACGCCTACTTTCTGATCTTAACATCGATGGTTAACAAAATCAGAAAGATTTATGTACTACACTGACAAAAATGACTTTACAACTGAACAAAATAATTTACATTCAACCAACTAAAATTTGATTAAAATTACTGCCTCTTGGAACTGAGTTTCATCTGTGAGAGCTGTCAACTTGGCGCGCGACTGCCCACCATTGCCAATGAGACAAGCAAAGGCAGCCACAAACGAGCGATACACCTGGCCAAATGGCCAAAATTCGTCACGTGTGAGGAAACTCACATGGACTGGTGTGGCTTGGTTGGTCCAAACTCTGCCGCTCCTACTCACCAAGCCGAGACTCGACCTCTGCATGTGTGGAAAATCCTCACGCTTCTGGCCACACGGTCCATCTGAGTTTCCACACACACTTCGAGCTACAACGCAGATTGAGGCCATTTGTCCACAGTTGCAGAGAATCTCCGTTCATAGCTACACGAACTTGTAATGTAGCTATGTGTAGCAGTCAGTATCTCGTGCAGGAGGATGGGTTGTGTTGTGTCTATTTCAGAAAGCATAGACACAATGAGGTAGCTAGGTGCACGCTAAACTAACGCAGACGGGCTTGAAGTTCTGGAACATGAGACTTATTAATGAATAAGAGGAAAAGTACGTAGATGCGTTTAATACTTATCTTTATTCTCTTGTTGGAATACATCTCTCTTGAATATTAGTACGCTATTAGCACTGATACAAATGGCGCCTTGCTAGGTAGTAGCTATGGACTAAGCTGAAGGCTATTCAATCTGTCTCTCGGCAAATGAGAGGAAATCTTCGTACGTCTGGTCGCAAGCAATGTCGTCCGTACAACTGGGGCGAGGTCTAGTCCGTGTCTTGTGACCTGCCATGTGGTGGCGCTAGGTTTGCGGTCACACAGTGGCGACACGCGGGTCCGACATGTACTACAGGACCGCGGCCGATTTAAGTTACCACCTAGCAAGTGTGGTGTCTGGCGGTGACACCACAGGTTGTCTTATGTTTATGTCCATTTTCCTGATGATTAGGGTGACCATTTGGTAGTTTCAGCCATTCGAAAATAATTTCGCCAATCACTAGTTTGGAACGAAAGTTATTGAACCAATGTTAAACGAGTTGTCGTCTAGCTGAAAGCCATCATTTTTGTTATTTGCTTTATGTTAAATGAAACAGCAGAATCAGCTAAATTAATCAATTCGTCCTCGTCCAGAGCCACCGCCGTTTATCGGAAACGCTTCACATTTCACACCCACTGGCCCCTGCGAACTGACGGTGCGGCGCTTCTGACAAGGAAAACTGCCCATCGCGCCATTCAGATTTAGTGATAAAGTGGCCCAGTCGACAGCGTCTTGCATAACGACGACATCGTGGTCGTATGGTCACAATGTTTGACTACAATCCGTGTTCAAATCTACCTCGTGCCCATTTTTTCACAAATTTATGAACTGTCCGACCATTCATTGACGTGTCTCTTCTCCTTCTGTAGTCTTGGCAACTGTCATACTACACATTGGGTATAGAATATGAGTCATGTGGTAAGGCTATATTACACGTCGCAAATAAATGTGCCTCGTAGACCGCTCACAGAAATAAAAACAACAAATAAACGGGTGTGAACTATGTTAAAACGAAGGAATTCTAGAGTCAAAACTTCCAAAACGGAACGCAAGAGGCATAACATTTGGTACTTGTGTAGAGCGAATAGGAGGTACGTACGGCTGGGAGGTCCCTTCGTTACACGCCGCTGTTGCAAACGGACATTACACCACAATAAAGGCACAACTATGAAACAGCGAACAGACACGTAAATGACCGGACAGACAGTTTTTGTGAAAAAATATGATGAGCACGAGGGAGAATTGAACCTGGACGTCCACCTTCGCAGTCCAACACTGTGACCGCAAACCACGACGCCACAGTCATTCCGCGTAGCGCAACGTTGCACATGTTAATTTTACATCTGTCACTGTCTATTTCGCTTATTTTTCCACAGTTCAGTACACCTTCTTCCTGTTTTCATACTTGATTTGTGTTCAGTTTTCGACGAGGTATCCAATAGGCCACCCTACCACTAAATCTGAGGGGGGTGCGATGGGGAGTTTCCCTTGTGGGTACGGCCCGTCTGTGAATATCTTTGTGGCTGGTCTTGAGCATTCTGCTAGCAATGGTAGCGTTAGCCTGAGTGCATGTGACAGCTGTTGTAGCAATGCTGAAGTGGCTAATGCAAGACTTTAACGAAAAAGTAATTTTAATTAGACTATTGGGATTACGAGCTAAGGACCCTGAACAGAGGAAGGTTAGAATTTAACGTTTCATCACCACACAGCTCATTAGAGGTAGAATAATATCTTAGACTGGACAAGAATGGATATACAAATCCGCCTGGACCTTGTCGAAAGGACTGTTACAACATGTCAAAAGCGAATTAAGGGAACAATGAGAAACCCAAGTCAAAAGTGCCCTAGGATGGTTTGCACCAATCTCCTTCAGAATACGGCACGAGTGTGTTGAACACTATGTCAGAAGTGGAGTATTAGTGAGAGTTTGAGACCCAAGTGAAAAGTCACGGCATCACCTGTAAGCCACCCACGTCTCTGGGGCTCTTGTGTGTGGTACAGTCAGGATAAGTGAGAGTTTAAGCCCCAAGTGCAAAGTCACGGCATCGCCTGGAAGCCACCCACGACTCTAGGGCACTTGTGTGTGGTACATTCAGGATCAGGGTGTAGCCTGATATCTGTCAGGTGTCAAAATAAATCCCCCGCAAGGTCACCCACGCAGATCGGGCAGTGAGAAAATGAAGGTAACCAATCCACTGTGATGGATATAGCGTAGATAATGACCTAAGATGAGGTCACCCTCCACCTACGGATCTAGGCCAATAGGAAGACATTAAAAATCACTGGAAACCCACTCTCTTTCCCACTTCTTATTGCTATTCCAAATGTAGGAGTTTTATCATTACAGGTCCGTACGCTGTAGTGAAAGGATCATGAAACGTCAGTAGATATCAGTCACCTCCTCCGGCCAGAATAAAAATAATAAGAGGTAGTCTGTCACATTAAAAAGTAAGTATTAGTCCATCTATCTCTCTGTCTTTATTATTAGTCATTTATTAATATATTCTATGTGTGTTTCCTTACAATTATTTGGGTCTATGATGCAGCACTAGCAGATATGGTGGACCAGGATGGACAGGTATTCGAGATTTTATTGTCTGCACCGCCACCCTAAAGAGAAACAGCAGCCCACAGCAACAGTGTATGTATCCTTAAGAAAATTAACTTATACCATCTTTGCTTTTTTAGACAAAGTCGTTTTATGACTTTCCTTTCCAGGCACGATCACTGCACTCGTTTTCATATAATACTGGTTCTCCCACAGCCGACTATGCCCTCCTGAGGTTAGACTGGATCACACGTTTTGGCTGTGGATCAACCACGGGATTGCCCAGGTGGGAGGAAGTCGGCGCTGCTAGAATGGCGTGCTGGTAAGCGATTTTGGAAGGACTATGAATAAAGGTAGGTGTGGATGCAGTAGCAGGTGGTGTTGAAAGGAGGAAACGGCTGCGGTAATGTCTGGCAGTGACTGGCCCTGGCCGGCCGCGGTGGTCTAGCGGTTCTGGCGCTGCAGTCCGGAACCGCGGGACTGCTACGGTCGCAGGTTCGAATCCTGCCTCGGGCATGGGTGTGTGTGATGTCCTTAGGTTAGTTAGGTTTAAGTAGTTCTAAGTTCTAGGGGACTTATGACCTAAGATGTTGAGTCCCATAGTGCTCAGAGCCATTTGAACCATTTTGAACTGGCTCTGGAAGAGCATTGAGGAAGGCGTCAGGGATCGTCTGGAGTCATGATGACGCTGGCCATGGGTTCTGGTGCCGCGCCAGAAGCAGCAAGCGTGTGCAGATGTGGTTGACCCTGGAGAAGCCCTGGAACAGTGGCTGGGTGCCTACGATGTCATGGAGATCCTGGCCAGCTTTTTCGTAAGGTGTCACTGCATCTGCTGCGTGTTGGAGAGCAAAGAGAAGACCTGAGGCATCTCTTCCTGTTGAAGACGAACAACTTGGAACTAGTCATAGTGGCGCAGAAAGTCATTATCAAAGTCTTCAGGTTACAGGAACAGACACTGTCTACGTGGGGTGAAGAATAAACATGACAGATTAATCGGAGAGAAAAATAGCTCGTCGCCACTTGCTGTGGGACGAAACTTGGCAATGGAACCTATGAAGACGCAAGGGTCCGAAAAATCCTCATCACCAACTGATATGTCTTGTGCCAGTTGAGGCGCAATGAGAACATAGCCCAGATAAACAATACTGAACAGTTTTATTGAAAAGTACATTATCCAAAATACTCCTTTGTGGGAGAAAAGTTAATCAAAAGGACGGTCTGTAGAGGTTCATGATTAGCATAGAATTTACACAAGTCTGAAATCAGGCTGAAGGACTAAATGATGGAGAGTCAAAGTCTGAGATGCACCTGGTAACAGAACAATATACTGTCTAAGGTTCACTTGGTAGAAGAACAATTATGGAGATTAGGTTGACAGCCAGTAGCCAAGTGGTTGTCATCCTCAATGTTGAGGCCAAGTGCTGGTAACGGGGGTGACAGACATTGGCGACTCCCTTGGTCGGCGGTGGCTGGCAAACGGCACATTGTCATACACTGCAAGGACTCCGAACAAGGCTCTGACTTTTATTTTATATATTTATTACAGTTACAGTTATCTGTGAAGAGACAGATGTTACATAACAATTTGGTCCATTCCCTGGTGGATTACAACAATGCACTATGTTACTACTACTTTATACAATTCTGCAACATGACTGTTATATTACAGTTTTAATACATGATACATGTATGACCTTGGGACATCTGTTTAATTACATTTACCCATCACCATTTTAATTACCTACAGCACTCTTCTAATTACAACCAGTTGTTCAACTACAACTATAGGAGCGCTAAACTAACAGTACTTCATCCTATTACGTTAATAGATAAAGGGCAGGAACCTTCAGGTTCAACAGAGAAGTCCAGTCGTATGCATCCAGCCTAAGTGACTGAATTACAATTACAATTACATTTACAATTAATAAACTCCAAACCTGTTTCCACAAGGGATAGACCCAATCAACTCACAATCCTTTCCCTGACTCCATGTTGTCGCATACTTAGCTGCTGAGTGGGTGACTGGAATCTGGACCAACCATATCAGAAACATTGTATGTCAGTGTTGAGCTGTCTTTACATTTTCAGGTATTCTTTCTGAGCCTTATTAGATATTACGTCAGAAAGTTTACACAGTGTTTGAAATGTATCACGAGTACCAAGCAGTTGTCCTGTGTTCTGTGTCGGTGACTATCTTCTATAGGTTTTTGCTACCTCATAAAGAACAGGACATGCAAATATTATAGGCTCAGGAATTCCCAAACGGGCATCATAGTCACACTCGCCTGCATCCCATTTACCTATCCTATGTAATTGCACATGATACGGTCCATGGGCTGTTAAAAGGTGTATTAGATCCTTAGTTGGATTGAAATATTTTATTTTTAACATTTCCCTTATAGACTGTCCAGTCACATTAATAATACCAGATATCAAAAGCCTGAATAAGCACCTTTTGCAGCGCGAACTACTGCAGGACATGCAGGAATAGTCAATGAGGTTCTGAAAGGTACTGACTCTGATCTGGAGCCATGCTGACTCCAGTGCTGTTTCCAGGTGCATAAGATTACTCGGTTTAGGATCCATGGTGCAAACAACCCTATCAAGGTGGTCGCAACAGATTCTAGATTGGGGCTACATCTAGGAAGTCTGGTAGTCAGGGGAGTATGGTAAACTTGTAAGGTAGCAACGGTCTTGCCCCTTACATTAGTTCGTCCATTTATATAATCACTTTGCGAGCACTTTAGGTCAATAGAAACGACTGACAGCGGTGCAGTCGCTTTGTAGACAATTAGTTGTTGTTTGTTGGAGTAATACTCTCGATTACGGTGTATGAAATGTCTGTGGAAAAGCATCGGCACGCTGGCAATGTAATACAGGGAGATTTACGCGATTTTGCAATTATCAGATTTTGCGTCAATGCATTATATGCGAGGCACCGGGGACAGCGTTAGGCCAGCAGCCTGACAGCGCATCTCCAGGTGTGTAGCCTCGAGTGTTTACAAAACACAGCAGTGGCTTGTTGGGCGTGCTCTCGCCTACGTTCCACTAATTTTACGCCCTCGAGTAATTGAAGTGGGGCCGGCCAGTGGCTTGCTGGGTGTGCTCTCGCCTACGTTCCACTAATTTTACGCCTTCGAGACATTGAAGTGGGGCAGGCCAGGAATCGTAGAAAAATTGTCGTTGTCCGCAGCTGTGGATCTTCCCAGGTGCCTTGGGCGGAGTTTACTCGTGAAATTTGGTAGAAAGGGAAGAATTGTGGAAAATAGTTCGATTCCCAGGCCGTACATTGGTCGGCACTGGGAAACTGGGTATTTTGAATGTTTCTAGGGATGTGATTCGCTCGGTAAAGTTTTGGTGGGGAAAACAGAGGCGAAGAGCGATCTTGCTCGACTCTCTGTCGAGGTCTTCCGTCTTTGGCTGTCGTTCTGAGAGGACGTGAGCCGCGTCAGCTCTTTGCTGATGGGAAGATTGTCGCAATTTGAGAAGTTTACGGACAGCAGTCTGTTGTCCAAGTATTGTAGGAGTGTAATATCCGAGGCGCCACAACTGGATTCCACGGCCGCGCCGTCGCCTGCCGGAGACCGCAGCCACAGCAGCAGTAGTACGGTGAGATCGCTCCGGCTTCGGCCTGCGTTAGGAGTAGCGTTAAATAGCTGGACCACTTGCAATTGCTGTTCCCACTGAGGTTTCTCGAGACTTTGGGGTGTAGTGCTTCTTCTTCTGTTTCGTTTTGTGTCGATGGCAGTCGGTCAGCCAGTTAATAAGAGATCGCGTTTTGTACCGATTTCGACACAGTTCACTGCCAATCCCAGCTAGGAGGGTAATTTGTAAATGGTTCATTTGTGTTTTTATTCAGAAATGGTCTGAAGTTGATAATTTATTGATTCAGTAGAGCTTTTACTTTCAGTAATTTGATCCTGAATTCACCCTTTGCTTTATTTTATTTCTATGTAATTGTCTGATATCATTGAACCCCCTAAGTGTTCGTTATGGTTCACGTTTGAAATTAAAAATAGGTGTGATTTATCATCAACACTACCACTGCAGATTAATTAGGGGTGACACGCCGACATTTAAATCTAGCGTTATTTATTCTTAATTTCCACTCCCGATTTCTCTCTAAGTTTTTTGACAGGGGCGAACACACGCAAAATCCAGACAAGCAACAGGTTGGGTGTTACAAACTCATCCTGGTGCTCTTTTAACGACGCGCGTACACTGCAAGCTGTATGACACATTGCATTGTCCTCCTGGTAGATGCCATCATACTGAGGGAAAACAAACTGCATGTAGGAGTGGACATGGTCACCAAAGATATATGCATACTTGTGTTGATCCATTTTGCTTTCCAGAATGACGATATCACTCAAGGAATGCCTTCCATCCTGTAAGTTTCCAACGACAGTTGCGGGGTGTTTACTTTAAAACATTTCACACCGCACATGCCAATGGCCATTTGTCATATAGAGCATAAAACGTGATTAATCTGGAAAGACCACCTGTCGTCAGTCAGTGGACGTCCAGGTGCGGTACTTGCGTGCAAATTCCAACCTTCATCACCAATTAACAGCAGTCAGCATGGTGTGTAAACCAGGCACCTGCGGCAGTGGCCTGTACACAGCAACGTTGGCTGAATGGTCGTCGAGGAGACACTTTGGTAGCCTCTTGGTTCATCTGGGCAGTCAGTTGCTCAACAGTTGCGTATCTATTCGCCTGTACACATCTCCTTAACCATCGTTCAACCTTGTCATCTATGGCCTGTGGCGCACCACAGTTGCCTCGGCGCCGCTTTTGGATAGCACCATTTTTTCATATTTGGTATACTTTAGCCACGGCTGTTCATGAACAGCGTACTAACTTAGCCATTTCTGAAATGCTTTCAACCTAGGCCCAATAGCCGATGATCATGCCCTTTAGAACGTCAGATAAATCACTCCATTTCCCTAGTACGGCAACAACTGCACTGGTTTCCGCATCTCCCGACATGCTTCATGTAACCTGCACTGCTGGTGTTGCCATCTGCCACCTGACGTCTGTGCGTTGTTATTGCACGTTAAGGTCGAACATAGGCGTCAGGCACATTAATGTGACTGGACTGTGTACTTGGAAAAATTTGGTAAACTTGTCTGATAAACAATGAGTCCCACTACACTTGGCACAACATTTCCCCTCCAATTTCCATACTACTTCCAAGATGTGTATCCATAATATCCTGTCTCATAAAAATTCCTTCTCTGGAGCTGCAGTTTGCTGTATTAACAAGTCTAATGGACACGGGATTCATCTGTTGGCGAAGTGCCAAAGTCGCCCATATATCTTACTCGTAGGTTCCTCTGAACCTTTCTAACAGCCACAGCAGGCCTCAAAAGGCGCAACATGTGAGTCCACAAGCTAGATCCATACCCTAGCATAGATACAAGAAGACTGCCATGATTCAGTCTTATTATTTGCAGAAGAGATGGAATCTCCCCTGTCAAATGCTTACCAGCTCTTAGAGTACAGCCAATGTTTTCACACACATTTGCTCAATGTGAGATTTAGAATGCCAAGTCTGGACCAGATAAATTCCAAAGTACTTGCATCCAGTTTCTCTTTGCAGTGCTGTGCCGTTTATTCTTACTGTTTGTGTCCTTGAGCAACTTGCCTTTTAGTAACATGTAATTCGATTTATGCAGTACTGTAACCTTTTTGGTTTTGTTGGACCATTTTAAGAACAAGACCTCATCGACATAGGCAGCAGCCCCCATCGTGTCTGCTTTCTTCTGCAGGGACTGCAGCAGCGGCTCCATATTCACGCCTCAGAAGACAGGGCCACATAATAAACCCTGGGAGCATTTGCTTCCTGTCTCTTTAGGGGATAGTACCCGTACCACTCGATCACTGCAATAGCCTCTGAACCAGCCGTACAGCAACACAGGGCACTGTACCTCCCACAAGCGGTAGAACAGTGCAGGCCACCACAGGTTGTCGGGAGCCTCAGCTATGTCTACCATGACACCCAGTACGTAAGTGCAGGTTGACGAGTGCATAAATCCAGGTTTAGGGCGTCCTCAGTGGAGCTCCCCTGACGGAAACCAATTTGCCACTTGTTCATACCTATCAGCATACAGTGACTCCATAGCCTGGTGCAAAGCAATTTTTCAGACGTCTTCCCCAAGGTACCTAGGATGCATATACGTGTATAAGACTTTGCCTCTAGTGGGTCTTTAGTGGTTCACTAAATATTACAACTTCTGCCAGTGTCCAGATGTCCGGAAATCTCCCCACTAACGTCTATTAAGTAGTCTGGCAAGCACTAGTGGAATCGCAAGGACAAGAAAGTGCAAAATCTCAACAGGTATTTTATCGTGATTTGATGACTTGCCCTTTTCATATGTTTGATTCTATTCATAACCTCACTGGGCGAGAATGGATAAATTTGAACATCATCACTGTATGGTATATCCAATTCATTTGTGCCTGCTCTGGAGAGTTCTCCTCCGGCTTATCATCTGAAAGAAGAACCTCCAATAGGACCAGTACTGTTTGTTGCCATGTACTGGTATAGTCGTAGTACAGTTGGAGATCTTACTTTTTACCTGTTATTTTACATGCTGTAGCCCAGGGATTCGTTGACAACTGTTCCTGCACAAACCTGTTCCAACTTTCCTGTCTCACATCTGTTATCCTCTGTTTATACTTTTGTTTTAAATGTCTATATGTGTTCAATCTATCTTGAAAAATTACCGGACCAGATGAGTACTGACACCTTTTTCTCACTTATTCACCGACCAATGGGTGCCGTTAAGTTGTGGGGTCGATGCCACTGGACGGGCTCCAACGGTACTCCTCTCATAGGTACTGCTGCCGTTATTGCTTATGTGTGCTCTGCACTATCATTACCTACTACGTCAAAATCCGGGTGCACAGGAGTGCACTATCTTAGGAGCAAATCCCAGTCCACTCAGTTGTACTTACATTGCACTGTCCACACCTGCAGCACAGCGGCTTGTTCCAAGATCAGCATATATTTAATAACACTGTGGTCACTGAAAGTGACTCACCTTGTATAATACAGTTAACAATCTTACTAGCTGCATTGTTGCTAGCCGAGGTAGCACCTAAATTACTTTTAGCACCTTCCTGATTGGTACAGCTCAGGATTAACCCGTGTTGATTTACAACATTTGAATTAAATTCGCTAACCAGATTTCCTAGTGCGCGATCTTTGTCGTCTGGAACTCTTGCGTGGTACATCAGATACTTGTCATTGACAAGCATACTGAATATAATGTTTTTAGCAGGTAGGGGAACCCGGGGTAGAATGGGGTACAAAGTTGAAAACATTGATTAAAAGTACACAAGTGTTAAATAAGAGAGTTACCAATTTTATATGAACACATTATGATGTATTAATCACAAAAATACAAGAACATTGCCATAAAATAAGAGAACAATATTTTTTTCATCCAAAACGGAAAGGTATGTCATTTGCCCCATTCTGCCCAGCGCACAGGGCAGATTTGGGTGGTAAGTACAAGTGATTATAAAAACGTATAAAATTATCGGAAATGCAGAAAATATTGGCTTGCTCGGTATTTATTTAGTTTAAAGAGAATGTTAATTTCAAACTACAGTTTTCATGTATTGTATCCTTTTCTTAAGGCTATTTACAAAATTCACACACGAGGAGAGACTCATCTTCTTCGCTATCTATTCCTGCACAAGAATCGTGTGCACATTTTTTGCACACGGAACAAGCGACCCAATCTTCAACTGATTTTGAATAAAACTCATCACAATATAAACATTGACAGTCAGAAATTTCCTCATAATCACTCTCGTTAGCATTGGATGCTCTCTTCTTCTTTTTTCCATTTATCTTCAGGCCCTTTCCTTTCTTTTTTGAATTCTTAATTTTTTTCTCTTTCGCAAATAGTTTTTTCTTTGCTCTTTCTTCTTTGGCAAAGTTCTTTTCCTCTTTTTCCTTAATAATGGCTTCTAACTCTTTTTTGTACTCCGAATCAGTTAAAAGAACGGTCTTCCCTCTCTTCAGTTTCACCCTTTTCGTGCTTTCGTTAACTTTTGGCAAGGGCATCAGAATTTCAGGTGAAATATGAAATGTCCGTTGTCATCCAAGAGCACCCAGGGCTAGAACAATTAGCCTCAATAACTTTGTCATTCTTAGGCGGCAGTTCATTGTTACAATTCGCTGAAACCTCGTCAGCTTGATCATCCAACCCGTTGGCATTGTCTTTTTTAGCTGGTGTGCTAGGTGAAGGCAGTTCCAATTGTTCAGCTACAGATATAATAACCTCTTTATCTGACGGCCTATCACGTCCGATGTCAGTTGTGTCTGCCGGGAGGTAATCAGCATTGGTAAATATGGGTGGGTCCGCGGGCCATATTCCAGTAGCTTCGAAAACTTTAATAGCGGTTTTCATTCTTGCACTTTTGATGAAAGCTGAACCAAAAAGCGTTGAAATTTGGATGAGAGTTACGACTTTCCTGGGTTGCTTCGTAGCCATTTTCGAAGCTCATCACTATAATGAAGGCTTAAAGGATTCATATAACAAAATCAAGCGGCTGAAGTCTGTGAGAGAAATGTGGTGGTAAACATAGCAACGAAACGCCACTCTCCCTCGCGTAGTCTATAACGTCAATGTTCTTGGTATGTGTTGAGTGGCCATCTAATATAAGAAGAACTGGGAAGTCTTTTGATGCCTTAGAAAATTCCACACATTTTCGAAACCATACAAAGAATGACTCTGTGGTCATCCATCCAGTGCTGTGGACCTCAGCCCATCCTCCTGGTGGCAGTCCTAACTCAAATTCTTTCTGCTTCTTCTTTCGTGGAAAAATAAGCATTGGAGGCACGTAACCTCCGCTTGCTGACATACAAATGATGCAGGTTACAGTTTCGCACCATTCTGCAGGTTTTAACGATCCTACTTGACGTTTCCCTTTCCGTACTACGATCTTTGATTGGGTTTTAGGGTTATCCGAAACGCCTATTTCATCACAATCAAATATCTGAGAAGCCATTAGTTTGTGTTTGTCAATTACATTTGTTAGTAACGAAAAAAACCTATCGACAGCTACTTTATTAAAAACCATGGCTCTTGCACCAGATGTTGCATCGGGTTTGCGAACAGATACAGTAGGATGTCTTTTAAGAAATCCGTTGGCCCAATCTTCGCCTGCAACTTCATTTTTAAATCTATGAACAATACCCTTTCTTACAGGCAACTGATAAGCTAGGCTACGCAAGTCTTTGATTGTTAAGCCACATAACCTAGCCTCCATACTTTTCAAGTACTTGACTAGCTCAAGTTCCTGTTCTTCTGTAAATACGTTTTTAAACTTTCCAGACAATTTATCAATTTTGTGGTCAGGGTTTTCCCTTCTTTTTTTAACGTATCTTTCCAGAGTAGTCTGGGGAACGTCAAATTGGTTTGAAGCTTTCAAATACACACAATGGGCAAATTAACTGCCTCCACAGCATTGTTCATGGCCTCAGTAGACCATGACTGTCTATTTGTTTTTCTTTTATATACTCGAACCATCTGAAATCGAAAGCAAAATAGATTAGTAGCCTAATAAAAGCGATCTCTTTGTTAAAAATGTAGCGGGGCAGAATGGCGTACTTTCCCATTCCGTCCCAGGTACATGGTTTAGGTTATGGAGGTAAGGCCACTAAACAAAGATACGAAAACAAACATTTAACGGCATGAAACTTAAGATTATTAAACATATTTTAAGCATCTACTAACAACAGTCGTATTGTAAATAAGTAGGTATACCTTTTCTTGCTTCCTATTCGCCAGAAGTTACAAAGCAGGAGCAAAAATTAGCACAACGAAAACTTTACGATCCAACGCTTACGAAAACCAAACAAACATGGCTGCCAAGGTTGATCAGTAACTGTCTGAACTAGTTTTACTTACTGCCGATAGTTGGCAGCACCTCCTTGACACGAAAATACGTATATCTTCATTCTTCCCCGGTACCCCGTTCTACCCTGGGTTCCCCTACCTGTGAAAACGAAAACTGGGAGGAAACTTGCATGGGTGTATCATCAACAGTTGCTGTAGATGGGGACGAATTGTTGCCCAGATTACCTTAAAACCAACGATGTAAACGGACTTTACAGAAGGTATTTCAATCTGATAATGGAGAAATATGGGATACATCACTGCTGGACATAATCCCACATGAAAGTGGGTATTGTGGAACATTTGAACAATACGATAAAACTGTATTTGGACGCATTTTAATCTTTGAGGATGATACAAATAGTTAGATATGGTCGTACAAATAATTGGGCAGTATAATCAAACTAAACATAATAAGATAAAAATGAGGCCCTTTGATGTTTGTTATGCTGAGAGTCTAAATACACTATACAATCGTATTAAAATGGTGGATCCATGAAAGTAAAAATTTAATACAGCTGATTTGGTGCATTTTTCAAAATACAAGACTGCAGTTGAGAAATCTTACCCACCAAACTGGTCAACAGACATATTTTAAGTTTTCAAAGCGCAATGAACAAAGCCAACAACTTACATCTTAAAGGAAAGCGAAGGCGAAGATATTGCAGGGAGTTTTTACGCAGAAGAAATACAGAAAAGCTCTGAACTGGATGTGTTTGTCATAGAGTGTGCCGTAAGATGTCAAGAGAATAATGCTTTAGTTAAATGGCTTGGCTTCCCATCATCCATCATCATACTACAGCCATGTGAACACTCATGGTTTTGTATATACACTCCTGGAAATGGAAAAAAGAACACATTGACACCGGTGTGTCAGACCCACCATACTTGCTCCGGACACTGCGAGAGGGCTGTACAAGCAATGATCACACGCACGGCACAGCGGACACACCAGGAACCGCGGTGTTGGCCGTCGAATGGCGCTAGCTGCGCAGCATTTGTGCACCGCCGCCGTCAGTGTCAGCCAGTTTGCCGTGGCATACGGAGCTCCATCGCAGTCTTTAACACTGGTAGCATGCCGCGACAGCGTGGACGTGAACCGTATGTGCAGTTGACGGACTCTGAGTGAGGGCGTATAGTGGGCATGCGGGAGGCCGCGTGGACGTACCGCCGAATTGCTCAACACGTGGGGCGTGAGGTCTCCACAGTACATCGATGTTGTCGCCAGTGGTCGGCGGAAGGTGCACGTGCCCGTCGACCTGGGACCGGACCGCAGCGACGCACGGATGCACGCCAAGACCGTAGGATCCTACGCAGTGCCGTAGGGGACCGCACCGCCACTTCCCAGCAAATTAGGGACACTGTTGCTCCTGGGGTATCGGCGAGGACCATTCGCAACCGTCTCCATGAAGCTGGGCTACGGTCCCGCACACCGTTAGGCCGTCTTCCGCTCACGCCCCAACAGCGTGCAGCCCGCCTCCAGTGGTGTCGCGACAGGCGTGAATGGAGGGACGAATGGAGACGTGTCGTCTTGAGCGATGAGAGTCGCTTCTGCCTTGGTGCCAATGATGGTCGTATGCGTGTTTGGCGCCGTGCAGGTGAGCGCCACAATCAGGACTGCATACGACCGAGGCACACAGGGCCAACACCCGGCATCATGGTGTGAGGAGCGATCTCCTACACTGGCCGTACACCACTGGTGATCGTCGAGGGGACACTGAATAGTGTACGGTACATCCAAACCGTCATCGAACCCATCGTTCTACCATTCCTAGACCGGCAAGGGAACTTGCTGTTCCAACAGGACAATGCTCGTCCGCATGTATCCCGTGCCACCCAACGTGCTCTAGAAGGTGTAAGTCAACTACCCTGGCCAGCAAGATCTCCGGATCTGTCCCCCATTGAGCATGTTTGGGACTGGATGAAGCGTCGTCTCACGCGGTCTGCACGTCCAGCACGAACGCTGGTCCAGCTGAGGCGCCAGGTGGAAATGGCATGGCAAGCCGTTCCACAGGAGTACATCCAGCATCTCTACGATCGTCTCCATGGGAGAATAGCAGCCTGCATTGCTGCGAAAGGTGGATATACACTGTACTAGTGCCGACATTGTGCATGCTCTGTTGCCTGTGTCTATGTGCCTGTGGTTCTGTCAGTGTGATCATGTGATGTATCTGACCCCAGGAATGTGTCAATAAAGTTTCCCCTTCCTGGGACAATGAATTCACGGTGTTCTTATTTCAATTTCCCGGAGTGTAATAGGGTGCACAAACCTGAAACACTGCAGGGATGGATCCTGGAACGGTCGCCATATGAAACATCCCCTAAGAAAAAGTATTGAATTACTGTGCTGATAATCCTCTTACGTTATTTGATTTTCAAACAGCTGAGCAGAACTGAATGTGCTCAGATTTTTCTCTCTTTACTTATTCTGATCAACACTAAACTGACACACAATATTTTTAGTGCAATGCAGTCTGACTTTTAATAATCCCTACAAAAGAATGGCCCTGACTAACAATAACCTATACCTTTCATGAAGCACTTACCTCACAAAAATCTTCGTTACTTGAACTATAGCAATACAGCACGCGCCTATACTGACAGCTAAATAAAAGATTCTAACTACTGAAGGCACTAACTACTAGTAGACATAGTTAGCAAATGAAAGCTTTTGATAGAGGACAAACAATGTATTTACCTTAATAATGTTCAAAAGTCATCATATATATATCAGTTCATGATATCCAGTATTACAAATTTACTCTTTCTTGTGGACACACGTCCAGATCGTCTGCTTTCAAAATTCTGCCATCTCTCTCCCCACATCCACCACTGCTGGTGGCTCTCCTCCAACTCCACAATGGTACGCGCTGTTCACATCCAACTGCCCAACACTACAATAGCAAAAATTCCAACAATGCAAACCAGCCACAGACTGCACACAGCACAGTCAGTGATTTTCATACAGAGCGCTACGTGGCGTTACCAACATAAAAACCTAAACAGCCTACTTACAAGATGTGTCACAGGGCACATGCTGTGGTCACTAACATTTCCCAGCCAAAATCATTGACACAAGTCTCTATTATTCACATCAATATTTACACATTTCTGTCTATGACACCTTTCTCTAGTATGGATTCGCAGTGATGTCTTGTTATTGACAAATGCATATGTATTTAGTAATTCGTAATTCTTCTTCTACTACAATAATAATTTATGTTTGCTTACATTGCTTGTGAGATGTCCTTGTCTTTTTTCTAGGTGCTATTGTTGACAATAGCTTGGGGGAATGAGTTGATGATTCAGCCTAGGAGATCCTACTGTATAATCCATTTGTCATCGTATTCAAAGCCATGATGACTTTCTCCAGTGTGAGTTTATGAGGAGTTACACCAACTGTCAAGAGGCAGATATGTGAATACTAGCAATAGTTAATTTTTTCTCATTCAAAATATAATAATAATAATAATAAATTTACACTTGCATGCATTGCTTCTGAGACTTGTTTTTGTTCCTAGGTGCACTCAATGATGACATTGCAGTGGATGGAATTGATCATCATGCAGAGCTGAATGATAAGCTGAGAGGCAACATGGCAACTGATGATGATATACACTCAATAGATAGCAGTAAGGATGCTGATGAATTACTGTGTAAGTACCAGAAATTATTATTAACTCGTGTATATGTCCACTGTGTTCTTTTAGAGTAGTTACACAAGATACTTAACCATGCCTCCGTTTATTCCTTGCAGGAGTGTTGAGACTGTCCAGAGGTGGGCTTGGGCAAACACCAGAAACAGGTCTGTCGACAATACAATAATTTCAGCCTGGTCCTATAAATGAGATTCATCACCGGACGTAGGTGGATATGCTTCTAAGAGGCAGTACACTAATAGACGAAAGGATGAGAGCAATGTATGTCAGCAATACAGACATTGACGATTTTCTGTGTAAGTACTAGAAATCATTATTATTATTATTATTATTATTATTATGACTGACACCTGTATAAGTCTACTGTCTTTTTAGAACTGTCACAAACAGATAATTGTAGATGTCATTTCCCTTTTCTTTCTTTGCAGAAATTTTGAGACCATCTCTGGGCGGGCTTACAGCAGCAACTCCATGCCCTGACCCACTGACGATGCATCCTCCATGGTACCCTTAGCCGGGCCTGTTGACAATACATTCTCTGCGCCATGGCCAGTTGATGAAGCGTTTGCTGTGCCCTGGACCATCTCGCTCACCTCCACATCGGCCATCACTGAGGTATTGGCCATCACCTCGTCTCTGACTTCACAGCAGTCCCATAGTCCATCTTGTTAAGGACCACCAGGTTAGTCGCATACCTGCTTTGAACTACTTTGTGGTTGCGGGCACTTGTTGCAATTGGATCGTTTACAGCCCATGGTATCCTATTATTAAGTGCAGTGCAGTTCTATTTTGTGAGCTCACACAGACCTCGAAACAAGGTGGAAATGGTATTGAAGAAAAAACCATTGGCTTCATTTGGGAGGATAATGGTGTTATGTCACAGGGTGACTAAATTGCAGAGTGGTTCAGAACTTTTACCTTGAGTGTCATTCTGGGCCATTTTACTGAACTGCGGGAAAAAGAGTATGGTAAGGCTCACAGCCAGTTGCGTCTCCTTGCTGTATACTTGCATGTTTATCGTCCAGTCAGTGGGGGTCAGCTTAATCGCGCATCCAAGGGATATTGCTGCTAAATACACCTATATTAAAGTTCAGAAACTAGATGAGGATGACGAATATTTATTTGCATTGTCGATTCTGGCTTTAAAAATAAATTACAAGAAACTTGCAGAGCTTACGAGTACATAGCCTACATCTAAGGTTTGGGAGCGCTATAACTTCTATGCCATCACATTCTCTGTAAAACTCCAGGACATACCTAAATTTGAAAGGCAGAATCCGGATTTTTAAGTTCATGTTAATGGTCTGGGATGAAAGAAAATCACACGAAGAGCACACTGCGCAGAACAAAAAAGATGTCAAGCATAAAGTCATCAGATCACTCTACTTTTCAACAGTACTAGTCAGTACCCCACACTTTTCAAAATATAATGGAGCAAAACATTTTCGTCATAGGTGTCTCAACTCATTTACTTCAAGTGAGTGCTTAACAAAGCATATAACTAATTGCTTTAGGCAAGAAGTGGTTCATGGGAAATGCTCACTGCGGTACACAAGTTCTTTAAGAACACACACCACCAGAAATATTGACACTTTGTAGTATATGTTGATTTTGAGAGTATGATAGATCTTGTAGCGTATTGTGAAGGTAATCCCACACTGCCTCCCACAGTACTTTCATAGAATGGCATGTACCATATGTGGCAGCTTAACAAGTTGTATATTCATATCACTCTAGTGTAAATCATTTTCATTCATATGTCAGGAGAAATCCTGCGAGATATTTGCTCTCTGAGCTCCAACAACTAGCAAGGTGTCTTGGTGGGATTTGTCACACCCATGTTCTCATGACCGAATCACAAGAGAATGATACATTATACAAGAAGGCAGTTAACGCTCATATTCATGGACTGCTATTAGACAGGAAAGAGGAAACTACACATAGAGACCATTTTCATCTTATGGGGAAGTTCTGTAGTGCAGCACACAATGCGTGCAACTTGAAATATCAACTGCCACAACAAATACCTATTTTCTTGCGCTATGTAAGCGAGTATGATGCTCACTTCATCACTGAGCACATGGGCGATTTTGACTTGAGAAATGACTGAGTAAGTGTCCTACCTGAGAATGTCGAAAGGTACATTTCTTTCTCCAGGCGAATTATGCTGAGAATAATGCTCCACTTCCTGGACACACTTCTGTTTGTGTGTGGACCTCTTCATAAACTTTCTGAGACAATATGTTAGGAGGATATGCATATAATTAGAGCTGCACATCCAGATGATGCCAAGTTTCTAATTTGGACGAAGAAGGGGGTCTTCTGATATGAAAATCTAGATTTGATGGAGAGACTCAATGAAACCACATTGCTTGGCATAGCAGCATTTACCAGTAAACTTACAGCCAGTAAACTTACAGCCAGAGTGTAGGCATGAGGTGAATGTTTGGGAGGAATTCAAAATCCCTAATTTAGAGGAGTGTTCTAAACTATACGCTGACATTGTCAAATACCAGCTTTCAGACATTTCTGAGAAATTCTGGTGAGCATGCATGGACAGATACACGCTGTATGCCACCTTTTATTACATCATGTCAGGGCTATCTATCATGTGTTATCATGTTAAAAAAGGTGTGTCAGCATTGAATAATTGACCAATGTTGACATGCTGCCCTTTTATGAAGGAGGGTTTCATGGCGGACTTTGCCAGTGTGCGCACATGTATGCCACTGCAAATAACATGCGAATAAGTGAGGAGTATTACACAGCATATGACGATTTGAGTTACATACTACATTTGGATGTAAACAACTCATAAAGGCACACCATGCAACAATATTAGCTGATTGGCGAATTTCGATGGTCGATCTACTGCGGAAATCGTCAGATTGGATAAGTTCCAAGATGTGGCTGCAGATTCTGCTGTAGGATATGTTGTGAAAGCAGAACTGGCATATTCTGCTAATATGCATGGTCCACACAGTGACTTGCCCGTAGGTTTGGAGCGACTGGTTCTGCATGACGGTTCCATCGCCATGCTGCTGAAGATGCTGGGGAATAAACAGTGATGTGTTATCGACTACAAAAACAGCCAGCAGAGTTTCAGTTTGGGGATGAAACTTATTAGAGCCACATGCCCGTGCTAACTTCTTCAATCGGTCACACTGGTTGAAGGAGTACACTGATGTTAACACCAAAAAGAGGGCTCTTGTGATGTGTGATTTTGGAAAAGACCTTTTCAAACTAATGAGCAGTTCAGTATTTAGCAAAACCGCAGAGAATCAGGGGAACCACAAGGAGATTCAAGTAGTATATATCACTAGGGGTAAGATACATACTGCCTACAGGAAAATTAAAGAGACCTTTGGAGAAAACAGAACCACTTGTATGAATGTCAAGAGCCCAGATGGAAAACCAGTGCTAAGCAAATAAGGGAAAGCAGAAAGGTGGAAGGAGTATATAGAGGGTCTATACAATGGTGATGTACTTGAGGGCAATGATGTAGAGATGGAAGAGTACGTTGATGAAGATGAAATGGGAGATATGATACTGCGTGAAGAGTTTGACAAAGCACTGAAAGACCTAAGTCGAAACAAGATACCGGGAGTAGACAACATTCCATTAGAGCTACTGATAGCCTTGGGAGAGCCAGCCATGACAAAACTCTGCCATCTGGTGAGAAAGGGGTTTCAATCAGGCGAAATACCCTCAGACGTCAAGAAGAATATCATAATTCCAATCGCAACTAAAGCAGGTGTTAATAGGTGTGAAAATTACCGAACTATCAGTTTAACAAGTCACGGCTGCAAAATACTAACACTAATTCTTTACAGACGAATGGAAAATCTGGTAGAAGCCAACCTTGGGGAAGATCAGTTTGGATTCCGTAGAAACGTTGGAACACGTGAGGTAATACTGACCCTAGGACTTATCTTAGAAGGTAGATTAAGGAAAGGTAAACCTACGTTTCTGGCATTTGTAGACTTAGAGAAAGCTTTTGACAATGTTGACTGGAATACTCTCTTTCAAATTCTGAAGGTTGCAGGGGGCGAATACAGGGAGTGAAAGGCTATTTAGAATTTGTACAGAAACCAGATATAAGAGTCGAGGGGTATGAAAGGAAAGCAGTGGTTGGGAAGGGAGTGAGACAGGATTGTAGCCTATCCCCGATGTTATCCAATCTATATATTGAGCAAGCAGTAAAGGAAACAAAAGAAAAATTCGGAGTAGGAATTAAAATTCATGGAGAGAAATAAAAACTTTGAGGTTTGCCGATGACATTGTAATTCTGTCAGAGACTGCAAAGGACCTGGAAGAGCAGTGGAACGTAATTGACAGTGTCTTGAAAGGAGGATATAAGATGAACATCAACAAAAGCAAAACGAGGATAATGGAATATAGTCGAATTAAATCAGGCGATGCGGAGGGAATTACACTCCTGGAAATTGAAATAAGAACACCGTGAATTCATTGTCCCAGGAAGGGGAAACTTTATTGACACATTCCTGGGGTCAGATGCATCACATGATCACACTGACAGAACCACAGGCACATAGACACAGGCAACAGAGCATGCACAATGTCGGCACTAGTACAGTGTATATCCACCTTTCGCAGCAATGCAGGCTGCTATTCTCCCATGGAGACGATCGTAGAGATGCTGGATGTAGTCCTGTGGAACGGCTTGCCATGCCATTTCCACCTGGCGCCTCAGTTGGACCAGCGTTCGTGCTGGACGTGCAGACCGCGTGAGACGACGCTTCATCCAGTCCCAAACATGCTCAATGAGGGACAGATCCGGAGATCTTGCTGGCCAGGGTAGTTGACTTACACCTTCTAGAGCACGTTGGGTGGCACGGGATACATGCGGACGTGCATTGTCCTGTTGGAACAGCAAGTTCCCTTGCCGGTCTAGGAATGGTAGAACGATGGGTTCGATGACGGTTTGGATGTACCGTGCACTATTCAGTGTCCCCTCGACGATCACCAGTGGTGTACGGCCAGTGTAGGAGATCGCTCCCCACACCATGATGCCGGGTGTTGGCCCTGTGTGCCTCGGTCGTATGCAGTCCTGATTGTGGCGCTCACCTGCACGGCGCCAAACACGCATACGACCATCATTGGCACCAAGGCAGAAGCGACTCTCATCGCTCAAGACGACACGTCTCCATTCGTCCCTCCATTCACGCCTGTCGCGACACCACTGGAGGCGGGCTGCACGATGTTGGGGCGTGAGCGGAAGACGGCCTAACGGTGTGCGGGACCGTATCCCAGCTTCATGGAGACGGTTGCGAATGGTCCTCGCCGATACCCCAGGAGCAACAGTGTCCCTAATTTGCTGGGAAGTGGCGGTGCGGTCCCCTACGGCACTGCGTAGGATCCTACGGTCTTGGCGTGCATCCGTGCGTCGCTGCGGTCCGGTCCCAGGTCGACGGGCACGTGCACCTTCCGCCGACCACTGGCGACAACATCGATGTACTGTGGAGACCTCACGCCCCACGTGTTGAGCAATTCGGCGGTACGTCCACCCGGCCTCCCGCATGCCCACTATACGCCCTCACTCAGAGTCCGTCAACTGCACATACGGTTCACGTCCACGCTGTCGCGGCATGCTACCAGTGTTAAAGACTGCGATGGAGCTCCGTATGCCACGGCAAACTGGCTGACACTGACGGCGGCGGTGCACAAATGCTGCGCAGCTAGCGCCATTCGACGGCCAACACCGCGGTTCCTGGTGTGTCCGCTGTGCCGTGCGTGTGATCATTGCTTGTACAGCCCTCTCGCAGTGTCCGGAGCAAGTATGGTGGGTCTGACACACCGGTGTCAATGTATTCTTTTTTCCATTTCCAGGAGTGTAGTTTAGGAAATGAGACACTTACAGTAGCAAATGAGTTTTGCTATTTGGGGAGAAAATAAATGCTGATGGTCGAAGTAGAGAAGATATAAAATGCAGACTGGCAATGGCAAGGAAAGCGTTTCTCAAGAAGAGAAGTTTGTTAACATCGAGATTAGATTTAAGTGTCATTAAGTCTTTCTGAAAGTATTTGTATAGAGTGTAGCCGTGTATGGAAGTGAAACATGGACGATAAATAGTTTAGACCAGAAGAGTATAGAAACTTTCGAAATGTGGTTCTACAGAAGAATGCTGAAGATTAGATGAGTAGATCACGTAACTGATGAGCAGGTACTGAATAGAATTGGGGAGAAGAGGAATTTGTGGCATAACTTGGTTAGAAGAAAAGATAGGTTGATAGGACATATTCTGAGGCATCAAGGGATCACTCATTTAGTATTGGATGGCAGCGTGGAGGGTAAAAATCGTAGAGGGAGACCAAGAGATGAATACGCTAAGCAGATTCAGAAGGATGTCGGTTGTAGTAGGTACTGGGAGATGATGAAGCTTGCACAGGATAGAGTAGCATGGAGAGCTACATCAAACCAGTCTCTGGACTGAAGTCCACGACAACAATAACAATGAGGATAATGAAATTATATTTTGTCCTATGTCGTGTTAACAGTTAATATTCCATTTTAGCCGGCCGAAGTGACCGAGCGGTTCTAGGCGCTACAGTCTGGAACCGCGCGACCGCTACGGTCGCAGGTTCGAATCCTGCCTCGGGCATGGATGTATGTGATGTCCTTAGGTTAGTTAGGTTTAAGTAGTTCTAAGTTCTAGGGGTCTGATGACCTTAGAAGTTTAGGTCCCATAGTGCTCAGAGCCATTTGAACCATTTTTTTATTCCATTTTAACGCAAAGGACATGTTTGCTAGCTTGCATTTATCGATCTCATGTCCGCCTGGACGGCGGACGATGAGTCGGTCTACAAAACGCTGTTTGTCTTTAAGAACAAAATACAGTATAAGACTACTCTTTTTTTTTCACGAAGTAATCTAGGTTTAAATCGAGTTGTTTTTACATTTATTAGTCTCAGTTGGGAGAATTGAATAATATAATGCTAACAGTAAATGCGGTCTTCAGGCCGAAGGTCGGTCTGAACACCACAGTGCTTTACTGCGCATGGTCTTACGCCTTCCTCCGACCATTGTACTGACTTACCAGCAAATCATATGGGGCCCTACAGCTTAACGAGGACTCCGATCCACGGCGAAATTTAGTGTTTTTTATGTTAACAAACTACTGTCAGAGGGGGAAAACCGTAAAAATAGAGAAATTCTTGAAGCACTAGAGTTCGAATCTTAGACCTTTGGTTTTTAGTCTGGCCACATTATCTTTTTGTGAATACCGACTTGGCAGGAAAGTGAAGCGTCGTGATGACAGGGTCTAATGTCATTGTAATTACGTACACGCACACACCATTGGCGGGTATGTAAATGATTAGACTTGCAGTTCTCTGTGACAAGTAGAACGGCTACTAGAGTGCATTAGTATTGTCCGTGTTAAGTGGTAGGGTACATAAGGGACGTTAACAGTGTAAGGTGTTGAGTGATCACTGTGAACGTCACGGAGATGCTGCGTACACATGTGAAACAGCGTTATTAGCCCCTGAGAGAGTTTCAAAGTGGCTGGTCGAATCGAGCACTATCCAGATTTGTGCGCCATTCGGATATGGTAGTAACCCTGTATTGGACTGCGTGGGAAAATTGTGTCGTGGGCTTTACGATCGTGGGGTTTGCGATCCGTGAGGTCAGAATAGTGTTCCGACAACAAATATTTTAGCCATGGTTTTTCCTGTCGTCAACTAAAGCAGCAACACAGTGGGGGAGGTTTAAAGATGGTTCAAATGGCTCTGAGCACTATGGGACTTAACTTCTGAGGTTATCAGTCCCCTAGAACTTAGAACTACTTAAACCTAACTAACCTAAGGACATTACACACAACCATGCCAGAGGCAGGATTCGAGCCTGCCACCGTAGCGGTAACGCGGTTCCAGTCTGTAGCGCCTAGAACCGCTCGACCACACCGGCCGGCTAGTGGGGGAGGCTCTGCCGACTGTTTTGTAATACGATTTCTCCACGTTTTATCGAGGCTTAGGACTGGCTATGCACATAGTACACAGGTATGTTTAAACGAGTTTTTATTTTTTCAGTTCTTATTTTTACTTTTTTACTTTTCTATTTTTAATTTATTATTTTTTACTTTTTTCTTTCTACAACATTATTGCAGCAATTTTTGTACGAAAGCCAGACATTTTAAACTTAATCTTAAATCCCTCAAGTAATTATATATTTTTATAATGTCTTTTAACCATTTTATCAAGATCCATGAATCTTTTCTTCTTTGTCGAAGAGGCAGACCAATGGAATCTTTTCTAATCTCAAATACAGCATTTGCTACTTTCTCGTTCAGCTGACGTTTCGGAAAGTGTACATTCGGATGTTTTTGACTTATTGAGGAGCTTAGTTTCCTATGCCACCCTTCGACAGCATTCGTGGTCTTGTGCCGCTGATTAAAAACATTCCACGTTTCAATTGGCATACTGAGATTTTCCATCCACTGTTTGACCATACAGTCTGAGTATTTGATGACCTTTTCTCCACTGGGCATTTCCTTCCTTATTTCCATCCACACTTCATCAACACTGTTCCGGGTAGGAAGTGCCATTGCGGCACATAAGCGGCAAAACAATCAGACCTTTTCTCCGTCCCTCTACTCCTTCGTTAACCCCAGTTACTGTATTTTCTTGCGCAGACGTTGGCTGAAGTGAAAACTGCAACCGAAAAGTGCAACCGAAAACAGGGTTCCGAGAAACACTGTTTTCATAGCTTTAATACTTCAATATCACTTTATTCTCTTTTTTGTAAATTCCATCTTTGTGCTACTGCTGTTAGTCACACAGCAGCGCATGCAACGCCGATTACTGATAACCAAAAATGTCCCTCGCTGTTCGTCCGTAAAATTACGAGTTCGCTGTTCAGATGGTGATGATCAGTCACAAGCTTAATGCGAAGTGGTGGAATGGGTTATTGTAGATGAAAGGAATCGACAAAATTCCAAGGCTGAGTACACACATAGATTGATGTTACACTAGACAGATACGTAGAAAAAATAGCCAGAAAATAAAGTAAATAGAAGAGGAAGCAAAAAGAGATAGCGTTTACATAATCGTGCACTATTTATTTACTTTCTGTAGTTCTGTGATCTGATGTAACAAACTGCTGGGCACCGTTGAAGCTTCAGCTTGAACATTACGAATTAAGAAATGTGGTGACTGAAGCCACAGCTGAACAACTTCAGCGCTTAGTGACGGTAATTTCTTGATGAATCAGATCAGGAAGGTATGGGAAACATGGAACATGGATTGCAGCACGCAGCAGATAGAAAAGCTATAGTGTTCATCGAGATGATAATTTTGTTGATTAATAGTAGCAAAGAACTACAAACTAAACCGTTATATTGTGATATAAAAAGGACTAGTAACTTGCGTCGAGTCTATAATCGTAGTGAAACGTTAATGTTCATTATGATAGGCCCGCAATGCACAGTTATAGGAGAACACACATTTACATAACAAAATGATTGAATCGGTGACGTAAAATAAGCTTCGTAACATACAAAACACAACTGAGCTTATCTGGAATAACTTGAAATGTATGAATAGCTTGATAGTTCATATATTCGCAGCAGGGATAAGAGTGTTATTAAAATTTTTCGTAATTGACATATGTCACTTTCATCACAAACAACTATTTTCAAACCAAGGTTGAATTATGCTTCTTTACGAGGTTTCGAAATGTTATTTTAGAGAAAGATAACGAATAACATCCTAAGCTATGGCCCTTGTAAAGGGATTAGTAGATAAATAATTCTACTCCAGAATTTTTTGCGCAAATGTTGGGAGTTTAGTTTGAAGACAACTGGCTGCGAGTCGTTCGCTGATACGAACCGAGTGACGAAAGAGTGGTCGAGGCCCTGGTGGGAGGCGTTATTTGTCCGTAGCCTTCCCTTGGTGT
Organism: Schistocerca nitens; assembly: GCF_023898315.1. Classification (NCBI taxonomy): domain Eukaryota; kingdom Metazoa; phylum Arthropoda; class Insecta; order Orthoptera; family Acrididae; genus Schistocerca; species Schistocerca nitens. The sequence continues at coordinate 914,638,928 of NC_064616.1, forward strand.
ATACGACAACAGTCGCGAGTCCAAGGGAAAAGCCTGAGAAATGATTGTAAGACGCCTCACAGTTCAAAACAAAACTTTCAACCACTTAGCCAACATGTACCGAAACGAGTACTGCCGTCAACAGAACGGCAGATGCGCTACACAAAAAATATTCCTCTATTATCGAAACTGATTACTCAAAAATGAATCTCAGTATCATTTGAGGCAATGAGGAACAGATTTGAGGACTTACTATTGGACATGTGCACTGGTACGAAGTGAAAGAGTATAAAGTTGCGAGAACAAGTCAAGACGGCGGGAACACGCTTGTATTTTTTAAATGTATAAAGAAAGATCAAATTTTCTGTAGATGCAAGGGAATTGATAGAAGAGTACGATCAAATTAACACGGAAAATCAAGAGCCTATTAACAACCGTAGTGACCTACAATATTACGGGTCGAAATCTAGTGGTAACTACGAGAAGAATCAGTGGTCGCGGGAAACAGTGAAGTAATAGAGATGACTTCGTAGGGAGAAGTCTTCCGTGACCCTGTTAAAGAAACCATGTTGGAAATTCACTGCAGTATTTTAGTGAAATCATTGCAAACCTGATAAGGATGACCGATCATTGGTCTAAAATCCGCTTTGCCCGAATACGAATCCATTGTCTTAAGCTTTGTGAGAATTCGCTCGGGCAGAAATTAAAATGAGACGACAAATATTTATTACATAAAATAATACTGAGACACAAAGATACGAGCCCGCATCTCGTGGTCGTGCGGTAGCGTTCTTGCTTCCCACGCACGGGTTCCCGGGTTCGATTCCCGGCGGGGTCAGGGATTTTCTCTGCCTCGTGATGGCTGGGTGTTGTGTGCTGTCCTTAGGTTAGTTAGGTTTAAGTAGTTCTAAGTTCTAGGGGACTGATGACCATAGATGTTAAGTCCCATACTGCTCAGAGCCATTTGAACCATTTTGAACAAAGATACGAATCCAGAATCTACTCTGTAGGAATCAACATGGATTCCGGAAACACCGATCGTGTGAGACCCAACTCGCTTTATTTGTTCATGAGACCCAGAAAATATTAGATACAGGCTCCCAGGTAGATGCTATTTTCCTTGACTTCCGGAAGGCGTTTGATACAGTTCCGCACTGTCGCCTGATTAACAAAGTAAGAGCCTACGGAATATCAGACCAGCTGTGTGGCTGGATTGAAGAGTTTTTATCAAACAGAACACAGCACATTGTTATCAATGGAGAGACGTCTACAGACGTTAAAGTAACCTCTGGTGTGCCACAGGGGAGTGTTATGGGACCATTGCTTTTCACAATATATATAAATGACCTAGTAGATAGTGTCGGAAGTTCCATGCGGCTTTTCGCGGTTGATGCTGTAGTATACAGAGAAGTTGCAGCATTAGAAAATTGCAGGGAAATGCAGGAAGATCTGCAGCGGATAGGCACTTGGTGCAGGGAGTGGCAACTGACCCTTAACATAGACAAATGTAATGTATTGCGAATACATAGAAAGAAGGATCCTTTATTGTATGATTATATGATAGCGGAACAAACACTGGTAGCAGTTAGTTCTGTAAAATATCTGGGAGTATGCGTGCGGAACGATTTGAAGTGGAATGATCATACAAAATTAATTGTTGTTAAGGCGGGTACCAGGTTGAGATTCATTGGGAGAGTCCTTAGAAAATGTAGTCCATCAACAAAGGAGGTGGCTTACAAAACACTCGTTCGACCTATACTTGAGTATTGCTCACCAGTGTGGGATCCGTACCAGATCGGGTTGACGGAGGAGATAGAGAAGATCGAAAGAAGAACGGCGCGTTTCGTCACAGGGTTATTTGGTAACCGTGATAGCGTTACGGAGATGTTTAGCAAACTCAAGTGGCAGACTCTGCAAGAGAGGCGCTCTGCATCGCGGTGGAGCTTGCTCGCCAGGTTTCGAGAGGGTGCGTTTCTGGATGAGGTATCGAATATATTGCTTCCCCCTACTTATACCTCCCGAGGAGATCACGAATGTAAAATTAGAGAGATTCGAGCGCGCACGGAGGCTTTCAGGCAGTCGTTCTTCCCGCGAACCATACGCGACTGGAACAGAAAAGGGAGGTAATGACAGTGGCACGTAAAGTGCCCTCCGCCACACACCGTTGGGTGGCTTGCGGAGTAAATGTAGATATAGATGTAGATGAAAGAAGTTACAGACATTGGCTGCGAGCGGGCATTCGTTTAAATCAGTGGGGAAGGTTGAAAAGTTATCCCGGACCGAGATTCGAAACCGGGTCACCTGCTTACTGTGCAGATGTTCTCACCACTAAGTCGTCTGGACACAGTGGCAATTGCAGCTTCACGGCAGGCCTCTCAACTCATCCATACAGTACTAATGTAGTGCCCCTCGCCCAGCATTCTCATTATTCGCGGCATTTCGCCGATTCCCGTAAGAGTTTGAGCCTTGTGTGTATCCGCACTGAAGAGATCATTGACCGTCCTCGCCTTCATTATATAGATGTTGTGTCTGTTCTTCCACACATATTGTATATAAACGGGGTGCTCGCGGAAGGCGGCAGATATGTTTCAGTTTATTGGCGGACGATGCCTTATTTCCAATTCATCCACGTTTCAGACAGTTGTAAAACCGTATAATTTTATTTGTTTGTGAAAGATTTGCCGTCATTTTGCGAAAATGTAAATACAAAGAACACGAGTGCCTAAAACAAATTCTATACTAGTAATTGCGTACATTACAGTACACTAATAGTAAGAATTACAAAACTGTAAATGATATGTGACTTTCGGAATTTTGTAACAATGAATGCCTCTGGATGTATTCCTTAGAAATCTCCCCACTCGCAGTCTTTATTGAATACCACAAATCTTTGATTGTTTTAAAGAGTAATTTCCAACCAACCAGATGTCAGACTTGTTCGATGAGTGACATGTCAAGTGAAGCTGCAGACAAGGAAAACAGTTATACCATCAGTCCTTCGAAAAAGGCTCGCAAATTACTCAGGACTGTGATCACAGATTGTTCTATTGAAATATGGCATGTAGGGTTGCATGAAGCAGGTCCTTCACCTCGAGCTTTAAGAACTCCCTTGTCAAATAGTTGCTGTTCAAAATGCCCTCCATATGTAGGAGTCGACCGTGGTACTCGAAGTCTGTCTACCAATGTCGCTCAATGAAGCAGGCTGTCAGACCGGCGTCAGGGCGTCGGTGCCAAGCAGGTACGTAGCCATGACTAAACGACACGTTGAAGCAGGGCTCAAGCCAAAAGAAACTATCCACACTCGAAACGCCGGGGACGACGATCAAGAGCCCACCGCTTTGCGAAGCGTTTATGGTTGCCAAACCGCCGAAGCCGCTAACAAGATGATGATGTCCGACTGTGTGGCCAACAACCAGTATTCATGAAGGAGCTTGACGTAAAAATCTTGAAAGCTTGACGCTCCGCAGCTTTTAGGTATTTGTTACAGGGCATCTTTTATACACCATGAGCAGTTATAAACAATTGAAGGGCAGCTCATGGTGTATAAAGATGTCCTTCAAAAATGGGCTTGATGTTAGACTACATTACTTTTCCTAGCCACACAATAGAAGGCCTGTTGGTGCTTCATATACGCCAATCCTTTCAAACCACTCATCGGTGGTACATCCTCCGTGTCATTCTTTCTCGAATTGCAATTTTTGACAAACGACATTTTATTTGCGTGTGGGATGTTTAAAAAAAAAAAAAAACGACAGAACGGGCCGTTGGAGATTCGACCCATTGTAGACCACAGCTTTTTGCAGCCAAATACCAGCGAACAGAGAGGGTAACAGTTGGGAATTTTGAGTGGCGCTCTCATTTTCCTTGCACCCAAGGGAACCCTCCGGTAAGCCTTGTTCCAAACCGGGGGATTGTGACACCTTTTAATTTATTTAAGGGAAAGTATGTCTGAGAGAAAGATATGTAGGTCTAGTGAGCGACTGAGTGTCTTTTTATGTGTGTGGTCGCTGACTTGTAGCGTCAAAAAATGGTTCAAATGGCTCTGAGCACTATGGAACTTAACATGAGGTCATCAGTCCCCTAGAACTTAGAACTACTTAAACCTAACTAACCTAAGGACATCACACACGTCCATGCCCGAAGCAGGATTCGAGCCTGCGACCGTAGCGGTCACGCGGTTTCAGACTGTAGCGCCTAGAACCACTCGGCCACACCGGCCGGCCTTGTAGCGTCGAGAGGCGGCGCCAACAAAGGGGTGCCCAGCGACAACGCTGTACGGAAGTGGCACCACGTCGTCTTTTAACACGATTCTCGGTTGTGCGTACAGTTTCACTATGGACTTATCCGTGAGTGTAGGCTCCGAGGAGAAAGAACGTTGCTCGACTGTATTCTTTATCGTCATACGAGCACAGCTCCTGGCCCATGTTATAGGGTGCCATTTGGTACCCAACACGATCACCTCTGGTTAACATAGCCAGTAATTTGGACAGCTTTGACAACAGCAGCTGTTAAGTTTCTGGCGTGTTGCGGACCGAGGCAATGCCCTATCTTCGAGGTCTCCATAACGTTACCTTTCAACAAGATAACGCAAGACCGCATGTTATCTGTGGTGTACTAACCTACCTCAGTACAGAGTGTATTCGACTGTTTCTATAGCCAGCACGTTCTCCATATCTCTCACCCACTGAAAACATCTTATCTCGGGTTGCTAACCACCACGATCGACGAGCTCTGGCATGCAGCTGAATCTGTCATCCAATCTGAATTGGAATCGATACCCAGCCGGCTTAGAGCCAGAGGTGGCAGTGCTGTCCACTAATTTCGCGCGCTGTATACCCAAAAGTCACCTGAAAATTTAATCATACATTCCTCCTACTATTCTGTATGTGCACTGTAAGTAAAATGTCGTTTTTTCCTATCCTGTGCTGGAGCCGAAATTTTAATGCCTAGTAGTGTAATAGAAAACACTGTATGATACGTTCACGATTAGAATTTCATAACGGTACACGTTTATGGGCCGGGCAACGAGCTGTAGAGGCATACACAAAGGACTGTTGAAAGGAAGCGTCTCGTCCACGTTTCACACTTATTAGTTCATTTAGTCAGTTGCACACTGGAGGAAAGAAGCGGCAGGAACACACTCAAGAAGCCATCTGGCATTTCCCTGAGATGATTTAAGGAAACTACGAGAAAAATATAACTGCGTGTGTACTCCGAAAGCTACCTTATGGTGTGTGGTGGAGGGTACTTTTGGTCCCATTAATGGTGTATGGGAACAACGACTTTCAGCAATCCCACGTATGAGTTCTAATCTATCTGATTTTCCGCTTGTGGTTATTTCACGAAATGCATGTGGGAGAAAGTAATGTGTTGCATGGTTCTTCTTGGAACACAAACTTTCGGAATGTTGCACTAACCTCGTGGTGTATGACACATTTCTTGAAGCGTGTTCCACTTGAGTTTGATGTAAATCTCCGCAACACTCTCTTATTGGACGAACGCGTCATGAAACGCTGATCTTTGGATCTTCTCTGTCTCCTCCATCAGTCATTCCTGGTAAGTTTCCCAGACTGAGCAATTCTCAAGAGTCTGTCGAACGAGTATTTTGGAAACCACTTTCGTAATGAAACTTCCTGGCAGATTAAAACTGTGTGCCCGACCGAGACTCGAACTCGGGACCTTTGCCTTTCGCGGGCAAGCGCTCTACCATCTGAGCTACCGAAGCACGACTCACGCCCGGTCTCACAGCTTTACTTCTGCCAGTTTCTCGTCTCCTACCTTTTAATCTGCCAGGAAGTTTCATATCAGCGCACACTCCGCTGCAGAGTGAAAATCTCATTCTGGCACTTTAGTCATGACTGAGTTACATTTTAACTCGAATCCACGGCGCTACATGGTTCATTAAAGCGGTAAAGTGGAACGATGAGCACTGTCGATCGTTGCAATGTGCATGATAAATGTTTCCTGACAGATCAGTATGTCTCGGTGGTCATGTCACCAAGTCATGGAGCTCGAAGGGGGCGATTGGTGGCCTTCGTCAATGTAATTTGATGAGTCAAGTAACTGCAACGAGTACTGATGTATTGCTACTACAGTCATGTAAGAGAGAAAGACGGGGTAGAAGTGTGCAGAAGGGTTCGTAGACTACGAAATGTGCCGTTACGACAGACCCAAGTCCGTACGAGAATGATGGGCCATACGCTTTTATATCAACTGTATGGAGCTATAAAACATTTTCCACCTAGAGTTCAAGGATACACTCTATGCTGAACACTTCGTATTCGCATTCCTTTTCGCACGGTATTCTGACGCCATGTTAAAGACTCGGCCGAACACAATGGGCTTTTCAGTACACGGAAATTGGAAGTTTGTGGTAAGTTCCTACGGGACCAAATTGCTGAGGTCATCAGTCCCTAAGCTTACACACTACTTAATATAACATAAATTATCTTACGCTAAGGACAACACACACACCCATGCCCGAGGGAGGACTAAAACCTCCGACGGGGGCAGCCGCGCGAACCGTGGCTAGGAGCCTCACACCGCACGGCTATTCTGCGCGGCTTCAGTACACCAAGTGGTACGTGTGATTAGTAACAAAGTGGTTTCTTCCACTCACCGGGGTTTCACTTTGGACTACAGAGTACACACAATATGGTATGACGCCGGACAACATATCCCAGAATGCAATATCGAGCTCAAAACCAGACGGAAGTCGGCCGTTGTTGTCCGACGCGCTACTGCCATTCGTGAAGGATTTCGACTATTCTGATTTACTGGTTCAACAGCGACCGCTACATCAGAGATGACATGGTGACTTCTTTCAGTATATTCCTGAACCTGTACTCTGTAATGATAATGCTCAGCCACACATCACGTTCTTCTCTGTGCGATTTATACACTCCTGGAAATTGAAATAAGAACACCGTGAATTCATTGTCCCAGGAAGGGGAAACTTTATTGACACATTCCTGGGGTCAGATACATCACATGATTACACTGACAGAACCACAGACACATAGACACAGGCAACAGAGCACGCACAATGTCGGCACTAGTACAGTGTATATCCACCTTTCGCAGCAATGCAGGCTGCTATTCTCCCATGGAGACGATCGTAGAGATGCTGGATGTACTCCTGTGGAACGGCTTGCCATGCCATTTCCACCTGGCGCCTCAGTTGGACCAGCGTTCGTGCTGGACGTGCAGACCGCGTGAGACGACGCTTCATCCAGTCCCAAACATGCTCAATGGGGGACAGATCCGGAGATCTTGCTGGCCAGGGTAGTTGACTTACACCTTCTAGAGCACGTTGGGTGGCACGGGATACAGGCGGACGTGCATTGTCCTGTTGGAACAGCAAGTTCCCTTGCTGGTCTAGGAATGGTAGAACGATGGGTTCGATGACGGTTTGGATGTACCGTGCACTATTCAGTGTCCCCTCGACGATCACCAGTGGTGTACGGCCAGTGTAGGAGATCGCTCCCCACACCATGATGCCGGGTGTTGGCCCTGTGTGCCTCGGTCGTATGCAGTCCTGATTGTGGCGCTCACCTGCACGGCGCCAAACACGCATACGACCATCATTGGCACCAAGCCAGAAGCGACTCTCATCGCTGAAGACGACACGTCTCCATTCGTCCCTCCATTCACGCCTGTCGCGACACCACTGGAGGCGGGCTGCACGATGTTGGGGCGTGAGCGGAAGACGGCCTAACGGTGTGCGGGACCGTATCCCAGCTTCATGGAGACGGTTGCGAATGGTCCTCGCCGATACCCCAGGAGCAACAGTGTCCCTAATTTGCTGGGAAGTGGCGGTGCGGTCCCCTACGGCACTGCGTAGGATCCTACGGTCTTGGCGTGCATCCGTGCGTCGCTGCGGTCCGGTCCCAGGTCGACGGGCACGTGCACCTTCCGCCGACCACTGACGACAACATCGATGTACTGTGGAGACCTCACGCCCCACGTGTTGAGCAATTCGGCGGTACGTCCACCCGGCCTCCCGCATGCCCACTATACGCCCTCGCTCAGAGTCCGTCAACTGCACATACGGTTCACGTCCACGCTGTCGCGGCATGCTACCAGTGTTAAAGACTGCGATGGAGCTCCGTATGCCACGGCAAACTGGCTGACACTGACGGCAGCGGTGCACAAATGCTGCGCAGCTAGCGCCATTCGACGGCCAACACCGCGGTTCCTGGTGTGTCCGTTGTGCCGTGCGTGTGATCATTGCTTGTACAGCCCTCTCGCAGTGTCCGGAGCAAGTATGGTGGGTCTGACACACCGGTGTCAATGTGTTCCTTTTTCCATTTCCAGGAGTGTATTTTGTTTCTTCTTCGGGCGGCCATTTCTACTGACTGGTCACCTACGGAATATTTATGGGGTCTCATTGGTTAGGCGCAAACTCGTGATGGCGCTCTACAAGGAAGACAGGAAGGGTAGAGCTTAACCTCCTGTTGACGACGAAGTTATGAATGACAAACAAGAGTAGGAAAGGATGTCAAATGGCCCTGAGCATTATGGGACTCAACTTCTGAGGTCATCAGTCCCCTAGAACTTAGAACTACTTAAACCTAACTAACCTAAGGACATGACACACATCCATGCCCGAGGCAGGATTCGAACCTGCGACCATAGCGGTCGCGCGGTTCCAGACTGTAGCACCTAGAACCGCTCGGCCACTCCGGCCGGCGACTAGTAAAGGATGTCGGCCGTCTCCATGTTGGAGGAACCGTTCCGTCCTTCGCCTGCTGTGGATTATGAAAACAGCTGGAAACCTAAATCTAGACGGCTGAGCGGGGCCTAATGTCTCAAACACTGCCCAACCCGCCCTGATACTAGCCAATAAAGTGGATTTGTATAAAAATTCCGAAACGCGTCAATCTTCCATTCTTTGGAGCATATTCTTTACAGGTAGTTTGATTCGATGCAATTTGCTGCGGAAGCACAAGTATTGATGCTGTTACGTTGTTTTTTGTTGCTTTACCACTTAAATGGATTTTTCAATAATTGCAGTTCATAATGTGAACTACGTATTATTATTTTCTTTATGATTATTTAGTGATGCCGTTTTTCCCAAATAATAATGTAATTAAATAAGATATATTTCGAAAAATCTTAATGTCCCATTATATACACATAACCACTCCTTTCTCTACAGAGTGGCTTGAAACAGTGTACATCTGACGTAAGGGTGTCCAAGCTTCACACAAAATCTCATTTTTTAAACCGCATATCGGCCTGCTCAAGATAGGTAAACAGTTTAATTTCTGACAAACAGAATTCAATGGAACAGGGTGGATTATCAATAACACGAAACACATGTCAGCAGCTCTTTTACAGAGTACATTTATTGTTTACACAAACAGACTACAGTGTTTTGGAACCAGGTGTGCACTGACACAACACAGCGTTTTTATAATCACGGAAGAGCTGCGAGATATTCCGTGCAGCGGGCGCCGGCAGAAGCGGTTTACGACGTCACAGTCTGCTCTCCAGCGACATGCACAGATGCTGCCGACTGACGGGAGAAACGTTTGCAGCAGCTGTGGAACGAAAACCGGAGATAGTCTCCGCCACTTCACGCTAATTGTCGATCCCAGCAGATCGAAAAGTACGGCTCCTCCCATCCAGCCGATATTTACTCTCCGACGTTGGATGAATGCTGCTGAAAACAAGACAAGAATGTGTAGCTACTGAGCAAAGGGGTTCAGAAGAACTTAGCTGGCACAGTAAGCGAGAAACATCCCTGACGTGCGTCTCCTTGCTATGGATACGATCGTTATCTTTTTTCTAAATTTTTTATCATCTATCACTCCCTTTTGTTTGAAGTCTGTGAGAGATCTTATGACATCAAGCTTTAGTGTTTTCGTGACGACGATGAGAAACGACGGCCTCTGGCACGAGGGATCGAAGTCCCATGTTAATGACCGCCTAATGAGAGCCTAGCATATGCTACAAAATTACACACCATTATTTGAAGAAGATTTCTCAATTGCGTGAGTTAAAAAAGAATTACAGAATCATTAGTGTTGTATTTACTTGGATTGTCACAAGCGTGTCGTCATAGTTTAAATACTAGTGATTATTGTCTCTTCGATTATACGACAGTTTCCTCGAAAAATTGTGTGCTGTAATTTCAGGCAGATTTAATACGCCTCTATAGTAGGTATAAGTCCTCAACCGGCTGTAAGTTCTAGTACAAATTTCACCTTTCCCATTGACAAGATCGCATGTAGAATGCGGTTTGTAAAATATCTTCGCAGTCACATGGAGCACTGAAATGAAAATATCTGTAAACATAATTTCAGTGCATCATCGTCTTCAAAAGCTAGCAGCCACCGAATGAACGAGAAGTTTAACTTAGTATTATTAAGGCAAAGGAGTAGGCAGTGAAGAGAAGGAGTCCCAGTTTGAGACATTTATGTATTTGGTGACCAAAACAATGTATACATTGTTAGCTGGAATTATCTCACACGGTATATAGTGTAACTGCAGATACGTGACCGAGAGACAGTTGAGAGGTCCCCCGACTAGGGCATATGCAGATCTAGCTCTGGCTTTAGTATGGGGCCGGCCTTTTCCATACTATCGCTGAGTGTTTCTTCTCTCCCGGTATCTTCTCAGCAGCTGGAAAATGTGGTCGTCCTCAAAACTGCCAATGATCCGGCCAAGTGTGACGTCATAAAACTGTCTTTGCTGCTCCATCCTGTTCCCAGTTAATTCGAATATTGTGTGCTAAACGCACAGGTCAAGCTGCCAGAACTACTACGTATTATCTCGCATGATACTTATGATTCGTTACGACAGTACTGATACCAGATATATGACGACAATATACATTGCAAATTCACAAGCAGCTGCATGCAATTCACGAGCTCAAAAGGAAAATACTGCTACTAGAATTTATAGATCATCCGTATGTACTGTTTTCTCAATTTCCGATACGATTGGTCATGTATCTTGGCTTGTAGAGCTGGGTTTGGGTCAACACTTTGAGACAGACATTCCAGAAGTTAATAACTATGTGTACCCTGTCCACGGCCACACACATCAACTGTCTTTTTTCCGCACGTGTTCTAGTCTATGGTCTGGTTATGGAATACATCAGTGCCACCACAACAGACTACAGTAGTTATTAAAATTTGATAAATTCTGTCGTAAGACAGTGATATTTCTAGCAGGAAAATTATCAAAAGAGAGCCGAAAGAAAGAAGAAATATTATGGTTCAATCTTTAATGGTCGTAAGTTTGCCTATTATGTAACAGAACTTTTCTGAACTTCCTTGCTGTTTTAGTTATTTGCAATGAAAAGTGCGTTAAATATGGAACGAACGTGTAAGATCAGTCTTTCATTATGAACACGATTTGGAAGTGGGAGAGTACCACTCAATCACTACATTATGTAATCTATTAAAATTACGCATAAAATGTAGGAAATAAGCAGTTTAAATAGTTTGAAACTATTTGCACTAGTACAATCCAACATAAACTATACATAGAACGACGAAACGAGGCGTAGTAGAAGTAGTTATTCAGTATTTTCAATAGTAGCACGTAATGCTATGGACTATGAATAGCACCTGGATTACTGTGGTAAGGTTTCGATTGTGATGTTTCATGGCAGAACTCTGCATGAGATCATCGTGGCAGGATATAATTATTTCTGCATGAACTGTTACTGAACACTGATTTTCTTATTTAGTAGAACCTACATGACAAATCTTGGAACTTATTGCAACTATGAAATTTCATCAGTGATTAAATAATTAACTTTAGAATATTATTAGATCATAACATTACACCTTGACTCTCTAGAAATTTTCCCTTGCGACGCAGAAAATTTGCAGCCACAAGCTGGCAGTCTCCGTCTTCTGGTAAGTTAGACTGCTGAGACAAGAGTAGAGTTTTGCTATTGGCGGCGACATCCGAGCCCAACAAAACCAGGCGGGCAGGAATGGAGTACGTGCTCATGCGGAGCGCAGCAAGCTGCTGTGTGCTACAAACACAGCTAACCGCGACACAACAAGGTCGCTCACACCAAAACAGGAGGAAGCTTCCGCAAAACGGCCAACTCCCGTCGCTTTCTACGAGAACGTACAGTACCTTTCAGAACTACAATAACAATACAACTGCTGCTGCTGCTACTACTACTACTACTAATACTACACAAATAATAATAATGCTTACTGCCAGGAAGGGGACTGATGTCCACAGATGTCAAGTCCCATAGTGCTCAGAGCCATTTGAACCATTTTGAACCAAGTCCAAAATAAAATTCCAAACTGTTTCTCTACATCCTTTGAAATCAAAGCAAAAGTTCGACAGGGAGATGGACCTTTGCAAAAAGAATTAAATTCACAGGTTTTGTTTAAACCTTCGAGGATTACATTAAGAGCCCGCATCTCGTGGTCGTGCGGTAGCGTTCTCGCTTCCCACGCCCGGGTTCCCGGGTTCGATTCCCGGCGAGGTCAGGGATTTTCTCTGCCTCGTGATGGCTGGGTGTTGTGTGATGTCCTTAGGTTAGTTAGGTTTAAGTAGTTCTAAGTTCTAGGGGACTGATGACCATAGATGTTAAGTCCCATAGTGCTCAGAGCCATTTGAGCCATTTTTTTGATTACATTAAGAATACTGGCGAAGAAGTATACTGCTTAGCTTTTGCAGGTGATAAAGCCTGCCGGTCGAAGTGGCCGTGCGGTTAAAGGCGCTGCAGTCTGGAACCGCAAGACCGCTACGGTTGCAGGTTCGAATCCTGCCTCGGGCATGGATGTTTGTGATGTCCTTAGGTTAGTTAGGTTTAACTAGTTCTAGGGGACTAATGACCTCAGCAGTTGAGTCCCATAGTGCTCAGAGCCATTTGAACCATTTTGTGATAAAGCCATACTGGCAGCATATTTTTAAAGGGAAACAGAGCAAATTCATGAACTGAGAGAAGTAGCAGAGTGTTTGCTTTCACATCTTTTAAAAGAACGGAACCTATGTCAAATATGATGGACAATACAACGCGGCTAAACACCAGATAAATAACAACAAAAAGTGTGGATAGCTTTGTCTTGTGACAGCCAGAGCGAGAGCACCAGCAGCAGCGAGTACTGTTTGTATAAAGCGTTTATTTTGCATTTTGTTTACGACCTTCCACTAAGGAAGGGATTCTATTAGTGTTTATCTGCTCTGCATAGTAACTAACAGTTCTTGATAAAACTTTACGTAGTTTTCGTGTTAGATTTCTTAGTGTTTTCTTGATCGTTTAGAACAGAAAGCGCCCTAAAACCGTGTTTTGTTTGTTTCGCGGCCGTTAGCCACTAGTCACTTGAATCAGCAGTTGTCTTGTGACAGCCAGAGCGAGAGCACCAGCAGCAGCGAGTACTGTTTGTATAAAGCGTTTATTTTGCATTTTGTTTACGACCTTCCACTAAGGAAGGGATTCTATTTGTGTTTATCTGCTCTGCATAGAAACTAACAGTTCTTGATCGTTAGGAGAGAAATTTATTTTGTACTTATTTGCTGCGCTTAGCTTTTAAATAGTTTTTCTGGGAAAACCTAGCGTAGTTTTCGCGTCTCGTATTTCAGTGAGTGTTTCTTGATTATCAGAGTAGCTCATCAGAAGATTATCTTGGGAATTTGTCACCGTATAGAGTAGGGTAAACATAGTCATGTGTAGGGACTGTGGTTGTTGTGAGCGGACACAAGGAGAATTGGCCACTCTTCGGGGGCAGGTGGAGGCTTTGTCTGTTAGGCTCATCGAGCTCGAGGCGCAGGCGTCGGCTCGTAGTGGCGTTGGGGCAACTGTGGTGAGACCTATGCCTACTTCGGTGGCCTTGGAATCACATGGAACCCCTGATGTCGCTGCGTCTTCCGGCAGTGAGCATCTTACCGGTCAGCCATCACTCCAGGGTGAATGGCGGACAGTGGTGGGCTCGCGCGTGCCTGGCCGAAAGGCGAAGGTGGGATCTGGCCGCGTGGCAGCTGCCTTACCCCTTTCCAACAGGTACGGGGTGCTTCCTAGTGGTGATGACATCGTTTCCGAGCCACCACAGGATGCCTCGCCTGTTGGGCCAGTGGCCGATTCTCCGGCAAGGTCCCGACAGTCACAGAAGGCGGGCCTATTAGTTATAGGGAGCTCCAACGTTAGGCGGGTTATGGAGCCCCTCAGGAAAATAGCGGGTAGGTCGGGGATGAATGCCAGTGTGCACTCGGTGTGCTTGCCGGGGGGTCTCGTCCGTAATGTGGAGGAGGCCCTTCCGGCAGGTATTGAACGCACTGGGTGTGACCGGCTGCAGATAGTAGCACATGTCGGAACGAATGACGCCTGCCGCTTGGGTTCTGAGGCCATCCTTGGTTCCTTCCGGCGGCTGGCCGATTTGGTGAAGACAACCAGCATCGCACGCGGAGTGCAAGCTGAGCTTAATATCTGCAGCATAGTGCCCAGAGTCGATCGCGGTCCTCTGGTTTGGAGCCGTGTGGAGGGTCTAAACCAGAGGCTCAGACGACTCTGCGACTATAATGGTTGCAAATTCATCGACCTCCGTTATTGGGTGCAGAACTGTAGGGCCCCCCTAGACAGGTCAGGCGTGCACTACACACCGGAAGCAGCTACTAGGGTAGCAGAGTACGTGTGGCGTGCACACAGGGGTTTTTTAGGTTAGAGGGACCCCCCCTTGGGCGAAACGATAAAATACCTGACGGCTTACCAGAGAGAACATCAGCATCGTTGATAAAGAACGTCCGTCCTCAGAGACCAAAAACAGGAAAAGTTAACGTAATATTGGTAAACTGCAGGAGTATCCAGGGCAAGGTTCCTGAATTAGTATCGCTTATTGAAGGAAATAGTGCGCATATAGTATTAGGAACGGAAAGTTGGTTAAAACCGGAAGTGAACAGTAACGAAATCCTAGACACAGAATGGAATATATACCGCAAGGATAGGATAAACGCCAATGGTGGAGGAGTATTTATAGCAGTAAAGAATTCAATAATATCCAGTGAAGTTATTAGCGAATGCGAATGTGAAATAATCTGGGTTAAGTATCAAAGGTGGGTCAGATATGATAGTCGGATGCTTCTATAGACCACCTGCATCAGCAACCGTAGTAGTTGAGCGCCTCAGAGAGAACCTGCAGAACGTCGTGAAGAAGTTTCGTGATCATACTATTGTAATAGGGGGAGACTTCAATCTACCAGGTATAGAATGGGATAGTCACACAATCAGAACTGGAGCCAGGGACAGAGACTCTTGTGACATTATCCTGACTGCCTTGTCCGAGAATTACTTCGAGCAGATAGTTAGAGAACCAACTCGTGAAGCTAACGTTTTAGACCTAATAGCAACAAATAGACCGGAACTTTTCGACTCCGTGAATGTAGAAGAGGGTATCAGTGATCATAAGTCAGTGGTTGCATCAATGACTACAAGTGTAATAAGAAATGCCAAGAAAGGAAGGAAAATATATTTGCTTAACAAGAGTGATAGGGCACAAATCGCAGAATATCTGAGTGACCACCATCAAACGTTCATTTCTGAGGAAGAGGATGTGGAACAAAAATGGAAGAAATTCAGAAACATCGTCCAGTACGCCTTAGATAAGTTCGTACCGACTAAGGTCCTAAGCGAGGGGAAAGATCCACCGTGGTATAACAATCATGTACGAAAGGTACTACGGAAACAAAGAAAGCTTCATCATAGGTTTAAGAGTAGTCGAATCATAGCTGATAAGGAAAAGCTGAACGAAGCGAAAAAGAGCGTAAAGAGAGCAATGAGAGAAGCATTCAACGAATTCGAACATAAAACATTGGCAAACAATCTAAACAAGAACCCTAAAAAGTTTTGGTCATATGTAAAATCGGTAAGCGAATCTAAATCCCCTATTCAGTCACTCGTTGACCACGATGGCACCAAAACAGAGGACGACCGAAGAAAGGCAGAAATACTGAATTCAGTGTTCCGAAACTGTTTCACTGGGGAAAATCGTAACACGGTCCCTGACTTCAGCCGTCGCACGGACGCCAAAATGGAAAATATTGAAATAAACGATATCGGAATTGAAAAACAACTGCTATCACTTAGTAGCGGAAAAGCATCCGGACCAGACGAGATACCCGTAAGATTCTACAGTGATTATGCTAAAGAACTTGCCCCCTTTCTATCAGCAATTTATCGTAGATCTCTGGAAGAACGTAAAGTACCTAGCGACTGGAAGAAAGCGCAGGTCGTTCCCATTTTCAAGAAGGGGCATAAATCAGATGCGAATAATTATAGGCCTATTTCGCTTACGTCAATCTGTTGTAGAATAATGGAACATGTTTTATGTTCTCGTATTATGACGTTCTTAGATAATACAAGTCTCCTTCATCATAACCAACATGGATTCCGCAAACAGAGATCATGTGAAACTCAGCTCGCCCTACTTGTCCAAGAAATTCACAGTGCCGTAGACACTGGCGAGCAGATTGATGCCGTATTCCTGGACTTCAGGAAGGCATTTGATACGGTTCCGCACTTACGTTTAGTGAAAAAAAATACGAGCTTACGGAATATCGGACCAGGTTTGTGATTGGATTCAGGATTTCCTAGAAGAAAGAACACAACATGTCATTCTTAACGGTTCAAAATCTGCAGATGTAGAGGTAATTTCGGGAGTACCGCAAGGAAGCGTGATAGGACCTTTATTGTTTACAATATACATAAATGACTTAGTTGACAACATCGGTAGCTCCGTGAGGCTATTTGCAGATGACACGGTTGTCTACAAGAAAGTAGCAACATCAGAAGACTCGTACGTACTCCAGGAAGACCTGCAGAGGATTAATGAATGGTGCGACAGCTGGCAGCTTTCCCTAAACGTAGATAAATGTAATATAATGCGCATACATAGGGGCAGAAATCCATTCCAGTACGATTATGCCATAGGTGGTAAATCATTGGAAGCGGTAACGACCGTAAAATACTTAGGAGTTACTATCCGGAGCGATCTGAAGTGGAATGATCACATAAAACAAATAGTGGGAAAAGCAGGCGCCAGGTTGAGATTCATAGGAAGAATTCTAAGAAAATGTGACTCATCGACGAAAGAAGTAGCTTACAAAACGCTTGTTCGTCCGATTCTTGAGTATTGCTCATCAGTATGGGACCCTTACCAGGTTGGATTAATAGAAGAGATAGACATGATCCAGCGAAAAGCAGCGCGATTCGTCATGGGGACATTTAGTCAGCGCGAGAGCGTTACGGAGATGCTGAACAAGCTCCAGTGGCGGACACTTCAAGAAAGGCGTTACGCAATACGGAGAGGTTTATTATCGAAATTACGAGAGAGCACATTCCGGGAAGAGACGGGCAACATATTACTACCACCCACATATATCTCGCGTAATGATCACAACGAAAAGATCCGAGAAATTAGAGCAAATACGGAGACTTACAAGCAGTCGTTCTTCCCACGCACAATTCGTGAATGGAACAGGGAAGGGGGGATCAGATAGTGGTACAATAAGTACCCTCCGCCACACACCGTAAGGTGGCTCGCGGAGTATAGATGTAGATGTAGATGTAGATGTAGATACCTGGACGTATGCATTACAAGCAATGACCTAGATAACGAAGCCTAGAAAATATGAGACATAAAATTCCAAATAGTTTTTCAAAAAAAAATGGTTCAAATGGCTCTGAGCACTATGGGACTCAACTGCTGAGGTCATTAGTCCCCTACAACTTAGAACTAGTTAAACCTAACTAACCTAAGGACATCACAAACATCCATGCCCGAGGCAGGATTCGAACCTGCGACCGTAGCGGTCTCGCGGTTCCAGACTGCAGCGCCTTTAACCGCACGGCCACTTCGGCCGGCAAATAATAGTTTTTCAGATCGCACGAAACATCAAACATCATTACAACAGTGCCATAACGCCAACTGGTCATACGGCCACATACAAATCAAGAATAATCCCAGAAGGGCGAAACGCACCATAAACATATTTGACTCTAAACTGAAAGCAAGAACTCTCAGATATATGAACGTCAAAAGAAGTGTACAGGACATGGGCATACAACCAGGAGAGAAAAAAACAACGGAACATCTACAAACTGGCTTTCCGAGACCAGAAGCTACGCACAATTAACCGCAGAAAAACCAATAAATGAGAGCAACTATTACAGTGATCGTACGATTATCGCAGTCCTTTTATCTACATCTACATCGATACTCTGCAAATCACATTTAAGTGCCTGGCAGAGGGTTCATCGAAGCACCTTCACAATAGTTCTCTATTGTTCCAATTTCGTAGAGCGCGCGAAAAAAACGAATACCTATATCTTTCTTTGCGAGCTCTGATTTCCCTTACTTTGTTGTGATGATCGTTTCTCCCTTCGTCAACAAAATATTTTCGCTTTCGGAGGAGAAAATTGGTGATCGAAATTTCGTGAGAAGATTCCGTCGCAACGAAAAACGCCTTTGTTTTAATGATGTCCATCCCAAATCCTGTAACATCTCAGTGACACTCTCTCCCCTATTTCGCAATAACGGGCTAACGAAATAAGAAGATAATACATAACTCCAAGTAACGCAAACACACCAGATAACACAAAATGTAGAAATAATATGCATTCATCTTTAGGAAGACTGAAACAAATTAATCAAAGCGAGAGACACATGAATCACTTGGTCGCTAACGATGTTATGAAGATGAAGGTTCGAACTGCATGCGAAAGTCTTCAGGAAAACATACATAAAGTCGCATGACAGAATTTGTTACTACAAGGAATTAATAGATCTGTAAAGAAAGGAAAGAAAACAGAAACTAAAAGTGTAATTCAGCTTAGTTTGTTGCTAAGAATCTTGAACTAAATGCTGGGAGCACAGCAACCCCTTGCGGCGATGTCGGAAGTTCCTCGAAACAGACCATTCAAGCACGTGGAAGTCATAACTGTGGGACGAACATTACCATCTGAAGGTGTGGTGTTGTTTAGTAACTTTTTTACGTTGTCTTTTTAAAAAATAATGTTAAAATGTGAAATTTCACTTTAAGTAAAATCACTGAATGCAGACATTAATGATTTTTAATTATTTCCAAAGTGTTGTTAACATTTCTGCTAATATTCAGGTATTAAATAATGACTACACTTTTCACGTTCAGTTCACAGTTATGATGATGTAATTCAAAAGGAAAATGGTTCAAATGGCTCTGAGCACTATGGGACTCAACTGCTGAGGTCATCAGTCCCCTACAACTTAGAACTACTTAAACCTAACTAACCTAAGGACATCACACACATCCATGGCCGAGGCAGGATTCGAACCTGCGACCGTAGCGGTCTCGCGGCTCCAGACTGTAGTACCTAGAACCGCTCGGCCACTTCGGCCGGCAATTAAAAAGCAAATTTGTATTTAATATCCGACCTACATCAATGCTTCACCCACCAATAGTACATAAAGTTCCAGATATGTGTTAACTTGTATTTTTATAACAATTCATGTGTTTGAACTTTTGGGATTTTACTCAGAGTACTTGAATACTATTGCAATTTTTATTTGTAAACACAAAAATAAATCCCATAATGACCGATTACAAGAAGAGTGTCTTCAGCCTACGCTTCTTGCAGTTGCTCAAGGAAGTGAAGAGGGGAACGACAACATTCTAACAACAACTGATGCATTCAGCAGTGCAGTCGTACTTCAAAGTGCAATCAAAGTAGTTCAGATGTCTGATGTCCGTCAAGAAGACTACAACACGGGTGAAGATCGAACTATGCAGCAGTGTGTACGGTAAGGTTTGACCAGTTGGTTTGGTTTGTTGATTTGCGGGAGGGCATCAAACAGCGAGACCATCGCTCCCATCGGACTATGAAAGGATGAGGAAGGTTTTGTTTAGACATAGACGGTGTCCATAATTAGAAGTTCTAGTTTCAAAGTGCTGTAGAAAACGGACCACTGCTCAGAATGACAAACTCCTCAGGACCGACAAACTCCTCAATCTGCGAATGGTTCGCCTCGTCTTTCATTAGACCGATAACCTTGTTGTTTGCTGGTGTTATACCACAGGCAGTATTTGTTACATATCCAGATGTGTCTAATGCATCTGGATGGCAACTTATTACTTAATATGGATCAAAAACGTTCGTTCAATAGATGACAGTCTGTGTCCATACAATGTAGCTCTGGGTCTGCAAAATGAGTTTCTGCACACTCATAATAAAATTGTTACGTATAGTGTTCGGACAGGACCAATATACACATACCGACATAGGCAGTTTTGTGATCTCTACCGATACTTTAGCCACCTCCAGAGGAGGCCCGTGTAAAATGTGGCCTGGCGATATAATATTTTACGCGCTGTGTTAAACACCTATCCCATTTCGTTTTTAACCGAATGTTACAATGGTTTATAACATTCGCCTTTGTTTTGCCGCAAATTGCGTTTCTCATACATTTATAAAAATCTTTTTTCAAAATTGCATGTCACTGAAGCCCTCTTAGCAGTGAATATGTGACTGTATATCTTCCTCCAGCGTGATTGGTTGAAATAAATATCGTGAGTTATTCTAATCCCTTCCATTCCCAAATTTCGACACTGTATTGCATTTCATACATCTTTTTATTCGCTAGCGTTGTAATCACCTTGAGGAGGGAGCTGTTGCGCAAAACTCGGTGCTCTGGACATACTGGCAAATCATTGTGTTCGTCTTGCAAACTATTGGTATATGTCATATCCATCTCCACTGACATATCCTACATCAGAATCTGCTACCACATTTGAAATCACCTAATCCGGCAATTTCATCATATGACAGCCATCGAAATCCTCGAGTAGGCACAAATTGTTAAATGCCATGTCCATATAAATTGTTTAGATCCGCCTACAGGATGTAACTCAAATTGCCAGATATTTTGTTAAATATTCACCGATTTACAAGTTATTTACTTTGACGCATTGGCAACGCTCCACAATTTCCGTGCTGTATAAACAACAGAGTGTTGAACTGGTTAACAGTATGATCTTGACTGTGCTTTTGAGCACCGTGTCGCACAAAAGCTCTGGTGTGGTGTGTTGCAATGCAGGGTACAGTGTGTATGTTTCTATGGATACACTCCAGAATTTTCCGAAAATGTCGCCCAGTAAGGGTACATCTGCGTCTATGTAAAGTTCTATATAACCCCCAAAATCAAAGATATTGAACTCTTGCTGAATGCTCACTGCATGTCCATATTCCACATCCATTATGGCGTTGCCTGTAAGGTTATTGGAAAATGCCGTTATGTTGGGCAATGTGGTTTAGTTGAGTTTCCCCATAAATTCCAGATATTTCTATGGAAAGAAGCTTTCTTCATTACAATCTGAAACTTATCATCATAAGGATGTGCAGCTCGAGTGAGGTGCATGTCCTCCTGATGCATGGTTCCAGCACGTTTTTCAAGCAGCGCATGTATAAATCATATCGGGTCAAGGGAGTGCAGCATGATGTTCTTGGTGATTCACTAGGACAAAGAAATATATTTTTCATTGCTCTCAGGTAGGGCACTAACCTGATCATTGTACAAACCAATATCAGCCAAGTGCTCAGTTAGGATGTGAGCATCACACCCACTCTAACTGCGGAAGAAAAGGGCATGTGTTATCATAGTTAATAGTTCAGGTTACATGCGTTGTGTGCTGCACTGTGCAACGTGCCACATGGATGGCAATGATCCCTACACAGAGTTTCAGTTTTTTATCTAATAGCACCCCACAAACATCTGGTTCTTTCAGTTTTCCAAGTTCCATCTCCTTAAATTCTCACCTTTTTGCAGTTTCTTCAGTTTTAATCTGCAGTTCATAACCAACCTTTGCCTGAGAGAAGTAAAGCTGTGAGGACGGGGCGTGAGTCGTGCTTGGGTAGCTCAGTTGGTAGAGCACTTGCCCGCGAAAGGCAAAGGTCCCGAGTTCGAATCTCGGTCCGACACATAGTTTTAATCTGCCAGGAAGCTTAATAATGGCAGACATTTCACAGTTCGTGTAGAAATTAATAATAACCAGATGAATCATGATTCCTCAAAAAGAAACATGTACATTACCATTATTTGCACGACAACTCTGATGGTGTAACGAGATTTCCAATATTTAAAATTTAACATCTGACTGTAAGTTATACAAGTAACACTAATCAACGAATTTCCAAAATCTAAACGGTTCATCCGATTTTGTCGATCGACATGTCTTTAGAAAGCTATTAGTGTAAACCTAGACAGGTATGAATTACAAGCATGTAACTTGAATAGTACATGAGTTATTGGAGGTCAAAGTGGCCAATTACTATTAATCGTGTCAGGCCATAAGTACTCCACAGTTACACGTAAAAACGGTAGCAGCTTGCTTATAAATATATTTATTCGTCTATGTCTTTGTTTATTTCCGATATATACTATTCATGAAGAAATTGGTCAAATATTTACTGTATTTTAGAAAGCACAGAGACATTAGGCTACTGGCCTACTTTTGGTTTCTATTCCTTTGAGATATCCAGAATGAGATTTTCACTCTGCAGCGGAGTGTGCGTTGATATGAAACTTCCTGGCAGATTAAAACTGTGTGCCGGACCGAGACTCGAGCTCGGGACCTTTGCCTTTCGCGGGCAAGTGCTCTACAAACTGAGCTACCCAAGCACGCCTCACGCCCCGTCCCCACAGCTTTACTTCTCCCAGGCAAAGGTCCCGAGTTCGAGTCTCGGTCCGGCACACAGTTTTAATCTGCCATGAAGTTTCATCCTTTGAGATATGTTTATTTGATTTGTTTATGTATTTAATAATATGTGTTAGGGCATGTTCATGGTCCAACCATAGGAATATTTATTTAATTTCAAGTTATTTAAATGTAAATCCAGTATTTCATATGTGTTTCAATATGTTTGTGAGAGTGCTTTGGCTCGAAGACATGGCGGGAGCGTTCTAGCCAATCACAGCGCTCGTTAATAAAGAGTGCTGGACGGGAAGCAGCGACTGACGGTCGCGGGAAAGACTTGGAGAGTGGAGCAGTTTGCGCGTGGTCGCGGGAGATAGAAATATTTCGTAGTGCCAACTTGTGCACTTGTGAGATTTCCGTGGCTTCTGATGTGAAGACGTAGTATGCGTTTACAAGTGAATATCTCGCGAGCTATGTTGTTGCTCATAACTAATTACGCGTAGTAGGGATCTATTGTTTCCCCGTTATTCAACTTATATTTTATTTAATTGCTGGACCATCGACGCCAATAAGTGTTTTGCGGTAATAAATGACATTCTTAAAGGTACTTCTGCTATCACATTCGTCGTTTAAAGTTGTTAAAAATAGTACCTGCAGGTTTTATTTAATTGCAATATTTCATTTATAAATTTCTATGTCACATTCAAAATTCGCAATTGCCGAGTGATAGGAACCATCGACCATTCGATTCATGTATATTTTCATATTGTATACTGTAGACTCAGCAGTATTTGGCTTGTAATGTGGCAACTACGTATCCCAGCCGCTAGACAACGAAACCAGCCAAAACTTTCAATATTTCAACTCTGAGTCAGTGGGTACGTAGCTGAGGGCCTCATCACATCATTTTTATTTTTGAAAGCCTGCAATATTTCTATGTCATTTATTGACCCAAGAGTGCAAAAAAATGGTTCAAATGGCTCTGAGCACTATGGGACTTAACATCTATGGTCATCAGTCCCCTAGAACTTAGAACTCCTTAAACCTAACTAACCTAAGGGCATCACACAACACCCAGCCATCACGAGGCAGAGAAAATCCCTGACCCCGCCGGGAATCGAACCCGGAAACCCGGGCGTGGGAAGCGAGAACGCTACCGCACGACCACGAGATGCGGGCCAAGAGTGCAAAAATCTCTGCTTCCTTAGCGTTTTCCGAATTTTGCTAGTCCCATCCTGATGGTCCCAACATTCCTGTGGAGAAAATGCCATAGATATGTATTGTGTGTATGATGATTCCAAGGAAAAAAGAAAACATTATAGATAAGAATCATAGGCAAGCATAAATATAATTTTTTTGGTACTTATGTAAGATTTCATCAGTGTCAGTACCAGGCCATTCAGATTTCATCTGCTCATCGAGAGGATCAGTTTGAGGTATGTTGCTTACAATAGACTTGAGCTCAGCTTCAGTAGCTAACTGGGTATTGATCCATTCTGACATAGCTATATCATTATGAAGTGTGCATACAAACAAAATGTATGATAATAATTGATAGCACACATCCTGTACTGTATGCAGGTCCCGATCCAGCTACTGCCGGGTCTGGACTGTTACTATGGGTTTTTGGCAAGGTTAGTTTCAGAGGGTGGCCGGATGCCCTTTCTGTCGCCACCCTGTACCTCCAGGGACGGAAGTAGTGTACCCCAGCTGTCTGCATGTAGTGTAAACCATGAAATAGTGTGAACATTTTTCAAATGTCGGAGACTCGTGTAACTGAGGCGGGACATGGGGACCAGCCAAGTGTTCACCTAGTGGGATGTGGAAAACCGCCTAACAATCACGCCCAGGCTGGCTGGCACACCGGCCCTTTGTCATTAATCCAGCAGGTGGATTCGCTCCAGGGCCAGCGCGCCTACCCGAGTCCAAGAAGCAGCACATTTGCACTCTCAGCTAACCTGGTGGGTTGTTAGCATGCATAAATTATTGTTATTGTAGGAAGAATTTTTATGGGTTATCACTTACATATTCGTTCTTCTGCAATCGGTTTCTAGCCCTGGGAACTTTCGGCTGAGACTGTTCTCATATATTGTGCCACTAAAATGTCTGTCGTCTCGTTGTGTTCTATATTGTTTGCTGTGCCGTCGACTCCTTCTGACATAGCTATGTAGTTATCAAGTAGACTTACAAACAAATAATCTGATAAGCGTTGTATCCAAATATAAATTACTATTATTGTAGAAATACTTTTATGAGTTAGGACTTGCACATCCGTTACTACATTTTTCAAAAAGTTCATTGTTCATGTTTAACAATGCTAAAGTTATAATACACTAACACAACCAGCAATTGTTTTAACAACCAACTATCTCACTTTTTTTTAAAGTCATGCCGTTTTATACTTAGCACAGCACTGCCAATGTCTGTAGGTATGTTTTACAATGTAATGTTGTGTATGGAGAAACGTTCCTACATAAAGAGGGGATGCCATCTCACTTGGATTTTTCCAATTTCTCACCATTTTTACACTGGGCTGTATCCACCGTAATATCACAAAGTCACACTTACCTTAGGCAGCCATATTTTATAATGATGTCAGTGTGTTGGCTATATTGGGTCACAAATTGTAGCGATAAATGCAAGGGCTATATAAATATAGAGACAGCCATACTGGACCTCAAATAATACTAACTAAAATAAGACAATGTTGGAAAAACATCTGGCAACTATCTTGGGTAATACATTGTCGGAAAATAGTTGGAAGAACATCTGGCAACCATCTTGGGTAATAAATTGTAGCGATAAGGATAATAAGGCCTAAATAAACTACAGATAATAGCCTGAGTGGCCTACAGAGAAAGGGGAGTGGGGGGGAGGAGGTGACCTTGAAAGTGATATGTAGGGGAGTGGATCATAAATCATTGGGCTCATACCAGCTTTATCCCACTACTTATGTGAGGCTGGCAGCGTGCATTTAATGCTTTAAATATTGGCATCAAAATTTTATTAAATCTGTGTCCCACACCACGCAGGTAGTAGTAGTATTTGACAGTCCACTTTACTGAGTGTAGGATTTGGAGCATGCTGCGGTCATTAAGGCAGCCGAATGAACGTGATTCTGTCGCCTGCAGGATGGAAAAGGGCGGCTGTATCTGATTAAGCAGCAAATTTCTCAACTGTAACTAAGTCTCCGAGAACTACGGAGGGACCTGCCCTCGGGCGCTGAAAGCTAAAGTAAAGTTTGTAAGGGCAAGCGAAGCCAGAGCTCCGATGCTGTGACGCAGCCACAACTACCGTATATTCCTTCGTAATTTTACAGCAAAGTCCAAGCCAAGAGTGCGCATCCTTTGGTATCAGGCTCAGTGGTTTCACTCTACGATGGCCACTCACTATTCCTACTAATTACACTAATTCAGGAAATACATTTCGTACGGTGTTGAAACAACTTAATGTTTCCTTCTCATTGTCAGAGTAGTATAGTAATCAACAAATATAATAAGTGGTTCATTTAGCTCAGTTTCAAACCGAAACTGAGTGAATCAGATCGATTATGTACTAGTAGTTTTATAAAATTCTCGAGGTAATGATATATTTTATGTCTCAAAACTTAACAGGATTTCTGGAACTAACTTACAGTCTCTCTTTGTCCGTAAATAAATGAGCCAATCAGAAAATTATACAAAGTCCTATACCAAGAATTACTATGGCCGAATATAGTCAGGGATAAGCAGGGAAAAATGTCTGCACAAATAGCTACTCACAAGGTGTCTGAAAACATATCAGGTCACTTACGAGGAATGTGTGAACATCGTTGCAGCACTATAAATCACAAGGTAGGCCGTGCTTATTTTAATTCACTAATTTTGTTGTTTAATACCAATCTTCTGAAGAACTAAATATAGTTCAACTACTTTCAGACAGAAATGAATAACGAAAGCAATAATGCACGTCCTAATTTATAAATGCAGACACGTATGAAAAGTCATTCTTTGTACTGAGCCATGGTGGAAGGTCTTTCCCCAAGGGTATTCACCCAATCGACTAACTTTTCTTCTAGCCTCAAATTATGTTTTTCGACATGTGCAATGTGTAAAGACAAAGGGTATCGAAAGGAAGAAAGGATTCGCTTCAGTGATTAATATTTGGAAGAAAATTACAAAAAATTTCTCCTTGATAACGATTATGTAACACTAATCCCATCTAGTTATAGAGAGAATTTCATTTTTGTAAGGAAATGGAGGCTGATGAATAGAGTCCTGTGGCCTGTAGTCGTCCCCGGTCTGGACCAGGTACTTTTCAAGTTAATGACATGACCTAAAATATCTTTATAATACACTTAAATGTGGTTACCCAAAGTAACCGCTAATCCGGATAAGATGCTTTCAAGCGGCGGTCCTTTCTTTCACTTACGGAACATCTGAAATTGTCTAGGCAAACACGATTACAGCTCAGAATATTAGATAAGTCATCACTCAAATTAGAGGCTATTATACAGGCTTAGCCAATTACAGAGCCGGAATCCCCATCAGCGGCAACACTCAAACGACGAAGGCTCGGCCGCGACTTTAGTGGACAATATGCGCTCTCCAAATGAGACCACCCAATTAAACCTCCGCAACCGTGGCAGGGGCCGCTTCCAATTCCCTAATCCGCTCGTTAATGCAACATTATAAGGCCGAGGAGACGCCAAATCTGAAAGTGCGCTGCTCGCGTCAGTACTGTCTTACTCTACGAAAGACGATTGCTTCCACAATTATACTTCATTAACGAACAAAAATGCACTTTGTGTTCCTTTTCTTGATATGCGTATGGACGACAGTAGATGCAGATCACCGAAGTTCACCTATTTTAACTCGACGTCAAGCGAACCGCCTAAAGTGCTTGTTAGTGTCTATCTAATAAGCACATAACTTATGCAATCTCCTGCTAAAGACATACAACTACCATATTACTGCGTAGAGCTTCTACAGGTAATTCGATACGACATGAAATATTTGTAACACCGGAATGCTACTGCATGGGCTCGTAACAACAGTGTAAAATACGAGTCTATGGTTGCGAAAGCCATAGACACCAACGGAATCGTGAAATTAGCGAATGCAGCATTACCCCACAGAGAAGTAAATTAGAACTATCCTAGAAAGCATTCACCCTGAAAACGACAGGAACATTATGGGCAGAACGTTGCTCAGTAGTCTAAACGTGCTACTCAAAATCCATCCCAAGAGAAAGAGTTCTTAAGTTCAGCGTATTATTAGTATGTCATCCAACTAAATTCCCGTGGTCCGCTATAGCGACATCACAAGAACGTTAACGTTTAATGCGAAAGAACTGTTTCTCACGACCGGACTAAATAAATACGATTATCCCTCACGTTTCATCAAAACACAACAACAGTTTCGATTTAATCTCGTTTACAAATATATCTCATTTCACGCAGTTTTCACGAAATAATTTTTCCATTGGTGCGGTTGTCTTCAATTAGCTTGTATTTAATTAAACCGCTAGCAGTTATTCATTTACTTGCTCCTACTTCCAGTATGTGTACCAAGGAAATGTTTTGAGAAAACTGCCTGCCTCCACAGGAGCGGGGAATTCCCCAACTCCCGCTATCTGCATAAAGCTATAACCCAAAGAATGAGCCTAACCTCCAGCACTTCTTGCAAGAATGTGAACATTCCTGTTTATTGCCTGGTTGCAATTATCCTGCCTCTTACCTACAAAGATTGAGACATTCATATGCAGGCTGCAGCCGCGCTAACCTCTCCATTTCGCAAGTGCAGAATTATACATCTCTGATAGTAGCTCGCCTACAAAAACACGGCCAAGCGAGTTACCGTAATTGGTCAACTCACACGAAACTTACGTCGTTTTAAGATGGAACAAAAATCTTCTGCGGGGACAACTAAGGCGAGATTCTGAGCTCATTACGAACATTTTTTTGTTTCTCTTTTTAATGCTACAATGCCACTGAACTGAAGACTGTAACGTAAAACTATGCTATTTGTACGACCGTCGTCATTTACTGAATGTAGATGTAGATGTAGATGTATTTATGGATTAATTTATTGTTTCAACTTGGAACACTCTGTTTCAGAAAATTGGTATTATTATAGCAAACTGGTATTTGTTCTACGTTTATTTTTATGTTTACAAATTATTACTGAAATATGTCTTAAATATTTATAGTAGAATTCTTAAGGAGGAAAAACTATGCACCTATGAAAACTTAACTGCTTCATGTCGTGCTTTTGATTTCTTCATTTCCAATAAGCTGTGCCAAACTCCACTGTTACAAAAAATTTAATTTCGCCTCTCTCCGTGCTATATTACTGTAATAAGAATACAGAAATAGAGCCAGCATTGTAGGCTAAATATTGCAGCTTAAGATCTCGTTGAGAACGATGTTGTTGTTGTAGTCTTCAGTCCAGAGACTGGTTTGATGCAGCTCTCCATGCTACTCTAGCCGGTGCAAGCTTCTTCATCTGAATCCTTCTGAATCCGCTTAGCGTATTCATCTCTTGGTCTCCCTCTACGATTTTTAGCCTCCACGCTGCCCTCCAATACTAAATTAGTGATAACTTGATGCCTCAGAACATGTCCTACCAACCGGTCCCTTCTTGTCAAGTTGTGCCACAAACTCCTCTTCTCCCCAATTCTATTCAATACCTCCTCATTAGTTATGTGATCTACCCATCTAATCTTCAGCACTCTTCTGTAGCACCACAATTCGAAAGCTTCTATTCTCTTCTTGTCCAAACTATTTATCGTCCATGTTTCACTTCCATACAGGGCTACACTGACACTTAAATCTATGCTCGATGTTAACAAATTTCTCTTCTTCAGGAACGCTTTCCTTGCCATTGCAAGTCTACATTTTATCTCCTCTCTACTTCGACGATCATCAGTTATTTTGCTAGCCAAATAGCAAAACACATCTACTAATTTAA
The DNA here is from genome assembly GCF_023898315.1 of Schistocerca nitens. Classification (NCBI taxonomy): domain Eukaryota; kingdom Metazoa; phylum Arthropoda; class Insecta; order Orthoptera; family Acrididae; genus Schistocerca; species Schistocerca nitens. The sequence goes on from NC_064616.1 coordinate 914,668,501, forward strand.
GTGTCTCATTTCCTAACCTAATTACCTTAGCATCACCTCATTAAATTCGACTACACTCCATTATCTTCGTTTTGATTTGGAGATGTTCATCTTATATCCTCCTGTTGTAACAACAACGAAGTTATACTATTGTACATATAAATAATTTTTTCTCTTCTGAATTTTCGATAAATTAGTGTAATCGATGTTCTGATTTCATTTCTTTTTTTTTCATGTCATTGTGTTAAGAAAACTGTAAACAAATTTCGATGTGAATATTAATGTTTATGTCAAATGTCAAACAATATTGTAACAGAATTGAAATGTAAGAAACGTTGAAACTATTGTAAGATGTTAAAATTGTAAATGTGCGTCTGGTCCATACATAGGCAATGTATTAGGATATGTAGAATACAAAACCTCGGGTGAATACCCTGTCTGTAGGGGAGCGGTAAAAGGTGGATGGCAGGCGAGCGCGGGAAAATGCACACGGGCGCTGCACGGCATAACGGGCTCAGCAGTAGTAGTCGGAGTTGGGCATTGGTCTGAGCAACACGTTCTGGATCGAGGGGGCTCTCCTGGAAGACGCAGTTTCATTGAGCCTCGGATAAGCCGTCCCAACGCCCTTACAGCGTGGCAAAATTCCATAGGCACTAAATGGAAAAGTATTGAGACGCTAAGAAGAAGTACAGTGCCGATACATCAAGAGCCATTGCTGTGGTTGTATGTGTGCTCTGTGCTCGCCATCTCGCCGCCCGCCCACCGCCGCATCGATACGAACAGGTTGAAACTTTTAGTACTGTATATCAAAATTATCTTCCAACTTTGTCAGACCTTTGTTATCCGTCTATTAGTTCATTAACAAAAAAAGTTCTTTAAACATCAGCTGAAAGCACAGGTCGAAGAACAAGGAATTAAAATTAGTAAACAAATAGAACAGGTAGAACAAAAAGTGGTTAGTTTAAGCTCTGTAGTAAATACTATGAAATTTGAAATTGACACAATTAACAAAAATATGGATACTATGCTGGGGGAAATTGACAACATTAACAGTAGGTTTGATGTTGAAATTCTCAACATCCAAGAGAAAGTAGAGCCTCTAGTTGAAACAAAAGTAGACGAAAAAGTTTTCGGTTTTAAAACTGAGATCGTAAACGAATGTCAACATGGAATATCACAGTTGAAAAAGGCAGTATCAGACGCTGAAAGAGATTTAGGCGAAAAAGTTACCGGATGTGTACAAAAGTGTGAACAAAATACTTCGAAAATTCAAGGCAAAATTTTCGATCTTGAGAGTAAAATCAAAGATAGGCCTGGTGTTGTCTGCAATGGCACACCACTTACGAAGCTGTTGGAAGGTGAGGAACGCTTCGATCCCGCCAAGAAACATAACGGATGGCATCCGTTATATTTCATCAAAAATTGCGAGAGGATGTTTCCTGAACACTTGTCTGGTCAGGAAAAGATAATCGTAGTAATTAGCGCCTTATCAGGTGACGCTAAGCGCTGGGGAATTAACTTGAATACCGAACAAATGACGTTCGAAGAATTTAAGCAAAAGTTTACGCAAGAATATTGGCCCGAACAAAAACAGAATCATTTGTGGCGCGAGTTTATCATGGGCAAACTACATGATAACAGGGGCAGGAATTCTTTGAAAGATTTCTGCGAATATTGGTACCGAAAATTGACACATTTAAGAGGGAGAAGGTCCGATTCTGAAATCATATGGGAGCTATATAAAAAGTTTCCAGAAGATTCAAAGAGCTATGTGGGAAGCAATCATCGTAGCTTCCAAGCGTTTCTCGAGAGGGTCGAAGACCATTGGCGCGAAAGTCGTGCCAATTATCAGAATTTTGGTAACAGAAATATTCGCAATAATGACGAGAGAAATGACGGCGAAGGGTTTCGCGTCAACGTGATACAGAGAGGAAGAGGCAGAGGCAGAGGAAGAGCGAGTTATCCAGGTCGTGGTAGAGGGTACACCGCGCAAAATAATAACGACGCGGGAAACTGATTTCCGCGAACGTTGCGGTCCAAACGGAAGCGGACAGAACATACTGGCTCCGATTTAAGAAATGTTACCGGACTGACAGTAAAGTTATGAGACAGGTTAGAGACAGGCGTGGAACGACACAACGTGTTGTTGCGGAACAAGCGTCAGGTGCGAGCGCTGGTGAGTCATCTTCGCCGCGCAGAGCAATACATGTTAACAGGCGAGTGGAGCATCAGAGGGCAACGGCCCAGCCTAGCAGAACAACTGTTCAAAGAGAAGCCGCTAGCAATGCGACAGCATTAGGTACGAACATTGCCGTAAGAGCTGGTGAATACATTACGAGTGGTAATTCCGTGGCGAAGGAAATAATAGATGAAACTGTGGATACACAGAGAGGTGCGGTTGGAAGTGTTAGCAATGAAGTAAATGGCGAGAATGAGTTAGCAGAAGTAACTGATTGGCGTGTGCAGATCGACGATCTGTACAAGGGCCTCAAGCAATGTGAGTGGGAGGATTTTAAGAAGAAATATGAGGCAAGGAGGTTAATTAGCGAAAAAGGAAATAATAGGGACGTCGATAAAGTGACGTGGCCCAAATTTGAAGAGGAGAGAGTAAATAGCGCCACGCAAAGTACGCGTGCTGCCGATGGGACGAAGTTTAAAGATAGGAAGGAATTGGAGGATGAAATCCTAAGCATTGACGAGAAAGTAACTTCTGTTAACGATCCGCCAACAGTACAAGCTGCTACCGAAAGGCACCACGAGGAAGGGGCAGGTGATTACCTAAAAGTAATTGAAGTCCACAAGGATTACACTAAATATGAAGTAACAGTGGATGTGAGTAAAGCCGATAATGAGGCCGTTTTGCCAAAAGAAGATACTGAGTTAAAATCAAAGCCTGATGAAAATGCAGAGGAAGAACTTAGTGCCTGTCTCAGAAAAGCTTTTATGTTAGAACCTGAAAGCGATCCAGAATGGTCGGATTCGGACGATAGTTCAGATGACGAGTATTTCGGTACTAGTGAAAATAATGGGAATACAGCTAATTGCGATATTGTACCTATCGATGACGAAGTTTCAAAACAAAACCCAGATGTTGAGACTGAACACAAGAAAAAGGAGCCATCGGACGACTCAGTGTTTATTTTGCAACGAGTTCAAGTAAGCAAAGACTTTGAGCTCCAGAAACCGAGAAAGCCACCAGATATAAATGGTTCACAGATCAGGAACGTATCTTGGGACGATGTCACAGTCGACCAAGGTAGGTTGCGGAAAAAACAGGAAGGGGCATGATTTAGAGTCTGGGGCAGATTTATATTGGACTTTGAGAATGTCATGAACACAGTACATCATGAAACTACTGGGTTCCCACCGGAAGAAATTTTGTTAGGCAGCAGAAGTAAAAGTTTAATTGAGGAAAAACTAGAGTTTCCACCTTGTACAAGCTTGGGGTTGAGTCAAAAGAAAGAATTAGTCAGAAAAAGGGCAAAGCAAAAAGCTGAATCTAGATCTGAAAGACATGAAAAAAATCTGAAAGTTTCAAAAATTTAAAATTGGGGATTATGTTCTTTTAAAAACCCACAAAAAATCTAGTGAACTGAACCATGAAATTTCCAAATTTAAATATATTTATAATGGACCGTATATAATACAGGACATTCCACACGATAATGCTTACTACCTGATCTACCCAAAATACAAGAGACCTTTAGGTGTAAGAAACGTTGTGGACCTGAAACTGTATATTCCTAGGAGTGAGTGACCTAAGTACAATCAGAAAGCAATTTGCAGTAAATGTGCTGTATCTTATGCTGAAACTATTTTATTCCAAATGTAACAAATCTTTGTAAATATATGTATACCAATATCAGTGTATTAATGTACTCATGTAAGTTTCAAATTACCAAATGTACTATAAATGTAAAGATGTATGGAGAAAAGGACTGAAAAGAAAGGGTAAATGCTGCAAGCCAAATAAAAGACGGGACTGCCGAAAACCAAAGTGGGCAGTATATGAGTCATAATCTAAAGGACTGCCAAACACCAAAGAGGGCAGATAAATAGTTAAAGGAGAATTGTAAGTGTGGTGCAGGAGATGTAATAAAAAGATGCGAAATGGACTGCCCAAATCTGAATAATAGGCAGCAAATATGTGTAGTAAATTTTCTGAATATTATTGTGTGTTTTTTTAGTAAGTAAGGAAATGGACTGCCATTCAATGCAAGCAGCAACAAATTGTTTTATAGTATATATAGGTATTTGTATCTGCTTTTGTAGATAAGTGTTTGTGTTCCAAATTTTGATTTTATTTGTCTGAGAAATTTAATAATGATGAGTAATTTGCTACTTAAATAATGTTGTGATAGGAGGATGGACTGTGCTAAAGGCACTTAAGTAAATGATAAGTAAATGTTCTCGATATATTAAAAAGTATAGACCTCTATAATGTGCAAGAAAGGAAGTTTAGTGATACAAAAATTTTATAATGGCACATTCATACAAAGATTCACAACCCCTGTATAAATATAAAGTTCAGTGTTCCCACCAAATTTGCACTTAGTGAAATTTACTGGAAACAGGGGCATGTGTAACAACAACGACGTTATACTATTGTACATATAAATAATTTTTTCTCTTCTGAATTTTCGATAAATTAGAGTAATCGATGTTTTGATTTCATTTCTTTTTTTTCATGTCATTGTGTTAAGAAAACTGTAAACAAATTTCGATGTGAATATTAATGTTTACGTCAAATGTCAAACAATATTGTAACAGAATGAAATGTAAGAAACGTTGAAACTATTGTAAGATGTTAAAATTTTAATTGTGCGTCTGGTCCATACATAGGCAATGTATTAGGATATGTAGAATGCAAAACCTCGGGTGAATACCCTGTCTGTAGGGGAGCGGTAAAAGGTGGATGGCAGGCGAGCGCGGGAAAATGCACACGGGCGCTGCACGGCATAACGGGCTCAGCAGTAGTAGTCGGAGTTGGGCATTGGTCTGAGCAACACGTTCTGGATCGAGGGGGCTCTCCTGGAAGACGCAGTTTCATTGAGCCTCGGATAAGCCGTCCCAACGCCCTTACAGCATGGCAAAATTCCATAGGCACTAAATGGAAAAGTATTGAGACGCTAAGAAGAAGTACAGTGCCGATACATCAAGAGCCATTGCTGTGGTTGTATGTGTGCTCTGTGCTCGCCATCTCGCCGCCCGCCCACCGCCGCATCGATACGAACAGGTTGAAACTTTTAGTACTGTATTCGTGTGGACCAGTGTTACTTTTGTTCCATACTGTTCAATAACAACTTAAATTTTACCAGAACTGTCCTACCATTTAATTATCCTCACAACTAACCTAGACAGGATCCTTTCCACATGTTGTGCAATCCGAGTGTCCCGAGATGAAAAATTAAAGTTTGTGTTAATAATAATTACCTGCAGACCTAGCTATGTTAGGATGATGTTTAAAGAACTTTTTTTGTTAATGAACTAATAGACAGATAACAAAGGTCTGACAAAGTTGGAAGATAATTTTGATATCGATTTAGAAATGAAGTTTAATTATTTTGAGGCAGATATAATGGTATTTAAATGAGCAGGAAATAAGATAAAAAGAGTAGTAACTCATATATTGGAAATCTTGAGTGCATAATGATTTCAATAATTAATTGTTTTAATACAGTGATCATAACAGTTTCAAGGTCCCCCTCTTTTTCTTATTCATTTGAATTCTGAAGGGTACTGAACTGATTTGAGCAGCAAAGTTAAAGTCAATATAAAAACCAAAATTTATCAGTGTTTTACCTTTATCAAAATTGACATTGTGTGTCGAAAGTGCTATTTCTAGGGTAACCTATGCCCGATTTTAATCAGATCAATAGACAGTACGAAGTTTTGTAGTAAACATTATAGTATAATGTTATGTATTTATGGTTTATCCATATTAGTACAAAAAGTGAAATTATCAGTTCAGTAGATTTTCTGGTTCTAAAATTTACCATATTATGCAGTGTTGTTACGTGTTGTTTTGCATGAACGTACATCAACTTGTACAGGGAAGAAACTCAGTTAATGCCTAATTAGGCTGGCGACCGTATTATTAACAAACTGGTAGCATCTTCTGTGTTGTTTCTTGTCCGTACTGACGTGTAGTTGCATTTCGAACTTGCTTGACGTACCATTGTTATTACAAAGAGAGTGTAAGTCTGATTTTCCTCCATTCAGGTACACGCGGTCAATATCTATACAAAAATCCCTTCTCTTAAGGTGAAGCCCGTCAACTTACCATAGTACAGGCTTTAAGGAGTATCGTGTGCCCCACAAGCGCGCCGCTTTACACTGTCAAGACACTCTCCTTTTCGTTCAACTGCTCTTCCAGGTCCTTTGCTGTCTCCGGCAGAATTACAATGTCATCGGCGAACCTCAAAGTTTTTATTTCTTCTCCGTGGATTTTAATTCCTACTCCAAATTTTTCTTTTTTTTTTCCATTACTGCTTGCTCGGTATACAGATTGAACAACATCGGGGATAGGCTACAACCCTGTGTCACTCCTTTTCCAACCACTGCTTTCCTTTCATACCCCTCGACTCTTATAACCGCAATCTGGTTTCTGTACAAATTGTAAATAGACTTTCGCTCTCTGTATTTGACCCCTGCCACCTTCAGAATTTGAAAGAGAGTATTCCAGTCAACATTGTCAAAAGCTTTCTCTAAGTCTACAAACGCTTTCCTTAATATTGTCCTCAAGTACATCGCCCTTGTATAGACCCTCAATATACTCCATGCACCTTCCTGCTTTCCCTTCTTTGCTTAGAACTGGGTTTCCATCTGAGCTCTTGATATTCATGCAAGTCGCTCTCTTTTCTCAAAAAGGTCTCCCTAATTTTCCTGTAGGCAGTATCTATCTTAACCCTAGTGATATATGCCTCTACATCCTTACAATTGTCCTCTAGTCATCCCTGCTTAGCCATTTTGCACTTACTGTCGATCTCATTTTTGAGGCGTTTGTATTTCTTTTTGCCTGCTTCATTTACTGCATTTTTATATTTTCTCATTTCATCAATTAAATTCAATATATCTTCTGTTACCCAAGGTTTTCTACTAGCCCTCGTCTTTTTACCTACTTGATCCTCTGTTGCCTTCACTACTTCATCTCTCAAAGCTACCCATTTTTATTCTACTGTATTACTTGTCCCCATTCTTGTCAATCATTCCCTAATGCCCTCTCTCTGAAACTCTCTACAACCTCTGGTTCTTTCAGTTTATCCAGGTCCCATCTCCTTAAATTCCCACCTTTTTGCAGTTTCTTCAGTTTTAATCAGCAGTTCATGACCAATAGATTGTGGTCAGAGTCCACATGTGCCCCTGGAAATGTCTTACAATTTAAAACCTGGTTCCTAGATCTCTGTCTTACCATTATATAATCTATCTGAAACCTTCCAGTATCGCCAGGCCTCTTACATGTATACAACCTTCTTTCATGATTCTAGAACCAAGTGTTAGCTACGATTAAGTTATGCTCTGTGCAAAATTCTACCAGGCGGCTTCCTCTTTCATTCCTTACCCCCATTCCATATTCACCTACTACGTTTCCTTCTCTTCCTTTTCCTACTATCGAATTCCAGTCACCAATGACTATTAAATTTTCGTCTCCCTTCCCTGTCTGAATAATTTCTTTTATCTCATCATACATTTCATCAATCTCTTCGTCATCTGCGGAGCTAGTTGGCATATAAATTTGTACTAGTGTGGTAGGCGTGGGATTCGTGTCTATCTTGCCGCAATAATGCGTTCACTATGCTCTTTGTAGTAGCTTACCCGCATTCCTATTTTTTTATTCATTATTAAGCCTATTCCTGCAGTACCCCTATTTGATTTTGTATTTATAACCCTGTATTCACCTGTCCAGAAGTCTTGTTCCTCCTGCCACCGAACTTCACTAATTCCCACTATATCCAACTTTAACCTATCCGTTTCTTTTTTTAAATTTTCTAACCTACCTGCCCGATCAAGGGATCTGACATTCCACGCTCCGATCCGTAGAACGCCAGTTTACTTTCTCCTGATAACAACGTCCTCCTGAGTAGTCCCCGCACGGAGATCCGAATGGGGGACTATTTTACCTCCGGAATATTGTACCCAAGAGGACGCCATCATCATTTAACCATACAGTAAAGCTGCATGCCCTCGGGAAAAATTACGGCTGTAGCTTCCCCTTGCTTTCGGCCGTTTGCAGCAAAGCCGTTTTGGTTAGTGTTACAAGGACAGATCAGTCACTCGTCCAGTCTGTTGCCCCTGCAACTACTGAAAAGGCTGGTGCTCCTCTTCATGAACCACACGTTTGTCTGGCCTCTCAACAGATACCCCTCCGTTGTGGTTGGACCTACGGTACTGCTATCTGTATCGCTGAGGCATGGAAGCCTCCCCACCAACGGCAGGGTCCATGGTTCATGGATTGCCATCATTCAAGGATTTTATGTAACATAATATTTTCCTTTAAATCTTTGAAATTATTCTGTTTTCAGTTTCTGCCACTAGATATGAGATGAGTGAAAATGTTTTTACGTTAAGAGGGTACCAAAATACTAGTACAACCTTTTGAGCGATGTTCGTCTCACGACAAAGCAGGAAAAGTTTCGTGTAAATATATATCTAGAAATTCTTTCTTTGAGGTACTGTTGAGAGAACAGATTAGATTCTACATTTGCCAGCTCATAAAAACTGTTCCAACACAATCAACTCTGACAAAGTGCTCATAAGCACTCCGCTTGCTTTAAAAACGCAGGAACCCTTTGGATCATGGAGTATAGTCGGATTCGGAGCCTTTAAGTGGTACCGAATGGTTCCACAGGTTTCCTCGATATGTTGACGAAGCGTTTATGTATGTGTCCTCACAGATAAAAACCCAAAGAACTGAGTACAGGTAACAGATTAGCTCCTATAAATCTCTACGTTACAGTAGATATCGTGCAGTGTGACCAAATCGTCATGGACATCATCATTCATTCTGATCAAATTTTAAACATGAAACGTGTTTCCAATAGTAACTCAAGAACAAAACGTTCCGCACACACATTCATCTGCCATTTTCACAGTTTTGTTGTCAGTTCCAGTATTATTATACATTCCGTGTGTGGAGCCTCTTTACCTGCAGGTGGACAATGCCTACGCGATAATTTACTCAGTTTTTAAATGTTGCTGAGAGTACACATCTAAGCGAAAGGTACCAATGCCGCATATACTCGTAGGATGGTGACTTCACTACGACGTATTTCGCCCACAAAAGTAAGTTAATCACGCAAGCACATGGATAAGGTACAGGTACAAGTTTTAAAATTACACTTCCAGACATTAATTGCAAATATAGTGTGTCTAGAGCAATTCTGTCTCGTATTACTGACAGAGAGAAGGGTAAATTCTTAATTACCTGCACGTTCTTTATTGCGGCCGGTATTTTATTGCAGCTCTTCGTCATGCAAACAGTTTGAAAACAGCGCACGGTTAGGCCGCTGTTCGTATCGGTGAGTACAACAACTTTTAATATCGGCCGACGCTCCCTCTAAGACGATACTCTGCCGCCCCCTCCCCCGTTTCTGTCGTCCTCTAACTCCCTCCCTCTCTCTCTTTCTCTTTTTCTGCTTTTCTTGCTCACTTTTTATTATTTCTCGGGTCGAGCTCGATCAAGTAAGAAGACTTTGCGGTATATTAATCATTCATGAGCTAAATTCCCGGGCTCTTTATAGTAATTTTACTACATCCCGAGATCTAAATTAAAACGTGATTACAGTTTACTGTCCCTAGAAATAACAACTGCTAAAGGCGTGGAAGGCAAGAAAGGCAAAGAAAAAAAAAACGATTTGCATCGCTACGACTGACAGAAAAGCCAGCCAAATTTTATCCGGACCCCAGCGTGGCGTTCCGTTCCTTGCGTGTTTACTCAATATACCGCGCCTGCCCGCCTATCGATCGCGAGCTTTTCAGCATGGTAAATAAGTGCTCCGGAAAAGTGATATGTTCTGCATACAATTTAGACGATCCGCTTGCGTCATCAGCATTGTCTAGCCAGAGCATGCAGTGAATCACGCAGCCCTGCTCTTAAACGCAGCGCTGGCAAATCAATGAAACATTTAAATTGTGTGTTTAACTGACCCCCACACAGTACACGGGGCGCTTCTAGAACGCGACTTGTGAATAGAGTTTTCTCAGCAATTCGCCATTTTAGCGATATCTTGATCTCTGGAAGAAAGTCTCACTTTCAATTTAAATTTCCATTTGAGAACTTCTTGCGCTAGAAGACCGTATAAAAGCTGGGTGGTATTTGAATACAGTAGCCATTCGCAAGCATCCTTGTCTAACAGAGAAACATAAAGAAGAGTTTTCTGTTATCCAGCTTGATACTGCCCGATAAGTCCAATCGACTGCTCAAGCATAAACGAGTCAGTCCTGAGTTAACCTGCTGTTTAATAATGACATTCGAAAATCTGAATCTAGTATAAGACGAAATATAAATTCAGTTCCTTGCAATAAGTATAATGAAGAACCTTTTAAACGTTTCTACAAAAATAAATAGATCTTTCTATAGAGATGGGTGAGAGTTCCATTGTGGTTTGCTTAAAATTTTTCCAAATGTTCCAGACACTCTTCAAACACTTTATTGCACTTAGCTGATTCCTGTTTGTTTTCTAAAATGCAATAAAGCTCTACACGGGCAGTAAAACGTGTTACAGAATGAAGGTTGACCGTCGCTCAGGCCCGACTTTGATTCTAACACGCAACTAAGAACTGTACGTCTGTCGCGTTTATCTGTCGGCTAGGCATTTATCCATGCCGATGCTGAGTAAAAACGCAATAGTGCATTACACCCAAAAAAACTCTGTTATTATCTTAGGCTATCATCAGATGGCTTATAAAACGAAAATCTAGTTGTGGGTAAATAAAAATTGTTGCCAAACGTCATTATTTTTTGTTCTCAACGAAGCTACCTTAAATTACAAGTAGATGTTTGTTGAAGTGATAGTACTGTTACACAAATAACATTTTCAGTTGCCTATTAACCTGAATCTGTAATCATGATCACCTGCAATTTCACCCCATAGTACATCAAGGCTATTTCTCCGTATGTTTATTGTGCTTTTGAGCTTTAAGAGATTTCTCCTCTTCCAGTATTAAAACTACTGTATTCGACGAATGTAATCAGCGTTTTGTATCATTCGTATTTCATCCACTCTAGATCTCTACACTAAGGAAATAATAGTTATAAATTATTTAGCGTCTTGATAATGTCTTCAGTTGTTTAATACTGTTTCTGTATGACTTAAGTTAAATGAAGTCAAATTACATAGGTGCGTACACACACACACACACACACACACACACACACACACTTATGTGTGATATATCAGGGTCATTCATTCAGTCTAACAGTTTGAGAGGGATTTTTTTTTAATGAAATGTTCGTTTGCTCTTCTCTCCCTCGTAAATTTTATTTTTCGATTGTTGTAAATATCAGACTTTTCTGGGAGTTATTTGACTGGAAGCAAAGAAATGATGACAAAAACAAAAATAAAACAAAGAGGATAACAAAAAAGGAAATGTGGGTTCATCCTCTCGTCCATGTCGACGTCATTAGAGACGGAGAAGTAACTGAGGCCAAAGCGGACAGAGGAAGAAATCACCAAGGACATGTTGGAGGTACTATTTCGGTATCTATATACGTTTTTTATCCTTCCGTCTCATTTGCTGACTGTTATTTTTTGCTGTCTTAGGGTAGTCAGCGTCCTCTCCAGATCTGATTCCTTCTGTACCTCTGCGATACATTTCTATTAGCATGTCATTACTATCATTCGACATAAACGTTATATTAAGAGGCTCTTACTTGAAATAATGATATTCCTATAACAACACATATTCATTTTTAACTTGAAAACAAACTTCAGGATCAAAACAATGCGGAACCTTAACACCGCCGTCACATCCACCGATTTCAAAAATTCTACGTAGAGAGACAGACAGTATTCCTAACACTGGAAGAAGCAGGTATCGACAAAACTATCAGACAATTATTCGAAGATAGTCACAGACACAACTTCAAAAGTTAAATTCCTAGGAGAAGTTTCTGAACACTTCGGGATTAACTTATGAGTTCGATGGGGCGATGGGATCTCACCGCTACTCCTCAATCCTTTCTTAGACGAGGTCATGAGGGAGTGGGATAAGGAACTACAAGAGAAAAACAACGGAGTAATCGCCCTAGGACAAGGAAGAGAAAGATTCGAAGTGAAATGACTCGCTTTTGCTGAAGATATTGCAATAATTTCTAAGGACAAAATAGATGCAAAGATAATGACAGGAACACTTCAGAAAATGCACCTAAAATCGGATCACAAATATCTTTTGAGAAAACGGAATGCATTGAATATAAACACCACAGAGCAAAATATATATAAACACAACACGAAAACATCAAAAGAATTGATAAGTTTAAGTATCTGGGAGAATGGATAAAATAAAATTTATTAGATAACATCAAATGTAAAGAATGACCATAGAAAACGGCATTAGCATACAAACTCACTCAAAACGGGTATAAGAAAACATAAATATATTTCTTGGCAAAACTTAAACAATATGCAACAATAATTAAGGCGGAAGCACTATACAGACCTGAATGCCTAATACTGAATAAAAGTGGCGAACTAGACCTGGCAAAAAAGATGGAGGAAACACTCGGAAAAATTTTGGGACCATAAAATGACAAAGATAACAACTAGATGGAGGATAAAAGACAATTATCCAGAAAGATAGAAACAGTCGCAGACACAATAAGGAAAAGGGAGTTAAAGACTTATGGTCCTATTTACACAATGAATGACATGTTAACAAAGAAAATTTTTAATTTAATTTCCCGATTAAAAAACGCCAGGAGATGGTTGGAACAGACAAGCAGGGACTGAAGAAAACTTAACGTCACAGAGGACACCATACTGGACAGGGAAAATTTCGGGCTACTGATCAATACTGCAAAATTTCCTATCCAACAACAAAAACCTCAATCTAGAAAGATGATGCCAACACAACAGAGGCAGGCCATCAGAAAACGTACGAAGAAGGTCCGGGAAGTGAAGAAGAAAAAGACTGCACCATATTCTCAGCATCTAACCGTCTAGAAATGGCCAAATTCTGTAGTAAAAAGATGTCATTATTGTCCTTTTGTCTTGAGACTTTTCCACGTTGTGGTGAAATGCACTGGGTCTCAAATTAAATTCTTCATTGTATAACAGAATTTTTTTCACCAAGTAGCTGCCAAAAATTTATTTGCATACTGGATTCTGAGTATTGTAACTCCATTTACTCTTTTCAGCAATTTAGGGCTGTATTAATGCCATAACAATTTAGGATTGTACCAAAACCATATTAGACACTGACTGTTGGCAATGAAACAGCTTACACACGGCCGTGAAAATTTGGTTATGTTTATCCAAGAACATACATGAGTGTCAATAAAAAGATAAAATATTGAGGTTCAGTTCCGAAAGTGTCAGTTTTGAATGTACTTAGATTAACACGTGCCAATATTCAATGGTACATATAGCGTCTTGCATTGTCGACAGTAAACATTCCAATATGGCGTTAGCACAACTCTAATTTAATTAAATGAATTATTACATAAAATGGAGTTATAGTACTCTGAAACCTTTACGCAAATAAATAAAATTTGGTTGCTTCTTGGGGCTTTTTTCCTTTATGCAACAACTGTAATTATTATCATTATTATTGTAAGTATTATTATTATTATTATTATTGTGTACAGATCATCTACCGCGCTCGTCTGAATGGTAACTCTCTGAAGATGCCTGATTAGACGTAAGGGAGAAATAAAAGTATAAATAAATTTTAAAAAAAGGTTCAAAACCTCAAACGGTTTTCTTGAAGTCGCTTCTGAGTTTTTTATCACAGCGCACTATGACCCGAGTACAATGCCTTTGATTGTGTCTGGATGAGCACGGCATTTTTAATTATTTTTGCACACTACGAGTGGCACGTACTTTGCTTGCAACAAAAAGGACAGACATTCCCTGAAAGCCGCAAGCAGCGCGACACAAGAGGCGCAGCCTATCCGGTCTGTTTAGTTTTAATTTTTCTTACGGCACAGACGCCTCGGAGGGGTGTGAACGTTCATTGTGTGCTGAAGAGCGCGCCACAGCCAACTGCTATTGTGAGCCTGGTGTGAGCTGCGGACCTAGAGATTAAAATCCGTTGTTTTCTAATTGACTGAGAAGCTTCTTTTATAAAGTCGTCACCGCACTGTAGTTGCGCAGTCGACACCGGAAGGAATTTCCTCGAAATTCGGAGAAGGATATACGTGTTTGGTATTCCCAGGAGACAGCTCCCATAATCAACATGAAAAAAAGGGCACAGTTTCCACACTACAGAAGCTAAAAGCCCCTTTCTTCTGCTTCATTTATTCATTTAAGAAATTATCATCTGACCTTTCATTCCGTTTCAAAATTTCTCCTTAGCTTACTTTATTGCTTGGTCCGTATGCAGATTGAATGACGGGGGGCGTAATTACAACCTTGTCTTTCTTCCGTCTTCACTACCGTTTGCTTCTCATGATCTTCGATTCTTACAACTGCAGTCTGGCATTACGCACGTTATAGATAACCGTTGGCTCTCTGTTTTTTGTGCATGACATGTATCAAGTATGAAACAGTCAAGGCTTCTCTCAGCTACAAAATGAATTTAGATGTCTACAGAATTTCGCAGGCATATTCGTAGCACGAACTTCAACTGATGTCGGTTTGAAATGGCCTCTAAGATCTTATTCTATTCCGCCTTTCCTCGACTCAGAAATATTAGGAATTCCGTTTATCTGTGGTCTCCTCGTCATCAATCTTGTTCTGATACATTGCATGTGGAGATCAATTCACCACGACTGCAACTTGTTTCTTCAGATGGACTGCTGAAATGCCCCGTTTTATAGCAGACACGTACACCTTCATTGTGAAGTAAGGATAAAAAGGAAACCCCGCGATCTACATAGTACTAAAGATTCTGGTCTTCGTTATGCACTTCTATGTCGTATAGCAAAACACAAGTCAAAAGGAGGAAACTTAAGAGGCATTATTAGAATTTTTTTTATTTTAGAGGGCTTTATAATTCAACTAGTTTGTCCCTTTACTGATCCAAAGCGCTTTTGTTTCTTACGTAAGTTGAAGGACAATTTGAAGTCCCACCTCGGTTGTTTTCCACAAGTATTCAAGTTATTATATCTTGCACGATTGTCCAATTTCGGCCTTGCAGGCCATTTTCAAGCTGCAGGTATCGATGTGTCGTACAATTATCCTGTTATTAAACGGCGGATATAGCTGATCTGAAAGCAAGCACATAACGTGCAAGCGTCATAATGTGCTCACTTCAGATTGTCTACATCCGCCTTTTAATAACAGCATAATTCTACAGCAAATCGACACGTACTGTGCTTGAAAATGACGTGTAAGGCCGAAATTGACCAATCGTGCAAGAGATAATAAACTTATTACTTGTGGAAAACAGCCGAGGTTGAGAACTTTAAAATGTCATTTAACCAACATGAAGAAAATGATCTAACATACGGGTCCGGAATTCAGTACCTTTGTGAATCATAGGGTACTGCTGGAAAGAGTAATTGTGTAGAAAACAACTAAGGAGCTAGCGTCAAAACTAGCGGCAGTCTTGAATACTTGACATTCCACTAGTAAGCCTTCGTTTTAAATTGTTATTACTGAACTTAAATCGCGGCATATATGTTTTCTTTGTGGATTGAGACCTAATACTGATGAATACATTAATTGACGAACAAGTTATTTGTCTTCTCAATTAATTAAAAAAAAAGATGAAGACGAAAAAATTCGCGTCATATATCTTTATTAAATCCCTGCGAAAACATATGTATCTTATGATTCCATTCTTATTCGGTACCTTGGTATCACATTTTTACGAGGCCTTCTTTAGGCATTTTTTCCAACGCCTTCCTTCCGGTAAGAACTGATTTTTTAAATAACTACTCTGTGTTGCGTTTCATAGAGAAGAATGAAGGAGAATCAAAGAAATTAACAAAATAAATCATTACTAGATGGCGCGAATGTATAGTAATGTGTCGTAGAGGACAAAACAATATGGAACGACAGCACCCATTGGAAATATTTCCGTAGCAGGATGACGCACAGCGGCTGAGAAATAGGAAGCTGTGATCGCAGGAGAGCGAGAAATTGCCTCCGGCGAAGCTGGTCGCAGATTCCTCTGCAAGATGATGGCCCCGCAAGTCGGAAATGAACTTCCTCTCCGATGAGGGAGACTGCTTTACCGCCAGCGTTTTCGAAAGCTAGCAAGCAAGTATTGCGAATGGTGAACGCCAAAAGAATCCATACCGCCCAAAGCTCAATTCGACAATTTTACTCACCTTGTACCCCTGCTTACGAACTTCTCCATAAACCGCCTCTCCAATGAAATCATGTACCAGTTACATAAAAGTTGGAGATGATAATGTGTTGTAAGGCATGTAACCGTGCGGTAAACACCGTCACAGTTTTCAGTCATACACGATCTGGACCGACGGTTGCCGTTCACACATGGTCCAGACCTATGGTCTTCGTTAATCATTAAGTCCACTCTTCATTGTATTTTACCTTTTTTTTTTAAATTTTATCATCTTACTGACAACGGGACACTACTACAGCTGATGGTAAACTAAATGTATGGACCAGCATAAAAGCCGGCCGAAGTGGCCGTGCGGTTAAAGGCGCTGCAGTCTGGAACCGCAAGACCGCTACGGTCGCAGGTTCGAATCCTGCCTCGGGCATGGATGTTTGTGATGTCCTTAGGTTAGTTAGGTTTAACTAGTTCTAAGTTCTAGGGGACTAATGACCTCAGCAGTTGAGTCCCATAGTGCTCAGAGCCATTTGAACCGTTTGAACCAGCATAAAAGACAAACTAAGGGATAAAGCCCCAACACAGAAATACCTTATACACTTCGTTTAAAGCATACGTTCTGGCGGTCAGGAGTAATCAACCTGCGGAATAATGGGTATTATGGCTGCATCCCCTGTCCTCACCGCAGTTAAGTACCCTCCAGGTGTGAACCTTTTGCAGGTGCAAAAAAATGGTTCAAATGGCTCTGAGCACTATGGGACTCAACTGCTGTGGTCATAAGTCCCCTAGAACTTAGAACTACTTAAACCTAACTAACCTAAGGACAGCACACAACACCCAGCCATCGCGAGGCAGAGAAAATCCCCGACCCCGCCGGGAATCGAACCCGGGAACCCGGGCGTGGGAAGCGAGAACGCTACCGCACGACCACGAGATGCGGGCTTTGCAGGTGCAGCAGGGAACTGGTTTCATAAGTGCACGAACATAGTACTGTTACAGTTCTAACAGAAGGCTCTCAGTGTCAAGTAGTCAAATCAGTCTACATATACAATATACTCCGCAAGTCACTGTACAGAGCATACAGAAGTGTGCTTCTTTGCAATATTAACGGCTGTTTATCTAATTCCACTCACATATTGAGGAAAATAAAAACACCTATATGTACGCCTAATTAAACACCCTAACCCCTCTTGCCTTGTTCTAACAACATCTAAGCTTCATACGCAATCTCGGTAGCAGAATTGTCACACAGCCTTTGTCGAGTACTGGTTCTCTAAATTTCCACAGCGGGATTTTACGAGAACAACGTCATCTTTCTTCCAGAGATTTCCATTTAAGTTGCCTGAGTATCTGTGTTACACTTAAACTAGCCTGTTAGGATCCTAGCAGCCCGTGTGTGCTGCCATGACTACCGGATAACGCTGGAGCAGCACTCTAGAATTGGTCACAGTATCTTATTGTATGTGACTGCACTGCTCTTTCCCTGAACCCTTCCAACAAATCTGTTTTTCATTCGAAATGTATTTTCAGATTTTTAGTGCTCGTCCGATTTCATATCATTTCTTATGACCGATGAATTACGAACACAAATCCAAGCTCATTATAAAGCGAAAAGCAGTCCGATTCCTTCCTTCCGATAAGAACTGATTCGGAATGCACGGACGATCAGTATTGTTATCTCACTAAAGATCTGTGTTTCAGATAATTATATTTCACGTAGTTTCGATATTTATTTGAATTCGTGCAGAGTAGACAACACAGTAGAAATGAGACTACAAACGCCCTGAAAGCCAACTGGAAGCTGAAAACTGGCCTCTTACCACTGAGCTAGAATATCGGAGTCAAATTAAGCGACGAGCAGCGTCACAGTCGTAAAGGATCGATTCGGACGCAAACACTAAATGCCAGTCGGAGCTCCAGCGTCCGTTTTCCGTTCGATAATGGCTCAGCGTTGGTAATTTGCTTTCGGAGTCCCAGTACCTTTACCTCAGAGAGAAATGTTAGCGAGCAGGCAGCTGGGTTCAGGTCGTTGCGTTGATGTGCCACGGAGAAGACAACTTCCCGTTTCGTGCGCGCTTCTAAATGGTAAAGCGCGGCGCCTACCCCCGCTTACATTAAGCAACTATTCCGAATTCGCAGACGCTAGCATTATAGTCACGTTTTATCGCGAAGGAGAAATCGAAGCTAACAACTCTTGTATGTTGCTCTTCTCGCAGACTACTTGCCTGACAGCAACAGGCGTAGACATCTCTGTAAATAAATGAAAAAAAAAAGAAAACAGATAACGCACTAACAAAAAGAAGGTACTTTGAAGGAATGGTTCAATGAAGACGTAACTCCGTTCTCATACATCCCATGAGGGAGTACGTAAATAACTAGAATTGCAGTCATCTGTTACGGCCTGAATGAGTGCATTGGTGTTGTCACAATATGAGCATGTTATTAGAACTTATCAAGTTATGTTATGGATGCGCCGTGCGTCAGGTGGTCAGTGAGAATTGTGAAGGTCTACGAAAAACGTAGCGTGCTCGCGTGAAACAACGTTAGCAGCACTTGACAGAGTTTGAAAGGGATGTTATTGTAGATCTATATATGACCAGTTGGTCGAACTGTACTACATCCAAGCATGTAGGTGTTTACACGTGACAGTGTTCCGATGTTGGGCTGAATGGGAATATGAGGGAAATGATATGTGTCGTCAAGGTTATGGTCGACGAAGTCTAACTAAATTGTGTACCAAACAAAAAAAAAAAAAAGGGTTCAAATGGCTCTGAGCACTATGGGACTTAACTTCTGAGGTCATCAGTCCCATAGAACTTAGAACTACTTAAACCTAACTAACCTAAGGACATCACACACATCCATGCCCGAGGCAGGATTCGAACCTGCGACCGTAGCGGTCGCGCGGTTCCAGACTGTAGGGCCTAGAACCGCTCGGTCACCGCGGCCGGCTGTACTAAACACATCGTTACAACTTCACATCTGCACTTGCCATCTGAACACAAGTAATGGACCCACAGCAACACTCCGTTTCATCCCCTCACCAGCGGTTACTAAATAGCAGGAAGCGGGCTAATAAAACGCAGTACAATGAGTAGGCTGCTGCTTAGACAACACAGAGGATTGTCTTTGGATGGTTACATATTTTTGGAACATGGACTGCTGACGACTATCGTCGTATTATTTACAGCAATGAATCTCGGTTCTGCAATACTGCGGATCGTCATAGTTAGCGAGTATTCTGGCCCCGAGGATACATTCTGGAAGTGCTTAGGAGGAACACGGTCGTGTTATTTCTAGCGTCATTTGATGGGCTTCATTGGGTATGATATCGGATCATCTCTGATACTAATTCAGGCAACTCTGGAGCACAACAGTAACCTCTCATGACACAGTATCCTGATAGCACCTTTCCACTGACCAATGTATCTCTTTTAACTGCCTGCATTATGTTGAGGTTCTCCCTTGGCCAGCAAAATTCCCCGACTTGTCGCCATCCTATGTGAGACTATTACATCCCAGTGGCAATAACTAGGATTTCGGGGAAGAGTTACAGTGCTTGTGAGACAATATACCACAGGAAAGGGTGCAATAGCTGGATAACCCCCTTCTCACCCAAATCATTCCATGAATCCAGCCCAGCATCTTACTGACAAGTGTCATACATTGTGTTCGTACTGCCAGTTTAGTTCTTCATTTAACTTGTTTTTGTAATCACTGAAATAAAACCATATAGCTTCTGAACATGTGGATTTTCATTTCACTTCCGTCTCTCCTTCTCGGTGCTTATTGTTTGTTTCAATTAATATGCTTTTAAGCTATTAGGTCACGATATCACAAAAATGGACAGAAAGCCGGGAGAACCGGCCGCAAAGAAAGGACGAAATTTTCATATCTGTGTAGCGTGCTAAGTGACCGCGACGCTATCTGCGGCAGTCTTTTTTGTCGTAAGAATGTAGCGCTCTTTTTTCAGTTGGCCGTTATCGAGCTTAACGTAAATAAACAGGCGCATGTTGTGCTGGAGCATACGCGGGGGCAGCCATGCAGATGTGCTGACGGCGCTGAGAAATGGACGCCATCTATCGCCGGTCACTTGGGCTGTTTGTGTATTGTTCAGTCGGCGAATCATCATTGGCCAGCTAATGGAGTGGAAAGGCGATACGGGCTGGCGTAAAAGCGCCAACCGCACTGACCACTGTCCAAGATGGCGCGCGCCCCCTTCCCCGGTCGCGACTTTGTCAACGTCACGCGCTGGGCCGTCGCTCTTTTTTAAAGATACCTTCTGACGCCCCCGCACACATGTGTAAACGACGCGCGAGGAAAGTCGGCGTCGTCACTCAGACCTATTCTGCAGCTCGGAAGGACTGGCTCCAGCTCTGGTTAGTTTGTGGCGGTGACGATCGTAGCATGCGTTGTCAAGTGCTTTTTCAAATAGGTTACTGCACGCACACATAATGTTTAAACTGTAAAATTTAGCAAATAAAGCAAAGAATAATGGAATTCTAACATTTAATACTGTCTTATTCAACAGTGTTGAAATATTCATTTCCAAAAGAAGTAATTAGTATAAATTTTACCGATGATGTAGCTGTAAATTAAAAAAAAAAGCTATTTGTTTCTAGTATCAACGCATAATATGAAGTAGTGCGGTCACCGACTGGAATGTTAGACTGAACAGAGATAGGGTGAACAGAACTATCATGTTGATCGCTGACGATGCTAATGTCGACATGAAAGTGTTCGGAAGGAAATATAGAATGACTTGGATACAGTTTCCATTTGGCGTAACGAATGTGGCCGAGCGAGGTGGTGCAGAGGTAAAGACACTGGACTCCATTCTGCAGGACTTTGGTTCAAGTCCCTGTCCGGCCATCCACGTTTACTTTTTCTGTGGATTCCCTAAATCGTTTCAGGCAAATTCCGGCACGGTTTCCTTGTAAAGAATATTATCTGTTTCCTTCACCATCTTCCTCAACTCGACTTTGTTATTCGTCTCTATGACATCGTCGTCGACGGGGCGCTAAAACTGATGGACATAACTCCAATTTTTGTGGCTTTGCATGCGGATAAATGCAAATAATGAGTATAACAAAAAGAAAGAACTGGATGCAGTGTAATTACAAGATTAGTGGCGAACATCGGGAGTACGTATGAATGGAAAACTTAGATGTATTGCAAGGGTTCATCTACAAATACATGACTTCTCTGCAATTCACACCTAAGTCCTTGGCAGAGGGTTCGCCGACCCACCTTCAGACTATTTCTCTCCCGTTCCACTCTCGAACTGCGGGCAGGAAAAACGAACACTTAAATCTTTCCGTGCGAATTTTGATTTCTCTTATTTTATAACGGTGATCATTCTCCCTATGTAGGTGAGCGCCAAGAAAATATTTCGCATTCGAAGGAGAGAGCTGGTGATTGAAATTTTTTGAAGAAGCTCTTGCTTTAAAGATTGCTGCCCCAACTCAGGTATCATATCTGTGACACTTTCTCTCCTATTTTGCGATAATACAAAACGAGCTGCGCTTCACGGACTTTTTCGATGTCCTCCGTCAATCCTGTCTGGTAAGGATCCCAGAAGAGGACGGACAAGCGTAGTGTAGGCAATCTCTTAAGTAGACCTGTCGCATCTTCTAAGTGTTCTGGCAATAAAACGCAGTCTTTGACATCCCTGTCGATAGCTCTCTCTGCTTCTTGTGAATAAAGAGCTAGTTCTGTTCCACATGAACGATTTTTTCTCAATCCGTGCTGACTGTGTGTCAATACATCGTTTCCTTCGAGATAATTCATAATGTCTGAGCACAGTACGTGTTCAAAAATCCTACTGCAAATCGACTTCAGTGACATGGGTCTGCTATTCAACGAATTACATCTATTTCCTTTCTTCGGGATTGGCTGACCTGTGCAACTTTCCAGTCCTTCGGTACTGATCTTTCGTTCTGGAAAACTATTGGGTCAAAACGTAGCCGAAAACTGAGCTTGCCCCACAGAGACGCTCAGCAGGAAGAATATACAAAAAAAAAAGTATTATTAAAAGCAGACCTTATCGTCGACAGCTATTCATCTCTATGCTCTACTTATCAATATGATAAACTAACTTCTAAAAATACTCCCCACACGAAATAGATACACATACGACGCAACTGCCGTCTCATTATTATTTGTATTCTTTCACTGTATGTATTTTGTATTTATTTTTGTATTGTATTTATTTTTTGTATTTATTTTGTAGAGTGACATTCTCGATGTTCGTGTGTGAATGTTGACGTAATCCTATGGAATGAATGGATTTACGGGACGCTGTACACACTTGGCCTTCCTTCACTTTCACAGCCAGTTTCAGATATCTCCTCGTGATGGCTGGGTGTTGTGTGCTGTCCTTAGGTTAGTTAGGTTTAAGTAGTTCTAAGTTCTAGGGGACTTATGACCACAGCAGTTGAGTCCCATAGTGCTCAGAGCCATTTTTTCAGATATCTACTTCACGTACGTATCCACAGACAGAGCATTGGCAGAGATGAAATCCATTTATGTGACGTAAACAGTAAAGTTGTCGCCAACCCTACTGTTGGTATGAACAGTTCAGTGCCCTAAAACTGATCTTTGGACTGACTTACCCAGCCAGTGATATGGGGGATACAATTTTTTTCTCTTCGAACCACGGTGCAACTTGGTATTTGTCACATTAACAACCGATTACCGAAGGTGAAACAAGCGATAAGTGAAAGAGAAAGTCTTACGACTAACCGAGGATCGCACCACAAACCTTTGGATTTGTAACCTGGCAGTCACTCAGACTCAACGATGAACGCGAAGGAGAGAAAATATACCTCCTCGGATCGAATGTCGAAACTGTAAGTTTCCCGGCGCTTAGTACAGAAAGTGATTGGGGCGTTTGTTGGGAGGGCAGCTAGGGTGCTAACTGCGTCTCGGAAAACTGCAAGGCGAGGCGGAGCGACGGGGAGCGCCAGAATGAATAGTACACGCAAAGCAAGCGCCGCCGGCTCGCCAGTACATATTTATTAGCTGTTTCTTCCGCGAATCGGGGGGCTCGTAACTCGACGGCGCGCTGCAAGTTTGATAACGCGCCACGTCCGACCTTCCCCCGCCCCCCTCCCCCCCCCCCCCCCCACCCTTGGCCACCACCTCGGCAGATAAACAACAGCATTGTGCTCATTTTCAATTTCATTCGGGATCTCTTAGCGCTCCCGGCGCTCCGTCTGTCAGGCACGGTAAACAAAGATCCTCGGCATCACCGCAGTTGCTTAGCAACGGTGCAATCTGATAAACAAGTTGCTCGGAACAATCAATTCTCAGAGCCTCCCTCCGTCTCGCCGTAATGGATTACGTAAGGGGTTGAGTGATGCACTAGTATGACGTTTGTCGTATATTTATGGCCTATAAATAGAGTCGAATTTCCTAAGCCGTGTCGGTGAGGGATTTTCGCACAGTTGAGAACGTTCTCGGCCAGCGGACGACCCTCGGGGAGGAAAAAACGAGCCATATATAGTCTCCCCGAAGTCCAGTGCACCCGGGGGAAATCAGGTACAGGAAATAGCATAATGATCCGCGACAAACGGGTAATTCTAAATGCGCTTAACACGCACCTTGGGGTTATAACGTAGGCAAACAACCCGTGAGCTTCAGTGGAGCGACGAAAGAAAACAAAATGACCGCCGGAGATCACTGGGCCGTACACCGGACGAGTAGGCGTCTTTCGCACGATGCACATTAACGATCTGATAACCGGCGTCCCCCGCCTATATATCAGCGCGCTTCCCAAGAAACACTGGCCAGGGCGGCGGATCTACAATCCAAATTCCCTCCCTGCGGACCGGAGACGAGGGAATTGGGTACTTGACCGATCGGACCCAGGGAGCCAGTTTGCGAGGAAAAACTGCATGTGCCGAGTTCTGCGTCCGTCTCCGAACGTGCCTCGCATTTTACAGCCAGCAGCTGCGTACCCTGCTCACCTGTGACGACGTAAACGTAATTAGAGCGTGCTGTTTGCTAGGTAGCGTTAAGAACATCCGAAAGCCAATGTAAACAATTATAAATGTACCTTAAGTATCATCGTAAGGTCAGGCTGGCAAATGATTAATTCCTGCTCGAAAAAAGAAAAAACAAATATACACACGTGAAAAGAGTTGGTCTAACAGTAGAACAAAGGAGCTGGAGGTCCTGCAGTCTGTTATCCCCACATTAATATTCCTTTCGGGAGAGCAGTGACGTTCATGTTGAACCGCAAGAACACTTCCTTCTCGCATCTGTGTTGTGATGTTCTAATACAGCTGAAGATGTACTTCCATCTAACGACAGCCGGCCGGGGTGGCCGAGCGGTTCTAGGCTCTACAGTCTGGAACCGCGTGACCGCTACGGTCGCAGGTTCGAATCCTGCCTCGGGCATGGATGTGTGTAATGTCCTTAGGTTAGTTAGGTTTAAGTAGTTCTAAGTTCTAGGGGACTGATGACCTCAGACGTTGAGTCCCATAGTGCTCAGAGCCAACCATCTAACGACATTTCTAAAGAAATTTTATTAGGTTTTATATTCCCAGCTAGTTGGCTTCATAATGTTCAGGGTGATTATAGTTAAAGTTAAACTTTCAAAACGCTGTAGAAATAACACCACTGGTCAGAACGATGTCAAATGGCTACGGAATATTATCGGAGTAGGGGGAAAACGTATGGCAGAAGAAAACAAATACGGTGAAAATTGATCAACAGATGGCGCTGTATGTGTCAGAATACATAAATGAAAACACCTGTCATGCGCACGACCCATTGATGGTTCAAATGGCTCTAAGCACTATGTAACTTAACATCTGAGATCATCAGCCCCTAGACTTAGAACTACTTAAACCTAACTAAACTACGAACATCACACGCATCCATGCATGAGGCAGTATTAGAACCTGTGACCGACCAATTGAAGTTGGTATAAACACGCCGGGTACACGGATTTCCTTCTTTCGCGTCTAATCTCGAGTAAGGCAGATGCCAGATTGAGATCAACAAAGGAAGTAGCTTACAAAACACTCGTTCGATCAATACCTGAATATTGCACGTCAGTATGGGATCTGTATTAGCTAGAACTGATACAGGAAGTAGAAAAAATCGAAAGAAGAGCAGCATGTTTCGTAACTGGTTCATTCAGTACGCTCGAAATTGTCACGGAAATGCTCAGGACAGACGCTGCGAGAACGGCGTTCTGCACGACGGTATGGTATACCTTTAAAGTTCAGAGAGCGTACTTTCCTTCACGTATTAACCAATTGCTTCCTCCTACATATATCTTGCAAAAAGACCATGAAAATAAAATGAGAGCGAGTCGAGCCCGCGCGGAGGCTTACCAGCGATCGTTATTCCCGCGACTGGAACAGGAATAAGGGGAAGTGACACTGTTACACCATGACCCTGAGCCACACATCGTGAGGTGACTTTGCCGAGTATATATTTAGATGTAGATATATTAGACATGGAGCACAAGCTCCGATGGTTCGAGGATGGTCAAATGTATTGGCAGCATCCTTCTTAACGATGTCATACTGCGTTTCATCTTAATCGATTTAAGAGAACCACGGAGAAGCTAAATCTGTATGAATTAACACGAATATGATCCCCTCTCCTCCCTCATCCGAGTTCAGTGTCTTTCCATGTTGAGTACATAGACAGATTTTCTGTAAGGTCTCAAGGTGTATTTGTCGAAACGATGTCTGGAAGAAAACCGTTCTTACCCAGATCAAATGTCTGGAAACAACATTTAAGTTCACTTATAATATGAGTACAAGTCTATCGAGGGTAGTGTATCTACTTCAGTTCATTTTAAAGCGATTTTTACTGTAGGTCGTTCCGTGTACCTTTCGAGAAGTTCGCCAGTGACCAAGGTGAAAAAAGAGACGCCGTTACCGAGCCAATGTGCCAGCGATTAGCGATCAAAATACAGGGTGCAACAAGAGGCTATGACCAGTCTTTCAGGAAATATTACTTACACGCAGAGGAAGAAAATATATTTTATGGACATGGGCCCAGAAGCGCTTTATTTTCGTGTTAGAGCTCATTTTCTGCTTCTCTTCATAATCACATTAATCGTAGGAAACATACAGAAACAGAATGTAGCAGTATTAAATCGAATGTTTCCTTACATGAAATTTGCGACGTGCCAACTTGGTTACAGTACAAAACACTTCCCCAAATGAAATGTTCAAAATCCCCTCCGTTTAGCAATGATACATGTATCAACTAATCGTTGCTCTGAATCCCTGATACTCCGATGTATCCATGGAGAAATGCGTATTGTTTCACAGCCTTCCACAATCTGGTCAAAGACTCTGTACTTCTTGTACCGGGGTTCCGTACACAAGAGCTTTCCAGTGCCCCTACAAACAGAGGCCTAGTGGACTTAGGTTCGGAGAGCAGTGAGGTCAAGGAATTGGTCCACCTATACCTACCATCTGTCACGGTATCTGTTGTTTAGAAGCCTACGAAACTTGACATTGAAATGAGGAGGAGCTCCAGCGCCAATGAAGTACATGTTTTTTCGCACTCGTAAAGGCACATGTAGCAGAACAGATACAGTATTCTTCAAGAAAGCATTATAAGTTTCTCCGTTGAGCCTGGGTCGAAGAACATGAGACCCTAACAAACATTCACCAACAATGCCGGCCCAAAAGTTGACTGAAAGAATTTGTTGATGTGATTATCCAGGGACAGATCGGCGCGCCAGGGCTTCAATGCGACGGCGGATTGATGGTTGCTAATGGACGGCGTTTTGAACATTTCATTTAGAAGGGTGTTTCACACTGTAACAAAGAGGGTATTGTGGACAATTCATGTACGAAAACGTTTCATGTAATGCTTGTACGTTCAGTTTCAGTGTGTTTCCCATGATTAATGTGGTTATGACGAGAAGCAGAAAATCAGCTCTAGCTTAGTACTCAAGCGTTTCTGGACCAATGTCCATATAAGATATTTTCTTCTGGAATATTTTTGTTACACCCTGTGTACCAGATATAACTACTTTCACGTTGGGAGAAAGTGCTTATTTCTATTGAATATTGAATTTCAGTTATAGTAAATGTAATAACAAAAATGTTGTAAAAGAAACAAGGTGGAGTTGTTTAATGAAGCCTACAGGACATGATTAGGAATCGGCGTGGAGGGCAAAACTGAGAAAATAATTAAGACGGCTGGCTACACTATGGCGTTCCAATCTAATCTGTGTGGCAGCCAAGTCCGGCTGTTATATAGGTAAGTCGAATACTAGATGCAAAGCTCGAATTTTCGAGAAACGTTAAAGGTTTTAGCAAGATAGGTAAGTATGTTTTAAGAGTGAACGGCGACCATTGTTGAAGCAAACAACGGACTAACCACCGACATAATCAAGGAAAAGGCAGAAAGAAAGTTTGGAACAAGCCTGTGGAACTAATCTGTGAAGAAGATAATGATGATAATCAAATGAAAATTCGAAGAAAATGTTACGTGCAAACGAACTTCAGAAACAGTCATTTATGATTTTTACTCGGACGGCGCTTAACTGATTAAACACGGAAATGGCACCGCTATCGAATGAAGCGTTAGGCTGTGCGGCGCGCAAGCGCTTCCTGCCTTACTCTTCGCAATCTTCCGCCGCCTCATCTTTCATGCAGCGCACGACCTCGTATGCTCTCAGACAACGCTTGTTGATCAGAATTTTCATAACGCCAGTCTCTTAGTATTCAAAAGATTTTTTTAAAAAAGAAAGCTGGGATTTATCTTAACCCTTTGCCGGCTACATCCCGATGGGTGGCAAGCGAAAACCGATTTAGGTCAAGGTCGAGATTTGGTGATAGTGTGCTCAAAGGTATGGCGGAGAATGACACGAGAATTCCAAATAGCTGACGTGCCCGTTTGTCAAGTCTAAGCCGAGAAATATTATCGATGACGATCTTTCATTTGACTTGAGAGGTTTCAAATAAAAAGACGACGCCACTCACTTGAACAATCTGCCAGTCCTGTTATGATCTCTACATCGTTGCCCTTGTGTAGCCTAAATAGTCGGCATTCATTATTTCCTACTCCAGTGGCTTCCTTCCCTTCCCTTTCGCCCTTCCTTCCCTGTCCCCTATCGTAAGTGCACAGATTTTGATCCTTCCCTATCATGACACTATTTTCTTTCCGTATAAAATCACAGGATTTAACCCGATCACTTTCGGTGAAGTTCATTTCCTTAGTACCGTATTCCGATGTTTCCAGTTTTCACATTGTCCAATATTTTGTACGCGTCCCTCTTCCACGTCCAAATATTTACTTAATCCCACTTAAATAATTCTGACTACCAATCTCTATTCGTTCAAAACAGCTCATGTACTTCATCTAACAGGATTATCGACTATTCCCCAGGGTTTCTGACTAAAAATTATTTTACTTCTCTTCCTCTGTTTTTTTCTATTCATCACTAATATTCAGTAAGTCAAATTTCTTGTTCCTACAGCCATAGTTAAATTTCGTTTTGCACTGGACCACATGTAAGTCGAATTCTTCGATAAATATCCAGCTTATTTTGAATACCTGAACGAGCTCTGTCTCACTTCGTTCAAAACACGCTTCCAACTACGTAGTTTCCTGCGCTTATTGGTCGTATCGTGTGTTCAGATTTATATCTCATCTTCATTATTTAGCCACTACAGAATCAAACGGTAGAAGGAAGCTTAGAACTTTTTAATTTAATCTGTACTATTATTATACACGGTACTCACAGTAATGCGACCACCGCCTATGTTCAATGTCATCACAAATGGCAGGTGGCAGCACTAGCGGGGGGGGGGGGGGGGGAGGGTATATAAAGCGTGTCTGGGGACGTGGAAAAAAATCTTCGTCGTAGTGTGATTTTGTGATTTATCTGACATCCAACAGGGCATGACCATTGGCTTTCGGGACAAGGATGGAAGCATTTACGAAACGATTAAGTTTGTAAACTGTTCGCGTGCCGCCCGTGGTTAAAATGTACCGTGGATGGCGAAATGGCACTAGCTCAAAGCGCCACCGAAGCAACTGGGGTGCACCACGGCCCATAGGTGGCAGGGGTGAACGATGGCTTCGGAGATGTCTACAGCCGAATAGACGTGCAACTGTTGAACAACTGACCGCCTAGATGACCGAGGGGCAACCAACAGTGTCTCCTTAACGACCGTCCAGCGAACCTTACTAAGCACGGGCCTCCCCAGCTGGCGCCTGGTCCACGCACCCATGCTGACTGCGATGAACGCTGCAATTTGCAGTATTGCAACTGGACGTCCACTGAGCGGCGACAGGTAGCCTTTTAATATCGATCATGTGTTATGCTCCATCGGACAGCGTATACAGCGTACAGTGTCTGAAAACAAACATCGTGCAACAATCGTCGGAATGGTCCGGGGTGCCATCGTAAGGGATTATTTCGTGCTAATATTACACTTAAATGGTTCACAACGACATACTTTGTATAAAGTCACTTTTTCTACAGTGTATTCTGCTGTTGATGCTCATTTATTTACTTGTTACTTGTGGCGCGGCTTTTGAGTTATTTAAAATACTTGAAGTGTGTGCGTGTGGGTGCGCGCGCGCCTGTGTGTGTGTGTGTGTGTGTGTGTGTGTGTGTGTGTGTGTGTGTGAGCGCGTGCGAGCGTCCGCGGACGCGTGTGACACATACAACTATTTCTCTCTCTCTCTCTCGCCCATATATACAAATCACTCACGGTAAATAACAGCTAATACTGTTGAAAGCATTAATAAATAACTGGCCTATCTCTTTAATTCGGTATACTTTTCTCAAGAACCCTAGAGCCGAATGCCCTTTATAATGTCGAAAGCTTTCGCCAGCTCTATATAAGTAATACGTGTATCCAAATTTTTCATAATTCGGCTTCCTATTATGGAATTCGCATATACTTTTCCTACCACGGTCTCATTGTTTTTCTGCAATAAGAGGAAAATATTATTCATGTTATTATCGTAGTTAAAGACCCGAATGAACCTCCCTGGCCCGCTCGGGATTAGCCGAGCGGTCTAGGCGCTGCAGTCATGGACTGTGCGGCTGGTCCCGGCGGAGGTTCGAGCCCTCCCTCGGGCATGGGTGTGTGTGTTTGTCCTTAGGATAATTTAGGTTAAGTAGTGTGTAAGCTTAGGGA
The DNA here is from genome assembly GCF_023898315.1 of Schistocerca nitens. Lineage (NCBI taxonomy): Eukaryota > Metazoa > Arthropoda > Insecta > Orthoptera > Acrididae > Schistocerca > Schistocerca nitens. The sequence goes on from NC_064616.1 coordinate 914,699,028, forward strand.
CTGATGACCTTATCAGTTAAGTCCCATAAAATTTCACACACATTTGAACATTTTGAACCTCCCTGATGCGTAGCAATTACAAACTGATCTGTTACTTGCAACTTCTTGTCCACTAATGGTCATCGTGTTTCAAAAGGAGGCGTTTTTAAGAGCTAGCTAGGCAGTTATCATGATGGTTCCTCCTGAGCTACTGCTCCGCCTTTAATGGCATCACCGCTGCGTCTAATCTCTCTCTCTATTTTTAACACGAACGAAAAATAAGGTCTGTTGTGTAGAACGAGCACGCACCGGCCATGCGCCGCTCGACTAGTAAGTGCTCCAGTTACGAGTTACGTGGAGTCTGCGTTTGCCACTGTCGTGGATTCCCCTTGGCTCAGTTTATAAACGTGCTTCCACAATTTCGAACCCTGTTATCAGCCCCTGCTAGCACCTTAGCTCAGCAGATACCATTAAAATTGCATCCGCATCGACAATTTTCAGTCAATCAAGTTCTTCCTTTAGTCTTCAAGAGTCACTTTCGCTTTTCACTTCCGACATTAACATGCTTGAACAACATTTCTAGCAAAACGTCACTTCGACTACGAGCGTTCTACGATAGTCATACCTAAAACGACGTGTTTTCCTATTGTTTCACTTTCCATTCTTCAAAAATACATCATTTTGAATTTCTCTTGTTCCATTACTACGATTTTCTTTAATCGTATGGTTATGGTCCCCAGTCGGGCAGACCGTTCGCCGGGTGCCGGTCTTTCAATTTGACGCCACTTCGGCGACCTGCAATCGATGAGGATGATAGGATGATGATGAGGACAGCACAAGACCCAGTCCCTGGGCGGAGAAAATTCCCCGACCCAGCCGGGAATCGAACCCGGGCACAGAGGATTGACACTCCGTCACGCTGACTTTTTTTTTTATCGTTGTGTTTGGTCGTTGCGGACGTCACATGACGTACGTTCAAGTTCGTTTGTTGATCCTTCCACTCAGTGTTTTTCTTACAGAGGCCAACCAGCTCTCTGACCGAACACGCTGAGCTACCGTGCCGGGGGCCTTTCAGCTACCTGGGGCGGACATTACTACGATAAGTGCCCTATACCTCATAATGTGCGCATTTAAATTTCCTTCTCCATCAGAAATTTCTACTGCTTATGCATCAATATAGGTGATACATTCGCGGAGTTTATGGCCGTAAAACTTCTTTCTGTGTTTATCGTTACTACTTAAAATAAGTGGTAGAATGTCAGTAATATGCCTCTCACACTTCTATACTTTCGCCCTTCTCCCAAAGGATATAGTTTCATCTACTCTCACTTTGACGCTTCACTTACGGCTCTAACTATTATTGTTTCTCGGCGTAACAAATAACTTGGTCATGTGACTAATTTACTCTCTTTCTCATGTTCACTGCCTGACAAAAAGAGAGAAGCACCGAGGAACATGTCATTCTTAACGGTTCAAAATCTGCAGATGTAGAGGTAATTTCGGGAGTACCGCAAGGAAGCGTGATAGGACCTTTATTGTTTACAATATACATAAATGACTTAGTTGACAACATCGGTAGCTCCGTGAGGCTATTTGCAGATGACACGGTTGTCTACAAGAAAGTAGCAACATCAGAAGACTCGTACGTACTCCAGGAAGACCTGCAGAGGATTAATGAATGGTGCGACAGCTGGCAGCTTTCCCTAAACGTAGATAAATGTAATATAATGCGCATACATAGGGGCAGAAATCCATTCCAGTACGATTATGCCATAGGTGGTAAATCATTGGAAGCGGTAACGACCGTAAAATACTTAGGAGTTACTATCCGGAGCGATCTGAAGTGGAATGATCACATAAAACAAATAGTGGAAAAAGCAGGCGCCAGGTTGAGATTCATAGGAAGAATTCTAAGAAAATGTGACTCATCGACGAAAGAAGTAGCTTACAAAACGCTTGTTCGTCCGATTCTTGAGTATTGCTCATCAGTATGGGACCCTTACCAGGTTGGATTAATAGAAGAGATAGACATGATCCAGCGAAAAGCAGCGCGATTCGTCATGGGGACATTTAGTCAGCGCGAGAGCGTTACGGAGATGCTGAACAAGCTCCAGTGGCGGACACTTCAAGAAAGGCGTTACGCAATACGGAGAGGTTTATTATCGAAATTACGAGAGAGCACATTCCGGGAAGAGATGGGCAACATATTACTACCGCCCACATATATCTCGCGTAATGATCACAACGAAAAGATCCGAGAAATTAGAGCAAATACGGAGACTTACAAGCAGTCGTTCTTCCCACGCACAATTCGTGAATGGAACAGGGAAGGGGGGATCAGATAGTGGTACAATAAGTACCCTCCGCCACACACCGTAAGGTGGCTCGCGGAGTATAGATGTAGATGTAGATGTAGAAATGAATTGAAGCATCACAGGTTAAGACAGTAAGATGCTGATGTTGAGTAAGTGTGAGTGTTTAGGGAGGCCAAACAGCTAAGGTCATCAGTCCACTATTCACCACCTGAACAGAAGCAGTGTACCCAGCCTGTTTATGTTCCCTACAGGTATCACGAGATTTTTGAGAGCGTCGTCAGTGAAGTTGTGTTTTTGTTGCGCATTACGAATATGGGAATGCGGAATTTAGAGCAACGTTATGCCTTCAAGATTTGTGTTAAAGTTGAGGAATCTGCGAATGTGACCACTGAAATTTGGAAGATGCCTATGGGGAACATTCTTTATCAAAAGCACAAGTTTTTTGCTGGCACAAATCATTTTTGGAAGGCCGAGAACACGTTGCAAATAAACCTTGCTCATAGTGGTCTTCAACTCCAAAAACCGTCGATAACGTCGAACGTGTGGGTGCTTTTGTGAGAGTGTTCCTCCAGGACAAACTTTCAATCAAGTGTTTCACGAAGATGTCCTCGAAATTTTCAGGAAAAGGGTGAATCGAATGAGACTGGACACTCTAGACAAGTGGATGCTGCATCATAACAACGCCCCACGTGACGTGGCAACCACCATAACGGAATTTGTGACCTCGAAAGGCATTCCTGTTGTTCCACAGCTCCCCGTATTCACTTGAGCTGAGTACTTGTAAGGTTTTTCTTTTCCTGTAATTGGAAAATGTCTTCAAAGGACGTCAGTTTGGGTCTCTGGAGAACATTCAAAAGAACGTGACCGACGCGTTAAAGGCCCTACCATTTGAAGCCTTTCAGCGCTGCTACCAAGCCTGGGAACAACGACTCCGCCGGTGTATAGCTTTCGACAAGAATGACTTTGAAGGCGGCAATATTGTTGATTGAAAACAATAAAAACTTTGGTAGATAAAAAATCAGTCTCATTACTTTTCTCACACACCTCGTACTTCCTCGCCCTGGGAGTGGTCGCGTTAAGACGGGCGACTACCCTGGCGGGTACTTGTGATATTATTTCAGTGATTACAAAATCCAGTCAGATTTACAAAGAGCTTGGCAGTATAAGCCCACTGATCAGTATGACGTTGCACCCTGTCTGGTCTGGATGCATGCACCGATTCGGCTGAGAAAGGGGTCTATAGCCGTTGTATCTTCTCCTGAGGCAATCTGGCCCACAACAGATTTAGCGGCCCTTGATATCCTGGACATTGGCCCTGGGACGGAGTTGACGTCCGAGCTAGTCTCAACATGTTCCATCGGGGAGGGATGACGGGATCATGCTGTCCGCAGGAGGATTTCAACATCACGCAGACAGTTCATGGAGACTCGTACCACGTGTAGATGAGCACTGTCTTGTTCAGAGGGGCATCTAGATACTATACTGCCGCGTGAGAGTTATCACGTGAGTAGGCAGAATGACCGATGTGGCGTCAGAGTACCAACCATGACCTGAAGTCATACGCGATGGCTCCCCACACTATGACGCCAAGACTACCACCGCTGTCGCTGTCCAAAACATTGGAAAAATGGGACCTTTGCCCAGGTCGACGCCATACTCGCCGACGATGGTCATTCGTCGTACTGCAGAAACGTGATTCATCACTGAACTCAATGCGATGAAATCATCAGCAGTCCGTGCTTTCCGGTAACGGTACCACCCCAAACGCAGCCGTTTGTGTTGTGTTAACGGCAGCCTACGCCTGGGACGGTGATTGTAGTACGCCACAGAATGTTGCAGAGCGTATAGGATGACAGGCGCAGATGTGAAGGAGCCATGACATGCTTGGTGCTTAGTACGGCCAACTGCCATGTGGTGGTAAACATGAACACTGACTAACGCGACTGACATTACGTTCCCATGCAGTCCCACATAGGGAAACTGTCAGATCTGAATGCCCCTACAAATCAGGGTATTTCACCATGCGACCAGCCGGTCAAATGGAGATCCACAATGAGACCGCTTCCAAACTGTGTCTGGTGTTCATATCGCTGACTCACATGACTGCATCTCCGTATCATTCACAGTAATCACTCAACATTTGACGCTGTTCAGACCCCTTATACCCGTATAACCTACCAGGCCTGGTAATAATATTAAACACGAATAACAATAATGCACTACTTTAGCCTTTCTGCCTGTCACAGACAGTTGTAACTCTAATCATTTACATACCCAACGATGGTGTGTTCGTGTAGGAAGTTACTTAGACTTCCGACCGTGTCTTCTGCATACTTTACTTCTTTTAGTGAGACAATGAATTTTGCGCAATGACAGCATAACCTGAATACGGCGAATTTCAAGGTTAACTTACATTAATAGTTTACACAGATGCTCCGCTCGCTTATACCTATGAGTTGTACAAGAGAGACAGTTGAAGATGGCGCAGTGGTAAGATACTCGAGTAGCATTAGGTGGTACGGCGGTTCAAATGCCCGCCCGGCAATCCTGATTTTGATTTTCCGCGGTTTCCTTAAACCACTTAAGGCAAATGCAGGGATGGTTTCGTTGAGAGGAACACGGCCGATATCTTGCCCCACTCGAAGCTTCTGCTCCTTCTCTAATAATCTCTACGTTGACCAGACGTTAAGCCCTATTCTCTCTTCTTTCGAACGAGAAAGAACTTATCATGTGAAAGTCGTGTATAAAACATCACAGAGAAATGTTGGTGCTGCTGTTGAAGTTGTTGCCACTTCATTAAGTACAAATATTCAGGGACGTGAAAAATAAGGGGTAAACTTAAAGAATTCAATAAGTTGTTCGAAAATTACGCTGTCTGTGTGTAGGCAATGGAGCCAGATGGAAGCAGTTGCGAAATCCCTCGTGTTGTGAAATACGTAGGAGAAGCAGGTGTGCTGTGTACGCAGTTTTCCAGACTTCTCTACGCATACGCAGGACTGGTTCCCACCTCCACCTCAGAAACGTGTACAGACAGGTAAACACGAAAACACACGCCACAACGTTTGCACGAGTCATTGGTAGAAGGTTTACACGACATTAGTTCCCATTTGGATGCAGGAATGGCATATGCCTACAGGAGTGAAATGAAATTCAGGCTGAAAATAGAACCGTGCGGCGATGCGGTACTGACGAGGACTGAAGAAGAGGAAGAAGAAGAAGGAGGAGAAGAAGAATGAAAATCGTAGTAGCGGATTAAGCGAATATAAGAACTGTGTCGATCGCATTTCTTTTTCGATTTTCATATCGTAATAAAATTTAGTAATGTGGAACATGGGAAAGGAATTAGTCTATGTTACTTGCAGTCTGTCACGATCTTCCAAGATTTTTCAGTACAGATGCAGTTATTTGTAAGGAAATTCTATCCGGTAAAAATTGTTGTAATATCTAGTTCGATCTCGATAAAATATTAGCCCGGTCGAAAGAATGGCAACTTGCTCTTACTGTGGAAAAATGAACGTTTATATACATGATGAATCGTAAAACAGTGGTATCCTTTCACTAACGAGTTAATGGGTTACAACTACTCCATGTCATATAAATATTTGGGGATAACAATGTATAAGGATATGAAGTGGAACGACAAAATAGGCTCGGCCCTAGAGGAAATAAACGACAGGATAAGAATCCCTGGCAGGATAAGAATCCCTGGCAGGATACTGGGAAATTGCAATTTCTCTAAAAAAAAATAAAATAAAAATAACATAGATTGCATACACATACTGCTGTGAAATGTATGGGGCACATATCAGATCATACTAACAGGGTATATCAAGTGTATACAAAGAATATTCAATCTGTACATTGAGCAAGCAGTAAAGGTAACCAAACAAGAATTTGGAGTAGGAGTTAAGGTTCAGGGAAAAGAAATAAAAACTTTGAGGTTTGCCGATGACTTTGTATTTCTGTCAGAAATCGCAAATGACTTGGAAGACCAGTTGAACGGAATGGACAGCGTCTTGAAAGGAGGATATAACATGAAAAATCAACAAACGCAAACCAAGGATAATGGAATGTGGTCGAATTAAATCAACTGATGCCGAAGGAATTAGATTAGGAAACGAGACATTTCAAGCAGTAGACGAGTTTCGTTATTTGCCCAGCAAAATAGCCGATGATGGCCGAAGCAGAGTGGATATAAAATGTACATTGGCAATGGCAATAAAAAGATTCGTGGAGAAGAGAAATTTGTTAACGTCGACTATAAATCTAAATGTTAGGAAGTCCTTTCTGAAAGCATTTGTGTGAAGTGTAGCTATGTATGGAAATGAAGCATGAACGATAAACAGTTTAGACAAGAAGAGAATAGAAGCTTTTGAAATGTGGTGCTACCGAAGAATGCTGAAGATTAGATAGGTAGCTCACATACATAATGAGGAGGTTCTGAACAGAATTAGAGACAAGAAATTTGTGGCGCAACCTGACTAGAAGAAGGGATCGGTTGGTAGGACACATTCTGAGACGCCAAGGGATCACTAGTTTAGTATTGGAGGGAAGTGTGGGGGTAAAAATCGCAGAGACAGATACAATGATGAATACAATAAGCGGATTCAGAAGGATATGCCTTACAGTAGTTATTCGGAGATGAAGAAGCTTGCACAGGATAGACTAGCATGTAGAGCTGTACCAAAACAGTATTCGGAGTGAAGACCACAATATCTCGGTGACGACGCGAAGGTACAGCCAGCTTGTACAAGCAGTCGTTCTTCACACACTTCACCCGTCAATGGATCGGGACGAAATCCTAATACACTGTACTATCAAAAGTATCCACTGCTACACATTTGCCGCGCGGGATTAGCCGAGCGGTTTACGGCGCTGCAGTCATGGACTGTGCGGCTGATCCCGGCGGAGGTTCGAGTCCTCCCTCGGGCATGGGTGTGTGTGTTTGTCCTTAGGATAATTTAGGTTAAGTAGTGTGTAAGCTAAGGGACTGATGACCTTAGCAGTTAAGTCCCATAAGATTTCACACACATTTGAACATTTTTGCTACACATTTGACGTAATGTAGCTTCAGATGCTTACTGGGTGGGGCTTAGTTGCATTACAGCAGAGTGGCTAAATATGTCGAGCGTCACGCTTGGTAAATACACTGGGACGCCTAAGTAAGAGTAGGTATGTAGACAAGAAGCCGGTTTGTCCTTGTATAAACTACTGGGCTCACGACTGACGATTTCATTAAGCAGGTAAAAGGACATGTTAATGAGAAACAGACTACCTAATGAGAAGAAGCGGAACGCTTTAAACTTAGTGTCATGCCCTTATTACGAAGGGGAAGGGGAGGAACCAGGGACGTGGAGTGTGCATATAGTGCGTGGATGCCGCCAGGCATGCGGTCATTAGCGACACGCATTCTGCCACCTGCTAGACCGACTCTCCTCCTCCTGGTCTTCGACACTGCAAGTGCGCTGAACACTGATACGCTAAACAGCATTTTTACTTTAGTCCTGCTTCTGTTCGAGGGAAGTAAGGACATAAATAAACATTGATTTTAACCCTCTGTCGACGTTTTCGTCAGAGCCACGGCACTAGCTCAGATTGGACAAGGAGGGCAGAAGGATCGGTAATGGCCTTGTTGATGGGACCATTCCAGTATTCTTCTGAAGTGATGCTGGGAAACGGCGGAAAGCTGAGTTATGCTATTCACGTAGTCACGGTTACGCGGTCAGTGGGTTACCTCTGCACCACTTCGTTTATAACGTGTCGTGGGCTGCGATAGGGACAGTTTAGTTTCAGCATTAAGGAAAGTGACCTCAGTATCGCATATCTTTCATATGATGGCGCCATTTTTGGAAAGATCGGGAGAATACTTTGTAAATATCGTTTCGGTGTACTTTACCGTGTGAAACGTAATCTCAGTCTCAAAAACAGGTTGAAATCCACATACGGTACGAATGTGGCATGTCGTACTTGCATACATACTGAGATAACAATAGTCGTGGGACAGGGATATGCAAATATACAGATGACGGTAGTATCGCGTACACTAGGTATAAAAGGATAGTGCATTGGTGGAGCTGTCATATGTAGCCAGGTCATTCGTGTGAAAAGATTTCGGACGTGATTACGGCCGCGCGACGGGAATTCATTATTCCGAGATCCACAGGGTCAAGAGTATGCCGAAAATGCGAAATTTCAGGCATAACCTCTCACCACGGAAAACTCATGGCCGACGGCCTTCGCTTAACGACCGAGAGCAGAGGCGTTTGCGTGGAGTTGTCAGTGATAACAGACAGGCAGCACTGCGTGAAATAAACGCAGAAATGAATATGAGAGGTACGACGAACGAATCCATTAGGACACTGCCGTGAAATTTGGCGTTATTTGGATATGGCAGCAGACGAGCGACGGCAGTGACGTTTGCTAACAATACGACGCAGCGAATCTCCTGGGCTCGTGTCCATATCGGTTGGACCCTAGACGACTGGAAAACCGTACCCTGATCAAAATGTTCAAATGTTTGTGAAATCTTATGGGACTTAACTGCTAAGGTCATCAGTCCCTAAGCTTACACACTACTTAACCTAAATTATCCTAAGGACAAACACACACACCCATGCCCGAGGGAGGACTCGAACCTCCGCCGGGACCAGCCGCACAGTCCATGACTGCAGTGCCTGAGACCGCTCGGCTAATCCCCCGCGGCTGGCCTGATCAGATGGGTCCCGGTTTCAGTTAGTACGAGCTGACGATAGAGTTCGAGTGCGGCGCAGATCCCGGAAAGCCATGGACCCAAGTTGTCAACAAGTCACTGTGAAGGCTGGTGGTAGTTCTATAATGCTGCGAGCTGTGTTTACTTGGAATGGACTGGGTCCCTTGGTCCGACTGAACCGATCATTGGCTGGAAATGGCTAGTCCGGCTACTTGGCGACCATTTGCAGCCATCCATGGACTTCATGTTTCCAAACAGCGATGGTTTTTTTATGGATGTCAATGCGTCTCGTCACTGGGCCATAGTTGTTTGCGATTTGAAGAATATTCTGGACAATTCGAGCGACTGATTTGGCCACCAAGGTAGCCGAACACGAATCCCATCGAACGTTTATAGGGCACAACCGAGCGGTCACTTCGTGTACAACATCCTGAACCGGCAACACTTTTGCAATTATGGACGTCTATAGAGGCAGAATGGCTCAGTACTTCTGCTGGGGCTTTCACCGGCTTGTTGAGTCCACGCCACGCCGAGTTGCTGAAGTATGCCAGGGAGAAGTAGGTCCGACACGTTATTAGGAGACTTTTGTCACCTCAGTGTACTATGAGAAATGTTGACCACAAGTATAAAGAAAACAAACATATTACGAGGTTCAGGCAGACAAATAAAACCTACTGCCGTCGAACACTATCGTATCTGGAAATGTGAAATGAAATAAAAAAGCACCAGCTTGTGTCGCAGGCGACGAACGTCTAGAGCGTATACTAAAGGAGGCTAACGAGAGTGCAGTAGCAGGTAATTTAACTAGCAGGGAAACAGGTTTTAGCTTAAATAAAGCCTTGGCTCTTGTGCTTAGTTTGCTTAATAATTAACTCGGAGAACATATTGCTCTTTATCCACTCACAGATAAGTGTCTATTAAGGCGTTTTTGGATGACTGGTATTATTTTACGAAATTTTCCTTACATTTAAACTTATTCATCGTTTGACATAGCCTTTTTCTGAGAGTGTTTTATTCTTCGACAAAACCGAGTAGCGGCGTGCAGTGTGTCACATGCAAGTTTGGCTGAGTCTAAACAGAGATAAACGAAACATGACAAACGCAACTACCGAAGTTGTCGGAATATCTTTGAAGGTAAATAACAATGTTAAAGCTTTTGCAAACACAGGAACCTGGAAATAATGCGAGAAGAGTGATATTATTTAGAGCATCCGTCACGAATTTCACATGCAGTATACGAATTATACTCGTATATACGAAACAATGACTCAGACCTCTACTGATGAACGGATAGTGTGAACTGTAAAAGCTGCAGAACGGTGTTGATTTCTACCTTAAAGTGCTTCTTCATTCGCGAATAGTTCTCAAATTATTTTACTATACCCTTGGACACTAGACGTTAAAACAATATTCGTTTCTTTTGAATAACACCATTTCATTATTAGGAAAGCAGTCTTGTTTCAGTACGCTTAATCTTCTAAAAGTGCGTTGATCTGTGTACAGAAATATATTACGTTAGAGCAAAACAGAAAGCACACAAAAAGAAACGTAAAAAATTTAGATGAATACCGAAAGGCGGGGAAGACTGATCATTTATTGGAAAGGCGCATACAACATCCGAATGTACTGGAATAAAGATAAGAAACTACTTGAGTTAGGCGAAAAGGAATGTAAATTTTTAACATAGGAAGGATGGATAGAAATTGAAAGTCTCGTCGATATTGATCTCATTAGAGACAGTTCAGCAGAATGTGTTAGTCAGGCTTTAGCTACACGCAATATCTAAAGACAGACTTGCATAACAATTTAATTTATGCAGTATAACATTTTCGATTTTCACTTATTAGAGGGTGAATAAATGAATGGCATCCGAAGGCGACAAAAACAATTAAATAAATAGTTATTTGAAGTAGTATCTAGTATCCAGGCTCTCTGTTTATCATAATGCTTCTGTTTATATTAAAATTGTTATTGCTGCTGTCATGTGATCGGAATTTTATTTATTACAAGTAAGGACAGCCAGCACACCCAGTAGCATCTGTAAAAATGAAGTACTCTAAAAGTTTCTGAGGCTTCTTATAGGTCCTTGTCTCCGTGACGCACAGTTCGGAATTCGTGACGTATTTGGAAATGACTGAGTTGTTGGTCTAAGAACTGTCCAGTGATATTTACCGTCTTATGAAGTTTCTAGCGATCGATGGAGACAGTTGAAGAGTTACACGCCAAGTGTTCCGATATAGCTGTAATATTTAATATAACTAATTTTTTCGGTTAATCTCATGTTAAGACACAGCATGATTTCTGCTGAACAGTGCCTTCGAATATAGGTACAATGATGACATTAACAAATATCTTTTCGAAGAAGTTCCTATGTTAGAATTCCGTTTCCGTGTTTTTAAAAATCAACAGTCACCACTCGAAAATTTGTTCATTATGAGTTGAAACGATTCTTTCTATACTAAATATAACCCATTTCCATATACTCGTAGCCTTGAAGCCGTTTGTGAGTGAGTATCTTAATATTTCACATCATACGTGATTTCCCGAGCGATAGTTTTAATACGCTCGTTTCGAATTGTGTTCAAAGAAGCTGACTTCCGGGATCAATTATATTTGTGCTCCACATATAGATACGTGTTAAAACTATTGAGTACTTAGAACAGCATATAAACTAATTCTGCGTGACATCTATGCGATTCCGAAGGCTGAATGCAATCGTATCAGTGAAAAGTTTGAACTGAAGCAATCAACAAGTATCAATTACTCGTCCACAAAATTCCAAGCCACGAGTTTCATGGACTGTGAAATTGTTTGCTACACTACGTTCCACTAGTCGTATACCATAGAAGTCAGTGGGATGTCGACGGAAGTCAAATATCAACATTTTATTTCACTGCAATACGATGAAATGTCTTAATATTATGGCTCTGAGCACTATGGGACTTAACTTCTAAGGTCATCAGTCCCCTAGAACTTAGAACTACTTAAACCTTACTAACCTAAGGACATCACACACATCCATGCCCCAGGCAGGATTCGAACCTGCGACTGTAACGGACGCGCAGTTCCAGACTGTAGCGCCTAGAACCGCTCGGCCACTCCGGCCGGCTCTTAATATTATGAAATTACACTGTATTACAGTGCTAATATTCATTATAAATTAATCTAAAACATTTATTTCAGGAGTTCCTTCGCGGGTTAGTCGTGAGAACACGTTCGACCGATTGAAGAATGGCGTCTGATTCATCCACATCATGTTTAACTGCACGCCGAGAAAATATGTCTGTTAATAACAGCTTCTGACTGACAAAAACTGATGAAATCGCTAGTAAACACTTTTAAAGCCTGTTCTCTGCTTTTCTGGAAGTCGTCTATAGTACTCTTCACAATCATCAAAAGCGTTTTCATAAGAGAACCTCCAAATAAGTACCACGCCAGCATATTATGTATGTACAAAGAAGGGCGGCATTATTTACGAAACTCCTATTGCCACAAAGAACCAGCTCGAAACTGCAGCCTCTTTTACTCAGATCTCACAGCCGGGAAACCTCGCCATTTACTTCATAAACACGCATACACATGGAAAATGTGCGCGTCAATTACAAGGAACTGTATCTTCACCCTCGATGAAGACTGGACACGTGTTATACAATTTTTAACACGGATATATCTACACAAGCTGCTTCTGAAGTATTTACTATTCCTCCTGAAACGCCGTGTATATTTGAATTGGGCGTCAGGAGATGAAAATTCACATAGTAATATTTTATCTCTATTACAACAAAAAGATTTGCCACGGCATTTACGAAAGACGTAAACCAGCGGTGTAAGGCGTGTGATTTTAAAATAAATATTTGAGTTGTTTACAACATTTTTTTTAAAGAGAGAGATAAGGGAATGGCAACGCTTCCCGTACAAGGCAAGACGGTAGTAGGGAAGCGATAGGAGACGGAATGAAGGTGTCAGGCGGCGGCCTTCCAGGCGGGTAGCAATCGCTGCGACGGCTCGCGCCTTCAGCTGATTGAATTCGTTACCCCGCTGCGGCCCCGCTGCCTGGACCCCAACACCCACTACTCACGTCGGATGTCTAGAAACCCCGTTTCTTTTCGGTGCAAACGATAGAATGCAGTAATAAATTCACGTCTTCTTTGACGACACCTGTCGTGACGAGAGTTTGTTCAGGACTGATTTTAGTTCCAGACGCATGCGATAGAAGGACGTTTTGAGCTATTCCACCTCGGCTGTTTTTTCACAAGTTTTCATTTTATTATACCTATTCAGTTTATTATACTTTGCGCGAAAGGTCAATTTCAGCCTTACGTGCGATTTTAAAGCGCAGTAGCTGTAGATGAGCTGTACAATTAGCCTGTCAATAAACGATGATATAGCTGATCTGAAAGCGAGCACATAACGTACAAGCGTCATAATTAAAACCAGAGAGCTTACTGCATGCAGTACTAGTCACTACTGCAAGCACTAAGCTTTCTGGTTTTAATTCTGACGTTTGCACGTTATCTGCTCGCTTTCAGATCGTCTATTATGCTGTTTATTAACAGAATACTTGTACAACGCATCGACACCTATTGCACTTGAAAATGGCCTGTAAAGCCGAAATTGTCCAATCGTGCAAAGGATAGTAAACTGAATACTTGTGAAAAAAAAAACAGCCAAAGTGGAATACTTAAAAATGTCCTTGAACAAATATACAGCTGTGGTGGCCCACATGACGAAAATGATCGAAAGGTTCTAGAATTTAATGCCTCGTCAACTTAGAGGTGGGCACAGAAGAATTATGGTGACAGATACGAATGTGTTACCTTATCTCCAGGTAGAAAGCAGCTGTGATAAATCTATTTGTAACTTTACATTTTAGCAGTAGTTAAGGGTGAATGGAAGAAAGATGACAGCTACAGATGCTTGTTACAACATGAAGAGACACTTGTTGATGATCAACGCCTTGTGCTAATATTGGAAGCTCACTCTAAACATAAATAAATGTAGCGTAATGTGCGGAAACAGAAAAAAATCTGATGTTACTGCAGAGCACGGTTAGCGATCAGCTATCGCAAATAGACACCACCTTCAAGTATGTACGAGTTTCTGACCGAATTTATTTAAAGTAGAACGCATATGTAAGTTCAGCCGTAGGGAAGGCACATGCTAGGCTCGAATTTATTAGAAAATTTCCTAAAGGAAGTTGGAAAAACGTCTATAAAACACTTGTTGAACCAATTACAGAGTATTGTCCTCAGTCTGAGATCCTAAGATACTTAGTTACATGTTCTGTACATCGCCAGTACGATTATTATCGAAACGATGTGGAAGAAGGCAGTTTACTAGGCACGTATATATGCCCTGACTGTTTACTGTCCCGGGTTCGATTCCCGGCGGGGTCAGGGATTTTCTCTGCCTCGTGATGACTGGGTGTTGTGTGGTGTCCTCAGGTTAGTTAGGTTTAAGTAGTTCTAAGTTCTAGGTGACTGATGATCATGGCTGTTAAGTCCCATAGTGCTCAGAGCCACTGTTTACGGGTTCCAAAGAGCACAATGGCTTAAATTTAACAAAAATGAACACATTAATCTTTAATACTACTCAAGGAACTGGTTTCGCACTTCAAACTTCACGGTCTCTCCAAACTTCGCAGAAGCTCTCCTGTATACCATCATACATTTAGTTACAGTTTTTTTGTTAATTTTAGTTGAGAATGCTACTACAATTAAACAATAACCCGATTATAGGAGAGAAACCCTTGTCTGAGAAAAAGATTTTGGGTTAAATTAAAAAAATTACTTATTTACCTGACAAACGTTTTTTAAATTGGGCAAATGATCTGACTTTGATTAACGAAAGAGATATAAAAGACGCAAAGGAGAACTGTACGAACGTCACGAGTGTGTTTAGTCAGCTTGAAGTTTCACAGAAATGCCCAAGAAACTGCAGTGGGTAACGTTACAAGAAGACATTTTGAATCATGGAGAGCCTTATTCACAGTGTTCCAAGAGCTCAATTTCCAAATGGGTCAAGAAGCAGTGTCCGGCCCTCCTAATTTAGGTTTCCCGTTATTCCCCTCAATCACTTCAGGCAAATGCCGGGATGGTTCCTTTGAAAGGGCACGGCCGATTTCCTTCCTCTTCCTTACCCAATCCTAGCTTTTGCTCCGTCTCTAATGACCTCGTTGTCGACGAGCGTTAAATGCTAATCTCCTCCTCCTCCACAAAAAAACTGAAGCGCCCAGGAGATACGGACGGATGTCAATGTAACTTCGTATACGTACACATCATCGAATGTGAATGATTAGTTGCAATTGTGTGTGACAGATAGAACAGCCACCAGGGTACATTAGTTTAGTTGTGTATAGTATTGTTACTAGGCCCGGTAGGGGATATAAGAGGCGTGAACAGTCTCAGATGTTAAACGATCACTGTGAAGAACGCGGAGTGCCGCATACTTGGACGAGACAGGGTTATCAGAAGCTGAGGGAGTTTGGAAGGAGCCTCATTATGGTCTCCATCTGGCCGGCTGATGTAATCGTGCAGTATCGAGATTTGTGGGGCATTCAGATGTGATAGCGACTCGATGTTGGACTGTATGGGCATACTCGCCGTCAAGATTCCCGTCGACCACATCAGACCACCACAAGGGAGCATCGCCGTACTCTGCTGCGAGCAATCACATCTGCGACTGCTACCCGAGAACAAGTCATAGACTCCCTGCAACACTCTGTCACATCCCGCACCACTGCAGTCAGACAAGGGAATTACCGTTCTACGCTGTTAACACCGCAACACAAACGGCCGCGTTTGGAGCGGTGCGGTCACCAGTAGGTATGGACTGCTGATGAATGGCATCGCATTGTGTTCAGCGATGAACTGCGGTTCTGCGTTACCCGGGACATCAATCGTCGGCGAGAATGCGGCGACCTGTGGAGACGACCCATTCTTCCATCGATTTGGAGTGGTAGGCGGTGTTCCTCCTGGTGCCATGGGTATTACTTGAGGTCATGGCTGGTAGTCACCGAGGGAACTACGGCGGCACAGCGGTGCCTCACGGACACCCTGCCTCTTCATGTCTTATCTTTCATTAGACAGTATCGTAGTGCCATTTTCAACAGGACGATCAACTGGTCTCTATGAGCTACCTGCATCGTGTTGAGGTTCTCCCGAAGCCTACACAACATAAGACATGTGCGACCAGCTTAGGAAGTCAACTCCGTCCCAGTGCCGGTATCCAGGTTATCGAGGACGAGCTGTAACAGTCGTGGTCCAGGAGAGCATACAACGGCTTTAAAACACCATTGCCAACCGAATCAGTGCGCGCATCCAGGCCAGAGGGTATACCGCTTCATGTTGTCAAGTGGGCTCCTACTGCCAAATCTATAATTCTTTGTAATTCTGATTTTATTTTGTAATCAGTGAAATAGCATCATGTATCATCTCGAGCCGTGAAGTTTCCTTTCGTTTCCTCGTCTCCTTCCGCGTGCTTCTTTTTTTTGTCAGACAGTGAACATGACAATGAACATGAAGCTCAAAAAAGAGGAATTCACGATCCTACAGGTATCGAAGGTCACCGACAGTTTTTCTTCCCACGCGCCATCACGGAAATTCCACCACACTCTGTATGTGGCTTGCGAGTAAAAACATAAATGTGAATGCAAAGGTTAGGTTTCAATGTCGACGTCGAGATCGTAATAAATGGAAAACAAACTCGGAGTGGACGACGGCGAGAATGGAAATCAGCATGAGCCCTATTTAAGGAACAATCCCTGCATTCGTCGCAAGTGATTTCGCAAACCACGGAAAAAGTGAACCTAGATAAACAGACGAATACGAGCCTGAATACGAGTACGGAGCGTCATTCGGTATCGAGGATGGAGCGCTAGTTTAATTTTAACAAACATGGATAGATGGATAATTTTTAAATTTACTACGCGTTCTCGAGTCGGAATTCGCTCAGAGCAATTTGGCGTAAGCGCGGAAGACCTAGGTCAGAATGGCTGGATCGGGAAAGCAACTGCTCTCATTTCGATTACAAGTTGGTGGAATGTAAAGAGTGTTAAAAACGTTAGCGAATAGAGTAGAAGAGCTGAAACTTCGGAACCAACCGGGAATTCACTTGTGCAAGAGTGGTGAATCACTTGAATCTCATACTGTGGCTTGTCGACCATAGCCGATCAACTGTTATCCAACACTCACATCCATTTTTAATTGTACGGTTTGCGTTGTGCATAATGTGCCAGGTTATTTCTAGAATTCTAGTGCCGTTGGACCCGAACCTGATAGTCCTATCGCAGATGTTCATATCCACATGAAACACGTATAGGTTGTCAAGTCTAAGCGCTACAACAGAAGAAAACACCTGCTTATAGCCACACATGCTGATTTTGATAATTAACAGCGCTATCTCGCGTGAAACCAGCCTCCTCTGTGAATAATATCTTTGTTGTGAGAAGCGGTTTCCCACCACATCTTTGCAACAACCATTGAGAGAACTGCATTCTGAAAGGCTGATCTTGCGGCCGATGGGTCTGGACACGCTGTACCTGATATGGGTATAGCGACTATTCATACAGGATCGCCCAGACTAGAGGATGATTAATCCCGATAGATGCTGACATTCTTCGTAAACTAGTTGCAGGATCTTCCTCCACTCGTTGCAGTACTTGCTCCTCCATAATAGGAGTACGAATGGTGCGAGGTCTGCCACTGTCAGCAGTTGGAGCTACGCAGCCAGAGTCTGCTACTCACTGGAAAAGACGACTGAATAACTGTGCAGATGATACCCTGCGTTCTGGATATTTTTCGGCATACAGGGCACGGGCTCGACGGTTGTTTCCATTCGCCAGACCATAACAGATTAACATAATGTCTGTCATTTCCCGTGTGGAATAATAAGACTCCATTATGCTGGTAGTTGAAAGATAAAACTAGAGTGTAAAAGCATTTCACAAACTGGTTTCTTTAGAACTAAGGTATGTGCTGCACTTACTCAGAACTGTGAATACGGTTTACAGTAACACTCTAACCGATGTTTACTGCCTGCTGTATCCGTGAACAATAACAGAGGAATGTGTCCTCATTTGAAGAGTGCCAAGTGCCAAATCTCACATTTGCCAGTAGAATAAAAAAAACCATTTATCTGTCTGCATGAATAACTAATTGTTATCAAAAAATTGAGAAGATAACCTGATACTACAGAATCACGCAACCCACCTCATCACTGCAAAAAATAATGAGAAAAATTAGAAAATAAATAAATTATTAAGAACATTTTAAATGCCATGGTTCTTAGAGCCAATACGAAAGCTTTTGTTTCAAGTGCATTTAATACAGAGACACTACGTTTTATTTGTGATAGTACAAGTACAGAAATACAGCAGAAATATTTCAAATAGTACAACTGTAGGCAACAAAAACATTTGTAGTATCTTTTTAATTTAGTGCAAGAGGAAAACAAAATTAAATTGAAGAAATCTATTCTCAGTATTGACCTCTGTTTCATACACAACACCATTCTTGGAATTAGATTTTGCAAAGTTTGCTGAGAAACTCACATGGAGAACACAGGCACAATTCAAAATGAGACTCTTTTCTTCCAACATGCGCATGAGCACTGGCCAAACGCTGCTGCACAACTGACAATGCGACACTCTTTCTGCAATTGTTGTGATAGGTTATGTTAATGCAACACTGACATAACTGCTCTCTAGTGGCCGCCGAATACGCCAGTTACGTCTGTGGCACTCTTCCACATAAAAATATTCCACTTTCTCGTTTTGGTGATGACATGAGCAAAAAATCGGCATATTTCGAGTTGTGCCGGTTTTCTTCCAAGGTGGAAAATGTCTCTTAACATCTGATATGTAAAATTTGTACGAAACAGAAGTCAGTAGATACATGCCTTTATATGCAGTGTACATGTTTGCTGGATCTGGGCTCAAATACCCTCTACTCAACCTGAACTCACATAATGGCTTTCATCGCATGGGAAACTCTGCACGTGATCTTTAACTTGCTGTCTAGCTCTGTCACTGAACTTTTAACGACCTGTGTTCTTACTGCGCGTGTCTGGATATGCAGATACTCCTTTTCTTCCGTCTCCAATGACGTCGTTGTAGACGGGACGTTAAATTCTAATCTCGCTTCCTCTTTTTTGCTAGCCTTAAGAGTTTGCAAACATCTGTGCCCGACGCCAAATATGTCTTGGAAAGTTGTTTTCCAAACTTGTCTAGTACCACTATCACCATCTAGAACCACCATCAAGTATTATGTAACACAATGTACATTGACGGTGACGGCTTGCTGGATTATCATATCTGCGTTGTTTGATTTCGATGATGTGCAATAAACCCAATAAATAGTTCCTTGTTCATCTTCATTCTTCATTCCGTCATACTCACTGAAAATTTTGGGCTTTCAGTGGAACGATATATCATTACATTTAGAACTGCACATACAGGAAGCCTCAAACAGCAACATGAAATATATTCTAAACGCTGCTCCAGGCAATTCGCAATGATATATGAAAGCAGCCATTAAATGTAAGAAGATGAATGGTGCTTTCAGTATATTAACTGAGTGAAGTAAATGCAGAAGTTTTATGTTATTGAATCACTAATAAGACTTACTAACCTCATTCCTCACCGTTTACCAAAAAGTCTATCTCTTGTCTGTCTCTTTTCATAACATTTTCCGGACACATGCTGTTTTGTCTGTCCACTTTTCCAGCTTTATTTTTCAAATCCAAAGTTTCACTTTCCATTACAAGGATGCTGTATTGATACAAATAAAAGCTTACATGCATTCTGCTTGCCACACTGAGTGTGATTCAACTGAATGGGGGAGACGTTGACGCAGGGCAGCACTGCTTGGCACGTCCACCATGCGCCGTCTACTAATGCTAGAAACACTTTCACTATGATTTGGCACCTGGATCAAGTCTGTGGACATGCAACAGACTGCCCAGTACACAGCAACACTGGAAACGCATTTTGTGAAAAAATGTCACTCAACATGTTTTCAGTCCCCACTCATTTGTTTACTGCTTTCTGTATGTCGATCGTAATAGCCGAGAGTTTGCAGTAGAAGAGATGCTTTACACAGCAGCAAAGATGAACAAGTGCTCATAGATCTTAAGGTATGCATTTTAGAGTCTCAGTAAGCGGATGGTGGTTGTCAAGACTAAGGTAATCTCATAAATGTTATCAGTATTCTAGCTCTGTGTCTTCCCAGCACATTAACATAGTGCAGGTGGTCGTGAACACGACTTTCTCACGATAGCACCGCTGTTTCCAATCCCCGTTCGGCCTCCTAATTGAGGTTTACACTTCAGACCACGGCTAGTTGGATTCTTCTACCTTTCCCATTGGGCTCACGCTTCGTCTCTACAACTTCACTGTCGACAGGACTTTGAACTTTAAGTGTTCCTCTTTTAGCTAGTAATTTACCCTGACAAACGGTAGTACTTAAGGTGTCACCTCTGGTCTCCAGCGTTCAGTATTCAAGTCTTTCGGAATTTTCTTGCGTTGGAAGAGTTGAGATGACGGAAGAATTCTTTGTGTGATAAGCTATATTCTTCCTAGCGAAGAACGATGGCAGTGTAATAGTGCTAAGAAGCAGTAGTCAGTTAACTAATACCTTTCTGGTGGCTTCGGCGAAGATTCACCTTTCCTAGTCAACTGCTAAGTGAGTTTAGAACTCCGTATCTTTCAGTACACACAGAAAAACAGTTCCATACATCTGCAGCATCTACACTCTGCAAGACATAGTATAGGGTACTACCGATTTTACAATAATATATCTCTTTCTGTTCCATTCGCGAATGGTCCGTGCGAGGAACGACTATCGACAAATCTCCGTATGAGCTGTAATTTCTCTGATACTATGGTCGAGGTCATTCGACGAATGTATGTGAGCCGAAGTAATGTGTTTCTTGACGCTTTTTGGAATGTACGCTCTCGGAATTTGAACAGTAAGCCACACCGCTATGCACAAGGTTTCCCTTGTAGCGTCTGTCGTCGGTGGCTCATGAGAATTTCCGTAACGCTCTCCCGCTTACTAAACAAATCTATGAAGAAACGTGATGCTCATCTTTGGATCTTATCTATCTTTTCTTATTAACTCTACCTAATAAGGCTAACGGTTTGACGAACGTAATCAAGACTCGATCGGACTAGCATTCTGTAAGCCACCTTTTTAGTGGATAAATTACATTTCTTTCGGATTCTTCCAGTGAATCTCAGCCTGGCATCCATTTTTCCTACAGCTAACTTTATTGCTCGTTCCACTTCAGAGCTCTCCCGACGGTTTCTCCTGTTATAGTGTATGTTATACTTACTGTATCACTGATGGGAATAGTACCCTGGTAACATAAAAGCTCTTGCAACAGTATACGAGTTGCTCTCCTGAGTGTGAGTCCATTGTGCGATCTGAAGAAAGATTAATATCCGTTAGACAACGTGGAGCGCCAGTTTAGTCGAAGTAGATTGGGGAAAGGAGTCGGCTGCCCTCGAGTAGTATCTGCCTCCACGACGACTATGAAAACCACTGAAAACTTGAAGTGGTGTGGACGCGGGACTGTGCCCTGCTTTTAGAATTGTGAGTCTTGTGCCTTAATAACAGTGACAGCTCTCGCTCACGAATCGAATGATACCTCATTGGTTGCAGAATACCGCAGTGCATTTTTCTTCTGTGTTACTCTGACGTGTGTTGTGGCACAGCCAAATGAACCGAAAACCTACTTTAGACGCTAGCGGGAACAAACTGACTCGCAGACACGAGTGCACGGTGCTGTGCTCCACTTTTCGTGGTAAACGCTACCCACGGACACTTACCCTCACCGTTCGGGAAACATCCTTTATATACAGTCCAATGTTATTAAGGTGACGACCTGTCAAGAGTCTGAATAACCACCTTTTGCAGTGCGGACGAGCAGAAAGAGAGTCACTGAAGTTCTGAAAGGTACGGAAAGGGATGCGGAGCTATGCCGAATCCAGTGTCGTGGGATCGTGACACGAACAGTCACGTCGAGGTGGTCCCATAGATACCAGATTGAATTTAAATCTGAGGAGTTTGGTGGCCGGAAAAGTATGATAAACTTATCGTGGTACTCTTCGAACCACTCATGCACTCCGTAAACTGTGTGACACATTGCATTGTTCTCCTCGTAGATGCCATCGTAACGAGGAAAAACGGATTATAAGTAGGAGTGGCCATCTTCCTCAAGGATGGGTGCATTCTTGTATCGATTCACTATGCCCTCCAGAATGACGAGATCACCCAGGGAATGCTGCGAAAACATGCCGCACACCATAGCGCTCCCTCCTCTGGTCTGTAGCCTTTGGACGACTCTTGCAGTGCCGTCCACACTGACAGCCATCTCTCCGATGAAGCATAAAACGTGATTCATCTGAAAAGGCTAACTTTCGCCACTCAGCTGACGCCCAGTTGCAGTATTGGCGTGCAGATTCCAGCCTTCGCCACCGATGAAGAGCTCAGCATGGGTGCATGAACCCAGCGCCTGCTGCAGAGGTGCATACGCAGCAATATTCGGTGAACAGTCGTTGAGTAGACTTTGCTGACAGTCCTTAAGTTCATCTGTGGGGGCAGTTCGTCACAGTTCCACGTCTATTAGCTTGTTCACACCTCCGCAGCCGTTTTCCACCCTTTTCAACTATGAACCGTGGTTCACCACAGTTGCGATGGCGCCGGTGTTCGATAATACAATTTTGCCATGCACGGTGTACTTTAACCACAACGGGACGTGAACAGTTTACAAATTCAGCTGTTTCTGAAATGTTTCTACCTTTGGCCCGAAAGCCAATGATCATGCCCTTTCGGGCGTCAGATAAATCGCTCTGTTTCTGCATTACGTCCCCCCGACACGCTATATGTACCCTCCACTGTTAGTGTCGCCACGTGCCGTTTTATTTCACGTTGTCGTCGAACATAGGTGGTGGCAGATTAATGTGACTGGAACATGTATACAGATGTTTATACAGAAGAATGGGAATTATTTCTGCCACTCTAGAACAAATTGTCTACGACTGCACCGTGAGTAAGCAGTATCCTACGTCCAGAGCTAAGACCTGAAAGCTGACCAATTAAACTTCACTTCCTTACAGTTCACTATACGATCGTCAAGCAATTGTCTCAGATCGCTTCACCTGGTAAGTCTTAAAAACTTCTCAAAACTAGTCTGGCCAGTGCAAGCCCCTTCGTATCTGCGTAATTGCTGTAGCCTGCATCCGTTCGAACCAGCTTACTGTAATCAAGCTTTGACCTCCCTCTAAAATTTTTAACTTACACCCTTTCCTCCATTACCAAACTGACGATTAGATGATGCCTGAAGTTGTGTCATTATCAACCGACCCCTCCTTCACTGATGGTGTGCATTTCTTGTACTCCTCATTTTGATTCAGTTATATGATGTGCCACGTAATCTTCAGTATTCTTCTGTAGTACTACATTTCAAAAGCTTCTACTCTCTGGCCTAAATGACACCTTTTATCGTCTCCGTTCACTTTCGTCAACATTTCCTATCACAATTTATGCTCCATGTTAACAAATTTCTCTTTTTCAGACACGCTCGTTTTGTTATTGTCGGTTTGGATTATACATAGTTTCTGTTTTTTGCTTCTGGGATAGCAAAGCTCATCTACTGCTATAGAATCTCATCTCCTGATATAATTCCGAGAATGTCACCAATTTAATTCGACTATATTCATTAACCTTGTTTTACTTTTTTGATGTTCATCATAATAACCTCTAGTCGAGACGCCGTTCATATGCTGTTCTACGTAATTTGCCCTCTCTCTGGTTTGCTGACGACGCTTTACACTAAGGCGACAAAACTGATGGGATAGCGATACAGATGGCGGCAGTACCACACACACACAAAGTATACAAGGGTAGTGCACTGGCGGAGCTGCCATTTGTACGCAAGTGACTCGTGTGAAAAGGTTTTCAACGTGATTATGGCTGCACGACAGGAATTAACAAACTTTTAATGTGGAATGATAGTTGCAGCTAGACGCATGGGACATTCCGTTTCGTAAATCGTTAGGGAATTCAATATTCCGAGATCCACAGTGTCAAGAGTATGTCGAGAATACCTAATTTCAGGCATTACCTTTCACCATGGACAACGCAGTGGCTGACGGCCTTTAATCATCGACCGAGAGCAGCGGCGCTTGCGTAGAGTTGTAAATGGTAACAGACAAGCAACATTGCGTGAAATGACCCCAAAAATCAATTTCGGACGTACGACGATTGTATCCGTTAGGGCAATGCGCCGAAATTTGCGTTAATGGGCTATGGCAGCAGACGACTGACGCGAGTGCTTTCCTAACAGCACTACATCACCTGCAGTGCCTCTCCTGGGCTTGTGTCCATATCAGTTGGACCCTAGACGACTGCAAAACTGTGGTCTGGTCAGATGAGTTCCAATTTCAGTTGGTAGTAGCTGGTGGTAGGGTTAGAGTGTGGCGCAGACCCCATTAAACCATGGACCCAAGTTGTCAACAAGGAACTGTGAAAGCTGGTGTTGGTTCCATAATGGAATGGACTGTATTTACATGGAATGGACTACGTCCAACTGAACCGGTCATGAACTGGAAATGGTTATGGTCGTCTACTTGGGGACCATTTGCAGCCCGTCATGGACTTCATGTTCCCAAACAACGATGCAATTTTTATGGATGATAATGAGCCATGTCGCCGGGCCACAGTTGTTCGTGATTGGTTTCAAGAACATTCTGGACATTTCGAGCGAATGATTTGGCCACCAAGATCGTCCGACATGAATCTCATCAAACATCTATGGGACATAATCGAGAGGTGAGTTCGTGCACAAAATACTGCACCGGCAACACTTTCGCTGTTATGGACGGCTGCAGAGGCAGCATGGTTCAATATTTCTGCGGGGGCTTCCAACAACTTGCTGAGTCCATGCCACGTCGAGTTACTGCACTACATAGGGAAAAAGGAGACCCGACACGATATTAGGTATCCCACGACTTTTGTCACCTCAGTGTAATTCTGTCACAACCTTTATTTCTTCTCCACTAACTTTCACTCATTTCCAAATTTGTCTTCGCTTTTCTTTACTACTTGCTCCAATGTGGATTGAATAACACGGCAGATAGTCTACAGCCGTGTATCAGTTACTGCCTCCCTTTCATGCCTTTTGCCTCTCACATGTGCAGTCTATTTTCTGTACAAGCGACAATCACCAGCAGGCAAGTGTTGAGCAGCCGAGACGTGCGAATCGGAAGGCGCAGGGGCACCGGGCAACTCAGGCGACGCTCTACTCTCGAGAGGTGGCAAACCATTTGTCTCAGGTTTCCCCGACGCCACCACAGCTAAGCGCAGCAGCCTGAAGCCTGTCGACCACGGCCAACACAGCTTCTGACTGTTTACTGACCGTGGCCAATTACCCCTGCCTCTATACACAAAAGGCGCAGTCCCTATCCATCTTTAATAAATTTTTGTCTGTATCGCAGGTAATGTAACACTAGCCTAAGAAGGTGGACTCACTCGACACAAATACTCGCAAAATAAGCAAACTCTTACAATAAAATAAGTATCCCTACTCAAACCAGATAAAGAAGCAGCTGCTGTTCACTTCTACTCAGAAGTCCATAAGAATGCCACTAAACTAAAAGAATTTATACGGTTTGAGTAAGAACGATAAGCTACTTCTGCTGCTGAACTGCGCTCTTCTCCGATACCAGAGCTCTGCTGACACGACATCCTGCTATCACTGGATGAAAGGCAACAGGCAGATTTCCGAAAAGCATTTGACACAGTGCCCTACTGCAGACTGTTAAAGAAGGTCCGATCATAAAGAAGAGGTTCTAAAACATTTGTGTGGCCCGATGACTTCTTAATTAATAGAACGTAGTACGTTGTCCTGGACGTCGAGTGTTAATTAGAGGCAAGGGTATTGCCGGGAGTGCACCGGGGAAGTGTGATAGGATCCTTCCAGTTCTCTATGTACATAAATCATTTGACGGATAGGGTGAGCAAGGATCTGCGACTGTACTGAAGATGCTGTAGTGTATGGGAAAGTGATGTTGTTGAATGGCTGAAGGTCGATACAGGATGACTTAGAAAGAGTTTATATTTGGTGTGATGAATGGCAGCTTACTCTAAATGTGGAAAAATGGAAGTTAATGCCGATGAATAGGAAAAATAATTCTGTAATGCTCGAAAACGGAATTAGTGGCGTGCTGCTTAACACAGCCACGTCGATTAAATATCTAGGCGTACCGCTGCAAAGCGATATGAAGTGGAACAAACACGTAAGGTCGGTAGTGGGGGAGGTGAATGGTCGACTTCAGTTTATTATGAGAATTCTAGGGGAGTGTAATTTATCTGTAAAAGAGTTCGCATACAGGAAACTAGTGAAACCCATTCTAGAGTACTGCTCGGGTGTTTGGCTTTCCCACAATTTCGGATTAAAGGAACACATCGAAGCGATTCAGAGGCAAGCCGCTAGATTTTTTACCGGTAGGTCCGATCAACATGCGAGTATTAATGAGGTTCTTCGTGAACCCAAATGGGAATCCCTCGAGAAAAGGCGATGTTCTTTTCGCGAAACACTATTGAGAAACTTTAGAGCACCGGAATTAGCGGCTCATTGCAGAACGATTCTGCTGCCGCCAACATATATTTCGCGTAAGGACTGCGAAGACAAGATAAGAGAAGGGGTTCGTACAGAGGCAGATAGGCAGTAGTTTTCCCTCCCTCCATTTTCGAGTGGAACAAAAAATGGCACGATTAGTAGTGCTAGAAGATACCCAGCGCCACGCACGTTATGGTGGCTTGCGGGTTATGTATGTAGATTATGATGTAGAAGTAACATTTCTTTTTAGACACGAAGAGAACCCAGTTCTGGAAACCAGTGTTTAAAGCATCCTACCCTGGTCTACAGAGTCACTAATTTTTTCGGTATTTTTTGCTCATTCATACTTGCGAAAATTTGCAGTTCATTAGCGGTATAAAGAGCATGTAAAATGCAATTTAACAGTGATTCCCTAATATTTGACTAGCAGTTAAGAAACCAGAGTCGCATTACTTCACATGTAAGAGATATTGGGTTACCGTCGGCAATTTTTGTACATTTTGTCGACTGCTGGTTACGCAATTGATTTATGAAAGAAATACGCTATCGATGTCAGACGAGTCCGTTCCTGTCACATCTAATCAAGCTGTTAAACATAGTGTTTGGGTAATTTCTCTTGTGTAATGCATCTAGGTACAGTCACGCTACGCTGACGACATCGGCTCAGGATTCAGTTAAGTAACCCTGGGCGTGGTCCGGCGCCCGGCTGCCTCACTTACCGCAAGAGGGCAGTAACCAATGCGCAAGACGCCCTCTCGTGCCACACGCAGTTCGTTGACTGGTAGGCCTCTAGCTTCACCATGCTCCTTAAGTGCTGTGTAGTGGCTAAGTGGTACACTGTCACGATCCAAACATGAATTTCTATACCCAGGCAGTTGGGTGGTTGATACATCAGGCAAATTTCGGAATGTTGGTGAATGATACTAGAAAATCGGCAGGACCGATAAGAGTACGTGTAGATGAAGAACACAAGACATGGAGAAATCTCGATGAGATGGCGATGAGTTCATATGCAGAGCGTTTTACACATGAAGCTGAGTAGCTTTTTTCTGTTCTAGTCGTGGGAAGTACGACTGTCGGTAAGATGTAATTTCTCTGTTTTTCTCGTCACGTGGAAGGAAGTATGCCTTCCTGGAATATGGCGTCTCGGAACTTTATCAGTGAACCTCTACAGTCTACGTGATGCATACCATCTCTCTCGTAGCGTCTGCCGCTTGAGGTTGTTGAGCATCTCCGCAACGCCCTCACGCTTAGTAAATGAAACTGTGACAAATGCACCACTTTTCTTTGATAACTCTGTACCTCTTCTGTAAATCCCATCTGCTACCACACAATGTAAGGTGACTTGCGGAGAATACACGTAGATGTATATGTGAATAACATGCTGCTGCGATATGTGTTGCGGATTTAAAACGTTGCGCAGTCTCGATAATCGCTGCAGTGATAGGAAGCGATACTGGAATTTGCAGTACGCAGATCACTCAAATTTCTAAACTGCTGAACATCTGTAAAGCATCACCTATCTGTTTTGTTCGCCGAGGAACAGCAAAAACGGGATCACTGCTGTTGGAGCGACGTCAGGTAAAGCGAAAAATCTGCTCTTGGACTTCGTTTCCTAGCCCGGGTATAGATCGCTAGGATCGGCAAAGTTCTCTCAGTTATTTCATTTTGATCTCCTACACTATTTATTATCTCTTATAGAAATATCACACCATCATTCGAGTACTGTAAACGACAAAAATAAATAGTATGGTCATGGTGCACACATATAATGAAAGAACTGTCTATATCGCACTTTATTTATTGAAATCAGCTCTTAAATAACGTGTTTCAGCAGACAGCCATCATAAGATTTTGTTATAAAAATAAGACGAAAGAAATTAACGTAACATTGTTAGATGATTCAGAATAAATTTGTTTATGGGTTAGGGGCGCTTAACGACAAGCTGATCAACGCAACAAACTTTGACGATGTTTCTACACTGATTATTTCATTCTTCGTGGTGTGTATTCTTTCTTTGTTTTCTGGTAGTCTGTAATGAAGTGTGATTTCTCTGTTTAAATTATTGGGGGCTCGATTTCATCTTCGCTTTTGACGAAGAGTGGGCAGTAGTTGGGCAAGTGCAGCATAGCGGACAGCTACACGAGACCTTTTTAACACTAAAAACATTAAACTTTCCGATCTGTGTGCAACTTCCGAGTGGAATGAAAAGAACATAGCTGTTTAGTTCCTTGAACATGTTGGATTTTGTACCTACAAAAGAACATCTACGGAAACTGTTACTCTTCTGCTTTCATCTCAAGAAATCTGGTGCGGAAAGTCATCGTTTGCTAGTTTTCGCTTATGAGAAACATGCTCGGTCTTAAACAATGTGCAGAAATTGATTTCAACTATTCGAGGACAACGATTTTGAGGCGAGTGACAAAATGCGTCCTGATCGCTGTGGTGTATCATAATCAGCCGCGACCGGGTCAAACAGTGAATGCTGAACCCTACGAAGTACAATTTCTCAGACTGAAGTGCGCACTTCAAGACAAATGTCCACGATATGCTCAGAGACACGAGAAAGTCATACTGCTTCATGACAGTGCCGAACCAAATGTTGCAAACCGTTGGGAGGAAATCTTGAAGGGATTTCGATGGGACAACTTACCCCACCCACCATATTCTCCATAAATCGCCGCTTCCGATTCACATTTGTTTCGGTCCAGGCAGCATGGCCTTTCTGAACAACACTTCACAACTTTTAACAATCTCTAAAACTGGCATCATGAGTGGATCACCTCAAAAAACCTGATTTTTTTTTGTCGCGAACTCCATTTGTTATCCGATAAGTGGGACAAGGCTATAACTGCCGAAGAACACTACTTTCAGTAAATTATGTTACTCCATTGAATTAAAATAAACATGTGCTGTTTGTTCAGCTAACAACGAGAACTCATTACAGTGCCCAATACCCTAAGGAAATTACGTTAACTTATTTTTATGATAGTGAAGTTTACATTTGATACAGATAAACAAAGTTCAGTATAGTCAGTTCTTTCATCGTATAAAATAACGTTCAGTAACCCGGCATAAGATTTTGTCCTCTGGTAGCCCAGCGAGGTGGCGCAGTTGTAAAATACTGGACTCGTATTCGGGAGAAAAGGGGTTTCTAACCCCACCCGAATATCCATATTTGGATTTTCCGTAATTTCCCTAAATGGCTTAAGGTGAATGCGGGGATGGTTCCCTTGAAAGGTGACAACCGATTTCCTCTCCATCCAACCCCATCCAAGTCGAGCACCGCCTCTAATGATATCGTGGTCGACGGTACATTAAATCTTAATCTTTCTTACTTTTTATTCTCTGTGTCGACGCACAGCTTACAATCTTCTAAAACTCAATAAGTATCGTGTTATCGACTGCCGAAACAGCTGACGTGCTGTACACGTGGTACCCACATTGTTATGGAGCCATCTCAGCACCGACAATCACGAAAAACTGCGCCTGAGTCATTTGTTGCTTTCTGTTGTGTTGACAAGTGCATGTGCACTTTTTGTGAATGACGGATCTGTGACTAGTTGCTGACACTTCTGAGGCACTTGGAGCGTATGGTCATTAGAGACGGAGCACAAGCACGGATGAGGGAAATATGGAGAACGAAAGCGACCATGCCCTTTGGAAGGAACCATCCCGGCATTTGCCCTAAGCCATTTAGGGAAATCACGGAAAACCTAAATCTGAATGGCCGGACTCGGGTTTGAATCGTCGTCCTCCCAAATGCGAGTCCAATGTGCCAACCATTGCGCTACCCCGCTCGGTTTCTGAGACACTACAGCAGTTTCGGAAATCAACGATGCAAGCCAAGACGCTTTCGAATCTGTGAGACAGAGAATACAATATTGTATCTCACTGTTCACGCTGAACAGCCTGTACGTTATTTCGAGGTGGTTTTTCTGCTCAAAATTTTTAGCCTCATTTTAGTTACCGATTACGCGATGTTGCATAAGCGCTTTAGTTTGGGGATAGTGGTTCAAACAGCTGCAGGTACGATTCTTTTATGAGATTTTCACTTGGGGGAGAAGTTTCGTGAAATACAACAGGCTTACGTACTGCTTTAAGGTCCTAGAGGTGAAAAACTAAGGCCACCGCATCATTTTTTTTTCTTTACCGTTCGCGTCTTCTGGCCGAAGTTGCTTGTCTTGACTCCCGCTCCGCTCCACAGTCTCTCCCGTAATTTCCATCTGATAACGATAAATAAAATGTGTATGAATATTATAGCGTGGAAACGATTTCTTGCATCTGTGGAAGGCAGTCGCCAAATACATTTTGCAACGTCGAACTGATACTGAAACAGTTCAGATATTCGACAGAAATCTCCGCTTCCTGCGGTGTTTGCGTGACCGCGAACCGCCCCAATTATTAAACTCTTCTCTCACGGAGTCACGATAGGCGAGAACTCGGTGCTGAAACACGTTTTCTGGAAGCGATACAAAATCATTGTCATTAGAATTAGCTAAGGAAAGCTCGCTGTTTCCCCACCAACACCAGGTATACATCATTCCAATATGTGACTGTAAATGGAGCTCCAATCTTCCGAAACGGACAACATCAACCGGTGAAGTTATTCACCGATTCTATTTTTTTGAAATATGAAGAAAATTGTCTCATGTGTTGAAATTTCCTCAGATGCAGTTACGCTTAGTGACCGACAATGAGCATAGTATTACCAGTTTTTCGCGGTTTTCAGCTACAGAACAAGATCAAAAATAATTCGTAAAAGTACATCGAAAGCTTGATGTTGCAACGAATCAGAACGCTTGTCTTTAAAGTGGCATGACTCAGATATATTTGGTATGTTAGCGTTATTTGTATATGGTTTTCGCCCCTCTTACAATTGGACATAATAGACATGAACGTAAACATCACTGTTAGAAATTACGTACATTTTGAATGCCTCTTTTTACTGTTTGAGTGCGCAGTAACTTCAAATTATATTGGAATTCAAAAGTAAAATACAAAAGAAAAAATGAAATTCCAGTACAAAGACAAAACCTGTCAGCAGCGTAAAATAATTTTTAAACAGATACCTACAAAAACACTTTTAGACAGAAAAATGCAATTATTTATTCAGTGTCTGTGTATCAGTCAAAGAAAACAGAAAAATTAAAACGTACAGCTAAACCAATTGATGCATAACATTTGGAAGAGTAACTGACAAAAAGGAAATGACATACATTTAAAATAACCAGAGGCTTGCATTTAGGTCCGAGTGTAGCGACATCAAGGTCACTGACACTAAATCAAATGGACAGTGATTGGAAGGTAAAGCAGCAGCAGTTTCTATTTATACACAGTTTTTGTTAGAAAATGTTTCAACGAAGAAGTAAATTGTATCTACGTATCTTACTGTGTTGACTTGTGCATACTAACTTATTCTATGTTTCTGTGTAAATTTGTATTGTGTGAACTAACTTAAGAGGTAGCGAAAACCAGAAGTAACGTTGGCTCTGGTTCAAACGGCTCTGAGCACTATGGGGCTTAACATCTATGGTCATCAGTCCCCTAGAACTTAGAACTACTTAAACCTAACTAACCTAAGGACAGCACATAAGAAGTAACGTTGTATCCGAACATTGATTGCACCACCGACTACTTGGGTTAGTATCATAATACTTGTGGTATACACGAAAATTGATTAAATCTGGCTAGGGACTGCAGCTGTTGTGTACGGATGCAGGGGGAATTGGCCACTGTCCGTAAACAGCTGGCCGGCCGGAGTGGCCGTGCGGTTCTAGGCGCTACAGTCTGGATCCGAGCGACCGCTACGATCGCAGGTTCGAATCCTGCCTCGGGCATGGATGTGTGTGATGTCCTTGGGTTAGTTAGGTTTAATTAGTTCTAAGTTCTAGGCGACTGATGACCTCAGACGTTAAGTCGCATAGTGCTCAGAGCCATTTGAGCCATTTCGTAAACAGCTGGAAGCTGTGTTGGCTACGGTCACTGGCTCTGGCTACTGCCCTGGCCTGCGAAAGCATTGGGACATCTGAGACTAATGCTTTGGCGCCTCTGGAGCCCACAACATCGTCTGGGATCCCTGATGTCGCACCGCCTCTCGATTCGCTCGGCCCGGCCGGTCGACAGTTATCTGTCAGTGATTGGCGAACTGTGGCAGAGTCGTGAATCTCTGGACGGAAGGCGAATGTGGGTACTGTCCGCCTACATCTGAAAAACAGGTCTGAGGTATTGTCCACTGCTGATAGTACGTCTGAGAGCACAGGACGCCTCATCTATTGGGACTGGGGTCGATTTTCCTGAAGGTCCGAACAAGCGCAGAGAGTGGGACTGCTTGTATAGGAACGCCAACGTTAGGTGGGTCATGAGGCCCATTAGGGAAACAGAGGACTGCTTGAGAAATAAGGCGAGTGTCCATTCTCTTTGCTTGCTGGGGGCTATGGAGGAGGTTCTGCCAGCAGCGACTGAGCGCACTGGATGCACGTGGCTTCACATCGTGGTTCATGCATACACGAATGATGCCTGCTGCCTGGATTACAGGCCATACTCGGTTCCAACAGACGTCTGGCTGCATTCGTGAAGTCAGCTGGCCCCACTCGTGGCAACCAGCCTCACTTGTAAACGATAACAATGTCCACATGGTACTACGGACAGAAAGCTGGCTGAAACAATTTGTTAACAACAATGAAATTCTTAATTCCAATTGGAATGTGCACTGCAGAGATAGGGTGAACGCCGGACCGAGCGAGGTGGCGTAGTGATTAGCCCACTGGACTCGCATTCAAATCTCCGTCCGACCATCCAGATTTAGGTTTTCCATGATTTTATTAAACTGCTCCGCCACCATGGTTTCTTTGTAAAGGTCACGTCTGATTTCCTTTCGCATCCTTTGAGCTCCATATCTTATGCCCGCGCTGTCGACGCGATATTAAACTCCGTTTTTGAATGCCGGTGGTGGAAGCGAGTTTACAGCCGTAAAAAAATCGATAATATATACTGAGGTTTGTACAGATTCAGAACCCGAACGCGAAATAATTAGGGTGAACATAAGTGTTAAACGTGGATTAAACATGGTCAACGTAAGCTTTTATGGACCCCTTGCCTCAGGAGCAGTAATAGCGAAACATCTTAAAGAAAACTTGGGACGAATAGCTCGCTTAAATTTTCTGTTCATGTTATAGTATTAGGTGGAGATTGCAGCTTACCAGCTATAGACTGGGCAACTCAGGTGGTTATGGCGGATCGCGGAGACGGGAAATCAGGTGAAATTATCCTAAATACCTTCGAGTAGCTAATCAGAGAACCGACTCGTGAAAATCACACATTACATATCCTGGTTACCAACAGGCCCGAGCTACTCGACTAAGTTTGCGTAGAACAGGGACTCAATGATCATCAGCATCACAGATTACGGATGTAAATAAGAAAGTAAAGAAAGGTAGGATGATTTTCTGCTTATCGAGAGCGACAAGAAACAAATTTCTGATTAATTGAGCGGCCAATACGAAAATTTCATCTTCAGCATTGAAAATGTTGAGCATCTTTGGCCGAAGCTGAAGGGTATTGTACAGTACGCCTTTGACAGGTATGTGGCGAGCAAAGTTGTGAGGGATGGAAGAGACCCTCTGATTCCACATCCATGTTAGAAAGCCGCTACGATAGCAAATAGAGCTTCATTATAAATTTAAACGTAGCCAAAGTCTCACAGACAAACAAACACGGAACTAATCCAAGATTAGCGTAAGGAGACATATGCGTGAAGCGTACAACAAATACGATAGAGAAAATCCTAAAACATTTGGTCTCATGTTAAATCAGTAAACGGATTGAAGCCATCTTTCCAGCCACATGCTCTGTGACCACAATGGTATCGGATGACACAGAGGAGGATGAAATACTAAAAGCATTTGCCAAAACTGTTTCACTGAGGAAGATAGCACTGTGGTTCCTTCTTTAAACAGTCGCACGAACTTCAAAATGACAGCTATCGAAGTAAGTGACCATAGGACAGGAAAGCAACTGAAATCGCACAACAGAGGTAAGGCCACTGGACTTGATCAGATATCAATACGATCCTACATAAAATAAGCGAAAGAACTTGCTCCACATCTAACAGCATCGTTTTGTGGGTCACTGCAGGACCGAAGAATCCCTAGTGACTGGAAAAAAGCATGGTTCATTCCAGTTTTGAAGAAGGGTCGTTGACCAGACGAACAAACGTTAGATTTTTATCTCTGAGACCCGGAAAGAAATAGATACCGGTGCCCAGGTTGATGCTGTGTTCCTTAAGTCCAGGTTTATGACGTGTTCCTTAAGTTCCGGAAGGCGTTAGATACAGTTCTGCACTGTCGCCTAATGCACAAAATACAAGTATTCGGTAAATCGGACGAGTTGCGTGACTGGGTTGAAGGGTTTCTAGCAAGAAGAACACAGATGTCATTCTCAAAGGGACAGAAACCGTCAGACGTAAAATAATTTCGGGCGCACGATAAGGGAGTGTTACTGGACCATTTTCACAATGCATGTAAATAACCTAGTGGATAACGGCGGAAATGGCTGTAAGGTTTTTCGCTGATGAAGTTGTTA
Organism: Schistocerca nitens; assembly: GCF_023898315.1. Lineage (NCBI taxonomy): Eukaryota > Metazoa > Arthropoda > Insecta > Orthoptera > Acrididae > Schistocerca > Schistocerca nitens. The sequence goes on from NC_064616.1 coordinate 914,734,237, forward strand.
TATGCACAGATGTCTCAACGCTAAAAAATTGTAGTGAAACACAGGAAGCCCTACAGAGATTGATGCTTGGCACGGGAATTGGCTATTGACATAAACAAGTCAAGTACTTGCGCATAAATAGACAGAAAGACGGTTACATGAATGCAGGACAATCATGGAAAGCAGTCACATCCATAAAATATCTAGGAGAATGCGGCACAGGGATTTAAAGTTGAACGATCACAAAACACTAATCACTGGTATGGCAAATATGAGACAGATTCATTGGAAGAATGCTCAGGAAATGTAGTCCACTCACAAAGGCGGTAGCTTACAAAACCCTCGTTCGACCGATACTTGAATATTGCTCGTCAGTATGGGATCCGTACCATATAGGAATGATTCAGAAAATAGTGAAGATGCAAAGAAGAGCAGCACGTTTCGTTACAGGCACATTTAGTAAGCGCGAAAGAGTCACGGAGATGCTCAGCCAACTCCAGTGGCAAACGCTGGAAGGGAGGCGTGTTGCATAACGGTATGACTTACTGTTAAATTTTCGAAAGCGAACGTTCCTAGACGAGCCAACGAGTATAGTGTTCCTTCTACGTATATCTCGCGAAAAGAGCATGACGACAAAATTACAGAGGTACGAACTCGCACGGACGCTTACCGGCAATCGTTCTTTCCGAGAACCATTCGCGACCTGAACAGGGAAAGGGGGAAGTGACAATGGTACGGAAAGTACCCTCCGCCACACACCGTGACTTCAGGAGTATAGATGTTGAGAAGCCGTAGAAACTGTTCCGACACGCGCCGCACGCGGTAGAATAAAATCCTGAATTAAAATGTGCAGATCAATTTAAACATCGGACCTCCTGAATAAGAGTCTAGAGTATTTCCTCGACCGTTTTACATTAAACTTGCTAAGTTCTGTACAGCTAATGTTTGCTTATATATTACTCACTTTAGATATCCCACTTTTCTTTTGCAATGCAATAAAGGAAATAACTTCTGAGCTCAACAATGAGTCAGCATCGAGATATTTAAAGCCGTTTTATGGAGCAGGGAAGCCCAGTACGCCAGTAGAGAGAGTGTGTGAGAGTGAGTGAGTATGTTAGTTACATGTTCCACACATCATTTGCATGATTTTTATCGTAATGGTGTGGAACGAGTCAATTAACTATACCTAATTTATTTGAGTGTATGGCTACATGATGGCTATTTGCAAGTTGCTAAGTGGTACATTGGCTTGAATCTAATAAAAATTAGCATTAAACTTCCCTCGCATATTAAAGTGTGTGACGGACTGGGATTCGAACACGGGACGTTTGCCTTTCACGTGCAAGTGCTCTAACAGCGAAGCTACCCAACCACTACTCACGCCCCGTCCTCACTGCTTTAGTTCCGCGAGCACATGTCCTACTTTCCAAACTTTACAAAGTTCTCCTGCGAAACTTGCGGAATTAGCATTCCTGGAAGAAAGCACATTGCCGAGAAATGGCTTATCCACGGCCTGAGGGACGTTTCCAGAATGAATTTTTCACTCTGCAGTGGAGTGTGCACTGATATGAAACATCCTGGCATATCAAAACTCTGTGCCGGACCGGGACTCGAACCTAGGAGTTCGTTTCGCCGGCAAAGGTATTGACGAAAGTAAAGCTGAGAGGATGGGTAGTTCGCTTGGTAGAGCACACGCCCGTGAAAGGCTAACGCCCGGGCTTCGAGTCCCACTCCAGCGTACAGTTTTAATATTCCATATCAGCGCACACTCCGCTACACAGAGAAAAATTCATTAAAGAATTAGCATATTGCCTTTAGTATTATATATTTAAGTAATGATAAACCTATTTTGTTTAGCTACAGTTACTGCCAGTTTTTAATTTAAAGTTTATCTTTTGAATAGGAGTTATCCGAAAGAAATTATTTCAGCTTGCATTTAATACATTATTTCGTACGTGTCAGATATTTTATGTTACTGGACCAATGATGAAAGGATTTTAAGGCTGCATATTGAACTTCTTTCTGAATAACCAACAGCTTTAGTAATGTTACTAGTAAGGATAATTTATTATTTTAGTGTTGTAATTCTGCACATCACACTTCTCCTCAAATTGTAATGGATTATTTACAAAGAATTTCATTCTCAAATGTACATATCGTGAAGGAGCGTTTCATAAACCTAACTTCTTAAAAATATATCTACAAAAAGATTATAGTTGACCACAGCGTATTATTTCACTGCTCGCATATGTGCAGTCAATAAATTCTGTGCAAGTGATGACTTACGCCATAAAATTACGCCCTAAGACATAATATATTGATATGCAAGCGTCCATACCAGGAGCAAAAGCTGCTGAAATCATCTGTTTGGGTGGCTCAGTAATATGTCTCTCCCAGCACAAGTTTTCTTCAGTATGCATACCCAAAAAATTTGACATTCAACCCTATTTAGTTACCCCTGTTCACGTAATATATAAGTTATTGAAATTCTGGTTGTTGTACAGAACTGTATAATGAATTTTTTTTCCAAAATGAAGGGAGAGAAATCACTACACCATTCGCCCGCTGTGCTTAAGGGCAACCGCAGTACATTTAAATCAGATTTACTGGAGGGACATTTGAATCCTCTTGGTGCCGTATACTTATCTAGTGCTTTAGCTACTGCTTCACATTTGTAGGTATTTTTGTTCTAAATACCACCTACCTCAGGTTTCTGACAATATTTTCCTTTCCTCAGTGTCAAGCTAGTTATGGTAAAATCTAAATGTACCCTGAAAAACTACAGAATATAAAATAAATCATGTACCATCCACTCTGAAAAATCGTAGAATTATACATAAATCATGTGACACTCAGCTCGTAGGTATTTACTTGCTTTATTATCTAGGAACTGTAATTTCATCTACAGTGGACAGTTTGTTAATATGATTTTTGTGGCTGTTTGAAACCTCATTATCGTGTAGCAATACTGAAACTTTCGATAATAACATCGCCATCTCGATTTCGCTGTAAAAAGCGCTATTTTTTTCAAGCGCATGTTTAAATGCACCGACAGGGAGTAGGTTTCAACTTGATATTCAAACAAAGGTAATGAAATGAAGTAGACTGAAGATGTGAATGAGATGCATTCATCTTGTATCACAAGTTCAAATAATATGGCACGAGTAAACAGACGGAACGATCCGGTATCGTACGACTACGTGATGGGTGATCAATCACTGGAATCACTGGAATTACTATCCAGAGTGATTATAGGTGGCACGAACACACAGACTTATCCGTGGGGAAGGAAGATGTTAGACTCAGATTTAATGGAAGATTCCTGAGAAGGTATAATTCATGCACGAAAGCGGTCGCTTACAAAATATCCGTCAGATCAATTCTCGAGTATTTCCCTCAGTCTGTAACCCCTACCATGTTCTGTTAAGAGAAGAGAGAGATAAGAACTGCACAGTTCGTCACAGTTATGTAAAGTAATCGAGAAAGTGCTACGGAAATGCAGTGGGGAACGTAACAAGAGAGACGATGCGCGTCGCATTTTAAGACACCAGGCTCCAACATACTACCTCCTTTAACATGGAGTCGCTTAATGACCACAACGTTAAAAACAGACAAATTTGGGCTCTTACAAAAGGGTACCGTTAGTCTTTCTTCCTCGCGTACTATCCGCGAATGGAAAATGAGGAGTGGGGGGGTCGACACAGGTATGCTATTGTACAAAAGTTTGCTGAGTGCAGATGTAGGAGGAGAGTCGATGAATATATTTTTATGTGCAACAAAGTAGCGAAATGACTGTCCCTCTCCGCGATGGACTGGTTACGTTGTGACTGTGTTTAAAGATTTAATTACGAATAATAGATTATTTCTATCGAAATGGAAAGAATTTTTTACTCAAGTCAGTTACGATTTAACGCTGAAGTGGAATATTTATTCCACGTTCGTCGCACATTCACATAATTGTATTTGTTGCGAACGTAACTACGGAGACGAAATTCACTGGCAATCCTACGACGACTGCTGAAAAAGAGAAGAAGAGGATTTATACGTGGTAACAAAGAGCAGGGGTCAGACTATGTAGGAAATGGGGCGGGGAGGCACGTAGAGGAGTGTGCGTAACGGGGAGACTGCAGATTCAGCAGCGAGCCACGTGTGGAGGAGTTAACCGCGCTATCTCCGCTCCTCAGCGCGAGCCGCGCGTGCGACGGTCGTACCGAGGCCAAGGAAGCGCAAAAAGCCTTAGCCGTCGTGTTGCAGTTTCCATTTGTTTTCTCGCATTCCGGGGCCGTAAAGCAGCGCGGTCGATTTTTATGAAAGTTTTTATTAGCCATTACTGTCAAAATACTCCAATAAAAGTTGTTGCGAAGAAATTCCCCAACTTAGCTTGCCAGTGGTATTTAAAAAGAAGTAAAACAAACACTATAATTATTTACTGCGTTCCGTGACTCGATATCGAGCCTCTCCATAAGCGATTGGCTGTGTACCGGAGAATGCGTGCAACAGACTCAACTGTCTTTACGACGTCGACCGAGCGACAGCGAAATGCTAACTTTCTGTTCTTCCTCTGACAGAAGATGATGTTTCAACTTCAGAGTAAGGACATTAAATGTGCGTTCTCATATCCCGGAGAGCGATTTATGCTTGACTAATCAGACAAAAACTGTATAAATTTTTATTGGTTGTACACGATTTACGCTGACCAAAGAAGTCACTGCGTATCACTAATAAGTACAGTTGCGCTCTACCAAAACTACGGTTCGGCAGTTTTGGTACCGTACGTACGTGACATAGTAAATGGTATTTTACCGGTAGTATTGTATTGTATTGTATGTTAACCGGGGGCCTACAAACGACGGAGAGGCTCCGTCCCCGCCGCAGCCGCAGTGGTCCACAACCCCACGACGACTACCTCAGTCCACTTCACCCCTCCGCCACCCAAAAGGAACCACTGTTTCAAGACCGGTAGTATTGGTAGCATTGGTAGGGAACGAAACATAGAAGAATGTGTGAGAGAGGACTCGGAGCCGACGACTTCTCTTTGTTTTTCTGTCTGTTTGCTTGTTTTGTACATAATTAAAGCTGCATATCGTTTAGTGTTGGTCTATTCAGTATTTTTTTCCTTAAAAAATTGAAATTGCCTATTATAATTAGTAAAACTAGTTGATCGCGTAATTTCTGCGCTTTTATGTAACCAAAACAATTACTTTTGATGCAAGTACATTTTACATGTACAAGTGTTGGTATTTTGTACTCAATAGAACGTTCTTGATCACGAACAAAGGCAAGAGTTTCCTGTTGTTATTGATAAGTGCGGAAGTTGTTTATGAATCAGAGAAACATGTTTTATATAAGTTCGACGATGTACTATAGCGATGTTTAATATGTTTCCATTTTCTAGTTTTTATTTTATTTATTTATTTATTTTGTTTAGGAAATACCATTTTCTAGCGCTATATAACAAATCAGAATTATTTTTATTTTTACTACAACCTCTTTCACGTTACAAATCAACAATTTTCGAATATAAACAGAATCGAACGTAGACAATTTCAATTTAGCTATTAATACTGTTTATTTTTAACTAACAGACAAGAGGATTAGTACTTAGAGCGAACATTTTCCATAAGTTACACGCCCTTTATACAATGACAGGAAAAAGAATCCCAACACTAAGGAGGAGTTAAGTTGACAGATGTGTTTCTACTTCTGAAAAATGATGTCTGTTCAAATTTGACGCCAGTTGCATAAGAGTGGCGGCGCCAGTAGCGCCACTATGAGGATGCAAATCAGGTTTGTTTTAAATACACGCTGTAACGGCCGTGAGCGTCAGCTGCCTTTCGGATTGGGCGTGGTCAGTTGATATAGTAAAGAATGCAGTTAGGCGACAAAGAGACCATTTTCATCACCTCACTGTGTTTGAACGAGGTCGTGTAATAGAGATACCAGAAACTGGATCTTGTAATTTTCGATACTGCAGAAAGACTTGGTAGCAACGTAGCCACAGTATATGGTTGCCGCAGGGGTGATCACGAGAAAGTACGGTTGCAAGAAGACCGGATTCCGGACGGCCAAGTGGCACTACCGAAAGACAAAACCATATTGTTTGGCGTACGGCTGTGGTGCATCGTACGGCATCTGCAGCAGCAATCTGAGCAGCAGTTGGCGCCGCAGTGACACAACGAACCGTAACAAATCGGTTACTTCGAGGACAGGTCCGAGCCAGACGCCATGTAGCGTGCATTCCACCTACCGTAAGCCACCGCCATTTGCGACTTCAGTGATATCAAGTGAGAGTTCATTGTAGGGCAGGATGGAGGTCTGTTGTGTTTCCTGACGAAAGCTGGCTCTGCCTCGGTGCCAGTGACGGCCGTGTGTTGGTTAGGAGGAGGCCAATTGGGGGCCTGCAACCAATCTGTATGCGTGCCGGACACACTGGACCTACACCTGGAGTTATGGTCTGGGGTGTGGTTTCGTAGGACAGCAGAGGCACTCGAGTGGTTATTCCACGCACGCTGACCGCAAATTTGAACGTCAGTCTGGTGACTCGACCTGTTGTGCTACCGTTCACGAAAAGCATTCCAGGAGGTGTTTTCCAACAGGACAACGCTCGCCCACATACCGCTGTTGTAACCCAACGTCCTGCACAACCTGCCGCCTTCACCTGATCGATCACCAGATCTGTCTCCAGTCGAGCACATATGGGATACTACAGGACGACAACTCCTGCGTCATCCACAAACAGCATTAACCGTGGCTGTATTGACCGACCAAGTGCAACAGGCATGGTACTCGATCCCACAAACTGATGTCCGGCAACTGTGCAGCACAATGCATGCACGTCTGCATGCTTGCATTCAATATTCTGGCGGATACACCAGTTATTAATGGGCCAGCATTCCACATTTGTAATGGCTTTCTCGTGCTTAATTAACCTGTGATCTTGCAATGTTAATCACTGAAATATGTTACCTAGACAAAAATATTCCCGAAATTTCATTATTCTCCATTAATTATTTTTTGGTTTTGCGATTTTTTTCATCAATTTATGTCCTGACTCAGTTTCTAAACGGTTCACTGCCTCCGGCCTAGACGGAAGCGATCGAACGAGGTAACGCCCGACAGGTATGCAATACACCTAACATCCACGTAACGCGGTTACGATCTTAACTGACCAAAGCTACTAGAAAAACTACCATAGTATATGCTGACTTATGATAGGCTACGGTAGTTTCACAATTCTAGTCATAAAAGAGAGTAATAGAAATATTTGCAGATCCGGTGACGACAGGTTGGAGGAAGTCATTAGGCAATTAATTCGCTGCAGCCATATTCTTCCGGAAGTGGAAAAATGGCACACGGCGCTCTTCGTGTAATGTGCCGTTGAAGGCGTTGTATGGCGCTCTTGCAACCAGATGATGGTCACTTTCTCTCCAATTGTGAATTCGCCAGACTTAAGGGCGCACGGCAATATATGCAGTTCATCTGGGATCACAATTTTTACCCACTTTCCGTGTGATGAGGACTAATGAATTCTTGCCTTTCGCGCAGTTAACAGTTCGAGATGTGGGGGGAGTAGTCACATTTTACGTCCTATGTGAATGAAAGTAGAAACAGGAAATTTATTTTTGGATAGGTTCAGCCTCGAGGAAACACAATGTTTTCTTCTTTTGTATTCAGACATTTTTCGCTGAAGTTGTAGCATCATCGACGACGTTTTTTATTTCCGTTCTATCAAATAACAGAAAAAAATACAGAAAGCCACAACAACCGCAACGTATATTAACAAGACATATACAAAACAACGTCGGTCTTCAAATTTGTGAAAGCGTCACTTAAAATTCTGTAAGTAGATAAGAAGAAAAACTGTGTTTGCTCAAGGCGGAAACTATCCAAAAACAAATTTATTTGTAAGCAAACACAGGCGCTAGTGTGAGTTACAATCTCAACATGAGAAATAGAGAACGGAGCGTTTAATGCCCATTCCAAGACAAGGTCACCAGAATCGGGGTACCACCTCAGATTGGGCAAAATGGTGAGGGGAATGGGAAGTATTTTCAGAAAGTATTTGACTTGCGTGGAACTGATACTGTAGGGCAAGAAGAGAGTACAAACTCTTGAAATGGGGTGCTACAGAATAATGCTGAAGATAGAGGGGTAGATTGAATAGCTAATAAACAGCCGCTGCATTCAATCGGGAAGAGAAGAGTTTAATGGTACAACTCGATTAAAAGAAGAGATGGACAGATCGGACAAATCCTGAGGCATCAAGGAAGAGTTAATGTGGTAATGAAGAGAAGTGAGAGAGCAAGACCGAGAAAGCTGGTTCAGACGAATGTAGCTTGTATGAGATACGCAGATATGAAATGATAGACTAGCGTGAAGTGCTGGAAAGCTGGAGAGCTGTATCAAACCAACCATCGCACTGGTACTTACAACATTAAGGAGGTGAAAAATATAAATTATAACACCTGCTAATAACAATGCGATTCTCTATGAAAGCTGGGAAAATTATCAGATACGTCAGAACGAAAAGTCTACTGAGAACCTGATATGGAGAACGAGTGAACCAAAGGAAGTGCAAAGTATCGATGATAAGGGGAAATGGGGTTATACCTTGCTACACTATGTACCAGGCCAACTGAGCAAGCAACATAGCGCAGCAAGGAGATTTCAACCATTGGACTACCACAGGAAAAGAGCGCAGGATGTCTACCTGCGTCAAACTTAGGCGTTAATTTGATAATGAAATTTTGTAGAATGTACGTTTGGAATACGGTATCGCATGGAAGAGAATTATAGACTGTGGGGAAAAAAGAGAGAGAATCAAAGCGTTTGATATGTGTTGTTACAGAAGGATGCTGGAAAGTAAATGGTAAGATAAGACGAGATATAAAGAGAGTAAATGATTTACTCGGCAGCTTATTTTTTGAAACTTCCTCGCAGTTTAGAACCGTTCGTCAGGCCGTTACCCGAACCCAAAACCTTGCGTTCCGCGGATAATGCTCTTACCGACTGAGGCATCCGCCATTCACAGCCGTGGCCTAGGAAAGCACTGTGGTGTTCAAATGAAGCTTCGGCTTGCGGAGGGTTTTGCTTTCTTTCTTTCCCAAAACCGAGCTCCAACTCAATCAACTAGGGCAAAATCATCGCTGGATTCAGTGCTTTTCATTTTTAATTTCGTTAATTTATAACGTCCCATCGACAGCGTGATGATTCGAGATGGGCTAGCAGGTTAAAGCTGACGGATAACATCGACTGTGAAGAACTGATCCTGGCATTCTGTCGGAGCGATATAAGGAAACCACGAGAAATTTTAATATAGATGAACGCTCTTTCTGAATACGCATCAGGTGACAACGCCACCTCGTCTGCCAGAAATACAGGGGGTGGCCAAAAATATGCAACACTAAAAACATAACAGATCACCGTGTCTGATACGACGCTGGCATTCAAAAAAGACACCACCCGTCTCGGAATGGATAAATATAGGTCCCGTATGGTTGCAAGGGAAAATTATACCATTGTTCCTGCAAAATAGTGACAAGTTCGGGTAATTATGATGGAAGGGGATAGAGATCACGCACCCTTCTTTTCAAAGCAGACCACAATGACTCAATAATGTTGAGTTATGGTGACTGTGGTGGCCAGGGAAAATGCGACAGTTCATACTCTGTACAAAAAACCAGTCCTTGACGACACCAGCCCCTGACGTCTTGGATCTCAGCATCACCATTGAGGAACAAATATTGTCCTATGGGATGGACATGTTGTCGAATGGTTACATAATCCTTGGCAGCAGCGCGACCATTGGGACCATCGTATACCACGATATGACTGCCCAAATGATCACCGAACCCCCGCCATGTCTCATTCTTGGGACATAAACTCGGTCAGAAGTTTGAAACAATGTGCAACAAGATCCATCCTACCATATGACTTCCTTCCATTGCTCCATACTCCAGGTTTTATGGCTTCGGCATCAAGGTTTCCCGTTACGGGAATTTCATCATCTACATCTACATCTACATGATTACTCTGCAATTCACATTTAAGTGCTTGACAGAGGGTTCATCGAACCACAATCATACTATCTCTCTACCATTCCACTCCCGAACAGCGAGCGGGAAAACACCTAAACCTTTCTGTTCGAGCTCTGATTTCTCTTATTTTATTTTGATGATCATTCCTACCTATGTAGGTTGGGCTCAACAAAATATTTTCGCATTCGGAAGAGAAAGTTGGTGACTGAAATTTCGTAAATAGATCTCGCCGTGACGAAAAACGTCTTTGCTCTAATGACTTCCATCCCAACTCGCGTATCATATCTGCCACACTCTCTCCCCTATTACGTGATAATACAAAATGAGCTGCCCTTTTTTGCACCCTTTCGATGTCCTCCGTCAATCCCACCTGGTAAGGATCTCACATCGCGTAGCAATATTCTAACAGAGGACGAACGAGTGTAGTGTAAGCTGTCTCTTTAGTGGACTTGTTGCATCTTCTAAGTATCCTGCCAATGAAACGCAACCTTTGGCTCGCCTTCCCCACAATATTTTCTGTGTGGTCTTTCCAAATGAAGTTGTTCGTAATTTTAACTCCCAGGTACTTAGTTGAATTGACAGCCTTGAGAATTGTACTATTTATCGAGTAATCGAATTCCAACGGATTTCTTTTGGAACTCATGTGGATCACCTCACACTTTTCGTTATTTAGCGTCAACTGCCACCTGCCACACCATACAGTAATCTTTTCTAAATCGCTTTGCAACTGATACTGGTCTTCGGATGACCTTACTAGACGGTAAATTACAGCATCATCTGCGAACAACCTAAGAGAACTGCTCAGATTGTCACCCAGGTCATTTATATAGATCAGGAACAGCAGAGGTCCCAGGACGCTTCCCTGGGGAACACCTGATATCACTTCAGTTTTACTCGATGATTTGCCGTCTATTACTACGAACTGCGACCTTCCTGACAGGAAAGCACTAATGAGTGGTTTCAGAATTCCAGCTCATCCTGCAATTGCCTGCTTCTGGAGCTTCCTTCGCGTTGTTCTGGTGCTGACAGGGTTCGCGGTTCAAATGGCTCTGAGCACTATGGGACTTAACATCTATGGTCATCAGTCCCCTAGAACTTAGAACTACTTAAACCTAACTAACCTAAGGACATCACACAACACCCAGCCATCACGAGGCAGAGAAAATCCCTGACCCCGCCGGGAATCGAACCCGGGAACCCGGGCGTGGGAAGCGAGAACGCTACCGCACGACCACGAGATGCGGGCCAGGGTTCGCGAGTGCGATATTCAGTTCTGCAGTGAGACCTCTTACTTTTCGTCACAATTCTCTTCAATGACTGTGTCACAATTATTCAACACAGTTTCGTCCGCGTTGTGACGTAAAGGATGATATTTCTCCGCTTTCCCTTTAAGCCGTAGAAATCTTCGATGAAGTCCGCTTGAAACAGCGAACACTTCAGCTACCTGACACAGAAAAAATTTACAAGATGTGTGTGTGTGTGTGTGTGTGTGTGTGTGTGTGTGTGTGTGTGTGTGTGTGTGTGTGTGTGTGTGCAGACAAGCAGATACGAATCTTTAATCTGTAAAATTTCTCTTCGTCTAATTACCGCATTAATGCGCGCTCTAAGCAACATCCATCCAGTTCTGCACTCGCATGAGAATTCTGTCTAACCAATGTCAATTTTTCAACAAATATAGCCACTGAATGTGACGTTTGAATGAAAAGAAACACCGTTCTCATTTTTACTAAAAATCTGTATATTGAATTGTATTAGCTGTGAGCTATTGTCGTCAGCAACCAGGGAGAATTGGGGTGTTAAGGCAACTAGTCGACGATCGACTATTGTAGTGTTGCATATAGCTTAGCTGTGCGTCTTATTGGTTTTCGCATCCAGTTTTCTCCTTTGGGTTTAACTTTAACAGAATAGCAAAGAAAGAAATCTAAGTTCTTCTGAACAAATCGCGTTAAACGGGTTAGAAGCAGGAACAGGTTGCTACACTTGATTTAAAGTGACAGTACAGATTCTGTTGCTGTTGCCGTGGGAAGCGAAAAGGAAAAGGAGACATGTCGAATGGTAAAACTTTATGAGACATATACTTCAGCCGAATGTGGAAAAGTTGGGAAGCTGGCTGGATCGGCGAAGAAGAGGGCGCTTCGACCAACGACCTGCTGCAGACACCCCGTGTCGTAAAACAAACGCAGCGCACGGCTACCAGTGTCTGCGCTAAATAACATCTGCAACCATCTCCGTCCTATGCGTACACAATCTCTCTGCACTGCTGCACAGTCGGTTGAGGAATGACAAGAACCGTGAGAAAACTTGAAGAAAAAAAGAGGCCTTTAGAGATAAAAGGAGCCTGTCAATAGCAGGAAAAAGACAACCTGCAATTCGAGAGAAAGTGTTATACGTTTTCTAAAGAATAGCCTCAAGTGCAGTCATGAAAAAGTATCTTTGTCTCTCAAGTCGTCGAATGCCTATTCTCTGTATAAGTAAACAGTTGTGATTCCGCTCACTGCCAGAACTCCACACGCTATTAACGATTGTGATATTTAAGCACAGTTTCTCTTCTTGTGGCTGATGTTCTTCGATCTACGAGTGAGTTGTGGGGGAGAGGGGAGGGGGGGGGGAGGGGTTGGTGTTTACTGCGCTGGAGTCGTCTTGGTTCAGACCCCCTTCCAGTCACTGTGATTCTGGCTTTCCGCAGTTTCCCTAGTCATTGCAGTCACATACCTCGATGTATCCATGGAAAAAGGCACCATCCTTTTCGCAGGTGAGCTTTTACGCCGTCTCCAGTGACTTCGTCATCGACAGGGCGTCGAACCAATATCTTCTCTCCTTCCTCTTTCGAAGATAATCATTCCGTATAGGGAAAGCTGTATGAATATGGGTGCCCGCAAATTTCAATATACAACTAACACGATAAACACAACGACTATTGGAGAATAAACTGTTGTTTTTAGCTATACAGTGTAGTTAGCAAAACAATACACATGGGGAACTACCAGCTGGTGCTTCAGTTATCTACCATCTTTGGAGATAAACTTAGTAAGCTGTAAAGGAACTGTAAATCTTCAATTACAACGCGATTCTCAGGATTTGCTCCATCACTTAGTGGCAATTTTGGTGCAAATACTCAGAAACGTGTCGTAACTGAAGTAACAGATTTTACTGACTGGTTGCGTGGTGTTTGTCTATTCTAATTTAAATGCATAGTAGCGGGAGCAGTCCATAAAACGTGCATGTAAACTCAGTAAGATTGAAAACTGAGAGTCGGAGGTACGAATGTACTGCAGCTGTATGAGACGGCAACCGACGAAATGAATACTTACATGAAACGCTGTAATTAAGAACGCCATATGTACGTTATCTGACCGAACATACACCGGCTGATATATTAGTAAAGTGTTCCAAGTTTCATCAGCTCCACAATTGTTGTTTACAACTTTCTGTACGAACAGAAATTAACGAAATTTGGCGTGCACGTCGGTTTGCGGACTGATACAACGGATGAATATTAAACAAACCGTATCTTCATTAATTTTAAATTTCGAAGGCCAAAAAAATTTCATGTGACTAACTCTTCGTAATTACAAACTCCCACCCAAATAGCTTTGCCTGTTGTTGTTTATATTGTTTCCGACTACTCAATTAATCCAAAACTCGGCCTAGAGGCGACTCGGCAATTCCATGTACCGATTTAATCAAAACATAATAAAGCCTGATGACTTATGTAAATAATAAATACGCAGCTGGAAATTCTGCAGGAAACAATTAATCTTGCATTTATTTTAATTTTGGAGATTTCATGTTGTCTTTATAAGAGGCACGCTCAGTTATTCATACGCAAGTGTGTGGGCCATGCACCTGCATGTTCGTCTGGCCTCATTTGTTAACTAGAGGGAGTGAGAGAGAGGTAGAGGTAGAGAGCGAGAGGGAGAGACGGAGGAAGGGGAGGAGGCGAGATGGAGGGAGAGAGGCAGAGAGCACGCTTGTGGGAGCGACACAGTACACGCCAGAAGAGATACTGAGGAAGCTCATGTTTGAGAAAGAATATTGTGTTCTCCTCTAAAGGGACACCTCACGGCTCTGGAATTCGAAGGCGACTGTGTTGATCTGCAGTTCCGTGAACAAAGACAACACATATTCTGATGATGGACCGAGCTCTAGTTTCTTCATAGAAAGTCTCACACACTTTCATCGAAAACAATATTCTTGCACTTACTGTATTCGCATAGTATTCTGTTGGAGATAAAATCAGTCTGTCGCTTCTTTCAATTCTCGTTTAACACGTATTGGGCAATATGACGTCGTGGATGGTTTGGCATCTAGAAGGATCCTGGTTCGATTGTCAGACAGCCTGTCTGATTATCTCGTTGGATGGAACAGTAATGTCATGAAAATTTCTTCGCAATGATGTATACGAACCACTGGATGGTTTTCCGAAATGTTTTATGCTTTGAATGAAATAACTAGCGATATATAAAGATGTGGGCGCAGTGTTCTTTTCTGCACCTGTAAGGACTTTGTCATCGAAGTCGCATACAGCTATATAGCTAGTCAATCTTGAGTCACATGTGACCTAATTTGTATGTCTAATCCCAACAAGTGTCACGTGGCTCTTGCGTGAAGGCAGTTATTGTTTTCTTCTCCAGGGTCTCATCTAACCTAAGCAGAAATTCTTCGCCTCTAATGGCAAGACGATCACAACAAACACAACACCATAAACTATAGTAATAGGTACCACTGTCATCGGTATCACAAAGAATATTCTCTCAGAAATCACCATCTTCGCATTTTTACATGTCCACCGACATGCTCTACAGGAAGCACAGGTCCTAGCACTACTGGGAAGTAATAAACAAAGGCTTCGAATTTCCGAAGATAAGCTTACCACATTTTGCTATACAAAAGTGCTGTGATCAATGGCGATGCATTCATCTTGCGAGCTATCATTTCCATAGTAAAGGGCTGAGTGAGTGCAGAAGTCTAAAGACAGCAAGGAACGTAAGAGAGGCAGTGTCGAGTGGGTTTTCTTGTAGAAGCTGGTGTAACGGGTTAGATCACGCGATGCAGAGCAGTCTTAGATGCCGTATCGTTCCGCACTGATCACGTCAATATTGATTCTCACGATATCATGCTACCTACACGAAATGGGCAAGGAAATTGGGGGCATTACAGAAACAAGTACGTCACGAATTACATCACTTTCATTACTCGATTCCCTTCTAATGGGATAAATGTATTTATTTTGTGTTAGTCCCTGCTTATTATTTGGGATTTATTAAAATCTGAACAAACTGAGTTTTAATAACTAAGATCTACAGTATGACGTGATTCGGTCGACTTTTGGTTGTAACGAAATGTTTCTTTGAATTCGGCGTCTGAATGTGTTAATATGAAACTCCACACCTCAGAGAAATCAGTGGTGTAAATTTTAAGAGTAATAGATTTCGTCCATCGTAAGTATTTTTCGGAACTTGTCGTACCCGCATGCTAAGAGAGCAAAAGGAGTATGTGACTTTGTTGAGTGATATGAGAGATCATAATGAAATTCTCTTAGGATTTGGATTAGATTGTATAATTATGTATGTTTGTCATTGTCGATTCTGGATCAATTGCTTGTGACCTGTGATCCGAAAATATATGGGGATCAATTAGTCACTAAGGCAAATAAAGCGAATTAAAATGTAATTTTACAATTTTGATGTGAAAAGCATAGTTTCAGCAATTAGTTGTGTGATGATTTCTTTGGAGATGTTATATGGAGTTGAGCTTTAAAATTAGGTATATTGTCGGAAACCAAAGAAATATATAAGTTAGTAGAAGATTAACGAAAAACACCTTTCTGTCCTTGTTCGGCTACAGCTCCTCCTACGAAAAAAAAAGAAATTCCCGTTAACAACACTCCACGTTAAAAGGAGCAATAAACGCTTCGAGGTAACTTAAATGTGTCATCCTTGAGCGGAAACATACTGAAGTCTACGGTGACTGAAAGGTCAGAAAGTGTTGTACATTTTTAATATTTACCGCGTTAGCACTGACGATGATTTACAAATAAAAGCAAAACGACTTTCGTCGAAGAGTCTACCAATTTGTTGTGCGCTTAAGACAGAACAATAACTTAAATTCGGAAAGATGCAAAAATATTTAACATGGAAAAACATCTACGACAGCAGAGACCAGAAATAATAAGCTTTTATGAAACGCCAGTGGTACACCAAAAATAACTTTTCTTAGCCAGTGCGAATATATCTTTTTTCAAGTGCTTTTATTGAAGTACATTCGCAGAGTAGTGTAATGCATCAGTTTGGCTGTCACGAGAAATGTTCTATAATTACCCGTTCCTATGTAATGTAAATGTAGAAGTGTCGCTCATTAACAAGCTCGCGTCTTCGAGCCCCACAATTCAGATTCGCCGCTACAAGAAATCTGAACTTAATTGAAACAAAAGGGGTTGACGTAAAGTAGCCTCGTTGCGAAGGAATTTTGCTTCTTTGACTTGAGTTGACATCTTGACACCAATCATTCCTTTTGCTCACAACTTTCACGCCCCTCAGCCTTTGTTTCTCTAATGGTCTAGCGGCTGCAGCACTTCGTGCAATTTATTGAGCCGGACTGGGACCAACGGGCAATTGCCAACGTCTCCGCGCTAAAATTCACGATCAAGTTTTAGTTTCTAAACAGTTACATCAGTTAAATTATTTCAGATTGGGCATCAGCAGAAGTATGTGTAATAAATATTCGTGTTACTAAAATATGTTTCAGTATTCAGTATACCCAGATTATTTAATGAGTCGTGGCCCGCTTTAATTACTTTCCATTACCAGTGAAACAGAACCTACAATTTCTTCATATGCAGTTGTGTTATCATAACGAAAATACCGAAACGAGTAAAAGAAATGAATAGTAAGTTTACGACGCATATCGATCGTCGTACAGTAAGCACAGTGCATAATTTATAAGTGGAAGTAGACGAAGCGCCGGTTAATAAACCAGACGAAAACAACTAGAGGATACTGAATCAATAAGTAAATTCTGTATGTTATAAATCTTCAGGTTTTCTATGATTACGTATTTCTAAATAATCTTCGTTCATTTGCTACTGTTTGTCGTTCCTTTTCAGTCAATAATGACAAATAAACGAGAAAACCCACCTCAAAATATCGCCGAGTTGCCTTCGGCCACGACGAAACTGGATACGTGCGTAGAAAGGGGAAGAGAAGAATGGAAAGTAGACCCTGACTTAGCACAAGAGAGCATCTGTTGCGAGATTTCAATCTGAAAGCCACATAAAGTTAAGTCCGCTCTCCAGCGTCGTAAGTACGTTCAAGATGAGGCGGCGCACTGCTCGAGAACATAAGAATAAGCCATTTAGGACCCAATGCGGAAAGTCGACAAAAGCCAACTTAGCCCCCATTCTTCCAAGCAGGAGTAAATAAAGTTATAATACATTAGGCTTTTCATCCTTCTTCTCAGGATGTTGATGGTTCCTGTTACTCAGTATGCATCCCGAGGTCTGCAAAAAAATCCCACTCTTTTGAATGAAATTTATTTCTCGATTTGCGCTCTCTGTTTGTAAGCATTTGTCGTTCCTTTGTTTTCTGCAGTTCTTTAGGGATGACAACATCCTGGACAGGTAGTTCTTTTCTGAATGCGAGCGCGTCTTTTGAAATTCTAGAGGGAAAAAATGCCACTTTTGTATTCCACGAGATACTCTGTATGCGAATCGCTCTTCTCTGTGGCATACAATTACAACGTTACACCCCAGAGGTAAAGGAGAAAAGCACCCAGAGCTCAGCTATCGTGTATTGTAGAATTCTGTGGGAAATACTCGGTTTACTATTGGACTTCTTTTGGGAAACGGGCGTCTTCTCGGTACAGCAGTATCTGCCAGCATGCTTATCGACTGTGTGTACGGTTCCGCCCTGCTTCATGGACGGAAGACAAACAATGTGCCGCACACAAGAACTACTAGCGAAAAGAACATCAGTCTCCAGTATTTGCTGCCACAGATCGTTTAAAAACAAGCGCCTTTTTGTGCAGCAATACTGGAATTTCATTTCGCAGATGCATTTCTCCCTTCATAGAAAAGTCGTCTTCGGTGGATGTTCCGGGATAGTGTACACTTTAGTTATTACATGTGCTAACCATATATTTAAAAAATTTCACGTCTTATTTTTTTACATAATTAGAATGGTGTGTAGGTATTTTTTGTTACCTGAGGATTTTTGTGTTTTCTCTCATACGGTCACATATTGAAAGATGAGCGTACGAAACATTGACACACATTCGCGACGAAATTTCCTCTCTGTTCTTTATGAACTAAGTGATGTGAACGCTTCAGTCTCATAATGAACAAGCTACTCTAACAAAATTGTTAATATCGGAAGTATTTGTGCTTTCTAACCTGGAAGAGATCAGTTGCTGATTCGCTTCAGTGTGCAGTTAACTAATAAACTCTCTCATCATTTTTAATTCATCGTGCCCGTCTGAAATTACGCAGTATTTATTTTCTTATTTTCCTCCCAATATCTCTTATTCTATTCTTCTGACTGTCCAGAATCTTGTGGACGGGACTTCTCAGCAAATATGTGACAGTTCTGAATTTTGATCTATCTTGAAAGATTTCTCCATTTATACCAATATCCTTTACTTCTTCATGAATTTCCGTTAGCCAGCTGTTTCGGTTCTCCATCGATAAAGCTCCCTCAGAATTTTCTTTTGTGAGCCTGCTGTTATTCATTGTACGCAGATGTCAATAAAATGATGATCACCGTTTCGTGCTTGTATCTGTGATTTTTTTCTACAACTCGATAAATTTCCTTTCACTTTTTCTTCATTGCAGTTGCATTTTTGCATTCTGATCCTAGGGTTTTCCTCACAGTTTTACTTTCTCGACTTTTTTTGTCTGAGAACTGTTTTATGATAGTTTCGGACGCGCTATGTAGTTCTGTTTTAAACATTGTATTATAGTGACGTAATTTTGTCTTTTGCTGCAGATACTTTTATTATGAGGTGAAATAAATTTCCTAAATTATTTTTACTATATCTGTTTGAACTCTGTTTATTGCAGCTTTTCAGTTCTTTTCCAGCGTCCCGATTTAGCCCTGTCGGCTCAATAACCTCACATAGTGTTTGAATTCGACTACTTGAAAGTTTTTCCCGAATCAGTGACTAAAGGCTAACTGTTGAATTCCGATTTAGTTCTTTCCATGTACTGCTTCTCATATGAAATTAGGTGTAGGTTTTTTTTCGCTATTTCATGAAGTTTCTCGACAGAAGTTTCTTCTTGTCTTATTGTAGAGGGTACAATGTCAATAGCAAAAGCTACGCCATGAAGGTGAATTTTGTTTTTCAGTCATCCACCAACAGCTATATGCTTTAACTCATTTTATCATTTGTCTAATCACTTTATCCAGAACTAAATCGAGCAGAAATCGGGCTGACCATCCGCCATTCCGACGCACTATTGATATCGAAAGGTGTCCTTAGTGTACTTTTCAAATTCATAACTGCTAGAAAGACATTCGTACTATGTACAGTTGCAAACAGATGAAGCAACTTAAAGATGCTTACTTAGGATGACGATTAAACCAAATTAAACTTATTTAAATGTGTGACTGAGACGCTATGTCTCGTAACGAGGGAAAAATTCTGAATGTTGTGAGTTTAAGTTTTTATGGTTCTGTTCCATTATAGTGGGCAAAATTTATGAGAGTGATCACAAGTATAACTACCAACAGCCGTTGAGTTTCAGTAAATTGTTCCTTCATTCAATGTCGTATTATGGAAAGGATTGGTAACTATTTTAGATATGATTGGACGTTACGTGTACAGAAACACGGATAAATGCAAGCAATATTATTTTAATGTTAACAAATATTAGAGGTGCAAATGTTAGAAGATTAAAAGTAAGAGAAATAGTCCATTTGGAATAGGCATACTAATTTCATGTAAAAGAAGGTAACGCTTGACAGCAAACTACAGTTTTTAAAAAGTGATGCGTGTGCTTCAGGTAACCACCATTTGACCATAGTTATCTTAAGGACAGGTCTGTTTCTGTGCATTACCGCAATGAACTTAACGAAATAAAACTGGAAACTGTTATAGTGGCCGCATTCATTGTGTTAAGCAGTATGGATGTGAGAGAATAATGTAGGCAGGAAGTTTATTTAAGTCTTAAGAGAATCAGAATTAGGAACCTTTGGTATCTGTCTCTATATTTGCGTGTTATGAGCTACAGTTACTGCAAAATGTATTACATTTAAAGCTGAACTAATGAGCGCCCGAGTAGCAATGTATAAAAGTACCGTCTGATGAAAAAGTCGCCCTTCCAAATATTTACGGAAGATATTGTCCTTTTTTAAATTATTTCTCCGCTTCTTCACTAGTCTTTTTTACAGTTGACTATCATTCATAATGAAGTACATTCTTATTAATGCTGTGTAAAAATAGAACAGCAATTAAAAGAGCACAGAGGAGCAAGACAACATGGCACGTGTTTATCGGAATATTTATAGAAAAGATTATTAATTATTAGATAAAAGTATCAAACATTTTGACAGAATACACGGTGGTGTATGTCACATGTGCTTCAAACAAAGAAATAAATTCACTTCGAACTTTATATTTAAATACAATGTCTGAAAACATTTAAAGTCAGTACTAAGATTAGTTCCTATTTTAACGTTATGAATTTGTAGAATGTAAAGAATTTTCACACGTTCGAAAATATTTCAGTCAGCAGACAGAACGAGTAAGAAGTGCAGTTCAACACTAAATAATGTGAAAGGTTTAATAATGTGAATTTTTTCAACTTCATCATGCGAAAATTCTATTTAAGTTGTCTCTGTCGACTGCATTCCATTACGACACCTAATCTCCGATTATCTTAACTTCGTGAACTAAACGAGAAATAATGTCCCATAACTGAAGGAAAGTAAGTGAGATTTTAATGGCTACAGAGAATAAAAAATGTATCACGCAATATGCTTAACAATCGACGTAAGATATAGCAGTACGGAAATACAAAAATTATTATTACTGCTAAGCGTGGTGAAACAGAAAAAAAAAAAAATGGTTCAAATGGCTCTGAGCACTATGGGACTTAACATCTATGGTCATCAGTCCCCTAGAACTTAGAACTACTTAAACCTAACTAACCTAAAGACATCACACAACACCCAGCCATCACGAGGCAGAGAAAATCCCTGACCCCGCCGGGAATCGAACCCGGGAACCCGGGCGTGGGAAGCGATGTGGTGAAACATATTTCAGTAAATAGCTTATACCGAAAGACGCAGAATGAACTGACTACAGTGTGTAATGTCATCTTGCGTCTTTTTTAATCGCTCGAATTTCGAGCCCGTGTTACAGGCTCCCGTTTCGGTGATGGGGGCAGAAAAAGTGGGAAATAATGTTATCAGAGATTAAAAACTATTCATTCGACATTCAATGTAAAGAAATCCGAAGAATAAGGAAGACGCGTAGGAAGTTTATCTGATAGGCTCTCACTTTGAACACACTCCTCACGATTTCTGCTGACACACAGGATATACACAATAAAAGCAAATTTAAAATTCACACCCACTGCGAAACGGGACTCGAACCGACGTGCCCCACTTTACGATGTAGTGACACAACCCACGACCACGGAGGCTGCTACAGAAATGTTCTCAAATTCCAATCCGCAGTTTTACACACGAAATAAAATATGTCTAGAAAGATCCAAAAAAGCTATTGGGTGCTCTTTTTTGTTTCGAAAAGTTTGTTTTCAGTTTAAAAATTCTTGAAAATGAGGTGAGTAAGAGCAAAAGTATGATTATAAACAAGAGATATAGTAGTTTGTTATTCTCTTCAAGTAAATCGTGAAGAAATAAAAAGAGCAAAGTGGCGCATTGGTTAAGGCACTGGAATCGCATTTGGGAGGGCGGTGGATTGAATACTCGTTCAGTCATACGGATTTAGTTCCCGTGGTTCCGCTAGATCCCTAAAGGAGAATATCGTGAAGGACACGGTCGAGTGACTTTCATATCCTTCTCTAATCCAGGCTTTTGCTCCGTCTTTAATGACCTAGACGTTGAAGGGAAGAGAAACATTAGAAAAAAGATAAGAAACGTTTCTCTTCAGGCAGCATCGTATAGACAGGAAACGCCACATCTCGACAGTGTCCCGGAAAGAATGAAAGCATGTAATAGCGGCCGGCGCTGCGGTACACCTACTTCAGCAACATAGAGGGATAACAGAGTAATTTTTTGTCCGTGCCATTACTCACAAATTATAAGTAAAACATTATTCCTTGAAACTGCAAGCAAAAATTGAAATATAACGTACATGGTTAATATTAGCACCTGCATGACGTATAATTTGCAGGTGAAGATGATGAGAACATACCTCCTTTCGTAGAGGCAACAGGATGATATTTGGAATCTAAGCCGTAGTTTGCGCTACAGAAGTTGAGATTACATGGGTCTTAAGGAAAGGATTATACCGTTAAAATTATCTCTCTAAGATTTAAGTTTCCAGAGGCTTCCCATACCGCTAAAGGCGAGCTTGTGCTTTCTCCCTAAGAATTTAGATGTCGACGTGAAGTAAGCTGCTAACATAGCTATCGTTTCCTTAGGGCACAGGATGTAGGAAACAGTGTAGCGTGTCGAATACTAGTCTTGGAAGAGAGTCATCTTTATCAGCCGGCAAGTTATCTAAGTCTTTGTTTCAAGATTTTGTCAGAATTCTGTAATTTATACAAATCTACAGTTTTATCCCCATACTGATGAAATTTTGCAAGCTTTAGCTTGAAGACACGAGGAAGATCACTGTCTACATAAGATTTCGGCTTCTGACTTGAAACATATATGTATACAATGTATAAAGGGGAAAGGTTGTTACCAAAAATCTCTAAAAGTTCTTGGCCGATTTGCTTCAAATTTCTGCACGATCTCATAACGACCATTTGGATGGACATAGGCTATATATTTCTAATATATAAATAAAAATATATAACAGAAACGTTGCTGGCAAACGACTCGAAAAGTACTTGAGCGATTTTCTTCAAAGTTATTGGCCGACGTAATTCGAATCTCTACATTCAGGCCGGCCGAAGTGGCCGTGCGGTTAAAGGCGCTGCAGTCTGGAGCCGCAAGACCGCAACGGTCGCAGGTTCGAATCCTGCCTCGGGCATGGATGTTTGTGATGTCCTTAGGTTAGTTAGGTTTAAGTAGTTCTAAGTTCTAGGGGACTAATGACCTCAGCAGTTGAGTCCCATAGTGCTCAGAGCCATTTGAACCATTTTCTACATTCAGACGAAACAATGACGAAAATTAATGAAAAATTAAATGTCTAACGAACGAAATATATCGTGGTAAACGGACTGTAATTCCTACCGCAATAATAAATTACAGCGGCAGTACCCGTCTTGGAAATACTGCCATCAAACGTCACTAGTTCGAGGGACTAGCGAAAGCTCGCGAATTTGACAGAAACATGATTGAAAACTCTTATTTATTGTTTAATTTTTGTTGCTACACATAAAACGGAATAAGGCCGGCAGTGAAGAATCTATTCCCGAACGTAATAGAGGCAGGCCACCGTCATCACGAGGTATGCCGCAGGTGAAGACGTATTCATTACTTGCATTCCGTTGACAGCCAGGGATTTAAATATGCCCTTCAGTTTAAAGCGATCGCAGTTAACCATGCGGTTCGCATTCGTCACTGGTATCAATAACGCACAGGGCCAATAAATTTGTGTGACAGATATTAAATGGTTCAAATGGCTCTGAGCACTATGGGACTTAACTTCTGAGGTCATCAATCTCCTAGAACTTAGACCTACTTAAGCCTAACTAACCTAAGGACATCACACACATCCATGTCCGAGGGAGGATTCGAACCTGCGACCGTAGCGGTCGCGCGGTTCCAGACTGCAGCGCCTAGAACCGCTCGCCCACCCCGGCCGGCCGACAGATATTAAAAATCCCGGGCAACGCAGGGCATTGCAGCTAGTTGTAACAATATTTTTTTTTCACGTTTACATAATATGCAGCATAACAGAATTTTCCATACGGTAGGCAGTGTTAGCAAAATACCTTCACCAATTTATCTGTTGGTAACACTACAAGAATGAAAATAAATACAGAATTTGGAAATGTATCACTGTTCCAGACTGTACCTCCGTTACTCAGTGGGTGGGTAAATGTCAGTCCACTAACCTTCGATTTGTTGAAATGAAAAGTGTGAGGTTATATTGTGGTTCGGAGTCCACACATTATTGTTGGCCCCCTATAACTAGCTGGGTGCATCAACTCTAAGATCGAAAAAGTGAAGAGAATATAGCCTCCAACACGACCGTGCACAGCAAAGGACTGCGGCGTTCAAATCAACTTTCCAGTTGGCGAAAACTATGCCTTTACTTCAACTGTTCTAGTATCGTGGATCCCACGGTATAAACGAGGATGTAATATTAATGTTGTCACTGACGAGGTCATTTGAGGCGGAGCACAAGCTTTCACTGGACAGAGAAGGGGTTCGAAATTAATTGGCGTTAGACTTCAGTAATTTCGAAAGATTACGGAAACCCTGAATCACAAAGGCCAGAAGGTATTTAGTTCACAGAACTTTCAGCACGCTAGTCCAGTGGCTTAACCACTGAGTCATACCCTAAATCGTTTTCACTTCACCTGTTCTGGACATACAATAAAGCCTGATAACGCTGATGGACTTAATCAATTTCAGAAAAAATTTTTTATTAAATAGGGATCTATAATTAACGTAGGGTACTTGCACAAACATGAAAGATACAAAAACAAATTCAAAGAAGCATAAGAGTTTATTTTTGCATATTATAAAAGTTAAGCTTACCATCAGATTGAGAAACATTAAATAAAAGTTTCTACTCAACTTTTTTTAACCGAAGATTAAGTGTTAGTCATGAAGGGATTTAATAGTAATGCCTGGATCACTCTTATGAAAACTAATAACGGAGGTAGAGCTTCAAATCAGAAAGAAAAAACTGAAAATGACTATCTCCCTAAGCTCTGTTACCCTGCGGGCTGGGCATATGACTAGCATCTGAGAGAAGAGAAGTTACAATTTCCGTCCGGTCACTGAGTATGAATATAATTACAGAAATAATTTGTACAAATGATTTCTTCCCTATTCACTTTCAACTGGAGTTACGATTCTTCTAAATGACAGCAACGCTGGTGGGGGATTACTCTCCAACACCACGCTATATGCTTGCGTGAGTTATGATTCGAGGACTATGTACAGGTTAAACATAGAGTTCCTAGCAGCACTGTAAATATCTTTTTAATTACACGTCCATCTGCGAGAACTCGGTAAGAACACCCTTCCGAACGGTTCCAAGTTTACAAATGAGGAGCCACTCGTTGCGAGGACGAGTAGATTTTGCACTGCTGTGGATGGACGCTCCTGCAAGGCGCGGAGCTCTTCCCTACGTTACCGTGGAGTCGGGAGAAATGTTTGCAGGCAAACGTGTTAACAGCAGAATCACCTGCCGTATTAGACTCGCTGTATTTCCGTGCACGAAGTTTGCCGAGTCGATTCTGCAAGAAATGAAGAGCGGGAACGCACTAATGAGCACGCATGTCCTTCCCGTGCAAGGCGTGTCCTTCCGAGGCGACCGCGACGTGCGCCGGAACCCTGGCTACAATTAACTCATTTGTTGTCTTCTTGAGCTAACGTCACCCGACGTCCAGGCAAACAGGCACAGTCGAGTCTGAAGCTTTAAAAATTAATGTTTAGAAGGTACGCCTGCCGTAAACTCCTTATTCCCTACAATATTTCAATGATGTGTCACGCTGACGGGATTTACTTACCCGTTGTGTGAACATCTTTTGTTACGTGTAACATTTTTGGGAACATTGTTCCTGGAACAACAGCGATGTTTATAATATTATAACTTATTTCAATAAACACAGTTTCGATCGCATTTAAGTTTTTTTTTTAATTTTTAGATGACCAATCTTTTAAGAGATCTTCCTCAGATCTTAGATTCCTTGATGACAGCAGGACCCGTTGGAGTGTATCAAGTCCATCTGTGAAAACTATAGTGTTCTCCACGCCAGCAAAGACGGACCTGCCCCACGCCAACTGTTCCTATCGTCATCCAGGAATGTAAGATCTGAAGATGATCTCTTACAAGATCGTCCGCAGCTCTTGGTTGTGCGGTAGCGTTCTCGCTTCCCACGCCCGGGTTCCCGGGTTCAATTCCCGGCGGGGTCAGGGATTTTCTCTGCCTCGTGATGACTGGGTGTTGTGTGATATCCTTAGGTTAGTTAGGTTTTAATAGTTCTAGGGGACTGATAACCATAGATCTTAAGTCCCATAGTGCTCATAGCCATTTGAACCATTTTCTTCTTACAAGATCTAAACAGCTCACCTATAAATAAAAACAAACAGCTTAAATGCAATTACTATTGAAATAAATTTTGTTACGTGAAGCTGAGTAGAATGCCGACTATATACACAAATCTGTTCAGCTGCATGGCAGATAAGTCGTATACTACGGACGTGCAACTGTGCTAAAATACAGCCGATTTTGTTGTATTTATTAAAAATTCGTCTATATGATCTGTAATTAGTTAACGTCTTCGAATTACATTTTTAAATTTCTTTATAGATACATTTAAGCAATCGGTTTCACCTCCTGTTCATCGTAACCAAATTTTCATTTCTCAAAATAAAGCAGCTGATCAGAAACTAAGCGGCAGGGCGCAGCGCAAAGTTGAAACTCTGAGCGGCTATATGTATTGAATAGAAGATGTATTCCTATTTTTCTCATGTACACTCCACGAAGAGATTCAGACATTCGTCACAGTTGTGTAGTCTAGTTCACAGTTGATATTCTTCTGCTCATACTCAGGGACTAATTCAGCATTTCCTCTAAAAAAAATCAACCCTAACAAATAAAAACTAATAAGGCGAGAGTTCGGAATTTTAGTCCTTTCAGTTATACACGTTAGCATCATATCAGTCTCAGATAAATGGCACCATTCTTTCTCATTTAGGATTACTTTTAGTAAATTTTTAAAAATAAAATCCAGCGATGCCCTTGTTAATAAATACTATATTTATGGATTCATTTGTGGACAAGTGACGACAGAGTTCTTATAGCAAAAATTTAACAGTACGCTTTAATGTAATAATCAAAGCAATAGGATTTTACATTAACGTAAACGATAAGGATGTCGAATCTTCTTCAACAGTTCCACTGTTATTTAAAATAGTTAGCAGCCTATCCGAAGTCGCATAATAAAACATATGCACACAATTTCGGGCGACCTGCACTCAATAGCTTCGACGTAAAAATTTGTGAATAGCCTGCACACGAATGTAGGTAAATTCGTTTCTTTTGTTTCTTAGTTATCTAAAGCAATATTCCCGAGTACTCCAGCTGATTTCACTTTGGATTACGCCGTACCACAGAAAATCGTATGCACAAAATGTTGAAAGAATCTGTAAGTGATTTCCATCCACCGCAACTTATGAAGAGTTTCAGAAAACCGTTGTGAACTTAGACTACTTCCATGTCACTATTTCGTAAACAGAATACAGGGCATGCATAGTTTATAAATAACAGTGAAAATTAAGTTACTGATTCTAGCAAGTAAACTAACTTCAGTGTAAATTGCAAATCTGAAAACCGATTTATCACAAATATCAGCATCAGCAACTTGGCACGTTAAGACGCACCTCCCCCTTTGTCACGTCACAGAATAGTATTGCCTGCAGGATTCCTAGTGTTTTGCACTATCACAATCAGCACTTGTTTTCTCATGATTCATTGTACTTGATAGTATTAGATTAATTTTTAAGAACATTATATCAGCGTTGCGTAAAGAGGAAGGAACCTAGCTATGCAACATAAAGTTATTAGGAAACTCCTTGGACATTACATGTTTTATGTATTCGGATGTAAATATCAACTGATGATGACAAAGTCTTGTTGAAACATACTTAAACAGACAAAATAGATGGTTTAAAAAATGGTTCAAATGGCTCTGAGCACTATGGGACTCAACTGCTGTGGTCATAAGTCCCCTAGAACTTAGAACTACTTAAACCTAACTAACCTAAGGACAGCACACAACACCCAGCCATCACGAGGCAGAGAAAATCCCTGACCCCGCCGGGAATCGAACCCGGGAACCCGGGCGTGGGAAGCGAGAACGCTACCGCACGACCACGAGATGCGGGCAATAGATGGTTTACATTTTGCGAACATACATCATCTATACTCATTTCTCAGCGCATCCGCACGCACTCGCGTGTAACCATGAAGTCACAATATTTTTCACTTTGACTGAAACCATAATTTGGTGAATGCATAGGTCATGAGCCAAAAAAGGGAGAAGATATGAAGACATTGTTTACTTTCTCCATTTGGCCACTAAGTTGCGCGTCTAGAGTTCTAGGTACCACAAGGCTTAGCAAATATTTACTGTTGTCGAACTGAAGCCGTATTTTTTCTCCGGATTCGGAGTACAGTGTGCAGTTTACCATCTGTTCTATTCACATGGACTATGTAATACCACTGTCTGATTCGTACTTTATAATAATTATTTTCTTGAATATTCTCTTACCCCACGCCCGCTCTTCGACAAACTGAAAATAAAATAATTTTGAGTTGGTAAAGTTCTCTATAATCCGCGAGCGGAGGGTACCTTTTCGCTTTCCCTGTTTCAGTCACGAATGGCGCTTGGGAAGAATCATTTTCGGTAAACCTCCGTATTAGCTTTAATTTCTCGGATTTACTCGGTGTGGTCATTTCGCGAGACGTACGTGCTAGGAAGTAATACGTTGTCCGACTCTTCGCGGAACGTACTTTCGCGGAATTTCAATAGTAAACCTCTCGTTGATGCGCAACGCTTTTCTTGTAGTGTCTATTAACCCATTCTGGTAAGGTAAGGGCCGGCATAGATTAGATTGTCTATGTTAGGCACTAATTTTTTTCTCATCAATGCTATATTATTAAAGGGTCGACGATGTAATTTTGAATACACTTCAGCATTTTATTATCATTTTTGACTTTATGTACGATCTGATAATAGGAGACTTATGATGATATGTACGTGTGAGTTCTAAATTTTTATTACACTTGTTTTTATTTCTCTTTTAGTTTACACGTGACTCTATAATCATCTTGGTTGTCACATTGTATATCATCGTTCATATTCTCATACGTTCCGTAAAATTGCTATGTACATTTGATAATGGTGTTTAAATTGAAATTGGTCAACAGTGGTGAATACGTCGTCTTATCCAAATAAGCGGAAGCATGACGTCCGATAACTGAAAAAAGATAATTTTGTATTTCTTGAGACGTAGCTACCATATCAGGAAGTACGTATAGAACCCAAGGCTCGCTGTCTTATTCACGGAAGAACGAAATGGTGCGAATATTCGCTACTTAGTTGTCCAGAGGTTTCGCGTGCGTGGGCCTGGAAGCAGGCTCGCGTAGTGAGACAGAGCCGGCACTATCGCAGCCCCTCAATGTTTACCGGCGCCTCGGCTATCACTGTTTGTTGTTTATCCACGGACACAGCCCATACGTCTCGTAGCCGCTCTCGCTTTGTGGCTTCCTCACACACCTCGTGGCAACACTTCCTAGTTCTATTTTAAAGGCCCGCTGCAGCAAACAATCACATACTGTTCACGCATCGTTTGTGTTTTGGATTTGAAGGAATGCGCCGCAGACAGCTCAGATTCGTACCGTGGAAATTGTTCTGCCAAACAAACGCAAAGGCGTTGCATTATAATTCTTTAGGTAAATTTAAAAGATTATTATTCATTCTTACTGATGAAAGGTAATGGAGAAAATGTGTTAGATCAGTTCTTTAAATAAACCGCAACCAATCATTGCTTAAAGTTGCTTCGGGTGACCCTAATATATTTCAGGATGGCAGCGTCAATTGCAGCTTTTATAAGTTTATCGGTGTTATTTTTTTCTGAACAGGGTCGAGAAATTACGGTAGTAACAGGATGGAAGGATATAATGTACAAGTCAGTTAACTATACCTGTCCAGTTTTCTTCGGCATTTTGTTCTAAGGTTATGAAAGTTTGTTGTCATTAACTGACTTCTCCGTCAGTTCTTTCTTAACAGAAAGCCGCCCATACGAAGTACTATCTGACGTTTTACACACAATCGAAGAAAGCAACAACGTATACAGCAGAAAAAACTTATAATTAGTAAACTTTTGACTCAGAATGGTAGCTTAGTATTGGATTTTCAAACACATTTTCTTTTTCCCCTTCTTAAAACAAGTTTCAATTAAACAAATATTAAATGACAATAGTTGGTTGGTTGGTTGGTTTGGGGAAGGAGACCAGACAGCGAGGTCATCGGTCTCATCGGATTAGGGAAGGACGGGGAAGGAAGTCGGCCGTGCCCTTTGAAAGGAACCATCCCGGCATTTGCCTGGAGCAATTTAGGGAAATCACGGAAAACCTAAATCAGTAAACTTTTGACTCAGAATGGTAGCTTAGTATTGGATTTTCAAACACATTTTCTTTTTCCCCTTCTTAAAACAAGTTTCAATTAAACAAATATTAAATGACAATAGTTGGTTGGTTGGTTGGTTTGGGGAAGGAGACCAGACAGCGAGGTCATCGGTCTCATCGGATTAGGGAAGGACGGGGAAGGAAGTCGGCCGTGTCCTTTGAAAGGAACCATCCCGGCATTTGCCTGGAGCAATTTAGGGAAATCACGGAAAACCTAAATCAGGATGGCCGGACGCGGGATTGAACCGTCGTCCTCCCAAATGACAATAGTAAAATGTAATAATTCACTTTATGAACGCATTGTATCAGGGTCACTAATATCTCTGTAAGTCACAAGTCATTTAGTCTGTCGTTGTGGCTTCCAGTTGTCACGTAACAATGGCCAAAGAGGCCGAAGTGGTTTGTGGTTAATAAATAATAGTTGCAGAACATCAGGAAGCTGTTTCCTTTTTGATAGCGAATTTTGTTGGCTTGAAGCGCAACCTCTTTAATAAAAATAAACGGTAAAATTAAAATAAGAGATCGAGTATATCATACATTATAACTCTTAACTACTGAAAGAAATACGACGTCAAAAAAGTGGAGAACCGTCTAGCAATTTGTAGGAAATATTGCCAAGCCTTTTAAAGAAAAAACTGATTTTTTGGCAGTTGGACGACTTCGTCTGTATCTGATCGACAAGCGAAGGAAGCAATTAACTTCCGTCGGTAGAATTCACAATATCATATCGGCTATGAAATCTCATATTTTTTCAGGCAATTCTTACGGAATATTGCACAATGACAGACATTTCCACGAAAATTATAGTGTGTGTTTTCGATTAATTCTGACTGACAACTGAATAAATAAAAGACGAAAGATCCACCTCTGGTTACCGTACGCTTTGTCTGAAGATGGAGACATATATTTTTTCAGTGGTCCCATCGCGCTTACGGTAGTAAAGCAAAGGGTTACGTCAGTTTCTGAAAGTACATATTGCGTACAGAGAGTGCAGGCAACACACGAACTGAGATCGCGCCGCTACGAATATCACTTTTTTCATGTTAGGTTCAACAACTAGAAATTTTTTACTGTTCACCATTGCCCACTAAGGCTGTACATGTTAGTAAAACTTTCGTTTATTCAACCATTATCGTCTAAATTTGGCCACCAGACGCTTTCAAGTGGACTCACACGTGTCTACAACGTACGCAGCAGTCATGTATACAACAGTTTTATTTAATATACACCAAACTACCAAAGTAACACGACAGCCTACACGGCAGGCAAATATCACACATAACATAATAACAGGAAACTGTCCACAGTATGTGTTCCCAATCATACGGATGAAGCAAGTCGTGGATAATCCTAATCATACAGCAGTATTTGCGCGTAATTAAAAGTGTGTAGTGATTCTGATCAGAATTAAAGAGGAGGATATGTAATACATATTTTATTTAATACGGGAAAGGATATTGAATTGAGCACTTATTTATGTTTTCTCTGGAACACCGCTTGGTCCCGGGGGAGTCGCGGCCGTGAAAAGCCGCAGTCGTTCGGGTATCTGCCTAATATGTGAGCCTATTATGACGCAAAACAAAAGATGAGTTGAGTGAACAGCTGCGTACCTGGAAGCCAAATGACTTTAAAAAGTAAAGTGATTGTAAACCACGCATGCGTGCGTTTCGATCTCTTCCCACTTTTTTCCATAGAAGTTCTTGAAACCTTTTTCTGCTCCCTTTTCCACTTGTGATTGTTGCATTTACGTTTTATTATTGTCTGGTTCTAATTTTTACTCTCGCTTAGATTTCTTCGTGCTGACTTCGTACATTTCTGTATTCCTTCAACATATGTACCGCTGCACATGGCCTTACAAACGGTATGAGTGCATAACAGGATGATTTAAATGTTTTGTTTGCTTTACTCTATATATTATTTGCATTTTTCTTGTTCATTACTATTTGTTACATCATGGAATTGGAACAACCTTACGTAAGCTTTTTTTGCTGTAGACACCTGATGGTGTGTGCCGGCCGCGGTGGTCTCGCGGTTCTAGGCGTGCAGTCCGGAACCGTGCGACTGCTACGGTCGCAGGTTCGAATCCTGCCTCGGGCATGGATGTGTGTGATGTCCTTAGGTTAGTTAGGTTTAAGTAGTTCTAAGTTCTAGGGGACTGATGACCACAGCAGTTGAGTCCCATAGTGCTCAGAGCCATTTGAACCATTTTGAACCTGATGGTGTGATCATTGTCTCACAATCGATTGTAAACGAATTTAACATCAAAATAAAATGTCTTTTATATCTGGTGCTCTGCAGCTTGGAGAAATTGCAAATAAGTCGTATTAATTATTATGTATTGATGTAAGATGCATTTTGATGGTAGTTTATTTGTTGGGGCTAGTTTAGGGCGTCTGTTGATCGTCGGTGGTACCTTACATGTACTACTTTTAACATATGTCAAAGAAGATGTTTCGTAATAATCATATAATAATATGATTTATATATCCATACATAATCATGGGCAGGTCCTACGCACAATGGACTCCGCAGAAAAAGAAAACTTTAAAAGAGTTCTGATAATGTGTACAGATGTCTAGTAAAGTATACTAGTTGTCAAACAATATTTATTGTGCTAGTGACAGAAAATGAATATATCTAGTGACTAACAAATGTATCAACACAAAGAAAGAAAGGAGATTAGGG
This sequence comes from Schistocerca nitens, assembly GCF_023898315.1. Lineage (NCBI taxonomy): Eukaryota > Metazoa > Arthropoda > Insecta > Orthoptera > Acrididae > Schistocerca > Schistocerca nitens. Next base: position 914,767,443 of record NC_064616.1, read on the forward strand.
TTTAACGTGCTGTCGACAACGAGATCATTAGAGACGGAACAGAAGCTCGGGTTATTTTTTAAGCATAGGGAAGGAAATAGGCTATGACCTTTCAAAGGAACCATCCTAGAATTTGCCTGGAGCGATTTAAGGAAGTCGTGGAAAACCTAAATCTAGATGGCCGCACTACGGTTTGAACCGTCGTCCTCACACGGTATAGTAAGATGGAGCAGGAAGTTCATTGCCTTAAGATAAGAAGAGTAGAATGTTGGGCTTCAATGCACCATTTACGATGAGGTCTTTAGAGACTACACCACAACCTCAGAGTGGCCAGAAAACCGGCTCTGGCAATTGCAAAGGCACCATCCCAGCATTCACCTCGCGCGTTTTTTAGAAACCACTGAAAAATTAAAAGCTTAAGGTGGATAGGTGGTGAGGATTTGAAGTGCATTTGCGGTATGTCAGTATAGCGTCTTAACCACAGCGCTATGTCGCTCGATCTGATGAGTAGTTATTGAATACAGCTCCGCGGCACATTCGCAGATGTAACTCACGGAGATTGCTTCACAAATAAGCACGTGCACAGAACACTGATGAATATAAAAAAAGTAATTTTGTAATGAAAATTCTTACTGTAAAAACTAAGCCAAGGAGAGGAGTAAAACTATTTCTTCGGGTATTTTTCACTCTTTTGGCATGAACAGCCTGCTTTCCAAGAGGAGTATATGGAAATCCCTATCCTGCGAGACATAATGACCTAGCAGAATGAGTCGTCATCGGAAATTATCACCATTAGGGGGAGGGCGGTAATTGATCAATGTGACCTCCTTCCAATTCGCGCAATCTTTTATATCCTGGCGTTACTGCAATGGACTACTATCCGCACTTGAACGAATTAGTGTTCGGACAGGTCGCTTAATTCCACTCGGCTTTTCCAACTATACACACAGAAGGTAAAACAAATTTCGCTCAGTTTCATTCTTACAGAAAAACTGTGCTACACGTAGCAGTTGGTTGCTACAACTACAGGTACATAATATTGTCCTCCTTCAAATACTGTTACCAATCTCTGCGTAACACCAAATTTTCTAAAGTAATAATTTTTCCGTCCAAAGAAATTTCATGAGCTCGAGGACCGAGAATAACTGTATGCGAACTTCCATATCACACGTTGTGCCTATATTTCTGTATCTTGCGTAACTAAGGTGCGCACAGAAAGCCGGTGTCATCTCTCGCGTTTTAAAGTGTCGCAGCTTATCTTTGCCAATGCTACAGTTGTAAATACAGTGCAGCGTACGTCGTTCTGCGAGCCTGATTTCAGATCGAGCCGAAGGGCAGTAAGTTCGTGTTCGAGCGACGGTTCGTGGGTTTCCTCGCTGCCGCCACCGCCGTCGCAGCGAAAGGTGTGCTCAATTATAATGCAGGAGTCGTGTTGCAGTCAAATCTGGATAAATGAGAAGGCTCCGGAAGTAATGCCAAGTTCTCCTTCTACATTTTTTAAGTCACTGCAGGACAAGTTATGCTTAATTTCTGATAATGGATTGAAATCTCATTATTATTCTGGAAACATACGCATGCGGTATACTTTTCAAATTCCAGACGGCGCGTTCGCGTTCTGATGGGAGGATGCTACAACCTATCAATATCAGCAGGATGTTACCTGCCGAAATAGGAAGCTCATTTCCATCGCAGGAGCAAGGTGTCGCAAAGAAGTGTCAGGGAAAAAGGCTAGTACTTTCTAATCCCGTAAACGCCGTACTTTTACAAGAGGAACTACGCTCCACGCGGTTGAGTTGTTAATATTTCTCTGCCCGTCAACATTATGACCCATTATACTGATAGACATGAAATATTTAAATTATTCATGAAATATATATGTGAAATTATGTTGACGTCTGCAACAGAAATTTTCATGTAGAATTGAAATTTTCCCAAATTTTATAGTCAGCGTAGTATATTGTGAAGACGCAGCAAACAATACAATATTCTACTGAGAAATGCTTTACTATTGTATCTTTGATGTGGAAGAATTATATTGTGCCATAGAAAGAAATATAAAGCGCAGCCTCCCTGAAACGGATGGCGGAACGATTGGAACTCAGATTACAGTACAAATGTTGTTGTGATTGGAGAATATGTGGCAAAATTAAACCGAATAACGAACTAGATTACTTTTGCCCAGTGATAATTCCGAAAAGGCGTGTATCGTAAGCTTTTAGTTCTTTACATCTACATAACAGCCCTCGGAGTACGTGTAGCGAGAGGATTATTAATCTAATAAATTTCGTAACAGTAGCCCGATTTCGTTCTTTTTTTATTTATTATTACTTTTAAAACTCAAGTTTCTCTTCATTTTAAAGTTACTACACGATTTCAGTGGATTTATCACAATTATTATTTTGCTTTTCTCGATTTAGATCGATTTATATAACATAATTTGTTGGAATAGGCTGCCAACTGGCATGATGACACCTCATGTTCGATGTTCTTCTACATAACGGAAAAAGAGGACGGCAGGGAGTAGAGGAAAACGAAGAGCATTTCGGTAACAAAGTTACTGATCATTTCCTATTCCACATTGTTTGCCATTATTATACCGTAAACTACGTAACCTTTCAGTGCATTTCTATCAAGCTGCATGTTCATAAAACAATCGAACGACACAATTTGTAAAACACAACAAAAAAAAAACCAAAAAAAGGAAAAATCCTCCGTCTCACAGGGAAGTCGAGAACTCTGCGGACATTTCTTTTCGTTCAATGTAATTTTTGAAACTGTGCGTTACCTACTAGGCAGGATCTGTGCATTTAAAAGTCGACAATTATAAAACCTAACGATTGGTAACCGTATATTAGAGTTTGCGCTAAGGGAAGCAGTATTTTTCCAAACAAAAAAGAGGAAAAAAGAATGAAAGTTGCCATTCGTCGCCGTTGGGACTGCAGAGTGAAATGAAGTTGGCTGGAGGGTTTAGTCACACTGTTCATCAACTGAAACGCGACTCCAGCTGCGCCTGGCCTGATTGTGCGCCATCATAATCAACAATATCATTGTCTATTAATTTCTGCCTAAGCCGATACTGGGCGATATCTGTAAACGGAGAAAAGGCGTCTGGAAATTTGCCTTTAAATGAGTCCCGGTGGCAGTAGCAATAAACGGATGAAAATCTCCTCCGCTATAAGGAGATGGTGCGCATTCCTGTGGAAAATCATTTCATTCCGCTGAGAAGAAGACAACAATCTGAGATCCTCTTCCTCATTGTCGGAGTTACTCATTGGCGCAGCGCGATAACGCCCGTCCCAATAACATACGCTGAAAAAGTACAACTCCGCGGAGGATTTCTCAATTAAAATAAAATCCTTTCCCTCGTTGTTTAGTACGACCCGCCATTTGGCGGCGAAAAAAGACGTCGCGCGCGCGGGAGAGCGCTGTAGGAGAAATTGAGTTTTCCCGCAAACTATAAAACTAATTCCGCGAATGCGCTGCCGTGCTGTTGAGCCGTGTGATGCGAAACTAGGAACCGCGGACACGAGCCTCATCTGCACCTAAATACACGTCGCAGAGCGCTGCCGGCTGCAGCTTGGCCCTCGTTCTAAGCACTGCGTCTCCAAAAACCGCTTTCTTCCAACATTAAAGATATGGATTTGCCTCAAGTCTTGCGTTCGTTTCACGCTGACATTCATCGTTACCTAGCAGACATGTTTACTTTCAATATTTAACTAAAACAGTCTTAAGAAATACACATCCTTAGAGTTTCACGATGGAACTTGAGAATTGCAAATTGCGGTATTTAAAAGTTGAAGTTTTATTCTCACACCTATGAATTTCTATGTAACAGTCTATGGCGAAAACAGCGGGACGTGGTAATTCGGTAGGCACGTGATATTTTGTTTTTTAAGTCTTGATATGTTCACTTTCCGCCGGCCGTGGTGGCCGAGCGGCTCTAGGCGCTACAGTCTGGAACCGCGCGACCGCGACGGTCGCAGGTTCGAATCCTGCCTCCAGCATGGATGTGTGTGATGTCTTTAGGTTAGTTCGGTTTAAGTAGTTCTAAGTTCTAGGAGAATGATGACCTCTGAAGTTAAGTCCCATAGTGCTCAGAGCCATTTGAACCATTTTTATGTTCACTTTCCACATAATGCTCGAGAAAAAGTGTCTTATCCAGATTAATACTATCTTAACGCCATTTCTAAAATATCTGAAATGATATAAAACTCTTGATACACTTAGTTCTACATTAGTAATAGCATTTAGTCTGTCATATTTTTATCACCTTATATGCCATTTCTTAATGTTGTCAAATTAAATGTAATAACTATTTACTAGCACATTTAAACACGTCATATTGTTTTGCAACGCCCTGTTTGATTTCACATCAGTATATGTTTTACATACAATATTGAAATTTTCACCGGATTAATAAATAGAATACCGTTTTTAAACTGAGTGATACAAAATGAATAAAAAAGTGTGAATCGAAAAAAAGTAATGAAAGTAAAATACTCCGTCTGCTGTGAACTGTTGAACTGTAAGCTCAGACTGCCTTTAATCATTAAATGTGCGCATTATTAGCCAATTATAACGTCAAAATTGAAAATATAAAAAAAAAATTCTTCATTTTCTATGTAGCACAACTGTGTGATCAGTAAGATGTTCGTTACGTATACGTGCCATGGAACCTGACGTGCACGCCTAATTTTTCATCGTTGGGGGGGGGGGGGGGAGGGGAGGGGGAAGGGGAGGGGGGGGGCGGAGCTGCAGCAAACCAGACTGAAGACCACAACAGCAAGAAACAATGTTAAGATTATGTCTGATATTTTTCGGCGATTAGTATTAGAAGTCTAAGAGCAACAATCTGAAATGTAGCCATATAGTAAAACACTCTCCAATGATGAAGCTGCTGTGAACTTAATAGCGATAACAGTCCTCCAGACAGAATTATTTTAACCCTGAATGTGTAACGAGGGCCTAACGTAAGCAGTCGATGTACGTATAATGGAACCTGCTACAGTGTCGGTGGAATGATGCATGGTGAGTCTGTAGGTACTATCAAGCAAGCACTTTATTAATACAGACAAGTGTTTGCTTTCGCCTCTTGCCGCTCCCCAGTGGACACTCTGGCAAGAAATATTAATGGCCTTCGCATGGCTGTAAGAGATACGGGGCATATGCATATGTATTAATGAGAATTGAGTGATTATAATGGTGTTCCAAATCACTTAGAAATTACTGTTATGAAACATCTTTCAGCTGTAGATAACTGAAGGGCAAAAACCCGTAGGTAAAGTTGAACGGCCCAAGCGGAACTTTCACATCTTTGAATGTGAAAACTTCTTCGATCATACCAGCTCTTTCTGTTCCTTTTGCAAGTCAAAATGACAAAGTGGCATATACAAGGTAATTGTAATATATGGTACATTAATATAATTTCAGTTAATTAGTTACTGTCTCTTAAATACCATGAGTGCAGAAATTTTAATTGAGGTTTCAACACCTTTCGCCTAAGGAAGAAGAGGACAATCTGAATTCTTACTGAAATACAACACTAAAGGACATTCCGTTGACTAAGCAACAATGAATGGCTCAGAAAGAAAACGAAAAAAGCCCGAACAAAATATGAAGACATGTCGGATTTTACTATTTTAGTCTGTGGATGTCATCAGCGCGCAACAAGAAATTTCGTACGAAGGACTCATGCAGTTCGAAACGTGAGACTTATCATTTTTGAAGTCTTGCAGAGTGCACTTAAACATTAGCAGAAGAGAGAACATCTCTAGTGCTGTAATACCACCTGTGCTGATGTTCAAATGAATTAAACAGTACCAGAGTTTTCTGGATACCACTTTCAAAATATACGACTATACTAAACACAAAGCCAAGCAGCAGATATTATGAAAAATATAATGTCATTAAACAACGATGTTTCTTATTATAGAATTCCTTCGTGAGTGGCGGGTGTCTTTTGGAAAGAGGAAGGGAACTATGCTCTCGGGATGGTAGGATTCTCCAAAATGTTTTTGGATTCCGTGTCACTTTAAAAAATGTATAGACTTTTTAAAAGATCAAAACTCTTTGCAATAATGTCACATTATTCGGAAAAATAATCTTCTTATGTAGCAAAAAATGAATTTTAAATACAACTGATCTATATTTCCTGGATTTATGAGGCATTTTGTCAAACAAATCCTGCGGTTTAACTGTCTAAATACGAAAAAACATAATTGACTTTAGATTCGGGAGGAATACCGATGTTCTTCTATGAGTATGGATTATTTTTCGTGCTTTTAAAGGAGTGCCGTTAGCTGATACAAAGATTTCACAAAATAGCTACTGTATTTATAAGGATATTGTAGTGAATCATGCAGTGTAACAGAGTGGAGGCCGGACTGCACTGGTCGCAGTACGAAAGCAGAACTGAATACATTTTCATTTCATTTTTTCGAGTACATTTTCCATTAATAGTGTTCATGTGGTGGTGAGTTTAACGAGGTACATTTTCGATGTGTTTGTGTCCTACAAGATAAATAGAGTTACAGAATATTTTAGACTTCAAAAGCAGCTTTCTACTTTCTTCCGGTCAAGAACATTCTACTACATATACTGTAGGTCTACATCTCTCCTCTACATATACCTGTATATCTACGTCTACATCTAAACACATACAAATGACTATGATGTGTGTAGCGAAGGGAATTTTTTTGGACCATATATTAAGATTTCTTCCCGTTACCTTCATGGACGGAGCATAGGATGAATGGCATCTTCCACGCTGTGTTGCCGGCCGGAGTGGCCCAGCGGTTCTAGGCGCTTCAGTCTGGAACCGCGCGACCACAGGTTCGAATCCTGCCTCGAGCATGGATGTGTGTGATGTCCTTAGGTTAGTTAGGTTTAAGTAGTTCTTAGTTCTATGGGACTGATAACCTCAGCTGTTAAGTCCGATAGTGCTCAGAGCCATTTGAACCATTTTTTTGAACCACGCTGTGTTAACTATTATTTGCTTAATTTTAAGTATTTGATCTCTACCTGACAGATAAAAATGGACTGATGATTAGTCTTAGCTTATATCCTGAAAGACAGTATTTGAATTTTTCTAGGTAGATTCTCGTGGGATGTATCTGCCAAGTTAAAAAATGGTTCAAATGGCTCTGAGCACTATGGGACTTAACATCTGAGGTCATCAGTCCCCTAGAACTTAGAACTACTTAAAACTAACTAACCTAAGGACATCACACACATCCATGCCCGAGGCAGGATTCGTACCTGCGACCGTAGCGGTCGCGCGGTTCCAGACTGAAGCGCCTAGAACCGCTCGGCTACCACGACCGGCTATCTGCTAAGTCTTTCTTCTAGTGTCTGTAAGTTTTCGCAGAAAACACGTAATTCATAAGGAAACAACGGCGTGAAAGGGGGTTGAAAATGAAGAAATTCTGGATTCAGCACTCGAAAAGTTGAAATATTATTCCACACAGTAATCAGATTCACGGTGGTCCAAATCTGTGTGCTGGACGGAGACTCATGACAATGATTATTGTACTATTAGACACTGACTTTTCAAAAAACTTTGCAATGTAAGAGAGTAGATATTGAAGGCTGCCGCCTGATTTCCAAATCCAGAACTAAATACACCTATCTTTCATACTGAGACTATATTTCCTATCACACTATGTCGATGGCGCAAAGCTTAATATTGCGTTCTGCGAAAGTTTTTCGCACTGTCAAATAAATGCATTGTATCAAACTGTTTCTAACGGTAAAATTTGGCACGGGAAAGTGCAATTTCCGCTTCCTTATTCTGGCAGCAAAAACATACCGGTAATTAACAAGGAGGCACGCACAGCGATAGGCCGAACGTTCAATTTTGGCGCGTGGTACTCCGCACGGAACAAAACAGCGCAAAAGCTGTAATTGCTGCATCTGCTCCGCGGATTAATTAGGGGGAAGTTTGTAATTAAGAAAACCACTGAGTTGCTGTTCTTTTGTTGCTGCGGGCGGTGTAAAAATCTTCATTGAGTCGATGACACTTCTTTGTCGCAATTATCGTTGTCTCCGGCGCGGCCGCTAATCTGCTTGCGCGGCTTCTTCCCTTTACTTCTTTTGTGGCCAGCAACAAAGCGGCATGTTGCCACCTCTGGCCGCGAGCCGCCCTATCCCGTGCCGTTATTTACATATTCCGAGCCTTCGCCCGTGGTTCGTCAGTGAATACGGTTAATTCGTAAATCATAGAATCATTAATATTTTGTGCAGATTTACCCCGATTAAAGAGGCTCGGTTTAATTGCAAAAGTTACTGAGCGGCGATATGAAAAACGGAACATCGCAGAAAGTAAGCGCCAGCTTTTCTGCTGCTCTCTGTCTCTTCTCGAGTTAATCAACGAGCTAATGCTGTCGGCTAATTTACATTTGTTCCTGTTCGCAGTGCGGGGATGCACACGTCTAGGAAGGAAGTACACAACGCCGAGATGAATATTTAATGATGTAACTGAAACTCCGTCATATATCCCGCGTACTGTACCGGTAACTTAAACGACAGATCTGCGCGCAGTTCGCAGATACGCACCGCGCTCCCGGCAAAGTCTCACTCTTGGCTACGTGGCGTGCAATAAAGGGGGGAAACTAATCATTTCTGGTAACTAACTTATACAGAAATATTTTAAAGAGATTGCACCACAGCTCTGTAGTGCCTCTACAGCTTATGAATGCAGTACAATTTTAGCTGTATGCGACGAAGAAGCAAGTAGGCTAGCATAGATTACGATTCACACCCTTTTTGACTAGTATACAACTTGTTTTTTGCTGCTTTTACTATAGGAATGTGGACTTCTCAAGATCGAGGAATAAAAAGATATTTTGTAAATTAGTATATTTCTATATTTAGGGGAATGTGATCACATACTAGTGAAATTCAGCAATATAGGTATTTCAACACCCCCGTTACAGTTAAACTTACATATAAATAATACTTCATTAACACACGAAGGACGCCGCATTCTCTGGTTATATGCTTTCCTGTAAAAGGCTAAATCCATAAAAAAACTTAAACGAAAAAGCCAAGACGATAAAGAAGATGTTCGCAAAGAAAAGACGAATTCATGATTCTGAAAAATCTATGTTACGACAAGCAATTTTTGGACAACAGCTATCATGAAAATAATAACATAATTTAATTCGTTTCGTATAATAAGGAACTTCTTTAGCGCTTTCTAACGAAAGAATTCCATCAAAAATACGCAGTTTTATTTTAAAGTACGTAATCACATGTATATAAATGTTAAATCACCCAAAAATTGTAAAACAAGATGAGATAAACCAATTGAGCACTTTAATACTGCAAACTTTTCTCATACCGGAAGTATTTTCTAGTCACATTAAAGTTAACCACACTCAGCTAAAATTACAAATGATAAATTTAAATCCGACTGGCTACAAACAGCAATTTAAACCCATGTACACATACATACAAATAATAATTGTGGCTGCCAGCCGCGGTGGTCTAGCGGTTCTAGGCGCTCAGTCCGGAACCGCGCGACCGCTACGGTCGCAGGTTCGAATCCTGCCTCGGGCATGGATGTGTGTGATGTCCTTAGGTTAGTTAGGTTTAAGTAGTTCTAAGTTCTAGGGGACTGATGACCACAGATGTTAAGTCCCATAGTGCTCAGAGCCATTTGAACCATTTTTTGAATAATTGTGGCTGATTACAGATTTTCTACAACTATTTGAACAAGTTACATAAACTGCGAAATAATGTAGAATTACGATTATCGAGTTAGAGAAATAACTGCTGAGGTCATCGGTACCTAGGCTTCCACACTAATTAATCTAACTTAACCCAACTTATTCTAAGGACAACACACACCCATGCCCGAGGGAAGGCTCGAACCTCCGACGGGGAAAGCCGCGCGAACCGTGGTAAGGCGCAACAGACCGCGGGGGTACCCAGCGCGGCAACAACAAAGATGCCTCATTGTTTACAACATGTCTGCGGCCGATAACAACATCCAGTTATGCAAAAAGCTCAATAAAAACACAGTAATTTTTATTTAATATTTAAATCCCAGGAAAATATTTTTATAAAATCATATACTTTTTGTTGTAGGATGTCGAAAATATTTCCATCGTTAGTTCCCATAAATACATTTTTCTGCGGTGCATCCGTCACCTGGTACGAAGCACAAAACTCAGGTGTGTGGTTATTTCTAATACCCGAAAGACGTTCGCCCGGTGACAGCAGGCTGATGTGCCAGTAAGAGTACACAAAACTGCTTCGATCGGCTGATAAGCGATATCAGGGAAGGACGAACGTCGAGCACTGTGCATGCAAGGATTTGGTTTCTGTGCGTTGCAAGGTACGTGCACCGTCGACACATACAATTAAAGGAGAAAACTTAAAGAGCACTGGCGTAAGGCCAAATATTATGCATGGTGTGAGATAAAGAGAGCAGTAGGAAGCAACAAATTGTAGCTCCGATAGTATAAGTGTGTAGCTTTTTACTGATAAACGCTGTTCAGCTTCACGACGAGTAAGCTTAAAGATCCAAACTGACATACGTTAAATGTTAACAAAAAAACAAGGTTTGCAATACGAAATTGTCGACTGTACAGTACGGTAAACATTTTCAAAAATTATCTCTAGTCGTGAAACAGAACATTTCACAATATCAATCTTTTCTAGAATTCTTAAAAAAAATCTATTTGAAGCGAAAAGTAGTTCAAAAAATAAAACAAGCGGTATACTTCTGTATAGTTCTTTGGCGATGTTAGTCAACTGTATTAAGATGAAAGCTGAAAATAAGCGTTACAAAAAATATAACGAAAACAAAATCAATCGTAATGAAATGGTGTCGATTAATTTCGAAAATAAACGATAGCGACTGAATATAGCAGGTGAATTAAATGTATAACGAGCATAAATATTTAAATTTTAATTTATCGGAAGCAACCTACCTAAATTTCATTCGTCAACAAGTGAAGAAACAAAAGAAATTGGTTTGCCGTGCTGTCAAAACTTGGTGATACATTCTAAATATGTAGCGCGACCTGGGGGAGGCACACAACGCGGGAAACGGCTTCGTTGTCCTGTCGTGGTAATCGCGAATACCTGCGCTACATTATTCACGGCAATCAATTACCGTGTGCAGTCCGAGACAGATGAGTGCATTGCATAAGTGGGAATGCAGATCCCCTGAACAAACTGTTAGCATTGGACACACACTAGTATTTTGGTATCGCGATCTTCATGATGCAGAACGGGTTCGGAACTATTAGAGTGAACGAAATTTAATGCTTAGTTCTCATATAAGATACAAAAGAAGGTTATAATTTAATTCATTGCTTTCGTAGGATATTGATAGCTCCACAAATGACGCCACAATTTAAAACAAAGTTATGAGACGCAACTGCTTATAATTAGTCTTATCATGTTCCTCTCCATGAGCCAATAAAAGCAAAAATAAAATAACGCGCTCTCTACGCAGGTTCGAACAAGAGAACTTCGTCTTGATAGCGACGGCATGTATTAGGCCGCCATCGCACTCATGGCAATATGTTTATTTTCATATTCATTTAATAATGTTACTACTGAATTTGTAACAAGAAAATCAGTATTTGTGATAACTTTTTATTGCGTGAGCTCCCGAGCCACATACAAACTACATTCGAAGCTGCCTTCACTTTTCATTATTTGTACGTCCGGAAACACCGAAAACTTTCAAATAATTAAAAAAATTGACGGTAAAATTAAGAAACTGAGAGGAAGCACGAAGCTACTGTGGCTGTTTAAGCGAGTAATCTAAAATGAGCTGTGTAGGAGATTGTCGTTCTTTTCCCGGAATCTGATGGTTTTCTAAAATCTTAACATAAATGAAAAATATGAAATATTAGTACCGAGATAAGTTTATCAGTATCAGAACCCACTACAGCGTTTTTAAGCCCATTAGTAGCTAGGTATATTCACTTTACGTACGTGCATGGTTCGTCATCGTCAAATTCTTTTCAGCTTGCGATGTGCTTGCTCCAACTAGATCCCTCTCAGAAAATTCACAGAGCCCATGGTGATAGCAAATATCTTACAGCTTTGTGTATAAAATACGCTTTAGTCCAGTTGGTGGTACTAATCGCACACTATTTGAAACGTAAAGAAAAACATTTATGCTGTAATTAACGTCGTTGATTACTTGGGTAGCACTTAACCAGTACATTTCAATTTCGATACGCGAAGAATATGCCTAGAGATGCATTCTACTTAAGTTAAAGATGTCTCCTTTGTTGAGCCAGGAAACAGTGGCGGCAATGTTGGTGCCCCGTGTGTCTGCATGTTCCGGATAATTTAATAATAACCTCTTGAAACAACCAACAATTTTTGTTATTGCAAATCGAGTGTTGACAGAACTCAACAAGATTCCGTGCAGAACGAATCTCGGACGTACTCCAGCGTATTATATTCCAGATCTAGAGTTATACCCTGTAAATCATTGCAGAAGTAAGTGCAGAATGTAGTTCCCATCGTATCAATTATCGGTAGTTCCTCAAATACGGGTGAGGACTGTGGAACGATAAGAACAGCCACTAAAATATCTCTGCTGGAACTGCAACTTGTCCAATCTCATTTTTGAAATCCGAACGGGACTGTAGCGTCGATATTACGAAGTTCTGAGTTAAATTTTTAACTGTTTTTTTTTCTTCTAAAATATTATACGTGGATTTTCGAGAAATAATCGGCGTTTTTCCTCGAGTTCTTGCCAATGTAAGTTGTTCAGCATCTCAGTAGCAAACTCGGGCGGATTGATCAAACCAGTGATCATTATACAGTGACAATAGATCAGTGTACACTCGTTTCCATCGATTACGTATTCTGTACGACGCCTATAAACACCCACTGTGGATATTTTATAGTATTTCCGTTTAAATCGAGCCATAAGCGATTTCGAGAATCAACGCGCATCTTCTTGTGGCCAGACACGTTTGTTGCACAGTGTGTAGCGTTAGCGACATACCGTCTGTTATTGCAGTGCGTGAAGGAAAAACCAAGAATTAAAAAATTACAACAGCAGCGGAAGATATGTCGCTAACGCCACGCGCTACGAACAGGTGTGACATAGCCAACTGAAGATGTGTAAAGGTGCCCGAAATCGTTTCTTATCTGTATAACATACAATACATACAATAGGTCATACACAGGGTGTTTTACAAAAAATGGTTCAAATGGCTCTGAGCACTATGGGACTCAACTTCTGAGGTCATCAGTCCCCTAGAACTTAGAACTACTTAAACCTAACTAACCTAAGGACATCACACACATCATCCATGCCCGAGGCAGGATTCGAACCTGCGACCGTAGCGGTCGCGCGGTTCCAGACTGTAGCGCATAGAACCGCTCGGCCACCCCGGCCGGCGGTGTTTTACGGTTCTTACTACGAACTTGTAGGTGAGCAGAACGAGACTTAGTAGATACAGTTTTGATGAAGAAACCATGTGCAGAAACGTACAGTTTGGGTGAAAAATAAATGTGAAGATCGGATCACTTTAACACCCCCCCCCTCCCCCCCCTTCACGGTACGCGGACAGCGGAGCTCTGCAGAAGCTACTCCACGTGGCGGCTTTGCACTAGGTGTATCTGCGACACATGTTTTCATATACACTCTCTAGAAACACTGGTGAGCGTCCGTAGAGCACCACAATCAGCTCTCCTAGTTGCCAAGTAACAGTTCCTCACAGCGGTTTTTGTAGTCGGAGGAAAACGGTATTTGATGCACTGAAACGATTAGAAAACGTTTCGATACATGCGTTGAGCAGCTCTGCCATTAACAGGAGATATTAAAGTGATGCGAGCTTCAAACTTATTTTATATTCAACCGATACATTTCTGTACACGGGTTCATTATCAGAACTTTGTGTACTAAGTCCCCTCTGTAACCGCTAGAAGCCTTTGATAGGAATGGTGAAGCACCTTGTACATGCTGACTTAGTATTTCGCGTCATCAACATACAAGATAAGTACAGTCACAGAGTACAGTACAATTATTAACTTACGTCCTGTTCCAGTATTATAAGTGGTGCTTGTATATTATGGGAGCATTGTTGTGTCCCTTCAACGGGAGAAACCTTATGCACAAGACAAACGTAACGCAGATGCCGTGGCTGCCAGCGAGGAAAAGTAATCTTTCAGTCAGCAAACAAGTGGCACGTACATTGCACCTTTCTAGTCCAACGTATTTTCTCATCTAGGTTGTAATGAATTCAGATGATATATTCTTGCCGGCCGCGGTGGTCTAGCGGTTCTAGGCGCTCAGTCAGGAACCGCGCGACTGCTACGGTCGCAGGTTCGAATCCTGCCTCGGGTAAGTTAGGTTTAAGTAGTTCTAAGTTCTAGGGGACTTATGACCACAGACGTTGAGTCCCATAGTGCTCAGAGCCATTTGAAACCATTTGATATATTCTTCATTAGAATGAATGCAGTACACATATATTCACGCATTTATTCCTGTAGGTACGACACGCACAATAAGGGCACACTAAAAACTCGTGTTTGCGTCAGGTATAGGAGTCGAACTAGAGACCTCTGTTTTACGAGACCGTGGATGTGATCAGAGCACCAACGCTTCCCTTTTGCGCCCTATAACTCGACATACAGACAGATGGCTCTCCGACAACATTTGCACAACGTTAATAGAAAGTATTCACATACCCGCAGTTGAACTATGGAAGCTCCTCCATCTCATTAGACGTTATTTTAGTAGTTTTGTTTCTTCTTTTGCGATAGTGACATTAATATTTGCTATTCCACTTTTTATGACATCTGCGAGACGTTTCTAATAGTATGTGGATGTGACTTATAGGGAAAATAATTTGTTTGATACGTGAAACCGTAGTATACCATGCCAGGTGACAACTTGGATGCGGCCGGAGTGGCCGTGCGGTTCTAGGCGCTACAGTCTGGAGCCGAGCGACCGCTACGGTCGCAGGTTCGAATCCTGCCTCGGGCATGGATGTTTGTGATGTCCTTACGTTAGTTAGGTTTAATTAGTTCTAAGTTCTAGGCGACTGATGACCTCAGAAATTAAGTCGCATAGTGCTCTGAGCCATTTGAACAGCTTGGATGACATTTTTCTGCATGAAAGACCTCGTCATTTTATGAAATGAAATAAACCGATGTTTCGACTTCCTTCCAATAATTACCTGTACGAGCCCTACTAAACAGACCCTCCAAAAAGAAAGCCCTTTTAATGTTGCAGAGATAGATTTTTATTTCATTTTACAAGGTAAATGATTTTATCTGAATCGTCGAAAAGCTCGTTACGTTAACTGTCTTGGGGCTCGTGTAATTTTCTTCTCTCTTGTAACTGATTTACAAAACTGGTCACTGTATCAATTATGTGAACGGAAAGATGATATAGACGAACTAATTGCGGAGATTAGGCGGGGCAAACAAAGACAAGTGAACTAACATGCATGCTACGCTTTCACATGCTATACCTCTTAGGAGCGCAGTTTGTAGTCCAGGAATCAAGATACGTGTTTTGTGGTGCACTTAGTGTATTCGGTGTCCGAAGATTTTCTACAACGCGCATGCATGATCTACTACGTTCCCTTCCTTTTCGACTCTAGGTATTCTGCAACAAACTAATTGTAAAATCTAGTTCTCAACTTTTCTGGACTTTTGAAACACTAATATTCAATCAACAAAGTTGAACATGGTATCAGGTGAAAAGAGAGGTAGTAATTCTCGGTATTTCTGCCCAAGAATACGCGCAAACGGCTATTTCTTTCGAGGATTACCTATTATTTTTAGAACTGTATTTAATTTATTAAAACCTCGAAAATGTAATACGGACGAGTGAACTCGGGTGCGCAGAATTCCTAACTGAAGGAGTTGGCACACATCTAGAAATGAGCTTTGATACAGACGCAGGAGTATCGGCAGCCCACGCAGAATGTACAGAATCACGCCGCTGAGGACTCAGCACTCTGGGGAGACATGGGCACCGGCCAGGCCGCCGTCATATTTGCTCAGCTTTATTGATATTCGTGTGACGTAAAATTCAAGGATAATAGGGGCCTATAGCGATTCCGGCCAGAGTTTATACGCAGCCGTACAGTATGAGGCAGTTGTGTTCCATTCGGGAAGGACGTTTCATTTCATGCATAAGAATTTGGAAAATCATCCGTTGTTACGTTTCATGGTAATGGTTTCCGTACTATTTCATTTTCTCTGCATTACGAATGTGAAGAAACTGTAAACGCCTTAAATGAAGATTATGTACCTATTAACTGAGAGGCGACACTGCGTTTGGCAACTAACTTCGAGCCGGCCGAAGCGGCCGTGCGGTTAAAGGCGCTGCAGTCTGGAACCGCAAGACCGCTACGGTCCCAGGTTCGAATCCTGCCTCGGGCATGGATGTTTGTGATGTCCTTAGGTTAGTTAGGTTTAACTAGTTCTAAGTTCTAGGGGACTAATGACCTCAGCAGTTGAGTCCCATAGTGCTCAGAGCCATTTGAACCATTTGAACCAACTAACTTCGATTTGTTCGAATTACAGAAGCAGATGTAGCGCCCTCTTGTAATGGATCGAATCGCGAAGTGCTCAAGCCCAATACGACGGTTGCGCGTTTACATGCCCTATTATTGTTTTGCAGAGAATGCATTCTGAACGTGGAGTGTGGTTCATTTCACTGCGTCCTGTTTCTAAAGAATCACAGAACTTAAATATTTTGTAAGACTGGTTTTCAGCGTTGTACAGGTAGTGGTGTTAGTGTCTGAACAAATGAGTAGATTATTAAGACTGTTACAGATATATGATGCTGTAATTTGCTTTGGAAACTGGAACATCAACAATCCTGGACACAGAGTGAACTGTGATTTACTATAATTCCAGCCCCTCGGCCAAAAGTCTCCGCACGTGACACCTTCCAAAACCTCTTTAAGAGACAACTTATACTCAATGTTTCTGATTCACGACGGCCGGCCGGTGTGGCCAAGCAGTTCTAGTCGCTTCAGTCTGGAACCGCGCGACCGCTACGGTCGCAGGTTCGAATACGCTAGCTTCCTGGCGAAATCCGAAACAGCTCCGCTGTTTTCGTTAGCTTAGACCACAAATTTTATTTCTTTGAAGCCCATTGTAGAAAAACTAATGGTGAAAATCAAACGAAGATGTTTTCTAATTTCACTAGTCTGCGTCACAAGCATTAGATATCACGAGCAAGGAATACATTTTGGCTTTCGTACGCGGATCAGAGTTGCAATTTATATGATTTTTTATAAACAAATGTAATTTCCAAATGTTCCAAATAACAGTGCGAGGTATTCCATAAACGTTTGAACGTAATCATGTAAAACGTGTAAACAATCTGAAATGTTCGTAAGCCATGGCAAATTTCTTTAGACTTATTCTGTAAAAACAAAGGTAGTTATTAATTAATGGTCAGAAATAATTATTTTACTACAGCAGAGAAAAATATCTCGAGGGCGACGATGTACCCGTTCAACCATTATTAGTATCGTGTTTCGTTTTTAGATTTCTTCGATTGCGCCTATAATAAAACAGAGATTTTTGTTTCCTAATTAAATAAATTTATTGATTTTTCTTGTTTTTATAAAATTATTGGATAGAAGAATGGAAGAACACAATTTTCGTGTATAGCCTCGATGACATAACAGTTAGCAGACACTAAGCGTTTTTGTCTATTAACCGTTATCTGTCCGCAGAAACGGAAGGTCTACTCTCTCTAAAATTTCATCAATCACTACCATATGCAAAAAGTAGAGTATTACCATTACACGTGTATGGAAAGAGGAGAAAGTAATTTACCTTTGCCAGTGCCGTAGCCTTAGACAAAAATCATAAGTACATGACAAAAGAGATGTGTCTCAACCAGATCATTCAAAGAAAAAACACTACACTTTGCTATTAAATTACTTTATGATACTTGATGTAGCCACGAGATGCTTCGGTTGTTAAGGTCTCTGAGTTGGTTATCGATAAGCATCAGAGTTCAGTCACTTTCAGTGCTGTAACACACATTATTTTAAGCTGATAATTATGTTGATGCTCCCTCTTGCGTTAAACGTTGGAGAACTATTCTTAGGCAATGAATGGAACAGCAGAAACTAAATGTTTCCATACTGACCACGTGTGTGTAGACAAATCCGTTCCCCGTAATCTTCAGAGGGGTGCAGCCGTGGAAGCTGAATGTCTCTGCAGCGACAGACGGTTAATCAAGAATTGACGAAAATAATTTCACCTTAAAACTGAAGCACATAAACGCGAGAAGTGGATGACGGGCTCTGCGTCCTACTGTTCTTTGCGCGAAAGAGTTTGTAGTTGAACGAGACACTCGACTCCAGAAAGAGAATCGAAAAATTAAATTTCGCCTTTTCCCGACTAAAATGTGTTTTCTTTTTTTATAATATGTCCATTCTGCGCACGAGTCCACTGTTATTGCACTACGAAAAATTTATGTTCTGAAAAAGCGCTACGCATTTCCCTCGACCGGGAAGGGGTATCTGCGCTTTATCTAGGATACGAGCTGAAAGAATTCTCCCAATACTAAGTAAGGCACACTGCAAGCTGCAGTAACGGAGTATGTACGGGTTACATTTTATCATCTTCAGGAGACGATTATGAAGAAGATTTGTCTTATTCTCTCCTTTATTATCGTCACACTCTAAAGATCCACCCTAGGTTTACGATTTGCATAGGATAGTGTGTGACAGTGCGAGTCGCAGTATATTATATTCCCATTTTCCCATCAACAAGAACACCAAGTGCTTACCAAAGACGTGAATAAAGTCCCCTAGCGAACCGCGATTCTCCCATCTCTCCGAAAGTATACTACACTAAATTCGCCAAAAGAAATTTCGCTCAAGTAAAGTATATGCAATATCCGTTTTCATCAAAAGTATTTTAGTTAATTTGGATCTCTGCTCACCTACGAAGAGAGATCGAGAACTATTCATAGATTTCTCCAGCGAGGATATGGCGATAGCTACGGCAGGCTATATTTTCAGCCAAGTGTTGTAGCCAGCCCCTTCCTACCCATACAAGGATAAGTTACTTCTTGACACGTGAAATTCGAAATTTTTTAACGTTTATGGTGCACGAGAGAGCAGGTGGCCGGGCCAATCTAGATATATATTTCGTAAATCACCCCACCGAATTTGCTGTTTCTTCTTTTCAGTTTGCTATTAGAGTCACAGTTTCGAGATTCCTCGGAGATTAGGTCTCAGTTTGACAACTGCTTCCACGAAATTATGGAAATGGCAATTAAAGAAAAAATGTAATTCGCCACGTTATGAAGGGTCGCGGTGTAAGGCGGCGACAGCGAGCAGGAACGATTTTTCCTGAAAGGCGATAGCGTCAGGCGCTATTTGGGTTGCTGTATACGCAGAGAGCGCAACCGGCAGAATATGTGGCCGGCGTTTATAAACGGACTGATGAAAATACACAGCTACGAATTCCGAAGTGAGTTATAATGAGCAGAACGTCCCGTCTACCTCGCCCTAATCCCCCAATCACAGCCTACATTTCGATTGCTTCGTGCAAATATTGACCTCATACAACTGCAGTAAATATGACTTGTCTCTCTCAAATATTATTTTGTTAACGCTACTTAAGAAAAGGGATCGATTTTATTACGAAGGACAGATTAGCGATCAAATTCTTTTATTGGGATTCTGTATGCCGCTCCTGTTATTGTTCGCTTGTAAAGTAGAGCGCTGCAAACTCGTGATCGTGCTATGTAAAGTAAGTTCAAAAGCAATATTATCCGACAAAGTTATTTCGTAACTAATATAAAGCAAATGGCAGATAAGCGTCAATATTTCGAATCCCGTTTAACTTCCGATATTGACTATTTAAACGCAATTCCAATTCGGCTGATGATATATTAAGTGTTTATACGACAAATGTTAAGCAGTTCGACGAAACGAAAATAATTGTCAAATAGCCAACTGTTTCAAAGATTGAAATGTGTTCATGGAGCCAGGCACACACTGATTAATCTCTGTGACTTTGATACCAGTTAGAAATATTTTAGTTTTTTTATAGTTTTAAAGACAGAGGCCGAAAAAAACGCGTGAAAGACAGACTTTCCTGTAACGTTGATATCTGCCATCGAGAGGTACGATGAAACACGTCGAAAAATTCTAAGCGCCACAACACGATGTCTTGTGGCGATATTTTCGAAGAACGGGTCTTATGATAGATTTACCGTGGTCTCTCTAAAATTTTCAGAAATATATCGCGTAAGTTCCATGCGCTGTTGATCACAGAACCTACAAACTAGTAGCAAAATGCATTTGTATTATTATTTCAATATCGTAGATTAAAATTACGTAATTCCAAACATTTAGGTATTAAAACCTGCACTTCTCGAACACGAACTTACAACACTGATATTAGAAAGGAGTAAATGTAGTGAACATTGATGCATAACAGATGAATATAAATACAAGAGATAGTGCTTTATTTCGTTTGTTAAGCTCGTATATAGTATGGGCTCTAGGTCGGATTTTCTGACTTTGGTGACTGATATACATCGAAGAAATACAGCAGGAAAAACCGAACGCGCACAGCTGACAACTGAAATTAAAAAGGAGAACTTCTGTGTCCGTTCGGCCTCTGGAAGAAACAGATAGTCGCATGCACTGAGGAGGAAGCCTGATTTGGCTTACAGTTGCTACCAAAATAAAGATATATCTCTGTTGAAGACAGATTACGAATTTCTTAGAAGTCGAAGAACGATGAACACCGGGACGGAAAAAAACGGGGCCTCTTATGTAGATCAGAGCGTGGAATACGCATTAAAATATACTCTATCCTGTACTCACAGAGTTTCCTATATCTGCCATTTGGTTTACAATCTATTTGGCTTTCAGAAATATTATGCCCATTACTGTTGCACCCTTTAAAATCGATACGCGTCTAGCTCCAAAGATGAGGACGACGGCAGCAGTGGACGGGCGTGCACCGCGCGGGATAGGGGCGTGCCGCCGTCGCGCTAATTCGGATGGCGTGTCGCGATCGCATTTCACTCGTCACGTAATCGACCTGCAGCGTCGCTTGTCGGTTACTGCACTTTGTGCGAGAGCCAGACTCCATTTATATTTTGGGCGCATCCGCCACTTGTACAGCCGATAAACAAGCGAGCCGCGATTGGCGGCTTTAATTTTAGTTTTTACCTACGAGACGGATATCATAATATTTTAGATAGACCAGTTTTTTTCCAGTGTGTAAGTTCGGATCTGTGACTTATGTTTAAGCGGAAATTGTTTTATTGTCATTCGGCTCATAAAAAAGAGATACAGAGCTAATAGGATGCTGAAATGAAAAGTTGCTTACAAAATCAACCCGGTGACACACAAAACAAATTTTCATGTTAGGTTCTGTCTTATGACATTGCATTTTAGGATTCTAATATTTATCGCAATAAACATCCTACCTTTCGACACAGCAACTCCTCCGAGTTTTCTTTTAACGGAGCGATATGATGAAAAGGTAATAAACGAGACAGACAGCAGTAGATTGACACGTACCCCAAGTAACTTCAGCGCCCCTAATACTTCATAAAAGGCTCTATGTACCTAAACTTCTTTTTGCCGGTGACAGTTCGCAAGCATGCGAGAGTTCAGTTATGTGGCGAATGCTTGAAAATTTTCTGTGTTATCTCAAACGTGTATATTTTTTCTTCTAAATCACTGAAAAACTAGTGTATAGTGACATGCCGCACGTTAAAATTTGTAGTGACACGTTTTGCCAAAATAGCTGGAAAGGTGTGAAGTACGGAAAGCATGACTGCCAGCACGATATACGTGCCGCCCGCTGTTCCAGTGTTTGGATTCACATTTAGCACATTCCCCGTCATATGCAGATGAAAAAGGAATATTACGTTTATAGGTCCCGTCAGTGTCTCAAAATACTGCTCCTTCCAAGACCTCGTCGACGACGTTAAAAGAAATATTCAGCTTCATTAAACAGGTTATTTTCAATATATCGTTAGTTGAAGCGTCGACTGTACAACAAAGTACTCACGCCTCTGTATATTACGAATTGTGGAAAAGCGTGTTTCGATACCTCAGGAATGTATGAAATATTAATATTGCCTTCGTTGCGCAGCATTCTCTGCGAAATTGACCACACGAAACGCAAAAAAAAAAAAAAAAAAAAAAAAAAAAAATTAAAAGAATTTCCAGATTTTTCGACGCGAATCAATTTTTATACACTTTAAATTTTACTCTTCTACGCCGCACCAAGTAGGCGCTCGACTTTGCGTCACGACATTTAAGCTAGCTGCCTGAAATGAATAAGGCCGTACAAAATACGCGAAAAATAGCGAGTGATAAACTCATCATACAGCGTGGTTCGGTGTGTGGCTGGTAGGAGTGCGGGAGGTGAAGATCCCAGGGCGTCGGAATGACGTAGTTCCACGGGGAGCGTTAAGCAATGCTTGCTTATCACGAAGCACCATTTCTCTGCGAACAAGGGTGCGTTATCTATATCTGTCCCGCACAAACCACCGTATTGTGCTACTACCATAATTATTTTGTTCCCCATTTTGTTTCACTCGCGAAGGCTGTACGAGAACAACTCCAACCCGAAACATATGTCGATGCCCAAACTCTTATAATTTAGTAACTGCGCCCTTACGATATAAGTGCTCTCGGGAGAGGTGGGAGGTCACAGTTTGCGAAAGCGATGTGAGAAGTAACGCCTCGGTAACATTTGCCACGGTGACACGGACCAAAGTAGCACACAATCTCACTCGCACAGTAAAATTAATAACGATTTCGCCGCTAGTTGCACGCATTCTACTAGCTCCATTGTATAAGTAGACTTACTGTAGAGTTTTCAGATTAATGTCAGTAACGTAGGTTTCATTTTATTGCAGGAAACTTGAAGGTTGATGTTCGACACCCGAAATCCGATCGTTTCATAACTTTTGCCGTGTAAGTGAGACTGTGGTCGGTGGCAGGCAGCACGAACAGTTTCGAATTTGAACTGTATTTTACGAACGTCAGTTGTCTATTTTTATTGATCTCTCGAGGTGTCGGTAACCGACACGGCATCAGTATTCGCGATTTGGTGGAACGCGGGTACGTCCCCAACCGCGCGCGGGCACTCGGGGGGCTCGTAAGGAATATAAAAAAAGGAAAAAAAATAAAAAGGTACAAAATAAATAAAAGGGGTGAATTCTGTCAGATTTGGCGGATAATTTTAACTGACATTTCCGAGTGTACTTATTGAATGAGTGCGCGACGATTCTAGAGGTAAACGGGCAGGAGTGAGCGTGAGAAGGACTAGCGCTTACCTGAAGGGACCGCAGAAAATGCAACTCAAAAATAAATAAGAAATATGGCTTAAATAAAAAAATCAACAGAGCAAGGTACACAGCGCAGCAGCCCGCACCCATCTCCACTGGCTTTTGAAAAATCAACAGTGTAGTAGAATATGGACTAACAACAAACACATCTGATAAATACTCTGGTGCAAAGCCAACAAGTTGCGGGCTGGCTGCGCACAAATATTTCCTCACGTTCGCGCAGTTCGTTAGCACGGCCGGCTCGCCGACACAATCGAACGGAGCGGCATCCGCACCCTCAAGTAACCGCACCTCCTTCCCACAGCCGCTACACAGCACAGTACCTGTATCGTATCAGTACGGTGTTAAACTAGGCTACGTGCTGGCGGCAGGCGCAGATTTGTTTCCCCGCGGCCAAGTGACCCTTCGGGACCGGGTCGCTAAACTTTGGCAAGACGGGGACGCACCTTCTTAACGGCATTCAATTGCCTACGATTACGCCGCCCATAAACAGCGCTTGGCGCAGAGCGACCCCAGTTTTCTGCCCGAGAAGCGACTTTAGCGAACAAAAAGCGGAAGGCGCTCTGTTTCCGCTTACCTTTCCTCCCTCGGATATCCGACGACAAACGGCGGGAGACGTTACGCTGCAAATACTCGGCCTATTTTCAACAGCATAGCGATCGGCACATTTATTAGATAAATAAAGGTAATAGACAGGGTGGTGGAAATACTAAAAATAACGTAAGTTTGAACTGCGTGGGATTTGCTGATGATCCTGCTCTCCTAGCCAACAATGCACTCTTAACCAGGCAACGACTTAAATCACTACAAGAAATATCACAGAAAACTGGCCTCGGAATATCATTTGAGAAAACGGACATTATGCTAACTGACCCAAAACTTGCAAACAAAATTACGATAGGAGAACAAGAATTCAAAATTGTCGATAAATTTAAATATTTAGGTGAAATCGTAAATTGCAACCTAAATGAGAAGCCATCGTACCGAACAGAATAAAGAAACTGAACGAAGCAAATTACGTTACCAAAAACATATACAGTAAAAAAGCCTAGCCATAGAAACAAAATTAAAACATTATAAAACAGTTATACAACCAGAAATAACTCACGCAACTGAAACCATCTTCAAAACAACTACTATAGCAGAAACTGACAGAATACTGAAGATAGAAAGCAGAATAATTGGAACATACATAAATAAACAATTTCAAGTACATGGGCATTGGAGAATAGCTTCAAATGAAATGTACAAGAAAATAGAAGCAGTAATGAGCACGATCAGAAAGAAGTGCATCTCATTTTTTGGGACATATGATGAGAAAGCTAGAAAACAGAACTAGTTATGGAATAATAGAAAAACTGTGGAATAGTAAGAGCAACATTAAATGGATCACATAAATTAAGGAAGATGTAAGAGAACTCCAAATTACTGTAGACGACTTAAAAAAAAAAAGAAACATAGAAAACCAGAATATTGCAAGAGACACGAACCAGGCTACTTACGAAGTCAAGAAAAGGGCTATAGGAAGAGTGATCTCAGACGAAGAAAAAAAGAAAATATCTGAAAGAATGAAAAAGTGTTGAGCAGACAGAAGAGCAAAACCCCTTTCATACAATAATAAATTATAATAATCCCTAAATAACCACTGCACTATTGAATTGTCTTATTGAATTATTATTAAATTGTGTTGTATTACTGAATTACAACAACCTGCATAAACCTTTGTATAACTGACTAGAATGGTCCAATGAAGGCCGTAAAATGAGCATAAAATAAATAATATTAATATACAGGGTGGTCAGAAACGATCTGAAAAGCTTTTAAGCGTGTTTCAGGGTAGATTGTGCTGAGAAATAATTATTAAGAAAAAAAAGAAAAAAAAACATCGCGCCGTTTCCGATTTAATTAGCACTGGATTTAGCCAGTCAGGTTATTGCGCGCGCAAAATCAAGCAGCCTGCCAGAGGAAGTGTCGCCAAAGGTAGTCCCCGTTTGGTTTCCTAACTTAAATTTATCAGGTCCGAAAAAGGCGCATTTTAAATGGCAATGAACATTTGAAGACGTGGTAACTTACGAACCCATGCATGTGTGTGCATTACCGCATCTTACCACGTACTGGTGCCTCAATATACGCGCGCGACGACACTTTTGGCTAACTTCAATGTTAAATACCTCGGAAACGGCGAAATATAGAATTTTTTTCTTAACAATTATTTCTCAGCACAGTCTGCCCTGCAACATCCTTACAAGCTTTCCAGACTGTTTCCGACCATCATCTGTAATTTTAATACAAGTACGTCAGCTGTCTATATTTAGATTTTTTATTTACATGTATATGTATTTCGGAGCCGATTCTCCAACTTCACGCTTTACTAATTTCAGTAGAACTTCTTGTCGTGACGTGGTGAGGCAGTATCAGGTGAGGGTAGCTATAGTGTTACATAAACGGAAAAGACATGAGCGGTAGTGTCTTACACTAGAATTCATTTGTCTCTTCCGTTTATTTAACAATATAATCTCTCTGGTGTGACTTCTTCACCACGCAATGATGAAAAGCCGTGATTGAAATTGGTAAAATCTGAAGCTGGAGTATCCGCTTCGAAATACATATTGGTAAAAATAAAAAGTACCAACAGGTGACAGAATTTCACACATAAAAATATATACGTGTTGTAATGTTCTTGTGTATCAAGTGCGACTATTGCGGAAACGTTAAAAAAGGAAGTACGTTATGTGTGACGTTGTGTTCTCCTTCCTCTATACACCAATGACTGGTTTATTCGCAGTAACAGTTAACCAGACATACTTCTGGACCCGAAGGAAATAAGGAAACCATTTTTCCGGTAAGAGTTTCGAAGCCAACGAACGAGCGCTTTGCGCTTAAGTCGTCAGTGCTAGTCACTTGTGGCCCCTGAGATATTTGTTTAAAACATGGAACGAATTTTTAAGCGGGGTTACAGAGCCGTAGATAAGAGCAGGTTAGGGATCTGAGACTTTGTATGGCTTTCAAAGAAGCGTTTCTCAAATTCTACCGGAGAATGTGCGAAGTGCGACGGCGTTCCTGTAAAGCTACCGGTCCGCCTCCCAACGTTACCGTGGTGGAGTCGGTGCCACCGCACTCAGCGGGTGTCACCACTACCATCTTTATCCTAGTGTCTCTGTAAACCATAACGATCACCAACACAATCTCTGAGGGATTATCATTCAAATATACTGTTCAATGTTCTGTATCCTACTAGTCATACTCCAGTAACGCTTGAAGTCTTTGTCTTAAGTAGTCAGTTTACTAACAATTTAGTTTACGGTGCGAATGATGACCGGAATTTCACGTCAAAAAAAAGTCAAGTTCTGCCGTATACCATCATAATTGTCCTTACTGTTAATCGTAAATATTATTGAATCTGTGCAAGATATCAGAACAAGCTTTTACTCAAGCCACAGCGCTTAAAGCGTCATGTGCGTTGTTATATGTTCAATGCTCGTAGCTTTTTTTAATCTACTGCCCCGATGAAATATGTTTTTGATGGAATTGTGTAATTTTAGACGACATTCGAGAGCTCTACAATAGAGAAAGATTTCCCTATTACAGGGCTTTCTAACTCCGTCTAAAATTACACAATTCCATCAAAAACATATTTCATCGAGGCGGAAGATTAAAAAAAGTTGCGAGCATTGAACATATAACAACGCACATGACGCTTTAAGTGCTGTGGCTTGAGTAAAAGCTTGTTCTGATATCTTGCACAGATTCAATAATATTTACGATTAACAGTAAGGACAATTATGATGGTATACGGCAGAACTTGACTTTTTTTTTGACGTGAAATTCCGGTCATCATTCGTACCGTAAACTAAATTGTTAGTAAACTGACTACTTATGACAAAGACTTCAATCGTTACTGGAGTATGACTGGTAGGATCCAGAACATTGAACAGTATATATGAATGTTAATCACTCAGAGATTGTGTTGTCAAGTACAATTCTTATTGAGAATTAAAGATATTAATGGTAAATCTTGGCAGAGCGGGAGAGCGTCCCAGGAATGCTCAGCAGACTGACGTGGGAGAGACGAGAATAAGACGAGAGCGCTCACTCTAAAAATGCGACCAGCTACCTCACTATTCCTATGCCCAGTTCAGGTAATGAGCATTACAATAATATTACAGAAGCTGGGGCCTCTACGGGTTGATGCTGTCAGCAGATGTTCCGCGAGTAGAATGGTATCCTTGTTGCCGCACCGTCGAAACGTGGATCCACAGGTTCGCTTACCTCCAGGACACGGGTGCAATTTTTAGATGGGCCGCCACTGCATGTGTATACGAAAATTGGTTTCAAAATGTCAGAAATGTGTTCGTGCGTGATTATAAGTTTGCTTCGATTTAAATTAGGGTTAAGTGTAGATTAATCAAATTAAAAAAGGAAGATTGGTGTTAGAATATATATATATTTCCAATATTTGCAGTCTACAGAGCACCAATATTTCAAAAATGTGTTTACTTTATTTTTAGAAAGTCATTATCGACTTTGCTCAAATACGTTGAAGAAACAGATTGCATGTTTCTGTGTTGGTCATCCGTGCATCGTAGATATGGCACAATTAATTAGTTCTTTCCTACGTATGTACGCTACTTCTTAAAGCGCTTTATCTTCTGTTTCTGACTGCATGAATATTGAAACTGGAATGTACAAGAATAAGGAATTTTGAGTGCAAGTTTCTGTCTTATTGCGGGAAGCTGCAACTAGCAGCGATAGAAGATCTCACGACTCGCCCGCAGTTTTTAATTGATTACTCTACTTAACGCTCAAATTTTGATGTGCGATTTTCATATAACACAACAGTGCCGAGTTACCGTCAACGATGTCAAACTGACGCTTTTTAAATTCGATAAAAGACTTCTGGGGAACATTTAGACCAAACTAAAGTTTTAAAAATTACAGGAGATTTTTTTCGGAACAGGTGTCTGTGCCTCAACATCAGACCATATCCAGGTGCAAATTTTAATCATTTAGTAACAGTTCGGAACAGAGGGCTCCAGTAACAACGCACGGCGCGCCAAGAATCCAGAAGGCACACTGGCTAATCTTTCGCCGAGTGGCAATCGTCATGGGACTGTACTGCCACCAAAGAAATAAGCAATATTTTGCGTGTAAAGGAAGAGGAAACATATTATTGGAAACTGAGTAAGCAAACCGTTTTCAACAGATAGAGCTACAACTTGCCGATTCCTGTAGACTTGCCGGCAGAGCGAGTAAATTCCCTGTACCTCTAATTGACGTGTGCGGGTTGTGGAGAGTCGGTTCTCCAGCGTGGACGAGGCAGGCAGGAAAAGAAGTCTCTTATAAATGTGAAAATGTGTCTTCTTACTGTTCGTGGTACAATCATAAAAAAAAGAAAGAAAAGTATTTTGAAAAGCGGTTTTTTGTATCATATCGCTGGACATTATTCGAGGTAATGCAAAACGGTAATCGCTACTGATTCCTTAAATACAAAGCGATATGCTATTTATTAAAAGAACTGAATGGCACTTTGAGGTATATTTGGTGCTGGAAACCTTTCTTTTGGTTCCCTAGTCATGTTTCGGAGCGTATGTACGATTATCTACGGTTATAGTTTGTTCTTTCTAATTCATAATGGTTGTACTGTCATCAGTGTCTTAAATTATGGGGTGCCATTTTACAGGAAAACAGTGATTTAATATGTTGCGGACATACGCCAAGAACTAAATTAGTTTTCAAGTTCCTAAAGATGTGTGGCTGGCTAAAATTAGCATTTTTCAGAAAACGGATGTCCATAAACACAAATCAGTTTTGAAAGCGCAATAAAGGAAATATCTGAAAATATATTTGTACGATTATGCTAGAATATGTGTATTACAAAACTGTGCGTAATTTGAATACTACTTTGAAGACAGATCCTAAATTATTTCTGCGCTATGCTATTTAGTATTCTGTGAGACGACTTCTCCGCTTTTTTTTTCTATAACGTTAATATCGTCAATATTTTCGCGCCAATACCCTTCCGAAAAGGTAATTTTCCGGGGAGCCACATGTGTTGGGCAACTGACGTGAACAGGGCGATTTAGTCGGACTGAGAGAAAAGAATGATGGTCTCTATATTGCGAAACGAAGGCTGCAAAGACGGACAGTGAAGCAAGCGGTGCGGTGATACTACCAGTTGTATCAGGAGGGGAGCCGTACACTTACAGGACGGATCCCGCGTGGAGGGGCGTAGCGCGTGGTGTGTGGCGCGCGGTGCGTGCCGTGCGTAGCGGCGCCGCAGCAACGGCCGGCGGCCAGCGCCGTCTCCCGTCCTTACCTGAAAAACAATACAACCTAATTAAATCAATTAACACAAAAACAGTTTCTTTGTTCTCGAGTTAATTATCGAAATAATGAAAGCTTAAAAGGAGCCCCTAGATGAAGTTGCACAATAGAATCCACGTTTCGAAATTTATCTCCACGGTGAGACAAAATTCCTTCGGCCGATAAGGTAAGACGAAGACATACATAAATTACGAGAAAAAATACGCTTCTGTTGTATTTGTGAAACGAAATCGCTTAGAAATAAAGGCCAGCGAAGTATCTGGCAGAGAGTTTTATTCTTTCGAGCACCTTTTTTCTTATTGTTGCTCGGTTTGTACGACTTTCGCCCGATATTGGTCGCACAGTAAGTTAAAAGCGCACAAAACTGAATGTGGGCACATTATAATTTGGAAAAAACTCTCCGAGAGAACTAAGTTAAGCGCTTATTTTAATTTCGGTGCCCCGTGACTGTATATTGCAACGAGTAATATTAATGTATGCCCTTTTTAAATTCTCCGCTTCTTACAACCGTCGTTTGGATCGCTTTATTACTGCCTAGTATCCTGATCAGATAAGGTGAACTTTCATAGTGAGCATGTGAGACCAGGAAATGACGAGTCAAAAACTTTCTGATCCATCCCGTTCGGAATTATTCTCTGATAGACTAATGAAGATGTGAAATGTGAATAAAGTGAAACGTAACCGGCATACTAGAAAGTACTCTCTGTCCATTGGCTTTAGCTGATTTACTATAAAAAAAAACTACCGTACATAATTTTAGATTCATTTATAATCTGTTAATAAACAACATATCAACAACAACAGTGAATGATAATGACGCATCGATTCACTATCAGTTGTTGATACAAAAGCTTGTTGGCAAAATGTGTACGTCAATATTTTAGTCATGTGAAACAGTTCTTGCTGTGCAGTAATGAAGTTGAGTGAACGACAGATGCAGAACAGACAGTTGAATTCGCTTTGGTCAAAATTTTCAGTGTTGCACGGTTTTTGGAAGTCTTCACCCGACCGATGATACAGCGCGAGTCAGAGAGAAGAGGATGCATTTCACCTCCATTCACTCACAATTTCGGTTCCTCTCTCTAGTGGTACTACATTCTCACTAATTTTGGATGCAGCAGTACTACTGTTTCAGCTTGTCTGTCACCATGCAATTGCATCTGACTCTCTATCCGCTAAGCTGGAACGAGCGGTACCGTACATTAACAAGTTTCATATATGGTATTTTAAATCACTTTCGGTACGACGAAATCTTTTTACGATAGTAATATATTGAACTCGTCTTTCTTAGGGGATCTATTCATAAAGATACAAATACGTCAGTGAATGTACCTTTGACAAGTTGATACATATCGTCGCCGACCCACTCAGTGCGATGGAATGTAAGCGCTATGCTTTAGAGCACGCATCTCGCCGTCCCAAAGCCTCCTAATCAAATGGTTCAAATGGCTCTGAGCACTATGGGACTTAACTTCTTTGGTCATCAGTCCCCTAGAACTTAGAACTACCTAAACCTAACTAACCTAAGGACATCACACACATCCATGCCCGAGGCAGGATTCGAGCCTGCGACCGCAGCGGTCGCGCGGTTCCAGACTGTAGCGCCTAGAACCGCTCTGCCACTTCGGCCGGCCCTCCCCATTCTTCGTGGGGCAGTTTCAAGCAAATTATTCCTCCTGCGAGGTCAACTTATCTGCGTTAAACGTAGCACTGAAAAATGTTTCGGAAATCCATATTACACAGTTTCCGAGTAAGTTTCAATATATCCGCGGATTTCATTCTGGTCGGTGTTCACGGTACGGGGACCGATCTCGTTGAACAGTGCGACATCGACGGGGAATTTATGAGCTCTACGATTTCAGTATTAAATGTACTAAAACTGAAGGAAAAGCACCTGCGAACAATGTGCAAATTCCCTGCTACGGATGCTGGAGAAGGTTAACCATTTGTGTCTTAATCAAGCAAGGTACTCGATGCAAGTGTCATTGATGAGCAAGTAAGCCTTCATTAGAAAATATCCGGTACCATAATTCTCCAACTTTTATTGTCTCGGGTTTGCGGCGGAATTGTGCTAATTTATTAACGGTAAGTTCCGAGAGCAGAAGAATTTCACAATGTGGACATCTGTGGCCGCCGTAACTGACGATGAAATTCGTGAGTTGGAATGAGATAAATAGTTTCCACTTACGTTTTGGAGTCGATGTTGGAACTTTATATCCGGGTGTATTTTTGACAACGATCTTCACCCTTGTTGAAAAAAAAGCACACCTAATCCATTTACAAGGTACACCCGAAAAGAAGGATTTAGTATCGAATCCAATATCACAGCAAAAATTTCTTTAACTGATCGCCACGCTGTGACACGGGACAAGAAGTTCATCAGGATGTTCACAGTTCCGACTTCTCCCAAACGCGTCGACGGGATGTTAAACGATAATCTTCTTTCGATCTTTCTTTCTCCCGACCGGAGTTAACCAAGGCAGCTCGAATGTAGGGCCAGACAGTTACTTCTGTTACAAAAGGGAGTTTATGTTTTGCCTGATACGGGGAACTCGCTTCCCACGAAACAAATGTTCGCCTTTTGTATAATTTGTTAATGAACTCGAGTACTTTTAACAGGGCGCGCATTGCGCTCCTTCTGATTCAGTCGTCAAAAAAAGTATAAAGCAATTTTCCGCCACTCGGAAGCTTTTAATAAGCACTTTACACGGAAAGACAATGGAGTTACTCACGTGTGGCAACCGCCGGCGTGGCGGTTCGGATGAACGGTTTACGAACAAAACTAATTCAGAATTTTGTTATGTGGTCGGCTTTGTGGGGCGCCACTTAATTTATGTAAAAGCTGAGAAATGCCCGCGCAGCAGCACCGGCTGTGATGTATTTGAACAATTCGTTTGTGCCGGGGTGCCTTCCTGCGGACTGACAGATAAGGCGTGGCCGCTTATCGCGTCTCGGCCACAACACGGCTGCTCCGCGGATCAACGCAACCTCCCGCCACGCTCCCCGATCGGCCACACTTACTTGTTCCGCTCTTCAAACCCGACTGTATTCCGTGGAGCCGCAAGCTGCGGCTTGCTCTCATAAATGTTCCGGGAAAGAGTCGAGTAAAATTAAAAATGAATTAGCGGAGCGAAACAAATTATAATAATATAGATATGCGTATCCTGAATGGAAACACTATAATTAGAACGGCTTTAAAAACATTACCGAGACAATGAAGAAACGTTATTCGTGTCCACAGAGATCATAACTTATAGTGTATTTAGTTTTACGGAAGAAAATTTTGCGGACGTTTTACTACATAAAAAAATTGTAAATGTTGTTTTAAACAAATGATTTACATTACAGACCGAGAAACAATTCTTCACGGCATCAGTATTTTGTGTAATGAATACACAGAAGTTGGATAATGTGATCATTACCAGTAATGAAGGACCGGAAGGACGAGAGCAATAAGAAAAGATGTAGTGAGGGTCTGGTTGCGGCCTTCTGGAAGAAAACATCCCGGAATTTGAGGCAGCCTTGGAATGCTTAAATAAAGTTGGTTCAACTGGCATTTCTGTCACGATTCTTCCGAAAACGAACCCGTTGCGCTACGTCGGTCGACGATGCAAGAAGTAGGTGTCGAAATGGGGGAGACTACGGCTCGATTCTGGGTTTGAACATTTCAGGTGAGTCTGTTCCGCGTTCCTTCATCAGTAATGTGGAGTGTGGAGGAAGATCTTCACGCAGATTGTCTTGCGATCTCTATTATATTCCTACGAAACCTACGACCCCTGAAGACCAGTTTGCTGGGTGTAGCTCAAAAACAATTCTTAGAAGGCGACTGCTGTTTTGCATCTTGTATTTACAGTGGTGCATCGTCTTTTACTTCCCATCACTTTGTCATAAATTAACACTATCGAATTTGGAGGATGAACCGGAACTTACTGACGTTACTATCACTTAAAATCTTTTTTCCTGTTCGTTAAATTGACGTAAGTGGTCTGAAACTATTCCATTAAATCAGTAGAAGGATAACTGTTCAATGATGTCCCAGAACAATTGGAAAACTGGTACGACAATTTTGCAACCCAGGAAAATACTCTGACGAAATGACTGACACCGATTATTTGAAATACGTGTTATTTAATTTGTCTGAATGAACACAAGGCATCTAATGATACACTGGTATACGTAACGAAACTTCTCAAATGAAAAGTGCGTCTCTGGGAGGGGCGGGTGGAGGCGCAGCGACCGCAACGCTCTGCCTTGTTCCGTATTAACTAGAGATGGAAGTCATTTGTGAACGCGCTGTTTTCGAAAATGTCACACAATAGCTGTTACACTTACTCGATATCTTTATCACAGTGACATAATTCTTTGTAGTTTCCAAGAGACACGTACCCAGCAATTCAATTAACATGTTTACCTCTGTAAAAGAGAAGAGTTTTCGTCTCTATTAGTTATTTTAAAATAAGGTCCCACAGAATTACGAAAATAAGGGAGATTAGAATTTAACGTCTCACCGATGACGAGGTCATTACAGATGGCAGACTTAAAAATATGAAGTACTATTGCACATACACGAAACTATGTGCTAGGAATTTTTTTTCTTCAAGTTAATGTTCTCGTATGAGGAAAACTTAAATATCTTTCCCTTTCTTAGTCAGACCACATTATACTTAGAAGCCATTGTGGAACTGTGCTAACATATGGAAAGAAAGTCAACATCAGTAGGTCCAAAACATTTATACTTTCAATAATTGAACGATTTATTCGTTTATGCCCCGTGGAACTTCAAATAAATCTTCCACTCTTAATTATACACACTTACCAAGTATGTGCTAGCAACGAAAGTATGGGATACTAGTCTTTTATTTTGCTTGTTAGGTCTAAGTAATTCGTATTTAATTTGATATTCAATATTTTTCTGTTTTACGTTGCTTTCGAGAAATCCTAATGCTTCGCAGATTACACTTGCTGAACTCATAGTACAGAGATACATCAGAACACAGTGCATTTATATTTCTGTGCGTCTCGTGTTATGACCCCAGAGGAAATCCTCGGTTTACATTTTTTGTCTTTCTTCTTTCCGAGTGCACCCACAGGTCTAGGCAGCTGTTCCGCCGGACTCGCAGCTGGAAGAGTGCGAAATTATTTACTGTTGACGCTTTCGGCGGCAAAGGGCGGAGGGGGGCGGTCGGCAGTCGGCGGCTGTTGTGGCTCTTTGTTTAGGGGTGGCTGTCTCCATTTTTGAGCCGCGGCGATACAGGCGCGGAGGGGATGAGATTTCAATACGCTCCCCCGCGGCCACGTGCACCCTCACACCGTGACAGCCAAGTCTTAATTATACAGGGTGAGTGCCAAGCGGCACACCTGCCGTCTTCCGCTCCCGGTTCGACACCGGCAGTCGGCTCTTCCCTGGAAACCGGTGCGTGTAATTTAATAGAGACACGCGCGCCTCGGTGCTCCTTGACAATGGCGCGCAGTCTTATCTGGGCTCGCTACTCGGATGTAACTCAGATACAACAGAATGCCAAGCTGCCACGGACTGAAAAAAAAAAAAAGCGACGGAGCGCCAGCCAGCTTATCACCCTTCGACAAACCCTATTGTGTCTCACGTGAACAATTGCTTGCGTGTCCATACATATTCGACTATCGACGAATTCTGTCAGTTTCCAATGCTAAGAAATTTTTTGAAAGGCTGAATGACACAAGTAGAGAAAAATTTATGGCATTCCCACTCCGAACCGAGGATCTGCGGAGATTTTTTTACCTCTTCCTCTTCTTTTCGAACCTCGTTATCTAGAGGTTTCTTTCTTAAGCGAATTTCTATCTGCCGACTTTCCCAAGCATTAGAACGCTTAAACTAACGCTTTCTGTAGTGAAATTTGTCCCGTAAAATGGTATATGAAATGCCTAACATATTTCGATATTCCTTACTTACAGCACAATTACCTGCAACGTGTAAGAGATTTTAATACAAGAAATAACAATTCTGTCATATTTAATAAAGAACAAAAGAGCTATACTATTGTTATACGTGAACATGGACTTTTGCGAAACAATTCCGATTCAGTAAAATTCTTTTGGGTAAGTGACCGACACACAGAGTAAATTAAATAACTACCAAGTTTTGTCTACTGCTGTAGGCACTCTTCGACACGTTCATTACAAGTGTGGAATCTGGCAAAAAAAGTAATTATCTAGAAGGAGGCTGCGTAGGCAGTAAACGATACATCAGTTGCAATTTTATTTCGATTTGTGAAACGGTCACTCGCTCATAAGATTTATACTGAATACTATCATTGTATGGCCCAAGTACTGCACATTACACAAGAAATATTGCTCATTACATGTACAGTTATGAAGAAATGAAAACGTATACGAGAATTAAGGTGCACGCGTCGTAAGAGACATAATTAATCAAACAAGTCACATGTCACAATTCACATATTTTACACGACACAAACGTAACAGTCACAGAGTGCAAAGAAAAGTCTATCTATCACTATGACACACAAGAATCAGTTTAATACAGAACGTATAAAGGCAGAGCGCAATCTTAACATGTACGCAGAACATTCTCACACGAACGGAACATTTTAGTATCAAATGAAAGCTATGCAGTAATGCAAAGACATATACATTTACAGATTTGTTTAACAGTAACACCAGTAGTAACGCCATCCGTCGCTGTCAAGTTACAGCAACAATGTTTGTGAAACAAGTAGTTTTGCAAATCGTGAATAATTTTGCTTACAGGGACGTAAATGGACACAGGATAGTTGCTGTCCTTCAGTGTCGCGCCTCTGACACGGAAGGGTGCAAGCGAATGACAAGGCAGCCGCTGAGCTAAAACAGGCGCAAAGCCGAAGCCGCGTAGCGCAACAATGCCGAGTCAAAGTTCCCGCCGGAAGCTGGCTCCTCCCACTAGCTGCCGCCT
Source organism: Schistocerca nitens (assembly GCF_023898315.1). Classification (NCBI taxonomy): domain Eukaryota; kingdom Metazoa; phylum Arthropoda; class Insecta; order Orthoptera; family Acrididae; genus Schistocerca; species Schistocerca nitens. The sequence continues at coordinate 914,803,979 of NC_064616.1, forward strand.
TTTCGGCGTCGGCCGAGCGGCGGCTGGCGTGCGATAGCGACAGCGACAGCAACAGCAACAAGACAGCAGACAGCGGGGGCGCGCAGCTGCGAGCACGTGCACGTGCGCGTTACCTGCACGGGGCGCCAGCGCGGTTCCAGCATGTCGGTGCGAGCTGCCGCCTGCGACTTGTGGTAGTGGCGCGGCGCGTCTTGGGCGGCGCAGCACGCGCCGCGGCGCTCGCTTCGGCTGCCTCCGCCGGCGCTCGGCGGCGCTCGCGTCGCTACATGAGTGACCAGAGCCACAACAAGCATCTGCGAGAGAGGCATGTAAGCAACGGCCCCCTCTCCCTCGGCTGGCCGTACTTGTTTACTCGCCAGCACTGATCAATACCCGCGCTGTTTGCTATCAGACAGAAACATACATGCTTATCGAGCCGCTCCAAATAAATAGGTCTCTCCCCTTCCTCTTAAACAAACCGTATTGTTCCACCCCTGAGCCGATGTGCAGCTGACAGCGGGACGCCATTTTTCTCGCCACCCGAACAATAGAGTTTAACTTAATTAATTATGCTATCTAAGAGGTAAGGAATCGTTAAGTTTTCCCAACTTATTTACTTCTTCCTTTTTTATCTTTTTCTTTACGCCGTTCTCATACCGCCGCGCGTCGGAGTATTTCTCACATTCCCGATCGTTTAACGACCGCTTTTATTTTATTATTATTTTTTAGTGTTTAGCGAAAGCCTTCATTTTTCAAAAAACTTTTCCCCCTCGCGGGTCCGCCGATCTGCGGGGCGAAAGGAACTAAAATAAAGTAGGCAGTGGAAAGTGCGCGTGCGCCGCGCGCGCCCGCCACGCAAAGCCCACGCAACTATTTGCATCCCATTTATTTATATCCGTTTGCACCTGTCACGCTCTACCTATCACAACAACGGGCCGTTTATCACGTACATTTTTCATAAACGCGCTTCGGATTTTGCGCTTCGAATGTTGTGACTTTTTCGAGTTACTATTCGGACGACTGACGGAAGACGCGCTTTGAAATAATCCCTAGGCGGCCACAAAATCTCGCACGAAAAGTATAATGTACGCGGTTATCGTAAGCTATTTCCAGATTTGTGTGAGTACCTCGAAGCCCGAAATAGTGCTTTACTAAAACTATACCTCAAATGCATTTTGTTAAACGATATAGAATTCTTTCTTGGTGAAAGATGACGACGGTTCTTTCTTCTAGATGAAAAAAATTTGACTTACTGAGCTGAAATGTAGGTATAGAACAACGTCTTCTCGGAAAAAATAAAGAAAAAAAAAACGAGGATCGCGCAGATTCATCAATTTCTTCATTCTGAAAAATGAAATGTGTAGATGTTCTTAGTTCCGTATAAACTGCATGTGCTTTAATACAGGGCATCGATATAAACCTGAATTACTTCAATGGGTCATAATTTCCATCCGAAAGTTCGTAGAAACGGGAAACTTGTTTTAACGGTCTCAGTGGCTCAGGGCAATCAGAAGTACTGCCCGTTGGTGGCAAGTTGATTGTCGTTTCTGCGCATGAGCTCCTTTGCCCTGTATAATGCAGCACATGCTCGGCTCGTGTTAATCCGTTAGTGGCGTCGTCTGTCGGGATTTGTGAAGTCTGTGCGCGTGTAGTTCGGGCCGCGTGACAATAAGGAGCACATTAGTAATTCGTTCGCACTATTTAGCTGGCAGAAACATGCAGTACACACTTCGAGATCGGGTTTTTATTGTGAAAATATATGGGAAGATAGGTTCATTGGTTACAACACAACGGGCATTCCGGAGAGAATTTAATTTGCGGGATGTTCCAACAGAGGCAACATTTTTATCGACTGTAACGAAGTTGGAGACAACCGGTGTGTGAAACAGTGACAGTGGTAAACGCAGACCTTCACGGAGAGCAGAGGTTATTGATAAGGTACGAAGACGCTTGGAGAAATCGTTGCGTCGATTGAGCCAGGAGACAGGCATTTAATATTGCACATGTTGGAATGTTGCGAAGAAATCGAGACTTCCATCATACAGAGCGCACATAGCAAAAAAAAAAACAGATCGTCCGAAAAGTTTTAAGGGTTTCTTATTCAGCGTCCACTCATTCTTTCCATAACATGATTTACAGGCGAGGCATGGTTCCAACGGTCAGATTAAATTAACACACAAAACATCTGATACTGGGCTGGTGTAAACTCCATGTCATCCAAGAAACACTACTCCATGATGAAAATGTTGGAGTAGGTGTGCGGTGTCAGCTTCCAGGATTGTTGGTCCCATTTTCCTTGTTACGACCGTGGACACTACAGTTTATACGGGCATCTTCAGTACATTTATGGAGCAGCTGGATGACGTAGATTTTACTGAAGATGGGGTGAAGAGTCACACATCTAACGCTTCCATGCAACCTGTAGCCAGTTTCTTCGGTGACCGAATAATCTCAAAAAATTGTGGCTTGTTCGATCAACTGAGCTAACCAACGGATTTTTTCTTGGGGGAGTATCTTAAAAGCCGAGTGTACAAGACTAGACCACGGACAACTGTGGAACTCCGCGAGGCAATTAAATACGAAATAAGCAACGCTAGCAAGGATAAACGTCACAGAACGTCGCGGAATATGGTGAAACGCGTACAGTTGTGCATCGATGCTGGTGAAGGGCACTTCCAACAGTTTTTTTAAGGACTTCGTATGTAGGCCCTATGTATGTGATATCTCAGTTGTGTAATATCACCTCGAAAAATGACAAATGTGTCCCATTATTAATTCAAATATTTGACTCATTAAATTAATGCAGTTTATATAAATCGAATTGTAGTAACAGTAAATATTTTTCTCAAGTGAGATGTACATCGTCGCAGTACAGCTTTGTCATGGCTACTATACCAGACGTCTTCGAATTTTGATAGTTCTCCTCTTTCAGTCGTATAAAGTGATGAGCGAAAAAGAAGATCTCTTCAGTACTTGAACTTAATGACTAATTTCGTAAATTATATGTAGTGACGATTGTTTTCGTAAACTCTGGGTGAAAGACGGATGCGCTAATTTACTCTGGTACTGAGGTGAGTTTAGATATGAGTAAGTGTTCATAATCTTTACTTATGCTTCCAGAGGGGATTTTTCTCTCTGCTGCGGATAGTGTACTCTTATGGAACTTCCAGGCAGATGAAAACTGTGTGGCGGACGGGGACTGGAACACAGAACACAGCGCTTCAAGAGCAATGCTCTAACTGACTGAGCTATCCAGTCACCTTTTTCTCTGCCAGTTCTCCTTACTCCTCTGTGTACACTGGGGAACTATTTCTCACGTGAAAGGCGATTCTTGGTTCGGCACACAGCTTTAAACTGCCAGGAAAATTCAGATCGGTACACACTCCGCTGTAGAGTGAGAATTCGTTTATAATTTCTTAAATAAAATTCCATCTCTGCCATAATGTCCTTTATTAGAGACGACCATTTTCGGAGGATTAATCCTCCATCTGCAGACATTATAACATGCACAGTTACAACGACATGACAAAATGTAAACTACCAATGAGCCGTGGCGAGCTGGCGCTTGTGTTATTTTGTTCATGTAGCGTTGAGATCTATTGTGGTTGAACTAAGCTATCTTTGCTTTTCGCACGTCTTACTCGGATCTTCCGGATTGGCGGGCGAAGCGATTGGGTTGTTGGTCTTCGACGGGTAACCCTAGAGATCTCGTGACATTCGCTGGGAGACGAGTGTCAACGGCTGCCGAACGAACGTCATGACAATTGTATGTTGTGGTGTGAAATTGGTCGGGCGTTTTGGTGACATAGGCAACTTGTAGATACAAGTTCTGTGACTTCGCTGGCAGCAAATTTTGAAGTGAAGCGGCGAAGCTGTGGAACCCGCTCCTTCGTATTGTGAACGTGGTGTGGAGTAAGTGGTCGTAATTATGTTTTGTTGACCGACGCACTCAGAGGCCTTTAAATTTGATTATTATGGTGAGACTTTTATAGTCGAACTTTAAGATGGTGTGGAAGAGTTCAGTTGGCCTAGTTAAATGGTGGCCATTATTTGAAAGTTCTCTCAGAAGTTTTACTAGTGCTCTGTGTTTCTTGTAATCAAATGATTTTATGTTGGCGTTTTCAAAGCCTGCACTCTATTAATAAGGTTGTCCATGTGTAAAACGCTTAAGACCAAAGTTGTGAATTTGTCAATAGTGTAACGTGTTCCTTTACACGTCCACCCGTATATCTAGTCAAAGGTTGTGCCGAGTGTTTCTATATTTAAGAGTTATTCGAATGTCTTTGAGATTCCCGCAAAAACCTTTGACTGTGCCAGCACCTTGGCGGGGAGTGAAATGTCATCCGAGGTCTAGGCCTGGCAGTGTTTAAGCACCTGACCACTACCGGGGGTTGTTCACATACGAGTACCGCCTTCCAAAGTTTAGTATTTATCTTCCTTCCGTTAAGGCAGGTTAAGCTGGTAGATATATAAATATATATTGTATGTAATCTGTTCTTATACGAACCTGTTTCCTTAAATATTAGCGACTGGCAATTGGCTAAACTATTAATTGCATAGCATCTGCTTAGTTCCTTGCGCAGCTCCTTCTAGTAGTCTTTTATTAACACGTCTGAGCATGTGAACATTCATTTTTAAAGATCAGTGTTTCCGCTTTCTTAATTATAAATTCCGCTTCCTCTTTTATGGTATCTAAGATATGGTGGGTAAGTGTGATACGATTAGGGAACTACGTACCACTTGGTACAGAGACAGAAAGGGGGGGGGGGGGGCGGGGGTTGCTTTTCCTATCCTCTCCTATGTTGGTAGTCGTTGCTTAGTAAGTTGTAAAATTGTCATTATTGTGTTTTGAAACTTGTCTGCGTGTTTCAGGAAGTTATGTAACATGAGTCTCCGAGCTTGCCCCGGCGTAACGTATTTACGGAAAGAGCAGCTGTTGTATGAAGTCCGTGTGCGCGGGCTGCCGGTAGACGGAAATGTGTCTGATTTGGTGGTTAGGCTTCGTGCAGCGGTCAACACTCCCATTGCCCTACCGACAGACATCGTTGGCGAGGTAGGTGACTTGTTGTCGAATATCGATACAGCTTTAAGTGACGTAGGTCGGACAATTGAATTTCTGGCGTCAACTCAGCCGACGCATAAACAAATTTGTCGCGTGCAGGCGCATTTAGCCCATTACTGTAATTGTTTATCGGATATCGCTTCAATCGATCTCAATGATGCAATGGGTGCTCTCCGTCATAAGTTGTTTGGTGTTGCCGGATGTTTGCAGTCACTGCAGTAGCGCTTGCTTTGAGCGGGGGAGGTTTAAGTACTAATTCTGAGCCTGAAAATGTGAGTGAGGTGACACGCGTTAAGTGTAACGAAGAATTTTTGAATTTATTTTCCAGGTCACCTAATCCAATTATGAATGTCTTGAAAGATATATCTGTCTTGTATATCGAAAATTTGAGCCAGATTCAATCCTTCCTGTGATTGTTAGCCCGTCTCCAGATCCACGCTGATGCGTTCCACAGTGTCGTATTAGCATCATTATATCTGATGGCTAAGGGTGTGCTTAGTAGCATGATAGCCGAGGAAATGGAACAACAGGGTACCTTAGTTCAGCTCCGTCAGCGTATTATTAATGGAAGACTCTCGGCCCGCATGCGCATCAGATTAGAGCGGGAATGTTATTGGAAGGTCCAAGCGTGTAACGAAACCTTAGCACAGTATTTTGAGAGGGTTCACACGTCCGTAGGGGCGTTGGATATGCGTGTGTTCGACCTTGATTGTATCGAATATATGTTGGAAGGCATGCGGGTACAGGATCGCGCCAGGTTGAACCTTGTACAGCGCCCTTGCTCTACGGAACAGTTGCAACATTTGGTTGATGCTATTCATGCCATTTTTTGGGCGGATGAACAGCGTTCCGCCGCACAAGGGAAAGTAATATCTGAGGCACCAACGTGTAGTAACTTTATCAATGCCAGTTCAAATTCAGTAGTTCGGTGTTGCTACCGTTGCCATGCGGTTGATCATTTAGTACGGGATTGTCCGGTTTCTTTCTTAGGCCATTTGGTATGTGCAAAAGGTATAAGCATCGACCAGGATAGAACTAAGGCCTTACGGGATTTTCCCCGTCCCCAGAATGAGAAAGATGTCGCTCGCTCACTGGCATGGCGAATTTCTTCCGTAAATTCGTTTGCCAATTTCGACCATATTGCAGCCCCCCTTAATGATCTTTGGATGAAGAATAGCGATTTCGTATGGGGATAAAATCAGCAGTGAACCTCCGCACAGATTAAGACTGCAATTACTAATCCCCCGTTGTTAGCTGTCCCGGATTTAAAAAAAAAAAAAAATGTTTCAAATGGCTCTGAGCACTATGGGACTTAACTTCTGAGGTCATCAGTCCCCTATAACTTAGAACTACTTAAACCTAACTAAGGACATCACACACATCCATGCCCGAGGCAGGATTCGAACCTGCGACCGTAGCGGTCGCGCGGTTCCAGACTGTAGCGCCTAGAACCGCTCCCGGACTTTAATAGTACGTTTGTGGTACAGACCGACGCCTGTCATACCGGGGTAGCGGCAGTTTTACGTAAAGAACATGAAGGGGAGACACGACGGATAATGCAATTGCCGATGCTCTAAGTCGTATGTTTACACGCGACTCCCAGGAAGGTCAGGAACTAGGCGAACAGGACATTAGTGTTCGGGCGATTTTGTCCGACCTTCCTAACCTGTTTGGTGGGCAAGGAGAAGCAGGCGCAGGACCCGAGTTGTGATCCGATTCGAGAAAGGGTCATGGCTGGGGCTTCGGTGCCGTGTTACTGCCTCCAACAAGGGGTACTGTGTAAGCAGGGTACTGGCGATCAACAATGGAGGGTGTGTTTGCCAAATGAGTTAGTGCCGATGGTCTTCCGGTATTATCACGATTCTGTTCTTGGCGGCCGTTTGGGCCTGTATAAGACATTGGCCAGGATCTGCGAACATTTCGTGTCTCCCTCTCTTTATCGCGACATTAGGCGACTGGTCGGGCAGTGTGATCTCTGCAAAAGGGCGAAGCCAGATTCCGGGGTCTCTCGTGGGCTTCTACATTCGCAGAGGGAGCAGTATGCAGTATCCTCTTGATAAAGTTTTTATCAACTATATCGGACCGTTGCCCCGGAAAAAGAAAGGTAATCATTACATCTTGGTTGTCATAGATGCTTTCTCCCGGTTTACGTAGCTGCTTTCTACTCCGGGGCGGGGGGGGGGGGGGGGTCACTGCGGAAATCACCACCCAGCAATTGTCGAAGCTCATATCCTGGTTCGGCCCGCCGAAATAGTTGGTAAGGGACAATGCACATGCCTTTCTGTCTCGTGTGTTTAAGGCCTTCTGTTTCAATCAGGATATTAGACATATTACCGACCACGCCTTATTATCCTAAGGCGTCATTTAACGAAAGAGTTAATCGGGATTTGAAAACAGCCCTAACGATCTACCACCTCGGGTCACCTGGTAGATGGGATATCACTTTGGCCGTATTAAACACCTGATTGAGCCAGGGCAAACATGAGGCAACCGACATGACACCCGCTGCGTTAATGTTTGCCTGTACCATTAATTCTCCGTTATAAAACTTTTGGAGTATAAACGACCTCTTACCCGGGTCCATTACCCCTCAGAGCCTCCGTGAGAATTAACAAAGGGCCAGACGGAACATCCATGCAGCCCACCGGTGACAGAAGCTTCGATATAACAAGGGTCGTAGACCATTTTCGGGAACGGTTGGGGACCTGGTTTTTATCCGTAACTTGGCGACTCCGTCTAGCCAAGATACCAAGGGAAAATTAAAACCGAGATATAGGGGCCCTTGTCGTATCTGCAAAACCTTGAGCCCGGTTAACTTGCAGGTAAGGGAGATAGCGTCGGGCAAGCTGTTTAGGTTACATCTCAGCCAGGTTAAGCTGGGATGAGTAGAGAGGGTCTGTCCCACCCCTGGGCGGTATCCTCTCACTTAGGAGGGCGAGGCTGATACGTGGCGAGCTGGCGCCAGTGTTACTTTGTTCATGTAGCGTTGAGATCGACTGTGGTTGAGCTAAGCTATCTTTGCTTTTCGCGTGTCTTACTCGTATCTTCCGGGTTGGCAGGCGAAACGATTGGGTTGTTAGCCTTCGACGGGTAATCCTCGAGATCTCATGACATTCGCTGGTAGACGAGGGTCAACGGTTGTTGAACGAGCGTCATGACCGTTACATGTTGTGGTGCGAAATTGGTCGGGCGTTTTGGTGACATGGGCAGCTTTGAGATACAACTTCTGTGACTTCGCTGACAGCAAATTTTGAAGTGAAGCGGCGAAGCTGTGGAACCCGCTCCTTCGTATTGTGTACATGATATGAAGTAAGTGGTCATAATTGGGTTTTGTTGACCAACGCACTCAGAGGCCTTTAAATTTGATTATTATGGTGAGAGTTTTATAGTCGAACTTTAAGATGGTGTGGAAGAGTTCAGCTGGCCTAGTTACATGGTGGCCGTTATTTGAAAGTTCTCTCAGAAGTTTTACTAGTGCTCTGTGTTTCTTGTAATCAAATGATTTATGTTGGCGTTTTCAAAGCCTGCACTCTATTAATAAGGTTGTCCATGTGTAAAACGCTTAAGACCAAAGTTGTGAATTTGTCAATAGTGTAACGTGTTCCTTTACACGTCCACCCGTATATCTAGTCAAAGGTTGTGCCGAGTGTTTCTATGTTTAAGAGTTATTCGAATGTCTTTGTGATTCCCGCAAAAACCTTTGATTGTGCCAGCACCTTGGCGGGGAGTGAAATGTCATCCGAGGTCTAGGCCTGGCAGTGTTTAAGCACCTGGCCACTACCGGGGGTTGTTCACATACGAGTACCGCCTTCCAAAGTTTAGTATTTATCTTCCTTCCGCTAAGGCAGGTTAAGCTGGTAGATATATAAATATATATTGTATGTAATCTGTTCTTATACAAATCTGTTTCCTTAAATATTGGCGACTGGCAACTGGCTGAACTTTAAATTGCATAGCATCTACTGAGTTCCTTGCGCAGCTCCTTCTAGTAGTCTATTAACACGTCTGAGCACGTGAACATTCATTTTTAAAGATCAGTGTTTCTGCTTAGTTTTTTACGTAAGTGGTTCTATCATGTCATGTAATTGGATCTTAGCTTGGCACAAGTGTTGAAGTGTCATTAAGTCACCCTTTATTGGTAACTGTTTTCATTGTACGTATTTTGAGGGAAATCCTATATGGGAGTGTGAATTTCAGAAATTCGTCAGTAATTCTGTTTTCTTAATGAGGGAAAATAAAGCGAGGGGTACTAGCGTCGGGCAACGTTAAGTTTGTAATTGACCTTTTAACAAGTGCTTCTTTAACGGATTGAAATAGTAAGCTTATAAGGGTATTTTAGTGAAGAATGTTAAGTGTGACCATCTTAATGTAATAACTGATTGGTTGGTTTGGGGAAGGAGACCAGACAGCGTGGTCATCGGTCTCATCGGATTAGGGAAGGATTGGGAAGGAAGTCGGCCGTGCCCTTTCAGAGGAACCATCCCAGCATTTGCCTGGAGTGATTTAGGGAAATCACGGAAAACCTAAATCAGGATGGCCGGACGCGGGATTGAACCGTCGTGCTCCCGAATGCGAGTCCAGTGTGTCTAATAACTGGTTTTAAGGAGTTTGATGAAGTGGCTGTCTGAAGTAATTGATAATTGCTATGCTTAAGGTTTCTATAAATGCCTGCCACATTAAGTTTTTTTATAACTTTCTCTTAAGGGACTGTTTGTTTGAGTACTGAGTACGTTGCGTTTCTAACTACACTCCTGGAAATTGAAATAAGAACACCGTGAATTCATTGTCCCAGGAAGGGGAAACTTTATTGACACATTCCTGGGGTCAGATACATCACATGGTCACACTGACAGAACCACAGGCACATAGACACAGGCAACAGAGCATGCACAATGTCGGCACTAGTACAGTGTATATCCACCTTTCGCAGCAATGCAGGCTGCTATTCTCCCATGGAGACGATCGTAGAGATGCTGGATGTAGTCCTGTGGAACGGCTTGCCATGCCATTTCCACCTGGCGCCTCAGTTGGACCAGCGTTCGTGCTGGACGTGCAGACCGCGTGAGACGACGCTTCATCCAGTCCCAAACATGCTCAATGGGGGACAGATCCGGAGATCTTGCTGGCCAGGGTAGTTGACTTACACCTTCTAGAGCACGTTGGGTGGCACGGGATACATGCGGACGTGCATTGTCCTGTTGGAACAGCAAGTTCCCTTGCCGGTCTAGGAATGGTAGAACGATGGGTTCGATGACGGGTTGGATGTACCGTGCACTATTCAGTGTCCCCTCGACGATCACCAGTGGTGTACGGCCAGTGTAGGAGATCGCTCCCCACACCATGATGCCGGGTGTTGGCCCTGTGTGCCTCGGTCGTATGCAGTCCTGATTGTGGCGCTCACCTGCACGGCGCCAAACACGCATACGACCATCATTGGCACCAAGGCAGAAGCGACTCTCATCGCTGAAGACGACACGTCTCCATTCGTCCCTCCATTCACGCCTGTCGCGACACCACTGGAGGCGGGCTGCACGATGTTGGGGCGTGAGCGGAAGACGGCCTAACGGTGTGTGGGACCGTAGCCCAGCTTCATGGAGACGGTTGCGAATGGTCCTCGCCGATACCCCAGGAGCAACAGTGTCCCTAATTTGCTGGGAAGTGGCGGTGCGGTCCCCTACGGCACTGCGTAGGATCCTACGGTCTTGGCGTGCATCCGTGCGTCGCTGCGGTCCGGTCCCAGGTCGACGGGCACGTGCACCTTCCGCCGACCACTGGCGACAACATCGATGTACTGTGGAGACCTCACGCCACACGTGTTGAGCAATTCGGCGGTACGTCCACCCGGCCTCCCGCATGCCCACTATACGCCCTCGCTCAAAGTCCGTCAACTGCACATACGGTTCACGTCCACGCTGTCGCGGCATGCTACCAGTGTTAAAGACTGCGATGGAGCTCCGTATGCCACGGCAAACTGGCTGACACTGACGGCGGCGGTGCACAAATGCTGCGCAGCTAGCGCCATTCGACGGCCAACACCGCGGTTCCTGGTGTGTCCGCTGTGCCGTGCGTGTGATCATTGCTTGTACAGCCCTCTCGCAGTGTCCGGAGCAAGTATGGTGGGTCTGACACACCGGTGTCAATGTGTTCTTTTTTCCATTTCCAGGAGTGTATTAGCAGGACAATGCAATGTGTTACGCATCTCGCAGTGTACGTGCGTCGTTCGAAGAGCGTTAAGATTGCTGTACTCCTCTGGCCACCAAACACCCAGGATGAAGCCCCAGTTGACAATCTGTGGGACCACCTCGATCGGATTGTTTGCGCCACGGATCCTCAACGGGGAAACCCAGCGCAGCTGGCCATGGCAATGGAAGCAGTTCGTCTATCCATCCTTGTAGGCTCCTTCCAGAACCTCAATGAGTCTCTTGCTGCAGGTCTCTGCTGCAAAAGGTGGTTATTGAAGCATTTGACAGATGGTCTCATTAATGTGGTTGGACTGCATATCTACGAAAGGTAAAAACCGCGTACAGATTGAGTTCAGACGGCGCATTGTTCGAACAGCCTTGCAGTTTTTGCAAGCTACAAGCCAGTGGAATGTTACGTATGTACCTAGTTTCTTTGTCATCAAGGAGGGTTTGATATTAGACGTAGATACTAACATTTCCGACTAAGAACTTGCGGAGCACTGGATACTGAAGTGAAAATCCTTGATGGTCTCCGTTTCTTGAAGAATGATTCGAGACACAGAGCAGTTAAATATGTCCCTTCTCGGTCAGTTAAAATTACTTTCGCCGGCAGAAACTTCTGACGACAGTTTACATTGTAGATCCTTACGTTCAGAGTATCACGCAGTGATATTAATACCTTAGGATCGCCACTCGCAGAAACAGGGTCGCAGAGGAGTACGATATGCAAATTGTGCTAGACCATATAACATAACTGTATACAGTTTCGAGAGAGTGACTCAATGTGTCTACTGCCGGGGGCCCCCTTCTGATCATGGATCAAAATTTTACTGAATATCTCGAATGTACTAACAAGGGAACCTCCCCATCGCACCCCCCTCAGATTTAGTTATAAGTTGGCACAGTGGATAGGCCTTGAAAAACTGAATATAGATCAATCGAGAAAACAGGAAGAAGTTGTGTGGAACTATGAAAAAAATAAGCAAAATATACAAACTGAGTAGTCCATGCGCAAGATAGGCAACATCAAGGATAATGTGAGCTAGGGAGCGCCGTGGTCCCGTGGTTAGTGTGAGCAGCTGCGGAACGAGAGGTTCTTGGCCCAAGTCTTCCCTCGAGTGAAAAATTAAATTTTTTATTTTCAGACAGTTATTATCTGTCCGTCCGTCCGTCCGTCCGATACGAGGTAACTGCGCCGTAGTATGGGGACGCTACACCTAAACAAACATCGAAACACACGACGTCAGTCGACTACAGCGCACGGAAGAGAGAGTATTCCTTGTAACGAGGCTCCCTGGCTGGCAGTTGACTGTTCGCTACTTTGGACAAGAGTGCATTAAATACGTGAGATGTATTCCGTGGGCAATATGAATCCAGCAAATAAAGCTCGCGACTTCAATAACAAGGTTCCCACTGGAGAGGCACGTCCTTTCGTCTACTAATCGCACGGTTTAGCGGAGCGGTCGCAAAACACAGACACTAAACTTATTACAGTGAACAGAGATGTCAATGAACGAACGGACAGATCACAACTTTGCGAAAATAAAGAAAATAAACCTTTCACTCGAAGGAAGATTTGAACCCAGGGCCTCTCGTTCCGCAGTTGCTCACGCTAACCACGGGACCACGGCGCTCCTTAGCTCAGTACATCCTTGTGTTGTCTATCTTGCGCATGGACTACTCAGTTCGTATATTTTGCTTATTTTTTTCGTAGTTCCACACAACTTCTTCCTGTTTTATCGATTGATCTGTGTTCAGTTTTTCAAGGCCTATCCGTTGTGCCAACTTATAACTAAATCTGAGGGGGGTGCGATGGGGAGGTTCCCTTGTAAGTATTATACGACTGTCGACCAGGCACAACGGTTGGAAACCGGCAGCTCTTACGCAGGATCTGCTGTACTAGACTGCGTGCTTCCGACGTTCCGCCACTGCTGTATGTTTCATCGCCGCTGCCCGCTACCTGCTGGTCAGCCACGCTGTCGCTGCCAGCACGTTATTCCAGCCCAGTTCCACACCTTCCGCTTCAGATGACGTTTAAGTAAAACGTGTCTATCATTTGTAAGGGTCAGTCGGGTACAGTCGCAAATGATTTGAAAAATCGTATTGCGAGAGTGATTCAGCTACATTCTGCTAATCTCACACAAAATATTGGATAGTAACCATTTTTATATTTTGGAGCATCCGGTCAGACCGTTCTACCAGAGAAAGTTAGTATTATTTTTTGAAGGAATATAAAATTCATACGATAAATAGTTTGGACAAGAAGAGAATAGAAGCTTTCGAAATGTGGTGCTACAAAAGAATGCTGAAGATTAGATGGGTAGATGACATAACTAATGAGGAGGTATTGAATAGAATTGGGGAGAAGAGGAGTTTGTGGCACAACTTGACAGGGAAGAAGGGACCTGTTGGTAGGGCATGTTCCGAGGCATCAGGGGATCACAAATTTAGCATTGGAGGGCAGCGTGGAGGGTACAAATCGTAGAGGGAGACCAAGAGATGAATACACTAAGCAGATTCAGAAGGATGTAGGTTGCAGTAAGTACTGGGAGACGAAGCAGCTTGCACAGGATAGAGTAGCGTGGAGAGCTGCATCAAACCAGTCTCAGGACTGAAGACCACAACAACAACAACAACTGCGGGATTGGCAGAACCTTGGCTTCGGACGAAAGAGAACTTTTATATGCCAGGATTTAAAATGGTCAATACAGACAGACGACGGATTTGCGGGAGTTGGTATACTAATCAAAAATGGGGTGACTTTAACCCACTACCTACAGATATTGGAGATGATCCATTCGAGTTATGTGCTATTAGAATAATCATAAAGAATGAAACGTCCATTGTGGTAGTATACCGAGTCCCATTTACTGGTGGCAGCAGACGTGCCTTCCCTAGTTTGGTGGATAAGATCACCTACCCAGAAATTATCATGAGGTATTTCAGGCCATAGTACGGCATGGGGATGGAGTAGGATGGACCAGGTGGGCGCAGGCAATGCTGACGATTCTGACACCAGAATATCAAGACCAGGCGAAGCCCAGTGGGTAGTAGATGTTGTTGTATCGCTCCCTCAGCAGACACCTCCTGAGACATGGGAAGTCCTGCAAGACAGCGCAGATTTTGAGTACTATCCGGTGTATATGCAGTATGACAATGGTAGGAATTACGGTCGAAGTAACAGTCTATATGTCTGGAATATGAAAAAAGGTCAAGGAAAAAGTACAATGCGGCAGCAGGTAGAATTCTCGTCATACATTGAATCCAGAGACGTGGAGGTAGAATAAAATGACTGGAACAGATGATTGAGGATGCAGCGGCGACAATCGACACCACGAGTAAAGCAACGCCTGGTGAAGAACGGGGAAGCTGGCCCCGTCGTGGAATGAGGAATGCCGAGCAGTGATTTCAGAAAGGAAAGAAGCACTACGAGCACACAAAAAGGTTAGTATGGAGGAATACAGCAATCGGTTTCACGAGTGTCAGGCGCAACTGAAAAGAAAACTTAAGGGAAAAAAAGTGCAAGTGGGCAGAATATTGTAATAAGTTAAATCATCAAACTTCATTAGCGACAGTCTGGAAAAAAATTCGACGGTTCCCTAATGCTATAGATACACGGCCCTCTATGCTGACAAACTACCTAGAGATGGAAGAAATACTGTCCGGCATAACCCCGACAACGCTAGACAGCGTGAGTGAAACCGAGCAAGTCGAAACGACGACTATCAACTTATGCAACATTAACTGAGCTAGAAATAGCCAACAAATCATCCGAAAGGACAGTCCCCAGACTGGATAACATCTGCTATCCCTTGATCAACTCGCTTCCCACGCCCGGGTTCCCGGGTTCGATTCCCGGCGGGGTCAGGGATTTTCTCTGCCTCGTGATGACTGGGTGTTGTGTGATGTCCTTAGGTTAGTTAGGCTTAAGTAGTTCTAAGTTCTAGGGGAGTGATGACCATAGATGTTAAGTCCCATAGTGCTCAGCGCCATTTGAACCATTTGAACCTTGATCAAATTCTTGCTCTCATGAGGAAAACAGATGTTATTACGTATTTTAAACAAACTGTTGTAGGATAGAATTAAGATTGCTGATATAAAAACAACACGCATCATGCCAAAGTGGCCGAGCGGTTCTAGGCGCTATAGTCTGGAACCGCCCGACCGCTACGGTCGCAGGTTCGAATCCCGCCTCGGGCATGGATGTGTGTGATGTCCTTGGGTTAGTTAGGTTTAAGTAGTTCTAAGTTCTAGGGGACTGATGACCTCAGAAGTTAAGTCCCATACTGCTCAGAGCCATTTTTGTTGTTATCCTGTGTGCATAAAACTTTGGAGTGTATGGGTAAAAGCTGTTTGGAGTGGTAGGTATAGCATTTAGAACAAGTACCCAACTTTCAACTAGGTTTTTCGGCATGGACAGGGCACAGCAGATATCTTATCGCACCTGACAGGGGATAACCAGTTGTGTTACTCAACGAACAAATATTTAATGGCATTTTATACGGATTAAAGTAATGCGTACAATAAATTCCTGTTACCTATCCTTGCTCCGAAACTGAGGAAGGTGCAGCTACCACTAAGTTTAGTCTGCAGCCTTCTGTCTCTCTTACAGGAAAGGAGGTTAATGATGTTTTCAGATCAGGGTTCTATCGGACCGAGGACGACCAGCACTGCCCTGGCACAAGGATAGTTCTCTCCCCCTTATTGTTTAACATTTATACCAGTGACCTCCGATGTATCCTACGAGCCATGATCAGTCTACTTCAGTTTGCCGACGATCTGTGTATTTATGCTACTGATGATTCCTTGAAGGCTATTAAAAATTAGTTGAGCGAAACCATACGCCACTTCGGGTATTAGTTACAGATGAATGTATTTACTATTACACCTAGTAAGTCGGCAGTCAGCATATACTCACGAAACAGATTCAAAACGATTGAATCCACACGACTAAGCGCTTAGCAGATTCCCTTTAAAGGATGTGTTACATATCTAGGCGTTGATATAGATGGTCCCGCCATACTGCCCACATCGAAGGTAAGTGTGAGAGCGCTCTGAATTTACTTGGTACCACGGTGGGAAACACATGAGGTATGGATCCCGTAATAGCTTTGCAATGTATCGCGCACTGCTGCGACCTCAGCCACATTACGTCTGCATGTTGTATGGCACAGCCTCCAGGCACCTGCTGCAGACACTCGACAGGTATCAATACAAAGCACCGTGATTATGCACAGGGGCTCATGGATCCACTCCGACAAATGCACTGTTAGTCGAAACAATGGCAGCACCCTTATCAATACGTAGAAAATCCCTCGGCAGAAAATTTATTCTGAAACACCAACAACGCCTAGGGGATGAGCTGATAAATAAAATTTGCGACCTTACAGTGTCCTGCTACACCAACCATTACTGGATACATAAATCAACACCACCATTTATAGAGGCATTTGCAACACTAAGCAAGCGCTGAATCTCATTCGAAGAACGTGATTGCTACCCTCCTTTGAGCAAGGTTACGAACAGATCAACCACGTGCTGTGCTTATGTATTAGTTTGGATTACTGTCAGAACCCAGTAATCAATAACAACAAATTAGAGAGCCTTCTCGAACAATGTCTTGGTGCTGGGTACGTGTACTTCATCGAGTCTTGTGAGGGTCTTCTTAATTTGAGCAATATTTTGTTTGCTATTTTTTAACGTTTTATTGGGACGCTTCCGTTAATACGAATAATGGACTGTGTTAAGCAACAATATACGTCGCTAATGTGGCGAGCAGGAAAGCAGTTCCTATGGTCGGAACTCAGGAAGTGAGATTGGCAACGCCATATGGTGCTGAAACTACGCCGGTGAAGTGAGGAGCCATGTATACGCCGTGAGAGTGATTCCAATACCAACATTTAGGAGCAAAACTAATGTTTTTTCTGTATCGAATATTAATTGTTGGATTCCACTTTTCGCATATTAAATGCTAGGGGGAAGCTTTGTTACCGTAATATTACACTATACAATGAACTATTTATCTCGGGATTATTATGCCACCGACAACATAAGAATCGTTCAGAAGTTATACGAAATTCGGTTACGCAGTAAGCACTTCAATCAGCGTATGATGCAATTCTACTCTGACCTCTGTGCAAATCAAGCTATAAATTTTCAGTGTCTTTTTGACATTAACTGTAAAACGATTTATCGCTGTTGGTCAATAAAAACACCATAATGATATCCCAGTTTTGATTTAAACTAGTTTAGTTACCCGAAATTTCATTCACAGCTACATAAGTAGACCGTTTGCACTCAGTACGCTGTGAGAACTCTTTCGAGGGACTACATAAGCAACGGAACGGCGCAGAACAGACAGGACTGATTCACTAAGTGGAACCAGGAAATGGTTAGTTTAACTTTTGCAGTCTCGCGTGCAAAGGACCGACCAGTTGCATTGTACGTCACACATACCACTTTCTTCGGACTCGCAGCTAGATTGAGAAATTTTTATGGAGGTTTAGGATCATGGAGGAACTCGTAGTCTAAATACAAGAATTCCGTCAGCTGTGTCGGGTAGATATTAAAAATAAAAGAGTGAACTACACTGATGACCCAAGACGTTATGACAACTGCACACCGCATGGCTGAATGCCTCCTGGTCGTGTCACGGGCACGTGACGCAGTGAGGCAAGAATGTAAGCGGAAGAGAGGGGAATGGGCAGTCATTAGAGGGAAGATACGGACCCCAAATGCTGAAATCCACTGATATAAGCGGCTTTGACAAAGGGCATATCATTTTGGCCCTACGGCTGGAAATGAAATCTCTGAAACGGCAAAACTGGTCGCTTGTTGGCGTACTACCGTCGCGAGCACCTATGGAAAGCAGTTGAAGGATGGTGAAATAACGAGTAGGCCGTGTGGTATTGGGCGACCACGTCTTATCACAAAAAAAGACGTACAGGTCCGATGATCCCCCACTGTGTAATCCAGAATAGGCAGCGATATGTGGCAGATCTGACGACAGTGAACAATGCTGGTGCAGCACAAGTGTTTCGAAGCTAGCCGTTCAAAGACCACAGTTCAACACGGAGCTCCACATCACACGACTCCTACCTGTTCCTGTGTTGACCCAACGAGCCGGCACGGTAGCTCAGCGTGTTCGGTCAGAGGGTTAGTTGCCCTCTACAATAAAAAAAAAAAAAAAACTGAGTTAATCGATCAACAACGAACTTAAATGGAAGTCTTACGACGTCCGCCCACAGCAGATTCAACGAACAAAGGCGAACAAAATGAGATTAAAAAAAAAGACATCGTTAGTTATGATTGCAGCGGGCACAGAATCATTGATTTTCACCGTGGATCAATAGAAACATGTCGTCTGTCGAATGAATGGCATTTCTTGGTCCTTACACGCCGTCATCCAGGCGAATAGATGCACGAAACATGCACCGCGCTGCAGATGCAGGCCGGTGAGGGCAGAATTATGATGCTATGGGGTACATTCACTTGGGCTTCCATGGGATCTGCGGTGGTAATCGAAGGCATCATGACACCAGTGAACTACGTGAACGTTATTGCTGACCAGCTGCATCGCTTCGTGCATGAAGTCTCCCCCTACGGCGACGACATCTTCCAGCAGGATAACTGCCCGTGTTGCAAGATCAGAATGGTGCTACAGTAGCTTGAGGGGCATTATGCTGAGCGCACACTGATGTCTTGGCCAGCAAATGTGCCTGATCTCTACCCATTGGAACACATATAAGCAATTGCTTGACCTGTGCGTAGGCATCTGGTGCCACATACCTCTGCGATCCTGGCAAGGACTTGTAGAATCCATGCCAAGCATAGTCTCTGTTGTGCTGTGTTTGAAAAGTGGAACAACAAACTATTTAACAGGCGGGAGTAATGGTTTGGCTCAATTTACACAGCTGAACTCCTAGCCATAGAAATGGCACTAAAATAGGGCATGACCATAGCAGCTACCCATATCGTAATACTCACGGACTCGCTCTTCGCGGTGCAAACACTAACGTCAGTTAGGGAGTTGGTATCTACCATCATGAATAGCTGCTGTCGTATCAGAGGTGGACAGAACCGGACGTACAAATCATTTGAATGGATCAAAGACCGTGCCGGGATTGTTCGAAAGATTCTAGAGTATTATTCATCAATCTGGACTCTTACTAGGTAAGACTGATAGAAGAGACAGGGAAGATTCAACGCAAGGCGGCACGTTTCGTCACGGTATCGTTTAGTCGGCGCGAGAGCTTTACCGAGATGCTCAAAAAAATCCATGGCCAGACGCTACAAGAGGGGCGTTGTGCATCACGGAGAGGTTTACTATTGACATTTCGAGAGAGTACTTTCCGGGAAGAGTCGGAGACCGCATTACTTCCTCTCACATTCATGTCACGAAATGAATACGGCGAGAAAACTCGAGAAATTAGAGCTAATACAGAGGCTTACCGACAAGCTTTGTTCCCAGGAACCATTCGCGATTTTAACAGGGAAGGAGGGATCAGTTAGTGGTACCAGAAGTACCGTCCGCCACACACCGTCAGGTGGCTTGCAGAGTATTCATGTAGATGGGGAAAACAGTTGATCAATTGGTAAGGACGCAACGAGAAATGGCGTGCAACAACGATGCAGTCCAGCATATGACCTCATTGCTGCAGTAAGACACATTTCCAAAAGCGAACGGAAGATGGTGCGGGAGACCGAAAATCGACACAATGGCACCTTGTACAAACAAATCCAGCCGCATTTACCGTAGGCTTAATGGTATGTTGAAAAGTAGACTCTGAAACTCACCTCAGCTGACATAGGGAATGAGACACAATTGTCAAATATCATTGCCACGTTGAAATTCAATCACCGCTGCTACCACCAACACCTTTATGCACTCCACATTATACTATCGCCATTTTACGACTGTAAGGAGATCTGGGCGTCAACCGTATCTACACTATGTGATCAAAAGTAACCGGAGACCTGGCTGAAAATGATTTAAAAGTTCGTGGCGCCCTCCATCGGTAATGCTAGAATTCAATATGGTGTTGGCCCACGCTTATCCTTGATGACAGCTTCCATTCTCGCACGCATACATTCAATCAGTTACTGGAAGGTTTCTTGGGGAATGGCAGCCCATTCTTCACGGAGTGCTGCACTGAGGAGAGGTATCGACGTCGGTCGGTGAGGCATGGCACGAAGTCAGCGTTCCAAAACAACCCAAAGGTGTTCTATAGGTTTCAGGTCAGGACTCTGCGCAGGCCAGTCCATTACACGGATGTTACTGTCGTGTAACCACTCTGCCACAGGCCGTGCATTATGAACAGGTGTTCGTTCGTGTTGAAAGATGCAATCGCCATCCCCGAATTGCTCTTCAACAGTAGAAGCAAGAAAGTGTTTAAAGCCGGCCGAAGTGGCCGTGCGGTTAAAGGCGCTGCAGTCTGGAACCGCAAGACCGCTACGGTCGCAGGTTCAAATCCTGCCTCGGGCATGGATGTTTGTGATGTCCTTAGGTTAGTTAGGTTTAACTAGTTCTAAGTTCTAGGGGACTAATGACCTCAGCAGTTGAGTCCCATAGTGCTCAGAGCCATTTGAACCAAAGTGTTTAAAACATCAATGTAGGCCTGTGCTGTGATAGTGCCATGCAAAACAACGAAGAGTGCAAGCCCCTCCAAGAAAACAAGACCACACCATAACACCACCGCCTCCGAATTTTACTGTTGACACTACACACGCTGGCAGATGACGTTCACCGGGCATTCACCATACCCACACCCTGCCATCGGATCGCCACATTGTGTACCGTGATTCGTCATCCCACAAAACGTTTTTCCGCTGTTCAGTCATCCAATGTTTACGCTCCTTACACCAAGCGAGGCATGATGTGTGGCTTATGAGTAGCCGCCCGACCATGAAATCCAAGTTTTCTCCTCTCCCGCTTAACTGTCATAGTACTTGAAGTGGATCCTGATGCAGTTTGGAATTCCTGTGTGATGGTCTGGATAGATGTCTGCCTATTACACATTATGACCCTATTCAATGGTCGTCGGTCTACGTCAGTCAACAGACGAGGTCGGCCTGTACCGCTATTGTGCTGTACATGTCCCTTCACGTTTCCACTTCACTATCACATAGGAAACAATGAACCTAGGGATGTTTAGGAGTGTGGAAACCTCGCGTGCAGACGTACGACACAAGTGACACCCTGACCACGTTCGAAGTCCGTGAGTTCCGCGGAGCGCCCCATTCTGCTCTCTCACGATGTGTAATGACTACTGAGGTCGCTGATATGGAGTACCTGGCAGTAGGTGGCAGCACAGTACACCTAATATGAAAAACTGTGTTTTTGGGGGTGTCCGGATACTTTTTATCACATAGTGTTCTTTTACTGCCCTCCACACAGAGGAAAACCATATTGGCTACTTACGGAGCTGGTCCACCTGATCAAGAACTTCATTCGAACGTGTTAACGTGCTATTGACTACAATGAATACGGACATTAATCCCACCTTTTAACACGAATTCCACAAGCAATTTTTTAAACTGTAATCGTTAAGTTATATGTCTCAGAGTAGCATTAGCGTGAAAGAGTGTGTGTGTGTGTGTGTTGTCTAATTCAGGGGAGAGCGTTTGGACAAAAGCTTACTTGCTTAGCAGTCTTTTGTTGTGCCTGTCTGCGAGTCAACATTTCCATTACATGGTAACAGTCTACCTTTTTCATAATATTGTCATGACTCCATCCTGGATTTTCCATTGTTTTAGTTTCTTTTTGTGTGTTTTCGTTAAAACCACCTGTCGTTCTCAATAGTTGACGGTGGATTTCTTTATCTACACCATCATCTACCCACATACTGCGCAAGCCATCCTACAGAGGGTACATCGTACCAGCATTAGTTATTCCCTTTTCTGTTCCATTCGGTAATGGAACGAAAGAGAATCGATTCCCTGTATGATCCTGTGCGGAACCTAATCTCCCTTATTTCCTCCTGATAGTCCTTACGGGAGATGAACTCTGAAGACAGTATAACAGTCCACTTGTTTGTCGCAAATGCTGGTTCTCTAAACATCGTTAATATCGTTTCGCAGAAAGAGTCTCCTTCGCCCCAAGGATGCTCATATAAACTGAAAATGGGAAAGCAACAGACATAAGCGACTTTGACAAAGGGCAGATTGTGATGGGCCAGTATATCGGACTGAGAATTTGGGAAATGGCGAAGCTAGTACATCGTTTGGGTGCCACTGTCGCGATTATCTATGGAGAGTGGTTGCAGGACGGTAGCAGTGGGGCTATAGCGACTTTTGCACACATTTTGTGAAGCTCCGGCTTTGGAAACGTGACGTCACAAACCTTATCAGAGACACCGTACATGACTTCATCAATGACGTTGACTTGATGGCGTCATCAGTGAGGTCATCACCCTTACCAGTGGACAGTCACACCCCGTCATCTCCAACCAATCATAGCACAGTATTAAAAAATTCCAAGGTGCAGGGAACAGTCCAGTTGTGCTAGTGGAAAAAAATCCAGAAATCCCTCCCTCCCCTTATCGCCAACCAATTACACAGCGCAGTATTCTTTATCTCCATACCACAGATTTAAAAAAATCGAAGATGGCAGAAATAGCGCAGTTGTGTCAGTGGAAAGAATTTAAAAAAACCCTTCCCTCTCCGTATTTCTAACCAACCACACAGTGCAGTGCTCCTTATCTCCATTCAGTCATAGCGCAATATTAAAAATCCAGATTGGTGGAAATACACTCCTGGAAATTGAAATAAGAACACCGTGAATTCATTGTCCCAGGAAGGGGAAACTTTATTGACACATTCCTGGGGTCAGATACATCACATGATCACACTGACAGAACCACAGGCACATAGACACAGGCAACAGAGCATGCACAATGTCGGCACTAGTACAGTGTATATCCACCTTTCGCAGCAATGCAGGCTGCTATTCTCCCATGGAGACGATCGTAGAGATGCTGGATGTAGTCCTGTGGAACGGCTTGTCATGCCATTTCCACCTGGCGCCTCAGTTGGACCAGCGTTCGTGCTGGACGTGCAGACCGCGTGAGACGACGCTTCATCCAGTCCCAAACATGCTCAATGGGGGACAGATCCGGAGATCTTGCTGGCCAGGGTAGTTGACTTACACCTTCTAGAGCACGTTGGGTGGCACGGGATACATGCGGACGTGCATTGTCCTGTTGGAACAGCAAGTTCCCTTGCCGGTCTAGGAATGGTAGAACGATGGGTTCGATGACGGTTTGGATGTACCGTACACTATTCAGTGTCCCCTCGACGATCACCAGTGGTGTACGGCCAGTGTAGGAGATCGCTCCCCACACCATGATGCCGGGTGTTGGCCCTGTGTGCCTCGGTCGTATGCAGTCCTGATTGTGGCGCTCACCTGCACGGCGCCAAACACGCATACGACCATCATTGGCACCAAGGCAGAAGCGACTCTCATCGCTGAAGACGACACGTCTCCATTCGTCCCTCCATTCACGCCTGTCGCGACACCACTGGAGGCGGGCTGCACGATGTTGGGGCGTGAGCGGAAGACGGCCTAACGGTGTGCGGGACCGTAGCCCAGCTTCATGGAGACGGTTGCGAATGGTGCTCGCCGATACCCCAGGAGCAACAGTGTCCCTAATTTGCTGGGAAGTGGCGGTGCGGTCCCCTACGGCACTGCGTAGGATCCTACGGTCTTGGCGTGCATCCGTGCGTCGCTGCGGTCCGGTCCCAGGTCGACGGGCACGTGCACCTTCCGCCGACCACTGGCGACAACATCGATGTACTGTGGAGACCTCACGCCCCACGTGTTGAGCAATTCGGCGGTACGTCCACCCGGCCTCCCGCATGCCCACTATACGCCCTCGCTCAAAGTCCGTCAACTGCACATACGGTTCACGTCCACGCTGTCGCGGCATGCTACCAGTGTTAAAGACTGCGATGGAGCTCCGTATGCCACGGCAAACTGGCTGACACTGACGGCGGCGGTGCACAAATGCTGCGCAGCTAGCGCCATTCGACGGCCAACACCGCGGTTCCTGGTGTGTCCGCTGTGCCGTGCGTGTGATCATTGCTTGTACAGCCCTCTCGCAGTGTCCGGAGCAAGTATGGTGGGTCTGACACACCGGTGTCAATGTGTTCTTTTTTCCATTTCCAGGAGTGTAGACGAACTATGTGAATTCAGTCCCACATCCCTCTTCTTCCCAACCAGTCACAGGGAGTCAAATTACGTTACGTAGGATATACAAGTCCCTGTCTCCGACCAGTAAGACTGTACTATTAAAAATAGCACCAAATATGCAGTAAAATTGCGTAACACCCAGATTAAAGAAAAAGATATTTATTATTTCCGAAAGACCCTTACTTCCAGCACAAAAATGGCGAAAGCTACACGGTTTGTGTACACATATACGTCTGACTTAATATTAAAATGACTAAGGTCAAAGATATGCACTGTATTTGGAAAATGGAGCACATAGATGGCATAGTGTTCAACCTACCCCTACTCTTTCCAACATATCAGATGGTTCAAATGGCTCTGAGCACTATGGGACTTAACATCTGAGGTCATCAGTCCCCTAGACTTAAAACTACTTAAACCTAACTAACCTAAGGACACCAAAAACATCCATGCCCGAGGCAGGATTTGAACCTGCGACCGTAGCAGCAGCGCGGTTCCGGACTGAAGCGCCTAGAACCGCTCGGCCACAACGGCCGGCCCAACATATCAGAGCTTAGTATTAAAATGCAAGAGCCAACTACAATGTAGCCTCATCTACACTGAGCTCAAAAGTATCCAAACAACCAGCTAGTACCGAAATGGAAGAACCAATTACAGGGTCTCCCTATCTGGGCTATGTGCTCAAAAGTATTCGAACGACCTGGATAGTTTATAAAAAAAAATACATCACACGTCTCTCTCAGCTTATTAGAATCTAGTATTACTATTACAATGTAGCCCCATCTGGAATACGCTAATAAGAGTTTAAAATTATTTTTTTTATCGAAGTATCTGAATTGCTTAAAATACCAGAAATATTGTCAAGTAGGTTTGCATTACTGGCTTACAGAAAATCGTTAATGGATTGGCCTACCAGTGACATTGATAAATTTCATTCGAATCTATATATCATTTGCTGTGGCATATTGTAACGAGTATGTAACATAGTCTTTATAAATAATTAAAAACCACCAGATGCTTCTATTAGTAAAATATGAATTGCGAATTAGCAATATGTAGTTGTAGAACATGAGTTTTACCTTAAATACTATTCTGTAAGCCCTGGGAAATCATCTGCTGTTTCACATTCCAATACGCTTACTGTCACTAATAATTAGCTTCTCTGTTAAAAAGTATCACAAAATTGATCTCTGTACCACGAGTTGTTCTCATTGTCACCGTCATGTGTCAGTACTGGTAAAAACATTCTGTCTATGTACCAATGTTAGTTTAAGACACAAGAATTTCTTAAAGCAATTATTTTCTCCTTTCATGTGTAAGACGTGTATATTTCTATTGTCTATTTCAAACCACAATTTATGAAAGATGTTTGTATTTTATTAATAGGATTAAGGAGGAATAATTAATATTTGTCATGTTGGAAATAATTGTGGTAGCAGGGAATGTCTGCACCAAAGTATTGTTGGCAAGAGAGACCGCACATTGTTATAATTTTAAAAAAAGGGCGGGAGAGACAGCGTATGGATACATTTTAAGAAAAGAGCGGGAAAGACCGCGCATTGATACATTTTGTAATGGTAGCAGGGATTGTCTGCACCAGAGAGGATTGTTGGCAGGAGAGACCGCACTTTAGCGTTCGTAGGAAGTCAGTAGTAAGCGAGATGTGAAGCGAGTTGGTAGCAGGTCTGAAGCGAGAGGTTGAGAGGAGCAGTGTGCCTGCCAGCCACCAGCTATGATTTACAAGAGATTATAAACGGATGTACAGAGACATCAGCAAACTATCATCATAAGAGGAACTAATATTATTGAATTATTTTCTTTGCGAAACTCAAGACTACTGAAGGTATGTTTGCGCAATGCTAGTTGTAATATTTTTGTAAAAAGTAAAGTAAAGCAGTTAATAGAGTATAGCAAACCAGTGTAAGTATATTCATGTCGCAGTTCGGTGTAGCAGTCAGATGGCGATCCAGTAACAGTAACAAAGGTAAGGAACACTTTTGGGTTATTGCAGATAACGACTGAGAGCCACGACGACGACGACACATTCTATGTTTCGTCGAAATAATCAGAAAACCACTTTTAATAAGCAGCAATTAAATTTGTATGCGAAGATTGAGAAAGAGAATAAATTTCACAGGGTAGATTTCATTTGTTATTATTAAGCAAGAGATCGAAATCCTAAGGAAAGGTTTCATAGGTTATTGTAGAAGGGGAAGTTGCGTAACAAAAAAGAGATATAGAGGAGGCGGGAAGGTTTCACATGATGTCACAGTATTATAAAATGTCTTCAAAGTACGTTGGCAATGCAAAAAGGGGTATATCGATTAAATATCTAGACAGAACAATGCAAATGGATATGAAATGTTATGAACGCGTCAGGTTGGTGGTAGGGAAGCCAAATGGTTTGTTTCATTAGGAGAATTTTGGGAAAGTGTAGCTCATCCATGAAGAAGACGGCGTATAGAACAAGGAGCGACCCATTCTTGAGTACTGTTAGAGTGTTTGGGATCCTGACTGGGTAGGGTTAAACGAAGATACCGTAGCAATTCAGAAGCGTGCTGATAGATACGTTACTGGTACGTTGTATCAGCACGCAAGTATTATGGAGACGCTTTGTGAACTGAAATGGGTGTCTCTGAAGGGAAGTAGACGCTATTTATACAAGGTGCTGCTGCGGAGATTTAGAGAAGCGGCATTTGAGGCAGAGTGAAGAACGATTCTACTGCCACCAACACACGTTTTGTGTAAGGACCTTTAAGATAAGGTGTGCGAAATTAGGGTCAGTACAGAGGCCTTTGGGCTATCATTTTTCCATTGCTCTATTTGCGAATGGAACCGGAAAGGAAATCACTAGTAGTATGTGTTACTCTACGCCATGCACCGTATGGTGGTTTGCAAAGTGTGTATGTAGATGCGTAATTACATTGATTATCACAGTGCTTTCTTCATCAAGTTATTTTTCGTCTATAAAACAAGATTCTGAAATTTAAAGATTGTGTCACAGTGGGAGAGGAGAGGGAAGATAATGTCTCAATAAAGAAATATAATCGATAACAATTACTGAAACTGATTAGGGACCTAGCTGAAGTTAATGCTGCAGTGCCTGTTTTGGTGGGAAGAATAATTAAACGTCCCTTTGGACATGCATACATGTAATTCGAATTTACATTACATTTTGTGACGAATTTTAGAGTACTGGTACATTTTTAACAAGCATCATAGTTTTGGGAAAGTAATTAATTAGAAGCTTTCAAGGTTTTTCTTGTACTTAACCTCACCTATGTTATGAATAATTTTAATAATGGTTAAAGATTATATTTCTGTAGTGAGACATCTTTCCTCTGTCCTCCCACACTGACTCACACTTTGGATTTTTTTTTCTTTATTGAATTTAAATTCCCCATCCGGGGTGGGCTGGCAGCAGCCTCGGTGCCGCTCTTCAGCTGAGAGACAGTAAGTACATAACAGGGAGACATTCAAAACAGAGGATAAACGAAAAAGCAGTGTACACAAAAAACCACACACTGTGACGATTAAAATGACACAAGGCGAAGTACAGCTGGACCATAAAAGTTGCGATGGGTGGTGTATCACAGAGCAATGACGGACAGCAACACTATGTTGAAGTCCAGCACACGATTAAAATCACAGCACTTGACGTCACTGCAGAACAGCACTGAACACAACACTGATGTATCACACTGATGATGAAGAACAAACTGGAAGGATATGCCAGGGGTAGGGCTATGAGGGAGAAGAGAAGTAAAGGGGGGAATGGGCAGTGCTAGAGGGGGAGGAGGGAAGGGGAGATGGGGTGGGGGGCTCATCGAAGGGGGCCAAGGAAGGAAGGATGGTAGAGGAAAACAGCCAAGGAGGGGGTGCAGAGACTCCGGGGGGGGGGGGGGGGGAAGGAGGAAACACCGCTTTGGGGGAATGAGGGGAGAAGAAAAGGGGAGGCCCTGAGGAGGGGGGGAACAAGGCAGGCTACAGTTGGTAGGAAGGGTAGACATCATGGTGAAGTTCATCATCCGGGAAGGGGAGTTGCTGGAAATTTCCCTGATGAAGGAGATGGAGGTTGTGGAGATGGAGAGAGGGAGGGATACAGTGATAGTGTTGTGGCAACAGGCAGGGGATGGAGAGGAAGGAGGACACCAGTGGGTGGGGGAATCAAGCCTGCGGACAGTGTAAAGGATGTGAATATGTTGGAGGAAAATGAGGAGGTGGGGGACGGGGATGAGGTCAAACAGGAGCTGTGTGGGGGACAGAAGGCGGATACAGAAGACAAGGTGGAGTGCATGGCATTCGAGGATTAGGCGGGCCTTTTAAAAGCGGAGAGGGTTGGAGGGGGGGACAGAGATCCAGGCAACGCTGGCATAAAAGGGGATAGGATGGATGAGGTATTTGTAGGTATGTAGGATGTTCGAAAGTTGCAATCCACATGTCTGGACAGACAGGAGTTTCATGAGGCAGAGGAGAGTATAGACTTTCTGCTGGTTGGTCAGGAGATGAAGGGTCCAGGTGAGGTGATGGTCAAGGGTGAGACCAAGGTATCTCATCTCTTAATGGGGTTGAGATGGATGGGACAACCATAAATGGTTAGGTAGAAATTATGGAGACGGAAGGATTAGGTGGTGCAGCCTATGATGATTGCCTGGATCTTGGAGGGGTTGATATGAAGGAATCCAAGTGGTGAACTGGACAAGGTGGGTTTGAAGGGTGTGTTGGGACCATTGAAGGGTAGGATAGAGAGCCAGGAAGGCAGTGTCATCAACATATTGGAGGAAGTGTACAGATGGGTTTGACTTGGGCATATCACCCGTGTACAGGAGATAGATGAGAGGGGAGGGGACAGCCTTGGGGGACGCCAACTGTGGGATAAAAGATACGGGAGTTTGTATCGTGGAGGGTGGCATAGGAAGGACGGCGTGAGAGGAAGGAAACGACCAGATGGACAAAATTGGTAGGCAGGGCGTAGGTTTGGAGTTTAAAGCGGAGACTGGGATGCCATACCTGGTCATAAGCATTTTGGAGATCGAGGGAAAGAAAAATTCGAGGGAAAGAAAAATAGCGGAGCGATGGTAGGTAAGTTGGAGGGAGAGAAGGTGGACGAGGCTAAGGAGTTGATCTTCAGTGGAGAAGGAGGGTCGAAAACCACACTGGGTAAGGGGGAGGAGGTGTTGTTGATTATGGTGGTGATGGATACGATGGGAGATGATGGATTCGAAGACCTTAATGAAGACAAAGGTGATGCAGATAAGACGATAGGAAGAGGCAATGGAAGGGGGTTTGTTGGGTTTGAGAAAGAAGACGACAGTTCATGTTAGAAGTTGGCGGAGAGGATGACTCTGTATAAATCGGCATGGACAGTCAGTAAGGACAAGTGGCATTTTCTGAGGTGGCGGTAGGTGACACAGTCGTGACCAGGGGCCGCGTTGCGTTTTGACCAGAGGATAAGTTTAATGTTTTGTGCTGTGAATGGAGTGTTGATGTTGGAGGGGTTAACTGCCCCAAGTACTGGAGACTGCGAGAGAGTGGATCGACAGAGGTATCAGCGCGTTCCATGATGGTGGGGAAAAGGGAATAATCAAAGTGGGGATCATCCGGGATGGAGAAGACCTTGGATAGGTTGTTGGGAAGGGGGCGGTCGTTATGTTGAAGGGGGTAATAAGTTGCGGAATGGGAACCAGGAAGGCGCACACTTTAGAGTTCAGAATCATGTTTCATTGACAAAACATAACATGATGAAAAAAAACCACTGTGATAATCTATGTAAACATCGCTTTCTTTGCACTGTCAGCGTATTTTGCAGACATTTTACAATATTGTTACGTCCTACATGTAGAAAGTCACTTAAGGGTCTGTTGTATGTCACAAAATCTGTGGTCCATAGATCGAACTTAGAACGTTTTTACCAGTACAGACACTTGTTGGTGATACTGAGAACTACTCAAGATACAGTGAGCGATCTCATAACACTTTTTAAATGGTTCAAATGGCTCTGAGCACTATGGGACTCAACTGCTCAGGTCATCAATGCCCTAGAACTTAGAACTACTTAAACCTAACTAACCTAAGGACATCACACACAACCATGCCCAAGGCAGGATTCGAACCTGCGACCGTAGCGGTCGCGCGGTTCCAGACTGCAGCGCCTTTAACCGCACGGCCACTTCGGCCGGCCAAAGTAAGTGGTCATAATTGGGTTTTGTTGACCGACGTAATCAGAGGCCTTTTTAACAGTGGTGCCTTCTGTTGGTGACAGTACGAAACAGAGGATGTGAAACAGCAGGTGATTGAATATCATGTTTTCAGGGTTTACAGAATAGTATTTAAGATAATAATCACGTTCAAAAACTACGTCTTCCTAATTCGCTGTTCATACTTTAGAAACAAATGCTGGTTTTTAATTATTTCAGGAGAATACAATGTATATTCGTTCCAATATTCCGTAGCAAATGATATATAGATCTGAATGAAATTTGCTGAGGTGGTTGGTGCGCCAGTCCACAAACGATTTTTGTGGAAGTCGGTAATGCAAACATAGTTGGCAACATTTGCGGTCTTTTAGGGAATTCAAATACTTTGACGTATTGTTTGATAAAAATGCTTTGCATAATTTCTAGGCTAGCCCCCAGATGGGGCTACACAGTAATAGTAATACTAGTCTCTGACTGGAATAGAGCAAGGTGTGTGATCTATTAATAGATACAAATAATTCAGCTTGTTCGGAAATTTTTGAGCACAGCCCAGATGGGGCTATATTGAAATTGGGTCTTGCATTTTAATACTAGGCTCTTATTTGTTGGAAAGAGTAGAGGGAAGTTGAACACCATGCAGTGTGTGTGTGTGTGTGTGTGTGTGTGAGAGAGAGAGAGAGAGAGAGAGAGAGAGAGAGAGAGAGAGCGCGAGAGCGTGCGCTCCATTTTCCGTATACACTGCGTATCTTTGACCTTGCAAACGTTTTAGTATTACATCAGAGGTATATATGCGTACATAAATAATGTAATCTGACACTATTTTCTGCTGGAGGTAAATGCCTTTCGGAAATAATGAATATTTTTTAATTCAATCTGGAGGTAGTGTAATAATTAACTGCATATTTAGTGCTAAAATAAAAGTCTGACTACTTGGATATACGTCCACTTGGATTTATAATACTGCGCTTACTGAATGGAGATGAGCACTGTACTGTGTGGTTGGTTGGGGATAGGGAATGGGGAAGGTTTTTACCTATGACACGATTGGACTGTTTCCGCCATTACGGATTTTATTGATACCGTGGTGTGATTGGCTGGAGCTAAGGGTATACTGCACTGTGTAATAGTGTGGTCATAGATGGAGGGAGGGAGGGTTTTTTAATTTTTTCCACTGACGCAAATGGGCTATTTCCGGCATCTTGGATCTTTTTAATACTGCACTATGATTGGCTGGAGATAAGGAGGGGCGTAGCTCAAAATGATTCAAATGGCTCTGAGCACTATGGGATTTAACATCTGAGGTCATCAGTCCCCTAGAACTTAGAACTACTTAAACCTAACGAACCTAAAGACATCACACACATCCATGCCCGAGGCAGGATTCGAACCTGCGACCGTGGCGGTCGCGCGGTTCCAGACTGAAGCACCTAGAACCACTCGACCACAACGGCCGGCAGGGGCGTAGCCACCACCTGATAAGGATGATAACGTCTCTGATGACGTCATCAAGGTCATCGATGACATCATTCATGATGGTAGTGATGAGGATGATGACGTCACTTTTAAAGGTCTGGGGAGCCAGAGCAGCGGACTACTGATGCTGAAACCACGAGTAGTAACAAGGTGCTGGATATTCACATCTCATTACAGATCGTGGTGGTTGGAAGCTTGTCTGCTCTGTACAACAGGGCAGTGCCGATCTACAGCAGATGTGATGATACAGCGCAGTGCTCTTGCGGGCACAAGTGTTTCGGAGCACACCGTTCAAAGCACGTTGTTGAACATGAAGCTTTGTAGCAAACGACTTCTATGTGATCCCATGTTGACCAGACGATATCATCAGTTATGATTCCAGTGGACCATCGAGATTGGACCGTGGATGAATGGAATTGTGTCTCCTGGTTGGAAGAATCGCGTCAGGTCGACGATGGTGCCAGGGTATGCTGAAATGCTGTTCGAAACATGCACCACACTACTGACACAGGTCAGTGGGAGCAGTATTACGCTGTGGGGGGCATCCATCTGAGGTTCCTTGCGACTTGTGGCAGTGATCGAAGACACAGTGACAGCTACGAACTATGTGGACATTACTGCAAATTACTAGCATCCCTTCATACTTCATGTCTTCCCCAATGGCAATGGCACCTTCCAGCAGGATAACTGGTCGTCTTAAAAGGCCAGAATCTTGATACCGCGGTTTGGGGAGCATGATACTTGACACAGTTTGATGTCTTGGCCACCATATTCGTCTGACCTGAAACCGATGGAACACATGAGATGCTATCTGGAGCCATCTCCGTTCCCACAAATCACTGGCCCGTAATTTATGGGAACTGTGTGAACTGCACGTAGACATTTGATGCCGCATTTCTCCGGAAACCTATCAATGACTTGTCGAATCCATGATACGCACAGTCGGTGATGTATTCGTTCGAAAGGCGGGCCAACACTGTGTGAGCTGCACGTAGACATTTGGTGCCGTATGTCTCCGGAAACGTATCAATGACTTGTCGAATCCATGAAAAGGACAGTCGGTGATGTACTTGCGTTCGAAAGGCGGACCAACACGTATTAAGCAGGTGGTCGCAAGGTTTTGGTTCATCAGGTCTGTTTTTTGTTCTTAACCTATAATACCTTGACATATCGAATATCCGTGTTAATGTGATCCATGGATGAATAAAACTACTGTTTCTGCTACTAACATTACTGTTATTATTATTAGGTCGCGCTAGGGTGTTGAATGCAATTTCCTTCACAGGGTTACTTACATTCCATAAATCTGCCAACGACTTTAATTCTTCTACGTTGTTGCCCTGTTATGGTATTCACGTGTTCCACATCATGTCTCCTCGACTGTTACTCGTCCTTATGTGAGCAATGTGACTGACTCAACACATTTAACCACTACTGCTGAAATATGATGCTTTAAGCTACAGGTGATTTCGAAAATAATGAAAACACTGGAAGAAATGCAATTTGTGTTTTGTTGCAGCGCATTTATACTGTCTTGTAGTTATGACAACTGGCGATTACGTTTGTGAATTCCTCCCAATCATATATTGTTCCATTCATCTCGCAGTACAGCTTTTAGTATCGACAGCGATGAGTGTATAGGAAATCTGCACCGATTTTTCCTTTCAAAAGCAGAACGTAATTCTTGTTAATGATGACGTCGGGTGATTTGGCTACCCATTGGAGGTTTTTCAAATTATGCAAGAACAGGGCTAACAGCTTGAACTGGGGCATCTAATGTTGGAGGACGGCGTCCATTTACGCAAAATCTGTATCAGTGCAACACCGGGTCGCTTACAATGGCTGTGTGTTACAAACTAGGGGTCTAAGAATGGCGCAAGGAAATACCATAATTCTTCCCCCAGCGTCATCATAGAAACACATGCGTGGCAAATAGACAGCTAGTATAAGCATCCAACATACATACAGAAAACCTGTCCGATCGTACTACTCCCTACCACTCATTGCTGACCTACAATACACGGCGGGAAGTAACACCCACACAAAGCGTTGTTTAAAACGTCATGTGATACAGTGTAAGTACCTTGCTTGAAAATCACAGACTAGTTTTTCGTAAGATTGAGTCAGCACAGAGAACTGAGTGATCTAATCAGTTTCAAGTTCAGTCAGGGACTACTTGCTAAGGTAGTGCAAAGGAGAAGCGCCGTGGAAGAGCTAAGTCGAGTGATCTCTACCTAAACTAGGTGTGCAACTGCAGCTGGGTATGGGTGCCGGCCGAAGATATTTGTACCTGATGGCCGCGTGTTGTAGTTACCCAAGAAACATTGTGTCGCTTCAACGCAAAAGAAAATATTTTTCGAATCTACATCCACTTGAAACTTCCTGGCAGATTAAAACTGTGTGCCCGACCGAGACTCGAACTCGGGAACTTTGCCTTTCGCGGGCAAGTGCTCTACCAACTTTTTTTTTTTTTTTCGCAGGCAAGTGCTTTACCAACTGAGCTACCGAAGCACGACTCACGGCCGGTACTCACAGATTTACTTCTGCCAGTACCTCGTCTCCTACCTTGCAAACTTCACATCAGCGCACACTCCGCTGCAGAGTGAAAATCTCATTCTGGAAACATCCCCCAGGCTGTGGCTAAGCCATGTCTCCGCAATATCCTTTCTTTCAGGAGTGCTAGTTCTGCAAGATTCGCAGGAGAGCTTCTGTAAAGTTTGGAAGGTAGGAGACGAGGTACTGGCAGAAGTAAAGCTGTGAGTACCGGCCGTGAGTCGTGCTTCGGTAGCTCAGTTGGTAGAGCACTTGCCCGCGAAAGGCAAAGTTCCCGAGTTCGAGTCTCGGTCGGGCACACAGTTTTAATCTGCCAGGAAGTTTCATATCAGCGCACACTCCGCTGCAGAGTGAAAATCTCATTCTGGAAACATCCCCCAGGCTGTGGCTAAGCCATGTCTCCGCAATATCCTTTCTTTCAGGAGTGCTAGTTCTGCAAGATTCGCAGGAGAGCTTCTGTAAAGTTTGGAAGGTAGGAGACGAGGTACTGGCAGAAGTAAAGCTGTGAGTACCGAGCGTGAGTCGTGCTTCGGTAGCTCAGTTGGTAGAGCACTTGCCCGCGAAAGGCAAAGTTCCCGAGTTCGAGTCTCGGTCGGGCACACAGTTTTAATCTGCCAGGAAGTTTCATATCAGCGCACACTCCGCTGCAGAGTGAAATTCTCATTCTGGATACATCCACTTGATTCTACTACATCGAATTTTTCATACTTCTGGAGAAGAAACTTGAGAGTAATAAGAACATCGGCAGGCTGATCATAAACTGATTGTACTTTATTTTCATTTTACTAATTCATTCCATTGTGAAAATCAATTCCTTGTGATGCACACCTTTAAATTAGAGTCCCAAACAACACAGACGCCCCCGAAACAAAGTTAACGTCGTTTTCGTAGACATACCAGTATTAGCGATAAAAATTACCAATGAACTATGCATATACTCTTTATGCAGAAACAGATGTTAACCTGTGCAGGGACACTTTATTGTAACTCATTTTTAATATTTTCGTATTTGGTATATGATGTGATGCATTGTCTACCAACATTTATGTTGCTACTCATCGCCTCAGAGATTCGTACAACAATATATTTCTCTCAACAGGGCAATAAATGTAGAGTTAACAGGAAAATTATTTTCACTTCTGGATACTTCATGTAATCTACTTTGCCAACAGGTATACATGCAGGACGTGCCAAATATTGGATTTTTGTTGTCAATGCTTTTTAATTGGCTTCAGGCTATAGATATTCAATGCACCTTCGCAATTTTAATTTAAAAAGATAGTAATAATTTTATGATACCATTTGCAGAACAATACCGCATGAGAAACTATAAAATTCTTTACTCATATGAAGGAAGAGATTATTCTGCTCATGTGGCGGGCGCGTCACGAAGCATTACAATATTGTGTTGATCAGGTAATTCTCCAACTTCATATACTGTCGCGGTAAATAACGTAGGGCTGACAACCAGAAATAAATAAAGTTTACCCGTTTACACAGCTACCGGAACTTTTACAGATGACAGGAATGCGCATGCTACTTTCCAGAACACAAGTCAAAATTATTAAGCCAGTCACCTCATCTTGTAGTCCTCCCTTCACTTAGTTTTGTAGGAACTATTTTGAATATTAATTTGAATTTATATTCTGAATGAATATTCATTTAGATACCGTTACTATGTCATAATGTTGACAACTAATCTTTGCCGCGCGGCTTAAGGCGCCATGTCATGTCACGGATTGCGCGGCCCCTCCCGCCGGAGGTTCGAGTCCTCCCTGGGGCATGGGTGTGTGTGTGTGTGTGTGTTGTTTTTAGCATACGTTACTTTAAATAGTGTGTAAGTCTAGGGACCGATGACCTCAGCAGTTTGGCCCCTTAGGAATTCACACACATATTTAACTAACCTGTAGCTGCTCTTGTGTGCTATAGCCAGCACTCAGTGTGCACTATCTGATCAAAGCATCTGGAAACTTATTAGTGGACATTACTATGAACTGTGTCCGCCCTTCGCTTTTATGACGGTTTCAGCTCTGCTGCGGATGTTTTCAGTGAGATGTCTGAATGTCTGTCGAGAAATGGAAGCCCGTTCTTCTTCAAGAGCCGAAACCAAAGAAGGTAGTAGTATTGGATGCTGTTGTCTGGGCGAATTCAACGTTCTAACTCATCTTAAAGCCGTTACACTGAGTTCGGGTCAGGACTCTGCAGAAGATTTTATTCCAGGAATGTTATTGTCCACATCTATTCCCTTATACATGCTGCTTTATGTTAGGCTGCAATGTCATGCTGATACAGTCATCGTCTCTGGACTTACGCAGTTCGCTGTGTTGTAACATGTGTTCATATCCTTCCACATTTAGTGTTTCCTTACGCGCAGTAGGAGAAACACGCCCTAAATACGAAAAAATATCCACATACAATAACATCACCTCCTCGGCACTTCGCTGCTGGCGCCGTTCTCCAGGCGTACGCCAAACCCAAAACCTTCCATCCAATTGCCACAGCGTACAGCGGGAATCTTCACTGCAAGTCACCCGTTTTCAGTCGTCCACTGTCCAGTGGTTCAAATGGTTCAAATGGCTCTGAGCACTATGGGACTCAACTGCTGAGGTCATTAGTCCCCTAGAACTTAGAACTAGTTAAACCTAACTAACCTAAGGACATCACAAACATCCATGCCCGAGGCAGGATTCGAACCTGCGACCGTAGTGTCCAGTGGCGTCGCTCTTTACGCAACCCCAAGCGTCGTATATTAATGATTAGAGGAATCATGGCTGTTCGATCACTGTCATTGTGTTACCTGGACTGCTGATAGCACTTTGGAACCCACTAGTTATTCCTCTGCTGATTTCATATTTCGTGTCATTTTTTACAACCACCCTCCGCAGTGCTCGACGGTGCCTGTCCGTCAGTATATGAGGTCTGCCTGGTCCACGTTTACCTATGATAGTGCCATCACGTGTCCACTTCACAATCATCTAACCAACAGGGAAATTGAGCAGCCTTAGAAGGACTGAAATGTCGCTGATAGATTTGTTACTCATGTGACAACCGATGATTACACATTAAAAATCACTAAACTCTCCTTAGCGACCCATTCTGCTGTTTCTGTATCTCTACTGACAACTCAACACTTCCCGTCTCTTTTTACACTGAAGATCCAAAGAAACTGGTACGCCTGCCTAATATGGTGCAGAGCCCCCGCGAGCACGCTGAAGTGCCGCAACACGACGTGGCATGGACTCGACTAATGTCTGAAGTAGTGCTGCAGAAATTGACACCATGAACCCTGTAGGGCTGTCCATAAAAACGTAAGAGCACGAGGGGGTGTAGATCTCTTCTGAATTGCACGTTGCAAGGCATTCCAGATATGCTCAATAATGTTCATGTCTGGAGAGTTTGGCGGCCAGCGGAAGTGTTTAAACTCGGAAGAGTGTTCCTGGTGTCACTCTGTACAATTCTGGACGTGTGGGTGTCGCATTGTCCTGCTGGAATTACCCAAGTGCATCGGAATGCATAATGGACACGACTGGATGCAGGTGATCAGACAGGATGCTTACGTACGTGTCACCTGTCAGAGTCGTATCTAGACGTATCAGGGGTCCCATATCACTCCAACTGCACACGCCCCACACCATTACAGAGCCTCCACCAGCTTGAACACTCCCCTGCTGACATGAAGGGTACATTGATTCATGAGGTTGTCCCTATTAACGTACACGTCCATCAGCTCGATAAACTTGAAACGAGACTCGTCCGACCAGCCAACATGTTTCCAGTCATCAACAGTCGCATGTCGGTATTGACTGGCCTAGGCGAGGCGTAAAGCTTTGTGTCGTGCAGTAATCAAGGGTACATAATTGGGCCTTCGCCTTCAAAACCCCATATCGATGATGTTTCATTGAATGGTTGGCACACTGACACTTGTTGATGGCCCAGCTTTTAAATCTGCAGCAATTTACGGAAGGGTTGAACTTGTGTCACATTGAACGATTCTCCTCAGTCGTTGTTGGTCCCGTTCTTACGGGATCTTTTCCCGGCTGCAGGGATGTCGGAGATTTGATATTTTGATTCCTGATATTCACGGTACACTCGTGAAATGGTCGTACCGGAAAATCCCCACTTCATCGCTACCTCGGAGATGCTATGTCCCATCGCTCGTGCGCCGCCTATAGCACCACGTTCAAACTCACTTAAATCTTGATAACTTGCCATTCTAGCAGCAGTAACCAATCTAACAAAGGCGCTAGACACTTGTTGTATTATATAGGCATTGCCAACCGCAAAACCGTATTCTGCCTGTTTACATATGTCTGTATTTGAATACGCATGCGTATACTAGTTTCTTTGGCGCTTCAGTGTATATTGGTGGGTACGTCTCTAGTGGTGAACTCTGCATTACCTACGGGAGTCCGGATGCTTTTGATCGGACAGGGTACACCGCCGGACTCTAGACGTCTGTTGCCAGAAGTTTTACGTTCAGTATTTTAGTTCTATGCAGCAATGTGCAGTATAACAGTGATGTTTAGTTGAAACATATACAGATGTAGTAGTGACACATGTTTACGCATCTGTGAAGTGAGAAAAAACTAAGTTACAGTAAAGAAATTTAATTAGAGATTGTTGTACCGCCATTCAGCAGCTACCGTCAACCATCCTTTCATTCCACACCACGATGTGGCCCTAACTGCTGGCTAAGCAGTGCGGTCATAGCAATGGTAGTATTAAGTGTACCGTAAAAATCAGTAGTCAGACGTGATTCTCAGCTGTTTCAGAGCAATTCAGTTACAGTCTCAATACAGAAGCAGCTGGGATGACGCTGTCTTATGTCGTGTCCGGAACAAAAAACTCACGACGTCTCTTAGAGGTGCGCAAATGAATCCTTTGTTATTGTAAGGTTCTGTGTACCGATCACTCACGGTTCCGTCATGTGTGGGAACTTAGCAGATGCCTCGATAGTGGTAAATTAGGTGGAGGTGGCGTGAGGGTGGGGGGCTGTTTCTCTTGTTTTCGGCTCGAGCAGTTGGTGTTTGGTGCGAAATAAATGAATGTGCGTACTTACCAAAACGTTTCAGCTAATAGAATCCTTACCACACTGAGAAAAGTGTTTGGTTCGATATGTTTCTGTATGAGCACAAAAATACTCCTGTCCTCTAAACAGAAATTACTGCACCTTAGTTCAAAGGAAAGCACGCGGATTTTCTGAAGGGGCAAGCTTGGACACTCGACCTGTGTTACAATGACTGTCTTGCAAATGCGACGGAGCATCGGCTGTGTGTCCGATTGATTCATGTACAAATCTAGAAACCACTTTTCTCTATGCTTCAAACAGAATTAGTAAAACGGAAATAAATTTCATATGAATGTACTGGTCTTAACTAAGGGTAAGAGAATATGGAAGTTTAGATGTTAACGTCCCGCCGACGTGGTGGCCATTGGAGATGAAACGCAATCTGGTATTGGGAAAAGAGATCGGCCGTGTCCTTTCAATAGCGCCAACCTGGAATTTGCTTTAAGCGATTAAGGCAAACCAGTGGAAATCTAATCTTACATGGACGGTTGGGAATCTGAACACCGCTCTTCGCGAATGCGAATCAATATTTTAAACATTCCAGCATATCGCTTACAAATTTAAAAGCCTCCTGCCATATCGCCGGCCGAAGTGGCCGTGCGGTTCTAGGCGCTGCAGTCTGGAACCGCGAGACCGCTACGGTCGCAGGTTCGAATCCTGCCTCGGGCATGGATGTGTGTGCTGTCCTTAGGTTAGTTAGCTTTAACTAGTTCTAAGTTCTAGGGGACTAATGACCTCAGAAGTTGAGTCCCATAGTGCTCAGAGCCATTTGAGCCTCCTGCCATATCGATGTATATGTTTTCCGATAAATCATCTGAATAATATCTATCCTCATGATATGAAGGTACAATACGGTTATTTGTAATGTATCAGAAAGAGTAACCCTCATTCGAAAAACATTGTTAGGATTGAAGTAGCAAACTGTTTCTATTTAAATTTTGTTGTTGAGAGGATAAAAATGGTGCAAATGGCTCTGAGCACTATGAGACTCAACTGCTGAGGTCATTAGTCCCCTAGAACTTAGAACTAGTTAAACCTAACTAACCTAAGGACATCACAAACATCCATGCCCGAGGCAGGATTCGAACCTGCGACCGTAGCGGTCTTGCGGTTCCAGACTGCAGCGCCTTTAACCGCACGGCCACTTCGGCCGGCGTTGAGAGGATAGGTCATTGTGGATTCACAAACAAGTTTTGACAAGAAATTTGTTTAGATTTTATAAAGCTTTTAACCGTTTCTTTGTTGTTCAATGAACTCGTTAATCAGATACCAAAGAAAGAAAGAGTCATCGTAGATTTATAACAGTTTTTTTTTTACATCAGTAACATTAAAATTACTTAAAGATATACTTATTATTTTAGTTGAATGATGACTCAGAGGAATGATGTTCAAGAGTGGGGCTAATCACTGGTGTGCAAAACGTAAGGACGAAAATACACTCCTGGAAATGGAAATAAGAACACATTGACACCGGTGTGTCAGACCCACCATACTTGCTCCGGGCACTGCGAGAGGGCTGTACAAGCAATGATCACACGCACGGCACAGCGGACACACCAGGAACCGCGGTGTTGGCCGTCGAATGGCGCTAGCTGCGCAGCATTTGTGCACCGCCGCCGTCAGTGTCAGCCAGTTTGCCGTGGCATACGGAGCTCCATCGCAGTCTTTAACACTGGTAGCATGCCGCGACAGCGTGGACGTGAACCGTATGTGCAGTTGACGGACTTTGAACGAGGGCGTATAGTGGGCATGCGGGAGGCCGGGTGGACGTACCGCCGAATTGCTCAACACGTGGGGCGTGAGGTCTCCACAGTACATCGATGTTGTCGCCAGTGGT
Organism: Schistocerca nitens; assembly: GCF_023898315.1. Taxonomy (NCBI): domain Eukaryota; kingdom Metazoa; phylum Arthropoda; class Insecta; order Orthoptera; family Acrididae; genus Schistocerca; species Schistocerca nitens. The sequence goes on from NC_064616.1 coordinate 914,845,519, forward strand.
CGGCGGAAGGTGCACGTGCCCGTCGACCTGGGACCGGACCGCAGCGACGCACGGATGCACGCCAAGACCGTAGGATCCTACGCAGTGCCGTAGGGGACCGCACCGCCACTTCCCAGCAAATTAGGGACACTGTTGCTCCTGGGGTATCGGCGAGGACCATTCGCAACCGTCTCCATGAAGCTGGGCTACGGTCCCACACACCGTTAGGCCGTCTTCCGCTCACGCCCCAACATCGTGCAGCCCGCCTCCAGTGGTGTCGCGACAGGCGTGAATGGAGGGACGAATGGAGACGTGTCGTCTTCAGCGATGAGAGTCGCTTCTGCCTTGGTGCCAATGATGGTCGTATGCGTGTTTGGCGCCGTGCAGGTGAGCGCCACAATCAGGACTGCATACGACTGAGGCACACAGGGTCAACACCCGGCATCATGGTGTGGGGAGCGATCTCCTACACTGGCCGTACACCACTGGTGATCGTCGAGGGGACACTGAATAGTGCACGGTACATCCAAACCGTCATCGAACCCATCGTTCTACCATTTCTAGACCGGCAAGAGAACTTGCTGTTCCAACAGGACTATGCACGTCCGCATGTATCCCGTGCCACCCAATGTGCTCTAGAAGGTGTAAGTCAACTACCCTGGCCAGCAAGATCTCCGGATCTGTCCCCCATTGAGCATGTTTGGGACTGGATGAAGCGTCGTCTCACGCGGTCTGCACGTCCAGCACGAACGCTGGTCCAACTGAGGCGCCAGGTGGAAATGGCATGACAAGCCGTTCCACAGGACTACATCCAGCATCTCTACGATCGTCTCCATGGGAGAATAGCAGCCTGCATTGCTGCGAAAGGTGGATATACACTGTACTAGTGCCGACATTGTGCATGCTCTGTTGCCTGTGTCTATGTGCCTGTGGTTCTGTCAGTGTGATCATGTGATGTATCTGACCCCAGGAATGTGTCAATAAAGTTTCCCCTTCCTGGGACAATGAATTCACGGTGTTCTTATTTCAATTTACAGGAGTGTATATTTCGCACCACGTGTCACTGCCAAGTAACATAGCTCGATGAAACTTGAACTATACATAGAAGGAATTGATGCAGTGCAATACAACAGGTAAGACAGGTAAGTGTAAGAAATATGGAATAAGGCGAACAGAAATGACACTTTTATTCAAGAACAGTAATTGCAGTGAATTCACCGCAATTCATGGTGGTTCCCTGGACTTTACAAAAGACATTACATGGTTCTTAGTAGTGTGTGTGACCGCTACTGACGGCAATGTGCTTCCACGCTGGCCAAGATGTTGGTAAGGAGTTCTTGTGGTAGAGCATTCCATTCTACCACCAGTGCGGTTGCCAACTAGTAGATGGTCGTTAGTCCACGTGGACATGCCGCAGTACGTCTTCCCAACGCATCCCATGGATGGATTTAAATCGGGGGAACGAACAGGCCAGGCCATTCGCCGAATATCCACTCGTTCCAAGAACTTCTCCAAGAGCGCTGATCAATGCGGTCGCATAATGTCATCCAAAAAGGTGAAATAAGACCCAAATGTGATATCTACCGCGCAATAAGAACACTGCCTGGACCAGCAATGTAGAACAAATTTAATATTAAGCACATGAACTCAAAGCTCCTTCTTGAAGTACGTTTTCACATCAGTAGTGTATGGTTAGGTCAAAGTAGAGTATGACTGACACAGTAACTGCGTGCTGAGCTGAAAACCTCGAGAGGTAACGAAGTAAATTTCTGAGTGCACTCTGGAACGAGAAAATTAATAATACGAAGCACTGCGATAGCCAATACTGATGTCCACACATTTCTCCTGTGCAGAGGCCACATCTTGGTGTAGCCTTATGATGGTACTGGCTGCTCCACGGAGAGGAGATTGCTGAGTGGGATATGGCGTTGAAGATCCTGATATTTCCTTAGACTCTGATGAACTGCTACTGCAGTTGGCTCTTACTGGATGTAGGCCTAAACACTGCGAAAGTGATAGGATACAGCTGAATATATTTGTGGACATGTGAACCTCCAGGAGGCAAGTAGGTCCACAGGGGCAGTGACCATTTGTGGCGATCACGCTGCCACCTGCTGGCCGATACCCTCTGACTGTCGTCTGCTGGAGTGGCCCCTGTGGCTTTGCTGTGTAGGTCATCTGCTTGACGCTGATGCATGACTGCTTGCTCTGCGAGAGGGCGAATAGCATCACTCACTCCCCTCCCGTCCCCCTCACCGCCGATGGACGAGAGGGTGTGGCGCGTCTCGAAATCCCAGGAAGAGACTGTCTTCCTGCCAGCAACCAGCGGAACCGGTGAAATTTGATGGCTGCTATCGACGTCCATGGATTTGGGCTCTCAGCATGGGAAGGCTGAACTTGTCAGCTACTGGCGAGTGCGTGGCAAGTTGTGGTGGCGGTTGGAGTTTGCTGTCGATGGTTCTGGGTGTCGAGAAATGAGACTCAGGAACAAAAAGCTATGGAAGACGTCCAGTTGATAAGTTTGTGGCATTTAGGGCCATCTTTAGCTGAACCTTGACCATTGTCTGACCTAACAGATGCGTTACAATTGCCGAAATCATGTGTTGGAAACCCTTGGAATTGATGAGCACCCAGATCTCACCCTATAGGGAGCATTGGTGGAGACTCGACAGCAAAGTAGTCGGGTGAATAACGAGAGTTTGCGATCGATGCGGCCTGCCATACAGTCTTTCAGCTGAATTAGATCCATCTTGTCGTGAGGAGCGAAAGGAGGTTGAGAACAATGTGAGAGCCTCACCCAACGCTTGGTACTGGTGCATCTCAACCGTCTCCACCAGGCTGTTGGACGATGGGTGGAAGTGTGTCATGTGCATCCAGGTGATGCCACTATCTGAACAAAAATGCTGAAATCAGTGGATGTAAACTGACGGCAGTTATCTGTCACGATGGTTTCTGGGAGCTTCTCAATGGAAAATTTCAAGCCAGCGCTTGGATTGTTTTCACAGAAGATGTTGAAAACATTTGAAACACTTACGGGAAACTGATGCCTGCGTCAGTGTCAATTAACCAGAAGTATCCCAAGAAAGGGACCGCATAGTCTAAGTCGGGGCGAGACCATGGTGATGATGAGTCCAATATCACCTGGATGCAGCTGCCTGTTTACTCTGGCAGGTTGTGGTGCATGCTGCAATCAATTTAGTAACATCGTTATCAATACCTCTCCAATATACATGTTCGCGAGTCAGTCGTTTGGTCAGGACTATTCCCAAATGACCTTCATGTAGGAGCATCAGTATGCGTTGCCGGATGGTTCGTGGAATCATGACTGATGTGTGACCATTCTCCCCCTGAGGCAAAAAGACGCAACAGAGAGTTGATAGTTCGTTTATGCGATACCAGTAGGCTTGCACTTCTGGATGGTCTAGTTGTTTGTGATCTACTAATTGAAATAATTTGTGAATGACTGGGTTGTTTAAAAATTGACGGGCGACGACTGCCGAATCCAAGGGGAAGTCGGCAATGGCTTCTTCTGCTTTGGTATTCACGTTCAAACAGACCTCTGGCACTGTGTCGAGCTTTGGGTCTTGCCCATGGGGTAGTCTTGAGAGGATATCAGCATTGGCATGTTGCGTCATGGACCTATATTGTATGTTGTAGGTGTACCCCGACAGGGACAACGCCTATCGTTGGGGCAACGTGATGTTCTGGTTGGAATGTTGGAGTTGGCCTTGAATAGCGGCAAAAGAGGTTTATGGTCTGTCAATAGAGTAAAATATCTGCTGTACATGTAATCATGGGACTTTTTGAGAACAAAAATTATAGCCAGGGCTTCCTTATCTACTTGGCTGTGATTACATTGTGTTTGTGTTAGCGTCTTCCAGACATATGCAATAAGGCACCCAATCAACCTCATGAGTCAGGATTCCCAAGACACAGTCTTATGTATCTGCTGCCACAGTTAAGGGCTTGTAGGCTGTAACGTTGCAGGCTGTGAGATATTTTGGATGAAGGAGATATTATTTGAGGTGCTGGAAATCCATGTCGCATAAAGGAGTCCAATTCCACTTAACGTTTTTTCATAGATGCTGCTGGAGTGGTTCAGCGATGGCCGCTGCATGAGGAATGAATTTTCTAAAGTAGGCGAATTGTCCAAGTACAGATTTTAGTTACTTGGTGTCACTGAGGGCTGGAAGTTTCTAGAGAGCCTGGATATTGTGTGATAGGTACTGCATCCCCACTGCACTGAATACGGGTCCCAAATATTCTACTCGTGGTACAAAAAGCAACATTTGTCCATGTTACACTTGAGAGTGGCTTGCTGGAGCACATCAAATAACACTAAATCTTGATAATTTTTACCAGTAACAATAATATTGTCTAAGAAGATGGCCATCTCTAGTACCTCTCATGTGTGATGCTCTAAGTAGCATTGAAGGACTGGCAGTGGACTGATAATGCCAGAGAGGAGCTGATTATACGGGAAAATGGAGTGGTGATGACCAAGAAGTTTTTTGACAGTTCTTCTAGCAGGAGTTGGTGATGAACATCACGTGAATCAATTTTTGCGAAGATCTTGCCACTAGTGAAGTGCGCCATGATGTCTTCTACTGTAAGTATAGGTTAAGCATCAATGATGGACTTGGTGATAGTTGAAGTTTTGAAGTCTCCACAAATCTGTAGAGAATCAAAAAAATGGCTCTGAGCACTATGGGACTCAACTGCTGTGGTCATAAGTCCCCTAGAACTTAGAACTACTTAAACCTAACTAACCTAAGGACAGCACACAACACCCAGCCATCACGAGGCAGAGAAAATCCCTGACCCCGCCGGGAATCGAACCCGGGAACCCGGGCGTGGGAAGCGAGAACGGTACCGCACGACCACGAGATGCGGGCTGTAGAGAATCTTTCAATTTTTTTCACTATGAGGGTGGGAGTGGCTTACTGCCTGTTGGGGACTGGGATTAATATGCCCTCATCCTGCAGGAGTTGGAACTCGCTCTGAAGCTTATCACTGAACACACACACGCACAAAAACATTGTTCACTTTAAACCAGTTGTTCATAGCCGAGGGCAGGAGCGCGACATACGTCTCAAATCCTGTGACGCTGGTAGGAGGACGAGAGGGAGCTGATTCAGATTTGGAGCAAAGAACCCGCAGTTTTCGGCTGGCCAGGAACGCTTGGATATTGTTAGCAGCATCATGGGCTTCCCTCTCCGGGGAATTAAATACCTATAACCCTAAGGTGTTCATAGGCCCCTTCACATTAAACGCGAGGAAGCGTGCTGTGAATGAAGCTGCCTGTTACTGGACTTGTGCAGTAATGTCGCCCTTGACTGTGGTAGTATCTTTGTTGTAGCTCTTGAGTTGTTTGGGGAAGCATGAATCGGAAGCGAGCCCAAGTGGTGGTGATATGTATCTCAATCGGCAATCGTCGTCGAGGAACCTGCATCGATTTGGAAAACCACTGGAACGGTATTGACAGCCACTGTCAGCGTTAAGAGCGTATCGGGAATAGGGAGAACAGGCTAGCATGCAGTACATCAGGAGGTTATTCACCAAGGACCCCATCTGATCCAGAATCTGGAGGGTCCAGGCGAGTGCAGCCCACGTTGATTTTGAGACATGACTGACAGGCTTCCGCCTTGTGTCCCATTTTTCCACAGGCCGAGAATTTGGTTCAAGGATAGTAGCACTGTTGACGATGATCGTTCATGCGGTAGAACGCGCAGCTCGAGTTTGGGTTGAGCTGCTGCAGTAAATAGTACACACATAGGTCCAAAAGAATGCAAGCTGCTGAACATCACCTTTGATGCCGTACAAAAGGAATGTTGTTCAAGCCAAGTCATGTAGTCTGCTCATGGCTCAACCTTTTTGTCACATAAAATGAAAATTAAAACACCTGCAGCCGTCTCTTTTACATTTAATTTATTTACGCAATCAGTTTCGGTGTTCCATTACACTATCTTCAGGACCTTTGACCAACGTAAATTGGGAAGAGGTCTAATCTCGCGTGCAGTCATAGAAGGAGCCAATTCTAAATAACTGGCGTCAGTAGATCGCTGGTTTACACGACACTATCCCATCGTTCATCAAAAAACGATCCTGCTCATTAGGAATGAACTGGCCTGGCGCAGCTCGGGGTCCAGTCTCAATACTGTGAAGGCACCAGGATGCAGTCAGGTCTATTTGCGACCATGTGACCCCGCGGAACTCACGCTGTCACCTGCTGGCCCAGTTGGCGCACGAAACCTTCTGCCTGTCATATGCTGAGGCTGCCCCTGCAACTGTGCTGTGTAGGCCACATGCTTGACGCTAAAGTATGACTGGTTGGTATGAGAGAATACGGACAGCTCCGACATTGCGCCAGGCAACCCTGAAAAGAAGCGAACTGGGAAGGAGTACAGTGTCACAATAACACTGACCGGTGAGTGTATCGTGTTCAAAGATTTGGTAGTCAGAACGCCGGCGCAACATTGTGCCTACCCACACAATAATACATGGACCACCGAAACTAAATGGTTCAAATGGCTCTGAGCACTGTGGGACTCAACTGCTGAGGTCATAAGTCCCCTAGAACTTAGAACTACTTAAACCTAACTAACCTAAGGACATCACACACATCCATGCCCGAGGCAGGATTCGAACCTGCGACCGTAGCGGTCGCGCGGTTCCAGACTGTAGCGCCAGAACCGCTCGGCCACCAGCGGCCGGCCCACCGAAACTATTTTGTTCGACAGTGCCGGACGTACCCTCATATGGCGGGGGTGCGAACACACAGGGCACGCAGGAGTATTGTCGAACGTGATCGTTTTGGTGGTTCAGGTGTTGTGATGCCGGGTGGCTTGATATTGCATGGCGTACTGACTTCCAGATCTTTAGCACGGTATACTCACCATTCAACGCTACTGTGACGCTGTACTCCTTCTCCATGTACGTCTTTTCAGGGGTGCATTACACCGTGACTTCATTTTCATGGATGACAATGCGCAATTGTATCGAACAGCCAAGATGGAGGCGCTCTTGGAACTAGAGGATGTTCAGCGAATGGAATGATCTGCCCCCCACCTCCCCCAGTTTAATCCCATCGAGATCTTGTGGGATGCGTTGGAGAGTCGTATTGCAGCACATCCACCTGCACCATTGACCATCCAGCAGTTATCAACTGCGCTGGGGGAGCAATGGAACGCCCTACCACAATACTTCCTTACCAACGATATGGCCAGCATGACACCGCGTTACAGAGCATGCGCTGCCGTCCATGGTGTTCAGACACCCAATTAAGGATATTGTCCTACCTTTTGTAATGTTCAGGGGACAACTGAGTCGCGGTGACTTCAGTATAATTATTGTATTTGAATAAAAGTGTTTTTCTGTTCGTCTCACTGCGTGCTCCTTCTGTATTTTTAGTGTAGCTGCTCTTTCTATGTATGGCCCAAGTTTCATCGAGCTATGTTACCTGGCAGTGACACATCATGGAAAGTTACTTTGGTCCTTAAGTTTTGCACACCAGTGGATCATATGCCACGGACTCCGTGCTGTCAGGAGCTCCAAACCTGCACTGCCCAGTTTTTCAAGGGAAAATTAACCTTGGGCAGTTTATGTTGTGTGGCACTGTGTGCACGTGATTCTGCAGTGCTGGAAATAAGGCACCACTGACATAAAATAGTGCGATTTGTGCGATTTTTTGGAGGTTAGAAGAATACATTGGTAGTGATTTTAATTTTACTTAACCATACTTCACATATTCTAAATTGATAGAATACTCTTATTGTAGTGTTAAGAATTTGCAACACTGGACTCGCATTCGGGAGGACGACGGTTCAATCCCGTCTCCGACCATCCTGATTTAGGTTTTCCGTGATTTCCCTAAATCGCTTCAGGCAAATGCCGGGATGGTTCCTTTGAAAGGGCACGGCCGATTTCCTTCCCCATCCTTCCCTCACCCGAGCTTGCGCTCCGTCTCTAATGACCTCGTTGTCGACGGGACGTTAAACACTAATTTCCTCCTCCTAAGAATTTGCACCGCAATATTGTGAACAAAGTTTTTTATCTTAAATTGTTAGCAGAGATCTCCTAAAAAATCATTTGCTGATTTAGCAAGGTACTAAACGAGATGGGCCGCCAAGCGAAAGAACGGGACAGTCAAAATTCGTTTGGATTTCCGGAGTATCTCAAGGAAGTGTGATAGGACCGTTACTGTTTACAATGTATATATGATCTAGTAGAGAGCGTCAGATGCTCATTAAGGCTGTTCGGAGTTGATGCGGTTGTCTAGGATAAAGTAGCAACGCCAGAAGGTAGAAACGATTTGCAGAATGACCTCCAGAGAATTGATGAATGGTGCAGGCTCTGGCAGTTGCAACTTATTGCGCATACACAGGAAAAGAAATTCACTACTGTACAGATACACTATTGACGACAAATTGCTGGAAACTGTACCTACCGTATAATATCTAGGAGTAACTACCCAGAGCGACCTTAAGTGGAATGACCACATAAAACAAATAGTGTGAAAAGCAGATGCCAGACTTAGATTCATAGGAAGAATCTCAAGGAAATGTAACTCATCCACGGAGGAAGTGGCTTATAAGGCGCTTGTTCGACCGACTCTTGAGTACTGTTCATCTATCTGGGATCTCTACCAGGTAGGAATGATAGAAGAAATAGAAAAGATCCAACGAAGAATGGCGCGATTCGTCAAGGATTCGTTTAGCCGGCACGAGAGCGCTACGGAGATGCTCAACAAACTCCACTGGCAGACGTTACGAGAGAGGCATTGTGCATCACGAAGAGATTTACTATTGATATTTCGAGAGAGCACTTTCCGGGAAGAGTCGGACAACATATGACTTCCCCACATATACGTCTCACGTAATGGCTGCGAGGAGAAAATTCGAGAAATTAGAGCCAATATAGAGGCTTACCCACAACCATTCTTCTGACGCACTATTCGCTAGTGAAACAGGTTTGGAGGCCTGAGTTAGTGGTACAAAAGTACCCTCCGCCATACACCAATAGGTGGCTTGCGGAGTATGGTGTAGATGCAGAAGAATTTAAGGTTTCCGACAATCTAGCTCATTTAGTGCTGTTTTACATTCCTTTCACTCAGTGTGCCGTTATAGTAGTTTTATTTGTGAAGTTTCAACGCTTTCTGTAAAGTATACGTGGGTACTTTAATACATGTTTAATTCATTCTGATACACCAGTGTGCTCATTCTCCTTCCGGCGAATATCGCAGTGTTAGGTTTCCAGCTTCCACTGCTGTCCATCTTTCCTAACGTTGGTCCGTAGCTTTTTATGATGTTGCATACTCCTATGGAGTGTTTCGCGAAATTATGTTCTATCCAGAGGTCTTTATTAATTTTGTAACACGACGCATTTTACTTTTTAAAAGTGAACTGTACGGCCTATGTGTGTGAGTACTTGAAACTACGGGCAGTTGTCAGTTCTGCTGTCTGGTTATTCGAGCGATGGTAAGAAACTGACTTTGTGGTTGCCTTACTCTACCCACTCAGTGAGAATAAGAGTAATAAAATCCTGGTCACGTGCTCAATTTCAGCGTGATCCAAAATTTTTCTTTAATTTTTATGATGAATAACATTATTCCTAAAAGGCAAGCTACTGCTTAAACTAGAGAGATAGAAGTTTATTAGGCGTTATCTTTACATTTTATATGGAAGTAAAGTGCGTTAAAAAACTAATGTTAGTACATATTGCTGAATAACATCAGTGCTATGGACGAAACCATTTCTGGTGTAATGCAAATGCTAACAAAACATTGTCAGTTCAAGAACAGATTCGCTCTTTTAAGACATCCCAAAAACTGTAAACTCACTTTCAACGCAACGATTTTTTTTTTTTTTTCGAGGAGACTCATTTCTGTCTCATGTAAAGGTTGAGGTTACAACATTTTGTGCATATATCGTGATTTACAATAACACAATATGTTAACTTCTAATATTTTTGAGGCAGTCTATTAAAAACAAAAGGTTTATTTAGGAGCTTCGTACACCATGCGTTTATCTTCTCTGTGATGATGTTGCCAGCTTTTGAAAATAGTCATGATTTAAATAATAAACTGGTTAATTTAAATCATGAAAAAAACAGCTGCAGTCTTTCTAAAACAACGATTAGGATGCCTGAAATTAATTTTCTTGTGAATAAAAGCGTCTAGATGGCTTAATAAATTTATTTATATATTACGACGTTTCGGCTACTGCCATCATCAGATATCTGAAATTAAGATTAAAGGAAGATAAAGAGCGACAGACGTTTGTCACCAAACATCAAGGTACAGAAGATGAAAAATTATAAGTCTAAAAATATTTATAAAAGTTCACTCACCAAAAAACTTAGAACTTGCAAAACACGATTCAGTGGTAGTATGTTGTATAACAAACGCCTGTCGCTCTTTATGTTCCTTTTACCTCACCTGCAGATATCTGATGATGGCAATAGCCCAAACGGCGTAGTAAATAAAGAAATTTATTAAACGAACTAGACGGTTTTACACATAAAATATACGCAATGATCGCTGACTCTTACAGGAAATTTATTTTCTTTATTAGTAAAAATAAAACTGTAAGGGGATATCAAATGAAAACGAGAAAGATGCGAAAGTAAGTAAACTATTTACTATTTCAAAATTAATCACCATAACTGTTAATACGTTTATCCCACTGTGAGACAAGACGATCAATGCCTTTATGGGAAAATGTTTTTGGTTGCCTGAGGAACCATGATTGTGTCCAGGCGTGCATCTCTTCGTCCGAAGCAAATCGACGGCCACGAATGTCTTCCTTCAAGGCTCCAAAAATATGGAAATCGCATGGAGAGGTCGGGACTGTATGGAAGTCGTGTAAAGGGTTCCCAGCGAAAGTTCTTCATAGTAGTCGAAACAACCTTGGCAACATGAGGGCGGGGACCGTTGTCTCATTCACCGCAAATGCCCTCCCATCTAAAAATTGTGATGGACAAAGTAGTGAAACCTGTGAACTTCATAAAATATGTGACTTTTTAACGTTTTGTGTCAGGAAACACGCACACAGCACACTACACTTCTGTTACATACAGACGTACGATGGTTATTTCGAGGTAAAGTGTCAATGCGTGTGTTTGAACTTATAGATAAGGTACTTGCATTTACTATTGATGTGCATGAGTATGCGGATTTATTTTCTGCTGACGAATGGGTATCCATGTTGGCATAAATTTCCGATAGTTTCGTACACTTAAGTGAATTAAATAGAAAAATGCAAGGTAGAAACGAAAATATCCTGACTAGTATTCAAGGATATATTAAGTTAATTTTGTGGATACAAACAACTGAAAATGGAAGGTGGGAGATGTTCCCAACTGTATGATCTCTTACTGACTATAATAAGCTGTAGGTAGACTTAAGTAAATAACATTTAGTACTCTTACAGCAGAATTTCAAGGAATCTTTTGGAGAGAGTCTTTAAGATTTTGACTGGGTTCGTGATCCACTCGCGGATTCGAAACATCTTTAGAGGAATTTAGTTTTAGGCCTACAAGAGAGACTGGCAGATATGGAAGCAGACAGAACACTGAAGGCAAAATTTTTCGAAATGCCTTTGGATACATTTGGTTGTCAATAAGCAGTGAATACTCGGCATCTCACAGATGGCATTTAATGTGTTATTACCGCTTTCAATTACATGTTTGTGTGAATTGGGCTTCTCGATGTTGACTGAAATGAAAACATCAAAGATAGAGAGAGAGACACACAGATCCATCGATGAAGGAATGAGGTTTGCTTCACGAATCAAACGTCTGTGTGCAGCTAAGCAGGCTCAAGAACCACATTGAAGGTATGAGCAGAGTTATTTATTTAAAAATTCGTATTAGAAAATGTCTGTTTTCTTCAAATGGTTCAAATGGCTCTGAGCACTATGGGACTTAACATCTGAGGTCATCAGTCCCCTAGAACTTAGAACTACTTAAACCTAACTAACCTAAGGACATCACACACATCCATGCCGGAGGGAGGATTCGAACCTGCGACCGTAGCAGTCGCGCGGTTCCGGACTGAAGCGCCTACAAGCGCTCGGCCACGAAGGCCGGCGTCTGTTTTCTACAGTGAAATAAAGTTAATAAGTTTTTAATAAATGCATGAGTCTACCACTCTTTTATAATAATAGTAATAGATTATATAACGACGTAATAATTCGTAATTATATTTAGATCCACACGATTTTGATGAGACAGAAATTTTGGTGTGCCGTGTTGAATCTAGGATAGGGTTGCCATCCGTCCCGAAGTACCGTGACCGTCATCGTTATGGACTTTCCTCTCCCTACATCCCGACAAGACCCAATTATGTCCCGATTTTGCAAAATACTGTTATGAGATTGGCTAACGTACTAAAGTGGCGCCATACGTTAGAGCAACATGTAAATGGAGTCTCAGTTAGTTTTATTTATGTCAACATATTTATGTTGCCAAGGCCGTCTCACAGATGGCGTTGCATGTCGCATATCCTGTATCGGCGATTAAGCGCCTTCTAAATCAAGTGCCATCATTCGAGAAAATACCAGACTTCTCCAGTAGTACGGGGCTGGAACTATTTAAGCAGCGCCACGCGAAAGAGTCGGGCAGTTCCCATTTGAACAGCGATCAGATAAGGCGATTATTTCTATACGTAATACGAAAAACGAGTGCAAGTTAGTAATTTTTGAAGTGTTACCTGCGCGTATATAGTTCGTGAACTGTATAGTGACGTGTTCTTCGATGACTTAAGTGTTACTATCGACTGTTTAACGGCTAATAAACTTATCTTACCATAGCTTTCAAAAACGCTGAAGGATGGAAAGAGAAAGTGTCAGTGTTTGGATAATTACACAAACTAGTGGTCTTTTGGCAAGAAAAGACGTACGGATCAGGATGCGTTGCTTGAGATAAGTAGCTCAGTAACTTACGGAGGTAAGGCAGATGTGAGGCATCAGATTTCTACGAAGAATCATACAATTCGATTCGTGGTAGCATCGACATCAATGCCTATTTCTATATTCATGAATAAAGAAGATACCCAGGAAGAATTGCTCGTTGCTGCTGCAGAACTAACGACACCTTATAAAGTTGTCAAACATCATCTGTCCTTCAGCTCTCTTGAGTGTACCGTTAAACTGAATGCCGCAATGTATCCTGACTCCAAAGTCGTCACAATGCAGTCTACAGCCAGGACCGAAGCTACAGCGATTGTTAAAAACGTTCTCTCACCGCAGTCCGTGTCCGAATGCATAAAAAATTGCAAGTAGTTTCATTTTACGGCATAGGCACCGACGCATCGAACCACAAGGCTGAAAAGATGTTGCTTTAGTTTTTCAATACTTTATTGAAACTGACAGAATCCAACAGAAGCTTTTGAAGTTTGATTCACTGAATAACGAAACATCAGAGGACTTACAAAGTTTTGTGTAGGCACTTTAAGACAATCTCAAATTGCATCATATAAATTAATCGCTTTTTGTTTAGATAATACCAATACCAAATTCGAAGGGCTTCATCGACGCGACATGTGGAATGTCTCTCACTAAATTAAAGAAGAACTAGGAAAAAATGTAGAAGGAAAAAATTCTGCTTATACTTTGATATCAGTCATCAGGCTCTTCTATCTCACTCAAAAACAAGATGACAGTCGTTAATACCCGCAGTTGAAGGAATTCTTAAGCTTTGGATTACATTAAAATAATTATTTGATGTCAAAGACAGACCACTTAAAATAATTTCAAATTTTTTCATTAGTTCGATCACTGAAATTTGTTTCATATTTCTGCAATGAAACGTGGCTCTGTTTGAAAAAAAAATATATAAAAAGCCTGGAGAAGAATAAAGTCTCGATAATTGAAATAAGAAATATATTAATTGACACTAAAAGATGTCTGAATGAAAGGAAGGCTGCCAATTTTATTGACATGCAAACCAAGGCGAAACTGAACATATTAAAGAATGAGAACCTTGGCTAAGAAATAATTAATTTGATTTCGAAATTTGAGGAAGAGACAATGGATTTCTAAATCATAGCATTTGATTACTTAGATAAATGGCCTACTTCTATTAATAAATATCAAGTATTTGATTGGATGATGCTTTCTGAAACCCGAGACCGGGGGATGATTGAAAACACTTTTATATACATGACTAAAATGGTGTGAAGATTTCAGGTGACGACTGTTTTCAGGAAGAGCTCGGAAAAGTGAAAGCCTAAGCACTCAGTGGAAGAAAGGTGGATTTACTTTTTAAAGGAAACCGAAAATGCCAAAATTATGCGAGTATTCGTTTTCTATTCCCACACACGACGCCACTGTGGAAACAGTATTTTCGTTGATGTTGGCCCAGTGGGGCGATGAAAGAAATATACTGCTGCCATGGACTGTGGAATCAATCTTACAGTGCCAGTTTAACTGCAAGCTGAGTTGCATGGAGTTTTATAAATAAGTAAAAGGGAAAAAAAATACTTGCTTAAAAAGGTGAAATCTTTAGAAAAATATGGTGTACCAACTATTGCTGCTGCAACAAGTTCCATGTAACTGTGTTCTATATAAAAGTAATTACATTAAACAAATTTGTTACTTCATTTCTACATCCCTAGCCGGCCGGTGTGACCGAGCGGTCCTAGGCGCCTCAGTCTGGAACCGCGCGACCGCTACGGTCGCAGGTTCGAACCCTGCCTCGGGCATGGATGTATGTGATGTCCTTAGGTTAGTTAGGTTTAAGTAGTTCTAAGTTCTAGGGGACTGATGACCTCAGATGTTAAGTCCCATAGTGCTCAGAGCCATTTGAGCCATTTCTACATCCCTATCTCAGAGTGTCCCGACGAGGTCCCAGCCGGATATGGCAACCCTAATCTAGGCCCGTCTGGATGTAGCATGATAATAAAAGATAGCGGAACACTATTCTATTCGATGCTAAAATTTCTTTTTTTTAGAAAAACTTTTGCAATTGTAAATGTGCATTTCATATCCTCTCTACTTTTGCCGTTGTCAGTTATTTTCCTATCCAAATTGCAAAACTCATCGACTACTTTCAGTGTCTCATTTTATAATCTACTAGAGACCCACCTCGGGTAGAACTAACAAAGGGTTTGCGCTTACTCATCACCAATTCCATCCAATTGGTATACGCAGGGCTTCGTCAAAAATAAAAGTGACAGTAGCGGAAGCTCCTGGTGACCAAGCGTTTAAAAAAAATAGCATTTTTTGCAGGATCTGACGAGGCACAAGAAATTTGTTTCCATGTAGTAAGAACCGTCATCCCAGAGTCGTGGCGTCGTGTCCCGGTGCTGAACTCTAATGAACAGAAATAATGCTCAATACTTTGTATTTATTAATATCTTCATAAAAGGTAGGAAAAGAAAAGGCAGCAAAAAATATGGGGCTGCAAATAATGTCCAAGCAAGGATTGTACTTACAGCGTCCACGAGAACTCTGCAAATGACTTTCCAGGAAGGGATCGTAACTAAAGCATACAGGCCTTCCTACCTCGTTAGTTTCATTTTGAAGTTCGAACAGCTTTCAGCAGCTGCACGGGAACAACAGGCTCTCCTGCTGTTACGATGAACGTCAACTCAGCACGTTTAAATCGTCAACTGTAAAATAATAAAAGAATGAAATTTTCTTTACGCAGCTCTCATGTACGCCTTACAATCTCTCCCCAGAAATATATTTTCAATCCCAAATTTTCCTTCGTATTTCCTTTTTATGCCTTTTATGAAATTATTAACAAATACACTGAGGTGACAAAAGTCTCCTAATATCGTGTCGGACCTCCTCCTGCCCGGCGTAGTGCAGCAACTCGATGTGGCATGGACTCAACGAGTAAGTCTATGGAAGTTCCCTGCAGAAATACTGAATCATGCTGCTTCTATAGTCGTCATAACTGCTAAAGTGTTGCCGGTGCAGGATTTTGTGCACGAACCGATCTCTCGATATTGTCCAATAATTGTTCGATTGGATTCATGTCGGGCGATCTGGAATTTTCCAGAATGTTCTTCGAACCAGTTTCGAACAACTATGTCTGGGTTACATGGCGCATTGCCATCCATAAAAATTCCATCGTTGTTTGGGAACATGAAGCCCATGAATGGTTGCAGATGGTCTCCAGTTAGTCGAATGTAACTATTTCCAGCCAATGATTGGTTCACTCCTAGTATTTCCGAGCAAACACAGCCTACATCATTATGGAACCACCACCAGTTTGCACAGCGCCCTGTTGACAACCTGGGTTCATGGCTTCGTGGGGTCTGCCCCACACTCTAACACTACCATCAGCTCGTACCAGCTCGAATCGGGACTCATCTGACCACGCCGCGGTTTTCCAGTAGTCTAGGGTTCAACACATATGGCTATGCGCCCAAGATAGGCGCTGGAGGCGATGTGCTGTTAGCAGAGGCACTCGCGTCGGTCGTCTGCTGCCATAGTCTATTAATGCCAAATTTCGCCGCAATGTCTTAACGGATACCTTCCTCTTACGTCCCATATTGATTTCTGCGGTTATTTCATGCAGGTTTGCTTGCGTATTGACACTGACAACCCTACGCAAACTCCGTTGCTCTCGGTCATTAAGTGTATTCAGTCGGACGACAGGTCTGACTTAGCGTCACTAAATTATATACCAAACCTTCCTCGTGATTTAGTCTCACTGTTAGTTCAAAATGGTTCAAATGGCTCTGAGCACTATGGGACTTAACATCTTAGGTCATCAGTCCCCTAGAACTTAGAACTAGTTAAACCTAACTAACCTAAGGACATCACACACATCCATGCCCGAGGCAGGATTCGAACCTGCGACCGTAGCAGTCGCGCGGTTCCGGACTGCGCGCCTAGAACCGCGAGACCACCGCGGCCGGCAGTCTCACTGTTAGTGAAAGCCGTATGTCTCTACAGTAGTTCCTGGCGTTAACCTACACATACACACAGGAAAACTCGACGGGGGACTTTAATTTATAATATGTAGCGATACATACACTATATGATCAAAAGTATACGGACACCCCCCAAAAACATACGTTATTCATATTAGGTGCATTGTGCTGCCACCTACTGCCAGGTACTCTATATCAGTAACCTCAGTACTTCAGTACTCGTTAGACATCGTGAAAGAGCAGAATGGGGCGCTCCGCGGAACTCAAGGACTTCAAACGTGGTCAGTGATTAGGTATCACTTGTGTCATACGTATGTACGCGAGATTTCCAGACTCCTAAACATCCCTAGGTCCACTGTTCCGATGTGATAGTGATGTGGAAACGTGAAGGGACACGTACAGCACAAAAGCGTACAGGCCGACCTCGTCTATTGACTGACAGAGACCGCTGACAGTTGAAGAGGGTCATAATGCGTAATAGGCAGACATCTATCCAGACCATCACACAGGAATTCCAAACTGCGTCAGGATCCAGTGCAAGTACTATGACAGTTAGGCGGGTGCTGAGAAAGCTTGGATTTCATGGTTGAGCGGCTGCTCATAAGCCATGCAACATGCCGGTAAATGGCCAACGACGCCTCGCTTAGTGTAAGCATTGTGTACATTGGATGACTGAACAGTGGAAAAACGTTGTGTGGAGTGACGAATCACGGTACACAATGTGGCAATCCGATAGCAGGGTGTGGGTATGGCAAATGCCCGGTAAACTTCATGTGCCAGCGTGTGTAGTGCCAACAGTAAAATCCGGAGGCGGTGTTTTTCATGGAGGGGGATTGCGCCCTTTGTTATTTTGCGTGGTACTATCACAGCACATACCTACATTGATGTTTTAAGCACCTTCTTGCTTCCCACCATTGAAGATAGATTCGGGGATGGCGATTGCATCTTTCAACACGATCGAACACCTGTTCATAATGCACGGCCTGTGGCGGAGTGGTTACACGACAGTAACATCCCTGTAATGGACTGGCCTGCACAGAGTCCAGACCTGAATCCTATAGAACGCGTTTGGGATGTTTTGGAACGCCGACTTGGTGCCAGGCCTCACCGACCGACATCGATACCTCTCCTCAGCGCAGCACTCCGTGAAGAATGGGCTGCCATTCCCCAAGAAACCTTCCAGCACCTATTGAACGTATGCCTGCGAGAATGGAAGCTGTCATCAAGGCTAAGGTTGGACCAACACCATATTGAATTCTAGCATTACCATTGGAGGACGCCACGAACTTGTAAGTCATTTTCATCCAGGTGTCCGGATACTTTTAATCACATTGTGTACGTGTATACGAGGGCGTGCTGAAGAGTAATGCCTCCGAACTTTTTATGTGATAATTCTTAAAGCTTTGTAAATAAAATGAAAGTTATTAACACTCTACATCTTTATTATTCTTCACCGATGTGAAACGTAATTATGTCGGTACGTGAGAAACAGCGTTCTGTAATCGAGTTTCGAATTAGGAGAGTTTTTCCACATATGGAACATCCTCTCCTTCAGCAGGACAGTGCTAGACCACAGACTAGCGCTGCATCTGCAACAATTCGATGCCTTGGGTTCACTGTCATAGATCATCCTCCATACAGTTCCCACTCAGCTCCAACTGATTTTCATGTTTCCAAAATTTAAGGAACACCTTCGAGGATTTCAATCTGATACTGATGAAGCTGTGTAACCAGAGGCGAGGATACGCGTTTGTCAAAATTGTACAGTGATGTTTCAACAATCTGGTCTCTCGTTGGAAGACATGTGTTCCTCGCCAGGTTGACTATGTTTAGAAATAAGTATTTAGATATGAAGAATAAAGATGTAGAATGTTAGTAACGTTTGTTTTGTTTTAAAAAAAGCTTTCAGAGTTTTCACATGAAAAATTCGGAGGCTTTACTTTACAGCACGCCCTCGCATGGATTCTAGTCAAGCTTCGCTGCACTCTGGGGTTGTGGTGGCTGTTTACTGCTTTTCCCTTTAGACACTTTCCTCTGTGGATGACCAGCTCGTACATCTCACCATTGCCACGAGATATCACACTTCAAAAGCCAATTAAATATGAAAAAGTTGACAATAAATGTATTACACATCCATCGTTACTATAATCGTAAATTATATCAAACCTTCCTCATAAATCAGTCAATCTATTAGTGGCAACCGTATCAGAATTCCCTCAGTATTTCCTAAGATGAACCTTCACATACAGCCAGAAAAAATGTGTCGAGGAGAGGGGGGAGGCTGGAGGAGGGAATTTACATTATGATATGTATAGATATCCCTCAGCATTACTTATTTGATTCGGTTACCTTCCATTACTTTTGGTTATGTTTATCTTGTAACCTCTTTTCAAGACACTATTCATTCAGTACAACTGATCTTCCAATTACTTTGCCATCTATGAAAGAATTACAATGTCATCGGCAACCCTTAAAGTTTTTTTCTTCCCCAAAAACTTCTATTACATTTCCAAATTTCCCCTTGGTTTCTTTTATTGCCTGCTCAATTTACAAACTGATTAGCAATGGGATGACTACAACCCTGTCTATCTTCTCAATTATTGCCAGCTGCTCATGCTCTTTAGTCTTCCTCTGTAGCTGAGTGGTCAGTGCAGCTGACCGCCATGTGGAGGACACAGGTTCGATTCCTGGTACTGCCAGGGCTTTTTCCTTGGTGCGTGGACTATGGGACTACTTGACCGAGTGGTAGCGGCGCCAGGTCAGCTAAAGGCGCGTCCTCACAAGTCAACTTTAGTTGATCAGCACAAAAATTGAATGAAAAACGTAGCGAGAAGCTTTTGTTTCAATGGAGTTTATCAACATTTTAGTGGATCGAGAAAAGTTTTGCTGAGTCAAATTTTATTGTTCAAGGGATGAATCATCTTTGAGCTGAACCAAGTATTGACACGTATGAACCATCCGGATTACCCAATTGGCCTGCCAGTTTGCTTTCAACTCTTATCGAGTACCGATGTTTTTCCGTGTAGTATCTTGTGTGCCGTGTTTAATAACACATGTAGGAAACACAGAATCTGCCAATCAGTTTACTCCAGAACGATCAAAACTGACAAAAGTGTATCGTGCTCCTTAGAGTCACAAATGGAAAAAGGTTCATTAGATGGATGTAGCGATAAGTAATGCAAAGTAATAATAAAACTGATACTGAAAATTAACTTGATATATTCGCTAAATATGTTACTGTCTAGCTAAAGCAGATGCCTCATTGTGATGCTATCATCTGCCAGGAACAAATTAAGGCTGTATTAAGACAAATATTATAGGAAGTGATAACGAAACAGTTCCAGTACACAACTCCATCGCTAGTGCTTTCACCTTCTCCAAGTGCTACCCCTTCACTAGCGTGTTCAAATAACATAGATGGAGAATATCGGTCATCCTCATTTGCAACTGACTCCAACAACAAACAACAACACAAGAAGATTCGACGCAGCCATCCAATATACATGCCAAAGCTCTAAATAGTATTCTACAGAAAAAAATAAAATAAAATGTCTTAAATTAAACGCTTTTGTTAAACATACTGTACTTACTTTAATGAATTCTTATAAAGCCTCCTATATAGCCACCAAAACTTTCTCCAAAATGTTTGAAGTTGTGTTTTTAGGTACAAGGTAATAGAGGCAAGGGATGAAAATGAATCTTCTGCAGCTAAATATCTTAATGTTACTTGCAGCTTTAGGCTCTGTGAGCAAACATCCCAAAGATGTTCGGGCTCACATGCGGTTCCTCTTCGTCGAAATGTCTTGGCTCAAACTCGTCTGGGGGTTGAACCGCACGTGTCGCATTCCGCGCCCTAAATTAGACACTTGTGATCATTTGATTAAACTGTCTGGCTGATGGCAAGTTTGTGAAATTGTATGAAGTTAATATGACATATAATAACAGTAATAGTAATATCGGGAACTAAATTAATGACCCATAAATGATATAGGCCACACAGTTGCGATTTGGTTAGAATATTGTTTATTCAAAAAGCAATAGCGAAAGTGGTATTTAGAATTACTATTACACTCGAGCGCATATTCATTTGACACAGTTAAATCATTCACAATCTCATCGTGAATTATAAGTTCAATAGTCCACCTCGTTAACTACGCGAAAAGTTACGCGTTCACACCAGGCGCGCGGCTGTTCACCGCTCAGAGACTAAGTCCCACGATGCCACACAATGCGAAATTTCTAAATCGTTTCACTTCCTAGCTACCTCAAGACCGACTTTCCGCTTTCGCGTCTCAATCCGAACTGTTCCCTTTGGTGTTTAGACCAGAACTGTCCCTCTGCCCGTCTTCGGCCGCTTTTAACGCGCGCCGAACCTCCTCGCTCAACTGACTAGGGCAGTTCCTTTTCCTGAAGCCGTCCATCTGATTGGCAACAGCTTATTCTACATTATTTTACATTTTAACATATTTAAATAATCAAAGCTTGACCACTTTCACGTTCTAAATAGAGTAACAATAGTATCAACTACACAACAAACGTTAAATTATTTTACATAAAACCAATACCATTCCCTTCTTAACTTTGAATGTCACGACCAGTAGCCTTGCACCAATGTGCTTTCTGATAAATAAATACAGAACAAAAGTAACTATTATGCACTAAACTTTACAACAAATATTCTATTACCTAATGATTCAATAAGGTGCCATGCTCTCATCGTTCAATGTGTTTTGTGTGGAGGAAATAATGATCTGATGCTTAACTGAAAATACTGATAATTTAAATTTACTATATCTTTTAAACAAATAAAGTTACAGAATTTTTATTTACAAAATTTGTCATTTTAATGATGCGCATCTATATGAAATGTCGATAGTTAAGATAGACCAATGCGTTCAGATTTTAGCATTCAGGTCTTTGTCACAAAAGTTGTTAATTTCACTTTGAAAGTAAATCCTAAACTATTATAGATATAATCATTATTCAAGTTTTATTGGGATCACCATGAAATTTTATGGAGGATGGCAGATTAAAATTACTGTGGCTTTATTCCCTGCATTACTACAGAATTAAATAGTTTTCATAAATGTTTCCCTTTATGGCCGATCTTAGGTCCGCCATATTTAACACTGCTACGTCTCCTTGGCCATAAACGGCTTCTACTGAGTTTCCCTCTGATGTAGGTTCTCGTCTATCTCACTCGCACATTACAGCGCTTGGGCCTCAATAGACAATAGACGCCTGTGAGTTTCCCCATCTCGTGGTGAATCTGCGCACTCTGTGGAACGCGGTCCTGGACTACAGGGTTCGTTTCACAATTCCTGTAGGCTGACTCTTTCGGCCATATATTTAAATGAGAGCGTCATGCTCGTTAACTCACAGCTTGGTGAAATAGCTTGTCGTTTCTCTGTGTCAGGTTTTTTTTTATGTGAAACTGAACATTCAATAGCAATTCCCCAAATTTTTCTTCCGACATTCTAACATGATTTCTATGTCCTTTACTATTCTCTAACGCTAGTTCCTTTAGTAATCTCTCCAGAGTTCCCAGTCCGTTTCTTCTCAAGATCTACTGTCTCATCCATAAATCACTTGACAGAACTGTTCACAGTTCTTATTGTAACGTAACTGTTATAGTATGCACAGCTTCGCACACTGCTAACTTCAAAGTCATTATCACACTGAAATGGTTTGATCGATTTCAGTTGAAACGTATGAATCAAAACTGATTTAAGTCACATTCTACTTTTGCTGATCAGCTTCGTACCGGTTGTCCCATTCTTCAGTAAATAATTAATCTCAGAATCTTGCGACCATATTCAAATCTGTCATCACCTGCGTTCTTTGAATTTGGATTCATTACATTCTTCATGAAGTCCGAGGGTATTTCGCCTGTCTCACGTATCTTGCATAGGAGGCGGTACATTTTCGTCACGGTTGGTTCTCCAGAAGAACTCAGTAATTATAAAGGAATGCCATCTTTTCCATGCGTCTTGTTTCGTCTGAGGTCTTTTAGAGCTGTGCCAGATTCATCTCCCGTCTCATCTTCATGAATGTCCTCTTCTCTGTCTATAATACTGGGTAAATTTGGAGAACCGGTATTCTTGGAAGACGTAGTGACATTTTTGCTACTTGCTTCGTATATCTCGCATGACTTGAAAAGCATGTACAGGGTGTTCAAGCAGGTGGTAGAATAGACCGATTCGAATAAAACATTGCACGTAACTACTCCAGTTGCATTAGGTTCATTTATCGGCTGTCATTTTTAGGGTTCCGTATCTCAGTCGGTAAAAACGGAACTCTTATCGGATCACTTTGTTGTCCATCTGTCTGTGTGTCTCACGGTTAAGATCCATTTTTCTGAGGAACGGAAAAAGATACCAAGGTGAAATTTATGTCACATGCTGAGGTCTACGGCTTCATGGTGGTGTCAAAAATATAAGCTTCTAAGTCAATGCAGTCAAAAGATACGGCCTTTTATATCACATATTTCGATATTTACAGACTCACTCATCAAAACCTACATGGTATTTCCCGTTGACCTATAATCATGAAATCTGACAAGAAGATTTCACAGTAAAAGTGAAGGAAAAATTACGAAAAACTGTTAATCTGTAATTGTATCGCATAAAAATTCTGTATTTGCCATTCGCTGTCCGTCTGCTAAGACGCCCTTTTCTCGGAAACGGGTACATATATCAAGTTGAAATTTATGTCACACACTAATGTTTGTTTCCTCGGCAGTTTCAATAATGTAAGGTTCTAACGAGGGGACCTTCTGGCAGGTGCATCGAGTTATGAGCTCCCACTTCGCCTGCTTATAGTGTGGGTAGGCACCTATCACACCCTAAAATTGTAGGTACCAATGCGGCCTCGTTTTTGAAATATTGTCTGTTAAAGTTTGGACAGCTCTTTCCATTTCACTATTGTGGCAAGTGAGCGAGTAGCCGCGTGATTTGCCTCTGTAATAAAAAAAAACTGAGTGGAAGGACCAACAAACGAACTTGAACGGATGTAATTTGACGTCCGCAACGACCAACCACAACAATCAACAACTAACAAAATGAAAAAGAAAATAAAGGAAAAAAGTGGCAAGCGAGCGAGACTCCCGTCCAGGCGATCTTGGTTCTAGACCCGTCTATGCTACTTTTGTTTTCGCGACGCTAGATCCATCGCAGAAAGAAGTATTCCATAACGTCATTGCAGTGGCGTTTCCTGCGGACTTGAGAAAATACAGATGCGATTGCGGCGAAAATGAATGTGCAATCGTACAACGTTCGTAGTGTCGAAAGTACAAACGTTTCGATTGTTTTTGTAACAAGTATCATCCGTCGGAATGTACTCGTCAAAATATAGGAAATATCGATTAATTTTTCATTAAATGAAACATATTTTTAATAAACATTTCAAGAAATTACGTTACTGTTAAATTCCTGTTAAAATTAAAAAAGGCGGATTGAAACAAAATGTGTCATTCAATTTGTAATTGTGATCCATAGAGGCTTGTAATTCTTTTTAATCATTTCCTTGCGGAATGTTCATGATTAATTATAAATTAAAACAGGCATTTGAAAAAAAGGGAACAAAAGTAGCATAGACGGGTCTCGAACCAGGGTCGCTTGGACGGGAGTCTAGGTCGCTTGCCACTTTTTTTTTTTTTAGTTTATTTTTATACAAATGGATAAAAGGAAGGCCGTTCCTCTTCGGCTACATAAACAGAATAATAGGAAGTCGTCCCGTTACGACAAAGGATGCTCCATACTATAGCCCGCTGCGAATTTTTCGATGACTGTCTTCTCGTTGCTGTGTTGTTTCCGTTGTTTGTTCAATCTCATAAAAAAAGGAACTGGGAAGAGGTGCTATGGTTGTCTTCTCATGTCATCGATAATCCAGCTGCGAGGCGGATTATGGAATGCGCTCCAAAGAAAATTAGAAAAATATTGCCTATATTTAGGGTTCTTGACGATCGCACAATGTCGTTCGTTGAGGTAATACCAAAAATCGGGTACCGTCTTTTCGCCATTACCGAAGAGGTAGTGAACAGCGTGATCCACGTCACAGAGTTCGTTTTTGCTCTTGGGAAATAAATCTTATCAGGGAAAAGAAGTGATCGGGTAGTGATCCTGTCGGGAGTCGTGCGTGTGAGAAAAGCCAATATCTGACGCACCAAATACCAAACGTCCTTTGCCGACCCGCATTCGAAACGATGTTCATCCGTGTCAATCACTTGGCATGTGGCACACAAGGGTGAATCAGCTAGGTGGATGTGATGTAGGCGGGACTGGCACAACTGTTTCTCATTAACAGTTACGTACCATGCAGATTGCACGTTAGTATCAAGGGTGGTGGCATTCACTGCCTGCCACACCGTGCGCCACTTGGTGTTGGGGTGTTTGCTTTCAATCACGTTCGGCATCCTGTTCATTTGCATGGCAGCATATACCGCCCTCGTCATCATCAAGCGTGTGGGTAGTAGTGCGGTGCGGATGTAGCTTAATTCAAGGAAGAACTGGCTAATGTAGAAGAAAGGTGCTGGGATGTCCGATATCATCACAGGGGGTGCGAGTGAGATTGGTCGTAAGGCTTCCAGTAAGAGACTTGTGAGGCACGTCGGACTTCGTCGCCACAGTTGCAGGTGACAGCTGACGAACAGGGCCTTCGCTCTGTTCTGAACATGACAAAGGCCTAAACCCCCTCTGCTCCTCGGGAGGGTTAGGGACTCGTAACGAATCTTAAATAACATGCCCGTATTAACAAAGGATCCCAAAACCGCCAACATGCGGTGAGCCAGGGTAGGTGGTACGGGGAGTATCTGTGCAAAATGGGGGATACGTGACGCCAAATAGACGTTAGCATATCGTGTCCGTTGCAGGAGGTCTAGATGTCGCAGACGGTGGTCACTTATTCCTGCTCTCATCTGATTCAATAAACGCCTGTAGTTAAGGGCTGTTGAACGCTTCATGTCAGATGTGAAATCAATGCCAAGACAGCGGATTGTGTCACTGATTCTTAGCGGTGCGACACTCTCGTCGGGTAGGCCTCTGCCTATGGACAGGGCGTGTGATTTGTGGAGATTGAGATGGCTCCCCGATGCCGCGCCGTAGGTCGCCACCCACGCCAGTGCTGCACGAACTTCATCATTGTTGCAAAGAAGGAGTACCAGATCATCCGCATAGGCAGTGCAGCAAAAAGTGTGTCCACCAAGGGATATTCCAGTCAGGCGTTGTCGGAGGCCGCAGAGGAGTGGTTCCAAGACGAGGGCGTACAATATCGCCGAAAGAGGGCAGCCTTGTCGCACCGATCGCTGGATCTGTATCGGCGGCGTAAGACGGCCATTATATAACACCTTGGACGTCACGCCGCGTAGGAGACGCATCAGTACATTAACTATGACGTCCGGATACCCCATGTGTCGCAGTACCTCCATCAAAAATGTGTGGTCGACTCTGTCAAAGGCCTGGCTAAAGTCGAGTGAGGCCAAAACTCCTGGCAGTTGGCGAGCTTTGGCTAGCGCGATCATATCTCTATATCGGCACAATGCAGTGCGAATATTATGGTCACCACCTAACGATGCCTGGTCCTGCGACACAACACATCGTACTGATCGCTTTAGGCGGGCCGCCAGAAGCCGGGTGAAAATCTTCAAGTCACTGTTGAGTAAGGTCAAGGGCCGATAGTCACTGATCCTGGATCCGCCTCGTGGTTTGTGTATAGGCACAATCAGTCCTTCTAGGAAGGCCCCAGGTATCTGCGTCGTGGGAGACATAAGATCGCGGCAAATATCAGTCCATGCTGGTGCCAGCAATTGTTGATACGTCCAGTAAAATTCCAGAGTAAGGCCATCAGGTCCCGGGGACTTATGAGCAGCCCCAGCCTGTATTGCTTCAATGATTTCCTCTTCCGTTACATCTGCAGTCAAATCCGCCACCGCTGTCGGAGAGATCGAGCCATAAGTGAGTTGAGAGACTTCGGCGATCACCTCTGGGGGATGTCGATGTTCCGAGTACAGCCTAGTGTAGTGAGCATGAAGGGCGTTTCCTATGTCGCGCTGGGTATCAAGGCGTCGTCCGTCTTCCGTCGTGATAGCGTGGATCAGTGTCCTGCGTCGGCGCCGTCGTTCTGCAATGACGTGGTACATAGACGGTTCCTCCTGGGCCATTCTGTCTTGAGTGCGCGCTCTGACGATCGCACCCTCAAGGTGGCAACGTGTTAATCGGATGATCTGTGCCTTGGCACGGTTCACCGTCATCTGCCGTGCAGGTGAGTACGGCAGTGTTGTACATTCCCTTAAGATGCTGTAGTAAAAGTCCATGGTATGTCTCTTCCATGCTGCAACATCTCGGCCGTAGCCTATCAAGGTCTTCCGGAGGGCTGGTTTGGCGCAGAGTAACCACCACGACTGTGTAGACCGGTAGGTACCACGCCGGCGGCTACAAGAGTCCCACGTGTTCTCTATAAGGCGGCGGCATTCCTGAGAAGCGAGGTGGGCGGCGTTCAACTTCCAAGGACCACGGCTGTGCCATACCTTCTGGAGGCCGAGGGTAATAGCGCAGATGTAGGCCTCGTGGTCAGAAAAAGCTGTGGGCCAAACTTCGGCAGCTCTTGTCCCCACCGCTATGGAGCGCGAGATGTAAATCCGGTCGATGCGGCTGGAGGAATGGCTGGTGTAGTGAGTAAATCCGGGCCGATCGCCACAAACAAGTTCCCACGAGTCCACCAATTGCAGATTATTTATAATTGTCGTAAGTTCTGCGCAGGGAGAATGATGTGGTAACTGATCCTTAGGTGCTTGGCTACAGTTAAAGTCCCCTCCCATTATCAAGGCGTCCTGACGGCCCATAAAGAGGGGCGTGATTGTATGAGCGAAAAAGGTGGATCGTTCCCGACGCCGACCAGATCCTGACGGTGCATAGATGTTAATAAGTTTGACTCCTTGGATAGTAAGAGACATGCCTCTGGCGTCAGGGAGATACTCGACGTCGTCTGCGGATATACCTTCGCGGAGGAGGATCGCCACACCACTGCCATTTGCAGACGCATGTGAGACCCAAGTCTTGTAGCCATAGGGTCCCTTGAAGTCTGTGATATACACCTCTTGAAGGAGCGCAATGTCGATGTCTGCTGCGTTGAGCAGGTCCTGTAGCATCTTTAGTTTATGTCGGACACGTATGTTGTTGATGTTAATCGTCGCTAGATGGTACGTTTGGTCAGCCAGGTCGGCAACTGGGTTGTGTAGGAGGCCAGGCGTGGGCGGCAGGGGCGGCCCCACAGAGGCTGACGATACAGCCGTAGTCACTGTTGTTGGTCGGTGCTGGGTACAGCCGCGGGAGCATCTCTGCCTTCGGCATCCTCCTGGTGCTGTGGCTCATCCTCGACATCATCCGCCCAAGAATCAGATGCAGCAATTGGTAACTGTTGATGAGTGCTGTCAGTAGAGCGCTCGCGCGCATGTTCAGTAGCAGAAGTGATGATGTCAGACTGAGGCTCAGAAATTGTATCCGCCGTAGCATCGTGACGGGAAGGGTGAGTTGTGGTGGTAGAGTCCTGATTGTCGTCCGACGCCGGATGTTCGTCCGAGTCACACATCCGAAGCAGGCAATCATCGGATGGCGTATGGCGCCGTTTCTTGCGTTTGCGAGGGGACCGTTGTTTCCGGACATGTTGTTCTGTGTCAGAGTGCGGGCGACAATCATCTGATGCGGTCTCCATTGGTAGGAAGGCAGAGGTCGGGACAATTTCAGTTTCTACTTCCATCTTCTCTTTAGGTTCGTCTTGGTGGCACAATTGATCACCGTCTTGAGGCAAGTCTGCCGATGACGTCGTAGAGGGGGATATGCTGTCCGCCACACTGTCATCGACCACTGACTGCAATAAGGTGTTACGATCCTGGGCAGGAACAGCTGTTGCGGTTGCAGCCGCTGCATAAGTGATGGGGAGTGAAGTAGGCGTCTCCGGGGATGGAACTTCACCAACCGGTGTCTGAGTCAGTCGGCGTTGAATGCAGGCCGATCGAACATGTCCTTCCTGGCCACAGCCGGCGCAAGTACGCGGTTGTCCGTCGTACATGACAATGGCTCTGCAGCCGCCAATTACTAAATAGAATGGCACATGCTTCGTCAGTTCAATCTTAATTTGGCGCACTCCATTTAAGACGGGGTACGTTTCAAACGTTTGCCATTTTTCAGCCAAGTGGCTTAGCACGTTGCCGTATGGTTTGAAAGCTGTCACCACAACATCTGGCGGGACTTCGAATGGCAGCTCGAAGACCCTCAGAGTGCGAAGGCCTAATCCAGCGTGGTCGATCGTGACAGTTCCTATGTGACCATCAGAATGCTTGAATTTAAGTCCATGAGCGTGTCGACACACAACATCAGTGCACGCCTTTTCATTGATCATTTTTATGTAGACGACACTTTGTGTTATAGAAAAGTGGATCCCAATGATGTCTTGAGGTGCAATATGAAGTTCTTCCCGGATGAAACGCTCAATGTCAAGTGCTCGAGGTCTTGCATAGTCCGCTTGAAATGAGATCTTAATGGTGGACTTGCGATACGAGTGCGCCATGGCACTACCGAGACACGGACGCGTGACACTCGCCGCAGCGGAAGGTACACAGTAAACACTCGCGCGCGCGGTGCGCTAACAGGGGGACACAGGCACGACCACCTTGCCCCACCGCTGCTAACAGCGGACTGCCACTCGGCTGCTCGCTCACTTGCCACAATTGTGAAACTTTTCTGTATATAAAGAGCTGCCCAAACTTTAACAGGCAATATTTCAAAAACGTGGCCGCATTGGCACCTACAATTTCCCACACTATAAGCAGGCGAAGTGGGATCTCATTACTCGATGCACCTCCCAGAAGGTCCCCTCGTAAGTCAATGTAATCAAAATACACGGCTATACATATAGTGTGCCGGCCGCAGTGGCCGTGCGGTTCTAGGCGCTGCAGTCCGGAACCGCGGGACTGCTACGGTCGCAGGTTCGAATCCTGCCTCGGGCATGGATGTCGTGATGTCCTTAGGTTAGTTAGGTTTAAGTAGTTCTAAGTTCTAGGGGACTGATGACCTAAGATGTTAAGTCCCATAATGCTCAGAGCCATTTTTTTATACATATACTGTGTTTTGAAACTCGTAAATTCAATCATCAAAATGTATAGATGAACCAGACTGTCCAGTTGCATTAATGTGACCACCTGTGAAGAACCTTTTGCAGCGCGGACCGCTGCGAGACGTGCAGGAAGAGAATCACTGAGGTTCTGGAAGGTACCGACAGGGATGTGCAGCCGTGCCGACTCCAGTGCCGTGGCCAGCAGCTACACATTTTTCGGCTGAAGATCCATGGCGGGAACAACCCGATTGAGGTGGTCCTAGAATGGGTTTGAATCAAATTCGGGGAATTCGGTGGCCTGTAGTACGGTAAACTCATCCTCGTGCTCTTCGCACCACTCACGTACACTCCGAGCTGTGTGTCACGTTGCATTGGTCTGCTGGTAGATGCCATTGCTTCGAGGAAAACCAAACTGTGTAACGGTAGATATGGTCACCAAGGAGAGATGCATTCTTGTGTTGATACATTGTGCTTTCCAGACTGACGAGACCACACAGGAAATGCCACAGAAATATTATCCAAACCATAAACTTCCCTCATCCGGTCTGATCCCTTCTGACAATTGTTGCAGGGTTTTTGCTTTCAGTTAGATGAAGCATAAAACATGATTCATCTGGAAGGGCCACCTGTCACCACTCAGTAGACGTCCAGTTTCGGTATCGGCTTGTAGATTCCAGCCTTCGTCGCCGATGAACAGCAGTCAGCATGGGTATATGAACGAGACGCGTGCTGTGGAGGCCCATACTCAGCAACGTTCGCTGAACTGTCGTTGAGGAGACAGTGTTGTGTAATGCGCCAGATGCCTTCAGCTCGAAAAAGTGCATCACTTTTTAATATCGCCTCAACTTATTATCGTTTTTAATGTTTTGAGTGAATGAGGAGTTTGTAAAGAGGTTTGTAGGGTTTTCTTATGCTGTAGATATGTGACACCTAATATTCGAGGAAAGCTGTGTCCTGTCAATGTCAGCGAATTTGTAACGCCCAGCCGACAGCTGAAACGCGGAGCAGCTGGCCACTAGAAACCTTTCCCGGCTACTGCTAAGAAGGAACATTTATTGTTAAAGAGAGAATGAGCGTGACAGTTTGCTCACAGGGAATGGTTCCTGGCTTGTCCTTTTAGAATATGAGTTCAGTATCCGAGTACTGTTCGAGTAGTGAGCCTCAAGAGAGATTATCTCAAGAGTGTGATGAGATCGGCTCACACCTACGATACGCGAATTAGTCTGCAACGGGGATGCAACTGAAGTGTTTTCAAAGCAGTTCTAAGTCGTTTCGAAAGATATTTTGAGAAGATTATCACCTTGTGTAGAAAGCGATTATTTCGCTAATTTTGGTAGAGCGTAGACTCGCCATGTATAGGAAAAGCTCCGATTGACTTAAGTGTGGGATTAGTTTCTCCTATTTGTGTTTAATGGTGGCTCGTGCTGCTTAATAGCCACGCGTTTGTAGGCGAACCGTGTTTCAATATTTTTGAGAGATTTGCCATTGCATGGTGTATGTGAAGACACGTGTTCACACGAAGTCGTTTGGTTCAAATGGTTCAAATGGCTTGAGCACTATGGGATTTAACTTCTGAGGTCATCAGTCCCCTAGAACTTAGAACTACTTAAACCTAACTAACTTAAGGACGTCACACACATCCATGCCCGAGACAGGATTCGAACCTGCGACCGTAGCGGTCGTGCGGTTCCAGACTGAAGCGCCTAGAACCGCTCGGCCACTTCGGCCGGCAAGTCGTTTAGTTATCTTGTGGTTAAGGATTACATCGCGCACTAAGGGATAGTAGCGTTGCATCGCATTATTGTCGCTGTATAGGTTACGGAAGCACTGAGGAATAGTGACTTAGCGATATTTGATTGGGATTTATTGTGTGACTTCGGCGTGAGAGTCGCAATACGGTAAATTCTGGAAATCTCGTTGAATGCACTGAATGTGCAGAATGTGTAGTCTGTATTAAAGAGAACGATCGTCGTACGTAATAGTCCTTTATTGAGAAACAATCGGACGATTATTGAGAATGTGATAGCTTTTCCCCTTGTCCCTAAACGACAAATCAAGAACCATTTATTAGGGAACACGCTGCTTCTCTCTAAAAGAGATCATCGAGTATTGTGTTTCGAGTTTTAAATATTAGTGGGTCGCGGAATTCAAAACATGAAGTGGTTGAGCTTTGTTTGATTATTTAAAGTTCATAGTTAAAAAGTGGCGGTGACACTCAGAATTTTTGTTTTTATTTTATTACGCTTCCGCTTAGTAGGGTTTTGAATAGAGAAGCACCACTCGTAAAGTAAAACGCTGACTAGTACCTGCAAACGAATTAATGGCAGGAAATAAAGAATTAACTGTTTTAAACAGAAAAAGTCAGTGCCTGACTTTTCCTTTATCCCTTCATGTGTTGCCTGCTTTGATAGACAATCAGTTGATTGCCGTCTCGTGTATTGGGGGAATTCATGCGTCCATTGTCTACAAAAATTGCACAAAATGGTTACAATACAGCAAAAATTGCAAAGACACTATAACGGACAAACAAAGAGAGAAGAACATCATTCGTTATACTGTATATGAGAAGCAATATGTAATGTACGATGTAAATAGTTTGCTCTTGTGTGTAGGAGACGAAGTTAACCATTATCGGTGTCGACACAGTTTGTCGAATTTTATGTATACAGGTGGTCCACTGATGGTGACCGGAGCAAATATCTCACGAAATGCGCATCAAACGAAAAAAACTACAAAGACGGAAACTCGTCTAGCTTGAAGGGGGAAACCAGATGGCGCTATGGTTGGCCCGCTAGTGGCGCTGCCATAGGTCAAACGGATATCAACTGCGTTTTTTTAAATAGGAACCCCCATTTTTTGTTACATATTCGTGTAGTTACATTATTCTTTGTTCCATTCCGAATCAGAAACTTGTTCTTTATCGAAACAATCATTACATATTGTAACCATATGGCTTAAACACATTTTTATGCACTTCACACAAAAAGTTTTTATTTTCACATCTTTACTTCTTGGGCAGTTTTTTAATTTTCTCTTCTTGTTTTTAATTCTTGGGCAATTTTTACGTTTTCCCTTCTTGTTTCTTTCATTGTGCACACTTCTGTTTGCAAGCCATAATATTTATGCAGAAGGTCCTTCGTTTTCATCTGCTTGTGTTGTCAGCTTGGCCAGTTTCTGTTTGACGGATTTGGAGAGGGATGTCGTCCTGTTCTCTTGTGTTTAACGGATTCTATTAGCAGAACTCCTAGTTCTCTTAGGAACAATATTCAGGCCACATTATTGGTATTATAATTTCTGGTAAATTTTATTCGAATATTTATTTCGGAAATATCCAGGACACGGAAAAATATTGCGGAAAGCCAGGGTCTTGTTTTTCTTGACACGGAGTAGATGGCGCACATTTCATCCAATGTACCGACTGCTGTTTTTGTGGGAGTGTGATGATTTCAGGCTTCTTTTTCTCACCAACACTGTCATCTATTTTACTACTGGCATGCATAGATGAAAGAAGTATCACGTTTTTGTTCTTTTTTGAAATTCAAATAAGCTACTGTTTACTTCATCTAACTTCGCATTCACAAATTCTGGAGTAAGTTCAGTTTTATTTTTAAGAACAGTTCTATCCAAAGTAAGATTTTTCTTCAGTAGACCCTTGGACAAGGTGCAGCTAGTAAATTGGTTGTTTGTGTTTATATTACAGACAGCTCCTCAGTTGTCTTGCTCAAGCGAATTGCCGCATCTTGTGGCGAGCTTGGTACTTTGTATGGCCCATATGGCTCTTTTAAGACGTATATCTCCAAGGCAAGGACGTAGCAAGTCCTTACATCATAGAGCATTACTTCGACAGCTTGCTTGGTATACCGGCTGCCCCTTATACGAGACTTCGGACGCATTTCCTCTGATGTTTTGGCAGATACTTGAAATTTCGTGCCGGCCGAAGTGGCCATGCGGTTCTAGGCGCTGCAGTCTGGAACCGCGAGACCGCTACGGTCGCAGGTTCGAATCCTGCTTCGGGTATGGATGTGTGTGATGTCCTTAGGTTAGTTAGGTTTAAGTAGTTCTAAGTTCTAGGGGACTAATGACCTGAGAAGTCGAGTCCCATAGTGCTGAGAGCCATTTTGAATTTCCTTTTTTGCATTGTGTAACTAGAATCAGCCCAGACAATTACTGCTCATTACGTCTTTCATGCGTCGCCGAGTATGAACAGGAATCGTTGTTTCCCATTACAAACAAAATTAATTTTAAATCGGAATTTTACGTTGCCTTTCGACAGAGCGCTCCCAAATTAGTGTATCCTGATATTTTTTTTCTATATGTATTAACAGGGACAGTAAAACACGAAGAATAAACGGCAATCGAACAGCGACTGAGTAGCGCTGCATACTGGGCGGTAGCAGTTATCTCGGGCCAGGACAGTGCTAGAGTGCTGGTTATTCTTCGAGTTTTACCATCACTGTTAATACATATCGATAAAACAAATATCGCACTAGACCAAGCTGGGAGCGCTCTATTGAATGCGCGCACGCGAAATTCCGCTTTAAAAATCATTTTGTATGTAACGGGAAACAAACCGACGCTTTCTGTCGACATTGGGCGCCGCATGAAAGTCGTGATGAGCACCATTTGTTCGGGCTGACTCCTGTTACACAATACAAAAACGATGTCGCAAATATCTGCTGAAACACCAGAGAAAATGCTCCTGACGACACCTGAGACAACTTGTATGCCGGCAAAAACAACACTTTCCTCTGAAAGCGACTAACTGTTCGTCCACTGAAGGATATTCAGACAATGGGTAGTTCTTATTACATTTCGCCTGGGACAGTTCAGGTATTTTCCCTAATATTTCCAAGTTTATCAGTTTCCTTTCTCTCGTGCCTGTTTTTAATGTCATCAAACAGCATTGACAATGTTGCAATACTGCAAGCAGTATGTTAATCTTCTCTTGAATGGTTCTTACTGATGTGATTTCATTATTAATTGTAATTGAGGAGGTAATTTTACAATCCACAGAGCCTGCGAAGTGTGATCTGGCATGAGTGTCACATCGATTAATTGTCGGAGACGTCTCTAGAGTTGAGAAGCCACTTTTATGCTTAAACGTTCGTCGTAGATAACTTGACGTAGCTGCTGAGGCGTTTAATGATAGCAGTCTTTCGCCACATCATATTTGATAATAGCTGGAGGTGACAACATAGCATCACTAATAAGGTCCGCATGTTCTCCGAGATGACACAGCGGAGTGACGAACTTTGAACTGTCATCAGTAATGCTGTAATTGTGGACAATGCACTCGATGATGGCGAACCATATGTCTGGTTGTTCGGGGAGGAAGGGGGCAGCTTGGGTGCTGAGCTAAACCGCACAACACTGATGCGTAAATTCTAATGTCCATGTAGCACTGTATGTGGTCGCAGAGCAACGATGAGCGAGATCTCATAAGAAGGCCATGGCGCGGGTGGAAAATCCAGGTGCATGATTCGACCGTATGGGCTGCGTATCACACTGCAACAGTGTTCGGAAACATTGTCCACGACGTGGGGGGCATGACATGATAGGACAACGTCAGTCTATGTCTGTCCATGGTAGTTTGCTGAGAAGCGTCTTGTTTGGTTGTGAAGGAATGCCATTCTTATCCGTAGTTATACAGTAGGTCAGCAAATAGTACACACTGTTTGGGTACAAGAACGTCATTGTTGTTACCACCGACGCTGCATGAGGAAATGTCACTTCCATGTCTAACCAAAGACAAGAGTTGTTACTGTTGTTGTAAAGCACTGAACTAAATACCAAAATAGTCACTGTCTTGTAATATTTGGTCTCCGCCCATAAAGCAGATGATGGTCCCATTGCTGTTGCAAGCAAGATGAGTTCAAGAACGTAAAAAAAGCTCGTAGCTAGTAGCGCAGTAGTGTAGTGTGGACAGGGTTAGAGATAGATACTCCAGATGGAATGAACAAGACTATAAATACCAAATATGTACGCCTTATTAACTGGCGGAGGCACAGACAAAACTGTAGTGCAGAGTGGCTCGCCGCACAGCACTCCGAGCCCGCGGGATTCTCCCGCTCGATCGGTTGCATTCGACGCGGCCACCTAGTATCTCGTGACTCTGGGCTGCCTCAGCCCGCCGCTGCCCAGCCCAATGCGTTACTTTCGTAACAAGAACTGAATTTTTAGTTCTGATGACGACTCATTACAGTCGAAACCGCCAAACAGTAATATACACAAAATTGGTTCAAATGGCTCTGAGCACTATGGGACTTAACATCTATGGTCATCAGTCCCCTAGAACTTAGAACTACTTTAAACCTAACTAAGCTAAGGACAGCACACACATCCATGCCCGAGTCAGGATTCGAACCTGTGACCGTAGCGGTTGCGCGGTTCCAGACTGTAGCGCCTAGAACCGCTCGGCCACTCCGGCCAGCGTTATCGCTGCGGCCGGAAAAAGATCCTGCACGAAGCAACGACGACTTAAGAGAATCGTTCAACGTGACAGAAGTGCAACTCTTCCGCAAATTGCTGCAGATTTCAATGGTGGGACATGAGAAAGTATAAGCGTGCGAACCATTCAACGAAACGTCATCGCTATGGGCTTTCGGAGCCGAAGGCCCACTCGTATACCCTTGATGACTGCACGACTCAAAGTTTTACGCTTCGGCTGGAGCCGTCAACATCGACACTGGACTGTTGCTGACTGGAAACCGGTTGCATGGTCGAACGAGTTTCGATTCAAATTGTATCGAGCGGATGGACGTGTACAGGTGTGGAGACAACCTCATGAATCCATGGACCCTGCATGTCAGCAGGGGACTGTGCAAGCGGGTGGAGGCTCTGTAATGGTGTGGGGCGTGTGCAGTTGGAGTGATATGGGACCCCTGATAATTCTAGATACGACTCTGACAGATGACCTGTACGTAGGCGTCTTCTCTGTTCACCTGCATCTATTCATGTCCATTGTGCATTTCGACAGACTTGGGCAATTACAGCGGGATAATGCGGCTACCCACACTTCCAGAAATGCTACAGAGTGGTCCACGAACTCTCCCCAGATGCGAACATTATTGAGCATATCTGGGATGTCTTCCATCGTGCTGTTCAGAAGAGATCTCCACCCTCTCGTACTCTTACGGATTTATGGACAGTCCTAGATGATTCATGGTGTCGATTCCCTCCATTACTACTTCAGACATTAGTCGAGTCCATGCCACGTCGTGTTGCGGCACTTCTGCGTGCTCGCGGAGGCCCTACACGATACTAGGCAGGTGTACCAGTTTCTTTGGCTCTTCAGTGTACATGTCTCTATATACTAAATGTAAAACATCATAAGTTCAGGTTGAAATAAAGCTGCCCTGCTGCTGACTAATAATTTGAATATACACTCAGTTTTATTTCGTTTCAAAAATTCTAAACTAATTTGAAAAACAGTCTATGTAAATCAAACATACACAACGAAATGTGCAATAAGCGAAAACTTTTCCATAATTAAAAACAACGCAAAACGAAACTTAACGTTCGATAATGTTTCAGCTTACTCTTTCACTCCTTTATCTCGGATAGACTTAATATGACTAAAAAGAAGAGAATATTGCATGGGTGCAAAAGTGACCGTTTTGCCTTCGGAATTAAATGGCAGAACTACAATTTCTTTTAGAAGTAGAGCTAGATGCTTATATACACAATATTTTTCTGGTGATTCTCGGAAGAGTCGGAAAATTTTGCCCTCTCTTTTTCCAGTAAGCAGCCGCATTTTTTCCATTTTGCCGTTTTCATTTAAATATCTCTCCAATTAATCTATTGGGGCAACACTACCATCGACATATGCCCACAAAGCAAAGTTATTTAGTTTCTCAGTTAGTAGAATTTTTGTAGCATCTGATGATAGAAAACCCTCTTCGTGGTTTGTACATTCCTTTTTCAACATAATGTTTTTTGCCTCATTGGAAAAACACAAAAACTATTTAATACATCATTTTGCAAATCCGTGAAATATTACCTCTATTCTGAATATGAAAAGTATTGAAAATAAAACCAAATGCCAGCCGGTGTGGCCGTACGGTTCTAGGCGCTTCAGTCTGGAACCGCGTGACCGCTAAGGTCGCAGGTTCGAATCCTGCCTCGGGCATGGATGTGTGTGATGTCCTTAGGTTAGTTAGGTGTAAGTAGTTCTAAGTTCTAGGCGACTGATGACCTCAGATGTAAAGTCCCATAGTGCTCAGAGCCATTTGAACCATTTTTTGAAAACCAAATGCTCTGTTGTTGAAGGTATTTGAACTATTTCATTCCATTTCAGGGCTCCGTCAAGATCGCTCACAAATTTGATCGGGCGATCAGATAAAATATGCTCGTACATTCGGCTGTTCTTTAGGCGACGGAACATCGACTCTGAACCTATGAGGCCTATACTCGATTCTGTGATCGATCTTGGTTTCGATTGGGAATCTTCAGTTCCCTTTCGAAGTGGCCACTATTAACATAGCAATAAATGGATTACCTCTGCCATGCTTTCACACCGTTTATCTTCAGATAACATATTTAAATGTCGGAACGGTGGCTGCTCCCTCATGGCACCTCTGGACAATTAACATTTCCTCTAAGTATAATTTCAGGCCTTTACGTAAAAGTCCTATTTCAGAGGCTTCTCTGTCCTGGGGCACCAGACTCAAATGCTTTAATATTGTCATGTTCCATTCCAACTGAAGGGGCAGTGTAAATGATTTCTCCAGTTCTAATTCCATGGACGCCTCCTTAAACAATTGCAAAACCTCTCATCGTTTAAAAGTTATAAAATTATCTATAACGTATAAGAATAACAGCATTAGAATATTATATATACCGTGAAAAGAGAAATTAGTTCGTTCATCAACATGATATCAAATCCAGTAATTCGAGCTGTGTCTCTCTTTTCGGAGAGTTTTTCGCATAGACCCGAATATTGGCTTCCTATCGATTCTAGCATCATCAACCGCATATTTCAGCGAGTATCGTTGGATTGTTGCAGTGATTTATCAAGACCGTTAAGAAGGTCATTTACTTTGCGTTAAGTGATGATTTCTTTCGCTGCAGTCAAAAGAACATGAACTTGTGGAAATTGATGCATCTATACTCCACATTAAAAGGATTTCGTAACACTGTATTCAGCATATGGCAGGAAAAATTCAACTGTCAGCAATCACACAGCACAGCGACAGTGTTGACATCTTGATCATTCATAAAATGCACGTCTTTTACAGCAGGGTCATGGATACCAAGAGACATAAATCATCTCAACACTTATCTTCAAATGTAATCGTCCGTTTTTGGTTCATCTGGGCCTGGGCTGTAAACAAAGCACGAAATCTCAAAGCCCAGTGCCGGTCGTTGTGGCCGAGCGGTTCTAGGCGCTTCAGTCCGGAACCGCGCTGCTGCTACGGTCGCAGGCTCGAATACTGCCTCGGGCATGGATGTGTGTGATGTCCTTAGGTTAGTTAGTTTTAGTAGTTCTAAGTCTAGGGGACTGATGACCTCAGATGTTATGTCCCATAGTGCTTAGAGCCATTTGAACCATTTATTTCAAAGTCCAGCCAAGAAAATAAGAGACAGTACATGTCGGATAATGGTTTCTTCTTGCACTGCTCCACATGTCTGTAGTTACTGAGCACTCACCTATTGTATATGAGCAGTTACCTGTCATAATATTTCTTAGGCTTTTAGCACATGCTCCCGAGCGCCGCGACACGGCTGTGGGATGATACTTTAATGTAAGGCTAACGTCTGAACGAGACCCGAAAGAACTTCATCTCCTATAGTTCAGTACGACCTTAGGACTCGCACGTACATAGCAACGCACGCATTTATCGACAATTATCTCCTGAGCAGGATTTGAAGGCGTTTCTTGTCCACACAACACCACTGTTTATTAGACACTCACGCGTGGCGAGAAATTTGCGAAGTGTCACGAGACCCTTTAGCATGAACGTAAATTTCACTGCACAGCGAACAGCAAACAAATTAACATTTTCCCTTCGCCATCCACTATAGGCTTAAATACCGCCCAAATGGAACTTTTTAAGACTCGTTCCAGGCTGTGTAGTTGTATACTCAGTACTGGTTAGTTTCTCGCGTAGTTCTCTCTTTCTTGACGTGCTCTCCTTCCTCTGCAAAACCATTTTTGGGTTCTGCGCTCATTTTCTGTGTTAAGAAAAAAAATGGAGAAATCGCACCACTCCTCTACGCACAGCTGTATTCGCTGCTCGTACACCGTAGCTCGCAACGGTGTTACTGCTACCACACCAGTGCTTGCGCACGGTACTGACCAGCCGATGTGGTGATGTCACGGGCTGAGCAGCGAGGCCTACGAGAAAGACAGGTCGCGACGCGTTCGTCACGAGGGTAGTCCTGTGCTAGCTCGCTCCGCCCAGCAGACGAAATGCGTTTCTAATCGTGTTAACTCGTAATTGCATAGTCTACTGATATCTGCTTTTGTAGAGTCTTAGTGATTAGTAGTACCACAACAAAATACACGACTGTGCAGTAACTGTAATTTAAGATCTATGCTCTGCATAAATGGTATAAAGTTCGTTTATAGCATTTAATCTCTACTGCTTAACAGTCCTCATTTCATACAAGACGTGGTGTTTTATCCAGCCGACAACATTTTATTATACCCAGCACAGCCGTAACGAATTATTAGTAGACATATGGACTTTCTATCGTTGTAGGGGTAATAAACAATAAGACTGCCCCACGGGATTAGCCGAGCGGTCTAGGGCGCTGCAGTCATGGACTGTGCGGCTGGTTCCGGCGGATGTTCGAGTCCTCCCTCGGGCATGGATGTGTGTGTTTGTCCTTAGGATAATTTAGGTTAAGTAGTGTGTAAGCTTAGTGACTTGCATTCGGGAGGACGACGGTTCAATCCCGCGTCTGGCCATCCTGATTTAGGTTTTCCGTGATTTTCCTAAGTCGCTCCAGGCAAATGCCGGGATTGTTCCTTTGAAAGGGCACGGCCGATTTCCTTCCTCATCCTTCCCTAATCTGATGGAACCGGTGATCTCGCTGTTTGGTCCCCTCCCCCAAACCAACCAGCCAACGACAATCAGATGACTTGCTATCTGTTAATAGCTGGCCCCTCAAGCACCAAACGTTTCTACTGTGTTACCAAAAATATCATCAGTCCTTCAAATGTAAACTGCAATTCCCAAGCCTTGCAACTACAAATAGATAAAATTAAATCTCTCATACTTCTGCTCTTCTCTGCATACTCAAACTAATCACGCATTACATGCTGCAACCTGTTATTGCACCTTTTGTAGCCCGCTGAGCACCTATTACATCTCTCAGTTGTCTGTAGTTAAAAATTTACCATCCCCAAGATAAACTAAAATGTACTCAGCCCCTCCAAAATTCTTAAATCCAGTGGAACAATAAGCTGACCCCCAAAATATGAAGCATAACATAACACATAAATATTAACCTAACACAACACGCAGCAAAATGACTCCCAAAATATTAAATTAAACATAATATACATTCATCATCTTAAATCTCGACCACACTGATTATAGGTGCCTGTTTGCAAACTCTCATATTATCTAATGCAGTCGGACAGCGCTTCATCAGTACCTTGCCTTTAAATATATTTACATAATAATGTCCAGAAAAGGAGTGAAAAAGAGCTAGAAATTGATCCTGATTGATGTATTACCTACATGGGTACATATCTCTGATAACCTTAGGGTACCTTCTTTCTGTGCCACTTCTGCATTAATCACTTCCACTGTTAAACTGGTCACATTTAATGCCGATTAAAGATTCGTTAAACAACCTATCATCTGTGTTCACATCCAAGATTATATCTCTCCTCACAGGCGTACTATATTTCCCAGTAGCATCTTTAAACCTTACTCCTGTGACTGGAAATTCATCTGTGTTTCTGTTTTTAAAATATTCATAATAATTCTGAGATCTCACATATGGAACTCCCAGTGTCCACAAAGGCACTCTCACATACGCCCTCAATTTGACATTTATTATTGGCTGACTTTTCTTAGTAAAATTATGTTTCAGTTTTGTTTCTGCCAAAAGATCTTCTTCCGCATCACGTATTCAGTCTTTAGTCATGATGCACACCTGTTTTCAACTAAATGATTCAGTCTCATTATCTCCCACGAGTATTAAATTAAAAGGTTCTTTAAAATTTTAATTTTCACTACTCAATCCTCCTACGTTCCTAACAGCACTGTATTTCTCTTCCTCCAGTGATCCTGTTACTAACTAGTGATGAAATTTTGCAATGTCCATGCAATCCTTGGCCTCATAA
The DNA here is from genome assembly GCF_023898315.1 of Schistocerca nitens. NCBI lineage: Eukaryota > Metazoa > Arthropoda > Insecta > Orthoptera > Acrididae > Schistocerca > Schistocerca nitens. Next base: position 914,887,791 of record NC_064616.1, read on the forward strand.
TTGCATTCATCCTCCTCCATCTAGTCACTGACTGATTTACTCTTATCCACAACCATATGTTGCTCATCACTTATAATCAGAAATGTTTGAATCTCTTCATCATCCCCATTATTTTCAATGTCATTAATTCCAATATCATCACCCAATGTATTATCCATATGATCTTTCCCCATCATAAACACATTTTCCCCCAACAATTTAAAATCCTTATCCCCACGAAATATTTTCTTGAAAGTTTCTTCTCTTCATTAAGCTGCCTTATCTGCCTAACATAATCAATCTTACTAAGCTCATAATCTTCAGGTGACCACTTCTGAAATAATTTAGGGCTGGCTACCCAGGCACTACCATCAAAACTATTCTCTGTCTTATACTCCCAAGGTTCACTGCTATCATCCTCATCATTAACCATCAGATGATCATCAAGATCCAACAAATGTGCCTGCATAACCTCTTCATTCACGCCATTTGCAACATAATTCACTTTATTGGCATACAGTGCACCCTTCACAGTTTCCACCACAGAACAGCATCTACAACTACCATAACCAAGAACACCTGACACAGGAACCACTGTCTGCTCATTATTAATCTAAACAACATTACTGAAGCGTGTTCTTTCATATATGTCTCCACCCACAAGAACACTAGATTCAGTCCTACTGCACACACATACTTGACACCAACTTCCACTGAGGTAGATTTCAATTAACTTTATTTAATATTACTACTGTTGCCATTCACACACTCACCTACAGCACTGCAGCACACATTTATTCTCTCAGGCAGCACAGCTGGTTCTCATTCTGACACCAGATGCATAAAAGATACCAAACCCACCTGTCTTCTTCAAAATTATTACAATTGCCATCGCCTTTATCAGATAAACCCCCAAATATTGATTGCTTCCGTATGACTCTCTGCTTCGATGTAAAATTTTCCTTTACTTAATTTATCCTTCTATCACGCTGTTATTACCCAGAATTCTCTACATTCTAAATATTCCTTCTTCTATTACTTTTTTATTTATATTATAACTGCAGAACACCTTGTTATTGTGCCCATTGTTGTTTTCCCATCTCCTGGTCCAGTTTCTTACAAAATTTCTTGTCCAGACTTGACCCCAGCAGGATCAGAATTTAGTATCCCCAAAATCCTGTCTCTGCTGTTCTCCTCTGTTCAGTTCAACTAACCTAGCCCTATAATTATTTCCCCATTGACCCCCATTATTTCTGTTCCCATCACTGAATCTCCATCTATTTACTCTCCAATTCTCTGCCTGATTCCCATGTCTGTTTTCATTTAGCTAACTATTCCCCCAGTTCTCATCGTTTGTGTTATCTTTGTAATTTCTCTGGTTATTGCTTCCCCAGCTGAGTCGGTGGCACATCGTTTGATCCATCTTCCGTAAAAAATGTGAAGAGCTTTAAACTGAATCTTGGGACAATGTACAAACTGCCACTGTAATACTTTTCGTATCCTCCTTCCTACTGTGGAAATTTCAGTGGGTACCCTGAAGAGTCTATCCAAATAAACTAACCTTCTCAATTCCTCTCTGCAAAATTCTCTCATAGTGAAGCTGCCTCCCATGTACACTGGTCCATTAAAGAACCCATTTTGCAGCCGAATTTGTTTTACCTGGTTCTAATATATATCTAAATGTAGTTGGTCAGAAGCGTCATATGATACAAACGGGCCAGCACTTTGATTTGTCCATGTCTGATCAGAATCTTCTAACAATATTTTCACAAATTTAGTTTTGCTCTCATCATTTTTACCCTACACAGAACAATTTTTGCGTGCAGCTGGAAACTCTACCGCACAGTACTCGAGGAAATTTTGTTATTGGGTACCTGCATCACAGGTAACCCTGCATTTCTAGATACACTGCGTAGTTCTAAATTACTTATTCTTCTGTACATTCTGTGAAACTCAATGTTCACTTTGATTACAGTTACGTCAACCAGTTCTTCTATCTCATCCTGTAAATTACCAGCTGTGCCTATTAATTTACCAATCAATAAAGATTTTGTTTCTTCATTGCTAGCTACTACCTTTTTATCCACCTCACCTAGAGCCTGCCTTGTCTCTGCGTCCCTCGAGTTACACATCTGCCTGCCGGAATCAATCTCATCCCTTAATTCAGCTTCAAGTGTATCAATCCTAGTAAACAATTTCTGTTCTACTTCTCCAAACCTTACATTTAAATCCTCCAGTTTCCTGTTCAGACTCTCAATTAAAATTTTAAATAATTTTTAAACCGTTCATGGAATTATCCAAATCGGCCTTCATTACATACTTCAAAACTGCCACTGAATTATATGAATTATACAGGGCGAGTCACCTAACGTTACCGCTCGATGTATTTGGTAAACCACATCAAATACTGACGAACCGATTCCACAGACCGAACGTGAGGAGAGGGGCTAGTGTAATTGTTTAATACAAACCATACAAAAATGCACGGAAGTATGTTTTTTAACACAAACCTACGTTTTTTTTAAACGGAACCACGTTAGTTTTGTTAGCATATCTGAACATATAAACAAACACGTAATCAGTGCCGTTTGTTGCATTGTAAAATGTTAATTACATCCGGAGATATTGTAACCTAAAGTTGACGCTTGAAACCTCCGACGTTCAGTTGCGTGTTGTAACAAACACGGGCCACGGTCGGCTAGCAGCATCTGCAGAGACATGTTTACGATGACGACCGTGTTTACGAGTGTGGCTGTAGTGCACTGTTGTGGTTTGGTCTAGCTGTCGCAGTGTCCGCATGTAGCGCTTGCTGCTATTGTTATTCTGCATTCGTCTCCGCACGCAGACCAACTGTAGTACACCGTGTTACCAGACGTCTGTGATAGTGTAGTGTTGTAGGAACTGTGGCCATGGTGTATTCGAACTCTGAAAAGGCGGAGATGATACACATCTATGGCGAGTGTCGACGAAATGCAGCTGAAGCCTGCAGGGTGTATACAGAACGGTACCCGGACAGAGAGCATCCAACGTGCCGCACATTGCAAAACATCTACCGCCAACTGTATGCAACAGGTATGGTCGTAGCACGCAAACGGGTCCGAAACAGGCCCGTCACAGGAGAAGCGGGTGCAGTTGGTGTGTTAGCTGCTGTTGCCATGAACCCACACATAAGTACACGGGACATTGCGAGAGCCGGTGGACTGAGTCGAAGTAGTGTCATGCGCATACTGCATCGTCACCGCTTTCACCCGTTTCATGTGTCGCTACATCAGTAATTACATGGTGATGACTTTAATCATCGAGTGCAATTCTGTCAATGGGCATTAACAGAGAATGCGTTGCAGTTCTACCTGTTTGCCGATGAAGCGGGTTTCACAAACCACGGGGCAGTGAATCTACGGAACATGCATTACTGGTCCGTGGACAATCCTCGCTGGCTCAGACAGGTAGAGCGACAGCGACCGTGGACTGTAAATGTATGATGCGGAATCATTGGCTACCACCTCATTTATCCTCACTTCATTGCAGGGGCCCAAACAGCTGCAACATACATCGCGTTTCTACAGAATGATCTGCCAACGTTGCTCGAAAATGTCCCACTGGAAACGCGTCGACGTATGTGGTATCAGCATGATGGTTCACCTGCACATTCCGCAATTAACACTAGGCTGACCCTTGACAGGATGTTCGACAGGCGTTTCATAGGACGTGGAGGACGCATAAACTGGCCAGCCCGTTCTCCTGATTTTACACCTCTGGACTTCTTTCTGTGGGGTACGTTAAAGGAGAATGTGTACCGTGATGTGCCTACAACCCCAGAGGATATGAAACAACGTATTGTGGCAGCCTGTGGCGACATTACACCAGATGTACTGCGGCGTGTACGACATTCATTACGCCAGAGATTGCAATTGTGTGCAGCAAATGATGGCCACCACATTGAACATCTATTGGCCTGACATGTCGGGACACACTCTATTCCACTCCGTAATTGAAAACGGAAACCACGTGTGTACGTGTACCTCACCCCTCATGGTAATGTACATGTGCGTCAGTGAAAAAGACCAATAAAAAGGTGTTAGCATGTGGACGTAATGTGCTGTTCTAGTCTCTTCTGTACCTAAGGTCCATCACCGTTCCCTTTGCATCCCTACTTAATTCGGTGCTCTCCGATACACACGATCGAACTGCGGAGGAGTGGTACTCAAGCGTCAACTTTAGGTTACAATATCTCCGGATGTAATTAACATTTTACAATGCAACAAACGGCACTGATTACGTATTTGTTTATATGTTCAGATGTGCTAACAAAACTAACGGGGTTCCATTTAAAAAAAACGTAGGTTTGTGTTAAAAAACATACTTCCGTGCATTTTCTTATGGTTTGTATTAAACAATTACACTAACCCCTCTCCTCACGTTCGGTCTGTGCAATCGGTTCAGTATTTGATGTGGTTTACGAAATATATCGAGCGGTAATGTTAGGTGACTCACCCTGTATACATTTTTCAAATCTCATCATTGAACTGACTATAGCGTTTAACCACATTTCTGCTACTACCTCCTGCCTCTGTGGGCTCACACCGTCACTTCCACTCGCTGTGGAACTACAGTAACTAGATGATTTCTTAATTTCGTACTCCATTGCTGTTCCTGACAAGAGATCTGAAATTACAGTAAAACTGCTGCTGCAAGACTTTACTTTATAGTTCCCGGACCTCTGCTGCTTCTGGAGACTGCTGCTGTGTTGTTAGATGTGCTGCTGTGCGTATGGAACTGCTTTTGACTGCTCACTGTGTCTCGCTGTCACTTGGCAACGTGGTGTGGCGTTGTGTGAAACAGCCTGGCGTCTCACGCTGGCTGGCTGCTCCGCGCACAGAGACCGCTGCTCTTACAAGGGAACCTCCCCATCGCACCCCCCTCAGATTTAGTTAAAAGTTGCCACAGTGGATAGGCCTTGAAAAACTGAACACAGATCAATTGAGAAAACAGGAAGAAGTTGTGTGGAACTGTGAAAAAATAAGCAAAATATACAAACTGAGTAGTTCATGGAAAGATAGGCAACATCAAGGACACTCGGAACGCAGGAGCGCCGTGGTCTCGTGGTAACGTGAGCAGCTGCGGAACGAAAGGTCCTTGGTTCGAATCTTCCATCGAGTGAAAAGTTTAATTTTTTATTTTCAGTTTATGTGACAAACTCTTATGTTTTCATCACTTTTTTGGGAGTGATTATCACATCCACAAGAAAACCTAAATCGGGCAAGATACAAGAATCTTTTTACCCCTTCGCCAAGTGTACAAGTTAGGTGGGTCGGCAACATATTCCAGTCATGTGACGCACATGCCGTCACCAGTGTCGTATAGAATATATCAGATGTGTTTTCCTGTGGAGGAATCGGTTGACCTATGACCTTGCGATCAAATGTTTTCGGTTCCCATTGGAGAGGCACGTCCTTCCGTCTACTAATCGCACGGTTTTGCGATGCGGTAGCAAAACACAGACACTAAACTTATTACAGTGAACAAAGACGTCAATGAACGAACGGACAGATAATAAATATGCAAAAATAAAGAAAATAAAATTTTCACTCGAGGGAAGACTTGAACCAAGGACTTCTAGTTCAGCAGTTGCTCAACCTACCACGGGACTACGACGCTCCTGAGCTCACTTTGTCCATGATGTTGCCTATACAACCCGTGGACTAATCAGTTTGTATATTTTGCTTATTTTTTCACAGTTCCACACAACTTCTTCCTGTTTTCTCAATTGATCTGTGTTCAGTTTATCAAGGCCTATCCACTGTGCCAACTTATAACTAAATCTGAGGGGGGTGCGATGGGGAGGTTCCCTTGTTAGAAAGGTGAATGCTGATCAGGTTGTCACACGCAATCCTACACTGTCTACGAGACAGTTTATCACAACCTGTCCCGATGCAGAGACCCCATCTTCGAGTGTACTGTAAATTACTTCGCTACAAATTGTTGATCCCGGACGAGACCAACTATAAGTGACTTTACTGTGTGGAATAAAAAAATAAAATGAAGATATAATGATTTAAGCTGTTCGTGGGTTTCAGGATGCTTGGTTGATTTTAATTATTTGTCTACGATTAACGTGTAGGGGCCAACCAATGAATCACTCAGAATATTCTGACGATTAGTAATAGAACAGTTCAATAATATATATATATATATATATATATATATATATATATATATATATATATATATATATATATATCTTTGCGGTGAGAAATAAATAATGTTCACGATTCACAAAACCTTCGAGTTAATAAATAAAATGTTACTGATTCCTTTTCAAGTAGAGCCACCGTAACGACAGCACTAACGCTATTAAATTTAAAAGCTGGAGCAGTATACCACATTAACTGATGGGTTGTTCCTGTAAACTACTGAAAATTGTTCAAAGTTAAATCACGTGTGTTCAAAGAGAGTTCCACACTGGCTAACCCGTGCAAATCAAAAATGGTTCAAATGGCTCTGAGCACTATGGGACTCAACTGCTGTGGTCATTAGTCCCCTAGAACTTAGAACTAGTTAAACCTAACTAACCTAAGGACATCACAAACATCCATGCCCGAGGCAGGATTCGAACCTGCGACCGTAGCGGTCTCGCGGTTCCAGACTGCAGCGCCTTTAACCGCACGGCCACTTCGGCCGGCGTGCAAATCACATATCCAAAATGCTCACACTCTAGAGAAAGTGTTTCACAGTTCTTTTCACCCAGAGTGAATTATTTTAAGTTAGCTCTCCCCCTAATTCAGCAAAATCTACACAGCTATATGACCATACATTTTCTAAGTATTCTACGCTGACACTGGAGAAAGTCAATAGTCCATGACTAGTAATTCTACAATTTCTGAACACTGCAGAAACGCGACCCCTACATATGTCCTTACTGCTCCAGCTCTGGCAAACAAATGACCCTGGACAAGATGGCCATCACACTTTTTATGCCCTCGCACTGTCGTTACGAAAATTCACATATAAGCGTATTCCATACACACTTACAACTATTAATCTTACTTTAGACATATAATATGGCGAATAAGATGGTAATTTTCTCAGTTTTCCGCTGTTGCCCTCAATTTTTTCTGATTTCACTAGTTCACTCAGTAATCAAAATTTTGCAGTAATAAAATAAACTTACATTAGGCTGCTTTGTCGTTAATAAATTGGAAACAAATAGAACAAAAACACTTATACATAAATACCTCAGTGTAAGTTGATATGCTGCCGCTACTTTCATTATATTATTAATCATACTGAGTAAAATTGTCGTTTTTATGTACAGAATGTATACTGGAGGAGGAGGAGATTAGTGTTTAACGTTCCGCCGACAACGAGGTCATTAAAGACGGAGCACAAACTCAAATTAGGGAAGGATGGAGAAGGACAGCGGCTGTGCCTGTTTCGAAGGAACCATCCCGGAATTTGCCGGTTTGAACACTCGGTCTCCTGATTGTGAGCCCAGTGTGCTAACCACTGCGCTACACCACTCGGTACAGAATGTAGTTTCTGGCATGTAGTTTCAAATACATATAAATAAGAAATACACTGATGATCCAGAACATTATGACCACCTACCTACCTAATAGCCGGTATGTTCACCTTTGGCACGGATAATAGCACCGACGCGTCGTGGTATGGAAGCAATGAGGTGTTTGTAGGTCGCTGGAGGAAGTTGGCAGCACATCTGCACATACAAGTCACCTAATTCCCGTAAATTCCGATGAGGGGAGCAATGATCTCTGACGCCACGTTCAATTACATACCAGATGTGTTCGATCGAGTTCAGATCTGAATTGTTGGGGGACCAACACATCAATTGGAACTCGCCACTGTATTCCTCGAACCAAACAATCACACTCCTGGCCTTGTGATACGGCGCATTATCATTCTGGAGAATGCCACTACCGTCAGGAAATATGATCATCAAGAAGGGGTGTACGTGGTCAGCAACCAGTGTGCTATACTCCTTGGCCGTCACGGTGCCTTGCACGAGCTCCACTGGATCCACAGAAGCCAACGTGAATGTTGACCAGAGCATAATGGAGCGGCTGGCAACTAGTCTCCGTCCCGCAGTACAGGTTTCAAAGAGCTTTTCCCCTGGAAGACGACGGTTTCACACCCTCCCGTCGGCACGATGAAAAATGAATCGGGATACATTAGACCATGCGACGCTCTTCTAGCGCGTCAATGTCCAGTGCCGATGGTCACTTGTCCTTTTTAGTCGTAGTTGCCGATGTCGTGGTGTTAACGTTCGCATGCGCATCGGTCGTCAATTGCGGAGACCCATCTTTACCAGTGTTCGGTGCACAGTGTGTTCAGATACACTTGTACTCTGCCCAGCATTGAAGTCTAATTCTAGTTTCGCCACAGTTCACTGCCTTTTCTGTTTTACCAGTTTGTGCAGCCTACGACGTCCGACATCTGTAATAAAGGGCGGCCGTCCAACCCCACTGCGTCTGGACGTAGTTTCACCTTGGTCTCACCATGTGTTGAAGACACTCATCACAGCACTCCTCGAACACCCGACAAGTCTTGCAGTTTCCGAAATGCCCGTGCCGAGGCTCCTGGTCAAACTCAGATAAATCGCGCGCCTTCCCATTTCTACACACGGGCAGCACTCTCATTGATACTACACGCACAGTGCGTGTGCCTGACTAGCAGTCATTCCTCACCAGGCGACGCTGGTGTCCCCTGGACGGGTTTATATCGATAGTAGGTCGGTGGTCACTGTGTTTTGGCTGATCAGTGTATAGTAGTATGTTCTGGTGGATCTCCATGGATACTTACTTTATAAAAACCGCACAACTCATAGGGGAGACGTAATATTTGAATTTCATTTTAATTGTAAAACATCTGCCACCGAATAACTTAAACTAGTTGCTTGATCGTTGGTGTGTTTCCACGCATGCAGTTGTCTTATTTTCCTCTTTTTAAAGCTGTTGTTGGTTTATCTCTAACTGCGTAGAATGAGTCTTTATTGAATTTATGTGTATTTACCTGTCAATCCAGTCCACTCAATTCCGCAGTGGTGACCAACCGAAGCTTGCTCATCGCCAACAGCTATTGGTACCGGGTTTTTCGAGCCGCTGAGCGAAAGCACGAGTTTAGCTGCTCTTCTACAGCCGTGGCATTTCTCTTACTCTTAGTGTCAGCCAACCTTAGTCTAAAAAATGCAGTCGTCTGCTGAGCGTTGCCGCTAGTGCGAGCTCCGCGCCCCCCGATTGTCAAATAGACGGACACAGCACGGAAAGACGCGCTCAGTCTGTTGCCTCTACTTTTTAGGTTTTCATGTTCAGCCCTATCTCGCTGTACCTTCATAATATTTCCTCCGATTTCTGTTGTAGGGTATCCACCCGTATATATCGACACATCGATGTGTCCACCCAATCATACACACTGACACACCAATGTAATTGAGGTAGTCTGACTCACCTTTTAACTTCTATAATCATAATATTCAAGTTGTCGTGTGGTGGTGTTATTCAATAAATATTTGGTCCCTGCAAGGTGTGGAACATTTAAGAAGTTACACACTACATTTACTAGGATCTTCACCGAAACAGCAAGGCAGAATTACAATGTCGTCCCAAGCGACTGAGGAGCATATTGGCTTCGACTTTAATACATTTACTGTATCAGTGCGACGAGAAAAAAAGGATAACTGAGCAAAACACTCAAAAATCGTGAGACTTTATCGAGAAGGAAGTGAGTTTACAATTTAACGACTGGTAAGGTGGAAATCATTCATGGTCAGCTTAATGAACTATCCATAAATATTCTGCAAGGATTTTTAAGATCCATGGTAAAACTAAGCCTGGGTATATGTGCAGAGAATGATCCCCGTCATCCTAAATATGAGTAAAGAATATTTCAACAGTGCCACCTCGTTTCATGACAGGCTATCTATTTATATGGATAAAAAGTCCCGTGAGTAAAACAAAGACTGTTGATCGAAGCAGCATCGTCTTAAACAGCAATTCAATGGTGATGAAATAAGAATGATGAACAAAGTTTCGTAAAACTACAGAAAAGTTCTCCATTAAAAAGGGCGGAAAGATGAACCTCGTACTAGATACACGCTGAATGCATACTTTCAACGTATGCCTATATATGTTGTATTAGCACTGCGACAGATTACTTTGGGAGACCTTCTTATTCTCTGTATACATAAATTATCTAACGGTCAGGGTGAGCAGCAATCTTCGGCCGTCTGTCGATGACGCTGTGCCGTTCGGGAAGCTGTCATCGTTGACTGACTGTAGGGTGATACAGGATCACTTAGATAGAATTACTAGTTGAAGCAATGAACGGCACCTTGCTCTAGTTGTAGAAAAATGAAAATTAATGTCGGTGAGTAGGAAAAACAGTCCAGTAATATTTGAAAAGAGCCGTCTAACACAGTCACATTGATTAAATTTCTGCCGGCCGCGGTGGCCGAGCGGTTCTAGGCGCTTCAGTCCGGAACCGCGCGACTGCTACGGTTGCGGGTTCGAATGCTGCCTCGGGCATGGATGTGTGTGATGTCCTTAGGTTAGTTAGGTTTAAGTAGTTCTAAGTTCTAGGGGACTGATGACCTCAGATGTTAAGTCCCATAGTGCTCAGAGCCATTTGAACCATTTTTGATTAAATATCTAGGTGTAACGTTGCAAAGCTATATGAAGTGGAATGAGCAAGCAAGTATGGTAATAGGGTAGGCGAATGGTCGACTTCCGTTTATTGGGAGAATTTGAGGAAAGTGTAGGTCATCTATAAAGGAGACCGCTTATAGAACACTAATGCGACCCATTCTTGAGTATTGCTCGAGTGTTTGGGATCCCCAACAGGTTGGGTTTGAATAAGTCATCGGAGCAATTCAGAGGCGTGCTGGTAGATTAGTTACCGGTAGGTCCCATAGCACTCGAGTATTATGAGGATGCTTAGTGATCTCAAATGGGATCACTGGAAGGAAGATGACGTTCTTTTCGCAAATCACTAGTTAGGAAGTTTTGAGAACCGCTATTTGAAACTGACAGCAGAACGATTCTACAGCCGCGTAAGAACGACGAAGACAAGATAAGAAAATTAGGGCTCGTAAGGAGGCACATAGACAGTTGTTTTCCCCCTCGCTGTATTTACGAGTGGAACTGGAAAGGAAGTGACTAGTACTGGCACATGGTACCTCCGCCATGCACCATACGGTTGCTTGCGGAGTATGTATGTAGACGTAGATTCGAGCATGAAGCTTCCATAAGGTAACCTACAGATACAGATCGTATTCTTTGACAATACACTATACAACTCGTACATCTGTCAGTTTCAGAATAACGTCCTTTTTCACTCCTGCTGCAGTCTTTTTTTCTCCTGTGCGACAGCTCATGAAAAACTTGCGGAAAGAAATAATCTGCCTTTACACAACCATTACCCGCAGTTGCTCTCCTGTAAATAAATAAAATAATGAAATGATGAAGGAATAAAAAATGAAAGCAAATTAGCAACGTTGACGCAACGAGGTATTAGCTTTCAGCTGTTAGTGTGACATATGAAACTATTCTAGGGTGACGTAAAAAGTAACATTTGATGGATTTCTTCCTGCTGTAATACAGTAGTTTGCGAGAATATACACTGTAGTTGTAGTGCAGAGGACGCTGGTTCGGATTCTCGTGCAGCAATCCAGATTTTCACTTACTATGGTTTCCGTAAATTGCTTAAGGGAACTGCGTGATGATCGTTTGAAAAGGATTCTGTCGAGTTCCTTTCCTAATCCGAGCTTATACCTGTCTTCTTCGACAGGACGCTAAACCCTAATCATCCATCCTTCCTTCCACTTCGTCACTCTGAGAAGGTGGGAAGACCAAAGTACAAAACTCTCTGTAACTGTACACTAAAATTTATTTTAACTAATCACAAAGGGTTAGGAGATGTAGGTCCATTCCGAGTGGCAATAATGAATGTTAGTTCGTCTACACAGATGGCATGAAATTAAAGTCCTTAAATGTTCTAAAATAAATTAATTTACTGTAAAAAAAAAATAAGAAAAGGCATTACGCCCACTGAACACCGCAAGACTGAAGACCGAATGGAACCAGGCGCCGTTGAGGGCGTGAGACGCGGTGAGGAAAGTATACAGGGTGACCTAGCAGGAATGGTCAACATTCTGGGATATGACAAGCACGATCATTCGAAGGAAAAGAGTCTAGTAAACATGGGCTCTAAAATGTATACCTTAAGCCCCAAGGGCAACTTCTTTATGTTCGATAATGTGAAACAAATCTCTTCTAGTGCAAGCTCTTTGCTTTACATTTTTTTTCCGTACTACCTATCCTCAAGGCCCGGCCGGCTAGCCGCGCGGTCTGACGCGCTTCTTCCCGAGCGGGAAGGCGTGCCGGTCCCCAGCACGAATCCGCCCAGCGAATTAGTGTCGAGGTCCGGTGTGCCGGCCAGCCTGTCGATGGTTTGTACGCGGTTTTCCATCTGCCTCGGCGAATGCGGGCTGATTCCCCTTATTCCACCTCAGTTACACTATGTCGGCGATTGCTGCGCAAACACTGTCTCCACGTACGAGTACACCATCATTACTCTACCACGCAAACGTTTGGAGTACACTCGTTTGGTTTGAGACGTTCCCGGGGTGGGGGTCCACTCCTGGGTTCGGTGTGGGGCGGCGGTGGGGTGAACTGCTTTGGCCTGTTGTGGGGTTGTGAACTACAGAGGACTACGACGGGACAAAGCCTCTCCGTCGTTTCTAGGTCCCCGGTTCAATACACAATACACACCTACTCTCCAAACATGGAAGGCGAAGCGCTTGCTGTAGAAGAGATTTGTTACACAGTATCGAAGATGAAGTAGTGCTAATTGTTTTAGATCCATGTTTACTAGGCCTTTCTGCATCGATTAATGGTCCTTGTCATATCCCTGAATACGGAACGTTCCTCTATCGACTCCAACTGACCTAAGCGACTTTGAGAGATTGCTATGGCCCGGAGCCTGGGACTGGGCGTCTCGGCAACGTGGAAGCTGCTCGGCTGTTCGCATGCTGCTGCACTGACCATCTACATAAAGTGATAGAAGCACGGTGAAACCAGAAATAAGTGACAAGATGTAGGACATCCACACCTCATCACACAACGTAGAGTTTGGAGGCTTATCCGCTGTGTAAAGCAGGACAGGCGGTGATTTGTGGCAGGTCTGACAACACAGTACCATGCCGTTGCAACGCATATGTTTCGGAGCACACCTTTCTGTGAAGATTATTGATGATTATGTTGGCGGCAGACGAGTCCTACGTGATCTTGCGCTCATCCGACGACGCCGTCAGCTGCGATTGCAGTGGTCGCGAAATCTTCGAGATTGGACCGTGATCACTGGAAACGTGTCGCCTGATCGAATACGTCACGTTTCTTACTGCGCCAGGTCGATGATCGTGTCCGGATACGCTGATATCCAGACGAACGGTTGCTCAAAACTTTTACAGAATCACGGACGAAGGCCAATTATGGGTGTAATATTGTATGGGGGACATTCATTAGTAATCTAAGGCATCATGACTAAGTGAACGTTATTGGGGACCACCTACATCCCTTCGTGCTCGACGTCTTCCCCGATAACGATGACAACTCCCAGCAGAATAACTGTCCTTGCTGCAAGGCCAGACCCGTGCTGCAGTGTTTTGAGAAGCAAGATAAAGAGCTCGCATGGATGTCTGACCACCAAATTCGGTTAATCGTAGCCCGATGGAACACACACGGGACGACACCGACGCGTTAAGTCACGTCGATTGCGTGGCCTGAGCGTACACATGTGTTGGCATAAAACTCCAGAAACTTACCCAGAACTTTTCAAATCCATGTCAAGCACAGTCGCTGATGTGTTCCAAAGGTGGACCAGCACACTATTAAGGAGGTGTTCATAATGTTTTGGCTCATCAGTGTATATTGGTTTTGGAAAAATAGTCCAAAATTATCTACGCCTTTGTTTCATGTCGGAGGCATTTGTGTGGAAATTTTCCAGAAGCTACCAATTTTCTTTAGAAATGTAATGTTCTGTGTTGTTCAGCAAGCAGTTCTGTTGTTTTATAAGATGAAAATGAAATGTGTTCTTAAGGTTCTAAGTGACACATTGTAACTATTAAAGAAAGTGGTAAGTGTACGGACGCCAAGTGCTTTTCTTCCTTGAACGCTTAAACATGCAGGCATGGATACCGTCTTCACAAACAAGACTGTCCTTTATATATGGGTGATGTCCAAAAGAACGGACACCAAGCACATATAAGCCATCAGCGTTACGATATTTCAGTGCGGATGCACATCGGTATCCCAACACAGTCTGTGAGCAAGTGGATTAATGGACAGGGGGCGCTACTCTGTATCGTGCGGCATATGGAGATTTCGGTCGGACGGGGGACGTAGTCGGATGGCTGAGGCGGTTAAAGGCGACCTCTCGCGTAATGCGGGAAATCCGGGCTCGACTCTCGGTCCTGCGCAAATTTTCGCCGTTGGGTTTGCTGCACCTACTGTCGGATATTTCTTTCGTCAAAACTGTGTTCCCTTCACCATTAGAGCTGTTCGGATGGCCTCTTCTGTCGTAGTAGAATGGATGTTTAACAATACAGACACGACAAGCATGCTAGAATTTAACCAGAGGAGATTCAGGTTTCCAAAAAATTAAGTGCCGATGCCGAAAGCGTTATGTGACGAGCAAATTTATAATGCAACTGATTATATTATACAAAATCATGAGCCCTAAATAAGCGATTCAATTAATAATGTAAGACAAGATAAATGAGAGCAATATATTTCGACTCCGTTTACTGTCCTCGGGATCCGAACCCTAGAATGGGGCACAAATTTGCTGTGTGGCAAACGTTCATTCTTTTCTGATCCAAGCTGATGACTATTCTTTAAGGACATATTCAGAAATGAAGCTGTTATTATTGATATTTAGTTCTGTGCATCCGTGATAATCGGAAACGATTATGTTGCTTTGCTTAAGATTCGTGTTTTTCCTCTCCATAATAAGGCCGAATATGAAAATCGGATTGTCTCACAACTGCTAATTCCAGTAGCTCGCTTTTGATGCTGTGCGGACCCATGATCCAGTGGGAGAAAATTAGAAGTCCGAAGTGAACATTATAAAAAGGTTTACCTCTTTATCCTAGTCATTACCAGTTATTCAAGTAAAAGACACAGACAGTGTCTGTGAAATGAATGGTTACATGCAGTTTAATGGACGAGAAGTTTTACAGTTTCGATGTTAAATATTAATTTCCGAGTCTAAAACCGAAATGTGAGAGAGCAGGTGTTCAGTATTAATCTCTTGTATTGGCTATCAACAATTTTCGCAAGTGGAGCAAGCATTTGGTATTTCTAACGAAATACGTGGTTTCAAATTAAAGAAACGTAGTCTTAACGGGGAAATAAATACTTTCCACATTGTGCAACAGCATACGACGTGGTGCTAACAACATGCGGTAGTTAATATGTGAATATTAATATTTGAAGATGGCCATGAATGACTGAATAGGGCAATGGCTTGAATAAAGTGAAATATGTCTTTAGGAAATAGTGACAGTCGGCTTTTAATTTCCGTACAATATAAAAACAAGTGTTCTTGCCCTTTCATGATGCTCCGAAGGTTTACTGATACAGGTTAGCTTCAGGCATCGATACGAGGTAAACACATAGCGAGTGTGAACGAAGGTAACGGAAGAAACGATTTCAAGGACTCTTTTCACGGAAATGAGCATACCTCTCTCGTTGCAGATTTATTTATTTATTTTTATTGGGAACTGCAACAAATTCTGTTTATTCAAATTTCAAGTCCTGATTGCACGTACGATAAAACATCTACGGTGCAGAAATACAGCATTCAGACCTCCTCCGTTTCACGTTCCTTGCGCAAAGCTGTAGTCCCTTTATCACGCTGACTCGTCACAAGAGGGCAATGGTAAACAACTTCCGGGAACCCTGCCAATAAAGCTCTTCGGATAATATCCAGGGAGTAGCCGAGCTTTCTGTAGGAAATCGTACAATACGCAAGACCGTTGCACCCACCGCAACATCGTGAAAGAATTTTAGGGTTCATGAGTTCGCTGTTTAACGTTACGTTACTCATTAGTTAATCTAGATTTTGTCTTGCGCTTTCATTGGAGCTGTGATACGAAAAGAGCGAATCAACGCATAGCTACCTCTCACATTCTGAAACCGGTGGCTTGTTGGTGTGATAATTCTGACCTAGATTAACACTTATATCATTAATTTATCGTCAACGAATGCTTGGACGGTTCCCTTAGCATGATCACTACGGTGCTTTCTATGCTGAAGATGAAATAAAATTCTTACTTCCTAACAACGAACGGGTTAATATACAAAGCTATTCGAAAAGCTTGTTTAATAAATCGTGAAAATAGTTTCACAAGAATTTGATAATTGTGAAATTCAATAAGTAAGTTTTAGACAAGCTTGTCAGATTGTTGCAATGACATACTACGCGAAAGTGGGGAAGTTACCTACAGACGTGAACGGAGATGTCGCAGTTGTATTCTTCACAGTACCTGGGGCTTCAAAGTTTTCATTGATGACTTATAGGTTCTTTGCGTCGAGTTTTGGTTTACTGATAGAATAATTCATACGTTGCACCTGAATAAATCATGTCATGATGTTCTTCGAAAGAAGAATCGAAGGGACGTAGTCCCACGTCTCGCTAACAACATTGGTTCATCTCTTCGTGAAACTACGAGGGCAGAGTATCCCCATCGACTGCACACAGCACCCCATGAAGTGCATTACTCGGCATTTGCATTCTGCTACCGAAGAAATTAACGATAACCCCTTAATCATCTTAGGCTCTTCTGCACTTAAAGCTCTCAGCGCCGGCCACCGCAGGCTTGGGGGAGTTTGTTCCTATTTGTATGCCCTTAACAAATCAATACAGAGTGTCTGAGGAGTTCTTTAATAAATTATTTTCTCGCCGCTCTTCCAGATATATTTTGATCAGTTTTTCGTCTCCTTGGTCGCTTTGCAATACCGTTACCCGATGTCTTTGTTTATTGCCACCCCCATGATGAACTGTCAATTTATTCTACGTCAGAACTGTTACTTGCGAGCCGTTCTGATAAGGTTTATAGACCTGCAAATCATAGACGTGTTTTCTTATTTCACGATCGTGTCTAATGCACTTTATGTTTCTAATTTCGCACCATCTACATTTCAGTTTCTTTCGCCATTCGATTCTAAAGTATGACTCTATGGATTAGCTGAAACGGAGCGATACAGATCATTCGAGGTGTAACTCGGCGATTTGTCACTGCGTCTGCTTCAAAGGAATGACCAAGAGTCTTTATCCACATCTACACTCCGTGAATCAATGTAAAGCGCTTGGCGGAAGGTACATTTTATTGTATTACATACTAAGACTTCTTCACGTTTTTTTTTCTCCGATAGAGCGTGGGAAGAGTGAGTGTTCGTATGCCAGTATATGACCTGTTACTTGCCTGATTTCACCTGCAAGATCTCTTCTGAACAGACTAGAGGAACTGGAGAAAATTCATAATTTCTGCCCTTACAGACAATTTCTGAAGTTTTCTTATCAAGTTCTCGTGATGTTTACAGCGTCTTTCTTAGAGTACTTGTCAACTGAGATTTTTCAGCAATTTGTTTCACGCTCTCACCAGTCAAGCAAAGCTGTAGCCATTCGCGCCCTCTTCTTTGTATACGCTCGATATCTCTTGTAAGTCCGACGTGATATGGCTCCCATACGCTTGATCAGCATTAATATATGGGCCGTACAAATGTTTTGTATGAAACTTGAAACTTTATTAGAGGAAACTATTTACGTTGGTTGGTTGTTTGAGGTTTAAGGGACCAAACAGCAAGGTCATCAGTCCCTTGTTTCAAATATGGTCCATTCCGCTAATGGGACATCTCAGGAAAGTCAGAACAATAAAAGGCAAAAAGGTAAAAACGTAAAAGGGCAGTCATGTTGTCAATGGAAGAAACAAAATGAGGGAAGTCGGCAAGAGAACGAACCCAACGCTATGCTGAAGCAGCATAGGCAAGACCACCTGTGACTTAAAAGGTGCAACCGCTAGAATGTAGAAATACGTATGAGAAAAGGAGACTAACCAATCCTTAAAAAAAATTAAAAACAGAGTAAAAGGGGAAGAAAAGAGGATCTCGGTCAGGGAGGTGAATCGGGAATCTCCAAACACGGCTTACAGTGGGAGACACCCGAACACTCACCGCCCTGCCCTAACACCAGAGAGAGATTTAAAAAACCTTAAAACTGAGAATAAAAACCACTTTCCCGGAGGAAACCGAGAACCAGAGAGACCATCCGGGAATCGTCAGCCAACATCAAAGGTAAAGTGTGGGGGAGTCTGTACTTAGCACGCAGAGCCAAAAGAAGGGGGCATTCAACCAAAATGTGGGCTACTGACTGGAAGGCTCCACAACCACAAAGTGGGGGTGACTCATCACGCAAAAGAAAACCATGGGTCAGCCTGGTATGGCCAATGCGGAGACGACACAGTGTGGTCGAGTCCTTTCGGGAGAGGCGAAAGGAAGAACGCCACGGGCCTGGTGTCACCTTAATCGCACGAAGTTTATTAGACAGGGGAGTATCCTCCCAAGAATTGGCCCATGACTGTGCGAAGTGGGATTTGATGTGAAGCCGTAAATCCGCTGCAGGAGGGGTTACAGAAAACGGGGGGTAAGTGACTACTCCCCCAGCCAAACGATCAGCGAGCTCATTACCCGGGATACCCACATAGCCAGGGACCCAAAGGAAGTCAATGGAACAAGCAGCACGGTGAATATCAGCGAAATGGTCATGGATGGCAGAGACCAAGGGATGGCGCGAAAAACACCGGTCAATAGCAAGAAGGCCACTCATCGAGTCCGTACATAACAAAACGCGGTTGTGTTGGGACTGTGTAATAAAGGTAAGGGCCTGGGAAATTGCCATCAATTCCGCAGTAAACACCCCACATGTAGGCGGCAGCAGATGATTTTCCGTTCCAACAGAGGACCTGAAGGCATACCCAACATGATCAGCAGATTTAGAGCCATCAGTGTAAAAAACAACAGCATCCTGAAACTCCCATAAAATTTGGCGGCAAAAGGAACGGAACACCACCGGGGGGATGGAATCTTTCGGACCTCGGCGGAGATCCATCCGAATTCGAGGCCGAGGAACTAACCAAGGGGGGGTGGAGGGGAGGGAGCGAGGAAGACAGGACAAAGAAGGAAGCTGAAAATCACGGCAAAGAGACGCAAGGCGGAGCCCAACCGGTAAACCCGCCCGTGGGCGGGAGTCGGGTGGGCGACGTCCATGGTCTGGGAACAGGATAGAATAGGAAGGATGAGTGAGAGAGGAACGGATAGCGAGTGCATAAGACACCAGAAGCTGGGACCGCCGAACAGAAAGGGGGGGGGGGGGATCCCAGCTTCAACCAGGAGACTATCAACAGGGCTAGTAGGGAAGGCACCAGTGGCCAAACGGATACCACGATGGTGGACTGGATCCAGCACGTACAGTGTGGAAGGAGCAGCTGAACCATAAACTTGACAACCATAGTCCAAGCGAGACAGAACTAGAGCACGATAAAGACGGAGGAGGAGGGAACGGTCCGCACCCCAAGAAGAGTGGGCAAGGAAGCGAAGGACATTGAGTTTACGGAAACATCCTACGTTCAGGAGTCTGATATGGGGCAACCAAGTGAGCTTGTTGTCGAAAAGAAGACCCAGGAAACGAAACTGTGGGACCACAGGCAATCGTTGTGCAGCGAGATAGAGCTCTGGATCAGGGTGGATCGTAGTACGGCGACAGAAGTGGACCACCCGCGATTTTAAAGGAGAGAATTGAAACCCATGTGAGACGGTCCATGCAGAGGCACGCCGTATAGCTACCTGGAGCTGCCGTTCTGCAGATGCCATTGAGGAGGAACTAACCCAAATGCAGAAATCATCCACATACAGGTCAGGGGCGACCAAGGGACCGACAGAGGCCACAAGTCCATCGATAGCAATGAGGAAAAGAAGGACACTCAAGACAGTACCCTGTGGGATGCCCGTCTCCTGGGTCCGTGGAGAACTAAAAACAGTACCAACTCGAACTCTGAATGACCGATGGAACAGGAACTGGCGGATAAAAATCGGGAGTGGGTCCCGAAGACCCCACTGATGAAGGGTAAGTAAGATGTGATGGCGCCAGGCCGTCATAGGCCCTGCGAAGGTCAAAAAACACTGCAACCAAATGGCGGCGCTGGGAAAAAGCCTGCCGAACTGCGGATTCCAAGCGAAGTAAATGATCGATTGAAGACCGTCCCTCTCGAAAGCCACACTGGTAAGGGGACAATAGATCCCGAGATTCGAGGACCCAATTGAGCCGACGGGCTACCATCCGTTCAAGTAACTTACAAACAACATTGGTCAAACTAATTGGCCGATAGCTGTCAACAGATAGGGGGTTCTTATCAGGCTTAAGGACAGGAACCACGACGCTATCCCTCCACTGAGAAGGGAAGTCACCCTGGAGCCAGATACGGTTAAACACCAGAAGAAGATGTTGTCGTTGTGGAGCACTGAGATGTTGAAGCAGTTGGTTATGAATGGAATCTGGGCCAGGGGCCGTATCATGAGAAGAAGATAAAGCAGAAAATAATTCCCATTCAGTAAAAGGTTCGTTGTAAGATTCTGACTCACAAGGGGTGAAACGTGGAAGCTTCAGCCCGCTGTTTTTGGTGAAGGAAAGCAGCTGGATAGGAGACTGACGCTGATGCCACTGCAAAATTGGTCGCAAGATGTTCTGCAAGAACTAATGGGTCCGTACAAAGGCCATCTGGGAAGTGAAGGCCTGGGAGGGTGGAATGCCGATGGCAACCTTGGAGAGAGCGAAGTGTAGCCCATACCCGTGACAGAGTGACAGTAGAACCAAGGGAAGAAACGAATCGTTCCCAACATATCCGCTTGCTCTGTTTGATTAAATAATGGGCTTTAGCGCGGAGGTGTTTAAAGGTAGTAAGGCTGGCTACGGATGGGTGCCTCTTAAAGTGTTGCAAAGCTCGACGGTGATCACGGATGGCAATGGCAATGGCCGTACTCCACCATGGGACTTGCCGGCGACGAAATGGCCCAGATGAGCGCGGGACAGCAAGGCTAGCAGCGCGAACAATCGTGTCAGGCACGTCACGGAGGACGTCATCAATACAACCCGACAAAGAGGGAGAAAACACGATCTATACTGTGTATAGAGGCCAATCGGCACGTTGGAAAGACCAACGAGGTAACCTGTCCATCGGGGAGCGGGAAGGGAGCGTCATAATCAACGGGAAATGGTCACTATCACGAAGGTCGTCGTGTGGCGACCAGTGTAATGAAGGGAGGAGAGAGGGAGAAGAAAGAGAAAGATCAATGGCAGAAAAGGTACCATGACCGGCACTGAAATGAGTAGGGGAGCCATCATTAAGAAGGCACAGGTCGTGGTCTGCAATAAATTGGTCTATAAGAAGACCTCGTCTAGATGGAAAGGCACTGCCCCACAAGGGATGATGAGCATTAAAATCCCCAAGGAGGAGGAAAGGAGGAGGAAGTTGCTGAAGAAGGGCAGTTAAGGCAGCAGGTGTAAGAGTCCTGTCAGGATGGAGATAAAGATTGCAAACTGTGACCGCAGAGTCTAAGTGGACCCTAACAGCAACCGCTTCCAATGTAGTTTGAAGAGGAATCCACGTGCTAGCAATGTCTGTACGGACCAACGTACAAACGCCACCAGAAGCCCGCAGGGGTCCGACCCGATTTCGACAGAAAACAGGGAACCCACGGAGGGTCGGTGAGTGAGCATGAGTAAAATGAGATTCCTGGAGAACCACACAAGCTGCAGAGTAGGACAAAAGAAGGGATTTCAATTCCGGAAGGTGACGATAGTATCCATTACAATTCCATTGGAGAACCACAGAACGATTGTTTAAATGGGGGCTGAACACGCTAAATCCAGTCATACCGCCGGGTCCCCACCCGTCACCGACAAGGAGGGGGCGACATCCATGAACGACAGGTCATCCGGTTGTGAAGTCGGGGAAGGGACCTCCGGTGACACCAGAGGCTCTTTGTCCCGGGACTTATGTTTCTTCTTCTTTTCAGGCTGCGATCGAGGAGGGCTGTGTGGCATAAAGGAGCCAGCTGCAGCAAGATCAGGAACAGAAAGAGACCGGGCGACCTGGGGGCTGACAGACCGCGGCTCTCGCGGTCGTCGCGCGGCAGCAGACCTTTGGCCTGGAAGGTGCCGGGAAGGGGCATCCCGGGAGAGGCGCCCTTGACCGGCAGACGCCGGTGGAGTGGGACACATCTCCGGCTGGGGAGCAGCGCCCAGAGGAGAAGGTGTGGGAGCCGCAGGGGAGGGGGGGAGGAGAGGGGTCCGGGATGGGGGTAAGGAAGGGGGAGGGAGGGGTGTAGATGTAACCAAGGCGTAACTAGATGTCATGGGCACAGGGTGAAGTCGTGTATATTTCTTACCGGCCTCTGTGTAGGTTAAACGATCGAGAGACTTATACTCCTGTATCTTTTTTTCCTTCTTATATACTGGGCAATCTGGTGAACGTGGAGAATGACTACCATGACAATTTACACACACAGGAGGGGAATACAGGGACTCCCCTCAGGGAGTGGACGTCCACAGTCACCACAGAGAGGGGCCTGTGAACAGCGGGAAGACACGTGTCCAAAACGCAAGCACTTAAAACACCTCATAGGAGGTGGGATGTACGGCTTCACATCACATCGATAGACCATAATCTTAACTTTCTCAGGGAGGGTATCCCCTTCAAAGGCCAGGATAAAGGCACCAGTATCAATACGATTGTCTTTAGGACCCTTCTGAACACGCCGAACAAAGTGAACACCCCGCCGTCCGAGATTGTCCCGAAGTTCCTCATCAGTTTGAAGGATGAGGTCTCTGTGAAAAATCACACCTTGTACCATATTTAGAGACTGGTGGGGGGTAATGGACACAGGAATTGTGCCAAGATGGGTACTGGCATGAGGGGCCGCAGATTGGGCAGCTGAAGCAGTTTTTATCAGCAGCGAACCCGACCGCATCTTGCTCAGGGAGTCCACTTCGCCAAACTTGTCTTCAATGTGTTCCACAAAGAATAAAGGTTTGGTATTGGTGAAAGTATCTCCATCAGTCCTGGTGCAAACTAGATAACGGGGGAAAGGTTTAGCCCCTAGACGACGTGCCTGACCCTCTTCCCAGGGGGTAGCCATGGAAGGGAAGGCCGAAGGAGCAAGAGAAGCAGCACTTGAGGAATCAGTTCCACGCAGAGAGACGGCCGCAGAAGAACGGCCAGAGTTCTGGACCCGTATGCGTTTCATTTGCATAGCGTCCGCCCTGATACCACCCACTCCGATCAGGGGCTCTCCTCACGGGCGCCACCCAGCCACAGCAAGGGCCGTCTGGCACGGCGGCCATTGCCGGGAGTTCCGATGCTCCAGGATGACGAGCAACCACTCCAAGGCATGCATGAGGAGGTCACAGCTCAGGTATCAGAAGTGTGATCCCTGTGTGTTGAGGGGGCTCAACCAAAAGGGTACATAGCGACCCCACCACACGGGCTGGCTACCGTGCTGGCTATGCACCCTAGTATCAGACAACGACGTGAAAGAAAAGGTGGAATGTACTAGGAGGGCGCACGTCGGAGACACTAGTTAAGGTGCTCTTCCCCAAATGACTCACACTACGGAGGAGAAATTTTGTAATGGAGGTCAAACCCCAGATGGGGACCAAGGAATGCCACAAGGAGGAGATGATTATGCAACAAAGCCGAATTGTAAAACCAACAGAACCAGGAGGATAGTGGGGACCAACATAAGCAAGGACACCAAGAGAGGGAGAGGAGAGGGCGAGGGGAAAGGAGCAAGGAGAGGAAAGGAGGGGAAGGGAAACGAAATGCAGCCTTGGAGAGAAAGAAGGCTGCAATGGCTCGGGGCCCCGTGCTCGCCACGCACGTATCCACAAAAGAGTTGTGGACACCCTGGGGGGGGGGGGAACTATTTATTTACAAATTATACAAAATAGATATACGCTTCAAAGCCGTCACCAGCATTGTATATAACCCGTTGCGAACGACGTGGAAGTCGGATTGTACCTTAGCAGCACCAGGTATGTTGATAGGGTGGAGCGGTCTGTTGCCCTACGAATCTCTGAAACAGTTCTGAAGCGAATATCACGAAGTGCTTCCTTCAATTTAGGAATCAATTCGAAGTCACAACGGCTGAAGTCCGGGGAGTGTGGCGGATGGTACAGCACTTTCCAGCTCTATCGTACGGACGTATCAGTCACAACTTGCGCCATATACGCCCGAGCATTGTCCTGGAAACTGATGTGCGGGTCCTGTGGAAAGTACCGACGCTTCTTTCTCTAAGCTATAAGTTTTCGGAAGTCAGCCTGCGACCCGCTAAGAGAAAGAGGATGCGACACTTTCTGCAGGATATGCTCATCATTTTGCAGGACAATGCTCGGTTGCTTATCTGCACCTTGCTACTCTCAGGAACTGGTATGAAATGACTAACTTTACTTGTAATTCATTAAGCCTGTAGTCAAAGGATACCACAGTTTCACGTTCCGTGAAGTGCACAGTTTTCCATTACTCTCCATTTCAGTTTCATCCTTATATCGGCCACCGAACACAGTTGCAGAACAACTGATAACATCAGAGGAAACCTTCTTTCCATTGTGTGTATATTTCCAAGTTACGCTACAGTTAACTGGAGATTTGAATTACCCCACAATTAGCGTAAGAATGACCATACGCGAAGCTTTCAACCAGTTCGGCAGTAAACGTTTTTCTACCGATCTGACAAAAAATCCTTAGAAGTTTTAGTCTTATCTTAAATCAGTAAACGGATCAAAGTCATTTGTCTGGACACACTGTGACCATAACGGCATCGAAGCAGGGACTGACAGAGACAAGGCTGAAATATTGCATTTCTTTTTCAAAAATGGTTACACTGAGGATGCTCGTTCTGCGGTTCCTTATTTACACTGAGGTGACAGGAGTCATGGGAAACCTCGACCTTTTTCCCGGCGTAGTGCAGCAAATCGACGTGGCATGGACTCAACAAGTTGTTCAAAGTCCCCTGCAGAAATACTGAGCCATGCTGCCTCTGTAGCCGTCCATAATTGCGAGGATGTTGTGCAGAGCTGGCCTATGTATTATGTCCCACAAACGTCCGGTGTGATTCATGTCGGGCGATCTGGGTGGCCAAATCATTTGCTCGAATTCTCCAGAATGTTATTCAAACCAGTCGCGAACAATTGCGGCCCGGTGATATGGCGCTTTGTCATCCATTAACATACCATCGTTGTTTGGGGGCACTGAATGGCTGCAAATGGTCTCCAAGTAGCCAAACATAACCATTTCCAGTCAATGACGGTTCTATTGGACCAGAGGACCCAGTCCATTCCATGTAAACATTGCCCAACTATAAGGGAACCATCACCACTTTGCGCAGTTCCTTGCGACAACTTGGGTCCGTGGCCTCCTGGAGTCTACGCCACACTCGAACCCAACCATCAGCTCTGAAATCGGGACTCATAAGATCACGCCACAGTTTTCCAGTCGTCTTTGGTCCAACCGATAAGGTCACGAACCCAGGAGAGGCACTGCAGGCAGTGTTGTGCTGTTGGCAAAGGCACTCGCGTCGCTCATGTGTTGTCGTAGCCAATTAACGCCAAATTCTGCCGCACTTTCCTAACGAGTACGTTCGTCGTTCATCGCACAGAGATTTCTGCAGTTATCTCACGTTGTGTTGCTTGTCTGTTAGTACTGAAAACTCTAGGCAAACGCCGTTGCTCTAGATCGTTAAGTCAAGGTCGTCGGCCATTGCGTTTTCTGAGACGTGAGGTAATACCGGCTTCCAGGTTGATGCCGTATGCCTTGGCTTCCGGAAGGCGTCCGATGCAATTCCACAGCGTTGCCCAAAGAACAAATTTCGAGCGTACGGAGTATCAGACCAGCTGTCAGACTAGATTGAAGGACTCGTGGAAAACGTAGTACAACATGTCGTCCTTAACGGAAAGAAATCTTTAGAAGTAAAACCAACTTCTGGCGTAACCCAAGGGAATATACGTAAATGACCTAGTGCAGTGGTTCCCAGCATCGAGAAAATTATCCCTGAGTGAGGGAGGGATAAAAGTGAAAGTTTTCAAATGTTTTTCGGTCATGAGACTAAATTATTTTTAAAAGATCATTACTAGTATCAATATATCATAAGACTATAATACTGATTACGTAACTTACCAGTAATTACTATTTTCAAATACAAGCATTAAAGCGTGACAAAAAGTGGTGGAGGCTAGAGCTTGCGAAATGGATGTGTGAACGTTTCGTTCACATAGTCCACCCACTACACACATACTTTGTACTTTGCACTATGCATATATGACAATAAAATTGAGACGTTTATATGTCACATACACTATATGCTCAAAGGTATCCGGACACCTGGCTGAAAATGACTTACACGTTCATGGCGCACTCCACAAAAAATGGCTCTGAGCACTATGGGACTCAACTGCTGAGGTCATTAGTCCCCTAGAACTTAGAACTAGTTAAACCTAACTAACCTAAGTACATCACAAGCATCCATGCCCGAGGCAGGATTCGAACCTGCGACCGTAGCGATCTCGCGGTTCCAGACTGCAGCGCCTTTAACCGCACGGCCACTTCGGCCGGCGCGCACTCCACCTTTAGCCTTAATGACAGCTTCCATTTTCGCAGGCATACGTTAAATCAGGTGCTGCAAGGTTTCTTGGGGAATTGCAGCCCATTATTCACGGAGTACTGCACTGAGGAGAGGTATCGATGTCGGTCGGTGAGGCCTGGCACGAAGTGGCTCTGAGCACTATGGGACTCAACTGCTGTGGTTATCAGTCCCCTAGAACTTAGAACTACTTAAACCTAACTAACCTAAGGACATCACACACATCCATGCCCGAGGCAGGATTCGAACCTGCGACCGTAGCAGTCCCACGGTTCCGGACTGCGCGCCTAGAACCGCGACCTGGCACGAAGTCGGCGTTCCAAAACGTCCCAAAGATGTTCTATAGGATTCAGGTCAGGACCTTGTGCGGGCCAGTCCATTACAGGGATGCTACTGTCGTGTAACCACTCTGCCACAGGCCGTGCATTATGAACAGGTGCTCGATCGTGTTGAAAGATGGCAATCGCCATCCCCGAATTGCTCTTCAACAATGGGAAGCAAGTAGGCGCTTAAAACATCAATGTAGGCCTATGCTGCGGTAGTGCCACGCTAAACAAGGTGTGCAAGCTCCCTCCATGAAAAACACGACCACACCATAGCACCATGGCCTCAGAATTTTACTGTTGGCACCACAAGCGCTGGCAGATGACGTTCCCTGGGCATTCGCCATACCCACATCCTGCCATCGGATCGCCACATTGTGTACCGTGATTCGTCACCCCACAAAACTTCCCACTGTTCAATCGTCCAATGTTTACGCTCCTTACACCAAGCGAGGAGCCGTTTGGCATTTACCGGCATGATGTGTGGCTTATGAACAGCCGCTCGACCATGAAATTCAGTATTTTCAGCTCCTGCCTAACTGTCATAGTACTTGTAGTGGATCACGATGCGGTTTGGAATTCCTGTGTGATGGTCTGGATAGATGTCTGCCTATTACACATTACGACCCTCCCCAACTGTCGGTGGTCTCTGTCAGTCAACAGACGAGGTCGGCCTGTACGCTATTGTGCCGTACGTGTCCCTTCACGTTTCCACTTCAACATATCGGAAACAGTGGACCTAGGGATGTTTAGGAGTCTGGAAATCTCGCGTACAGACGTGTAACACAAGTGATACCCAGTCACCTGACCACGTTCGAAGTCCGTGAGTTCCTAAGATCGCCCCATTCTGCTCCCTTACTATGTCGAATGAGTACAGAGGTTACTGATATGGAGTATCTGGCAGTAGGTGGCAGCACAATGCAAAAGTTGTCCGGACACTTTTGATCACATAGTGTATGCTTAAATATCTCATAAAAATGCCTTTTCCAAGGTTAGGTAGGTCCAGCAACAGTAAAACAACTGCTTCATTATTCACTTCGCAACAATAAACGAACTAATTGACAAAAAATGAACAGTAATTATGCAACTGCTACTAACTGTTGTAGGTCCTACACTGAATTATTGTTACTACCATTATTATTATTTGCGAATAAGCGCATTAGTACTATAAAAGTACTTAGACGTATTCATTTGCCTTACTTCGTGCCAACACTTCTTTCATTCTCGTCCTGTGACTTCTGTTTTCTGTTCAGTTCATGGTTTACCAGTCTCCTTCTTTGATTTTTCCTCTTGGTCAATTTGCCATTTGCGAATTTTGGACCTGAAGATATCGCGGTTTTCGACATCATTTGTAGTAATTTTTGCACATTTCAGATCAAGTTTGGTCTCGTCAACCCATTTCATCTTGTCCGTTTTGTCTTTGCCTCTGTCAAAAAAATCGACTTTTGTTTTGAAAGTCTGTGTTCCTTCTTTTAATGTGTCCATAGAATCTTAACCTCTGTGTCCAAATGTCACTGTGGATAATAGTGTACTGTCTGCTTCCCTGACTGCTTCTGAGTCGGTATTGTTCATATACAAGTTTTGGGCTCAATATTTATTATTATTATTGTTATTGTTATTATTATTATTATTAGTCGCAGTGGTCAGATACAAAGAATTGATAGCTTGGAGTCTTTCAGGTTGTCATTTTAGAAATAAAGAGACCAAAAATCAAATTATTTACAAACTGTAAGTATAGTGTACACATTTTAACTTAGTTGATTTTAAATGGGGGTGCAAGTTGTGGTTTTAGCAAGTGCTGCTTGAGAGAGGATTGTTATAGAAGAATCATGTTTTGTATTAAGTGTATATCCAAATCGTAGATATTTAACTTTCTTTTCTGTGAAGGAACTGTAGGTAGCACACATTATGCTCTGAGAATTGCTTCATCAACGTAAAAAAAATTGTTAGAAACAAGCAGGACAGCTGTTTCACTGTTTCAGAGTTCGTGGTTCAATAAAACACCTACAAAAACTAATTATTTATCTTTCGTCATTTAGAAACAAAAGTGTTCAAAATAAATGTTTTTAAATTCTAAAGCTTAGTTACGCGCTAATGTTGAGGAGGGGTGTGGGGTGGGGGGTGGGGAGTTTCTAGCTAAAATCTGATTACATGAGGGGTAATGGCCTCACAAACATTGGGAAACTCTGACTTAGTGGACAGCGTGGAGAAATCCAAGTGGTTCTTCGCGGATGATGCTGTTGTATACAGAGAAGTCGCAACGCTAGGAAACTGTAACAAAATGCAGTAGACTGACACTAGATTCGAGGACCTCAACATAAAGAGATGTAACGCACTGCACAGAAATAGGCGGTAAGACACATTATCTGACTACAAGCTTTCAGAAAGGTCACTGGAAGCAGTCACATCCGATAAATATCAAAGAGTATAGAAGTTCACATAAAACTAGTCACGCTTAAGGCAGATGCCAGACTGAGATATATTGGAAGAATACCCTGGACCTGTAGTCCACCGAAAGAGGAAGTAGCTTAAAATTGTCGTTCGATCAGTATTTAAATATTGCTTGTCACCCTGGAACACACAGGAGGATGCAAGGAAAATCCAAAGAAGAACAGTGCGTTTCATCACGAGTTCATTTATTAAGAGCTAGAGTGTTACGAAAATGCACATCCAGCTCCAGTGTCAGACGCAAGAGAGGAGGTGGTGTGGATCATGCCGTGAGGATGAAAATACCTAGAAGCATCAACCAATTCCTACCTATATCTTGTGAAAAGACCATGAAGGTATTATAAAAGGGTCTTCAGTCCTGAGATTGGTTTGATGCAGCTCTTCATGCTTCTCTATCCTGTGCAAGCTGCTTCACCTCCCAGTACCTACTGCAGCCTACATCCTTCTGAATCTGCTTAGTGTATTCATCTCTTGGGCTCCCTCTACGGTTTTTACCCTCCACGCTGCCCTCCAGTACCAAATTAGTGATCCCTTGATGCCTCAGAAAATGTCCTACCAACCGATCCCTTCTTCTAGTCAAGTTGTGCCACAAGCTCCTTTTCTCCCCAATTCTATTCAATACCTCCTCATTAGTTATGTGATCTACCCATCTAATCTTCAGCATTCTTCTGTAGCACCACATTTCGAAAGCTTCTATTCTCTTCTTGTCCAAACTATTTATCGTCCATGTTTCACTTCTATACATGGCTACACTCCACACAAATACTTTCAGAAACGACTTCCTGACACTTAAATCAATACTTGATGTTAACAAATTTCTCTTCTTCAGAAACGCTTTGCTTGCCATTACCAGTCCACATTTTATATCCTCTCTACTTCGACCATCATCAGTTATTTTGCTCCCCAAATAGCAAAACTCCTTTACTACTTTAAGTGTCTCATTTCCTAATCTAATTCCCTCAGCATCACTCGATTTAATTCGACTACATTCCATTATCCTCGTTTTGGTTTGGAAAATTATTGCTTCTTGTGTCGGGGACGAGAGGAATGTTAATGTGAAACAGTTACAATAGCTGAAAATTACTAGAACAACTCGTCCGGCACCCTACTGTATACTAAACTTATTAGCAACAAACATCTCAGATCTCTTCGAGAATTTTCACACGGAGACTGGAATTTGTGATACAGTTGAAGAAACAATGGGGGCCGCTGTGCAAAGGACAGGACAAGTAAGCAGACAAGTCTAGGCATGTAGGGAAAAGTGTGTCAGATGTTACAAGAAAGGGGTTGTGCATAATCCTCTCTCTTAAAGTTTCCAAGGTATACGTTCCAATAATAATTGGGGAACAAATCACTTCCTCTCACATAAAGACTATGATGGTAAAACAGACTTGTACAGAGATGTACCGACAGTCACCACTGCCGCCGACAACTCGCGAATGTGCGATTCCGGACAGAAGGAGGTCGTAGCTGACATGGTGTTGGGTGGCGGTTGCCGGCCTGGCCCAGGAAGGCACAGTCAAATGGAGCGTGGAGGCTGGCTGCCGTGCCGGGGCCCCACGCGCTCAGAGGATGCGGCGCGGCCATCGCGAGATTGAGCTTAACGCGCTAACTGAGCCTTTTCTCCCTCCCTCCTGCAATTAAGTGTACTTGCACAACAGATAACTATCCCTCTGCCGCTCACCCGCTGTGCCACTGACTTCTGTAATAGGGTCTCGAGCTGGACGCAGACAGCCGCACAGCTAGGAGACACCGGATACTGACACACAACTACCACGCTGCGTCAAATCAATTGTTGCACGCCACGTATTTATGTCCCGAGTCTATCCACAAGACCAACGACCCCGACAGCTCCGGAAAAAGTCTCGCCAAAAGGGTAAAAGGCTGTTATTGGCACACTACAATAACTTCTAAAACGTAATAATAATAAAAACCGGCCACATGCTGGCCTGTAGGAAAACGATCACATATAAAAACTACAAACAAGGGCGCAATGTTGTGGCAATTCATATACTACAATGCGAGCCATTACTATCATTTATCAGTGGTGAAGAACTGGTGGGAACATAAGCTAGAAAAGTGCTCGAAAATGAAAAAGAAAAGCCAAACTACTGTGAGACTCCAGACTGACCGAGAACTAGAACGCAACACATCGAACATCAGTATCGTGGAGAAATCGATAAAAAATCCATTTGCCAATTGCAAAAAGCTACTTAACTGAAATCTCCACTCATTATACACGAATATATCCCGCATTCCTAGGCACATGGGAAGTCTCTCAAAGGTGATATTAAAATGAAGTCCAGCTTAGTGGTCCCGAAGCTGTGTTTGTTGTCTTTTGTGTCAACAAGTATTAATGATGATAATAACAATAATGATAATAATAAGTAATAACAATAATTTTGATACTACAACAGGGCAAATAATTGTGCTTAAAGGAAGTAGTGAAACAAACAGACTCAGAGACGAACGTAGAGGGACATGAATTGGTCATTTATAAAAGGCCTTTTTTTAATTTATGGTAAAAATGTTTTATTGTAGCCTGTGGTTCCTCAGGGTAGATGCATTATATTATACTAAAGAGACTTCTATTCCGCAGTTGGTTTTGACACAGGGAGCTATAAATAAACATTTATTTCAGGCAGGTCTCTTCCCGGAGGGGTGGCAGTTTAATAGGGATCGGTCGCTGCAAACTGTTTACGAACACCAAATTTACAGTCCACGAGGTTAATCCGGAGGAAATTTTACATTTTAACAGGTTTTGACTGAATATCTACAAGAAATGTGGACTCTCCATGGAGCGTCAATGAAAAGAAATGGAACCTCAAATAGGGGTAAAATTGGTCCTAGTAATCATTCAGAATTCAGATGCAACTCAAATAATGTACACTTGGTGAGCACCTCGGATTTCATTGGTGGACTTGTAAAACACGCTTTCGATGAAGTTCGCTAACAGCAAAAGGCGAGACCTGTGCCTAACAGAACTGATCCACCCAAACATAAGATAAAAGACTTCAAAATACATCCCATAGAAATAAGTACAGTATTACAAAGATATACTGACTCTGCCTGGAAAAGAGAACTATTGTCATAAACTACAACATTACTGGACGCACTATACATCCCAGCAGTTACTATATACAGCCTGATTCAGCTGCCCCGACCTATGGGTTTTATGCAGCCCACAACGTCTTCAAATACCATGAGCAACATTTTCATATTCTCTCCCTCACTACACGCAAACTATTAGTCGACAGAAAAAATAAACAGGACGTTTTTCCTGTTAATTTAATGTAGTTAAATTTTGTACTGGGGTAAATTTTCGCTAGAGGCCCTAGTTTTCGAATTATTCAAGGCAAACGTATTGACCTTCAATCACATTTTTCTCGAATAACTCGAAAACCGTGGCCTCTAGCGAAAAAATATCTCCGTACAAACTGTAATTACTTTAAATTTCCTACAAAAAGGTTCTGCACATTTTTTCTCTAGGACTAATAGTTTGCATGCAGTGAGTGAGAGAATATGAAAATCCCACAAGTGGTTTTTGAAGGTGTTGCAGATTTTATAAAACCCATGAGTACGGAGAGCTGAATAATTCAGTACATCTTGTGTAAAATATTCCAGAGAGAGCCCCATGCCAAACACATAGCAAATTTTCTTTAAACTTCGTAGAATCTATCTACGTTTTCAAAATGATATACCCTTAAATATTTTTAAAATGATGTACCATTCAATATTCGGTACATAGAATGGTAGCTTTCTGACATGTTTGCTAAAGACCATTTCTTCGCACCAAGTGGAAGATTATAGCTTTCTTCCTACTGAATCTGAAAAAAGGCTAATATTTTTGTAGAATATATACAGTGATGTTCACTACTGATGTAAAAATAAATAGTTGTTTTATGACCGACAGTTTCACTGTAAGATATATTTTTGTGTCTTTGAGGAAAGTAGACTGTGTGGATATCATCTCCTATAGAAATGACCGATACAGATACGTGCCTGACACATACAGACAGCCGTACCATAGGTGCAGTCATAAAGGTGGTGTGACTATAGAAGTCAAACTAACATATAGTTCCGCAAGAGGGGCAGCAGCCTTTTCGGTAGCTGCAGGGTGAACAGACTGGATGATTGACATTAACCAAAATGGCATTGCTATGTCGGTACTACGAAATGCTGAAAGCAAGAAGAGAGTCAAACCGTTGTATTTCCCGAGGACATGCAGCTCTACAATATGCTTTAATGCTGATGGCATCCTCTTGTGCAAAATAATCCAGAGGTAACACAGCCTACCATTCGGATTTGACTCTGAGCACTATGGGGCTTAACTTCTGAGGTCATCAGTCCCCTAGAACTTAGAACTACTTAAACCTAAGGACATCACACACATCCATGCCCGAGGCAGGATTCGAACCTGCGACCGTAACGGTCGCGCGGTTCCAGACTGTATCGCCTAGAACCACTCGGCCGGACGCCCATTCGGATTTCCAAGCGGGGATAACTCAGAAGGATATCATCAGCAAAAATAGGTCTGGCAGTCTACGGACTAGAGTGTGGAATGTTGGAAAGTAAAGTGCTGTGGCAGGAAGAACGGGATTTCTGGTTAGGTGCGTAGATGACGGTTTGACAAAAAAATCAAATAGGGGCAACGCAGGAAATGGGCCAAAAAAGATAAATGAAAGAGATGTGAGTGAACTACATAAGTAGCTTAGTAAACGCATTATCGCAACCAAAATAGACACAAAACCAAGACCTGGCACACAAGTATACATGTATGCCTCCTAGGTCCGCGGATGATAAAGAGAATGGAAGAATATATGGTGAGATAAATGAAATAATTCAGTTGATTAAGGAAGACAAAAATTTAATTTTGGAATCCAACAGTAGGGAAAGGAAGAGAAGGAAAAATAGTAGAACATGGACTGGGAATGAAAGTGAAAGGCCGGCCGCGGTGGTCTCGCGGTTCTAGGCGCGCAGTCCGGAACCGTGCGACTGCTACGGTCGCAGGTTCGAATCCTGCCTCGGGCATGGATGTGTGTGATGTCCTTAGGTTAGTTAGGTTTCAGTAGTTCTAAGTTCTAGGGGACTAATGACCACAGCAGTTGAGTCCCATAGTGCTCAGAGCCATTTGAACCATTTTTTTGAAAGTGAAAGCTGCCTCGTAAATTTTTGTAACAGTTCAAGAACCATTAAAGAAAGTTGCATACGTGGTAAAGACCTGTAGACAACAGTGCGCTTCAGATACATTATGCAATGGTGAGACAGAGATTTATAAACATGATTTTAAAGCGCAAAACATTTCTAGAGGTAGAATTGAACTCTAAACATAGTTTATTGTTATTGAGCACTGCTTTCGGTGGACTGGTACGCATCGGTACAGGGTACCGGTACAAATGATTTTACTCTTTCAGTACCAGGAAATATGTGTGGTCCAGTACGTCGTACTGGCAGTATGGGGAATTATATTAACATAAAATATTAAATTTCCGATTCAAGATGAGAATATATTTTTTTAATAACGACAAAGCATTATTAAATTGCCCTTAGGTACGCGTCCTAGTCTCATTGATATTTTTTGTTTTTATTTAGACTACATGGTGGCTAGCCTGACCCGGTCCTCGGTTATGAGCGCTTACTTCGATTTTCGCTTTTGCTTTTCCGTAAGCGTTGGGCATATTCGGAGTCAAGCATTATTCCCGCCAGTAGCTACCATTCTCTTCTATTCGTTGTTCAAAATAATGTGTGTGAAATCTTGTGGGACTTAACTGCTAATGACTGTAGTCTCTAAGCTAACACACTACTTAACCTAAATCATCCTAAGGACAAAAACACACACCCATGCCCGAAGGAGGACTCGAACCTCCGCCGGGACCAGCCGCACAGCCCATGACTGCAGCGCCTAAGACCGCTCGGTCTTCTATTCGTACTTTGTGGTATTGTGTATGTGTTTACAGCTATATAGCTAGTAGTTTCCAACCCTGTGTAATAGTTGTAGAGCAACACCATTGCTACAAGTGTTGAGGTGATTGCAAAATACATTAAAACGAGCAACCAAGAATGTTAGTGACTGACTGAGGTAAGAGAATGTGTTCTGAGTGTTCAAATACAGTGAAACTGTTGGAACACCCGTGGCCGATGAGGCAGGACCTTTCTTACCGGCATGCGGGCTATCAGAACAGTATAATTATTTACTGAAGAAAACATCTGGCTGGAGGTGAAAAATAGTAATTTAGGGTGTGCAGCAGTAAATAAACATGGAATGGTTCGCAATCTGGAATCGTAGTAAAAGAGCAAAAGGAAGTTACAATGTGAGGTTAGTTATTTTTTTTTTTTTTTTGGTAGCAATGAGGAGGCACAATAGTTAAGTCTGCGAAAGTATATTGTGGAACAAAAGACAACTTCAACACACTTGAAACGTAAGGCAACATTAAACATTTCAAAGAAAATGCAAGCGGACGTAGGTGTTGAAAAATGAACACACACAGGCTGCAAACGACTAAAGAAGTTTTTAGAACTCACTACAAAGGATCCAGACTGAACAGACCTTATACAGATTTTCCTGTGGGCATCAAACTTCAAGAAATTATTGAGCTGAATATGCTGAGAGTTCTGCATTCGCATTTTAGTTGTGCGAACAATATTATTCACATATCAGAAGAAATGAGAAAGAAAATAGCTAAACAACTTGTGGGTAGTAATATTAAACTTAGTATACTAGCTGATGATAGAAAAAGCCCAGAAGAAATCCTCGATAAACCACGAGATATTTAATGTAACTGACAAAATGACAAAATACAAAAATGCAGCAAACGAAGCAGGCAAGCAAGAATACAGACCCCTAAAAATAAGGTGTACAGAAATCGCAAAATGGCTAAGCTGGTATGGATACAGGACGAATGCAAGGCTATAAATGTATGCATGACTAGGACAAAGCTAGATGCTTCTTGCAGGAAAATTAAAGAAATCTTTGGAGAAAGAGACGCAGGAGTAGATGACATTTCTTCAGATTCATTGAAATCCTGGAGAGAGCGAATCATGACAATACTATTCCTCCTGATGTGCAAGATATTTGAGACAGGCGAAACACCCTGAGACTTCAAGAAGAACGTAATAATTATAACTCCAAAATATGCAGGTACTGACAGATGTGAATATTAATGAACTGTCAGTTTAATAAGTAGTGGATGCAAAATACTGACACGCATATGCGCAGAGGAGTGGAAAATCTGGTAGAAGCCGACCTTGGGGAAAATCGGTTTGCGTTCCGGAGAAATGCAGTCACGTGGGATGCAGTACTAACCAAACAACTTGTCTTAGAAAGTAGATCAGACAAAGACAAACCTACGTTTGTAGGATTGGTAGATTTAGAGAAACGTTTGACAGTTCTTAGTGGCTTACAGTCTTTGTTATTCTGAAGATAGCACGGATTAAATACAGGGAGCGAAAGGATATTCACAACTTGTACAGAAAGTAGACTGCAGTTATAAGAGTCGAAAGACATGAATGGGAAAGAATATTTGATAAGGAAGTGAGACAGCTTTGTAGCCTAAAAAGGTTCAAATGGCTGTGAGCACTATGGGACTTAACA
Source organism: Schistocerca nitens (assembly GCF_023898315.1). Lineage (NCBI taxonomy): Eukaryota > Metazoa > Arthropoda > Insecta > Orthoptera > Acrididae > Schistocerca > Schistocerca nitens. Next base: position 914,924,897 of record NC_064616.1, read on the forward strand.
TCTGAGGTCATCAGTCCTCTAGAACTTAGAACTACTTAAACCTAACTAATCTAAGGACATCACACACATCCATGCCCGAGGCAGGATTCGAACCTGCGACCGTAGCGGTCGCGCGGTTCCAGACTGAAGCGCCTAGAACCGCTCGGCCTTATCCTCTAAACTACCGACACTATACATTCAGCAATGAGTAACGGAAACCAAGAAGAAAATTTGGAAAATAATTTAAATTTCAAGGAAAAGAAATAAAAACTTTGAGCTACCGGAACGGCAAAGAAATTGGAAGAGCAGCTGAGCGGTATGCATAGTAGCTTCAAAAAAATTATAAGACGAAGATGAAAAAAAGTAAAACAAGAGCACCACGTGGTGCTGACGGACTTGGATTAGGAAATGAGACACTAAAAGTAACAGACTAGTTTTGCTACTTAGGCAGCAAAGTAAATTATGATAGCCGAAATACAAAGTACATGAAATTCTGACTGACAGCAGAAAGGAAAGTTATTCCGGAAAAGAGAACTTTGAAAATAAGATAAAATGTTAGAACTCATTTTCTGAAGGTATTTATTTGGAGTTTAGCCTTGTGCGGATGTGGAACGTGGACGATAAACAGTTCAGACAAGAAGAGGCCAGCAGCTTCTGAAGTGTTGTGCTACAAAACAAAGCTAGAAATTAGATAGATAGATCGAACAACTAACGAGGAACGTAACTGAGGAAAAAAGGTTTATGGCCCAACCTGATTAAATGAAGGGATCATGTAATAGGACATATCCTGACATATCAAACACTCCTCACATTAATAATATAGGGAAGTGTGGGACAGTAAAAATTGTAGAGGGAGACCTAGGCTCGAATATAGTAAGCAGCGTCAAATAGGTGTAGGCTGCAGTAGCTATGCTGAGACGAAGATACTTGTAACGGATAGAGTAGCGTGGAGAGCTGCTTTAGGCCGGACTTCCGACTGAAGACCATAACAACACCACCACCTCATGTGGATGAATGGTTAAGAGTACGTGTTTCTGGAAGAATCTCTTCATTTGTTGATCACTTGAGCCAAGAACAGCGTGTGAGCGAGGCCTGTACCATTCAGGGACTATAGGCCTAGTTCTTTCGAAGGCGAGTTATTTATTCCGCCTCTACCAAAGTAACACGCAAGATCGTTTCATTTATTTAGTTGAATTTGCAACAGGTGATTATCACATTAGACCTGTGGACCTAAACCCTCAGTGAAATGTATCCTCCGTGTTTGAATGAACCTAAGGTTGTACTTAGGCCTAATTTCGTTTGTATAATTTCATTACGTCTGATGCGCAAGTAAAAAAAGTGTTTATTTGTAAAAAGATACAAAGTTATTAATTGCTGCTTCACAACATTGATGGATAAAACTAGCTTATCGTCACATCATTCAATGTTGTTGGAATCAGTTGACCATATTTAAGGCCTTCTGTCACGACCATTGTAGTACCTTACTTGAAGTTTGCTATTAAAGAACAATATTATTTCTGGTTATTTCAGGTTGTGTACGTGGAAAAGACCTGGAGACACCGGAAGGTTTCAGATTGATTATATAATGGTAAGACAGAGATTTCGGAACCAGATTTTAAATTGTAAGACATTTCCAGGGGCAGACCACAGCTTATTGGATATGAACTGTAGATTGACACTGAAGAAATTGCAAAAAAGGTAAGAAATTATGGAGATGGTACCTGGATAAACTGAAAGAACCAGAGGTTGAGAGTTTCAGAGAGAGCATTAGGGAAAGATTGACAAAAACAGGTGAGAGGAATACAGTAGAAGAAGAATGGACAGCTTTGAGAGATGAAACAGAGAAGGCAGCAGAGGATCAAGTAAGTAAAAAGACGAGAGCGATTAGGAATCCTTGGATAACACAGTAGATTTTATTGCTGAAAAGAGAAAACACAAAAATGCAGTTAACGATGCAGGTGAAAGGGAATACAAATGTCTAAAAAATTAGATTGACGGAATGTGCAAAATGGCTAAGCAGGAATGGCTAGAGGACAAATGTAAGGGTTTGGAAGCATATATCACTAGGGGAAAGACAGATACAGTCTGTAGCAAAATTAAAGATGCCTTTGGAGAAATGAGAACCATCTGTATGAATATCAAGAGCTCAGATGGAAAACAGGGGTAAGTAAAGAAGGGAAAGCTGAAAGGCCGAAGGAGTACATGGAGGATCTGTACTAGGAAGGCGCAACTGAGGTCAGTACTACAGAAATGGCAGAGGACGTAGATGAGGATAAGGTGGGAGATATGATGCTGCGAGAAGAATTTGACAGTGCACTGAAAGGTCTAAGTCGAAATAAGATCCCGGGAGTAGACGACTTTCCGTTAGAGCTACTGATAACCTTGGGAGAGGCAGTCATGACAAAACTCTCCCGCCGGGTAAGATGCATGAAGTAGGCGAAATACCCGCAGATTTCAAAAACAATATTATAATTCCAATTTCAAAGAAAGCAGGTTCTGAAAGGTGTGAATATTACCGAAATATTAATTTAATGAGTCATGCTTACAAAATACTAACAGAAAATTTTTATATCAGAATGGAAAAACTGGTAGAAGTCGACCTCAGAGAAGATCAGTTTGGAGGCTAGAGAATTGTAGGAACACGCGAGGCAATACTGATCCTGCGACGTCTCATAGAAGATAGGTTAAGGAAAGGCAAACCAACGATTATAGCATTTGTAATCTTAAAAAAAGACTGACAATGTTGACTGGAATACTCTCTTTGAGATTCTAAGCCAGCAGGGGCAAAACATAGGGAGCAAAAGGCTATTTACAACTTTTACAGAAACCAGACAGCAGTTATATGTAAGAGTCGAGGGGCATGAAGCGGAAATAGTGGTTAATAAGGGAGTGGGGCAGGATCGTAATCTATCCCCGAGGTTATTCAATGTGCACATTGAGCAAGCAATGAAGGAAACAAAAGAATATTTGGAGCAGGAATTAAAGTCCAGGGAGAAGAAACAAAAAACTTTCATGTTTGCGAATGACATTGTGATTCTATCAGTGATAGCAAAGAACTTGGAAGAGCAGTTGAACGGAGTGGACAGTGTCTTGAAAGGGGAGTATAATATGGACATCAACAAAATCAAAACAAGGATAATGGAATTTAGTCGAATTACATCAGTTGATACTGGGGGCATTAGATCAGGAACGAGACAGTAAAAGTGCGAGTAATAGATGAATATTGCTATGTGGACAGCAAAATAACTAATGGACGAAGTAGAGAGGATATAAAGTGTAGACTGGCAATGGCAAGAAAAACGTTTCCAAAGAAGAGAAATTTGTTAACATCAAGATTAGATTAAAGTACTGGGAAGTATTTTCTGAAATTATTTCTATGGAGTGTAGTCACGTATGGAAGTGAAACATGGACGATAAGCATTTTAGGCAAGAAGAGAATAGAAGCTTGTGGAATGTGGTGCTACAGAAGAATGCTGAAGATTAGATTGGCAAATTACGTAACTAATGAGGAAGTACTGAATAGAATTGAGAAACAAAGAAATTTGTGGCACTACCTGACTAGAAGAAGGGATCGGTTGGTAAGACATACTGTGAGACATCAAGGGCCCACCAGTTTAATACTGAAGGGAAGTGTGTGTATTTGTGCGTGCGTGTGCGCGCGCGTGTGCGTGTGTTTGGAGGGGGGGGGGCTAAAAATCGTTGAGGGAGACCAAGAGATGAATACAGCAAGCAGAAGGATGTTAGTTGCAGTAGTTATTTGCAGATTGAAGAGGCTTGCACCAGATAGAGTAGCATGGGGAGCTGCATCAGAGCGGTCTTTGGACTGAAGACCACAACAACAACATTATTTCAGTGTCTTCATTGAGTTGTTACAAAGTGATATCAGAGAGCATCTATAGTGCTTCTGCTTCAAAATAATATTGCCGTAAGAGACATTTCGTAACAGACATCTCTGTTCAAAAACTCTAAATATTTCTGTTACGGTGTAAAGTCAAGCGCCAGTACGCCAGTCGGAAACGGTAAGGGGAAAAAAAGCTGTGAGAAAAAGTCAGCCAATCGCACACTGACCGGACCTGCCTCCAGGACGACAATGCGACAGCAGCGGCCCCTATGTGAAGGGGACATAAGCGCTGTGACCAACTGTTGATGGCCCAGTTGAATAGCAGTTTCAAGACTAGTGACTTGGATAGAAGCGTCAACTCTACTCCCTTCGCCTGTATTTTCTACGAAGCACACACTTGGAACTGTTTATAATGAAGATGTTTCATTATTTCGTATGTCGCTCTTTGCTTCCGACACATCTGAGAAATTGCAAAAGTTAAGCACTGTATCTTTTCTTTTTGTAATAAAACTCATTAATACGATTTGTTTGAATGTTTGTCTAGCGAAGCGAGTACTCAGTCTTCCACATATTTGGCGACAAGAAGATGAACAACGCGGCAACCTGTTCACGTTTCGTACCCTGGGCCAGGCTGCCACAGTTCTTTTCTTTAGTCGTGGGCTTTTGTATTTTGTTGGCGCCTTAATTCTACCTTGTATTTTCTTTGCAGGGGTGCGTTTACTTGATTTCACAGTCTCTTATAGTGTTTTTGTTATTCAGTGTTTCCAGGTGGACGTTGCAGAAATTTTCTTTGCTTGTGTGGTTATTCTTATTGCATGCATTGTCTGTTTATTGCATTTGCCTGTTCCAAAATGAGCAACCCACCTCCTACTCAGAGGCCTCAGCTGCAAGCGATAGATGCAACGCAGCTAACATACATGTTTCAGTTTCAGACGCAGCAGATAACAATGCTGCTAGACATGTAACAGCAGCTGCTCGCTAATCAATCAGAATATACAGTGCAACAGGTATCAACTGCAGCTCTGGGTGCTATACCTCCTTCTTGCCAGTTTAATGAGAAAGGAGAGGAATGGCTTGAGTGGGTGCAACAGTATGAAGCCCATATCATTACTCACAACGAACCAGGTACTGTGAAACTACATTGCTTTTTGCTAGTGGTAGGAAGAGCAGTCTTTAGCGTTATTCAGAAATTGTTCCCTAACGCCATTTTGAGTAAACTTTCCTATGAACAGGTTGTAGATTCGCTAACTATTATGACAAACAAGTAAATGTGGTGGCAGCTACATACCAATTCTTTCGTTGCAAGAAACGGTAAGAATAAATTTATCGCGAGTGGGTAACAGATGACGAGGAAATGCAAATTCAAATGTGCTTGTGGTGCTTTGTACTCAGATGTTATGTTGCGTGATGCAATCGTGTACAATGTAACTGATGTCAGACTTAGAGAACAGATTTTGGAACAGTGCAATCCATTATTTCAGCACGTAGTGCAAATTATAGACCAGTATGTTTCAGGTGCCGTAGGGGCCGATAAATTTGAGCAGCCATCAATTTTTCGGGTTGAGTCGTCCCTTGCTTACGATCGACCCAGTAGGTAGCAACAGCCCGCGTGCGCCACGCCGAGTAAACAGTTCCCTAAGAAGGCGAGTCATGCCCTCAGTGCTACTCACAGCATATATGCCAAGACTTCCCATCCTGCCAAGCACAGTGTTACGCTTGTGGCAAGAAAGGCCCCGTACAGTCCGTATGTTTGCAATTGAACAAACGTAAGAATTCTGCCCACTCATAAAAATCTATTCACAAGGACCATGTAATCAATTCAGTGTGTTCTATGCCGGCTACAGGCATTAGCAAATCTAGCAAGCCAACAGTTTCTTCAGTGCTATGCCAGACCATCAAAGTTTTGTTTCATTTGCATATTAGTGGAAAACGTGTGAAATTTCAGTTTGAGACTGATGGCTCTGTTACACTGCTGAATCGTAACACATATGAACTGTTAGGCTCCCCATGCCTGTCTAAAATTAGCACGCTATTGACTGCTTATAATGGACAAGACATTCCCGTTCTCAGAAAAAGGAATTTGCCTGCCATGTATCGTGCGCATACGCGAACTGTGACTTTCAGTGTGCTACAACCCCGCGATAGTGAGCACATATTTGGCCTTGATTCGTTTGATTTGTTTGGCTTTCAAATTCAGGACAATGACTGCATGCAATGCCACAGACAGTGTAGCTAGCTAGCTTGCTGAAAGAATTCCCTGAAATCTTTTCTGAAGGTTTAGGCAGGCTAACAATTTTGTTGCACATATTACTATGAAAGACAATGCTCAGCCGAAATTTTTCCGGGCCAGAACTGTTCCCATTGCATTACAGAACAAAGTCGCTGCTGAACTTAAAGAACTGCAAGATAGCTATTGCGCCCATACAAGCTAGTCAATGGGCAGGCAAGTCCACTGGTTTTGCTCCCCAAGCCTTCACGTCGCATTCGCCTCTGTGTTGACTTTAAGCCTACAGTCAACCCACAAACTGTGATTCATACTTATCCATAGCCACGCCCAGGGGATGTCTTGGACAGATTAAGCTCTAGTCGCTACTTTTCAAAAACTGATTTGCGCGACGCATATCTTCAAATACCACTGGATGAAGAATTTCATACCGTGTGTGTTGTGAACAGTCATATGGGCTTGTTTTAATATTTGCGTTTGCCTTTTGGCAGTGCTTCCGCACCCGCCATTTTCCAGCGGTATTTGGAACAGCTGACTGCTCAAGTACAAAACTGTTCAAACTACGAGGGGCGTTCAGAAAGTAAGCTCCGATCGGTCGCGAAATGGAAACGACTATGAAAATCCGATAAAGCTTTGCACAGATGTGTTGGGTAGTGTCTCTAGTATAACCCCAGTTAGCATCACGTCGCTCTTCTCATTTCTGAGCTCGCAGTGAGTGCGTAAAGATGTCTAGAAAATAGTGTCTGCCGCCAAGTACGAGGGCCTGGTGAGAAATTTCGCCTGAAGCTATGCAGCTAACATTACATAACTGTCGTGCTGTTTCTTCTTCAAGACAATTCTCAGCCGCATTGTGCAGGGGCAATGAAGATGCTCCTGCATCGTTTTCAAATGGAAATGTGAGATTACCCACAATACAGTCCGCAATTTTCTCCCCCTGAGTTTCATCTCTGGTCACATGAACCGCTGTCTTTGAAGACAACATTTTGACACAGACAACGAGGTGTAGGCCAGCTTGGAGAATTGGCGGAAAGCACTGGCGGCTGCCTTCTATGATGAGGCTATTGAAAAGTTGGTACAACGCTATGACAAAAGTCTAAGTCAGAACGGCGACTACGTAGAGAAGTAGCTGAAAGGTGTAGCTAATTGTTACAAGTAAAACATTTCTGATGTCCACTGTGGTTTCAATTTGGCAATCAATCGGAGCTTACTTTCTGAACAGGCCTCGTATTTGGACGATATTGTCGTAGCAGGTCGTACACCTGAAGAATACATTGCAAATTTGCGTGCTTTGTTTCGTGTGTTATCTGATGCAGGACTAATTTGTAGACTGGACAATTGCGATTTTTTGAAACCTGAGTTGTAGTATCTTAGTTATGTCATGAACATTCAACGGGTATATCCTCTTCAATTACAATTGGTAGCTGTACGAGACCTGCCAGTTGCTCGCAATGTCACAGAATTGCAGTCAGTCTTAGGGAAAATGAACTATTATGTTCGGTTCATACCGAATGCTGCACAAATCGCAACTCCATTGTATCGCTTGCGTCTTGTTTGGACAGAAGCTAACCAGTTGTGTTGCAAGTTGACGCTTCTTCTTGCGGAATCGGTGCAGTGCTTTCCCACAGATTTGGTGATAAAGACAGGCCTATTATTTTCGCATCAAAAGTGTTCTCCAAAGCTCAGTGTAACTATTGACAAATAGAGAAAGAGGCATTGGCTACAGTTTATGGTGCCACCAAATTCCACCACTATTTGTATGACAGAAAATTCTACTTAGTAACGGATCACAAGCCATTGCAATCCTCCTTTCATCCGACAAAACCGATTGCTGTACGAACTGCCAAAAATTGCAAACATAGGCTTTGTTGTTGTCTCAGTACCAGTACGAGATTGTGTATCGTTCGACAGCTCAATATAGTAATGCGGAAGCACTTTCACGTCTTCCGATTGGCTCTGATACAGACTTTGACGCTTCTGCTGCATCTTATTGTCACATCGACGCTCAGGATTATGAATTCTTCAATACTTTCCCCTGAACTAAAGGAAAATTGCACAGCCCACGGAAGCTGATTCAGATTTGAACATTTTGCTAAAATACATTCGCACATCTTGGCCTCACTCATTGCATACCATAAAGAACTCTGTAGTGCACCGATACTTTGCATGTCGGCATAGCCTCGCTATGCAGCAACGAGTGATTCTTATTCAAAATAATAGTGGACAGTCACGTGAGTTGATCCCCAAAGCTTTGCAAAAATAAATGTTGCAGTTACTTCACCAAGGACACTTGGGGATTGTTCGTACGGAACAGTTAGCGCGTCGACACTGTACTTGACAGGGTAAGGACACCCAAATACAACAGACGACGTCACAGTATCTCGAATGTGCGGAAACTCAGTCCATTCCGCCACAAAAATTCTCTGCTTGGCCCAAGCCGCAGTCACCATGGCAGCGTGTGCACATAGGCTTCGCGGGACCTTTTTGGAACAATCGTTAGTTGATTGAGGTAGACTCTTTTTGCAAGTTTCCTTTTGCTGTGCCAGTGAACTCGACAACGTCACGTAGCACAATTTAGGCGTTATCCTCTATTTTTCACCTCGAAGGCTTGCCTGAAGTCATAGTGTCGCACAATGGCCCTCAGTTCACGTCTAACGAATTTGAAACATTCTGTGAACGAGATGGCATACAGTATCTAACTAGTGCACCGTTCCTTCCATAGTCAAACGGCGAAGCAGAACGCTTTGTCAGAACTTCCAAGCAACAGATGGCCAACCTTCGCACCGCACACACCAGGGGTCAATTGCACCTGTTTCTCGCCTCCTATCGTCCGCATCCACGAGATGGACCATCGCCGGCGGAACTGCTTCACGCCGCCGCCATAGGACACCGCTCCACCTGCTCCACCCTCCTCAGCATCCGGCGCCGAACGAAGACTGCCAGTATCGCTTCGCGCCGCATGATACTGTGTTTCTCAGGGTTTTTAGCGGCAGCAGACGGTGGGCGCGAGGCGAGATCCTTCGTCGACTTGGCGCATGCGTGTATCTCACTTCGGGCCCAGACGGATTGCAGCGCCGACATCACAAATTCGCCACTGTCATGTGCACGGTGATCTTTCTGTATCTCTTCCCCCAGATTCACGGATCCCGAGGACAGCGCGGCCACAGCAGCCGCCAGAGGGTATTATAACGACACCTTGGGACGACCCCATGGAGACGGAGCCTTCGCCTCCTCCGTCTCCTTTCGTTCTACCAATGGAGTTGGACCCACCCATGCCGCCGCAGCTGACGCCTTCTACTACTGGTTATGAGCCTCGGGAGCTGGACGCCTACCTTTCTGGTCGTTTTCTGGGGGCGTTTCCACCAGAGCGAAGGCCGGATGGCGCGATACGGCAGGAAGTCTGACGTCCCCTGCAGCCACAGCTTCCAGTCCACCAGAGCGACCACGCTCCTGCCTCCCCTGCTGTTCGCTTTGGGGCGAGGAATGTTACGGCGTAAAGTCAAGCGCCGGCACGCCAGTCGGGAACGAAGGGAATAGAGGGCTGTGAGAAGAAGTCAGCCAATCGCACACTGACCGGACGTCCCTCCAGGATGACAATGCAACAGCAGCGGCCTCTATGTGAAGAGGACATCAGCGCCTCGACCATCTGGTGATAGCCCAGTTGAATAGCAGCTTCAAGACTAGTGACTTGGATAGAAGCGTCAACTCTATTCCCTTCGCTTGTATTTACTATGAAGCACAGACTTAGCATTTTTTATAATGAAGAAGATTCATTATTTCGTATGTCGCCCTTTGCTTGCGACATATCTGTGTAGTTGCAGAAGTTAAGTACTGTTCCTTTTCTTTAATAAATTCATTTCTTTGTTTGAATTTTGTCTAGCGAACCGAGTACGCAGGCTTCCTAGACACCACAATTTCAAAATAATGGAGTAAGACAGCCTTTCCATTTCAGAGCGAATTTTCACCCAGCAGCAGAGTGTGCACTGATCTGAAACTTCCTGGCAGATGAAAACTGTGTGAAATACTGGGACTCTAACCTGGGACTTCTGCCTTTCGCGGGTGAGTGCTTTGCGACTGAGCTGTCCAAGCACGTCTCACGAACTGCCCTCGCAGTTGTATATCTGCCAAGACCTCATCGTTCTCTACTGAGCGTGACTCAGGATCATCCCTCCTAGCTTCCCTTCCGACATTACCTCATATGTAACAGGTGTTGGTGGAAGTAAAGCTGTGAGGGCAGACTGTGAGTCGTGCTTGGATATCTCAGTTGGTGGGACACTTCCACAGAAAAGGCGAGCTTCCAGGTCCCAACCCGGTCCGGCCAACAGTTTTAATATGCCAGACGGTTTCAGCCATTCCATTGTTGTGCAGTAGTTACAGATAGGCCACGGTTAGAGCGCACTGAATTCTTGTGATAGAAAGGATGAAGTTTTTTCTGAATGTGCGCTGTACTACACAACTGAAGTGTCACATTTTCGAAATACTATAGCTATCTCCCATTACGAGTAGAAGATTGAAATTTCATATAGCATACCCACTAGCAGGTGCTAGGGCAGCACAGTGTCACTCATCTGTAGGGTGTGGAGGGGTCGCTTGCCTGCAGGCAGCTAAGGATGTTGTGTCCATACACGTACATTTTTAAAGGGCTCGACAATGGTGTGTGGGTGGCACAGTGGTTTTTGCCCAACTGGAAGGTGTTAGAGAGCTGATTTGCCGTTTTATTCACACGTGTCAATGTCGCACCCCTACGTCATCAGGTCACAGGGTGGCGCGAAACAAGGAGGGTCAGAAAAACATAAACGCTCTTTGCTGCTTCGGATCACGTTTAAATTTCGTCGAATGGTTCTGAACAGTCCATAGTGGTTCCACCCTGCACACCAGAGCAAGAATTGCTCTTGCGCTACACTTCAAAGGAGTAAAGACCTTAGAGAAGGGTTGACTCGTCCGGGGGGCGTCGGCAGTGTCAAAAGATGTACTGTGAACTGTCTATTTCGACCGCGAAATGGGTGGGAATCAAAGCTCCGAGAGAAAGGGTGGTTTCATCGACTCCCTTCATGCCTGCCCCTGAGACCTTTCCGCGTCGATTGTGAGCAGCGGTGTGTCTGAAGTGTTCTCCTCCGCCATCCTTTAATAACACAGCGGAGTTTTAACTCAGGGTGTCACGGTTCTGACCACCATCGTAGAGGCGTCGGAAGAAGGGTTCAAATGTGGGTAAGAGCGGGTGTCACGACCTTCCCGTCGTGTGACGCGTCCACAGTGGCGTTGGGCAGGAGTGTGGCGAAATTTCGTGCCACTATGACTCAAGAGGACGTCGTTATCAGGAGAAAGAAAACTGGCAATCTACGGATCGGAGCGTGGAATGTCAGATCCCTTTATCGGGCAGGTAGGTTAGAAAATTTGAAAAGGGAAATGGATAGGTTAAAGTTAGATATAGTGGGAATTAGTGAAGTTCGGTGGCAGGAGGAACAAGACTTTTGGTCAGGTGATAACAGGGTTATAAATACAAAATCAAATAGAGGTAATGCAGGAGTAGGTTTAATAATGAATAAAAAAATAGGAGTGCGGGTTAGCTACTACAAACAGCATAGTGAACGCATTATTGTGGCCAAGATAGACACAAAGCCCATGCCTACTACAGTAGTACAAGTTTATATGCCAACTAGCTCTGCAGATGATGAAGAAATTGATGAAATGTATGACGAGATAAAAGAAATTATTCAGTTAGTGAAGGGAGACAAAAATTTAATAGTCATGGGTGACTGGAATTCGTCAGTAGGAAAAGGGAGAGAAGGAAACGTAGTAGGTGAATATGGATTGGGGGGAAGAAATGAAAGAGGAAGCCGCCTTGTAGAATTTTGCACAGAGCATAACTTAATCATAGCTAACACTTGGTTCAAGAATCATAAAAGAAGGTTGTATACCTGGAAGAATCCTGGAGATACTAATAGGTATCAGATAGATTATATAATGGTAAGACAGAGATTTAGGAACCAGGTTTTAAATTGTAAGACATTTCCAGGGGCAGATGTGGATTCTGACCACAATCTATTGGTTATGAACTGCAGATTGAAACTGAAGAAACTGCAAAAAGGTGGGAATTTAAGGAGATGGGACCTGGATAAACTGAAAGAACCAGAGGTTGTAGAGAGTTTCAAGGAGAGCATAAGGGAACAATTGACAGGAATGGGGAAAGAAATACAGTAGAAGAAGAATGGGTAGCTCTGAGGGATGAAGTAGTGAAGGCAGCAGAGGATCAAGTAGGCAGGTGTTGACAGATGTGAAAATTACCGAACTATCAGTTTAATAAGTCACAGCTGCAAAATACTAACGCGAATTCTTTACAGACGAATGGAAAAACTGGTAGAAGCGGACCTCGGGGAAGATCAGTTTGGATTCCGTAGAAATGTTGGAACACGAGAGGCAATACTAACCTTACGACTTATCTTAGAAGAAAGATTAAGAAAAGGCAAACCTACATTTCTAGCATTTGTAGACTTAGAGAAAGCTTTTGACAACGTTAACTGGAATACTCTCTTTCAAATTCTGAAGGTGGCAGGGGTAAAATACAGGGAGCGAAAGGCTATTTACAATTTGTACAGAAACCAGATGGCAGTTATAAGAGTCGAGGGGCATGAAAGGGAAGCAGTGGTTGGGAAAGGAGTGAGACAGGGTTGTAGCCTCTCCCCGATGTTATTCAATCTGTATATTGAGCAAGCAGTAAAGGAAACAAAAGAAAAATTCGGAGTAGGTATTAAAATTCATGGAGAAGAAGTAAAAACTTTGAGGTTCGCCGATGACATTGTAATTCTGTCAGAGACAGCAAAGGACTTGGAAGAGCAGTTGAACGGAATGGACAGTGTCTTGAAAGGAGGATATAAGATGAATATCAACAAAAGCAAAACGAGGATAATGGAATGTAGTCAAATTAAATCGGGTGATGCTGAGGGGATTAGATTAGGAAATGAGACACTTAAAGTAGTAAAGGATTTTTGCTATTTAGGGAGTAAAATAACTGATGATGGTCGAAGTAGAGAGGATATAAAATGTAGACTGGCAATGGCAAGGAAATCGTTTCTGAAGAAGAGAAATTTGTTAACATCGAGTATTGATTTAAGTGTCAGGAAGTCGTTTCTAAAAATATTTGTATGGAGTGTAGCCATGTATGGAAGTGAAACATGGACGATAACCAGTTTGGACAAGAAGAGAATAGAAGCTTTCGAAATGTGGTGCTACAGAAGAATGCTGAAGATAAGGTGGGTAGATCACGTAACTAATGAGGAGGTATTGAATAGGATTGGGGAGAAGAGAAGTTTGTGGCACAACTTGACTAGAAGAAGGGATCGGTTGGTAGGACATGTTTTAAGGCATCAAGGGATCACAAATTTAGCATTGGAGGGCAGCGTGGAGGGTAAAAATCGTAGAGGGAGACCAAGAGATCAATACACTAAGCAGATTCAGAAGGATGTAGGTTGCAGTAGGTACTGGGAGATGAAGAAGCTTGCACAGGATAGAGTAACATGGAGAGCTGCATCAAACCAGTCTCAGGACTGAAGACCACAACAACAACAATGACATCATTAACCCATGTTACACCTCACATGAAATTCTGAGCACTGGTCTTTGTTTCGCATGTGTCAACACCTTGCTGTCTGAAGTGTCGCCGAGCCCAAGTGTGAAGTTGCCACGCTTTTGCACCATTAAAGAGGAAGGTTGTAAGCACTTTTGAGCCAAATTTCGAACTTATGCATCGCAATGGGAGACAATTACAGGGATTCGAAAAGTGGTCCTTTAAGTTTGATGCGCTGTGTACTAAGGTCAGTTTGAATTTAATGAAGAATATAAGTAGCGTGTTAACACTGACTTACGCTAAGGACAACATACACACTCACACGTGCCCAAGGGAGGACTCGAAACTCCAACGGGGAAAGTTGACGGGGGGGGGGGGGGATGAGGGGGGCGGGCCGTGCGAACTGTGGCAAGGCGCGGCTGAGGATAGTGTACTGAACAACATTACATTAGTGTTTACTTTATTTGCAGACTAATAATTATAGCTGTCAGGAGTAATATGCTTTTAGATTGGTTAGTACCTCCAAATATACTGGCAAGAGCAAGCCATTAAAAATTATTTTCCCCTGGGCGGCGGGTAAGATGGTGAAGTGTGTACAAGTTTAATCTACAGTATAGACTAACTGTAGGTGTAGTCCACTTAATAGTGCAGTTACGCCCGTGCAGAGAACATTAGGTGGTAAATTATGCGATGTGATTGCGGGAAGACTGTGATGGAGAAAAGAAAAATAACCAACACATTGATGTGTGTACAAGTTAATGTACCACAGAAACTATAAGAATATGTGCACTTATACTTGTTACACCCTGTATGAATAATGGGCGTTTGTTTTAATTTGAGAGAAATAAATATCTCGAAAACAAAGCATCGTACGAAAAAATTGTTCTACGTGATAAGTTGCTATTAGTAAAGGGGACATGTGTCTGTGCTACAAATGGCCACTTCATAAACACCTCTCCTGCCTCGGCAGGGTCACCTCTGCATTTTCAAATACGAACTTGCGAACTTCCCTCCTCCCCCCCCCCCCCAATTTTTATTGCACATTCGGATTTTACGCCAAAAAATAGCAGCGGTTTACTTAAACCATTGTTTTCCATTCGCTGTAATCGGCTAATATCAAGTGTTCCTGTTTTTGCAATTCTACAGTTCATGTACGATGTAAATGTAAACCTTTCCGTTCTAACGGTTATTTATGTTCGAAATTTACTTTATTGTTGCAAACCTGATTGTACAGTACAATACAGTTAGCCGCTTCAATGTCTGGTTACAAACCACATTTTGTGCGATCCACGAACAACGGTGCAGATGTAACAGTTTTCTGTTCCCGTCGATAAGCTTGATTTTGGAGAGTCCCCTTGCTTCTCACCACTGGAGTGCTTGCCTTTCGTGAGTCCCCTTGCCTCGCACTATTGTGATGTTTGACAGCGGTATGTAACGATGGCAGGTGCGTCTGTCACTATCATTTCATAGACATTTGACCTTATTACAATGGCTGTAGTTTGTAACCCGCCGGTAGTCAAGTAGCGGCCAGCGCGAGGGTTACGGCGGTTGGATGGAAACACACACCAAAATCAGTCACCATAATGGGGGAGGGGTCCGAGGGTGCCACCGTAATCAAGCATCCTGATGGTTTGAGGACTCACAACACTCAATCCCGTAAGGAACAGAAAACTACATTACTATGCTAGTAGCTTATTTGCCACAAATGTCAATGTCCAGCCATTATATTATACAGCCACTTTTGCAAAACTCAAGTAACGTCCGAACCATAAGAGCACAAAAGTTTTACATTTACGTCGTAAATGAATTGTAGAATCAGATGCGTCGGTTCTTAATTGCAAACACGGGTACACGTGATATTTGTCGATTACAGCGCCATCTGCCACGAATGGAGAACAATGGTTTGTGTAAACCGTACGTATTTTTTGGCGTAGACTCCGAATATGCAATAAAAATGGGGTTTCCATTGGAAAATAGAAAGCTGAACCCACCAACGTACGAGGGCTGGTTATGAGGTGGCCAGTCATAGCGCAGACAGATCTCTCCTTCCCTAATGTTAATTTTGTACTTGGAACATTTTTTGTATGATGCGTCGACTTCAAGATATTTAGTTGTCTCGTGTTAAAACAAACACCCTGTTTATATTTCCAAAGTGAACGATGCCTCCTACGCAAATTTCTGTTGATAACTGTGATGACAGATGTGATATTACAGGGTTACAGCCGGGAAGTTCTGAACTGAATGCTTTGTAAATGATTTCAAACACTGTCAAACTACAAATCGTATGTTAACAAAGCACCATAAAACAGTTTTAACCGTAAAATTATTTTCTAATTATCTTTACTATAGTGTTATCAGATATTCTTCAGTTTTTTCACATATTTTTCAGAACCAAAACGAGTGTTTGGCGCTACACATTGCTCTAATAGCCCGATTAGAATAAATTTACGATTCCTAGGATGAGTGAGTTTTAGCGAAGAAAAAAATGGTTCAAATGGCTCTGAGCACTATGGGACTTAACATCTATGGTCATCAGTCCCCTAGAACTTAGAACTACTTAAACCTAACTAACCTAAGGACATCACACACATCCATGCCCGAGGCAGGATTCGAACCTGCGACCGTAGCAGTCGCGCGGCTCCGGACTGAGCGCCTAGAACTTTTAGCGAAGAGAGCTTTGATCTCGATATACAGGGTGTTACAAAAAGGTACGGTCAAACTTTCAGGAAACATTCCTCACACACAAAGTAAGAAAATATGTTATCTGGGCATGTGTCCGGAAACGTTTACTTTCCATGTTAGAGCTCATTTTATTACTTCTCTTCAAATCACATGAATCATGTAATGGAAACACACAGCAACAGAACGTACCAGCGTGACTTCACTTTGTTACAGGAAATGTTCAAAATGTCCTCCGTTAGCGAGGATACATGCATCCACCCTCCGTCGCATGGAATCCCTGATGCGCTGATGCAGCCCTGGAGAATGGCGTATTGTATCACAGCCGTCCACAATACGAGCACGAAGAGTCTCTACATTTGGTACTGGGGTTGCGTAGACAAGAGCTTTCAAATGCCCCCATAAATGAAAGTCAAAAGGGTTGAGGTCAGGAGAGCGTGGAGGCCATGGAATTGGTCCGCCTCTACCAATCCATCGGTCACCGAATCTTTTGTTGAGAAGCGTACGAACACTTCGACTGAAATGTGCAGGAGCTCCATCGCGCATGAACCACATGTAGTGTCGTACTTGTAAAGGCACATGTTCTCGCAGCACAGGTAGAGTATCCCGTATGAAATCATGGCGGTGAATCGAGGAAGTACAGTACATACTGACGAAACTAAAATCAGCTCTAACATGGAAATTAAGCGTTTCCGGACACATGTCCACATAACATCTTTTATTTATTTGTGTGTGAGGAATGTTTCCTGAAAGTTTGGCCGTACCTTTTTGTAACACCCTGTATGTCATAGGACGCAATTGTCTTCAGGCTCTGAGATGAATATAACGGCAGATACCTTTGGAAACAGCCGGCCGCGGTGACCGAGCGGTTCTAGGCGCTTCAGTCCGGAACCGCGTGACTACTACGGTCGCAGGTTCGAATCCTGCCTCGGGCATGGATGTGTGTGATGTCCTTAGGTTAGTTAGGTTTAAGTAGTTTTAAGTTCTAGGGGACTGATAGCCTCAGATGTTAAGTCCCATAGTGATCAGAGCCATTTGAACCTTTGGAAACATCGAATGAGGTGCCGTAGTTCTTGATGCATTCAGGAGGAACGTGGTTCAATTCGAAGTATGGCCGTCCAGATGTCGGTTTTTCGTGATTCCCCTAAATCGCTCAAGGCAAAAACCGAGAAGGATCCTTCAGTAACTCACAGTCGCTTTCCTTCTCCGATCCGGCTCGTCTTCCGTCTCTGATGACCTTCATACACTGACGGAAAAAAATCACAACGCCAAGACGGTGTAATGAAACATAAACGAAAGTTGGTAGGTAAGTTTCTACATATGAAAGATGATGTCCACTCAGATTTCGCGCCAGTCGCATAAGAGTAGCGCTAGTAGGTGAAGCAAATCAGGTTTGCTGTAAATAAACACTGTAATGGTCGTGAGCGTTAGTTACTTTAGAGACTGGACGTGGTGAGTTGATGTTAGTCAAGAATGCCTTTATGGCGATTAAGACGCCGTTATCAACACATCACTGAGTCTGCACTTGCTCGTGTAATATGGCTACGAGAAGCTGGCTGTTCCTTCTGCAATACTGCAGAAAGACTTGATACAAATGTAGCCACTGCACATAATTTCTTACAGCGGTGGTCAAGAGAAAGTACGGTCTGAACAAGACCGGCCTCTGGACGGCCACGTAACACTACCAAGAGGGAAGACGATTCTGTTCGGCGTATGGCTCTAACGCATCGCACTGCATCTGCAGTACCAATTTGCACAGCAGTCGGCACCACGGGGACATAAAAAACTGTTACAAATTGGTTACTTCAAGGAATGCTCCGAGCCAGACGCCCAGTACCGTGCATTCCACAGACCGAAAACTACCGCCATTTGCGACTTCACTGATGTCAAGCGAGAGCTCACTGGAGGGCAGGGTTGAGGTCTTTTGTATTTTCTGATGAAAGCTGGTTCTGCCTCGGTGACAGTGATGGCCGTGCGTTGGAAGGAAGCCAATTGTGAGCCAGCAACCAACCTGTCCGCATGCTAGACACACTGGATTTACACCTAAAGTTACGTACTGATGTGCGATTTCTTATGTCACCAGCAGGAGAACTCTCGCGGTTATACCACGCACCCTGTCTGCAAATTTGTAACTCAGTCTGGTGATCCGGCCTGTTGTCCTGCCATTCATGAACAGCATTCCAGGGGGTGTTCTCCAACAGGATAAAGCTCGCCCACATACCGCTATTGTAACCCAACATGCTCTACAGTGTGTCGAAATATTGCCTTGGTCTGCTCGATCAGCAGATCTGTCCCCAGTCGCGCACATAAGGGACATCACTGGACAGCAGCTCCAGCGTCATCCACAAACAGCATTAACCGTCCCTGTATTTACTGACCAAGTGCAACAGGCGTGCAACTCTATCCCACAGACAGACATCCGGCACCTGTAAAACACAATGTATGCACGTTTGCATGTTTGCATTCAACATTCTGGCACTTACACCGCTTATTAATGTACCTACATTTCACATTTGCAATGGCTTATCTCGCGCTTACATTAAGCTGTGAGCTTGCAATGTTAATAACTTAAATATGTTACCTAGGCAAATGTATTCCCGAAATTTCGTTATTCTACATTAATTATTTTTTGGTGTTGTGATTTGTTTCCGTCACTGTATTTCAAGATAAAAGCCTCTGACGTGTTTCAAACAGGCTGTATCAATACTTATTTGAAGCTCAATTTTTCAAATCATCTGTGAAATGCATCTATCTCATTGATATAAGTTTCAAAACAATTAGACACTGGCCCCATAGCTCTTTTGGCATTAGAGGCACAAAACAATCCCACCGAGCGCATGAGTCACTCGAATTCTCAGTTGTTCACTCTGTCCACTTGGTAGGTCCCTGAAATGAAAAGTCTACTATACCGAGCTCTTGTTGTGGAAGCTGTCATGCTACGGCGTATCACTAGTGGTGCACGTCCTTCCTAAGGCTGGTACTTAGTGCTGTGTAAAAAGCTAGAAATAATGTAAGGGAGCATAATCCACGCATGCCCGCAACGACTATGTCTCATTCTGTGAAATCTATCATATAGGACACGTCGACTGTGAGATCAGAGGTTTTATTCAATTTTTGAATGGTTACTAGTTGAAATTAGCATAAATTTACTGTCAAATAAAAAAAAAGTGCACGATGATACAATAGTGTACTAAAGCAATGAAAGAAAGTGTTGTGAAATATTCAACAATGGACGAATAAATGTGAATCACAAAATTCGACCCACGCTTCCATTAATCATCGCAGATCATTTGAACAATCAAATGAATAACGAAATCCCGCAAGAAAGACGCATAAACGTTGACACATTTCTTTCCCGAATATTTTTCTTTCCTACTTGGTTCAACTTAGTCCGAACATCTAGGCGTAGCAATCTTTGTACGTGATGGATTCGTCACCAGCTGAGTGATGAACACAAAACACGCAGAATGACTGCAGCAGTGACATATCTGACGCGGTATTACGCAGATTTATGACTTCCTTACTCTAGCCGCGAAACTTCAAATTCTATCAACAAGAAGCTTCGTGGAAACGGTTTTTAGGATTGTAAGGGTGTTCTCGTGTTGGATTTAGTGCCAAAAAGCACTACAATCAGTGCAGATCGATATTGTAACACCCTAAAACACTACGGAGAGAAATTAGAGATAGTGGAATACATGCTTGCGATATTGTGCTTCTTTACGAAAATGTCAGCTCTCACAGAACTGCATATACCAGAGGTTTACTCGATCAATTTGGATGGCAATTTTTTAATCACCCACCTTACGGACCTGTCCTTGCTCCCAACTATTTTCCCTTTAATACGATGCTCAGATAGTAATTCCTGTCTGGGAAAGGTTTTGAGGTGATGCCGAGGTGAAGAATGCAGAGAAGCAATTGGCTTAGTTGACGATCGGTTGGCGACTAGGATATGGGACAAATAATAAAATAACAAAGAGGAATAAAATAAACTTTCATTGCATAAGTGGCCTGCTTTTGTTAAGAAATATAGTTCTGGAATTAATGCCAGCAAAACGCTCGTTACTTCGTGGATTACTTTCGTATATGATTTTTTCTTATCCTTTTGGACCCAGGAACTTCCTTCTGACGTTTGTGTCTGCCATACAGTTATAACTGCGAAGACAGTTCGTTTTTCATCTTTAGAGAATATGAGAGGTTCCATGCCCTCTTTTACATGTCACCTCTCATTCTCATCAATTTTATTAATGTTTTATGTCATTGCATTGTGGTAACAGGCCGAATAAGGTTATTGTAAAGAGAGTATTTGTACTGAGAGAGCCGGCCGAAGTGGCCGTGCGGTTAAAGGCGCTGCAGTCTGGAACCGCAAGACCGCTACGGTCGCAGGTTCGAATCCTGCCTCGGGCATGGATGTTTGTGATGTCCTTAGGTTAGTTAGGTTTAACTAGTTCTAAGTTCTAGGGGACTAATGACCTCAGCAGTTGAGTCCCATAGTGCTCAGAGCCATTTGAACCATTTGTACTGAGAGCTCACAAGATACTTTTCACTTAATTCCTATGCATGTTGGGTTAGTTCCCTGGGTGGGCTGTGCGAGGCGAGCACCGGAGGACGCGGCACACTGCGTTTCCAGTTGGGGGCTGCAATTCCGCGAATGTTGAGAGGGTCGTACATCAACGGGCTTAAGCGTCTGACGGAACGACTGACGTCGGTCGAGTTTCGCCTGTTGTATACGGGGCGAAATGACCTGCGAGACGTCCGAGTGTCGCCACAGTTTATGTGTTTACCATTCTGGCGCGTCTTGAATGAAGACTGCTAGCGGTGACTGACTGCATTCTCTTCATGATTCTGAGAATACTTGTGGACCGTGCCCTGCTGGGCGCGATTGTCTGGCGCCAGATGTCCGGTGGTCTAGGCATGTTGTTTTCATAGTCGGTCAAACGGCAAGTTCAGTGCCCTCAGCTGAATAGCAGAGGCATGATTGGTTAACATAAACTGAGGTTAGTTGACGTCATAAAACCATGCCAAAAATTGGAGGGAAAGGTCGCTACTGGCGCGAATGATGTTCTGAGACAGTTTGGGGGAATTTTGGAATCAGTATTGAATGCTGATTCGCTGTTTTCGAGAGTAGTGGGGAGTTGAGCAATGTTGCTTCACTCTTACGTTGTGCGGGCGCAGAGCATTCAGGATCTCATCTTCGTTGGATTCGGACGGTCTTGCGACTTGTCGAAGTTTTTCGGCAGAACTTAGAATTCTCGGACAGCCTTCGAGGCCAGGGGTTGAAACAGAGTTGTTGCACAGCAGAAGTCGGCGCCTACATCATCAGAACGCTGCCTCGACGGCCTGCTACAGATTTCGGGATTGGTAAAGTATTTTGCGGCTCCGGCATTGTAGGACCTTATCAATATTATACTGAAGTCCTCAACAGCATACGCGCTCGCTCTGCTACAAGTCCATCTTGCTTTTTTCTCCATGTGATCCCATTTGAGCTCTCACTACTAATCGCGATACTGAAATATAGTCGGGTGAGTAATATTTGATTCATTAGGACCTCCAGTCATTTTCGTCAATCTGTTGCATCACAGAGAGTAGGAGCCCCATGTTCTCGATCCAACTCTTATTCTCATAATAGTTCAGTATATCCTACCCTTTAACCTACTGTTTGTGTCGATAATCATGTGCCTTTATGTTCCGATGTATAATAAATCTCATTTTAATATTTAATCCGCATATCATTTCTTAGATATATTGCAGAATCCCATTTCCTGTTGTTTATTATGATGCAGTTCTCTTTTTTTTTCTCTGAGTAGATTACGATTTTTTATTAAATTATTGTGATTGTGCAATCCTTATTTTACCATCTAGCACAGTACAGCATCATTTCCTTTCATTAGCATTGTGTACATAATTAATTAGGTGGTAGGTAAGGAGGGGTTAGAATGCATGTCTCGTTCTCATGCAAAATTCGTCAGAGTTAAACAGGTACAAACTCTCCTCCACCCCGGCAACTCGCAAATATGCTACATCATTCTGAAATCATATTAACTGTGCCGTTTTAGGATAAAGGAGGACTTTTATTCACTGAATCTATACACTGATTTTTACTTCATTACTTGAAAGGTAGCAACAGCACATGACATTTCGAAAGTGTAGAATGACTTGTTATTCGTCCAAGCTTTGCTATATCGTGACACGACATGTGATGAGAGTAGTGCTCCTCTGCTCCAGTATGTCAATTCTCAGCACAGCAGCACGCTTTGAGGAACGAATTGACTTCTACTCGTTAGTCGGCATATTTCCATTCAGTAATGAGACACGATTTAAATTTTTTTTTTTTGTAGGCGGCACTCAACTTACAGTGGTAGCTTTTTAGAAGACAGACTCGTGTTGTAAGAATTATATATGGTGCTAGATGTTGAACGTTCAACAAAAACCTGTTCAGAAAACATGGTACTTCGATAACTGCTTCACAACCCATATATTCTACAATGTATCAATATTACTCATTTCTCTATAAGTGATACAAAACGTCAATATAGCACTAAGACTAAAACGAGCCACCACAACGACAACAAGGGCTTAACATCAGCACAGGGATGAGTCAGATTTGTGAGTGGTGGTGGAATTTAACGCTGAGTAAAAGAACAATATTTGGTGCCTGTATACTCGGAGTTCAAATGGTTCAAATGGCTCTGAACACTATGGGACTTAACTTCTGAGGTCATCAGTCCCCTAGAAATTAGAACTACTTAAACCTAACAAACCTAAGAACATCACACACATCCATGCCCGAAGCAGGATTCGAACCTGCGACCGTAGAGGTCGCTCGGTTCCAGACTGTAGCGCCTAGAACCGCTCGGCCACCCCGGGCGACTATACTCGGAGCATGAGACCTCATCATCATCATCATACTCAATTGAGGGGCATCTTCATAGAAACCTTCGAAATTAATATTTCAGTATAGTTTATAATTTAGGGAGCTGTATAATATAATAATCTTCAGTAATATTAAGATATATCATTATATTGCATTTGAACATAACGTATATCCTTGACTCTCCAGATTCAAGACCGCTCTCCGAGGGATCCATGTGTTCGACTACTAAAACGTTACTGCCTGAGGGTTGGCGTCTTTATTTCCTGAAAGTTGTAATGGTCACACTGGTGCAGAAGAACCTGTCAGTCTTGCTTGAAAAAAATGCGAGATCATCCCATATTCATGACACTAGCAAATGATTTAAATCCGTGACATTAACCCGCAGCATCACCTCACAAGTGCCTATAGACGTCCTAATGTGCACATAATGTTGTGTAGCGGAAAACAGTAACATATCTTAGAAGATCTTAGATAAAATCTGTAGTGTTATACAGATAACTGCTGAATAGCCAGAGACTCTGTATAGGCAAATCTGAAAACAACTAAGCAAGATGAGATTTTCTGGAAGGACGGACTGCGCTGTGCGACACACAGATTAGCACTGCCTTTTGTGAATGCGATAAGTAGCCCACAAAATCATCAAGAATGCAATTTGCCACTGAAGAGTGCCCATAGACCTGTCAGAAAATGACATTCAAGCTGTTTAGTTTTTATCGCAAGCTAATTAAATAGCTGTAAAATTGTTTGTTATTTCATTATCCTTTTTAACTACAAATAGCAAAATATTTAAGCTCTCTTTACATGTATGGTAATTAGTCATGAAATTATCATACTGCATATGCTAACTGAAACATTAGAAACTGATTATTAAATGTAGAGAGGAAACAAAACGCACTGCCTTCATGCTCTCAAACAGAAGCAAGCCAATGTATGGCGCCATCTCTTATACTTCTGATAATTTAAATGATTTACTGGTCATATATGTGCAAGCGAAATATGATAGCCATGATCATTGGTCGGGGATGTATTGACTCAATGACTACCCATTTGAATCGAAGCCTTTCACTTGCTCTTTTCCCTCCGAGCAAACATTTTCTGGTATCTGTAGTATCTACTATTTATGTAAATATGGTACTTAACTGCCTTGTCTAAAAAGACGCTGTATGCACTACATATAGAATTCGTAATAAATTTGAACATAAATTCACTTCATTTGATAAAATGATGAATTTTCTTTCCTGATAAGTGTTCTATTTTCTTGTGTTATTTCTTACACAAAGGATAACCCTCTAAAATATTTCAACGCATCAAGGATTAAATAAATAAAAGAGAAAGTTTCTGTGTAAAATTTCTGAAACAGTCACGGGCAACAGGACAGTAGCTTCATGCCGTATTCTACATGTTATTTCTTTATAGGGGAACACAATCTTCGTAGAAAGGTGAGGGAACAGCGGGGGTGGCATGCACCCTGAGTGCATTACCACAATTAAAGATTTCGGCTGTAAACAGTGGTAATGGACAGTCGATGACAAACAGAGTTATTGCATGTAAAACATGGTAACTGATGTTCGTTATACATATTACTTCATAGTGCCATGATAAAAAGTACATGCTCTATCTATAATTTCAGATTGTTACTAATAGCAACTTCGTCAGGACATGTGTATGTAAACAGTAGTAAGTTCCAAAAACATGGCTGCCAATATTAGTAACATATGCTGTGTTTGCCTTAGGAAAATGCTTTTAAGGAACCATCTGTACGAATCTGAGGATAGTATGGATAACTACGACTCAGATAAAGATCCTGAATATGTTCCTGAACGTAAATGAGCTTCAAACATGGTTGCTAATGAAGTAAATGAAGGTATTTATTTAAGTAAGAAACTAATTTTGAGTTGTGTCACTTAGCATAGTTTACGTGATTTTACGTGACAGTGATGGCAGAAATGTTTAGGGCCATCCTTAACATTGTTTAAATCCTGAAGTAAAGCGCTTGTTAAAATTAATTTCATATTTTGCTGAGTCACAGATTAATTTTTCAAGCTGCTATACTTTATTACTGCGAAAACAGTTGATGTAAATCTTAATATAAAAAACTCAGACAATCCGGAGCTTTCATATTTGTCTTTGTGAGTGGTTTCACGGTAATATTTAGTTAATTCGCCGAGAAAATGAACAGTTTTAAGTCAATGCTAACCCGTTTTAAATGCATTCAGTTTTTGCAAGTAAGTAATCTTAACTATCCGATAGACTAAGCGCGATGGGGACATTTAAATGCTATGGTGTATCCTCAATCCATGGGCAATGTGCAGACGTTACAGAAGCGTGTGATCAATGCATGTGACGCAATTCTAATCGAGCCAGGTGTATTTGAAAGAGTGTGTGGTTCACTACGAAGAAGAACTGAAGGAAGTATCGGGATACACGGTAACCATATGCAGTACTGCCCATAATGTTTACTTTTACGTAATAAACAAATGGGAATAAGATGACAGATTGGCCAATATCTCAACAGGTACTGATTTCTGGGCATATAATTCCAGGAACTTTTCTTGTAATATCGATCAATACTCTATCCATTGCCTTCTCCCCCTCTCTCTGTCAATCACCTCCTCCCCCTCTAAGCAGTCAATCTCCTCCTACCCCCCCCCCTCTCTGTCCAGATCCTACTCCTCCTCTCTCTGTCCATTTCCTCCTCTCCCCTCTCTCTATCCTTCTCCCTCCCCCTCTGTCCATCTAGTCCTTCCCCCTCTCTCTGCCTATCTCCTCCCTCTCCCTGTTTATCTCCTCCTCACCCCTCTCACTGTCCACTCCTCCTCCCCTTTCTCTCTGTCCATATCCTCCTCCTCTCCCTCTCTCTAACCACTACCCTCTTTCCCTCTCTTTCGGTTAATCTCCTATGCCACCGCTACACCAAAGGGAGTTAGGTGGTTCGTAGGTCCACAGTGATTTTTTTTAAGTCAATAAGAATCGTGTGTCCCATGTCTGGTTGGAATCGATCTAATGGTTTAGGATGAGATGTAGAACACATATACATACACACATACATCTATTTTTATAGCATATATAGATACTAGCAGCAAACCAGACAATCTGAACTAGCAGTTACTGACCTACAGCCACGACGTTATCTGTTGTGTTCATAGGAACAGGACCTAACGTCTTGTCACCCATAAAAAAGCACAGTTTGAATGCAGGAGTGGGGATTAGTTCAATTTTAGTAATTACTACTAATTTTAAATTATACCTTTCTTAAAGACAATGGTAATTCACATGCAGTAGACATTTATCTGATCTAGGGAAGAAGAATTTCGTTCTGTTTCCTTCTACTGTGGAAGCTAATTCCTCTCTAACTTTCTGTCACTGGCTGATGTACACGTAGCCCCGATGTTCTTTCCTTTTTAAAGAACTGTGACAGGCATCGCATTTAGATTACACACGTCGATATACTGTGAACTTTTGAGTTACTTATACGACATCTTAAGCTAGAAAGCCAAAATGTCAAAATATCGGCACCGGAAGTACATTAAATAGCATATATACCTCAAATACCATCAATTATTATCAATATACAGTACTATAGTCAATAAGTAGTTATTTCCTGAGTATCACGATTCAGTAATTGATTGTTTGAGATATAGTTTTTGTCAATCTTCGGGCTACTTTAGAAACACAGGACTGAATTTGCGTTACCAGCGTTAGTGAGTAAGTATAAATTTATTCAGAGGCCTAAAATTACTGTCGTGATAATGATATTCTTGACAGTACTGGCGGAATGAGAAATTAATTGTGAATAGACTGTTTCACTGAGGTTTGAGAAGCGGCATTAAACAGCAAGCTTCGTGTATGCTCACATACTGGACGATATTTATCCCATTAACTCTGTCCCATCGAACGCCGTTTACTCGATTAGACTAGATACACTGAATAATCACTTCTCAACTGACTGCTTCACATGAAGGCATGCGAAATGAATTGTGCCTTTTCTGTTCTTTAGACGGCTAGAGCCGCACATAGCATAGCGAAAACGTATAGTTAAGATTCCCAAAAAAAGTTTTAAATATTCCGCGAGGTTTCCTACAGTACTATTTCAATAGAGTATCCGGACAGAACTTTAGGAGGATTTATTTGATTGCTCATCTACGTAATGGAAGTAACACGTTGATGCAAAGTGACGGATGATATTAAGTGTCGGAGGATCAACAGAGATCGAGGTGTCCGCTATTTTTTCTAGCAGTTAGCTTGTCATTAATCTCCTGTAATGCTGGGTGCATAAGAAAACAATTGTGTATAGCAGTGGCTCGCATTCTACGCTTAAATGTAGATCTACATAACAGAGAATGTTCTCACGTCAGAGGAACACCGAAGTATACTGCCTCCAGTACAATTTTGCCTAGAAAGCATTGTGTTGTTCGCTCCAAATACAAGACAGTTTTATTTTTAAAATTAAAAACTAGTACTAAATATAATCGAATTTTTGTATTTTTAATTGTATAAATTTAATAAAATGGAAACTGAATTCATTAATTTGAAAAGAGGATATGGTACTGTCCCAGACTGTTAAATAAAAACATAACAACCTTATTACGAAAATATAAGGTTTTTACTGGCAAAATCCCTCTTCCGTTCCTGGCAGTGTGTCCAATGTAAATGTCATTAGTTTCCAATCAAGGTGGCACAGAACAGAGGTTAAGGCATCGGCCCCGCATCCGCATGGACGGGGAATTAAATCGATTTTTAAGGTTTGAAACGTAACAGGTTGAATCTACTTGCAAGCGTGTAGCAGCCCTGATGTAAACTGTACTGATATATTGAATTTTCTCCTTTTTTCACTTACGCTTCATAAATAATATTTTTCGAACCTTCAGAAATTCACTACTATCAAATGTAGCATGATTATTTTCCAGCACCACTTTTTTTCTAGTCAAATGTTTGAGATGAGAAAAAACAAGACTTCCTAGGATTATAAATTACACAATGGATTTTTGTCAGAATTTTCACAGCCAAACGAACAGAGAGAAATGCAAAAATGTGGTATCAAAATGACCACCGTGAAGTCTAGTTTTGAAGAAAAAAAGAACAAAAACATAAAACTTCGAAAGTAATCAGGGTAATTAAGAAAATTTAAATATCTAACCAACAGCTGGGGCATGCTATATAAATGAAGTGTCAATAAGTTCATCTCTTCCAGGTATAGCTATTTTGCTCATAAATAGTTACGTTTGTGTGTTATTTAACTACCGATAAAAAAAAATTTGTAAGAAAAAATTCAAAAATGGTCAAATGATTTGTTTGAAAGTAAGAAATGAAATAATTAGAGAAATATTTGACAGTAAATAAGGTGCTGACTGAGAATGTAAAGTTCAATGCTTAACTTAGAATTTTTGTAAGCACAAGATTATATTTGCCTGGTGGATTATGTAGTCTGCGCAGTTTCATTTGTTATACATGATTTCAAGCATCATTTAAAGAGGCGTGAAATGTTTCACTAAAAAAAATTTGTATTACACAGTAATATATTTTGCTTTACTCAATATGTTGACATAGAAAAGATCAAGCATTGAAAATTTATATATATAATGCGCAGTTTTAGACCACATTTTATTTGTTACAAATAAATAAATGATTTGGAATGATTTCAATATTTCACTCATGCATTCCCCCACATTGGTACTACTTAAGGCCTTCGTGGAAAAATAGTAGCGATCTGGAATTAGTTGTATTAAAAATAGTGTTGGAATTTATCATGTACTGTGAACTTTTTATATTGTAAGGTTTTTTACAATGTTGTTAATCATATTTTCTTGTGTTATTTCGGGACTAATGTTTGTTACTAGCTACTAATGGCAATTTATCCAGCTGTCTTTAATCTCTTCCGTCTCACGTGGCACTAACAGCTATTTTAGTGTAATTTATTATGGAATTAAATCTAACATCATCACATCAAAAATATTAAACTGTTTTTCGTGACTGACTGAACCAAATGAAGCTTTGTTTTTCTGATTCAGATGCAGTCAAAGTCTAAAGTGAACTATATGGAAGAGCCGGTAAAGTTCCACTGTAAGTTACATTGAATGGCTGATGAGGGGACCATACCTTGGAAAAACCTGTGGTAATTTCATTGCCGCATTTGGAAAGAGAGCTTGTGATCCCTCTGTAATGTCCTAGGTACCGATGAGCATATGGAACTGTTTGGTTGTTTACAATGAGGAAAATTCCTCTAAACCCAGAGAAACGATTACTATCGCTGAACAGATGATGAAAAACTGTACTCTTCTGTTGAAAATATCTATGGAATACCATCTGAATTAAACATCTTTAGAAACTGAATTAGCAGTATCGACTGGGGAAGGGAACTGAAACGCAATGAGAAAGACAATGGTAAAATTTGAATGATTTCGCTGAAACATATTACACAGAAAAATCCAGACTCTTCAGTGTTGTTCCAGTGTGTTGGATCGTCATGGAGTGAGGTTGACCGAAACCATGCTCGTATTTATAGTCTTACTTAGGCAGGAAAGGTGCATTACAGATTAGTAAGTGAACAAGAGACTATCAGTGGTAAGCAAAATTTTCACGTATAAAATTGTAAAATAAATGAATAAAAATGAGAAGGATGTAGTGTGAATAGATACAACATGTACAGCCAATGTTTCAAACACGACAAAGACAATGGCGTCAGCATATGCGCAGGAAAAGCTATCAGATGAAGAATGTGATCAACATGATGAAGTTAATAATATCATAACAGGAAAACTTCAAAAAATTCTTAAAAAAATTAAAAACATGAAACCAAACACGACGTATAAAACAGCCGTAGAATTGTTAAAATATGGGGGCATAACGCTACACCGGAGGTTGCTACATATAAAGAATAAACGTAAAAAGCAAATAAAATAATTTACGCATGGGAAATAGTGGAGGTAATGTATCTGTTCAAATATGAAAAAGGTAGAAGAAACAAAGAAGTATGATCAATAGACTAACTTCCCGTCGACGGCTAGACCACGAGAAATGAATGATAGCAATCAGGATTAAAATCACTTGAGAAATGATCATAGATGAAGAACAGACAACAAATAATACAGAAAGATCGACAATTCACTCTAAAAACGCTGACAACTGCAAGTTTCGGAGGAGAACTTTCGTGTGCTGGCCGAAGTAAAGCTATGAAGAGAAGTCGTGTGTCCTGCTTGGGTAGCTTAGTCGATAGAGCACTTGCCCGCAAAAGACAAAGTTCTCGAGTTCGAGTCTCGGTCCGGCACACAGTTATAATCTGCCACGAAGTTGCAACTTTTATACACTTTGTAAAAGCATTTGGTGATGTAAACAGATATTAAAATTGGACAGAAATAGAAAGCGAAGCATATTCCAAACAACTGCTGACGCTGTAAAAAGCCTGTACAAGAAGTCGAAGCTAATAATAAATTTAGGTAAAACAAAGACCAATTAAATTTTCAGAAATTACAGAATAGGAAAACTATCTAGAATGACATAAAACTATTTCAGTATTCATATTAATCATACAATATTATACTGAAAAAGTCCTGGATTGAAATAATCTAAATCATACGCCGCAAGCCATCTAACGGTGTGGGTAGAATGACTGTCGGTAAGCCTCTGTATTAATTCTAATTTCTCGAATTTCTCGTCGTGGTCATTTTGCGAGATGTATGTAGAAGGAAGTATTATCTTGCCCAACTCTTCCCAGAGAGTGATTTCTTGAAATTTCAGTAGCAAATCTCTCCGTAGCGTCTTTTACTGGAGTTTATAGAGTATCTTTGGAACGTTCTCAAGCGGACTAAACAACATCGTGTGACGAAGCGCGCCAATATTTGTTGGAACTTCTCCATCTCTTCTGTCAGTCCTACCTAGAGAAGTAGATCATCCATTGGCTACAGTAGACTATCACAAATAAGCGTAGACTACTACATTTCCTAGTAGCTCTGGTCAGTACAGATCGTAACCGCGTTACCTGTACGTTGTGTGGCATACATATTGGGTGTTACCTTATTTCGATCTCTTTCTTTGTGTACGCGATGACTAGGTTCCACTAGAAACCGGAAGCGGTGAACCGTCTTGAATCTGAGTGAGGATATATAAAGGGCCGTGTAACCTACGGAAAATTTTTGTCCTACATAGTTATCCTTGTGTCTGTTACTTAAAAATAAACAATATTTATACCTATATTGAAACTTGCAATATTTAATTCACGTTTTATTCTAAAATTGTTCATTTGTAATGGGAAACAGAGGTATGTTGCAGGAAAACAAAAAAGTTATCATCTAACGCTAGAAAACGCAATTTCCTCAAAAAGAGGAAACATTTAAAAAAGTACTCAAAACAAAAACATATCAAACATCGCTCGAATACCTAGTCGAGCTTATATAAAAGGTATTTCTGTTATTCATAAATAACTTTGGCACACATCAATTATATTAGGTAACTCTTGCATTTGACCATGATGACGAACGTTCTTATGAATATAAAATAACGACAATCATTATGAATTCGTAAATTTTTTTATTTGTGCAGTAAAGAAAATCAAGTCGGAGACATATGGCTTTATCTTAAAATTTCGTTCCACTAAATTTCGTAAATTAGATTTCTGGGAAGACCAATAAATCAGCATTTAACGAAAATCACATAAATGATAAAGTGACTTGTTCACACTTACGTGTATCGTTTCCTTAATTACCTAGGAATTAAAAGTATTGTTTCCCAATTAGCTGACGAAAGCAGTGCCATGATAACTGCTTATGTCTGCATGGATCATTCGAATCTGAGATAGCATCCTTCCCCGAGTAGGGAACCTGCCCTTTATCGTGCGTGCAGTTAAGAATGATTTAATTTAGCGTTTCCAGTGAGCTGCCACAACACATCGAAGTGAGCTTCCCTGTGACTCCATGGCGCATTGATAGTAATGGTTATAAGTGCAGATACTTCTGTTGGTGTCTGGGGACGGTGTACTCAACAGCGTTACATAGGTATTTACGTCATTTGCAGACTAGTAATATTAGGAGTAGTATCTTTTCATGTTGGTTAGTATCTCCAAGTACATGTGGCAAGAGCAAGCCATTAATGCTTATTTTCCCCTGGGCAGCAGGTCAGGTGTTGTAGCGTGGACGCGTACACGTAAAACGGTTAGTCTGTACTGACAGGCATAGTCCACTTAGTGCTTGCAGCAGTCACAGCCCTGCAGTAAACATCAGGTAGTTAATTATGTGAAAGTGTTTGTGAGAGTGTTCGACACAGAAAAAAAAAAAAAAACACACACACACTGATGCTTGTGCATATTAAGGTACCACATATAAAAGTATCTGCACCTATGCCTGTTATGCCACACACACACACACACACACACACACACACACACACATTATTATGTATGTGCGTGTGCATGTGCGTGTGCGTGTGCGCTCTTTCGTTTACAGCAAGGTATTTTCTGTCATGAAAAATGAAAATAAAGCACGACTCGTCTTTATAGGTTTACTTCCGCCAGTACCTCACCTCCTACCTTCCAAAATTCACGTAAGTTCCCCTGCGGAACTTGCAAGACTAGCCCTCCTGGAAATAGGACACTACGGAGACATGGCTTAGCCACAGCCTGAGGCATTGTTTCCAGAATGAATTTTCACGCTGCGGGGAGATGTGCGGCGATGTGAAACTTCCTGGCACGTTAAAATAGTCACAACGCGGACCAAACTGCGTGTTGTGCGACATTGACAGACGGTCACTGAGGACGAACCTGGCGAAAAATAAGAGGACGACACCTGCAGAAGTCACTGCGGAGCTGAGCGTCGCACTCACGAACCGTGTCAGCACCAACGCAGAACGATGGGAGCTACAGAAGCAAGAAATTGGAGGGAAAGGTGGAATTCCGAAACCACTTTTCAGTGATGTAAATGCCCAAACAGGAAAATATGGTGGCAAAGCCATTGGACTATGGAACAATGGAAGAATGTCACTCGGTCATATCAGTCTTGCTTCGCACTGTTTCCAACTTCTGGCGGAGTTTACGTCCCATGAGTGAAGCAGGGCGGGAATTCGGTGATCATTTTGGCAGCCATATTGTGGACTGTACCCGTGGTCTAGGGGTAGCGTCTTTGATTCATAATCAAAACGTCTTCGGCCCCGGGTTCGATCCCCGCCACTGCCTAAATTTTGATAAATAATCAGCATTGGCGGCCGAAGACTTCCGGCATAAGAAGTCAGCCTCATTCTGCCAACGGCCTTGTCAAAGAGGGCGGAGGAGCGGATAGAGGTTCAGGGCACTTTCTTGTCCTAGGGGTGGGAAATTGCCCCTAAAGGCGGAAGAATCAGCAATGATCAACGACATGAGGATGCAGAAGGCAATGGAAACCACTGCATTAAAGACACGTAACGTGTATCCACAGGACATGTGGCCTGTAATTGAAGAAGTGTAATGATGATCTCTTCATTGGCAAAAGATTCCGGAATAGTCCCCCATTCGGATCTCCGGGAGGGGACTGCCAAGGGGGAGGTTACCATGAGAAAAAGATTGAATAATCAACGAAAGGATAACGTTCTACGAGTCGGGGCGTGGAATGTCAGAAGCTTGAACGTGGTAGGGAAACTAGAAAATCTGAAAAGGGAAATGCAAAGGCTCAATCTAGATATAGTAGGGGTCAGTGAAGTGAAGTGGAAGGAAGACAAGGATTTCTGGTCAGATGAGTATCGGGTAATATCAACAGCAGCAGAAAATGGTATAACAGGTGTAGGATTCGTTATGAATAGGAAGGTAGGGCAGAGGGTGTGTTACTGTGAACAGTTCAGTGACCGGGTTGTTCTAATCAGAATCGACAGCAGACCAACACCGATAACGATAGTTCAGGTATACATGCCGACGTCGCAAGCCGAAGATGAACAGATAGAGAAAGTGTATGAGGATATTGAAAGGGTAATGCAGTATGTAAAGGGGGACGAAAATCTAATAGTCATGGGCGACTGGAATGCAGTTGTAGGGGAAGGAGTAGAAGAAAAGGTTACAGGAGAATATGGGCTTGGGACAAGGAATGAAAGAGGAGAAAGACTAATTGAGTTCTGTAACAAGTTTCAGCTAGTAATAGCGAATACCCTGTTCAAGAATCACAAGAGGAGGAGGTATACTTGGAAAAGGCCGGGAGATAAGGGAAGATTTCAATTAGATTACATCATGGTCAGATAGAGATTCCGAAATCAGATACTGGACTGTAAGGCGTACCCAGGAGCAGATATAGACTCAGATCACAATATAGTAGTGATGAAGAGTAGGCTGAAGTTGAAGACATTAGTCAGGAAGAATCAATACGCAAAGAAGTGGGATACGGAAGTACTAAGGAATGACGAGATACGTTTGAAGTTCTCTAACGCTATAGATACAGAAATAAGGAATAGCGCAGTAGGCAGAACAGTTGAAGAGGAATGGTCATCTCTAAAAAGGGCCATCACAGAAGTTGGGAAGGAAAACATAGGTACAAAGAAGGTAGCTGCGAAGAAACCATGGGTAACAGAAGAAATACTTCAGTTGATTGATGAAAGGAGGAAGTACAAACATGTTCCGGGAAAATCAGGAATACAGAAATACAAGTCGCTGAGGAATGAAATAAATAGGAAGTGCAGGGAAGCTAAGACGAAATGGCTGCAGGAAAAATGTGAAGACATCGAAAATGATATGATTGTCGGAAGGACAGACTCAGCATACAGGAAAGTCAAAACAACCTTTGGTGACATTAAAAGCAACGGTGGTAACATTAAGAGTGCAACGGGAATTCCACTGTTAAATGCAGAGGAGAGAGCAGATAGGTGGAAAGAATACATTGAAAGCCTCTATGAGGGTGAAGATTTGTCTGATGTGATAGAAGAAGAAACAGGAGTCGATTTAGAAGAGATAGGGGATCCAGTATTAGAGTCGGAATTTAAAAGAGCTTTGGAGGACTTACGGTCAAATAAGGCAGAAGGGATAGATAACATTCCATCAGAATTTCTAAAATCATTGGGGGAAGTGGCAACAAAACGACTATTCACATTGGTGTGTAGAATATATGAGTCTGGCGACATATCATATGACTTTCGGAAAAGCATCATCCACACAATTCCGAAGACGGCAAGAGCTGACAAGTGCGAGAATTATCGCACAATCAGCTTAACAGCTTATGCATCGAAGCTGCTTACAAGAATAATATACAGAAGAATGGAAAAGAAAATTGAGAATGCGCTAGGTGACGATCAGTTTGGCTTTAGGAAAAGTAAAGGGACGAGAGAGGCAATTCTGACGTTACGGCTAATAATGGAAGCAAGGCTAAAGAAAAATCAAGACACTTTCATAGGATTTGTCGACCTGGAAAAAGCGTTCGACAATATAAAATGGTGCAAGCTGTTCGAGATTCTGAAAAAAGTAGGGGTAAGCTATAGGGAGAGACGGGTCATATACAATATGTACAACAACCAAGAGGGAATAATAAGAGTGGACGATCAAGAACGAAGTGCTCGTATTAAGAAGGGTGTAAGACAACGCTGTAGCCTTTCGCCCCTACTCTTCAATCTGTACATCGAGGAAGCAATGATGGAAATAAAAGAAAGGTTCAGGAGCGGAATTAAAATACAAGATGAAAGGATATCAATGATACGATTCGCTGATGACATTGCTATCCTGAGTGAAAGTGAAGAAGAATTAAATGATCTGCTGAACGGAATGAACAGTCTAATGAGTACACAGTATGGTTTGAGAGTAAATCGGAGAAAGACGAAGGTAATGAGAAGTAGTAGAAATGAGAACAGCGAGAAACTTAACATCAGGATTGATGGTCACGAAGTCAATGAAGTTAAGGAATTCTGCTACCTAGGCAGTAAAATAACCAATGTGGGACGGAGCAAGGAGGACATCAAAAGCGGACTCGCTATGGCAAAAAAGGCATTTCTAGCCAAGAGAAGTCTACTAATATCAAATACCGGCCTTAATTTGAGGAAGAAATTTATGAGGATGTGCGTCTGGAGTACAGCATTGTATGGTAGTGAAACATGGACTGTGGGAAAACCGGAACAGAAGAGAATCGAAGCATTTGAGATGTGGTGCTATAGACGAATGTTGAAAATTAGGTGGACTGAGGAGGTTCTATGCAGAATCGGAGAGGAAAGGAATATTTGTAAAACACTGGTAAGGAGAAGGGACAGGATGATAGGACATCTGCTAAGACATGAGGGAATGACTTCCATGGTACTAGAGGGAGCTGTAGAGGGCAAAAACTGTAGAGGAGGACAGAGATTGGAATACGTCAAGCAAATAATTGAGGACGTAGGTTGCAAGTGCTACTCTGAGATGAAGAGGTTATCAGAGGAAAGGAATTCGTGGCGGGCCGCATCAAGCCAGTCAGTAGAAAAAAAAAATAGTGGTACTGCGTGTACCCACGGTTACTCCGTAAGGTCGCATTCCTGCAGGGATCATGCGGCCACTTTGGCTGATCAGGTCCATCCCATGGTACAATGTTTGTTCCCCGATTGTGGTGCTGTTTTCCAACAAGGCTGTGTTAGAAGACACGTAGCTGGCATCGTCCAGGGCTGGTTTTCTGAGAACGAGAATAAATTGTCGCATCTTCCCTGGAAAACAAAGGCACCAGAGCTCAATATTACTAATCTTTCGTGGTCTGGTTTGCAGGGAACGGTGCGTAACTGTTATCCACCTGCATCATTGTTACCTGAACTTGAAACTATTTTGCAGGAAGAATGATTTCCTTCAAAACCATACAGGACTTGTATTTATCCAATCAGAGACGACTCGAAACTGTTTTGAATGCCAGCGGTGTTTCCAAATTTTTGTCTACCCTCTGTTGTTCCCCATTTGCCATCTTTGTTCTCGTGATACGATCTCAGACACCTGCTGTCCCATATTTGACGAGAGGGGGGCCCCAACACTAGAAAAGAAGGCAGCTGGTACAATGCTGTCCGTAGAGAAGCAGTCATTGGTTTTCACTTGAGAAACACATACATCAGGTACATTTCAGTCCTTCTAAGGGTGCCCATGCCGACTGATCGTGATGTAATTGAGAAGTAGAAATGTGAAGGACAACCACAGCTAAACGAGGCCAGACAGATTTCATGTACATGTACTTGTGGACAGCGACCGTCGAGCATTGTGAAAGGTGGTTAAGAAAAATCCCTTCAAATCAGCGGAAGGAATCTCTCACGAGTTCCAAAGAGCTGCTCCGAGTCCAGCTAGAACAATGATTATGCGTATGGAGTTAAAGATAAAGGGGTACAATGGTCGAGAAGCTCCTCGTAAGCCACACATTTATACAGTTAAAGCTAAGTGTCGAAAAACGTGGCGTAAACGACGACCCACTAGACACTGGATGACTGGTAATGATTGATTTGGAGTGATACGTGATGCTATACCATGTGGAAATCCGTTGGATGCGTTTGGATTTGGCGAATGCCTGGAGAACATCTTCAAGGATGTGTAGTGGCAACAGTGAGGTACAGAGGAGTTATTGTTACAGTATGAGGCTGTTTTACTTTGATAGGGTGTGGTGCTGTTATTGTGCTTAAGAAAACGCTAAATATGGAGGATATGAACATACATTACAGCACTGCGTAGTGCATTCAGTAGAAGAAGGTTTCATTGAGGATGACTGTATCAACGTGACACTGCACATTGTAAAAGAGCAGCATCTGTCAGGCAACATTTTATGTTCTATAAAATTCCTGAACCCAATGGAACACCTTTGGGTTGAGTTAGAGCGTCTACTGCGCTCCAGACAACAGCATGCCCTATCACTGACTTCTCTTGTTCCGGCCCGCAAGGATGAATGGGCTATCCGACATTTAGACACCTGTTTGAAAGTGTCCCCAGCGGAGTTGTAACCGTCATAAGGATGAACACACCCCTGTCCGTTAATGAGTACCCAGTTACCTTTCATCAGATAGTGTATCCACTGAATGAACACCCAGTTTAAATTGATGAGAGGTTGTTAACCGGCTCTCGAGGTTCATGCGGGCCTCCGTTCCCATACCGCAGTTTTCACTTTATCATCGCGTATGAAGCATTTATAATCTTTTGCCGATAATAACAATTTACATTGCTTCAAACTGGAAACTGCATACTGCTTGGATCGAATTTTATAATGATCAGTCGATTTATCAAAAAGCCTTAAGTACTAAATGGGACAAGGATTTCTCGGACTATTTTCCATGCTCGCTCTCAACTCGTCTCGGTTCAGTTCAAAACCGATACGTCACCTTGAAACGTCCCCTTGGAACAATTATACAGGACTGTGCTTAACCTGACACACAATATTTTTAGCGCAACGCAATCTGACTTTCAGAAATCCCTACAAATAATGGCCCTGACTAACATTAACCTATGCATTTCACAAATCGCTTACCTCACAAAAATCTTGGTTACTCGAAGTACTGCAATATAGCGAGCGCCACTACTGCCAGCTAAATAAAAGATTCAAACTACTGAAGGCACTAACTACTGATAGGCATAGTTAGCAAATGAAAGATTTTAATAGAGAACAAACAATGTATTTACCTTAATAGTCATAATATATATAGCAGTACATGACAAATTTCAAAACTCCGCCATTCCTCCCCCCACATCCACCACTGCTGGCGGCTCACCTCCAACTGCGCAACGCTACGCGCTGTTAACATCCAGCTGCCGCTGCCCAACACTACAATGGCAGACAACAGTGCAAACTAGCCACAGACTGCACACAGCACAGCCAGTGATTTTCATACAGAACGCTACGTAACGTTGCCAATAAGAAAACGTAAACAGCCTACTTACATAGCCCCCATGCTCCCCACAAAAAATTTTACAAATTGTTTTGGGCGCTGGCCAATACAGATTTGAAAAAAATTTTTCGTAATTACAGTAAGAAAGATATCAAATGCACACACTTCTTGATACAATGTTGGTCAAAAGCTAAAATTTTCTCACAGTCCATAAAGACAGTCCTGATCATTCATCACAGTAACATTGCAGTGTTTTTCTCAAAGTCTGAGCAGTAAAAGAAAATGCACACGGAAGTAGTGGATTTCCATGCAATCTTGAAGAAGTAGTGTTGTCCTTCCAACGGAAAGACAGTGCTGACTCTTGACATGTAGACAGGTATTGGTCCACAACAGAGCAAACCCACAGCAAAGTCAGTCGAAATTTTGAAGAGTATTGGTAGGTAGGTCATCACAGAGCAGACCCACTGTAGTCCTGGTAGAGATTACGGTATTGGTGGGCCACCAGAGGCGCAGACCCACCGCAGTCCTTGTAGAAATAATGGTACTTGTGAGTCAGCAAAGACGCAGACCCACTTAACAGTCATCAAAAGTCATAATATATATAGGAGTTCATAACATCCATTCTTACAAATATCGAAACTCCGCCATTTCTCTCCCCACATCCACCACTGCTGGCGGCTCACCTCCAACTGCGCAACGCTACGCGCTGTTAACATCCAGCTGCCGCTGCCCAATACTACAATGGCAGACAACAATGCAAACTAGCCACAGACTGCACACAGCACAGCCAGTGATTTTCATACAGAACGCTACGTAACGTTGCCAATAAGAAAACATAAACAGCCTACTTACAACCTACCAGAGCCAGATTATGAGGGCGCAGCATATGTGCCGCTCGGAGCATGCCGTTTTGCTAGATTTTGCACACTGTGCACCTAGCTCCATTCCGCCAAATCTGGGACGCCAGGATGCATAATCAAAATACTACTTTGTATGTACTAGAGCGTACGTACACTCACTTGTGAGTGGCATCTGACTGGTAGTGCCTCGTAGCCACCTGAATTTAGGAGGCATAGCCTTAAGTGACAGCATGATATTACTGGATAACCTGGACAATCTCCTTATTAAAATCGGTGATATAAATTACACTAAAGTTACAAAAGTCTTGGAATAGTCTGACTTCCTTTTGCCCGGTGTAGTGGCATGGACTCAACAAGTCGATGGAAATCCCGAGCACAAATATTGTGCCGTGCTACCTCTGTAGCCATCCATAATTGCGAAAGTATCACCGGTCCAGGGTTTTGCGCACGAACTGACCTCTCTACGATGCACCAAAAATGTTCGATGGGATTCATGCGAAATTTGGCGTTATTGGGGCATGGCAGCAGAAGAGCGTCGCGAGTGTCTTCGCTAACAGCACGACATAGCTTGCAGCGTCTCTCCTGGGCTCGTGACCATATTGTTTGAACCCTAGACTACTGAAAACCCGTGGACTGGTCAGATGAGCCCCGATTTCAGTTCGTGAGAACTGTGATGGTAGGGTTCGAGTGTGGCGCAGACCCGATGAAGTCATAGACTCAAGTTGCCAACAAGGCACTGTGGAAGCTGGTGGTGGCTCCGTAATGGTGTGGGCTGGGTTTACATCAAATGTACTGTGTCCCGTGTCCTGTGGTCCAACTGAACCGATCATTGACTGGAAGTGGTTAAGTTCGGCTACTTGGGCCAAAACAACGGTGGAATTTTTATGGATGACAATGTGCCATGTCACTAGGCCACAAGTGCCCGCTGTTAATTCGAAGAACATTCTCGACAATTCGAACGAATACTTTGGCCACCTAGATCGCCCGACATGAATCACATCGAAAACTTATGGGACATAATCGAGATGTCAGTCCGTGCACAAAATCCTGCACCGGCAACGCGTTGGAAATTATGGACGGCTATAGAGGTAACATGGCTGAGTATTTCTGTAGGGGACTTCCAACGACACGTTGAGTCCATACCATGTCGAGTTTCTGCACTACGCTGGGCAAAAGGAGATCAGACACAATATTAGGAGACTTTTGTCACCTCAGTGTATAGTAAGTAAAGAAGAGCTCATTCCTACACAGTCGCTAACTTACCAGCTCCTAAAAACCCTGAGGAACTATAGTCGTTCCTCAGAAAAGTAAATTATTATGTGAACTTTATTCCCAACACGGCCCAGATGTCCCATCCGGTTGCTACTAGTGTAAAAAAAGGTGTTACATTTATGTGGTCAGAGGCATACCTGAAAACTTTCTTACAGCTTAAAAGGTGCATAATTTCGGCCCATTATTTAGCAAAGTTCCAATCGGGAAACCGCTTAACACTTGCCACTAATGAGTCAGACTGGACGACTTGTACACTGCTGTCCCTCAAATACGTCGGCGGAATGGAACAGCTCATTGCGTGTGCGTCTAAAAGATTAAATGCTAAACAAAGAAATTATTCAAAATTTGGCAAAGAAACATTAACCTTCTTACACATCGTCAAGAATTTTCACATATATACTTATGGTACTAAATTACACATGTCCGCCGCCGGTAGCTGAGTGGTCAGCGCGACAGACTGTCAATCCAAAGGGCCCGGGTTCGATTCCCGGCTGGGTCGGAGATTTTCTCCGCTCAGGGACTGGGTGTTGTGTTGTCCTACTCATCATCATTTCATCCCCATCGACGCGCAAGTCGCCGAAGTGGCGTCAAATCGAAAGACTTGCACCAGGCGAACGGTCTACCCGACGGGAGGCCATCGTCACACGACATTTCATTTCATTACACATGATCACAGAGCAAAAGTCTCTCAATTCACCGTTAGGTCCGCATACGAAATTTCCGGGTAAGACTGCACAAGGGCTGAAACGGTGGACGTTATTCCTTAGTAACTATACCTACAAGATCCATTACTCCCCCATGACGCAGAACGCAAATGCTACCGCGCTTTCCGGCTTGCCACGCAGCCCAGATGCGGAGTTTGGACTGCCTCAGATGCAAATCAGCGACACAGCCTTAACGAAGTGCCGATTACGAATCGCGAAGTAGGAACAGAACAGGCTGTGATCTACTACTCCAGAGGGTGTTGCCCGCCGTACAGCGCGATAAGTCAGAGCATCTGCCTAAGGGCACACCTACTTCTCATTATGGCACTGGCTTAACGTCGCTGATGGTGTCACTTTGTTAGCTATGGACGATTCTGAATTCCAGGTGGTAAGGCAGCCCGCGATCCACCCCCACATCCTAATGCGCCTCCACACTGCACACTGCAGAATCTACATCTACATCTACGTGGCTACTCTGCAAATCACACTGAAGTTCCTGGTGGAGGGTTCATCGAATCACTTTCACACTAAATGTGTATTATTCCACACTCGAACAGAGCGCGGAAAATACGTACAATTATATCTTTCCGTGCGAGCTCTGATTACCCTTATTTTATTGCGATGATCGTTTCTCCCTACGTAGGTCGGCGTCAACAAATTAATTTCGCATCCGGAGCAGAAAGTTTGTGATTGAAATTTTGTGAGAAGATCCTCCTGCAACGAGAAACGGTTGTGTGTTAATGATTTCCACACCAAATTTTGTATCATGCCCGTGACATTCTCTCCGCTATTTCTCGATAAAAAAGCGTGCTGCCCTTTTTTGAACTTTCTCGATGTACTCTCTTAATCCTATCGTGTACTCCAAAAGAGGACGGACAAGCGTGATGTAATCAGTCTCTTTAGTAGACACGTTGCACCTTCTAAGTATTCTTGCAATGAAACGCAGTCTTTGGTTCGCCTTCCCCCATAAAACTATCCATGTGTTCTTTCCATTTAAGTAGTTCGTAATTGTAATTCCTAGATATTTAGTTGAATTTACGGACTTTAGGTTTGATTTATTTATCCTGTTACCAAACTTTAACTGATTCCTTTAAGCGCTGTTGTGGATACCCTCACACTTTTCATTATTTAGAGTCAATTGCCAATTTTCTTGCCATGCATATATATCTGAATCATTTTGCAATTGGTTTTAATCTTCTGATGACTTTATTAGACAATAAACGATAGCATAATCTGTAGCAACCTAAGACGGCTGCTCGGATTGTTTCCTAATCGTTTATTTGGATAAGAAACAGCAGAGGGTCTATAACACTACTTCGAGGAACGCCAGAAATCACTTCTGTTTTACTCGATGACTTTTCGTCAGTTACTACGACTTGCGACCTCTGACAGGAAATCACGAATCCAATCGCATAACTGATTACAAGTTGCCCTGTCGATAACACTCAACACTTTGTGTAAGTAAAGAGCTAGTTGTGTTTCAGAAGAACAATGTTTTCTAAATACGTGTTGACTATGTGCCAATAGGCCGTGCAGAATGAAGAGAATAGCGCGACGCCGTGTGTACTGGCCATAGAATACACGTACATCTATTTTCATTGTGTTATGGTAATAAATACTGTATCATTGTGAGATTATATGTGGATGAATAAATAAATAGAACCTATTGTTGTGATTTTCAATTTGGGAACTGGTTTGACGCATATCTTGAGCCTAGTTTATCTTGCGTAAGTTCAAAATGGTTCAAATGGCTCTGAGCACTATGGGACTTAACTTCTGAGGTCATCAGTCCCCTAGAACTTAGAACTACTTAAACCTAACTAACCTAAGGACATCACACACATCAATGCCCGAGGCAGGATTTGAACCTGCGACCGTAGCGGCCACGCGGTTCCAGACTGAAGCGCCTAGAACCGCTAGGCCACACCGGTCGCCTCTTGCGTAAGTCTCTTCATCTCTGCATAGCTAACACCTGCTTGCTATAGTGAAACCTCGCTGTCGATCTACAATTTTTACCTCCCAGAACATCCCTTCGTTAACAAATTAACCATCCCTTCGTGCCTATTGGTGCCTATCCCTTCTTTTAATAGAGTTGTGCCAGAAATTTCTTTTTTCCCCTGTTCGATTCCGTACCATTTCAGCATTCTTCTGTAATATCATATTTCAAAAGGCTCTATTTTCTTCATGTCTGTACTGATGAAGTTCACGTTTTACTTTGATATGAGGCTGCACTCCAGATAAAGACTTTCTGACAAGATTCATTAACACCTAAATTTATATTCGATGTGAATAAATTATACTTTTCCAGGAAAACTTTTCTTGCTTTTGTCTATCTGCCTATCACGTTCTCTTTCCCTCTGCCATTGTCTGTCATTTAGATTCCCAAGTAACAAAGCTCATTGACAACTTTTACAGTCTCATTCCTCATCTATTTGATTCGATTTCATTCCATTTCTCTTGTTTCACTTTTCTTCGTCTTCATCTCATTACCTCTTTTCAAGACACTTTCCTTTCATTCAATCGATCGTCCAAGTTCTT
The DNA here is from genome assembly GCF_023898315.1 of Schistocerca nitens. Classification (NCBI taxonomy): domain Eukaryota; kingdom Metazoa; phylum Arthropoda; class Insecta; order Orthoptera; family Acrididae; genus Schistocerca; species Schistocerca nitens. Next base: position 914,969,164 of record NC_064616.1, read on the forward strand.
TAACTGTCTCTGAAAGAAATTTAATGTTATCGCCGAAGTCAAATTTTTTATTTCTTCTCTGTGATTTTTAATTCATTTTACAACTTTCTCCTTGGTTACCATCGTTGCTTTCGCAATGTACAGACTGAGTAACATTGAGGATAGAGTATAGTGCTGTCTCACTACTTTTTCAGGTACCACCTTTCTTTCACGCCCTTTCATTCTTATAACTGCAGTCTGGATTCTGTTCAAGTTCTAGATTTCTCTCCCTTTTTTATCCTTGGTAACTTAAGAATTTAAAAATGTGTATTCCAGAAAACTTCGTAAAAATATAGTTCTAAATCAAATTCTAGGAATGTGAGTTTTCCTTTCTTCAGCATATGTTCTAAGATAAGCCGCGGAGTAGTATTGGTACGCGTATTCTTACACTCCTTCGGAAGCCAATCTCATCCTCTCCCATGTTGGCTTCTGCTACTGTCTCCTTCCTTCTGTAGATAGTTTGTGGTAGTATTATGCTACCACGACGGGTTAAATTAATGGTTCGGTAACATATATGCCGGTACTTGGACAAAAATACAAGGAAAAGTCTAAAGAAAATGTCAAATAGCTGATTCTGACGACGTCGACAACGCCAACGACGATGATAATTTAATAAATACCAGAACCTAATGTAGTAATCGTAATAGAGATCATGCAAAAACATCTAGAGTGATACATAAACTATAATCGAATCCTTTTTTGTTTCCAGTAACTCTGCAATAAGGGCCAGAGGAGCACGTGATGCTGACCGGTTGCCGAGTCATAATCTGCAGTATTCTGTCATTTGGATGTGTTACGGAGGGGCACGGAGTCCGCACACTGCTCTTTCGACCGCTGTCACTTTTTCAGATCTTGGAACCACTCTTTCAAACCGAGGAAAAGTCCGTGGCAGTACCAGCCGGATTCTCTGCATATGAGTCACACACGCTGACGTCTCAGTTAGAGAGGTCTTTTTGTTTTTATCCTTTACGAAATTTAATAACTCCCAAGTCGGGAATCACTGTTCTTAACTGAAGAGTCACTTGTCTAAGGCGTTTCTAAATGACGGCAGATATTGGAGAACTGAAGGTACGTTTGTGTGAACGCAGACGAAATTTCGTTGCGAGTTCGTTTAGATTTTGCCTTTGATCTGCGGGCATTCGCTGACACGCCCCTCCGGTGCAGTCCGTAACGAGAGGTCGCGACCCGCGGCGGTGTGTACCGCATTATGTTGCGCCGAAGTGCTGAGCGCAGCGGCTGATCAGCGCCAGCTTGCAGCCGGTAGACTTTGTGACGCCGCCCACAAATGCTCTAATGCCAGTTAGCGTCACTTGCACTAACGCAGTTCCCGACTTCCTCACATACGAAATCTTCATTTACATGAGTACTCTGCAATTCGCAATTACGTGACTGGCAGGTGGTTCATCGAACCACTTTCACGCTATTTCTCTACCGTTCCACTATGGAACAGCGCGCGAAAAAAACTGTTGTTGTTGTTGTGGTCTTCGGAACCGCGGGACTGCTACGGTCGCAGGTTCGAATCCTGCCTCGGGCATGGGTGTGTGTGATGTCCTTAGGTTAGTTAGGTTTAAGTAGTTCTAAGTTCTAGGGGACTTATGACCTAAGATGTTGAGTCCCATAGTGCTCAGAGCCATTTGAAACATTTTTTTGTTGTGGTCTTCAGTCCTGAGACTGGTTTGATGCAGCTCTCCATGTTACTCTATCCTGTGCAAGCTTCTTCATCTCCCAGTACTTACTGCAACCTACATTCTTCTGAATCTGCTTAATGTATTCATCTCTTGGTCTCCCTATACGATTTTTACCCTCCACGCTGTCCTCCAATGCTAAATTTGTGATCCCTTGATGCCCCAGAACATGCCCTACCAACCGGTCCTTTCTTCTCCCCTATTCTATTCAATACCTCCTCATTAGTTACGTGATCTACCCATCTAATCTTCAGCATTCTTCTGTAGCACCACATTTCGAAAGCTTCTATTCTCTTCCTGTCCAAACTATTTATCGTCCATGTTTCACTTCCATACATGGCTACACTCCATACAAATACTTTCAGAAACGACTTCCTGACACTTAAATCTATACTCGATGTTAAGAAATTTCTCTTCTTCAGAAACGCTTTCATTGACATTGCCAGTCTACATGTTATATCCTCTCTACTTCGAGCATCATCAGTTACTTTGCTCCCCAAATAGCAAAATTCATTTACTACTTTAAGCGTCTCTTTTCCTAATCTAATTCCCTCAGCATCACCCGACTTAATTAGACTGCATTCTATGATCCTCGTTATGCTTTTGTTGATGTTCATCTTATATCCTCCTTTCAAGACACTGTCCATTCCGTTCAACTGCTCTTCCAAGTTCTTTGCTGTCTCTGACAGAATTACAACGCCATCGGCGAACCTCAAAGTTTTTATTTCTTCTCCATGGATTTTAATACCTACTCCGAATTTTTCTTTTGTTTCCTTTACTGCTTGCTCAATATACAGATTGAATAACATCGGGGAGAGTCTACAACCCTGTCTCACTCCCTTCCCAACCACTGCTTCCCTTTCATGCCCCTCGACTCTTATAATTGCCATCTGGTTTCTGTACAATTGTAAATTACCTTTCGCTCCCTGTATTTTACCCCTGCCACCTTTATAATTTGAAACTAACACTTAATTATCTCCATGTGGAAAAACAAACACTTAAATATATCAGTGCGAGCTGTGACTTCTCTTATTTTATTACGATGATCACTTCTCCCTGTGTATGTGGGTGTCAGAAAGCTGGAGATCGAAATTTCGTAGAAATATGTTCACCACATCGAATAACACCTTTTTTAAAATGATTATCACCCCAATTCGCGTATCATATCGATGACACTCTTTCCCTGTTTCGCAATAGTACAAAACGAGCTGCCCTTCTTTGAACGTTTTCGATGTACTCCGTTAATTATATCTGGTAAGGATCATGTACTGCACAGCAATACTCTAGCAATGGACGGACAAGCGTTTGTAGACAGTCTCCTCGGTGGATTTGTTGCACCTTCAAAGTGTTCTGCCAATGACATGCAGTCTTTGGTTCGCCTTCCCCACATTATCTGTGCAATCGTTGCAATTTAAGTTGCTCGCAATTGTAATCTATAGGTATTTAGGTGAATTGACAGCCTTTAAATTTATGTGACATATCGTGTAACCGAAATATAATGGACCTTTTTAGAGCGCATATGGATGGCCTCACACTTTTCAGTAATTATAATCACTTGCCACTTTTCACACCATACAAATATCTTGTTTAAATCATTTTGCAATTGGTTTTGATATTCTGGTGACATTACTAGACCGTAAATGACAGCATCGTCTGCAAATAGTCTAAGAGGGCTGCGCAGATTGTTTCTTAAGTCATGTATATACACTCCTGGAAATTGAAATAAGAACACCGTGAATTCATTGTCCCAGGAAGGGGAAACTTTATTGACACATTCCTGGGGTCAGATACATCACATGATCACACTGACAGAACCACAGGCACATAGACACAGGCAACAGAGCATGCACAATGTCGGCACTAGTACAGTGTATATCCACCTTTCGCAGCAATGCAGGCTGCTATTCTCCCATGGAGACGATCGTAGAGATGCTGGATGTAGTCCTGTGGAACGGCTTGCCATGCCATTTCCACCTGGCGCCTCAGTTGGACCAGCGTTCGTGCTGGACGTGCAGACCGTGTGAGACGACGCTTCATCCAGTCCCAAACATGCTCAATGGGGGACAGATCCGGAGATCTTGCTGGCCAGGGTAGTTGACTTACACCTTCTAGAGCACGTTGGGTGGCACGGGATACATGCGGACGTGCATTGTCCTGTTGGAACAGCAAGTTCCCTTGCCGGTCTAGGAACGGTAGAACGATGGGTTCGATGACGGTTTGGATGTACCGTGCACTATTCAGTGTCCCCTCGACGATCACCAGTGGTGTACGGCCAGTGTAGGAGATCGCTTCCCACACCATGATGCCGGGTGTTGGCCCTGTGTGCCTCGGTCGTATGCAGTCCTGATTGTGGCGCTCACCTGCACGGCGCCAAACACGCATACGACCATCATAGGCACCAAGGCAGAAGCGACTCTCATCGCTGAAGACGACACGTCTCCATTCGTCCCTCCATTCACGCCTGTCGCGACACCACTGGAGCCGGGCTGCACGATGTTGGGGCGTGAGCGGAAGACGGCCTAACGGTGTGCGGGACCGTAGCCCAGCTTCATGGAGACGGTTGCGAATGGTCCTCGCCGATACCCCAGGAGCAACAGTGTCCCTAATTTGGTGGGAAGTGGCGGTGCGGTCCCCTACGGCACTGCGTAGGATCCTACGGTCTTGGCGTGCATCCGTGCGTCGCTGCGGTCCGGTCCCAGGTCGACGGGCACGTGCACCTTCCGCCGACCACTGGCGACAACATCGATGTACTGTGGAGGCCTCACGCCCCACGTGTTGAGCAATTCGGCGGTACGTCCACCCGGCCTCCCGCATGCCCACTATACGCCCTCGCTCAAAGTCCGTCAACTGCACATACGGTTCACGTCCACGCTGTCGCGGCATGCTACCAGTGTTAAAGACTGCGATGGAGCTCCGTATGCCACGGCAAACTGGCTGACACTGACGGCGGCGGTGCACAAATGCTGCGCAGCTAGCGCCATTCGACGGCCAACACCGCGGTTCCTGGTGTGTCCGCTGTGCCGTGCGTGTGATCATTGCTTGTACAGCCCTCTCGCAGTGTCCGGAGCAAGTATGGTGGGTCTGACACACCGGTGTCAATGTGTTCTTTTTTCCATATCCAGGAGTGTAGATTAGAGACAGCATAGGGCCTATAACACTTCCTTGGGGAACGACAGATATCACTTGCGTTTTACTCAACGACTTACCGTCATTTACTACGCACTGTGAGCTTTGCGGCAGGACGTGCGGTCCTGGGCGCCTAGTCACGGTCCGCGCGGCTCCTCTCGTCGGAGGTTCGAGTTCTCGCTCGGGCATGGGTGTCTGTGTTTTCCGTAACGTAAGTTAGATTAAGTAGTGCGGAAGCTTTGGGACCGATGATCTTAGCAGTTTGGTCCCGTAAGATCTTACCACAAATTTCAGACTGAGATAATTTTCTTTTGGCCCGCAGTTTGATTTGCAGCATTTTGTGAGGAATGGTATCAAAAGCCTTCTCAAAATCTAGAAATATGAAATAAATTTGAGATCAGATATCGATAGCAGTCATTGTTTCATCAGGCATCTTTTGTCTCTAAAAAGCAGACGTGGATTTGAGCGGCTCATCCACAAATTTCTTGACATCCTTTCGAACTGAATTCTGTATGTCGTCCTTAATGGAGAAGCATCGTCCAAAGTGAAAGCAGCGACTGGGGTACCTCAGGTAGTGTGACAAGACCGTTACTGTTCACAATAAGAGTTAGTAAAAAAGGAAAAAAAAAGATTCTCCTCCACCTACATGACTTTCATAATTTGTTTTTCAATCAGGAACATCTTGTCGATATTCGTTTGACCATCGGAAATAGTTAGATACAAGGAACTGTATGTTTGTAAAAAACGTAAATCTGTATTCTAAGCACAGTCGAGTAGAACGCAGTCTCTAATCGGAATGACACAATGCGGCTTCTTTACACTCTTCAGTCTGCCAACATGCCTTCAACTGTTATTTGATGCTTAAATAGTGCTCGCTTTATCGCATTATCACTTTATGGCATCAAGGATTGTAAGCAAGGGAAGCTGTACGAATATTCAACGGCTGCCGTGTGACACAACATCAACACCAGCCTCAAAGCGTAGCACAGTTGCCCTGATGTATAAGTAACTTGCTAAAATATTTCCTTACAATCGTCAGTTCTATGGCTTATCTGCGGCAGTTAATAGCTTTGAACAAAACTATTATAAAACACATTAATGTCTGAATTATGATAAGATAAATTTGTAAAATAATTTCGGTAGAGCATTTTTTGAAAACAATTCATTTCTGAGTAAGATAAATGTGTTAAAAGAAATATTATCAAATTGAAAACTGATTCATGCTGAGAGCATTAGTGTAGTATGAACGAAATGTAAAAGAGGTAGCTGTTTCCATCTCAACGGAATGGAAAGGCGGGAAGGCGAAAAGGTGGAATGATTTGGCGCGCTGCGGCTAAGTAGAACAAAGAAGAGTGAAGTTAATCTGTAGGCAGCAGTGATAGATGCGACATCTTAGGTTTCACGTGACAGTGGATTCCGCATCATTAATTACCTCAACAGCCTTGGATGGACACTACTGTTTTATAGTAGCACGGTATTTACAACTGGGTTATATTACATTTATAAATCGAGGCCAAGACGAATTTATTAAGCCCAAAAACATCAAGATGCATTGCTGCTAATGCATGAGTTGTGTAGCCGCCACATTGAAACGCCACACCCGTCGCCTGCAGCAAAAGGTTAAGAACTTTATTTAGAACTGTAATAACAGCTTGAACGAGTAAAATATTTGTGTGTGTTTTTAGAAATAATAATCTGTTGCTATCGTACACTGGTTCAAAAACGTCATTTTCCTAAGACAGGGTCCTACCCCAGTGGAAATGATTCCGAGTATCCAATAATTGTAAATGACTGCAATTTTGAAAACTTAATCTATTAAAACATTTTGATAGCGTTTTTTTACATAATCAGTAAATGTTAGTGGAGCATTAAATTTAAAATTTTTTGAAAATTACAATTTTGCTGAACTCCACGTGTTAGTTATGAAATGAAAGGAAAGATCCGCTTATGGAAACAAAAATAGGAAAGAAAATTATTTATTTAAAAACAAAATATCTTACTGTTTTGACAAATAACTTTGACTGTAACATATTCTGATCATATAAAGTAGTATACTGAAAGTGGTTACACTAAAAGATACTACGTTGTTGTATTAAAGATTAAACTGCTTAAGTCAAGTGCTATAATCAAAATAGAACCTAATCAATTAGATTTGTCTTATTTTTCGAACAGTCTTTAGTAAAGATTTCATAAAAGTTGCAAGTTTTTGCCATTCTCAGGCAAAGTACAATTTAAGAGCCGCCATTTGGTTAATTGCTGACATGGTCTTTAAATAAAAGAATGCTAATTTCAATGTCTGTGTTAATATTGTCTCGGTATCAAAAATATAATTTTGCTTAACTAGCTTAGAATAATATCTGGTTTTTCGCATCTCAATTATAGATTTTTCTTTCCCTAAACTTGAATAATATTAGCCGCACAAAGAACAGAGGAATGTTTAATATATCCAAGTGCTACAGTGTAATTTCTCTGGAGATGGAAAAGTAAAAATCAAAGTTAGCCATTGCCGGCCGGGGTGGCCGAGCGGTTCTAGGCGCGATCCCAGAATACCTTTAATATTGCTCTATACTTGAATCCCTTCAGAATACGAAATAACAGACTGATACTTGTATCCATTAGAAATACACTATGTGGTCAAATGTAAAATGTGTGTGAAATCTTATGGGACTTAACTGCTAAGGTCATCAGTCCCTAAGCTTACACACTACTTAACCGAAATTATCCTAAGGACAAACACACACACCCATGCCTGAGGGAGGACTCGAACCTCCGCCGGGACCAACCGCACAGTCCATGACTGCAGCGCCTTAGACCGCTCGGCTAATCCCGCGCGGCCACTGTGTGGTCAAGAAACTTCTAAAATTGCTGTAAAATGGGTAATGTTAACTTAGGGAACGTAAGACTTAGAATCTGCTTTCAGAGTAGCTTTCATAGGGATTTCTTAGAGAGGGTCCTGACTCGAACATTTCGACAGGAGGCCACGACCGAGTGAGATGGCGCAGTGGTTAGCACACTGAACTCTCATTCGGAAGCCCAACGGATCAAACCCGTATTCCGTGATTTCGCAAAATCGTTTCAGACAAATGCCGAGATAGTTCCTTTGAAAGGGCACAACGGATTTCCTCTCCCATCCTTCCCTAATCCGAGCTTGTGCTCCATCTCTAATGACCTCGTTGTCCACGGGGCATTAAGCACTAATCTCCTCCAGGAGGCCATGTTTACAAGAGATGGTTGTACAGTCGTGCTCAAAAGTATCCGAACGACCTGAATTGCATTTCGCCTGATTCGCATGCAACCCGCATAACGCAGCTGTCCAGCAGGTCCTCTAATGGCTCCTTGGTACAGTCGTTTGACTATTGAAAATTGTCCCAACAAGTCACCACTAGAAAACTCTGCTCTGAATCGCAAGAACTGAAGATGTAAAGTAATACCACGATACTACAAATATCAGGGAACACCTTATCAGAGATAAGACTGTCCTTAACGCTTGTAAATTCACATGTATTGCAATAAATGACATACCACTCTCATTATTACGTCAGATAGGTAATGCACGTAGTAAGTTCGTCGTATTCATGATTTCCTCTTCAAAGTAACAAACCGTAGTTGTTATTTAACACAAAATGACATTAAAAATTTAAGTTATTCACGATCAGCTAGTTGACAATATGTATGAACTTCAAATGTCACGACGAACCGTCTCGTTCAGCGTATGGATTCAAACCCAGGTCATGCAGACTAAGATTTCGTGACTGACGGAAACTAACAGTCATTCCTGACTAGGCATACAGAGAGTGATATACCTCGATTTTAGACAGTATCAGTTAGCGAATATCAACTTTAAATTACATAACGTAAACATTTTTAACAGACGCGAATTCCTACCCAGCAGCTATTGTCCCTGTTAACGAACTACGAGAGATGTTAAGTATTGCTTCTTCACAAGTAACTTACTTGAAATGCCGTGAAGTAAAGCTTTGTGTTGGACAGGGATTCGAACCCAGAACCTAATCGGATTGTTATCGAAGCATAATCAACTGTGACATATCGGATTTTCTCGGCAGCAGCTAGATGTTTTAACTGAAATGACGAGACGAAACATTAATTTTTTTCCTTGCCACGACTCCAACCTGGCACCTATCGCTGTTATATTCTAGAGAAAACGAACGTTAAATATTGGTTTGTTACACCAGCAGCGACATGTGAGCATGTTTCAACTAGAAATAATATGACGAAGAGTTCAGTGCTGACTGGGAATCAAACCCCACACAAATCGTTGTTGACTACACACAAAGAGACGTCAGCTATCGAATGTTTCTCCACCAGCAGCTCGGAATAACATCATTGAACTGTCAGTGATCTCGCAAATAGTTCTGTGTCTCACTGGGAGTCAAAAACGTCAGATATCGTTAGTGTTGACAACGAATGAAAATGCATTAAAGATCAAAATTATTATCCACCAGCAGATAGGTGCTCTCATGCTAGAGCCTGATAATACATAATGAAAACTTTAGTGCCGGGCCAGGATTTGAACCCACTCACGCGCTATATGTGGACATGTTGAGGAATCTGCAGTTTTCAACAAACAACAAATTGTAGTCGAGCTTTACTGTCGCGAAGGGATCAAATTCCGCGTTAAGGGCGGTGTGAGTTGCATTCCAAGCTCAGATCCAATTTTATCGACAGACAGAAGCTCAAACAAAAGATGGAATAAGTGTCCTGTGACCCTACATAGCGTTTGTTTCGTCACTAGAAATAAAGGTTACTGGTGATAGAGTTCCCACATTTCGCCACTCCTGACTTTATTGTGGTTCAGCGTAACGTCTACTTCGTAGAGAAGGAATATCATGTTTAATGTGAATTTCATACCACAATGCCATTATACTGTCTTCACTTGGCGTAGCCAGAAGAGAATAGAATCTGTCTCTCCCTATTAAAAATCATCGGCAGAAGCTGGAATCGAATCCAGACCACCATGATGGGAACCTATCATCAACCCAACAGACCACCAAATGATCTTCTCTCAGCCTCATTTTTCAATCATAACACCGTTGCGGCACACTCGATGAGAATTCTGACACACAGGCTCCCTGTGGTGGTTTGCAGCATGTTCAGTACATTCATTTACTTGGTTGACCGAATCGCCATGAACTAGCTGCCTCGCCGACCCAGTGCATACATTCGACTCTATTTTGTAATCACCGAAATAAAATCACGTAACTGCCACCTACACAGAACTGCCAACAGTGTAGGATGCAGAGATTTAAGTAGGAAGAGTTCCTTTCCATTTGTTGAAAACGTCGTGAAGTGCAAAAGAAAAGCTGTAACTGTCTGTCTCTCAGAAGTCTAGATCCGGCCATATGCATTATCTCACAGCACTGTGGAATGCAGAATTCTGGAGGAACTGTTCTTGACTTCTGGAGACGCTCTAGCTGCCTGACAGCGCACTGTAGATAAGATGTCGCGAGTTCAATTATATTCGCTGCTACATTTTTAAAACGCAATTCTGCTGTCTTCTGAAGTTATCAATTTAATGGAACTTTGAACATAATTCCCTTCACTTATCAAGCCAAAATAGCCGCATGTGGAAAAAGGGCTAACTTCTGCAACATTTTCTTCTTTTCAGGTTTCATAGTCGGCCAGGCAGCAGATGCATCTCGAACCTTTTGTATTATGTATGGGGCGAGCGCATAGTGTCAAAAATAGTCAGAAAAGTATTTTCTACATTAGCTGTCGTCTCGTAGTGGCATTTTATTCTTCTTCAAACCTTGTTTGACTGCTTTAGCTCAGAACACGTTTTCTACATGCATGTAATCAATAAACTGCTTGTGCGTTGTCAGACTGTTATATATAACATCAGATAATTCACATATATCGTTGATAATTAATTTTTCTCTCATGTTTAGTACTGTTTTAACAACACTAAAAGAAGCCTTACGAAAATTGTGCACTTTATTATAAGAAATGAAATAAAACTAGCCACGATAACTTTACGACGAAAGTCTTTTTTAATGAAACTGAGTATCTGTACACAAGCGTGCTTCTATCGGCACGAATTAGTAAAATACTACTCACTTAGATTTCAATTGGGTCTGTGTTTAATTGGTATGCTGTGTCATACTCAACAGGTATGCAAATGTGGCATTTCCTAAATAAAGTTATGTATTCCTAGAAATCCAAAATTTGCTTCTCAGCAACGGAAAGAAGCGTTACCTGTTGTGCAGCATTGTAAGTTTTTCACCATTGCACTGTGAGCTGAAAGTATCCTTATCGATGTTTGATCTGACTTCTTATAGCTCTTTCACAGAAGGGATAAAAAAAGTCACAGTCAGCGAGACTGGAACCGCGAACCATAACAGAAGCTATTTCACAGGTCAGCACGTCCCCACAGACCTAGTGAAGACGTATGTGTTGTGCCTTCCTCTTACAAGGCCAATAGCGACTAGAACTCGTAAACCGCTATTTAAAGGACGATGTTAGTTGCGATTTCCACGTGCAACGGCTTTCCTGGGCTGAAAACCGTAAATTTACAATCTTTCGTTACACCTCAAGTGATGTTAACTCAGATTATTCAATGGAAATGACAGGAAAAATGAAGTGAACTTTGAGGCTTAATTCCTTGCACACCAGGAAGTAACTCGTCGATCACAGGGTTGCCAAACATACCTTGCCCTGTTGCCATATCTCAGTTACAGTACCAGCAGGAAGAAGACGAACTGATGTGATCCTACAGCGGGCTGGTACGTGAACATAGGTGGCGTCTCAAAGACGCGGCTGCTACGGCTTGGAATACGTAATGCGTCTGATTCGCATTTCTGTAACTAGGTTTACGGACTGGAGATTGTTACTAATAATACTCAGAACTGACTGCAAACTAAGCATCATAAATCAGTAACTCTCATAGTTGTTTTTATATTTCTTTCGTAACTGTACTCAAAACTAAGGAACTCATTCACGGACGTTTTCGTGCCTCGCTGATATTCGAGCACACCAAACAAATAAAAAAAAAGAAAGAGTGTGTGTGTGTGTGTGTGTGTGTGTGTGTGTGTGTGTGTGTGTGAGAGAGAGAGAGAGAGAGAGAAAGAGAGAGAAAGAGAAGAGAAGAGAGAGAGAGAGAAAGAGAGAAGAGAGATAGAGAGAAAGAAATAAAAATAGAAAAGAGTGAGAGAGAGGGTAAAAATTGTTGTAAAGAAATTGAATACCGGTATGTAAGGAAATCTTTCATTAAAATGACACATTCCACATCATTGCGAAATGTCGTATTCATGATCTATGGAACAAGTATTAATCTAATCTAATCTAATCATATTGCTGACTAGCTGTGAAGAGTCATGAATTACCGAAATTTTCGCCAATGACAGTAACCAAATTTTAACTTGAAAATAAAAGACGACAGTTTTTGTAATAAATCGGAACTCCTATCAAGACCCTTTCATCACTGTTAACTAACCACGAAAGATGTCTGATATACCTCCATTCAGCAGTAACAAAGTGTGTATGCATTTAAAGATCAAGTGCATGATGTGAAGTTCTGTGACAGAGATACGAACCCAACACGTAATCGGATTGTCAACTAAGTAAAATCAAATGTGACATATCGGTTTTTCTTACCAACTGCTAGGTGCTTGAATCTAAAATAAGGATACAAATTTTTGTGCCTGAGCGACAATCGAACCGCACTCCTATCGTTCTTCTTTATCGTGCACGAAAAAAGCTTAAGTATCAGTTGATTACTCACCAACAGTAAGATGTATGCGTATTTGACCAGAAATTGTTGGCAACACATGAACAGACATTAAAAATGCACGTTAATTTTCACTAGCACGCCGGTGTGCACGTGATAGGGCTTGAAATGAAATTATGAATATTTTTGTACTGGAACAGGAATCGGACCCACATACTTAGCTTTGGAGGAGAACTAGAGAAGATTGCAGTCTTGGAAAAAGAAACGAAATGATCGAACTATACTGTTCCGAGAGATTCGGATCCTCGAAAAAGGAGATACAAATTCGAATCACATTCCAGCACCAAATTTTTCAACGTCTCTAGTTCAATCAAGTACAAGTAAAATAAGAGCCCTGTTCCTTTAAATGGCTATCGGTTCATCAAATAAAATAAATTTGTATAATGTAAGTAAGTTTATTGGCGACAGTATTTCTGTTTACCATGACCTCCACCTATGTCATTTCGCAATGTAAACCGGCTCTGCCCAGTTGGGAATGAAGGAACGTTATGTTTTATGCGGATCCTGGATTATGACATCTTTCTCTTGAGGTTACGAGAGGTAAAGTAAATCTGTTTGTGCCTCTTAAAAGTGTATGTCTGAATCCACGCATTGCACTTGTGATAGTTCGTTCCACCAGACCATTGTGGCCACATTTCCCAGCCCCAGGAGTGTGCTGTAACAGATGATGTGCTTAGCTTACAAAATTAGTCACGGTGGAAAAAATGCGAGTCTATTAAATGGTTAAGAAGAAGCAAGCTTCTGAAGCGGAGATTATGCTATTCTCATGTCAGCAGGATGTAAAGACTCTTCTAGGCAACAGAGCCTCGATGTGAAGCCATTTTGAAATTTTCACTATTCCGGAAATTTCTTAGTTCGAGCAAACCCACTGTGAAGTGTGAAGTTACCAGACAATTCGTTTATTACCGTCATTAATACTATCATTTTCTTCACACCGCTGCTGGAACACATGTGCTTGAAGATCATTTAAGGCCTTTTGGTCCTTATAGAAGTAGTTGCCCAAGAAGAGGTTCTTTCCCTGTATCTGGACATGAACCCTATCGAACATGCCTGGGATAGATTGAAAAGGTCTGTCTATTGACGACGTGACCCACCAACTACTATGAGCGATCCACGCCGAATCGCCGTTGAGGAGTGGGACAATCTGAATCAACAGTGCCTTGATGAACTTGTGGATAGTATGCCACGACGAATGCAGGCATGCATCAATGTAAGAGAACGTGCTATAGGTTATTAGAGGTACCGATGTGTACAGCGATATGGACCACCACCTCTGAAGGTCTCGCTGTATGGTGGTACAACATCCAATGTGTGGTTTTCATGAGCAATAAAAACGGTAGAAATGATGTTTATGTTGATCTCTATTCCAATTTTCTGTACAATTTCCGAAACTCTCGGAACCGAGGTGATGCGAAACTTTATCATGTGTTTATATATTGAGAGGCCAATGTCAAAATACCCAGACTCGTGAACTGGGGGTCGACAAGAAATTCGTAAACTTACAGCACTTATTGCCCGAACCGCCCGTTTCTGAGCCAAGAATATCCTTTTAGAATAGGAAGAGTTACCCCAAAATATAATACCATAGGACATAAGAGAATGACAATAAGCAAAGAAGACTAATTTTAGTGTCGAACGATCACTCGCTTCAGATACCTTTCGAATAGTAAAACTGGCTGCATAAGTCTTTGAAAAAGATCCTGAACGTGGGCTTTCCACGACAGTTTACTGTGTATCTGAACACCTAGGAATTTGAACTGTTCAGTTTCACTAATCATATTTCCATTCTATGAAATTAAAACGTCAGGTTTTGTTGAATTGCTTGTTAGAAACTGTAAAAACTTAGTCTTACTGTGATTTAACGTTAGCTTATTTTCTACAAGCCACGAACTTAGGTCATGAACCGCATTACTTGAAACTAGGCCAACGTTGCACACAACATCCTTTACTATCAAGCTCGTGTCATCAGAAAACAGAAATATTTTAGTGTTACCCGTAATACTAGACGGCATATCATTTATATAAATAGACCGGCCGCAGTGGCCGAGCGGTTCTAGGCGCTACAGTCTGGAACCGCGCTACCGCTATGGTCGCAGGTTCGAATCCTGCCTCGGGCACGGATGTGTGTGATGTCCTTAGGTTAGTTAGGTTTAAGTAGTTATAAGTTTTAGGGGACTGATGACCTCTGAAGTTAAGTCCCATAGTGCTCAGAGCCATTTAGCCATTTATATAAATAAGGAACAGGAGTGGCCCCAAAAACTGATCCCTGGGGCACCCCCCACTTGGCGGTACGCCACTCAGACCTAATATCACAGCCATTCTCAACATTGTGAACAATGAACTTTTGCTGTCTGTTGCTAAAGTAAGAGGTGAACCAATTGTGAGCTACTCCCCGTATTCCATAATGGACGAACTTCCGAAGCAATATTTTGTGACCATCACAATCAAATGCTTTGGTTCAATCAAAAAATATGCCTAGCGTTCGCAACATTCTGTTTAACCCATCCAGTACGTCATAGAGAAAAGAGAATATAGCATTTTGAGTTGTTAAACGACTTCTAAAGCCGGTGTGATATAAAATGATCAATTATCCTTACATACAAAGCCTTTTCAATAACTTTAGCAACACTGATGTCATAGAAATAGGTCTAAAATTGTCTACATTATCCTTTTCTCCCTTGTTATAAAGCTGCTTTACTACTGAGTACTTTAATCATTCAGGAAACTGACCACCTAAAGAAAAATTACAAATATGGCTAAATACAGGGCTAACATGTGCAACACAGTACTTTAATATTCTGCTAGGCACTCCATCATATCCAGCCCTTAGTCTTCAGTGGTTTAATTATTGACTCAATCGCACAGAAGAGTACTTCAGACATCAATCTCGGAAAGGCATTTGGCATCAATGTTATGATTCCCTGCTGAAACTAAATTTTAATTTGATTCACCAGCAATGTTCAGAAAATGATTGTTAAATTTATCAATAACAGAAATATTTTTACTACGAACTGACTTTATATCGTCGACCTTGAGCTGCTGACCAGACACTTCCTTCACAACTGACCATATGGTTTTAAGTTTACCCTGTGAATTAGCTATTCTATTTGCATACTACGTACTCTTTGCCTTCCTAGTAACATTTTTAAGCACTTTACAATAGTGTTTGTAATGGGCTACTGTAGCTTGATTCACTTTATTACATTAATGGATAAAAGATTTATTTAACTTTGACGTTTTTCTTTGCAACATGATTGTTGTATAATTTACATCTTCATCTGCATAGATATTCCGCAAGCCATGGTACGGTGCGTGGCAGAGGGTACCCGGTACCACTACTTGTCATTTCCTTTCTTCTTCCATTCCACTCGCAAACAGAGCTAGGGAAAAACGACTATCTATATACCTCCGTATGAGCCCTAATTTCTCGAATCTTAGCTTCGTGGTCCTTACGCGCTATGAATGTTGGCGGCAGTAGAATTGTTCATCAGTCTGCTTCTCTAATTTTTCTCAACAGTGTTTGTGGAAAAGAACGTCGCCTTCGCTCTAGGGATTCTCATATGAGTTCCAGAAGCATCTCAGCAACATTTACGTGCTGGTAACAGATCTAGCAGGCCGCCTCCGAATTGCTTCGATGTTTTCCGTCAGTCCCAGCTGGTACGGACCCCAAACGCTCGAACAGTACTCAAGAATAGGTCGCACCAGCGTCCCATATGCGGTTACACAATACGCATCAGGCACTAAGTCTTAATAGATTTAGTCTTTACGATTAAGACATTCCTACAGTTGAGCCAACTTTAGGAAATCCCTGACACCTGTTATCGCTTTTGACAGCTTTCAACTGCGAAGCACAAACGTCTATAGCCGAAAACATTTGCCGTCTGTAGAGCTATGAAAAGATGTAGCCATTGAGACGTTTTAGCTAGGCGAAGCAGCTGCGCCCAGCGTACAGAAACTGTACGTTTCTAATAGCAAATTGGCATTAATGAATACCCGTGCAAAGCCGGTTTTGGCAGTTAGTAGGCCTGTAATTATGTGCAGCTGTCCGGTGAACTTCATGAAATAAGGAATAACCTACACCTTTTTCCTAACGCTTTGTAACTCTTCGTTATTGTAACGACGTTCGATTGCAAGTTGCTAGGTGGGGGCAAGTTGTTACACGTGTCTCATCAGGTCTTCTTGCCTTTCTCTTTCGATAATCACTTATTTCAGTATCTGCCACTTCGATGTTTTTGCAATCATAATACACTCCTGGAAATGGAAAAAAGAACACATTGACACCGGTGTGTCAGACCCACCATACTTGCTCCGGACACTGCGAGAGGGCTGTACAAGCAATGATCACACGCACGGCACAGCGGACACACCAGGAACCGCGGTGTTGGCCGTCGAATGGCGCTAGCTGCGCAGCATTTGTGCACCGCCGCCGTCAGTGTCAGCCAGTTTGCCGTGGCATACGGAGCTCCATCGCAGTCTTTAACACTGGTAGCATGCCGCGACAGCGTGGACGTGAACCGTATGTGCAGTTGACGGACTTTGAGCGAGGGCGTATAGTGGGCATGCGGGAGGCCGGGTGGACGTACCGCCGAATTGCTCAACACGTGGGGCGTGAGGTCTCCACAGTACATCGATGTTGTCGCCAGTGGTCGGCGGAAGGTGCACGTGCCCGTCGACCTGGGACCGGACCGCAGCGACGCACGGATGCACGCCAAGACCGTAGGATCCTACGCAGTGCCGTAGGGGACCGCACCGCCACTTCCCAGCAAATTAGGGCCACTGTTGCTCCTGGGGTATCGGCGAGGACCATTCGCAACCGTCTCCATGAAGCTGGGCTACGGTCCCGCACACCGTTAGGCCGTCTTCCGCTCACGCCCCAACATCGTGCAGCCCGCCTCCAGTGGTGTCGCGACAGGCGTGAATGGAGGGACGAATGGAGACGTGTCGTCTACAGCGATGAGAGTCGCTTCTGCCTTGGTGCCAATGATGGTCGTATGCGTGTTTGGCGCCGTGCAGGTGAGCGCCACAATCAGGACTGCATACGACCGAGGCACACAGGGCCAACACCCGGCATCATGGTGTGGGGAGCGATCTCCTACACTGGCCGTACACCACTGGTGATCGTCGAGGGGACACTGAATAGTGCACGGTACATCCAAACCGTCATCGAACCCATCGTTCTACCATTCCTAGACCGGCAAGGGTACTTGCTGTTCCAACAGGACAATGCACGTCCGCATGTATCCCGTGCCACCCAACGTGCTCTAGAAGGTGTAAGTCAACTACCCTGGCCAGCAAGATCTCCGGATCTGTCCCCCATTGAGCATGTTTGGGACTGGATGAAGCGTCGTCTCACGCGGTCTGCACGTCCAGCACGAACGCTGGTCCAACTGAGGCGCCAGGTGGAAATGGCATGGCAAGCCGTTCCACGGGACTACATCCAGCATCTCTACGATCGTCTCCATGGGAGAATAGCAGCCTGCATTGCTGCGAAAGGTGGATATACACTGTACTAGTGCCGACATTGTGCATGCTCTGTTGCCTGTGTCTATGTTCCTGTGGTCCTGTCAGTGTGATCATGTGATGTATCTGACCCCAGGAATGTGTCAATAAAGTTTCCCCTTCCTGGGACAATGAATTCACAGTGTTCTTATTTCAATTTCCAGGAGTGTATTAAAACAAAACACTGTGAACTCTCCGTCTTTCGGCGACAGATAAATGAGTAACACGTGTTACAGAACCGGACGCCGACATTGTTCAATAACAGGTTTGTTACGGTTGGCCCACAGAATCAGCCTACGAAATATGCCTGCCACGAGCTCTAAATACTCATCCACACGAAGTAACCACACATCGCTCTTTCCCGAAAACGAGTGCATATTAGCAAGCGTGCTTACTTTTAACAAGGCAGGGTCTGCTCTGTCGCCGTGGGCGCTCGTCCTTTTCAGCGCCCAGTGACAGGCACTTTGTCTGTGAAACTGCAGCGAATGAAATCCGGACTCAACGTGCGAGATAGCGCTACTCGCATTTCAAAAAAATGTCGGCACAGCACTTAATGCTCGTGAACTGCTGAGCTCGTGCTTCAACGCTCGGGCCATCTAAGTCTTCCATTCGAAAAGTCATCTCTAGAATGGTACCTGAGCTACACATTTGAACTATGATGATCTGAAAAATCTAGTGTATTATTTTGATAATTATCAATATTTTTGGAGTTACTATCGAGAAGTACATACATTGTTCGTTGACTTCAAAGAAGCCTGCGCCGGTGTGAATAGGAACTATTTGTGGCAGACTGTGAGACAGTTCTGATTCCTAAAAGAAGTATTCATTTAACAACTGTTCACTGTAAGCACTGAGTGTCACCATAAATTCGCAAACATCCAATTATGGAAATAAATAAACATGTCATGAGTGACTGGTCGTAGTTACCTAGTCAATTAACTCACAGTCACATTATGAGCATTATCCACGAGGGATAAGGTTGAGAATAACTATTTGCGTAATATTTTTATGATGTACTATTTTTCATAATTTGGTTGTTCTGGTTACAGCAAGAAAACCATTTCTGGGAAACAGAAATAAATTTAAATGTTAGGAAGCCTCTTCTGAAAGCATTTGTCTGGAGTGTAGGCTTGTACAGAAGCGAAACGTAGACGATAAGCGGTACAGACCAGAACAGAATAGAGCCGGCCGAAGTGGCCGTGCGGTTAAAGGCCCTGAAGTCTGAAACCGTAAGACCGCTACTGTCGCAGGTTCGAATCCTGCCTCGGGCATGGATGTTTGTGATGTCCTCAGGTTAGTTAGGTTTAACTAGTTCTAAGTTCTAGGGGACTACTGACCTCAGCAGTTGAGTCCCATAGTGCTCAGAGCCATTTGAACCATTTTGAAGAACAGAATAGAAGCTTTTGAAATGTGATGTTACGGTAGAATACTGAGGATTAAATGGGTAGATCGCGTAACTAACGGAAGAATGAAGCTTCACCACAATAATCCGTTTCAAACGGATAGAGAGTACAGTAGTTATGCAAAGGCGAAGAGCCTTGCTCAAAAAGACCAGGGTGGACAGGTGCTTCAAATCAGTCTTTGGACCAGACACACGACAGCAAAAGTCCTTACAACTAACGCTCATCGAATACATGTTACATGCAGTGAAACGTTTGACCTTAAAACTCTCTGTAATAACATTTGTGAGGCGCGTTCAGTAATTAATGAAACACATTGTTTTTCTCTGCCAATATTGGTTGAAGAAATGCGGAATCTGTTGGACATCGTGGAATTTCCTTATGGTTTTTTTTTTCACGGTAAATGATAACACCCAAACAGTTGCAGGATAAAGATTTATTGAAATCTTTACCACGGTTTCGGTATATCTAAATATACCTTCACCAGAAATAAAAAACAGGTGCAGCTTAGAAACAAAATGTTTTTGGATAGTTTCAAACCCCTTCTTGCTCTAACGTAATATAGTTTGGCTGACTAGAAGTTAGTTTTCTTGTCTGTTGATGCTGGTGAGATGCTCCTTTCCTGTCTTGTTGGGATTTTACGTACTTTTTTATGATTATTGTTCGCGGTTCTCGATGTATATGTGTGGTTTAAATGATTCTGTTATGTTTTTTATTCATGAGGACAGATGGTTTCGATTTACTTCAACATTTTGTCCGTTTTCGCTAGTATGTATCCTAGCCCTTAACTTGCGCGAGATTCTCGCGCATAAAACTAGTGCCGTCTCTCGTTAGATGTGTTCCTTAGCGCAAGCTTCACCTGCTTGACACTAGGACACACGTAAATTGGTGTTCAGATTTTCTATTGTATGTAGGTCTTTAAAATGGTTCTGACACGTTTTATTTATTAAGAAAGAGGGTTTGAATTAGCACAACCTTTAAAATTTTGTCGCGCGTGAGTATGTATCCCTGGGTTTTAATGTGCACGAGTGTCTCGCGCATACCACAAGTGCCCCCTCTCGGTGAAATTGTCTGCCCTATGCTTCCACACCCTCACAGCTAGTTCACAGGCTAAGTACTGATAATATGTCGTGTTCGTATCGACCATATCTTCGTAATTATGCTGTACAGATGGAGGCGATATTTTAACTATTGACGACGCCTTTGGCACGATTGTTTTATGCATTTGCACTGCAGGATGTGATTTCAGTTAGTGACTAAAAGTTTTTGTGTTTGTGATACTCTGGTAATTTTCATGGTTACTTAAAGCTATAAGTGTTTTTTTCTTCTGTCTCAGTTATGTTGCTAAGTTTTGTGCTGATGAAGATGTCCTCCTGTTCAGGTGTATTTAGATATACCGAAACCCTGGTCAGGGATTTCAATACATCTTTATCCTGCAACTGGAAGATTTTCAACAGTTGATACTTTAGCGATGTTTAAAATCTTGATCCTTATGGCTTCATGAAGTTCCGATAGGTGGCGGCGCTATACCTAGCCTTCATAATGGCGTCTATAACGGAGTTCCTTTCCAACCAGAGAACTATCACTGAGTTTCTTGTGGCGGGAAAGCAGAGCATCACAAGTATTCATAGGCGCTTGCAGAAAGTCTACAGAGACCTGACAGTGAATAAAAGCCCGGTGAGCCGTTGGTCGAAGCGTCTATTCTCATCGCAGCAAGGTAGAGCAAATCTGTCCGCGTGCCGGCCGGCCGCACATAATTGTAACTCCTGTAATGTTGGAAGGTGTGAATATTCTCATTCGAGGTACTCGACGGATCACAGTCAAACACTTCGCTGCTAAACTGGACGTCTCTCTTGGTTGGGCTGTCGCACTCGTCCACCAGTCGGGGTACTCGAAGGTGTGTGCCCCCTGGCTTCCTCGCCGTCTTCCAGAAGACCATAAAGAGCAACGATGGACCATCTGTGCAGAATTACGAGGCTGACACCGACAATTTTTGTCGAACATCGTCACAGGCGATGAAAATTGTGTTTATCACTTCGAACCGGAAATAAAACGGCGATCCATGGAGTGGCGCCACACAATTTCTCTTCCGAAGAACAAGTTTAAAGCTGCACCCTCGGCCGGTAAAGTCATGGCAATGGTCTTCCGGGACTCTGAAGGGGTTATTCTGTTTGATGCTCTCCCTCCTGGTACAACGATCACCTCAGGAAACTGAAGAAACGACTTCAGTGTGTTCGTCGCCACAAGAATAGAACCTAACTTCTTCTCTGTGGCTATGCAAGGCCTCACACTAGTTTGCGCATCCGACAGGAGCTCACAAAACTTCGTTGGGTTGCTCTTCCTGATCCACCTTGCAACTCGGATCTCGCACCTTCCAACTTCCATCTGTCTGGCCCAATGAAGGATGCACTCCTCAGGAAACTGTACATGGACGATGCGGAGGTTGTTGATGCAGCAAGACGTTGGCTCCGATGTCGACCAGTAGAGTGGTACTATGCGGGCATACAGGCGCTCCCAGTAAGGTGTCGTCAGGCCGTCGCATTGAACGGAGATTATGTTGAAAAACAGGGCTTTGTAGCCAAAAGGGCGAGGAATAATATGGTGTATTAGAATCCTGAATGAAACCAACCTGCTTTTAGAAAAAAGGTGTGTTGCATTAGTTACTGAACGGCTCTGAGCACTATGGGACTTAACTTCTGAGGTCATCAGTCCACTAGAACTTAGAACTACTTACACCTAACTAACTTAAGGACATCACACACATCCATTCCCGAGGCAGGATTCGAACCTGCGACCGCAGCGGTTGTGCGATTCCAGACTGTAGCGCCTAGAACCGCTGGGCCACCCCGGCCGGCTATTTACTGAACGCCCGTCGTATGTAGGCATTGTAATATCTTTGACAGACACATTCTTTCGCACTGTTTTAACATTTTAAGTCACCCTCTTTGTGTACAAACATGCAGTATTGAGATGTATATGTGCGTGTTTGCGTGTTGTGTTCTACACTGCTTTGGGCGGTTTTAATTTTTTTTTGGAAAAATGGACCGATGACCATCGCAGTCTGGTCCCTTTAATCCCACAAACCAACCAATCTACACTGCTTGTGTCTCTAAAGTAAATAAAAATCTAGCTTATCGCTACGCAGAATATGAACCTCTTCAAAAACAGTCAAGCAGCTATTTCCATTTAAGTAGCAAAAAAATATAAATATCACTATTAAAAGTGTCTAGCCGCTTTTTTTGTACTTTTTATAAGAATTAACATCAATACTTGCCTCAGTTACGTTACGAGCACGTAGGTCAGTGTTCATGTTTTCTGGAAGGTGCTCTAATGGTTGCGTTCTGCAGGAATGAAATTCTGCATCAGTGTGTGCGCCTTTTCCGTAGTGCACATGGAACTGCGTCCCATTTGAAGGACACACTGTGACAAGATACCACCTTGTCACCTGGGTTTATATGTATGGAGTCCTCATCCGTAAGCCGGCCGAAGTGGCCGTGCGGTTAAAGGCGCTGCAGTCTGGAACCGCAAGACCGCTACGGTCGCAGGTTCGAATCCTGCCTCGGGCATGGATGTTTGTGATGTCCTTAGGTTAGTTAGGTTTAACTAGTTCTAAGTTCTAGGGGACTAATGACCTCAGCAGTTGAGTCCCATAGTGCTCAGAGCCATTTGCACCATTTTTGAACCTCATCCGTAAGTAGAACAATAGTGACCTCCAGACCCTGGAGGTGTTGCTGTAAGCCATGTAGTGGTGGGTGGCAGGATGCAGAGTATGGGGAGCGTTTGTGCATGCTATAGATTGCCACCCACCACCCTTATACTCGTATCATTTTTTCACGTTTCACATCTTAGTGCACACATGGTAGCTACGACTTGTAATCTTTCAAGGATCTTTAGGATAGGATAATTTACGAACACTTTTTCCCACTACCGTTCGTTTTAAGGACAGCTACACGAGTCGTTTAAAGCTCTTAGCCAGCTTTCTCCATGGCGACAGTGTCCGGCCACGTGGAGCGAACCAGTAGTGGCTACACTCCGTTTCTGGTTTAATATCACTGCAGAATTTTACACTTACGAAAATTAAGAAATAAGTAAGCAGAATTTCTCAAAATTAACAATATAACTTACGGACACGAATGTGTCCATCAACTGATGTGGTGGAGTGCTAATACACTGGACTGATCATATGGAGGACGACGGTCCAGATTTCTATGATTGCCTCAAATCGTTTAAGGCAAATGCCAGGAGGGTTCCTTTCAGATGGAACGGCAGATTTCCTTACACATCCTTCGAGCTTGAGCTCCGTCTCCAATTACCTCGTCGACGACGGGACGTTGATCCTCAACCTTCTTCTTCCCCTTTTGTTTACGAGAATATCTGTCATTTGCGTGTAAGCCCTGGAAAGAAGTATTACTAGTCGACGACAATATTATTTCACCTGGAAGTGAGGATGCTTCGGTCGGCTTATCGTGTGTTTTTACAGTGATGGGTCACGATGACGGCCGCGCGGGATTAGCCGAGCGGTCTGTGCGCTGCAGTCATGTACTGCGCGGCTGGTCCCGGCGGGAGTTCGAGTCCTCCCTCGGGCATGGGTGTTTGTGTTTGTCCTTAGGATAATTTAGTTAAGTAGTGTGTAAGCTTAGGGACTGATGACCGTAACAGTTAAGTCCCATAAGATTTTATACACATTTGAACATTTTTGTCCCGACGACGTGCTAAATCACTTGACAATATATGCACAACTGGCTTGAAAGCGTTCACAGTGCGATGCATTTTCCGTAGTCACCAATGTACTTGTTTATACTTACGTCACCGCGTGTTCTCGATAACGATTACGGGAAGCCAAGTGCAATAATATCATTATCAGGTCGAACTTGCGATTGACAAAATGAGTCGTTAAACAGGTGCTTGGAGGTAAACATCAATGGAGTGGGTAAAATCTACTCCAATCTTAGATATAATTCCAGAAACGAGTGCACATGGAAAGCCTTAGCCTTTTTTACGTAACGCACTTGGCAAATTTATTCTTAAAAATTTTGCAAATAAAATTTGAATGAAAATGTAGTGAAAATTATGGAACGTGCTGTGCTTTTACCTTCTACGACAACTTACTGACGTCTGTGTCAGTGCGCGATGTTGTCAAGGAAAACGTTTGTACTGTGACAAACCGATGTTTGACGTAACACGATGTTGTTTGCACCTTATCGGAATAAAATTTAGAAAAATCTTTCGGTTCAAATTGCTCTCAGCACTATGGGACTTAACTTCTAAGGTCATCAGTCAATCTTTCGGATGCCGGCCGGAGTGGCCGAGCGGTTATAGGCGCTACAGTCTGGAACCGCAAGACCGCTACGGTCGCAGGTTCGAATCCTGCCTTGGGCATGGATGTGTGTCATGTCCTTAGGTTAGTTAGGTTTAGGTAGTTCTAAGTTCTAGGGGACTGATGACCTCAGAAATTAAGTCCCATAGTGCTCAGAGACATTTGAACCTCAATTTTTCGGATGACTGCATAAAAGGTGCACGCGTATGAAAATAAGACAGAGAAATTAGATGAGAAGCTCAAACCATCGGTCTTTATACAGCCATTGCATCAACGGTTGTTTTCACTTAGCGCTCTAGACAGACAATTTTTGTAGCTTACTTAGCAAGCTCAGTGTGGGATTCGTCCTTCGCCGACAACGAATAATTACGCTACCGAGGAACACGTGATATTCGGCGAATGAGACGGGCAGGGAAGGCACTGAATTATGTGGACAGGAGCGGGCAGAGCCGCGCGCCGCTTGTTATTTAGACGCCCCACAGCGTTGCCGTCTGTTTGTTTGCATTACTGTTTGTTTCTTATTTACAAACTTCGGCTGCGTCCTGTTTCAATTAAATTTCTTGTGGCCTACTTTTAGCGTAAGAAAACTGCCGGCGTTCGTAAGCAGCGACCATCCTTTGTTTACTGTTTCGCTTCTTCGTCAGCGTTCCTTTGAACTCGTGTTCTCGCTTCTACAGATCCGTTACAACACTTCACAACGTCGTCCAAATCTTTCTCTGAACCAGTTTCACACAAACATGTTTAGCATCTAGTACTGACACATTCAATATATATTATCGATAAAGTGGACTGCAATAATATGACTACTGGAGAGTGATTAGAGTATTTTCTCCTGGTTTTTGCGAAGTCTCTCTTATGGATAACTATGCCATATGAACATAACGGTAAAAGACATACGTTCGGAGTGATAGTATAATTTTCAGTGAAACGGTGGACGCCTGGAGAATGAGCTTACATTTCGACACAGAAGTTAATGACAGGATGTTATAGCTTAGTGGTCTTTATGGATGGACAGTACCCCAGTAACGTTTAGAGGTTCAAATGGCTCTGAGCACTATGGGACTCAACTGCTGAGGTCATTAGTCCCCTAGAACTTAGAACTAGTTAAACCTAACTAACCTAAGGACATCACAAACATCCATGCCCGAGGCAGGATTCGAACCTGCGACCGTAGCGGTCTTGCGGTTCCAGACTGCAGCGCCTTTAACCGCACGGCCACTTCGGCCGGCTAACGTTTAGAGACTGGATTAATAAAAAAATAGGGAATAGTGGAGATGGTGGTTTTATATTTTCAGGCTTAGCACGAGCGGTCGCCTTAACCACTTAGGATATCCAAGCACACTTCCCGGTTCGATCCATACTTTCATACGTCACAGTGTTCACATCCTCCAGTACTCGCCCACATTCTGCGAATCCCGCACAAGGACAGACAATGTTGTTATAGTCGTTTGAACCTTTTTTTGCATGTAATACAAATTCAGCTATATCTGTATTTTACAGTGTCTATATAGTACATTGCATAGTACGATACAGACACTGTAAAATACAGACACTGTGCACTATCAAATTCTTCTTGTAACATCGTATATACCACCTCATTTTCAGATACTTCTGCACCTACATCTACATCATACTTTACAAGCCACCTAATGGTATGTGGCGGAGGGTACTTCTGGTACCACTAACGTATCCCCCCTAGCCTCTTCGGCCGGCCGGAGTGGCCGCGCGGTTCTGGCGCTGCAGTCTGGAACCGCGGGACCGCTACGGTCGCTGGTTCGAATCCTGCCTCGGGCATGGATGTGTGTGATGTTCTTAGGTTAGTTAGGTTTAACTAGTTCTAAGTTCTAGGGGACTAATGACCTCAGCAGTTGAGTCCCATAGTGCTCAGAGCCATTTGAACCATTTGAACCCTAGCCTCTTCCATTCGCGAATGTCGCTTGGGTAGAAAGATTGTCGGTAAGCCTCTTTACTGGCTCTAATTTCTCTCATTTCGTCCACGTGCTCACTAAGTGAGATGTATGTAGGAGGATGTAATATGCTGTCCGACTCTTCCTGGATATTACTCCATCGAAATTTCAATAGTAAACCTCTCCGTGATGCGCAGCGCCTCTCTTGCAACACTGTCAGAGGAATTTTTGAGCATTTCGGTAACACTCTCTCGCCGATTAAACTGTCTCATGACGAAACGAGCCGCTCTCCGTTGGATCTTTCCTGTCACTTTTATGCCTACCTGGTAAAGAGACCACGTAGATGAACAACACGCAAGAAACAGTCGAACAAGCGCCTTATAAGCCACTTCCTTCGTGGATGAGTTACATTTGCTTAAGATTCTTCCTACGAATCCTTGTCTGCCATCTGCTTTTCCTACTACTTGTTTTATGTGCTCATTCCACTTAAGGTCGCTCTGGCTAGTTACCCCTAGATATCTTAGGTACATACTACTTCCAGCAGTTTCTCATCAATTGTGTAGTTGTATAGTATTGGCTTTCTTTTCCTATGTATGCGCAATATGTTACAGCTATTTACGTTCAGGGGCAACTGCCAGAACCTGCACCATTTATCAATCCTCTGCAGGTGATTCTGCAAATCGATACTGTCTTCCGGCGTTGTTTTTGTTATAGACAAACGCATCATCTGGTAACAGCCTTCGGTAAAGAGCGACGAGTTGAGATCCATGTGTAAGGAAGTCTTGCATCTTGTCTCAAATATAGTCCGGTACTGGCTAACTAGTATTTTTTCACTAACCGGCAGCGCGGGATGGTATCAAATAACTTACTGAAGTCAAGGAACAGGGCACCAACCTTAGCGCCGTTGTCTACAGAAGTATGGATCTCCTGGAGGAACAGAGTGAGCTGATTTTCGCAAGATCTGTGTTTTCGGAATTCATGTTGATTTTTATAGAGGAGATTTTCGTTCCGGGTTCCCGGGTTCGATTCCCGGCGGGTTCGGGGATTTTCTCTGCCTCGTGATGACTGGGTGTTGTGTGATGTCCTTAGGTTAGTTAGGTTTAAGTAGTTCTAAGTTCTAGGGGACTGATGACAACAGATGTTAAGTCCCATAGTGCTCAGAGGCATTTTTTTGATTTTCGTTCTTGAAAAACGTCATAATTTTGGAGCATAAAATATGTTCCACAATTCTGCAACAAATTGATGTCAATGATATAGGTCTATAATTGTCTGCAACTGTCCTGCGGTCCTTCTTGAAAACGCGAATGACCTGCTCTTTTTTCCAGTCGCCAGGTACCCTCTGTTGCAGCAGCGACCTATGATAAACTTCTGCTATTCCGCTGTGTTATCTCAATATCTGCCATTCCGACGTTCGTACAATGATTGAAAGGAGGGACTGTGTTACAATCTTCCGCGGTGAATTTTGGAAGACAGAATTCAGTATTTCCGCCTTCTCTCTGTTGCCTTCCGTTTCAGTGCCAGTATGGACTCTGAGTGAATGAATAGACGATTTCGAACCGCTTACTGATTTTACATGAGACCAAAACTTCTTAGGGTTTCTACCCTTATCATAAAGCAGTTTAATGTTTCATTCAACAACAAAAAAACAGTATTTATAGCGCCTGTAGATTTCGAAAATGCTTTTGATAATGTGGCCTGGAATACACTCTCTGAAATTCTGAAGGTTAATAGGACAAACTACAGGAGCGGAAGATTAGCTACAACTTGTACACAGACCAGATCGCAGTTATAAGAGTCGAAGAGCACGAACGAGATGTAGTAGGTGAAAAGCATGCGAGACAGGATGGAAGCCTATCCCATATGTTACTTAATTTGTGCATAGAGCAAGCAGTACAGGATAATGAGGAGTAATTTTGGAAGCGGAAGTTCAAATGGTTCAAATGGCTCTGAGCACTATGGGACTTAACTTCTGAGGTCGTCAGTCCCCTAGAACTTAGAACTACTTAAACATAACTAACCTAAGGACATCACACCCATCCATGCCCGAGGCAGGATTCGAGCCCGCGACCGTAGCGGTCGCGCGGTTCCAGACTGTAGCGCCTAGAAGCGCTCGGCCACCCTGGCCGGCGAGACGGAAGTAAAGTGCAGGGAGAACAAAAACTTTCAGGTTACCTGTAACTTGGTAATTCTCTCAGAGACAGCATAAGATTTGGAAGATCAGTCGAATGCGCTGGATAGAGTTATGAGAAGAGGTTGTTAAATGAACATCTACAGAACTATGTAAGGATAATAGATGTGCTAGAATTACATCAGGTAATGCTAAAGGAATCAGATTAGGAAATGAGACACTAAGATCTACAAGAGTTTTGGTGTTTGGAGAACAAAGCAACTGACGATGGCAGAAATAGAGGGATATACAAATCAGATTTTAAAGGCAAAATTTTCTTAAAAAGAGAAATATGTTAACGACTAATAGAGTGATTCATTTGCACCTACCTATTGGTTTTATGCAACCTGCAACCCTTTCAAAAACCATGCGCGAGATTTTCATATCCTGTGGCTCACTGTGCATGAACTATTAGTCTTACAGAAAAAAATGAGCAGGACCTTTTTATAGGAAATTCAATATAATTAAATTTTGTACTGGATACGTTTTCATTGCAGGCCACAGTTTTCGAGTTATTCGAGAAAAATTGACAAAAGTGGCCTTCAAACGTGTTTCTCTTGAACAGCTCGAAAACCATGGCCTCCAGCGAAAACGTATCCCAGGACAAAATTTAACTACATTAAATTTTCTACAAAAATGTCATGTTCATTTTTTCTGTAGGACTAGAAGTTTGCGTGTAGCGATCGAGACAGTGTGAAAGTCTAGCGTATGGGTTTTGAAGGCGTTGTGTGTTGTATAAAACCCGTATGTATGGATAACTGAATCGTACTGTAAATTTACGTTTTGTCTGCGATTATCTGCCTGGAGTGTACGTTGCAGTAGTTAAGCAGACCCATCAAACAGACTGAAGATTACAATAACAACATGCCTCTATACGCTGCCTAATGTCTCATATCGTGTTCTCATGAACCACACACATGATGTATGTTGGTGGCAGCAGAAATTTTGCATATTCTGCCTCGAATTTCTGTTCTCTAAATTTACCCAACGGTGATACGATAGAGCAACTGCCGTTGTTCTGAACAATCCTATTTAAGTCCCTTGAACATCCTTGTTACAATTTCGAAAGGTACGTATCAACCTGTTACGATGCTGGCAAAACGTCTTTGAATTCGATCGATGTCTGCTATCATGCCTACTTGATAATGACTACAAGCGTTGAAACTGGACTCTAGAATTGGCAGCACTAACGCTTTGAATCGGAGTTATTTTACAGATGCACCGTACCTTCTCAGAACCCTTCCTACAATTTTAAATTTTCTATTCACCTTTCCTGTTATTGATTTTACATGTCCGCCCAATTTCATATTGCATGTTAATTTTACATCTAAACATTTATAAGACTTCCATGCTCCAGGTGTTCAGTTTTAATATTGTATTTGGATAATACTTAGTTATTTGTTATACGGATCTTTTCTTGCACTTATTGGCATTTAAAGCGAGTTGGCTCTCATTTCATCAAATAGAAACTTTGTTCAGACCTCTCTACATTTCCTTACTATAATCAACAAGAACTGAATGTCAAATCTGATGCTACTGAACATATCTGATGTATAATGAGATCGTTAGAGGTCTTGTTACGCTCCCTCGAGGCACACCCGATGTTACTTTTCCACTTTCTGAACACTGGCCACCCAATATAATGTACTGGGCTCTGTTAGCAAAAACCCAAGGAACCTTTCGCTTATTTTTGAAGATACTCCATACGATGTATTTAGTTTGTTAATAGATAATGTAAGACAGTGTCAAACATCTAGGATGATAAAATTCCATTTACAAGATATCGTGTAAGGAGGAAGAAAGCCGTGTTTCAATCCGGTGGTCCTATCAGGATGCATGCTGCTCTTTGAAAAAGCCTATATTTTCTCAAGGAACGTCATAATGTTTTAACTAAGAACATGCTCCGAGATCCTTCAACGGAAGAACGTTAACGATTCTGGGCTGCCCTGATGAATTCTTCTCGCGAAATGAGCCGAGAAAAATCTTCATTTCGGAGCGACGTCGTTTCGACAGGTTTCCTTCTTGAAACCCCAAGGTAAAGGAGATGTCAAGAAGGAAACTTGTCGAAACGTCGCTCCGAAATGATGATTTTACTCGGCTCATTTCGCGAGAAGAATTGATCGGTGCAATTCGTCGAGAAAGCCTGGATCTTCATTGAATTTATTCGGTACGCTTCAAATGCATTGATATCAATGAGAGAGACTGAAACCATGCCAAAAAATAAGATAGGAAATATGAAAATTTAGTAAAAAAAAGGATTCCCCTTCGTCCACAAACTTATCAAACCATATGCCCAGAACATACAGATTTAAAGCTACTATTGCTATTATATAATTTGCTCACCGGTTTTGGCATCTGCAGAAAGAAGGATTATACGTTTAGCATGCGCCTGCTCCAGGAGTCGCCTGACCTCTACCAAGATGTGCGGTTATTAGCCTAATGGGCGTAGTTACCCAGAGCAACAGCCGCTACCGTATTGAGTTTCTCCACGCCGTTAGTTTCATTATTAATGCTATTAAGCATCTCAGAGACAGCAAGAACTGCAACGGATATTACCGCGTCTCCCGCTGCGTAAGACATTTGTAGATCATTCACTTCTCAGGGCATCTGCTTTCTGCTACAAGCTATCTTATTATTAATACATACGGAAAATAAGCAGCAACCAGTTAATTTTGGTTTATTTTAAAAAGAGATTAACTGTTCCGGACTAATCTCCCACTGTCAGATGGAACGCTCCAGATTAGTTTAACATATGCTTCGAGTCCACGATTGCGCTGAGTTGCATCCACGTGATTTTCGAAAACCGTTTATCGACACAATTTTTGTGGGATTTTTTCTGATCTGTTTCTAAGGAATTAACTGAATTTCAATAAAGTGATATTTTCGCTGTCCACTTATGACCTACCAGGAACAAAATAACCTATTCCGTGGAAATCAGCACGGTTTCTGAAATCATCGATCTTGCGAAATTCAACTCACGCTCTCCAAGCGTGATATCCTCAGTACTATGAATAGAGGAAACCAAGTAGATTCGCACTGACAGTCTTTCGGAAAGACTTTCATTCAGTACCCATCGACACCTAAATTAAATATAAGGCTTAATTTCATAATGGGCACGACACAGAACGCCAGTAGAGTGACAGCGCCGCTCCTGGATCAGTGGGTCTATTATTCTCCTTATGTAAGGAAACTGATCACTTGACTATGCCCCCTTATGTAAACAAATCAGTCACTTGCCTAAGATCGTTATATTAACAAAATTGCCATCACATGCTCTATTGCCCTTACATAAACAAAATGGCCTTTAGCTGGCCTTAGCCTAATATAAACAAACCGCCCGATTGTGTTCTTATTTATGTTTATGCAAGTCTAATTATGATCAAATGATTTTAACCTAATCTTAGTGACTATAATTTATGACTTCCACTATAATAACATGACTGTCATCTTAATCATCGTATTTATGACCAAATTAGCCACCACTTACGTTTATGCAAGTCTAAAATGAACTAACAATTTATGACTCATAATGGTCGCGAACACAAGTTATGTTTCTGCAAGTCTAATTTAGTGACTAATTTATAACACAAAAATAGCGGCTCCCGCTACTCCACTTCTCTAGGTCAATTAAGAGATGTATAGCTGACGTCATAACTTTCCAGACACTTTGAAACTGCTGCTGATGCAAGAATCTACTATTTCGTTTTTGTAATTCGCAGCAGAGTTTGTACCCAATGATATTTCTGCAAGCACACCAAAGTATGACCTTGCTACTTATAGTTTTGCGAAAATTTTACGGATTTCCACTCAGTATTCCAAAAACCTGTTTTTCCATCTGAAGTAACACACACACAAATATGAGACTTGAAATGTTTAACAATCACTACAAAGTAATATTTTAACAAATTACATTGATGTCCTTTATTAACAATTTCCACGTTGCATTATTTAACAATAAACACACTGCTGCTACGTTTCAGTGTAAGAAACGTATTCCTACATTATTAGTGTGCTAAAAGCAATGGCTGACACTATAAGGGCGCCTAAGAGGAGAGTGACAACATGACATTACTCTGGACTTGTAGAAAACTGGAAGCAATCCAATTACGAAAGTTTCTACATACATGTATCGTTAAATCACAAAGTAAACAATTTACCACACACATGCTGCTGTTCCCTCCACTACAAATAGAGGGGTGGGGGATGGTAGGATAGAAATGGTAGAGATATGTGGTACGTGGTTCCCTTGAATACCATGAAAGAGGAAGCGGGATGGAATCATGGTTGGTAGTCACAATTTATAATTAAGACAATTTATTGACATTACGCCTTTTAAGGAATTTGAGAATTGTGGACGAGCCGCTAGTTAAAGCTTTGCAAATACAGTTAGAAACCCAGCGTACTCAGTACTCAAACAAACAGTCCATTAAGAGAAAGTTATAAAAAAACTTAACGTGCCAGGCATTTAAAGAAACCTTAAGCATAGCAATTATCAATTACTTCACATAGCCACTTCATCAACCTCCTTAAAACCAGTTATTACATTAAGGTGGCCACACTCAACATTCTTCACTAAAATACCCTTCAAAATTTACTATTTCAATCCGTTAAAGAAGCACTTGTTAAAAGCTCAATTACAAACTTAACGTTGCCGGGTACTAATACCCCTCGCTTTATTTTCCCTTATTAAGAAAACAGAAGTACTGACGAACTTCTGAAATTCAAACTCCAATCAAGGATTTCCCTCAAAATACATATAATCAAAACAGTTACCAATAAAGGGTGACTTAATGAAACTTCAACACTAGTGCCAAGCTAAGATACAGTTATACTACATGATAGAACCACTTGCATAAAAAACTACAGCAGAAACACTGATATTTAAAAATGAATGTTCACGTGCTCAGACGTGTTAATAGAAGACTACTAGAAAGAGTTGCGCAAGGCACTCAGCAGATGATATGCAATTTAAAGTTTAGCCAGTTGCCAGTCGCTAAAATTTGAGGAAACAGGTTCGTACAAGAACAGGTTACATACAATATATATTTATATATCTACCAGATTAACTTGCCTTGGCGGAAGGAAAGTAAATACTAAACTTTTGAATGCGGTACGTGAACAACTCGCAGTGGTGGCCAGGTTCTTAAACACTGCCAGGCCTAGACCTCGGATGACATTTCACTCCCCGCCAAGGCGCTGGCACAGTCAAAGGTTTTTGCGCGAATCACAAAGACATTCGAATAACTGTTAAACATAGAAACACTCGGCGGAACCTTTGACTCAATATATGGGTAAACGTGAAAAGTAACATGTTACACTACTGACAAATTCGCAACTTTGAACTTAAGTACTGTACACATGGACAATTTTATTAATAAAGTGCAGGCTCTGAAAACACCAACATAAAATCAATTGATTACAAGAAACACAGAGCACTAGTAAAACTTCTGAGAAAACTTCAAATAACGGTCACCATTTAACTAGGCCAACTGAACTCTTCCACACCATCTTAAAGTTCGACTATAAAACTCTCACCATAATAATCAAATTTAAAGGCCTCTGAGTGCGTCGGTCAACAAAACCCAATTATGACCACTTACTTTGGCCGGCCGAAGTGGCCGTGCGGTTAAAGGCGCTGCAGTCTGGAACCGCAAGACCGCTACGGTCGCAGGTTCGAATCCTGCCTCGGGCATGGATGTTTGTGATGTCCTTAGGTTAGTTAGGTTTAACTAGTTCTAAGTTCTAGGGGACTACTGACCTCAGAAGTTGAGTCCCATAGTGCTCAGAGCCATTTTGAACTTACTTCATATTACGTACACAATACGAAGGAGCGGGTTCCACAGCTTCGCCACCTCACTTCAAATTTTGTTGCCAGCGAAGTCACAGAACTTGTATCTCCAAGCTGCCCATCTCACCAAAACGCCCGACCAGTTTCACACCACAACATATAACGGTCATCACGCTCGTTCGGCAGTCGTTGACACTCGTCTCCCAGCGAATGTCACGAGATCGAGATCTCTAGGGTTACCCGTCGAAGGCTAACAACCCAATCGCTTCGCCCGCCAATCCGGAAGATACGAGTAAGACACGCGAAAAGCAAAGATAGCTTAGCTCAGCCAGAATCGATCTCAACGCTACTAAACAAAACAACTCTGGCGCCTGCTCGCCACGGCTCAGTATGCAATTAAATTAAAAGAAGCAAAAAATGTCTTCCGTGATCTGATTCATAGCTGGATACTAATTTTACCCCTTTATCCTAGCGGAGTACGTTATGTAGCTGATGGCTACAATGCACATGCTAACCCAAAAAAGTGCAACACACTACACATTGCTTAAACACTGTAGGGTCTGTGGCACTTCTTGCACAAGAGTAGATGTTACAAATAGCGTTCCACTTCGTTTTTAATGCTCAGACGCATACAAATTTTTTACAGCTCTAATAGGATTTGTATATCTCAACACATTGCTTCCCAGCATTCCTCTTGCTGTCATACAGTCCTTCTCATTTTTTTCTACCATGACGTTGTGTTTCGCAGGAACAACCTTAGACATCCAACCTATCTACACCTGACTCTAGGAACTAAGGTTCCACTACTTTGAAAAGTCACGACCCAAAAGACATATGACAATCATCGTAGGATTTTTGTAGGAGAGCGAATAAGAAAATACTAAGCAATGTATAATTAAAGGATGACAGCCAGAAACAGTTGCAGGATAGAATTTTTTTATTAAAACTCTTGACCACGGTTTCGGTACATATAAACATACCTTCATCAGAAGTAAAACTTCTAAAATTACATCATGCCATGGAGAATAATAAAATAATTATGCCAAAGGCGTCGTCAGTAATTTAAAACATCTCCATTTATACGACATGTGTAATGGGCACAAGATCATAGCGAACAGTTTAACATCGTTGCTTCGCCTATGAACTAGTTCATAGGCGAAGCAACGATGTTAAACTGTTCGCTATGATCTTGTGCCCATTACACATGTCGTATAAATGGAGATGTTTTAAATTACTGACGACGCCTTTGGCATAATTATTTTATTATTCTCCATGGCATGATGTAATTTTAGAAGTTTTACTTCTGATGAAGGTATGTTTATATGTACCGAAACCGTGGTCAAGAGTTTTAATAAAAAAATTCTATCCTGCAACTGTTTCTGGCTGTCATCCTTTATTCTGAAGAATTTTAACAGTTGCTGCTGCAGCCATGTTTAAAATCTTGAAAAATGTATAATTACATTTGCAGTAGATGTCACACTAGTAATAGAAGGCTATTTAATGACATCACCACTTGACAAAAACCCACGCCTCGGCGTGTTGGAGAGCATTACTGGAGCCAAGAATAAATTGGCCAGACATGCGAGGTGGGAAGGTTGGGCTGTAGATGGCATGCGACTTATATGAACAAATACACAAGTAAGACGGTACGCACCATACCTGCCATATTTAGGAAGCAGGGATCAGTTTCAGAGTACTAATAACTAGCCTCATAGCCAACTGGGATAGTTCCATGGCTGACATGCTATTATGAATAATACATTGTTATTAATTGAAAAAGAGCTAGATATTTTCGCACGTACAAACAACACTGATGTTGCTGTATTCTTCACACTGAAGACTGATTGGATGTTGCTCTTCATGCTAGTCTACCCTATAAAAACCTCTTCATATCTGCATAAATGCCGCAACTTAAATTAATTCTACAGTATTCAAGTCTCGATATCCCCCTCCCCCCGCCCCCTCCCCCCCAACTTCTCACGCCACTACCAAACTGACAAATCCTTGATGTCTCAAGATGTATCCTATCGACAGACCCCTTACAATATTTTGATAAGGTTACTAAAATGATACATATTATGTACAGAATGGTGTGCATATTTGATAATCTAGATAAAGAGAGAGATATACCTCAACAAGGAGATGGAGATACTTCAACACATAAGGAGGAGCATATGGAGGAAGAACAGTATCTCAAGTTTAAACAAGTAGCTGCCCATGCATACTGTTGTGTCCTCACCAATGGGCGCAACTCGAGCTGGCAGTTTCTGACTGGTGCCACGAGCAGCACTTTGAAGTTCGCCGCCAACCACAAGCGTGGTCCAATCGGCATTCCCTGTGTCGCCGAAAATGAGATGGACTTCTGTATTGTGATAAGAGGTGACCGCAGCAGTAACATGCTCATGTTCAGCGTAGGTGTATGGCAGTTCTATACACACCAAAAAAAGTTTTGCATCACCTCGGTTCTGAAGGTTAGGTTAGGTTAGGTTAGGTTAGGTTAGGTCAGGTTAGGTTAGAGTTCCGGAACCTGTACAGTAAATTGGAATAGAGATCAATATAAACATCATTTTCGCCCTTTTTATTGCTCATGAAAACCACACATTGCATGTGGTACCACCATACAGCGAGACCTTCAGAGGTGGTGGTCCACATCGCTGTACACACCGATACCTCTAATAACCAATAGCACATTGATGCATGCCTGCATTCGTCGTGGCATACTATCCACAAGTTTATCAGGCACTGTTGGTCCAGATTGTCCCACTCCTCAACGGCGATTCGGCGTGGATCGCTCAGAGTAGTTGGTGGGTCACGTCGTCCATAAACAGACCTTTTCAATCTATCCCAGGCATGTTCGATAGGGTTCATGTCTGGAGAACATGCTGGCCACTCTCGTCGAGAGATGTCGTTATCCTGAAGGAAGTCATTCAAAAGATGCGCACGATGGGGGCCCGAATTGTCGTCCATGAAGACAAATGCCTCGCCAATGAGCTGCCGATATGATTGCGCTATCGGTCGGAGGATGGCATTCACGTATCGCACAGCCGTTACGGCGCCTTCCATGACCACCAGCGGCGTACGTCGGCCCCATACAATGCCACCCGAAAACAGCAGGGAATCTCCACATTGCAGCACTCGCTGGACAGTGTGTCTAAGGCGTTCAGCCTGACCAAGTTGCCTCCAGATACGTCTCCGACAATTGTCTGGTTGAAGGCATCGGTGAAGAGAACGTGATGGCAGTCCTGAACGGTCTATTCGGCATCGGCATCTTTTTGGGTCCACCTGTACCTGTCTCTCTGTATCTCCTGCATTTCCGAACAACATCATTTTGGTTCACTGCGAGACGCCTGGACACTTCCATTGTTGAGAGCCCTTCCTGGCACAAAGTAACAATGCAGACGTGATCGAACCGCGGTATTGGCCATCTAGGCATGGTTGAACTAGAGACAACACGAGCCGTGTACCGCCTTCCTGGTGGAATGACTCGAACTGATCGGCTGTCGGACCCCCTCTGTCTAATAGGGGTTGCTCATGCACGGTTGTTTACAACTTTGGGTGGGTTTAGTGACATCTCCGAACAGTCAGAGGGACGGTGTCTGTGATACAATATCGACAGTCAACGTCTATCTTCAGGAGTTCTGAGAACTGGGTTGATGCAGCTGCTGTTCATAGCTACAGTTTGTAGTGGAGATCAGCCTACAAGACTTAGTCTACAAGTTGAGTAGCTTCTAGCCCCCACATAGGGACAAGTGTTTATTACATTTTTTGACAATGGGGTGCCCAGGACGGACATAGCATTGTAGACATTGTGTTCAGTAATGCACGCCTTGACAGGCCGCTGCTTAGTTGGATCTGTCCACAAGCACATCCAACGAGATGCTGTACAACTTTAGGTAAGTATCGCAGTGCAATAAAGTGTATACCTGTGTGTCACTAATTTGTTTTGACTGTCACTGTTTCTCTGACCATCTTGGAGCACCTAAACCTAATAAGACATGCGCAAGCCGTTCTACCCTTATGACCCGTACACATCACATAGGATATGTAAAATATTCAAAATAGAAAGAAATGTCTAGTAAGTTAGCTATCGAAGAGTTAAAGTCATTTGTTAACATAAAATAATACCATTTAATGAAGAAGGTTCTACAGCGGCTGTAACGCTGCCCTTCATTTAAGTTACCATCAAAAAGACGATTGTAACAATGCCATGCGTTAGTTCAGTGTACTGAACTTGGAAGAATGCTTTTAGCTGTCAAGTGAGCTCAGGTATATCTATGCAATTTTACAGGCTCATTATTGTGCATATGAAATAGTTAACATCTTGTCAACCAAATACTGAAATAATTGGTTTGAAATTATGTATTTAGCGACTTTAGGTTTGTAAATTG
Organism: Schistocerca nitens; assembly: GCF_023898315.1. Taxonomy (NCBI): domain Eukaryota; kingdom Metazoa; phylum Arthropoda; class Insecta; order Orthoptera; family Acrididae; genus Schistocerca; species Schistocerca nitens. Next base: position 915,008,203 of record NC_064616.1, read on the forward strand.
TTTAACTGCAACCTAAACTTAGTTCATTATTATTAAGGTGATTATATTTTTATAATTTTTTACTGGGTGCTAAAACGAGGCTCACTTTCACATGCACTGCTCTTAATACCATAGACACTGCTTTAATGACTTTGAGGCATCCACTAAACCACACTGCTTGTAAGTAATACTGGTACAGGTTACAGCACAACTTTACCTTGTGTTTTTTTCAACCTGTATCTAACAAATAATGCATTAAGACATTTTAAAAGTGAAAAAATTCCACCAAGGTGAGCACTGTAGAAAGCTTTCAGAATAGGAATGTCCTCGTATTCAGAATATTTGATGGAAGCTTAACATTAGTTGCGCCCTCAGGGCTAAATATTACTCCATACCTCCGTCACATATTATCTACAAAATCTGCACCCTTCTACACTTGCTGTGTGGAGTTTTTTCTCTGGGCTACAGGTCAGTGTTCAAGGATATGTAGCACACTTAAAACGTGTGGCATAGAATGTTCGTCCGCATCTCGTGGTCGTGTGGTAGCGTTCTCGCTTCCCACGCCCGGGTTCCCGGGTTCGATTCCCGGCGGGGTCAGGGATTTTCTCTGCCTCGTGATGGCTGGGTGTTGTGTGCTGTCCTTAGGTTAGTTAGGTTTAATTAGTTCTAAGTTCTAGGGGACTGATGACCATAGATATTAAGTCCCATAGTGCTCAGAGCCATTTGAACCATAGAATGTTCATTCCATGCTAATTACAAGAAGCTGCTGTTTGTGTGTAATTTGTGTAGGCAATTTTCCAAAGAGATGGAAAAAATTATTCGCCGTAATTTATTTAAAGCTTGTTTTCATATATTTTTTTTTATTAAATGAAGTGTGTCAAAATGACATTTGTTACAGAGTGAATATATATAAAGTAATAAATGCCTCAAGACCTGCCTCTACTTCAGGATTCAGGTTCACTTTTAATGAAATCCAGCAACAGAGCTGAGTTAAATTGCTGCTGCAACTAACATAAGCTGGAAAATGTTGCTCTCTTAACGATTCTGAATAACATGTCTACATTTATGTGGAGTAGTATGATCTGTTTATTATAGTGTATATGGATATTATGTATGTACACTTGAAATATGTGCTATTTATGAACACAAATATCTACGTTTGACGGAATTGTGGAGTATAATGCCCTGTCACTGCACATCTCAACTCCACTCCCACGTTGGGGAGTGTGCATATGTGCATAAAAAAAATACACTCCCAGCAGGTGGAGGAGGATACAGGATTGCTTGAGGCAATATATATAGTGAATCACCTAAAACTTGCACCGCAGATATTTCAGAAATGAAAAGTGCTGTTGGTTTCCAGTTTTCACAGAATGTATTAGTAGGCAGGGGCTCATATTGTCTGCCAATCAACAGATTGTAACAATACTTTGAAAGCGTATTTTTCTGCAAACATACACATTTTAAATTGAACAATGCCTATTGACATTAACAAACTAAAAGTAGGATACATTAGAACAGGGCTTCCCAACGTGGGGTCCGCGGACCCCTTAGGGGTCCGCCGGCTCTTTCTAGGGGGTCGGCGGCCACCCTTCACCAAATCGTGTAAAATAATGAGTAAAATTATTGAATTAAAATGTGAAAATCAAATTCATCACTTTTTTTTCGTGTGAAAAACATGTGTACTTTTACTTCAGGTTGTATTCCCAAGCAGCCTTTGCGGTTCCTAAGTGAGAACGCATGCACAGAATGCGGATTCTCTGATCGACTGTTTCGCAACAATACGGGGGTCGTTTGTGCGCCGGCTCACGGCGGTAGATGCGCTGATACCTTTTACGCAAGCGCGGAGCGAGCTTCGTCGACCAATCACAGCGCTCGCTGGCACGTATGCGGCCCCAGGCATCATTAAATGTTAAACTTGCTTTGTCAGTGCACTACCTATTTCATAAGTCGATTTTTGGCCTTAGAATTGTTTTCATTCATCTCTAAACCAAAGACTATTGATACTTTGGGGGTGGGGGGAGGGGGGCTCATTGGGAACATGGAACTAGCATTAAGAAGCTTTCAGTTCCCATGGGTTTCGCTCTGAAATTTAAAGTTACTGTGCTCTTGACTGACTAGGGGTCCGCCATGGATTTTCGACTGAAGAAGGGGTCCACCAGTTGAAAAGGTTGGGATGCCCGGCATTAGAATGTCAGTGTTGTTGGTTGCAGGATTCTAGTGTGAATCGTTTACGAGACATCGTATTTTGACAAGTTCCCACTCTGACACTTGTACAATACCTGTGGTAGCACACATTAAAGGACAACACAAGTGCATACACTAGTCATGTGGATACTCACCAGTAAGGAGACAAATGACCTTCACAAGATGTGCCCAAAATGACCAGCAGCAGCAGCAATATTTGCTTCCAGTCTAGTATGGAACGACTGCTGCATGTGTGCAAGCATTTCAGCGGAGATGTCCGAGCACGCTGCAGTAATACGTCATTATATATCAGCGGGTATAAGGTGGTATGTCCTTGTAGACGGAGTTTTTCAGCTTTCACCACAGAAAAAAGTCTACTGCCATCAAATCTGGGGAATGGGCCAGCCAAGGTGCAGGTCCTCTGCTTCCAGTCCAACAATTTGGAAACAGTTCGTGATGACATGCTGTACTATGTCGTGCACTATGGACTGTACAGCCATCATGTTGGTACAGCAGGTTCTTCCTAGTCCGCAGAGGAACATCTTCTAGCATCGATCTAAGATGGTCTGTTAGGAGGCTGCAATACTTGTGCACGTTCTGTGTTCCATCTATGAAAAATGGACTTACGAGCTGATGGTTCACTATCCCACACCACACGTTTACACACGATGAACGCTGATCTTCAACCTGATGAAGTCAACGGGAATTGTCAACAGACGAATAGTACGTGTTTCGGCGGTTTACCTGGCCATGATTGGTGAAGGTGGCTTAATCACTAAACAAGATACACAATACATGGTTCAAATGGCTCTGAGCACTATGGGACTTTACTTCTGAGGTCATCAGTCCCCTAGAACTTAGAACTACTTAAACCTAACTAACCTAAGGACATCACACACATCCATGCCTGAGGCAGGATTCGAACCTGCGACCGTAGCGGTCGCGCGGTTCCAGACTGTAGCGCCTAGAACCGCTCGGCCACCCCGGTCGGCGATACACAATACATCTGGAGTATCCTGTCTTAACGCCCTGTACAGAAGTGAACATAAATCTTATAATTGTTTCCATGTAGCTGTTGGTGGAGAGATATGTGATAGGGATGGAACGTATGTCGATAGGGAATGCGTAGGACACTTGCCTGACCCATGCCACTTCCTCTTATGATTGTGCTGTAGATAACGTGCGGATCAACTGCAACAGCAACAAGAACATTAATGTCTTCCTCTTCTGTCATCACTTTTGCCTGCTGTTACGTTGTCTAGGTGGTACACTACCACTTTCACGTAACTGGTCGAATAGGTTGATAAATATTGGGATGTGCTGCCACATATACCGTACATGAACGAAGTGCATTCTTCTTACACTCTCCATACACCATGAGCATGTCGGCTTCTTCTGCATTGGTCAATGCTATCGTCCACTCACGACCTAGTGCTTGTACTGTCACAGACTATCCGAATAGCACCGAATAGCAAGTCGCAGTGCTCTCAAGGAACAGACAAGCACACTGTAAGCAAAGACAATAACATCGTATCTTGCAACAACATAGGTTGAATGTCACAAACAAGTGTTGGTGTGGAAAATTTTGAAAATACGATGCCTCATAAACGACTCACAGTGGTATCCTGCAACGAACATCACTGACTTTCAAATTTACCCCCTTTTTAGGTTGTTAATGTCAGTATGTATTTAAAAAAGTGTACATTTGTACAAAAAGTACACTTTATAAGTATTACTACAAATCTGTTCATTGGCTAACAATACAAGCCAATGACCACAAATAAATTCCGTGAAACCCGCATATCAATAGCATGGTGCGTGGAAAAGCGTCTGTCTATGAGCTTCCGTATGAGCTCTACTTGTTACGAATTTTCTTCATTGTCATTTAATGAAACGTGTGTGGAAGGAAGTAATACGTTCGCGAACACTTCCTGGACTGCACGGTCTCAGAAGTTTAACTATAAAGCTCTCCGTGGTGAACATTAGATCTCTTTTATCGTCTGCCACTGGAGTTTGATGAGCATCTCTCGAAATCTCTCGCGTACAGGAAACGAAACCGTGACGAAACGTGCCGTTCTCTGTAGGATCCTTTCAGTTAATTCTTCATGATAAAAGGCTGTGACGGGTTGTTCCTGTTTCGACATAACTCTGACACCTCATATATTTCCGAAAAGAAACAAAATGCGAACAATGCAATTGCCCAATGTGCACCTATGTCAGGGGCTCATACAATAGGCAGGAAAGAATAATCCATAAAGGTCAACGAACATCACCTTCAACACAAAGTTAGGCTTTTCTACAGAAATTAAAACTAGAGGTACAGTTAGTGATGGCAGACTTAGCTTCACTGTTTTAAGCCTCATATATTCTGGAATATCACACTTTACAGAATGACAACGGCGCCGCTGTTTCTGCTGTAATAAAAAAATGGTTCAAATGGCTCTGAGCACTATGGGACTCAACTGCTGTGGTCATAAGTCCCCTAGAACTTAGAACTACTTAAACCTAACTAACCTAAGGACAGCACACAACACCCAGCCATCACGAGGCAGAGAAAATCCCTGACCCCGCTGGGAATCGAACCCGGGAACCCGGGCGTGGGAAGCGAGAACGCTACCGCACGACCACGAGATGCGGGCTCTGCTGTAATATGCAGGGCAAGGTTTCCCTGCACAGTCCTGCAGCCTACTGTAAACAGACCAGTTACTACGCACGTTCTACCTACACCGTTCGATCTACTGGTGTCTCTTGCTCGGCCCTGCTGTACTGCTGACGGTATCAAAAGTTAAATACACTGTGAAGCGTTTCACATACGCTTTAGACAGTGCTTCCCCTGCTCTGGTATGGCTTGTGACATTTGCAGTCGTCTCGTCGATATGCCGGTCTTCAGTCATGAAGAAAAATCAGATATGAAATTAATTTACGGCGAACGTCACAGAAATGCAAACACACTGTAGCAGCGTTCGCTGAACGCTACCCACATCGACGACGTCTTTCACGTCATAGCATATCAAACATCTGCGCAAGTCTCATGGAAACTGCCTGCTGGACACGCAGGAAGCGTCAACATAAAAACACAGCAACTAACAATGGCAACAAATTTGCTGTTTTGGCTGCTGCAACACACTATTCTCAGGTGAATGTACGACGAATTGCACGCAGTTCTGCAAAAAAACTGTAGTAGTCTGTGGAGAATTTTGCTCAGTCATGTGTTTCATCCGTATCATATCTCACTCTGCCAAGAACTGTCCGGGAATAACTGTGAACCCCGTATTGAATTTTTTCATTTTGCAATTTAGCGGTTACACGGTCATCCTGACATCCTACGTGATGCATTGTTTACGGCTGAACATTCGTTCACAAATCATGGTCATGTGAATCTGCGGAATATGCACTGCTGGTCCGTGCAAAATCCGCACTGGCTTCCCGTTGCTCACCAACGAGAGTGGGATGTCGTATTGTTGGCTGCGGCATCAGTGGTACTCATATTGTAGGTCCCTATTTTTATCATGGAACAGTAACTGGACGGCGACAAGCATCATTTCTGCAAGGCACTCTACACCTTCTCATCAAGAACGTGGACTGAAAACGCGTCTCCCAATGTGGTTCCAGCATGAGGGATGCCGCGCACACTACTCACGTGTTTCCAGGTAAGTTGTAGATGAAGTGCTTGCAAGCAGGTGGATACGGTGAGTAGATCTTGTGGGTGGGCAGCCTGGTCCCTCGACGTAACGTCGTTAGACTTCTTTCTCTGGGGCAGGGTGGAAGAGTGTGAATACCACGAGCCCCCAGTGACACCAGAGGATATGCTACAACGCATTACCACTGTGTGTGTATGTGTGTGTGTGTGTGTGTGTGTGTGTGTGTGTGAGCGGCAATATCTGTGGAAACACTACAGTCCGAGCAACGCGCACTTGTTCAACGTCTCCACAAGTGGATTGATGCTGATGGGCACTTCGAACATCTGTTGAGGTGACACAGGTTTGTGTGACGTGACGTCACCGTTTATTTGTGAGTGCGTATTCCGTGCCGGATGTCACGTACAAACCTGAAGTTTCTGTGGGCTGTGTGCCACTAATAATTGTGTTTAGGACACTAGAACCACGTCTTATCACTAAATTAGTTTTCATTTCTGCAGAAAAAACATACATGTGCTATTTAAAGATACGTAACTTACTGTTGAAAGCGACGTTTGTTTACTATTACGGATTGTGCATTGCTGCCCATTGTGTGAGCCCCTGAAAGCAGGCTGCAGGACACTGCACGCAACCATTGCTATGCGCAGTACAGCGGAAACCGCGGCACCGTTGCCATCATTTAAAGTCTGATATTTCAGAATGTATGAGGTATAGAACAGTGAAACTAAATCTACCATCACTAATTATATCTCTAGTTTTCCTTTCTGTAGAAAAAACATATATGTGTCATTTAAAGAAACCTAACTTTGTGCTGAAAGTGGCGTTCTTTGACCTTTATGGATTATTGTTTCCTACCCGTCGTATGATCCTGTAACAAAGGTGCATTCCTGGCCAATTGCGTTATTCAGATTTTGTTTCATTTCGGAACTATATGAGGTGGCAGAGTTAGGTGGGACATCCTGTATTATCGCACAATAATAGACCTCTCCGCCTATTTATGGGCAATATGTTACATTTATTTACAATGAGGGCTACTACCAACGCTTTGACCAAACGTCGATCCCTGCCAGAGTCCCGCATGACGCTACAGTCTCCTGGCAATGCATTCGCGAACATCCTACTAGAACTTCCAACGTGTTATCAACCAAATCATAATTATATGCCCCATGACACTATCTTGTGCTACTCACGGAAACACTTCTACAGTTAACGACTGCGCCCCGTGAAAGACGATGTGTTGAGTTTTATCTGCTAGGAAGTTCTGGAATCAGTCACAAACCTGGGCCATTATTCCGTAGATTCGTCTTTTACTCACTAAGCAACAGTACGACACGGTTTCGAATGGCTCCTAGAACTCGAGGACCACGGCAATAGCCTTGGCGCCGTTATCTACGCTCCACTGGATTTCAGTTACGAACAAAAGGACTGAGACTCAAAACCAATTAATTGAATATAAACTATCTGATCAAAAGTATCCGAACGCCCCTATGTAATGCGAAATTTTACCGCTAGATGTGAAAAGCGTCAGAGCCGCCAGTATAAATGGAGGCTAATAGTATCGTGTTGCCAGTAGGGAAGTAGGTACTACATCAGAGTGGCTAGGTCGGGAGAGCTGAATGCTAGGTCGGGAGAGCTGAATGACTTCGAACGTGGGCTAGTCATTGGATCTCATATAAGTAACAAATACATCATGGACGTTTGAGCTCTTCTAAAGCTCCTAAGTCGACTGTTGGTGATGTGACTGAGAAATGGAATTCGCAAGCAACAACCAAAGCTAAACCAAAACCAGGCAGACCTGATTTACTAATAGACAGGGATCGTCTGTGGAAATCGGTTCTAAAAGATTTCATGTAATCAGTCGTGGAATCACTCGCGATTTTCAAAGTGCTACCACCCCTCCTGACATTACAGTGACTGCTCTCATGAAATTAAAAGCAATGGGGTACGATGGTCGAGCAGCTGCTCATAAGGCACATATGCTAAGCGACGCTTGAGGTGGAGTAAAGAGCGACTTCCCTGGACACCGAATGAGTAGTAACGAGAGACTGGGGGTGAAGAATCACGCTGTGCCCTATGGCCATCCGATGGGAGGGTTTGGGTTTGGCGAATACCTTCAGAGCGTTACCTGCCATCGTGTGTATTACGAACAGTGAAATACGAACAAGGTGTTGTTACGGTATGGCGGTGTTTTTCGCAGTTAGTGTGTTTCCCTTACTGCGCTTTAGAAAATGCTAAATGCAAAAGGACATTAACACATTTTACAATATTTTTTTACTGCGCACAGTAGAGGAACAGTTCCGAAACTATGATTTTTTTTTGTATCAGCATGGAAATGCACCCTCTCATAAGGAAATCTGTGAGACAATGTTTTGTGGACAATAACATTCCTGAAATGGACTGGCCTGTCCAGAGTCCCGACCTGAACCCGACGGAACCGTTTGGGATGTGTTAGAACATCGACTTAGTTCCAGACCCAGTATCCAACAATACTGCTTTCTCTGGTTTCAGATCTTCGGGAAAGTTAGGTTGCCATTCGTCCACATACATTCAAACACCTCACTGAAAGTGTTCACAGTAGAGTTCAAGCCATTATAAAGGCAAAGGGGTCCGGATACTTTCCATCAGATAGCATACGTCTCAACTTGTTGATTGCATTTCTCTAAACGCACTTTCATTAACATATCCACCGAATAAATTATGTAACTGTGCACCACACTCTTCCCATCGTCTGTTACCGAACTTGCCCATGGAGTTGGTACAGTTAGGGACGGGGAAACAGAAAAATAAACGAATTGAACAGAGAGTACAAAACGATCTATAATACAGGAGGAAATATATATCCTGTCACAGAAAACAGTATAAAACGTACTAATATGAATGATATTGGTAGATCGAACATGTAAAGCGTTCGTACTGTGTAGTATTGTCTCATAAAGAGGTATCCTGGCATGGTTAGCTATGTAAAACGTGCTAATGGTTATTCCCTGTATTATTTGCATCTGCGTTGACTGGCTGACTGGGTTGGGTCGTCAAATACAAAAACTGCTAGTATAATTACTTTACTTTTCTGTAAACTCTTATTTCATTTACTAGGTCAGGTATCCTAATTTGAAACTGATAATATTTCTTACAGGGCCCAACCGAAAATCTTAGCTCACTTAAATCATGCAATGTAAAAATTGGGCCAGCCGCAATGGCCGAGCGGTTCTAGGCTCTTCAGTCTGGAACCGCGCGATCGGTACGGTCGCAGGTTCGAATCCTGCCTCGGGCATGGATGTGTGTGATGCCCTTAGGTTAGTTGGGTTTAAATAGTTCTAAGTTCTAGCGGACTGATGACCTCAGATGTTAATTCCCATAGTGCTCAGAGCCATTTTTTTTGTAAAAATTAGAGCACAACACCTACATTTACCCAAGAAAATCTGTCTTATTATTTAGTAATGCGTTGAGAATTTGATGGGATTGTAAACATACGAGACATCAGTTTCTTTTAAGTATTCCACTCAAATGACTTATTTGTCAAGCATGATTGATCTGACTGATAAACATAAAGAAAAATACTCTTATCAACATAATGTACGTGCAAGGTCCCCATACCAATAAATTAAAAAAAATTATCAGTGTGTCAACACTGATTATTTAAGCTACCACAGGCAGCATGGGCAGCACGTATTATCCCACAGCAAACTGTTGTTAGGGAAGGCATGAATAATGTACACAAAAGAACATCGTGACTTTTCATCAGTTTATTTTATATATATATATATAATTCACTTGATATTTGGTTGTCATTTTCATTGCATAATCTAAGTGAATTTCACTTACGATGTGACATTCGGCTGTCAATTTATGCGTCCAGGGATGTCATTCCATGCAGAAGCTGCAGGTAATCTCGTCTTTCGAATTGCATTTTATCTATACTAGGCACCATTGGGGTGAAAAGGGAAAGAAGAATGCCACAGTCCTTCGGTAGCTCTGATGCAATGGGGTCACGCTGTAAAGTGAGGTCTGCATTGGGTCTCGGTTCCAATCTCGATGGAGGCTAGTTTTTATCCTCATTCTGTCACAGGAGTTCCATCAGCCAAGCAACAGGTCAATTAAGAAATCTTAAGAAAACTTCTGCACCATATTGCTCCCCGGCAAGAAAAGTGACACAAGTCGGAAACCGGCAGTTTTCAGTTTGTCACTGAAAGATACGTGTGAAGTGACACAGCGTGCACAGAATATATAATGGAATTTACTGCCAAGACTACTTACTCGAAATTTAAAAGAAGCTTATACTACCTCAATATAAATTGTATAAAATTAATTCTGTAAGTCAAGTTTTGTCAAGTATTGCATTTTTGAGTTGTGTCACAGTCCTTGTGTGGCTGCTATATGTCCTCTCACTACTTCCAGTACCGAAAATTGTAAGGAGGGAAAAACGTATGATACAGCACATGCACATGCCTTCTTCAGCTACAGCCGACGTAATTTTTGGTATTTGTGGATACACAACTTTATTTATGAAATTTTAGCTCTAAATAATTTCATAGCGGATTTCCTTATGCATCCACTCCAACTGCCAAATTTCCATACGGCTCGAGTAGTCCGAACTGCGTAATATCTTACTTGTTTCTGCCATTTTAGGTATGCTCATGTCACTGATATTTTATGTTTTATTAAAATATAATTTCGTCGTAAGGTTATCGTGGCAAATTATAGTCTATTCGTATTAGTACAATGCGCATTTTAATAGCGTTTTCCTATTAGTTTTATTGAACACAACAGTAATATAAGAGAGAAATTAATCACCAACAATATATTCTCTAATATTATCTAAAACAATCTGACAATGCTCAATTAGTTTACCGATTCTATATCTTTTATAAAGCTAATTGTTCGGAATGAAAGATGTCGTCAAGCATTTTCGTCCGGAAAGATATTTTCTTGACGTTTGTTCGACAAGGAACAGGTGTGGTTAATATTTGAGGCCGCAAGATCAGCAGGATAAGTGTGTGAAGGATGACTTCCCAAACAAACTCCTGGAAAGTTTTGTCTGTGAAATAAGCTGAGTGCATTATAGTGTAGCAATAACAACTGATGCACTTTTGTTGGTCGTTTTTCTTATTCTGCGACCGAACTGTGACTCAGCTGCTGGAAAAAATGCCAGCGGCCACGGAAACACCCCTGCGGCGGAGTCCGTTGTGCCCCACACCGTTTTTGTGCCTCTATATGTCAAATATTGTCTGTTCACACAACCCTTTGATGGTTGTTGCTTTGAATTAGAGCATGCAGTACCCCTGCGCTCTTCCTCTGAATACAAATATCATCAAATATGTGATTCGCGAGACTTCCTGCACGTGGAAAATCATTTATGCCAGAACTATTTTTCAAAATCCTTAACAAACTGTGATTTAAAAAGTACAGGAACTCGTAGATTCGAACTCACGTCTTTGGGTCTATATGGTGCGACATTTACCATTGGATAACTTTTCAGATTCTCCACGGACCTCCCGCACCCGAAGAGCAGAATAAACCTCCCTCCACCTTTTCTTCCTTAGGGGCTGCGTCCACCCCTTTTAGCGTTTCCTTCAGCTGACATACCTTGCCTAGAGGCCTGGCTTCATTGCAGATATCTCTGTTATCTCTTTCTGGTTCCAAAGTGATCGCAACTTATTATTATAGCAATAAAATAATGGCGCTTTGCCAAAAATACATAGTTTTCTTTCGGCCACGATGGAAAAAAAAATTGTACAACTATTAAACTTAGCTTGTCTAAAGGAAATTGGAAATGTTAAGTTTAAAGAACTCTTCTGCCATGATAATTTTATTCTTCTTTCACTAAAATAAAATTATTTGTTCAGCTGGACTGAAAAACCCCTTTTTTGTCATTTAAAATATAGCACTCTTTCAGTTTTTTTCTTTTTTTTTGTGCTACGTAAGGTACTTTTCTTCCTTTGGATTTGAAGCTGATAAATAATAAGTAACAGAAATTTCTTCCCGTGATACAGTTCAAAATGATCATATAAATAAAATATGTCTACATCATTGAAAATTAATATTTGTATTCTTAATCGAAACTCTTTGATCCATTTATTTGGTGTTATTAGGTTTTTTCATTTGCACTTGGGGATGAAATGCTTCAAATGGTTCCTGGGTTTTCGAAGTGAGAAAGGTTGAGTTTTGACACTACTTTCTGTGTATTATTCCTGAAGTAAGTCTTTGATGTTGTATTCTTCTAATGATGTTCTTGCAATATTTATAACGAAATAAATGCAGTTCCTTAATAGCCGGGTATAGCTGACGTTTTTGGATTTGGGAAACAGTTTTCAATCTGGTCGGAGGATATGATTTATACATTCTGCTGTTCTGTTTATTACTGCTAGGTTTCTTTCTCGGGTCCGTATTTTTGTTTGGTTCCTGCAGGTAAATAAGTGCTCTAAACTGTCCACCATTTGACACTTGTACAGTTGGCCTTGGGTTTCAGTTTTATGTTGCGTAGCTTTTCGCCAGTTGGTATGACGTTATTTACTTGCGTCGTACCAGATGAAGAGAATTAGCGAATTTCTTTTGGGAGTATCGGGTTATTGATGTTTTTCCAGAGATTTGTCTATTTATTTGTGCAATGTCTTTTGGTAATAGGATTCGGGCAATCATTCTCCGTGAGTATGGTACACATCTTTGTAGTACTGATGTTACACAGACTCATTAACGTAGCTTCAGTATAACTCAGTTTAGTGTAGTAAAGTGCCACGTAATAGATATTTGTATTTATATGGCCCACATCAGCTGGAATTCTTTGTCTTCTGGTTCGAAGGAGGTGAATAATTTGCTCGTTATTATATTCGGAGAACTTTCAATTAGATTTAATGTTAAGTTAATGAATAATGCTGTGCATTGTGTTTTTTCCTAATCCAAGTCCTCCTTTTTGACGGTGCAGATGTGCCGTGTGGAATGGGGTTTTAAAAACGTTGCCTCTCCATATATACCATCCAGCGCTTTCCTACTGTACGTGCAGTGTCGTTAGCTACATGTACAGTTGTTGCCATATAGTAGACCTTACCGTGCATACAGGTATTTATAGGTGCGATATTCTTCAGTCGGTCTAATTGTGTGGCTTTATTTTCGTTAACTACAGTTCGGATGATGTTGAGTTTGTCCTGCCAGTTTGCTATTAGCATGTCATTCGCGTTAGACGTTGTAATCTTCCATAGTTGTTCCCTTCTTTCTGTTGTTTCTAACCACGTGTCCTGCATGAATTCCTTATATTGTTCTAGTAGGTTAAATTGTGGCTTTTGGTGGTTTATAAAGGTACCGGTCGCACCGGTATAGTCCTGTAGGATTCGTCATGTTGTATGGAGATCACCGTTGTTTTTGATGATAATACTGATGTCATACGCATAAACGTGACATGCGGATTCATGCGGATTTCCTACTGTGGGTTCGTAGGCCATGTAAACTTTCATGTAGCTTTTACAGCGGTGGTTCCACTGTGATATCCTGTCTTGCAGTATGGCTGTTTTGACCGGCATTGGTCGAAATGTGTGACCATTTTGCAAACTGAGTGTCAGAAACGCACTAACATGTTACATTAATGACTGTCCTCAAATCACAGTCTGAGCATTACACTGAGTAAAAAATAGTGATGAGCTCCGTCGAATGCATTGTCAAAATCGCTAAAACCTGACGTTAACTTTGGTTTGCTGGGCCATGTTAGGTGTGTTACATCCAAATATTCAGCTAAAGTATTCAACATGGAGCGTTCTTTTATCGCACTTGTTTGATATTGACCACATATCTTAGTAAGAATTCCTTTCACATTATTATTCAACAGCCGTGTCCGTATTTTATAATCAGTATTAAGTAATGTTATCGGACGGTAGTTTTGGAGTTTGCTGTTTTTTGGTACTGACACTAACAGTCCTTCTGCGAAGGAAGAAGTAGAGTGTCACGAGACATTATCTCATTGTACACTCTTGTCGACTGCGGGCCAATCAAGTACCAGAAATATAAGTGAAATTTGACAGGTATGCCATGCAAACATACTGCTTTCTTCTTCGGTGGATCATTAACCATTGTCTGCAATTCCAATGGCGTTACCCCTTCTAATATAGTTTCGTCGTCTTTCCAATTGATACTGGTTCCTATGTCTGATAAGAAAATGTCTTGTATTTTCACGTTTATTTTGGTTTTGGCTAACATATATGTGAAATGTTGTACGGTGATTTTTGTGTGTCATACATACTGCCTCGGTCGTCTGTTGACTTATAGATGATCTTGTGTTTGGCCCTTCTCGTTTCTCTTTTAATGATGTATGTGGAAACAGTTTCATTTGTTGTATCACTTTGGTGACGTGACTTGATTCTGGCACCCTTCACAGACTGTCTGATACAGGCGAGAAGTTTTGCTTTGATGTCCTTAATTCTAGTTACGTTGCCTGTTAAACACGCCGTATTGTTACATAACACCCGCGGAAGCACGAAATAATATTCCAGTATTTTATTCCGCCAACAGGCTGTTTCCTTCCCAAACTGAATGAGGCATTTTTTGATTTGTGGGTTGGTATATTGTGACCATCAGGTCACCAGTTCTAAGTATTTTGGTTGAATTCATAGGCACTTGTTCCAGATGTTTTCCACCGTTGTCTGAATTTCCGGTTCGCTTAGGAGATTTGTTTTCATCTGCCATGGTCCACCCCCTAGAACCGTTTTCTGCTGTACGTGTCTAAGTACGATGTGGTAAGACGAGTCATCGGAGAAGCTCAGGGGCCATTTTTCTCCATCCATGACAAGAAATTTGGCATTCTTGTTAATACAGAATTGAAATCGCCTCCTATGATTATCTTGTTATTCGTGTTATCAGATTTGAAGCTTCTGATCTGAAAAATTCGCTTCTCTGCTTGCAACCGCATCTGCTCGTGATAGCAGATGCGTTTATGATTAACAAATTCTGAAGTTTTAAGACGATTCCTCTGCCGGATTAGAGTAGCGTTGAAACAGTACCATACATGCGCTCTATGGTTACTTGCGCGTTTTCTTGCTTGACACACGCTCTGATTACCACTCTTTTTGTTGTGCTTTTGTTTGGTCTGCGGAGCAGCGGTCTGTAGAGGAAGAATGGGCAATGGTATCTCACTTATTTACTGGTTCATACTCCATCTGTTCCACTGTCTCTTCCTTTAACGTCTTTTGTGGATGCTTGAGTGAGAATTGCGTGTTTGAATGTTTGAGGGCGTAGCCACTAACGTATATCCAGGGTACATTCATCGCCAACTTGGGCAAGTTCAGCAGTGAACGGAGACTAGAGGTAGAGGCAAAGATAACAGTTGGGATCGAGCTTTGGCGTGTTGTGGTTGGTTATTGGTATAAGTTAGGTCCTCCCCTCCACTTTTCTGAATGGCGAGCGGTTTCTGTTCGCTCCGCTACTGCACTCGTTGTTGGTCCGCCGAGGTAAGTGGCAGTCGCTCTAATTTTGGAATCTGATATCAGAATGTGTAACTTAGTGATAGAATCCATTACTCTGGTTTCTCTCAGTCTTTTATATGCCAGGAGAGAGCTGCAAGGCCTGGTAATTTTGATTATTTTTCTGTAATTTACTTGTGATGTTAGGTGATCGCCCTTTCTGCTGGTTTTGAAACCAGTGCTAGGTTCCCAGGTGTTATAGACCTTCAGTCTCAAGGTGCGAGTGGTTCAAATGGCTCTGAGCACTATGGGACCTAACATCTGAGGACATCAGTCCCCTAGAACTTAGAACTACTTAAACCTAACTAACCTAAGGACATCACACACATCCATGCCCGAGGCAGGATTCGAACCTGCGACCGTAGCAGTCGCGCGGTTCCGGACTGAAGCGCGTAGAACCGCTCGGCCGCCGCGGCCGGCTTTGAAGGTTCGATTCTCAGGGTGTGTATTAGTCTTAACTTGTGCAAACGTGACTTTTTGAGTCAATTTCGCTAAATTCAGTGATGATTTCTCTCTTGAAACTTCGAGTGGCTTTATCTGCTAGCACCCTTCATGGGTTCCAAGCTAACCATTGACGGGTATTGCTGTTCAAAATTCAGGACAATATTAAATGCTGCAAGTAATTTTAAACGGTTTTCTTTCCCCAATCCTAGTGTCCTTTACTTGATTTCTGTATTTATTTCCTGGTGGATAATATCTCATTCGTCGTTTAGTCGCTCCCCTTGCCCCCCCCCCTCCTCCCTCGATGGTGCCTACTCTAAGTGACCGGTTCACGACGAAAAAGGAACCCTCTTGGTGTGAAGCAAATTATAAGAATTCTTAGTGCGTTTGTCCTTAGTCTGTCCAGGATGGCTAGTGGCCGTTGCGGACCGCCTGTAATTCAGTTGTTGCATGAGCATGGACGTGTTTTTTGAGTACACAGCCTTGCTCCTTCCCCGGATATAGTCTCTTTGTTCAAACTGTATCCAGTGTACCGAGTGGAATGTCTAGCGAGAACATAAAGCTAGTGAGACCAACTGATATGCAAATTACGTAACTATTACAATCTTTATCCCCTGTACGTTTACTGTCAATGTATGAGTATAAACCAATACATGAAATATGTGTGCAGAAGAGTAACTCACGTGTACAGTCAAGTAATTGATAATATCCCAGAAAACAAAGCTAGGTATCCCCATATCATTCCTCCGCTGAATGATCGTCGTCGTTCTTTACTAATCCCTTGACAATGAGTCTCAATGAAATGTATGGTACGCCTGAGAGGTGATTTTACTATGCGCTTTCCTCTGGAGGCTCACGTATTCTTGCATTATCAGTTGCTTCAGTAATTCATTTTGCTAGTAAGTCAGCTTCATTTTAGGACTTGCTTCGATTTCATCTAATGTCTACATGTGAGTTCGAGTTCGTGGTTTCCATAGTTCTACGTCTCGTCTTTCATCTTCAACATCGACGTCCATGTATCTTTGGGACAACTGTGATTTTATGACACACTGTTGATGAGGTGTACCGCGTTGCTCTTTTTTCAGGCGGACTTAGTAAGATAATAACCACGACACGAAATACAGCTCCAACATATGACATGATGCTATTAGTAACCAACGAGAAGTGGACCATAAACAAGTATTTTAATGTTAACAGTGGTATAAGAAACGTAAAAACAGAATTGGAGAGACTAATCTCATCAGATATACACGTCTATGGCTTCAAAGCACTAAAACACAATGCCCACAGTTCAGAGGCGGGCACAAAAGATTCACTCCACGAAAAGCCAAGGAACCAAAGCTTGACACAACATATCGGAAAAAGTGATGGGGTGGCAAATTGTGGATGACAACCATCATGCGGGAGTCATGGAAATTGTATTGTATTGTACTGAACTGGGGACCTAGAAACGACGGAGAGACTTCGTCCCCGCCGTAGCCCACAGTGGTACACAACCCTAACACAGGCTACAGCAGTCCACTCATCCCACCGCCGCCCCACACCGAACGCAGGGTTATTGTGCGGTTCGGCCCACAGTGGACCACCCCCCCCCCCTCCCCCACGGGCCCCCGGGGAGCGTCTCACACCAGATGAGCGTAACCCCAACGTTTGCATGGTAGAGTAATATGGTGTACGCGTACGTGGAGAAAGTGTTTGCGCAGCAATCGCCGACATAGTCTAACTGTGGCGAAATAAGGGGAACCAGCCCGCATTCGCCGAGGCAGATGGAAAACCACCTTAAAAAGCATCCACAGATTGGCCGACACACCGGACCTCGATACAAATCAGCCGGGCAGATTCGTGCGCGGGACCGGCACGCCTTCCCGACCGGAAAGCAGTGATTAGACCGCACGGTTAACCGGATAGGCTCGTGGTGGAAATAAATGACAAGTGACATAGCACCAACACGTGACACCACTGATAGTCAAGGACAGGGCATCTCCAGTGAAGTTAACAGAGATACCAAGCAGGAGGACAACTTTAAACAGCAATAAATTGCTAGTAGGAGCCAGACAGTGGAGACAAACGACGCAAATCAACAACCGCCCAAACATGACAGATCACAGGACCATGGACAAATAAAGGAAGGCAAGAGTAAAACACAAGGAATGAGTAAATGCAGATTTCAAGAAGTACAATGATCACAGTTAACGACTCCTTCACGAAGCAACATCATCACTGAAACCAACAGTTGTCAAGAACAAAACAAACAGTCTGACAAAGAAACGGAGAAACATGCAACGCAAATCTACAAGATCTTACGCAGCACGCGTAAACAATCAGAAGAGCAGATGCACGAGTTAGATAAAAAAGTAAACACAGCCATGAAAATTCTTCAACTTCGTCGTAGTTGAAACCTTATTGGGGTACTCATAGAATGTTTACGTCGCCTGTTGTCTCGCAAGCGCGCCGCAGGAGAGCGCGTAAACAGACGTTCTCGCTCAGTCTCTGCCGTGACGGAACTGGGACCACGAGAAGACACAGCACTGTAACACATCGAGAGGAAGACAGGACTTCGTCCAGATACTATCAAACCCTATACTGTTGCACAGATCATGCAGACGATCGGACACAGATTTCTGAGGCGCGGTCAGTTTTATTGGCGCCTTAAGTGAGTGACTCAGGCTTACAAGGGGAGGCCACAACGTTTGGAACTTGGATTTACTGTAAACTTCGTACACTCGTAGTACTCCACGAGGACAACAAAACGCGTAAGCAGTAGCGCCTACTTCTCAGGCGTTATTGAGAAAATCGCAAGATAGTTTCGGTCGTCAAGTATTTACCTGTGAGTTGCCATTTTTACCATAAAGCGGCGGCAGCCGGGTGGTTAGTGTTCAAGGCCCGTAATCACTGCATCGCTGGATCGAGTCCCGTTCGTCAGTTTTTTTTATTTTCAACACAGTCATTTTCTTTACTATTTATAATAAAATTGATATAATGGGAAAATACGTGTAATCTGATGAACTTTTATTAAATTTACAATGTTATTTGGCAGTCTACAAATCTTTATTATCACAAATAATATAATATTCATACCTATTGACTAGTAAACGACCAAATGCATAAAGTGATACTGAAAATGTATGCTTGTCCGTGTCTTCAAAATTGTTCGTATTTAATAGAAAGAGAATGAGAAAGTGCTTCTCTTGAAGACGCTATTAAAATACACACGATACAGCATGACGAATTATCAGCACCGATATTTAAGGAAATACTGCGTTATGCATGGTTTGCTTCAATATTATCGGCTGAAAGCGGTTTTTGAAAATGTTACCGATGTTATTTTTCCACGGAAAACCTCAAAAGATCTTGCATATGCGGAAACAGCATTTATTCAATGCAGCTGGTGCCATTTAACTTAATGTTTTCCATGTTTGTACAAAAAATACCATCCTGCAACTTGTAATGTCGAAAGCGACGATTAAGCAGTCTGTGACGGTCAAAACTTGGAGGTAACAAGTCGTTTCGCGCTCCTTCCAGGTATAAGGGATTTTTCAAATCACGGACAAGCATACATTTTCAGTCTCACTTTATGCGTTTGGTCGTTTACTAGTCAATAGTCATGAATATTATATTATTTGTGATGATAAAAATTTGTAGACTGTCAAATCAAATTGTAAATTTAATAAAAGTTCATCAGATTACACGTATTTTTGCCACTATATCAACACGTATTTTTGCCACTATATCAACTGTAATATAAATAGTAAAGAAAATGACTGTGTTGAAAAAAAACTAACGAATGGGACTTGATCCAGCTATGCAGTGATTACGGGGCTTGAACGCTAACGACTCGGCTGCCGCCGCTTCGTTGTAAAAATGGCCACTCACAGGTATATATTTGACGACCGAAATTATCTTGCGATTTTCTCAATAACGCCTGAGAAGTAGGCGCTACTGCTTACACGTTTTGTTGTCCTCGTGGAGTTCTACGAGTGTACGAAGTTTACAGTAAATCCGCGTCGTGGCCTCCCCTTGTTAGTTTCTGTGGCACCCGGCTGGCGGCCACGTTTATGCCTACTACGGTACATAGACTCACTGACAAAAAAGTTTAGCAAGTACAAGTAGAGGATGAAATGCAGTGAAATAATTGTGTACGAATGAAACTCGTAGGCAGGTTAAAACTGTTTGCTGGAGCAGGTCTCGAACCCGTAACATTTGTCTTTTGCAGCCACCCTCTAGGCTCTGAACTGTCTTACAACGAAGACTGCCAGGACGGTGTTATAAGCAGTGCGTCCGCAGCTCGTGGTCGTGCGGTAGCGTTCTCGCTTCCCACGCCCGGGTTCCCGGGTTCGATTCCCGGCGGGGTTAGGGATTTTCTCTGCCTCGTGACGACTGGGTGTTGTGTGATGTCCTTAGGTTAGTTAGCTTTAAGTAGTTCTAAGTTCTAGGGGACTGATGTCCATAGATGTTAAGTCCCATAGTGCTCAGAGCCATTTGAACCATTTTTCTTATAAGCAGTGCGTACCTGGGCACCTTCTTCTAGTTCGAGATTAGTGCCGTGTTGCTAGACGGTGCCGAACGTTACACCGAGTTGTTGATAGCTACCTCTACTGGCAAACATTCAACGTACATAGACGTACGCCCGTGGCGGGCTTCTCTCTACTAGCACATTGAAAAGACACATGTGTTCAGGAGGATGGAAGTTCAAATCCCGATCCAGCCATCCAGATTTAGATTTTCTGTTATTTTCTTAAGTCACTTAACGCGAGGTGTTGGATGATTTCTTTGCTAGGGACACGGCCGACTTCCTCCCCGAATTCAATCTTGTAGTCCTAATTTAATGACCTTGCCGTCAACGGACGTTAAATCCTAATACTTTTCCTTTCATTCTTTGCTACATTTGAGACGTGATTACAGACGGTGATACAGTTCCTTTCACGTCGAAAGAGAAAATGATGCTACTAATAGCCTTTTGATTTAACGGTTGGACTGAGTCATATGCCCTATTCATTTTCAGAAGACATGTATATAGAAACTACATAGTTCGTTATTAGAGACTTATGTCGGTCGACGACCACCCAATTTGCCGAGGATCATCAGCCACTGGATTTTCATACCGCACCGTAATCTAGCCCTTGATAAACCACGCAGTGGCCTCAAAACGTAGTCACACACACCGAAGAGCCAACGGGCGGAAATGAGAACTGTCGATCACTGCCTGTTGTGAACCATCTATAAGGTAAGACTGGACTCATGGCCCTAGTTGGCCAGACTTGCCCACTGTCCTCAGGCACTTCTCATGGCTCCCATGGCACTCATACAAGAGTACTCGCGTTGACGAGGTTACTATTCGTCCATCTGACATAACTCCCGTTATCCTCACAGGGGAGACTGGGTGGTCCAGCTACTACTTTGGGGTTGAAGGCCGTGTGGTCTGGGGTAGCCGCGCAGTCTCAGGCGTCTTGTTACGGTTCGCGTGGCTCCCCCCGGCGGAGGTTCGAGTCCTCCCTCTGGCATGGATGTTTGTGTTGTCCTTAGCTTAAGTTAGTTTAAGTTAGATTAAGTAGTGTGTAAGCTCAGGGACCGATGACCTCAGCAGTTTGGTCCCATAAGATCTTACCACAAATTTCCAAATTTCTCGTGTGGTCTGGCAGGGTGAAGATTCAGGTAATTTCCTAATGAAACGCGTCTCCCCTACAGTCTCAAAGCGCGCATCTATTATGTGAACCTCCTGTTGCTTTCCTCGTTCTGAAGCTCTGGCAAGGCACTGCCGTTTTATATGAGAGATTTGAGCTGCGTCGAGTGATTTATCGCCGATCTTGTAAACGATCAGCAGTGGATCTTTCAGCCTAAATCCCCACAATACATTACAATTATTTACATTACGGGTTAATTGCCATTCTGCATTAATAGTAGCGGCTGGGCCCGGCGGAGGTTCGAGTCCTCCCTCGGGCATGGGTGTGTGTGTTTGTCCTTAGGATAATTTAGGTTAAGTAATGTGTGAGCTTAGGGACTGATGACCTTAGCAGTTAAGTCCCATAAGATGTCACACATTTGAACATTAATAGTAAATTCCATGCAGGTCTTCCTGCATTTCAATAGTTTTCCTGCACTGCGCCAACGGCCTTGCCGCAGTGGGAACCCCGGTTACCGTCAGATCACCGAAGTTAAGCGCTGTCGGGCTGGGTTAGCACTTGGATGGGTTACCATCCGGTCTACCGAGCGCTGTTGGCAAGCGGGGTGCACTCAACTCTTGTGAGGCAAACTGAGGAGCTACTTGATTGAGAAGTAGCGGCTACGGTCTCGGAAACTGACATACGGCCTGGAGAGCGGTGTGCTGACCACATGCCGCTCCAAATCCGCATCCAGTGACGCCTATGGGCTGAGGATGACACGGCGGCCGGTCAGTGCCGTTGGGCTTCATGGCCTGTTCGGGAGGAGTTTCGTTTAGTTTTAGTTTTTTTCTTGCATTGCAACTTTCCAATACACGCACGCGAACAGCCTTCAGCTAGGAAATCCTGAATCAAAGAGGCATGGGAACAGCTTAGTTAGACCAGGAGGAGGTAAGAAATCGTGTGGGTGATCAAGGAAAATGTGAAGCAGGCTGGCCAGACACGGATTTGGTACACGCCCCTCTTCGTTGTCCTCTACCTCGTCTCACTGGGCTGTTGCGTTTAGACACTTCGACGAGAGTCATCAGCAGGTTACGTCCTTAGATACCTGGCGTCAGCGCCTATCAGTATCTCGTATTTGGATATTATTCCCGTGTACACTCAGTCTTTAGCTCGCGTATTTTTTTTTTTTTTTTTTGGGGGGGGGGGGGGGGTTCAAGTGCCGGCCGCGGTGGTCTAGCGGTTCTAGGCGCTCAGTCCGGGACCGCGTGACTGCTACGGTCGCAGGTTCGACTCCTGCCTCGGGCATGGATGTGTGTGATGTCCTTAGGTTAGTTAGGTTTAAGTAGTTCTAAGTTCTAGGGGACTGATGACCACAGATGTTAAGTCCCATAGTGCTCAGAGCCATTTGAACCATTTTTGGGGGTTCAAGTGCACAAAATATGTTTAAATTATTCAAACTATAGAAAGATTCACAAGAACAGTAACTAAAAAACAGTAATCAGCCTCATTGTGAAGATCCGTTTAGAGAGCTGGGGATTCTAACTGAACTATAGGAGCACGTCTACCATTCCGTTTTCCACTCTTAGAAAAACAGTAATTATTACACTAAGCACTCTGTTATCGATCGTGGAGCAAGAGCTAAATTTAACTCACATGTACCGCGAAAAATTAAACGAATACTAAAAATAGTATTTCCTACCAGGAAATCGAAGTGTGCAATGAACTGCTGATGGAAATGAATTGGATAATTATACTGAAAATGTTTGAAAAGCGAATTAGAACGTTGATAAACCTTTCATCAACTCGTATAGTGGTTTGAACACCACATTCCTTTACTAGGCATGGTCAAGTTGGAGATAGTATGCTGTTGCCTTTGCCTTGAACTGTTTTTCCCAGCAACTTAGTAGGAGGAATTAGAGTTTAAAGTCGGTTCCGCACCCTATACAACTCGGAATTTCTCACATTAGCAGATACTGCCAGAGGTGAGACAAGTGATGAGCAGCCGGCCGAAGTGGCCATGCGGTTAAAGGCGCTGCAGTCTGGAACCGCAAGACCGCTACGGTCGCAGGTTCGAATCCTGCCTCGGGCATGGATGTTTGTGATGTCCTTAGGTTAGTTAGGTTTAACTAGTTCTAAGTTCTAGGGGACTAATGACCTCAGCAGTTGAGTCCCATAGTGCTCAGAGCCATTAGCCACAAGTGATGAGTTACGGATTAAAATCGTAGTACCGATCAGAGATCGAATACCCACACTGTCGGATTCGTAGTCATACGCTACTGACAACCAAAAAGTCACATAACAATAGGAGCATGGCTGTTAAATAACAAATCCATCACAATGAAGGAGTACTTAAGTAATACAAAATAGGGGCTGGTAACAAAAAACGTTACGATTGGTAAAATTTAAAAAATAAAACATTTCACAATATATTTTCAGAGAGTAATGCATGATTCAGTGCTAAAAACAAAACAGATGTGAAAATGAAAAATATTTTATTTGCAGTAGTTAGCTAGGCCTTACAGCTATTCCTCTACACAGCAGCTGCACCGGCTCATACGTTTCTCGTAGAGTTGTCCCAACTTTCCAAAACTCTCGTTACAGAAGGCAGCTACCTGTGCTTTCCGCGAATTCTCTACGCTAGTCTTCAGCTAGTTGTCTGTGCCAAAATGTTGCCTTTATACGTAGCGGTTCATGGGAGAAGAGTTGAAACTCAAGATGAGCCAATTGAGGGTGTTTTGAGACTGATCAAACACTTCCCATCTAAAAAGCTGCAGGAGCATCTTCATTGCCCCTGCAGAGTGTGGCCGAGAATTGTCAAAACAAATGTTCAAACGTGTGTGAAATCTTATGGGACTTAACTGCTAAGGTCATCAGTCCCTAAGCTTACACACTACTTAACCTAAATCATCCTAAGGACAAACACACACACCCATGCCCGAGGGAGGACTCGAACCTCCGCCGGGACCAGCCGCACAGTCCATGGCTGCAGCGCCTTCACCGCTCGGCTAATCCCGCGCGGCTAAGAATTGTCATTACGAACGATATGAATGAGAATTATGTTCTGTGGGCTGCACGACATCAGGCGAAATCTCTAACCAGGACCTCATGCTTGGAGGGAGACATTACTTTCTAGGCATACTACAGACACTATCCAACACATCTGTGCAAAACGTAATCGGATTTTCGCAGTGGTTTCCATTTCGCGACCGTTTGGAACTTGCTTTCCGACTAACCTTCCTAGAACCATTGCTACTGAGCGGCGTATATACACTCCTGGAAATGGAAAAAAGAACACATTGACACCGGTGTGTCAGACCCACCATACTTGCTCCGGACACTGCGAGAGGGCTGTACAAGCAATGATCACACGCACGGCACAGCGGACACACCAGGAACCGCGGTGTTGGCCGTCGAATGGCGCTAGCTGCGCAGCATTTGTGCACCGCCGCCGTCAGTGTCAGCCAGTTTGCCGTGGCATACGGAGCTCCATCGCAGTCTTTAACGCTGGTAGCATGCCGCGACAGCGTGGACGTGAACCGTATGTGCAGTTGACGGACTTGAGCGAGGGCGTATAGTGGGCATGCGGGAGGCCGGGTGGACGTACCGCCGAATTGCTCAACACGTTGGGCGTGAGGTCTCCACAGTACATCGATGTTGTCGCCAGTGGTCGGCGGAAGGTGCACGTGCCCGTCGACCTGGGACCGGACCGCAGCGACGCACGGATGCACGCCAAGACCGTAGGATCCTACGCAGTGCCGTAGGGGACCGCACCGCCACTTCCCAGCAAATTAGGGACACTGTTGCTCCTGGGGTATCGGCGAGGACCATTCGCAACCGTCTCCATGAAGCTGGGCTACGGTCCCGCACACCGTTAGGCCGTCTTCCGCTCACGCCCCAACATCGTGCAGCCCGCCTCCAGTGGTGTCGCGACAGGCGTGAATGGAGGGACGAATGGAGACGTGTCGTCTTCAGCGATGAGAGTCGCTTCTGCCTTGGTGCCAATGATGGTCGTATGCGTGTTTGGCGCCGTGCAGGTGAGCGCCACAATCAGGACTGCATACGACCGAGGCACACAGGGCCAACACCCGGCATCATGGTGTGGGGAGCGATCTCCTACACTGGCCGTACACCACTGGTGATCGTCGAGGGGACACTGAATAGTGCACGGTACATACAAACCGTCATCGAACCCATCGTTCTACCATTCCTAGACCGGCAAGGGAACTTGCTGTTCCAACAGGACAATGCACGTCCGCATGTATCCCGTGCCACCCAACGTGCTCTAGAAGGTGTAAGTCAACTACCCTGGCCAGCAAGATCTCCGGATCTGTCCCCCATTGAGCATGTTTGGGACTGGATGAAGCGTCGTCTCACGCGGTCTGCACGTCCAGCACGAACGCTGGTCCAACTGAGGCGCCAGGTGGAAATGGCATGGCAAGCCGTTCCACAGGACTACATCCAGCATCTCTACGATCGTCTCCATGGGAGAATAGCAGCCTGCATTGCTGCGAAAGGTGGATATACACTGTACTAGTGCCGACATTGTGCATGCTCTGTTGCCTGTGTCTATGTGCCTGTGGTTCTGTCAGTGTGATCATGTGATGTATCTGACCCCAGGAATGTGTCAATAAAGTTTCCCCTTCCTGGGACAATGAATTCACGGTGTTCTTATTTCAATTTCCAGGAGTGTATAATTACGTACGCAAAAGTAAATGTTGGTCAGCCAGGCACAGAGGTTATCGGGCACTGAAAATCAGCTTAGTTGTAAATAACCGAAAACAATTTTTTGCCCTTCTGTTAAGTTACGTCTCATTTATGCAATTATTAGATGACTATAGTAAATTTCATTTTATTTTTTAACTATTGCTAAATGTGACGACTTCCATATAACACAAAAAACTTTAAGTTTTAGTTGAATGTAAAGATTTCTGTGTAACATAAAAAGAAATACTTTCCATAATAAACACTATTCCACGATTTTATGTACCATTTGTATTTGTATCAGTAATACTCCTGCACCATTCTCATTTTCTTCAATTTTCATGAGGACTTACATGACCTAAATTAATTCCTTCGTGTCGAGTAACCGCAATATCGTAGAAATCACTACAGCCCTTACGGTGCACAATTATTTTCCACGCGTGCGAAGGGAGGGACGTTAACAAATAATTTCGATTCTCGGTCAGCTATTTCTTGGGACGTGTTAAACAGATAATGCGTAGAGAAGCATCGTGCACGGAGGAAAATTAAGCGGAGGCAGGAGCGCATATTTGCGCAGCGGGCCGGACGAGGAGCTTGCAGAATAAATGCCGTTTACCTTAATTCTGGCTGCGGCGCAGCGGCTGCAACACAATACTGATCTCCGGCGGGCCCGCAAGAAAATCAAGAAGTGAGCTATTTCCGGTGCCTGCAGCCGTGCCGGCCTCGCTATATTACAGTAATGTTTCTCGTCAAGTGAGCTCTTTAGCGCCAGCCCGCCGTCCCCGCAACCCCCTTTGCATTTCATATTCAAGATGGAGTTTCAAGCTGAATCAACAAAGCGAGCATTCAAGAACAATAGGCTTCGGGAAAAACCAACATTATCATGTCAGACTGTTTAGGTGGACTGTTTCATTGAGGGACAAATATTTAATTTGCGGGCTGCGCCGCGCCGCGAGGTTTTGTTTAGGCTTAACGTTTCTTGCTGCACCTGGCCGCCCCTCCCCTTCTCGTCTCTTCCCGCACCTTCGTCCAGCGAAGAAGACCCAGCATGCGTTATTTTGTGAGTAAACACGAGCTTCCTGGAAATGTGGTCTCTGTCCACACCCCAGCATAAACACGGCCCCGAAAAAGCATTACAAATAAACTGAGCGTTTAATGCAAATTCCATCCGTTTTCCTTGGGTTCGCTTGTTGGTACCCTCAGCACAACACAAAACAACGGGTATAATTAGAGCAAAGAAATTGTGTTATGCCAGGCGCGGCAGTCGTCTGCGTTCCGACAGACATTGCAATGAGCGAGTGCGTGCCTTTTACGAAGCGGGCAAGACACCCGAGACAAAGAGTGCTATGCACTCGCATGTTACAAATGTTCCTCGGTATTGTAATTCCGTGGAAACAGAGAGCATTACAAAAGGAAGACGGCACCGGCGAAAATTTGCTACTAAAATATAAACTTTCTTTGCGGTAATTATATGTCATCCAGATAAAGCCCCACAGGAAAAAAAAATTCTAAAAGGTTTTTAAGTTTCATCTTCCTTACACGTAATTAAGTCATGTATTTTTCGCAGTCCAACAAACAAGTGATGTAGTCGTTGTATCAAACTCGAGAAATTGGGAAAAATTGCCAGCCGCATGGAATAGTATTACTCAGAAAAAGAATAAAGTGTATGAAAATAGGGCGATAAACAGTAACAATTGTAAGAATTATCATACCAAGTTCAGGCTTTGCTCTCTTACAGTCCATAACAGGAGTAACAAGAGTAAAAAGGAGAAGGGGCACTGAAAACGAAACGTGTTGGTTCATTATCGACAAAAGGGCTTAGATCTGATAACACTGCATACGTAAGTCTAATCGAAACGTTAAAAAAACACATATCTCTTTATGACGACTTATCAAACATTTATAACGTCAATGTATAAATTCACTTCTACAGGCAACGAGAGAAAATCGGAAGCTTTGAATTCCAGAAAAAGGCAAGGATACACTGATAGGACACATCCTGAGGCATCGAGGAATAATTACCTCAATAATGGAGGGAATTATATGCAGGGTAAAAAGTGCAGAGGGAGACCGTTGCTTAACAGTAGTTATACAGAGATGAAGAGACTTGCGCTAAATAGATTACCACGGAGAACTGCATCAAACAGGTCTTCGCACTGAAGACTACATCAACAGACAAATATATGTCTTAGTTAAAAAGCGACAATCGTGAAACATGTTTTACACATAAATGAGAATGCTTCACCGAAATATATGAAACTAATTCTTCACTGAACTGTATCGTAACGCACTGATTCCTACAGGAAATATTTCTAATGCACGCTAAATTGAGAGGCACTCTAGAATTTCTGTCACCGCTCTTCAGTAACGCGATTTGATTAGCTGTGAATTTTTCTATTCTATATTTCCCTGATTGAATCTTTCTCATTACACGACAATTACATTCTTAGTAAAAATTTAAGTGGACAGGAAACAACGTCCTTTAACGAAGGGCACATTCGACTGTTCCTCAGGAAGTCAAGTGTTGGGACAGCACTCCACAGATAAGACTCTCTAAAACAACTTTAGCTAACCCTGAGAAAAATTATTTAATGGTTACAACTAGAGTTGTAAAGCTGCCGCTAGTCAGCGTAGAGTGCGGTAGTTTTCCTTGTAGCTTTGGTCAGTTAAGGTTGTATCCACGTTGCTTGTACGTTAGGTGTGTTGCATATCTATAGGCGTTACCATATAATGGTTACTTTCTTTACATGCGATGAGGTCTTCCTAGATCCCACTAAAAACTGTAAGTGATGAACTGCCTACAAACTGAGTGAGTATATATAAAGAGCCAAGTGACCTACGGAACATTTTTGCTCCGCATAGTTATCCTCCAGTCTGTTACTTAAAAAAAACAGTATTTATAGGAAAACTGAAATTTTCAATTTTTAGGTTTAATTGGAAAATTGTTGATTTGTAACGTGAAGAAAAGGGATGTTGTAGTAAAGATAAGTAAAATAATAAAGATTTCTCACTGACAGCAAGAAAACGCAATTTCCTCAACAAAAAGGTAAAATAAAGAAAATCACAAAGCAAACATACATCGAACATCACTTCAATACTTCGTCGAACTTGTGTAAAACATATTTCCGTTATTCATAAACAACTTTCACATTTATCAGTAATAACAGGAAACAATTGTCTTTAAGGCGCTTAAAAATGTTATTAGGAAGGCAAAGAGTATGTGGCATGCAAATAGAACAGCTAATTCACAGGATAAAATTAAAACCATATGGTCAGTTGTGAAGGAAGTGTCTGGTCAGCACAAGATCGACAATATAAAGTTAGTTCGTAGTAAAACTATTTCTGTTACTGATAAATCAGATAGATGTACAGTATTTAACAAACATTTTCTGAGCATTGCTGATGAATTAAATAAAACTTTAGTTTCTACAGGGAATCATATAACTTTCTTAATAAATGCCTTTCCGAGATTGATGTCTGAAATTCTCCTCAGAGACACAGACAAGGGGGAGATTGAGTCAACAATTAAATCACTGAAGACTAAGGACTCTCATTGATATGATGGAGTGCCTAGCAGAATATTAAAGTACTGTGCTGCAAATGTTAGCCCTGTATTTAGTTATATTTGTAATTTTTCTTTAGGAATGGTTAGTTTCCTGAACGATTAAAGTACTCAGTAGCAAAGCCGCTTTATAAAAACGGAGTAAGGGATAATGTAGACAGTTTAAGATCTATTTCTATGCCATCAGTCTTTGCTAAAGTTATTGAAAAGGCTATGTACGTAAGGATAATTGAACATTTTATATCACACGATTTGCTATCAAATGTACAGTTCGCCTTTAGAAGACGTTTAACAACTGAAAATGCTGTATTCTCTTTTCTATGTGAGGTACTGACTGGATGGGTTAAACAAAAGGTTTCGAAAGCTAGGCATTTTTTTTATTTAACTAAGGCATTCGATTGTGTTGGTCGGAAAATATTGCTCCAGAATTTGGACCATTACGGAATATGGGTAGTAGCTCATAGTTGGTTCACCTCTTACTTTAGCAACAGACAGCAAAATGTCATTATTTACAATGTTGAGAATGGCTGTGATGTAGAGCCTGAGTGGGGTACTGTCAAGTGGGGAGTGCCCCAGGGGTCAGTGTTGGGACCACTACTGTTTCTTATGTATATAAATGATATGCCCTCTAGTATTATGAGTAACTCTAAAATACTTCTGTTTGCTGATGACACCAACTTGGTAGTAAAGGATGTTGTGTGCAACGTTGGCTCGGTTTCAAATAGTGCAGGTCATGACCTAAGTTCAGAGTTTGTAAAAAATAAACTAACGCTAAGTCACAGTAAAACTCGGTTTTTACACTTTCTAACACAATTCAACAAAACCTGACGTTTTATTTTCACTGAATGGGTATATGATTAGTGAAACTGAACAGTTCAAATTTCTGGGTGTTCAGATAGATATTAAACTGTCGTGGAACGCCCAGGTTTTGATCTTGTTCCAAGACTTAATGCTGCCATTTTCACTATTCGAACGGTATCTGAAATGAGTGATGGTTCGTCACGAAAATTAGTCTACTTTGCTTATTTTCATTCGCTTATGTCGTATGGTATTATATTTTGGGGTAACTCTTCCCATTCTAAAAGTATATTCTTGGCTCAGAGGTGTAAGTTTAAGAACCTCTTGTCGACCCCTGTTCACGAGACTGGGTATTTTGACACTGACCTCAAAATATATATATTCTTTGCTGTCATTTCTTGTTAACAATATTAACTTATTCCCAATAATAAACAGCTACCACTCAGTTAATACTCGGCAGAAATCAACCTGCATTTGGATCAGACTTCCTTAACTCTCGTGCAGAAAGGAGTGCAGTATGCTTCTACACCTATTTTCAATGAGCTACCACTCGAGTTCAAAAATCTTAGCGCTTTCAAAGCAAAACTGAAGAGTTTCCTCATGGGTCGCTCCTTCTACTCTGTCGAGGAGTTCCTTGAAAATTTAACCTGATTCAATATGATGATGGTATCTGTTCTTTCAGACATGTCCGAAAGAACAGACACCATTGGTGAATTTGCAGCTCCCGAAGAATGAAATTTCAATGAAATCCAGACCTTTAGCTGCTTACAGGCGTTGTAAATATCAACGGAGATGTGTGCCCCGACAGGGACTCGAACCCGGGATCTCTTGCTTACATGGCAGACGCTCAATTCGTCTGAGCCACCGAGGACACGGAGGATACTGCGGCTGCAGGGACTTATCACTGGCACGCTCCCCGTGAGAGCCACATTTTCAACTTACTGTCCACTGTTATCAGATTTACGTTTTAATTTTATGTACTGACACGTTCATTGACCTTGGAGATTTGCTCCTCAGTTTGGTCCTACGGGACTTGACGTGTATATAAATAAATAAATAAATAAATAAAGGTTCTATTAAGTACAGAATAACAATAATTATGTATGCTTGTGCATGTAAACGTTACTTGCATCAAAAGTAATTGCATGGGTTACATATAAGGGTACAAGTTAGTCGATGAACTAATTTTTCTTACTTATAAAACGTGGTTTACATTTTGTAAGGCTATAAAATACACAATGGGGACTAACACCGAATGATGTGCAGTTCTAAGTAAGTGAAGAAAAGTGAGAGAGATAGAGAGAGAGAGCGAGAGAGAGAGAGAGAGAGAAGTCATCGGCCCACAGTTGCTCTCTTACACATTCATACCTGTGATTACTGGAGTCAGAGGGACACATTTTTTAGGTTAGAGTCAGGTTACAGACAGAGAGTATTGAAAGAGATTAAAACACATCACTGCCATAATGTCTGTAGCAGTGCCCAAAGAAATAAAATTTGTATATTTCATCAGAACATTACAGAACTGAAAAATAAGATAGATGAGCTTCTTGTATGTCTAGAAAATGGGGTAAATTCTAAAGGTATAGATGTTTTGTGTCTCTCTGAACACCATGTAACCGCAGGGATGGAGAAATTAAATTTAAGGGATTGCAGATTAGCATCTTATTCATGTAGAGTGAACGTGGAAAAAGGAGGAGTTGCTACTTATATAAAAACTGGACACAAAGTCAAAAATATTGAAACAAATAGTTTTTGTGTAGATCAGATCCTTGAAACATGTGCTTGTGAGTTGCTACTGCAATATACTTCTATAGTAATTGTAACAATCTGCAGATGACCTCAAGGTAACTTTAAGCTATTCATGAAAAATCTAGAGACATTATTGAGCTACCTGACAGACAAAAAGAAGCAGTTAGTGGTTTGTGGTGAATTTAATGCAGATTTCTTAATAGATACGGATAGGAAAAACGAGCTAGAATCTTTGTTTGGTTGTTTCAATCTCTTGTAAATTTTCCAACTCGTGTGCAACAGTGTAGTAGGTCACTTATCGATAACATTTTCATAGTCAGTGCTCAGGCAGAAACAATTAATGTGTACCCATTTGTTAATGGGCTATCTGATCATGGTGAACAGTTAATGGAAGTAACACATATAGCACCTTACAGGATTCAGGCAGGTTCATACAAGGCAGGGAGGCTTATTAATGCGAACAGGATACAGAGCTTTAAGTGCAGCCCAGAAGAGGTAGAATGGGATGAAGTGTACACAGAAAACCATGTTGATGCCAAATTCAGTTTGTCCCACCGTAAATGTGTTTCAATATTTTAGATTTTCTTTCCTGAAACGTTATCCACAAAAGCCATTACAAAGTCAAGCAAGCCACGGATTACTAAGGGAATTAAGATATCGTGTAAGAGGATGAGGGAAATATATGGACAGGCCTGCATAAGTTAGGATCCGACGTTACTTGCTTACTACAAAAGATAGTGTAATATTTTAAGGAAAGTCATTAAGTAGTCGAGAAGCTTTATGTGTTCTGACAGAAATTAATAATGCGGATAATAAGATTAAGACTACATGGAATATTGTCAAATGGGAGACGGGGTAGGCTGACAGTTCACAGCATACCATAGCAATAAAGGAAAATGATGATGTTGTGAGTGATAATTGACAAGTTGAAAGTATTTTTAACAATCACTTTCTGAATGTAGCAGCAAAAATGGTGTTAAAGGGTTCTGTTAAAGAAGCCAAAAATATGTTAAAAACGTCATTCCCCACGACTTTAGCCCTTTAGAAATAGCACCAACATCCCCCACTGAAATTAAGGGAATTATAAATATACTGAAAAACAAGAGCTCATGTGGTGTTGGGGGAGTCTCTAAACAGAATTTTGAAGTGTTGTTCTAATTTAATAAGTGGAGTCCTTAGCGTTATACGTAATGCTTCGCTGGCACAGGGAATTTTTCCAGACAGATTGAAATACGCAATTGTCAAACCTCTTCATAAGGAAGGGGACAAGCGTGACTTACATAATTACAGACCAATCTCATTGTGAACTTCATTTTCTAACATATTCGAAAAAGTTATGTATTCAAAAGTAGTCTCACATTTAAGTGAAAATAATTTATTCAGCGTGTCACAGTTCGGATTCCGGAAGGGTTACTCGACTGAGAATGCTATCTACACATTTACCCATCAAATAGTAAAGGCCCCAAATAACAAATGATCGCCAGTTGGTATTTTTTTTTATCTCTCCTAGGCATTTGACTGTGTGGATCACATCAAACTCATAGAAAAGCTCAGGTTTTATGGAACTGAAGGCTATACACACAGCTGGTGTGAGTCATACTTAATGAGCAGAAAGCAAAAAGTTGTGCTGAATAGCACAAATAATGTCGGGAGGGTGGTAAATTCTAGTGAATGGGGAGTTATCACAAAGGGAGTCCAACAGGGTTGAATTTTAGGTCGTCTGCTGTTCCTTATCCATGTGAATGACCTCTCATTTAACGTTCAACAAACGGTACTAGTACTTTTTGCAGATTACACAAGTGTTATAATAAACCCCATTCCAGAAAAAGCAGCTGAATATATGGTTAAAGATGTCTTTCAAAGAATTATTAAGTGGTTCTCAGAAAATGGACTCTCCCTTAATTTTGAAAACTCACTATATCCAATTCTGTACACCGAATAGAGTCATACCGACAATTGATGTAGCATATGAACAGGGCTCAGTTAGCAGGGTAGATTTCTCCAAATTTTGGGGTGTTCACATTGATGACAACTTGAACTGCAGCTTCTTTCACTCTTCGTATAATCGCTAGTCTTGGTAATAAGCAGATCAGCCTCCTAACGTACTTTGCATATTTCCACTCAATAATGTCTTATGCAATAGTTTTCTAGGTAACTCACCATTTAGACATAAAGTATTGATTGCACAAAAGAGAGCAGTGAGAATAAGTGGCGTTCACCCAAGGACGTCACGTAGGCACCTTTTCAAGGAGTTAGGTATTTTAACTGCACCATCAGAGTACATATATTCGCTAATGAAATTAATTGCAAATAATCCATCTCAATTCGCGAAGAGCGGTGATGTTCATACGTACAACATTAGAGGGAAAAATTGCCGTTCCTATCCGTTATTGAAGCTGTCAGGTGCTCAAAAAGGAGTACATTTTTCAGCAACAAAAATCTTTGATTATTTGCCCAACAACATAAAGTGTTTGGCACGTAGCAGATCAAGTTTTAAATCTAGCTTAAAATAATTCCTTTTGGACAACTCCTTCTATTCCGTGGACGAGTTTCTGTTACAGAACTGTTAAAAAAATGTTCCTCTAAATGTAGTTGCATTTGTAGAACTAAAAATTTCAGTAATATTAATATTAGCGCTATTCGCGTGTGTATATATATATCTGACTTGTTCCGCATCATATTGATAAAATTAACGTGAAAATGATCTACGGAACATGACAGACTAAGACTAAGTATGTTTCTTTCGCTAACAGTGCCATCAATGCTACCGGTAATCCTACTATTTACGGTTTACAACGTCACGTACCAAAACTACCGACCCGTAATTTTGATACAGCGCCACTTTAGTCACCAGTATTCAATTGCGTGATTTGACAACCAGAAAAATTTTCTCTGCTATCTTTCTTTGACTAAATGCTTCCTATATTACACGACAATACATTCTTAGTAATAATGTAAGTGGAAAGGAAATAGCGTCCTTTAACGAAGGACGCCCTCGGTGGTTCCGTAGTAAGCCAGCGTTGGGATAGCACTCCACAGACAAAACTCTGTAAAACAACTTAAGGTAACTGTGACAGAGAATTATTTAATGATTACAACATAATGAGACATTGCATCATGCAAAATCAGAAACCTTAAACGGCAGACAAAAATAATTTCAACTAGCGGAAGTCAGCGTTCTGTTTACACCAGTTTCGAGAAGAGAGAGGGAGTAGTGGGCGGGGAACAATTTTATACAGTAGTAGGTCTCTTACACAAGCCCCTGGTTCTGGCTACGCGAGTTGTTTAGTAAACACGTTCTGTTTACAGGAAAGCAATTACTTCGTAACAATAAGTGTTTGGAAACTCGATGTGTTGCTCGCCTTGTCAAAGTCCCCGTTGGCAATGCGAGTCTGTTTTGAATATCCAGAATATTTTGAGAGTCTGTGCTTTTCTCATATCTGTGCTCAAGGTTGAATTCAGTGGTAAATCAAGAGAATTAACAAAAAAAGCATATCGCATATGTAATGTCTCAGAAGAAACCACTGTCCCTAGTAGTTTCACTGAGATGAAGTAATAATTTTCTACTGGTACTGCTCGTTACAGAAGCTGTAGGAAGTAAGTTTTGGAATTCAGCACAAATCCCACTAGGAACAGTACGCATAGTTTGAACATCATCTCTGACTAACTTGAAAGTTATCGTGCAACAACGGTTTGTCATCCCCCTGCGACGGTTTGTATTTTTAAGTTAGTCGAGCATTTGCATAATACTCTAGCACTGAATAAATCCGTCGGTTTCAGTCCTAGCAGTACGCCACTGAATTCTCTTCGATCTCTTCATTCAAGTCCATTTCGAGAGAGCAAAACGTAGTAAACGAGTTTTGAAGAGCAAAGTCGCAGATGAGTCATTAATCGGCGTCGTTTACTGATGTGTTACACATCTCATTTTCTCCTAAAAACCTGGATACCTTATTTAGTTTCCACTAGAACTGATTGTATATATTCGTTCCTATCAACATAGCTTCCCAATGTTACCCTCACATTTTCAGAAGAGATGAAAAGACCCAGAGGCTTAAATGAAATGCGATAGATAAACACTGTTGTATTATTTTTTCTGTTTATG
Organism: Schistocerca nitens; assembly: GCF_023898315.1. NCBI lineage: Eukaryota > Metazoa > Arthropoda > Insecta > Orthoptera > Acrididae > Schistocerca > Schistocerca nitens. The sequence goes on from NC_064616.1 coordinate 915,044,400, forward strand.
TCAGTTTTCTATATTTATTACTTTTTTGGATGAAATACTACTCACTACAACAGGTGGGCATTTTGTTTAGATCTTTCTGAACTTCATTACAGCAACCCTCCAAGAATACATTCCTATCGAAAACAGTACCAATAGCAAGTATTGCCCGCATCCCGTGGTCGTGCGGTAGCGTTCTCGCTTCACACGCCCGGGTTCCCGGGTTCGATTCCCGGCGGGGTCAGGGATTTTCTCTGCCTCGTGATGGCTGGGTGTTGTGTGCTGTCCTTAGGTTAATTAGGTTTAAGTAGTTCTAAGTTCTAGGGGACTTATGACCACAGCAGTTGAGTCCCATAGTGCTCAGAGCCATTTGAACCATTTAGCAAGTATTTTTCGAGTGCATCTTATTCTGTCTGATATAATATTCATATACATATATGCGATTGGATTGAAGACTACCTTGCGAATAAAACTCAGGGTGTTATTCTTAATAGATATCGTCAGAAGCAAAGGTAGCATCTGGCGTACCTCGGCGTAGTATGATACGGCCGGTGTAGGTTGTATACATAAATGACGGATAATATTTTTAGTAGTCTACTACAGTAGTCTGTTCGTAGACATCGTTAGATAGTTGTAACTAAATGCAGGGAGACTTGCGGACGATCAGTGTCTAGAGAAAATGCTGATAGCTCACTCAAAACATAAATGTAATGTAATGTACCTAAACAAACTGTGCGGTCGGCGATCAATCACAGGAATCAGCCACAATCATAAATTATAATGGTATATATGTGCGAAGTGGCAACATAAATTAAACCGTGGAGAAGGCTGACTCGGATTTACTGGAATATTCCTAAGGCAGTGTAATTCACACACAAAAGATGTCGCTTACAAAATATTAGTTCGAACAATTCTTGAGTATAGTTTCTCGGTCTGGGACCCTTACCGAGCTAGATTAATGAAAGATGTATGAAAGTTCCAAGGAAGAGATACACGATTCATGATGGGTTTGTTTAATCATAGCAAGTGTTACAGAAATGTTCAACGAACTGCAATAGGAGACGGTTCGAGAAGATGCTGTGCGTCGTGGAGAGTCTTATTTACAAAATTCGAGAGAGCGCTCTCCAACATGGGTCAATAATGATGCTACTTGCTCCAACAGAAATCTCCCGTTTTGACTACGACGCCAGAATGAGAGAAATTTGGGCTCGTTCAGAACGGTACACAGTACCATGTGTGAATGGAACAGGAAGAGAGTATATAGCACTAGTATGGTATGTAACCCCCGAACTGTCACTTGCGATGTAGACGTACTCAATGTAGAATGGGAAATGTGTGCCAAATGCCATTTATAAACACCAAAACAAGATACTTGGGACATGTGGGCCGTCGTGGGCAAATCCAAAATCCTACCACTTTACAAATGAGATACCTTAAAAAAACAGTCGTGTGACCCATCCTACAATCCTGCTTACGTGTGTGGGGCCAATACCAAATAGAAATAACATGGCTTATTGAACATATACAAAGAAATGTAACAAGAAATATCACAGGTTTATTTGACCCGTGCGAGAGTCTCACGGACATGCTGAGAAACGTGAAGTGGTTGACACTTGAAGAGAAACGCAACTATCCCAGGAAAGTCTACTTACAGAATTTGGAGAGCCAGTATTAAATGAAGAATCTAGGAATATACTACAACTCCGCACGTGTCGCTCCCGTAGGGACACTGAAGACACGTTAAGTTCAATTACAACGCGCAAAGAGGCATTTAAGAAATGATTCTTCTTGCGTTCGGTACATGAATGGAACTGGGAGAAACCCTAATACTAGATACATTAGGAAGTACCGTCTCCAATGCACTTCACAGTGGTTTGCAAAACATCAATGTAGATGTTGCCCGTAACATGTGTGAGTTCCTTAACATAGAGGACTGTCCGCTCTTACATGAGTCCGATTCTATTCAAGAAATGTCAGTTTCGATGCAATATAAAGAGTTCATTGATAGCGGGTGACGTGGAGAGCTAGTCGACAGCAATCTGTGGCATATACAGCTGGCGACTGGAGCTCCGCAGCATCTTAATACCGTGACGATACTAAAGCCAACCAGCACAGATGAGGACGACTCTATCGTTGGCGAGCTGGCATGATACGTTTCCTAGCACATGTCGACATAAATCTGGGAAGCACCACGATTGTGGACATGTAAATCTGTAAAATAGTTGTAAATAGTTATCTGTCTCAGTAATGGTTGACGTAGTCCATAGTTGCACGCCCCCAGGCTCACAATTTGGGGACTAATAGTTCTGGTTGATAGCCGGCAACCTGTGATTACCAAACAGATTTAAGATAGTAGGCGTTTATTTTGTAAACAGATTCATGTCCCCTAAAGTTTCCAGTTCCGGATGGACCAATATGGCTGACCTGTTGTTAACTTAACATCACAAAACAAAATTAGGAGCATTCGGCGATGATTGACATTCATCTGTTTCTTATGAGCGATCAGCAACATTTAACTTTCTATCTGAATGAGTTCTACTGAAAATCTAGGTACATCATACTTCACAAGTCTAAAAACCCTCTTCTCCTCAGTCTCACGCTTGCCGCTTGTGTCACAACTATAGTAATATGTTAATGGACACTTTCTTTGAGTTGTCAAGGCTGTACGCCTGATTGGTTAGGAAGAAGTTGACGTTTGTGATGTCTGAAGATGGGTGTAATCCCAAACGCGTAATATGTTCTAATAAAAGAGTCAATTGAACATCTCATGACTTTATTGCGTTTGTACAGCATTGGTTGCCAATCATTAACATAAAAATGATCGCAGGCCTCAGACAAGATTTTATCTCCTGTATACCATCTGAATGCCCCACAAATCTGGATACTGCACAATTCGACCAGCTGAACAAATGGAGCCCCACAATAAGGCACCTTTCAAAGTTTCTCCGGTTCTCAGGTGCTGATAGCGCTGTCTCGTATTAGTGTATGGCTTTCTTATGACTTTCACAGAAGACACCCAACATCTCACACCTTATATACCATATCTAGGCAGCTAACAACTCAGAAAATGAACAACAACAGCAACAATGTACTCTGGTGGACGTCCTACATGTCACAAATCATTGCAGGTGTAATCATTTACATACATGCCGATGATGTGTACGTGTACGAAGTTACACTGAAATCCAATCATGTTTTCTGGGTGCTTTACTTTATGTACAGGCATTGTAAGCTGGTGTACATCACTCGCTTCATTATGTGTATAAGGGTTTGTATTGTTAAAAGTTCCCTAAGATCATTTTTCATGAGGTAACCAATATTTTAAAATGGTTATATTAATTCAAGATTAATTTGAATACGAGGTTTGTCCAGAAAGTAAGTTCCAATCGGTCGCTAAATGGAAACCACAGTGAAAAACAGAAACATTTTATTTGCAAGAGTTAGCTACGCTTTCCAGATACTTCTCTACATAGTCGCCGTTCCGACTTAGACATTTGTCAGAGCGTTATGCCAAATTTCCAACACCATCGTCATAGAAGGCAGACACCTGTGCTTTCCGACAATTCTCTATGCTGGTCTATAGCGCGTAGCCTGCGCCCAAGTGTTGTCTTTGTATCCAGCATTTCATGTGAACAGAGATGATACTCAGGACGAGCCAATTAGGGCTGTGTTGTGGGTGATCGAACACTTCCCATCGAAAAGGCTGCAGGAGCGCCTTCACTGCCCCTGCAGAGTGCGGCTGAGAATTGCCATGAAGAAGTAAGTGCGTGGCAGTTGTGTTAGGTAGGCTGCATTCATTAAGGCGAAGCCTCTCAGTGGGCCCTCCTACTTGGCGGGAGACCTTTACTCGCTCACAGTGCGCTCACAACTGAAAAGTGCGTCTTGTTGCGATGGACGGTCATACTAAAGACACTACCCAACACATCTGTGCAAGGCTTCACGGGGTTTTCCCTGTGGTGTCCATTTCGCGACCGATCGGAACTTACTTTCTGGACAAAAATGGCTCTGAGCACTGTGGGACTTAACTTCTGAGGTCATCAGTCCCCTACAACTTAGAACTACTTAAACCTAACTAACCTAAGGACTTCACACACATCCATACCCGAGGCAGGATTCGAACCTGCGACTGTAGCGGCTGCGCGGTTCCAGACTGTAGCGCCTAGAACCGCTCGGCCACTCTGGCCGGCCTTTCTGGACAACCCTCGTATATATTTATACTTGTATTTGATTGCCCATCTTGAGTCAGTTTGATACCCTATATCGACTACAATAGTATGATCCCTATGATACGTGATGTAATCAAAGAGATGGAAACCAATGTACATGTTTTCATGTATGTTTAAGAAAGCGGTTCCTATAATAATAAAATATTCCTCAGGTGACAAAAGTCAAGGCATACCTGCTTGTATCGTGTCGGACCTTCTTTTGCCCACCTTACTACAGAAATTCGATGTGGCATTGACTCAATAGGTCGTTGTAACTACCCTGCAGAAATATTAAGCCATGCTGCCTCCATAATTGCGAAGTTGTTGCCAGTGCAGGATTTTGTGCACGAATTGACCTCTAGATCATGTCCTGTAAATTTTCGATGTTGGGTGGCCACATCATTCGCTCGAACTGTCGAGAATGATCTTCAAACAAGTTGCGAACAATTGTGGCCCGGTGACATGGCGCATTGTCATCCATAAAAATTTCATCGTTGTTTGGGAACATGAAATCTGTGAATGGCTGCAAATGATCTCCAAGAAGCCGAACATAAGCAGGTCCGAGTCCATTCCATGTAAACACTGTCCACGCCATAATGAAACTCCCAACAGTTTTCACAGCGCCTTGTTGACAAATTGGGCCTATGGCTTCATGGGATCTGCGCCATAGTCGAACCCTAGCATCAGATCTTACCAACTGAAATTGGGTCTCATCTGACCAGCCCATGGTTTTACAGTCTTCTACGGTCTAACAGGTATGATCACGATCTCATGAGAAGCGCTGCAGGCGATGTCGTACTGTTAGCAAAAGCTTTCGCGTTGGTTGTCTGCTGCCATAGCCCATTAACGCCAAATTTTGCAGCACTGTCTTGATGAATACGTTCGTCGTTCGTTCCACACTGATTTCTGCGGTTATTTCGCGCATCTTGTCTATTAGCGCTTACGAGACTACGCAAACGCCGCTGCTCTCGATCGTTAAGTGAAGGCCGTCGGTCAGTGCGTTGTCCGTGGTGAGAGGTAATGCCTAAAATTTGGTATTCTCGGCATACTTGTGAGACTCAAGTACTCGGAGTATCGAATTGTCCGACAATTTCTGTACTGGAATTTCCCATGCGTCTAGCTGCAACTACCGTTCCGCATTCAAAGCCTTTTAATTCCCGTCGTGCGGCCATAGTCACGTCGGAAACCGTTCCACATGAATCACCTGAGTGATAATGACAGCTCTGTCAATGCACTACCCTTTTATACGTTGTGTATGCGATACTAACGCCATCTGCCTATGTGCACATCGCTACCCCATCAAATTTTGTCATCTCAGTGTAATGTAATAATAGTAATCTATAATAATAATATAAAGCAGTATAATTATGTACTGCTGTCTTGCATTAAATGTTATTATGATTTGGCGTCATTCTGAGAATTCAGGTCTGCATATTATGCTGTTGTGTACCAAACAATAGAAACACAACACTGCGATTGGTCGCCACCACACAGGCACAACAACTTCCTCGACGCCCCTCAGCTCTGTGCAGCAGCCTCCAGGTGGCGCTCACACACTCTTCCAGCACTTCTTCCGTCGCGACGCGTACGTCTGCCAGTAGTAGGGACACGTCTTAGGGAGCGCTGTCAACCGCAGACAAGTCCATTTCCACCTCGTACTGATGAACTTGCAAATCCTTCCGCCGAGATGCAACAAAACACGATATGCCACACTACTGTTCAGCGCCAGCACTTAGCTCAGTACAGAACTCTAAACACTACCTTCCAACTAAGCAGTCGATATTTACAGACTATTAGGTTTAGGACATCAAGTGCCATACATAAAATTGTACCATAATCAATGAACATTTCGTAACATAGCCTTAATGTTATTTCTTATTGTGTTGCCACATTTCCGTTAAACAGCCACACTTTTACCATTACCTATCTCTTACCTTCCAAACTTCACAGAAGCGCAGCGACACAAATTACTGGACGAGCACTCCCAGTCAGGCACACAGTTTTAATCTTGCAGGGAGTTTCAAATGCTTTTTATAATTTCCAATCATGTTTTGGCACAGTTTTCCATCATGTGTTGGTACTATCATTCGCGTCTCTAAATTAGTCGTAACATGTTTGGGAAATAAAGGGATTACTGCTTCGCATAATAGGAGGGCTTGAATTTCCGTAAGCTAGTCTGTAAACACAGCTGCTGTTAGAGCTTCCAGGCCAAACGATCATGATAATTTGGCGTGGTTACAAAACAAAGAATTCGAAGTATAGTATTATATTCACCCATACCAACGCAAAAACACATATATGTGTACACTAGTGTGCAAAAGTAAAGGACGAAAGTAGCTTTTGTATGATGTGTCAACACCAAGTAACATAGCTCGATGAAACTTGGGTCATACATAGAAAGAACGGCTGCAGTATAGTACAGAGGGTAACTGAAAGAAATAGGTAATGATACGAACAGAAATGACACTCTTGTTCAAATAGAACAAGTACCCTGAAGTCACAGCGACTTATGATGGTCCTCAGAACGTCAGAATAGCGCTACATGGTTCTTGATAGTGTGTGTGATAACGACGGACTACAGTACATGCTCTGCCACGTTCTCCCATGATGGTCACAAGTTTGGTAATGATTTCTTGTGGTAGGGCAGCACGGTTGCCAACTGCCAGTAGCTCCACCACCTGTGCAGTTCAAAGTCATCGCAAACTGTCATCCATAAAAATGAAGTCAGGACCAAATACACTCCTGAAATGACGCACAGGGGGAAGGATTACAGTGTTACGATAACGCAGAACGGACTTACAGCATTATGCCTCCCCACAGCGTAACACCTGGATCATGTTCGACTTACGTTGCCTCAATAGTGAGATGTGTCTTTGAATAAATGAGTAATTTCTATTCGTCTCGTTGTGTATTTCTTTGTTACATTCTTTATGACACTGTAGGAATTCTTTCTATATATGGCACACGTTCCATCGACCTTTGTAACTTATCAGTGCCATATCATGTGAAAGTTACTTTCATCCCTAAGTTTTGCGTACAGTTGTACTTAATGTTTCTGCTATCAAAGAAATAAAGAACTTGCCATCAATATAGTGGCGTTGTAAGAACTATACCATATATACAATTACAATTTTCGTAAAATACTACTTAAATATGGCTAGGAGCCGAAAACATTACATTCTACAGAAGTTGGTCAGTTATCGACCGTGCATATGCTGTTGATCTTTCTGGTGTAAGAGTTGGCAGATACCTGGAATGTATAACTATGTTCTCTAAAGAGAGGAATGGCTGGGCAGCCAGAAGACTGCGTATCTTCGGTGTGTTGTCACTTGATTCCGAAAGGTAAACAATGTGGTTTGTTTCAAACCACTGTTTAAGCTGTTTGTGGCGTGGTGGGGACACGTAATTTGATGAAGTTTTAAGAGTTCAATAAACGCTTTAGAGGTAGCCAGTGAGAAATGTCTTATGACATTCAGGCCTAATCCGTTCCATCCTTACCAATGCAGCTTGTGCATGGGTCTTCACCGTTCCAAAATTTTCCGCTCCCTCGAAATCCTCGAACTTCATGTGCTCTACCTTTATTTCCTTGTTGTCCTCCCCAATCCATTCCTATTACAACTGATAAAATTTCCACGTTCCCTCAAAGAGCTCCATTATTGTCGCCACCCTAAGCCATGGCCTGCTGCCGCACCTTCGCCACCAAATATTCACACACCCCATGTCCTAAAAAAAAATGGTTCAAATGGCTCTGAGCACTGTGGGACTCAACTTCTGAGGTCATCAGTCCCCTAGAACTTAGAACTATTTAAACCTAACTAACCTAAGGACATCACAGACATCCATGCCCGAGGCAGGATTCGAACCTGCGACCGTAGCGGTCTCGCGGTTGCAGACTATAGCGCCGAAAACCGCACGGCCACTCCGGCCGGCCCCCGTGTCCTATCTCACGCTAATGTGAACCGCTTTGCCTCCCACTCCATGAACTAACTCCTGAAATTTATCAACTAAAGGCTACCCTACGTCTTCCCTCCAAACAGAGATTCCAACCCACCTTCCCTCGCATAACTGTGGGCCTTCCCGCTTCCTACCATCAACATCCCGTCTCTTGACCCTTACCAACCTTCACTGTTTAAAATCACTTATCCAGAAAATGATAGTAGGTTCCATTGCACCATCTTTCCTATAGGTTTCACGACTACACAAATTAATGACAGTACATCAAGTCTAACAGCATCGTTTTTATTTCTAGCAATGTATCTTTCCGTCGCTTTTAATTATATTATACAAAGACTGAAGAGCGACTAGACAGACACTGTCAAACTGCCACCTACTACGGGGAAGGGGGAATATAAATAAGAGATACGGTTAAAATATCCCTGTCCTGTAGGATACGGTGCCTATCACAAAGTTATTTTTCTGTTTAACATCAATTAGATCTGTAGTACAGGTAAAACTACGTCAGTTCTGCACTATTCACACTTATATAAGTAGAACGCTCAGCTGTCCTTTTCAGAGCTTTATTTATAACGGCACAGTATTACAGCACGTTCAAGTAGTGTGTTGACGAAATATAAATTGATTTAATAATGCTTATGATGATGGTTTACAGAGAGAGAGAGAGAGAGAGATGTGAAGAAACCATTTTAAAACTATAGTAACATTGCATTTTATTGCTCTGTAATTAAGAATATAAAACAAATCAATTTGTAAAGTCTGAGATCTACCGCAGGATGTGAGAACATATTATTAAGAAAAGCATAAAGTTTCTCCAAAGAAACGAGGAAGCCATTATTATCGCGGAATACTGTTGAGAGTGGCACGGATATGATACAGAAACTGAGTTGGCAGTCATTAAACCAAAGTCGTTCTCATGAAATTTCAATCATCAAATTTCTTCTCAGAGTGTGAAAATATTTTGTTGGCGCTCACTTATATAGGGAGTAATGATAGTCATAGTAAAACAAGAGAAATTAAAGGTCGCACGGAAAGATTTAAGTATTCGTTTTTCCCACGAGCTCTTAGAGCTAGTACTGAGGTTCAATATGTTCGCCGTTAGTGACCAAAATTTATCAAGAAGTATATTACCCTCATAAATGTAAGCTTAGATCCCATCAGGGTAAATGTCACAGAGCAAGCAGGAAAACATACTTGTTTAACGGTTTCAATTCCTGTTCATCACTTGGATTTGCAGCTCCTTGTGTTTACGGCGTTTGCAGTTAAAATTGTTGGATGTAAGGTCCACCAGTTATGCAAAACACCGTTTTTTCCAAGTTCTCAAACATGTTTCAGCACCACTGTGCCATCGTCAGTGGGTTTCAGTTTTATTTAATCTGTAACCTGAACATTTTTACTAAATGATTACAAAATTATGTGGATATTTTGTTCAAACAACAATTCGTTTCTTTTTGTTAATGCCTTTGCACTTCGTGTGCATGATCTTTCAGGACCACTTGTGCATTATTAATTAAAAGTATCGCGACAAACTAAATTACGTTTAGAGCGTAAAATTATAGGTTAACTCCCAACAAAATTTCTCATCAACGTCGTTCGGTTGCAGATGACAAGCTGCCTGGAAGCGCTCTTTTGACAGCGACTGCGATATCGTGTGCTCATACGGCGCAGGCGAATCCTCACCACCAAGGAACGTGCTTGCAGTAACGAAAATGATTATAGCCGCCATAGTCGAATTACCAGATGGAACCTTAAATCATTTAGGTTACAAAGAAATTGAAACTCTCATTTTTAGAGACACTTCCATAAATTGGCGACTGGAGCTTGCATTAAAAAGAAAAACTGTTTGTGCGTTCGGAGTTGTTACCTCGCTTGCAACGGAAAGCTTCTGTTTACTATTACTGTTACTGTTACATCATGAACTAAACATGAAGCATACGTTACAGCACCCACATCACTCTATCTGTGAACCAAGCGCAAAGGAAATAAAATATCACGTCACACAACAGAACTTCGCGTTTCAATTTTTAATTTAATAAGGTACTGATTTGAAACACGTATTTTCCTCTCCAGTGAGTCCACGGTAACACGATGTCGTACAACTCCTTGTGAATATATTGCGAGGAAATTGCACGTTTTAAAGTTAGAATTTGCGCAAAGAATATAAAATAACACCAACAAGTATGCAATGTATAAGAAAATCCTGATACATAGGTTTAAATAAACGAGTACTGTATGTCCATTAAAACAGTCGTTGATAATGCTGTGTCATTGGACGACGCCTGTACTGATAATAACAAACTAGTTGTGAGAAAAATCTAGCAGACAGAACAGAATTATTTTATCTCCTTGTTATAACGAACACAACATATTTGAAAACGCAGTTACCGATTTCGACCAGCCAGTGGTCATGACGCCAGTGCGTCATGCAAAATAAGTTTGTTTATTGTCGTACGCTGAAACTGTGTAGTCATTTATTGGCAAGCGACTGCACTGTGATTCATTACTTCGTTTCATAGAAAGAGCATCTCGCATACAGCCTCTCCAAAACATTTTAAATATCAGTGTGTTATATAAATGTGATACTCAGATTAAGAGAATATTGTATTAAGAATTAGTATTTCCTTCCTGCTTTCATTGCTCGCTGAGAATTTCCCATAAAAATTCTTAACTCCGTTCAGCATCTATTATGTTAACATAGTCAAGTTGAAGGAACGATTAGAAGCTGCTTCTGTTAGCAGCGAACGACATATATGAAAAATTGATTTTTTTAATGCTTTCCGCTGAGTTAAGTTTCTTGACTGTGCTACCAGTAAGACATTGGTAAGCGTTTCCCTCATAAGCAACAGTAATTTCGGTTGAGAAACTCGCTTTCTTGCCGTGATCTTGAAACAGTTGGAGAGTGTCTGCGGCTATTGGTTGCAGGTTTGTATGTCCACCCCGGAGCTGAGGGAGGGGACGCGGACTAAAAAATGTGCGAAGAGAAAATAATGGCTCTGGCGAGAGAGATGATGGTGGCGGCTAAGGAGAACGGAAAGAATATCCTGCCACCCAATATGTATAGCCTCTTTTAAAAAGCTTCGTGAGGGCGGCTTACCATGTAAACCCCGCTCGCCGGAGCCCTTTCTCCCTTCCCTAAGAAACAACCAGCATTGTCCTGCCAAACTTTGAAATAGATGTGACACCTTTTATCGCCAGTTATAAATATCTCCTCTTCAAGTATAAAACAAATGGTGTTTTCCTGTATGTTCAAAATCATAAAAGGATAGCATTTGTGTGAAATGTTTTAACGACGGACTTCACGCGTCCCTCGTCCCATTCTTTTGTTCTTCGCCTCTTTCTTTTAAAAATAACATAATATTGTCTTTTATCACAGTACAGATTTTATTGCTTTTACTGCACTTTTACTGAAGAGTGTGCACTGTTTTAGCATGTCTAAATGTCGTACTTCCGTGTCACAGTTTATTTAAAAATCATTCGGTTCTACCTCTGCCAAACCAAAGTTCATAAAAACGAGTAATCGGGGTAAGTCACAATTTTAGATAACGCTCTATGAGCGCGTTATAACGAAGCCGCCACCAGAACCCACCCGGTGTAGGATTGATTACGTTAAAGACAATTAGCACTGCCAGCAGTTTCCAACACTGTAACAAACACCAGCAGATGTTTAAGTATGACATGGGGCCATTAGAAACACTTTTAAAGCTGAGGTACTACCGTCTAAATTGATGTTTTCCAATCTCTAGTGAACGAAAACAAGGATCAGTCAGATGGAGTTAATAAAAAAATAAAAATAAAAAATAAATAATCTGCGTCATGACAAGTAAGAACATAATTATGGTTTCCTGTATGATCCGTAAGTAACAGTTTTAGTTTAACAAAGACTATTCGAACGGAACAAATAAAAGGCTCGGGGATAATAAAATAAACGATATAAGTGTGATTTCCTCTTTGTTGTGTAACTGATCTTTAAGACAAGTTAAAAGATTCTTACTCTATATTTCACATTTGGCCTTGTGAGATCGCCGCTAAAATAAGAGAGGGTGGTACATTGATACATTTCAGATTTTTTTTAGATTACGTTTCCGCCATGTAGTTACGTGATTAGTTGTTCATTTCTGGACCTTATCATATTGTTTGAAGATATAGAGGTAATGCTGCGAAGCCATATAAAAAACCGAACACACAGAAACAGTAGCAGGCACGGAATATGGAAGACTTATTTTTTTGGGAGGATTGTCTACAAGAAAGAAGCAACGCCATAAGACAGTACTGAGTTGCAGAATGACCTACAGAACATTGATGTATGGTGCGGGCTCTGGCAGTTGACTCTGAACTTAAATAAATGAAGCATATTGTGCATACATAGGAAAAGAAATCTACGACTGTACAACAAGACTATTGGTGACAAAATGTTGCAAACAATATCTACCGTAAAATATGAAGGAGTAATTGCCAAGAGCTCCCGTAAGTGGAACTACCATATAAAACAAATGTTGGAATAGCAGGTGCCAGACTGACATTCATAGGAAGAATCTTAAGGAAATGTAAATCATCCCCGAACGAAGTGGTTCACAAGGCGTTTGTTCGACCGATCGATTTTTGAAAATTGTTCATCAATCTGGGATCCTTAGCAGGAAGAACTGATAGAGAAGATCCAAAGAAGAGCGGAGCGTTTCGTCACAAGATCGTTTAGTCCGTGCGAGAGAGTTACAAAGATGCTCAACGCACTCCAATGGCAGGCGCTACAAGAGAGGCGTTGGGCATCACGGAGAGGTTTACTATTGAAATTTCAAGAGAGCCCTTTCCGGGAAGAATCGGACAAAATATTACTTCCTTCCACATACATCTCACGAAATAATCACAACGAGAAAATTCGAGAAATTAGAGCTAATACAAAGGTTTACCTAAAATCATTCTTCCCACGCGCCACTCGCGTTTGGAACAGAGAAGAAAGAATCAGTTAGTGGTACCAGAAGTACCCTCCGCACACATAACTACATGATATGCGGATTACGACTTAGATGTAGTTGAGTTCAAGTAATTAGCTGATGAGTCAAGAAATTCTGTTTAAAGATGTGACTCATTCCTGTGACTGATGGCCGAAAGCAAAGTCAAACGAAACAGTATCATTCCTTCCATTATTTATTCATGCATTTATTTGACCTGGCAAGAGCAGGGCCTTTAGGTCATCTCTTATATCTAACCAGACTTCCTCAGGAGATATTACAATTTGTATTTTACGTGAGCAATATGCAATAATAATAATAATAATAATACACAGACAGCAAACGACTTGGAAGAGGAGTTGAACGGAATGGATAATGTCTTGAAAGGAGGATATAAGTTGAACATCAACAAAAGCAAAACGAGGATAATGGAGTGTAGTCGAATTAAGTCGGGTGATGCTGAGGGAATTAGATTAGGAAATGAGACACTTAAAGTAGTAAAGGAGTTTTGCAATGGGGGAACAAAAAAACTGATGATGGCCGAAGTAGAGAGGATATAAAATGTAGACTGGCAATGGCAAGGAAAGCGTTTCTCAAGCAGAGAAATTTGTTAACATCGCGTGTAGATTTAAGTGTCAGGAAGTCGTTTCTTAAAGTATTTGTGTGGAGTGTAGCCATGTATGGAAGTGAAACGTGGACGATAAATAGTTTGGACAAGAAGAGAATAGAAGCTTTCGAAATGTGGTGCTACAGAAGAATGCTGAAGATTAGATGGGTAGATCACATAACTTATGAGGAGGTATTGAATAGAATTGGGGAGAAGACAAATTTGTGGCACACCTTGACTAGAAGAAGGGATCGGTTGGTAGGACATGTAGTGAGGCATCAAGGGATCACCAATTCAGTATTGGAGGACAGCGTGGAGGGTAAAAATCGTAGAGGGAGACCAAGAGATGAATACATTAAGCAGATTCAGAAGGATGTAGGTTGCGGTCGGTACTGAGAGATGAAGAAGCTTGCACAGGATAGAGTAGTATGGAGAGCTGCATCAAACCAGTCTCTGGACTGAAGACCACAACAACAAAAACAATAATATAACAACAATTTTCCTAGTAATTAATAGTTGGAATTTAAGAAATTTTAATTAATTTTTCTTTCTTTTACTCTCCCATGCGGGAGGGAGAAAAAAAAAACTGATTTTGATTGTAGTTGACACTGCATGTCAAACGATGTTATCTGTACGATTAGTGCCCATATTACTTTCAGAGTTGGTTAAACTGAAGTGAGTCTGCCTGTGTTCCATTAATGTTATATAGTAACCATAAAATGCAAATAGTTCGTTAATTGCATAACTAACCTTGCAATATAATAGTTGTTTTTTTAAGTTTGAAATTATGTGTAACGTTAACACCTATGTCTTATTAACACTCGGTCTAATCAGCAGTTGGAATATCTTTGCAATTCCTCAAATGCTTCATTGAATAATCGTTGTCCTTTTGTGCTCAGTGCATGAGTATACCACACACACACGTCTATGAGTTTAAGTGGACATGATGATACATGTATACAGCTTCTATCAGTGATGGAACAATGTACATCTGATAACTGTTATTCCGATTACGAAAATTAATAGTTGGTTTTGTAAGTAATTTGTTACAGTGCTGTAAAATGTGCTGTATTTAATTTGTATCACTTAACAGCCAAAATCTTTAATGTTACACACTTCGTTGAATGTGTTTTTGTTCTTCTTTCGTACCGTGAATCCGATGATAGTCTGAAACTAGAATGAAATCGGTCGTCTCTAATAAAATATACCATTACAGCTGTGTATTTCATAAGGCAGTTCTTATAATTCTCGTGCAATTTGATGTGGAAATATTTTTCTAAATTTTTTAATTGCTTGTAGGCATGAGATACCTAGCAACCTACAACAGTTCGTTCTTCTCAATTTGGCTGCTCATACAAGATAATACCAAAGTCTTTCATTGTTTTTTGAAATTTTACTTGGATGCTATTGAGAAGTATCAGAGATACTGTCTCACGAAAATGTCTGCTGATCAACTGTCGGTGAGATATAATGATGACTTGTAGCTTCTTAGGGTATAATTTACGGTCCATATTTTGTGTTCATCGTGATACTATAAAAAGATCATCAATCATACCTGATACGTCAGTAGAAATGTTCTCGCATTTATGTATAACTGAATATCGTCAGCACATAAGAGCTAATTGCAAGAGTGAAGCACGGATGAAATATCATTACACGCAGTACATTACATTTATTCGTAATAATCGTTTGCTATGTTGGTAGTATTTGATTTCTCTTACTGTGTTATTGTGAAGGTTTTATATAAAAAACACAAAGTTTATGTATTAGTTGCATTACAACGTAACTTGCAACTCTTTTCGAGCCAACAGTGCTCATCAACAGGCATAAAAAGTTTATTTGGCGGCCGTCTCGTATTTATATAGTGATGTTATGTGGGAATATAATGTTCTGACCTACAAATACCACTTTTACATTGAGATATTATGTATGGGACAATGGGTATACACCGAGGTGATCAAAGGCATGGGATACCGACATGCACATATACAGATGTCGGTAGTATCGTGTGCACACGGTATAAAAGGACAGCGCATTGGCAGAGCTGCCACTTGTACTCGGGGGGAGTGACGTGAAAAAGTTTCCGATGTGATCTTGGCCGCACGACGGGAATTAACAGTTTCTGATCATAGAATGGTTGTCGGAGCTAGATGCGTGGGACGTTCCATTTCAGAAATCGTTAGGGAATTCAATATTCCGAGATGCACAGTGTAAACAGTATGCCAAGAATACAAAATTTGCGCGCATTATATCTCACCACGGACAACACAGCGGCCGACGGCCTTCACTTAACGACCGAGAGCAGCGGCGTTTGCGTAGAGTTGTCAGTGCTAACAGACACACAACACTGCGTGAAATAACCACAGAAATCAATGTGGGACGTAAGAGGAACGAATCCATTATGAGAGTGCGGCGAAATTTGGCATTGATGGCAATGGCAGCAGACGAACGACGTGAGTGCCTTTGCTAACAGCACCATTGCCCTCTGCGTCTCTTCCTGGCTCACCACGCTGGTTGGACCGTAGACGACTGGAAAGCCGTGGAGTGGTCAGATGAGTCCCGATTTCAGTTGGTAAGAGCTGATGGTAGGATTCGAGTGTAGCGCAGACTTCACGGAGCCCTGGAACAAGGCACTGTAGAAGCTGGTGGTGGATTCAGAATGGTGTGGACCGTGTTTACATGGAACAGACTGGGTCCTCTTCTCCAACTAAACCGATCATTGACTGGAAAGGGTTGTGTTCGGCTATCTGGAGACCATTTGCAGCAATTCATGGACTTCAAGTTGCCAAAAAACAATGAAATTTTTATGGTCTACAGTCCGTCACGTCATTGGGCCACAGTTGTTAGTGGCTGGTTTGAAGAATATTGTGAATAATTCGTGCGAATGATTTGGCCACCCAAATCGCCCTACCTGAAACCCATCGAACATTTATGGGACTTACTGGAGAGGTCAGTTCGTGCACAAAATCATGCACCGGTAACACTTTCGCAGTTAATGACGGCTATAGAGGCAGCTTGGCTGCCGCGCGGTATTAGCCGAGCGCGGTAGCGTTCTCGCTTCCCACGCCCGGGTTCCCGGGTTCGATTCCCGGCGGGGTCAGGGATTTTCTCTGACTCGTGATGGCTGGGTGTTGTGTGATGTCCTTAGGTTAGTTAGGTTTAAGTAGTTCTAAGTTCTAGGGGACTGATGACCATAGATGTTAAGTCCCATAGTAATTTGATTAGCCGAGCGGTCTCAGGCGCTGCAGTCATGGACTGTGCGGTTGGTCCCGGCGGAGGTTCGAGTCCTTCCTCGGGCATGGGTGTGTGTGTTTGTCCGTAGGATAATTTATGTTAAGTAGTGTGTAAGCTTAGGGACTGATGACCTTACCAGTTAAGTCCCATAAGATTTTACACACATTTGAACATTTTTTTGCTGCTTGGCTCAATATTTCTGCAGGGGACTTCCAACGACTTTTTGAGTCCATGTCACGTTGAGTGACTTCACTACACCGGGCAAAAGGAGGTCAGACACGATATTAAAAGGTATCTCGTGACTTGTGTCACGTCAGTGTATATTTTGAGGCAGATAACACAGGCCACACCAGATACAGAATGAACTAATGTATCCAGATCTGTTCCTCGCCAAGCTATAGCGGACAATCTGGCCAATTCCGTGACGATCAGAAGTAACTGGGGGCCAAACCGCACAATGACCCTGGGTTCGGTGTGGGGCGGCGGTGGGGTGGGTGGACTGCTGTGACCTGTTGTGGGGTTGTGAACCACAAAGGGCTACGGAGGGACGAAGCCTCTCCGTCGTTTCTAGGTCCCCGGTTCAATTTAATACACAATACACACACCTTATACATGTAAAAGACAGGGAACAATGAACTGAATGTCACTGTTATAAGCAAAGCAAAGTTAGTGTTCGAGACAGGAATTGAAGAACATGGTAGGATAAAGATAACTGGTTTACACGCAAATATTCATGAAATCAAGTGCACGGGGATGCTACGTTTGATATTTATTCCCATAAACATTACAATCAAGACACTCAATGATTAAGCAGAGGGGATGAGGGATTTTATACACAGAAACTGAAAATAAATTCGTTACGCATATACGCAGTCCTACCTCAGGCAATTTCGTGTATTACAAGATTTGCTGCAGCATTAATGGGTTGGTATTACACTAACAGCACGTGACGGGATCTGTGACTCAAGACTGAGTCCACGTCTATCAAAACAACGTAATTCATCTGATAAATATTTACTGGTTGTTGGTGAATCGGCAAAGATAGATCTCTGAAACCGTTTGCTCTACCCATGCAGTTAGTTCTGAGTGAATTTAGATTGATTTCGACATTACATGCTGATCTGATGGACAAAAGATTAAAATCCCTACTTACAGGGTACTGTGTTAAAATAATGATAAATTAGAAAGAATGATCATCTTTAACGCTCGTGAAATATGATTGACTTAATTATTAACTAAACGGTACATGGAAGTCGAAGCACAAAGCGTTAATGTCCCGTGGGGTTGCTTCTCGCAGTGAACAAAGAGTTGCATGAAGAGTCACTCTCACTAAGCGAAAATAAATAGGAGAAATTAAAAATCTGATCGTGAATCACTTCTTACACTATAAGACTGCTGAAAGGGATGAATTAAACTTCTTACGGTTGAAATTGGGTCCCAGTTCTGGATCAGAGCTGAGGAGCATCAATGCAATCCTTATAAAAAAAGACATTTGTTCGTCAAGACGAGCGAGTGCAATACTCGTGTTTTTCTCCAAATTCTTATTATAACTGATCGTAAAGTTTCGCCACTGTATACAACGACAACACAGTCACCTTGAGAGCGACAAGCTTAGGTGTTCACCAGGTTGTATTTATCATTATTGGGACTCCTAGCTATCGAAACGTTGTAGGACAATATAAAGAATCTAAGAATCGAAATCAAGACTGAGACTAACTGATATTTATTTGCTCAAATAACTAACAAAAATCACAATAAAAAATAAACAGAGCATAAAGTTCTCTAAAACGCGAATACCAAAATATGTGGAAGACTGTATGGAGAAAGTGAGACATCATCTGCTCATCTGGGCGGTTCAAGAAATAGAAGTTAAGGATACAACCAGGTGCCAGAAAATATAACCAAATTAAGTAACACAAGTTACTTGGAAAAGTAAGTAAGTAACGAGCTAATCAGAACATGGATCGCACTATTGCAATTGCGACACTTACATTTCCTCAAAATCAGCAAACCGAGCACCCATCAGTACCAGCGGTAGCCGGGAGCCCAATGACCCACCGCGATCGAATAACAAGAAACATGGCTTTCCCTCCACAATTCCGCACTTTAAAAAAACTCTGGGTGGAGGTGATGACTCAGTGCTGCTGCCAATGTGACACACGAGAATGTCGTTTGTCTCATGAAAACACCAGGAGAACGCTGCAGAAATTTCCCACTCTCGGTGTACAAAACGCACCTTAACAAATAAGAGCTTCAGACTGGGGTGGAGTAATGTCCCCTCGATTGGTCGCCTTCTTTGTACCAAGCATGGTGGCTGGGTAACTCACTTCGATTGGGTACACCAAATTTTAGAGAGAAAGCACTGGACCTTCCTCTTCTGGTCGGACGGCGTCTTGGTGTCTCGTCCTTTGCAGTGTACACATAATAAGCTGAGTAATTCTCTGCAAATCCACAACTGCGACACGGCACGTTCCGTCCAGGGCCAGGAGAGACACTAGCACGAAAGCACGTCGCAGCCTCACTTCTGTGAAAACTGCCCAGCTGCCAGAGGACGTTCTACCTTCCTAATAAGATTCACTGACAGCCTCTTGCCAATTGCTAATTTGCAATTCGCCAAAAATGTTACTCTTGTGGAAGGATTTTAATTTGATCGTGGCTGTGTATTATGAATAAAACATCGGAATAAATTTCGTTTTTCTGAAGACATCTATTGAAAGAAGTAAAATAAGAACACACGGGATTCGATCCAACATTCTTGAGGAGAGCTTGAACCCTAGACCACACTGTCTTAGGAGGTCTGAAGTATCAAGAATACTTTAAAAATCTTCTGGAGAACCGTTATTTCTACAGACTGACTAACGATTCGATTTTATGGTAGCGTATCAATAGGACAGAAGACTATTTAAAGACAGCTGTACTGTGGGGTTCTGTTTGTCCTTCCTGCTTATGGCATGCTGACGGAAAAAGATCAGTGCTACTTACACCGTCTCATGACTTATTGTAGAATATTGTTTCTGCACCATTTGAGGGTTCCCCTGAAAACCAACGTACACCATCGGCTTTCGTTTGGCCATAGTACAACCGTCGACACTGCGATCCGCTGCGAC
Source organism: Schistocerca nitens (assembly GCF_023898315.1). Taxonomy (NCBI): domain Eukaryota; kingdom Metazoa; phylum Arthropoda; class Insecta; order Orthoptera; family Acrididae; genus Schistocerca; species Schistocerca nitens. The sequence goes on from NC_064616.1 coordinate 915,064,429, forward strand.
GCTACAGCTTCTGTTACTATCATGGGGCAACACTGCTGCTATGACGAATCAGATACAGCCAAGATAGGGAATACAGTAACAAGAAACCAAATGTTCTCTTGTACATTCAAACTATTTATCAAAACAATTTTTTTTGAATGATTAGGACTCGTCATTTTCCTATACCCCTTGACCTTCCTCTCATTCTTTAACGAGCTTGACGTTTCGACCCATCTGATGGGATGACGCTCTCTAATTACACACGCCACTTTGCTATTCATGTCCAGCTGCGCAGCTGCTTTGGATATCTTGTTATCCCCATCAAAGCTTCACTGCTTCTTTACTTGTTTGACAGCCACTAGTTCCGGGCATCGCCCTTCCTCAGGTGGTGGATGTACGATCTTTGCACAGAGCATAAAAACACTGCTGGCACGATCACCAAATCACACAAAATGGTGTCGTCAACGCAGCTAGAAAACCGAAACAATGCTATGAATCAATCATGCTAAGAAGACACAAGAAATTTCAAATTTATGTTAATTTACAGATCTAGAGCAACAAATGTTTAGGTTCGTTCTTATAGTTAGGTATAGTTCAGCTATACGATGTGTACCATTGCGTATAGATTGTTAACCATTCATTAAGCAGATAATTTATGCAAATTTGGCATTCCACGGTCCACAATAGCGAACTAAATTGTGGTCAGAATACACTGCAGCGACAAAACAAATAAGATACCTGCATATACGACATTTCACAGCGTTTTTGTTCATCTGAATAGTTTCACTTCAAAACTTTACGAATGTTGGATAGTTACACTACTGTTATCAAGGACGCCTGAAGGCCGTGGGAAAAGGAACATTGTTCCGTTAAAAGACATCTTCTCCAGTATTTGCAAAACGGATTTCTAGTTAAAAACTTTGTTCCGGTATATTTGTTTTTAAATTTTGAGTATGTCAACATCGCAACGATATGCTTTGACGCCATTTACTTACATACAACATTCGACTTCTTTTGAGAACATTATACAAAAGAAAAACCACAAACAAAGACACGTTTTTGAGGCTGGTGGTGTGTGTGAGTTTGTTACTTAATATGTACGACATACCAGTGAAACAGGGTCACGTTTTACCACTTCCTCAATTTCAGAATAGAGAACGTATCAAACGGTGAATACCTTCGATAAAAACGGTTATTGTTTTGTTAGTAGAATCCAGTATTTTTGCTACTGCTAAATCGGCGGCATCCAAACTACGGGCAAGCAGCTGCTGGTGGATGCTGTGTTTTTTCTCTCTGCCGTCTTCTGTGAAGCAGCGAGGACAAATGAAAGAAATCCGTTGGAGGCTAACTAACTTTCCGTGGGCCCGTGGAAACTCACCTCTAACTTCATTTCACGAGAAGAATAAAACAAGAGGGGGTTCACATAAACGAATCCTAATAGTTGGCGCAGTGAGAATAGCAGCACACCAGCCGAAACAATAACACGCTCGCTGCCCCTGTCATCTTTGTATTCTAAGGTGCTTATCAGCGAAATGTCATAAGCCGTGCACGTATCGGCCGACTCAGTAATCTCCCCAAGAAATTCGCTGGCACTCATTTGACTTGGACCGTCGTCTTTCTAACGTAATTTGCATTTCATGGCAGCTTAACGATCTTAATTAGCAGGGAGTGGCGGGCGCTATTGAATTGCTTCCATAGAGAAGGGAAAGGGAGGCCAAGGGAACGTTTAAATGATTGAAACGGTGGTTTAAAATACCAGACAGGACTGGATTTAACGTTACTTCACGGTTTGTTGTCACTGAGGAAACAGTGCACTGTAAAAGTTGATCGGAACACAGTGAATCAGTTCAGACTTCGGATATATCGTACCGCGTAGAAAAGAGCAGCCACGTATAAAAGCGCATTCGCGTGTCTGTTCCTTGTGTAGTGTTTAATACATTCTCTCTTTTTGTTTAAAATGCGTGTGCTAAGCATTAGCACGTATGGTACTGTTCGTACTGCGGGTGCGTCCTGGAAAGTAATGTCTCCGAACATTTTATGTGGAAACTTTTAAATATTTTTAAACGAAACAAAGGTTTTAACATTCCACGTCTTTATTCATCATGTCTATCTATTTATTTTCCAGCACTGTCTCACAAGCGACAAATACGTTTATCCCAACGAGAGAAGTTTGTTGATACTGTCACTGTAAATTTTTGATTTTGTTGACGGAGATACAACCTCATCTCTGCTCGCTCCGCTTCATCACTATCAAATTGAAGTCCTCGAAAGTGTTTTTCAGTTTTGCTAACAGATGAAAAGACGGCACTGTATGAAGGATGATCGATCAAAGTGAACCCAAGGTGTCAGATAGTTGCAGATGTCACAGCGTTCATGTGTGGTCTGGCATTATTGTGCTGAAGGAGAGGGTGGTCCATGTGTGAACGAACTCTTCGAATTCTAAACTCTATTACAGCATGCCGTTTCTCACGCACCAAAATAGTTGTGTTACACATCGCCATGTTACATGCTACTATTTGGAGCCCTGTAGGAGCAGAGGGCTGCAAATATGTAGACATGAAGAATAAAGATGAAGAATGTCAATAAGTTTGTTTTATTTAAAAAGCTTAAACAGTTTTCACTCAAAAAATTCGGAGCCATTAGTTTCCAGCACGCCCTCATAATTAAAACTGATGAAAAAATGAAAAATTTTCGCAAACAGACATTGTAGAGAGGTGTTATAATGCAAGAAGCGAAATAAATAATAATTAGCAATAACGGCAAAAACGTAGCATGTTCGATTCGCTGAATTATTGCGGCAGTTTGAGCTGTTGTGTCGAACATCCGAGCATAAAAATGTTACTCACACGAGCAAGAATTAGTTTTAAACGTTTGAAGATGCAGATTTTGGGCTTTAACTGAACTTTGTTCGAAAATGTAGACAGGTTCTGAATGAACGAAGGATCCGACCGTTGGCAACGTACATCAGAGAGAAACACGAGTACAAAGGCAAGAGAACTGAAAGCGAGACGGGTTGACGCTGAAACCTTGAGAATCATTTTATGATCCATAATTATTACGACGTGACGCATGCTAGACACTCGAATAAAATGGACCTACTGGTACGGGTGGTGTACGTGAGGAAGAGATGATGTGACATTCAAGTATAGGTGCAGGAAAAAAATTCAGATAGGCGTACTACATGAGAACTTTAACCTACGTCTACTGCTGCTTGTTGTACTACTGTATTTTGGGACTTGATGAAACAATATCAAGATAACAGACCGCAAACCATTGTCTCACTGTCAGGAGAAGAGATTCCAAAAACGTCTACCCTATTATACCAAATGTAAGCAAACCCTTAACTCAGGTACTGTTTGGTGTTTATTATCACGGCTGTCATACCAACTATTCAAAATGTTGACCTCGAGCATTGCACAACGCTATATAGTGATCAGCCAGAACATTATGACCACCTACCCAAGAGACGGTATGTCCACCTTTGGCACGAATAACAGTAGCGACGTATCGTGGAAGGAAGCAATGAGGCCTTCGTAGCTCGCTGGAGGTAGTTGGCACCAGTTCTGCACATACAAGTCACCTAATTCTCGTAAAGTCCGGGGAGCGGGCGATGATTTCTAACGCCACGTTCAATCACATCCCAGATGTGTTCGGTCGGGTTCAGATCTGGAGAGTTGGGGGGCCAGCACATCAACTGAAACTCGCCACTGTGGTTCTCGAACCACTCGATGACACTCCTCGTCTCGTGACACGGCGCATTATTATCTTGTTGAAAAATGCCACAGCCGACAGGAAACATGATCGTCATGGAGGGGTGTACGTCGTCTGTCACTACCTGTGCGGAATGGGGGAGCCCCGACATCAATCACGTTGGCACCACACAGACTGCCTTATGTCCAGTGGGCTGTCTTCCATTAACTGCGCCCCAGCATGTCTTAAAAACTCGAGATACTTCAGCGCGTTTACATTCCTGTCAATAAAACACAGACCAATGCTGATAGTATTGGAAAACACTCTCATCGAATGCTGATAGACCAAGAACGCTGTTTTTATCCACTTCTATGAGTCAGGGTAGATTTTCATCTGATGATTGGTGCGTATTGCAGCGACTGACTTGCCCACGGTTTGAAAACGATGCAACTTCCTTAAGCAAAATTTTCCACAGATACGCCGCATCACATTTCTCTTTTCTTAGGTAACATAGGGAGAACTGTACCCAATGCTGGAAGCCATTGCCGTGAAGCTGCAGATTCAGCGAAATGTGAAGAGGATGAAATGCAACGGGACGTAGTGTTTGCATTTATACTTCCATACTTCCGAGATGACTTTTAGTGATATTTACATTGTGTGTTACTGCTGCTAAAATGTTAGTTTCATTTCTTTCATCAGTGGCTCCTCTTTTGCCTTGGCGTTTTTTATTCTATTCGCTTCCAGTTTCTAGCACTTTTTAACGTTTGCATAGACAATTATTTATTTATTCTGGGTATATCTGGGGTGGCTTTTCTTAGCTACCTTACCCTGCGTAGTTATGAAAAAGGAGATGTTTTTCAATAGTATCCAGTGGAGTAACACAGGAACGATGAAAACATTTACGTACATAAAAGTCAGCAGCTGCTGCCACCAGTTCCAGGCGAGGAAAACCTTTACATTTTTTTAAATGACAGCTGATGATTTACTTGATGAGGTAGATGAGCAAACGAAGAGGTATTGTAACAACAACAACGTTGTCCTATTGTACATATAATAATTTTTTTCTTCTGATTTTTGATAAATTAGTGTAATCGATGTTCTGATTTCATTTCTTTTTTTGTTTCATGCCATTATGTCAAGGAAACTATAAACAACTTTCAATGTAAATATTAATATTTATGTCAAATTTCAAGCAATGTTATAACAGAATTGAAATGTAAGAAACGTTGAAACTATTGTAAGATATCGAAGTTGTAATTGTGCGTCTGGTCCATACGTAGGCAATGTATTGGGATATGTAGAATGCAAAACCTCTGGTGAATACCCTGTCTGTAGGGGAGCGGTAAAAGGTGGATGGCAGGCGAGCGCGGGAAAATGCACACGGGCGCTGCACGGCATAACGGGCTCAGCAGTAGTAGTCGGAGTTGGGCATTGGTCTGAGCCACACGTTCTGGATCGAGAAGGCTCTCCTGGAAGACGTAGTTTCATTGAGCCTCGGATGTGCCGTCCCGACGCCTATACAGCATGGCAAAATTCCATAGGAACTAAATGGAAAAGAATTGCGACGCTAAGAAGAAGCAAAGAGCCGATACATCAAGAGCCATTGCTGTGATTGTATGTGTGCCCTGTGCCTCGCCAGCTCGCTGCCTGCCGACCGCCGCATCGGTACAAACAGGTTGAAACTTTTAGTACTGTACTCGTGTGGACCAGTGTTACTTTTGTTCCATACTGTTCAATAACAACTTAAATTTTACCAGAACTGTCCTATCATTTAATTTTCCTCACAACTAACCTAGACAGGGTCCTTTCCACATGTTGTGCAATCCGAGTGTCCCGAGATGAAGATTTAAAGTTTATGTTAATAATAATTACTTGCAGACCTTGCTATGTTAGAATGATGTTTAAAGAACTGTTTGTTAATGAATCTATAGGTAAAAACAAAGGTCTGACAAAGTGGGAAGATAATTTTGAAATTGGTTTAGTAATGAAGTTTAATTATTTTGAGGCAGATATAATGGTAATTAAATGAGCAGGAAATAAGCTAAAAAGAGTGTTAACTCATATAGTGGAAATTTTGAGAGCTTAACGCTTTCAATAGTTAATCGTTTCAATACAGTGATCATAACAGTTTCAGGCCCCCCCCCCCTTTTTGTTTAGTCATTTGTATTCTGAAGTGTTCTAAACTGATTAGACCAGTAAAGTTAAAGCCAATACAAAAAACCAAAATTTATCAGTGTTTTACATTTATCAAAATTGACATTGTGTGTGTGTTTCGAAAGTGCTATTTCTAGGGTAACCTATGCCCGATTTTAATCAGATCAATAGACGGTACGAAGTTTCGTAGTAAACATTATAGTGTAATGTTGTGTATTTATGGTTTATCCATGTTGGTACAGAAAGTGAAATTATCAGTTCAGTAGATTTTCTGGTTCTAAAATTTACCATATTATGCAGTGTTACTACGTGTTGTTATGCTCGAACGTACATCAACTTGTACAGGGAAGAAACTCAGTTAATGCCTAATTAGGCTGCCGACCGTATTATTAATAAATTGGTAACATCTCCTGTGTTGTTTCTTGTCCGTCCTGACGTGTAGTTGCATTTCGGATTTGCTTGACGTATCATTGTTATTACTGAGTGGGTGTAAGTCTGATTTGCCTCCATTCAGGTACACGCGGTCAATGTCTATACAAAAATCCTTTCTCTTAAGGTGAAGCCCGTCAACTTACTATAGTACAGGCTTTAAGGAGTAGCGTGTGCACTAGCGCAGTGTTACAGTATGCGTTGAAGATGTTCTTCCCTCCAAGAACGTCGAGTAGCGCACGTGTTACACAAGGCAATGGAAACAGATTAATGTGGAAAAATTGAATTGTTTTTTATTGTTTCTCCAGAACAGCACTGACGCGTCAATGACTGCTGGAAAACTATCAAAATCTAAAAGCGTCTATTGACGGAATCCGAAAGACATCGGCAGTCAACATGTTAATGTGGATGTTAAACAGTCTTTTTTGTTGTAGGTGAATAGTTTCGTCTATAGTGGTCATTCGAGAAGTAAGATAGTTCAGTTTCCATACGATTGTGATGTTATTTAGGCCGTGACTGCACAGATGTGAGGGCGGACGTGAGTCGTGCTTGGATAGCTTAATAAGATCAGTGGCAGGATTCTGTCTTCGCGACTCAAACAATCCAAGTGACACACACTTTGACAGGTTTCAGCTGTCCACTGCAGCCACCTTCACTTCATAGTTTTTAATAAATATGTGATTTTTGCTGTTTACTAAGGACTGCAAAAATCAATTTTTGACAGAATGTGTGGTAAGGCAGGCAATTGGAGATGCTCGAACACTGACCAATCTTAGACGTCTGGCAGAGGCGTGGTACTGACTTGGCCGCAAGTCGCACTGACAACAGACGCGAGGCGGTCAAAACAACTTTTCATAAGACAAAAATAGTGATGCACTGGAGCATTTGCTACTCGTTGACATACTGCTTGACAAAAAAAGTGAAGCACTCAGATGGGGAGGAGGGAACGAAATGAAACTTTACAGGTTGAGGGTATGTGTGATGTCATTTCAGTGATTACAAAATCGAGTTAAATTTACATGAACTTGGTACTATGAGCCTCTCAATGAATTCACTGATTCGATCGGGAAGGGTGCCATAAAGCCGTTGAATCCTTTCCTGAGGCAAAGCTGGCGTACAGTTCTTGGTATCTTGGATACTGGCACTGGGATGGAATTGACCTTCGAGCCGGCCCCACACATGAGATCTGGGGATATTGCTAGCTGCAGGAGAACCTCAACATCAGGCAGAAACACATGCCATTTGTGAATGAGCACTATCCTGTTGAAAAATTCCATAAAGATACTATTGCATGAGAGGTACCACATGAGGACGCAGCGTGTCCGGGAAGTACCGTTCTGCCGTCAGAGTTCCCTCAATCACTACCATCTGTGACCTGAATGCGTACCTCATGGCTCCCCACACCATGACGTCAGGAATAACACCGGTGTACCCCTCCAAAACATGGGAAGGGTGGTACCTCTTTGTAGAACCATGATTCTTCTCTGAACATAATGTGGCGCCATTGATCTGCAGTTCACGGTTCTCAATCACTGTACCACTCCAGACAGAGCTGTTTGTATTTTGGTGTTAACTTGGTGTAATGCGACTTTGCAGAGTAACCATACGGCCCATGGAATACCACGATATGGATGCCGAAATTGTCACCGGCCCTCCACCATGTTCCACTCATTGGACGTAAACACGGCCATAAGTAGGAAACAGCATGAAACAAGACTCATCCGACCATAAGACTTTCAACCAAATGACTTTTTCCTTTGTTTCATAGTCCAGGTTTTATAGCTTTGGTACCACGTTTTCCTGTTAAGGCATTGCATCACTGATGTGTGGTTTTGGAATTCCAGCCCGCCCTGCAGTTCCTGACTTATGGCCCTCCCTTCGTGTTGTATTGATGCTAAAATGCTTCGCGAGTGACTTTTATAGCTGTCATCTCCTTCGTTTTCGCACAGTTCTCCTCAGTAGCAGTCTGTCACGATCACTCAACACACGCTTTCCTCCGCGTTGTGACTGTTCTTCCATTCTTCCTGGATGCGGTGCCTCTTGCAACAACAAAAACATCTGCTACATTGGTTACGGAAGCACTCACCATGCGGGAAACAACAGTTTCCTCTCATTTTAATTCATTTTGGTCTCACATTATGCAATCACAGCTACATAGAACACTGCTCTGACCACGACTGACACTTATTGAGCAGCTTTGCGTGGTCAGATACAACAACGCAGACTCCAGGCTCTGCTAGCATCTGCCTTTATTTTCGAGCGTGCATTTCTCACGGTGTTTCCATATTTTTGTCCATCCCCTGTACGTAGTAGAGGGATTATTGATACACTCAGTTGGTAATTACTGACTTGTACATTTGGAAGAAAACAGCTACGAGGGACATTCAATAAATAACGCAACGCTTTTTTTCTGAAAGCAGGCCTGTTTTATTCAGGATTCCAGTACACTATATTATTCTCCACTCTTTTGGCTAGCCGGCCGGAGTGGCCGAGCGGTTCTAGGTGCTACAGCCTGGAACCGCGCGACCGCTACGGTCGCGGGTTCGAATCCTGCCTCGGGCATGGATGTGTGTGATGTCCTTAGGTTAGTTAGGTTTAAGTAGTTCTAAGTTCTAGGGGACTGATGACCTCAGAAGTTAAGTCCCATAGTGCTCAGAGCCATTTGAACCAATCTTTTGGCTACGAAACCTGTTTTTCAACATATCTTCCTTCAACGCGACGATCTTACGCCACCTTACATGGAGGACCTGTACGCCCGCATTGTAACACTCCCCTGGACGACGTCAGAGCCAACGCCTTGCTGCATCAATAACTTCCCCATCATCAGGGTACTGCTTCCCGCGGAGTGCATCCTTCAGAGGGCCAAACAGATGGAATTCTGAAAGTGCGAGATCCGGGCTGTAGGGTGGACGAGGAAGAACAGCCCAATGAAGCTTTGTGAGCTCCTCTCGGGTGTGTCAACACTACCAACAGAGACGCCCAGTTGAACTGCGAATCAGAGTGTCCGCACATTCCAACGTCGCAGGAGTCACAGCTGTGTGCGGCTGGCCGGTACGTGGGAGATCGAACAGGTTTGTGCGACCTTGTTGCAATGATGACAGACGCCTCACCCAACGACTCACCGTGCTTTTGTCTCAGCAGACATTCTGCCAGCGTCTACTATTATCTGCGATTCTTGATTTTCCGCCAAAAGAAACTCTGTTTGTAAAGCACCTACGTTACAGACGCCATTTTGAAGGCTACCTATAGCGCCGCCACCTATCAGGACTTCAAGAAACTATAGAGGCCAAAGCAGGAATATTCCACGGCGTCCCACAACAAATTCCACATTTTTTCAATCGAAAATGACCGAGAAAAAATGTGTTGCATTACTTTTTGAACGCGACTCGTAGATCAAGGAAACTGCATGTGTGAGCATTGCTCTTATGTATATCTTTGAGCATCTGAAGGATGTGTTGGCCATCACATACATGTTGTGAAAGTGCATCTGCTATGAGCATGGCAAGTGTTTTCTATAACTTTTGCTGCAGTTTATTTAGTAATACTTCTCGTACGCTGGTACACATTGCTAACCCACTGATTTGCTTGTATATTAGATTAGGCTGAAGATAGCTGCACCGGAGACCTGACACCACTCACATTTAGTTATTACAATTGTCCACGTCGTCTTGCATCTATAAATGGTCCACGAGAAATCTGTCCAGTGGCTGAGAGAATAATAAAACTTAACATATCGACGTATTAGTGGTTGTGCGATATCCTGAAGAATACAATGCTTGCAGTAAATAAACCGGCTGAGTAAGTTAGACAATAATATCACGACGACCCTTTTATATTTTATCTAATGCTTTCTTTGTCATTACCGACGTCTGGTGTATTCCATGTTGTCTTTAGGCAGAGGATATTGGCAGAAACTATTATGAGCTCAACAGCTATGTTTTTGAACAAGGAAGACGACAAGGGCACTCTAGGACAGGTTAACAATGACGAAACAAATCGAAAAAAATGGTCAAACCGAAGAAGATTTACAGAACTTACCTTTTTTTTTTGCGTATATCACGACGACCCTTTTATATTTTATCTAATGCTTTCTTTGTCATTACCGACGTCTGGTGTATTCCATGTTGTCATTAGGCAGAGGATATTGGCAGAAACTATTATGAGCTCAACAGCTATGTTTTTGAACAAGGAAGACGACAAGGGCACTCTAGGACAGGTTAACAATGACGAAACAAATCGAAAAAAATGGTCAAACCGAAGAAGATTTACAGAACTTACCTTTTTTTTGCGTATATCACGACGACCCTTTTATATTTTATCTAATGCTTTCTTTGTCACTACCGACGTCTGGTGTATTCCATGTTGTCATTAGGCAGAGGATATTGGCAGAAACTATTATGAGCTCAACAGCTATGTTTCTGAACAAGGAAGACGACAAGGGCACTCTAGGGCAGGTTAACAATGACGAAACAAATCGAAAAAAAATGGTCAAACCGAAGAAGATTTACAGAACTTAGCTTTTTTTTCGCGTAAGAGTAGTTTGCTGTTTTCGGTATTCTATCGCAAAATTTCTTAGATCTCCCCTGCGTACTTAGGCTACCCACTGGACGTACTCCGCTGCATTCGATCCGCACCTACGAGCAAAATCGATGTATCCATTTACACCACAGCAGACTGTTGGGTCTTTTCATGCTCGATGGCGGAAATGTTGTTAGTGACGTACCAAGGGAGTTTAACAACATAGATGGACTGGAAGCCTACTCGTCGTACAACATCTCGAACAGGTAACCAATAAAACATTCGTGTTCACTAAAACGCGATCAAATCGAAACAAGTAAAGTAACTAGCGTCCTATACCATTCAGATGGACTATAAGTAGTGGAGCTGGAACGGTTCAACCCTCAAAGTCATCATCCATCATCGCTCTGTAATGTGATACACCACCCACGGATCCAGAGCCACTGCCTGCAATAAATTCAGCGTCACTAAGTAACCTGTGCACAGCATGTCTTAAGATAACTCCTTCCAGGTTCACCTGTGCACTGCGCCGATTCAAACCCCAAAGTTAAGGTCACTCTCTCCTCATTCGCCTAGACCAATTGGATAAAATCCCTTCTCTACCTAGGTAAGTTGTAGGACATAAAAATGGCGGAAAATTTTTCCCCATTCCCTCTGCGCCTTCCATTCCTACGCTAATAATGGGAATCTTGTCATTTGAGGTCTATATACTATAACTAAAGGATCATCATAAAGCATCAAAATAAATTGGCCACTGCCTCTAAGTGGAATAAAAAGAATAAGAAGCCTGTCGCATTCGAATGTACGTATTAGTCCAGTCATTTCATGATTATTCATTCATTAATATTTTATGTGTTTTCTCAAACATCACATCTTTTATTTTTTCCTGTAGCACAAGGCCCCTGGCTCCATGGAGCAGGAATCAGCACTAGCTGATATGTTGGATCAGAACACGCAGCTGTTTAAGTTTCTTTTGTCTGCACCAAAACAGCAGCACATGTTCTAATTATAGAATAAGGAAATGCAGCCAGTGTATACAGACCAGAAACAGCACCAGCAGCCCAGTGATAGGCCATAGGAGTTTTATCAACGCGTTGAGCTGAAGTTAATTGGTTCTAGAATACTCCGCTTTATCAATACTTATCACGTGACTGCCAGTAGATCAAACCACATGAATGTAGGCTTGGCACCGGATACTGACTTTGATGATGTAATAACTGAAACTGAGAATGTATGATCTCTTGGATCTTAAGTGCACTATACGTGAGTTCAGTGGGACTATCTATGTTGCATGATGGAGTGCATTGAGAGGAACGTGATGACTGAATATGACCCATCTCATAGTCATATCGATGTCCATGGATCTGCTAGGATAGTGTCCATTGTCAATATGTATGGACAACCTATGCAGATATTAACTTGTAGAGACTTGTGGACTTGCATTAAACATTCAAGGACTGTGAAGTTATGGAACTTGTACAGTATGTTATCGATACTAACAGATATGTTGAGTCACTAGTGCCCACATGTCAAAGCCAAATTCTGTGACTATGTGAGCTATCTATGTAAGCATAGTTATTCCCATAAGGAGTTAGAACAGTGCATAAATTCATGTGTTCATACAGTGCCAAAGTATGCTGCTATTGCCCCAATAGTTATAAAATCCATTGAAGCAGAATCTACAGGCGAAACATCTATGTACGTTGTTGCTACAATAGGTTTGAATGCGATACGATGTGAATTTGAGGCATGCAAAATATTGTAAAACAAAATCACTGTAATTTTCTTAACTATAATGGCTGATGATGCATATAAATTTACACAATAAATAGTAATATTTCCTACAAAATAGTTTTATTTCTCCCATACCATCCTGTGAGTCAAGTGTGAATAATTGTTAATAAAGCTTTGTTGTCATTGTAGCTCAGTGAGTAAGGCGTTTGTTTCTTAAGAGCAGTTTATTCAGAAATAGTCCCATTAGCGTAATCCAACAAATTTGCTAAGTTGCAATGACAGCACATGTTATTTTTTCTCGGAAAGAAAGGATATTTAACATTGGAAAATCACGTCAATATTTCAGTGTGTGTGCATTACAATGTGTTGAAAGCAATTACGTCATTATAAGGTTGCCTTAGAGGAGTGTCACACTCTAGGATTACAGCAGATTTGCAAATAATGCCGGCCGAAGTGGCCGCGCGGTTAAAGGCGCTGCAGCCTGGAACCGCAAGACCGCTACGGTCGCAGGTTCGAATCCTGCCTCGGGCATGGATGTTTGAGATGTCCTTAGGTTAGTTAGGTTTATCTAGTTCTAAGTTCTAGGGGACTAATGACCTCAGCAGTTGAGTCCCATAGTGCTCAGAGCCATTTGAACCATTTGCAAATAATGACCGTAAATCTAGGTAGGACCATTTATACAGAAAAATACGTACACATGCAATACGTCACTAAATTTACACTGTAAACAGTCATCACTTACCCACCTCTGCTTCTAAACAGCACCATCAGTACAGTAATGACTTCATAATGGGTTAAAAAGGTAAAAGTCAGTACCAGGATGCCTTATAGAAGTCAGAAACTATAAGATTGTAGTAGATTAGTAAATAACGGCGGAAAAATTCGAAGTAGCAGCATTTATACAGACAAGCATTTTAAATTAATAAAACACGAACAAGATGTCACCAAATTTACACTGTAAACAACTCTCCCCAATCCAACACCACCGCTGGAATAATATGGGGAGTATGATATTCAAATACTTTATTTAAAACAAACTAATAAATGCGAGGAGTAGTCCCATGTGTAATCGTCTCCATGGCCATGTGCTACTCTCTAGGTAGCTTGTAAATGTTCAGTTTTCATATATTTGTTACCTTGGACATGTAGTAACAGTGTCTGGATGGGGGACCTACTGCTCGCTGGATATATAGGGTGTCCATTTATCTTGACCACCCTAAATAACTGTTTGTCCAGATGCAAATTACAAAATGTTTCAAGCAAATGTTCTTTAGCCGTCAGGGGGACATCAATCAGCATGATTGCCTTCGTTTTTTACGAAGATATGAACAGCGGTATGACTTTTTTTAAATAGCATCCTGTATTTTTTATTCATTAATTCATTTCCTCTCCTAAAGACCTATTCAAAAATGTATCACAGTGTACCATTCACTGAAACACAACGTTATTGATTACATAACACAACATTGACGGTGACGCTCCCAGCGCTTAGTGCAGGTACTCGTCGTAATGGAACACATCCACGTGCTGACGTTGACACAGGACAAATGTAAACATAAGTAGAATGCATTCCGTCAACCATCGTCAGTTGAAGAGTTGTATGAGTAGAATGTACACCAACGCAGAAAAAGTAGAAATGCTACTCACCTGTGGGGAATGTAAATTAGCAGAACAGTAATTGCAATACTGTTTTCTTATGTACGGGTACATTTAGTACAGTAGTTTAGTCCTTTTAAATACTGTCGTGTGGAGTAGGCATACAGAAAGGCTGTCCTTCCTACAAACTGCATCGACATAACGTTTCTTTTATTGTTGTTGTTGTTGAAGTTTGGCGAAAGCAGCGGAACTGTACAGAGAGCGATATCCTAAGAAGAACCAACCTTCCCGAAGTACGTTTTCTCGTCTTGTTGCGACGCTTCAGGAAACGGGAAGTTTCAACCCACGACAACGCAATCGTCGTAGCACTCGCACAGACGAAGCTGCCGAAGTTACTGTTCTTTCTTCCGTTGCTATGAATCCACATGTGAGCACACGATAGCTTGAACATGAGATTGGCATTCCTAAAACCAGTGTACATCGTATTCTTACACGTCACCGGTTCCATCCTTACCACGTACACCTACATCAAAAATTGCATGGGAATGATTTCCAGAATCTGTACAGTTCTGTGAGTGGGCATAGCAGCAAATCCTCGCCAACCCGAACTCCTTCTCCAATGTTCTATTTACCGATGAATGTTACTTCTCAAACAAAGGACAGATAAATACAAGGAACATACATTAAGGGTCCAGCGACATCCCACGCTGGCTTAGACAGGTGGAACATCAGCGTCAATGGAGAATTAACGTATGGTGTGGGCTACTTGGTACTACAATAATTGGCCCTTTTTTTAATCAATGGTAGTCTAAACGGCACAGCGTATGCCAACTACCTCAGACGAATTCTTCCTCCTCTTCTGGATGAAGTGCCGCTAAGAATCAGGATGCTTATGTGGTATCAACACAATGTATGTCCAGCACATAATGCCTTGCGTGCACGTCGTCTTCTGAACCGAAGGTATCCTGCCAGATGGATTGGTCGAGGAGGAACAGTTACTTGGCTTGCTACGTCTCCTGATTTAAATCCTCTGGACTTCACCCTTTGGGATGCATTAAAGACGTTATCTATCGCGATATTCCAACAACTCCAGAGGACATGCAGGAACGTATCGTGCTTGCTTGTAATTCTCTTCAGCAGGCAACACTGGAAGCAGTAAATAATTCTTTCATTCAACGAGTGCACCAGTAAATCGGTGTCCAGGGTCACCACTTTTAGCACCTCTGGATGTTCTACTCCTGGGCAATGGTACAGGAGAGTCAAAGTCAATTTTGTATCACGTTTTTAATTGGTTTTCATTTGTTTTCTGACAACTCCAGCTAGTGGACGAGTTTGTGATCCTGGGCACAAAGTCAAAGTTGTGTTATGTAATTAATAACGTTGTGTTTCAGTGAATACATTTTTGAATAGTTCTTTAGGAGAGGAAATGAATTACCGAATAAAAAATACAGGGTGCCATTTTAAAAAGTCAAAACAAAGCTACAACGAAGGCAATCATGCTGATTGATGTCCCCCTGACGGCTAAAGAACGTTTCCTTGAAACATTTTGTAATTTGCATCCGGACAAACAGTTATTTAGGATGGTCATGATAAGTGGGACACCATATATCTGTACGGCTCTGCTGAGACGCTGTGCCGGCCGCCCAAATGAGAAACTGCAGCCTCGATGTTAGCCAGTAGGCTTCAATTTGCAGATCACAGACACCTTGTGCTGGCAAGCATCATTAGTTAACTGCGTGGTCAGGATCTGGCACGACTAGGCTGTATGAGATGTGCCCTAGCTGATGAGACTAGTAGGTGAGGTTGGCTGGGTGTGTGGTAAGAATGGCCAGTGTAAGCTAGAGAAATAAGGTGGGGTAATATGACGCATCCATCTACGCTTAATGCCGGTCTGAGCGATCATACTTTTAGTCTCCACTAACACATGCGTGGGCTGTACGTCAACAAGTATCTGTCAGTACAGTATGAAACCTTCATGTTAATGCTAGTGCCAGTTTGAAGCGCTGTGTTGCTGAGCGGTGGCATAAATCTCAGATGATTGTCACTATCATTACACATTGCATGCCTCCACAGGATAAAGAACATACACCACCTCAGTTATTCAATGTATATGATGTTCGACCTGCTAAAAAACCAGCTGAATGCTAGTGGGTGTACGAGTATTCTATGACTGAGGGTAAAGAAATTTTTTCTAGCTCTTTTAGAGTGTAACATAAAATCTTGAAGTATAAGTGGACGTAGGTTCATTTAAGAATCACATATATACCTATGTAACTCCCATAGCAACAGACAAATCATTTAAAGAAAATATACATAGGCAGAAAAGTTGCAGCCATATGCTAAGCCCTCTTGCCTCAAGTCGTTTTATTATTGACTAGCATCCGTCTCAGCTTTGCACAGGTACCATTAAGTGTCGGGGGCTGGACAAATTATCTGGCATACTGGTAATTTGGTTTAAGGGACACTGCACAGAGCATTGATTAAGAACAGGAGAACAGCGTCAGCTAACTGAATATCATTAATTTCATATAAATGAAACGAATTAAGCAGCACACACCACTTGCTGGCGTACTGTAGTGCCTGAAGGCATGAGAAGGCTGCCTGACTGCAATCCCTAGTATGCAATTCTTGTATCAAAGACTCTGCAGTCACTCATTCGTCGTCAGGGTAGTCGCTCCGGTGCATCGCGAGTATCAAAATCTGTAATCTCCACATATAGACAGAAAAATGTGACAGGGGACTGTAATTCATCATAGTTCAACAAATTTGCACCAAATATTTATAAATTATATACACAAACTTCCATCATTAGCCAATGTACCTATTAATGAAAGCCTTATCAAAATCCCTACAGTAGTTTATGGAATTAGCGTTCAGATACAGAGAATAAAACGTGATGAAAGACTGTAATTCATCATAATCCAGCACATTTGCACAATATATTTATAAGCTATGCACTTGAACCTTCGCTGTGAATCTGTGTATCTATTAGTGCAAAACTTTATGAAAATCCCTACACAAGTTCCAGGGATTAGTCTTAGGCAGAAAAAGACGACAGGGGACTTTACGTTATAGCATGTATGTATATTATTATTATTATTGGTGTTTTGCCCTTAAATAGCGCAGTTAGACTAAATTACATGGCCAATTCCTTTTGCTGCCTTCCTTGCTGCCTAAACTTCCCTCATTCGCTTGCTGTGTTTCTGTTTCCGGTCCTCCGTCCATGCTTCTTGCCGGCTTCGTGTCTTCGGCTTCATGTTGGTTGCCTTTTTGGTTGCCCACATTTCTTTCATCTTCCGGCTGTGATCTTGTTCGCGTTCTTCGGTCCATTTTACGCCTGTTCGTTTGTCACAGTGTATCTTATGTAGTTTACTTTTCTTAATGATGTTTCTGAATTTTATTCTGTCGTTTATTGTGTCTGGTGTGATGTTGACATGGTTCCGGCAGTTTTTTACCTCTGCCACCTATTTGTGGTTTCTAGTGGTCACCCAATCAAATATCTGTTTGGTCAGTCTGTGTGATGGCATTCTGTATAGGTGTCCATAGAACTGTAGTCTGTGTTTTCTAATCTTTTCTGTGATTGTCTCCGTATGTTTGTATAGTTCCTCTGTAGGTTTCTTGATCCATGTTCCATTGTTGTTAGTTGTACCAAATATTTTCCTAAGTATTTTCCGTCCTACTTTTTCTAGTTGTCTGTTACGTGTGTGCCCTACGATTAGTGTGGTCTCTGCTGCATACAGTGCTTCGGGGAGCACCACCGTGTCGCAGTGGCGTAATTTGGCTTTTTGTGATATAGACTTCTTGTTGTAATGATTCCACACTATTCTGTATGCTTTGTGCAGTTTAGTTTTTCTTTCTTCGTTTGAGTCTCTGTTGTATCCGTTCATTTGTAGTGTTTCACCGAGGTATTAGAAGTTTGCCGTTTTGTAAATCGTGCCGTACTTTGTGTTCAGAGATGGGAGTTTCTTTGTGCTCATAAACTGTGTCTTTTCGTAAGAGATCTGTAGTCCAGTTTTGGAAGCGATTTTGTGTAGTTTTTCAATAGCTTCTTTTGTTTCGTATATACCTTTCGTGACAATCGCCAAATCGTCTGCAAAAGCCAGGCATTTAATCTGTAGGTTTCCTAAGGTTATCACCTGTTGTGATATTTCCCATTCTTTTATTACCTTATCTAACACTAGATTGAAAAGGAGAGGTGAGAGGTCATCGCCTTGTCGGACATCTGTGCGAATTCAAAGGGCTCTGATAGGTCCCCACAGAACTTTACTTTGGAGGTCATATTGGTCAGGGTTTGCTCTATGATAGTCCGTGTTTTGTTGTCTACTTTGTATTCAGCTAGAATTTTGAAGAGAGTTTTCCGGTCGATAGATTCGTACACCTTTTTGAAGTCGACAAAGGTAATGATCAGGTTCTTTTTGTGTTCTAAAAGCATTTTCAGGTTCCAAATTTCTTCCGCACAAGACCGCCCTTTACGGAAACCTGCTTGGTGTTCCCCAATCATGTGGTCGGTCTGGCATTCTAGTCTGTTTAGTAAGCTTTAGAGAAGATCTTGTATGTGACTGGTAGTAGGGATATTCCTCTGTAGTTGTTCGAATCAGTCTTGTCACCTTTTCCGTGTAGTGGCTGTATCAGGGCAGTTTTCCAATCGTCAGGAATTTTCCTGGTTTCTCAGATATCTTCCAAGATCCTGTGGGTGTCTTTGGTGAGTTCTGAGTCTTGTAACTTCCAGATTTCTGCCATGATGCCGTCTTCTCCTGGTGCCTAACGATTCTTGAGTAACTTGATGATTTCTTTAACTTCTCATAGAGCTGGAGGTTCATTATCTGGATTGTATGTGCTCGTTTCTGCCATCAGTTCTTGCATATGGGGGTCAGTGTTGAGGAGTTTTTCAAAGTACTGTGCCAAAATGTAACAATTGTTTTTGGTATTGGTTTCTAGGGTTCCATCTGGTCTTCACAAGTTAGGTGTTGATATCCAGTCATATTTTCTCTGAACGTTGTGTAGAAGTTTCTTGTATTGTTCTTCGTGAAGTCCGATACGATCTCCGTCAGTCGCCGTTTATCATACTGTCGTTTTTCACTGCGAATAATGTATTGTTTCGGTGTTTTCGGGAAGTTTATCTAATTCTCTGGAGGTTTATGACCTGCAAAATGTTACTACACGGGAGGATTTTGCTACCAGTAGTAGTATGTCAAGGTTATTGGATCTTAATAACGACTGATCGCACTAATATGCTTGAGAATTAGAAACATATGTGATACAAATGATTATAGTTGTTTAAGACCACTTTAGTCATTGTACTTTCCTCTGCTGGTTGCTCCACCCAAGAGTTAATGTCCTGCGGGTCTTATCAAGGTTGCTGCTGATACAATTTCGCCCACATCTCAACACTAGCGGCCTGCTGATCTTATCTCAGGTGTGTGTGGGCGCTCACCGACCATTGGAAAGACTTGACGGTGTCTCATAGACACAGACACCCAAAGCCATTGGCTCTTTATTCCCTGATGTGGGTGACCAGCGCGGCCAAGGTGCGAGGTAGAGCTTGTTGGCTCTTGGCGGAGCTGTTGTCTTGGTCGTAGAGTGTCTCAGATGTGGCTGCCAGCGAGCGATGTCTCTTATCCGCGAACTGAAGCCCGCTAGCTATTAGCGATGCTGCAGTTTCTGATGTGGCCAACCAGCACAGTGTCCCAGCACGTCTTTCACCCCATGTGGACTTATTTTTGTATCTTAGCTCCGATACTGCGTTCACTATGCTGCTCATAGAAGCTTTCACACATAACTATTTTCTTATACATAATTAACCTCTTCCTTCATTACCCCAAGTGGATTTTGTATTTATAACCCTGTATTCCCCTGAGCAGAAGTCCTGCTCCTCCTGCCACCAAACGTCTCTAATTCCCACTTTATCTAACCTCAGCGTACCCATTTCCCTTTTGAAATTTTCTAACCTGCCCACCCGATTAACAGGTCTAACATTCCACTCTCAGACCCATACAACGCCAGTTTTGTTTCTCCTGATAACGATACCCTCGTTAGTAGTTCACTCCAGCAACTCCAAAGGGGGTACTACTTTTCCTCCAGAATATTTTACCCATGAGGATGCCATCATCAGTTAACCACACAAGGGCTGCATGCCCTTGGGAATGACTGCAGCTCTATTTTCCCCTTGATTTCAGCCGTTTCACAGTACCAGCACAGCAAGGCCTTTTGGTTTGATGTTACAAGGCCAAACCAGTCTATCATCCAGACTGTTGCCCTCCTACAACTGAGAAGGCTTTTGGCCCTCTTCAGAAACCACACGTTTGTCTGGCCTCTCAACACATACCTCTCCATTGTGTCTGCACCTGCGCTACGGTTATCCGTATCGCTGGAGCACGCAAGCCACCCCTCCAACGGTTAAGTCCATGGCTCATGAGAAGGTATACAAACTTATACATTGTCAATCATAATAGTTAAAAATTATTACAGCCTCTCTGAAATATTTTACAAATAATTATTATCTGTATGCAATAAATTCACCTTGTATCGCATTCAATGCTTTAGGAGCAACAAAATATATAGCTACTCCGGCTGTAAATTCTGCTTCCACGGATTTTATACTTATTTGGGCAATGGTAGCACACTTTGGCACTATATGAACACATGAATTTATGCACTGTTCCTACTCACTCACATGCACACTATGTTTACGTAGATAGCGTACGTAGTCATGGAATATGGCTTTGAGATACAGCTGACAACGACATACCGTCTCTCACTATCGATAACTCAATCTATAGGTTGCACAAACTTCACAAAACTTAAATGATTTATGTAAATGCACGAGACTCTAGAAGTTAATTCCAGCATTGCTTCTCCATTTATATTAATAATGGATAACTTCCTGCCAAATATATGGACCTCAATAGGAATATGAGGTGGACCATACTCGATCGTCATGTTCCTCTCAATGCACCCCATCACGCAACGTAAGTAGTCCCACTGAAACCCTGTATACAGCACTTGAGCACCAACTCGTCGTACTTTCTCAGTTTCAGTTATTACGTCAGAATCAGCTAAGCGTAGATAAACGTGTTTCGATCTGCTGACAGTCACGTGATACGTATTGGTGAAAGGCAGTATTCTGGGACCAATTAACTGCGGCTCGATCTTGCTGAAGAAACTTAGATAGCCCATCACTGTGCTGTTGCTACTCTTTCTGGGGTATATACACTGGCTGCGTTTCCTAATCCCATAATTAAGGCGTGCGCGTTGTCGTGCACACAAAAGACACTTAGACAGCTGGTCCAACATATCAGCTAGTGCTGGTTTCCGCACCATTGGATCAAGGAGGTATTGCGTTGTTGGAAAGAAGTAAAACAGACCTTAACTATTTGTTAAAACAACGCACATAATATTGATACATGAATGACAGTGATAGAGATGGATGGATTAATACTTACGTTCCAGTGTGACAGTCTTATTCTTTTTAAGGTGTCCAGAGGTGCTGACCGATCTCTACTGACGCTTCATGATGATGCTTTCACTACGATGACGAGGAGGAGAAGGGGGGAGTGGGAACTTGGTTATCCCGCCATTCTTAAGTCACCCATTTGGCTTAGATGAATTGGGGGAGGGTGACCTTGATTTTGGGGCTTCAACGCACAGCGGAAGGGGGATCTTGGAGGAGTTATCTTGAGACGTGATAAGTATCAGCTTATATACAGACCTTGAATTATCACATGCAGTTTTCCTACAGGCGTGGGTGAGTATTGGGACACATAGTGACCTTGAATTTGGTGATTTAATCGGCCCTACCTTCACTACTACAATATACACTGAAGCGCCCAAGAAACTGGCATAGGAAAGTGTATTCAAATACAGAGATATGTAAACAGGCAGAATACGGCGCTGCGGTCAGCGACACCTATATAAGACAACAAGTGTCTGGTGCAGTTGTTACCTCGGTTACTGCTGCTACAATTGCAGGTTATCAAGATTTAAGTAAGTTTGAACGAGGTGTTACAGTCGGCGCATGAGCGATGGGACACAGCATCTTCGAGGTAGCGGTGAAGTGGGGATTTTCCCGTATGATTATTTCACGAGTGTACCGTGAATATCACGAATCCGGTAAAACATCAAATCTATAAAATCGCTGCTGCCGGAAAAAGACCCTGCAGGAACGGGACCAACGACGACTGAAGAGAATCGTTCACTGAGACAGAAGTGCAACCCTTCTGCAAATTGCTGCAGATTTCAGTACTGGTCCATCAACAAGTGTCAGCGTGCTAACCATTCAACGAAACATCATCGATATGGGCTTTCTGAGCTGAATGCCCACTCGTGTACCTATGATGATTGCACGACACAGGGCTTTACGCTTCGCCAGGGCCCGTCAACACTGACATTGGACCGTTGATGACTGGAAACATGCTGCCTGGTAGGACGAGTCTCATTTCAAATTGTGTCGAGCGGATGGACGTGTACGGTTATGGAAACAATCTCATGAAACCATGGGCCGTGCATGTCAGCATGGGACCGTTCAAGCTGGTGGAAGTTCTATAATGGTGTGTGCAGTTGGAGTGATATGGAACCCCTGATACGTCGAGATACGAGTCTGACAGGTGACACGTATGTAAGCATCCTGTTTGACCACTTGCACACATTCGCGTTCATTGTGCATTCCGACGGACTTGGGCAATTCCAGCAGGACAATGCGGCACCCACACGTCCTGAATTGCTACAGAATGGCTCCAGGAACACTTTTCTGAGTCTAAACACTTCCGCTGGCCACCAAATTACCCAGACATGAACATTATTGAGCATATCTTGGATGGCTTGCAGCGTGCTGTTCAGAAGAGATCTCCAGCCCCTCGTACTCTTACAGATTTATGGACAGCCCTGCGGGATTCGTGGTGTCAGTTCCCTCCATCACTACTTCAGACATTAGTCGAGTCCATGACACGTAGTGTTGCGGCACTCCTGCGTGCTCGCGCGGGCCCTACACTATATTAGGCAGTTGTACCAGTTTCTTTGGCTCATCAGTGTATAATTAATACCAGCCACAAAAATAGTTAAAGACCACTAGGCTTTATTTAGTTTAATTAATCGAGTCTACGTTCATTTAAAAGTTGAAACGCAATAAATATTAAGGTTGAAAAGTAATTCAGAACACATAATGGAAAACAGGACAAGTGCACACTGCGAAGGTTCGTGGCTGGAGACAAGCAATGTAGCGACGACGCTTCAGTGATACACCTCATGAAATATATTTTCACATGGCTGTTGGCTGACGCTCATATGGACGCGCTGATTGTGAATGATGCCGAGCGGATCCTCTTCTGCGGCAGGTATTATCTGTTGGCAGTGGTTCAAGATTGTGGCACGTACTTTCTCAACAGTACGATCAAATCCGAGCGACCATAACTAAAGCTCTTTCAAACAACCCTAAGAATTATCGCATGCGACAATGCAGTAATACTGATTATACACAACTTTCTTAGTATATGAGTTAAGGTAAATAAAGGACTAAATAAAAATTAGTTTGTCTAACGGCCATATGCGCTTCACTTCTTTTATTTCTGTAGCATTCTCAGTGGTCTTTAAGGGGACTGGTTGGTGAACACAAGGGGAAATCTTGAAAAATTTGTCAGGTTTCTTATTAGTGTATCTCAGAGGATAAGAGTTCTAAGCCCATGTAACGCTTACCATCTTTTAACAGGGTTTGGGAACAATTTGGGTTGCGAACCACAGCTTTTGGCCTCACATCTTTCTCTGAGTTATATTTTGTGTAAAATAACTGATGATGGTCGAAGTAGAGAGGATATAAAATGTAGACTGGCAATGGCAAGGAAATCGTTTCTGAAGAAGAGAAATTTGTTAACATCGAGTATAGATTTAAGTGTCAGGAAGTCGTTTCTGAAAGTATTTGTATGGAGTGTAGCCATGTATGGAAGTGAAACATGGACGATAACCAGTTTGGACAAGAAGAGAATAGAAGCTTTCGAAATGTGGTGCTACAGAAGAATGCTGAAGATAAGGTGGGTAGATCACGTAACTAATGAGGAGGTATTGAATAGGATTGGGGAGAAGAGAAGTTTGTGGCACAACTTGACTAGAAGAAGGGATCGGTTGGTAGGACATGTTTTGAGGCATCAAGGGATCACAAATTTAGCATTGGAGGGCAGCGTGGAGGGTAAAAATCGTAGAGGGAGACCAAGAGATCAATACACTAAGCAGATTCAGAAGGATGTAGGTTGCAGTAGGTACTGGGAGATGAAGAAGCTTGCACAGGATAGAGTAGCATGGAGAGCTGCATCAAACCAGTCTCACGACTGAAGACCACAACAACAACAACAGTGAAATGACGCATGTTAATTATTTATCTCAAGAAAAGGTATACTCGAAATAAAAAGTAGAAGCTTGGCATTTTTCTGGAAGTCCTTTACACTATTATGTTTGAAGTAGACTTTTAAAAAATTGTTGCTGTCATCAGACATGGCTCAAATAGTTTTTAATTACGATTATCAAAAATTTCAATAATTAAATCATAGTTTTTCTTTAATAAGTCTTGAATTTCAGATTTTACCGAGCGAGGTGGCGCAGTGGTTAGCACACTGGACTCGCATTCGGGAGGACGACGGTTCAATCCCGTCTCCGGCCATCCTGATTTAGGTTTTCCGTGATTTCCCTAAATCGCTTCAGGCAAATGCCGGGATGGTTCCTTTGAAAGGGCACGGCCGATTTCCTTCCCCATCCTTCCCTCACCCGAGCTTGCGCTCCGTCTCTAATGACCTCGTTGTCGACGGGACGTTAAACACTAATCTCCTCCTCCTCCTCCAATTTCAGATTTATGTCGTAAGAACAGTCTACCTTTTATACACTCCTGGAAATTGAAATAAGAACACCGTGAATTCATTGTCCCAGGAAGGGGAAACTTTATTGACACATTCCTGGGGTCAGATACATCACATGATCACACTGACAGAACCACAGGCACATAGACACAGGCAACAGAGCATGCACAATGTCGGCACTAGTACAGTGTATATCCACCTTTCGCAGCAATGCAGGCTGCTATTCTCCCATGGAGACGATCGTAGAGATGCTGGATGTAGTCCTGTGGAACGGCTTGCCATGCCATTTCCACCTGGCGCCTCAGTTGGACCAGCGTTCGTGCTGGACGTGCAGACCGCGTGAGACGACGCTTCATCCAGTCCCAAACATGCTCAATGGGGGACAGATCCGGAGATCTTGCTGGCCAGGGTAGTTGACTTACACCTTCTAGAGCACGTTGGGTGGCACGGGATACATGCGGACGTGCATTGTCCTGTTGGAACAGCAAGTTCCCTTGCCGGTCTAGGAATGGTAGAACGATGGGTTCGATGACGGTTTGGATGTACCGTGCACTATTCAGTGTCCCCTCGACGATCACCAGTGGTGTACGGCCAGTGTAGGAGATCGCTCCCCACACCATGATGCCGGGTGTTGGCCCTGTGTGCCTCGGTCGTATGCAGTCCTGATTGTGGCGCTCACCTGCACGGCGCCAAACACGCATACGACCATCATTGGCACCAAGGCAGAAGCGACTCTCATCGCTGAAGACGACACGTCTCCATTCGTCCCTCCATTCACGCCTGTCGTGACACCACTGGAGGCGGGCTGCACGATGTTGGGGCGTGAGCGGAAGACGGCCTAACGGTGTGCGGGACCGTAGCCCAGCTTCATGGAGACGGTTGCGAATGGTCCTCGCCGATACCCCAGGAGCAACAGTGTCCCTAATTTGCTGGGAAGTGGCGGTGCGGTCCCCTACGGCACTGCGTAGGGTCCTACGGTCTTGGCGTGCATCCGTGCGTCGCTGCGGTCCGGTCCCAGGTCGACGGGCACGTGCACCTTCCGCCGACCACTGGCGACAACATCGATGTACTGTGGAGACCTCACGCCCCACGTGTTGAGCAATTCGGCGGTACGTCCACCCGGCCTCCCGCATGCCCACTATACGCCCTCGCTCAAAGTCCGTCAACTGCACATACGGTTCACGTCCACGCTGTCGCGGCATGCTACCAGTGTTAAAGACTGCGATGGAGCTCCGTATGCCACGGCAAACTGGCTGACACTGACGGCGGCGGTGCACAAATGCTGCGCAGCTAGCGCCATTCGACGGCCAACACCGCGGTTCCTGGTGTGTCCGCTGTGCCGTGCGTGTGATCATTGCTTGTACAGCCCTCTCGCAGTGTCCGGAGCAAGTATGGTGGGTCTGACACACCGGTGTCAATGTGTTCTTTTTTCCATTTCCAGGAGTGTATAAGTATGTTTTAAGACAGTATAACAATTTCAGCGCTTTATTTCCAACATTTTTAGCCAATATATACCAGAACATAAAAAAGCGAACTTCGGGAAATTCAAGTTAAAGTTAAAACCTGTTTCTCTACCTACTCGGTATAACAATAATATATCCGAAGTTCATATTTATCTTGTTTCTGGTGTTGTTCTCCCTCCATTCTCTTTTTCAGACTTCTTATTCTTACTCTTGCTTCTTTGGTGGCTTCCAACACTGATTTCTCTGCTTCGAAGAGTCTCCTGCGGGCAATGGCAATAAAAAGTTCTTTGCATATTTAGTCCACTATGCCCTTCCATTAATTCCATAACCTTAAAACATGACACTGCACCATAACGGTATATTGTACCGTAATAGGTGATTTATGGTAACATATAAATGATCTGAAATTAATTGTCAGATGAAATAAATTTGTAGCTATCTAACCATCGGAGGGTTGCTGTGTGGCAACAAGGCAGCATCTTGATATAATTCTACAACTTTGGCTATTGTTTTTAGAATGTCGTTAACTATTTCAAAGGAATTGTGCAGTGCACTAAATCGATAATCTGAATTAGTTCCTAAAACATATCCTGTTCACTTAAATTTATTTTGAATAACCAGTTCTTTACAGCACAGTTCAGTAACGTATGTCTCTATTGGCACTCAATGATAACACAGTTCCGAAGTTGTCATCTGTTGCACTGAAAATGCATAACTCCATACTAACTGCACACCACGCTGTCACTTACACACACGTGGGATACAGCCGCGGGAGACCTTACCAACCTCAACCAACCACACGAGAACGTCAAAAAGACCTCCATACAAGCTCTGTCCACTTGTTTACAACCTCTGTCATTTAACTGACAGCTTGAATCAAAATATTAACTTCATACATGACCACAGTTTCACGAATACAATTCTATACAAGTATTAAATATTCTTAATATGTAAAATATAGACTTTTGAAGTAATGAAACTGAATATCATTTTCTTTTATTCACACACTGGTAAATAACTAACTTTAAACTACATTTTTGTAACTTTTGTCCTTATTATACTATACACTTCTTTATTGTTTTACACAAACTGGAATGGTGAGCATCTTCATTCTTTTCGTTGCTCGCTTACTACGTTAGTCAAATGGGTATTTTACGAACATTTATGCACAAATTTCTTTTTAAATAAACGTAAACAATTACAAAGTGTAGTATAAATCTTCTATGCAGAGGTTAATCTTTTTGCGTAACTGTGGAAAATTCTTTGTTTGGCTCTTTAGAGACAATTACATGGTTATTTATTTAAAATAAATATTTATTTTTGTTGGCATGTTAAATATGCTCATTTCATAGCCGACTTATATTCTTTCAGATGGCGTATCACATGTATTTGTAGTTTGGAAATTTTGTTATTCCGTTTATAAACCATTTTACGCATAGAAATAATAGCACCGCTAATCTTCGTCATACAAGTACGGTGATAATTCTTATCGAGGTGCGGTTTTCCCCCAATTGTAGCGAACAGTATTGCGAATTTCCTGATGTTCGCAAGTCATCAAATTACGACAGCGACTTCTTTTCCGTAGTGGAACTATATGCTTTTCCTGTGGCATTTTTAAAAGAAGCTCCTAAGAGAACTTCAACGAAATAACATGTATGGGACTTGTTTTGATCAAACAGTATTAAGATAATAGCACTGAAAACCACTTTCGTGCCGACAGGAAAAGAGGCTCCACAAACGCTTGCTCTATTATACCAAATGTAAGGAAACACCTAACTAAAGTACGTTTCGTGTGTTTATTCCCACGACTGTAATTTCAAGGGCTCAAACTGTTGACCTCGAGCATTGCACAACACTATAAAGTGATTCTGATCTGGAGTTAACGCAGCATAGGCACGCGTTATAAGGAATTAAATACCTTCTGGAGTCCTCGGTGTTTCCTAATAGACGTCTTATTTTAATTTTCACCACAGATAAAAGTATAGAAGCGTGAGGTTTGATGAGTGTGTAGACTGTTTTGCGTTTCCTGAGCGACAAATATTCTCTTAAGAGGGTCTGTCATTACATGCATGTATGTCCAAAGAAACATTGCATCATAATTCAGAATAACACAGGCACTGCACTATCGTATTTATCCGCCGACACCTGGCAAACGACTTTCAAGTAAAACGTCTCGCCTGTACGGGAATATACATAAGGGATATCCGAGAACAGGTTGAAGACACATGGTTGATGACAAATGGAGGTTTGGGTCTTGCCGTTAGTCGTGCTCGGGTGCCTAATGATAAGGCGACCGCTCGCGATAAGTAGCAAATCCGGGTTCGAGTCCCGATGCGGCACAAATTTTCATTGTCGTCATTCCTTTATACAGCTGATGGTTGCCCAAATTCGCAACTGAGAATACGTTTCATGTACAAATTTTCTTGTCGTCATTCCATTATACAATTGATGGTGGTCCATGTTCGCAACTGCGGATACCTTAATGTATTTCATAACGGCTATAGTCGCTGTCGTGCCTGTTCCCTTTGACAGGCTTCACCTGTGGTTTGCAGCTTTGTTATCTTGATACCATTTGATCAAATCTCAGTCATGGTATGTGCTGAATGTCTCTTAGAAGGTTATTTCTAATGCCATAGAAAAAAATTATGTAGTTCCATCAGAAAAAAACAAAGACGATGTTGTAATTCGGCGACAACAAACGACAATAATTACTTGCGGATACCAATAAATTCTCCATAATGTCTGATATAGCTTGGCGAAAAGCGCACCTCGACCTATTTATTCTTTATGTATATTTCTGGGGTGGCTTGCCTTAGCTGTTCCATCGTGTATGTATATACTTGTAACCTTCGAATATCTTATTACGCACACTTGCGTCCACATTTCACTACACCCACTTCACTTTTTTAAAAAATCGTTTTTACTGTTTACAGTCCTGGCGGTGTTTCACAAGGTGAGTAAGGGTGAAGATAATATGAAATGACTATTGTTTCCCCCGAAGTGAAGCTGGTTGTATTCTTAACCCTTTCTTATTGTGAAATAAGAGGTATTTTAGGAATAAAATTACTTTTTCACATCGCTATGAGTGACTAAAACCGTTTTTCACATTATTGAACCTCATGGCATGAGAGGTTCGTGGCGGTCTTCTCGATGAAGTAATTTATCGCGCGTGTGATGATGAAACCTCTTGTTAATAATGAAATAGGAATACAAAAATGAATGGGATTGTTCAATGATAGTTGTAGGACATTTTTTATGTTAATTATGCACAAATTAGAGAATGTTAAGGTTTTAAATACTATTGAGCAACTACAGTGCTCGCGGTGAATGAAACATTACAGAATTCTCGAAAGAAAATAACTGGCAACTCTTTCCGCAGATGTCTGCAGAGATCAAGGAAACATTTTCGCCTAGTAATAAAAGATCAATAGTAAGTTTGACGTGTCGATTGAAAGAAGAACGAAAAAGATGGGATTGGTATATTCCCATTATTGATTAACAATCGCACTGCGAACAAAATGTAAACATGTAGTGACTGAATACGTGGTACGACATTAGTAGGGAAAATGGATGTACCACATACATTAATACGTAGATCACTCTATGCCTAAAAAGTGCGCACGGACTGGTGATGTCATCAGCCGACTATAGACAGTTGGCAGTAAACCTCTAATGTCCGAAATATGTTAGTTGATGAGTGGTTTAAACTATTGGATGAAACGATTACTTACTAAAATTTCATATGGGTACACCGGAATTACAGTGACTTTGACGTATAGTGTTTTCTATTTAGCATTCTATGTAACTTTGTAAATAATGTCTTTGGTGAACAATATACGAGGTTACCGAAACCTGTGAATGGATCCAGGACTAAGCTGGAAAAATTCATTAAAGATAGACTGCCAGTAAATCGCGGGTAACAGTAACAACTGTAAAATACCTTACAGTAACCGTGAAGAGTGACCGAGATCAGAAAAACCAATTGTACGGAAAATAAATACCACACTGAGATTAGTAGAAAGAATCCTATAGAATCGTAATTCATCCATGGAAAAATAGGTTGCAAAATACCCGTCCAACCGATTCCTTTGTATTTCACGCCGGTTTGGATTGATAAAAAACATAAAGAAGATTCAAAGAACAACGGCGCATTTCCTCATGGGTTCGTTGAAGAAGCGTAGGAGCGTTACGTATATGCAAATCTAAATCCAATGACAGACACTACATTAGAGGTGTTGTACATCACGGAGACGTTTACTGTTAAAATTACGAGAGCATACGTTCAACGAAGACTCGGGCGACATATTAGTGTCACCTACAGACATGGCCACGATGGAAATGAGAGCTCATTCTGACAGCGACAGAGGTACCAGGCGTACCCTCCGGCTTCCGAAGTGTAAATTTAGATGCTGTTTTCACTTCACGACCACAATGCACAGGGCAGCTTACACACTTCATTCGGGCATACTAATTCTAGAATAGTGTCCCCTCAAAAACTTCCCTTGGAATAATATATTTACAAAATTCATTTACCTGCTATTATTTCCCTTTCAATCGAGCATTAGGTCCTAAAATACCTTTGTAAGGAACGGATAAACGTTATTATTTTGCCATTCCTGAAGGCAAAGGTAATATTTTCTGAAGCTATATAACTTCGCTGATGATATCGAAAGAGAAATCCACTCGATTTTCTGCAAAATTATCGTATTCTACCAATCAAAAAATGTGTGCAAAATCTTATGGGACTTAACTGCTAAGGTCATCACTCCCTAAGCTTACACACTACTTAACCTAAATTATCCTAAGGACAAACACACACACCCATGCCCGAGGGAGGACTCGAACCTCCGCCGGGACCAGCCGCACAGTCCATGACTGGAGCGCCTTAGACCGCTCGGCTAATCTCGCGCGGCATTCTACCAATCACCGAGGAAGAATTCACTTACCCTTCTTGGTGCACTGTGGGTAGGCGTAACTGTTTACACAAACACAATTTAGTACCGATTTCTTCCCGTGTCTTTTACTTCCACACAGAAGGTACACCATCCAGCCAAATTAGTGTGATCACCTGTTAAAAGCCTGAATAACCACCTTTCGCAGCGCAGACCTGCGAGACGTGCAGGAAGAGGGTCAGTGAGGTTCTGGGAGGCACCGACAGGAACGTGGAGCCCTGTAGACTCCTGTGCCGTGGCCACGTTTCTCGTTTGAGGACCCTTTGCACCAGCACCTCGATTGAGGTGGTCCCACAGATTCTCGATTGGGTTTAAATCAGGGGTGTTTGGTGGCCAGGGGAGTGTTTGGTGACCAGGGGAGTACGGTAAAGTCATCCTGGTGATCTTCGAACCACACACGTACACGTACGTGTAACATGTTGCACTGACCTGCTGTTAGATGCCACTGTGCTGAAGAAAAACCTACTGCAAGCAGGGGTGGACATGGTCCGCAAGGATGGATGTATACTTGTGTTGATCTATTGTGCCTTCCTGAAAGGCCAGGTAACCCAAGGAATGCCACGAAAACATTACTGAGACCATAAAGCTACCTCCTTCAGCCCGTTGTTTTCAGACGTTTCACGCTGTACAAGCCAATGACCATCTATCCAATGGAGCACAGAACATGAGACATTTGAAGAGGCCACTTGTCGCCACTCAGTGGACGTCTAGTTGTGGAACTGGCGTGCAAATTCCGGCCTTCGTCGCCAATGAACTGCAGTTAACATCGGCGCATTAACCAGGCACCTGCTGCAGAGGCCCATACGCGGCAACGTTCACTGAACGACCGTCGAGGAGACACTGTTCGGTAGCCCCTTCGTTCAAATGGGTGGTCAACTGCCTAACAGCTGAACTTCTGTTCAGCCGTACACATCCCCACAGCCGTCGTTCGCGCCTGTCATCTATGTCCTGTGGTGCACCACAGTTGTCTCGGCGTCGGCTTTGGAAGGCACCGTTTTGCCACACACGGTTACTGCACGTTGACGTCGAACATAGGCGGTGATCACATTAATGTGACTACAACGTATATTTGCATTTGCAGGCTTGGAATTCTCGTAATCTGTTTCAAATATCTTAGCTAGCACGTACCAATGCCGTCTCTGATTCGATTAGCAACTGCTGCAAAAGAAATCGAGCGTCTGAGAGCCTTATCCCGATTTTCCAGCTTATAACCTAAATTTGAAGGGCCTTGCTTCTTTCACTTTCTAAAAGCTCTCAGAAGAAACCACGTTAGTGTGGATAAGCTAGACATGCCTGTGATAACTGATGACTTTTTGAGAGCTGTGGCGCTCATCTGGTACAGAACCGTCAATTACGTCACATGTTCCGTACGTAAGTGTGACACGGCCGTTGCATCCTATGACTTGCATGATAGGTTACGTTAAACGTTGTGTTCCAAATGTAGTGGCTAATGAGGTTATATGCGGCAGGATGTTAACAGTAAAAAACTTAATTCCTTTCCAGTAAGATTTTTATAAAATTTCGACCTGCTGTGAGAACTTGAGATCGAAGCTTCGTATAGTAAAATGTAAAGTTCAGCATTAGTCTAAGCACAATAATATATCAGCTTTCCGCTACAAACATAATGAGTCACATGTCAAATTATTTGTCATGTGTTTCCTACGAAGTACAAAAAATGGTTCAAATGGCTCTGAGCACTATGGGACAACATCTGAGGTTATCAGTCCCCTAGAACTTAGAACTACTTAAACCTAACTAACCTAAGCACATCACACACATACATGGCCGAGGCAGGATTCGAACCTGCGACCGTAGCAGTCGCGCGGTTGCGGACTGAAGCGCTTAGAACCGCTCGGCCACCGCGGCCGGCAACAAAGTACAAGGTATTGTGGTATGAAGTGGGACGATCACAAAAATTCTGCTCTGGATGATTATCCCTTTCGCGGTAAAAATTTATTTAGGATATGTTTGAAAAATAAAAGGTCAAAACCTCTCTTCCTTTGTAATAAATAACACATTTCCACTACCAAAAATATTTTAAGCTGACCAATTTTGAGAATCGGCGATGAAGGACACATCGAGATCCATATTTTCATGTGTACCTAGGATTTTCAGAGTTAAATATCTGATTTTAGAATGATATTATCAGCATACTGATTAAGGAAAAAGAATAACAAATCTGTACCAAAACACGTTTATTCTCTTGACAATGGAAAATGTGAAATATCACTCACATGTTTTCAACATAACATTTGAAAATGGTTTTGATATATCACACATCAATGTTTTCTATATTCTTTGAATGTTTCTGCGGCATGTGTGTCTCAGTAGATACCAATTCTGTGCAGATCAACAGAATTACTGACGTGTGTAGTAATGTTTCAAAACAATGTCCGTAATGAATAAGAAAACACATTCAATTACTTCAGACGTTCTTGGAATGGAGAAAATGATGATCTGACCTGATTTTCGTGGAACAGATGCACTGTGCCACCTCTAAACACACGCCACCTCATTTAATCATTCACAGCCTTCCATATATCCACCCCATAGTCCGTGATATTTTTCTCCGAGTTCTGAAAGCATCTCGCTGCATGCTAGCACCAGACGTCCAACGCTCACAATTTCATATTACTTTAATGGTACATGTGTATCCAATCAGCCACGAATGGCTAAACGCCAACAGCGTCTTATAATCCAACAGTCCTCTACCAAAGAGAGGGTTTACAGAATGCATACACCACTACCTGAGAGTTATTATTAGACTAGCCAGATACCTAATATGTGCAGAGGCAGGAGGCGGAAAGAGTTCCGGGTTTATACTGTTCGTGCGCCATTTTACTGAGAAACTGCTGACCAAGTGAAAATTGAACTTTTGCGTGGAAGGCATAATGACAAAATATTGAGACTCAGTATTCAGTGAGAAATGTAGAAATGTGGCAGATACCTACACACAACGAAAATTAAGATCACTTCTCCAAGGCACAAACAGGCAACCTTTCTTCCAGTGCCCCATTCCTAAATGCAAGAGAAAGAACATTCAGTATTATGGCCTAACAAGAAATATCCCTGTCCTGCAGCTGTAGTAGAGAGCGGAACAAACCACTTTGCAGTAAATTAAGTTAGAAAATGTAAATTTTTGAAGAGAGCGAAGTTACAGTAGTAACAAAACTCGGTGTTATCCGTTTTGCAAAGATGCACGCCCTGTAATTAAGTCGCAGCAAGTTGCGGCGCGCGACGCCGCGAGCGGTACCTTGACGGCGCGCGGCGTGCGGCGTGAGGCGTGCACAGCTATCGCTTCCCTCTCCCCTCTCCCCTTCCATTTGCCGACCCTTAGGGAATTACGGGGCGGTAGTCGCGCACCATTCCCCTCTTCATCAACATATTGTCGAGCCAGAAAATAATACAATCTCCCAAAGTTATTTCCCAGTTAATCGAAGCCGCGCTTATGGTGAAAACTTCTCAAAACGCGTGACCGAGAATAGGCGCTGGTTGAGAATTGGGAGTCATGACGAAAACCTGGTACTCGCTTCGGCAGTACGTATACCAAAATTGGAACGATACAGAGAGACGAAAATCTTGAACCCGAGATAACTGATTTCGTTTTACGAATTACTCATAGACGAGTTAGCAGCACACGAACAAGAGTCAGTAAAAATGGTAGAATTTTTAAAATTTTTGGAGGTACATAATAAGGAAATCTGGACTTGAAGAAAATATTATTCAGTAACTCTTGCTCTTCCTGTAAATGCTATTTTTTGAAACGAAGTATTAACATGGTTAAATGTTCTCGATTTACTTGTCGCGTCAAATTCGGATAAAATTCCGAGCTTTCAAATGGTACATATGTATCCCATCAGCCACGAAAGGGTAAACGCTAACAGCGTCTTATAATCCTACAGTCCTCTACAAAAGAGAGGGTTTACAGAATGCATAAACCGCTACCTGAATCTCGTGAAACTGGCGAGGCTCCTATTTTTATAGCCAGAGGACGGCATCTAACTGATGGGATAACGTCATAAATGTAAATGTCGTGTGACTAGAGCCTCCTGCCGGGGGGAGACCGTTCGCCGGGTGCAAGTCTTTCGATTTGACGCCACTTCGGCGACTTTCGGGTCGATGGGGATGAAACGATGACGAGTAGGACAACACAACACCCAGTCCCTGAGCGGAGAAAATCTCCGACCTAGCCGGGAATCGAACCCGGGCCCTTAGGATTGACATTCTGTCGCGCTGACCACTCAGCTACCGTGGGCGGACGATAACGTCATGATGACAGAAATAGCGCGTACTGAGGTAGTGCCCTCTACGTCAATAAATTATAGCCTGCTCCACTGATAATATCGGCCACTGGTAGCGTTTGTGGAACTATAGCGAAGTTCAATCCTTTACTGAGCACCGAGATGGTGGCTTCGTGAAGTTCCTCGTCGGAGAAGCTGATGACAGTGCCGTGAACGCCACTGTGTCCAGCGGAATAAGCAGTGCGGCATCTTGCGGCAGTTAGATAAGATTTGCCACTAGCCGGATTTTAGCGACTGCCAAGCCCCTTAAGTCCAGTATTAGCAGAGTCGAGAATCAAGAACTGAAATCTTTGAGGGAGGATGAAAAGTCAGTTGTCTTGCCGGCCGACAAGGGAAATGCTACAGTTATCCTCAGTGGCACTTTTTATCATAAGAAATGGTTATTTTTGTACGGTATCACAGTATCAGTGCGAATATAGGATGTAGACGAAGGTAGTGACACATGGAAATTTTGGATAGGCCC
This sequence comes from Schistocerca nitens, assembly GCF_023898315.1. NCBI lineage: Eukaryota > Metazoa > Arthropoda > Insecta > Orthoptera > Acrididae > Schistocerca > Schistocerca nitens. Next base: position 915,100,543 of record NC_064616.1, read on the forward strand.
GCACAGTCGCCTTTCGGCACGGACGTCTTGTTTACGTCTTCGCCGCGCAGCTCGCTCGCGGAGTTGCTTACGTGATTCTGCCGTCTTAGCGCGTTATATTTCCTTCGAACGAGAGTGGCTTATGCCCACAGAAAATCGACACTGAAGATTAGCTTTCCACCTGAATATGCCCGACCAAAAGCACTTTAAATCGAACAACTTATCAGAGATGACGTCAGGATTGATTGCGCCCGCATCTCGTGGTCGTGCGGTAGCGTTCTCGCTTCCCACACCCGGGTTCCCGGGTTCGATTCCCGGCGGGGTCAGGGATTTTCTCTGCCTCGTGATGGCTGGGTGTTGTGTGCTGTCCTTAGGTTAGTTAGGTTTAAGTAGTTCTAAGTTCTAGGGGACTTATGACCACAGCAGTTGAGTCCCATAGTGCTCAGAGCCATTTGAACCATTTGAAGATTGATTGCAACGATCTTGTTGGCATCCACCTGTCTATAGTGAGCAGTGTGGTATAAGTGAAATTGGTTACCGAAGACATATGTGACAAAATTGTAAGTGCAACTCGAAGTGGTCTTAAGTTCCGTCACTCTGGTGGACACATCGGTGACGTAACTGTGGAACATACGGGACTTGGACTGCGGACGATCCGTGTATTTGAACTCCCTTTCGAGGTACCTACAGAGGTAGTGGTATATGCATTCCGCCCATATGGAAAGGTGATTAGTCATACAGTCATAATTACTCTCGACCGCGAACACCACTGGCTCCTACTACTGACATATCGTCGTCTCCGTGACGTCATAGCGTGGAATAGCACGTTCGGGAGTCTTTCCGAACCTGCAGAGAGATATCTGGCATGTCAGATATTCTGAGCGTGCGTCTGAGCGTTGACCAATGAGATGGTACAACGCCACCTACGTCACAGCACGCCGTCTCTCTTCAGTACAGAGTTGGGAGGCGCCATATTGGAATTCATTTCAAGCCTATATGTATATATGCCGTTTCTGAGCACCAGCAATTTGAGAATCACTGGAAAACCCGTTGTTAAATGTGTGATTCTTTCCAATAAAATAATGAGAAACATCATATTCGTGGCAAAAGAATTATTGTAACTTGCGTATTATGAGAGTAGGCTATTTGAAGGCAGCGACACACTGAAGATCCACCCAAAACGCATTGTTCTTGGTACAATTTGTTGTAATTAAATTTCAATTAGTAACATATCTACGATTAAGGTTTTCAGCATGCGGTAACATACTATTATTAGAAAAAATCGGAGTGTTGTTGGCTTAGCGTAATGAACAGATTGACTGTTTTGTATGAATTGTTTGTCGTGGCGGTGGTTCGCGTTTTGCCACTCCCAAATTTTTTTAATAACATTCGCGTTTTTATTAGGTTCTGATACTTCAATATTAGTTTAATATAAGTATATACTATAATATTTGATGTTATGTAAATATAAGTTCACCTTTTTTTGAGGGGTGACTTTGTTCGATTGGCTTAATCTACTAGACAGCTGCCGGCCGCGGTGGTCGAGCGGTTCTAGGCGCTCAGTCCGGAACCGCGCGACTGCTACGGCCGCAGGTTCGAATCCTGCCTCGAGCATGGATATCTGTGATGTCCTTAGGTTAGTTAGGTTTAAGTAGTTCTAAGTTCTAGGGGACTGATGACCACAGCTGTTAAGTCACATAGTGCTCAGAGCCATTTGAACCATTTACTAGACAGCTTGCGCTACTTGTATAAAGATAGTTTGCTCCTTTTTCTTTTACGCTTCGTAATTCACATGTTGCAAAGATTCTGCTTCCGGGTAGGAACAGTGATCAAGTGAGACTGACCTTGGGGTTTAACTAAAATGTAGGAATGATGAAATAATAAACATTATTTATTGTTCTTATGCGGAGAAGTATTCCAAATTTTTACCGCGCTGTTTGTAATGGAACTTTTATAAGGCTGCGTCCTTATTGATTGGACATGGTACTTTTCCTTTCGTGGACGATGGAGGAAATGTGCGTTTTACCAGAGCTAACGTGGGAATATTACGCTGGCTCGTTGAGTAAACAGTGTGATTTACGAACTAGAAACATCCCTCAACTGCCGCTGGAGTGCGCTGCGATCGTGTATACCACGTTGGGGGCCACTTACCGTATGCACAAGTCGCATCGTTCCTGAGCGTTCAGCAGCGCGTTGAACTCGGCACGCTCAACGTTAACGTGTGCCGACGGCTTTAGGCTGCTGCAAACGGACCGACGCCCTTGCCTCCTGTCGTGTGCAGTGCTGAGCAATCTCTAGTGCAGGGGATGGCCCTTGACTCCACGGTTGTGCCTACCGATGCTTTTGTGCTTGACCATCCTGATCCCTAGGCGTCTTCGGACACTGAAGATCATGTGCGCAAGCAGCGGTCGCCGAAGATGCGTCGGATACGGCGGATTGCCCCGTCTGACACCTGCAGGACGCAGTCTCAAGACGATGAGGATCACAACTCTCAAGATGTTCCCCCGATGGATGATTCCGTGGTGGAAGCAACCATCTTCGCATGCACCAGGCGCTGTGCCTATGGACGTTGAACAGCAGCTGAGCCAGCACCACTCTTCCACCGCCGACATGACGCCGCCTTCGCATTCCACAGGTACTCCACTGGACTCACATCACCCACGCACGTTTGCGTGGTCTGACGATGTAGACGACGAAACACCCACCGTTGTGACGGCAGTGATTGCTGCTGCTCCTACCCACGACTGCTAATCGACAGGGTTACTGAATGGGGATGTGCAGCCTCTGGGCCAACGTTCCTGTTCGCTGCTGCTCTTTGTGCACCCATGAGCGTCCCAATAGTCCCAATTCCGCTACAAGCTTACAGGATTGGCTCCATCAATGCCAACACAATTGCTACCCCTGTCAAACTACAATTGCTCCGTGATATGTTGAGGACGACGAATCTCGATGTTGCCCTTCTGCGACGTTTCCCAATATCTATTGCTATGATTCTTACCTCGTGCCATGTGCTGACGGTGGCAGTGGGACGGCTATTCTTTTAAAGAAAGGCATTGAGGTAGACGACGCGATTTACCTACCATTGGCTAGGGGTCCTGCTGTGACTTTCCACGGTGTCCGAATCATCAATGTTTATGCTCCCTCGGGCACGGCCAAGCGACAGGAACGGTCGCAATTCTATTCAGAACGGGTCGCTCCTTTGTTTGGTGGCCGCTATGACCAAATTATTCTTGGAGGCGATTTCAATTGTGTGTTATCCCAGAAGGACCAACATCCCCATCTCACCACATGCCCAGAACTCGAGCTGCTCGTACATGGACTGAACCTCACCGCTGCTTGGGACCGCGTGCATAGTGATCGACATGGATATACGTACGTCACCAGCCATTCAGCAAGCCGTCTTGACCGTGTCTACGTTTCTCAAGGATTCGTAAGTGCCACGCTTGACGCTGAGTTAGGGCCTACCGCTTCTCCGACCATATCGGCTACATTTGCACTGTTTCACTCCAGAGGCAGAAGGTGTGGCGCGGTCGAGGTCTGTGGAAGCTGAATGTCACCCATCTCACGGATCCAGAATGCAGGCAGGTCTTCGAGACGACGTGAAACACCTGTGTGAGACACCTTCCAGCGTATCCTTCAACACTCCGGTAGTGGAGCGACTGCACCAAGCCTTCTTTACATCGTTCGATGATGAATTACGGTCGCTACAAAATGCTATGGGAACGACATACCATGGAATACTATTTCACAATTCTCCGCGAACTCTCAAACCATGCCCCCTCTGTTCAACGACAGGCTGAAATTCAACGGATTAAGGCGAAGATAATTACACTTATGCGTCACCACACTGAAGGCACAATAGTACGCGCAAGATATCACGACTGTGTACTAGGAGAACCCCCGTCCATGCATCATATTATCCGAGAGAAGCGGCGGTGTCGAAGAAAGCTGGTCAACGGCCTCGACATTCTAGATGGTCGCCGATTGACGTCCCAGAATGATATCGTAAACGTCTTTGTGGATCACTACAAACAGTTCTATGCAGCAGAGGACCAGAACGTGGCGGTAACGACTGATGTCTTCCGTTCCTTAACAAGCACCCTTGACGGCGCTGCCGCGGAGACTCTCACAACCACAATTACGGCTTATGACGTCGCTGATGCTCTTCATAAGGGTGCGGCGAACAGAGCCTCAGGTCCCGACGGGTTTCCGCTAGAGTTTTACGGCACATTCCTCGACATCAGGGGCTCACGCTGGACTGCGATGTATGAAAAACTGATGAACCCTGACCTTCCCCTCCCACCCGAATTCGTAGAAGGCTTGCTTATCCAGGTCCCCATGCCGTCGGGAGATCGGGTAGTTGGACATTGTCGGCCTTGATCATATTAAATTGTGACTTCAAGATTTTTATCCGGATTCTTGGCGCTCGCCCTCCGCGCGTCATCCCTCAAGTCATTTCTCTTTGGTGGTGACAGTAACATACAAACGGCACTCAGCGATTACCGTGACGTCATAGCCTTGGCCACGACCTGTCGCATTCTCGGCGCCTTAGTGACAGTGGACTTCGACCGCACCTTTGATAGAGTGAGTCATGACTTTCTAGAAAACGTACTCCGACAGATGGCCTTCCCCCACAAATTTAAACACATCATCTTGCGGCTCCTCCAAGGTGACACGTCGCGAGTGCTGGTCAATGGCCGTGTGGCGGGCGCTATTAATATCATGCGGTCGGTCGTCAAGAATGTCCACTGTCGATGGTCCCTTTCGCCATCGCCCTTGAGCCACCGTTACACGGTTTGAGGAGCCGGTTGACAGGGATAACTATGAGAGGGCATACTTTCGTCTGCCGCGCCTATGCCGATGATGTGGTGTTCTTGGTTCTATCAGAGGATGAAGTGCGAGAGGCACTGGCATGGATCAACCAGTACGGGACTGCTGTGGGCAGCCGTGTGAACCTGACGAAATCGAGTGCTATGTTCGTCGGTAGAGGTCATCCAACAGAGTGTGTGGCTCCATTGCCATTAGTAAACAAGCTCAAATGTTCGGGGATCACCTTCACGCGTGATACACAGCGCACGATCTCATTTAACTATAAACGCCTGCTTCAAGCTATCCGCACGAACGTTCCTGGCAACCTCCTGAGAGCATTGGACATGTTACAACAGGTGGATTTCGTCAACACTCATCTAATCTCCCGACTACCCCATTTAGCACAGATTTTACCGATGCCAAAGGCAATGGCACACAGACAGCAGGCGGCGTTCGGCTACATTGTAAGGGGGGGTCTTATCTTCAAAGTCCGCTACGACACGTCGACACTTCCTCCTCAAGATGGCGGCCTCGACCTTGTCAACGTTAAAGCGAGAGCAGCTGCCCTTTATGTCAGTACGATGATTAAATCGTGGACCCGCCGCCGAACAGGGTTATCGGACAGCCTGATTGACGAACTGGACCTTCCCTCTCAAGAGGCGCCCGTTCAGCAGCCCATATTTCTTCCTCTCTCTCCCATGTCAGGATCTTTTTCATTTAATAGAGTTATGTCCAAGCCGACTTGCCTAGTACGAGGAACCCTACAGCACGTGATGTTTACCGCCTAATGATGAGACATCATACTCGGAATGTTGTGGAAAGCCGATATCCTACGATCGCATGGTCCGTGGTTTGGCGTTGTGTGCACCATGTCCTCCTCGACACGCTCGGTCGTGCGACCTGGTGTATGGTCCTTAATGGAAAATACATGACACAACTTCGTCTACATGCCATAAAAATAACAGATTCGCCACTGTGCCCTCGTTGTCCACGCTTGACACGGACGAATATCGACTGATGTGTGGATTTTCTGCAGAGGTGTGGCAGCTGATTCAGAAGATGCTCGCCTTTCTTCTACGTACGGCTCCTCGTCCCATTACACTTCTGTTCCCAGATGAGACATACTTCCCACGTACGAAGACCAACGCTGTAGTCTGGATAAAAGGCCTCTCGATCTCCTATTTGTTCCATGAAGGCGATAAGAGTGTTCTTGATTTTTGGACGTTCCTGCAAGATCGCTTTACTTTCCTCGTGCACCATCCGCAATGCTGTCAGTACTATGCCAACTTTTTGGGCAGTGCCTTCTTCGATCCCTCCTGCAGCTGGGGTGTCCCAGGTATGACAAGGTGATTTCAATGTGATGGTGTAATACCAGGACTCGGTCCACTGTACCGGAAAAATGCAATATTCTTCGCGAAGACGTGCCTGGAACATGCCTGACTGCCTTGGGATTCAGAGCGCGTCTACCCACAAGTTGGAGGGACGTGGATGCAATTTCGTTTTTTTTTCTGCCAAGAAGACGTGTTCTTTAATTCCCTTTATGTTTTGTTTTTTATCGATGCTAATTACACATCATTATTTTTCGCCTGGAGGGCATCCTACGTGATCTAAAAAAAATGTATGATACTCGTACATGATCTGAAATAAAACTGATGTTGAAAAAGTATTCTTATTTACGTTTTCAAGAAATGAAGAAATATTTATTTAATTTATGTAAAAATGGCAATTTAAAAAAAAAAGAGAAAAAAGAAAAGAGGAGCGTGCTCAGGGGGCCGTGGAGGTCAGAGCGACCACTCGCTTGAAGCGAAAGATTTGTGTTCGAGTCATGGCTGGGCACAAATTTTCGTTGTCACCAATGCGTAGAGCAGATAAAGTTTAGCCATATTCGTAAATGCTAATATGATTCTCGTGTTTCATACAACTGTCGATAGCTGCAGTGCAGTTCTTTCAGACATGCACGTGTGAAATCCAGGCTCGAGTCCCGGTCAGTCACAAATTCTCATTGTCACCAATACATTGTGCAGTTAGTCTGAGCATATTCGCAAGTGCGAATACATTTCTTGTATTTCATACAGCTGTCGATCACAGTAGTGTTTATTTCTTCAGACATGGATGAATGTCTGTAATACAACAATATTAATACATTAAAACGAAATGTTTATGGTGTAGCAGCTAATATTTTTATAAAATGCCTGGCACATGAGATTGGAGAAGTAGGATTCAAATCCGCTTTTGGTCAATCCACCTTTCATTTCGTTTTGTAGTTTTATCAAGTTCTGCAGAGTGTCTTTTCTCTGTGTCGTCTCATATTTTCGTCGTGCTATGGGGAGACGATCACGCTGGGGACTGAATTTGATTTTTATCTTCATTTTTATTAGGTTTCGTATTCAGCATCCCATTTATTGTTAACCACATTTCCTAAAAGTGTATGACTGCTAGACTGTATGAATGTGAGAGTAATTGCAAAATCACGTACATTGGAAATTTCAGGTGGACTTCCTTGATTCAACTTTGTAGCAGGGCTTGGGAACGGACTTGGAGTTTAATTTTTAGAATCTGGCACTCCCAGTTTTCGAAACTGTCTTGGGGCGCCAGTTTCACGGTGTCTGTCTGCCCGGTCTTTCTTAACGCACGGCTTCGCGATTGGTTCCCTCATGCCCACGCTCAAGGCAAGCGCGTGTTCAAATTTTAGACGTTGAGCCTATGGAAAACTTTGAGCAAAGCAACCAGTCGCGGTTTCTCCTACGTTCTGATGGGTGGAGATGGCTGGTATCACTGTAAAATTCGGCATGTCGATTGGTCCGGTTGCACCCTCTCCCCCCCCCCCCCCCACTCCCTCCTTCAAGTTTCTTTCTGTCTCTGTCCATGGAGGCGCAGTAGGTCGGATTTTTTGCAGAATCAGGCCGTGATGGTGTCTGGTGAGTATGATATGCAGCTTCCGTGCGCACTTGGAAAGTGATTTTGGATAGGAGCTAGTGTAGATTTTCATGTTACGAGCTTTCTACCATTTTTAAAACCATTTGGCAGAAGTATTATGGGTTTCTCATCAGTGGTAAAATTGCTATAGTTTATCTAGATCCAGATAGGGCCAATTTTCTTCTTTCTTCGGTCTCGATTCACCCCAGGCGTCATGACCCCCACTAAGTTGCGTACTTCTTTTCGCTGTGACTCAAAAGCTGGCTTTGACGACTTAACGTTTACTAGAAAATAATGTATTTTACCGTCGATTATTGTGCGATTGTATGCATCTTTTTGTGTAAGCACTTGAGCATCGATGTTGCATTCCTTAGTTAACCTTATGAATATAATATAATGAAAAGCAGTTTCCCCTTAGGGAACCATGGTGTTAGGATCTTAAACGTCTTAGATGTTCACTGAAGTTGAAGAGTACGTGCCATTTTGTGAATTAACGTGAATTTAGGATCAACTTAGTTCGGTAAACTTTTCCCCCGGTGTGCATACCAGCACACCATTCCGCCTACTGCGGTCATTAATCTCATGTACTCTGTAAGAGAGAGATTATTAGGAAGCATTTATAGATGCTTATTCTCTGCTCGGTCGATCTGAATGATAGAAGTTAAGTTTACGTTGTACGATATCTTTGTGATATAACATAGGGCAAAATTCAACTAATGTTTATGTGATTTCAAACAGTTTGGTATCTGGCGGAAGTTAGTGGATGATGATTGTTTTCTTCAGTAGGATGCTCTTTGGTGTGAAAAAGTCCATGTTATATGGCAAAGGTTTGTCCGAATGAATATCCAGTTTCCAATACTTACATATTTTCAATATTATATAAATACTGAAATATTGGGGTTTAAGGATGCTTTTTAAAATATGTCTGCGATTGACGGCTACCAGTCTACATGGTTTGGTATGCGTATATGTACCAGAACCCAGACTCAAAAAGTATTGTAACGTAGCAAGTTATTCCCAGATAACATTTAGTACAGTATAACAAGCAGACGTGTATCACGGAGGCTGCAGGAAGACGCCTCGGCTATGGATCACCGCGTCTGGAACCACGCGAGCGCTACGGTCGCAGGTTCGAATCCTGCCTCGAGCATGGATGTATGTGATGTCCTTAGGTTAGTTAGGTTTAAGTATTTCTAAGTTCTAGGGGACGGATGACCTCAGAAGTTAAGTCCCATAGTGCTCAGAGCCATTTGAACCATTTTTATGGATCACCGCACAGCTGACGCTATGTGGACAATTGTTTTCAAACTTGATATACTACTTTTTGTTATCCAGTAGTAGATCTCATCCAAATTACAGCTTTCTAACTATTATAGTTTCGCAGACTGAAAAAATTACTTAAAAATCAGAACACCGACATTTAGGTCTAAAAACTCAGTTAGGAACAATGACAGTTTGTCTTTTGTTATCATTTAAAGTCATTCAGAGTTCTCAATGTATAAAAATAATTTAATTGGAATTTTTCTTTGCAAAACTTTAATTACTCCGCTTTTAGTAGTGTAAAAACTATTCAAAATTATTAATCGTTTATTATTCTGTTGTGTGTATAAATGGGAACGAGTGAAAGAGTGTATGTCAGACATACGTAAAATTCAATATTATTTTCTGTAGAACATTACGCAATTGGAGTGTCGGAAAGCTGTATGGTAACCACGATACTGAATACGCATGTCGAGGTGCGCATGCTTTTATAAGAGAGCAGCCAGAATAGCAGTCTAGAGTGTAATAAGTTTCTGAATTAATTTCAAAATTATTTTTCATTTCGGTCATTTTTATTAAACATATTAGTACAGGGTTATTACAAATGATTGAAGCGATTTCACTGCTCTACAATAACTTTATTATTTGAGATATTTTCACAATGCTTTGCACACACATACAAAAACTCAAAAAGTTTTTTTAGGCATTCACAAATGTTCGATATGTGCCCCTTTAGTGATTCGGCAGACATCAAGCCGATAATCAAGTTCCTCCCACACTCGGCGCAGCATGTCCCCATCAATGGGTTCGAAAGCATCGTTGATGCGAGCTCGCAGTTCTGGCACGTTTCTTGGTAGAGGAGGTTTAAACACTGAATCTTTCACATAACCCCACAGAAAGAAATCGCATGGAGTTAAGTCGGGAGAGCGTGGAGGCCATGACATGAATTGTTGATCATGATCTCCACCACGACCGATCCATCGGTTTTCCAATCTCCTGTTTAAGAAATGCCGAACATCATGATGGAAGTGCGGTGGAGCACCATCCTGTTGAAAGATGAAGTCGGCGCTGTCGGTCTCCAGTTGTGGCCTGAGCCAATTTTCCAGCATGTCCAGATACACGTGTCCTGTAACGTTTTTCTCGCAGAAGAAAAAGGGGCCGTAAAGTTTAAACCGTGAGATTGCACAAAACACGTTAACTTTTGGTGAATTGCGAATTTGCTGCACGAATGCGTGAGGATTCTCTACCGCCCAGATTCGCACATTGTGTCTGTTCACTTCACCATTCAGAAAAAATGTTGCTTCATCACTGAAAACAAGTTTCGCACTGAACGCATCCTCTTCCATGAGCTGTTGCAACCGTGCCGAAAATTCAAAGCGTTTGACTTTGTCATCGGGTGTCAGGGCTTGTAGCAATTGTAAACGGTAAGGCTTCTGCTTTAGCCTTTTCCGTAAGATTTTCCAAACCGTCGGCTGTGGTACGTTTAGCTCCCTGCTTGCTTTATTCGTCGACTTCCGCGGGCTACGCGTGAAACTTGCACGCACGCGTTCAACCGTTTCTTCGCTCACTGCAGGCCGACCCGTTGATTTCCCCTTACAGAGGCATCCAGAAGCTTTAAACTGCGCATACCATCGCCGAATGGAGTTAGCAGTTGGTGGATCTTTGTTGAACTTCGTCCTGAAGTGTCGTTGCACTGTTATGACTGACTGATGTGAGTGCATTTCAAGCACGACATACGCTTTCTGCAGTCCGGAACTGCGGGACTGCTACGGTCGCAGGTTCGAATCCTGCCTCGGGCATGGGTGTGTGTGATGTCCTTAGGTTAGCTAGGTTTAAGTAGTTCTAAGTTCTAGGGGACTTATGACCTAAGATGTTGAGTCCCATAGTGCTCAGAGCCATACGCTTTCTCGGCTCCTGTCGCGATTTTGTCTCACTGCGCTCTCGAGCGCTCTGGTGGCAGAAACCTGAAGTGCGGCTTCAGCCGAACAAAACTTTATGAGTTTTTCTACGTATCTGTAGTGTGTCGTGACGATATGTTAATGAATGGAGCTACAGTGAATTTATGAAATCGCTTCAATCATTTGTAATAGCCCTGTATTTGCATTTTAGAATGATGTAAATTACTTTCTGAAGAGTGATTGACTTAGGCAAGTTTTAGCGCGAGAATGACCTCGAAGGATCATTCTGATTGGTCAGCCAGATTGATTAGCTAATCAGGATTAAGCTGTTCCCGCGCGCAGAAACTTATATATGCAGAGAGTGGGGAGGCATCGAGAGAGTCAATCGCTAGCTATCGGACGCGAAAGGTCATGGTAAATGTCACGGTGCTCATTATATGTAAAATGAAGAAATATTGAGTTCTCGCGTGTAGTACGAGTCGTGACTAAAGCTGTCGCAGTTACGAAAATTTTGATGAAAGTTTGAAGTTTCTGGATAGTTTTGTTGGAAAGTTACTAGCGTGTGAACTTTTGGCCTTAGTGAAAATTCCTCGTGGCATATTCTGTATTCATTTATGGAGTACTTGGCGAGCGCGTCTTTTATGTAAGACGACTTAATGAGGCCGAATGTAGAACTCGCAAACTGTCGTGAATCAGAGACTGTGAGATCGCAAACATGAACGGGTCGGACTTGTGTAGACTTCTGGCGGTTTTGCGTGTGAAATTTGTTGTTTGACTGGGAATTGAGAATGATGGAATAGTACCTCACTAAATGCGGACATCATAGCCATAAACGTGTGTTATTAAGCAATAAACATTGCTGGTCTTGAAATTTTAGGACTCGTATTTCAGTCAAAATTACACCAATTACCACCCGAAATCTTGATAAATATTAACTTTCAGGGACAGTTTCCACCACTAGAGTGACACGGACTCTGCTGGGTTGGTATTGGGGGACGTTTTCTTCAACGCTGTTTTTTCGCCGTCTAGTAAGTACCTACGATTGCAGAGTGAAGGGACGTCGAGCGGAAGCCGCACTGAGGTAGGTGGACATTTAATATGAACAGTACGACGACTGTTCGAGACAAAAATAATTTTACCCGCCCCACCGCAGTATTTGGGATGGATCACAAAACAAGTGTCAGCAGGTCGAGTAACACCAATGAAAGCGAATGAGGAAACATATCAGAGGGCGAGAGTGTTCTGCTAATGGAGGCCAAGCATTTAAGCGATAATGGGGAAGTAGCATTGTCTCCAAGCTTATCAGTTGCACCGCCGACTCGACCCTTGAAGAACCACACAGAAGGAATCAGCCTTAATGCGGTGATTGATCTGGCCACACGAGCAATTCAGGTGGTGCGTGAGGTCCCGGAACACCCAAGTAAGGAAACTGCCAGAATAAGAGTCACATGCTGCGTGCAGTTATGATTTTTCTACTTTCCAAAACCTTATTCTACAGCAACTTCAGGTACAGAATACTGAGGTAGGAACAAGGACTGAGGTGTAGGACGCTGAGTTAAATAAGTTAAAATTGTGTTAGGAGAAACTGGTAAAAGATTGAGGCAAAAAACACCATAATTAATGCATATAATGAAAGAAATAGGAAGAAATAGGAGAAGTTCGAACATAATTACAGATAATTTGCCAATGGCATGAGGACATGGGCAATAAACTAGAGGAAGTGACGGAAAACCAGTCTAAGATCATTGTGGAGCTGGACAATCCAATTACGAGGCATTTCCAGAAAGTAAGCACCGGTCTGGAAGAAAAACTCATAAAATATTTTTTTCATATCAAGAAAGAGTGTATCTTAAACTATTTTTCTACTTAGTTGTCCCCATTGTTTAGACAATTGGCATACCGAGAAACCAACTTTTCTATGTCCTCTTAATAAAAAGATGTCGCCAGTGAAAACAGCTTCCACTAAACATCGTTTTTCGGGTAATCATCACTGTCAAAGCACCTCCCTCTAAAATTATGCTTTATGTTCAAGAACAAGTAGTAATCAGAAGGAGCGAGAACGGGGCTGTACGGTGGGTGATCAAACTCCTCTCAACCGAATTTCTCAATAAGGTTTTGAGTGACAGTAGCAAAAGGGAGACGTACGTTGTCATGAAGCAACACAATGCGTTGACTGAGTATTCAACGCATAGATTTCATGTGTCAGAATGGATTTCATGTGTCAGTCGCAAGAAATGTGGGCGAATTTTGTGATTATAATGTTCCTAACAGTGAATGTGATTCTTGGTCTTGATTGCATTAATTATTATAAGATGTTTATCGACTTTCAATTAAAACTGATCAAAGCGAAACACATTACTGAGACTTTAAACTCGGATTGACTGGGTTGAAAACGGCATGTTGGAGAAGGATTTGTCCATTGTGTTCATAGAGATTTTACACATAGGATGTGTTAAAAACCAAGTGGAGCGTGCAGGAATAGATTTAAATCAGATAAATGATAAGTTAGGACATGCGGAGCTTACCAGAGAGACAGAACAGCTTCGCGAAATTTTAACATCATTGTTGTGAAGTATTCTCTGAAGGAAATAGTGCAATTACGAATTTTGTGTACCGCTTCAAAGTTAAACAGCACAGGAAGTCGTCTGTGTGGTCGCATTCAATCCCGTTAAAGATAAGGAGTGCGTTGAAGAGGAGTTATAATCTATGGCCATGAGAAAGATTATTGAAGCTGCAGTCAGCTCTTAAAAAGCCCTTTTCTGTACATCCCTACAAAAGATTGGTTTCATTCGGCTGGTACTTGGCTCACGGCATATTATCCTATTACTGAGTCTGAAAATACTCGTATTTGTCCTGGGACAGTGGAAGAGACACTGCAACAGTTCGACCGAGTAAAAGTGCTCACTCAGTTGACCTGAAGATGAGTTACCAGCAAGTAGAATATCATCCTGAGAGCTGCCAATACACTGCTTTCAGGCAGTGTTTCGAATTCAAGAAACTGTCATTGAGTCTTAACATTTGATTGACAATGTTTATTACAGGGTCTAACGACTTCATTTGGGATGATCTGCACAAAAGGATAACACTGTACGTCAGTGACATCCTAATTGCAAAGAAAACTTGGGACGACCACGGCAAGATACAAGGACAATTGTTGCAAGTATTCAGAGAGCGTGAGGTAATGGCAAACCTCGTGAAATGTGAGTTTGGTTCCAAGCAAGTTGACTTCCTGGGTCTTCTGCCAGACCTTGAGAAACTTCAAGCAATTAGGTACATTACTGTGACAAGGTATAAGCGCCAATTTTGTGCTTTCTTAGGCCTTATAAACTTCTACAATCATTTTATCGACATGACCGAGTCTACACCTTATCCCTGCCAACACACAGGCAAGAACACTGTCTGGTCCTGGGAAAAGGGAACAAAGCGAGAGTTCGTGCTGCTAAGGGAAGGATTGGTCAATGCACCTATACTGTCATCTGCACCTTGAGAAAGAGTTCTGTCTGGCTTCCTACAGTTCATGGAAAGGTACAGGCCTCCACTTGTTCCAGAAGTAGAACCGAAAGGCGTAATGGCAGCTGAGACACTCACTTCTGCAAGTTGCATTTTAGCAAAGTACTAGTGTAACTATTCATTCACAGGACTTGAAGATCTCGTAATTGCGTGGGGTTTACGAGGTTCCATTATTTCCTGTTTTGGAAGCATACGAAAGTTTACTGCAACCGCAGTACCCTGCAGTTTCTCTTAAGCGACAAACTTACACAAGATCGTTTAGCGTGGCGGTTAGTATAACTCAGAGAATTCAAGTTAATTGTCGTTTATATTCCCAGAAAGGATAACATGGTAGAGGACGCTCTTCCATGTGCTCCTGCAGGATTAAAGTCTGAGGAAAACGGGGAGCATTGGGAAAATGTATTTTAAATTAGACATCTAAGACAGGTGACCTTCGAGAATTTCATTGTGGTTATCCGATTTGAAATCTCCATAGACCAGGACAAGGATCAGATGTGGAGAAACAAGAATGAAGTCACGGTTAGGCCGTACTACCTCATCAGGAATGGAGTAGAATAGAATAGAATAGAATAGAATAGAACTCCAGCAGATGACTACTGGCTGCTGTGCGTACCAGAAGTTTTTTTTAACAAATTAATATAATATGTATATCTTAGTAACACACATTTTATCATGCAGTAATGCTTCACTGTGATAAGATGGCATATTTCTACAATATGGAGAAGAGAATATGGAAGGCTTTAGAAACTTTCCAGGTGTGCCAATGTGTGACACTGACAATGGTGGTACAGAAGACCCCACTCCTTCTCATTGTACATTTGAGGTTGTGAGAGTTCGCCTCCACGGATTTATTTGGTCCAGTGCTAGGATCAATGCATGGTTATCAATATGTATTGGTTACTGTTGATTTTACATCAAAATACGCCATATTTATGCTGCTGCAAAATGCTACCGCCAAAGCTGTATGCAAAGCATTTGCTGAAGTTTTCCTGGGTCCAGTTTAGGTCTCGACAATGGGAAAGTCTGGTTCATCAGCAGAAGATTACCTCTACATTTACATCTCATTATCACCCTGCATCTATTCCTGCAAGCAAGGAATATTTTCACACTCAGTATAGAAACTGGGACCTCTTCTTGGATTATTTCCAAGAACACTTTAATGGTTTACTACATGAAACAACCGTAATGGCTCTGGTACTGGTCTTGAAGAACAAGTGGTCAGCGTATAAAATTAGAGAAGTAATCAAGTTTGCGCCAACCAGGAGAGAAAGTCACGCACTGATCATATGGATGGCTATTGAAAGTATTGAAAGGGCTACGGGAAGGAGTAAGGTGAACCAGAAAGGAAACATTCAAGATATGGGACTGGAAGTTGGGGACAAAGTAGTTATTAAGGCTCAACACCTGTCAAACAAGTGAAATTTTCCCTGCAAGAAGTTTTTTAATGTGTACTGTGGTCCCTTTCGGGTGCGCAGAGTCATGCACCTAAGTATGATCGAGGTAGAGTCCTTACGCACAAAGAGACCTCGTGTTTCGCATGTGATTCTTTTGCTAGTTGAAAATTATTACAGGTGACAGAGAGTTCTTATGGATTAAATCATTACGTGAGCTATTAACTGAACTTTGAAGAAAGGGATCTCGATTTAGAACGATGCTGATCCACAGTTACGAGTTATGTGGCAGATGGAGTAATGGGAAGCAAATGCAAGCTGCCAGAGAAAACGCTGAGATAAAATTCTGCATACATGCACGATGATGATGATGATGCACATGGATGCAGAGGTAAGTACCTGCATGTGGATTCAGAGGTAAAGCTGTTTGTTTTTCTTTGTTTGCCTGCCTGAGTAGACGTAAGTCATAGGACCAAGGGAGATCGACTGCCTGTGAGTAATGTCCATGGTTTTGCTTTTAGTATGTTATTTTGAAACATAACCGTCTCTGATTGAACCACAATATTAATGGAAGAGAGACGCAAAACACTTTCATTAAGCTTTCATATGACCTGCAATAAGGAAAACATGTTGAGAAGAGGGAGAATAATTGCGAGGGTAACAAGGTGGTATATACATCTCTAAATAGATGCATATTAATATCTGTGTTAGCCATAAGGTGTTGCCATTCAGGGTACTATTTTGTATCTCCTAACAATTTGTATGGTTCTAACTGTATGTTCACAGTGTTTAGGGAAGATATTCTGTCAAGAGACGAGATATCACAAAGAGAATGTCGCGTAGAAAAGAGTATGGTGGAATATTTCGTTTATACTTGTTGTTAAAAAGTACATATATCCAAAGTAAACTTAACTGTCTTGTGTATGTAGGTCCATGGTGAGTCTTCACGTATATATCTGAATGAAGTTTCGCATGTAATTGATTGTAAGAGCGACTCAATGATAAATAGATTTGGGAAGGTTTGATGACACATTTCTGTATCGACGTGCATCATTGGAATCATGACACTGGAATCAGAAAGTAATTAGATACATTGTGTTTTTATTGTAGTGTTTATTTGGTGATTTCATAGTGTGGGTTTTGTGAGAAATCTCAAGAACCGATCCACTATCCCAAAAGGGGATCATCTAAAGTCATGTTTATCTTGTTTATACGGAGATACATTTTTATTTTACTTGTGACATAATTTCTTATAAAACATCGAGCTGAGGATACTCTCTCGTAAACTGTTGAATTTTAGATTTCAATGCAAGATGTTCAAATTAATTTTTATGTAATTAAAATCTAGTGAAATTAAAATCGATTCAATATTTTAGAGGATGTTTTGAGAATTTTTAGATATCCTTGTAATGTTATGGTACCTTATTTAGATATATATGTATATATATATAATCTAAGGATTGTATTTTCACATGAAATTAGGTACTCTGCAATGCTGAAGAGAGTGAGGGCGTGCACTGGGACAGCTCCAATAGAGCGCCTGTGGAGCAGTCATCATCAGCTGACGGGTGAGCATATTGAACATAGGAGGCCACATTCCTTGTTGTTTGGAAGAACGGCAGGTGCTTCGCCCCTGCTTCCTGTGAATGCCAAAGCTGTCTCCGAGCCTTGGGGACACATGCACCTGCGATCAGCTGGAGGCCAGTCTGGCAAACTGGAGCTGATGGCAGCACTACGATGGGGGTGACTGTGGGGGGAGAGGTGTCTTCATCTCCTGCCCTGAAACCAGCTGACCTCCAGACGGTCTTGGCTGCAGGCAAGCTAGCCAACAAGAAGACAAAACCAGAGGGATGTGTGGCGCCGACTGCCTTCGATCCCATTCCGATTGCCTGTGGCCACTTCTCATGAACAGGCCCCCTCCAGAATGAAGCAGCTGAGCACACCACTCTCCAGATAGTCGACCTGCCCTGGGCGTTTGTTTTGTGAAAGCTGGCATCTCAACAAAAGGCAGCCACGTCGAAAATGAGGACTGGATGAGCAGTAATTAGTAGTTGCACAAGGCTTTTCTTTCTTAGTGTCCTGCACGCTGGCACTGGGCGAACAGTGAATGGGCCAGAGACTTGTGACTGTTCGTAATGACATGCAGTTGTGCCCACTAAGTAATCGCAGACTGAATTGCGAGGGAGGAACTGTTTTACTGACAATCTTCTCGCGCCATGTTCTTCATTCGGTACAAAACGAGGGAGATGATTAAGCAGAGCCGGCCGGAGTGGCCGTGCGCTTCTAGGCGCTACAGTCTGGAACCGAGCGACCGTTACGGCCGCAGGTTCGAATCCTACCTCGGGCATGGATGTGTGTGATGTCCTTAGGTTAGTTAGGTTTAATTAGCTCTAAGTTTAAGGCGACTGATGACCTCAGAAGTTAAGTCGCATAGTGCTCAGAGCCATTTGAACCATTTTTTGATTAAGCAAAGCCTGTACACAAGTGACTGTTATGCACTGAGGTGACAGAAGTCATGGGATAGCGATATTCACATATACACATGGCGGTAGTATCGCGTACTCGAGGTATAAATGGACAGTGCATTGGCGGAGTTGTCATTTGCACTCAGGTGATTCAGTGAAAAGGTTTCCGACGTGATTACGTCCGCAGAACGGGAACTAACAGACTTTGAACGTCGAATGGAAGGTGGAGCTAAACGCATGGGACATTCCAGTTCGGAAATCGTTAGGGAATTCAACGAGATCCACAATGTCAAGAGTGTGCCGATAATATCAAATTTCGGGCTTTACCTCTCACCATGGTCAACTCAGGGGCCTGCTGTCTCCAATTAACGACCGAGAGCAGCAGTCTTTCGTAGAGTTATCAGCACTAACAGACAAGTAACGCTGCGTGAAATAACGGCAGAATTCAATGCAGGACGTACGACGAACGTATCCTTTAGGACAGTGCAACGAAATGAGGCGTCAATAGGCTGTGGCAGCAGAAGACTGACGCGAGTGCACATCGCCTGCAGCGCCTCTCGTAAGCTTGCGACCAAAACGGCTGGGCCCGTGGCCTAGCCAGATGAGTCCCGATTTCAGTTGGTAAGAGCTGATGGTAACGTTCGAGTGTAACGCAGACCCAACGAAGCTATGGATCCGAGTTGTCAACAAGGCACTGTGCAAACTGGTGGTGGCTCCATAATGGCGTGAGCTTTGTTTACATGGAATGGACTGTGGGTCCTTTGGGCCAAGTGACCGGTCATTGACTGGAAATGGTTAAGTTCGGCTACTTTGGGACCATCTATACCCATCCGTAGACTTCATCTTCCAAAAAACGATGGGATATTTATGGATGAAAATGCGCCGTGTCACTGGGCATAAACCAATAGCGAACAGTTGTGGCACAGTGACACGGAACATTTTCATCCATAAAAATCCCATCGTTGTTTGGGAACATGAAGTCCACGAATGGGTGGAGATGGTTCCAAAGTAGCCGAACATTCTGAACAGTTCGAGCAAATGATTTGGCCAGACGGATCGGTCGACGTGAATTCCATCGAACAGTTATGAAACGTAACCAAGAGGACAATTCGTGCCCAACATCCTGCACCGGCAACAACTTCAAACGAATTCCAACGACTTGTTGAGTCCATGCCACGTCGAGTTTCTGCACTAAGCCGGGTAAAAGGAAGTCCTACACGATATTAGGCGGTACCTCGTGACTTTTGACACCTCAGTATATTATGGGCAATGCTAATGAAGGGCAATCTCTATTTAAGACGTGATAATTTTTTGGAAAAGACGTAGAATGGCCGCTGTAGGCTGTAGAATTTCAGAACTTACGACCAATAATTGCAGAAACGTGGTCCGTGATAGAACAATGGACTTGCTATGGCATTTTGAAAGTAAAGAGACAGATTGTATGAAAGACACTACTTAGAAACCCCCCTCTTTTCATTACCGCTTTTATCACGTCCTTGTTCAGAGTATGGCGCCTTGAAAGAAACATCAGAGCTTTCACAAACCATGTTATAGCCCACTGAAGGTTGTGTTTTTACTTGTGTATAGACAATGAAGTGAAGTGATTAGGATGCGCACTGCGTGACATCTCACAAGCGAATGTAATTTTCCTTTGTGTATTTGTTTGTGTACAGTCAAGTTACGAAAAAAAAAAAAAACAGAACACCTTGAACGACTAGAGACAGGAGTCTAATATTCACAGGAGATGTAAATTAGTATATTCTGCAGAAATTATTAGTAATTGAACTATGTCGACCCATGGATATCGCGGCGCAACACCGCCTACTAGCAAAATGTGCCTGCGGCTCTCGTTGTCGCTATAAACCAAAGGTAATGGATGCGTGTGGCTTGAACAGACGTGTAGAATGCCTCGCAGACGTGTGCGCGAACTGTACCGTCAAATTAGTAAGTTTGAAAGAGGGCGAATTATTGGCATGAGAGAATGTAATGTATCCATTCGGGAAATTGCTGCTCGTGTGGGACGAAGTGTTTCGGCAGTGCAACGAATGTGTGCAGAATGGTCGCAGAAGGTCGTAGAACATAACGAGATGGGTCAGGTCGCTCTACCCAGACCACACACTGAGAAGATCTACACTCATCCGAATGGCATTGCTGGACAGATCTACGTCCTCCTCGGGTCTGGCGCAACAGTGGAACGGTGTAACACATCGTACACTATTAGGAGTGGACAGTCCATCGCCGATTATTACTGCATGGGTTACGTGCGCTTTGTCCACTCTTCCGCCTAATGTGCAGAAACATGCTGGACGGCAATGGTGTAAGGAACGACGTCTGTGGGGACAGGAATGGCATCAGGTAGTGTTTTCGGACGAATCCAGGTTCTCTGTGTTTGAAAACGATGGCCGCATTTTGGTTCGCCGCAGACAGGGGGAGCGGCATCACAGTGACTGCATTCCCACAAGTCGTACAGTGTCAGCTGAAGGCCTGATGGTGAGGGATGCTATTGGGTACAGCCAAAAATCAGAGTTGGTGCGTGTCCAGGGCACGGTCGCCACTGTGACCTACGTGAATGATATTCTGCGACCAGTAGTCATACCCTTTCTGCACAACACCCCAGACGCCGTTTTTCAGCAAGATAGTGCACGACCACATGTTGCTGCATGAATACGTGTCTTCTTGGTGCTATAGGATGTCAGCCTTTTGCCGTGGTCCGCCGAACGGTGGGTGCAGCGCTGTGATCCAATGCCAACCACCACAGATGAATTTTGGAACCAGTTGACTGCAGCATGGAGGGCTACACCACAGGACGCCATCGCGCATGAAACAAGCTATCAGGACCTATGCCGGACCCCGTGCCTGCTAGACAATTGGACACATGCTGAACCGAGGTGACTGAAATGCTAATCATTTCTGCAAAACATATTAATGTACATGTCCTGTGAATATGAACTTACTATCTCTAGTCGTTCAAGGTGCTCTGTTTTCCTGAACATGAGGTTATTTTTCGCAGGAAAAGACAGTGATTTACGTAAAGATTTCATTCAGACTCGTCCGAACGAGAACCATATTTCGTATTATGATTGTTTTTCTCTTATGTGTTTCTTACTTACAGAAAAAGACATTGATCTAATAACGATTTAAGTATATACTTGTATCACATTTCGTCTGAATGAGGACCACGCTTTCATGTACCTAGTTATTGGTAGTTTATATTTTGTTTGACAGGTCTTTGATGATTGACACCATTTTGTGACGCCTCTTATTGTTGTTTGCAAAATTAATTATTTCTTGAAACACCGATACACTTGCGTATTTTGCATATGATTTATTTTTGTGGGTATTTTATGTATGTGTATATAGTTAGGTTGTTTACCATATTTCCATTTATCTTTTACTCATTTATCTTTTACTCATCTCAAATGCACAAGTGCATTTTTACTTCAGAAAGTAAGTAACTATCACATTTAAGTTGTGATTTATATGGGCCTCGGGTGAGGGCGGAAGTTAGAATTTTTAGGAATGATTCATAATGATCCTCTAAATAAGCTAAAAATCACCTTATTACTAAAGAAAATTAGAGTTTCGACAACAGTGGCGTAGTGTAGACGGTAATTAAGAAAATTTTCGTGTTGTTCGCAGGAGTTAGGGTTCCCTCTTGTGTTGTCATCACTTAATCAGATGGCCTAAACAAAAGAATAAATCAGCAAAAATCCCTTGTTTCTTTCATCATACAGTAATAACAGGTCCAGAGTGACGATTCTAACCTGCATGAAGAGCACTGAAAGGCAGCAGTCAATCCGCCTTACATGTGATTTGCACACTTATAAATTCAGGTGGATTATCTTGGTACAGCTTTGTTACAGGGCCTGGGAACGGCCTCTGAATTTAATTTTTCGAAGCTGGCTTGGGTCTCCAGTTTCCCAGGTGTCAGACTGCCCGGTCTTTCTTAACGCACAGCCTTGCGGATGGTTCCCTCGTGTTTATGGGAGAGGCAAGCGCTTGTTCAAATTTTAGAGGTTGAACCGATCAAAAATTTTGAGCACAGAAACCAGCGTGGTTTCTCCTATCTTGTGGTTGATGGAGATGCCTGGTAACATTGAAAAATTCGTCTTGTCGATTTATTAGTTCGCTCCCTCCAAGTTTCTTTGTGTGTCTGTCCACGGAGTCAAGGCAGGCTGGATTCTGAGCATAGTTAGTAGCTGTGCTGGAATGTGGTGAGTACGAAGTGCCGCTTCTATGTGCAGTTGGAAGGTGATTTTGGATGGGAGTTAATTCAGTTTTTCGTTGTAGGAGCTTTCTATAATTTTTAGTCATTTGTCAGAAGCACTATGACGTTCTCGTGAGTGATAACTTGGCTATCGTTTAAGTAGCTTCAGTTGGGGCCGACGTTGTTCTTTATCCGATCACGTTTCGTCTCAGGCATCATGACCCCTATTAAGTTTCGTTCTGCTTTACGCTGTGAGTGACAAGTCAATTTGAAGTCTTAACCTTTGCTAGGAAATGGTGAATTTTACCGTAGGCTATTCTGTGAATGTATGAATCTTTGTGTGTGAGCCCATGAGTGTCCACGTTGCGTTCCTTATTTAACGCCGGCTGGGGTGGCCGAGCGGTTCTATGCGCTACAGTCTGGAACCGCGCGACCGCTATGGTCGCAGGTTCGGATCCTGCCTCGGGCATGGATGTGTGTGATGTCCTTAGGTTGTTGTTGTTGTTGTGGTCTTCAGTCCTGAGACTGGTTTGATGCAGCTCTCCATGCAGGTTAGTTAGGTTTAAGTAGTTCTAAGTTCTAGGGGACTCATGACCTCAGAAGTTATGTCCCATAGTGCTCAGAGCCATTTGAAACATTTTGAACCTTAACATAATCCTCGCTGAATCATGATCATTAATGTAATGCCTAACAAATTCCCCTTCCGAGACCACAGCCCTAGGATTTTATACGTGTTAAATGTTTACCAAAGTTGAGAAGTACTTTCCATTTTGTGGAAAAATGTCTATTTGGAGTCAACGTGGTTGTTAAGGTTTTCCCCAATGTGCATAACAGCGCATCATTTCACCTTCTGTAGCTATTAACCTCATTTACCCTATAACAGACAGATATTCGGAAGCATTTAACGAAATTCATTCCTTGATCGGTCGATATGAAGTCCCGTACTGAAATTCACGTTGCACGGTATCTGTGTGATAGAATAGAGGGCCAAATTAATTGAAAGTTTATATGGCCTGACCTTAATTGGAAGTTAATAAATGATAGACACTGTTTTATTCAATAGGAACCTCGAGGGTACAAAGAAATCCATGCTATATGCCATGAGTTTGATCCACTGGGGATACGAACAAATATTTAGATGTTTTCAATATTTTATAAACAGTGGGTGGCTTTTAATCTCGTTTGAGGTATTATGTGGTTTCTCTAAGTCACTACAAAGGATCCCGCCTCAGTTCTTTTAGCAAGGTCATCGCCAATTTATTTCCCAAAATCGTCCGTCTTACCCTGTTGTTATTGACACTTTTCACAGGAAAACTTAGTGGTGTAATTAGGAAATTTGAATTCGATCTTATAAATGTCAGTCATATATTCGTATATGTGGTTACCAAAAGCAGTTATGTCTTTTAACATTGTTCAAAAACATCTGTTGATAGAAAATTCTACTCGTCAGTAACTAAGTAACGATCGGGAGAAGCGCCTGCACAGAATTTTTGAGGCTTCCGTGCCTACGTGGTTACATATTGCCTGTTGGATTCTGTCTCTGATTCTTCCACCGACGTTTGATGACTTTTCTGTCGTTTCGCCAGAGTCACTGGCTGGCATTGCCAACGGTTCACCCTCTATTGCTGGTGGCGGAGTGCAGATTATATGTATGTATTGCGCTAAAGTTTGTCGACTTTTCCCTTGCTCCCTGCACCGGTCGTCCTCTGCAGCACAGGGACCACGGATCCGCTTAGAATGAGGCTTTCCTCTTTCTTGTCGAAGTTATTGTCATGTTTGTGCATTTCTATAGCTTCTCTGAACAAGCGAGCGTGGTAACTCTTCTCCACACCGAGAACGCCCGTCCGTCGAATTTCATTGTGTCGTCACTCTCACACAGCGTGCTCTCTGGCATGGCAAGTTCTCCACCTGTCCCAACCAGCAGCACCGTTTATGACCGGCGAGCTTGGTGTTAAATGTTTCATGCTGCTATTTGTGGAGTCACCAATCTAGTTGAGAATGAACTCACCCAGACAGAGCTAGTGCTTATACACTCCTGGAAATTGAAATAAGAACACCGTGAATTCATTGTCCCAGGAGGAGGAAACTTTATTGACACATTCCTGGGGTCAGATACATCACATGATCACACTGACAGAACCACAGGCACATAGACACAGGCAACAGAGCATGCACAATGTCGGCACTAGTACAGTGTATATCCACCTTTCGCAGCAATGCAGGCTGCTATTCTCCCATGGAGACGATCGTAGAGATGCTGGATGTAGTCCTGTGGAACGGCTTGCCATGCCATTTCCACCTGGCGCCTCAGTTGGACCAGCGTTCGTGCTGGACGTGCAGACCGCGTGAGACGACGCTTCATCCAGTCCCAAACATGCTCAATGGGGGACAGATCCGGAGATCTTGCTGGCCAGGGTAGTTGACTTACACCTTCTAGAGCACGTTGGGTGGCACGGGATACATGCGGACGTGCATTGTCCTGTTGGAACAGCAAGTTCCCTTGCCGGTCTAGGAATGGTAGAACGATGGGTTCGATGACGGTTTGGATGTACCGTGCACTATTCAGTGTCCCCTCGACGATCACCAGTGGTGTACGGCCAGTGTAGGAGATCGCTCCCCACACCATGATGCCGGGTGTTGGCCCTGTGTGCCTCGGTCGTATGCAGTCCTGATTGTGGCGCTCACCTGCACGCCGCCAAACACGCATACGACCATCATTGGCACCAAGGCAGAAGCGACTCTCATCGCTGAAGACGACACGTCTCCATTCGTCCCTCCATTCACGCCTGTCGCGACACCACTGGAGGCGGGCTGCACGATGTTGGGGCGTTAGTGGAAGACGGCCTAACGGTGTGCGGGACCGTAGCCCAGCTTCATGGAGACGGTTGCGAATGGTCCTCGCCGATACCCCAGGAGCAACAGTGTCCCTAATTTGCTGGGAAGTGGCGGTGCGGTCCCCTACGGCACTGCGTAGGATCCTACGGTCTTGGCGTGCATCCGCGCGTCGCGGCGGTCCGGTCCCAGGTCGACGGGCACGTGCACCTTCCGCCGACCACTGGCGACAACATCGATGTACTGTGGAGACCTCACGCCCCACGTGTTGAGCAATTCGGCGGTACGTCCACCCGGCCTCCCGCATGCCCACTATACGCCCTCGCTCAAAGTCCGTCAACTGCACATACGGTTCACGTCCACGCTGTCGCGGCATGCTACCAGTGTTAAAGACTGCGATGGAGCTCCGTATGCCACGGCAAACTGGCTGACACTGACGGCGGCGGTGCACAAATGCTGCGCAGCTAGCGCCATTCGACGGCCAACACCACGGTTCCTGGTGTGTCCGCTGTGCCGTGCGTGTGATCATTGCTTGTACAGCCCTCTCGCAGTGTCCGGAGCAAGTATGGTGGGTCTGACACACCGGTGTCAATGTGTTCTTTTTTCCATTTCCAGGAGTGTATTTTAACGTGGAATCCGAACTGCAGTGCAAACAAACGCTAATCAAACAAGTGACATATCGCAAAAATAGAAACCAAAGTAAAATTAGGGTTTAACATTCCTTCCACGTTGTGGTCATTAGAAACAGAATCGTGGAAGGGAATCGGTCATATTCTTTCGAAAGGAACTATACCTTTTTTGCACTGACTGATTATGGGTAACCATGGCAAACCTAAACCTGAATGTTCGGAAGGAGATTGGAAATATGTTTTCCCAAATGAAAATCCAGTGTCTTAGCACTGCGGCACCCCTTCTCGGTGCGAATCCGTGTGAAGTGCTATACGCAGTTCGGTCGATAAAAAGTGAGTCGAGCTAACAAAACTTGGCTGAATAACTTTTTTCAAACAAAATACTTTTAAATTCAGCTAGCTAACTGCACAACGCAGACGATGTTGGAAATTCATTGTCAGATTCAGCAGGCTCAACTGCCAACTCAGAGCCCGCAGTTCCTGCAGCGACAGCAGCTGTAACAACTACAGGAATAGCGGCTTCTGCACCAACATCATCAACAAATACAGTTTAAGTAGCAACAACAGCTCGTCCAGCAGTAACAATTCCAACAAATGAAACTAAAGCAACAGCAACAATAGGTCAACCAGCAAGTCAACAAGCAGCTCGACACTAATAGCATAGCACTTAATGACGGTGTAATCGATAACAATCAATAGCAAAGTGGTCACCTCAGTAAACGGTTACGCGTGGACTCCTACACTGACCGAGACTGTGGCATGAACGAGATACCGTGTTCACATACTGCTGCTTATTGCGGCGTAGTGTCGACGAACACAGATCACTCTCGGGTTCAACCACCGGTTACAAACAATGTGGTTGTGCGACCAAGCGCAAATGATTGGTACACTCGATTTGATACAGGCCCATTCATTGTGTTCGTGGATAGCTTGGACAAGAACCTTGGCAAACTACATCCCGTGTCAGTAGGCAAGTCATTGTACGCCTATGGTTCTCATCTGAAACATGATATTGCCAACATTAGTCCATCAGACAGAAGTAGAGTTAAGGTAGAACCGAAGTCCACTGCGGCTGCCAACGACTTAAGAGTGGCTTCCGTTCTCAAGGATCATAAATTAGATGTGTATATCCCAAACTTCTTGGTTCATAAGTTTGGAATTATCCGAGTGTCTTATCCTGAGATAATTGACGACATGTAGATACAGTATCAAAAAATACGCAAAAGAATTGTGTTTCTCTCACAAAATTTTCCTTCACATGTTACTATTTTGGCGGCACGATGCCCGGTTGAGACTTATGTCGCTCCGGTAATTCAGTGCAGCAGTTGTTGGAGCTTTCATCATCAGGTGAACCACTGCAGGAGCTATATCTATTGCAGCAGATGTGGTGATCAATATTCGGCGGATACGTGTACGGCGATAGTTCCAACTTCCCTACAGTGTTCCGGTCAGCATCCAGTCACAGACAGGACAGGTGCAGTATTTATACAACAACAGGGTTTACAAAGAGCAAAGGGCTTACGCTACGACAACATCAAAGCTCTTCAGTATGCGGACGACGTTTGTTCGAGGGTTGCCCAGAAAGTAATGCACCGCATTTTTTTTTCTCAGCCAAAAACAAAGCTGCGAATGCGAAACGTTACGTATGTATTATGTGAAGCCTCCTGAGTAAGCGCGCCAAGTGTCCGCCACGTCTGACACATAGCGTAGCTGCAGGATAGTTTCAAAATGGCGTCTATAGATGACGTACGTTACAAGGAACGTGCCGTCGTTTAATTTCTCACTGCAGGGAAAGAAACAGTGCGGAATATTCACAAACGCTTGACAAAGTGTATGGAGTATCTGTTGTCGACAGAAGTACAGTTAGTCGCTGGGCACAGAGGATGAGGTCATCAGAAGGCAGTTCGACGGAGCTCCACGATTTGCAGTTGTCGGGGAGACCATCCACGGCTTGTCACACCTAACAGCCCCGACTTAGCCCCCTCGGACTTCCACTTGTTTGGGCCATTACAGGATCCCGTTCGTGGAAGACAATTTGAGGACGACGAGGAAGTGATTCACACATTGAAGTACTGGCTCCGTCACCAGGACAAGGATTGGTACTGACAGGGCACACACGCCCTTGATTCGCACTGGAGGACGGCGATACAACGGTATGGAGATTACGTGGAAAAATATGGTATGTAGATAAATCACCATTCTATTGTGTGTGTAATTTTCATCATGTTCAATAAAGTACTGTTGAAGAAAAAAATTACAGTGCATTATTTTCTGGACAACCCTCATGTATACACCCATTCCCTATATTTTTGGGGGCAAAGTTATGGCGAAACGATGATCGTGAAGTGGTTGCCAAGTGGACGTTAGGCAATAGACTTACTATGTCACCAGAAAAATCCGTCGTGGTGATATTTCTCAACAAAAATACTGTTTGTCCCGTACAAAGTTCCTATACAGTCACATGCTAAACTACTTGGAGTCTACTTGACTACAACTAAGGTGGATTCGTGATATTGCGTACCTAATTAACAAGCTGGAAAAAACTTCAGATATACTACGAATAGTTGGTGGAATCTCGTGGGGAGCGGGACGGATGATGCTTCTGACTGCGCATAAGTTCTGGATCCCCTCTGTCTTCGACTACAGAAGCATCACATACGGCAACACACCAAAACTTACTTTGCAGAAACTAGACGTACTCCATTCCAGAGTGATCCGCTTAACTCTTAGTACCATGAAAGCAACTCCCACTGTTAGCCGGCCGGTGTGGCCGAACGGTTCTAGGCGCTTCAGTCTGGAACCGCGCGACCGCTACGGTCGCAGGTTCGAATCCTGTCTCGGGCATGGATGTCTGAGATATCCTTAGGTTAGTTAGGTTTCAGTAGTTCAAAGTTCTATGGGACTGACGACCTCAGATGTTGGGTCCCAGAGTGCTCACAGCCATTTGAACCATTTTTGAACCCACTGTTGGTGAAAGCTTCCGAAATGCCATTAAAGACAGGGAGACAGATTTTGTCAGACACATTGCTCTTAAGTAGGTTTTCGATATCTCATTGTAGTCCCATAAAGGCAGTGAACAAACTCTTGGGTCTAACAAGAACACCTCACAGAAAAAGAACGAACCGAATTTCGCTTCTAGTAAGAAGGTACGAGAAATCGTGAAATCTCTTACCGATAGTCCTACAGGACCTGAGATTCCCTAGCTTTCACTGTCTGTTTGACATCTCCTTGAATGCAGCCCCAGTGTTACACTTGCCATACGATTTAAGAGAAGGTAAGGATATCAGTTAGGAACTATAGCAATTTGTTGAACGATATTGGCCACAGTATGCTTGTGTATACATAGGTGTTACTAAAACAAGTGCCCCTCTAATGGCACCTATAAAACGATTGCACTTCCATCCAAAATTTCTATCCACACAGCGGAGTAATTGGCCATAAGGGAGGCTAGTTATTATGGCATACAGACATTTATGCTCCTATTATTACTCACGGACTCCCAAAGCGTTATGCAGAAATGACAAATTCCAAAATTCGAACAAGCACACTAAAGATTTATTTCGTATGTCCACTTGCTATGGATTAACGGACGTCATCGAATTTTACATAACGAAATAGTCGACTCCCCAGCAAAGAGGAGCATTACTGAAGGAGAATTCCGTCTCATACCAATCCCATATACTGATCAAACGTATGATCAAGAAATCTGCCTACCGTCACTGGAACCGTGAATGTTTGTGCCTCAGCCACATAAGGGCAGACACCTGACGGCCGTACAACAGGACATTCCTCCACGGCTATGGTTAGACAGTGTGAAACTTAGTAGACATCATGTAACATCCATCATTCGAATGAGGCTAGGACAAGGATTCCACCCGCATATTTACAGCGACAAATAATTCTAGATTCTGGAAATTGCGATATAGTGCAATCTGACGTAGCAGATTTGAATCATGTAACACAGGCATGCACTAAATACGAAGATGCACAAGACGTATTCTACAGGAAACTGATTACAAGAGGTTTTCCCCTATCTACATGTGTAACTTCCAATCCCAAAGAAAGCATGTGTTGACATGTGTGAAAATAACCGAACTATCAGTTTAATAAGTCACGGCTGCAAGATACTAACACGAATGGAAAAACTGGTAAAAGCCGGCCTGGGGAAGATCAGTTTGGATTACGAAGAAATGTTGGAACACGTGAGGCAATACTGATCCTACGACTTATATTGGAAGATAGATTAAGGAATGGCAAACCTACGTTTCTAGCATTTGACAATGTTGATGTTCAAATTCTGAAGGTGGCAGGAGTCAAATACAGGGAGCGAAAGACTATTTACAATTTGTACAGAAACCAGACGGCAGTTATAAGAGTCGAGGGGAATGAAAGGGAAGCAGTGGTTGGGAAGGGAGTGAGACAGGGTTGTAGCCTATCCCCGATGTTATTCAACCTATATATTGAGCAAGCAGTAAAGGAAATAAAAGAAAAATTTCGAGTAGGAATTAAAATCCATGGGGAAGAAATAAAACCTTTGAGGTTTGCCGATGACATTGTAATTCTGTGAGAGACAGCAAAGGACCTGGATAGCAGCTGAACGGGATAGACAGTGTCTTGAAAGAACGATACAAGATGGACATCAACAAAGGCAAAGCGAGGATAATGGAATGTAGTCGAATTAAATCATATGATGCTGAGGGAATTAGATTAGATAATGAGACACTTAAAGTAGCAGATGAGTTTTGCTATTTGCTGAGCAAAATAACTGATGATGGTCGAAGTAGAGGGGATATAAAATGTAGACTGGCAATGGCACGGAAAACGTTTATGAAGAAGAGAAATTTGTTAACATCGAATTTGGATTTACGTCTCAGGAAGTCTTTTCTGAAAGTATTTGCATGGAGTGTAGCCATGAATGGAAGTGAAAGATGGACGATAAATAGTTTAGACAAGAATAGAATAGAAGATTTCGAAATGTGGTGCTACAGAAGAATGCTGTAGATTAGATGGGTAGATCACGTAACTAATGAGGAGGTACTGAATAGAACTGGGGAGAAGAGGAATTTTGGTACAGATTGACTGGAAGACGGGGTCGGTTGGTAGGATATGTTCTAAGGCATCAACGGATCACCAGTTTAGTATTGGAGGGAAACGTGGAGTGTAAAAAATCGTAGAGGGAGACCAAGAGATGAATACACTAAGCAGATTCAGAAGGATGTAGGTTGCAGTAGGTACTTGGAGATGAAGAAGCTTGCACAGGATTGAATAGCATGAAGAGCTGCCTCAAACCAGTCTCTGGACTGAAGAGCACAACAACAACAACCTCCTTACTCTACCAATCCGACGCACATAAATATAATTTGATAGTGATATATTTAAAAGAAAGTGAAATACAGGTTTGAGCTATAAGTTGATGTGGTCCAAGTACTCTTATGGGATCAGCCCGGTTAGCAAAATGCGTTGTCAATTGCGTATTTATTTTAAGGACTCATATTTCTACATTGCTCCAATGTAATTTTTTAAATCACGTTAACTGTGTACTTCTGTAACTATTGCTAGCTATATGGTCAATGTTATCTAAGGCCAAAATAAATAAAAAATGTTTTCACTGCCATACACAGACTTAATGACAATAATAAAGAAAAAAGCCTACACAAAATGGCCTCTGAGCACTATGGGACTTAACATCTGAGGTCATCAATCCCCTAGAACTTAGAACTACTTAAACCTAACTAGCCTAAGGACATCACACACATCCATGCCCGAGGCAGGATTCGAACCTGCGACCGTAGCAGTCGCGCGGTTCCAGACTGAAGCGCCTAAAACCGCTCGGCCACAACGGCCGACGATCCTAACTAATACTGAAAAAATCCCACGTAACACAATTTGAGATGCACTAGGAACTTTATAAAATCAATAATCAGGTTACGATTTAATCGTAGGATTTTCTCAGGTTCTGTTAAGAAGCTGAGAATAGAGGATATCAGTTTCTGTGCAGTTCAGTAGTTCAGCGGGAGATTTAAATCACGTCTTATTTTTTGTGGTAAGAATAAACAACAAATAGAAAAATTACTTATTAACCTCAAAAGTGAAACATTTCCTCACCGAGTAACATGTTTTCTAGCAGATACTAGGCTTGAAGTGTAGAGTTCTTTCTGTATACAACCTAACAAAACTTAATTCATATACTATATTAGTTTATAGAAGGTATTAATTTAATCAGTAGAAGTACATTTGTATTGTATTATTATTATCACATTATCATTATCATTACAATTATTAATATAAAGTACCTTTTTCGTATTTTTAAATTTTGTTAACCTAAAATTTGTGCTCATTAGTGTTTTAGTTATGTTCACTCACGGTAGTTACTACATTTGACGTTCATTTACTGTTACAAACTGTTAACCTGTTCAGTATAATGCTGTAAGTGGTAAAATACACTCCTGGAAATGGAAAAAAGAACACATTGACACCGGTGTGTCAGACCCACCATACTTGCTCCGGACACTGCGAGAGGGCTGTACAAGCAATGATCACACGCACGGCACAGCGGACACACCAGGACCCGCGGTGTTGGCCGTCGAATGGCGCTAGCTGCGCAGCATTTGTGCACCGCCGCCGTCAGTGTCAGCCAGTTTGCCGTGGCATACGGAGCTCCATCGCAGTCTTTAACACTGGTAGCATG
Source organism: Schistocerca nitens (assembly GCF_023898315.1). Lineage (NCBI taxonomy): Eukaryota > Metazoa > Arthropoda > Insecta > Orthoptera > Acrididae > Schistocerca > Schistocerca nitens. The sequence continues at coordinate 915,133,127 of NC_064616.1, forward strand.
CCGCGACAGCGTGGACGTGAACCGTATGTGCAGTTGACGGACTTTGAGCGAGGGCGTATAGTGGGCATGCGGGAGGCCGGGTGGACGTACCGCCGAATTGCTCAACACGTGGGGCGTGAGGTCTCCACAGTACATCGATGTTGTCGCCAGTGGTCGGCGGAAGGTGCACGTGCCCGTCGACCTGGGACCGGATCGCCGCGACGCGCGGATGCACGCCAAGACCGTAGGATCCTACGCAGTGCCGTAGGGGACCGCACCGCCACTTCCCAGCAAATTAGGGACACTGTTGCTCCTGGGGTATCGGCGAGGACCATTCGCAACCGTCTCCATGAAGCTGGGCTACGGTCCCGCACACCGTTAGGCCGTCTTCCGCTCACGCCCCAACATCGTGCAGCCCGCCTCCAGTGGTGTCGCGACAGGCGTGAATGGAGGGACGAATGGAGACGTGTCGTCTTCAGCGATGAGAGTCGCTTCTGCCTTGGTGCCAATGATGGTCGTATGCGTGTTTGGCGCCGTGCAGGTGAGCGCCACAATCAGGACTGCATACGACCGAGGCACACAGGGCCAACACCCGGCATCATGGTGTGGGGAGCGATCTCCTACACTGGCCGTACACCACTGGTGATCGTCGAGGGGACACTGAATAGTGCACGGTACATCCAAACCGTCATCGAACCCATCGTTCTACCATTCCTAGACCGGCAAGGGAGCTTGCTGTTCCAACAGGACAATGCACGTCCGCATGTATCCCGTGCCACCCAACGTGCTCTAGAAGGTGTAAGTCAACTACCCTGGCCAGCAAGATCTCCGGATCTGTCCCCCATTGAGCATGTTTGGGACTGGATGAAGCGTCGTCTCACGCGGTCTGCACGTCCAGCACGAACGCTGGTCCAACTGAGGCGCCAGGTGGAAATGGCATGGCAAGCCGTTCCACAGGACTACATCCAGCATCTCTAGGATCGTCTCCATGGGAGAATAGCAGCCTGCATTGCTGCGAAAGGTGGATATACACTGTACTAGTGCCGACATTGTGCATGCTCTGTTGCCTGTGTCTATGTGCCTGTGGTTCTGTCAGTGTGATCATGTGATGTATCTGACCCCAGGAATGTGTCAATAAAGTTTCCCCTTCCTGGGACAATGAATTCACGGTGTTCTTATTTCAATTTCCAGGAGTGTAGTTAAACTGTTGAAAGCCAAACTGAAATGCAATAAAAAAAATAAAAATGCAATGCCGTCTTACTGTGGCCGTTAAGTATGTAATCTAATAATTGTATAACTTAAGGACAATGATGTACCTAAGTTTCTTATTCAGTGAAATCATTTCTACTTTGGTAAAGTCGAGGTCAATAGACTCAACGGCCGCTAGCTTTGCTATAATTACTGTTTAGTTTATTCTTTAAAAGCTTGGCTTTTTAAATTAAACAGTCTATGAGGGACAAAATTATTTTGACCATCAGAAAATACTTTGAGGTTATGAACCCGAATATTACGAATGAAGTTTCTGGGCTACCGCAATTTCTGAATAAATCTATAAGGATTCACCGGGGCGCTTTTAAATAAGAGTTTAAGTGCAATGAAATCGAAAGTAATTTGGTTTGTGTGTTCCATTACCAGACTAATAAGATGAACTTCCGAAAAAAGGTAAACATTTTACTGTCGTACTTGTCTGATTTATACTTACAAGTTTCACTTGTCTTTCAACGTAAACGAATACAGTTATCACGTCTGTTACCGAATCTAAGTCGAGCGTTATACACAACTATGAATATGCATTTACTCCTCATAATAGGGAGGAGCCAGCGCAGTAAAGAGGCCCATATTTCATTTGTGGCTCTCAGCCGAGAAAACGGGCCCCTACTTTTAGAGAAGGAAATAAATTTGAAGGCAGTGAAACTCCTTCGCACCTTAGAAGAAGAAAGGGAGAACTGGGAAGCAAGAACGCATCTTTGTATGCGTCACGCAATGTTAACGAGTGCAAAGCGACCACTAACACTTACGTCGTTCTGAAGAAGTTTCCTGCAACAATAAAGACTAGTAAGAATCGTATACTGTATAATCGTTACTAGCCATAGGTTTCTGTAGTCGCTTTCATGCTCCTGTGCCATACTGCTCTCGCGGTCACAGGCATACCAACCTAATTCATTCAGATCTCAGTACAGTACACGACCAGTGCCATTTGCCGTGTGTTTTGTGACATTTGCTTCTATAGATGTTACTTACTATCTTCTTTGTCAGAAGCTGACTATTACGTTGCGTGTCAGTAAATACCGTGGTAATTCACTGGCTTATTTTTCGATTCTCGAATTTGCTGACGATTAGCGTTGTACAATAGCACAAATGCCGGAAAATCCGTCGGGTTAGCAGTCATCTGTTCTAGGTAGGATGTACGGCTGCAAGTTAAGCAGTCCTTCACGGGAGAGGATTAAGTCATTTGTTAGCTTTGTTAGCGAAACTGTATATCTGGAGATCTCAAATAATGTGTCTGTAATTTACATCTGATTTAAGTACACACAGAATACGCACACAGTACGTAAAATCTTTCTATTTATCATTTACATAACAGCTACTAAATTAACAAATGTTTCTTGTAACTTAATTTTTTCTAAGAATTACTTCTTCTTCTATGACTTTCACAAGTTTCTCTCGCTGTTCACGAGTACTATAAAGTAGTATAAAGGCGTCAGGCGTCAGAATCCGCACTCAGCATTAGTAGCAGCTTTTAGGTCATAACTCTTGCTCTTCACAGTTTTCTCTACTCGTATATTAAACGATGCAGAAACTATTACTTTTCCTTAAAATAAGTTCTCCACTTCACATCCAATTTGCCGTTATATGTACGCTTGAAGATATCCAAACTAACTATTGTCTGTGTGTCCTTGTGCAATGTAATCTAATGCTTTGCGGAAAAACTCCATGTCACATCTACCTTTTTATATTCTTGCTTCGGACCAAGACGAGCAAGCATGGGTACAATCGACACCCCCGGGATAACAAGGCCGCCCAGCAGTGTTGGTGACGTCACACTAAGCGGCCCATAGCCAACGCAGCAGTCCACGGACACCTCCGTATAGACGCGCCTGATGCTAACGATCTTCTGTCCGTCATACAGAAAGGAGCGAAATAATCGATAATTCTAACCAAAGACCAAATTATATATATTCTTGTAAACAGCATAAAGGTTCATAACGAAATACCGATTACATATACGGGCAGGAATAAGTTTAATCGATTCAGGAACTTTGCCACTATTTTATAATTGTCAGAACACTATTTAGCTTTAAAACTCGCATACAGGTGGTGACAAATGCTAACTGACAGCAGGACTTAACATTTTCAAGCCATTACACTGCAAGTAAATTTTCTTAAACACTGCCATACGTACCAAACCCTCACAACTTTCGTTTACAATAAGGTAACAAGAGTTTGCTTTATCTCATAAAACACCTGACTGTTGTGAATTTACTCATATATTCATGGTGACAGCTCTTTTCAAGAATTTTTACAAGTGTATCCCAGTAATAAAGAATGGAAACAAAGGATAGAGATCAAATATTCTCCTTTCAACATAGACATCACTGAACACAATATTCTGTCTTGCACTATAATACTAAGGGACTGCTCTTTCCTTTAAGAAAACCCTGACAATTTGAAATTCACTCTGCTATTGAAGATACACTTCTAGAAACAATATTAAAAAATGTTATGAATGGTAAGATTAGTAGGAAATGAAAAACAGCCAAGTGCATTACATGTAAGAATGTGAGCAAAAGGCTGAGGCTCTCTTTACTTACCATTTTCAATCTCTCTATAGGTTACTTCCTTATTCACATAGAAATCACCAACTACAAGTCTCATTATTGCTATCTGGTACTGACAAAGTGCTTTTCTATTTAGAAAACCTGACAATTTGATGTTCATTCCGGTACTGAAGATAAACACTTTTCAAAGGAGTTCTAGAGGTAGGCATATATCACATATTGTAAGAAATGTTGAAGAACCAAGGCCACCTGATGTGTTACTAAACTATTAAGCCTTCCTTTGCCTGACATAGCAATGTAATGAAGTAGCAAATATGACCTCTGTGCACTCTAAACAATGGAGTTTTCTTAGCAATCAGTGACAACAGAAACCAGAAATGTATGTTAAAACTGGTACGTCTGTTTCAATATTTTTTAAATCATCACTGACACATATCACAAAATGAAGCACCATCAACATTCACATTGCTGGATTCTCAGCATCACCAATCATCTGTACAATTTTCAGTTTCCTATGTGGATGCACATTTAGTTCTAAGATACTCATAAGTCTTAAATTCTTTTCTGATTCTAACAACTACCTACATGACATATGATACTACCTACATGACATACGATACTGTCTTCCACATAATCGCCAATAAAGTTCAAATCAAGCTACAGTATCTAGTGAGTCAGTTTGAAATTTACCTTGCAGGATATATGACATATTTAGTTCTCCACAGCAGTAATAATTTATCTTCACTAAGCCATATGTGGTAACCCTAAGTGGTGTATATTTCTCTAGGGGCAATTCACCATCCTGCAATTTTAAACTTCTACATTTGTCCAACCAAGTAATGAACTTATCCAGGAAATTGTACAACATATCCCTTATTTTGTTAGTCAGAAGTTTCTGAATTTTTTACTATGGGTTCAGATGCATGCTAATGACAGCAATCAATTCATCCTAAGCAATAAAATAAGATGTTAAGGCTGTGCCAAAAAGACTCAGTTTTGTTTCTTACAATTTTCAGGAAACTGTAGAGCACTTACATTTGGTTTAACACTTGACAGAGCATAACGTCATTCATTTAAAGGGTAAAGCAGTTTACTTATCTGGAGGTTAGTAACAGGGAGCGAGCAATGTGTTTTAAGTAATATTACAAAAATTTTGAGGAATTGTGGCCATTAAGAAGTAGATTTTTGATTCTTAGTACTTTGAAGACACTGTACAGCACTTCCATTTGATTTTACACAAAACACATTTCATCAGTGAGTAAAACATTTTGTGTTGGGGACTTCAAGAGTTCAGTAGGAGGTAGCAATAAAATACATATTAAAGATATTAAATTTTAAAAAAAGTTTATTTCAAATTGTGGAACAGTGTTACAAGTTTCATCTTCTTAGAACTTTGGAGAGACTGCACAGAAGTTTCATCATTTTTCTTTTTACAAAAATTATTTAGTACTATATTTACAGTGGTCCACATCATTTTCTTCACATTTCTGATACAGTGTGCTGAGGACAAGAACTTTCACACAACAGATCAGCAGCCATAATTATTTTCCAAATTAGTTCAGCTGCTACTGCTCTTTGATTCAGCAGCTTCAGGAATGATGATGTTGCCAACAACTTTTGTAGAGTCAAGTAACTGTACATAACTACTGTCACAGGAAATTCATGTGGGAATTTCAAACTTCCTCTGTCCAATTGTCTAATTAAATTAAACTGTTTCTCAGTTGTCATTGACCTATGCAGTATCAAAAAATCTGTGCAGTCTCTGCACTGAAGTTTCCTAATCAATGAGTGGCAACAGTAACAAGCAATGTATGTTAAAACTGGGAGTTCATATTCAATATTTTTTAAATCATCTTCACTGATATTGACATTAAAGGTATATCCACTATCATTCACACTGCTCTCAGTACTTTCATCACAACTATGCGTCTCTACAATTCTCAGCTTGTCTTGTGGGTGAACATTGAGTTCTAAAACAGTCATGAGTCTTAACTTCTTTTCAGTTTCTAACAACTGCCTAAGTGAGATATGATACTGACATCCTGATAACTGTCTATATAGGCTAAACCTTGCTTCAAGAGAATCAGTCTGGAACTTACCTGGCAGAATATATGACATGTTTAGTTCCTTGCAACAGTATTCAGTTACTTGCATTAAGCCATATGTTGTGAGTCGCAGTGCTGTGTGTGTTTCCACAGACAATTTACCATTCCCTGACTCTAACTTCTCCATTTAGCTAACCAAGTAAGAAATTTATCAAGAAAACTGTAACGTATGTCTTCTGCTTTATTGGTCAGAGGCTTCTGCATTTCTTCCTTATGGTGAAGTCCCTTCAGAGGTGCTTTAAGATTGACAATCCTCCACCAAGTCCTAATAAGATTTATAAATTTAGCAGTACCTTCCCAGTTTTCTACATTATGAACTGGCCCCAACTCAACCATGCTACTTTCTACATAATCACTGAAGATTTGAGTCACCAGCTTAACATTTTGCCTTTCTAAAGATGAAGACCACAGGGCTTTCACAGGCAACCCATAACCATATTTTAACAGTTTTTGGCTTTCTAAGTCATGTACTTCTCTAACTGCAGCAAAAGATGCATACCTAACAATATCAGAATCCCGGGTTCCCAGGTTCGATTCCCGGCGGGGTCAGGGATTTTCTCTGCCTCGTGATGAGTGGGTGTTGTGTGCTGTCCTTAGGTTAGTTAGGTTTAAGTAGTTCTAAGTTCTAGGGGACTGATGACCATAGATGTTAAGTCCCATAGTGCTCAGAGCCATTTGAACCATTTTTGAATATCAGAATTATCAAAATCTGGATAACAAAATGTTTGCCTGTGGTTCTTCAGATTTATCGAGTTGTTCGTTATGCACTTAAAAATATGGACAGTGTCATGCAGAAAAAACATTGGTCTTTTACCATCTGAAGGAGATGGGTATACAAAATGGCTTGTGGAGGATTTGCAAAGTATGTAACACATTTCCTGTTAATGGCATTATTATCTGTAACAAGTGAAACAACCTGAAAGCCAGCTGCTTCTATACCTACTACTAGTTCTTACTACATTAAACAAGCTCTCTGTATTCAGTTTTTTCACAGGCAATAAATGTACAACAGTTTTGAAAGGAGAAAGAATACTCTGAATCATGAATACATGTGCACTGCTTGCTATTTCAGCAGTATCCAAAGTCATTACATTAATATTTTCCCCTTTATAATCTACATATGGTTTGATGTGGATCTCATCTAGCATAAAGGTAACAAACAGTTCATGTGGTTCCAAACATGAAACTTCCTCCTTCAAACGACTTAAAAAATCTGGATTGCTTGGGTTCACGTTTATATTACAACTAAGCTTCCTTAATATGTTTTGATGTGGTAGAATGACAAAACCAGATGATCGCAAAAACTTTTAAGCATGTGGATAAATTGTAAACTACACAGTACAAAGAATCAAAACCTCTGGAAGTGTGCTGGCAGCAATCTCAACACCATTTACATACAATTTAACACTGAGGTTTCTACAAACTTAAATACACAATATCATGTGGCGTTTTCTCAAAGTTAAGGTAGAGGAACAATATACAGTCTTCTTTCACAACTTTACTCCACCGTTGACTTAATGTAACATTCTCACTTTTTTTTCAAAAATTCACTATAATCTTGAAAACTGTCATTTTCCCTTTGTGCAGAAGCTGTTTCTATACTTTCAGATATAGCTTTACTTAAGGCATCTGCTTTTAGCCGTTGTCTTCTTTGACTTGGGGGCTCTCGTTAAACATCTCGTCTTGAGCATAAATAACTGGGACAGTTTGGCAGGAAACATGGCACTGCATTTTCTTTCAGTCTTCGCTTTTGTAGAGGCAATGTCAAAGTTCTCCCTGTTTTCCAGTCACCTGCTGTGCTTTGAAGAATCAGGTCACTCTGACTGAAGTTTTCTTGACAAACCTGGAAAGGAAATGAAAAGAAAATTGTTCCATAATAATTTCGAAATTAATTAATCCTACTTAAGATATAAAGATTTCACATTAGTAAAGATAAGTATTTAACACTACCTTAAAATGTTTTGTTGTTAGTAATGCAAAAATGCTACTCATCAAACGAAAAAACCTTAGGGCCAGAGCATTTGGTAGCCTAACTTGCATTTGTAACTGCTAGCCTAAATCAAATATACTTCTTACATTGTTATCTATAGTTTTACGTTAACTTACACACTTTACAGTTAATACATACTAAAACATTCTAAATCGGAACAATAAAAATCGTTTAAACAATACTTTCAATGAAAGTAAACAGTGGAGTCTTTGTAGTTGTAATTTATTCTTACGAAATTAGCTTCGGTTTTTTTTTGTTAATAATGTAACTTGTTACTACTTACCACTGAATGTTCAGAGGGAGTGAGGTTCTGCCATCGAATAGCATGTGTCCACTTCTTCCTCAGTTCAGCGTCCTTTGGAAATCTGAACACAGATATCTTTTTCCCGGTCCAGTAGTTGCCAATACAGCCCGGTACACAGCACTTATTCACCATAGTGTAACGGACAAGTACTTTGCGGTGGTAAATGAGATGTATCAAAATAACAACAGTTTCAGCAACTCACAGCTCGAACTCGAAAGCAATCCACTCACAGCAATATACTATCGCCATATTGGGCCGCTTGTCGTGACGTGACGTAGCAACCCCTGTTGGTTGGCCTTGTTTTCTCGGAGGTGTCGGTACAATCATGGTTCCATAGGCAAACGCAAAATTCTTTCCATGGCGTCACTGACTGTCTTTTCTCACAGTGGGAATATGTATTAACAGTTATGGCACATACTTTTGAAATAATAAACAGTTTACTTACTTCTTTTCCACATGTCTCCTTTTTATTTGACTGCTCCTTATATTTGTTGAACTATACGACTGTCTCTTTCTAACTAAACATGAGGCAGAAAGAGAAGCTAGATTTTAGAAGTATGAAGAAATGGTACTTAAACATGAGGGAGAGAGGGAACATGGAATTAAGAAGCTGGAAGAAATGAGAGCTAAATTCGAAGTGGAAAGGGAAGCTAGATATAACAAGGATGGGGAGTGAGAACTAAACATGAAGCGGAAAGGGAAGCTAGATGTAAGCAATATGAGGAAAGCAACGCTAAGGTAGAAGCAGAAGAGGAAGCAAGACGTGCGGAGTAAGAAGAAGGGAAAGCTGAAGGTAAGGAACTAAAAGATGATTTACAATACGAAGTTGACAAATTAGTAAAGACTTTTCTAGTTAACTATGCAGAGGAGGTATCTGTAAGACAACCAGTAGTACATAAGCATATAGATCACTTAACTAATAAGAATGAAGGAGCTGTTTTTAACAACACTAGATCCCCATGTGTGATTCGTGTATTACAATCCGTAGAAGCCACAGAACTGAGGGATAAATTAGCTAAGTATGGGAAACAAAACTTTGTAAATATTGAAGTAAAATCTAAGAAATCTGAAAGAGGGGACTATGGTTATGCTGAGAGGGAAATCTGTGAAGGTGCTATAAAATATATTTGGCATTTATGCAAATTTCAGTTACATGAGAAGAACTTATCAATGACACAAGTAAAAAATAATAATTTTAAGAGATTTAAAAAGAGTAGACCTGAAGTTAAAGAAGAGATAGCGGGAGATCATGCGTTAGTTTACTTAAGTTTTTTTACATACGATACAGAGGGCAATATACACCCTCTACAATTAGAAATCATTCGAAGGAACATTTCCGAAATGCTGGTCGAAGTTAAGAGGATAAGGGTTATAGTTGGGCATTTAAGAGGAGAAGCTACTAAGTGGGGTATGAAATGCCAAAATAACTTTAAAACACGGGATAGGTTCCAAGTAGCTTTTAAAAAAGCATTTATGTCTCGCAGTGAATGTACCAAAATGTACGACTGTCATATAACTAACTGTGAAAAATGTTTAAGATATTATAAGTATTCATAAGGAGTTCTTAAGCTTCGAAAATAGTGTGCGTCAAGAGAAATTAACTGCTAGCGTAAATGCTGAAGTATGAAGCGTTTTTAAGCTTTATGACAATACGAATATGAATGTTAATGAACATATGGATGAAGCCTTAAGCTATGAATCCCTAGTATATATGCTGCTATGTGAATTACTGTCTGTGGAACGCACAAAGTTTATTATTAGAGGACTATGTGCAATTTCAGGCATTCTGCGTTATGTAGATGCGATGTATTTACGTGTAACAGATGTGTTGTTTACCGAGAAAGTAGAAGATAAAGACTTAAGGTGCATCTATTGCCAAAACCTGGATTTGTTCGTGTTATTTTATGCTGAGGGCACACAGAATAATTGCAAACGCGGTTTTACTCATGACGACCAGTGACAGGTCTGGCAAAGAACTTTTATTTCAAAGCTGAAGCTGTTGGCTCAGATTTACACAGTTACAGTAATTTTATTTATTTTAGTGGAGACAATAGCCTTATTCATTCACTTACTTGTTTATTGTTCGAGGGATAGGTCCAAATTGAAAGAGTTCAAGCTTGTAAATTATGTACAGTATGTTGTTAAGTATTCTCCTGTTTCCTTGTCTGCTGCAGCAGAAGGTCTAGTGTTGAGTATAACAGTTAGTTTAGCAACATAGTACACGCTTAATGTTAAACTAATTCCTCGCAGAAGATCAGGCGTTGAATAACATTAAATCTCGTATTCACATTATTGGAATTGAATATTAAATTAATATTATAAGTGTTGGGAGGTATTTTAATCATGTGTAGGGTGCTCTACGCTATTTGAGATTACAGTATTACTAGTAGTGTAAATGGAAAAATATTTTTCTTTAAGCAAGGCCATTAATCAAAATATAATGCTGTTGTTGAATTTGTTTAATTAGATGGGAGCGATGGCCTTACTTTAAAGTTTATTTGTTTATTGTTAAATGAAAGAAATGCAGTTGGAAGGGTTTAGATATTTATTTATGGTAAAAGAACTTGTTGATGATCAGTTGTTTTTATCAGCTGCAGCTGAAATTAAGTTGGGATAATATAATAGTTACTCTGGTGTAAAAGCTTTTAACGAATTCTCACAGGCATCTCAAGTGTAGCTGCGTAATACATCTGACAGTTGCTCAGGTGGGGCTGAATATTATTCGCATTATATATATATATATAGTGTGTGTGTGTGTGTGTGTGTGTGTGTGTGTGTGTGTAAGAAAAGTTGAATTATGTTAACTTAGCATACAGGGTGTTACAAAAAGGTACGGCCAAACTTTCAGGAAACATTCCTCACACACAAAGAAAGAAAATATGTTATGTGGACATGTGTCCGGAAACGCTTACTTTCCATGTTAGAGCTCATTTTATTACTTCTCTTCAAATCACATTAATCATGGAATGGAAACACACACCAACAGAACGTACCAGCGTGACTTCAAACACTTTGTTACAGGAAATGTTCAAAATGTCCTCCGCTAGCGAGGATACATGCATCCACCCTCCGTCGCATGGAATCCCTGATGCGCTGATGCAGCCCTGGAGGATGGCGTATTGTATCACAGCCGTCCACAATACGAACACGAAGAGTCTCTACATTTGGTACCGGGGTTGCGTAGACAAGAGCTTTCAAATGCCCCCATACCCCTACCAATCCATCGGTCACCGAATCTATTGTTGCGAAGCGTACGAACACTTCGACTGAAATGTGCAGGAGCTCCATCGTGCATGAACCACATGTTGTGTTGTACTTGTAAAGGCACTTGTTCTAGCAGCACAGGTAGAGTATCCCGTATGAAATCATGATAACGTGCTCCATTGAGCGTAGGTGGAAGAACATGGGGCCAAATCAAGACATCACCTGCCCAAACGTTCATAGAAAATCTGTGTTGATGACGTGATTGCACAATTGCGTGCGGATTCTTGTCAGCCCACACATGTTGATTCTGAAAATTTAAAATTTGATCACGTTGGAATGAAGCCTCATCCGTAAAGAGAACATTTGCACTGAAATGAGGATTGACACATTGTTGGATGAACCATTCGCAGAAGTGTACCCGTGGAGGCCAATCAGCTGCTGATAGTGCCTGTACACGCTGTACATGGTACGGAAACAACTGGTTCTCCCGTAGCACTATCCATACAGTGACGTGGTCAACGTTACCTTGTACAGCAGCAACTTCTCTGACGCTGACATTAGGGTTATCGTCAACTGCACGAAGAATTGCCTCGTCCATTGCAGGTGTCCTCGTCGTTCTTGGTCTTCCCCACTCGCGAGTCATAGGCTGGAATGTTCCGTGCTCCCTAAGACGCCGATCAATTGCTTCGAACGTCTTCCTATCGGGACACCTCCGTTCTGGAAATCTGTCTCGATACAAACGTACCGCGCCACAGCTATTGCCCCGTGCTAATCCATAGATCAAATGGGCATCTGCCAACTCCGCATTTGTAAACATTGTACTGACTGCAAAACCACGTTCGTGATGAACACTAACCTGTTGATGCTACGTACTGATGTGCTTGATGCTAGTACTATAGAGCAATGAGTCGCATGTCAACACTAGCACCGAAGTCAACATTACCTTCCTTCAATTGGTCCAACTGGCGGTGAATCGAGGAAGTACAATACATACTGACGAAACTAAAATGAGCTCTAACATGGAAATTAAGCGTTTCCGGATACATGTCCACATAACATCTTTTCTTTATTTGTGTGTGAGAAGTGTTTCCTGAAAGTTTGGCCGTACCTTTTTTGTAACACCCTGTATATGAATACATAAAGTGGCATCTCTACTTCCACTGCAGTTATCTGGAGAAATTTCAGAGCAATGGATAATATCGCATATGTATCGATGTTATACTAGGAACGAAAAGATGGTCCCTGTGACCGAGGTGTAATGCTGTGATGTAGAAGAAAGGTATTTATTGAGTAGTTAATCATGGGAGCTGCGTAATGAGAAATAAGCGAATTAATTAATGTTTTTAAAATAAGAACTGGAATGTTTTCACACGAAGTCAGTTGTATCCTATATGGAGATCAAATAGAAGGTTATCGAATTATCGGGTGAGCTACTAACGCTAGTGGTACCGAAAGTAAAGTATTTATGATGATTAGTTTGAGGTGAGAAATAATTATTGCTATTATACAGGATGATCAGAAACAGTCTGAAAAGCTTGGAAGTTATTTTAGTGATAAGTTCCTATGGGACAAAAGTGCTCAGTTCATCGGTCCCTAGGCTTACACACTACTTAAGCTAACTTAAAGTAACTTAAGCCATGCCAGAGAGAGGACTCGAACCTCCAACGGGGTAGCCGCGCGAACCGTGGCAAGGCGCCTGAGACCAGGCGGGTACCCCACGAGACTGAGCTTGTATGTTGCAGGGTAGGTTGAGCTGAGAAATAATTATTAAGAAAAAATTCGATACGTTGCGCCGTTTCCGAGTTAATTAGCACTGAAGTTAGCCAATCACACCGTTGCAAGGGGAAATTCAAGCGGCTCGCCAGATATAATTTGTGACAGTTATCCTCATAGCACTCGAGACTGCTCAGCCTTTCACTCGGGGTCGATTCTTACTACTGTCCCATGTCCAATTTTTGAATTTTTGTGTCGCTCTCTTGTTCGGTTTTAGGAAACCAAACGAAGAACACGTTTGGCAACTCCGTCTCTGGCGGGCAGCACGAATTGGAGCGCGCAGCGGTCTGATTGGCTAACTTCAATGCTAATCACCTCGAAAACGGCGTAACATATCGAATTTTTTTCTTGACATTTATTTAGCAGCACAACCTACCCTGCAACACCCTTACAAGCTTTTCAGACTGTTTCCGACCACACTGCATGTTATGTATTTGGATGTGACATGTGTTTAAATGAGGGCATCCACAGCCGAAATTCTGCATGTTGAATAAAAAGTTTTTTGCTCATGTAGTTAAAGTCATTTATTGAAAGGTCGCCATCAGTTTCGCGTTCTTGAAATACATCATTAGGTGATATGTACTTTGGAGCAGTAACTTATTTCTTCATCGGTATAACTAATTTTCAAAAATTAAAAAAATGGAAAATAAATGATCATAATCACATAAGAGAGCTAAGAAGAGTATATTTAAATTATCTTTTAAGTGATTGTAGTATACAGGAAAAACAGCTATAGCCAAGTCCTATCGTTCATCGTCAAAGCAATAAAAATAAGTAACCCGCTGTGAAGCGGTGGTCCAAGTTAAAATCGTTGGGCCCAAAAACGGGCCTATTAAATAAGGGAATATTCCTCCAATGTACAGATCACATAATGATGCATTTTAAGAATGCGAAACCGGAAGCAACCTTTCAATAATGGATTTTAACAGCCCGAGCGGAAGACATTTCATTAATTATGCAATAGTTTAGTTTAATACAAGACCCCATCGAGGCACATGGTGGCGCCAACAATCAAATGCCTCAGTTATTGGTTAATTATGCTTCAATTTTGTATTACAGCGGCAGCTTGTAGAGCTGACCAAAGGAATATGGCAGTTACTAGGTGATGCTGTTAAACGATACTTAAATAGATTTGTTAGGTAAAACTTGAGGTCACTACTGCTGAACATGATTAAGAATGGTGCGTTTATTTACTATACCGATATAAGTGTAGCTACACCCACCAACAAGCTTCAAAATTTATTGGAATATATGTAATAAGCAACACTGTGAACTTACAATATCTACTCACGCAAACGCTGTGAGTCTCAGGGCTATGACGCTACGAAGATATGCTCCAAGCGAAAGAAATGCTTTACGCAGTCACACGAAAACGATTATTACTCAGGGCTATCATTTAATAAGCCATTGTGCAATCACAGAGAATCAGTTTTGTGCCCGTAGTGAGGGTAATCTTACCTAGAACGGACTTAAGATTCTTCTAGCCTCCAGGATCGGAAAAGTGTGAAGACAGACGGACCGTGTACGAACAGTCAATATTTACCTCCCAATAGTTAAGACACCTACACAATCCGTTTTCCTCTCCACTTATAATGGTATCGATCACCTCGGGGCAAATAAGTAAATTTTAAAACAGAATTTCAGTACTGGAATGAAGTGGATAAAGTAAGTGCTAGTTCTGCAAATAATAATCCACATAATTTATAATATTGTGGGAGCTACTAAATTGTTAAATTAAAAGGCTTCGGACCGAACAAACGCGAAATGTTAATTGCGTGACAGTGCGGGCCGTGAAATAGCGGCAATGCGTATTTGAAATGCATGAGGTTGCGCAGAAAGCAGGAGTTTATGAATTGAAGGCCGTAAAGATAAGAGGCGCGGCTGCGGGCAAATAATTGAGGCACGACGTGGAGGTAGGAAATGCGCCAGCGTTCAGAGGGAGACGTCACGTCACGTCTTCTTACGGAGATCTCTTCATTTCCGTATTCACGAGCGGCGTAGAATGTGTGCAGCAGCCGACTCAAGCCACTACAACGCCCCAAAATTAAGGCCTTCCTCTCGCAACACTGATGTTTCCATCTGACGCGCGCGTAAGTGAAGCTACACTTATGTCTTTTTCGGCAGTAAACTATGGAACCAAGGAATTTATGGCTGAATATGTGCCAGAGCAAGAAGACGATCGTTTTCCGCTATATTCTCATCCTTTCCTTCTTTCTGAATTTGTTTCGTTTCCGCTAATAATAAATCAGACTGATTTGAATCAGTTTCTTTCACATTTGATACTTACCCAATGCTTGGATAGTTTCTAATAAGGTTCTGAAGATATCGCTGATCCAAATGTGTGTCCTGTACTTCTGTATTCTTATTGCATTTAACGTTTTGTAAAGTCTGGATCAATGGTAGAAGTTTAAAAAATGTTGAGGGAATTTCTTAACTTGATCTTAACATTGTGTTTATTTCAGACATGTGTTTGACTGTGTTGTGCTTACAGACGAATCACACCCTCCGACAATTTCTTAATTTCGTGTTGATTACATGGCGGTGTTTTCTGCCACATTCGTCAACATTACTGCTATTTTTGCTAACCCGCCAGCGTAGCCGAGAGCGCTAACGCGCTGGCCCCGGGTCGAATCCGCCCGGCGGATTAACGACGAGAACCGATTTGCCGGCCAGGCTGGATGTGGTTTTTAGGCGGTTTTCCACATCCCACTAGGTAAATACCGAGCTGTTCCCCATGTTCCGCCTCAGTTCCACGGCTCGCAGACATATGAACACTCGACGCGGACAGTTTGAGTTTCACAATTCCGTCCCGGGGGGTACGGGGTGGCGGCAGGAAGGGCATCTGACCACCCTTTAAACATTCACATGTTTCACATGCCAAATCCGATTAACGATGGCTGTAACTGCGGGACAAGGCTCAAGCTGCTGTTTTTGTTGACGTTTGTGGTTCATTACACATGAATCGCTACTGAAATGATCAAGTATAGCGCATCATGTTGCGGTACTCTTATCTCTTGGGAATGGTGTATGAAGAACTAGGGAAATTACAAAATGAATCATTTACCACGTCGTAACGTTGTAAGAAATCAAACTGAAACTACTTTTCATGCACATCGTACAGTTTCCTGGTGGAAATAGAAAACATGTCCAAGATTGAAACTTCCTGGCAGATTAAAACTGTGTGCCCGACCGAGACTCGAACTCGGGACCTTTGCCTTTCAGTAAAGTTTGGAAGGTAGGAGACGAGATACTGGCAGAAGTAAGGCTGTGAGGAGCGGGCGTGAGTCGTGCTTCGGTAGCTCAGATGGTAGAGCACTGGCCCGCGAAAGGCAAAGGTCCCGAGTTCGAGTCTCGGTCGGGCACACAGTTTTAATCTGCCAGGAAGTTTCATATCAGCGCACACTCCGCTGCAGAGTGAAAATCTCATTCATGTCCAAGATTACCTACAACAATTCCAGAAATTTTATATTTGCTGCAGTGCTGATAATTTTAATTAATTTATCGGGTGGTATACAATTTGGTATTATATTCGTATATTCGTATTGGAAATTAGCATTTTTATTATGTTTAGGACTTATTTAACATTAGCTTTCAAGAGTATGTTTAAAACTGTTATCTTATGAAATGTTCTGCCGTTAAATTATTACTATGTCGCACTTACAAATAAAACTTCTTCTACTGGAATAAGTATACTTACTGTAATCGATAACACACAGGGTTTCGAAATGTATTTAGTGTCGCAATGTTTGTGTACCAATGGAGTAACTTCGTTGACATCTGTGCGACGTGTATAGTCCACTACAATATTATTGGACCTGGGAATGAGGGCACTTTGGTCAGCTTATTGTGAGTTTTTATCTTGATATTTCACGAGACGAGCTGAACCACTTGATAACATATGCACAACTGTCCTGAAGGCGTTTACATTGCGGTGCGTTTTCCTTAGTCACTTGCTTACCGTAACGTCACGGCATGTCTCCGATAACGGTCATGGAGGGCCAAGTGTAATAATATCGTCGCCGGGTAGAATCAGCACACGAATACGGATATGAGCTCTCTGTTGGCTATATAGCGGATAGCAGGTAGCACGTGCATAGTTATCATTGTGGAAACAGCGACACAGAATGACCGCCACAAATTTCTACAGAGGTAAGAACATAAAAACGACTACCTGTGAGGGACCTAGAAAACGGAAACCAGTAGTTAATGTATATCACGTTCAGACACATTATGGGACAACGAATTCTTAGATGGTCTTTAAGAACGGAAGAAAGTACGACACATATGCAAAGGCAAACCATTCGAGTTAACTCATCCTCTGAACTAGTCAAAAACTTACGATACGAGAAAGAGTGAAATTATGTATAATAACTGAAGTTTATTTCCGTCTACATTTACAATCTTCATCAAACACCGAACACGCGCACTCCAAAACTTCATAATTCGAAAACCCAACACAATACAACAAAACACAACAGACAAAGAAGCGACCCGTAAACGCATATTAGTCAAGGTTAATTCCGTGTGTCAATCCAAGTGAAAGTGATACAGACATCCAATAACACTTAACATAAGAGTGTCGCCAATGAAAATGGTATGACGATCATGCAGCCCCTCACAAATCTGCAACACCAGCATGAAGAAGCCAGCTACTCCCCAAGACATCCGATCAACCAACACAGAAAACACAAGAAAACGAAGTGTCACCCAGCAGCAATCAGCACAGTTGGGCAACTGATTACGGTACCTTAGAGCGAAATCTTAAATTAAGAGGATCAGAGCAAAAAGACAATTTCCAAATGGCATAAAGGCTCTTGACTTCATTAAGATACATCTCTAAGCTGACTCGGTCTGTTTGCCGTCCAAGGAGCAGACAGACAAAATTATTCTGAGGACAGAAAAATGTACAAAGATCAGATCAGGGCATACAGAAGGGCACACTTTGACTATACCCAATCTGGCACGAAGTGTTATGTTTACCTTCAACATTCCTGAAGGTTTTACAGCTCAGTGCGACGAGGAGCACCCTCGTTAGTACTGAACATCCCAAAATTGTTCAGGACTTGAGAGATGACGTCCTACACTGCGGTGAAAAAAGTCATGGGATAGCGACACGCACATATACAGATGGCAGCAGTATCGCGAGATATAAAAGGGCAGTACATTGGTGGAGCTGTCATTTGTATTCAGATGAAATGCAAATGAAGTCCGACGTGATTATGGCCGCACGACGGGAATTAAGGAACTTTGAACGCGCAGTGGTAGTTGGAGCTAGACGTGTGAGATGTTCCATTTCGGAAATCGTTAAGGGATTCAATATTCCGAGATTCAAATTGTCAAGAGAGTGCGGAGAATACTAAATTTCACCACGGACAACGCACTGGCCGACGGCCCTACCTTAATGACCGAGAGCAGCGGCGTTTGCCTAGAGTTGCCAGTGCCAACAGACAAGCAATACTACGAGAAGTAACCGCAGAAAACAATATAGGACGTACGATGAAAGTATCCATCCTGACAATGCTGCGACATGTGGCGTGTTAATGGGCTATGGCATTAGATGACCGACGCGAGTGTCTTTGCTAACAGCACGACGTCGCCTGTAGTGTCTCGCCTCGGCTCGTGATCATATTGGTTGGACCCCAGACGACTGGAAAACCATGGTGTAGCCAAATGAGTCTCGATTTCAGTTGGTAAGAGCTGATGGTGGGGTTCGAGTGTCGTGCACACCCCACGGACCCAAGTCGTCAACAAGGCGCTGTGCAAGCTGGTGATGGTTACGTAATGGAATCGGCTGTGTTTACATGGAATGGACTGGGTCCTTTAGCCTAACTGTATCGATCATTAACTGTAAATGGTTATGTTCGACTACTTGGAGACCATTTTCAGCCATTCATGGATTTCATGTTCTCAAACAACGACGTAATTTTGATGTATAACAATGCGTCATGTCATAGGGCCATGATTGTTCGCGATTGATTTGAAGAACATTGTAGACAATTCGAGTGATTTATTTGACCACCCAGATCGCTAGACATTAATCCCATGGAAAATTTATGGGACATAATCGAGAGGTCAATTTGTGCAGAAAATCCTGCACCGGCGACTGTTTTGCAATTGTGGGCGGCTATAGACGCAGCATGTTTAGTATTTCTGCAGGATATTAGGAGGTATGCCATGTCTCTTGTCACCTCAGTGTATGTATGCAAGGGCCTTACGTGAGACTCTGGAAGTTTACGAGCCTTTCCACTAATACTGTCAAGGTAACCGGCAGTATGGGTTGCAAGGCTGCAATATTGTGATCCTCAATAACAGACTAAGCGCTGTTAAAATCTCACAGCCGCGTAACAGTCACCTAGTTACAATAAAAGTATCACAAGGCAGGAATGGGCAGTACAGGCAAGGGTCGAGCCTAAAGCCAGTCCGATAACTACCTAAATAAGAAACTAACAGTATGTGGGGATTTTACCTTTAGGTCCAACCTATGAATCTGTGACAAGACTGATGACAGAGGACACGGGTAATATAGACGAGTGTCAACAGAGAACAAAACCTACATTTGTGGTGGGTGCGCTGTGACAGGATGACGGTACAATGACTAGACAATGGAGAAATACAGCACAGTTTCTGCTGACTAAATTTCTCCTCGATGATGTCAAACCACACGGAGAAGATCTACACACTTTCTACAACACAGCCACATTCACCTGCCCGTTTGATTATGAAGAAGTTGCAGTATCAATGACAGAAATATAAAACAAAAAACAGCAAGTTCAGATGAGATCTATATCTACATCTAATTATATACCCTGCAAATCACCGTACTGTGCATGGTGCACCACGTATCACTACTAGTCATTTCCTTTTCTGTTCCACTTCTCAAATGGTTCAAATGGCTCTGAGCACTATGGGACTCAACTGCTGAGGTCATTAGTCCCCTAGAACTTAGACCTAGTTAAACCCAACTAACCTAAGGACATCACAAACATCCATGCCCGAGGCAGGATTCGAACCTGCGACCGTAGCGGTCTTGCGGTTCCAGACTGCAGCGCCTTTAACCGCACGGCCACTTCGGCCGGCTCCGCTTCTCACACAGAGAGTGAGGAAAAACAACGACGATTTATAAGCTTCCGTACGAGGCCTAATTTCTCTCAACGTATCCTCGTGGTCCTTACGCAAAATATACGTTGGTGGCAGTAAAATCGATCTGAAATCTAACTCAAATGTCGGTTTTCTAAATTTCCGCAATAGTACCTCGCGAAATGAGCGTCGTCTTCCTTCCAGAGATTCTCATTTGAGTTCACGAAGCATTTTGTTACGGCGTAAAGTCAAGCGCCTGCTCGCCAGTCGGGATTGACAGGGAAGAGAAGGCTGTGAGAAAAGGTCAGCCAATCGCACGCTGGCCGGACTTCCCTCCAGGACGAGAACGCAACAGCAGTGGCCCCTATGTGAAGAGGACATAAGGGCCGCGACCGAGGCCTACGAGAAAGACAGGCCGAAGGTAGTCCTGCGCTCGCTCGTTCGCTCAAATCAGCAGACAAACTACGTTTCTACACGTGTTAACCCGTAACTAGACGTGTACGTACAAACTAAAACTGTATCTTCTACTGTAATCCGCTATTATGGAATCTTA
The DNA here is from genome assembly GCF_023898315.1 of Schistocerca nitens. Taxonomy (NCBI): domain Eukaryota; kingdom Metazoa; phylum Arthropoda; class Insecta; order Orthoptera; family Acrididae; genus Schistocerca; species Schistocerca nitens. The sequence goes on from NC_064616.1 coordinate 915,153,891, forward strand.
CTGTTATCAGTCCTGTAATGATGAGTAAGTCCATGGGCCTGCTTATAATTTGTTACGGCTGTACTGGCATACAATAAGATAAAATCATGCTAAAATGATTATCAGTTACGTAGGGCACCACTTCCAGCATGTAATGAGTACTGTTAAGCAGAAGAGACTAAATGCTATAAACAAGCCGTTATACCGTTTATATCGAGTACTGATCTTAAATTGAATTTTGCTGTAGTACTGTTAATCAGTAAGACTTCATAACAGCAGATTCCAGTGGAAGATGCGATTCTCGTTAGTATTTACACGCCCAGCTGCGAGTAACAGGTTTAGAAACGCATTTTGTCTGCTGAGCTGAGCGAGCGAGCGAGTTCAGGGCTACCTTCGTGGCGTACGCGCCGCGGCCTGTCTTTCTCGTGGGCCTCGGCCGCGACCGACAGGTGACGGTTCAGTTCAACAGAAGCTTCAAGATTAGCGACTTCGATAGCAGCGTCAACGCGAGTCACTTCTCTTGTACTCTTTATGTAGCACATACATGGGATTGCCTATACCGAAGAAGACTGATTGTTTTGTATGTCGGCCTTTGCTTGCGACACATCGGTGTAATTGCAAAGTATTGTATCTCTTCTTATTGTAATAAAACCCACTAATACGACTTGTTTAATTGTTTGTCTAGCGGACCAAGTATGCAGGCTTCTTAGACACGTATTTCCGTATTATCTGCGTGCTGATCGAACCTACGGTAGCAAATCTAGCAGCACATCTCTGAAATGCTTCGATGTCTTCCTTTAATCCGTGGGGACCCCAAACACTCGATCAGTACTCAATAATGGGTTGCACTAGCGTTACATACGCTGTCTCCGTTACAGATGAGCTACACTTTCCCAAAATTCTCCCACAAGACGAAGTCTAGCATGCGCCTTCCAAACTGTCAGCCTAACATGCTGATTCCATTTCATATCGCTCTGCAATATGACGCATAGTTATTTAATCGATGTGACTGTGTCACTCAACGCAGTACTAATGCTGTATGCGAACGTTACAGGATTGTTTTTTCCTACTCATCCAGTCCGCCTGCTTAGCTGGGTGGTAACGCGCTCGCCTCCCATGCATGTGGGCCCGGATTCGATTCCCGGCCGGGTTGGGGATTTCCTCCGCCCGGGCACTGGGTGTTGTGTTGTCGTCATCATCATTTCATCCTCATCACCGGCGCGCAAGTCGCCCAATGTGGCGTCGAATGAAATAAGACTTGCACTTGGCGGCCCAACTTCCCCGAATAGGGGCCTCCCGGCCAACGATGCCATACGTTCATTTCATTTCCTACTCATCCGCATTAACTTACATTTTTCTTAGATTTAGAAATTCTAAGTCATCTTGTATCCCCACTCAATGAAGACAGCTTCCAGTACACCACAGCGTCATCAGCGAACAGCAATGAATTGCACGCTGGTCGGACCTCCCTCCAGGACGACAACGCGACAGCAGCGGCCCCTGTGTACTCGCACCTTCGTCAGCAGTCTGCAGTGGGGCACCGTGTCAAACGCTTTCCGGAAATCTAGGAATATGGAATCTGCCTGTGGCCCTCTATCCATGGTTTGTGGCATAACATGTGGTATGTGAGTTTCGCACGAGCGATGCTTTCTGAAACATGTTGATTCGTAGACATAAGCTTCTCAGTCTCAAGAAAATTTATGATATACGAACTGAGAATATGTTCAAGGATTCTGCAGCAAACCGAATTTAGGAATATTAGTCTGTAATTTTGCGCGTCCATAAAAGTAATTAAACTAAATATTTTCGTGCCTTATCCAAACCACCCTCTCAACCAAAACCATTTCTGCTCCCAATAGACCATCACATAGAACACTCTTTCGCTTAGTAAATTATTTTCAGATCACGGACGGCAAGTTACCTTTAGAACTTCAAGGTGGCAGCTGCCTGACCTTTTATTCACCTAGTTTGCGTTACTATGGTGTTGCAAGATAATTTCAACGGAATATACCAACTTCGTATTTGAAACAATATATTTGGTTTTCTATCTTGATTTTTAGGCAAATACTAAATGTTGTTAGGAGGATTCAAGCTGGCTTCAGCAATGGGCAGGTTAACCAATAGGAGATACTAAAGTATTTCAGATATTAAACAAAAGCTACCTTGTACTATTTAAGTATGAGGGTCTGTAGAACTATGAGGATAGCCAGATTGCATTGCGTTAATTTGAGCCTTATTCTTTTTTTGGAGGAAGGGTAATCTTTATGTAGGACTTACTAACCACAAACTGCTGCAGTTAAAATCATAAGTAATATAAATCAGATTTTACAGACCCCATACATGTGTCGACTTTCCTGTTAGGATTAAAACGAACTGGGGTTGTGTTTTCTGTATGTTGCTTAACAAATATATTTATTTATTTAATAAATAATATTTGTGTGCATTTTTTTGAAGTTTTTTGTGTTGATCTGACACAAATATCCTTGGAGGGAGTGATAATACCTGTTCTGCATACTGAAAACTGGATTTTATAGTGTATCATTTTTAACAATTCTTATGTATTAAACTTTTTATAGGTCGATGTCTTGTGAGGTGATTTTGTGACTATTATTTGTTTTCCTTTTTAGTGATATTAATAACCGGTACAAAATGAAGACTGTTGTCATTAGTGAGAATGAAACCAGTTGTGATGTGTTTCAACCATTTGAATCTGTTAATAGTTGTGGTATATAAACAGGTGCCACTTCCCCTTCAACAGTTTGTCCCGTTCAGATTGAACAGCAGAGTGATACGTCAGTTATAAAACAGGAATTTCGTCAGTCTGTCTTGGAAATAATACGTCCATGAGGTAGGAACACAGAGTAACTTCAAGAGGATTCAACAGAAGACTAGAGACTAATGAGAAGCAATTGGAAAAGATAGATAAAAGACAAGGGGTTCATCAAAAGCAATTTAAATGGGTAGATAACAAACTGGAGATAAATGAAATACGATTGAAAAGATGGAGGCTAGTAGCAAGATTGATAACAAAGTTGGGTAAGGTTTCATTACAGAAAATAGACAATAATGCAAGAGGATTTAACGATAAAGTAGATTAAGAGAACAGATTGAAAGCATTATTGAAGAGGTTACAGGTAAACCTACTGAATTAGATACCCAATTCATGGCAGACGGCCAGACTCGATTTCATTTGGTTGTTATGAAGCAAACGAAACGTTTGCAAAATAATTTTCAAAATTTAAGGGAAGACTGTGAGATGAATGAAACAGAATTTTAGTGTTGATTTGAGATGACACGTGACCAGGAAGCTGTTACTCAAAATCACGAACAGATTTTAAATCACGCCACATTTTTCGAAGGTTTAGGAAAGAATTTTTAAGAATTAAAGCTTTGTAGTGAGGAAATGTTTAAACTGAGCATAAAGAAGGTTGATGAGTTCAGTTCTTCAGTTGATTAACTACTGGCTAATGCTGAGTAGAGTGCTAATTTAGTACAAGACTTGAATGAGAGATTATCAAAAGTTGATCAAAAGAATTTCGGGCCAGGATGTCGGGTCTAGTTGTAAGGCGCACGACTGAAAACCTAAAGGTCGCGGGATCGAATCACTGTCGAAGGACAGGATTGTCAGCCTGCCTTCAATTTATCTTTCAGCTCTTAATGATGTGAAGATTCGTGGAAACCAACATGTGGTTGGGTTTTTACTTTAAATTGAAAACTCCCTTTCCACAATAGGATTTTTTGAGTATGATAGGGAGACACAAGTCGCCGAAGTGGCTTCCAAATGAAAGACGCACACCACGCAGTTTTGCCACACAGAACTACTACTACTACTACTACTACTACTACCATAATTATTTTTATTATTATTATGTCTGAATTTTATAGCCTTTCTAAATTTTTCTTTAGTTTCCTTTACTTTTTGCTCAATGTACAGGCTTGGGATAGACTACAATCCCGTCTTACTCCCTGTCTCCCCTTTATGTCGTTCGACTCCAAGAACTATAGCCTGGTTTTCGTATGAGCTGAAGGTAATCTTTCATTCCGTGTGTTTCATTCTTGATAACTTCAAAATTTCAAAATGTTTACTCCGCTTATTATTATCAAAATGTGTTTTCCTAATTTAGAAAGGCTTTATTCGACCTAAATTGTAAGACACATTTCAGAGTGGGTACTGTGTGGCCTGTTGTACGAACTCGCATGACTGTATGTATTGTGAGCGGTACCAGTTAGTGTTGTCACAGGAGGTGTAGTCTGTGGCAGTGGAGCTCACTGTGCCTGCAGTGTATGCTCTTTCCAGAGAATCAACAAGCGTAGAAGGGTCATAACGTTTACTCGCACACGTATCGCTACTTCACAGCAGGGAGCGCTGTCCGTGCAGGAAGTTGCCTATAGAGTCACGGGTGAGGCTGTTAGAGCAAGGCAACATTATTGTGTTACACAGAGAGTTGAACACCCGTCTCACAGTCTTCGCTCCCAATCCACAACATTAGCTGACTACCTCAGCCAAGAAATTACGGACTATAGGCAATAAAATTGAGAACATGTTACATGATGATCAGTTTGGTTTAAGGTAAAGGCACCAATTCTTACGTTACAATTGATAATGGGAGTAAGATGTAAGTAAAATCGAGACACTTTCACAGGGATTAAATGTTGAAAGACCTTTGACATCCTTAAAAAATATATGAAGGGCTTATTTAAATGGTAGTACAAGTCCAATTTTGTTCATTTTGATATACAGAGTCCTAAGTTAAATGAGCTCTGAAAAATCTGCAGTTGAGATACCAGAAATATTCAAGCATATGGCTTCTTGCTAGAAATGAACCTTTCTTTCTGTTTGTTTGAATCATTAATTTCAGAAGCATTATAATCAGAAAAGTGGAGGTAATGGACTTGTACCACTATTGAAATAGGCCCTTCATAGCACACGCTCTGCAGACACACAACGTCAATACAATATGTACAATCAGAAAGAGGAAACAACATGATTGAAAGACTAAGACAAAAGTAATCGGATGAAAAGAGGTGTAACGAGGCAATTCAGTCTTTCTTTCTTGTCGTATAGCCTGCATATTGATGAAGCAACGTAGCAAACAACAGAAACTAGCGACCAGATCTGGATTCGATCTGTTAGCACTTAGTGTCTACGACCAGACGACTTATCTGGCGTAGAGGTAATGAATTATTCACAAAAAACTTTCTCGTGAATCAGGCTATCTATTAGTGAAAATTCCTATGTAATTCCTGAGATTATATAGGTTACAGACAGAAAAACGCGGCGGGACACTTTAATACATACTATCTAGTGAAATGAAATGGTCGTACAGTATTTTTATTTGGGGGGTTGTTCGACCACCTTGTGCAAGTCTCGCTATTTGACGCCACTTTGGCGATATGTGCGTCGATGAAAATGTGATGAGGAAAACACAAACACCCACTTCCGAGCGAAGAAAATCTCCAAGCCGTCCGGGAATCGAACACGCGACTCGACAGTGTGAAGACCGCCACTCTAACCGCTAGATCACAAGCTGAGGGTATAATACGTCGTGACTGATTGGTATGTGTAGCTTTACTGCTGACTGCTGTCAGGAGCTGCGGTGGCTTACTGCATTTCCCGTTAGATAACATCTCCTCTGTAGATGACCAGCTCCTAGTTCCCATCGCTGTCATGAGGTGTCACTCTAAACACCAATTAAATGTGGATAAGGTGACAGTACTTATTTTTCACCCTCATCATTGCTATAATTGTAAGTTACGTACCAAACCTTCCTCATGAATCAGTCCATCTATTAGCAAAAACCATATCAAAATCCCTACAATAGTTCCTAAGGTTAGCCTTCACGTACAGCCAGGAAAACGTGTAAAGGAAGTTTAATTTATAATATGTACAGGTTATAAGGGTGGGATTAAAATTCAGGGTGAGGGGATATCAATGGTAAGATTCACTCGTGACATTGCTATCCTTCGTGAATATTAGGAAGAATTACAGTACCTGCTGAAGGTAATGAACAGTCTCCTGAGCTCAGAAAATGAATAGAGGGCAAACGGCAGAAAGGCAAAACTGACAGCATTCTGCTACCTTGCACGCAAACTAACGTTTTTTGGACGAAGCAAGGGAGACGTAAGAAGCCGACTACCACCACTACCGAAAGCATTCCTCGCCAAAAGCAGTCTTCTAGTATCAAATATAGACGTATAATTTTAGAAAGAAATTTCTGAGATTCTGTCTTGTCTAGGGCACAGATTTACTCGTATAATGAAGTGAATCATGACCGTGAGAAAGCCAGAAAAGAAGAGAATATTTAGTGTAACGGAAGGATTCTGAAAACTGAGTGCACTGCTAAGATAGTAAATGGAAAGTTTTCCTTTTTATAATTTGTGAGAAAAGGAATGTGTCGCAAACACTATAAAAAGGGGCAGAATGATAGACGATATGTTAAGACAGCACACAATAAGGTCCATGGTATTAGATAGGATTAAAGAGGGTGAAAAGCGTAGGGGAAGACAGAGATTGGAATACATACACCAAACAGTTTAGACTGTAGGGTGTAAATGCCGATCTAAGATGCAAATGTCACCACAGGAGAGGGAACAGTGGTGGGCTGCAAGAAAACCACTCAGAAGATCAATGGCCCACAAAAAAAGAAGAGAAACAGAACTACCATATACGTCCTCGACAAAGAGAATAATTCAACGAACAATAGCCCGTATCAAATCAGAAAAAAAAATTGTTGAGATTTTCAGAATCTTGCGATGGTGTGTGTGTCTGCAGATGGAAACCAGTTCTAACGAAACGCGTCAGTTTTAATATGATTTTGAGGTGAATAACATCGAAAATTTGGTGGAGCCGAATTATCCTATAAATCTGTGAAGTAATATGCTTTAAGGACCAAAATAAAAGCAGAGCAGTAGTAAAAATAATGACAGTGTATTCGAAACTGCACATCTCTGCAGTCAAAATCTGATGCTTGGTATCATTCCATGCTGCGTTTCTCCACTCCGTAATATTCTTGGCACGATGGCCAAAAACTGCTCATTACGATGCTGGTCAAATCCGTCTAGTCTTTCGGAGATCATCCAGTGTGTGCGAATAATACATTCCCGTCTTGAAAGAGGAACCCAGAGTACAAATGCTGACCATACAACTGGACAATGTGTTCGAGGACCGCGTCCTGATACTGCACAGCTCTCAAATAAGCCTCTATACTAGAGTCGGCCACGGCATGCCAAATTACACGCGGGCACGATGTGCGGGCCGAGGATCGGTCCATCGGCTTTGCTCGGTACCTCTTGAATGTCCTCGGTAGAGCGCGATATTTCACTTCGCATTGCAGTGCGGTATTTTTCGGTCAGCACCACTGTCTTCAGTTCAGAAGAATCGTGGTGACAGCGCTGTTTACCTTTCGTTATTTTTTCGTGGTATATAAGAAGTTTACAGACCTAGTGGCCTTTTGCACAAAAAGAGACAGTCTACCGATCTATTGTCAAAAGCCTTCAAAAAGAGTGGAGAGAAGGATAAGATTTGTCATTATTTATTAGACGGCATACATTCGCATAATGGAAAGGTACCGAAAATTTGCCACGGAACGATACTACGACACCAAACAGAAAGTATTTAAAGATTTAGTTGACGATGGCATAGTAAAAAATTACAGACAGACGGGGTTCATTGTGCTGTACATCAAGAAACACTTTGTGCTAAATTTTCACGCATGGAGCACCTGACGAAACTAGTGGTTCAAACAGTAAATTTTGTGGAGTCGCCTCACATTATTCCACTGCCAGCTACAATAGTTTTCGATGGAATTGAACGATGAGTATGGAAACTTTATATATTACTGAAAAGTACGTTGGTTAAGTCTAGGGCATGAATGAAGCGGTTTTTCGATTTAAAACCCGCTATAATTGAATTTATGGAGGAAAAACGAGAGCAGGAACGAAAATTAAAGTATCGAAATGGATTGCAGAGCTCTCATTTTAAGTGGACTTGGACGCATACTGCCTACAGTAAGACACTGCAAGATGAGAAACAACTTATTTTTGATTTAATGGGGATGCATTTAAAAAGAAAATTTCATTGTGAAAGGGACAACCTCTGACATAAGACTTTATCTATTTCCCTAAGCTCACTGGCTTTAAAGAACACGCAAGGTTAGAAGAAATCATTGTGGCCTTGAAGACTTACAAGGTAGTTTTCTAAACTTTTTGAACATCTGCCCATCCTACACCTATTTTCGAACTGTTTCCTAGACCGTTGGTTGTTTCACTTGAAAGCGCCCCTGTGCATCTACAGATGGCACTGACTGATCTCCAGTGTAATTCCAACTTAAAAGACAAATTCTTTTACGTTTAAACTGTGCAGGAGTTCTACGTTGTCACTGACGTCTCTCTAGTGAGGTTGCAAAAATGATCAAATATTTCGATCAACATACTTTTGTGAAAAACTTGTTTCGATCATGGAACTAAACATAGTATCTGATGTTAACATCTCGTGTTTGTGTTAATATACAGTATTAAGAGCTATGGGTTTCAGGTTGATAGAAATAAGTTTTAGCCGTTTGTAATTTGACTCGATTACTTAGATATTTAACCCTACGTTTCATCCATGTTTAGAGGGGGTTTGACTTCTTTTAATTATGGAGCAATTCGGTGCAGCATCTTGAGGTATGATTATGACAGAACCTCTTGTATCAAGATTAAATGTAGATATTCTGTCTACCACATTACTTTTACAACATGATTATCGCTTTCCAGTGAGCACAAATACACTCCTGGAAATGGAAAAAAGAACACATTGACACCGGTGTGTCAGACCCACCATACTTGCTCCGGACACTGCGAGAGGGCTGTACAAGCAATGATCACACGCACGGCACAGCGGACACACCAGGAACCGCGGTGTTGGCCGTCGAATGGCGCTAGCTGCGCAGCATTTGTGCACCGCCGCCGTCAGTGTCAAAATGGCTCTGAGCACTATGGGACTAAACATCTATGGTCATCAGTCCCCTAGAACTTAGAACTACTTAAACCTAACTAACCTAAGGACATCACACAACACCCAGCCATCACGAGGCAGAGAAAATCACTGACCCCGCCGGGAATCGAACCCGGGAACCCGAGCGTGAGAAGCGAGAACGCTACCGCACGACCACGAGATGCGGGCGCCGTCAGTGTCAGCCAGTTTGCCGTGGCATACGGAGCTCCATCGCAGTCTTTAACACTGGTAGCATGCCGCGACAGCGTGGACGTGAACCGTATGTGCAGTTGACGGACTTTGAGCGAGGGCGTATAGTGGGCATGCGGGAGGCCGGGTGGACGTACCGCCGAATTGCTCAACACGTGGGGCGTGAGGTCTCCACAGTACATCGATATTGTCGCCAGTGGTCGGCGGAAGGTGCACGTGCCCGTCGACCTGGGACCGGACCGCAGCGACGCACGGATGCACGCCAAGACCGTAGGATCCTACGCAGTGCCGTAGGGGACCGCACCGCCACTTCCCAGCAAAATTAGGGACACTGTTGCTCCTGGGGTATCGGCGAGGACCATTCGCAACCGTCTCCATGAAGCTGGGCTACGGTCCCGCACACCGTTAGGCCGTCTTCCGCTCACGCCCCAACATCGTGCAGCCCGCCTCCAGTGGTGTCGCGACAGGCGTGAATGGAGGGACGAATGGAGACGTGTCGTCTTCAGCGATGAGAGTCGCTTCTGCCTTGGTGCCAATGATGGTCGTATGCGTGTTTGGCGCCGTGCAGGTGAGCGCCACAATCAGGACTGCATACGACCGAGGCACACAGGGCCAACACCCGGCATCATGGTGTGGGGAGCGATCTCCTACACTGGCCGTACACCACTGGTGATCGTCGAGGGGACACTGAATAGTGCACGGTACATCCAAACCGTCATCGAACCCATCGTTCTACCATTCCTAGACCGGCAAGGGAACTTGCTGTTCCAACAGGACAATGCACGTCCGCATGTATCCCGTGCCACCCAACGTGCTCTAGAAGGTGTAAGTCAACTACCCTGGCCAGCAAGATCTCCGGATCTGTCCCCCATTGAGCATGTTTGGGACTGGATGAAGCGTCGTCTCACGCGGCCTGCACGTCCAGCACGAACGCTGGTCCAACTGAGGCGCCAGGTGGAAATGGCATGGCAAGCCGTTCCACAGGACTACATCCAGCATCTCTACGATCGTCTCCATGGGAGAATAGCAGCCTGCATTGCTGCGAAAGGTGGATATACACTGTACTAGTGCCGACATTGTGCATGCTCTGTTGCCTGTGTCTATGTGCCTGTGGTTCTGTCAGTGTGATCATGTGATGTATCTGACCCCAGGAATGTGTCAATAAAGTTTCCCCTTCCTGGGACAATGAATTCACGGTGTTCTTATTTCAATTTCCAGGAGTGTATATACAGGGTGTTTCAAAAATGACCGGTATATTTGAAACGGCAATAAAAACTAAACGAGCAGCGATAGAAATACACCGTTTGTTGCAATATGCTTGGGACAACAGTACATTTTCAGGCGGACAAACTTTCGAAATTACAGTAGTTACAATTTTCAGCAACAGATGGCGCTGCAAGTGATGTGAAGGATATAGAAGACAACGCAGTCTGTGGGTGCGCCATTCTGTACGTCGTCTTTCTGCTGTAAGCGTGTGCTGTTCACAACGTGCAAGTGTGCTGTAGACAACATGGTTTATTCCTTAGAACAGAGGATTTTTCTGGTGTTGGAATTCCACCGCCTAGAACACAGTGTTGTTGCAACAAGACGAGTTTTCAACGGAGGTTTAATGTAACCAAAGGACCGAAAAGCGATACAATAAAGGATCTGTTTGAAAAATTTCAACGGACTGGGAACGTGACGGATGAACGTGCTGGAAAGGTAGGGCGACCGCTTACGGCAACCACAGAGCGCAACGCGCAGCTAGTGCAGTAGGTGATCCAACAGCGGCCTCGGGTTTCCGTTCGCCGTGTTGCAGCTGCGGTCCAAATGACGCCAACGTCCACGTATCATCTCATGCGCCAGAGTTTACACCTCTATCCATACAAAATTCAAACGCGGCAACCCCTCAGCGCCGCTACCATTGCTGCACGAGAGACATTCGCTAACGATATAGTGCACAGGATTGATGACGGCGATATGCATGTGGGCAGCATTTGGTTTACTGACGAAGCTTATTTTTGCCTGGACGGCTTCGTCAATAAACAGAACTGGCGCATATGGGGAACCGAAAAGCCCCATGTTGCAGTCCCATCGTCCCCGCATCCTCAAAAAGTACTGGTCTGGGCCGCCATTTCTTCCAAAGGAATCATTGGCCCATTTTTCAGATCCGAAACGATTACTGCATCACGCTATCTGGACATTCTTCGTGAATTTGTGGCGGTACAAACTGCCTTAGACGACACTGCGAACACCTCGTGGTTTATGCAAGATGGTCCCCGGCCACATCGCACGGCCGACGTCTTTAATTTCCTGAATGAATATTTCGATGATCGTGTGATTGTTTTGGGCTATCCGAAACATACAGGAGGCGGCGTGGATTGGCCTCCCTATTCGCCAGACATGAACCCCTGTGACTTCTTTCTGTGGGGACACTTGAAAGACCAGGTGTACCGCCAGAATCAAGAAACAATTGAACAGCTGAAGCAGTACATCTCATCTGCATGTGTAGCCATTCCGCCAGACACGTTGTCAAAGGTTTCGGGTAATTTCATTCAGAGACTACGCCATATTATTGCTACGCATGGTGGATATGTGGAAAATATCGTACTATAGAGTTTCCCAGACCGCAGCGCCATCTGTTGTTGACAATTGTAACTACTGTAATTTCGAAAGTTTGTCTGCCTGAAAATGTACTGTTGTCCCAAGCATATTGCAACAAACGGTGTATTTCTATCGCTGCTCGTTTAGTTTTTATTGCCGTTTCAAATATACCGGTCATTTTTGAAACACCCTGTAGCGTTGTACGAGCGTTTACGCGGTCCGGAGCCAGCAGGAGTAGTGTGTTACATCTGGCGTATTTTAAGTGCCAGCAGGGTGTGAGGGCGATCTTTAAGCGTGAGAAGCATAGATGATGCAGGAAATGATAGCAAGGGGAGGACTTGTACATCAGATATTAATGACACTTTGGTATGATAATGATTTGCAGCAAGATACGGAATTTTTTATAATATGGACCTAGTGGAATATCAGCATGTAAACAAAAACTACTCTGATACTTTTTACAGCAAAGATATTAATTTATAAAACAGTTGACTACTCTATCGCCGACTGATTGCAGCTGAATGACTACCGTAGTTAGATGATAGTATTCAAATAGCTTTGCAGTGCACCGATGTATCAGTCGAGTGTTAGGCACTGTTAGAATCAGTAGCTCTGACAGTGGAGATATGACGTCAGTTATATCTCGACAGCAGTGTTGACACACTCCACGAATATTCAGTTTTTTTCCAAATCAATGAGGAATATTCGCAGGTATCCCGAATTTTATTGATTTCTTAAAAGGTTACATCCCGCTACGTAGTCCGTATGAAGCCACTTAAGGGTCGTGACGCCGATCGATGCTATCTTCTGCAGGTTCAGCGTGTGGGAAACAGACAAGCAAGAGCCCTTAGTCACCTTGACTGGATGAGAGGAATTGCGAGAGTGTGCAACCAAAGCGTAATACCTGGGGTCACGATTTCGCTAGCAAACGCTTGCAACGGGCTGAGTCCATCCTATGGGTAATGTGACTAGGTATGCTATAAATGACGACCCACAACGAGATGTTTCAACCATTCCAGCTAATCAATACTCATAACTAAAATACCTATTGGTGAGCAATTTAGAGATCTTGAGTAAGGGTAAGGAACGTACGTTGAGGAATAGAAAAAGGGAAGAAGTAATAGACAGAACGTTTGGGTCCATCTTAATGGGTATTTGCGTCAAAAAATGGTAAGTGTCGATGGAGCCATCCTTATCTGACCAAATGTATAAGGAGCGATCAAAAAGTTTCCGTTTGAGTACGTTGCTACAATGCATATGCAACCCAGCGTGACTCCCATGCGACCATGTGAGCACCGACATGTAGGCAAGGAGTTATTATAGTCTTGGAAAGAAAAATTATTGATCGCCCCTTGTACATTAAGTTTAGGGTTGAAATGCTTGTTAAACAGACCATGAAGTATAGGAATCCTAGGAGAACAAACCGGGACTCACATAGGAAATACACTCCTGGAAATGGAAAAAAGAACACATTGACACCGGTGTGTCAGACCCACCATACTTGCTCCGGACACTGCGAGAGGGCTGTACAAGCAATGATAACACGCACGGCACAGCGGACACACCAGGAACCGCGGTGTTGGCCGTCGAATGGCGCTAGCTGCGCAGCATTTGTGCACCGCCGCCGTCAGTGTCAGCCAGTTTGCCGTGGCATACGGAGCTCCATCGCAGTCTTTAACACTGGTAGCATGCCGCGACAGCGTGGACGTGAACCGTATGTGCAGTTGACGGACTTTGAGCGAGGGCGTATAGTGGGCATGCGGGAGGCCGGGTGGACGTACCGCCGAATTGCTCAACACGTGGGGCGTGAGGTCTCCACAGTACATCGATGTTGTCGCCAGTGGTCGGCGGAAGGTGCACGTGCCCGTCGACCTGGGACCGGATCGCAGCGACGCACGGATGCACGCCAAGACCGTAGGATCCTACGCAGTGCCGTAGGGGACCGCACCGCCACTTCCCAGCAAATTAGGGACACTGTTGCTCCTGGGGTATCGGCGAGGACCATTCGCAACCGTCTCCATGAAGCTGGGCTACGGTCCCGCACACCGTTAGGCCGTCTTCCGCTCACGCCCCAACATCGTGCAGCCCGCCTCCAGTGGTGTCGCGACAGGCGTGAATGGAGGGACGAATGGAGACGTGTCGTCTTCAGCGATGAGAGTCGCTTCTGCCTTGGTGCCAATGATGGTCGTATGCGTGTTTGGCGCCGTGCAGGTGAGCGCCACAATCAGGACTGCATACGACCGAGGCACACAGGGCCAACACCCGGCATCATGGTGTGGGGAGCGATCTCCTAGACTGGCCGTACACCACTGGTGATCGTCGAGGGGACACTGAATAGTGCACGGTACATCCAAACCGTCATCGAACCCATCGTTCTACCATTCCTAGACCGGCAAGGGAACTTGCTGTTCCAACAGGACAATGCACGTCCGCATGTATCCCGTGCCACCCAACGTGCTCTAGAAGGTGTAAGTCAACTACCCTGGCCAGCAAGATCTCCGGATCTGTCCCCCATTGAGCATGTTTGGGACTGGATGAAGCGTCGTCTCACGCGGTCTGCACGTCCAGCACGAACGCTGGTCCAACTGAGGCGCCAGGTGGAAATGGCATGGCAAGCCGTTCCACAGGACTACATCCAGCATCTCTACGATCGTCTCCATGGGAGAATAGCAGCCTGCATTGCTGCGAAAGGTGGATATACACTGTACTAGTGCCGACATTGTGCATGCTCTGTTGCCTGTGTCTATGTGCCTGTGGTTCTGTCAGTGTGATCATGTGATGTATCTGACCCCAGGAATGTGTCAATAAAGTTTCCCCTTCCTGGGACAATGAATTCACGGTGTTCTTATTTCAATTTCCAGGAGTGCACATAAACTCACTAAGAAATCCAGTGACGTCTGCCATTAGGAACCAGTACTTATAAAACTTTCCAGTCCCCAAGAAACCCATCAATAGGAGTGTACCTTTCTGGAACAACATCTGTAACTACAAAAAAAGCCGCTAAGAAGACTGTTGAACTTTGCAAGAAGGAAAGGACAATGGACAAGATATTGGGAGGCTCTTGCCAAATTCAGCCTAGTTATTAACAAAGTGAGACTATCATTCTGGAAGGAATACTGTGAGGAGGTGGACGATACAGCTACTACAGCCATACTTTATAAAACCCATCACAAGAGTACCAAGAAATCCAAGAAGCACTCTAAAGAAAGAGTATGGTTGGTATCCAGAGACAGTGCATCAGACGCTGGATGTGTTCCTCAAGACTCACTTCCCTGAATGCACTCTGGCAGATAACACATACCAGTATTCAGTCCCTGGGAGGTACTGGCTTACAGATAACCAATGGGAGAACTGGGAATCTGGTGGAGAATTTGTTGATTTCAAAAATATCCAGTGGGGGTGGTGGGCATGTTTCAACCAGGCCCAGATGGAATTTTTGTGGCTCTACTGCAAAAAATAGGAAAGGGATTAACTAGTCTCCTATGAAGACTTGTCGGAGTCAGCCTACAGCAGCAGTCATTCCCAATGCTTGGAGGACAGTGAAGGTATTTTAATTTCTAAGCCAGGGAGAACTGATCATACAAAGGCTAAGCAGATGAGACTCATCACTCTGTCCTCCTTTTCGTAAAGATATTAGAAAAACTGTTTAATGTGCTCGTTAGAAAGAGGAGGTTAACTGAGGTTCCTCTACATGAAAACTAACAGTCGTATCAACCAGGCACTTCACCAACTTGTTGTGAGGATAGAAAAAGCTCTACACTTTCAGGAAATTGCACTCCTCATATTCCTGGATACTGAGGGGGCTTTTAGGAACTTCGAATCTATGGTCAGAGCTATAGAAGAGCACGGCATGAAGGGCACTAGAAGCAGATGGATTAAGACCATGCTTAGTGGACGAAAGGTAGAAGCCACTGTGATGATTGACAATATGGTGATCAACACCACCAGAGGGTGTCCGCATGAAGGTTATTTGTCGCCACTACTTTGGAACCTAGTGATGAATGGACTTTTCGAAGAGTTAAATACTAGAGCAGGGCTTCACAGAAAACGGCGATCGCAGGCCTGTGAGTAGTGAATAACGTACCCCCTCCATCGCCACAGGGAACACGGCGGGGAGCCGCGTGGAGGCTTCTATATGCGAGGAAATAGATCTTGAAGAAAATGCCTGAAGAAGTTTAGAATGTCTTTATATTCCCTACCGTATTACAGATCAATTACTTTAACCTGCAAATCAGTGCGAAACTTTTTCTTTTTCCCATTAGCGTGCGCTACGTATCCTTATTTATTTCCCAACATGACAGCCGGCCGGAGTGGCCGAGCGGTTCTAGGCGCTACAGTCTGGAACCGCGTGACCGCTACGGTCGCAGGTTCGAATCCTGCCTCGGGCATGGATGTGTGTGATGTCCTTAGGTTAGTTAGATTTAAGTAGTTCTAAGTTCTAGGGGACTGATGACCTCAGAAGTTAAGTCCCATAGTGCTCAGCGCCATTTGAATTTGAACCCAACATCACAGGCGTTCCGTCTATAGACACATAAACACACAAATTCCATGTCATACTTAAATTGTCTACACTTTCTTTGCCTGTAATATCTACACTTTCACACAGCGCTATGGAATAAGCAACAAAGTCTAAAAGATTTCGCAAGCGCCTGCAATAAGGTGTGTGTCACGGTTGACTGTCATATTTAATAACCGCACCACGGGAAACTGTTTTTCCTGAAGTGTACATTGATGTTCAGCTGCTCCTGCCAAGTATTCTTTTACTTAATCACCATCCATGCATGTGCATGAAGATTTTGTTAAAAGTGGCGCAGTTTGTAGCTCATCAGAACGGCACACTGATTATCTTTTTTCCTCTTCTTCCTCCTCTTCAGAGGAGACTTATTGTGCACAGTCAGGTCCTTGACATTTTTCTTTTCCGTTTTCTCTGACGTGTAAATCCATGTACTGTTCTTGAAAATGAAGTTCTTGGAAGTATTCAGTGCCTTATGATAGACTAAACAGTTTGAGAACCTATCTTTTTGGATAAAGGCGATGATTTCCTCGCACTGCGGATTGAGATGCGAAGACATTGTCGGTGTTACACAATGCAGACTCGCTGATGATGCTATCTGGTGGCACCGCTGTCAAAAATAAGCCACCCCTGCACAGTTGGCGCCTTTCCCGTGTTCACGACCGCGTGGCGCGAGCGCGTATCTCTCATTCCTCACCTTACTGCTTCGCTCGCGAGCAACAGCCTGAGCAGGTGGGAGTGCTCACGCTCAAAATCAGAGGATTGTTAAGCCCTGTACTACAGGTTACTTTGCCAACGACACTCAGACGTTTCAGTCATAGTAATGTTTGGCAAATTTTCAAGTACCGTCAGAGCAATGGCTCAATGCGCTCTGAACATCGTGCAAAACTGGTGCAGGAAATAGGATCTAACAAGGGAAGCTCTCCATCACAACCCCCTCACATTTAGTGGCAAAATGGCCCAGTGGATACACCGCCAGAAGAGAACACAGATCAAGCATGGAAACATGAAGAAGGTGTACTGACCTGTGAGAAAAGAAGCAAAATAGAGAGAGTGAACTGTCCAGTCTCAAGATGTGCAACATCAAGCAAATTACAAGAATCACTACGTCATGGCTGTGTAGTCGCGTGGGTGGAGAGCAAATCGGGATTACCGTGTTCAAACCTCCCTCGTCCCGCATTTTTTTCCCCACAAAATAAGAACTTTCCGTCCGCTCATCGACCTGTGTGTTCTCCTTCTGTAGTCTTGGCAACTGTCATACTGTACATTGCTTACAGAATATGTGTCATGTGGTAAGAATATATTATCGTCGCAAGTAAATGTGATGAATAGTGAGAGCAGGTGAAATGCCGCATAGACCTCTCACAGAAATGAATATAAGAAATACACGGGTGTGAACTATGTTACCACACAGTAATTCAAGAGCCAAAGCTTCCAAAACGGAACGCGGGAGTCATAATATGTGGTACTTGTGTACAACAAGGTACGTGTGCCTAGAGGTCCCTTTCTTACACCTCGCTGTTGCAAACGAACGTTACACCACGACACAGACACAAATTTAATTAGAGCGAACAAACACGTCAATGGTCCGACGGACAGTTCATAAATTTGTGAAAAAAAAGTGGGATTCGAGGGAGATTTAATCCCAGATCTCTCCCTTCCCACTCCAACATCGTGACCACACAATTTTTCGTCGGAATCTCTTTCATGACCGTCTGACACGATCATTCAACACACAATTTTGTCCGCGTTGCGTCTTAGCAGATGACGTTTTCCCGCCTTCCCTGTTTTTTTTTTTTTTTTCTTCTGACTGGTTTGATGCGACTTACCACGAATTCCTATCCTGTGCCAACCTCTTCATCTCAGACTAGCACTTGCAACTCACATCTTCAATTTTGCTGGATGTATTCCAACTCTGCCTTCCTCTACAGTTTTTGCCCTCTAGTACCATGGAAGTAATACCCTTATGTCTTAACAGATGTCCTATCATCCTCTCCATCTCCTTGTCAGTGTTGTCCACATATTCCTTTGCTCTCCGATTCTGTGCAGAACCTCCCCCTTCCTTACCTTATTGGTTCAACTAAGTTTCAACATTCGTCTGTAACACCTCACTTCAAGTGCTTCGATTCTCTTCTGTTCCGGTTTTCCCAAAGTCGGTGTTTCACTGTCATACAAAGCTCTGCTCCAAACGTACATTCTCAGAAATTTCTTCCTCAACTTAAGGCCTATGTTCGACGCTAGCCGATTTCTCTTGGCCAGAAATGCCCTCTTTGCCATTACCAGTTTACTTTTGATGTCCTCCTTGCTCCGTTCATCATTGGTTATTTTGCTGCCTAGGTAGCAGAATTCCTTTACTTTATCTACTTCGTGACCATCAATCCTGATCGTAAGATTTTAGCTGTTCTCATTTCTGCTACTTCTCATTACTTTCTTCTTTCTTCAATTTACTCTCAATCCATATTCTTTACTCATTAGATCGTTCATTCCATTTAGCAGACCACGTAATTGTTCTTCTCTTTCACTCACGATAGCAATGTCAGCAGCGAATCTTATCATTGATAACCCTTCACCCTGAATTTTAATTCCACTCCTGAATCTTTCTTTTATTTCCATCATTGATTTTCGATGTACACATTGAACAATAGGGAAAGACTACCTCCCTGTCTTACACCCTTTTTAATCCGAGCGCATCGTTCCCTCTTGACTCTTGTACATATGGTTTATTACCCGTCTCTCCCTATAGCTTACCCCTATTTTTCTCAGAATTCCGAGCATTTTGCACAATTTTACATTGTCGAACGCCTTTTACAGGTCGACAAATCCTATGAACTTGTCTTGATTTCTCTTTAGTCTTGCTTCCATTATCAAACGCAACGTCAGAATTGCCTCTCTAGTGCCGTTACCTTTCCGAAAGCCAAACTCATCGTTGTCTAACACATACTCAATTTTCTTTTCCATTCTTCTGTGCATGGTTCTTGTCAGCAACTTGGATGAATGTGCTGTTAAGCTGATTGTGCGATGATTCTCGCACTTGTCAGCTCTTGCAATCTTCGGAATTGTGTGGATGATATTTTTCCGAAAGTCAGATGGTATGTCGCCAGATTCATGCATTCTACACACCAACGTGAATAGTCGGTTTGTTGCCACTTCCCCTCATGATGTTATAAATTCAAAGTCCTCCAAAGCTCTCTTAAATTCTGGTTCTAATACTTGATCCTCTACCTCTTGTAAATCGACTTTTGTTTCTTCTTCTATTACACCAGAAAAAATATTTCCCTTCATAGAGGCTTTCCATGTACTCTTTCCATCTATCCGCTCTCTCCTCTGCACTTAACAGCGGAATTCCTGTTGCACTCTTAATGTTACAGCCCTTCCTTTGAATTTCACCGAAGGTTGTTTTGAATTTCCTATATCCTTAGTCAGTCTTTCAGACAGTCATTTTTTTCCATTTTTTCACATTTTTTGTGCAGCCATTTCGTCTTAGCGTCCCTGTATGCGGTATAAATCTTCGATACGGTGCCTCTCAAAACGCCAAACACTTCGGCTACCTTAGTTACGGAAGCACTCACCATACGAGCGCTAACAATTTGCCCACATTTGAATGAGCTTATCTCCGTCACAGTGCGATCACAAGTACACAGAACATTGTTCAGGCCACGAATGACATTTTCAACGTATTGAGGACATTGTACATGTACCGTACGTTGTCCAGTACATCAACGCAACCTGCAGGCTTTGGCTAGCATCAGCATTTATGTTCGAGTATGCATTTCTCGATGCGTTTCCATATTTTTGTCCAACATCTGTATATCAATTCCCTCCCCCCGTCCTTCCCTTCCCCTTCGAAAGAGTGTTGTGTCCTTCAGGAGATACTCAACACAGCCATACACAGAAGAGCGCCGAGCTGCATACATAGAAGAGAGGTGAGCTGCCTAGTACCCAGGTGAAACTGAGTTAATGCTAGCTTACAACAGAGGGTGGACGAGGTAAGAATTATTTTATTTCTCTGCCATACGTCACTCATGTCGTTCTCAAGTGGATATCCATCCGCCAAACGTTGATATAAGCTGACACACGGCTCCACTCAGAACCATACAGACCGCGCGGCCGCTACGGTCGCAGGTTCGAATCCTGCCTCGGGCATGGATGTGTGTGATGTCCTTATGTTAGTTAGGTTTAAGTAGTTCTGAGTACCAGGGGACTGATGACCTCAGAAGTTAAGTCCCATAGCGCTCGGAGCCATTTTTAGAACCATACAGAAGCAACAGTACCTCAGGACCGTGTGGTAGACGCTTCCTTCAGAAGACGAGCCAATTGTACAAGTGGTAGTTTTCGTTCACTGAATTCAGGACTAGACTATGATTATCGACAGATTAGTGCCAGTGAAGAATGGATAATTGCGTCGCACCATCTTCATACTACATGTACCTCTAAGGTTTCTGTAAATAAATTATTGTAAATTGTAGCTAATCTGTGTTGCCATAATTTTCCCGTAGATGCTGCGTAACCCTATTTCACACTCTGATGGGATTGTATATTTGGTGCGAGCAAGTAAGCCACCTCATTATAACAACTTTTTTCGGTGGTTGGGGTTTCTCTTCCTGCCACATTAATATGTTTGACACCGAGTGTATTTGGTGAATACAACTACCTTTATTGACAGAGCCTACAGCGTCGAGCATAGTGCGGGACCTCTCTTCACCCAGACCAAGTCCATCAGATATGCCAGATAAAGCCGTAAGACGAAGCTGACCTGTACGTCATATGAACACTTTTCCCCAAACGCGGAAGTTTATTGTATATCGGTCTCTTATCACTCTCTTCTTCTTATTCTTCTTCCTCCACTCAAACACTGTATCTGCATTACTCTCATTACTGATGGGAGTAGTAGGTCTCCCTGTGCCTCCTTTATATTTCTTCTACTTCTACCTGCCAATCTGAACAAGAGAGTTTGCTAGAACCTGCGTACCTCTGCGACCCGTTCTGTTCGCCTCTCAGGCAGCTACGACGCCTACACGTACGGTGTGTTTGGGGCCTCTCGGTAGGGGTGGGGCTCATCTGCTGATACTCTTCTGGAGTTAAGATGCTGCAAGAATATTTTCACACCCATCGTGAGAGTTTCTCGTGTTAGGACGATGTGCCACTAGAGGGCCACTATTATGAACTCTGGCCACTCGCGTCGGACGGTGATGAGAACTCAGTTTCACTGTGCGTGACTGCCCTCTGCGAATGCAAGTTTATTGCAGTTAAAGATGTGTGACAGAATCATGCAGCTGGATGTTCAATTATAAGTGATCGGCCAATGTTTTTAATGCTTGAGGAATTGGATGAGTGCTCCAGTTACATCTACATCTGTACTCTACAAACCACCTGCAGGTAAATGGCAAAGTGTGGTCCTGGTAGCACACTCTACCGTTCCATTCGTGAGTGGTGCCGTGGGAGAATGATAGTCGTTAAGCCACCGTATGAGCTCCAGTTTCTCCAACTTCGCCGACATAGCCACTTCTCGAAATTCACGTCGAAAGAAGCAATTATTTCCTGACTTCTTTTGCAATGTACGCTCTTCAAATATTAACGATTCTCCACGATGAACAGCTGCCCTTTGCCATTGAAGTTATTCAGTATTTCCATAATGCTCTAGACAACTACATCGTACTCCGCAAGCCACCAACGGTGTGTGCCGGAGGGTACCTCTGGTACCACTAAGTGGTCGTTTCTTCCCTGTTCCACTCGCGAATGGCGCGTGGGAAGAATGATTGTCGGTAAGCACCTTTCTAGCTTCTCGGGAGATGTATGTGAGAGGACGTAATATGTTGTCCGAATCTTTCCGGTAAGTGCTCGCTCGAAATTTCAGTACTAAGCTTCTGAGTGATGCTCAATGCCTCCTTTGTAACGTCTGTCTCTGGAGTCTGTTGAACATCTCTGTAACGTTCCCGCGCCGCCTCAACGATGCCGTGACGAAACACGCTGCTCTCCGTTGGATATTCCGTCAGTTCTACCTGGTAAGGATCCAAGACTGATGAACAATACTTAAGAAACGGTCGAACGAAAGCCCAGAGCCCGCACCATTCATCAGTCCTCTGCAGATCATTCTGCAAGTCGATACTGTCTTCTGGCATTGTTACTTTCACGCCGTATTATCTGTGAACAGCCTTAAAGAGCTTCCGACGCTTTCCACTATTACTTTTACATACACTGGAACAGTAACGTTCCTATCACAATTCCTTGATGAACTCCGGAAATCCCCTTTATATCTGTCGAGTTTTTTTCTTTGAAGAGCGAAAAGTTGAGTTCTATCTGCAATGAAGTCAGGTATTCAGTCGCAAATCTGGTCCGATATTCGGTAAACTCGTATTTGTTTCACTAAACGACACTACATGAACCCATGAACAAAACGCGCCGCTCTGCTTCGAATCTTCTTCTACCTGTGCTATTAATCCTACCTTATAAGGGCCCCAGGCTGACGAGCAGTACCTAAGAATCGGCTAGAGGAGGATTACTTCTTTGTTGAATGAATCACATTTTCGTAGAATTCTCGCAAAGGCCATAGCTTGACATCTGGCATCCGCTATATCGCCCCGGACGCATACTCCTTAGCTATTTTAAGACAATTACTGTTTCTAGTGGTTTATGGCCCATAACGTGTTCAAAAAATAATGTGTCTTTCCAATCATTTAACCATAATACCTTATATTTATTTATCTTGAGGATCAATGGCAGCGCCTACAGCAAACGTTGATCCTCTGAAGGTTTCTTTTCATTTCAGTATAATTATCTTGCTGTGCTACTTTTCTATATACAGCAACATCATCATTGGCGAGCAGCCTCATGGAGCTTCCGACGTTATCCGGCAATAGCGGCTTCAGTTCTCTCCAACATATTTCTATATCTGCCGATTTCTCGCCATTACCAGCGACATGTTTAGTCGCGTCCGCCAGGAAGTCCTGAACCTCCTCACAACTGTGGTCTGATAGTCCGTAAGCTCGTATTTTGTTCACTAAACGAGAGAGTGGGATTGCACTGAATGCGTTCCGGAAGTTAAAGAACTAGGCAGTTGCATGGGCGCCGTCATCTACTGTCCTCTGGGTCTTTTGCACAATCAGATCTGTTCGAGTTTCACAAGATCATGTTTATGAAATTCATGTTCAATTCTGCAGAGATTGTTTTCGTTCTCCTAAAAAGGTATAACACATGGACATAAAACGTGATTGCTAAATCTATAGCAGACTGTCGTCAGCGACATACGCCTATAACTATGTTATCTCTACAGCAACAGTTCTTATAAACGGGGACGACCTGCACACTTATCAGTAGCTTAGGACGCTTCAGTGCTCCAGCGACATACGATGAACTAATGCTGGAGGGACATCAGGCCTTCCGCATGATCCATGTGTGTGTGTGTGTGTATGTGTGTGTGTGTGTGTGTGTGTGTGTGTATGTGTGTGTGTGTACTCATGTTCCGCATCCCCTTCTAAACCACTGGACCAGTTTCAATCACACGTGGGACACATACACTGATGAGCCAAAACATTATGACCATCTGCTTAAACGAGTCTTGGTCCACTTCTGGAACGCGATTCACAGTGATTCAGCATGCCATGGATTCGACAGGTAGTTGTTAGGTTTCCAGAGGTGTGTGGAACCAGATGCCTACGCACAGGTCACACACTTCCCGTAATTTACGGGCGGTTGGTTTGTGGGCGCGGAGCTAACGATAGATATCGTCCCATGCTGGTTTCATCGGATTAAGATAAACTGAATTTGATGGCCAAGACATTAACGTGAGTGCACTGTCATGCTCCACAAACCACTGCAGCACGATTCTGACCTTGTGACATGGACAATTATTCTGCTGGAAGATACCACCGCTGTTGAGGAAGACTTCAAGCATAAGGGGTTACAGGTGGACCCTAATAACGTTCACGTAGTCCACAGCTGTCACGGTGCCTTCGATTACTACCGCAGGTCCCACGGAAGCCCAGATGATTGGTCCCCGTAACATAATACTGTCCCACCGGCCTGCATCCGTGGCGTACTATATGTTTCGAACAGCTGTTCGCCTGGATGACGGCGTATCTGAACACGACCGTCGACCTGGTTTAACAATAAACGGGATTCATTCGACCAGGTGACACGATTCTATAGATCTGCTGTCCAACATCGATGATCCCGTGCCCACTGTAATTATAACTGTCGAAGTTGTTGGGTCATCATGAGAACACATAGGGGTCCTCTGCTGCCGAACACCATGCTTAACACTGAGCGCTGAACGATGTGCTCCAAAAGACAACCTGCGCCAGCACTGTACTCTGCCACGGATCGCCGCTTATCCTGCTTTAGAGAGCGGGCAAGCCTCCGGTCTTTATGTTCTGTGATAAGATATGGACGTCCAACTTCTTGTCGCCTACCCGTGGTTTCAGCATTCTTCGACCACTTTTCATAGATGCCCACGACAATAGCACGCGAAGAGCCGACCAGCTTCGCCGTTTCCCAGAAGCTCCCTCCCGGGCACTGGGCGACAACAATCTGGCTTTTGT
Source organism: Schistocerca nitens (assembly GCF_023898315.1). Taxonomy (NCBI): domain Eukaryota; kingdom Metazoa; phylum Arthropoda; class Insecta; order Orthoptera; family Acrididae; genus Schistocerca; species Schistocerca nitens. The sequence goes on from NC_064616.1 coordinate 915,178,687, forward strand.
CAAACTTGCCTAAGTCGGTGGATTTCCGCATTTGCGCCACTTATTGTCGCTAGAATGATTTCCCATTTGTCCCTGCTCCGGTCATATACTTCTCTTAACGCGTCACGTGCCTTCAGCGCCACCAGGCTGCGTACAACATCGCGCACAAAAGTCATCTAATTCCCGTAAATTTGCGAGGGGGCGATTAACTCTGACGCCACTTTCAGTCACATTCCAGTTGTGTTCGCTCGGGTTCGGATTTGTCGAGTTGGGGGCCAGCACATCAACTGAAACTCGCCACTGTGTTCCTCGAACAACTCCATCACACTCCTCGGCTTGTGACATGGTGCATTCTCTTGTTGAAAAAAGCCACTGCCGTCGGGAAACATGATCGTCATTAAGGGGTGTACGTGGTCTGCAACCGGTGTACGTTACTCCTTGGCTGTCACGGTACCTTGCACGAGCTCCACTGCACCCCAGATACCGACGTGAATGTTGCCCAGAACATAATGGAGCCGCCGCCAGCTTCTCCGTCCCGCCGCACAGGTGTCAAGGAGCTGTTCCCCTGGAAGACGACGGATTCGCGCCCTCACATCGGCTGATGATGAAAGTATCGGGATTCACCAGACCATGCAACACTCTGCCACTGCGCCAATGTCCACTGCCGATGGTCACGTGTCCATTTCAGTCGTAGTTGCAGATGTCGTGATGTTAACATTGGCACATGCGTCAGTCGTCGGCTGCAGAGGTCCATCGTTAGCAGTGTTAGGTGCACTGTGTGTTCAGACACACTTGTACTCTGCCCAGAATTACAGTCTGATGTTAGTTTCGCCACAGTTCGCCGCCTGTTCTGTTTTACCAGTGTGCCCAACCTACTTCGTCCGACACTGTAATGAGGTGTGGTCGTGATTTCACGTTGGTTTTGCCACGTGTTGAAGACACTCACCAGAGCACTCGTCCAACACCCGACAAATAGTGCCTTTGGATCATCACAAGCTGCTCTCCGGCAAACTCTGATAGATCGCGCGCCTTCCTCATTCTATACACGGACATCGCGCTTACTGATAGTACATGCACCGTGCGTGTGTCTGACTAGCTGTCATTCCTCTACAGATGACACTGGTATCACCTGGACGGGTTTATATAGGTATCGGGTCAGACAGCATAATGTTCTGTCTGATCAGTGTCTTCTTTGCTACTAAGACACTTCTACAGGCGAGACAACACAAGGAAATCCCTAAAACCTGGCAGCGCTTTTGACAGCTTTCGACTACGAAGCGCAAACGGCTGTAACTGAAAACGACAGCTATGAAGAGGCTCTGCCATTGCGACGTTCAAAAAATCTCGTTGTAGACACGCGAGGCAGCTGCGTCCAGCCTGCGGAAACTGTCAGGGACCATACTTCTTAATTTGCATACTGTACTTATTCATTCGTATATTAAACATTTTCCTTCATACGACTGTTTCATAATTTCAATGGTGTTACCACGAATAGATAGATATGAAATTTTTACGATAATTCACTAAAACACAGTTCATATTTTTCTTTTTATTGCTAATAAAAAATTAGCAGATAGTCTTTATATAATCGTACAGATATCTCATTAGATCCAGTTTCCTGTCGACTGCTGAACGATTTTAATTTTGTCCTAAAAAACTTATTTCAGTATATTATTTTGATGTTTTTGGAATGTTTGTAAAGAGGAGCAGTATTACCATCTTCCTTCTTATGCGGTCTTGTCTCTGCCATTTTCGGAACATTCGTGAAAGTACACTACTGGCCATTAAAATTGCTACATCAAGAAGAAATGCAAATGATAAACGGAAATTCATTGGGCAAATATATTATACTAAAACTGACATGTGATTACATTTTCACGCAATTTGGGTGCATAGATCCAGAGAAATCAGTACCCAGAATAACCATCTCTGGCCGTAATAACGGCCTTGATACGCCTGGGCATTGAGTCAAACAGAGCTTGGATGGCGTGTACAGATACAGCTGCCCATGCAGCTTCAACACCATACCACAGTTCACCAAGAGTAGTGACTGGCGTATTGTGACGAGCCAGTTGCTCGACCACCATAGACCAGACGTTTTCAATTGGTGAGAGATCTGGAGAATGTGCTAGCCAGGGCAGCAGTCGAACATTTTCTGTATCCAGAAAGGCCCGTACAGGACCTGCAACATGCGGTCGTGCATTATCCTGCTGAAATGTACGGTTTCACAGGGATCGACTGAATGGTAGAGCCATGGGTCGTAACACATCTGAAATGTAACGTCCACTGTTCAAAGTGCCGTCAGTGCGAACAAGAGGTGACCGAGACGTGTAACCAATGGCACCCCATACATCACGCCGTGCGATACGCCAGTATGGCGATGACTAATTCACGCTTCCAATGTGCGTTCACCGCGATGTCGCCAAACACGGATGCGACCATCATGATGCTGTAAACAGAACCTGGATTCATCCGAAAAAATGACGTTTTGCCATTCGTGGACCCAGGTTTCATCGTTGAGTACACCATCGCAGGCGCTCCTGCCTGTGATGCAGCGTCACGAGTAACCGCAGCCATGCTCTCCGAGCTGATAGTCCATGCTGCTGCAAACGTCGTCGAACTGTTCGTGCAGATGGTTGTTGTCTAGCAAACGTCCCCATCAGTTGACTCAGGGATCGAGACGTGGCTGCACGATCCGTTACAGCCATGCGTATAAGATGCCTGTCATCACGACTGCTAGTGATACGAGGCCGTTGGGATCCAGCACGGCGTTCCGTATTACCCTCCTGAACCCACCGATTCCATATTCTGCTAACAGTCATTGGATTTCGACCAACGCGAGCAGCAATGTCGTGATACGATAAACCGCAATCGCGATAGGCTACAATCCGACCTTTATCGAAGTCGGAAACGTGATGGTACGGATTTCTCCTCCTTACACGAGGCATCGCAACAACGTTTCACCAGGCAACGCCGGTTAACTGCTGTTTGTGTATGAGAACTCGGTTGGAAACTTTTCTCATGTCAGCACGTTGTAGGTGTCGCCACCGGCGCCAACCTTGTGTGAATGCTCTGAAAAGCTAATCGTTTGCATATCATAGCATCTTCTTCCTGTCGGTTAATTTCGCGTCTGTAGCACGTCATCTTCGTGGTGTAGCAATTTTAATGGCTAGTAGCGTAGGTTAAAATACCCAAATTTAAACTACTTACAAGGCATTGGAGATAAACATATGGTTGACACCAGCCTCCTTGATATAGTGTCATCACACATCAAAGGCGACGGACTCGCACACGCTACGTGGACTTTCGCGCGCCGGAGATCGCCGCCATCAGTGTCTTGTGTGTGCCGTCGTGTTTAGTGTTCAGTGTTCACCGTCACACTCCGTTGTTCACCAGTGCCATCGTCTTCTTCAGTGTTTGTGCGTCGTCTCAACAGTTTGCAGTGTGGTTTATCGTCGAGTGTGAAAGGCTCCGTGTTTGTCTCTCTGTGTCTCCTGTTTTATCGCCCACCATTTTGTGACTTTTCTGTTTTTCTCCTGTTTTTTTTTAATGCTTATGTCTTCTTTGGCTGAAGAGCGGCGTAGTGTGCTGCTGCCAGCCTGCCTATTGTATAGGTTTTAAAATGACAATAAAGTAAAAAAAAAAACATCAAAGGCGATGTATTACTGACACATCCAGACTTCTCTTATACCATATGTATCGTATGTTTCTAGTTTTAATTTCTTCCGTTGATCACACACTTGAATACCGTGCAACTGGGCAACTGTGTGACTTACATATTATTAATTTGTGGCAGCAGCGCGCTGTAGCTTTTTATTCTTCAATACTGTAACTAGAGTCAACATCCAGTTCCGCTGCAGTGTGTTAATTCTTGGTGCTGTAATTAGTGCTGGAAACTATATGTACATGAATTACACCTGAACTGGTCACAAAACCATTTTGTTTGCAGATGGAAAAACGTTTTTGTAGATTTCGTGGATATTTTCTCTTACTGCCGATAAAAATGATGAGCTGAGTAACTGAAGGTAAGTTGATATAAATAAAGTATATGTGTAAATTATTTTGTACATAAAATTTAAATTTTATATACATTTTCTACTGTCATTGTAAAGGGGAAACAATTATTTCCTTGGATTATAGGGATAACATCGTGACAGCACACATAGCTGGAAAAACAAGTGTGACAGCCTAAATCGTAGAAAACAATTCGTTTTTTCACACCACTGGATTTGTGAGTGAGTGTCTAATAGTTCGAAGTGTTTGTCTTGCTAATAAAATATTGTGTTAAATGAAAGTGTTATGAGTTGTTTATTTACCACACGGTTCCACTGAACAGATGCGACAATAAATATGTAAAAAAAAATTTTAATTTCCTTGCTTGATTCAGTTTAGTTTTTTCAGCCTTATCTTCTTTCAATGAATATATTATTTCGGATATTCTTGGATTAGAAAAATTAATTTCTCCAAACTGGCAGACTTTTTGACAAATATTTTTCTTGGTATTGATAAAACAGAACTCATAAAACTGGGCAAATTTGTAAGAAAGTTATAACTGTGCGTCATAAACAGCCCATCATTTTAACAGATGAATTTAAAGGGGGGGGGGATCTTTATGACAGTTAATACTCCGTATTCTGAAGGTACCACACTGAAGGTAAAAAGGTTTGTTGACATCAAAATTAATCGATAAAGATCATAAAATTCCACAAATCTGGAAATTAAACTTCGCACTTAATAATTATATATCGTTATGTTCCAAAAAGTACTACAAGTGTCATACAGTTGCCCAGTTTTACGGTACTATGGATATGGGTGTGACTCTGCTTTTTTGCCTAGAAAATTTTACTTAACTGTAAGTGTTTAAGAAGCTGCAAAGCCCAAGTTATGCGATAAAGTAGATGGAATTTAATTTCTGGTGAGGATCTCTGCCTAATTAATAACTTTCAACATTATCTTATTATTTTAGTCTTTAGTTCTTCCTTCCACTTACACTTTCGCAAATCCATCTAATTGTCATTCCTAATTTCTTAAGTCTTTAGTTTTTCCTTCCTCTTATACTTTCGCAAATCCATTTATTTGTCGTTCCTAATTCCTTTACTTCCTACTTTACAAGCGTTCATGAGTCACATCATAAATTTAAAACGTTCCCAACAAATGCATTAGAAACCAGATTTTCTAATTGTATATAGCTATCGTTGTTTGTTGAAAATTCCTTTTATTCTGTGTGTCTTGTCTGGTCATTATAATTCTTCTTGTAATATCCTTTGTACTTCTGTCGTCGCTATTAATTGTATCGCGTCAATTATAAAATTTACTTACTCGATTTGGAGGTTTTTTTATGGTCTGGTATATATACTCACGTCTCTGTTCAGTATCTTTATGACCACATTTCGTTTCGCTCTCGAAGCTGATCTATCTCATCTAAATTACCAATAAGAAACAAACGTGTTTGCGTTATGTTTAGGAAACGAATGAGATGTTTGAAAATACTCATTTCGTTGCGTGTACTTATAATTTATTGAATGTGCATAGTGAACTCAGGAAACAACGCAATTTTTCGTGCGCAGTCTGATACAGAGGGTTGGATATGAGCGTCGCATTGCAGTGCCACTCTCCTAAGCCTTCAGTTCTGCACTGCCTCCATGTTTCATTAAAAAAAAAACCTAGAGATACGCGTGTTTTCATTCAAAGCACCACTTCTAGGCTCTCCAAATTGCCCATAACATATTTATGACTCGTTGCAGACAAGAGAAAGAAGAATACGACCGATGCGTAGAGCAGCGACAAAAATATCATGCAGAGCGTCTGCAGCAGAGCTGTAAATCGTTGGCAGAAGTTGCTCCCTATGAGAATTTACTGAAACGCAGAAATTAAATGTTGTCGAAGAGGAAAAGAGTTCTTTTTAACGTTGTATTGACAGATGCTGATGCCGCCCGCAGACATCCCCCGTCTGTAAATAAGCCCACTTGGAAGTTCTGTTTCATTGTTCTTTTGTCATTGATGAATATCTACGTTGTTTATTTAGGTGCAGCTAGCGTTCCCTGCAATCGCGGGTGGTAAACAACCGGATTAAAAGTGAGGCGAACGAAGCAGACGCGCCGGCCCTCAGCCCTCCTCAATAGGAAGCGCCCTGCACTCCGGCCCCACCCCCGCCCCCACCCCCACAACCTCCCCCTTCCTCTCTCCCAGCCCTGCACGAAGCGCCGCCACAGAAATTAAAAATTGTCCGCTCGGCTCAGCCTACGGACTATCCAATTACAAGGCTCCACGGATACCTACGCCGGCCAGAAGTCTCAGGAAAGTACGAAATCAAACATAGTTGGAATCTAGTGCCAGAAATATTCCCCCAAATAATTAAAACACTCTCTTGTTTCACGCCGAAAAAGGATTTATCGGGTGTGGGGAATAATTCCGGATGGCGAGAAAAAGGGCAAGCGAAAAATGTTGGTATTGTTCGAAGTCGAAGTCGAATCGATAGATTGTTGGGTGAAAGATAACTTCCAGTCCACCGCCCATCGTTGTGTGTTGAACGAGTTCGAGTAATCTGAAACTCGTATCGAGTTTCTGAAATTCGACAAACCCAAATAATAAAGCACTGGTTTATCTGTTGGAGGGAATGCAGTGCATCGTAAATGTCCTATCGTAGTGTGTGTGAATTCCTAAAGGACCAAACTGCTGAGGTCATCGGTCCCTAAACTTACACGCTACTTAAACTAACTTATGCTAAGGACAACACAAACATCCATGCCCGAGGGAGGACTCGACCTTCGGCGGGAGAGGCGGCGCAATCTGTGACATGGCGCCTCAAACCGCCCGGCCAATCCGCGCAGCCTCCTATCGTAATGAAAAGGATGTTACCGTTAAATATTATTTGCGTCAAGGAACAATTAGTCAACATCTTTCAGTCACAATCGTTAGCAGTACATAGAAAAGAAAAATGTGCAGTAACCTCATTATCAGGAAGAATAATTAAAAGTAATTATCCGTAATATTTATTTCAGTAAGATTGTGTAAGTATCGTGCAAAATATTTAATAACGTTCACGTATCGACTCTTTGCAACTGACTAAAAAATATGAGGTTGATGTCTGTCAGGTCAGAATATTTTACTTTACCTCATTTTGCGAAGGTTTTTAAGATATGCTACAGATTTTTTTGCATGTTCTATTTGTTATAAAATATTTACACTGATTGAGCTATATGTCAAAATCTTTCAACTGACTACAGTTCTCCTAATGAAGTGATTCCAATTTCCTTTCAGAAATGCCACAACATCCTAATTAAGCCATCTTATTTTTTTTTTTTAGACAAAACAAGAATTGATCCCTTCTACACGACGTTCTAAGACTAATGAGAACAAGTAATAGCAAATGAGTACCAATTTACAATGGAAGAAGTACAATGCGTAATGTACTTTAAACTACGATCCCCTACCAAACAGGGATAATGCGATGTTAGACAAATGGTTCAAAGCACTATGGGACTTAACATCTGAGGTCATCAGTCCCTTAGAATTTACAACTACTTAAACCTAACTAAATGGTTCAAATGGCTCTGAGCACTATGCGACTTAACTTCTGAGGTCATCATCGCCTAGAACTTAGAACTAATTAAACCTAACTAACCTAAGGACATCACACACATCCTCGCCCGAGGCAGGATTCGAACCTGCGACCGTAGCGGTCGCGCAGTTCCAGACTGAAGCACCTAGAACCGCTCGGCCACACCAGCCGGTCCGATGTTAGACCTAATAATGAACAAGAATACAGGAACATGTATAAACTAACATTAAAACCATAGTGAATGCGTTATCGTAGACATAACAAATACAAAGCCAGTGCTCACAACAGTAGTAAAAGATTACATGCCTACTAACCCCGCTAAGGATAAAGAGATCCATAGAACCATGAGAAAAGAAAGAAAATTATTCACATAGTTAAGGGAGAAAAAAAATTAATTCTGTTAGGAGACTAAAATTCCACAGGATAAAGAGCAAGAGAAAGAAAAATAACAGGAGAATAGGGATGGGGAAACAGGGACAAAAGGAGAAGCCACCGGAGAGAATTCTGCATTTAGCACGATGTAATAATTGCTAACACTTACTTTAAGAAACATGAAAGAAGGCTGTTTAGTGGAAGATACTTTTAGACAGCGAAAGGTATCAGATAGATTATATAATGGTTGTACATAGATTTCTAAACCATATTTTAAAGAGTAAAGCATTTGCGGGAGCAGATGTGGACTCTTACCTTAACTTATTTGTCTTGAACTGCCGATATCCTTGGCTAAGACTAAGATATTGGATTTAACTGACTCTAAAACACGAGACTGACCGAAGGTACAAAGAGAGAAAGCAAAATTGGCTGGAATATAAATGACAAGGTGTATATGCAGGGACGACTACAGGAAATCTAGATGCCGCCTAGTAAAGTTAAGGAGACATTTGGAGCTAATGAAAGAACATGTATTTAAGAGCTCAGACAGCAACAAAGCATTAACAGGAAGAATACAACGAAAGAAATGCACTGTCAAAAGACCAAGTGCAAGTATTTTTAAACACTGTAGATGTTACACGTTTCTGTCGCACGAAGAGCCGCTTATGACAGCGGTTTGTACAGCAGTTGCTCTGCTTATTGTGCTGCATACCGGAGCGACTTAAATGAATCCGTAAAATGTGCCGATGCAAACTGATAATGTACAAATCACTGATATTTAACAATATTGTTCTCCCGATAAACCTCAAATGACAAGGAGCTATCGGAAATTATGTTGTCTAACAATTTCCTTAAAAATATATTCCACAGTCAATAAATTTTTAATTGAGAGTCTCAATGGTTGTTCCGGGTAGACTGGGAATTATATCAACAGTCTTTTCGTCGGCCTCCTGAATGACAAATGTATCGTTATGTCCAGGCCAAGAGTCCAATAAAACCAATGAATTAATTTCTGCAATTCGTTAGAAACCTTTTCGAATGAAATGTTGAAAATTATTCTTTCTTATTTTTCCAGAATTTGACAGGTTGAATGTAATATATTTTCCACTAAACAGTCCTTTCTTATTTTTGGTCCTAGTGGGCCATGAGGTTTCTGAAGACAGGTATAAAGCTGCAGAAACAGTTATCTACTCATACTCAACGCTATCATTGTTGTATATAAATATGTTACATCATTAATCGATCGCACAACAGACTCTGTCTTTTTTGCCCTAGACATGATAAAGTGCAGTCTGCTACCAGTTCTTTCACGAAACCTGACTGATCAGTGTTACGAACAGCAAATGTGGGCATAACAACAATCTTCGTCTTTACGTCAGATTCGAATTAATGGTATCTCCTCTGTACATTTACTTGAAGTAAACTTCATTGTTTTGCGACTTCCTATATAGCATGATTTCTTGAATCTACTGAAACAGGTCGAAGAAGACTTGAAATCAGCAGTGTTCCTCTCAGTTATGATGTGGAGGGCCCAGTCTCACAGATCACCTGCGGTAACGGTACATTGCCTCTGACGAGCAGCTCTACATCATTTATACATCAAGAAAACTCCTCTAAAGAATTGTTGCTTATGTTATTTGTTTAAGTTAAGGGTTTACGTTGGCTATTAATGGAGGTCAAGGGGCGTTGCGGACATCCTTTATAGTAAATCTTCGGATAGCTTTTCTTTCACATTTTTGTGGATTCCACTGTGGTGAGTATTTATTACTTCGTGTAAGTCTTTCTTCCATTTAAACAGTTCACGGTTAGATTTTACGAAGCAAAACTGATTTTACACATTGCTTAACAGTAACTTCGGACAGTTGTTTCAGAGAAACTGTCAACGAAAGCTGAAAATCGCATTACCAATTACTATCACATCGAGTCGTGTTATCTGTTTACCAATGCGCTGTCAAGTAAGGATTTGCTCCAGCCTTGCTGTGCACGCGGAGTCCGCCACAGCTCAGTAAGTGGTGCACATTTCTCCAGCCGCTTGGTCACCTACAAATTTGGCAATTATCAACATTTTTTACATCATACTTGCAACTCGTCTTAGCAGCTAAAATTTTGACAGAGTCCTTCTTTCGGTGTATTCTTCTTGTATAACAAATGGTGGTTAGTGTTTAACGTCCCGTCGACAACGAGGTCATTAGAGACGGAGCGCAAGCTCGGGTTAGGGAAGGATTGGGAAGGAAATCGGCCGTGCCCTTTCAAAGGAACCATCCCGGCATTTGCCTGAAACGATTTAGGGAAATCACGGAAAACCTAAATCAGGATGACCGGAGACGGGATTGAACCGTCGTCCTCCCGAATGCGAGTCCAGTGTGCTAACCACTGCGCCACCTCGCTCGGTCAAATATCAGGGCATGTTTTGAAATGTCGGACTCGACCATCGCTTGTAATGAAAGAAAGGAAAGGTGAAAGGTGGAAGGAATATATAGATGAGCTATATGAGGGAAACGAACTTAAAGACATACTCGCATCTAATCTCAGGAGCTGCTGTAGGGTTTCTGATCCGGTTTTGAATAATAGATATATTGATTCACGAGGAAGATTTCTGAATATCACTGAGAAATAATTTCTTATAAATTGTCTGAATTATGATGAATTAAAGTTAAGTTATGGAAACGATGCCACGATACCTAGCAAACAAGTGTCATAACTCGAGAGAGCAGCAGTACCTCGAGAACGTAGCAATTGGAATCTAATTTGCACCTGGTGTGGTGATCTAGCTGTAGAGTGTGTGGCTGGAAAACGAAAAGTTATTGGATCGAACCCTGGCTGTGTCTCTTTTTTTCACTCTGCCTTTTAACCTAGCATTCACCTCTCAGTTAAGAGGAGATACGCATTTCGAAATATGACGCTTGGCGATCGTCAGTTTCTGAATGCGTAGTGAGTTACTCAACTTTGAAGTCAGTAAATATGGCCATCAAAGAAATGATAAGCACCTCATTATCACGTTGTGATGTGAGATTTACAAAATGAAATATTTGTAACCAATATAGTTCCCCTGCAATTGTTTGAGAATAACAGCTCAGCTAAATAACATGCGAATTCAAAATACGTTTTTTTTCTACAAGTAAAACGTTTTCCAAAAAAACTACAGTACTTCTGCAACTTCAGGAGCTTTGCTTCGTTTACATATTGTATGTTCTTTCAGCAGCGCAGAAGATGAGTCAGCTTTTAGCCTTATTTCAGTCGAAACCAGACTTGGACATGATAGCGTAGGTAGCAAGGCGAAGAAGTCTGCCACAAAGGGTCGATGACAAAGAATTGCGGCAATGAGATTCAACAACGCAAAACAGCGCGTACTGAGCTCCACAAGAGGAGTGCTGCAACACAAGCTAAACATGTATATCATGTGTGTTTTTTCTCATTTTTTTTCTTTTATTTGTGTCATCTCAGCCAGCCTCCGACACATATTGAATAACTTGCATACACATACAGCCGTGATTCACATACGATATTTACATTGTGTGCGAACATACTACTTACATCACAGTGTCCTCCCATCAATGACATGAGACGTCACTTCAAACGCCAATTCAATATGGATCACATAGCGTTCATGCCTCTAGACAGCTTTCCTGCCGTTACATGAATAATTTGTATGAAAGTGATGATATTCAGTTACTTAACGTTTTTCTCTGAAATTTATTCAAACAAAATACGGTACGTCACAAAAGTCGTCTGGCGGTAGCTACTTAATGCTATTCATGTGAAGCTGGGCTGGGTAGCTAGTGTCTGATATAGGGAAGATGAAGTGGATGAAGATAAGATGGGAGATATGATACTGCGAGTAGAGTTTGTCAGAAGACTGAAAGACCTAAGTCGAAACATGACTCCTGGTGACGAGCACACTATCTGTTGAAAATTGGGAAGAGGAAGTAAGGGTGGTAATGACAAGGCGTGAAAACAAAGACGGTGGGTGGTTAACATTGCGTTGATTATAACATAACGGTGGGTGGTTAACACTGCATCTGTCACATGTCATATGTAAGTAATGATTGAAGTAATAAATAGGTTATGATTTAAATAATATGTACAGATACATTAATAATAATAATTTAAACATATAGCTATACACAATCGAGCTAAGTGAGGGGTGAATACTGTTGCCGTGTGCATGAAAATGCTTGGTTTTTGTGAGTCAAGCTAGTCAATTTTTCCTTTAGAAACTATCATGGAAACATGCAAATTACTAATTCTTGATAAAAAGAAAAGGAGGGGTAGGTAGGTACTCTCTCTCTCTCTCTCTCTCTCTCTCTCTCTGTGTGTGTGTGTGTGTGTGTGGGTCTGTATGTGTGCATTAAAAACTGAATAATGTTGGGTGCTGCTGACTACAGAGATTATACTATCCTAAATTTGTCGTTTTGTCATTCAGCATGGACTCTGATTGTTTTCTTTAGTGCCTGTATATCTGCAGTGCTTCAAAGGTGTCTAGCTTTTTTGCCTTTAGGTTGGATGTGTAGAATGCTGATACTTTGTTATTAACGTGGTGCTCCGTTTCATGCAGGTGGGAGGACACTGGTAATGCAAGATATTTCTTGTTTTTTCCATGTTTCTGGAATCTGACCTGAAACGATCTAGCCGTCTGTAGATACAATTACAGTCCCAATATTTAGTTACGTATACACTCATATTGTGTAGTCAGCTTCTCTGTTATGAGTTAAAAGTGTTTATACCTTTTAGCTTAAAGTCACTGGTAGTCTGATATGAAATATTAACCAGGAATGGGATGTAGGGAAGATCATTTTCTCTGCGTGTTTTTGTGCTGCGATTGTTTCACCATTACTGAAATTTAAAGTGTCTCTACCATGGCGCCGCATTGCAATTTTTAATACCTGTTTATTTCATTATTTCAGTTTCGTGCTTTTATTTAACTTCACGGAGTGGTATCTGGACTACGCTGAAAGCAATATACCGGAATGTTGCCAGTTTGTGGACTGCGAGGACACATGAGGTGTTGTGGATGTTAGCGCGTGTTGTTTTAGCTTTCTAATAAATTTCAGACGGATATCTCTTATTCACTACGGTAATGGTCAGGAGTAAAAATTTCATGTGTTGTCTTCTTGATACTTCAGGATGTGAGCTATCAGTCTTACACTCCTTACAGTGAAATTATTCACGGTTCTTTTCTGTAACTCTTCACTGATTACCCCATCTACACATTTACAGTATTATATAATACAACACTTCAAAAGCTACTATTCTTTCCTTGACTGTACTATTTATCATTGACTTTCCATTTCCATACAACGCTACTCTTGAGAGAAATACACTGCCAGACAAAAAAAAAAAAAAGTGAAGCACCCAAAAAGGAAGAGAAAAGGAAATGAAAATGCACGGATTCAGAGGGTATGTGATGTTATTTCAGTGATTATGTAATCGAGTCAAATTTACACAGAAGTATGAATATTCAGTATCACGTTGCATCTCCTCTGGCTTGGCCGCATGTACTGATTCAGTTGGGACTGGTGCCACAAAACCGTTGTATGCTCTCCTGAGGCAAGTTGGCCCAGAACTGTTGTAACTGGTTCTTGATATGCGGGATACTGTCGCTGTGACAGAGTTCAAATGGTTCAAATGGCTCTGAGCACTATGGGACGCAACATCTGTGGTCATAAGTCCCTAGAACTTAGAACTACTTAAACCTAACTAACCTAAGGACATCACGCACACCAATGCCGGAGGCAGGATTCGAACCTGCGACCGCAGCAGTCCCGCGGTTCCGGACTGCAGCGCCAGAACCGCTAGACCACCGCGGCCGGCGTGACAGAGTTGATATATAAGCTGGCCCCATACACCTTCTATCGGAGAGATATCTTAGAATATCCGGCCATGAGAGTAACTCCACATCACACAGACAGCTCATAGAGATACGTTCCATGTGTGGACGAGCATTGTCCTGTTGAAAAATGGCACCACGATGCTGTTACATGAGAGGTAACACATGAGGACGCAGGATGTCCGTGACACCGTTGTGCCGTCAGTTCCCTAAATCACTACCAGTCTTAACTTGAAGTCGTACCTGATGGCTCCCCACACTATGACGCTAAAAGTGACGCCGCTACGCCTCTCCTAAAGAATGGGACCTCTCCACATCACCGCCATACTCGTCCACGATGGTCATCCAGTGTAGTGCAGAACCACGAATCATCGCTGAGTAAAATGCGACGCTATTATCAGCAACCCAGCTTGCCAGTCATGTCACCACTCCATCCGCAGCCGTTTGTGTAATAGTGTTAACGGCAGCCTATGCATGGGACAGTAATCTCTAGATCAGCTGCTCCTCGTCTCCCACCAAAGATGCGGGATGACACAGAATGTTGCAGGGAGTCCATTAGTTGTTCTCGGACGGCAGGCGCACTTGTGAAGGGGTCAACATGTGTTTGGTGAATAGTACGGGGATCATCTCTTTTGGTAATCAGAGTGGTCGATGGAAACCTTGACGATGAATATGCTTGCCTTCACGTTCCCATGCAGTCCAACATTTGGCCAGTGTCACATCCGAATGACCCACAAATGTGGATACTGCACGATTCGACCAGCCAGCCAAATGGAAACCCAAAATGGGACTTCTTTCACACTCTGTATGGTGCTGATAACGCTGTCACAGATGAGTACGCACACTCCATTTCCTTCACAGTATCTCTCAACATCTGACGCTGCTCATCCACCTTACACTCTACCAAGAATACTAAACACGAATAACACTAATATACTCTAGTGGCCGTCCTACTTGTTACAGAGAATTCAGCACTAATCATTTACTTACCCAGAGATGATGTGTGCATGTACGAAATTACAGTAACATCTGACAATGTCTTTTGGGTCCTTCATTTTTTCAGTTAGTTAGTCCAGTACCAGAAACGTTTTCCTAGCACGAAGTTAATTCGCCATGTTAACGTATTTCTATTTTTCAGGAAATTGTCTAATCGTGTTGCCAGTATAAATTTTAAATAATTTTCCCTTCTTCCACGACAGTGATTTTTGTACCCAAATAGCAAAGCTCAAGCACTACTTTTACAAACTGTATTTCTAATCTTATTTCCCTAGCATCAGGAGATTTAATTCGACTATACTCCATTATTTATGTTTTACGTTTTTAATCTTCTTACAACTTGTTTTCAAGACACTGTCCATTCACATTAATTGCTTTTACAACTTATTTGACGTTTCTGATAGAATTACGACAGCGGAAACTCTTAAAATATTATTTCTTGTTCCTGAACCTCAACTCCTTTTTCAGCCTAACCTATTGGCATAGTATTTAAATAAAGCTAGGATGAGCTGTGGTTCAGACACTAGATCGTATTCGGAAGTAGCGGACGTCAGTATATGTGTTTCAGGTGTTGCCGATTTTCGTAAATCACTTAAGAAGTTTCGGATCGTTCTTGGTGGTGGGCTTTTTTCACCACGTCTGTGAAGTACAGTCTAATGCTTGGCTCAGATAACGTGACGTAGACAGGACGTTAATCCTTCGCTTACACTTTTATTTATTTTACACAATGCAACTAGCACTTATTACATTACTATGTGCCGTGTAAAAGGCCATTAGAAATTCCTAAAAGTGAAACAGCGCACATATGAGCTAAAACAGCCAATCATGCGAAAAAAGGGGTATTAGGGGGAGACACCTTACATGTGGTTGTTCTATCAGTCATAAAAAAAATTGAAGCACAATAGCAATGTTCTACAAAAACAGTGAAATATAAGTTACTGGCATGAGAAAAGTCAATGCTCCACTAAGTATAATCTGTTTCATCTGCAATCGTAAGTGCTGCTTTACTTGCCCCAAGTCAGTTAGTATAACCTGTCACCAGTATAATTTCGATAATAATGTTACTTTGCATCGGCGGAGTTGTAGTATACCATCAACTACACTCGTATCCACTGAAAGTGCACGTCACTCTTTAATTAGGTGGTTTTAGGTGCGTCTTTATCATCACGTTATTAACTGGTGTGTGTGTGTTTTGCGCCTCTGCCTCCACATCCATACTCAGAAGCCGTTTTTTGTGTGTGATGGAGATCACATGTGTGTTGATATAATTCTGTCTGTCTACGTTGACGACTGTACGAGCCCCAAGTTAGAATATTAAAATGAAATAACTTACTTAATGTAAAATATATGGTTAATAAAGCACATATTTAATGGTTTCTTGGCTTATAAGGAAAGTATGCCCAATTTACCGTCATTCCCGAACTCTGTTCCGTTTGCACAGTATCGATGTTTCTTTCTGTGCTTCCGACGTTGAGTTGACAGTATATGCATGCAGCGCTTTGGCTAGCGCACAACCCGTAGTTTTACTGAATTCAAATACTGATAAAAGTTTTGAGTTGACATAAAAGATAGGTCAATAAGATGTATCACTAGTGCTCTAGTGAAACGCTAAGTTCATAATAACGAATAACGAAAGTAATCTTCCTGTAATAAGCTGTTTTTCACAACTTCAGGCTGGTCAACACTAGGCCAGTAATGTAGACAAGTGGTGAGTGATTTAGTAGCTCTATTAGACGAGATAACGGCAAGTGGCTGAATTTTGCGGTTACCCATGATTTAGTTAGTGGTCAAGTGTCGACAACTTTGCTGTGTAAGTTGGAGAGCGAGTACGAATCACACAATAGGAGCTGTAGGGTAAGCTTATCCTGGAAGAAGTAGAAGAAGAGATTAAAATATAAAGAAGAGACACGAAAATGGACTGGACGTTGATATTTGTGTGGAGCATCCAATGTGCGTCTTGGAGGACCTGGAGTTGAAGGCCCGAATGAATACCACGTTAAGAATGTCAGAAACTTAATTAATTTTTGTATAAGAAAAAGTACAAAATAGAGTCCAGCTACTGATATTCAAAAGAGGCCATAAATGTATCAGCAAAATAGTACGCAGTGTTGTACCTTCTTGGTGCTGGATGTAGCATTATGTCCTTGACACATATTATTCGACTACAGAAGTCAACTGATTCTACTCGTATGTTCCTAGCCCGACGCTTTTAATTTTCGATTTAATTTCTCTCGAAAGCTCGGTATTCCTATCGCAGTTTTCAGTCGAGCGTCTGTGAGTACCTTGTTGCTCTGTTTTCGTACAGGAAATGTTTCACATACCGCAAACACGCCGGTCCTACGTTAGGAGTAAGACGTTTGATCGTCATATCTTCACTCCAGCGAACCACGTTGCCGATACACAAGAAACAGGTGGATGAAAAGAGAGAGTAGAACGAAGACGGACTACTATCGTACTCTTACACACTTATGGCGTTGACATCCGTTTAGTGGAGTGACATCAGCAAGTGAGTTGAGGTAGGGGACTAAAAATTGTTGTCCACACACGTTTAGTTCCTAAATCATTCGCTAGTTGGGTAAATTACTGGCCTAATGTAAACTAGCTTTAACGCTAAATCTTTGGGAAGAATAACCCTATCTCTTTTCTGTCAGACTAACGGTATCTTCTGCGTAAATTATTTGTAAGTGAGCTAATTCCTCCTCTAAGTGCTGCGGCTCCCTGATACACTCAGCAAAGTAAATTACTTAAGAAACTATAAGTCTGAAGCTACTCCAAGTCGAATGAAATTTACGAGAATAAGATATTTGATTTCTGCATCCTCCTGCAGCAGCAACATCCCATGTGCATGTAGTTTAGCTTACAGCGAACTGATGAAAATAAGCTTTAACATTCTACCTAAAGTACACAAGCGTAGCTAGTTATCCGCTGGGAAATATTGGAAAATCAGCAGCAGAACAGCATGCGTTTAAGCCCAGAGCTACATGATTCTCAGGAATTAGTGTTTTAGCTAGGAAGAGTCAATAGAAATATGAAATCGATATAAAAGCTGCGCATTTAAAAAAATTCGCTAATAGTGCATAAATCAAGTAACGCAGGTTCTTAGAATGACGAGACCCCCGGAACCACAGTCACATCATTGTCTTTGTTCATCTGATGCCAGAAGAAACGGTCGTTGCCCAGATACAATGAGACGGTACAATGTGTCTAGTACGGCAGGAAGCATCTTAATGTACTTAGATTTTTAGTGAGTCCTCTGAAGATTCTCTATATCTCTTTTCTCACAGCTGAAGGTTATATGTGGCCCGAAATTTTTCATTTAACCCCGAAATTTATGCAAAATTTGGACGGAAATTCTGTTTCACTTTTTAAAAACTATTCCTTTGTTTCTACAGACTGCCAGTCAGCATAAATCGAGAGTGTTACTGAGCACTTATGTCATAGATTGACATTTATGAGCGTGCTACAATTACATAGACCTGGAGTGACAAACACATAAGAAAATGTTGTCATTTTTGTCACAGACATAGGAAACTGAGGTGAACAGGAAACCATTTCGATTACATTGCTTTACACGCCGTAAATGTTTCCACTGGGCCTAGGCGAAAGCACTCTTTTATTTGACAAGCACCGAAACAATATTGAAAGTTAATCAGCAAAAATGTTTGTGAAACAATCTCTCCCATACTACTAGCGATTATCCAGTTCCCAACCCTCAAATAAGTAAAGGATCTCGGCATAATTTTAAATTTATTGTGTGTTTGGGTGCTTACTAGGCACAGTCTAGCGTTTTGATTACTGAGTAGTGTAGAATGGTTCAAATGGCTCTGAGCACTATGGGACTCAACATCTGAGGTCATCAGTCCCCTAGAACTTAGAACTACTTAAACCTAACTAACCTAAGGACATCACACACATCCATGCCTGAGGCAGGATTCGAACCTGCGACCGTAGCGGTCACGCGGTTCCAAACTGAAGCGCTTAGAACCGCACGGCCACACCGGCCGGCGAGTAGTGTAGAGTTCCCCCGTCTTGAGTATGGATAGGGAATGTGATTGCTGTGTTTGGATGCAGGCTGAGTTGGCGACGCTTCGCTCACAGCTCCAGGTGGCGCTAGCTTTGGTCACACTGCCAGTGCGCACCACTGTGGGGAATAGGATGTGGAGATTTGAGGGAGGCCCAGCACGTCCCACGTATCCACTGATCAGTCCACTAATGTGGCCGTCCTAGCTGCTGTAACTACTGCCTGCACTGAGGCTCAACCCTAACCCGTGGTCGAGTGGGAGGTGGTAAGAAGCGAAAAACTTCCTGGAGGGCTGATACACAAAGGAGGCGGCTAGATGGGTAGCGGCGGCTGTGTAGAGTAGACTGGACGGTTTGTTAGGTTAAAGCGTCTCGGGAAAGTACAAAAAAATGTTTCAATCTCAATGGGTGCAAGTCAGACACACGGCATGAACTGACCTGAGAATCATAGGTACTATAGCAGTAAACTGTGGTAGCTGTGTTGTGAAAGAACCAGAGGTCCAGTTGATAGTAGAAAGCGCTAGAGCACAAGTCGTTATACACTCCTGGAAATGGAAAAAAGAACACATTGACACCGGTGTGTCAGACCCACCATACTTGCTCCGGACACTGCGAGAGGGCTGTACAAGCAATGATCACACGCACGGCACAGCGGACACACCAGGACCCGCGGTGTTGGCCGTCGAATGGCGCTAGCTGCGCAGCATTTGTGCACCGCCGCCGTCAGTGTCAGCCAGTTTGCCGTGGCATACGGAGCTCCATCGCAGTCTTTAACACTGGTAGCATTCCGCGACAGCGTGGACGTGAACCGTATGTGCAGTTGACGGACTTTGAGCGAGGGCGTATAGTGGGCATACGGGAGGCCGGGAGGACGTACCGCCGAATTGCTCAACACGTGGGGCGTGAGGTCTCCACAGTACATCGATGTTGTCGCCAGTGGTCGGCGGAAGGTGCACGTGCCCGTCGACCTGGGACCGGACCGCAGCGACGCACGGATGCACGCCAAGACCGTAGGATCCTACGCAGTGCCGTAGGGGACCGCACCGCCACTTCCCAGCAAATTAGGGACACTGTTGCTCCTGGGGTATCGGCGAGGACCATTCGCAACCGTCTCCATGAAGCTGGGCTACGGTCCCGCACACCGTTAGGCCGTCTTCCGCTCACGCCCCAACATCGTGCAGCCCACCTCCAGTGGTGTCGCGACAGGCGTGAATGGAGGGACGAATGGAGACGTGTCGTCTTCAGCGATGAGAGTCGCTTCTGCCTTGGTGCCAATGATGGTCGTATGCGTGTTTGCCGCCGTGCAGGTGAGCGCCACAATCAAGACTGCATACGACCGAGGCACACAGGGCCAACACCCGGCATCATGGTGTGGAGAGCGATCTCCTACACTGGCCGTACACCACTGGTGATCGTCGAGGGGACACTGAATAGTGCACGGTACATCCATACCGTCATCGAACCCATCGTTCTACCATTCCTAGACCGGAAAGGGAACTTGCTGTTCCAACAGGACAATGCACGTCCGCATGTATCCCGTGCCACCCAACGTGCTCTAGAAGGTGTAAGTCAACTACCCTGGCCAGCAAGATCTCCGGATCTGTCCCCCATTGAGCATGTTTGGGACTGGATGAAGCGTCGTCTCACGCGGTCTGCACGTCCAGCACGAACGCTGGTCCAACTGAGGCGCCAGGTGGAAATGGCATGGCAAGCCGTTCCACAGGACTACATCCAGCATCTCTACGATCGTCTCCATGGGAGAATAGCAGCCTGCATTGCTGCGAAAGGTGGATATACACTGTACTAGTGCCGACATTGTGCATGCTCTGTTGCCTGTGTCTATGTGCCTGTGGTTCTGTCAGTGTGATCATGTGATGTATCTGACCCCAGGAATGTGTCAATAAAGTTTCCCCTTCCTGGGACAATGAATTTACGGTGTTCTTATTTCAGTTTCCAGGAGTGTATGTACTGAAAGGTGATTAAAGCCAAAGATAAGTTCAGATGAATATTTTACAAAGGCCCTAACGGTGTTCAGAATAGGATAGGTTGCATACAACTGGCGGTGGCGTGTCTGTTGCTGTTACAAGTAGTCTGTATTGAGCGAAATTCAAGTTCCTGTGAACTATCATTGGTAGAGGTTATGACTGACAACCGGACAAGTTAATAACTAATTCATTTTACTGACCTCTCCACTGAGATAATACAGTTGCTGAACCGTTCAAAGATCGAGTCTTATTTCATACAGTTATACTTGGTAGTGACTTCAATCTATCCTCGATATGTTGGTCGAAAATAAATTTTTAAAAACGGTGATATCAAAAAACATCGTCTGAAATCGTACTAAATGTTTTCTCCGAAAATTATTGTGAACACTTAGTTCAGGAGCCCAGTAGATTGTAAATGTATACGGCTGTATACTCGAAGCATTATGACAGATTCAGGGATTAGTGGTCGAAAGGTCGTTGTAGCGAGACTGAATAGCGTAACATCCATACCCACCATAAAATAAACGCAATATATATCTATTTCAGAAAGCAGATAAAAATTTGCTTGACGCCTTCCTAAGAGACAGTCCCATTCCTTCCGAAGCAATTATGAAAGTGAAGACCAGACGTGGCTTAAACTCGAAGAAAACTGTCGACAGCTTTGGAGATAAGAGAGGGAAGTGACCCCTCACGGTACACAAAACAGGTCAGCACTCTGTTGCAGAAGCAGCGAAAAGAGCATGCCAAATTTAAAAGAGGGCAAAATCTCCAACACTGGCGAAGTTAAACAGAATTTCGTAATTTAGTGCGAACTTGGATGGAGATTCTTTTAATTATTTCCAGAAGTATCGAAATCTGGTAGAATGTCAAATGAGATTCTGGTCGTATGTGAAGTACACCAGAGGAAAAACACAATAAATACCTTCACTGGGCGATGGCGGAGTTACTAAATGCTGTTTTCCGAAATCCCTTCACCAAAAAAGACAAAGTAAATATTCCTGAATCCGAATCAAGAAGTGCTGCTAAGATGAGTGATCGTGCACAGTGCGCAATGTCATTTTAAGTGAAGGATATCTGGTTAAATGCAAGAGAGGGCCTAAAGGACAGGTGATACATTGTTGTTGTTGTTGCGGTCTTCAGTCCTGAGATTGGTTTGATGCAGCTCTCCATGCTACTCTATCCTGTGCAAGCTTCTTCATCTCCCATTACCTACTACAGCCTACATCCTTCTGAATCTGCTTAGTGTATTCATCTCTTGGTCTCCCTCTACGTTTTTTAGCCTCCACGCTGCCCTCCAGTACTAAATTGGTGATCCCTTGATGCCTCAGAACATGTCCTACCAACCGATCCCTTCTTCTGGTCAAGTTGTGCCACAAACTCCTCTTCTCCCCAATTCTATTCAATACCTCCTCATTAGTTATGTGATCTACCCGTCTAATCTTCAGCATTTTGTCCAAACTATTTATCGTCCATGTTTCACTTCCATACATGGCTACACTCCATACAAACACTTTCAGAAATGATTTCCTGACACTTAAATCTATACTCGATGTTAACAAATTTCTCTTCTTCAGAAACGCTTTCCTTGCCATTGTCAGTCTACATTTTATGTACTCTCTACTTCGACCATCATCAGTTATTTTGCTCCCCAAATAGCAAAACTCCTTTACTGTTTTAAGTGTCTCATTTCCTAATCTAATTCCCTCAGCATCACCCGACTTAATTCGACTACATTCCATTATCCTTGTTTTGCTTTTGTTGGTGTTCATCTTATGCCCTGCTTTCAAGACATTGTCCATTCCGTTCAACTGCTCTTCCAAGTCCGTTGCTGTCTCTGACAGAATTACAATGTCATCGGCGAACCTCAAAGTTTTTATTTCTTCTCCATGGATTTTAATACCTACTCCGAACTTTTCTTTTGTTTCCTTTACTGCTTGATTAATATACAGATTGAATAGCATCGGGGAGAGGCTACTACCCTGTCTCACTCCCTTCCCAACCACTGATTCCCTTTCATGTCCGTCGACTCTTATAACTGCCATCTGTTTTCTGTACAAATTGTAAATAGCCTTTCGCTGCCTGTATTTTACCCCTGCCATCTTCAGAATTTGAAAGAGAGTATTCCAGTCAACATAATCAAAAGCTTTCTCTAAGTCTACCAATGCTAGAAATGTAGGTTTGCCTTTCCTTAATCTTTCTTCTAAGATAAGTCGTGGGGTCAGTATAGGTGATACATATCCATACAAAAGTAAATAAAAGTTCACCGATAGGTTTAATACTGGCGTGGCGGGTTACTGCTGTGCTCCGTGCCTCGCTGATGATTTGTTACTGAGGCATCTGCAATACAACTTGGAACGGGCACAGAACTGCACTCGAAGATGCAATAATTGGTTGTGACGGGGTCGCCTTAGGGCAGCGCATTTTCCTGCGCGGGATTCATCCGGAGCGCAGGAGACGCGACTGCACACGTCCGCTCTATCGACATTCGGCTCCTGGGAACTGAGATCGCAGCACATTCAGCGGCGGTCCCACAGGACTGCGCCGCCTCTCACAGGGCTGCTGCCACAGCACTGGGCGCCGCGCCGGGTAGCAACAAGATTACAGCGCGCCTTTCGTCTTCTTAACTCCGTGTCCACACATTTTTTCTTTATTTATTTTTCTCGCTTCTGGGGGATAGTGTGTATCAGCTAACAGCTTTCACAGCAAGTGTCGTTGTACGCACTAAGGGGTTAAAAATGTCCGTATACAAAATCCTTTTCCTTCCAGGGAAGCTCGAAATGCAACGAATTTTTTAAATTTTAGTGCAGAGTTTAGTATTAGGAAAGCTTTCCACCGAACACTAATGCAGTGAAAGATTTTCTCCAACGTGATAATTTTTGTGAGTGTCCGCAGCTGAAGTAGTTCGGGAAGACACTGACGAAGTCTGGCCTTTTTCTATTAATTCAAACGACCGCTTTCAATGCAGTGCGTCTCATTATCAAATTTTATCTGTACAACAGTTAAAAAAGCAAACCCAGTCAGTAAATACAGAGTGGAACTTGTGAGAATCACAAAACACTGAAACCCACATGGATAATTATGTTGTAAGGCCAAATTAACCCTGCTGTTGTAAGGTAATATATAGTAGTTGAGAATTCTTGCCATCATGGGAGCCAATTCACCTGCCATGTTCTGTGATACAATTACTTCTCTTTGTTATGCATGGGATATGCTTATATATGGTTCAAATGGCTCTGAGTACTATGGGACTCAACTACTGAGGTCATCAGTCCCCTAGAAATTAGAACTACTTAAACCTAACTAACCTAAGGACATCACACACATCCATGCCCGAGGCAGGATTCGGACCTGCGACCGTAGCGGTCGCGCGGTTCCAGACTGTAACGCCTAGAACCGCTCGGTCACTAAGGCCGGCATGCTTATATATATTTTGGCTCACAGACGGCTTATATTCGCATAGACCTACATATCACAATGTCACTTTCGTAGACTACAGATAAGCACGCCTGCCGCTTTGAAGCAATATGCTGATATTTGACTTTAAAATATGCCTTGTGTTTCAGTATTTAGACATTCACTAGCCAAATATACGCATTTACAGTTATGCAAAGGTATCTCAACTATCTCTGGCATCTACAAGAAATATCTGAATTTTAGTCTCACAAGACAATGATCTAGATAAAAGCTGTTTGGTCCAAAAGGCTCTGTTTACATACGCCACCGAAAATCACTCGACTTACTGGTTCCAAAAAAATACAACACTCACTAATGGTGGTGGGGTTTTCTCCAAAATTTCAAATTTTACAGAAGTTATTTATACAGTTTTCAATACCATTTATTACATATCAACTTTTATACGAAAAATATTTTTTATATATCATCGTTTCGAAGGTACTGCCCCATAACCTGAAATGCCAAATTACCTTTTGGGGCATAAGTGACATTGGGCCCAGTTTCATCGAGATCGTTTAATGACACTTCGGGATGTTCCCTTGTAAGTAAAACTATAGGACAGCAAATATTCTCTAATATCGCAAAACTCTAACGGGGTAAGCCGGGAATGTGTAGGTGTGTAGTTCCCAGACGGGGGTGTTTGAGGGTGCCAATGTGTTGTCTGAACCATTTATTGCTAATCACACATGAACACAGAGCAAAGTATCGACAGCAGGCAGCAGGTGGTGCCCCTTGGACCCGATAAAGCTAGCACGGACACGCCGGAAGTGTGAAACAGAATGATGGAGCAGCAACAAGACAGCAATTAGCCAGGGATAGGCACGCGCTCTGAGCAGGACTACCTGGGTGATGAGCACGGGGCTGCAGGCTGGTGAGTGGCAGGGAGTCCCCCAGGGCGTGGATCTGGCTGCAACTCGTTGCGTGGCCCGGGCTGTGAGGGTGTGCCAGAATGCTGGCTCCTTAGGCTCAGGCGTTCAGAGGGTGGTCGTCGGTCCGTGGCCCAGAGACGACGGTCATGGCTTCACCATAAGTATAGCGACGACCGGCATGGGTTTTGGGTCATAGTGTGGCGAGCTGTACCCATGACCACGGGCTGGATATGGGGGTTTAACGTGGCTGACTTCGTAGTTGAGTTCTTGTTTCTGTGTCACTTGGAAACATCTGGAACAGAGGCCGATGACTGGGGTCTAGCTGTTGTCGGGAGGCAGTGTCCTAGCCAATGCCTTGCAGGAGTGGACGGCACGGAAACAGCAGATTCTCTGCATAGAGTGTGTGTAGTCATGCTGAGTTATTCTGTAGTTTCCCAACAGGAGAAAGACCAGACTACCTACAGGAACCAAGGTGAACTATGGGAGCAGCATCCCCCACAATGTCGGATGATGGTCTGCTTCCCTGACCCACTGGTTAGGCCATCAGGAGGCTGTATGGTGACGCCAATCAGTCTTGACTTGGATCGTGGCTCTGCAGCTATGTTCCTCAGGTGCTGTTCCACAGGAGATTGTAGCTGGCTAGACAAACAGGAGGCACACTGTCATACGTGTATCCTCCAGGCTGGATGGCTGCTAACTGAGTAGGTCCTCCATCAGAACAGCAGTGATATTTATACAGGCTGGCTCTAGTTGCCGTCACGCTTTCGTATGAAGCAGCTGCACAACGATTGGAATTCACGATATCCAGTTTCATGGTGCTATACGATAAGTTCGTTGATCTGAAAAAAAAAAAAAAAAACGTATGGGGCCTGAAGGTGGCTAAATGAATTGCCGAATCGGTTGCTTTCAGAATAAAATATCTTAAAGTGTACGGCTGTTGGTAAAGTTTAATGACTTGAAAAGCTTAAGTTCGGATGGTCACGCGGAATCTAAGAAGATAAACCAATAAACAAAAAAAAATTGAAATTGATTGTGTGAAACTTGACCGTGTTGGTCAGAAAGTTGATTATTTTATTTACTTAATTAACGTCAACAGGTATAGACCTTCAGGCTCGCTCTTACTCCTTCACCTACGTCACTGTTTTTGAATAGTGTTAGTGCTGTAATAAAATCGTTATGAACAGATTATACTTTCCTCTTTACTTTATATTATAGAAATTCCGATTGAATAAAACTTTAATACTAAGTGCATTCAGTCACATAAGTCTTCTGAAAAACACGATGTAATTAATATATTGTTACAGATGATACGTCAGCATAATGAATCACAGCGTAAGACTCCAGTGTGAGTTGAGAAATATCAGAAAAGCATAGAGATAGTATAATACAAACAATTTTTTAAATTTAGATTCACCAATGACATTTTTTGTAAAGTATTATAAGCATACAAATTTAAAATATTACACCAAACTATGTACTTTTCACAGATAAACCGAAAATGGCAATCACATCGGAATACGCCTGTTGCAATAAACGATATAATGAGCCACAGCAGCGGCTTTGGTTGGGTTTTAGTTTATTTTAGCATTACACTTGTAAGAGCATACGTCATATGAACAACTTAAGTGTTCCAGGTAACACCATCAATGTGATAACGTGTAACGATTTTAAAAACACACGGAGAAATAGAACACATAACCGCAGTCGAGATACAGGCTGTGATCAAAAAGCAATTTGTATGAATAGAGTTCTACGGAAGGTAGGTATTTTTACAGGCAAGCGGCAGCTTTAGCTTACATATTCTGCCATTCCGCTTATAATTAATGAACAGCTGTGACACTGGCACTTTCTTGGTCAGTATCTGTAAAATTATTTATCCTTATAATGTGCGCTGATGTTGCATAAGCTGCTCTTGATTTTGAGTTCTGATAATTTGCATGTGGAATGACGACTGTGATTTATGCTGTAATAAACATTCTGCAAATGTGCAGTGATTTGAGCCATACCTCCAAGGTCTGATACATTCTTCATAAATGTCCAAACATTCCTGTTACCCATTTCTACGTGTGACATTTGAGTTGAAGACGTAAGTTGATGGTGTTGAGACAGCAACCAACCACAAATTTATTTCAAGTTGCCCGCATCTCGTGGTCGTGCGGTAGCGTTCTCGCTTCCCACGCCCGGGTTCCCGGGTTCGATTCCCGGCGGGGTCAGGGATTTTCTCTGCCTCGTGATGGCTGGGTGTTGTGTGCTGTCCTTAGGTTAGTTAGGTATAAGTAGTTCTAAGTTCTAGGGGACTTATGACCACAGCAGTTGAGTCCCATAGTGCTCAGAGCCATTTGAACCATTTCAAGTTTCTTTATTCAAAAGGTACCGTTACCGGTTTCGAATCATTACTGGTCATCGTCAGATGGCTTTTATGCTTTAATTATGACATGTGGTGCATTTTTTATTGATTAGTTGTCCTAAAATATAAATAATATATAATTATAAGCACGCCACACAGATGGTTGCGTTACAGATTTGCATTGGGATGTGACTTACGTGAAACGTCGATTTGGAGTATTTGTTTTTATAGTATTCGTCCAACAAATGATGTTCGTAGTTTCTGCCACATTCTTATCGTTGCACACATAACTTTGTATAATTGAGCACGAAGTGCTCACGTAAGTCACATCCCAACGCAAATCTGTAACGCAACCTTCTGTGTGGCGTGCTTATAATTATGTATTATTTATATTTTAGGACAACTAATCAATAAAAAACGCACCACACGTTCTAAGGAAGGCATGAAAGCCATCTGAGGCTGAATTGTAATGATTCGAAACCGGTAACGGTACCTTTTGAATAACGGAACTTAAAATAAATTTGTGGCTGGTTGCTGTCTCAACACCATCAACATTTGTCTTTAAATAACAGCAACGGTCTCCAACCATGTCATCATATAACAAAACTGCATTTGGGTTGATATATGCCTGTTGCTTGGTACTTTCACTCTTGAGTGCTGAGTTAGTTAAATACAATTAAAGGTTGTGTGTTGATTTACTCGTAAAAGATCGGTATTGTAGTTGTAAATTGTCGTAGCTGTGTTGTGAAAGAACCAGAGCTCCAAGTGCTAATAGAAAAACCTTCAACTCAAATCGTTATAGGTACGGGAAGCTGGCTAAAGATGGATATATGTCCAATCGAAATTTTTTCGAAGTACGTAACCGTGATCATAAAGGATAGATTAAATACAGTTGGTGGTGAAGTGTTTATTGCTGTCAGAGTAATTTACCTTGTAGTGAAATTGAAGAAAATGGTGCATGTGAGTTAGTATGGGTAGAGGTTATACTTGACAACCGGAATAAATTAATAATTGGTTCGTTTTACCAACTCCCTTTTTCAAATGATACAGTTTCTGAAAAGTTCAAAGAAAACTTGATCCTTATTTCGAATAGTTACCCTTCTCACACAATTATAGTTGGTGGTGTCTTCAATATACTCTCGATATGTTGGCAAAAATACACGTTTACTGCCGGCAGCAGGAATGAAACGTCAACCGAAATTGTTCTGAATGCTTTCCCAGAAAATTATTTCGGACAGTTAGTTCAGGAGCGACTCGAAGTGTAAATGGTTGCGAAAACATACATGACCTCTCAGCAACAAATAATTTTGAGCAAATAGGGAGCTTCATCGCGAGTACAGGGGCTGGTCATCACAAAGGCAGTTGTAGCGAAACTGAATACCGTAACATCCAAACCCACCAAAAATAAACGCAAAACACATCTATTTTAAAAAAGCGGATAAAAATTCGCTTGGCGCTTTCTGGAGAGACGTTTCCACTCCTTACGATTTGACTATGTAATCGTAGACCGGCTGTGGTTTGACTTCAAAGGAATAGTATTGACGGCATTTGAGAGGTATATACTACAGGGTGTCCAGAAAAGGACTCCCTGATTTCAAAATTAAATATCTCGAAGACAAAGATCGATAGAGGAATGCAGTAAACGGTATCTTTATTGTGAAAGCTGTAAGAAGTTTATACATCAGTTTGAATTAATAGTTACAAAAGCTGCTAACAGATGGCGCTATAATTGCCATACGTAATGCCTAGTATAAATAGTGATCCGAAGCCCAGAGCGATCAGTTCCACTATTGAAACGTGAAAGGAGGTTAGCGTACCGAAGGAAGAGATTAAAACCATGTACTCCATTGAACAACGCGTTTTTCTGGTGCTAGAGTACCACAGGTTAGAAGAGAGTCCTACGGCAACAAGGCGAAGTTTTCAAGCACGATTTAATGTTCCAAAAGGACCCGATGCGAAAACCATTCGTACTCTCTTCGCAAAATTTCAACGAACAGGCAGCGTAACTGATGATCTAGTGGGCCTTTTGGCCGCAAGCAAACCGCAGTTACGCCTGAAAATATCGCCACAGTTTCTGTAATTATTCAGCGAAATGCAATGTCATCCGTCCGTGGAATTGCATCTGAGACTAGTTTGAAGCACGCAGAAAATACTGAGAAAGAGCCTACACATGTTTCCATTCAAAATTCAAACGCACCAGGCCATACCCGTACGAGCTGTGCAACAAAGGGTTGCCTTTGCTAATCAAATGCTCACAATGATTGATAGTGAAGGATTTGACGTTGGCTGCATCTGGTTTACAGATGAAGCACATTTCCACCTGAATGGATACGTGAATAAGCAGAACTGACGATTTTGGGGTTCCGAAAAGCCATATTGGTGTCAAGCGAAACCCCTGTATTCTCCTAAAGTTACTGTGTGGGTTGCAGTATGCAGCAGAGGCATTATTGGCCCTTTTTTTCATTCGAGAAACGGTCACTGGAGCACGTTACGTTGCAATTTTGGAACAATTTGTCGCCACACAGCAAGCGTTAGAGGATCGACCAGGTACTGAATGGTTTGTGCAAGATGGAGCCCGACCACATTGGACCGAACAAGTGTTTCGCTTTCTTGAGGAATACTTCGGGAATCGAGTCATTGCTTTGGAATATCCCAAATTTACTGGTGCAGGCATCGATTGGCCTCCATATTCGCCGGATTTGACTCCCTGTGACTTTTTTTTTGTGGGGCACAGTGAAAGACATGGTCTACCCGAAGCATCCCGCCACGCTGGACGAGCTTGAATCGGCGATCTCTGTAGCATGTGAATCCATTTCGGTTGAGACACTACGAAATGTGATGGCGAATTTCATTCTTCGTTTGCGCCACCTCTGTAGTGCCAATGGTGAACATTTTGAAAACATTGTGATGTGATTGTTTGCAAATATTGTTTTCATACGATTGTTTTACTTATGTATGCTGATATGAGCTGTACAGCGTGCAACGCCATCTGTTAGCAGCTTTTGTAACTATTATTTCAAACTTCTGTATAAACTTCTTACAGCTTTCACGATAAACATACCGTTTACTGCATTCCTCTATCATCTTTGTTTTCGAGATATTTAATTTTGAAATCAGGGAGCCCTTTTCTGGACACTCTGTACATACATTAATAAGAGGTGATACTGATCCCCAATGCTACACAAAACGGGTCAGAACAATGTTACAGAATCAACGAAAAAAGCATTTCAAATTTAAAAGAAAGCAGAATCAAGAGATTGGGGAAGTTTAACAGCAGCTCGAAGTTTATCTCGAACTACATTGCGAGATGCTTTAAATGTTATCCTGAACGCAACTCTGTCACGAAATCTCAGCAGCCCTCCCAGACTGTTTGCAGGTGATACAGTCATTTACCGTACTCTGAAGACCTCAGATGATCAGAACAAATTGTAAAATGATCCAGACAAGATACGCGTCTGGTGCGAAAAGTGGCAATTGATTCTAAATACTGAGAAGTGTGAAGTCATCCACATGAGTACTAAAAGAAGTCTGGCAAAATTTCGGTTACACGATAAATCACACAAATCTAAATGCTGTAAATTCAACTAAATATTTAGGGATTACAGTTACGAACAACTTAAACTGGAACGATCACACAGGTAATGTTGTGGGTAAAGCAAACCGAAGACTGCGATTTATTGGCAGAGTACTTAGAAAGTGCAACAGATCTGCTAAAGAGAATGCTTCCACCATGCTTGTCCGCCATCTTTTGGAGTACTGCCATGCGGTGTGGGATCCGCATCAGTGGGATTGACGGATGATACCGAAAAAGTTCAAAGGAGGTCAGCTCGTGTTGTATTATGGTGAAACAAGGGAGGGAGTGCCACGGAAATGGATGTGAATTGGGGTGACAATCACTAAAACAAAGGCGTTTTTCGTTGCGGCAGGATTTCCTCATGATGTTTCGATCACTAAATTTGTCCTCCAAATGCGGAAATATTCTGTTGGCGCTCACCTATATAAGGAGGCATAATCATCACGATAAAATAAGAGAAATCAGAGCTCGCACCGAAGGATTTAGGTGGTCGTTTATCTCGCCCGTCGTTCGTGATTGGAACTGTAGAGAAACAGCTTGAAGGTGGTTCGATCAACCCTCTGCCAGACAAATAATTGTGAACTGCAGAGTAATCGTGTGGACGCAGATACAGACAAAACCCTTGTTTCTTTAGAATGTTCGCAACTGTATCTGATAATATATCTGTGTATGTCCTCTTCTGTGATGTAGTCGGCATGTGTATATGTTGTCTTAGTGTTTGTTTTTGTGTTTCCCTGAATTGTGCTAGTGTTGTTTTTGTTCTGTATTTTACCTTTAAATCTGTAATTCAACCTCTACTGTCTCTCTCTTACCCTTTGCTCACGGCTATTAGTTTTATTTTTCTGTCTTTTTCCCACAGTTCTTATGGCTGAATCATAACAACAACATTAAAGATACTTCTTAGTCTAGATCTGAAAATCTTATAAATGTCACTTGCCTTTTACAGTTCCACCAAATCCTGGTAAACGATTTACATCTTTTTCAACGGTTATTGAGGTAACTAAATTAAGCAGTTATATTTCTGCTGATGGAGCATGTAGATCAGGGTGACTGTGTTAAAGTACAGAACATCTGAACAAAGGATTACACAAAGTCTTAGATAAAATGTCAGAGCCAGAGGTCACACAATTCTGGTGATGAAGTAATAGATAATCTCTTAATGTCATATAAAAGCTCTCCAATTTCAGATATTCATTAGATTTTTACATCCATCTGTAAAGAATAGGAAGAGGATTTGCAGTTAACGTTCCATCGACATCATTGGGGACGAAGTACAAACTCGCATTAAATATGGATGGAAAAGAGTATGACTGATAGTCTTGCTATAGGAAACATCCTAGTTTTTCTACCTCTTAATTTGGAGAAAACTCGAGGCACCAAACATCTGGACTTAAACCCGTCTGTTCCAAACAGTATGCCTATTCTAATGCCTTAACCACAGTATCACGTAATTTCGACTCTGTAATTTACTGATGTACTGCCTCCTTGAATAAATCTTAATTGGAGAGGGTAAAGTGCTATTCTTAATTAAATAGTAAATATAGATTGAAAAAAGTTGTGGTTCCGATGAGGCTATATATTATTTGAATAAAATGGATTATTCACCACTAATGACCAACCGGATATTTGCGAGTGAACTGATGACATATGACGACATGAGCAAAGAGCAATACCACAGTGACAACAAATACATTTATACTGTCACGAATATACTAATTTTCGTTATATACAGTGTCGACGACGTATTTAGAACATGGTTATCACATGTACATGTAAATACTGGGTTTTATTGCTTTATTTTTTTTTCTCTTTTAGTATACTCATGACAGAGTAGCCATATCGGTTATTAACCTATTTGTAGATATTTGTTGTCATTAATTTCCTCATATACGTGTGTTTTTATATTTACTGTGTACCCTGGAAAGAGGCCGTTAGTTTGAAATTAGCCAATAGTGGTGAATAAAGCCTCTTATTCAAACGATACACAGCATCTGCGGGGTCGTGGTGGACCCAAGCGTACGGAAAGCGATTGTATAAGAAAGAAGAGTGTACATAATTATGGTTTCCCCGCAAGCCTTATGTCCCTGTTATTAAATCTCAAGTTTGTTTATTAATTGCCACTGAAGTCCATATTTCTTGGACTAAAGCACACTTTCAACTATTTTTTCATTTATTTTTCTTGTCTGGTATGAAATTCCAAAATGTAACAGAAAATGAATTGGCTATACTCTTCTCTAGCGTGCACTTATAATTTATCTCCGTTTGCTTGTCTCCCATTCTCGTTTTCACACTTCCCGTACTTCTGCACGTTTCCTCTTTATGCTCTTACATTTCCCGCAGTATTTACATTGGCATTGTCGTAAAACAGAGACTTGAGCTGAATGTCAGCTATCAGTATTAATGTTACGTACTTCATCCTTCGGGTGCAGCCACTGCGATCTACAGGATTTAATATCTACTGTGCGTTACTCTGTAGCCAACTGCCACTTCGCAGTGAGTCAACGATATTATTAGCACATTGTTGTATGTGAGAAGGCAAATCACTTAGCGATATATTTACAAAACTACTTTTGACATCTACTGTTCGAGAAATCTCTTTGATTTCATGTAAGTAAGAGTGTTGGTTCTGATTGTCATTACCTCAGTAACATTCAACACTATGACTTTTTTGAACAAATAGATTTATTTTATCAGACCAATTGTGTGATTGGATTGAAGAGTTCCTAGATAACAGAACGCAGAATGTGATTCTCAATGGAGAGAAGTCTTCTGAAGTAAGAGTGATTTCAGGTGTGCCGCAGGGGAGTGTCGTAGGACCGTTGCTATTCACAATATATATAAATGACCTTATGGATAACATCGTAAGTTCACTGAGGCTTTTTGCGGATGATGCTGTGGTATATCGAGAGGCTGTAACAGTGGAAAATTGATTGAAATCCAGGAGGATCTGC
This sequence comes from Schistocerca nitens, assembly GCF_023898315.1. Taxonomy (NCBI): domain Eukaryota; kingdom Metazoa; phylum Arthropoda; class Insecta; order Orthoptera; family Acrididae; genus Schistocerca; species Schistocerca nitens. The sequence continues at coordinate 915,212,621 of NC_064616.1, forward strand.
AGCGAATTGACGGATGGTGCAGGGACTGGCAATTGAATCTCAATGTAGACAAGTGTAATGTGCTGCGAATACATAGAAAGAAAGATTCTTTATCATTTAGCTACAATATAGCAGGTCAGCAACTGGAAGCAGTTAATTCCATAAATTGTCTGGGAGTAGGCATTAGGAGTGATTTAAAATGGAATGATCATATAAAGTTGATCGTCGGTAAAGCAGATGCCAGACTGAGATTCATTGGAAGAATCCTAAGGAAATGCAATCCGAAAACAAAGGAAGTAGGTTACAGTACACTTGTTCACCCACTGCTTGAATATTGGGATCCGTATCAGATAGGGTTGATAGAAAAGATAGAAAAGATCCAACGGAGAGCAGCGCGCTTCGTTACAGGATCATTTAGTAATCGCGAAAGCGTTACGGAGATGATAGATAAACTCCAGCGGAAGACTCTGCAGGAGAGACGCTCAGTAGCTCGGTATGGGCTTTTGTTGAAATTTCGAGAACATACCTTCACCGAGGAGTCAAGCAGTATATTGCTCCCTCCTATGTATATCTCGCAAAGAGACCATGAGGATAAAATCAGAGAGATTAGAGCCCACACAGAGGCATACCGACGATCTTTCTTTCCACGAACAATACGAGACTGGAATAGAAGGGAGAACCGACAGAGGTACTCAAGGTACCCTACGCCGCACACCGTCAGGTGGCTTGCGGTGTATGGATGTAGATGTAGATGTTTGTGACACAATAGGTATAACATTTAATGCATTTAAAGGGCCATACGTAATGAAATATTTGCGTTCACGAACCGCTTTCAGTTAGTAGCTTAAACATCAGCACCACTACTGCATTATGTTGGTAATTGATGTCAATGTCAATGATATTACAGAGAGACTACGTAATGCTTTTTTTTTTACATTATAAAGGATCAGAAATCTTTGTCAGGTACACAAATACTTGTGCTACACACTTGTATCACAAGAAACATTGGCATTTTAAGTTATAACCGAGTGGGGTGGTGAGAAGACTCGTCTTCTGGAGACTGAGCGCGGTGGCTGAGGCACTGCTAAAACACTCAACTTGCATTCCGGACGCCATTGAAACCTCCGCCCGACAAACCAAATTTAGGATCTCCGTGGTACTGCCTTGCCTGCTGCCGCTCAACCACCTTCCTGCTTGTGGCACCGTTCGGCTATCCACTTCATTTTAAATATGGACTATTGCTTTTAGCGCGCTATTCATTTACGGCTTGACGTGAATGACGGAGAGGGGCTCTAAGGCAGTTACGTTCCCGCTATGACTTGTTAAAAAGAATCCTTATCACCTAAGGATGCGTCTTCAATTGGCGCGAAACGGTGGTGATTTAATAAAAAGTATTTTACAGCCAGTGCGGATCATTTCATTCAAAACAAGTATATGTACTTTGTTTTGCGTATGAGAGCTGCTGCGGTCTGAGAACTCTGCATCAGTGTAACAGCGCTGCAGGTCCAGCAAATTAGTTTCTATCGTCACCTACCATATTATCCAAAGACAGAAAATAATTTCATAGCAATAATATGAAAATTTGATTCGCCCTCCGCCAGCTGCCAAAGCTTTGAAGAATTTATTTCCAACTGGTTGCATATAATTATTGTTAAGCTTAAGCTCAACGAGCATTCATATCTGTGTGTTGGAAAAAATATTTTTGCAATTAGTTTCGATTATTTCTATACATATGTAAACATTTTCTATCGTTTTAGCGCAGATGTCGTTTTGCATAAACCAGGGTCACTACTAGCAGTTATACAGAAATAAAAGAATTCTGTGGTAGCGTTCATTGAGATTGTCTTTAACACGGCTGAATTACTTCCATCTTTTGAGTGTATAAGATCCATTACTGCAACTAAGTAGAAGGCTAATTGATCGCCACACGCAACCTTTTATATGTGAAACATTGTTAGTAACCTGTAATACGTACTTTTATTCTTATTATACAACGTGTTCGGAAATTCCCGTTACAGACTTCTAGAACTTGTAGACGGAAGTGAGTACATAATACTTTAAATAGGAACTCATGTCTGTGAACGTAACATTTCCGTTCTACAATGGTTTCAATTCAGATGTTTGACTCGCGCACTTCTGCTTCAGGAACTGAATTAGGCATGACGCAGTACACTTATTAGGTAATAGTTCGAAAGGAAACATAACGAAACATCTATTTATCACGTTTGTTTGTGTTAACACTTGAGCATTGGGTGTTTACATCATTCCAAAACAAAACAGAACCCAGCATACTGTATGTACAGAACAGTACTGATTCTTTACAACAGCGGCTCGATGTGGAGACCACCAACGTTGTTACAGACATTGTACCTGCGAAGCATGATCCGGTACACACTCTCCATCCCACCCGGAGTCTCTTCAATTTCTAGTGCAGCGATCAGAAGTTGTGCCGTTACATCTTCTTCTATTTCTACAGGAGTCTCGTAATTTAAACACAAACAAATGTGCGTAAGTAATTAAAGAATGTGTCGTTATATTTCCTTTTAAATTAATACCTAATAATTGTACTACATCCTGCCTAATTCAATTCCTCAAGCAGAGGTTGTAACGTCGCGAGTCAAACTGCAATAGCATTTTATTGCAGTAAGCTACCTTGCAGTACGGGCTCGTAGCATTGGACTCGGTGGCGGTGACAACCGCTTGTATCTCGGCGTGATTCACTCGTATCAGTTACAGCGACAGCCTATTTAAACCCTTAAGAATCTAAATAAACTATACTAAATCTTATTCCATTTCCAAAAAAGAAAAACTTTATATTTAGCGTTCTGTTATAAAAAGAAAGCTGGTTGCAAAATCTCAGCTTTCTGGCTGGGATACTTTCAAAGTTAGAGAAAATTATCAAAAATACCGAAAACCGACACTAGTAAGATTAAAGTCAGTTCGGATGCATAACAGTTTGTCCTTTGCTATCAGATGGAATCATTGTTGACGTTTACAAAATGTTTGGCCAGTATGTTTGAATTTTTATACTTGAATAACGTTCACTATTTTTCGTTTTCTTAATACAGAATTCAGTAACAATCCATATTCATTTAATAACTATTTGTTTTGTTGTGTAAATAAATGAGAGTAAATGAGAGTGTGTATGCGGGACATAAGTAAAGATTCAATATTATCTCCTGTTAAACATTAGCCGGCCGTGGTGGCCAAGCGGTTAAAGGCGCTACAGTCTGGAACCGCGCGGCCGCTACGGTCGCAGGTTCGAATCCTGCCTCGGGCATGGATGTGTGTGATGTCCTTAGGTTAGTTAGGTTTAAGTAGTTCTAAGTTCTAGGGGACTGATGACCTTAGAAGTTAAGTCCCATACTGCTCAGAGCCATTTGAACCTGTTAAACATTATGTAACTTGGTCATGGGAAAGTGTGCAACAAGCTGTTGCAACGAAAGCTATAGTTCCCCTTACTTGCTGATGACGTATGTCCAAGTGTGCTTGTTTTTGTAAGAAGGCAGCCAGAATAGTTATTTGTAGAGTAATGTTTTTCTAAAGTTATTTCAAGATTAGTTTTCGTTTGGTTTGGTGGAACATTTTATTAATATCTGCATCATAAAATGACGTAAATGCACCTGTGAATGTTGGTTGGAGCAAACCAGTTTAGGCGCGAATATGATCTTGAAAGATTGATGTGACTGGCTGTTCATTTGATCAACCAATCAGTGTGAAGTCTTTCCCGAGCTCTATCAAGTAGTATATGCGCTGTGAGCAACTGCATTGAGGGACTCGTAGTCTTGCTGTCGGACGCGCAGGTAATGTTGAATGTGCTCGAAAAAAATTATATGTAAAATGAAGAAAGTACTGTTATTTCGCGTTCGGTTTATATCGCCGTGAAAGCAAATGCATTTACGGACAGATTGTGAAAATTTGAGGTTGTGAAGGAATTAGTTGGAGAAATAAACGCGTGTGAACTCTCGGCCTTTGTGAAGAATTCCGCGTGGCATACGAGTATTTCGTAATAGTTTACGGAATGGTTGGCGAGCAACTTCTTTTAAAGAAATCCACTTAAAAGGACCGAAAGTAAAACTCATGTTGTAGCTGAGTATAAACTGTGAAAAGCGCGTAACAATTCGGTTTGAACTTTGGTACATTTCTGGCTGTCTTGCGTGTGTACTAGATGGTATGAGCTCTGAGAGGAGGACAGTGATATTAGCTGTTAGTTTTAAATGCGGGCTGATGGCACCTATTTGATTTGGCATCTAAAGCAAAATAAAGAACTATTTGCCGAATTTTGACATTTTTCTAAGAGATGAAACAATCGCCCCTCACCCGAAAATTGTTATAAAATATTTACATGACATTTAGCTACAGAGTTAATGCGGACTGTGTTAACGTAAGTATTGACGATGTTTTTCTTCAACGCTGCTTTTAACATCGTCAAAAACAGTATTTGCGTTGCAGAGAAGCGGGTTGGGGACCAGACGCCTTACTGAGGTAGGTGGAACTTTTGTGGTTGACAGTACGACGAAAGAAGCAGTAAGCATTTATCCGAATTTTAACCCAGCAACGCCGCAAGGTGGATGAGTTAAACATCTGAACTGAAACAGTCATAGAACGGCAACGGTATGTTTTCAGACATGGGTTCCAATTCAAAATATTGTGTACTCATTCCCCTCTACACAAAAAAATAAAATAAATAAATAAATAAATAAAAATAAAATGGTTCAGATGGCTCTGAGCACTATGGGACTCAACATCTTAAGTCATCAGTCCCCTAGAACTTAGAACTACTTAAACCTAACTAACCTAAGGACATTACACACATCCATGCCCGAGGCAGGATTCGAACCTGCGACCGTTGCGGCCGCGCGGGTCCAGACTGTAGTGCCTAGAACCACAGGGCCACACCGGCCGGCCCCCTCTACAAGTTCTAGAATTTTCTAACGGGAATTTCCGAGAACCATTATGTGTATAACAGATATGCAATAAAACTTTCCTGTAAGCGTTTTATATTAGATTTTTGGCGTTAGTGTCCTAAGGTTAAAAACGACTTTTAGGAGCGCAGCTTACTCGGCTTTCACAATTTCGATTTTGTGAGGCCGTTTCTTCCAACCTTATTTAGTTATCTTGCACATTTTATTACGTCCTATTCTGAACTTTGGCGTGGGTAAGATAACTAAATAGCTACGTTGTGGCACATATGTGATGAGAAGACCAGACGAAATCGTGAGTGGAACCAAAAATTGTTAAACCGTAATATCACGTGTGCGCACAAAACTTACAGTATGTTTAACCGAACAACAAGGGAATAATCCCGAAAACTATAATATAAAACCTCGTTTCACGTTTTTTATGACGTATCTATACATGTATAATTATGAGTAAGAAGAAACGTATTACAGACAACTAAAGAAGCAAAATGCGTATGGAAAAAAAGCTTTTTGCTAAGACACAGAAACTGATCTTGCACAATAATAAGATAATAATAATCAGCCAGCGACTAATAAAAGGCAGATGATAGATAAAGTGATAACAGTGGGATAAACATGCAGCAGTATAAACATAGAAATGGCACGGAAAACCCGATAGCCATAGTTCAAATAGGTTTCTTGTGACCTGGGAGGTCTATTTCCCGAAGGCATACTCGCTCCGCCAAATTAGTTTGAGAACGTGCAGAAAACGCGATCGGAAGCGGACGAGTGAGAGAGCAGGCGAAGAGGAGCCTGCGTTTAATTAGGCTTCTTCGTGAGCGGTCGCGGCACAAGTACGTGGAACAGACGGCCCGGTGTTTAGGCAAGGCTAGGATTGCAAATGACAGCTGCGTCTTGCTGGAGCGGCGAGTGTTTGGACATGTACTTTGTTTGGGCAGCGAGCCGTCTTGTGTAACGTCCACGCAAACACCCAGACCTAGTGTCAAACGTAAATAAATACAGGTCGAGCGTAGCAGTCCCTGGATAACTAGTCCGCAGGGTAAATACGCTGGACGCTCGGCTGGGTTCAATGTGCTGTGCTTTTATCATTATGTTGAGGGGGAAGGAAGTTCAACAGTGACCAGTGAGAACAGGACACATGTGCCCTCGCTACAAAGGTGCGGCGCGGCGGCTTTGTCTTATTATGGCGGCTGTGCCAACAGCGCCCTCTCTGCACGGCCGCCTCGCTTTTTGTACGCGCCACGCGCCACAGCCCGCTTCTGCCTGCGGCCTTCCTGTTTCGCGGATACCCTTTGCATTAACAGCCGGCGAAATTCGACTGTAATATTCACTAAGATCTCGGCTCGCGAAGGAGCGCCGCTGACAAATTGTCGCGGACACCTCTGTTCTCTTGAGAACACCTTTCAGTTCCGCGCGTCATTGCAGGCGACTTCTATTTCGATTACAAATCGCCCTTTATATTATTAAACTTATTGTGTTTCACTGACGAAAGCACAACTTTTCAGAGAAACTGTAAAACAAGGATTATGTACTCGGGCAGCTATTTTACTGTTGACTATTATTTGAAATGTCGTCAGTTTTATTTAGTTATCTCCGATGAAACTGATCGACGGACGAGTAGAATATTCGTACTCATTTCGACTGCTAGTACCGTCATTACAATATATATGGTGTGTACGTCATATCTACCAGTCATATTCTTTAGAAAAAGGACAAGTATGAGTAGGATATGCGCTCTGAAGGTTCCGTAGAAACTTAATTACTTCTCTAAATGCATCATCTATAGATTTTTATGAGCCAGTTTGCGAGTACCAACATATGTGACTTAAATAGCCATATAGTTGACTGTACTGACTTAGAAGCTTACATTTTTTACAACGCCAAGGGGCCATAGAGCTTAAAATTAGACATAAAATTCAGCTTGATAACTCTACTTGTTCCTCAGAAAAAGAGATGTTAACAGACGGGCCGACAGACAGATGGACAACAAATGGCAAAAAAATCATATAATTCCAAATTAAGAATTTTCGAGTTTTTCCTTTACTTGTAGTGTGAAACCTTGCCTATTGCAAATTTCATGGTTCTACATAAACGAGAAATACCCTATAGATTTTCATGAGTGAGTCTGCGAGTGTCAAAATATGTGATATAAATGACTGCGTTGAATTGGAGGCTTAAATTTTTCACTCCGTCAAGGCACCGTAGACATTAGTATCTGACAAAAATTTCAACTTCATATCTCTATCCGTCCCTGAAAAAGGGGTCTCAACTGACGGACAACAAAGTGATTCCATAACAGTTCCGTGCCGGCCGCTGTGGCCAAGCGGATTTAGGCGCTTCAGTCCGGAACCACGCGGCTGGTCTAAGTCTAGGGGATTTATGACCTCAGACGTTAAGTCCCATAATGCATAGAGCCATTTGAACCCAACAGTTTCGTTTTTACCGACTGAGGAACAGAACTTTAAAAGATGACTATCGATCAGTAAGTGTGTGCTTCTGGGGTCGTTGTCACGGTCAATAAAATTCTTCGGGGTATGTGATTGCATTTTCAATGTGTAACAACACCCTGAGGAAGGCCATTTGCAACAGTGGCTGAAACGTGGGAGAATTTTACACATGGACTATGCGGTCGCATACCCAGATGAATTTTTTTAACTGTGACTATCGGTTTGCTAATCTGTAGGATATATTAGGAAAAGAAGAAAATGTTCCACACCTAATAACAAAGCAGCTCAAATCCCCCGTTAGTCCCTGTAAGGCTCTGTAAGTAATTTGCAAGTACATTAGCTTTGCTGTTAACCATCATTTACCACAGATCACTCGAGCTACTCGTGATTACGAAAGAGCACATGATACACACATCTGTAAAAAAGGAATCAGAATTACCGTCACATCTATTTGCAGCGGAATGTTACGAGCAGAACATAATCTCACTGTGATGACTGGGTGTTGTGTGATGTCCTTAGGTTAGTTAGGTTTAAGTAGTTCTAAGTTCTAGGGGGCTGATGACCATACATGTTAAGTCCCATAATGCTCAGAGCCATTTGAACCATAATCTCACTTCAAATACTGGAACCTCCCAGAAACAAAATAACTTTCTCCACGATAATCAGCATAGGTTCCAAAAGCATCGATAATGTAAAATCAAAGTGGCGCACTTCCATGATAACTTCAGTGCCATAGACAGGGTAATCATATTTGCTTCTGTCTTTCAAATCTTGCGAAAAGTTGTCGTTCGGTAGCATATTGATGTCTCGCAAAGAAAATACATTTTTGCGCGTTTTCTAATCATGTTTCCGACTAAATCGAAAATTTCTTGAGGAGGGAACTCAGCACATTATCCTAGATGGAAAGTCATCTATAGACAGCGAAGTAAGTTTCAGGTGTGTCTCACGGGAATGTATTAGTACTGTTGGTATTCATGCTAGACACTAACAACTTAGCGGATGGTATTATTTCCAGCCTTAGGCTTACTGCGTGTGACGCCGTCATGTGTGAAGTAATTCTGTCACGTAAAAAATTACAGTAATAACCACGCATATCTCAATAAAATATCAGACTGGCTTTTAGGTCTTGAGATAGAGACGCACCCGAAACGTAAAAGAGTGTCTTCTTTATCTACAGAGTTGATGGGTCACAAATGTCTTCCGAAAATATTGGGGTGTGAAATGTGTAGAGATATGAACTAGATCGATCATATAACAGAATTAATCGAGAATGTAAAGAAAAAGGTAGAGCGGATATTTTCAAGCTTGTTTGACGAGAGAGTTTACAGAAAGCTTGAAAAATCTTTACTCTAAGAAAGACGCGAGAACATGTGACAAATAAAAGCCTGCGAAGAGAAGTAAATACAGTCATTTTTACCAGGCTCCATCCGTGAAACAAACGGTAGAATTCTTAGTATGAGGTACAATAAAGCGTTATACACCCAGTATAGATGTAGATTTATAGATTATATTTGTTTGAACGACTTTTTGAATACGTCGTGTATCTACAAAGGAAAACCATTCAACGTTGGCGAAAGTTTACTAGGAGTCCGCCCTTTCATACCTAATAGTAAATTTCATGGCACCCATTCACGTAAACTACGTTCCAGGACTTGAACCGCAGAAGAAATCCTGGAGAAACTGCACAAAGTGATAAACAACGAGTGGCGATCACAGGTGACATCATATGGATATCAGAAGAAAGGATGCCCTCCACTTTCCCGTCCGCAGCTCGTGGTCGTGCGGTGGCGTTCTCGCTTCCCACGACCGGGTTCCCGGGTTCGATTCCCGGCGGGGTCAGGGATTTTCTCTGCCTCGTGATGACTGGGTGTTTGTGATGTCCTTAGGTTAGTTAGGTTTAAGTAGTTCTAAGTTCTAGGGGACTGATGACCATAGATGTTAAGTCCCATAGTGCTCAGAGCCATTTGAACTACTTTCCCGCGTTATTAATTGCGATAATGTATTATCAAAATGTGTGCCACATTTGTCGATTGCTGAAAAGCCATCAGTGCGAAAACTAATTTATCAGGAAAGTTAGAACCGTAAGTAACCATGATTGAGATGATACTACACCCATTCACGCCAAGAACAAAACTTCAGTCAAACTAGTGGGTAAAAGTCGATTTCATTTCCGGAAATAATGTAGCTAATGATTTCTGAGATGCGAATTTGCATTACTAGAATGCAAGTTTCGTGAGAAGAGGCCTAGATTTAAAAAAAAGTATGAATTTTTAACCATTATGTATTCCCTTTATTAACATGGTTTAGAGCGTTATAAAACTCACCTATTCACCCAAGAAAATTCAGGTTGGAAAGCACTAAATCTAGTAACGAGACAAGTGGATTATCCTTGACTACTGATAAGACTGGGTTCACGCAGTTCAATACTAATCATAGGACTCCACAACCTGTAAAAATAGTCCAGTCAAACACTGACGTAGAACATATACATTGCAACGTTCTTTAAATAAATGAAATAATAAACTTTACGATTACGTTGAATGAAGTCTGAACTGTGGAATGAGTACTCAACTCGAGTTGTCGTGCTGCGTGTTGTAAGTGCATGTGGTGTGCTTACTCTGTGTTATTGTTAGCAAACCTTTACACGAAATGATTGGGCAATGCAACTCCCAATACCAATAAAGTACAGTCACTGGAAAATAAATTCAGCCCCTTAGGCACTGAATCAACTGGCCCTGTTCAATACTGATAACTTTGCTCCCTGTGCACATAACAAGTAAATTAAATTGTCTTACCTTTAAAGCAGCAGCGGTGGAACACGATATATTTTGGTCTCTCACAAAAAAAAATATAAATGCTAGCTACAAGCTCAGCAGTGTGCAATGCTGCCCATAATACCGGGTGATCAAAAAGTCAGTATAAATTTGAAAACTTAATAAACCACGGAATCTGATAAACGAGAACATTTAACAAAACCCAACTTCTTTGAAAAATATATGATCTGGACTGGGAGGCGGTACTGTTTATGATGAATTACTAACACTGTGTTCCTTTAGCAAAATTATATTACAAATTAAGTCTGTCTTTTGAGAAACATCTGAAAATTGAAGTTACATTACTCACAATTTATTCATAAACAATGAGATTTAACCGGAAAGTATTATCTAACTTCATTAATCCAACATAAATGCAAATCATCAAATTAAATATAGCTCTCTTAACAAATCTTAGAAACATTATAAAATGAAATATCTAACTAGCCTTTTTATCAAAACGGTTTACGTACATTCTGGGATTACTCAACAATTACAAATTAAAGGCCAACTCATCTATACTAACGCGCTGGCAAAAACAGAAATCATAATTATTTAACATCTTTACCCTGCTTACAAGAAGACATCTGTTTCCAAGTTCAACAATCTTGACACACCTAAATTAATCTAATACTTGGTGGCTTCACACAGCACACCGAAAAAACTGTCTACTCCACCGTCTTTCCCTCACAGAAAACTACCTACAACCGAGCGCCAAGCGCTCTCTTACTCCAACACTATAACCATCTCAGAAACAATATCTTTGGCTCTGCGGTCGCGCACAGTCAGCGATCCGCATCATCAAGCCTTTCAGAGACATTCATCGTTTATAGTATACTAGTTTCATTTTAATTTATTAATATTCTTATCTTATTCTGGTGCCACATACGAGTGCGACCCAGTAGAATCCTTTCAAAATACTGTTACGATTTTTGGCATAAAGTTAGATCACAACATTACTTATAAAGTCTACAACCTAGCATTAATGAAACGCTTGCCCAACTCACGATTGTTTTTACAGATTATTTAAAAACGAAGAAATTAGTTTATACCCCAAATTTACATTCACTAATGAGTAACAGAATCTTCTTTTTTTTGGGTAACTCAACTTCCTCGGATGGTATTTTCGTGCAATAGAAACGTGTTATCAGAAATATATACAGTGTAAGTTCTAAAATATCCAGCAGAGCCCTTTTCAAAAAACTTCATATTTTCGCAACTGCTTCACAATACATCTATTTATCAATGTTCTTGTCGTTACCAATATTTCTCTTTTCTCAAAAACTGTTGCAAAGTATGAATATAGAGTCTCAGCAAGTACAACCTCTAGCAAGACTTCGACGCGCTAACTTTAGTACAGAAACAGGTAGACACATGGTACACATATACCCTGCCAGAAAATGTTACATGCCTTATATGTTATGAAGTGGAGTTCCGGACTAAATTAAAGTTTAGTTAGTTTTATCTATAATGGATGCAGCTGAACTCCGCGGCTGTTCCTTCGTAGGGTGTAGAGTAATAACAGCTACCAGCCACAACAAAAGGTGATTTTATTTAACGCACGACCGGTTTCGGGCTTATGCCCATCTTCAGGTGGTTTACATTCAATTAAATATTTCAGTGCTCTGTGTTGGAGCTAAATAGAACCAATTGAAACGATTGAATGTTGCTAAGCGACATGTACTGTAAGATCTCAGATATAAGGAGTGCAGACCTGTTGCACATACAAAAACGTAACAGATATTACAGATTAGGAAAATGAAATTGTTACGTGATTATGGAAACACATTGTCATTTATAATATACAGAATGGTTGCTGGCTAATTAAATAACGTTGCACTCATTGCCAATTTTTTATTTACTAGTTCTTAGGGGTCAATGATCAAGAGGTTTAGTTCTTAAAAAGTTAGTTAAAGATGTGCAGAAATGACTTGTTTGCTAGGTCTACTTGTTCACCGAGAATGAGGTGTGGTGAGTTGGAGGTATGAATGTAAATTTGATGCTCTTCAAGGAGATTAATTTTATTTCCTTTGCTGACAGTGTGTAGTAAATGCGTGTTGTTTTTAATTGTTGTGACTGATTGGCCATGTTCTTTCATATGTGTTGCAAAAGGGGATTTACCAAGGTTATTTAGCCGTAGAGTGCCCATGTGTTCCCGATACCTTATAGTGAAATTCATTCTTGTCTGACCTATGTAGAACTGCGGACCATTGTCACATGAAAGTTTGTAAATGCCTGATTTGCTGTGACAGTGGCTACTTGTTTTGCTGCCGTGAATGATGTATTATTGTAGCTTATCGCTAGTGCAGAAGGATATTTGAATACCATTGTTACGCAAAAGTTAGTAACGTCGTGTGAAATTTTTCCTATAAAAGGAATGCCAGCAAATGTGTGAATTTGTTGTAGTGAGTGTCATTTATTAGGCGTGCTATGTTTCTTTTTGATTTTGTTGGTAAATTTATCAATTATATCTGGGTTTTATCTGTTACTGTGAGCAATTCCTTTGATAATGTTAATTTCTTTTTGTTCACCAAGAGGAATGAGTGGGACTTGCTGTATACGATTAAGTGAAAATGGGAAGAAAGCCATTTTGTGTTGTACTGAAAGAGAGGAAGAGAGATTTATGGCAACATCACTGATGTTGGGTTTCGGTAAATTTGAAACGCTTGTTTGTTATTTACATTTGATATTGTAAGATCAAGAAAACTGATTCCTTTATCTACTTGATGTTCTACAGTGAAGTTACTTAGAGTATTTGCAGGTATTTCTATCTCCTCAATTGTACCATCGTACAAGGTAATGGTATCTGCAACATAACGTTTGTAATAAATTATTTTATCTTTAAACAAACATTCTGACCTGAAGAATTGATTTTCTATGTGATTAACGTAAATGTCGTCAAGGATTCCTACCGAACTGCTGCCTATTGCAAGACCATCTCCTTGCTTGTAAATTTTGTTGTTAAAACAACATATGTGCTCGCATCACCTTTATAGGAAAAAGTCATACCAAGTTGCTAACCTCTTTCGTAACAGTGACATTCAAATATCCTTCAGTACTAACGATAAGCTGTAACAGCCCATCATTCACTACAGCAACACTAACAGCCAGTGTCACAGCAAATCAGGTGTTTACAAACTCTCATGTGACAATGGCCCACAGTTCTACTTAGGTAAGACAGGAATGAGTTTCATTATAAGGTAGCGGGAACCTTGAAAAATCCACTTTTGCAACACATCTGAAAGAACATGGCCACTTAGGCACAATCATTAAAGACAAACCGTATGTACTACACACTGGCAGCAAATGAAATAAAATGAATCTTCTTGAAGAGCTTGAAATTTACATACATACCTCCAACTCACCACACTGTATTCTCAGTGAACAAGCAGACCTGGTAAACAAGTGATTTCTACGCACCTTTAACGAACTTTTTAAACCCTTAAACTGTAAATAATTGCGCCCTCACAACTAGTAAATGCAAAAAAGAAAAAAAGGCAATGATTAAAATGTTATTTAATTTGCCAGCAACCATTCTGTACGTTATAAATGATCAGCAACCATTCTGTATATTACAAATGATAGTGTGTTTCCGTGATCATGTAAAAATTTCATTTTCATAATCTGTAATATTTATTACGTTTCTGTATGTGCAACATCTTTGAATGTCTTCTACTTTAAAAAGGCATAACACGGAAGTACCAATATTTACCAAGATGTATAATATACAGTTAATCTGTAAAAATTCGAAATATTTTAGTAAAAAATATGATGAATGTAAAGGTGAACCGACATGGATACTCCAGCTGTATTTAGGGACTATAATACTTTACGACACATGTCGCTTAGCAACTTCCAGTGGCTTCAGTTGGGTCTATTTAGTCATCATCACATTATTTGTTTTTTATTTAAACAGTGATCTCCATAATTGAGCATTGAAACATCTGAAGATGGGAACAAGCCCGAAACTGGTTGTGCATTAAATGAAATAACCTTCTCTTGTGACTGGTAGCGAATACTATTCTACACCGTGTAAAGAAATTTCAGTTGGGCTACTCCCTCTTCTTCACTGTAGAGTATATTCACAGAAACTATTGTAATTAGTATTTTGTGTTATTTTAAAATTAGTATTGGTACTGCAAGAAAATAATGCTCCACAATCCTTACTCGTTTCATTGTACTGCACTTAAGAAAATGTACATCTCTGGCGCTAACTGTCGCCACAGGAAACAATGTTAACGATACACCTTCGGGCTATTATAATTACAGATTGCGAACGTCTTTGTGTTTCATTTATGCGGTTTCATTGATTACCTTCCACTGCTATCACAGCAGTAAATGACATATCAGAAAAGTTGAAGAGTCACGCTCACAAGGGCACCACGCCTGTTCCTCATCACCAATTTCGTCCATGTTAATGGGATATGCAGGGCTTGGGCAGTAATGGAAATGACATAAGTGGGAGCTCAAGATGACAAAGCATTTAGAAAGAAATAGAATTTTGACATGAGCTGGGCGAGAAGGAAGCCATTTTTTGTGGGCAGCAGTTGGCACAGCGGAAAGAGTTCATAACAGTAATCCGAGGGTCGTGGGGTTGAATCCCCAGGCAGGCAATGCTTTTGTTTTCAATTTTGACGTTACTTACACTGCAGATAAACAGAGAAGCTATTTTTATTGTACATCTCACTATTTTCAAAAAGGCATGAAAAGCGAAAAAATGGTAAATTTGGGACAGCAGATAAATTTCCAAGAACAGATCTTACTTATAGCGTCTACGAGAACTTTGCAAATAATGTTTCAAGAATGCATTGTAATTAAAGCGTATAGGGCGCTATATTTCATTAGTATCATTTTGCCCTTCGAGCAGCGTTACGTGTGGTTTTTGCAAACTGTGCGATGAGAGAGAACTTTTGATGAATCTGAAGCAAGTGTTTTGTTCTACAGAAACTTTAAAAAATATGTCACTATAAAACTGCAGCGTTTCTACCGTGTTCCAGATGCGTAGAAAATTACAGCTTCCCCTGATTTACTAAGAGTATAGCCCCAGAACGTGTTAATTATCAGTTGTAGAGTAGTAAAAGGACCTAATTTTATATACGAACTTGTCTTGTACCCCTTACAATCTCTTTCAGGAATTTTATTTGCAGATTCCTTGTGGATGCTGTAACTACAATCCTTTCTGGAAAATCTATTTATCATCCCAAATTTTCCTTTGCCTTTCCTTTTTATGCATTTTATGTAAATATTAATAAACACAATATACTGATTCATTTACGGTTTACTTACACTATAAGTATCGTAAAAATTGCAAATAAGGAAAGGTTACTACACTAGGAGTACCGTTCCGCACCGTTGCCATTGCACCATCCACTCCTTGGAAACCACCCAAACAAAAATGGCTCATGCCTCGCCCGAAAGGAGCCAAAAACGCTGTTTTCATTTATGGCCAAGCGCTAGACATGTCGTAAATTCGGACGAAATCGATGATGACGAGTAGGCACCGCCACTTTGTGAGTTCCATTCGATACTGCAATAGCTTTTTAAGTCTGATTATCTATACTACTACAGACTTTTGCAGCCTGCGAAATAATCATTGGTCAAAACTGACACATGAACGACTACTCTGTATAAACAAAAGTGAATAAAAATAGAGGAACAATTAATGATATAATTAATATATACTACTTTAATACAGTGAGCACAGGACATTCTTTTGTAAATGTTATCAAATGGTAAACGTGTCTTTAACGGCGGAAGATCGCTATTACACAACAAGTGAAACCATCATTAAATATACACCCGCCTGAATGATATAACAAAAATTGCGTGCCTAGTACAGTTCCTATGTGCCCCCCATGATTCGTGGAAGCATACTGTGCAACTTTTGAACCAATCTAGTGAGGTTATAGTTCATAATCTTTGTTAGAAGCAGATGTTATTCGATGTTGCATTTTGCCGATTATCAGAGTTAAGTCTTCCTTCGGATGTTCATTATCACTTCCTACTTAAGTGCAGTATTACAATACATTAATGTACTATCCTTATTCGCATTACTTGCTAACAAATCAAATCTATACTCCGACATATGGAACCACATTAAACAGGTTTATAAATAATGACAAGTTTGTTTCATATCATATGCATTTCTGGCACAAACGTGATTTTTTTTTCAGTTAGTCATGGGCTCGGATAACGTAATGGAATACTGCAAATAAAATATATTGTCACCACTTACTGGTTACCTGGTCTGTGAAAGTAAGAGAGTTGAATGAATCCTGGTGCAACAACCGCACAATTAAACCTGTTGCTAGTGGGTGAAGGAGATAAATCCAAGACAAGTAAATGACAGCCTGAATCTTTGCTGGTAGATACGTGAGATGTTCCAACAGGTTTTTACACGAAATATATTCAGCAGAGATACCCGTGCCTACAAATCTAATGAATCTATAATGAGACGTAAGGTTAATATTGTTATATAATGAAAAAATGACAACATTACGGACTAAAAAATGGATTTCAGACGTTCCAGTCTTTTCTGAATGAAGAATAGTCTAATCATATTTAGAGATAGGTATTCACGTGAGATTATTCTGAATTAGAGGGGGGCATCAGTGATTTTAAGGTTGTGATAGCATCAGTGACTTCGGGTGTTCCAAAGAATGTTAAGAAACGTAGGAACATATTTTTGCTCAGAAAAAGTGGTAGTGCGTATAAGGAGAGCAATGAGAGAAGTCTTCAATGAATTTGAAAGTAAAATTTTGTCTTTGAAAGTAAGATTTTTCCAAAAGATTACACTAAAAACCTCAAGAAATTCTGATCTTAAGTGAAGTGAATAATCATATCTAAATCATCTATTAAGTCGCTAAGTGGCCACAGAGAGAAGGTCGAAATTAATTAATTGGGTATTCTGAAACTGTTCCACCGTGATAGATCGTAGTATGGTTCTTCCTATTAATCATCGCACTTACGCCGAAATGGAAGATATTGAGATACGTGATAGCAGAATAGAAAAACAAGTACTAGTACAGTAGCTTTGCAGCGAGAAAACACCAGCAAAATATGAGATATCTATAAGAAACTACAGAGATTATGTGAAAGAACTGCCTCCCGTTCTAGCAGTAGTTTATCGTAGGACGCTGGACCAACGAAGGATACACATCTTTTCGGAAAAAAAGCGCAAATCATTCCCGTGTTCAAGAAGGGTCGTAGAACAGGGTACATTATTACAGGCCTACGTCGTTGACGTTAATCTGATCTGGAATTATGGAAAATGTTTTATACTTCAGCCGTTACATGCTGTTATTTACCCTACACTCGCATCCATTAAAGGAAGTGTTCCACTCGCCGTTCTCGCATTTAATGTAATACTGCACTCGTCTCTACACTGATCTACGAAGTCCCTCAAACACCCAAGGATAATTTCGTAAAGCTTCACAAAACGGTACAGTTCACTGCTCCAGTTCTTCAACCAAGGAATATTGTACACTTTACTTCTGAGATTTTGGTTTTTCTTTTACATGACCACTAAGTATGATCTGGGTGAGATTACAAGGTATGAATTTTTTACTACATAACCTAATCTTTCCGATCATGACATTACTACATTTGACTGGCAGGATATTAACGTAAGAAACTGAAAATGATTCCATAGTACTTACAAGTTTGTATGGATCTTAGGCTTCTTTAGGAAATGTTACCATTATAAAACAAGTTTCTCGAAAATTCTGTCTGTTGCACAAGAGACACGAATTTCACTATAGTGTAAAAGTGAAGTTTAGAACCCGAAACTTCAGGCCTATGAAATAAAATTTGTCAAACCGAGTAAAGTGTGCCTTAATAATTTACGATAATTCACTGAGGACCCACAATCAAATCACTCAAAATATTAGGTCTATCTTTCGACTCCCTTCAAAATTAATAGGAGAAAATATGGCAGTTAGACTTCTTTTATTATACATTGCAATCATAAATTCAGTGGTTTTCACATTAGCTTCTCTCAAATTTGCGTTTATAAGGGGCCACCAAAAGGTTTCCGTTCGAAGGCCACACTAATCCCTTGCTTAAATGTTGGGTCTTATACACCCGCATCGTAGTCGCGCTGGGTTGCATATACGCTCCAACAGCTCTCTCAAACGGAAACTTTTTTATCACCTATTATATTTTAAAGCAAGACTCCGATATATTTCTGTCACTTCTGTTTGTGCTTTGTACTAAATTACTCTTTTCTCTTGAAAATTTCTAGACGACCATTAAAAATTACTTTAATCTCTTTGGTAATAATGACATATTATTTTTTGTATCCTTTCGCACATTGATAGGAGACGTATCTCAGATATCATTCGACGCGAATTCTTTGCTTTTGGTACTCTTCACTCTGAGATAGGTGTGTATACTTGATGATGATTTTCTTAGAAGAGTGATGTTTGTCCTTTTGGTACATTTCTAACAACTGACTAGATGGTTTGATTTTCGGTAATCTACGGCTGTAGTTCTCATTACCGTGCGGTTAAAGGCACTGCAGCCTGGAACCGCAAGACCGCTACGGTCGCAGGTTCGAATCCTGCCTCGGGCATGGATGTTTGTGATGTCCTTAGGTTAGTTAGGTTTAACTAGTTCTAAGTTCTAGGGGACTAATGACCTCAGCAGTTGAGTCCCATAGTGCTCAGAGCCATTTGAACCATTTGAAGTTCTCATTAGGGTAAACATCAAAAATATGTATTTACATTCATAAAACATCTCAGATGCTTAAATTCAGTTAAAAAAACTGAGTGAATGGATCATCGAAAACTTGAGCGGGTGTCATGGGACGTCCGCTCCGAACAAATGCAACGAACAATTTCGAACAAAACGAGATTTTTTTTAAAAAAAAGTGGTAAAGCACGTACCTGTAAACCGAAAGGTGTTAGAACCCCAGCCGGACTACGGAAATTTTAAGTCTGCATTTACTCTAGGCTTCACCTCTCAGTGCTGTGTGAAGACGCCAGGAACGACATGTGCCTCGGATTCCCATAGTGTATAAATGGAGTAGATCATGGACACGAAACTCGCCAAGGTGGAGTCCAGTTGGAAGAATTGTACACGATCATTCAGCCACAAGACGTTTTTATTACTATTAAGTTTTAATTATTGTCCACACATTTTGATACGATAATGAGAGCAGTCTGAATAATCAGTTAGAGTATATTAACTATGTTAATCGAGAACTAGAAGAATTGCCTTACAGGTGTTCAGCACAACAGGTTCTGCATTTTCCAACAGACAAAAGAACACAGTCTTAAGTCCTGCAGGGTCACCCTCAGTTTGCTATGTGCTAGTTTTCATGTTCGATACTTCTACTGATATGTTGTGCAAAAACTTCTGGCTTTTACTTCACCAAACAGTTCACTGTATCTGTCCATCTTTATAAGTCAGAGGTGTTGGATAAATCGATGAACCACGGACCTTCGCCTCCACAATAAAGATTGCCGTTCCCTAGGTGCAACCACAAGGGAAGGGTATCTACTGGAAGGCCAGGCTAACCCGTGCTTCCAGAAGAGGGCCAGCAGCTTTTTCAGTAGTTGCAGAGGAACAACCTGGATGATTAACTAATCTGGAGTTATAACGTTAGTCAATATGACCTTGCTGCAGCGCTACTGCGAGCGGCTGAAAGGAAGGCGAAACTACAAATGTGATTTTTCTCGGGGCATACAGTTTTACTGTATGGAAAAATGATAATGGCACCCTCTCAGGTAAACTGTTCCGGAAGTAAAGTAGTCCCACATTCAAATATCCGGAAGGGGAATACTCAGGAGGATATCGTCACCAGGAGAAACAAAACTGGCCTTCTGCTATCGCAGCGTGGAATGTTGAATTCCTTAATAAGATAGGGAGGTTGCAGAATTTTAAAGGGAAATCGATAAACTGAAGCTGGATATAGTGGGAATTAGTGAAGTCCGATGGCAGGGTTATCCACACAAAACCAAATAGCGGTAATGCAGAAGTATGGCTAACAATGAATCAGAAATTAGAAGTGTAGGTAAGCTACTATGAACAACACAGTGAACGCATTATCGTAGTCAAGACAGGCACAAAGTCAACACCCACCACAGCAGTACAAGCTTACATGCCAAATAGCTCCTCATACTGTGAAGAGATTCCATGAATGTGTGATGAGATTAAAAGCAGTTATTCAGATAGTTAAGAGAAACGAAAATTTAATTGCGATGAGGGATTGGAAATCGACCACAGAAAAAGGAAGATAAGGGAAAGTAGAAGAAGGAGAATATGAACGGGGGGAAAGGAATGAAAGAGGAATCCGTCAGGCAGAATTTTGCACAGAGCGTAATCTAATCATCACTAAAACTTGATAAAGAAGCATAAAAGGAAGTTGTATACGTGGAAGAGACCTCCGGACATCGGAGGGTTTCAAATTGATTCTATAACGGAATACGTATATGTGGAAACCAGATTTTAAACTGTAAGGCGTTTCCAGGGGCAGATATGGACTCTGGTCATAATATATTGATTAAGAGCCGAAGTTAAAACTTAAGACATTTGAAAAAGATTGGAAATTAAGGAGATAGAACCAGAGATTATGCAGAGTTTCAGAGGGAGCATTAGGCAACGTTGGCTAGAACAAGGGAAGGGAATGCAGTAAAAGACGAATGGGTAGTTTTGAGAAATGAAAAAGTGAAGACAGCAGAGGATGGAGTAGGTAAAAAGACAAGGCCTATTAACAATCCTTGGATAACAAAGGAGGTACTGAATGGGACTGATGAAAGGAGAAAATATGAATACACGGCAAATGAAGCTGGTGAAAGAGAATATAGACATATAAAAAAGGAGATTATTAGGAAGTGCAAAATGGCTAAGCAGAAATGGCTAGAGGACAAACTTAAGGCTCTAGAAGCACGTATAATCGGGGAAAGGAAGATACCGCCTAGACGAAGCTTAAAAAAATTGTTACGAACGATCTGCAGACTACAGTAAACAAATGGGTGCACAAATGAATACACATTATTCTGTTGCTGTGAAACAGTAGAAGTTCTACTGTAATCTGCTCGCTGTTATATACGACCTGGACTTGCGAGGCAGAACGTAAGAGAAGACCGTGTCTGCAACTTCCGTTTGGAACAATAGGCTTCCATTAGGCTAGTAAGTGCAAAGATAAAACTGCAATGTAAAATCATTTCAAGAGCTTTCAGAACGCAATTTAGTTCTAATAGAATTAACGTATGTGTTGCATTTACCCAGAACCGAGAGTAACAGCACAAACAGATGTTTGCTGCATGCTGTATCGACGTGCAATAATAGAGGCATGTGTCCTCATTTGTTTAATGCATTCTGTAGGTCATTCATTATAGCAATGTCCTTGCGGTGGAAGAGTTGTGTTGCACAGCGGTGAAGCTCAACTAGTGCTCACGGGTCTTTAGGTACGCATTTTGAGCTCATATTTACTGTACATTTATCCCTTGTTTTGGTCCATACAACCACTTCTCGAAATATAAAATACATTTTTTAACAATCTGTACAAGGAAAATAAACTTGAAGACAGTATTGCAGAAATGGAAGAAGTAAGTAAAGATAAAACGCGACAGATGATATCGCGAGAAGAATCTGACAGAGTACTGCAAGATCTAAGCCGAAACAAGGCCTCTGGATTAGACGACATTTCAATAGAATTATTGAGGTCCTCGGGAGAGACACCCATTACAAAACTATTCCATCTGGTGCGTAAGATACACCAGTCACACTTAAAGAAGGATATAGCAGTTCCAATTCCAAAGAAAACAGATGCTGACAGGTGTGAATATTACCGAACTATCGGTTTAATAAGTGATGGTTGTAAAATACGGGCACGAATTATTTGCAAAAGATTCGAAAAACTCGTAGAAGACAACCTCGGGAAGAACATTTTGGGTTCCGGAGAATGGAGGAACACGCGAGGCAAAACTTATCCTACGACTTATCTTAGAAGATACGTTGAAGGAAGGCCTAAGTTTTTTTTTATTTATTTGGTTGTCTTCATCGTAAAGTTTATTGAACAAGATTACCGTTTCGGCTTTTCAGTAGCCGTCTTCAGACTCTACAATGGAAGTGAAAGATGAAAGCATTACTGTCTGTTACATTAAAAGCTAAAAAGCAAAACAGAAATTATAATCTAAACATGATATACCTCTCATCCTGTTGCACTGCAAAAAGTCATAAGCATGTCAGAAGAGTCAAAGTTCCTATTAATGCTTCAACCAGTACTGTATACATAGGACGCAAATACTATCCTAGAGGTCTTTGATTAGAGTTGTAAAAACACCGTTGACTATCGTAAGTAAGCGTAAGTCATCGTACGAGGGGCGTTCAGAAAGTAAGCTCCGATCGGTCGCGAAATGGAAACGACTATGAAAATCCGATAAAGCTTTGCACAGATGTGTTGGATAGTGTCTCTAGTATAACCCCAGTTAGCATCACGTCGCTCTTCTCATTTCTGTGCTCGCAGTGAGTGCGTAAAGATGTCTAGAAAATAGTGTCTGCCGCCAAGTACGAGGGCCTGGTGAGAAATTTCGCCTGAAGCTATGCAGCTAACATTACATAACTGTCGTGCTGTTTCTTCTTCAAGACAATTCTCAGCCGCATTCTGCAGGGGCAATGAAGATGCTCCTGCATCGTTTTCAAATGGAAATGTGAGATTACCCACAATACAGTCCGCAATTGTCTCCCCCTGAGTTTCATCTCTGGTCACATGAACCGCTGTCTTTGAAGACTACATTTTGACACAGACAACGAGGTGTAGGCCAGCGTGGAGAATTGGCGGAAAGCACTGGCGGCTGCCTTCTATGATGAGGCTATTGAAAAGTTGGTACAACGCTATGACAAAAGTCTAAGTCAGAACGGCGACTACGTAGAGAAGTAGCTGAAAGGTGTAGCTAATTGTTACAAGTAAAACATTTCTGATGTTCACTGTGGTTTCAATTTGGCAATCAATCGGAGCTTACTTTCTGAACAGGCCTCGTAGTTTTCCTAATAGCTTTGGTCAGTTAAGTTCGTATCTGGGTGTTACCTGTACGTTAGGTGGGTTGCATACCCATTCTGCGTTACCTTTCAACGTTCGCGTTCTTTCCGTATGAGATAAATGTCTTGCTAGATTACTCTAAGAAACTGAGTGAGGATATACGAATCACCAGGTAACCGACAGAACACTTTTGTTCTGCATAGTTATCCTTACTTAGAAGTATGTTACTTAGAAATAACAGTATTCACAGCAAAATTGAAATGTTTCATTCAGATTCGAAAATTATTGATTTGTAACGTGAACAGAGCTATGTAAAACTAAATAAAACAATACAGATTTACGATATAGCGCTAGAAAACGCAATGTCCTCAATAAAAGGTAACACGAGAAAAAGGAAGGAAAACTAAAAAATATCAAACACCATTTCAATACTTAGTCGAAGTTATATAAAATATGCTTCTGTTGTTCGTAAACAACTTTCGCATTTATCAATAAGAACAGGAAACTCTTGCATTTGGTCATGATGAGGAATGTTCTACTGAGAATAAAATAATAATTATATGCACTTTTATGTTTCTGCATGTGAACTGTACTTGCATCAAAAGTAGTTGCTTTTTTTACACAAAACCGCAAAGGTTACGCGATTGACTGATTTTTATTACTTGTAAAATGCAGTTTATGTTCTGTAAGGATATAAAACACACAATGGGCTAACACTGAATGACGTGCCGTTCTAATTATGTGCAAAACAAAAACTAAAGAAACACAAAGAGTACTACGTCATTTATGTAGGGTACCACAACTACGGAACCGTAGTTTCGGTAGAGTGCAACTCTAATGTTGATGTATGCATAACGTACAGATAATTGTACAAAGTAATTAAAAGAAAGCCTATTTAGAAGTACAGTTCGTAAAAAATGTTATCAATTACAGGCAAGTAAGCAAAAAAAATTATATTTAACCACATAAAATACTTGCTACTTCTCTGACAGTTTATAGCTTATCTGCATTTATCGAATTGCTCAAAAAATAAACTTTGATTACAAAGAACATGGTGAAATCGAATATATCGTGATGACTTTAAAATTAGTATTTATTAAGAAAGAAGACGGAAAAACTTGGTGGCCTTGTATACTAGTCTGTTTCACATATTCCAGTTTAGATTGTGGTAATCACAATAAGTAGTAAAAATGCAAACGGAAAGAAAATCAGACGTGAAGTGACAGAAAAGAGTAATTTACAGCAACATTTAAAAAAATAAAATAAATGAGAGATAGTGTAATTTATAGTGGGAAGATAGTGAAGTACAGCGGTCGTCGCTAGGTGACGCACGCTACTGGTAGTTGCTTGTCAACTTATCTTGGTTATGGTTCTTGTTGTGCCATTGAGTGTAGCGGGCGTTCTTACAGCGAGCCGCGCGGAGTGGCCGAGCGGTCTTGGGCGCCATGTTACGGATTGCGCGGCGCCTCCCTCCGGAGGTTTGAGTCCTCCCTCGGGCATGGGTGTGTGTGTTGTTCTTAGCATAAGTTAGTTTTAGTAGTGTGTAAGTCTAGGGACCGATGACCTCATCAGTTTGGTCCCTCAGGAATTCACACACCTTCTTACAGCGAGCGGCGCCATGTCCCACGTGCCGTGCTTTCACACAAAGCTGTAGGTGACAGCGACACTTTTGATGTCTGGAAGCCTTTTCTTTAATGTCGTTAAATATAAAAATGTTTCCTTACTTGGATAAAATTGAATATATTTTTAAGAACTGTGCCTCTAAACGAACCTTCTTTTAATTACTTCGTACAATTACCTCTACGTTATGCATACCTCAACGACTTGTAGGATATCATTTGCAACCTATATAAACAGTTAAAGCATGCATGGCAAATTCGACTCGTGTTAATGTTACATGTTTATGACTTGTCGCAGTGAAGCTGAACGAGAGGTATATTGAGTTTATATTGTCACGTAGAGGAAGGTGTAAGTAGATGAATGACGAACACTAACTTCACTTAACGAAGGTTTATTCAGCACATGCACATACAAGAGCGCGGAGCGAACTGCCTCCGGCCAGAACAAATGGCTCTGAGCACTATGGGACTCAACTGCTAAGGTTATTAGTCCCCTAGAACTTAAAACTAGTTAAACCTAACTAACCTAAGGACATCACAAACATCCAAGCCCGAGGCAGGATTCGAACCTGCGACCGTAGCGGTCTTGCGGTTCCAGACTGCAGCGCCTTTAACCGCACGGCCACTTCGGCCGGCTCCGGCCAGAACACATGCGATATATATACAGCAACAAAACACTCCAGGACAATGATTCTTGCCATTTGTGGATACTTCTAGAATGTACTCGAACCAAATATAGAAGTTAAAATTTTACACTTCAGAGGAGATTTGAGCTCACGAGTCTCCATGCAACAGTCTAGTGTCATAACTACTCCACCTACAGAGAGTGTGCTACTCCGCTTCTTCTGCGACAATATTATAAATTCTGTTTTGTTTTTTAACCTTTAAATAGCAATGATTTCTTCATTTACTTCTATTGTACATGGCTATTTCATAACCGAAAAACGCAATCGTGATCAAAAAGCTTTGCGTCAGGACAATCAAATAAAAAAAATGTGAAGAATTTGTTCACTCTCCAGATGGTCATTTTATGTCAAATTTTAAGCCTAGGTCTGTAATATTGTAGCTTTATCGAAGGCTTTCGACACTGTTGATCAGAATACACTCTTTTAACTTCTGGATACAGCAGGGAAAAATAGAGGGAGCGAAATGTTACACAGAGTTTGTATTTAAAACAGTCAGCCGTTGTAAGAGTCGAAGAGACGTGAAAGGAAAGCAGTAGTTGAGAAGGGAGTGAGACAGGTTTGTAGCCTATCCCCGATGTTACACAATCTGTACATTGAGCAGTCAGAAAAGAAAACCAAATAAAGATTTGAAGAAGGAATTAAAATTCATGGAGAAGAAACAAAAATTTTGCGCTGTGCTGGTGACATTGTAATTCTGTTAGACTTAGGAAAGGGCTAAGAAGCATAGTTGAACGAATAGTGTCTGGAAAAAGAGATTATAAGACGAGCATCAACAAAAGCAAAACAAGGATAATTAAATCAGGTAAAGCTGACGAAATTAGTTTAGGAAATGAGGCACGAACAGTAATAGATGGTTTTTGCTATTTGGGCAGCAAAATAACGTCTGATGGAGAGAAGATAAAAATGCAGACTGGCTATGGTAAAGAAAGTGTTTCTGAAAAAGACCAGTTACATCGAATCCAGTTTAAAGTGCTATGAATACTTTTTGAAGGTATTTGCGTAATCGTGGACGATAAACAGATGGTCCTGAAGAGAATGGAGGATTTTGAGATGTATAATATTAAAGTGGTTGTGTTTTTAAGAAGAACGATGAAATGTTCCATCGGATATGCATGCCTACATGTCCAAAGGAACATTGCATCGTTCTTGTTAACAACACAGGCACTGCAATATCGCACTTATCCGTCGATACCAGGCAGCGACGATATGCAGTTTTGGGTCTGGCCATGGGCTGTGGACGGATAACTAAAGTGGTCAAGGCGACCGCTCGCGTAAAACGGGAAATCCGGGTTCGTGTCCCGGTCCGGCACAAATTCTCCATTTCGTTATTCCCTTATACAGCTGATGGTTGTTCGTATGTGGTGCCACAGAAGAATATTGATGGTTAAATCTGTAGATCGGGTAATTAATGATAGGTACTAAATCGAACTGTCGACAAAAGACATTTATGGTACAACTTGGCGAAAACAAGAGATAGGTTGATGGGAGATATCCTGAGACATATAGGAATTGTAATTTGGAAATGGGAAAGGGGGAGAGGTGAATGTAAAGGGAGACCGAAGTATGAGCATAGTTAGCATTTAAATGGATATACGAGGTGCGGCAATAAAGTAATGAGGCTGATTTTCTTTGCAAGATGTGGCAAACCTGCAGGCTCCCGTAGGCACAATATCTTTGACCTTGGTCTATAAGCTGCTTCTAGTCCAAGCGGCACTGCTCAGTCGTGAGTTGTGCTGTAATAAGTTAAAACGTGTTTGTCTCTCTCGTCACGGAAATGGAACCCCATAATATTGCGCAACGGTATGCCATTTCTTTTTTAATTAAATTGGGTGAAAACGCGACGACAACTTACGGTAAGCTTCAGAAGGCTTTTGGAGAGGAGGTTATGTCAAGAGCTCAAGTTTTTCTTTGGCATAAAATGCTTAGTGAAGGCAGAACGAATGTTGAAGATGAACACTGCAGTGGACGCCCATCAACCTCACGGACGTATGCCAATTTGGCCAGGGTGTGTGAACTCGTACCATCTGATCGAAGATTATCCTTGAAAATGATTGCAGAAGAACTGAACATCAATTGAGAAACGGTTCATCTAATAATAACTGAAGATCTCGATATGAGAAAGATTTGTGCAAAAATGGTCCCCAAAAATCTCATACCACAACAGCGAGAAACACGGAAAAATGTGGCAGCCGATGTGTTAGAGCAAACGGAAAACAATCCAGAACTGTTCAGCCGTGTTATCACTGGTGATGAAAGTTGTTTTTTTTTTCAGTATGATCCAGAGACAGAAAGCCAAAGTTCGTAATGGTGCTCAAAGGGATCACCCAGACCAAAAAAAGCTCGCATGTCAAAGTCAAAAGTGAAATGCACGCTTGTGTGCTTCTTTGATTCCAAGGAATTTGTCCATAAAGAGTGGGTGCTTCCTGGACAAACAGTTAACCAATATTACTACAAAGAAGTTTTAGAAAGACTTCGTAAAAGAGTTCTTCGTGTCCGTGCCAACATTGCTGATAATTGGATTCAGCATCACGAAAATGCGCCATCCCACACGGCTCTGTCTGTACAGCAATCTTTAACCTCAAAACAAATTTCAGTAGTACCACAGCCACCTTACTCACCAGATACCGCTCCGTACGACTTTCTTCTATTTCCAAGAGTCAAAACGGCGGTCAAGGGACACCATTTTCAAACAACACAAGATGTCCAAAGAGCTGTGACGAGGATCTTGGAGGGTATTACCGATGATCAGTTCCAGAAATGTTACCATCAATGGCAGAAGTACTGGAAAACGTGTGTGCAATCAGAAGGGAATTACTTGAAGGAGACAACACTAAACTGGACTAAAACGGTAAGCAACATTTTTTTCACATCAGTCTCATTACTTTATTGTCGCACCTCGTAGGTTGCAGTAGTTATTCGGAGGTGAACAGCCTTGCAAAGCATTAACTAGCGTGGAGATCTGCATCAAACCAGTCTTTGGAATGAAGACCACAACCATGAGGTAGGTTAATTTCTCAACTTGATCGATTATTATTATATCAGGTCGATTTCACCGTTGTGTTTATGTCATGCCGCGGCTCCTGTAACTTTTAAATTCATTTTCATGAACAGTGAATGAATTGGATCTGTAGTGTCGTCGAAACTACTTAATTAACCGATGCTGCTGTAGCAACATCTGCTGGACTATTTTGGCGACCTCATTATGTCTTTTTAGGTATTCTGCGGATGGCAGAGTTTTACATCTGGACATAAAGTGTGATATAGCCTCCCGCTGATCCCTAAACTATCGGCAGCAATTATCTTTTCCTTGCTGCTTCAGGATATACTTCACTTCCCAGTCTCTCGTTGCAATGACTGATGTTTTATCTCTATCATAAATCTCTCATTTTAGGCCTGTAAACCCGTGTGGATCAGCAAGTTTTTAGGTATCTGCAAATCGTCACAATTCTTAATGAGGTCATTAACGTTACGAGTACAATTCTTTTGTACTTAATTTCATCAACATGGTGTCAATTATTTCTGTGTTACAACTTAATACTGTTCCAGTTGTTTCTGTCATATTAACAGATGTGCAATTTATGTCTGTAGTTACTACTATTCTCACTATCTTCCTGTCACTCAACTCGAATCCAGTTGTTTGGATCTTGCTTATCCATATACACTCCTGGAAATTGAAATAAGAACACCGTGAATTCATTGTCCCAGGAAGGGGAAACTTTATTGACACATTCCTGGGGTCAGATACATCACATGATCACACTGACAGAACCACAGGTACATAGACACAGGCAACAGAGCATGCACAATGTCGGCACTAGTACAGTGTATATCCACCTTTCGCAGCAATGCAGGCTGCTATTCTCCCATGGAGACGATCGTAGAGATGCTGGATGTAGTCCTGTGGAACGACTTGCCATGCCATTTCCACCTGGCGCCTCAGTTGGACCAGCGTTCGTGCTGGACGTGCAGACCGCGTGAGACGACGCTTCATACAGTCCCAAACATGCTCAATGGGGGACAGATCCGGAGATCTTGCTGGCCAGGGTAGTTGACTTACACCTTCTAGAGCACGTTGGGTGGCACGGGATACATGCGGACGTGCATTGTCCTGTTGGAACAGCAAGTTCCCTTGCCGGTCTAGGAATGGTAGAACGATGGGTTCGATGACGGTTTGGATGTACCGTGCACTATTCAGTGTCCCCTCGACGATCACCAGTGGTGTACGGCCAGTGTAGGAGATCGCTCCCCACACCATGATGCCGGGTGTTGGCCCTGTGTGCCTCGGTCGTATGCAGTCCTGATTGTGGCGCTCACCTGCACGGCGCCAGACACGCATACGACCATCATTGGCACCAAGGCAGAAGCGACTCTCATCGCTGAAGACGACACGTCTCCATTCGTCCCTCCATTCACGCCTGTCGCGACACCACTGGAGGCGGGCTGCACGATGTTGGGGCGTGAGCGGAAGACGGCCTAACGGTGTGCGGGACCGTAGCCCAGCTTCATGGAGACGGTTGCGAATGGTCCTCTCCGATACCCCAGGAGCAACAGTGTCCCTAATTTGCTGGGAAGTGGCGGTGCGGTCCCCTACGGCACTGCGTAGGATCCTACGGTCTTGGCGTGCATCCGTGCGTCGCTGCGGTCCGGTCCCAGGTCGACGGGCACGTGCACCATCCGCCGACCACTGGCGACAACATCGATGTACTGTGGAGACCTCACGCCCCACGTGTTCAGCAATTCGGCGGTACGTCCACCCAGCCTCCCGCATGCCCACTATACGCCCTCGCTCAAAGTCCGTCAACTGCACATACGGTTCACGTCGACGCTGTCGCGGCATGCTACCAGTGTTAAAGACTGCGATGGAGCTCCGTATGCCACGGCAAACTGGCTGACACTGACGGCGGCGGTGCACAAATGCTGTGCAGCTAGCGCCATTCGACGGCCAACACCGCGGTTCCTGGTGTGTCCGCTGTGCCGTGCGTGTGATCATTGCTTGTACAGCCCTCTCGCAGTGTCCGGAGCAAGTATGGTGGGTCTGACACACCGGTGTCAATGTGTTCTTTTTTCCATTTCCAGGAGTGTATGTATCGTTCTGAATTTGTATAACTAGTAGTTGCTGCTTATGATGGTAATCACATAGTTGAGTGAAATGGTTCAAATGGCTCTGAGCACTATGCGACTTAACTTTTGAGGTCATCAGTCACCTAGAACTTACAAGGGAACCTCCCCATCGCACCCCCCTCAGATTTAGTTATAAGTTGGCACAGTGGATAGCCTTGGAAAACTGAACACAGATCAATCGAGAAAACAGGAAAAAGTTGTGTGGAACTATGAAAAAAATAAGCAAAATATACAAACTGAGTTGTCCATGCGCAACATACACAACATCAAAGAGAAGGTCAGCTCAGGAGCGCCGTGGTCCCGTGGTTAGCACGAGATGCTGCGGAACGAGAGGTCCTTGGTTCAAGTCTACCCTCGACTGAAAATTTTATTTTCGCAAAGATATGATCTGTCCGTTCGTTCATTGCCGTCTCTGTTCACTGTAATAAGTTTAGTGTCTGTGTTTTGCGACCGCTCCGCAAAACCGTGCGGTTAGTGGACGAAAGGACGTGCCTCTCCAATGGGAACCGAAAACATTTGATCGCAAGGTCATAGGTCAACCGATTCCTCCACAGGAAAACACGTCTGATATATTCTATACGACACTGGTGACGTCATGTGCGTCACATGACAGGAATATGTTGTCGGCCCACCTAACTTGTACACTTAGCGAATGGGTAAAAAGATTCTTCTACCTTGCCCGATTTAGGTTTTCTTGTGGTTGTGATAATCACTCCCAAAAAAGTGATGAAAACATAAGAGTTTGTCACATAAACTGAAAATAAAAAATTAAACTTTTCACTCGAGGGAAAACTTGAAACTAGGACCTCTCTTTCCGTAGCTGCTCTCGCTAACAACGGGACCACGGCGCTCCTTGCCTCCCATTGCCCTTGATGTTGCCTATGTTGCGCATGGACTACTCAGTTTGTATATTTTACTAATTTTTTTCATAGTTCCACACAACTCCTTCCTGTTTTCTCGATTGATCTGCGTTCAGTTTTTCAAGGCCTATCCACTGTGCCCACTTATGACTAAATCTGAGGGGGGTGCGATGGGGAGGTTCCCTTGTTAGAACTAATTAAACCTAACTAATCTAAGGACATCACACACATCCATGCCCGAGGCAGGATTCGAACCTGCGACCGGAGCGGTCGCTCGGCTCCAGACTGTAGCGCCCAGAACCGCACGGCCACTCCGGCCGGCATAGTTGAGTGAATTTAATGTTGATGAAAGTGGGTTGAGGGCTATTCAAGTGCGAAGGAACATCGCATGGTTCTTCTTAACAACACAGGCACTGCAATATAGCATTTATCCGCCGATACTGGGCGACGACTTTCAATGAAAATGACCTCCCCTGTATGGGCATGACATCATAATATATTAGTACGAGTACATATGGAGGTTTGGGTCTGGCCGTGAGTCGTGCACGAATAGCGACCACACGTGTAAACCAGGGAATCCAGGTTCGAGGCCCCTTCCGGTGCAGATTTTCATTGTAGTCATTCTCTTATACTGCTAGTGGTTGTTCGTATTCGCAACTGTGCATACATTTTGTGTATAACCATTGTTGGCGTAAGGTGTCATCTTCAAATATGCATGTACTAATCGTAATTTGCTTTGTTATTGTCATTTTGTTATTGGCTTTTATGTGTTGATGTGTCTTCCGGTGGTTATTATTATTATTATTATTATTATTATTATTAACTCAAGACATTCCTGGCAGATTAAAACTGTGTGCCAAATCGACACTCGAACTCGGGAATTTTGCCTTTTGCGGGCAAGTGCTCTACCGACTGAGCTACCCAAGCACGACTCACGACCCGTCCTCACAGCTTTAATTCCGCCAGTACCTCGTCTCCTACCTTCCAAACTTCTCAGAAGTTCTCCGCTGCTAAGTGAAAATTTCATTCTGGAATTATCTCAAAAGTTCATCTCATGTGCATGAACAATTTACAATTTTCTATTATGGCATTTTATTTGCGATGACGTTACGATGTAATTTCTTCAAATGTGATCTTTCCAAGCAAGTAAATGGCTCCGTTGGTTGGGTGGTTGGTTTGTGGGATTGTATGGACCAGACTACTAGGGCCATCGGTCCCTAAATGGCTCCGTGCCTCTTAGATTGCGCAGCTGGCCTCTCACTTTACTGTTTATTTATTCCAGCAGCTTCTCATTTGAGTTCACGAGGCTTAGGGGCCCTCGTTCCAAATATTCTCACTCGAGAAAATCCGAACTGTTTCCCGGAGTTCGAACTACCCTTTCAGTATTCAACAGCATTTGGAACCTCACCACGAAGATAAGACTTACCAAGTACTGCAACTTTTGAAATAAATTATGAAGACATATCTTGGCTATTCTCAAGCTGTTACAGAAACTACCTCATTAAAAAAAGTAGATAATGCAAATATCGTAGGGAATTTCATGGGTCTCGATTTCTCATCGTCACTGAACAGAACGCAAGAGGAAATGTGCACAAATAATGGTATTCTATAATTTTTTGAACTCAGAAATTTCTTTCTCGGAAAAAGAAATAACTTTAAACACATAGTTAATGATTTATAAAATTCGAAACTTTTGGATTAGATTACTTTTATCTAACACACTGTTAATTTTTCAGTCTTTTTTATGGGTCTCACATTCCTGTCCTTATGAAAGAAAGAACCTTTCCTTTCTTTAAAGAAACGTCTGAAATGCTGAAAGAGGCTATTGTTACTGTGATTTCAGCACTTTTGAATAACACTCAGTTCAATTAACACAGTCCTAAATTAATGCCTCCTCTTTGTTTCCTTTATTCCGTAAATTACATACGTTCTGAGAGGACACTATTATTGTTTCGCAGATAAGAACTAGATATCTATTCGTGAACAATTGAGATCTAAGGTGACAGCTTTTGCATACAATATTTAACAGGAAAGGAGAGGACTAGTTGTGGTACATGGTAACCTCCACCACGCACTGTATGGTAGATATAGATGAAGACACGGAACATTATGTTCATAATTTTGTACAGGAAGTAAGAACTGAAACGCACAAAAATAATATAATAATCTTATTAAGCTCCATTGGAATTTAGAATATTATTAACTTGTTAGGTGCAGTTATTGATCTAAAAATTTAACTGCTATGCCGAAGATATTGTAGACAATAAGACATCCTCAGTTTGACCTCATGCTCTGAACATACCCTTGTTTTTCCGTTTGCATTCCCAACAAGGGGTATTTACAACAAGAAAGTCGTATAGCTCAGTAACGCGCCGACTCTTTCTGCAAAGGGCTGTAACTTAGCATTTTTGATTGCATAACACAGATGGTTATATGTTTCCATGTGTTTTAATTGTGAATGGTAGCATCGAGACTGATTCGTAAGCGTAAATGTTCTAACAATATTAGCGGCTGCACACCAATACTTGTAAAATACATGTTTCAAATTAAGTGATTTAGAAGGCACATAGTAAGAATTTAAGGTACAGAATTATGACATATCCGTGAAATTCAACATTTTGCGTAGTCAGATGCAGGGAGGTTTGAACAAGTAAAAATAGTTTCTCTTTGTTCACGAATGTCAGCACTACAAAGGTACCTAACTTTAAAATCGGAGCAAAGTAATATTATTAACAGAATACGTTATTTTTGTGTCTAAGTGCAAGACCCTACGTGAAATTTCGCTTCGGAAGTTATGACATAAACATGTGCACAGGCGCTGGCAGGAATCCAGGATTTTAAAAAGTGCTGATGGCGCGGGCTGTGTCACGGCTCCCCCACGACTGGCCAAATTAATAGATGGACGGTTTAGACGTCGGAGCGACCCCAGCGCGCAGCGCCCACATAAAAAGATCAACAAACAGCCTCCCTCCGTCTGTGCCGCCATTCTCAACGTACCGCACGCTCCCTGACTATCAAATGTCTAATTCCTCACATGGACACTCGTCACTGGTAACCTTCGCTGTCGTTACGATATCTGAAATTATACAAACATCTTATGCATAACTGACTGAAATATTATTGTAGCTGGATTCCACGAAAGCGTCCTCTTATATTACAGATGCTTATGGAGGCACGGCTCAAGGACGGCTTTAAGGAATCCATACAAAGGCTGATTTCATGTTATTATACACCTCATCATTGCATCAGAGTATTATCTCTTATAGAACAGGTACTCACCCTACGTTAAGTACCTAGTTAACTGGCAGCCAGTTTGTAACAATAACAGGCTGTAGTTTGGAACATTCGTGATTTACCATTCGCGTCCAGTGCCTGACAAACGCATTACCCACCTGTGCCACTTGTTCAGAAATTGCGAGATATTTACATTGAGGTGACAAAAGTCATGAAATACCTCCTAAAATTGTCTCGGGCCTCCTTTTGTCCGGCCTAGCGCAGTAATCCGACGTGGCATGGACTCAACAGCTGCTGGAAGTGCCCTGCAGAAACACTGAATATACTGCCTCTGCCGGCCGAAGTGGCCGAGCGGTTAAAGGCGCTACAGTCTGGAACCGCACGACCGCTACGGTCGCAGGTTCGAATCCTACCTCGGGCATGGATGTGTGTGATGTCCTTAGGTTAGTTAGGTTTAAGTAGTTCTAAGTTCTAGGGGACTTATGACCACAGCAGTTGGGTCCCATAGTGGTCAGAGCCATTTTTTATACTGCCTCTATAGCTGTCTATAGTTGCGAAAGTGTTGTCCCTACAGGACTTTGTTTACGAACTGATCTCTCGATTATGTCCCATAAATTTTCGATGGCATACATGTCAGGAGATACTGGTAGCCAATTTATTCACTAGACTTGTCCAGAATGGTCTTCAAACCAAATGCGAACAACTGTGGCCGGGTGACATCGTAGTTTGGGAACATGAAGTCCATGAATGCAAATGGTCTCCAAGTAGCAGAATATAACCCTGTCCAGTCAATGACCGGTTCAGTTGGGTCAGAGCGCACAGTCCATGCCATGTAAACACAACCCACACCATTATGGAGCCACCATTAGTCTGCACAGTGCCTTGTTGACAACCTGGGTCTATGGCTTGGTGAGGTCTGCGCCACACTCGGGCCCTACCATCAGCTCTTACCAGCTGACATCGGGACTCATCTGACCAAGTCATAGTTTTCCAGTCGTCTACGGTCCAACCGATATGGTTACGAGCCAAGGAAAGGGGCTAGAGGCGAGGTCGTGCTGTTAAGCAAAGGCACTCGCATCGGTCGTCTGGTCCCATAGCCCATCGACGCAAAATTTCATCGCACTGTCGTAACGGATACGTTCATCGTACGTCCCACACTGATTTCTGCGGTTATTTCACGCAGTATTTTTTGTACGTTGGCACTGATGACTCTACGAAAACGCTGCTGCCCCCGGCTGTTAAGTGAAAGCCGTCGGCCACTGCGTTGTCCGTGGTGAGTGGTAACCCTTCGCATTTGGTATACGCGGCACTCTCTTGACACTACGGATCTCGGAATATTGAATTTTCTAACGATTTTTGGAGATAGAGTGTCCCATGCGTCTAGCTCCAACTACCGGTCTACGTCCATAGTCTGTTAACTCTCGTCGTGGGTCCATAAACATGTCGGAAACCTTTTCACATGAATCACTTGAGTACAAATGATAGCTCCGCCAGTATACTGCCCTTTTATAAATTGTGTACGCGATACTACCGCCATCTGTACATATGCGTTTCGCTATCCCAAGACTTTTGTCACCTCGGTGTAGATATTTGGATTTCAGTTTAGTGTTGATGTGACAGTGGCTCATTTCGAAACGTAAGTCACAATTAGAACAAGTATGGGAAAAAGGACAGAAAACATGAAGTTTAATTGTTAACTACATCCACATAGACTTGTTTAGTGAAGTCTATTACCCACTGAAATCAACTCGTTTATCGCTGAACTTATTTATTGTTTTTGATTGGGGGAAGCGGAAGTGTTGGCTGAATATTATTAGCCACAAAATTTTGTCTTATAAAACAAGCACAACTTATAACAACAACAACAACAACATACAGTGGTTACGACGCTAGATGCTAATTAGATTCAAATGCCTATATATTTAATTGTTGTATTGTTTCCTTACATGCAGTAACGCAAAAGACGGAAAAGCATAAGGTCTATTTTGGGTGTCATCCTTATTGCGTTCTATCTCCAGTGAAATCATCAGTGGGACATTAAACCCCCAATCTCTTTTACTTGATCATAGAAGAACATATAAAATTGGCAGTAAGGTAGGAAAAGCCTTCTACTGCTTTTATGCAGAACATATGTAATGATAACAATGTCTGATCACGTAAATAAGGTGAACTGCGAACTGCAGCTGTAATTATAGAAGTGAATGTGTGCATATTCTCCTATTCGTTCTCTTACCTCTAATGTCACAAATTTAGGTTTTAGGTCCTGTGATTGAAAGTTTTCAGTTACATTCGCAACTTTCACTATTTAATCTGCAACTTTCACTATTCAATTACTTCGCGTATGCACTACATATCAGAGGCAACTACCCAGGTAGCTGGCTGTGCGTAGGGCGCAAACAATGTTTTTTTTTTGATCAGGCAACAGTCCGTCTAGTCCAGACGACGACAGCTGTACGAAACCAGGCCGTATAATTGTAACAACCAAAGAAATGCCCCCACCCCCCGCAGGTGAAAGTACTAAAATCCTAATGGTTAACCGCAGAAGCATTCGCAACAACGTGATAGGTTTTGAAGTGCTCCTATGCGAAACATTACTAAATACTTTCTCTGAAAACTACCTAGAACGGATGGTTCGGAAACACAGTCATGACTGACATATGTATGAGCTAATGCCAAGAAATACACCTGACGTTTTTGAGGATGTTTACTTTGAAACTGTGATTACTGACCATTAGGCAGTTACAGCAACGATGAGTGCATAGGGTAAATAAGCAGAAAAGTTTATTTGTTCAGCAAACTAGACAGAGAAATAGTAGTATAACTTCTCAGTGGGGAACATAAAACTTTTAGATTTGGGCAGGAGCATGTATAGGATCTACGGCTCATTTTAAGAGAATAGTTGACCATACACTGGACAGATATCAACACAGAAGAACAGTTCATGATAGCATGCACTCATTGTAAAGAACCTTCTAAAGAAACAGAGACTACTGCACAATAGATGTAAAACTAGACGTAGGACTACAGATAGAGAGATGCTTAAGGCTGGCAGTAAAAAGAGCAATGTGTGAAGCCTTCAGCGACTAGAAGCTGAAGGAAACTCGTTTGGCTGTAAAGAGAGCAATGTGTGAAGCCTTCAGTGACTACCGTAGCAGAATATTATCGAAAGATCTGCTACAAAACCCAAAGAAATACTGGCAGTATGTGAAGGCTGTCAGAGGTTCCAAAAAGTTGTTGTCTAGTCACCCACGCACGGAACAGGAATCGAAATTGAGAGTAGCAAAGAAAACGCAGAAATGGTTAACTTTGTTTTCAAATGTTCCTGTACCAAGGAAAACCCTGGAGTGTCGTGCCAATTTAATTATTATACCACTGAAAAGGTGGATGAAGTACACTGAGATGACAGAAGTCATGGCACAGCGATATGCACATATACGGATGGAGGTAGTATCACGTACACAATGTATAAAAGGGCAGTGCATTCGCGGAGACTGCAGCTCAGACAGCCGGCCGGGGTTGCCGAGCGGTTCTAGGCGCTACAGTCTGGAACCGCGCGACCGCTACTGTCGCAGGTTCGAATCCTGCCTCGGGCATGGATGTGTGTGATGTCCTTAGGTTACTTAGGTTTAAGTAATTCTAAGTTCTAGGGGACTGATGACCTTAGAAGTTAAGTCCCATAGTGTTCAAAGCCATTTGAACCATTTTTTGCAGCTCAGGCGATTCAACTGAGTAGTTTCCGACGTGATTACGGCCGCACGACGGGTATTAACAGACTATGAACGCGGAATGGTAGTTGGAGTCAGAAGCATGGGACATTCCATTTCGGAAATCACTAGGGAATCCAATATTCCGAGAACCAAGGTGTCATGAGTGCGCCGAGAATACCAAATTTCAGACGTTACCTCTCACACGGACATCGCAGGGGCCAAGAGTAGCGGCGTTTGCATAGTGTTGTCAGTGGTAACAGAAAAGCAACACAGCGTGAAATACCCGAAGAACCAAATGTGGGTCCTACGATTAACGTATCCGTTAGAACAATGCGGCGAAATCTGACGTTATTGGCGTATGCCTTTGCCAACAGCACAAAGCCTGCAGCGCCTCTTCTGGGCGCGTGACCATATCGGTTGGACCCTAGACGACTGGTAAACCGTTTCCTGGTCAGATGAGGCCCGATTTCAGTTAGTAAGAGATGATGCTAGGGTTCGAGCGTAGCGCAGACCTCACGAATCCGTGGATCAAAGTTGTCAACAAGATACTGTGCAAGGTCGTGGTGGCTCCATAATGGTACGGGATGTGTTTACGTGGAGCGGACTCGGTCCTTTAGCCCAACTGAAGTGATCATTGACTGGAATTGGTCACGTTCGGCTACTTGGAGACCATCTGCTTTCATGGACTTAATGTTCCCAAACAACGGTGTCGTCACGTCACCGCGCCACAATTGTTTGCGATTGATTTGAAGAACATTCTGGGCAATTTGAGTGAATGATTTCGCACCAAGATCGGCCGACGTGAATCCCATCGAGCATTTATGGGACATAATTGATAGATCAGCTTGTGCACAAACTCCTGCACCGGGAACATTTCCGCTGTTATGGACCACTATAGAAGCTGATGGCTCAATATTTCTGCAGGGGACTTTCACCTCCTTGTTGAGTCCATGCCACGTCGAGTTACTGCACTACGCCGAGCAAAATGAGGTATCCGATGGCTTTTTTCACCTCAGTGTAGATTTTAGCGTCAGTGGCGCTGAGAAACAGCTGAAATCGTTAAAACTGAACGCAGTGTCAAATGGAATTCCTAGCAGAATCTACACCAAATTTATGGCTGAGTTAGGCCCTCTGTTAGCTATGATCTATTGTAAATCCCTAGAACAAGAACACGTGCCGAGCAGTTGCGAGAAAGCAAAGGTCACAACCGCTTACGAGAACGGTAGCTGAAGTGATCCACAAAACTATCGTACGAGATCCTTGACTTGCAATTTTTGTAGAATCATAGAACATATTCTGAGCTCAAACGTAATAAGTTGTCTTAAACGGACTGGCAACTAGCGAGGATTCCGTAAACATCGAACATGTGAAACCCAAATCGCCCTTTCCTCACACCACATACTCAAAACCATGGATCAAGGCGGTCATTTAGATGCAGTATCTCTGCAGAAAAGCATTTGACTTAGTGTCACACCTACAATTATTATCAAACGTTCGGTCGTATGGGATACTAAGGGAATATGTGACTGGACTTAGGATTGTTTGGTAGGGAGAACGCTGCAAGTTTTTTAATGGTTCAAATGGCTCTGAGCACTATGGGACTCAACATCTGTGGTCATAAGTCCCCTAGAACTTAGAACTACTTAAACCTAACTAACCTAAGGACATCACACACATCCATGTCCGAGGCAGGATTCGAACCTGCGACCGTAGCAGTCGCGCAGTTCCTGACTGAGCGCCTAGAACCGCTAGACCACCGAGGCCGGCGGTAGCCCTGTTCCAGACTGTTGCGCCTAAAACCGCACGGCTACTCTGGCAGGCGGGAAGTATCCTATGTCATGCATTTCACAGTAGTTTGCAGAGTATGGATGTTTAACATCGGTTTGTTCGCATAATTCTCGAACATATTCTCAATTCAAATACAATAAATTTCCTTGAGACGAATTGGCTTCTGTCCACAAATGAGCAGGGAAATAGAAAGCATGCTCGTGCGAGACCCAGCTTGCCCCTTTCTCACATAATATCCTGCGAGCCATGGATGAAGGGCAGCAGGAAGTTACATATTCCTAGATTTCCGGAAAGCGTTTCACTTGGTGCTCGATTGCAGAATATTAGCGAAGGAACGAGCATACGGACTAGGTTCCTAGATATGTGAGTGGCGTGAAGACTTCTTAAGTGGCAGAACCCAGTAGGTTGTCCTTGTCAGCGAGTGTTCATCAGAGACAAGGATGTCACCAGAAGTGCCCCAGGGAAGTGTGATAGGGCCGCTCTTCTTCCCTACACAAAACGAATGAGCTGATGGACAGGGTGCGCAGCACTCAGCGGCTGTTTGTTGATGACGCTGCGGTGCACGGGAAGATGTCGTCGTTTAGTGACTGTAGATGAATACAAGATGACTTAGGCAAAATTTCTAGTTTTTGTCACGAATCGCTGCTTGCTGAAAAAAAAGTTAATGCGGACTAGTAGGAAAAACAATCATGTAATGTTCGAATACAGCATTAATAGAATGCTGCTTGACACAGTCAAGTCGATTAAATGTCTAGGAGTAACGTTGCAAAGAGATATGAAATGAAACGAGGACGCAATGACGGTGGTAGGGAAGGCGAAAGGTCGACTTAAGTTGACTGGGCGAATTTTAGGAATGTATGGTTCATCTGTAAAGGAAATGGTGTATAGTACACTAGTGCGACCCGTTCTTGAGTACTGCTTGAGTGCTTTGAATCTCCACCAGGTCGGCTTAAAGGAAGACATCGAAGCAATTCAGAGGTATGCTGCCAGTTTTGTTACAAGTAGACTCAATCAACACCTGAACATTACGGAAATGCTTCCATGGAGGGAAGGCGATGTTCTTTTCGACGAATGTTGTTGAGAAAAGTTTGAAAACCGCCGTTTGATACTGACTGCAGAACGATTTTACTGCTACCAGCATTCATTTCACGTAAGGGCTATGAAGATCAAATAATATGAATTATTAGGGCTCATGCAGAAGCATACAGATATTCTTTTTCCCATCGCGATATCTGCGATTGGAATAAGAAAAGAAATGACTAGTAGTGCTATAAGGTACCTCCCGCCATGCACCATGCGGCGGGTCGTGGAGTATGTACGTAGATGTAGTTACCATAGTTCATCTCTGGGTCAGCCTGTGAGGTGGTTAGGAAGTATTCTTTGAGTTCTGGCTGAGTTGACCAGTCAGATCACAGGCTGGCTTGTAAGGAATTATGGGTCGCTTGTATGGAGAGGCACTTGGGTTCTGGTGAGCTTAGCGAAAGGGTTCAGTTTGAAGTCTGCAAATGCGGTTAGCTGATTGCATCATGACGTGGTGGTATGATCCAGGAAGAGCAAAACTGCAATACGGTTTTTTTTAATCATCCACAGCGAGTGTGCAGTTCACGAGTAAATATTAGTAGGATAGCAAAGCTGATTCTAGCACATTCCATTCTAATAACTGACAAGATAACGGGGGTTTCAGGTTACACATACAGTCTCAGGTTACCCACTTGGCCACTTATATTCAAGGTCACTCCCACTCCTTCTTCCTAGGAAACCACTGGAAATTGATGAAGGTCACCCAGGGTAACCTTCACGATACCCCCTCACCCCCTCGCCTCATCCCCCTCTCCGCCTATTCTGTCCCCTCCCACAATCCCTGGACCAATGAAACTGAAGTACCCACACCCCATCTTCATCTTTTCTAACTTAGGTACTTGAGTCAGTGGTGTTCACTATAGGGCTGGGTAGCATACAGAGAAGTTGTTGGCTGTGTCTATTTGTTAATAAAAAATTAATGTTACATAACATAACTTGAGTTGTATCCCAGCAATTTAATACTACGCCAATTGAGGTACCAGCCAAGAGCACACCCTGGTAGATATGTAAGTATGTTCATTCTTCCACGATTTTATGTATTTATCCAGATTTTTACATTTTTCCATATTTTCCACAATTTTACATATTTTTCAACATTGAAACACACCCTCCACATCTTCATCTTTTATAACTAGGACACTTGAGTGGGCACGATAGAGGGACATAGTATTCTGTGCCTATTTGTTAACAACAGTATAAAAATACATCTTTTGAGCAAGCAGTACAGGGAACACCCACGTAGATATGTAAATACTCTCATTGTTCCATATTTTCCACAATTTTGCATATATTTCACAATATTTGCATTTTATCAAATTATGTGAGCTCTGTCTCGACATTGCATCAACTTTATATCATATCAGGACGACGCATCAACGTCGCATTGCGTCACGTCGATGTCCTGGTGCTCTCCACGAATCACATTGCAGCATGGAGCCCAATTTATTTATCATTGATAAACCACCTCATCATTATTAGTATGTGCCATATCATAGGGTATGTGCGACAAACGAACATGTTTCTTGAAATGATGATGTTATAGCAAATTTTATAAGCACTGCAGTTTTACTGATTTCCAGTCAAAGATACTGTGTGTAGCAGAAATACCACACTGCGATAGATAAACCACCTGCTAATACACCACATTATTAGATTATGTGACATCATACTAAAATTCTGAGGGTTACCAATTTCTGGCCAAAGATACTGTATGTGTAGGACAGCGCTTCAAAAATTACGCACCTGGTGAGCTCACCTGTGAAAAGTATGTCGCTTATATGGTAGCCAACCTGTCGAATTGCAACGTGTGGTGTACAGCCGCAAACACTGCATCCCACCCACCCCCCCCCCCACCCCACCCCAGCTATGGCCGAGAAAGTTGCATTATAATAAGTATAATCGTCCTCAACCTGGTTGCTAGCACAAGAGACACTGCTGCTAGTTCAGTTGTGGTGGGGTATCAGCCGCCCACAGTGATAATGGCGAACAGACTCCAGCACAATGGGGAAACAAGGTCTGCTTTAAATACGAGGGTTGACTGAAAAGTAATGCCTCCATCTTCGTAAATCTTCAACAGTTGGCAGCATTGGTATGCGACAACTACTGGCTTGTTTTTCTGCCTCTTCTCTACAGTTCCAGTTGGTGGGAAGCCTTAGCATTGAACGGTTGTGTTGTTACAGTGTAAAGTATGGCAGCCTGCGCAGACGGCCAGTCAATGCGATTCAA
The DNA here is from genome assembly GCF_023898315.1 of Schistocerca nitens. NCBI lineage: Eukaryota > Metazoa > Arthropoda > Insecta > Orthoptera > Acrididae > Schistocerca > Schistocerca nitens. The sequence goes on from NC_064616.1 coordinate 915,256,088, forward strand.
GCAACGTGCAGTCATTGAATTCTTGACAGAAGAAGGTGTCACCCCAATGGAGATTTATCAGAGTATGAAAGCAATTTATGGTGATTGTGTTGATGTGAGTACTGTGCGCTGTTGGGCGAGTAAGTTTTAAGACGTTGAGGCGGGAATATCAGACCTGCGTGACAAACGAAGAGTTGGACGTCCTGTGACAGCAACCACCGAGTTTACAAGCAAAATTTTGACATATTGATACAGGACGATCGTCGTATCACTTAGAGGGAAATTGCAAGAGCAATCGGCAATTCACAAGAACGTATGGGTCACATTATTGCTTTGCTTAGCTATCGGAATATCTGTGCACGATGGGTATCCCGGATGCTGATTCCTAAACTGAAGTCGCACAGACTTGAAATTTGCCAGGAACTCCTCTCGCGTTACGAGAATGAAGGTGACGCCTTTCTCCATTCAGTTGTGACAGAGACGAAACGTGGGTACACCATTACGACTCGGAGACGAAACGTCAGTCTATGGAATATCGACACAAAGACTCGCCCCAGAAAAAGAAATTCAAGACGCAGCCCTCAGCTGGAAAAATCATGGCCACAGTGTTCTGGGACGCAGATGGTGTTATCCATGTTGATTTCCTTGATCGTGGAACAACAATAAATTCAGAGCGTTACATCACAACGCTGCGAACTCTCAAACGACGGCTAACAAGGGTCCTAAAGGAAAAGGGAAATGTTTTCCTGCAGCATGACAATGCCAAATCACACACTGCACGTGCCACCACAGCAGAACTTCAAAGACTGAATCTCACCACCGTACGGCATCCTCCATACAGTCCAGATTTAGCACCGTCTGACTTCCATCTGTTCCCGATAATGAAAGACGATCTGTGGGGACATCATTATGCTTCTGATGAAGACGTTGAGAGAAGTGAGACAGGTTGCGGAAACAGAGTGTCGACTCTTTCCGTGACGGCTTCAGAAAACTAGTTTATCGTTGGCAGATGTGTATCCCATTAGCTGGTGATAATGTGGAAAAGTGAAAATTGGTAATTAAAGACCACATTCTAAGGATTATTTCTGCGCTTGAGTTATTAAAATATTCCCATGCAAACCCATTTAACAAAGGTGGAGGCATTACTTTTCATTCAACCCTCGTACATGCCTAGATTACGAGGAAACACCCCACCCCCATGCACTCACTAGATAATGCAGGTCAAATGAGTCACATACAGTACTGGAAGTGTATGGGACTCCTCAAGCGACCACAATCACTGCCAAATCCCTGTAGGACTGTAAAGCCATGAAAACCTTCTGCAAACTGGCTGGCAGAGTGCGTTCGTTCGTTAGGCGGTAGCTGACTGGCAGCAGTGGCGCCTACTTGGCCCTGTGGGCCATCTGCATGTGGCAAGACACGGAATCAGCAGCAGTGACCAGTAGCCGCTGTTCGCCTACCAGAATGTGTTTACGACTGATTTGGAATGTATTATTTCTCACTGGATCTATTTGTTCAGCATTCAGGCACTAAAGGGGCTTGGTTGTGTTGATGGTCATAGCTGATTCATCTCCCATCAGTTGGCACTGCGCTCTTCCACTGATGGTAACAGAACATTTTCGTCTTGAAATGCCTCACATAAATAGGATACGGAGCTGCAGCCCGATAACAATGTCATTCTTTTTTTCTTCACTGTATATACTTGCAAGATTTTTGAGGGTTGTAAGTATAAGCATGGTTCGTTCTCAACTGGGCTTGATACATGGCTGCTGCATAAAGAAAGAAAAAAAAGGAAAAAAAAACAGTTTATAGCAGAACTGTGGCGATAGGCTATGAGCATAGCTTCCATCACACCTGCCATCCAGCCTACACACAAATTTTTTGTGATAAATTTCATAAACATAGAACTTTCTTTTCTTTAGGCTTCTGCGCCACTGCACAAGTCTTTACCATCAGGAGGACAAGTGTGCATCTCCGTACTCTTCGAATTCCCTCTAACGAATGTGTGTGTGGGCTATAGGTAGTATTAATAGTATTAAACTTTGGTGATTTTTCAAATTTCCTCCGCCATTTTAACTTAGGTTACATTGGGCTATAGCTGCAGCGCCATAATGAACAGCATACTAGTGGCGAAAATAAGCACTACTATTCTGGACTTCGTGTTAGGCTGTTGAATCGGCAGTAGGCATGCAGCATCTCCGTGTATGGAGCTGTTACCGGTAGATCATGGTGCAACTCCCGGGTGAGTGGAACCTAGTGCTCGCAGCGCAAAATGGTCCTGCAGAGGTTGCTGACGACCAGGTGGCATTACCGAGAGGGATGACCATCGTGTTTGGCGTATGGCTCTGGCGCATCGTACTACGTTTGCAGCAGCAACTGGAGCAGCAGCTGGCACCATAGTGACACAACGAACTGTTATAAGTCGGTTACTTGAAGGACACCTCCTCGCCATACACCATGTAGCGTGCATTCCACTGACCCCAAACCACCGCCATTTGCGACTTTAGTAGCGTCAAGTGAGAGCTCATTGGAGGACAGGGTGGAGGTCTGTTGCATTTTCGGATGGAAGCTGGTTCTGTCTCAATGCCAGTGATTGCCGTTCGTTGCTTAGAAGGAGGCCAATTGAGCGCCTGCGGCCAACCTTTCTGTGTCCTGGACACACTGAACTTACACCGGGAATCATGGTCTGGGGTACGATTTTGTATGACAACAGGAGCGCTCTCGATGTTATTCCACGCACACTGACTGCAAATTTGTAGTCAGTCTGGTGATTCGACCTGTTGTGCTGCCATTCATGAACAGCATTCCAAGGGGTGTTTTTCAACACGATAACGGTCGCCCACACACCTCTCTTATAATTCCACATGTTCTACAAAGTGTCAACTGTTGACTTGGCCTGTTCGATCACTAGATCTGTCTCCAACGGAGCGTCATCCACAAACAGCATTAACCGTCCCTGTGCTGGCCGCCCAAGTGCAACAGCCATGGAACTCCATCCCACAAACTTACATCCGGCATCCGTACGACACAAAGCATGCACGTTTATATGGCTACATCCAACATTATGGCGGCTACACCGGTTACTAATGTACCAGAATTTAACATTTATCCTGCGATTTCATTAATCTGTGATCTAGCAATGTTCATCACTTAAGTATTTTACCTAAACAAATATATTCTCGAAATTTCATTACTCTATATTATTTTATGGTGCTGAGATTTTTTCCGTCATTGTACATTTTATTTACTTCTCCATGAAATGAGACACATTATTTGTCTCTTAAATATTGCTACCTCTACTCATAGTTACTGATAACTGAAAATGTTCAAAGAGCATACAAGGTGATCAGAAACAGACTGAAAAACTTGTAACAGTATTTCAGGGTAGGTTGTCCTGAAAAATGATTGGTAAGAAAAGAATTCGATACGTTGCGTCGTTTCCAAGTTACTTAGCAATCAAATTAGCAGGTGCTAATTTCAAGTTTAAGTGGCCCGCCAGACGCAATTAGTGTCAGTTGTTTTGCTAGCGTAGACGATAGTGCACGTGACTACTCAGCCTTTGGCTCGGGTTCGATCCTTACTAACATATCAGTACAAATTTTGTATCGATCTCTTGTTCGGTTATGGGAAACCAAACGAAGAAAACATTTGGCAGCACCGTCTTTGGCGCACTCGTTGAATTTGTGCGCGCAACGGTCTGATTGGCTAATTTCAACGGTAATTAATTTTGGAAAGGGCTCAAACTATAGAAGTTTTTTCTTACCAATTGTTTTACAGCACAGCCTACACTGCAACACCCTTACAAGGTTTTCAGACTGTTTCTGAACACCCTCTATAAGTGAAATCACACAAACCCGGAGACTGAGTGAAAACATTCATTGTTGACACGGCCACGCACACTAGTTTCATTCGGTTGTTTCGTTAGATTGAAAAACCGACTGCCGAAAAAATATTAAAAAAACATTAAAAAAATCGACTGGCCAGTCGGTTGTTAAAACCAGTCGGTTGTCCCATCATACCTACCAGGCCTGGTAACAACACTAAACACAAAGAACACTAGTGCACTCCCATGGCCATTCTACCTGTCAGAGAGAACTGCAACTCTAATTATTTACACACCCGCAGATGGTGTGTATGTGTATGAAGTTGTATTGGCATCCGACCATTTCTTCTGGGTGCTTCACTTTTTTTTCAGGCCGTCTATTTGCCTTAGCCTCCATTTGGTGGTAATACCTCAATGGCTTAATGGTTCACACGAGGATGGGATTTGTTTAAGCAGCAAGAATTAAGTTGTTTTAACGGAAGAGGAACAGTATATTGCCAAATTACAGAAAGAGAAATAATTTACTTTCCTGGTCGAAAGGTCGATGCAATGATGGGATTTTTGAACAGTGGAAAAAGAAATAGCGCGCTTGTCTCTTGCTTTAGCTGTCGGTTAATATCTCGAGAATCAGTAGACGTTAGAAGTATTTTCTTCTTCTTTAGTCGAGCTGCAGACAGAGAGAAGGGAATTCAGTAAGCAATTTTTTTTCGGACCACTGTGTCGTAGGTGTTACGGCAGCCTGGATTCATTGGTGTCACACGAATATGATAAACAAGAGAGGTCTATAAAAATGTTCGAAGAGAACGTTAGTGAAATATATTTGGGTTACGTACGTCATTTAGGAACAAAATTAGGGAGGAAAAATTATACACAAGGAACTCTTTCGGTTACGATGAAAATGTTGTGTGTCAGCTCCTCTCGTGGGATATTGATTGGCTATTAGTTTCTTCTTGAAGTAAAGTTACAGATATGAAAACTTCATCAGTGAAATTTTCAAGGGAGGTTTGATAAATACACAATTGTATAGATTCCAGTGTCGCATTCAGTAATTTTTAATTGGTTTTCTAACACATTTTCTCCCTCCACCGCATTTCCACACTTTCGCGCTCGTCTTAAATGATACTTGCATAAGAACGAACACATACTTCATTTCGAGGCAAGAATTACGAAAGATCTTACTGGTTCGTGACAAGTACGTTACATGGTAACCATGTAAATTTCTTCAGTTATGAAATATATCTAAATCAACACGAAAACCCCACAAGTCACTGTACTTGTCATGGTGGAGGGTACTTTCTCGTTATAATGGTATAGTGAGTGAGGGAATAATGATAGTTTCTACCCCTTTACGCGATCCCTAATCTCCCGTATTTCACACTCATGGTCCTTACGTGAGATGGAAGTCAGGGGCAGTAAAATCGTTCAGCTGTGTATCGTATATATTGGGTCTCCAAACTTTAGTGGTAAGACACTCAACTCGTATTCTGAAGTATGGTCAAATTCCAGCGCAGCCAGCCGGCTTTAATGCTATAGCGATTCACCTACAGCGCCAGGATGGTTTCTTTTAAAAGTGCAAGGCCGATTTTCATCTCCATCCTTTCGTACTCGGAGTTGAACTCCATCTCTAATGACCTAGTCGTCGACGTGATGTTGAACCCTACCTTCCTTCCTTGAATAGCGTTCAATCTTCTACCGTTAAAAGATTCCCATATAAGTTCACGGAACATAGCGAATATAGCAACATGTCTCTGAATTAGTTTGCTATCCTTGTTTAACATGACAAAGGGGGGGGGGGGGGGCGCATTATAAACACCCGTACAATAGTCAAGAATGGGTAGCACAAGTGTTACGTACGTGGTCACATGTAAAGGTTTGGTACACTATCCCAGAATATATGTCCTCGTTCCAGGGCAGATCCTCTCACATTCCATCACGTTACCTTTGTCTGTGATGAACACTCACCGTTCAAAATAACACACTGCTAGCTTTTGTCTTATCCATCCTGTGAGTGCATGTCAGTCAGACTGCCAGTAGAAAGTACGAGACTCCTCGTACTGTTATGCTTTCGAAAGTTGCAATAGTAAACGTCTTAAATTGAATTTCTCATTGGTGTAGATAGCGCTTGGTTATCTTTAAGGGGAACCGGTCTTGTCAGGTCTGTCAGAAAGAAAGCCAATAAGAAACGTGTAAATCATGAAGCGCGGAGTCTTCACACTTAAGCAGGACTGCCACAATAGAAATTAGATCACGAATAATATTTCCATTTAATGCACAACTGCACTTTTTTATTCCACAAGCCCTTAGTTTTATTAAAAACAACGTATCCGCAGAGAAGAGCGGTGGTGTTTTTCAGTAACGTTGGAATCTGCAGGAAGCCAGAAGCGTAAATCAGTGCCCTGCCTACGACTGTCGGTCACCAGCGAGCACCTCGCGCGACAGGAAATGAGTCGTTAACATTAAGTGTAAACAGCCGGTAGCCGGCTAACTTACAGCCTGTTAGAGCTCAGAATAAGCTTGCACGCTAGTAGTACATTCGTCACGTCGAAACATGTACAGGTGGCTTTGTGTCCTTATTCGTATGAGTTGTATATCAGAAAATGTAATGCATTATATTTCATGCCATGGCACAGATTTCATATCCGCGCTTCAGATACAACCATCGCCCGCAGTTACATTATGCACTAATATCAACAATGTCTTCCTGAAAGAAATATCGGTCTTTAATGGTATTAATATTCAATCATCACTAAGAACAGAACTTAATAATGTACTTGGATCTTCATATTTTTAGTGTCTCTCTAACAAGAAAATAATCAGAGAGCAAATGTTTCTGAGCTATGAGAACATTCATAGATGCTATCACAGCAGTTGTTACGAAGCTACCATTACAATTACAGACGAAGAAGAATGCAATGAATCGGACTTCTTCGAAAGTAAAAATACGAATAAAATTTGTTCGTCCCGTCTTTTTTGTTGCACACTTTATATCTGCGGTTCCTTAATCGGCAAATGTTGATATCAGTTACCTCAGATGTAGAAAGTGCTAAGGCATCGCTCAGATCGTAGTGTAGTCAATACTGCATTGACCTCGGAGTGTCACCGTGCTCCTCTTTTCGCAGACAAATGCATCGCGCTTATCTTCGTGATATATCATGCCTGACTTCATTTGTCCTTTGTCGTAAGATTTGATAAATCAGACAAACGTCACTGAAATCACACCAAGTGAGTTGGCGCAGTTGTTAAAATAGTGGATTGGATTCATGTTGAAGAGTAGTGGAATCCAAAACCCAGGATTTAGGTGCTACGTGGATTTCCTTATTATATCAGCTGAAAATTTGGAGTGATTCTTTGATAAAGCTACAGTCATTTCCTTGTCTAATTCACTAACAATTAAGGTAGAGCTTCGTTCCATATTATCTCGACTTCGACGAGAAGAAAAAAGTCCTTACCGAGTCTAATTCGTGTCCGATGATATCCACGTCGATAGGAAGGTCAAGGTCCACCACATGAGTGATAGTTATTATTTAGTAAGCATATGCTATAGCAAATCACATATGATCACATACATGACTCACAAAGAATAGTTAAGAAAATCGAGCTATAAAAGTTCACAAAAAGCAGAAAAGGAAATAAAAGAGAAGTGTCATAAGAATTTTTGTATGTATTCGATCACGTGTTTCACAGTGAGAAATTTGTACCGTTGGCAAGAATATGACCATGAAAGGGATTCAGCATGGTGTGTCATTTGGCACTGTATCCATTAAGATTTGAAGAAGCTGCCTTTCTCCCATGGATATAATGAGCCAGCACATCTGCAGTGGTCTAATGTTATGCTGTTGAGGTTGGCCCCTATCTTTCTGTTTAAGTGCACTGACGAGCCAAAATATTATGAGCACCTGCTTAATAGCTTTTTGTCCGTCTTTGGAACGAAATGCATCACTGATTGTGCATATCAGATATCCTACAGTTTGTTGGTGGGTTTGTGGAGTTTTGTGGCATTACATACCTATGCACAGGTCATGTAATTCACGTAAATGACGGGCGGCTGTTTTGTGTACGCAGTGGTGGCTTTCATAGCATTTACATCATGCGAATTTGGTCACCGAGACATCAACGTGAGTTCATTATAATGCTCCGTGTAACGCGGTTCTGAATTCAAGGCACAGACAATTATACTGTTGAAAGGTGACATCGCCGTCGGGGAAGACATCAAGCATGAAGGGATGCAGGTGGTTCGCAGCTGTCAGAGCATCTTCGATCACCACCACAGGTCCCACGCAAGCGCAGGAGAATGTCTCCCATAGCGTAATACTACTCCCACCAGCCTGTGTCCGTGGCGCGCTGCATCTTTCGATCCGAGGTTCACCTTGGTGACGGTGTTTGTGGAAACGGCCGTCGACCTAGTGTAGCAAAAATGTGGTTCACGCGAAGAGCCGAGATGTCTCCACTGATCGACGGTCGAATCTCGACGGTCCGGTCCCCACTGCAATCGTGACTGACGATGTCTTCGAGTCAACACGTGAACACGTAGGGGTCATCTGCTGCGAGGCTCCATGTTCAACAATGTACGATGAACGGTGTGCTCCGAAACACTTGCGCGTGCACTAGCAATGTCCTCTTTCGGCAGAGATGCCACAGACCACCGTCTATCCTACTTTACAGAGGAAACATACCTCCGATACCCACATTCTGTGAAGGACGACCAACTATTTAGTGCATAGTTGAAGTTTCACTATCCTACCTCTTTCCGTAGATGCTCACGACAGCAGCATGTGAACACTCGACGAGATTCGCCGTTTTCGAGATACTCGTTCACAGGCTCTGTGTAATAATCTTTGTCAAAGTCGCTTATCTCAATGGATTTCGCCAGTTGCAGTCAATACCTTCGTTAGGGTGATCCCCTTTCAGTGTGTACTCCGCTTACGTACACTATGTGACCCAAAGTATACGGACACCCCCAAAAACATACGTTTTCATATTCGGTGCATTGTGCTGCCACCTACTGCCAGGTACTCCGTAACGATTTTGACAGAGAGGACCTTGATCGGAATTCAAATTTTCGTGTAACTCAAGATGTAGTGATCATGACAGACTGAGTATCGATAAAGGATGAGAATGAAGAAAATTATCAGTTTAGTGTGAGTGTTGAAGTTGATGATATTGAAACAGTAGTGGTCACTGGTATCAGTAGCACGTTGGGTGCCACTGTAAAAGGAGGAATTTATGAGCAAATTATAGGTAAAAAGACAGTACGAGTTTTACCAGTGCAGATATTTGAGGTCGTAGATGCCGTAGAATAAACGGTCAGGTATTATTAGAAATGAGGAATAAAAAAAAACTAGTGAGAATTATTGGTATGCTGCTACCAAACCGATGTATCAGTTTTACTATAGGAAACGATGTGTAGGTACACTTTGCTGGCCGGCCGCGGTGGACAAGCGGTTCTAGGCGCTTCAGTCCGGAACCGCGCGACTGCTACGGTCGCAGGTTCGAATCCTGCCTCGGGCATGGATGTGTGTGATGTGTGTTTAAGTAGTTCTAAGTTCTAGGGAACTGATGACCTCAGATGTCAAGTCCCATAGTGCTCAGAGCCATTTGTTTGAACACTTTGCTGACGTTAGTTTGGAGAAGGGTAGCATGGCCGCTAAGGTTCAAATGGTTCAAATGGCTCTGAGCACTATGGGACTTAACATCTGAGGTCATCAGTCCCCTAGAACTTAGAACTACTTAAACCTACCTAACCTAAGGACATCACACACATCCATGCCCCAGGCAGGATTCGAATCTGCGACCGTAGCGGTCACGCGGTTCCAGACTGAAGCGCCTAGAACCGCACGGCCACACCGGCCGGCCGCTAAGGTAAATGGAACGGAGAATAAGATAAAATTTGCAAATATTAAGAATTTCTGTAAAGAAGCACAAAATCGATGCTACGTGACGATGATGCGTGAATGATTGCAATAAGAATCCAGAAAAGATGAAATTACGTCATAAAGAGGAAAGGATAGTCAGAACTTTATTGAAACAGGTGCGTCTAACAATTGAATAAAATTTTACGGTAAACGGAATTCAAATAATTTGCGGAGTAGTAAAATGAGGAGTACTGAACGTGATTTTGAAGTACCTGAACGTGTTTTCAGAGAGTAAAAACTCGATGAAGAGTGACAGAAAGGTATGCAATGTTACTGGCATGATAAAAGTAATTTCCAAAGCAGTAAAAGGGAGGATTGAAGAATTGGCTCTCGAAGCAACAGAACATGTTTTCTAAAGGAACAAGACTAATGAAAGACGACGATCAATCACCCAATATTAAGGGCCAAGTAAGGATTTATTAAGAGAATTCTGAAGATCAGTGTGTACTGAGAAGAGTACCACATCCAAATGCAGTAGAAGCATCACATATTGAGTCCCAGTTAATAAAAGGCATTTACACGATCCTACGACGTGAATGTAACCACTTCCAATGTTCGACGTCAGCGTGGAATAAACATTCACAGACGTCCACTGAGTGGCGACAGGCGGCTCAAAAATGGCTCTGAGCACTATGGGACTCAACTGCTGAGGTCATTAGTCCCCTAGAACTTAGAACTAGTTAAACCTAACTAACCTAAGGACATCACAAACATCCATGCCCGGGGCAGGATTCGAACCTGCGACCGTAGCGGTCTTGCGGTTCCAGACTGCAGCGCCTTTAACCGCACGGCCACTTCGGCCGGCGACAGGCGGCCTTTCCAGACGAATCACGTTTTAGGCTCTATCGGACATAATGCCGTTGACGTGTATGGCGCTTCGACAATATTGCTGGAATGGTCCAGGACAAAGGAAAGTGCGCTCTGGTCTGGAGAATGTTTTTGTGGAATTCCCTGGATGAAAATATGTTCAAATGTGTGTGAAATCTTATGGGACTTAAGTGTTAAGGTCATCAGTCCCTAAGCGTAAACACTGTTTAACCTAAATTATCCTAAGGACAAACACACACACCTATGCCCGAGGGAGGACTCGAACCTCCGCCGGGACCAGCCGCACAGTCCATGACTGCAGCGCGGTAGAGCGCTCGACTATCCCTGGGTGATCCCCTTGTTCTGGAAGGCACAATGGATCAACAAACGTATGCATCTATCCTTGGAAACCCTGGCCGCCCCTATATGCAGTTCGTCTATCCTCGGCAGGATGGGCTCTCCCAGCAGCACTATGCAACGTGTGACACAGCTTGCAGTTTACGTGCGTGTACCAGGATGAGTTTACCGCACTTCCCTGATTTAAAGTCAATAAACTCAGGCAAGACTCTGTGGGACGACATCAAATGGTTCAAATCGCTCTGAGCACTATGGGACTTAGCATCTGAGGTCATCAGTCCCCTCGAACTTAGAACTACTTAAACCTAACTAACCTAAGGACATCACACACATCCATGCCCGAGGCAGGATTCGAACCTGCGACCGTAGCGGTCGCGCGGTTCCAGACTGTAGCGCCTAGAACCGCTCGGCCACTCCGGCCGGCTGGGACGACATCTATTGGGCTCTTCGCGCCATGCATTCAGTAGACAAATGAATACTGTCAAATTACAAAAGATGTAAGCAGAGGTACGAAGTTTTATGACGTAAGAAAGAGATTTCGGCCACGCACCAATCTTGCCAGTCGGCGATACGATGTACTCAGAGCCAATTCTTACGCGATAGTCGGTCTTACCACGCTCTTGAATTTCACAACATTAAATTATAACTGTTTTACGATGTCCGCTAATAAATGCACCGTAATGGCATCCTGAGACTTATTTGAAGCAAATTAGCTTATACACTCATCAAAAAAGTTTTGCATCACCCTGATTCCCAGAGCTCCTGAAGATAGACGTTGACTGTGGATATTGCGTCACAGACATAGTCCCTTTGACTGTTCAGAGCCGGCCGCAGTGGCCGTACGGTTCTACGCGCTACAGTTTGGAACCGGGCGACCGCTACGGTCGCAGGTTCGAATCCTACCTCGGGCACGGATGTGTGTGATGTCCTTAGGTTAGTTAGGTTTAATTAGTTCTAAGTTCTAGGCGACTGATGACCTTAGAAGTTAAGTCGCATAGTGCTCAGAGCCATATTTTTGACTGTTCAGAGATGTCACTAAACCCGCTCAAAGATGTAAACAACCATGCATGAGCATCGCCTATTAGCGGAGGGGGTCCGACAGCCGATCAGTTCCTGTCATTCCACCAGGAAGGAGGCACAGGGCTCGTGTTGCCTGCAGTTCAATCATGCCTAGACGGTCAATACTGCGGTGCGATCGCGTCCGCATTGTTACTTTGTGCCAGGAAGAGTTCTCAGCAAGGGAAGTGTCCAGGCGTCTCGGACTGAACCAAACCGATGTTGTTCGGACATGGAGGAGATACGGGGAGAGGCTGCAGTGGATGACCGCTACCCACGGTTTATGGCTCGGAGGAACCCTGACAGCAACGCCACCATGTTGAATAATGATTTTCGTGCAGCCACAGGACGCTGTGTTATCACTCAAACTGTGCGCAATAGGCTGCAAGATGCGCAACTTCACTCCCGACGTCCATGGCGATGTCTATCTTTGCAACCACGACACCATGCAACGCGTTGCAGATGCGCCCAACAACAAGCCGAATGGACCGCTCAGGATTGGCATCACGTTCTCTTCATCGATGAGTGCCGCATATATCTTCAACTATACAACCGTGGGAGGCGTGTTTGTAGGCAATCCGGTCAGGTTGAACGTCTTAGACATACTGTCCAGCGTGTGGAGCAAGGTGCTGTTTTGGGTGGCATTATGTGGGACGACGTAGGCCGCTGGTGGTCATGAAAAGCGCCGTAACGGCTGTACGATACGTGAATGCCATCCTCCGACCGATAGTGCAACCATATCGGCAGCATATTGGCGATGCATTCGTCTTCATGGACGACAATTCGGGCCCCCATTGTGCACATCTTATGAATGAATTCCTCCAGGATAACGACATCGCTCGACTAGAGTGGCCAGCATGTTCTTCAAACATGAACCCTTTCGAACAAGCCTGTTTTAGATTGAAAAGGGCTGTTTACGGACGACGTTACTCACTAACCATTCTGAGGAATCTACGCCGAATCGCCGTTGTGGAGTGGGACAATCTGGACCAACAGTGCCTTGATGAACGTGAGGACAGTATGCCACGACGAATACAGGCATGCATCAATGCAAGCGGACGTGCTACTGGGTATTAGAGGTACCGGTGTGTTAAGCAATCTGGAGCACCACCTCTGAAGGTGGTACAACATTCAATGTGTGGTTTTCATGAGCAATAAAAAGGGCGAAAATGATGTTTATGTTGATCTCTATTGCAATTTCCTCTACAGGTTCCGGAACTCTCAGAACCGAGGTGATGCAAAACTTTTTTTGATGTGCGTAATTACAGTTAGTCTATTTGCACCTGCCGAAGGATCCAGTGCGCTACAAGAACTACTTCGACGGACAACATCTGCTTGGGATTCACAGAAATTAGAAAGGAGGAAATCCTACGCAGCGATTCATTAAGGTAATCCAGGAAAGCGTTAGCTTAACCAGCACAGGCTCGGATGGGAAGGCATCACCAGCTATACTGTACGTCCTCTACACAGGTTTCTGCAGGATCGCGGCTGAACCTAGAAACTTTATATCGGTTTAGGCGAGCGAGGGGATTCTCCACTCTCGTGGAGTGTATTCTACGATGCGTCGCCGCAGCCATCAGCCATAAAAATGGAATGCCATGCTTACTAGGTATATGTTTCTACAATATTGCACTGGCTTATGATTTCATTATTTAAAGAAACTGTTAACAAAATATAAGCAAATGTAGGAACGTAAATGGCACAGGTGGCAAGCTAGTACCTACCTAAGAAGGGAAGGCTGAAAAGTGGAAGTCACATTAACTGACCACCGCCTAAGGTCGATGTGAACGTTCGGTAACCACTCACAGACGGTGGCAGCATTAACAGTGCCGGAGGGACATGGAAAGCGGTGCATTCGTTGTCATAATGCGGAAACTGAGCGATTTATATGACGCCGAAAATGGCATGAACATTGGCTTTGGGGGCCAAGTGTAGAAGCATTTCTGAAACGGCTAAGTCTGTAAACATTTCGCGTGCTCCCGCGCCTGATTCATGCACCCGTGCTGCCTGCTGTTCGACAAAAGATGGAATTTTCACGCCAGTACCGTAACTAAATGTCTTCTGAGTGGCGACATGTCACTCCCTACATGCAGTTTGTTATTATTCCTCGGCAGAGTGGCATCTACCAGCGGGACTGTACAATGTGTCATCAGTTTGCAGTGTACGTGCGTTGTTTAAAGAGCCCCAGGATGAGTTTACCTTAGTCCCCTGGCCACCAGACTCCCCGGATTTGAACGCAATAAACTCAATCAAGAATCTGTGGGACCACTTCTGTTCGGCTGTTCGCGCCATGCATCCTCAGCTGGGAAACCTGGCGCAGCTGGTCACAGCACAGGAGTCAACATCGTTCCACATCACTGTCGATACCTTCCGCAACCTACGTGACTCTCTTGCTGCATGTTTCACAGCCGTCCGTGCTGCGGAAGGTGGTTATTGAGGCTTTTAACAGGTGGTCACATTAGTGTGACCGGACCGTGACAAGTGCTATACAAAAGAAAGTGCTTAAAGACAGTATTACAGCAAGTGAAGAGAAAGGCTGAGAAAGGATGAGGTCACCAGCATTGTGGAGCCTAGTGCAGGGTTGGCTCAGGTGACTGAAAGCATAAGGGAGTTATGTAAGAATTTTAGGAAAGAGGATCAGGTAGTGATAGTGGGTGGAGCAGGGAAGAGTCTCGATAGGGACGGGGAATATGATGTCAGTGGTGACTTGGTTAAAAAAAAATGGTTCAAATGGCTCTGAGCACTATGGGACGCAACATCTGTGGTCATAAGTCCCCTAGAACTTAGAACTACTTAAACCTAACTAACCTAAGGACATCACACACATGCATGCCCGAGGCAGGATTCGAACCTGGGACCGTAGCAGTCGCGCGACTTGGTTAAGATAGCTACTCAAACTGGTGGCACTAATGTGCATTTCGTGCAGCTGTTTCAGCGTCATGATCGGCCTCGCCTTAATGCAGCTGTTACGCGCGTTAACGTGGGGCTGGAGAGGACACTGATGGCACAGGGCATGGATCACATCTCAGTGATGCCAGTTGGGTCTATCAGTAGATCGGGTTTCACTAGGCATGGCCTGCACCTCAATAGGTATGGGAGGGGGAAGCTGGCAAAGCTTATAGGTGACAGTGTAGTGGGTGGTGGTGGTGGTGGTGTCACTCATGGAAAAATTCATGTAGTAATTGGTGTTACAGCTGCACCTTTTTTAGACTGAAGTCAGCTGATAGGTATACCTGCTTAAAGGAAGTGCCTCTAACTAAGGGCTCACCTCCAGAGGATGTAATGTTTCCAAGTAGAGAAGGAATTAGCATATTTCAACAAAATATAAGAGGTATTAGAGATAAAGTTAGTGAACTGCTAATAGATTTTAACTCTGAAATTATTGGTATATCAGAGCACCACTTAAATAATTTGATAATTCAGAGGCTTCCTTTACCAGGCTACAGATTAGCTGGCTGTTTCTCAAGGAGTTCCTTGCGGGGTGGGGGAGTGGCTCTGTACGTAAAAAACAGTATTTCATTTGAGTCCATAGACGTATCACGACACTGCACTGAACAGATATTTGAAAGTTGTGCAGCATTAGTTGAATTTAGTGAAACTAAACTTCTAAATTGTTGTTGTTTATAGCTCCCCTAACTCCGACTTCAGAGCATTTTTGTTTAAGATAGAGAGGGTTCTTGATTCACTTTGTAGGAAGTACCAGAAAGTAGTTATATGTGGAGACTTCAATATTAATTTTGTACATGATTGTGCAAGAAAAAGGATGTTGGTAGATCTCCTAAATTAATATGATCTGATGCAAACTGTGTTTTTTCCAACTAGGGTGCAGGGGAACAGTAGCACAGTCATAGACAATATTTTTATTCATTCTTCATTACTAGATGGGCATTCTGTTAGTAAAAGGGTGAATGGCCTTTCAGACCATGATGTACAAATTTTAATACTAAAAGGTTTTTGTACTCAAACCAATGTCGTATTTAATTACAAACTACGTAGGAAAGTTAATCCAACAGCAATAGAGACTTTTTCAAAACTTGTCAAGGAACAAGAGTGGCAAGATGTTTATAGTGCCGATAATACAGATGATAAATACAATGCTTTCCATAACACATTTCTCAAGCTCTTTGAGAGTTGCTTTCCATTAGAACATTCTAAACGGGGTACTAGCAGTAATGGACAGCCCGGTTGGCTGACTAGTGGGATAAGGATATCATGTAGAACAAAGCGGGAATTATATCAAAATGTTAGAAGTAGTCACAATCAAGCTACAGTAGCCCATTACAAACAGTATTGTAAGGTGCTTAAAAATGTTATTAGCAAGGCAAAAACTATGTGGTATGCAAATAGAATAGCTAATTCACAGGATAAAATTAAAGCCATATGGACAGTTGTGAAGGAAGTGTCTGGTCAGCAGCACAAGGTTGATGATATAAAGTCAGTTCGCGGTAATAATATTTCTGTTACTGATAAATCAGATATATGTGCAGTATTTAACAACCATTTTCTGAGCATTGCTGGTGAATTAAATAAAAATTTAGTTTCTACAGGAAATCATATAAATTTCTTAGCAAATGCCTTTCCGAGATTGACGTCTGAAATACTCCTCTATGGTACAGACAAGAGGGAGATTGTGTCAATAATTAAATCACTGTAGACTAAGGTCTCTCATGGTTATGATGGAGTGTCTAGTAGAATATTAAAGTACTGTGCTGCACATGTTAGCCCAGCCCTGTATTTAGCCATATTTGTAATTTTTCCTTTAGGAATGGTCAGTTTCCTGAGCGATTAAAGTACTCAGTAGTAAAGCTGCTTTATAAAAAGGGAGAAAGGGATAATGTAGATAATTTTAGACCTATTTCTATGCCATCAGTGTTTGCAAAAGTTATCGAAAACGCTGTGTATGTAAGGTTAATCGATCATTTTATATCACACGATTTGCTATCAAATGTACAGTTCGGCTTTAGAAGTCGTTTGATAACTGAAAATGCTATATTCTCTCTTCTCTGTGAGGTACTGGATGGGCTAAACAAAAAGTTTCGAAAGCTTGGCGTATTTTTTGATCTAACAAAGGCATTTGACTGTGTTGATCTCACAATGTTGCTCCAAAAATTGGACCATTACGGAATAAGGGGAGTAGCTCACAATTGGTTCACCTCTTACTTTAGCAACAGGCAGCAAAAGGTCATTATTCACAATGTTGATAACGGCTGTGATGTGGGGTCTGAGTGGGGTACTGTCAAGTGGGGGGTGCCCCAGGGATCAGTGTTGGGGCCGCTCCTGTTCCTTATTTATATAAATGATATGCCCTCTAGTATTATGGGTAACTCTAAAATATTTCTGTTTGCTGATGACACTAGCTTGGTAGTAAAAGATGTTGTGTGTAACATTGACTCGGTTTCAAGTAGTGCAGTACATGACCTCAGTTCATGGCTTGTAGAAAATAAACTAACGTTAAATCACAGTAATACTCAGTTTTACAGTTTCTAACACACAATTCAACAAAACCTGACGTTTTAATCTCACAGAACGGGCATATGATTAGTGAAACTGAACAGTTCAAATTCCTAGGTGTTCAGATAGATAGTAAGCTGTCGTGGAAAGCCCACGTTCAGGATCTTGTTCAAAGACTTAATAGTGCCTTTTTCACTATTCGAACGGTATCGAAAGTGAGTGATACTTCGACACGTAAATTAGTCTACTTTGCTTATTTTCATTCACTTATGTCGTATGGCATTATGTTTTGGGGTAACTCTTCACATTCTAGAAGGATATTTTTGGCAGAGAAACGGGCGGTTCGGGCAATAAGTGGTGTGAGTTCACGAACCTCTTGTCGACCTCTGTTCACGAGTCTGGGTATTTTGACATTGGCCTCTCAATATGTATATTCCTTATTGTCGTTTCTTGTTACCAATATTAGTTTATTTCCAACAGTAAGCAGCTTTCACTCGGTTAATACTCGGCAGAAATCAAACCTCCATTTCGATCGGACTTCCTTAACTCTTGTGCGAAAAGGTGTGCAGTATACTGCTGCATCCATTTTCAATAAGCTGCCACTCGAATTCAAAAATCTTAGCAGTAATCCACGCGCTTTCAAATCGAAACTGAAGAGTTTCCTCATGGGTCACCTATTCTGTCGAGGAGTTCCTTGAAAAATTAAGCTGATTCTCATTGTATTGCTGATAGCGTTTGCTTAAACTTATGGACTGATTTTCTTTCAGGTTCATGAACATTTATTTTTATCTGTTATTACTTTTATGTTGTAAGTTCATGTACTGACACGTTCCATGACCTTGGAGATTTGCTCCTCAATTTGGTCCTACGGAACTTGACATGTAAATAAATAAATAAATAAATGGGAGATGCGATACTGCGAGAAGATGCAGACATGTTCTCTTTGGCTGAACTAACCATTACGAAAATGTTCCATCTGGTATGTAATGTATATGAGACGAGTGGGTACCCTCAGATATAAAAAAGAATGCGAAAATCCCAATTACAAAGAAGCGTGTGATAACACTTATCAAATTACCGATCCATCAGTTGAAAAAATCATGATCTCAAAACTGTAGCACCACTTATTTGTAGAATGGAATGACTCGGAGAAGTCGACCTCAGGAGAGATCACTTTTGGTTCCGGATAAGTGGAAGCACGCCAGCAATACTGAGACCACGGTTATCTTAGAATGTTATTCTTATAGATTTATAGCACTTGTTGATTTAGAGAAATATTTCGACAATGCTGACTGGAATAAGTTCACTGAAATTCTGAAGGTAGTAATGATAAAATACAGGGAGCGTTAAGTTATCTTTAACGCGTACAGAAACCTGAATGTCGTTATAAAAATCCGAAGGTCTGAAACAGAAGCGGTAGCTGAGAAGAGAGTGAGATATGGTAGTAGCCTATCCACCATGTTATTCATTCATTACATGAATCAATGTCCCCAGCTCGTGGTCTAATGGCTAGCGTTGCTACCTCTGGATCACAGGGTCCTGGGTTCAATTCCCGGCCGGGTTGGGGATTTTCTCTGCTGGGGAGAGGGTGTTTGCGTTGCCCTCATCATTTCATCATCATCGTCATCATTCGTGACAGTGGCTTGATTGGACTGTGAAAAAAATTTAACTGTGAAAAAATTGGGACTTCGTACGGACGTTGATAACCGCGCAGTTGAACGCCCCACAAACCAAACATCATCAACATCATCATGAATCAAATAGTAAATGAAATCAAAGAAGAATAGGGAAAAGGAATCAAAATTGGGGGAGAGGAAATAAAAACTTTAAGTTCTGCAGACGACTTTGTGCCAGAGACCTCAAAGGACTTGGAAGAGCAGTTAAACGGAATGGCTAGTATGCTGAAAAGATGTTATAAGATGAATATTGACAGGTAACCCATATAGCACCTTACAGGGTTCAGGCAGGTTCATACAAGGCGGGGAGGCTTATTGATGCGAACAGGATACAGAGTTCTAGGAGCAACCTAGAAGAGGTAGAATGGGATGAAGTATACACAAAAAATGATGCTGATGCCAAATTAAATTTATTCTACCGTAATTTTGTCTCAATATTTGAGAGTTGCTTTCCTGAAACGTTATCCAAAAAAGCCATTACAAAGTCAAGTAAGCCATGGATTACCAAGGGAATTAAGATATCGTGTAAGAGGAAGAGGAAAATATGGACAGGCCAGAATAAGTCAGGATCCGACGTTACTTGCTTACTACTAAATATACTGTAATATTTCAAGGAAAGTCATTAAGAAGTCGATAAACTTATGTGTTCTGACAGAAATTAATAATGCGGATAATAAGATTAAAACTATATGGAATATTGTCAAACGGGAGACGGGGCAGACTGACAGTGTACAGCATACCATAGCAACAAAGCTAAATGATGATGCTGTGAGTGGTAAGTCACAAGTTGCAAGTATTTTTAACAATCACTTTCTCAGTGTAGCAGCAAAAATAGGGTTATAGGATTCAGTTGAAAAAGCAAAAACTATGTTAAGAATGTCATTCCCCAGGACTTTAAGCCTTTGGAAATAGCACTAACATCCCCCACTGAAATTAAGGGAATTATAAATATACTGAGAAACAAGAGCTCATGTAGTGTTGATGGAGTCTCTAAACAGAATTTTGAAGTGGAGAACTTAATAAGTGGAGTCCTTAGCGATATATGTAATGCTTCGCTGACACAGGGAATTTTTCCAGACAGACCTCTTCATAAGAAAGGGGACAAGAGTGACTTAAATAATTATAGCCGGCCGTTGTGGCTGAGCGGTTCTAGACGCTTCAGTCTGGAACCGCGCGACCGCTATGGTCACAGGTTCGAATCGTGCCTTGGGCATGCATGTGTGTGATGTCCTTAGGTTAGTTAGGTTTAAGTAGTTCTAAGTTCTAAGGGATTGATGACCTCAGATGTTAAGTCCCATGGTGCTCAGAGCCATTTTTAAATAATTATAGACCAATCTCATTCCTGACTTCATTTTCTAAAATATTCGAAAAAGTTATGTATTTAAGAGTAGTCTCACATTAAAGTTAAAATAATTTACTCAGCATGTCACAGTTCGGATTCCGGAAGGGTTACTCGACTGAGAATGCTATCTACACAGCAACCCATCAAATAGTACAAGCGCTAAATAACAAATTATCGCCAGTTGGTATTTTTTGTGATCTCTCCAAGGCATTTGACTGTGTGGATCATGTCACACTCTTAGGAAAAATCAGGTTTTATGGAATTGAAGGCTATACACACAGCTGGTTTGAATCATACTTAACGAACAGAAAGCAAAAAGTTGTACTAAATAACACAAATAATGTTTGGAGGGTGGTAAATTCTAGTGAATGGGGAGTTATTACAAAGGGAGTCCCACAGGGTTCAATTTTGGGTCCTCCACAGTTCCTTATTCATGTGAATGACCTCTCACTTAACGTGCCGCGAGCAGAACAAGTAGTTTTTGCAGATGACACGAGTGTTATAATAAATCTCATACCAGGAAAAGCAGCTGAAGATATTGTTTAGGATATCTTTCAAAGAATTATTAAGTGGTTCTCAGAAAATGGAATCTCCCTTAATTTTGAAAAAACCCACTATATCCAGTTCTGTACACCGAATGGAGTCATACCGACAATTGATGTGGTATTTGAACAGGGCCCACTTAAAAGGATAGATTTCTCCAAATTTTTGGGTGCTCACACTGATGACAACTTGAACTGGAGGAAGCACATTACTGAGCTTCTCAAACAATTAAGTTCAGCTTCTTTCGCTCTTCGTGTAATCGCTAGTCTTGGTAATAAACAGATCAGCCTCCTAACGTGCTTTGCATATTTCCACTCAATAATGTCTTATGGAATAGTTTTCTGGGGTAACTCGCCACGTAGACATAAAGTATTGATTGCACAAAAGAGAGTAGTGAGAATAATTAGTGGTGTTCACCCAAGGACATCACGTAGGCACCATTTCAAGGAGTTAGGTATTTTAACTGCACCAGCAGAGTATCTACATCTACTACATCTACATCCATACTCCACAAGCCACCTGACGGTGTGTGGCGGAGGGTACCTTGAGTACCTCTATCGGTTCTCCCTTCTATTCCAGTCTCGGATTGTTCGTGGAAAGAAGGATTGTCGGTATGCTTCTCTGTGGGCTCTAATCTCTCTGATTTTATCCTCATGGTCTCTTCGCGAGGTATACGTAGGAGGGAGTAATATACTGCTTGACTCTTCGGTGAAGGTATGTCTATTCCATGGACGAGATTCCGTTTCAGAACTGGTAAAAAAAATGTACCTCTAAATGTAGTTGCATGTGTAGAACTAAAAATTTCAGTAATATTAATATTAGCACTATTCATGTGTGTATATATATCTTGTAATCTGACTTGTTCCACATCATATCGATAAAATAATCGTGAAAATGATCTACGGAACATGACATAACTAAACTAAACTAGATAAAATAAGTATAATGGAATGTAGTCGAATTAATGAAGTGATGTTGATACAGTTGTATTATGAAATGAGATACTGAAAGGAGTATTGGTATCTGGAGAGCAAAATAACTATCGGTGGCTGAAATATGTTAACGTATAATTTACGGAGAGACCACGAAAAACTGAGCTACACGATGCTTGCATGAAAGGCGCTGGCAATAGGTTTTTGCTGCAACACAACCATATGTTGAACTAGTGACTTCAGAAAAACGAAAGAGAGACGTGTCGATGTACTTTTACGAGCGTCACGTATTTAACTCTGATTCGCCTGGCAACTTTGCGCTTAGAATTCAGAAGATAACGATAATAACTGGTAGTCATATCAGAAGGAAGTTTAAGAGGCGCTCTTTTGAGAGCCTTCTGTCCCGCGAATATTAATGTTTGCTCGAAGGAAAGCAGGGTTGCAGAAACAGAGCGCGTCTCACTCAGACAATCGATGCGGAGCACGCCTGGGAAGTGAGAGTTCCGTAGCTATGGCTGGCTCACTGCCCCTGCCCCCAGTCCTCAAGTAAGGCACCGCCAGCCCGCACTCGTCCTGCAATTCCAGACTCTCTCGCGTCTCCTCAGGTATATACCACATAGCTACGCTCGTTTTCTTTACATATTAAACATAATACTGAGCCTGCTTCTCCGTTTATCAACTTACACTTTCATAATGAATTTTCACTCTGCGCTGATTTCAAACTTCCTGGAAGACTGATACTAAAAAATACTGTAAGCCGGACCGGAACTCGACCTGGGTTCTTTGTCTTTCGCAGACAAGTGCTCCACTATCTGAGCTATCCAAGCACGACGCTCGACCGGCCCTCACAGCTCTACTTCTGCCAGTACCAAATCTCCTATCTTCCAAAGCATGGGTCGTCAGTCGTGCTTAGATAGCCAAGTCGGTAGAGCACTCGCGTGCGAAATGCAAAGGTCCCAGGCACACATTTTTAACCTGTCAGGAAGATTCAACTTAGGCTTAGACACACATTTCTCGGAACTATGAACAAGCTAGTAGTAAATCTCGTAATTTCTGAAACACTTTCGTAGTATACACTGTAATACAGTAATCTTTATTTACTTACTTATTACTTATCCGATGTTAATCGATCTTGAAGATTGTGTACCGACCTCACAACCTGCATCCGGTCACTGCGCTATTGAGCTGATTACATCAACTTCGATTTTGCCACTAGCTGTGTAAGGTCTATCATGATTTCCTCCAACTACTCCGTCTTTGATTTGCCAAGCACACATGTACTTTCGAGACTTCAGACTTTCACAGCTCTGGATCAATGTTGGAAGGGATGCGAGCCACATGGCCTGTCCAACGAAGTCTTCTTCCTATATTTTTCTTTTACTGCTGCTTCACTTCTTACAGTTCCGGATTATTTCTTCTTCTCGAGTCATCCACATCTAGCAGGCATCTACAAACATAGCTCGTGAATTTCCGTTCAGGTAGCGACAGTCTTCCTTCATCTGCCTTTGTGGTACTCAAGGTTTCCGTGCCACATAACGCTACCAACACTGAAACTCGTGTGTCAACCTCGCAATCTACATCCACTGACTGAACTTGTTATTGAACAATATGCCTCGAGTTAGTTTTTTTTTTTTTCCTTCAGATGTGTGTTATATTTTTGTTAAAGAGGGTGAGTGTTATTGCTTAATATTAGCGAATCTGCAGTAGTAATATTGAAGGTGTGTGCATTAGGTTGAGAGATTTTGCAATAACATTATGATTAAAAACCTCAGAGACATACTGTGCTACCTCAGAAATATTGTACCGTCTGTGGGCAGTATTGGCAATATCCTTGCCAGAGGCCCACGTCTCTTCTTCCTTTTGTTCACCGTTACATGTATCTATTAACCGTTACGTGTATCTACTGAAACCAGTTCAAAACAAGAAGAAAGGTCATATCAGACCCGAGAAAATTTCAAGATTCTTACGAGTTGTTGATGACTAAATACAGAGACAGGACTTTTGCGATCCATTTACTCTTTTCTCTTCTGCTTGCAACAAAGTAGAGCAATTACCGATGCAGCAGCGTCTTGATCGCGCGTCATTTAGATCGAGACAAAATACTGACAATAGTACTGCATAGCTTTACTGAGCTGTCTGGGCCTCGCGGGATTAGCCGAGCGGTCTAGGGCGTTGCGGCCATGGACTGTGCGGCTTGTCCCGACGGAGGTTCGAGTCCTCCCTCGGGCATGGGTGTGTGTGTTCGCCCTTAGGATAATTTAGGTTAAGTAGTGTGTAAGCTTAGGGACTGATGACCTTAGCAGTTAACTCCCATAAGATTTCACACACATCTGAACATTTGAGCTGTCTAGGGAGAACACTAATAATACTGCACAGTATTACTGAACAATAGTATTGACCACCTACTGGCCGCTTAATAGTCTACTGTTTTACCTACGACTTTAAATTAATTAAATTAATATGACTAATAAACCACGTACTTGAATTTATTGTCCACGGTCAAACTCAGATCCCCAGCTTGTAATGGGTCTCTCTGCACTTCTCCTCTGGATACCACGATCACCTCCCTCTCCTAAGCGTCGATTTCAGGCAGACTTTGCTTGCATTCGGGGCTAGGGTTTTTACTGGCTCAAATGGCTCTAAGCACTATGGGAATGAACATCTGAGGTCATCAGTCCACTAGACTTAGAACTACTTAATCCTAACTAACCTAAGGACATCACACACAGCCATGCCAGAGGCAGGATTGGAACCTGCGACCGTAGGAGCAGCGCGGTTCCAGACTGAGGCGCCTAAAACCGCTCGACTACAGCGGCCGGCTAGGGCTTTTACTGTCTCCGCCGTCTGTTTCCAACTGTGTCATGACAACAATTTATTCAGTATATGTTAATAAATACTTTCTTCCATTCAGATTATCACCATTGTAATTGCTGTCCATTTCTTGAATTATTTTTCTGGAGCTCCAAATTAAATAGTGTAGGCGAGATGGCACCACCACGTCGTCGCACACCAGTATGCATGTAAAACACTTTCGATCCTAATGAAGAGATATCACCTGCAACTGACTCTTTGTGCTGTTTTCTTCATTCAAATATGTTTCCTGTGGCCTTGTCAGTCATCAGACAGGATTTTCAGAGACATAACGTGTCTCTAAATTAACATGGACCTAGTGAAGATGGGAAGATGATTGAAGACACTTCTAGAAGGATTTGCGATCGAGAGAAACAGCTGCTAAGCTAATAGAAACTCAGTACAGATAAGGTTCCTTCTATAAGGCGACAGACGACTATGTGTCCCATCCTTGTCTTACTAGACCTGTAAGTCTGTAAATGTCTGTATATGTGAATTACTTTATTTTTTTGGTTCTTGAATAGTAATACCAAGACATGTCCAGTATCTTTGTCAAAGAGATCTACTCATAAATTTAGATCTACATATAAGTACAATTATTTCTAAATTTACTTTTACTACTACTACTACTACTACTACTACTACTACTTCATTGCTAAACGTATTTCAGTGTAATGACACTAAACAGTTTATCTTGCGAAAGCAAGTAGTTATTGATAAACTTATGCAGGTCTTTTGTTGATAGGCTGTCGCAACCTCTTGAGCCTGGAAACATGCACTATATCGTCTTCTGAGGTAAGTTGGCACACAACTGTTGCGACCGCTCACTGTATCCAGAACGCTGGCACTGGGATGGAATTAATGAGTAAGCTTGTCCCACCCAATTTCCATTGGGAACAGATCACGGGATTTTGCTGGCAAAAGAAGTACCTCAAAATGACGCAGCCAGTTCACGGTGTAACAGAACAGAACATAGACCATGCTCAGTGTCTTAGGCATAGCACTGGGTACCGAGCATTGACCACGGCTGGCCAACGCCCGTTCGCTAACTTCAGTAACAACTAGCTGCTTCTGTAATACCCCTTACAGATGTCAACAACCTAGAAGCCTGACCAACCTTCAGAATGTCTCTGCAGTTCGACCCACTAATATGACGCAGCCACCGGACCACAGTCACCAATATGTTCCGGACATTTCCACATGACACAGAAATGTGGTCCCTTCTGCATACTCAACCCCAGACAGCTGCATTTAAACTCGAAGGGGCCAGCCTGTCGTTGTTGCACATCTGGGCAGTAGGATGATATCCATTCTGTGGCGGTCAGTGCTATCCCAATGACGCTGCCGCCACTACTGTTTTCAGGCCTGAAACCACTGTCTGTCATCTGACCTCATGGGTGCTTGGGCAGCTCAACACTCTGCTTATTTACTGGTCTATGACGCAGGGGTCCAGCCATCGTCACTTCTGCTTAGGTTCCAACAGAGGACTCCTTTGTCCTTTATCATTGGGGTGGACACTGGGGGGCAAGATGCAGCCGACCACATTCCCAGTGACAGCAGCCACGCTGGTTCAACCAGCTAAAGGCCAGGTAACACGAGATCTATTGACACTCATCAGCTGCAGTGGTAGCGCCCGGTAAGTGCTACAACCTGCAAGGCTGAGCTGGAGGTCGGCATAACAAGAGACATTGTATCGGTGTATTTGGTGTGCTCGTCATCAACACTAGCAGGACTGAAGTGTAATGAACGCAAATAGCACAAGGAGCTTCTTGTATCCACAAGCTGCCTTCTCTGTGATACGTGGATCCATCTTCAGTCGAGAATCTATCTCCACACCTAGACATCCTACACACCCATTATTATTCGTGCCAGAAGATCCACTGAAGATGAATATGGACGACATCTGAAGACGACAGCCATTCTTTGGTTTTGCAGAAGGCGCACCCTACACAGCAATATGAGTAAGAGCTGATTTTAGAGTTTTTTGGTTCTGAATGCTTTTTCTTCCTGTTCCTTCTTCTTCCTTATTGTTTTGTGTATACTGTGTACTTATGGTTGTAGTAAGTAAGCAACATGTCTAAACAAGTTCCAGCGCAGGATGCAGTTCGCCATCAGATAGATCAGGTTGCTGG
The DNA here is from genome assembly GCF_023898315.1 of Schistocerca nitens. NCBI lineage: Eukaryota > Metazoa > Arthropoda > Insecta > Orthoptera > Acrididae > Schistocerca > Schistocerca nitens. The sequence continues at coordinate 915,282,948 of NC_064616.1, forward strand.
CAGAACTAAAACAACTAGGGGAGCGAAGGAGAGAACAATCACATCATAGTGTACATACCCTTGATACTAAAACGGCTTCATTGGTCACTCTATTTTCTGGGAAATGGGAGGAAAATATCTTTGCGGTTTTGGATGATTTGGATATAGTTCCAAGGTTGGGGAATTGGAATAATGAGCAATTACTGATCGTAGCTAGACAGAAATTAGCAGGAGAAGCTAGACAATATGTGATGTGCAATGAGAAATTAAGGCAAGAACAGTTGATTCCAGACATGAGAGAGTGGCTAATAGAAAGATATAGGAGGAAAACTATATCGAGGTACTGCGGTGAGCAGATAAAAAGGATATATCAGAAACATGGAGAATCTGTAGAGTTTTGTGGACTGCGTTCGCAAAATCAACATCTGTGCATATGAGCTCACTGACGACGATAACGCTAATAGAGCCATGTTACAGGATGCCAAACAGAGATCACTGGATGCGTTTTTATCGTGATTACCATCGGAGATGTCAGATTGGGTTCCCTTTGAATTCCCAAAGACTCTGAATGAAGCAGTAGACACTGTGGTGGCATTAGCTGAATGTGGTCACCAACACATGGTAGACCCACTCTAACCCATCATACGGCTACCGTCACTAGTGCACAAGAGGGTACTCAGCTGAAAATTCAAATACAAATTTGAGTTCTACGCTCTCCAAACATACCTATTAGCCCGAGGAACCCTGCATAAATATGTGTGTTTTGAAGTATACGAAGTCCCGTACCCTGCTCTCCATGCAGGAATTACTGCGTTGCTGATCTGGGTCACTCACTATCTGTTCTACACAGTAGCTACGCACCGTCCCCAGGTCATGTGTGTTTACCTAGTTCTGCTCCCAGAAGTCTGCGATAGAATGTCCTAAAGAGACGACCAGGGTTAAAACGGAATTCTTCCATGGAGTAAGGTTGCATTGGTTTTATTCAGTGCCACACTCAGTGGTCATCATTTTCTCTTATTACGAGCAAGGACATTTTAGCGGCGTACAGCACATACAGCTAAAGGAAAAAGAGTCATTAATGAACACACACAGGATCCACAACCCTAAAGATCACTCACAAATTAATTTATCTACTTAACCTACCCTTTGAGAGCCTACCTACTGAACACCTGACTTACTTGACTAAGACTATAGAACCGATTCTGCTCGTTTCCCTAGATCACGTGTTAGCTGTGCAAAATGTCTGCATATCAATGGAGCATCATTTAGACCACGCGAAAACGTATCGTACAGAAAATCATTGACAATTCGTAACTATAGAGACCACAACCTCAGCCGCCAGCATGATTTTAATTGTAATAGGTATCGCCTAGTACCAGTTGAAGCAAAAAATTGCCGAAATTCCATCCTTACCAACCTTCAATCTACGGGTTCATACAATAATAATAGCGCTAACGAGTAACAGTCTGACAAAAGGCCAGAACCCTTAATGAATCACAGATTCATTGTTTGTGACACAGTGTGAAGGACTAAGTGTCACTGCGAGTGAAGTAGGACACAAAATGTAAACACTTGTGAGTGAATCAGTGCTTATGTTGCAGTCAGATTTTTCTTAGGGACTAGGCAGTGAAACAGAACAGAACACAGCCGGTGCTCAGTGTCCTAGACAGAGCGCTCGGTTCTAATCATTGACCGCTGATGGACAGTGCCCTACCTGCTCTGCAACTTCGGCAAGAGTGAGCCACTTCCGTACCTCCACTGCCACATATCAACAGCCTGGAAGCCTGACCAACTTTCAGGAAGCTTCTTCAGTTTGACTCACTATATATTATACTAATTATAATATGTACTATAAAATCTGTGTAGTTTTCTCCCAATTTTTGTAGAATAGCTCTACTGTGCTCTTAATTCTCTGATTACTTTCGTGCTTATAATTATTTTGGTTATATTTTATGTGCACACAGTTGTAACCTGTTGGAATCCTTTATTGTTTTTAGGGCAATATTTCCTTTATTAATTTTCTTAATATTGGTTTCTTTTAATTTTCGAGAATTTTGAATTTTTATCCTACTCACTATCCTGTATTTTAGTTAAGGTGCTATCTAATCACTTTTCTTATTGCCTGTAGCCGCTTCTTCTTATAGTCTTACACCTAGATTATTTTACGCCGGCCGCGGTGGTCTAGCGGTTCTGGCGCTGCAGTCCGGAACCGCGGGACTGCTACGGTCGCAGGTTCGAATCCTGCCTCGGGCATGGGTGTGTGTGATGTCCTTCGGTTAGTTAGGTTTAAGTAGTTCTAAGTTCTAGGGGACTTATGACCTAAGATGTTGAGTCCCATAGTGCTCAGAGCCATTTGAACCATTTTGGAGATTATTTTACGTTTTACCGACACTAGGACCTTCTATTGTTCAACATGGTTTTCCTCTGCACTGTAGTCTCAATGTGGCTGTCTACTTGGCTGTTTGGCCACCTGATATCCAGGTCAACTGATGTACGTGTGGCTCTACACCGCGCTTCACCTAGCGGCTCTGACTATTTTAAGGTATTTTCCTTTTATTTATTTGTCTGTACTCCTTGGTCCCCTTTGTGTTTCCCTTCATACATTTATCCCCGGTTTTTATGCTTTTAAGTTGATAGACTTGGTTTTGTTCCAGTGTATGTTGTTCGACATTTCTTCCTTCCGATGGTTGGTTACCATCGTTATGACTAACCGGCCTACCAGCCGGTGATATATAATGCTTTTACAGCCTTTCGTGGATGTTAATTTGATTTTTTAAATTAATTTTTAAAAGTTTAGCGTAGCTTAGAACCACGCCCCTTAACTTGTAATTTTGTACAATTACATCCTCGCTTTTCGTTTTCTTTAAGAAAATCTGAGGAAGCTTTAACCAGGCGAAACGCGTTACTTGTCATAAAAATAGCTTTGCAACCGACAGTGTCTCTTTATATAATCGGAAGAATGTGTACACTCCTCTCGCGGCTACCTGAAGAACAAATGATGGTCATCCGAGGTAGTGCAGAACGGATATTGATCAGTGAAAATGATGCAACGGCACACACCAGCAGTCCGTCATTCCCAATTCTGCAAATGTGTGGTAAACATAAACGGCAGCGGACTCGTGTGATGGCCACTAAATAGCCTGACTTCCGTTAATTTCCAGCCAATTTGGGAGGGATGACTTGGCAAATAGCTCTGAGCACTATGGGACTTAACTTCTAAGGTCATCAGTCCTCTAGAACTTAGAACTACTTAAACCTAACTAACCTAAGGACATCACACACATCCATGCCCGAGGCAGGATTCGAACCTGCGACCGTAGCGGTCGCGCGGTTCCAGACTGTAGCGCCTAGAACCGCTCGGCCACAACGGCCGACTGAGGGATGACTCGCAGTGTTGCAATGAGTCCATTATTTGTGCCTGAACGGCAGGAGCAGATTCGAAGGCGTGAAGATGTGCTTGGTGCATATAAAAAGCGACAATCGTGGAATGATATTGCATAATTTGGCAAAATGGCTATGCGAAGACCCGAAATGATGGCCCTTTCAATCCATGTGAAGTGCTGCAACGTTACCTAACATGAACACACGGCATTCTCTATGGTTCTTCTCAACTCTCAATAACCATCTAAGACACTGCACAAATATATACCCTGATGGCATGAGCTAGTGGTGACAAAACTAGAGTAATTGGAACCTGCGCTAGTCATCACTGATGATGGCAACTGCAGTGATTTACACGTCCGCTGACTGTATGTATATGTACGGAATTGCGTCATTGTAGGAGCTTAACTTCTTTTGTGAGGGTGCGTATGTGCACATTTGACAAAGAGAATGAAAGACTTATTTTCCCTCTTACATCAGTAACTCTGTAAGTATCTCCGAACTTGAAACACGGACCCATTAGACTGTTTTACGTATTGGAAATGCGTCACAAAACTAAGGGTTAAGAGATCTACATGCTGCGTTTGTAGGTTATTATTTATTACATATAAGAGTAAATTTGTTAAAAATTGAATCTCAATGTAGACAAGTGTAATGTGCTGCGAATACATAGAAAGAAAGATCCCTTATCCTTTAGCTACAATATAGCAGGTCAGCAACTGGAAGCAGTTAATTCCATAAATTATCTGGGAGCACGCATTAGGAGTGATTTAAAATGGAATGATCATATAAAGTTGATCGTCGGTAAAGCAGATGCCAGACTGAGATTCATTGGAAGAATCCTAAGGAAATGCAATCCAAAAACAAAGGAAGTAGGTTACAGTACGCTTGTTCGCCCACTGCTTGAATACTGCTCAGCAGTGTGGGATCCGTACCAGACGGGGTTGATAGAAGAGATAGAGAAGATCCAACGGATAGCAGCGCGCTTCGCTACAGGATCATTTAGTAATCGCGAAAGCGTTAAGGAGATGATAGATAAACTCCAGTGGAAGACTCTGCAGGAGAGACGCTCAGTAGCTCGGTACGGGCTTTTGTTGAAGTTTCGAGAACATACCTTCACCGAGGAGTCAAGCAGTATATTGCTCCCTCCTACGTATACCTCGCGAAGAGACCATGAGGATAAAATCAGAGCCGGCCGAAGTGGCCGCGCGGTTCTGGCGCTGCAGTCTGGAACCGCGAGACCGCTACGGTCGCAGGTTCGAATCCTGCCTCGGGCATGGTTGTGTGTGATGTCCTTAGGTTAGTTAGGTTTAACTAGTTCTAAGTTCTAGGGGACTAATGACCTCAGCAGTTGAGTCCCATAGTGCTCAGAGCCATTTGATTTGATAAAATCAGAGAGATTAGAGCCCACACAGAAGCATAACGACAATCCTTCTTTACACGAACAATACGAAACTGGAATAGAAGGGAGAACCGATAGAGGTACTCAAAGTACCCTCCGCCACACACCGTCAGGTGGCTTGCGGAGTAGATGTAGATGTAGATGTAGATGAAACATTGAAAGTGTCGTACGACGTAAGCAAAATTATTAGAAACGACGGTTCCCTTACTGGAAACTGTTCTGGAACTGACAAGCTGCATAATTACCGAAGAAGATAAAATACTAGTTTCCCCATATTAGTTTCCAAGTCTCCCTGTATTTATTCACGGTCAGGACCATTTATCCATCGTAGGCTATTTAATTTTGTGCAAAAAGTTAAACTTTTGCTTCAACATTTATTTTGACTTAAAACCACCCCTTCCTATCCACCAGTGTAGAAATTTTGTATCCCGGAAATCGCGAACATTGCTGGCGTAATGTGGAGGAACGCCGTCTTGTTGAAAGATGACACCTTCCGGAAATTGTGACACTACATACAACTGCAATATATTAATGTAGTTGTTTGACGTTACAGCATTCTCCGCAAAGAAAAATACGCCTATAACTTCATCAAGCACCAGAGCACACCTCACATTCACCTTAGGGATGTTATGTTCGTACTCAGTGTGCGCATGAGGATTTTCAGAAGCCTATATTCTGACGTTTTAGTGATGAACGTGACCACAGACATGAATTCGGCCTCATCGCTAAACATGGTCCTCTTCAGAAATCTTTCATCACAGTCAATCTCGTTAAGCGGGTCTGCCGGCTTGTTTGTTAGTGTGGGACAACTGCAATTTGTAACCAGAAAACGGAAACGTTTCTCTAAAAACTTATGAACTACAGTCTTTTTCATGCCTAATTCTCAAGCATACGCACTCACCGATTTTTTTAGGGGTCCTTAGGCAGCTATCCCGTATTGGTTCCACAGACTCGCCACGAACCGAAGACCTAGCAGAACGGGGTGTGTCAAACAAACTGCCGGTATCCTTTAACTGCTTGTCCCACCCATTAATGTTGTTTCTATGTGGTTGCTCTTCGCTGTACACGCGATGATGTTCACGTTGAACATTGGTCACGGATTCGAATTTAGCAAGCTACAGAACGGACTGGACTTTCCTCTGCACCGTCCACATCTCGAGTGATGTGGCCTGATACGCTGCTGCTATACGGTTTGTTGTTTTGCGTCATTACCTGCACGCGCACACCATTCAACATTATGTTACAGAAACTCTAGGCGATACTGTCCAATGTAGCAGAAGTAACAAGCGTCCATAACTGCAACATGACTTTAAGGACGCACTCTATAAGTTTCGAATGGTGTTGCAACTAGTTGCACGTACATCGGTAATGTGTGTATTGTCATACTTACATGAGTTCGTCTTACGCGGGGGCAGAAAATTTTGCCTAAACACAAGTCGAGAAGACAATCGATTACCATCCTGATACTGTGTCAAAAAAATAGTTAAAAGTAGACCTCATATATAATTTTTCCTCCACAATAACGCAACAACAACGTACAGTTTGAGAACTAAAACATAGTATGAAATAGTTGCGATGTACAGAAGTTGTGGCCGTATCTCACAAGGGGAGGCCACGACGTTTGGAACGCGGATTTACTGTAAACATACACTCGTAGTACTCCATGAGGACAACAAAATGTGTAAGCAGTAGCGCGCGCTTCTCAAGCGTTACTGAGAAAATTGCAAGATAATTTCGGTCGTCAAATATATATCGGTGCGCGGTCATTTTTACCACGAAGCGGCTGTAGCCGAGTGGTGCCGGCACGGTAGCTCAGCGTGTTCGGTCAGAGCGTTAGCTACCCTTTCTAATAAAAAAAAAAACTGAGCGAACGGATCAAAAAACAAACTGAACGGGTGTCAACGGACGGCGCCCTGAACAAATTCAATGAACAATATAGAACAAATTTGTTTTTTATTTTAAAAAAAGCGGTTGGCGTTCAAGCCGCTGGATCGAGTTCCGTTCGTCAGTTTTTTTTTTCAACAGTCATTTTCTTTACTATTTATATTACAATAGATATAATGGGAAAAATACGTGTAATCGGATAAACTTTTATTAAATTTATAATGTTATTTGGCAGTCTACAATTTTTTATTATCACAAATAATATAATATTCATAACTATCGACTAGTAAACGACCAAACGAATGAAGTGATACTGAAAATGTATGCTTGTACGTGTCTTCAAATCTGTTCGTATTTAATCGAAAGAGAACGAGAAATTGCTTCTTGGAAGACGCTACTAAAATACACTCGATACTGCATAACCAATTATCAGCGCCGATTTTTAATGAAATACTGCGTTAAATGTGGTTTGCTTCCAAATTATCGCCTGAAAGAGAGGTTTTTGAAAATGTTAACGAGGTTTGTTTTTCCACGGAAAACGTCAAAAGACCTTGCGTATGCGGAAACATAACATTTATTCAATGCAGCTGGTGCCGTTTAACTTTATGTTTTCCATGTTTTTACGAAAAATACCATCCTGTAACTTGTACTCGTAATGTCGAAAGCGACGATTAATTGTACATCTTTCGAAAGCCGTCTGTGCCGGTCAAAACTTGGAGGAAACAAGTCGTTTCTGGCTCCTTCCAGGTATAAGGGATTTCCTTTACCGCTTGCTCAGTGTACAGACTGAATAACATGTGGAAACATATTCCTATGAACACATAGGAAGGTAGTATGTTCGAATTATGAGAAACAGAATTGAAGAATAAATTGTATGTATCGAAGAACAGAGTGGATTTAGAGTAAGCAAATTGTGTGCTGATAATATACTCTCCTACGCCATTTGACATAAAAAAGGTCTGAAAGAAATTAGGAAGCACAGTTAGTGTTCACTGATCTCGAAAAAGCATATGACAACGTTCCACTAACCAGGCTGTCGAAACACGGGGAACACATGGTACTGACCCGTTATATATAACATATGTAAAGATGTGCACACAAAAATAAGTGTAGGATCTATCATCTCTAAATCGTTTCAAATAAATGAAGGGTTGAAACAAGCCTGTTATATGGCTCTCACATTTTTCAATATGTGCCTCTCAGAAGTGGAAAAATAAATGCAGTAGAATAGGAATTCAGTTAGAAGATCGCAGTTCAAATGGTTGAAATAGCTCTGAGCACTATGGGACTCAACTGCTGAGGTCATTAGTCCCCTAGAACTTAGAACTAGTTAAACCTAACTAACCTAAGGACATCACAAACATCCATGCCCGAGGCAGGATTCGAACCTGCGACCGTAGCGGTCTTGCGGTTCCAGACTGCAGCGCCTTTAACCGCACGGCAGAAGATCGCAGTGTGTAGTCGTACGCCCATTTATTTTCAGATGACCAGGTTGTGGCTGTGATCAGTGAAGAAGATATCTCCTGCTGAGAAAATTAACAGAAGAATATACCACATCTGGACTGAAGTTGGACGTGAAGAAAACAGAACACTTACAATGTAACGCAATCTGTAGATCTTGAAATATCAGACAATGTAATAATCGGTAATAGTGAAAGTTATAAATAGCTAGGGACTATTATTAGTGAAGATAGAACATGTGAAGATGACTTGAGAAACACATTGAACTCAAGAAGGAGAGCAACATCAAATTTGAACTCCCTTCACGTGGTCCACAAATATCTGATTAAAAACGAAACTTAATATATATATATATATATATATATATATATATATATATATATATATATATATATAAAGCCATTATTGAGTCTATTAACACCTATAGTTCGGAGTGAGGGCCGACTACAGAAACAATCGCAAGAAGATAAGATCGAAGTTGTAGAAATGGAGTTTCTAAGATGAACATCAAGGATTCCCTATTTCACCCTAGAACAAAATAGTGAGGATTTACGGGAAATAACACACAAGAAAGATAGCACAATGGATGGAATAGAACGTAGAGAACTCTTTAGTTTTGGACACTTAATAAGAATGAGACAAGAATACTCAAAAATATATTTGAATATAGACCGACAAACAGAAGGCGCGAAGGAAGACTGTGAGTTAAATGGGTTCAAGGGATAGAAAGGAGTATGACCAATTGTATTTGAAAGTTGGAGACACACAAAATAGTTTACTGTAAATGCTGAGATGAGAGACGTGACAGGTGCTGTAGTGTACCTGTGTGTGTGTGTGTGTGTGTGTGTGTTTGGACTTTCGCTTGAAACCTATTATAAAAACTGTTGAATTGTTCGCAATAAGCTGTTAGAGTGATGCTGAAAGTTAAATAACTCAACGAGATACAAGAAATTAATTTACAAATACTAATACTTTTTCTGCTATCTTGCACTTAAAGACATAATATTGTGTCAGTAAATTCGTTCCGTGGTAGTAGTGTTAAATAAAATATTACTCGCAACCGATGGCCAGAAGACGCGCTTTTGTTGCACGAGTCTTCTCCTGAATTGCAACTAAATGTTTGAATCTTGCCCAAGGGACAGATATGTATTCAGGTATACATGCCTATCTGCATCGATAAACACTTTTCTCCTCAAATTCAGTTCCCGTGGCGAATAACAAGTTACCCATTCGAGTCCAAGTGATACAAACAATGTTCAGAGTAGTCTGCAACATTTACGCTCTTAACGTCGTCTACATTTGAGAAACGAACTGTCAATATTTCTGCGCAAAGCATTTTCATCATGAGCAATATAATTTAGGATAAGTATTCTCATTCTGTGACTGAATGGCGCAAAGGGTACAAATCGAACAGGCGAAGGTTCGACCCAAAGTGTGCCATGATTTCTTTGACTTCTGGCAGTGTCTTTGATAACGTGAAAAGCGCCAATTGTACTTTTTGTTACTACTCCACATTAAATTGTAGTTTCCTCTGTAACTGGATGAGTAAGACAATTTAAATGGCTGGGGAGCGCAACGGCAAGCCACTTCCAACGCTTAGTAAAGTACTGCGTTATTACTCCTAAGGTACTTTTTGCGTTTTGGTAGTAGCCCTCCGACCTGTAAGGTCTACAACAGTTTAATTTTGATCAGGCTATAGTGGTTCCCACAGTTCAAGTCGCTTTCACAATTTTGCGGTAACAGCCTCTGGTAAAAAGGTTGTTTTCTCGAAACGACACCATCTTTCTTTTCATTTTCACTACCATTTCCAAAATTAATGGTCAGCGGCTTTCAACTAAAATGTCCTGTCCTGTAATGGACTTCCATAGTGTTTGTGCGAGTACAGGTTGTGACGCAGGAAGGATGACATGAGGAAGTTTGTGTTTAGCCCTGAGTGGTGCAGGGATTGCCAAAGCGGTTAAGGCGACCGTTCGCGTAAAGCAGGAAATCCGGGTTCGCGTTCCGTTCCCTCTTAATTCTCATTGTTGCCATTCCCTTACACAGCTAATGATTGTTTGTATGCGCAACTGCGAATGCATTACATGTTTTCCAAAATTTCCGTAATCAATGCTTGACCCCATTTGCTACCACACCATAAAGGATGGCAATAAAACTTTGACATTATTTATATTAAAGAAGTTGAAGAATACGAGACTAAAGATCATTTCAGAAACATCAGTAATTTTGAGTGAACAAATTTACGTATCAATTTTGTGTCTGATGCGAGGGCGGCAGAGAGATGATAAATAGGTAATGACGATACGTATGTGTATTGTACTTTCAGAAGGTAACGGCTACTTTCATGTTCGTGATAGATGGCCGGAAACTTTCTCAGATGTTGGACGCTTTTGTGCCTGAGATATCTTAGGCATCCACTGATGTAGAAGACGCTTCTGATTTTTCACTTCTAATTTAGCTTAAAAGCCACTTTCCGCTGTTGTGTATTTTTTAACGTTAGTAATTTTAAAGCTGTATTTTCTGCAATTTCTCGTTGTAACTATTTTAAAAATTCGCATTTTTGGAATAGTTCGTTATAAATATCACCAAGAAGTCAAAAAACGTGATTATACGCTACACACCTTTAACTCCGTATTTATCTATGGGATTACAGTGGGTTTACGTTTTTCGTATTATCTGTTTTAGGGGCGATCAGATAATACAGTTCATACGTAGTTGAAAAATGAAACGTGCTGATGATAAAACGACGAATCAAAGAGTTTTACGGATGACGTAGCGACCATCACTAACGCAGGTGAAGCACGGCTGAAATTCATGTCGTCATGCTGAAATCACGCGAAAACCAAGGAATTTAAGTGCGCTACCAGAGACAATGTCGACGAAAGTTAGAAACAGCTATAGCTATCAGATTTTGCATCAAATAGGCCTACCTCGGCCGGGACAAAGGCTGCATGCTCATGGTATAAGCTCGCTGCCGTGAGGGTATGGAGCAACATGGTACCTCGTTTACTTGGCTTTACTAGCATTCCTCCATCGCAGCACCAACATAATCTCTCGCAGCGTATGCAAATTCGTTGGCCTTTGCGCGATGTCGTAACAGCGTATAGCGGACGACTGTTACATAGAAAACATCAGCACAGCGCCACTAGAATTACTAACGCCACATCGGTAAGGGAACACTATGGAGGAAGTCACCGAAAGCTTGATATACCATTTAAATCTAACGTGGCAGCAAAACAGAGAATACTGTAAAACGTAATAATAAAGTCCGCCTGCTTTAGTTTCAAAAGCGTATTTTACTAGCAAATGCAGGTTTGGAAATACAGCTACATCTTCAGTACTTCAGCTGGCCGTAGAAAGACTTTCATTGTGATGCCAACGGATAACTGTGAGAGGTTAGAGTGTTTTAAATTAAAGTTCTCAAGTTCATTGCAGAAAAAATGCAAAATTACATACAGATCCGTTAATCTGGAACGAAACTGTAAATCTGGCTGCATACACTGAAGAACCAAAACCAAGCCAATCCCGTGCTGGTGTACCTTTGGAAAGCAATTGCAGCAGCGATCCTACCTGGCACGAATCCGACAGGTTCGTGGTTGGTTTCCAGAGGTATGTGGCACCAGATGTTTATGCACAGGTCACACATCTGTCATAAATTATAGGCCGGGGGTTATGGACGGGGAGCTGGTGCCCGATAGCATTCCAGATATGTTCGATGAGTTTCATATCAGGCGTATTTGGTGGTCAATATATCAATTTCAGCTCACTGTCATACTCCTCAAACCGCTCTAGCACGATTCTGGCCGTGTAAAATGGGCAATTCTCCTGCTGGATGATGCATTCGCCTCCGGGTAAGACATCAAAAAGAAGGGATACAGGTGATCCATAATAACATTCGCGTTGTCAGCAGCTGTTTTGATACCTTAGATTACTGCCACAGGTCCCATGCAAGCGCATGTGAATTTCCCCCACAGCACAATACTGATCCAGCAACCTGCGCCCATGGCGCGGTGCATGTTTCCAGCAGCCGTTCGCCTGGATGACGTCATATCTGCACAAGAATATTGACCCGGTGTAACAAGAAACGTGACTCATCCGACCAGGCGACGCTTTTACATTGATCCATAGTCGCATCTCGATTTTCCCTTGCACGTTGCAATCGTGATTAACGATGTCGTTGGGTCTACATGTGGACAAGTAGGAGTCATCTAATGCGGAGCCCCATGTTCAACAAGGTGTATTAATACTTGTTCCTGCACCAGCATTGTACTATGCTGACATATTTGCCACAGGTTGCCGTCTACACAGTTTTACAGAGCGGCGAAGCTTCCGACATCTAGGATCATTGATGAGGCGTGGACGACTAACACCTTGTCGCCACTTCGTGATTTTGCTGTTTTTCAGCCACATTCCACAGATACTCAAGACAGAAGAACATCAACAGCCGACCAGTTTCACCGTTTCCGAGATGTTCGTTTCCAGACGTGGGGCCACAACAATCTATTCTCTGACGGTGCCGCTTATGCCATTCCATTTCTGCATTTTCGGCTCGTATCGTCGCTAGAAATGGTACCCTATTAGTTTCAGCTCTAGTTATGTATTTCTTTAAGGAGGCAACACCTCCACGCGTCATTCAATCTCCATGTGCGCGGTAGTCATAATGTTTTGGCTCATCAGTGTATGTCATTACAATGAAGTATTTTGATGCTACACACATGAAAAAAAGTTTTGCATTACCCCGGTTCCCAGAACTCCTGAAGATAGACGATGACTGTAGATACTGTATCATGGACACAGTCCCTTTACTCGCTTCCCACGCCCGGGTTCCCGGGTTCGATTCCCGGCGGGGTCAGGGATTTTCTCTGCCTCGTGATGACTGGGTGTTGTGTGATGTCCTTAGGTTAGTTAGGTTTAAGTAGTTCTAGGTTCCAGGGGACTAATGACCATAGATGTTAAGTCAAAAAAAATGGTTCAAATGGCTCTGAGCACTATGCGACTCAACTGCTGAGGTCATCAGTCGCCTAGAACTTAGAACTAATTAAACCTAACTAACCTAAGGACATCACACACATCCATGCCCGAGGCAGGATTCGAACCTGCGACCGTAGCGGTCACGCGGTTCCAGACTGAAGCGCTTTTAACCGCACGGCCACACCGGCCGGCCCCAGATGTTAAGTCCCATAGTGCTCAGAGTCATTTGAACCACAGTCCCTTTGACTGTTCAGAGATGTCACTAAACCCGCCCAAAGACGTAAATAACCATGCAGCGCCTATTAAACGGAGGTGGTCCGACAGCCGATCAAATGGTTCAAATGGCTCTGAGCACTATGCGACTTAACTTCGGAGGTCATCAGTCGCCTAGAACTTAGAACTAATTAAACCTAACTAACCTAAGGACATCACACACATCCATGCCCGAGGCAGGATTCGAACCTGCGATCGTAGCGGTCGCTCCGCTCCAGACTGCAGCGCCTAGAACCGCACGACCACTCCGGCCGGCGGCAGCCGATCAGTTCCAGTCATTCCACCAGGAAGGAGGTACACGGCTCGTGTTGTCTGTAGTTCAATCATGCCTAGACGGTCAATACCGCAGTTCGATCGCGTCTGCATTGTTACTTTGTGCCAGAAAGAGCTCTCAACAAGAGAAGTGTCCAGGCGTCGCCGGGTGAACCAACGCGATGTTGTTCGGACATGGAGGAGACACAGGGAGACAGGCACTGTCGATGACATGCTTCGCTCAGGCCGCCCAAGGATGACCGCTACCTACAGATTATAGCTCAGAGGAACCCTGACTACAACACCACCATGTTGAATAATGCTTTTCGTGCAGCCACAGGACGTGTTACGACTCAAATGTGCGCAATAGGCTGCATGGTGCGCAACTTCACTCTCGACGTCCACGGCGAGGTCCATCTTTGCAACCACGACACCATGCAGCGCGGTACCGATGGGCCCATCAACATGCCGAATGGATCGCTCAGGATTGGCATCATGTTCTCTTCATCGATGAGTGTCGTATATGCCTTCAACCAGATAATCGTCGGAGACGTGTTTGGAGGCAACCCGGTCAGCTTGAATACCTTAGACACACTGTCCAGCGAGTGAAGCAAGGTGGAGGTTCCCTTCTTTTTTGGGTTGGCATTATGTGGGGCCGAAGTACGCCGCTGGTGGTCATGGAAGGCGCCGTAACGTCTGCAGTACATGAATGCCATCCTCCGACCGATAGTACAACCATATCGGCAGCATAGTGACGAGGCATTTGTCTTCATGGACGACAATTCGCGCCCCATCGTGTACATCTTGTGAATCACTTCCATCAGGATAACGACATCGCTCGACTAGAGTGGCCAGCATGTTCTTCAGACATGGACCCTATCGAACATGCCTGGGATAGACTGAAAAGGGCTGTTTATGGACGACATGAAGCACCGACCACTCTGAGGGATGTACGCCGAATCGCCGTTGTGGAGTGGGATAATCGGGACCAACAGTGCCTTGATGAACTTGTGGATAGGATGCCGCGACGAATACGGGCATGCATCAATGCAAGAGGACTTGCTACTGGATATTAGAAGTACCGGTGTGTCCAGCAATCTGGTCCACCACCTCTGAAAGTCTCGCTTGATGGTGGTACAACATGCAATGTGTGGTTTTCATGAGCAATAAAAAGGGCGGAAATGATGTTTATGTCGATCTCTATTCCAGTTTTGTGTACAGGTTCCGGAACTCTCGGAACCGAGGTGATGTAAAAATTTTTTTGATGTGTATTTACACTTTGTATATAGGGGCTGTACAAAAATATGGAAACGCCACAAACGCAATAAATTATCATTCCTAATACGGTGTAGGAAAACCGTTAGCATCCAAAACAGCTTCCAGTTCTCAAGGAACGAATAAATACAGGTCTTGTATGGTTTTCAGTGGAACCTTAAACCATTTTTGCTGGAAGTTCAGGTAACGATGGTGGATGTGGAGAGCGATCACGCACCCTTCTCTCCAAAGTGGACCACAAAAGACTCAACCACATTGAGATCTTCTGATTGTGGTGGTCAGTGGAGATTCAACAATTTATCCTCATGCTCACAAGGCCAGTACTGACGACGCGGGATGCGTGATCAGGGTCTCTGCCCCCTTGGAACAGAGCACCACCATTGTGGAGCAAACACTGTAGTACTGGATGGACCTTACCTGCTAAAATGGTCACATAATCCACAGAAATGCGGCGTCGAAGAGTAACCGTGGTGCTCATGGAACACCACGATATGGCAGCCCAAATTATCACCTAACCTCCGTGATGTTTCATTCTTGGGACGTAATTCGAGCAGGTTAAGAAATAGTGTGATACAAGACTCTTCCTATGAATTGACATTCTTCCATGGCTCCATAGTCCCGGTTTTATGGCTTCGGTAGGACGTTTTCCTGTTACGGGCATTAGAATCATTGCTTAATAGTTCTGAAATTCCAGCTCACCCTGCAATTCACTGCTCGTGGAGCTCCCTTCGTGTTGTTTTGGTGTTGACAGAGTTCACGAGTGCGATATTCAGTTCTGTTGAGACTCTTGCAGCTGTCGATTTTATTTTTCGTCACAATTCTCCGCGATGAGCGTCTGTCACGACCACTCAACACACAATTTCATCAGCGTTGTGACTTAGTGGATTATGTTTTTGCGAGTTCCATGTGTGCGGTGTTAATCTTCGATACGGTCCTCTTGAAATGCCAAACACCTCGGCTACCTTGGGTGCAGAAGCACACTCACAATTTGCTCATGTTCGAATTCACTTAGTTCCCACGTAATGCCCTCGCAACTAAACAGAGCATTGCTCTCGTCACGATTGCCACTGCAACGTATTTAGGACATAGCACAAGCGACGATAGCTGCCAGATACAACAACACGACACCCAGTCTTGGCTAGCAGCTGTTTTTATGTTCAGGCATGCATTTCTCGCGGTTTTTCTGCGTTTTCTGATTTTCTGCTTTGACTGTAAGAAAAGTGTAAAGGAATACTATTCGCAGAATGAATGACGCAACACCAACGGACGCATTACTAATTAAACCAGCCTTATGATCGTTGAACTTAGCGATTCAGCAACAAGCTGCATATAATTGATTAAAAAGGGCAATTCACTAAAATTAGACAGATAATTAGTCAACCAGTATTTGGCAAGCAGGAAAATTTTAATACCACGGTAGACACATCGCAGACACAATGGGGAACCTTTCAGACAGGTCGCAGAAATTACGAAATCTTTCCTAATGTGCGTAAGCGACTTAAATAACATTTTTTTCAGCCAAAATGTGGAATTTTCCGTTTGTTTGCTGGTAATGACCCTCGCCCGATCAGAGATGGATGTAGGGTATGGAAGCAGCCTTTGAGAGTCTGTGAATGGGGAGATTCAGTTGTTTGTAAAACCATTAATGCCATAAAATTTAAGCTTTTCCCCGTCAGTATCATGGTGCATATAATTAATTACATCTGAAAAATCACAAAAATAAAAATTATATCTACTATATGATAAAATTATAAACAGCCGACCAGTTGCAAAGGATAAAGAAATTCTTTACCTAGGTTTCGACAAACATAAATTTGTCTTCTTCAGAAGGTAACCTAAGGGCAATGTACATCATAGCTTACATTAGAAAAGTATGAAACTTATAAGCCAAGACTAAATTTTAAGACAAATTAGAGAACTCTTGCATTACAGAAGTATGATAACGACGACTGGTACTTACAATTTTACATTAGTAAGGACTAATGTACCATCGCCGTTTTTACAATTGTCGGCATAGATCCATGTGGCAAAAATAAGCCCTAGAATTAGGGCTATATTTTATTTTTGACACATGGATCTATGCCGACAATTGTAAAAACGGCGATGGTACATTAGTCCTTACTAATGTAAAATTGTAAGTACCAGTCGTCGTTATCATACTTCTGTAATGCAAGAGTTCTCTAATTTGTCTTAAAATTTAGTCTTGGCTTATAAGTTTCATACTTTTCTAATGTAAGCTATGATGTACATTGCCCTTAGGTTACCTTCTGAAGAAGACAAATTTATATTTGTTGAAACCTAGGTAAAGAATTTCTTTACCCATTGCAACTGGTCGGCAGTTTATAATTTTATTACCTGAAACCGTTGCTGTTGTGCAGCTATGTTAAAATATATATATATATATATATATATATATATATATATATATATATATATATATATATATACTACACTCCTGGAAATTGAAATAAGAACACCGTGAATCCATTGTCCCAGGAAGGGGAAACTTTATTGACACATTCCTGGGGTCAGATACATCACATGATCACACTGACAGAACCACAGGCACATAGACACAGGCAACAGAGCATGCACAATGTCGGCACTAGTACAGTGTATATCCACCTTTCGCAGCAATGCAGGCTGCTATTCTCCCATGGAGACGATCGTAGAGATGCTGGATGTAGTCCTGTGGAACGGCTTGCCATGCCATTTCCACCTGGCGCCTCAGTTGGACCAGCGTTCGTGCTGGACGTGCAGACCGCGTGAGACGACGCTTCATCCAGTCCCAAACATGCTCAATGGGGGACAGATCCGGAGATCTTGCTGGCCAGGGTAGTTGACTTACACCTTCTAGAGCACGTTGGGTGGCACGGGATACATGCGGACGTGCATTGTCCTGTTGGAACAGCAAGTTCCCTTGCCGGTCTAGGAATGGTAGAACGATGGGTTCGATGACGGTTTGGATGTACCGTGCACTATTCAGTGTCCCCTCGACGATCACCAGTGGTGTACGGCCAGTGTAGGAGATCGCTCCCCACACCATGATGCCGGGTGTTGGCCCTGTGTGCCTCGGTCGTATGCAGTCCTGATTGTGGCGCTCACCTGCACGGCGCCAAACACGCATACGACCATCAGTGGCACCAAGGCAGAAGCGACTCTCATCGCTGAAGACGACACGTCTCCATTCGTCCCTCCATTCACGCCTGTCGCGACACCACTGGAGGCGGGCTGCACGATGTTGGGGCGTGAGCGGAAGACGGCCTAACGGTGTGCGGGACCGTAGCCCAGCTTCATGGAGACGGTTGCGAATGGTCCTCGCCGATACCCCAGGAGCAACAGTGTCCCTAATTTGCTGGGAAGTGGCGGTGCGGTCCCCTACGGCACTGCGTAGGATCCTACGGTCTTGGCGTGCATCTGTGCGTCGCTGCGGTCCGGTCCCAGGTCGACGGGCACGTGCACCTTCCGCCGACCACTGGCGACAACATCGATGTACTGTGGAGACCTCACGCCCCACGTGTTGAGCAATTCGGCGGTACGTCCACCCGGCCTCCCGCATGCCCACTATACGCCCTCGCTCAAAGTCCGTCAACTGCACATACGGTTCACGTCCACGCTGTCGCGGCATGCTACCAGTGTTAAAGACTGCGATGGAGCTCCGTATGCCACGGCAAACTGGCTGACACTGACGGCGGCGGTGCACAAATGCTGCGCAGCTAGCGCCATTCGACGGCCAACACCGCGGTTCCTGGTGTGTCCGCTGTGCCGTGCGTGTGATCATTGCTTGTACAGCCCTCTCGCAGTGTCCGGAGCAAGTATGGTGGGTCTGACACACCGGTGTCAATGTGTTCTTTTTTCCATTTCCAGGAGTGTATATGACACATTTCTTGAATAAATTACTTCCTCGAATACTAAATAGAAGCAAGGCTATTTAGCTATATTCTGTCACCTTCCTTATAATGGAGTCTAACAGTCAAGTATTTTCAGCTGTCTGGGAAAATTCCCTGTGCTGGTGTTGCCTTATGTATATCACTAAGACCACGGAGAACATACTTCAGAATACTGTCTAAATTCCATCATCAGAATATGAGCTTCTTTTTGGAGACCTTTCACAATTCAATTACTTTGACTAATGGTTTTAGGTCTTACTTATCGCTGCTTAAAGTTTCATATACTGATATTTTAATACATATATTTTCCTTTTCAACTAAACTATTTGGCAATATTACAGCCCCTGTGTTGTTCAGAATTACGATGAAATGTTCCTTTGGACATGCATGCTTATCTGAAGTAACATTTCATCCTAATTCTGAATGACACAGGCGCTGCAATATTGTGCTCGTATTTATTTGCCGACAGCGGGCGAACAGCGACTTCCAATGAAAACGTCTATGTCTCTCTGGTACGGAAATATACATAATGAATGTACGAGCTAAGGTTTTAGACAAATGGTTGACGACATGTGGAATTTTGGGTCCAGTGGTAGACGAGAATGCTCGGATAACCTAATGATAAGGCGACCGCACCCGACAAGCAGAAGATCCGGGTTCAAGTCTCGGTTCGGCACAAATTTTTATTGTTTGCATTCCGTTATATAGCTGATAGTTGTCCGTATCTGCGAGTACATTTCATGAACTGTTTTATCTACTTTTAATATCACATTTCCAAAGTGACTATGAAGAATATTTGCAACTAGTGACTCGCCTATATAGCACACGACTACGGAAGCGTACACAGTAGCATTAACAAAAGCTAAGATTACCTGATAACTCCAGACGAAGACAGCGACTGTAGTGGCTAGAGCGCTGGAAACAGAAAAGAAAAATAAATATTATTCGGCGCCCTAAAAATAGCAATTTCGTTGTTCAATGTAACACGTCAGTTACAAATGACGTAAAAACAAAAACAAAAAAAAATAATTTTTTGATTACAGATGTTCTGGAAGGCTAAAGTTTTTGGAATATGGTCGTCCCTTTGTGAGACTTTTACTCACCAGTTGAAATTCTTATTATGAGATCTCTCTCTTATCCGGAACTCAGCCGGCCAAGAGGCTACAGGTTACACCGATTTGACACCATACAACCCTTTTCGTAGTTACTTACCACCCTTCTGCTGATAACGACAAGTCCAGCTATTTTATAGTGTTCGGAAAGTTGTTAGTAACCAGGTGCTGGCGAATGTTTCATTAAATTCGATGTTGTGAAACAAATTGTCAGCGTTCGGTCCAGATGCGCAACCCCTCTCTACCCTTTTAGTCTTCATTTTTTGGAGTGGGTTTGGTTCTTTCACAAGTGATACATATAAAATCCCGAGAAGTAGAAAATTAATAAGCACACAGGAAACACTAATGTTTGAAGACTGCTAAAAATACGCCTCTATTACTGAAATTGGATTACTAAAGCCATTGAAAATTTTTATTTGAAGGTAGGAAGGCTCACTGTTTTCCAAGAGATATCTACATCTACATCTACACGGATACTCTGCAAATCCTGCCCATTATGAGAGAGAAACTGCTATAGGTATAGTGAGAGGTTTTAAACATCAAGTTTTTTCAAAGCTTCGATATCTCGAAGATGTGCAAGTCACAGTGGGATGGGCAACTTTGTGTAAAACATAACAAAGTACGAGTGTCTGTTGCCTGAGATTATCTGAGATTGTCAGTGTAATTAATGGCGACATTAGCACGTGTTTGAAGTGTGACAGCGCCTTAGGAGACGGCGCGGGAGCGGGAGATGGATCGCGCCACCGCCGCCAGACGCAAGAACGCGCCCGCCGTCTGTCTGTCGGCAAAACCGCGCACTAGCCCTCCATAATTTACACGCGCTATCCGTCCCACGCTCGTCTCAAGAGGAACTTTTCTTCCAAAGTCACTGTTACCAACTCGTTTTAGATTGATTCTGTCCTTTGTAGGAGAAACAGAGCGGTACAACTCCGTATCCAAAAGATTTATACAGTGAAGTTCACAACCATACTGGGAAGAAGCCTCTGATAGAGATTAATGACTAAGGCGTAGAAATAAGAATCTACACTTATAAACATTGATAAGTCCTATAGGGGTAGCGTAAGGCGTAGAGCGCCAGCTTCAGAGACAGTGTCCCACGAGAATTGTCCTGGTTTCTCATTCTAGTGTAGGCATCTGCATGTACGTCTAAACGAATAAAACGCGGAATTACACAAAACAGATCCACAGGCAGAGACAACACATGACATACAACCTTTGGATTAAGGCGTTTCAATAAGACACAGTTGCACGATTTTATTTTCAATGTCAGCTAAATAAAGATAGAAACATGGGTAGATCTTAACTTACACGCAGGACTGAAAAGTTTTTATTTTAAAAAGAATCTCAGGTTTTACAGCGGCAAATCTTATACATTGATGCACAGACGAGGGCTATTCGATAATTAAGGGAAGATCGGTAGCGAAATGGAAACCACAGAGGAAATCCGATGAAGCTCTGCGCAGATGTGTTGTACAGTGTCTCTAGTGGCTCTAAGCACTATGGGACTTAACATCTGAGATAATCAGTCCCCTAGACTTAGAACTGATTAAACCTAACTAACCTAAGGACATCACACACATCCATGCCTGAGGCTGGATTCGAACCTGTGACCGTAGCAGCAGCGCGGTTCCGGACTGAAGCGTCTAGAACCGCTCGGCCACAGCGGCCGGCTCAGTGTCTCTAGTACGCCCGTAGATAGTCACGTCACTCTACCGAGTTCTGAGCTCACAATAAGTGCACAAAGACGCCTATAAAATAGTGTCTCCCGCCACGTATGGGTGCTTGCCGAAAGATTTCACCTGATTTCATGGAACCCAATATAACGCAACTGTTATGCATTTCATTCTTCAAGACAGTTCTTTACCGCACACTACAGGGGCGATGATGATGCTCCTGCAGCGTTATCGATGGTAATTGTTTGATCACCCACTATACAGCCCGGACTTGTCTCCCTCTGATTTTCATCTCTGCTCAGGTGAACCGCTGGCTATGAAGACAGCATTTTTGCACAGAGAATGAGCTGCAGTCCAGCGTAGAAAACTGTCGGAAAGCACAGGAGGCTGCTTTCTGTAACGACGGTATTGGAAAGTTGGTACAACGCTACGATAGATGGAGGTGCCATCTATGACGAGGGTATTGGGAAGTTGGTAGAACGCTACGACAGATGGCCAAGTCGGAGCGGCGGCTATATAGAAGAGTAGCTGGAAGGTGCAGCTAACTGTTGTAATTAAAACACTTCTGATTTTCACTATGGTTTCCATTTCGCGACCGATCTTTCCCTAGTTTCCGAACAGTCCTCGTTCATTCATGGGGTACTTTTTACAATTGCGTTTAGGATCACAGTTTTGATTTACCTATCGCAAACGTTTGTATTGCGCTCTACCGGACGCACGACAAACATAAAGACGACAAGTAGACCTGCCCCATACTTTTGTGAGCATGACTGAAACCACTGCATTAACTTCTGTTGCTACCCGATAACTTCTGGGCACTAAGCGCATAGCATTTATAAATGCGCTCTACGACTCGAACGAGCGCACGGGAGCGTCCTATACATTTTACCTTATATTCTTGTACACAAATAGTGTCTTGAAATAGTTGGTGTTCTCGCCGAATGCTCTGGGGTGCAATGGCGTGCTCTCGACAAAAATCACGCAGCACAGTTCTACGAGAACGCGCTGAAAAGCGATGCCCCCGATTCTTTTAAGTGGAAATTCTTAAAGCTGTTTAAATAAAACAAGCATTATTAACATTCCACGTCTTTATTTTTCATGTCCACAAATTTATTTCTCAACACAGTCACCCTGGCGACGAACACAGCGAGACCAGGTTGTTGATACCCTCACTGTAGACTGTTTCACTTCGTTGACAAAACCACAACTACTTGTACACACACACTATCATAATGAAGTTCTCGAAAGCGTCCTTTAAATTGTGGAAACAGATGAAAATCTGATGGACCTAAGTCGGGACTGTATGGAGTATGATCGATGACTGTGAACCCAAGGCGTCGGATTGTAGCAAATGTCGTAGCGCTCGTGTGTGGTGTGGCAGTGGCAGGATGCAAGTTGACGTAGGGGGTGCTCCACGTTTGGACGAACTTTAGAATTCTAAACTCGCTTACAGCACACTGTTTCTAAAGCATCGACATAGTTACGTAACACACCGCCATATTACACGCTTCATTTCGAAGCCCTCTAGTAGCAGAGGGCTCCAAATATGTAGACGTGAAGAATAAAGATGTAGAATCTTAATAATCTTTGGTTTATTTGAAAAGCCTTAAGATTTTTCACATAAAAGAATGCAGAGGCATTACTTTTCCAGCACGCACTCAATTTTGCATCTTTTCGTCGGATTATTCGCAAAATTCAATGAGTCGGACTGTTAGATTTCGTATGCTTGTATTTCACAGAACGAGGAAAGAAGAAATTAACGCGAATTGGCAGTATACAGAATACATATAAAGTAACCAGGAAAAAATGCAATTGAGAAACACATATTTCTGTACATACTGTCTGGGCTTTTGAACATCTTTTGCGCAAGAAGAATCAAGTAGATGATCTTGTGAGGGATGCCTGTCGTGATAATTGTTTGATTATTTACTTTACTCACAGACGCGCCAGGTTTTAAGCGGTTGTTTTAGTTTCATCCTGTTAACACCATTCGCTCCACTTTGGTTTATTCCAATGTACTCAGTTTTTGATGAACTACATTTCTTTAAAATTTCATCCATACGATCACCAGGCTTAATGAAGCCCGTACCTGCCAGTTCTTGCTGGTAACTTAAAGTTTCAGTCTCAGTTTTATTACGATACAGATCACCAAGATCAGTTTAGATTTCAGTATTATCGCTGACTGTTAGTGCATTAAATGGTTAAGAAAATTTCTTTCACATTTGTAGTTGGTTGCTGTTCACTGTAAAGAAGTGTCTACCTGAATATATTTTCCTGAACAAATCGCCTCGAAATGTATTATAGTCTCATGCAGATTTACCCTCTAAATTAATACAATATTTATTGTGGGGAAGAGAGAGTTTCCTTGTTATGGTCGTTCTCTTATTTCGTTATTGCACAGTACTACGGTATGGAGTCTCACAAGTGTTTTTTATTCGTATTTGTAGTCTGTGTTCTTGTTGTTGTAATGATTTGTCTCCTGGAGAAAGTTCAAAGCAGTAATATTTGGACGCCTAAATAGTTTTTACTTTCAATGTATGAACCCCATGTATTGTAAGGGCAAATAACGCTAGGTAGATGTATTATCGATCTAGTAAGCATCCAATAGTTCAAAAAAACCTGTACTATCGTAGTTTTCGCAATTTCATATAGCGTTTTTTATTTGTGACGCAGGTATAACAGCGTACTTTGCATTCCACTATAGTCCGTTGGTACGTCCCGTCGCAGTTTGGAAGAAACGTAGCCGATGTAGCTTGTTGTTCGCTCTCTCTGTGTACATACGCTTTTTAGAGGTACAGTAGTCCCACCACATGAACCGGCGGCTTACGATTGGCGCCGAGGTAAACCTTTAGTTTTGATGCCTAAGATAAAATTTACCTCCAGTTTCTATCTTAAGTTACAAATAAGAAGATATAGAAGAAATTGAATGGAACTATTTGAATCACCCTGTACATCTCCGTGGCTTCAGGAATGGTATGCGCTAATGACCTTAGTAGTTGAGCGCCCTAAAAAGAAATAATAATAAAGGAATGGTATGCAGCCACATGGAATGATGGAGTGAGTGTTGTATGAGTGTTGATCAAGGCTCATCCCCTGCGTATCCACCAATGTTGTTACTTCCATTGTACTGGAAGAGATGGCATCCGCTGTTAAAATATTACTTCCATGGAGAGGAAAAGCAATTCATTGGCTTTTATTATTCCTTTTGTATCAAACAAGTTATATTTATTGCTTTTCACTAATTGTAATAGATATGTAAGCACAAAAGGATTCATACTCTAGCACAAGGTACGAATATATTCAGAAGTGTATTATGTAACCATGAGGCATAAGGCAGTTGCGGTGCAGCCATAATCAGGAGGTACAGACGGAGTCTTATGGTTAACTGATACACTTGCGGAAATGTAATACGTCGCTTACGACGCTATATGCTTGAGGATGAACCCTGTTACGCTTTGAAATCGAACTAAATTATCGAAAAATAATATAAGTCAATTACACATGGAAATAATACTAAAAAAGAATACATAGTTGTTTTTACTCTAAGTAATAAGAATAGATAACTTGGTATTGTCTGGAAATTAACTTCAAGGCAACTTTTGCCTGCGTTGGGCTGGAAATCATCTAAAAAAATTATTTCTCATTGGTAATATACCCTAAGCCATTAAAATTGACATGATTCTCTCTATTTTAGACTCATTCACCGTTTCGAGAACTACAGTACACTTTGCAGGAATAATTAGTTCGGTTATATATAACTATCGCCAACCGACAGTAAAAACAAACTTCAATTCACAAGTAAAAACGCACTAAAATGGCGAAAATTATTTCGATTTCTTACTCTCAAGGAAGACAGATTACGGTTAAATGTCGCGTCGATGACAAATTCATTAGAAACAACGTAAGCTCGAGTAGGACATCGTCATACCGGTGATCAAAACACCAGTCCTCCTGGCAGCAAGTCCCGTGTGCTAACCACGAAGCCACTGCCCTCGGTCAGATTCCAAGAACACAAAACACGTATTCACAAGTTATACGACGAAAGATTAATATTCTACTGGGCTCTTCGCAAGGTAAAATAACAAATGTAGACCATAAACAAAAGAAGACGTAAATCGTCTGCACATTTCTTACGAAGTCTCAGTCGTGATCTGCCTCGAAAGAGGGTGAAAGGGTCCTGTAGCCACCTTTCATTGCCAACTCTCGTAGTGGTCAAGTCGGCAAAGAGGTTTCCGCTACTTGTGAGAAATCCACCTGCGTTAGGTTGGTGGCGGAAATGGCATCCTGGGGTTTTCCGGTCCACGCGGAGCGTGGAAGAGGCTGGAGAAGCAGGAGGCAGTCTGCCGCCGGTACGGGAAGCGTACACAGCTGTGCTCCAGTCGAAGAAGGGTGAGTTGGACTGACCGCGTGGCGCGTTGTCACATAGAGAGGGGAGCTTTTAGCTTTTGGTCTCGAATTTCGTCTTATAAAGATTTACTTGCTGGGTTGCAGCAGGGAATGCAAGGCTTTTGTAGACTTTCAATTTGATTCCCAATGCAGTCTTGACTTTGATCCCTGTGAGCGCAGTTCTTAAGTGGGTGCAAGGCCGCCTAGGGAGCCTCCGCATCAGAAAGCACAGGGCTTGGTCCACCGGCAGGCGTTGCCGAACCCTGGTATCAACGGCGAAGCAGTGATGCGGCGAGCGGTCACAGCTGTTTCCCCGTCAGAGGGGAGGGGATGCTGGTCTTCCCCCAGGCGCAGGCTCACACCGGAGCCCGCAGGCGTGTCACCACGGCAGCGCCAGCTGATGGCCGGCGTTCCACCCCATGCGCTAGTCATCTGACAAGCGAAAGGGAAAGTATGACGCACACCAGGCGAGGCCGCCGATCCCTGAGCGCCGCTAGTCCAGACGGCTGCTGCGGTGAGGTAACGCCCACTGCCCGGAGGGACGCGGGTCCCACCACTGACGCATCAGCTGAGACGGTGCAAAGAGGTGATAAGCGGGTCTCAAGCCCGACAGCCGCACGAGTTTACGTCGACCTCGATGCGACGCAGAAGAGCGCGTGTCTCCCCATTGACACGACGGGAGACGGGGGCGTGTGTCGGTAAAACACATTCCTCCACAACACACGGACGACGACCGCCAAGCCGCCTTCTCGATGATGAGGCAGGGCCCACAAGTGGCGATGTCCTGCAAATCTGCAACGCCGAACCATCCCACAGTATGGACGCAGAGGGTGGAAACGGGCACGAGGCAACGTCGCGGGGTGCTGTCTAGGATGAACAACCTGGGTTACAACGGACGTTACAATCAACGCCGCTGCGAACTCCCCAGTTCAGTGTTGTGGTCCCCTAGTAGCTTATCCTCCAAGTCGCCTTTAGAAGAGACGCCCACCCCAGCACCTAAAGAGAATACCCAGTGAAACAACCATGTGGCGAAACTGAAAAATGACAGCGTGTCAACGAGTTGATTTCTGGATGTGTTTTTGTACTCATGTCTTATTTTCCATAGGTGATTATTTACCAGCTGTCATACCATTAGGTTCATTAATGATTTTGTATCACTGTATTTGTTGTGAATATTGTATTTTGCACTTTCACTTGCATGTTTTTATATATGTCAGCACCAGATGATACTGCTTTGGTTCGTGATAATGATTTTGCATCATTGTATTTGTTTATATATTTATATATATTATGTACCTGTTCACCTATGTCTCTATGTTAACTTTTGATAGTTGGTTAAAGCAATTTTAAAATAATATCTCATGGTTGTGGTCGTAGTAGGTCAGATGACATGATGTTAGCGTAGTATATCACGCTTAATTTAATTTGTTCTGTTTGCTTTGCGGACCGCATGAGGTCACAATTATTGACTAAGGTCAGATAAAGCTCACTTGGATATAAGAGATTAATCAACTCCTTTGTGCTGCTGTTTACTGTTGCAATTGTTACTCGTTAGGGTATGTTTGTTTCGAAGACTGTTGGCGAATCTCCTAGCATGGCGAGAAAATTCGCGGCACAGTCTTCTCCGGGACGTTTGGGGTGATGAAAGGGTCCTGTAGCCACCTTTCATTGCCAACTCTCGTAGTGGTCAAGTCGGCAAAGAGGTTTCCGCTACTTGTGAGAAATCCACCTGCGTTAGGTTGGTGGCGGAAATGGCATCCTGGGGTTTTCCGGTCCACGCGGAGCGTGGAAGAGGCTGGAGAAGCGGGAGGCAGTCTGCCGCCCGTACGGGAAGCGTACACAGCTGTGCTCCAGTCGAAGAAGGGTGAGTTGGACTGACCGCGTGGCGCGTTGTCACATAGAGAGGGGAGCTTTTAGCTTTTGGTCTCGAATTTCGTCTTATAAAGATTTACTTGCTGGGTTGCAGCAGGGAATGCAAGGCTTTTGTAGACTTTCAGTTTGATTCCCAATGCAGTCTTGACTTTGATCCGTGAGAGGAACGCAGCACAAAGGAGTTGCATATGTTGAAGTGCCCTCGGTTCAGTGTGAATGTTTATGTGCCTACAACTGTGTGTGTATGCTTCTAATCTTTTCCGGATCTTGGTAATTTTTGTGTATTTGTGAATTTTCTTTGTCTCATGTGATTAAAATTTGGCCACAGTCCATAGAAATTGTCTCCGCGGACCGAGTGGGCACGCGAGTCTGTTATGAAACGTATAGTATTTCACAAGCAATTGTACATAGTTAGCATGCAACAGCAGTCTATAGATGCACTACATCAATGTTTTAAGGAATAAATAATTTTGCCTTCAATCTTATCTTGTGTACCGATGTTACGTCGCCGTTACCTTCGCCATTTACCTTGTAGTTTTCCTTGTTGGCCCACCTATAGCGTTTGCATGTGCACAGGTGTAGTGATTAGTGTCCCTTTTTTTATCTGAAACAAATGCTCTGGAATAGATCGTGTTTTCACGAATCTTGCTGCAGGCTGCACTTACGCATGGTGTTCACGCCCTATTTACTTTACTCAATATTTGATTCACGGGCAGAATGCCTGGATCATATTAATAACTACATCCCATTCTTTATCAATGACTTTACAATGAATGTTCTTTTGTGAGTTTTTCTTCTTCTTCTTCTTTCGATTTCGGCCATCTTTGGACCACGTTCAACAATTCACTTGCCCGGCTTTTTGATCTTTTTTCTCTCTTCCCAATATTTCCTCATTATTTTCGAATGGTTCCTCCTCCGCTCTTCCGACCATTTCCTGTTATTATTCTTTAGTTTCGTTTCTTCTGGAAAACACTTAATTTCGTTCACTATTTGTCTAAACTTTTTCCTGTCCCTGATTGACTCACGGGTGACATTAAAATAGGCCAAATCCTTTTTAACCATCTGTATCCATTTATTGTTGTTTTTTTCGTTCCTGTTACTATGTTCAAACACTTTTCTTGTTAGTCTGTTTCCATCCATCCTCGACAGGTGACCATAAAACGTTAGTCTGCGTTTACGCATTGCATCACTCACTTTCTCAATAGTTTTGTATATTTCCTTATTACTCTTTAGCTTGTACTCTTCTCCAATCTTTCTCGGTCCTAATATTTTTCTCAAAATTTTCCTTTCTTTCCTTTCCATGTTTTCTATTTCCCCCTTTTTGTTAAGAGTTAGGCACTCCGATGCATACAGGCATTCTGGTCTAATGACAGTTTTATAATGTCTTAATTTAGCTTGAATCGAAATGTTTTTTTTTGTTATATATGTCTTTGGTTTTTTGAAAAGCAAATTCCATTTTCCTTGCTCTCGCCTGGTTTGCACTCTTATTAATAAATCAAGTAATTTTCCGACTCAGTGCTACCTCTTCTTTGTCGTGTGGCTAGAGTTGGTGGCGACCCTATCTTTTATATTGATTTCAGTGTCAAATAGTATTTTCTTATTCAAAGTGCGCGTGGCTCTTTTAGCTATCAGGATACATTCAAAGGGCGCTTCATGCTTCTTGCACATAGCGTCCTTTTATTCACGCCACTTACAAGGGAAATGTGTTTTCGGGGCACGAGGCGTAAACAGAAGTTCTATAGAGGGTAAGGGAGATTACACGTGGGCGACGCTACCTTCCCCTTCACTCCATTTTCTATTCATTTGAAACGCGAAAACATTCCGAGTGACCTTCGAAGCAGATCTAAAACCCTTTGTTGATTGCTACGTTGGAAAACTAGTAGCACAGCAGAAAATATTTTCCTCGGAGATCAAACAGAGTCACCTCCAAACGTAATTGCTTCCACTCCTAATCCCTCCAAACGAAAAACATTCCTTGCGAATACAGTTACCCAGCAAACAACCCGCGTAGAAAAGGTACCTAGTAAACATTTCTCACATCACATTTATTATAACGAGACGATAAGATTCTTCGTAAATTACAGCCACTTTACTCTACAGGGTGTTACAAAAAGGTACGGCCAAACTTTCAGGAAACATTCCTCACACACAAAGAAAGAAAATATGTTATTTGAACATGCGTCCGGAAACGCTTACCTTCCATGTTAGAGCTCATTTTATTACTTCTCTTCAAATCACATTAATCATGGAATGGAAACACACAGCAACAGAACGTACCAGCGTGACTTCAAACACTTTCTTACAGGAAATGTTCAAAATGTCCTCCGCTAGCGAGGATACATGCATCCACCCTCCGTCGCATGGAATCCCTGATGCGCTGATACAGCCCTGGAGAACGGCGTATTGTATCACAGCCGTCCACAATACGAGCACGAAGAGTCTCTACATTTGGTACCGGGTTGCGTAGACAAGAGCTTTCAAATGCCCCCATAAATGAAAGTCAAGAGGATTGAGGTCAGGAGAGCGTGGAGGCCATGGAATTCGTCCGCCTCTACCAGTCCATCGGTCACCGAATCTGTTGTTGAGAAGCGCACAAACACTTCGACTGAAATGTGCAGGAGCTCCATCGTGCATGAGCCACATGTTCTGTCGTACTTGTAAAGGCACATGTTCTAGCAGCACAGGTAGAGTATCCCGTATGAAATCATGATAACGTGCTCCATTGAGCGTAGGTGGAAGAACATGGGGCCCAATCAAGACATCACCAACAATGCCTGCCCAAACGTTCAAAGAAAATCTGTGTTGATGACGTGATTGCACAATTGCGTGCGGATTTTCGTCAGCCCACACATGTGGCGGTGAATCGAGGAAGTACAGTACATACTGACGAAACTAAAATGAGCTCTAACATGGAAATTAAGCGTTTCCGGACACATGTCCACATAATATCTTTTCTTTATTTGTGTGTGAGGAATGTTTCCTGAAAGTTTGGCCGTACCTTTTTGTAACACCCTGTATAATAATTAGTGAATATTTAATATGAGGACTCGTTGTTTTTAGTATGTACTTTGTTTACTATAGCTCACATTTTGCAGTGTTTCTACATAAGAAGGGTATTCTAGGAGAAGTTTAGTATACGTTAACAATCGACAGGGTGAACGAATTTGGTGAGAAGCATGAGCAAATGTAGGCTTTAGCCTCAGTAGTTTCTGAAATTAGCTTCTTGAATGTGGTAGGAATAGGAGCGGTAACATATCGTTACTTAATATGTCTTATGGTCGCTTTTCCTGTGAGGTCATGTAAAAATGTCACAACCATCAGTACCATTACAGTTTGCAGCTTCCGTGGACAGATTCTGCTTCACCAGCAGCTGGTGGTGTCTGCATTTCTCATCAGAGAATAAAGGCTTTCACGGCTGGATGACACAGCTGCTGGTAAACATTTCGGCATGTGAGGTCGTGGTCCAAGAAACTCTTCTGTTCCTGACGTTTTGTCCAGAACTGCGCTGGACATCCTCAGAGGCGCTCTTGCCGACTGACCGGTCGGACGTCCCAGAGCGGCGTGTATATTGTAGGAAAGGGGGCATGGTCGAAGTAACACGTGATGAGCAGAGATAATCCTTATCAAAAATAAAACTTAACTATCGATTGTCGTCTTGTCAAAGATAAAACTTTCTATCGATTCTGCAGAGCTACTGTCTATATGTCGTTAATTTTCATTGCCTCCTATTTCCTATTAAAATTATCCTGATGCTTATAAATTTAAATGGCTTCTCAACATAGTCGTGGCTAATAATGTAATGCTGTAGATAAAATTTCTGTTTCAGAAAACTTCACTTCGTGTTTCCTGATTGAGGAGCATGCTCTGCTACAGCTGATTTCGACCATGCCCCCTTTTCTACAGTATATATGTCGCTCTCGGACGTCCGAGTCGGCAAGACTTAAAGGAGGAGCGCCTCTGAGGATGTCCAGCGCAGTCCTGGACGAAACGTCACGAACAGAAGAGTTTCTTGTAACACAAACTCACATCTCAAAAGGTTTATCAGCAGTAATTTCTCATTATCTTTCTCAGAAGTATCTTAAATTGTTTACTTTGGGCTTCAGTATTTAACGGATCAAAAATCAAATGGCTCTGAGCACTATGGGACTCAACTGCTGTGGTCATCAGTCCCCTAGAACTTAGAACTACTTAAACCTAACTAACCTAAGGACATCACACACAGCCAGGCCCGAGGCAGGATTCGAACCTGCGACCGTAGCAGTCGCACGGTTCCGGACTGCGCGCCTAGAACCGCGAGACCACCGCGGCCGGCAGTATTTAACGGAACCCACAAGCAATAATGTGATGGAAAATGATGTGGTGTTGTATATACTTAAACAATCAAAGGTTATAGGTTACGTGGTTCAAATATGCGTTTACATGAATACAGTTGATAACAGAGAATTAGTTTAATTCGTGTTTTATCTTCAGAAGGTTCCACGTTGACACTTATACGTTCATTTTTTCTGAAACACGAAGAGATTGTTGGTTCAAACATTGTTTAAAATAGCGTGGTCTGAAATGAAATGTTTCCTTCAGTAATAGTTTACCAAGGTATTTCGGCACTGAATGAGATTTTAAAGCAGTGAAATGAGACTTCACGTGACATACACTGTAAGGGGAGGGGGGGGGGGGGGGGGAAGGAAGAAAAGACGCGCCATGACGGAATTATCCGAATGGGACGGAAATAGGAGATGTGGTATACATGTACAGACAAACAAATGATTACAATTTCGGAAAAACTGCATGATTTGTTCAAGAGGAAGAGTTTTACATATTAATCAAGTCAATACGGCGTTGGTCCACTTCAGGCCCTTAAGCAAGCAGTTATTCGGTTTGGCATTGTTCGATAGACTTGTTGGATGTCCTCCTGAAGGATATCATGCCAAATTCTGTCTGATTGACGTGTTAGATAGTCAAAATCCCGAGGTTGTTGGAGAACCCTGCCTATAATGCTCCAAACGTTCTAAATTGGGGATAAATCCACAGAGCTTGCTAGCCACGGTAGGGCTTAGAAAGCACGAAGACAAGCTGTAGAAACTCTCGACGTGTGCTGGTGGGCATTATCTTGCTGAAATGTATGTCCAGGCTTGTCATTAAGGGAGTCAAAGCGTGGCGTAGAATATTGTCGACGTACCGCTGTGCTGTAACGGTTCCGCGTATGGCTACCAAAGGGACCTACTACGAAAAGAAATGACACCCCAGACCATCATTCCTGGTTGTCAGGCCGTATGGAGGGAGAGAGTCAGGTTGGTAACCCACCTCTGTCTGGGCGTCTCCAGACACATCTTCGCTGGTAGTCGGTGCTCAGTTTGAAGTGGGGTGCTGCAGTCAATGAGATTCCATGCCGCTGGTTGGATGTGGCACGTTTAATTGTCCCTGTTGCTGTTGGATTTCTGAAGATGTCAAATGCGTACTTATAGCCGTTTCTCGTTATTGTTATACCCAAGAAATGTATTTGCTTTTGTGTTTCTTTTGTCATGATGAGTTGAATATTTTTACGTATACTGTTTATATCTGTGCGAAGTTTACGTTTTTATTTGTTGGCTCATCTACCATACAAAATATATCATCCATATATCTGAATCAGTAAAAAATGTTGTATCCTCCCCCCCCCTCCGTCCGCCTCTCCAAAATGCTTTATATACCATCGACTGCTAAAGCTGCCACCTGTCGTGTTTGAAAGGTTATCGCATGTTGACGTCGAACATAGGCGATGGTCACACTTCAAATGTAGATCAAATGTACGTGAAGATGAAGAAAAAACTTCGAAACGCGCTTTACGCAATTAACAGTTTATGTTGTGACTGAGTAAAATACCGAGTTTCACATATGCTACGCCACGCCCTAGTCTGGATAACTGAGCTGCCTGGCGCCAGTGCAGCAAGACGACGTCATAGGGACAGAGGTGCCGTCACTGTAGTGACCACACACTGCGATGAAAGAAGACGTATTTAGAGAGCTTATTCGCGAAGCTTACGAAGAGCAAAAAGTTACCCAGTGCTTACAGAGGTGAAGTTGGGCAATACTACAGTTCCAGTTAGGCTCCTTCATGAGCTGGCTGACAAAGAAGAGCAGAACGAATGAAACGATCGCCACCCGATGGCTACATGTGGCTGCTACGGTCTGTTGTCTCTTCCAGCGTGGGGGTGCTGCTATAGGAGAAATATTGGCCAACAGACTCTCATAAATATCAGGCTCTCAGACTCAGATATTCTCAGGTGCACACTGACGTTCTCTGTACACGACCATATCAGTGTGTGTACGTGATGCTAACCACTGCCATCTCCGTCAGCTGCTGCCTTTGAGGTGGAGGCTCACCTACTATGGACTTTGTCTCCGGTAGTGGCAGGCAACCAGCTGTGCTGGGGACCATATGCAGACGGCCTGACGCCTTTGCACCACTGCGTCTCTGAGTGACTGCCTCTCTAGTGGGACGCCTGTTCGAGCCAGAGCTGAGGGCGACCCAGTCTCTCTGTGGATGCGTATCGGTTCTTGGAGGCTTCCGTCGACGCTGATCATTGCCCAGGGCAGGAACACGCCTTCGAAGTCGATCATGCTGCCCGGTTTGAGTACCGTCCTACCCTGTGCTGTATTCCACAGCCATCGGCAGCGGCACACGCTCTCCGCCATCTTGCTGACTCCAGTGGCTGATGCTGTTTATGTGCGCCGCTGCGCAGCGTACCTGCCGCCGACGGCTCCCTATGCTCTGCGGGCCACTAATCGTCCTGGGGTCGACAGATATAATTAACAGATTACATTGCTATTGATTAATATGTCCCGTCTGTTGTTCTTATTCTACAACAGGCTAAATTAAATCAGTTCCACAGTTATTGGGATGATAATATTCTTGAGAAAGTTGCATATAATTGCCGATTTCACGTTTCAAAAATATTAACACCATACCTTTATCTAAATGTAAACAACAATACCGGTGCACTATTCATCCACACTATCAATCACCTTAAATTCTGAAGTGATAGATATTTTGTGTCTCTCTGAATACTATATAATCACAGCGATGGAGAAATTAAATATCACGGTTTATATATTACCTTTATTTTCGTGCAAAGTCACAATGGAAAATGGAGTTACAACATATGTAAAAGTTGGATACAAAATAAAAAACATTGACAAAATCGGTTTCTGTGTAGATCGGAAACTAGAATCATGTGCTTGTGAGTTGTTGCTGCAGAGTACTTCTCTGGTGACTGTAACAGTCTACAGATCGCCACTAGGAATCTTTCAGCTATTTATGAGCATTCTAGATGCATTATTTAGCCACCTGTCAGACAGGAAGTGGTATATGGAGGTTTCAACGTTGATTTCTTAAAAGAAACGGACAGAAAAAACGAACCAGAATCATTATTTGGGTGCTTCAACCTAATTTCAGTAGTTAATTTTTCAACTCGTCTACAGCAAGATAGACGGACCCTTACTGTTAACATTTTTCTAGACAGTGGTCAGGCAAAAGCAATTAATGTGTACCAAATTGCTAATGGGCTTTGCGACCATGAAGCACAGTTAATGGAAATAAACAACTTACACCCATGAAGTAGGTTCATACAAAGCAGTGATTGATGAGAACAGGATAGAGTGTTTTAAGAGCACGCCAAAAGAGATTTATGGGGTGAGGTACATATAGAAAGAGATATTAATGCCAAATTCAGTTTATTCCACAGTAAATTTCAGTCAATGTTTGAAAGTAGCTTTCCTAAAGAGTAATCTATAAAATCCATTTAAAAACGACAAAACCATGGATGACTAAGAGAATTAAAATCTCATTTATGAAGAAGTAGGGCAGGGCCAGAATATGTCAGGATTCGACATTACTTGCATACTACAAAACTACTGTAATATTTTTGAAATAATAAGATTAAAAATATGTAGCATGTTGTCAAATGGGAGACAGGAAAACCAGGCAGTGTACAAAATAGAATTAAACTAAGTGCTAAATGTTGTAACCGGTAAGTCACATGTTGTGAATAGTTATAAGAATCACTTTCTAAGTGTAGCAGTTAAGACTGGAATAAATGGTTGAACTGAAGCAAGAAGAGAATATATTTAAAATGTAATTCCACAAAACTTTAAGCAGCTAAAAGTAGGACCAACATATGTCACTGAAATTAACAGAATTATAAAAATTCTAAAAAATAAAAAACTCTTATGGTGTTAATGGAATTTCAGTCAGAAATCTGATTAGCTGTTCTGACTTAGGAAGTAATATCCTTAGTGATAATTTTTCCAGACAGATTAAGAAAAGAGATTGTTAAACCTCTTATAAGAAAGGTGAGAAGTAAGACTTAACGAATTATCGTCCCGATTCCCTTCATGATGTCTTTTTTCCAAAATATTCGAGAAATTTATATACTCAAGAGCATTCTCGTTTTATCTAGAACCAATTCACTTAGCACATCACAGTTTGGAGTGTAGAAGGGTTACTCAATTGAGAATACTATTCATATATTCACTCACCAAATGTTAAAATCCTTAAATAATAAAATATCTCTAGCTGGTATTTTTGTGATTTTATTAAGGCGCTTGATATTGTAAATCTTGTTACATTCTTAGAAAAACTCGAGTTTTATGGAACTGATGACATTAAACACAACTCGTTTGAAAAACATTTGACGAGCAATATGTTAAAAGATGCGCTGAATAATTTAAAAGATTCTGGAGAAGTAGCAAATGTTAATAACTGGGGAGAAATCACAAAGGGAATCCGAAAGGATTCAATTTTGGGTCCACTCTATTTATATATGTATATATACGTAACTGACCTTCCACTTAACATTCAACAAGCAGAATTAGCACTTTTTGCAGACTAATCTAGTGTTATAAAAAATCTCATTAGAGATAGCGCAACTGAAGATCTTATTAATGATGTTTTTCAAACAATTATTTAGCGGCTCTCCCTCTCTCTCTCTAAATTTTGAGAAATCATACTATATTCAATTCTGTTCAACAAACGTGTAACTAACTTACTAACTAGCACTCGTCATCAGGTTACCGACACTTAATATCACATTGTTAGAAGTCACCTCGCCAGTCTCACTGCAGTTCAGAACGTGACCTCTTCCGTCAGCTGAGAACCGAAAACGCCTTTACTTGCCGCATCCGCAGACGCTATGTTGTCTTTATATACACTCCTGGAAATTGAAATAAGAACACCGTGAATTCATTGTCCCAGGAAGGGGAAACTTTATTGACACATTCCTGGGGTCAGATACATCACATGATCACACTGACAGAACCACAGGCACATAGACACAGGCAACAGAGCATGCACAATGTCGGCACTAGTACAGTGTATATCCACCTTTCGCAGCAATGCAGGCTGCTATTCTCCCATGGAGACGATCGTAGAGATGCTGGATGTAGTCCTGTGGAACGGCTTGCCATGCCATTTCCACCTGGCGCCTCAGTTGGACCAGCGTTCGTGCTGGACGTGCAGACCGCGTGAGACGACGCTTCATCCAGTCCCAAACATGCTCAATGGGGGACAGATCCGGAGATCTTGCTGGCCAGGGTAGTTGACTTACACCTTCTAGAGCACGTTGGGTGGCACGGGATACATGCGGACGTGCATTGTCCTGTTGGAACAGCAAGTTCCCTTGCCGGTCTAGGAATGGTAGAACGATGGGTTCGATGACGGTTTGGATGTACCGTGCACTATTCAGTGTCCCCTCGACGATCACCAGTGGTGTACGGCCAGTGTAGGAGATCGCTCCCCACACCATGATGCCGGGTGTTGGCCCTGTGTGCCTCGGTCGTATGCAGTCCTGATTGTGGCGCTCACCTGCACGGCGCCAAACACGCATACGACCATCATTGGCACCAAGGCAGAAGCGACTCTCATCGCTGAAGACGACACGTCTCCATTCGTCCCTCCATTCACGGCTGTCGCGACACCACTGGAGGCGGGCTGCACGTTGTTGGGGCGTGAGCGGAAGACGGCCTAACGGTGTGCGGGACCGTAGCCCAGCTTCAT
Organism: Schistocerca nitens; assembly: GCF_023898315.1. Taxonomy (NCBI): domain Eukaryota; kingdom Metazoa; phylum Arthropoda; class Insecta; order Orthoptera; family Acrididae; genus Schistocerca; species Schistocerca nitens. The sequence continues at coordinate 915,320,786 of NC_064616.1, forward strand.
GGAGACGGTTGCGAATGGTCCTCGCCGATACCCCAGGAGCAACAGTGTCCCTAATTTGCTGGGAAGTGGCGGTGCGGTCCCCTACGGCACTGCGTAGGATCCTACGGTCTTGGCGTGCATCCGTGCGTCGCTGCGGTCCGGTCCCAGGTCGACGGGCACGTGCACCTTCCGCCGACCACTGGCGACAACATCGATGTACTGTGGAGACCTCACGCCCCACGTGTTGAGCAATTTGGCGGTACGTCCACCCGGTCTCCCGCATGCCCACTATACGCCCTCGCTCAAAGTCCGTCAACTGCACATACGGTTCACGTCCACGCTGTCGCGGCATGCTACCAGTGTTAAAGACTGCGATGGAGCTCCGTATGCCACGGCAAACTGGCTGACACTGACGGCGGCGGTGCACAAATGCTGCGCAGCTAGCGCCATTCGACGGCCAACACCGCGGTTCCTGGTGTGTCCGCTGTGCCGTGCGTGTGTTCATTGCTTGTACAGCCCTCTCGCAGTGTCCGGAGCAAGTATGGTGGGTCTGACACACCGGTGTCAATGTGTTCTTTTTTCCATTTCCAGGAGTGTATAAGCACTGTATTACATGGAAATATATCAAATGGTTTTCGGTCCATGCTTCCACAGAACGTACTTTGGGAATAAATACAGTAATGTATATATAGCGGCTGATGCTCCTCTCCAACTTTTAATGTTTTCAGATTTTGTAGTTACAGAGATGGTTCATAATTGCCGCCCAGCACCTACTGATCTTTGGAGCAATAACAAATATTCTTCAACGAAGAGTACGTGATCAATTAAGAAGATTGTGGTTCAAAAAAAAAAAAATGGCTGTGAGCACTATAGGACTTAAGGGAGGTAGGACGTCAAACGGGCCAACTTGGAGCAGGAGAGGCACCACAGGACATTTTATTTTCTACTGTCTATACTTTTACAAATAAATTCATAAAACTTTGTCAGCATGACCAGGAAGGATTCAGGATTCACACTCATAGCAGTGGAAATGCAAAAACATAGCAAAATAATTTTTTTTTACGTATGAAATTTCATCATTTTTTCACTTACTGTTGGCTGCATTTGTGCTATAGATACATTTTTCTTCACAAGTAAGAGAGATTCCTTGATGAAGTTTGCACAGCATACTAACCATACTTCCAGGTGTATGAAACACTAGAATTTTTAAAAATCTATTAAAAACTGTGGTAAAAATTGAGATAATTAACTACAAAATTTCATTTTTTTAAACATAAACTTTAAAACGTAACAGCTCATTTATTTTTTCATAAATTAAATAGATTTATGAAAATATAACATAAGAGTAATAACAGATAAAAATAAAATGTTTATAAACCCAAAAAGTCAATCCATAAATTCAAGTAAACACAATCAACAATACAATAAGAACCAGTTTAATTTTTCAAGGACCTTCTCGACAGAACACAAGGAGTGACCCATGAAGAAACTCTTCAGTTTACGTATGAAAACGCGTGGATTACTGCAAAGATTTTTGAATTCGAGTGGTAGCTTATTGAAAATGGTTGCAGCAGTATACTGCACACATTTCTGCCCAAGAGTTAAGGAAGTCCGATCCAAATGCAGCTTTGATTTGTGCCCAGTAACTGAGTGAAATTTGCTTATTCTTGGGAATAAGCCAATATTGGCTCTGAGCACTATGGGACTTAACATCTACGGTCATCAGTCCCTAGAACTTAGAACTACTTAAACCTAACTAACCTAAGGACATCACACAACACCCAGCCATCACGAGGCAGAGAAAATCCCTGACCCCACCGGGAATCGAACCCGGGAACCCGGGCGTGGGAAGCGAGAACGCTACCGCACGACCACGAGATGCGGGCAAGCTAATATTGTTAACAATAAATGACAGTAAGGAATATATATATTGAGAGGCCAATGTCAAAATACCCAGACCCGTGAACAGAGGTCGACAAGAGGTTCGTGAACTTACACCACTTATTGCTCGAACCGCCCGTTTCTGAGATAAAAATATCCTTTTAGAATGGGAAGTGTTACCCCAAAATATTACCATACGACATAGGTGAATGAAAATAAGCAACGTAGACTAATTTTCGTGGCGAACGATCACGCACTCCAGACACCTTTCGAATAGTAAAAATGGCAGCATTAAGTCTTTGAACAAGATCCTGAACGTGGGCTTTCCACGACAGTTTACTATCTATTGAAACACCTAGAAGTCTGAACTGTTCAGTTTCACTAATCATATGCCCATTCTGTGAAATTAAAACGTCAGGTTATGTTGAATTGTGAGTTAGAAACTGTAAAAACTGAGTCTTACTGTGATTTAGCGTTAGTTTATTTTCTACAAGCCATGAACTTACGTCATGAACTGGAATATTTGAAACCGAGCCAATGTTGCACACACCATCCTTTACTACCAAGCTGGTGTCATCAGCAAACAGAAATATTTTAGAGTTACCCATAATACTAGATGGCATATCATTTATATAAATAAGGAATAGGAGTGGCCCCAACACTGATCCCTGGGTCACCCCCTACTTGACCGTACCCCACTCAGACCCCACATCAACGCCATTCTCAACATTGTGAATATAAACCAATGGTGAGCTATTCCCCATATTCTGTAATGGTCCAACTTCTGGAGCAACATTTTGTGATCAACATAATCAAACGTCTTAGTTAAATTAAAAAGTATGTCTAGCGTTCGAAACCTTTCCTTTAACGCTTCCAGTACTTCACAGAGAAAAGAGAATATAGCATTTTAAGTTGTTAAACGACTTCTAAAGCCAAACTGTACATTTGATAGCAAATTGTGCGATATAAAATGATCAGCTATCCTTACATACCCAGCCTTTTCAATAATTTTAGAAAACACTGATGTCATAGAAATATGTCTAAAATTGTCCGTTTTTATAAAGCGGCTTTACTACTGAGTACTTTAATCGATCAGGAAACTGACCATTCCTAAAGGAAAAATTACAAATATGGCTAAATACAGGGTTAACATGTGCAGCACAGTACTTTAATATTCTGTTAGGCACTCCATCATATCCATGAGAGTCCTTAGTCTTCAGTGATTTAATTATTGACTCAGTCTCCCTCTTGTCTGTTTCATAGAGGAGTATTTCAGACATCAATCTCGGAAAGGCATATGCCAAGACAGTTATATGATTCCCTGCAGAAACTAAATTTTTATTTAATTCACCAGCAATGCTCAGAACATGATTGTTAAATACTGTACATATATCTGATTTATCAGTAACATAAATATTTTTACTACGAACTGACTTTGTATATTCGACCTTGTGCTGCTGACCTAACACTTCCTTCACAACTGTCCATATGGTTTTAATTTTATCCTGTGAATTAGCTATTCTATTTGCATACCACATACTCTTTGCCTTCCTAGTAACATTTTCAGCACCTTACAATACTGTCTGTAATGGGCTACTATAGCTTGATTGTGACTACTTCTAACATTTTGATATAATTCCCGCTTTGTTCTATAAGATTTCCTTACCCCAGTAGTCAGCCACCCGGGCTGTCTATTACTGCTAGTAACCAGTTTAGAACTTTCTAATGGGAAGCAGCTCTCAAAGAACATGAGGAATGTGTTACGGAAAGCATTATATTTGTCATCTACGTGATCTGCACTATTAACATCCTGCCACTCTTGTTCCTTGACAAGGTTTTAAAAAACTCTCTATTTCTGTTGGATTAACTTTCCTACATAGCTTGTATTTATATGTGACATTTGCTTGAGTACAAAAGCCTGTGCCGGCCGAAGTGGCCGTGCGGTTAAAGGCGCTGCAGTCTGGAACCGCAAGACCGCTACGGTCGGAGGTTCGAATCCTGCCTCGGGCATGAATGTTTGTGATGTCCTTAGGTTAGTTAGGTTTAACTAGTTCTAAGTTCTAGGGACTAATGACCTCAGCAGTTGAGTCCCATAGTGCTCAGAGCCATTTGAACAAAAGCCTTTTGGTGTTAAAATTTGTGCATCATGGTTCGAAAGGCCATTCACCCTTTTACTAACAGAATGCCCATCTAGTAATGAAGAATAAATAAAGTTATAGTCTATGGCTAGCTAATGCTGCTCTGCGTCCTAGTTGGAAAAAAACACCGTCTCCATCAGATCATACGCATTTAGGAGATCTACCAAAATATCTGCACATTACTTGCATAGTACACTGAGACCAAATCCTTAAATGGCTGAAGTAGCTGCCTTCTGCTGGTGCGACAAAAACTTGGTGTACCAGCTCCTAAAATATGATTACAGATGCAAATATGTGGGCGTTAACTTCTACAGCTACTCACGTATAAACCTCTTAGAAAAAAGGTGTGCCGCAAACGGGGTGCAAATCGTCTCGTTCTCAAAACAACAGTCCATGTTGCAGGTTCATATGCCCGCCCAGTCTAGAACAAAACTGACCCCGCGAAGAGCGTGGATTTCATTCTTAATGAAACATGTAGGACAAAAAACGGTCGCTTACACAGGCACAGTGCGGTTGGCAGCTCATGAATACAATTAAAAATTAAAGCAGGCCTTTGACAAACAGTGTACTTAAATCAAGTAGGACTAATGTCGGAGGTTGGCATAGATCCTCCAAGATGGCGCTCACTTCAAGAGTGTGAGCCTACTGGCATTGAACCTCCATACAAGACTGGGACAATGCTCAATCTGCGGGTGTGACGCCGGTGAAAGTATGCCTACCAGGATGAGACTTGAAGGACGAGAACGGCGTCCTTTGTAATTGCACGCAGATGTACATGTAACGTACTATGGTGTGATTTGCTTCTTCGTTTCCGTATACTCTTGAAGATCAATAGGCAACTCAAGACCGGACAACGGCACTGATGTATCCATTAAACAAAAATGTGATACTACTTATGTGAATAATTATAGAATATCTGGTTTGTTCCAGTCACCTAGAAAATCTTCTCTAAAGCCTTCAGTTAAAACTTACGGGCTGAGAGGCCATGGTCGAAGAATGAAATTGTTCAACGACGTTTTGTTTTCATCTGCGGGAGACATCTTCAGAGACAAACAATTACAACTGTACCGATATAAAGGGGGTCTCCAAATTCAGATGTTACCCGATACGCCTGTACATTCGATAGCGCCTTGAGCTTTCGATGGAGATGCCGATTATGTCTAAAAGCCCTTTTACATCATTTGTACATATACCTCGAAGACAGACACCACCATAAACATTCCTCGCAGCACTAGACATTTCCCTGCGAGGTCGGCGGTCATCTCTCAGAACTGTTGTGCAAAGACTGACTCATTTCCCCCTCGGCACAAACGCGTAACTGTTTCTTTTCCGGACCTGCTTGCTTGCTCATTTTTCTACACACATCTCTAGCCTCTGTGATCACGAGAACATATCTAATTTCGCATGGTGTGCTAGAATATCATACCATTTTTGCGGTACTTCTCGATATCAAACACATATCAATATCGCTTGAATAGCAGTATTGCTGGTGCGATACAATTCCGAAGATATAGACTGGAAATCATTTCTCTACAAACCTGAAACTTTAGCTAGGTGGAGCATCCTGTAAACCATAGAGTAACTAGAAACTTATCCCGTCTCCGAAGATCTTTACGTGGGAACTCGAAACAAATAGAGGAAAATGATATTTCCACTCACTAATAACGATGTCAGTGAGAGCATCCTGTAAACCATAGAGTAACTAGAAACTTATCCCGTCTCCGAAGATCTTTACGTGGGAACTCGAAACAAATAGAGGAAAATGATATTTCCACTCACTAATAACGATGTCAGTGATGTAACAGATTCCAAATCATCCCTATAATTTACAAAGTCAAGTGTTTCTCATGTTTTCCAGCCGCTAGATGCATATACCACAATCAATGTCCTCTAAACTAAATAAAGACGCGAAATGTGAAGAAGCAGTCAATCGAACAATTTACATGGGCGGGAATAACGACCCAGTGCAGACACATGTCCATATTCAATCTTTGCAAATTTCCAAGCGATCACGAAAGCTGTCCAACACATACTAAGTATTATTTCGCTATTCGGTGTTCTAGAGGACTACACAGTTAAGTCAGGTACAGTCCTACACTCCAACAGGCTTTTCCATTCAGACAGCTCCTACTGTCAATGGGAAACGTGAATCATTCCCGCACAGATCACTAGATCTGCTAGCCAAGCACGAATAAGCAGAATAATTCTAGAAAAAAAACTGGCCTCATTGTACTTACAATTAAATGTTACGATTGCAGTCTAAGTTGAACAGCATTCGACAATGAGCAATGTATCGGAAATACACCCTGCTGATGGCAGCGAAAAATGACGGAGGTATAGGTATACCAAATATACACAGAAATGTGGGGAAGTTGAGGAAGTTCTTGTGTATCTTATCGTTAGGGCAGAAGAATTTGTACATGGGAACAAGTACGTTGCAGCAAGAGGAACCCGAGAAAACGTCGACATGGCAGCGGACGGAATCAGGAAAGCAGTTAATTTTTCTATGTCGAGGCAGCATTATACTGTATGTCTATTGAGGCACCAGTGATGCACGCGAGCTGGCTACTGTATCTGACGCTTTTCAGGAAGACAGAGAACGATCCACCTCTAAACTTCCATGTATCTGCATTAAAGGACAACAGAGAGTGGACGGGCTGATCGATTGAGATGGAGCTGTAATGAGGTACAATTTAATGATAGACTGATGATGCATTCTAGAGAGGGAGAAGTTGCTGCAGGTCAATTTGTCCACAGTTCTGTCAGTATGCATCAGTCGCATGACATAGCCTGCGTTTGATTCGTATACAGCAACGTGTTCTGTATGTGATTTAAAGCACTGTCTACTTGAGATTGTTAACGGTAAACCTGTCAGTCATCAGAGGACTTACATCTCATGTCTTACGAAATGTGACACATTCCTCTAAAGGAACTATGATTTATGCAATCTACTCCATACCCCTGTCGCATCTTGGGTGTAAAATCGAGACTTCAGCTTCATAACTAAGTTAGCGATAGGTGTTTGTAAGGCGCTGCAATCCCTGTGTATACATTTACCTGACAGATGTGCGATTTACAGAGTTAGTGGTGGAATGACGTAATTTTCACATGTCGGACGCTGCTGCTATGCGTTTATTTGTTTCCTTGTATGAGCTATTCCCCGTTACTAACGATCATTTTATATAGGGCTGAGGCAGGCATAGTATAATTTCTGAACAGTGATCGGATGTGAAGAGTGGACGTTATACATCTCCGGAAAGCTATATTGTGCTCGTATCACACAGAGCCGACGTTTTAAGGCAGTAGCTGTTTTCGTTTTACGGCTAGATAACAGAGTTATCATAGAGAAAGTGAGAAGAAGGATGTACGTCATGCAGTTGAAATATATTTCTTGCACTGGAATATTAGCAGCGCTACATTCCATGTGACAGAAAAGTCGGAAACGCAAGCGACCTAACATTATAGCCCGTTTTAAGTGCAGACCGTTGTAGCCTTAGGAGTGCATGTGTTTATGTCCTCTATTAACAGTACCCTCCAGGTACTCATCCTAGACTCTGGAATAATACTTTAAAATTGATAGCTTGGTTGATTTAAGTAAAAATGTGTCGAACTCCATCTGCCTGGAACTCCATCGCACATAAAAATTATCCATTTTTTGTTCTCCTTAACTGTCTTCCATTACATCACGACACTTTCAAATCTGTTACTATACATCTATAAGGATTGCTAACCTCCTAGACATGGGTGCATCTCGAGAAATCTTGTGCACTTGGATGGATGAGGACTCGGCAAACTCCATTCATTCACAAGACGAGGAATTTGGCGGTCCACTTCTGGTCGGTTGCAGATTAAATCGGTAACGGTGCTGCAGGATGAGTTGGTCACTGACAGAGTGAGAGGGGGGGGGGGCGGGGGGGGTTTCAGTCTCTAATTTTACCCTAAGACTGCGAGAATGCTCAGTGAGTCCCATGAGCATAGAGATAGATCGTGAATTAAGACTATGCTCGAGGTGTTAGAAATGTGTAGAGCGCTGTCTGATATACTTTGCTGATGTACGTGTTCGAGAATTAACAATGAATGGACGTACTGCATTGTCATCTATCCACATTCACAATGATACTCGCAAAGTGGAGTATGGGTGGTTTAGCTATGATACTGAAATTGGGAAACATGCTGTCACATCGTTGTTGGTGTTGAAATTAGTGCAAAATTGCTAAAATTGTTCACAGTATCAACTGTGATGCTTATTATTTCTGTACATTGGCGGTGTCTTTTCCATCCCATTCGTCCACTGGCACGTTGTTGGTTATGACATAATGATTGACTGACAACGCTTGTTTGAGTTGGAGAAAGAGTTTTGTGGAGGGATGACACCTACTGGGGATGGCTAGCACCGAAACAGTCATCGCATACATGGCTGTAGTATGAGGAATCAGTCGAAATGGAATGCAGAGCCATTAGCTATTCCATCATTGAGACAGATGAGTTTAAATGTAGCTTGGAAATCCACGCCAACGCTGTAAAACTCTTCCAATATCCTTATGTTGAAAATGACTTTTAATTAAAATCATCCAGTGTGTGCGGTGTGTTATGGTAACAGCAGTAACAATATGTTTTACACAGTGTGACGTAAAGAGGTAGCCCAATTGACCTATCTTCCCACCAAAATTCAAACTTCCCGCCAGGGGGGCTTGGCAAGAGGGTTTGGCACTTTTCCAGTCATCCTGGGTAACGGTACTCGCGTCATCAGCTGATGTCACGGCAGCCACCTTGAATGACGTCAATTTTGTCATCAGCTGACATCACAGCAGCCATCTCGAATGACGTCAACAGCGTCACAGTGCGAAGTCTTTGATAACTATACTTTGGAGTGATGTCCTTGTTGTCTGCGAGAGGCCATGGATCAGAACATCTTAATGAATGACGTCAATCGCATCATCAGCTGACGTCACAGCAGCCATCTAGAATGACATCAATTGCGTCACTATGCGCCGTCTTGGCTAACGGTACTTTGTCTTGGCTAACGGTACTTTGGGGAGATCTCCTTCTTGTCTGGGAGAGGCAGTGGATCGGAACTTCTTAATGTCATTTTAGAACCTGACACAGACCTCTATGTCATGGCAGAAAAACAAAATGTTTGGCAGTGTAAAAAGCGTGTCAGAGCAGAAAAAATAACGTTTCAAACAAAGAGAGAGGGCCACAGGGGGCATCTCTTGCGACTTACAGTATAGTCCGCGAGATATGGTCATCTTCCTAGAGTACAGGTGATGGAATTAAAACTCGTCTGTGCAGTTGATCAATACCTGTATATTTAATAGTATTGTCACATGTGCTCGATTCCTACATGCATGCGGTATTTGTTTTCGGTATATGGGAGGAGGGAGACGCTGTAAAAATCTTATCTAGTTCTATTAGGGATGAATTTAGTTGAGCTTTTATAGTTCGTAATTTTTCTCTGATGGATGGTACAGAATAACGAAGATAGCATGTTGGGGAGATATATGTGAATGGATGTGGATCTGTAGTACGTGTATGTAGTTTTGGGGTGCACCACAGTGCAGTACAAAAATCCTCGTCCTCTCAGTTCCTGTTTCCATCGAATGGTCAAAACACAGTCCTGTCGCAACTTAGCCTGTTTCTACACAGTATGCAGAAGGTGGTAGATAAAGTTTCCTCCGACTTCTACTCAATTCCTACTTACATTGGAACGATCACATGCACGAAGCTGCAGGGATGGTAGTGCAGAGTCTGAGAAGACTCAGAGGGCCATAGACACAGGTTCACAGGTAGATGCCGTGTTTCTTGACTTCCGCAAGGCGTTCGATACAGTTCCCCACAAAGTAAGAGCATATGGACTATCAGACCAATTGTGTGATTGGATTGAAGAGTTCCTAGATAACAGAACGCAGCATGTCATTCTCAATGGAGAGAAGTCTTCCGAAGTAAGAGTGATTTCAGGTGTGCCGCAGGGGAGTGTCATCGACCCGTTGCTGTTCACAATATACATAAATGACCTTGTGGATGACATCGTAAGTTCACTGAGGCTTTTTGCAGATGATGCTGTGGTGTATCGAGAGGTTGTAACAATGGAAAATTGTACTGAAATGCAGGAGGATCTGCAGCGAATTGACGCATGGTGCAGGGAATGGCAATTGAATCTCAATGTAGACAAGTGTAATGTGCTGCGAATATATAGAAAGATAGTTCCCTTATCATTTAGCTACAAAACAGCAGGTCAGCAACTGGAAGCAGTTAATTCCATAAATTACATGGGAGTATGCATTAGGAGTGATTTAAAATGGAATGATCATATAAAGTTGATCGTCGGTAAAGCAGATGCCAGACTGAGATTCATTGGAAGAATCCTAAGGAAATGCAATCCGAAAACAAAGGAAGTAGGTTACAGTACGCTTGTTCGCCCACTGCTTGAATACTACTCAGCAGTGTGGGATCCGTACCAGATAGGGTTGATAGAAGAGATAGAGAAGATCCAACGGAGAGCAGCGCGCTTCGTTACAGGATCATTTAGTAATCGCGAAAGCGTCACGGAGATGATAGATAAACTCCAGTGGAAGACCCTGCAGGAGAGACGCTCAGTAGCTCGGTACGGGCTTTTGTTAAAGTTTCGAGAACATACCTTCACCGAGGAGTCAAGCAGTATATTGCTCCCTCCTACGTATATCTCGCGAAGAGACCATGAGGATAAAATGAGAGAGATTAGAGCCCACACAGAAGCATACCGATAATCCTTCTTTCCACGAACAATACGAGACTGGAATAGAAGGGAAAACCGATAGAGGTACTCAGGGTACCCTCCGCCACACACCGTCAGGTGGCTTGCGGAGTATGGACGTAGATGTAGATGTAGAAGGCTGTTGCAGGATGCATAGGGACTACCTAAAAAAGGTTGGAATTTTACTGTAACAGATAGGTTCGAGAGAGGTGACTTGTTTGGAGATATGAGAGTGCAAGAAATATGCTTCACTTGTGTCTGTAATCATTAACCGACTTCTCCATAGCATCCAACGTAGGTATGTGCTTGAATGGAAAGACTTGATTTGAAATCCCAGACAGCATTTCTGAAACGTCCCCTTTTGAAAAATTATATACGACTATGCTTAACCTGACACACAATATTTCTAGCGCAACGCAATCTGACTTTCAAAAAATCTCTACAAAAGAATGGCCCTGACTAACATTAACCTATACCTTTCACAAATCACTTACCTCACCAAAAATCTTCGTTACTCGAACTACCGCAAAACAGCGAGCGCCACTACTGCCAGCTAAATAAAAGATTCAAACTACGGAAGGCACTAACTACTACCGAGCGAGGTGGCGCAGTGGTTAGCACACTGGACTCGCATTCGGGAGGACGACGGTTCAATCCCGCGTCCGGCCATCCTGATTTAGGTTTTCCGTGATTTCCCTAAATCGCTCCAGGCAAATGCCGGGATGGTTCCTCTGACAGGGCACGGCCGACTTCCTTCCCTAATCCGATGAGACCGATGACCTCGCTGTTTGGTCTCTTCCCCCAAAAACCAACCAACCAACCACTAACTACTGATAGGAATAGTTAGGAAATGAAAGATTTTAGTAGAGAACAAACAATGTATTTACCTTAATAGTGTTGAAAAATCATAATATACATAACAGATCATGACATCCAGTCTTACAAATTTCCAAACTCCGCCATCTCTCTCCCCACATCCACCACTGCTGGCGGCTCACCTCCAACTGCGCAACGCTACGCGCTGTTAACATCCAGCTGCCGCTGCCCAACACTACAATGGCAGACAACAATGCAAACTAGCCACAGACTGCACACAGCACAGCCAGTGATTTTCATACAGAGCGCTACGTAACGTTGCCAATAAGAAAACATAAACAGCCTACTTACATAGCCCCCATGCTCCCCACAAAAAAATTTTACAAATTGTTTTGGGCAGTGGCCAATAATGATTTGATAAAATTTTTCATAATTACAATAACAAAGATAATAAAATACAGTGTTGGTCAAAAGCTAAAATTTTCTCACAGTCCATAAATACAGTTCTGATCATTCATCACAGTAAAAATGCCGTTTCTTTTCTCAAAGTCTGAGCAGTAAAAGACAATGCACATGGAAGTAGTGGATTTCCATGCAGTCTTGAAGAAGTAGTGTTGTCCTTCCAACGGAAAGGCAGTGATGACTCTTGACATGCAGACAGGTAATGGGCCACAACAGAGCAAACCCACTGCAGAGTCAGTCGAAGTTTTGAAGAATATTGGTAGGTAGGTCATCAAAGAGCAGACCCACTGTAGTTCTGGTAGAGAGTATGGTATTGGTGAGTCATCAAAGGTGCAGACCCACTGTAGCCCTGGTAGAGATTGTGGTATTGGTGGGCCACCAGAGGTGCAGACCCACTGCAGTCCTTGTAGAAATAATGGTATTGATGGATCATCAAACGTGTAGACCCACTGTAGTCCTTGTAGAAATAATGGTATTGGTGAGTCATCAAAGGTGTAGACCCACTGTAGTCCTTGTAGAAATAATGGTATTGGTGAGTCATCAAAGGTGTAGACCCACTGTAGTCCTTGTAGAAATAATGGTATTGGTGAGTCATCAAAGGTGTAGACCCACTGTAGTCCTTGTAGAAATAATGGTATTGGTGGGTCATCAAAGATGCAGACCCACTGCAGTCCTTGTAGAAATAATGGTATTGATGGATCATCAAAGGTGTAGACCCAGTGTAGTCCTTGTAGAGATGGCCAGCAGCCATCTGCTGCGACTGTGCAGGTGCACAATCACCATCGAAGAGTCTTGCGGAGAATATAGCAAGTCCATAAACCATCACTTGTGCACTCACACAGTTTTTGGAATTGTCCTTAGAACCAGCAATGCTGTTATCCAGTCCCTTGCTGAATTATTAACACACGTGCAAACACTAACAGTCCCTACTTCTCACATATTGTCCATATACTATGACCAACAGAAATGTGTGCAGTGAAATGTAACTTACAAGTTAATAATATGATGAACTGGTGTCAATTACAATTTTATAACATGAGAATACAATAACAAAGGTACAAAATACATCATTAAAGAACATAACAATACAGATAACATGTGTGGTAATGCAGGCTTTACAGAAGAATAGAAATAAACATATACATCAGTGTTACAGGAATTATGAAAAAATATCAGAATAACTTTCGAAACATCAACTTCACATATGAGCATTAAAACAGAACAGAATACATAATGTCTAAACATCTTTACAAAGAAAATAACATATTATCAGAAAAATTCTACAACATAACTCTTATTAGCTAAACACATAAAGACAGGAATAACAAAATATACAAGAGTACACAAACACATAGGGGGATAACACAATGGAAAGGACAGGGTTCGTTTTCAGTGTAACATTTGGTACTGCAGTCCAACCCAAAACTTCATTCCATATATCGTCCCTCTTATTTCAACATTTGCTCCAGCCAAAAAAAAAAAAAAAAAAAAAAAAAAAAAAAAAAAAAAAATCCTATCCAAGCATGCTTTCTGTATTCTGTTCACATCCTCTTTCAAAAATAGTTTTTCTCCACTGTGCACTACTTTTTTGGCTAAACCATTTTCTTATAGCTTCTCAATGCATTTCTTCCAATTCATCATAGTTAGTTTCTTATATAGTCTACCCCCTCTTAAGCTAACTTAAATCTACTGAGCTCAGATGCTAAACTAAGGGACGAGGCAATGCAGCAGTACAAAACAATTAACACAAACAGCAATAACAAAATATTCAAATTGGCCAAGCAAGCAGCAATATTACAACTAATATTACGCAATGAGCAGCAAACAAGAAAAATAAATCAGTAGTAAAACTGGCCTAACAGAGTAATGTAAAGTGAAATTTAGTAGTACTATGCCTGGCAAACAGAGGAAGCAAATGCAATAAATTATGTCTAAACATGACAAAGTTCAAGCAGAAAAATATTACAGTAAAGACAACAATGCAGATAAGAGATATGTCTATTCACATCTTAATATCTATGTCATTAAGGTGGTGCACCACAACTTATTCTACAAAATAAATTACCAAGTACTTGAAAAGAAAATTATGAATGCAGTTCCTGTGAAGGTAAATGTCTTTTTGTGCTCCCTCATTTTTTTGAAAAAATTATTATTTACTCGATCTGTAGACAGAAAATGTTTATATTAGTACATCTATAAAATTTTATTTTAACCAATGCTGCAGTGCAGCTAGAAACTAGATATTAAACAAAATGAGTAAATAAATACATAAAGCAAGCCATATGGCATTTCTCTCAATTAGCAAGACAATAGCCGTGAAACGTTTCTCATCGTTTCATTAGGCATTTTAGTAAATATCATAAATTAAGAGCTCCACAGTATAATCATATGTTTTCAAGTTCGACCGTGTCGTTTCTTGCGATGCTTTCTACAAAGGAATGTCAATAGCGAGGATAATGGCCTCTTTTTTTTTCACCTGTGCCTCTGAAAGGCACTCACTAATGACTTCTTTCCAGGCGACTGTCGCCCATCTGGGTGCCCACGACGCATTACATGCAGGTGGTCACTTAACTTTCTTACGGAAATATTTACGACAGCAGTTTCCGCTACAGTGACAGTCTCATATAAAAATATTTCACAGGTCAAGAATTTGCGTTACAAGTGTGTAGAAACAAAATCCTATTGATATAACGGAGTCCAAAAAATTTTCATCGGCATTGTAATACATTCACGCATTTACATACATTTCATAACTCTTAAAGTACGATTCTTGGTTTCCAACAACCTGTTTCACAAACCAGAGTCCCTAACCACTACTCATTATTCCTTACCTTATTCGTCGACACTTCTTCAATATTTCATCATAACAGATACGTAGCATACTCAAATAACTCACATAGCATCAGCTTATGGATCATAAACATACCGCAACAGCATAATACACATAGTCATCATAATAATAACATCATAACACCTCAGTCAACTCTCAAAATCGTCGTAGCTTCCTCCAATAATTTCAAAACCTAAAAAAAATTCTCTGCTCATGTCAAAAGTGTCATCTGCCTCAAACGTACTTTGAAAATCGTGATCCCATACCAAATATATCATTCAAAGCTCTCATAATATCACAATGGGTCCGAAAAAATATGAACAGTTCACAAAGTACAGACAAAATACAATTTCGTAAATATGAAGTTACCCAACTGTGTAATTGCGTAAACATGTGTCACTGATGTAGTAAAAAAAGTTTATCTCTCAGTTAAATGATCAGATAGCTGTGTAATTTGTGTGTTAGAGAAATATGGTACCGATGTGTAAAGTTGTATAAGCAGATACCATATTAGCTAGGGCTCCTTGTGCTTGCCAAACACATGGTACACAAAGGAAGTGTGTACCCCCCTGAGGATTAAAGTAATTATACCCTCAGGTGTTACAGATTACAGCAGTGGAATGAAATGTATCACGGAAAACCTTTGTATCATTGTACTTCAAATATCTTTAAAAATAAATGATTTAAGTGCAAAATTAATCACTCAAATACGTGTCCTGTAGTGCTAAATGTGCGTCTTGTTGCAACATAATCTCTGTGGAAGTGTTGTAGTTATCGTCCTCTGAAAGCTAAGTTCTGCAGAAGTCAATGTACTTACCTCATGATAAACAAAAGTGAAATGCTTTGCGTATAGATATCTTAGTTATTACGCTTATTGCCGTGATGAAGAAAGTACTGTACTGTAACGTATTGTTGTGCTACGGAAAAGGCTGTCTCATTGTAGCTATACCACAAGAGTTACTACTAAAACATGTTTTACTTTCCAGAATAATACAGAAAAACTGTGCAGATATAAAACAGAAACACCGCAAAAGCAACATTGTAAATTGTCACTCATGAGTAGCGTCGTGATAAAATCGTGTAGCTGTCACATAAACTAACCACTGTGTCATCTGGTATCTCACAGAAAGTACTTTAAATCCAGAATGTATTTTCGAGTAAACCAAAATGTTACATTAAAATCTCATTAGCAGTACTGGTAAATGTCCTAAGTATCTGAGCCTTATAGTCGTTAGGTAATCATGCAACTAACACGCAAGAATGTACACACACAATGACACTGTGACGTCTGTTCACTATAACAATGCATTCGTAATTTCTGTTTAAATAAGTTCTCTTGGTTCTTGATTGGATATTTAACTTCAAACATTGTTGCATGGTAACAGTTTCTAAGTCTGACAAAGCATACTAGAAATGTGAAGTGAAGAGTTTTATGCCAAAGACAAAGTTAAAAAGCAGATTATCTCTCAATAAGCGGTTTTACATGTGAAATGTGGTGCAATCTTTTACTCTTCATAGTACTCAGAGTTTGAACTTGAACGCAATTATCATGCGGTATACGTCGGTAAAGAATACTGGAATTTTTCTCAAGCTTAGCGTCTATGTTATTTTTCTCTGAGCCAGCCGGCGCATGCGGCTGCCTGCGGTGCGAGTCATTGTCTGTTCCTTTGTTGGCGCGCGTCGTTATTGAGATTAGGAGACCTAACTTCTACAAATTCACCTTGACGAGAAGGCCCTGCTCTGTTTGAATCCCGCCAGTTCTGATGCAATTCAGGTCTGTCGTTACGATCATATCGTCTGTCGCCATGTCGGTAGTTTCCATAGTTTCTTTCTTGTCGGTCACGTGGTGGAGAATTTCTCCCTGAATCGTAACTGCGCGCTGGACCGTTGCGTCTGAAGTTATTCTGTCTCCCTTGATAATAATTATTTTGGTTCCCATATTGTCTGTTTCTCTGATTGTCTCTGTGATAGTCATTACCATGGAGAGGTGATCTTTCCCTGTAATTATTACTACCCTGCCAACGGTTGTCATACGGGTGGTGTCTGTTTCGGTCACGATTTACGTTGAAAGAATAGCCTTGTCGTATATTATTTCTGTCATCGCGGAATTGTGACGGATGTGATCTGTAATTGTTGTGCTCCTGTTTTCGCGTTCCCCGATTGTCAGTGTCAATTTCCAGTTCTTGTAACAGTCCCTGAAAAGCTTCAATGTCTCCTTTGCAACGTCCTGCTAAAATAATATGTCGTAAATGTTCAGGTAGTTTGATTAAGCAAATGCGGATGAGTTCTGAGGGGCTGTATGGGTTTGACAGGTACTGATTCTTGTGCAACATGTCTTCAAAATATTTCACAAGACTGGAAAATTCAGATTGTTCGAAATGTTTCATCATTATGATGCTATGTTTTACTCGGTCTTGAGACCAATATGCTGAGAGGAAGGCATGATAAAAATCTCCTTCACTGTGACAATCGTGAATGACCGATCGCATTTTACAGCTGGTTCATTCTCCAAGTAGCCACACATAAATTCTAACCTGTGCTCCAATGACCAGTTGGGAAGAAAACAATGAGAGAATTGTTGGAGCCATGCTTGTGGATGAATGTCGTTGCCAGAATTCTTAAATGTTTTGAATTTACGTGTAGTAATGAACAGCTTATAGTCAAAGTCATCATGTCGGCGAGTCGCATATCGGTCATTGTTACGTCGTTTCGGCGGTTCCATTTCAAAATTCGGTGCACCTTGCCAATTTCTTTCATAATTTCCGAAATGCGCTGTGTTATTATTTTGTGGCTGTTCCGTATTTCTATGTCCCTCTTCCCGTATTGGGGCGCGAGTGTCCTCTGAAATACGTAATTCTTGTATTACTTGTGCCAACTGATCTTGCACTTCCCGGATTTCTCTTTTGTACCGTGTATTGATTTGATTTTGATATTGTTTGAATTTTCTAATTTCTTCATACTCTTCAGTGTCAGTGAAGGCTACAGGTGTTGTGTCATTCAGATCATCATCTACCTTTGTAGATAAGTTAGTGAACTGATCTGAAAGTTCGGCTATTTTATCCGACAGTGAAATTATTTCCTCTGTATGTTTTTCTGAACCAAGTTTCAGAGTGACCATTTGTGTTGAAATCGTATCTACTGTGTCCTTTAAGTTTTCCTGAGTTTTTGCAAGTTGCGTAACTGTATCGGTAGATGCAACTGAGTCAATTTTAGCTTGCAAGGTCTCACGATTTTCATGAACAATAATTTGCAGTTCTTTTATGGCTGCTTCGTGATTCTGTAATGCATTTTCATGCCGCGAAAAAATAGGTTGGAAATGCTCACAAATTTGTGTTTTTACGTCATTACAGACTTTTTGACATTTCGATTCGATGTTATGTAACTCAGTAGTTAAATCTTCACGTGTTTGTTCAAGCGTGGTGTCTAACTTTTGAAGATTTTGTTCCACTGTGTCTAACTTTTCAAGATTTTGTTCCATTGTGTCTAACTGTTGCTGTGTTTGTCTCTGGTGTTGTTCCATTGTGTCTAACTGTTGCTGTGTTTGTCTCTGGTGTTGTTCCATTGTGTCTAACTTTTGAAGATTTTGTTCCATTGTGTCTAACTTTTGAAGCTTTTGTCCCATTTGTTGCATTAATTGTAATGACAATGCACTGGTGTCTGAAACATGTTCCTCAGTGCTTTTCGGCAGTGAATTTGCACCGCCAACATTCACATTTTGACAAGCGGAAAATGTGTCTTGACTCATTTCAGAAAACGGTGAGAACCCAAAACCTGAGTCTACAGTATTTGCAATATTGTGTTCTGTCATTCCTGATTCCTGAGGCGAGCTGTTGCCGACCGATCGATCGATAATGCTTCCCTGTTCACTACCTGTTTCACTGTCTATACCATTATTTGACGCCCGCTCCATTTCCCTATGCACAGTTACCAAATTACTACTTTGAATGTCTGTTAATTCATTACACAGTGGTGCTGATAAGCTACGCTCGTCGTCACTATTATTTCTCAGTTTACTTTGTAGCCTAGTGTTACGTTTTTCACACGCCATTATTGTCACAATATTTCACACGATAACACAGAACAGCACAATTTGAAGAGCAAAAATAAGAGAACATAGCACTGAAAATAATATCTAGTTAATTGCAAGCTGCGAAATACTTGGTGCAAATTTACATGAGTGCCACACCTGTTTTACTGTACAACAATGAAAGACTGCAACTACAAAGGAGATTCTCTCTACAATTACGCGCTAGCAATAAACAAAATCTACACTAATTACACAAACTACAAGAAAAAATCAGAAGATTCCAGTGAGGTATCCTCGGCTAAGGGTCGACATATGAAACGTCCCCTTTTGAACAATTATATACGACTGTGCTTAACCTGACACACAATATTTTTAGCGCAACGCAATCTGACTTTCAAAAATCCCTACAAAAGAATGGCCCTGACTAACATTAACCTATACCTTTCAAAAATCACTTACCTCACCAAAAATCTTCGTTACTCGAACTACTGCAAAACAGCGAGCGCCACTACTGCCAGCTAAATAAAAGATTCAAACTACGGAAGGCACTAACTACTGATAGGCATAGTTAGGAAATGAAAGATTTTAGTAGAGAACAAACAATGTATTTACCTTAATAGTGTTGAAAAATCATAATATACATAACAGATCATGACATCCAGTCTTACAAATTTCCAAACTCCGCCATCTCTCTCCCCACATCCACCACTGCTGGCGGCTCACCTCCAACTGCGCAACGCTACGCGCTGTTAACATCCAGCTGCCGCTGCCCAACACTACAATGGCAGACAACAATGCAAACTAGCCACAGACTGCACACAGCACAGCCAGTGATTTTCATACAGAGCGCTACGTAACGTTGCCAATAAGAAAACATAAACAGCCTACTTACATTTCTAGCGGATAGCGTAGCATTAGAGATCTGAAAGTTAATCTACATTTCTTACGACCTCAATCAGCACACCATCTACTGTTTCTGATCCTTCTCAATCAACCATCGCCTATAGCCCCGTGGACATATCACCGAACTTTCGACACGGCATCGAAGCAGAAGGCATTACAAATACTGTAGAAATATGTAGCTGCGGTGGCGTGAGGGAGTCGCAAATACTGGTTTCATATCACATTCTTTAGCCAAATCACTTTCTAAATTGGGTAATTTTATTATGAGGCTGAACCGTCGGCGACGTGCAAGTGCACTGTTGCTCTGATACTACATACTCCAGCGATCACCATCACGGTATTTGTCTGGACAAAAAACCACCTCTTTCAGAGGTAATGTCGTACCTCGATTTGTAAAGCCAGTATAGCTTTTAACAGGGATACTTGTGTGCACCTGTAGAACTAAGACTGCTTGTGACAGTAGCATACAGTAATCGTTGCAATCTGGTTTTTTAACATCTGCCGGTTTGTAAGACAATTACACTTCTCTTTCTAAGACACAGTGGTAACACCCACAAGAAAAATTTATGAGACATGTCCACCCATCGCTGATTTTCTCTCAGTAACATTTTGTTTCGTCTGCAATCATTAACTGGCGGAGTATTATACTGAGTAATAGGGTGTGTGTGATAGGTTCACCTTGAGTATCAAGCTTATAAAGTATGTCTTTCTGTTCCAATATATGCAAAGGAAATGACTATGTCCAATCGTAAGAAAGGTATTTGACGTGGAATACTGTAACAGCAAAGGGAAGAGTATGTCAGGTCATAAGAATGGTACAGGTATTTCGATTTCCAGAGCCGCAGCCGTCAGCAGGGTGTATTTCCGATACTTCGCTCATTGTCGAATATCGTTCAACTGAAACCGCAATCGTGACATTTAATTGTAAGTACAATGATAAAACATATATGAGGCCGTTTTCTTTTTTTGTAGGATGATTCTGCCTATGCATGATCGGCTTGCAGCGCTGGTGATCGGTACGGGAATGATTCACGTTTCCTGTTAACAGTAGGAGCAGTCTGAATGGAAAGGCCTGTTGGAGTGTAGGAATGTAGCTGACGTAACTGTGTAGTCCTCTAGACCACCGAATAGAGAACTAATAATTAGTATGTGTTGGACAGCTTTCGTGATCGCTTGGAAATTTGTAAAGATTTAATATGGATTTGTGTTTACGCTGGGCCATTATTCCCGCCCAAATAAATTGTTTGGTTGATTGCTTCTTCACATTACGCGTCTCTATGTAGTTGAGAGAACATCGATTGTGGTGTATGCATCTAGCACCTGGAAGACACTTTTGCTGGTTCTCTAGACATAAGAAACGCGTTATTTGACTTTGTAAATTATAGGGATGATTGGGAATCTGTTACATCACTGACATCGGTATTAGTGGATGGAAATATCATTTTCCTCTATTTGTTTCGAGTTCCCACGTAAAGATCATCGCAGATGGGATACGTTTCTAGTTACTCTATGGTTTACAGCATGCTACACCTAGCTAAAGTTTCAGATTTCTAGAGAAATAATTTCCAGCAGATATCTTTGGAATTATATCGCTTGAGCGATACTGTAGTTCAAGCGATATTGATTTGTTTGATATCGGTAAGTACTGTGAATATTCTAGCAAACCCTGTGAGATCAGATATGTTCTCATAATCACAGAGTCTGGAGATGTGTCTAGAAAAGCGTCTGCTCTCTGCAAATAGGTCTTTGCTCCCATCCGGTTGCATCACCAACGGTGTCTAGGTGATCACGTATTTCGAGAGGAATTTCTCAGGAGTAAAGTATGAAAGAAAAGCCGCCTCCTCATGCTTGAGGGACCTGACCGGACACTTCTGCCTGTCTTGGCTGCTGATGGATGTGTCACTTTATGAGGGCTACCGGTGCATCCTGACTTCTGGGAGTGTCTGCGGTAGCCTCCTGTGTGATCCAGTGGACAGGGGGTGGTGGGCAGTGCCTGCACATGTTGTTTGTGTGTTTGTTGCATTATTTTGCGAGCAGGTCTCTAAGCTGTCCTATGCGTTATTTGGACAGTTTATGAGTTGATTTTGTGTCTCCACATCAGTGTACTGCATTATTTAGGAGGAGTTTGCATGTCTGTGTGCTGCGTACTGAAATTATTTCGGTAACTTAGGAGTTGCTTGCGTGTCTGCAGAGCGTATTTCGGTAATTTGCGAGTAGTATACTGATCTTTAGGCTGTGTGGCATGCCCCCAAGCATGTCAGAGTGTGTGTTTTGTATCAGTATGATAAATATAATATCTCAAATCCATCCCTATATAAGTTGTTGAAAAATAAACAAAGTACACTTCTTCCTCTCTCCAGCAGCCCAGCACAGGCTGAGTCATTTTCCCCTCTAGTCAGCCATCTTGGGCTGCATCATGGAATGGGTCACAGAGCCCTCTGGTGGTGATACTGTGTACTAGGCCTGGACTCCCTGGTGAACACACTGTTTCCCTCCATTTTCCCCGCCATCTTGGGTTATGTCACGGAATGGGCGACAGTGCCCTCTAGTGGCAGTACTGTGTACTGCATCAGTTGGACTCTGGACCCTATGGTCTCTACACTTGATGGTGGTACTGCCTATAATTGTTTAAATAAATAGTGCATGCAAAATAAAGACTTATGTCCAGCACAGGTAGAGCCCTCTTCCCGCCATTTCCTAGGACAAGGTGGCGGTCGGATGACTTAGGTTAGGGGAGGTAGCCCAACTGCACTATCTTTCCTGTCATTGTCTTAGGTTACCAGAGATAGCCTAATTAACCTATCTTCTCTCCAAAATTCAAACTTCCTGCCAGTTCCTAGGAAGAGGTGGTTGGTCAGATGACTTAGGTTGGTGGAGGTAGCCCAAGTGCCCTTTCTTCCCCACCATTTTCTTAGGTTAGTAGAGGTGTGTTGCATTGTCCTGATGGAATTTGGACTTCCTCCAATTTTCTGGGGAAGGGGAGGAGAGGGGGTTAGGTTAGTGGAGGTAGTCCAATTGACCTATCTTCCCACCAAAAATCCACCATCTTGAATGATATCACTGCTGCCATCTTGAATGGCATCATGGGCCATTGCCAAGTCGACAGGCCGCCATATAGGATGACGTCATCGCCTCCATCTTGGATATATCTGGCAACAATGGAGAGTGGGGTGACGCCTGCTATGCCCTTCTACTGATGTCACCATAGTGACGATGATTGCTAAAGATAATAAATCCATCAAGAAGGCTAGAACAGTTTTTATCACGTAAAAATCAGATTAACCAGGGGCGCCAAGATTTAGGCTCACAGATTGGACATGGACCCGGGTGCCAAAGCGCTCAGCCTGGCTGGCATATTCCCCCCATACCCACGCCATGCTGTCTGAGCGTGAGGTGGGAGGGGAAAGGGGGGGGGAGCGAAAAACTGCAAACGCGCCGTATTTAAATGGCAAGTCAGTGGCCTAGCATACGACTTGGGTTTTTATTTCACATTTCTCAACAACATAGGTCACAAACGAAACTAACTTTGAGTATTAGTTAAGTATTTCTGGCGTGCTGCAGACATAATGCAATTCTTATTCAGTGCAGAGTGTCAGCATACGGACAGACGCAGACAGTTTCACAGAGTTTCACACTCATGTTGCCATGTAATCGTGACTTATTTAGTTTCATAATCGAAGGAAGGTCTTTCATACAAATATGTCGATCGAAATATGGTAGAACTAAATGGCTCTGAGCACTATGGGACTTAACATCTTGGGTCATCAGTTCCCCAGAACTTAGAACTACTTAAACCTAACTAACCTAAGGACATCACACACATCCATGCCCGAGGCAGGATTCGAACCTGCGACCGTAGCAGTCCCGCGGTTCCGGACTGCAGCGCCTAGAACCGCAAGACCACCGCGGCCGGCTATGGTAGCACTTTGCAACCTCATTATGGAGGCTAGGAAACGCTACCTGAGGAAAGTAATGTAGACGTCCGGGACAGTTTTAACGTATAAGGGTTTGTCATTACAATGGAAATTATCTTGTACGTCAATCAATTACAACAGCACATGTACAGGAGTATCTTCAACTGAAACGGCAAACGGTTTCGAAAACAGCTCGAAAACAGGTTAAGATTGACAGTGGCCTCTAAACGTTTATGAAACTATCCGTGTAATTCTTTGAAGGCCACAATGAATTCGTGTAACTTTGCGTTTTCTTTGATGGCAGTGAACTTAGGGAACTGGAATGTTTTTCTCAGAATGTGTCATTTACACAATGTAATTTTCTTTTTAAATGTATCCACGTTAACTCAGAAAGAAGTTACCTTGCGATGTGTTACTGTGGTCAGTGTGCAGTCAAGTCCACTTAAAATGTGACGTCTGCACTCTATTTCGGGTGTTCAAAGTTTTAAA
This sequence comes from Schistocerca nitens, assembly GCF_023898315.1. NCBI lineage: Eukaryota > Metazoa > Arthropoda > Insecta > Orthoptera > Acrididae > Schistocerca > Schistocerca nitens. Next base: position 915,344,958 of record NC_064616.1, read on the forward strand.
TCGAAAAATAGTTTCAGGCCTGCCGCTTGACTTAAGCTACGTACTGTACAGTAACATATGAAGTCTATCCTTCGTTCAGTTTCACTGAAAAGTGGTACAACTAACAATGGAATAATGTGTGAGACTACAGAAATTTTGCCCGCATCTCGTGGTCGTGCGGTAGCGTTCTCGCTTCCCACGCCCGGGTTCCCGGGTTCGATTCCCGGCGGGGCCAGGGATTTTCTCTGCCTCGTGATGGCTGGGTGTTGTGTGCTGTCCTTAGGTTAGTTAGGTTTAAGTAGTTCTAAGTTCTAGGGGACTGAAGACCATAGATGTTAAGTCCCATAGTGCTCAGAGCCATTTGAACTTCAGAAATTTTACTATTTGCACCACCAGTTCCTTCACGAACTCCAGGCTTGCAAATTTAGCACAACGTGCTTTTGGATGTACAGAAGAATGAATCCCGTCTATCGAACGTGGTAATTCTTTGCTTTTTCATTGTCAGCTAAATATTTAAATTCTTTCTGCGTGATATTGTAACGTCGTTTCATATAAAATATGCAGTACATGTCACGTATGAGAACTGAAAATTCTCATTCCTTTCCTTTGTGATTGCTATTCATTTGAAAGGATTGCGACGATAGATCGCTAGAGTGACTCCTTTGTGAACAGCCGCTGAACCTGTGAACGTCCTTTAGACCACGAAAAAATAGCGAAGGATTAACAGAGCTGACAGCATGATTCTGCCGAACAGAAGAGAGTTGCCCCGACTAAAAAATGACGCACCACAATGCTAAATGGAATGTCGCTGTGTTCCGGGTACTTAGAAGGACCGAGCTAAGCCGAGTAACATGTCGTGGCTTGGCCCACCCGCGGACCGCACACGCTGCACCCGTTTGGAACGCCGTGGCCGGCCCTGGGATAAACAGTTGTTAGCATCCTACTCAGACAGTGACTTGACATCATTTATTTCCAACATAATGGACGTAGAGGAGTTATGGGCAAAGTTTAAAATGACTGTAAATCGCGCCCTGCAGAAGTATGTGCTGAGTAAGTGGATTAAGGACAAAAGAGACCCAACGAAGTTTAATATTACAATTCTGACAATGCTTAGGAAACAGGTATTGTTGCATTTCCGCTTTAAATAAGAAGCGGAAATGTCGACAGGCTAAAGTTAGTTATAAAAAGTTCGGTGCGCTAAGCATACAACTTCCACTCATACATTGGCGGAAGATATTGCAGAGAACATGAGAAAAATCTGGTCCTACCAAGAATCATTACGCAAACGAAGGCTTCCGTAAAGTCTCTCGTTGATAAGTGTGGTATAGCAACAGAAGACAGCAAAAGGAAAGCTGAACTTTAAATTTCACGTTTAAAAAAATCATTCACGTAAGATGATCGTACAGGTATACTTACATTATCGTTTGGCCAACACACAGACTCCAGTGTAGAGGATTTAGAACATCCCTGATACTGAGAGGCAGCTAAAAGAACTGAAAATAAAAAAGTCACCAGATCGGGATGGCCATTAAAATTGCTACACCACGAATATGACGTGCTACAGACGCGAAATTTAATCGACAGGAAGGCCGGATTGTAGCCTATCGCGATTGCGATTTATCGTATCGCGACATTGCTGCTCGCGTTGATCGAGATCCAATGACTGTTAGCAGAATATGGAATCGGTGGGTTCAGGAGGGTAATACGGAACGCCGTGCTGGAGCCCAACGGCCTCGTATCACTAGCAGTCGAGATGACAGGCATCTTATCCGCATGGCTGTATCGGATCGTGCTGCCACGTCTCGATCCCTGAGTAAACAGATGGGGACGTTTGCAAGACAACAACCATCTGCACGAACAGTTCGACGACGTTTGCAGCAGCATGGACTATATCACCTCGGCGACCATGACAGCGGTTACCCTTGACGCTGCATCACAGGCAGGAGCGCCTGCGATGGTGTACTCAACGACGAACCTGGGTGCACGAATGGCAAAACGTCATTTTTTCGGATGAATCCAGGTTCTGTTTACAGCATCATGATGGTCGCATCCGTGTTTGGCGACATAGCGGTGAACGCACATTGGAAGCGTGTATTCGTCATCGCCATACTGGCGTATCACCCGGCGTGATGGTATGGGGTGCCATTGGTTACACGTCTCGGTCACCTGTTGTTCGCATTGACGTCACTTTGAACAGTGGACGTTACATTTCAGATGTGTTATGACCCGTGGCTCTACCCATCATTCGATCCCTGCGAAACCCTACATTTCAGCAGGATAATGCACGACCGCGTGTTGCATGTCCTGTACGAGCCTTTCTGGATACAGAAAATGTTCGACTGCTGCCCTGGCCAGCACATTCTCCAGATGTCTCAGCAATTGAAAACGTCTGGTCAATGGTGGCCGAGCAACTTGCTCGTCACAATACGCCAGCCACTACTCTTGATGAACTGTGGCATCGTGTTGAAGCTGCATGGGCAGCTTTACCTGTACACGCCATCCAAGCTGTTTGACTCAATGTCCAGGCGTATCAAGGCCGTTATTACGGCCAGAGGTGGTTGTTCTGGGTACTGATTTCTCAGTATCTATGCACCCAAATTGCGTGAAAATGTAATCATATGTCAGTTCTAGTATAATATATTTGTCCAATGAATACCCGTTTATCATCAGCATTTCCTCTTGGTGTAGCAATTTTAATGGCCAGTAGTGCAGTATTGGCAACGGCCTTGCCACAGTGGATACACCGGTTCCCGTGCGATCACCGAAGTTAAGCACTGTCGGGTGTGGCCGGCACTTGGATGGGTGACCATCCTGCCGCCATGCGCTGTTGCCATTTTGCGGGGTGCACTCAGCCTCGTGATGCCAATTGAGGAGCTACTCGACCGATTAGTAGCGGCTCCGGTCAATGAAAACCGTCTTAACGACCGGGAGAGCGGTGTGCTGACCCCATGCCCCTCCTATCCGCATCCTCGCCTGAGGATGATACGGCGGTCGGATGGTCCCGATGGGTCGCTTGCGGCCTGTAGACGGAGTTAGTAGTTAGTAGTAGTAGTGCAGTATTACAGAGTACTCTGTGGTATTGCCCCTTACGTAGGTTGCATTTGTCGTGAATCTCTCTACCTCAGCCCAAAGTCAAAAGTGACTGGAGAAAAGCACATGTGTCTCCTGCATATAAAAAGGGTAAAAGAACGGACCCGTAAAATGACAGGTCCATATCCTTAACGTCGTTTTGCTACACAATAAATAAACTTATAGTATTCGAATGCAGTAGTAGCGGTGTGCTGCTTCACAAAAACATGTCGATTAAATATGTAGGCGTAACGTTAGAAAGCGATATGAAACGGAACGAGTAGCTAAGGTCGGCAGTAAGGGGGCGATATGGTCGCCCTCGATTTATTGGGAGAATTCTAGTTAGAACGTAATAAATTTTGTATGTGCACAAATCAGCAGCGAGTTATAAATCATCGTTTGCATAGTACCCAGCTTGCCAACGGTCTTGCTGCAGTGGTAACACCGGTTCCCGTCAGATCACCGAAGTTAAGCGCTGTCGGTCTGGGCTAGCACAAGGATGGGTGACCATCCGGTCTGCCGAGAGCTGTTGGCAAGCGGTGTGCACTCAGCGCTTGTGAGGCAAACTGAGGAGCTACTTGACTGAGAAGTAGAGGCTCTGGTCTCGTAAATTGACATACGGCCGGGAGAGCGGTGTTCTGACCACATGCCCCTCCATATCAGAATCCAGTGACGCCTGTGGGCTGTGGATGAGTGGATGACCCGGCGGCCGGTCGGTACCATTGAGCCTTTCAAGGCCTGTTCGGACGGAGTTTAATTAGTACCCAGCTTGCCATTTCTTAAATGAAATCCTGTGAACCATTTATGAAGGACAACAGACAGATTTCATATACCCAAATTTTCAGAAAGCGTTTAACTTGGTGCCCCATTGCAGCCTGCTAACGAAGGCATGAGATTATGGAATAGGTTCTCACGTATGTGAGAAGCTCAAAAGCTTCTTAAGTAGCAGAACTCATTACGCTGTCTTGAATGACGAGTGGCCATCAGAGACAACAGTATCGTCTGTAGTGACCCAGGGAAGTTTGACAGGAACGCTCTTGTTGTCTATATACATACACGATCTGACGGATAGGATGCTCAGCTATCTGCGATTGTTTGCTGATAACTCTGTAGTGTAGGCTACAGAAAAGTATCGTCGTTGAATGACTGTAGGAGGATACAGGTTGACTTAGACAAATTTTCTATTTCGTGCGATGAATGGAAGTTTACTCCAAATGTAGATAAGTGTGAGTTACTGCAGATGAGTAGGAAAAACAAACCAGTAATGCTCGCGTATTATGCTGCATCACAAGACACTTCGATTAAATATCTAGTCGTAACGTTACAAAGCGATATGGAATGGAACGAGAAGATAAGGTCGGTCGTGGGGAACGCAGATGACCGACTTCGATTTATTGGGAGAATTCCAGGAAAGATTTTACTCATCTAAAAGGAGACCCCATGTAGAACATTAGTACGACCCATTCTTGAGTACTACACTAGTGTTTTGGATACCTAGCACGTCAAATTCAAGCAAAATATAGAAGCAATTCGAAAGGGTGTTGCTAGATTTGTTACCGGTAGGTTCATCATCAACACATAAGAATTAAGGAAATATTTCGTGAGCTCAAACTAGGATCCCTGGAGTGAAGACGACGTTCACTCCCCGAAACAACACTGAGAATATCTAGATAACCGGCATTTGTGGCTGACTGCCGAACGATTCTACTGCCGTCAGCGTACTTTTCGCATAAGGACCGCGAAGACAAGTAAGAGAAACTGATGCTCGTACGGAGGTATATAAATAGTCGTTTTTTCCAACACTCCATTTGTGACTGGAACACTAAAGGAAACGGCTAGTAGTGGGGATAGGTACTCTCGACCACGCACTTGCGAAGTATGTTTGTAGACTTAGTTGTTGAAAGTGGGAACTTGCTCATCATAGATCATTTACTCTATTTTGTGATGATGCTGCGCATTTGCCCCCCATCTCTGTCTCTGTTTCTACGTCCATGACAGCAGTACCAAATGCTCAAAAATCAACTTGAGAAAGGAAAGGTGGAGAGCGCACTGCTGACCTACTGTATAAGAAGAAGATGGAAGTATTTAATCATTAAAAAAAATCTACTCGGATATCGGCAACTAATGCTGCTCAAAAGAAGGAACCTGTCACGAAAAATCGTAAACAAATCAGAAGAAGAAATATCCACATAGCACCGAATCCGAAAAAGAATCACTATTACTAGTCGAACCAAACGATGGTACTGATGTGGACGCGGACACAATGGACACCATTTCCAGCTTTTAACAAGGAAACCACTGGCCTCACGAAGCTGAGCGCACCCCGTATCTATCATCCCACCAAGGAAAAGTCTCCGACAGTACAGGAAATATTTCACGTGGCCTCCAAGATGATCGCTCAGCTACGGAGACGGTCCAAAACTATATATCAGGTTTAGATAATGTAATTTTACGTACATGTTCTGTTTTCCATATGAATTATGGGCTGGTATTCCTGGTGCTAATGGTACTCTGGCGCACAGTGCGAATTTTTTATGCGAAAACCCTTTAAGTCTTTTAAACAAAACAACAGTTATTAACATTCTACATCTTTATTCTTCGGGCGTAACAGCGTCCTGTAGTCGATTTCGTGTACACATGGAACACCGTCTCCTTCAGCTTTACAATGCCAGACCAAATACTAGCGCTGCGACATCTGCAACAATTCGACGCCTTGGATTTACTGTCATCCCTCATCCGCCATACAGTCCCGACTTGGCCCCAACCGATTTTCATCTGTTTCGAGAATTTAAGGAACACCTTAGAGGACTTCATTTTGAAAGTGATGAAGAGGTGCAAGCACACGCGTGGCTCCATCACGAAAGTCAAACTTTCTACAGTGACGGTCTCAACAAAGTGGTCTCTCGTCGGGAGAAATGCGTTGGTCGATAGTGTGACTATGTTGAGAAATAAATATGTATACATGAAGGATAAAGATGTAGGATGTTAGTAACGTTTGTTTCATTTTCGCATAAAGAATTCGGAGGTGTTACTTTTCAACACGCCCTCGTCCATAGCGAACGGTAATGAAGTATCACTACTCTCAATAAATAATGTCTCTATTACCACAATGACACTATATATGAATGACTCTGTCGGGCGTTTCGTTTTCCAGTTTGCTGGAAGTCTGTAAGACATAGAATAGTTTTATTTCTGCCTGTGTGAGATGACCACTGTATCATCAGGGAAGTTTTCAGTTTTCTCAATATCAGTTTGGTGCTTCCACGCCATCCGACAGCTCAACCTAACTGGGCTCATCGGGAGACATTTAAATCAAAACCTGCTGACAGAAGGCGGCACTAAACACACGACCCAGACCCCCTCAGTAAAATTTACAAAGCTCTTCTTCTGGTAGTAATTAATTTGTCTCCGATCTTTCGTAGACTCTTGGCTGCTGGAATCGTTTGAAAGGACACGTCTTAGTGTTGTCATAACTTCTAGTGATGTTTTTCCTTCTGCAGTGGTGGTTAACGCTCGCTGATCTGTCATTCCTGAAAAGTGCTCTCACCGCTGTTGACTTCTTGTGTTCTGGTACTCATCGTGAACATGGACGAGATGAGAATAGCGGAGGAGTAGTGGAAGCGCAGTGGCTGGATACCTGGCCGGGTCGGGTAGCGTGTTGTTTGCGGCTGAGGCGTGCGCCCCCCGGCCTGGGAGGTGAGCTCTAAGATGGAATGTTTATTCAAGTAAGGAGCCAAGATAGGAGACACCGGCTCTGCCCACAATACTCCTTGAGATGTTAGTCATGCAATTCCCATTTTGCCGGGTCACATTAATATAAATCATGGGCGGGACAGCGGCGGAATACGTGCGCGGCCGCCTGATGGCCAGGTCTGCGTGGCGCGCCGCGTCTTAATAACCTGCAGCGGCGCGGCCGGCCCGCTAAATGGGTGGACACAAAATGCCCCCAGCTACTTTGCACGCATAAATCACCCGCGAGTTCGGCAGGTGCCGCAAACTATTCGCCTGAGAAATTTCCTCCTCCGACACCGCGGCAGGAAAACAGGAGGAAAAAATCGTCTCGGCGGCGTCTCGGGAGACGAGACACGAAATTTGTTTGCGCGATTGCTAGCAGTTGAGAAACACAGAGTTCGGCTCTCGTCAGGTGATGTTCTCCACTACTTAGAATAGTTTCTACGTACATATGACTTTTCTCCTCACCTTATCAAGTTGTCATCATCTTCGCGTTATTACGAGGGGCGTTGAATAAGTAATGCAGTACATACTTTTTCTCGGCCAGTTTTGGTTGAAAAAAATGCCGGATTAGTTGTGGAACATTGTGGAATATTCCCGCTTCAGCCCTAGTTTCATGAAGTTCCTACAGATGACGGCGCTATGCGTAGCCTTTAAAATGACGTCTGTAACGGAAGTGCTCCAACCAGAGAGCTGTCACTGAGTTTCTTTTAGTGAAAAACCAGAACATCGTAGGTATTCATTGGCACTTGCAGAATGCCCTGCGGAACCCTTATAGTGAACAAAAGCATGGTGAGTCGTTTGGCGAGGCGTCTGTCATCGTCGCAACAAGGTCGCACTAACCTGTCCAATCTACAGTGTGCCCGCCGGCTGTACACTGCTGTGATTCCTGCAGTGTTGGAACGTGCGGACACTCTAATTCGAAGTGATCGACGGATCACAATCAAACACCTCGTTGCTCAACTGGAATTCTCTGTTGGCAGTGCTGATGTATTCGTCCGCCATTTGGGGTACTCAAAGGTGTGTGCGTGCTGGGTTTCTCGCTGCCTAACAGAAGACCATAAAGAGCAACGAACGTCCACCTGTGCGGAACTGCTTGCGCGTTACGAGCCTGCTAATGACAATTTTTTATCGAATTTCGTCAGAGGCGATGAAAAATGGATTCATCACTTCGAACCGGAAAGAAAACGGAAATCCATAGAGTGGCGCCACACCACCTCTCCTTGGAAGAAAGAGTTCAAAGATGCACCCTGAGCTGGTAACGTCATGGCTACTGTCTTCTGGGACTCTGAAAAAGTTATTCTGTTTGATGTCCTCCCTCATGGTGGAACGATCACCTCTGAAGTGTATTGTGCTACCCTCAGGAAACTGAAGAACTGACTTCAGCCTGATCGTTGCCGCAAAAATGCAAACTTCTCTTTCTCTATGACAACGGAAGGCCTCAAGCAATTCTGCGCACTCGAGAGGAGCTCACAACACTCCATTAGATTGTTATTCCTCTTCCAGCCTACAGCCAGAACCTTGCGCCTTCCGTCTTTCATCTGTTGGGGCCAATGAAGGATGCACTCTGCGAGAAGTAGTACGTGGGTGACCGGGAGGTTATTGATGCAGCAAGACTTTGGCTCTGCCGTCGAACACTAGGCTGGTACTATACAGCCGTACAGTATGTGCCCTTTCAGTAAGGAGGCGTAAGGCCGTCGCATTTAACGGAAATTATGTTGAATATAGGGTTTTGTAGACAAAAAAGAGAGGGGTATAATATGTTATATTGGAATCCTGAATAAAACCGATTTGCTTTCAGGAAAAAAAGTGTTGACTTATTGATCGTCCCTAGTAAAATACAAACGTTAAAGTGGCAGCGTATTTACATCTGTGTGTATGAAAATGACATTTAAAAAATATGAAGATCTTTGAGTCAGAGAGTTTTAAAAACTGCAAAATACTTTCACTAGTAACATTAAAGAAGTCACTTCACTCTTTTGTTTTTTTTAATTGAATTTGGGTGAAAAATTGATTTGTAGTGACGTTCGTGCACTAGGTTAGGTTATTAAGTGACATATGTTTGTCAGCTAATGGACACAATACACGTGTCACGAGACCGGGTTATTTAAAAAGAATGAAGGTGGTTGTGATAGGCTAGTCTGTTGTTGGTTGGTTGATTGATTTTGAGGAGGAGACGAAACAGCGAGGTCATCGATCCCATCGGATAAGGGAAGAAAATCGACAGTGCCCTTTCAAAGGAACGATTTGCCTGAAGCGATTTAGGGAAATCACGGAAAACCTAAATCAGGATGGCCGGACACGAGTTTGAACTGTCGTCCTCCCAAATGCTAGTCCAGTGTGAAAACCACTGTGGCACCTCGCTCGGTCTCTGTTGTGTAGCCCGGGATCTATTTTGGGAAATTGAGGAGTATTTGGATTGTGAGTTTGTGAACCCAACAAATTTTTTGTGACAACAATTTATGTTTTTATGTCAGGCATTCCTGGGTCATACGAGGGCGGGCAGAAAAATTATGCCACCGAATTTTTTATGGGAAAACTCCTAAGGATTTTTCAATAAAACAAACGTTACTAGTAATCTACATCTTTATTCTCCATATCAATATATTTGCAGTCGTCTGCCGCTAGAGGCTCCGAATTGTAGCGAGTAACATATTGGTCTGTAATGTAACTATGTTGGTGCATGATAAACAGCGTGTTGTAGGCGAGTTTAGAATTTGAAGAGTTCGCCCACACCTGGAACACCCTATCTTTCACTATGACAATGGCAGACTACACACGAGCGCTGCAATAATTCGACGCCTTGGGTTCACTGTAATCGATCATCCTCCATACTGTACCGACTTGGTCCCATCCGATTTTCACCTGTTTACAAAACTTAAAGAATACCTCCGAGGGCAACATTTAGATAGTGTTAAAGTGTTGCAAGGGAGCTGAGGTATACTAACCACAAATCACGTGATGCAGCCATGTCCAGGGATGGCAGCGTTACAATTTCGAGACGACTGAGGTACGACCTGCACGAAGCTCTTGAAATCATACCACAGATTGTTTTGATTGCCATTTTTTAGGCAACGAATATACTTTATAAATGAATACAGTTGTCCCAAAATAAGGTACGATATGGTATAATAAAGCAAAAGTATAAAAAGTAAACTAAACTTTCGTGATTAGTCTCATACATACTGGAGATGATTAATTACAGTAAAGATAATAGGATTTAGTTCCTGCACAATATCCTGAATGTGATAGTTGCAGTGTAATAAATTTAAACTACAAGAAGTAAACAGACGTTTCAGTTTTAGCCTCAGAGATAGTGTAAATTATTATTAAAGTAAATATAATAGCTTTTAGTTTCCGCCCACGATCCTGAATCTGATACTAACCAGAAAGCCTTTTGTTTATCTTACATTCTAAGAACTTAAAATGTTCAGTTGTCTAAACGATAACGCTTCCGCCATTTGTCATTTCGATATTCTCGATTTCGTGTTTTAAAAGTCTTGCTAAGTTATTATTTGCGAGGAATCCAATCCAGACATCCGTTTTATGAAATATCTGTTTTAATTTTATCTGATATCTTACCAACATACGGCAAGGTAACGAATTTATATCCTTTGTGATTCTTCAGCTTCTCCGGGCGTATTCGTTGATCGAGCAGTCCACGGGTTTAGTGACGGTTAATAGCGTCTACCTCTTCACAGAGTGGAGTAATTTCTTGTGCAACTTCACTCCTATTACAAAGAATCCTTTTTTATTTTCCAATCTTATATTCCTCGTGACAGTAAAATTTCGTTTCTACGAGCGTTTCTTCTCAGAAATTGTATTTTGATGCAATTCAGCATGTAGCCTACACGTATATTTGTCATTATGGATTTTCCCTATTTATGTGACTTACAATTTATTTAGTTAAGTAAGAGCCGATGAGCAGTTGTATCAGGACACAAGTTGATATGCGCAGGGGCGACCTTCACAGCGTTAATAAGCTTTTTCAGTGGTCTCCAAGTTGAAATGAAATTACAAGTACGTTTGCCCACTGTGTCAGATTCAGCTGCAAGTACCATAGTACGAGGGCCGTTCAGAAAGTAACCTCCGGTTGATTTAAAAAAATACACCAAGTTAAATAAAAATATTTTAATATATACATCTTACAACTACATCTTTGCACTATTTTTCTACATAGTCTCCATAGCGATTGAGGCACTTATCGTATCTCTTCACAAGCTTTGAAATTCCTTCTGCATAAAAATCACCCGCTTGTGCCTGGAGCCAGCCTGTGACCGCATCTTTGAGCTCTTCGTCGTCATCAAACCGCTGTGACCCGAGCCATTTCTTCAAATGCATGAAGAGGTGATAATCACTTGGCGCCAGGTCTGGGCTGTAAGGTGGATGGTTGATAACGTCCCACTTGAAGGACTCAAGAAGGGCCGTTGTTCTGCGAGCAGAGTGAGGACGGGCGTTATCGTGCAAAAAAACGATACCGGAAGTCAGCATACCACGGCGTTTGTTCTGTATAGCCCGTCGTAACTTTTTTATTGTTTCACAGTACACGTCTTGATTAATGGTCGTACCACGTTCCATGAATTCAACCAACAACACCCCTTTGGCATCCCAAAACACCGTTGCCATCAGTTTTCTGGCAGAAAAATCTTGCGAGGCTTTTCTTGGTTTGGTAGGCGAATTTGAATGTGCCCACATCTTTGATTGTTCTTTTGTCTCAGGGTTCACGTACTTAATCCAGGTTTCGTCACCGGTCACGATTCTGTTTAACAATGGGGTCTCCTTCGTCCTCATAACGTGACAGAAAGTCTAATGCAGAGGCCATTCTTTGAGTTTTGTGGTGGTCGGTAAGAATTTTGGGCACCCATCGTGCACAGAACTTACGGTAACCCAATCTTGCTGTCACTATCTCGTACAAGAGAGTCTTAGAAATCTGTGGAAAACCAGTAGACAACTCCGACATTGAGAAACGTCGATTTTCACGAACTTTTGCATCAACTGTCTGAACGAGTTCGTCAGTCACCAATGATGGTCTACCACTCCTCTCTTCATCATGAACGTTTTCTCGTCCACTTTTAAATAAACGTACCCATTCACGGACAACTCCTTCACTCATAACTCTTGGTCCGTACACGGCACAAAGCTCACGATGAATAGCTGCTGCAGAATATCCTTTGGCTGTAAAAAACCTTATGACAGCACGCACTTCACATTTGGCGGGGTTTTCTATTGCAGCACACAGTTCAAACTGCCACAAAAACTAAACTAGCGCAAGTGCGACGTTCACTCGACCACGGCTTGATGCCGACTGACCTGTTGAGTGCGTGAACGCACAGATGGCGTCGCTACTCCCCCTACAACCCGCACTGTGACCAATCGGAGGTTACTTTCTGAACCGCCCTCGTATTTAACGCAGCAGTCTAATTCACATCAACATATTCTTATTACAGAGCAGAAACTTTTGAAAATTAAGATCGTTTAGCATTTTACAACGTTATCGTCATATGAAAGTTCTGATAGTCTAGACACAGCTTTAGCGTGAGGCAACAAGAAAACAAACTACGACCAAAATGCGCCAATTACGCGGGAACTGCATATAGATTCCGTCCCACGCTCACCTAAGTGAACCTGTTCTTGTTACTTTTAGTTTCTCTGTCTTAATCTGTCTTAAAATTAAAAACCTTGTACATCAGGTGCTTTTCGTTTTAGTTGACAAAGCATCGCCATAAGTTATATTGTAATCGATATGAGTAGAAGATATTTTTCGTTTCTTTGGTTATTATAAAATTAATGACAGTTTCGCTTCTTTTTGATATATTCGAGACATTACCAACATCGTTTTATGTTCCTTGTTCCACAATCTCATCACAACTGATTCTCCTTTCATTTTATCAGAAGCTTGAATCGAATTTGCACTGCAATCATTCACTTGCTTAAGTTTCTTCACGGCTTTTTGAGTTATATTTTTCGGTAATTGCACAAGCTTTCCGCGGACAGTTTATTTTTACTATTTGAAACTACATTATTTACAGGTTATGAAATTATTGTGGGTTTTTAGATTTTGAAATCTGTTGTGTTCGTAATGTTAATATCATCTGGTCACGTTCAAAAAGCAAATAACTTCTCGTGAATGAATTTTTTGTTTCCAGTATGCTTAAGACAAAAAAACAAAAATAGTTACCACTGCTACTGAAGAGGAGGAGGACGTCCCGTCGACAATGAAGTCAATAGAGACGGAGCACAAGCTCGGATTAGGAAAGGATGGTAAAGGAATGCGGCAGTGCTCTTTCGAAGGAACCCCCCCCCCCCCCCCCGGCATTTTCCTGAAGAGATTAAGGGAAACCACAGGATGGCCGGACGTGGGTTTGAACCGTCGTCCTCCTGAATGCGAATCAGTGTGCTAACCACTGTGCTTCTCCGCTCTGTGGCTACTGACGTGGAAGACCACCAGAATCATTCTCCCTCCTCATTATTTATGATGCTCGAGTTGCAGTCGGTACATGTGAACATTATCTGTAACTATACTTTAGACCCAAATCATGGATACAGAAATGCGAATAAAATTCATTGGCCTTCACCTAGTCATTTCCACTCACAGTCAGTGAAGTGGTGCCCATTGCTATGGTATCCGTGAAGTATTAGCTTCCCAAACGCTAGCCACCTCAAGAAACACACCGGCTTTCGCTAGTCTAACGGAGAATCTATCCGAGAACTGGCAATGTTGCAGAATACATTTGGCAACTATGTTACCACGATTTACTTCCTGGAGAGGTTCAAAATCATCTTGCTAAATTCGCTTGCTTATTTTTTATTCCACGGAGGTCGTTCCCTACGGAATCTACCACCAACCTCACATTTTACGCTATGACAATGAAAACATAGTGCAGGGAGTATCGTTTCCTAGCTAAGTGGCAACGCAGCTGCTTTGTAAATGGGGAAAATGTGTTATGTCTTGATTCTAATTTCGTTGGAGAGCAAGACGATTTTTCACCTTTCTACCTCTTCCCTTCCTGAACTGCAGTCTTCCGCATCGATAATCAATAAGGAAATCTTAATTTCTCCATATTAAATCATCTTGATTCAGTACGCCCTAGATCTAAACGTTAAGTGTTTAAGGAACTGCGACATTGCACTCTTGTTAAAACTCTGCTTATACCGACAAAATTTTTAGTTTCTGTGAAACACAATTTGATTGCTTATGAGTGATACTGAGTAATTTAACTACTTTTGTTCATTAAGGCAGATTTGGTCATAAAGTTATCATAGTAAAATGTAATTCACTTTCGTTAGAGCAGGGAAATCTTTTAGCATTTCTTGTTAGATTATTCAGTGTAATAGAAATCATTAGAGAGAATTTATTCATCAACAATTTTATCACTCACAATAACTAAAACAGTGTGGGAGTTTTTGGTTTTTACACTTGTAGAAAAGTACAGAAATAAAAGGTATCCGTAAACGTTTGAGGGAACAAGATTCGAAAAGTAAGTGCGTTAGTGATGACTTCCCAGCCAAGTTCCTGGATAGGTTTTTTAGTGCAATCACCAAACTGTAAACGGGCTCAAATTGGCCTTTCCCTCAGATTTTTTTTTAGATTCAACCATTATTTTCTTTTTATGAAGATAACACACAATGGTTCAAATACCAATCTGGCCATCCTGATTTAGGTTCCCTATTACTTCCTTAAACTGACTAAGATAAATGTTGTGATCTTCCCTTTGAAAAGACAGAGTCGATTTCTTTCCCCACTCTACGCAATCCTAACTTCTATTTCATCTCTAATGAACTCGCCGTCGACACGATATTTAACCCTAATCATGTTTCCTTTCCTTGTTCCCCTACGTCACACACGAATGCAGAATCACACGTAGGTTAAATGGTCATAGTTCATCCCATCTGCCAATAATCATGCGGACTTTAGCAGAAGACCGCAAAAGAGTCCTATTTCAAAGCACTTTGGTCTTCTATAATGCGCCAAATAATTCACGTCGAAACGACTATATTTGAAACGTGAAAACAATTTTCTAATGTGGTTTCTCTGATGCACCGCACAAATGTTTCCAGCTGCCTTAGCTGCTTGCAACTCTGTTAAATCCAAAGAAACCAAAAGTCACAAATTTTACACTTTCTTCCGTTTCACACTCCGGTTTCCAACGCTCAAACAATGTTCCTCATAACCTTCAAATACGCAACGTTTAATAAATCAGGCATGAACAACTCTAGAACCTCAAATAAAAATGACGCTTGATAAATACACTTATAGCAACCTGCATGTGAACATGGCAAACAAAATCTCCACAAACTTTTGCACCAAGACTTTCTTTTTCAGGTGAATTTTGCCTGGTGCTTACACACTTCTATAATCTTCACATTACATACTGCATGAGGAAAGGTCACAACGTCCACGTCTACTCAATAGTATGAGACGAAATGTATTTTAAAAAACAAGACAGTGTGCTCGATATCTCACCTCTGCGTTATAGAGTGCGCCAGATTTACAATTAGACCATAAATACTAGATAGTTGTAATTGAAGTGTGGCTACTCACGTAGGTCCAGTGTGAGCTGTAATTACTGTATGGCAGCGAAACTTTGTAGATATGCTAATGCATTAATGCGAAACCGATTTGCGCTGGAAAAAAATTCGTCCTAATTTTGACCAATAGGTGCAAATCTGGCGCTGTACAGCACCTCGTCGACGTCTCCGGTGCTCATATTGAACAAATTTGTAAGTGGTGGTTAGTAATAAACCAACATAATGTCTATCTAACTCGTTGTATCTTTTCTGTCCATGTCCTATACTTAATTCACTACCTATGGAAACATCTCTATACTTCTTTCTTGCATTCACAGCACCAGATTTGCACCTGGTGGCCAAAATTGAAACCAATTATTTTCCAGCGTATACCTGTTTCACATTAACTCATTAGATTACTTACCAAGATTTGGTGCCATGCGATAATTATAACCTACAACCTACACTTTAAATATAGCCATCCGGTACATAAACATCACAGCAGCTCAAGTAGAAAGCAACCTTTGATGAAGAAATTACCACATTCTAAGATGTTGGCAGTCCGTGCAGGTGGCCTTTATGTGATTTTATTTTAGTAATTACTAAGTAAGCTCAAATGTACGCATTGAGTACCCGGAGCAGATGGGGAATAACGATTCAAACGAACAAGGAAAGGAAAATTTTGACCAGGCTGTAAACAAACTCCAGGGACACAGAATTCTCATCCAGTGTGCAGCATCCTTTGTTATGACAAAAACATGAACGATCCATAGGCGTACCTCGAATGTCTGCCGGAATGATTCTAGCTTTGTATGCTTAAGTTTTTGGTTCGAGTCGTACCTCAGGCAACAGCTTTAGATGGGCACGAAAAATCCCTCTTCACCTCTAGTAACGGTAATTGAACAACGAAGGGTAGCACTGTGGCTGCAAATCCATATTAAACATGATGTCCTTTCGCTGTCGGTTGGATAGCGAGAGAGGCGGAAGTCGTACAAAGCAGAATCTCTGTCACCAGTAAGCTTCCTTAATCTAGAAATTTTGTTTTATTAATGAAACAGCCGTCATGCAAGGTCACAAGGAACTTATTTCCTATTGCATTTGAACGTGAGACGTTGAAAATATTGGTGGTGGGTTGAGAATCGAAAAGAGATTTCGCATTTCGCGGGATTGGGCCCCTTCATGAAGATATAGTCCCATAGTTTTGTTGTTTCCTCAGGTGTCCAACTCATCAAAGTTTCCACTAAAGGTACGTGTCTGGGTTCGAATCATCATTCGACACAAAAATTTTCATCGTGTCAATTCACGCTGTAGTGTGCGTACAATAAACTACTGGTGAAAAGTAATTATAGTATCTAACGCCTCTTTGTGCATTGTCAACAATAACGATAGATGCCAATTTCTACTCCCAGTCGAGCACAGAATTTTTTATCATATCATTTCGCGTTCAGACATGCCAGTTCTGGCTATTGGTGAAAAACCATTCAGTAGCTAACGTCTTTTCGTCTGTAGTCAACAGCAATTATATGTGTACATTAAGTCAGCACAGATCTTTTCGTCACGTTATTTCCAGTTCATACATGCGCGCATCTGGATATTGGTGAAATAAACCGACATTTAACGTCTATTCGGGTCTGCAAACGACGGCTGCAGGTGCCGGGTTCGAATAACGCTACAGCAAAACTTTATCGTTTCGTCATTTCAGTTTCAGTCATTTTACTACTAACGGAAAAGTTCTATATCTAACATCTGATTATGGTTAATTAAATATAGATTAGACGCTGGGTTTGAATCCCCGTCTAACACAAACTTTACGTCGCGTCATTGCAAGTTTTAACATGTGCACAATTTGTCGCTTGTGACTGAAAGCATACTTAAGATCTTTCATGGCTAATTAACAATAATTGTTGGGTAGAAGTCCTGGCCTAATAGAAAAATTTAAGTAATGTAATTTCAAATTGAAGCAGGATTTTTGAAATTACATTTATTGTAATAAATTTGAGTTTACAAGCATTACAGGCTGTGTCGTCTTTAATAATGTGTTTCCTCATATTTTCATTTTGTTGTATTAATTTTCATCTGGATTGACAGCCATACAGGGTAATGGTTCCTGGTGGACTCTTGTAGTAACTATTTTGTATAGTCAAACGATTGTACAGAAAAGAGATTACAGAATCTGCAAGAAATTTACGTTATTTGGGTTGCACACAATCTGACGGAATGCAATTCAGGTCGTTCGGATACTTTTGAGCATAACAGTACATCAACGACTTCCCAAAAATGTTGGTCGCAGGGAACAAAATTCTCTTTGCCGATGACTGCAACATTATAATCACTGAAAAATAATGGAACTACTAGCAAAGAACACAAATTAAACCGTCAAGAAAGTTTACAATTGGTTAACACACAATAAAATCACGTCTTTCATTACTACAAATTAAAATCCTCCGCCGCGCTCTTCTGCCTATATGTCACGGACAATCTCAGTACCTACCGTAGATATTTTGATACAGTTTTCATTACTAGATAAACTGATTCACGAGGAAGATTTGTGCATAAAATTTACAAATATTTCGTGGAAACTGGGTGAACGATGATAAAGTAAAGTCTCAGACCGCGTTTTTGTCTTTATGTGAAGGCTAACTCAGAAACTGCTGAAGGGATTTTCACTAATAGTCAGACAGATACACGAGGAAGGTATGTGTACGTGATTTATTACCGCTATAGTTTAGTATAAAGAAAACAAATGCCATTAAATTCGTTTGAAAAGCAATATGACAACGTTAAATTGAATGAAGATGGTAATTATACAGGCAGTGTAACAAACACAAAATAATTATTAATTGTCAGTTGAAATCGGGTGAACACACAAAGATACAAGCAAACACAATGTCATTGCCATATTATACCGTTTGAGTTCTCTCATTAGTGTTTACCAGTCTCTGCATTTTAGTTGCATCCTATTCGCAACTAGGGGAAAGTTGGGTAGTATCGGATAGCGGATTGTATAGTACAAGAGCTGTAACGCTGATGACAGCTCTACAGCGTCAACTAAGGAGAAACAACACCATCCTTTTGAATAAAGAAACGGTATGTTTCGCAGTGGCAACAATTTACTGTATCTGTTCCTACTTGAGTTTTCGGTGCACGTACTTAACTTCGCAGTGTTTCGTTTTGTTTGCAAGTATGAATTTCATATCTTTATTATGTATTCAGATACAACTGAAATTATTCTTTACACTGTAGGCTGTGAAAATGTCTGTCTCAAGTAATAACACGGGAAGTGTTTAACTACCACACCAATACGTTCGGGTTGTATCAGACGAAGCAATTTCGGTTTGCTCTGGACAAGCATAAAAACTTAAATTACTGCGGATTTGTTTTCTATAGCAGGCAAAGGTGGCGAAGTCAGGAGATACATGGAATGAATATAACATGAAGGAAACCGCAGAAAGTGTCACATTTCTTGAAAGCACAATCAGGGAGGCGAGAAAGAAAGGTTCAGTTTCAAGAAGAACACTGGGTGATAGACTTGAAGTTTTACGGGAAAAGAAAGAGGTAGCCTGAGACCTGTTTTAGGAAATAAAGTTTTTTCCAAGAACAACCAGCGGCGAAGAGCAAATAGTATTGCACCATGGTGCTAAAAATTTAACTATCCAAAGTATGTCTCCGAATAAAGATGAATTCTTACATTCAGTGTAAAAACATGCATAGCGCCTGGCAATAAAGCATCGCTTCTGTAACCACAAATGAAACGGGTAAAGACGTTTACTACGATTTCATGAAAAGATGTGAAGCGAGCAGACCGTTTCAGCAGGGATAAGTTGAGAAACGTGATGAGCTGATGGACATCAACTTCATTACCATTTACGACCGAAATTAAAATTTTCTGCAAAAATTCAAGACTGTTTTACACATTACAGTTTCATGTCCGATACAACCCTCCAAAAGTTCTAGATACCAGAATGAAAAGGGTGGAATAATATTAAAAAATCATCGAGCTTATATTCTTATCACATCGAGATTTATAATTCTATTACTTAACGTATCACATAACTGTTTAGTGAGAAGAACATAAAACGCCCAGAAAATATTATAATTTTCAAAAGAAACTGCTTACGTGTCCCTTACTAACCGACCTTCAGTTCTTCTACGGCTTTCTTTTAGGGAAACAAATGTGCAACACATGGCCGCGTTTCTCAAACTTCGGATATGGCCAAATGAATAGTAACGACAAATTTTAATTAGGCTCACTGTAAAGCTCTGTTCCGCACACTACAGATTTTAACTACGCAATGTGCATACATTTACTAACCAATGGTGCACGTACATAAAACTTTATTATTACTGCACAAACAACTCTATCCATAACCATGAAACAAGATACGGACTGAACTTATATTAAAAAAGAAAGAATAAACAAGAAACCACACACATGCGCAGATGACGTTTTTTCTGGGAATCTATACAAGCCGGCCGAAGTGGCCGTGCGGTTAAAGGCGCTGCAGTCTGGAACCGCAAGACCGCTACGGTCGCAGGTTCGAATCCTGCCTCGGGCATGGATGTTTGTGATGTCCTTAGGTTAGTTAGGTTTAACTAGTTCTAAGTTGTAGGGGACTAATAACCTCAGCAGTTGAGTCCCATAGTGTTCAGAGCCATTTGAAGCCAATCTATACAACTAAACGCTGGAATGACCAATATTAACATCCTACCCACGTTCTGAGTACAGCGTCTCGCTCGATATGCCGGGTTATTGATAAGCAGCTTGAAATCCAACATCATCGAGGTTCCCTAGTCATCTATCTGCTAGTGTGTGTGTGTGTGTGTGTGTGTGTGTGTGTGTGTGTGGGTGGGTGGGTGGGTGGGTGTGTGGGTGGGTGTGCGCTGAGAAACGAATGAATAGTGCATCTCTAGCTTTATATATTGTGAGGTAACTTCATTTCAAGAATTTGTAAGCAAAACAGCATTTTAAACTAGAGACACAACGAACAAAGTTTTGCTGTTGCCGGCCGCTGTGACCGAGCGGTTCTAGGCGTTTCAGTCCGGAACCTCGCTGCTGCTACGGTAGCAGGTTCGAATCCTGTCTCTGGCCTGGACGTGTGTGATGTCCTTAGGTTCGTTAGGTTTAAGTAGTTCTAAGTCTAGGGGACTGATGCCCTCAGCATCCCATAATGCTTAGAGCCATTTGAGCCTTTTTTTTGCTGTTGTTAACAGACTAGCCTTGTATTCCAGAGGATAAAGCCTCTAATCCATACCTACGCGTCCTGATTTAGGTTTGCGAAGGTTTCTCTAAATTCTGTGATGCAAATGCTGCGATGGTTCCTACAATACGGAGATGGGCGACCATTTGTTTCCATCCATGTCAGAGTAGACCTAGAAGTATGTAAATGTCTTTATATATTAATTATGCTTTACAGTTATTAATGTGTAATCAGGTGATGTGACAAATATCCTTGCAAAGTGAGCCAGGTAGGAAAACAACTACCAACATTACGCCTTCTGCAGTGTGAGAAAGACGGCTGGGGAATATTTATTTATTTATTACTACACGTGTTAACATGACGTGAAATCAGTATGTGACTGCCTTACTTTCGAATTGCAACAGTAGGAATTACACTACAACAGGAAAAAGAATCACAAGACTAGTGCAATGCAAAATAACTTATAGACCTACTGCTAGCATAGAGCACAATATCTGTTCACGTGAAGGCAGGTATGTTCTCAGTCCTTCCATAAACGAACGGACAGATTTCAACCGGGTTTCAACGCCTTTTATTACAAAGGGTTTAAGCCTGTTTCGTTTTTTAATATCGGCAGAGTTGTTACTGTGTTGTAAATTTGGTTCTCAAGAACACATTCAAGTGCAACTTTTTCACAAGGTTTTCAAACATTTTTTCATGATAACCCTAGAATCAGAATGCAGATTTAAATGGGGTTTACAGCCCTGTACAGTAAAATATTATGGAAGGACAATAAAAATACACTCCAAATTGCAATTTGTTTTCTTTCAGCTGGTGGTGACCAGTTTCAGTTATGATAACCACCAGACAAAGACCTCAGACCACATCAGGAGGGGTGCTCCCAGCCACGGTAAGATATCCGTAACCAGTTAAGCCTATCTCAGGCGGAGTACAGTTCTCCGCAAGTTTATTAGCTGGCGCGCATGACTGCCAGCTAGCACGTTGGGGTGATGGCTACTTCGCTTTCTGAACCGCTCAAATGACGTATGATGCGGTGCAGAAGCTAGCTGACTGGCCTGATGCTATGAACGAAAGGGCGCACGAGTCAGCTGAACTGCAATCTTTCTCAGACGATTGTAGAGAAACTAATCGGTAAAAAATTTAATTCCATGCTGAACGGCATATTATTTCGTTAATGGTCATATTTAGTGTGATATTTTAGGATTAAGTAAGCTGCTACAAGAATTTCAGAGCGTTTGCCGTGAAAAATACAGGGTACTATGAATTTGTGTTTGGTGCATATTAGGTCATATGTTGCTGCGTATGAAATGCAGCTAACATATTGAATTTTTCTTTAAATTTGAAGAATATTGCTATCTATTTCCAATGTCGAGAAAATGGATCGTATATAAACAGCTTCGTTCTGAATTCGCACGCCAGAGAAAAAGCCAGAATGAAATATTCACAAAATTCCTTGTATCTCGTAAACAGTTTCAGATATTTAAATACGATTTTGACAAATGATAGTACACAAAGGGGAGAGTATTTCGGCGTATGATTAACATACGAAACTTCCATATCTAGCGCGATATTCAAGTGAGTACATATTTTTTTCAATAAAATGACGTAATATTTAATTGCCATCGATGGCTGGTGAAACGAGAATTACTGTGGGTTTGGAACAACATATGTGAGAAATTCAGGTTATTTTTATATCGAGAATACGCCTTTTCCTAAACTATTGACTTGTCTTTCAATTAGTTACTGTTTCATTATTCTGTGGCAATTCCAATTGCATTATAATGTTAGTGATACGAATATTTAAAATTCTGCGGTGTTTTGGCGAAAGAAGCAAATTTGAAGGTGGGAACAAGTGAACTTAATGCATTACTCAAAACTCGCCACTGATAACGTCTCTCTGAAGAAAATTAAAGAGAATAAAAGTTTGGCGAAAATTAATCGATACTTTCTGAAATTTTACTAGACTCCTATACCCCAGTGTCTTTTTAATAATGAATGATGTTGATTGACAATGACCAAAGAATTTCATTTCCGTATTTGAATGATCTGAGAAATATGAAAACATTTAAACTTGCGAAATCTACTCAACTACCTATCAAGGTGTAAATAGATTACCAGTATCTTTGACAAACTAAAAGACGCTTGTGGTGAGGAAGTGTAATCCCTCATTCTCTACAGGGATAGGAAAGAAAAGACTCCGTGCCATGTGCTGTTAATTGTTTTCATATTTCTCACATTACTGAGATCTACAAATAAAATTCGTTGCGCAATTTCAATCCATATCATTCATTATCAAAAATATATAGGATTTCTCCGAAATTTAAACACATTTATTTTTCTCAGACATACCATCACCTTTATTTTTCTTCAGAAAAACGTTATAAGTGACAAGTTTTGAGTGATGCGTAAGACCCATTGTTGCCACATTAATCACTTTCCTTCGTCAAAAGTCAGCTGAGGTTATAAATATTCATCTCACTAACATTATGATATAGGTGAAATTGCGACAGAAACATAAAACAGCTACTGGTGTAAAGACATGTCAATAGTTTATGAAAATGCCCATTCTCAGTACAACAATAAACCGTAATTTCTTCACATATATTGTTCCGGACCCACAGTAAGTTTCGTTTCACTAGCTATCTATGGCCTTTAAATATCACATCATTTAATTGAAAAAATCTGCAGTTTCTTGAATATCACGCTAGATATGGAAGTTACGTAGATCAATGATATGGCGAAATATTCTCGAAATACTCTTCCCTTTGCTTACTGTCATTTGCCAAAATCTTGTTTCAATATCTGAAACGGTTTACTAGATACGAGGAATTTTATGTATATTTCATTTTGGTTTTTTCGTTGGTGCAGGAGTTCGGCGATGAAACTCTTTACCTACGATCCATTTTCTAAAGCTTGGTGATAGATAGCAATGTCTTTCAAAGTTTAAAGAAAAGTTCAGTATGTTAGCTATGTTTCATACACAGTAACATATGACCTAACATGCACCAAACGAAAATTCATAGCGACCTGTATTTTTCACTGCACACTTTCCGAAATTCTTGGAGTAGTTTACTTAATCCTAAAATGTCACAGTGAACATGACCATTAATGAAATTATAGGTAGTTTATCAAGAAGCTGATGAAAGAAGCTATAAAATGTGCGGGGATTAAATTTTTTTCCGGTTTGTTTCTTCACAATCGTTTGAAAAAGATTGCAGGTCGGCCGGTGGGCGTGTGACGTTCTGTTTGGTCTCAAGGGTTCCTGCCCTGTAGGCTGTGACGTCAGCCGCCAAACAGGACTCCTGATTGGCCAGCACAGGGAACCCGACTAGGCCTCACAGAAGCGGACGGGAAACACGCACGGTGGTGCAGGGCAGCTGCTGGCAGACGACAGAGTCGTCGAGGGGGCTGTCGCGTGAGCCGAGTAGTAAGAGTGCAGCCAGTCTTACTACGTGTCACACGGGATTTACTATGTCTGTGCCTGCGAGCACCTCTCCCTGTCAAGTCTTGGATCTTGGTCCGATGGTTATCGTAACCGAAACCGTCATCGTCGCTAGACAGAAAATAAAACTGCGAGTTGGGTTGTTACTTATTGAACTCATAGAAATTGAATTTCCAACATGTTGCCATAATTTCTTACTATGAAAAGGATGTAAGCTATATTTTACAGACGTGAATAAATAGTAACAAAGGTTTAGATTTAATGACAGCTTGGACTGAGAAATACCGTGTCAAGTTTTTCTAAATGTAATGTTTCTGGCCACCTATTCTACGTCTGCCTAACAAAAAAACTTCCAGCACTTCTCTTTCAGTTTTCTTAATTGTATTCCAGTAAATTCCATCATTCCTCTCTACGCCAATCTTTCGTTTACTTCCAGATCTCATTTCACACACTGTCCTCCTAGACACATTATTCAGACATGTAAAATGGATCTTCTGATTGACATCTAGATGTGCATTATGTACTGTTCGAAGTATTTTTAACTGTGATAGGAATCTTCCAATGTCTGTTCCTCTACAGTTGCAACAAAGCGTGTGCTTCTTATTGGCGCTCCTTGCTGCGACCTTCACGCAGATTATCAGCCTTTGATTAGCACTCTCTACGATACATGTCCTCATTTTATGCAACCTTTTTAACACAAGGACTAATCATTAGGAACGGCATGTATTGTGAAAGTACCATCTCTTCGCATTTTCCCCATTCTCTCATTACGTGGAAAACTTATCCCTCAACTCGCCCAAATAATAAACGCAGTAAATGGCTCTGAGCACTGTGGGACTTAACATCTGAGGTCTTCAGTTCCCTAGAACTTAGAACTACTTAATTCTAACTCAACTAAGGACTTCACACACATCCATGACCGAGGCAGGATTCGAACCTGTGACCGTAGCAGTCGCACGGTTCCGGACTGAAGCGCCTAGAACCACTCGGCCACCGCGAATAAACACAGTAATTCATAAACTAAATGCCTCACTACGTATATGTTGAATGTAAAGTGTAGTTACAAACTAATATAAACTAATATGCGAAACGCTGTAAAATATTTCGAATCATAGAACGCTGACGCCGCTGAACGGGAAAGAAATTCATAGCGCGACTGAACCGCAGTTGTAGCATTTTCCCCTGAAAGGCCGTTGTCCCCGACAATTAGCACTTCTTCCTCTGGTTTGTACTTTTCAATCAGCCTGCAACAGACACGTGAATGCGGCAAGATATTGGAACGCAATTATTTTGTCACGAGGTATTCCAGAGCAGTCTTGTTCTGGAGTCTGAAAAGGAGCAAGAGAAAGAGAAGGTAGTGGTTCTACAGTACACAGTTAGAGATACAATTCGTAATTCGCGCCGGAGCCGTGAACTTAGCATTTTTGTATGGTTATTTATTGGCCGAAGCCAGTCAAATTGTACGGGGAAGTCAAATGTAAACGAGACAGCTGAAAAAAGGAAGTACGCTGGTTACTATTTCAAAAGTAATGGCCACAACTGTCAATCCATTTTTGTATAGTTATTTATTGGCCGAAGCCAGTCAAATTGTACGGGGAAGTCAAATGTAAACGAGACAGCTGAAAAAAGGAAGTAAGCTGCTTACTATTTCAAAAGTAATGGCCACAACTGTCAATCCGTTTAAACCGCTGTGAGACAAGACAGTCGGTCAGTGACTGCATGGAAAAATGTTTCCGTTTGCCTTCGGAACCGTAATTGTACCATGGCGTGCACTTCTTCATCCGAAGAAATTCGACGGACACCAATGTCTTTCTTCAGGGCTCCAAAAATATAGAAATCATATGGAGAGAAGTCGGAACTGTATGGAGGATGTGTAAGGGCTTCCTAGCGGAATTTCTGCAGAGTTGTCTAAACAAGCTCGGCAATATGTGGACCCGCCCACATGTCGCCATGGCTGTTTAGACTATGCTGCAGCAGATCCGCTTGGAAGCCCTTATACATCCTCCATAAATTCTCAATCTCTCCCTATGCGAGTCCAAATTTTTGGAAACCTGAAGAAAGACCTTCGTGGCCGTCGAATTTCTTCGGACGAGAAGGTGCACGCCTAGGTACCATCATGGTTCCATAGATAACCATAAACATTTTTCCACGAAGGCGTTGACCAACTTGTCTGACAATGGTATAAATGTATTAAAAGTTACGGCGATTATTTTTGAAATCATAAAAAGGAATTTTACTTCTTTCCATCTGACTAGTTTTCATTTGACTGCTCCTTATACATAGTCTGCCTCTTTAACAACTGTTGACGCAGTAAACGTAAAACATAACCAGGACTTACTACTACACATTTGATAAAGTATGATAATAGAGTGATATGTTAAAATATGGTGTTAGATTAACAATGACAATCAGTGAAATTCCTTTACATTCATTTAGTATGATTTTATATATGAATGACGTCAGATCTTTTATTAATTAATAAAACAATTTCTGCGTAAGATCTATGAAGTTCTGTGAATGTTGTTATTGTTTTGATACCATAAAAAAATGCTCAAGAGGGCAATGTGACTTCTCCTTGTTTCCCAGGCGTCTTGTGTTACTCCTCCTCTCTGTTTACATTTCAAAATCATACAGTGGAGGCTGCTTTCTCGAGACAGCACGGATAACCTTTAGGGATTGATCGGGAAACGTGCGAATCCTAGGTCACGGAGGTAGTTCAAATGGCTCTGAGCACTATGGGACTTAACATCTTAGGTCATCAGTCCCCTAGAACTTAGAACTACTTAAACCTAACTAACCTAAGGACATCACACACATCCATGCCCCAGGCAGGATTCGAACCTGCGACCGTATCAGTCCCGCGGTTCCGGATTACAGCGCTTAGAACCGCACGGCCACCGCGGCCGGCACGGAGGTAGTATGCAATTTGCTGAAATCAACTAGTACAACCGTGGCTTTCGTGAGATGATAGGTTGAACTTGTGTATTAGTTGACCACAATATTATTGCACCTGGGAGTGAGCGCGCTTGGGTCGGCCTATTGCGAGATTTTATCTTGACATTTTACGAGAACATGCTGAAACACTTGATAGTATATGCACAACTGTTTGGAAATCTTTTACAGTGTACTTGTTTACTGTAACGCCACCGCGTGTTTCTGGCTTCATCCAGGCGAGGCAAAGTGCAGTACTATCGCGATCAGGTACTATGAAGCTTGTGTTGTGAACCAGTGGATGTACCATTCCTCTCGGGTAAGTTCCCTGATTAAAAGAATTAAATCAGTGTACGGCAGAGCACTGCCTCGTAAACGGCCTGGAGAAATACTTGGCGAACGCTTCTTTTTCTTTATTAGAGGCCCCAGCAGGAACCTCAGTTCCTATTAACGTAGAGAGAACAGCTGTGGTTCACGCTCGAGCCTAGTGCGCTCCTTAGCAGTCTCGGTGGGCCACCGTATAAACTACAGATATGGTGTAGTTGTAAATGGCACTGCAAACTAGAATTACGGGAAAAGAGTAGTAAATCTGGTAAGGCGTGTGTTTGGGGCGGACAAACGGTCAGGGTCTGGGATATTGTTTAGAGGTTTGTTTATGGGGGACATCGCGATCTGGCACGCTGCCACGCACCAGTGCCACACCTCGATCGGAAGCTCTCCCTCCACCTCCCCCACGCGGCCGCGCTCCTTGGGCCGCTGCCGGCTCGACCACTATTTACGACTGGAGGCGCGCTTGCTTACTTTGTCGCAAACACGCTTCATTAGAGAGCGTCTGGGCCGGGCTAATCTTGTGCAGTCAAATCACGAACACTCCCCTTCTGGGTTCCCGCTTTTTCGCGGAGCTGGAGACACGGACTTGGAATGGTATCCCGGGTCATAATAAGGCCGGCCTCCTACACGGTGGCTGCCCCCTGCCCCGCCGCCATTAATACGGACACGTGCCGGCCCTCCCCACTCCATTACTGCAGTTCGCCGATAACTATTCTTTAGCCTGCAAAGCTCGCCACACAGTTGTGGCCACCAGGCACACGCGAAGGGACGTAAGAAATCTGAAAAGAAGTCAGCACCAACAAAGTGTCGTATTTCTAGCAGCTTTCGAGTTACAGCTATTTGAATATTATTAATTAGTTCGAGTTACAGCTGTATGAATATTAGTTTGTTTACTATGTAGAACAACAGCTGAAATTTAATTTGAAGGAACGCCGTAGAACATTAGCTGAAAATTAAATTCTATTGGCGGTACATCTACATTTTGATTTTCCTTTTTAGCTACTCATGCTACGAGTTTTAAGTAATTACTCGTGTAATGAATATAAGGAATTGATCAGAAGAAATTATTTTGAGATATCAGTGTTAGTGGGCAAATGATCAAATGTTTTTGTTGTTTCGTATTGAATTAGTTTCCGTCACATGTACAACTTAAGTAATGAGTAGTACAGGGTGGTCCATTTATTGTGACCGGGGCAAATATCTCACGAAATAAGCGTCAAACGGAAAATGACCATCACTATTCTTCTCAATTTCTGATGCAATATTTACGACGAATTTCATTGTTCGTAATATTGTGAAGCAGCAGTAAAAATGCCTAACTCCTTGAAAAAGCGTCTGCAGGGTGGTTGTGGATGAACACCATATATTAGTCTCCTGCTCACTTTTTTGCAGTCAAAACTTCCCTTATAAGTGCTGAGTTATTATAGAAAATTATGCCATAATGAGTTCAAATATCAAAATACGTTAAGATGTTATTTTTTCCAAAAACTAGTAATTGTATCAAGAGCAAATCTTTCTGAAGCAGGGTTGGCACGATCGCTCATCACCGTGAAGCAATAGTACCTTCACTTGGCCTTCTTTTCTCGTCTCGTCAGCTTTATTGGAGGCCCTATCGTAGCCTAAAGGTGCCTCAACCTCGGTTTTCAGAAACATTAGGAGGCGTATTTTGCATCGTCGGTACACTGAATAAGTATTAGTGCACTCTCAATACGTCTTCTTCGTTCATAGTGCATGGTTACCAGAATTATGCCACCTCTCACCCTGTGAAGTAGTTTTGCTGCATTAGCCCAAGGCAGTTCAATGCTCCAGACCACGTCGTGGTGCCACAACTGATGTAGCTTCGTTGTTTTAGTGACACCGTACTATTTGTCTCTAGCGGAGATAATTTCAACATCGAATGGAAGAACATAATAGAAGAAGCTGAAAGTCAATTACAATAACATGAAGATCAACATACTGAAAAGATAGTAGTACAGATTAGCCGGGAATTCGGGAATTCCTAGAACCAGTTGGTGATTTTTTATATTGTGTTCAGATGAAGACAATCCCTAGATGGGCAAGAAACGTAGAGTACAGGTAAATAAAACTGATATGGTGATCTTTAGGTAAACTAAAAAGGTTATCAAAATTAAGGTTCCAGTCATCCTGAAAACATGACATTCCATGTGCATTAGTGACACATGGACTTTACACTGATCAGCCATAGCACTATGACCACCGACCTAATATCGATATAAAACGGTCCAGGCGACAGCAGCGTCACCTGGGGAGAAATGACTGCCAGTCAGGCACACGCACGGTGCATGTAGTATCAGTGAGCGTGGGGTCCATGTGTAGAATGAGGAAGGGGCGCGATCTATCTGAGTTTGACCGAAGAAGACTGTGATGCCCTGGAGGCTCGGCGCGAGCATTTCGGAAATGGTTCAAATGGCTCTGAGCACTATGGGACTCAACATCTTAGGTCATAAGTCCCCTAGAACTTAGAACTACTTAAACCTAACTAACCTAAGGACATCACACACACCCATGCCCGAGGCAGGATTCGAACCTGCGACCGTAGCAGTCCCGCGATTCCGGACTGCAGCGCCAGAACCGCTAGACCATCGCGGCCGGCGCATTTCGGAAACTGCGTGACTTGTCGGGTGTTCGAGGGGTGCTGTGGTGAATGTCTTCAAGATGTGGCGAAACCAAACCGAAACCACGTCCAAACGTCGTGGAATTGAGCTGCCACGCCTCATTACAGATGTCGGACATCGCAGGCAGGGCAGACTGGTAAAACAGGACTGGTGGCGAACTGTGGCGAAACCAACAGCATACCTTAATGCTGGGCGAAGTAAAAGAGAGTCTGAACACACAGTGCACCGAACACTCTTAACGATGGGTCTCTGAAATGGGCATGTGACCATCGGTTCAAATGGCTCTGAGCACTATGGGACTCAACTGCTGTGGTCATTAGTCCCCTAGAACCTAGAACTACTTAAACCTAACTAACATAAGGACATTACACACATCCATGCCCGAGGCAGGATTCGAACCTGCGACCGTAGCAGTCGCACGGTTCCGGACTGCGCGCCTAGAACCGCGAGACCACCGCGGCCGGCTGTGACCATCGGCACTGGACGTTGTCGCAGGGCAGATCGTTGCATGGCCTGATGAATCCTGATACCTTCTTCATTGTGCCGATGAGAGGGCGCGAATCCGCCATCTTTCAGGTGAACATCCCCTTTACACCTGTGCGACGGGACGGAGACAAGCTGGGTGTGGCTCCATTATGCCCTGGGGAACATTCACATGGGCATCCATGGGTCCAGTATATCTCATGCAAGGCACGATGACAGCCAAGGAGTACCGTACGCTTGTTGCAGACCACGTACACCCGTTCATGAAGATCATGTTCCCCGACATCACTAGCATTTTTCAACAAGATAATGCGACGTGACACAAGGCCAGCAGCGTGATGGAGTGGTTCGACGAACACAGTGGCTAGTTCCAGTTGTGGTGATGGCCCCCACTGCGCCAGATGTGAACCTGATCGAACACATCTAGGATGTGACTGGAAGTGGCGTCAGAGCTCATCCCCGGAATTTAGGTGACTTGTGTGTGCAGATGTGGTGCCAACTCCCTCCAGCGACATATCAACGCCTCATTGCTTCCATGTTACGATGCGTCGCCGCTGTTATTCGTGCCAAAGGTGGGCATACCGGCTATGAGGTAGGTGGTCATAATGTTCTGGCTGATCAGTGTACATACGAAAGCCATTAAAAATTAGTAACAGATTAATGGGGACAAACGTGTTGCTATTTGATAGGGTAGTCAGGAAAAGAAACAAATGGACCACTGAACAGACTGTGGCGGAAGACATCAAAAAAGCGAAATGTAGCTAAGAGCCAGAAGGGAGGCTGCCAGATAGCTCGAGCTGCAGCTAAACGTCAAGAGCATGGCAGAGGGTCCTTTCCATTCTACCACATATTTGGGTCATTCTTGCCCCTTTCGCGTTTGGATTGCGACAAGTGTGACTGCTTACATTCCTCCGTGTGCGCTATAGTACACTACTGGCCATTAAAATTGCTACACCACGAAAATGACGTGCTACAGACGCGAAATTTAACGGACGGAAGAAGATGCTGTGATGTGCAAATTATTAGCTTTTCAGAGCATTCACACACACAAGGTTGGCGCCGGTGGCGACACCTACAACGTGCTGACATGAGGAAAGTTTCCAACCGACTTCTCATACACAAACAGAAGTTGACCGGCGTTGCCTGGTGAGACGTTGTTGTGATGCCTCGTGTTAGGAGAAGAAATACGTACCATCACGTTTCCGACTTTGATAATGGTCGGGTTGTAGCCTATCGCGATTGCGGTTTATCGTATCGCCACATTGCTGCTCGCGTTGGTCGAGATGCAATAACTGTTAGCAGAATATAGAATCGGTGGGTTCAGGAGGGTGATACGGAACGCCGTGCTGGATCCCAACGGCCTCGTATCACTAGCAGTCGAGATGACAGGCATCTTATCCGCATGGCTGTAACGGATCTTATAGCCACGTCTCGATCCCTGAGTCAACAGATGGGGACGTTTGCAAGAGAACAACCATCAGCACGATCAGTTCGACGACGTTTGCAGCAGCATGGACTATCAGCTCGGAGACCATGGCTGCGGTTACCCTTGACGCTGCATCACAGACAGGAGCGCCTGCGATGGTGTACTGAAAGACGAACCTGGGTGCACGAATGGCAAAACGTCATTTTTTCGGATGAATCCAGGTTCTGTTTACAGCATCATGATGGTCGCATCCGTGTTTGGCGTAATTGCGATGAACGCACATTGGAAGCGTGTATTCGTTATCGCCATATTGGCGTTTCACCCGGCGTGATGGTATGGGGTGCCACTGGTCACACGTCTCGGTCACCTGCTGTTCGCATTGACGGCGCTTTGAGCAGTGGACGTTACATTTCAGATGTGTTACGACCCGTGGCTCTACCCTTCATTCGATTCCTGCGAAACCCTACATTTCAGCAGGATAATGCACGACCGCATGTTGCAGGTCCTGTACGAGCCTTTCTGGATACAAAAAATGTTCGACTGCTGCCCTGGCCAGCACAGTCTCCAGATCTCTCACCAACTGAAAATGCCTGGTCAATGGTGGCCGAGCAGCTGGCTCGTCACAATACGCCAGTCACTACTCTTGATGAACTGTGGTATCATGTTGAAGCTGCATGGGCAGCTGTACCTGTACACGCCATCCAAGCTCTGTTTGACTCAATGCCCAGGCGTATCAAGGCCGTTATTACGGACAGAGGTGGTTGTTCTGGGTACTGACTTCTCAGGATCTATGCACCCAAATTGCTTGAAAATGTAATCATATGTCAGTTCTAGTATAATATATTTGTCCAATGAATACCCGTTTCTCATCTGCATTTCTTCTTGGTGTAGCAATTTCAATGGTCAGTAGTGTAAATGAAATCTTGTATTCGCGGTCCCTGCGACACCCATACTTAGAGGACTGTAGCATATTCCACGATTTATCGTTTACCACCAGCTCTTGAAACTTTATAAATAATAGCACTTCAATGTCTGTCTTCAAGCGTCTGCCAGTTCTCAGGTTAACAATAATGGTTAACGCTCACACGTGAGTCAAGAAAACCTCTGATCATCCATGCTAACATTCTTTGTATACGTCCATTATACTCTGTTAGATCTACTGTATTTGGTGTAGGTTCCACACACTTGAGCAATATTCTAGGAAGGTACCCACAAGTGTTTTATAAGCAAACTCCTTTGTAGATTGACTGTATTTTTATAGTACCCTGCCAATGAAGAGAAGTCTGCGACCTGCTTTACCTACGAGTGAGCTAATGTGATCATCTAACTACATATGACCACAGTCTTTATGTCCAGGTGTTTTAATGGGCCGAAGAACTCGCATTGTGAATCATTTATATTATAATCACACGAATTTATGTTTTATATATTTTACATTTCTGAATTTTCAAAGCAAGATGGCAGTCGTTGCGTACCTTTGAAATCTTATCAAGATCTTACTGTATATTCGTGGAGCTTTTTAAGACAATACAGGGTGTTTATAAATGAATATTGGGGTTTTTACGCTTTATAATATTTATTATATTAAACTTATAAATGATATGGCAAATGAAAGAGCAACAGTTTTACCCAGAACCTTATAAATGTTAAATGTGAGCACCATTTGTCACACGGCACACATCAAGTCTATAGCCGAGTTCTTCCCAAATGTTGTAAGTGTGTCTTCAGTGATTGTAGCAATAGCTGCTTCAATCCGGTTTCTTATTTCAGGGAGGCCTGCTGGTAGCGGAGGCGCGTACACACGATCCTTGATGAAGCGCGAAAGGAAAAAATCGCATGACATTAGGTCGGGTGAACATGGAGGCCATGCAAAACAAGCCCTGTCATTGGGCCCCTTGCGGCTCATCCAGCGCTTGGGCACAGTGAAGTTCAACCAGTCGCGTACTTCGCTATGCCAGTGAGGTTTATAAGGTTCTTAGTAAAACTGTTTAGTTGCTCTTTCATTTGACATATCATTTATAACTGTAAGTTTAATATAATAAATATAATAAAGCGTTAAAACCCCGATATTCATTTATAAACACACTGTACTTCGTTATAGATAACTGCAACATCTGCAAAAAATCGAAGATTACCATTAATATAGTTTGTCAGTTAATTAATATAGAAATAAGCAGTAAGGGCCGAAACACACTTCCCTTGTGCATGCATGAAGCTACGTGTCCATGTGTCAACGAACCTCCTGCAAGACACCACACTGCGTCCTCCCTACCACGAAATCGGCAGTCCAGTCACAAATTTCAATTCCCACTGCATATACCCCGATAGTGTCTTGAAAAGAGATTACCAGATGAATCTCTTCAAAAGTAAAACAAAGGTAAAGAAACATAGAATTTACATTAGGAAATGAGACACTGAAACCAGTAGATGAGTTTTGTGGCCGAGCGGTTCTAGGCGTGCAGTCCGGAGCCGCGCGACTGCCACGGTCGCAGGTTCGAATCCTGCCTCGGGCATGGATGTGTGTGCTGTCCTTAGGTTAGTTAGGTTTAAGTAGTTCTAAGTTCTGGGGGACTGATGACCTCAGCTGTTAAGTCCCATAGTACTCAGAGCCATTTGAACCATTTAGATGAGTTTTGCTATTTGGGCAGTAAAATAAATGATGATCGGCAAAGTAGAGAGGATATAAAATGCTGGCTGGCTGTAGCCCGAAAAGCATTTCTGTAAAGGTTGGCTGAAGAAAGTGCTTGCTCAAAAGAGCGTATTATGTATTTGGGTAAATTGAAAGATAAGAATGTAAATACAATATCAAAAATAATTTATACAGCGAACAGCATTTTCTAAAGGAACATATGGGCCTACTTGTTACCAGCATGTGGCGCATTCGGAAAAAAACAGGCGGTAAAGGTATCAGACCAATCCTTACTAGATTGAGGGTTAGCACTTTCTTCCGAAAACGCCTTAAATTTGTTAATTATAATACAAATTTAAATGTTTGGAACTCAGTTCTCAAAGTATTTATACGATGCTGAAACGTGGACGATAAGCAGTTCAGATAAGAACGGAATAAACGTCCTTGAAATGTGGTGCTAGAGAAGATCGCTGAAGATAACATGGGTGCAAAAAACAAAGTTCAAATGTGTGTGAAATCTTATCGGACTTAACTGCTAAGGTCATCAGTCCCTAAGCTTACACACTACTTAAACTAAATTATCCTAAGGACAATTACACACACCCATGCCCGAGGGAGGACTCGAACCTCCGCCGGGACCAGCGGCACAGTTCATGACTGTAGCGCCCCACACCGCTCGGCTAATCCCGCTCGGCTTAACATGGGTACAACAAGTAACTAGTGAAGAGGTACTGAATGAAATTGGAGTGAAAGGAAATTAATGGTATAGTTGACTAAAACAAAAGATCAATCAAGGACATATCATAAAGCATGAATTTAGTAGTGGAGCGAAGTGTCGGAGGTAAAAGTTGTAGAGGGAGACCAAGGGATGAATAAAGTCAGCAGATTCAAATGGAAGTAGGTTGTAGTAGAGCTTCGGTGATGTTGAGATTTACAAAGGATGGAACAGCGCGGAGAGCTGCACGAAACGTGTCTTCGAACCGAGGACTACTACTACAACACATGATCACATTTTAAGTTACAATCGTTGGTGTGCCATTGAGTACAAAAAAAAAAAAATCGGAAATCAAGAAGTAATGCATTCACATGTTTTCCTTGACTCATTCAAATCGTCTTGTGACGGGAACGTAAATTCGGTTTCGAAAGAATGATATTTTCGGAGTCCACGCCGCAGGACATGGAGGAGATCTATTTGCGTTCAGAATATTCTACAACTGATTGAAGTCTTTGACATTTGACGGCGGTTTTGTGGATCACTTCTGCTACCCTTCTTGACTTTAGTTTCTTACAACCAGGGATCGAAGGCATACACTGATAGGCCAAAACTTTATGGCCACTGCCCACTGCGACTTTGGTCGCCGCCTGGTGGCGTTGCGGGCATGTGACGCGTTAACAAGAGCATGTAAGCGGAGCACGCACGGACAGGGGAGCACCAAAATATGAAAGCAGAGCTGACATGGACGGGGGATCATCCTAGCGACGATATGAGCAACAAATAAGGAAATCCATTGAGATAAGCGACTCTGACAAACGTCAGATCATTATTTCGCAGAGCCTGTGAACGAGTATCTCGAAAAAGGCGAAGGTGGTCCAATGTTCACGTGCTGCTGTCGTGAGCATCTATGGAAAGAGGACAGTGAAACTACCACTAGGCGCTAAATGGCTGGACGTCCACGACTCTTCACAGGACGCTGGACTTGGAGACTTGTCTGCTCTGTAAAGTAGGATTGATGGTGATCTGCGGTATCTCTGCCGAAAGAGCACAATGCTGGTGCACGCACTAGCGTTTCAGAGCACACCGTTCATCGTACATTGTTGAACATGGAGCTCCGCAGCAGATGACCCCTACATGTTCACATGTTGACCCGACGACATCGTCAAATACGATTGCAGTGGGGACGGGATCATCGTGTTTCGACTATTGACCAATGGAAACTTGTCGGCTCTTTGCGTGAATCACGACTTTGCTACACTAGGTCGCTGGTCGTTTCCACAAAAACCGTGTAACACCACAGCTCTAACGCTCTACTGATTTATTTTGCATTTTGTTTTATTTAATGTTACATCGTTGAGCTTCGGTAAATGTGTTTGAATCGATAACACAAAACTGTATACTCTTTTCTTTGTTAAAACTCTGATGTCATAATTTGATTCTATGCAATGTAGTATATCTGTCATTTAAATTCTTTGTCTCAATTGGAGGGAGACAAAACTTACTGTATACATTTGGAATTTTGGTGAATATTTTTTTGTAGAAGTACTAATATGTGCAAATGTTCTGTTTTATTTAATGTGTTTGGTTGCTGTTATGTAAACTGCTGATCCTCACTTAGGGTTCTTAGTTATCCTGTATGTAAAAGGTAGTGTGGTTCCCCTCGGGAACGGAACTTAGTAGCGCGCGCAAGTTTTGGTTGGCCTAGGTAGAAAAGGTGGAACAAAAGTCAGTCGGGGACGAGCTACCAAACTGTGCATTGCCATATAAAAGTTGTATATTGTGCTGGTTCCGAGAGAGGCTTTTCCTGCCGCTTACCAATGTCTCGGATGGATGGATAAATAGCTGGAATTCTGGAATTGGTATCTATCATTGCCACCAAGAAGGGACAGAGTCCGACAATTCTGCCTGCAAATCCACCTACCAACATACAGTTGCCACCACATTGCGCAATCACTGTAACGGAATACTATAATAACGTACAGTGACGGATCAGCTTATTGGATGTTTTAGTGTGCACAAGTATAAGGTAACTTATAACTGAATTCATGTACCAACCTTGAATTTTTCCCTATCACAACACCTCTCAGTTTCCTCTCCATTTGAACTATGATTACCGAGTGTCCTAGTTTGTGGAAAAATTGAAAGCCTCAAAGCCAATTAGTTATTTGAATAATGTTGTTTGATCTTTGATAAGAAGGGAATATTCAGATTTACTGTGGATTTAGTGAAATTGTGGGAAGTAGTAAATGTAGTTTTGGGAAGTTTCAAAGTCACCTATTTAATCATTTACTTGAAAAATAGAAGACTGTGGTAATAAAGACAATTTGCTGTTTCTTTTAAAGATTAAAAGTTCTTAAAACTGAGGCTTATAAAGTTTTGCTTAGTTAATGATCATAGTGCTGCCTGTAGTAAATTTTAAAAGGCGAGTTAGTTTCTTGTAAATTTGTCAACACTGTGTCTCACTGCAGTAAAAGTCGTGAATTGCAGTTGTGGAAAGTTGGATGCTTGCTAATAGTGTAATAAGATACACAGGTTATCCGTTACCACTATTTATGAAAAACAATAATTTCTTTATTCAAAAGACAGTGAGAAGTAACCTGTTAGTGAATTCCATTTAAATTTCATTCTAAATAGATTAGTATTTAGTTGAGAGATATTTAATCTGTGACCAGTTCATAATAATGCAGTGAACTACATTTATAATTTTATGTCAGCTAGGAAAATATTTGAACAATGATACTGAACCTCTGTCCAATTTATTATTCTGCAGTGAATATTAATAGTAATGTTATAAAACTTCTTCGGTTTGAATAAGCCCTGAAAGTAATAGTGTGTTTCGTCATCTGTTATATTTATGCTAATAGTCTGTCCTGCTCTGTCAGCTTCCAATCTTAACCGTGAACATATGCAGGTGTCAGGGTTCATTGCACTCGCGTGTGGCAAAATATAGGTTGTGTTTCTCCTTTAAAGTTACTCATACCTACTTTCTTAAACAAGAACGTTAATCTTTCTCTTGCCTAATTAGGCTGGCGACCGTTTTCTTTATTCTTTAAACAGTGTAGCTAGGTAAAGCATTATTTGTTACTGTCTGAATATTTATGTAATTCTTACTTTCACTTCCGATAAACCACCTCCGTTAGGTAAAACGCGGTCAATATAACAAAATTCTTCTCAGAGGGTAACACTGCTCTGTTGCGTTATGCCATAATTGCTTTAACAAGATAGTTTTATTTCACAACCTGCCTACAACTTAAAGGTTATGGTATAGGAGTAGCATACAGCGGTGTTATAACCGTCATCGAGATGAACTGCGGCCGGCCTGCATGGCCGAGAGGTTCTAGGCGCTACAGTCTGGAACCGCGCGACCGCTACGATCGCAGGTTCGAATCCTGCCTCGGGCATGGATGTGTGTGATGTCCTTAGGTTAGTTAGGTTTAAGTAGTTCTAAGTTCTAGGAGACTGATGACCTCAGCAGTTAAGTCCCATAGTGCTCAGAGCCATTTGAACCATTTTTGATGAACTGCGGCTCGAAACGTGCAGAACACCACGGATGCAGTATTATGCTATCTGAGATATTCTCCTGCACTTGTATGGACCTGTGGTAGTAATCGACAATACGCCGAAAGCTGCGAACCACCTGCATCCCTTCATGCCCCCGACGGCGATGTCATCTGTCAGCAGTATAACTGTCCTTGTCTCGGAGCCACAACCGTGCTACAGTGGTTTGAGCAGCGTTATAGTGAACTCACGTTAATGTCTCGGCGACCAAATTTCCTTTACGTAAATCTTATGGAACCCATGTGGGTCGCTACCGGGCGCCATCACCACGTACGCAAATCAGCGACCCTTTATTTACGCAAATTACATGACCTGTGCATAGAAATCTAATGCGACGTACCTCCACCAACCTTCCAACAAACTGTCGGACCCCTGATACGCGGAATAAGTGACGTACTCCGTTCCAAAGACGGACAGATAAGCTATTAAGCAGGTGGTCATAATGTTTTTGCACATCTGTGTATAATGGTTAAGAGAGGGAGCTCTACCTTATTGGCACTTAATTTGAATTCAATTCCCATAGGCGATGGGACCTAGTTCAGTTTTGTCGATTTAAACAGTTTATCAGCACCACTGCCACTAATATGTATTCTGCTCATCTCTGCAGCGGAGCAAGGATAATACTAATCCGTAATGTTGGATCTACGTTTTTAAAGGATTTTTTGGAACGGAATTCATCATTTATGCTTTGGCTTTCCTACTCCCACTTTCAGTTCATGTGTCATCCGTTGACACTAACTTTGATATCACTGA
Organism: Schistocerca nitens; assembly: GCF_023898315.1. NCBI lineage: Eukaryota > Metazoa > Arthropoda > Insecta > Orthoptera > Acrididae > Schistocerca > Schistocerca nitens. Next base: position 915,384,347 of record NC_064616.1, read on the forward strand.
AAGCCTTACAATATGACCAGAATGTTTTGGGTTTTTGGGAGGTACTGCGAGGGTAGTCGTTGAATGCTTTACACGTTTGGCAGTCAAAGGAAATTTTTGTAACGTCTGTGTATCTATATACCATGGGCTTTGTTTTACACCTCTTACACACTTGTACTGTCTCTTCGTAAATTTCCTTATAGATACTACATGTCTTGAAGGGTCCCTTTTTAGTACATATCTATACAATGATTGGTGAACCATTCTTCAAAACGTGAACCTTTGTTCCTTTTCATGCTCTTGATCAGAGCTAAATATTTTGAGTTCCTCCTCGAGATATGTCGTCCCTACCTCTTTATGTAGTTACTGAACATGTAACCTTTCTACTTGTTTTAGTTTTCCCTTGTGTTGTGCCTTATTTTTCCTACAGATGATACTAGTTTCAAAGAAGACAGGCTCGAAGAGGTGTCAGAGCTGTTTGTTGCCATTAGAGCTAATGATTTCCGTTATGAATGTCTTTCTGAAATATCTCTTCTGAGTAGCTTTCAGAGAAAGCATTTAGTATTATTCCTCAGGGTGTCTTCTCACACCACTAATTAAAAAGCTGTAATCGACAGTAGGATCATTAAAGTCTCCTCCAATTATGACAGTATGATTGGATAACATATGTATTAGAACGTATGAATTAGCAAACTGAAATTTTCCCCAAAGTTTTCAATTATACGTTAGTATGAATCCGATGGTCGAATGTAGGATCCATTTATAAATTTATGTCCAATCTTGTTACTGAGGCCTGTCCAAACGATCTGGCATGCAGTTTTGGTTTATAACACGGCGGATTTCAGTTTTTTGTCTAGTACGTCGAATAAACCACATTTCTTCCCATTGGCCTATCTCTTCGATGTAAACTTAGGTTTACTCCAAAAACAGATAGTTTCATCAGAAAGTCCGCAGCCGCCTCATCCTGTCCAGTTGAGCTATTGCTCCGTCTCTGATGGCGCAGATTTCCACGGAACTCAAGTACTACATTTACGTCACCTTGGCAGTTAGGGTTGCGTGGTATTATGGTACAATTCCCAACAGATGTTTCTTAGGCATCGTTTATCAACCGTTGCAAGGGCTTCTTTATCGGTGAATCATGTTTCACGATGGAACTGTTCGCTTACCAAAAACAAGATAGTCACGCAATGAAAGTGACGAAGCCATTATTTCACAGCGGCACTGAGTCGTTACTTGTAATTTTCCCAAGATTAGTTCCAGCCACAGGCAACAAGTTGCACAATTATATAAAATTATCTGATACAGCTGTCATGGGGTAACATCTCTAATACAGGGATTGAACAAAAATGTGTAAACACCGCGATAAATGCATACTTGCGCATAAATGCAGATTCTAGGAAACTGTACGTTGCGTTGTTGTATTTTACAGCGAGTGGCACCTACGTAATGTCCTTAAAAAATGGTTCAAATGGCTCTGAGCACTATGGGACTTAACATCTGTGGTCATCAGTCCCCCAGAACTTAGAACTACTTAAACCAAAATAACCTAAGGACATCACACACACATGCCCGATGCAGGATTCGAACCTGCGACCATAGCAGTCACGCGGTTCCATACTGAAACGCCTAGAACCGCACGGCCACACCGGCCGGCTAATGTCCTCAATTCGTTGCCTGTGTCAGTCGTGGACAGAACAACGTTCTATGTGATTATGAGTGCATTATGCTGGAGATAAGTGAATTCGAACGTGGGCATATTATTGGTGCTCGTATAGGGTGCTGGGGGGGGGGGGGGGGGAGTGGGGGAGGGAGTGGCGTATTTTGGTAAGTAAGGTAGCCGAAGTGTTTGATTTTTTACAAGAGGCACCGTATTGAAGATTCCATACCATATAGAGTGCAAAAACGTCATACGCCAAGTCACAATTTGGGTTTAAGTGTGTTCTGAGTGATTGTAACGGGCGGTCACTGAAGAGGATCATGACGATAAAAAGAGGACGACAACAAGCAGAATATTGTTGCAGGGTGAGCTGGAATTCCAAAACCACTCAGCTGTGATGCTAATACCTGTAATAGGATGGCTCTGAGCACTATGGGACTTAACATCTGTGGTCATCAGTCCCCTAGAACTTAGAACTACTTAAACCTAACGTACCTAAGGACATCACACACATCCATGCCCAAGGCAGGATTCGAACCTGCGACCGTAGCGGTCACGTGGTTCCAAACTGAAGCGCCTAGAACCGCGCGGCCACACCGGCCGGCACCTGTAATAGGAGAATATAGTGCTAATGTCATAGAAATTAGACAATGGAGCAATGGACGAAAGGCCGGCTTGGGTGGCCGAGCGGTTCTAGGCGCTACAGTCTGGAACCGCGCGACCGCTACGGTCGCAGGTTCGAATCCTGCCTCGGGCATGGCTGTGTGTGATGTCGTTAGGTTAGTTAGGTTTAAGTAGTTCTAAGTTCTAGGGGACTGGTGACCTCAGAAGTTAAGTCGCATAGTGCTCAGAGCCATTTGAGCCAATGGACGAAAGTAATTTGGTCAGCGAGTCTTCTTTCACACTGTATCCAACTTCTGTCGGAGTTTACGCCTTAGGAGTGAAACATGGCGGGAGTTCAATGATGATTTGGGCAGTCACATCGTTGTATTCCAGGGGCCCCATGGTTACTCCGCAAGGTCGCATTACTGCCAAGAATTATGTGAGCATTTTGGCTGATCAAGTACATACAATGGTGTAATGTTTACTCCCAAATGGTGATGCTGGGTTCCACAACGACAGTGCCCTTGTTCACAGCACTCGCGTCGTCCATGACTGGTTTTGTGAGCTCTAGGATGAATTGTTCAATCTCTCCTGCACATTGCAGTCACCAGATCTCAATATTACTGAGCCCTTGTTGTGTACATTGGAGAGAAGGGTGTGTGACCGCTATCCACATCCGTCGCTATAACATGACCTTGCCATTATTTTGCCGGGAGAATGGTATAACATTTTCCTTAAAACCATAAATGACCTGTGTCCATCTATTCCGAGACAAGTGGAACCTGTTTTGAACGCCAATGGTTTTCCTACACTGTATTAGGCACGGTAATGTGAAGTGTTTGTGATGTTTCCATATTTCTGTCCATCCCTGTGTTTCCAGCCTAAGCTGATATGTCGCACATAACTCTCCACTGCTTATAGACGCGTAATCTGTTCGAAATATAATGCGCATATGAGATTCCACAGATGTCGGCTATTCAGAAATCTTATGACGTAGAGTTGCAAGTGTCAAGGAGACAATAAATGACTAAATCACAATAATCTACATCTACATCCATACTCCGCAAGCCAACTGACGGTGTGTGGCGGAGGGTACCCTGAGTACCTCTATCGGTTCTCCCTTCTATTCCAGTCTCGTATTGTTCGTGGAAAGAAGGATTGTCGGTATGCTTCTGTGTGGGCTCTAATCTCTCTGATTTTATCATCATGGTCTCTTCGCGAGATATACGTAGGAGGGAGCAATATACTGCTTGACTCTTCGGTGAAGGTATGTTCTCGAAACTTTAACAAAAGCTCGTACCGAGCTACTGAGCGTCTCTCCTGCAGAGTCTTCCACTGTTTATCTATCATCTCCGTAACGCTTTCGCGATTATTAAATGATCCTGTAACGAAGCGCGCTGCTCTCCGTTGGATATTCTCTATCTCTTCTATCAATCCTATCTGGTACGGATCCCACACTCTTGAGCAGTATTCAAGCAGTGGGCGAACAAGCGTACTGTAACCAACTTCCTTTGTTTTCGGATTGCATTTCTTTAGGATTCTTCCAATGAATCTCAGTCTGGCATCCGCTTTACCGACGATCAACTTCATATGATCATTCGATTTTAAATCACTCCTAATGCGTACTCCCAGATAATTTATGGAATTAACTGCTTCCAGTTGCTGACCTGGTATTTTGTAGTTAAATGATAAGAGAACTATCTTTCTATGTATTCGCAGCACATTACACTTGTCTACATTGAGACTCAATTGCCACTCCCAGCACCATGCGTCTATTCGCTGCAGATCCTCCTGCATTTCAGTACAATTTTCGATTGTTACAACCTCTCGATACACCACAGCATCATCTGCAAAAAGCCTCAGTGAACTTACGATGTCATCCACAAGGTCATTTATGTATATTGTGAATAGCAACGGTCCTATGACACTCCCCTGCGGCACACATGAAATCACTCTTACTTCGGAAGACTTCTCTCCATTGAGAATGACATGCTGCGTTCTGTTATCTAGGAACTCTTCAATCCAATCACACAATTGGTCTGATAGTCCATATGCTCTTACTTTGTTCATTAAACGACTGTGGGGAACTGTATCGAACGCCTTGCGGAAGTCAAGAAACACGGCATCTACCTGTGAACCCGTGTCTATGGCTCTCTGAGTCTCGTGGACGAATAGCGCGAGCTGGGTTTCACACGACCGTCTTTTTCGAAACCCATGCTGATTCCTACAGAGTAGATTTCTAGTCTCCAGAAGAGTCATTATACTCGAACATAATACGTGTTCCAAAATTCTACAACTGATCGACGTTAGAGATATAGGTCTATAGTTCTGCACATCTGTTCGACGTCCCTTCTTGAAAACGGGGATGACCTGTGCCCTTTTCCAATCCTTTGGAACGCTACGCTCTTCTAGAGACCTACGGTACACCGCTGCAAGAAGAGGGGCAAGTTCCTTCGCGTACTCTGTGTAAAATCGAACTCGTATCCCATCAGGTCCAGCGGCCTTTCCTCTTTTGAGCGATTTTAATTGTTTTTCTATCCCTCTGTCGTCTATTTCGATATCCACCATTTTGTCATCTGTGCGACAATCTAGAGAAGGAACTGCAGTGCAGTCTTCCTCTGTGAAACAGCTTTGGAAAAAGACATTTAGTATTTCGGCCTTTAATCTGTCATCCTCTGTTTCAGTACCATTTTGGTCACAGAGTGTCTGGACATTTTGTTTTGAGCCACCTACCGCTTTGACATAAGACCAAAATTTCTTAGGATTTTCTGCCAAGTCAGTACATAGAACTTTACTTTCGAATTCATTGAACGCCTCTCGCATAGCCCTCCTCACACTACATTTTGCTTCGCGTAATTTTTGTTTGTCTGGAAGGCTTTGGCTATGTTTATGTTTGCTGTGAAGTTCCCTTTGCTTCCGCAGCGGTTTCCTAACTCGGTTGTTGTACCACGGTGGCTCTTTTCCATCTCTTACGATCTTGCTTGGCACATACTCATCTAACGCATATTGTACGATGGTTTTGAACTTTGTCCACTGATCCTCAACACTATCTGTACTTGAGACAAAACTTTTGTGTTGAGCTGTCAGGTACTCTGTAATCTGCCTTTTGTCACTTTTGCTAAACAGAAAAATCTTCCTACCTTTTTTAATATTTCTATTTACGGCTGAAATCATCGATACAGTAACCGCTTTATGATCGCTAATTCCCTGTTCTGCGTTAACTGTTTCAAATAGTTCGGGTCTGTTTGTCACCAGGAGGTCTAATATGTTATCGCCACGAGTCGGTTCTCTGTTTAACTGCTCAAGGTAGTATTCAGATAAAGCACTTAAAAAATTTCACTGGATTCTTTGTCCCTGCCACCCGTTATGAACGTTTGAGTCTCCCAGTCTATATCCGGCAAATTAAAATCTCCACCCAGAACTATAACATGGTGGGGAAATCTACTCGAAATATTATCCAAATTATCCTTCAGGTGCTCAGCCACAACAGCTGCTGAGCCAGGGGGCCTATAGAGACATCCAATTACCATGTCTGGGCCTGCTTTAACCGTGACCTTCACCCAACTTATTTCACATTACCTTTAAACTAGGCAACTCCGTCCATTGAGTTACATGCACAAGCGAAAATTTTCAAGTAAAAGCTTTCACATATTAGCAAGTGATGTAATACGATGAATGACCAAATAAAGAAATAAAATAAGTGAACTTTATTTGACTGAAAATAATTAAATACCGAGGATCGTGGACTTGGAATATTCGTTCTTGGGGAATTAAGCTATCCAGCTTCTGCAAACGTAGAGATTACTAGGTAGTAACAAAATATCCAGACAATACCGTCTAACCTTGCTGTATACTTTGAGACTATGTGTTTACCATGATTGGTACGTCAGTACCTATTGTACGTTGCTTTACTTTGAAATACGCGCATTCCTGAAGAATGTTGACGTCAATTTATCTAAAGTGAATCTCTGTTTCTGCATGTCCTTTCTGATCTGAGGATAAACAATCAAATCTGGTTATCAAATTTGATGGTGTATTGTTTGCGATCCAGTCACTTAAAAAAATTTGTACAAAATTAATTTTGTTTTATACTACTTACGATCGCTTTGCTCCATTTTATGATAATATTAGGCATTACTAACAATATGCCTTGTCAGGCAGTGGCAGAGGCGAATAAGTTTTTCAAAATAAGACATAAAATTTCATAGGAATATTAAAAAATTGTTTTTAACAGAAAGTGTTTAAAACCAGCCATTAACCCAAAGAAATCTCTAATTAAATTTCCAATAACTACCTTTAGCACTAGCTGTTAAAGTTAGAAGTGAGCTGCTGTAGTTGAAACTGCAGATACGTGAATCGTATAAAGTAAAAGACGTATGCACCAAGGAGATTCGCAGGTAGAGTAGTGGTTAAATAGGATGTTGTCTCATGCTCACGCTCACAATCTTAAGACCAACATTAAAAGGCGTGTAACTAGGCTTGTTGAACACATTCACAAGCGGCATGCGAACAAAATTTGTAAATTGTATAAGGAATATAAGGAAACAGGTGAAAAAGCAACACTGAAAATACACTCATTCTACGAGAGGCTTCAATCTATTGCAAATTACCTTGTTAAGTAAGCGTCTACAATTTAATGTTTGCGCTGAGCTAAAAACGAATAAAATAAAATAAATTTTAGTGTAACAAAAATATCTACTGAAGCAGTTAAGAGGAATGAAATTAGCACTACAAATAGTGCTGTTAAAACTACAAAATGGTTAGCTATGCAACGTAAATCTAATACTTCATCCAGTTCAAACAATAAATTGCCAAGAAACGTGAAACGGAGAAGGCTATCGTCACTGAGGCAAATAATGTTAACAACATTCCATTGTTTATTATGACGAATACATTAAGAAAACAGACTCTTTTTTTAACTCAAATGGCATCATCGTGATTAAAAATAACCCTACCAAAAGATTCACGACTTACAGATAGTGAAAAGAAATCTGTCAAGATGATGAATCCTAGCATTCCACAGTTAAGATTACAAATTAAAAAAAAGTAAATTAGGCTTATTTTTGATAACTTTACTTCTCCAAATTATGAACCGAACAAAGTATTTAATCAGAAATTAAAAGAAGCTTATATCTTTCAGCATTCTTACAGTAGAAAGAATGGTTACAAATTTACTAAAATGTTGACAGTTGTTCAAATATTGTAAGATGCAAGGCTAACATCATTTGACACTGCAATTTGTGCACTAATGACGCCATAAATGAATGTTTACAGATCGTAAAGGATAACTTGCTCTCACATAGGAAGGTTAGTAAAGCTGAAGTCACTGAACTGAAATAGCTACTAGAGTTACGGCTAACTTACAGCTCTTTTGCATTTAATATAAAATCTGTCACCAAACCAATGGACTTCCTGCCGATAGTAATTTAGCAGATACCTTAGCAGAAACATTTATTAACGCTCTAGAGAACTTTTTTTCGAAAACACAGAGCATTTGAAGAAAAAACTGTATACTACAAACGTTATGTTGACGACATTCTGATTATCTTTAAACATAACAAATGTAAGATAATTATGACTCTTTGTTAAGTAGCATACACCCGAAACTTAATTTCACGTTGAAGCTGGAATATAAGAGCTCTATTAGGTACCAAGATCTGATTATCAGTAGGAATAATAACAAGCATGTATTTTGGATTTTTAGAAAACCAACATGTACTGATGTTATGATTGATGCACACTAGTTTCATCTACAATGTTATAAGAAAGTTTTCTTTTGTTCTGCTGTCCATCTTCTTTTGTGCTTACTCTTACTACAAGATGAAATCGACGAAGAAATTGGTATCTTAAAAGAAATTGCACTAGCGAATGAGTACAAACCAACCAACGTTACCAATATTTATAATAAACTTAAAAAATAAAAACCTTCACACAATGCTAATAGCGCTTTGCCTGGCAATGATAACCGAAAGCTTAAAATTAGATTTATAGCCATGACCTACAACGGTCGTGTCTAACGTAAGATTGAATAGTGCTTGTGTAAAGCTAACATAAGATTTGGTTTCCGAACGACCGACACCCTAAAAATATGCCTTCGCGACTGAATTGGTCCTATGCGTAATACTTTTTAAAAACTCTGGAGTGTGTAAAATTAAATGTAAAGACAGTGACGAGTATTAAATTGGGAACATACACACACCCAAAATAAAACGGCCTTTGGTGTGCACATCGCTGCAAAAGAAACATACCGTGCAGGATGTTGGACATGGAATGGAGGTGCTGCTCAATGCGCCACGGTTAGAAATTTACGGTTATAAGAATGAAACCCTGGTCTTATACTTAATGAACAGAGAGAATTTAATCAGGGCTATTTCTGCAATAGTTTCGATGATCTACTTTAATTTTATTTGGCCGGGATGTGCTGGAGAGTTGTCTGTCATAGGCGCTGTACCCGTCGACTGCGATCTGCGTTTACGTCTTCCTGCTTCAATTTGCTCACGCGCTTTCGACGTCGGTCTTCGTTGCGGTCACGTGCTGGAAGGGGGCGCTTCACCTACATTGGCTGTCTGTCAACCTTTTCTCTTATTTTGATTGCTTGTTTGTAATTTCCGTTATTCTGCACTCATATTTCTTTAAATTTATGTTCCACTCCTTGTCTTTTGGGATTAGTGAAATATATTACCTTCTGTTAGTAACTGTTCCCTCTTAGGTAGTCATGACTTCATCACTACGATTTTGGTGTTAGAGCGTCAGATAAGTTTACCTTTTTCTTCTTGCTCTTAACATTTTTTTTCGCACATTCTATAGTAATGCTGCTTTTATGTGATACGTTTTGTAATTGTGTGTACTTGTGCGCCACCTGCGCTTTATCTAGCAATTTTTGATTGGTCTAGGCAACACCCAGAGCTGTTAGTATGTTTTTGGCTTCGAATAGGCCACATATAAGTTTAGCCTACTATGCATACTTGTATATTGCATCTTCTTGGTTTTGATTATGTTACGTTTTGTATCGATGAAGTGTAAAAAATTTATACTCATGTGCTATTTTAGTATGCACGCTATGTTTCTTTGTTTATTATTATTCGTGCTCTCTGCTTATCGCAGCTTGTATCTTTTATGCTGATTTATTTCACTATTTGTAATGATATTGTTTGTTTCTATTATCCCTATAGGTTTAGAATCACTCTTTTCTTATCCTCGTTTGTACAGCCAGCACATTATTGAAGTTGTCTTTTATATAAGGCTGGTATCACACAACACCCAGTCATCACGTAAACTGATTGTGGTTCTCGTTCATAAGACGGCGGCTTTTCCTTTTTTACGTAGAACCAATATATGCAGATGTTATGATCTAGCCTTAATGTATATCTTGATACTATGTCTATACCATGTTGGTACGTCATTCCTTCTTGTGCGTTACTTTACATTGAAATATGTATATTCTGTAACAATGTTTAAGTTAACTTATGTAAAGCACTCCGCCTAAAGATGACAAATAGGAAACTTGTTGAAACGTTGCTGCAGAACAACGCCTTCACTCGGTTGATCACCTGAGGAGACTTCATTATCAGCCGAAACTAGTTATAGAATTTAATGCCGTATATTGTTTGCGATATAAGCAACTAAAAGGATTTGTCAAAAATTTCAAATTTTTTTTGAAAATAACTCTTTCTACAACTACCTCCAAAGTGCCACTGACAAGGCTAATTAACTTCCTTGCCATCTTCTCTGCTTTCTACGCCTTCTAATGAAACAGCAGTTTTCTTCATTATGGTTTAAACATTAACTGCAGTTGTCGTTTCTAATATGTTACATCTTCCCCTAACTCTGTGTCCTGTTTACAGTAATGCAGAATTTCTGACGTTATTAAATCGATTACAATTTGTATTTTTGTTGTTGTAGTCGGTGTTATTGAGACGTATTTTACTATTACTACTACTATTTTAACAAACAAATGGATGAATAACTTGTTTGTGTGGTCTCAGCGTTTGTGTAAAGTTTCATGTGCAGCCTCAAGCTTCATATCATTATTCCTACTGCATAACTGTGCATAGGCACCTACTCAAACGACTTTCTGGAAAACACTACTGTCTCTCGTTCTCGTAGAACATGCAGAATTATGTCAGGAAGATGCTGAAAAGTTCTGCATTTGCAACAACGTATGAAACATTAAAAAAAGAACGTAAATCCCGCACAAAATCTCGAATGCGTTGTAATTTGTGCAAATAGATTACCAAGCAAAACAGAGCGCTTGGTCTTCAGTTACTAAGATGAGAATATAATTTTTAAACCTTAATGCACAGTTTATTTTTCCAGAAGAGATCAAACTGCGACTCAGAAGCCGATTGCAGCAAGGTTATCAAACTTTATACAATAATTCATTAACTAAATTAGAAACTGTTCCTGCATTATTTGTAATAAGCGTATTTTTTTGAGTTAATATGTTTAATTATTGTTACGCTAATTCTGGAGATCAAAACATCGTATCTTGACATTCTGTATCCTGATACCAATAATTTGCCGTTCTGTTGGAAAGCATTGTATACGGCAGTCGCATGAAGAGATTTTTATAAAGGCCAAGATGGCTGTGTGAGGTCTGCCACTACGGGAACTGCCCAGAAAAGTGTTATGTGCCAACCATGGCGTCACCCTTTTCGACAGTCAGTTTAAACGTTGCAATAGACACTAGCTATGAGGTAGGAATTAGTGGCAAAGGCAAGAGTGACTCGGGGCTTTGGCAGTATTTCACGTGACTTAGTTCCTTATAAACCCTGTAGCTACAGAATTCCCAGATCAGTTCCCAAGTTCCTCCAGAAATACCTCCGCGAGCGTGATTTCGCAGTACTAATTGCAAACAGCGAATTCTCTCACGGAGAAATCCACGCAGGAGTTTCCCAGGGAACAAAAAAATGGCTCTAAGCACTATGGGACTTAACATCTGAGGTCATCAGTCCCCTAGACTTAGAACTACTTAAACCTAACGACAACACACACATCCATGCCCGAGGCAGGATTCGAACCTGCGACCGTAGCAGCAGCGCGGTTCCGGTTGAAGCGCCTAGAACCGCTCCGCCACAGCGGCCGGCCCCAGGGAACAGTGACAGATTCTGTCTTGTACAGCGCCTGCACCACCTACCTCCTAACTTCACCACACGTAACCACCAACTTATACACAAATGATTCCAAACCTAATGTGCAAAAGTCAATCACAGGCTGTATTTCTACGATAACTACGGTATGCTTACCGAGATCTCGAGAAGTGGGCAACAGATGGCGCGTGGGAATCAATTCAGCAAGAAGTCAGTCATTCCTACTCACCAAGAGACGACCTCCAGAAGTTGAAGACATAAAACTGCTCCACTCTCTAATACAATCGACAATGTCAGCCAAGTAGTTTCTGGTGAAACTTGATCGGCAGTTCTCGTGGAGGAGACCTCCCAGCAACCAACTACTTAATTATCCATTACGATCTACTACTGTACAGAGCCTGTGAGTGACTATGCTTGGGGTACAGTAGCTAACACTCACACTGAGGAATTCCAACAGCTTCAAACCAAGGACTACGACGCATATCCCTTGAAATTGCCGAGCTTGCTGCACACAAGAGAAATACTAGTTATCAGACGATTCCAAAACTGCGCCTCGATACTTTATACTATATCCAGGATTTTTCATAATTCCGCAATACGCCGAATCTGACAGCAGAATGAAGAAACAGACTGCTACAAGCGACCATTGGCCCTATAGGATAGCTACGCAGTAAGACATGGAGATGAAGGCAAATGGCCTTGAAAAATATAAAAAAACTTTTTTACGTTTAGAATTACCACATTAAAATTAGTCAATAACAACAATGACTTGATATCCCAAAAATGAAATAATTTCTAATACAGTAAATGTAAGCAGGGCGTGGTGGTCTGGTGAGTTTAGCATACGCCCTGGACGTTCCGGGATGAATGCAGAATGGGTGCGGAGATTTTTCCTAGCTACAGTTCGCTCACCCGACGCCCCACTCGTCCTCTCAGCCCAAAAGCCAAGGAGCACCGCGATTCTCTCCGCGGGTAAAAGACTGCCAGGGCACTGGGTTCACCACCCGTCTCTTCCTAGTGCCTGGCCGAAAAAGGCTATACTCCACCTACGTTCGGAACCATATATCGGCCACGAGATTGCGCCACAGACTTTACTTTTATTTTTACATTAATGTAAGACAAAAATGAAACGAAAAGTTGATACAGAAGAAATACAGGGTGTTCCAGCAATCTTGTCCACCCAAAATATCTCTGGAACAATAACAGCTATTGGAAAACGACTTTCACCGGTATCAATGTAGGGCTGGGGCCCATGAATGTACATATTTGGAAACATTCTAAAACGAAAGCATATGTGTTTTTTAACACAAACTTATGTTTTTTTTTAAATGGACCTCCTATATTTTTTCTTCAGCAGTCCATAGCATGACAAAGCACATACACAATGGCGTTGATTGCATCGCAATATTCCCATTACATCCCGAGATATTGAGACGCGAAGTTGACGCTTGAAACACCCGACATGCGCTGCTAGCACACGTCCTGAGGCTCAGGCGTGAACCCCATGCTGCCCGTAATCGCGATGTGATTGACATGCGTAATCACACTTTCATACTTATCAAGAGGTCCGAAACGAATAATACGGTCTACTGCCATCCTGCATTAACGTCGTACATTCCAGCAGGTATTTATCCCATAGGCTAGGGGTGATGCGGTTCTGTAACAAATCTGTGTACCGCAACGTTAGTCACAAAGTTAACTTCGCTTATCGTTAATCCGTTACTAAAAAGGTAATGCCGTTCAACGTTAAAACTTTACTTTACTGTAGATCTAGCGCAAGTGACTGTTAATCATTCACTCGTAATAGTAAAATTAATGTTGATGGTTTTAGTGAAACTAGCAAGTGGACTAAACGTTTTACCGTTGTTTAGGTAAAAATGTTTTGATATGGGAAGTTCAGGTAGGACATAGAAGATGAATGTAAACATGTTTAACCAATTAGTTTTATTATCACATAATTATCAATGTTATGTTTATCTAATGCGTTAAATGACCAATTGTTGCAAACAAATGTTTCTAAACATCACTGAGTAAAATGGCCCTTTGTAGAAACTTCCACTGTGATACCAGCACTACATACTAAACATAGCGTTCACATCTCATGCTCAAAGTGATGCCCATTGGCTTGCATACATAGGGTCACTCTGCGGATGAAGGATGCCCTACTTCGTGCTACTGTTTCCTCTTTGATGGGTGTACAAGCATCAATAATGCGTTGCTTCATGTCCTCTGGTGTTGTTGGTTCATGTTGGTAAACAGCATCCTTCACTGCTCCCCAAAGAAAATAATCCAGCGGTGTAAGGTCCGGAGATCGGGCAGGCCACCTAACTGGGCCACCTCGACCAATCCACCTACCAGGGAACTTACGGTTCAGAAGTCGTCGTGCTCGTAAGGCGTTATGTGCAGGGCATCCGTCATGCTGATACCACATGACCATTGTCCGGTTCAGAAGTACTGTGTCCAAGAGAACAGGAAGATTGCGTCGTATAAATCTGGAGTATTGTCTGCCAGTTTGGATGCCATTTATAAAGAAAGGTCCGATAATGGTATCTCCAATAATCCCACACCAAACATTAACTTTCCACGGACGTTGATGCTCTACCAGACGGAGCCATTTTGGATTGTCTGCGGACCAATAATGCATATTCCTCATATTGACAATTCCTTTGTTGGAGAATGATGCCTCGTCGGTAAAGAGAACATCTGCAAAAAAATTTGGATTAGTCAGAAGTTTTTGCTGAGCCCACCGACAAAATGTTACCCTACTGCGGAAGTCATTTCCATGAAGATCCTGGTGTAAATGAACATGATAAGGATGAAATTTATGACGTTTAAGAATACGCTGTGCACTTGATTTCGACACACCAACTTCACGTTCAATTTGACGTGTGCTGAATTGAGGATTCACAGCTATGGTAGCGACCACAGCAACTTCAGCACGTTCATCTGTGCGTGTTCTAGGACGTTGTCGAGGTCTTGGATTTAAGCTTCCCGTTTCACGTAGACGAGATGTGAGACAACCAAACATCCGGCGCGAAGGTGATGGCTTGTCAGGGAATCGTCTTCTGTACAGTCGGTCTGCCTGAACAGCATTTCGTCCACCTACAACAGGGTACAGTACAGAGTAGGGTAGGGTAGAAAAGAGACATATTAACTTAATAATCATAATGTTCGCTAACAGTACTATCAACAAACAAGCAATCTCATAACGTATTTCCCGTCAACGTACATTCTCCATAGATCAGCAGCTTTTCTACCATATCTTCATGTGTGTACATTATACTGTACGGTATAAGTTCCACAACACAACGTTTATTCACAATGTGTACTACCGCCGTGCCGTCACTAGATTACTCTGATGCACGACTACACTGGAAAGCGGTGTACTGCACGCCAAAGCAACAACAAATGGGATGCTCGGAGGGTGGTGGAGTACAGGAGTTTGCATGGGTCGCAAATCATAAACAAGGCGAAGTGGTAACTGTGGCAGTAGTGGGAACTACGTTGGACACTTGGCTAGGTAGAGCCAGGCCCTGCGCGACAGGCACAGTGGGTCATATAACGCATTACATAAACCTTATTTTGGGTGTGCAGGATAAATAAGACAACCTGACGGGTGTACACCGATCGGTACTGGTTCATATTGTGTACGTAGATACGTAAAACGTGCAAGAGGGAAACCATTATGTGCTTATGAGAGTTGATGGCAGCAGACCGTATTATTCGTTTCGGACCTCTTGATAAGTATGGAGGTGTGATTACACATGTCAATCACATCGCGATTACGGGAAGCATGGGGTTCACGCCTGAGCCTCAGGACGTGCGCTAGCAGCGCATGTCGGGTGTTTCAAGCGTCAACTTCGCGTCTCAATATCTCGGGATGTAATGGGAATATTGCGATGCAATCAACGCCATGCTATGGATTGCTGAAGAGAAAATACAGGCGGTCCATTTAAAAAAACATAAGTTTATGTTAAAAAACACATATGCTTTCGTTTTAGAATGTTTCCAAATATGTACCTTCATGGGCCCCAGCCCTACATTGATACCGGTGAAAGTCGTTTTCCAATAGCTGTTATTGTTCCAGAGATATTTTGGGTGGACAAGATAGCTGGGACACCCTGTATATAAGTACACTTCATCTTCTTCTTTTTCTTGTGCCTTGACCCGCATCGGCGCAGGGTCGGCATGGTTATTGACGGATATGGAATGGTTATTTTAAGGGGTGGCTAGATGCCCTCCCTGACACCACCCCGTTACCTCCTCGGACAGAATATGTGTCTGCCAAGGGACTGCGTGCAGCGATATCATATGAAAGTACGCAAAAGTTTTCTAAATGTTCGAGAATTGTGAAACTGAAGTGGGACTTCAGCACCAGCCGGTTATTCACCCAGTGAGATGTGGAAAAACCGCCTAAAACCCACATTCCAGGCTTACCGGCAAGGGGACCCTCGTCGTTAATCCACAGAGGGCATTCGATCCGATGCCGGCGCACCTCCACGTCCCGGAAGCTGTCCTTTAGCAGACACGGTTATCCGGGCGGGTCAAAAGAAATACGTAATTATGAATAACCTTATTAAAATAAAGACTGATTATGAAATCCGTGTGTTTAACGATCAAAATCTTTATCCTACTTAAGTAATTTTTGTCTCGATTTCGACTTGCAATATGGTCTGTTCCATTTAAAGAGAATCACATTGTTTCGTGCTCTTTCCTTTTCGAAAGTCATCTGAGAACGTAAGTAATTTGTTATTATTTAGATCTTCGAAAGAGAGCAATGAGCTTTTGCACGAGGTGAAGGTACTGTCAAACAAACACAACTGGCTATGCACACGTCAGATGTGTTGCTGCTGCTGCTATTTTTGTTGTTTTAGTCTTCAGTCCCAAGACTGGTTTGATGCAGCTGTCCATGCTAGTCATCCTGTGCAAGCTCTTCACCTTCGCATAACTGATAATGCATACATCTATTTGAACCTGATTATCGTATTCAAGCCATTACATCCGTCTACAGCTTTCACCTACCACACTTCCCTTACTAACCTGACAACTCCATGATGCCTCAGGATGTAACATTATCAAGCAATTGCTTCTTTTAGTTAAGTTGTCCCATACATTTCTTTTTCCCCAGTTTGATTCTGTTCCTAATCATTAGCTACCCGATCTCCCCACATCATCTTCAGCATTTTCCTACAGCACCACATTTCAGAACCTTATATTCTGTTCTTGCCTGAATTACCTTTGCCCACCGAGCGATTCATACACTGTCAAAGCCTGAAGGCATTTGGCTGAGATACTTTCAAGGTCTTACTTTAGTGAGAGGAACGATCATCAGCAGCACCGTTATCCTACATCAAAAACGGCTGCAAATTTTACCATAATTTACGAGACAATGTGCTTTGACGCTACAGGATGTGACTGGTGCGCTGGTGAATTACTATAAAATAATGACATCACGACATCTTTTGGCCGGCCGAAGTGGCCGTGCGGTTAAAGGCGCTGCAGTCTGGAACCGCAAGACCGCTACGGTCGCAGGTTCGAATCCTGCCTCGGGCATGGATGTTTGTGATGTCCTTAGGTTAGTTAGGTTTAACTAGTTCTAAGTTCTAGGGGACTAATGACCTCAGCAGTTGAGTCCCATAGTGCTCAGAGCCATTTGAACCACTGACGTCTTTTGTAAGAACACCACAGAATGAGCACCACACATGGTTGTTTACAAGTATTAATCAATTTTCTCCAAATAACCACGTCTTCATTCTAAGATGTATGTAAATACATGATTTTAAATGTTTAACAATTGTTGTAGAGCATTATCTTAACAAAATACACTGATATCTCATCTTAAACAATTAAATACTGTAATGCTGTTAACAAATACACCCACACACCACATTAAACAAATAGTACGCTGCAACAAAAAAATGGTTCAAATGGCTCTGAGCACTATGGGACTTAACATCTGTGGTCATCAGTCCCCTAGAACTTAGAACTACTTAAACCTAACTAACCTAAGGACATCACACACATCCATGCCAGAGGCAGGATTCGAACCTGCGACCGTAGCAGTCGCGCGGTTCCGGACTGAGCGCCTAGAACCGCGAGACCACCGCAGCCGGCCACGCTGCAACAAATACATAACAAGTCTACAAGGAACTTGCCTCTGCGCTATTAGTGCATGATATCACTATAATGATGGCCCAAGTAGACTTGTAAACAATGATGGGAAATTCAACTGCTGTGACCGAGCGGTTCTAGGCGCTTCAGTCCGGAAGCGCGCTGCTGCTGCAGTCGCAGGTTCGAATCCTGCCTCGGGCATGGATGTGTGTGATGTCCTTAGGTTAATTAGGTTTAAGTAGTTCTAAGTCTAGGGGACTAATGACCTAGTGCTTAGAGCCATTTGAAAATTTTTGAAATCCGACGTTATACGCACAAACACATCGCTAAACTTACACTTCAGACAATTTCACCACCACAGGCACAGGATGGAAAGAAGATGGGTAAGCACTTTATTAAAAAAAAAAAAAAGACAAAGAAAAAATGCGAGGTGCGGTTCCATACATAGCCGTCCATGCGTGACTTGCGTGATGGCTGCTTGAGCAAACAATGCTGCGAGCTCAAGCACTCCATGAAGTGCCTCACGGCCGGGCGGAGTGGCCGTGCGGTTCTGGGCGCTACAGTCTGGAACCCTGGAACCTAGCGACCGCTACGGTCGCAGGTTCGAATCCTGCCTCGGGCATGGATGTGTGTGATGTCCTTAGGTTAGTTAGGTTTAATTAGTTCTAAGTTCTAGGCGACTGATGACCTCAGAAGTTAAGTCGCATAGTGCTCAGAGCCATTTGAACCATTTGAAGTGCCTCACGCCCACGAGAATCTCTAGCTTTGATAATATACAGTATGTTGCAAAAGACAACGCATCAACTACGGACGGTAACTGCATACCACATATTGACAGATAATGGAGAGACAGAGAGAGAGAGATAGAGAGAGCGAGAAGGGTAGAGACAAAAAGGGAGAAAGAGAGAGAGAGAGAGATGGAAAAATAGCAGCTCTATAACCCTTAAAACGATTCCGTCATGTTGTTGAGGCTGTCACCACGAAACAGCTCATTGTATAATTGTCATTGCCAATGTACCGTAACGTTTCTTTTAATACAGTCTTTGTAATAACAAAAAATTATTTGCTATACAGGAGAACTTCGCTAGCGTTAGTGGTGTGTTACTAACATTTAATTTCTGGAAACATCCTCCAGAATTAGAGGGACCCACAGTAGAAAAGTGTTAGAGTGTTTAATACAATTTGGATTCTCCAATGCTGTGGAAGGCTTCAATACGTGTCGTCCTGTCTGTCTTATCGCACGCATCCTCTGCTGCCACTGGCATAGTAATTGATATACGATCACACATGTTGCCCATACGTAAGCAATGCTGGAATATATATAGTCATCATTTTCCTCATAATGGGGATATAAAAACAAAAGCTGGGATAAATAACAAAGTTTTATACTCTCCCAATTATGAGGAAAACGATGACTGTATATATATAGTTTTCCTCATAATGGATATATATGGTCATCATTTTCCTCATGATGGGGAGAGTGTAAAAGTTTGTTATTTATTCCAGCTTTTGTTTTTCTTCGTAGAGATCTATCGTAATTAACCTAGCAACATCTTGTAGGACCCATCATGAGGGATGCATCTTACATGACGACATGTGATACAGCGATCGTAGTTTTTACTGCATGGATAAACAATGCGTAAATTTTCTAACGAAAGAAGTAGAATCACTACTGACACGAGAGAAACATGACTGCAGGATTTCTGAGCGTTTGTACATTTCAATTCAGTCTGATAGTTGTTGAGACGTATGCATTTGTAATCACTGGATTTGTTTCTCATTTCCACACTAAAACAGGCTTCCACGGAAGGGTCACAATACACACTCCTGGAAATTGAAATAAGAACACCGTGAATTCATTGTCCCAGGAAGGGGAAACTTTATTGACACATTCCTGGGGTCAGATACATCACATGATCACACTGACAGAACCACAGGCACATAGACACAGGCAACAGAGCATGCACAATGTCGGCACTAGTACAGTGTATATCCACCTTTCGCAGCAATGCAGGCTGCTATTCTCCCATGGAGACGATCGTAGAGATGCTGGATGTAGTCCTGTGGAACGGCTTGCCATGCCATTTCCACCTGGCGCCTCAGTTGGACCAGCGTTCGTGCTGGACGTGCAGACCGCGTGAGACGACGCTTCATCCAGTCCCAAACATGCTCAATGGGGGACAGATCCGGAGATCTTGCTGGCCAGGGTAGTTGACTTACACCTTCTAGAACACGTTGGGTGGCACGGGATACGTGCGGACGTGCATTGTCCTGTTGGAACAGCAAGTTCCCTTGCCGGTCTAGGAATGGTAGAACGATGGGTTCGATGACGGTTTGGATGTACCGTGCACTATTCAGTGTCCCCTCGACGATCACCAGTGGTGTACGACCAGTGTAGGAGATCGCTCCCCACACCATGATGCCGGGTGTTGGCCCTGTGTGCCTCGGTCGTATGCAGTCCTGATTGGGGCGCTCACCTGCACGGCGCCAAACACGCATACGACCATCATTGGCACCAAGGCAGAAGCGACTTTCATCGCTGACGACGACACGTCTCCATTCGTCCCTCCATTCACGCCAGTCGCGACACCACTGGAGGCGGGCTGCACGATGTTGGGGCGTGAGCGGAAGACGGCCTAACGGTGTGCGGGACCGTAGCCCAGCTTCATGGAGACGGTTGCGAATGGTCCTCGCCGATACCGCAGGAGCAACAGTGTCCCTAATTTGCTGGGAAGTGGCGGTGCGGTCCCCTACGTCACTGCGTAGGATCCTACGGTCTTGGCGTGCATCCGTGCGTCGCTGCGGTCCGGTCCCAGGTCGACGGGCACGTGCACCTTCCGCCGACCACTGGCGACAACATCGATGTACTGTGGAGACCTCACGCCCCACGTGTTGAGCAATTCGGCGGTACGTCCACCCGGCCTCCCGCATGCCCACTATACGCCCTCGCTCAAAGTCCGTCAACTGCACATACGGTTCACGTCCACGCTGTCGCGGCAAGCTACCAGTGTTAAAGACTGCGATGGAGCTCCGTATGCCACGGCAAACTGGCTGACACTGACGGCGGCGGTGCACAAATGCTGCGCAGCTAGCGCCATTCGACGGCCAACACCGCGGTTCCTGGTGTGTCCGCTGTGCCGTGCGTGTGATCATTGCTTGTACAGCCCTCTCGCAGTGTCCGGAGCAAGTATGGTGGGTCTGACACACCGGTGTCAATGTGTTCTTTTTTCCATTTCCAGGAGTGTAGTTCTCACGGAACGCAGATGGGTAACTTCAGGGAAAGTACGTTTGAGATAGGGTGTGCGATAAATCTATCCCAGCCATCATACGTCTCGTATAGAGGCCTTAGAAATAAGATAACAGAGATAGTTGACGTGAAAGGTAGATTTAATAATTTTAGGTCTGTATCGCTTAACAAAATTAGTACGTGCAGAACAACCAGATATGTAAAAATTTAGTGTATTATCCATTTCTCCCAAATGCTATTCGAGAGTCAATGACTTAGATATTAGATTGAGGTTAGAGTAGCATATATCTATTTCATCTGCTTTAGTAACCTTGAAGTAACTTCTTTAATAGTGATTTGCATATATATATTTGATACAACGCCACATTTTTTTTAAGATCTGTGAAATAAAAGATGCACATTTATATACATTGAAGCGCCAAAGAAACTAGTATAGACATGCGTATTCAAATGCAGAGATATGTAAACAAGCAGAATACGGCGATGAGGTCGGCAACGCCTATATAAAATAACAAGTGTCTGGCGCAGTTGTTAGATCGGTTACTGCTGCTACAATGGAACGTTATCAAGATTTAATTGAGTTTGAACATGGCGCTATAGTGGTGCACAAGCGATGATACAGCATCTCCGAAGTAGCAATGAAGTGGAGATTTTCCCATACAACCATTTCACGAGTGTACCGTGAATATCAGGAATCCGATAAAGCAACAAATCTCCGACATCGCTCCGGCTGGAAAAAGATCCTGCAAGAACGGGACCAATGACGACTGCAGGGAGTAGTTCAACGTGACAGAAATGCAACTCTTCCGCAAATTGCTGCAGATTTCAACGGTGCGCGTCCGCAGCTCGTGGTCGTGCGGTAGCGTTCTCGCTTCCCGCGCCCGGGTTCCCGGGTTCGATTCCCGGCGGGGTCAGGGATTTTCTCTGCCTCGTGATGACTGGGTGTTGTGTGATGTCCTTAGGTTAGTTAGGTTTAAGTAGTTCTAAGTTCTGGGGGACTGATGACCATAGATGTTAAGGCACATAGTGCTCAGAGCCATTTGAACCATTTTGTTTTCAACGGTGCGCCACCAGCAAGTGTCAGTGTGCGAACCATTCAACGAGACATTATCGATATGGGCTTTCGGGGCAGAAGGCTCACTCGTGTACCCTTGATGACTGCACTACACAAAGCTTTACGCCTCGCCTGAGCCTGTCGACACCGATATTGGACTGCTGATGACTGGAATGCTATTTGAAAATAGCCTATTTGAAAATAATCACAAGTGGGTCATGTAGTCTTTCGGAGGTACAAGACATGGGATTCATTTACTTCATTTATTCTCACTGAACATAAGCATGCATTAGGGTTAGAAGATAAACTAATTAAATCTATGAAACGAAATTGACTAGATCTGAGAAAATGTAGCCGGGATTATAACTGAGCGTCAGTGGCGTATGCAAGAGTGTAGAAAACAGAATCAATAAATTAGACCCTCGTTCCTATTTCGATGGTTGTACAAATCAAAATTTCAATTTAATCCTTAAAGAAGCTGTAAGGCTAATAAAGAAACGACGCACTGTCTCGACACTTTAGAGATCATCTATTTTTTTCACCACAGAATGCAATGGTGTCAGGATTTAAAAACTTCTTCCGGGCGTACTTTCAATGTAAAACCATTAAATCCACGCTTTGGGCTGGCAGGTGCAATGCCATTTTAAAGAGAGCACCATTAACAGTCTTAAGGCTCTGACATACGAGTACTTAATACTTACGTGTAAGTTATGTAATGAGCCAAATTTTATAAGAGTTCAGTAATTTAATGCAAAGTTCTAGAAAATTTCAATATAGCATCAAAGGTTTTGTATCTGAGAGTGTGGAAGTTGCAGAACCACCTGACTTCTTAGGAATGACGCTTTCACAACTAGCATCAACGGATCATTCGACAAACTGTCTAACGGAACGAGTGTCTGGACTATCGCATCAGCTTCGTGGATATAATGCAGAACTTCTGGTATTTTAACAAAATGGAGCTTTGTGACTACCTAACATGAAGACACAATTTCCGTGTGCGTCAAAAAGGCGACTAGGGAAGCGGGCTGGCTCTGAGCACTATGCGACTTCTGAGGTCATCAGTCGCCTAGAACTTTAGAACTAATTAAACCTAACTAACCTAAGGACATCACACACATCCATGCCCGAGGCAGGATTCGAGCCTGCGACCGTAGCGGTCGCTCGGTTCCAGACTGTAGCGCCTAGAACCGCACGGCCACTCCGGCCGGCGAGGGAAGCGGAAATGTTACAATTCATATGTGAGTTTTAGTGTATATAATAGTTGGTTTTGGTAGTTAGCCTTTTGTGTTGACAGAATTTTTCTTTGTTGGTTGATATTTTGGAAGAAGAAGAAGAACAAGTGATCTAACTGACACTTTCTAGATTCCCTCTGGCTTGGCGGGGAATCTAAATCACTATTGGATGCTAAAGAAAATAGGAAGGTTAATCAAATGGCTCTGAGCACTATGGGACTTAACATCTGTGGTCATCAGTCCCCTAGAACTTAGAACTACTTAAACCTAACTAACCTAAGGACATCACACACATCCATGCAGTCGCGCGGTTCCGGACTGAGCGCCTAGAACCGCGAGACCACCGCGGCCGGCGAAGGTTAATCAATAAGATCATACATATCCTTGTATATTTACACATAGAATAAGGAAAAAACATGGAAAAATATGGGAAAATGCATAAAAAATATGGAAAAGCCGAAAACATATGGAAAATAAGATCAACGAATGGATAATGAACCTTTATTCTGGTAATGGATTCTAGTCACTACCCTCTTAGGCTACTGCGGACCTGTGCAAAGGTTATAGCCCATCTGGTAAGGTGCTAGATTATAAAGCAAAAAATAGGTTACATCCATTACAATACCGCGACCGAGGTAATAGATTCATGTCAATTCATACAGAAAACTGATTACTATTTCTCTAACCGGCTGGGTTGTCATGACTGCACACATTTTGTCTTTATTGATCTCCTTAACACAGATTTAGCGTTTGGTTAATTTTAAGTCATATTTCCTAGCCTTTTTCACTTTTACAATATCCACATTAATTTGTACTCGTATGATACTTCAGACATGGGGGATTTAGAAAATACGTCGGTTTTTTTAGATATACACATTTTTTGGAGATACACATTTGTAGTTCACTGGAGATGACGGAAGATGTGATCCGTCGGAATGCTATCCATATCGAATTGCTGTGCAGTAGGTCAAACTACCTCAGATACAGTTGCCACTCTGACATCAGTTGCTCTGGCGAGTTGGCGAAGAGCCAGTGTCCTTTGGTTTTAATGTTTTGCAATTAGCTGGTGCCTAAAGTACTCTTATGCTATAAAGCTAAACTGGCTGAGGAATAGCTCCTATCAAGTATAATGCATACATACGTCACTGATGTCGTTCTGCAGTAATAAAAAGCACAAGAAATTTGGCTGGTGTAGAAGTACACATCCCAGACAATCAAGGCATAAGAAATTTCGTAGCTGTGCTCTGCCTCCCTATCTTTTTAGTTATTTGCATGTAAACAATGTGGAAATCTATGTTAGGCATCCAGTTCCAGTGCTCTGTCAGGCTATTTTCAAATAGCAATGCTCAGAAAATGATTGTGAAATACAGTAAATATATCTGATTTATCAGTAACAGAAATATTTTTACTACGAACTGACTTTACATCGTCAACTTAGTGCTGCTGACCAGACACTTCGTTCACAACTGACCATATGGTTTTAATTTTATCCTGTGGATTAGCTATTCTATTTGCACGCCACATACTCTTTGCGTTCCTAATAACAGTTTTAAGCACCTTACACTACTGTCTGTAATGGGCTACTGTAGCTCGATTGTGACTACTTCCTACATTTTGATATAATCCCCGCTTTGTTCTACATGATATCCTTATCCCACTTGTCAGCCACCCAGGGTGCCTTTTACTGCTAGTACCCCATTTAGTACGTTCTAATGGAAAGCAACTGTGACGTGCGGTTCTAATTATGTTCGAAACAAACAAACAAAAACAAAGAGACGTCGTCGGCCCCCAGTTTCTCTCTCAATGCAGTGTACGACTAACGTTGAAATATTTGAAGTCCTATAACGCCTAGGTGACCTGCTTTACTTGCAGAGGGAGACAATTTAAGTGTGTGGGACTCTTCACATCTTGGGAGGGCTGAGGCTGCGTGATGCATTTGATGCAACCCATGCTGTGAAAGATATTCTAGCCAGCAACAGTGGAGACAATGAAATCGACATTGTCTAATAGATATTAAAGGAATATTACGCTTGGGACCGGCTCTTCAGTGTGGTAAACAGTTGACAGTTCCAGCTTTTGAGGTTTTTTTACATAATTGCTCACATAAAAACTGCAAAGGAGTACTCACTTATTACACTGAAAATACCTCCCCTAGATAAACACGAGCTAAGAGGAGTTATTTTGCTAACTAAGAGAAATGGTCAAGAAACGGTGGGGAGGTATAGCCTAGAGTTGTAGAACTACCGTAGGCTACCGTAGACTGTCGTAAGTAAGCGTAGAGTACGGCAGTTTTCCGAGGTCAGCGCTACCTGTACATTAGGTACGTTGTATACCTATCAGGTGGCACCTCATTTCAATCGCTTTGTTTGTGTACGTGATCAGTGTCTTACTAAAGTCCCCTAGAAACCGGAAGCGATGAACCGTCTAGAATCTGAATGAGGATATATATAGGGCCGCGTAACCTACGGAACATTTTTGCACTATACGGTTAACCTCTGGTGTCCTACTAAAAATAAATAGTATTTATAGCAAAATTGAAATTTTTAACGTTTAATTGAGGTTTAACTCGAAAACTATTGATCTGTAACGTGTAACAGAGTGATGTTATGGAAAAAAAAGGAGATTTATCATATAGTACAAGAAAAAGCAGTTTCCTCAAGAAAAGCTAAAATAATAAAATAAAATAAAATAAACGCAAAACAAAAACTTATCAAACATCAATTCAACACTTCGTCGAACTTATATAAAAAGTTTCTGTTATTGCTAAACAACTTTCGCACTTATCAACAATAACGGGAGCCGGCCGAAGTGGCCGTGCGGTTAAAGGCGCTGCAGTCTGGAACCGCAGGACCGCTACGGTCGCAGGTTCGAATCCTGCCTCGGGCATGGATGTTTGTGATGTCCTTAGGTTAGTTAGGTTTAACTAGTTCTAAGTTCTAGGGGACTAATGACCTCAGCAGTTGAGTCCCATAGTGCTCAGAGCCATTTGAACCATTTGAACAATAACGGGAAACTCTAGCCCTTGATCAAGATGAATAAAATTCTACTGAGTACAAAATAACAACAATAATTCTATGGATTTTTTATGTTCGTGCATGTAAACTATATTTGCATAAAAATAATTGCTGTAATTTCATAAGAGCGCAGAAGTTAGTGGTCAACTAATTTTTATTACTATACTTATAAAATGTAATTTACATTTTATAAGGATAGAGAATACGCAATGGACTAACGCTGAAAGACGTGCGGTTCTAATTATGTTCGAAACAAACAAACGAAAATAAAGGGAAGTCGTCGGCTCCCAGTTTCTCTCTCAGTCATTCATTAAGGTTCCTTTCCTACCAATGTTACCAATACTAGCGGAAATCCGACCGTTTACTACGTCATTTATGTACTGTACCAAAACTACCGAATTGTAGTTTTGGTACAGCGCATCTCTGCTATAGCCTGTCTGAAAACTGAAAAGTGAGCAGCGCTCGTTGTGTGAAGTTGCCTTTCCTGGAACAACGCTACAGCTCCGATATAGGATAACTAAGGATCAATTTTCCCTCTAGCAGTGCAGAACAGTATGCAGTGATTTACGTAGACTCTGTCTAGATGCGTTTTTTGCCTTAGTATTGTTAGTAACTAATATCTGTATTCCATGGAGTGTTGAGGCACTTTGTGGAAAATATACAATCCCTCCCCCCCTCCCTCCCCCCCTCCACCCTCCCCCCTCCCCCCCTGGCATATCAACACACTGTGTCGCCAGTGATTCGTAAAGGCGCGCTGCGGAGCGTCGCTATAACTTCGTGAGATACGCTGTAGTTACTACTTGTAACGTAGGGGGGTACACAGAATGGTGCATCACTTACTCTTCGCCTTACAGACCTGTGAAGGAGGAAGGTGCATGGCCACAGTCCTGCGACCCGCCTCCCTCGCGCTTCTACCCCCCCACACCCTCTTCACCCTGTTACACCCGAGAACACAATTTACCTCTCACTACCGCTCTGCTGCACTTAGGTGTGATACACGTAATACTAGTTCTTAACCCATTTCATTTAACAATAAGCATTAATTTTATACCATTCAAACACTGTTTTTCATAATTGCTTTTTCTCCATCCCACGTGACGCGGAGACTATTAGCCCCAGAGAAAAATGAATACGCCCTTTTCTACAGGAAACTGGATGTAGCTTAATTTTTTACTGGGAAACATTTTCGTGAGAAACAGTTGTTTCCAAATTATTCAAGAAGAATATAAAACAGCGACCACGGCCACCCTACTCCACGCTCTCAACACACCGCTCGGGATTTTTAGTATGTTGTTGATTGCATTCCCTCCTACCACTGAAAAAAAATTTGGGAATACACGATTTTTACCGTATTTGACTTTCTTGGATCTTCGTTGATTGGGCTAAATTACGTCCCTGGATAGAATAGTGATTTATAATAGCTCGTAGCCACCCCCTGGGATTAAATTTCGACAAAGTGAGTTATTTTTTTAACTACGTACTTAAGTCATGAAAGTAAACCAAACGCCGTCCGAACAGGCCTCAGAAAGCCCACCGGTACCGTCCGACCGTCGTGTCCTCCTCAGCAGACAGGCGTCACTGGATGCGGATATGGAAGGTTTGTGGTCAGCACACCGCTTTCCCGGTTGTTGTGTTTTCATGACCGAAGCCGCTACTTCTCAATCAAGTAGCTCCTCAACTGCCCTCACGGGGGCTGAATGCTCCCCGCTTGCCAACAGCGCTAGGCAGAACCGGATGGTTACCCATCCAAGAGCCGGTCGGAGTGGACGTGCGGTTCTAGGCGCTACAGTCTGGAGCCGGGCGACCGCTACGGTCGCAGGTTCGAATCCTGCCTCGGGCATGTTTGTGAAGTCCTTAGGTTAGTTAGGTTTAATTAGTTCTCTAGAGGACTGATGACCTCAGAAGTTAAGTCGCATAGTGCTCAGAGCCATTTGAACCATTTTCGAACCCATCCAAGTGTTAGCCAAGACCGACAGCGCCTAACTTCGGTGATCTGACGGGGACCGGTGTTACAACTGCGGCAAACCCGTTGGAAACTTAAGTCATGATTGAGACACAAAATTTGTTACTCCACAACTTATGTTTTCATTTTGAAACACCTCAGACGAGGATCGATACCGTTTATCAGGTTAAAAATCGGGTTGCCGGTTTTCGGAGAATCGCTGCATTTGTACCGCTGTATATCGGTTTTCTGTTTTCCTTTCAATACAGTACATAAACCGCTGTAATACGAATGCTATACACCGTGCTCCCCCTCCACCCCTCCCCCCCCCCTCGCCCACCAACAAAATGACCGGGGTTGGCGTGGGCGTGCTTGCCTAACAAGCTGACCACGACCTGTACTGGATATCGGCGGACAGTCAACATACCGCCGTACGAGACACCGGTTTGTTACCCATAGGCTTTTCACATTCGGATGGCGATGAGATCACGTAAACCAGACTACTTTAGTTTGGGGTGCCAGGTGAGGGATCATCGAGAGTGCCTGTGAGTGAGGAAGCTTGTTGGTATTGGAGGGATGAGCGTTACGAAAGCCGGGTAAAAAAGGTGTCACGCTGACTGTACAGGAAATCGAAGCAGACACTTGCGAGTAAGGGTCTGGAGCAGTAAACGTTGCACAGCTCCGCTCAGTGCAGATAGCCACGCGAATTGGAACGCAATTATGGAGGTATTACCGCAGTTTTGGTCTACTCCGAGCAGACACGCAAAGGACAAGGGAGAATTTCCAGCTGGCATACCGATTTGGAGATGTGCCGCGAGCGCGCTGTGTGCGCCTGGCGTGGGCTTTTGCCGTGTTCTTAATTCTGCGCATTAAGAAGCGGAGGCGACGGGCCGCGCAGCCGTGATTTGGCAGGCGGCCAGCCACCGCTGCCAGCCGCGGTACGCACGCGCAGGTGCGCCACCGCTCTCACAAATTCCCGTCCACACGGAGAAGCTCCTCTTCACATGCTGCATCGTTGTTGAGACATTTGTTGCAGCTCACCACGCTAGCCTATCCTGTGCTTAACTACTGTAAACGGCAGCAACATCTACATTGATATCCCGCAATTCGCCTTACGGCGTGTGCTGGAGGGTATCAAGTACCACTACGGGTCATTTTCTCTCCTGTTCCACTCACATATGGAACGAGGGAAAAATGACTGTCTATATGCTTCCGCATGAGCCCTAATTTCTCGTATCGCATCTTCGTGGTCCTTAAACCCAATGTCCTTTGGAGGTAACAGAATCGTTCTGTAGTCTGTTTCCAAATGCTGTTTCTCTAAATTCTCTCAATAGTGTTCCTCGAAAAGAATGTCGCTTTCCCTCCAAGGATTCTCATTTAAGGTCCCGATGCAGCTCCGTAACACTTGCATATTGTTAGAACCTACCAGAAGCAACTCTACCAGCCCGCCTCTGAACTGCTTCGATGTCTTACTTTAATCCGAGCTGATACGGAACCCAAACACTCTAGCAGTACTCAAGAACAGCTCCCACTAACGTCCCGTATGCGGTCTCCTTTAAAGATAAACCACACTTTCCCCAGAATTCTCCCAATAAACCGTAGTCGACTTTCCTGCCACAATCCTCGCATGCTCGTTCCTTTTCATATCGCATTGCAACGTTACGCTCAGATATTTAAACGATGTGACTGCGTCAAGCAGGACATTGCCAATGCTGTATCCGGACCTTACAGCTTTGATCTTCCTACTCATCCGCGTTAACTTACATTTTTCTACATTCAGAGCTAGTAGCCATTCATCACACAAGCTAGAAATTTTCTCTAAGTCATCTCGAATCCTCTTACAGTCACTCAACTTCTACACCTTACTGAACACCACGACATCATCAGAAAAGAACCGCAGATTGTTGCCCACCTTGCCCGTCAAATCATATATTTACATAGAGAACAACAGTGGTCCTGTCACGGTTCCCTGGGGCACTCCTGACAATACCCTTGTGTATGATAAACATTTGCCATCGAGCACAACACATTGAGTCCTACTGCTTAAGGAGTATCTCATATCTTTGAACCTATTCCATGTGCTCTTACCTTCTTTAAAACCTGCAATGAGGCTCTGTGTCAAATGCTTTCCGGAAATCTAGAAATCCGCCAGTTACCCTTCCTCCATAGTTTGCAGTATAAAATGTGAGAAAAGGGCAAACTGAGTTTCGCACGGGCGGTAGTTTCTACAACCATACTGATTCGTGGACATAAGCTTCTAGAGCTCAAGAAAACTTATTATATTCGAACTGCGAATATGTTCAAGGATTCTGCAGCAAACCGATGTTAGGGATATCGGTCTGTAATTCTGCGGGTCCGTTCTTTCGCCCTTCTTGTACACAGGAGTAACCTGCGCTTTGTCCAGTCGCTTGGGACTTCGTGCTGGGCGAGAGATTCGCAATTAATGCAAGCTAAGGAAGGGGCCAATCGCTTAGAGTACTCTTTGAAAAACCGAATTGGGTTTTCGTACCGACCTGGTGACTTACTTATTTTCAACTCCTTCTGTTGTTTCTCTACGCCAGGGATGTTTATTACTATGTTGTCCATACGGGAGTCTGTTCGATGGTCGAACGACGGCATGTTTGTACAATTCTTCCGCGTGAACGATTTCTTGAACCTGAAACACCAGAGTGGTCAACAGCTGACTGGATGGAAGCCTTAGACCCACTTAGGACCAGAATTTTCTCAGGGTCTCAGCCAGACCTGCTAAGGTATGACAGTGGTAGTAGTTGCATGCCTCGCGCATAGACCATTTCACAGACGCAATCTCTACTAACCTTTGCTTGTCGTCATTTGCGCGTTCTCTTTTGAACTGACAGTGCAACAGCCTCTACTTCCTCAGCAGTTTCCGAATCTTGTTATTAAACCATGGAGGGTCTTTTCCGTCGTTAATCACTTACAAGGCACATAATTCTTCAGACCACGATTGAAAATCTTCTTGAGCTTTGCCCATAATTCCTTTATGTCCATGTTAGTGGAAGTAAGAGACGTCAATTCATTCCCAAAGTGGGATGCTAACAACTGCTTGTCTGCTCTTTCTAGCTGAAACACTCTCCTAGCTTCTGAACTGATTTATTAACTTTCGTAACCGTAGTTGCTGTAATGACATCATAATTGCTAATCCCCTACATTCTATAACTTACTTGCTGTGCTATATTAGTTCTACAATTTTATCCTCCCCCCCCCCCCCCCGCTCCCCCCCCCCCTCCAAAACACAAACACACTAGAAATGGGGAAAACCGGTCCGTTAAAACCGATACCGGTATTTTAATTCAGACTAACTGGTATTTTTCGGTATACATTTGGCCTGTGTTATAACAGGTGTTTTTTTTATTTTTATTAATAACCGAGTTAAACATCGAAATATCAATTAGCCATAGCCGCAGTGCTAAAATTTTTCATGTTTACATTAAACTTTTTCAAAAAAAAACTATATATTTTTTGTAAAATTTGCTTTGGTTTGAAATATTGCGTTATTATAGAAAATGGGAAAAGGGATCAGTGCTATTTTAATAACAATGCCGACAGAAACCCAACACATGGCAAAAGAATTGGTACAGCATTTCTGAAACAATAATGTCCCCTGTTGCTGTGCGTCGTGGCGTAAGCCATATTTTACGGATTATAAGACGCACGTTTTTCTTCGAAAAATTGCATTCAAAATTCAGGTGGGTCTTACACGCGAAATTAATGTTAAAATGTCCAGTGTTTGATTTAAAATTTCGGCCAGTCTTAAAAATGGCGATATATTCGAGGCCACAAGAATCCTGTCTCTATCTCGATACAATGGATGTTACTGGCAGCAGCAGTGCACCGATGGGACGAACATGAGCTGCGGGGATTCACAAGCTTGCTAACAGTGTCTCCCTCCCGCTCCGCCATCACAAACCCAGAACACTGTCTAGCCTATGATGCGTTATTGTAGTCTACGGTGCCAGTGAACTTGAATTGAAAGTGATTTGTGTTATCGGTAACAGTAAACTTATGCAGATGAACATGGAAACAGAGCAGCTGACCGACATTTATGCCCTTCACAAAAAAGGGGTGGGCAAGTAAAGATGAGGTGAAAAAATGAGGAGCACTAAATATGCAAATAGAGGACTGAATGCAAAACGGCCCAAACTAGAAGATGATGTACTGAAATGGATTCAAGTACACCGTCAGAATGCCACTGGAATTAATACAAAGACGACTCAAATACACGCTCGTAAGCTACCACTACAGTGGAACTTAACAAACTTTAAGGGTGGAGTTGGTTGGTGCTACAGGTTTATGAAATGAAGCGTCATGGACTTAGCATGCGAACCATAACCAAAGAACCTCAGAAAATGACACAAGAGTATGAAGAGAAAACATTATCTTTCTATCGCTTTATTATTCAACATTGGAAGAAAACGAATGTGACACTAAGCCATATAGTGAATATGGAGGAAACTCCTCTGGCATTTAATATGCCAAGTGACAGAACTGTTGCCGTGAAAGGTGCTGAAACTGTAACTATAAAAACAAGTGGACATAAAAAAAATCCACTACACTGCTGTGTTTTGAGTTGTGCTGACGGTACTAAACTTAATCCAGAATCATTTTTAAACACAAAACACTGCCAAAACCTTCTGAAATACCGCCAGATGTTGTTGTTCACGTATATCACAAGGGTTTGATGGACGAGGCTGGTATGAAATTATCGATTAACTGAGTGTGGGAGAGAAGGAAAGGTGCTTTATTGAAGCAGAGTTCTATTCTTGTGGCAGATCTTTTTAG
This sequence comes from Schistocerca nitens, assembly GCF_023898315.1. Lineage (NCBI taxonomy): Eukaryota > Metazoa > Arthropoda > Insecta > Orthoptera > Acrididae > Schistocerca > Schistocerca nitens. Next base: position 915,417,075 of record NC_064616.1, read on the forward strand.
TAGTCATTTGAAAAATTCTGTGAAAGAGAAATTGATACAGGGAAATACATAACTTGCTGTTATTCCAAGAGGACTTACTTCACAATTGCAACCTCTTGATGTTTCGATAAATAAACAATTTAAAGGGTATATGAGAGAGGAATGGAAGAAATGGATGATGGATGAAACCGAACATGAATTCACGCCGAAGGGAGCTTTAAAACGACCTACAATGGAACAAGTGTGTCAGTGGATACAACAGTCGTGGTCTAGAGTGAGAGAAGACATTATTGTTTAATCTTTCAAGAAGTGCGGCATAAGTAATGCTGCCGATGGCAGTGCAGACCATGTTATACATGAAGAAGGTAACGACGCCGGTGAAGAAGAAGAAAAAAGTTCATACGACGATTTTCATGGAGTATACAGGTCAGTTCGGTTTTATAAATTACTAATTTTTGTCTGGCTTTGCAATCTAATAGCAAAAATGGTAAAATGCTATTTTCTCAAATAATTTCTTAATAATTAAGGCGCGTCTTATAGTACGTAGCGCCTTATAGTTACAGCAGACGTGTATGTGCAGTGAGCAAGACTTTCCCCACCTCATCCATACACTAGTTTCTCGCTGTGATCGCCGACCATCCCTTGTACTGCAGACTGGCACTAGCGCTACTCTGTAAATATATTTACGAGGTGACGCAGCAAGGAAGAACACTGCTTCACTTACTTTAAAAGATTAAATATTTATCTGCCACTTCTACGAAACAATAAAAGACAAAGAAAACTGTGGAAAGAGTAATAAGTTAAAAACTTAACAACGAATCATTCATAGTACTCAATAAAAATAGAAAGTGGCTGATCTGCTGCTGCGGCTCTTGAAAACGGACAAATTAACACGAAAAACAGAGTTCTTCAACCGCAGCATTCACCCTTTAACACTGACCATTCGTAATGGCCAAATAGTAGTATAATCCTCGATTACATCATGTATTTTGATCGGAGTTTCAAAACATTAGAATCAACAGGAAAATAATGGTGTTTTTATTTTTTGTAGTATTCAACCACTTAACACTTTCCGAGAAAAGCAGCGAACGGTGGACGGAATGCGTTTTCTTTTATTTGCCTATTTCACTTAATAATTTGGCAATAATTTGGCTGTATGACTCTTCGAAAGAGTTAAAATTTTCCAATCTTTGTTAGATTTCTGAGCTTATTACAGGAAATAACAGGAACAAGAAATCGAAAATCGGTTATGTCAGAAGCCAGTCATTTTGAGCGGTTTTAACAGTTAGTTTAAGCTGGCGTGAAAAAAAAACCGATATAACCGAAAACAATTGTTTCAACGATTACCGCCAGCCCCAACCACACACACATTTGAGCAGTACTGTAGAACGGGTCGTACAAGCGTTCGCCACGTGGTCTCCTTTATATGTGCGCTACAGTTTCCAGGTACTCGCACTTCCTTCCTCGCAACTTACCTGATAAGCTCTTAGCATTGCACGTTTTTTTGCAAGTTTCCGCTTAGATATTTCATCGACCTGTTTACGTCAAGCAGCATACCACTCAAAAATGGTTAAAATGGCTCTGAGCGCTATGGGACTTAACATCTGTGGTCATCAGTCCCCTAGAACTTAGAACTACTTAAACCTAACTAACCTAAGGACATCACACACATCCATGCCCGAGGCAGGATTCGAACCTGCGACCGTAGCGGTCACGCGGTTTCAGACTGAAGCGCCTAGAACCGCACGGCCACACCGGCCGGCAGCATACCACTGACACGATATTCGAACATCACAGGAATGTTTCACCTACTCGTCAGCTTTAACATATCGCACTCCAGCAAAAACAGCGACATAAATCAATAATGCAAAGCTGGAGAAAAATCGTCTTACAGAATTTTATAAAACTTACATATAAATAATATAAGCTTCCTTTAAATTTCAAGTACCTATTTTTGGCAGTAAATTCCATTGCATTATATAAACAGTAATATGGACCTGTAGTTCTGTTCTCGTCGAATGTGAGGTGTCATCACGTAATTTTTAATTAGTTGTCAAAGTGTGTCACTTCCCTGCTTTTCTAAAAACTTAATTGTTTTTGTTATGACCCCTCATGTAATACTTCTGCCACTTTTCGATCCCAAATAATATTAATTGCTTACTGCAATATAATACGACATTCGAACATCCTTTAAGTAAAAGTAGTACTTAAGTTAGAATGAGAAGTGGAAAACATGTTGAAATTATTTTATCAGAAAAATACAAAACGTAAAATTATAATTTCTGAAAATTAATACATTTTAATAACGAACATCAATAACTTACAATTTCAGAAATACAATTCAAGAAAACATAGACTCATTAACGGGCTTATATAATGTAGGAATGCTTTTCGCCAAGAAAACTGATTCAATATGAATATCGTAATATTTACAACAGCTGTATTCATCAAATGAGCCTGTAGGATATTGTAATGTAAGATACAGACGCTGTATAAACATCGTGAATGACCCAGGCACACCTGCAAGTACCAACGCTGAAGTGAAACTGTTCTTGCGTGGCGAATCATGAAGTAGCCAATAACAAAACTGACACAACTGCCCGGAAGTGGACAAATTCCGAGACTTAGGGGCACATCTCACGTATTTTTCGGCGACATGAACTAAAAGTTGCCGTTTTTCGACTTGTGTCACTTTTCTTGCGAGGGTACGATGTGTTTATTGACATTTAAAGCAAGCTGCCATACAGCGCACCAAACAGAAATTGGGTCCAAGTCATCCTGAATAACTCCACATACTTAACAGCATCATCAGCAAACAGTTTCAATTTTTGCCCACCCTATCCAACATGTTGTACGCGATAACCTTAGGTTAAATAACGTTCTGGTGTCAAGGATGGAGCATAATCACATAAAACTAGCGACCCTCCCCAGCTTCGTATGGGTGGCACGGAGTATATACGGCTAGGTGACTTTTCTGGCGTAGTGGTAATAAATTACATACCCCAACATTCCTCTTGCATAAGTCTATCTATTAGTGAAACTAAACTAAAGTGCGTCCGAACAGACTATTAAGATGCAACGGTACCGACCGACTGCCGTGTCATCCTCAGGGATATGGAGGGCATGTGGTCAGCACACCGCTCTCCCGGCCGTTCTCAGTTTTCGTGACCAGAGCAGCTACTTCCCAATCAAGGAGGTCCTAACTGGCCTCACAAGGGCTGAGTGCACCCCGCTTGCCAACAGTGCTCGACAGACCAGATGGTCACCCATCCAAGAGCTAGCCAAGCCCGACGGAACTTAACTTCGGTGGTCTGACCGTACCTAAATCCTGACCGTACTTAAATCCCTCAGTAGTTCCTAAGATTATCCTTCACATATCGACAAGAAAAAGCTGCGGGGAACTTTAATTTATAATACGTACAGAAGACTTGTATAGGTTGTGATCGAGTTTTACTGCTCTGTGGAGTGGAGTCAACTGTTTACTTTTCTGCTTTTCCATCCCTCCACCCCCCCCCCCCCCCCACCTGTAGCTGGACAACTCGTAGTTGTCACTCCTTGCCTTGAGATTTGTCGCCAAACGCCAGTTAAATACTGACCAGATAACAATACATATATTACACAGTGGTTATTACTATAATAATTATAAATTATATACATAAACCTGCGCGTGAATCAGTCTATCTACTAGTGAAAACCGTATCAAAATCCCTACAGTAATTCCTGAGATTATCACTCACATGCAGTCAGCAAGGCGTGGTAGAGTACTCTAGATTATACAGGATGTTTCACAATGACGTTTTTAAAATCTGAGGACACGTTTCTTACAGCGAAACAAGAAAAAAAAATCAAGTACAAATGGATTCTAAAATGTATACATTAAGAGTTACGAGCACTTCATCATTTTGGCTACAGTGAAACGCATCTCTCCTACTGAACAAGTGCTCATAGCACTTACAGAATGCATTTTAGAGCACATGTTTCCAGAAAAGTTCTTGTTATTTTGGTCCATACTACCTCCTCGCAACCAGGCCGGTGTGGCCGTGCGGTTCTAGGCGCTTCAGTTTGGAACCACGTGACCGCTACGGTCGCAGGTTCGAATCCTGCCTCGGGCATGGATGTGTGCGATGTCCTTAGGTTAGTTAGGTTTAAGTAGTTCTAAGTTCTAGGGGACTTCTGACCTCAGAAGTTAAGCCCCATAGTGCTCAGAGCCACCTCCTCGCAAAACATGGGAAACAAAGAGCTTGGAGCTGTTTGTAGTCATATGAATTTTACGAACGTACTCACTAAACGATGTATAATATCATCGCTATGTTAATTACAGAAGTGCCGGTACCAACTTCGTTTTTTAAAATGCTAATTTAATCTTATACTATTGTAAAGTTCGAACTGACGAATTCGACTGCGATCCTATGAGTAGTTTCGTAGAGATTTTCAATTAAAGATACACTATAACCGCCTACCAACAACCATTTCTGTCTCTTTTACATCACAATGAAGGTTCTTCGATAATCAGCCGAAGTCTTGAAGATGATCCAGTGCTTCAGAATGCACTTTCGTCAATAAGATAAAGTATTGAAGATACAATGTGCGGACTTTATTATCAGTTTCTCCAAGCGGCTTTAAGTGTAATATAATACAGGAGACGACTCAAAATGAAACTGATGGTAATATATACAACAAAGCTTGCATCATACAGCTGAGCACCAGTTGTGACTCTGAACTTACATGTAGAAAATGCGAACGATGGGTTCTCGAGGAAGAAGTTAATACGTACACTGATGAACAGTTGGCTTGGAAATGATGCCCTGCTAAAGAGAAAGTGCTTCTGTCATCTCGCCGTGTCATCTCGTCAATAAACCAGCCCTCCTGAACGTGATCCAGTGAGAGTCACTAATAGTAAGCTCGAAAAACGTTATCTCCAATCCTACTCCTAAGCAATCCAGGCACTGACAGCTTCATGTGTCGCTGTCTGAAAGATCTATAAGTAAGACCACAGTAGGTAGAGATGAAATCAATGATGAACGCCTTAATGACAGCACTTGAGGTGGAGTAGCTCGGATTTAAGTGAGACATGTGCAGCGTGTCGATCACCATTTTAATGCTAAAAAAAAAAAAAACTTAATGCAATCGCCCCATCGAGAAACTCAGTCATCTGTGTGGTAAAGAATCGAGGGCTAACACAATGGCACAGTTTGGGGAATGCCAACTACAAGACACGAGTGCATCATATGAGGCAATGGGTCGTGACCAGAGCAGGTAAAAATGTACCGCTCCATTGAGATGTTCTTCTGTGGCCACATTCAGACATTTTCAACGAAGGTCACCTATAACGCTTACGAGAGGAATGCACACTCTTCAGAATTTGATGAGTATGGAGTTGGACGAGTTGTCAGTAGTGAGATTATTACTGTCGGAAGAAAAGCCTGGAGAGCAGAACAGTGAAAGGAAGATATCAGACGTGGCATTGTTTAAGAAGCACGAGAAACCTAAATGAGAATTTGAATGGCTCTGAGTACTATAGGACTTAACATCTATGGTCACCAGTCCCCTAGAACGTAGAACTACTTAAACCTAACTAACCTAAGGACAGCACACAACACCCAGTCATCACGAGGCAGAGAAAATCCCTGACCCCGACGGGAATCGAACCCGGGAACCCGGGCGTGGGAAGCGAGAACGCTACCGCACGACCACGAGCTGCGGACGCGAGAATTTGAACCCTGATCCATTCGCATATGAGTTCCGTTCCTTAACCACTGTGTCACCTCGCTCAGCAAACGTTTAGGTTTCTGCTCCGAAACATATCCCTAAGTGATGGATGCTGTCGTCACCCCACGGCACTTCGTTATCATAAGGAATCCACGGCACGAAGAGTCACAAAAGAATGAAGTTCTACTGAGCACAAGTTTTCAATGTTAATTGTTCGTCACTGCACAGCTCTTGCCACTATTTATGATACTAGCGACATCACAACCAGTAGAACGCATATACGTGTAAGAGCAGCGCTTCGTTATGGCAAAGTAATTTTGTCGGCTCGAAACCAGGGAAGACTCTGTCTGTGCACTTACCGTATACACAACCGGAGACAACACGAAAATCTCATGCGGTCGAGGAGGGATGAGCACACATAAATGTCGAGAAATATGCAGACCAGTAAATCCTCCCGCGCAATTTATCTCATTTTTCCTCTCTGAAGTGGCTTCGCAATTGAAGGATTACGCCGTACAGTCGCGAGTGGCGGGACGTCCGAGGTAACGAAGGAAACGAAACCGTTTCGGTGGACTAAGCTTTATCCGCATTTACTCCGCGAGTCCCACAACGCAGAATATTTACCGAAAGGGTGGAGACAAGCCGCTCCTAAGGTTTTTGCAGTTGACCATGTGCAGCTGGGCGCAAATCGGCTTTGTGCTCCCTCCCTCCGTTGATTGGACTTGGATGTTTATCCCATGCTGAGAGGTTTTTCATTTAGATGACTAGAGAATCACTATTTATTTGTCCGGATAATTCTTTTAACAACAACGCCTCCTACGTCGGAAACTCTGTTTTTTCAGACAATTTCTCTTTTGCAGCCGGCTCGCAGTGCCTTTCGACGCCTTCTTCCGCTCTCGTAGCTCGCCATCGGTTTATCTTACGAGTCTGTGTATTTGGAACGCCGCGGGGTTTTTGCAGAGACGAATAATTAAGAGAAACTGTTTCAAGTCGAGGAAAGCGACAGCTGAAATCACAGCCTGTTCGCTGGCATTTGTGACACGTGACCTGCCGTATTAAAGATTCTTTCAATCGCGAGAGACAAATTTTCACGGCTGTTAAGCGACATGTGAGATCTGTGGGCGACCTTGTAAAGCACGTTTATTGCTTAGTGGTGGTTCTACAGCCACTGTCGCTGTGTGTACATTCCGTAATCACTGCAATGACAGGAAAAATCTATGTATTTTGTTTTCTTCTTAATTTAAGACATCGATTGGGGACCGCACTCGACCACACTACACCACACTCCTCCAAACGATCAGTCTTTGTTAGCACCACTTACGAGTCGGCTAAGACGAATAAATACAATTTTCAAAATCAGTTCCTATTTGTGGTTTTCACTTTTCACTGTTCGTCAGAAACGATGGGACATCGGGCTGAGGAAGCATAATACGACCTATAAAATACGGGCACACAGCCGATAGGACCAGCAGTACTATCAACTTGCACGCTGACAATTTAGAAAGAAAAGGCACCGTATGAGCAAATGAGTCTGTGAGTGATGCGTGTAAAAGTGATGAAGTGAATTTTACTGAAGATCACCATCTCACTACATCTGGACTGCTACCTCATTACTGTTGCATTTCAGGGCTAGCGTTTGGAGGTGATAAGACGTTTGCTGGAGCTTCATATCTTGACAGCCTGCATGCCAGTCCCGCCATACGGAGACTTACTTTCTGGCACGTAAGCAAAGTTAGTATAGGGCAGAGCTGTAGTGATTTCGCGTGCTAGAGTGGCCGAGCGGTTCTAGGCGCTACAGTCTGGAACCGCGCGACCGCTACGGTTGCAGGTTCGAATCCAGCCTCGAGCATGGATGTGTGTAATGTCCTTAGGTTAGTTAGGTTTAAGTAGTTCTAAGTTCTAGCAGTCTGGAACCGCAAGACCGCTACGGTCGCAGGTTCGAATCCTGCCTCGGGCATGGATGTTTGTGATGTCCTTAGGTTAGTTAGGTTTAACTAGTTCTAAGTTCTAGGGGACTAATGACCTCAGCAGTTGAGTCCCATAGTGCTCAGAGCCATTTGAACCATTTTTTCTAAGTTCTAGGAGAATGATGACCTCAGAAGTTACGACCCATAATGCTCAGAGCCATTTGAACCATTTGCAGTGATCCCGCAGCACAAGTTTCCTTGAAGTCAGACATTCCATAACGCGGAATTTCCCCGTTGCTGAGATGAAGAACTGACAGTAAGCCATAAACTGCGACGCTAAGTAGAAGAGTATACGTGAGACACTGGATAGAGAAAGGGTTCTGGGTGGCCTCTTCTATTTCGGTTATTTATATAGTGGGCAAATTACACATAACATATGTGGCGTTGGCAGAAGTGCCAACACCGTGTTGCTAGAGGAGGCCGAAATGCACGCGTTTAATTACACGCAGACTGGCGTGAGGTCTGGAACAGGACAATGTCTTGAGAATTGCAAATAAAGTACGTAGATGATTTAATACTTAACTTTAATCCATAATTGTAGAACATCGCTCTTGATGATACATGCTTCACAATATAAATATCAATTGAATACGGCGCCTTGCTAGGTCGTAGCAAATGACGTAGCTGAAGGCTATGCTAATTGTCAGTGATCCCCTTCTGGCAAAGTCGTCTGTACAACTGGGGCGAGTGCTAGTAAGTCTCTCCAGACCTGCCGTGTGGCGGCGCTCGGTCTGCGATCACTGACAGTGGCGACACGCGGGTCCGACGTATACTAATGGACCGCGGCCGATTTAAAGGCTACCACCTAGCAAGTGTGGTGTCTGGCAGTGACATCACAATATATCCTTTTATACACTACTGGCCATTAAAATTGCTACACCACGTAGATGACGTGCTACAGACGCGAAATTTAACCGACAGGAAGAAGATGCTGTGATATGCAAATGATTAGCTTTTCAGAGCATTCACGCAAGGTTGGCGCCGGTGGCGACACCTACTACGTGCTGACATGAGGAAAGTTTCCAAGCGATTTCTCATACACAAACAGCAGTTGACCGACGTTGCCTGGTGAAACATTGTTCTAATGCCTCGTGTAAGGAGGAGAAAAGCGTACCATTGTTAGCAGAATATGGATTCGATGGGTTCAGGAGGGTAATACGGAACGCCGTGCTGGTTCCCAACGGCCTCGTATCACCAGCAGTCGAGATGACAGGCATCTTATCCGAATGGCTGTAACGGATCGTGCAGCCACATCTCGATCCATGAGTCAACAGATGGGGACGTTTGCAAGACAACAACCATCTGCATGAACAGTTCGACGACGTTTGCAGCAGCATGGACTATCAGCTCGGAGACCGTTACTGTGGTTACCCTCGACGCTGCATCACAGACAGGAGCGCCTGCGATGGTGTACTCAACGACGAACCTGGGTGCACGAATGGCAAAAAGTCCTTTTTTCGGATGAATCCAGGTTTTGTTTACAGCATCATGATGGCCGCATTCTGTTTGCCGACATCGCGGTGAACGCACATTTGAAGTGTGTATTCGTCATCGCCATACTGGCGTATCACCCGGCGTGATGGTATGGGGTGCCATTGGTTACACGTCTCGGTCACCTCTTGTTCGCATTGACGGCATTTTGAACAGTGGACGTTACATTTCAGATGTGTTACGACCCGTGGCTCTACCCTTCATTCGGTCCCTGCGAAACCCTACATTTAAGCAGGATAATGCACTACCGCATGTTGCAGGTCCTGTACGGGCCTTTCTGGACACAGAAAATGTTCGACTGCTGCCCGGGTCAGCACATTGTCCAGATCTCTGACCAATTGAAAACGTCTGGTCAATGGTGGCAGAGCAACTGGCTCGTCACAACACGCCAGTCACTACTCTTGATGAACTGTGGTATTGTGTTGAAGCTGCATGGGCAGCTGTACCTGTACACGCCATCCAAGCTCTGTTTGACTCAACGCCCACGCGTATCAAGGCCGTTATTACGGCCAGAGTGGTTGTTCTGGGTACTGATTTCTCAGGATCTATGTACCCAAATTGCGTGAAAATGTAATCACATGTCAGTTCTAGTATAATACATTTGCCCAATGAATACCCGTTTATCATCTGCATTTCTTCTTGGTGTAGCAATTTTAATGGCCAGTAGTGTATATATGGGATTAATCGAATTATAAGTAAGGAAATAAATGTCAAGTGCAGAAAATACGATTATCCTTCAGCCCCGTATGCATTGATCCCGTAAAGATTTTGATGAAAAACGAAGCTAATAAAAGCTCACTAAGAAACATACAAGCAGTCATTTGTGAATGGAACTATAACACTGCCTATTCTATAAACTTAAAAGTACTCTTCCTAGAGCAAACATAATAGTTACCGATGGGTTATAAACGTAAGTGTTTGTTATGTAGTTAGTTGCACGATACATAGTTTACAATTGGGATCTATCGCAGTTATCTGGAACAAATCGATTTGCAAATATAACACACTTTTCTGAGTGAAAAATATGGAAAAATGCAGACCATTTACACAAATGACTATACATTAATCATGAGCTACCAGTAATTATATTCTACGTATGGTGAATTTATACTTAAGATATTGCACAAAGATTTTATGATGTTGCAGCCTGAGCTTCGTGTAGGCGATCAAAACCAGCCTATGACATGAGGGACAAATCACCAGTGTAATCTGCACCTGGGTACTGCAACACCGTTGGCATAGCACCCTGCGACTCTATGCGTTGCTTTGAAACTGTTATTAGTACGTCTAATTATTCCATAGCCTTCTACAAGAGGTTCTAGACTGGATACCACATATTCTCCTTATTACACTCTTTTGTGCAGCAAACACTATCTTAGTAATTAAGAGTTGCTCCAGAATACGATGCCATAAGACAATAGTGAATGCAAATGGGAAAAATAAGTTATATTTCTGATATTTTCATTTTCAAACCTGTTATTATTTGTAACGCAAGAAATGCAGAGTGTGGACATTTAAGACAATCTACAACGTGTCACCTACAATTCAGGTTCTCATTAATATAAATATTCAAATATTTAGAGTAGGCTGTTTCATCTATTGATTACCCCCACTCATTATTTCTTACGATACAGTCACATTTTAAGCAGTAAAGAACAGCATGTATCTTGTTTCATTACTTTCAGTGACAGCACATTTTCTGAGAAATACTTTAAAAAATTTAAAAATTAATTTACATTTTCAAATTTAGAAAATTCTCTGTTAAGTTTCATTATAAATTGCCTGAAAAAAAAGTGAAGCGCCGAGAAGAGGAGAAGTAAACAAATTGGAGCTTCGCTGGTTGAGAGGCTTGTGACGTTATTTCGGTCATTAATTTACAAAGGATTTAGCAGCATAAGCCCAATTACCAGTATGACATTGCGCCCCCTCTGGCCTGGATGCATGTACTGATACGATCGGAAAGGGTATCATGACCAGGTCCCACACATCTTCTATCGGGTCAGGTATGAAGATCTTGCCTTTCACAGGAGTATCTCAACATCATGCGGACAGTTCCTAGAGACATGTGCCATGTGTGGACGAGCGTTGTCCTGTTGAAAAATACCACTACGATAATATCACGTGAGAGGTAACACACTATGGCCCAGACAGTCCGTGACGTAAGCTGTGCCGTAAGAGTTCCCTCAATCACTACCAGCCGTGAACTGAAGTCGTACCCGATTGCACCCTGCACCATGATACCAAGAGTAACGCCGCTGTGGCTCTCCAAAACATATGATGAATAGGACCTCTCCCCTGGTCGCCGAGATACTCGCCGACGATGGTCATCTGGGAAAGTGAAGAACCGTGAGTCATTGCTGAGCACAATGCGACGCCATTCCTGGTAACGGCACCACTGCAAACGCAACCGTTTGTGATATGGTGTTAACGGCATTCTACGCAACGCAAGGTAATCCCCTAGCCTGGCTGCTGCTAGTCTCCAGCCTACGTTACGGTATGACACAGAATGTTGCAGGGAGTCCGTTACCAATTCTCAGATGGCAGGCGCAGATGTTACGGGGTTACGATGTGCTCGGTGCACAATATGGCGATCCTCCTTTGTGGTGGTCACATGTGTTCGACCGGAGCCTTGACGATATCGACGCCTGCTCTCACGTCCCCCGGCAGTCGAACATAGGGCATGCCTCACAAATCTGGATATTGTACGATACGACCAACAGGCCAAATGGAGACCCATAATGAGGACACTTTGAAACTCTGTCAAATGCTGATTTAGAAAGCATCGCTCGTGCGAAACTCAGCTTGCCCATTTCTCAGATGATATTCTACGAACCGTGGATGAAGGGCAACTGTCAGATTTCATATTCCTAGATTGCCGGAAAGTGTTTGACAAGGCACCCCGCTGCGGACTGTTGACAAATGTTCGCATATACGGATTAGATTCCCAGACATGAGGGTGGTTCGGAGACTTCTTATGTAACAGAACCCAGTGCGCTGTCGTCAACGGCGAGTGTTCATCAGAGACAAGGGTATCGTCAGAAGTGTCCCAGGGAGGTGTAATAGGACCGCTATTGTTCTTTATAAACACAAATGATCTGACGGACAGGATGAGCAGCAGTCTGCGGCTGTTTGCTGATGATGCTGCGGTCTGCGGGAAGATGTCGTCGTTGAGTGATTGTGGGAGGATACAAGATGACTTTTAGACAAACTTTCTAGTTGGTGTGATAAATGGCAGCTTACTCTAAATATCAAAAAGAGCTAAATTAATGCAGATGATTAGAAAACTATCCCGTAATGTTCAAATATAGCATTGGTAGTGTGCTGATTGACGCAGTAACGTCGATTAAATACCTAGACGTAACGTTGTCAAGTGAAACGAGAATGTAAGGTTGGTAGTAGGGAAGGCCAGTGGTCGATTTCGGCTTACTGGGAGAATTTTAGGAAAGTTTAGGTCTTCTATAAAGCAGACCGCATATAGGACACTAGTGCGACCCATTCCTGAGTGTTGCTCGAATGTTTGGCATTCCCACCAGATCGGATTGAAGGGAGACATCGAAACAATGGACAGGCATTATGCTAGATTAATTACCGGTAGGTTCGATCGGCACTCGGCTATTACGGAACTGCTTCGTTAACTCAAATGGATATAACTGGAGGGAAAACGACTATCTTTTCGCGAAGCACTGTTGAGAGAATTAATGGAACCGACATTTAAATGTGATTCTAGAACGATTCTACTGCCGCCAACGTATATTTCGCTTAAGGACCACGAAAATACGCTAAGGGAAATTAGGCAGTCGTTTTCCCATGGCTGTATTTCAGAGTGGAACAGAATAGAAAATAACTGTTGGCAGTACAAGCTACCCTCCACCATGCACCATAATGTGGCTCTTGCTGAGTATGTATGTAGATGCAAATGTAGGAGTAGATTACGCAGCATCGATGTTGAAGGAAGATATGTGTTCCTTGTCTCATTTTGGAACACGGGCTTTCGGAATTTGGTTATGCTCTGCATGAGCGCAATTCATTTCGTAGGACAGCTCTGAGACGCCCGCACGCTTCCTACAAAGGAGATGATCGGTCTCCACAAAAGACATCATACGCTTTTTGTCGTTTACTTGTTGACAGTTATAAATTTAATATTTGTTGTGATAGTTACAATGAGAAAAAAAAAACAAATAACATTGCAAATTCAATAACCGTTCATGCAAATACAAGTGTTTTTTGATTACATTACGTTTCAAAGGTCCTATATATGAAATAATATGACCAGCGTTGAAAAATATACATTTAAAAACAAAAACATAAAGAAAATGAGCAGTACTCTATTCAGTTTCTTAGCGATTACGGAGGTTGAACGCTTATCACTTTCCCGCCACCATTCCGAACTCAGAGCCGCAGCGCACTAGGAGTAAAACTTGTCTCGCGATTCTTCCCAAATTGTCTGAGTAGTAGGCCTTACTACTTGAATATTATGCTGTCGTAATGGACTACTAAAGGTGTAAAAAGTTTGAATTAAATCTGCAATCCAGAAGTTGTGGCCTCCCGTTGTAATATGAATGTTGCGTGTTTCATATAGCTCATACTGACACAGTTACTAGACTGGTATACTGTGCGTCTCATACAGGGTGTAATGGTTATAGGTACAGATATTTTTACTGGCGACTGAGGAGAATGTACTGAACAACACAACAAAGTATTCATGCCATTTGCAGGCTAATAATTATAGCTATTACAAGTCACATGTTTTTAAGTTGGTTAGTACTTCCAAGTATATGTGCGCAAGAGAAATGCATTAATTCTTATTTTCCACTGGGCAGCATGTCAGGTTTTGAAGTGTGGATGTGTGGATGAAAACGAGTTAGTCCATTATGACAGGCGTATTCCAGTTAGTGGTTCAGCTGCGAGGGTGCAGAAAGCATTTGGCAGTAAAGTTTTGTGACGTGTTTGTGGGAAGACTGTTCAAGACACAGAAGAAACATCCAACACGCTGATATGTGTACGTATTAAGGTACCACATGCAAAAATATCTGCACTTATACCCATACACCCTCTTTATTAATAGCTTAGCGGATGGTATTGTTGCAGTGTCAGGCTTGTCGCAGGTGATGCAGTTACTGATAAGGCTGAAGTAATATCCAGCTAGATTCTGAAAAAAATTCAGGAAAGCCCTTTCTCTAGGAAATGCACTTCACTAAATGTAAAAGCGTTGTTACTTTTTGCTTAAGAAGTAAATGAGTGATATCCACAGTCAGTCTTGTTATACAAATATTTGGGAGGAACAGTGTGTAGAAATATAAAGTGAAACAAACACATAACACTAACAAGGGGAGGCCACGACGTTGGGATCACGGATTTACTTCAAACTTTGTACGCCGCTAGTAGGCCATTAAAATAGCAAAATGTGCGAATAGTAACGTGCACTGCTTTGGCAATTCGGAGAAAACCGCAAGGGAAGTTTTACACATCTATTATATGACTTACGTACATGTGCGTAGGTGCCGGATATTAGAGTTCATGGTGGTGAAGTTGTTAGCGTTCAAGCTTCGTCACGTGAACGTGTATGAGGCGACGCTTCGACACCCACTCAAACTTAATTATTAATCTATTTTTTCATCACTGGTCATATTATTTAATATATTATTTAATAAATAACACATTTGAGAGGTAATACAATTTTTTAAAAAACCACGTGTATTTGCATGAAGTTTTAGTGAATTTCATGTTATTTGACTACTTACTATTTTTAATGAAATTCAATTATTAGAGGAACCATATTTATAACTATCGACAAGTAACCGAAGAATCGCATTGAGTTTTCCTGGAAATGTTTGCCTGTCGTAATTTGCGAAATCACTTATACATGCAGTCTGGTAAGGTATCCGGAACTACTTTGCACCTCGACACTCCGAGGTGCAGACACAGAGGCAGGCTCCATTTGGCAGTTAATCTGCGTAGCGGTGAGACGTTGCTAACGTAACAAGAACATATGAAACTCACTACAACTTCATGCAAATACATGTGTTTTTTTTTCATTACATTAACTCTCAAATTTCATATAAATTAAATGTGACCAGTGATGAAAAAATTATAGGTTAAAAAGTAAATATTAGTGGTATTCGAGCCGTCAATCGTCCACGGCCCTTTTGGAAAGTAAGAACACTAACCACTTGCCCACACTCACTCCTTGCAGAAAGCTCCTTTGCACAGGTACATCAGTTACATAATAGACGCGAAAAACTTCTCTTGCGAATTACTCTGAATTGCCAGAGTAATGCACGTTACTACTTGCACATTATGTCGTTTCAATGGCCTATTAAAGGCGTACAAATTATGAAGTAAATCCGTGAGCCCAAAGTCGTGGCCTGTCCTTGTAAGTTGTAAGTAAAGCGAATGTGAGGATACGTCTCATTGGGAGGATGCTGGGAACTTGCAGTTTGTCTACAGAGAACTTGCACGGTCTATTTAAATACTGCTGAAGTGTATGGGACCCATATCAGATCGGACTAACAGGAGATATCAAGCGTATGCTAAGGAGGGCGGCGCAAAGGGCATCAAGCTTGTTTGCCTGCCGTGAGAATGGAACAAGAACGTTGACAAATCCTAACTCGAAACAGTCATAGAATATATACTGTACAGATCGCGATAAATTGTTTATAAAGTTTAAAGAACTGTCTTTCAAGGCAAAAGGTACGAATTTGTTTCAACACCTTCAATCGGAGATGAGATTAAGCAAACAGCAGCTGACGAGGAGAATTACAAGCAGCCATTATACCCACACTCCATCAGTGGCTTGGACGGGAAGAACCCTTAGTACATGGTAGAATAAAAAGTACAGTACGCTTCACAGTGATTCACAGAGTGCTGATGTATATACGCAAACTATTTTCATTCTTTGTTCTATAAACCGCTCTCGATGCTTCGTTTTAGCAACTTAGCTGTTGACTGTGAAAGTCGGAACACAGCATTAACGCCAAGTTCTAATAATACGACAAAAAAAGAAAAGATTCCGTCCACAGTGCCTCTTAAGTTAGAGTAGGGACGTAATAAAATGCTAAGTGAACATACATAAAATAATACAAAATAAGAAGCTCATTGATATTACAGCGAACATCTTATCTTTAATTTTTGATTGCCATTAATGTGTTTACTTCTGCAGAGGTGGGCAATGTGCTACCTGGAATACGGTCGGGCCGGCCGCTGGTGGCCGAGTGGTTCTGGCGCTACAGCCTGGAACCGCGCGACCGCTACGGTCGCAGGTTCGAATACTGCCTCGGGCATGGATGTGTGTGTTGTCCTTAGGTTAGTTAGGTTTAAGTAGTTCTAAGTTCTAGGGGACCTATGACCTCAGCAGTTGAGTCCCATAGTGCTCAGAGCCATTTGAATTTGAATACGGTCGATAAATTTCATTAAATGAAGGGAATGTTTATAAATGTGCGTCGTTCCCCACTTGCAGAGCGATGGCGCCAGGCATCTTATCTCCGAATCCACACCACCTTAATTAAAAATAAGACCCGAGGAAGCGTTATCTGGATGCGTCCAGGTGGCCGGCCGCGATGTATGGCGAGGTGTTTACAGCTGGGATTAGCCGCATGCGCCCACTACTTAGCAGATAACCGCCTCCCTGGCAGCGCGTGGTCAAAATGAAGCTCCGGAAATCGAAACTGCTCAGACTATGCACTACCTGCGGCACTCGAGGAACATACAGGTTATTCAGAAGGTGATATAGCCGAATAGAAGAAAGTTTCTTTTTCATTCCAGGTACGATTCTTGTCAATTGGGGAAGGAATGCGGTATACATTGCAACAGAGAGTAATAAATGTCGCCCAGTACATTATAAAGGGCATCTAAAGGGTAATGTTCAACATTCAGGGATACGACAGGAACACTCATTCGAAGCAAAAAACTTCATATGGGAATATGCTCTCTTCCGAATGGTTTCCGAGACACATTTAATGTACATCTGTTTTTGGGCTAGTGGCACGCACGTATGTTTCTTACCCAACCAACTTCTTAAACTTTTCATTCTAGGCCAACCTATCTCGTTGCTTTCAACCTCTTTGCACGGGACCTCTATCTGGCATTAGAGTAGCCCGTTGAACGTGCAATTGTCCATCGTGTGTAATGAATAAATTAGTGCGAGGGATTGAGGGCGTATAAGAACGAGGCCCAGGGTAACTGCGTTTACACATGCGCTGGTGAAGACCAAACACATATACACTAATGAGGAATAAGCAGTTACAGTGTAAGGTATGCTCGCTGCCTCTGCGATGGAAGTGTTCTGTCGAAGAATACCGTCGGTATTTTGCGACGCGTCGAAATTCTGATCGCAGAGTCCTTGCCAGAGTTTTCAGTATACGGCGTGAAACAGGTATTCTTCCTAGTTCTCGTTTTCCTTCTGAACGTGTAACTCAAACACCTGTGGAGGGACAGCATCACGTTGTTGAAAAGTTACAGCGCAGTCCTACTATTCTGGACTGGTCGTGGTAGTACAATTAAATGACCACCAAAATCGCCAGTGGAACCGCGCGACCGCTACGGTCGCAGGTTCGAATCCTGCCTCGGGCATGGGTGTGTGTGATGTCCTTAGGTTTAAGTAGTTCTAAGTTCTAGGGGGCTGATGACCTCAGATGTTAAGTCCCATAGTGCTCAGAGCCATCATCAAAATCGCCAGACATTACACTATTAGAGTTTTATTTATGGGGTTGGATGAAGTCTGAGGTGTACAAACGAAAATGAATGCGTGAAATCAACTGTTTGATCAAATCATGGACTCTACTATCCACATTAGAGAACGTGCAGAGGCACTGAGACAAGAAATAAAACATTATTGACACCAGTGCTTACTAATTTAAGTTATATATTACAGGTATGTTCCTAACAAGTGTTATGTTCATATGCAGATGTAATTGTGATTTTTTGTTTTATACTCTCTGATCGTAAAGTGAAAAAATTTTTAACTTCTAGCACTGAAGATGGTCACTAAGTGACAGAAAATCGATTTTGCGATAATAAACAAAAATATACGACCAATGCTGTCTCTCCTTTCAAGTATACACATTATCTGGTCGTAGTGCACAGGACACTATGGAGTCGCCAATCAATAAAATTTTGCCTAGCTGGGCTTGTGCAGCGTATTTTAAATACAAGAAGTTAAAAATCAAGCTGGCGATCACAAGTCAACATATCCAGTTCAACAAAGAGTGTATTAAGAAAAATGTTACCCCACGGTATGTACAGAGTTATTTTAATAGACGAAGGCAAATGTGCGCAGTGACAATGAAAAAATGCGAACTGGTTTTGATGAGAAGTGAAATTAGGAAACTGTTTTTTAAAAAAAGTGTTATTAATTCTCAGCTGTTCGAAGCACACGCCAATTTGGGTGAACTTGTCTCTCCTTTAACCTTAGATTTGCTACTCTCAAGAGTGAATGAGATTGTGTATAATGTAGTTAGCAAAGTAAGAGCTAAACATGTCAAAAAAATAGCTAAGCTAATGGGACAAGGGAAAAGACAAATGTTAAATGGCGAACATAAATATAACTTCTATGCTAGAGTTAAAAATTTAACGGATATAGTATTTAATCAGGAAGAAAATGAACTTTTGAGTAAGGGTTTAAAGTACAACATACATAAACAATTGGATAGTAGGGCAATTAAGAATGCACTAGTGCAGGTAAAATTCGCGATGGATAGTTGCAAAATAAATAAGGTAGAACAGAATAAAATGGCTGTAGCGGTAGAAAAGCTATTAAAGAACGAGGTAGAAAAAGAAAATAACCAAAACAGGAGGGATCATTTGACAGTAAAAAGCTTGAATAATAAATTACAAGAAAGTAATGCAATTGTCACAAAGGCAGACAAAGGGAATTCTGTTATTATTGTTACAAAAGAAATGTATGTAGAAAAAACTTTACAATTTTTTCAAGAAAACGGTATTACATCAATTGCGAGAGACCCAACGAATGAGATTCAAAGAAAGTTAAATGAGAAACTTAAATCACTTTCAAATGTAATAGCCCCTCGTGAGATACAGTATCTCAAGGTAATGAATCCAAAAATTCCTAAGCTACGATCACAATTCAAGGTTCATAAGCAATCTAATCATATTAGGCCGGTAGTTGATGGGAGAGGAGGCCCGTTGGTGAATATTGCGAAAAAATGCCTAACTATTTTGAATAAACATTATAAATTTGTGCAACCGTTCTCGATTAAAAATAGTACCCAATTAGTAGAGAAAATAAAAGATATACCTATTACAGACACTATGACGTTTCTTTCGCTGGACATTGTCAATTTATATATGAATATCCCGATTGAGGAAACAATACAAATTATTGACGCTAATCTCAGAAACCACAGTAATATGTCCAGCGTGGAAATAAATGAGTTCATAGAACTATTATCATTCTGCTTAAAGTATAACTACTTCACATTTAACGACAAAATTTATGTCCAAAAGGACGGACTCAGCATGGGAAACTCTGTGTCAGGGATTATGGCAGACATCTTTATTAACTATCTTGAATTGAAATTACTAAAAGATTTTCCAACATTAGCTAAAAAGATCGTATACTACTATAGATATGTAGACGACACGCTATTGCTTATTAATGGCAGTCAATCTGATATTGACGAAGTCGTCTGTACATTTAATGGCTTACACAATAAAATTGCTTTCACAGTTGAAAAAGAACAGAATGGAGTCATTAATTTTTTAGACCTAACCATTAGAAGGGAAAATGGAAAACATACATTTGACATTTACAGAAAATCAACATTCACAGATATCATCTTAGATTATGGTTCACAACACCCTGACCAACACAAGAAAGCGTTATTCCACTTTGCATTTCATCGTATGTTCCGATTACCATTATCTAATGAAAACCATGAGAAAGAGTTAAACATAGTTAAACAAATTGCAGGAAATAATAATTACCCGTTGAAATACGTCATGAACATTTATGAGATGGTATCCAAAAAATATAGTAAAGATAATTTAAGTCAGAATGAGACAAGCGAAACTAAAAATCAAAAATTTATCACATTGCCTTTCTATGGTCCCATTAGCAATAAAATTGCCAGAGTATTCAAGAAGAGGAATATTAATGTAGGTTTCTCGACGACGAACAGACTAGGCGTGCTTTTAAGGAATAACAAATGGTTCAAATGGCTCTGAGCACTATGGGACTCAACTGCTGAGGTCATTAGTCCCCTAGAACTTAGAACTAGTTAAACCTAACTAACCTAAGGACATCACAAACATCCATGCCCGAGGCAGGATTCGAACCTGCGACCGTAGCGGTCTTGCGGTTCCAGACTGCAGCGCCTTTAACCGCACGGCCACTTCGGCCGGCTAAGGAATAACAATCATGAACGCAACGTCTTACATGAATCAGGTGTTTACAAACTTATGTGTGCCACGTGTAATGCAGGTTACATAGGGCAAACCGGACGAAAATTAGAAACAAGGTTCCGTGAGCACGTTGCACTGGAGAGGAAAGATATTGCTGAAAAATCGAATTTCGCAGTCCATCTGGTAGCAACTGGTCATACAACTCCAGATTTGACATCGCAATTGAAGTTGTTGCACAAGGGTAAAAAAAGGTCGCTTCCTCGACCTTATGGAAGAGATGGAGATCTTTTGTCATAATAAAGCTCCAGATATCGCGCTACTTAACGAGCAAACGATATCGAGAAGCACACATTTTTGGGAATTCTTCTCCGATTTCCTATGAAAAAAGTCAACTTGTGACCAATTATCACAATTAGCAATTCGTAGTCAGTTGCTTGTTATCCCTTATATACAACGCCTCAGTCATAGTTGCTACGAGAACACTTACAATGGCCGCTATTCCAACTATCTCAACACATAGACACATATGTTTCGGTTTGTTTTAATAACATTACTAATTTCGGTTTTTAAAAAAGATGCTCCTTTTTTGTTCCGTAATTTGCAGAACTTATGGACGCCTACTGAACATAATTTTACTACAGTCGACATCTCGTAGGCGTTGACACAAAGTAATACGAACCGGTTATCACTTTACGTAATTATTTTTAATGTATGTTAACAATTCCTTTGCTGTTTGAATAAGTGCTGGATATCGTGCATAGCCTATGTTTAATTTCTCTAAAGTACGATGTATATTTTTGGTATAAGTGGCACTATTACCTGTCCTCCTCATGATGGTTTCTCGATGTTTGATGTATACTACCTGTTCGCACCTTATATTTTCAAATTTATTTCAAATACACAATTAGAATTATAGGTACTTCTTAAGTCTGCTTGTATTTCATATGGGTCCCACTGCTACTATAAGTTATGTAAAATCAAATTAGTTTATTAATATTCAAAACCGGTTGCTTGGCAACTTCATTACTACAAAATTGTTAAGGCTTTCGTGGCCACTTGTTGACAAACTGCCTATTGGCTTCTGTCTCGGGTTCTTCGGCCGACGTTCATCTAATGATTTTTCTGACGTTTCGCCAGCACGAGTGGCTGGCATTGTCAAAGCTTCACCCTCCATTGCCGGTGGTGAACTGGAGGCGAGTTCGCGGCCGCAGACGATATGTACCTGGCGCGCCAACGTCCGAGGGCTTCTCCGCGGTCATTTCCGGTGCGGTTCTCCTCTTGCTACCTGCGACGGTCGTTCGCTGCAGTACGGGAAGCCAGGATCCGTTTACCTTAAGGCTTTCCTCTTTCTTGTTGAAACTGTTCGCGTGTTTTTGGATTTCTACAGCTTCTCTGAACAAGCGCGTGTGATAGTGCTTCTCTACAGCCAGAACTTCCGTGTCGGCGAATTTTATAATGTGGTCGGTCTCATTCAGTGCGTGCTCTGCCACGGCTGATTTCTCCACCTGCCCCAACCTGCAATGTCGCTTATGCTCTTTGATCCTGGTGTTAATGGATCGTCCAGTCATTCCGACATAAACTTTTCCGCATGTGCAAGGTATGCGGTATATTCCCGACATTGCAAGTGGGTCTCTTTTCTCCTTCGCCGATCTAAGACACTCTTTGATCTTCCTTGTCGGTTTGAAAATCGTCTTTACGCCATGTTTGCGCAATATACGGCCGATTCTGTCCGTCACTCTGGGAATGTATGGCAGAAAGGCCGTAAGGAACCAGAAAAAGAAATGTCGGGTACGGCCTTTCTGCCATACATTCCCAGAGTGACGGACAGAATCGGCCGTATATTGCGCAAACATGGCGTAAAGACGATTTTCAAACCGACAAGGAAGATCAAAGAGTGTCTTAGATCGGCGAAGGAGAAAAGAGACCCACTTGCAATGTCGGGAATATACCGCATACCTTGCACATGCGGAAAAGTTTATGTCGGAATGACTGGACGATCCATTAACACCAGGATCAAAGAGCATAAGCGACATTGCAGGTTGGGGCAGGTGGAGAAATCAGCCGTGTCAGAGCACGCACTGAATGAGACCGACCACATTATAAAATTCGCCGACACGGAAGTTCTGGCTGTAGAGAAGCACTATCACACGCGCTTGTTCAGAGAAGCTGTAGAAATCCAAAAACACGCGAACAGTTTCAACAAGAAAGAGGAAAGCCTTAAGGTAAACGGATCCTGGCTTCCCGTACTGCAGCGAACGACCGTCGCAGGTAGCAAGAGGAGAACCGCACCGGAAATGACCGCGGAGAAGCCCTCGGACGTTGGCGCGCCAGGTACATATCGTCTGCGGCCGCGAACTCGCCTCCAGTTCACCACCGGCAATGGAGGGTGAAGCTTTGACAATGCCAGCCACTCGTGCTGGCGAAACGTCAGAAAAATCATTAGATGAACGTCGGCCGAAGAACCCGAGACAGAAGCCAATAGGCAGTTTGTCAACTTCATTACTGTTTTATCAACCTGTGAATGTACGTATGGGTTCTGACCCAGTGCTTATGCGGAAGCGTACAACCAGTGATGGGACGAATGATATGTACATTATCACGCCGTTAAATATGCTAACAAAATTGTTTATCCACACCTACAAACATTTTTGTAATGAACATTGTGTATCACGGCGTTTTCATTATTAAGTAATGGCAGTTTCGTACTGTTATTATTTTTTTATATATTTGACTCCTTAGTCTTAACGTAACATTTTACGTAAATCACGAACGTTGTACTTCTAACTTCCCACGCCAGATGGTGGGTATTATGTTTTTTTTTAAAAGCCTGTGTTACACCTCATTTCATTTTATTCATTTATTATTCTTTTTCATTATCTTTTGCTCTTTTATATGTCCTGCACTCTGACAACTTATCATCGATCTGTTTTATGTTTTATAAGTTTGTAAAAAACAATACGCCAATGTATTTTAGATATTTCCTTCCCCCTTCGTCTGCTATGTGTTGTACGTACATTTTAAATTTGAATTACTGCACGATTCACAAATGCACAAGAGTTATTTAGTGTTAATATCTCGCAAAACCAGTAATATTATGTCTTCACGTGACACATGTCACATAGAGGGCGTGTCAAGCCCCGTCACACCGAGGTCTGCTGAACAAGTGCATGTAAACAGCGACCTCAGTCTATGTGATCGCCGTAAGCTTATTGACACCAGTGCTTACTAATTTAAGTTATATATTACAGGTATGTTCCTAACAAGTGTTATGTTCATATACAGACGTAATTGTGATTTTTTGTTTTATACTCTCTGATCGTATTGTAAAAAAAATTTTAACTTCTAGCACTGAAGATGGTCACTAAGTGACAGAAAATCGATTTTGCGATAATAAATAAAAATATACGACCAATGCTGTCTCTCCTTTCAAGTATAATAAAACAAGTTCCCCAAATAGTGCACAAATTCATTGAAGTTCATGATGGGAAATTCGAACATTTCTTGTGAACAATACAACAGTCGTAATGTGACGTGTAGGCTAATGTTAAGAGGTGAATGTGTTAAAAATAAGTATTTTTCAAATGATGTTTTGAAAAACGCATGTTTTAATGTTCACCAACGTTTGTTCAGGTGAACATGTGTGAACCTGACGATATACTGAATACTACAGAAAATAAGTAACAATGTCCGTTAGATGTGTTCTATCTAGGAAACAATTCGGAATAGGGTACATGTTCGTATGAAGTTTGTTGCTTCAAATGATCGTTCCTTTCGTATCATTGAATACTGACTATTCTTGCTGGGACACCCTGTATATACCGCGCATGCCAAGATTCTGAATATTTTGACTGGAGAGTATGGAATTAATCCAAACAAGTTGAGCATTACGAAGGTGTACGATAAGTTCCAGAAGACAAGAAGTGTGGCAGATGCAGCCAGGAGTGATCGACCTAAAGTGCAAACTCCGGAAATACGATATTGCAGTGCCTGTGTTACTTTGAATGCATCGTAATTCAGAGTAACAGACGCACTGCAATATCGTATTTATCCGCCGACATCGGGCAAGCGACTTTCAAGTAAAATGTCTCACCTGTACGGCAATATAAATAATGGATGTACGAGTACAGGTTGTTGACGCATGGTTGACGACATACGGAAGTTTGCGGTTGGCTGTGAGCCGTGCACGGATAGCCAGTTGGTAAGGCGACCGCTCGCGATAAGCGGCAAAACTAGGTTCGAGTACTGGTCCGGTACAAATTTTCACTGCCGTAATTCCATTACACAGCTGATGGTTATCCATATTCGACATTGCGAATGTATTTAACGTATAACATCAGAAACGTTGGTCGACGTGCAGGCGTCATAGTCTTTGTGTCGTAGAAAATTGGTGCAATGCCTATGTAGCAGTCCGGTCTCTCTATTGGTAGTTCCCCTAGGCTATTGCGCAGGTGCTTAAATGAACATCCATACATAAGACATGTTGCTCATGAGTTGTTATCGGTAGATAATGAGAATGCGTCGTTTTCTGCCAGTGGCTCGCGTCATCTGACTGAGTTTGGTGTGATGAGGCAGAGTCCCGCCTGAAAGCTCAGAATTCAGGCTTATGGGCTACGGAAACTGCTATTCAGTTGCATAAGGGGGTAGATACAGTAATCATGGCCAAAAAATCACATTATCACTTCTGCATGAATAAATCTATGTGTCTGGTGTTCAATGCTACATAGGCGAATCCTCATCACATTCTTTCATGCTACAATGAACAGCGAACAGTGAGAGCTATGAAGGTTGCTACTTACAGGACTTATTCACGTACAATTCCCAAACTGCACAAAAAAATTGAATGATGTGTTCCTGCAATTGCTCAACAAACATTACAACATGCGTTTGAGAATATGCAACATTGTATTCAATCATGCGAACGGCATAATTGACGCCATTTTCAACGACTTTGGTAATTTAGGCATTTTTTTGTAAGACTGTGTTATTTTTAAACATCCCGTGTATTTAGAATTTTTTTCCTGGCACTGGATGTGAGTCACGAAGTGAACACCTATTGCTCTTTCCGATGGTTAAAGTGATAGGAAATGGAAGTTTTGTGGTAAAGGATTGACTTAAAATTCTTCTCCGGTTGCATGTCCAGTCGATGGCATCGTCACTGTCAATCTGACTTTTAACTTATTTGAACACATTAGTTACTCGGTCGTAAGTCTGATGTGGTCCGCCACAAATTCCTCTTTTGTGCCAACCTTTTCACCTGAGAGCAGCCTACATCCTACACGATCTAACATCTAAGATTCAGGATTCTTCTGTAACACCATTTCAATTCATCTCTTGTTCGTACTATTTATCGTCTGCGTTTCACTTCCGTATATGTTTACGCTCCTAACAAATGGTTTCCAACACTAGTATTTATATTCCATTTTTTAAAACCTCTTAATCAGAAATGCATTTTATTTTTCAGCCCAGATAGCTAAACCCATCTACTACTTATAATATATCATTTCTTAATGTAATTCCATCAGCATCAGAGGATATAATTCGACTCACCTGCATTACACTTGTTTTGCTTTGGCTGATGTTCATTTTATAGCCTTTTTTCAAGACACTATCCATTTCCTTCGACAGATCACCGGTTAACTTTACCGTCTGTGACAGACTTACAAGATGACTAGCAAACCAAAATTTTTTATTTCTTCTCCCTGACCTTTAATTCCATGCTGCAATATGCTTTAACTGCACATATTAGATAATTTTTCTCCCGTACGTTTTATCAATGGTAACTTGAGAATTTCGAAGAATGTATTCCAGTCAACACTGTTTTTTAAATCTAAAAATACTATTAATAAGGGTTTGCCTTTTTTTTTAACTTGTACACTGAGAAAAGTCGTGGGGCCAGTATTGCTGTGCGTATTCTTATATCTGTCCGCAACGTAAGATGTTCTTCACTCAGGCCAGCTTCTAATAGTCGCTCTGTCCTTCCGTAGGTAATTCGTGTTGACTTACTAAAGTGACGGTTCAGTAATACTCACACTCATTGGCGCTACCGTCTTTTATTTGACATTATTACGTTCTGAGTGTATTTTCCTGACTCGTACATCCCGCATACCAGTTGGACTAGTTTTTTCGTGGCTGTTCTTCCACGGATTGTTCTAAGTAAGTTTCGTCTACTCAAGGCGCCTTGTTTCGTCTTTGGTCTTTCAGTGGTCTGCCAATTTCTTCTCGTAGTGTCGCAGCCCCAATCTCATTTCAACCACTTTCTCTGCAGTTTCCACTGTATTGTCTTCAAGTTTCTTTCCGTTATATAAGGATTTGTAAGTTGTCTTTTAGCCTAGTTGTTCCTATGATGCCTTTATCCTTTCATGTCCAGAAGCTACCCATTCTTCTTCAAATGTATATCTTTTGCCTGCTTCAGTCAGCCGTTGCCTAATGGTACCTTTGAAAATCCCAAGCACTTTTGGTTGTTTCAAATTATACAGATTCCATGTCCTTTATTTCCCATTTTTCTGTAGTTGATTCAGTCATAATCCGCCTTTCATAAATAACAAATTATAGTCGGAGTCCGTATCTGCTCCCGGACATGTTTTGCTGTTTAAAATATGGTTTATACATTCATGTCGTACCATTATGTAATTTATCTGAAACTTTGTAGTGCCACTAGCTTTGTTCCACGCCTCAAACCGTCTTTTATGATTTTTAAACCACATGTTAGCTATGTGTCATGCCACACTTTTGGCATTTGCTCCGATGAAGAACAGATGAAGCTAAATGACTAATGTCCTTTATTGTGATTAAATATTTGTCAGTCTCATCGATAAATTGAAAATACATGGACACCAGAGTGCAAAATTCCTTTCCGATTAACATTTCCTCACGTATTACGTTTCCCAACCAAAACTTAGATATTTCTAATACTGTATTATTGCTGACATTTGACGTAGTCCTCGTTCATTATCTCAGAGTTCCTTGGCACACTCCAGAACTTTTCTGCCTTGGACTACGATTCTAAGATACAAAACACACGGGGCTTCAACTCTTCTGCCACTTTTAAAACTTGCTGGCACTTCTCATTGTGTTTATCTGTACTATTCTTATTACTCCTATCTCCGTTGTGGATAATACAGTAAGTATGTATTGGGCAATCTTGCAATAGTCGTCCGTAATCTGATGCTATGTCACCAGAAATTGCTTGTACAACGTATCTACATCTATACTCCGCAAACCACCTTGCGGTGTGCGGCGGAGAGTACTTTGTGTACCACTGTCGGTTATCCCCTTTCCGCCGGCCGGAGTGGCCGAGCGGTTAAAGGCGCTACAGTCTGGAACCGCACGACCGATACGGTCGCAGGTTCGAATCCTGCCTCGGGCATGGATGTGTGTGATGTCCTTAGGTTAGTTAGGTTTAAGTAGTTCTAAGTTCTAGGGGACTCATGACCACAGCAGTTAAGTCCCATAGTGCTCAGAGCCATTTGAACCATTTTTTATCCCCTTTCCTGTTCCAGGCGCGAGTAGTTCGCGGGAAGAATGTTTGCCAGTAAGCCTTGGAGTGGTCTCGAATCTCTCTAAATTTATCTTCATGGTCTTTTCACGAGATATACGTAGGAGGAAGCAATATATTTGTTGACTCTTCTAGAAACGTACGCTCTCGGAACCTTAACAGCTGACCATACCGTGATGCAGAATGCCTCTCTTGCGGCGTTTGCCACTAGAGTTGGTTGAGCATCTGCGTCACGCTTTCGCGCTTGCTAAATAAACCTGTAACGAAACACTCTGCTCTTTTTTGGATATTCTCTACTTCCTCTACCAGTCCTAACTGCTACGCATCCCACAGTGACGAGCAATATTCTAGTATAGGTTGAACGAGTGTTTTGTACGATACTTCCGTTACTGATGGACTACAGTTCCTGAGGATTCTTCCAATGAATTTCAGTCAGGCTTCTGTCTTACTAGCGATTAATCTTATGCCGTAGGTCAAAATGGTTCAAATGGCTCTGAGCGCTATTGGACTTAACATCTTAGGTCATCAGTCCCCTAGAACTTAGAACTACTTAAACCTAACTAACCTAAGGACATCACACACATCCATGCCCGAGGCAGGATTCGAACCTGCGACCGTAGCAGTCCCACGGTTCCGGACTGCAGCGCCTAGAACCGCACCGCCACTGCGGCCGGCTGTCGTAGGTCAACTTAAAATATCTCCGAACGCATCCTCCTAGATATTTTATGGTAGTAACCGCCTTCAGCGATTGTTCTACAATTGTATAATTATACAATAAGGTATCTTTTTGTCTATGTAATCACAATATGTTTCAGTGATTGATCTGTAGTTGGGTGATCATACAACAAAGAATTTTTCTGTCTATGTATTCGCAATACGTTACACTTGTTTATGTTGTGGGTTAATTGCCACTCCCTGCACCCAGCGTGCTCCTCTGCAGGTTTTCCGACATTTATCCACAATTTTCTAGCGTCACGACTTTTCTGTATACAACAGATTATTGCAGATGTGTATCTGCTCACAGAAACTACTCTGGATTCGCAGAGTAGAGCTCAAATACCCCTTGGCCATCCACGTAAAGGTAGCTTCTGTATAGGAGAAGACCACCGCCGGCTTCATCTTCCCTCTGAGATTCTTCTACTTCAGCAGTGATCTCGATGTCAAAGGCCTCGCCTTTCCCCGACATTTCGTTAGTTAGTTACATGTTCCGCAGATCATTTGTACGATTTTTATCGAAATGTCCGGGAGATAGTCATTTTGATGTATGGGTAGAGGTTATACTTGGTAATCGGACTAAACTATTAATTGGGTCGTTTTACCCCGCGACTCAGAAGATGTAGTTGCTGAACAGTTCAAAGAAAACTTGAGTCTCATTTCAAATAGGTACCCCACTCATACAATTATAGTCGGTGGTGACTTTAATCTCCGGCGATGTGCTGGAAACATTATACGTTTAAAGCCGGTGGCAGGCATAAAATGTCATCCGAAATTGTACTGAATGCTTTCTCAGAAAATTATTTTGAACAATTAGTTCACGAGCCCACTCGAAACGTAAATGGTTGCGAAAGCATACTTGACCTCTCAGCAACAAATAGTGAGTGTAGCGACGAATACAGGGATTAGCGACCACAAGGCAGTAAATGCTAGGCTCCTACAACCATCAAAAAGAAGCGCAAAGTATATCTATTTAAAAAAGCTGATAAGATTGCTCTTAACGCCTTTTTAAGAGACAGTCTGCACTCCTTCCGATATGATCATGTAAGCTTAGAAAAGTTATGGAATGACTTCAAAGAGTTATTATCGACAGCATTTGAGAGATATATACCATATAAATTAATAATAAATTAATAGGTGATGGTACTGATACCCCATGGTACTCAAACTGGTCAGATCGCTGTTGCAGAAGCAGCAAAAAAAGCATGCCAAATTAAAAAGAACGCAAAATCCCCAACACTGGCCAAGTTTTTGCAGAAGTTCGAAATATAGTGCGTACTTCAATGCGAGATGCTTTCAGTAATTTCCACAACCAAACTCTGTCTCGAATTCTGGCAGAAAACCCAAAGAGATTCTGGTCATACATAAAGCACATCAGTGGCAGGACGCAGTCAGTATCTTCACTGAGCGATAACAACGGCGAAGTCACTGATGACAGTGCCACTAAAGCAGAGTTATTAAACACGATTTTCCGAAACTCCTTCACCAAAGAACACGAAGTAAATATTCCTGAATTCCAATCAAGAACAACTGCCAAGATGAGAAACATAGAAATATACATCCTCGGTGTAACAAAGCAGCTTCAATCACTTAATAAAAGCAAAGCTTTCGGTCCAGATGGTATATCAGTCCAAGTTCCTCTCAGAGTATGCTGATACAATAGCTCCATATTTAGCAGTTATATACAACCGCTCGCTCACAGAAAGATCCGTACCTATAGACTGAAAAATTGCTCAGTTCACACCAATACCCAAAAATGGAAGTAGGAGTAATACGTTGAGTTACAGGCCCATATCACTTGAGTAGGGTTTTGGAACATATACTGTATTCGAACATTATGAAGTACCTCGAAGAAAACGATTTATTTCCACGCAGTCAGCACGCATTCAGAAAATATCGTTCTTGCGAAACACAACTAGCTCTTTATACTCATGACGTAGTGAGTGCTATCGACAGGCAATGCCAGATTGATTCCATATTTTTAGATTTTTCCAGAAGGATTTCGACACTGTTCCTCACAAACGTCTTCTAACCAAACTGCGTGCCTATGGAATATTGCCTCAGTTGTGCGACTGGATTCGTAATTTCCTGTCAGAAAGGTCACAGTTTGTAGTAATAGACGGAAAGTCATCGAGTAAAACAGAAATAATATCCGGCGTTCCCCAAGGAAGTGTTATAGGCTCTCTATTGTTCCTGATCTACACTACTGGCCATTAAAATTGCTACACCAAGAAGAAATGCAGATGATAAACGGGTATTCATTGGGCAAATGTATTATACTAGAACTGACATGTGATTACATTTTCACGCAATTTGGGTACATAGATCCTGAGAAATCAGTACCCAGAACAACCACCCTGGCCGTAATAACGGCCTTGATACGCGTGGGCGTTGAGTCAAACAGAGATTGGATGGCGTGTACAGGTACAGCTGCCCATGCAGCTTCAACACGATACCACAGTTCATCAAGAGTAGTGACTGGCGTGTTGTGACGAGCCAGTTGATCGGCCACCATTGACCAGACGTTTTCAATTGGTCAGAGTTCTGGACAATGTGCTGACCCGGGCAGCAGTCGAAGATTTTCTGTGTCCAGAAAGGCCCGTACAGGGCCTGCAACATGCGGTAGTGCATTATCCTGCTTAAATGTAGGGTTTCGCAGGGATCGAATGAAGGGTAGAGCCACGGGTCGTAACACATCTGAAATGTAACGTCCACTGTTCAAAGTGACGTCAATGCGAACAAAAGGTGACCGAGACGTGTGACCAATGGCACCCCATACCATCACGCCGGGTGATACGCCAGTATGCCGATGACGAATACACGCTTCGAATGTGCGTTCACCGCGATGACGCCAAACACGGATGCGACCATCATGATACTGTAAACAGAACCTGGATTCATCCGAAAAAATGACGTTTTGCCATTCGTGCACCCAGGTTCGTCGTTGAGTACACCATCGCAGGCGCTCCTGTTTGTGATGCAGCGTCAAGGGTAACCGCAGCCATGGTCACCGAGCTGATAGTCCATGCTGCTGCAAACGTCGTCGAGCTGTTCGTGCAGATGGTTGTTGTCTTGCGAACGTCCCCATCTGTTGACTCAGGGATCGAGACGTGGCTGCACTATCCGTTACAGCCATGCGGATAAGATGCCTGTCATCTCCACTGCTAGTGATACGAGGCTGTTGGAATTCAGCACGGCGTTCCGTATTACCGTCCTGAACCCACTGATCCCATATTCTGCTAACAGTCATTGGATCTCGACCAACGCGAGCAGCAATGTCGCGATACGATAAACCGCAATCTGATCTTTATCAAAGTCGGAAACGTGATGGTACGCATTTCTTCTCCTTACACGAAGCATCACAACAACGTTTCACCAGCCAACGCCGGTCAACTGCTGTTTGTGTATGAGAAATCGCTTGGAAACTTTCCTCATGTCAGCACGTTGTAAGTGTCGCCACCGGCGCCAACCTTGTGTGAATGCTCTGAAAAGCTAATCATTTGCATATCACAGCATCTTCTTCCTGTCAGTTAAATTTCGCGTCTGTAGCACGTCATCTTCATGGTGTAGAAATTTTAATGGCCAGTAGTGTATATTGACGACATAGGAGACCATCTCAGTAGCCGCCTTAGATTGTTTGCAGATATGCTGTCATTTACCGTCCTGTAAAGTCATCAAATGACCAAACCGAATTGCCAAATTATTTAGATAAGATATCTGTATGGTGCGAAAAGTGGCAATTGACCCTGAATATAGAAAAGTGTGAAGTTATTCGCATGAGCACTAAAAGAGCTCCCCTAAGTTTCGATTACGCGATACGTCGCACAAATCTGAAGGCTGTTAATTCAACTAAATACTTAGCGATTACAATTACAAATACCCTAAATTGGAACCATCACATAGATAATGTTGTGGGTAGAGCCAACCAAAGGCTGCGATTCATTGGCAGAACACTTAGAAGGTGCAACAGGTCTACTAAAGAGACTGCTTACACCACGCTTGTCCGCCCTATATTGGAGTATTGCTATGCGGTGTGGGATCCGCATCAGATGGGACTGACGGATGACATCGAAAAGGTACAAAGAAGGGCATCTCGTTTTGTATTATCGCGAAGTAGGGGAGATAGTGTTACACACACGATACGTGAATTGGAGTGGCAATCATTAGAACATAGGCATTTTTCGTTGCGACGGGTTTTTCTCATGAAATTTCAATCACCAGTTTTCTCCTCATATTGCGAAAACATTCTGTTGGAACCCATCTACATAGGGAGAAATGATCATCACTATAAAATAAGAAAAATCAGGGGTCGCACAAAAAAATTTAAGTACGCGTTTTTCCCGCGCGCCGTTTGAAAGTGGAACGGTAAAGAGACAGCTTGAAGTTGGTTCATTGAACCCTCTGCCAGGCACTTTATTGTGAATAGCAGAGTAATCACGTAGACGTAGACGTTAAAGGCTACTTATAGCTAATCTGCTTATAAGTATAATTGCATGATTGCATTTTCAGGTTATTAAATAGCACAGTTGCTTCAAATTCAGAAGAATGGACACATTAGTCTCTAATAGTATTCACGTAATTAGTGATACACTTAAATTTAGTAACTGTTGTTAGGTACACATTCTACTAGTTTTTAATTAGAGTTTCCTCTATGGAATAGGAATTGCCCGGAAGAAACGATTTACATTAAGCTAAAATTTTGCTTTTTTATTAGTCAGATATATTACGTTATTAGGGAAATGATCACAGATTTTTCTAGCTGCGTATCAAATTCCTTTCAGAGCCACTGGCAGCTCTAATAACGTGTAATACAGGTCATTTCTTCTTCAAGTGTTGTATCCCCGAACATTCTACTAGTACATAATATAATTCTCCAATTCTAATAGATTATTTATGACGAACTTTACTAACACATTAATGAGAGGAGATATGCAATATATGTTATGATGTTGATTTTTGCTAGGAAATGTAGATGAATTT
Organism: Schistocerca nitens; assembly: GCF_023898315.1. Lineage (NCBI taxonomy): Eukaryota > Metazoa > Arthropoda > Insecta > Orthoptera > Acrididae > Schistocerca > Schistocerca nitens. The sequence continues at coordinate 915,450,768 of NC_064616.1, forward strand.
AATTGTTTGAGCAGCTCACTAATATGTTTCTTACCAGTTCAAGTTTTCATCAACATGTACACCAAAAAATATGGAACATTCGACCCTCTTTACTGACTCCTGCCCATGTGCTACATGAATTGTTGATGTTATTATACGCTGTTGTTGTGGTCTTCAGTCCAGACACTGGTTTGATGTAGCTCTCCGTGCTGCTTTATCTTGTACAAGCTTCTTCATCTCTGACTAACTACGTATTATTACATATAACTGAATATACTTTAGTTTTCTTTTCAAAATCAAGGGCGACTACATTTTGAGTGTACAGTTCAATATATTGTTAAAAAAATATTAACGATTTATTGTGCTGCTTCATCTCTAATGGGATTATTATAACTCTAGTGTTATCTGCAGGAAGTATTAACACCACCTGATGATTTTTTTGTGGTTATGGCTTTCAGCGATAGATAAAAGAAAATGAAAGACCTACGTGATGTGCAGTACTTTCCCCGGAAATATACATTTCGCATTTCGGTTCTGAAGTTAACAAATGCGTCAATAAATCAAAACATAATATTGATTGATCCTTGTTGATGTACTATGTAATGTATGAAGTGCATCTGTTGCTGATCTCAGGCACGTATATTTTCCAGAATACGTTATTTGTAAATCATACGCAAATATTGTATTTGGCTGCAGTCTGGAAACTCATGTCAAGACTTTCCTGGAATATGGGCGATACTAATTACAACTAAAAAGGTGGTTTAAAAAGAGAAAATTGTATTTACTTTTTCCATGTATAATTCATTAACGGATAATGCTTTCGAAATTAAAGATAATCATCAGTATGCAAGTTTACAAATATAGCAGTGACTAAACGATGCGCGATATCACATCTCACTGTCTTTCTAACGTGCTTGTAAAAAAAATCAGTTACAGCATCCAAGTTATAAGCTGAAAATATTATCGTGGACAGCCACTCAACTACTGACGATGCGGATTTTACTTCTGTGCGCATGCTAAGGCTAGCAGAGCCCTTAAAAAATTGAAAATACTCTTCTCTCGATATAGGAAGGATGAAACGCCGCAGGTCTTGTTATGAAGGATTATTTCATATTTGTTCTTCGAATTGGAAAGAGTGTATGCGAGGAGATCCCCAGAATGCAAACGCCGCGACTGAGTGCGAAATTAAAGTCTGGGTTTGAAAATCAATCACGTTTTGGTGGAATATTGAAATTGCAATCGTCAGAAAAAAATCTATCGTTCACCATCTACCGATTTGAGACTAAAACAGGGAGAATTGGAGAAAATCTCGCACAGTTCGACCTGTGAGCCATCACTTGTGCGTCAGTAATGCCGTTATGTAACAGGCCAGAAGTTCTGGTTAGAGGTAGCAGCGAATGTCTGCACGTCTTACAAGCTAGAGATATTTCTAGCTAGAGGTCAAACCTGTTCCTAAGTCCTATAAATATTTTCTGTTCAGTTAGCGAAGTGAATTAGCTCAGAAGGGTATGAAATTTGTTCTGAAGCTGTCAAATAGTTTATAAAACTAATAATTAAGTTCTCTGTAAGAACTTGTTCTGAAGCTGTCAAATATTTTATAAAACTAATAATTAGGTTCTCTGTAAAAATCTATTTAAGAAAGTTTGAGGTCCCCATTGCACTATCATAATCTGTCCACAGTTCCTTAGTCGACACTACTAAAAATGTTAGGAATCATTACAAAACCAGTTATTCCTATGATTAAGAAACAATAACCAGATAGGATATGTGTTTATCGACAGAAGTAAAGCAATAACTAAAACAAAATATTTTTGTCGCACAGTGAAATTATGCAACAAAGTACCTGTGGAGCTTAAAGGAATTCCTAAAAGAGAAAAAAGATATAAAACACATTAGTAAAACATACCATTAAAATGTGAAGAGGACTTAAACTAACCAATTACAAAACATTATTAGAGATGTTTTCCTAAACATGAAATATGATACACCCAGGTGAGAAGCACTATCTTGATTCCTGGACATTATACTAAGAAGCTGGCGAGTTTTAAAGGTGATGAACTTAGTACGATAACAGTTACTTCATTTGTAACTAAACAAAAAGAAAACTGGACCTTTTACGTAACGATACCAATAAACACTTCTTAAAGGAGAGCCTTTTCTAATAGCGTTACATGTTTTCGCCGACCACGTCCTGATATTAAGGGACACGATGTGTTTTACAGTAATGGGATTATCAGGAATTTGGACTTATGACTATAGAATACAGGTTGTAGAAATAAATTGGTGCGGCTTAAACAGTGAATCCACTCTGAAGTGGGGGAAGCCGCAACATGGGTCGCCTCAAACCTCACTAAATACGCGCTGGACCAACATGTTGTTAAAGCTGAGCGCTCCTTTAAGGGTAGTGCAATAGCATCAGAAGGACCACGGCAGCGAAAAGTGAAGCATAGAATACCATTTATTTAAGTGGCACCAATCGACCACACAAATTTCTGACGGAACAGCTTAATCCCATCCAAGGTTGAAGTTGCATTCTAATATCCCGGAATAGTAGCACAAGAGCTATAGATACGCAGTAAAGTTTTGAAAAAAAAAATTATCAGAAAGGCGACGAGAAAAGGGATAACTTGGTATAAACTGAAACTAACTGTAAGGAACACAGTCAGTCGGGTAAGGCGTAACATCCTTTTTATTTCGAGAACGGTTCAAATTATCGAGAAGACGTTTTCGACAAATAGTAGTAGGCAGAAGGGCGCGTCATTTTGTTGTACGTTTAACCCTCGTAACGTTTGTATTAACCAAGTTATTGAAAGAATTATGAGGTACGAGATACATTTTCACAGCATTAGAAATCTCTTGGCGTTGGAACTTTCCGCAAAAATATTCGAAAGTATACTAAATTAGAAAGGTAAGACAAATCTGGTGCTGCCTCTACCTCATCGGAACCAGGAATGCAGCATGCAAAGAATCTCTTTACACATGGGTTATTATACATAGCCCGCATCTCGTGGTCGTGCGGTAGCGTTCTCGCTTCCCACGCCCGGGTTCCCGGGTTCGATTCCCGGCGGGCTCAGGGATTTTCTCCGCCTCGTGATGGCTGGGTGTTGTGTGCTGTCCTTAGGTTAGTTAGGTTTAAGTAGTTCTAAGTTCTAGGGGACTGATGACCATAGCTGTTAAGCCCCATAGTGCTCAGAGCCATTTGAACCATTTTTTTATTATACATAGCTCTGAATGTTATCGTAGAACGATGATGCAACTAATAAAACATATCATTGGTGGAGACGCAAAATGAAGATTTTAAGGGGATTGTGCTTCGTAAAGGCCTTTCTAAATTCTTTTTAATGCTTACTTTCCCCTTTTCCGTACAGCTCTGATGGGACACTAATATCAATGACGTCTCTAAATGTTCTCGTACTACAATTCTATAATGTTTTGTTAATATTTTCGTACGTCTTATAGTCCTATTTTGTATATATTACGTTTTCTATAGTTTTGTCACACACATACACCGTGACTTCGTTCAGATGCCACGGAATTGTACGAGGTCACTTAAAACCTAAGTTACACATTATCATGCTAGGCCAAGTAAATTTTATTGAAATCTGCATTATACCTGAAAGTGACACAGATACACGAAAAAATTTTTCAAAACAATCACCAAGTCTCTGTAAATAACGATAGGGAAGTTATACAAATCGTTCAATTTCTCGACGTCAAAATCCGCTTCTTGTTCATGGAACCATTCGAGAACCGCTATGTGAACGTCCTAATCGTCGGAATATCTGCGATTGGTGCGAACCAGTTTCTTGATTTCCTGGACATTTTCGTCTGTGGCCGATGTCGGTAGCCTTCCTTCCCCATCGGCATCACCCACGTCTTGCGGCCTCAGTCAAATGGTTGGCACCATTTCACTACGGCTGTATGTGTGGTATCATTGCCACAGATACTACTACAACGCCGCGCCAACACAAGGTTGGCAGCCCGTCGTCTGCCGAGCACAGCGCACTCTAGCGGGCTGTGCAGCTAGACGGATCTGGAGTGTGCTTCGTTCACTTCTTAGCTAGATTTCAACCTAGGCAGTCGCACTTTCATAATCGGCCCTCAGCCAGTTCTGTAATGAAACTTTCTGGCAGATTAAAACTGTGTGCCCGACCGAGACTCGAACTCGGGACCTTTGCCTTTCGCGGGCAAGTGCTTTACCAACTGAGCTACCGAAGCACGACTCACGCCCGGTACTCACAGCTTTACTTCCGCCAGTACCTCGTCTCCTACCTTCCAAACTTTACAGAAGTTGGTAGAGCACTTGCCCGCGAAAAGCAAAGGTCCCGAGTTCGAGTCTCGGTCGGGCACACAGTTTTAATCTGCCAGGAAGGTTCATATCAGCGCACACTCCGCTGAAGAGTGAAAATCTCATTCTGGCAGTTCTGTAATGTTTGCACTGATTCTCTGAGGAGGGCCCATCAGGCGTAGTCCCTGAGAATATGTTGTAGTAGTTTCTGGTATTCCATGTTACGAGAGTGTCAGCTCATAGCCGCAGCTGCAGTCCTACAAACTACTGAAGATAAGTAATTTCATTGTACTATGTGTTTCTTGAATAATGATCCTTCTCTCTAACAGTGTGCCGTACCGTATACTATTGCAATCTGGACTCCTTCGGCTCCTATCAATTCGGCCTTCTACTTTTTTGCATTTAGTAACGAGCTGAAAACACCCACTCGTTTTGTGCCTCTAAACAGTGAGACACAATAGTATGCGAAATTGCATCTTGTCCATATGCCACCTGAATTTCACGGGGAACCTGTAGACAATGTTAGAAGTTTTGTCCACAAGAATTGTACTGTCCCGTATACTTCGACCTTGGAGTACGCTCACAGTTGCCGCGCCATTTCACTCGAACACTGCGCTGCACCTAATTTCTATACCACACCATAAATGTATCTGCAGGAAACCCAAAACATGTAGTCTCTTCTGACAATGCGTCACTTTTACTGTGGAATGGTTTTTGGTCTTAGCGCGCAACGACATGTGTAACTTTTGAAGTCCCCGCACAGTTTTCGACAGTGCGTATCCACTTCCGTAAGACCACATTCGGTTTATATAACGGATCACTGGTCGAACTGATCGTTAGCCGCCCCAAGTGGAAGATGCGAATTGTTGTACTCCACATTTTAAACCGTTTCTGTGAGCTTTACTCACGATACAGCGTTCATCTTTGACATGCTAATGTAAAAGATGGCACGAGACCAGCTCAGTGTAAAGGCCGATCGATTTGCACGTTTAAATACTTACATTTACGCATATAATCCGATTTCAGTTCTTTCCTTTGTGTCCGAAGAGAAACAAGTGTCTCAGATAAATTCTTCTCGAAAACATGGTGCCAAGAGTTTCACATTACATTTAAACGTGTTTTATGTGTTCAGTGTGCGTCTTGATAGATTTTGAATGTTCGTGCACTGGGTGTCGCGAAAAACATATTTTATGCTATAGTATCAGTTGTGAACAACAGCGGAGTTTTTAATTATTTATTTTGGAAGTTATGAGTCTTACGCATTATGTATTTGGTAATAAGTCGGCGTTTGCGAGCAACTGTTACTCTAGCAAATATCATAACTAACACATGATGTACATTTAGTTTTCCCTTTCAGCAGTTGTTTATATTCTCTGCATTTATCGTAAATTACCGCTATATTCGAGTTGGCTAGCGACTATAACTTCAAAAAATGTTCAGGAAATTAGTTACTTTTGTCCCAGGTTTTTTTGATGGATTAACAGAAATCTTTTTGCGTACTAATGCCTCAGTTCTTAAAGAGAATTAGTAATACTTCTAGCTTAGCAGCTCCAGACATTAAATGAGCATCAGGAAGCATACTTCAGTTATTTACAAACAACCGATTTTAACAGACTTTGCTGTCATCTCCACGTCTTCAAAACTTTACGTTACAAAATGTGTTAATTTTGAGTTGGAGCTCACGCGAAGTAGTCATGTAGATAAAACGTAGCACATAATATAAAGGTTTGTCACAAACAAAACCTTTAATATATATACGATTGTAGTTTCAAAGTTATTTGTTTGTTGTTCAGTAAAACATTGCACTAGCCATAGCGCAGCCCCACTGTCAATGTTAATGCTCTTCTCGAAGGGGGGATGAGTTAACTGACTTTTGTAAGCAGCTGGAAAACGCCGTCACTATTGTCTAATGATAAAAAGCTGCTGTGAATGGGTGAGTTTTGCGGGCTCCCGAGAGCTATGCACCAGAGACACCTGAGGCACTTCAAGTTCTGTCCTCTCCTGTGGACCCTCTCTCCTCTACAGCAAGTACAAGAATCCAACACTACTTGTCCACTTGACTGAGTAGCGTATCAGTGGTACAGTGGAAAGCCTAGGTCTTCTGTGCACGGAGTGCAGAGACCAGGCAGAACTCATAGGGGAATCGTCCAATGCGACTTGTCGAAATCTACCCTGAAATTTTTACACGGGAAGATACACCGAAAGTAATGCACTGTCAAAATTGTAGCTGCAACGCGCTCTAAAAGTATTAAAAAATTAAAGTTACTCAGTTTTCCCGCATAAAGAACCACTTATGACGGTTTTTACAGCCCTTCCTGCCTTGCGCGCGATTCAACGAATAAGCAGACACGGCCATGACAGGAGAACGCAGTGCCACGTAGCGCGTTGTCCAAAGCGCATACATGCGAATTTTAAGCACTTAAACTATACCAAAAGTCTCAAATCGTTAATTTTTTGAATAACTTTCATTTCATATTGACAGCTAAACTGCTGCAGATGTCACTGTTACACAAGTGACGGGCAGAGGGAACAAAATCAGGGTAGTGTATTACACTGCTGGAAAAAAATTACTACACCTGGAAAGACGTCAGTTTTGATCCGATGACGGCGTGTGCCACCTGAGGGATAAGAGATGTAATGATAATGGTTTCAACGTCGTCCGCCAACAAGCAGTGCAGTGACATAGCTACCAGATCGCCACCTGTGTCTACCTATTACTAGGGAATGGTCACAGCCCGAAGGCTCAGTGGGGTCCAGATGTGTGAAGCAAGCAGGCAACCATGCCACGAAAACGCACTCGAAGGTCTTACAGCTAACTGAACGAGTTTATAAGGGGACAAATTGTAGTCTTCCGAGTTACGGGATGGTCCTTTCGGAGAAGTTCCTCACAATTTGAACGTGCTGCGTCAGTTATGCAACGATGCTGGTATCAGTGGTCACGTGAACATTCTCACACTCGTAGCGCGGACGCCAGCCATGATCGTCGTATTGTAAAGACAGCAGTGGTAGATCGTACAGCTACCGCAGCACAGATAAGAGGGTTTGTGAGCCCAGACGAGTAAACACCAACTGTCGCGAACCAGTTATTAGCAGTGGGATTACGAGCAAGCACACTTCTATCCCGTCTTCCACTCACGCCACGGCATCTATGTGCACGACTGGTGTAGTCAGAGGATCATTTGGAAGATGGAATGACGCGCTGTGGTCTTCGACGATGAAAGCAAGTAATGGTCGTATGCGCGTACAACGTAGACTTTGAGTGCTGTTTCATAGAGTGCATTCGTCCAAGACACACTGACAAATGTGTTTTTACGTCATTACAGACTTTTTGACATTTCGATTCGATGTTATGTAACTCAGTAGCTAAATCTTCACGTGTTTGTTGAAGTGTTTCTTTAATTTGTTTCTGATTTTGTTCCATTTGTTGCTGTGACTGTTTTTGATTTTGTTCCATTGCGTCTAACTTTTGAAGCTGTTGCTGTGTTTGTCTCTGATTTTGTTCCATTTTGTCTAAATTTTGAAGCTGTTGTCCCATTTGTTGCATTAACTGTAATAACAATGCGCTGGTGTCTGAAACATGTTCCTCTGTACTTTTCGGCACTGTATTTGCACCAGCAACATTCGCATTTTGAAAAGCAGAAAATGTGTCTCGACTTGATTGAGAAATGGAGAATGACGCAAAACCTGAATCTACACTATCTGCAAGATTGTGTCCTGTCATTTCGGATTCCCAGGGAGAGCTGTTGCCTACCGACCGATCAATACTACCCTGTTCACTAGCTGTTTCACTGTCTGCACCATTATTTATTGTCTGGTCCATTTCCTTATCCACAGTTACCAAATTACTATGTTGAACATTAGTTAATTCATTACACGGTGGCGCTAACACACTACTCTCGTCTTCACTGTCATTTCTCAGTTTATTTGGAGCCTAGTATTAAGTTTTTCACACGCCATAATTGTCGCAATATTTCAAACGATAACACAGAAAAGCACAATTGGAAGAGTGAAATAAGAAAACCCAATAAAATAGCACTGAAAATAATATCTAATTGCAAGCACAGCTGCGAAATACTTGGTGCAAGTCTACATGCATGCCACATCTGTTTTACTGTACAACAATGATAAATTACAACTACAGAGAAGATTCTCTCTACAATTACGCGCTTGCAATAAGCAATAGCTACACTAATTACACAAACTACAAGAAAAAATCAGAAGATTCCAGTGAGGTATCCTCGGCTAAGGGCAGACATATGAAACGTCCCCTTAGAAAAATTAGTGAATTCTTGTGCTGATAAACCTCTACGTTATTTGATTTTCAAACAGTTGAGCTAAACTGAACGTACTCAGACATTTCTCTCTTTACTTATTGTGATCAACACAAAATTGTCACACAATATTTTTAGCGCAACGCAATCTGACTTTCAATAGTCCCTACAAAAGAATGGCCCTGACTAACAAAAACCTATACCTTTCATGAATCACTTGACTCTCAAAAATCTTCATTACTCGAACTACTGCAATACAGCGAGCGCTAATACTGCCAGCTAAATAAAAGATTCTAACTACTGAAGGCACTAACTACTAATAGGCATAGTTAGCAAATGAAAAATTTTGAGAGACCAAACAATGTATTTACCTTAATGATGTTAAAATGTCATCATATATATGTATCAGTTCATGATATCCAGTATAACAAATTTACTCTTTCTGATGGACACACGTCCAGATCGTCCGCTCTCAAAATTCTGCCATATCTCTCCCCACATCCACCACTGCTGGCGGCTCACCTCCAACTGCACAACACTACGCACTGTTCACACTCAACTGCCCAACACTACAATAGCGAATATTCCAACAATTCCAACCAGTCACTGACTGCACACAGCACAGTCAGTGATGTTCATACAGAGCGCTACGTGGCATTACCAACATGAAAACCTAAACAACCTACTTACAAGACGAAACCAATTGTCTCTATTAATCAAATTATCCGCCAACCTAATTTCAATTTCCTCTTTATAAACACTTCTTCAGAATCAGGAAGAATAGACAACTATCACAGTTTCGTCAAATTTTAGTCCGTGTCCCTCGTTTAAAGAATGTTCTGCTACCGCCGATTTTTCCGGCTGTTGTAGCCTCATATGACGGCGATGTTTCACCTACCTGCCATGAACTGTGTGTATCCAACGGCCGATGTAAGCCCTCCCCATCAACACAGAATTTTGTATATACCAGGCTTCCTAAGCCCCAAATCATCTTTCGCAGAGCCGAGTAGTGACCTACTCTTGGAAGGTGGACGGAACACTTTCTTAATGTTAAAACGCCTTAAAATTCTTCCAGTCTTAATCGATATGCCCCAGTATAAGGAATAAAGGCCACCGATCTATGTCCCTCTTCATGCATCTTCGGTGGTGGTCCAAAGACCATAGCCTGACGAATCTGCTTCTCAGAGTATCCATTTTCCTTAAAAACAGCCATCAAATGCCCAAGTTCTTGAGTTTAACTGTCCGCGTCGGAAATAGCATATGCCCTGCGTACCAGGGTCCTGAGGACACCACTAAGTTGGTATGGTGGATGACCACTTTTAGCATGCAGGTACCCATCACCCATAGTCGCCAATGTATTTATGAAGAACTTAGAGGATATTGAACTGAGGACTTCGGTTTTGCAACCAACGTGCTTCTGGAGGTATGTGGATGATACATTTTTCGTCTGGCCGCATGGACGTCATACTACACTCCTGGAAATTGAAATAAGAACACCGTGAATTCATTGTCCCAGGAAGGGGAAACTTTATTGACACATTCCTGGGGTCAGATACATCACATGATCACACTGACAGAACCACAGGCACATAGACACAGGCAACAGAGAATGCACAATGTCGGCACTAGTACAGTGTATATCCACCTTTCGCAGCAATGCAGGCTGCTATTCTCCCATGGAGACGATCGTAGAGATGCTGGATGTAGTCCTGTGGAACGGCTTGCCATGCCATTTCCACCTGGCGCCTCAGTTGGACCAGCGTTCGTGCTGGACGTGCAGACCGCGTGAGACGACGCTTCATCCAGTCCCAAACATGCTCAATGGGGGACAGATCCGGAGATCTTGCTGGCCAGGGTAGTTGACTTACACCTTGTAGAGCACGTTGGGTGGCACGGGATACATGCGGACGTGTATTGTCCTGTTGGAACAGCAACTTCCCTTGCCGGTCTAGGAATGGTAGAACGATGGGTTCGATGACGGTTTGGATGTACCGTGCACTATTCAGTGTCCCCTCGACGATCACCAGTGGTGTACGGCCAGTGTAGGAGATCGCTCCCCACACCATGATGCCGGGTGTTGGCCCTGTGTGCCTCGGTCGTATGCAGTCCTGATTGTGGCGCTCACCTGCACGGCGCCAAACACGCATACGACCATCATTGGCACCAAGGCAGAAGCGACTCTCATCGCTGAAGACGACACGTCTCCATTCGTCCCTCCATTCACGCCTGTCGCGACACCACTGGAGGCGGGCTGCACGATGTTGGGGCGTGAGCGGAAGACGGCCTAACGGTGTGCGGGACCGTAGCCCAGCTTCATGGAGACGGTTGCGAATGGTCCTCGCCGATACCCCAGAAGCAACAGTGTCCCTAATTTGCTGGGAAGTGGCGGTGCGGTCCCCTACGGCACTGCGTAGGATCCTACGGTCTTGGCGTGCATCCGTGCGTCGCTGCGGTCCGGTCCCAGGTCGACGGGCACGTGCACCTTCCGCCGACCACTGGCGACAACATAGATGTACTGTGGAGACCTCACGCCCCACGTGTTGAGCAATTCGGCGGTACGTCCACCCGGCCTCCCGCATGCCCACTATACGCCCTCGCTCAAAGTCCGTCAACTGCACATACGGTTCACGTCCACGCTGTCGCGGCATGCTACCAGTGTTAAAGACTGCGGTGGAGCTCCGTATGCCACGGCAAACTGGCTGACACTGACGGCGGCGGTGCACAAATGCTGCGCAGCTAGCGCCATTCGACGGCCAACACCGCGGTTCCTGGTGTGTCCGCTGTGCCGTGCGTGTGATCATTGCTTGTACAGCCCTCTTGCAGTGTCCGGAGCAAGTATGGTGGGTCTGACACACCGGGGTCAATGTGTTCTTTTTTCCATTTCCAGGAGTGTATAAAGAGAGTTTTGGACTATTTCAAGATGGTCGGTGTGGCCGAGCGGTTCTAGGCGCTTCAGTCTGGAACCGCGCGACCGCTACGGTCGCAGATTCGAATCCTGCCTCGAGCATGGATGTTTGTTGACTATTTCAACTGTCTTCATCCCAGCATTAACTTTACCATGGAGGTTGAAAGTGATGGAATGCTTCCATTCTTGGATGTTACGGTTTACAAAAAACAAGATGATACTCTGAGACATAGTGTACACCGAAAGCCGACGCACACTGATTGGTACATGGATGCTAAGAGTTGTCATCCACCATACCAATGCAGTAACTTCCTTAGGATCCTGGTACGCAGAGCATATGCCATTTCCGACGTGGAGAGTTTAACTCAAGAACTTGCTCATTTGATAGCAGTTTTTAAGGAAAATTGAGAAGAGGATTCGTCAGGCTATGGGGTTTGGACCAACACCGGAGGTGCATGAAGAGGGACATAGATCAGTGGCATTTATTCCTTATGCTGGAGGCATATCGTTTACGACTGGACTGTGAAATATGATTTGGGGCTTAGGAAGCATGCTTTATACAAAATTTCGTGTCAATGTGCGAAGGCTTGAGGCGTCGCAGCTAGGGCGCGATCGCCAATTTGTCTATTAACGCTTTCTTGTATGAATGTATGTGGACTCCAGTTTAAGCAGTCAGAATCTTATACGATCTGCAACGAGCGAGCTGTGTCCTGCAGTTCGAGCGCCATGACCATATGGCGTGACTGCAGCGTGTGAAAGTAGCGGAGAGTCGCTTACAGAGTAGTTACATTCTCTGGAACCATAAAAATTAATAAATGATCTGGAAATAGCCTGAGGAACTTCATATTATAGCCTTCTGTTGTGTAAAGGAATAAGATATTTGTTTTGTGTTAGGGTGAGTGTGAAAGAAATGGTTCAAATGGCTCTGAGCACTATGGGACTTAACATCTATGGTCATCAGTCAATGAGCTGAGAACAGTGGTTGGTTCTTGCTAGATTTTGGCGCGAGCCGCGCCCAGAAAGTCAGTTCTGATTGGCCGCAATTCTGTACAGCCAATACGAATACCTAACGCATGATATAGAGGTGCTTGTAGAGGCAGAGAGAAGGGGGTGGCGGACTAGCTTTCGAAGGAGCCGGTCATGCTGAAAGTGTCCGAACGCATTATGTGTAAAATGAAGTGATATTGTGACTTCCGCGTTTCGGTACAGTGATAAAGGTAGCTGGTGTTTACCACTAACTATTTGTGAAATTTTAAGTCGCGAGATATTGTGTTCTGGAGAAAATCGCGTGTGTAAACTTTGAACTAAAAGCGTGGCGGTACTAAGTAATTTTTTTTACTGAGTATTTATGGCTTGCAAAAACTTTATTTAAAGACAACCACTGAATGCCGAGTGCAAAAGAAAATAATTGACTGTGTTACTCTCATAGATGATTTCGAAATTGGATAGGAAACGTTCTGTCTGTTTGAGTGTGACGAGGACTGTGAACAGGAACTTTAATGATTTGAACACATGTGGGCTGATGATATTGCTTAATAGCAATAAACAAAATACTAATGCAAGTTGAAAATGACCTTTGAACTTCGAAATTTGAACAAGCCATTTCCGATTTATTCTTTAGAGTTCACAAGACTGTTTTCAGCTTTTTGTACTTATAGCGGCCTCCGACGTGTAGTTATGAAATCTCAGTTTCTTTAACACTGGTTTTCTGAGATCTCTTAAGTAGCTGCAGTCAAGAGGTAAGTGTGCACATCTGCAGCAGTATTGAGGTAGGTGGACAATTTGTTGCAGAACTGCCGTCGATGTGAGAAAAAGCGCGTTACGTCTCAGACATACATCGGCCGCTCGGTACGCACAGTCCATGATAGGTGCGTGGTACATCAACAACCGGAAAAATTGGCAGTAGCAGAACATTCTTTAAACGAGGGACACGCTATGAAATTTGACGAAACTGTGATAGTTGTTTGACCGCAGCTCGTGGTCGTGCGGCAGCGTTCTCGCTTCCCGCGCCCGGGTTCCCAGGTTCGATTCCCGGCGGGGTCAGGGATTTTCTCTGCCTCGTGAGGACTGGGTGTTGTGTGCTGTCCTTAGGTTAGTTAGGTTTAAGTAGTTCTAAGTTCTAGGGGACTGATGACCATAGATGTCAAGTCCCATAGTGCTCAACCATTTGAACCATTTGATAGTTGCCAACACTTCCGAATTCTGGAGCAGTGTTTACAAAGAGGCAATTGAAATTAGGTTGGCGAATACTTTAATTAATAGGGGCAATGGGTTTCCCCTTAGCAGCACGTAGAATCCTGTACTACCCCGCATCAAAACAGAACGTTCTTCGGTACGGGCAGTACGAATGTTCCAAAATCGTCTGAGTGCGATATATTGTTGCCGCCAGTGCTATACTACGGACGTCGTCTCCTGCCCAGTCTTGGTCAGCAACTGTGATGGGCGGCGCATGGCTCGTGTACGGCACGGATACCTATAAAGGACGCCGATTTGCAGACTTTGCATTAGTTATCAGCGGTACTCAGCAGCAGAAGCAGCGTTCTTCTGAAGATGGCGAACAGTTGCGTCGCATAAATATTGAATCGACTTGATTTTAGTATCCGGCAGCAAACCCGAGAAGACTTTCAAAATTTATTACGCGGGGGAAAGGCTACGGTATCGCAGGAAGGTGATCTCTTGTTCCAACAGTATAATGATCGCCCACACACTGCCGTGCAAATAAACGTGCTCTGAAAGATGTGCATTAACTTCCCTGGCCAACACGTTTTCCGGACTTGTCACCAGTCGAACGTATGAGAGATATGATGGGATGAGAAGTGACCTGTGCAACTCGTCAACCAACAACTGTAACAGAACTAAGGGAACAGGCGGAGCATGAGTGGCGCAATGTATCCCAGGACAGTATTTGCCATCTGCACGATCGACTGGGTGCCAGCATTGCCGCCCATGAGGAGTAAACCACATTCTAATACGGATGTTTCAGCATGGGTCAATACCTGGTACCTCTGAACCGTTTGTGCCATTGATCTGAAAATGTAATCATTTCACGTACTTCATATGAACTGTTGCAGCAATAAATCATGGGTGACTTGGAAAGCTCTAAAAGGTTCTCTTTTTTATATTGTAATGTAATTTCATCCATTTATTCTGTCTTCTACCCTTTTGATAATAGAAGTAATTTTTATAACTATTACCTACTACACACGAAAGCTACGTGCAGTATCTCTTTGCTGCATAAATGTTCTACAGATACTTGTATATTTAACGTATAACTCCAAAGTTATTGCATTTGTTAATGGCGTTCTATAAGAAATTACTATATAGTTTAATGTAAATTACGCTACTTAACAGCAGCAAGACGCAATACTTGCGGTCCCGGCGGAGGTTCGAGTCCTCCCTCGGGCATGGGTGTGTGTGTGTGTTTGTCCTTATGATAATTTAGGTTAAGTAGTGTGTAAGCTTAGGGACTGATGACCTTAGCAGTTAAGTCCCATACGATTTCACACACATTTGAACATTTGAAGGCAATGCTTACGCGCATGCATTTAGCGCCCACTGCTTTCCCATTTTCCTTATCGCTTAAGCTTCCGTAGTGTTAAGTGGAAGATTTTTGTTTTTAGTGACGTTGTTTTAGCGTATATTTGCTCTTCTTTCCCCACGCGGTTGTAACCGTGATCTTTTGTAAATAGAACTCTACCTTCTGCACGCTGAATTTATGTAAAGTATTACGCTGTCAGCAAATGTATTGGTAATTTTATACGTAATGTGTACCAGTAACTATATTACATTTTTAGTAGCCTTGTAGAGGAAATTTCATGCTTACTTTAATGTAAAATGCTATTATTCAACACAAACAAGGCGCAGTTCTTTCGAGCAAGTATTTAGCGCCCTCTGCAGCCCAGTTTCTCCTGGTCGCTTGAACCTGTATATTCGTAACAGTTGGCCTTTGACTCTGGCATGATGTACACGTAACTTATGCATATATTTAATCCTGTGAATCCTGTTACAATTTTATGTTGACGAGAGCCTCTACCTGTGGGCATTTACTAATGACCATTCATTCTGAAGCATGCTAAATGTAATCTGGCTGCTATCTAAATCCATCGCTGTGATAATTCTCGATTTGTCAATTTTATACATGACAAGAGCCGCTCGGCTTCAGTTAATCTAATGTATCATGATGTGAGTACGCTTATCTAACAAATATTTTTCTATTAATATTCTGTTGTTTGTAAAAGTAATTTTGTAACTGGTTATATACATTTTTAGTGCACAGTACTTCTTCAGAAGATATTTTTGGAAATATCGAAACCTAGGTCAAGGGTTAATAAACCTTTGCTTGGCAACTGGTTGGCTCATTTTTTCAACCTCTTCAGATTTACACAGTTGCTGTTTCGCAGTCATGTTTTAGATTTTGAAGCAAACAGTTCCTTGTTTATTCCTTGTAGTTGTCATAAAAATGCAGAATGTGGATTGGTTGATGACAACAAACATTTTCCTTAAGAGACACACCTGATAAAAGAAAAATTAATGCATTCAAGCACTTCACTGTAATTACTAGTTGTCGTAAGACACAATTGGAATGTAGTATGAAATGGTCGTGGCTATTGTTCTGCGTATTGTGTTGCGTACCACACCAAATCGTAAAACGTGATGATGCAGACCGACAAGGCGCAAATGATTGAGGATTAACAATACTGTTATGTTGACTAACCTGAAATGACAAGAGTAATCGGAAATTATATTTCCGACGTTTTTCTGAAAATGCATTACACTGTTGAAAAATTCGTTTATCAAGAGGCTGAATCACACTATTACTGCTGGGTGGAATTGTAATTATATTAAGTCTTTGTGTCCTCCTCCTAAACACAGAAATGTCGTTATGTTCAGGAGCCCAACAAAAGGAATAATTTATTTTCTGTAAGTAGTAAGACGTTTCGGATGTACACTGGTGTCCAAAATTAAAGCAACAAGCCGAAATTTTGCAAAGGTTACGTGTATTTTGTCACGAAACAGTATAAACAGATGATAGTAAAGTAGAAACAATGTATGGAATACAGAACGTAAACAATTTTAGTATGCACAATGGGAGACAAAAAGGTTCTTCGTTTTTTTCAATTTAACGGATTTGCAAACACGTCGAACAACTGGTTAATGTGCTTAGTACGAGGTGTGACCACCTCTGGCAGCAGTACAGGCCTGACAATGTCGGGGCATGCTGTGAATGATGTCGTCAGTACCATGTTGAGGCAACAATACCCATTCTTCCTGCAGAGCTGCTCACAAGTCTTGGAGAGTGGTTGGTTGATGCTGGCGCGATGCAATCTGTGCATCCCAGGCATGCTGGATGGGATTCAAATCGGTAGAGTAAGCAGGCCACGCCGTGCGTGCAATATCTTCCGTTTCTCGAAAACATCAAACCACCTGTTCTCCAGGTGGTCGAGCATTGTCGTCTGCCAGTACGAAGTTTGGGCGAACAGCGCTTCACAATATCCGCACATGAGGCCCCAAAATCTTGTCACGATATCTGACAATAGTTAAATCTTACCGATTCACCCGTACATTTTTCTGAAAAGGTGTTTGAATGGTCAACATAATCCCTGCCTTCACCATTAGAGATCCTCCACGATATCGGTCTCTTTCCACGTTCCTTCCAGATGCGAATCTGTCGAGAATCACTCTCCAGACCAAATCGAGACTCAACTGTGGAAAGCACATTGGCTCTTTGTTAGACCGTCGAGGTGCCATGTTGACGATTCTACTGTAGACTTTCCCTTGTGGGAAGAAGCACAAGAGGCACACATACGGCAGGTCTCCAACAATAAAGGCCACTTTACCGAAATCTTCTTTAGACAGCTTGCCTCGATATGACACATCCAATGCATGATGGAAAGTCAGATGCCATTTGGCGTGCAGTACTATGGCAGTACCGTCGTGCCCTTACAGCCAAATAGCGATCCTCTCTTTCTGACTCCAGACGTCGTCGGCCCTGCCCAGATCTTTTGGATACAGTTTCGGTCTGTCTAAACTGTCGCCACGTCCGAGAAGCAACAGAATGATTCACATTAAGCCATCGTGCCAAATCATTTTGCGACTGTTCTGCTTCCATCCTTCCTATGGCCCTCCAGAGATTCTGGTAGCCGTCTTCTCTGTGCCATATTGCACTCTCTGTGACCGTACACAGCGATTGTAGATGCGGGACTATTCGGCAAACGCTACTCCGTTTAATAGGTGCCCTGGCGTTGTCGTTGGCGTGGTTGTCCGCTAATCAGAATGTCATTTTCCGTGTAGAACACGATCGCACGGACATCTGCTGACAATTTGTATGATTATAGCATGAATTAGAAGCAGGACACGGAAATGGAGGTGTGTTGCTTTAATTTTGGACACCAATGTAGTGTTGAAAATTAATCTCTCCCATTTTTCCATATCTTGTACGTCGATATCAGGATTTTTGCAACTGAACAGACCTTTTTTTAACTTTTTGGCCCTAATGTGCCTTGAGGATCCTCTAGACATATATAAAGCTGCGGAAACAGTAATTCTCCGATCCTTATCATTGGCATTATTGTATACGAATTTACCATAGCAATCATAGACTGCACAGGGACTGGCTATCATTTGCTCGAAATGATAGTGTGATTTCTAAGGAGTTTTTGGACGAAACCTGACTGATTGGATTTATACACAGCATTTTAGGGGATAACACGAAGTTGCGAAATTGTATATTGTACTTCCTATAACGATATCCTCTCTACGCGTTTACTTGAATTAAACTTAGTAATTTTGCGACCTTTTCCATATAATTTTCCGAATCTATTTATCCAGGTCGAAGAAGTCTGTAAATCAGCAATGTTCATCTCACTTTCAGTTCAGAAGGCCTATTCTCGTAGATTTCCCTCGGCAAAGGTGCACTGTATTTAACGAGCATTTCTAAAACTTTCAAATAGTTTTTCTTTCACACTTTCACGAATTTACTTTTGGCGCATATTTCGTACTGGGTGTAAATCTTTCGTCCATTTATACAATCCACGTGCAAATTTTACGAAACAAAACCAACTTTGCATATAGCATAACTTAAAGCGTTTTCTCCAATCTTCGTTTAACCAAAAAACTTCCAATCCTTTTTCTTTACTGAAAGCTATTACAGTAATGTTTTCTATGGGCTAGGAAGATACTGTATTTCTATTCTGGACTTTAATTAGCACAACAATCATTGTTCGATCCTCAGTTCACGGAATTATCAGAGTTATTTCCTGTTGCTTCTAATGTTTACACAGATTCTAACGGAACTTCGACATCATTCGAATGAATGCCAAAAAATTAACTAATAAATAACATATATGCCGATCTTCAGGAGAAGTAGCGTTACTATAAAATCCGAAAGATCCAAAGAAATGCCCCTACAGGAGGAATTATTGAAATACTAGTGATTGTCTGCGGTAGCATTCGCAACGAAGTGACAGTTAGACGCGCTTCTAAAAGACAGTGGAGCTCACTTAATACAAAGTACAGAAACCTGGTTAAAACTTGAAACTGAATATAGTGATATTTTGAGAAAAATGTAAGCGTATATCGAAAGGACAGGTTAATTGAAAATGGAAGTGTAGTATTCGTTGCAGTAAACATGAAAATAAAATCAACCGAGATAGAAGTTTAGTCTAGATGAGAAATTGTCTGGGAAAGGCTCATTATCAAGTATGAGCATAAACCACCATTCCACTGAAACCAGACTCATCTCCAGACGTAACCAAATCTTTGGAGGAAACTTCAGTTCACTAGTACGTACGTTCCTGAATCGCAGTTGTATATAAGTTCCTGAATCATACTGTCATCATCAGAATAGACTTCAATCATCCAATAATCAATTAAACAAATTATAGTTTTGTAAGTGGTGGTGTGACAAGACGTCCTGCGAATCATAACTAAATGCCCTCTCTGAGAACTACGCACAAAATGTAATTCGGACGCTCACCCACGATGGAAGGATATTAAATCAAATGGTGAGAAATAGACCTGAGCTCTTTGGGGGTGTCCACATTGATGCTGGTATCAGTGACACGGGGCAGTGAGGCAACAATGATTACCAAAATACAAGAGGCAACAATGATTACCAAAATACAAGAGGCAACAATGATTACCAAAATACAAGAGGCAACAATGATTACCAAAATACAAGAGGCAACTAAAACATGTAGAAGAATTTATATCTTCAGCAAACTAGATAACGAAGCAGTAGCTCGTATCTCTTTAAGGAACTCGAATTATTTTGCTCTGGAAATATGTAGGAGAACAGAGGTTCACATTTAGAAGAATAGTTGACCATGTACTTGCTAGGAATATACCTAGTAGGACATTTCATGATGGCATACATACTCCATGGTATACAACCTCTGTAAAGTAAGTTCTAAAGAAACAGACTACTGCATAACGTCTGCATCTACTTACGTATTTCCCAAGCCACTGTATGTTGGAAAGTGGAGGGTACCATGTTCAACCACTAATAAATTCCTTTCCTGTTCCACTCGCATATAGACAGAGGCAAAAACAGATTGTCTATATGCCTCCGTTCGAACCCAAATTTCTCTAATTTTATCGTCGTGTTCCTCGCGGGGAATGTTCTTTGACGGCAGTAGAATCGTTCTGCAGTCAGCTTCAAATGCAGGTTCCCTGAATTTTCTCAATATTGCTTCACAGAAAGAACGTAGTCTTGTTTCCAGGGATTTCCATTTGAGCTTACGAAGCATTTCCATAATACTAGCGTACAACAAGTCTAGCGGCACGCCTCTGTACAGCATCGATGTCTTCCTTTAATCAGACCCAGTGAGAATCCCAAACATGCGGGCAGTAGGCAAGAATGAGTCGCACAAGTATTGTATACGCTGTCTCCTTTATAAATGAGCTACACTTTCCCAAAAGTCTCCCAATAAACCAAAGTCAACGTGCTCGTTGCACTGCACAACGCTTTGCAGAGTTCCGCCTAAACATTTAATCGACGTGGCAGTGTCAAGCAGCACACTACTCATGCCGTATCCTAAAATTTCCGGATTGTTTTTCCCATTCATCTGCATTAATTAGCATTTTTCTACTTTTGGAGGAAGCTGCCATTCATCATTGTAACTAGAAATTTTATCTAAGTCATCTTGTGTCCTCCTGGAGTCAATTAACATCACCACCTTCACGTACACAACCGCGTCATCAGAAAACAGCGGCAGATTGCTGTTCACTCTGTCCGTCAGATCATTTATGTACGCAGAGAGTAAAAGGAGTCGTATCACAATTCCCTGGGGAGCTACTGACGATATCCTTGTCTCTGATGAACACTCGCCGTCGAGGACAACGCATTGAGTTACGTTACTTGAGAAGTCTCCCAACCACACACATATCTGGGAATCTATTCCATATGCGCGTACCTTCGTTAACAGTCTACAATGGGAAAACGTGACAGACCCTTTCCAGAAATCTAGGAATGTGGAATTTGCCTGTTGTCCTTGATACATACACAATGTGATCAAAAGTATCCGGACACCTGGCTGAAAATGACTTAAAAGTTCGTGGCGCATTTCATGGGTAATGCTGGAATTCAATATAGTGTTGGCCCTTAGCCTTGATGACAGCTTCCACTCTCACAGGCATACGTTCAATCAGGTGCTGGAAGGTTTCTTGGGGAATGGCAACCCATTCTTGACGGAGTGCTGCACTGAGGAGAGGTATCGATGTCGGTCGGTGAGGCCTGGCACGAAGTCGGCGTTCCAAAACATCCCTAAGGTGTTCTATAGGATTCTGGTCAGGACTCTGTGCAGGTCAGTCCATTACAGGGATGTTATTATTGTGTAACCACTCCGCTACAGGCCGTGCATTATGAACAGGTGCTCGATCGTGTTGGAAGATGCAACCGCCATCCCCGAATTGCTCTTCAACAGTGGGAAGCAAGAAGGTACTTAAAACATCAATGTAGGCCTATGTTGTGATAGAGCCACGCAAAACAAGGGGTGCTAGCCCCATCCATGAAAAACACGACCACACCATAACACCACCGCCTCCGAATTTTACTGTTGGCACTACATACGCTGGCTGATGACGTTCACCGGGCATTCGCCATACCCATACCCTGCCATCGGATCGCCACATTGTGTACCGTTATTCGACACTCCACACAATGTTTTTCCACTGTGCAATGTTTACGCTCCTTACACCAAGCGAGACGTCGTTTGGCATTTACCGGCGTGATGTGTGGCTTATGAGCAACGGCTCGACCATGAAATCCAAGGTTTCTCTCCTCCCGCCTAACTGCAGTAGTACTTGCAGTGGATCCTGATGCAGTTTGGGGTTCCTGTGTGATAGTCTGGATAGATGTTTGCCTATTACACATTACGACCATCTTGAACTGTCTGTGGTCTCTTGTCAGTCAACAGTCGAGGTCGGGCTGTATGCTTTTGTACTGTACGTGTTCCTTCACGTTTCCACATCACTATCACATTGGAAACAGTGGACCTAAGGATGTTTAGGAGTGTGGAAATCTCACATACATATGTATGACACAAGACACCCAATCACCTGACCACGTTCTAAGACCGTGAGTTCTGCGGAGCGCCCCATTCTGCTCTCTCAGGATGTCAAATGACTACGGAGGTGGCTGATATGGACTACCTAGCAGTAGGTGTCACGACAATCCACCTAATATGAAAAACGTATGTTTTTGGGGGTGTCCAGATACTTTAGACCTCATAGTGTAGTTCTCAGGACATCATATGAGAAAAGAGCGACTCGTGTTGCGCACGAGCGATGCTTTCTAAATTCGCACTGATTTGTGGACTGAAGCTCATCCGTCTCAAGGCAATTTATTATATTCGAACTCAGAATATGTTAAAGAATTCTGAAGCCACCGATTTTAAGGCTATTGTTCTGTAATTTTTCGGATTCGTTACCTTACCCATCCAATATACAGACGTCACTGGAGCTTATTTCCTGTCGTTTCGGTTTTCGCGCATGGCGAGAAATCCGCGTTACAAGCAAGCTGTGTACGGGCACAACAGTGTAATGTACTCTTTGTAAAATCGAGTTGGGAGTCCGTCTGACCCTGACGACTTATTTGTTTTCAGCTCTTTAAGTTGCTTCTCTACGCTAGGCATGACTGATACTATATCCTCCATACCGGAGTCTGTGCGACGGTAAAACGACAATAGTTTCGCACGATCCTCTAGATTGAATTATTTCCTAAACATGAAATTAAAAACTTCAGCTTTCCTTTAGCTGCCTTCTATTGGGACACCAGGCATGTCAACAGGTGACTGGATATAAGCCTTGAAACCACTTAGCGGTTTTGCGAAGAACCAAATTTTCTCGGGTTCTCGGGGAGATCTTTTGGTAAGGTAGGATGGTGGAAGTTGTATGCTTCACGCATCGACATTTTCTCAGATGCAAATGTCTATCAATTTTTGCTTGTCGTCTTTGGCGAGTTGTTTTTTGAACTGAGAGTGCAACAGCCTCTGCTTCCTCAGCATTTTCCGAATTATTAAACCACGATGGATATTTTTCGTCCTTACTCCACTTACTCGGCACATACTTCTCCAGAGCGTGATTTACACTCAGTTTAAACTTTGACCGTAATTCCTCTACGTCCATCATATCGGAACTAAATGATGACCATTCATTACATATGTGTGATGCTAAAACCTGCTTATCTGCTCTTTCTAACAAAAATGCTCTCCTACCCTTCTTGTTGGATTAATTAACTTTAGTAACAATCGTCGCGATGATGAAATCGTGGTCACTAATCACTGTCTCTAGAGTGACATGTCTGTTAATAACTACAAGGTCAAAAAACTGCCATTGTGTGTGACTGTCGAACGATCTGCTCAGGACAGTTTTCTGAAAACGTGTTAAACACTACTTCGCAAAACTGTCTGTACATATCACCTCCAGTGAATCCATAAACGTTCCAGTCAATACTCGGTAGGTTAAAGTCACCCCCACCTAATACTTCATGTTCTGGGTATTCCTGCGCTACTAAGCGTAGACTTTCTTCGGACCATTCTAAAACTGTCACAGGAGAATCAAGTGGCCGGTTAGGACATCCAGTAATTAACTTGAGTTTATCTAGGTCTGTTAATCTCGTCCAGATAACTTCACAGACTCAATTTCGATCTCGATGCACACAATATTTTTGTTGACTGCAATGAACACTCTGCCTCCCATGGGGTTTGATCGGTCTTTTAGATAAACGTTCCATGCCTCGCTAAATATCTTGAAGCTTTCTACTTCGGGTATTAGCCATCTGACAGTTCCGAGAAAAATTTGAGTGTGATAACTTTCCTGGAGTGCAGCAAATTCTGGAACTTTGTTACGAATACTTCGACAAATTGCTCGTAATACACTGCAGACGAACTGTCTTTACGTTTCTCTGATTTCTCTCTCTGCCTGTCGACTGTAGAGCGTTCATCAGTGGACCACAAACTACCGCCCTGCTTAAAAATACGTTTGTGCACTACACAAATACTCTGATACCTCACTAGCTGCTTCGTTAATGTAGTGCACCTCTTACCTATCAAGGGGAGTCCTTCAATTCTCCACCCCATTACGCAGGTCCAGATATCTATCAGTACCATCACAGAATAGACGGAGACTTTGACTGACACCCTCCACTCGGCTCCAAGCCAAAGGACCCCGATCATTTCTAGGAACGATGCTGCAAATTCTGAGTTCTGCTTGCAACCGCCAAGTGGGACCAGCAGTCTTCACCACTGCCGCCCATACGAACTGGGCCATACGACTTGGGCCACAACTTGCAGACGACCGCTCCCTCCATTGGTAGTTGCAGCAGGGCCTCCTTCACATCTCGGATCAGACCCTCTGGTAGATATGCCAAACTCACTCTGGTCTTCTTTCCAGCCCTGGACGCTATTTACCCATGGGGCTCCATAACACACGTAACACTGAAACTCCCAAAAACTAGCAAACCCCGTTCTCTTGCACCCGCTCAGTCTCTGCTGAAGTAGCGGCAGCGTGTTCAGACACAGGGTGAATGAGCGAGGCAAACTGGTGAACAAATAAAAGCCCGCTGGCCACGGTCAGCCGACTTCGAGTTGCCGCTTCAGACTGTGGCAGTGGCGAAGAATCTGGCACGTTGCATGGGACATCTCAGATGTCGCTTGTTTTGCCCACAGGCTCTATTGCTGAGGCAACTTGCAGTGTCCCAACAGAGGGGAAGTGCCGTCACCACTGGGCGAGTGGCAGGTTGTAAGTTGTAAGGCGTTCGCTCGAAGAGGAGTGTCATTGTGGAAGTTGGGCATCTTGCTTCGCTCATTCTCCCTGTGCGTTGACAGGTGGCCGCTCCTTCCGCAGAGTCCCAGTCAGCGCAAGGGAGCAGAGGTTTGCTAGTTATTGGGAGCTACAACGTTAGGAACATTATGGAGCCCCAGGGGAAATAGTGTCAAGAGCTGAAAAGAAGACCAATGTATACTCGGTATATCTGCCAGGGGGCCTCATCCGAGATGTGGTGGAGGCCCTGCCTGCAGCTATCGAGTGTGATGGTTGCAGTAGTCTGCAGACTGTTGCTCATGCATGCACCATGTCACTTGGGTTCCGAGGCCATTCTCAGTTCCCACATGTGGTTGGTGGAAGTGGCGAAGACTACTGGCCTCACTCTGTAGAGCGCCAGCAGATCTCACAGTTTGTAGCATCATACCCAATGACGATCAGGGTCCTTTCGTTTGAAGTAGAGTGCAGGGTCTCAGTCAAAGGCTCGGTAGATTCTGTGACGGCATTGGCCGCAGATTTCTGGACCTGGTTATGCGGTGGAGAATTGTAAGACTTCTCTTGACAAATCAGGGGTGCACTACACAAAGGAAGCAGCTAATAAGGTAGCAGAGTGCTTTTGAAGTGCACAAACGGATTTTTAAGCAGGGCGGTAGTTTGAAGTCAGTGTGACGAACGCTCGCCAGTCGATACGCAGAGAGTGAAATCAGAGTAAGTAGAAAGCACTTCGAGCAAGGCATGGGACGTATATCTAAGACAGATTACACGCTATAAGAGGGGGAATGTTCACTGCACTCGACAAAATTATCGTGCCCATCGAGGTAGAAGCCGAGTCTAACTTTTAAGTTATATGGACATGAGTAACAGTCAAGTATTGGATGTTATTGTTATCAAATTCTAAAGGATATATTTTTTGCTGACATACCACTTTTACCACACTGACACTTGTACAATACCTGTGGTTGCATACACTAAAGAACACAAGTGCACACATTAGTTATGTGGTTTCCGACCAGTAAGCAGACAACTGACCACCACAGATCGTGTTCAAAATGTCCGCCGACAGGGGCAATACACGCTTCCTCTCTGGTATGGAACGACTGCTGCACAGATGCTAGTATTTCAGTATAGATGTCCGAGTAGGCTGCAGTAATATGTCGTTGCATATCATCGGGTGTAGTCGTTATGTCCTTGTAGACAGCGTCTTTCAACTTTCCGCACAGAAAATAGTCTACGGGTGTTAAATTTGGAGAACAGGCTGGCCAAAGTACACGTCCTCTCTGTCAAATCCAAGGACTTGGAAACAATTAGTGAAGACATGATGTAGTACTTCGTACACCACAGCCTGTAGAGGAGCGTCTTGTAGAATCCGCGGAAGCTGGTCTGATAGGAGGCTGCGATACTTGAGCGTTTACAGTGTTCCGTCTGTTATAAACAAGCCTATGAGCTGATGGTTCACTATCCCACACCACATATTTACACTCCATGGACGCTGACGTTGCAGTTGACGAAGCCAACAAGGATTGCCAACAGACCAATAGCGCATGTTTCGGCGGTTTACCTGGCCATGATTGGTAAATTTGGCTTCGTCACTAAACAAGATACGTGATACATCTTGAGTATCCTGTCTTAATTCCCATGTACAGAAGTAAACACGTTTATCATAATCGTTTCCACGCAGCTCTTAATAGAGAGAGATGTGACAAGAATAAATCTATGTCGATGGAGAATGCGTAGGGCACTTGCCTGACTCATGGCACTTCCTTCTATGATTGTTCAGGAGCTAATGTGCGTATCAACTGCAACAGCCGCGAGGGGTAGCCGTGCGGTCTGAGGCGTCTTGGCCGGCCGGCGTGGCCGAGCGGTTCTAGGCGCTACAGTGTGGAACAGCGCGACCGCTACGGTCGCAGGTTCGAATCCTGCCTCGTGCATGGATGTGTGTGATGTTCTTAGGTTAGTTAGGGTTAAGTAGTTCTAAGGTCTAGGGGACTGATGACCTCAGAAGTTAAGTCCCATAGTGCTCAGAGCCATTTGAACCATTTTGAGGCGTCTTGTCACGGTTCGCGCGGCTCCCCCCCCCCCTCCCCCTCGGAGATTGGAGTCCTCCCTTGGGCATGGGTGTGTGTATTGTGCTTAGCGTAAGTTAGTTTAAGTTAGATTAAGTAGTGTGTAAGCCTAGGGACCAGACCGATGACCTCAGCAGTTTGGCCCCATAGAACTTTCCAAATTTCAACTGCAACAGCAGCAAGAATATTAACTTTCTCCTCTTCTGTCGTCACTTGTCTCCTATTACGTTGTGTACATGCTACACTACCACTTTCAAGTAACTGCTTGAAGAGGATGATAATTAATTGCCTAGATAGTTGACGTCTATTAGGACAGCTTGCCACATACACGGTACAAGAACGGACTGCATTATTCCTACACTCTTCGTACATGCAGCTTTACTGTATGAGGATGTCGTTATCAGGAGAATGAAAACTGGCGTTCTACGGGTCGGAGCGTGGAATGTCAGATCCCTTAATCGGGCAGGTAGGTTAGAAAATTTAAAAAGGGAAATGGATAGGTTAAAGTTAGATATAGTGGGAATTAGTGAAGTTCGGTGGCAGGAGGAACAAGACTTCTGGTCAGGTGACTACAGGGTTATAAACACAAAATCAAATAGGGGTATTGCAGGAGTAGGTTTAATAATGAATAGGAAAATAGGAATGCGGGTAAGCTACTACAAAGAGCATAGTGAACGCATTATTGTGGCCAAGATAGATACGAAGCCCACACCTACTACAGTAGTACAAGTTTATATGCCAACTAGCTCTGCAGATGACGAAGAAATTGAAGAAATGTATGATGAAATAAAAGAAATTATTCAGATAGTGAAGGGAGACGAAAATTTAATAGTCATGGGTGACTGGAATTCGAGTGTAGGAAAAGGGAGAGAAGGAAACATAGTAGGTGAATATGGATTGGCGCTAAGAAATGAAAGAGGAAGCCGCCTGGTAGAATTTTGCACAGAGCATAACTTAATCATAGCTAACACTTGGTTTAAGAATCATGAAAGAAGGTTGTATACATGGAAGAACCCTGGAGATACTAAAAGGTATCAGATAGATTATATAATGCTAAGAAAGAGATTTAGGAACCAGGTTTTAAATTGTAAGACATTTCCAGGGGCAGATGTGGACTCTGACCACAATCTATTGGTTATGACCTGTAGATTAAAACTGAAGAAACTGCAAAAAGGTGGGAATTTAATGAGATGGGACCTGGATAAACTGAAAGAACCAGAGGTTGTACAGAGTTTCAGGGAGAGCATAAGGGAACAATTGACAGGAATGGGGGAAAGAAATACAGTAGAAGAAGAATGGGTAGCTTTGAGGGATGAAGTTGTGAAGGCAGCAGAGGATCAAGTAGGTAAAAAGACGAGGTCAAGTAGAAATCCTTGGGTAACAGAAGAAATATTGAATTTAATTGATGAAAGGAGAAAATATAAAAATGCAGTAAATGAAGCAGGCAAAAAGCAATACAAACGTCTCAAAAATGAGATCGACAGGAAGTGCAAAATGGCTAAGCAGGGATGGCTAGAGGACAAATGTAAGGATGTAGAGGCTTATCTAACTAGTGGTAAGATAGATACTGCCTACAGGAAAATTAAAGAGACCTTTGGAGATAAGAGAACGACTTGTATGAATATCAAGAGCTCAGATGGAAACCCAGTTCTAAGCAAGGAAGGGAAAGCAGAAAGGTGGAAGGAGTATATAGAGGGTCTATACAAGGGCGATGTACTTGAGGACAATATTATGGAAATGGAAGAGGATGTAGATGAAGATGAAATGGGAGATACGATACTGCGTGAAGAGTTTGACAGAGCACTGAAAGACCTGAGTCGAAACAAGGCCCCCGCAGTAGACAACATTCCATTGGAACTACTGACGGCCTTGGGAGAGCCAGTCCTGACAAAACTCTACCATCTGGTGAGCAAGATGTATGAAACAGGCGAAATACCCACAGACTTCAAGAAGAATATAATAATTCCAATCCCAAAGAAAGCAGGTGTTGACAGATGTGAAAATTACCGAACCATCAGTTTAATAAGTCACAGCTGCAAAATACTAACACGAATTCTTTACAGACGAATGGAAAAACTAATAGAAGCCAACCTCGGGGAAGATCAGTTTGGATTCCGTAGAAACACTGGAACACGTGAGGCAATACTGACCTTACGACTTATCTTAGAAGAAAGATTAAGGAAAGGCAAACCTACGTTTCTAGCATTTGTAGACTTAGAGAAAGCTTTTGACAATGTTGACTGGAATACTCTCTTTCAAATTCTAAAGGTGGCAGGGGTAAAATACAGGGAGCGAAAGGCTATTTACAATTTGTACAGAAACCAGGTGGCAGTTATAAGAGTCGAGGGACATGAAAGGGAAGCAGTGGTTGGGAAGGGAGTAAGACAGGGTTGTAGCCTCTCCCCGATGTTATTCAATCTGTATATTGAGCAATCAGTAAAGGAAACAAAAGAAAAATTCGGAGTAGGTATTAAAATCCATGGAGAAGAAATAAAAAGTTTGAGGTTCGCCGATGACATTGTAATTCTGTCAGAGACAGCAAAGGACTTGGAAGAGCAGTTGAATGGAATGGACAGTGTCTTGAAAGGAGGATATAAGATGAACATCAACAAAAGCAAAACGAGGATAATGGAATGTAGTCGAATTAAGTCGGGTGATGCTTAGGGAATTAGATTAGGAAATGAGACACTTAAAGTAGTAAAGGAGTTTTGCTATTTGGGGATCAAAATAACTGATGATGGTCGAAGTAGAGAGGATATAAAATGTAGACTGGCAATGGCAAGGAAAGCGTTTCTGAAGAAGAGAAATTTGTTAACTTCGAGTATAGATTTAAGTGTCAGGAAGTCATTTCTGAAAGTATTTGTATGGAGTGTAGCCATGTATGGAAGTGAAACATGGACGATAAATAGTTTGGACAAGAAGAGAATAGAAGCTTTCGAAATGTGGTGCTACAGAAGAATGCTGAAGATTAGATGGGTAGATCACATAACTAATGAAGAAGTACTGAATAGGATTGGGGAGAAGAGAAGTTTGTGGCACAACTTGACCAGAAGACGGGATCGGTTGGTAGGACATGTTCTGAGGCATCAAGGGATCACCAATTTAGTATTGGAGGGCAGCGTGGAGGGTAAAAATCGTAGAGGGAGACCAAGAGATGAATACACTAAGCAGATTCAGAAGGATGTAGGCTGCAGTAGGTACTGGGAGATGAAGAAGCTTGCACAGGATAGAGTAGCATGGAGAGCTGCATCAAACCAGTCACAGGACTGAAGACCACAACAGCAACAACTTGGTACACCATGAGCATGTCGACTTTTTCTGCGTTGGTAAATCCCATCGTCCATTCATGACTGACTGGTTGGATTGTCACACAATAGCTGACTAGCAAGTCGCAACGCACTCAAGGAACACACAAGCACACAGTAAGCAAACATAACAATATTGTACCTAGCAACTATGCACACTGAATGGGACAAATAAGTGTCAGTGTGGAAACCATTCAAAATATGATATCTCTTAACGACTCACACTAAAATCCTATTAGAAACACCACCGAATTCTAATTTACCGTATTTTTAGTTTAATATCAATAGGTATTTCTTTTTAAAAGTGTATGTTTTGACAAAAAATACACTTTGTAAGTAGCATCAGGATCTATTTAATGGCTAACATTACGAATCCCTGACTGCCAACCCATTCTGTGGAAACCGTAGATCAATAGCACTTTCCATTTCCACAATATTTTCAGTGCGAGTTTTAGGTCACACACTCTGTATATGCATCTATTACACTGTAAAAATAGTGTATTAGTGCCAAAAGTGTCTAGCACCACCGTGGTGCTGTAAACAGCAGTTAAATATCGTATTCTTTAGTAGGGAGATGTATAGGAGGACATGTAATAAGACATACAACATTCATATGTCTTTTGTATATATGTTATTCTATACCTCAGAAAACCTACTTGGAAATGAAATTTAGCGGCATATATTTAATAAAGTATCAGCCTCCGTATCTTTTTAATGAGAGGTATCATACCCAAGTGAATATCATCTTGCCCAGTCATCTGTATAGAACACCCAAAGTAAAAATCATAGCAATGCTAGGCAACTGCTAATGTCAGAAGCTACCCTAGTATGGTGCTCATTATAATGTATGAATGACACTGATGTAGGTTTTAACAGAGCTAAGAGGCGTGTTTTTCTACAAAACGATATGTACAATTTACTCTGGTACCAAGATCAAATAAAGTTTTTGTTTGTAATCAGAAATCTTCAATCGCATGTATGTATTACGATAAGCAAACTGCTGTACATAACACCATAGAATTATAAATCATGGCTCAATACCATGCTCTTTAGCCCGGAAGACATGTATCAGGTTATCTCCATGCATGTCTCTCATACCTGAAGTATGATGTAAACTAATGTGTATCACTGTCACAGTAGTACCATTATATGCATGGGCACAACCATTATCCGAGCAGTGGTAATGTCTGATCCAGGTGAATTTTTCTACTGTAGTTACAAAAGTAGTGCCACATAAGTGCTTTATGCTAGAAATCTTTAATAGGTAATGGTTTATGTCTGTTACATGCACGTAACAGATGCAAATAATGTTTGAGGAATTGTTATTATCCAGTTGTAAACACACAGCTCAACTATGCTGTTTTGCGTATGGTTTGGTTTGTTGTGGTGGGTCCCAGACCTTGCCCCAGGCCTAAAGCTGGTGAATACGCCTCTGAACAGGGTTATTTATGAAACGCTGGTGACTCTAAATCTGGACGCTATCCTGGACATAACGTTCGTACATCCACCTCCCCAACATAACCTGCACCTATCCTGTATCGTGAAGGCCCCAGCAACAAACTATTACGTACGCAAAATAGCACAAATGGGTTAGGTGTTTACAAATGGATAAAGTAAGTTCCTCGAACATTGTTTCTATCTGTTACATACATACTGAATCTTTAGAGTATGTACAAAGCTTGGGTAGCTGCTGTTGACCAGTATCTCCTGTTATTAACATACGATAAAGTGAGAATGGGTGACACCGCTGTTAGGTGGTCATGGAGTTGGTTTTGTAATAATCAGTAAGCAAAAAACTGTATTTTAGATAGATAAATTCAGCACACTCTATGATGCATTAACTAACACTGTGACGCAGCCCATTACCACATCTATCCATGTGTTTTAGTGTATGTAAGTGCTGGCTGTGGCAGTTACCACAGGTATTTGCAGAAATATGTTAAGAGTAATCTGGAGAAAGAGAATAAATGCTCCTCCAAGCGCTTTGATGATACTCTGGCTAGATGAGGGAATCTGAATTACTGGTGAACGCTAAAGAAAACAACCCACACCTGGTAAATACGGGTATATCTATTGCTGTACAAAAATCTTTATTAATCATTGCATATACATGTTGGGTGTTTGCAGTATGTATCGCTTTAGGACATTACTCTTCACAATACCATCAAATATAGGTATCATCGAATTAGTAATGGTTCTCACAAACACTGCTATTTCACAGGTCTTATGAAAGAAGACCAATGTGACTAAAACGATACCTGTTAAAGAAATTATTTCTTTAAGTGCAGTTAACGTGTTACGTGAATGCAAAAGGAAAATGGAAATCGAAGTGAGAATGAAGACAATAAAGCGAAAAACTGGAGTAGAAAGTGTCAACTGCTACAAATATACAGACTCCGACGACAAGAAAGAATTGGGCTACAGAGGGCGCTAAATACGTGCACGTAAGAACCGCGCCTTGATTGTCTTGATCAACAGTATTTTATAATAAAGCAAGTATGAAAATCCCTCTACAAGGCCATTAAAAATATAAAAATTTACAAGTGTACATTCCGTATAAAATTATTAATACATTTGCTGACAGAGTAATATTGTACATAAATTAAGCGTGCAGGAGGTAGAGTTCTGTTTACAAAATATCACTGTTACAAATACAGTGTGGAAAGAAGAGCACATATAAGCCAAAACAATCTCACTATAGGAAAAAACTTCTGCTTAACAATGCGGAAACTTAAGCGAGTGTGGCGGAAATGCGAAAGCAGTGGGTGCTATACACATGCGCGTAAGCACTGCGTCTTGCTGGTGTTAAGTAGCATAGTTTTACATTAAACTATATGACAGTTTCTTATAGAAGGCCACTAACAAATGCTACAATTTTAGAGGTTTACATTAAATATGAAATCTGTAATACACTTACGTAGCACAGTGATACTGCGCGTAGCTTTAGTGTCTAGAAGATAACAGATAACAAAGCTTATTTGTTAGCAAAAAGGCGAAGAACATAATGAATGGATAAAGTTACATTAAAAGTCAGGAGCTCAACAGTAGAAAAATGTATTTTGAAGAAAAATGCATGTTCATTGACATTGGCGGAGACCGTATATACGTATTATGTGACCGTGAGCAGCCGTTTAAATCCATAAAGGAAGTGCTCACTCGCGATTTGATACTGATCGTTCAAAATGTTACCGTCTCCCTTAGCGAGATGTTCATAAATTTCAAGTTCTTCCAATAAATCTAATTTACAGCCTTTTATTTCCTTACGTAAAACTATGGTTTGTTCAAATTCCATCGGAGAATGGTCTGAAATAAGGAAATAAATAAGTGTTCAGAAAATGAAGAATTATGCACATTTTCCCCTTTCTACCTAACAGGTGCTCCTTATATCTGGGTTTAATAGTTCCACCCGTCTGCCCTATGTAATAACTAGGGAATTCCTTAAAGATTTTATAGACTCCTGAGTTAGTGAAAGGACCTTATTCAGTTTTTAATGTATGAACTAAATTTTTCTTCAGACTAATGTTCGTAGAGAAAGTAACTTTACAACCATATCTTCTAGTCAGAAGACGACTAATCTTTTAAGACACATTACCTAGAAATAGTACCTAAATAAACTTGCCATTTCCCACTTCAGTACTCTTCAGTTTGTCACCTAGTTTTGAAAATCTTTTGTTTGCTCTTTTGTTGCTAAGTATTTCGTCGACTACGTATTGTTTGTAACTGTTATTGCTAGAAATAGTCTTATTCAAATTAACTTCTTTCTGAATATCGTACGGGGAATGTGGCGTTGTTGAAGCACGATAAATTGCTAAATGGAAAAAGGCAACTTTATGAGCCTGAGGTTGGGAAGAATCTGATGGAATAATATTATCAGAGTACGTTGTCTTACTATGAATATTGAAAGTAACACTGAAATTCTGTATGCCTATTTTCAGATCAAGGAAATTTAGGTCACCGTTCTCATTTTGAATTTCTTTTGTGAATTTAATTTTCTCATGGGAGCCTTTGAAGGTTTTAAATACCTAATCTAATTCTTGGCCAGTTACAATATTAATCTGTGAGCAGACGTATTACTGTATTATAAAATGCCGTTGTTCAAGACAACCAAGGCGCGGTTATTACGCGCATGTATTTAGCGTTCTCTATAGCCCAATTTTTCCCTGAGTAACTTAAGCAAATATTTTAGCTTGTGACGGACTGCATCATGTGATGTAATGATTTAGTATCTTTACTTCACAAATATTTTTCTATTAGTATTTTATTATGTTTAAAAAATATTATTTTGTATATTTTTACAAATATAGAAACCGTGGTCAAGGAATAATAAACCTGTATCTGCGACTGGTTGGCTGATTTTTTAATCTATTCTAATTTGGGACAGGTCTATCGAAATGGCATGTAAAATAATTTTGTTCGGAACGGGAAAGAATCCGGCGCTGTCTGTTGACATGGGTATCTCATGAAACACACGATGAGTGGTATTTGTTTGAGTCCGACTCCATATACAAACTGCAAACACGAAATACCGGAGAAAATCTAACTTCTGATCGCTACAATAGTGCTGTCATTACAGATTTCAAACGAGGAAAGAAATCTGCCGTAACTGGAACGTCAGTTCCTAGAGTCAAGTACAATTGTTTAACAACGGTAAATAGGTTCAGTGTCCAAGTTCGTCTGGCGTCAAGACAGAAATACCATTTCTCCTACATGAGAGGGGCCATGTGACAGTGAGAGGAACACTGGGAAGCATTGGAGAGCATTTTGCAAGATATAAAAATTATATTTCAGCCGAAGAAAGTCTGTATTCGTCTGTGCTTTAAAAACGAGGTGAGAGCGCTAGTTGTAAAACCTAAGCTTGTTCGTGACGCTCTATAGAACGTTCCGAGCTTCAACAAAAGCAGAAATCCTATTTATATATACACGCACACTGTAATAAGAGAACACGAATGTGTGTACGGTGTGGACGTGGTCTTCTACCAAAGAATGATGAGTTTTAGTAAGTAATAAAGCTGAAGTGAAAATGGTTAGAGCACAGGTCTTGCTAGAAAAAATATGTCAGGGTGACAGAATGTTAATAACGTCCCAATTCTGGAAATACCTCAACGACGTATAGGTGATTTAGAAAATTATTACAGTGTGTTTAAGACTGTGATGCGGGGTCTAAATCGGGTACAGTCAAGTGGGGGGTGCCCCAGGGATCGGTGTTGGGGCCACTCCTGTTCCTTATTTATATAAATGATATGCGCTCTAGTATCACGGATAAATCTAAAATATTTCTGTTTGCTGATGACACTAGCTTGGTAGTAAAGGATGTTGTGTGCAACATTGAATCGGTTTCAAATATTGCAGTTCATGGCATAAGTTCATGCCCTATAGAAAATAAAGTAACGCTAAATCTCAGTGAGACTCAGTTTTTACAGTTTCTAACATACAATTCAACAAAACCTAACGTTTTCATTTCACAGAATCGGCATATGATTAGTGAAACTGAACAGTTCAGATTTCTATGTGTGCGGATAGACAGTAAACTGTCGTGGAAAGCCCACGGTCAGGATCTTGTTCTAAGACTTAATGCTGCCATTTTCACTATTCGGACGGTATCTGAAATAAGTGATCGTTGGACACGAAAATTAGTCTACTATGCTTATTTCATTCACTTATGACGTATTTTGGGTTACTCTTCCCATCCAGAAACGGCCGGTTCGGATAATAAGTGGTGTAAGTTCACGAACCTCTTGTCGCCCCCCGTTAACGTGTCTGGGTATTTTGGCATTGGCCTTTCAATATACACGGAGGTCCATCAATAGTGACCGTGCCAAATATCTCACGAAATAAGCATCAAACGAAAAAACTACAAAGAACGGAACTCGTCTAGCTTGAGGAGGGAAACCAGATGGCGTTATGGTTGGCCCGTTAGATGGCGCTGCCGTAGGTCAAACGGATATAAACTGCGTTTTTTTAAATAGGAACCCCATTTTTATTACATATTCGTATAGTACGTAAAGAAATGTGAATGTTTTAGTTGTACCACTTTTTTCGCTTTGTCATAGATGACGCTGTAATAGTCACAAACGTATAAGTACGTGGTATCACGTAACATTCCACCAGTGCGGACGGTATTTGCTTCGTGATACATTACCAGTGCTAGAATGGACCGTTTACCAATTGCGGAAAAGGTCGATAGCGTGTTGATGTATGGCTATTGTGATCAAAATGCCCAACGGGCGTGTGCTATGTATGCTGCTCGGTATCCTGGAGGACATCATCCAAGTGTCCGGACCTTTCGCCGGATAGTTACGTTATTTAAGGAAACAGGAAGTGCTCAGCCACAAGTGACGCGTCACCCACGACCTGCAACAAGTGATGCCCAAGTAGGTGTTTTAGCTGCTGTCGCGGCTAATCCGCACATCAGTAGCAGACAAATTGCGCGAGAATCGAGAATCTCAGAAACGTCAGTGTTGAGAATGCTACATCAAAATCGATTGCACCCGTACCATATTTCTATGCACCGGGGATTGCATGGCGACGACTTTGAACGTCGGGTACGGTTCTGCCACTGGGTACAAGAGAAATTATGGGGCGATGACAGATTCTTTGCACGCTTTCTAATTAGCTACGAAGCGTCATTCATCAATAGCGGTAACGTAAACCGGCATAATGTGCACTATTGGGCAACGGAAAATGTACGATGGCTGCGACAATTGGAACATCAGCGACCTTGGCGGGTTAATGTTTGGTGCGTCATTATGGGAGGAAGGATAATTGGCCCCCATTTTATCGATGGCAGTCTAAATGGTGCAAAGTATGCTGATTTCCTACGTAGTGTCCTACCGATGTTACTACAAGATGTTTCACTGCATGACAGAATGGCGATGTACTTCCAACATGATGGATGTCCGGCACATTGCTCGCGTGCGGTTGAAGCGGTATGGAATAGCATATTTCATGACAAGTGGATTGGTCGTCGAAGCACCATACCATGGCCCGCACGTTCACCAGATATGACGTCCCCGGATTTCTTTCTGTGGGGAAAGTTGAAGGATATTTGCTATCGTGATCCACCGACAAAGCCTGACAACATGCGTCAGCGCATTGTCAATGCATGTGCGAACATTACGGAAAGCGAACTAATCGCTGTTGAGAGGAATGTCGTTACACGTATTGCCAAATGCATTGAGGTTGACGGACAACAGTTTGAGCATTTATTGCATTAATGCAGTATTTACAAGTAATCACGCTGTAACAGAATGTGTTCTCAGAAATGATAAGTTCTCAAAGGTACATGTATCACATTGGAACAAGCGAAATAAAATGTTCAAACGTACCTACGTTCTGTATTTTAATTTAAAAAACATACCTGTTACAAACTGTTCGTCTAAAATTGTGAGCCATATGTTAGTGACTATTACAGCGCCATCTATCACAAAGTGAAAAAAGTGGTTCAACTAAAACATTCATATTTCTTTACGTACTACGTAATAAAAATGGGGTTCCTATTTAAAAAAACGCAGTTGATATCCGTTTGACCTATGGCAGCGCCATCTAGCGGGCCAACAATACCGCCATCTGGTTTCCCCCTTCAAGCTAAACAAGTTTCGTTCTTTGTAGTTTTTTCGTTTGACGCTTATTTCGTGAGATACACTCCTGGAAATTGAAATAAGAACACCGTGAATTCATTGTCCCAGGAAGGGGAAACTTTATTGACACATTCCTGGGGTCAGATACATCACATGATCACACTGACAGAACCACAGGCACATAGACACAGGCAACAGAGCATGCACAATGTCGGCACTAGTACAGTGAATATCCACCTTTCGCAGCAATGCAGGCTGCTATTCTCCCATGGAGACGATCGTAGAGATGCTGGATGTAGTCCTGTGGAACGGCTTGCCATGCCATTTCCACCTGGCGCCTCAGTTGGACCAGCGTTCGTGCTGGACGTGCAGACCGCGTGAGACGACGCTTCATCCAGTCCCAAACATGCTCAATGGGGGACAGATCCGGAGATCTTGCTGGCCAGGGTAGTTGACTTACACCTTCTAGAGCACGTTGGGTGGCACGGGATACATGCGGACGTGCATTGTCCTGTTGGAACAGCAAGTTCCCTTGCCGGTCTAGGAATGGTAGAACGATGGGTTCGATGACGGTTTGGATGTACCGTGCACTATTCAGTGTCCCCTCGACGATCACCAGTGGTGTACGGCCAGTGTAGGAGATCGCTCCCCACACCATGATGCCGGGTGTTGGCCCTGTGTGCCTCGGTCGTATGCAGTCCTGATTGTGGCGCTCACCTGCACGGCGCCAAACACGCATACGACCATCATTGGCACCAAGGCAGAAGCGACTCTCATCGCTGAAGACGACACGTCTCCATTCGTCCCTCCATTCACGCCTGTCGCGACACCACTGGAGGCGGGCTGCACGATGTTGGGGCGTGAGCGGAAGACGGCCTAACGGTGTGCGGGACCGTAGCCCAGCTTCATGGAGACGGTTGCGAATGGTCCTCGCCGATACCCCAGGAGCAACAGTGTCCCTAATTTGCTGGGAAGTGGCAGTGCGGTCCCCTACGGCACTGCGTAGGATCCTACGGTCTTGGCGTGCATCCGTGCGTCGCTGCGGTCCGGTCCCAGGTCGACGGGCACGTGCACCTTCCGCCGACCACTGGCGACAACATCGATGTACTGTGGAGACCTCACGCCCCACGTGTTGAGCAATCCGGCGGTACGTCCACCCGGCCTCCCGCATGCCCACTATACGCCCTCCCTCAAAGTCCGTCAACTGCAAATACGGTTCACGTCCACGCTGTCGCGGCATGCTACCAGTGTTAAAGACTGCGATGGAGCTCCGCATGCCACGGCAAACTGGCTGACACTGACGGCGGCGGTGCACAAATGCTGCGCAGCTAGCGCCATTCGACGGCCAACACCGCGGTTCCTGGTGTGTCCGCTGTGCCGTGCGTGTGATCATTGCTTGTACAGC
Source organism: Schistocerca nitens (assembly GCF_023898315.1). Taxonomy (NCBI): domain Eukaryota; kingdom Metazoa; phylum Arthropoda; class Insecta; order Orthoptera; family Acrididae; genus Schistocerca; species Schistocerca nitens. The sequence goes on from NC_064616.1 coordinate 915,489,821, forward strand.
CCTCTCGCAGTGTCCGGAGCAAGTATGGTGGGTCTGACACACCGGTGTCAATGTGTTCTTTTTTCCATTTCCAGGAGTGTATTTGGCCCGGTCACGATCAATGGACCACCCTGTATAGAGGGTGTTACAAAAAGGTACGGCCAAACTTTCGGGAAACATTCCTCACACACAAATAAAGAAAAGATGTTATGTGGACATGTAACCGGAAACGCTTAATTTCCATGTTAGAGCTCATTTTAGTTGCGTCAGTATGTTCTTCCACCTACGCTCAATGGAGCACGTTATCATGATTTCATACGGGATACTCTACCTGTGCTGCTAGAACATGTGCCTTTACAAGTACGACAGAACATGTGGCTCATGCACGATGGAGCTCCTGCACATTTCAGTCGAAGTGTTCGTGCGCTTCTCAACAACAGATTCTGTGACCGATGGACTGGTAGAGGCGGACTAATTCCATGGCCTCCACGCTCTCCTGACCTCAACCCTCTTGACTTTCATTTATGGTGGCATTTGAAAGCTCTTGTCTACGCAACCCTGGTACCAAATGTAGATACTCTTCGTGCTCGTATTGTGGACGGCTGTGATACAATACGCCATTCTCCAGGGCTGCATCAGCGCACAGGGATTCCATGCGACGGAGGGTGGATGCATGTATCCTCGCTAACGGAGGACATTTTGAACATTTCCTGTAAGAAAGTGTTTGAAGACACGCTGGTACGTTCTGTTGCTGTGTGTTTCCATTCCATGATTAATGTGATTTGAAGAGAAGTAAAATGAGCTCTAACATGGAAAGTAAGCGGTTCCGGACACATGTCCACATAACATATTGTCTTTCTTTGTGTGTGAGGAATGTTTCCTGAAAGTTTGGCCGTACCTTTTTGTAACACCTTGTATATTCCTTACTGTCATTTCTTGTTAACAATATTAGCTTATTCCCAAGAATAAGCAGCTTTCACTCAGTTAATACTTAGCAGAAATGAAACCTGCATTTGGATCGGACTTCATTAACTCTTGTGCAGAAAGGTGTGCAGTATACTGTTGCATCCATTTTCAATAAGCTACCACCAGAATCCAAAAATCTTAGCAGTAATCCACGTACTTTCAAATCGAAACTGAAGAGTTTCCTCATGGATCACTCCTTCTACTCTTTCGAGGAGTTCTTTGAAAAATTAAGCTGCTTCTTATTGTATTGTTGATTGTGTTTACTTATACTTATGGCTTGACTTTTTTCGTGTTAATAAACATTTTATTTTTGTCTGTTATTACTTTTATGTTGTAATTTCATGTACTGACACGTTCGATGACCTTCGAGATTTGCTCCTCAATTTGGTGCTACGAAACATGACGTGTAAATAAAAATAAAAAAATAAAACTGATGTCTGCTGGCTTGCTGCGACCTGCGTGATGACTCCAAGACAGAGGCCCACTGTTACAGGCATGCGAGGTAAGAGTTAACTGTTTATACAGCCGTCCGCCCATGCGTAGGGTATGAACCACAATGACAACAGTACAACATTGGGTCCGTGGCTGCAGCACGGTTCGCCTGTTTCCATCAGACGCGAATCAGCAGTCATAGTGAGCCTAACACTCTGGGGAACGGCACTGGGGCGGCGGCAGTCGAATCTGTGGCTGCTATCGGAAGAGGAGCGCGCGACGTCAGGGTCGATAACATGTCAGGTTTTTGTTTTAAATAAAGACATTATTTTTCGTGTACGGTCCCGGTGGTGGTGGTGGTGGTGGTGGTGGTGGTGGTGGTGGTAGGACAGGTATGAAGAGTCCTTTACACGAGCGTATTAGTGTAATTTAGCGGTCTTGTGTGTGTGACCTGCAGTGTTTGCACATACATGTCTGTAAAAACGTTCCAACATGGATTTCTTTTTTGAATTCTCAGCGTTATTTGCAAGCCTACTATGATCTCTTAATGCCAGTCTCTTCTAAGGCAGCCTAATGGTGATGTCATAATGCATAGGCAATTATTTTGGCTCATAAGTTATAGTTAGTGCAGTGGGAAGTATTTCAACACACTGATAATGTGAGAACAAACTCCTTACGTTTTAAGAAGTTATAACACGTTAGTAGCACTTGTACATCCACTCTATTGCTGAGGTGGCTGCATAGTGATGATGCCATTTTCTTGGGTTACAAATTATAGTTATTAAGATAAGTGATTGCGGCAGCCAATGGGATAATGTCCCGTTGAATTTCCGACATTTTCATGTATCCTCTGTAATGCAAAAGTGTATGGAGCCATGACGTCATTTTTCACTCCTAAATTATACTAATTCAGCAATCAGGATATCTTACTTATCATCCAATTGGCCAAGAGGAATGTAGAAGGGGGAGGTGGCCAATTTTTGGGTAATAAATTATGGCCATCAAGACAAAGCTAAAAGCTTCTAGTCACTAATTAGATTTACATAAACGTAAGACCACACTGTAGTTGTTTGTTTGCATAAGGCTAAAATAATGCCGTTCCTATGTTTTTTGCTCTGCAGTCAGCTGCAAATGACAGTTCTCTAAATTTTCTCAACAGTGTTTCGCGCAAAGAACGCCGTCTTCTTTCAAGGGATTCTCATTTTAGTTCATAGAGCATTTTTGTAACACTAGCGTGTTGATCGAACATACCGGTAAGAAGTCTAGGAGGATGTCTCTGAATTGTGTCGCTGCCCTCCTTTAAACCGACCTGACGGGGATCCCAAACACTCTAGCACTGCTCTAGACTGGGTCACACCAGTATTCCATACGAGATCTTCTTCATATGTGAGCTTCCTAAAATGCTCCTAATAAACTGAAGCTGTCCATTCGCCTTTCTTGCTACTGACCTTATGTGCGTGTGCCATTTCACGTCGCTTTAGAACGTTATGCCTAGATATACTTATATTACCGTCGTGACCGTGTGAAGGAGCACACCGCTAATATTTTATTCGAATATTACACGATTGTTTTTCCTACTAATCTGCTTTAACCCACAGTTACAACAAGCAGTCGTTCACAAAACCAAATATAAATTTGGTCTAAATCATGCTTTATCAGCCTGCAGTCATTCGAAGACGATATTTCGAACGTTCAAGAATTCTACAGCAAATAGATATTAAGGATATTCTGCGTAGTTCTGAACAACACAAGCACTGCAATATCATATTTATTAGCTGACAACATGCAGACAGATTTCAATTAGTGTCTTCCCTGTACGGGAATATACATAATGAATGTACGAGCGCAGGTCGTAGACACATGGTTGAAAACATGTGGAAGTTTGGATCTGGCCATGGATCGTGCTCGGATAGCCTAAAGGTGAGGCGACTGCTCGAGATAAGTGGGAAATCCAGGTTCGAGTCCCGATCCGGCACAAATTTTCATTGTCGTCGTTCCATTATACAGCTGATGGTCATCTATATTCGCAAACGCCAATACATTTCATGAATTGGCAGTTGTTGAAGGGAGGCTGAACGCTCGCCAGTATGTGGCAAGAAAGATAAAGTCTGTATCCACGCTCTTCACGGTCTGGGTACCATATGGCACATTCCGACAGTATAATGCACTGCACTTTGAACCACAAGCGTCTTCAGGGATGTTCGGATACTTGAGTAACCTACCAACTTCCCTGATTTGTGACGCATGGAACATGTGTGGGATGCAATGAAAGTGCGCATACGGCTATACCTGAATCCAGAAAGCAAACTTCATGAACTAAGAACGTGGCAAGGCAGGAAACTCAAGATGATATTCCGAGGCTGTTTGTCTCCATGTCACAACGAATACAGTAATATGTTCGTGGCTGTGGGGCCACAACTCATGCTGATGATGACGACGGACATCAGTTCCGAATGGAATGAAAGTTTAATTATTTAACATGCGCTATGTGATGAAGACCTCAATGAAGTTTTACTGGTACCTCCACTTCCATTTCCGTCTATGGAGATCATCCGCTAGTCGTTCAAGGCAGAACAGTGACAAAGAATAAGGAAGATTCCACTTTTTTGCACTGCAAACCTGCCTAAGGCTGCGTGCAGAGTGGCACGGACACTGGCCGCCTGACTCCGTCGCCAGACGTCGCCCGATAACATCGGTCGACAGTGTCCGATCTCCTCCATCAGTTTTTGGTGGGATCAACGAGTTATAAATGGGGTTAGAATCTATTTTAACCTCCTTGGGGAGGGGGTGGGGGATGGATGCCGCAACGTCTACGTTCTTGGAGACGAGTGATGCATTGCGGATTTTCCTATTAAAAAGACGCCGAATGCATGTGGGTGAGATATATCTATCTCGAGAAGATCGTGGCGATTTCGGTACACTCTTCCCACAGTTGTTGGAATAATCAAACAAGTTTTACGAATATACGAAATCAAGACAAGAGCGTTCTATTACAAATTCAAGACGGTTTATTGTGACATTAAAGATCAAGATTACAAACATTCTGCACAACTTCAAATAAGTTCAGCAAAACAAAAATACGTTAGTTGACTTTCAATGAGTGTCATTCAGCATATGTGGGAAAGACAAACATAAATTTTAGAATGAGATTTTCTGAACACTAAAGGCACTGAAAATGGGAAACACACCGCATTTGCAAACCACCTCATACAAAGGAATGCTAATTTTACTGGCATAAAAACGCCGGAAAGCCATAATAATAATAATTCGTTGACCGTTAATGCTTGCCTATCACAACCCAAAAGCCATCCACTACAGAAACTTTAAGCATCAAAATGAACATACGCCATCTTTCTCACATGAACACACAATTTTTCGAGGATATAACCTAGGCATAAAATTTGCCATACAGATTTTGATTGTGTTGCAAATGGTATGCTGCATTAAGTGTAGACGTGACACTGAAATGATTAGACAGCCACGGAACATGGGTAATTATAAGGCAAAGTTCGATAAATTATTATTAAATTTTGTTAGTTGTCGGAACGTGTGGTTTCCAATAAAGCAACGATTTCAGCTTATTGATTCCGAGACACAACCCTGTAATTATCTTTCTGATTCGCAGGATGCAAGAAACACCTTTTTTGTACTAAACCTAACAATTTCTCTCAGTCCACGTTTTGCGTGTGGAAACGTCAGCCGATTCGATCGAAGAAAACAAACGGATTTGAGTTCAAACGACCGTTATCCGCAGTCTTCACGTTCGGGCGTTGAGATCGGTTGCAACGAGCCGCGAACGTACTGGCGTGCTGATTTGAAAAGATCGGTTGTCTTCGCCCGATTTCGGTCGTCGGCGGAATCCTCCGATGTCGGTGACAGTGTGACCGCAGCCTAATTGGTAGAAATCCGATGCATCGGAGGTGTGCAGATACTAGCCACGTGCTCGAATGCTATACGGTAAGCTACACGAGGTGGATGCTTGTAAAAACGGAGGCAGCCAGTGCAGGAAGTGATCGCCCGGGCAATGTGTTCCGTCCATCAGCGGCAGACCGTGCGGGGCCGGGCCAGCTGACGGCATTGTCTGGCCGCAGGCGTGGTCCTGACAACGCGCCCGATAACGCTATCTGGCGGCAGCGGAGCGGCGATGCGGGTGGCTCAGCCGCCACCTCAACTGTCCCTGTGGAACTCCTTGTCCGAAAACAATCCCAGACACAGACAATCACTTGGCACTTGGGGGCGCACTTGAGCGACTCCGGCGTTCTGTTCGGAACTACTGAGGCGGCGGCATCTGGCGCGGGCAGGAAGCCGCCCTTATCACCACCTGTTGGTCGTACAGGCCATCGTACATTGTCTGCTGCCCACGCATTGTCTTCGGGAGTATTTCTCAAAGATACTGCCACCGATAGCGTCGGAAGCTCGGCGAGGTTACGCACGGACGACTTTGTTGACCACAGTACACTGCAACGCCAGGAGACTGTAGCGAAATTCAGTAAGGGCAGCAGAGGGTCGACGACTGGTACAGAGACCGGCAGTTGACCTCGATTATACAATCGGCGACTGTCGCTGGAAACAGCAACAACAGTAAAAATACCTGGAAATGATCGTCCGGAGCGCCATGAAGTGGAACGATTACGATGTGTGACTATAAAATAACGGGACTGATGCTGTCACAAACTAAGTATGCATGTGCCAGAGATGAACGACAAATAATTGTGAAGCGTGAAGGCTTCTCAGTCAAATGAGCCATCTCTGGTGCCTGCAGACAAATCAGTCAGGCCGTGGCCTCCGTTTTTGTAAGAACTGTTATTTTTTATGCCAGAAAAAATGATACGTGTAATAATGGAACAACGAATTATCGTGATGTTTCACATGAAACTTGGAAAAACTGCTACTGAAAGCTATCTTATACTAAAACATATGTATGGTGAAAACTGTTGATCATATACGCGAGTTTTTGGGGGTTCAAACGTTTCCAAGATGGCCGAGAAGACGTTAAAGATGGCTCACGTCCAGGAGGCCCTTCAACATCAACAACGGGTGAAAATATCGGAAAATTAGGTAATTAGATTCGATCTGACCGTTTATTGAGTATTCGATCGATTGTTGAAGCTGTAGGAATTGGCAAAAAATACGTAATGGAAATTTTACGTAAGCAATCCAATATGAGAAAATTAAGTGCGATACTGGTGCCGAAAATTCTCCCAATAGAACAAAAAGAAGCTCGTGAAAACGTTTCTACTGACACTTTCAAAAACATTGAAAATGAACTTAATTTCTTAGAAAGAGTGATAAAATGCGACGAATCTTGGATTCTCACTTATGATTGAGAAATTAAGCGCTAATCCATGCAATGGATGGGCCCCACTTCATCGAGAGCGAAAGAAACTCGAATAAGGAAACCAAGATTCAAAGCAATGATATGTTTTTATATTCATGGAATTGTGTTCAAAATGTTCAAATGTGTGTGAAATCTTACGGGACTTAAATGCTAAGGTCATCAGTCCCTAAGCTTACACACTACTTAACTTAAATCATCCGAAGGACAAACACACACACCCATGCCCGAGGGAAGACTCGAACCTCCGCCGGCACCAGCCGCACAGTCCATGACTACAGCGCCCCAGACCGCTCGGCTAATCCCGCGCGGCCATGGAATTGTGTATCTTACTCGGTTCCTAAAGGTAAAATTATTAGTCAGCATTACCACCTTGAATTTCCTCTTCTAGTCCATGTTAAAATAAGAAAAAACGACCAGAATTGTGGAAGAACAAGTTGTGGGTTCTGCATCAAGACAACGCACCGGCTCATACCGCACTGTCTGTCACGAGGTTTCTAGGGAAGTACAGAATCGCAGTGTTAGACCACCCATCTTATTCAGGTGACGTAGCACCATGTGACGATTGTGTATTCCCCGAGGTCAAATCTCTATAAAAAGGAACAAGACTTCAGTTCGTTGAAGCAGTGAAAGAAAAGCAGCACGCGTCATGAAGTTGCTCACAGAGGAACACTTCCAGCACTATGACAATGGATACAGGCCGTAGCAATGAATTAAAATTTGTACCAAGTTTTACACAATAGTCCCGTAATTTATAGCCACACATCGCAAATAAAATCAGTGTAGGAAACGCAATACCATACTGGAAGTCATTGGAATCAATATCAGAAACAGCTTTTTATTCGTAACAGACGTGGCTAACAAAATACTCATTCGACCGATTCTTGAGTGTTTCTCACCAATCCTTAACCCTTACAAAGTAGAACTAATAATGAAGATAGATAATATCCAACGAAGAACGTCGACGTATTCACGGGTCGAGCGCGAGAACGTTACGGACATTGGCTGACACTACAAGAGAGACGTCGTTTATCGCGGAGAGGTTTACTGCTAATATTCCGGCAGCGTCCGTTTCATGAGGAATTCAAATCATATTGCTTGCTTAGACGCACCTTACGAAACGATCACAAAGAGAAATTCAGTAATTGGTTCCTCCGCATTTGCGAATGGAACGAGGAATCCTGGAAATTACGTAAAAGAGGTACCCTCCGCGTCACACTAACGGATTATAGATACACATGTAGAATCTTGCAAAGAAAACCTGACTCATGTTGCTTAATTACTGAGCAGATATTGTTAGTTGATTTTGATGTGTTTGGATGCGGCAGCTGTCTCTCTCTTCTGCATCTCCGCTATTAAATATCTTTCTGATAAACTCTACTGGTACCTCGAATCCTCTAATGAGTATTCACACTAACACAAAAATGTTAGGAATGAGTACTGACTGTGAATCGGAATGTAACGAGCACACAGATAATAGAGCAGTGAATATTATTAACACGTTATGCACTTAAGGTCTCATCAGTCTACAATAGCAAGTTTCGCGAAATTACATACTTCCTACTTACACTCATTCCTCAGTTGTGGGATTATATTTTTTGGCGTCACGTACACAAACGTGGGATCAATATTCATACAATAGAAAGATTCCGTAGGAACAATAACTTAGTTAATAATCGGGCTAGTTGTACAATTCTACTTAAATTGTTGAGTGTTTTAACTCCAACATCTCAATACATCTACTGGCCTAATTCATTAGGGAAAAAAAATTGGTAATCGTTACACTAACAGTTCTATTTATTAAAAATGAACAAGAATCAGAATTAATTTAACAGATGCCGAGAAAAATTAAACTGGAAACAATGTTCTTGCCGGCCGGAGTCGCCGAGCGGTCCTAGGTGCTACAGTCTGGAACCGCGCGACCGCTACGGTCGCAGGTTCGAATCCTGCCTCGGGCATGGATGTGTGTGATGTCCTTAGGTTAGTTAGGTTTAAGTAGTTCTAAGTTCTAGGGGACTGATGACCTCAGCAGTTAAGTCCCATAGTGCTCAGAGCCACCTGAACCATTTTGAACAATGTTCTTTATCAGAGGATCAAACTATACAATAATTACTGGAGGAAACTAGGTAAAAAACATGTTTGGAGAGGCAGTTAACACATACCTCATAATAACACCCACAATAGGGTACAGTAAAAGATCACTTAAATAACCCAAAGTAGTTAGTGTTAAAAAAATAGAGATGACAAAAATAAAAAGAAAATAAAACATGTGACATGCCACAGTATTATTTCAGAGTTGCTGGAAAAGTTTCCGTCCAAGATCTGTGTTAGTTAGTGCTACCTCCTTTCATCTTCCTGAGCAAACAAATATCCTTCATTAAGGGAGCCTCTGATTCTGTTTCTGAGAAAGACAGTTAGCAACGCAATAAGAATATAATGGATAGCTTGGTTTATCATGTGAAATGTCTTAAGTGAGTACAATCAATGCAGTGACTTGTGATGAGATGTGAATAAATAGTATAGCATTAGTTTTAGAGTTAACTACAGTCCTAAGTAATTATTTTCCTGCATTTTTGTAAACTTCCAACTATACTCTGTTACTGTAATAAGCTGATATGTTCGATGTTATTGTAAAATTGTGTGGATTAGTAAACAACTAACTCAAGCCTTTTCTTGGCGCTTTTACTGCAATAGGAAAAGTGTCGATTTCCTCATTCTGGTAACCATCTACACGTAACATGCAGTTTCTGAACGTTTACAGCTCGTAGTTGGAACTAAGACAATCGTTATGTAACATGAGCGTTTAACTTTTTTATTTTTTATATTCTGTATAAATGTGGAACTGCTGTTAGTTCAACCGCGTACACTTTCCAATATATCAATTATTACATGTACTGCAGGTTGTTCTGATGCATTATATTGTGTGGTTCCTCAAAGGTATTTAAATATACTACCTCTTTCCATTTTACCTATCTATGTTTCTATATAAACTGTTTTGCACCACCTGCATATCTGCGAACTTGTGTGGGCCTAGACTACAGAGAAGCAATAGAAAGTGCACACATTTGGACGTCTGTGAAATCAAAATCTGCTGGTGGGTAACATTTAATACCGTACTGTAGGGCAAGTTTGGACCATCTTTGGCACATTGTCCACAACATGACTGAGACGTGGACACTCAAGCCTGTCCGAATATTCGACGTGGTCCTCTTGAAGTCATTCAGTGTGTAAGGAGAGTTCCGGCAACGACGCACTGCAAGTCTGAACTGTTTCTAAACATGATCGAATATGTTAGCAGGTACCGTAGGCAATTCCATCCGCCTGATTACTGAGATAGTGTTCACGAGGTGGGCGCAGCGCACTCGTCCAGAAATACGAACTCAACGCTGAAATTTTTATTGCTAGACAGGACAATCGTTTTGAGAATCCCTTCTCAATATTGTTGACCTCTCGTGTTACCCTCGATAAAGAAGAGAGATCTCAGACATCTGTATATGATATCGGCCAGAAACATGCCTAACTTCCTCCCTGCTTGATTCGTTAAACGGCATGCCTCAGACGTACCGCCTCCATTGTCTTCTGCAACGTTAGACAAAACCTAGACTCGGTGATAAAGAGAAACCGAAGCAGTTACTCCAGATTCACCTCAGTTAGTACTGTTCTTAGTAGACGCAGAGTGGCCAAACTGATTGTGTGGAGACAGTTGCGCACTACCCTGGCGGACATTCCACTCCGTTGTCTTCAAAAAGACGGCGCGCAGCTCTGTTTTTTCTCTCGGTATCCAGGAGTTATTACTTGTAGCCAGCGGCCACCAGTTGGTTGCCATTGAAAGCGGGCGACCACTGCGGAACTGATCTTCCTTTTTTGTGTCCCAAGAGAGTGGTTGAACGTTTGAATTACAATGTCCAGTTACATTAATGTGACCACCTGTTAAAAGCCTGAATAACCACCTATTGCAGCACAAACACTCAGGAAGAGAGTCAGTGAGGTTCTGGAACGTACCGACAGGGATGTGGAATCATGTCGACTCCACTGCCGTGGCCAGCTGCAGTAGGTTTCTCTACTGAGGATCACAGATTCGCGATTGGGTTTAAATCCGGCGAGTTTGGTGACCAGAGGAGTACAGTAAACACACCATGGTGCTCTCCGAACCACGCAAGTACAGTGCGAGCTGTGTGAAACGTGCATTCTTCTGCTGGTATATGCCATCGTACCGAGGAAAACAAATTGCATGTGGGTGTGGACACGGTCCTCAAGGTTCTATGCACACTTGTGGTGAACCATTGACGTTACAGAATGATGATATCATCCAGGGACTGCCACAAAAACATTCCCCAAATCATACCGCTCCCTCCTCCGGCCTGGACTCTTCCACAGATTCTTGCAGGGCCGTACACACCAAAGGCCATCTGTCTGCCGGAGCATAAAACGTGATTCATCTAAATAGACTACCTGTCGCCACTTTGTATCCGTCCAGTTGCGACACTGGCGTGTAAATTACAGCCTTCGTCGCCGATGAAATCAGCATGGGTGCATGAACCAGGCACCTACTGCAGTGGCTCAAACACAGCAACGTTGCTCAACAGTTCATGTCTCTTCGGCCGTACACATCTCCGCAGCCATCGCTCACCCCTGTCATTTATGGCTCGTGGAGCACCACAGTTCCCTCGGCACCGGTTTCGGAGAGCGCATTTTTCCATGCACGGTATACTTTAACCAAGACAGCACGCGACCAGTTTACAAACGTAGCCGTTTTGGAAATGCTTCCACCGTTGGCCCGATAAACAATGATCATACCATTTTGGACGTCAGATAAACCGTTCTGTTTCATTGCGACAACGACTGCACTGTTCCCCACGTCCTCCACTGCTAGTGTTGCCATCTGGCATCTGCGAGTGGTTCCTACACGTTGAAGTCGAACATAGGCGGTGGTAACATTAATGTGACTGGACCGTGTAAGTTGCTGTGCAGTACGCTAATTGTGCGGGAATTTAGTGTTCTGACAACCGTTCTTGCCTAAAACGTGCGTACGGAATAGGGGTGAAATGTTGTCTGAAAAGAGTGCACACAATGCCTTGTTCAAGACTGGACATACAGCAGGCTATACTGAACTGCACTGGTTAATTCATCTCATTCACAGGAAGCTGTATCTCGTTAATTTCGGAAGTTAAAAGAGTGTTGAGAAGGAGGTTTCCTACCAGAACAATGAAAATTAGAACAGTCAACATTATAGTACAAAACGTGTTTTGAGTGGTTTGTATTCAAGAATTTTTCTTGATTCTCAATTTAGTTTTTCCAGATGAAGTTGTGAGATCACTTCTGTTTTGCTATTTTCTGTAAAGTACTTATTTAATTAAGACTCTTGTTAGAATTGCTAAAAGTGTTCCTAAGTCACATGCAAATTGTTGGGAGCTGACCTTAATTCCATTTGGTTTTCTCACTATAATTATTGGTTCTATTTCGAGATTCTTTTCATTCTAGTTTCCAGGTTATTAATTTTTTTATAAAATCAATTAAACAGTAAACATGTTAAACTATCAAATTGCCTTTCAGCAGTTTCTGTTTCACATGGCTGACGTTTTCGGAATGTTTGCCAATCGTGAACTGAGGCGGAACGTGAGTACCAACCCAGCACTTACCAGGTCAGATGTGGAAAACACTCTAAAAACCACATGACGGCTGGCCGGCATACCGACCCACCGACCCTCGTCTTTAATCCGGCAGGTGCATTCGATACGAGACCGATGCGCCTCCCCGGTTCCGGTGCGTTACAATGAAACAATTATAGCTTATACGAAAATGTTAAGATACTCATAGGCTGTTCTTATGCATAATTCCGGCTGCATCCCTCACCAAGGCTTTTCCAAGAACGACTTACAACTCCCACTTTGCCTCGTTTCAATGTACCTCTTTAAATATGAATTAATCGGGTCCTAAGTTTTGGAGCAGAATTTAAGAAATATTCGATACTACTTATTTATGTAAACAACGGAATATTTAAATTAAAATAACTTATAAATTACTGCATATTAAATAAAACCAACCACACAAGTATAATCAGAAAACTTACTTCTTTGAGTCAATAAACATTCATATTCCATCAAAAGTTTGTTAGCAGGAACGTAATTTTTATAGCACATTGTACCATGTAATTTTACATATCAAGATGTTCTGTAAAATAAAAATTACTCAACGAAACCAGAGAATCAGCTACATATTAACTACTGTCAAATTAATAAGAATTTGGGATGTATGGCGTTAAGGCGATTTTGATATTTTCTGTCGAATTTTTGGCTGAAATCAAATTTCCAGAAAAAAGAACAATATTTATTTACTTTTCAAGTGACATCAGAGCGTGTGCTTGTGCTCAAAAAAATGGTTCAAATGGCTCTGAGCGCTATGGGACTTAACAGCTGTGGTCATCAGTCCCCTAGAACTTAGAACTACTTAAACCTAACTAACCTAAGGACATCACACACATCCATGCCCGAGGCAGGATTCGAACCTGCGACCGTAACAGTCGCGCGGTTCCGGACTGCGCGCCTAGAACCGCGACACCACCGCGGCCGGCTACTTGTGCTCCTTTTTGTACGTTTCAACTTGTAACAAATCAGGAAGTCAGCGTAATACCTCTATATAAGATACCCAGTCGTAATGCGTTGCAGTAAATATACACTCAACAATATGTTTCTGGAATCGTTCCACTGAGACCCATTATGTCCTCAGTGCCATTCAGACTGGATGCAGCCTGGTTCTCAAAACAAGGCACACGACGACTGGGTTTCAACATAGCACAGATCTCATCTCCTCCTAGACATAAGTCACTTGACGTGATTTGGAGGTTGATTATCTCCTACAACTGCATCGAATTATTTTTCTTCCACGATAACAATGACAGTTTTTCTACCGTGTAATGGACTTTAAGGAACAACAAAGACACACTCTGAATTGAAATGCTCATAGAACGTATAGTTTCAGCCACTGTTTCTTCGAAAACGACAGTAAAAAATATATTCGGACATGGTGCTTTAATTGAGAAGGAAGATAGCTGAATGTTATTAAGAGTGATTATCTTTAATAGAATGTGCAGACGATCACTTTGTAAAGGGCACTGAAGCACATGCTTGTTCTACACGAATGTTTATTTGCCGCTATTGCTCTGTGCGTGAACTTAATAACTATGTAAATGTTACATTTTCTTTTCATCAAAATTTTATGTTTAACAAACATCTCTTTGACTTACGTCTTAAATTTAAGAATCTTCATCCACAAAAGTCATACAATAACACTGATAAAGTATGTGTTGCAGATTACAGTAAGTCACAGACGAAATGTGTTAACAACCAGCGGCTCGACAGCTCTGCAGAGCTTACAGTACTTCCACGGAAGACGAGGTCCGCCCCCGTTACTTAACTTCCGTTCTAATAGGCTACTGGTGAATTCGATTATATTTAAAAACCGGTAACTCCATTAGGCGTTGATCCTAAGAGCCAGCATTACGACATCAATTTGGGTTACCCTTTTCTCATTACTTAAGACAGCCTTTACCGAACTTCTTTTAGGCGAACATAGAAACAGGCGAATGACCGACTTTCGAGGAACCGTAGACGATTTCGAATAAGTAAAATTTTGTCTAAAAACACACTCAGGGATTTTTATTTAAAGTATGGTTTGAGAATGAAGTTATTTGCCAAGTGGAGCGTTTGCTGTTCTTCATTATTATTACTGTTCAAGTTTAAGTCCTAATGGACACCGAGATGTACAACGTGGGATATTTTGAGTTTTGTTAGCTTCCCTTTGCGCCCATATTACTTTAATTCCCTCAGAATAGACTATTTTCGGCTCGTCAGACCTGGTCTTCTTAGGTTTCTTTGCCAGGCAAACTGTCTGCTTGAATATTTTCCTGTCTGGAATATCAAGCTGTGTTTCTCCTGTTTCCTTCAGGGAGTATTTTATTACTCCAATCCATATAATTAGTTCACTTTATGCTTCAATCCGATTTTAGTAGAGTTCCAAAACCTGCCTCGTTAATCTGGTTGGCTCCATTCTTTTACTATGTCGGTAGAATTTTCACCTGTGTTTTTTCATATCCGAATATATGTATGTTGGTACATTTTACAATTTCTTTATTTGCCATTTATAGGTTCATTCTTTAGTATAATTTGAATGCAAAATTTTCGTCATCACTTTTTGTTCTCTCTTTTGGATTCCATCAATGTCTCTCTTTTCAAAATGAGTGTCTCAGTCCCATGAAGACACTGGTTTGATGACTGTGCCATAGTGTCTCAAATTGGAGTTTTTTGAGATGCATTATTTTTGTTGTGGATACCTTTTTAAGCCTGAAAGCTGTTTCCGTTTAGTGACAGCGAATTTCGTTATCAATCCTTTCCAGGCTAGTTTGCTGAATGGTTTCGCCTAAATATTTAAACTGAGAAACTCTCGCGATTTCGCCACATTTATTTTTTAGAATTCTGCGTGTACGATGTCTGTTGGATACGTATTTTGTTTCTTCAGACGATGTTTGCAGCCCAGTTCTGTTTCCTATTTGTTTTTGTGCTGTTTGAATATCTTCACATCAAATCGCCTGGTCGTCTACAAAAGCTAAGCAGTCTCTCCTAAAACTGGTTCTTCCTAATTTGATTGGTTCGTCAATTTTAAGCTCCGATTTCAGCTACGGTCACTCTTGGATTACGTTTTCTAAGACAGAACTGAAAAGTAATTGTCTCACCCTTGTTTTAATTTCAAGATATTTCAAAATGCTTATCATGTATTTTATCTTAGTGTTTGTGCCAATTTGCGTTTCACTTGTAACTGCAGTGGTTTTGTGGTCTAGATTGTGTTTCTCCAGAACTTGGATGAAAGACGCGCGAAGATATAAACTAAGTTCTTATTCCGAATTTTTTGATGCCTAAGAATTAGTTTGAGAACTAACATTTGTTGTGGGCAAGGTTTGTCCAGTTTGAAAGCTACTTTATATTCGCCTACCTTGCATTCGAGCAGCTGTTGTGCTTGGTACAGGAGACACTGAGATGGAATTTTGTATGGGACATTATGAAGGGCAATCTGTCTTCCTCCCTTTTTATGCTATGGAGGTATCAATGCAGTTTTCCAGAGATCCGGAATTTTCTGTTTGGTAAATGTTTTTCATGATCAGCGTAACTCCTTTTAAGATTTTTCGGCCAGCTGATTTTAGGAGCTCTGCATCAATTCTGTTTGCTACAGATGCTTTGTTTTGTTTTAACGTTTTAATTTGTGTAACAACTTCCTCTTCATTTTGTGCTTCAGAATCTTACCAATGGGTACAGGGCAGCTCAGAAGTTTTTTAAATATTTGCCGTTGTCTGCAGTCTTCTTGGATGTTAAATGCCAAATGCCCATTTTATTTCTTGAAGCAGAGGTTTTGGGTCTGGTACTAACTTAAGATTGATTTTAAGGTTTTAAAAGTAGTCCTGCTGTCATCTTTTTGGAAGTCCCCTTCAATTTCACGGGTTCGACTGTTCTTATATTGTTTCTGTAATTAATTTTGAAGCTTATTTTCTAGTTGCGATGATCATATCATGTACATTTTCTATTTATTACTTCGATTTTTGAATGAATTTCGTCTAAATTTTACTGCTTGTTCAAAATCTTCGTTCCGTCAAGAAGGTTTCTCCGATTTTTGACAGGTGTGATAAGCTTGTTTTGAGATGTTCGGCCGGCCGAAGTGGCCGTGCGGTTAAAGGCGCTGCAGTCTGGAACCGCAAGACCGCTACGGTCGCAGGTTCGAATCCTGCCTCGGGCATGGATGTTTGTGATGTCCTTAGGTTAGTTAGGTTTAACTAGGTCTAAGTTCTAGGGGACTAATAACCTCAGCAGTTGAGTCCCATAGTGCTCAGAGCCATTTGAACCATTTTTTTTGAGATGTTCCCCATTTTGTGCTTGCGCTCTTTCGACTTCGTTTGATAATAGTAATGGCTGGATTCTGTTAGTATCAAACTTAGGAATTTTTGACGTACCTTTGCTGAATTATATGATTTTACTCGGTTTAGGTAGTTAGTGTTTTCTCCTTTGTCTGGTTAAACATTTAAAATGTCCTTGTGATGTGGATACGAGGCTTCAATACACTAAGTTAAGTTTAGAATACACCTATATTCTTGTTGGTTGATCCCTATGTTTCTTATCTTGAGTTTCTTTCTAAAAACGGGCTTAAATAGTTTTGAGATTTAAATTTCTACATGTACGTACATACTCTAAGCCAACATATGGTGCGTGGCGTAGAGTACGTTGTCGGCAGTAGAATCGTTCTATAATCGCCTTTAAATTCCGGTTCTCTAATTTTCCCGTTAGTGTTCCGCTAAAATAACGTCATCTTCCCTGCAGGGATTTCCATTTGAGCTCACGAATACTTGCGCGTAGATCGAACCTACCGGTAACAAACCTAAAAGCCCGCGTCTCTCTCTTTCCATTTTGATTGGTTCATTTCTGTGCTACAAAATCATCAATCGTTTTCTCTAATTTTCCTCATTTTTCTCACTGTGCATTAAAATCGCCCATCAGAATTTTCACATGATCTTGTGGAATTTTTGAGATTTTATTTTCTACCACCTCTCATGACGTATTGAAGGTGTACGTGTTGTGTCAAGATATACAGGAAAAAGACTTCCAGCACTAATATTACTGACACATCATGTTACCCATATGCACACACGAAGGCTGCATACAAAATGATGGTTCATAGAGCCAATAAATTTCCTTTGAACAAAGAGAACGGGGAGAAGGAATTAGGCATCAGTAAGCAAGTTGCATAACTTCCTCAGATCAATGACAGACAAAACACAGAAACAGATAGAAAAAATAAAGAAATTCCTGGCTCTATGGAACTAATTAATAATACAATCAAATATATGGCCAGCATACCGTTATAGGTAACATTTCCCCAAAAATGGCAAACTTTCATAGGTTACATAAAGCGAAAATAGCTCTATCCACGATCAACAAACTACAACATAAGATATTTCACACTTTAAACGATAAAAAGGGTAAATTCTCAGAATCAATAATATACAAAAGCACATGTAAAACTTGCTCAAGTTTGTACATAGGACAAACTGGCAGGAACTTTCATACTAGATACACTGAACACGTCAACTGTTGCACACATAACCAATTTGCAAAAAAAAAAAAACAAAAAAAAACAAGAGGTCACATACAAAGAAGCCAAATACTAAATATTCCGCAAGCATAAAACCAGTTCTTATAATTGTCATACTATGTAAACTGCAAAGAAAATTGATGACGTAAAACATCTCCATGCATATGCGGCTGAGCTTAGACGTTGAAGAAGGCCTGCAAAACATGACTTGCAGTTGACATTCTTATCTATATAAACACTCAAGAACTTAGAATATCCTGTTTCATTCACTTATTTTCCCTAATAAATTATTGTTGAGATGCTGGACGTACCCTCACATGGCGAGAGGTAGGAACACGTAATGCAGCCAGAAAAATTGTCGAACAGGATTAGTTTGGTGCTCCAGGCTGGAAGCAGTACATCGAGCGCAGGTCCTTTTCAACCGATTCGATTTCAGTTGGCCCTCGGGTATCTGGGCTAAGCACACTTCTTTCCTATGCTCGAAACTAGCGAGGCCCTGTTTGCATAGCTCTGCATGATGACGTATTAGTAAAATTTCAGAGTTTGTGTCTTGCGAATGATCTGAGATGGGCATTTCTACACTGCAGCTTCCAGGCGTTTTGGTGAGAGCTTTGCTTCCTTGCGCTGCGTTGGTGTAATTACATTTTTACATGATGTTCAGACAAAATTGTGTGCCAATGGGTGGTATTGTATATCCACGCGGTCAGGTTGAGTCTTTTTGTGCCTGCTAGTAATGAAATTTTGTGCTTATTTTGAATAATAATTGAAGTTAATTTAATAAATCTCGTAAATGATTTTCCTCCTAAAATCACTTTCAATTTTACTACCTCTTGTGGTCAACAACATATGCGAGCGCAACTTTGTACAAAAATCTCCCTCTAGCGGAATTAATTCCAATAAAACTGTCTTCTGCAAATGTTCACAATTATTCTAGAGAATTTTCACTCAAATGAAGGTAAATTGTGAGTAACAGAGGACTTCAAGACCACAGCCAACGAATACAGCAAGAATTTGTATTTCATTGATTTATGTTTCTTGTTGACAAGCTTTAGGGATACAAGGTACAGTCACATTTGCATTGCACGCGTCTTTTGTACAGAAAGTAACTCTTTCACACGTTTAGGTTGTATTAGGAATGTCGAAGATCTTGGTGATAAAATTATCTTACTTAATTCATATTCTAGTCCCCATGATATATTCCGTTGTGCTATGAAAGTTCGCTTACTTCGTCATGTTTAATTAACGGTAGACACGATGGACTGCAATTGCTACTAGATTTTAATATTAAAAAATTCTATACAGTAGAAGAAGTTGTTCAGAAAAGTATTTTGGTGGATGCATGTTGATACTGTTTGAGCCACTGAAAGGGTTAGTAATAAGTAATTGAGTGATAAAGGTAAATTCTTCTGGAAGTGTAGTTGATGTGGATACTGCTTTTCATTTATAATTACGATTGATTAGACATAGCCCTATCTCCTGGCCTGATAGAACGATTGAGTCTGGCATGAGAGCGAGAAGTTTCGAAGAGAACACTAACAAGCGTTAAATTATTGTACTAGAGTTTTCAAGAGCTTCCGAATCACTTCAATAATGTTTGAGTATCTCGTTAAAAAGAAAAAAAATCTCGTTTTGGTATCTTGAAACGTTCCTGCACTTAAAGCTGTTCAAATTTTAATTGAGTATACACAAGATGGTTACAGACTAAAATTCTTGAAAACAACGGAAACATTAATCTTACAGAGGAAACCTGGAAGGAAAATGTCGTGGACGCATACACGGGCTCCCAACAACAAGACTCACCCACAAAATTTTAACATACAAATACCGACTGAAAACTATACCCTGGATTCAACAAGTCAAATGAGATCTAGAAAAAGCCCCGATGAATTTCTCGGAAGTTATCGAAAATTAACATAAACAAGAAGTTGACAGATCGGAAATGCAGTAGAGAACTAAAATGCGAAAACATCAGATAAAAAAACGGACTGATGAAAGAAAAACAAGTCAGAGAAGAAATGACAGCGGCATGGAAACTCGGGAAACAGGCTGTAAAGTTTTGTGTGATTCAAATAACAGTGAGCGCTTCCTTTTGTGCTACCAATTCTTTCTTTCCAAGTGATGAGTTGCCCCATATCGTAGAAAATCATCCCGTAAGGCATCAATGATTAAAAGTATGGAAAATATGACTAATATCTTCGTTTCAGCCCAAATTTCCATCTATATCTGCAGGCAAGAATTTGGAAAATTCCACTAATTTTCCTCACTCCTGTTCATCTGCTACAGTAATTATTGTTGCTATTCTCCTTGTTGTTCAACACTAAATATACCGTTTTTCCTTTCAAAATTACGACAGCTTTAGCAAATCACTTCATAATTATTTGAAAAATGTTGTTAACCGTTTTCATCTCTTGCTCTCTCCCTAACAGGATTAATTATATGATGTGTTGGCAGAAGAGCCAACACCGTGTTGCTAGAGGAGGCCGAAATGCACGCGTTTAAACTCAGGCAGACTGGCGTGAGGTCTGGAACAATTAAAGGAGTCTAATAAATAAAGTACGAAGCTCTTGGAATACTTAACTTTAATCCACAATTGGAGAACATCGCTCTTGTTGATACATGAATTATAATCTCAATATAAACTAGTAATGGCGCCTTGCTAGGTCGTAGCCAATGACGTAGCTGAAGGCTATGCTAACTATCGTCTCGGCAAATGAGAGCGTATTTGTCATTGATCCATCTCTGGTAAAGTCTGCTGTACAACTGGGGCGAGTGCTAGGACGTGTCTCTAGACCTGCCGTGTGGCGGCGCTCGGTCTGCAATCACTGACAGTGGCGACACGCGGGTCCGACGTATACTAACGGACCGCGGTCGATTTAAAGGCTACCACCTAGCAAGTGTGGTGTCTGGCGGTGACACCACATTATAATGGCTGCGTCATCTGCTAGAAGCACTAATTCTGCCAGGTGTGTGCTAAGCGGAATGTCATTCACCTATCTAAGGAATAGGAGCTGACAAAAAATTACACACCATGGCGCTCCGTACGTGACTTCTGGAAGAGCGCCCATCCAACCAGTATCATGTAGTCTTCCTGCGATTTTCGTAAATCATCTGAGCGGAACTACGGAGTGGTTCGTCAAAACAAGACCACAGCCGATCTGCTTCCGCATCCTCGTCCGGTAGCAGCTTGTGCCCTGCTTACAATAACGTTCATGTCAACAGAACGCCTAACATTTAGCTATCTTCCATTTTGAGAAGTCAACTTTCTCACGCACTCAGGCGACAACATAATCCAAGGAGGGGAAGTTGCACTGGCACGCGATAATTATTTCGTATTTGACGTGTGGTAGTCACTAGTCCGAAAATTGGTTCTATGCAGCAATCTATCTTATCAGCATAAATAGCGTATCCTACATCCAGGTTGTTACATTCAAGCACTAGTCTTCCTCTAAAATTTATACTCCCCCTGTCCTCTCTCTCTCTCTCTCACGCCAACACACACACACATACACACACACACACACACACACAATCACTTTCGACCATTAGCAAATTACTATATCTTTGTTCCTCAGGATTCGTCCAATAAACCTACATCTACTTCTAGTCAAGCTGTGCTACATGTTTCTTTCAACCCCGATTCGATTCATTACCTTCTCGATCCACCCGTCGAATCTTCAGTAGATACCTTCAGAGAAAAATCTTCCTAACAAATAAATTTATATTCGATGCTGACAAACTAAGTCCCTAAGTATCACCCGACCATTCGAATCCATTCTATTACCCTTGTTTTACTTTTATTGGTGTTCGTCTTACGACCTTTTCAAGGCGGCATCCATTCCCTTTAACTGACCTTTAAAGTCCTTTGCTCCCTTTGATAGAATTACAATGCCATCGGCCAACTTTAAAGTTTTCATTTCTTCTCCTTGTACTTTAATTGCTTTTCCAGACTTCTTCTTAGTTTCTTTTACTGCTTTCACATTGTACAGATTGAACAACCTGAGGGATAGTCTGAATCGCTAATCAATCACAGCTTCCCGTTCGTGTCATTCGAGTCTCACAACCTCCGCCTGGTTTCCGTAAAACTAAAATACATCTTTTCGCTTCCCGTATTTTATCCGTGATAAGTTCTTAACCCTAAAGAGTGTATTCTGGTCAAAAATTAAAAAAAAAGTTTCCTAAATCCAAAAATTCTACGAAGGTGGGTTTATCTTTCTTCAACTTACTTTCTAAGACAATTTGTATGGCCAGTGCTCCCACATTTCTCTGGAATCAAAACTGGTATTTCCTAGTCTGCTTAGTCTTCTATAACCAAGCCTTATCAAACTGATGGCTCAGTTGTAAACCTATTTGTCGTGAAGTGTGACGGTTTTTCAACTGTTCATACATCTTACATACGAGATGGAATAATTTTGTGACGGTTGGTTCACCCAGTGACCTTAATAATTCTGAGAGAATGTCGTCTTCTCCAGGTAGCACTAATTCTGCCAGGTGTGTGGTAAGCGGAATGTAATTCACCTATCTAAGGAATAGGGGCTGACAAAAAATTACACACCATGGCGCTCCCTACATATTTAACTTAGGTGTTTCAGTACTTCGTCAAATTCTTTTCGCAGTGTCGCGTTTCCCACTTCATCTTCTTCCGGTTCAGCATCCCTCTAATAATACTGTCTTCTCGATTATTTTATTTAAATAACCCTTCCATATCTTCCTTTCACCTTTAAACCGTCTCATTTTCACTTAAAATTTGCTTGGCATTTGAGGTACCCATGTGCAATTACAAGTTTCTCTTTTCTCTAAAGGATCAGTTAATTGTCCTGTAAGATTTTCGCGTTACCCGTTTATCGTCTCGTAACGTCCCAAATTATAACTGCTCTTAAGATATTTCGGTTTCACGTGCCTTCTTGTTGAATTCCAGTTTTCTCTAGACCAGTGGTCTTTAAACTGTGAATTTGACCTTAAGGTGATAAAAAAAAAATTTAAAAAATGTTGCGTATTTGTTGGAATATTTTTTTAGTTTTTTTGTCGCGAGTGTAGTTGGGCGGCGCTTTTGTTTCTGTGACTGATCGAGTAGAGGGGCGGATCGATAAATGAGCACTCGGCACAGGCCGCATTTATCAATGGAGAGTGTTTACGAAGGCGGCGGGCGTCGGGCGTCGGGCGCTGGCGGCGTCGGCGTGCGGTAGCCGTGCTCCCCTCGCAAGCCGCTCGCTTACACTCGACTGGTCCTCAATGCCTCTCTAACTGCCGAATGCCGCCACTCCAATAGGGAATGAACGATGAAAATCATCGCGCCATAATGACATTAAACTCATTAAATCAAAATGCAGAGAAGCTTTTTACCAGCTTTTTAAGCTTGACTGCCTTCCTGAGTAGTCGGGTGAGATATACGAAGAGAGAAGTGCGAGGGCAGGGGATCCCAATTCCTAAATTACTTCCAAGATGGAGAAGCTGGGTTATGTGAAATTGAGACATTCTTTTATAGCGGATTTGCAGATTTTTTCCCCCACCTCGCACAACGAAAATAATGTGAAGTGTATTCGCGGATGGCTAGATTGCCGAAGGTGGGTGGCGCGTAAAGTGCGTGCGGTGTGCGTATTAATTAAACTGCGAAACGTGTGAGGTGGCGCCTCTCGCACGGATTTAAACGATGCCCTCGCATCGTCCTTTCTCCTCCCCAATATCGATACCACTTGCCTGCATTCGATTCTCGCGTTCGTAGGCAGATATCGGTACGCCTCCGGGAAGTACTTCCAATTCCGACATCGCGAGTCTGCACTCAGTACGTTGTTCGTTCAGTTCGCGTTTGAATTAGAACCAATAATTGGCAACAATAATAAAAACAACATTTTTCTTTTATTTCATTAGCAGACCCTCTAAGGACCACGATAAGCTTACAACTGTCACGATAGCTGACTTTATTTCTTTTTTCTTCGTTTAAGCTAGTTTTTTTTTCAACAGTACAATGGCTTTCATCAAATTTGTGGCGTTTGTCCGATCACTTGCCACCAGTTACCCGTTTATCGTCTCGGAAAGTCCCAAACTATAACTGCTCTTAAGATATTTCGGTTTCATGTGTCTTCTTGTTTAATTCCAATTTTCTCTAGACCAGAGGTCTTTAAACTGCGGCCCCAATCAAGTATCGGTGCCGCCCGGGGTTTCAGCGTTATTGTACTCGTATATGTATCGAGCAACTAACAGCCAAATAAAAAATGGCAGGTTCTTAAGAGTGTAGTTTTCCTGCTCGATAACAAACAAAACTACTTACAGAGTCAGTAATATTTTAGGATGTTCTTAGATTTAATTGACGTTAGTGAATTCGTCTGTGAGCTAAGTGAAGTTGGTCGCTTACCTCAGGGGCAGACGCATATCTGGACGACTTCTGCAGGGTTAAAGGATGTGAGAATGGGAATGTTTTATTAATTGCCTTCTAATACTGCGTGTGCGGCTCGTTCCGGTTAGCTGCTATGGTATAAACTTTGACACGGAAGTAACATGGATTCCTCCACCGTCGGAGGTTCGAGTCTTCCCTTCGGCATTGGTGTGTGTGTGTGTGTGTTGTCTTTAGTGTAAATTAGTTTAAGTTAGATTAAGTAGCACGTAAGCCTAGGGAACGTAGACCTCCGCAGTTTGGTTCCATAGTCCTTATCACAAATTTCCAAAATTTAACATGGGTTCGAGAATGCGACGGTCATCTTGAAATGCGGTACATATTTCTAGCAATGAATATGAAATTAAGTTAAAACTACCGTAATACAATACAATGAATAGTAGAAAAATGACGTTCAAAACATTTACTAAAAATTTGTGATCGTGCTGCCTATTGCATAGTGCATTTAAATATAAATAAAATTACTGTTGTCATTCAATTAATCATCCGCTCACACATACAACACACCGTCACGCAATTACAGTGTCACTACTTTGGGGTCGCTGAGAGTGTTAGCAATCTGAAATAGAACAGTCGACGTGAAGTGTTCGGAATGGTCAGTACTTGGGTGCTGGCGGCCAACTTTTTGCGCCCCTGCTGTAGCTAGTCTACTGAGGGCCCATAATATACTAGTTTATGTAGGTTTTTAATTTCAGTTTATTGCTTTTAAATTCGTGCCCCTTCATCCACGTCAGTAATGGAAAGACGATACGACAGCGTATTACCGACAAATTTCCTGTCTGTTACGACAATACAAATGTAAGGACAACACAGAACCCTGTCTCCGATTTATGTAGCTTAGCAATTATTAAGAAGATTGGTATACAAGCTGCTCGAAGTGGCATCCCACAATCTCAGCATCGGCTCTTGGGCGAAAGCGTTTGACGACCGCTGCTCTAGACCTTTCTTGATGTTAATGTGCTAGGATATCCTTCTTTTGAATTTCGAGTGAAAGAGACCTTGTGTTTCATACGGAGTCATTAAGTCTTGTAACCACGAATCCGATTTATTCATTAGCATAATGTGTCCTTTTACTTCCGTTTTCAAATATTTCTTGCTTCGACTTTTGTGTTTATAATTTGGCCTCAGTATACTTATAAGACCTTTCACTCTTGGCTGTGTAATTCCAGTAGCAAACCTCTCTCACAAAACATAAGTAGCTCAGAATCATATAGACATATTTCCTGTACAACAGACTTTATGGAAAAGCACTTCCTATATTGCAAATGTTTCTTTTGGTTTGGAATGCTATTTCCATTCTTGTAGCATTTGCTGTCAAGACGTCTTTATCTAGCCTATTGTTTGTAATACATTCGCCCAGGTATTGAAAACTGTAAACACATTTTGTTACTTCGTATATTGTGTCTAACTGGGATTTTCTGCCCTTGAAATCTGACAGTAGTTCAGTTGTTTCAAATATTTGCAAGCTAGTTTGTTCTCCTACTTTCGATAACACATTAATTTGTTCTGTTTTTATTTCAAAATCTTCTATAATCAAATCACCTGCAAATAATAATAATAACAATAATAAAATATGCACACACAGACAAGTAAGAAATGTAACTGGTGGAAAGAGGAGCCAGCTATTTTTGTGAGCCCCATCTTGCCACAGTGAACTCTGTGGCGTTAAATTTTATTTAGTAACGATATGAGCTTCGAATATTCCACTTACTTCTCCTTATTTATGAGGTTCATATTAAACATTATATTAGCTATTTATATCCTCATATATTGACCTGAATGCCCAAATCAATCGACCATGAAGTATATCGAGCAACCCAAATAGCGTACATACTGAAGATGAACTAACTGTTTCTGTCAAATACTCGTATGTTTCTCAGTGTCAGTGTAACTGTCGCTAGAGACTTCCTTAATCTCCTGCCGATCAAGTTGGCTTCGACATTGAATCATCTATGTGTACGCTATTTGAGTTGCTCGGTGTACTCCATGGCCGACTGATCTGGACAGCGATAGGTTCTGAACGCATAGCGCTGTAAAAGACCAAGTAATGGTCGACGAAGGTAATGTTATTCACAACATTTTGTCGAATTGTGTCAAGTAGTTTACGAGTTATTGTGGCATCCGGAGCTACCTGCTAGCCGGCCGCGGTGGCCGAGAGGTTCTAGGCGCTTCAGTCTGGAACCGCGCTACCGCTACGGTCGCAGGTTCGAATCCTGCCTCGGGCATGGATGTGTGTGATGTCCTTAGGTTAGTTAGGTTTAAGTAGTTTTAAGTTCTAGGGGACTGATGACCTCAGATGTTAAGTCCCATAGTGCTCAAACCCATTTCAAACAATTTTTTTGAGCCAAGCTACCTGCTTCCACCAACTAATGCGTCCTATTCAGTTTCTTAGTCGTTTCAGAGGTTCTCGATATTCTTTGTTCACCTACCTACTTCATTATTTTGTTCTTCTCATTATTCTATCAGAACATCCTTTCACAACTGATTTCTCTACCAGATCATTCTTTTGTCATAACACCCAATACCTCTTTCAGTTTCAACATTCGGCTCCCGGTGACGTTTCTTGCTTTATTTTAGTCATTACTGATTTTTTTTCCCCACACATCGCGTGGTCTGGGGTGTCTTGCCCCGGTTCGCGCGGCTCCTCCCGTCGGGATTCGAGCCCTCCCTCGGGCAAGGCTGTATGTGTTGTCCTTAGCGTAAGTTAGTATAAGTTTGATTAAGTAGTGTGTAAGCCTAGAGACCGATGACCTCAGCAGTTTGGTCCCATAGGAAGTTACCACAAATTTCCAAAATGTTTTTCTAGTTTATCGATTTGGGTACGTTGTGCAGAGAATTTATCCCAGCCCCCATATTAATAGCTTCTCCCACTCACTGAACATATTCACTATTCTTGCCTGTTTGTAACCTGGAGATCTAATATGTAAACCTCGGGAGTCGGTCCTCTGATCATCCGCTGAGGGAATTTTTGGATAAGGGATATAGAACAATTTCACATGATCACCTGGTCCCAGTATCCGCCTTAATCACTTGAGCCTCCCAGTCTACATATGATACATTTAAATCTCCACCTAATACTACACATAATCGCGAAATTTATGCCCAGCTTTCTCCTCCAAATCTCCACCCAAAGTATTTCGCATTTGGAATCTGTAAGGCCTCACTAGATATTATCGTATTATTTACGGATGTAAACACATCTCTAACACCGGTGTCCAGTCTATCTTCGCGATTGTGTGAGTATTACCAGTGGCTATAAGCAAGACTAGTACTGCGACGTTCCATGGACGCTCCTGCAGTTAATTAATACAGTACAAACATTATTTTCTCTGATCTGCCATGACTAACGGCACACTCTGAAGTTGATCGGAACGATTTTCTCCGAACTGAAACCAGCACGTAATTAACTGTGGGGAGATTCCTCTATTGTAAAAGCCCACGTGTGCTCGACAAACGTACTCTGCTACCCTAGTAGCTACTTCCTGTATGTAGTGCACCGCTTACGTATTAAGAGCACTTTTACAATTTTCCACCCAACAGCGTTAGTTGGTGAATCTGCAACCAAGATCGTCACTGAATCTTATGGGTCTCTGTTTTAAGTCTTCTAATCGGCGTCAAACTAAAAGACCGTGATCGGTTGCTCCCGATGACATGTTGAGCTTTATGTCTTAGGAAGTATTCCATCCAGTCACAAAGGCAATTCGGTATTACGGAGGAAAGAATATTGCTCAGTATGTTACCGAGAGGAACTGTACAGAATGCCTTCCGGATGATAAAGAACGCGGCATGAGATTAGGCGCCACTACGTACTATCTCTAAAGAGTATAATGAACGGAGAGTGTGTGCTGTTTGCGGAATCCATGTTGATTCACAAAGGGGATTTCTTGTTTCATAAAAATGTCATTATACACAAGCCCAGAACGTGTCCCACAAACCTGCAACAAACTGAAGTCCACGATACTGAACTATGGTACTTCTTAATGTGTCCAACGATGCTTCTTGAAAACGTTAAATTAATTTAATGCTTGACGTTTCAGCTATTCGAGTGATTGGGGACAACTCCAGTACTTTTTCGGGCCCCATATGATCACTGAGCTGGCTGGCTGTTATAGTCAAAGTTGCTGGCAGCACGCTGGAAATATTTTACACCGTCAGTGCAATCTTATAACATTCAAATTCATTTATTAGAGGCGTAATACATATGGAAAAAGCGACAGGGAGCTACTTACAGGATGTAATGGGTAAAAGTGCAGATATTTCTGTTGGTGACTGAGGACAGTGTACTGAACAACAATACATCAGTATTTGTGTCATGTGCAGTCAAACGGTATCAGATTTTTTCGTCCATTTTCATGTGTTACACCACAATTATTCTTAAGCTCAACCACTGTGGATACCGCATCAGTGTCTATTAAATAAATGTAAATATAGGTAGCTGCGACCAGTCACTTATGAAATATTTATTTCCATTAACAGTTTTCCAGTCCTTGCAGGCTTATCTTTGGATGGGACATGCAAAAGTTATATACTGATGTTTCCAGCATGAGCCTAGGCACAGGAGGTTGTTTCGATGTGGCAAGAAGGTAGGAAACACTTCTGGATGGCTCATCACAGCTCTAGACACGACAAGAGACTATTTGTCCTAATGTGAGAACCGCGCGACTGCTACGGTCGCAGGTTCGAATCCTGCCTCGCGCATGGATGTGTGTGATGTCCTTAGGTTAGTTAGGTTTAAGTAGTTCTAAGTTGTAGGGGACTGATGACCACAGATGTTAAGTCCCATAGTGCTCAGAGCCATTTGAACAATTTTTTCCTAATGTGAGGACTTCCTTTCAGTTCATCAGGGTGTAAACAGAATTACGATACCTTAAATAGTTCTGGAAATATCATGGATGTACAGCTTATCCGAATCACAAGTTCAGCGCTGCTGTTAGATATTATTTTTTTTCTTCTTTGTTCTTCATGTAAGATCAGCACTAGGTCCCACCTACTGCAAGTTCCAGTGCCTTCTGGTCAGCTGGGTCCGCTTTTCATTTGTTTCTGTGGCAGATGGATGAAAGTTCGTGATTAGTTCATATTTATCCGCCTTTTATTTCCGTGCAATCTCAGACCACAAGGATTAAGAAATTTGTGTGACCTCAGAAGTCCCATAGTGCTCAGAGCCATTTGAACCATTTTGAGTAACTCTGGGATCTGGCTACAGACACTTCGACAATTTACTAACATGAGATTTAACATGTTGAAATCCTTTGGAATGACCTGTTTAAGCGAACTAACAATTTTTACAATTGGCACACCCACATCAGTGTCATTAACTGGTAATTTTTCAGGCCAACGGTTTGTTTCCCGTGGGGAGAAACCTAATCTAAAAAAAACCCATGTGCACGCCACAAGTACTGTGCTACCCATGTTGCTGCTTCCTGTGTGTAGTGCACCCCTGATTCATCGAAGGGCGTCCTACAACCTTCCATCCCATAGCGTAGGTTGAGGAATCTACAACCATTTTCGACACAGTCAACGTAGCCTATGGTTTAGATTCTGCACTGGACTCCAAACCAGAGGACCCCAGTCCACCGTGGGTACGATGCTGCAAATCTTCAGCTTGGCTTCCACTCCTTGAGAGATGGAGGCCACTTTTCAATTTAGGCAGCCGTCGGAAGGACCCAAGGATTTCCTCGGAACCCCGATGACTGTCATCCTTGATGCCGACATGTGCAACAATCTGCAGCTGGCTGCACCCCGCACGCTCGATAGCCTCTTCCACATCCCGGACGAGGCTACCCGGCGAGCACACCCAGTGAACATTGGACTTCTTCCCCTCCCTAGCGCTATGTTCCTGAGGGGCTCCATGACCAGCCTAACATAGAAGCTCCCAATAACTAACAAACACCTATCCCCACGTGCCTGTCCGGATCTAGCTGAAGGAGCGGCCAATATCCTGGCAGAAGGTGCATTCTGATCCGGCTCAGCCTCCCCTCCCCCCTCTCCCCAGCATCAGATAGCACACTGCATCTGTTAGCAAAGTGCCTGGGATTTCGCAGGAACCTGCGTCCCCTATGCGGCCTTCGCCCTGAGGCTCGAGGCCTCGACACAATCCGCCACCCACACTGAGGTGAGAGTGGGCCGGCCGGCTCAGTCGTACCTGAGGTCGGCTCAGTGAGAGAGAGCTGTGATATTCCCCCCCCCCCCCCCCCCCTGCACATCTAGTACAGTAGAGGCTGCCCCTGGCATCTCGAGGTGGCATTCTGGAGCCTGTTGACTGTGGTCAACAAAGCTTCCAGTTGCATTTGGACTGTGGCCAACTCCTCCTGCATCCGCACACAACAGACACAGTCTCTATCCATCTAGCTAATATGTAATTTACTATTAGAAATTTAAGGAAACCTACTGCCACACAAAGTTACACTCAAGTTGGCAGAAAGGACACTCAACAATGAATTTCGTATTCTCGGCATTCTCTGTAGAGTGGGAATCGCGGAATATTGAATTCCGTAACGTTTTCCGAAATGAAATGTTCCATGTGTAAACAATTCCGTATTCAAAGCCAGTTAATACCAGTTGTCCGACCATAACCACGCCGGGAACCTTTTCACATGAATCATCTGAGTGCAAATGACAGCTCTGCCAATGCACTGCCCCTTTATACCTTGTGTACGCGATACTACTGCCATGTATATATGTGCATATCGCCATCAGATGGCTTTTGCACCTGAGTGTAAATTGCTTTTACTTTTAAACTATCATGTGCCACTCTATAATAGTTTAGACGAACTAAGATTTCCTAACAATTTCGCACTTTACGAAACTTCATTTGATTAGTTAACAGAAATGGCAGCAAAATTTTATGACGCTGATACGGACAACGTGGCTCCATGTATCGAAATGTGTCACTTACCACTATTCAGAACCAAGCAACGCTTTTGTTAAAAGTGTTGTTCACGAAACTTTCCGTGTTAGCTTCTCTCACTCAACAAACAGTCAATACGACACCGTTTTCATCGACATAGTGCAGGAAATAACAGGTACATTTACAGATACAAGTAACTGCCCGAGCACATCGCATTTTAGTGTAAGAGTAGCTGAAATTGAATACTTTTGTGAATGCTCTCAAATATAATTTGTAATTTGCAAATTACAGTAATGTAAACTGATGATAACCTTAAACTATACCTATAAATTTTAGCCTGTTGATACCCACATGAGAATACAATAGAACTACAAGCTGCCTTTTTAGAAGCA
The DNA here is from genome assembly GCF_023898315.1 of Schistocerca nitens. Classification (NCBI taxonomy): domain Eukaryota; kingdom Metazoa; phylum Arthropoda; class Insecta; order Orthoptera; family Acrididae; genus Schistocerca; species Schistocerca nitens. The sequence goes on from NC_064616.1 coordinate 915,521,290, forward strand.
ACTAGGAGGGCTGTATGCACCCAAATGGCACGAAATTGTCTCCACAATGTCGATCTGGCCGTACGCAGTCCATTGTGAGCAACAGTACAAACCACGGCACCATGTTGCACGAAGAGGTGAGCAGGAGAACACCTCGACTGAAACTGGATTAGGGGCATGGGTTCTCTTCATCCATGAGCTCAGGATATGTGTGACGCTTGATAAACGTCGTAGACGCAAGGACTGGAAATGGGAGGAGAAACTGGAGAACTTTTCAATGAATTTCTCATTAAAGCATACCTCACTAGACTCACGGTAATGTGAGCATACTTCTTGTATTCCACAGTACCACGCTGTACCATTCCGAGGCCAGCCTACATTGTTGCCAGATCTCTCCATCCCCTGTCCTCCTCTCTATCCACCTCCCAACCCCTCCTCCTTACCCCTCCTCTAGGACAACTGCCTTATGTATAAAATGTGAACTGTCGTCCTGCTGGCTGACACACACGAGGACAGCCTACACGGTTGCCAGATTTATGAGATCCTTGTCAGATAATTTATTACCCAATTAATTAGCCTTATTGCAACAATTTTTGCCCAATTAGCTTCTCCTCCTAAAATCTATTATTCTTACACTATAATTTGATGGTTATTACAGGTTTTGTTGCATAGCCTTATCTTAATTAGTATAGCTTATGATCCAATATGGTGGATTCAGTATGGGCAGTGCTATGGCATCAAAATGAAACAAGGCTTTTTCAACATGGCAGTCATATACAAGGGCTGTTCTATAAAGAATGATCATGAATGGTCATAATTTCTCGCACTAATATTTAATCTTATGATATGCTGCTAACTTAATGTGCAACAAACACGCCGTAGTAGTTTCATTGTTGGGAGTCTTGGTTCCCACCTGTTAGAAGCGGCAAAGTAAGAAATGTTCAGTTTCGCAATGGAGGTAACACGCGAGGAACAATATGCGGCTTTGAAATTCCGCTTTGGTCTCAACAAAGCTTCAGCTGAGGCCTATACAATGTTACAGGAGGCCTATGGAGAGTCTGTTCTTCCCTACAGCGCAGCTCAAAGATGGTTTAAAATGTTGAAAGGGGGGAGAAAATCAATTTCAAAGGAAGGTGGACCCAGTGCTCCAGTTACTGCTCTTACAGAAGAAAACACCACCACTGCTGCTTTCAATGTGAGAGAGGTTCGACAAATTACCTTAAAATCACTTTCTGAAATACTGAACATTTCACTGGGTGCCACCCACACGTTGGTGACAGAAAAAATACACTTGACACGTGTTTGTGCATGATGGGTTCCAAGACTGTTGATTTCCGAACAAAAGGACATTGGCGTGCAGGCCTGCAACTAGTTAAAATTGATGTTAGAGGAAGATCCGGATTTTCTTTCAAATGTAGTCACTGCTGATGAAACTTGGCTACATCATTTTGATCCTGAGAGCAAACAGCAAAGCTCAGTGTGGAAATCTTTCATCACCAACCCCCCAAAAAGCAAAAGTGATTGTTTCTGCTGGGAAAGTTATGGTCATCTCATTCTTTGATATTCATGGAATGGTTTATCAGCATGTTGTACCTGCACACACATCAGTAATTGGACGGTACTACAGGGATGTCCTGAAAACATTGCAAGTCTATATCAGGCGCAAAAGACCACATTTCCGTGAAGCAGGCTGGATGCTGCATCACGATAATGCGCGGCCGCATACTGACATTGTTGTTGCTGAATATCTTGAAAAAATTAGCGTGAAGTGCATCCCTCACCCTCTCTATAGTCCAGATTTAGCCCCATGTGACTTTTTCCTATTCACTAACATGAAGAAACGCCTTCCTGGGAGGCATTATCAATCATCAGAAGCAGTGGTGAAGGCTGCGGAGGGGATTTTAAAGGACCTCTCAAAGAATGGTTTCCAACATGTATTTGAAGACTGGCAGAAACGCTGGGACAAGTGCATCGCATTCATGGGACACGACTTTGAGAAGAACCATCAAAATTATGAGGATGAGTAAAGGTATGGTATCAAAAAAAAAAAAAAAAATATGATCATTCTTTATTGAACAGATCTCCTCGTTTACCTTCAATAAATTTTCTCCCAATACACCCAGTCCGCAATAGTTCTTCCAGTTTCCACAGAACTGCAGTCGCCTACCCACAGCACTCATCCCCAGTGCATGGGCATACTAGCCATCAGATACGCAATAAAATGAAACACCCATCGCTGTTGTTTTGATGTCATTTTATTATATTGCAACCAGTTTCAGTGACTTAATACACCATCTTCAGGCATTAACTGACGCTGAGGGGCTGAACTCCAATCGTATATATGGCCCCATCAGTTGCCAACATTTATGATCTGCCTTCTGTAGAATGCTATAACAGCAATGTTGTGTCTACGACCATCAACTGCCAACTGCCATCGGATGGATGTGGTACTCTTGCTTTATACATTGTTGTGAAAGGCTAACGAAGTGTTACTGGAGATCTGCCAACTTCAGACAAAATAAAAAACTGACTCACACATCGAACGTAATTATTAACCCTTTCCTCTCTGTCATTGTTCTTCATCATTGTTATCATTCATAGTGTATATGGTTTTTCCCTTCATTATTATTATTATTTCTTTACTTTCTCAGACGTTAAGTCTGGTTGAGAATGGAATGTGACGCGGACCTTGATCAAGCGTCACTTCCTATTAACTGTACGGTATGTGTTATATTGCATTTAGGAACTTTCGGGTAATTGAACATGTATCAATAATTACGGATTTCTGTAGTTGTATATATGTGTTTGGATGTAGCTGTATTGCATTGATGTACTGGTGGATATTGTGTGGTATGACTCCTGTAGTTGATACTATAATTGGTATGATGTCAACTTTATCCTGATGCCATATGTCTTTGACTTCCTCAGCCAGTTGGATGTATTTTTCAATTTTTTCTCCTGTTTTCTTTTGTATATTTGTTGTATTGGGTATGGATATTTCGATTAGTTGTGTCAATTTCTTCTTTTTATTGGTGAGTATGATGTCAGGTTTGTTATGTGGCGTTGTTTTATCTGTTATAATGGTTCTGTTCCAGTATAATTTGTATTCATCATTCTCCAGTACATTTTGTGGTGCATACTTGTATGTAGGGACTTGTTTTAAGAGTTTATGTTGTAAGGCAAGCTGTTGATGTATTATTTTTGCGACATTGTCATGTCTTCTGGGGTATTCTGTATTTGCTAGTATTGTACATCCGCTTGTGATGTGATCTACTGTTTCTATTTGTTGTTTACAAAGTCTGCATTTATCTGTTGTGGTATTGGGATCTTTAATAATATGCTTGCTGTAATACCTGGTGTTTATTGTTTGATCCTGTATTGCAATCATGAATCCTTCCGTCTCACTGTATATATTGCCTTTTCTTAGCCATGTGTTGGATGCGTCTTGATCGATGTGTGGCTGTGTTAGATGATACGGGTGCTTGCCATGAAGTGTTTTCTTTTTCCAATTTACTTTCTTCGTATCTGTTGATGTTATGTGGTCTAAAGGGTTGTAGAGGTGGTTATGAAATTGTAGTGGTGTAGCCGATGTATTTATATGAGTGATTGCTTTGTGTATTTTGCTAGTTTCTGCTCGTTCTATAAAGAATTTTCTTAAATTGTCTACCTGTCCATAATGTAGGTTTTTTATATCGATAAATCCCCTTCCTCCTTCCTTTCTGCTTAATGTGAATCTTTCTGTTGCTGAATGTATGTGATGTATTCTATATTTGTGGCATTGTGATCGTGTAAGTGTATTGAGTGCTTCTAGGTCTGTGTTACTCCATTTCACTACTCCAAATGAGTAGGTCAATATTGGTATGGCATAAGTATTTATAGTTTTGGTCTTGTTTCTTGCTGTCAATTCTGTTTTCAGTATTTTTGTTAGTCGTTGTCTATATTTTCTTTTAGTTCTTCTTTAATATTTGTATTATCTATTCCTATTTTTTGTCTGTATCCTAGATATTTATAGGCATCCGTTTTTTCCATCGCTTCTATGCAGTCGCTGTGGTTATCCAATATGTAATCTTCTTGTTTAGTGTGTTTTCCCTTGACTATGCTATTTTTCTTACATTTGTCTGTTCCAAAAGCCATACTTATATCATTGCTGAATACTTCTGTTATCTTTAGTAATTGGTTGAGTTGTTGATTTGTTGCTGCCAGTAGTTTTAGATCATCCATGTATAGCAAATGTGTGATTTTGTGTGGGTATGTTCCAGTAATATTGTATCCATAATTTGTATTATTTAGCATGTTGGATAGTGGGTTCAGAGCAAGGCAGAACCAGAAAGGACTTAATGAGTCTCCTTGGTATATTCCACGCTTAATCTGTATTGGCTGTGATGTGATATTATTTGAATTTGTTTGGATATTAAGTGTGGTTTTCCAATTTTTCATTACTATGTTTAGGAACTGTATCAATTTAGGATCTACTTTGTATATTTCCAATATTTGTAGTAACCATGAGTGGGGTACACTATCAAAAGCTTTCTGGTAATCAATGTATGCGTAGTGTAGCGACCTTTGTTTAGTTTTAGCTTGATATGTCACCTCTGCATCTATTATCAGTTGCTCTTTACATCCTCGTGCTCCTTTGCAACAGCCTTTTTGTTCTTCATTTATAATTTTGTTCTGTGTTGTATGTGTCATTAATTTCTGTTTAATGATTGAAGTTAATATTTTGTATATTGTTGGTAGGCATGTTATGGGGCGATATTTAGCTGGGTTCGCTGTGTCTGCTTGATCTTTAGGTTTCAGATAAGTTATTCCATGTGTAAGTGTATCGGGGAATGTGTATGGGTCTGCAATGTAACTGTTAAATAATTTAGTTAGATGTGAATGTGTTGAGGTGAACTTCTTTAACCAGAAATTTGCTATTTTATCATTTCCAGCGGCTTTCCAATTGTGAGTTGAATTAATTGCTTGGGTGACTTCATGTTGCAAAATTATCACTTCAGGCATTTGTGGTATCATCTTGTATGCGTCTGTTTCTGCTTGTATCCACCGTGCATGCCTGTTATGTTGTACCGGGTTTGACCATATGTTGCTCCAGAAGTGTTCCATGTCTGTTATGTTTGGTGGATTGTTTATTTTAATGTGTGTGTTATCTATTGTCTGGTAAAATTTCTTTTGGTTTGTGTTGAATGTTTGGTTTTGTTTCCTTCTATTTTCACTTTTTTTGTATCTTCTGAGTCGTTTGGCTAATGCTTGTAATTTTTGCTTCTTTTCGTCTAATTGCTCTGTCGCTTCTTGTTGTGAGATTTTACCTAACCTTTTTCGTTTTTTTTCCGAGATTTCATTTCTTATAAATTGTGTTAGCTGTCCGATGTCTTTTCTCAGTTTTTCTATTCTGATCTGTAGCCTGTGTTGCCATGCTGGTTTTGTGGGTTTCTTCTGTGTGTTGGTTGGTTCTGATCTCTGTCTAGTGTGTATATTTAGTGTAGTGAGTGCTCCTATATAAACCAGTAGTTGTAACTCTTCCATAGTTGTGTTTTCATTTATTTTGTTGTGTATGATTGTGTTGATAGTTTTTATTGTTGTTTCGACTTGTGGGTTATTTGGTGGTCTATGCAAGAATGGTCTTATGTCTGTATTTGTGTCTTTGTATTCTATATATGTTAGCTGAAATTTTTCTTCTATATCTAGCATCTGTGTCACTTCGTGTTCTATTTGTGCTTGTTCTGGTGGCTGTCTTAAGATTTCGTTTTCCTCTGATTGTTTAATTGGTGCGTGTTGTTCTTTGTTTGTTTGTTCTGGGATGTTTGAGTCCATTACTGTATTTTCTTCTTCTTCTGATTGCACATCATTTTGTTCCAGTATTTGTTGTACTTGTTGTTTGATGTTTTCTAATTCTGACTGGGGTATCCTGTTATTTTTGATTATTACACGGATCTGATCAGCTAGTCGTTGTTCTGTTAAAAATTTTAATTCTGGGTATCTGGTAATAAATGTTGTGTATACTTGTGATCTGTATCCAGTTGTGTTGGTTCCTAGGTTAGTTGCTTGGTAATAACAGAACATGAGGTGTCGATTAACTTCATCTGACCATCTCATCCTCTGTCTTTGTTTTCCTTCTAGGGTGGTTGCAGGAAGCATATCCTGCAAAACACCTCTATTTGGATTTAAATCATTTTCCAGTTGGCTAGCAGTGTCGTTACCATTGTGGGCGGGCATAGGGTTCAAGCGTCGTCCCCGACCATGACGGCGCTTGTCCGAGGCTTCTTTAGTTCTGTCCTGAACCAACTAATCACACTAAAGGGGGGTTAGCCCTGTTAGTGGTTTGTTCTTTTCGTCGCCTTTTACGACTGGCAGAACATACCGGAGGCCTATTCTTTTCCCGGGCCTCCACGGGTATTATTATTATTATTATTATTATTATTATTATTTCTTTACTTTCTCAGACGTTAAGTCTGGTTGAGAATGGGAAGTGACGCGGACCTTGATCAAGCGTCACTTCCTATTAACTGTACGGTATGTGTTATATTGCATTTAGGAACTTTCGGGTAATTGAACATGTATCAATAATTACGGATTTCTGTAGTTGTATATATATGTTTGGATGTAGCTGTATTGCATTGATGTACTGGTGGATATTGTGTGGTATGACTCCTGTAGTTGATAGTATAATTGGTATGATGTCAACTTTATCCTGATGCCACATGTCTTTGACTTCCTCAGCCAGTTGGATGTATTTTTCAATTTTTTCTCCTGTTTTCTTTTGTATATTTGTTGTATTGGGTATGGATATTTCGATTAGTTGTGTTAATTTCTTCTTTTTATTGGTGAGTATGATGTCAGGTTTGTTATGTGGCGTTGTTTTATCTGTTATAATGGTTATTATTATTATTATTATTATTATTTCTCCCTCAGCGCCATGATGCATGAAGGTGAAATCAGCAGACAGATTATTCGATACATCAGAGCAGGACACACAACTCTTCTCGAAGATTGAGTTTCCAATGTCTGCATTATCACTCACTGAGCCAAAGATAACTAGAGTCAGTATTCTGCTGTTCATTATTACTTATCAACTGACTGTCTGTGAATCGGAACATGTGAATGTAGGCATATCACCAGTCAGTGACACTGAAGTAATAATAGAAATAGAAAATGTTCAGTATAATACTAAAGAGCAGGGACGGAATGGGAGCATTTTTACAAGATGACAGGTTACATCAGTGGTCAGATGACAACAGATTAAGACCCCTCTCATCCTCCTCCAGACATCTGTACCTTTACCAAGTAGTCCTTAAGACCCAAATGGTATGTTTCTAGTTCTGCTGCAATAATCAGAAGAGGATTTAATCAGATTGCTGTGTAGACTTTTTGGGGTCAACCTAGCAATAGGAATCACCCCTAGTGCCTGGAGAACAGTGGGGGTTGTTTTCATTTTGAAGCCAGGGAGAAGTGATCATACCAAAGCCAAGGATATGAGCCCACTCAGTCTATCTTTCTTTCCTCGAAGTATATTAGAAAAACTGGTTAATGTGCCTGTTAGGAAGAAAAGGTTAACAGAAGTACTTCTAAATGTAAACCAGCATGCATGCTGACCAGGTAAATCACGTGAAATAGTACTTCACCAACTTGTTGGAAAGATCGTTAGAGGTCTAAACTTTCAGTAAATAGCTCTATGCATTTTCCTGGATATCAAGGGGGCTTTTAGCAACACGGTCTTCAACTCCTTGGTTAGATCTGCAGAAGAATCGGCAACAACGACCACCATATGGAGGTGGATTAAGACCTTGTTAAGTAGAATAAAGGAGAAAACCACCAGGATGAATGAGAAAATGGCGATCAACACCACCACCTAGAGTCCACAAGGAGGGGTTTCGTCACCACTACTGTGGTACCTAGTCGTGAATGAACTCACTGAAGAGTTAAATACTACAGGCTACTTCTACCAAGGATACACAGACGATATAGTCATAATGATACTTCTAAAACTTGATAGTACTATTAGAACAGAGGCATAATGTGCACTAGACATTGTGGAAAACTGGTGCAGAAATCTAAGGTTCACTGTCAATAAAACTCTTGTACTGCCATTTACGAGGAAACAAACCCAGCAAAAATACTGGATTCTCACGCTCCTAGATGAAACTCAACCAGTAGAGGCAGTAGCGAAGTACTAGGGATAACCTTGGATGCGATACTATCATTGACCCTTCATATAGACAACGTTATGTTCCAATGTAAAAAGTACACTTATGAGCATGAAAAGGCCCTGGGGCAATAACTCAAGTCTGAACCCCAGGAGAATGCAATGGATGTGCACCACTGTAATCTAAAGCATGGTGGAAGAAAGTGAAACACAAGATGGTTGCAAAGAAGCTTATCAAGGTGCAGAGACTTGTCTGCTTTGCCATAACAGGCGGAATAAGGAGCACACCCACTGATGAGATGGAGGCCATGTTGCACATGTACCTTTTACATATTTGGGTTACGAAGGAGACAGTGGGAGGGGCATACAGGCTAAAAACTGGAAATAACTGGATTCGTTTACAATATTCTGAATCTCACATCCATATAGAGTGTGTGGCGAAATTAGGAATGGTCGTGGAAATGCCGGATTACCATACAATAATTTCTAGCTGCTTCAGTAAAATTTTCAGTGTAAAAACTGGAAGAAGGGAGCAGTGGAAGAATGAACCACTATACCGTTCAGAAGACATATTCTGGTTTACTGACGAGTCGAAAGTAGAAGAAGGCGCTGGGACCGAAGTACATGGGATACAGCCTAGTCTACAGACAGCAGTCGCTCTAGGGAAGCTGGCCACAGTATTACAGGCGGAAATATCCACTACCAGAGTGTGCATGGAGGAGAATTTGCGTAGGTACAACAAGGATTGAAGCATTTACATATATGACCTTGTGGATGACATCGGAAGTTCACTGAGGCTTTTTGCGGATGATGCTGTGGTATATCGAGAGGTTGTAACAATGGAAAATTGTACTGAAATGCAGGAGGATCTGCAGCGAATAGACGCATGGTGCAGGGAATGGCAATTGAATCTCAATGTAGACAAGTGTAATGTTCTGCGAATACACAGAAAGATAAATCTCTTATCATTTAGCTACAAAAAAGCAGGTCAGCAACTGGAAGCAGTTAATTCCATATATTATCTAGGAGTACGCATTAGGAGTGATTTAAAATGGAATGATCATATAAAGTTAATCGTCGGTAAAGCAGATGCTAGACTGAGATTCATTGGAAGAATCCTAAGGAAATGCAATCCGAAAACAAAGGAAGTAGGTTACAGTACGCTTGTTCGCCCACTGCTTGAATACTGCTCAGCAGTGTGGGATCCGTACCAGATAGGGTTGATAGAAGAGATAGAGAAGATCCAACGGAGAGCAGCGCGCTTAGTTACAGGATCATTTAGTAATCGCGAAAGCGTTACGGAGATGATAGATAAACTCCAGTGGAAGACTCTGCAGGAGAAACGCTCAGTAGCTCGGTACGGGCTTTTGTTGAAGTTTCGAGAACATACCTTCACAGAAGAGTCAAGCAGTATATTGCTCCCTCCTACGTATATCTCGCGAAGAGACCATGAGAATAAAATCAGAGATTAGAGCCCACACAGAAGCATACCGACAATCCTTCTATCCACGAACAATACGAGACTGGAATAGAAGGGAGAACCGATAGAGGCACTCAAGGTACCCACCGCCACACACAGTCAGGTGGCTTGCGGAGTATGGATGTAGATGTAGATATTCAGAAAACCAAGCACCTCTGCAATGTCAGCCTCTGTAACGAGATCAAAGATCGTTAGGGAAGGCCGGCCATGAAGCCTTGGGAAACTAGAGGACAGTAACATGCTAAACCTGCTGTGGGTCTAAATCTACGTGATTACTCTGCTATTCACAATAAAGTGCCTGGCAGAGGGTTCAATGAACCACCTTCAAGCTCTCTCTCTACCATTCCACACTCAAACGGCACAAAGGAAAAACGAACACCTAAATTTTTTCTGTGCGGGCCCTGTTTTCACTTATTTTATCGTGATGATAATTTCTCCCTATGTAGGTGGGTGCCAACAGATTGTTTTCGCAATCGGAGGACAAAACCGGTGATTGAAATTTAATGAGAAGATCCCGTCGCAACAAAAAACGCCTTTGTTTTAATAATTGCCATTCCAATTCGCGTATCATGTCTGTTACACTATCTCCCCTATTTCGCGACAATACAAAACGATCTGCCCTTCTTTGTACTTTTTCGATGTCACCCGTCAGTCCCACCGGATCCCACACCGCACAGCAGTACTCCAGAATACGGCAGACTAGCGTGGTGTAAGCAGTCTCTCTAGTAGACCTGTTGCACCTTTTAAGTGTTCTGCCAATGAATCGAGCCTTTGGTTGGCTCTACCCACAACATTATCTATGTGATGGCTCCAATTTAGGGCGTTTGTAATTGTAATCGCTAAGTATTTAGTTGAATTTACAGCCTTCAGATTTGTGTGACTTATCGCGTAATCGAAATTTAGCGGATTTCTTTTAGTAGCCATGTGAATAACTTCACACTTTTCTTTATTCAGGGTCAACTACCACTTTTCGCACCATACAGATATCTTATCTAAATCATTTTGCAAGTCGTTTTGATCATCTGATAACTTTACAAGACGGTAAATGACAGCAGCATCTGCAAACAATCTAAGACGGCTACTGAGATTGTCTCCTATGTCGTCAATATAGATCAGGAACAATAAAGGGCATATAACACGTTACTGGGGAACGCCGGATATTATTTCTGTTTCACTCGATGACTTTCCGTCTATTACTACGACCTGTGACCTTTCTGAAAGGAAATTACGAATCAAGTCGCACAATTGAGGCGATACTCCGTAGGCACTCAAGTTTGGTTAGAAGACGCTTGAGAGGAAGGGTGTCGTAAGCCTTCTGGAAATCTATTACTTCATGAGTATAAAGAGTTAGTTGTGTTTCACAAGAACTATATTTACTGAAACCGTGCTGACTATGTGTCAATAAATCGTTTTCTTCGAGGTACTTCATAATGTTCGAATACAGTATAAGTTCCAAAACCCTACTGCAAATCGACGTTAGTGATACAGGCCTGTAATTCAGCGGATTACTCCTATCTCCCTTTTTAGGTGTTGGTGTGACTTGAACAATTTTCCAGTCTTTAGATACGGATCTTTCTGTGAGCGAGTGGTTGAATATAACTGCTAAATATGGAGCTATTTTATCGGCATACTCACAGAGGAACCTGACTGGTATACAATCTGTACCGGAGGCCTTGCCTTTATTAAGTGATTTAAGCTGCTTTGTTACTCCGAGGATATCTACTTCTATGTTTCTCATCTTGGCAGTTGTTCTTGATTGGAATTCAGGAATATTTACTTCGTCTTCTTTGGTCAAGGAGTTTCGGAAAACCATGTTTAATAACTCTGCTTTAGTGGCACTGTCATCAGTGACTTCACTGTTGTTATTGCGCAGTGAAGGTATTGATTGCGTCTTGCCACTGGTGTTCTTTATGTACGACCAGAATCTCTTTGGGTTTTCTGCCAGATTTCGAGACAGAATTTCGTTGTGGAAATTATTAAAAGTATCTCGCATTGAAGTACGCGCTATATTTCGAACTTCTGTAAAACTTTGCCAATCTAGGGGATTTTGCGTTCTTTTAAATTTGGCATGCTTTTTTAGTTGCTTCTGCAACAACAATCCGTACCATGGGGGATCAGTACCATCACTTATTAATTTATGTGGTATATATCTCTCAATTGCTGTTGATACTATCTATTTGAAAACATTCCACAACTTTTCTCCACTTAAATGATCAGATCGGAAGGAGTGAAGACTGTCTCTTAAAAAGGCGTTAAGAGCATTTTTATCAGCTTTTTAAAATAGATATACTTCGCATTTCTTATTGATGGTTGGAGGTGTTACGGTATTCAACCTAATAGCAACTGCCTCGTGGTCGCAAATCCTGTATTCGTCATAATACTATTTGTCCAGGATTATTTGTTGCTGAGAGGTCAAGTCGGCTCATGAACTAATTGTTCATAATAAGCTTCCGAGAAAGCATTCAGCACAATTTCGGATGACGTTTTATGCCTGCCGCGGGCTTTAAACGTATATTTTTTCCAGCATATCGAGGATAGATTGAAGTCACCATCGACTGTAATTGTATGAGCGGGTTCCTTATTTGAAATGAGACTCAAGTTTTCTTTGAACTGTTCATCAGCTACATCTTCTGAGTCGGGGGTCGGTAAAACGATCCAATTAATAGTTTAGTCCGATTGTCAGTTATAACCTCTACCCATACTATTTCACATGACCTATCTACTTCAATTTCGCTACAAGGCAAACTACCTCTGGCAGCAATAAACACACCACCACCAACTGTATTTAATCTATCCTTTCTGAATACTGTTAGATAGTTTGAAAAAATTTCCGCTGAACTTATTTCCGGCTTTAGCCAGCTCTCTGTATCTACAACTATTTGAGCTTCAGTGCTTTCTATTAGGGCTTGGAGCTCTGGTTCTTTCCCAACACAGCTACGACAATTTACAACTACTACACCAATCGTTTCTACAACTACCTTACTGTGTTTTACCTGCCCACTTTTAGACGGACGTCCCTTCTGTGGTTCCCTGAGACCCTCTAACCTAAAAAACCGCCCAGTCCCTTCCACAAAGCCCCCGCTACCCGTGTAGCTGCCTCCTGTGTGTAGTGGACTCCTGACCTATTAAGCGGAACCCGGGAACCCACCATCCGATGGCGCAAGTCAAGGAATCTCCAGCTTACACGGTCACAGAACCGTCTGAGCCTCTGATTCAGATCCTCCACTCGGCTCTGCACCAAAGGACCACAGTAGGTTCTATCGATGATGCTGCAGATGCTGAGCTCCGCCTTAATCTAGGAAGCAAGACTGGCAGTCTTTACCATTTCCGCTAGCAGCCCGAAACCAGACAAAATCTGCTCCGATCCAAAGCGACACACGTCATTGGTACCGATATGAGCCACCACCTGCTGTTGGCTGCACCCTGTACTCTTCATGGCATCCGGAAGTACCCTTTCCACACCCGGAATTGGCAGCCATGTTCCTAATGGGCCCCATTACGCACCTAACGTTGGAGCTCCCAACTACAAGCAAATCCACCCTCTTTGAATGCCCAGACCTTGCGGGTCGAGAAGCTTCCCCTGGGACAGGGTGGCCGACTGCATCCGGCCCAGAGACATTGTCTCTCACAGATTACGTCCGAAACCTGGTCGTCAAAAGAACCGAGGAGGCCCTACGATCAGCCCCTTGGAAAGTTCTTCGCTGCCTGCCAGACTTTGAATGATCCCCCACTCGACCACGGGTGAGGGGTCAACCTCAGTGCAGGCAGTACCCGGGGCGGCCACAGCAGTGGACCGATCAGAGGACACGTGGGACTAGCTCGACGTCCCTCGCATCCCCGTGTTCGATCTCCCACAGTGACGCCCCTTGGCAGCAGCCTCAAGCTGTGTGGCGGAAGCCAAAGCAGCATGGAGCTGTGAGCGAAGGGTCGCCAACTCAGCTCGCATCTGTACACAACAATCACAGTTCCTATCCATTACTGCAGTCGCTCCTGTTTGAAGTAAAAATATGCAACAAACGGTGTACTTGCCTTATTAGCACTGGGCAATCTAAGTGCTCTCTCACTGACGGTCTAACCGACACTGAGCAAACAAACAAAAGCCTGTACGATACGAAGGTCGATAGCAATGGCGGTACTGTACACTACACTGTTATTGAAATAAAAGGTTGCGCCTAGTAAGCACTCAAACACGCAAGAAATTACAAAAATAAACTAGTAACTACCCAAATAACTGAAAATAAGTCGCTCCTGATTGAAGCTCGTAAAAAATATGTAACAAGCGAACGGTGTACTCACCTCATTAGTAGCAGGAACTAGCAGTGCGCTCTCGCTAACGGTCTAGCCGATACTGGTCTCTCAGGAATTACTGGCAACGAACAAGCTGGTAGACTGGCCAGGACAGACATGATGACTCTATTTATTAGACCCGAATCTGTCCTAAACATCACTAAGGCGATGGGAAAATCAAAACTACGTAGCTGGATCAGGAGGTAACATAAAGAATATTGGACTGCGGTTCAATAACAAAAACATAGCATGCTAATGATGCCGAAACCATATTTCAAGAGAAGTTCTGATTTCCCTTATTTTATCGCAGTGATCGTTTCTACCTATGTAGGTCGGTGTCATCAAAATGTTTTAGCATTCGGAGAAGAAAGTTGGTGGTTGGAATTTCGTGGGAAGATTCCGTCGCAACGAAAAACGCCTTTCTTTTAATGATGTCCAGCCGAAATGCAGTATCATTTCAGTGACTCTCCCTCCCATATTTCACGATAATACAAAACGTGCTGCCTTTCTTTGAACTTATTCGATGTACTCCGTCAGCCTTATCTGGTAAGGATCCCACACCGCAAAATAACAAGAAGGAATCTCCATGAGGGGGAAATTACATCGCGAGCTGGAATCCCGCAACCAGTCTATCAATTGCCCATAATAAGAAAGCATGGTGCTGAAGACATACAACTGGGCTATGGAACAATGAAAGAAAGTCATCTGGGCGAATGAGAGTTGTTTCACACTGCTTGCAGCTTTTGGCTGCGTTTACGTCCCAATTGTTAAACATGGCAGGGGTCTGGCGACGATATGGCCAAACATGTCGTAGTATTCTATGAAAACGGTAGTTACTCTGCAAGGTCGCATTACTGCCAGTTTTTATGTAACCATTTTGGCAGATAGGATCCATCCCATGGTGGAGTATTGGATGCCAAATAGTGATGAGTGCTCCAAAACGACAGGGCCCTGTTCACACAGCTTGCATATTACAGGATTGCTTTTGTGAGCACGAGGAAGAATTTTCGCATCTCCCCTGGTCACCACAGCCACGAGATCTAAATATTATTGAGCCCCTGTGGTCTGCTTTGGAGAGAAAGGTGAGTGATCGCAGTCCACCTCCGTCAACATTATCTGTACTTGTCGCTGTTTTGATTCCTTGAAAACCGTATAGGACCTGTCTTTATCCATTCTGAGATGATTGGAAACCATTTTGAATGCCACCATGTTTCCTACACCGTATTAGGTTCAAATGGCTCTGAGCACTATGGGACTTAACATCTGTGGTCATCAGTCCCCTAGAACTTAGAACTACTTAAACCTAACTAACCTGAGGACATCACACCGTATTAGGCACGGCAACGTGTTGTGTTTCTGGTGTTTTTATATTATTGTGCACCCCCTGTATATACAGAGACCATCATGTTACTTACGTATATCATCATTTGCAGCCGATGGGCTGGCATCATTTGGGATGGGCTCAGTGTTTACGCTCAGGTAGCTAACTATATGAACATCCTGCAGTCTGGGCTCGGTTATTATGTGTACAATATTTTCATCAACATATACACTGATCAGTCAGAACATCATGACCACCGACCTACTATCAATGTAAACCCGTCCAGTAGTATCAGTGAGCGGGCTATTCATGTGTAGAATTGGAAATGAGCGCGATCTGTCTGAGTTTGACTAAGGGCAGATTGTGATGGCCCAGAGGTTCAGCACGAGATTTCCGAATTTGCACGACTTGTCGGGTGATCGAGGAGTTCTGTGACGGGTGTCTTCAACACGTGACGAAACCAAGGTGAAATCGTGTCCAGACATCGTTGGGTTGCGCGGCCACCCCTCATTACAGATGCCGGATGTCGTAGGCTGGGCAGACCAGTAAAACAGGACAGGCGTCGAACTGTGGTGGAACTAAGATCAGAATTTAATGCTGGGCAGAGTACAAAAATGCCTGAACACAGAGTGCCCTGAACACTCCTAACGATGGAACCCCATAGCCGAGGACCCATGCATGTGCCAATTAACATCGGCATTTACGACTGAAATGGGTACGTGACCATCGGGACTGGACGTTGTCACAGGGGCAGAGCATTGCATCGCCTCATGAATCTCGATACCTTCTTCATCGTGCCGATGGGAGTGCCCGAATCCATCATCTTCCAGGTGAACAGCTCATTGACACCTGTGTGACAGGACGGAGACGAGCTGATGGCGGCTCCATTATGCTCTGGGGAACATTTATGGGTCCAGTGGAGCCCAAGCAAGGCACCGTGATGGCCAAGGAGTACCGTACACCGGTTGCAGACCATGTATACTCCTCAAAAGACTCACATCATTAAAAAAAGATGGAACGATAAGGAAAGTTATAAAACCACTGTAAAATTATTTTTTTCCTCAACACTTGTACTTATAAAGATTGGTACTTATGAGCATAATCCTCATTGTTTAGTGGTGGTAATGTGGTGATTCAGTAATCCCAAATCAGTCACCTGCCTCTGCACAGACTATAGTCTCCATCAGGCGAGTTAGCGTATTGTCACTAATCAGAGGTGACGTTATGCTGTCTTCTATAACATCAAATATATTCATTAGATCATACACACACATGAAGAAACACATGCATATTAAATGGTTAGGTACATACTTGCTCTGTCAGTCCTCAGCAGCCTCCCAGAGCGGTCTTCACATGTACAATTCATAGCAGATAGACTAATACTGACGTAAATTCAACTGGTGCAACCGTGTTCTATGTACAGTCGCCTGGGGGTCGAGTGGAGGGGGAGGGAGGATGTCTGCACATCTAGCTTGTGTTGGCGATACCATGCACCCAACCAATAGCAGAAGAGACCTAGATTTGTGGGAGGGGGAGGGGACTGATGCATCTATGTTGCAGTCTGTGTCTATACGATGTTTACCAAACACTATAAATTACCTGACGTCTGGTAGGTACTGTTCAACATATCTGTTGGAGCTTGAGTAACAGTCCCTTTACATGGCAGGGATATAGAATGCAGCCACTGTCTGCAGGTTGGATAGACACATTATAGTGTCTATTTATTCATATGGCTGAGGGGGCTGCACCAGCCTGCTTAAGGGCAGGCACATGATGAAATGAATTATATAGCGCAGAATGAATAGATTATTGGCTACGAGTGAGCGATGAGCACGGTACGTGACTTCAGAGACGTGCATGGCAAGTTGATAGTGCCGGCTGGGATGCAGGAGCAGGCGGATGTGCTTAGAGAAGAAATAACGTGCAGTACAGTGAAGTGGTCGTCCACGCTTGACACCGTGAGCTGCGAGTGTGACGATTACTGTGCGCTCCCACCTATGTAAACAGTGGTGGCAGGCTGGAGCCTGAGTGATGTAAGACAGTGGACCGGACCACGAGTGGCTGGCGAGTGTGTGCTCTTATCTCTGTCAGTCCTCTGCACACAGTAGCCATGTGTTTTGCAGGTGTGTAAAAGTTTGCTTATGGGTTTTAAAACGTTAAATATGCCACGCCTAGTCCTCACAACGTTCTCTGGTGCAAGCACAAGTTCCTTACAGTGCTTACGCTTTTTTATGTGAATGAAAGTTTCCGATTTATGATTAACATTGCTAAACTGCTGTAAAGCATTGAGACCTTTATTAATTGTTTTAACAGTTAACTATATCGAACTTTTTTAAAATTTCGTACCATTATATACACTCCTGGAAATGGAAAAAGAACACATTGACACCGGTGTGTCAGACCCACCATACTTGCTCCGGACACTGCGAGAGGGCTGTACAAGCAATGATCACACGCACGGCACAGCGGACACACCAGGAACCGCGGTGTTGGCCGTCGAATGGCGCTACCTGCGCAGCATTTGTGCACCGCCGCCGTCAGTGTCAGCCAGTTTGCCGTGGCATACGGAGCTCCATCGCAGTCTTTAACACTGGTAGCATGCTGCGACAGCGTGGACGTGAACCGTATGTGCAGTTGACGGACTTTGAGCGAGGGCGTATAGTGGGCATGCGGGAGGCCGGGTGGACGTACCGCCGAATTGCTCAACACGTGGGGCGTGAGATCTCCACAGTACATCGATGTTGTCGCCAGTGGTCGGCGGAAGGTGCACGTGCCCGTCGACCTGGGACCGGACCGCAGCGACGCACGGATGCACGCCAAGACCGTAGGATCCTACGCAGTGCCGTAGGGGACCGCACCGCCACTTCCCAGCAAATTAGGGACACTGTTGCTCCTGGGGTATCGGCGAGGACCATTCGCAACCGTCTCCATGAAGCTGGGCTACGGTCCCGCACACCGTTAGGCCGTCTTCCGCTCACGCCCCAACATCGTGCAGCCCGCCTCCAGTGGTGTCGCGACAAGCGTGAATGGAGGGACGAATGGAGACGTGTCGTCTTCAGCGATGAGAGTCGCTTCTGCCTTGGTGCCAATGATGGTCGTATGCACACAGGGCACCGAGGCACACAGGGCCAACACCCGGCATCATGGCGTGGGGAGCGATGTCCTACACTGGCCGTACACCACTGGTGATCGTCGAGGGTACACTGAATAGTGCACGGTACATCCAAACCGTCATCGAACCCATCGTTCTACCATTCCTAGACCGGCAAGGGAACTTGCTGTTCCAACAGGACAATGCACGTCCGCATGTATCCCGTGCCACCCAACGTGCTCTAGAAGGTGTAAGTCAACTACCCTGGCCAGCAAGATCTCCGGATCTGTCCCCCATTGAGCATGTTTGGGACTGGATGAAGCGTCGTCTCACGCGGTCTGCACGTCCAGCACGAACGCTGGTCCAACTGAGGCGCCAGGTGGAAATGGCATGGCAAGCCGTTCCACAGGACTACATCCAGCATCTCTACGATCGTCTCCATGGGAGAATAGCAGCCTGCATTGCTGCGAAAGGTGGATATACACTGTACTAGTGCCGACATTGTGCATGCTCTGTTGCCTGTGTCTATGTGCCTGTGGTTCTGTCAGTGTGATCATGTGATGTATCTGACCCCAGGAATGTGTCAATAAAGTTTCCCCTTCCTGGGACAATGAATTCACGGTGTTCTTATTTCAATTTCCAGGAGTGTATTTAACGCAGTGCTGGCGACGACTTGAGCGAGCTGCAGCATGTCTTATAACGCATTGTTTTTTAACAAGCAAATTGTCTTGCATTTTTTTTTAATTTCTTGCCATTTTATGCTTAGCACAGTGCTGTCGATGCCTGAAACTTGTTTTTAAACATAAAACTTGTACATGCGTGTCTGGTGGGACCCAGAAACATTCCTGCATAAATAGACCATGCAATATGTAAGCTAACTTACTTGGATCTTTTTCATTTTCCATCGTTTTTATAGTGGGTTAAGTCCTCTGTAACGTCATAGTCTGAAATTCGTCTTAGGTAGCCACATGTCATAGTGTCAACCATATTAGGTCAAAAATTATAATAATTAATGCTGTCGTGAAAAAATATCCATCAACCATCTAAGGGGAATAAATCTTAGTGATGAAGATAAGGGTGGCATACATATAGAATCAGCCATCTTGGATACTAAATTGTAGTGGTAAGAACAATTAATTGATGCTAAATTATCTGATAAGGATCCCAAAAATCTGGCACCTGTGCCGGCTGTCCTCATATGACTCAGCCAGTAGGATAACCCAGCATCATATTATATGTTGGGGAATAGGACTACAGGAGTTGGGGAGGGAGAGGAGACAGAAGGTGGTGAAAGGGGAGCTGGAGAGGGGGAGATCTGGCAACAGCGCTAGCTGGCCTCGGAGCGGTATACTTATCGTTACACTACAGGACGAAAACAAGCTCAGACATCTTGAGGAAAGGACCATCAGGCTGAGTCGTATAAGGAGGTATCGTCTTCCATACACAGAGAATAGTGTAGGGAAAAATCCTGTAGGCACTCGAGGAAAATTCAGTCATTTCATATGAGATGTGTCATTCATTTGGCACTGTTAGGAAAGATCTGTTCTAAACTTAGTACTTGTTGATTGTTGACATTAAAGAGGAAATAATAGATCTCAGAATATTTTGCTAAAGTGTAAAGTCGATTTGCGGTATTTTGACTTCAGAATCAAAAATACAATGGGAATGTTTTAGCTGTTCGCAGAACAACGAAATATCCCAAGAGAGTCAGGCATCAGCAAGTAGCTCTTCTTCTTCGTCAGCTACTAGTGCAGGTGTGACAAAATAACAATAGTATACTACTCATTTTTTGGAGATGAAAAGTATTTTATACACTCTTGTTCAGAGAAAACAGAACACCTTGCACGACTAGAGATAGGACGTTTATATTCACAGGACATGTACATTAGTACGTTCTGCAGAAATGATTAGCATTTGAACCATGTCGGCCAGCGGGTTCAGGGTCAAGACTGATATCGCCGCGCAACACCACCTACCGGTAAAATGTACCTGCGGCTCCCGTTGTCGCTATAAACTGGAGGTAAATGATCAGTGTGTTGAGCAGTCGTGTAAGATGCCTCTCAGACCTTTGCGCGAATCGTACTGTCCAATCACTGAATTTGAAAGGCTGCACGTTATTGGCATGAGAGCATGTGATGCATCCTTCCGGAAAATTACTGCTCCGTGTGGGACGAAGAGTTTCGGCAGTGGAACGCGTGTGTGTCAGAATGGTTAGCGGAAGGCCGTACAACAGGACGAGAAGGGCCAGTTCGCACCACCCACATAACACCCTGAGAAGATCGACACCTCATCCGAATGGCATTGCAACAAATCGTACACTGCCAGAGGTAACAGTCCACTGCATTTATTACGGCATGAGTTAAATGTGCATCGTCCACTTCTCCGTCTACCTTTGACGGACGTGCAGAAACTTGCTAGACGGCAATGATGTATGGAACGACGTCACTGGCGACAGGAATGGCATCAGTGTTTTCGGACGAACCCAGATTGTGTTTGTTTGAAAATGAGAGCCGCGTTTTGGTTCGCCGCAGACAGGTGGAGCGGCATCACAGCGACTGCATTCGCACAAGCCATACGGCGCCAACTAAAGGCCTTAGGGCGTGGGGTGTTGAGTACAACCACAAATCACAGTTGGTGCGTGCCCATGGCACTGTGACTAGTTTAACATACGTGAAGGACATCCTGCGACCCATAGCCATACCATTTCTGCGCAACACCCCAGATGCTCTTTTTCAGCAAGACAATGCACGACCACATGTTGCTGCACGAACACGTGCCTTCTTGGTGTCGCAGAATGTTAGTCTTTTGCCCTGGCTCGCCAGATCACCAGACTTGTCACCAATCGAAAATGTGTTAGATATGGTGAAACGACAGGTGCAGCGCTGTTCAAAATGGTTCAAATGGCTCTGAGCACTATGCGACTTAACTTCAGAGGTCATCAGTCGCCCAGAGCTTAGAACTAACTAAACCTAACTAACCTAAGGACATCACACACATCCATGTCCGAGGCAGGATTCAAACCGGCGACCGTAGCGATCGCTCTGTTCCAGACTGTAGCGCCTAGAACCGCACGGCCACTCCGGCCGGCCTGCAGCGCTGTGACCCAATGCCAACCACCACAGATGTACTTCGGAACCAGGTGATTGCAGCATGGATAGCTATACCATAGCACGTCATTCGCGCCTTATACGGGACGATGCCATTGCGCGTGGGACAAGATACCAGGATCCATGGCGGACCATGTGCCTAATAGCAAACAAGACACATGCTGAACCGAGGTGACTGAAATACTAATCATTTCCGTAGAACATACTAATGTTCATATCCTGTGAAAATTAACGTCGTATCTATAGTCGTTCAAGGTGTTCTGTGTTTTTTTTTTTTTTCTGAACATGAGTGTAAGTACACTATGTGATCAAAAGTATCCGGACACCCCCAAAAAACATAAGTTTTTTTCATATTAGGTGCATTCTGCTGCTACGTACTGCCACATACACCATATCAACAACCTCAGTAGTCATTAGACATCGTGTGAGAGCATAATGGGGCGCTCCACGGAACTCACGGGCTTCGAACGTGGTTAGGTGAATGGGGGTCACTTGTGTCATACGTCTGTACGTGCGATTTCCACACTCCCAAACATCCCTAGGTCCACTGTGTCCAATGTGATAGTGAAGTGGAAACGTGAAGAGACACGTACAGCACAAAAGCGTATTGTCTGTTGACTGACAGACCGCCGACAGTTGAACAGGGTCATAATGTGTAATAGGCAGACATCTACCCAGACCATCACACAGGAATTCTAAACTGCATCAGGATCCACTGTAAGTATTATGACATTTAGGTGGGACGTGAAAAATCTAGTATTTCATGGTCGAGCGGCTGCTCATAAGCCACACATCACGCCTGTAAATGCCGAACGACGCCTCGCTTTGTGTAAAAAGCGTTAGCACTGAACGATTGAACAGTGAAAAAACGTTGGTGCTGTGACGAATGACGGTGCACAATGTGGCGATCCGATGGCAGAGTGTGGGTATGGCGAATGCTCTGTGAACGTCATCTGCCAGCGTGTGTGGTGCCAACAGTAAAATTTGGAAGCGGTGGTGTTATGGTGTGGTCGTGTTTTTCATGGATGGGGCTAGCACCCCTTGCTGTTTAGCGTGGGTCTATCACATCATAGGCCTACATTGATGTTTTAAGTACCTTCTTGCTTCCCACTGTTGCAGAGCAATTCGGGGATGACGACTGCATCTTTCAACACGATCGAACACCTGTTCATAATGCACGGCACGTGGCAGAGTGGTTACACGACAATAACGTTCCTGGAATGGACTGGCTTGCACAGAGTCCTGACCTGAATGGTGTAGAATACCTTTGGGATATTTTGGAACGCCGACGTCGTGCCAGACCTCACCGGACGGCATCGATACCTCTCCTCCGTGCATCATTCCGTGAGGAGTGGACTGCCATTCCCCAAGAAACCTTCCAGCACCTGATTGAAAATATGCCTGCGAGAGTGGAAGCTGCCATCAAGGCAAAATGTGGGCCAACACTACACTAAATTCCAGCATTACCGATGGAGAGCGCCAAAAACTTGCACGTCATTTTCAGCCAGGTGTGCGGATACTTTTGATTACTTCACTTATAAACCCCAGTGTTGTAAGTGCCCACAATGTTTAGAAACGTGTTCCACCGGTTTTATTTGCAGTAGCATTATCATATTGTTGCCTCTGTTCTATCTTTACGAAAATAAAGTACAAAAAGTATCCAGTCATTTAGATATTTCGACTTTCGTGCTTGTTTGATTAAAAAATGACAAATTTCCTAGTAGCCGTAGTGGATGTTCTTGGAACAAAACGAGACACTTAACAAAATGGTAATGTTAATAATGCAATGTATGTACTGCCGTATCATGTTCACAGCTATGCAGATGGTACAGTTTACAGCGACGTAATCAATCATTTTGAGGGTCCATGTCCTAATAGAAAAATATTGAAAGTTTATACATTCACTTAAGATGATGATGAGCTGCAGGAGATTATGGGCTAGTGTTGGAGCTGTAGCCCTCTTCTTGCATCACACAGTTCGCTCAAAATTGTTGAAACCAGCTCATAATTTCCGGTGGGAGAAGAGTGTGGCTGTTTTGTGATGCCAATGTCTTCATAGCTACTGAACGCTGCAGATCGACAGAGAAAGCAAGACTAGGGTGTCATGACCATTCGACGATGGGGTCGCTAGAAACGGATCATAAGATCAAATTAAGCAAAGATAGGGAAAGAATTCGGTCGTGTCCGGTATTATCCTTAAACGATGCAGGACATCATAGGAACCGTAAAGCTAGATGACTAGACGGGGATTTGAATTCCGTTCTCCTGTATGTTACCAATGGACCACCTCCCTCGGTCGTTGCCCATCGAGTAACGAGCTTCGTCGCGGCGTCAGAGGCGATGGCTTTGCCCCGTGCAACAGATTACTGCTATGTTCGCACGCACTCGTGCTCCGCCAGCTCCCAAAACCGAGGTCGTTCAACAACTATCATCCTTTCGGCATTCAAGGAAATGGTCCAGTGGTGCCTTGAAATTTTTCAAATTGGAGGAATATACCGAAAGAAGTCTACTGTCAAATTTTTAGCTGCTAAGGCGCACTTCAAGTATTTTAAAAAATGTTAAAGTTATTCATTTTGGCCGCAGAAAGAGCCGCTTGTAACAGAGGTTTTTACTGCCTTTCCTGCCTAGAGCGCGAATCGGCGAGTAACCAGACGAAGCTGTCACAAGGGAACGTAGCACACTGTAGCGCGGAACCAAAGTGCAGTAACGCGAATTTTAAACAGTTAAACTATACCAAAAATGCCGCAAATAATTAATTTTTTGAATAGCTTGCTGTCATATCGACAGCTAAACTGTTGTAGTTGTAACCATTACACAAGTGACTTGTAGAGGAAAGAAAAAAAAAATGCTTCAAATGGCTCTGAGCACTATGGGACTCAACTGCTGAGGTCATAAGTCCCCTAGAACTTAGAACTACTTAAACCTAACTAACCTAAGGACAACACACACATCCATGCCCGAGGCAGGATTCGAACCAGCGACCGTAGCGGTCGCGCGGTTCCAGACTGTAGCGCCAGAACCGCTCGGCCACCAGCGGCCGGCGTAGAGGAAAGAAACTCACGGCAGTGTATAATGTTACATTACAGACGACTTCCTTAATCAGTATTTTATTTTGTTGACATGAAATGTTTTATAACGATTCCTGTAGCACAGTTCTTATGATAATTTTTTAATAATGCAAATTTTACTATCAATGAAACTGTTCCCAGTTTATTCGCTATAGGCGTTACAAAAATGCGCAGCGTCTAATGGGTGACGAAAACAGACATTATTCTTACAACACGCATACCTAATAAAAGAAAAATTAGCGCATTCAGGCATTTCACAGTGATTACTAATTTTATGTAGGCATAATAAAAGCTGGAGAAAGAAATGGTCATAGCCGTTGTTCTGCATATTGTGCTACATTCTAGGCATACTTGATCAAATTTCGTAAAACGTGGTGCTGCAAACTGGCAATGCACAAATGTCAGCTGTTTAACAGCACGGTTCCGCAGATAAATCTGAAATGAGGAAGAGCTATCCGAAATTATACTTTTTTTCTGAAAAATGATGAGCACTGTTGAAAAATTTCTTTACCGAGAGGTTGAATCACGCTGTAAGTTCTGCGTGGAATCTAAATTACATTAACAGTAGTTTCGATGTCCTAAAGACAGAGGTGTTTTCTCTATCTTATTATCTATTAATGACGTCTCCTACTTGTTATAAACTTCGTAATTTTGCGACTTTATTTTTCATATAATTTCCTAAATGTGTTAACTTGGTCAAAGAAGCCTGGAAAACAGTAATGTTCATCTCACTTGCAATTCAGGAGCCCAGTTGCATAGATCGCTCTCAGTAATTGTGCACTGACTCCCATGAGCAATTCTAAGGTTTGTGAATAGTATTTCTTTCGCACTTTTGAGAGTTTTACTTTGGTACACATTTCGTAGTTTGTGTAAACCTTTCTTTCGTTTATATAATTCACGTTCAGATTTTACGAAACGAAACCGGCTATGCACACCGTTGAACTATAAGCGTTTCCTCCCTTCTTCGTTTAACCAAAAAAATTTACAGTCCTTTTTTTGTCACTGAAAGCTATTACTGTAATGTTTTCTTTGGGCTAGGGGGATATTGAATTATTGTTCTGGACTTTAATTAGCACAACAACCATCGTTCGAACCACAATTCTCGGAATTATCAGAGTTATTTCCTGTTTCTCCTAACGAAATGTCCATATCATTCGAATGAATGTACAAGAAATTAACTACTAAATAACACATATAGTGGTCTTCGTGACAAGTAAGTAATTAAGATTCTATACCAGTTTCTTCATATTTCATCCTTGTGAAGATGACAAGGATTACAAATGGTTCAAATGGCTCTGAGCACTATGGGACTTAACTTCTAAGGTCATCAGCCCCCTAGAACTTAGAACTACTTAAACCTAACTAACCTAACTAACCTAAGGACATCACACACATCCATGCCCGAGGCAGGATTCGAACCTGCGACAGTTGCGGTCGCGCGGTTCCAGACTGTAGCGCCTAGAACCGCTCGGCCACTCCGGCAGGCCAACAAGGATTACACATTACTGTGAAACTCTGGCACTTGCACAGCAACAGATGGTATTGGTAAGCACATACGAAGAAAACACAACGAAAATTATTTGATTTTCATCTCCTGTTAACACTTAGCGATATCGCAACCGCAACTGCTAATAATTAAGGATATTAAATAAGTTGCAAATTCGAGCCAACAGTAACTGTGATAAAATGTGTAAGAGAAACTGTCAACGGAAACTGAAATTCACTTTACAAAATTACGCTCGCCTTTTGTCGTGCTACCTGTTTACCGACGCGCTGTCAACCAAGCCTATGCTTCTGCCGTGTTGCGCGTGCGCTGTCTGCTACAGCTACAGTAGAGATGTACATTTCTCCAGCCACATAGCGGCCTACGAATTTGCCAATTTTCAACAGTTAATAATAGTTGCAGTGTGTAAGCATCACATCCGGGACGAGGAGATGCGCTGGCCCCCCGACCGAAGCCGCCAGTCGGATTAATGACGAGGTGCCAGCCTGGATTAGGCAGTTCCCCACATCCTACAGGGTGTATACCGAGGTGCTACCCAAATCACGCCTTAGTTACACGATTCAGCAACATTTAGGTAACTTCCGCTCAGTTTCATATGACTAACACTACAGCTACAAGCGGAGGTTGTAGAGGATGATGGGGTGGAGGGGAGGGGATTAGCGACTGGAAAGGTATCCGGCCGCCCCTTAAACTAACCACACCAAATCCGTTAATAGCCATGTCGATCCTGCGCCGATGAGGGACAAAGGCACAAAAAAAGAGGTACAAACATAATCGTTTACATTATTAATAATAACGAAGACATCTTCCACACTAAAACAAAGAAGTAAATTTATACGTTTTTATGCGTTTAATATATTTTAGTGTATATCACAAAATAAAAACTCCACAAAAAGGAAGTTTACAACAGATGAATACAAGCAGAGGTCTGAGAATGAATTCAACAGTGCCTATTCAAAGAAACCATCCGACATTCACCTTAAGCAATTAGTGAACTCACGGAAAATCTAAATCTGGGTGGCCGGACGGGGATTTAAACTAGCACGTCGCTTGGCGAAACACTCCGCATCGACGTATTAATCGTGTAAGGTCGCTTACGTACGGAACCACCTCGATAAGATGGTGGGACGTGTTTTACTTTTACATTACGGCCTACTAACAGAAAACATGCTCACGAATAACGACGGTCACGAAAGTGCTGCGTTACAGAAATGTGTGTCCTCTTTCTATCAGATTTCAGCTTCTGCTTGAGCGCTCGAACCAGAATGACATCACATTAACAGGGGCACTTTGAAGCAGATGGCAGAGCAGCAGGGATTCACCCGCTGTTCAAACAAAACAAGCGTCTAACCGGAGCAGCGGCCGAGGACGTAAGTGGGCAGCGTAAAAGCTAGCTGGCTTATTGATCGCGCGCATCAGTAATTAATTCGCCGGTATTTTTAGATCGGGTCGGCGCGGTTGCACACGGGGGTGGAATGCACAAAGCCAACAACAGAGAAGCGCACTTTGTGCATACCAGACGACACCTACCCCTTGATCGCTCAATTTTTCAAGAACCGCCAAGTAGAAAACATGCCGTGCGTAGAAACGTGGATAATGAAGCGACAGAAATTATTTGGCCCCTGCAGGGAAGAATTCTTGCCAGTGAAAGGGAGGTTAGTATCAAGCAATCCGAGGACCCATTGAAATCGAAATGAGCGCGGGCAGCCGCCGGCCTGCATATGCATGTGTCCACATCGGTTCCTTAGCTCGCCGCTTCCGCTGCTTCAGCTGACTAAAATCAAAACACCGACGCGGAACACCGTCATGAACAATTCCGTTTGAATTGCGAGAAGAGAAGAATGGCGTTTATGCAATCAGCGGCGATATTCTGCTAAGAGCGCGGCGCACAATGGCCAGCGACTGCCTAATACGGCGAGCGGGGCAAGATACAGTAACCCCATTGTATTACACTCCACACTGCGCAGTGCGTTTCTTTCGCTACAGTGGAACCAATATTTCTCAGCTTTAGTCGGCGTTGTAATCACACTGCCAAACCTCCAAAAGGCACCAAAATTAATAATGACTGAAAAAGAAGGTAGGCAGCTTCCGCACAGACGATTGAAAGTGTACACAACGCGTATTTCTCTGAGTACTTTTGACGCACATGTATTCTTGTGCTGTAAGACATTATGAACTATTAAATCGTATATGATCTTCGACTTTACATGATTCATACCAGTCTTTATATTCCTGAACACTTAACCTTCAAACGGTACGATGGGGGTCGGATCCAATCTAACGGTTCAATTTCCCCCTACCTTGGTCTACCCTCTCATAGCAGGAAATCGAGCCGCCCAAGAACCATACCCGCCAGTAGTACTACGGCTATTGGAGCGACTGTAACTATCGGTTAAATGACCTTGGCTTCCTATCTTCAGTGTTATCGTGAGCTATTCCGGGCCGTTTTCGACCAACCCTACCAGTAATGTTACTAATTTTGCTATAGAGCCCAAAAATTGCTTGGAAACAACTGTTACCCAATCCTGAGGCAGTTCCACCCGAGTTTCATCGTCAGGAGTATGCTTCAGACCAAGAGGACGGTGACCGTGGCCTGTAAGATCAGTCTCCTAAATTGAAGATGGAAGTCGCATGAACAGTGATACAGAAGATGTTTTCGACTATGGTGATGAGGAT
Organism: Schistocerca nitens; assembly: GCF_023898315.1. Classification (NCBI taxonomy): domain Eukaryota; kingdom Metazoa; phylum Arthropoda; class Insecta; order Orthoptera; family Acrididae; genus Schistocerca; species Schistocerca nitens. The sequence continues at coordinate 915,549,943 of NC_064616.1, forward strand.
GAGAACTGCAAGAGTGATAGATAAGGAACAGATTACAGAGGTTGTCAGTCAGGAATGGGCTAGCAAACAATCTGGACTGACAAGCCTTTACGCTCAAGATATTGACGAACCTTTTCTTCAAACATGATTACTTACTTGCCTGGACTTAATAACGAAATAGAGAACAAAATAAGCGTGAGACATCGTCACAAATTTTGTCAACATCTCCGGCTGAAATTGTAAAGTCCGTCTATGAAAATAACAAAATGTTGGTTTCACTCAATCCTAAACAGAATAAAAAGGTTATCTTACTGTCATCAATGCACCACAAAGGAACAAGCAATTTACTAAACTCAGTAACCTAATAAAAGGTGGAATGGACGTGTTGGATAAACTTTGCAAACACAAGACTTCCAAACGGAAAACCAGAAGGTCGTCACTGAGATACTTCTTCGGGATCTTAGATATCGCAGTTGTGAAAAGTTTCGTTTTATTCAAATATAATTCGGAACAAGCTTCCTTCCCCATAAGTTCACGGGCCACTTTCCTAAAAAGCCTCACTTTCACTTTGGGCATACCCTTGATGGAAAAAGAATACATAACCCACGTATCACGAGGGCTCATCGTTATACAGTTGCCAAGTTCTTGGAAAAAAGGAGCTGCGGAAACGGTTCACTGTCACAGCCAATCACAGTTTGCAAACGAAACGAAGATGTGACTCCTGTGATCCTTCCAAATAAAGAAAGAAACTTAATTTCATACCAAATGTAATTCATGCGTATTGCTCGTTCGGTGTGTGACTGATGATTCTATTGAAGAAAGAAACATACGATACTTCTGTTTATGGAATAATTTCATTTTTTCCTTATATTATTTTACATTTTGCTAAAAGGGACCTGAATCGTATTTAATTGTGTTTAAGGACTTTGATTTTGTTTGGAAGGCCACTAAGGGCTAATAGTTATACACCCATCAAAAAAAGTTTTGCATCACCCCGGTTCCCAGAACTCCTAAAGATAGACGTTGACTGTGGATTTTGCTCCCAATAATTTACTGGTATGTGTGTGTGTGTTACTGGTAACAGTTGCGACACACAGTGCAGAGTACACTGTGTCAGTTTGTATCCTGTTAGGCTATTCAAAGGGAAATCTGAACAAAAGTAACTTCAACAACTAATATGCAATTTTCTCAAATATATATATTTTAATGTGCCTAATTAGGCTGGCGAAAGTTCATATTTTTTATTCACTTATAATTTTACCACTTAACTCCCAAGGTTAGTGTCCGTTTGGTTTTACTGTCAACTTCACAAAATTCGAAATTATAGTCCGACACAATTTTTCATTAGACACAAGCACGATTGAACTTTGAAATCCTCTCAAAGGGTAACATGAGCGTGTTTCACAGTACGTTAGTGTTATACGTAGATTTTTCCATGACAGAATTAAAGGTTCAGTTGTTAGGGGATAGTGTAATATATTAACTAAAATTTTGAGGAAAGTCTTTGCCCCAGTGAGAGCAGCCGATACCTGGGGTAGAAGGAAGAATCAGAAATTGAATTTCTGTGTCTGTCAAACATTGACTACAAAATGAAAACAAGAAGACTTCAATTAGCATGACATGCCACTCGTATGCCTATAGAGCCGAAGATGCGACGTGGGAAAATCTGAAGGATGAGGTCCTTTTGCAAAAGCAGGAAGAGATGTATCGGCGAAATCATGAAATACCTACGACAGCTGGAGACAGATCCAACTGGATACCAATAGCTCAAGAGCTGAGTCACTGGACGCAGCTTGTAAGGTCGCACATGATCAAACAAGGTCGACAAAGTCGGAAAAGAAATTAGCGGAATAGCATTATAATCTACTCACGAAACAGAAGGCTAAATATACGAAAACGTGACTAGGATATGATCGATAAGAGTTGGAGAGCGTATGGCTTATACCTGACATCACGGGAGCTCAAGAGTGAGTGACGTGAAACACAGACCGAAACTGAGCGAGGTGGCGCAATGGTTCAGGAGCATGGCGATTCAAATTCCCGTCCCGTCATCCATATTTAAGTTTCCCGTGATTTCCCTAAATTGCTCAAGGCAAATGGCATGATGGTTCCTTTGAACAGGGCACGGCCGATTTTCTTCCCCATCTTTCGTAATCCGAGCATGTACTCCGTCTCTAATGACCTCGCTGTCGACGTGACATGAAACTTCAGTCTTCCTTCATTCTTCTCAACAGGGGCATAATTCAGTTTTTACGATGCGCGGGTTTTAACAGAGGAATGATTGCGTCACCTGAGGACATTCCTGACGTAGATACGCTTAGCCTTGCCGGTTGTTTATCACCAGAAAATGATTGGGTAAAAGTGATGCGATTGCGGACGAACCCGAGTGCATGTACTGGCCTGACAGCTTTACTTGTACACCTTATCAGCAGGTAAGAGGTGTTCTCTGTAGATCATAAGACAGCTGTGCAAATACGAACCGTATCGTAGTTTGAGACAGCGGAAAATCATCCGGCTATATCTGGATTTGTACAGATTAAGCAACTGCTAGTCATTAGGAGCAGCACTGTTAGGAGTATGGATTGCCTTGAGGTTATGACAAGAAGATCGACAGTACGTCTGCCAAAGGTTCTCCTGAGCACGCTGGCTGCAAGTCGTAATTCTGGATGGCAGCGATGACGTCTGTTGCCTGGGTTCTACGGCCGTCGCCGGCTCTGCTGAGACTGGCTGAAGTGCCGAAGAAATCTAACTCTGCTCAGAGTACCCATTTTGTACTGGCTTCTCCAGGACGAATGTGGGCTTTTGATTTGAAGCCGCGTGGTAAACTTAAACCAGGGGCTGCTTTGATCATACATGTATGTGTATGCCTCCCCTCCCCTTTTTGTCACCAACCCAGATACACACACACACACACACACACACACACACACACACACACACACACACACACACACAGATATATATAATATGGTCATGATGTACTATGTTTCAGGTTCGAGCGCTTTTTTTGGATAACATACCACCTAGGAGAACATAGTAAATCTGTTGGCAACAAATGGGCTCTCTATTTTTTCTTCAGCAACTGCGCAACTGCATCTAAGCGACTAAGTGGCTCTAATAGTATCGTTTATCTCTACTGTTTAGCGAGAAATAGAAAGCTGGGTAGACACTTCTGATTAATAGGCTGTCATCACAATGTCTGGAAGTACCTGCGCAGCCAACAGCAAACGTTCATCCCTTCTTTCAGTAAACCCTTCTTCAATCAGGTATCAACTGGGTGTCCCCATATCTGTCTGTCATGAGCCTCCTTCACTTGCTTGTAATTTTTTCCACTCTTCTCATCTGTTAACATTCCAAACCTTCTTCTTCCTCTCCCTCTTTTTCCTTTTCTTTTCCTCCACGATTCTCTATAGTAGAAATTCCTACGTAATATGTAACCCATAGATGTTTTCTTCTTCTATATCATCCTCATGAAGCTCTACGGTGGATAAAATACGATCAATGGCTCAGATTAAAAAATATTGTTGATCAAGTGTTAGATAAATTTGTCCTGTAGAAGGTAATGAGGGATAGGATAACAATTTTAGAAAGTCGCTATGGAAACAGTTTAATGCCCTCGTCGGCTAAGGAAAGCAAAGGAATATAAAATGCTCTAATAATTGCTCTTCTGTAATATTCATTGATTGTAAAAGCAAGATATTTAATTACCAAAAACCTTAAGGATTTTTGCCCTTACCTAAAATGTCAAAAAAATGGCTCTGAGCACTATGGGACTCAACTGCTGAGGTCATTAGTCCCCTAGAACTTAGAACTAGTTAAACCTAACTAACCTAAGGACATCACAAACATCCATGCCCGAGGCAGGATTCGAACCTGCGACCGTAGCGGTCTTGCGGTTCCAGACTGTAGCGCCTTTAACCGCACGGCCACTTCGGCCGGCTCCTAAAATGTCAATGAGCCATAGTTGACTGTCTGTACGCAGAATGTGAAACCCAAGCATACTGTGAAGACTGAAACGCTAAACTCTGTCTTTATACGAGGGCTGATCAAAAAAGATTCTTTTCACAGACGTTTATTACTCCATTTCAATGTTTACATGAGCCGGCCGTGGTGGCCGAGCGGTTCTAGGCGCTTCAGTCCGGAACCGCGCGACTGCTACGGTCGCAGGTTCGAATCCTGCCTCTGGCATGGATGTGTGTGGTGTCCTTAGGTTAGTTAGGTTTGAGTAGTTCTAAGTTCTAGGGGACCGATGACCTCAGTTGGTAAGTCCCATAGTGCTCAGAACCTTTTTTTGTTTACATGATCTTTTTCAAAGTACTCGCCTCCCCCTTCAATGCACTTTTTAGCGTCTCTGCCAGTCCTGGAACACATGGTGCAAGCCATTCTGTGTCAGGTTCTCGACCGTCGCATCACTTTTCTTCAGCACTGCTTCAGAGTTCTCAAATTGAATTCCCCGAAGCTTTGCCTTAGTGATGGTTGTCAGATCTGGGCTATAAAGCGGATGCGTTACAGAGGTAACGTTGCATTGAGCTAGAAACGGCATGACATGATTTGGCACGCGAGGCCGCGCACTGTCATAACTAAATCGCCACCAAGTCGGAGAAAGTTATGGTGGTTTCCTTGCAATGTGCGTCCACAGCCAACACTGACATGTAGTATGTTGCTGTAAGAGTTGTGTGAGCGAGAACTGGGTGCTGGTAAATCATTCCATGACAGTCAAAAAATGTGATAACCCTCACTTTCCCAGCAGATGGAACAATTTTCGCCTTTTTTGGTGTTGCAAAATCTGTCGATTCCCACATTGTGCTGTCTCTTTTCCTTCTGGATGATAATGATGCGGCCATGAGTCATTACCAGCGACGACAGAGTCCAGAAACGCATTCTATCGATCAGCATGGAGACTCAGCACCTCACGGCCTGTCTTCATTCGCACAGCCTTTGGTTCGGGAGTCAACAGACGTGGCAACCAACGGGCACAAACATAGGTCCTAAGGCCATGATCGTACATAAAAGTAAAGACACTGCCATATGAAATTCCCAACGCTTCCCTGAGGTTACGTAATGTTATCCATCAATCTTCACAAACAATCACAGCAGGTGTGTTGATGTTGGCTTCAGTCACAGCAGAAGCCGAAACGCCGGGGTCTCCTTGCTTAACACACACACGTCGGCCTTCTTTGAAGTCCTCGAACTACCTAAACACTGTTGCACGAGACAGTGCATCTTCGCCGTACGCTTGCTGCACCTTTCCGTAAGTTTTAGTGGCTGTGTGGTTTAAACATACACAGAATTTTATTGTGCTGTACTGCTCCTCTCGTGTCACCTGCATTGTCTGATACGCGAAAAGCAAAGAGCGTCTGCAAAATAGAGCATTACCACCAACCTATGTACAACAGAGTGCTGCCACCTATGGAAATTACACATAAAAACCAGTACTTTTCAAATAGTCATGGTACAGATAGGAAACTATCTCGGAAGCTACAGGAAAAAATCAGTCTCAGTCTTTGTTGATCAGCGCTCGTGCCCATAAGGTTTTGGTTCAAATCGCTCTGAGCACTATAGGACTCAACTGCTGAGGTCATTAGTCCCCTAGAACTTAGAACTAGTTAAACCGAACTAACCTAAGGACATCACAAACATCCATGCCCGAGGCAGGAATCGAACCTGCGACCGTAGCGGTCTTGCCGTTCCAGACTGCAGCGCCTTTAACCGCACGGCCACTTCGGCCGGCCCATAAGGTTTTCCTCGATTTATGCCACCTCGTGTACATTTACGCCCACGAACTTCCCTGTTTTGTGAATTAAATGAACCTCGAGTCGTCGCATATTTCTGTTCGCAGGTTGTGTCTTGGGCCTTATCTGCTTCTGTTGGCTGAACTAGGAACACAGAGATGGCGAGCCGGCACGTGATGGCATCGCCAAGTGCACTTGAGCATGCAGACCGCGCCGGAGCCAGTATTCTCTTTGTCGCTGCTGTGCAGACAACATAATTACATCTCAGCGCGAACATCCATCGATCTGGGTTAACTTCTGAGCCGCGAGCCGCGGGCCGGCCTCGATTGCAATTGCAAGCACGCGAACCCAACGTTGCGGAGCCGCCCGACTTATGCCAGTATGCATTCCTTCACTCGCATCACCACGTCCCTTACGACTGTGAGAGCTACAGGCAGTTTGGACTTAGTTGCTTTTATCACACTTTCTACAAAAAGAACACACGCTGGATAAAAATATGAGAACACAGAAAAAACAACATATTACCTTGTGTAATATGGTGTAGGAAATTGTTAGTATTCAATACAGTTTCCAGTCGCCTCTGAATCGATAAATACAGTTGCTGTATGATTTTAAAGGGAACCTTACATCATTATTCCTGCAAAATAGCGGCAAGTTCAGGTAACGGTGATGGATTAGACAGCGATCACGCGTTCTTCTCTCCAAAGTAGACCTCAAAGACGCAATAATATTGAGATCTGGTGACTGCGGTGGCCACGGTAGATGCGACAATTGATCCTCGTGTTCACAAGACCAGTCCTGGACGATGCGAGTCGTGTGAACAGGGATCGTGTCGTCTTCGAACACAGGTTCACCATTGGGGAACAAACATTGTACCACGAGATGAACCTGATCAGCCAAAAAGGTGACGTAACCCTTGAAGTAATGGGACCTTACTGAGTAACCATGGAGCCAATGGAATACCAGGATTGGCTGCCCAAATCGTCACCGAACCCCCGCCATCTTTCACTTTTGGGACATAAACTAGGTCAGAAGTTGGAAACAGTGTGAAACAAGACTCATCCGATCAGATAACATTCTTCCATTGCTCCACAGCCTAGGTTTTACGGCGTCAGCACCACGCTTTCGTATAAGGGCATTCGCATCAATGATGAATTGTTTTGGAATTCCAGCTCGCCTCGTTCTATACCTAATACAGCTGATGTCAAAGAATTAGCAATCATCAAATAAATTTCGCAATATTTAGTACAGGTGTGGATTGTAAGCTATATCTGTTCCTCCAGACATGCATGTGTGAAGGGACAGACATGGTGAAATAATTATTACATGCCTAACGGGCAAAATGACGACTATAACATTGAACACGTAGTTCCATACTCCCTCCTGCAAGAATCCAAGTAATGTTACAAGTATTAGGGTATGTATACTTGGTGCATATGAAGGTTTGGATCGATCTGAGGAGCATGCTTCATAACGAATGAATGGATGCACAAATGATATTCCGCTTGTGATGTAATGATTTTAATAACGATTCATTACTTGAAATATTCTCTGGAACTAGGCAGACATGTAATAAAAAATGTTAGAGCATTTAATACAGCCTAAGGTATAGTGAGCTGCAGTTTAGTGAGGCTGAGTCAGCATTCTCCGGTGAGGCTCTGCTGGCTATTTCCTGCTGGCTGCTGTCTAAGGTATGTAGGAAAATTTTTGACGGTCGGTGACTTGTGCTACAGAGATAGAGGACATCCCACTTCTTACTCACTCTCTCTGATGTGTGCCTGTCTCTAAATACCTCAATGTCTACATGACGTTAAACCATAATCTTCCAATCTCCCCAATGTGTGCGTGGAATGCTATGGACTTTACTCATCACATATACATACACTGTTGTGTGACAAAGATAAAACGACTTATCTCTTTCTTTCTCACACACACTACTTATAAGACCTGTGGAACGCTTCCAGCTGTTGTTAGCAACCAAGGCGTGTCGCCTGCACATCACTGCATAGGCGGTGACCTGCATCTGCGGCAGTACTTTCCTGGCCTTCAAGCTGTGGCGACGTAGTGGCCTGCGTCTGATGGCTGCAGTACTGGATGCTGAGATATCTGTCACAAGAATTTCCTATCTGTACTGTGTTAAATGTCCAGTCTTGTAGTTTCATGCATCTTTGGAATTCAGGCGGGGGAGGTCCAAATAATTTAAATAGCGATTGGTGAGGTAGTCATACATTCTAGTGCTTACAGAAAATATCATTGTTTTTAAGGCACTATAACACCACTCGTTAAGAATACAGGGACAAGTTCTTTTTACACTTAGTACATAGCAGTAGATAAAATAATGAATTGTGGAAATCGATCAGTGTCGTTTTTATTTGCACCAATGGTTGAGGATTTTGAAAATTGGGAGAATATTTTAAATTGCAATGGGAGGCTATCATACGTTGGAGTAATTATAGAAAATGTCATTGATTTTAACACATTATGATATCATACATTACTAATACAGGGACAAGAGCCTCATAGACTTGGTACATAGCTATTTCTCTAAATAATGCACTGTGGTATTTGTTAAACATGTAAAGTATTCTATTTTATGAATTTTTGTTTGATAATTTTGAAAGGTCAGAGAATCAGTCAAAATTGTTTAAAAAATGTAAATATCAATGGAAGGTACGAGGTAATACATTAGTGTGCTTGCAGAAAATGTCATGACGTCATTAATTTCAACGTTACTTCAGCAGCACCCCACTCACACACTGTAATGTCAAAGCATCTTAAATCATGCGTTTTACAGAATATGCTATGATGTCATTAAATTCTAGTAATCCAGGCACAGCCCAGTCCCACAGCGTAGTGTCAAACGGTATTAGCTAATAAATTATGGTAATATTTACTGCCATATTTAAGTGGGATTACCTTGAATGACGAGGCTCCTAACAACTGCTCTAGTGAGAAAAGAGAAGGGGTTTCACACCGCATTAATGTGATACTATTGGTCTAGATCAGTGGTGCGAGGGGAGAGATTTCTACCATTTTGAAAACATTGTACAAACATCAAAAAAAGTTTTGCATCACCCCACTACCCAGAACTCCTGAAGATAGACGTTGACTGTAGATATTGTATCACAGACACAGTCCCTTTGACTGTTCAGAGATGTCACTAAACCTGCCCAAAGATGTAAACAACCATGCATGAGCAGCGCCTATTAGACGGAGGGGACAGCTGATCAGTTGCAGTCATTCCACCAGGAAGGAGGTACACGGGTCGTGTTGTCTGTAATTCAACCATGCCTAGACGTTCAATATTGCAGTTCGATAGCGTCTGCATTGTTACTTTGTGCCAGGAAGGGCTCTGAACAAGGGAATTGTCCAGGTGTGTCGTAGTGAACCGAAGCAATGTTGTTCGGACATGGAGGAGATACAGAGAGACAGGGCCTGTCGATGACATGCATCGCTCAGGCCGCCCAAGGGTTGCTCTGCAGTGGATGACCGCTACCTACGGATTATGAGGAACCCTGACTGCAACGCCACCATGTTGAATAATGCTTTTCGTGCAGCCACAGGACGTCGAGTCAAGAGGCTGCATGATGCGCAACTCCACTCCCGGCATCCATGGCGAAGTCCATCTTTGCAAACACACCATGCAGCCCGATAGAGATGGGCTCAACAACATGCCGAATGGACCGCTCAGGATTAGCATCACGTTCTCTTCACCGACGAGTGTCGCATATGCCTTCCACCAGACAATCGTCGGAGACTTGTTTGGAAGCAACCCGGTCAGGCTGAATGCCTCAGGCACACTATCCAGCGAGTGTAGCAAGGTGGAGGTTCCCTGCTGTTTTGAGGTGGCATTACGTGGGGCCGAGGAAGCCGCTGGTGGAGATGGAAGGCGCCCTAACGTCTGTACGTTACGTGAATGCCTTCCTTCGAGCTATAGTGTAACCATATCAGCAGCACATTGGCGAGGCATTTGTCTTCATGCACGACGATTCGCGCCCCCATCGTGCACATCTTGTGAATGACTTCCTTGAGGGTAACGACATCGCTCGACTAGAGTGGCCAGTATGTTCTTCAGACATCAACGCTATCGAACATGCTTGGGATAGGTTGAAAAGGGCTGTTTATCGACGACGTGACCCACCATTCACTCTGAGAGATCTACGCCGAATCGCCGTTGAGGAGTGGGACAGTCTGGACCAACAGTGCCTTGATGAACTTGTGGATAGTATGCCATGGCGAATACAGGCATGCAAGAGGACGTGCTACTGGATATTAGAGGTACCGGTGAGTACAGCAATCTCGACCGCCACCTATAAAGGTCTCACTGTAGGGTGGTACAACAAGCAATGTGTGGTTTTCATGAGCCTTACGAAGGGCGGAAATGATGTTTGTTGATCTCTATTCCAATTTCCTGTACAGGTTCCGGAACTCTCGAAACCGAGGTGATGCAACACTTTTTTGATGTGAGTATTTTCCTAGATCAGTGTGGAAGGGTGTCCTCATCTTACATCATTATCTGGGCTAACACAGTGGATGTGTTACTTTAATTTTCCCACCATTTTTATGTCATGTAATGGCTCAAGATTTGTGGCTGGATTATCGGGTTACATCGTGACCTTCAATGTACCACATTCAAGTGCCCCAGAGGTGTAGGCAGTGGAAGAGGGGGCAAATGACAGATAACAAGTTACACAGTGACCATGAAACTCACCATACATTGTCTGCGAAGCGTTGGGGGTGGGGGGTGGGGGGGGCAGGGAGGTGGGGGGGGGGGGTATCAGGTATCTGTTTACACCACAGCCTTGAATATGGCCCCTGTACCAGAACAACTCCACTACTTGCTTTCCCCTCCAGACTAATCAACTAATCAATAGCACCATTTTGTATTAATAATATGTGCCTTACTAAGACTGGAGGCTAGAGCCACGTATTTCATAATCAACGCTAGTACCGTTGTGGTATCCACCCACAAATTTGTCCTGATACCTTCAGTTAAGTCAGTATTTATCCAAACTTCACGGAAGCTCCTTTGCGTTACTTGCTGTAGTAGTACCCTGGGAGAAACGTCTTAGCCATAGTCTATGGAGCTGTTTCCAGAATGAATCATTCATTCTGCAGCGAAGTATGCAATGTTTTGAAACATCCCAGTTCGGTAGATAATTTTATGCAATGAAGGAAAATTAGTTTTTAACGTTACGTCGTCGACAATGTCATTAGAAACCGAGCATTCGCTTGAATTAAGGTAAGGAAGTTTGTCACCTTAAACTATTTCGATGAGTCACGGCAAAGCAAAATCAGAATGGCTGGACGGGGATTTCAAACGACAGCCTTCAGAATGCGAGTCTAGTATCTTACCACTTCGCCATCTCACAGTTACGGCATACAGTTTTAGTCTGACAACTGACAGGCAATTCCAAACCTGCACAATCCGCTGCGAAGTGAGTCATGCTAGAATAATTTTTGATGCTTGCACTGATTCCTTAGTTGTTAAAACAGTGATTCTCTGTTGTTATATTGATATCGTCTGTGGGATAGAGGAAATAATTTCATGTATCGTTCAAAATTACCCTCTCCCCCTCGTTAATAGCACGCATATTATAACGAACCATAGAGTTTGGCTTTGCAGTGTTAGTTTGTTCTTACAGTACATAAACAACTTTTGACACACACATATTATAGAATTTTTAATGGTAATTAAGTCTACGTGAGACTTCTTGCAATCGCTTCTCTAGATCTGTGCTGCTGTGGAACTGTTTGTGGTTGGTGTCCACAGACTGGCAGGAAACTTCGTGACAACCGGGTAGGAGATTTCAGAACTTTTAGACTTCAGACGTCTCCAGAACGTACTATCTTCAAATGGATTACAGGGGCCGTGTTCGGTTTTTGCGTCGTGGTGACATGAGACTGCAGAGTTTGTTTGTTTCTTTTGTGCGTGCGTGCGTCCGTGTGTGTGTGTGTGTGTGTGTGTGAGAGAGAGAGAGAGAGAGAGAGAGAGAGAGTTGCTACATATTATTTACATTTGTTTGGTAATTCGTTATTTTATTATTGAGTGCAACTCTTAATGTAGACGTTGTTTTCTAGGTCACTGTTATGGTCTCACACACAAAAATAAAGAAAGAAGACAGCGAACACAATTGTGATATTTGTGGAATTTGTGGCATTGTTCGCAAACTAACGATAAACATATGTATACAGGCGTACTGATGACACCTGAAATTTTAAAAAAGAAGAAAGTAGCTCAGTTGTGTGTCTGCAAGTGCTCAAGAAACAGCCTGTCTGATAATGTAAACGAAGCACTGATTAAAAAAAAAATAATGGTTGTAGGAAGAACTAATTTTGAAAATTCGAGAACAGTATACATCTAATTGTGTTTATAACTTGGAAAAAAACAAACACGAAAACATGATCTGGATTTTTATAACAATGCTGTCGCATACTTGTTTTATATACAGTAAAAAAACGCATATTAGAGGACGTTGGAGATGCGCCAAAAGAATTGAAATTCTTGTAGCAGATATCTAAAAAGCCTCTTTTTTTTACTGTTAGAGAAACCACCAAACATAACAATTGTAGATGACTGCGTAAGAAATCAAACTCAATGCTACAATGCCATATTGCCCGAGAGATCAACACAACTCGGGTAAAAACTTGACACACTACGCTAATGATTGGAAAAGCTTCACCAAAAAGGTACAACATATCGCAGCATTCGGATGCGAAAGAAAAATTGACACAAGTTCGATGTCCACCGCCGAAAACAGGACCTCGATATGTTTTAGGAGTGTTGCTTTATTTCTGAACTTTTAAAGTAGGAAATATGCAAATTATTTCCTAGAGGTTCAGTCGACTACTGAGAAATGTGGAGAATATCAAAAATGGTTCAAATGGCTCTGAGCACTATGGGACTCAACTGCTGAGGTCATAAGTCCCCTAGAACTTAGAACTACTTAAACCTAACTAACCTAAGGACAACACACACATCCATGCCCGAGGCAGGATTCGAACCTGCGACCGTAGCGGTCGTGCGGTTCCAGACTGTAGCGCCAGAACCGCTCGGCCACCAGCGGCCGGCTGGAGAATATCGATGAGACGGAAAAGCACCGTAGTGAAAGATACGAATTTTGCTCTGTAGTAAGGGCTCCAAACGCACGGAACTCCGTGTTTCCAGAGACCATTTTATTTCCTGGTAGTGAAAAAAGGTCACTGGGCGAGGCGTCTGTCTTCTTCGGAACAGGGTGGCGCAAACCTGTCCGATATCCCCCGAGCTGGCCGGTTGCTCCCGGCTGTGACTCCTGTAATGCTGGAACCTGCGGACACTCTGATTCGAGGTGGTCGACGGATCACAAACACCTTGCTGCGCAACTGGCAATTTTTGTTGGTAGTATTGGCACACTCGTCCACCAGTGAGTGTCCCCGCCGTCTAACAGAATACCATAAAGAGCGTTGAAGGACTGTCTTTAAGGAATTGCTTGCACGAAGATGATCGTGACAATTTTGTGTGGAATATAGTCATAGGCGATGAAACATGGGTTCATCACTTTGAGCAGGGAACAAAACGGAAATCCACGGAGTGACGCTGCACCACCTCTTCCTAAGGTAAGCCGCATCCTCATCCGGTAAAACCATGGCGACCGTCTTCTAGGACTCCCAAGTGGTTATTCTGTTTGATTTCCTTTCTCATGGCGCAACGATCAGTTCGGAAATGTATTGTGCTACCCCCAGGACACAGAGCAGACGATTTCAGCGTGTTCGTCGCCACATAAATACTTGTCTCGAGAAGAGCTCACAAAATTTGACTGCTCTTCCTCACCGACCCTACAGCCTGGATGTCGCACCTTTTAACTTTCTGCTGTTTGGCCCAACGACGGACGCACTCCGCGGGAAGCACTACGTTGATGGGGAAGTTATTGATGCAGCTAGACGTTGGTACCAGTACAATGATACCATGCGAGCACATAGGCCCTCTCAGTTTGGTGGCGGTCGCATTGAAAGGAGATTATGTTGAAAAATAGCGTTTTATAGCCAAAAAGGGTGAGGAATAATATGGTGCATTGGAAGACTGAATAAAACCAACCTACATCAAGAAAAAAAAGTGTTGCAATACTTATTGAACGTCCCTCGTATATAAAATTTCATTCAACTTGTAAATCTGCTGTACTTTATACAGCAGGGACCACTTTTCCAACGGTGTTATTGTTTCACCAGTTTTCAGGATTTGGTAGTGAACCATGTCGACAGTATATCGCAAATAGTTACTGTTAACTCGTCTATAGGCTAAGATGCAGCGATGATTATTTGATACATAGACGAGTACATCTATTCGCCGGCCGCTGTGGCCGAGTGGTTCTAGGTGCTGCAGTCGGAAACCGCGCTGCTATTACGGTCGCAGGTTCGAATCCTGCCTCGGGCGTGGATGTGTGTGATGTCCTTAGGTTAGTTAGGTTTAAGTAGTTCTAAGTTCTAGGGGACTGATGACCTCAGATGTTAAGTCCCATAGTGCTCAGAGCCATTTGAACCATTTGAACATCTATTCGCATGTTGCCACATCAGGAGATCAAGTAACATTATAAGTGAGGACGTGTAGGTTAACGCGCAAAATGGCATGCTTAGTGAGACAACAATTACACACTCGAGTATAAACAGCTCGTTGGATTTACGAAGATTGTTATGATATACCGGATACATAAAATGCATTTTCAACGCAACGTTCCATAAGCTGGTATGCAAATCCAGGGCTGGAACTTCCTCGAAGGAAACTAAGATTCAAGCAGATAAAATACGTATACGCACAGAACAAAAGTTTACATCCCACGCGTACCGATGAAGGCGGCCCAATGTTGAAAACCACACTTGTAGTTGCCACTACGAAAATGCAAATCCGAATCCATTTCTTCGGGGTACGAGGCTGTCCCTTCGTATGGTAAATGATACGACAAATGACAGCGCACTTTGCAACAGAATTAAATTTAAAAACCAGCTTTTACCATTGCCCAGTGGTGGCTGGATGACTACTCATAATTAACGGATTCCGCGACAGCAGGGCCATCTCTGAAGAAACAGTGGATGAAAAATGCAATTTCAGGCTATAAAAGCATTTTAGATAATAAACTATTTGTTGTCGACCTGAGTGTATAGCGAACTCATTTCAGCAACATTTCGAGGTTTCTGTATAAATATCCCCAGAATATTGCTGCAGTTATTCCAACAAATGTTGTGTTTCATTTTCTATTGTCTGTTATATTTGTGAGGTACGAAAAAGGCCATTGCTTTACATTGGCGTTAAAAAGGTCTGTGACGCTATTAGGAAGTAGATAGCTGGTATAATCTAAAAACTTGAACACCTCTTTGGTACCTTCGGAACAGAACAAAGAATATGAGTGCAACTGCTGGTCAGTTAGAGCGGCGCGAGATGAACGTGGTCGGGAAGAGGGCAGTGCGAGTTTTGATGGGACTGACAAAGGGAAGAGGACAGGTAGACTGTAAAGTACGACGAGGAATTTTTGTTCAACATGTTTTATACTGAGATGGCTTTGTGCGTCATTAGTAGTTTCGGTGAGATAATTTTGACACTGATGATAGCATTATAGCATTGTATCCCGAAACGCGTCTGTGTGTTGTGTGAATATTACTGTAAACTATAACTGATGACATTTTAGTCGACATGGCTCACAGCTACGATTTTTACTTTCTAACGTGATGTGATGGAAGGGAGAGGCGCATTGGAAGCCTCAACGCCACGCTTGCATAGAAAACGGTGCAGCTCAAGCCATATAAGCCTCGGTACGTCGTTAGCACCTCCTTAATAGCACGTGAGCGAAGCATTAGGCGCTCATCAATCCTCCAACAATACCAACAGCTCCGTGTGCGCGATTTTATATCTTCGCGTTTCTTTGGTAAACGTTGTCGGCTGAACGAGAACGTACGTAAAGAGTGACAAGGCGGACCCGGCATTAACGTTATACCGCCACTAAATCAACCGTAAATTTAAAAATCAAAGTGTAATTAAATCCAGTTACTAAAGTGAAAAATGTTTAGTTCAAAATGAAATAAAAGTCTTATCGAAACAACAACAAAGCGTTGAATAAAATACAGTAAAAAACGAGATTAAACTTTCCTGGGTAACCACAAAACTTGTCTGTTCTATATAAATAAAAATAAATATGGATTTAAGTTTGCAATATGTTTTAGACTTTCTATAATGTTAGCTGCCGTATTTAATTTTCTTTTTTTATTGTTAATGAATAACTTTAGACTTTCATCGTTCGTTGAGTTCGAATAACTTTCTGTTGATTGCTCAGTCATGTTAATGCAAATATAATGCTGAAACCGATTAATTCTTACTTGTAGGGCGTCCTCTGTACTTTATTTCTGTTTTCCCGTATAGACTGGCACCAGCACTGAGTATATCGATCTTCGACAAAATTCATCTAATGACCCCAAGCGAACCGTTTTGAAGAGGGCTGATCACATTTTCACAATTACGAATAAATACATATATGAGTACAGGAAGACGTAGGCCTATAAAATAAGAACAAAAATTCAGAGAAGAAAAGAATACGAAGCAAGGTACAGTAGTAAAGAATAAAGTAAACTATATGCAAACAATATTCAAAAATCATGTACAAATACTATTTTTCGTGGTACCATTTAAATGTTTGCCCTAGTCTGCAGTGCCATATGACGATAACAAGTGCCTGTTATACTTTCTGTAGCAAAATGAAATCAAAACAAACAACTAGCTGCATCCAGCTGGTACACATGTTACAAGATATCGCTGTTTCACACCTGAAGATGAGAGTATAAACTCTCGAAATGCGTCTTGGGAGAAAATAAAAAGTGACTGACACTGATAAATTGTTTTAATTCAACTTTTATAGTATGCAGTGTCTCTGTGTAAGTCGATCTGGTGGCGTCTTTCTTCTTTTGGCTTCTTCCCGTTTCTACTGAGCGATTGGTATCGCGGTTCTAGGCGCTACAGTCTGGAACCGCGCGACCGCTACTGTCGCAGGTTCGAATCCTGCCTCGGGCATGGATGTGTGTGACGTCATTAGGTTAGTTAGGTTTAAGTAGTTCTAAGTTCTAGGGGACTGATGACCTCAGAAGTTAAGTCCCCATAGTGCTCAGAGCCATTTGAACCATTTTTGATTGGTATTGTCATATGGGTTGACGCAATGCTAGTGGTAGTTGGTGGCCGGATGCCCCTCAGCGTAACAGTAAATCTATGATCAAACGTGAGCGCGTTTTCTAAATGTTTGTGTAGCGTCTAACTGAAGCGGTTTCATGGGTACAGGCCCGGTATTTACGTAGATAGAAGTGGGAGGCCACCTAAAAATCACATCCACACAGGCCGACTAAGCAGCCTCGTCCTTAATCCGAGAGGATGATTCGAATCGAGGTAAGCTCGCCTCCCCCTATCCCGGAAGTGGTGCTTCAGCGCGCTCTGCTACTCGGACACTGTGTGCGTCTATTATGTATATTATTTCAGAAAGCCGATTTTACTTAAGAGGGAGTATTAAATTTTTCTAATCGTATATACGTTAATGAAATACAGAAGTCATGAAACGAAATTTGGTGACCAACCACGGTATCCGCGCTCCAGTTCGTCGCTTCCGATATTCGGGGAGGCGCGCCGGCCCCGGATCTCATCCGGATCGCACCCGGATACCCTCTAGCACTAACACTGCCAAGTCCAGAATAACATGTCGACCTCCTAAAGACTCGGGTAAAACCAAGAAAAAGAAGATGAACCGAAATTGTGTTCATTGTTTTCTTTGAAGCTGAAAATCTGTGTTTGGCAACAATGCAGATCTAATAGATTGTTAGTCGGATGTGCAGTTGGAATGGAGTGCATGTCGACGCTACATACAATATCATTTATTGCTCACAGCACATTATGACATCAACTAATGCAGCTGCTAGAAGATGAAGCCGTCCAAATATCTTTCGGTCTGGGAGGATAAGACGGTTTTTACGTAAAATTTGCAAGTAGAAGGGTCGATCAAAAGGTTTCCGCTCGAAGGCTGCACAGTCCACAATGGGGAATGTGCAAGTACAGCGTTACGACCCTATCGCCATAGGAAGGGGATTTGAACGGGTAAAGGTCCGTTGACAAATGAAGCTGTGGCGAGAATGATTTCGAAGTTCGAAGCCACGGGTTGTTTAGACGATAGACCCCGTAGTGGCCGACCGAGCACAACAAGGCGTAATGCTGCTGAGACAGCTCAGGACGAAATGGAGACTGTAGCGGGTTCGTCTATGCACGGGGAAGTCAGCGCTCGTGTAGTCGCACGTCGCACTGGCATTCCATACACTACTGTTTGGTTGGCACTTAGGCGTACCCTCCGATGCTATCCGTACAAAATACATCGGCATCATGAACTGTTACCTGGCGATTTAGTGAAGCGGAGGGCATTTGCGGTGTGGGCGTTTCAAAAGATGGCGGAAGATGACGATTGGTCGAGTAACGTGTTGTGGACCGACGAAGGACATTTAACGATCAGAGGGTCTGTCAACGCCCACAACTGCAGAATTTGAGCTACCGAAAATCCTAGAACTGTCGTGGAAATTCCATTGCACGACGAGAAAGTCACGGTATGGGTTGGATTTACCACATCTACCGTTATCGGGCCTCTTTTCTTCGAGGAAGTGCGTGATTCTGGTTTTGTAACTGCTACCGTGACGGGTGAGAGGTACGCCGATATGTTACAGAATCGCATCATCCCCAGCCTGGCTGATAAACACCTGCTGGAACGTAAGATGTTTATGCAGGATGGCGCTCCACCCCATATTGCTAGACGCGTGGAAGATCTCTTGCGCGCGTCGTTTGGTGATGATCGTGTGCTCAGCCGCCACTTTCGTCATGCTTGGCCTCCCAGGTCCCCAGACCTCAGTCCGTGCGATTATTGGCTTTGGGGTTGCCTGGCGTCACAAGTGTATCGTGATCGACCGACATCTCTAGGGATGCTGAAAGACAACATCTGACGCCAATGCCTCACCATAGCTCCGGACATGCTTTACAGTGCTGTTCACAACATTATTCCTCGACTACAGCTGTTGTTGACGAATGGTGGTGGACATATTGAGCATTTCCTGTAAAGAACGTCATCTTTGCTTTGTCTTACTTTGTTATGCTAATTATTGCTATTCTGATCAGATGAAGCGCCATCTGTCGGACATTTTTTGAACTTTTTTTTGTGCTAATAAAACCCCATGTCATTCCAATCATGTGCGTCAATTTGTACCTCTCTATCTACATTATTCCGTCATTTATTCAGTTTTCAAAAATATACTGACTTTTTGATCACCCGGTATATTGTTCATTCTCCGATTTATGTCTACCGGTGTTTGTCCTTCGGCAGCCAAGAAAAGAATAACAACATGATCGTCCTGTGTGGATCCATTTGTTAATAACATCGTCATAATTCACGTTTCCGCATTTACCGAAAGCACGTCGTAAAGACAGAAATAGCTCTCTGATCCCTTGCCTACATGTCAGTGCTACTATCCTCGCGTCAGAGTCGCGCTACGTCGCACATACGCTACAGCAACGCCATCAAACGGAAATGTTTTGATCGGCCATTATATATTTCGATGCAGTCCCTTTTAAAGTGACTGCACTTTGTGCAAAATTCCTACAGTGAGTACATTCCCCCGTGAAGAGCAGTTCACGAAGTTTAGTTAGGTTAGCAAAACGTCCATTAACGGATCTCATATCCTGTTAACAAAAACGTTTTCCCTCATCAAATATCCTTGAAGAGGGAAATAGGTCGACATCAGCGGACGTCAAATCTGGTAAATGAGGTGAATTTGTCACTATTTTGAGCAGGTTGTCGTTGACAACATATTTGTATGGGTGGGTGCATCGCCCTGACGAAATTTGAATATTTTTCTTTTGCATCTCTGGCCTCTTCTCACGTGATCTTGCAGAACCAGTTTGACGACTTTCTGTAACTCACCAGTTAATGGTTGATCCTCTGTGTGGGAATCTTTTTTGTTTCCAAGAAAACACTGGTTTTTACCTTTTCCGAGGTGAAATGCATTTCTCTCGTTTTGGTGCAGTCCATCTGCTCTTTAATTACTGTTTATTTGTCTTGGTCTGAGGCAGTGAAACCATGCCCCAGCCATGGCAACAAATAAGCTCAGAAAAGCAGTTGGAGTCTTTCACAAAAACAAATGCTAAAATGCTCAGTAATGTTTACAACTTAACTTTACCCCCTATACCCGGCCGGTGTGGCCGAGCGGTTCTAGGCGCTTTAGTCTGGAACCGCTACGGTCGCAGGTTCGATTCCTGCCTCGGGCATGGATGTGTGTGATGTCCTTAGGTTAGATAGGTTTAAGTAGTTCTAAGTTCTAGGCGACTGATGACCTCAGATGTTAAGTCCCATAGTGCTCAGAGCCATTTTTTTTACCCATTATACAGTTTTTCGAGGGTTAGCCAATTACCTTATGAATACGAGATTACTTCTCACAAAGAAAATAACTTTCTTCTGTCAGTCACCTTATGTATATTGTTATATTTTAACAAACATGACATGTGTTGACAATTTATTTCATTTTCAGGTGCTTGTTTTTAAATATTTTTATATGAAGTATACACTCGGAAAGACGCACATGAAGAATAAGGGGTTTATATAACATGCAGGAATGGCTCCCAGCTGTACGTAGGACAAACCGGCGGAGATTTTAGAACCAAATATATGGACAATTAATGCATACATTCTATTCAGACTTGGAACATCATCTCCAGATATTCCATCGTCTGAACAAAAGTGATAAAACAGGTTTGCTAACGGAATCTCAGCTATTTTGGCACAATAAAAATCCGTAAATATAATACGGAATGAAAAGTTACTGATGTGAAAAGCTTTCTCTTTTTTAACGTTGTTCAAACACACCATTGAAAATGGATTCATTATTCCCTCACATATACCTGCTAAAGTAAAGCTGACAATGACGGCAGTTTAATTTACGTTTATATGAGTAACCTCTGTAAAAACGTATAATCTGAGATATATTGATGTTTTCCTGTAAACATTTCACGCTGTATAATGATGGTGTGCCAGACACATTTACTGCAGCGTGAAATATCTGTTACACAGTATCTAAATATTACCGATGTTAAGTGCAAGTTTATAGAGCCTTATATGCTGATATTATGTTGATGTTTTGCTTATAGTTAAAAAAAACTAGGAAGAAATAATTAAAATGCGGCACCTCGGTTGGGAACAACGCACAATCAGACGGTCATACACAAAAACATGAAGGAAAAAGCGTCTGAAAATGAGAATAAATTCTTGTAACGTATCGTGCTTGTTAAAATAAAGCAACATCTACAACTGACTCGTGGCAGAATTTAATTTTCTTTGTGGGAAATAATCGTGTACTGTTTACGCCGTGTGGTTAGAATTGGCAACAAAATAGCATAAATATTTTTGACAGTTAATTCTTCACGTAAATGTCTTTCTTAAGATACACATATCGCGTCAGTTATGTATAACACTCTGTTCACCAATAATCAGGTACAATATTGTTCATTTCATAGAGCCTATTATATGCGGTTGCATTCTGGGACGTCGTTTTCATGTATCACTCTTAAGAGGTCTCCTGCCAATTTGACTACAGACATCAACTGTTATGAATGAAAGAGAGGACTCCTTAAATACCTTAACCAATTTTGGACAACCTTACTTTCTTGGGAAAGATCTCCAAACAAAGCATTTTATGGTAATATGTAACACTTTTCCGCGAGAGGTACCGCAATTATGTTGTGGTTGTGGTTTTCAGTCAGAAGACTGACTTGTTGCAGCATTCCATTCTAGTTTAACCTGTGTAGTACCCTTCATCTCGACATAACAAAAGCTACCTACATACATTTGAACCTTCGTACTGTAGCCACGCCTTGGCCTCGCTCTAAAATTATTACCCCTTCCATTTCCTTCTATTCATAAATTGATAATTCCTTCATGCCTCAATCAAGTTGATCACTTTCTCGTTAGTTATCCAATCTACTAATATAATCATCATAATTCTTCCCGTAGCACAATATTTCAAAATCTTATATTCTGTTTTTGTGAAAACTTTTCTATTCCGTTCTATTTTTATCTGAACCATTAATCGTCTACATTATTTTTTCTCAGCATAAGACAAATACTTTCAGGCAAGAGTTCCTAAGACATTTCTCTTTTTCAGAAACGATTTTCTTTGTATTGCGAGGCTGTAGTTTATATCCGCTGCATTTGAGTCACCGTGAGTTAGTGTGGGGCACAGGTAGCAAAACTCATCAACTAGCTACACTGCCTCATCTCGTGATGTAACTCCCTTAGCATTAACTCACTTGATTAGACTAAATTTCGTTATCCTTGTTTCACTTTTGCTGATATTCATCATATAACCACTTATCAATACATTATTCATTTTGTGGACTGATCTTACAAGTCCTTCATCGTCTCTGGCAGAATTACAACGTCGTCGAACGACCTCAAAATTTTTGTTTCTTGTCCCTGAGCTTTAACTCCATTTCCAAATTTCTCCTTGTTTTGCTTCACTACTTGCTAAGTGAACACATGGATTAACATCGGAGTTATGCTATAAACCCGCCACACTCCCTACTCAATTATGGCTTCCCTTTCATGTCCTTCGACTCTAATAACTACAGTCTTGTTTTCTTACAAACTGGAGATAGCTCTTCGCTCTCTATATTTGATTCCGGTTACCTACAGAATTTCAAAGAGTGTGTTCCAATCAACACTGCCAAAAGCCTTCTCTAAATCTACAAATGCTATAAATATAGGTTTGCCCTTCTGCAGTCTGTCTTTTAAGGTACCACAGTAATTTTGAGCGAATGTCGTCTGCATCATGAGCTTTGTTTCGACTTTCAGCAATCTGTTAAATTCTTCTCACATAATTAAATCATCCATCTCATCCTCATCTACTTCCTCTTCCCTTACTATAATATTGTTTTAAAGTTCGCTTGTATATGTTTCAAATACATATTTACATCATCTTCGGATCTACAAATGAAAATGATAATAATAATAATAAGTACTTATTAAGCAGATGAAAAAGGCGAAAATTTCGTTAAAATTCTAATTATTTAAAAAAATAATTATTTAAAATAGTTATTTAAAAAATAATTATTTAAAAAAATAATTATTTACATCTTGTAAGGAAATTTAGCGGCGCGTGGTAGCCGTGCGGTCTATGGCGCCTTGCCACGGTTCGACCTGCTGCCCCCGTCGGAGGTTCGAGTCCTCCCTTGGGCATGGGTGTGTGTGTTGTCCTTCGCATAAATTAGTTTAAGTTAGATTAAGTAGTGTGTAAGCCTAGGGACCGATGACCTCAGCAGTTTGCTGCTATAGAACGCCACAAATTTAAAAAAAAAAAAAAAAAAAAAAGAAAGAAATTTAAGAACGATGGTATACAAGTTTATCCATCTGAACAATACTGTCGCAATACAACTACTCTGAATAACCCCATTAACACATTGATACAGCATAATACATCCCGCCAACAAGATTCATAGCTCATAAGCCAGACGTCAGAGGAAGCCTTCTGGCCTGCACAATCCGGGCATCGACAGAGGGTGGGATTATTGCTAGTTGGGAGCTCCAGCGTTAGGTGCCATAGAGGAGTCCAGAGTGCACTCCGTGTGCAAACCGGAGGGAGTCATTCCAGATGTGGAACGGGTGCTGTGAAAAACACAGGTTTCAAACAACTGTCGGTACAAACGACGTGTGTCGCTTTGGAACGGAAGAGATTCTTTCTGATTTCGAGAGGCTGTCTGAAGTTGTAAGCTAACCATTTGTGAAATCGTCGACAGTGAATATTTGGTACAGAGTAGAGTGGAGGGTCTCAGTGAGACGTACAGAAAGTTCTGCGAGCGTTTAGGCTGCAGATTCCTCGACTTGCACCAAAAAGGGTTGTGGGGTTCCACTAATAGGCCAGAGTTCATTACACACAGAGACGGTATACGGGTAACGGTTGCTGTGTGGTGAGGACTGGGCGTTTTTTACGCTAGAGAAGCACGGGAATGTACAAAATGGACTTCATCCTCAGAGGGTGCAGGGCAAACAGAAGACAAGGGTAGAGCTAGAAACAATCGGTACTACAGTTGTAAATTGTCGTACCTGCGTTGGGAAAGAACCAGAGCTCCAAGCACTAATAGAAAGCGCTAAATCTTGAATAGTTATATAGGTACTGAAACCTGCATAAAAGGACAGGTTAAATACCGTTGGTGGTGGCTTGTTTATTGTTGTTAGAAAGAAGTAGTCTATCTTGTGGTGAAGTTGAAGTAGATAGTTTCTTTTAGTTAGTATGGGTAGAGATTATGCTCGACAACTGGAATAGGTTCCTTTTACCAATCTCTGATTCATTTGTGGGAAATGTCAAAGAAAACTCGAGTCTCATTTCAAGTAGGCGCCCCACTCATATAAGTATAGTTGGTGGTGATCCCAATCTACCCTTGATATGTTGGCGGAAATATATATTGAAAGGCGATGTTAGGTATAAAACATCGTACGCAATTGTATTAAATGCTTTCTCTGAAAATAATTTTCAGCACTTGGTTCACATCACCAGTCAAGGCATAATTGGTTTGCAAAACATACCTGATTTTTTGGAGCCGGCTGGAGTGGCCAAGCGGTTCTAGGCGCTACAGTCTGGAACCGCGCGACCGCTACGGTCGCAGGCTCGAATCCTGCCTCGGGCATGGATGTGTGTGATGTCTTTAGGTTAGTTAGGTTTAAGTAGTTCTAAGTTCTAGGGGACTGATGAACACAGCAGTTAAGTCCCATAGTGCTCAGAGCCATTTGAACCTTCTTTTTTTTTATTTCTTGGCAACAAATAATCCTGAGCAAACAGGGAGCGTCATACCTGCACGTAGAGCTGTGCGTGTTAGAACACCCCTTTGGAGACGGGGAGGAGCGCCGACACCAGATCGAATTCAGCCGGCGAATTAACGGCGAGGGTCAATGTGCCGGCCAGCCTGGATTTGTGTTCTAGGCGGTTTCCCACATCCTATTAGGCATATACCGGGCTGGTATCCACGTCCAGACTCCAGTTTCACTTTCACATGAATAACACTACACGCAGACGGTTGGGGTACACATATTTCTTCCTGGGGAATTACGGGATGGCGACAGGAAGGACATCTGGCTACCATTAACTAATCATGACAAAAAATGGTTCAAATGGCTCTGAGCAATATGGGACTTAACATCTGAGGTCATCAGTCCCCCCGAAACGTAGAACTACTTAAACCTAACTAACCTCAGGACATCACACACATCCATGCCCGAGGCAGGATTCGAACCTGCGACCGTAGCGGTCGCGCGGTTCAAGACTGAAGCGCCTAGAACCGCTCGGCCACACCCACCGGCTAATCATGACAAATTCATAAATATCCACTCCAACCTTGCACCGATGCGGGATCTCTTATAGAGTATTGTTGCGCGGGAATGGGGTCCTTACCAGATTGGCTTGACAGAGTACATCAATAAAGTTCAAAGAAACGCAGCTCGTTATGTAGTATAGCGAAATAGGGGACAGAGTGTGATGGATATGATACAGGAGAAGGAGTAGTAGTCATTAGAAAAAAAGCGTGTTTCATTGTTGCAAGATCTTTTTACGAAGTTTCAATCATCAGCTTTCTCCTCCAACTGTGAAAATACTTTGTTGATTCCCATCTACATAGGGAGAAATGATCAACTTAATACAGTAAATCAGAGTTCCCAACGACAGAGTTAAATGTTCGTTTTTCCCGCGCACTGTTCGAGAGTGGAGCGGTAGAGGAATAGTCTGAGGGTGGTTCAATGACCGCTCCGCCAGGCATTTGACTGCCAGTTATGGAGTAGTCATGTTGAGGTTGCGTGGATATCAACTCCATGTCTGTGCAATGGCGACAGGTTGTCACCTTGTTCTCACACCAAGATCAATAAAGTGACTGATGCAGTCTAGTTCTATATAATCGTGACAAGAAAGCCTTAAAGACGACAACATACAAAATTTTCAAAGCCTCTTGTCATCAACCTACTTCTGTGACTTCCTTCCGTCTCTAATGGCCTCAGCCGACCGGTGTGGCCGTGCGGTTCTAGGCGCTTCAGTCTGGAACCGCGTGACCGCTACGGTCGCAGGTTCGAATCCTGCCTCGGGCATGGATGTGTGTGACGTCCTTAGGTTAGTTAGGTTTAAGTAGTTCTAAGTTCTAGGGGACTGATGACCTCAGATGTTAAGTCCCATAGTGCTCAGAGCCATTTGAACCAGCCATCTAATGGCGCCGGCCGAAGTGGCCGTGCGGTTAAAGGCGCTGCAGTCTGGAACCGCAAGACCGCTACGGTCGCAGGTTCGAATCCTGCCTCGGGCATGGATGTTTGTGATGTCCTTAGGTTAGTTAGGTTTAACTAGTTCTAAGTTCTAGGGGACTAATGACCTCAGCAGTTGAGTCCCATAGTGCTCAGAGCCATTTGAACCAACCATCTAATGGCCTCATCAGCGACGAGCCGATAAACATTAGTTTTAATTTCTTGTTACTTACATAGTTTTAATTTCTGGTTTCTGACATCCATGAGATCCTCCTTCTCACAAACGACAAATATAAAATTGTTTCACAGAAATTACGCATACAAGAATTTCTTCACCAAACCACCGACGCATTTATGCAGCTGTCTGACAAATAATGAGGGAACATTTAGTACGATTAGATTATTCAAATCATGCTGCTAAGAGTAACCAATAGGAATATTCCGCACAGATTTGGATGACGACAGGTGAACCTGTAAAAATTGATGATGATATTTCCTTTAAGTCATGTATTAGAACGATATAGTCTGTTTGTCATTCTAATATTGAGAAAGAATTTCGCAACACTGAATAAGTTCAGCATCAATAATTTCCAAAATTCAGTGTTTCACATGAGTTAATAATGCTGGCGTTCGTGAAATCTTCATTTTGGTTCATTATCTACTTACTTTTAAGTAATTCAAATTAACAATTTCGCCCATTTATTATATACAATTCTTCCAATGAAGTCTTTACCGAAAAAAATTAGTCAATTACCAGATGAACTTCAGGGCCTTCAGAACATATTAACACAAAGAAAATTCATTCACGTAAATCTCAAAATGGGCTGTACGTGAAATAGATGTATGATATATGTATAGAGAAAAAACAGGAAACGTACGGCCAAGAAAAATTCTATCCAGTATATACGCAGTGAAACGGTAGCCGTCTCGGACATATTCTTTATTGGCTCTGTTTGGTCAAGCAAAGAAAGTGGGTTGATAATATGACCTGTCTAACCCTGAAGATCCTGAAATTCAATGTACACAAGATAAACATTCATAATTTGTTTCCTTGGAGCCAATATTAAAACCAAGTAAACAAATGCAAGGGGAATCATACTTTCAAGAAACTTCTAATCTTTTTTAGTTTTACGGTTTATGTGTTAAACTGACTAGTCATTAGCATCGCGTTACATAGTATAATTAATGTTGGCTAGAGATCTGAGAGCTTTTCTGAAAGAGGGGTTTCATTGCCTTGCTTATGTTTCTCCTCGTGGTATTACCTTTATGACAGTGATGGGATTTTAGCCAAAGTTTGCTGAATACTGTAAAGTTCTTATTTCCTTAAAGGTTTTGTGGACGGTTATAATTCAAGCAGAGTCTTCACAATTTTATCTTCCAGTTGTTGCTGATGTCACTATAAATAGTTCAGCACTGGCATGGATGCTTCCGATCTATCAACAGCAGAACTGCAAACTGCTTTATGCTGTGAAACCACAGTTCATGATTTATTCTTGATAGTAGTAGTTTATTTGATTCTTAAAACCACCTTCTGCAACATGTTAAACAATTAGTGTGTATCATATACACTCCTGGAAATGGAAAAAAGAACACATTGACACCGGTGTGTCAGACCCACCATACTTGCTCCGGACACTGCGAGAGGGCTGTACAAGCAATGATCACACGCACGGCACAGCGGACACACCAGGAACCGCGGTGTTGGCCGTCGAATGGCGCTAGCTGCGCAGCATTTGTGCACCGCCGCCGTCAGTGTCAGCCAGTTTGCCGTGGCATACGGAGCTCCATCGCAGTCTTTAACACTGGTAGCATGCCGCGACAGCGTGGACGTGAACCGTATTTGCAGTTGACGGACTTTGAGCGAGGGCGTATAGTGGGCATGCCGGAGGCCGGGTGGACGTACCGCCGAATTGCTCAACACGTGGGGCGTGAGGTCTCCACAGTACATCGATGTTGTCGCCAGTGGTCGGCGGAAGGTGCACGTGCCCGTCGACCTGGGACCGGACCGCAGCGACGCACGGATGCACGCCAAGACCGTAGGATCCTACGCAGTGCCGTAGGGGACCGCACCGCCACTTCCCAGCAAATTAGGGACACTGTTGCTCCTGGGGTATCGGCGAGGACCATTCGCAACCGTCTCCATGAAGCTGGGCTACGGTCCTGCACACCGTTAGGCCGTCTTCCGCTCACGCCCCAACATCGTGCAGCCCGCCTCCAGTTGTGTCGCGACAGGCGTGAATGGAGGGACGAATGGAGACGTGTCGTCTTCAGCGATGAGAGTCGCTTCTGCCTTGGTGACAATGATGGTCGTATGCGTGTTTGGCGCCGTGCAGGTGAGCGCCACAATCAGGACTGCATACGACCGAGGCACACAGGGCCAACACCCGGCATCATGGTGTGGGGAGCGATCTCCTACACTTGCCGTACACCACTGGTGATCGTCGAGGGGACACTGAATAGTGCACGGTACATCCAAACCGTCATCGAACCCATCGTTCTACCATTCCTAGACCGGCAAGGGAACTTGCTGTTCCAACAGGACAATGCACGTCCGCATGTATCCCGTGCCACCCAACGTGCTCTAGAAGGTGTACGTCAACTACCATGGCCAGCAAGATCTCCGGATCTGTCCCCCATTGAGCATGTTTGGGACTGGATGAAGCGTCGTCTCACGCGGTCTGCACGTCCAGCACGAACGCTGGTCCAACTGAGGCGCCAGGTGGAAATGGCATGGCAAGCCGTTCCACAGGACTACATCCAGCATCTCTACGATCGTCTCCATGGGAGAATAGCAGCCTGCATTGCTGCGAAAGGTGGATATACACTGTACTAGTGCCGACATTGTGCATGCTCTGTTGCCTGTGTCTATGTGCCTGTGGTTCTATCAGTGTGATCATGTGATGTATCTGACCCCAGGAATGTGTCAATAAAGTTTCCCCTTCCTGGGACAATGAATTCACGGTGTTCTTATTTCAATTTCCAGGAGTGTATATAACTCCAAAGTCAGTTAAATCTCATGAACATTTTGTAGTCGATGAAGCTGTTTGTCTGCTGTCGACGTATACCAGGAATGTAATAAATAACATGGGTGAATATTTCGAACTTACTGTTTATTCTATGTTGTTTTATTTTCGGTACACACGGGAGGGAACAGACATATCAAAATACATACAAGAAATACGGATTTTTGTGTTAAAATGTTTCTTTATTTGCACAGCCAAGTTAAAAAAATGTATTTGCAAACAACTACAGCAACTAAACGCTAAAGAACCTAAAACAGAAACTGAACCAAAGGCAGTAAGCATTCATGACATAAAACCAAAATCATTCATCTCAGAATAGATCTAGGTACCTACGATAATCGTTTTCTGAGAGTTTTTTAATTTCACTGGATTTAAATTGCTATCCAACTTTGTTTCCAATATTTCCGTCTGTTTACAAACATAATGCAGATCTGTCGAATTCCTCAAGAATGCATGATAACAGTGCGCTAAGACAATTACTCAGAATGGTGTTCGCACTGAACAAGGATAAAAAGTCATTTGCATAATGAAAACGTATTACTAAAATGTTGAGCCCAGTACGTAACCAAAATCTACTGTCTCTTTCACACATTTACATGTATTTACAAAGTCCTACTTAAATTAAAAATACAGTAAAGTGAAATTATTTTCTGAAATTCTATATATATTCACGTGAAATTCCAGTAAAACATTACACCCCCAGAAGAAGCCCAGTTTTCGTTACTGAAGTAATGTTGTGTCTATAATGAGTAAACGCCTTCTGTCAAAATAACACTATTATTATTTGGAATTTGATCCATGCTAAAGGAAAGAGTGTATTTCTTTTACTCACAGTTACACTGCACAGCTCAATACTAGCAATAACAGATATAGTGTTTCACAAATGTTACAGATTACGAGCTAATTTTTACGTTTCATTTGCTGATTCGTTTAAGTGATACAAAATATTCTGAGTTGCATAAATAAATGTTTACTGGAAATATACGCAGGACACAGGTGGTCTGTTAGACCAAGCAGAATATTTTCACATTAATACAATGTCTCACAATTGCTTCCTAGTGTTTTAACAGTAGCACTTCCGGTTAGCTTACGACAGACAGTTCTAGGCTATCACGGACCAGCCGCTGGCACTGGTATCAATTCATTGTTAGCTCCGTTAGGGCTATTCCCACGCGCGCATGCATGCAGTATTGGCTATGTTTAGTGTTAGAACAGACTTTTTCTTGCTTGGGACATTATTTTAGTAACTTGTAAGCCCTGCAACTGCATCACAGCATATTATTACGAAGCAGAAGAGCAGAGAAGCGGGCAGCTGACTGAAAAGTGTTAGCTGATATTCAAGCTGATGATTCCGAAGATAGAGAATTCGAGTTAAAGAAATCTAGGGCACAGAATGTAAAAATGATTTAGACACCGAACGAGAAGCATCGGGTGACAGGAGACAGTGATTATGGTGCAGGCAGTCAAGTGGTTGTTGGTAGAAATGAAACGGTACGGAAGTCACTTGCTCCGCCAAAGAACTCGCACACATATTCTCATAACATCACAGCTCATTCACCGGGTGTGAAAAGTGCCGCAAAATGTACTATAAATCCTCTACAGCGCTGGTAACTGTTTTTCGACGAACAAATTACGCATGTACTCGTTGAATGTAATAAAGGTATATTCAAAGTATCCAGGGGAACTTTTCTATGGTGAGAGATGCCCAGCAAACTAATAAAAGTGAAATGAAGGCTTTATTGCGATTATTTTAATACGCTGGGTTAATGTGTGCCCATCGATTAAATCTACAAGATTTGTGGCGAACAGATGGCACATGAGCTGAAATATTTCGTCTCACTATGTATATCAAAAGACCTAGTTTTCTCTTCGGTTTCTCAGATTTGACGATAAAGAAATAAGATGTGGGAGAGAGAAAACAACCTAATTGTGGAAAAAGTTCAGAAGGCTTATACTATTTACGAATACGCGATAGCTGAAGAAAAATTAGAAGCATTCCGTGGCAGATTGCTTCAGTACGTGCCAAACAAGCCAAATAAATATGGCAATGATTTTTACAGCAGTGGATACCAGAATGTTTTGCACATTCAACACGGATTTGTATGTTGGACAACAGCCTGAAGACCTACAGAAACAGCACAACAGGCAATTGGACTTGTTCAGAGATTTTGTCAGCCTATAATGAATACAGTGCACAACATAACTTATGAAACTTATTTTACAAGTTACGAGTTTGCAAATGCACAGATGACACTGGAGATGGCCATCGTTGGTACTCTGAGGAAGCAAAAGAGACTAGATTTATTAACACTAAAAACTGACAAGAAAATTCATATGTTGTTTGGCTTTCACTTAAACTGCACCGTAGTCTCCTATGTGCCGAAACGAAATAGTGGTGTTACTTGTGTCTACGATTCACCACGATGGAAATATTGGTGAAAATACAGGGGATGATAAAAAACAGAAATTATCACATCGTATAACCTTACTAAGGGTGGAACTGACGTGGTAGACGAAACGAGGACAACATAATATAATGAAGCTAAAGATACAAGACGACACCCAATGGTTGTATTTTATAGGATCATGAAGACAGCTGCGATAAACGTCGCTATTACTTTCAACACAAATACAGGAGAACAACTGAAGAATAGAAGTCTCGAGGCAGCTTTCTTTTGCGCTTCTGCAAGACCATCCTTAAGAAAGGGCAACGACAAAAACTTTGGCAAAAATGCCATCTGAGAGAAGTGGAGGGCTTTGAGTTTTGTGGTGTGAAAAGGTCCACGAGGATGGTGAGTGGACTGCAAAAGCAAAACCGGAAAAATCAGATATGTCTGTAAAAACTGCAAGAAATACATTTTCCTTAACATTGTATTATTTTGATAGCAGCTTATTTTTAAGTATCTCCACTTTGCGTACTCGCTTTTGACCAGAATAAATTTTTTTTCTTTCAGATGGATATATTAAAGTAACTGTAGTGATACTGCTTCATTTACTAACACCTCTCTCCATAACATGTATCACAATGCACATTAAAAGCGGTGGAAACCGAAAGCGTCTTTGAGACCAGCTGCGTGTACTGACGTCGAGATTCAAGGCGCGTGTCTGGCGGGGTCAAGTTCAAACGAAATAACCATTGACAAATCATTTAAAAGAAATATAAGACTTCCAGCAGGAATAGATATGTGGAGGGTAGCATAGTTGCATATTTGTTAATACGGAAGAATGTTCCACAAAGGCTTTCGCATATTTGTTCCTGAAGACAAAAGAAATTCAATGGTTTTAAATATAGTTTAATCAACAAAAGTTTTTTTGATGTTTTTGCCTTAATACTTTAATGCTGGGTGCTGCTACTTTTTACATCTGCAGTTACAACAGCGCTCTGATGTCTAAGTTCCGGTGTGATTCGGAGGTTAAGTTGTAACACTGTTTGCTCCTATTCCACTATCTTTTGAAACGGAGATGAAAGAAGAAGAAAAAGTGGCCTCTTCCACGTCTCCGTACTCAGACTTGCCATTAAACACGTTAAAAATATATAAAATATATCTTAGCCAATTAAACACTGAAAGTGCAATATAAGTAAATGTGCCGCTACGCACTTCATACAAACATATGCAGAGAACACTGGGTTACGTGTATAGAAGATATCTCTCTCACATTCTTTTTGTACATATTGTAGAATCTATATACAACTGGTCTGTGGAGAACACAGGTTTTTATAAAGCTGTAGCGCGTGCCATGGAAAAGAAGCTGAAATCATCTATGGCGCTGACTTAAATGTTATCTACAGTGGTAGTATGAAATGAAAGGAGATTGTTCATACGCACTGACATACAAACTGCCGTAACACAGTTAAAGGGAAAGGTAATTCACCTCAAAAAGCCATCAGCCACAGCTAGGAGAGTACAGACAACTATTCAGAAATATTTGTAGGATTAATATAAATTTTCTTTCCGTATGTGAAAGTAATAACTGAGTATTCCAAAACATATTTACGGTACGTGGTATTGGAAAATATGATTACGTTTAAGAAATACATACATCAAAATAATCGCTAGCCTTGGTAATAAACAGATCAGCCTCCTAACGTACTTTGCATATTTCCACTCAGTAATGTCTTATGCAATAGTTTTCTGCGGTAACTCACCGCTTAGACACAAAGTACTGATTGGACAAAAAAAAAATCTGTGAAATAATTAGTGGTGATCACCCAAGGACGTCATGTAGGCACCTTTTCAAGGAGTTAGGTATTTTAACAGCATCATCAGAGTACATATATTCGCTAATGAAATTCGTTACAAATAATGCATCTCAGAATGAGATTTTCACTCTGCAGCGGAGTGTGCGCTGATATGAAACTTCCTGGCAGATTAAAACTGTGTGCCCGACCAAGACTCGAACTCGGGACCTTTGCCTTTCGCGGGAAAGTTCTCTACCATCTGAGCTACCGAAGCACTACTCACGCCCGCTCTCACAGCTTTACTTCTGCCTGTATCGCGTCTCCTACATTCCAAACTTTACAGAAGCTCTCCTGCGAACGTTGCAGAACTAGCGCTACTGGCAGAAGTAAAGCTGTGAGAGCGGGCGTGAGTTGTGGTTCGGTAGCTCAGATGGTAGAGCACTTGCCCGCGAAAGGAAAGGTCCCGAGTTCGAGTCTCGTTCGGACACACAGTTTTAATCTGCCAAGAAGTTTCATATCAGCGCACACTCCGCTGCAGAGTGAAAATCTCATTCTGGAAACATCCCCCAGGCTGTGGCTAAGCCATGTATCCGCAGTATCCTTTCTTTCAGGAGTGTTAGTTCTGCAAGGTTCGCAGGAGAGCTTCTGTAAAGTTTGGAATGTAGGAGACGCGATACTGGCAGAAGTAAAGCTGTGAGACCGGGCGTGAGTCGTGCTTCGGTAGCTCAGATGGTAGAGCACTTGCCCGCGAAAGGAAAGGTCCCGAGTTCGAGTCTCGGTCAGGCACACAGTTTTAATCTGCCAGGAAGTTTCAATGCATCTCAATTCGCGAAGAACAATGATGTTCATGCGTACAACACTAGAGGGAAAAATGACGTTCCCTATCCGTTATTGAAGCTGTCAGTTGCTCAAAAAGGAGTACATTATTCAGCACCAAAAATCTTTGATCATTTGCCCAACAACGTAAAGTGTCTGACAGGTAGCAGATCAAGTTTTAAATCTAGCTTAAAATCATTTCTTTTGGACAACTCCTTCTACTCCATGGACGAGTTTCTGTTTCAGAGATGGTAAAAAAAAAAAAAAATGTACCTCTAAATGTAGTTGCATGTGTAGAACTAAAAATTTCAGTAATATTAACATTAGCACTATTCATGTGTGTGTGTGTATATATATCTTGTAATCTGACTTGTTCCACATCATATCGATAAAATAATCGGGAAAATGGTCTACGGAACATGACATAACTAAAACTAGAAACTAAACTAAAACTAAATATTAATTTGTGATATTTTGCCAAGTGAAAGAGGGTACGTTTGCGGAGCATGACGTGGTACTAAAATCTGCAAAAAATTGTTTACAACAGTTTTTTTTAGTTTATGCAAAAAGCTTTACACGAAATCAAAAGAGAATTGTAGTAGGAATTACTTAGTTACGGAATAAATTTTATACATTATTCATGCGGTATTTGTATGAAAGTTCGGGTAAATCTTTTTCAATAATTTTAAAAGCATTTAATTATAAATACTAGGCTCATTTATCGAAGATCAGTGACAGACAGAATTTTAGTTCTGTATTCGAAGCGGATTCTGCAAGTGAATTCCCCTCATTTATGTTTCCTTACGTCATTTCTAATGACTACAAATTTGAAGAGACTTTACAGTTTAATCATCCGTATTGAATTACAAGTTCCACAGATTTTTTTTTGCTGTATTAAAATACAAAACCAATGGTAGTGTAGTAAACTAATAATTGGTATTATTATAATTATTTCTACACTGCGAGTTTAATTTCTAGTCTATCTCTGTTTTACGTAGAAGATTAATTTGTAATAAATAATGTAAAAGGGTGTGGACTGGGGGAGCGGTGTATATGAAAAGTGGAATACTGGCACTGTTTGAGATTCAAACATTTTCGTAAAGTAGCGTACTTACTCGAGCTATGGAGTAGCTCAGTTCACAAAATCCCAAATAACAGTAATAATTTTTTTTTATAAAAGTTTTAATATGTCTGCAGCAAATATGGGAGGCACTAAATGAAATCGACGATGAATTTATTGTTCTTAGGAGTGTGTAGATCTCAGAAGATCGATACGAAGTAATTTTAAAGCGTCTCTAACTAAGCGAATCGTTGATACGCGATTAGATGTGGCGAGGATGTGCAGAGCACGGCCAGTAAGAAGCGTGCGAGCGTGCGTTGTCATCGTCCGGCGGTTTAACGAATGCAGACGCGCACAGCAGGGGAGGGTAGGCACAGGCTAAGCATAACCGGGAAACCGCGCGCACCTTCCCGCTATCGAATCGCCGGCATGAAATAAATATGCAGAGGGCGGTGAAAGAGTTGGGGTTAGAGTTTTCTCACTGTTTGAGCGCTGAGGGGAGAGCAAGACTCCGATCAGGTGACACATTGCGTCCGAATCAACGCACGCCCGGCCACAGCTGGTTGCTGAATTAAATTTCCATGCGCGAAGAGAGCTTACGCCTTGTGGTAGATTTTTCATTTGCGTACGGCGGACGGCACGCGGATAAATAAAGCAAGCAGGAAGGGCTCCTTCATTGCGGGAATGATATACCTGGCCCCCGCATCAAATATTAATGCGCGCCGGGAACACGTCCTTGCGCCGTGTCGCAGAAGCACAGCCAGACAGAGCCAGTTTTACAGCGCCAAAAGTTATTTTCCACTGTCGCTCCCGCTAATATCGCGCTCCTCGACAAGCCAAGTTTCGTTTATGACAAATACGAAGATAAGCACACATTAGCAAAGTTAGGCGCGCACGCTGCATATTGCTGATTTCATATTTATACGTGCGTCTCCTTCCCGCTGCGACGGTTCCTTGCTCCAGGCGGATACTTACTTCTGCCCTTAGAAACAGATACCTCATAAGCGTGCAAGAAATTTCCTGTTAATAGAGTACGTTCCAGATTTAATTCGAAAGCGAATGTTAAAGAAATGTAAAGTGCCGATTACTCCACACTAAACAGACGAAACGGACCAGAGTTGTCGTTTGCGTTGCTAATTACCTCAAACGACATTCTTTCACTGGCATTTTCATCTAAAATAGTTTCCTTATTTCGCAACAATTAACTAATTTCCCTGTGTTGCTTGAGAAATTTGAAGACGCTAAGTAGTTAAATCTGTTTCGTTCTCAAGATTTTTCCACTACAAGGGGCATATTCGCGTTTGAATATCATAGCTTTATTTTGTTGTATATATTTAAGAGATTTTTTTATTTCAGCATCACGTATTTACAAACTCACGTAATGGGCGTGCTGAAAATTAAAGCCTCAGATTATTTTTTTATTCTGTTTTTCACATCGGTTGAGGTATTACATGTCACGCATACTACTCAGTCGTCTTTCTCGCTTCGCTGACGCAAACTCCAACCCTCTGTCGCTGGAGGTCCCCGTATTGTAGCGTGTAAGACAGCGGTGTGTAACGTAACTACGTTGGTGTACTGCGAGAATTCAGAAAAATGAAGGCATGAATTCGAAGAGTTCGTCCACACGTGGCGCACACTTCCCTTCAGCATAACAATGCCAGACCACACACGAGCGCTTGAACATCTGTAACAATCCGTCGCCTTGGGTTCCCTGTCATTGATCACCCTCCGTACAGTCCGCAATTGTCCCCATTCGATTTTCATCTGTTTCTGAAACTTAAAGAACACCTTCGAGGACTTTTCTATAATAGTGGTGAAACGGTGCAAGCAGATTTGAGGTTGTGGCTCCGTCAACAAAGTCAGACATTCTACAGTGACTGCATCAACCAACTGGTCTCTCGTTGGCAGAAATGCGTACGTTGTCAGCGTGACTATGTGTAGAAATAAATGTTAGACGTGAAGAATAAAGAGGAAGAATGTTAACAAAGTTTGTTTTATGTAAAAACCTTAAAGAGTTCGCATTTAAAAAAAATCGGAGGCACTGCTTCCCAGCACGCCCTCGTATATAAACCTTCCTAAATTGGTCTTGAGTTAAAACCGATTTGTTGTGGCAAGTATTAGAAAATTATCGAGATCCCAATAATTTATCCAATCCAACAAAAAGAACATGCGGAACAACACTGATCAAAATAAAATTGGTTCGTGGAAAATATAACGACACAATAGAAATTGATATGTGGCTGAGACACGGATTTGTGCTATGACCGCTGTTATTTGTCATATATATGTACGAAATAGTCCACAACTGGAATGAAGCAAATTCATCTTGTGTAAAAACGCTTTGCTGCCAGATGCTAATCGCTGAAAGTAAAGAGGACTGGGAAATATCTCCGCACAAAGAACAATATCAAAATTTACGAAACTAAACAAAGGCAAACAGTGAAACCGGAAAAATATTTCCGAAGTAAAAATTTTACTCAATAATAAAATTATAGAGCAGGGAACAAACTATTTTACATTTACGCAGCAATATTTCACAGTTTACAAAACAAAGAGAGATAGAGAAAAATTCACCAAAAGATAATACATTATATGGGCTATCGGAAATAAATGAGAAAATAAATATCGATCAAACTTCACAGTGTGATATAAAAACCGATTCTTCTTTGTGGGATTATTAAAGCCACAATAACAGCCGCACTTAAAGTTTCTTATGTTACTTAAGTAACTCAAGAATGAGGAACAGAGTCAGAAGTGAAAATATGTAGAAGGAATAATACCAACCGAAACAGGAAGGACCAGCATGTTATTCGGATGCCAGGCAGTTATTTTCAAGTGAAGGCCTCCTACACCAGCCCAAGAACAATGGAATTGTAGAAGACCGTATCGTCGATAGATTCAAAAGTTTCAGTAGTCGCGTGGCGGTAGCAGATCCTATGGGGACGATGATGATAACAGAAGGTCTTCATTATATATCTGTATAATCATGTATACCAACCTAACTACCCGCCTCTATGCATAATTTGCACGCTACTGTCCATAATGTTGTCGGTCTTTCATCGGAACATGCACATTAGACTTGATTTATGATGAATTTTTATCCCCTGACAACAAAAGATAATTTCATTTACACATTCTAAGACAATGCTTTTTTATCTGACACTTGTGGAAAGTCTCTCCTTGCTAGTTTCAGCAATTCACGCAGAATTCGATTAGTATCTCTAAAATATTTTCGTCACTTAGCGATTGTAATGTGAGACAACTTCCAAATGAAGCTTCGCCCTCCTTAAGATTGGTTACACATATTTCGCAACTGATTTATGGTAAATCTACGAACTTGTGCCTCATAACATAATTCTTTCATGTATAACTAGAACCAGGATTATAAAACAAGCGTAAATATGCTTTATATTCCCTGTAATTCATTCCCTTACTCACCTGTCTCATGAAATGTCGTAAATATATATATATATATATATATATATATATATATATATATTCCTTAAGCCTGTAGTTATATCATACTTCGACATTAAAACGTATTGACTATGTAATTTATTTGCCACTGTCTCGTTGCAAAAGTGTCAGCCGTGGTATGAGCGAGGTACTGTCAGTGTCCATATGTAAAAAAATAATGAATACAGAAATGCACTGTTTACTGGTAAACGAATTTGGGAATATGGTAAATCCGTGATGTAAATTTTACGCCAACCTTTATGTATTCATATTCACTCTTCACGTGACTCTTTTCATTTCTATAGAGTGGACAGCTGATACATTTTTCCTCGTTGGGGTAGTGACATGGGTACACTGTGCGTGTGGTCAATGATGTGAATACCAAATACCTCGCAACCGAAAGTGCGCCATTTCAGCTGGCAATGTGTATAAACAACCAGATCCTTCCTGCTTACGTTTTATTACAAAGCGAGCAATTAAAAGTATTTCATTGTCTATAAATACATGGCTAGAGTGATAGATTTTACGACAAGAGCCAAAATATATTTCATTGCAACATTTTTACATTAAATATTTTCCAGGTTCTGCTCTGATGTTTGAGAACGCGCAAATCTAGTGCAACGAGTAAGGAAAGCAAATCACCACATGATTATTCCTTGCTTCTCTGTATTTTATTCTCAGTTTTACTATGATACCGCATGCCGTGAAAGCATTGTTCGGCAAATGCTTGCTACAACCTACGGGCATGGAGAGCACGTATTTTGATTTTTAATTTATGTTACTTAAACATAAAACTGGAAAAATTTTACCAATTTTCAGATTTTAATATGCACGTTTTTACTCAAATATCTATTAACTGTTTCATAACAAATTTGCACCAATGTATGGTATTCCTTTTTTGAACCAGACTGTTCTTCGTGTAATACATTTTCCACTGTTGACTGCTATTTTCATAGAATTGCTAATATATTTACTTTGTAGGTGGTATTCAGTACTGAAATGCCTCTGTAACTTTGAAAATTCTTGAGGTCCCCTTGCTTGTGCGTATTAATGATTTTAGACACTTTCCATTGGTCACAAATTTTTTCACACGTCCAGATGTCATTGACTAGTGGTGTGTATCTTCTTTATTTCATGACTGCATATTCTGTAAGTTATTCAGGGTATTATTCTAGTCTGCAGTATTTTTATTGTGAAATTCACCAGTTCGCTCAAAACATTTACCATATGGCTCTTTTTCATTCACAAACATGTCTGTTACATTTAAGCCAATATTCATCCAATACAACATTTTCTTTCGCTTAACCTATTGTTTGACTCAGCAAGTTTTTGAAAACTTTGAATCTAAGTATTCCAGTCTTCTCAGTTTCCTAACCAAAAGCTCTCAGTATTCTTGAACAGAGAAAATTAGCTGAGAATATAATTGTTTATTTAACGTAGATGCGAAATTATATCCTTTTATGTACATTGTACGGTTTTACTTCAACGTAAATAATAGTCACAAAAAATATTCTAACGGAACGACAACAGAATCTCTGACATCTAAAACTAAGAGCTATAAATAACGCCACCCAAATGTAGTAATACAACATTTATGCGCCAATTTCTCTTAATTATAGGTAATGGGAACTGCCTGAAAAAGAAAACGAATTATTTTTTCCTGTGACGCTTCCTGGATGTATTTTTGCTTCCGTATCAGAATGCCGTACCAAACCTTGCCACAAAAGAAAACACCATACGTCGCTCTTCCTTTCGTTTAAGGTATCGGAAGCGAAGAACCACGATAAAGAAACTTGGGTATTCATAAATTCTCCGCAAGTTCACACTAAAGTGTTTCGTTTTCGCCTTTCGTCTATGTCAACACGGCTAAGACTTACTAAACTGGCATTATGTGACATACTACATGCTGTTATCAGTGCACTGGTACTATGATGAGGATTTATTGACTAAAATTTACGTCAAGAAAAGAGGATGGAAACATTTACGAACACACATATTAGCCATAACTCAAGCATATTTGCCATTGTGTTTCATATCCAGAAGAAAGAACACAAAAATTCTCTGTCCCTTAAGCTGAGATTGTAAGAAAAATTTAAAAATAAATTTCGCTCACTGTCTTTTCAATAAGGTATTGTAATCATCAACACACATTTTAAAGTACAGCTTCATTTTAAGGGCATTTAGACGGCTTTCGAATGATCGTCACTGAGATGATAACGCGACGGAAAAGCGAATTTGTCGCAAGTTATATGTGTTTTTAATTTTAAATCACTGTTCAAAATTCACATGAACTTCGGTCTCTCTCTCTATCTCTCTCTCTCTCTCTCTCTCTCTCTCTACACACACACACACACACACACACACACACACACAGAGAGAGAGAGAGAGAGAGAGAGAGAGAGAGAGAGAGAGAGACTCATACACTTTTAGCTATGGTGGTTTTACAGTTTTCTATTCCCACTTTCGGCTCTTTCCTACCGGATACGTTCTTTGTCCTACCGCACGGCTTCGTTACAGTTGTTGATTAGTTATTAAAATATGTTAGTTCGCCATACAAAAATGCTATCGTGCATTCAATTCCCTGACAGTATCCTAGCACATCGATTGGCTAGTAATTCGCATACGTTTTGCAACCTGTAATATGAATTTATTTCTTAATTTTCATCTATAACAGGAATCGCCGGTTTAATTATCTACGACCAGAGAATATTGAAGTGAAGTTTTGCTTAGACATTTTCTTTTGGTTGTCTAAAACATTAAGTTGTTTATCATTTTTGAACAATTAAACTAAAGTAAACAATCTTTTCAATTAGCGATGTACTTTGAAACTTGTGTATGCACATATACGATTCTGAAAGACATGGGGAAGCTACCTCATTGCAGTGCAATCAGCAACAGAAACCAGTAAGTCTCCCAGCACAGGTATGTTATTAATCTTAAGAATATCTGCATACACTACACCGCAATTTTATATATAACCTGACATAACTTCCAGAATTTCTATTAAAGATAGCCTCCAACAGATGGGCGTTTATGTCGTGTTGATAACATAATGAATCTTCTTCGTAAGCCATCCGAAACTCTGAAGATGGCTGCACTTGAAATGTACGTTCGAGAACAAACTACGATATTTAAAATTTAGTAGACAGAACTTACTATTAAGTTGTCCATTCATTTACCTGTCTCGGTTTTGCCAGGAGTAGCCAGTAAGAGTGTCGTGAGATACAATTTTACGCTATAACAGTGTAAAGTTATACGATGCACTCATTTGTATGTTACTGTTCAACTGTTAGCTCCAGTCAAGAAAAAATCTGTCACTTAGAATTCATGAACAGTAGGAAGCTCTCTCTTAGCTACGCAAATAATGACAGGAGCATAATTTACTGATAATTTTCAAACGTGGTCTACCTCCAAAAACTGAAATTCAATACAATTTAAATAATTCTGCAGTCGGTGCGAAATATAAAATAAGGGGTAAATGTAAACGTAAACGTCTATTCTTTAAAATGAAACTATTCTAGCTATAACACCTACGGCACAGAAATCATCTGCGTGCTACCGAAGACAGTATTTGCGGCAAATCCAAGCTTGGCGGTTCCTCCCGGCGTTTTTACAGTCTTCTCGACTCGCGGGTCCCTCGACTCCACAAAGATCGAATGTTATTGGCTGCCTGCTATGTATGCTAACGAAGCTGCACTATCACAGCGAACGTAATTAGGTCCAAATTACTGCTGCTGCTTTCGGATTCATCGAGCAAAGCTGATCCCTGGGCTCAGACATGCGGAATTAGTTTGTGCGCAGTCTCCGAGGAAATCTTTTGCCTCCAAAGAAATTTTCTGCTCGCAAATTAGAGTTCTCCAACGCGACAAGTATTTAAAAACGCTGTTACGTATAGTATTCTCTAGTGATCAATGAGTTTTGCGAAATTGTCAAAATGATCTCCATCCGTGTATGGTTTAAGATACAAATGTAGGGTTGACGCGGCAAACTGCACACACCCCACACACACACACACACAAAGAAACAGAAACACACATAGCGCATGGCACTGTAATGTACGGGGTCTCAAGACAATATATACACTCTCTAAAACAAAATAATACAAGAAATACGTTTTGCAGGATTGTAACCAAAGAGGTCGGAGGTACAGTTATCGTTTGAATATCGGACCTGTACGGTACAGTTTTATCGGAAAACAAAATTCGACGACGTGGGAGGACTGAATTTGCAACACCATCACCAGAAAAGTTAACAACTAGCTACTGCACGAATTCGATGTGAAGACGGGACGCTGTGGAAGCAACAGAAATTTAATAGACGACACAAATGTTACCGTAGTGGTAAAGGATTTCAGACAATCCCGAAATATGTCCGCCAGGGAAGTTTCTCGTCAGAATGGGATAAACAGAGCATGGGTACATAGAATTTTGCCTACTCAGCAACTTAAGACTTGCATTTCGATAATTCTTAGTGCTCTAAACGAGGACGATTCCTACAAACGAATTCAATTTTATAAGTGGTTCTAAGCATGTGTGAGGAAAGGGAACGTTTCTAATACTTAATTATGTCGTCGGATAAAGCGAACTTTAAACTGAAGCAAGCAGTAAAGTGGGTGTACTGGGCTAATGAAGACACATACATTACTGAAGAGTAGCATGTTAACCTACCAGGAGTATCGGTGCGGTGTGGTCTCTCTTCCATATAACTGACTGGGACCAAAATGTGACTCGTCCCTTGAGATGTTACACATTACCACTGCCAGTCATATCGACATTTTTCAGTATGGGGAATGTTACTTCCAACAGAATTGCGAAGCCACTCAGATCAAACAAATTTTTCTTGTGGTGCACCATATCATATCAGTAAATTTGGGACATATTCTGATCAATTTAGGCGTTAGACCTTAACAGGGTTCCGCTTACAAACGGGCACTACACGAGATGGTCTGCTCGAGAAAGGAGTCCGTAGCTCGTGGTCTCGCGGTCGCGTTCTCGCTTCCCGGGCACGGGGCCGCTTTCGGTTCTCGGCGGGGTCAGGGATTTTCACCTGCCTCGTGACTTCGTGTTTGTGTTGTCCTCATCATTTTCATCATCAATCCTGAAAGTGGCGAGATTAGACTGAGTAAGGGCTGGGATTTTGTACGGGCGCCGATAACCGCGCAGTTGAGCGCCCCACAATCCAGACATCATCATCATCATCCAGAAGGGATGACTATTAAATTTAGCAGCACGTCGACGTCCAGTTTATCTAAGACGAAGACCTAAATTACTTGAACAAATATGGAGGAACCATCCCGACATTAAGAAAAGCGACGGAAAGTATTAAGCAGCATAGCCAGACCAATATCTCTGATGTTCGATTCTAGAGCATCTTCATTCCTGGAAGGAAGGCAGGCTCAGAAACAACTCGCGTAAAACACAGCATACTTAATTCACACACGATATCTTGCAAACAGTAGATACAAGGTTTCTGAAATGCGTTCCATAGTACCACATGGTTGGCTAATAACCAAGGTACTATCATACTGAGTTTCTTCGCAGATCTGCGAATGGCTTGAAGAATTTTTTAATACGACGAAGTGATGAAAAGCAATGCCATCGAATTTTTCACTAATGCTTTTTAAATAAAACAATCGTCATTAACATATTACATCTTTCTTCTTCGTGTCAATATATTGGCAGCGCTCTACCACTCGATTCCCGGCGGGGTCAGGGATTTTCTCTGCCTCGTGATGACTGGGTGTTGTGTGATGTCCTTAGGTTAGTTAGGTTTGAGTAGTTCTAAGTTCTAGGGGACTGATGAACATAGATGTTAAGTCCCATAGTGCTCAGAGCCATTTGAACCATCTACCGCTCGACGTCTTCAAATTCTAGCGTATAACATGGTTGTGTGTAACGTAATTATGTCGGTGGGTGACACCGTGTTGTAATCGAGTTTCGACTTCGAAGAGTTCGTCCATGCCAGACGACACACAAGCTCTGCAACGTCTGCAACAGTCCGGCACCTTGGGTTCGCTGTCATCGATCATTCTCCATACAGTTCCGACTTGACCCCATCAGATTTTTATCTGTTTCCAAAACTTAAATAAGTTTCGAGAACCTCACTTTGATGGTGACGAAGCGGTGCAAGCAGAGGTGAGGTTGCGGCTCCGTCAACAAAGTCAAACATTCTATAGTGACGATAGCAACAAACTGGTCTCTGGTAGCGAGAAATATGTTCGTCGCCAGGTTGACTATGTTAAGAAATAAATATGTAGACAAGAAGAACAAAGATGTAGAATACTAACAATGTTTGTTTTATTTAAAAAGCTTTAAGAGCTTTCAAATAAATATTCTGAGGCGTCACTTTTCAGCACGTTTTCTTAGAACCAAGTATACA
The DNA here is from genome assembly GCF_023898315.1 of Schistocerca nitens. Lineage (NCBI taxonomy): Eukaryota > Metazoa > Arthropoda > Insecta > Orthoptera > Acrididae > Schistocerca > Schistocerca nitens. Next base: position 915,594,864 of record NC_064616.1, read on the forward strand.
CACTATTATCTCCTTGCATATGCCCGATGTTATTTTATTCGTGTGGAACATTCGCAGTCGTGTATAGCAACAATTAACAGGCCAAATATGTGTAAATAAAATTTCATTATTTGCGACTGTTCTAATAATTCCACGTAGTCCGAACGGTTCTTGTATCACGGCCCTGACTTCGATTCCTTTTATAGGGAACATTGTGACGTAAATCCTCTCACAGAACTCGGTTTCAAATGGTCCCGACCGGTATGCCGACACACTGTCACGATGTGTGGTTTCTCCTTGTTAAACGGGAACTGACGAAAAATGGATATAGGCTGTTGTTACATTTTCTGCTTCTTCTTTGACACTCCAGACACACTCTGATCAGGCGTTGGACCAATTGCAACGAAAAATAGATTTAATTTAATCTGCGATAGCAACAGCTTCTATAGATTTGAAGAACCAAATATTTTAATTACACAAAATTTGCTTACGGTGAAGGAAGGGGAATGTACGTTTCACATTCTGACGCTGTAAACCTATAATGTAATTTCTTTAACTATAACCATTCCCAAAGAATGTAATTTCAAACACAAACACAACACTGAGTTATTTGATAAACAGTGTAAAGCATATGCAATTTTCCTCGTGATAATGAAGCACATATACTGCTCTCCTTCCAGTGTAAATACCTTTCATATCTTTACCTTTTTTTGTGCCACATATATAGACTCTGTCGCTAATTCGGTTTGTAGTGCAAGACGCAACAAAATCTCATACCCATCGCTCACGTATGCCTGCAAAACAGTTTTGTAAGAGATGTCTTCTATGGTGCCGAAAATGATACGATGGATGACTGACGCAGAATTATAATTTCCTTGTTCATTACTTGCTACATTAAATTAGTAGCGATTCCAAACATCAGTCATGCTGAACTCATTTCGTGCTCTGCACACATATTCTCATTGACATGGATAAAAGAAACGAGCTATTTCTTTGTTCTTAGAGTTACGAAAGGTTTTTAATTCAGTATCGCATAGCACGTTCCCGTATCATGTCCGCGATTGGATCGAAAATTTCCTGACGGGGAGAATGTAGCATGTTATCCTGCTTGGACAGTCGTCTATAGACATTCAGTTAATAACTGAGCTGTAATACATTACTCACTTAACGGATAGACTAGGCTTCTTGCAGATGAGGGAATTCTGCACGTTAAATGTTGCAGTACTGTCCCGGTAGATCTCGACACGATAGCAGCCTGATGGGTCAAAAAATGGTGCAAATTGCTCTGAGCACTATGGGACTTAACATCTCAGGTCATCAGTCCCCTAGAATATAGAACTACTTAAACCTAACTAACCTAAGGGCATCACACACATCCATGCCCGAGGCAGGATTCGAACCTGCTACCGTAGCGGTCGCGCGGTTCCAGACTGAAGTGCCTAGAACCGCTCGGCCACACCGTCCGGCCGCAGCCTGATGAAAACACTGGTAACTAGCTTTTAATGTAGATAAATGCTAAGTTCTGCGCTTGACGAATCGTAAGAACATGGTATCACTCGATTGTGAAATTAATGAGTGAGAAAAAGGGTCAATCATGTAATACAATTATTTGGGAGAAGTAATGTGGAGAGATAGGACATTTAACAAACGCATACGGTCCGTTGTAAATGAAGCACATGACAGGTTGCCATTCATTGCTAGGAAACTGCGCCGGACGGAGTGGCCGTGCGGTTCTAGGCGCTCCAGTCCGGAGCCGCGCTGCTGCTACGGTCGCAGGTTCGAATCCTGCCTCGGGCATGGGTGTATGTGATGTCCTTAGGTTAGTTAGGTTTAAGTAGTTCTAAGTTCTAGGGGACTGATGACCACAGCAGTTGAGTGCCATAGTGCTCAGAGCCATTTGAACCATTTTTTTTAGGAAGCTGCAGATTGTCTACAAAACACTTGTACGACCCATACCTGAATAAAGCTCAACGTCTGTGGGCCACATATCAGTCCCATATAACAGGGTACACGGAACTAATACGACGAAGGATCGTGTGAACTATTACAAGCTCCTTTCACTGGCGAGAGAGTGTAACAAATTTGGAAAAACTTCAACTGGATGATACTCGAACAAAGACACGTTATTTCCTTCCCCATGCCATCCCACTGTGAACTCTTCGCCTCTAATGATCTTTTCGTTTCCTCCTTCCAATTTCTTCCTTCGTGGACATTTCGCGAGATGTATATCAGAAGAAGTAATACGTTGGATAATTTCTCTTGGAAAGTAGGCTCTCGTAGTTGTAACAGTTAGCTTGTGCTTCTTGAACAACGCCTCTCTTGTAGACTCTGCAACTGAAGCATGTTGAGCGTTAAGCTTACTAAACGAACCCGTGACGAAACGCGCCGCTCTCCTTTGTATCTTATCCACTTCTTCTACTAATCCTATCTGGTAAGGGTCCCGGAATGACATGTAATACTCAGGAATTGGTCAAGTAAGCTACTTCTTTCGTGTACTTAAGTCTCTTTTAATGAATCTAAATAGTCGTTCCATTTTAGATTGTTTTGGACGGTTAATCCTAGATATTTTACAGCTGTTAACTTTCCAGTGATCATGTAACGGAACAGTGATATATGTTTCCACATATTTATGAGCAATACGTTACATTTGTTCGTGGTTGAAAGACAACTGCCACCTCCTCAAGCAATCTTTCATCCTCTTTTTTTCTTACAGACAATATTATAGTTTACGACCAGCCTCACAGTGCTGTCGGTTACATCGGTTTTACACAATGTAAACGCTTAATCTGCATAACAATATTTCTCTGTCACAGTGAGATACAGTGGAAAATTTTAAGGTGAAGTAGCACATTGGCCTTCAATCACTTTTAGTAGCTACTTCACTCAACATCTTTTTTATATCTTTTTGCCAGTGTTTGGTCCGAAACTGCGCTTTTGTAAATATTGACTGTAAATATTGGTCTACGGGGAGACAAATATGATGATGATGCAAAACCTGAAGCTACAAAACTGCAGAGGAAGACGTGTAATGGCCGTAGCAAAACAGAGACTGTATTGATTAATATGCAGATTTTGCTTCAGTGCAAGCATGTAGCTTTAACTTTGTTTACAAATAACGGGAAGACGCTTTGCTGTCAAGTCACATTTAGTATGCAAATGCGAGCGTCATGGCTGAAATGAGTAAACAGCGACGGCTGACGCGGGGCAGTCTTCTCCAGCGTAATGCACGCTATAAGTGGCCATGCATAAAATTAATTTTACGGGATGGACGTACCGATACCATATATTGCGGTCGTTTGAAATATAAGCGGCCGGCGCCAGAAGTTGTAGCGCTTGTTTACGTCGAGCCGCGCCACCGCCAATATTTTGCGGATTCTCCAAAGTTTTGCGCCCTCCGCCTTTTATCTCTGCAGCGAGCGCGAACGCAGTCGCGGAAATGCCGGATTCATCTCCGGCATCGGTTTAATTACTTTTTTATCCTCTGAAATATTGGCTATCAGTTAGTGCCAAATCGAAGAAGCTTTAAATCTGAAGTGGAATAGGGTCATAGGCTCGCTTTGTTTTTCCCCCTACGGATGGAGGGAAGTAAGACGAGGAGAAATCGATCGACTTTCTGAGACAGATTCACACAGAAACAGAGAAAGGCTGGCCTGGTGGACGTACTCATCAGATGCGTCACACTGTATTTTTAAATTAGGGTCATTTAAACGATACTATCTTACAGAATGAAGTAACATGAAGGGATGCTTGTTTTAATTTTTCGAACTGAGTTTTACTGTGAGGACATTTACAACGTAGAGGTTTTTTCCCCGTGATATCGTCTCGATTCCACTGCAACATTCGCTTCTGCCGTCTTTTTGATCATCTTGTATTTCTTATTTGATTTTGTGAAGAAAGAGAACCATTACTGTTCGGAACGGATTCGATTTGTGCCTTCCATCCCTGTCTTGTAAGCTACCATTCTAGGTGTTGAACTACGTGAAGTGGTTACTTCTAATTTGGTGGATACCGGCATTATTTAGTGACAGAAAGATCGAAAATACACATTCATAGTTAAAACCGACAGTAATCTGGGTATATATTGAAACACACTTGTCTTTTGAATTTGGAGTAATCTACAAATACCATGGCAGATTTTTAATCTGTAGAATGCTCTGGGTAAAATTTCAGATTGTCAGATAGACGAATTAGTGTTTTTGAATCAACTGCTACAACTGATGCTTTTTTCATAACGGAGGACCTCGGTACTGTCCGGCGACGGACTGAGTTACCTGTTGTGCTGTACTGGGCTTCAGTTGTACTTAGACAAATTCTGTCCTGTGTTAATATGAACAACTACCTACAAACTTTCTAAACTTTACGGAGGACAGCACTCTAGGGCATTGTTAGAGACTCAAACACGTTTTTAAGACATACATCTTAGCCGGCCGGAGTGGCCGAGCGGTTCTAGGCGCTACAGACTGGAAGCGCGCGAACGCTACGGTCGTAGGTTCGAATCCTGCCTCGGGCATGGATGTGTGTGATGTCCTTAGGTTGGTTAGGTTTAAGTAGTTCTAAGTTCTAGGGGACTGATGACCTCAGAATTTAAGTCCCATAGTGCTCAGAGCCAATTGATTTTGAACATACATCTTACGGGCCTTTACGTGTAGGGGCTATTTCCATGTGACGCATTGTTGCTTTTACGTATTGCTTCTACAGAGATGTCCGCCTCCCCCGTAGCTGAGTGGTCAGCGTGACAGAATGTCAATCCCAAGGGCCCGCGTTCGATTCCCGGCTGGGTCGGAGGTTTTCTCCGCTCAGGGACTGGGTGTTGTGTTGTCCAAATCATCATCATTTCATCCCCATCGACGCGCAAGTCGTGGATGTGGCGTCAAATCGAAAGACTTGCACCCGGCGAACGATCTACCCGACGGGAGGCCCTAGTCACACGACATTTGCATTTATTCCTTCATAGACTTACGGTTATGCTACAGCGAGGGGCCAAAAGACGTGGGAACGTACTGGACTTGATTTTGATAACGACCCACTCCTTTACGAACCAAAACTGCAGTCATATACTCTGCGAAGTGATACAACCGTCCTGGAGACGGCTGTTGGTGCTGATTTCATCCTGCGTAGGCGGGTATCGACAGCATCCCTTCAATTCCCGACAGGAGGAAGTGGGGGAGTGTTCATAAACTCACCTGTGTGCAAAAAAGAGGTCACGAGTCGCTAGTCGGCTGCTGACGCATAAGGCCCTATGCAGTGCATTTGTATCGGCGGCTGTCTCACTGCAGACCCGCCTGGTTCTGCAGAGGCACCGTCACATCTGTTCGCCAGACACTTGTGGCCGTCCTGTGCAGCGGTTAACACATGCAGAAACATTGGCTCTGCCTTACTGAAAGTCACTCCTAGACACTGTTGACTAAGCAAATCCGACACCTTATGTTGTCTCCGATACACTATGAACCATTCACCTTCTGTCGATTATCATTAGATCTAAGGTTCGCGATGTACCTTCACGATCATTGCACACCAATTGGTAATAGACTGCTCAGATTTCGTCACGACACTCGCGACATACGCTACATCCGGCGGCAAGAGGAAGGAAGATTGGGTTTAACGTTCCGTCGACAACGAGGTCATTACAGACGGAACACAAGCTCAGATTATGTCAAGGATGGAGAAGGAAATCGGCAGTGCCCTTTCAAAGGGGCCATCCCGACATTTGCCTGGAGTGATTTAGGGAAATCACGAAAAACCTAAATTTGATTGGCCGGGAGCAGGTTTGAAGCGTCGGACTCGCATTCGGGAGGACGACGCTTCAAACCTGCATCCTATTGCAAGACTCTGGCGCCATACTCGGCAAATCCTCATATGGGGGACCCTTCTTCTGACTTTTGCCACTCAGTTTATGTAGACATACAGCAATGACGTTTGCGTGTACGAACTCGGGCTGGTCGTAACCTCCGATATCGATGCGATCTTAGACTCAACTGATAGTGTGTAACAAGGTTTTGTCAGTTGCCTGTAGTTCAGACGCACACTCACATTTTAAAAGACTGCTGACGGCGATATTGTGCAGTATGCATATTCATGTGAAAGTTTCTCGGCATATATAATATATGCGTGGAAGTATAATAGGCCACACATAATATAAATAGATTTTACGTAAATATGGGTGTCAAATGAAGTTAAACACTAACGGGGTTGACACAGTTTTCGTATTGTACGTACATACACTGATGGAAAAAAATATTAATGGAGGGTAATGAAATTACAGGAATAGGAATAGATTAATGAAATTACAGTAATAGGTTTGTTTAGGTATACTATTTAAGTGATTAACAGTGGAAGATCACATGGTAATGTAAGAACGAGATAATCTATTGTGAAATGCTGGTTATGATGACGCTGAAGTTGTCGACCGATGACGTCCCGTACGTTCTCGATTAGTGACAGATCAGATGATCGAGCAGGCCAAGGCAACGTATCGACGCTCTGTGAAGCTTCCTGGGTTACAACAGAGATATGTGGGCGAGCGTTATCCTGCTGGAAAATACCCTTTGGAATCCTGTTCATGTATGGCAGCACAACACATCGGATCACCATATTGACGTACAAGTATGCATTCAGGGCGCGTGGAATTACCACGAGAGTGCTGCTGCTATCATTGGAAATCGCACACCATACCATAACTTCAAGTGTAGGTCTAGTGTGTCTAGCACGCAGACAGGTTGGTTGCAGGGCCTCCCTCTAACCAACACACGGCCATCAGTATCACCGCGGCGGAACCAGCTTTCATCAGAAAACACAACAGATCTCCACCTCGCACTCTAATGAGCTCTCGCTTGACACCACTGAAGTCGCAAATGGCGGTGGTTTGGGGTCAGTGGAATACGCGCTACAGAACATCTGGCTCGGAGCTGTCCTTGAAGTAAACGATTTGTAACAGTTCTTTGTGTCACTGTGGTGCTAACCGCGGCTCAATTGCTGCTGCAGATGCTGTTAAGATGCGCGGAACACGATGGTCTTCCCTCTCGGCAGAGGCACGTGGCCGTTCGGAGCCCGGTCTTCTTGCGACTGTACATTTTCGTGTCCACCGCAGCCAGTAATTATGTACAGTAGCCACATTCTTGCCAAGTCCTTCTGTAGTGTCGCAGAAGGAACATCCAGTCTGTTCAAACTCAGTGAGGTGTTGACAATGGCGTCTTTGTCGCCTTAAAGACATCCTCGATTTACATCAACTCATCACGTCCTATCTCATAGGTAACTAACGCTCACGACCGTTACAGCGTGTATTTAGAGCAAACCTGATTTGCAACATTATAGTGGCGCTAATGGTGCTACTCTGAAGTGACGCGGGAAATCTGAATAGACATCAACATTCAGATGTAGAAACACGCCTACCAACTTTCGTTTATGTCGCATAACTCCTTGGTGTTGCGACTTTTTCTCCAGCGGTGTATTTTCCAGCCACTTGCCGTTTCAGGATGTCTATCCATGTGTATTGGCACACTGGTGTATTTCAAGTAGCACGATCCATATTTTCCTTCTGGAGTCGAAACGTTCAAATTGACTTAGTGTTCATTATTTAGGTGGCACTTGAATACTTTGTGATCCTTTATAATGTATTTAATTTTTTATGTAGTACGGTGGAAATAAAAGAGATACTAAAGCACGTTCCTTACTTAGTAATAAAAATAATAAGTTACAGGGCAGGCGGAAGGATGGAATAATTTTATTAATATTTCTTTGCTGCAAGGCATGGTACATACATACGTTTTAAAAAGATGTAGGAGAATGTTACCATAGTGCTTGAATGTAAGGAAATCACAAGTTTTATCTATTTGTTAATGCGTAATTTGAACTCATGTACTGTTCGAGGGATAGTAACAGTTGTTTCGATGTTCAGTCATGTATTACTTACAAACCAAGGAACGTAAAGTGACATCTACGGAACCACATACTACTTGCATACGCATCAGATAACAAACGTACACTTTAATTGCAGTACAGTTCTCTAGCTTCCCTGTGCTCGCAACACATAGTAAAGTGTGGCTTTCAACTTCAGCATGTGCGGATGGAAATGCATCCATACGACCGTCTACTAAACTAGGCTCTTCATATGACCTCAGAAGATGACCACTGCCGTCCCCAGTGTTACTCTAACTGACCATGAGACACCACCAACGCCACTACCACCTATTGATCGTTGCTGTCCCTAATTTTGTGCACTGTCTGTGTCTGTGTACCTCCCAGATAATTAAGCCTGATGATGTGCTACCATCTCGTCAGACGACATGTGACTTTTCAAGAACCGAGTTACTGAAACGGACATTAATCTGTGCCAATATCATCTACACTTTGTTTATGAATTCTAGCATCAAGAGACAGTAACTATAAAAGAACTCCTATCGAGGAATCAACATGGCCTCCGCAAGAACCGATTCTGTAAAAACAAGGTTGGTCTCCTCGTTCACGAGTGAAGATTCCCTAGCGGAAAAAGTTCGCTTTGAATCTCTTACTGGATAGACATCGTCACGTCATCAGTACTTCAAGAGGGTGTGATAGGGGCGCTGCAGATAAAGGTGTACAAATAACGTGACGGATGTCTGTAGCAGTTTGACACGGGGAGCTGACATCGTTACAGAATCCAAAGACACTTACAGATGACCAGAGATTTGTGCAAACAGCGGAAGCTGACCCTAAAAATGTGTGTCCACAGGCAAAAACTTTGACTCGTATGACTCCATCGTCGGTGATTAATCACTGGAAACATTCACGAACTTCAAGTATCAAGTAGTTTCTGCCCTTAGCATTTAAAGGTTGAACAGTCATGTGAATCTAGATGCGAGGAAGGGCTATAAAAAATTAATTATTCAGAGGATCCGAAGCAAGTTTAATTCACTCAGAAAAGAGGCCATTCATAAGACGTTGCCGTTGCATCTGTCTGTAAAGGGATTTTTTGCTTTGACTTTCTGTATGTATGCTGCAAAGTTACAGCACACATTTTTCTGAACCTGAATGAGAATGTTTCTCATTACATGGACAAGCTTAGCATCTGCAATTACCGAAACTGTACTTAACTTATCGCATAACAGTATGGAGTGCCCTTCAATAAAACAATAGCAATGCAGTTACACAGTATCTCGTGGCCTCTTGCGTTTATCTATACGCACTGATCAACTTTCACTTTCTGATGGGCCAACTCTTGTACAAGAGAGGCAGGTATAACTTTTCTAACACAAGCCACGACTTCTGCATAGTCTGGTGACAGCGGAGAAGTTATATAGCAATCTATTTCCCGCTTTCAGGTTCCAAATAATATATCTCGTACTCATTTTCTACGATTATCCCCGGAGATTCCTTTAGTCTCTTGACTAGGTATTTTCAAATGATAAAAAATTGCAAAGAAACGGTCTGTTGTTCGAGAATCAGCAATCCCGTCAATCGCCAAACGCAGATTCATCTAAAATGTAGTGTTAGTATCACTATCAGCTGGAAGATGTGAAACTTAAGTTTTGATGTTTCTAGTAGGATACGATCTTCTTTGACGATGCTGTTATTATCCACATTGTTTTAGCCCATATCAGTGCTACCAAAATCTATAATTCCAATTTCTCTTGAAACTGACAGCTCTCTGTGAAACTGTTATACGTTAAAATCAACTCTTCACCGGCCTTTTGGGTTATTATCCGACGAATGGTTTGTTAGCTTCAGCTACTTCGGCCATTCGTCAGTACTTCCTTGTTCAAATATCTGCCGTCTTTAAATCTGCCCATTACAAACTGCATGTACTTAACCAATTAATTTTGTTGGTTGGTTGGTTGATTTGGGAGAGGGGACCAAACAGCGAGACCATCGTGCCCTTTCAAAGGAACTATGCGGGTATCTGCCTGAAGCGATTTAGAGAAATCACGGAAAACGTAAATCAGGTGGGCCGGACGCGCGTTTGAACCGTCGTCCTCCAGAACGTGAGTCCAGTGTGCTAACCACTGCGCCACATCGCTCGGTAATTTTCTTATTTCCAATTCTATCCATACAGAAAATGATGTTATGTACATAGTTCCGCGTAGTCAGCGCGTACACAACTTTCCCAATAGAGCGCGCCCCGCTAAGTACAACAGCGCAGGCGCAGCGCTCGTCCGTCTCCGCACTACGAGATGGCGCTGTCTTAGAGACGGACCAAATTCTGCTTCCGCCGATCCGCGTATTAATATGTAACGCAGCCAATGAGATTGCTGCTAACGTAGAACCTTTTCTCCTCGCGGATCACACTCGCGCAGTGGTACCTGAACGCGGGAGGTATTATAACGAGTGTACAGACCTCCGATTAGTCAGTCTGCATTAGTCTGTACCAGCCTATAGTCAAGTTTCAGCCTGCGCCTAATAAGATTATCATATTCCTGTACATAGCCATGAAGATAAATGTACAGACACTTTGTTAAGTAGCAGAGATATGTGAGAATAAGATTAACGTACCGAGACCAAAGGAACTTCAGATTGTCGATTGTAAATAGCATCCAGAAACCAGTAAGTTATTTTTATGCTTGTTATTATTTTAATAAATGTGTTTGAAAATTAATCAAGTTCTGTTTAAAGTTGGTCACCGTCAATCTGCTACTCTAAGCGTGCAAGTGGCATTTCTATCGTCTGACCTAACGGCAGAAGATAAACACGCCACGATAAGACCACGAGACATATTGCTGACACTGACCTACTTCGCTAGAGCGACAAGTCAGATAATCTGATGGTGTGTGCACCGAAGGTCTTACAGTACGCACACCACAGATGTTCAAGCCCTAAGCAAACAATGAATTATATTGTAATGTGTATACAGAACGTACAGAGCAGCCGCACATATAAAGATATAAAGTGTACCCCAGTGAGTGGGGAACAAATAGAACCCACTAGCGTTTATAATAACCTCGGTGTCGACGGAACTTCGAATCCTGATTTCTTTCTTTCCTTCTTAGAACCAACGACTTTCCTTCTTACGATATTTAATAAATATTGCGCTATTTTCACTCTGACCAGGATTCAATATGCACGTTTGCTCCATCTCACAGACGCAAAATCAGAGCAAAGTCAAATAGCGCTAAATGGACGTAGCACGTTAAGGCTACAATGTGAAATTATAGTCTCCGCAAGGAACTTTGAAGAGTAAAACGTTACTAGTCATCTTCATCGCATGATGAAGAGATCATACGTTGTATACAAAAGATTTTCCTTTTTAGCATATGAACAGTGAATGCTGGCTGAAGAGATTGTATACGAAAGATTTTCCTTTTTAGCATATGAACAATGAATTCTGGCTGAAGAGAAAACACATGATATAACTACTAAAGAGCTTATTGGAAGTTTCATGGCTAAATGCCTGTATCGTTATTTTGTCTTAACTGAAATTCAGCTCCAGAAGTGTGTGATTTTTGGATAAAGCTGAACTCTTTGAAAAGGGTTGATATGATTCACATCTCAAATTTCTACGCATCATTTTGTATCAAACTGAGATGGTAGACGATTTTTAGACTACGACTCGTCTAAGAAGAGAGAGCAAGTAGTTGTTGTTGTTGTCACCTTCAGTTCGAAGGATGGTTTGACACAGCTTTTCACGCTAATCTGTCCTGTACAATCCCTTCATCTCTACGTACTTATAACCTCTTCTCAAAACATTGTCCGTTAGATACATTATATCTTCCAAGTCATTTGATGTCTGTAACAAAATTACAACTTCAGCGATAAAACTTAGAAATTTCATTTCTTCTGCTTCAATTCTTTTCGACCTTTGTCCCTTGTTTCCTTTAGTGTTTGCTCGTGTACAGCTTGCATAACATTGGGGAAAGGCTACACCCCTGTCTCACTCCATTCAGAACGTCTACCTATGTTTCATGTACTTTAGTCCATGTAAACGCAGACTGGCTTCTGTACAAGTTGTAAAATATATTTCGCGTCCTGTATATTATCCCAGATGACTTTATAACTCAACAGAGCGTATTCCAGTCGACGTTTTCAAAATCTGTTTCTAACTTCACAAATGCTATTGCTGCCTGTTTGTCTTTCTTCCGTCTATCTTCTAAAATATTACGATGAGCCGAGACATTACAACAGCCCATCACGACAATGAATGTCGGCTGCTGGCCTTGTGGACATATGATGTGGTAGATGAGCTATGTAAGCGGTGCAGGGACGAATGAAAAGTCATTCTAGCGACCATACGGGCCACAAATGGAGGAAGCCACTAGTATTAGCGACTATGCTGTGACAAAAGGCAGACTGATGTATCCCGGTACCTGGGAACGAGCACCTCGGAAATGGCGAATCTGCTAGCTGCTTGCGAGCTACTGTCGTAAGTATATAGGGAAAATGGTCGAAGGGTGGTGAAACCGTCAGTAGGCGACAAGTTGTTAGACGTCTAATTAACATCATTAATGTGGAGGTTGGACGCTTGCCCTCAATGTAAAGCAGGATAGGCGGCGGTCTGTGGCAATGACAGAGTGCAATGCTAGAGCAGGTTGATGTCTTGGGGCCCACTGTTCAGAGCGCGTTGTTGAACATGGGGGATCCGCAAGCAGACGACGCCTGAGTGCACCCTTGTTGACCCAACATCATCGTCAATTACGACTGCAGAAGGCACGGGATCATCGAGTTTGGACCGCGGATCAGTGGAAACTTGTCGCCTAGTTGGATGAACCGCACTACGGATGCACGCCGTTTGGAGAGGACATTAACATGGACTTCCGTAGGTACTTTGGTGGCAAACAGAGGCACCATGACAACTGCGGACTATGTGAACACTGCTGCGGATCACCTGTACCCCTTCATGCTTGATGTTTCCCACGACAGCCATGACATCTTCCAGTAGGATAACTGTCCTTGTTACAGGGTGAGAATCGTACTACAGTGGTGTGAGGATTACTGTATTAAACTCGCGTTGAAGTCTTACCCACCAACTGCGCCTGATATGAAACATACGGGACGCAGTGGAGCGCCAGCTCCACATCCACAAACCATCGGCTCGTAGTTTACGGGATCTGCGTGACCTGTGCGTAGACATCTGGTGCCACATACGTCCGGAAACCCACCAATGCATTATCTAATTCTCTCTGCTTGTTTGTGTTCCAAAGGTGGACCAACACACTATGAAGTAGGTCTTCATTGTAGAGTCAGTATTGCGTCGCGAGTCCCTATATTTTTTCCACAGCCCTCATTGATTTTCTCCAAGTCGACGTCTACCAGTTTTTCCATTCTTCTGTAAATAATTGTTGTCAGTATTTTGCAACCCTTTTTATTAAACTGATGATACGGCATGTTCATACCTGTTGGCACCTACTTTTTTTGCAATTACACACTTCTTGAAATTTGAGGTTATTTTTGTAAGGCTTGGTCCTCCCTAAGATTGTTATAATTCTGACTACTCGTGTTCCCTCGTTTCGACTTTAAGTGCTCTGTCAAATACTTCTCCCAGTATCGCGTCTCCCACATCTTCGTCCTCTTTCTCTTCCTTTCCCATAGTATTGTCTCGAAGTTTCTTAACAATTCCTTCCATTTATCAACCTTTCTATCTTTTCTTAAAACCGAGTTGGCATCACAGCTCACGACGTTCATAGGGTTGCTCTTCTTTTCCTACACGCTGCATCTGTCTAGCCCGTGGTCATGCATGTTTCCACAGCGTTGCATTTGTTCTATATACATTCCTGATTTCTCATTCGGGATTTTCTGTCACAGTTTCTTTAGACCGCTGTGTTCGCTTCTGTCTTTCCTTTGGCTGCATTTTTGTACTTTCTATTTCCATGAATTACATGTAACGTCTCCTTTAGTATCCAAGAAGTTTCACTGGCCCTTGTCTTTTTGCGTAGCTGTTCCTTCGCTGCCTTCACTACCCCGCCTCCCAAAGCTAGGTAGCTTGTCTTCTGTTGTATTTATACCGCCCATTTCGTGATTCTTAAACAAAGGGTGTGCAACGACTGAACTCTGCTCTTTGCAAAATTCTACCAGGCAGCTCCTCCTTTAACGTGTTTTCTTTCTTTTTTCAAAACCACATTTTTTTTCCTTCCCTTCCATTTTATAATATCGAATTCGAATGTCCCACCAAAATTAAATGTTCGTTCCACTTTACTTACTGAACAATTTCATTTATCTCATCATACATTCTTACACTCGTTTCACCATCTGCGACACAAGTTGTCATGTATACTTGTGTTGTTGTGGATGGAGGCTTTAAAGTCACTGGAAAAACTGAAATCAATTAAATAATTTCCCTACGTAGTTACCGTGATGTTATTATTCATCTATCGTCACACTTAAAATTTTGGCATGCTGGGATTGGAATCTCGATCTCCTGCCTACGCTTAAAATGAGCCTGTCTCCACGTCCTTCTTCCCTATGACTCCGGAACACTGATGGATTGGCCCGCCAGTAGTATAGACCCATTAATATTGATACCTATGGGAGCAGTGAAATCAAAGAAACCAAATAGGACAACTATGGTGACATTGAAGGTCTGAGTTGGTGTCAGAGGCGTGATTCAGCGACCTAATAGGTTTAGTTGACCGTAGCCAGGGAGCCGGGTTCGACTTCCTATACGACATATTTTTCCCACTGTAACTATGGACGGAAAATTGGCGACTAAAGCAATATCTTTAGAAAGCAACTCATTGAAATGGAAAGATATCCGCGGAAATTATCCGCAGACGATGAGCACATAGAAATATTTGTTGAGCAGATGTACCTTATTCGTTACATCCTCTTATTTAATAGTCATAGAATATCTTTCCAGAAAACAACAGGCGTGATTTTGGGAACATACAGCGCAAAAATCTTTGACTGCGTGCTGACTGAAGAGGGAATTGTTACACTTATATATAAAAAATTTTTAAACAGAGATGAGTGTCTCGCCTACTTTTAAACTGAAACCATAGCTTCCAAAAATATATGAAAAATTAAGTAATGTATACGTTTATTCACCAAGTAAATTACGAATGCGGTATGATGTACGAGTACGTAATGTATAATAAAAAAGGCATTCTCTATTTTTGCGACAAGGAAGAGAAAAACAGAAGTAGAAATGTATTAAATATACTCGTCTTATTCATATATGTTGTAGAAAATTACTTTTACAGAAGTATGTATTGTACTATTAACGGACTCTGTGGGGGAATACTTTTGTTCACAAAGCATTTATAGAAGGATGTTGTACTGAGAAAATGGAAATTCTCGAAGACTAGAAGAAAAATTGTATTTGTTGTATAAATTGGATATTGGCTTTAAGGATTGCAGCATAACGGCAGAAGTCGTTAAGTAACGACTGAGTAGATCGAGTACTGTATCGGCATTAAATTGTTTATACATTTCTTTCAGAATGTATGTCAGTGTGGCCACTTCAAACGATCTACAAAATGCCAGCACAAACTGGCAGGTAGCTTTTTTCTACAGCATTGTGCACATCACTCTGCGACTCAGTGTGAAGAGGGCTCGTTTTTGCTGTAGCCTTTCCGTTCCATTCATGAATGTAGCATGGAAACAATGACTTCTTGTACACCATTATTACGAAGCAGAATTTCGTCATAGATCACGGCATCATCTAAGAAAAGTCTGAGATTGGCTCTGATACTATTCGATACGTCATTAATTTTTAACACGACTAACAACGGTCGTATTACAGTCCCCTGACGTTCACCATATGCCTCTCGAGTGTCATATTGCTCCAGTACCACACTCTGTAAGTATTCGGACACTGTAAGGAACAAATTTTATTTTTCCTTACTTAACACGAGTGGTTCTAGCGATGCGCCGCACCCTCTGTACGACGACGCTTCTCCCGTGGCGCCAAACTAACACTTCTCGCACTGCTATATTTTCGCAGGGAGGCAAGCCACAAATCACCACGTATTCTGAATCTCGGTATGCACGAAACGCGAATCCGGAAGCAAATAACAATGTTTACAGTGAACTCGAGACAGGAGGGAGATACTGTCAATTTAATGTTACTTAGGACGCGGCAGCTTGGCGAACGTCTGGAAATTTACAGCGTTTGCGGGAAGAGGACAACAGCGGTCGCTCCGTTAAACTGTTTGTCGAATACACTTTTGTTTGCGAATTTGCGTCTGTGCTGGCGGGACCCAAAAAAAAAGGGGAAAAATGAAAGGCAGACGCGGGAAAAAGGAAAAAGGCCGGGCGCCTGCAGACGCAGGACCGGGCACTGGGCTCAATTCGTTATCTTTCACACCTCTCCAAGTTAAAATGTACAGCTTGCGCAGGACGAGAGCGAGGTGGTGAATAAAGAGGGGAAAGATTACAGGGGGGATGATGATGTGCTGGCTGCGGATTATCGGAATAAATGTGTGGTCCTCTGGCCAGTTGCCAGCGCGGCGGCGGCGGTGGCGGTGGAAAACCCGAGTGAAACTTCTTGACAAGGCGCGCACAGCAAATTACAAATCCAATCGGCGGGGGACGCACGCAACACCGGAGGCAGCGGCGACGGCAGCGCCAGGAAGCGACAAATCACCGAGCGCCGCCACAAACATAACGCCTGCCACTTGGCCACGCCTGGGCCCGGCGTCAAGCCTCCTGCGCATTCACAGCCACGCACAGCCAGCCGAGTCCCAAACACTAGCGCGGCAATAGTTCCGTTGCTCACTAGCAAATCGACAGCAGATACGTCACACGTCTGACACAAATATATCCCTGAGGCAGCGTCCTACGTGAGCGACAGACCCAACTGAACCCGCGCGAGATCTTGATACGCGACGTTCCAAATACAAGCAGCCGCATCGGACGACACACTCGGGTGTCTTCCGTGTGACGGACGAACTCTCACTAGAAGAGCCGTCCATAAACTGTAGAATGTTATTGATCGAGAGTGAGGAAGAACAATTACCTTTACTTACGAAAATACACAAAGTTGACAAAAGTCATAGTAGGGCAATATTCACACACAGAGATGGCATAAGTATCGCGTACGGGAGGTATAAAAGGGCAGTGGATTGGCGGAGCTGTCTTTTGTACTCACGTGAATCATGTGGAAAGATTTATGATGTGATCATACCCACACGACGGGAACAAACAGACCTTGAATGCGGAATGGTACTTGGAGCTAGACGCATGGGTCACCCACTTCGGAAACCGTTAGGGAAATCAATATTCCTAGATTCACAGTGTAAAGAGTGTGCTGAGAATACCAAATTTCTGGTATTACCTTTCACCACGGACAACGTAGTGGCTGGCGGCCTTCAATTAACGATCGAGATCATCGGCGTTTGTGTGGAGTTGCCAGTGCTAACAGACAAGTAACCCTGAGTGAAATAACAGCAGGAATCAATGTGGGACATACGACGGACATGTCCGATAGGACAGTGCGGCCAAATTTGGTGCACCCTTGACGGCGTGAAAACCGTCGCGTGGTCAAATGAATCCCGATTTCAGTTGGCAAGAGCTGATTGCAGGCTTCGAGTTTGGCGCAGCTCCCACGAAGCCACCCAAATTGTGAACAAGGCACTGTGCAAGCTAATGGCTCTGAGCACTATGCGACTTAACTCCTGAGGTCATCAGTCGCATAGAACTTAGAACTAATTAAACCTAACTAACCTAAGGACATCACACACATCCATGCCCGGGGCAGGATTCGAACATGCGACCGTAGCGGTCACGCGGTTCCAGACTGAAGCGCCTAGAACCGCACAGCCACACAGGCCGGCTGCAAGCTAATGGTGGCTCCATAATTATATGGTCGGTGCTAACATGGAATGTCCTGGGTCCTCTGGTCCAGTTGAACCGATCATCGATTGAAAATGGTTATGTTCGGCTACTTGTGGACCATTTCCATCCATTCTTGTACTTCATGTTCCCAAATAGAGATATAATTTTTATGGATGACAATACGTTTTGCCACCGAGTCACAACTATTCGCGATTGGTTTGAAGAACATTCTGGACAATTAGAGCGAATGATTTGGCCACCCAAATCGTCCAACATGAATTCCATCGAAAATTTAGGGGACATGATCGAGAGGTCAGTTCATGCACAAAATCCTACACCGGCAACACTTTTGCAATCATGGACGGCTATAGAGGTAGCATGCCTCAGTGTTTTTCAGGGGACTTCGAACGAGTTGTAGAGCCCAAGTCACGTTGAGCTGCTGCGTTACGTTGGGCAAATATAAATCCGACACGATGTTAGGAGGTACCCGAGGACTTTTTTTTTTTTTATCTCACTGTAAGGCGATGAAGGAACGCTGTGCATAAAATTTAGAAAGGGAAGAATATTCATGGAGAATTCATTTATATCATAAACTACGAAGACCACCAGCCAGTTTCTTCGAAAATACGAACGTGAACACAGATACGTTGGACTTTCTCACGCGTGGTTTAACACTTGCAATAACAAGAGGAATCGGGGAGGGCCGAATTTTATGCCAACCTTTTTAATATATTGTAATCTGGTTACTTACTTTATATTTTAAAATTTTTGAAAAAAATATTTACGGTTTTTAATTAAGTTTTCTACGAGATTCCATACACGAATTCAATTTTTCAATTAAACTTGATTCAAAAATTTAAGACTCAGTCGCAGATGTCACCTTACCCAGTTAATGTAATGTTCAGTTTATCCAGGTGTTGGGCCTCACTCGCACGTCAGTACCTCATTAAAAAGTATGTTGAGGGTAAAAATCAACAACGATGAACGAAATCTGAGGTTTTCAACTTTTTTTAGTGACCATAAAGTCGGTAGAACATGTTACTGAAAGTGTGTTCATATT
This sequence comes from Schistocerca nitens, assembly GCF_023898315.1. Lineage (NCBI taxonomy): Eukaryota > Metazoa > Arthropoda > Insecta > Orthoptera > Acrididae > Schistocerca > Schistocerca nitens. The sequence continues at coordinate 915,613,579 of NC_064616.1, forward strand.
ACTAATAGTGTACTAAAAGATACTTTTAGATTCTAGACCCTAGTTATACATCAGTACCTTTTTCAAAAGTATGTTGTTCATATAGTTCAACAACAATTACCGAATTTTGTATTTTTACATTTTTTCGAGTTGGCATAAGGTATCTCCACCCCTTTGGTAATTTGCGTTGCGGAAAATGCTTTGGTACTGCTGCGGTTAAAGAGGAGTGTTCCTTGTACGACCATGATCTTTCAGCATCAGATAAGCGTGGGAAAAACCTAGATCATTGCATTTAGGTAATCTACTTTTTCAGCTTATAAATTTTGTGCTGCATAATGGTATGTGATTCCTACATGTAAAGTGACCTATATAAAATTAAACTGTTTTTGTGTTTCCTTGACAATTTACTTGTTTCAGATCAGTTCTAGCGTAGTTTGTATTGTGTAAATAACGTTAACAGTCAAGTATTTTCTCCGTGTTAATGGCAAAACGGTTACGGTTTTCATAACCTCATGCAGTGAAGGACTAAATTTTTCTTTTCTTTTTATTTTTTTTTTAAAAAGAAATAGCAGAAATGTGTTTCTCCGCTGAAAGCAGTTACTGTAGATTATCTGTTCCAATTTAACCTTTACAAAAGCAAAACTGTCTATAAATACATTTTTTTCTCTTTACGTGTTATGCTACAGGTGTGTCATTTCACTAGCTCGCTTTTTCATTTATAGGTGGTGAAGCAACTGTGGTAAACTTCGTGAAAGAAGTGTCAAGAGTCCATGGTCATGTTTCTGGCATTACATACGCCACAACAACTAAAGAACACTTCTCTAATACGTCAAAACACTTTTACAACAAATGGCTGTTTCCAAGCCGCATTGGCAGCGTCGATGGGAAACACATAAGAATTCGCAGCCACCTTCATTCCCAAAGTCAGTATTTCAGTTAAAAAAAATTCTTTTCAGTAGTTCTTTTATCAGTAACAAATGCAAAATATAGATTTATAGCGATGGATGTTTGATCATATGGACGAGGCAGTGACGCTGGAGTATTTAATAATTATGTTTTTCATCAAAAAATTGAATCACATGAACTAATTTTGTCTGAGGGTTCATTCATATCGAATACAGATGAGGAAGTGCCACATGTGTTTGTTGGGGTAAAGCATTTCCGTCAAGACCATATTTGATGCAAGCATACCCAGGGATAAATTTAATTGCTGAAAAAGCAGTCTTTATTGCGAGAGCAAGAAGAGTTATGGATTGCACATGCTGCAGTTTTTCATCAAAATGAAGAATTTTGTTGAAAGACATTGAAAATCATGTTGACAATGCAGTAGCAGTTGTAGGGCCTTCTGCTATTTCACACAATATTATTACTGATTAAGAAGGTATCGACCCAACATTTACTGCAGTCAGTAACGGATCAAGAGTGGGTACAAATATAAGTACTTCAGTAAAGTTAAATTCTTCTCCCAGAGGGGTAAGATGTATCAGAAATGCAATTTATAACTATTATAATTGTCTGCTAGTAGAAAATTTAGAATAAAGTATTTAAAGGTGTAGTTGAATGTTTTCCCTACTGACTGATATATAATCTCGCACGCTAACTAACACATATTTAAATGAACAAATCTTTGTTAGCCCTTTAATTCTTTATATCAAAGACAAAAGAAAATAAACATCTAAATTTTAACGTTACTTGATTTATATCCACGATATATCTTTTATTCTAAAATACCTCAGAAGTCTAATACTGCAATCCAAGCCTAATATGGAAAGTGTTCGTAAATATTTGTCAGCTGAAATATTTAAGATAGGCGGTTACTCCACTGAATAACCCATTTCCACAGTGTGTTCGCATACATCTACTTCACAACTTGAAATACTTGATGCATATGGACTTAACCGAATGACAAAACACTCTAGTAGCTGATAGTCAATGTGTAGTTAGTGACACATGAATTTCGTCTTGAACTACGAAACTTTTAACTGAGATGATAAAATGACTTAATCACAGTTCTATCTCCTCCTGTGTGTACTAGCTTCTGTCTACACACTTTACAATGCGTCTCAAACTACATTTTTAAGTTATTACCAAGGTACTTTAACTTGAAATGTATAAACACATATCCCAATATATCAGACCCATGGACAGGATGCATTATCATGCTCGTATAAATTATTATCGTCTCCGAATTTTTCCTCTACTGTACGCAGTACATTGCTTTAAATTTGTGTCCATATCTTTCCACATTTAGCGTTTTCTTAAGTACAATAAAGTCACCACACCTTAACCACGAAAAATACCCACACAGTAGCGCTGTCTCCTCCCTGCTTCACTGTTGGCACTAACCATGGTGGCAGGTAACGGTCTCCAGGCATTCGCCAAACCCAAACACTTCCATCGGATTCCTATAGGTATAGCGTGAGTCATCACTTCAGATCACTGTTTCTAGTCACCCACTTTCCAGTGCCGTCCCTCTTTACACCACCTCAAACATCGCTTAGCACTGACTTCAGAAATTTTATGGCTTTAGGGGGAGTTGCTCAATCGCTGACCCCATTCTTTTTAAATCCATAAGCACAGCCATTCTGCTAGCTGGACTGCTGACAGCACTCTGGAATTCACGAGTGATTCGTTCCGCTGATTTAATGCGATATTTTACAACCATCTTCTGCAATTCTTGATGGTCCCTGTCCATCAGTACATGAGGTCTGCCTGATCTTTGGGGAAGCTGAAATTGTTGCTTACTGTTTCCACTTTACAACCACATCGCCAACAGCCGACTTGGACAGCTTTAGAAGGGTTAAACATCTCTGATGGAATTGTTACTCAGGTGTCCTCCAATAACTAGTCTACGTCCGAAATCTCTCCTGACCGAATTACTGTGCTGTTACTATTTCTCTACGGACAACAATACTTCCACCTTCCTTTTACAATGGCGAGTCGCGCCGCTCGTGACATCTAGTGGCCAGTTTCGCATTAGATAGGGCTGTCTGTATCCACGTAGTGGTCTAGGGGATAGCCGGCACGGTAGCTCAGCGTGTTCGGTCAGAGAGCCGGTTGGCCTCTGTAATAAAAAAACTGAGTGGAGAGATCAACCACCGAACTTGAACAGGATGTCTTGCGACGTCCGCAACGACCAAACACAACGATCAATAATGGACAAAATGTAAAAAAAAAAAAAAAAAAAAAAAAGGGGTGGCGTCTTTGATTCATAATCAAAACGTCTTCGGTCCCGGGTTCGATCCCCGCCACTGCCCAAATTTTGATAAATAATCAGCATTGGCGGCCGAAGACTCCGGCATAAAAAGTCAGCCTCATTCTGCCAACGGCCTTGTCAAAGAGGGCGGAGGAGCGGATAGAGGTTCAGGGCACTCTCTTGTTCTTGGGGTGGGAAATTGCCCCTAAAGGCGGAAGAATCAGCAATGATCAACGATATGAGGATGCAGAAGGCAATGGAAACCACTGCATTAAAGACACGTAATGTGTATCCACAGGACATGTGGCCTGTAATTGAAGAAGTATCATGATGATCTCTCCATTGGCAAAAGATTCCGGAATAGTCCCCCATTCGGATCTCCGGGAGGGGACTGCCAAGGGGGAGGTTACCATGAGAAAAAGATTGAATAATCAACGAAAGGATAACGTTCTACGAGTCGGGGCGTGGAATGTCAGAAACTTGAACGTGGTAGGGAAACTAGAAAATCTGAAAAGGGAAATGCAAAGGCTCAATCTAGATATAGTAGGGGTCAGTGAAGTGAAGTGGAAGGAAGACAACGATTTCTGGTTAGATGAGTATCGGGTAATATCAACAGCAGCAGAAAATGGTATAACAGGTGTAGGATTCGTTATGAATAGGAAGGTAGGGCAGAGGGTGTGTTACTGTGAACAGTTCAGTGACCGGGTTATTCTAATCAGAATCGACAGCAGACCAACACCGACAATGATAGTGCAGGTATACATGCCGACGTCGCAAGCTGAAGATGAACAGATAGAGAAAGTGTATGAGGATATTGAAAGGGTAATGCAGTATGTAAAGGGGGACGAAAATCTAATAGTCATGGGCGACTGGAATGCAGTTGTAGGGGAAGGAGTAGAAGAAAAGGTTACAGGAGAATATGGGCTTGGGACAAGGAATGAAAGAGGAGAAAGACTAATTGAATTCTGTAACAAGTTTCAGCTATTAATAGCGAATACCCTGTTCAAGAATCATAAGAGGACGAGGTATACTTGGAAAAGGCCGGGAGATAAGGGAAGATTTCAATTAGATTACATCATGGTCAGACAGAGATTCCGAAATCAGATACTGGACTGTAAGGCGTACCCAGGAGCAGATATAGACTCAGATCACAATACAGTAGTGATGAAGAGTAGGCTGAAGTTCAAGACATTAGTCAGGAAGAATCAATACGCAAAGAAGTGGGATACGGAAGTACTAAGGAATGACGAGATACGTTTGAAGTTCTCTAACGCTATAGATACAGAAATAAGGAATAGCGCAGTAGGCAGTACAGTTGAAGAGGAATGGACATCTCTAAAAAGGGCCATCACAGAAGTTGGGAAGGAAAACATAGGTACAAAGAAGGTAGCTGCGAAGAAACCATGGGTAACAGAAGAAATACTTCAGTTGATTGATGAAAGGAGGAAGTACAAACATGTTCCGGGAAAATCAGGAATACAGAAATACAAGTCGCTGAGGAATGAAATAAATAGGAAGTGCAGGGAAGCTAAGACGAAATGGCTGCAGGAAAAATGTGAGGACATCGAAAAAGATATGATGTCGGAAGGACAGACTCAGCATACAGGAAAGTCAAAACAACCTTTAGTAACATTAAAAGCAACGGTGGTAACATTAAGAGTGCAACGGGAATTCCACTGTTAAATGCAGAGGAGAGAGCAGATAGGTGGAAAGAATACATTGAAAGCCTCTATGAGGGTGAAGATTTGTCTGATGTGATAGAAGAAGAAACAGGAGTCGATTTAGAAGAGATAGGGGATCCAGTATTAGAATCGGAATTTAAAAGAGCTTTGGAGGACTTACGGTCAAATAAGGCAGAACGGATAGATAACATTCCATCAGAATTTCTAAAATCATTGGGGGAAGTGGCAACAAAACGACTATTCACGTCGGTGTGTAGAATATATGAGTCTGGCGACATACCATGTGACTTTCGGAAAAGCATCATCCACACAATTCCGAAGACGGCAAGAGCTGACAAGTGCGAGAATTATCGCACAATCAGCTTAACAGCTTATGCATCGAAGCTGCTTACAAGAATAATATACAGAAGAATGGAAAAGAAAATTGAGAATGCGCTAGGTGACGATCAGTTTGGCTTTAGGAAAAGTAAAGGGACGAGAGAGGCAATTCTGACGTGACGGCTAATAATGGAAGCAAGGCTAAAGAAAAATCAAGACACTTTCAAAGGATTTGTCAACCTGGAAAAAGCGTTCGACAATATAAAATGGTGCAAGCTGTTCGAGATTCTGAAAAAAGTAGGGGTAAGCTATAGGGAGAGACGGGTCATATACAATATGTACAACAACCAAGAGGGAATAATAAGAGTGGACGATCACGAACGAAGTGCTCGTATTAAGAAGGGTGTAAGACAACGCTGTAGCCTTTCGCCCCTACTCTTCAATCTGTACATCGAGGAAGCAATGATGGAAATAAAAGAAAGGTTCAGGAGTGGAATTAAAATACAAGGTGAAAGGATATCAATGATACGATTCGCTGATGACATTGCTATCCTGAGTGAAAGTGAAGAAGAATTAAATGATCTGCTGAACGGAATTGAACAGTCTAATGAGTACACAGTATGGTTTGAGAGTAAATCGGAGAAAGACGAAGGTAATGACAAGTAGTAGAAATGAGAACAGCGAGAAACTTAACATCAGGATTGATGGTCACGAAGTCAATGAAGTTAAGGAATTCTGCTACCTAGGCAGTAAAATAACCAATGACGGACGGAGCAAGGAGGACATCAAAAGCAGACTCGCTATGGCAAAAAAGGCATTTCTGGCCAAGAGAAGTCTACTAATGTCAAATACCGGCCTTAATTTGAGGAAGAAATTTCTGAAGATGTACGTCTGGAGTACAGCATTGTATGGCAGTGAAACATGGACTGTGGGAAAACCGGAACAGAAGAGAATCGAAGCATTTGAGATGTGGTGCAATAGACGAATGTTGAAAATTAGGTGGACTGATAAGGTAAGGAATGAGGAGGTTCTGCGCAGAATCGGAGAGGAAAGGAATATATGGAAAACACTGACAAGGAGAAGGGACAGGATGATAGGACATCTGCTAAGACATGAGGGAATGACTTCCATGGTACTAGAGGGAGCTGTAGAGGGCAAAAACTGTAGAGGAAGACAGAGATTGGAATACGTCAAGCAAATAATTGAGGACGTAGGTTGCAAGTGCTACTCTGAGATGAAGTGATTAGCACAGGAGAGGAATTCGTGGCGGGCCGCGTCAAACCAGTCAGTAGACTGATGAAAAAAAAAAAAAAAAAAAAAAAAGGCTGTCTGTACAAGTTTTATCATATTCTGTTATCTGTCCTCTGAGAAGACATGCCACTAGTTTATTTGAAGCGAAACCACTACGCGTATCCGTTTTTCATTGTGACCTATCAGGACATACGTTTCGTATGGCACTGCTTGAATGCTGGCAAGCAACTAAAATTCGAATAAGAATGAACAATGACATTGTATTGTAATCACAGGCATCTTGTCTTACTATGACTGGAAGGGATCTATTAGGCAGCACAAGATTGTATTTTGTCAGATACCAGATATCATTAAGAACTCGCATATACAGTCAGGAACAAACGTATCATTCTGCGACAAGTTGAAATTGAAACTGTGAACAGACCTTCTTCGTATTCAGATTTGTCAACGAGCACAGGCTACGTGATCCCATTACCGCCGTCACTTCAACGACAAATTTCCCCAAATTTTTCGTGGGAGTTGCATCAGCTGCTATATAAAACGAAGAAATGAATAAATGTAATGAGTTGTTTTAGAATCTTGCGTTACCCGCCTGCGGCATCTAGGGGCGCATTGTTGGTATATGGGAATGGGGTCACCCGATTGCTCTTACTGAAAAAACAGGTGGCGTCACAGCAATAACTGAGAAAATATGGATTAGAGCTATCAATCGAACGGTGAAGGAGGTCTTCGTACTCGCTAAAAAGAGGCAAATAATTACTAGGGACCACAATCGAGCTATTTTAAATGGCAGTATCAGGAAGGCATTCATATCAGCTATAGAAGTGTTCAGAAATCTTGACCTGCCAGTAAACTAATACATTCTGTTGACAATAAGTATGCGTGATTCTCTTTTTCCAGAATGTCCTAGCCGACAAGGACGTCTACTTGGTTAAATGAAATAATTGTATGGCATTACTAGCCGGGGGACCCCATCTGAGGTTGTTCGACCGCCTAGCTCAAGTCCGTTTATTTGACGCCACTTCGGCGACTTGCGTATCGACAATGATGACATGATGATGAGGACAGCACATCACACAGTCCCCGAGCGGATAAAATCTCCGCCCCAGCCGGGAATCGAACCCACGCCGCCTGTATGGCATTCAGCCGCACTGACTACTCAGCTACGGAGGTGGACGTCTCTACTTCGTTGGTATGGATTGAAGAAAAAGTATTTTGTTGGCTGAGACTGGTAGACCGTATTTATGGAGACTTAACAATTCTCATCGGTCTTCAAAATTACATTCCCAAATCCCTCCCTTCCAAATCCTCCTCCTCCGTGGCCCCCGCCCCCTCTGCCCCAGGGGCCACCCTTCCTCCTCCTCCTCCTCCTCCCCCCCCCCCCCCCGCCGCCTGAGAAGCGATCCTCTTCTCAGGCGTCCATCGGGGAAACGTTCCGGACCCCAGCTTCCGAGGTCCGGCGTTCCAAAACGGACCCCGCGCGTGAGGACCTTCTTCGGGTCCAGCCCACCATCCCTGCGCCTTCTCGGACTTCCAAGAAGGCCTCCAAGAAGAAGTCTCTGTCCCCCTCTCCACCCCGGCGCGTTTCGTCTGACGCTCCATCCGTGAGTCGCTGCTCCCGGCCGTCCTCAGTTTCGCCGGGACGCTCTGCTGCCAGGCGCTCAGCTGGCCTCTCGTCGGCAAATGATGCTGCCCCTCCTACACAACCAGGGACAGCGGCCGCAGCTGGCGACAACTCGATGGACCAGGATCCGCCTCCCGCCGGTTGTAGCGTTGTTCCCTCGAAACCTGGCCCTCCGCGGCCGTCGAGGTGACCAGCTCTTCCCCCGTCTCGTTCCCCATCTTTTTTGACTAGCGATGGCCTTGTTACATTGGAACATAAGAGGTATTCGATCTAATCAGGAGGAATTACAACTGCTCCCCCGCCTGCACTGTCCGTTCGTCCTTGGTCTCCAGGAAACCAAGTTGCGCCCGACTGACCGTATTGCCTTTACCCACTATACCTCGGAGCGGTATGACCTCACCCCTGTGGACGGTATCCCAGCTCATGGTGGGGTCATGTTGCTCGTTCGGGACGATGTCTATTACCATCCCATCCCATTGACCACCCCACTCCAAGCAATAGCTGTCCGTATTACTCTTTCTGCTTTTACTTTTTCAGTTTGTACCATCTACACTCCATCGTCATCTGCTGTTAGTCGGGCTGACATGATGCACCTGATCGTTCAGCTTCCCCCGCCGTTTTTATTGTTTGGCGACTTCAATGCCCATCATCCCCTTTGGGGCTCTCCTGCATCCTGTCAAAGAGGCCCACTCTTGGCGGATGTCTTCAACCATCTCAATCTTGTCTGCCTCAATACTGGCGCCCCGACTTTCCTCTCGGACTCTACTCATACCTACTCTCACTTGGACCTCTCGATCTGTTCTACCACTCTTGCCCGTCGGTTCGAGTGGTATGTCCTTTCTGACACCTATTCGAGCGACCACTTCCCCTGTGTCGTTCGTCTCCTGCACCACACCCCATCCCCACGTCCTTCGAGCTGGAACATACCGAAAGCTGACTGGGGACTTTACTCCTTCCTGGCGACCTTTCCGGACCACGATTTTCTCAGATGTGACAGTCAGATCGAATACCTCACGGCTGTTATCATCAATGCTGCCGAACGTTCCATTCCTCGTACTACCTCTTCTTCACGTCGCATTTCCGTCCCCTGGTGGAACGAGGCTTGTAGAGACGCTATCCGTGCTCGACGACGTGCTTTACGCACCTTTCGCCGCCATCCTACGTTGGCGAATTGTATTGGATACAAACGACTCCGAGCGCAATGCCGTAGAGTCATCAAAGACAGCAAGAAAGCTTGTTGGGCCTCTTTCACCAGCTCCTTTAACAGTTTTACTCCCTCTTCTGTCGTATGGGGTGGCCTGCGCCGGCTGTCGGGCATTAAGGCCCACTCCTCGGTACCTGGGTCCGCAGCTCGTGGTCGTGCGGTAGCGTTCTCGCTTCCCACGCCCGGGTTCCCGGGTTCGATTCCCGGCGGGGTCAGGGATTTTCTCTGCCTCGTGATGACTGGGTGTTGTGTGCTCTCCTTAGGTTAGTTAGGTTTAAGTAGTTCTAAGTTCTAGGGGACTGATGACCATAGATGTTAAGTCCCATAGTGCTCAGAGCCATTTGAACCATTTGAACCTCGGTACGTGGCCTGACCTCAGGTAGTGAGGTCCTCGTTGATCCTGGGGCTGTCTCCAACGCCTTCGGCCGTTTTTTCGCGGAGGTTTCCAGCTCCGCTCATTACCACCCTGCCTTCCTTCCCAGGAAAGAGGCAGAAGAGGCTCGGCGACCTTCCTTCCACTCGCTGAATCTGGAAACTTATAATGCCCCCTTTACTATGCGGGAACTCGAACGTGCGCTTGCACTGTCCCGGTCCTCTGCTCCGGGGCCAGATGCCATTCACGTTCAGATGCTGGCACACCTTTCTCCGGCGGGCAAAAGCTTCCTTCTTCGTACCTACAATCGCGTCTGGACCGAAGGTCAGGTCCCCATGCGTTGGCGTGACGCCGTCGTTGTTCCTATACCCAAACCCGGGAAGGATAGACACCTTCCTTCTAGTTACCGCCCCATTTCTCTTACAAGCTGTGTCTGTAAGGTGATGGAGCGCATGGTTAATGCTCGGTTAGTTTGGATTCTTGAATCTCGACGGCTACTTACCAATGTCCAATGCGGTTTTCGTCGCCGCCGCTCTGCTGTTGACCACCTTGTGTCCTTGTCGACATTCATCATGAACAACTTTTTGCGAAGGCGCCAAACGGTAGCCGTGTTCTTCGATTTGGAGAAGGCTTATGATACCTGTTGGAGAGGAGGTATCCTCCGCACTATGCACAGGTGGGGCCTAGGCGGTCGCCTGCCCCTTTTTATTGATTCCTTTTTAACGGATCGAAAGTTTAGGGTACGTGTGGGTTCCGTATTGTCCGACGTCTTCCTCCAGGAGAACGGAGTGCCTCAGGGCTCCGTCTTGAGCGTAGCCCTTTTTGCCATCGCGATCAATCCAATTATGGATTGCATTCCACCTAATGTCTCCGGCTCTCTCTTTGTCGATGACTTCGCGATCTACTGCAGTGCCCAGAGAACATGCCTCCTGGAGCGCTGCCTTCAGCGTTGTCTAGACAGCCTATACTCATGGAGCGTGGTAAATGGCTTCCGGTTCTCTGAAGAGAAGACGGTTTGTATCAACTTTTGGCGATATAAAGCGTTCCTTCCGCCATCCTTACATCTCAGTCCCGTTGTTCTCCCATTCGTGGAAACAACTAAGTTTCTAGGGCTCACGTTGGGCAGGAAACTGTGTTGGTCTCCGCATGTCTCTTATTTGGCAGCCCGTTGTACACGTTCCCTTAATGTCCTCAGAGTTCTTAGTGGTTCATCTTGGGGAGCGGATCGCACTGTCCTGCTTCGCTTGTATCGGTCCATAGTCCGATCGAAGCTGGATTATGGGAGCTTCGTCTACTCGTCTGCTCGGCCATCCCTCTTACGCCGTCTCAACTCCATCCACCATCGGGGGTTACGTCTTGCGACCGGAGCCTTCTACACTAGTCCTGTCGAGAGTCTTTATGCTGAAGCTGCCGAATTACCATTGACCTACCGGCGCGACGTACTGCTGTGTCGGTATGCCTGCCGGCTGTTGTCTATGCCCGACCACCCCTCTTACGAGTCCTTCTTCGCCGATTCTCTCGACCGTCAGTACGGGTTGTATGTGTCTGCCCTGCTGCCCCCCGGTGTCCGCTTCCGTCGCCTGCTTCGACAATTGGATTTTGCCCTCCCTACCACCTTCAGAGAGGGTGAGAGCCCGACACCACCTTGGCTCCAGGCTCCGGTTCATATTTATCTCGACCTCAGCTCACTCCCGAAGGAGGGTACTCCGGCTGCAGTGTATTGCTCACGGTTTGTCGAACTTCGTGCTCGATTTGCCGGTCACACCTTTATTTATACCGATGGCTCCAAAACTGTCGATGGTGTCGGCTGTGCCTTTGTCGTCGGGGCTGCCAACTTTAAATACCGGCTCCTCGACCAATGTTCCAGCTTTACGGCCGAGCTTTTTGCTCTCCATCAGGCCGCTCAGTATGCCCGCCGCCACCGCCACCGCCATTCATCGTATGTACTCTGCTCTGACTCACTCAGTGCTCTTCAGAGCCTTGGAGCTCCCTATCCGGTCCATCCCTTGGCTCAACGGATACAGCAGTCCCTCCATTCTTTCGCTGATAATGGTTCTCCTGTCAGCTTTCTGTGGGTTCCCGGACATGTAGGAGTGCCTGGGAATGAGGCTGCGGATGCTGCAGCCAAGGCTGCAGTCCTCCTGCCTCGGCCAGCCTCCCATTGTGTCCCGTCATCTGACGTTCGTGGGGATGTTTGTAAGGGGCTTGTGTCGTTGTGGTGGGATGCTTGGTCATCCCTCCAAGGAAACAAGCTCCGGGCAGTAAAACCGCTCCCAACTGCTTGGACAACTCCCGACCATCTCGGCGAGAGGAGGTCCTTCTGACCAGGTTGCGGATTGGGCATTGCCGGTTTAGCCACCGCTACCTGCTCTCCGGTGACCCAGCCCCGCAGTGCCCTTGTGGTCAGGCATTAACAGTGCGCCATGTTTTATTGTCGTGTCCCCGCTTTAGTCAATCTCGTGTTGTCCTGTCCCTGCCATCTACTTTACCGGATATTTTAGCTGATGACGCTCGAGCAGCTGCTCGTGTTCTGCGTTTTATAACTTTGACTGGCTTGTCCAAATTCATCTAACCTTTTTACTTATTTTATCTACATCTTTGTTAGGTCTTTCTGGTGTCCCCCCCTCCCCTTGAGTTTTACTAGATTCCCTGTGCTCTAACAACAGTGACTGGGCGCTAATGACCTCAGTAGTTGAGCGCCCTTAAACCCCACAAAAAAAAAAAAAAAATTCAAATCACATTGCTGCCCAAGCACAAAGTGATGGGATACCTTGGCTATCTGAATTTGGTCGATTGCAACCGAAATGGAAGATCTGGATGCATTTTCTTCCAGGGTGGTTCGGAGGCATACACTCACGCATTAGAAGAGCGTATGTTGCCTATCGTTTGATCTCTCTATCCAGCATGGAGAAGACTAACTTCCACTTCACCATACCAGCATACCAGCACGGTAGCTGATAGAGACACAGAAGTAAGGGCATCGGGATGACCCGCAAAGTCTCTAGCTTATTCGGCATAGATGGTTCGATTCTGGGAGCTGCGTCAGAAAACTTGAGAGGATCTCCAGAATCATGTGGGAAAGCGATAGCCGACGTCGACATGATGGTAGCTTCTTTCTTTCTACCACCTGTCGGAGAATCAACGACGTGTTGCACAGCGAACTACAATCGTAACGGCGTTAAAAATAAAAGAAGCACTTTGCTTCCTAATTTCATCATTTATACCATTATTTCTTTACTCCTTTGTCGTGAAATCACGCAGTAATTCTCACAACTATAGAGTCGCAACAATACTGATCACTGAGGATAAATAACTGCTCTTCAGTTTATAATTTTTAAAACTTTTTCCATTTTTATCATCGTTTCATAATGACGGTCATCAAAGACGACTTTTCTCTCTGTGTATATACAATCATGTTTTGATGTATCGATCCACAGAAAAAATAATCTTATTCACTGGGTAGTCATTTGTAATTTGCAACTTTTCATTTCATCTCACTATAACCAAGCCAACAATTGAGAAGTTCTTGATCCAACCCACACAGTCACCCGCATATCAAATACGTAAAACAGTCATTTGCTGTCAGCGGAAAACTCCACCAACCAGTCAGTTTTATGAATTATTTCTCGTAAAACCATTATCAATCTTGAGGGGTAAGGAGTATGATATCCTCCCATCTTGAGGTTACATTAATTGAAAAAAAAATTTTGTAGTAAAGAGACGAGTCTTTTCTAACAAGCATGTTATATGAATATTTCAACCTGAAACTAATCCGTTTGTTGTCTGACTGAGTCAGTCCATGAGGTACTAATTTCCGCCACTCCGAGGAACAGAATGAATGTAGTACTTGACATAGTGACAGAAAAAATTGCAAAACACAAGTAGTTAGCTTCTTTTATATCTTCTTCTAGAACTTAGATGCTCTCCTTGTGGGGGTGATTTATGAGCAGTTTTTTATTTTTACTACAACAGTAAGAGCCGCCACATAGAGAAATTTTCTAGCGAGAGCGACTTCTGATTGCGGTCGTCCCTCACGCCTTGGGACGGTGGCGGCTCAGCGTGCCTGGGTGTTGCCGGTAGGAGGACTCTTCATCTATTGCGAGGGCGCCCAGTCGGTTGTTGTTGTTGTGTTCTTCAGTCCGAAGACTCGTTTTATGCAGCCCTCCATGCTACTCTATCCTATTCGAGCCTCTTCATCTCCGGGTAACTATTGCAACGTACATCCTTCTCAACTTGCTTCCTGTATTCATCTCACGGTCTCCCTCTACGGCTTTTACCCCTACACTTCCCTCCAGTACTAAACTGGTGACCATTGGGTATCTCAGAAAGTGTCCTATCATCAACTGATCCCTCCTTTTGCTCACGTTGTGCCACAAATTTCTTGTCTCCCCAACTCTGTCGAATGCCTCCTCATTAGTTATGTTAGCGACCCATCTCATCTTCAACATTCTTCTGTATTACCACATTTCGAAAGCTTGTGTACTCTTTTTGTCTAAACTGTGTTATCGTCCATGTTTCACTTCAATACATGGCTACATTCCAGAGTAACACCCTCAGAAAAGACTTCCTAACACTTAAATATATATTCGATGTTAAAAAATTTCTCTTCTTCAGAAATGTTTTTCTTGCCACTCCCATTCTACATTTTATGTCCTCTCTACTTCGGCCATCATCAGTTACTCTGCTTCCTAAATAGCAAACCTTATCTAGTACTTTTAAGTGTCTCGTTTCCTAATCTAATTACCTCAGCATCACCTGATTTAGTTCGAATACATTCCATTATCCTTGTTTTGCTTTTGTTCATCTTACATCCTCCACTCAAGACACTGTCCACTCCGTTCAACTGCTCTTCCAAGTCCTTGCTTTCTCTAACACACTTAGAATGTCGTCGGCAAACCTCGATATTTTTCTTTCTTCTCCCTGAACTTTAATTCCTACACCAAATTTTTCGTTGGTTTCCTTGCCGCAGTGGTAACACCGGTTCCCGTCAGATCACCGAAGTTAAGCGCTGTCGGGCTGCGCTAGTACTCGGATGGGTGACCATCCGGTCTGTTGAGCGCTGGTGGCAAGCGGGGGGCACTCAGCCCTTGTGAGGCCATCTGAGGAGCTACTTGATTGAGAAGTAGCGACTCTGGTCTCATAAACTGACATACGGCCGGGAGAGCGGTGTGCTGACTACATGCCCCTCTATATCCTCATCCAGTGACGCCTGTGGGCTGAGGATGACACGACGGCCGGTCGGTACCGTTGGGCCTTCCAACGCCTGTTCGGACGGAGTTAAGTTTTTTTTCCTGCTTGTTCGTGGTACACATTGAATAACATAGGGGATAGGCTACAACCCTTTCTAACTGCCTTCTCAACCACTGCTTCCCTTTCATGCCTCTCGACTCTTATAACTGCCGTCTCGTTGCTGTACAAGCTGTAAACAGCTTTTCGCTCCCTGTTTTTTTACCTCTGCTACCTTCTGAATTCTAATGAGAGTATTCCAGTCGACATTATGAAAAGCTTTCTCTAAATCTACAAATTCTATAAACGTAGGTTTGTCTTTCCTTAACCTATCTTCTAAGATAAGCCGTAGGGTTGGTATTCCCCTGCGTATTCCTACTATTCTCCGGAATCCAATCTGATCTAACAGCTTTCCCATTCTCCTGTACAGAATTCATAATAGTATTTCGCAGCCGTGACTTATTAAACTGGTAGTTCGGTAATTTTCGCACCTGTCAGCAACTACTTTCTTTGTAAACGGAATTACTGTATTGATCTTGAAGTCTGCTGTTATTTCGCCTGTCTCATACATCTTGCACAATAGTTAGAACAGTTTTGTCACGGCTGACTCTCCCGAGGGTATCAGTAGTTCTGACGGAATATCATCTGCCCTTGGGGCCTTGTTTCGACTTGATCTTTCAGAGGTCTGTCACATTCCTCTCGGAGTGTGATATCTCCAGTTTCATACATTTCGAATATTCTGGGGTGAGGAACCACTGCGGGAAGTCACTTCTCACGCCATGAGGTAGCGACTGTCTGCCACCTCGCTTGCTCGTCACCCAATTAAGGCGCGTTCTTGGCTTTCCTCAACGGGAATGGCTGGTTGGTTATTTCGAGTCTTTCTCTTAAGAGTGGGAATTGCAGTGGCGATCTCGTCTCATGTCGTTGGGCGACAACAGGCCAAGCACCTCACTGGTCGATGCTAGTCTAGGTGCATTTTTTCTCTGCCGAAATGTAAGAAGGAGAGAGAGGCAAAGTTTTTGATCACTGTGGTACTGAAATCTGATTAAAGTGGTGGTTCGGTAAGTGGGTGCTTCTCTCTGGTTGTTGACTTGGACCGAAAGCGCAAAGAATGTACTCGTAGTTTTAATTGTGCTTCGGTTGATTTTGGGATCCTCACTGTCACCTTTGTTTTGTTTAGCACCATGTTAATGATCTCCCTGATTCCAGATTTGCGAGTGACCTTTATCTAAGTGAATCTCTGTGCACATGCCACATGTTTGCTCATTACAGTTCCAAGTGGGTATCACTGATTCCTTAGCACGTCTGATTAGCACCGTCCTCTCACAGCACGCTCATTGCTGTTATTTCTGCACTATCAGGGAATTGGATTCGAACGTGATCCCTGTAGACAACGTTTTTCGTTTAGCTTCTCCCGTACCCTGCAACCGACTCATAAATGTCGAAAGTATGATCAGTAAAACTTGATACCTTCCCATGTACATCGCCTTTTTTGTATGTGAATTTTCTTTGTATTCAGTTTTCTATGTGCGTGGTTATTGGAGGAAATAAACTGGGCCCACCCAGCGTCAATCATTAAATCGACAAGTGACATGGATGCTCACAACTGGCGTCTTCCAAACACTGATATGCCTTTATCCAGCAAAAATGTAAAAGAATGGTATGTCAGACTCAGTAGACGTTGTTTCCGCACGTTATGTAAAAGTTCAGTTTCGGAAGAGAAAATTTTTGACCCTCGCCTGCAGGTGAAGCTCAGGCTGGAGGCCGTGACCTTCGTGTATTCAGTGACGATCTTTTATTAAACAACTATCTCTCCTGCCTTGCGATAGCCACACCTGGAATCGATAGTGGACCCCTACATCTGGAAAAAAAATCACATAATAATCAGAAGGCAAAATTTACCCACTTTAACCTCGGGAGATCTAAGACTGGGATAATCAGCACAATTTTATTCGGTGTTCTACTGTATGCTGACACAACCATGCACTGAATTTGCTTTCGGGAGGAAGACCGCTAAAATCCACGTCCAGCCGTTCAGATTTTGGGGTTTCCGTGATTTCCCTTAATTGCTCCAGGCATATGCCAGGATGTTTCCTTTGAAAGGGTAGGGCCGATTTCCTTCCGCATCCTTCCCTAACCCAGGAGATGAAAATGTTTTCGTTTGAGGGCGTTGCTACAGCGTATATACAACGTAGCGCGGCTCCGATGCGGGTATATAAGCACCGACATGCAGCAGCCTAGGGATTAGTGTGTCATTCGTGTGTTTCCATCGAGCGTGTACTGAATATGGCAAAGTGAACTATGCCAAAGTTGTTACCATATGCGTCCAAACAGAACCAAAGTGTCGTTATTCTTTTCTTGGCTGCCGGAGGACAAACACCGGTAGACATCCATGGGAGGATGAAGATGTGTATGGACCTGCATGGCTGTCGAAAATCACCGTTTTGGTATGATGTACCGAGGGGTGCTGCTGCATAATGATAACGCACGTTTCCATATCGGAAATATCGTAACGCAGAAGTTATAACAACTCAGTTAGATGACACTCGACCGCCCACCCTATAGTTCTGATCTCTCCCCATGCGATCGTAACGCCTTCCGTCCCTTAGAAAGATTCCTGTCGGATGAGGAAGTGCAGCACGCAATTAGGGACTTCTTCACGCAGCATGACACGATGTTTTACCAAACAGGTGAATTCAACCTGGTGCCTCGATGGGATGATTGCCTCAATACTCAAGGTGACTTTGCCTGTTTTTCATGCCGATTCTGGACTGTACGACCTTCGAAAGTGAACTTTTTGATCGCCCCTTACAGGAGAGGCGTTCAATAACTAATGTTACAGACTTTTTCTCAGCCTATTTCGGATGAAAAAGTACGGAATTCGTTGTGGGTTATTGTGAAATTTTCCTACTTCAGCTCCTATTGTGTCATAAAGTTCTGACAGGTGGCGGAGTTATACGTACCCTCAAAAATGGCTTCTGTAATGGAATTGCGTTCCAAGCAGAGAACTGTGATTGAGTTTCTTTGGCAGAAAACCAGGGTGTTGCAGATACTCATAGGCGCTTGCAGAATGACTACGGAGACCTGGCAGTGAACAAAAGCACGATGAGTCGTTGGGCGATGCGTCTGTCATCATCGCAACAAGGTCCGCAAACCTGCCGATCTCGTGATCTCTCAACCTCTTCAGCACGTTCGTCACCACAAAAATGAGGCGCATTTCCCCTCTCCTTGACAATGCAAGGCCTCAGAAAACTCTGCGCACCCGAAAGGAGTTCATAAAACTTCACTAGACTGTTCTTACTCAACCACCCTACAAACCGGATCTCGCACCTTCAGACATCCATCTGTTTGGCCCAATGAAGGAACCACTCCGTAGGAAGGAGTACGTGGGTGATGGGGAGGGTATTGATGCAGCGGGCTGGGGCTGGGGGCTGTTTTGAGGGAAGAGACCAAACTGCGAGGTCATCGGACTCATCGGTTTAGGGAAGGACGGTGAAGGAGATGCAGCGGGACTTTGGCTGCCATGTCGACTAGTAGAATGGTACCATGCGGGCATACAGGCCCTCCTAGTATGGTGGCGTAAGGCCGTTGCATTGAAAAGAGATTCTGTTGAAAAACAGGGTTTTGTAGCCAAAAGACTGCGGAATAATATGGTGTATTGGAATTGTAAATAAAATCAACTGCTGTCAGAAATGAAAAATGTGTTGCATTACTTACTGAACGCCCCTCGTACAAGATTGTACCTTAGATGAGTGTCTTTGAGATCTATTTAGGTAAGATAGGAGAATGAAAAGAAGGTACGTCTCAAAAAACACTCCAAGGAACTCGTCCGATCACAAAAACGTATTTGTTACATTGAAGTATACTTGAGTACGGATACCACTAATTATGTAATCAGTGCGGAATAAGAAATTCTTCGTAAAATCGATCGGTGGCGCGGAAAAAGAAAGTAGATGTGGTGATTAGTAAATGACTCCCTGCGGGGCTCGTTATAAAGTTGAATACCATCAAACTGAAAACCGTTAACGCGATGAATCGATGGGGCGCAAGGATCCATTGTCGGTAATTAAGTCGAGAAGTGACCGCAGTGGTCTCCGAGCCGATACAGAGCACCAGGGACTGTCTCCCCACACACACGTCTCCCGAAATGATTTCGAATAAAACAAACGACTACTGCCCGCCAGAAAGTTGTAGTAATTGGTTTTGTGAATTCCGATAAACGAGCGGGCGCCTACAATAAGAAAAGCGCGCAGGCCGGCTATGTAGCCGAGGAAAACAAGCATCGGTCGTTAAAGCAATGACCCGACTGATGACCCGTCTTCTTGTTTACTGGCCGGCCCGGTCAATAAGAGAGGGGGGAGGGGGGTAAAAACTGGGCGGGCCCGGAGCTGACGCGGCGGAACCGCCCCGCTCCAAAATAGCAAATATTGCACAAAACTGTCTCTCGTTTTGCAAGGGGAATTAGCGGCCGGCGGTTTTCCATGCAAAGCATTCCTTGGTGTGTTGTAAGGCTTACCCCCAATACAAGGGTGGGGACCCCACGTGCTGGCCGCGGACGCACGATAAGTGCTCCGCCCTTCATCAACATAACGAACGGCTGCTCGTTACGGAAACCGTTAAATAATATCTGCCGCATTCCTTCCACGCACTCCCCACTGAGCGCTCCTCCTTTTTTAGCGGAAGTGAGTGCGTGGACTGCTGCCTTTGTCGCCGACGCGGTACACGTGCTGAGGAAATATCACGGATTGAGTCGCACAGACACAGGCAGTCATACCACTCACCTTACAGTAAATGCACTACACACGATTCACTGAATCATTTAAGTGTCACCACCAAGAACAAGTATTTTCTTCAAATAAAAGAAAAAAAAACGTTAACAAGATTGTGCAGAACAGCCAAACAGAGTCGGGTGTAATGTCTTCATGTCTTCTACACGTACATCTACAATGAGGTGACAAAAGTCATGGGATAGCGATATGCACACACATAGATGGGGATAGTATCGCGTACACAAGGTATAAAAGGGCAGTACGTAGGCGGAGCTGTCGTTTGTACTCAGGTGATTCATGTGAAAAGGTTTCCACGTGATTTTGGCCACACGACGGTTACTAACAGACTCTGAACACGGAATGGCCGTTGGAGCTAGACATATGGGACATCTCATTTCGGAAATCTTTAAGGAATTAAGTACTCCGAGAATATCACATTTCAGGCATTACCTCTCACCACGGACAACGCAGTGGCCGACGGCCTTCACTTAACGACCCAGAACAGCGGCGTTTCCTAACACATAAGCAAGACTGCGTGAAATGGCCGCAGAAATCGATGTGGGACGTACGACGAACGTATCCGCTAGGAGAGTGCGGCGAAATATGGTGGTAATGGGCTGTGGCAACAGACGAGCTACGCGAGTGCCTTTGGTAAAAGTAGGAAATCGCCTGCACTACTTGAAAACCGTGGCCTGGTCGGATGAGCCCCGATTTCAGTTGGTAAGAACATATAGTGGGGTTCGGGTTGGGCGCAGAACCTCAGACGCCATAGACCCTCTGATCCTCTGATCCAACTGAACCGATCACTGATCGGAAATGGTTATTTTCGGCTACTTGAGAAACCATTTGGATCCAAACAACGATGGAATTTTTATGGATGACAATGCGCCGTATCACCAGGTTACAATATTCGCAATTGGTTTGAAGAACATTCTGGACATTTCGAGCGAATGATTTGGCCATCCCGGTCACCCGACATGAATTCCATAGAAGATTTTGGGACATAAGTAATGGTCATTTCGTGCAGAAAATCCTGCACCGGCAACACTTCCAACAATTATGGACGGTTATAGAAGCAGTATGGCTCAATATTTCTGCAGGGGACTTCGAAAGACTTGTTGAGTCCATGCCACGTCGAGTTTCTGCACTACGTCGGGAAAAAGTAGGTCCGACACGACGTTAGGAGGTATCTCATGACTTTTGTCACCTCAGTGAACATCAGTACCCTGTAGGCCACAGTTCTACGTGTTTCAGATAGTACATAATGCACCAGTCTCATTTCTCCCCATACGCAGATGGTAAAGGGGTAGAAAGATTGTCGATACACTTCCGTATGAGCCCGATTTTCCCTAATTTTAGCGGCATAGTCGTTATGCATTAGACGTATTGGTGTAAATATATGTTTCATACCTCATTTTAGAGCATGGGATTTGGAACTGTATAAGTAAGGCTCTCTGCAACCCAGAATAAGTTTTGCAAAGTTCCCAGATGAAATTGACTAACCGACACACTCCAGCTCATTACAGAAACCTGTGACTAATCGTCCAGCTCTTCTTTGACTCTTTACTATCTCTACCATTAATTCAAGATCATAAACGACCACACCGACGAACAAAACATATGAGGTCGTTAGACACGGAGCACAATCTCGCATTCAGAAGGAATCGGGAAGAAATTCGGACTTGCTGTTTCAAAGTAACCACTCCGGTATTAACTTCAAGCGATTTATGGACATCAAGGACAATCTAAAACTGGACGACTTGACGGGGCTTGAACCGGCGTCACTCCGAATACGAGTCCAGTGTCATACCATTCCGCCAACTCCCACAATTACAGTCTATGCTCCGTCACTAATCGCGTCGTCGTCGACGGGACGTTACGTTGTGATTGTCCTTATCACAAAAAAAGAACATACCTTTCCTCAGGATACACAAACAATGAAACAAGACATCTTATTCCAGATTAATTTCGTATAAGGATTTGCAAACAATTGCATTAGTTGTGTTCTGCATTTGAGTGGAGCTGAAATACTGTATGCAGTAATTTATGGATAAAAAGAGAGGGGAGGGGGAATTCCTTTTCAGTAAATAGGAAAACTTAATCCTTCCATATAAGTACATCTTCAAACTTCCGTGTGTTCGTAAGGATGGCTCAAAAGTTTTGAATACCCACGAGGTAGCTAATGCGACCTGTTTTAAAAAATCAGAGTGAAGCTCTAAATAACTAGTGACAGGATTGCTCAATCAGTAGAAGGCTGATCCGACTCTCCAAGGACGCCAATAGTGAATAAAATTATGCACAATTGATTTACCGATAACATTTCTATACGACAGAACATACAATACAACATGTCAAAGATACACTGTCCTAAGAGTAAACAAACAGTCTCTCACTTGCCAGAAGTACATCACTCTGTGACATCCTCCCCACCCTGGTCGACCTCCAAAGGTACGGCCAGCAGCACAGGACGACTAATAATGTGACCTTCTGGTGTCCGGAGTATTATCGTCCTTACCCTGCCGTCTCTTCCTGGTAGTACCTTTTCTATCCTGGGCTTCTTCCACATCTGTCGCGGACGAAGGTCCTCTTGGATCAGCACGATGTCGCCAGGGCGAAAGGGGATGACTCGTTCCGATGGGCGTTTAACTTCATGGTAGTTCCGGAGCTCCAATAGGTATTCTTTAATCCAACAGTTCCAAAAAATGGCACACAGTTGCTTTCTCAGTCGGAATTCCTTTGTTACATTCGTGTTCGCTGAAGGCTCTGGTCCCGTCGGAATAGTCGTAAGTTTTTCTCCCGTCAGAAAATGGGAAGGTGTGAGTGCATCAGAATCATCTCCTGGTGTGATGGGCCTGGAGTTCACCGCGGCTTCAATACTGATCAAGGTGGTGTTCAGTTGTTCCTCAGTGAGCTTTGGGAGTCCCAATACCTTCCGTAGGCATCGCTTTATAGTGCCCACCATTCTTTCCCACCATCCTCCCCACCAAGCCGCCCGGGAGACAATGAATTTCGAAGTAATACCGTGATGGGCGAGGAACTGATAAGTTTTTGTGATGGTTAATGCCTTCCTTTCGTAGAAGATGGACTGATACGTCTAGGATGGTTCAAATGGCTCTGAGCACTATGGGACTCAACTGCTGAGGTCATAAGTCCCCTAGAACTTAGAACTACTTAAACCTAACGAACCTAAGGACAACACACACATCCATGCCCGAGGCAGGATTCGAACCTGCGACCGTAGCGGTCGCGCGGTTCCAGACTGTAGCGCCAGAACCGCTCGGCCACCAGCGGCCGGCATACGTCTAGGAGGTCGACTGCAGTGCACTAGCTTAAATAGGGAACAAAAACATCCTGTACTCCTTGACGGTTCCCACCACTTCACTCAATTGATTATTCGAGACACACACATCCGCCTCCATCACCTTAGTGTTCGTTCTGTACTATCCAAACTGCGAACCGAATTTTGGATCCTTAGAGCTCGTCAGGCCATCAAAAAAATCCTACACTCATGACTCGCATGCAAGATCTTGAAGACTCCACGAGGGCAACAGATCAAGGCACCGCTGCCACCTGAACGAGTTTCGCCTGCCAAACCATTTGCTGTAACCGGAATAGACTTTGCTGGTCCACTATTCATCAAAGTGGGAAAGGAAACGCACAAGTCATGTGTCACTCTTTTCACTAGTGCTACCTCACGAGCTGTACACCTCGAGCTCTGTACAGACTTATCAACGGACATGTTTCTTATGGCACTTCAGCGATTCGCCGAAAGACGCAGACTACCCCATACGCTATATACAGATAACGCGAAAATATTCCACGCCACGAATATGGAACTAGCCCAACTTTGGAAGGCATTAACCACCACAAAAAGTTATCAGTTCCTCGCCCACCACGGTATTACATGTCATTTTAGTCGGTTACAACTGCCGCCAGGGTATAAAACTGGGATGCACTGCGATTAGTGGTAAGTGAGCTCTACGGAGGCTTACGTGAGAGAACGTTAGCACTGACAGAGACTGAAGTCTGCATGTGGCCAGTTGGTCGAATTGCGCAGTATCTAAGCGAGTAAAGCGTTAGGATGTGACAGTATCCATACGCTGGACTCGCTTGGAACCACGCGAAACATACAACAATCACCTCACATATGGACCTGCCATCCAGACACACTACAGCACCCCGTGTCATCCCTCGTCATTGGCCGAGGACTTGCAAAGCTGGGCTTCTGAATCGCCGTCCCACGAATAGACTGCCGTTAGCAGCACAGCAAAGACGGCTGTTTTTGGAGCGGGGCCGTACCTGTGGAACATGACTGCTGATGGATGGCGTCGTATGATTTTCACTGAAAAACTTCGATTCTGCACTACCTCCGACGACCGTAGTCTGCAACCATGGCAGCATCAAAGGGAGAGGGCACATTCTGCCAGCGTTCTGGAGATACACTTGTGTTATCCTTAGCGTTATGGTGTGGAGAGCTTCGGGGTCTGACTTCAGATCAGGGAATTACGACGGCACATCGGTGCGTAACAGACATCCATCGTCCTGTGTTAGTTCTCATGAGACAATATCCTGGTACCATCTTTCAAAATGACGATTCTTGTCCACACAAAATTTGTGTTTGCATGAACTAACTGCAAGATGGTGAGTTAACTCTGTTGGCCAGCAGGCTCCCCTAACCAGTCCCCTGATCAGGACACGGGTGGAACAGGCTTGGACACGAACTCTATCCCAGTGATAATATTCATGACATTTATGTTACAATAGTTGTGTGCCAACATACTTCAGAATATGATGCAATGACTGTATGACACGCTTCGAATTGCGTAAATGCAAGAAAATGCAACATCTTACAAACAAAGCGATCTTACTGCCAATTACGCTGCACATTTAGCCTCACTAACTGAAGTAAAACCAAATAACAACAAATCAACACGTCATGTTTAATTTCTCCTCTTCCTCTCCTTCTGGGTGCCTAACGTCTTTTGTCGGCGGGTGCAATATAAAAGCTCACGCAGAGGCGATCAGTGCACTCCTCTCGGCAGAATCCCAGGTGCGTTCAGTTTAATTGATGGTATGTGTACTTCGCTTCCAAAGACGTATATGATCTTCTCCATGTACCTGTATAATTAACTAATGCAGACTAATCGTATCATTTCACTATACGTATATTTCCTCTACTCTAAAGTACCACCGCTAGATCGAAATGTTGTTCTGTTGCTAAGACAGACGTATCGTCTAACTAGCTTCTTGTTGAACTAGTACCAGCGTGTACAACAACTCTTCAGTCAAGATTAATTTTCACCTCATAGCGCGTCCAATAGCATTGCTCTTGAGCTGATGTTATACCATTGCTTTGTGACAGGCAGATAGAAGAGCTGCCAGTTTGGGACGGTTAGTTCTGTACCGTAGACTGAGAAGAATATTTTGGGTGGTATGGCTCCACACAAGATGTTGCTTTCCAGGACTGAACCCTAAAAGTAAATGCCTAATGAGAGGCATGTTACAGCCTAAATTAACCGACTGGTACTGGCCAAATTAATCGACTTCAACAGCTACTTACCTCGCAGCGTTTGCGTGGCAATAAGCACACGACGGCTGCAGCTTCTCTTGAACGCTAGAACTACACTACCTTCCAAAAGTTGCGCATAACAATAAAATGAAAACACACTCGCTCGAAAGAATGCTAAAAGGATACAGAACAATGTGAAGCTTCCACAAGACAGTTGACACAATATCATTATCAAGATCATTGATTAGCCAAATTTATCGGTTAACTTACCGCATCAGATTCGAATAAAATCTCAAGCTCTCGATGATAACATCCAATATCGACGTTTCAGGCTAAGACAGACTTTCATGAAACTGGTGAAGTTCCCACTGTTATGTATAGAGGACAAATGGTTCAATTGGCTCTGAGCACTATGGGACTTAACTTCAGATGTCATCAGTCCCCTAGAACTTAGAACTACTTAAACCTCACTAACCTAAGAACATCACACACATCCATGCCCGAGGCAGGATTTGAACCTGCAATCGTAGCGGTCGCGCGGCTCCAGACTGTAGCGAGTAGAACCGCTCGACCACTCTGGTCGGCTATAGAGGTCGGTATATGACGTCACGTAGAGGTGTCGCCCTCTGTGCCCACAGATTACGTTTGCTCTCGCCGTTTAACGTCGATTGGAGGCTGTAAAATACGTATATGATGTGAAACTTCCTGGCAGATTAAAACTGTGTGCCCGACAGAGACTCGAACTCGGGACCTTTGCATTTCGCGCGCAAATGCCCTACGTATATGATGTATTCACGTGTACGTTCCATTCACTGTCAAGTGTATAAATAGTGTCTTTGTTAAATTTGCTGTAACACCGTCAGATTTCAACAGGTTCGCTAAACATAGAGTTCCAGTGTTTCGAAGCATGGACTGG
This sequence comes from Schistocerca nitens, assembly GCF_023898315.1. NCBI lineage: Eukaryota > Metazoa > Arthropoda > Insecta > Orthoptera > Acrididae > Schistocerca > Schistocerca nitens. The sequence goes on from NC_064616.1 coordinate 915,639,626, forward strand.
AGTCCTCTTCTGTTTACACATAATCTCGTGTTTATTCGGCCACGTCTGATTTTCAGAATTTCCGTATTTAACGTGAAGTTGACATTCAGCACAGCGATCGGCAGTAGACGTCTTCATATAAATGATGCTATACACGCAGAGAACATTAGAAATAGCTTCAACTCTCGCGAAGTGTTTGTCTCTGACAGGTCACAATTTATCTTTAAAATTTGTGGGTAGCTGGAAGATAGGTTTGAATCCTTGCTGTTTGAGATGAGACGGGAGGAAAAGTGGCTCGAAAAATCGATTTTTAAATTTTTGAGTATTTCTATGAAATACCCGCTATTTCGTGAGTTATGATGATTTTCCCGACGCTCTGTGCGATCTGGCATTCAAAGGCCACGCCTTCGTTCTTGCACAGGTTTCTTTTATTACTTGTACGTTACTTCCTGCTTCTATCGTTTTCTCGTGTCAAGGTTTCCTAACCTGTACATATCATCGATACTCATCATTCTGATCGTGTTTGTTATTGTTTTCGAGCGCTATTGCTTGTACTTAGCGAAGTTTGTTGCGAGTGAAGAAAGTGTTGATATATATTCCCTCTGGTTTCGCACGTTTTCATAAAAATGTCACGAATAAAGAAATTCTCGCGTAAATTAAAATTCAGAGTAAATAAATTCGTAAAGGTAAATGAGGTAAATGGGTCAAGGTAACAAAGAATTATAGATGTAAAGATAATCAGCACCTCATGAGAGAAACTGCAGTGTCTTGAAGCAGTTTCCTCTCTGTCATCTTGTCGAGATCAACACTCATTTGGAAATATTGTGGTGAATCTTAGCATGCTCAGTGATGTCATTTCCAGAAATAATGTGTGCAGAATATGTGGATTGAATCGTACAAAATTGTGGTGCAGCTGCTATAGCAATGACATCAGAAATGGCAAAGAATGATTTGTATTAGAATAACATGAGGCTAAATTCTTCATTTGTATGGTCGTAGTGCCCTCAGTTGCTTTATAATTCTTGAGAGTATTTTTGGTCTGTCGTTGCAACTACAAAAAGTGCGTGATTTTTTCACCAGACGTGTTTCGCTTTATTGAGTTAAAGCCACTGATGATGCTTTGCAACGACAGACCAAAAATACCCTCAAGAACATGAAGCTAGTTTATGGTCTCAGATGTTTTGGTAAAGAGATGGAGGCAGGCAAATTCGTTATGTGCATTACTTGACATTCCAAATCCACCTGCAAAATTTATGACGTACAATAAAATTATTCGAACTGCTGTTGCTGAAATTTGTAACATCTCAATCAAGGAAGCAGCTGAAGAGGCACTCTTGGAGAGTGATGACTATGAAAGCGCTGGTATTTGTGCATGTTTTGATGACAGCTGTTAGAAACGTGGTCACACTTCACTAAATGGTGTCGTAACAGCTACATCATTTGATAGAGGCAAGGTAATTGATGTAGAGATTCTAAGTAAGTACCGTAAAACTTGTGGCATTGAAACTGAGAAAGAGGATGAACATAACTATCAGATGAATTATACTACTCCAAGTGGTGGGATGAAAGTAACTGGAGTTTCAGGGTTTTTAATCGTTCAGTGGCGAACAGAGGTGTCAGATACATACAGTATTTAAAGGACGACTACAGCAAGACTTATGACCGGATATGTGCAGACTAACCCTATGGTCCTAACGTCACAGTTTCTAAATTAGAACGCATTAGGCATGTCCAGATGAGAATGAGGTTCAGGTTGAGAAGATTATTAAAAGAAAAGTAAAAAATAATATTGGAAGATGATAAGAAGATACATGGTAAAGGTCGCCTGACAAATGTTGAAATAGACAGATTATAGAATTGCTATGCCTCGGCGAACTTATAGCTCTCTTAAGAAAGCCGCGCGGGGTAGCCATACGGTCCAAGGCGCCTCACTGTCATGCGGCCGTATTAAAAACCTATCGTCTATTTAACAGAAGTTAAATGGACGGAGGGACGGGAGAGTGCCCGGCTGTATGTAGTGGACGCTCTTCAAAATCCTTCATGAAGAATTTAGCAACAGCTGATGACAGTTGGAAACACATTCCTGTCCCTCACTCATTCCATGATAATTTCCAGTGTGTAAAAATACTTTGTCATCGAGACGCGTTGAAAAATGAAAAAGTGACCAGCCAGTATGTCCAATATAATCTTTTACTAGTACTTTAGCGAACAGGAAGCCCATATGAAGGATGACTGTGATTTCATATGGGCATACCTGCGTTTGCTATATAGTTTCTACAAACATTTGAGATGTTAACAGTGACTGACCGAGAGCGCCGGTACACGTAAACAAATGAAAAGCGCGGTAAATCCATTCCAAAACAACAAAACGATTAATATGGGGTATGTTTACCCGTAGGATCCACGTATGCTTGGCAAATGCGTGGCAGCCGCTCTATGAAATCATTCACGTGTTCTAATAGTAAAAGAATAAAATGTTTCTCATTCTTAGCCAGTGCTGCATCAACTACGGATATAAGTGTAATCTACTCTCTGTAGGCGAAGCAGACTGGAGTAGTCAGCAGTGAGAGAATGGATCAAGAAAGATGTAAGCTGAGGTTTATTGTCATCAATGATATGCATAGAAGATGCAATGAGAGAAGTAAAGCACTAACTCGTGTGGAAATTTTCAGCGCTGATGACATAGCAGCGAACAGAAATTTGAGTCGACTGTTATAGACACTAGCTATAATATAAACACGCACAAGAAGAAAACTAGGATAGCAGTGTGCGAATGGCGGACGATTAAATGTTTAGCTATGAAAAAAAATCTCTTGAAGAAGAGGGTGAGTTGTGTTGTCTTGGAAGTGGAAGAAATCAAGAAGTGAGATTTAATAATTAACTTTCTGGGGTGAGAAGCTCCTGTTGACGCTTCTTCCGTGTTTGCGAATTAAATTTGTGTTTCTAAAAAATGGTTCAAATGGCTCTGAGCACTATGGGACTTAACATATGTTGTCATCAGTCCCCTAGAACTTAGAACTACGTAAACCTAACTAACCTAAGGACATCACACACATCCATGCCCGAGGCAGGATTCGAACCTGCGACCGTAGCGGTCACGCGGTTCCAGACTGAAGCGTCTGTAACCGCACGGCCACAACGGCCGGCTGTGTTTCTAAACTCTGCGTTCTGCAGAACACGTGTTTTGAAGAAGGCTCAGTTTAAAAACACAAAAAATATCCGAGAAATATGTAGTAGCGAGGATTATTTAAGCCAAAAGATCTTTCTATAAAAATAGTCAGTTCTTGACATCCACAAACATAAACCTTGAAGCTCGAAAAAAAATTCGTGAGAGGCTGTGTTTCGAGCACAGTTCTGTACGCGTGTGTAACACAGACCACGTAGAAGACGTTAACGAAAGGATTATGCACCTTTTAAATGCGTTAAACAGATGTGCCGGAGATCAGGTGGATTGATTGAGGAACGAATACAGCCTGGACCAAGACATCTAGGAAAAACTGTCAAATGAAGACCGTAATCAAACGTAGAGATAGAACGATTGGGCACATATTAGGACGTGAGTCAGTGTTGAAGCTGTTGAAGCGGTGGTAGCGAAAAACATTCAAAAATGTGGCTCTGAGCACTATGGGACTTAACTTCTGAGGTCATCAGTCCCCTAGAACGTAGAACTACTTAAAAGTAACTAACCTAAGGACATCACACACATCCATGCCCGAGGCAGAATTCGAACCTGCGACCGTAGCGGTCGCGCGGTTCCAAACTGGAGCGCCTAGAACCGCATGGCCACCTCGGCCGGCCGAAAAACGTTGTCAGGGGCAGACAGTAGATCACAGCAGGCAAGAGGCACGAACTGAGAGCTGTATGAGAGCAACCTTAGGGCTTGTGCCTAAAACAACAATAGAAGTCAACTCCACTCCTGAGGAACAGTTGCGCAGGGGTTTGCTGTTGTTTTCATCAGCAAAACCCTGGCGTGAGCCATATGATCTAAGTGCCTAGACCTCGCTGACCAGCCTAAGCGAGAAATTTATCCTCCATAGCATTTCGATACGGGTGTTGTCGACTATCGAGAGGGGATTTGGAGTGACAGCTCCTCTAAATAATCAACATGTGCCTCATCTCAGTATTCCTGTAACCAGCCCAGCTAAGGTGATGTCTTCCCACAGCAGGACCGCACTAGCGTCAAACTGGTCTCTTCCCATGCCATTTTGTGACTCTTCGTCTACCACTTTTCCTCCACAGTTATTTATCACGAGAATAGATTTACCCATGAACACGGAACAAGATTCAGACTGAACTTAAAAAATCCTTAACTTGCGTTTTCTACTTGGGGATAAAATTGTACGGTCCGGAAATTTAAAATGTTATTAAATCAGATTTATTAAGACGTCAGTTAAAAAGTACCTGTTAAACAACACAATCCATATAGTGAAGGAGTACTTAGGTAACAAACTAACACAAGCAACAAATTATAAATCACCTCTCATTTCCCCACACACTTTTCCGCCATTTTTCTTAATTACTTCAGGAAAATGTTGGAGTGGATCCTGCTATCAGACCAACTAACTACCTGTTCCATCCTTTGAAACTACACCTGTGAGTATGTAAACGCTTATATACACTATGTGATAAAAAGTATCCGGACACCCCAAAAATTTACGTTTCTCATATTAGGTGCATTGTGCTGCAATCTACTGCCAGGTACTCCATATCAGCGACCTCAGTAGTCATTACACATCGTGAGAGAGCAGAATGAGGCGCTCCGCGGAACCCACGGGCTTCGAACGTGGTCAGGTGACTGGGTATCACTTGTCTCATACGCCTTTCGCGACATTTCCACACTCCTAAACATCCCTAGGTCCACTGTTTCCAATGTAATAGTGAAGTGGAAACGTGAAGGGAAAAGTAGAGCACAAAAGCGTACAGGCCGACATCGTCTGTTGACTGGCAGAGACCGCTGACAGTTGAAGAGGGTCGTAATGTGTAATAGGCAGACATCTATCCAGACCATCACACAGGAATTCCAGACTGCATCGGGATCCACTGCAAGTACTATGATAGGCGGGAGGTGAGAAAACTTGGAATTCATTGTCTAGCGGCTGTTCATAAGCCACACATCACGCCGGCAAGTGTGAAACGACGCCTCGCTTCGTGTAAGGAGCGTAAACACTGGACGATTGAACAGTGGAAAAACGCTGTACACAATGTGGCGATCCGATGGCAGGGCGGGTTTATGGCGAATGCCCGGTGAGCGTCATCTGCCAGCGAGTGTAGTGCCAATAGTAAAATTCGGAGGCGGTGGTGTAATGGACTGGCCTTCACAGAATCCTGACCTGAATCCTATAGAACACCTATGGGATATTTTGGAACGCCAACTTCGTGCCAGGCCTCACCGACCGACATCGATACCTCTCCTCAGTGCAGCACTTCGTGAAGAATGGTTTGCCATTCCCCAAGAAAGATTCCAGCACCTGATTGAACGTATGCCTGTGAGAGTGGAAGCTGTCATCAAGGGTAAGTGTGGGACAACACCACGCTGAATTCCAGCATTACCGATGGAGGGCGCCACGAACTTGTCATTTTCAGCCAGGTTTCCGGATACTTTTCATCACATAGTGTATACAAAATACTGCTTTTGTTCTTAATCTTAAATGTTATGTTTTCTCCTATATCAGTACAACTGCAAACTAAAGGGAAATTCGTCTTTGAAGAGTCCATCGTCAGTGTATTCCTGCTTCAGTCTCAACGCTCCTGTCTCCGCAATGAATGGTAAGCATTCATAAGAACCACACTGACTAATATCTGGCAGGAAATTACCGCCCGGAGGCAACTGTAAGTTCTGCAGACAATTGTCTTGTAGAAGTTTTTGGATTTCATGGTGCGATGAAGCTCACATGTCGGCACTGTCCTCGTGGTGTCGTCCGAAGAGTGAAGTCCTAAATTGAAGTTGCTACCTGAAGACGGAACCAGTAGCTTAGGACAATGGCTGCCAGACGCAGCCACCAATGAGAGATGTCGACGAAGACACGCCGCCAACACGCTCGGTGCGCGTGATTAATAGTGCGAGATCACAGGTTAATGTAAGCGCGAAATAAGTCACTGCAAATGTAAAATGCTGGTACTTTAATAACCGGTGTAACAGCCAGAATGTTGAATTCCAACATGCGAAACTGCATGCATTGTTTATACGAGCACTTGATGCAATTTTGTGGGATGGACTTCCGTCTCTGTATCACTTGGGCGGACAATACAGGACGACGCTGAAGCTGTCGTCCTATAATGTCCATATGTACCCGATTAGAGACAGATCTGGTGATGAAGCTGTCCAAGGCGACATGTCGACACATTATAGAGCATGTTCGATTACAACAGTGGTATGTGAGCGAGCGTTATCCAGTTGAAAAACACCACCAGGAATGCTGTTCATGGATGGCAGCACAACAGGTCGAATCACCAGACTGATGCACAAATTCGCAGTCAAGGTGCATGGGACAGCCACGAGAGCGCTGCTGCTGTCATACAAAATCGCACACCAGACCATAAAACCAGGTGTAGGTCCCGTGTGTCTAGCACGCTGACAGGTTTGTTGCAGGCTCTCAACTGGCGTCCTCCTAACCAACACGCGGTGATCTCTGGTACCAAGGCAGAAGCAGCTTTCATCAGAAAACACAACAGACGTCCACCCTACCCTACAGTCAGCTCTCGCTTGACACCACTGAAGTGAAAAGCTGTTAATCTCTGTCGTTGTTGCAGACTGTTTCGAAGCACGAAAACGCACCGTGGGCAATCACCTCGTAAATAGCCACTCGTGTTACAGATAAAACAGCCGGCCGCTGTGGCCGAACGGTTCTCGGCGTTTCAGTCTAGAACGGCGCGACCGCTAAGGTCGCAGGTTCGAATCCTGCCTCGGGTATGGAGGTGTGTGATGTCCATAGGTTAGTTAGGTTTAAGTAGTTCTAAGTTCTAGGGGACTGATGACCTCAGATGTTAAGTCCCATAGTGCTCAGAGCCATTTGAACCATTTTTTACAGATAAAACAAGTTCCTACTTGTCCATCGTAAATGACATGAGCCTTATAACCGCAAACCATTACATACGATGGGATATTGACTTTAATGGCCATGTCAAATGAGCGAAACCCTCTATAACATTGGAGTTCGTGACGGCTCGACCAGTTTTCGTTTCTAATCTGTCGGATGTCACCGTATTTGACAAGGACATCCCTAAGAAAACAATTCTCAATCTCAGGTGGCAAATTGAACACTAGCACTTGTTTATATTCGATGTCAGTGTTAGTAATTGAAACTGTACTTACCGACAGATCACGACGTCAGAACTCTGCTTTCCCACCAGTATTCACCAAAATTTTCTCCAGTTGTATCTGATCTAAAAACTGCACAAAGAAATAGTATTCCGCCATGTCATAATATGGTGTGTGGACCTGATCGGACGTGATGCCAATAATATCTACTATCCAGTCATGGATTTCTAGAGAACTCGGTTGCACATTCCTGGAAGATTTCTCAAATGGAAAACACAGGGTATACTTACGTGGTACACTGGGAGCCATAACTGCACTATATGAGCGGCCTGTGAGTTAATTAATAAGCGTGTGTACGACGGTAGTGAAGAAGCACTGAGAATATCACAGGTCACAATCCAAGAATTTCTATAAATACGGCTTGCGGCGCTACGACTACGCGGAAGTACCGGCACGTCCGGTCGCTGTCGCGTCCCAAGTGGAACTAAGTCATCGGGGACACAGAGAAGAGTGCGTCTGCACGGAACTATCTCTGGCATGCTCCCCGTGAGACCCACATTTTCAACTTCCTGTCCACACATTACATCTGTAGTGCTCCTGCCCACTATACTCGTTATTGGCGGCAGCCAATCTACCGAGTCCGGAAAGATTTCGGGCAATGTGAGTGTATCTGCACTGAAGAAAGATCATTAGCCGGTTAGCCTTATCTATATGAAGATGGTATCTGTTCTTTCGGGCCGGCCGTGGTGGCCAAGCGGTTAAAAGCGCTACAGTCTGGAACTGCGCGGCCGCTACGGTCGCAGGTTCGAATCCTGCCTCGGGCATGGATGTGTGTGATGTCCTTAGGTTAGTTAGGTTTAAGTAGTTCTAAGTTCTAGGGGACTGATGACCTTAGAGGTTAAGTCCCATAGTGCTCAGAGCCATTTGAACCATTTTTTGTTCTTTCGGATATGTTCGAAAGAACAGATACCATCTTCATATAGATGTCTTCATACAGATAAGGCTAACCGGATAATGATCTTTCTTCAGTGCGGATGCACTCACATTGCCCAAACTCTTACGGGACTCGGTAGACTGACTGCCGCAAGTAATGAGTATAGTGGGCAGGGGCATTAAAAATGTAGTGTGTGGACAGTAAGTTGCAAATGTGAGTATCACGGAGAGCGTGCCAGAGACAAGTCCCTGCAGTCGCACTATCCTGTGTGTCCTCGATGGCTCAGACGCAGTCTGCCTTTGGCAGGGTAACAGAGCGGACGCGTCTGTGTTTACCGTCTGCGGAGCGCGAGCTCGCCTTGTTTACATTCTGACGTCCGTTGCTTAAGTGCCGGCTTACCGTATACGATACATGCCGAACCGTTACCGTAAATCTACACTCCGATTTACTTTCTGCAACGATTATGCCCGACCCAAAGCACTAGAGGTGGAGCATTTTCTGCGAGAAGAAGTGCAGCTCCCGACGACTGATATTGTCGGCATACATTTGCCGATCGCGAGCAGCATGGTCTATGTTATAATCGTTAACGACGCGGCGTGCGAACGCATCCTACGTGAGACCAAACAGGGGCTTCGCTTCTGTCATGCTGATGGCAATGTGGCGGCGGTAACAGTCGACCACGCTGTCTTAGGTATGCCTCCGGTACGCATTTTAGATTTGCCATTCGAATTTCCTACTGAGGAAGTCGTCGGGGCACTCCGACCATACGGAACAGTCTACGGCCATACTGCGGAGAAGTGTGCACAGTTTCGGAAATATCCAGTCCTAAACGTCGTCCGAGAGGTCACCATTGATCTCCGAAGCCACGTCCCGTCCTACTTACAGATTGGCGGATGCCGTGCAATAATTATGTACGACAACCTCGGACTTGTTCCAGGTGCGGCAAAGAAGGGAACCTGAGATCCGAATGCCTACAACGTAGTATTACGCAACTTCCAGCTGCCGGAGGACCACCCACGTCGCAACCTACGGTGCTACCGGTGACCTATGGCGCTGCTCTAGCTCTAGCCTCTCCTACCGCTTCGCAACACCGCCCGGACGCCACAAACGACGCCACAAACGAACCCGACCAGACCCCGACGAAGAGCGCCTCGGACGGCCCGCCACCTCGGCCGGCCGTCGACGCCGCTCCGACGATGCCGACGCGACTGAACGCCGACCCTTCCCTCGGCAACACGATGGAGATCGACTCTCTCATCGTCCCTACGGTGGCCTTCCTGCCAGAGCGACGCGACTCCCTTCCGTCGTCGGAACGGAGGGTCGCATAAGGAAACGTTCTCCGAAACGTCGCAAGAGAAGGCGGCGCACCGTTTCCGGCGAAGAGGAGACGTTGTAAGTCGAGGATTACGGAACCGTCAACGAGCACGACGCCCCCGAATCCGCTACTGCCGGCGAACACGTTATGGGCGCGGAGACATCCACCGGTGTGCCTGCGCCCGTCTCCCCGATGCCCCATGCGGAGGCTGAAATACTTGATGGACATAGCACAGCCGACATTATACCACGAACCATTAAATCATCTTCTGCAGACATAATGAACGATACACCGGTGCCGCCGCCACAGCATGGCAAGAGGAGCAGGTCGAGGAGCAGGACCCGTTACGGGACCCTGCGTCGTCGGAGCCGATCCACTAATTATACTCTCCCCAGGATCCCCTGCGGGCGAGTGGGCTAACATTCCACTGCGACGCCCACGCTCTTGCGCTGACGCGAGAGTGGTCCACCCTCCAGTTGTCCGCCACCAGGCCTACCGGATAGCAACCATCAACACCAACAACATCCGTTCCGGGGTGAAAATCCGCCTTATGCAGAAGATGTTCTGGGCTTCTGATATTGAGTTCGCCCTTCTGCAGGAAGTTCACTTGGCCAGTCTCCCGGATATCAATGGCTATACCGCCCACGCCTCTGCGGTGATCCTATGGGCCGTGGAGTGGCCATCTACGTCCACCACAGGACTTCTGTCACCGATGTCGCCGTCCTTCCATCAGCTAGGTGCATGGCACTTACTGCCATGGGGGGACGCATCATTAATATCTACGCTCCTTCAGGCACCGACCAACGACATGAATGGGGCCCAGTTTTTTTTCAGAGGAAATCTCCCCCCTGTTTTCTACATCTACATCTACATGACTACTCTGCAATTTACATTTAAGTGCTTGGCAGAGGGTTCGTCGAACCACAATCATACTATCTCTCTATCATTCCACTCCCGAACAGCGCGCGGGAAAAACGAACACCTAAACCTTTCTGTTCGAGCTCTGATTTCTCTTATTTAGGGAGATATGACCACTGCCTACTAGGAGGTGATTTTAACTGCATTCTGCACCCCAAATCTGTAAATCTGTACTGGCTGTAGCTCACTTGTTAACATGTAAACTAGCTGGAATTATAATAATTAGTAACATCTAAGGACCCACTAATTACATAAGGTGGTGGGTTACAGTGTATAATTATTATGGTTTTGCAAATAAAGAATTTAAAAAAAGTTCTCCCTCTGCCGATTGGACGCAGCCTTTAGGCGGCCTTTGGCTATTATCTCACGGCGGGTTCCATGTTCAGAGTCCGTTATGAGACACTTACCCTGCCCCCACGGGATGGTGACCTCGGGCTCGTCAATGTCCGTATGCGAGCTGCGGCCTTGTATATGATTACCATGAGAAGACAGTGGACTGGACGGGGTACATCTCTAACACGCAGCTTGCTTGAGGTGCTCCTGCCTGCTTCTACCTCACCACCGGTGTCTGTCGGCCACATGGTGCCTCATTTGTCTCACATTTTTACCTTTTTCGTCGACTACAGTTACACACATACCAGTCTCCCAGATACGCGCTCACCCAGGACTAAGGATTTTTACAGCCTAATATTGCGCCGTGTTCCCCGGAATATGATGGAGACCGAACATCCCTCCATACAGTGGCGCATGGCGTGGACTACCATACTCCAGCTCTTCCTCCCTACGGACGTCCGGGCACTGTGGTATCACATCGTCAACAGGAAATTTGCCACGAAACAGACTTGTCAGATTCCCCTCTTTGTCTCCTTTGCCAGCAACTGGACACTGATGATCACCGTCTGACATGCACCTCTTCGCCTGGAGCTTCGTGCAGCAAATCATTGCCTGCTATCTCCGAGTGCCACCAGACACAATCGAACCTCGAATGCTTTTATACCCGGAGGACAAGCATTTTCCAGCCGCCATATTTCATGCAATTACGTGGGTCAAAGGGTTGACGGTCGCTTGTCTCTTTCATGAGGGACCTAAATCCCACTTCGACTTCTGTGTCTATTAACAAACAGCCCATGCAGCTCTCGAAAACACGCCACGTTACTGAACATTATTTGCTAACTATCTTCGAGGGGTCTTTGTTAGGTCTCCAGTAAGTTGGAGGGTGCCTGGAGCAGAGGGCACCTACCCCCCCCCCCCCACCCGCGATGTCTGAGCTTAAGCCGCCTATGATCGAATCTACCTCTGACCTCCGCGGATGGGAGTGCGCGTCGTATATTGCGCGGATTTTATTTCATTTTTCTTTTCTTTTTCTTTACCCAGCATTTACATTTCTTTATCTGTCACTGTTGCATGTTCCACATAATTTCATAATAATAGTGAATATTACAAAAACAAAACTCAACTAATAAATAAACAACGACAATGACCTCCCCTTCTCTTGTTTCTTGTGTCTTCCACTTCCCTATGCTCTGCGGGTTTGGAGGTGATGCGGGGGACGTTGTGGCCAGGCCTCGACGGAGCACACATTTTCAGCTGTCCCCGTTGATATAAATCAACGCCTGTAAGCAGCTAAGTATCTGGATTTCATTGTAATTTCATTCTTCATGAGCTGCGAAATCACCAATGGTATCTGTTCTTCATATAATGTTATGCATCTGGCGGAACAGAGACGGTGTGCTGTTCTACGAATTGCTTCCCCGAGGTCTAACCATCACTGCTGACATTTATTGTCAACAACTGAGGTGTCTTGCAGACGCAATCCAAGAACAGGAAGACTGCGTGAAGTGACGCTACTCCACGATAACGCCCGCCCGCATTGCTAGACTGACAAAAATCATTATACAGGAATTGGGTTGGGAAATCATGCCGCATCCACCTTATTCATGTGATCTTTCGCCCTCACATTTCCACCTTTTACGTTCTCTATCGAACATCCTTCAAGGAGCTTCCTTTCCGGATGAAAATACTTTCCGAATATGGCTCGACGAGTTCTTAGCATCAAAACCACGTGATTTCTACAGTCGAAGAACCGAAAAGCTACCCCAGCACTGGCAGACTGTTGTAAACAGTGAAGGAGAATATATTATTGATGATTAAAGCCTCTATTATGGGTATCTGTTGTGTTTATTGAACTTATGGAAAAACTGTGCGTACTAATGCACCAATCCTGTATACAGGGTGAGGCAGCTAAGTCATAACACCGCTTGTATCTCCCCAACCGTAATAGATACAAAGATGCCGTTTGGACAGTGAATTGCACGGACAGGGGCTACTTGAATACATCACATTTCATGTTTGTGATTTTTTTATTACAGAGATATGAGGCCATCTTTGGTTTATTTTTTTTTTAAATGGAACCCTATGTTAAATCTTAGTGTAACATGGCAACCTAAAAATGATGGTTTCAAATATGTGTATATCATAATATTTAGGCGAATAGTTTTTGAGACACATATGTTCCCGTATCGTATTCGTCCTTCGAAGCGGCGCTGTCCAATGCGACCTTTCCTGTTGACCACTGAGGAACTTAACAGGCGATACGTCGTGACGAAACAGTAGGGTCGTTATGCCTCAACGCTAGAACGCCCTCTTCATGTGCCTCACCAGTTGCAGTTTTCTGCCTTGTCCTCTGTATGGCGTTCCATGACCCAGATTCAAATTGTTTCTTGTAAATATGTGCAAGAAGCTGGCGCGTAGGACACTCACGATCAAGATACAGCTCTCCATATCGCTTTATTGCTTTAACAGCATTTCTTCTGCTTTCATCACAGACTAGAAGCATATCTAACTTTTTTTTCGTTGCTGTACATGTCTGCTACAAGAAACTGTGACGGAAATGCGATTTCTCATTAACCCAGCAGCACATTTATACCCTCCTCTCCAGCTACCTCGTGCCTCAACTTGCAGCGTTATCGAGAAGAAGAAGAGTAGCATTAGTGTCCTATATGGTATGAGTCGGCAGACAGTGTTTTAATTATTGTATTTAAGGTATCAGGTGCCGTTTGTTGTGCATTAATGTTAGCATGACCGTTCACCTTTTATGAAACACAGTACCACACGGTCTGCGACTGGCTATAACGTACTTCCATTGCGGGAAAACGAGCGAGGGAGAAGAATGATTCCAAGAGATAATTGACAACTTCGACTCGGTGGCTCTGCAGTGGGAACATATCCACTATAAACAGGATTCAAATATTGTCCAGCCACACTTAGTAATGGTTTTCGTGTTGTTTTCTGACATACAAAACATAAGAAAAATCAAAAAGTATAGTAGTAAGAAGAGAAATAATCTAGATTCAGAGACAGAACTACAATAAATTTGAAGGAAGGAAGGTTGGGTTTAATGTCCCGTCAATAAATTTGAGAGGGGTGGGATCGTGAAAGACAGAAAGGGACATTCAATGACGATAAATGTAGAAAAGTCCAAAGTGACAAGCATCATCAGACTAAAGGTTCCGTTAAAGTACCGTAGGAACGAAATATCTTGGAACAAGTAAAGTCTTTGATGTACTTAGGAAGTTTGTTGACAGAAAATGGATATTCTGTAGAAGAAATACGAAGGAAAATATCTACGGCTATGTGTGATTTTGCTCACAGAAAAATCATTCTGATAAAACTCAGAAAGAGTGTCGACAAGTGATTATCTAGATTGTAGCTTCATACTGATAGTCAGAAAGAGGCAGGAAACAGAACTAGCGGAAAGGATAAGAATGGTAATATATATCGGCTGGAACATATATTACGCAGCAACTGCCAGCAACGAAGATTCATCGAAGAAAAGATTGTCAACAAGAGAGTCTCCCTCACTTGTTGGAGAAGGTTTGGAATGTCGGATGACATCAAAATGGAAAAGGTATCATCTTTTGTTTCATTTTTGTAGATCTGACGATAGCCGGTGCTCGATATGTAATGTCTCGTCGCCTAGGAGATGTTAAACGCTAATCTCTTTTATCTTTTCCCCTGGCAAAAAAAATATTCTTTTTTCGTTAAATTGATTTTAAACGCTTTCGGTGGGTGCGCGGCCACAATAAGCGAGCGTAGCAGTGGGAGAACGCAGACGGGAGCGCTGCCGTGTTTGACAGCGCGCCGGCGTAAATCGAGACGCAATTACAGTTGGGGCGAATGGCCCGGGCGAACCCCGCACGTACACTAAACTTCATAAAGATAGTGCAAAGACTAGAGCAAGAAAATAGCGCTTGTTAATTCGGCCCGGCCAACCCCTCTCTCCGGCGGAGATAAAGCGAGCGAGCCCCGTAATCTGCTTTCTTGGGCGTGTCGCAAGTGTAGCGCACTTCCGCTCTCAGGCGTGATTCCGGCCGCGCCGTTCCGCCCAAATACAAAATAAAGCTGGAGAGGGGGGACTCGCTCCGGCCGTTAACTACAACAAATATCTCCCTCCCGCCAACTTCTCCTTTCCGCCTCTCGGATTTCGACCGAATGTTTGCTTAAACGCCGATGATTCAGCCGAGTGCTGTACCGGAGAGCCAGTAACACCAGTCCGACGGAAACAAATATTTTCCTCTTAATTCGAATCTGAAAGCGACTTACATAATTTACTCTACTAATTAAAAACTCTAGTGGTAATCACGTCAGATGCACGATGTGCTCTAGCGGAAGCCTGTATCGAAATAATGTGGATGTGAAGCTCTTCTTCTCATCATTGATACGCTATGATCAGTAAATCAGAAATTATTACCATTAGGAGTATTTTGTAACCACGATATCGTCGTATAAACGTTAAAATATTCTGGGACATTATACACAGCAGGTTTTTACTTCTTGTTCTGTCTGTATGACAAATATCAGAGTAAGTCAGTTATGTTGGATAGTATAGGAATAGTCGCAGGGTTCTACTTCTCCCCTGCTGCTTCTAATACACGTAAAACGTCTTCCGCTTTCATTGTCAGAAAATAAAACTTTTGTTCTCCTTTCACATGATACAAGTATAAGAAAGAAATGTCGTATCAGTCTTCTTACTTAAAAGGCAGCAAACTAAATATTCGAAACCATCAACAGATGGTTGAAGGCAAAAGGATTACAGTTAAATTTTCACAGGACTCGGTACATAAAATTACATACATCTCATGCAATTCAACAAGCTATAAAAATTGTGTACTCAAACAATGAAATGTGAAAAGTGTTAAGCTGTCGAAACTACAGATGGAGTACAACCCTACTTATAAAAAGCACACCGTAAAATTAATGAAGCACTCTGATTTAGTTACATTTGCAGCAATAATTATTATTGGTATAGGTGATTTAAAGATGGAAAAAATGTTTATTATGATTCTCTATATTTCAGTTCGCTAATGGGTTACGATATCATTTTGAAAGGAAATTCAAATTATATGGACAGTAGGCCTATTTTCAGAACACAAAAGCGTGTTTTAAGAACTATGTCTTGTGTTAAATCTAAAGTATCCTGCAGAGGTATCTTCATCACACGTAGTATTAATTGTCTTGTTGATAATGTAGTGTAGTTTAAGACTGAATTACTAAACTCCCTATCGTGCATTTCCTCCTGTGGTCTTCAGTACAAAGACAGGCTTGATACACCTCTCTATGCTACTGTATTCTATGCAAGACTCTTCATCTCCGAATAGCTACCGCAACCTGTATCCAATTGAACCTCCTTGCTCTATTCATCTCTTTGTCTCCCGCCACACTTACCTCTAACACTAAATTTATGATCCCTTGATGTCTCAGAGGGCGTCCTATCAGTCGATCTCTTCTTTCAGTCAAATTGTGTCACAAATTTCTCCTCACTTCTAGTCAGTACCTCCTCATTCGTTACATAAACTGCCAATCTAATCTTCAGCATTCTTCTGTAGCATCACATATCAGAAGTTTCTGTTATCTTCTGTCTGAAATGCTTTTCATCCACATTTCACTTCCGTACAAGCCTATGCTCCAGACAAATGCCATCAGAAAAGATTTCCTAAGACTTACAGCTTGTACCAGACGGCAGTTACAAGAGTCGAGGGGCATGAAAGGGAAGCACGTAACACATTTCTCTTTCTCATAAATGCTTTTCTTGCCATTACCAATCTACATGTTATCTTCTTTCTACTTCGGTCATCATCAGTTATTTTACTGTCCAAATAACAAACTTCATCAACTACCTTTAGTGCCTCATTTCCTAATTTAATTCCCTCAACATCACGTGATTCAATCCTACGCTCCATCACCCTTGTTTTACTATTGTTGATGTTCATGTTATAATTTATTTGCAAGAGACTTTCCGTTCTACATCTATATCTACATCTACATACATAGATACTCCGCAAGTCACAGTACGGTGGCTAGGCGCGCAGTCCGGAACCGCGCGACTGCTACGGTCCCAGGTTCGAATCCTGCCTCGGGCATGGATGTGTGTGATGTCCTTAGGTTAGTTAGGTTTAAGTAGTTCTAAGTTCTAGGGGACTGATAACCACAGATGTTAAGTCCCGTAGTGCTCAGAGCCACACTACGGTGGGTGGCGGAGAGGAATCTGTACCACAATTAGACATTCCCTTTCCTGTTCCAATCGCTAATATAGCGATATCTGTCAGATGAAACCTTATGCGTCCTAATTTCTCGTATCTTATCTTTGTGGTCCTTACGAGCTATGTAGATTGGCAGCAGTAAAATCGTTAGACAGTCAGCTTCAAATGCCAGTTCTCTAAATTTTCTCAATAGTGTTTCTCGGAAAGAGCGTCGCCTTCCCTCCAGAGATTCCCATTTTAGTTCCCGTAGCACTTACATGTTGTTCAAACCTACTGGTAACAAATCTAGCAGCCTGCATCTGAATTGCTTCGAAGTCTTCCTTCAATCCGACCTGATATGGATCCCAAACACTCGAACAGTACTCAAGAACAGGTCGCACCAGCGTGCTCCTTTACTGGTTAACTACACTTTCCTAAAATTCTTCCAATAAACCGAAGTCGACCATTCGCCTTCCCTACCACAGTTCTCACATGCTCGTTCCATCTCGTATTGATTCGCAACGTTAGGCCCAGATATTTAAACGACTTGACTGTGTCAAGCATGACACTAGTAATACTATATCCGAACATTACAGTTTGTTCCTCCTACTTATCCACATTAACTTACATTTTTCCACATTCAGGGCCAGCTGCCATTCATCACATCAGTTGGAAAATTTGTCTAAGTCGTCTTGTCAGTCACTCAGCTTCGACACCTTACCGTACACAAAACCGCAGATTGTTGCACACCCTGTCCGCGATATCATTTATGTATACAGGGTGTTACAAGAAGGTAGGGCCAAACTTTCAGGAAACATTCCTCACACACAAATAAATAAAAGATGTTATGTGGACATGTGTCCGGAAACGCTTAATTTCCATGTTAGAGCTCATTTTAGTTTCGTCAGTATGCACTGTACTTCATCGATTCACCGCCAGTTGGACCAATTGAAAGAAGGTAACGTTGACTTCGGTGCTTGTGTTGACATGCGACTCATTGTTCTACAGTACTAGCATCAAGCACATCAGTACGTAGCATCAACAGGTTAGTGTTCATCACGAACGTGGTTTTGCAGTCAGTGCTGTGTTTACAAATGCAGAGTTGGCAGATGCCCATTTGGTGTATGGATTAGCACGGGGCAATAGCCGTGGCGCGGTACGTTTGTATCGAGACAGATTTCCAGAACGAAGGTGTCCCGAAAGGAAGACGTTCGAAGCAATTGATCGGCGTCTTAGGGAGCATGGAACATTCCAGCCTATGACTCGCGACTGGGGAAGACCTAGAACGACGAGGACACCTGCAATGGACGAGGCAATTCTTCGTGCACTTGACGATAACCCTAATGCCAGCGTCAGAGAAGTTGCTGCTGTACAAGGTAACGTTGACCACGTCACTGTATGGAGAGTGCTACGGGAGAACCAGTTGTTTCCGTACCATGTACACCGTGTGCAGGCACTATCAGCAGCTGATTGGCCTCCACGGGTACACTTCTGCGAATGGTTCATCCAACAATGTGTCAATCCTGGTACGTTCTGTTGCTGTGTGTTTCCATTCCATGATTAATGTGATTTGAAGAGAAGTAATAAAATGAGCTCAAACATGGAAAGTAAGCGTTTCCGGACACATGTCCACATAACATATTTTCTTTCTTTGTGTGTGAGGAATGTTTCCTGAAAGTTTGGCCCTACCTTTTTGTAACACCCTGTATACAGAGAACAACAGCGGTACTGTCACACTTCGCTGGGACGCTCCTGACGACCAGCTTGTCTCCGATGGACACTCGCCGTCGAGGCCAACATACTAGTTCCATTATTTAAGAAGTCTTAGAGCGACTCAGATATCTGTGAACTTATTCCAAGCGCTCGTACCTTCGTTAACAGCCTGCAATGGAGTACCGTGTCAAATGCTTTCCGGAAATCTAGAAATATAGAATCTGATTGTTGTCCTTTATCCATAGTTCGCAGTGTATTATGTAAGAAACGGGCAAGCTGAGTTTCGCACGAGCGATAGTTTCTAAAATGATGCTGATTGGTGCACATAAGAGTCTCAGTATCAAGAAAGTTTATTATATTCGAACTGAAAATATGTTCAAGGATTCTGCAGCAAACAGAAGTTACGGATATTTGTTTGTAATTTCGCGGGTCCATTATTTTACCTTTCTTATATACTGGAGTCACCTGCGCTGTTTTCCAGTCGCTTGGGACTTTGTGCTGGGCGAGAGATACATGATAAATGCAAGCTAGATAAGGGGCCAATGCCGTAGAGTGTGAAATCGAATTGGAATTCCATTCGGACCTGGCGACTTATTTGTATTCAAATCTTTCAGTTGCTTCTTTACGCTAGGTACGCTTTTTACTATGTCGTCCATAGGTGAGTCTAGCTCTAAACGTAGAAAAATGTAAGTTAATGCGGATGAGTATGAAACACAAATCCATAACATTTGGGTACACCAATAGTAGTATCCTGCTTGACACAGACAGGTCGTTTAAATATCTAGGAGTAACGTTGCAAATCGATATGGTATGGAAAGATCAGATGAGGATTGTTGTAGGGAAGGCGAATGGTCGACCTCTGGTTATTGGTAGAACTTTGGGAAATGAAATCGAACGAGCATTTGAGGATTGTGGTAAGGTGAATAGTCGACATCTGGTTATTGGCAGAATTTTGGGACAGTGCAGTTCACCTTTAAAAGGTGTTACATATAGGACATTAGTGCGACCTATTCTTGACTACTACTCAAGTGTTTGGGATCCATACCAGGTTGGATTAAAGGAAATCGCTGAAGCAATTCAGGGACGGGCTGCTATATTTGTTACCGGTAGGTTCGAACAACACGTAAGCGTTACGGAGATGCTTCGGGAACTGAAATCGGAATCCTTGAAGGGAAGGCGACGTTCTTTTAGATGAAGACTATCGAGAAAATTTAGAGAACCGGCATTTGAAGCTGACTGCAGAACGATTCTACTACCGCCAACATACATATCACATAGGACCACGAAGAAAGGATACGAGAAATTAGGGCTCAAATGGAAACTTAAAGATAGTCGTTTTTCCTTCGCTATAAGAGGGAGTGTAACAGGAGAAGAAATGACAGTAGTGTACAGGATACCCTTCGCCAAGCACCGTACGGTGGCTTGCGGATCATGGATGTAGATGTACAAACTTTTGTTCGAGGGAAATGATAATTAATTGAGTGGATATCCCTTTGAAGGTGACCGCCATTCCCCTGGGTTACCAATAAGTATTCCATACGTCAAATATTGTACTCTTTACACACACATGTGATCTATCTCATACAAAGTAATCATTCCTTCTGTCTCTCTCTCTCTCTCTCTCTCTCTCTCTCTCTCTCTCTCTCTCTCTCTCACACACACACACACACACACACACACACACTGCTGGGTGAGGGCAATGTTGGTTAACAGACTTGTTACTATTGAGAAGGGTCAATGATGATTAGTTTAGATGGTAACGTACTCTTGGGTGGGAAACAGTTTACAGTGCGACGGTCCACAATGGTGAGGACGTCTCTGACAATGACAAACCACTGCAGCACGTTTTCCTGGCTTTATAAAACGCCGCAATGCGGAGTTAGCAAACGAGATGTGATTAGTAAGCAATAGTCAGCAAGTTTCCTATCTTGTTGCTGTTTACCACATTTGCACAGAACACGAGCTCCAAGGCCTGAGATATCGCCCTAGGAAACTGAAACTCTGCTGATGTGTATGCTGAATCTTTCGCGCAACGGCGATGGGAACAGACAAGCGGATCTCTGCCCCGCAATTTTTGCACTAAAATTTTGTCTATTGTTTATGGCACATAATAATGATACAAGATGGTCATAGTTCTTCTGCAGAAGTGAATACGATCCCACACCATCTCTTTCCATAACACAGCGTGTGCTGTTCGATATGCAAAATCCCATGCAATAGTTACCTCAACGTATTACTTTTTATGGACATCTCTCGGGCGATGGAATGTCCTCATACACGACTTCCCATTCTACAAATAAATCTTCTACTTTATTTTTGACAGCTGTTATAAACTTCAGGCAACAATCGAAGCTCCTCTTTAATAGATACTGTTTCGTTAGCATGCGAATTATTGCCAATAACTTTTCATTTGTTCATGTTATACTAACATTACAAAATTCCAATGCACGTGCACAGGGTCTGATTTAGCATGAATTCCTGGAGGGGGATGGGACAATCCGCCCCAGACGTTTCGTACCATTACTAATGTTCTGACCCTGTCCGAACACGCCTGGTGGTAAAACTCGAGCTTTCTTTTCGCACGACAAAAGAATGTGCAAGCTCTGATTCACAAGAAATTTCTGGTGGAGTCCCCTACAATTTTTTTAGACTTCAGATTATGAGTAAGCCTCGCCTTGTGGAATCCCTGGAATTTGTAAATAATACAAATCAATTTTGATGTTTTAAAACTGGTTTGATCCCGTTCGCCACGATTATTTTTAAAATTTAACGCAGAGAGGCACCTCTGATTGAGGCTGAAGACTGTAGTCAGCTTATAAGCAACATCTGAGTGCAATAAGCCCACAAAAACTGTGGCACAGAGATGTGAAAGTCGCTTCCTTTTGCTTGAGAGAAAGATAAAGCAAGAAGTGGACTTGAGATTCCAAGAATGTACATGCAAAGGCACTGATTCAGCAGGATATTTGTAAAAAACTTCTGAGATACGGAATCCCCCTCTTCACAATTTACCTGCAGGAAGGTGCTTGGAAACTCATGGGAACATGCTGAGTAGGTGTTTCTCATGACATGAGAAATTTTCGGGGAACCCCGTCTCCACAATATGCAGAGCGGCATAGGTTACAAAAGCAGTGCTTCCAACTTGCAGAAGTCATTGATTTTACATCACTGAAGCTCTCAACAGCATGACCAGATGGGAGTGAAAGAGCAGAATAAGAAATTACACAACAAATTTTAGTCTTCCTGAAACCGTTCTCATTGTGTAGTCTGTCATTTGTTATACACGTTTTGTATCTATGAATGCAACTCAGACATGTTTTTCTCATTCGGTCAGCAATAATCTTTGGAGACTCTGATGTCTAGAACCCTCCTCTTCCTGATCGAGCAGCTGTAAAATCTGCAAAGAGCAGCAGTAACACCGGAAAATCTGCAGAAGAAAAGCACCTCGCTAGGCTGAACTTTGTTAACTAACCAAATAATATTACTAAAATGTGGGAACTGGCAGTGAAGCACAATAAGTTAGATGATCTTGAACGGATCGCTGTTGGGCCAGCATTTACTAGCCGAATAGGTACTGGCGCTATAGATAATAAGCTAGCGTTTAAGGAGCCTAGACATTTCTTGGATGCCTGTTTCCAAATTTTCGAGAACCGAGTTTATCTAATTGACGAACCTCTTAAAATCAGGTGTTCGCTAGTCTGCAACTTTCTCTTGCCCATGTTAGGCCAGGAGAAACAGATGTACCAAAACATACAGAGTAAATCTCTACTGCTGTCTTATAACATCAGTAAATAGTCTCCAACCAATATCGCAGACCGATTAAAAAAAATACTGAAAATTTTGCAAGTTTGGGATTCCATCTGGGATTTGAAGGAAATAGTTCAGTTTAAAGTTAACGTTAATGAAAATAAGGCATGTTATGCAGGAGCACACAGGAAACTGCATAGGGTAGTAGCAAATAAAACCGCGGCAATAAACGTTAAGTCAAAGGATAATGTCAGCTTTAATTCTAGCCATACTGTATCTGGTTAACTATCATGCAGAACATGTGTCTAAATATATTCTATATGCGAACAGATTTAACATCGCCAACATACCGTTCCCCGCATATCTCAAAAAGTATAGTAATTCGAAAAACAAAATAAAGACATCTCTGCAATCGTCTATGGCATACACAATTCTGATTATGACGGGGTGACTGTAGAACACAACACAGATGATAAAGAATTTAAAGTTGTACCACTGTATATCACAAAACACTGTCGCGAGAGACAAGTAAATCTACTGATGCTGCAAGTGAATAATACAGATATATGCCGTTTCTATTGCATATAAAATTGTCAAGACTAGGTCACAGTAGTATTACTGCATCCTATGAGTCCATCTTCGTATGTGAACACTGCCTGTGTTATTTTCATTCCTAGCAAAGATTAGATGTACATTTAGTCGACTGTACGCAATTTAAAGTGGTCACCAGTACATTGGCTACTGGCAAATACAACCCTGTAAAAATTAAAAAGTTCATCAAAAAACTGAAACTGCTATTTGTACGCAATTTATGCTGATACGAAACGCGTACTGCATCCAGTTGCTGGCGCACTAATAGTACTCACTCTAGTAGAAACTCTGATGAGGTTTATTTGTATAAAGCATTCCGTATTGCCTACTAAATACACTACAACTATGAACAGAAATAGTCTAAGTTTAAATTGTACAGAGGCAAGGATTGCTTGCAATGCTTCAGTGAACAGCTCTATGCAATTGCTGAGACTTTGAACGCCTTTTTATTACAAAATAAAAATATGGTATTAAGCTCTGAGGAAGAGTCAGCGTTTCACTCGGCAGTGGTTTGCCATATTTGCAGGAAACTGTTTGAGGAAGGTGATGGTAAACACAGAGATCGCAGCTATTTCATCGGTGCGAACCAACGTACAGCACATTCCAGTTGCAATGTGAACTATGGGCCTCACTGTACCGTGGCCATCGTATTCCACAATCTGAGCATGAGCATTTGTGAACAAATGGAAACAGATGGTAATGAAGAAATTAAATTAAATTCTGGCCATAGATAGATCAAGGAAAAAAATAAATTATTCACAAAGAATATTCCAATAATGCACCAAGAGAAGAGATGAAACATAAATTTACAATGTATCTATTCACTAAAAAGTGTGTATCTTAGGCCAACTCAAGACAATGAAAACATATTTTCACAACGACAGAGAGATTAATCTTATTAATCAGAAGGAAATTTTTCCATAAGAATATGTGAGCAACGAATCGTTTCCTGCTGGAAGATTGTCCATCTCAATCGAGAAGTTTAAAAGTTTTTGAACATTCAAAACAGTAACGAAGACTTTACCAAAGAGCTTGCAGTTCACGGAATAAATTCAAGTGTAAAACACATGGTGAATATCTAGATTAATAACTGAAACTTGACGTGCTACTGCTTGTTGACATGTATTAAAATGTTCACGGTCTTTGCCTTAAAACATATGAATTCGATTCTGGACATTATATTAACTTTGCCTGGCTTGTAATGGGGTTCTCTGGTGAAAAGTCCTAAAGCAGAATTGCTGCTTATTATTGATATATAGAAGAGCTCCAATTTGTAGAATGAGGCATCAGACAGCGAATTATTCGTTGTTCTTGCAGACATACAGTCCCCAACAAAAAACTTATGCCCGATTAGCATGACAAAATCGACGAATGTTACATAGTTGATCTAGATGCGAATATCCTATATAGATGGGTGATGTTGATACATCTTGCGGTGCCCAGTTTTGAATTGCTACCTCCAAAAACTGTCAAAAGCTTTGTGATGGAAAACATAAACTTGCCTTGTCTGCACTGGATGGCAAAGGTTGATACTGATAAAGTAAATGCGGTAGTATGGGGTTACTACAGTATGGAAAATGATGATGACTGGTTTTATTGAAAATAATTGAAAAATGTAATACATGTAATGTGATTATTTTAAATACCTATAAAAATATAGATAATACAGGGTGATTCAAAAAGAATACCACAACTTTAGGAATTTAAAACTCTGCAACGACAAAAGGCAGAGCTAAGCACTATCTGTCGGCGAATTAAGGGAGCTATAAAGTTTCATTTAGTTGTACATTTGTTCGCTTGAGGCGCTGTTGACTAGGCGTCAGCGTCAGTTGATGCTAAGATGGTCCCTTTTTCTTCGAAGGTGCTACTGTAACTGGACTACAGTATCTGGAGATGTTATAGAATTGGCTGTTCCCTCAGCTCGAACAAGAAGCACAACAATTCATATTTCAGCAGGATGGAACACCACCACATTGGCACTTATCTGTCCGTAACTACCTGAACGTCAACTACCCGAGGCGATGGATCGGCCGCCAGGCAGCCCGTGACAGAGCGCTTCATCACTGGCCTCCAAGAAGCCCTGATCTTACCCCCTGCGATTTTTTCTTATGCGGGTATGTTAAGGATATGGTGTTTCGGCCACCTCTCCCAGCCACCATTGATGATTTCAAACGAGAAATAACAGCAGCTATCCAAACTGTTACGCCTGATATGCTACAGAGAGTGTGGAACGAGTTGGAGTATCGGGTTGATATTGCTCGAGTGTCTGGAGGGGGCCATATTGAACATCTCTGAACTTGTTTTTGAGTGAAAAAAACCTTTTTAAATACTCTTTGCAATGATGTATAACAGGAGGTTATATTATGTTTCTTTCATTAAATACACCTTTTTAAAGTTGTGGTATTCTTTTTGAATCACCCTGTATAACTAAACTTATGAATTATGTATAACGTTGTATGAAAGAGTTATAATAATTTTCGTTTTTAATTTTTTTTAATATTCCTTTTCTGCTTCCCATTTCCATTGTCTGCTACATGCAGCATCACATTGGACAGTCTCTCCCTTTTAACAGAGCTGGCATGAGCTGTGTGTGTTTCTTATGAGGATAGCTGAGACGACCAGAGGTAACTCCCCACACTGCAGTGAGCTCACTGTCTCGCAGTAAGTGAGCCTACACTGACGTCAACAGCGTTTTTATTCTATGCATGTGTATGTCTGTTACGGACAGAAGAGTTCGAGTGAACAGCTGTTTATATGTTTTCTGTACATGGTGAAAAAGGTTGAAGTATTTTTTGTTTTTAAATTTTTTGAGACGCCATTTAATGATGAGGCACAGGAGTAAATACTTGAAATATTTTGTGGACACATCTATGTGAGATGAGATTTAGTGACAGGGCAGAGAGATAGTAAATATGAAATTTAAATAATGTGACAGCAGAAAGGGCAATTTTCTTACAACATTACTGGAAAATTTATTACAGTTTCAGGAAAAGTGTTACAATTTCTAGGAAATTTGTTAAAATTTTGGGGAAATTTGTCACAATTCTTGGCGGGACAATCTGTTGCAATTTAGCGGATTATAATTCTCCACTGACCATCATTCTCTCTATTGAGCATGATTCTTTCCATTCTTGAACATCATTCTCAGTTGACCACCATTCTCTCCATTGACCATAATTATCCATTGACGATTATTCTACATTGACCATTTAGCCATTTTAATTCACCATGTACCATTCACCATTTACTGTTCACCATTTGCCATTTCTTATTTGTCATTTATCATTCATCATTTACTATTCGCTGTTTACCATTTGCCAATTACTGCTTACCAATGTGAGCATTGGTTCAAATTGAGACATTTGCTTGTAATCAGTTCATTTGTTGACTGAGTACTGTCGTTGCCCACATGTCTCTAAATTCAGATGCGTCAAATAGTAGTCTTAAGGGTTGGTCTCCGAGTTACTATTGCAAAACTACTAATTTATTAATGTATTTTTCTTTCTTCCAGATGTTCTGCATCTGGAAGATAACCTCATTATCGATTTACGGAACGAAAAGTATATCTATGTACTATTAATGGACGGAAAAGACGATGCTGTATCGGGTATGTTTCTTCATGTAGAATGTTCAGGGCTCCGTTACAATTCCCCTACAGAAAATCGTGTGTACAAGATAGAATAAAGTGTACAAGTAGTGTGTACTGTTCCTTCTGACAGATTATGTACGAAACTATTTTTATTCGCATCTGAGGAACATTTATGTACACTTCTGAAAGAGACTCATCATTGAAGAAGATGTTCTGTTTGTTAAGATGTTTGTGATCCATCCAAATGGTTGTATATACTTTATCGGATGGCGGACGGTGAAGTATAGAATGATTTTCGAAAGTCTGTAGCTTGGACGACTTTGTCTATGTACAGAGGAAGTTTCAATGAGTGACGGGTTCGAGATGATGTTTCGATTTCTATGTGAATGTCGGCATGACATAAATCAGAAAATTTAGCAGCATTTTGTGACACGTATGTTATTGATATTATTTCAGTCTATAGCGGATTGTATTACATACAATGAATATCAGAAATACAAGACCGGAGATGTTTCGTTCGGCTAAAACAATGTACAGCCAATTACACTTCACTCTCTCAAAATTCTAAATATTAAGAAAAACAAATAATCAAAGTAAAACCTTCGTAACAAAATAATAATCTGAGACATAATTTCTAATCTACGCAAAGAAAGTAAATGAAAAGGAACATACCAATTCCCGCCACCAGCGCGCTAATTACGTGAGTCTCCTGAAAAAGAAAATTTTGGTTACATTAGTGTCCTGCAAGGGAATTCAGGTCTGAGCAACCTGCTTCTAGCGTTAGTCCGATGTGGCTATATCTGTTGTTACTAGGAACTAGAACCACTACCATCAGTAAGTTAAATTAAATCGGTGATAACAACGCATAGATAATGCAGCAAATTCAGTGTCAATCTTGCATCAGGCACTCTATTTTCTTCGTATTTACCAGCTACAAAGACCTACTGTAACATGCTAAACATGTTACATTTTTATCTATTGGCTTGCAGTATGGCTAACATTCAGATGCCATCAGCAGCGACATGGATAAAATCACGACAACATGGCTGACACAAGCAAAGTTCCAGAAACTCACTTCACCCATACTTTCGCTTTCATTTTCTTTAACATTTAATTGATTGTCGTATATGCTCAGAGAATGTTAAATGGACAACCCTGCCCCTGAAGAAATATTCACTAGACGTCTGTCATCTGCCATGCTATTCTCTTTCCCACAGCTCTAGTTTTTATCTATTGCTATTATTAGTATTGTTATTCCAAAACCATTAGAAGCTATGTAAGCTCTTTGCTTCTGACTAACCAATATTTTTCCAAGCTTTTCCAAACATATACTGTTTCCTCTAATATGGAATACTGAAAATGTTTAGTTCCTTTACCCTATCGCCTAAAAATCTCATCCTCGGCAGTAGTTGTGGGCTTCTTTCTTCTGGGGATTCCTCGAACAAAATCTTTATGATTCAGTCTTCTTTTGGTATCATTTCATGAGCAATATGCTTCATTCCTTTAACTTTTATGTTTGGTACGGCGTCAGGGTCTTAAATAGGTTATACGTTCATTTTGGGATTTGTTATTCTCTTTCCTCTCAAAGAGTCTGAGGGCTTCATATCTTTTTGTCAGGGTCCTGGTACGACATGCTTATAATAGAACTGGTTATATAAGTGAATTATTGAGGCACATTTTCGTTTTCATAGACGTACTTTAATACTTGACAGAACATACTATGTTCTGTTTGTCTTTTGAATTTCAGTTTTAACATCATGTTTTCATTATTTAATGCAGTGAAGGTTGTTCTCAGGTGCTTAAGTTCGTTTATGTGTAAAACCTCTTCAGTTTGCACTTTCCGGTTATCATTATCTTTGGGCGAATAGGTGAGCGCTCCGTCCTTAAACTACATTCCATGTATACTCACGTCAGTAGAACGCGAACAGCTGAGCAGCTTCGCCGTTTCTGAGATGCTCGTTCACAGATGCCAGGCCATAACTATACGTCCTTTGTCAAAGTCACTTGTGTCAGAATATTTTCCCCATTTTGGAGCCATATCGTCACTACAATGATTCGCTATCCATGTCTACTTCGTTTATACTCTTTCCTTGCCGCGTCACGTGCCCGCAGTGCCACCTGGCGGCATTCAATCTAGTGGTGGGGAAGTGAATATAGTGTTTTTGGTCAGCAGTATAGGCTCAAACGTATGAAAAGTAGGTGACAGACTTCGGCTCTTTGGTAGGGTATTTGGTAAGTTCAACAAACCTACAAAGGTGATATCTTACAAAACTCCCGAGCGAAACATCCTAGAGTATTACGCAAGTGTACGGAACCCCTAACAAATAGGACTAAAAAGAAATACTGAATATACACAAGGGGTGTTTAGTAAGTTATCCAACACTTTTTTTCTGAAAGCAGGTTCGTTTTACTCAGGATTCCAAGGCTACATTTTGCGCGAACTTGTTGAGATGGCGACGAATGCCTCTCCAAACGACTGACGTGCATTTTTTTTTTTTACTGCCAGTTCTCCACAAACATTCTGAAAGCGCCTATGAATATCTACAGCTCCCTGTTTTTCCGCCAAAAGAAACACAACGACCTCTCTGCTTGGAACGCACCATTACAGGAGCCATTTTTAAGACAGCATTAAGCGCCGCCACCTATCCGAACTTCATGAAAATATAGGGGCTGAAGCGGAAAGGTTCGACGATGTCCCACAACAAATTCTGCATTTTTTCAACCTAAATTGGCAAAGGAGAAAAAAAGTGTTGCATTAATTATTGAAGATCCCGTGTACAAAGGAAGGAAAGAACGAAGGAAGTTACGAATACGAGTTCAGTGTCTTAACCACTCTTACCTTGCTTGGTCGGTAGGGAAGACAAGTCAAACTTGGTGTGACTGACCAATATACAGGCTATAACAAAGAGGAAGAACCCTCAGTAATCACCTACGAAATTAGTGGCGAATATCTGGAGCATTGTTTAAATGTCTAGGGATAACGGTGAGAAATTGTATGAATTAGGACGAACAACTAAAATTTGTAGTAGGGAACGTCAATTCTATACTTAAATATGATGTAAGGATAATGCGAAATTGCGTACAATACGTCAGTGCGACCGGTTATGGAGTGTTTCTCCAGATTTTGAGATCCGTATCAAGTTGACAAGTTAACAGGCATCGACACAATTCAGAGATGCGCTGATATCATCGTCCCAGTCCGTACTAAAGTGTAACAGTGGAGCTCGGGGAACGTCTCTTTGAAAGAAATGCCACGTTAATCGTGCGAACTCCTGTTGGGAAAGTTTAGACAACCGGTACTTGAGGAAGACGAAGTTAAGATGGTTCAAATGGCTCTAAGCACTATGGGACTTAACATCTGAGGTCATCAGTCCCCTAGACTTAGAACTACTTAAGCCTAACTAACCTAAGGACATCACACACATCCGTGCCCGAGGCAGGATTCGAACCTGTGACCGTAGAAGCAGCGCGGTCCAGGGCGGCTGAAGCGCCTAGAACCCCTCGGCCACATCGGCCGGCCAGGTTAAGAGATTATAACGCATACAGTGTTATATAGACAGTCATTTTTGACTCGATCAGTATGCGAATGGAATAGGAACGAGGGTAATGCACGGTGCAGTAATACTGTGACCACCGCCTACTGTCGCCTATGGTGTACCACGGTTCATAGATGGCAGGGGTGAACGACAGCTACGGAGATGTGTAAGTGCAAACAGACGTGCAACTGTTGAGTAACTGACCGCGCAGATGAACCAAGGGGCTGCCAACAGTGTCTCCTCAACGACCGCTCAACGAATATTGCTGCAATGGGCCTCCGCAGCGGGCGCCTGATTCTGCTGACTGCTATACATCGGCTACGAATGCTGGAATTTCCACGTCAGTATCGCAACCGGACGTCAACTGAGTGGTGACAGGTGGATTTTCCGGATGAATCACGTTTTATGCTCCATTGGACAGTTTGTCGTTGGAGTGCACGGCGTGAAACACCCTGGAACAACATTACGCTGCGGGAAATGTTTTCGTGGCATTCACTGGGTAACCTCGTCATTCTAGAAGGCACAATTGAACAATACAATATTAATCTATCCTTGGGGACCATGTCCACGTATACATACAGTTTGCTTTTCCTCGGCACGATGGTATCTACCAGCAGGACAATGCAGCGTGTCACAGCTCGCAGCGTATGTGCGTGTCTCGAAGATCACCAGGATGAGTTTGCAATACTCAGCTGGCCACAAAATTCTCCGGATTTAAACCCAATCGAGAATCTGCCAGTCCACCTCGATCGGGCTGTTCGTGCTGGGGATCCTCAACCGAAAAACCCAGCGCATCTGGGCACGGCACTGGAGTTGGCATGTCTCCACAATCCTGTCGGTACCTTCCAGAACGACAGTGACTCTCTTCCTGCACGTCTCGCTGCGATGTGCACAGGGGGTCACATTAATGTGACTGGACAGTGTATCTTTGAGTGACTGTGCTGTGATGTAAGTTTTCATTAGGATTAAGAGTAATATTTAAGGACATTTTATTCTTTATACATAATTTAGCATCCGGTGAAGCTTAGGTATTTCAAAATTTCTTTTTGTGGATTGTGTATTTCAAAACATACTTCAAAATTCTTATTGGTTGTAAGCGTCTTTAGAGCTCAACTTTCACTTTCCAGAGATCAGTAAATTAACACAACTGCGTTTTATTTGACTTGACAACTATACACGCTACGTACTACACAGTGCAACATCTTTCCGAAACCCCCTAACTGCCTCCATTTGGGATGCAGAAGTTTGAAATATGGCTCAAAGGTCCCTACAACCTTTCTCTGTTGCGATGTAAAAGCGTGGTATCTACGACGCCAACCTCGGCCTCGGCGACACATCAGATAGTAAAATGTTGAGACATGCGAATAAACGGCAAGAGCTAAGAGCTCCATGTGAGTTGAAGGTAAGTTAGTGATGACGCATCGACACTAAATTTCACTACAATTCTACCCAACGCCACTATTGACGTGCCACTCGATGGGAAGGTTGTCACACCTCCTCTTACAAACATTTCACTCCTTTTGACATCTCAGTGCTCGAGGTTAGAACCGCTATGCCCTGCGTTGAAATTACAGGATTTTCTAATGGGTAACCGAGGAAAATATTTCAGTCACACTCATAACGGACACGTGCAGATCTCAAGGGATGACATAAAGAGCATCAATGAAAACACTCCTTACTTGGAGCGTTGATTCAGGCACAGTTATGGGTCGACAGTGACAGTTCGTAATCCGATGAGCAACAGGTCGACTTTGTCGACAACCTTTGACACTACTGACGCCTCACATTAACTTCTGATCTCTTGATTTTTATTCACATGTTTCATAATTTGCTGTTTGAAGTGCAGCCGAGCGCAAATGACGTAGCAGGATGCCACGCTTTCGCACCATTACAGAGGAAGATTGGTGGCACCTTTCAGCCAAATTTCAAACTTCTGCAGTAGACATTTACGGTGTTTTTTCGAAAAAGTGGTTCTTGCATTGTGTTGTACAGTGTACATAACATAAGAGAATAACTGAATTTTTCCTATTGTTTGTAAACAAACATGTGTGCGAACTGTTTGAGACGCCTTAGGAAAGTTAGTACTGGAATACACTGTAGCTGTAATGATAACTGGTTTCTTGGAAATTTGTGGTAAGGTTCTATGGGACCAAACTGCTGAGGTCATCGGTCCCTAGGCTTCACACTAATTAAACTAACTTAAACTAACTTACTCTAAGGACAGCACACAAACACACATACATGCCCGAGGGTGGACTCGAACATGAGAGGGTGGAGCCGCGTGAACCATGACAAGGCACCGCGGCTAAATGGTTTCTGTCGGGGGGAGGGTAGAGGGGGGTGGTTTTGGTGAGTCAGTGTTGTGTCATCGGAAATGGTGATGCAAATGAGACTCTTCGTGGTACTGTAGAGTCTGTGCATGAGACAATAATAACTTAATAAGATGGAAGAATTATGACCCGTAAAGGAGAGTTTCATAGTGCTAGGAAACAACTGGAAAGATTAAGGGGCAATAAGGGTAACGAGAAGTGACAGTGGGAACAGGAGCCATAAAAAGAAAACAATATCTGACACATTCGACATTGGTGCGAAAAATGGTTTTGAACATCTCAGTTAAGGAAGAGTCTACAGTAGATGTTGGTGTAGCCAAGGTACAGCAGGATTTCAACAAGAAATCAGTGGTTTCAGAGAAATTAGGAAAGAGGATGGAACTCCTGCTGTTAAGGAGTAGTGACGGAAGACATGTGAATCAGCTGCTGCCGAAAAATTAAGAAAGAAGTACCAGGTCAGAAACCTCTTCTAGCCAAGTGGAAGCCTTGGCCAAATGGTGCAAAGCTTCAGGAAAGAATGATCATGTTGCAACAGTGGGTGGAACAGGAAACAGTACTGCTATGGCACTGGCCACATTGATTCTGTAGATAAGGAAAAGTGGTCGTTATATAAGCCTTCAGAAAAATGCTAATGTTTCCTGTGCATTATTTTCTTTTTTACTTAAAATAAGTGTAAAGTGGCACCATATAACATGTAGATTCAAAACGTGGCTAAAGCTTCGACCAATTACCATAGTTTGATGGTGATTAAATTTCCCTTAGAGTGGCCACTTTACCCCACCTTCCTACTTCAGCCATTTAATATAATCCGGCTATCCTCATACAAATTGTAAGAATAGTTACAGGAACTAACAACACAAACACTGACAACATTTTTATAGACGAAATAAGACTGCAAAGTCATAGTGTAAGTCTTATATTTGATGACTTCTCACTCCATAACGGTCATCTGTTAACGTTTAATGCATCCGTCAGCAGAAATAATTGGAAAACTACAACGGCACTGAAAAAAGAATGAAACAACAACGGCACTGAAAAAGGAGTGCAGGAATACTGGAATAATGCACGAAAGATGGACTGGAAAGCTGATATAAATAGAAAAATATAATGTATTCTGTAA
Source organism: Schistocerca nitens (assembly GCF_023898315.1). Taxonomy (NCBI): domain Eukaryota; kingdom Metazoa; phylum Arthropoda; class Insecta; order Orthoptera; family Acrididae; genus Schistocerca; species Schistocerca nitens. The sequence goes on from NC_064616.1 coordinate 915,673,171, forward strand.
TATATTCATGAGCCATCTTCAAAACTGTTTTCTTAAGAAATTAACTGGCGTAGGCAGATTAAATGCACCTAAAATCTGAGTTCCAAACGGAATGAGGCTATCGTTTATGACTAAGAGATGGTTCTACTTCGTATCAAGGGACACAAGGTGTGGTGTCACCGCCAGACACCACACTTGCTAGGTGGTAGCCTTTAAATCGGCCGCGATCCGTTAGTATACGTCGGACCCGCGTGTCGCCACAATCAGTGATTGCAGACCGAGCGCCGCCACACGGCAGGTCTAGAGAGCCTTCCTAGCACTCGCCCCAGTTGTACAGCCGACTTTGCTAGCGATGGTTCACTGACAAATTACGCTCTCATTTGCCGAGACGATAGTTAGCATAGCCTTCAGCTATGTCATTTGCTACGACCTAGCAAGGCGCCATTACCAGTTACTATTGATGCTGTAAAACATGTACCATCAAGAGCGACGTTCACCAATTATGGATTAAAGTTAGGTATTCCAGAAGATACATGCGTTTTTTGCTAGTCTCAATTTCTTGTCCTGTTCCAGACCTCACGCCAGCCTGCGTGAGCTTAAACGCGTGCCTTTCGGCTTCCTCTCATAGTGGGTTGGCTGTCTTGCCAATCCACAACAAGTGGCGACGAGGCCACACCGCGTTCGTAACTATACTGCCCTGATTTACTTGTGTAATGCCTTCGCCACAATCTCCAGATGTACTGTCCGAATTTTATCGCTTACAGAATCAGCAGACGCAGGCCTTACTGGATGCCCTTTGACAGCTCATCCAGGGTCAACGTGCAATGCAAAACGATGTGGCAGCCGTCGTTCCAACGCTCACGCAGCCACAACACGCAGTTGCCACACCTTTTCGTCCTTTTGATGCGGCACTGGAAAGCTGGATGGAGTGGTCACGCCAATTTGGATTCCATCTCGCCGCCTACAGAATTCAAGGTAATGAGCGGCAGCATTATCTCTATTCGTCCGTCGGCGTCCACACGTACCGTGTGATAGTCAAATTATATCCCCGACGCGACGTAGCAACTCTGTCCTACGACGAAATTTCGTCTGCATTAGACGCATATTTCAAAGAATCAGTCAATGTAGTTGCAAGACGGTATACCTTCTTTCGTACAAAATGTACGGCCGGTCAAACTAATCGGGAGTGGGTTGCAACCTTGCAAGGCCTTACTAGGGATTGTGCTTTTGAGTGTCAATGTGGACTCCCTTATTCAGATACTATGGAACGTGATGTAATTGCACAGAACGTTTCTGATGTTCGTATAAGGGAACAGGTTTTGAAACTAGTCAATCCCTCCCTTCAACAAGTGATAGACATATTGGATCGGCAGGACACACTTGACTTTGCTCAGGAATCATTTGAAACTTCACCAGCCGTGTGTCACGTTAACCGGCCCGCCGGGCGTGCTGCACGGAGCAGTAAACAGCCCTCGCGCCCGGCCGCGCAGCTACCGCCAAGCTCTCAGCCACATGTGTCGTGCAGGCAAGCAAATGCGGTGCTAAAATCATGCCCGCGGTGTGCTACTAGACATTAGCATTAGAATTGCCCGTCACGCCAGGCTATTTGCTTTTTCTGTAATAAAAAGGGACATGTTCAGAGTGTTTGCCAGAAAAAGCTCAGATCGGACACTCACAACCATTCCAGGCCCTTTGCTTCGCGCCGGAATCGGAATCGAACCAAGAATACTCAGGCTCATGAACCTTCGCCCATGGAAATTCATGCAGTTCATTCCACTCCGCCCAGTGCCACTCTCTCTAACAGTGACTGTGTTTGTCCCACAAATAGTGTGCGTCGACATCGCCGGAAATCCCGTCATGTCGCAAGTGATTTTGTACCAGTGTCAGTTCACGTTGCACGAGACAGTCGCTCTTGTCGTCAGCAGGACAATAAACTTCTTTAGATTTGGACATTCACGGCAAAGTAATACCGTTCCAGCTCGATACCGGAGCTGCAGTTTCACTGATCAATCAAGACACGTACAAACAGCTGGGCACACCTCCGTTGCATGCCGCAAATGTTACGTTAAGTAGTTATTCAGGACAAGTGATCCCTGTGTTAGGACAGTGCAGCCTTCTTGCAACATACAAGGGACAAACAAAACTTGTGTCATTGTACGTCCTTCGTTCTTCTGCTGCAGTGAACTTGTTTGGTTTCGATTTATTTCAGTTGTTTAACTTGTCTATAGTAAATCAGGTCCTATCAGTGAACCAGACTGTGCCTTCAGACGGTGTTTCTCGTCTCTGTGAAGAATTTGCAGACATTTTTGCACCGGGCCTTGGTTGCGCTAAGAACTATCAAGCACATTTGGAACTGCATGTCAACGCGCAACCGAAATTTTTCAGAGCGCGCAATGTTCCCCACGCATTGCGTGATGAGATCGCAAAAACATTACACGATTTGGAATCACAAGGTGTAATTGAACGTGTGCAGGCTTCTCTCTGGGCATCGCCCTTAGTAATTTTGCAAAAACCTTCCGGAAAATTGAGACTTTGTGTGGACTTCAAGGCAACAGTGAATCCCCAACTAGTGACTGCAACTTTTCCTTTACCCTGCCCGGAAGATCTTTTTGACAAACTGTGCCTGGGTAAATATTTTTCGAAGTTGGACCTAGCAGATGCGTACTTGCAAATACCGGTGGACGAAGAATCTCAGCGCGTTTTTGTGGTTAACACGCATCTTGGTTTGTATCGCTTCAAACGACTGCCATTCAGGTGTGCACCCGCCCCTGCATTGTTTCAGCAATATTTACAAACTGTTTGTGCGTCGGTCCCTACTGCAGCAAACTATCTGGACGATATTGTGATCTCCGGAAAGACGGAAGAAGAACATTTAGCCAATCTCAGAACATTATTTCAGGTTTTGCGACAAAATGGTCTTCGCTTGCGGAAGGACAAATGTGTGTTTTTTGCTCGTGACTTACCCTATCTGGGACATGTACTCAATGCCCAAGGCATACATCCCAGTCCAGAGCACCTCCGTGCCATACAAGACTTGCCTGCGCCGCAGAATTTGAAGCAGCTACAGAGTGTGCTGGGAAAAATTAATTATTATCATCGCTATGTGCGCCACGCCTCTTCCATTTCAGCTCCGCTTCATCGCTTATGCCGTAAGGGTGTTCCGTTCGTCTGGACGACGGAATGCGAACACGCCTTTCGCCAGTTGAAATTGGCGTTGCTTTCCAATACTTGCCTTACGCCATTCGATCTCCAGAAACCCCTTTTGTTGATGGTGGATGCATCGGATTTCGGGATCGGTGCTGTGCTTGCGCACAAAGATGGATCGCACGATCGCCCTATTGCCTTTGCGTCCAAATTGCTCTTGTCTGCGCAAAGAAATTATTCACAGATCGAGAAAGAAGCATTGGCTCTCGTATTTGGTGTTACTAAGTTTCATGATTTCTTATATGGTCGTCACTTTACCATCATCACAGACCACAAATCTTTGACATCGCTTTTTCAACCGAACAAGCCTGTACCTCCACGTACAGCGCAGAAATTCATTCGCTGGTCTATTTTCCTATCGTAGTACCGCTACAATATCTTGTATCGGGCCACTGCTCAGCACGGAAACGCCGATGCGTTGTCCCGTTTGCCTGTTGCTGAGGATAGAGCATTCGATTCCTCCGAACTTGCTTGCATGTTAATTGATGCGGAAACCGATGACGAATCGTCGAATGGTCGAATCGTTTCCGATTGATTTTCGTCGTGTAGCTACAGCCATAGCTGCTGACCCTGTCGTTGCTACCGTTCTGCGTTTTGTTGCTACGCAATGGCCCTTGTCAAAGTCACGGATCGAGGATCCGTTGGTCCGCCAATTTTTTGCTCACAAGGAGAAACTTTTTGTACAACGTGGTGTTTTGCTTTTGCGTTCTGATAATGATCAGTCCAGGGTCGTGGTCCCACGTTCGTTACAGTCCTCTGTCTTACGGCTTCTCCCCCAAGGACATTGGGGTATAGTGCGAACGAAACAACTTGCTCGTCAGCACTGTACTTGGTTCGGAATCGATGCTGCGATTACACAAATGTGCTCTTCTTGCATGGTGTGTGCCGAACAACAATCAGCACCGCCGCGGCAATTCTTTGCATGGCCAAAAGCCACTTCCCCTTGGCAACGCTTACACATCGATTTTGCTGGTCCATTCTGGAATGCTCGATGGTTGGTTCTGGTCGATTCATTCAGTAATTTTCCTTTTGTTGTCCGGATGTCTTCCACGACATCTTCTGCCAGCACCCAAGCGTTATCCGCTATCTTTTGCATTGAAGGTCTTCCACAGACTATTGTTTCCGACAATGGCCCACAATTCGTGTCTGCAGAATTTCAGTCATTCTGCAAGGCCAATGGTATTCAACATCTGACGTCCGCGCCGTTTTCGCTACCGTCAAACGGTGCCGCTGAACGATTGGTCAGGACTTTCAAGTCACAGATGTTGAAGTTCAAAGAGTCACATTCTCGGGAGGACGCGTTATTGCTCTTTTTGTCCTCGTATCGCTCTCAGCCCCGTGATGGTCGCTCGCCGGCTGAGTTGCTTCACGGTCGCCCTCATCGAACCTTGATGTCTTTGCTACATCCGCCGCATCAGGTTCCTGTGCAGCGGCAGACACCTGCTTTTTCTCCGGGCGACGTTGTCTACTATCGTACCTATCGAGGTTCACGGCGTTGGGTCGAAGGGCGCATTCTTCGCTGCCTCGGCCGCGCTATGTATCTGCTTTTGGGGGCCTCTGGTGAGGTGCGTCGGCATCTCAGTCAGCTGCGCCTCTGTCGTCGCACGGGTTCTGCCGCTCCCCGTCTGCTTTCAGCGACGGTGCCGTCCGGTCAGCGCCCTGGGGACCCATCTACTGGCTCGCCTCAGCCCCAGGTGTTACCGACGCTGCCTTCCATTTTGCCCCATGGCGACGCGCCGCCGCCGCCGCCGCCGCCTGTTCTCCCGCCGGCGACGCCCGCAGTGGATGCTTCGCTGCAACCGCCGGGCGCCTCCCTGGGTCACGCGACGCCGATCGCTTCCCGTGACCAGTTGTCCTCCGACATGGAACTCTTGCCCGCTCCGGACCATATGTCGCTTTCGCCCGTCGGGTGCCCCGGCCCAATGGAGGTCGACCCTTCGGCCCCTCCTGTCTCTCTACGGGCGCATACACCGCATGTTGGCGTGCACCCTGGAGCTGGTTTTCAGGCGTTTCCTAGCTCCCTTCGGTCCGAATGGCAGGGTGCGGGTGGCACAGCCTCGCCTGTTGTTAGGCTCCCCACCTCGTCGCATACGTCAACATGGGGTCCTCCCCACGGCGGGCGGAAGCCTTATGCCACAACCGTCCGCCGATTTGCGGGGGAGGAATGTGTTGTCACCGTCAGACACCACACTTGCTAAGTGGTAGCCTTTAAATCGGCCGCGGTCCGTTAGTATACGTCGGACCCGCGTGTCACCACTATCAGTGATTGCAGACCGAGCGCCGCCACACGGCAGGTCTAGAGAGCCTTCCTAGCACTCGCCCCAGTTGTACAGCCGACTTTGCCAGCGATGGTTCACTGATAAATTACGCTCTCATTTGCCGAGACGATAGTTAGCATAGCCTTCAGTTACGTCATTTGCTACGACCTAGCAAGGCGCCATTACCAGTTACTATTGATGCTGTAAAACACGTACCGTCAAGAGCGATGTTCACCAGTTATGGATTAAAGTTAAGTATTCCAGAAGATACGTGCGTTTTTTGCTAGTCTCAATTCCTTGTCCTGTTCCAGACCTCACGCCAGCCTGCGTGAGCTTAAACGCGTGCCTCTCGGCTTCCTCTCATAGTGGGTTGGCTGTCTTGCCAATCCACAACACAAGGGATGACAGGGTGAAACTATACCATAAGTTTTGAATTCGCCGCTCTTCTCATAGATCCAGGATCGATTACGCCCATTCTACCTATATATTAGCAACTGCTTCAGTTGAAAACTCCTTCATTGACTATAAGGTAAAATTATACGTACACTAAGAAAAAATATAGACTATGTCTGTCAGAATATTCATTAGTGTATCATGTAAAAATATGAGGTAAATTGGTCACGAATTTTTTGAAATTTTTGCTACCAACTATTCCCCTATATATACTGACATCCAAAATTAAAGCAACAAACTGCTATTCCCCCGTCCTGTGTCTAATTCACGATATAACCATAAATGTCAACAGATTTTACGAGCATTTTCTGCACGGAAGACGGCATTCCGATCAATGGACAACCACGGCGGCAATGACATCAGGGCAACTATCAAACGGGGCAGAGTTTGCATGGTAGTCCCACATCCACAATCAACGTGTGCGCAGTCACAGACGGTGCAGTATGGCACAGAGAAGACGCCTACAGACTCTCTGCTGTGGAGGTCCATAGGAAGAACGGAAGCAGGAGAGTCGAAAACTGATGTGACCCGATGGCTTGATGTGAATCGTTGTGTTGTGTCTCGGATGAGGCGACATGTTATAGAGACTGAAACTGTATCCCGGAGACCAGGACAGGGCCGACCACGTGTGATATGAGAAGCGCGGCAAACGGTGTACAGAAGGCTTCAGCAGAGTTACTTTTATTGTTGGAGACCTGCTGTCTTCACAGAAGGGGACGTCTAGAGTGGAGCCGTCAACATGCCACCTGGACGGTCGAACGGTGGGCCAATGTTATTTTCACAGACCAGTTCCTATATGGTGTGGAGAGTGATTCTCGACGGATTCGCATCTGCAGGACACGCGGAACACGATTTCGGGACCCAAACATTGTCGGAAGAGACCGATATCGAGGAGGATCCCTAATGATGTGGGCAGGAATTATGTTGACCACTCGAACATCTCTTCATGAAATTTTATAGGTGAGTCAGCAAGATTTAACTGCTATCAGACACCGCGAGGAGATCTTGGGATCTCATGCTCAAATGTTGCGAGGTGCTGTGGGCCCAGACTTCGTATTGCTGGACGATGGGTGGTTAATGTTTTTATGGAAACGGAAGACATTGCATGCATGGCGTGGCCTGCTAGCTCTCCTGATTTGAATCCCACAGAGCATGCCTGGATGCACAAGGGGGACAGGTTGCATCACGTCAGCTTCCACCAACTACTCTCCAAGACTTGTGAGCAGCTCTGCAGGAAGGATGGGCGTTATTGCCCCAACATGAGATTGATGACATCATTCGCAGCGTGTTCCATCGTTGTCAGACCTATATTGGTGCCAGAGATGGTCACACCCAACACTCAGCTCATTAACCAGTTCGTCTACCGTTATGCATGTTGCAATTGATTACATTCTGTATTCTTTACATTTTTTCTGCTTTACTATCAACTGTTTATACTGTTTTGTGGCGAAATAAACGCAATCCGTGGGGGGGGGGGGGGGGGTGTGAAGAAAAATTCGCGCACATGGACTTCGCAGCACAATTTTTCACATACTAGCAATACGGAACTGTCTAAATGGTTCAAATGGCTCTGAGCACTATGGGACTCAACTACTGAGGTCATTAGTCCCCTAGAACTTAGAACTAGTTAAACCTAACTAATCTAAGGACATCACAAACATCCATGCCCGAGGCAGGATTCGAACCTGCGACCGTAGCGGTCTTGCGGTTCCAGACTGCAGCGCCTTTAACCGCACGGCCACTTCGGCCGGCTCGGAACTGTCTCTCACAAGATTTCGTCCTCTGCACATTTCCGGCCGTAAATTAAATGGACGTGAAAGATTGACAGTCTGACAACACTGTAATCATATGCACATATACGGTACCTACCTCTGTCTGGATGTGGGGGTAGCGCTGTGCAGTTGGTGCAGTTCGGTTCTAGGTTGAGGCATCTTTGTTTTTATTAGTCAGTTTCATTCTACCAGGTAATATTATAGTATACACCGTTTCTTAAGCCATGCGTATCCGGCATTTACGTAGTACAGTGATTTGACGTCTTGAACATCACAAAAACGTAACCATACAAATCAGAAATAGACAGCTGAAACAAATGGCTTGTCATAGGACAGAATAACTACGGAAATAATATAAATTTCGAGATGCTAAAGATTATTACACTGTTAAATAACTCAACATCTACTAGTCATGTATACTACATGCTGTACGTCCGCTCAAATGAAACACATTATCAAACAATGACAATAATAATTTCCACAGTGATGACCATATGACGTTTACAAAAGAATACGCCGTCCTCAGAGCAGATGCTCAAAGCGACCTCCCTTCACGTACAAGCACTGCACTACCCGTTGGATCATACAGCTGCGGACTCTTCGCAGCATGGGTGCACTCACAAATGCAAGAGCAGGATCAAAACGCGCCATCACTTCTTCCACATGTGTAAGCGGAATAGAATACTCATGTTCCTTCAAATGGCCCCACAGGAAGAAATCCAGGGCACTTCGCTCAGGTGAATGCGGAGACCATACAACTGGACCTCCCTGTCCGATCCTTTTTCCTGGAAATTTCTCTATAAATACCGTCGCACATTAATTCCAAAGTGTGGAGGCGCAGCATCATGTTGGAACCATAACCTCTGCCGAACATGAAGTTCAAATGGCTCTGAGCACTACGGGACCTAACACCTGAGGTCATCAGTCCCCTAGAACTTAGAACTACTTAAACCTAACTAACCTAAGGACATCACACACATCCATGCCCGAGGCAGGATTCGAACCTGCGACCGTAGCGGTCGCGCGGTTCCAGGCTGAAGCGCATAGAACCCCTCGGCCACACCGGCCGGCCAACATGAAGTGGAACATCTGCCAGTGCATCAGGCAAATAGTCTGGGAGGAATGCGTGATACTTTCGTGCGGTCAATCGGTCAGGAAACACGATGGGACACACACTTCAGTCTTCCAATATTCCGGCCCACATGCTGATGCCAAAACTCCGCCAGAACAGGCCTTTGTAGGCCCAGCGGTACCGACCGGTCGCCGTGTCATCCTCGGACCACAGGCGTCAATGGATGCGGATACGGAGGGGCATGTGGTCAGCAGACTGCTCTCCCGGCCGTATATCAGTTTACGAGACCGGTGCCGCTACTTCTCAGTGAAATTGCTCCTCAGTTTGCTTCACAAGGGCTGACTGCACCCCGCTTGTCATCAGCGCTCGGCAGACCGGAAGGTCACCCATCCGAGAGCTAGCCCAGCCCGACAGCTCTTAACTTCGGTGATCTGAGGGGAACCGCTCTTACCACTGCGGCAAGGTCGTTGGCACGCTGATGCCAAAGTGAACTTGATATCCACGCGGGTGACGTGCGAGTAATGTCATACCAACGGTGGGCATTCTGAATATTCGAGTGATCGCTGCTTCATTCGATCATATTACAGTGTTTATGAAGTCTTCGTTGGCTTTCTGTTGCTGTTGGTACCATTGACAAAATAGGATCCGAAGACGTGGCAGTGTGCAGGATGCAGGTGTTGCGTTACATAATGATTGAGGTGCATCCCATGCTCATGCAGAACGTCAACGACCGTGCGTTGCGAGACACACGGCTGCCTTGCTATGCTGAGTGTTCTTCGCTGCTTCGCTGGGGTTCTCGGTGTATAACCTCCAGAATAGTTTCCTCGGTAGCTGAAGTACGGCGAGTCTGTGGACGATCTCTGCCACGGGATGGTGTAAGGAGAGAACCCCGAAACCGAAGCTCGTAACGAAAAAACACATTTTTATCTCTGTAAGTCCACCTCTATACAGATGGTTACGGGACCTCGGCTGTTCAATATAAAATATCGAATCAAAACCCCTTCAACCGCCTAAACTTTCGGTTGTTATTTTATTTGAGCAACCAGTTTCAGCGCTACACTACGCCATCGTCAGGCCCCCTGACCGACGTGTAGAGAGAATACCACCTCCCATTCCGTCAAAGTAAGAGTCAGCATTCAGTGACTGGTATTCGTAGATTCTTGACACTGCGATCTCTTCGATCACAGCTTCAAGTGAAATGGAGTGACAAACTAATTCCTTGCCTGTATGTCGGTGCTTATACACCCACATGTTTTGATCTCTCTTTCCTATGGAATGATACACACAGTGACTATTCCATATGGAGACTTCTTTTAAGTACAGCACTGCTTTTAAATACTGCTTGAAAATAAATCTAATATTTTTTCTCTTTGTATCAACGCATGAGGATAAGACAGAAACACCTAACACGCACGCATTTAGGTTATACAAGAACCTGTCTTTATTGTATTGCTTAAAACAGCAAAAATAGGCATAATTAATGATTTTAAATGTCGTAAAAACAAGCAATGTCTAAATGTTACTGACACTAATGCAATACAAAAACAAGCAATATCAGATAATCAGAGTTAGCAACAGTACTAAAGAACTTTAACATACCACAAACAATAGCATTTACAATCACATTTATTAGTGTACAATATGAAAGAGCAGAATAAAGTATTAACAGTGTCTATTCACAGAAACTCTTAAATTAATGTTTTACGATAGTTTAGAAGTAGCGCTCTAATACAAACGTGTAAAGTTTTTTCATTGTATTGTCCTTTAGTTAAATTAAATGTACATGTTCCTTCCATATCCTGGAGACTACAGTACACGGAATCCATGAGATACGACTAAATATAATGTAATAGGACAAACGTGGCTAACACTGGCATGAAGTACCCTCCGCCATGCGCTGTAGAGTTGCTTGCGGATGCCTGGCAAAAATAAGGTAAGGAGAAAACGAAATGAAACTTCTCTGGTTGATAGGATAAGTGATGTTATTTAGTGATTACAAATGGTTCAAATGGCTCTGAGCACTATGGGACTCAACTGCTGAGGTCATTAGTCCCCTAGAACCTAGAACTAGTTAAACCTAACTAACCTAAGGACATCACAAACATCCATGCCCGAGGCAGGATTCGAACCTGCGACCGTAGCGGTCTTGCGGTTCCAGACTGCAGCGCCTTTAACCGCACGGCCACTTCGGCCGGCTAGTGATTACAAAAGCGAGTTAAATTTACAAAGACCTTGGTAATATGAGCCCACTTTTCAGTATTATGTTCGACCCCCTCCGACCAGATACATGCACCTATCAGTTACGAAGGGTGTCATGGAGTCGCTGTGTGAAGCAAGATGGCCCACAACTGTTGTAACTTGCGCTTTATATTCTGGATTCTGGCTCTGGGCTGGAGCTGACGTCAGAGCTGGTCCCACACAGGTTTTTATCGGGGATAGATCTTGCTGGCTACGGAAGTATCCCATCACAACGAAGACAGTTCGTAGAGACACGTAACATGCGAGAACGAGCACTGTCCTGTTGAAAAATGGCGCCACGATACTGTCGCATGAAATGCAACAACTCAGGACGAAAGGAGTGCGGGACGTACTGTTGTGCTGTCAGAGTGCCCTCACAAGGAACCCCTTGAGAGCGAGATCACAAGTTCAGTTTTTAGGGGTAAGGCTCATTTGAAAATGTAGAGAACAATTATTACAGGAGAATACTAGCTTCTAATGACGCGCATTTGTGCATCAGCAAGATGACAGAAGATGAGTCTTCGGCAAATGTAGAGATTAACCTTGTATGAGATGTGTGTACTACACTTCACAAAATGGATTTCGTCGACATTCAAGAAATGTCCACAACAAACCATTAACTTGCACAATGAACACCAAATGAAAAATGGCGCACCACAGTGATCACAAAGGTTCGCACCAGCCAGATCGCAGGCAAATGTTTCATATCAGCGCACACTCCGCTGCAGAGTGAAAATCTCATTCTGGAAACATCCCCCAGGCTGTGGCTAAGCCATGTCTCCGCTATATCCTTTCTTTCAGAAGTGCTAGTTCTGCAAGGTTCGCAGGAGAGCTTCTGTAACGTTTGGAAGGTAGGAGACGAGATACTGACAGAAGTAAAGCTGTGAGTATCGGGCGTGAGTCGTGCTTCGGTAGCTCAGATGGTAGAGCACTTGCCCGCGAAAGGCAAAGGTCCCGAGTTCGACTCTCTGTCGGGCACACAGTTTTAATCTGCCAGGAAGTTTCATATCAGCGCATACTCCACTGCAGAGTGTAAATCTCACTCTGGAAACTTTCCAGTCAATTTACCGTCCAGATCAACAGTCGGCATAATTATATACGGGTGCATTAGGCCATTGATGTTAGTCTTGATGCAACTCTCTTGGTACCTCTAATTTCCAAGGTTCATTTTATATGAATTGCCTCTGCAAATTCCTAGTGGTCGGAGTTGAAAACGAATTTCCTACTGAACGATGGGGTAAGTTTGTTTATCTCATTTACAAATGCTCGGCCAGATTCCGCAGTTTTCTGTACTTGGTCAAGTAGACACTTTGTTTGAAATTTCGTTATTTTACGTCTTCCAAATCTGTAGCACTGTTTGAAGTTAACCAACCATCCACTCCTTGCCTTGAAAATCACTGTAATCTATGTGCCGCGCAATTTGATGTGCGTGATGTAGGAGGTGAGTATTGTAGACGTCCTGTAAATGTTATATAGCTTCCTTGAAATTCGCAAATAGCGGTTTTTTGGAACAAGTGAGCGTTGTCCTCCCTTGAATATCCGTAGCTTTTCATATCCAGTACACGGTCATATTGCTGGGGTCTTATCCGAAATCTGTTCATAATTGACTTGCTACTATGTTGCAGATGATCTTATATGTACGTAATTATGTTTAGTAGCCATTCTTTGGACTACCATTGTCCTTTACTAAGTTTCACTGGAAAGGAGATTTGTAGCTCCCTGTCCGAAAAGATGATGAACTACATGGTTCAACACCTGCATCAACATCATTTTCACTTCGTAAGTACGTATCATCATCATTTTAGTCCTCATTTACATTGCCCGCCAGTCGAGCGTATACGAAACCACGCATTCCACTGACATCTTGGAGAAACATTAATATTTCATCTGCCCCATCTTTCTCACTCTGCAAAATTGCTTGGGTTCCTTCCTGACGAAATGTCAACTTCGGCAACTGTTGTTGCAGACATAATGTAATTTTTGCCTTATTTATCGTTGCAACTGTTCTACATTGTATCAATACTAATAGCACTGTAGCTCTGTTGTGAATTACTCACCGACTGAGCAGTTCACTTACGCTCCGTGGCCTCATGCTCTGCCCACCATTGCATACCTCCAATCCCGCCACACATTGCCATTAGCAGCCAATATTGTGGTTGTATGGTAGACAATACGTGAAGTGTCGAATGCCATAAAGATTGCGACCTCGCTCTGAAGGGATCCCTTGTCAGTTACCACCAGCCGTTACCTGAAGTAACATCCGACGGCTCCGACTGAGCGATGTGGCGCAGTGACTAGCACACTGGACTCGCATTCGGGAGGACGACGGTTCAATCCCGCGTCCGGCCATCCTGATTTAGGTTTTCCGTGATTTCCCTAAATCGCTCTAGACAAATGCCGGGATGGTTCCTTTGAAAGGGCACGGCCGACTTCCTTCCCCGTCCTTCCCTAATCCGATGAGAGCGATGACCTCGCTGTCTGGTCTTCTCCCAGAAACAACCAAACCCAACCGACGGCTCCCACACCATGACGGTAACACCACTGTGCCTCTACAAAACATTGGAAGAAAGAGATCTCTCCACAGGTCGCCGCTATACTCCCCAACAATGGTTATCCGGGGTAGTGTAGAACTGCGATTCATCGCTGGAAACATTGCGACGCTAAGCGGCGCCACCTCCTCTCACAATCTTTAGTATTGTGGTGTTAACGGCAGCCTACGCAAGAGACGCTAATTCCATGGTCCGGCTGCTGCTAGACTCCGATCAATGGTATGCAAAAAGACACTGAATGTTGCAAGGCAACCGTTATTTGTTCTCGGACATCAGGCGCAGAAGTGAAGGGGTTACGATATGCTTCGTGCACAGTACGGCGACCCTCCTTTGTGGTGGTCAGATGCGGTCGTCCGGAAACTTAACAAGGGTTATGCCTGCCCGCACTTTCCATGCAGTCCAACTTCAGGCTACTATCACATCCGAATGCCCCACAAATCTGGATATTACACGATTCGACCGGCCCATCAAACGGAAACCCAGAATGAGGCCCCTTTTAAACTGTCAGGTGTCGATAACGCTGTCTCACACGACCACGCACCATCTCCCTCTCTGCCACAGTGATCACTCAATATCTGACACTTATATACCCTACCAGGCACTATGGTGACCGTTCTACCTGTCACAGAGTATTGCCACTCTAATCATTTTCATGCCCGCCAATGATGTATACACGTACGAAGTTGCATTGATATCCGACCATGTCTTCTTCTTCTTTCAGCCAGTGTATGTAGATGTAGATACGTGATTGCAATGCAATTCAGAGCCACGAATGCCTTTTAGTTCCATCTTCCGTTCTTCATTTTCGGCAGGTGCTAATAATGGGAGTAAGTGAATATGTGAAGTAATTTGCCTTTCCCAGGAAACTCATTTCTAACATACGGCCATGTCACTCTGCCCATTTTCATGATCACTCAAATCAGAAACTTCCTCATACGGTTTCCTGCACTGACTGGAACAGAAAAATGCAAGACATAGTCAATGAAATTTACCATTCCTAAAATCATGCTAACAATAACCAACGATTATTTTTTCGATAATGTACAACACTAACGTCAATTAATTAAATGCGTTCCTTCAGGAAATCTACCCCAATTTAGCCGGCCGGGTGGTCGAGCGGTTCTAGGCGCTTCAGTCTGGAACCGCGCGACCGCTACGGTCGCAGGTTCGAATCCTGCCTCGGGCATGGATGTGTGTGATGTCCTTAGGTTAGTTAGGTTTAAGTGGTTCTAAGTTCTAGGGGACTGATGACCTCCCATAGTGCTCAGAGCCCTTTGAACCATTTTTTGAATCTACCCCAATTTGTGACTGGACTGAAATCGTCTTGAGAAGTGCAACCTCGTACATGCACTGATACAGAATTAATTATGCGTAAACCTCAGGCCATAATTATCAGCAATATCCGTACATAAATTCGACAAACAAATATACGAGGAAGAGGCATCTCATACAAATGTTACGCCGTCCAGTAGGATTTACAGAAAATGTCTATCGGGTTAAAAGACTAGCTACTAGTTTTTAATGCAGAGAAATGTAAACTTCCGGAATTGAAGAATCTTAAACTTACAGTTGTCTATGACTACAGGACTTGTAAATGGGGCCAGCCTAGTCATTCAGCTGAAAGTAACACGAAATATAATGATTAAAAAGAAAAATTTTCTTGGTGTTCTAGTGTAATGTCAACCTTTCTTGTGAAAAACAGATTTTCGACTTCCTGGATCATTGTTAGGGGACAACTTAATCTCACAACCTGCGAAAAAAGATTACAAAGGAAACTATCACATTTTGAAACTAAATATTGAGTTGATTTTACAATTATAACATGATTCTGTGGCATATACATAACTGAAACTTATTTAATGTCCAAACACTATTTTCCTTCCCTTCCATCATTCTCTGTTAAATTAAGTTGAAATTATGCATATTTTAGACAACCTGCTTGCAATAGCGATATTAATATATCACTAATATTTGCAGTCATTTTTTCTTTGTTGTTACTTTCCTTACGATTATCATCCGGAAAAGAATAAATATTACCCGTCGTTTGGGACGGAATGTTTATTTTGTTTTTAACTCTTTCAGGCCCTCTGGCTACAACTGTATACATTAACTAGTACTGTGTCTCAGCTTCAACAGAAGTATTATTTCCTAACGGAAGTCTGAGTTACATATTTCTAAATGTTCAACTTTTTCATTATGCACAAGTGCTGCCAACAGTTGCGCAACACTATGAAAATATCAGCAAGTCAATGTAGCAGTGTACAGCAGCTCGTGACCACCAGAATACATGAATGTGGTTGGTTCGCTATATTCCACACTATAACTGACTTTTATGGTTGTTATATTACATGGTTATTATTGAATGATCATTTTACAATTTGTTACAATAGTGAATATTTCTTAATTAGTTGTTTTAGTCTATAAAATGAAGCCAAGCGTGGAAAGTATGTTTTGAAACCGGATACATATTTTTGTACAAATCTTGCACCTAAAATCATAAAAAATAAAATCATTAAAAAATCACCACATAAAGAAAAATTTTCCGTCCGGAGACAATCATGTCTGAGTGGATTCACTAAACATGCTTCTCCTTCTCATATTTGTCATCGTCAGGAAACGCAAAAACGCTTACGGAATGTATTCGCAAATTATGAATACGTTTTGCCGTCAGCTGTACAGTTTATTAGAAAATTTGTGCCGTCATCGTCAAACAGTATCTGTTCCTTCAGTCATGCATGCATTTCTGAAGGACATTTTTATCTACATCTACATGGATACTCTGCAAATCACATTTAAGTGCCTGGTTGCAAAAAATAAAAACCTCAAATTATTCCCAATATGAACAAGTAAAACACGTTTGGTTAAAAACAAAATAAGTACTCAGTTGTAAAAGACGGATCATTTTTGTTCTTATCTGCATTACAACGAAATTTGAACCTCCTGTTTATTTTTGAAACGTAATAATTTCCTTTGTAATTCTTAAAAACAGTAATGTTTCGCTTAATGAGAACTCTACGTTTGTATCATTAACATCTCTGTAAGCCGTAAGTCATTTTAAATGTGGTTCCACATTCAGTTGTCATACGATGATAGCCCAAGATGTCGAAATCAACTTTATGAATGTGCAAATAATAGCTGCAGTTATTCTCATAATCAGTCAAGCATGAAATTGAATTATTAAAAGGGTCCAATTGAAAATAATGAAAAGGCAAGCATCGATTAATTGTTACAATTGCAGTTTGCCTGCGAAAGCGATTGCATACAAAAAGACATGTATGTTCTACACCAGAATTCGTGTTCGATACCTGTTTGGGATCAGACTAGCACTGAACAGGCAGCGTTAGCAAGAGGGGCAACGCAAAAGGACACAGGTTTATTTGCATTGCAAGAATGTTTGGCGGAAACGTTGTAAGGTTTCAACTGACGGTCACTGAAAGACTGACACCAATTTCTTTGTGAAAATGAACGTTTAAAATTGTTTTTATTGTGGAAAATACGAATTTTTTAGCCCCCCACACACTGCTTCAGTGCGGACAGTGTAGTAAAATTATCGTAATGTGTTGATTTGTTTATGTCATTAAATTACGGTCTATACGTCTCTTTCGTGCTCCTATTTAGGCATTACACATATCATCACACATTCATTATGATGCACAGGTCACCATTTAATATGAAATAAAATACTTAGACATAATTATGACACAAATAGTAAAAGCAATAACAGGAAAAGCTGTTTTGTACGACTCACAACAAATACAAATATAAATACAATGGCACAATGAATGTTACAAAACTGTTGTTTCAAGGACAGTTCCGAGCCAAACGCTCTGTGGCCTGCATTCCACTGACCTCAGACACCGCCGTTCGCGACTTCAGTGGTGTCAAGCGAGAGCTCACTGGAGGGCGGAGTGGAGGTCTGTTGTGTTTCCTGATGAAAGCTGGTTCCGCCACGGTGCCAGCGATCATCGTGTGTTGGTTAGAAGGAGGCCAGGTGAGCGCCTACAACCAGTCTTTCATCGCCTTAGACTGGACCTACATCTGGAGATATGGTCTGGGCTGCGATTTCGTATGACAGCAGGAGCACTCTCATGATTTACCCATGCAACCTCATTGGAAATATGTACGACGATCTGGAGATTCAACCTGTTGTATTGCCATTCATAAATAGCATTCCACAGGGTGTTTTCCTACAGTATAACGCTCGCCCACATACCACTGTTGTAACCCAACATCCTTTACAGAGTGTCGACATGGTGGACTGGCCTGATCGATCACCAGATATGTCTCCAGTCGAGTACTTATGGGACATCATTGGACGACAACTCCAGCGTCATCCAGAAGCAGCATTAACCGTACCTGTACTGGCTGACCACGTGCAATAGGCATGGAAGTCCATGTCACAAACTATCATCCGGCACCTGCACGACACAATGTATGCACGTCTGCATGCTTGCATTCAGCATTCTGGTGGCTGAACCGGTTATTAATGTACCAGAATTTCACATTTGCAATGGCACTTCTCGGACTTAACATTAGCCTGAGGACTTGTAACGTTACTCACTTAAAAATGTTACCTAGACAAATGTATCCCCGGAATTTCATTACGCTACAGTAAATAGTTCTAGCTGTTGAGATATTGATTTCCGTCCCAAGTCGGGATTCGAACCTCCGACCGTAGCAACAGCGTGGTTCCGGACTGGAGTGCCTAGAACCGCTCGGCCACAGCGGCCGGCGATGTTGGAGGTCATCGGCATGAATATGAGAGAATATAGGAGAGGTCACTGACACACAGAGGATAATAGCGATCCCTGCAATGACCCCTGTCACACTCCTGATAAACTACTTGTTAAAATTAACGGAAAAAATGGTTTGCTGTAATCTAATGCTGTCAAAATTAGGGCTTCACTACTGGCTATAGCATATTTCAAGTCATCTGTTACCTTAATTAGCTCAGTGTTCGTACGGGAGTGTTTATAAAACGGTAGTGATATTTGTCACTTAATCTGAATGTGTCTAAGTTGGTTGGTTGATTTGGAGGAGGAGACCGAACAGCGAGGTCATCTGTCCCATCGGACTAAGAAAGGATGGGGAAGGAAGTTGGCCTTAACCCTATGAAAGGAACCATCCCGGCATTTGCCTAAAGCTGTTTAGGGAAATCACGGAAAACCTAAATCAAGATGGACGGACTCGGGTTTGAACCGTCGTCCTCCCGGATTAGAGTCGAATGTGCTAACCACTGCGCCACCTCGCTCGGTAGATGTGTATTGTAATCCCTAACACAAAACAGTATGTAATAAAATACTCAGTCGTTCTGTGAATAGGAAGTAAATACATTCCACAATACACTACAAGAAGTACGCTCTGTCATAGACTTCATTGTGCCTCGCAGAGTACAGACGTAGATGTGGAATTTGAAAGTGTCCAGGGAAACGATGAATGCACGACCACTTGTATGGCAAATATCTCATACGAATAAGACTGTCTGTCAGCTAAACACGTTGACTGTCAGCGGCTATAGCCTGAAACAGGAGAGAGCATCTCGCTGCCTACTTCGTCTGAAACATTTCTCCTCTTCGTTCCTCAATGAATCGCCTATTACTACAAGCCAAATCCTTATTTTTAGTGTATATCTGTGAGCAGCTCTCACAAGTAGTTCGTTCTACTGGTATGGGATACCGATCGGGCTCCAAACAAGTAACCTGGCGAATTTCTCTCGAAAGTTTTCTAGAACTCATCTTTGAAGCAGTTTGATGTAACGACTTCACATCCGTGAAGAAGTGTACAAATCATACTTGTAAATATAGGTTTCCCTCGACTTTATTAGGTAGCGGGTTTGATGTGGTGCATATGTCTCTTCGAGAGGTAGCTCAAATGTATCGACCTTCAGTCATCTCATTGTCACGGTAGCAGTGTGTAATGCATTAGAAAAACTGTTTGCGTAGCCTCCGAAGCACCGGATATCCTCCTTTCAGCCACCCAGTAGCGCATTTCGCATGCCGGCGAGTACACTGTTCCTGTAAACCACCTGTGCTGTCTTGATTTACTAGCTTTCAACACAACAGTTCAGCAACTCCTGAGACGTAATATATAGAAGCCGTTGCCACAGTTACTACTCACAATACGTTGCAATACGCGCTTCACTCATTATTGTTCATTGTGAAACGTCCCCTCAGAAAAATCAGTGAATTACTGTGCTGATAAGCCCCTTACGTTATTTGATTTTCAAACAGCTGATCAAAACTGAACGTACTCAGACATTTCTCTCTTTACTTTTTCTGATCATCACTAAACTGACACACAATATTTTTAGCGCAACGCAATCTGACTTTCAATAATCCCTACAAAAGAATGACCCTGCCTAACAATAACCTATACCTTTCATGAATCACTTACCTCACAAAAATCTTCATTACTCGAACTACTGCAATACAGCGAGCGCCAATACTGCCAGCTAAATAAAAGATTCTAGCTACTGAAGTCACTAACTACTGATAGGCATAGTTAGCAAATGAAAGATTTTGTTGATAAAGAACAAACAATGTATTTACCTTAATAGTGTTCAAAAGTCATTTTTTATATATATAGGGTGGTCCGCCCCTCGTGGTCTCGCGGTAGCTTTCTCGCTTCCCGAGCACGGGGTCCCGGGTTCGATTCCCGGCGGGGTCACGGATTTTTCCTGCCTCGAGATGACTGGGTGTTGTTGTGTCGTCTTCATCATCTTCATTCATGCCCATTACGGTCGGAGGAAGGCAACGGCAAACCATATCCATTAGGACCTTGCCTAGTAAGGCGGTGCGGGTCTCCCGCATCGTTCCCCTACGCTCTGTAAAGAAGCATGGGACTTCATTTCCATTTTTCCATACAGGGTGAGTCACCTAACGTTACCGCTGGATATATTTCGTAAACCACATCAAATACTGACGAACCGATTCCACAGACCGAACGTGAGGAGAGGGGCTAGTGTAATTGTTTAATACAAACCGTACAAAAATGCACGGAAGTGTGTTTTTTAACACAAACCTACGTTTTTTTAAATGGAACCCCGTTAGTTCTGTTAGCACATCTTAACATATAAACAAATACGTAATCAGTGCCGTTTGTTGCATTGTAAAATGTTAATTACATCCGGAGATATTGTAACCTAAAGTTGACGCTTGAAACCTCCGACGCTCAGTTGCGTGTTGTAACAAACACGGACCACGGTCGACGAGCAGCATCTGCAGGGACATGTTTAGGATGACGACCGTGTTTACGAGTGTGGCTGTAGTGCACTGTTGTGGTTTGGTCTAGCTGTCGCAGTGGCCGCATGTAGCGCTTGCTGTTATTGTTATTCTGCATTCGTCTCCGCACGCAGACCAACTGTAGTACACCGTGTTACCAGACGTCTGTGATAGTGTAGTGTTGTAGGAACTGTGACCATGGTGTATTCGAACTCTGAAAAGGCAGAGATGATACTCATCTATGGCGAGTGTCGACGAAATGCAGCTGAAGCCTGCAGGGTGTATGCAGAACGGTACCCGGACAGAGAGCATCCAACGTGCCGCACATTGCAAAACATCTACCGCCAACTGTATGCAACAGGTATGGTCGTAGCACGCAAACGGGTCCGAAACAGGCCCGTCACAGGAGAAGCGGGTGCAGTTGGTGTGTTAGCTGCTGTTACCATGAACCCACACATGAGTACACGGGACATTGTGAGAGCCGGTGAACTGAGTCAAAGTAGTGTCGTGCGCATACTGCATCGTCACCGCTTTCACCCGTTTCATGTGTCGCTACATCAGCAATTACATGGTGATG
Source organism: Schistocerca nitens (assembly GCF_023898315.1). Lineage (NCBI taxonomy): Eukaryota > Metazoa > Arthropoda > Insecta > Orthoptera > Acrididae > Schistocerca > Schistocerca nitens. The sequence goes on from NC_064616.1 coordinate 915,694,493, forward strand.
ACTTTAATCAACGAGTGCAATTCTGTCAATGGCCATTAACAGAGAATGCGTTGCAGTTCGACCTGTTTACCGATGAAGCGGGTTTCACAAACCACGGGGCAGTGAATCTACGGAACATGCATTACTGGTCCGTGGACAATCCTTGCTGGCTCAGACAGGTAGAGCGACAGCGACCGTGGACTGTAAATGTATGGTGCGGAATCATTGGCGACCACCTCATTGGTCCTCACTTCATTTCAGGGGCCCAAACAGTTGCAACATACATCGCGTTTCTACGGAATGATCTGCCAACGTTGCTCGAAAATGTCCCACTGGAAACGCGTCGACGTATGTGGTATCAGAATGACGGTGCACCTGCACATTCCGCAATTAACACTAGACTGACCCTTGACAGGACGTTCGACGGGCGTTTCATAGGACGTGGAGGACGCATAAATTGGCCAGCCCGTTCTCCTGATCTTACACCTCCGGACTTCTTTCTGTGGGGTACGTTAAAGGAGAATGTGTACCGTGATGTGCCTACAACTCCAGAGGATATGAAACAACGTATTGTGGCAGCCTGCGGCTACATTACGCCAGATATACTGCAGCGTGTACGACATTCATTACGCCGGAGATTCCAATTGTGTGCAGCAAATGATGGCCACCACATTGAACATCTATTGGCCTGACATGTCGGGACACACTCTATTCCACTCCGTAATTGAAAACGGAAACCACGTGTGTACGTGTACCTCACCCCTCATGGTAATGTACATGTGCGTCAGTGAAAAAGACCAATAAAAAGGTGTCAGCATGTGGACGTAATGTGCTGTTCCAGTCTCTTCTGTACCTAAGGTCCATCACCGTTCCCTTTGGATCCCTACGTAATTCGGTGCTCTCCGATACACACGATCGAACAGCGGAGGAGTGGTACTCAAGCATCAACTTTAGGTTACAATATCTCCGGATGTAATTAACATTTTACAATGCAACAAACGGCACTGATTGCGTATTTGTTTATATGTTCAGATGTGCTAACAAAACTTACGGGGTTCCATTAAAAAAAGCGTAGTTTTGTGTTAAAAAACATACTTCTGTGCATTTTTTTATGGTTTGTTTTAACCAATTACACTAGCCCCTCTCCTCGCGTTCCGTCTGTGGAATCGATTCGTCAGTATTTGATGTGGTTTACGAAATATATCCAGCGGTAATGTTAGGTGACTCACCCTATATATATACACTCCTGGAAATTGAAATAAGAACACCGTGAATTCATTGTCCCAGGAAGGGGAAACTTTATTGACACATTCCTGGGGTCAGATACATCACATGATCACACTGACAGACCCACAGGCACATAGACACAGGCAACAGAGCATGCACAATGTCGGCACTAGTACAGTGTATATCCACCTTTCGCAGCAATGCAGGCTGCTATTCTCCCATGGAGACGATCGTAGAGATGCTGGATGTAGTCCTGTGGAACGGCTTGCCATGCAATTTCCACCTGGCGCCTCAGTTGGACCAGCGTTCGTGCTGGACGTGCAGACCACGTGAGACGACGCTTCATCCAGTCCCAAACATGCTCAATGGGGGACAGATCCGGAGATCTTGCTGGCCAGGGTAGTTGACTTACACCTTCTAGAGCACGTTGGGTGGCACGGGATACATGCGGACGTGCATTGTCCTGTTGGAACAGCAAGTTCCCTTGCCGGTCTAGGAATGGTAGAACGATGGGTTCGATGACGGTTTGGATGTACCGTGCACTATTCAGTGTCCCCTCGACGATCACCAGTGGTGTACGGCCAGTGTAGGAGATCGCTCCCCACACCATGATGCCGGGTGTTGGCCCTGTGTGCCTCGGTCGTATGCAGTCCTGATTGTGGCGCTCACCTGCACGGCGCCAAACACGCATACGACCATCATTGGCTCCAAGGCAGAAGCGACTCTCATCGCTGAAGACGACACGTCTCCATTCGTCCCTCCATTCACGCCTGTCGCGACACCACTGGAGGCGGGCTGCACGATGTTGGGGCGTGAGCGGAAGACGGCCTAACGGTGTGCGGGACCGTAGCCCAGCTTCATGGAGACGGTTGCGAATGGTCCTCGCCGATACCCCAGGAGCAGCAACAGTGTCCCTAATTTGCTGGGAAGTGGCGGTGCGGTCCCCTACGGCACTGCGTAGGATCCTACGGTCTTGGCGTGCATCCGTGCGTCGCTGCGGTCCGGTCCCAGGTCGACGGGCACGTGCACCTTCCGCCGACCACTGGCGACAACATCGATGTACTGTGGAGACCTCACGCCCCACGTGTTGAGCAATTCGGCGGTACGTGCACCCGGCCTCCCGCATGCCCACTATACGCCCTCGCTCAAAGTCCGTCAACTGCACATACGGTTCACGTCCACGCTGTCGCGGCATGCTACCAGTGTTAAAGACTGCGATGGAACTCCGTATGCCACGGCAAACTGGCTGACACTGACGGCGGCGGTGCACAAATGCTGCGCAGCTAGCGCCATTCGACGGCCAACACCGCGGTTCCTGGTGTGTCCGCTGTGCCGTGCGTGTGATCATTGCTTGTACAGCCCTCTCGCAGTGTCCGGAGCAAGTATGGTGGGTCTGACACACCGGTGTCAATGTGTTCTTTTTTCCATTTCCAGGAGTGTATATAATCAGTTCATGACATCCAGTCTTACAAATTTACTGTCTCTGATGGGCACACGTCCAGATCATCCGCTCTCAAAACTCCTCCCATCTCTCTCCCCACATCCACCACTGCTGGCGGCTCACCTCCAATTATCCAACGCTACGCGCTGTTCACATCCAACTGCCCAAAACTACAGTAGCGACCATTCCAACAATCCCACCCAGCCACAGACTGCACACAGCACAGCCAGTGATTTTCATACAGAGCGCTACGTGGCGTTACCAATATGAAAACCTAAACAGCCTACTTACAATTGTAATCAACGTAATTTGAGTTTCTCTCTCGATTTATTCGGACATAACGAAATGACTCAACGGTAAGGCATTGGACTCTTTACTTGTGAGCATGGCGTTCCAAATCCCCTTCCGCCAACTAGATTTAGGTTTTTTGTTTTGTGCCTAAGTGACGTAAGGCAAATTTCGGGATGGTTACTTCGAAAAGGAGGCGGCAAACTTTCTTCTCCTACCCGATCTTGAGCATCACCTTTAATGACCTCGTTGTCGACAGCATGTTACAATCTAATCTTCCTCCTTTTTGCCTTCCACTAGAACGGCCTTTTGTACGTGTACCTTCTTGATCCGTGATTTATGGCGTGTAATGTACAACATAGGTGTAGTACTCGCCGGGGAGGGGGCTGGCTACATACAGTATATTATATTTACACTAACGTGTCGATCGGACAGATGTTTTCGTAATTTGATTTTCCAATTTACGCTTTGCCACTGTTTCCTAAATAGACTAATTCATTGTTTCTGATCTCATATTAAGTCTACGTTCTTCATTAATGTGGGCACACACCTTAACTCGCAATTGAAATGGGCTGGAAGTTTTGGGCAAGAGTTGTAATTAAAAGTGTTTAGTCATCCACATGAGTACCAAATGGAATCCGCTAAATTTCGGTTACACGATAAATCACACAAATCTAAAGGCTGTGAACTCAACTAAAATACTCAGGCATTACAATTACGAATAATTTAAATTGAAACGGTCACATAGATAGTGTTGTGAGGAAAGCAAACCGAAGACCGCGATTTGTTGGTAGAATACTTAGAAAATGTAATAGGTTTACTAAACAGACTGCTTACACTACGCTTGTCCGTCCTCTTCTGGAGTATTTCTGTGCGGTGTGGGATTCGCATAAGATAGAATTGACGTAAGACATCGAAAAAGCTCAAAAAATGGCAGCTCTTTTTGTATTATCGCGAAATGGGGGAGAATGTGCCACGGGTATGATACAAAAATTGGGGTGGAAGTCATTAAAACAAATGCGTTTTTCGCTGCGGCAGGACATTTGCATGAAATTTCAATCATCAACTTTCTCCAAGAGCGTGAAAATATTTTGTTGACACTCATCAACATAGGTAGAAATGATCATCATGATAAAATAAGAGAAATCAGAGCTCGCATAGAACGATTTAAGTGCTCGTTTCTCCCTCGCTTCGTTCGAGGAACGGTAGATAAATAGCGTGAAGGTTGTTCTATGAACCCTCTGCTAGGCACTTAATTGGGAATTGCAGAGTAATCATTTATATATAGATACAGATAAATTAATACGAAATTGCCGATTTGTTGTCTTCCTGTCATTTGTCTTGCACCATTGTTGCTGTTTTAAAGTAGTTTTACCCCTCAAAACATTGAGAGAGGAGTGTAGGTTTGTATGTTTCCCCTTCACAATGGTTCATCCTCCTCAAGGCCACTGCATATAATCCACTGCCGGATTAAGGCTCTTCTTTATCTTTTCGTAAGGGTCGCCTGAACAGGTTCTTATACCGAGGAATTCAGCGGTGAATTTCCCTGGCTACGAGCCCAGTTGACTTCCATTTCAGTTCCTTAATAATCGCTATGGCATCTTACCCACATTATTCGCTCTTTTTTACTTTTCTCATCATTCCTGCGTGTTATCTTCCATTGATCACTAGGCAACTGTCAGCTGCTCGGATAGCGTGAGCCTTCAGGGTCCATGCCCCAATGCCGTATATTAGACGGAAAGAGCAAGAGCGTTTGATACGAGTAGCTGCATCAAACATGGGACTTTTATTGAGTTAATTCCATCACAGTTAAGTGTGAGCTCACAGTTTCATTGACTTTTGACTTTTCTGCTTCGTTTGCAACTCTGAAAGCGAGCTGTGGAAGTTTGGTCATTGTGTCACGATTTGCAGCCGATAGTATCAATCTATCGGCTGGCTATTTACGACAGCGATGATCAATCTATCTGCAAAATAGTATAGAGTTATAAATCGAGCTAACCTACTACGTACGTGAACATTTTCGAGAACCAAGAACAGAAAAAAAAACTTTCTACTTTGCATTTGTAACTGCTGTAGACTACGATTTCTAGACTGGTACTCTTGCTACACGGTAGATAAATGTCCGCAGTATGTACATAAAATATGGGCGGCAGAGGTGTTTTGTGAGCTGGTGACGAACGACGAGCGAGGTGACGGCGGCCGTGGACAGCGACAGTGCAGGGACGCGCCGAACAGCTCGCACCTGCGGCCGCGGTGGAAAATAGAAATAATGTGCCCCTGTGCCAACTCCGAGCTTTATTTACCCTTAGCGAGCCACAAATAGCAGCAGACATAGCCGTAACACTATATTCTTAGTACAGCACGCTTCTTGGCGTAAAGTATAGAAAAAAATGCGTGGGAAGGAAATCACTCGCTTGAAATTCGGAGAAAAACAAACGTGGCACGTAGAACTATTTCACTAAGTTTCTATCAGCCATACTTCTGCTACCATGTAGTATCGCATAAAGCTTTTATTTTCTGTAGTACCTTGTGTATATGAAATCCGAGACAGCCGAAATAATTCAAGAAGAATGTAATAAAATCTCAGTACCAAAAACGATACTGACAGGTGTGTGTTTAGTGACACACGTTTGCAAAATATTACCACGAATAAACACTAGAAGAATGCAAAGGCTTGTAGAAGCCACATTGAGGACGATAAGTTTGGGTTCCAGAGAAATGTGGAACTTCCCAAGGCAGTACTCAGCCTATGACTTATTCTAAATGAGAGACTGAAGAAACGCAAACCTACGTTCGAGGTACTTGTTGTTTCAGGAAAAGGTTTTGACGATAGGGACTGAAGTGAAAAACAGGCAGTGGTTGGAAAGGGAGTGAGCTTTGTTGTAGCCAGTACCCTACCTTATTCAATCGGTAAATTGACAAAACACTGAAGGAAACTAACGAGAATGTTAGAGAAACATTTTAAAATCTAAGAAAAGAAACAAGAACTTCGAGGTTTGCCGATGATATTTTAGTTTCGAAGAACAGTTGAACGGAACGAATATCGTGTTAAATACAAGCTGTAAGTTGAACATAAATACAAGTAAAACAAGCTAATGGAGCATAGTCGAATAAGTTAAAGTGATGTTGAAGGAAGTAGATTGCAAAATGAGGCGCTGAAAATAGTTTTGCTATTTGGACAGCAAAATAACTGACGATGCGCAAGTTTGGAGGATATAAAATGTAGACAATCAACAGCAAGCATAGCTATCCTGAGAAGCAGAAAGATGTTAACATTAGTATAAATTTAAGTGTTAGGGTTTCTTTTCTCAAAGTACATGTTTGGAGTGCAGCGTTATATGAAAGTATAGCTTGTATGACAAATCGTATAGGTAAGGAGAGAATCGGAGCTTTTGAAATATGAAGCTACAGTAGAAATATTTTGAATTTAATGAAGTACTGATTTGAACTGAGGAGGAAAGAAATTCATTCCCTCAACTCTTCCATTATTCCGCGGCAACGCAAATATGTCGGGCCTTCCTGATTTGTAAAAAATCATTCAATCCATTTCTCTTGACTTCGAGCATTAGAAGTATTGAGAAAAGCGATTACTGCAATTATATAAGAGGCGATCAAAAAGTTAGTGCTCGGGGGCCATGCTAAGCCCCTGCCTGCATGTCAGTGCTTACATATTTGCATCGGAGTCACGGTTGGTTCCACATACACTGCAGCAACGCCTGCACACGGAAACCTTTTGATCGCCCCTTATACAACGAACATAAATACATGCAAAACGGAAGACCTGCCGTCGGCTGTTCATGAAATTCAGTGTCTGAAAACCAATTTGGGAAACGAGAAACGAATAAAGCACACGCATTACAAAGGAAAATCACAAATTACAGACGTAGCGTAAGACAAATAACAAAATAACATGATTTCTTTAAAGGCAAGTAAAAATCTGTACTATTATTCATATTTTTTTCTATACCAGCGTGATTCGTATTGCAGTTAATGGAAAAATATGTGAGCTATATTTGCTACAGAAACGCGCAAATAAATTCTTGTTATAGATGTAATTACTCTCTTGTATTTTCATGAAAAAATGGTTTCAGTTATCTGACTTAGCTCTTACATAGCAAAGCTATCGCTCAGACGAACACTGTCGTTTCCAACATGGGTGTGAAATAAAGAAATGGAATTTAATGAAACGACTGGATTTCCAACTTGAGTTATTCGACAGTGGCGCTAAATTCGGAGACTGTCTGCAGCATCACAGAGTTTACGACACGTCAGTGAATGGCGTTTGGCCGTGGATACTGTAAAACGGCCAAAAGGCGCCTCCATCGCATCAATATGTTAACGCCGCAGCGCCTTCTGCGGCCCCTAATAAACCACAGGCAGCCAGGAGCCACACATTCCACAGTGAAATTGCAAAAGGCCTACGCCATCTGTTCTCGACTAGGAAACAATAAGAAAATCTTACATTGCCACGTTTCCGTGTTCAAAAATTTATACAGATGGCTTTACAACAATGTATGTGCTCCATTCCAGAGGGAGTCGTCCAACAGTACATGACATGGCAGGAATCAATATCCGTATCTACACTAAATTACTGACGGAACTGTACAACTTAACACCACCTTCATTATGGTAATCGCTGATAGTAGTGGAGCTGGAAAAGTTCTGGGACAAAGGACCCACTGTTCTTATGTAACCAAGTTGGCTACTTGGTCATATCTGCTTATATCAACAAATCTCTAATTGCCCAAAGCCTTGTGTTTTTAGCCTTGTGTAAAACAACTGCATACTTGGCTGTGGACCTTATGATAACAAAATAGCAGCGTGATGTTTTTAGCCTTATGTAAGCATGTCACACACTTCTACTCTTGTGTTATGTTTATGTAAGTCTAATGTACGACCAGATTTTTTTTTCTAACCTTAATGGCCATAAATTATGACCCAAAATGGCTATCTTCCTTCTGCCTTCCCACTTCTCCTGCTCCTTTAGGCCATTTGGGTGATGTACAAATGCCATAGCGGGCACGAATGTTATTTAACACATATTTTGCAAATTTTTCTTATACAGTTATTGCCACAAGTTCTGCATTGTTTATGGAACATTTAAATCTCCCATTGCTATTTACTTGCGGTTTTGGGGAAATTTGTTACAGCTGTTTCGTTACAATGTTAGGTCAGTTTTCTCCCAGTATTCCAAATACTTATTTTTCAACACCGCCATCCAAAGAGCCAAGTGGATAATAGTAACCAAGGGGCTTTTAATGTTTAACAGTTATCTCAGCACAATTTTGAAGCAGATATACTTATGGTATTACTCATACTGGATTTTTGGGCATTAGGCTGTTGTCCAGGACATAATTCTCTGCCTAACGTCTACTCTTCCAATGCTGTAGACAACATCAAAAGCTTTAACAACACAGAAAGCAATTACGGTATCAAACAAATTCAGTTAGTCGAACTGTTTTTATGTATCCAGGCAACGGTAAGTTCGTGACATCATCAGATAACTGCCTATGATCGCGGAGCCGCGCCCTCATATGTTGTGGAGCTTGCAGTAGGGAAGTGTTGGCGCTGTTTGTTTTATTTAGCACTGAGACCCCCAACTTCTCTCATTTCAATCCTACTTGTTTTTTTTTTTTTTTTTTTGTTAAAGCTGTTAGATGCTTTTGAATTTCTGTGACCTCTCTGTATATCCTAGTGTAGTAATGACTAGATCTTGCTAAAGCGATAGTGTCACAGACACGAAAGTTGTGGTTTCCTGGTCCCAGTGCATGATCTGCTACAGCCGATTTATCAGTCTTTCCCAGGTGACAGTCTTGTCTTCCTTAAGGTGGGTAGTAAGGCTTCATGTTGTAGTTCCTTCTTACACTTGACCACAAACATTCACGAACCTTTCTTGTTGGTTTAAACACCATATCATATCCGTGTTTCCTGAATACTTTCCTGATGTAGACTGTCACAGTTTTTGTAGACGGAAAGAAAACTTTCTCTGCACTTGGCTTTTTCTTATTATAAACTCTATACGTTTTACAGCGTGGTGGTCTATTTATCGCTTTGTCTGAATAACCATTTATTCTGAAGGCAGTCCTTAAATTTTCGAGCTCGCTATCCAAGTACTGTGGTTCACAGATCCTTTTAGCCCGGTACACCAGTGTTTTGATGACTCCTCTTTTCTACTATTGTGCAGTGTCTGTGTTTTACGGTATACTATGCAATGTCCTTCAGACATGTATGCATGTCTGAAGAAACAGACACGGCTACGATCTACAGTGTATAAAGCAGAAGAAATGTATTCACAATTGCGAAAGAACGAGAACTGTACGCAAAATGACGCAGCTTGAATGGCGAGAATATTTTATTTAGCATCTCCATCTTAATTAGTATCCACTAGCGGCCCTGCGTGGTTTCGCACGCGTAGCACTAAGCAATTACGGCCGGACGACTTGTCTGGCGTAGCGATAATAAATTATACACGCAAAATTTCCTCGTGAATTAGTCTATCTATCACTGAAAAGCTTATCAAAATTAGTGCATTAGTTCCTGAAATTAGCCTTCACATATACAGGGTGATTATTTGATGACGTTACAAACTTTCACGGATGATGGTGAAGAGTAGATGTATCAATCTGCTGTAATGAAGCCTAACCCCGCAGCGACTGATTCGAAAGTTATAAGCGAAAATCGTTCTGAAGGCTGTGACAGTGGAATACATGCACCGGTACTACTGTTGCTAAGATTTTAGGGTAGACAGCTTTCAGAGGTGTTATTATGGACCATAAAAAGAACCACGTCTAGTAAACATGGGCTCAAAAGTGCATTCTTTAAGGACTATGAGTACATATTCAACTTCACTACTGTGAAAACATTCATTCTACTCACAGGTCTTTTTCTTGTGTGTTCCATACTACCACCTCTGAAAGTTCTCTAGCCTACAATATTAGCAATAACAGTGCTAGTACATGTATTCCACTGTGAGAGGTATAAGAAAGATTTTCGTTTATAACGTTCGATTCGGTTACTTCGGGACCAGGGACCCTTACTCTAAATTGATAACTTATCCTTCTGCATCATCCCTGTAAGTGATCAAGAAATCAGCCTGTAGAAAGGAAAACGTGGAGGGGACTTTAACTTATGTGTAGTTTTCGGCAATCACATGCAAGAGACATTTACCTTGTTCTTTATTTAACAGATTCAGAAGATTAATAATAATTTAGATATGGAGGATGACTACTTGAATGCTATTGATACAGTTCTGCACCATATTTCAACCAAAAGTTGCACGATTACGGAATACCCAAACAGAATTCCGACTGTATAGATAGTTTCTTGTCAGATGTATCTCGACGTTGTTCTACATTAAGAACCACCATCAACAATGACTGTAACTTCGTAAGTCTCACATGGAAACTGAATTAGCAGCTGAATTAGTAGTGTAAGCTTTGCTGTCGCCCTGATGATTGCACCCATACGGCAGTTACTGCTTAACCGCCACGCACTAGTCGTAGAGAGATAGAGGAGCTGTGTGCATTGCCAGAGTAGTACTGTTTAGGATAGGTGTCAGGTGGCTTGCTTATTTTGAAGAACTTACATGTCCATCGAGTATTCCTCAATTCGAGAACGATGGGGCGATGCGCGGTCTCGCTGAGGATACAGGTGGCCTCCTGAGTGTTTTAGGCGAACAAACGGATGCACATCACTGGGCAGTAGGTTTCTGTATCGTTCAGCTGTAAGATACGATGGCAGATGAATCAGGGGCCCTATTTTATCTCACGGAAACACCTCCCACGCCTGCATGTACCGTTCCCTGTTGGCAAGCAGAGTGCATCCTTTTTCCCAAGGTACTCGTACTCTGAGATCAAATACCGAGATTCGTCGTTTCAGGCGACATGTTTACAATATTCCAGTGTCCAGCAAAATGTTAACCTCTTTGCCCGGCGGCGTACAGCGAGAAAAAGAAGGTTTAAATTCTCATCGACGATGTCAATATGTAACGTTCGAAGCAGTAGGCAATATACTGTATATTCACCAAAAATACTTCATTTGCTTCAAAAGAGCTACAGAAAACCTGAAGACAACGCCGAAATCGCAATAAAAAGACAATTACTATCACACTATAAACATGTTTTCGCCACTTTTATCAAATCCATTATTACCAATTGTATGTGAAATAATTTATAACAGTAATAACAACAAATACAAACACACTACCAGTACGCATGATGCACCACCTGTTAGCGCATGTAGTCCGCTATAAAGTGAATATATTTGACATATGGATAAAACAAAAAATCTATTTATCATAAATAATCACAGATTACTAGTTCTGTGTGCAAAAACACAGTTCTCCGCAGATCACGAAACAGTTAGGCTCTGCTTGAGTACTTTATAATAATGTCTCATTTGCCTGTGTTTATTTAAATGAAGAATTTGTACATTAATATTTTAGTGAAAATGTTTTGAGTAACGCAGTACGAGACTGATAAAGCTGTTCCACCTTGTGCCGAATATAATATTTAATGTCATGTTAAAAGTTTAGCAAATTGTAATAAAAACTATAATATTCAAATTATACACGTCCAACATGTATATCGCCATATTATTAACCAGTATACCCCTGGAATTTGAATGGTGGTGCCGGCCGAAGTGGCCGTGCGGTTAAAGGCGCTGCAGTCTGGAACCGCAAGACCGCTACGGTCGCAGGTTCGAATCCTGCCTCGGGCATGGATGTTTGTGATGTCCTTAGGTTAGTTAGGTTTAACTAGTTCTAAGTTCTAGGGGACTAATGACCTCAGAAGTTGAGTCCCATAGTGCTCAGAGCCATTTTTTGAATGGTGGTCGGCATGTAGTAACACTCTTGACTAGAAAGGTTAGTCATATGACATAATTGATGAGGGAGCATGCAAAACACGTATCGTGGTGTTTCGGTGACCGTCCATGCTCTGGTAAGGAGTAACGTCTTGAAGGCCTATGCCGGCCGGAGTGGCCGTGCGGTTGTAGGCGCTACAGTCTGGAACAGAGCGACCGCTACGGCCGCAGGTTCGAATCCTGCCTCGGGCATGGATGTGTGTGATGTCCTTAGGTTAGTTAGGTTTAATTAGTTCTAAGTTCTAGGCGACTGATGACCTCAGAAGTTAAATTGCATAGTGCTCAGAGCCATTTGACGGTCTATGAGCCGCCGCTTGTGTGATGAAGTGCTTACGTGGCGTGCAGGTAGACGAAGCACGGTCAGTTCAGTGCATCAGTTTACGATTTGGTGATGTGTATTTATTGCGAATTAATAGAGACTTTTGAGACTGAATCATTTTATCGATGAACTGATTTCCATATTAGTTCGGGTGAACTACTTAATGTGAGGACTTCGTTTAGGATAACATGATGCCATTGGAACATTTTAACGTGGGTTTTATATGCTCTGCTTATTCTGAATTCACTGCTATTTCAAATCATGTTTGTTTCATTGAGTAAACATTTAAGCCTCTGTAAGGTCATCATTCTGTATAATACGTTAAATCGCAGTCCATAAGTTTGAGATTCAATTTGACACCCTTGTCTGGTCCTACTATAACTTTTTTTCCTTGTTTGTTCGTGTTATGAATTCAATCATCAAGTGTAAAATGACTAAGATTCTTGATAATGAATTATTACTGCACTATTTTTTTTAAAAAAAGGAAAAAAAGACAGAATGAAATTTTCACTCTTCAGCGGAGTATTCACCGATATGCAACTACCTGGCAGATTAAAACTGTGTGCCTGGCAGAGACACGAACTGGGGACTTTTGCCGCGCGCAAGTGTGTTCTACCGCCTGAGCTTTCCTCCTTTACTTCCCCCAGTACCTCCTCTCCTACCTACCGAATTTCACTGAAGTTCTCCTGAAAAACTGGCAGGACTAGCAGTTCTAGAAGAAACGATATGGTGGAGACATGACTTAGCAGCAGTCTGAAGAATGTTTCCAGAATGAAATTTTCACTCTGCAAGGGAGTGTGTGCTGATATGAAACTTCCTACCAGATTAAAACTGAGTGCCAGACCGAGACCCGAACACGGAATCTTTGCTTTTCGCGGGCAACTGCTCACCGATTGAGCTAACCAAATACGATTCACCGGTGGTGTAATTGTTGCAACACCATATTCTGCCTGGAAATATCTTGCATCCACGGCTGTAATTTATATTGTATGACTTATTACAGCAGAATTCCTTATCGTTATCTTCTTTCATAAACGGCACCGTTATGAACACGAAATATCAATAAATTGTAGAGTGCACTATAATATGAGTTTTACTCAACCACTACTTGCTGGCCACTATCTCCACTGAAGTCTGTCTGCTGCTCACTTCTTCACTTCTTTCAACGAAAAGTCGTACCAAAACACGAAACAGTCATGGCCATCTGCTAACCCTGTAACGACGCTGTCTGCCTGGCCAGCCTGCTGCGCATTTCACGTCAAGGAAAGGTGTTCCAAAAACGGAATCAACGGAAAAAACTTGGCATTTAAAAGATGTAATGGTTTGCCTATTTCGGTAGTTGAACAACACCATTTATTTTATAATGAATTATTCCTTCCTCAGGAAGAGAACAGACGTTCACAACTATGACCTGCAAATTCGTACGTGCATTACAATGGAATAAAGCGATCAATTGCTAACTACAGAATACTTATACAGTCATCTTATGACATTTCTCTCCCAGTGTCAGACATATTGAAATAATCATTAATAAGTTATTTGCCTTACTGACAACACATTACAAAATCGTAAATCTGATGCTGTTCCTTTATAAATCGATTCATTCTTTTACTTAAGTTTTACCATAAATTTCCTTTCTCCTCATTAGGATTTGGATTCTGTACCTCTTTTCCAGTTTTCTTCAGTTATCTGATCTAATCATCAAATTTTCAGCATTCTTCTGTAGAACGAATTTTTAAAGGATCTGTTCAATTCCTGCCCGTACTGTTTATCATTCAGGCTTCACTTGTGTACAGGTATACACTTCAGACCACAATCTTCAGAAAAGATTCCCTAACATTTCCATTTATATTTGATGTTACCAAATTCCTCGTTCCTAGAAGTGGTTTTCTTGCTATTGAAAGTCAACATGTTACATTCTCTGTGATTCACCATGAGTCACATACATTGCAGCTCAGTTACCGATGTTTAACTTTTCTTGCTATTCTTTTTATAACCTATTTTCAAGAGCTTTCCTTTCTACTTACTTTCCAAATGACTCCCTACAGAATTTTAATGTCATTAGCAAACCTCTGAGTTTTTACTTCTTCAACCTAAACTTTAACCTGTTTACTAAATTTTTCCTTGGTTTCCTTCACAGTTTGCCCAATGTATACATAAATAACATCACGGATAGACTATAACGTTGTTCCACTCCTTAAGTTCTGCTTCTCTTTCGTGTCAATCGACTCTTTCAACTATACTTAGTTTCTGTATAACCTGTAGGTAACGTTTCGCTCCTTGTATTGTATCCCAAGTAACTTCAGAATTTCAAAGAGTTTATTCCAGTCAACATATCTATAAACGCAGGTTTGCCTTGTTTTAACCTACACTATGTGATCAAAAGTATCCGGACACCTGGCTGAAAATGACTTACAAGTTCGTGGCGCCCTCCATCGGTAATCCTGGAATTCAGTATGGTGTTTGCCCACCCTGAACCTTGATGTCAGCTTCTGCTCTCGCAAGCATACGTTCAATCAGGTACTCGATGGTTTCTTGGGGAATAGCAGCCCATTCCTCACGGAGTGCTGCACTGAGAAGAGATATCGATGTTGGTCGGTGAGGCCTGGCACGAAGTCGGAGTTCCAAAACATCCCAAAGTTGTTCTGTAGGATTCAGGTCACGACTCTGTGCAGGCCAGTCCATTACAGGGATGTTACTGTCATGTAACCATTCCGCCACAGGACGTGCATTATGAACAGGTGCTCGATCGTGTTGAAAGAGGCAATCGCCATCCCCGAATTGCTGTTCAACAGTGGGAAGCAAGAAGGTGCTTAAAACATCAATGTAGGCGTGTGCTATGATAGTGCCACGCAAAACAACAAGAAAAACACGCCCACACCATAACACCACTGCCTCCGAATTTTACTGTTGGCACCACACACGATGGCAGATGACGTTCACCGGGCATTCGCCATACACACACCCTGCCATCGGATCGCCACAGTGTGTACCATGATTCGTCACTTCACACAACGTTTTTCCACTGTTCAGTCGTCCAATGTCTACGCTCCTTACACTAAGCGAGGCGTCGTTTGGCATTTAGCGGCGTGATATAGGGCGTACGAGCAACCGCTCGACCATGAAATCCAAGTTTTCTCACCTCCCGCCTATCTGTTATAGTATGTGCAGTGGAGCCTGATGCAGTTTGAAATTCCTGTGTGATGGTTTAGATAGAAGTCTGCCTATTACACATTGCGACCCTCTTCAACTGTTGGCAGTCTCTGTTAGTCAACAGACGGGGTCGACCTGTACGTTTTCGTGCTGTACGTGTCCCTTCACGTTTCCACTTTACTATCACATCCGAAACAGTGGGCCTAGGGGTATTTACGAGTGTGGAAATCTCGCGTACAGACGTATGACACAAGTCCCATTGTGCTCTCTCACGATGTGGAATGACTACTGAGGTCGCTGATATGGAGTACCTGAGTGTATGTGGCAGCACAATGCACCTAATATGAAAAACGTATGTTTTTGTAGGTGTCCGGATACTTTTGATCACATAGTGTATCTTCTACGATCTGTCGTAGGCTCAATACTACCTCACGTGTTCGTACATTTCATTGACTCTCTTATCCTGCACGAGGTCGGTAGCTGCCAAATTTTCCGTTCTTCTCTAAATAATTCGTGTCAGTATTATGCTACCACAACTTATTAAACTGATGGTTCGATAGCATTCAGACCTGTAAGAACCTTCCTTCTTTGTAATTGCAATTACTGCAATTCTTTTTAATGACTATCGCATATACAGTCCACACAAGGTGGAATAATTTTGTCATGGATGGCTGCCCCAGTGATCTCCAAAATTCTGAAGGAATACTATCAACTTCAGGCGCCTTTCTTTAATTTAGATGTTTTAGAGGTCTATCCATTTCTTTTCGCAATATCATATCTCCAATCACATATTCATCTACGCCTTCTTCCTGTGACCTGTTTGATCCTCTGCAGCCTTTGCTATTTCATTTCTCGAAGCCACCCATTCGTCTTTTATTGTATTCCTTTCCCCGGTTTCAATCAATATTTGCCTAATGCTACCTTTTCAACTGTCAACAACGTCTGGTTCTTTCTATTTATCCAGGCCACATTTCCACAATTTCCTACCTTTCTGCAGTTTCTTCTGCTTCGTCTGTAGCTCATAGCAGATAAATTTTGATCAGAGTTCATATCTACCCTTGAATATGAGCTGCACTTTAAAATCTCGCTTCGAAGTCTCTGTCTTATTACACAGTCTACCTGAAACCTTGTAGTGTCTACATATCTCTTCCACGTATACAACCTTTTTTCATGGGTTTTTAAACCAAGTGTTAGCATTGATTCAGTTGTGTTCTTCACAATTCTACCAGACAGCTTCGCCGTCATTCCATTCCCCTAGTCCATGTCCTTCCGCTTTTTTCCTTCTCTTACCTTTCCTACTATTGCGTTCCAATCCCCCATCAAAATCAAATTTATGTCTCCCATAACTGTCTGAATAATTACTTTTATCTCATAATACAACCTTTCACTCAATCTAGTTGGAGAAAAAACTAGTTGGCTTCATACCTGTCTTGGCTGCGGTAATGAGTTTACTTTGCTTCTCATGGTGTCTTACTCAGATTACTAGTTTCTTATTCATTATTAGACCTTTTTCTGAATTACCCCTAGATGATTTTGTATTGACGAACATTTACTCACGAGACAAAAAGGTCTGTTCCTTCTGCCACCGCACATTACTAATTCCGACTACATCTAGCTTCAACCTCTCCATTTCGCTTTTTAAACTCTCTAATCTGCGTATCCGATCGAGGGATTCAGTCTTCCACAATCCGACCCATAGAACGCCAGTTTAGTTTTGCTGATGACTACATCCTCCTGAATTATTCCCGCCAGGAGATCAGAATGGGAGATTATTCTACCTCTGGAATATTTTACCCAAGAATATAGCGTCGTTATTAAAACGTACTATAGAGTTGCATGTCCTCGGGAAATTTAATGGCTGCAGTTTACCCTTGTTTTCAGCTTTTCGCATTACAAAAATATCAAGGGAAAATTAACAAGGGTAGCTCAGTCAATCATCCATACTGTTGTCACTGCAGCTACTGGAAAAGCTGCTGTGCCACTTCAGAATCGTACAGCAGTCTAGCCTCTCCACATATACTCCTTCAATGTGATTGCACCTGTATCATTGAGGTCCGCACGCCGTATCACTGCGACAACGTCCACGTTTCGTAGGAAACTTGCTGACAGTGCCATACAAACGGGAAAGATTTGTCAAGACGATTTGTAATACATGACTGCTCGATGTGACGACCGGTAGCAGTTATGTAACATTCCACTTAACTAAGCCAAATGTCACCGGTACGATTCACAGGCTGGGTATCTACATCTACATCCACATCCATACTCCGCAAGCCACGTGACGGTGTGTGGCGGAGGGTACCCTGAGTACCTCTATTGGTTCTCCCTTCTATTCCAGTCTCGTATTGTTCGTGGAAAGAAGGATTGTCGGTATGCTTCTGCGTGGGCTCTCTCTGATTTTATCCTCATGGTCTCTTCGCGAGATATACTGGCAAGGTGCAGCTTCTTGACGAAGACGTATCTTAATAGGTGGAAATTTGTATAACTTTTCCGTCTGGGATCCTTATGAAACAAGACCGACTAAACAAATTCGAAATATAACAGCTATATTTGTGTTTAGGTGTATGTGATCAGTCACAGACATACTACACAAACTCCGCTGAAAGCTTGGACAAAAGTAGCTGTGCATCATGTGATGCTCCAAGAACCGATACTCATAAAAGATTGTAAAACCGTATTATTCTTCGTACAGCGTATATGCGATTCAGAGTCCACTGACCAACAAATCCGTAGCTCGAGTCAACGTGTGCTTACATGAACTGACGGAACTTGCTCCTTTATGGGGGTCATATTCCATTTTGAAACACGTACTTTTCTTATATGGTATATCTGTCTTCGACTGGTATCGCAGGGCGCTGTACAATTTCCTCTGTGCTGTTCCTGTTTATTCATCTGCTGGTAACTGCGTATATTTTTAATGTCATCTCACATTCCAAGCCTTCCTCTTCCACTTCATCTTATGCTTGCCACCTTTTATCTTCGATTGCTTTTTGTTGCAACCAATTTCTCCGCAATTTGTGTATCAACTTAGATTCTTTCCTCATTCTGATCGCTTTCACTAGTTTTCGTTCCATTAATATTCTTGGAAGTACTTTTCTGTTCCTTATTCTGTCTGTACGTTCCACTTCGAACAATTTTTCCCGACCAGGTTCAAAAATTGTTGAAGAACTTTTATTCTTTCTTTTTAACTATCCATGTAGTACTATACTCCAGATCAAACCGTGGGGCGAATCTCTTTCTTAGTTTTATTCGAATTCTTCTAGCTCTCAATAAACCATTCACTTTCTAAGCTTTGTTGCCCGCAGGTAATCAACTTCACGAGCATTTCATTTTCCTCCACAAACATTTCATTTTCTGTCAACAGATTTTCTAAGTACCTAAAAGATTTTAAAGGGTTTTTGCGCCAACGTTATTTTGACGTAACCCTTGTTTATAACTTTTGGCTTTCCCACATTTGTCTTTATTCCATACCCTTTTGTTACTTTTGCGGCCTCTACATCATGAACTATAGTTCTCCCTTTGATTCTGCCAAGACTGCTTGCTCATCTGAGTGATTAATTGTCTTTATCCGTTCGTCTCTTAATATTGTAACTCTCGTTATTTTTTAAGCTCCATCTGTTAGTTTCTCAGCATAAATATTGGAAAGTGTTGGCGAAAGACATTACTCTGATGTTACACTTCTTCCCACAGGAGTATCATCACTTTCCCATCGACTTATGTTAATAGGACTTTTTGCTTCCTGTTCAGTTCGTTTGTAAGTATTCTTTATTACAGATGTATTATGACGCAGAATGTCTGATATGTAATGTAACGGGCTCAGTACCACCATGGAACAGAAAACTAGCTATGCCATGGAACGTGTTAAAATTGTTGATTGATGAAAGAGAGAAATAAGTTCAAAATAAGTCTGTGAAGTGTTCACACAGTTTGACTGAAGCCAGTATTTTCAACAGCAATAACTGTAATATTCGTCAAGATCACACATTTACAAACAAATTTATCAATACTGGAATATTCAGCATAATTACATCAAGAAATCAAGCAGAATTTCGATAACTCTCCTATAAATAAATAAAAACAAAGTGAGGCAGTTTCGGAATAAAATTTTTCTCGAGGATGACATGGCTCTGCTTGCGAGGAGACGTCTTCAGTGCTTGAGAGAGTTTCAGATTGGGTATGTGCTTCCTGCTGAGGTCGCTTGCAACATCGGCCTCCGAAGAGTATATTGGATTCGTTACTGTTCTTGTTATATAATCTGCCAACTTACATCTACAATTGTATCCACCGTCCGCAGACCACTGTGAACTGCATGACAGAGGGTATTTCCCATTGTATCACATATCAGGGTTTCTTCCTTTTTCATTAGGGTAAATAGCTCTTTCTACTGACAATATAAGGATTATAATAAAACCTAATGGGGTAGCTTCAACACTTTAAAATGCAAATAAAATTTTGTTCAATATTATGAGTCAGTCCGCCGCAAATCATTGAACTTAGATGTAACACAGTACACGCATTTCTATAATTCACATGGCCTGAACACACGGTTAGAAACAATGCTTGAGGTATTATCAATAAATGAATCACAGTATTCTAAGTTCTTAGGTGTTTAAACTGACAATAACCCTAACGTATTATAGATCTTGTACAACTTCTAAGCTCTATATTTTTAACATTGAGGGTAACAGCATACTTTGGAGATGAAAATGTCGGAAAGTTCTTACTCTCTCGATTTCTATTCAGTAATTTCTAATGTGGCCATATTGTGGGGACATTCTTCATCGTTGCATAGAGACGTGTAGTGTGGTTAATATGTGGTGTCTACTGTAGAATCTCTTGCAAACGGGTCTTTCCAAAGTTGGGCATTCTGACAACAGCCTCCCTCATCAAGTTTATAAACAATGAACCACTGTAACGTTGATAAATATAATACTTGAAGGAGTAATATCGCACAGCAGGTGACACCTGCATTGCGCCAACGACCTTGACTCACATGAGTCTGGCTTGGTGTGCAAAGTGCAGACGCGGTTGAAGAGACGATAATATTCTTAGGATAATGTTCTTCTAGGCGTGGAAAGATCATTGTCCATTATACTTAAAGGCTAAGAGATTGTTGGCATATGATCTGAGAAATTATCGAGAGCGAAGAGACGCAAGGGGTGCAGCGCAAATTATTTTAGAAACGCAAAATACTGCTAATATTTCCAGCAACATTTATAGATAAATGTTTTAGTGGTAAAGTAAATGCATTGTGTGTGATATTAACTTTTATTTAATCATAGTTTCTCATTTGCTGACGTTCATGTACCGTGTGTCGTGTGATAATTGTTTTTATAGGGTTAACGAGATGGGGAGAGGGGCCGAGGGGCGGGGGAGGAGGAGGTACATCGGGATACTTTTTATTCAGGTGAAATCAAGAGCAATAATTGTAAAATATTTAATCCATTAATAAATTTCAAGCAGTATAAGGTTGTTGAATTGTGACTCATACCACCCAAATTATTTTTAAAACTACTATATAACATGCGTGCCAAAATACAACTTGATTAAGTCTGTTTTATATTATGACTGAAAAAAAACGGATAACTCAACTCTCTAAAACAGTAGAGTGCTAACGTATAGTCGAATCTTTCTTACGGAACAGGAAGTTATCTGCGGTGTAACCTGAGATGATAACACTATATAAAAATCTCCCCAATGTCCATTCTTGCCGTTCGTTATTCAGTCACACAATATATTGGGCTCTACAATTATTCTGTGAAGAAACTACACAAGTCATAATGCAACGGAATTAATTTAATGCTCCTCCAAAATGTCCTCCTTTGTTCTAGGACAATAGAACAGACATTAGAGCCCTTTAAACTATTATCATCAAATATTATTACCACTTTATTTACTATTGTTCTAGTCTTTCGGTTTTCACGATTTCTTATTTCTTCATTCCGAATTCTTTTTCTCCTGTTATCTGCTATGTTCGTCGAAGAGAGTCTATTTCCATTTCTTCCAAATTTTATTTGTTTATTTATTTAATTTATTAATGTTGTTATCCAGTTGCCAGTACTCTGCTCCAAAAATATTAGTCGGCTTTCCAACAGGTATGTATACATGTTGAACCCTAATGCAACCGGGCAAGTTTCGCAGATTGTTCAGAGATATTTTATGAGTATTTTCGAGGGACCCGTGCTCTTCGTTGGCTCGTTACAGGTTAATAATGTAATTATAACTCATTTGGCTTTTGACCCTAAAAACTTTTCTTTCTGCGCAAATATTTTCATAACACTGAAAAAGCCTGCAACATGCAATCATTCTGTCACGGAAGGATCGGGTTTCTTGTAGCGTCGAAGTACAGGTACAAAAGTTCTGTGATGTGGTTGCTGGCGCTGCCAGAGTAATCCAACACAGCATTGTTTTGTCGATTTTCCATAGTAATAAACGAACACCAGGTGCACAACGGCCAACTGCCTATTACTAAACCTATCTACACTTTCGTGTTTCAACGTAACACACAACCAACACTGTCGACAAAAAAAAAAAAAAAAAACCGACAGAACCAAGCAGTATTGAATACAAGCTTGAGGGCGAAGAATCGGGCGGACATTACTAGTATCGACAGCAAGTATCATGAGTGAATATAACAAGTTTGTTTCCAAAGAACCTGTGCAGCGCATACTGTCAATATTTGCACATTTCTGCCTATATCATTATCAGTGTAAAAAAGAAAGATAATCGGCGGTAGAAAATCAAAGAAAATGCAATTACTCTGTCTCGAGATCCTGAGGCCACTGGTCCCTGACACCTAAACGCTCAGGATATATGTCTGAACTATTTCCGGATCTCTTTGAAAGTAGAGTACTGGTTTACCGCACTGAACTATTTCCGGATCTTTTTGAAAGTACAGTACTAGTTTACCGCACATAGCCTATTAAATTATTGACTTTTACTTTATTGAAGCAGAGTAGGAGATTGACAGTTTCGCCATATTTCTTCTTCCTTTTAATCGTTTTCGTAGGTCTATCTGGCTATTTTCGTCTTATGATACAAATTTTTCAAAGTACTTTGTTTCTAATCTTTAAAATTTGTCTTATCTCGTTCCAGATCTACTTTATTTTCACCAACTTTCAAACGTTCCGCTTTTCCAGAACCCGTTTTGAATACTGCTTTACTATTTTTCTCATTACATAATTTACATCTTCTTCGAAGGAAAAAAACACAACATAATTGTCCGTGAACAAGAGGGTGTTGAATTAATTTTCAACTACTCCGACATTTACCAAATTCTTTCGTCTGTTTTTGATAGATTCTATGAGTTGTAAATACTAATAGAGTTTACATGTTAGAAGCATTTTCCGAAAATGTATAATTGCCGACGAGGAAGCATCTCGAAAATATACATATTTGCTTCAGCAACATTCAGCTATTTTCTAAGCCCTTGCACTCATGGCTGAACGGTAATGCATTACATTATTATTGCAAATTTCAGCAAGATAGTTATCCACTTATTTCTCGGAGTGCTGCGGGAACGAAGACCGAAGAAATAATTAATAGGTACACGTATGTACTGTGTAGTCTGACGTTTGGAAAAAAAAATTACCGGAGTTACACAATGAGGGATGCTACTGAAGAGAGGACGTACGCGAAAACGACCAATATTTAAAAAATATTGTTGGCTCTTCATTTACTACATGTTATTGAAGTTTCAGTTCCTGAACATTACGTTCCAATTCCACAATTAAGTGTGATAAAAATAACAATTGACGAAAGCGCGGGGCCACTCCCCTTTCTTGTTCTATATTTCCTCATATTACTTATTCCTGCGGCGTTTTCTGTCAGTTTAATTCAATCGCAATGCAAGGAATGTTTATGTAGCATATCAAGAAAACTGTTGGGTAGCATCACAGCCACTCATCTTGTCTTTATTGGTTTATGGTGTTTGTTTACAAATGGTTGCATAGGAGTAACTTTTACGAAAGTTGTGTGCTGATCTATCATTACAATCTGCAGCATGCCTCGTTGCCGTAAAGTGTATAAAAAGATTAGGAAGTGTCCTTCTTCTTGTCATGAAGACAGCTTGAAAACTAGCTTAATAATAATGAATGGAGACGTCTCTTCAAGCAATAAAGCGAGTACTTCGAAGAGGAAAATTGATGGTGATACATCACTTGATGAGTGTGCCAGAGACACTCAGGCTACTAGTGGTTTTAGGCTTATTGATTTGAAAATATTTTCCAGTACTGTATATTGTATCAACTGCCTGTGTCTGTCTTAACTGTGATGCAAGAGGTTTGTGGCGATGTGACGAAGAAAACAGAACTGGAATATTGTGTGAGTTGCATCTCATTTGCGACTACTATAGTTCAGACACAGCTCTTACAACTTTAGCATCAAATAACTGGAGATACCAAAAGAAATATGCGATTATTAAGCCGGCCGCTGTGGTCGAGCAGCTCTGGGCGTTTCAGTCTGGAAACGCGCGACCGCTACGGTCGCAGGTTCGAATCCTGCCTCGGGCATGGATGTGTGTAATGTCCTTAGGTTAGTTAGGTTTAAGTAGTTCTAAGTTCTAGGGGACTGATAATCTCAGATGTTAAGTCCCATAGCGCTCAGAGCCATTTGAACCATTTGCGATTACTATATGAAATGATATGTTTAGATATACGCAGAGAAGGTACCACACTGTTTTGTGGAATTATAAACATTCCACAACATAATTCTAGGTTCACCATTAGAAATAATGAACTTGTAAGTGCTCTTCAAATGGAAGAAAAAGAAATTTAAAATATTCTGCAAAGCAAGCTGAGAAGGTAAATAATGATACGAACGCAGAAGCAGATAATGCTCTAGACACGGAATTGTTCATCTCATGTGATGTGATGGTATATGGACGAAGCGTGGCCATACATAGCTATATGGAATGTCATCCATCACTGGTGCTAATACTGGAAAAAGTCTTGACATTAGGTAATGAATAAATATTGTACTAGCTGTGCGCTCGGATAGAAATCTGCTAACGAAGAGGAAGAAAATAAGTGGCAGCCTGAACAGAGGAAAATGTAATGCAGAAACTATTCTGGTAGTGGTGGAATCCAAGTGTGGAAAAGTATGGAGGTAGATACATACAATATCTAGGTGATGGAGACTCCAGCGCATTCAGATCTGTTTTGGAATGTAACCTTATGGTGCCAGTTGTCTTATAGAAAAGTTAGAATGTGTTGGTAATATGCAAAAACAAACTGGAGGCTGACTTTTAGAATTAAAGCGTGAATTGAAAGGTAACAAACTTGAACGTGGAAAACTTATAGGTAGTGCTAACGGGTTCACAGACAAAGAAATCCATTCTTTACGAGTGTACGACGGAAAGGCCATAAGGGACAACATTGGAAATGTGCGAAAATGCAGAAGGCAGTGTAGTCTATTTATTTTCATAAACTGTCTACTGATGACAAACTTGTAAATTATATGTGTGACGAATCTTTGTGGAAATTCAAGAAAGCTGTGTTTGGTGGCACCAACTACTCACATACTTATAGCCTACCTGATGTTGTATTAAACACAATAAAACCATTATGTAGGTTTCTTGGAAATTCAGAACTTCTACAAAAAAGTGTGTGCATAGAAAAACCCGAAATCCTACTGACAGTTACAACTCTCTTTGATATGGGAAAGATGTCCCTAGAAAATATTTGTTTGCACAACTGCTGTTGAAATTGCTGACCAGGATGCTAGTTTAGTTTTTAACTGTGGTAATCTTGATAGTCTACGAACTCTACAGAGGCTAGAAGTTGATCAGAGAGCTTTCACGCTATCGATATTGAAGGATATCGATAACAGGAGAATTGCTGCAGCTGATAACATTGGTACGCAATTTGAAAATCGGGTTAACTAAAGAAGACAGGCAAATAAAGGACTGTGTGAGTATGAAGAGGAGTATGCATATGCTTAACACTAGTTCACCTAGATATGGTAACGCACAATACAAAAAATGTAAAATCTTTGATTAAGGTTTCCCGTAACTTTATGTACCTTGCCCTCATGAATCGCTGACGTCAGAGAACTTAAATTTGTCGTGTCACTAGTCAATACTATAGTGAAACGTCTTGTGAAAGGAATTTTCATTTAACACAAAAGGAAGGCAGATAAATACTATGGCATTTATGTAAGAGAAAAGCCCTAAAATTTGCTGTATTTTTTCCACAGTTATTTGGGGAGCTGAAAAAATTCAAGTAAAAGGAGATATAAAAATTTTGTTCCATTCAAAGTGTTGAAACACTTCAGTTGTTTATAATTACAAACGTATAACGTTCATAAGTATGAATGTATGTATGCTTATAAAATTTCTTAAAAACTGTGCCGAATTTAGTTACATTATTTGGAAAACTTTGGGTTTTAAAGGGTTTTTCTTCCCCCCCCCCCCACCCCCACCCCGATGTATTGCAATTTCGCATTCGTTCCCATTAAAATAAGGACAGTGCATTCTTATTTCACAAATTCTCTGAAAAGGCTTTTCAACTAACACTTTCTGATTTAGATTTACAAATAAACAAGTTGAGAGATGTGTTGTTTTGTAAAGATTTTACTCATTTATAGCAAAACTAAAATACCACTTAGATAACGAACAATGCCACGTAAACAAAGTTCATGTTTATACTAAAGAGCGTTCCTTAGTCTGTGTTTTGTGAAAGGTAGAAATTATTTTATATTCAAGTCTAAGAGTCAATACTTGTTAGTATTCGAAATCATAAAAGTGCAGCATTTTGTGACAGAAAAAGGCTAGTGTTCCGTCTTTACAAACCGTGTTTCAGCAGCCTATCTGGTTTATTTCCTTATTGACAGTCTATTAACTGAAACATTGGAGTAATGCAACAGTGCACGAGTCCGTCCTTTTTTGTCACTAACTTACCACAAACAGTATCTAAGGCGCCGTGTGATGAACATATTGAAAAAATTTCAAGACTATAACAAATTTTCTTCAAACTGTGTTACCGTAGGACGGGTAAACTGGTACAAAGCTACCTCAATAACAGCAATATTGTCATATCAGTAGAGAAATAAATTTGCGAATTTTGAAACGTCCCCTTTGAAAAATTAATGAATTACTGTGCTGATAAACCTCTTACATTATTTGATTTTCAAACAGCTGAGCAGAACTGAACGTACTCAGACATTTCGCTCTTTACTTATTCTGATCAACACTAATCTGACACACAATATTTTAGCGCAACGCAATCTGACTTTCAAAAATCACTACAAAAGAATGGCCCAGACAAACAATAACCTATACCTTTCATGAATCACGTACCTCACAAAAATCTTCGTTACTTGAACTACTGCAATACAGCGAGCGCCACTACTGCCAGCTAAATAAAAGATTCTAACTACTGAAGGGACTAACTACTGATAGGCATAGTTAGCAAATGAAAGATTTTGATAAAGAACAAACAATGTATTTACCTTAATAGTGTTCAAAAGTCATAATATGTATGTCAGTTCATGACATACAGTCTTACAAATTTACTGTCTCTGATGGACACACGTCCAGATCATCCGCTCTCAAAACTCCGCCATTTCTCTTCCCACATCCACCACTGCTCGCGGCTCATCTCTAACTGCGCAAAGCTACGCGCTGTTAACATCCAACTGCCCAACACTACAGTAGCAAACAACAATGCAAACCAGCCACAGACTACACACAGCACAGCCAGTGATTTTCATATAGAGCGCTACATGGCGTTACTAACATAAAAACCTAAACAGCCTACTTACAATTTTTAATGGACATTCCGTCGTGATTCACCTGAAAAGGCCATCTGTGGCCACTCAATGAACGTCCAATTGCGGTGCTGGCGTGAAAATTCCAGCCATCGTCGCTGATGAACAGCAGTCAGCGTGGGTGCATGAAACGGGCTCCTGATGAGGAGGCCTGTACGCAGCAACGTTCGCTGAACGGTCGTTAAGGAGACAGTGTTGGTGGCTCTTTGATTCATGCGGACGGTTAGCTGCTCAACAGTTGCTCATCTATTCGCACGTACACGTCTCCGGAACCGTCGTTCACCCTTGTCGTCTAGCACGGCGCCGGTATTGGATAGCGCCGCTGTGCCACGCACGGTATATACGAGGGCAGTTCAATAAGTAATGCAACACATTTTTTTTTCTGAAACAGGGGTTGTTTTATTCAGCATTGAAATACACCAGGTTATTCCCCAATCTTTTAGCTACACAACACTATTTTTCAACGTAATCTCCATTCAATGCTACGGCCTTACGCCACCTTGAAATGAGGGCCTGTATGCCTGCACGGTACCATTCCACTGGTCGATGTCGGAGCCAACGTCGTACTGCATCAATAACTTCTTCTTCATCCGCGTAGTGCGTCCCACGGATTGCGTCCTTCATTGGGCCAAACATATGGAAATCCGACGGTGCGAGATCGGGGCT
The DNA here is from genome assembly GCF_023898315.1 of Schistocerca nitens. Lineage (NCBI taxonomy): Eukaryota > Metazoa > Arthropoda > Insecta > Orthoptera > Acrididae > Schistocerca > Schistocerca nitens. Next base: position 915,722,194 of record NC_064616.1, read on the forward strand.
GTAGGGTGCATGAGGAAGAACAGTCCACTGAAGTTTTTTGAGCTCCTCTCGGGTGCGAAGACTTGTGTGAGGTCTTGCGTTGTCTTGCGTTCGTTCTGATTTTTGTGCCTACGAACACGCTGAAGTCGTTTCTTCAATTTCTGAAGAGTAGCACAATACACTTCAGAGTTGATCGTTTGACCATGGGGAAGGACATCGAACAGAATAACCCCTTCAGCGTCCCAGAAGGCTGTAACCATGACTTTACCGGCTGAGGGTATGGCTTTAAACTTTTTCTTGGTAGGGGAGTGGGTGTGGCGCCACTCCATTGATTGCCGTTTTGTTTCAGGTTCGAAGTGATGGACCCATGTTTCATCGCCTGTAACAATCTTTGACAAGAAATTGTCACCCTCAGCCACATGACGAGCAAGCAATTCCGCACAGATGGTTCTCCTTTGCTCTTTATGCTGTTCGGTTAGACAACGAGGGACCCAGCGGGAACAAACCTTTGAATATTCCAACTGGTGAACAATTGTGACAGCACTACCGACAGAGATGTCAAGTTGAGCACTGAGTTGTTTGATGGTGATCCGTCGATCATCTCGAACGAGTGTGTTCGCACGCTCCGCCATTGCAGGAGTCACAGCTGTGCACGGCCGGCCCGCACGCGGGAGATCAGACAGTCTTGCTTGACCTTGCGGCGATGATGACACACGCTTTGCCCAACGACTCACCGTGCTTTTGTCCACTGCCAGATCACTGTAGACATTCTGCAAGCGCCTATGAATATCTGAGATGCCCTGGTTTTCAGCCAAAAGAAACTCGATCACTGCCCGTTGTTTGCAACGCACATCCGTTACAGACGCCATTTTAACAGCTCCGTACAGCGCTGCCACCTGTCGGAAGTCAATGAAACTATACGAGACGAAGCTGGAATGTTTGAAAATATTCCACAAGAAATTTCCGGTTTTTTCAACCAAAATTGGCCGAGAAAAAAAATGTGTTGCATTACTTATTGAACTGCCCTCGTACTTTGTCCACGGTGGCACGCGAGCACTTCACAGACATAGCGGTAAAGGAAATGCTTCCACCGTTGGCCCGAAAGTCGAAGACCATTCCCTATTGAAGGTCAGATGACGCTGAACATAGGACGTGGTCACATTAATGTGACCGAATCGTGGGTAAGTTCGCTAAGCTTCTCAGAACTCTCCCAGTAACCTGCACTCAGCCGTTTGCTTTCTCTATCACAGACCTTATGCAATCGTTCAGTTTTACGTCGTCTCGCAGTTTTACGCCTAGCTATTTAATCTACGTGACCGAGTCAAGTCGCATACCATTAACATTATAGCAGTGTTTCTCCTCGCCAACCCCATTAACTTCATAGATTTATTTACTTTTAAACCGAGCTGCCATTCATTGCAAAAAACGGAAATTCTATTCAAACAGTCTTGAAACTCCCTAGTCATTCAACAACAATACTCAGCAGTACTCAAAAGCGTTTCCAGAAAACTCTCCCATCCTATTTGCTGATCGTTTATGTTCTCATATGACAGAAGCGGTACTATAACACTTCCTTGAGCACTCCTTACCTTTGTGTTGAATGATGTAATGTATGGAGACGTGTTTGTAGCAACTAGAGTACGATAATGCAAAAGAATTTGGGGGAAGATAAGTGTTAGAGGTGGATCAATCATGGCCATCGAATGCTTTTTATAGATCGCCTGCTTCAGCAGCGTTGGTAACGGAACATCTGAGGGGAAACTTGGAGAAAAGTTTGCGTGAATTTTTCTGATCATGTTACAGTTGTTTTTTCACCTTACAGCGCGGGTAATAGGGACACAGAATCGTGTGCAACTGTTCTGAGAGTCGTATACGAAAATTCCGTTGAGCAGTTAACTAGAGAACCCACTCGTAAAGACAACATCTTAGAACTGCTGGTGACAAACATAAAACAAAGACCACCTGAAGAGACCATGAAGGCCCGACTGGCCGCCGTGTCATCATCAGCCCTTAGGTGTCACCAGATGCAGATACAGAGGAGCATGTCCTCAGCACACTGCTCTACCGGCCGTTGTCAGTTTTCGAGACCGGTGTTGCTACTTCTCAATCAAGTAGCTCTTCAACTGGCCTCACAAGGGCTGAGTGCACCCTACTTATCAACAGCACTCGGCAGACCCGGATGGCAACACAGCCAAGACCGACAGCGCTGAACTTCGGTGATTTGATGGGAACCAGTGTTACCACTGCGGCAAGGCCGCTGGCTGCTGCTGATAAACACCCCAACTTTTTGACTCAGCGTAACACAGGTAATTAGTGATCATAAGGTCATTACAGCATCACTGAATACGGCTGTAAGTAGGAATACAGAGGAAGGTATGAAAATCCTTCTTTTTAGCAAGAGCGAAAAGAGACATATTACAGGTTACCTGACAGCTCAACACGAAAATTTCTTTTCCAGCATTGGCAATGTTAAGCATCAAAGGAAAAGTACAAGAGCATCGTATAATACGCCTTAGGTAGGTATGTGCCGAGCAAAATTGTGATGGATACCAGAGACCCAACATGGTTCAATGACCGTGCTAAAAAGCTGCCACGAAAGTAAAGGGTGCTTCACTGCAAATTGAAATGTAGGCAAAGCCTCAAAGAGAAACAAAAACCAAACGGAGACAAAATAAGAGTAAAAATGACTATGCATGAAGCGTTCTGCTAATTCTAAAGTAAAATTGTATCTACTGAGTTGACAGAAAATCCTAAGACGTTTTGGTCTTCTGTTAAATCGGTAAATAGGTCGGAGCCATTTGTCCAACACTCAGTGACCATATTGGCGTTGAAACAGAGGATAACACAGAAAAGGCCGAAATACTAAATGTCTTTTCCTAAACCGTTTCAGAGAGAAAAATCGCATTTTCATTCTGCCTTTACATCGTAGCACGAAATACATAATGACAGATACCGAAGTACGTGACCAAGGAGCAGAATAGCTACTGAAATCGCTAAACAGAAGAAAGACCGCGTGACTTGATGAGATACCAGTTTGATTCTACACTGGGTTCGCGAAAAACTTGCTCCTCTTCTACCAGCAGTGTACCGTAGGTCTCTTCAGAAGCGAAGCGCTCCTAATAATTGGAAAAATGTGTATGTCATTCCCGTTTTCAAGAATGATCGTCGAACAGGCGCGTAAAACTACAGGCCTCTCTCTCTCACTTCGACCTGTTGCAGAATTTTGAAACTTGTTTCATTCTCACGTATCTGACATTTCAGGAGACTGAAACTTTCTTCTATATAAATCAAAATGGGTTCCGAAAACAACGGTCGTGTGAACCCCAGCTCGCTCTGTTCGTCCACGAGGCCCAGAAAACGGTAGATACAGGCGCCCAGCCGCGTTCCTTGACTTCGGGAAGGCGATCGATACAGTTACGCATTGATGCCCAATGCGCAAAATTAGAGTGCACGGAATATCGGACGGATTGTGTGACTGAAGAAACAGAACACAACATCTCATTCTTAACGGAGACAAGTATTTAAACGTAAAAGTAACTTTGGATGTGCACGAAGAGAGTGTTATAGAACCATTACTTTTCACAGTATATATAAAGGACCTAGTAGGTAATTTGTAGATTTCATGAGGCTATTCTGACTGCGCGGCGCCTCCCGCCGGAGGTTCGAGTCCTCCCTCGGGTATGGGCGTGTATGTTGTTCTGAGCATAGGTTAATTTAAGTTATTTTAGGTAGTATGTAAGTCTAGGGACCGATGACCTCTGCAGTTTGGTCCCTTAAGAACTCACACACACACATGAGGCTATTCACGGATCATGCTGTATATACAGAGATGCAAAGCTAGAAAATTGTAGCGAACTGATGCTTGTGCAGACGATTGACGCTTGTGCAGGGAGTGGCAACTGAAAGAGTGTTATAGAACCATTACTTTTCACAATACATATAAAGGACCTAGTATATAATTCGCAGATTTCATGAGGCTATTCACGGATCATGCTGTATATGCAGAGATGCAAAGCTAGAAAATTGTAGCGAATTGATACTTGTGCAGACGATTGACGCTTGTGCAGGGAGTGGCAACTGATGCTCAACGTAAACGAATGTGCCGTATTGCGAATAAACAAACAGAAACATCTTTTAATGTATTAATATACGATTGCTTTACAATCAGTAGAAGGAGTTACTTCCATAAAATATCTAGGAGAGTACATCTGGAGCGATCTGAAGTGGACCCACAACATAAAATTAATTACGGATAAGGCAGATGTCAGACTGAGATTCATTGGAGTAATACTCAGGAACTGCAGTCCATCAAAAAGTGAAGCAGCTTACAAATGTTCAAATGTGTGTGAGTTCCTAAGGCAGCAAACTACTGAGGTCATCGGTCCCTAGACTTACACCCTACTTAAACTAACTTATGCCAAGAACAACACACACACCCATGCCAGAGGGAGGACTGGAACCTCCGGCGGGAGGGGCCACGCAATCCGTGGCATGGCGCCTCAAACCACTCGGCCACTCCGCGTGGCTGCAGCTTACAAAACACTCGTTCGACCAGTACTCGAATATTGCTCGTTAGTCGCGGATCTGGACTCGATACGACTGATTGAGGGAATAGAGAAGATCCAAAGAAGAGCAACTCGTTTACTTACAGATTCATTTAGCACATGGGAAAGCGTCACGGAGATGTTGAGCCAACTCCAGTGGCAGACGCTGTATGACAGGCAGTCATCTGTTAAAGTTCCTAGATGAGTCAACCAATATGATTCTTCCTCCGACATATATCTCTCGAAAAGACGATCTATGTAAAATCAGGGGGATTCGAGACCACACGGAGGCTTACCAGGAATCGTTCTTCCAGCGAACCATACGCGACTGGAACAGGAAAAGGAGGAAGTGATACTGGCACACAAAGTACTCCCTGCCACACACCGAAAGGTGGATTCAGCAGTATAGGTTTAGATGTAGATGTAGAGTGACCACCCCTCTTCAAGGGAAAGGTGCTATTACTAAAAAGCTCCTCAAGCCAGTCAAATATTTCAGTTCCTATTTATGATGCTTTGACCTTTCGAGAATTGTTTGCAGTGTGGTACAAGTTTGAACACTTTTCGGAAATGTAGGAAATAAAATGTGCCCATTTGCCTGCACCCGAGATTCTCATGTTATCGTGTCTGAAAAGAACGAGTTGTTTTTCGAATGAGCGATGCTTTCTGAAACCACTCTAATTTATAGAGAGATATAAATGGCAAGATGTTGAACACTAACCGTTCTTGTTCCCTTGCTTGTAGAGTTTTACTGGCATGCATCCGTATCAGCTGAAAATGCTAATCACCAGCTCAGCAGCAGGACACGAAACACTTTATGAGCCCAATATCTTCACATGCATAGCACAGTTGGCATACTGAATGTACGGTCTGAATAACCGGCGAAATCGAAAATCACTCCTTTGCTGCTCGTAACTTCCCATGGGAACCAAATTTTAACTGAGACTAGAAACGAATTGCACTCCGTGAAGAAGCTTTCCAAACATATACTGAGGTGACTAAAGTCACGCGATCTTCCAAATAACTAGTCGGACGTCCTTTTACCTCTTTAGATGTACGTAATCGTGAAAGTGTTGCCGGTGCAGGATTTTGTGCACGAACTGAGCTGTCGATTATGTCCCATAATAATTCGATAGGGTTCATGTCGGGTGATCTGGGTGGTCAAATCATTCGGTCCAATTGCCCAGAATATTCTTCAAACCAAACGCGAACAATTGTGGCCCGGTGGCTATCATCCATCACAATTCCATCGCTGTTTGGCTACAAATGGTATCCACGTAGCCGAACATACGAAACCTACCGTCAGCTCTCACCAACTGAAATCGGAACTCATCTGACCATGTCACGGTTTTCCTGTCTAGAGTCCAATCGATACGGTCACGAGCCCAGAAGAGTCGCTGCAGGCAATGTGGTGCTCTTAGGAAAGGCCCTCGTGTCGACTGTCTGCTGCCATAGCCCATTAACAAACAAATTTCGCAGCACTGGCGTAAAGGATACGTACGATGTATGTCCCACATTGATTCCTGCGGTTATTTCACGCAGTGTTGCTTGTCTGTTACAACTGACGACTCTACGCATCCGCCGCTGCTCTTGGTCGTTAGGTGAAGGCCGTCGGCCTGTGCGTTTTCCGTGGTGTGAGGTAATGTCTGAAATTTTGTATTCTCGGCACACTATTGACACTGTTGATCGCGGAGTGTTTAATTCTGTAGGCATTTCCGAAATGGAATGTCCCATGCGTCTAGTTCCAACTACGATTCCGCGTTCAGAGTCTGTCGATTCCCGTCGTGCGGCCATTATTACGTCGAAAACCTTTCCACATGAATCACGTAAGTAGAAATAACAGGTCTGCTAATACATTCCCCTTTTATACCTTGTGTACGCGGTACTACAGCTGTCTGTATATGTGGAGATCGCTATCGCACGACCCTTGTCACCTTAGTGTACACTTGGATTATATTAGGAGCGTCACAGATCCGGTGTCTATTTAAAATTGTCTGTTATCAATTACGAAAATAGTTTTTTGCAATTGTACCAAATCTCTCACTTGAGAAAGTATACGGCCTAACACGTGTTAGAAATCAAGGATTTCTCAGTTACGAGTGCAATGCGTGAATACCGTGCAACTTCGGGCGGGTCGTTCCCTCTTCAGTCGTCGATTACATAAGTTGTGCCCTTTAAAGACCAAGTACGAAAATTAAAAAAAAGGACAGTACACAGGCGAATGTGTGTAGGCAGTGGGCTGGAAGGCAGAGGCAGAAGCAACCCTTCTTGGAGCACGGCGGCGTGCCATGTGCGGCAGCGCTGCGGCGGGGAGGTGACGGGCCGGCCAGCGAAATCAGCAGAAGGTGCGAAATTTTATAACTGCGGGGGGGCGCAGGCGGAGGGGACAACAGCGCCACCCTCTTCACTTGGCGTTCCATTCGCGCTTTAATTATTTCTCCGTGTCACAGCGAATATTGGAGTTAGGGAGCGGCCGCGGCGAGCAGCTAGCCTAGATCACAGACACTTCCGACTCCCGCAAACACTACGCCGCGGGAGCCGGCAAGTAATTAATTGAGCCCACCGCGTCACCCGTCGTCCATAAGGAGAGACATAGCAGTCGCCAAACACCGACTACGATTACACCCTTTTCAAATTAAAAACCTGTTAATTTACGCTTTTATTAGAAGCAGCTCTGTTACGTCGTCAGTTCAGTGAGTAAGGAATCCGATAATTTCGTCAATGTGTCACTAGACCAGAAATAAAAACAATAATCCCTTCGCACGTACCAAAATTATTTGCTTTTATACGTTCGGTGGAAACTTAAGAGAGCTGTTGTCTTTTCACCAAATGGATACAAGATTAATTTTAACTGTGATCTACTAACCACTTCTGCTGTAAGAGAAATATTACCAATTTCAGCGTTATGATTCTTTATGTACTCGGTGACACTTATCGCATTAAGTCTCTGTAACTCCATCTTTATACAATGGTTGCGGGACCTCAGCCGTTCAGTATAAAATGTCTAATCAAAATGCGTTAAGCCGTCTTTATTTTATTTGAACAATCAATTTCAAGATGGTGTCTGAACATGAAAAAATGTAACTCTGAAACTGGTTGCTCAAATAAAATAAAAAATGGAAATTTAGACGGCTGAAGGTGTTTTGATTCAACATTTCTAATCACATTAATTGGCGTAAATATAACACGTGAATGTTTTAAAATATTTGTCAAGTTAGAAACGTATCTCACTGTTTGTATGATGAAGTGACACAGTTTTAATCACTCAGTATACTCTAATGGACAATAATTGCAATTCCAGAAAATTAGAATAACGAAATTTCGGGAATACATTTGTCTAGGTAACATATTTAAGTGATGAACATTGCAAGATCACAGTTTAATGTAAGAGCGAGATAAGCCACTGCAAATATGAAATGCTGGTACGTGAATCCCGGTATAACCGCCGGAATGTTAAATGAAAACATGCAAACTGGCATGCATTGTGCTGTACACATGCCGGATGCCAGTTTCTGGGACGGAGTTCCATGTCTGTTGCATTTGGTCTGTCAGTACACGGACAGTTATTGCTGAAGTCCCATATGTGCTCAATTGAAGACAGATCTGGTGGTCGAGCAGGCCAAAGCAAAAAGTTAACACTCTGTAGAGCATGTTGGTTTACAACAGCGGTATATGAATGGCAGCACAACAGGTCGAATCACTAGACTTTCTTACAACTTAGCAGTCAGTGTGGGTCACGCGAAATCACACTCCAGACCCAGATATAGGTCGGGTGTGTTTAGCTCGCAGACAGATTCGTTGCAGGCCCTCAATTTGCATCCTTCTAACCAACACACAGCCATCACTGGCACCGAGGCAGAACCAGATTTCATCAGAAAACACAACAGACAAACCTGTCCTCCAGTGGATTCTCGCTTGACAAAATTGAAGTCGCAAATGGCAGTGGTTTGGGATCAGTGGAATGCACACTACAGGGTGTCTGTCTCGGAGCTGTCCTTGAAGTAACAAATTTGTAACAGTTCGTTGTGTCACTGGTGCGCCATCCATTGCTCAAATTGCTGCTGCAGATGCAGTACGATGCGCCAGTGTCATACGCTCTCTCTGTAGTGTCACGTTTTCTTCAGGAACATTGTCATCTTGCGACCGTGCATTCTCGTGTCCACCGCTACCAGCAATCACTGCAGTGACTTTCATTCCTCCAAATGCTTCTGCAATATCGCGGAAGGAACATTCATCTTCTCATAGCCCTGTTACACGACCTCGTGCAAACTCAGTGGAGTGCTGATAATGGCGTCTTCGCCGTTTTAAAGGCATTCTTGACTAATATCAACACACGACGTCCAGTCTCAAAGGTAAGTAACGCTCACGACTGCTACCACGTTTATTTGAAACAACATTTATTTTCATCCTCATAGTGACGCTACTAACGCCACTCTTACGCGACTGGCGTGAAATTTGAGTAGACATAATTTTTCAGATGTAGAAACACGCCTACCAACATTCGTTTATGTCGCACAACTCCTTCTTGGTGTTGCGATATTTTTTCCGTCAGTTTATAAGCAAGATGAGGCGCCTAACTTTTTCACCTAAAATTACTTTTAATGTCTTACAGAATTCTGTAATCTGTTGTCACCAAGACGGTCAAGGACCACGAGCTTATGAAAAAAATAGCAATGCGATGCAGTTTTGTCGTTAACAAACATTCCTTTACGAGCATAATATGTTCTCGTGGATATCTGACCATTTGTTAACATTATGGGAGGTGAAAAGTGTCAACCGTTCCTTCTTGATGCCGGCTGAATGAGTTTCCTGCGTTATAACATTTTCTTTGGAATGAAACATTTTCCGACTTTTGTAAAGTCTAACATACAAGCATGATCCTGAGTCTTAAACTGGCTGCACAGGTTTGCTTAGAAAGTGGTTTGAACTTCCGGGTGGTGGGCCATTCACCGTGTGACGTTCGCCTGCTTTGTTATCTCGCCGTTGATAGTCCTAGGTGTCGACGTACTGAGTTGTTATACTGGCTAAAAATGGGGAGGGAAGTTTAACACTGACTACTGTAAATGATGTAGCCGACAGTCGCACAGTTGTGTTTCAAAGTTCTTTACGTTCACTGTTCACAACCCCCAGATATTAAGCAGTTAATATGACCAATGCACTATTGGTTAACTTTTGATAAGCCTCAATAATATATTGCAGGCAAACGTCAGCATACTGCTACAATAGTATGTTGTTGAACATCTATAAGCAGTAAAAATCTAATCACACAGTTCTTGCAGAATAATACGCTACATATTGAACAGACGCCGTCTTTGTTTTAACACACAGCCTACTTGTGCTACACTTATTTCACAGTTAAGTTGATGCATTGTTGTTGACCTAGCCAACACAGTTACCTCGTCTGAAAATCGGCCGTGGACTGACTGTCTCGGGATCAAAAATCGGACCTTTATATATCCTCACAATAATAGGCACTGAAACTATACATTTCCCGGAGTTTAAGTTACAGAAATTACAATTATAACATAGCTCATTCAATTAACTGAATATATAGAAAAATTCCTTGTTTTTAACAGTTTCTTATAGTACAAGGGTTAGGCCAAATTATTTGTTTAAATACTGAAATTAATAGGTATAGTTATACAAACAATAATCTTGACAAAACTGGTAATTGCTACGGAATTAATTAAGGGCTGGCTTTGCTAACATGTTTTCGAATAGAGCCAAATAGATACTTCAAGAATATTTGTACTACTCCTTCTAAATGTTTATAATTATTACAGAATTTATATTTGTTTATAAGTCAACAATAGAATCTAAGTCACGAAACAATTACTGGTTTCACCCTATGATGATATGTAGCTAAAGATATAAATTAGGAATAGTCAAAATGAATTAGAAAATTAATTACATACACAAAACTAAGCACAGAATTAGATTTGTTGGTACATTCTTAATACTAAGGGCCAAACTTTCTCTTTTCTGGGAATGGAGATTATACTCCTGTACGTTAATGGTAATTAGCTAAAAATGAAAAAAATGAAATTAAGGAGGCAAATGTCAAAACAAGAGAGGAAGTAACAAGATGCCAGCTTGCTTCGTCACAACTCGTTGCAATCACAGCACAACAACCCCTATATTCAGTCTCCTTTTATTTCGTGATTTCTTGTTACATTTACAAAGAAGACAAATATCACTGAATTTGTCACATCGAGATGCTATTCCCGTGGAGAAAAATAGCATACTTGAGTTTTTAAAAAAAGGAAAAACTTGATTCTTGTGTCTTGGTTATTAATTAATTTGTGGGAATGCACTGCTGTTTGTTTCATGAGCCTGTGATCACTGTTCGTCTAGTTGAAAATAGTTTGCAAATTTCATTAACAGGTCAAAAATAATTGGAAGTGAAATGACGCTATAATGTGACGTCACAATGTGATGTTACTATCACATGTCGCTATGCGATATTATTTCATTTTTCCGGGGCAGCCCTGCGCCTCCCCAGGTCGGAAGCGTCTCTATAACCACGTCTGTCAGCAGAAACACAGTAGCTGAATTGTCGAATGGCCCTTCTTTGGGGGCAGTGGGTGTTTCACTTCATTTATTGCATACGTAAAAGCATGCTACTTAATATCATAAAAGCAGGTCGTACATTTTAGAATTTTACGTGTAATAGTACATTGTTCTACATTACTAACAAAAATTGTTTTGATCAATAAAAACAAAAGTAATAACAATGAGTTACAAAGAAAATTAAATTAGCTGAAGGAAACGGAGGGTTGAAATAATAAATATTAATAACTTAGAAGAAAATAACAGAAAAATAGCAAAGGGACGAATCTGCAGTTTCTTTTGCTGTTAAAACAAAGTCTAACATATAAATTGTTTCGGCGTATCGATAGCGCCGGCACGAAGACAAAGATCGCAAGAGCAAAGAAGCTGATAGCCCTCTGACAAGGGCCACCACTACAGGAGCGCCGTCTAGCCGTAGAGAGTATAAGAGCCGCTCGTGCCAGTCTCGGCCGGACAGTACGAGGAGAGCACTACGATAGCAGTGACGTGTCATCCATATCAATTTCTTACACGGACTCTGTATACAGCAAAGGACTCTGATTGTTTGCATGTCGCCCATCGCTTGCGACACCATTGTAAATTTAAAGGTAAGTATTGACTATCTTCTTTATTGTAACAAAAATTATTAATGTGATTTGCTTGAATTGTTGTATAGCATTCCCAGAACGCAGCATCTCTTAGGCGCCCTATACGAGACTAGTGGGCAGCACCCCACATAAATTAAGGTCTGTTTTGTTACTATTCCAGGTGGAACGGCCTCGGCAGAAACATCGAGCCTGCATCACCTGAAGTAATGTACAAAATTATCTCTTCTTATATTACTAAATGAAATACATCATGACCGACTCTGTGTGTATTTGTTTCGACCGTCTAAGAACTAGTACGACATATTACATTTTTTAAAGTGCAAGTGCGTCCGCAGCTCGTGGTCGTGCGGTAGCGTTCTCGCTTCCCGCGCCCGGACTCCCGGGTTCCATTCCCGGCGGCGTCAGGGATTTTCTCTGCCTCGTGATGAATGGGTGTTGTGTGATGTCCTTAGGTTAGTTAGGTTTAAGTAGTTCTAGGGGACTGATGACCATATATGTTAAGTCCCATAGTGCTCAGAGCCATTTTGAACCAAAGTGCAAGTGCTTACGCAGAGCATTACCATTGCGTTGCTTGCATTGATATGTTTGGTTATTGTGCATTATACTGTTTCCCTTAACCAATGCCATAGGTAGGCGGGGAGCCTCGCAACTGAAACGTCGAGCCTCGGTTCCTCATATGGGATACTCGGTATATGTAAAAATTAATTAGCCATTTTGCTTTACGTTATTTAGGCATCATATTTAATGTGAAATTTGGATACGTGAACCAATCATGTGCTATGTTTTGCTTTTCATATAATTATCTTATTTATATATTTTACGTGCTATAGTCGTCTTGTTCTCAGTCTGTGTTTGATGTTATTGTGTTTGTGTCATTTTCGTACCTGAATCTACATCAATGTCTGTGCCTGAGTTTGTCGTGTTTTACTGTGTGTCTGTTCGAGATTTGCCGTATGGATTTTCTTGTCTATAGGTGTCATGCAGTGCTCTTGAAATCTTATCAGCGATATTGCCTAGAGCACACCATTTGTCTGGGTCTCCTAACATTTCTTTGACTGCATCGTATTCTGCTACAGGTCTTCCGTGTGTGAAGTTGTTGCAATCTAATGCCACATGCTCAGGAGTCCATATGCCACAAATATGCTCGTAGCGGTTCAGATACGCTGGGTACTTGCCGTGGCCGCTCCAAAAGTGAGGCCATGGCCTGGATCCGCATGATTCAACTTCAGCCGTTCCCGTATATTGAATTTCCCGCTCCCGATGCCATGTGTCAAGATGTCAGCTGTTTAGTTGACGCATGTCTACGTTTTCCCCTGCTAGTTCAAGAACACACTTCGGCCAGTATGGTTCTGCTCTGCGGCTGATAGTGAGGCGAATGGGGCAAGTTCAAAAAAAATGGTTCAAATGGCTCTGAGCACTATGCGACTTAACTTCTGAGGTTATCAGTCGCCTAGAACTTATTAAACCTAACTAACCTAAGGACATCACAAACATCCATGCCCGAGGCAGGATTCGAACCTGCGACCGGAGCGGTCGCTCGGCTCCAGACCGTCGCGCGTAGAACCGCACGGCCACTCAGGCCGGCAATGGGGCAAGTCCCCACACACAAGGCCTCTACTGATGTGGTGCCAAAAGCACCTGACATTCCGAGTAGTATGCTCCATGCACTTGCTTCAAAACATACTACGGCTTCCAAGGTAGTCTGCATTGTCAGGCGTTTAGCCTTGCAAGGTTGTGCATTAGTTGTTTATAAATAAACCAGTAATAATTTGTTATAGGAAAAGTTCGCTTTAACCTTATCATCTACTAGATATGAGCAGTTATATTCTAAGTGCGAAGTCTTTCCCGACTATCTCCTACCCCATTTACCCTGTCATATGCATCCTAGTTGCATAGGAGTGGCTCGATAGCAATGTCCCAAAGTATTGGTCCACAGATTGAGCTTTGCGGGCTTCGTTCCGTTATTTTCTTGACTACTTTCTTGTGTCCTGCTTCCAGCTGTGCTGTCCTGTTTCTCCAGTGATCTAGAAAGCTGTTCTACAGGGCAGCAGTGGCATCTCCCTCAGTGTAGTCAACAATGTAGGCCACCAAAGGTTATCAAGAGCGCCTGCGATGTCGATTAAGGCAGCAACACTCTTTTATCGTTTGTTGTTTGTATTATCTCTAATGGGCTATTGATTGCGTCATCTATTGATATTTTTGCCGTAAAACCGTATTTATGTGGACTTAGGCCAAAGAGCTGTCTGTGCGCTTGTGGTCGATCACAGAGGAGCCACGCCTGTACCATACTTAATCAGTGTGCTTAGGAGGCAGATTGGCTTGAATGTTTGGGGTCAACTGGATCGTTGGCCTATGATTTCATAATAATGAAAACGTTGGCTGTTTTCCAAAGAGCAGGGACTCTTCCTTGTTGTAAGGTGTTTTTTAGCACGTCCGTTAGAAAGGGGGTGACCTGTGTGAGACTAGTTTTATGGGTTTCCGAAGTATTCTACGTGGGGCCGGCGCCTTTCTGTTTTTAAGGCGCTAGCTGTACATCTTCACGAGCAAAAGGGATGGTACACCGTCGTTTGCGTAAATACTGTTTAAGTGGTCACATAAGTATGTATGGTCTTGTTGGTCGTGTGATTGTTCATCATCAGGAAGGAGGTTGCTAGGCAGATACTCTGCTAATCTTCTCCAGTGCTGGGTTGTTGCACCGTCTGCCCGTTTTAATGCTGAAAGAACAGTTGGGGTCTTAATGCGTTCTGCCTGTAAGTTAAAGGGTTCTCCCCATATGTTGTTCTATATTTGTGTTTTAATAAAGTTGTCCCACTGGTCTTGTTCTTAGTTCTTTATTGTTTTTTGTCACAGTACATTTCAAGTCTGAGTTGTTGTTGTGCTGTCTTGGTCCATCGGTTTCGTAACGTGAGTCTTCCCGTGGTCTTGTCAACTCTGTAGACCGCGGTAGTTTATTTCCATCCGTCATTCGCTCGTGAAATTGGCAGTTCGCGGAACTCGGGCAACTACTCCGTCCACAGTTATAGAAAGATGGGCTGGCACCTGCATCTCCGGAGTCAGTGTATGCAACAGCCGCCCCCACAGTTCCCAGAGAACACCTGAGTGCGACATTGTTTCTTTGCTGCGCGACGGCAAAGGTTCAGAAGCCGCGACATCATGTCGTCAGTATGGGAGAGTCTGTTGCATACGTTCCAAAAATTTTGTTCAGCCAGTACTCCAATGGGGTGACAAGTCTTGGTATACGTCCTAATATCGTGTCAGACCTCCTTTCACCCGACATAGTGCAGCAACTCGACGTGGCATAGACACAAGAAAAGTTGGAAGTCCCCTGCAGAAACAATTAGCCATGCTGCCTCTATAACTGTCCATAATTGCCAAAGTGTTGCCGGTGCAGGATTTTGTGCACAAACTGACCTCCTGATTATGTCCCATAAATATTCGATGGGATTCATGCTGGTCGATCTGGGTGGCCAAACCATTCGCTCGAACTGTCCAGAATGTTCTTCAGACCAATTGCGAACAATTGTGGCCTCGTGAAATGGGACACTGTCGTCCATAAAAATTCTATCATTGTTTTGGAACATGATGTGTGTAGAAGAAATTGTTAAAAAGTCTAAGTCAGGAGAGGGCTGTGGTGGTAGGTACCACAGACGGCCGAGCGGAGGCACCTCAGCGTGAAGTCAGGATAGCTTTCGATAACCTGTGAAGTGTCAACGACGTCAGTAAAATACTATTAGGGTTCTGTTATTTATTCACGATGTTCACAAGCCGTCGTTCTTCTGCAGTAGCCTCGGCTGTTGCTAATTCAGCTGTGTGTTGGATACTAGCTGACACCCGTCGAATCAGCTCAGCATCTGCATGCCCAAGTGGTCATGTTAGCGACCCTGACGGCGTGCGGCTACCGGTGAGTGGGTTGAGGCTGCCCAGCGCGGTGTCGTTCTTGCGTCGGCTGCGGAGTGTACTCGGCCCCAAATTCTACAATGACCCTTGATGACCAACCCACGATGTGCCTGGTGCCGGTAGTCATGTGGTCGGTTGATCTCCTCCCTACAGCCGGCCGCTGTGACCGAGTGGTTCTAGGCGCTTCAGTCCGGAACCGCGCTGCTGTTACCGTCGCAGGTTCGAATCCTGCCTCGGGCATGGATGTGTGTGATGTCCTTAGGTTAGTTACGTTTAAGTAGTTCTAAGTCTAAGGGACTGATGACCTCAGATGTTAAGTCTCATAGTGCTTAGAGCCATTTGAATTTTCCTCCCTACACCTGGTAGGTTTCAGCACACGAAGGCGCCTGAGTATTGAACAGGAACGTGGACCCAAGAGACCCTTTTTGTTGGCTTCCGCAAGAAGTCTGATAATGGCAGCACTCTACGATGTGGTGTTGTCGGCAGACAGCCAATTTCTCCATCAGTAGATGGCAGCCGGCGACAGCATGAAGATCATCCAGTGAGGGCCATCATATTGAGTACATTTTCAGCTAGTTCATATACTGTGTTGGATCGTCTAGGACATAGAGTCACTACAATACTGTCATCAAGGGATCGATTTCTATCACTGTGAATTCCATCGATCTCAATGATCAACTCATGACAAGAACTGGAGAGCTGGAGTAATAAAGAGAGTAAAACTCGGTTCTTAATGACGGAAGGTTTCACTTAAAAGGCTGTCAGTTGCTGTGCTCTTATGAAATAGATACAGTGTCTTGCAAATGCCTTACGAGCTAACGAATATGCTTGTCTCACATCCCCTGGTTTAACGTCTTCTTTTCTGCTGAACGTTCATTCCTTACTCGGCAGACAGTGCCATCGACCTGACCCACTTGTCACATAATGGCTCGCTTCCTGCTTCCGCCTCTGTCTCTGGTGTGACTTTGTAAGTAGGCTGTTTCTGTTTTCTTATTGGTAACGAAACGTAGCGCTCTGTATGAAAATCTGTGGCTGTGCTGTGTGCAGTCTGTGGCTAGTTTGCATTGTTGTCTGCCATTGTAGTGTTGGGCAGCTGGATGTTAACAGCGCGTAGCGTTGCGCAGTTGGAGGTGAGCCGCCAGCAGTGGTGGATGTGGGGAGGAAAATGGCGGAGTTTTGAAATTTGTAAGACTGGATGCCATGAACTGCTATATATATTATGACTATTAAGGTAAATACATTGTTTGTTCTCTATTAAAATCTTTCATTTGCTAACTATGCCTATCAGTAGTTAGTGCCTTCCGTAGTTTGAATCTTTTATTTAGCTGGCAGTAGTGGCGCTCGCTGTATTGCAGTAGTTCGAGTAACGAAGATTTTTGTGAGGTAAGTGATTTGTGAAAGGTATAGGTTAATGTTAGTCAGGGCCATTCTTTTGTAGGGATTATTGAAAGTCAGATTGCGTTGCGCTAAAAAATATTGTGTGTCAGTAATTTTTCAAAGGGGACGTTTCAACTTGAATTTGCATGAGGCAATGTGAGTGAGTTTCAATAACTTTTTTCTAGTTTCTACTCCATTTAAATTTATCATGTCAAGATGTCCAATACAAATAGCCCCTGTGAGAGGCGCACCATAATAAGAAAAAAAATGATAAGGGATATTGTTCAACTGTTGCACCTACGTATGGTGTGTTACTGTCATTATCACAAGTGTCATTTTTACTACATGCTGTTCAAACAATCGTATAACCTTTTAAGAACTTTTTGCTTATGTCTGATATGCCCCTTGTTCAACATGCTCACTGCCGTGTGGCCGCTGACAGCCGCAGCAGACTCACACCTAATGCCTTTTACCTGGCTTGGCCTAATTGTGTAACATCCATTACTACGCATGCGGCACTCAATGTGTTAACTGAGGCTGAAATGGGCTATACATTAGTGAAGAGTGTATTCGTTGTCACGGACTACATTAGATGTGGCGGCTATACCAAATTCAGAATGCCTCCACAGAAAACTCTCGTAACTATGCAATAAATGATGACGATGTAAGATTTCCAGGCTATGTGTCGAAAAGTGGTCTTCCCAAGATGATAACACCAAAAAAGTTGATTGACTTTCAAGCTACGTTTTCTTTCAGTTCTATTATGTCTGCGCAGCCACAGTCTATCCAGCCGGGTTGGTCAGTTATTGGTAGTGCCCGCATGGCATTGCGCGATTGTTTAGAGGCATGCTGTTCACGAGTTGTTACCTGAATCGATGTGAAGTATGTAGCTTTCTGTCGGTCTCCTCGGACAACAGACTGGGTAGCAATCGGTGACTGGTTGATAACCGACATTTCCCAACTTCGTGTGTGAATTAACATAATTCACCCAGTTGGGATTTAGAAAATCAAAATTAGCTTTACGAGTCCCTCGTACACACACAAAAAATAGGCGTTTCCCAGAAAGACGAATAACTACTAAATCCGCTGAAGATGCTTTAAGGAAAAAGACGAAACGAATCTGAAATATATACTATGTAATCAAAAGTATCCGGACACCTGGCTGAAAAAGACTTACAAGTTCGTGGCTCCTTCAATCGGTACTCAATATGGTGTTGGCCTACCCTTAGCCCTGATGACAGCTTCCACTCTCGCAGGCATACGTTCAATCAGGTGCCGGAAGGCTTCTTGGGGAATGGCAAACCCTTACTTCACGGAGTGCTGCACTCAGGAGAGGTGTCGATGTCGGTTGGTGAGGCCTGGCCCGAAGTCGGCGTTCCAAAACATCCCAAAGACCCAGTCTATTACAGGGATGTTATTGTCGTGCAACCACTCCGTCACAGGCCGTGCATTATGAACAGGTGCCAAATCGTGTCGAAATATGCAATCGCAATCCCCGAATTGCTCTTCAACAGTGGGAAGCAGCAAGGTGCTTAAAACATCAGTGTAGGCCTGTGCTGTGATAGTGCCACCCAAAACAACAAAGGGTGTAAGCCCCTCCATGAAAAACACGACCACACCATAACACCACCGCTTCCGAATTTTACTGTTGGCACTATACACGCTGGCAGATGACGTTCACCGTGCATTCGCCATACCCACACTCTGCCATCGGATCGCTACATTGTGTACCGTGATTCGGCACTCCACACAACGATTTTTCACTGTTCAGTCGTCCAATGTTTACGCTCCTTACACCAAACGAGACGTTGTTTGGCATCTACCGGCGTGATGTGTGGCTTATGAGCAGCCGCTCCACTATGAAATTCAAGTTTTCTCACCTCCTACTTAACTGTCATAGTACTTGCAGTAGATCCTGATGCAGTTTGGAATTCCCGTGTGGTGGTCTAGATAGATGTCTGCCTATTACACATTACGACCCTCTTCAACTGTTGGCGGTCTCTGTCAGTCAACAGACGAGGTCGGCCTATACGCTTTTGTGCTGTATGTGTCCCTTCACTTTTCCACTGCACTATCACATCGGAAACAGTGGACCTAGGGAAGTTTAGAAGTGTGGAAATCTCGCGTACAGGCGTATGACACAAGTGACATCCAATCACCTGACCACGTTCGAATTCCGTGAGTTCCGAGGAGCGCCCCATTCTGCTCTCTCACGATGTCTGATGAGTACTGAGGTCGCTGATGTGGAGTACCTGGCAGCAGGTGGCAGCACTATGCACCAAATATGAAAAACGTATGTTTTTGGGAGTGTCCAGATACTTTTGATCACATAGTGTAAATATAGATTGCAAACAAGAGAAGGTGTTTCAATTTATAAAATAAATTTTTATGTACTTAGTGCAAAAAATAGCCACACCAACTAACATGTTCGGTTCATCAGTAGGTTTCTTGTGAAATGCAGTCAATGTTGTAACGGGACAGTTTTTCGGAACAGTCATGCAAAAAATCGATTCGTAGTAAACCCGCCCTCGACGTGAATAATTAATTACGATCGGAGAAATGAATTGATATTAAATGCAAGAGTGATTGTCAGTTTCCGTATTACTCAAAACAGATTTGCATGCTGGTTGGAAATAAAGGAAAGCACCTTGGGCGACACGGGTGCAGAGCCGAGCGCCGGAACAGTCAGAGACCTTAAACAATCCCTCTTAGGTCATTAAGGAGAGGTGGCAATTGTTGCGGCCGGGCCCAGTAGGAACCTTTGTGAGACTCCACAGCGTTGCCGTGGAGATGATCAACAGTTAGAACATAGTCAAGCAACCGCTCACGCAAAATTTTTTACTAGGTGGAGTGTGGAGGAATGTTTTGCGAAAGGCACTTTGGGACAGATTCTGGAGATCGTCATCTTACAAGAAAAAAATAGAGCTCCAAACTAGGCATTTGGAAACAGTGAGACGCCACTGAAAGCATATCTCTTACAAAAAAAAAATTGTTTAAGGACTTAAGATCTATGGGCATTGGTTCTTTTACACTTTTGCCAGTGTGACAGAGAAGAGCGGCAGTGCCAGAAGGAAGCTACCTCTTTCGCCAAGAAGAGAGGCAGGAATAGCGAAGAATGACTTTTTCAGAGAAGAATGGTAGAAAACAAATCATTGGTTAACCAAGTAAAACATAGCCTGGAGACCAGGACGCGCAGTCTCTAATGAGCATCTTCGTTGGCCATAGATCTGAACATTCAGAGCCCGGCCAACGAAATTTTACATCTATCTAGAAACACAGCAAAGCGCGGTTTCCATGTCGGGCGCCTTCACACAGGAATATCTTCACTTCACTACAATACATAATCAACATCAGATGTTGTAATCCTGCCTCTCGTCTTGGAGCATTGCTACCACACCGGCCTCTTTGTTAGTTTCAGCATACAGCTGATCAGATGCGTTTTATCTAGAAGAGAGGGTCGCTGGCACTGCCATTGATAGAGGTCCCAGTACTTTAGTCACCGACATCTCCAATATGGTGAGAAGGAGGCGCTGCTACGTAAGATGTAGGCAGTATCAAGTCAATTTATATGTTTACAATCCGGAGCCTTGTGAAGTCATGAACTGTTTGCTTCCAAAATCCACAACAGGTGTGATGTATTACTTTGAATAATTCTACGCATTACCTTCAGTAGTTCTATTCTATGCCAACCAGTTTCACTTCAGGCACTTGGTATTTGCGCAGTTTATTCTCAGCTTCCCTCCCCTCCGCTATTCCCCGGCCCTCATGTTAGATTTATCAGATATTCATTCAAATAGGTTGCCATTATTAAATGTTTGTTGAGAAATTGCTGCAGGGGCCCATTATTGTGCATGAAGGATTAATTGTCAATGGGAGTATTTGAATACCATTTTCCCTTAATTGTTAGTTGTCTAACTTTTGATGTGCAATGAATCCAAGAAATTAGAATATTTGTATCATTCAACATTTTATCGACTCTCCCCAACAAGGAACTATCACTGTACAAAGGATATAGCTTAGGAAAGGCTTGTGCAAGCAGTTTTACAATACTGCTCAAGTGGACCCATATGAAGGACTAACAGGAGAAATTACATATATAAATTGAATGGGCACAGTTTTTTTTATTATTATTATTCATGGGAGGTATCACGAAATTATGAAAAACCTGAACTAGTAGACATTCAAAGCAAGACGGCGTCTGTTCCGCGAAAGTTCACTCGCCAAGTTCCGAGAACCAGTTTGATATGAAGAATCTAGTAATATACTACAAACCGTAAAAGGCGAATTAGACTTAATTACCGTGCGTACGGAGACGTTTCAGCAGTCATTCTTCCAGCAGTCCATACACGAATGGAACGGGAGGAAATCATATGTGGTAATATAAGTTGTATACTCTGCCTGGATGTACATGTAGAACAGGGCGCTGAGACCTTGAAGTGGTTCTCTTTAAGCAGAGGAGGAAACGCAACCGTCGGCTTTTAAGTAATTATCGGTATGACTCGGAGCTCTCGATATGACAATAAAATAATTTTGGCGCGGAGGCGGAGGCGCTGGCTGTGCGCCAGGCGGCTTCACTTGAAGCGCTGATGGAGGGCTTTGTTTATTGCGGCCGCGACACCGACAGCTTTACGAGACGGCCTCCCAAGGGTCCCGCCATCGCCGGATTTACATGGCCGTTCGTAAAAATCTATAGCATTCATCCGGAACCTAAGACGCGTATTGTACATCACTGGCCACATCGCCTAATTCTCGCGATATTTCGGAAATAAAAAAATAAGCCAACGAATCATTTCAGTTTGAGATTCAACGCCATCGATCGCACAATTCAGCGGACGTTTTCCGATATTAAAGCGTTCGGACAGTCTTTGCTCTAAGATGAGAATGACAGCTGAATAGCACAAAATCTTCGTCATTTTAAAACGTATGTTTCCTTTATTATCAAATAGAGCAGTCGTTCTCTGAGAGAATAACAGTATAGCTTTCAGAAGCTGATTGCAGTTTGCCTGGAAATCGAAAGTATCTGTAGGTGTGCCTTCCAAATGTGTGAAACAGTTGTTCCATATGTCTAGGAATTGGTAACAAGCACACACTCGTAGACACCGTACTTCCAAATTCACAAATCATATTAATGAAATTAACCAATACAGTTTCCAGAATTCCACTGAAAGTAAGGAAAATACGTCCTAATTACAAAACACAATGAAGAACCTTTATTCATAATGCCAAGGTTTGGATTATAAGGCCTGCTCTTTAATCTAAGCAGACACTCTTCATGTTTCACATTACTTTCATCACGATGTAAAAAACGTCTTATATTTAATTTGTAACCCATAAATTTGGAATATTTGACACAAATAGTGAAAACAGTCATACCTGTAGCATAAAAATATACAGTAACTTACAGAAATATAGATCTAACACTGTGGACAGTGGCACCAATGGACGTCAGGAAAGTGATGAGTGACTGTTGAGTAAGAGGAACGTGATACGACGCTAGTAATGAAGAGAGCGGCGTCATTGGCTGAAAAATAAACAGTCAGAGACCTATATGTAGGAGAAAACGTATAGTTTGATTAACAAAAAGAATACGTCATAAACGTTCTTCTTTTTAAGGAAAAATTATGCCTTTATATTGCTCTCGGGTGTCCAGCATTGCGCAGTGGTTCAGGAAACTTAATACCGGGGGCGAGCTCCGGTCCCTCAATGATTCTGCCATCCCTATTGGGCGTGAAAGCCGCTCTTGGCCGACATTGTGACTTCAGTTGGCTTAGTGCTGCGTCCCACGCTTTACTGAGAGCGAAGCCACAGTTTCTATTCATCAGGCCGTCGGCCATTCGCATTTCAGCAACTTACTTTAGAAGACAATTCCCAAAACTACGGTATGCCTTAGCTCTTCCATTCATTGAGGCCCCCGTAGCCATGCAATGTTCAGCAACAGCAGATTTTTTGGTTGCTCGGTTGTTAGTGTTCAGTGCCTCCCGTACACCCTATGTCCAATAATTCCATAGTCTTTAGACAGCACCTGAAGATGACGGCAAGGTACGCTGTCAAAATATCGTATTTTGTAAATGACTGCGCCCACTTGGACATCCGGGAGCCGTACAAGAAGATGATTAGGAGGTAAAGCTTCAGACCACACAGATTTTATGTGACTGACGAAAAGAAATGTTTCAGCTTGTTCCTGAATAGCATGTTGCGGTTTGGGTATCAGAAGTGGAGAAGGAGTTTGCGAATGTGTTTGTTTAGAGGGTGTGTACAGATAGGATACTATGTAGTGGAAAAGTTTTGTTGCAATTTTGATGAGATTACAAGTACTTAATCCGTGTGGTGCCAGGTAGTTTACATAAAATACAGTAGTGACGCATTTTTTCCAAACACAGCCATACTAACTAGATGTCTGAAGCACTCACACGCTCAAATAGATGAATCTTGCACAAGTAACGCATCCAAGCATTTAAAATTAATTCTAAGTGTCTAGAGGTGTCTCCAATTGTGCGGCGTTGAAATATATGGTAGTAGTGGAGTTTCGGAAGAAAGTGGCTGCAGAAGTTTGGGTTTCACATCCAGTGGAAGCATGATTGACAACTTCTTCAGCGCACAGAGGAAAACAGAAGCCTTCCTGCATAGGACTGGAGAACTTTGCGTGCATTAACGTTTCCGATATGCATTGCGATACGGTCGAGAAGAAAAGGAGGCAGTTGTTTGCGAAGGAAGGAAGATCGGGTTTAACGTCCCGTCGACATTCAGATCACTAGAGACGAAGCACAAGGTCGGATTTTGTTAAAGATGAGGAAGGAAATCAGCTATGACCTTTCAAAGGAATGATCCCAGAATTTGTCTGCTGCGATTTAGGGAAATCAAAGAAAACATAAATCTGGATGGCCGGACACGGGTTTCAGCCGTCGTTCTCCCGAATTCGAGTCCAGTGTGCTAACCACTGCACAACCTCGCTCGGTAAAATTGTTTGTGAAATTTAGTATTAAATAATTTCCGACAGGACACAAAATTTTTGTAACTTCTTCTAATTTAGTTCAAGTATCAGCTTTTGTATCCGTCTGAAGGCTGAAGACCGATGGTGGTTCATCTGTCGTCAGTTAAGTCGTAAATTAACATTTGGGTCAATTCGTTCTCAATGGTGGGAGTATATTTCAGGCTGTCTCGCTTGCACTGCATCTCTATTGCATCCAGAGGAGTTAAATGGTTCAAATGGCTCTGAGCACTATGGGACTCAACTGCTGAGGTCATTAGTCCCCTAGAACTTAGAACTAGTTAAACCTAACTAACCTAAGGACATCACAAACATCCATGCCCGAGGCAGGATTCGAACCTGCGACCGTAGCGGTCTCGCGGTTCCAGACTGCAGCGCCTTTAACCACACGGCCACTTCGGCCGGCCAGAGGAGTTAAATTATGCACTAAAGTTTTTAATGTCAGGTGTGTAACTTATAGAAGTGCCTACTCATTGGTTATTAAAGCTTCATTCTCTGCATTGTAGAAGTTCTTCGAGGGAGTTTCCGTAAGTGCGATATTAATTAAAGAAAAGTTTAATTTTGTGTACATTTTAAGATACGATCAACAAAAAGCTGCATATTATTTTAATATACAACTCGCTAGCCTGGACGGGTTCTGGAACAGATAGCGATCTTATATCAACGTTGCTGACAAGGACTTCTGGTGTAAGGTTGTACATTTGGGTTAGTTATCATCCCCCTCTTCCCCTCCCCCTCTGGAATCAACAGCAATTTATCAACGTCACCTGGGGTAACCCCCACCCGTTCCCTCCCCCTGTCCCCGCCCCAGCACCCTGGACCAATAGGGAGACTGGAAACCCCTGAACCAAAGAACATCGAGCTCTCCCCTCCACTTTATTATACTATGAATCGAGCTGCCTTAACATCCCTAATTCGTGGTCCGATAGTAAAGGGAAGAAGCACCAGCAGGGACCATCCAGCGGCCATAGGCATAATAAGAAGAATAAGAAGACTGAGAAATTTGAAAGTAAATATCTATAAATCATAATATCATAATTATTACTGTCGTTTTTATAAGTATATTCGACTATACTTACGGTTTGTTATTTACTCCAGCAGCAGTGCAGTGTGCCGCTGATCATGAAGCAGCAGAACTGCTGGACAAGGACACTCACATACTATCATCTACACTGCTACAGCAGCAGCCCACGGGTCGTCTTCCCGATTTATCAGACCTGTTGGTGTTCGATATTCTATACCACCGCAGTAGTAGGAGCTGCCACCGTTGTAACTGTCACAGATCACCGAGCCGCAGGCAAGTCACACAAGAGTATTACTGTTGTCAAACATTTATAACGACACTGCAAGTAGATCTAAACGCATTAATGTTGGTCTAGTACCGGATAGTGACTTTGTCACGGTGACCGAAATTGAAAACACATAACATGTTGGTGCCAAAGTGCCGAATTCATGGTATGGGTGAGCACATCTTCGTCTCAAAATATGAGAGACGAATATGATCCACCCCTAGCTCTAATAGAAGTCCATTTGTATGGACATAAATTGTCCATAGTTGATATACATGATGAGAGAATTCTTAATTAACCTCATGGGACACAAGCGTATACCTAAAACATTCCAGAGTACTAAAACTGAATGAGTGTATTGAATACCATCGATCGCCACAGACCACCTTTGTCACTGGGACCCGTATATCATAGGGATTTACTATGATCCTATCGACTATCTGCGCAAAACAGGGTAACTATGTGCCGAGCAGAACAGTGTATCAATACCTATATTCCCCCTTTACCAGAGTGTTTAAGTTTTGAACCTGTCAAGTCTGTAGAATTTGAGCTCACGGAAGGAAATTCTACGTATTTGTTCGTGCCTATTGAGCTGAATGCAATACAGTCCGAATGTAAGGCTTGTAGAATGCAGACGTTTTCAAAACACCGTGTTGCCACAATGCAATGAGATATATGTATGTAAAGTAATAAAACTAAATGTATTTCCTTGTAAACCTCTTGACATTTCGTCCTCCTCCCGCCCCCCATGTCCTATCAAACTCCCTATAATATAAAAAAAATATTTAGCTTCTTGCTGAGAGTGAGCACTGGCTCGCCGTCGCCATCGCCGTACCTGCGGCCGACGCCGCCTCCTACGCTGTATCAGGTCTCATAGAATAGATGCCACTGAGTGCCCGATACCAGCATGCCTTCGTCGAGAGACACGAGCCGCTGCTTATCGTGGCATAAGAAGCAGTACCCACAGGTGCATAACTTCGTATCGGATGCACCAACAGACAGCTGCATGGCGTCCTCCTCATTAAAATATGACAGGAGTTCTTGAAAAGATGTAGACACTGTGACGTAGAGAGTAGCATGTTTCATTCCTAACCATTTCCATAATCCAAAGTACTTGCTAACCTGCAGTGTTTATACACATTATTCCTAGTTTTATAAAATACATTTAGTGGAAAAAATTATTTATTTTCCTTTTTACAATCAACAAAATGCAGTATAATTGGATGATATCGTGCATTGACATCATTATGTTTACATCAGGCCTCATACATAGAAGGATGCACATCGTTTTTAAACTCTTGAAGCGGCAAATTAAATCTTTGTGGAGTGTCACATACTAGAGCTATAAACTGCGTTGGAAACACGTAATACTCTAGAGCATTCAAATTGTTGTGTCATTCAATAAATATCCTGTTCAAAAACACTTTACAATTTTTTTATTTCAGCCACTGAAAAATGTAATACGTAGTAACACAGGCATTGCCTTCTTCTTAGCAACCATTGTTCTCTAGGTGAAGCGGCCGGCCGAGGTGGCCGAGCGGTTCTAGGCGCTACAGTCTGGAACCGCGCGACCGCTACGGTCGCAGGTTCGAATCCTGCCTCGGGCATGGATGTGTGTGATGTCCTTAGGTTAGTCAGGTTTAAGTAGTTCTAAGTTCTAGGGGACTGATGACCTTAGAAGTTAAGTCCCATAGTGCTCAGAGCCATTTGAACCAGGTGAAGCATCGTACCCTATTCAGGAAAATCCAGAACGTCCGGGTTAAGTCGATTTCTTGAATACATCAAAGTTGTGCAGTCACTGTTCTCCCGTAATACCGAGGTAATTGCTAACACATCATTAGACATAACTTACAGTACAATTCACTGTCCTCACACAAGTTAACGCAAGCATTATGGCTCCGCAAAGCGTCGTAACCTTGCTCAGTCTGCCGAAGAACTGGCAGTAGAGTGGTGCATAAGGTGTTGCAAACAGCTGGAAAAAGACCATCCAGATGGTATCGTTATGTAGACGATACATTTGTTATATGGACCCATGGGGAAGAGGAACTGGATGCCTTCCTGTTACATCTGAATCGTATTAATCCAAGAATTCAATTCATCATGGAAAAGGAAATCGATGGTCACCT
Source organism: Schistocerca nitens (assembly GCF_023898315.1). Taxonomy (NCBI): domain Eukaryota; kingdom Metazoa; phylum Arthropoda; class Insecta; order Orthoptera; family Acrididae; genus Schistocerca; species Schistocerca nitens. The sequence continues at coordinate 915,749,548 of NC_064616.1, forward strand.
GAAATTCTTAGATGTAACTGTAATCAAACGAGAGGACGGATCATTTGGTCATAAGGTTTTCAGAAAACACACACACACACACACACACACACACACACTGATCGTTATCTGCAGAAAGATTCTAACCACCACCCAAGACACAAAAGAGGGGTAATTAAAACATTAATAGACAGGGCGCACAAAATATGTGAATCAGCTTACTTATATGATGAGAATGAACACCTTAGAGCGACTTTCAAGAAGAGTGGGTATTCCAACAGAGAGATAGATCGTGCACTACGCCCTAGACTGACAACCAGGACGGACGAGGATCGACACCAACCCAAGGGGAAAGTGTTCTTACCATTTATCAGTAAGGTCACTGATCGCACTGGAAATTTTTTAAGCAAGTACGATGTGGAAACTGTTTTCAGACCCACCACGAAAATAAAAGAATGTTTAAGATCCGCAAAGGATAAACGGCATCCTCTTGCTACACCAGGTGTCTATAAAATTGCGTGCAGTTATGGAAAGGTCTATATAGGCACAACAAAAATAAGCGTCAACACCCGTCTGGGTGAATATAAAAGGAACTGCCGCCTCGGACATATTGATAAATCGGCTGTAGCGGAACATGTGTTTCAAGAAGGTGATCATGAAATAAAGTTTAGTGAGACGACCGTCATAGCAAAGACGTCGCATTATTATGCGCGAATGTACAGAGAGGCCATTGAGATTGCCAAACACTGCAATAATTTTAATAGAAAAGATGAAGACATTAAGCTGGATAACATATGGATGTCAACATTGCAGCAACAGCGTGACAATGGATTAATTTCAATTGAGAAAGTTGGCAATATCAGAGATCATAGCACAGCAGACGTCACGTGACTGACAGCGGCGCCCTCTGGATGGCTTATACATACGGCGTTCACTCGCGCTCTCGTTGCAGTTCGCCGATTGTCCTCGGAGGATGCCTTCCGCAGTCGAAGGCGAAACGTCAGGGGAGAGTTTTATGTATGGACCACGGCATATCAGTGCGGAAGTGTTAAGAGATGATTCAATTGTTTATTTAACTTGATCTATTCCCCTTTTCTGTTAAAATTATTGCGGTGTTTATACATCTCAACAGCCTCTATACACGCGTGCATGATAATGCGTTGTTTTTAATATGACACTCATTCCACTGAATTTTATTTAAGTATTAAACCCTTTGTACACATGTTCCGGTATGACTGATTTATCCGTATCTCACGGACGGCAATAGTTCTTATGTTCAACCAAATAGGTGTTAATACTTGTTTTCATATTAGCAGCATATACGAGATGCGTTCAATAAGTAATGCAATACATTTCTTTCTCTGCCAATTTCTCCATCTACATTTATATGACTACTCTGCAAATCACACTTAAGTACCTACTAGAAAGATTATCGAACCACCTTGACAATAATGCCCTTCTATTCCACTCTCGAACAGCGCACGAAAAAGTCGAATACATATATATCCTTCTGTGCGAGCTCTGATTTCCCTTATTTTATTATGATGATCGTTTCTCTCTATGTAGGTCGGCGTCTACAAAATATTTTCGCATTCGGAGAAGAGAGTTAGTGATTGAAATTTCGTGAGAAGATCCAGCCGCAACGAAAAACTCCTTAGTTTTAATTACGTCTGCCCCAAATCCTTTATCATATCCGTGACAATCTCTTCCCTATTTTTCCATAATACAAATCGTGCTGCTCTTCTTTGGACTTTCTCGAGGTAGGCCGTTAATCCTATCTAGTAAGGATCGCACACAGTGCAGCAGTACTCCAAAAGAGGACGGACAAGCGTAGTGTAGGCAGTCTCTTTAATAGATCTGTTGAATCATCTAAGTGTTCTGCCAATAAATTGCTGTCATTGGTTTACCTTCCTCACAAAATTTTCTGTGTGTTCTTCCCAGTTTAAGTTGTTCGTAATTGTAATTCATAGGTATTTACTTGAATTTGCGGCCTTTATATTTGATTTATCGTGTAACCGACGTTTAAGGGGTTACTTTTAGTACTTATGTAGACGACCTCACACAATTCATTATTTAGGGTCAGTTTCCAATTTTTGCACCACACAGATATCTTCTGTAAATCGTTTTACAAATTGTTCTGATCTTTTGACAACTTTACTGGACGATAAACGACAGCATCATCTGCAAACAAACTAAGACGTTTGCTCGTATGATTGCGAGTCGCTTGTGTAGTACGGTGTTAAAAGCCTTCTGGAAATCTAGAAATAGGGACGCAAATTTAAATCCTTTTTCTTGTGAGTAAAGAGCTAGGTGTGTTCCACAAGAGCAATGTTTTCTAAATCCGTGTCCACTATGTGTCAACAGACCGTTCTCTTCGAGGTAATTCATATCGTTCGAACAAAACGTGTGTTCCAAAATCCTGTTGCCTATCGACTTTAATGACGTGGGCCTGTAATTTAGTGGATTATTCCTATTGCCTTTGTAGAATACTGGTTTGACCTGTACAACTTTCCAGTCTTTGGGTAAGGATCTTTCGTCAAGCGAATGGTTGTATATAATTGGTATACAATCTGGGCCTGAAGACTTGCTTTTATTAAGTGATCTAAGCTGCTTCACTACTCTGAGGATATCTATTTCTAAGTTACTCACGTAGGCATCTGTTCTTGATTCGAATTCTGGAATATTTACAGTGTCTTCTTTGGTGAAAGAATTTCGGTTGAAAATTGTGCAATTTGTTGTGGTACATCATGGAATTTTCCCGTTTCAGCCCCTATAGTTTCATGAAGTTCTGATAGGTGACAAAGTTACATGTAGCCTTCAAAATGGTCGAAAACCAGAGCATGAAAAATATTCATACGCTTGCAGCATGTCTGCTGAGACCTAACAGTGAGCAACAGCATGGCGAGTCATTGGGTGAGGCATCTGTCCTCATCACAACAAGGTTGAGCAAAACTGTCCGACCTTTCTTGTGCCGCCCGGCCACACACATATGTGACTTCCGCACTGTTGGAACGTGCAGACACTCTCATTCGACGTGTTTGACGGATCACAAACACCTCGCTGCACAATTATGTTGGTAGTGCTGACACATTCATCCGCCAGCTGGGGTACTCAAAAGTGTATGTCCGCTGGGTTCAAAGGGTACCGTTACCGGTTTCGAATCGTTGTGATTCATCATCAGACGGTTTACACGCTTTCCTTATGACATATGGTGTGTTTTTTACTGATTAACTGTCCTAAAATATAAATAATACATACACAGATGGTTGCGTTACAAATTTTCGTTGCATGTGACTTACGTGAAATGTCGGTTTGGAATGTTTGTTTTCATAACATTCGTCCAACAGATGTAAATACATTCCCATTGCATTCTTATTGTTGCACACGTAAATTTTTCCCACTGAACACTTTAGATTTCTCACTGAGAAGATTTCTACCACGCACCACATGTTTTGATACATACAAAGAGCTTACAAACCTATGAGTATCAAAGATGCTATGATATATCGTAACATTTGAAGATGTCCTATGTTTGGATAGGATCATATATTCACTTACGCAACTGAAATGCCTTTTACACGAGTACAGAGACATTGAATTTTTGAGTTGATACTGTTACATTAATTATAAAGTTGTTTTTTTAATACTGTATAGGTAAAATAGTACATTATTTAATTACATTTATCATCATGAGAATTATAGTAACATATAAATTTGCTACTTGTTCTGCAGACAAGCATCAATGTGTTCTTTGTACCTAATTTCAAAACTTCTGCCTGTCTGTCCAATGTAGAATTTTGGACATGTATCGCATTTGAGTTTGTATATTCCTGATTTACGGTAGGGACTCTTGGATGTATTTACATCATGGATTACTTTTTGTTGTAATTTATTGTTTGTGGAAAAGCTGATTGTGATATTTTTCATTTTAAATAAGTTTGCTATTTGGTATGATAGTGGGCCTGTGTATGGGAGTGTAGCATATTTAGGTCTGGCTTCTGTGGCACACTGATTTGGCTTGAAGTGACTGCTGTGAAGTGGATCTGTGGTTTTTGTCTGCATTTTGTTGTGAAGTTTTTCTATTATTATGGGTTTATATCCATTATTATGAGCAACTGTTTTAATTATACTGATTTCATTTTGTTGGTCTGTGTCACTAATTGGTACTTTTTTAATTCGATGTAGCATCGTTCTGAAATATGCCATGTTTTGTTGGTGGAGGTGGCAAGATGAGTTGTTAATACTGACATCTGTGGTGGTAGGTTTCTGTAAATACTAAATTGATGTTTATTGCTACTATTGAAAATTTTCAGGTCCAGAAAGTTAATGCTTTTATTAGTTTCATGTTCAACTGTGAATTTAATATTTTTGTGCAAACAAATAATACCTGCAAAAACACTGAACTTAAAGATTTGAAAAATATTAACAGCAAACTGTCTAAAAGTAAAGCACTCATAGTAAAAGCTGACAAAGGAAATTCTATAATCTTAATGCATGAAAGAGGATACGTAGAGAAAACCTTGCAATTTTTCCATAGCAACAATATTACTGAAATAAAGTCAGATCCTACAATAAAAGTCCAAACTTAACACCAAAAGCTGCTACAAAACTGTAACTTTTTACTGAACAAATATGAAATACGTAACTGCATAGCAATGAATCCTTCAGCACCAAAACTGAGTGCACAGCCCAAGTTTCATAGAGAAAATTGTCCCATTCGCAGGATTGTTAACTCAAGAAACAGCCCTGCATACTTCATAAGCCGTAAACTAAAAGACCTCATTACCAAATACTATACATTTGAAAATAACTACACCATACATAACACACATGAACTCATAAACTTAATTAAAGCCATCCAAATCCCACCAACAGCTAAATTAGCATTACTAGACATAGTCAACCTATACACGAACATCCCTGTCAAAGAGACTATTAACATTATAAGAAATAATCTGCTTAAATATAAGAAAAGTAGTATTGCAGAGATCTGTGAACTCATAGAAATACTTTCACTTATTCTAGAGCATAATTACTTTAGCTTCAACAACAAACTGTATCAACAACATGATGGTTTGGCAATGGGAAGTGGCTTAGCTGGGATATCGGCTGACATTTACATCAACCATATAGAACAAAAATTCTTCTCAACGAACCAGCACATCTCAAACAAAATAATCTACTACAGAACATATGTTGATGATACAATCTTGCTTTTTGATGGTACAAGCAATGAAATAGATACATTAGCAGCAGATCTAAGCAAAATGCACAAAAATATTAAATTCACAGTTGAAGAGGAACGAATAAAAGCATTAACTTTCGTGAGCTGAAAATTTGCAATAGTAACAATAAACATGAATTTAGTATTTACAGAAAACCTACCACCACACATGTCAGTATTGACAACTCATCTTGCCACCCCAGCCAACAAAAAATGGCATATTTCATAACGATGCTACACCAAACTAAAAAAGTAACAATGAGTGACACAGACCAACAAAATAAAATCAGTATAATTAAAACAGTTGCTAATAATAATGGATATAAACCCATAATAATACAAAAAATCCACAACAAAATGCAGACAAAAACCACAGATCCATTTCACAGCAATCACTTCAAGCCATATCAGTGTGCCACAGAAGCCAAACTTAAATATGCTGCTCTCCCATACATAGGCCCACTATCTACCAAATAGAAAGAACGAAAAAGTGGATCTCGTAGATTTGAGAGAATGTTCACATTCTAATAAAGGCTTCAAATACATTTTAATGATTATAAATACGTATTCCAAATTCGCCTTGGTCCTTCCTGTGAAAGCAAACACTGGGAGTCGTGCAGTTGTTTGAAAAATTGCTACAGACTGGGACAAAATGGTGTCCTGACGGACTACAAGCCGACGAGGCGAATTTCATAATACATGTTTCAAGTCAGTAACGGAGTGATACAGAAAACCACTACTCAACATCTCTCACATGAAAGTAAGTGTTGTGGGGCATTTGAACAAGACCATGAAAAACCGTTTGTGAATGCGATTTAATCTTCGTGTATAATACACATGGCGAGAAATTCTACAAAAAATTGTAGAGAAGTACAGTCGAGCGGAACGTCATATGACTAAAGTGAAATCTGTTGATGTTCATGACAATGGGCTTCTCAATACAGTACACAGTCGTATTAAGATACTGAATCCTTGCGAGTAGAATGTAGTTGATTTGGTGCACATTTCAAAATAAAAAACTGCATTTGAGAAGTCTTACCTTCTGGGCTGGTGAAGGGAGATATTCATAGGGTCCAAAGTGCAGCAGGCAAACCCATGAACTTAAGTTTTGAAGGACAGTGATAGTGAAGTTCAAAGAGCTTTTGCATAGGGAAATTACAGAAAAGTTCATTCGAACGGTGTCACAGGAACAAGGATTCATTGAAATGTCTCAGCTTTCCATCAACGAAAAGAATAGTTGGTTGAACGCTAGCGACTTGGTATATAGGAGGGTGTGCAAATCTTTGACAGTGCAGCAGCATACTAGGAAGCGCATCAGAGGTGGTGACGGTTTTCTTGATAAGGTACCACTTGAACTGCATATTCCTGGATGCGACTTCTTTGGAACTGGAACGAAACATAAATGGCATCTGGCTTGTGGTGATAGTGGGAGTAATGTAAATGACTAGGCTAGCAAGAAGCTTGATTTAATGTATGCTGCAAATCAATGTTTGGCACAAATAAATGCTGCAGACCGAATTTTATCTGATAAACCCAAGTAAATACGACGAAGAAGGGACACAGGCATTGGATTATGTATTTGACATTCACAGTTGGTACAGCAATACATCTACATCTACGTGATTACTCTGATATTCACAATAAACTGCCTGGCAGAGGGTTCAATGAACCACCTTCATGCTGTCTCTCTACCGTTCCACTCTCGAGGGGCACACAGGAAAAACGAGCACTTAAATTTTTCTGTGCGTGATGATCATTTCTTCCTGTGTAGGTGGGTGCCAACAGAATGTTTTCGCAATCGGAGGAGAAAACTGGTGATTGAAATTTCACGAGAAGATCCCGTCGCAACGAAGATCGCCTTTGTTTTAATGATTGCCATTCCCATTCATGCATCATGTCTGTGGCACAATCTTCCGTATTTCGCGATAATACAAAACGAGCTGCCCTTCTTTGTACTTTTTCTATGTCATCCGTCAGTCCTGCCTGATGCGGACCCCACACCGCACAGCAATACTCCAGAATAGGGCGGACAAGCGTAGTGTAAGCAGTCTCTTTGGTAGAGCTGTTGCACCTTCTAAGTGTTCTGCCAACGAATGGCAGTCTTTGGTTTGCTCTACCCACAATATTATCTATGTGAACGTTCGAATTTAGGTTATTTGTAATTGTAATCCCTAAGTATTTAGTTGAATTTAGAGCCCTCAGATTTGTGTGACTTATCGTGTAATCGAAATTTAGCTGATTTCTTTTAGTACTTATGTGAATAAATTCACACTTTTCTTTATTCAGGGTCAATTGCCACTTTTCGCACCATACAGATATCTCATCTAAATCATTTTGCAAGTCGCTTTGATCGCCTGATGACTTTACAAGACGGTAAATGACAGCATCATCTACAATCAATCTAAGACGGCTACTCAGATTGTCTCCTATGTCGTTAACGTAGATCAGGAATAATAGAGGGCCTATAACACTTCCTTGGGGAACGCCGGATATTACTTCTGTTTTACTCGATGACTTTCCATCTATTACTACGAACTGTGACCTTTCTGACAGGAAATCACGAATCCAGTCGCATAACTGAGGAGATACGCCATAGACACGCAGTTTGGTTAGAAGACGCTTGTGAAGAACGGTGTCGAAAGCCTTCTGGAAATCTAAAAATATGGAATCAATTCGACATCCTCTGTCGATAGCACTTATTACTTCATGAGTATAAAGAGCTAGTTGTGTTTCACAAGAACGATATTTTCTGAATCCGTACTGACTATATGACAGTAAATCGTTTTCTTCGAGGTACTTCATAATGTTTGAATACAGTATATGCTCTAAAACCCTACTGCAAATCGACGTTAGTGATATAGGCCTGTAATTCAGCAGGTTACTCCTACTTCCCTTTTTGGGTATTCGTGTGACTTGAGCAATTTTCCAGTCTTCAGATACGGATCTTTCTGTGAGCGAGTGGTTGTATATAATTGTTAAATATTGAGCTATTTTATCAGCAAACTCTGAGAGGAACCTGACTGGTATACAATCTGGACCGGAGGCCTTGCCTTTACTAAGTGATTTAAGCTGCTTCGTTACTCCGAGGATATCTACTTCTATGTTTCTCATGTTGGCAGTTGTTCTTGATTGGAATTCAGGAATATTTACTTCATCTTTTTTGGTGAAGGAGTTTCGGAAAACCGTGTTAAATAACTCTGCTTCAGTGGCACTGTCATCAGTGACATCACCGTTGTTATCGCGCAGTGAAGGTTTGATTGCGTCTTGCCACTGGTGTGCTTTATGTATGACCAGAATCTCTTTGGGTTTTCTGCCAGATTTCGAGACAGAATTTCGTTGTGGAAGTTATTAAAGACATCTCACATTGAAGTACGCGCTATATTTCGAACTTCTGTAAAACTTTGCCAATCTTGGGGATTTTGCGTTCTTTTAAATTTGGCATGCTTTTTTCGTTGCTTCTGCAACAACGATCTGACCCGCTTTGTGTACCATTGGCGATCAGTTCCATCACTTGCTGATTTATGTGGTATATATCTCTCCATTGCTGTTGATACTATCTCTTTGAAAACATTCCACAACTTTTGTACACTAACATGATCAGATTGGAAGGAGTGAAGCTGTCTCTTAAAAAGGCGTTAAGAGCATTTTTATCAGCTTCTTTAAATAGATATACTTTGCGTTTCTTTTTGATGGTTGTAGGTGTTACGGTATTCAGCCTAGCAGCAACTGCCTTGTGGTCACTAATCCCTGTATTCGTCAAAATACTCACTATTTGTCCAGGATTATTTGTTGCTAAAAGGTCAAGTATCCTTTCGCAACCATTTACGCTTCGAGTGGGCTCATGAACTAATTGTTCAAAATAATTTTCTGTGAACGGATTCAGTACAATTTCGGATGAAGTTTCATGCCTGCTGCTGGCATTAAAAGTATAATTTTTCCAGCATATCGACGGTAGATTGAAGTCACCACCAACTATAATTGTATGAGCGGGGTACTTTTTTGAAATGAGACTGAAGTTTTCTTTGAACTGTTCAGCAACTATGTCTGCTGAGTCGGGGGTCGGTAAAACGATCCGATTGTCAGGTATAACCTCTACCCGTACTATTCCACATGAACTATCTACTTCAATTTCGCTACAAGGCAAACTACCTCTGACAGCAATTGAAACGTCCCCTTAGAAAAATTATACATGACTGTGCTTAAACTGACACACAATATTTTTTAGCGCAACGCAATCTGACTTTCAAAAACCCCTACAAAAGAATGGCCCTGACTAACATTAACCTATACGTTTCACAAATCACTTACCTCAGAAAAATCTTGGTTACTCGAACTACTGCAATACAGCGGGCGCCACTACTGCCAGCTAAATAAAAGATTCAAACTACGGAAGGCACTAACTACTGATAGGTATAGTTAGCAAATGAAAGATTTTAATAGAGAACAAACAATGTATTTACCTTAATGGTCATCAAAAGTCATAATATATATAGTAGTTCATGACATCCAGTCTTACAAATTTCAAAACTCCGCCATCTCTCTCCCCATATCCACCACTGCTGGCGGCTCACCTCCAACTGCGCAACGCTACGCGCTGTTCGCATCCAGCTGCCCAACACTACAATGGCAGACAACAATGCAAACTAGCCACAGACTGCACACAGCACAGCCAGTGATTTTCATACAGAGCGCTACGTAACGTTGCCAATAAGAAAACATAAACAGCCTACTTACACAATAAATACTCCACCACCAACTGTATTTAATCTGTCCTTTCTGAACACTGTTAGATCGTTTGAAAAAATTTCGGCTGAACTTATTTCCGGCTTTAGCCAGCTCTCTGTACCTACAACTATTTGAGCCTCAGTGCTTTCTATTAGGGCTTGTAGCTCTGGTTCTTTCCCAACACAGCTACGACAATTTACAACTACAATACCAATCGTTTCTACAACTACCTTACTGTGTTTTACCGGCCCACATTTAGACGGACGTCCCTTCTGTGGTTGCCTGAGACCCTCTAACCTAAAAAACAGCCCAGTCCCTTCCACACAGCCCCCGCTACCCGTGTAGCCGCCTCCTGTGTGTGGTGGACTCCTGACCTATTAAGAGGAACCCAGAAACCCACCATCCAATGGCGCAAGTCAAGGAATCTGCAGCCTACACGGTCACAGGACCGCCTGAGCCTCTGATTCAGACCTTCCACTTGGCTCTGCACCAAAGGACCACAGTCGGTTCTATCGACGATACTGCAGATGGTGAGCTCAGCCTTAATTTTGGAAGCAAGACTGGCAGTCTTTACCATTTCCGCAAGCCGCCCGAAACCAGACAGAATCTGCTCCGATCCAAAGAGACACACGTCACTGGTACAGACATGAGCAACCACCTGCAGTTGGCTGCACCCTGTACTCTTCATGACGTCCGGAAGCACCCTTTCCACATCCGGAATGACTCCCCCCGGAGTGCACACGGAGTGCACACTGGCTTCCTTCCCCTCCTTGGCAGCCATGTTCCCAAGAGGCCCCATTACGCGCCTAACGTTGGAGCTCCCAGCTACCAGAAAACCCCATCCTCTGTGAATGCCCAGACCTTGCGGGCCCAGAAGCTTCCTCTGGAACAGGGTGGACGACTGCATCTGGCTCAGAGACATCGTCAGCCACAGATAACGCCCGAAAACTGTTCGTCAAACGAACTGGGGAGGCCCTAAGATCGGCCCGCCGGAAAGATTTTAGCTGCCTGCCAGACTTTGGAATGATCTCCCACTCGACCACGGGTGAGGGGTCAACCTCAGTGCAGGTAGTAGCCGGGAAGGTCACAGCAGTGGACAGATCGGAGGACACGTGGGACGTGCTCGACGTCCGTCGCATCCCCGCGTCCGTTCCCCCACAGTGACCACAGTGACGCCCCCTTGCAGCAGCCTCAAGCTGTGTGACGAAAGCCAACGCAGCCTCAAGCTGTGAGCGAAGGGTTGCCAGCTCAGCTCGCATCTGTACACAGCAATCACAGTTCCTATCCATTACTGCTCTCGCTCAAGTTCGAAGCTCATAAAATACGTAACAAGCGAACTGTGTACTCGCCTTATTAGTAGCAGCAACTAACGGTGCGCTCTCGCTGACTGTGTTACTGACTCTAAGCGTTAATCAGTCACCTGTCTGTCGTGTGTCTGGATACCATTACAGGCTATCTAACCAGTGCTGTCGTAACATGAGGCTCTGTTGAGGTCCCTGAAGATCTATAAAACTGTTCTGAGAGGTGTTACTGTTCAGATTACCAGCATTTCGTAGGGGTCTACAGCTCTACTTGTAGTTCGTCTACAAAATCTTTTCACAGCTCATATCCGAATACTGCTCAAGTCTAATGGACCCATATCACATAATACTAACAGGGGACATTAAGAAAATACAAAGAAGGGCGAAAGAGTATAACAGAAATGTTGAAAAATGTGAACTAGCAGATTCTCGAAGAAAGTCACCGTACATCTCGCGAGCACCTGCTTGCAAAACTTTCAAGAACCCTGTTTCAGGGTGGGGAATACGAATGTCCTTCGGGCCCCTGGGTATTTATCCTGTACACGCAGCATATATGGAATTAAGAAAATCACTGTACACATTCATGCGTATAAGGCTACTCTCTATCCACGGAAGGTGCGGGCAATACTTCAATAACAGAAGTATCCTCTCTCACGCACTTCATAGTGATTTGCAGAGTATAACAAACATCACTCTTTAACCCCCTATATAAGAGTAGTGGCACTAGCAAAGCGGTATTACCCTGACGATGAGGCTGCCCTATTAGGGAAAAAAAAAAGACTGAAGATGACGTTATCAATTTCACAAACGTGTAATGTTGTGTCCACGTCGAGGTCATTATAGAAGCGATGGAAATATCTGTTGACATTTTTCTTACACTCCTAGTATTTGAATACGACAGTCGGCTTAAGAAGAACGCCTTTGAAGGGAGGATAGAGGCGTAATACATTATAGACCAAAAGAGACCTTGCCTCACAATGAAACAATCATGGAGAGAGCTTAACGTTCATATTGCATACACTAATGGTAATCAAAATCAGTGTTTACAATATTAGAACAACTTATCAAATAACTACCACAAAATGTGTTCCCACGTTAACATGCAATGGTGGAAGAATTTCTGTAACTCACTGTATTGAATTTATACAATGTTTTATGCATTTATGAGATATTTTTTATAGTATACTTCGACCCACGTTCATCTTTTCTTGGTGCTTACAGCACAAGGGCAGTGCAGATAAGCAGCTGGCTAATCCTAAATGAATCGATGAATCGTATCGAACACAGGTCATGTCAAGAAAATTAGGGAGGTTCGCGATGGTGCTGTGCTGCACACAAATAGTGAAACAATTATAACCAATCTAAGTTAACGATTGCGTTAAAAGGAAAGAGGAAAGATCTATTCAGCGACGAGGTAATTTGACACAGGTCAATGGCTTTGTTTCGACATGTTTGAAGAAAGAATGGGCCATTTCGTCGAACCATAAGAACAATTTGCTTAAGTGATGTACGAAAGCACCAAAAAACTTAATTATGTTGCCAGAGCAGGGAACTGAACCCCAATCGTTCCGAATGGAAGAATATTCTCTTACCACTGCCAGTTCTCTCCTATGAGACTGTCGCCGGCTGTTATCAGTGTTGATGGTCGATGATAGTCAACTTAGACGACAAGATTTAAATTTGGTCGGTTACATCCCCCAAGCCCATGCCGACACAAGATCCTGAACGGCTGACACATAGGGCCAGAATCAACGCGTTAATACAGCCAACGCTGTCGGTAACTTACATATATCTTGGTTTAAACTGAAGCTAGAATACTGTGGAGATGGCCAAAACGATTTTGCATGAGTAGAGTTTTGAGTTTCACAGTGGGTGACTGGGATTCCTGATGGAAAAGAAAGTAAGGTCCACTTTGACATTTCATCAGCTTAGTAGTAGCTATGCGCGATGGACTAGTTGACTTGAGAAGTGTCCTATAAGAAGTCAGCTATAACCTTAAGTAATTAAATGCCTTTGCTGTGTCTGGAGAACTACGTGCCTTCACTTAAAAGGTTTTGATACTGCTTTCTGCCACTGTCATAATCTATAAAGCCAACATTACAAAATTTTATCGTACATTCGAAAAGTTTCAGAAGGTCAATACATACGCTTCTGTAACCACAGTTCGAGGCTCACATTCAAATGAAGCAAGATCTTGTTCGTATATTCACAAGCCTGACTCCAAGTCAAATAAAATGTTCCATGGGAACATCATTTGATCCTCAACATAAATAAATGTTACCTACTGCGTATAAATATACGGGAAACTCCAATACAATATTGGTGATAAACCATAACGGTTTTACGGTAACAACTGTAATAGTACTATGAGTAACAGTCCGAAGAGTCCCAACCCAAAGTGGAATGACAAACAAAGGTATACTTCGATCAATGATTGAAATTTGAAAATGAAAGAGGACTTTTTGTCGGCTCGTCATTACACACAAGAGAAATACGGCCCAGATAGCAGCAGCTATGCGGTCCCATACTAAATTCACACATTCCCTCTAATGTGCACTATCGAGTTCACTCTGCAGGATCCTTATAAATCACTTCCCCAACGTATTTAACAATTAACTCATGTATTCCGTAAAAGAAACATAACGCACAGAGAAACAAAGCATATTAAATTAAGTGACAGTAATTACGTTAAATTCGGTCGCTGTGGCAGAGCGGTTCTAGTCGCTTCAGTCCGGAACCGCGCTGCTGCTACGGTCGCAGGTTCAATCCTGCCTCGGGCATGGATGTGTGTGCCGTCCTTAGGTTAGTTAGGTTTAAGTAGTTATAAGTCTTGGGGACTGATGACCTCAGATGTCAAGTCCCATACTGCTTAGAGACATTTGAACCATTTTTGAATTATGTTAAAGACCTCAATTATCGTCCGCAACAAACTGATAACCGGCAGCTGAGGTAGCAGAGCATTATGGCAGGGCATAAATAGTGACCAAGCTAGTGCTCTGGTGGCTTGTTGCTGTAAACAACTACCTCGCCAGTCATCCAGGTATAGTACAGGAAATGCAGGTACCAGGCTGAGATTCATTACAAGGATCCTAACCGATTCTTGAGTATTCCAACGAAAAGAAGCGATTTGTGTCGTGTGTTCAGTCAGTAAGCGCTGAGGAGCTGGTGTATCTTCAGCGCCACGTCTTTTACAACACGATAAAGTTCAGTATTAAAATTCAGAGAGCGTTCGTACCAAGAATAGTGTGGTAACATATTAGTTCCTCCCGCCTACATCTCACGGAATGACTACGACGAGAAATTAGAGCTCCTATGTAAGCTTCTTACCGAGCACCATTCGTGAATGGAGTATGATAGGGAGATCAATTATAGAGCTACGCCCGGCCACACACCGCAGCGAAGTTCATGGAGTGTAGATGGTTCAAATGGTTCAAATGGCTCTGAGCACTATGGGACTTAACATCTATGGTCATCAGTCCCCTAGAACTTAGAACTACTTAAACCTAACTAACCTAAGGACATCACACAACACCCAGCCATCACGAGGCAGAGAAAATCCCTGACCCCGCCGGGAATCGAACCCGGGAACCCGGGCGTGGGAAGCGAGAACGCTACCGCACGACCACGAGATGCGGGCGGAGTGTAGATGTTACAGCGAAATGAATCCCCCTAGCTGCACACAGGCGTTGATATAAATCAACGGGGGCAGTTGAAAATGTGTGCCCCGACTGGGACTCGATCCCGGGATCTCCTGCTTACATGGCAGACGCTCTATCCACGTGAGCCACCGAGGACACAGTGGATAGTGCGACTGCAGGGACTTACTTCTGGCAAGCCTCCCGTGAGATCCACATTCCCAACTTAGTGTCCCGCACTATATTCATAGTGCCCCTGCCCATTATACTCATTACTCGCGGCTTTTTGGCGATTCCCGTAAGAGTTCGGGCACTGTTTGTGCATCCGCACAGATGAAAAAGATGGTCGAATGGCAGGTGAGCCTTAACTATATATAGACATGAAGATGGTATCTGTTATTTCGGACATGTCAGAAAGAAAAGACACCATATTCATATATAGTTAGTGACCCTATCAGTATGCTACACGAACGAATATCAGGGACGTGCTCAATCAGATCAAAACGGCGAGTAATATTAGGATGATAGAAATATAAAACTGCATAGGATAGTGGATAGAAGCAAACATCATTTACAACGAAGCCTTAGCATCTAGTATCAACAAGATGGCAACGGCATACCAGCTATCGAGAGATCCGTGTTATTTAACACAAATACACTGAAGAGCCATAGAAACTGGTACACCTGTATCGCATAGGGCCCCCGCGAGCACGGAGAAGTGCCGCAGCACGACATGCCTTGGACTCTACTAATGTCTGAAGTATTACTGGAGGGAACTGAGGTTATGAATCCTGTAGGGGTATCCATAAATCCGTAAGAGAACGAGAGGGTGGAGATCTATTGCGAACTGCACGTTGCAAGGCATCCCAGATATGCTCAATAATGTTCATGCCTGGTGAGCTGGTGGCCAGCGGGAGCGTTTAAACTCAGAACAGTGTTCCTGGAGTCACTCTGTAGCAATCCTGGCCATGTGGGGTATTACACTCGTCTGCTGGAATTGCCCGTCGGAATGCACAATGGACATGAATGGATGTAGGTGATCAGACAGGATGCTTACGTACGTGTCACCTGTCAGAGTCGCATCTAGACGTATCAGCGGTCCCGTATCACTCCAAGTGCACACGCCCAACACCATTACCGATCCTCCACCAGCTGACATGCAGGGTCCATGGATTCATGAGGTTGTCTCCATACCCATACATGTCCATCCCTTCGATATAATGTGAAACGAGACTCGTCCGACCAGGCAACATGTTTCCAGTCATCAACAGTCCAATGTCGGTGTTGACGTACCCAGGCGAGGCGTAAAGCCTTGTGTCGTGCCATCATCAAGGGTACACGAGTGGGCCTTCGGCTCCGAAAGTCCATATCGATGGTGTTTCGGCCGGCCGCGGTGGTCTAGCGGTTCTAGGCGCTCAGTCCGGAACCGCGTGACTGCTACGGTCGCAGGTTCGAATCCTGCCTCGGGCATGGATGTGTGTGATGTCCTTAGGTTAGTTAGGTTTAAGTAGTTCTAAGTTCTAGGGGACTGATGACCACAGATGTTGAGTCCCATAGTGCTCAGAGCCATTTGAACCATTTGATGGTGTTTCGTTGAATGGTTTGCGCGCTGACACTTCTTGATGGCGAGGCATTGAAATCTGCAGTAATTTGCGGAAAGGTTGCACATCCGTCACATTGACTGATTCTCTTCAGTCGTCGATGGTCCCGTTTTTGCGGGATCTTTTTGCGGCCGCAGCGTTGTCGGAGATTTGATGTTTCCCCGGCACACAAGTGAAATGGTCGTATGGGAAAATCCCCACTTCATCGCTACCTCGGACATGCTGTGTCCAATCGCTCGCGAGCCGACTATAACAACACGTTCAAAGTCACTTAAATCTTGATAACCTGCCATTGTAACAGCAGTATCCAATCTAAGAACTGCGCCAGACACTTGTTGTCTTATAAAGGCGTTGGCGGCCGCAGCTCCGTATTCTGCCTGTTTACATTTCTCTGTATTTGAATACGCATGCCTATACCAGTTTCTTTGGCGCTTCAGTGTATAAGGGAATATTGTACTGTTGTTCGACCAGAGGCTCTATGCGCAGCATAATACCTCGGGATGAACAGTAAATGTCTGAACGAGAAGTTAGATGCTGAGGGAAGAACGATCTTACAGATTGTCTTAAACACAATGAAAGAAAAGGGCGAGTAAACGAGACGGCAAAACAATGAATTGTACTTGCACGTGGGAACGGTGGCATACACCAGCAGGCTTGCTGTCAACAAATCAACCCCAAAAAAATGACCAAGTCGAATGTTACCTATTTTTCGGACAAAAAAGCAAAGGGACCCGCTTCACTGAAGTTCAACCGCATTTTCAGAAAGTGGAAGTCAGAAATTAAGACATTCAGGAATGTGATTCAGTCAAGAAGACATCTAAAGTATACTAGAGTTTCCAAGTGAAAAAAATGAAAACTGGCAAGACACGGACTTCAAAAGAAGAGAGGCTCACAGAAATAGAACGCGGGAATACATAGTGCAACTTAAAGCTCAGAAATAATGTGCTTCGCAGCTGACCAAAACGAAGAAAGGTAACAAAATTACCGGAGTTTAGTGACAAAAGTTTTGGCATTCTTATTGTTGTGACCAGACGAAACTACTTTCGTCCACTGATAACTGCATGTTCTTTGATTGCTCTGGGAGAAGGCTCATCAAACTAGAATACAAGAAATATTAGTTCACTTAATTACATAAATTATAACGATATTGACACAGTTCTTTGGCACAGGAGCACTGAATAATTTACGACTGTCGCTGACTATCAAATCATCACTTGATGCAATAATTAACCAACTGTTCTCTCGAGGTACAATGTTCAATCTTTACTGAAGTTCAAGTTCATCAGAAAATTTAACAGCTTGTTGGTCATACACTACGAAGCTGACTCCTTCAGATGAGGTCACAAACTGTGGCTTAGCTCTTGCATGCTCGACACTATGTTGACCTCAGCTTGAGGGCGCTGCTATGCTAATAGGAAGGCGATGTCTTCTGGAGTGCCTCCCATCGATTGTTGCGGATTGTAGCGAGTAGTTGATCTCTCTGGTATCGATTCGCATTGCCGACTTTGGTATGGCACCACGATCTTTGGACGATACCATATTTATTTTGTACCAAACACGGTGGTCGAAATTCTGTATTCTCTGGAAGAAAATACCGGTATGGCAAGTTCTTTTCTATCTCCAATAATTTTTAAAATAAGTTACTTTTACGTTTGAATTATGTGGCGTCGATAGTTACGATGCCACAACGTAGGTGCACGCTTTCGTTAAATTGGCACTACGAGAGAAGACTAACTACGCCGACTACAGCGCCCTCTGGCCGACGCTGTGGAGCTCACGGAGTGCCGTCTTGATTTCGCCCATTTCATCAAGAGCTTCTACTAACGAGTGGGCTAGCTTGCTATTGAGACTTTGTATTAGTTACGTTCAGTTAAAATTTTGACAGCAACGAGTATTTTTTAGCTTTGAGATTACACAGAACAGTCATTCTAACTTCACAGAATTAGACATTGACTACGGCTTCACACCTACGAGCTCATCCCAGCCAAAGTTATGTATGCATTTGATATTTACTTGAGTTTTTGACTCTATTAAAAGTTTTAAATTTACATGCAGTACTCGCTTCCTTCACTCTCGGCCTATATTACAGAAGCAGTTCACAGGAGCAGACCTACGAGCTGCCTATCCAGGAAGGATACAAAAGATTACCTATCCATAATATGTATCACTATAAGACACAGTAGACTTCTTTCTCTGAAAGCACACACTGTAGAACATGTGGATCCGTCCGAAGAGCGGGGTGCTAAAGTAAATTTGGCACCTCGCAAGGAAACAACAGAAGACTATAGTTGGTCCATGCTGCAGCAAATAATGAGAAACGCTGGCGTAGCCACGCCTCCTAGAGCTTTGCTACGCCACCGCAGTCGATGATCTACTTAGGCGGAGCAGAGAAATGCTCGCTCCAGATCACAGTCAACGATCAAGACGACAGTTTCGTGTTAGATAGGACACCAGTGTATGAAATGTTCTAGTTAAAATTAACGTCATCATTAAGTCAGTCATTCTTCAAGTCAAGAGTCTTGTAAATTCGTCTGTATCGAGTGATACTTTGATATTCACAGATAGTTGTAAATATTCAGAACATTCCTTTTGAAATGGATTGAATAATGTTAAGTAAATACTTATATTGTAACAAAGAGAACTAATGTCTTACATGTTACAGTTCCGCTCCATCTCCTCCCACAGCCAACCAAAGAACCCATCGTTGTGCTGGCGAGTGTATTTTCGTATTGTACAATAGGACATGTGGACACAACAATACTATTTGATGTCTCACTTGGTATGAGATTCCCTCCCGAGTTTGTAAACAGGGAGGATACAGAGCTCTAAAATACTTCATTTAAACTTCGATAACACATGCGTACCGAAGAACAAAGGCTCTAGCGCCATTTCACCACAGAAAACTTCAGAGTTCATCCTGCTAGTTAAACGCTTGATTCTTTATTCCTTTCTGTCGTTTCATATTCTGTCGGTAGCTAAATTTAAAAAAACTTGCCTTATTTCAAAGAGACGGGCAATAACGCTGTTTTTGCTTCTAAGCCTCTCCAAGCATATGCATAGTTGTAATTCAAATGCCACCAGACAGAATATATTAGTAGTTGGGAGGACAAGGAAGTGATAAGTTCGCTCTCCCTGCATCCCATAGACACGTATACAGTAGTTGTATACTGTAGTGATGAATATTCTTGTGTCTAAATCACATTTCGTGAGTCTTCTGTTACGATTTTATACTTGCTATCCCGTTCTTAGACAGGGCAGCATAGTAAAAAATGAAGTCTTTTCGCTACTCCGAGGTTTATTTATTCTGACATAGTCTTTTAAGAAGTGTAAAACTCCTGAAGTAAAATGAAACTACACTGATTTGTCTCAGGCAACGTCGTGAAGAACGCTACGCTGTCAGACCGGCGTAGTTTTCTTCGGAACTTCTTGAAAATTTTCTTTTACAATGCACGAAAACCTTCACCAGTCTCGAATGGAGGACCATCGTAGGCCAACAGTGCGCTATTCTGAGACTAATGATTTCGCATTGCTTCAAGGAATCTTTCTATGTTGTCTTTCTGCTTCTTCACAGGTATCGACTGGAGCTCCCTACTCTCCTATTCCTCATACTGATTGTAAATTCATGCGATCCTTCCTTCATTGTAGGAAATTTCTATGCGATACATGACCCAGCCAAGAACTTTTCAGTTTTGTTATAATTTCTATCAGTTTCTTTCCTCTCACATTCTTACAAGTATCCCTTTATTACTCATTCTTTCAGTCCATTTAGTTTTAAAAAAAATTTCTCCTCGACCTCTCTTCAAAACAGTGGAAGTGTTTTTTCCTCTTTTCTTTTTGAGTGCCCGTGATTTAATGGCACATAGTATAACACTTCAGACAACATACTTCTGAATCTCTTTCTTAGTTCTATCGGAATTCTCTCTAAAGTCATCAAATCTTCTACCTTTTCGAAAGCTATTGTACACATAGATATTCTAATTGTAACTTCTTTCACATAGCTTCTATTTCTCGTCCCCAAAACCGCTACGCACATAAAGCATCGTGCTTTTTCTACACTTCTCTTCCAGTGATACTCTGACTGAACCTTCATCTTTGTTGATTTTATTGTTTTTTTTACTACATTTATCCTCATTCCATACGCTTTTTCCATTTTTACAAGCTTCTGCATCACAAATGTTAGTTCTTCCTCTGATTTTTCCAGCGCTGCTCAACATAAATATTCTTGGTGACAGGAAGCACTTCCCTCATTACTCGTCTCATGTATTTCTTCATCGCCAGTCCCTGCTACCTCTTTTTATTTTGGGTACTGTTACATACGTTATTGTATATCCTCCCACATACATCGCAAGTATAGTAGAATGGGCAATGACATGCTACATTTTCATTCTCAGTACCCACTATCTCGTACATAATTAATTCGAAATATGTAGCTCTGAATCCAGAGAACTACTGAAAAAGAACAGACGCAGTGTCTCAGTTTAATCTAGTTTCGGAATATTGCTTCAGAACGGCTAGAAATGGGTAGTGACAATGCACTAGCTAAGATGTTGAACAATGAAAGGAGCCATTACGTTGGCCAATTCAAGTAATGAGACAGTGAAATGAAAACGAAACAGATTGAAAGAAAGTAAGTAAACTGCTTTTTATTTCAAAAGTAATAGGCATAACTGTTAATACATTTATCTCACTGTGAGACAAGGCGGTCAATGCCTTCATGAAAAAAATGTTTGCGGTTTCCTACGGCACCATGTTTGTATCCAGGCATGCACATCTTCGTCCGAAGCAAATCGTCGGCCACGAATGTCTTTCTTCAAGGCTTCAAAAACGTGGGAAACGCTTGGGGAGAGATCGGGACTGTGATGTGTTTTTTAGAGACCAGAAGAAAGACATCTGTGGCCGTCGATTGCTTCGAACGAAGAGGTGCACGCCTGGATACAATCCTGGCTCCCTAAACGACCGCAAACATGTTTCCACAAATGTCACATAGTGGGAAAAACGTATTAACGGTTATGGCGATTCCTTTTGAAATAATAAACAGTTTACTTACCGTTTTTCCATCATCCCTTATAAGTACGTAATGACTGAGTGTGTATTTTCTGTAAACCGCCTTACTTCACTTCCATCACACATACACCTAGAGAACTACAATAGCAACTACCCAACAGTTCAGAGCGAGGATGGCAGGACCTGCACATAAAGCCGAGTGCTGGCAAAACTCACAGCTTACGCAGTACACGCAGATACGTGCGGAGGGCTGATCAGAAATTAGGAGAGCAATATTTGTGTATTTTAATACCCCCTCGTGACGTCGCGATCCATTTAATTTCTTTTGGGGAGTAGGGAATGTTGCTACCGTACCAAATTATTTCGCGCGATATTAGTATCGGTTATAAGTGGTTTGATTTACTCAAGGGATGGAAAATCCAAGCTCTCCTGCTGTACTGAGAGTGTTAATTGGTGTGTATTTTATTCCACGCGAATATTCGACTTCGTTTGTTCTCAAATATCTGAAAATAAAAGCTTCGAGTCAGGAGAGCATAATCGTTTACAGTATATTAAGAATAGTTCTACAAAATGAAAAGTGTTTTCATTATTTCGCAGACTGCACGTTACCGACATTCAAGCCCTGAAAGAGCATTTCGCACCTGTTTCTTCTTGAAAGTGTAATTTTGCTTGTTTCACGATGAATCACGTACACAGACAATTTCATTACCCGCAGAAGTTAACCGTCGTAATTCAGTTCAAACGAATAAAAAACGTTTTATAAAATTATTTTCTTCGCTGTTAGATTTAATATTTGGAAGCTTACATTCATGTAGCAGTCGTTAAGCCCTCCTCAAGTTTTAGGGGACTTCATTTCAAGAATCAGTTTAATAACTTGCTTACCTAAATAGGTTCCTTGTGGGAAGTCGACACTACTAGTAAACGTCTGTCACGTTTTGCCAACGCGAACAGTATTGTTGCACGTTTGTCGTTCTGCATCGTTAGTAGCCCAACAATATCGAGTTCTTCGACCCAAGCAATATAATATATCACCACAAGACGTACTCGCATTGTTCAATAGCGTTGTTACTGCCACTAGATTCAGTGCTTTAGTTACTTTAATGCTTTACTTTTCCAGATAAGCCTGTTACAATGCTTGCGGATTTGCACAGTTTTTGTGCGTAAAATGGAGCTGTTTCTGTTAACACGCTCTAAGGTCGGTGGAGAATGGGCTATATTTGGTAAAAGCGTAACTTCCATGCGTGGGCAACGGTAGCATAGCAGTATACTATCCGAGTTTGACGTGAAACGAAAATGGAAGTTATTTGCCAGCGACATAATCTCTACACAATGATAATATTCCGAAAGTGATCCTAGCAAAACACAGTTATCCATATTTATTTTACATATTTATAGTTGTGGCATTGTCATTGTGTGTTTAATTAATTTCTTTTCAGATTACATTTCGCTTTTCTGTAATTGTCTACCCATTTCAGCCACAGATGCAAAGTTAATGCAACATGGCGTCGATTCTTGTAGTGAGTCTATTTTTAAACTTGTAAGATAAGGTTTCTTTTTTGGCTTTCTGATTTGTCATATTGTACCTTTTTTATTTTGGCGAAGTTTTCCTCGTGATCGTTGACAGTTTCCCGCTTTATTTCGTTTCGCTATACGATTTTGAAGCTATTTCACTGCACATTTCCATATTAGTAAATAACTGCGGCACTATTTCTGAGTGGTTATATAGTTAGCTGGAGAAAATTTCTTGGAAATCTCCAGTTAAATGAGCTATTTTAGTCAAAAGAAATAAAATTGTGATGTCTGGACGTAAATAAAAGGCAAATGTAGCCAAGAAAGGTCTTATGACCTGTGGGAAGTTCTCACATCCTTTATATCCACAAGATCGCTCACCAGCCATCACCATGGTTTTTAGAAGAGTAAGTCCGTATAAGTGACGTCTCACCGGCGGAATGACTGTGATTACATTGATGACTCTCCTTTTTCTGTACATAAAGGCTATAAAATTGTGGTCATTGCGGCGGGAGAACCATAAAACATCAATTGGGGTATATTCTGCTTCGTAATAGGTTTTCCCCGCTGAATCCCTGTTGTTTGAAACTGGTTGTCTATTGCGATGGTCCCTGATAGAGATATGGTGAGCTATACAGTCTCTGTAGAGCACCAGTGGTAAAGGACCTATAACGCTTGTGCTCTTGAATAATGGTTATCAATGTTCTTTGTTAGACTGCACTTCAGTTGAGAAATACTCTCGAAATCAGGAGAGGCCTTTTACTTTCGTTAGATGATTTTATGCGTGACGTCACTTCTATGAAGATAGTCTCTAGATGTTTCTAAAGTGGATTTCCGTAATATATTGTCGGCTTAGTCCATTACTGTTGTGACAGTAAGTTTTTTCTTCGATAATGTTTCATTCTAAATAAATGTAAGTGGTGGTCCTGTTTCAAAGCACTTTTGATTTCCTCTATGAAAATCCTTTTAGGTACATGCACCACGTGCCACATATTACTTCTCAAATGTCGAGTTGTATGTATTTAGATAACTTGTGTGTCCAGTTCCTCCAATGTAAGCAATCGAGTTCCGTCACGGCGAGTTCAGAGTCATTCTTGTGGAGGACCACTAATGAACTACACAGCTCTCCTGGAAGTGATGGCGACGTTAGAAATCAAGCAGTATCACTGAAATTATAATAAGTTTTTGCGTTTCAATTGTTAAAGCGTTCTCACGCATTAACGTCCAGAATGTTGATGAGGACGACGAATACTGTATTGCATGGTCGCTTCAGGGTTGCGACAAAAATTACAAGAATCAGTCTCATCTTAAGAGAATCTAACATACATCTAAGGTTTGGGAGTATTACAAGTTCAATGACGTTACAACTTCAGTGGCATACCCTGCTAAACTTCAGGACATACCAAAATTTGAATGGCAGAATCCAGATTACTCAGTTCGTTTTTAGAGCTTCACAGCAGATGACGGCAGTACAGAAGAGGACAAAGAGCACATGGTGCAGACAAGAAAGATGTAAAGCATAAGGTAGTTGGACTCCTCTAAATTTCAGAATTAGTCAGCACCTCAAAAATGCAAATTTCTTGTTGCTCTTCGAGAGGGGGTAAAAGCACTAGATCTGGACAAAAACATGTTCCACCTACTTTCCGCCCAACTGAGTAAAAATAATGGGGCATGGAATTTTTTCCATTTCTCTAACCAGTAACAGGTACATTTAGAAATGCCTACGAAGGCAAACAGGTCCTTAAAGTTTAAGAACAACCACTACCAAGAGTGTTGCCCCTCTGTAATTCATGCACATTTTGATTGCCTCCTAGCTGCTGTGGCACATTATGAATGTGACCTCTCTGCCTCTCATCCTACCCTCATAAAACGGTATGTACCATATGTGATGGCCTATCAAGTTGTATGCTCATATGACTCTAGTCTTAACCACTTCAATTCATACATTGGGGATAACCCTGTGAGATGGTTGCTCTCTAAGCTTGAACAGCTTGCAATGTGTTTTGATGAGATTTATTGCACCATCATTCCTAGGGCCAATTCGTAGGAGAACGATGCATTATACAAGAAGGCAGTTTAATGTCATACCTGTGGACTGCCACTCGATAGAAAAGTAGTAACTGCATCTAGAGACCACTATCAAGTAACAGGGACGTTCCGCAGTGCAGCGCACAATGAATGCAACTTGAAGTACCCCCTGCTATGAGACATACACGTTTACTTCCATAGTTTGAGCGAATAAGATGCTCCCTTTCCTGTAAGTACTTGGGTGATTTCAGCTATAAAAATGAAAAAGGTCAGTGTCCTGGCTGAGAGTGCTGAAAATTATATTTTGTTTTCCAAGTGAATCACACCAAGAATAACGCTCCACTTCCTGAATTCAATTTGATTTATGCATGCACTGCTTCAGGAACTTCCTAAGGCAATGCATCAAGAGGACTTGCATATCACTCAAAGCGCACACCCTGATGATGCAAAGTTACAGCTGCCGGCCGCGGTGGTCGAACATTTCGAGGCGCTTCAGTCCGGATCCGCGCGACTGCTACGGTCGCAGGTTCGAATCCTGCCTCGGCAATGGGTGTGTGTGATGTCCTTAGGTTAGTTCTAGGGGACTGATGACCTCAAATGTTAAGTCACATAGTGCTCAGAGCCATTTGAACCTTTGTGACGAAGAAGTGAGTCTTATCATACGAATACCTGGGTTTGATGAAGAGACTCAATGAAAACAGATTACTCAGTATAGCCACAGTCATCAGTAAACTTTGAGGCATTGCCATAACAGATGTGGGGTATGGGCATGTGGTGCATTTGGCAGAAATTCAAGATCTCTAATTTGTGAGAGTGTGCTAGAATACACGTGGACATTGGCATATACCTTCTTGCGGGTATTTTTGGGAAATTCCTGAGTGTATGCATGGACACATACTCACTGGGTCCCGCCTTCTATTAAACGGCGCCAGGGCCATATGACAACATCGAACTATTGGCGAAAGTTGACATGCTGCTCCTTTTCAAATGCGCGATTCACGAGGTACTTTGCCAGTGTGTGCATAGATACACAAATGCAAATAACACATGAATGAGTGAGGGGAGCACAAGGCATCTGACGATTTGAGTTACATCCTAATCATGAATGCAAACAATTTATATGCGCACGCCATGCAACAGTCTCTGCCGACTGGAGAGCTTCAATGGCTGTCCGATGAGGAAGTCATGAGACTGGTTAAGTTCCAAGATGTGGCTTTGGATTATCGTTTGGGATATATTGTAGAGGCAGAACTGCCACATCCTACTACTTTGCATGTCATGTAGAGCGAGGTGCCATTGTATCCAGAGCGACTAGCTCCACACAGTGGTTCCATCCCCAAGCTGATGACAATGCTAGGGACAGAAAGGGGTATGTTATGCACTACAGAAACCTCCAGCAGTGTTTCAGTTTTGGAGATGAATCTCATTAAAGTCATCCATGGCGTTCCCTTCAGCCAGTTATGATGGTTGAAGGAGTGTGTACATACGTCAACAGTGAAAAGAGAACTCTCGCAATGTCTGATTATGAAAATGATATTTTAAATTAATAAACTTAAGGTACCACATGAACATTCACTTACTTGCCGCTGGGATGGACGTTTGGCGAAAGGTATTACATCGCCAGGCCACATTTTAAGTGGATCACTATCTTCAAGCAAGGATTAATCACTCTGAAGATGGCTAAGATTTCGGTACGTGAAAAACAGCATGCTGTAATCGACTTTCGAATTCGAAGAGTTCGCCAAGACATGGAGCACCCTCTCTTTCAACATGACAATGCCAGACCGCGCACCAGCGCTGCGACATCTGCAGCTGTCCCACGCCTTGGGTTCACTGTCATCGATTATCCTCCATACAGTCCTGACTTGGCCCTACGTGATTTTCATCTCTTTTCAAAACGTAAAGTACACCTTCGAGGACTTCACTTTCATATCGATGAAGAGGTGCAAGCAGAGTTGAGGTTGTGGTTCCGTCAACAAATATTCTGTCAAAACTGTTCAACAAAGGTGTAAAGGAAACATGCGTTACCGACGACTTAGGCAGCCATTGTAGATAAATTTGTCCTGAACACTACCTCACCTGTGGACCTGAAATGGAAAACAGTGGTACCAGCATTGTGGTGCTGACACCCAACCTCTGGGACAGTATAATAATTGGAGTAGAGGTTACTTTAATTAACAGGGTCAGAGCTTTAGTTGTCATAAATCTTGAGCTTCAACGCTGATTGTTTTTGAATAGCGACGGCTGTCGTAGTTATCTTCTCATAGATGATTGCCTATTAAGTGTATTTGTTGGTGAATGATATCGTATTACGCCATTTTGTTTACTACTGTTGTTTTTTGGTTTTAGCATAACTTTCTCTTCTCCTTTCAAATGGTTCAAATGGCTCTGAGCACTATGGGACTTAACATCTATGGTCATCAGTCCCCTAGAACTTAGAATTACTTAAACCTAACTAACCTAAGGACATCACACAACACCATCGTGTTTTGACTGTTTGTGTACCGTATTCTCTGATGCGAATTTTGGGAAAAGTTCAGCATCTGTCTAAAGGAGCGTCGGAAACCTCCTAAAAGGCCACACTGAGGCTCCCCTGGATAACCCACGGTCCTTCGTCCGTCGCGCGGATTCCACCTGGATATGGTTCTTCTCGCTGACTTGTGATGTAGCGGGCTGCGCGTTGCGCTGTACGGGCAGGTCTTATCAGAGGCTTTTGGTACATCCTAAATTTCTGTGAAACTGTTTTATTTTTTGACTGTGCCCCGAAAGACGGGAAACATTCGCTAAGGCACCATGTTACGTTCACAGTTTGGTTGGAGTCCATAGAGCCAATAAAGAGATATTCGTTCGGCATCTGACGAAGACAACTAGGGAAACTGTCGACATAATTTGATAACAAACTGACAGTATTACTCCAGATGCACACTCATAATCTTTGAAATCATCCTTATTAGTGTCAGAAATCGAAACTATCATCTCCATCGTTCTTTATAGATAAACATGTTGAGATAATCACTGTTCGCAGAAAATCGAAAGCCACCTATGGGGCAGAGGAATTATCGTAGCTTTTGAGACCAGTCGACATTTCTCCTAGTACACTGAAACCATTCTCTTCTAAAGTAGTAGATGAATGGTCTCGTTAATTGAAGTTACATGTCGATCTACGCCAGTTCACCATAATCTGGTAAATGATAGGATGGAGCAAAACAGGCAGATTCCATCATCCAAGATATTCGAAAGGTATTGACACTTTATCACATAGTTCATTACTAATCAAGATATTATCATACGGATTATCTTGAAAACTATGGAAATACATTATTCTCTCTATGAGTTTTTGACTAATATAGTCCACTACATTACGCCACATCGTGAATTTTCAGTAGAAGTGAAAGTAAAATCGGGTGTGCCCCAAGCAGCTG
Organism: Schistocerca nitens; assembly: GCF_023898315.1. Taxonomy (NCBI): domain Eukaryota; kingdom Metazoa; phylum Arthropoda; class Insecta; order Orthoptera; family Acrididae; genus Schistocerca; species Schistocerca nitens. The sequence continues at coordinate 915,777,976 of NC_064616.1, forward strand.
TAACATGCCCCCTAAACTTCTCAATATATACAAACGGCGTATCATATGGCGTCATAACCACTATCAGGTTGTACGCTGACGATGTTCTTGTATGTAGATAAGTATTGTAGTTAGGTGATCTGAAGAAAATGCAGAAAGTTTTGGACAAAATTTCTACCTGATGTATTAATATCAATTCGCATTAAAAGTGCATAATAGCCATGTGCATAAGACCCATAACAAAGAGAAACAATCTGCTAATATTCGATTACAATATCAATGGCGAAAATCTTTAGCATGTTACACCACTTTAATATTGAGGGGTACAATTTTCAGCATATTCCTGTAACATATTTCAAAAGGTTCTACCCACTTTTTGTCTGACCTGTTTATCTTTCACATTTAACTACCTTACAAGTATACACTTCAGACGAATACCTTCAGAAAAGACTCCCAGCACTTAAATCTATGAAGGCAAATAAGGAAGTCTTATTAGACAAAGTAAGGTACTGCAGGTAATGACAAATATACATCCTATTGTACGTATCTAACACTATTTTTCCACATAGTCTCTATACCGGTTCACACATTTGTTCCATCGCGGCACGAAGTATGAGATGCCCCTAAATTCGTCCAGCTGACTATGGAACCATCGTCGGACTGCTGTCTTGGCTTCATCGTTACTTGTGAGTCGCTGTCCTGCCAGGAACTTCTTCACTGGTCCGAATACGTGGGAATCACTAGGGGCGAGGTCTTGACTGTATGGTGGGTGGTGCAGAATCTTCCAGTGAAAAGCCTGGAGCTTCTCCGCAGTTCTGATTACCACATATGGTGTCGCATTGTCGTAGAGTACAATCACGTTGTCCACATCAAGAATCCGTCGGCGCCCACGCCTGATGGCAGCCCTCATATGTGACAGTGTGGAACAATTGATGGTTGCACCTCATGGCATGAAATCAAGCTGGAGCGGTCCACAGCTATCCCAGAAGGCCGTTTTCATCACTTTTCCAGGAGATGGTGCTGAACGGAATTCTTTTGGCACAGGTGAACTCGCATGTTTCCGCACCATGCTCTGCTGCTGGGATTCTGGCGAAAAATGCTGTATTCAAGTTTCATCGCCAGTACCAATGCGCTCCAGGAAACCTTGACTTTCCTTTGAGTTTCGTTCCAGATGATTAAGTGAATACATCATTCTCTTCTCTTTCATTATGTCATTCAACTGCTTAGAGACCCACCGACATTAAACCTTCTGGTAACCAAAGGGCCCGCGAACTATGTCGTAAGCACTCCCATACGATATGCCAAGCTCCCGGGAAACGGCCGTGATGGGCACATGCCGGTCTGCCTTCATCATTGCATCCAAGCGGGAAATGTCTTCAGTCGACGACGATGGCGGCCTCCCCGACCGCTCATTGCCATGCAACACTTCACGGGCTTTGTCACCATAGTAAAATAAGGGAAATCAGAGCTCACACAGAAAGATATAGGTGTTCGTTTTTCCCGCGCTCTATACGAAATTGGAATAATAGATAATTGTGAAGGTGATTCGATGAACCCTCTGCCAGGCACCTAAATGTGATTTGCAAAAAAATGGCTCTGTGCACTATGAGACTTAACATCTTTGGTCATCAGTCCCCTAGAACTTAGAACTACTTAAACCTAACTAACCTAAGGACAGCACCCAACACCCAGTCATCACGAGGCAGAGAAAATCCCTGACCCCGCCGGGAATCGAACCCGGGAACCCGGGCGAGGGAAGCGGGAACGCTACCGCACGACCACGAGCTGCGGACTGTGATTTGCAGAGTATCCATGTACATGTAGATGTAGAACTAACAACATCACCACCTCACAGTTCTCAAAGCGAGACAGTTTTCCTCATATTTGGGCTGTATTTCCCTGTAGATTCGGACATGTCTGAAAGAATAAATACAATCTCTATACATAGTTAAGGCTAACCGGCACGACCTTATTCTTCTATGCGGATGCACACGCATTGCCCGAACTCTTACGGAACTCTGTCAGATTGTCTGCCGCGAGTAATGAGTGTAGTGGGCAGGGGCACTGCGAATGTAGTATGTGGACATTAAGTTGGGAATGTGAGCCCCACGGAGAGCGTGCAAGGGATAAATCCCTGCAGTCGCACTATCCTATGTGCCCACGGTGGCTCAGATGGATAGAGCGTCCGCCATGTAAGCAGGAGATCCCGGGATCGAGTCCCGGTCGGGGCACACATTTTCAACTGTCCCCGTTGATGTATATCAACGCGTGTCGGCAGCGTAGGCTCTCGATTTAATTATCATCGCTTTATACAACGTCCACTGTTAGTGCTGCCACCTGCCGTTTGTGAGCCGTTGTTGCAAATTGACGTCGAACGTAGGCGGTGGTCACATTAATGTGACTGGACCGTGTAAATACTCGTCGAAGAAGAGACTCCGACGCCACTGATCCGCGTTGCACTGTAGGTGTTCTGTCGCTCATTTTATCTCGCACCATGACTCTGTTTTTTCCTACGATTCTCGTAATGGATGCCTAGGGGCCAGATTCATCTTTTGGAGACTGTTGTGGACTGGCTAGTGTGACACAGTTTCTACCATAAATGTAGTCAGCAGTCTATTACATTCTCCTCAGTGTACCTACGGGCCATACTTTGAAGGTAGTTGTTATTAGCTGGTATTGACTGCAGGAGAACACGACAAGGCAACGGTTACACGTTTGATTAACGCCAGTTCGGCGGGTACCTGACAGTGCCGAGAAGTGACGATGTGTGCATGACGTAAGATTGAAATGACACTTCGAGGTATGTCGAAAGACTAAACAGTGTACAACAACCGCAGTGTCCCTTTAAAGACTGAACTCAACGAACTGCACTCAGAAAGTGAGATTACTGTAATCTCCATTACACAAGATGCTCTATAAGGAGATATCGCGTGGCCAAAATAGTACTGGGAAAGAGGTTCCCGACAAAAAACTTCTGTGCAAATGATGTGGGTGTACAAAATTCTTTTTTGGGCAATTTATATCGAAATTATTAATGTAAAAAGCCCTACTGATATCAAACTGTGATAATAACATCGTTTCACATTTTTCCACGGAAAGTTTGATGTTAGGTCACTTCTATCACTTCTATCAACACAGTTTACGTGCTATGACGTTTCAGGAGGCTTACTGATATTTGTGATGGCTGTTATAAGGTGTAAGGTAGTCCTTCAGCTGTTCATAACCAATCTCTCCTAGGCTTTACATACTACAGGTGCGATGATCAGCCGGTGGATGCGTGATGATTTCTGATTGTCATTCTAGAGTGTTGGTGAAATTTCTCCAGAGTTTCGGAGGAGAGAGCTGAGCCACCCCTGGCACGCGATACAAAATATTTAACCGGCTTGTCTGGCGCGTGTGGCTGACACACGCGATAATTACAGGGGCAGGTGGCGCGCGCCAGGGGTCACTGCTATCGGTTATTGGTTAATTTATTAGATGCCATTCATATTTAAAAAATATAAGGCGCATAACAGTTATTGATTCCTTGTCCTTGCTGCGGCGGTATTCTGCGGTCAGATGTCAACCTGTAATGAAACTGAAGAAGATCGTTTGAATACCAATATTTCCACATAGTTACGGCCAGATATTTCGCACCAATACTCCTCCAGATAAAATGAAACCACTTTCAGCTCCGTATGTGAGGTCGTTTGGGGACTGCAGGTAATTCACACCTCCCGTGATGGAGCCAGTGAGAGGAAACTCCTTCTCCCTCTTCTACACAATTAACTATATTTGCATTCTGGCAAGTTCAAAATCATTTATATCCTCGATACGTGAATTGTATATCTCCTGAGTTAGCGATTTGCAAACAGAAGATATTAAAGTGTGTATCCTGTTCACGAGACCATTAAATAAACAAACATCGCACTTAAAGTTTTCAGTTTTCAGATGACTTATTGACACAGCAACAACGTTTTCATTGTATTAGAATATAAATAACACCATCATCTTCATTGTCATCGGATTCCCACCCCAGTCGCACGGGTGTGGTTTACCATTCTTCTCGCCGGACCGTATTTCAGCTGACTCCTATTGTTCTTCATCCTCCTTCATCTGCTCCTTCCCTGGTCTTCCTACCGGTCTTCTACGAATAAAATCTGTGTGTAGTCATTTTGTGCTATTCTTCCCTGATCCATTCGTTTGAGAAGAACAAACCGTCCAAAACGTGCCCTAGGTAATTTTTCTTTCAAGGAAGTGTACATTTCACCATCTTCCTTTATTTTTTCATTTCCAAATCCATCCTTCCTAATTTTATAGACCACAGTTCGTAAGGGCTTTATTTCTGCGGCTTGCAGTTTTTTGTCAACCTGTTTGGTTGTTGTGCAGGTCTCTAGGCCATACGCTAATGTGGGGATAAAGAATGATTGAGGGAAGGTCTGTTTTGATCTTAAGGGCACTTGTTCGTTCCAGAGTAAATTCAGAACTTGATGGCAGAACTGAGGTAATATTTGAGTTCGATTATCGGTCCCATGGTGTATCCTGTTGTCGCTTGAAATAATGCACCCAACATTTTTGTACTGGTCAATTCTTTGCGTATGCGTATCTTCCAACCTGATTTTTTCTTTCTTGTTCACCCTGTTGATTGACATTGCATCCGTTTTTGATTTATTTATTCTAATCCGTGTCATTCTGGATGGTCATTCCACGTGGGCAGCACCTCCTGGACTTGTTTCATTGTATTTCCCCAAATTATTGCATCATCCGCAAATGCAAATGCATAGACGTCCTTAATGTTTTTCTGCTTGATTCCTTCCTTAACTTTATACATGACAGTGATAAAAGGTAATGAGGGAAGAGTACTGTCTTGTTGACCTCCTTTAGTTGTCTACAGCCATTTAGAATTACCATTTCCCATCTGTTTGCAGCAGCAGCCGCCTTCGTAAAGCACTTTAACTTTCTGAAGAAGCCTTGTAGGTAAATTTCTCTTTCTTAGCTTCTCCTATATGGTCTTCCGCGGCACACTATCAAACGGTGTTTCGAGATATAAAAACACAGATGTTATGTCTGTGCCCTTCTGCAAGTGATTTTCAAGCTACATTCTGACAGAACATGTGGGAAGTATAGTGGAACAGTCTTCTCTGAATACGTAATGCCTTTCTGTAATTGTTGTTCTATTATTTTATTTAGACTTTTCTAAACTATTTTCTGAAATATTTTCAGACCATGTGACAAAATGAAACGAAACTAAAAATTAGGATTAAGAAACGTGCCACTGCTTTCATTTCCGTCATCATTCCTAAGATAGTTTTCGCGCAGTACCCATTCCTGTGGCTTAACAAATGTCATTTTCGTAGCTACTGCATCCTACATCATACTCAGGCCTAGGCCTGACATGAGATACTTCCCTATCGCCTCATAGATAATGTCATCTAAGATAATGTCATCTAAGATAATGTCTTCGGTCAACAAAGACAGCGACAGAAACTCTAATTCGAAGCTTACTGTATCTATTCAAGTGTAAATTATGACTATGCTAAATACTATCCGCAACATGTAGACTGGCTTCAGCACTAGGGTTCGTAACTACACATGGTCCTATTGGAACTGGTATGTCTTTACCTCCTTCAGACCTTAGAACTGAGTCACCCAGCCACCTACACTGGAGCTACTGTTTAACGTCAAGTTCGAACAATTGTGCTGTTTTTGACTAACAAATCATTTCCAGAGGTTAAAGTTCCGATAGATGACAGAAAAAACCTATAGCCGATGTAGCTCGATCAGCAGAAATTTTGATTGGTGATATGACACTGACCCATTCTGCCACGAAGCCACGCGATGACTGTATTATAAATGTTACTTCTACCTAACTAAACTAGTCACATCGTTAATGTTAACATCCGTTGTGTACTATCTTCAGACGATACACTTGCATACAGAACATTTATATGAAAATAATAATTTAAAATAACTAAAATACATGAAAATATGTCGTTTCAATGTAGACTAATTGTCTATTGCCGGCCGGAGTAGCCAAGCGGTTCTAGGCGCTACAGTCCGGAACCGCGCGACCGCTACGGTCACGGGTTCGAATCCTGCCTCGGGCATGGATGTGTGTGATGTCCTTAGGTTAGTTAGGTTTAAGTAGTTCTAAGTTCTAGGGGACTTATGACCACAGCAGTTGAGTCCAATAGTGCTCAGAGCCATTTGAACTAACTGTCTACTGATTCCGACGCTATACTCTATTCTGAATGGAATAAAAAATTTACCCATAATCGTTCTGTATGTGATTACTGTTGAACCAGGAGTCTATCACAACAGGATATTTCATTTGCGTGTTATTCGGCCATATCCGTGTCCGTTCGTATATTGCTTTCCAGTTAGCAGGTACCAAGTCGAATTCATTGTTCTTGTCTAAATCATGATGAGCACAATAGTAACACTTTCTATTTACCATCTCCTAAAGGCGAGACCTAGATGCATATGTCTATGTGTCTACTCTCCACGCAACGATAGAGAGCTATGTTAGTTATCCACATTTATATCCACATCTGAACTCCGCAAGCAACCGTAGGGTACACAGCAGAGAGTACCTTGTACCACTACTTCTGATTTCCCTCCCTGTACCACCCGCAAAAAAGCGAGAGAAAAATGACTGTCGACATGCCTCCATACGAGCCGTAACTTCTCATTTCGTATCTTCGTGGTCTTCACGCGAAATGTGTTTTGCTGGCAGCAGAATCGTTCTGCAGTCAGCTTCAAATGCCGGTTTTCTAAATTCGCAGAAAGAATGTCGTCTTCCCTTCGGAGATTCCCATTTGAGTTCACGAAGCTTCTACTTAAAACCCATGTGTTGATCCTACCTGCCGATAAAAAATCTAGCAGCGCACCTCTGAATTGCTTCTATACCTTATTTAATACGACGTGGTAAGGATCCCAATCACTCGAGCAGTACTCAAGAATGGATCGCATAAGTGACCTAAAAGGGATCTCACTTGCAGATGAGCTACACTTTCTTAAAACTCTCCCAATAATCCGAAGTCGATCATTCTCGTTCCATTCTATCGTCCTTACATGCTCGTTTAATTTCATATTGCACTGCAGTGTTACTCCAAGATATTTAATAGATTTGACTGTGTCAAGCAGGATGGTACTAATACTGTATTCGAACATGACAGGATTGTTTAGCCGACTCGTCTGCACTGGCTTAAATTTTTATACATTTACTGCCAGCTGCCATTCATCACACCAACTAGAAATTTTGTGTAAGTCATATTGTATCCTCCTACAGTCACTCAAAGATGGTGCCTTCCCGTACGCCACAGTCATCAACAAACAGTCGCAGATTGCTGCTCTCCCTGGTCGTGAGATCATTTATGTATTTAGAGAATAATAGCCACACAAGGATGGGGCCCCTCCACGCCCACACCAACGTGGTGACCAAACCAAAAGTTCTACTGTCACCTCCGTAAACATGTTAGTTTTTTAATCAGGCGTCACAGGATGCGGGCTGTGATGTTGTCCATGCGTCTGGGTAAGATTACTCATTAACATGGTCCATCAGGAGATAGAAGTGGTCGAAAACGATTGAAGGGTAGCGGTTGTAAAGGCAGAGGAAAAAAAGTGCCAAGGCAAGAGCCAAGGGAAAAAAAAAAACTCTGCGACAGTAGGACGGGTAGTAAGGGCAGTAGCGGCTTGCTATCTGCAACAGTGCATGCAAGGTGTGGTTGTGTTAGTTCGAGGTATCGTGCATCGTTACCTTTGTCGTTGTTGGAGCTTGTTGCTGCAGTTGCTGCGTCCCTGCAACAGTTCAAGGTCGTTGTGGATTAGTGGGCGATCGGTCATAGATCGGCTCACAGACGGTGTAGGGGGTGTGTGTGGCTGGTTTGCGTGCTGTGTACAGTACGGTTTCCCTGCGGTTGCCTGTTTTACGGCTAGTCGCACATCTGGGTTTCCAGTAATAACTGTGTTGCAGGGGCTCGCCAGTACTGTCGTGTTAGCGTTCTATAGACCATAGATGTTCAGTTCCTAGCCAGTAATGTCTTTGGTCTGTTATGCTTCCATCTATGGTTGTGGTCGTAGTTACCCAGAGAAAGGATAAACGGGTTGCGCGAGTGTCTCGTGTTATTGTACAGTCGTGTGGAGAGTTTTTGAAATACCTGCAAGACAGTATCTAGCCGGTATTCCCGGTGAAGGTCCGCGATGCGTGTGTAGCGCGGAGCGTTGCTCGTGATTTTGAGTACTTTGTTCTGTATGAGCTGCAGACGGCGCAGGCGAGTTGGCGCAGCGTATCCCCAGACAGGGGCTGCGTACGTCATCAGGGGTCTAATAAGTGTCATGTACATGGGCCTAGACACCCTCCTGTTCAGTGTGCTACGCCTGTTAAGCATAGGGTAGAGTTGTTTGAGCCTCGCGTTAGATTTGTTGGTCACGTGTTGAATGTGGTCCCCCCAGAGTAGTTTCCTGTCCAGCCAGACACCGAGGTATTTGACCTTCTCGCGGAAACGTATTGGGCGTGTGTGTAGTGTTATTGGGTTGCAGTGCTGGTGTTTGCGCAGTTGCTTCGGTCTTCTAGTGAACAGAACGGCCTCGCACTTGTCGACGTTTACTCTAACACGCCATTTCACCAGCCAAGGCTCCGCCGTTCTGAGTGCGGTCTGTAGTCGTGAGTTAATGTTAGACGGCTTCCAATCTTGCGCAAGGATGGCAGTGTCATCCGCGTAGATTGCTACCGTCGTGTTATGTGTAGCTGGGAGGTCGTTAATGTAGAGGTTAAACAGTAAGGGCCCTAGGATACTTCCTTGGGGTACTCCTGCCTGTATACCATGTCGTGTCGATTGTTTGCCCTGCACGTCGGTGTTGAAACTCCTGTCCGTGAGATATGAGTGTATGATACGTACGAGCCCGTCGGGGAACCCTGCGTCACTAAGTTTGCGTATTAGGCCGTTGTGCCATAGACGATCGAAAGCCTTTTCGATGTCCAGGAACACCGCCCCAGTTGCCTTGCTTGTGTTGTATCCGTGTGTTATGTATTCAACGACGCGGAGGAGTTGTTGTGTTGTTGTGTGGTGATTCCTGAAACCGAATTGCTCCGGTCTCAGGGTGTCGTTTGTGATGCAGTGCCTGGTGAGTCGTTTTAATATTACCTTCTCAACGATCTTGCTGAGCGCGCTCAGCAGACTGATGGGTCGGTAATTTTGTGGGAGGGAGTGGTCTTTCCCCGGCTTCCTGAACATCAGGACCTTGGCCGTCTTGCAAAAGGCGGGGAAGTGTTGGTGCTTGAGTATGGCATTCGTGATGTGTGTTAGGTAGTCTACAGCTTTGTCCGTGAACTCCTGGAGGACACGGTTTTGAATGCCATCGTGACCAGGGGCCTTCCTAGCGGTGGTATGCATGATGGCCCACTTGACTTCTGCTGTACTAGCTTGTCGGATGTTGTTGCGCGCTGGTTGGGCCAAGATGCGTGTGACCTCCTGGTCCGTAGCAAGTGTGAACGCTGGGTCTGAGGGATCCAGGTTCGGTGTGAATGACGCTGCGAGTGTGAGGGCCATCAGTTCCGCTTTTTCTTCCGCAGAATATGCTGGTCCGTCGGGCCCTTGTAACGTGGGGGTGTACAGTTTCTCCCTGGTGAAGTGTCGGGCTAGCTGCCACACGCCAGGTCGCGTGGTGTCTAGCCCTTCGAGTTTCTGGTCCCACTGTTGTGTCTTGAATGTTTGTATTTTTTTCCCGGATTATACCCTGGAGCCTGTTAATGTGCCGTTTGAAGTGCTGGCGCCTGGTACGCTGCCAGTGTCTCCTGAGGAGGTTCCTCATTGAGATTAGGCCCAGGATTTCCTGGGGCAGGGCAGCACTGTGTTGTTGTGGCGTGCGGATTGGTATGGTGTCGGCTATTGCGTCCTGGACGGCGCCGGTGAGGGTTTCGACTGCCTCGTCAATTTGGGCTGTCTCGTTAATCGCGTGGGTAGGTGGGATGCGACTGTCAAGCGTTTCCTTGAACTGGGTCCAATTCGCGCGCCTGTAGTCTAACATCCTGCGTTGTTCCATGTGCTCCAGTGTTCCTTCAATGTACAGTATAACGGGTTGGTAATTTGAGGGCAGATCGTTTTCAACGGCAACGTTGAGTGTCGTTGTTATGCCCTTGATGAGGGCCATGTCTAACACGTGTGGCCTGTGTCCCCTCCTGTAGGGAATGTGCGTCGGTTCGGTCGGCGCTAGTGTGATGTAGTTTCGTCCTAGTGCGTGTTCGTATAGTTTTTTGCCGTTGGAGTTTCGTATTCGTGAGTTCCAGTCCGGGTGTTTTGCGTTAAGATCTCCAGCGGCTATTACGCGCGGTGATATGTTGAGTATTGTGCTGATGTCGCGTGTTTTAATGTTTTTAGGGCTGTTGTATACTGACACCAGTGTAGTGTAGGCTCCGTTGAACATGACCCTGACGGCGGTTGCCTCTAGTTTTTCAAGTTCAGGGAGCACTATGTTTGTGTGTTCTATGTCTTTGTGTATGATGATGGCTGTTCCGCCGTGACCGGAGCCGTCCGGTCGGTCGGTACGATAGACGCAGTAGCCAGTGAAGTTTAGTTGGTTGCGTGGTTTGAGCTTAGTTTCGCTCAATAGTGCGATAAGGATACCCTTACGCTCCATGAGCGCGGCAAATTCCGCCCTTTTGTTGTTGATCCCGTCTGCATTCCAGAACAGGATCTGTGTCAGTGTCTAGTTGTTTGCGATGGGGACGGGGTGTGGCGTGTTATCCATGTATAGGTGTAATCAGTGTGGTGAGCGCTGTTTGTATGACAGCCCAGTGCTGCCCGGGTTGAGCAGTCATGAGCTGTGTGCAGAGTGTGGCGACGACCGTCAAGATCTTGCAAAAGATCTGAGCGGTCGTGTGACGGGGGAATATTGTTTCCAATAAACCCTCAGATGTTGTGTTGGTGTTGTGTGTGTCGGCCTGAGGCTCGGTTGTGGTGTTGGCGGCCGCTGGTGCGGGTGTTGGCTTTATGTGTGGGCTGGCGCTTGTGACGTTGTTATGTGGAACATTTTGTGGTGCCTGTGTGTCATACGTGGTGGGGCGTGGAGTAGTGTGTATGCTGGTGTCGCTGGCTTGCTGACTGTGTGTCTGTGTGTCAGTGTTTTGTTGTCGCTGGGTACGTTGTTGTGGTGCACGTGTGTTCCCTCTCCTGTTTCCGCGTGTTCGCCTACGCCTTCTCTGGGGTTTTGGTTCTGGGGTTCCTTGTGTAAGTATGTTTTCCTGTGTGTCGTGCGTAGGTTCGCAGGCAGTGGCTTCAGGGGGCGGGGTCGTGTTGTTTTTGGGGGCTGGTGTTGGTACCGGTGTGGTTGCAGTGTCGTGTGTTGGCTGAGACGATTGTGTTGCTGTCGCAGCGGTTGTGTTAGGTGCGTGTGCTGGGCACAGAGGTTCCGCGGCCTGCTCCTCTCCTCCAGGGCGTGTAGCCATGGCGAACGACACTCCGTTCCTGACAGGGTTTGGTGCGGGCCTTGGTCGTGTTATGACGTTGGGTGGCTTCGACTGTTGGTTTTTGAGCCTCTGCGCCTCTCTGTATACGTTACAGCCCCTGTAGTTGGCCGCGTGGCCTTGGCCACAGTTGGCGCAACGGCGTATGTTTTCGTGTATTAGTGTACATGCGTTGGATGCGTGTTTGCCAGCGCATCCGCGGCAACGGGGTGCCAGGCCGCAGCGGAGGGCCGAATGACCGAACCGCTGGCAGTTGTTACATTGTTGTGGGACCTGTGGCGGTTCGTAGATTTCTACCCTTACGTCCATCCGCAGAAGGCTTTTTATCTGCAGAAGGCCGCGGGAGGCGGCCGTGTCGTCCATCTCGACCAGGTAGTGTGGTAGACGGTGGTGGGAGTGGAAGCCTGTCATCCTGGAAGCACTTTTGCAGTCGAATCCAAGGAAGTTGAGCGCCGCTTGTACTGTGTTGTTTGGGGTACTGGGGTCCACTCCCTTTACCACGTACTGCTGTGTCCGTTCTTCGGCGGTCCTGTACGTATAGTGTTCGATCTCCTTTTCTTTGAGGAAGATAAGGAGATCTTTATATTCACTGTCGGTTGATACGTACAGTGAGGCCCTATCCCCAGAGTACTTCGTGTGTAGCGTGCAAGGTGAGTGCCTTTCCGCGAATTTTGTGTTGAGGACGCTGAGGTCCCCGTAGTTCTGTATTACGACTGGGGGAAAACCAGTCTTTTGTTGTGCGGGTGTAGCTGCGGTTGGTACTTGTGTGGTGTTGCTGACCGCAGTCGGGTCGTGTTTGTTGTTGTGTTGGTGTTCCTAACCGGAAGTGCGGGTTTTGGTGTAGGTAGCAGCGCCTTTCGGCTACCTTGCGAGTGTGGTTGCTCGCTTGTTTGTGTCGTGTTTCTCTGTTTGCGACGTGGGCCCTCCACCTGCCAGGGCCCAGTGTAGTGTTGTTCTGTGTCCGCATCTGCGGCTGCTGGTTCCGCCGTTGGAGTCAGCTGCCGCAGTGGGACAGTGGTGCATGAGTCACCAGATGCAGGTGAATGTAGTGTTATGTAGAGGTCGGTTATCAATCGACGCTGGCTCAGCAGTTCCTGCGCTTGCGCAGCGATCTGCCGGTCCTTGTCGGCCAACACCTCCTCAACGGCGGCAAGCGGGACGCTGACGTCGACGGGAACAGCCGACTCTCGCGCCTCTTTAGCTACAGCCTTGCTGTGGGTTAGGGCGGGGGAAACACCGGCGGAATCTGCCATCTTAGTGTTTACAGGAGCTTTATTTGGTGTGGGTGGGCACGACAATTATGCTTTTTCTGAAAAGAAAAGGCTAACAAGTAGGTCCTACAGAAGAGGGGGAATGCCCTACGGCCTAGCGTGCGCCGTTGGTGCAGTGGCGCTGCACCTAAAGGAGGTGCGGAGGAAGAGAAGTGGCCTACAGTACGCGGGGTGGTCCGACGTGAACGGGCCCCTGGCACTGATCATCCCTAACACAGAACGAGATACTCTCGCTATGTTTGTAACCGAAGTTACGGGTTACTGTGAGTCAGTGACTCTTACGACAGTTCTGCTTCTCCGCGAACTACGCGGCTTTTCGACGAAAGGGAGCAAGCTCAACCTTCCGCCGATCCACCGAGCGCTACTGGCGCCTCGAAAGGAACTCTCTGTAGAGCAGAGAGGTCAGCGAGGCCTAAACCCCAATAGCCATCACCGGCTGAGAGCTCCTTCCGCTACGACGGCAGGAGCGCGTCTCTTGAATAATAGCCGTCAAGTCACACTTCAATGGGGCACTTCTGATGAGACCCTTGTCTCTGATGAACACTCTCTCTCGAGGACGACGTGCTCAATTCTATAAGTTAAGAAGTCATCGTGTCATTCAAATATCTGGAAACATATTCCATACGCTCGTACCTTCGTTGAAAGTCTGCAGTCGGACACCGTGTCAAACGTTTCCCTTCTTCCACGGTTGCAGGATATCGTGCGAAAAAAAGGGAAAGCAGAGTTTTGCACGAGCGATGCTTTCTAAATCCGTGCTGATTTATCGGTCGAAGCTTTTCTGTCTCAAGGAAAATTATTGTATCCAAAATGAGAACATGTTCAAGAACTCCACAGCAAACCGATGTTAAGAATGTTGAGCTGTAATTTTGCGGGTCGGTTCCTTTGCCCTTCTTATATACAGGAGTCACCTGCGCTTTTTTCCACCGCTTGAGACTTCGCGCTGGGCGAGAGATTCTTTCCTTATTCTGTTCATCGATGGATGTGAAGAAAATAACTGTCTGTATAGCTCATTATGTGTCATAATCTTATATCTTTCCTATGTTCCTTGCGCGAAAGGAAGTTGGGACTGCAGCTGCTGTGTTCGGATGCAGGCTGAGTTGGCATCCCTTCGCTCCCAGCTTCAGGCAGTGTTGGCTTCGGTCACACAGCTTGAGGCTGTTGCCAATGGGCATCACTATGGGGGTCCGGATGGGGGTTTGTCGGGGACAGCCAGCTCGTCCCACGCATCCCCCGATCGGACTACGACTGTGGTTGCCCGGGATACTGCCCGCTTTGAGGCTGATCCCTCACCTGTGGTAGAGTGGGAGGTCGTCTCAAGGTGTGGCAGGGGGCGAAAGACATTCCGGAGGGCGGAACGGAAGGCCTCTCCAGTTTGTCTGACGAACCGGTTTCAGGCTCAGGCTGATACTGATCTTCGGCCTGACATGGCTGCTTGTCCTGTTCCAGAGGTTGCCCCTCAGTCTGCAAGATCCGGGCGGTCGCAGAGGGTGGGCTTACTGGTAGTTGGGAGCTCCAACGTCAGGCGCGTAATGGGGCCCCTTAGGGAAATGGCAGCAAGAGAGAGGAAGAAAACCAATGTGCACTCCGTGTGCATACCGGGGGGAGTCATTCCAGATGTGGAAAGGGTCCTTCCGGATGCCATGAAGGGTACAGGGTGCACCCATCTGCAGGTGGTCGCTCATGTCGGCACCAATGATGTGTGTCGCTATGGATCGGAGGAAATCCTCTCTGGCTTCCGGCGGCTATCTGATTTGGTGAAGACTGCCAGTCCCGCTAGCGGGATGAAAGCAGAGCTCACCATCTGCAGCATCGTCGACAGGACCGACTGCGGACCTTTGGTACAGAGCCGAGTGGAGGGTCTGAATCAGAAGCTGAGACGGTTCTGCGACCATGTGGGCTGCAGATTCCTCGACTTGCGCCATAGGGTGGTGGGGTTTCGGGTTCCGCTGGATAGGTCAGGAGTCCACTACACGCAACAAGCGGCTACACGGGTAGCAGGGGTTGTGTGGCGTGGGCTGGGCGGTTTTTTAGGTTAGATGGCCTTGGGCAAGTACAGAAAGGGCAACAGCCTCAACGAGTGCGGGGCAAAGTCAGGACATGCGGGGACCAAGCAGCAATCGGTATTGTAATTGTCAACTGTCGAAGCTGCGTTGGTAAAGTACCGGAACTTCAAGCGCTGATAGAAAGCACCGAAGCTGAAATTGTTATAGGTACAGAAAGCTGGCTGAAGCCAGAGATAAATTCTGCCCAAATTTTTACAAAGGTACAGACGGTGTTTAGAAAGGATAGATTGCATGCAACCGGTGGTGGAGTGTTCGTCGCTGTTAGTAGTAGTTTATCCTGTAGTGAAGTAGAAGTGGATAGTTCCTGTGAATTATTATGGGTGGAGGTTACACTCAACAACCGAGCTAGGTTAATAATTGGCTCCTTTTACCGACCTCCCGACTCAGCAGCATTAGTGGCAGAACAACTGAGAGAAAATTTGGAATACATTTCACATAAATTTTCTCAGCATGTTATAGTCTTAGGTGGAGATTTCAATTTACCAGATATAGACTGGGACACTCAGCTGTTTAGGACGGGTGGTAGGGACAGAGCGTCGAGTGACATTACACTGAGTGCACTATCCGAAAATTCCCTCGAGCAATTAAACAGAGAACCGACTCGTGGAGATAACATCTTGGACCTACTGATAACAAACAGACCAGAACTTTTCGACTCTGTATGTGCAGAACAGGGAATCAGTGATCATAAGGCCGTTGCAGCATCCCTGAATATGGAAGTTAATAGGAATATAAAAAAGGGAGGAAGGTTTATCTGTTTAGCAAGAGTAATAGAAGGCAGATTTCAGACTACCTAACAGATCAAAACGAAAATTTCTGTTCCGACACTGACAATGTTGAGTGTTTATGGAAAAAGTTCAAGGCAATCGTAAAATGCGTTTTAGACAGGTACGTGCCGAGTAAAACTGTGAGGGACGGGAGAAACCCACCGTGGTACAACAACAAAGTTAGGAAACTACTGTGAAAGCAAAGAGAGCTTCACTCCAAGTTTAAACGCAGCCAAAACCTCTCAGACAAACAGAAGCTAAACGATGTCAAAGTTAGCGTAAGGAGGGCTATCCTGAAGCGTTCAGTGAATTCGAACGTAAAATTCAATGTACCGACTTGACAGAAAATCCTAGGAAGTTCTGGTCTTACGTTAAATCAGTAAGTGGTTCGAAACAGCATATCCAGACACTCCGGGATGATGATGGCATTGAAACAGAGGATGACACGCGTAAAGCTGAAATACTAAACACGTTTTTCCAAAGCTGTTTGACAGAGGAAGACCGCACTGCAGTTCCTTCTCTAAATCCTCGCACAAACGAAAAAATGGCTGACATCGAAATAAGTGTCCAAGGAATAGAAAAGCAACTGGAATCACTCAACAGAGGAAAGTCCACTGGACCTGACGGGATACCAATTCGATTCTACACAGAGTACGCGAAAGAACTTGTCCCCCTTCTAACAGCCGTGTACCGCAAGTCTCTAGAGGAACGGAGGGTTCCAAATGATTGGAAAAGAGCACAGGTAGTCCAAGTCTTAAAGAAGGGTCGTCGAGCAGATGCGCAAAACTATAGACCTATATCTCTGACGTCGATCTGTTGTAGAATTTTAGAACATGTTTTTTGCTCGAGTATCATGTCGTTTTTGGAAACCCAGAATCTACTATGTAGGAATCAACATGGATTCCGGAAAGAGCGATCGTGTGAGACCCAACTCGCTTTATTTGTTCATGAGACCCAGAAAATATTAGATATAGGCTCCCAGGTAGATGCTATTTTTCTTGACTTCCGGAAGGCGTTCGATACAAAATGGCTCTGAGCACTATGGGACTCAACATCTTAGGTCATAAGTCCCCTAGAACTTAGAACTACTTAAACCTAACTAACCTAAGGACATCACACACACCCATGCCCGAGGCAGGATTCGAACCTGCGACCGTAGCAGTCCCGCGGTTCCGGACTGCAGCGCCAGAACCGCTAGACCACCGCGGCCGGCGCGTTCGATACAGTTCCGCACTGTCGCCTGATGAACAAAGTAAGAGCCTACGGAATATCAGACCAGCTGTGTGGCTGGATTGAAGAGTTTTTAGCAAACAGAACACAGCATGTTGTTATCAATGGAGAGACGTCTACAGACGTTAAAGTAACCTCTGGCGTGCCACAGGGGAGTGTTATGGGACCATTGCTTTTCACAATATATATAAATGACCTAGTAGATAGTGTCGGAAGTTCCATGAGGCTTTTCGCGGATGATACTGTAGTATACAGAGAAGTTGCAGAGTTAGAAAATTGTAGCGAAATGCAGGAAGATCTGCAGCGGATAGGCACTTGGTGCAGGGAGTGGCAACTGTCCCTTAAAATAGACAAATGTAATGTATTGCGAATACATAGAAAGAAGGATCCTTTATTGTATGATTATATGATAGCAGAACAAACACTGGTAGCAGTTACTTCTGTAAAATATCTGGGAGTATGCGTGCGGAACGAATTGAAGTGGAATGATCATATAAAATTAATTGTTGGTAAGGCGGGTACCAGGTTGAGATTCATTGGGAGAGTGCTTAGAAAATGTAGTCCATCAACAAAGGAGGTGGCTTACAAAACACTCGTTCGACCTATACTTGAGTATTGCTCATCAGTGTGGGATCCGTACCAGATCGGGTTGACGGAGGAGGTAGAGAAGATCCAAAGAAGAGCGGCGCGTTTCGTCACAGGGTCATTTGGTAATCGTGATAGCGTTACGGAGATGTTTAATAAACTCAAGTGGCAGACTCTGCAAGAAAGGCGCTCTGCATCACGGTGTAGCTTGCTCGCCATTTTTCGAGAGGGTGCGTTTCTGGATGAGGTATCGAATATATTGCTTCCCCCTACTTATACCTCCCGAGGAGATCACGAATGTAAAATTAGAGAGATTAGAGCGCGCACAGAGTCTTTCAGACAGTCGTTCTTCCCGCGAACCATACGCGACTGGAACAGGAAAGGGAGGTAATGACAGTGGCACGTAAAGTGCCCTCCGCCACACACCGTTGGGTGGCTTGCGCAGTATAAATGTAGATGTACATGTAGAAATATGCTATTAGAAGAAAGGAAGGCTGCAGTTTGACACTCCGCCGTCGACGAGTTGGTTACAGACGGAACTATGCTAACCGTACGTTATAATAGTTTTACAGTCCATATGAGGTACTACTTAGCGAGGAGGAAGTCGTCTTTCTGCTAAGGATTCCCACTTACTTTGTCTGAGTATCTACACAGTCTTGCCGTAGGGAATAAGGCGAGCGTCTTCACCCTTAGGAACGCACCTCTGAATTGTCTCGATCCCACACAGCGGACTAGTTGTCAAGAACAGTCGTGCATGTTACCTCCTTCGTATAATAAAGGCGAGTACACATAATTTACCCAATACTTGGAAATATTCCAACTGGATTGTTGCTGTTGGTTTCGTTTGTGAGTTTCGCTCCATATCTCTCTACAATGTTACGTATAGATATGTAATATATGTGACAGAATTCGTGGATTTACACTAAATGCGAACTCGTATGATCCAGTTTTTACACTATTCAAGCGGAATCTCTTGCACACTTTAAATAAGACCTGACGTTCATTACATTAAGTGGAAGATTTGATTGAATTTTCCCGAATTTCTGGTACTGTTAGAATATGAAAAATTAGTGCACACAATAACCAAGAGTGCAGCCAGCCCTATATCGCAGATGGCGTAAAGAGACAAAGAGAGAGAGAGAGACAGAGAGAGAGAGAGAGAAGGGTGAGGGTGGAGGAGATACAGGGTGCAACGGGTGTAAGTGCAGATTTTTCTATTGGTGACTGAAGACAGTGTACTGAACAACATTACATCAGAATTTACGTCATTTGCGGACTAAAAATTATAGACATTACACGTCGTATGTTTTTAGGTTGGTTAGTATGCCCAAGTGAATGTGGCGAAAGCGAGCCACTAAATCTTATTTTCCCCTGGGAAGCAGGTCAGGTGAAGTGTGGATGCGTGAACGCAACACGGTTAGTTTATAGCGACAGGCGTAGTCCACTTATTGGTGGCGTACGACCGTGAAGAAATCTTCAGGTCATGATATTTGTGATGTGTTTGTGTGAAGACACTTCAAGGCAGAGAAAAACAATCAGCTCACATGATGTGTGTACATGTTTAGGTACTAATATAAAAATATATGCATGTACATCCGTTACACCCTATAAACTATCCCCTCGGATTTCCTATGGAAATTTTGGGCTTTCTATTTGTTATGGATGAACACCTGCCAGCCAGCAGAACATAATGAGTTTTGAAACTGTCTGCCAGACAAGGACTCGAACTCAGGACCTGTGCTGTCCAGGCACGAAACACGACCCAGTAACAGAACTTAACTTCGTCAGTACTTTTTCTGTGCCCACCCCCCCCCCCCCCCAGACTTCTCAGAATCTAACTTATATACCTTGTGGGAATAGCACTCATGGAAGAAAGGGTATTAAGGAGCAGTAGCTTAGCCAGAGACTAGAGGATAGATTTCAGAGTGTATTTTCACTCTGCAGCGGTGTATGAGGTGATCTGAAACATCTTGCCAGATGAAAACGGTGTGCTGGCCCAAGATCTAGCGACTGAGCACTCCAGTTTTAATCTGCTGGGGAGTTTAAAATCACCGCGCAATCTGCTGAATAAGGACAATTCGTTCTGTATACTGGGTTCTATCAGAGAAATGCCGAAGGGACCACATTTTTACATCGCATGCTGTTACCATTATTAACCGACAGTGCGCACCAGCTGAATGGCTTTTGAAAATATAGGAAGGCAGAATCTACCTATTTGCCTGTGACAACGTTTTAAAAATATCGTTTGTGGAAAGAATGAACTACATCTATAGGACCCATTCTTCTGAAATCGATGATGAGTTTTGGAGAGTTTAGCGATTCTTAAGAAACGTTATTAAATTAAATCTTAGACTATGTTGTACGATTCTGCTATACATGCTCTAAAGAAAGAATATAATTAGTAATTCTGGTAGTTAAAACCGAACCGCGATACATGTATTCCACATTCTTATTATTCCTTAACCCTAGCAACACCAGCGCATTTTCCATAACGAGCGGTACAAAGGGGGTGGGGGTTACTTTCTGGCCACCATTAGAAGTTCTATAAACCAAAATTCGTTAATTGTTGTTGACGTAAATTAACAACATATTTTTAAAGAGGTACTGATGTGTAAGTAGGGCCCATAACCTGAGAATATCTCTTAACACACTCTTAGCGATATCAAGGCATCTACAACAACGAATTTTATGTCAATTTTTGTTGACTGTTAGTCACAACATAATTTTGAAAGAGATAATGGTGTATAAGTAGGATTCTTAACGTGAAAATATGTTTTTTGAAGCAATAATGATGTATAGTAAGACACTTAACCCGAAAATACTATCACATTCACTGCGGAAAGTGACATCTTCTACCAAGACTTAAATTTTTGTGTTAAATTTAACTGAAAAATTTAAAACATCTATGAAATCTGGTTGAATAATTCACTAAAAACAAAAATTTTTTAAAATAAATTTTAAAATGCAGTATTAAGTAACTGACTAGATTACAATGTGAGCATAAAATAACAGCCCCCCCCCCTTGATACTGCGAGGGTTAATGGCTTTACAGATAGAACAAAAGTTGTTGTTTACTCTTTTAAAAATTTCTAATTAGATAAGCGCAAAAGAAGGAGATTTAGTGTGCATACCGCGAAACAGAAGCTGTGTTAGCATTAAGATACGATTTCCTCCTACATGTGACGCTCAGATCAACAGAAAGAAAGATGAAGTAAACAAAAAACTCCAAAATAATCTTAAATTATAATTTCAATTTTCTGTCAAAACAAGCCTTTTTGCGTAAAAAAGAGGTTCGTTTTAGCCAGCGTCCTGAAACACAGGAGTTTTGTGGTATTGGAACAGAATCTCATTTTTTGAATGCGATTGTTGTGGACTAGAGTGAGTGCGGCGTGAGTAATGAAGCGCGGGAGATGCGATTTATCAACCGCCTCGGCGCACTCCGACCTCGTAAACAACATAAGCAAGTTCCTCGTTAAATTCAAGCCAAGCAGAAAAACACATCAGACCACACGCAAGCGTTCAGCAGGGGATTCATTCTTCCAGGCCGTGGGGAATGAGGAAAGCTCTACTCCCTCATCAACATACACAGTCATGAAAAACGAATTTTAATTCCCTGCAGAAGAGCTACCGCTTGCTGAGAATGCTGTAAACAGAACAGTCTGCAGTGACAACTGTCATAGGAGAGTGAGAAACGTAGACATTGCCAACTTTTCTCGGTATAAGAGAAAGGTAGCTGAAAGACCGAGAACGTTTCCACGTCTCTTTTTGTGTCTTCCTATTTGGATAGAAGAAGCCGCCGGATACATTAATGCGCAAACGGTAAGAACGGAGGTAACCTTCGAATAATGTGTCACGGCTAAGTAACATAGCTCCATGAAACTTGTACTATGCATAGGACGAACAGCTACAGCATAATGCAGAAGGTAAGTGAAAGGAATAAGCAATGAGGCAAACAGAAATGACACTTTTAGTCGAATACAATAAATTTATGATTGTCCCGTGGCATTAAAAACCAAGGGACACGGAACTTAGTAGTATGTGTGATCACCACACGCTCTGCAACTTGCTCTCGTGGTCGCCACAAAGTTCTAGTGGTAGGGCGTCTCATTCCTCCACCAGCGTGGTTCACAACTGCTGGATGGTCATTGTGTGTTAACGTGCTGCAATACGTATCCTCATCGTGTCCCACACGTATTCGATGGGATTTAAGTTGGGGGAACTGGTAGGCCAGACCATTCACTGAATGTGCTCTCGTTCAAAGGGCTCCTCCACGTGCGCTCTTCAATGCTGACGCGTACTATCCTCCATAAAAATGACGTCAGGTCAGAATGTATCCCTGAAAAGACGCACCTGAGGAAGGAGTACAGTGGCACAATAACTCTGATCGGTGAGTGTACCATGTTCAAAGATTTGGAGGTCAGTACACCGGTGCAACATTACGCCTCCCCATATCAGAACACGTCATCACCAAAACGATCACTTTCGTCAGTGTTCGTGGGTGCATTACGTGATCCCATCTAACACCATATGCGGGGACGTCCAGCTTTATCGTACATGATCGTTTAGGTGGTCCAGCTATAATGGTGTGGGAAGGCATGATGTTCCATGAATGTAGTGACTTCCAAATATTTTAACACGGAACAGTCACAGGTCCTGTCTCATGTGCGTCTTTTCAGGAGTGCATTAGGCTCTAACCTCATGCTTATGGATGGCACTACGAGACCGCATCGAACAGCACAGTGAAGGATTTCTTGGAACGAGAAGATATTCGACGAACTGTCTGGTCTACCCGCTACCCGACATAAAACCCGTCCAACGTGTGGGATGGAGTTGGGGAACGCATTGCAGGCCGTCCACAAGCAACAACGACCATCCACTAATTGTCAGTCGCGTTGGTGGAGGAATGGAACGCCTTACAACAAGAGCTCCATGCCAGACTTGTCGTCGGTATGGTAGCACGTTACGCTGGCATGCACTGTCGTCCATGATGATCACATACCCTATTTAAGAGCCATGTCCCGTCTTCAGTAATGTCCAGGGAGCCTCATAAATAGCACTGATTTCAGAATAATTATTGTCTTTGAATAAAATTGTGATTTTTGTACGTGTCATTTGCGAATTTCTTTCAGTTACTTTCTGTAGAATACTGTAGCATTTCTTTTCATGTATGGTAAAAGTTTCATTGAGGTATGTTTCTTGACAGTGGCATATCATGCGAAAGTTACTTTCGTCCTTAAGTTCTGCACACTAGCGTATATTTTGTGCAGGAAATGGTAGGCTGTCTCTCTCTCTCTCTCTCTCTCTCACTCACTCACTCACTCACACACACACACACACACACACACACACACACACACATACTTTGTGATCAGAAGTATCCTGACACCTGGCTGAAAATGACTTACAAGCTCGTGGCGCACTCCATCGGTAAGGCTGGAATTCAGTATGGTGTCGGCCCACCCTTAGCCTTCATGGCAGTTTCCACTCTCGCAGGCATACGTTCAATCAGGTGCTGGAAGGTTTCTTGGGGAATGGCAGCCCATTCCTCACGGAGTGCTGCACTGAGAAGAGGTATCTATGTCGGTTGGTGAGGCCTGACACGAAGTCGGCGTACCAAAACATCTTAAAGGTGTTCTATAGGATTCAGGTCAGGTCTCTGTGCAGGTCATTCCATTACATGGATGTTATTGTCGTGTAATCACTCCGCCAGAGGCCGTGCATTATGAGCAGGTGGTCAATCGTGTTGAAAGATGCAGTCGCCAATCCCGAATTGCTCTTCAACAGTGGGAAGCAAGAAGGTGCTTAAAACATCAATGTAGGCATGTGCTGAGATAGTGCCACGCAAAACAATACCATCGGTTGCCACATTGTGTACCATGATTCGTCACTCCACACAACGTTTTTCCACTGTTCAATCGTCCAATGTTAACGTTCCTTACACCAAGCGAGGCGTTGTTTGGCATTTACCGGCGTGATGTGTAGCTTATGACCAGCCTCTCGACCATGATATCCAAGTTTCCTCACCTCCCGCCTAACAGTCATAGTACTTGTAGTGGATCCTGATGCAGTTTGGAATTCCTGTGTGATGGTGTGGATAGATGTCTGCCTATTACACATTACGACCCTCTTCAACTGTCGGCGGTCTCTGTCAATCAACAGACGAGGTCTGTCTGTACGCACTTTTGTGCTGTACGTGTCCCTTCACGTTTCTTCTTCAGTATCACATCGGAAACAGTGGACTAGGGATTTTTAGAAGTGTGGAAATCTTGCGTACAGACATATGACCAAGTGACACCCAGTCACCTGACCACGTTCGAAGTCCGTGAGTTCCTGCTCTTTCACGATGTATAATGACTACTGAGGTTGGTGATATGGAGTACCTGCCAGTAGGTGGCAGCAAAATGCACCTAATATGAAAAACTTATGTTTTTGTCGGTGTCCGGATACTTTTGATCACATAGTATACAAGTGTTTCCGAGTTGCGATCAGTGAGTAACAGGCATAATATGTCAAAGTATATCTGCTAACATTACAATGCATGCAGTGAAGATCATAAGGCCGTTGTATATTGGTGACACCCCACAATGTTCACATTAGTGGAACTCTCTTGTTTCACTGTTATTGTAGTTAGAAGGGAGTGAGGTGAAGGTTCAAAGTGACTGACGACTGACATCTAGAGAAGTTCTATTGTGACAGGTTTAGAGTCATAATTACATACTTACATACCACACACATACATGTTGCAGAAAGGGAACATTCTGTGACACTACAAAGTTATAGTTTTCCAGACTGTGAAGATGTCGTAGTTAGTATAAAAGTAGTAGTTATGTATTTTATGACAAATAGGCTCAAATGAATAACGACACAAAAGGAAGAACCATAGCAACGGAAAGTGTCAAAACTGTTGTTGTTGTTGTCCTCTTCAGTCAATTGTTGTTCTTTATGGTGTAGCTCTGAACGATATTCTTAACTGCATCATTTTCTCCGTCCTGTACATCTACGGCAACTCACATTCATTTTAATCTGCTTTTGTATTCAAGCCTTGGTCTTTTTGTAGAATTTTAACCATTCATACTTCCCTCCATTACCAAATTAACTATCCCTTTGTCGTAAAGCACTTATCTCGTCGATGCAGTACCTCTTTTTCAGTTGCACGGTCTATTCCTCTAATATTTAGTGTCCTTCTGTTAAACCACATTTCAAAAGTTTCTATTCCGTTCTTTTCTGGATGCTTTATTGTCCACGTCGCGCTTCTTTCAGAGAAAACTTACGAGTATTTTAATTTATATTTGATAATACTTCATTTTTCAAACCAAATTCCATTGATATGGTGAGTCTATATTTTTCATAACCTTTACTTCTGCCGTCGTCAGTTATTTTGCTGTCAAAATAACAAGGCGCGACTACGATGCTGGTATATACGCACCAACGTATAGATAAGGGATTACAGTGACCTTCGAACAGAAACTTTTTGATCGCCCAGTATATCTAAAACTATCACACAAATCCACAGTGTACATCCATGAATTTGAGCGGTATAAGTGGTAATACGTAGTAAGACGTTAAAAGCACAAAGAAAGAACAGAGTCCACTGCCCTGGGCATTGCACAGATCAACAACGACAGTAATTCGTATAGCTTTGGATCTACAGAAAACTTTCCAAGTCTTTTCAGGGGGTACTGTCTCTGTATTCGGCTGTTAGATCTACTGATGATGGTGTCCAATGGTCTTCCAAGGATTTTATTCACCTCTCCAGTCGAAATGTGTGTAGTTCTTTGAAGTCTACAGTAGGGCGCCACTCTGCAAACAATGCAGTTTGGGTCTCCTTGTAGCTTTCCAGTTCTCTTCCCATTACTGATTGTGCGATGCCAGCCAATTAATAAAACTTAACCGTTGGGGTTGGTCTGCGGCAGTCAGCTAACAATTTTTATCTTTCATCGAAATCACAGACAACATTTCTGGTGCGTGAAAATTCTCTTAAACATTTAGACGACAGTGCAGCAATAAATTGCATCTATTAGTAGCAGACGAAAATAACTGTAACGGCTACACTGAATAACAAAATGTTATCGTTACATACATACAGGATGTAATGGGTATAAGTGCAGATATTTTTATATGTTGTATCTTACTGTGTGCACATACCAGTGTGTCGGTTGTTTTAGCTCTGCATAGAACAGTTTTCCACAAACACGCCACAAACCTTATTGTCTGACGTTTTCTCCAAGGTCATATCTGCACCGCTAAGTGGACTACGCCTGTCAGTATAGACTAACCGTTTTGCATCCGCGTGTCCACATTTCAACACCTGAAATGCAGCCCAGGGTAAAATACTCTTTGATGACTTGCTCTTGCCATATGTACTTGGAGGTAATAACCAATCTAAAAACATACGACTTGTAATAGCTACATTTATTAGTCTTCAAATGACTTAAATACTGATGTACTGTTGCTCAGCACACCGTAATAAGCCACCAATAGAAATACCTGCACTTATACCCATAACACAGAATTTTTTGCAGTACAAATGTTTGCAATTAACAGCCTGCTCCATAAAGAATAAAATAATATATTATGAACTAGAATAAGCAACAGTCGAATAAGTCCCTCGCGTTTTTCTCGTGTAATGAACTTCGCGATTTGCAACATCGTTTGTGTAGTGGGTTGGATGGAAAAAAAGCGGCAGGAAGAAGCAGCTGAGAAAGAGAGAGTAAGCAGAGTCCCTGGCCGGTTCTTCGTCAGAATTGCGGAGAGCTCGCCGCCAGCCTGCAGCCGTCTGCCTCATTTCAAGCGTCTCGCGCCAGTGTTTCCTTTGTGCAGAAGACTGCGGGTAATTGCTTTCGCAACGAGAGACACAATCTTCTCCTGATAACTTTTTCTTCCCTAGTGATACCTTACTCCATTGACAGATTCGCCTTCCTTCTAATAAAACACATACCTACCGTCTTACGAAAAAATGGTGTCAATAAAATATCAGTGTATTCGCAACTAATGAAAAGCAAACGGAAAGAAAGCAACTCTGCGGAAAATTACATTTATTGAATTCGAAGCCGAAACAAAGAGCCACGAGGAACCGGAGGGTCATGAATGGGGGCTATCGGTAACATTCATCTGCCCAGTTTATTGGCATCGAAACGAAACAGAGCTCGATTTCATTCGCAAAGGCAAATAAATGCAGACTGAAACCACTTTACATAATAGCTAGCGTCAGAGGCTCCATTCCGTCTTTTTGTGTTTACTGCGTGTAGCACATAAATTCCATCTTTTACAATACATTACGTGTCCGCAGGCCACTACCCGCGATGAATGTCATATTTCGCTCCCACCTTCATTTCTTTGCATCACACGTGGTTGGTGTTGTGATGCAAGAAGTATCTCAATAAGTACAATCCTATTTGAGGTACTGAAAAAAGAGCAGGGTGTTTTTCCGAGGAGAGAACGGTCATACTGCACTACTTTAACACTACTCCGCAGATTAAGATTCAACCATGAGCCTTACATTTACTTTTACATCTACGAATACATATAAATTCTGCAAGCCACTGTATATTGGGTGGTGAAGGGTTTCATTCGTGTACAGAGCAAGGTAATTACATGAATCTATGCCTCAGTACGTTCCCTAATATCAGTCATTTTATTCACAATGTCCCTACGCGAGATATATGTCGGTGGCAGTAAGCCTGTCACACAGCCGTCCCCGTATATCGCTTCACTAAAGTATAAAATTTACAGACTTTCGTGAGGAAAACGTAGCCTTTTTCTTCAAATACTACACCTTTAAATTCTCCGAGAATCTGTGATACACTTTCGAATGGGATATACCTGTTAAGGTATCACGCTTCATATTTATACGGACTAAAAATGGCTCTGAGCACTATGGGACTTAACTTCTGAGGACATCAGTCCCCTAGAATTTAGAACTACTTAAACCTACCTAACCTAAGGAATCACACACATACATGCCCGAGGCAGGATTCGAACCTGCGACCGTAGTAGTTGAGCGGGTATAGACTGTAGCGCCTAGAACCGCTCGGCGACTCCGGCCGGCTTATAAGGACTCCGAAAGCTGGAACAGAACTCTAGAATTGGTCCTACTACCGTCTTGTATACAACTGCCTTTACAGATGCACGGCAGTTTCCCAGAACCGTTTCAACAAACATAAGTTTTCTATTCACCTTCACTGCTACTGATTTCACACCTTCGTCCAAATTTACGGCGCTTCAGAGTATTTTCCTTTTTCCTGTCCTTGATCCCGTATATTCACGGGGTCGGTATGTTAGTTTTTTGATTTGACAATATTAGTGGCAGAGAGGTGCGGAATGCCGTTCCTGACGCCACCCCTTTTCGTTCCGGGACGGAACTTTTGTACCCCAAGTGTCTGCGTCTAGTGTTATCCCATGTGAAAGTGTGCGAAGGTTTTCTAAATTCTTGCAAATCGTGTAACTGAGGCGGAACGTGGCTAACAGCCCGGCATCACCTGTTCGGAAGTGAGAGACATCCCAAAAGCCACACCCAGATTGGCAGCCACACGTGCCTTCGTAGCTAATCCGCCGGGGTAATCCGATTCGATTCGATTGTATATTTTGCTTATTTTTTCATAGTTCCACACAACTTCTTCCTGTTTTCTCGATTGATCTGTGTTCAGTTATTGAAGGCCTATCCACTGTGCCAGCTTATACCTAAATCTGAGGGGAGTGCGATGGGGAGGTTCCCTTGTGAGGTCGGTGATATGGAGTACTGGCAGTAGGTGGCAGCACAGTGCACCTAATATGAAAAGCGTATGTCTTTGGTGGTGTCCGGATACTTTTGATTACATAGTGTATATGATGCCTCCGGGCCATGTTGTAATGAAGAACATCAGCACAGTTCACCGTAACTGCTCCTTGATTGACGCGTACTGTATTTTCCCGTTCCTTCAACTGTTGCTTGTTGCAGAAACAGCCCAATCTGACGCATTAGTCATGCTGACCTCACGCCATGTCACTTTCAGCTTTTTTTGGACAACTGGGGGACTTACAGCAACATTATCTCGCACTTTCATTCATTTCCACGGAGCATTTAATGTATTATGGTAGTTTCTCTATTTCGATCTTAAGTTCTGCATAGCAATAGATACAGGCCGATCCAGAACTCAACGGAGAAACTTTCAGATATGGACGCAATGGAAGCATTTTTTTCAATTGTTCAAGTTAGTTGTTTGTGTTGCACGAAGAGCCGTTAGTGACAGCAGTTTGTATACCTCTTCCTGCCCAGCGCGCTATTGACCGTGGCAAGACAGCGTAGCGCCGCATTGTGCTAATATTCGGAGTTACACAAGCGAATATGAAGCACCTACACCGTAGAAAAAATGTCAAGTATCACTGATGTTTTGAGTTAGAGGCAGTTCGTATCGACAGCTAAACTAGCTAAACAGTTACACATGTAATTCTTACAAAGGTGACTATCAGAGGAGAATAAATCAAGGCAGTGTTTGATGTTAAATTACATTTTTGAATACTGTGTATTTTAGTAACAATGAAACAGTTCCTTGTTTATTTCCCACAGTCGTTACAGTAAAGCGGAGTGTCATTTGAATGACGAAAACGAACATTTTCCTTACATTAGGCACACCTGATGAAAGAAAATGTAATGCTTTCAGACATGTCACAGTAATTATTAGTTTTATTTAGACAGAATTGCAATGGAGTAAGTAATGGTCCTGGACGTTGCTCTGATTTTTGTACTGCATACAGAGCATACTTAAAGCAAGTCAAAAAATGTGCCAATATAGACTGATAATGCACAAATAATTCTTCACACACTGTCAAGCACTTTACGCATGTATAGGGTAATAACAGTCCTATTACACTTCCATGGGGAACGCTGACAATACTCTTGTCTCTGATGAGTCTGGGAACCTATTCCACAAGCTCGTACGTTCGTTAACAGTCTGCTGTGGGTCACCGCGTTACAAGCTTTCTGAACATTTAGGAATATGGAATCTGCCGGTTTCCCTTCATCCATGGAGTGCAGGGCATCGGTTCCGCACTTACGTTTAGTGAAAAAAATACGAGCTTACGGAATATCGGACCAGGTTTGTGATAGGATTCAGGATTTCCTAGAAGAAAGAACACAACATGTCATTCTTAACGGTTCAAAATCTGCAGATGTAGAGGTAATTTCGGGAGTACCGCAAGGAAGCGTGATAGGACCTTTATTGTTTACAATATACATAAATGACTTAGTTGACAACATCGGTAGCTCCGTGAGGCTATTTGCAGATGACACGGTTGTCTACAAGAAAGTAGCAACATCAGAAGACTCGTACGTACTCCAGGAAGACCTGCAGAGGATTAATGAATGGTGCGACAGCTGGCAGCTTTCCCTAAACGTAGATAAATTTAATATAATGCGCATACATAGGGGCAGAAATCCATTCCAGTACGATTATGCCATAGGTGGTAAATCATTGGAAGCGGTAACGACCGTAAAATACTTAGGAGTTACTATCCGGAGCGATCTGAAGTGGAATGATCACATAAAACAAATAGTGGGAAAAGCAGGCGCCAGGTTGAGATTCATAGGAAGAATTCTAAGAAAATGTGACTCATCGACGAAAGAAGTAGCTTACAAAACGCTTGTTCGTCCGATTCTTGAGTATTGCTCATCAGTATGGGACCCTTACCAGGTTGGATTAATAGAAGAGATAGACATGATCCAGCGAAAAGCAGCGCGATTCGTCATGGGGACATTTAGTCAGCGCGAGAGCGTTACGGAGATGCTGAACAAGCTCCAGTGGCGGACACTTCAAGAAAGGCGTTACGCAATACGGAGAGGTTTATTATCGAAATTACGAGAGAGCATATTCCGGGAAGAGATGGGCAACATATTACTACCGCCCACATATATCTCGCGTAATGATCACAACGAAAAGATCCGAGAAATTAGAGCAAATACGGAGACTTACAAGCAGTCGTTCTTCCCACGCACAATTCGTGAATGTAACAGGGAAGGGGGGATCAGATAGTGGTACAATAAGTACCCTCCGCCACACACCGTAAGGTGGCTCGCGGAGTATAGATGTAGATGTAGATGTAGAAAAAAGGTGAAGCTTATTTTCGTACGAGCGATGATTTCTAAACCCGTGCTGGTTTGTTCAAAATGTTCAAATGTGCGTGAAATCTTATGGGACTTAACTGCTAAGGTCATCAGTCCCTAAGCTTACACACTACTTAACCTAAATCATCCTAAGGACAAACACATACACCCATGCCCGAGGGAGGACTCGAACCTCCGCCGGGACCAGCCGCACAGTCCATGACTGCTGGTTTGTGAACAGAAGTATTTCTCTCCCAGTGAAATTTATTATATTGAAACTGAGAATACGTTCAAGAATTGTGCTGCAATCCGATGTCAAGGATGTTGGTCTGTAAGTTTTCGGGTCCATTCTTTCCCCCTTCCTGTATACAAAACTTAACCTGTGCTTTCTTCGAGTCGTTTGGGACTTTGCGTTGGACCAGAGATAACCGATAGATGGAAGCTAAGTAAGGGGCCAGAGACGTAGAATACTGCCTGCAAAATCGAGTTGGGAGTCAATTAGGATCTGCTGACTTATTCGTTTCCTACTCTTACAGTTACTTCTCATCGCCAGGGATGCCTGTTTCTATGTCCTCCATACTGGAGTCTCTTTGACGGTAAACGGTGGTATGTCTGTACGATGTTCCTGCGTGTAAGATTTTTTTAAAATGCAAAACTTAAAACTTTAACATTCGTTTTGCTGTCTTGTTTTGCACGACCAGACTTGTCGACTCGATAGAAGCCTCCGGTGCGCTTTGTGATTATACGTAGGACCAGAATGATCGCGTTCTCGGCAAGATTCTTCCTTATGCTGTGTTGTACGTACGCATCACATACGTCTCCAGAGCGCTGTTTACAATCAGTTTACACTTCGCCCATAATTCCTCTTCGTTCATCATATTGGAACTAAATGATGTCCAGTCACTGTCTACATAGGATGCTAACAACTGCTTACCTTGTCTTCCTGACATAAAGACTCTCCTAGACTTCTTAATGGATTTATTGACCTTAGTTACCATCGTCGATATAATGGCATTGCGGTGACTAATCCCCGTCTCTCTACTGACATTGTCGATATGGTCAGGTCTGTTTGCAGCTACAAGGTTACAGTATTTCTATTTCGTGTGGGTTGTCTAAATGGCGGCTGGAGATAGTTTTCGGTAAATGTGTTCAGAACTACTTAACAAGACTGTCTGTCTGTACCACTTGCAACGAATCCACAGACGTCCCAGACTAACTCCGTAGATTAAAGTCGCCTTCAACTAGTAAAGCATGATCTGGATATTTTCGCTTTACTTGAGCATAGGCTTTCCTTGAGTGTTTTACAAGTGTTACGGCGGAGTCAAATGATCGGTAAAAACTTTCGATGATTAACTTGAGTTTACCTAGCCTGGTTACTCGTTTCCAGATTCGAGCTGAAAGTCAACGGAGATAATACACTCCTGGAAATTGAAATAAGAACACCGTGAATTCATTGTCCCAGGAAGGGGAAACTTTATTGACACATTCCTGGGGTCAGATACATCACATGATCACACTGACAGAACCACAGGCACATAGACACAGGCAACAGAGCATGCACAATGTCGGCATTAGTACAGTGTATATCCACCTTTCGCAGCAATGCAGGCTGCTATTCTCCCATGGAGACGATCGTAGAGATGCTGGATGTAGTCCTGTGGAACGGCTTGCCATGCCATTTCCACCTGGCGCCTCAGTTGGACCAGCGTTCGTGCTGGACGTGCAGACCGCGTGAGACGACGCTTCATCCAGTCCCAAACATGCTCAATGGGGGACAGATCCGGAGATCTTGCTGGCCAGGGTAGTTGACTTACACCTTCTAGAGCACGTTGGGTGGCACGGGAGACATGCGGACGTGCATTGTCCTGTTGGAACAGCAAGTTCCCTTGCCGGCCTAGGAATGGTAGAACGATGGGTTCGATGACGGTTTGGATGTACCGTGCACTATTCAGTGTCCCCTCGACGATCACCAGTGGTGTACGGCCAGTGTAGGAGATCGCTCCCCACACCATGATGCCGGGTGTTGGCCCTGTGTGCCTCGGTCGTATGCAGTCCTGATTGTGGCGCTCACCTGCACGACGCCAAACACGCATACGACCATCATTGGCACCAAGGCAGAGGCGACTCTCATCGCTGAAGACGACACGTCTCCATTCGCCCCTCCATTCACGCCTGTCGCGACACCACTGGAGCGCCGGCCGAAGTGGCCGCGCGGTTCTGGCGCTGCAGTCTGGAACCGCGAGACCGCTACGGTCGCAGGTTCGAATCCTGCCTCGGGCATGGATGTGTGTGATGTCCTTAGGTTAGTTAGGTTTAACTAGTTCTAAGTTCTAGGGGACTAATGACCTCAGCAGTTGAGTCCCATAGTGCTCAGAGCCATTTTTGACACCACTGGAGGCGGGCTGCACGATGTTGGGGCGTGAGCGGAAGACGGCCTAACGGTGTGCGGGACCATAGCCCAGCTTCATGGAGACGGTTGCGAATGGTCCTCGCCGATACCCCAGGAGCAACAGTGTCCCTAATTTGCTGGGAAGTGGCGGTGCGGTCCCCTACGGCACTGCGTTGGATCCTACGGTCTCAGCGTGCATCCGTGCGTCGCTGCGGTCCGGTCCCAGGTCGACGGGCACGTGCACCTTCCGCCGACCACTGGCGACAACATCGATGTACTGTGGAGACCTCACGCCCCACGTGTTGAGCAATTCGGCGGTACGTCCACCCGGCCTCCCGCATGCCCACTATACGCCCTCGCTCAAAGTCCGTCAACTGCACATACGGTTCACGTCCACGCTGTCGCGGCATGCTACCAGTGTTAAAGACTGCGATGGAGCTCCGTATGCCACGGCAAACTGGCTGACACTGACGGCGGCGGTGCACAAATGCTGCGCAGCTAGCGCCATTCGACGGCCAACACCGCGGTTCCTGGTGTGTCCGCTGTGCCGTGCGTGTGATCATTGCTTGTACAGCCCTCTCGCAGTGTCCGGAGCAAGTATGGTGGGTCTGACACACCGGTGTCAATGTGTTCTTTTTTCCATTTCCAGGAGTGTATTTTGTTGACTGCAATGAACGCTCCCTCTCCTTTGGCGTCTAACCTGTCTTTCTGATATAATGCCATGCCTCGTTAAATATTTCGGAGCTTTCAACTTCGCGTTTCATCCAGCACTCGGTTCCGAGATTAATTTGAGCACAGAAACTTTCGTGGAGGGTAGCAAATTCAGGAAATTGGTTATGAATGCTTCGGAAATTTATTTTTAAAATTTTGACAGCCGAAGTGATTTTACTTTGTACGGGACCTGATTTCAGTCTCTGCTATGATTTCACACCTTCGTCCAAATTTACGGCGCTTCAGAGTATTTTCCTTTTTCCTGTCCTTGATCCCGTATATTCACGGGGTCGGTATGTTAGTTTTTTGATTTGACAATATTAGTGGCAGAGAGTTGCGGAATGCCGTTCCTGACGCCACCCCTTTTGCTGTTGTAAGGGCCCACCTGCTTAGGGGTGCAGCCGAAGGTCGAGTTTATGCCCTCCCAGGAGCAGGACGCCAGACGCCGCCAGCCAGACGAGATGCTGGGATTCGTTCCCATATGTCTCCACTGCCGACGCACGCCACGTCAGACCGTCACCCCGTCTGCTAACAGCCTAGCTACGTCAAAGCGCTGCGCAAGCATCTGGGTGATCGCCGCACAGCGGCCGGCTGGTGTAGGATGACATAATGAGTTTACTCGTACGCTAAGGAAACAAAAACCGAGAATAAACTACGCGATGCTACTGGATGGTCACAGAAACAATGAATGCTGAATGTGATTACAAACACTGGTAGTTACGGTAATAACCAACAACTGGTTTTTCACACGTCTTTTAAGATGAACTTTAGAATCAGATTCTAAAATCACCGCTGTATAACAACACACACTAACGAGTTTATACCTGCAACGGACGCAGCCACAATGAGAGAGCGCCTCCTATTTTGTTCCCTCTTCGAAGGCAGCGCTGCATTTACGCACCTTGATGTGTTTATAGGGTCTCTCATTTCGCAGAATGAAGTATACACCCTAAAATACCCTTTACATATGCACACTAGGAAACTGAGAAGGCTTTAAAAATATTTTTAAACGTAATTTTGTCGTCTGTCAGACAAGAGGAGCAAAATAATAATGTATAGCTACGTAGAAATTCATTTTTGAATAGAGTCTGAGCAAAAATGAGCTCTAAAAACGTTACTTAACACTTACAATCTAATCTCAGTTGTATACTTTCTCAACAGAACTATTTAGGACAAAAATTTTGTATATAAAAAAATAATCAACAAACTAATAAACAGTCTTCTGCGTCAGTCACTTATTTATTTTGTCAGTATGCGTTTCGATGGTTCACAAAATCACCTTCAGGTAGAGAATTGTTTATTTACATCGATGGTGTTAGTGAAGAGCACAGACGCCAAGGGCAATATAGGTAATGTTGCGTCTTTTGCCAGTTATAAAAAATGTTTTTTAGAAAGGTTTTAGGGTTAAAAAGCATGCATCCGTGACAGTAAATTGTACTTACAGGGACAGGAGAGTAGACTCAAATATTCTAACGTAGAACTCCACTCATTGCACCAACTATGCAGCACGACTTGTCAGTAATCAATGACGGCGCTTATCGCGCATATCATTACAGTGTTCCAAGACTGTCTTTCTTTTATTCGCGTATCTACCGCAAATAAGCACGAGACGGAATTTTGGTACGGAATTCTTCGTAATGTTAATATGCAAGTATTTGTATTGTGTTGCACAAGTTTTGATTCATCCTGTTAAAAGTAATAGATGTAAATTTTAACTTCAATGAATTTCAAATCAGTTTTCTCTCTGGCTTCAACATCTACTTCGCAAAGAAAGCTGTGACATATGCCAGTAATGGTGTAGCTCGGAGTCCTTGAAAACCAAAAGGCATTAAAGTAACGTACAGTAGAAAGAGAGAAATACACAAGGTGGTCTGGACAAGCACACATGTGTAAGTGCTTTCGTATTATATAAGCTATTGTTCTTCATTGACAAGAGTTACGAAGTACAAGTTTTTTTATTTTTTATGTCATGAATTAATAATTGACAAAATAACGTGAAACAGTACGGAACATGGTTAGAAGGGAAACTGAGAAATCAAGAAAAGAATTATATGGTCGAGTAATTAAAGGCAATGACTGAACGGTCCATGACAACCACTTAAAAATAACGGAAAAACTCGACACGCTAAGCACAAAGGTAAAACCGTTTCAGTACATGCGGCGCTTCAGACAGCAAGGTGTAGATTAGACACATGCGAAAAAAGGCCCGACCTCAGAAGTTCGTAGAAGTGTAACGTGGGTTGATCATGTCACATTAGCACCAAATTTCGTAATATTTCTGCACAGCGCCACCGTGGACTTGTCACTCGATGGGAAGGTCTTCTTACATCTCTTCTTACACGCATTTCACTCTTTATTCTGGTGCATCTCGATAGAGGTCAAAATCGCTCACCCAGTGTTAATAAGGGTGGCCGAGGAAAGCATTTCAGACCCACCGCTGCACAGTATCGAAACGATTAGGCCTCAGGGCCTGGTATAAAGTGCAGAGTAAAGTCAGATCTTTCAGAAATAAATAGTTAATATATAAAATTATTATTATCCAAGGAAATTTGATTTGTATGGTCTATTTAATCTTTTCAGACAACAGGCTGTAATTATGAATGGTAAGTAATAAGTAACCCTCTATCCTTAAGTCGTAGATTCCCACATATTTTGAAGCCGAAAATGACTGTTCGCAGTGTGACGAGCAACAGGAAGTCGTTCTTAACAACCTTTGACACTACTGACATCACTGGACAATCCAAATTTTCTCTGACCACACTGTGGGCCTGCAACCGCACTAAACGTGATCGCAACCCTTTTGCGAGGAGCTCGATTGCAGTTTTTGCTCCAGTGTACGGGGTGAAACAACTAGAGACCGTTCAAAAGTATTCGATGAAATCCGAATGTGATCCGAAGCAGCAAAGGATATTTATGCTTTTTCAGCCCTCCAGTTGTGTGCCATCCTGGAGCGTGATCACGGAGGAAGGGGGTGGGATGCGACCAGATGTAGTTGAAAGTAGGTCGAAGCAGAATATTAGCTTAAAGAAAAAGGACAGGTCGGGATCAAAACAGAATAGGAAAAGAAGAATTCTGCTTATAGGCAGCAGTCATGGAAGGGGTGTGGGCCAGCAGCTTCAGGAGAAATTAGGTGCAGGGTACCAAGTCGCAAGTTTTATGAAACCAAGTGCTACCCTTAGCCAGGTGTCAGAAAACTTAGGTCAGCTATGCAGGTAATTATAATTGATTGGGGGAGCAGGAAACAGCCTGGCTACGAATCCTAGATGCAGTATGAGGAGTGACTTGGATAAAATAGGAGCAGAAACTGAGCACACAAATGTGGGGTTTGTGAAGGTCTCTCAGTGCCATGATCAGCCCTGGGTAAACGCTGCTGTAAGGCATGTTAACACTGAGCTGAACAGGATGCTCCAGATACTAGCAAAATCTCACATAAGTGTGGTTCCAGCAAATGCTATTGACAGATGGGGATACACTACAATGGCCTGCACCTGAATAGCATGGGGGAAAATAAGTTAGCTTCTCTATTATCAGAAACTGTAAGGGGGTCCACAGTCACACAAGGGATAATCCCTGTGGTTAATGGGTCCAGGTAGACAGATTTTTTAGGTTAAAGCCAAAATACAGACAGATGACAATCGAGATAAATGGAATAAAAGAAAGTTCATGTACAGTAAATAGGGGTAAAGCTAAGGGCAGTATCAACTTACTTCATCAAAATATCAGGGGAGTAAAAAGTAAAGAAGATGAGCTATTAGTGTGTTTAGATGATCTCAAAAATAAGAATGAGACTGATATA
This sequence comes from Schistocerca nitens, assembly GCF_023898315.1. NCBI lineage: Eukaryota > Metazoa > Arthropoda > Insecta > Orthoptera > Acrididae > Schistocerca > Schistocerca nitens. The sequence continues at coordinate 915,815,288 of NC_064616.1, forward strand.
CTCTGTCTCTCTGAACACGATGTAACTGTGGGCATGGATAGTGTCAGTATAAGTGGGTATAATTTAGCATCTTACACTTGTAGATCTAGGATGGATAAAGGAGGAGTTTTCATAAATCAAGAGTATAAATGCAAAACTGAAAAAAATAAGGAAATTTTGTGTTGATCAGCACTTTGAGGTTTGTGCATGTGAACTTCAGCTAGATAATGTAGTACTGATATTAGCAACAGTGTACAGGTCCCCATTAGGAGACTGGGAACTGTTCATAAAAAGTTTGACTCCCTATTGTGCTGTCTGCCAGACAAAAAGGAGAAGTTATTAATCTGTGGTGATTTCAATGTAAGCTTTCTAAGTAATTCTGATAGGAAAAATGAACTAAAAGTGTTATTAACAACATATAACTTAGAATCAGTGATCAATTTCCCTACACGTACAGCTCAAGACAGTGCACGCTAACAGATAATGTATTTGTACAGAAAGAGGATGTAAAAAAAACATATGCTTTCCCTGTGGTAAATGGATTGTCAGACCATGATGCACAACTGATTAACTTACAAAACCTAACAGGGTGTACAGTTCGTAAACCATTAAGTAAAAGTGTGAGGTTGCTGAACCTGATATCTATACAGCACTTAAGAGAAAGCTTAAGAAATGTTAATTGGGGAGATGTATATAATGAACCAAATGCTAATGATAAATGCAACATATTTCTTGATACATTTATATCCCTTTTTGAACATTGTTTCCCAAAGAAAACTACTAAATGTAACACCACACACTTCTCAAAAAAACCTTGGATCACTACAGGTATTAAAGTGTCTTCACAAAGAGAAAGAAAACTGTATGAACAGCAAGAACTAGTAAAGATCCAGAAGTAGTTTTACACTATAAAAATTATTGTAACATACTGAGAAAAGTTGTAAGGAAATCAAGAAATATGTATGTTAGAGGAGAAATTAACAATTCTGGCAATAAAATAAAATCAATATGAAAGGTTGTTAGAAGGGAGACAGGAAAAGCAACCACTGGGGTAGGTCGTATTACTATTAAAGAGAACGAGACAATCCTAACTAACAGTACACAGTAGATAATGTATTTAATAACCATTTCTTAGTGTAGGAGAAGAAAATGGTGAGAACATTTCAAAAGAAAAAGACAGGTAGTACATGGAAGAGTCTGTTTTGGAAAAAATTTTGTCAGATTAAGTTTCACCTAACAACCTCTTCTGAAATAAGTAAAATTATTAAGTCTTTGAAAAATAAATGTTCTGCTGGAGTAGATGACATCTCTAATAAGATATTAAAACAATGTGGAGCAATTACAGCTGGTGTTCTGAGTCACATATGTAATGCATCACTAACTCAAGGTATTGTCTCAGACAGGTTAAAATATGCCATTGTCAGGCCTCTCTAAAAAAAGGGGGACACCACAGATTTCAATAATTATCGAGCAGTATCCTCGGTTACAGCATTTTCAAAAATCTTCGAGAAAGTAATTTACTCACGAGTGGTTAGCCATCTCAACAGTAATATGATACTTAGTAAATAACAGTTTGGATTTCAAAAATGCTGTTCCACTGAGTCAGCAATATACAGTTTCACTGTCCACATAATAGAGTCTTTAAATAGTAAAATGTCACCAATAGGAATTTTCTGTGACTTGTCCAAAGCATTTGATTGTGCGAACCATGACATTATGTTACAGAAATTACAAATCTACGGTATAAATGGAATAGTACATGAGTGGTTCATACTTACAGAACAGGAAGCAAAAAGTTTCCCTATATGGGTCAAGTGATTTAAATAAGTTTGCCACTTCATCTAACTGGGGTGAAATCACATTAGGTGTTCCACAGGGTTAAATCATGGGTCCCCTTCTGTTCTTGATATACACTCCTGGAAATGGAAAAAAGAACACATTGACACCGGTGTGTCAGACCCACCATACTTGCTCCGGACACTGCGAGAGGGCTGTACAAGCAATGATCACACGCACGGCACAGCGGACACACCAGGAACCGCGGTGTTGGCCGTCGAATGGCGCTAGCTGCGCAGCATTTGTGCACCGCCGCCGTCAGTGTCAGCCAGTTTGCCGTGGCATACGGAGCTCCATCGCAGTCTTTAACACTGGTAGCATGCCGCGACAGCGTGGACGTGAACCGTATGTGCATTTGACGGACTTTGAGCGAGGGCGTATAGTGGGCATGCGGGAGGCCGGGTGGACGTACCGCCGAATTGCTCAACACGTGGGGCGTGAGGTCTCCACAGTACATCGATGTTGTCGCCAGTGGTCGGCGGAAGGTGCACGTGCCCGTCGACCTGGGACCGGACCGCAGCGACGCACGGATGCACGCCAAGACCGTAGGATCCTACGCAGTGCCGTAGGGGACCGCACCGCCACTTCCCAGCAAATTAGGGACACTGTTGCTCCTGGGGTATCGGCGAGGACCATTCGCAACCGTCTCCATGAAGCTGGGCTACGGTCCCGCACACCGTTAGGCCGTCTTCCGCTCACGCCCCAACATCGTGCAGCCCGCCTCCAGTGGTGTCGCGACAGGCGTGAATGGAGGGACGAATGGAGACGTGTCGTCTTCAGCGATGAGAGTCGCCTCTGCCTTGGTGCCAATGATGGTCGTATGCGTGTTTGGCGCCGTGCAGGTGAGCGCCACAATCAGGACTGCATACGACCGAGGCACACAGCGCCAACAACCGGCATCATGGTGTGGGGAGCGATCTCCTACACTGGCCGTACACCACTGGTGATCGTCGAGGGACACTGAATAGTGCACGGTACATCCAAACCGTCATCGAACCCATCGTTCTACCATTCCTAGACCGGCAAGAGAACTTGCTGTTCCAACAGGACAATGCACGTCCGCATGTATCCCGTGCCACCCAACGTGCTCTAGAAGGTGTAAGTCAACTACCCTGGCCAGCAAGATCTCCGGATCTGTCCCCCATTGAGCATGTTTGGGACTGGATGAAGCGTCGTCTCACGCGGTCTGCACGTCCAGCACGAACGCTGGTCCAAATGAGGCGCCAGGTGGAAATGGCATGGCAAGCCGTTCCACAGGACTACATCCAGCATCTCTACGATCGTCTCCATGGGAGAATAGCAGCCTGCATTGCTGCGAAAGGTGGATATACACTGTACTAGTGCCGACATTGTGCATGCTCTGTTGCCTGTGTCTATGTGCCTGTGGTTCTGTCAGTGTGATCATGTGATGTATCTGACCCCAGGAATGTGTCAATAAAGTTTCCCCTTCCTGGGACAATGAATTCACGGTGTTCTTATTTCAATTTCCAGGAGTGTATGTGAACGACCTCCCTTCCTATCTGAAACAGGAAGCTGAACTGACACTGTTTGCTGATGATACAAGCATCATTATTAATCCAGTAAAATAAACTCCAATTCAAAATGATACAAATAAGGTAATGGAAAAGTCATTAATTGGTTTTCTGAAAATGGGCTTGCTCTAAACTTTGAAAACACACAGTACATCCAATTTTCTGCTGCAAAAAGTACAGTTCCTTCAATAAATATAACACGTCAAGAAAAGTCAGTAGACAGGGTAGAGCATACTAAGTTTTGGGGTGTACATATAGATGATAATCTTAACTGGAAAATTCATATTTTGGATCTTCTCAAGCGACTAGATTCAGCAACTTTTGCAGTCAGAATAATTGGCAGTTTTGAGGATACAGAAATCAGTAAGCTTTGCATACTTTCACTCTCTGATGTCATACGGAATAATATTTTGGGGTAACTTAACATTTAGACAAAAAGTATTCACTGCTCAAAAGAAAGTGGTTACAATAATGTATGGGTTTGATAGTCGCACATCTTGTAGGCATGTTTTTAAAAGATTGGTAATTCTTACAACAGCCTCACAGTACATTTACTCGCTAATGAAATTTGTTCTCAACAACATGGACCAGTTTAAAAACAACGGTGACATTCATGATTATAATACCAGAAAAAAGAAAGACTTACACTATCCTTTACTCAATCTATCTTTGGCACAGAAAGAGGTAAAATACGCTGCTATAAAAATTTTCGACAAATTACCAGACGAAATAAAATGTCTGACAGACAGCAGTAATAGCTTCAAAAATAAACTGAAATCATATCTCCTTGACAACTCCTTCTATACCACAGATGAATTCTTGAATAGGAATAAATAAATCTATAAATATAGTATATGCATTTTGTGCCATTTAAGGGAATGGAGTAAATAATAGAAATATTAATCTTTATCTCTGTATTGTAAAATATATACATTAAAAATTTTGTTTCATATGTGCATTTCTTGTGCACTTGACACGTTCCGCATCATAACGGCTACCGTACCTTGTGATTGATCAATGGAACACGCAACCAACATACTAACTAACACTGACATCCACCTGAATAAAACAGCAAAGGATCCCAGAACGTGATTGCTCTGAGTATGGCTAAGCACCAAGCGAAGAAAACAGTTCGATATCTGGTCCTTTGTTTCGGTGTGTGTCCATGATTTGTTGATGACTGCGTACGGGTAGGAGTGCGTTTATCATTGTTACGAGCCTGCCTCGATAACTGTAACACCCTTGGTGCCACCTGTGTATCTTTGTTGGGCACTTCAAAAATGTTCCTGAAGAGAGACACCCAGGCATTTGGCCCCGGTGTGGCAGGCACGCCTTTCACAACCCCTCAGATTTCCATGGGCCAGCAGACGCTATTTCAGTGACGATCAGCTCGTGGGTGTTGAAAGGGATGCCTGTCATGCCGGCGCCTAAGAATCAATGACTGGCTGTTTCTGTTAAGAAACGTTTTTAAAGTGCCCCCACCCCTGATCACACCACAGAAGGGGGCGAGCAGGAGGGCTGAAACACCCTTTGATGCTTTGGATCACGTTCATATTTCGTCGAATGCTTTTGAACAGCCGCTTGTGGCTCCATCCATTACACCACAGCAAAAACTGCGGTCGTTCTACACTCCAAAGGGTTGTGGTCACGTTCCATGGGGTTGGAGGCCCACGTTGGCCTTACATAACTATTTAATCGTCCGGATGGGAGGGGGGTGCCAACAGTGTCAAACGTTGACAAGAACGTTGTCCTGTATCCCACTGCACTGCGAACTGTCGCTTTGTACTGCGAAACGTTTGGGAATCAATGGCCCAAGGGAAGGGGTTGTTTTATTGACGTAATTTATGCCACCCTCTGAGTTCTTTTCGTGTCGATACTGAGCGACAGTGTGTTTGATATGTTTTCCTCGGCCAGCTAAATGAAATACCTGCTGGACTTTGCGAGTCTGACCTCCATCGCAGAGGTGTCTAAAGAAGGTGCGAAATGTGTGTAAGGTTCAAATGGTTCAAATGGCTCTGAGCACTATGGGACTCAACTGCTGAGGTTATTAGTCCCCTAGAACTTAGAACTAGTTAAACCTAACTAACCTAAGGACATCACAAACATCCATGCCCGAGGCAGGATTCGAACCTCCGACCGTAGCGGTCTTGCGGTTCCAGACTGCAGCGCCTTTAACCGCACGGCCACTTCGGCCGGCTGTGTGTAAGGTGTGTGACGACTTTTCCCTTGTGTAACACGTCCACGGTGGCGTAAGGCTGAATTTTGGTGAAGTTTCATGTTTATCTGACATTACTAACCCACGTTACACTTCAGAATATCTTCTGAGCTCTGGCCTATCTTTCGAATGCATCGACGCCCTGGTCTTTGAAGCGTCGCCGAGCGCTAGGGTGACGTTGGAGGGCAATACTATTTTACACCGTTACAAAGGAAGGTTGTAGGCGCCTTTGAACCAAATTTCATACTTACGCGTCACAATGGGAGACAATTACGGGGTTTCGGAAAAGTGTTGCTCAGTGTATATTCTGAAAGAATGTAAAATCCACGATACATCTATATGCACACTGGCTCTAGGTGGGGTTGTATGAATCTAGCAAATCAGGGTCATGTTACGTCTCACTCTGTTACACGTTTATACTTGCTATATGGATGTGGCTCATGAAGCTTAACATTTGATGTAATCCATGTTCGTGTAGAAAAACCATTCCACTTTAATTTATAGATCCTTTGCATTTACGATCCACTTATTAGCAATGCTACCCCTTCGCATTTGATAACAGTCAGTTGAACACACAGAATGTTATTTGAGTGTTCATCAACAGAGGGAAAACCATGGCACCAGTGGTGCATAGTTAAGTAATTACGCTTTAGATAACTATCAAAATGGTTCAAATGGCTCTGAGCACTATGGGACTCAACTGCTGAGGTCATTAGTCCCCTAGAACTTAGAACTAGTTAAACCTAACTAACCTAAGGACACCACAAACATCCATGCCCGAGGCAGGATTCGAACCTGCGACCGTAGCGGTCTTGCGGTTCCAGACTGCAGCGCCTTTAACCGCACGGCCACTTCGGCCGGCAGATAACTATCCTGGGCATTGTAAGATATGAGCAGACTACCAAATATGCATGTGTTTCACATTAGTCTGCATGGTATTCCTAATGTCCGTGTAAGTTACCATGTGGCTGGTAATTACAAAATATTTTCGTCATAGTTAACATCATTGCCCCAGTATATAGGGTGAGTCACTTAACGTTACCGCTGGATAGATTTCGTAAACCACATCAAAAACTGACGAACCGATTCCACAGACCGAACGTGAGGAGAGGGGCTAGTGTAAATGTTTAATACAAACCATACAAAAATTCACGGATGTATGTTTTTTAACACAAACCTACGTTTTTTTAAATGGAACCAAGTTGGTTTTGTTAGCACATCTGAACATATAAATAAATACGTAATCAGTGCCGTTTGTTGCATTGTAAAATGTTAATTACATCCGGAGATATTGTAACCTAAAGTTGACGCTTGAAACCTCCGACGTTCAGTTGCGTGTTGTAACAAACACGGGCCACGGTCGGCGAGCAGCATCTGCAGGGACATGTTTATGACAACGACCGTGTTTACGAGTGTGGCTGTAGTGCACTGTTGTGGTTTGGTCTTTTGGTCTAGCTGACGCAGTGTCCGCATTAGCGCTTGCTGCTATTGTTATTCTGCATTCGTCTCCGCACGCAGACCAACTGTAGTACACCGTGTTACCAGACGTCTGTGATAGTGTAGTGTTGTAGGAACTGTGACCATGGTGTGTTCGAACTCTGAAAAGGCGGAGATGATACTCATCTATGGCGAGTGTCGACAAAATGCAGCTGAAGCCTGCAGGGTGTATGCAGAACGGTACCCGGACAGAGAGTATCCAACGAGCCGCACATTGCAAAACATCTACCGCCAACTGTATGCAACAGGTATGGTCGTAGCACGCAAACGGGTCCGTAACAGGCCCGTCACAGGAAAAGCGGGTGCAGTTAGGTGTGTTTGCTGCTGTTGCCATGAACCCACACATGAGTACACGGGACATTGCGAGACCCGGTGGACTGAGTCAAAGTATTGTCATGCGCATACTGCATCGTCACCGCTTTCACCCGTTTCATGTGTCGCTACATCAGCAATTACATGGTGATGACTTTAATCATCGAGTGCAATTCTGTCAATGGGCATTAACAGAGAATGCGTTGCAGTTCTACCTGTTTACCGATGAAGCGGGTTTCACAAGCCACGGGGCAGTGAATCTACGGAACATGCATTACTGGTCCGTGGACAATCCTCGCTGGCTCAGACAGGTAGAGCGACAGCGACCGTTGACTGTAAATGTATGGTGCGGAATCATTGGCGACCACCTCATTGGTCTTCACTTCATTGCAGGAGCCCAAACAGCTGCAACATACTTCGCGTTTCTACAGAATGATCTGCCAACGTTGCTCGAAAATGTCCCACTGGAAACGCGTCGACGTATGTGGTATCAGCATGATGGTGCACCTGCACATTCCGCAATTAACACTAGGGTGAACCTTGACAGGATGTTCGACGGGCGTTTCATAGGACGTGGAGGACGCATAAATTGGCCAGTCCGTTCTCCTGATCTTACACCTCTGGACTTCTTTCTGTGGGGTACGTTAAAGGAGAATGTGTACCGTGATGTGCCTACAACTCCAGAGGATATGAAAAAACGTATTGTGACAGCCTGCGGCGACATTACACCAGATGTACTGCGGCGTGTACGACATTCATTACGCCAGAGATTGCAATTGTGTGCAGCAAATGATGGCCACCACACTGAACATCTATTGGCCTGACATGTCGGGACACACTCTATCCCACTCCGTAATTGAAAACGGAAACCACGTGTGTACGTGTACCTCACCCCTCGTGGTAATGTATATGTGCGTCAGTGAAAAAGACCAATAAAAAGGTGTTAGCACGTGGACGTAATGTGCTGTTCCAGTCTCTTTTGCACCTAAGGTCCATCACCGTTCCCTTTGGATCCCTACGTAATTCGGTGCTCTCCGATACACACGATCGAACAGCGGAGGAGTGGTACTCAAGCGTCAACTTTAGGTTACAATATCTCCGGATGTAATTAACATTTTACAATGCAATAAACGGCACTGATTACGAATTTGTTTATATGTTCAGATGTGCTAACAAAACTAACGGGGTTCCATTTAAAAAAAACATAGGTTTGTGTTAAAGAACATACTTCCGTGCATTTTTTTATGCTTTGTATTAACCAATTACACTAGCCCCTCTCCTCACGTTCGGTCTGTGGAATCGATTCGTCAGTATTTGATGTGGTTTACGAAATATATCCAGCGATAATGTTAGGTGACTCACCCTGTATATGCCTTCTAATGACGATTCATTTGTACTACTCTCAAATGTATAGTTTCATATACCGATAAAAGAATGGGCCTGTAACACCTTTATATAACATACTCGTAGTCACGCTTCTGTTACTTCATATGGATGGTATTCGCAGCTCACTATTTATTACGTTCGTCAGATAGGATTGGTGGAAGTAATGTACAACACAATTGCATAACTGCTTACGGTGGTGTCAGATTCCGAACTTTCTGTTTGACACGTCAGTGTGGTTGTCATATTATCCGAAGTGCCTCCGTGATGACGCCTCAGTGGTTTAGCCCGATAGTGCCTTTCTGTCTCACGGTTATCTAGTGCAAATCACTTACGATAGACTAAACTGAGTACATGGCACAAGATTACTACACCGTCTGTTAAAACTGTTTCCTTGTTATTCTTGTAATATTATTCTACCTATGAAGTTCTCACAATATATACATTTTTGCATATGAGTACGCGACACAGGAAGCACAACTTGTATTTTAAGCCGGCCGGTGTGGCCGTGCGGTTCTAGGCGCGTCAGTCTGTAACCGCGTGACCACTATGGTGGCAGGTTCGAATCCTGCCTCGGGCATGGATGTGTGTGATGTCCTTAGGTTAGTTAGGTTTAAGTAGTTCTAAGTTCTAGGGGACTGATGACCACAGATGTTAATTAAGCCCCATAGTGCTCAGAGCCATTTTGTATTTTAGCATGCCTCGATACCTTTTTAGAGTAATGTACACTCGGTTTCATCGTAAAGGTTTCATTTACATAAATGGTTTGTGTTTTTCGAGGTCATAGTTCCACTGTAGATGTTCTTTAATTTGCACCGAAAAGTTGGCTACCAAATTTACATAATCATATTTAATGAAAGTACTGTTGTACTGGTATATTTTCTAAGACTATGAATGTTCATACTATGGGTATAAAAAAAAAGAACTCCGTCTTCAGGCCACGAGTGGCCTACCGGGACCATCCGACCGCCGTGTCCTCCTCGGTGGAGGTTGCTGATAGGAGGGGCGTGGGGTCAACACACCGCTCTCCCGGTCGTAAGATGGTATTCTTGACCGAAGCCGCTACTATTCGGTCGAGTAGCTCCTCAATTGGCTTCACGAGGCTGAGTGCACCCCGAAAAATGGCAACAGCGCATGGCGGACTGGATGGTCACCCATCCAAGTGCCGACCACGTCCGACAGCGCTTAACTTCAGTGATTTCACGGGAACCGGTGTAACCACTGCGGCAAGATCGTTGCCCATACTAATGGGTCAACAAGATAATTTTAGTGATTTCACCAACTTTTGTTTAATCGTATCGCGTTTTTACATCTGATGACTAGGGGCCGGATTTTAATGACAAGTCATATTTTTTTCTGAATTATAGGGTGAATTTTAGAACAATTTATACACAAATCTAGGCATTTTAGTGTCGAAAAATGTATTTTGGTTGTGCATATAAAGTCATATTTCAACAAATTTTAGTAATAGGTCATATTGCGGCTAACTTTTAATATAATACGTCATATTCCCGTCAACTTTTGCCAAAAACGCATATACCGTTTTTCTCGTATCTTACGGGACACACGAGTAAGAAAATGAATATGTTGCTCACGAGACAATATTTAACGTGCTATTATGAAAGATAAACAGATAAATTAGTACACAGCTTTATTTCTCAGGACTGTAGCAGAAAATCGGTGTACCACAACAGTCGTTTCGCGAACATAAAATATTGTTGAGCAGAGTCGACAATACGCTCTCAGAGCCAACAAAGGCGGCTTCTGCCGCAATAATCATCGCAGACGCACAGGTGTTCCCAGTAACCAGTTTGAATCCAAAATGTTTCAAATGTTTCTGAGCACCGTGGGACTTAACTTCAGAGGTCATCAGTCCCATAGAACTTAGAACTACTTAAACCTAACTAACCTAAGGACATTACACACATCCATGCCCGAGGCAGGATTCGAACCTGCGACCGTAGCGGTCGCGCGGTTCCAGACTGTAGCGCCTAGAACAGCTCGGCCACCTCGGCCGGCAGTTTGAATACAGCCTTTGCCTTGTTCCACATGCCTAAAGGAAAGTGCTCCGACAGCGTGAAGTTGCGAGGATGTGTTCGGGAATTTGGAGAGAAGTTCTTTAGTGCTGATGAGAAAATATTATTTTGTAAACTGTGTGAAGTTAAAGTTAGTGCAGGAAAGCGCTTTAATGTGCAACAACACTGTAATACCGTTAAACACAGCAGCTGTGTGGAAACGAAGTGCTGAAAATAGCAGCAGGCAAACGCTGTTATTTGAACAGACAGGTCAATCGTCAACCGTGCAATCATTCTGGAAGGATGTGTGTGAGATGATGGTGTCCTGCAACATCCCATAGGAAAAGCTGAAGAATCTACGCTTCAGGCGGTTTTTGGTGAAGTACACAACACATCCAGTTCCAGATGAATCTACACTGAGAAAGAACTATTTATCCGTATGCTACAATGACGTGCTCAACCAAATACGAATTACTAAAAAATGGTTCAAATGGCTCTGAGCACTATGGGACTTAACATCTGTGGTCATCAGTCCCCTAGAACTTAGAACTACTTAAACCTAACTAACCTAAGGACTTCACACACATCCATGCCCGTGGCAGGATTCGAACCTGCGATCGTAGCGGTCGCGCGGTTCCAGACTGTAGCGCCTAGAACCGCTCGGCCACCCCGGCCGGCTACGAATTACTATTGCTGAGCAAAAGATCTGGCTGTCGATAGATGAAACTACGGATATTAGTGCGCGATATATTGCAAATTTTGTTGTTGGTGTTCTAAAAGTTGATGGCCCTGGAGATATGTTCCTACTAACGTGTTAAGCTGTCGATAGAGTAAACAATTCGACGACTGTTATTTTGTTTGACAACTCTCTGAAGTTGCTGTGGCCGGATGGTGTGAAAAGAGACGTCAGCTAAAGGGCTTCAGATTCTCTACCCCAGTATGGTGTACGCCACTTGCCTCGCACATGCGTTGCACAGAGTTGCCGAAGAGGTACGATCAAATTACCCTGACGTGGACAAATTAATTTCCTGTGGCAAGAAAATCCATGTGAAGGCTCCGCTACGGGTGCAGAAATTCAAGGAACGAGCACCTTCAACGTCCCTCCAAACTAAACCTGTTCTTACACGATGGGGTTCTTGGCTTAATGCTGCCGAGTATTACTGCACCAACTACACCCAAATAAAGACTATCTTCTGTGAGCTTGATAGGGATGAATCAAGTGCTATCAAAATTGTGAAAGAAGTTTTTACAGATACATTGTCTCGAAACTTGGCATACATAAACGTCAATTTTTCAGTGACAGCAAAAGCCATCAAACGATTGGAAGCTGTTGGCGCTCAGCTATGTGAGGCCCTGAGTATTGTGCAACATGTGCAGCGTGAGTTGGGTCGAGCTCGTGGTCATGTGGTTGACAAAGTGAAAACCAAATTGCAAAGTGTAGCCGGTCGCGGTGGCCGAGCGGTTCTAGGCGCTTCAGTCCGGAACCGCACGACTGTTACGGTCGTGGGTTCGAATCCTGCCTCGGGCACGGATGTGTGTGATGTTCTTAGGTTAGTTAGGTTTAAGTAGTTCTAAGTTCTAGGGGACTGATGACCTCAGATGTTAAGTCCCATAGTTCTCAGAGCCATTTGAACCATTTTTTTTTTAAGTGTTCTCCAACGGGATCCTGGATATTCAACACTGAGCAAAATTAGTTACAGTCTTTCAGGGAATACCGCAACATTTGAAGGTACTGAAACAAAGCTGAACTCCAGTGACCTGGCTGCTTTCAAATACGCTCCAGTGACGTCTTGTGAAGTGGTGAGGAGCTTTCCAGGTACAAAACTATCCTCAGCGACAACCGTAGATTTTTGACAATGGAAAACCTGAAAATGCACCTTGTGATCCAGTGAAACTTTGCAGATACTGAAGATTGACATACGGTATTAAATAATGTGAAGCGCTTTAAATACTACGTAGAAATAAAAACAGTTTTACTGTTTCGATAGATGATATTTTCACTGTACTTTGTGTTTAGAAAATAAAACATTTAGTTATTCAAGAAATAGGTGCAAATTAGACACAAACCCTACGGAAGGAAAGAACTATACTTACAATATTTTGAGAAGTGAATTTTGTATTACTTTAGGGTGCATAAAAAATTAAATAAATAAACAAGAATGCTTTAAATAAACTTCTATTAAGTCATATTTTATTTTTTAAGGTCATATTTATGTAAGTTGAAGTCATAAATGCTTGCATATTTCATTGTTTTTAGGTAATTCAAATATGGGCCCTACTGATGACACCTAATTTCACACTCTGAGTATGTAGCCCATGGGGCATAAAATAGTGTTTTATTATATCTCTGCGCCCCGTCAAATTAATATTTGTTTGTGTTCAGTGTTTTTAATGCTATAAATGTTTATTGCGTGTAAAGTGTGGTACACACATTTCCACTATAACTAGTTTAAATTCAACCGTAATTTGGTTGCTAACGATATGTAATGACGTTAACATTCCGAAAACAGAAAATCTTACGTGACTTAATATTTTATCTTGACTATGATTAATTGTAATTTTATGTATATTTTGACTTAAGCTCAAAAACTTTATCTTGATCTTATGGGCGGTAGGCTTCATAACTTGCAACATTCACTACACGGGAAATGCTGTTACGTTGTATATATACTGATGAAATTTTTGGAAAATTTTACTATGTGCACAGGTGCACCTGAAGATGGGGCTGTCACTCCCGAAATCAATTAGGTGTGAACGAAATTATAAAATAGGCCTCGCAGCCTGAGGTTATATTGATAATTGCTAATCATATACAGCTGGTTTCCCATAATCAACTGTGATGAATACTCGAGATAACTGAAGAACGAAATTTATCCTACTGGGAATATTGTCACTTTTCTAATGCATTTGACGGTGCAAATCGTAACATTCTTGTTGAGAAACTTAAATTTTAGGACTTTCAAGGTACAGTATCTAAGTGGTTCACTCGACGTATAACTGGCGGGAAGCAAAGGTTTGCAGTTTTCGTGATGAATCTTCATCTAACTTGGGACAAATTGACACTGGTGCTGTATAAAGTTCACTATTGGAACAACATCTGCTCATAATATATACAGCGTGCTTCACAAATCTTGTTACACAATTGTAGAGGTTCTAGAGGGGATTTAGTAGATCAGGTTTTACATACGAACCCATAATCGAAAACGTCATCTAACGACGCTACAGAGTGTCAAAGTTATAAGCGCCGGCGCCTGTAAATTTTTGTATATACAGGGTGATTCTGTGATTATGTTACAAACTTTCAAGGATGATGGAGAAGGATAAATGTATAGATTTGATGTAAGGATCTCAGTACGGGAAACGAAAGAGTCGAAAGCTATAAGCACACAGCGTTCAGATACCTCTGACAGTAGAATATGTCTACCGGTACTTTTGTTGCAAAGAATATACGGCAGGCATCTTTCAGAGGTGGCAGTTAGGATCAACACAAGAATAAATGTTCATGAACATCCATGTTGTACCTATAAAAAAAACAGTTAACATGCCATACAGTCTTTGACCAAAGTTTGGCCACTTCCAGTCCATTTTCTGTCGCTTGATGGAGGTCTTCGGCAATACAGGAGGATGGATACATTCGACACTTAAGCATATGACCGACAGTCTGGACTGCTTCACAATCACACTTAGTATTATTTTCTGTACTGTAGGCCCATCTTGCCAAATTAAACCTTGATCCACCCGCTCCCCCTCTCAGCCTATTCAAAGATTTACAGGTCATCCATTCCTCGCCATGTACTGGAGGCAGAGCTTCAGAAACTCTTTTCCAGCCAGCGGGAAGGGAAGTCTTATCCCTCCAAAGCTGCATCCTGGCAATTTCAGCAGTGGTACTAAGTACCTTTGATATTCTAAGGAAACACTTCCTTGACTTCAATCGCTGCGAATGCGGTTTATGTCCATACAGGGGATGGGGTGTTGGTATTCCACTTTCTTTAGTTCGTTATTCGCCATAATTTCCCTCTGAATGGAAGGTGGTGCTGTTCCTGCAAAGTGGTAAATCTATCCGACAGGAGCAGATTTCAAACAACCTGTTATAATTCTGCAGGTGTCGTTGAGAGCTACGTTTACCTATTTGCCATGTGATGAATTATACAAAACAGGATAAGTGTACCCTGCTGTAGAATAGGCTAAGGTAGGCATTATAAATCTAGTCCAAAACAATAAATTAAACTACAGAAAAATTATAGATTGGTTCGTGGCCAAAAAAAAAAAAAATCAATTACTGAGCGTAGACGAAAGAATAAAACGCTGCCCTTTCATTTCTATACAAGACAGGATTCATTATCACTGGTAATAATAATAATAGTAGAGCCTGGGAGAAGGAAATGTGTGAAACGGAATGTTCAGAATTCGTGGGTGTGCTGCTGTTAAGATCTTGAATAGTAAGTCACATATTTTAAATCTTCAGAAACTACTGAGTCGAGTAGAATGTGCTCTATGTATAATTGATGGTGGAAAAATCATTTAGAAGGCTTACGTTGCATTTTACCATTCGTTAATGCAATTTGAAATTATTTTTCTGTGGCAGTTAATGCGAAGATACAAAGTGTCCGCTATAAAAATTTGTGCTAGAAGTACAATATTTTTCCTCGGACATCGTGTCGACAACTGTTTAAATCTCAAGTTATACTAACAACAGCCTTACATTACACTAATTTAAATCCTGCTGCTTCGCTCGCGTAGGCTGTATGGTCCGCACGGATTTTTTTTTCTCTTTAATCGAATTTTTATGTTGTTCACAAATTGCAACACCTTCAAAAATTTTCACGCTGATTAAAGCCATTGAAGCATGGTCTTTCCAAAATTTATTTCTGACTAAATAGGGAGTCTCGTATCTGGAGACCAAGGTTTTTGTTAATTCCGCCTTTTTCGTTGTAGTGGTTTCTTCATAGAAACTTTCATCCTCTAACACAAATTTCTTTATACCTAACCGAGAGGTGAAATAGTTTTTTATAGATTTAGATTTAAAATCTTTTTTAATGTATCTAAATATTTTCTTAAACATTTTCATCCCCTATTTCATCCCTTAGGGTTTAAATTTCCAAAAACACTGATCACGTATTTTTATCACTTCTAACTGAGAACCAAATAGCTATTTTCATAGATTTAGCTCCAGAAAAGCTTTCACAACAAGATATTTTCATAAAACACTTCACCCCCTGTTCACCCCGTTAATGGTTGAATTTCCAAAAACAGTGAAACACACATTTTTTATATCCAATCGAGAAACCAAATTAAATTTTTCATAGATTCAAAAACACTAAAATAAGGTTTTTTTTAAATTTGTAACCAAGAAATCAGCCGTGGCTGATATAGCTTTAAAAATCATTTAGTGTTTCCTTAATCATGCCGGCTGGAGTGGCCGTGCGGTTCTAGGCGCTGCTGTCTGGAACCTAGCGACCGCTACGGTCGGAGGTTCCAATCCTGCCTCGGGCATGGATGTGTGTGATGTCCTTAGGTTAATTAGGTTTAATTAGTTCTGAGTTCTAGGCGACTGATGACCTCAGAAGTTAGGTCGCATAGTGCTCGGAGCCATTTGAATCAGTTGAACATTAATAATGACATACTTTCAAAAAAAAAAAAAACCTTTGACCCACTATTTCACCCTTATAAGGGTTAAATTTTCAAAAGTTGGGTAACAAGTATATCTTTATTTTTGGCCGAGAAACCAAATAACAATGTTCGTAGATCTAGCTTGAAAACCGCCTTAGCAGCGACATATTTTCATAAAAACTTTCATCTGTTAATTCACTCCCTTAGGGATAGAATTTCGAAAACTCTCTTCTTAAACGACGCTTACAGTACAAGATTAAAACACTCTCTAAATTTCAAGGTTCTATCGTTAGCAGTTTGGGCTGATGAATCCTCAGTCAGGACATTGCACTGAACATACATAGATTTACCCCCTTATGAAGTTGGTTATGGGGAACCAGTTGGATTTTAAAAAACGTACTAGCATTTACAAATGCACCGCTACGAGCAAAGACAGCCTTCACTGTTCACAACACGCACACCGAAAGAAGCACACACACACACACACACACAAATAAATTATATATATATATATATATATATATATATATATATATATATTACATAAAAAAAGTTTTGCATCACCTCGGTTCCGAGAGTGCCGGAACTTGTACGGAAAATTAGAGTAGAGATCAACATAAACATCATTTCCACCCTTTTATTGCTCATGAAAGCCACACATTGCATGTTGTACTACCATACAGCGACGAGACCTTCAGAGGTGGTGGTCCAGATTGCTGTAAACACCGGTACCTCAAAAACCCAGTAGCACGTCCTCTTGCATTTATGCATGCCTGTATTCACCGTGGCATGCTGTCCACAAGTTCAGCAAGGCACTGTTGGTCCAGATAGTCCCACTCCTCAACGGCGATTCGGAGTAAATCCCTCAGAATGGTTGGTGGGTCACGTCGTCCATAAACAGCCCTTTTCAATCTATCCCAGGCATGTTCAATATGGTTCATGTCTGGAGAGCATGCTGGCCACTCTCGTCAAGCGATATCGTTATCCTGAAGGAAGTAATTCACAAGATGTGCACGATGGGTGTGCCAATTGTCGTCCATGAAGACGAATGCCTCGCCAATATGCTGCCGATATGGTTGCACTATCGGTCGGAGGATGGCATTCACGTATCGTACAGCCGTTACGGCGCCTTCCATGACCACCAGCGGCCTACGTCGGCCCCACATAATGCGACCCCCAAAACATCAGGGAACCTCCACCTTGCTGCACTCGTTGGACATTGTGTCTAAGGCGTTCAGCCTGACCGGGTTGCCTCCAAACACGTCTCCGACGATTGTCTGGTTGAAGGCATATGCGACACTCATCGATAAAGAGAACGTTATGCCAGTCCTGAGCGGTCCATTCGGCATGTTGTTGGGCCCATCTGTACCACGCTGCATGATGTCGTGGTCGCAAAGGTGGACGTCGCAATGGACGTCGGTAGTGAAGTTGTGCATCAAGCAGCCTACTGCGCACAGTTTGAGTCGTAAGACAACGTCCTGTGGCTGCACGAAAAACATTATTCAACATGGTGGCGTTGCTGTCAGGGTTCCTCCGAGCCATAATCCGTAATCAGCGGTCAACCACTGCAGTAGTAGCCATTGGGCGGCCTGTCATCGATAGTTCCTGTCTGTATCTCCTCAGTGTCGGAACAACATCGATTTTGTTCAGTTCGAGAGGCCTGGACACTTCCCTTGTTGAGAGCCCCTCCTGGCACAAAGTAACAATGCGGACGCGATCGAACCGCGGTATTGACTGTCTGGGCATGGTTGAATTACAGATAACACGAGGCGTGTACCTCCTTCCTGGTGGAATGAATGGAACTGATCGGCTGTCAGACAGACCTCCTCCGTCTAATAGGCGCTGCTCATGCACGGTTGTTTACACCTTTGGGCGGGTTTAGTGACATCTCTGAACCGTTATATTCAAAGTCTAAACGTCTATCTTCAGGAGTTCTGGGTACCGTGGTGATGCAAAACTTTATATATTTGACACCTAGAGATTCTTCTAGATAGTGGAATGGGCTGTCAGTCAGATATGATTTCAGTTTCGATTTGTTCGATTTGAAGTTGATTTCACTATCTATTACATTTTTTATACCACTCGGTAAGTGCTCAAAGATTTTTGTGGCTGAAAACCTTAATTCTTTCTTTGGCAGATAGTGTTAAAGCATTACACCATTTACTGTTTGCTATTTACAGATGAATGAGAACTCCATCGACAAATTTTCGAACGTTGTTCGGGGATGTTTTCTGAGTATTTTGGTATAAGGGATCCGTGGTCTCCAGTGGTATGTTACAAATTTATAATATAATTGGGATTTACTCGGTTTGGTACTTTTCCAAAACTACTGTGACGTGGCTGACGTCGTTGCGGGAACAGCTCGACACTGCGTCGCAGTCTTGCACTCCTATTGCGCTCGGTGAAACCATACACGAGGTGCATGTCGGCCTTCTTCTGTAAACTGTTCATACTGTTGTGTATCACTGTTGACGTACAATTAACGCTGCCGGAAGAGCAAACTCGAGACACAAGAGAGCAGGACTTAATGCCAGCTTGAGCGCCAAGAGTTAAGTGAGTACTACTGTTGTCAACAGCGAGTACCACGAGTGAATGGCACATTGCAATACAGATACAAAGATAAATGGGTGTAAGAAATCGAACGAAAATTTGAAAGCCGGCCGGGGTGGCCGTGCGGTTGTAGGCGCTACAGTCTGGACCCGAGCGACCGCTACGGTCGCAGGTTCGAATCCTGCCTCGGGCATGGATGTGTGTGATGTTCTTACGTTAGTTAGGTTTAATTAGTTCTAAGTTCTCAGTGCTCAGAGCCATTTGAAAAGTTGTAACTCTGTAACGAGACGCCGGAGGCCACGGGACCCTTGCACCAAAATACTCAGAAAATACCCCTGTACAAATCTGTCCGAGGAGTTCTGGTTCACCCTGTATATTAATATTGTTATGGCTTCTGATCTGTGATTGACGATGACAACAAACGTCATAAAAGTGTAAACGTAATGTGAAGCTACTATCAGTATACGGAGCTGTTTAAAGGTCTGTGTATTAAACGATCTAGAGTGGGCACCGCATATTACTTTTATTGCACACTGCTTTGCAACGAACACTTTCTTACACAAGGAGAAGAGTTTTCACAGAATATGATGCCATAAAACATTAGTGAACGTGAACAGAAGAAGTAAGTCAGCCATTCTAAAATTTAACAGCCAACATCTGCTACATTATGTAAAGTGAAATTTGCAAAACTTAGCGATTTAACACAAACTGTGACACGTGACTTCCAGCTAAAATTCTTATTAATGTAAACATAAAAAAATTAAATTATTCTATTTCAGATATTGAATTTATCTCCTGAATTATTTCTAACGGTGTGGTCAGGCCTATGTTGCAAAGAATGACATGTACTATGTTTTATCTAAATTCAGTGATAGTCCATATGCAGAGATCCAATTAATAATTTTCAAGACTATGTATGTATGTATGTATATTCTTCTCTCTTGAAGTGTTAGGAATTTGTCTGATACGTTCTGTTGTTCAGTGACTCACGTAGTTAGTTTCCATTTTATTTCTCCATCTCTTTCTTGGTCCACCTATTAATGGTTTACCTATTGATCTTTAATTCGTTATTAATTTGGACATCCAATTTTCATTTATTATTGTGACGTGATCTCTCTGTTCAGTTATTTGTTACTTCTTGTGTCATAGTTGTATTCCTTATCACATCAATAGTCTATAGCCAGCTTCTTTTCTTAAATACCTCCTTTCCGCAGATTGTATTCTTCGTATTTCCAGCTGTCATTGTCGTAGTCTCACTGCCAGAAAGTGTAAAGGTGTATAGATTGTACTGTCACTGTTTTGTAGAATTTTATTAGTGTTTCTTTCCTCACTGTTTTATTCAGTATCTCTATATGGCCTCTTTAACCCTAGTAATACCAAACATTTTCTATAACCGCACATTACCAAGGCGGGGGGAGGGGGGTGAACTTTATGCCCGCCCTAAAAAGTTTAAAAAATATTATTTAATTGTTGTTGATTTGTTAACAACACACTTTCAAAGAGGTTCTGATGTGGAAGTACTGTCCAGATCCTGAAAACATCTTTTAGCACACTCTTAGTAATATCAACGCATTTTTCAATAACTTGTACTACCAAGCTTGGGGTACTTTATCACCACCACAAAAAAATTAAAAAATGCAAATTTCATTACTTGTGGTTGACTTTTACTTACAACATAATTTTTAAAGAGATATTGATGTGGAAGTAAGGTCCTTAATCTGAATACATTGAATATGTCACTCACTGCAAAAAGTGACAACTACTACTAAGACTCAAATTTTTCGATATGGTTTATGGACTCTGGTAGAAAAAATTTAAAACATATGTTTTTTCCAAAATTTAAAGTAATTGACTAGACAAAAAGATGGGCGTAAAGTACTCCCCGCTTCTCACCTCCTGCCGCCCCCCCCCCCCCCCCTGCCGGCCACTGTATTTTGAGGGTTAACGTAAATGAAACTGTCAGTTTTTCCGGTAAGTCGTTCTCGTTTGCGACTGGCATGGCATTTCTCAAGAGGTTGAATTCATTCACTCTATATTTTCTGGTTTTTACTACAATTTCGGATGGGACTGTGTATTTATGTTTAAAAAGCATTACCTCTTTTTATATAGAGAGTGTAAGCTTATAGCACTTGGCAGTTATGTTTAATCTATAAATAGCTTTTTGAAGGGTATCCTTACTGCCAACTATAAGCTGTTCATCAGCAATGAGTGTTGTAATTATGTAATTTCGGTGGTTCGAGTTCCGTGTGTAAAGCTCTATTTCTTTTAATTACTATCTCAACATAACGTGAACATGGATATTGAAAAGTATAGAAGACAAACAGGATTCTTGTCATTAACCTAGATTCGTTGTCATTTTAACATTCTGTTAACGGGCAGCTTAGAGTATTGGTCCATTACGCTTTGTAAGGGGGGCGGTATGCCTCTCCTGTCTTGTATTACTCACAACATTCTCCTATCTACATTGTTAAAGGCTTTTACGTAGTAAATAAATAGATGATGTATTTCTCTTCTAAATTCTTCATGCTTTCAGTTATTTATTGGATGACAAATATGTGTTCTGAGCAGTCTGCTCTTCGAACATGGTATTCTCGAAATTACTGCGAATGTTTGTGTTATTGTCTACGAAAATATTTTATACCTGGTGTTGTGTAACGAAATTCCCCTACAATTTTTACAATGTTTCTTAGTTCCTTTCTTGAATATAGGTGTTACTATGACGAATTTCGAACAGTTTGTAATTTCTTTCCGTATTCAGCATTTGTTGATGAAGAGAATGAATCTAGATTTCACAAGACGAGATAAATAGGTGATCAATTTCGTGTTTATGTTGTCGATTCCTAGTGTCTTCCTGTTTTTCACTTTTCGTAGCGCATGCTGTAATTCTGTCATTTCAGTTGTGACTTCCTTCTGTTCAGGTGTTCTAACTTGTTCATCTTTGTCTATATCTGCTTCCTACTCTGCCCAGTTCCTGTTATGGTAAACGAACTACTGTAACTTACTTATCAGGTCGATGATCACGTTACCTTTTATATCCATGTTGAAGTATATCATTATTTTATAAGCAAATTCGTGTCATCCACGAATATCGTTTTCTGCTTCTGAAATGAATATGGCCCAGTGCTCCTCTTTAACTGTTCTGTAGAGTTTCTTCATTTCTGCTAGTAGTCTCTTGTATTCATCTCTACTTGTCGTTGTGGGGGGTCTAACTTTTTCACCTCAAATTACTTTTGATGCATTAAAGACATTTGTAATCTATTTTCACCTAGACGAACAGTGAGTAGAGGCTCATGAAGCAAACAAATCAATAAATACATTCTCGTAACTTCATTAACAATCGAGATATAGACGGGTACTCCACTCTTTGAATGTCACTACTCTACTTTTTGCCGCCAAAATGGCATACTGTATTTCTGTGAGGCAAATTCAGTGATATAACTCTTCTGAAGATCTAACAAGAAAACACAGAGTCAATATAAATAGAAAGTAATTACTTCTGTGTTCTTGTTGCTGTTTACTGTAGTGGGGATGGCGGTTACCGATGAAACAACCGGTTTTAGATAATATCGATTATTTTCCCACGCCTGTTTAACCTGACAGTTAAAACCGCACGAAATAACTGGTTTCTGAAATAATCAATTTTAGGTTTCTTATTTCGATTATTTCGTGTAATAAAGCTAGAAATCTAACAAAAGCCGGCGGCGGTGGCCGTGCGGTTCTAGGCGCTCCGGTCCGGAGCCGCGCTGCTGCTACGGTCGCAGGTTCGAATCCTGCCTCGGGCATGGGTGTGTGTGATGTTCTTAGGTTAGTTAGGTTTAAGTAGTTCTAAGTTCTAGGGGACTAATGACCACAGCAGTTGAGTCCCATAGTGCTCAGAGCATTTTGAACCATTTGAATCTAACAAAAATTGAAGAAGTTTTATTCACTCAGTTTCAAGATACATGTTGTTGTTGTTGTGGTCTTCAGTCCTGAGACTGGTTTGATGCAGCTCTCCATGCTACTCTATCCTGTGCAAGCTTCTTCATCTCCCAGTACCAACTGCAACCTCCATCCTTCTGAATCTGCTTAGTGTATTCATCTCTTGGTCTCCCTCTACGATTTTTACCCTCCACGCTGCCCTCCAATACTAAATTGGTGATCCCCTGATGCCTCAGAACATGTCCTACCAACCGGTCCCGTCTTCTGGTCAAGTTGTGCCACAAACTTCTCTTCTCCCCAATCCTATTCAGTACTTCCTCATTAGTTATGTGATCTACCCATTTAATCTTCAGCATTCTTCTGTAGCACCACATTTCAAAAGCTTCTATTCTCTTCTTGTCCAAACTATTTATCGTCCATGTTTCACTTCCATGCATGGCTACACTCCATACAAATACTTTCAGAAATGACTTCCTGGCACTTAAATCTATACTCGATGTTAACAAATTTCTCTTCTTCAGAAACGCTTTCCTTGCCATTGCCAGTCTACATTTTATATCCTCTCTACTTCGACCATCATCAGTTATTTTGCTCCCCAAATAGCAAAACTCCTTTACTACTTTAAGTGTCTCATTTCCTAATCTAATTCTCTCAGCATCACCCGACTTAATTCGACTACATTCCATTATCCTCGTTTTGCTTTTGTTGATGTTCATCTTATATCCTCCTTTCAAGACACTGTCCATTCCATTCAACTGCTCTTCCAAGTCCTTTGCTGTCTCTGACAGAATTACAATGTCATCGGCGAACCTCAAAGTTTTTATTTCTTCTCCATGGATTTTAAAACCTACTCCGAATTTTTCTTTTGTTTCCTTTACTGCTTGCTCAATATACAGATTGAATAACATCGGGGAGAGGCTACAACCCTGTCTTACTCCCTTCCCAACCACTGCTTCCCTTTCATGTCCCTCGACTCTTATAACTGCCATCTGGTTTCTGTACAAATTGTAAATAGCCTTACGCTCCCTGTATTTTACCCCTGCCACCTTTAGAATTTGAAAGAGAGTATTCCAGTCAACATTGTCAAAAGCTTTCACTACGTCTACAAATGCTAGAAACGTAGGTTTGCCTTTCCTTAATCTTTCTTCTAAGATAAGTCGTAAGGTCAGTATTGCCTCACGTGTTCCAGTGTTTCTACGGAATCCAAACTGATCTTCCCCGACGTTGGCTTCTATTAGTTTTTCCATTCGTCTGTAAAGAATTCGTGTTAGTATTTTGCAGCTGTGACTTATTAAACTGATAGTTCGGTAATTTTCACATCTGTCAACACCTGCTTTCTTTGGGATTGGAATTATTATATTCTTCTTGAAGTCTGAGGGTATTTCTCCTGTTTCATACATCTTGCTCACCAGATGGTAGAGTTTTGTCAGGACTGGCTCTCCCAAGGCCGTCAGTAGTTCCAATGGAATGTTGTCTACTCCGGGGGCCTTGTTTCGACTCAGGTCTTTCAGTGCTCTGTCAAACTCTTCACGCAGTATCGTATCTCCCATTTCATCTTCATCTACATCCTCTTCCATTTCCATAATATTGTCCTCAAGTACATCGCCCTTGTATAGACCCTCTATATACTCCTTCCACCTTTCCGCTTTCCCTTCCTTGCTTAGAACTGGGTTTCCATCTGAGCTCTTGATATTCATACAAGTCGTTCTCTTATCTCCAAAGGTCTCTTTAATTTTCCTGTAGGCAGTATCTATCTTACCCCTAGTGAGATAAGCCTCTACATCCTTACATTTGTCCTCTAGCCATCCCTGCTTAGCCATTTTGCACTTCCTGTCGATCTCATTTTTCAGACGTTTCCATTGCTTTTTGCCTGCTTCATTTACTGCATTTTTATATTTTCTCCTTTCATCAATTAAATTCAATATTTCTTCTGTTACCCAAGGATTTCCACTAGACCTCGTCTTTTTACCTACTTGATCCTCTGCTGCCTTCACTACTTCAGCCCTCAAAGCTACCCATTCTTCTTCTACTGTATTTCTTTCCCCCATTCCTGTCAATTGTTCCCTTATGCTCTCCCTGAAACTCTCTACAACCTCTGGTTCTTTCAGTTTCTCCAGGTCCCATCTCATTAAATTCCCACCTTTTTGCAGTTTCTTCAGTTTTAATCTACAGGTCATAACCAATAGATTGTGGTCAGAGTCCACATCTGCCCCTGGAAATGTCTTACAATTTAAAACCTGGTTCCTAAATCTCTGTCTTACCATTATACAATCTATCTGATACCTTTTAGTATCTCCAGGGTTCTTCCATGTATACAACCTTCTTTCATGATTCTTAAACCAAGTGTTAGCTATGATTAAGTTATGCTCTGTGCAAAATTCTACCAGGCGGCTTCCTCTTTCATTTCTTAGCCCCAATCCATATTCACCTACTATGTTTCCTTCTCTTCCTTTTCCTACACTCGAATTCCAGTCACCCATGACTTAAATTTTCGTCTCCCTTCACTATCTGAATAATTTCTTTTATTTCATCATACATTTCTTAAATTTCTTCGTCATTTGCAGAGCTAGTTGGCATATAAACTTGTACTACTGTAGTAGGTGTGGGCTTCGTATCTATCTTGGCCACAATAATGCGTTCACTATGCTGTTTGTAGTAGCTTACCCGCATTCCTATTTTCCTATTCATTATTAAACCTACTCCTGCATTTCCCCTATTTGATTTTGTATTTATAACCTTGTAGTCACCTGACCAGAAGTCTTGTTCCTCTTGCCACCGAACTTCACTAATTCCCACTATATCTAACTTTAACCTATCCATTTCCCTTTTTAAATTTTCTAACCTACCTGCCCGATTAAGGGATCTGACATTCCACGCTCCGACCCGTAGAACGCCAGTTTTCTTTCTCCTGATAACGACATCCTCTTGAGTAGTCCCCGCCCGGAGATCCGAATGGGGGACTATTTTACCTCCGGAATATTTTACCCAAGAGGACGCCATCATCATTTAATCATACAGTAAAGCTGCATGCCCTCGGGGAAAATTACGGCTGTAGTTTCCCCTTGCTTTCAGCCGTTCGCAGTACCAGCACAGCAAGGCCGTTTTGGTTATTGTTACAAGGCCAGATCAGTCAATCATCCAGACTGTTGCCCTTGCAACTACTGAAAAGGCTGCTGCCCCTCTTCAGGAACCACACGTTTGTCTGGCCTCTCAACAGATACCCCTCCGTTGTGGTTGCACCTACGGTACGGCTATCTGTATCGCTGAGGCACGCAAGCCTCCCCACCAACAGCAAGGTCCATGGTTCATGGGGGGGCAAGATACATAGGATCAAAATATTAAATGAAACAGGTAAATAAAAGAAAACATAGTCCGTTTACCACTCGCTGCGTTTCTCGAAACGTGATAGGTGGTTGGATGCTTCAAAAAGTGATCAGAAATTCTCCTGTTCATCATAATTTTTTGAAACTCTGCTCAAAAATCACTTTTTAATCGGGGATCATACCACTGTTTGAGCATTACGAATAGTCAGTGCTAAATTGTTAGAGGTTGAAGAATTATCGTTTTCGTTTTAATTTGTTCGCTTTCAAGAGTTTCAAGGAGATAAAGGCATTTTATATTATATGCACAGGCAGCAGATCACCTACATTATATTTTTATTGTATATTATGAATGGAGTGTTGTTAAGTTTTTAGTTTATTACTGTTACCATAATTTCCTTCCTCATTTATTATTTCGTATAGATGGCAGAGAAATCCTTAATCTTTCAAAGCAAATGAAGCACTGTACTTCTTTGCTGTGTCACTTCGTGAAAATATTTCCAGACCAGACACACTGCACGTACACACGGCAACAGCGACATAATTTTCTTAGCAATGTTGTACCAATTCTTAGGCAATGTGCTTGTTGCTCATTTCTGTCAGCATTGTTATTAAAATAGCACTGATCGGTTTTCACATTTTCTGTAATAAAGCAATGTTTCAAAACAATGAAAATTTTACGAAAAGAATCACTCCTTTTTTAAGCAATGTTTATTTTAAAATAATTTTATTTGACACTTCTACTATGACTAATTGATATTTCGGTTCTTTACCCTGTTATTTGAAAAAAAAAAAAAAACACGTTGCGACCGAAACCAAACAAATACCGGGAAATACCGGTTATGCAGAAAATAACAGTATCGGTTTTAATCGGTCGTTTTTTTCCCGTCCCTATACTGTAGTGATTACTCCCCATTCAGGAGATGGTGTTCCATTGTGTAAAAACCTCACACTTGCCTCTTGAAACGTCGGTGAAGTGAGGTATTTGAGAATTGTGTCGGCGGCCGAGCACAGTAGGCAGGAAGTAATAATAGGAAGAGGCAGGTGATGGATGCGCGGGTATTGGCCTGTCGGCTGGCAGGCAAACAGCCGCCGGGCGCCGGCCATGTGTGGGGACTATAAGCGCCGTCATATAGCTGGCCGACACACTTTGCACGATCAGCAGCGCGCCCCGCGCTTTATAGGCTCAATGTCCATATTTTTTATGTATTAGCCCGCCATGCTTCTCCAGATGCTGCTGGCGCCACAAATCTGCGCGCGGCACTTTCTTACTGCAGCCGGCCTAACGACTCCACACGCGTCCCCCGCTCGTAAATTACTACGAAAGGCAATACCTCGACAGTACTCTGGAAATAGCTGCATATTGTTGACGGGTATATGTCGTCAGCATCGGAGATCGGTTTTCTTTTTCTTTTCTGAAAGAGGGTATCGTTATAACAAAGTGTCATATACAGTAAATGAAGACCCTGGGAGACTATACTAGAACATGTTGAACCAGCAGCAAGATATTTATTTTATCTTTTGTGCTAGTAATCCAGACTTTTTTGTTCTGTATGGTCTATTGAAAGTTTAAAGTTTCCTTACAATGTTGACAGCTATTTGCTAAGCAAATATGTGGGATTATTTATACTTTCAATGACTGGATGGATAGGGGCAGATATTTTATGAATTTTCGGACGACCACGTAATTTAGATGATCTAGGATTCACTATCAAAAATGCTTGGTTTTCGTAGCCGCATAGAATAGTGTTACACCCTTTGACGATTTTCTTTGTCTCTGCCGCGAATTTGTTTGCGGGATGATTAATGATTTGCGTGACGTTATTCACTGTGAAAAAGTCATTTACTTTCTGTAGATAGTTATTTCGTTTAGTGTGGTTAAACTATTACCTTTGTCTGACTTTGTTGTTATTGTGCTAGTAGCTCTTCCCTTATCATTAATTTGGCGTAATATCATATACTCTTGGTAGGTTTGTGTAATTATTAGTGCTTTCTTTTTCTTTTGCATTTGCTGTCCTAATAACGATTTCGTTTTGTTGCTTTATAGGTAATATAGCTGCACGAATCTCTATTTTACTTGTTGCTACAAGTTGTTTCCTGATAGTGTCGTGTTTGGTTCTAGATTATATTTCAGTCTCTTATATGACAGATTTCGTTCGTCCTTTGTGCGCAATATGTCAGTCAGATTTTCTGTTCTCTCATAAAATTAAAACTTCGTCCACAATGGGAACCAATGCCCGTATCTTGCTCCAGCACCTTCAACACTAAAAAGGGAACGAAGGGAAAGTGGTTTGACGCCTCGATACCTACGAGTACGTGTATGTACACATACTCCGCAAGCCACTGTACAGCTCACAGCGAAGGTATTTTGCAACATTGTTGCTCTTCCCGTTTCATGATCCACTCGGAAATGGATCGAGGAAAATTGCTCGTATGTCTCTTTACGAGCACTGATTTCCGTTACGTTGTCCATAAGATGAACGTTGTAGGCAGCAGAATAGATCCAGCTTCTTCAAGCGTTTTGTGAAAAGTTCGTCTTCTTCCCTTCAGGCATTTCCGTCTGCGCTAACATCATGCCTCTAAATTACTCCGATGTACGCCTTTAACCCGACTTGGTGGCATCCCAAACACTAATGCTTTGTTCATAAATCGGATGCACAAGAGCTCTTTTCTTGGAATCTTTTATAGATGCACAACGCTTTTCCAGAACTTTCTCAGTAAACTGTAGTCGACCATTCGCCTTCCGTACAACTGACCTCATGTGCTACTTCCGTTTCATGTCACTTCCTGCGTTACGTCTAGATATTTAATCGGCGAGACTAAGCCAAGAAAATCGTTTGAGATCAATTTTTAAAGTATATTCTCTAAAACTTTTCCAGGACATTTGTCAAAACATCAACATGTAATGTAATATGTAATACAGTGGCCTGCTTCACGCCGGCGTCACTAGGTAAGAATCAGCTCAATTCCAAACACGTACTATCCCTCATGAATAAAAGCGGAGTCTAGCGATCACATGCCAAGAGGGTGGTTCACATTACATAGGAAAAACAGGCAGATCTGTATGAATGCTAATGATGGCATTTCACAGATGCTGGATTTGCACAAGATAGAATATACTTATGCACACAACTGTGTAGGTACTGACCACAATAATTCCGTGCACACACAAAACACTGCAATCAAGATCGAGAATACATATACCTGCAATATTCTCTCTCAACACTTCCGAATACTGCCTAAATAGCTAAAGGAGAATCGGATTGATCTCTCTTCCCCCAGACACAGAAAGCGTTGTTCACTTATCTACATCTAGAGTGCAATGTCCAGTCTACCTCTACACATATTCTATGCAACCACAGTATGGCGTGTGGTGGAGAATACCTTGTACCACTACTAGTCAATTCACTTGTTCTACTCGCAAATAGAGTTCTGTCTATATGCCACGACCCTTAATATCTCTCACCATATCTTAGCGGTCTTCACGCGAAATGTACGTTGGCGCCAGCAGAATCGTTCTGCAGTCAGCTTCAAATGCCGGTTCACTAAATTTTCTCAATTGTGTTCCTCGAAAAGAAAGTCGCCTTCCCTCCAGG
This sequence comes from Schistocerca nitens, assembly GCF_023898315.1. Classification (NCBI taxonomy): domain Eukaryota; kingdom Metazoa; phylum Arthropoda; class Insecta; order Orthoptera; family Acrididae; genus Schistocerca; species Schistocerca nitens. Next base: position 915,845,051 of record NC_064616.1, read on the forward strand.
GATTCCCATTTGAGCTCCCGAAGCATCTTCGTAATACTTGGGTCTTGCCCGAAGCTACCAGTAACAAATCTAGAAGCTCGTCTCTGAATTACTTCGAGGTTTTCCTTTAATCTGACTAGATAACGATCCCAAACACTCGACGAATACTCAATACTGGGTCGCGCTAGTGCTCTTTAACAGATGGACCACCCTTTCTCCATTCGCTTTCCCTACTACAATCCTTACATGCTCGTCCCATCTCATATCGAATAGCAACATCATTACGCCTAGATATTTAACCGACGTGACAATGACAAGCATGACACTACCAGTGCTGCACTTCAAAATTACGGGATTGTTTTTCCTACTCATCTGGACTAACCTACTTTTTTTTGTGAGCTAGCTGCAATTAATCGCACCAACTAGAAATTCTAAGTTCACTTGCACTACAGTATCATCAGCAAATTGTCGCAGATTGCTGCTCACTATGTCTGCTAGACCATTTATGTATGTACGTAGAGAATAGTAGCGGTCGCCGGCCGGAGTGGCCGTGCGTTTCTAGGCGCTGCAGTCTGGAGCCGAGCGACCGCTCCGGTCGCAGGTTCGAATCCTGCCTCGGGCATGGATGTGTGTGATGTCTTTAGGTTAGTTTGGTTTAATTAGTTCTAAGTTCTAGGCGACTGATGACCTTAGAAGTTAAGTCGCATAGTGCTCAGAGCCAGCCAATAGTAGCGGTCCTATCACACTTCCCTGGGGCACTCCTGACGATACCCTAGTCTCTCATCAACTCTCGCCTTCGAGGACATCGCACTGGATTCTGTTACTTAGAAGTCCTCGCGTCACTCACATATCTGGGAATGTATTCGGTGTGCTCGTACCTTCGTTAACAGTCTGCAGAGGGACACGGTATCAAAAGCTTTTCGAAAATCTATAAATAAGGAATCAGCCTTTTGCCTTTCATCCATAGTTAGTAGGGTACCATGTGAGAAAAGCGCAAGTTGAGTTTCGCACCATCTATGTTTTGCGGACAAAAGCTTTTCCATCTCAATGAATTTATTATATCAAACTGAGAATACGTTCAAGTATTCTGCAGCAAACGGGTATTAAGCACAATGGTCTAAAATTTCGTAGATTCGTTCTTTTACCCTTCTCCTATACCGGAGTCACCCGCGCTTCTTGCAGTCGCTTGGGGCTTTGCGCTGGGCTAGAGATTTACAATAAATGGAAGCTAAGAACAGGGTCAGTGCCGTAGAGTATTGCCAGTAAAACTGAGTTGGGCTTCCATCCAAACCTGTCGGCTTATTTGTTTTTAGCTCTTTCAGTTGTTTCTCTCCGCCAGGAATACCTATTACTATGTCTCCCATACAGAAGTCTGCGCGATGGTCAAACGATGGTATGTTAGAATACCTCTTGCGTGAACGATTTCCTAAACGCGGAAATTAAAACTTTGGCTTTCCTTTTGCTGTCTTACTGCCACACCAGACTGGGCAACTACTCACTGCATAGAAGCCTTCGACCCGTTTAGCTATTTTACAAGATGTTTTGCTAAGGCGAGACGGTGGTAGTTTTATGCTTCGCGCATCGATCTTTCTACAGGCCCACGAATCTCTACAAACTTTTGCCTATTGTCATTTGGGCGTCCTCATCTGAACCGAGGGTGCAACAGTTTTGCTTCCTCACAATTTTCCACATTTTTTTGCTATATCTTGAAGGGTCTCTTCCAGCCTTTTATCGACTTATCGGCACAACTTCTCCAGAGCACGATTTACAATCCGTTTAAACTTTACCCATAATTCCTATGCCCGTTTGCTAGAACTAAATGATGTCAATTTACTGTCTAAGTGGAATGTTAACAACTTCCTGTTTGCTATTTCAAGTACAGGTACCCTCCTAGCCTTCTTGATTGATTTATTAACTGTAGTACCCATCGTCGCTATAATGACAACCTTGTCACTAATCCCTGTCTCTATCCCAACACGTCGACAAGGTGAGGCCTGTTGGTAGCTGCAAAGTCTAAAATATTCCAATTTCTTATGGATTGTCTAACTAGAGGCACAAGACAGTTTTCTGGAAACACTTTCAAAAGTACTTCGAAAGACTGAATGTCCGTCCTTTTATACCAAAAACTCAACTACATCCTCAAATATTGTGAAACTTATTGAAACAATCGTGACACTCTGTTCGTAGTGGAATGCACTTGTTGTCAAACACTGTCTTTAATCAGTAAAAACAACGTCAGATATCTTTGTTGCATGTTGTGAGATTTTGATGTAGGCCTGTTTCGAATTACCGCTTAATTCATTGGTGTTCGTGGGCTCTTCGCTTCATAGTATATTCATTTGGTGTTTGTGGACTCTTTGCTTCGTAGTATATGTGAATAATACCTTTCAAACAGTAACTCTAGAAAATAAGCTTTTAAGCAGAAACTTAGATTGTCTGAAACAAAATTCTGTGAAATATGGTCAATAATTGTGTTTCCTTGTCTGTTAGGTAAATATTTACTTCATTTACACCTTTGCTACGTGTTTCTGATAATTCTGTGATTAATTTAGTAGAACAGCTACAATTTAAAATTTTATTGAAGTGAATACAATAACTACATAATATTGAAGTGTGCCAATCTCTTGCATTGCTGCATCACCAGAGGAAGAAGCACAAAGGTAACACTCCTCATTAAGACGTCATATTTCACTTTTCTGTCTACATCACTGCAGTTTCGATGTTCGGTGGAACTATCACCTGGAACGTAGTTCTTAAGTCTACAACTTTGCTTCCGCCGTTTTGCAATAGATGGCAGTAGCAGCAAGTGGTGGTGCATGTGGTAGGTCGTGTCATACAATAAGCTTAGGCCATAAAACTATTAGTCAATTTGTGATTGCATCATAAAGTTATTCTCTATTTAATATGTCAGTTTACGAGTCCAAATCTCGTCATTTACGGGAAGTTCTAATTTCCGGCTTCAACATGGAAAACTCTGCGGCTAAGGCTCATAAAATAATGGATAAGACCTATGTTGAGGCACCTATTAGTGAAAGAACGTGCAGAGAATAGTTCAACGCTTCAAGAACGGTGATTATGAAGGCGAAGACTGGCATGGTGGTGGAAGAGAAAAGGTTTTCGAAGCTACTGAAACCGATGGAAACAATCACATGAAATTAGTTTTGAAAGCAACTGACGCGTCTGAGCCAAGCACTGAAAGGCAAATAGCCACAATACAACGACAGACATGAGAAGGTGATTTTGCAGCAGGACAGCGCTCGACACCATATCGCAAAACCGGTCAACACATAACTGGAAACGATTAAATAAGAAGTCCTACCCCGCCTGCCGTATTCTTCAGGTATTGATTACCACCGTTTTCGCCGGCCGCGGTGGTCTCGCCGTTAAGGCGCTCAGTCCGGAACCGCGCGACTGCTACGGTCGCAGGTTCGAATCCTGCCTCGGGCATGGATGTGTGTGATGTCCTTAGGTTAGTTAGGTTTAAGTAGTTCTAAGTTCTAGGGGACTGATGACCACAGATGTTAAGTCCCATAGTGCTCAGAACCATTTAACCATTTGAACCACCGTTTTCGATCCGTTGCGCACAGCCCGGCAACCGGCATTATTTGTCACACGAGCAAGTGCAAAAGGGGATCGATTCATGGTTCTCCTCAAAAGACAGCCAGTTCTTCGGCCGCGGGATCCGTATGCTGCCCGAAAGATGGGGGGAGAGTACTGTCCAGCGATGACCAATGCTTTGAATCGTAAATTTTTTATATTTTTTCACAATAAAATCTCAAACTTTGAGAAAAAACGTTGGAACCCAAGTTGTAGACCTAATATATTGTGACGATGTCATTTGGAGACGAAACACCAAATCAGTTGGAGGGGGAAGAAAGGAGCATTTTGTAGTGACTTGGTAGATGAAAGTATCTCAGAATTTGCCTAATGCGCCAGCTCATTCGTTCAGAGTTGAATTTTTTCGGTATGAATTTATTCTGTCTGTTGCCTGATGAAAGTAGTTGTTCGTAAGTGGGAACTAACTTATGTGACGAGGTCGTCTTGCATCCTTGGCAATGCTCTACCTACTTTATGCATCAATATCTTCTGAAGTTTTTACCTTGGACAGTTTTTAGTAATCCTTTGAGAATTTTAGCGTCATTATTACGGCAGTGAAGCATTCTAGGTACAGTACCAAACATCACAAGAAACATCATCCTATGTACCAGTATCATTTCCCTTCTTCGTATTCAATTCACTGGTTGAACGTGAAAAGAAATTGTCGATATTCTTCTGTACCAGTCTAAATTTCTCTATATTTGGCATCGTAGTCATTGCGTGAGATATACGTAGATGAGGTAAAGTATTAAACCACCTGTCCTCTGCGAGATTAAAGCAGCCTGATGACGATAACGGTAAGTAAGCGGTAAGGAATGTATAGAAGCGCAACAGTGACGAATGGAGAACCATTTTAGTGACGATCAGGGCAGCAAACGGGGAATTCATTGGCATATGCGGCTTTGACAAAGGGAATATTGTTCTGGCCCGGCACCTGGGAACGAGCATCTCGAAAACGACGAAACTGGTCGACTGCTCGCGTGCTACTGTCGTGTGCATCGATGGAAAGTGTCGGATCGACGGTCAAACCACGAGTAGGCAGCAAGTTGAGCGTCCACACCTCATCACACAAAATGGAGGCTGGAGGCTGCACAAGTGTTTCAAAACACGCCCCTCAGCGCAATTTGTTGAACATTAAGCATCACAGACGACGACCCCTACGTGTTCCCATGACGAGCCAACGGCATCGACAATCGCGATTGCAGTTTGCACTGGATCATCGAAACCTTACTGTGGATCAATGGAAACGTGTTGCCTGGTAAATCGCGTTTCTTTTTACACACTACGTCGTGCCCGGATACGCCGCCGCCCAGACGAAGAGCTGCTCGAAACAACACTGCGCCAAGAACGCAGACCGGTGGGAGTAGTGCAATGCTAAGGAGTTCATCCACCTCGGCTTCCATGAGACTTTTCGTAGTATTCGAACACACGTGAGCTGTGGAATACGTGAACATTATGGTGGACCACCTGCATCCCTTCATGCTTGATGTATTCCCCGACAGCGATGGCACTGTCCAGCAGGATTACAGACCATGTTACAAGGCTAGAATCATGCTAAAGCGGATTCTAGAGCATGACAGGACACTAACGCTGATGTGAGCCTACTATGAACCGCATGGAATACATTTAGGGCGCTATGGGCGCCAGCTCGGCGCCCATTGTACACCGTCCCATATTTACGTAAACTGCGTAGACGTCTCGTGCCACCTAGGACTTGTCGAATACATACCATACAGAATTACATCTGCATCGCACGCTAAAGGTGAACCAAGACGCTTATAAGCAGGTGGTCGTAGCGTTTTGGTTTATCTGCGTATTTTGGACGGATCAATATGTTTCTGGCCTCTTGGAATTCTGTGATGTGCGAAGTACCACGTCTTTGTTGTAACGTGTCCCACTGCACTGCATCGTAATCCTCACGTTGACTGAACAGACTCGTGCTGAATCGTGTAACTCCTCTTTGACTCTCTTCTCTCCCATATATACCCGAGGACTGGTCGAACAACGTTTTCTCTAACGACATCAGTCGTATGTGAATTGTTCTACCATAGAATTGTTTCAATAAATGTAAGTCTCGCATCTGTCTTCCCCACGGATAAATTTACGCGGTCACTCCATGTACGCGCATTACATTATATTTATTCATATTTTGAGTCAAATTTTAATCATTGAACTAGCTACTTATCATCTGCAAGTCTCTCTGCACTTTATGGCAAATTTATACCGATGTCGCCACCCTGCGTCGTCTGCGATCAGTTTCATAGCTTCATCCGCCATGTAATTTATATATACAGTGAACATCATTGGTCCTATTACACTACCTTGTGATTCATTGAAACACTCTTCGACTGTTCTGCTCCCAATTCCACAAGAGGAAGACAAATGTTAGAGCTTCATTTCGCGTCGGCACCGCGAGGTTCTTTAGAAAGAACTTTAGCGCTGATGGACTTGTATGAAGAGGGGAAACCGATGCGCATTATTCTGGGAATGATTTCAATATTTGTTGAAGTTACAAGATGTCTCAAAGTTCATTTGATGGTCACAAAAGTAAATGCCATCGTGTGGTAACACAAGTGCTTACGCATGTGAATAGAAAGGAATATTGAGAAGCCTACGTAATGCTGAACAAATTGACTTTTTGATGCATGATGATATCAGAATCAGCGGCATTGGCATGGTCTCCCCTGGTACCGCCTAATTTTTTGTTCCCTGTGCTTTGGTATAGTAGTGATAACAGCGATGACGTTGGTGCTAGTATTAGCAATAATAATAATAATTTGATCTATTTTAACCGTAGCATCGTTATTTTAATCTAATATGAATGCAGAAATGTAACTGTTGACAGAAAGTAGGCCCCATTGTAGAATACTAGGTAATAGGCCATAACATAAATAAGTAAGAATATGACACAATCGCGTTGTTTCGCTGATGGTATCATAAATCCCTTTGTCATAAAATATGAATCTCGGATGGGATCGTAGAAGGAGCCACATTAAGGTATGGTGAAATTGTTGCTGCTTCAGGGGATCTACGTTGAAGGAAAATTTGTCCACGTGTATGTACAGACTGTAGTAAGTGTCTCTTCAGAATTGTCGATGGGACGTGAAACCATAAAAAATAGAAAATAATACTAAAATGTAAACATATTTTAAGCAGTTATGGACAATGTGATAGCAGTTTTCTCTTCAGAGACACAAACAGCAATATTTTCTTACGTCGTTCAAAACTAGAAGCTTTCCTGAAGTGTAAAAAAGTAACATGTAAAAATTGTGCATTGTAGGCAGCACACCAAATACTACATACTATATAGCAAACAATAAGTATCTCTCAAGTAAAATAAGACTAGAATGCAACCGGGCATTCCTGAAAACACCCGGTCCAGTCACATTAACGTGACCACAGCCTATGTTCGAAGTCAACTTGCAATAACCACACAGGTGGCAGCACTAGCTGTAGAGGATATACAGGTTGTTACAAAAAGGTACGGCCAAACTTTCAGGAAACATTCCTCACACACAAATAAAGAAAAGACGTTATGTGGACATGTGTCCGGAAACGCTTAATTTCCATGTTGGAGCTCATTTTAGTCTCCTCAGTATGTACTGTACTTCCTCGATTCACCGCCAGTTGGCCCAATTGAAAGAAGGTAATGTTGACTTCGCTGCTTGTGTTGACATGCGACTCATTGCTCTACAGTACTAGCATCAAGCACATCAGAACGTAGCATCAACAGGTTGGTGTTCTCATCACGAACGTGGTTTTGCAGTCAGTGCAATGTTTACAAATGCGGAGTTGGCAGATGCCCATTTGATGTATGGATTAGCACGGGGCAATAGCGGTGGCGCGGTACGTTTCTGTCGAGACAGATTTCCAGAACGAAGGTGTCCCGACAGGAAGACGTTCGAAGCAATTGATCTGCGTCTTAGGGAGCACGGAACATTCCAGCCTATGACTCGCGAGTAGGGAAGACCAAGAACGACGAGGAAACCTGCAATGGACGACGCAATTCTTCGTGCAGTTGACGATAACCCTAATGTCAGCGTCAGAGAAATTGCTCCTGTACAAGGTAACGTTGACCACGTCACTGTATGGAGAGTGCTACGGGAGAACCAGTTGTTTCCGTACCATGTACAGCGTGTGCAGGCACTATCAGCAGCTGATTGGCCTCCACGGGTACACTTCTGCGAATGGTTCATCCAACAATGTGTCAATCCTCATTTCAGTGCAAATGCTCTCTTTACGGATGAGGCTTCATTCCAACGTGATCAAATTGTAAATTTTCACAATCAACATGTATGGGCTGACGAGAACCCGCACGCAATTGTGCAATCACGTCATCAACACAGATTTTCTTTGAAAGTTTTAGCAGGCATTGTTGGTGATGTCTTGATTGGGCCCCATGTTCTTCCACCTACGCTCAATGGAGCACGTTATCATGATTTCATACGGGATACTCTACCTGTGCTGCTAGAACATGTGCCTTTACAAGAACGACACAACATTTGGTTCATGCGCGATGGAGCTCCTGCACATTTCAGTCGAAGTGTTCGTACGCTTCTCAACAACAGATTCGGTGATCGATGGAATGGTAGAGGCGGACCAATTCCATGGCCTCCACGCTCTCCTGACCTCAACCCTCTTGACTTTCATTTATGGGGGCATTTGAAAGCTCTTGTCTACCCAACCCCAGTACCAAATGTAGAGACTCTTCGTGCTCGCCGGCCGAAGTGGCCGTGCGGTTAAAGGCGCTGCAGTCTGGAACCGCAAGACCGCTACGGTCGCAGGTTCGAATCCTGCCTCGGGCATGGTTGTTTGTGATGTCCTTAGGTTAGTTAGGTTTAACTAGTTCTAAGTTCTAGGGGACTAATGACCTCAGCAGTTGAGTCCCATAGTGCTCAGAGCCATTTGAACCATTTTTTCTTCGTGCTCGTATTGTGGACGGCTGTGGAACGATACGGCATTCTCCAGGGCTGCATCAGTGATTCCATGCGACGGAGGGTGGATGCATGTATCCTCGTTAACGGAGGACATTTTGAACATTTCCTGTAACAAAGTGTTTGAAGTCACGCTGGTACGTTCTATTGCTGTGTTTCCATTCCATGATTAATGTGATTTGAAGAGAAGTAATAAAATGAGCTCTAACATGGAAAGTAAGCGTTTCCGGACACATGTGCACATAACATATTTTCTTTCTTTGTGTGTGAGGAATGTTTCCTGAAAGTTTGGCCGTACCTTTTTGTAACACCCTGTATAAATAGCGTTGGGAGGACAAGAAAAACAGTGCAGTCACTGTCGTAGTGCGGAAAAGGAGCGAATTATCTGACGTCCAAAAGAACATGATCATTGGCTTTCTGGCCACGGATGGAAGCTTTTATGAAACAGCTAAGTTTGTAATCTGTTCCCATGCTGCCATGGTTAAAATATACTGTGCGTGGCAAAATGGATGCTAACCAAACCTGTCGGCACTGTTGTGCACCACAGGCCGTAGATAACAGGGGTGAACGACGGCTGTGAAGATGTGAACGGGCGAATAGACGTGCCACGTTTGAGCAACTGACTATCCAGATGAACCAATGGGTTACCAACAGTGTCCCCTCAACAAACGTTTCTGCGTATGGGCCTTCGTAGCAGGCGCCCACGACTGCTGTTTGGCGTCGAAGGCTGGAATTTTCACGCCAGTTCCCCAGCTGGACGTCCATTGAGAGGCGACAGGTGGTCTTTCCAGATGAATCACGACAGAATGCCCATTAAAAAATGACCTATTTATTTCGCTTCTGACATGACAATACTGCTCTCATTGAGGTTTCCTTGTTCCATTTAACTGGTCCTACGGTAATGCATTTTCGTTTGGACAAATGGACGTTGGCGGATACCGCTTGAAACGTCTAAAATAAAACACCCTGCAACAATCGTCGGAAGCGTACAGGCCGGAGCAGGGGGCGTCATGGTCTGGGGAATGTTTTCGTGACATTCCCTGGGTGATTTCGTTATTCTGGAGTACGCAATGAATCAACATTGATAAGCATTTACCTCTGCGGATCATGTCCACCCTTACATCCAGTTCGTTTGTCCTCGACACGATGGCATCCACCAGCAGGGCAATGCAATGTGTCACACAGCTCACAGTGTACGTGCGTGGTTCGAAGATCACCAGGACGAGTTTACCGTACTTCCCTGGCCACCGAACTCCCCATACTGAAACCCAATCCAGTATCTGTGGCCGGGCTGTACGCGCCACGGATCCTCAACCGAGAAACCCAGCACAGCTGGCCACGGCACTGGAGTCGGCATGCCTCCACATCTCTGTCGGTACGTTCCCGAACCTCACTCACTCTCTTTCTGTGCGTCTCGTAGCAGTCCGCGCTGCAGAAGGAGGTTACTCGGGCTTTTGACAAGTGGTCACATTAATCTGACTGGACAGTGTACTTCTCTCTCTGCGTCTCTTTCTTCAGAGAGTCTAACTTTGTAACACAGCAATTTCAAGTTGAGCTTACTAAGAACATATAAGATCAGAGTGTTTTAGAGATGAGAGATCCATCACGCATGTATCACATATTCACATGTTAAGCGAGACTAACTGCTTCCGATACTTTTGGCAAAGAAGAGTCAAGGAAACTTATTTGCCTTTCTTTCGTCAGTCATGGTGACTTTATGAGATCGCAGTTCCTAATGTCATATCACGTATTTTTAATTCTCTTGTACGTGCGTGATGTGATGGTTTACTTATGCACACTCGTTTGCATTGTAAGAATTTGCCGTAAACTCCCCCGCTATGCAGGGCTACATCAGGAAAACGGGGTGTTTTCGCAAAATTCCAGATTTTTCTCCAACGCTATACTATAAAATTGAAGTCTCTGTTGACAGTCTCAATGGAGGTTTGTGAGGTTTCTGAAGCAGTGCGGAAAGATCTGGTGCTTATTATTCATGTTTGCAAGAAACTGTACTTTTCATCCGCACTGTACGTCGATGGTCGTCCCCGGCCCCAAAGTTTTAGAGGTTTACAACTGCAGCATACTCTTTCATGTATCTATCCATCGATTCAAGTGTTCATATTTTTCGTTTCCGTTGGTGATGTCTGTTGTGAAACGTTTGCTTCCATCTGTAAACCTATAGAGACGGTGTTTGGCGGCATATTTCTCATTTATGAAAGCTTCTGTGGAATTCACACTGCGAAGAATTCGTTAGCAACAGTGCTCGCTGTCACATGCGCAAAGACAACGCAGCGTGTCCAGTATCTGGCTGAGGGCTGTTTAGCAGTGTTTACGCTTTCAGCAGAGGGGACACAGCGTATTGCTGTCTGCCTTGCACTCGTATTAGAAAATTACCTAGCTGTTTTTGTGAAAATTTTATTGAAAACCTGAACAAATGACATGTCATTGGACTCTTGTTTCCTAGAGGTTTTGAAAGCCATTAAAACAAAACTTCATTCCACTTAACACAAACATTATTTTTTCAATATCTCAGTTGACTGAAAAGATTGTACAGCTAATTACTTCCTATTTTGTGTAGTATCACAGTGCTGCAATACCTAAAACCATCCACAAATTATTCAGGATGTCCCAAACCTCTTGAACGTTTGGCGGAACACTCATTGCTTTGGGAAAAGTACCATTCAAGAAACGCAACTGTTGCATATTTTTCAGAGCGTTCATGTTATTAGTATCATCCCATACAGTATAAGACGCGTACTTTTTTCACCATAAACAAATTTCTTCTCTGTATTGACATTTCTTACTTCTTTCTCTCGACGATCAAGAGGCTCATGAAACAAAGACCAACGCCCTTTATGTACTTCATTAACCACTAAGTAACAAACTTGTGCTTTTAATTGGAACTATGGTACACTTCTTGTGCCACAATAGAGGCAAATCTAATGAAATCAGTGTTTTCTTCCAAGAGAAATGATCTTGAAGGCAATATTATAGAAGGGGAAGGAGAAGTTGATTAAGGGTAGATGGCAAATGTGATAGTGCGAGAAAAACTTCGCAGAGCACTGAAAGACGTAAGTATAAATAAGCTCCCCGGAGTAGAGATAGTCCCCCGATATTATTGAGATCCTTGTGTGGCCCAGTCATGTTAAAACCATAGAACTGTGTGTGCAAGTTACATGAGACTGACAAATACCCTCAGACTTCTAGAAGAATTAAATAATACCAATTCCAAAGTAAGCAGTTGCAGACATGTGTGGATATTATCGAGTAACATTGTAATATGTCATGATTTCAAACTGCTGAAACAAATAAGTCACAGAAGAATTGAATGACTGATAGAAGCTGACCATGGGATGGATCAGTTTCTATTCCAGAGAAGTGCAGGGACAAGACTAACAATACAATACTGACTCCTACAACTTATCTTAGAAGATAGTCTGAATAAAGGAAAACCTATAACTATAGCGATTGCAGATTTGTAAAAACTTTTGACAATGTTTTACTTCTGCCAGTATCTCGTGCTAGTTCTGCAGGGTTCGCAGGAGAGCTTCTGTAAAGTTTGAAGGGTAGGAGACGAGATACTGGCAGAAGTAAGGCTGTGAGGACCGGGCGTGAGCCGTGCTTCAGTAGCTCAGATGGTAGAGCACTTGCCCGCGAAAGGCGAAGGTCCCGACTTCGAGTCTCGGTCGGGCACACAGTTTTAATCTGCCAGGAAGTTTCATATCAGCGCACACTCCGCTGCAGAGTGAAAATCTCATTCTGGAAACATCCCCCAGGCTGTGGCTAAGCCATGTCTCCACAGTATCCTTTCTTTCAGGAGTGCTAGTTCGGCAGGGTTCGCAGGAGAGCTTCTGTAAAGTTTGGAAGGTAGGAGACGAGATACTGGCAGAAGTAAAGCTGTGAGGACCGGGCGTGAGTCGTGCTTCGGTAGCTCTGATGGTACAGTCTGCCGCCGGCAGTGCTGCGAGGCGGTCACGCGCCAGAGCGCTGCGGGCGAGGCGCGCACGGTGTGTTTGTGTTTACTTCGGCCGCTGTAAGTGCCGTTTTCCTTCTAGACCACCATAGCGCACAATTATCGGAAGAAGACATTACGTTTCAACTTTTGTTCCGACTTCGCCCGACCCAAGGCCCTGGAGGTAGAACGATTTATACGCGATGAAGTTAAAATACCACCAACGGATCTAATTGGTATCCACTTGTCCATAGTTAGCAGTACCGTCTACGTCAAAATGATCAATGATACGGCGTGCGACAAGGTGCTTCAAGGGGCAAAACGTGGACTGCGCTTCTGTCATTCCGACGGCAACGCCAGACCCGTTACCGTCGATCACGCAGGTCTCGGCACACGGACGATAAGGATTTTCGAACTGCCGTTCGAACTACCTGCAGACGTCGTCATCGAGGCGCTCCGTCCCTATGGCAACGTTCTGGAACATGTTGCCGAACGATGGGTCCAATTTCAAACCTATCCCGTTTTAAACGGTGTTAGACGGGTCCGCATCGAGTTGCAGAAACACGTGCCTTCCTATCTACGTATCGGAGGCTGCCGTGCCATTATAATGTACGACGGCCAACCTCGTACCTGTTCCGGTTGCGGGAAAGGTCACCTACGGTCTGAATGCATTCAACGACGTGTCGCGCAGCTCCCGTTGTCGGAAGCGTCCGTCACACCCACGATGATCGCCCTACCGGCCACTTACGCAGCGGCTCTTGCCACGTCTACAGTTTCGTCCAGTCCGTCGCCCGGTCCTTCCGATCGGCACGTCCCACCGTCCCCGTCACCTACGGACGGTGCAGACGTCCCACCTGACAACCTCACCGCCGAACAGGCTCCCGCACCGAACGCTGAGGAGACCAGTACTTCTTCACAACACCTGTTTGACAATTTCATTGTACCCACCGACGCCTTCGAACCAGGTCGACGCTCCTCCTTGCCGTCGTCCGACACTGAGGAACACGTGCGTAAACATCGCTCGCCACGTAGGCGCAAACGCCGCCGCCGTTCACCCACGGGCTCTCAAAGCGTCGCCACCCGCGACGACGAAGACGACACCCAACCAGCCGACATTTCCACACAGAGGTCGGCGGACAACTTTCACGATGAACAAGACGTTTCGCAGGACGGGACCACTATGGAGGTCGCCACGCACAATGTAACGACCGGTGCGCCGGTTGAGACGCCTGTCTCCCCGCCGACAGACAGACAGACAGACCCACGGCACAGGAGCATGGGCCGACGACATTGAGGGAGATACGCCCCCTCCTCCGGATGAGTTGCCTCCGCCGGACAAGGCTGCCTGATAACATCAAAAGCGAGGCATTGCAGCTGATGGGACGGGACTTCCTGTCGGTGCCCTCCTCTTACTTCCCTTGGTGATGGTAGATGCGCGTCCACCACCACTGAAACAAACGTACCGGTTTGCCACACTGAACATCAACATGATCGGCACTGCACCCAAGCTGCAACTCCTATGTGACATACTTCGGGCCTCTGACGTCGACGTCGCCCTTCTTCAGGAAGTACGCGTTGCCACACTACCACCAGTCTACGGCTACGACTCATACACGTCCACATGTGATAAATCAGGGCGTGGAGTGGCTTTCTACATACGCGAAGGAATCCCACTCAAGGACACGACAATCCTTCCCTGTGGAAGAGGCATGGCTGTTACCATCTTCGACACGCGCGTCATCAATATCTACCCTCCGTCTGGCTCCACGAACCGTCGGCAGCGGTCCACTTTCTTCGGACATGACGTGGCGCCCCTGTTTTCTGGACGCTATGATCTCCTTATCATGGGAGGCGATTTCAACTGTGTCCTCCATCCGCAGGACCAAGTGCCTGGTTATTCGCCATGCCCGGCGCTGCTCACCTTAATCGAAGATTTTCATCTAGTGGACGTTCGGGAGAAAATTCATGGCAATACCCCCGGTTTCACCCATTATACAGCACATTCTGCGAGCAGACTGGACCGGTTTTATGTCTCTGCCCACCTTGGCAATGAAGTCGCCCAAGCTGAACGATGGCCCCTTGCATTTTCAGACCACTGCGCCATCATTTGCTGCCTGGCTCTGCCACCTCAGTCAGTGTGGCGCAGCAGAGGTTACTGGAAGCTTAATACCTCCCTCCTTAATGATCCACACTGCCGACAATGTATTGCCACTACATGGGCGTCTTGCGAAAGACGCCTTCCGCAGTACACATCCACGTTCCATTGGTGGCTCAAATGTGCCAAAACTGCGATCAGAAAGGCCTTCATACAATGTGGCAAGGAAGCAGCAGCATGGCATCGAGACACCACAAATTTTCACTACGCCGTCCTCCGTGAGCTCGATACGCTCCCTCCATCACCTGACACCCACAGGGAACGACAACGTACTAAAGCTCGTCTCCTCTCTCTTCAACGTGCACGACTGCATGGTGTCGTGGTGCGTTCCCGACGACAAGACCTCCTCCACGACGAAACCCCATCCACAATCCATGCCGCATCCGACCATAGTCGTCGACGTCGACTTTTCGTCCCCAACATCACGACCTCCGATGGTGTTCACCACACAACACAGGCGGCAGTCGTGTCTGCCTTTGCTGAACATTATCGCCAATTTTATGATGATGAACCGATGGTGACGCCCATTCCTGATGATCTCCGTCCTTCCCGGAGCGGAGTCAGCGTCCATGATGTCTGCAATCACCGCAGAAGAGGTGGTAGATGCGATCAACAAAGGGGCCAAGAACAAATCACCCGGACCAGATGGTCTCCCAGTGGAGTTTTACCGGGCGTTCACCATGTTAATGCTTCCTCGCTGAACGGAAATGATTCAGGAACTCTTTACTCCGTCCTTCCCAATTCCACCTGAATTCGTCACTGCCATTCTTCTACCTGTGCCTAAACCGAAGGGAGGGTCTCATGTCTCTGCATATCGCCCCCTTACACTACTGAATGCAGACTATAAAATCTATGCACGCCTCTTAGCAGCGCGCATACGCACCGTCTTACCTACGGTCCTTTCACCTGAGCAGACTGCACGTGGTTGTGGGGCCACCTTACAAACAGCCCTAGGAGAATGCCGTGACCTCATTGCACTGGCGTCGGTTTGTCGCCTTCGTGCAGCACTGGTATACGTCGATTTCACGAGTGCCTTTGATCGCGTTCGGCACCCATTCTTCCTCATGGTGGCGACACGTATGGGGTTCCCATTGCTTTTTGTCGATGCCATTCGCCGGTTACTACTTCCCGCGGTCTCGATGGTACAAGTCAATGGGAGGCTTGTAGGACCGATTCCTATACGCCGCTCTGTGCGTCAAGGATGCCCTATGTCTACTTTACTATATGCCATTGCACTTGAGCCCCTCATCACTGGACTTACCTCTAGACTGCAGGGCCTCACTTTGCGTGACTACACCTTTCACTGTAGGGCTTATGCGGACGATCTCCTCTTTCTCACCTGCTCCTCCACGGAACTCAATGACGCCATCCAATGGATCCACCAGTATGGACGTCTTTCTGGTAGCATTCTTA
Organism: Schistocerca nitens; assembly: GCF_023898315.1. NCBI lineage: Eukaryota > Metazoa > Arthropoda > Insecta > Orthoptera > Acrididae > Schistocerca > Schistocerca nitens. Next base: position 915,861,078 of record NC_064616.1, read on the forward strand.
ATGTCCGTAAATCGACTGTGATGCACATTGGGCGCGGCCTCCCGGCTATGGTGCCGACCCCACTCCCAGTCAGTGCCACACTTCGTTACTTGGGTATCGAATTTACGAGCTCCACACACCGCACAGTGGCCCTGGCTTACCGGCGGCTTTTGCAGTCGATTAGGCACCATGTCCGCGGTCAAATGCACCGTAACTTAAACCAACTCCAACGTGTGTCCTATGTCAACATGTATGTCGCCCCTAAACTGGTACACGTCGCCCAGATCCTCCCAGTGCCGTTACTCCTTGGCCGCCGCATCCAATCAGCCTTTGGATATTTCGTGTCAACAGGGGCACTTTTCAAATCCGCTACAACACTCTAACACTGCCTCCTGCAAAAGGTGGCCTCGGACTCATCAACGTGCGGGCACGCTCTTCTGCACTCTTTGTCCACACTCTGTTTCGGCACTGGCAGGGGCCGGTCCCGTCCTTAACACGCAGTCTCTTAGATATCCTCCGACCAGCTTCTCTCGATCCACCGATCAATGTGGCACCTATTTCTCCATTATTGTACCACGTCGCCAATTGTTTCATAGAACTCAGCTACGTTCGGGCCGATCTTCCAGTCACCCGTCCTCCCCGTACAAAAGATTATTATCGTTTGTTTATGCTGTCCAACCCTTGCGGCCCGCATCTCGTGGTCGTGCGGTAGCGTTCTCGCTTCCCACGCCCGGGTTCCCGGGTTCGATTCCCGGCGGGGTCAGGGATTTTCTCTGCCTCGCGATGGCTGGGTGTTGTGTGCTGTCCTTAGGTTAGTTAGGTTTAAGTAGTTCTAAGTTCTAGGGGACTTATGACCACAGCAGTTGAGTCCCACAGTGCTCAGAGCCATTTTTGAGCCAACCCTTGCGACCCCATGATGCTACAGCATCCTGACATTAACTGGCGCACGGTTTGGGGGTGTGTGCATGCACCCTTTTTACCGTCGTCTGTGTCTGCACACTGGTACGTTTTAGTCTATGGAAAATTCCCGACTAATAGTCGACTTAATCGCATAGGACTGGCCACCTCCCCACTCTGCCCTGACTGTCAGCTCGAAGACACCGACGAGCACCGTCTTACGTGCCCCCTGAAACAAAACGTATGGCTCCTCATCCAACGAATCGTGGGCTTTTACCTCCGTGCCCCGCCAACGACGGTAACCCCGGATTTCCTGTTGTTGCCCCAGTCATTTCACTACCCTCTTACTAAGCACCATACCCTAATCTTGTTTCGAGAACAGGCTTTAGAATACCTCTTTCAGAGTGGTCCGCATACAGTCCTTGATTTCTGGCACAAAGTTGTGACCGCGCATAGCACCCTCACCCGAAAACCATCTTACCGACAAACTTTTGCCGGTTATCTCCGCAGCGTCTTCCTTGACCCCCCTCAAAGTTGGGGTGTACCATGCCTACCTGTCAAATGATGCAACACCCTTATCCACGTTCTCATGCATCGACCAAAAACAAACACAAATTTTTTAAAAGAAGGAAGAAGACAGAATATGTTATATTTTGTTGTATTTAATGTTTTTCTTTTTAATATTTTTGTTTTGTTTAACTAACAGTCATTTGTATATGTTTCAATGGTACCGTGAAGAACTCTTGCATAGTGAATATATATGTACTTTTAGTTTGTTCAATACAAATTATTAAAAAAAAAAGAAAAAAAAGAAAAACAGGATATGTTATATCTTGTTGTATTTAATGTTATTCTAATAATTTGTTTACCTAACACTCATTTGTATATGTTTAACTGGTACCTTGAAGAACTTTTGCTTTGTATATATATATATATATATATATATATATATATATATATATATACACTCCTGGAAAATGAAATAAGAACACCGTGAATTCATTGTCCAAGGAAGGGGAAACTTTATTGACACATTCCTGGGGTCAGATACATCACATGATCACACTGACAGAACCACAGGCACATAGACACAGGCAACAGAGCATGCACAATGTCGGCACTAGTACAGTGTATATCCACCTTTCGCAGCAATGCAGGCTGCTATTCTCCCATGGAGACGATCGTAGAGATGCTGGATGTAGTCCTGTGGAACGGCTTGCCATGCCATTTCCACCTGGCGCCTCAGCTGGACCAGCGTTCGTGCTGGACGTGCAGACCGCGTGAGACGACGCTTCATCCAGTCCCAAACATGCTCAATGGGGGACAGATCCGGAGATCTTGCTGGCCAGGGTAGTTGACTTACACCTTCTAGAGCACGTTGGGTGGCACGGGATACATGCGGACGTGCATTGTCCTGTTGGAACAGCAAGTTCCCTTGCCGGTCTAGGAATGGTAGAACGATGGGTTCGATGACGGTTTGGATGTACCGTGCACTATTCAGTGTCCCCTCGACGATCACCAGTGATGTACGGCCAGTGTAGGAGATCGCTCCCCACACCATGATGCCGGGTGTTGGCCCTGTGTGCCTCGGTCGTATGCAGTCCTGATTGTGGCGCTCACCTGCACGGCGCCAAACACGCATACGACCATCATTGGCACCAAGGCAGAAGCGACTCTCATCGCTGAAGACGACACGTATCCATTCGTCCCTCCATTCACGCCTGTCGCGACACCACTGGAGGCGGGCTGCACGATGTTGGGGCGTGAGCGGAAGACGGCCTAACGGTGTGCGGGACCGTAGCCCAGCTTCATGGAGACGGTTGCGAATGGTCCTCGCCGATACCCCAGGAGCAACAGTGTCCCTAATTTGCTGGGAAGTGGCGGTGCGGTCCCCTACGGCACTGCGTAGGATCCTACGGTCTTGGCGTGCATCCGTGCGTCGCTGCGGTCCGGTCCCAGGTCGACGGGCACGTGCACCTTCCGCCGACCACCGGCGACAACATCGATGTACTGTGGAGACCTCACGCCCCACGTGTTGAGCAATTCGGCGGTACGTCCACCCGGCCTCCCGCATGCCCACTATACGCCCTCGCTCAAAGTCCGTCAACTGCACATACGGTTCACGTCCACGCTGTCGCGACATGCTACCAGTGTTAAAGACTGCGATGGAGCTCCGTATGCCACGGCAAACTGGCTGACACTGACGGCGGCGGTGCACAAATGCTGCGCAGCTAGCGCCATTCGACGGCCAACACCGCGGTTCCTGGTGTGTCCGCTGTGCCGTGCGTGTGATCATTGCTTGTACAGCCCTCTCGCAGTGTCCGGAGCAAGTATGGTGGGTCTGACACACCGGTGTCAATGTGTTCTTTTTTCCATTTCCAGGAGTGTATATATATATTTGTTCAATAAAAAAAGAGCCATTTGAACCATTTTTATATTGGACCGGGGTTTCACACATGCGATCCTTTTCCACATCACAGTTCCGTAAAAAGTAACAATTAAAAAAAAAAAAGAAGGATGGTACAGCACTTTGCCCACTAAAGGCGAAGGACCCGAGTTCGAGTCTCGGTCGGGCACACAGTTTTAATCTGCCAGGAAGTTTCAACAGAGTTTACTGCTTAATAGGAGTGAAACAAAGCGTAGGGCTAAAGATAGAGAGATGCTGAATGAAAATCGTTTGAGTGTCAAGAGAGCATTCCGAGATGCCTTCAATAACTATCGTACCAGTATACTGTCATATGATGAAATGCTGGTGATATATGAAGACTGTTATTGCCACCAAAGCTAATATTCAGTCCCTAGCGAATAAGATAGGAACTGAAATTGAGGGTAGCAAAGCAAAATCTGAAATGCTTAACTCAATTTTCAAATGTTCCTTTGCAAAGGAAAGTACGGGAGAATTGCCACAATTTGCCCCTTATACCACTGGAAAGGTGCATGAAATAAATATTAGTGTCACTGGTGTTGAGATACAGCTGAAATCGTTAATATTGAACAAAGCTCCAGGGCCCGATGAATCCTTGTCCGATTCTACACTGAATTTGTAGCTGACTTAGCCCCTCTTCCAACTATACTCTATAGTAGATCCCTCGAACAAAAAATCGTGCCCATTTCTTGGAAAAAGGCACAGGTCACACCCGTCTACAACAAGGGTAGTTGAAGTGATGCACAAAACTACCGTCCAATATCCTTAACAGCGATTTGTTGTAATATCTTAGAACATATTCTGAGCTCAAATATAATTAGGTATCTTGAGTGGAATGACCTCCTCAGTGTCAACCAGCATGGATTCCAAATGTTCAAATGTGTGTGAAATCTTTTGGGACTTAACTGCTAAGGTCATCAGTCCCTAAGCTTACACACTACTTAACCTAAATTATCCTAAGGACAAACACACACACGTATGCCCGAGGGAGCATGGATTCCGAAAACATCGCTCATGTCATACCCATTTCGCACTTCTCTCAGTGCAATCATCTGTAATGGAGTACTATCTGAAAGAAGCTCCATAAATATTCATTCAGATCTTGAAATTATTTCAAAGTGGTACAAAGATTGGCAACTTGCTATAAATGTTCAGAAATGTAAAATTGTGCACTTCACAAAACGAAATAACGTAGTGTCCTATGACTATAATACCAATGAGTCACCGTCTGAATCGGCCAACTCATACAAATACCTGGATGTAGCACTTTGTAGGGACATGAAATGGAGTGATCACATAGGCTCAGTCATGGGTGAAACACGTGGTAGACTTCGGCTTATTGCTACAATACTGGAGAAGTGCAATCAGTCTACAAAAGACATTGCTGACAGATCACTCGTGCGACTCATCCTACAATATTGCTCAAGAGTATGGGACCCGTGGCATATAGGGCTGACAGGGGATATTGAACGTTTACAGAGAAGGACAGCAGGAATGGTCACACGTTTGTTTAATCTAGTGTTACAGAGATACTGACGGAACTGAAATAAAAGTCTCTTGAAGGTAGACGTAAACTATCCCGAGTTAGCCTGAAAAAAGTTTCAAGAACCTTCTCTAAATGATGACTCCACGAATATACTATTATTCCCTACGTATCGCTCAAATAGGGATCGTGAGGATAGGATTAGAATAATTACTGCAAGTACAGAGGCATTTAATCAATCATTCTTCCCGCGCTCCATACGTGAATAAAACGGGAAGAAACCATAGTACCTGGTACAATGGGATGTAGCCTCTGCCATACGTCTCACGGTGGTTTGCAGAGTATAGATGTACATGTAGATGTAGATATAGAAGCGCTTCACCCTGTTGTATAGGATGTAGCTAAACGGTACTGACAATCCTCGAGGGGTTGTGGAGTGTGTCTTGAGAACAAAAATAAACATCAGAACCCATGTTCGAAGAAATTTTCCAACAACAATACACAGTGTCCAAGTTATTGAAGCCAATGCCTAGGGCAGCGAGAGCAAACGAGAATGACACCTATGCGCTTAACCGTCTCTACAGTGTTGCGACAGGGGCGGGCACGTTCGACCCCATATCACGATGCTATGTTCCTGCTACTGTGTATCTTTTCTTTTCTAGTCCTTCGTTTTCTCTCTTAGAAAATACATTTTGCAGCCCGCAAATTTATTCTTTTCTCATGCCTTACAGAAAAGCTAAAATTAGTTGTCTTGGAATATAGTTAAAGAAGACGTCCCGCAAAGGTCCTTTCAATCTATTAGACACCAATATCCTCAATTTTTTAAGCCCCCCAGAAACTGGGAGCAGGGAGCGTGGGTAGGCCGAGGTAAGCCGAAGAAGGTGCGGGCTGGCTGGTGTTGCAGGCAGGCAGTATTTAGCGTGCTATATTCGCCTCTCGGCAGCAGATAGCAGCTCAACAAATATTGAACCAAGCGTGACACATCGCGCTCGCTTATATCGAAGATGAAACTCCAAGATCCCGTACTTCCGCCACGTTTATATTAAAGTTCCCCAGCCAAAGGTCTCACTTATATACAAAAGTGTCGCACCTTTCTGAAAACAGAAAGAAGCATCTTGGTACGTGTATGTGCAATGTTATTAATGTTTTAATATTATCGCGACATTAATTTCCATTACTTGAAACTGTACGGATATGTAATAACTAACGAAAGTCGTATCGGTATTAATCATTTCGTTTTAGCGTAGTGGGCAATAACAAATACAATCAACAGTGGCAAAGTACGAAAAACCGAGAGTGAATTCGCAGACAAATGATTTTTATATCATTACAATAAATTTAGTGATAACCGATGCGTTTTGTTTTAAGATCGCTCTATCTGACGGGAGATTTTAAACAAATAATTCCAATGTCTTAGCAACATTCAGGGACCACTGACTTTACGATAATAAAAATTAATCATTTTAACATGCCCCTGATAACGTGGGAACCAAAAGGTATGAGTGGTACGGAAATATGCTACTAACACAAAACTTCATTTACCCAAGGAGAATTTTGAATACACTGAACATTACCATAAATAGCTTACGATCAGTATACTGTATTATGTAATTCATTAAAAGCATTTAATGACACTTTAAATTATTAATGACATTGAAGTATAATTGATTGTATTAACGAAATGTATCCGCAAATTTCGAATACGATTATACACCAGCTGTACAAATGATTAGTTACAGATGAAAATTTGCCGGCCGCGGTGGTCTCGCTGTTCTAGGCGCGCAGTCCGGAACCGTGCGACTGCTACGGTCGCAGGTTCGAATCCTGCCTCGGGCATGGATGTGTGTGCTGTCCTTAGGTTAGTTAGGTTTAAGTAGTTCTAAGTTCTAGGGGACTGATGACCACAGCAGTTGAGTCTCATAGTGCTCAGAGCCATTTGAACCATTTGATGAAAATTTGTGCCGCACCGGGACTCGCACCCGGCTTTTCCGCTTAACGCGATCGTTTTTTTGCACGCCTCCCGGACCGACCCAAACTTATATGTATCACAGTGTCTACGTCTTATTCACACACATATTCCTGTGATTCTCGCACTGGGAGAGGCATTGTTATTCTCGTCTTTATGCCTTGCTGTGGCATAAAATATAGGTTGGCAATATCTGTATTGTTCAGTGTGTGAATAGTTTAAACCAATGTCCTTCAGGCACGCATTCAAGGACATTGAATGAGACAGTTCAGATACTGTACATACAAACATTGCCAACCTGTATATTTGTGATGGTGTCTATTGGAATCAATTGACGAAAATGAGTATACGGACAGAGAAAAATGTCACGTAAATACGCTCTGCTTCAAAGGACTTTTACTGGTATTTTACTGTAAGTAGCCGTACCGTGACTGTAGCTATGAGGCCAAAGTATGTGTCCATTGCTATTTTACATACATGACCCACCAGGCGGCCTAGTACTAAACGTTCCACAACCTACTGACATACCTCCACATTTTCACTCCTTTTATAGCCTCCCGTGACCAATTGTTTCACCTGAAATCCTAAATTAGGTTCAACGAAAGTTCATTATAACATAGTAATCCTGAATCTCTTGGAAGGGCTGTCAAGAGAAATGTGAGCGTGAACCGAAATTAAAAACGTGCAAAACAGCAACATTCTACTAGTCATTGTGTGAAATGTCATGAGTCTGAGAGTGGTAAGCTAAAAAATCTGAATAGGGAAATTCAAAGCCTAAGTCTATGTATATTAGAAGTCAGTGAAGTGAAATGGAAAGAAGATAAGGATTTATAGTCAGATGAATACAAAGTAATATGGCGTAACAGGCGTGAACTTCGTTATGAATCGCCGGCCAGAGTGGCCGAGCAGTTCGAGGCGCTACAGTCTGGAACCGCGCGACCGCTACGGTCGCAGGTTCGAATCCTGCCTCAGGCATGGATGTGTGCGATGTCCTTAGGTTAGTTAGGTTTAAGTAGTTTTAAGTTCTAGGGGACTGGTGACCTCAGAAGTTAAGTCCCATAGTGCTCAGAGCCATTTCGTTATGAATCGGAAGGTAGGGTAAAAAGTGAGTTACTGTGTACATTTCAGCGATGGGATTATTCTCATCAGAATCGGCAGCAAACCAACGCAAATAACAACAGTATACATGTCGAAGTCGTAAGCAGAAGATGAAGAGACAGTGTGTGTACATGATGGCACTGAAAGGTTGATATGGTATGCGAACGGAAAGGAACATCTAAACGTTCTGGTAGGGGAAGGAAAAAGAAGTGAGAATTACAGGAGAAGACGGGCTCGGTAGTAAGAACGTGAGACAAGAAACATTCCTTTAGTTCCGTGACAAATTTCAACTAGTAACAGCAAATACACTGTTTAAGAATCACGAAAGATTGAGATACACTTTGAAAAGGCCTTGTGACAAAGGAAGATACCATCTGAATTACACACTGAAAAACTTGCGCGGGTAGCCAGGCGCGTTAGCGCAACCGCTTCTGGTAGGGGGAGGTATGCCGGCCCCGGATCGAATCCGCCGGTGACTTGAAGACGAGGCATCGATGTACCGGCCAGCCTGGATGTGGTTTTTAGGCGGTTTCGCTCATTCTACTACGTAAATACTGGGGTGGTCTCCATGTTCCTATTCAGATACACGCTACGCAAACATTTTTCTCACACTTGCACACATAATTTATAGTATACGCAGACAGATTGAGTACATTGCTTCCGTGAATAGTATACTGACGACCTTAGTTGTTTAGTCTCATTAAACACTCAGCATCAGCCCACCACGGAAACAGAAATTGCAATATCAGATACTGGATTGACAGGCGTAGCCATGAGCAGACACAAACTCAGACCATAGGTTGACAGTGCTGTCGAGTAAGTAGAAGTTTAAGAGGATCGTCAGGAATATCTAATGTGCACGGAAGTTTATTACCGAAATACTGAATAATGATGATGCGGTAACAAATGCCGCAGTAAGCAGTTCAGTTAACGAGGAATGGACATCCCTAAAAATTATAATAATGGTTGGACAGATAAATGGAGCTACAAGGAAGGTAACTGCAATCGAACCTTGGCTGACAGAAGAAATACTTAAATTTGAGAATTAATTTTCTCTCAGAGCTAATCTGTAACTTCTTGAGAGACTAAAACGGTGTGTCGGACCGGAAATGGCGGAAGTAAATCTCTGAGGCGAGTCGTGATCGCGCCTGGATAACTTAGCCGGTACTGCATTTGCCCACAAGAGGCAAAAGTTTCGGGTACGACTCTCATTCCAGGAAACACGTTTAGTACGTCAGGAAGTTTCAATACTTCAATAGACCGACGATAAGTCACTTAGGAACGAAATCAGTCAGTAGTGTAGGGCAGATAAGCGAAAAGGCTATAGTACAAATCTGAAGAAATAAAAAAAACTTGTCGGCAGAAGGACAGACTCAGTATATACACTTATTAAGATTAAAATTGTAAGGCCGTCAAAGCGGCATGCGATAAACTTCAAATTGACCTGATATGGACTACACTGCCTGACAAAAGGATTGAAGCACCAAGAAGACACTGCCGGATGTCATTGTAAGTTTGTACACCTACACGCTATCGGTTGGAATGCAAACGATTAGAGTTTCAATTCTCTTTGACTTTTAGAACGGCCACAAGAGTGTCTTAATATTGTTGGTGTTGGTGTCACCAGACCTATACAGTTAGTAAGGGGCGTGAACTGTGAACGTCACGGAGATGAACGTATTCGTGTGAGACAGTGTTGTCTGCATCTGATAGATTTTGACAGGGGCCTCACTGTGAGTCTCCATTTCGCCGGTTTGTCCAGTTCGGATGTGACTGTGACCCGATATTGGATATTGGACTGCATGTGGATGGGAGGGCGGCATACTCGGCAACAAGGCTCCGGTCGACGACGTCTGACCACCACAAAGTAGGATCGCTTAATTGTGCATCAAACAAATAGTAATAACTTGACATTTGCGTGTGCCATGGACTCCCGACAACCTTCTGTCATCCCATACTACACTCCTGGAAATTGAAATAAGAACACCGTGAATTCATTGTCCCAGGAAGGGGAAACTTTATTGACACATTCCTGGGGTCAGATACATCACATGATCACACTGACAGAACCACAGGCACATAGACACAGGCAACAGAGCATGCACAATGTCGGCACTAGTACAGTGTATATCCACCTTTCGCAGCAATTCAGGCTGCTATTCTCCCATGGAGACGATCGTAGAGATGCTGGATGTAGTCCTGTGGAACGGCTTGCCATGCCATTTCCACCTGGCGCCTCAGTTGGACCAGCGTTCGTGCTGGACGTGCAGACCGCGTGAGACGACGCTTCATCCAGTCCCAAACATGCTCAATGGGGGACAGATCCGGAGATCTTGCTGGCCAGGGTAGTTGACTTACACCTTCTAGAGCACGTTGGGTGGCACGGGATACATGCGGACGTGCATTGTTCTGTTGGAACAGCAAGTTCCCTTGCCGGTCTAGGAATGGTAGAACGATGGGTTCGATGACGGTTTGGATGTACCGTGCACTATTCAGTGTCCCCTCGACGATCACCAGTGGTGTACGGCCAGTGTAGGAGATCGCTCCCCACACCATGATGCCGGGTGTTGGCCCTGTGTGCCTCGGTCGTATGCAGTCCTGATTGTGGCGCTCACCTGCACGGCGCCAAACACGCATACGACCATCATTGGCACCAAGGCAGAAGCGACTCTCATCGCTGAAGACGACACGTCTCCATTCGTCCCTCCATTCACGCCTGTCGCGACACCACTGGAGGCGGGCTGCACGATGTTGGGGCGTGAGCGGAAGACGGCCTAACGGTGTGCGGGACCGTAGCCCAGCTTCATGGAGACGGTTGCGAATGGTCCTCGCCGATACCCCAGGAGCAACAGTGTCCCTAATTTGCTGGGAAGTGGCGGTGCGGTCCCCTACGGCACTGCGTAGGATCCTACGGTCTTGGCGTGCATCCGTGCGTCGCTGCGGTGCGGTCCCAGGTCGACGGGCACGTGCACCTTCCGCCGACCACCGGCGACAACATCGATGTACTGTGGAGACCTCACGCCCCACGTGTTGAGCAATTCGGCGGTACGTCCACCCGGCCTCCCGCATGCCCACTATACGCCCTCGCTCAAAGTCCGTCAACTGCACATACGGTTCACGTCCACGCTGTCGCGGCATGCTACCAGTGTTAAAGACTGCGATGGAGCTCCGTATGCCACGGCAAACTGGCTGACACTGACGGCGGCGGTGCACAAATGCTGCGCAGCTAGCGCCATTCGACGGCCAACACCGCGGTTCCTGGTGTGTCCGCTGTGCCGTGCGTGTGATCATTGCTTGTACAGCCCTCTCGCAGTGTCCGGAGCAAGTATGGTGGGTCTGACACACCGGTGTCAATGTGTTCTTTTTTCCATTTCCAGGAGTGTATTTGTCGTACACTTATGACAGCTGGACTACGAAATTACTGTCCCGTGCGTAGTCTGCCGTTAAAACTACAACACAAACGGCTGCGTTTGGAGTGGTGCGTTACCAGGAAGCATGGACTGCTGTTGAATGGCGTCGCATTGCGTTCAGCTATTAATCGCGGTTTTGTACTACCCAGAATACATCGTCAATGACTATGGCGGTGACCTGGGGAGAGGTCCCATTCTTCGAATGTTTTGGAGAGGCGGCGATGTGTGTTACTAGTGGCGTCATGTCGTGGGAAGCCTTCGAGTCTGGTTTCTGGTCACAGCTGGTACTGAGTGAGGCAACCCTAAAGGCACAACGCTACGTCTCGGACGTCCTACGTCCTAATATGTTAGCTCTTAAGCGAGAGTAACCTGGAGCCATTTTTCAACAGGACAATGTTTGTTCTCACACGCCATGTGTCTCTATGAACAGTCTGCGGGATGTTGATGTACTTCCTTGGCCAGCAAGTTTCGCAGACCTCCCCCTACAAAACACTTTTGGGACTACCACGGACGTCAACAGCGTCCTAGGGCCATTATCTGGCATATCAAGGGCCAGTTACAACAGTTGTTCGGCTTGCTTTAAAGGATTCAGCACGTTTATGACACTCTCCCGAACCAAATCAATGCGTGCATGCAGGCGGAGTGGCTGCAACGTCATATTGATTAGTGAGCTCATACTATCAAGTTATGTGTAAATTTGACTCGTTTTTGTAATCACTAAAATATTCCATACCTAATCGGTCGTAATTTTTCAATTCGTTTCTCCCTCCCCTTCCTGGTGCGTCTCTTTTTGTCAGACAGTTCAGAAAATGGTTCAAATGGCTCTGAGCACTATGCGACTTAACTTCTGAGGTCATCAGTCACCTAGAACGTAGAAATAATTAAACCTAACTACCCTAAGGACATCACACACATCCATGCCTGAGGCAGGATTCGAACCTGCGACCGTAGCGGTCGTTCGGTTCCAGATTGTAGCGCCTAGAACCGCACGGCCACTCCGGCCGGCTGTCAGGCAGTTCGTAAGCTTGGATATACAAGGGATTAGCATTCCAGTGCAACGCACATGGTAGTTATGAGTAATGCCATTTACATTCTGTGTATCAGAAATACCTTTTGGATTTTTGTTGTTTACGAGAAAATTGTGTTATGCCTCGTGTAAAAAGGAGAAACATCTACCAGCACGTGTCTGAGTTTGACTGCGGCAAGGATGTTGGCCTATTGATACTGCCATAACTGCGATTTGTCGTTCTGCGATATTGCTTCTCGCTTTGGTCGGCATCGTAGCAGTCCCGCCAATATAGAATCGACGTGTTGAGGACAATCATACACTACACCAAGAAGCGTCTCAGTGGCCCCACGCGACTAGCGCCCAGAGGACAGATATATTGTTTACTCGGCCGTGCAGGATCGTAGAGCCACGACACATAGCTTGGATCAGGAAGCTGGCTTGTTTGCAGCAAGACTAGTAGCCACATCGAAATTTTCTTATTTGTTACTATTGGTTTATTTACTTACCAAACGACGACGTCTGGAGCATCATGGACTGCCACTACGGTGATCTCCATTACTGCTTCCTTTGATGCCGTAACAGTGATGCACCTTGATTGTGATGCCACCAACGACAACACTGGACATAAGAATGGCACCACATCGTCTTTTCAGACGAATCCCGGTTCTGTGTCCCGTATCACTATGGACGTATCCGCGTGTGCAAGCTCTGAGAACAGCATTCGTTGTCGTGAAAAGCGTCCGTTTCCTGGTGGGTTGTATGGTGTGCCTTTGGGACACATCATCATCATCTCTGGTTGCCACAGCTGGTAATTTGTCAGCAGGGTTTACAATTCTGATGTGTTAAGGACGGTGGCGGTGCCATTTATTTGAGGTGTCCGTGACTTTATTCACGGTCCATTCCCATTAATGTGACCAGCACCTACGCTCAACGTCAACATGCAATAACCAGTCACAGAAGGCAGATTACAGCAGCAGCACTGGAGGGTATACAAACAGTGTCGGGGGTTGGAGAGGGGGGGAGGGGGCGGAAGGGCACGGAAAACAGTGCAGTCGTTGCCATAATGCAGAAAAGGAGAGGTTTATCTGACGTCCGAAATGGCATGGCCTACATCTACATCTACATCCATACTCCGCAAGCCACCTGACGGTGTGTGGCGGAGGCTGGTTTTCGTGCCAACGGTGGAAGTATTTCCGAAATTTCTAAGTTCGTAAAGTGTCCGTGAGTTGCCGCGGCTAAAATACACCGTGCATGGCAAAGTGACGCTATTCAAAACCGGGGCTGAGGCGACCGTGGTGCACCATGGGTCATAGATGACAGCAGTGAACGACGGCTGTCGAATTGTGTACGGGCTAATAGACCTGCAATTTTTAAGCAACTGACCGCCCAGATGAACCAGGGGGTGACCAACACTGTCTCCTCAACGACCGTTCAGCGAATGTTGCTGCGTATGGACATCTGCAGAAGACACCCGGTTCATGCACCAAAGCTGACTTTCGTTCACCAAAAATGAGGGCAGGAATTTGCACATCAGTACCGCAACAGTACCTCCAGTAAGTGGCGGCAGATGGTTTTTCAGATGATTCACGTATTATGCTCCATCGGACAGATGGCCATTGGCGTCTACGGCCACGGAAGAAACATCCGAAGAGTCTAGGCCGGATGGAGAAGTGTTATGGTCTGCGTAATGTTTTCGTGGCATTCCCTGGATGATTCTGGAAGGCACAATGAATCAAAACAGGCATGCAACTATCCTTAGCGACTATGTTCACCCCGAAATGCTGTTTTGTTTTCCTCGCCACGATGGTATCTATTAGCAGGACACTGCAACGTGTCACACAGCTTGCAGTGTACGTGCGTTGTTCTAAAACCACTTGGATGGGTTTACTTCCCCACTGACCACCAAACTCCCTAGATTTAAACCTAGTCGAGAATCTGTGGGACCACCTCTATCGGGCTGTTCGCGCCGTGGATCCTTAACCGAGAAACCTAGCGCAGCTGGCAACGGCCCTAGAGTCGACATAGCCCCATATCACTGTAGGTACCTCGAGAACCACACTGATTCCCTTCTTGCACATCCGCACTGCGAAAGGTGATTATTCAGGCTTTTGACAGGTGGTTACATTAATGTGACTAGACCGTGTATGTCAACAAGAGAACGCAAGACAGCAAGTTTCCCTTGCTTTCCTCGCCTACTTCAATTTTACAGCCAGCTCGCTGAACAGCATGTTTGTGAATGACTTCACAATAAAATCTACGCCTCATTCGCTAGGCTTACATGGGGCTCTCAAAACCCCCAATACCGCTTCTGGTTAGTCATCTGAAGGCTCCAATTACATTCTGGAACTGCAATTTTAGCTGTCGGATTTCCTCGTCCACATTCGCTCAGATGTAAACGAACAACCGTTTTTGAAACGTGCTTAGATTGTCAGGTTACGTCTCTTTTGCAAACTTTTTTCCGCTGATCTGGACGGAGTGGCTAATCATCCAGTGAAGGAGAGGCAGAAATGTCAAATGTGCGCACGATCGTGCTGACCTGAGATATTTAACTGAGGAGAAACAGCAGTTCTGCTGATTCATAGGAAACCGGAATAACTGAGTTATAGAGGCCATTTTTGTAAAACAATTGAAGACCACAAAACCGACATTTGGCCGGTCTAAAAAACCTTTCATGCCTTATCACGTAAAGCCGAACAAGGAAAAACGGTTTCTGAAATTCGGTTTTCGTCTTGAGAGAGTTGTGTCTCATGTAAACGTAGCACGTGTCAAGACAGAACTGGTAATACGAACTTTCACACATTACTATTTTGAAACTTATGTTTATATTGAGAAAGATAAACTCTGTCTGGGTAACTACTTCTCTTTATTCGGATTACCATTTCGACCCTAGCCACAACTCATCTTCAGGTCCAGATCTAGCTGCTATGATTCGCAATAGTTGGACTCGGATCTCAAGATGACCTGAAGTACTTGTTTTGTAAATAAAACCGCCTTTTCTTACTGCAACTTAATTTATCTTTCACAGACGCGTTTCGCCTTTTTTTTTTTTTTTTTTTTTTCCTAATGCATCTTCTGTGGGATAGTTTGCTGTGATCTGCGTTTCCTCTTATCTGGTCTGGAGGTCGCACTACAATTTTATTTTCGAAACATAGCACAATTTTGTATTCCGAACTTTCCACACTTAGAGCAAGAGAAAGGCGAAACGCGTCGGGAAAAAATAAATTGAGTTGCAGCAAGAAAAGGCAGTTTTATTTACAAAACAAGTATTTCTGTGCTTACTGCGGAGGATGGCCACGCAAACAAATTTATTGACCTGAAGTATTTGTCGAAATCGGTAATCTGAATAAACACAAGAAGTGGCACAAACAGTTCTTATATTTCTTCGATATATTAAAAGTGGTCACGATACCCTATGACGTGTCTTGAATTATGAAATTCCATTTAGTTGTGATAGTAGAGGTGAGAGATGTTGCAACAGCTTTTTTCTTTTTTTTGTAATTTTAACAGTCTCAGTAGAAAATTTTCATAAATAATAACTAGTTTTGATCACTTAATGATCATATTCAGACTGATGAACAAAAATAAAACATTAATAAGCATATATTTAATTATATAACATTCACTGAAAATATTTAAAATTAAAAACACTTAAATTTATACCTGATTAGTCACGAGATGTAAAAAGTCAAAATGATTATAAAAAAACTCAGTCATAAGCTGTAAAATAAGAGGAATAGCACTATAGCTGACATGTAACAAAATTCAGTTATATCCAACATTTTCTTTTTACACTTCCGAAAAATTGCAAGGATTGCGTTCAGTAGCATCAGCGCATAACATGTGCATACTGAGGGCTTATAGTGTTAGTGACTCATTTGTCACGATCATCGGCGATCGGACTGGCTCAGGACGCCCGTCAGTGCGCCCCTTGTTTTAACTCTGAGTTTGAAGGTGAGCAGTGTTTACAGCTTTCATTCTAAGGTACAACTTAGAATGAAAGCTGCAAACACTTCTCGCCTCCAAACAACCATGTCGTCCCGACGAGTATGTACTCCTCGTGAACAACTTCTGCTATTTGAACATGTTCGCATTGTGGACCTGAGTTAAGATGAATGGACATATCGATTGACTGCTGCGCATGTTGGGCACAGTGTATCAGTGATGTGTCGCTGCTTTCAGCAGTGGCTTGTGGAACATCCCCAAACCCGCAGATCAGGTCTTGGACATGCGCGTAGTACAGACACTCGTCAAGATGTGGCTTTGCACACCTAACAGTGAAGAAATCCGGAAACACGTTTTACTAGCTGTGTCACCAAGAACCACTGCGAACCGTCTGCTTGCAGCAAGACTAAGATCATGTGTGCTTCTGGCCAGGCTACCACTGACACGGCGACATCTACAAGCACGGCTACTCTAGTACCGTGAAAGAGTCGACTGAAGAGTGCAATGGCCCCCTGCTGTCTTCAGTGATGAAGGTAGGATCTGTCTGTACCAGAGTGATTAATATGCACCTATACGGCGTAGACCCTTCGAGCGGCCTGTTCTGGAGTGCTTCAGATTTGATGTTTCTGGAGGGTTAAGCAATCAGTGTCCACTAAATTGCACAGGTTATTATCCCTGTTCCATTACCATTTCTTCGAGAAGAAGGTGATGTGATTTTCAGTAGGACAATGCACGTGGTGGACAACTACCTGGCCAACAAGGTCGCCAGATCTCTCGCCAATTGAGAACGTGTGGGACATGGTGAGGTGGGAACTTTTCCATAGCCTACAAAAACCATTACGCAACAATAACAAAAGGGGCAGGTCTATCGCAGGATGCCATTCGGCACCTTAAGATCGTCTGCATGCGAGAATACACGCTTGCATTGTCGGCAGAGGGATGTACACAGTGTGTTATTGTGACTTTTTGGGCATCCTTAACAGTGACATGTGAATTTGGTCTGGATTTTTTATCATATGCTCGTACTTGTCCTTGATGGTGTTGAATTTTTTTCCCAGGAGTGTAGTTCAGCAAAATCCCTGCATGTCATTTTCACTGTTTCGTCTATTTAATTTTCTATTCATTCAATCACTACCTACTTTAAAACGTGTTCTGTTAATTTATTCCTCTAACTGCTGAATATTATCTGCGCTCAAACCAAACATTACAATTTCAACTTCAAAACGAAGGTTGTTTAGGTATGCTCCAGTAACATTACTTCTTTTCCCAGTTTAGAAATCTGGGAACTACACTGGCAGTAATTTCGATTATAGGGTGCCTCTTTCCCTGACTCTTCTACCAATTCTGAATGTGCCACCAGTCTAATGAAGTCTAATGAAACTTGTGGGATTAATGCATATATGCTTCGGTATATCAACATAGGTTGATACAATATCTTGTTTCTAAAGAGTTGCATGTGCAGATTTTGTTGAAAATGTTATAAAAGCTTCCTGAAAATCTAGGATCTCCATGATATAGCTAATTCATGTCCATTGTACGGTTATACAATTATGTTCACAATTTGAAATGGTCCATTGCGCTACATTAACTTCTAAAGATTGCATACACTTTTGATCGATTAGATATGTAATTAGTGTATAATTTTAGTGAGTATCTTGTACATTACGGAGATGAGACGTCTGGTTCTACAACTTTTTATGTTTTGTCTTCTTCATTAACTTGAAATTAACAATAAAAGCACTGTTCCTACTCTGGGAAATTGGCTTACTCTTCAGGGATTCTGCAAATAATTTTACAAATTTCTTTCGTATCATTTTTAATGTAATTGACATGTAGAAATCAGTTACTAGTAATATCACATACATGATTTTCAGATTATATCTGTGTGCAGTCGATAAATGCAGTTTATGTTTTACCATATGGGTTTCGTTTCAGTATATGAAGAAGCATCTCCGGCGGCAGTACGTGTGCTTGTTGCACTGCAAATGAGCTTCATTTCCTAGTGATGAATCTATGTAAGTAGGCTTTGCTAACTGTTTTCGTTTTTGACGATTCTTGGCGGCAACAGCCAAGGAATCATTTGACGCAGTTTAGTATATATAAATGTCTGATATTTTTCACATCACTGAGGATCATCTGACAAGGGAACCTCCCCATCGCACCCCCCTCAGATTTAGTTATAAGTTGGCACAGTGGATAGGCCTTGAAAAACTGAAAACAGATCAATTGAGAAAACAAGAAGAAGTTGTGTGGAACTGTGAAAAAATAAGCAAAATATAAAAACTGAGTAGTTCATGGGAAGATAGGGAACGTCAAGGAGACTGGGAACGCAGGAGCGCCGTGGTCTCGTGGTAACGTGAGCAGCTGCGGAACGAAAGGTCCTCGGTTCAGATCTTCCATCGAGTGAAAAGTTTAATTTTTTATTTTAAGTTTATGTGACAAACACTTATGTTTTCATCCCTTTTTGGGAGTGATTATCACATCCACAAGAAACCTAAATCGGGCAGGGGAGAAGAATCTTTTTACCCATTCGCTAAGTGTACAAGTTAGGTGGGTCGACAACATATTCCTGTCATGTGACGCACATGCCGTCACCAGTGTCGTATAGAATATATCAGATGTGTTTTCCTGTGGAGGAATCGGTTGACCTATGACCTTGCGATCAAATGTTTTCGGTTCCCATTGGAGAGGCACGTCCTTTCGTCTACTAATCGCACGGTTTTGCGATGCGGTCGTAAAACACAGACACTAAACTTATTTCAGTGACCAAAGACGTCAATGAACGAACGGACAGATAATAACTATGCAAAAATAAAGAAAATAAAATTTTCACTCGAGGGAAGACTTGAACCAAGGACCTCTCGTTCAGCAGCTGCTCACGCTACCACGGGATCACGACGCTCCTGAGCTCATTTTGTACATGATGTTGCCTATACGACCCGTGGACTACTCAGTTTGTATATTTTGCTTATTTTTACACAGTTCCACACAACTTCTTCCTGTTTTCTCAATTGATCTGTGTTCAGTTTATCAAGGCCTATCCACTGTGCCAACTTATAACTAAATCT
Organism: Schistocerca nitens; assembly: GCF_023898315.1. Taxonomy (NCBI): domain Eukaryota; kingdom Metazoa; phylum Arthropoda; class Insecta; order Orthoptera; family Acrididae; genus Schistocerca; species Schistocerca nitens. The sequence continues at coordinate 915,880,355 of NC_064616.1, forward strand.
GAGGGGGGTGCGATGGGGAGGTTCCATTGTGAGCATCTGTAAAAGGAACATCAGCACGTCGTCCTTTTGTCAATATTTTTATGTATATTTTTGTTTTACATGTTCCACATTCTTGAGGATTTCTTTGCTTTACATCTATGGAAAGAAGAGTGTATTTCATCCAATTTCCCCTGATGCAGAGGACAAATATTCAATGGGAGAGGGAGAACAGTTATTGTAAATTCGGATTTTAGAATTATTTTTGTAATAAACTCCATCCAGTACGCTATTTTTGCAGACATAATAACCTATATTGTGTCGATATACGGTAGCTGAAATGATGAACAAATTCATCGCTAAAACCCAGATCGTAGATCTTAAGAAGGGAGTTTTAATTGTGTAATGGAAAAGATATCGATAAAATGATGTAAAAGTATTTATAAGAGACAGTTTGCTACTATTAAATTGTTTTCAAGTTGTTTTAAGCATTTCTCAGAGTGTAATAGCGCAGTAATACGACTGGCGATTCTTAAAGACAAAACACGTTGTCTTGTGAGAGCAGACAGAACAGTATGATGCCGTAGCGTTTATTCGCCTTGTGATCAAAGGTATTGTTCCTGAATCTTGCAGCGTTTCTAAAATACTGTATACAACTGTGGCTGCCGTGACCCATGGCTCTGAATAAGCAAATACGCTGTCAACTGTGAGCATAGTGCTAATAGACTACGATGTTGTACGCACGCCGTAAAAATAAGGAACTTCTGGACAACTGCAAGCCGCATAGTTGTTAAAGAGAACACGTTATCGAGGCCAAGTAAGCAGATTCCTGAAAAAATGGTCACAGTTATTAATGAGAAAAATGCTACACTGTTCAAATAAAGCATGCAAACAGTAATAAAGGTGTAATGCGATTTCTTTAATTGCAGTCTCACGAAACTGTACACAGTTTGGAGCTTACTGCGGGACAACAGTAGAGATGCGCAATTTCTGAGAAGCTAAACAGCTAAACGATAACTGCAGTGCTCTCAGCAGAACAATACTATGCGAATTTTAGTCCCAGTTTCAGTCTGACGCGCTAAAGCGAAAGAGACAAAAAGATTAAAAAGCGCAGGGGCAAAGCAGACGTTGGTGTGCCAATTACAAAGGGCGTGCTCTAAGCCAGTGTGTTTTCGTCGGTAAAGGAGCTCTTTAACAGCGCGTTTAAATGGAGAGTGACACGAGCAGTGGAGAGCGGCGCAGGTAAAGTGATGGCAAAACCAGCCGCCACTCAAAAGATATTCAGCTTGGAATATAAAAAACAGCACGCGCCCCTCGCCACTGCCATAAAGAATATACTGGCGCTGACACACCACGCCTGTTGTTCTGTCTCTACCTCTGCATAATATATTTCCGCTTTACGCACAGCTATCAGTTTACGATTCCATCCATTCAGCGAAAAGATAATTTCCTTTGGAGAACGTCACTAAAGGAGTATTATAATGGACTTAGCAAAGAAAAATACCCCCGTTTTCAGCCATACACGTTAATTAGCATTTATGTAACAGCATCCTTCTGTGTATGCTACAGCAATATGTTGGATAGTTTTTGGTCGTTATGAGAGTATTTCAAATTCTTCATCAGAGTTTAATGGTGTCTGCGGATGTATGCTGCCATCGACGTTTTTAGAATTGCGAGCCTCAGTCTGTAAAAACGGAACCCCTATAAGATCGGTTTGTTGTCCGTCTGTCTGTCTGTCTGATTGTTAAGAACCCTTTTTCTCACGAAAGGGTAGACGTATCAAGTTCAAAATTATGTCGTATATTAAGGTCTATGGTCACTTGGGGGTGAAAAACATTAAGCTTCTAAGTTACTTCAGTCGAAAGATACGACCATTTTCGTCACATATTCTGATATCCCAAAAATCACTCATCAAAAATTGACCTAGAGTCACGAAATTTGCCAAGAAGGAAGGTTTCACAGTACAAGTAAATGGTAAATACATAAAACTAAAAAATATTTCTCTTGCCACTTTTTATCTGTTTCTTCGTCTGTCCGTCTGTTAGGACCCTTTTCTCTGGAACAGGTTGGAGTATCAAGTTCACATTTATCTCACGTACTAATGTCTATGGTCCCTTGGCGGTGTAAAAAATTGCAGCTTCTAAGTCAATGTAGTCAAAAGCTTCGGCCATTAATGTAACATATTTTGATACCCGCGAACTCACTCATCAAAACCTATAGGGTACTTCCTGTTTACCAAGAATCATGAAATTCGGCAACAAGCAGAGCTTCACAGTACAAGTAAAGCATACACTAGTTCAATTGTAATTATATCACATAAAAAATATCTTTTTCCATTTGAACATGCATTGAATTCATCATCCGTCAAAAGCATACTAGAAAAACATTAATGTATGCAAACATAAAATGTAAGTTGCAGTCATGTTTTAGTAAGTAAATAAAATGTTTTATTAAATCTTTTCTCTCTACATATATAAACTGAAGTCCCCTGCTCGTTTTTATTTGTATGTCCGGGCTGGTCTGAGGAACTACTGTCAAGATTTTTATAGGTTTTGGAATTCCTGGGACCAATACCCCAGCAGTATCAATATCGACAACAGTAAAAAATCGTAGACATTCTCGATTCCGAGGATATAAAAGTCTGTACGGAACCCTCAACACGCAAGCCTTACTCGAACTTGGCCAATTTTTTAAAATATACAAACACTATGCGGAGATCTGTATTAAATTCCCACGCCTTCCCCGCTATTCGTCAGAGAGTGAACGCATGTTGATTATGAACTTGTTCATCTGTGTTAGTGATATCCACCTCAGTTAATACACGGCAGGCAGATGCGCTGTATCGAAATCTCGCGCGAGCAGTTCGCTTTGGCAAGCTTTGCCTCGGCTGCGACAATAATTCCAGCGGTGTTAGTAATTAAATTTCTTCCTCGTAGGCTGACACCAGGTTTGCAAACAGAAACAGATCCGGCGCGTAAGACATCGCGCTAAATGGCGGAACAAGATTGTAACCGCACGCAGGCGCTCGCAAACCTAAAGACACGACTTAATTTGCAAACATTCATCAATTTGTCGCGGAACTGCAGTGTAGGAGAAACCGCAGATGCAAATAGGGCCTCGTTAATTCTCCTGCTCTCAAGCAAGTCATAAATCGCACCCGCAGCCTCGCCGGCAACACCTGCGATGTTTATTAGTGACGGCAGGTGGCGTGTGTCTACGGGACGCCCGCCCCCACAAATTCGGCTTTCCCTCCGCGTCTAATTCGCATATGGATCCGTCGAAGACGCCGCCGCCTCGGCTCATCACAACACGCTGCGGCCGTAACCGTGGCACGGCACCCAGCCAAGTAATCGAGAAACTGGGTTCGCATCCACGCTCAGCCACACGGGTTTAAGTTTCCGAAGGATAACTCAAGTTGGAATCAGAAAGACCAAAGTAATGAGAAGTAGTAGAAATTAAACATAACATATTTTGAGCACAGAATTGTATGGTAGTAAATCACGGACAGCGGGAGAACCAGAACAGAAGACAATCGAAGACTTTGAGATGTCGAGCTACAGAAGAATGTTGAAAATAAGGTGGAATGATGAGACAAGGAAAGAGCATGTTCGCGGAATCACCGAAGACAGAAACATACACTATGTGTTCAAAAGTACACGGACACGCCCAAAAACATACGTTTTTCACATTAGATGCATTGTGCTGCCACCTATTGCCAGGTACTCCATATCAGCAACCTCAGTAGTCATTAAACATCGTGAGAGAGCAGAATGGGGCGCTCCGCGGAGCTCACGGACTTCCAACGTCTTTACGCGAAGTTTCTACACTTCTAAACATCCCTAGGTCCTCTGTTTCCGATGTGATGGTGAAGTAGACAAAGAAATTATCTGGGTCACCTTGCACGTGAAGCTAAGTTACGCTGGCTTGAAACACCCGCAAATGCCGTGTATATTCATGAACAAAGCAAAATTATTAAAACTCGTGAAAAACTTCAAGAATACAATTGTAAATCGTATATCAATAACATATCAAGCGGAATTGAGAATAAAACTTATTCAAGATGGTACTGAAATTACATACGATGAAATTACCACGACGTACAATGAAAAAAGCTACACAATCTTAAAATTGAAACGAAATAAGTGGAAGAAATAAAATATATACACACGAGAAAAGTTCACACACACATTCCAGTTAAAAGAGAAGGCAGACAACTGAATTATAAACCTGTGCTGGAGTAACGAACATCCTACACCACGTGTTCTGCTTACACAAAGCGAGGGCAGGAAAAACTTTTTACATACATTAAAATATACTCTGTAAAACATAAGAATTTGACAATCGAACTTAAAAATGAACTAGCAGATCAAAGTGTATATAAGATGGAATAGCTGCACACTCACCAGCGCCAATCCCGAGTGCCGAGAGCACGCTCTCCCTGCACCAACTTCCCCCAGGGAGCCGGAGAGACGACAGGGGTCCTTTCCGCACAAACATAACTACTGTCGAATTACGACCGAAAGGGTACAAATCTCTTTGCCTTGACCGAGAAAGCTACGTTGGCGACACTGTTGCTACCACAGCAGATTGCCATATGCTATATTGCCTACCATAAATAAGGCAAAATCAACATACACACTCTGTCACTCATTCATACAAATGATAGAGGGACAGGAATTTGGGAGCGCAAAATGTAGGTTATGTACATAGGATTAGATGCTGACGGGAAAAACTGATACTTTCATGTGATTGTATACCACTGAAAGGGGACAAGCACGAAGTACAAAACTAAATTATAAGTAATTGAGCATGAAAGCACGAAAAAGAAATTAAATAGCACGAAACGAATCTAACAGAGACGTTTCATTACGTCAGAAAAAGTACGAGAATTCCTCAAACAGAACACAATCGCAACCCTTCCTCCTTATTCTCCAAATGAAGAAATTTTCTGCCTATAATGTCTTCATTTACATCCATGTCTATATGATTACTCTCCAAACCATTCAAAAATGGTTCAAATGGCTCTGAGCACTATGGGACTTAACATCTGAGGTCATCAGTCCCCTAGAACGTAGAACTACTTAAACCTAACTAACCTAAGGACATCACACACAACCATGCCTGAGGCAGGATTCGAACCTGCGACCGTAGCAGTCGCGCGGTTCCAGACTGAAGCGCCTAGAACCGCTCGGCCACCGCGGTCGGCTCTCCAAACCATAATTAAGTGCAAGACAGAGGCGTCATCGAACCAGCTTCAAGCTACTACTCTCTCGGTCCACTCGCGAACAGCGCACGGGATAAACGAATACTTAAATCTTTCCGTGCGAGCTCCGATTCTCTTATTTTATTGTCACACTCATTCCTCCCTGTGTAGGAGGGAACCAACAAAATATTTTCACACTCTGAGGAGAAAGCTGGTGCCTGCCACCTTAATTCGTGTATCATATCCGTGGCTCAAAAATTGGTTCAAATGGCTCTAAGCACTATGGGACTTAACGTCTGAGGTCATCAGTCCCCTAGACGTAGAACTACTTAAGCCTAACTAACCTAAGGACACCACACACATCCATGCCCGAGGCAGGATTCGAACCTGCGACCGCAGCAGCAGCGCGGTTCCGGACTGAAGCGCATAGAACCGCTCGGCCACAACGGCCGGCTATATCCGTGGCACTCTCTCCATTGTTTCGCGATAACATCCACCGAGCTACCGTTCATTGAACTTTTTCGATGTCCTCCGTCAATCCTATCTGATATGGATGTAGTACCGCACAGCAATACTCCAAAACGGACAAGCGTAGTGCAAGCAGTCTTTTTAGTAGATCTGTTACATTTTATTAGTGTTCTGCCAATAAATCTCAGTCTTTGCTTTGCTTTCCCCACAATATTAACTATGTGATCGTTCAGTTGAAATTAGTCCTAATTGCAATCCCTAAGTCTTTAATTCAGTTCACAGCCTTTAGATTTGTGTAATTTATCGTGTAACCGAAATTTAGCGGATTCATTTTAGTACTCGTGTGGATGACTACACACTTTTCATTATTTAAGGTCGATTGCCACTTTTTGCACCGTACAGACATCTTGTCTAAATCATTTTTCAATTCTTCGGATATCCTATAGGATATCTAACCAGGTGTGTGACAAATTGAAAATTACTTAGAAGCAGGAGGCATCGCATTATCCTGAATGGAGAGTGACCAACAAACATTAAAGGTATACCTGATGTGCGGCAGCGGAGTGTAATAGAACCGTTGCTGTTCGTGTTAAGCATGAATGATTAGCGTATTGTGTTAGTTTCGTTATCTGGCTTTCCACAGGAGCTGTAGTTACGTATGTGGAAATCCTATTAGGTAAATATTAAAGCATTATCCTGTAACAATTCGTCAAAATGTCAGCCTAGTGAAACACAGCCTCACTGTGGGAATGGGGAAGGGGGGCAGGCGATGGACGTTGGAATCCTAAGGACATCCACCACGTCCCTCGTATCCCCCGATCGGTCCTCTCCTGTGGCCCACGCTGATACTGACCGCATCGAGTTGACCCCCCACCCATGGTCGGGTCATTTCAAGATGTGGCAGGCAGGAAAGACCCTCCGTCGGGTCGATCGAAAGGACCCCATGGTTAGGCGTGTAGTGGGGTCCCTTAGGGATATGACTGCCAATAAGGGAAGAAATTCCGTGTGCACTCTGTCTATTTAGTTGTGTACAGTCATACTAGATACGGAGTGGGCTTTCCGTATACCATGCATAGCGCAGGGGGAAGGTGCTGACTCATTTAGGACCAATGATGTGTGTTACTTTGGGACAGAAGAGAGAGATAGAGAGTCTCTCTATTTTAAGGCGGCTAACTGTAGTGGTAAACCTGCCAGTTTTGCTTGCGAGATGACGGCAGAGCTCACCGTTTGTAGCGCTGTCGACAGGACCGACTGCGAACCTTTCGTACAGAGCCGTGCGGGAGGCTCTCAACCTAAGGCTCAGGCACTTTTGTGACTGTGTAGGCTGGAGACTCCTGATTTGCACTATAGGGTGATGAAGTTTCGGTTCTGCTTGATAGGTCAGTGATCCACTATACACAGAAGGTCGCTACACGGGTAGCGGGAGCTGTGTGGAATGCACTGGGCGGCAGTTTAAGTTAGAGGGTCATGGGAAAGTACAGAATGGACTTCAGTTTCAACGGGTTCAGAGCAAAAAAGGAAGAAGGTAGATCTAGAAACCATAGGTATTATAACAGTAAATTGTCGTAGAGCTGTTCGGAAAGAACGAGAGCTCCAAGAGCTGGCAGAAAACACTGAAGCTCATATGGTTGTAGGTGCTGAAAGTTGTCTAAAGCCGGAGATAATTTCTGCCGAAATTTTTATAAAGGACCCAACGGTGTTTAGAAAGGATAGATTAAGTACTGTTGGTGGTGGTGGTTATTGATGTTACAAGTAGATAACTTTGCAGTGAGGCTGAAGTAGATACTTCTTGTGGAGGTTGTACTTGACAATCTGGTAAATTAATTATTGGTTCCTTTTACTGACCCCAACTCAGTTTCTCAAAGGTTCAAATAAACTTGAGTTTCATTTCAAATAGGTACTCCACTAATATAATTATAGTTGGTATATATCCTTGATATGTTTGCAAAAATACGTGTTCAAAATGTTGTACTGAATTGTACTAAATGATTTCTCTTAAAGTTATTTTTGAGCAATTAGTTCGGAGGCCACTCGAAGTTTAAATGTTTGCCAAAACATACTTGACCTCTTTGCAGCAAATAATTCAAACAAATGGGGAACATCATGACGGATACCTTAATTAGTGACCACAATGTCGTTGTAAATAGACCGAATACCGTAACATACAAATTCATCGAAAATAAAAGCAAAATATATCTGTTTAGAAAGCAGATAAAAATTCGCATGACGCCTTCCAAAGAGGCAATCTCTGCTACTTCCAAACTAACTGTGTAAATGAAGATCACGTGTGGCTTAAATTCGGAGAAATAATATCGATGTCACTTGAGGGATTTATACCAAATAAATTAATCAGAGACGGAAATGATCCCCCATGATACACAAAACAGTTCAGAAAACTGTTGCAGAAGCAGCGAACAAGCAAGCAATTTCAAAAGAACGCAAAATCTCCAAGACTGACGATGTTTTACAGAAACTCGAAATTTAGAGCGCATTTTAATGCGGGGTGGTTTTCATAGTTTCCATGCCGAAATTCTACCTCGAAATCTGGTAGGATATTCGAGGAGCTTCTGATCGTATGTAAAGTACGCAAGCGGCAAGACACAATCACTACATACACTCAGCGACAGCAAGGGAAATGTTACCGTCGACAATGCCACTAAAGAGGAGTCGTAGCTACAGATTGGAAAGTTACACAGTTCACACCAATACTCAAAAAAGGAAATAGGAGTAAGCCGCTCAATTATATAGCTGCCATCGGTTTACACGGTTATCCGAAATTTTTCCACCAACGAAGACGAAGTAAATATCCCCGAATTCGATCAATAACAACGAGTTCAGATTCCCGACGTCGACAAAGTGCGGGGTGACTCACGCAATCTTTTGACAATTGTTACGGGGCGGAAGATGGATTTTACAGACTTGGAAGTACAGAAGGAATTTTGAAGCAGATCTACGCAACAAAAGAATTCAATGTCCTGAAAACTTAATGAGAACTAAAGGCATTACTGACCGTGAAATACCTCTCCGATTTGCATGATGAGGCCAAGAATTTGTAGGTGTATGTGCAACGCGAAATGCCAAAACATGAGGTGCCTTTGTGCGAAAAATAAAAATAAGTGCAATCCAAAATATCGCTCTAGCCTTCCCTGGTGCAAGAAATAGGTTATACCAATTCTATTTTGTGTTTTACCGGTAACATCATTCCGTTCGCATTCCATCTTCGTCGTGAAATGTATGCACAAGATCAAATTGCAAAAACGTAAAGCGTTTTTTTGTGAAAAAGAAATGTAACAAATACTTCAGTGTCAGTTCTGCTTTCACTGCTTTCTTGTAAGAATATCTTGTACTTTATTTCGTAGTTTTGTTCTTTCAGTTTCATGTGTGTATTAATTAATAGAGGCTTCTCGTCTTGTGCGCTATTAACACTTTGCGTAGATGGTACTGGTCGTCCTTTCATTGTTTTCCGGTAAGAATATCCTGTGCTTTAATTCGTAGTTTTGTTCTTTCAGTTTCAAATACGTATAAATTAATAAGGGCTTCTCATCTTGTGCCCTTCTAACACATTGTGTACACTGTACTGATCATTCTGTATAATGCCTAGTAACTGAATAGAATGTCTAGGAAAAGTAGGTGACTTTTCACAAAAAACTTATATGTCGTGGTGTGCCTAAAACCATCAGGCATTCTATACATTACCTAGGAACTCTATAGAATACCGGGGTTCCACACAATGCCGGTAACATAAATACTACTGTGGTGGGTGTTGGCTTTGTATTTATCTTAGCTAAGATAATTTCATACTTACAAGGGAACCTCCCCACCGCACCCCCCTCAGATTTAGTTATAAGTTGGCACAGTGGATAGGCCTTGAAAAACTGAACAAAGATCAATCGAGAAAACAGGAAGAAGTTGTGTAGAACTATGAAAAAATGAGCAAAATATATAAACTGATTAGTCTATGTGGAAGATAAGCAACATCGGGGACAACCTAACGACAGGAGCGTCGTGGTCCAGTGGTTAGGGTGAGCAGCTGCGGAACGAGAGGTCCTTGGTTCAAGTCTTTCCTCGAGCGAAGAGTTTTATTTTTTATTTTCAGTTTATGTGACAAACTATTATGTTTTCATCAGTTTTTTTGGAGTGATTATCACATCCACAAGAAAACCTAAATCGGGAAAGGTAGAAGAATCTTTTTACCCATTCGCCAAGTGTACAAGTTAGGGGGGTCGACAACAAATTCCTGTCATCTGACGCACATGCCGTCACCAGTGTCGTATAGAATATATCAGACGTGTTTTCCTGTGGAGGAATCGTTTGACCTTTGTTTTCGGCTCCCATTGGAGAGGCACGTCCTTTCGTCTACTAATCGCACGGTTTTGCGGTTCGGTCGCAAAACACAAACACTAAACTTATTACAGTGAACAGTGACGTCAATGAACGAACGGACAGTCATAACTTTGCGAAAATAAACAAAGAAAATTTCCACTTGAGGGAAGTCTTGAACCTTGGACCTCTCGCTCCGTAGCAGCTCACGCTAACCACGGGACCACGGCGCTACTGCGCTTCCGCTCTCCTTGACGTTGCTGATGTTGCACATGGACTACTCAGTTTATATATTTTGCTTGTTTTTTCATAGTTCCACACAACTTCTTCCTGTTTTCTCGATTGATCTTTGTTCAGTTTCTCAAGGCCTATCCACTGTGCCATCTTATAACTAAATATGAGGGGGGTGCGATTGGGAGGTTCCCTTGTTAGTAGCTTATTCGCATTCCTGTTTTCTTTTTCGTTATTAGAACAACTTCTGCTTTACCGCTATTTCCTTTTGTTTTTATTCTGTGCTCACCTGAAATCGCACTTCAATGCTTCTCACTTCAAACTACTCGTTTCCTTTTCGAATTATTTAACTTACCTACCCTCTTACGGGATCTAATGTTTCACGCTCCGACTACTAGAAAGCCAGTTTTGTTTTTCACGATGTCAACACACTTCTAAGCAGTCCACACCTGGAAATATTTATAGGCGATTATTTTACCTCAGGGATATTTTACCCAAAAACAGGTCAGCACCTCGACAAATATAATGGTTGTTGTTTCTTTCTTCTTTCAGGCATTGGCAGTACCACGTTGGCTAATGTTGCAAGGTCAGATCAGTCAGTTATCCAAAGTGTTGCTTCTACAATTTTTGAGAATTCTTCTGCTCCCATCCAGAAACAGCAGGTTCATCTGACATCTCAAAAGACACTTCCATATTCTGGTTGCACCTACGGAACGTTTGTGTGTATCGTTGAGGCACACAAGCCACTCCGACTCTGCGACATCCGTGGTTCTTGGATAGAGGAATCAGGAGTGCATGATGAAAAAAAAAAGTACGGTTTTCCGTATACATCACTCTGATTCGCAGTAAATGTATGTAAATATGCCTGCGACTAAAGCATTTGGCTCACATCCGAAGGGACAATCAGAGTTAAGTTTTCCGCGGTTTCCATAAGTAGCCCAACGCAAATGTCGCAATGGTTCCTTTGAAAAGAATACATCTAATTTTCTTACCCATCGCTGTCCTATCCGAGCTCATACTCTGTCTCTAATAGCTCGTTGGAAGTGCGGTTCCTTGTTTCCTTTCTGATAACGTATTGCTGCTTTTATACTTGATGAGAGATAAAAACCTAATCGCTTCCGATACAACACAAAGTACTGTGTCACTATCCATTTAAGAAGTCAAGTAGTATTTGTACTTTAATTTGCAGATGTGATGCACGTCGTAATCTTTCCAGATAGTGTATTGTCTCTTAATGTATTGTTGCTTTGGTACGTGACTTTTCCTCTTAATAATTTAGTATTAGAGCGCTCAAGTATGGAATGAAATTGACTGCATTACATATCAATGGAAGTGTTACGCCTGTTTCACTTTACGTTCTTGGATAAGGGTAAAAGCTCGTAGTAATAAACACGCCTTCACTATGAAGTGAAGAGAGAGCGCTAGAACAATTATTACCTGAAATCTTCCAAAGGCAACATTTATAATCCCTTGGCCTCTCCCTTCTTCCTTGCAATGCATTTCTCCAGAGTACCCATAATTCTGGCAGTAGCTCTCATCGCAGTTTATCGGAGATTTCTATGACAGTCTCGCCATGACGTGAGCTCTCGATGAGTAGCTCAGTTCTTCTCCGTATCATCTCTGTCTCCTCTGCTTATTCGCTTTGTTAATGACTCACATGGTAAATGAGCCCCAACACAGCGTGTGTGTTACCCATACCTAAGCGTCTACAGCTACATGCAGGATTTGGACAAAATATGGAAACACCGGCAGAAATGCTTGAACATAAATGTAGATGTTAGCCAAACCTGCAGGTTGCTATGTGGTATTTGACCACAAACAGCAACTGTGCAATGTTATCAATGCGTTACAAGTGTCAGTTGTGGTTAGAAGTGTTCTGTGTAGTTGTGAGTGCATTATCTATAACTTCAACTACGTCTACATCGCTACTCTCCAATCCACCTTACGACGCGCTTCGGAGGGTATCTCGTACCACTGCTATTCATATAGCTTCCTGTTCCAATCGCAAATAGAACGAGAGAATAACGACTGTCTGTATGCCTACGTATGAGCCCTAATTTCTCGTATCTTAACTTCGTGGTCCTTACGCACAATGTACGTTGGACGCAACAGAATCGTTCAAAAGTCACCTTCAAATGCCAGTTCTTTAAATTTTCTCAATAGTGTTCGTCAAAAAGAATGTCACATTTCCTCCAGGGATTCCAATTTGAGTTCCCGAAGCATCTCCGTAGCACTTCCTTGTTGTTCGAACATACCAGTAACAAATCTAGTAGTCTCCATCTGAATTGCTTCCATGTTTTCCTTTAATCCGAACTGGTACGGTCCCAAACACTTGAGCAATACTCAAGAATAGGTCGCATTATCACATTCTGTGAGGTCTTCTTCACATATGAACTACACTTTTCTAGAAGTCGACCATTCACCTTTCCTACCATACCGCTTTGCCCCACATATTTAAACGAAATAACTGTGTCAAGCAGGAAACTACTAACACTGTATCCAAACATTACAGGTTTGAAACTTCCTGGCAGATTAAAACTGTGTGCCGACCGAGACTCGAACTCGGGACCTTTGCCTTTCGCGGGCAAGTGCAAGTAAAGCTGTGAGTACCGGGCGTGAGTCGTGCTTCGGTAGCTCAGATGGTTAGAGCACTTGCCCGCGAAAGGCAAAGGTCCCGAGTTCGAGTCTCGGTCGGGTACACAGTTTTAATCTGCCAGGAAGTTTCATATCAGCGCACACTCCGCTGCAGAGTGAAAATCTCATTCTGATTACAGGTTTGGTTTTCCTACTCATCCGCATTAACTTACATTTTTCTACATTTAGAGATAGCTGTCATTCATCACACCAGCTATAAATACTGTCTAAGTCATTTTGTATCCTCCTACATTGACTCAACTTCGACATCTTACGGTACACCACAGAATCATCAGCACACAATAGCAGGTGGCTGCCCACCCTGTCCGGCAAATCATTTATGTATATAGAGAACTGCAGTCCTATCACATTACACTGGGACACTCCTGACGATACTCTTGTCTTTGATGAACAGTCGCCGTCTAGGACAACATAATGGGTCCCATTACTTCGAGACATTCACATATATTTGAAACAATACTATACGCTCTTAACTTCCTTAACAGTCTGCAATGGGGAACCATGTCAAACTTTTTCCGGAAATACAGAAATATGGAATCTGCTTGTTGCCTTTCATACATAGTTTGCAATGTATCATGTGAGAAAAGGGCAAGCTGAGTTTCGCACGACGATGCTTTCTAAAACCATGCTGATTCGTGGACATAAGCTTCTCGCTCTCAAGAAAATTTATTATATTCGAACTGAGAATAAGTTCAAGGATTCTGCAGTTAATCGATGTTACAGACATTGATCTGTAATTTTGTGTTTCTGTTCTTTTGCCCTTCTTATACACAGGAGTCACCTACGCTTTTTTCCAGTCGCTTGGTACTTCGCGCTAGGCGAGAGATTCGCGATAAATGCAAGCTAAGTAAGTGCAGTTTGAAAAAGAGTTAAAGTGAATTCGAAAATGGGAAAACTGTTGGTGCTCGTATAATGGGTGTTTCCGTAACCAAGGACGTCGTAGTGTTTGGTGTTTCAAGAGACACCGCATCGAGGATTTCTACCACATACTGCGAAAAGCGGAAAAACGTCATTCGCTAAGTCACAATCCACAAGAAAATGAATGCTGAGTCATCGTGACAAACGGTCATCGAAGAAGATTATGACGAAATGAAGGGGATGAGAACTGCAAACGCCACTGCAGAACTGAATGTAGCACTTGCGAACGCTGTCAGCACCAAAGCAAAACGAAGGGAGCTCTATAAGCAAGGAATTACAGGGCGAACTGGAATTCCAAAACCACACTTCGGGGATGCAAGTTCCCTTAACAGGGAAACATGGCGCCGAAGCCTTAAAACCTGGACTGTGGAGCAATGAAAGAATGTCACTTGGTTGGATGAATCTTTTTCAACTGTTTCCAGCTTCCGGCCGAGTTTCAGTCCCAAGTGTGAAACGGTCATGATTTGGGCAGCCTATCGTGGTATTTCATGAGCGCCGTGGGCACTCCGCAAGATAGCATTACTGCCAAAGGTTATGTGTCCTCTTTGTCTGATCAGATCCATCCCATGGTACAATGTTTGTTCCCAAATGGTGATTATGTGGTCCGCAACGACAGGCCCCTGTTCAGGACGTGTTTCATGAGCACGAGCATAGTCGAATTTCCCCTGGCCACCACAGTCAGCAGATCTCAGTATTACTTAGCGTTTGTGATCTACTTTGGAGAGAAGATTGAGTGATTGCTATCCACCTGCATCATCGTTATTTGCAGGAAGAATGGTATAAAATTCCCTTGAAAATCACACAGACCTGTTTTGTTACAACTTATTAGGAATTGTAATGTGTAGTTCTTTTGGTGCTTCCATATTTTCATGCTCTTCCTGTATCTGCTTCGTTAACTCCCTTACGGTGTGTGGCTGAAGGTACTTCCGGTACCATTCAAATTCCCCTCTGTCCTGTTACATTAATGAATGGTGATTGAAGAGAATGACAGCCGACAAGAATCCGCATGGACTGTAATTTCTTTAACTTTCTTGTCATAGTGTATTCGTGAGATGTACGTTGGAGGATATAATATAGTATGTTGCCTGAATCTTCTTGGAATGCATGCTTTCGGGGTTTTAATAGTAAGCCTCTATCTCAGACACAACACACATTCGGTAGGAACATCTGCGAATGGAATTTAACGAGGAATTCCATAACGCTCTCGGTCGTACTAAATGCACCAGTGACGAGACGTGCAGTTCCTGTTTGATTCCTCTGTATGTCCTTTATTAACCCTGCCCGGTAAAGTTCCATAATTAGTAGCGGTACTCAAGAATCACTTGAAACTGTGATTAGTAAGCCACTTCTTTTGTGAATGCAGTCGTTGCATTTAAGGTCGTTGTGGACTGTTGTCCCTTGATATTTTACTGCAGTTGCTGTTCCCACTGATTTCTTACCAGTGCTGTAATTAAAATGCCAGACATCGATACACTGCAAGTCCTCTAGCATTTCTTTGCCCTTTTCTGGCCTCGCAACCTTCATACATAAAAATCAGTATAATGTGCGAACAACCTCATGGGAATTACGACGTTATGACCAGACCTTTTACATACTCGTATATCGTCAACAGCAACGTTTCATTAACACACTCATAGTGTATTTCCGACGTTTTAATGACAATTTTGCGTTATCAAGAATGATGTGGTGAATTTTGTCTGCTAGGAAATTCTGAATCTTGTCGAACATTCGACAATGTTATATTAAGCTGACTAAGCAACAGCGTAGAACCGGAAGCCACGGCATACGACATTCCATCTGAAATAACTGCACGTAAGATCTCCTCTTCTGCAGATGCGTAAATGACTGACTGTAAGAACAGAAAGACCGTAGTACTGAAATATCCAGTGGAGTTCATCTTATATGAAAGCAGAAAGCAGAAGCATCTTAGATGAAAGCTGAAATGTAGTGAGCATTCTGAATAAAATTTGACGTATGACTGTCAGGTTGCATGAATTTTGGAGGAAGAGGCAAAAGCGTTACATCTTCATGCCCAGTCCTCCTCCTAATCCAAGCTCCTTTCCTACACCACACCCCTCCCCCTCCACCCTCACCCTTCCTAAAACACGCACCTTCCCTCCCCTCCTATCCCTTAAGCCACATTCGTTTTTTGGAACAAGGGTGATCAGAGAGCTTTCGAGTCAACACACAAGTTTAGCTCTCCCAATAACAGTTCAGTACTTTTCTGTTCAATCACATTTCGCAACTCCTTCTCAAGGCCCGCCTCCCCCTATTCTTGGAATTAGGCATATCAGAGAGCTTCCTAAATAAAGAATAGGAGGAGAAGTAGTGCTGGCAGTTGCATCTTGTATGCATGGCGTCGGATATATTCACGCCATCATCTATGTTTGTTTCTTGTCTCTACTCCTGGGGCCTAAAAAGATGAAGCACTTTAGTACTATTGGCTAATTTTGCTACATTTTCTGTCTTCGATGTAGCTATTTTCAGCAGTATATACCTAAAAACATGAATGTGTTAACCTTGGAGATGGTGCAAACAGATGGTAGCTTTGTAGAATTCTCGGGTATAATCCTGTGTTGTGTCATTAGTTCTTCAAGATATTTTGGCAAACAGATACAGTTCACCTGTATGTGGTTGCTCATGACTGCTACACTGCTGAGGTCAGTGTTTTACATGCTCTGAGCATTATCCCTACTTCGGTTCACTTGTGTCGCTGTTCATACTGTAACTGAGGACGAATGGCAATAAATATTAACAATATCACTACTGCCATCGCAGATCTGCAATACACAGAAGAAGACACTCACCGTAACAACACGAAACAATTTGAAAAATGTATAATCAATATCATTTTATTCCAAATTACATTCATGTTAAGTAATGATTCTCAAGCAGCACACAAAGCTACGTCAGGAGCACAGAGATCTTGGTTAAATAATTCTATGTTCCCAGCTTCATAAAGGTATTCTAGCGTTTAGTGTTATCTTAGGACAGAATTGACGTGTGTCGATTTGTCAATTTATAATGAAATTGAGGTAATCTTTACAAATAAAATGTATCTTGAGGGAAGCCTGTACATAAATAATTCAGAAATCCAATAGCTACAAGAAGAAGAAGACCGTTGACCAAGGTAAGTGATCTCTTTCTACACGTCCCACAATGCAGTAATACATGGGAGTTTTGAAGCATGTTAAACATCGATGTAAATAAAGGGATCCATCACACAGTTTAAGTTCTGACAGTTTAATACTCAATGTAAATTGACCTCACACAGGGAACAACAGAGGAACTCATGCGAAGGACGTTGCGGACTGGGAAATGCATTAGTGAAATTTGTTGAAGAAGTAAATCCTTCTTCTTTAGAAAGACATAAGGCTCGTTCAAGGACAAAAGGTATAATTTAACTGAGCAAAAGTTAGCGAAATAAACTGCACTGAAATAATTCTCATGGTCCAAACTTTAATCACAAATGAATAACATAGACACAGACTCAGCAGGTGAGTTTATTTATCTGTATTTGAACTAAAATATGTGTCGGTGTTTGGCTGACTTCTTGGGTCGTTATTTCCAGGCTTGAAATCTCTTCTGGTGAATTTCGCAGGTGAAGTTTTCAAAGGCGTTATTGTTTTAAGATCTAAAAATCCAGATAATAAGGGTCGATTATTAAAATAACATTTGTAGTTTTTATCCAAAAGCACACTTCCCAAATTTACTCATAAATGTTTTCTAGTTTTTACGTTTTGTAACTATGCTTTATATTGATATAAAAAGTATAGTAAAGATTTATTAGATGTAAATCGCTACGCAAAAGGCTCGATGAACCATTAAAATTACTTAAATTTCCCAGTGCATCTGACGACGGCATGTATGGCTGTGGAACGAAAGGTTAAGCGAAAGCAAGCCATCTCGCCTGCTTCCGCGCCAGTGTTTGCAGAAACGAACCCCTCCTGGACAGCATCCAGGTTTTCAACCGCGGCCTTCCTTCCGGCCTACCACCAGTGCGACAAAAAGTCTTAAGACTTCCTCCAACTAAAATCGTGTTTTCATTCTCCCCCACCGGAAATACTCCATGACTAAACACAATTTTGTTCGCTAGCCTCTTTCATAGTCGTGGCAGGAAATCTGTAATGTATAACGGCAGTCCCGCTCTGCCCTAGGAGGCAGATGTCGCAAATAAAGAGACGATTTACAATAAGTGGGAATAGATATTTTGTTAGCTGTGATTACCCAGGGTATTTAATGTAATGTTAAATGAAATCTTTTCACAGACGATTTCTGAAAACTTTAAGAGCAAGTAACAGAAAAATGCTTTTTCACACCAATATTTGTTTAGTATTAACTAGTTTTCAGCTTATTTGGCCATCATGTCAAGTGTCCACAAAGATGCTAGTGTATCCAAAACCAGACATCAGAAACTAAAGAATCTTGGATCATTACCTTAAGCAGGAAATATCAAATAGTGTGTACATAACTCATGTCATGTGTTAAATACGTTACTGTAGTTAGTACTTTTTACTTACTGTAATATTGTATAACTGTATATGGAAAGAGGTGGAGGTTTTTTCAACGTAGTTTCTGCATGAGTGTCACATATAAATACAAAGAACACATTGGTTTTAATTTACAATATAACATACATATTTACACAGGATATGACAATTTCAGCATACACACCACATTAAAGTATACAGGTTGGATGCATGTAGTGTATAAACGTCTATATAATTTAACAGGGGGGAATACCCTACAAGAGGCATTAATTATGTTACCAAGAATATACGAATTGTAATACAAAGATTAATGACTACAAACCACAGTATTTTAATTTATAATCTTTAGCATATTGTGTATTTGTATTGTACTGTTAAAAATCTTCAAATATTAGTAGAGCAACACGCTGTTTGTTTGCTCCTAACCCTAAGTATGAAGAACAGTAAAATAAAGTCCTGACATGATTTCTGAAATATTTCCACGAGACTGTAACGTTAGAAACGCAAACTTTGAAGGAATTAGTTGGTACGACCATTGTATGTATAAAAGTCACTTTGAACAGCAAAATTTAAACTGTCTTTTGGTTCCACTAGATTCGTCATCATGTTACCTGTGAAAATATAACGTCGCCTATATACTAATATCGGAATTAAATGGCGGAACACCAGTTAGTGTGTTGTATCATCCTTGACTAGTGCTGAGACAATTTACGATATCAAGACTTTTACGTTACAGCTGGGAATGCTTTCTGAAAGAATAGACCAACATGACAAGATATTCCATTTAATCAGATGATTTCACTTGATACATTCACTCACGGAAACACGGAAGAGCAATTAAATTAGACGGGCAGCTTCTTTTATGTATACAATACATACCCCTTTACACAATAATACCAGATATTAATTAATCAACTGAGTTTCATATGCTTGAAACTAAAAAGGAAACTACAAGTACAGTATTACTAGACTCATAATTAGTATAACTGTAAACTATCTGAAGATAAGCGTCCGGAGCGATTTAATATGGAAAGGGCATACAGAAGTAACTTTATAAAAGGCAGCTGTTAGACATTCACTGGAAGACTCCTGAAGGAATGCAATTTGTTCACTAAGTAGGTAGTCTGCTAATCCCTCATTAGAGCAGTTCGTGAATATTGCTCCTTGTTCTATAAGTTCTCGAAGATGCTCAACGAACTCTAGCAGCAAATGTTACAAGAGAAGTGTTATGCAACAACGAAAGTTGGCGGCTGTAAGACCGCGCAGATGCAACACGCATCGAAGTTTTGGATGACCACAATCATAATGAAAATGTTATACTTTGATACTCACAGCAGATAAACACTATTACATGTGCACCCTCTGCAATTCCTAAAACGTTGCGTTTACACTGACGAACAATATGCACCCGGCTATTCCACCTTGCGCCGAAGTACATAATGTGATTCGCTACCCTTACCAACTCTTGCCTGTCTACCAAACGGCACCAATATTCGTATTAGATACTTAGACTCGCATACGAAAATCAAATACTATTCTTTAAGATTACAAAATTAGAATTCGCAAGCATAAATTGTTATACCGTAAATATAAAATTATGATGTAACTTTTAAAAGAAAGAATATGACATAGAATGCTGCTGTTCAAATTTTTATAGAGAGTGAAGCAATATATTAGTTTCTCTCTAACAGATATACAGTGAAATGACCATGGTGATAAACTCAGAGATAATCTTTGATATACACAAACTTACTGTCGATTATAGTTTTTCCGAGAAGAGAAAGATAGCGAAAGGCGGCTTGCAGAGTACAAATATCGAAGATGTAAATGTAATTTGCCTACGACCACTTTATGTCCAGTCATCATGAAATATTGAATTAACTGATATCCTAACGGACTGCGAACATTTGGCTAATTGTGCTGAGACAGTAAATAAACGACTGTTCAGAAAGGCTGCATGTAGCGTTATAGATTTTACAGCCTTAATCTGTCGGATACCTTTCGTTTAAAAGTTGCATCACAATTTAATGTTTATGATGTAATAATTTGTGCTTGCCATTTCCCCATTTTGTAAGCTTAGAGAACAGTATTTGCTGTAGAATATTAATGTTTGTGCATGACAGTCTAAGCATCGTGTGTGAATACTGATCATGGACGGACAGAGAAGGGAGATTTTCTGAGTGTAGCGGAACATGTTCTTAATTGTTACGTAACGAAATACGAAATGTTGTTCGTGAGTGTAAATACAATACAATCTCTGTAAACGAAATTTCAGTAAGCGCAAAAAGTTACATAAGCTAAGTGGCGTGTAACTGGCTTATATGGCGAAGCAGAACAGCTTTGCAACTTCGTCGCGCTTTGCTACTGAACGCTGTCACACGCGCCAACATGCGGTGTAACATTTCAGCATCGACGGCCGGAGGAGACAAGGTGGTTGGTTGCCTGTTGTGTACAGACATAGAACCACTGGCAAAAATCAGTTACCAGCACTTATGGACACGCCAGCTACTCCGCTGACAAGTACGTGTTGGTAATCGGACAGTGAACTCCTTCTTCAGAATAGTCTATTGCGCTGCAATAAATACCGTAAGGAAACTTTATGCAAATATTAGGCTCTCGTAAGCATGTATAATGTCAAAAAATTCTCTGCTATAATGAAATAAAATTGGCGGGCAACCTCAACACACAGCGTTTAGTGAACTAATCATTGACTCGTTTAAATCATTTTCTTCCGTAGTTCTTCTCGTTAACAGTAACGGCTGTCAATAAATTTCTCAGGCAAATGAATTACACACTACAAAGTTATAATGAGCTGCCAAGCCTGTAAGTAATTATTCTGCATTTTTTTTAGTCCGTCGCCGTAGGTGCTACAGTAACATAATGAACAGCCTTACCTGTCACCACTGTTCAAGTAAATTGTTGCTCACAGGCGAATTAAAATTTGGTAATACAGTGTTCCAACCTTTCTGCAGTGATTCTAATGGACTTGCAAATTTATTCCAAGTTATTATTATATTACTGTTTCCACAATAACAGAGACCATATATACATTTCCACGTTGCCCACTTTCTCCAGATGTACTCCTTTCGTTATTTGTCTGTCAGTGCTTAACAGTGTTATGTACCTCTCTGTGGAATTTTCATTAGTACTTAATGAAATAGATATGAATAATAATGCTGTAAAGCGCTATCTCTGACTAACCAGGTAGTTTCTTCAAACATTTTCAGTGGTACCTTTGACAGCTGAATCTGTTGTGATTGTACTGCCAAAGTGACAGTATTGTTTCGAGTACTTTATCGCGAATAGAAAATACTGTTTCGAGCTGAACTGTAGGCATTTTTGGATTTTGGCTGTACTACTTATAAATGACAAATACGAATCATTTACAACACCATACTACGTTGTTTAATCGCAAGTGTTAGTAAATGCGTCGACATTCTTGTTTCCATATTAGTTTGATGTTATGCTGAGCTATTATCACCTCAATAAAATCAGTAGTTGCATAAATTGCATTAACCAGCCATGCTACATGTATTAGTAAAATTTCGATAAATAATTCAAAGTAAGATGTTCATTATCATGAAGCTACTAACATAAAAAAGAATATGTCCGTATAATATGTGCTACGCTGCCTTCAGATGATACATGATGAGCGTAAAAGAAACTATGAAACGTGAAAAAGTCCGGAGTCGGATACAGAAGACATGCAAATCAGTAAGGAGAGAGGATTACGTCAGATGAGTCTGCCGTGGATTGCATGAAAATGATGTATTCACATATTAAGTATTATGAAAACTTTCTAATAAGTAATTCTAGCATTCTCGACAAGGTATATTGGTTACAAAATCACGTTCGGGTAAATTCGGTGAATCCCTGAAGCCGTCAGTGTGTTCATATGGAGATATAAAGGCAATGGAATATCAGAGTACGTAATTTCAGAATCAAGACACTACACAAAGATATGCAGGAGAGACATCTCACATTACATACGGTCCCAGCTACTGTGGCGATTTTTCATTAAATGAGTATCACAAATAATACTAATAATATAACTAATAACTTTAGAAGACGAGCTTACTCTTTAGTATTACTTTAAAAACATTATTTATAAAAAGCTGACTTATTTAACTGGCTACAGAATTTATGCAAGCTTTATTGAACTGTCTGTTACGATTTTTAATTGGTACGGCCGCTATACAATTCCTTTCATTTTCCTACTGCCTCAAAAACGGACTGGAATTTGAAAACGGAAAATTCGCTTCTTTTAGATGACAAGTACTCAAAGGAGTGAACTATCAGGCTTGGATAGTTTAGTCGATACAGCGTTTACCCGTGAAAAGCAAAGTTTCTCGGTTCGAATTCCAGTCCGCTACAAATTTTCAATTTGCTGCAAAGTCTCACATTAGCACACACTCCGCTACACAGGGAATATTCATTCTGGATTTAGACAAATGAATTTAGTAATCAAATGGAAGTGAAAAATGATTTATATAAAAGCAAACACTTGTAAAAAGCAATAATAAAACATATAAATAATCTACCTAAAATGTAAATTGAAAATAAATGAAAAGAAAGCTTGGAATTAACATTATGACGAAAAACATACCTTAGAAAGCTTCAAGAGGTTATCAATAGCATTGAAAGTAGCACATACGTGGGTGCACATGTACTCAACGATCTGGCGGAGCATAGTTGCAGGCAATGTTGCGGATCTGATAACTGAGTTAGTGAACTCTGTGTTTTGCAGCTCATTTTACTCCATTGAACAGTAAATTCACAGAACTCTCAAAATTAATATCTTATGTTATTTTACATTTCACATTAACAAAGTAATGGGATAATATTTCATAATGTTTAGTCTAGTAGAAATCTTTGGATAACACAGGATATATTTAACTGATGAAAGGAGAAAACATAAAAATGCAGCAAATGAAGCAGACGAAAGGGAATACAAACGTCTAAAAAATGAGAATGACAGCAACTCCAAAATGGCTAAGCAGAAATGGCTAGAGGAGACGTTTAAGGATTTAGTAGCAAAGTTTACTAGGGGAAAGATAGATACTGCCTACAGCAAAATTAAAGAAGCCTTTGCAGAAAAGACAAGCAGCTGCATGAATGTGCAAAGCTCAGCTAGGAAACCAGTCCTAAGAAAAGGAGGGAAATCTGAAAGGTGGAAGTAGTATACAGAGGGTCTATACAAGGGAGATGAACTTGAAGCCAGTATCATGGACATGGAAGAGGATGTAGATAAGGATGAAATGGGAAGAGAACGTTGATAAGGATGAAATTGGAGATATGATACTGCAAGAAGAATTTGATAGAGCACTGAAAGACCTCAGTCGAAACAGGGCCCCAGGAGTAGACGACATTCCGTCAGGACTATTGATAGCCTCGAGAGAGCCTGCCACGACAAAACGTTTCATCTGATGTGTAAGACGTATAAGGCAGGCGAAGTACCCTCTGAATTGAAAAAGAATGTAATAATTCCAATTCCAAAGAAAGCAGATGCTGGCAGGTGTGAGTATTACGGAACTATCTCTTTCAGAAGTCATGGTTGCAAAACACTAATACGATTTTTTTACAGAAGAATGGAAAAACTGGTAAAATCCGACCTCGGGGACGAGCAGTCAGGATTCCGGAGATATGTAAGAATACTGGAGGCAATATTTACCCTAGGACTTCTCATAGAAGATAGGTTAATGAAAATCAAATCTACGTTTATAGCATTTGTAGACTTAGAGGAAGCTTTTGACAATGTTGACTGGAAAGAGAAAGATTTTGACAATGTTGACTGGAATACTCTCTTTGAAATTCTGATGGCAGGAGGGGTAAAATACAGAGAGGGAAAGGCTATTTATAATTTGTACAAAAACCAGACGGCAGTTATAAGAGTCAAGGGGCATGAGAGGGAAAAAGTAGTTGAGAAGTGAGTGAGACAGGCTTGTAGCCTGTCGCCTTTATTATACAATCTGTACATTGAGCAAGCAGTAACGGAAAGAAAAGAAAAATTTTCAATAGTAATTAAAGTTCAGGGAGAAGCAATAAAAACGTTCAGATTTGCCAATGACACAGTAATTCTCTCAGAGAGAGTAAAAGACTTGGAAGAGCAGTTGAACTGAATGCACAGTGTTTTGAAAGGATGATATAAGTTGAACATCAACAAAAGCAATACAAGGATAATGGAATGCAGTCGAATTAAATCAGGTAATGCTGAGGGAATTAGATCAGAAAACGAGACACTTAGAGTAGTAGATGAGTTTTGTTATTTTCGCACAAAAATAGCTGATGATGGATGCAGTAGAGAGGGTATAAAATGTAGACTGACAATGGCAAGAAAATCGTTTCTTACGAAAAGAAACTTGTTAATATCGAATACAAGTTTAAGTGTTAGGAAGTATTTCTGGAAGTATTTGTATGGAGTGTAGCCATGTACGAAAGTGAAACATGGACGACAAACAGTTTCGACAAGAAGAATGACAGTAACTCCAAAATGGCTAAGCAGAAATGGCTAGAGGAGACATTTAAGGATTTAGAAGCAAATGTGGTACAGAACAATGCTGAAGATTAGAGGGGTAGATCATCTAATTAATGTGAAGGTACTGAATATATGTGGGGAGAAAAAGGGTTTGGTTAATTGGACTCATTCTGAGACATCAACGGATCACTAATTTAGTATTGGAGGGATATGTGGAGAGTAAAAATCGTAGAGGGAGACGAAGAGATGAATATAGTACGCGGATTGAGAATGATGCGAAATGCAATAGTTATTCTGAGATGAAGAGGTTTGCAGAGGATAGAGCAGCTTGGAGAGCTGCATCAAACCAGTGTTCGGACTGGAGACCACAACAACAACAATGTTTACTCATTTCAATACATTGCATTTACTTCGTTATATATACATCTTTTACTATCCTTAGTATCCAGGATACCCTACCCGCGGGATCTCTGGAATGCGGCAAATGTAATGTGACGTAATGATACATGGACACATTTGACGGAAATAAATTTTCGTAAGGAATATTACGTCTCCTGTAATGAGCTTGATTTAAAATTTCTATCTGATTCAATCGAATTTTTGGCGATATATGAAAATTTAGAATAACAGTTTCATGAGCTCTGCACGTTTTATCGGCAACTCCGATTCAACGAGGGAAGAAGAGCGACTGATGTGCATCACTGTAAGAGGTGTGTGCAGTTACAAGACTTTTTTATAAGCAGGAGTTCCACCCAAATTTATCGCAAGCTGGAAGGTGATGCATTGTTTGAGGCTTTGCCGACGAAATGACAACTTACGGTGGTATAGGGCGTAGCGTCAGATGATGCTGGAGGGAACTGAATACTATCGTCAGGAGGCATATCGAAGAAATGTTGTGCAGTTATTAAACATCCGGGACTACTCTCGAGAACCGTATAAAAATATAGAAACTGTATATGGCCCAATAGTTTTATATCGAAATATAGGGAGTGTGTGATGGGGAAAACGTGTAAACTACTTTTTATGATAATCTAGAACAACACTGATGACTTTGCTTTACTTGTGCATGTATAATAATGGAAGGCAGGAAAATCAGAATGAATTAAATTTCTGCGATAGGGTTTATTCCAAAGAAAATGACATCTTCTGAACACTCGTCAAGTGTACGTTCATTAGAATCCAAAAACACTTATACCGAAGAAACACAGATTCAAAGGAATGGTTACCTGACATGAAACTTTACGTCGGCAGCAGAGGAAAATTAATTACTGCTTGGAATCTATTACATGTGATGAGCACATGTCTCCTTTATTACCTCCGACAAAAAATAAATAAATAAAAAAAAATGAGAAAGTTCATTTAATTAAAACTCGGAGGTCACATTTTTGATAACTAAAACGATATCTAAATTGTAGAGCAGCCAAAAGTGGCGACTTGACAATTCCATATCGTCCGCATTTTGTTATTTTCAAAGCTTCCTGCTGTGTGAGCACAAATTTCCAATTGTGATCACAGACACGTTCCTCAAAACTCCCACCCACTTGTGGCTGGCGACTGAACAGATGGAGCAAGGCAAATACATTCAGAAGTGTTCATCACGGCTGTATTTGATATTATTCAGAAATCACCCATAAGCAAAATTACAAAAGTTATTTTGTAACAATATCGTTAAGCAACATATATCACACTGTGAACGACAGTCCGATCAAAGTTCCTCAGTCGAAGTGTTTCTGTCAGCTTAAGTACCAAAAAATATTTTATGTTGCTATTATTGTAGTACCTGGTCACTCTTTAACACAAACTAGTTATGTTAAGGATAAGTAATTGAACATTTACGAAACTCTAAACACCGCTCCACTTACATATTTCTACAGTAAACTACTTACTGTCATCGGATCGTTCTCGGATGTGAAAAGTGTTGTAAAACGTGTTTGGATGGTAAAATCTGTCTATTTTTTCTTCGTTGTATCTATAATAATATGTTTCAGAGCTGCTGACATTTCTGATGTGAAATATGCGTTACAAAAGCCTATTATGAGGACAGTTAACACTAACTTTCACAAGTCAAGGACGTACTTAGCTAGAGACAGGGAAGTACAGTTGCTCCCCCCTCCCCCTCCTCACCAGTCAAAAAGAAAAAGTAAAATGAAATAAAAATTGAAAATAAGGCATAACGTGTAATGGAGCAGCTAGTATAATCCGAGTTCTGGAATCTCAAAACTATGTAAACTATTAGTCACTCACCACGAAACAACATGAACTGTCACCTCTCACCGTGACCTCTAATCTCCCTAACCATCAATGGAACTATCCAACACTTCACTGCGCAGACCAATAGAGCTGTTAGTCTTTCACTGACTATAGCATACTAAAACTAAACTAAACTCCGCCCGAACAGGCCATGAAGACCCAAGGCTACCGACCGGATGTCACTCTCAGCCCACAGGCGTCACTCGATGCGGATACGGAAGGACATATGGTCAGCAGACCGCTCTCCCGGCCGTATGTTAGTTTATCAGACCGGATCCGCTATTTCTCAATCAAGTAGCGCCTCAGTTTGCCTCACAAGGGCTGAGTGCATTCCGCTTGCCAAAAGCGCTCGGGAGATCGGATGGTCGCCCATTCGAGTGGTAGCCCAGCCCGACAGCGCTTAACTTCGGTGACTGACAGGAACTGTTGTTCCCACTGCGGCAAGACCGTTAGCCGACAATACCATACTAAAGAAAAAAAATGCTTACAGAAAAATCGTTTAAAATAAGGAGTTATGTGTTTAGACACTCGAATTTTTCAAGATTTTTTCTTTTTTATAACAGTATCTTACTGTAATTTACAGTGTTAAACTGCGAGTTATCGGTGATGAATGAACGTTAAGCTTACTCAGCAAATTAAAAAAAAAATCTGATGACAGGTATCCGTAGAAAACGTCTAAAAATTTTTGTTTACAGTATAATTCTTTAAAATGTGAAATAGAAATAAACTTCTGTAATTGTTTTATACTGTAGATCTGCGCAATGAAGCTCGATGTTTTACGAGTCAACAACGATGTTTGAACTGCAGGTATATATCGCAAGTTTTGATGTTTAGTATCTACGGAAGGCTGGAAAATAAACAAAAAATAATGATGAGATGTTCCTTGAGACAATGCCTATGTTTCAGTTTTGGTACACTTAAATTCTGGGTGTGGAATTTTACTTATGACAGACTATGTAACTGGATTTAGTCGTCGTAAATTTATGTTAGTTTTGATAAAATATTTCAATTGTATACATTACACGTAATGTCAGATTCTCACGTCATTCCAAACTGCCCATTGTATAATGTTTTCTTTTCATATTTACACTTACAAGGTCGAATATTACAAGACATGTCAAATGGTACATATAATGTATATTAAATGAAAGAATATCTCCTGTACTAAATTGAAGTTTTCTCCTTATACTACAAGATTTGGTGATATTGAACTCTTGAAAAATAACCGACAGCAAATGTTGGTATTCTTGGAAGCAAAATTATGAAAATTTGTTACAAAGCTATGCAGTACAGTTTATGAGACCAAATTATAGCAGACGAAATTCAGTAGCACTGGAACACTACGTACTTTGTGCAACAAGACAGAACACGAGATTTTTAAATGCGTAAAAGGCAATTTAAAGATGTACAACACTATGTCTTAAATTATTAAGAATTCATCAGTTAATCTCGACCCATCATCTTTCTATTTAATCTTTTCGATTTTAGTTTTCTTTATGATGTACATTTATACCTTATTTCTGATTTCCTCAAAATAATTCTATTACGAACTGTACCACCTTTAAACCAGTTTAGCAAATATACATTATAAAATTAGTAGGCACCGTAATAAATTATTTACTTCAGTTTAAGTAAATGATCAGCAATATTTTTTCCATCTCTGATCATTGACAACTTCACGTATGTTGGTTAAATAAAAGAAAGCAATCATTTAACCCTCCTTTGACGTCCAGAACAGAAAAGCACCAAATGAAAGAAACAATAAATTTAATGAATGTTCAGTTTTCGTCTCAGCAACGGATCTATTCCGACAATCGAGACTTACTATCAATTTAAAGTGAGACCTATATCCTTCTCAGACCGGGACAGATCTCGGTTTTCAAATGCATCTGTGAGACGTTTCGTGTAATCTCGAGTAATTGTTAACACTTTTAAGCGTTTTCGTTTGCACGTAATACGGGTAACTTCGATCCATCAGCTAATATTAGTTTCGAACATCGCCTTTCTCTCTTGTCCTAGAACCGATGTGCGATGTTTATAATTTTATTTGTGGAATGAGTTTCCTCGACACATTGAGCGCAGACTACTTCAGGCGTAATGAACAATTCAATTTCTCTTACAGAAGACTCGGCAGGAGTAAATTTCCCTCTGATACGAATATTTAGCTCCCACATACAAGAGCGCCTCCGTTCCCCCCCGGCGAGCCGTCCGCGTTTCGTGGATATTGATAACTTGCTGCATATTCGTGGAAAAGCGGACATTTATCTTCCGAGTTAGAAGACGGCAGAGGTGGTGAGCCGTGATACATGAGGACAGGCGAATATCCGTGCAACTATCCACACTAGCCAGCAAACAACAGCCAGAACGGCTTTTATGGCAAGGCCAGAGGAGGGCAAGTTGCTCCCTTTGTGTGTTATTGGAGGCAGCACGTCGTGGTTATGAAACCATACATCGTGCCCAGTCACTAATTTATCTGTTGCCATTCGTTAGTGGTTCTCCGCCGGGGACCAAGTTCGGGCTAAGAATGCCACGCATTGTTTTCTATTACCGCAAGGTGAACTTCACTTTAAAACGAACAACTGGCTTAGCAACCGCAAGTTGCTCAATTACTCACATTATACCGCAAACGCGTTAATTGCAAGAGCAGTTCGTTATCGAACAGAAGAGAATTAATCCAAGGCACAAAACAGCGTAGGCATTCCTGGTTTTAACTTACCGCAACGAACGTTGCTGCACATCCGACACTGTACATAGAAGCCCAAGCTTGCATCAATATTCTTTCCCATATCCATTTACTGTTGAACAGAGCTTTTAAGAGGCTTTTATATTTAAAAAAATGTATCTCAGTAGCAAAGACGTACATACACAATATACATCTATATCAGCATCGCTACACTGCAATTCACACTTAAGTGCCTAGCAGAGGGTTCTTCGAAGCATCTTCAGACTATTTCTCTACCGTTCCATTCTCTAACAACGCGTGAGAAAAACGAACACTTAATTTTTTCTGTACGAGCTCTGATTTTTCTTATTTTATTATGATGATCATTTTCACCTATGCAGGTTGGAGAAAATAAAGTACTTTCACACTCAATGGAGAAATTTGTAGATTGAAAACTCGCGAAAAGAATCTCTGGACACCAACTACTAACATTCAAGAAAACTAAAATGGTGACCATATTTATATTGAATCCATAATAATATACAATTATTATATTCTCCTTGTGGCCACCTTGCAACAGTTCGTTTTGTGCATGTTAATGTTGCGAACTGAAACTACTCAAGACAAAGCAACTATTACGTGGGGACTTACGAAAATTGTAAGGGAGCTTACCACAAGATATTAGACAGTGAATAAAATTCTATTTTCATTGTTTTATTTCTCAGGTCAGGATCACAGTGAACAAATGAACGCACAGTAACTCAAGCAGGAGGAAAATTTGTACAAAATTACCAGTGTGAAGTGCATAGATTAAGGTTATCTTATAAAACTTAGGGAGCATAGAGAAGTATCCATACAGCACAGAATTGTGGTTTTGCGTTTCTGTAGGTCTATTACTAGTTTAATACAGTGGAGGGAATTCTACTAGAAACTATCACTGCTGATGATTGTGAATTAATTTACTAGATAAATTGTGTAGCGTAAATAATGTTCTCTAATCATGGATATAAACAGTAACAATAACGTTTATTTATGTTTGGGGCCACATGCGCATTAAATTTCTGCAGAGATGCTATTTTCCTGTGTCATGCTCTTTTCATATCAAATAAACACCTTTTTCATTGTCGATTGGCTATATTCGTCCCTTTGATACTAACAAGTAACATCACAGAAAAATTACGCTGTATACTCTCATTTGTCAGCTCAGAATCACATTTAACACAACAGCAAGAAATAAAACAGGTTAAGACGGTTACAATTTCGCTTCCACGCATTTTTCGTCTAATGCTAGTATCCTTCCTCTGTCGAGCCAGAATTTGATCCGACCGCACTTGTACAATGCCGTACGGTTTTTTTTTTTTTTTTTAGAAAGAATGTGCTATAGCCATATATACGTGTTATCAACGTCTTTAGGACTTTCATTCATTTGCCGACTCTCTTGCTTCAAATTTAAGCTAAAGTATTGTTGGAATAATTCCTGAAATGCTGTTTAAAACTGCATCTGAAGACATGGGTTGTTTTTCCCACACGAATAAATAAATAAATAAATAAAATTATAAAAGTTGAGGAAGGGGCAGGAGGAGGAGTTGATTAAACGCGCCTGCACTTTACGAATCCTCCTGCCACAATTCCATTCCAGGAAAATGTTGAGTCAACATATTTCGCCATATATAATGTAAACATTATGTTGTATGTCTAGTGCCTACATTCCTCTGATAAGTCTTTTGCAACTGGGTAAGTTTAATATCACACTTGTTCAGTGAAATGTTTCGCTTTTTTTTTTGAATCAGTTCATACGAATGTAATTACAGGCAGGTATATATCATTTGAAACTTGTTTGTTAATAATCTAAACGTATTACACTTCTGATAGAGAAAGATAATACATATCTTGGTTATATTAATTTTTATTCACGGTTCAACCTCTTGTTGTTGAGCATGTAGTTGATCAGCCACAGTGTGAGTGTCACAGCTGTGATTAACAATCTTCAATAAAATTTTGTTAAGCACCCTTATGGTCAAAGTCAAGGAATGTATTGCTATTTTTTAATACCGAAGCCGTCGTAATATGACATTTTAAACTGAATCTTCCTGGTTAGCTGGTAACAGATTTTATTATATAACGCACAAGAGGCATATTTCAGCAGTATCGCCATTATCAAGTGCACCTGCGATTGCAGTTGATAAATTTTATTTACTTTTTCGATATTTGTTTGTGGAGCTAATTGCACATGTATACTTACGTCTAGCTAGGCGAGAGGTTCATACTGCATAACTGATTAAAATTTATATATACTTGGGACACTATCCGCACGACATATTAAACGAATAGACCGAGTTCAAACATAAATATTACATGGAAAATTTTGTTGACTTTCCGAAACATGGTAATGGATAAAAAATAAACAACCAAATTTCACACCTGCAACTAAGTTATCTTAAACTCAAACAACGCCGCTGAATGGCTGTAACCATTTTGTAAACATACAGCATCATTGAGAACTGTCAACTAACTGTCAAATTATTACGTCTTTTTATTTTACTTTAATAAAAACATCGATAATTGTTGAAAGGATTCATCAATGATGCAATACGTACGTCTCGCCCAGTCAGACGTAAGCATACGTGTACAGTTAACTCCAGGCACTAATTTCGCAATAGTAAATGAAATTCACCAACTTTAATATCCGAAGCTCCAGTTGACAATGATATCATAGTAAATATAGTAAAATTGTTAGCAGTTAACTAGAAAAATTCAGTTGAAAATATATTGCCACTCTCAAAAGGGTAGAATTTGAGACATTCGTTCTTACGGAAAGGTGCCATTTCCTTATAGCATGTTACATAGCGGCTTTCGCAGTAAAGATCTAAGTATTCGATACTTTTGATCATGGTACCGAAGGCTAAATTGTGATCGGCTGTTTTATTTGAATGGTCTGTAAAGTATTTTTAGACTTAAAAACACTGTAAGTTATTGCCTTTACGTTATTTCTGGATAAATACTTTTGAAACTGGCGCAAAAAAATTGAGAACACCTGATACTTTCGAACACAGCCGAGATTACTACATGTGATACTCTATTTAATTTTAATAGTTTGTGAAGTGTTAAGCTCTGACTGGAGTGAATGGCAGGGGTAGGGGTTATAAAGCACAACTATGTTAGTTCAGCGATCATAGATTCCTTCCGATTTTTTATTTCTCTCCATCTTGTATTTTTTAATTTATCACTAACGTCATCTTGCAATTATAAATATTTGCCATCCGCCATCTTGACATAATGAATTCAGCCTCATTTATGACGTCGTTGCCCCTGGCATGTAGGCAAACACACTGCCCCTCATTCTCTCTCCCTCTCTCTCTCTCTCTCTCTCTCTCTCTCTCTCTCTCTCTGTGTGTGTGTGTGTGTGTGTGTGCTATTCATAGAATACGCTATTTTTCAATTCACGAATCAGATTATACATCCTTCAAATGACAAAATTTGCCAACTGGTATTTTTTGTGACATTTGATTGCGCAGTTTATAGTATTCTCCTGGATAAACTCGAACATTACGGTGTGAGAGTTCTTGTGGGTAAGTAGATTTCTTTCTGTCTATAGCTGCAGAGTGTTGCATTAAGAATCTCAGTGAGTGCACACAATGAAACAGTATCTTTAGAGTGGAGAATAATCTGTAAAGGTGTACAGGGAGCGATACTGGCTACGCTCTTCTTGTTGTTGCACTGTAGAGCTTTCTGGAGTTATTAGAGGAGATAGAAAGGAACATTTCTGTTATGTGACATGAATGTCGCAGATGCACCGTTTACCTGCTACGGTTTTTGAGGTATCGACGCTTGATTTCCCTTACGCCATCGTTCACAGTTCAACAGCAACAAAAAACATGTCTGGGAGTTGAAATATCCTAAGAGAACTCTTGCGTTTCAGCATCAACGAAGACGTTCCATAAATAAGTGGGCCGGTATCATTCACAACCATCTGCTAGAGCCGTATTTTCGGCCAAATAAGCCCGGTGTAGGACATTACCGCATCTTTCTCCGTGAAGCACTACTGGAAATGCTGGAGAATGTCCCCTAGCGGCATGAAAGGACTCCGCCACACTTTGACTTTAATGTCGGAGAACATTTAGGCAACATTTTCCACAGTTGCTGGATGGGACGGGGGAGGCCAGTACTGAGGTTACCACGTTCTTCCAACTGCACTCCTATGGATTTCTTTCTGCAGAGGGAGATGAAATGTTTGGTGAAATGTTTGATGTGCGACACATCTTTAGACATTCCAGAAGAGCTTGTTGCTTGTTTGGGTAACGCTATAGCCATTATTAGTGAAACATCTGGCACTTTTCAGCGTGTTAGGCAATCATAAGCCACAGGTGTCAGTTGTGCATTACTGTAAACGGACGGCTTTTCAATAACACCTCTGAAAGAATATTCATCACACAGCAGTCTGAACGGCCGTCTCTGAACATCACTAGCGTCAAAACGTTCATGGGCCTCTACCGAGGAAACGGTGCACCTATGACATTTATGTCGTATGAAGAGTTTCGTTTTATCTCCTCTAAACACACAAAAATGTTGTAAACGCTATTTCTTTTACATCCCATATATAAATGGTCTTCAATCACATATCTAAGAAGCTGAAGTAGTTCTCTTTGATGACGTCACAAGTATTGTAAACAGGCCTAACAGATCAACTGCAACACTTAAAAAAGATAAATAATATTTCTTGACAATTGACAACTGCTCTCTGTAATTGGACTGTCACTAAGTTAAGATAAACACACTGCACGCAATTCTGTACTGCACCAGGCCTGTCAAGGGGGTGTATAAATACATAAAGAGAATATTCAAAATTCTTTGGTGTTTACGTTGATGAAAACCAGAACCGGGTTTCACATCACATATCTGCTTAAAGCTCTAAGCTGAGCAACTTTTGCGTTACTAATATCAGGTTTTGGAGTCAAAACTGTCGAAAAAATTGACTTAATTTTCTATATTTTCGTTCCCTAAGTCCGATGGCATCATATTATGGGTAACTCAACACTGTGGAAGAAAATGTTTGTTGTAATAAAGCGTGTAATAAGGATAATATGTGATGTCGACTCTAGAACCTCTTGTAGACAGCGCTTTAAACAGTTGGACGTACTGGCGTCAGCTCACAGTACATTCACTCCCCTATGGAGTCTGCTAACAATCAATCTTAGTCTGGAAAAAATAGGAACATCCATAAATATAATACTAGAATGAGATTTGATTTAGAATACACACAACCTTACTGTGACACAGGAAAGAATGAGGTACTTGACCGGAAAAATCTTTAAACTGAGGTCCTTGCTGCTGTCCAGCTCTTTCATCTTCATAAAATTTCTTAATGTGCGTTGGCATATTACACGCGTTCGTGTGTTTGTGTGTGTGTGTGTGTGTGTGTGTGTGTGTGTGTGTGTGTTTGTAACATATCTAAGTATAAATCACTGTATGTATGAAGAAAACGTGACTTAAAATAATAATGAAACAGGATGAGTAAAGCTCCATATTTTTGTCAACTGTAATTATTAAATTGTCTCTTTCCACACCATAATGACAAGTCGCAATTAAGATGATCGATGTAACATGTGAATAACTAATTAAATAACTAGCTGTATATATGGATTAGTTCCTATGTTTCTTTATGTCACGTCTTGTAACGAATATTCAGTGTTTGCGACAATACTCATTTCTAAACAAAATTCGTATCAAGATGTCTTTTGGATTACAAATACAGGTCATCTGTCTTTTAACAGCTTGTTAAAGTACTAGAGAAGAAAAAGCAACAAGCTACGGCCGTTACTTAACCCCATTTATAAGAAACCATTTCTGCACGGCTTTGTTACTACACCAGAATGAGAAAGGGAATAAGTTACAATAGTCAGTTACTCCTTATTCTTCCTGTCGAAGTGTTAAGAAGTTCCTAAACAGTCAAAGACAAGATACTGTCAATACGATGTGTTTTTGTATGTGCGCTTATTTCTAACGCTGTCAAAATTCAACGTTTTTGCAGCTGATGATATCCAAGCAAGCTTCTGAATAAATAGTAGCACGTAAAAGTCAGGGAATTTTGCAATACATTCAATGATATAATGAAACAACTAAATAGTAAACGACTAATTTACATTTTTCTGGAAGTGGTGCTACAGCCCATACTACACATTATATTATTGTACTCTTCTTTTCAATGTGTCACGTAATCCATTACAATGAGCATATAGTTTACTTTAAAGAGGTAGGTATAACAGTTATAACAGGTGGAGGAGGAGTAGATTAGTTTTTAACGTCCCGTCGACAACGAGGTCATTAGAGGCGGAGCACAAGCTAGGGAAGGATGGGCAAGGAAAGCGGCCGTGTCCTTTGGAAGGAACCATCCTGGCATTTGTCTTAAGCGTTTATGGAAATCACGGAAAACCTAAACGAGGATTACTGGACGCGGATTTG
This sequence comes from Schistocerca nitens, assembly GCF_023898315.1. Taxonomy (NCBI): domain Eukaryota; kingdom Metazoa; phylum Arthropoda; class Insecta; order Orthoptera; family Acrididae; genus Schistocerca; species Schistocerca nitens. Next base: position 915,916,462 of record NC_064616.1, read on the forward strand.
AACCGTCGTCTTCCCGAATGCGAGACCAGTGTGCAGACCACGGCGCCCCTTTTGTTATAATAGGTACTAACAGTTACAAGCATTCTCCCCTTCACGTGACATCACCTACACATCCATACATACAGGGAGGATAGGGATATAACAGGAACGATCATTCGAAGCAAATAAGGCTAGTCAAAATGGACTCTTAAATGCATACCTTAGGAGCTATATGCACTTCTTCATCTTTGATACTTTGAAGCAAATCGCTTCTCCTGCAAGATTTTTGCTTTCCATATTTTGGGAGGAGGTAGTATGCTCCAACAAAAGAAAAAATTGTCTGGTAGACATGGACTCTAAGATGCATACATTAAGGAGTATAATCATCTGTTAAGTAGAAGAGATGTGTTTCACAGTATTGAAGATGAAGTACGAATAACTCTTTCAGTTATTCATTTTAGAGCCCATGTTTGCTAGACGTTTTGCTTTCAATGATCGCTCCTGTCATATCCCTGAATATAGACCATTCTTCCTGGGACACCCTATATACTCCGCAAGTCACAGTACAGTGAATAACCAAGCGTACTTTGAGTAATTGCTAGAGAGTCCCTTCCATGTTTCACTTGCAAATAGAGTGAGGGAATAATGATTGCCTATACGTCCCAATAGGAGCTCTAATCCCCCTTCTTTTATCCTTACGGTTATTCCGCAAAACTAGCGATGGAGACAGCAGAGTAGTTCCGCTATCTGTGATAAATGCTGGTTCTCCAAACTTCATCAATGGAGTTGATGAAAGATTATTTTCGGGACCGATGACCTCAGCAGTTTGGTTCCATAGGAACTTACCTCCACCAAATATTGTTTTCTTCTTTCCTAGGACTCACATCTAAGCTCACGATACACTACAGCAACACACTCGTACCGATCGAAACGAACGATAACAAGTCTTTCAACATGTCTGCAAATTGCTTCGATGACCTCCCTTAATCTAATCTGGTGGGGAACCCAACACTCCAATAGTACTCGAGAACGGGTTGCACCAGCGTTCTGCACGCTATCTCCTGTCAATTTACGCCATACTAATGGAGCTATAGCCCTACCGAACTATTGTAATTTAGTATAATTTTACCTAAATAACAGTGGTACGTGGGTTCTCTTTTCGTACCACACTTACCCACCATATCTTAGGTACCATAAAACAGGAAGCGGGATGGAATCATGATCGGTGGTCATAATTTATAACTAAGACGGTTTATTGACATTACGCCTTTTAAGGAATTTGACAATTATAAATTGTTAACGGGCCACTAGATAAAGATTTACAAATAGAGTTAGAAACCCAACGTACTGAGTGCTCCAATAAACAGTCCCTTAAGAGAAAGTTATAAAAAACTTAATGTGCTAAATCTTAAGCATAGCAATTATCGATTACTTCACATAGCCACTTCATCAAACTCCTTAAAACCAGTTATTACATTAAGATGGCCACACTTCAAACATTCTTCACTAAAAACCCTTATAATTTACTACTTCAACCCGTTAAAGAAGCACTTATTAAAAGGTCAATTACAGACTTAACGTTGCCGGGCACTAATACCCCTTGCTTTATTTTCTCTTATTAAGAAAACAGAATTACCGACAAACTTCAGAAATTCGAACTCTCGTATAGGATTTCTCTCAAAATACATATAATGAAAACAGTTTCCAATACAGGGTGGCTTCATTACATTTCAACACTAGTGCCCAGCTAAGATCCAATTACATAACATGATAGAACCACTTACATAAAAAACCACAGCAGAAACACTGACCTTTGTAAACGAATGCTCACATACTCAGACGTGTAAATAAAGATTACTAGAAAGAGCTGCGCAAGGAACTCAGCGGATGCTATGCAATTTAAAGTTTAGCCAGTTGCCAGTCGCTAAGATTTAAGGAAACAGGTTCGTATAATAACAGGTTACACACAATATATATTTATATATCTACCAGATTAACCCGCCTTGGCGGAAGGAAGACAAATGCTTAACTTCGGAAGGCGGTATGTGAACAATTCCCGGCAGTCGCTAGATGTTTAAGCACTGCCAGGCCTAGACCTCGGATGACATTTCACTCCCTGCCAAGGCGTTGGCACAATCAAAGGTTTTTGCGCGAATCAAAAGACATTCCAATAACTCTGAAACACAGAAACACTCGACAGAACACGTTACACTACTGACAAATTCGCAACTTTGACCTCGAGCATTTTACACGTGGACAACTGTATTAATAAAGTGCAGGCTTTGAAAACGCCAATCATTTGATTACAAGAAACACAGAGCACTAGTATAACTTCTGAGAAAGCTTTCAAATAACGGCCACCATTTAACTAGGCCAACTGAACTCTTCCACACCATCTTAAAGTTCGACTATTAAAGTCTCTCCATAATTATAAAATTTAAATGCCTCTGAGTGTGTCGGTCAACAAAACAGAATTACGACCACTTATTTCATATCACGTAGATAATACGAAGGAGCGGGTTCCACAGATTCACCGCTTCACTTCAAATTTTGTTCCCATCGAAGTCACAGAACTTGTATCTCCAAGCTGCACATGTCGCCAAAACGCCCGACCAACTTCACACCACAACGGATAACAGTTATCACGCTCGTTCGACAGCCATTGATACTCGTCTCTCACCGAAAATCATGAGATCTCGAGGGTTACCCGTCGGAGGCTAACAACCAAATCACTTCGCCCGCCAACCCGGAAGAAAAGACACGCGAAAAGCAAAGATACCTTAGCTCAACCACAATCGATCTCAACAATACGTAGACAAAATAACACTGCCGCCAGCGCGCCACGGCTCAAACAGAAAACCCTGTCCCTATGTTGCCATGTATACTATACCCCAACAGAACAAATAGTCCTGTTACGGGAAAAGCCACTTATAACCCTTTTACTAAAATTTACATTTGTTTCCAAATAAAGTACACTATGCGAGGGTAGCCCTGTTAATAGGAAAAGCTAATAAATAGAGTTACCCTTTTTACAGGATTTGACCTTGTGTTGTGTCTAATGGAATAGTAAACCAGACTATTCAGTGCTTTTCCTAAGATCTTACCTAGCGGTTAGATAAAAACGCAAATGAATAATATGGGACAACTCAGTTTCAAGTTCAAAATGGTTCAAATGGCTCTGAGCACTATGGGACTTAACATCTGAGGTCATAAGTCCCCTACAACTTAGAACTACTTAAACCTAACTAACCTAACGACATCATACACATCCATACCCGAGGCAGGATTCGAACCTGCGACCGTAGCAGTCGCGCGGATCCGGACTGAAGCGCTTAGAACCGCACGGCCACCACGGCCGGCAGTTCCAAGTTCATTTAGTGGTTTAAAACATGTACTAATGGTCGCCAGCCTCTCCGGGTAATGAAACAGTGAAGAACTGGAAAAGCAGAAGTATTAATTTTGTCCACTTTCTTGCTACTGTTTAATTTCGTTCTTCAAATAAATATTATTCCACTTAAACAATGTTGGACTACACCCTTATATATTACGTTTTGAAAGAGAAAAAAGCCCAGTAGGTAACTTCAAGGGAGCAAAAAAAAAAAAAATTTGGCCAGGGGGACCGTTAGAAAAGCATTTTCTATAATCAACAGACTTAAATAGTAAAATACTTTGATACTAAAACACACACTTTTTATACTGAACATTTCACTTCAAGATAACCCCTTTCTTACTGGAATTTACTTTCAAAAGCTATTACTCTTTGAAATAATTCTATATAGTCATTTAACAGATTGTAGTAACTTGGTTTAACTCTGATTAAATTTCACCTAAGCAAACTTTTACAATAACACTTTTCAATAGTTAAGAAAACATAGAAACAGTTTGCTTTACATCTACAACTACTTTACAGCTACAGAAAATATAGCAGCAATATATGAAAAATTTAAAGCAAAAAAATTATAAAAATTTAAATGAACCATAAGTAAATAATGCTATACAGCCTCGCTGCCCTGCAACTGAACTTATATGTGTGTTCCACATCATATCGTTTCATAATTTTACAGTATTCGAAAATTAAAGGAATGCTGCTTATACCCATACGCATTAACTCATCTGACGTCGTGAATCCCTTACAGTCACTCAGTAACGAGGCTTTCCCGTACACAACAACGCGATCAGGAAAGAGTCTCAGGCAGTTGACCACACCAAGCGTAAGATCGTTTATGTACATGGAGAACAGGAGTGGTCCTATCACACTTCTCTGGGACTCTTCAGACGTTACCTTTGTCTCCGATGGACACTAACCGCACAGGGCGGGGTTCAAATCAAATGGCTCCGAGCACTATGGGACTTAACATCTAAGGTCATCAGTCCCCTAGAACTTAGAACTACTTAAACCTAACTAACCTAAGGACATCACACACATCCATACCGGACGCAGGATTCGAACCTGCGACCGTAGCGGTCGCGTGGTTCCAGACTGTAGCGCCTAGAACCGCACGGCCACGCCGGCCGGCTACAGGGCGGGGTACTGGGTCAATTACCCGAAAGATCTTCGAGTCATTACGTTTATTCGGAGTTTCGTTAACAGCGAACGATTTAGTACCTTGACGAATATTTACCGGAAATATACGAATATAGTATCTGACTGCTGACGTGCATCCACGGTTCGCATATTTCAGTATCTTCAAATGTTTCGCAAATATTTGAGATTAACAGCTTTTGTATAGAGAGACGTCACTTTAACATACGCTTCAATAGAATTGTGTAGGTTCGAGGTTGAAAAATAATGCTTGTTTACAACCGGAAGGTTGCTTCTAAGACGCAAACTTGCCGAACGTCACGACAGCTCTGATTTTCTTCCGAGGAGAAATGTTTTCCGGGCCGTGAGGGCTGCGTGTGATCGCAGACACTTGCTGCTCAGATTAACCCTCAAGTTGCGCCAGTCGCCTTTTAAGCAAACAACAGTAATAAGTGCTATCAGACGGCGCTGCGGCCATTCGTGCCGCCGACAAAACGCCGTTCATTTTATTTCCTTCCAGGAAAGTTCTCCGGAGGGATCATTATATAGTGTTCGGTATCGATTGCAGCGTTTTAAATGGGGCATACTGATTTGCCGGCTTCACACCTGCGTGACCGGTTGGTATTAGCCCCGGTCTCCGACAGTAAACGCGGAATGTAAATAATTGGCTTCGTTGCTGCGAGTCACCCTCCCCAACCATTTACAGAACAATAGGGGGAAAAATACGGCAAATTCCTTTCTCCAGCCAAGAATATTGGGGTGGAAAACAATTCGTCAGCTAGGAAAAGAAACGTTAGTGATAAACGAGTACAAATAATGCGGCTATCGATGAAACCGTGCGAGCGGGAAAAGTCTGCTACGTCGATAGTCGAGACAATCGTGCGTGGCATACAAATTTCACACTCTGGTGTCGACTTAATCTTAATATTCATTAGGTATAAGGTTTAGGCAATGACTGATTCTCATCATACCTCGTATCTGTTCTCTAAATGTAGAAAAATGTAGTAAAAGTAATGCAGATCAGCAGGAAAATCAATCCTGTAATGTTTGGATACGGTATAACGTGTTTTCTGCATGAAAAAGTCATGTCAATTGAATGTCTGGGCGTAGCGTTGCAGAGCGATATGATATGAAACGAGCGCGTAAGGATGGTAGTGGGGAAGGTGAATGGTCGACTTCGGTTTATTGGGAGAGTTTTAGGAAAGCTTAGGTCATCTACAAAGGAGACAACATAAATAACACATGCGCAATCCATTTTTGAGTACTTCTCGAGTGTTTGCGATCCCTTTCAGGTAACATTAAAGAAAGACATCGAACCAATTCAGAATCATGCTGTTAGATTTGTTACCGGTAGGTTCGATCAACACGGGAATGCTATGGAGATACTTTGAGAAACCAAACAGGAATCCCTGGAGGGAAGACTATGGCTCGAGCAGAGGAATATAGATAGTCGTTTTCCCTCGCTCCGTTTTGGAGAGAAATACTAAAGCAAATGACCACTAGTGGTACGTGGTGCTCTCTCCCATACACCATACGGTGGCTTTGCAGAGTATGTATGTGGATGTAGATGTAGATGGAAAAGGCGAAACATAAGTCTGAAACAACACAGTCCTCAAATTAAGTGAATGTTTTAATGAAACCTTTAACACATACGAAATATGTCAATATAGCATGCTGGACCAACATGGCTCTTGACATACATCAATGTCATCCCAGACAAAGTTAGGCATGAAGGTAAATTCTTCTTGTTGATGACAACAACACAGTAATAACAGATAACACAGTAGAACTGCTGGTAGTGAACGTATATGAAGCCCTCAAATACGTTTATTATTGGTCAGTTTGAAGTAAACTGACATTGATCGTAAAGTAAACAAACAGTAAGAATTTATATCTGAACAGGAAAACTATTCTGTAAAAATAAGTTTTTATTAAAATTCCATAAAGTGTATACGGAATATAAAACTGTTACGAATGCCAAGATTGGTTTGGGCAGCACTGTGTTATACTAGGCGTAGATCTGTTGGGGACGACAAGCGTTGCCTTTTTCCGACGATCTTCGCACCGATTTTCCCACCCATTTATAGGCAGCCGCACAGATTAACGTGGACTCCGAACAACCGTGCATCTTGAAATTTTGACAGTTCGTTGTCATATGTGAAAACAGCACCAAATCACGGAAAACTGTAGATCCACCTGGGGACCTTGGAATTTCCAGGAAAAAGGAAGGAAGATTCATAGTTTAACGTTCTATCAACTACGGGGTAGAAATGGTGAGGTTTTTAGTCTGATAAATATCCATAGAGCCCTCGAACCATACTTGTAGAATGAAAACAAAATAAAATACTACCTGAAGTAATAGCAAAGATATATCATCAGTAAGTCATTCCTATAGATTACTGTCATCAGTTTGTAACATACAGTGCCTTGTAACTATCTACTATTCTTCTAGACGCTTAAACGTAACCTATGGAATCAACGCAGGCTGATGTGTAAATGCGAGTTGTGATATACCTGGCAAAGGAGACAGTAGTGTACGATTCTAAAGTAACAGAGGACTTTTGTCTAACATATTAGACAGAGTGTCTGCTGCTGCTTGTGTTTTAACAGTTCTGATAAAATGATTTGAATATCGACAGTCCGATGATGAACTCCATCACTCGAAACGCGTTGCTACGTCGTGTGAACATTTTCGTAAAGCGTATTGAAAGCTCCTAAGCTACAATTACTGAATATGGCAACACATCTATAGAAATGAATAACAATATTCAAGTATGGAGAACTTTTACAATCCGATGATCCAAGCAAATTATGAATCATACAGGTAGACAAAAGTTACAAGCAGGAAATCGAGCATGACTAATATGTGCATCATGGAATATGAAGCAGGCTTATAACCATATGTTAGAGCTGTACTCAGCTACCAGTCCAGTGTGTCTTCTATTTGTTGCTGCTTTTTGTAGTAGATTAGAACAGTCGTTATCAAAATGGTAGGAAAAGAGAATGCACGCAATTACTGGCCAATATCCTTGCTACCAGAGTTTTAGAATGTTTCTGAGAAGCCTGTGTGGAAGAGAATAGTAGGCTGCCTTAGTAATTTGTTACCTGACACGCAAGTTTCACTTCAGGACACGAGTAAACACAAAATGTAATTTATTGTTTTGTGTGTGAGGCACTTTCGGGGCAATATGAAAAGTTAAGGACGGTAAGTACCTTCTATGATGTAACAAAAGCATTAGATTCCGTGAAATACTTTTCCATACGTCCAGTCATTGTGATATAAGTGGAAAGACTCAGCAATAAATCCTTAACGATTCTTTTCGGACCAAACAAACAGGAAGAAAACGTCCTCAAGTATCATGAAACAGGGAGTAAGTTTGAATTTAACTGGGGTCCTATAAAGTGAAAATGCAACATTTTTTCCTATTACAAGTGTTGTTGTGGGAGCCATGGAATGTGCTGTGAATGCCATGGTAAGTAGGGTAGTAGTCAACAGCAGCCCGTAGATTACAAATAGATTCTATGAAGTATGTGTTTGCCTTTTTAAGCACAGTATGGTACAGTATGATTGCAGGACAGAGATATGAGAATTTTTCTAATTCATTAACTTATAGTACTGAATGTACTTTATAGATCAAATGTGAAATTATAAGCATTTTTTTATTTTCATATTAAGATCTGAAAAGTATCACTTGCTACGATTCAAACCAGTAACAAAAAACGTAATCGTGATTGTACCTGGCAATCCAAACTATTTTAACAAATAGATTGCCGTATGACTATATCAAAAGACAGTACGTGTGATTTTTAACACAGGACTAACCTAAAAGAGAATTTTACTATCCCACGCTCATCAAATAATCAGCGACTTCGAACATTTTAAACAAGTAAAACTGAGGATAACAGTAAATCTGTGTTGCATCTACCACATTCATTCTATGTGCAGCAACTGCGTCCTGCTGTATGCATAATCTCCACTGTCAGTGACAACGAAACACAAAGAAAGTTTACTTTGCTAATTTTCACTGTGCTATATGACGTATTATCATAAATCTGAAGTAATATGAGCATTTTAAAGAATATTCTTAGCCCAGAAACGGTGAAACGATCTGTAGTGTCAGTTTCGCGAACTTCGTGCAGTTCATTGTACGGGAGACTCAGAATTCTAACTCTGCCTAACTGTGCGCATACTTCCTTATGGAATTTCAGAAATAAACTCTTCTTTCGTTAGCTGTTAAACGTAACTTTGCTCTGTTATGAAATTTTATACAATTATGCAGTTGAGAATATTTTGGATGAGTCTTTCACACCTTACTCATCCAGATCCAATTATAAAGAAGTGCCATTGGCATCTAGCGCCACAATTATGGGAATTCTTCTGGTTTCCAGCTGTGTTGGACTATTTTCAACAAACTTAAATAGTGAGTATAAGAGCTGTGAAGATGAAGTTATAGTACATAACTCTTTCAATCCATGTCGAAAATGTTATTGTGCCTGAGAAACACGTATTGCTACAATACCATGCTGTTATGAAATTAAAGCTTTACTTTTAAGTGATACTTTACACCATAATATTTATCCATGCTACAATATTGCAAGAAAGTAGAAAAACACATTAGCTAATAATATTTCCAAGAACGTGTTTCTTGCAGTCATGTATAACTATGAGGTAGATTCTGCACTACTTTCAAACTCCCAGCCATTTACTACACAGTAGAGGTATTGTGCTCGTTCACATACAGGACAGGTTCAACTTCCGCTTTTGAACCGATAACCGTAAACTACTTTTTTTCTTTTAGCTGAACAATGTAAACTGGAACATTTTAACAGGCACGACCGTTGCTGAGAAACAGTCAGCCGTCACACATATTTGTCCCAAAAAGTCTTTACTTTACATTTAAAGGTAATGCATTGTGACTTAATAATATTTGAGACAAAACAACACTGCGGTACTGACAGTACCTTTAATACACATGCAAGTGAAAAGATTGTGGTGATAACCGAAAGAAATATAGACACTTGCATGCAAACTATTTAAAACAAAAGCTATCAACCAGAAGTTTTATTTAAAATGAGCACAATATACCTGCATAATAATTTTGTATTGTATTTCACATGCAAATGTTTCTAAGAGATTATTATTTTACATTACTGGAATTATTTATTTCATCATCAATTGTTTCTTCATAAATTTATCTTCGGCAGCTATTTGGTTCAAGTTATACCAGTCCATTGTTATCGCATCGTCGGTTACATATTCTTGCCCCTATTGTTTCAGTTCCAAATTCATTTCCCCAACAATATCTAAGTACTTGTTGCCATTGTTGTCATCTACAATAGAGTAGTGTCCATAGGGTCTTTTGGTGCTGACACACTGGAGTGAGTAGATGGGCAGGTCATTGGAATTAACAATGAAGAAGAAAGCTGCAATACTTGGTCGTGTATCAGTTGGTGTCAGCACATGAGAGATATCATCTAAGATAGGTTTTAATAAGTCTACAATTTCCATGTTACTGAAAAAGTACAGGAAGATAGGAATGTTGATAGTGAGAAAGGGAGAGGTCGAAAAAAGGCATTCGTTGTCACACAAGATAGGATACTCAAAAGACTTTCTCTCAAGGATCGTCGCTCGTCATCAAGTGAACTATAGAGAAATTAGTGATGTCTCAGTAACCAGTGTAACTGTTAGAAACAGACGGCTGGAAGCAGCAACAATGGGCAAAAGCACATGCCATGTGGCATAGACGCCGGAGATGTAGACCAGAGTAATTTTTCCAGATGAGTAATCTTCATATCTCCGATGGCAAAGTGCTCGAAAGTCACAGAGTAGCTGAATAAGTTTTGCCTTCCTGACTAACGTAAACAGTCGAATATCAAGTAGGACAGATGATCTGGGGATACATTTCTACCCATTCAGTAGGTCGTCTAGACTTCATAAATGGCACAGTCAATGCAAATGTACATATCAGCGTCCTTGATAGGAAGCTTATGACCACAATAAGAGACCAGTGTGGAGATGTTTCCAGTTGCATTTCGCAGAATGATTCTCCTGCTTGCAACAGGTCTTGGAAAGTAGGTCCTGTGATCAATGTTTGTATTAAGAGTGAAACAGATGATGTTCCAGCTTAACTGCTACGCATTTCTACATGTGAGATAAAAACTCTCCTTGGACAAAATGGAGTTCAAACCTTCGAATGGCCTGAAAATAGCCCAGTCTCAATGCTATTGAGAACTGTTGAAAGTTGATGGGAAATGTTGTTGCAAGAAAGAAGCCAAGAAATAGACAGAAACTTTTGGAAACCCTTATGTGCGTGTGTGTGCTTTCATGAACTGAGAGAGGAATAAATTAAAAAGTTAATTTCTAAAAAGTTAATTTGTCAATGCCTACGCGATGCAAAGCAGTGATAGGCACGCGGAGGAGCGACGAAGTATTAAATAGTAACGGTGGATTCAAAGGAGGTAACTGCGTATGTATAAACACTAAAAACTATGAGTGTTATGATGTAAAATCAACATTCAGTCTTTTTTCCGAGATAAACACTCATAGTTCAGAAGAAAAAAAACAGATCAAATGGCATACGCACTTTTACCTGTACCTTAAGAAACTGTTAAAATGTAAATAAAAACTCTTCGATTTCCGAAAGGTATTCGACAATATACCAAACGATTGACTGATAACTAAGGTCTGATAATAAGGAATATCTTCAAAGATACGCGATAATATGGATTTATTTTTCCCTAATAGAATCCAATACGTTATGCTGAACGGATTATGTTGAATCAAAACGAAAGTAACATCGAGCATATCCCAAGCAACGTAATGGGATCCTATAGACATAAACGATTAATCAGATAGGCCTAAAATCGCTTTCAGATTGTTCACTGACGATCGTTGAACGACCGTAAGAAAATGCAGGAAGCATAGGAGAAAATTTTCACACGGTGTTCTGTAACAAAGACAAAGACACCGACAATATCCGATTACAAGAGGTGGAGGACATTACATCTTTTACGTATTTAGAGATAACACTAAGAAACGATATGCAAAGGAATTACCATGTAAAGCATCTATTAGGAAAGGTAAGAGTATTTGGTGGACTTAGAATGCATGGATAATAGGCATCAAACGACATCAGAGACGTGTACAGAGGAACATAATAGGACGGTACAGCCAATTAAAAAATGTGGGAGAGATTTTCGGGGAAATTAAATGCGAATCATTCAAGTAAAGCTGACTTTATTCTTGTGATACAGTATTAGATAAATTTAGAGACCGACAAGTTTTTTAATTGGCATTCTGGACATCATAATAGAGCCATCTCAATAGTGGAATGTCAGTTATTGCGATAAGAATGTGCGGACAACACAACAAAACAACCAGGCGATACGAATGTGCGGACAACACAACACAACAACCAGCCCCGAGCAGAGCAAATCAACGACCCGGCCGAGAATCGAACCCAGCCACTTCGAACCGCTGTTAATGGAACACTATTTCACAGTTTTGCTGCAAGCAAGTAAGGAACGTGGGAGTAGGATAACAGAGATTGGCGCGGATACAGAGGTTTGTAGACAGCCATATTTGCTCTAATTCAACACGCGAATGAGATAGGACATGAAATTGCTAATACTGGAATTAAGTGTTTCCCGCTGAAAACTTTGAGTATCCGCAGAGTATGTATACAGATGTACATGTAATATACAGTGTGGTCCATTGATAGTGACCGGGCCAAATATCTCACGAAATAAGCGTCAAACGAAAAAACTACAAAGAACGAAACCTGTCTAGCTTGAAGGGGGAAACCAAATGGCGCTATGGTTGGCCCGCTAGATGGCGCTGCCATAGGTGAAACGGATATCAACTGCGTTTGTTTAAAATAGGAACCCCCATTTTTATTACATATTCGTGTAGTACGTAAAGAAATATGAATGTTTTAGTTGGACCACTTTTTTCGCTTTGTGATAGATGGTGCTGTAATAGTCACAAACGTATAAGTACGTGGTATCACGTAACATTCCGCCAGTGCGGACGCTATTTGCTTCGTGATACATTACCCGTGTTAAAATGGACCGTTTACCAATTGCGGAAAAGGTCGATATCATGTTGATGTATGGCTATTGTGATCAAAATGCCCACCGGGCGTATGCTATGTATGCTGCTCGTATCTTGGACGACATCATGCAAGTGTCCGGACCGTTCGCCGGATAGTTACGTAATTTAAGGAAACAGGAAGTGTTCAGCCACATGTGAAACGTCAACCACGACCTGTAACAAATGATGATGCCCAAGTCGGTGTTTTAGCTGCTGTCGCGGCTAATCGGCACATCAGTAGCAGACAAATTGTGCGAGAATCGGGAATCTCAAAAACATCGGTGTTGAGAATGCTACATCAATATCGATTGCACCCGTACCATATTTCTATGCACCAGGAATTGCATGGCGACGACTTTGAACGTCGTGTACAGTTCCGCCACTGGGCACAAGAGAAATTACGGGACGATGACAGATTTTTTGGACGCGTTCTATTTAGCGACGAAGCGTCATTCACCAACAGCGGTAACGTAAACCGGCATAATATGCACTTTTGGGCAACGGAAAATCAACGATGGCTACGACAAGTTGAACATCAGCGACCTTGGCAAATTAATGTATGGTGCGGCATTATGAGAGGAAGGATAATTGGCCCCCATTTTATCGATAGCAATCTAAATGGTGCAATGTATGCTGATTTCCTACGTAAAGTTCTACCGATGTCACGACAAGGTGTTTCACTGCATCACAAAATGGCGATGTACTTCCAATATGATGGATGTCCGGCATATAGCTCGCGTGCGGTTGAAGCGGCATTGAATAGCATATTTCATGACAGGTGAATTGGTCGTCGAAGCACCATACCATGGCACACACGTTCACCGGATCTGACGTCCCCGGACTTCTTTCTGTGGGTAAAGTTGGACGATATTTGCTATCGTGACCCACCGACAACACCTGACAACATGCATCAGCGAATTGTCAATGCATGTGCGAACATTACTGAAGGTGAACTACTCGCTGTTGAGAGGAATGTCGTTACACGTATTGCCAAATGCACTGAGGTTGACAGACATCATTTCGAGCATTTATTGCATTAATGTGGTATTCACAGGTAATCATGCTGTAACAGCTTGCGTTCTCAGAAATGATAAGTTCACAAAGGTACATGTATCACATTGGAACAACCGAAATAAAATGTTCAAACGTACCTACGTTTTGTGTTTTAATTTATAAAACCTACCTGTTACCAACTGTTCGTCTAAAATTGTGAGCCATATGTTAGTGACTATTACAGCGCCTTCTATCACAAAGCGAAAAAAGTGGTCCAACTAAAACATTCATATATCTTTACCTTCTACAAGAATATGTAATAAAAAATGGGAGTTCCTATTTAAAAAACGCAGTTGATATCCGTTTGACCAATGGCAGCGCAATATAGCGGGCCAACCATAGCGCCATCTGGTTTCCCCTTCAAGCTAGCCAAGTTTCGTTTTTTTTAGTTTTTTCGTTTGAAGCTTATTTCGTGATATATTTGGCCCGGTGACGATCAATGGACCACCCTGTATATGCAGAGTGCACAAAATAAAGCTGCTACCGAAAATATTTATAAGACTGACGCGGGACTGAGCCTTGTTAGTGAACAGGAGAACTGCTGCAAACCGTGATATAGATGCACCAAATGGTTACTGTCCCATGTCTACGCAAGTGCATCTCCTGCAGGCTCTGCACCGCTTACTTCACTGAATCATTACGTTTGAGTGAGTTAAAGGAGCAGACGCATTTCCTGACTAGTTGAACGCAATATAAAATGGTACTCGAGATGAAACACCGTGTGATCACTGCTAAGTGTTTTGCGAAGCACAATTCGTGGAAAACGATTGCGGAAATTTGCAAGAGGGTTTAAAAGTGGAGGTATTTTGGCAAAACCTCCATCAAAGTCTGCGATGAACCTCTTTGTCTCAAAACCCGAGCAGATTTCGAACACCAGAAAATACTGGTCGGGTGAAGGAAGGACAGAAACCAAGTTGAACGAAATCTCAGCGCCATGTATCTGTACGACTAGGAATTAAGAGATCGTCGTATGGAAACATTCTCAAAAATAACCTGCATCTGTATCCTTACAAATTCACTGTTGCGCATGTGTTAGAGCGTCCAGACGAACTACTGCGTGTTATGTTCTGACAGGATTTCTCACTGAAATAGAGTCATAACTTTTCGATACCAAGTTTTTCATTTCTTCCGATGAGGCATGATTCAGCTTTTTCAGTGTACGTGAACTCACATAACATGCGCCATTATGCATCAGAAAATCCCTTTCTGTACTCTGAAGAGACGTTGCATAGTCTCCAAGATTGTATTCTGGTGCGCAATGTCTAGTGTCGTATTTTCAGCAAGACGAGAAAAAGCACACACCGCCTTACAGCCTTGCCACGAGTGCGAGAATAGTGCAATCTCTTGACCACCTAAATTAGCTGATCTCTCTCTCTCTCTCTCTCTCTCTCTCTCTCTCTCTCTCTCTCTCTCTCCCTCCCTCCCTCTTTCGCTCTGCGATTTTCACCTTTGGGTCAAATTAAAGAATCAAGAGTGCTTAAATACGAGTAAGTGCTTAAAAGTAATGCCTCCGAATTGTTTATGTGAAAATTCTTGAAGCATTTTAAATAAACCAAACATTATTAACAATCTACATATTTATTCTTCATGTCTACATACACACATCAAAAAAAGTTTTGCATCGCCTTGGTTAAGAGTTTCCGTAACGTGTACGGAAAACTGGAATAGAGATCAACACAAACATCATTTCCGCCCTTCTTATTGCTCATGAAAACCACACATTGCATGTTGTACCAACATACAGCGAGACCTTCAGAGGTGGTGGTCCAGATTGCTGTACACACTGGTACATCTAATACCCAGTAGCACGTCCTCTTGCATTGATGCATGCTTGCATTCGTCGCGGCATACTATCCACAAGTTCATCTAGGCACTGTTCGTCCAGATTGTCCCACTCCTCAACGGCGATTCGGCGTAGATCCCACAGAGTGATTGGTGGGTCACGTCGTCCGTAAACAGCCCTTTCAGTCCATCCGAGGCATGTTCGATAGGCTTCATGTCTGGAGAACATGCTGACCGCTCTAGTCGAGCGATGTCGTTATCCTAAAAGAAGTCATTCACAAGATGTGCACAACGGGCGTGCCAATTGTAGTCCACGAAGACAAATGCCTCGCCAATATGCTGCCGATATGGTTCCACTATCGGTCGGAGGTTGGCACTCATGTATCGTACAGCCTTTACGGGGCCTTCAATGACCACCAGCGGCGTACGTCGGCCCACATAATGCTACCCATCGGTGAAGAGAACGTGATGCCAATCCTGAGCGATCCATTCGGAATGTTGTTGGGCCCATAGTATCGTGATATCGTGGTTGAAAAGATGGACCTCGCCATGGACGTCTGGAGTGAAGTTATGCATCATGCAACCTATTGCGCACAGTTTGAGTCGTAACACGACGTTCTGTGGCTGCACGAAAAGCATTATTCAACATGGTGGCGTTGCTGTCAGGGTTCCTCCAAGCCATAATCCGTATGGAGCGGTCATTCACTGCAATAGTAGCCCTTGGGCGACCTGAGCGAAGCATGTCATCGACAGTTCTCGTCTCTCTGTCTAGCTGTATCTCCTACTATGGCCGAACAACAAAGCTTTGGTTCACTCCGAGACGCCTGGACACTTCCCTTGTTGAGACCCCTCCATGGCACAAAGTAACAATGCTGACTCGATCTAACCACGGTATTGACCGTCTAGTAATGGTTGAACTACAGACAAGAGCCGTGTACCTCCTACTCGGTGGAATGACTGGAACTGATCGGCTGCCGCACCCTCTCCGACTAATAGGCACTGCTCATGCATGGTTGTTTACATCTTTGGGCGGGTGTAGTGACATCTCTGAACAGTCAAAGGGACTGTGTCCGTGATAGAATATCTACAGTCAACGTCTATGAGTTCTGGGAACCGGGGTGATACCAAAACGTTTTTTTTGATGTGTGTATAAGCAGCTTTCTGCCGCTAGAGAGCTCCGAATTGTAGCGTGTAATATGGAGTGTTAAAAGTACCTATGTTGGTGCGTGAGAAATGGTGTGCTGGAATCGAGTTTCGAATTCTAAGAGCTCTCCCACACACTCACTCCTTCCACAACCCTCTCCTTCAATATGACAATACCAGACAGCATAAGTATAGCTGCGACATCTACAACAATCTCACGCCTTGGGTTCACTGTGATCGATCATCCTCCATACAGTCTTGAATTGTCGCCAACCGATTTTCATCCTCCTCCAAAACTTTAAGAATACTTTCAAGGAATGACTTTGATTGTGATGTAGCGGTGCAAGCAAGGGTGATGTTGTTGTTCTGTTAACGAAGTGAGACATTCTAATGTGACAATAACTATTTTGGTAAATAAATGTGTAGATATTAAGAATAAAAATGTAGAATACGCTACTGCTACATCCTTCTGGCAGTGCTGCTACTAGCGTCTCGCAGTTTAATAACTCGAACACAGCGTCAATCCGTTGTCAGCTTTATTGTCAATATTTTGCGGGGCAGTTTTATTTTGCCCATTCTGTGTTGACGATGATGTTGTAAATTACAGGGAAGAAGGAAGGAAAATGGATTACTGTTTCCCATCTCGTCGACGGCGAACTCATTGGAGACGTAAAGAGAATGTAAGGTGCACTCGGTGTGCAAAAAAAGAAAAAAAAAGGACCACGCACTACGAAGGAATTATGCGGACGAGATGAAAATCGGCAGATGTGATGTACATGAACGGACAAACAAATGATTACAATTTCATAATAACTGGATGATTTATTCAAGAGAAAGAGCTTCACAAACTCAAATTGAGCAAGTCAATAACACTTTGGTCCACCTCTGGCCCTTATGCAAGCAGTTATTCAGCTTGGCATTGATTGAGGGTGTTGCGGCGTTGTTGGAGTCCTCCTGTGGGATTTTTGCCTAATTCTACTCAATTGTCGCGTTAGATAGCCCAAATCCGTGCTTGCTGGAGAGCCCTGCCCATAATGTTCCAAACGTTCTCAGTTTGTGAGAGACCCAGCGATCTTTCTAGACAAGGCAGTGTTCGGCAAACACGAAGACAAGCAGAAGAAACTCTCGCCGTGTGCAGGTGAGCATTATCTTGCTGAATGTTGCCCCATGATGACTTGTCATGAAGTGCAACAAAACGGGGCGTAGAATAACATCGACGTACTACGGTGCCGTAAGGGTGTAGCGGATGACAACCACAAGGACCCCGATATTAAAAGACATGGCACCACAGACCATCACTCCTGTAGTCAGGCCATATGGCGGATGACAATCCGGTTGGTACCCCACCACTATTCGGGGAGTCTCCAGACACGTCTTCGGCCAGGAATCTCAGCGAGCTTTAAGTGTGGAGTTGTCTTCAGTGATGAGTCTCACTTCGAACTACCGATAAAAGTGAAGGAGTGTCTGTAGACGTCCCAGCCAGTGTTGGGACACCAACCTCACTGTTGCCCTCCATACGGCCTGACGACCAGGATTGATGCTCTGGAGTGCCATTTCTTTTCGTAGTAGGACACCTTTAGTTGTCATCTGCGGTACCCATACAGCACAGCGGTACATCGACAATATCTTACGTCCCGGTTTGTTTTCCTTCATGGCACGCACCCCTGGGCTTATATTTCAGCAAGACAGTGCACGCCTGCACACGATGAGCCTTTCTTCTGCTTATCTTAGTGCTCTCCAGACCTTAACAATTTCGAGATTTTGACGATCTATCACAATGTTTGGACAGAATTTGGCACGTTATCCCTCAGGAGGACATCCAATAACTATCAATCAATGCCACGGAGAATAACTGCTTGTATTATATTCAGAAGTAGATGAAATCTTTACGTGAGTTCACTATAGTAGTACTCAAACCACTGTAGCACGGATCTGGCACCGAGACACAAACAGTTATACTGCTGAAAGACGACTTCGCCATCGGGGAAGACATGAAGCATGAAGGGGCGCCGGTGGTTTGCAGAGGTAAGCGTGTCTTCGATTACTACCACAAGTCTATGCAAGCGCAGGAAACTGTCTCCCATAGCGTAATACTGCTCCCACCAGCCTGCGTGCATGGCGCGCTGCACGGTTCGAGTCGCTGTTCACCTCGATGAAGACGACCATCGATCTAGTGTAGCAAAAACGTGATTCAGCCGAACAACCGACACGTTTCCATTGATCGACAGTCGAATCCCGATTATCCGCGCCAACTGCAACCGTAACTGACGATTTCGTTGGGTCAACATGTGAACACGCAAGGGTGGTCTGTTGTAGAGCCCTATGTTCCATAATGTGTGTGCACCAGAATTGTGCTCTTTCAGCACAGATGCCACAGATCACCATCTATCCTACTTTACAGCCTCCGATCCCCACGTTCTGTGAAGAGTTGTGGACGTCCAACCATTCAGCGCCTTGTGGTAGTTTTACTATCCTTCTCGCTCTTTCCGTAGTTGCTCACGACAGTAACACGTGAACATTCGAACAGCTGCACTGTTTTCGAGATACTCGTTCACAGGCTGCGTAATAATGATCTGCCCTTTGTCAAAGTGGCTTACTTCAATGGCTTTCCCCATTTGCAGCCCGTCCGTGCCTGCTCTCCTTACATACTTTTGTTACCGCGTCACGGGCCCACATCCAGAGTTGCGGTGGGCAGTGGTCATAATGGTTTGGCTGATCAGTGTATAGTGTATTAGAGCCATGTGATAGCTTTTACCGCGAGCCATCACACATGGAACTCTTATGTCCTCATAGAGAAAAGAGAATCCACCATTATTAATATTTTTTATGCTGGAATTGATTCAATTTTTTCACGGTATCTGCCATGGGCTTTGGATTCCATTCAACTAGTAAAAACATTTGAGAGCCATACGTGGAAATCCTAGTTCCAGAATCTTCGCTATGCATTTTGTTCTGACAGGTATTACGTTTTATTACACGCCCACCACTTCTCTGACAGTTTCTAAGATGCAGGGACTTCGGAGGGTAAGTAACACATGTCGTCCCACGCCTGGACCACAGCGCAACAACAGTGGCGCATTGTAAGAAGAGTGTGTATGTTGCAGGTTTCCTGCAGAAACAGTTCTGATGCGATACCAATAACGAGCACATCTCAGTGTGTGACTGAAAAGGCGCGGCACCTGGAAATGCACTCGAAACGATAAACACAGAGGGTCTCATATGGCTCTGTAGCCAATGAACAGATTTCTAACATAGAGGAACTGAACGACTGGTAGAACGTTCCGATCGTTGTTTGCAGTATGGTGATTACTATGTTGAAAAATAGTGCCAAGTATATGTATCACTTTGAAGTGTAGTGCAGCATTCAATATAAGTTACTTGGCTTGCAGTAATAATGTGTAACCTTTTGAAGTCCCCTCGTATTTTGTTCTCAGAGGAGGCATGAAAACCGTGTGGAATGAAAAAAATAATGAACAAAAAAGTTTTAAACAGTTGGACATACTGACAACAGCTTCACAACACATTGTGCGTTAAACAGTGAACATGGAACCAAATATTGCTTCATTTTTTCATTCGTACAGAGGCTTGCATCTGATGTTCAATATGTAGTCTACATAAACATAATAATGATCAACATGTAACTGTACTACGACAACTGAAGGTGGTTGAAGACTCGAAACGCGCTTTCGCATAAATAAAGGTTTATAAACAGTGACTGGTGGCTGTACTACGTCAGGTAATTTAATGCACAGCTACGGAGCACAACCCACCAGTATCATGGATAAATTAATGTAAATGAACAATTACATTATTCTGTATCTTCACTCAAAATGTGACCTAGTTAAAGAATTTCACCTCATAGTATGTTATAAACTTGCAGCATAGCACATGGAAAGGTGTCAGAGAAACAATCAAAACAGTCTACGTGGCGATGAACACACTTACGTGAAGCCAGAGCTAGCTATGGCAACGGGTGTCTGTCACGTGAGAAAATTGGATAACTTTCGTGCTGTACAGTTTTAAGGTGAATGTCAGACTATTCCCTCAATGGAATCCGTTTGTTAATGCCTTCCTCAGATTGTCAGGTGGCTCTTGCGCTCAAGTAACAAACTGGTTGCAGCTTCAGTTCTGCTAGCGGCGACGAGAACCTGGGAAAGCAGACGCTGTGAGACTCGGGAAGAAAAGAGCGAGACCTGTATAGCTAAACAGCGCGGAAGGGAAGTCGGCTAATTGAGATGGGAAAAGGATTCCGAGTTGTGCGCGCACGGCATCCGCAGATAAGTCTTGTCTCGCGTGGACCTGGGCCGCACCCTCAGGAAATGCACCAGAATAGATGGGACACCCCGCTCTAGCCATTACCTCTGCCTTCAGCATTAATTCCCAAAATACCTATCGATTCTGCCCTCTTTCGTGACCAGCTGCCAAGGATTTACACTTGCCGAACATCAGCCAGCAGACAAAGGGCTCACATAAGCTAAAGCCTCGAACGACCTACAGTGCTGAACTGTATCGTAGTAAAAATACGAGTAAATGATCATTACGCTCGAGATTTTTTTTCATTCTGAGTAGTCTAAGTGTATTCTGACAGGTGCAGAATTTGAGTTTCAGATTCAGTAATACCTGCTTGGTTGATTCGGAAGCAGAGGTTTGATACAAAATTTCATTTACAAGATCAATGGGCAAATAATCAGTTTATAAGATTACATACAAAAAATGATAAAATGTCTGTACGAAGAGAAGAGATAGTGTGCTCTAACTGAAATCAAATTACCAGAAATTAAATTGATTGTGAACGTGTCAGAACTGCGATGTTACACACAACTGCAGAAAGAGTACTACTTTCTAGTACTTATTCAGTAAAAGGCACACGTAGGTGATACAAGGTATAGGACACCAGCAAAACATAGCTACTTTTTTTACTGTAAAGTATACCTGAACAAAAGTTAACACAGACGCACAGTCTTCAACTTGAAACATATTACTAGCAATAATGAAAGTTTAATACGCTCGTTCCTCTTAAATTTAAGCCAGTGTGCTATTTGGTAACCTGTAAATAGCCATCACGTAGCTGTATTCACAAACAAAACATGTATACGTAGTCAGTAAACTGATTTGTTCCACATCATTACGATAAAAGTCTCGTAAATCATTTACTGAACATGTAACATACATACTGTATTTACGCTACAATACTAATAAATCAAACTATTCTATCCAACACGTTAGTCACAGACTATGTTTGTTCTTATTCGAAAACGCTAAATATTACTCGATAGTGTGAAGTTACATTCGAGTTAAGTATCTTAAAAAGAAACTCATTCTAATGGAGTAGGTTGTAAGTAGAACACAGATTCCGAGTGTAACGATCAATCTGCAATGAAACTGTAAATTAGAGACAGGGAACAAAGGGAATAAACAGTGCCTTTCCCACGAAGTCGAGCAACGTAGGTACAAATAGAACAACTCTAGTGAGCATGTAATTGCGTTATTTACTTCCAGACAAATGTCGGTACTTAAAATCTACTCTAAACTGTCTCCAGATCCTGTAGAAATTTGTAACATGGGCATACCTTCATCATTTCATCATTGGATATTATTCTTCAGGTATCATTGTTCTTTACGACTTTTAGCTACACTTCTCTTCCACTTAGCTCCTGGCTCTTCGTGGACGTTTCAGTTCGTGTTGATAAACATTTATTTGTTTCACTCTTCTTTATAGGGCAGCACCATCTCATTTTATCATATCCACTGTTTTTGCTTAACCGTCAACCTCAGCGCGAAGAGGGTCTCTTTCTTTTTCTGTGCCAAGTGCTTCTGCAAAAAATTTACTCAGCGTGGTGTTAAACAGAGGTATCCATTATTTTACACGACTTCATTCCATAGTTCGTCATCACATGAAACTTCATAAAGCTTCTTTCGTCATCATCATCAGGCATTTATCATTCACTGGTAGCTGTGGGCTCCTTGCACACTTTTCCATATAAGACGCTCCTCAGATTTTCGCAACCAAGTTTGTCCTACTCGTTTCTTCATGTGGTCAATCTCTCTTCCATTAGATTGCCCTCTAGGATTTTTCTTGTCGCGAGGAACCCAACTCATCCCACCTTCCATCATTTAATCTCGCTTTATGCACGGCCCAAATCCTCTTCAGTTCTTTAACAGCCATTTAATATCACAACTCCTGTACTTTCTCGTTTTTGTGTCCCTTTGTGTTATGAAAAACATGCATATTTCCATTAGTCGTAGGGCAGCCCTAAATTTTTGAACTATCTGAGCATTTAACGTCAATCTTTCACTTGCGAAAATCTGTACTGGTGGTGTACACTGGTGATGGTCTTGGAACCGACTGCTAAACAGAGCATTTAGTTTTTCAAATGAACTACAAGGCTTTCTTACCCTTCTGATTATAAGATTAAGTGTCACTCCGTTTTTCTGTTTTCAGTTGGCCTTAATACACACGCATGTCTACAGGAACAGACACTGTTCTGGCGATTACAGTTGTGGTAAATTATACACAAATTTTAATGTGTCGCAGACAGCTGATGTCAATATAGATCCGTAAAATACGAATCCATTTCGTACAATTTACCGCAGTTGTAATAGTCAGAACAGTGTAGATTCCTTCATGCTTGCATATCTAAAGGTCATTGTAATGTGAAAATACGGACATTGCATCAACATAGACATTGTAACCACCAATAAAATGATGTAGATTCTTTCGTGGTTCTCAGGTAATGCCTGCACGGTTTTTGTTATGACAACTGCACACAGTGTGGTAGCTAATATTCGTTGCTTCGCTTACAACTTGTGTATGGGATATTGTGGTATATCCACTCCAAAACCCTGCTTTCCTTTCACCTAATTAAAATTAATTTCTTTTCTAGATAAGCAGTAATGATTTTTGCCAAAATCTTTTATGCAACTGCCAAAAGATTAACGGTCGAGTTGATAATCACGTTCTAGAACAATTAAATTAGTTTGTTTCATTAATGTTGAAATAAAGTGCACTTTTCTAGCAACTTCTATGATAGTTATGTGTAATTAATAAAACAGTAATATCAGAAAATTGAGTCCGCCTTGATACAAAACACCTTGTTATTGGTTTATTTCTTTAATCTCCGAAACTAGTTTCGGCGACAAATATCACCATCAACAGTGTTTTTTTTATCTAAAATATGCAGAAAATAGCATGGTTATACAAACACAGTAGCACGTTATTACATTTTTACTATTCGTTTTTTAAATATAGTTTTCTATGGACACTTTTATACTACCTTATTTATTGAATGTTACAACATGTTTTAAGCATTTATTGTCGCTGTCTACGACATATTTTCTGTGCGCTTTTTATTTCTGTTGCCGTTTTTTACATAGCGAACATGTCATCTGCAAACATGTGAGCGGCTGTTAATAAACAAATACTAAAAGATGAACTTCGTATGTCAGCAATATATACTTGGGGTTGTGGTAGTGTTGTGGAAAGCCAGTTATTTGGTGTGAAATGAGATGTTACTTAGCTATTCCTGTACTCACGTTCGTTGGATGGTATGTGGCTGCTTTTATACACAAAAAAAAATTTTTCGCACTCTGTTTCTGATCCAGAACATTACGCCATGACATGATGTTCGCTAAGTAAAAAACGGCAACAGAAACAAAAAGTGCACAGAAAATATGTAGCAGCCAGCGACAACAATTGCTTAAAACATGCTGTAACATACAATAAATAAGGTAGTATAAAAGTGTCCATATAAAACTATATTTAAAAAAAACGAATAGTAAAAATTTAATAACATGCTACTGTGTTTGTATAACCATGTTATTTTCTGCACGTTTTAGTTTATAAAAAAGCCACTGATGATGGTGATATTTGTCGCCGAAACTAGTTTGCGAGAATAAACAAATAAGCGAATAACAAGGTTTTTTGCATCAAGGCGGACTCAGTTTTCTGATATTACTGTTTTTTCTATGCAAACACGGACCAAATGGAAGAGTTCCAAGATAAAATCATTGTGTAATTCATAATTTGGCAAGACAGAAGGGCACTAGGTAAAGTAAACTGATTATTCATCTGCTTCTTGTGGCTCCTCGTCGAAATCGCGGCTCGTTGACATCATGGCTCACTGTAAGAATAGTTAGTGCCTATGGAATGTGATCAGGTTTTTAGCTCTTAAATAACAATAGTTCTTGAATATATTTTATGCTTCGACCTGTTTTATTTTCTTCTTCTCACCTTTAGCACTTTTATATTTTCATACCGATAAACTTACAACTGTTCAACATGATAACTTCAACTTTCGACAACACAATTAGACTGCTACAACTACTGACTCCATTCTCGAAAAGACAATAAGTAACACTATGGTACTCCAGACTACACCATACTAGTACTAACTCGTTCCAAAAACATGTTGACACCAGAAGCCTAGCGATAGATTTTTTACATCTACAGACATTAGACACATTTAATTAGTTGTTTTACAGATATTATGAGCTATTCAGAATGAATTAGGGAATGACATTAATAATTTCAAATGTGATTACAATTTTGAATTAAATTGTAGGTATGAAAAATAATCATGTTTTCTGGAAAATAATAAATATAACGTTAATTTGATCCTGTATAGTCATTTATAAATATAACCATAACTAGTGATAGATGTTTACAGCCTGTCTGAACAGGATGTATTCACTGGGATAGAGAAGATAAATATCAGGGATTACAGACTAAGCATCACTTTCCTGTAGAGTTAACATGTAAAAAGGAGGAGTTGAAACATATGTAAAAGATGGACACACGAAGTCAAAGCTATTGAAAAAAGCAGTTTTTGTGTAGGTTAGAACCTGGAAAACTCTGCTTGTGAGTTGTTACTGCAGAATACATTTCTTGTAACACCCTATAGATCCCTTCTAGGACACTTCCAGCTATCTAAGAGAAATTTAAATCCATTATTGAGCTACCTGTGAGACATGAAGAAACAGTTAGTAGTTTGTGGCGACTTAGATGTACTGTTTTTAAAATATTCTGACACGAAAAATGAAGTATAATCATTATTTGGGTGTGCCAGTCTGTTTTCAGTAGTGAATTCATGAACTCGTGTGCAGCAAGACGGCAGGACCCTGATTAATAGCACTTTTATAGACAGTGTTCAGGTTGAAATAGTTAATTTGTACCAAATTTTTAATGGGCTATCTGTTCATGATGGCACAATTAATGGAAATAAACAATTTAGCCAAGCGTAAGACATGTCCGTGCAAAGCAGTGAGGCATATTAATGAGAGCAGGGTACAGTGTTTTAGGAACAAGTTAAGACAGTTGGTATCGGATGAGGTATATTGTATATGGAAACAGATGCTAATGCGAAATTGAGTATGTTCCACAGTAAGTTTGTGCCAATTTTTGAAAGTAGTCTTTTTGACATCACTTGCATTGAAAAAAATACTGTGATGTTTTAAGAAAAGTCGTTAAAATATCCAAAAATATGCACGCCCTGCCAGAAATTAATAATACAGATAGTAAGATCAAAACAATATGAGATACTGTAAAACAGTAGACAGGACAACTGTGTGTTCAGGATATTATGAAAATTGAACGAATCTGACAATGTCGTGACTGATAATTCACAAGTGGAAAATATTTTTGGCTATCACTTTCCAAATGTAGCAGCAAAGATAGGATTAAATGGTCCAGTGGAAGAAGCAAGAGAATATATTAAATATCTTGTTTCATGAAACTTTAAGCAGGTACAAGTAGCAACAGCATCATTCACTAAAATTAATATATTCCTAAAAATTCCAAAAAAACAAAAGCTCATATGGTGCTGAAGGAATTTCAAACAGAATTCTGAAAACTAGTTCTCACTGAGTAAGTAATGTCATTAGTGATATATGTGGTGCATCACTGGTACAGCAAATTTTTCCAGAATGGTTAAAACAGACAATTTTAAAACTGTTTATAACAAACGTAACAATATAGACTTAACTAATTATCGTCCAATAAGCTTATGGACGTCATTTTCTAAAATGCTCGAAAAAGTAATGTACTCAACAGTAGTGTCATATAGTAAGTAGAAATAGGATTCCAGAAAAACTGATCGACTGAGAATGCTATTTATACAGTCACTCACCAAGTACTAAAGCCTTAAATAATAAAATATCACAATTTGAAATTTTTTGTGATCTTTCCAAGGTGTTTGATTGTGTTGATCATGTGTAACTCTCTTAGAGACCTTACGTTTTATGGAACTGATGGTATTACACACAACTGGTTTGAATCATATTTAAGGAAAAAATGCGAAAGGCTGTGTTCAATAGTGCAAACATTAATGGAACGAAAGAAAATTTTAGTGAGTGGGGAGAAATAGCGAACGGAGTTCCACAGGGTTACATTTTCGTACATTTGTATTCCTTACACATGTGAATGATCTTCACGTTAGCTATGATCAAGAACTATTAGTTTCTGCAGATGATACGAGTGTTATAATAAACCGTATTACAGATAAAGTAAAAGAAGATATTGCTAACATCGGTTTCCAAAGAACTATTAAGTGTTTCTCTAAAAATGGACTTTCATTATATTTTGGGAAAACACACTATATACAGTTCCGTAAACTAATACCGATACCTAAAACTGATGGATCACATAAACCGAAGTTAGTAAATGGAGTAGAGTATTCCAAAATTTTGAGTGTACATGTTGCTGGAAAGCTGAACAGAAAGAAACATATTACTGAGCTGCTCAAAGAATTAAGTTCAGCTGTATGTGCTCTTCACTGGTCTTGTAAACAAACAAATCAACCTCCTGACATATTGTGGATATCTTCTATCAATAACGTCTTTCAGAATAATTTTCTTGAGCAAATCATGATTTAAAAAGAAAATATTGATCGCTAAAATGCGAGGAGTAATGACAATATGCGGCATTCACCTGCAGTCGCCATGTACACACATAAAAAAAAGTGTTGTATCACCTCGGTTCAGAGAGTACCGGAACTT
Organism: Schistocerca nitens; assembly: GCF_023898315.1. Lineage (NCBI taxonomy): Eukaryota > Metazoa > Arthropoda > Insecta > Orthoptera > Acrididae > Schistocerca > Schistocerca nitens. The sequence goes on from NC_064616.1 coordinate 915,944,025, forward strand.
GTACAGAACTGGAATAGAGATCAACATAAACGTAATTTTCCACCCTTTTTATTGCTAATGAAAACCACACATTGCATATTGCACCACCATACAGCGAGACCTTCAGAGGAGGTGGTCCTGATTGCTGTACACACCGGTACCTATAATACCCAGTAGCACGTCCCCTTGCATTGATGCATGCCTGTATTCGTCGTGGCATACTATCCACAATTCCACAAGTTCATCAAGGCACTGTTGGTTCAGATTGTCCCACTCCTCAATGTGTATTCGGCGTAGATCTATCAGAGCGGTTGGTGGGTCACGTCGTCCGTAAACATCCCTTTCAATCTATCCCAGGAATGTTCGATAGCGTTCATGTCTGGAGAACATGCTGGCCACTCTAGTCGAGCGATGTCGTTATCCTGAAGGAAGCCATTCGCAAGATGTGCACGATGGGGGCGCAAATTGTCGTCCATCAAGACGAATGCCTCGCCAATATGCTGCCGATATGGTTGCATTATCGGTCGCAGAACGGCATTCACGTATCGTACAGCCGTTACGGCGCCTTCCATGACCACCAGCGGCGTACGTCGGCCCCACATAATGCCACCCCAAACCCGCAGGGAGCCTCCACCTTGCTGCACTCGCTGGACAGTATGTCTGAGGCTTTCAGCCGGACTGGGTTGCCTCCAAACACGTCTCTGACGATTGTCTGGTTGAAGGCATATGCGACACTCATCGGTGAAGAGAACGTGATGCCAATCCTGAGCGGTCCATTCGGCATGTTGTTGAGCCATCTGTACTGTGCTGCGTGGTGTCGTGGTTGCAAAGATGGACCTCGCCAAAGACGTCGAGAGTGAAGTTGCGCATCATGCAGCCTATTGCGCACAGTTTGAGTCGTAACACGACGCCTTGTGGCTGCGCGAAAAGCATTTTTCAACATGGTGGCGTTGCTGTCAGTGTTCCTCCGAGCCATAACCCGTAGGGTCGCGGACATCCACTGCAATTGTAGCCCTTGGGCGGCCTGGGCGTGGCATGTCATCGACGGTTTCTGTCTCTCTGTATCTCCTCCATGTCCGAACCTTGTTGAGAGCCCTTCCTGGCACAAAAGTAACAATGCGGACGCGACTGAATCGCGGTACTGACCGTCTAGGCATTGTTGAACTACAGACAACACGAGCCGTGTACCTCCTTCCTTGTCGAAATGACTAGAACTGACCAGCTGTCGGACCCAAGGGACTGTGTCTGTAATACAGTATCCACATTTAACATGTATCTTCAGTAATTCTGGGAACTGGATTGATGCAAAACTTTTTTTGATGTGTGTAGTTACCTCTTTAAGGAGTAAGGGATTTTAACTGTACTATCACAATACAAACATTCGCTAACGAGTTCCACAACGAACAATCTAGCACAATTTGAGAAGAACAATACATACGACACAAGAGCAGGAAATGACTCGTATTATCCATTACTGAAGCTGTCAGCGGCTCAATTGGGAGCTGAATACATAAAAAGATAATATTTTTGACAGGTATCAAGGAAGTTTTAAATCCATCCTAACATCATATCTCTTGGACAGTTCCTTCTATTCTATGGACGAATTTTTATTTAAGACCTGGAAACCTGTGAAAAAACCTAGTTTTGTAAGTGTAGTTGCATGAGTGCTTGACTAGGACTAAAAATATTTTCATTAATGTAAACACTAATCATATACACATATCCTATAAACTGACTCGTTACACATCTTTTCAATAGAAGAATCGTTCAAATGATCTATGGAACACGTAACTAACAATCCAGCCAAATTAACAAACAGTCAACTTCTCTGCTTTTTTTCCTGTGGATTAAAGCATTTATAGCATTGTTTCAACTTTCTAGTATTATCTTTGTACACAAATATTCTATGAATAACTGTAAAAGTTTTACTTTCACTATCTCTCCCTTCTGATCTTATTTCGGCTGTTATAGTATCATATCCTGGAATTTTTCCTATTTCCATGCATTCTACTGCTGTCGCTACTTCTTTTGGTATTGCTTTCAGAACACACTCTTTCTCACAGTCTATTACATGAGTATTCCTTTCCATGGGTGCATATAGACTTCGAACAAACCTTGAAAAACTTTTAGTATAGTCTCCTGATTTGTCATAAGAATGTTATGTGACAAACTGCCTATTGGCTTCTGTCTCGGGTTATTCGGCCGACGTTCATCTAATGATTTTACTGACGTTTCTCCAGCACGAGTGGCTGGCATTGTCAAAGCTCCACCCTCCATTGCCGGTGGTGAACTGGAGCCGAGCTCGAGGCCGCAGACTATATGTACCTGGCGCGCCAACGTATGAGGGCTTCTCCGCGGTCATTTCCGGTGCGTTTCTCCTCTTGCTACCTGCGACGGTCGTTCGCTGCAGTACGGGAAGCCAGGATCCGTTTACCTTATGGTTTTTCTCTTTCTTGTTGAAGCTGTTCGCGTGTTTTTGTATTTCTACAGCTTCTCTGGAGAAGCGCGTGTGATAGTGCTCGTCTACAGCCAGAATTTCCATGTCGGCGAATTTTATTACGTGTCGCCTTCCCTATCCCATGAACAATCTGAGCCAACTGGGTTTCACACGATCCATAATTTCCGAAACCTTTCTGATTCGTACACAGGAGGCACGTCATGCAGAATTCGTACATAGGAGGCAAGTCATGCAGAATTTATGCTCGCTGCACTATTGAATACTTTTCTCCTTTTTGACTTGGTGTAGAAAGTGCTTGGCAACTGCATCTCTATCATCGTGCAGTTTCTGGCACAATATTTTCATTGATATTACGTTATATGTACGCAGATATACCTCAGCAATAATTTCGTGGCAGTATTTTCCTTAATAGGGCTAAAAATGTCCTACTAACTCTACTTAGCAACTTAAGTAACTCTCCCACAATTTTGCTTAGAACACAGAGTTTTACTCTCAATTCTATATGAAGTTATGACACGAGATACAATAGCTCTGGATAGACTGAAAGGATTCGACAGTGTTGCTACGGTTGACGAATGCCACAGTCCATGATGTAAAAACGATTTGCGCTCTTTGGGATGCCTATGAATTTAGATGGACCGGCAAATCAACATAACTCTATAACCATGGCAGATTGATTACCAGCTCAGAACATCCTAGAGACGCTGTAGTTAATGCAGAAAACAAAAAGGTAATGTCATTGCGTTACTGATAAATCGGGAAACAAGCTCACGAAATGAGATGTTCATATACTTTCTACAAATCGTGTAATCAGCTTCGAAATATACCACCGGTTGCTGGTAAATCTTATAACTGTGTTCCATAGATCAACTTCACTTTAGTATAACGTTGTTATAGGTTTAAGCTAACGGATCTAAGTAAGATGTAAAGTGTTCCTCTGCCTCACAGAAGCTTTGAATTGGATGTACCGTTTCTTTAGGTTAAAGAGAGCATCGATTGCGCAGGTTTAACGATCTTTTTCCGGATTCAGTCATTTGACAATAGCGAGGTGAATACAGGCACAGTAATGGATTAGATGTTACAAGAGACTGGAAATGGAATGCCCGTGGCTTATTTCATGAAAACAGCAAGTAGTTTAGAACTTTGAGCTGGACTAGGAACCAAGCCCGGAACCTTGCATTTCGCTGGTAATGCTCTTACCGACTGAGCTACCCAGGAACGACCCTCACGACTTCGTCTCTGCCAGCACCACTCTCCTACCTTTCAGACATCACCGAGCTCTCCTGAATACCGTGCTGAAATCTGTGCTGAAATGGCAGTTCTGAAATAAAGGGTATATTGTGAAAAAGAGTCATCGATTACGTCTGGATAATTCACTAACTAAAAGCATTGCTTGCGAAAATGAAGCTTCCGGTAGTCCAGTATCGAAACGATATACAATTATAATCTGATAGGAAATTTCGAAACTGCGTACAATCGCTGCAGCGTGAAAAATTCATTCTGACAACAAATCATTAGGCTATGGCTAAACCATTTCTCCGCAGCAGTCTTTATTCCAGGAGTGGTGTTACAGTAATGTATGCACGAGAGTTTCTGTGACGTTTGAGGAGTAAGTGAGACATACTGGCAGAATAGAAGGTGTGTCGTGCCTGGTTCGTTCAGTCGGTAAGAGCATCGAAGTTTCGGTACAATACACACTGTTGCAGACTGAAAGACCCATTCGGGAAGCCAGGCGTTTGCTCAAAGTGGTTAGCGGAAATGATGGAAAAACAATTCTGGCTGATCGAGTCAGCACGGTGAACTACTGTCGAATGCAGATTTTTTTACTGGTACATCGCTTTGCGGTAGAACAATTCCTAAAGCCTAAAAGTTTCATGAATTAAGATGGGCTACCTCTCACGGAATAAAATGTGTAGGGTCACTGGAATTTCGGTGCAAACGCAAAGCCCACACCTAATGAGAACAAATCACATACATACTGCATAAACAGTGATCAGAGGAATAGCAGTCAAGTGGAAAATGTATCGCCGTTTACAATGTTCCCTCCCCTACCTCCCTTTATTGGGCACTCAGCAGTGTTGCATCACTCTTTGAACCCTTCTGCATGCTGAATATTCAGGACGACGGTCATCCAAATTCCCGTGTAGCCACCCACTGTCAGTATTTCCGTGATTTTCCTAAATCACTTAGGGGCATAAGTGCAAATATTGTTATCATTAGTACTTTCATATGTACTCACTTCGGTGTGTTAGTTGATTTTTCTCTGCGCCTAACAGTCTTTCCAAAAACACGTCACATAATTTATTTACTACCTGATGTTTCCTGCATTGTGGTAACTGCACCACTAAGTGGACTACACTTGTCAATATAGACTAACCATTTTGCATACACACATCCATACATCAAGACTGACCTCATGCCCAGGAAAGATAAGCATTAGTGGCTTTCTCTTGCAACATATACTTGGAGCTACTAGCCAACCTATAAGCATCCTATTCCTAATAGCTACAATTGCTAGTCTGTAAATAACGTAAATACTGATATAATGTAGTTCAGAACACTGTCCTCAGCCACCAATTGCTCTTATAGCTATAACAAGAAAACGGTAAAACGGCAACCGAAATTTCTGTTGAATAAGCAGAATGGGTTTTACTTGTATGCTCACTTGGATGTATTCAGAAACCTTCTGAAAAGCGTCAGTCGTGTGCGCCGGCCAGTAGCGACGAGAAGAGTGGGCCTTCTTCCACAAGCTCCGCCACAAGAAAACAAGAACTCCATACAGAGAAGCCAGGAGGCGGCGCCACTAAGATTCCACTCTAAATGTGTCATCGTCTATCGAGAGTTTAATTAATACTCGCTGTTTTGTTAATTACATCACATTTACGGTTAGGCTTAATTGTTTAGTCATGCTGAAACGTTCCGATTTATTCGTGTAGTGTTACTTTTAAATTTTTTATTCTGATATTTACACAATTGTATGTTATTTACTTTGCCGGGCTAGTAGCATCTCATTATTACTCTTGACACGTTTTACGTGGATTTTAAGTATGAATCTAATTCCACATATTGTAGGTCAGTTCATGTTTTATTGTCAGATGCTCATTTTGCCATATGAAGTAATTTTAATTAATGACTACACAAACTGAATTTTAACTAATAAATTTATGACACTGGTTACTCACGTACCCTTGCTATAGTACCCTCTGCTGGCCTCAGTTGTTTGTATAAATACTGTACACATCCAGGCCATCACCAGCAATTGCTATGTACATACATACACTCCTGGAAATTGAAATAAGAACACCGTGAATTCATTCTCCCAGGAAGGGGAAACTTTATTGACACATTCCTGGGGTCAGATACATCACATGATCACACTGACAGAACCACAGGCACATAGACACAGGCAACAGAGCATGCACAATGTCGGCACTAGTACAGTGTATATCCACCTTTCGCAGCAATGCAGGCTGCTATTCTCCCATGGAGACGATCGTAGAGATGCTGGATGTAGTCCTGTGGAACGGCTTGCCATGCCATTTCCACCTGGCGCCTCAGTTGGACCAGCGTTCGTGCTGGACGTGCAGACCGCGTGAGACGACGCTTCATCCAGTCCCAAACATGCTCAATGGGGGACAGATCCGGAGATCTTGCTGGCCAGGGTAGTTGACTTACACCTTCTAGAGCACGTTGGGTGGCACGGGATACATGCGGACGTGCATTGTCCTGTTGGAACAGCAAGTTCCCTTGCCGGTCTAGGAATGGTAGAACGATGGGTTCGATGACGGTTTGGATGTACCGTGCACTATTCAGTGTCCCCTCGACGATCACCAGTGGTGTACGGCCAGTGTAGGAGATCGCTCCCCACACCATGATGCCGGGTGTTGGCCCTGTGTGCCTCGGTCGTATGCAGTCCTGATTGTGGCGCTCACCTGCACGGCGCCAAACACGCATACGACCATCATTGGCACCAAGGCAGAAGCGACTCTCATCGCTGAAGACGAAACGTCTCCATTCGTCCCTCCATTCACGCCTGTCGCGACACCACTGGAGGCGGGCTGCACGATGTTGGGGCGTGAGCGGAAGACGGCCTAACGGTGTGCGGGACCGTAGCCCAGCTTCATGGAGACGGTTGCGAATGGTCCTCGCCGATACCCCAGGAGCAACAGTGTCCCTAATTTGCTGGGAAGTGGCAGTGCGGTCCCCTACGGCACTGCGTAGGATCCTACGGTCTTGGCGTGCATCCGTGCGTCGCTGCGGTCCGGTCCCAGGTCGACGGGCACGTGCACCTTCCGCCGACCACTGGCGACAACATCGATGTACTGTGGAGACCTCACGCCCCACGTGTTGAGCAATTCGGCGGTACGTCCACCAGGCCTCCCGCATGCACACTATACGCCCTCGCTCAAAGTCCGTCAACTGCACATACGGTTCACGTCCATGCTGTCGCGGCATGCTACCAGTGTTAAAGACTGCGATGGAGCTCCGTATGCCACGGCAAACTGGCTGACACTGACGGCGGCGGTGCACAAATGCTGCGCAGCTAGCGCCATTCGACGGCCAACACCGCGGTTCCTGGTGTGTCCGCTGTGCCGTGCGTGTGATCATTGCTTGTACAGCCCTCTCGCAGTGTCCGGAGCAAGTATGGTGGGTCTGACACACCGGTGTCAATGTGTTCTTTTTTCCATTTCCAGGAGTGTATATAGATTCTGACGTTGATACCTACATCAGAACATTTTACGTTATGTATGGCTGATATGCATAGCTGTTAATCATGTAAATACTTCTTATTTTTCTTATGTACCAATAGGAATATTTTGGTTTTTTCTTCAGCTAACTGAACCTGGTTACACCACTGTTTTTCTATTTGTAACAGATATGAAGGTGGCAGTAGCCGAAACGGGAATTTACAATTGTATAATTTGTGTGATCAAGATGGACAATTACAAATAAAGTGCCATAACATGTTCGTGGATTCATTTACAGACTTTATGTCTTCAGTAGATATAAGTGTGTGTGTGTGTGTGTGTGTGTGTGTGTGTGTGTGTGTGTGTGTGAGTGTGTGTGAGCATAAGTGTTCACATGTACGTGGTATGTCCGTGTCTATGTATGTGTAAATGCGGATCTATACAGGGTGTTACAAAAAGGTACGGCCAAACTTTCAGGAAACATTCCTCACACACAAAGAAAGAAAATATGTTATGTGGACATGTGTCCGGAAACGCTTACTTTCCATGTTAGAGCTCATTTTATTACTACTCTTCAAATCACATTAATCATGGAATGGAAACACACAGCAACAGAACGTACCAGCGTGACTTCAAACAGTTTGTTACGGGAAATGTTCAAAATGTCCTCCGTTAGCGAGGATACATGCATCCACCCTCCGTCGCATGGAATCCCTGATGCGCTGATGCAGCCCTGGAGAATGGCGTATTGTATCACAGCCGTCCACAATACGAGCACGAAGAGTATCTACATTTGGTGCCGGGGTTGCGTAGACAAGAGCTTTCAAATGCCCCCATAAATGAAAGTCAAGAGGGTTGAGGTCAGGAGAGCGTGGAGGCCATGGAATTGGTCCGCCTCTACCAATCAATCGGTCGCCGAATCTGTTGTCGAGAAGCGTACGAACACTTCGACTGAAATGTGCAGGAGCTCCATCGTGCATGAACCACACGTTGTGTCGTACTTGTAAAGGCACATGTTCTAGCAGCACAGGTAGAGTATCCCGTATGAAATCATGATAACGTGCTCCATTGAGCGTAGGTGGAAGAACATGGGGCCCAATCAAGATATCACCAACAATGCCTGCCCAAACGTTCACAGAAAATCTGTGTTGATGACGTGATTGCACAATTGCGTGCGGATTCTCGTCAGCCCACACATGTTGATTGTAAAAATTTACAATTTGATCACGTTGGAATGAAGCCTCATCCGTAAAGAGAACGTTTGCACTGAAATGAGGATTGACACATTGTTGGATGAACCATTCGCAGAAGTGTACCCGTGGAGGCCAATCAGCTGCTGATAGTGCCTGCACACGCTGTACATGGTACGGAAACAACTGGTTCTCCCGTAGCACTCTCCATACAGTGACGTGGTCAACGTTACCTTGTACAGGAGCAACTTCTCTGACGCTGACATTTGGGTTATCGCCAACTGCACGAAGAATTGCCTCGTCCATTGCAGGTGTCCTCGTCGTTCTAGGTCTTCCCCAGACGCGAGTCATAGGATTGAATGATCCGTGCTCCCTAAGACGCCGATCAATTGCTTCGGACGTCTTCCTGTCGGGACACCTTCGTTCTCGAAATCTGTCTCGATACAAACGTACCGCGCCACGGCTATTGCCCCGTGTTAATCCATACATCAAATGGGCATCTACCAACTCCGCATTTGTAAACATTGCACTGACTGCAAAACCACGTTCGTGATGAATACTAACCTGTTGACGGTACGTACTGATGTGTTTGATGCTAGTACTGTAGAGCAATGAGTCGCATGTCAACACAAGCACCGAAGTCGACATTACCTTCCTTCAATTGGGCCAACTGGCGGTGAATCTAGGAAGTACAGTACATACTGACGAAACTAAAATGAGCTCTAACATGGAAATTAAGCGTTTCCGGACACATGTCCACATAACATCTTTTCTTTATTTGTGTGTGAGGAATGTTTCCTGAAAGTTTGGCCGTACCTTTTTGTAACACCCTGTATAAATATGTCGTTATATGCCTAGATACACTATGTGATCAAAAGTATCTGGATACCTGGCTGAAAATGATTTACACGTTCGAGGCGCCATCCTTCGGTATGCTGGGATTCAATATGGTGTTGGCCCAGTCTTAGCCTTGATGACACCTTTCACTCTCGCAAGCATACGTTCAGTCAGGTTCTGGAAGGTTTCTTGGGGTATGGCAGTCCAGTCTTCACGGAGTGTTGCACTGAGTAGAGGTATCGATGTCGGTCGGTGAGGTCTGGCACGAAGTCGACGTTCCAAAACATCCCAAAGGTGTTCTATAGGATTCAGGTCAGGTCTCTGTACAGGCCAGTCCACTAAAGGGATGTTACTGTCGTGTAACCATTCCGCCACAGGCCGTGCATTATGAACAGGTGCTCGATCGTGTTGAAAGATGCAATCGCCATCCCCGAATTGCTCGTTAACAGTGGGAAACAAAAAGGTGCTCAAAACATCAATGATGCCTGTGCTGTGATAGTCCACGCAAAACAACAATGAGAGCAAGCCCCTTCCATGAAAAACACGACGACACCATAACACCACCGCCTCCGAATTTTACTGTTGGCACGACACACGCTGGCAGATGACGTGCACCGGGCAGTCGCCATACCCACACCCTGCCATCGGATCGCCACATTTTGTACCGTGATTCGTCACTCCACACAACGTTTTTCCACTGTTCAGTCGTCCAATTGATACGCTCCTTACACCAAGTGAGACGTCGTTTGCCATTTGCCGGCGTGATGTCTGGCTTATGACCAGCCGCTCGACCATGAAATTCAAGTTCTCTCATCTCCCGCCTAACTCTCATAGTTCTTGCAGTGGATCCTGATGCAGTTTAGAATATCTGTGTGATGGTCTGGATAGATGTCTGCCTATTACACATTACGACCCCCTTCAACTGTCGGCGGGGGTGAAAAACGCACCTGTGATGTTTCAAAAATTGTTGGACGGGGAGTTTAGAGGTTTTAAACCGTATCACTGCATCATGTGTCTTGATGATATAATCTTCTTTGTGAATGACATGGAAGAGCACATACAACACCTAAGGGAGGTATTCGAGAGATTAACGGCTGCAAGTTTAACGATGAGTAAAGAGAAGTGTAATTTTGTGTTAGAAGAGGTGGCATACCTTGATCGCATAATTGGTAAGAACGGAGTTAAGGACTCCTAAGGTTAGTTAAAGCTATAAGTGAATTTCCTGTAGCTGAATTGGTGTAGGGGCTGCAATCATTCCTTGATGTCGCAGATTAAAAGGTTCATAAAGGTTTATAAAAATATTTGTGAACATTACGAGACCATTAACGTAATTGTTAAACAAAGGTTCAACGTTTGTATGGTTGGAGGGTTGCCAGCGTGGTCTTGAGAAACTGAAGGAAGCTTTTAATGGTGAGTCCATTCTTGGTATTTCCAAATTCCAATAAGGAATTCATTGTGTTATGCGATGTGTCCAGCCATGCACTCAGTTGTGTGCTGAGTCAGGAGGATGAGGGCGTGGAACATCCAGGAGCCTACGCATGAAGGCAGATGGACTCAACGGAGAGGAATCACTCTATGCCAGAAAAGGAAACGTTGTGCCTTATTTATGGAAGCACCTGTTTCAAGTGTTATCACTATGGAAAGAAATTTCAAGTGATAATGAATGACGAAATGTTGAAATCGTTGCTGGGGTTGAAGAATCCACGATGTGCAATACGATTTAGTGAACTTGATTTTGAGATCACACATAAACCGAGAAAGAAACAAGGGAACAGAGATGGATTGAGTAGGAAAGCAGAGCTATAGTAAATAGGAGGTAATGAGCTTATTCCGTGAACAGTCGCAGTTTTGTGTGCCAGATGGGTTGCTGTGCAGACAAACTAAGTTGGGCCCGCGAATGGCAGTACCAGCACAGCTGAGAGATTAAGCATTAAAGGAGATGAATGATCACGTGTTTAGCCGGTCGCTGTGGACGAGCGGTTCCAGGCGCTTCAGTCCGGAACCGCGCTGCTGCTTTGGTCGCAGGTTCGAATCCTGCCTCCGGCATGGATGTGTGTGATGTCCTTAGGTTAGTTAGGTTTAAGTTTTTCTAAGTCTAGGGGACTGATGACCTCAGATGTTAAGTCCCATAGTGCTTAGAGCCATTTGAACCATTTGATCACGTGTTAGCGGGTCACGTGGCATGCAGCTCTGCCAACAGGAGAGCAGCAGAGAGGTACTGGTGGAGGAATAGGAAGGCAGACGTGGACTAATATGTGCGGAATTGCATACAGCGTGCACAGAGAACGGATTTGTGTCAGACAAGAGTACCACTGCAGTGGATACCTAAAGCATTAGCACCGTTACAGTTGCTCGGGATTGATGTCTAAGGTCGTTAGAACAAAACACATGCAGGGAACAAATACACTCCTGGAAATGGAAAAAAGAACACATTGACACCGGTGTGTCAGACCCACCATACTTGCTCCGGACACTGCGAGAGGGCTGTACAAGCAATGATCACACGCACGGCACAGCGGACACACCAGGAACCGCGGTGTTGGCCGTCGAATGGCGCTAGCTGCGCAGCATTTGTGCACCGCCGCCGTCAGTGTCAGCCAGTTTGCCGTGGCATACGGAGCTCCATCGCAGTCTTTAACACTGGTAGCATGCCGCGACAGCATGGACGTGAACCGTATGTGCAGTTGACGGACTTTGAGCGAGGGCGTATAGTGGGCATGCGGGAGGCCTGGTGGACGTACCGCCGAATTGCTCAACACGTGGGGCGTGAGGTCTCCACAGTACATCGATGTTGTCGCCGGTGGTCGGCGGAAGGTGCACGTGCCCGTCGACCTGGGACCGGACCGCAGCGACGCACGGATGCACGCCAAGACCGTAGGATCCTACGCAGTGCCGTAGGGGACCGCACCGCCACTTCCCAGCAAATTAGGGACACTGTTGCTCCTGGGGTATCGGCGAGGACCATTCGCAACCGTCTCCATGAAGCTGGGCTACGGTCCCGCACACCGTTAGGCCGTCTTCCGCTCACGCCCCAACATCGTGCAGCCCGCCTCCAGTGGTGTCGCGACAGGCGTGAATGGAGGGACGAATGGAGACGTGTCGTCTTCAGCGATGAGAGTCGCTTCTGCCTTGGTGCCAATGATGGTCGTATGCGTGTTTGGCGCCGTGCAGGTGAGCGCCACAATCGGGACTGCATACGACCGAGGCACACAGGGCCAACACCCGGCATCATGGTGTGGGGAGCGATCTCCTACACTGGCCGTACACCACTGGTGATCGTCGAGGGGACACTGAATAGTGCACGGTACATCCAAACCGTCATCGAACCCATCGTTCTACCATTCCTAGACCGGCAAGGGAACTTGCTCTTCCAACAGGACAATGCACGTCCGCATGTATCCCGTGCCACCCAACGTGCTCTAGAAGGTGTAAGTCAACTACCCTGGCCAGCAAGATCTCCGGATCTGTCCCCCATTGAGCATGTTTGGGACTGGATGAAGCGTCGTCTCACGCGGTCTGCACGTCCAGCACGAACGTTGGTCCAACTGAGGCGCCAGTTGGAAATGGCATGGCAAGCCGTTCCACAGGACTACATCCAGCATCTCTACGATCGTCTCCATGGGAGAATAGCAGCCTGCATTGCTGCGAAAGGTGGATATACACTGTACTAGTGCCGACATTGTGCATGCTCTGTTGCCTGTGTCTATGTGCCTGTGGTTCTGTCAGTGTGATCATGTGATGTATCTGACCCCAGGAATGTGTCAATAAAGTTTCCCCTTCCTGGGACAATGAATTCACGGTGTTCTTATTTCAATTTCCAGGAGTGTACGTACTCACGATTATAGACCATATCTCTAGATACGTGGAAATAGTCGCAATGCCAAACCAACAGGCAGCAGCAGTGGCGCAAGTGCTAGTAAACATTTGGGTACTGAATTTCGGGCTACCTGAAATGATAGTGATAGAGTAGGGATCCAACTTTATTACGGATTTGTTCAAAGAATTGTGCCGACTGTTGTGTGTGAAGGAACTAAGAAGCAGTCCTCTACATCCGCAAGCAAGTGGAAGAATGTTAAGGGCTCATAGAACTGTAGGGAAGATGTTGGGATACTATGTGAACGCATGCCATACAAGTTGGGATGCCTATTTAAGGTATGGTGTCTCAGCATACAAACCGAAGCAGCACACGAACACGCGAATGCAGAACTGTCACCATATGACGTAATATTTGGGTGTAAGGTGCCGCCACCATTCGACATGTTAGAAACAAGGTAGGGTAAGACAAGACAGTCTGTTAAGGACTTCACGAGAGTGATAACGGTAATAGGGAACAGGGTGCAAGGAGTTAATACCATGGCAGTAGAAAATCAAAAAGAAGTGAGCCGTACAGCGAGAATGCCACAGTACAAAGATGCCATATGGGTAATTTTGTGGACTTCCTACATCTCGAAGGGGAAGATGGAGAAATTTTTTGCAAAATATGAAGGGCCAGATCAAGTTGTGGAAATCAGGTCGCCAGTGAACGTCAAGATCCAACTGCCGACAAGGACGACGATCGTACATGTGGGATGTCTGAAACCGTTTCGGGGGAGTCCATTTGTTATTCCACGCGTTGTGCGGCTAAGCGAAAGAAAAATCCGAAAAAGAAGGTGTAGAGTAGCGAGTGGGAGGTTACAGACGAATCAAAAAGAGGAAAACCCTGTGCATTAAGGCCTACGAGATAAGGGACTTACGTTTTTATGTTTGTTAGATATAAGTATAGCATAATGTTTAGAGTAGGTCAGATAAACTGCTGCGGGACAGCAGCGGAATTTTAGGGAGAGGAAACCCTGCACTTAGATTGGGTACGTCAGGGGACCAGATGGAGAAGGCGCGGATCGTAGCCATTTTGATGGCATCGTCGTAGTGAAAGCATTGCGTAAGCAGCAACTGTATGGGGGAGTACTGTTTGCAAAGCAGAAAATGTAGTAATTACCAGTCACCGCTAGGAGATAGAGGTGATATCTTACACATGGGAAGTGTAGAACGAATTGGGAAGACTGGAGGAAGTATTCGACAGTTTCCGGCAAGGTAAAAGAGTCATGGAATGCTCAAAGGAGTTACGGGCGGATGCATGATGATACCTGGGACTTACCTGTATGAGAAACTGAGAGACGAGAAGACACAGTTTCTGGGGATTATACTCAGTGCAAGGAGGATGAGGTGTTGGATCGAAGCAGGAGGCCGACTACTGAAAACTGTGTTCAACAGCTAACGAGGAGGATACGAAGAGAATGAACGAAACATTGGAAGTGGTAAAACAATAGGTAAAAAGAAACAAGGCTGGAAGGGAGTGGCACACAACGCTGTTCACAAATTTCAAGAACGATGTTTTAAACAATACTCGGTTATTATGCCAGCTGACTGGGGAAGTAAGGAGTTGCGCGTGAACTGTGAAAGCATCAGTGAACCAGAACGTAAAGATGTTGAAAACCAAAGTGGAGATATTAGGTAGGGAAATAGTGATGACGGAGTGGTTGCATCCCTTGCAAAACAGTGTGTAGGCAGCACGCAAAGGAGTACAGGAAATACAAGAAGCCATCCAGTAGGCTTTGTGAGGACAACTGTAAGTGAACTTATTGTCACCATATCAGAACCTGGAGGGGTTACGGAACCTGCAAAAAGGACTACCACCCTAACTGAAGTTTGTCATGGAACCTAGCCATGAAAACTTGGCTTTCTATTTTAACCTAGCCGGAAGAGACGAGGATTGGTGGAGTGAAGGTGTATATTTCTGACTCCTTTCCAGCAGCAGGAAATCAGAGACAGTACCAGTGTGACGTACGCCATACATATCCCATCAAGTGGAGAATGCTGAAGAAGTTTGTCAGGGTAAGGGCGTATCGATGGTTGCTAATTGCAGAGAACAGGAGTGGGCATGAATAAATGGAGGAAGTGAAGTTAGGGAAGTGTTACAGGGTTGAAGTTACGGTTTGTCCAAACAGAGTAGTGAGAGAGGCTCAAAACTCAAGCACAGTGAAGTTATTGCTGTGTCAGAAAACGGGAAAGGATAGCATGAAAGAGGTGATTAGGCCTGAGTTGTACTTCCAACAGGTTGAGGCATATTGGCTGTACTCTACCGTCAGTAAAGTGATAGTAGTAGACAGTTCCTACGAACAAGGGAAGATCAAGCCAGCAAAGAGGATGGAACTGGATAGGAGTGGGTTGCTAATGAACGGGACATCATGAAGTACTGAGACCTACTTTCCGTCTGCCCCCTACAGTTTCGAGATTAACACATCTGAGCATTTCACAGCCTCGGTTCTATTGGCCAGAGGAACCTTGTGAATTCAGTTCATAGACAAACTCGTTAACGAGCAGGAGGGGCGAATCTCCGTAAAGACGCTAATGCAGCATACCGATCAGCACAGGGAGATTCAGTACCAGAAAGAAACAACATTGACTATTGCTATACCAAGCACCACAGCAACACCTACTCTCCTTAGCACAGGACTTGTTTACAAATTCAAGAAGCGGAACACGAGAAGAAGTTCGGACCCAGCCACTGTTCGAATCCCGATAGCTGGATCCCAGAGCCTAAGAGGCAGCAGATGAAACTACAACTCTATGTTAAGTGAAGCTAAAAAGGAACGGTCGGACCTTAGGATAAGTAGCGCACAAAAAAATGTACTGGTAACAGCAATTTTGAGAAGGAGCTGACTAGAGATAACTGGGCCACCCGCCAGGAAACTTGCCACTTTAATCTACATAATGTTGTTGTTGTCTTCAGTCCTGAGACTGGTTTGATGCAGCGCTCCATGCTACTCTATCCTGTGCAAGCTTCTTCATCACCCAGTACTTACTGCAACCTACATCCTTCTGAATCTGCTTAGTGTATTCATCTCTTGGTCTCCCTCCAAGATTTTTACCCTCCACGCTGTCCTCCAATGCTAAATTTGTGGTTCCTTGATGCCTCAGAACATTTCCTACCAACCGGTCCCTTCTTCTTCTCAAGTTGTGCCACAAACTCCTCCCCAATTCTATTCAATGCCTTCTCATTGTTTATGTGATGTACCCATCTAATCTTCAGCATTCTTCTGTAGCACCACATTTCGAAAGCTTCTATTTTTCGTCCATGTTTCACTTCCATACATGGCTACACTCCATACAAATACTTTCAGAAACGACTTCCTGACACTTACATCTATACTCGATGTTAACAAATTTCTCTTCTTCAGAAACGCTTTCCTTGCCATTACCAGTCTACATTTTATATCCTCTCTACTTCGACCATCATCAGTTACTTTGCTTGCCAAATAGCAAAACTCTTTTACTACTTTAAGTGTCTCATTTCCTAATATAATTCCCTCAGCATCACCTGACTTAATCGACTACATTCCATTATCCTCGTTTTGCTTTTGTTGATGTTCATCTTATATCCTCCTTTCAAGACACTGTCCATTCCGCTCAACTGCTCATCCAAGTCCTTTGCTGACTTTGACAGAATTACTATGTCAGCGGCGAACCTCAACGTTTTTATTTCTTCTCCATGGACTTTAATACCTACTCTGAATTTTTCTTTTGTTTCCTTTACTGCTTGCTCAATATACAGATTGAATAACATCGGGGACAAGCAATAAACCTGTCTCACTCCCTTCCCAACCGCTGCTTCAATTTCATGCCCCTCGACTCTTATAACAGCCATCTGGTTTCTGTACACATTAAAAATAGCCTTTCGCTCCCTGTATTTTACCCCTGCCACCTTTAGAATTTGAAAGAGAGTATTCCAGTCAACATTGTCAAAAGCTTTCTCTAAGTCTACAAATGCTAGAAATGTAGGTTTGCCTTTCCTTAATCTATTTTCTAAGGGTCAGTATTGCCTCACGTGTTCCAACATTTCTGCGGAATCCAAACTGATCTTCACCGAGGTCGGCTTCTACCAGTTTTTCCATTCGTCTGTAAAGAATTCGCGTTAGTGTTTTGCAGCAGTGACTTATTAAACTGATAGTTCGGTAATTTTCACATCTGTCAACACCTTCTTTCTTTGGGATTGGAATTATTATATTCTTCTTGAAGTCTGCGGGTATTTCGCCTGTCTCATACATCTTGCTCACCAGATGGTAGAGTTTTGTCAGGACTGGCTCTCCCAAGGCCGTCAGTAGTTCCAATGGAATGTTGTCTACTCCCGGGGCCTTGTTTCGGCTCAGGTCTTTCAGTGCTCTGTCAAACTCTTCACGCAGTATCGTATCTCTCATTTCATCTTCATCTACATCCTCTTCCATTTCCATAATATTGTCCTCAAGTACATCGCCCTTGTATAGACCCTCTATATACTCCTCCACCTTTCTGCTTTCCCTTCTCTGCTTAGAACTGGGTTTCCATCTGAGCTCTTGATATTCACACAAGTGGCTCTCTTTTCTCCAAAGGTCTCTTTAAATTTCCTGTAGGCAGTACCTATCTTACCCCTAGTGAGATAAACCTGTACATCCTTACATTTGTCCTCTAGCCATCCCTGCCTAGCCATTTTGCACTTCCTGTCGATCTCATTTTTGAGACGTTTCCATTCCTTTTTGCCTGCTTCATTTACTGCGTTTTTATATTTTCTCCTTTCATCAATTAAATTGAATATTTCTTCTGTTACCCATCGATTTCTACTAGCCCTCGTCTTTTTACCTACTTGATCCTCTGCTGCCTTCACTACTTCATCCCTCAGAGCTACCCATTCTTCTTCTACTGTATTTCTTTTCCCTATTCCTGTCAATTGTTCCCTTATGCTCTCCCTGAAACTCTCTACAACCTCTGGTTTAGTCAGTTTATCCAGGTCCCGTCTCCTTAAATTCCCACCTTTTTGCAGTTTCTTCAGTTTTAATCTACAGTTCATAACCAATAGATTGCGGTCAGAGTCCACATCTGCCCCTGGAAATATCTTACAATTTAAAACCTGGTTCCTAAATCTCTGTCTTACCATTATATGTCCGCAGCTCGTCGTCGTGCGGTAGCGTTCTCGTTTCCCACGCCCGGGTTCCCGGGTTCGATTCCCGGCGGGGTCAGGGAGTTTCTCTGCCTCGTGATGACTGGGTGTTGTGTGATGTCCTTAGGTTAGTTAGGTTTAAGTAGTTCTAAGTTCTAGGGGACTGATGACCATAGCTGTTAAGTCCCATAGTGCTCAGAGCCATTTGAACCATTGAACCATTATATAATCTACCTGATACCTTCTAGTAATTCCAGGATTCTTCCATGCATACAACCTTCTTTTATTATTCTTGAACCAAGTGTTAGCTATGATTAAGTTATGCTCTGTGCAAAATTCTACCAGACGGCTTCCTCTTTCATTTCTCTCCCCCTATCCGTATTCACCCACTACGTTTCCTTCTCTCCCTTTTCCTACTCTCGAATTCCAGTCACCAAAAATGGCTGGTTCAAATGGCTCTGAGCACTATGCGACTTAACTTCTGAGGTCATCAGTCGCCTAGAACTTAGAACTAATTAAACCTAACTAACCTAAGGACATCTCACACATCCATGCCCGAGTCAGGATTCGAACCTGCGACCGTAGCGGTCGCTCGGCTCCAGACTGTAGCGCCTAGAACCGCACGGCCACTCCAGCCGGTAATTCCAGTCACCCATGACTATCAAATTTTCATCTCCCTTCACTACCTTAATAATTTCTTTTATCTCATCATACATTTCATCAATTTCTTCATTGTCTGCAGAGCTAGTTGGCATATAAAATTGTGCTACTGTAGTAGGCATGGTCTTCGTGTTTATCTTGGCCACAATAATGCGTTCACTATGCTGTTGGTAGTAGCTTACCCGCACTCCTATTTTTTTATTCATTATTAAACCTACTCCTGCATTACCCCTATTTGATTTTGTATTTATAACCCTGTATTCACCTGACCAAAAGTCTTGTTCTTCCTGCCACCGAACTTCACTAATTCTCAGTATATCTAACTTCAACCTATCCATTTCCCTTTTTAAATTTTCTAACCTACCTGCCCGATTAAGGGATCTGACATTCCACGCTCCGATCCGTAGAACGCCAGTTTTCTTTCTCCTGATAACGACGCCCTCTTGAATAGTCCCCGCCCTGAGATCCGAATGGGGGGCTATTTTACCTCCGGAATAGTTTATCCAAGAGGACGCCATCATCATTTAACCATACAGTAAAGCTGCATGCCCTCGGGAAAAATTACGGCTGTAGTTTCCCCTTGCTTTCAGCCGTTAGCAGCACCAGCACTGCAAGGCCGTTTTGGTTAGTGTTGCAAGGCCAGATCAGTCAATCATCCAGACTGTTGCCCCTGCAACTACTGAAAAGGCTGCTGCCCCTCTTCAGGAACCACACGTTTGTCTGGCCTCTCAACAGATACCCCTCCGTTGTGGTTGCACCTACGGTACGGGTATCTGTATCGCTGAGGCACGCAAGCCTCCCCACCAACGGCAAGGTCCATGGTTCATGGGGGGAATCTACATAAGGATAATCTATTTTGGCTCTGAACACTATGGGCGTTAACTTCTAAGATATCAGTCCCCTAGAACTTAGAGCTACTTAAACCTAACTAACCTAAGGACATCACACACATCCATGCCCGAGACAATATTCGAACCTGCGACCGTACGGGTCGCGAGGCTCCAGACCGTAGCCCTAGAACCACTCGGCCACTTCAGCCGGCCGATAATCTATTTTAAGACGACCTGAGGGACTGGATCTTGTTAAAGAAGTTGGCAATGTAGTGCATCGATCACATTTAGTAAGAAAAATGCGTGAATTTGGAAGTGAATTGCAACAATACCAGCCACAGCCAAGAGTGGGTGTTAGGGTTTACAAAATATAACACAGCCTTTGCAATGTTGCGAGCCAAGCCGGCCTGGGAGCGTGTGGAATTAGATGACACAGTGGACCATAGTTCACTTCTGGGCAGTCTACTCTGAGACTGTGGGACCTGGAACCACCGCCAATACGGGCCAGCACCGGCTATGGAAAGCAGTTCGCCGGCCATCAACTCAGGGGCAGTGGGACAGTGCCATTACGTCACCAGCTTGCGGTCTTCTGGACAACACGGGGTGAGCGAGCCATGCCACAACGCACGCGGGCGCCATTAGTCGAGGCCGCTCGGAGCTCGATCACCACTGACACAAGCACTCGCATCTAGGGGCCGCTGCCCGCCCACACCGTGCTCTATCAGCAATGCGGTGCGAGAACACGCAGGAGGCCGCTGAATGACACTGCCAAGCTGCTGCTTCCTGTACTGATCTATAGTGGGGCACCACAATAAAGCATTTGATATTACAGGCTGTTTAATTGGCAAACGCGCCGTCCCCCCAACCCACCTCCATTAGTAACTTGCATTGTAGATGATCTCCAAATTCTGTTTTATTATTTTGTAGTGACATAGTTTCTTTAAACCGGGACAAAACATTTATAGCCGTTTGACCTATATACTGTGTTGGGAATGCAGGAGGACGGCGTAGGTTACCTTTAATCAGAAAGATTCTTAACACTTAACAATAAAATAATATTTATTAGCCGGCCGCGGTGGTCTAGCGGTTCTAGGCGCGCAGTCCGGAACCGCGCGACTGCTACGGTCGCAGGTTCGAATCCTGCCTCGGGCATGGATGTGTGTGATGTCCTTAGGTTAGTTAGGTTTAAGCAGTTCTAAGTCTTAGGGGACTGATGACCTCAGAAGTTAAGTCCCATAGTGCTCAGAGCCAATATTTATTAAACATGAAGAAATACTCAACTTTAATGATGCTTCTTCTTGTGAAACAGTCCAGAGCTGGTGTACGATGCCTATGGAGCGTAAGTCTAGGAGATGACGGACGAATACTGCTGCTTGCAGAATCGGCAGCAGCTGGCGACTACACAACTTGTCGCACTGAAGAGAACTGTCCGCCACAGCTCAGTGCCCCGGTATTTAACGAGGCATAGACCAATCACTATCCACACACGTCATGCCCATGGGTTGGCACCTGCGGCCCCTGACGGACCACGGTGTAGTTCGTACTGTCAGCCCAAACAGATGCTGCACTACAAATATTTTGAGCGCTACTTATCGATTGTGGTGCGCTACTCTCTGGCGTCTAGAGTACCGTCACCTCACACTGTTGTTGACCATCGTTGCATTTAATGTTGTACACTCGATTTATGTGTATCATATTTTCTCAATTGGAGAGTTTTGCTTGGGTGAGCGCCAGCTGGCTCTTATTGTAGAAAAATGTAAGGTAATGCGGATGAGTAGGGAAAAAACCTAATAATCGGATAC
The DNA here is from genome assembly GCF_023898315.1 of Schistocerca nitens. Lineage (NCBI taxonomy): Eukaryota > Metazoa > Arthropoda > Insecta > Orthoptera > Acrididae > Schistocerca > Schistocerca nitens. Next base: position 915,965,419 of record NC_064616.1, read on the forward strand.
TGCATTAGTAATGTCCTGCTTGACACAGTCACGTCCTTTAAATATCTGGGCGTAACGTTGCGAAGCGGTATGGAATGGAACGAGCATGTAAGAACTGTGGTACGGAAGGCGAATTGTCGACTTCGATATATTGGGAGAATTTTAGGAAAGTGTGATTCATCAGTAACGGAGACCGCATATAGGACGATAGTGCGAACTATTCTTGAATACTGCTCGAGTGTTTGGGATCCGCACCAGGTCGGATTGAAAGAAGACAACGAAGCAATACAGAGGGGATTTGCTATATTTGTTACCGGTAGGTTTTCCCTCCCTCTGTCTGCGAGAGACGGGAAAGGAAACAACTAGTTGCCGTATAGGGTAACCTCCGCCTCGCACCGTACGCTGGCTAGCGGAATATGTATGTAGATGTAGATATTCTTAACCCGGTTTTCCAAAACTGTTTCGCTATTGTACCTGACACTCTTCTTCTGTATTCAACTGTCACATAAATAGATTCTTGTGTTCGAAGTTTCCCTTTCCACGTATGAGTATATTTTACCACATGTTCTTGATTTTAATTTTTTGATACATTTTAGTGACTACTTCAACATTGCTGCCGTTACTTACGGTGACTTGTTTCAGAATTGCTAATTTATTTCTCATACTCTGTTCACTTATTGCTAACTTAAGCAAACCCAGACAGAGCAGAGGTTCACGCCTGCCAACGTGTGCCCGCCGGCGGCCAGACATTCCACTCTGTTTATTAAAGAATGTCTTACGACTGTGCGTAGAAAACGACGCAAAAAAAAGTTAAAAACGTTGAACAAGATATTGTACAGGAAATCTCCTGTACACCAGCCTCAAGTCAATGGAGACATACAAATTAATACACAGTACTGCACTGTATACTATACCAAACACAGTGCAGCGTGTGGCTCCCGGCAGGCACATGGAGTGATGTGTGAGCCTCTGATGTGTCTGCTGAAAGTCTCGTGGCAGTCCATGTATTAAGGAACGAATATATGCTATTCAGTATATAGTTGGATGCCGGGAAATTCAAGCTGTAGTGAGATCTGTACAAATGTGTTTCATGTAAATGCTGAATTTGTGGCTAACATCTTATTTAGTGACAGTCACGTCAAAGAAAATGATTAACCCTTCGCATTCACGTTCAACAGCAAATTTTGATTTGGGGTTAAAAGCATTAATCTCTGGAGCAACATCATTGATTTCCTTTACATTCTTTTTCAACAATAAAATGAAATCATCAACTTGTCAGTAACAGTACATTACCATCTAGCTAACTCTGCGCACTCATCGAAAAATTTCTGTTCTATATTTGTTGTTGTTGTTGTCTTCAGTCCTGAGAGTGGTTTGATGCAGCCCACCATGCTACTCTATCCTGTGCAAGCTTCTTCATCTCCCAGTACTTACTGCAACCTACATCCTTCTGAATCTGCTTAGTGTATTCATCTCTTGGTCTCCCTCTACGATTTTTACCCTCCACGCGGACCTCCGATGCTAAATTTGTGATCCCTTGATGCCTCAGAACATGTCCTACCAACCGGTCCCTTTTTCTTCTCAAGTTGTGCCAGAAACTCCTCTTTTCCCCAATTCTATTCAAAACCTCCTCATTAGTTATGTGATCTACCCATCTAATTTCAGCATTCTTCTGTAGCACCACATTTCAAAAGCTTCTATTCTCTTCTTGTCCAAACTATTTATCGTCCATGTTTCACTTCCATACATGGCTACACTCCATACAAATACTTTCAGAAACGACTTCAAGACACTTAAATCTATACTCGATGTTAACAAATCTCTCTTCTTCAGAAACGCTTTCCTTGCCACTGCCAGTCTACATTTTATATCCTCTCTACTTCGACCATCATCAGTTATTTCGCTCCCCAACTAGCGAAACTCCTTTACCACTTTAAGTGTCTCATTTCCTAATCTAATTCCCTCAGCATTACCCGACTTAATTCGACTACATTCCATTATCCTCGTTTTGCTTTTGTTGATGTTCATCTTATATCCTCCTTTCAAGACACTGTCCATTCCGTTCAACTACTCTTCCAAGTCCTTTGCTGTCTCTGACAGAATTACAATGTCATCGGCGAACCTCAACGTTTTCATTTCTTCTCCATGGATTTTAATACCTACTCCGAACTTTTCTTTTGTTTCCATTACTGCTTGCTCACTATACAGACTGGATAACATCGGGGACAGGCTACAACCCTGTCTCACTCCCTTCCCAACCGCTGCTTCAATTTCATGGCCCTCGACTCTTATAACTGCCATCTGGTTTCTGTACAAATTGTAAATAGCCTTTCGCTCCCTGTATTTTACCCCTGCCATCTTTAGAATTTGAAAGAGAGTATTCCAGTCAACATTGTCAAAAGCTTTCTCTAAGTCTACAAATGCTAGAAATGTAGGTTTGCCTTTCCTTAATCCATTTTCTAAGATAAGTTGTAGGGTCAGTATTGCCTCACGTGTTCCAACATTTCTGCGGAATCCAAACTGATCTTAGCCGAGGTCGGCTTCTACCAGTTTTTCCATTCGTCTGTAAAGAATTCGCGTTAGTGTTTTGCAGCAGTGACTTATTAAACTGATAGTTCGGTAATTTTCACATCTGCAACACCTGCTTTCTTTGGGATTGGAATTATTATATTCTTCTTGAAGTCTGCGGGTATTTCGCCTGTCTCATACATCTTGCTCACCAGATGGTAGAGTTTTGTCAGGACTGGCTCTCCCAAGGCCGTCAGTAGTTCCAATGGAATGTTGTCTACTCCCGGGGCCTTGTTTCGGCTCAGGTCTTTCAGTGCTCTGTCAAACTCTTCACGCAGTATCGTATCTCTCATTTCATCTTCATCTACATCCTCTTCCATTTCCATAATATTGTCCTCAAGTACATCGCCCTTGTATAGACCCTCTATATACTCCTCCACCTTTCTGCTTTCCCTTCTTTGCTTAGAACTGGGTTTCCATCTGAGCTCTTGATATTCATACAAGTGGTTCTCTTCTCTCCAAAGGTCTCTTTAATTTTCCTGTAGCCAGTGTCTATCTTACCCCTAGTGAGATAAGCCTCTACATCCTTACATTTGTCCTCTAGCTATCCCTGCTTAGCCATTTTTCACTTCCTGTCAATCTCATTTTTGAGACATTTGTATTCCTTTTTGCCTGCTTCATTTACTGCGTTTTTATATTTTCTCCCTTCATCAGTTAAATACAATATTTCTTCTGTTACTCAAGGATTTCTACTAGCCCCCGTCTTTTTACCTACTTGATCCTCTGCTGCCTTCACTATATCATCCCTCAGAGCTACCCATTCTTCTTCTACTGTATTTCTTTCCCCCACTCCTGTCAATTGTTCCCTTATGCTCTCCCTGAAACTCTCTACAACCTCTGGTTTAGTCAGCTTATCCATGTCCCATCTCCTTAAATTCCCACCTTTTTGCAGTTTCTTCAGTTTTAATCTACAGCTCAAAACCAATAGATTGTGGTCAGAGTCCACATCTGCCCTTGGAAATGTCTTACAATTTAAAACCTGGTTCCTAAATCTCTGTCTTACCATTATATAATCTATCTGATACCTGCTAGTATCTCCAGGATTCTTCCATGTATACAACCTTCTTTTATGATTCTTGAACCAAATGTTAGCTATGATTAAGTTATGCTCTGTACAAAATTCTACCAGACGGTTTCCTCTTTCATTTCTCTCCCCCAATCCATATTCACCCACTATGTTTCCTTCTCTCCCTTTTCCTACTCGAATTCCAGTCACCCATGACTATTAAATTTTCGTCTCCCTTCACTACCTGAATAATTTCTTTTACTTCATCATACATTTCATCAATTTCTACGTCATCTGCAGAGCCAGTTGGCATATAAACTTGAACTACCGTAGTAGGCATGGGCTTCGTGTTTATCTTGGGCACAATAATGCGTTCACTATGCTGTTTGTAGTAGCTTACCCGCACTCCTATTTCTTTATTCAATATTAAACCTACTTGATTTTGTATTTATTACCCTGTATTCACCTGACCATAAGTCTTGTTCCTCCTGCTTCGAAATTCACTAATACCCACTATATCTAACTTTAACCTATCAATTTCCCTTTTTAAATTTTCTAACCTACCTGCCCGATTAAGGGATCTGACATTCCACGCTCCGATCCGTAGAACGCCAGTTTTCTTTCTCCTGATAATGACGTTCCTCTTGAGTAGTCCCCGCCCGGAGCAGCAAGGCTGTTTTGGTTATTGTTACAAGGTCAGATCAGTCACTCATCCAGACTGTTGCCCCTGCAACTACTGAAAAGGCTGCTGCCCCTCTTCAGGAACCACACGTTTGTCTGGCCTCTCAACAGATACCCTTCCGTTGTGGTTGCACCTACGGTACGGCCATCTGTATCGTTGAGGCACGCAAGCCTATCCACCAACGGCAAGGTCCATGGTTCATGGGGGGAATCTACATAAGGATAATCTATTTTGGCTCTGAGCACTATGGGAGTTAACTTCTATGTTCATGTGGGTAGGTGTTCTATATTGGTCATGCATATTTCAGCCATGGTATTAGCACGTGTTACCAATTGCTGAGCCTTCTGGTTGGTAAAAAATTTTACCGTTAAAAGTGAACTTAATTGTAAGCCAATACTAGTTCTAACAACTTTATTGACTTCATCGTTTTTTCGGGAGATATGTTTTATGTATCAGTAGATTGTTTTTTTATTAAATGTAGGGCTTCACTGATTGGCACATTCATATATAAGTTCACTACATCAAACAACAAAAACAATATATTTTGGTATTACAACATGTTTGACACTATCAGCAAAGTCATATGCGTTCTTAATACGAAATTGTTTGCTTAATACACATAAAGCTTTTACCTTTTGCGCCAAATATCTTTTAACAGGTGCATTCTGATCTGTTTGTGCGTTGTAGATGAGACTCAGAGATCTGTCTTGCTTGTGCAACTTAACCTTCGCGACTGGTATTTGCAGGTTCATAAATAGAAAATGTTTGTTTTTAATACCATTAAATAGGAAGTCAGAATTTTGAATTTTACTTTTCAAATCACTATTAAATTCGTTGTATAATCCTTTTTTTTTACTTCTTTCATTGTACTCTCCTGAATAAACTTCTCATTTTTAGCTATGTAGTCAGTTTCAGTCATTATGACTTTGATATTCCCATTATCATCCTACATCACTAACGCTTTATGCTTTTTTTAATTCCTCATTTCAACATCGTATTGTTTTCTTATCATTATTTTACTCCCTATTCCTATTTTTTAGAACTGTTTCAGTAACATTACTAGCAATAACTTTTTTTTTTTTTTTTTTTTTTTTTTTTTTTTTTTTTTTTTTTTTTTTTTGCTGGATGGAGTTTTGCTGCAGCGCTTTTGCATTTCACCTCTGTTATAATTTGCTTTATTTCATTGTCACCTAGTGTGGGCTGTGGATTATTTTAACATCATTTTCAAAGAAAGGAAGTCTCACCATTAGTGACTGAAATGTCTGTTAAATTAACAACTTTGCCGTAGAACTTATGCACGTTCTGTGAGGTGTGCTATTTCCTTTAATTTTACCGCTCTCCAGATTTAAATGTTTTATCTGATGTCTCACTTTAGTTCTCTCCTCCTCATAATTTACTTTATTGTCAATTAACTTGAGAGAAATTTGAAAACTGTAATTGGGACAAAATCTTTGCAAGCGTTAAATATTTTATGTACAAGTCACAATTAAGTCTATCTTCATTCCCGTTAGCTTTCCTAATCTCAGCCATGACCCATGTTATATAACTCTGTCAATGGACTGTTTGTGCGGTTGGCTTTTTATTTTTTATCCGAATTCTTGAATATTTCCGAATCGAACTGCATGCAAGACATTCTTTATTAAATTTCATTTTAAGCCAATGACTTATTACTTTAATCTTTAGTTTTATATAAAAAAATTTAATTTCTCAAATACAGAGGCAGATAGGAATTACAGCGTTATTTCACAGGGGCGAAATTTCCATTACTAACTCCCCAGATATCTGGAGGTTATATTGAAATATCTGGACGTTATATTCGATCAGCTACTTTCATGTAAGTAGCATTGGACCAACATGTCAAAGTAACTTGCCTTTAGTAGTACACCTACCCCACAAAATATCCAGAAATAGCTAAGTAGCAAAAGCAGATATCTTATGCAATATTGCAGTTTCGCGTATGGCCTCAGCTGCTGAATATTGTGTCACTGTATGAGAAAACACCTTAAAAAGTATATGAACATTTGAATGATGCCATGAGAACTATTATTGGCGCTATCAGATCTCCTGCCACTCAGTGGTTGCCTGTTTCGCCCAATATTGCCCCTATAGGTCTCAGAGGAAATGCTGACAAGGTGCAAATTCTTAACAGGGACCGAGCGAGGTGGCGCAGTCGTTAGCACACTGGACTCACATTCGGGAGGACGACAGTTCAAACCCGCGTTCGGGCATCCTGATTTAGGTTTTCAGTATTTCCCTAATCGCTTCAGGCAAATGCCCGGATGATACCTTTGAAAGAGCACGGCCTACTTCTTCCCCATCCTTTCCTAATCTGATGAGACCCATGACCTCGCTGTTTGATCCCCTCCCACAAATCAACCAATCTTAACAGGATAAAGCCCCCATAACAATTCATTTCTACATACCGATTTCCATAATTCACGAATTCACTAGCTATATGCCTGAAGTCACGCAAGCCAACTCCGGGTTTGTCTTTGGGTCATAGAAGTTTCCAGTGTCATCGAGAAGTGGTAAAAAAATGCCAGAATACATGTACAGCCCAGACCGCCCATTTAAATCAAAGCCCAACATCAAAGGTTGCAGGTTTTGAACTTCCTTGTCGTGAATGATCGAGACTCAGCTGCGTCCGAATGGGACAAGGACGATGTCGCCACATCTTGAAGAAGTGATGTGTGTGATTGTAGTGCAGAGTAATAAACAATAAGACATATTGTGGAGAACTGCCCTCTTGACACTTTTATAGGTGGTCTGAAAGATTTTCATGATGTGGTACTGAGTGCTGTGAATCTATATGTCTATATTTAAATATTAATCTGTGAATCCATTGTGTATGTACATGCATATGTTCCGTTACGCAATACAACACCAATAATACCAAAAAACTGGTAAACCCTGTGACAGTTTTTGCACTTTTTGTAACATAACCTTATACAGATACGTAAATGGCATTTAATTTCCACATATATGGAATTTTATGACCTTTATATCTTATTACTGATAGCAATAAGGTTTTTATTCCTACTGAGCAATTTATAAAGTAGAATATTAATGGGAAGTAGGCTACAGCTCTGTCTCGGTCGCTTTGCTACTACTGTTTTCTTTCATGTTCGTTTCAGATCGCAGCTAATCTTTCATTCGCTGTAGCTAATCTTTCATTCGCTGTAGCTAATCTTTCATTCGCTGTGTAACGGTCTGGTGTGAAAATGACCACTGCTGGACGGGGGGAGCCGTCTTGTTGTGTGTCAGGATGGACTTGACTCCAACCTGGCGTATCCTGGGTTGTTTTGATGGCTTGGGAGACGTGTATGACGTTGTGGGAAGCTACATACAAACTATGAGAGAACGTAAACAGTTATTTATTAATCCATTAAAGTCGAACAGTCATTCTGGTGTATCCTCGTCTCTGGCTTGGTTTGGGATCGGCTTGTAATATTTCCATTTGGTGTGGTAGGCAACGAAGGTAAAGCAAACGGCCTACAGTATAAACACACTGACTGTGAGGAGGTGTGCTAACTTGCCAGCGCTGAGTCGGCGGTGGCAGCTGGGCGATAAGAGATGGCCCTGCGGCAGACGCGAGGCAGCCAGTGGTGTCTTCTTATTAGTGGCGTCATCCAGATCCAAACCCTGAAGTGTTGGCTGGAGAGCAATGGGGGGGGGGGGGGGGCGGCTGGGGAACTCCAGCAGCATGGAACTGGGTGACAGTCCATTCGTGTTCCTACCACAAAGTAGCAGCAGATATTTCAGTGAACAGTCTCGTAGAGGCAGTCGCAGATTGTCGGCTGCCGAAGGCTTGAACAGTGAGGCAGCAGTCGCCGGTTGGGACCGACGGCGGCGTCGGCGTCTACAAAGCAGTTAAGGCGTAGACAGGGCCGCGTTTGCGTGTCACGCGGAAATGTCTGAAACAGGGTCGCTGAGCGAGGCCCAGTGTTATCACATGGCAGTGGACCGAGTTGCAGAAGCTTCCCGAAGGCCGGTCACTGTCACAGGCCATAGATGCGTGGAAGTCTGACTGCACGGAAGCGCTTCAGTGTTGCTGAAACTGCCAAACAGGCCGGGTGTTGTCCTGCAGTGGTCATTGCTCCCGCCAAAGAACTCTTTTTGCAGATCTAGCTGTGTTTATTCCGGTACACCTGTATTTTATTCTTGACAGCGTTTGAATATTTTGCATTCAACGATACCAGCAAAAAAAATTATTTCCATTTGAAATATGGAAGTTTGTACCAATATCTCTGCAATAAATACGGCTATGCAAATACACTACACCACGTATAGTAAGGATCTTCTAACAGTTCAACTGGGTGGAAACAGAATTACGATATATTACACCGTTTAGGTAACTAAACTGACACAATGAAGTATAGAAACGTAAGTAAAAGTAGCAGTATGTGGAACCCAGCACGTGTCTTTTGTGTTTTCGGCACATTTATGAAGCGCTGCATGACGAGTAAACAAAATCCTCGCATACAAAAAGTATCTCTAGGTATGCACTTGCGAGTGGCTCGGAGAGAGCCACTATGACGGCGCACGCGATACAAAACCGGCTGTCGCGCAAATAAATAGGCTAACAGGCACGCGGGCGACGCCGGTCTAAGTGAAGACGCGCAGCCATCATTAACGGCGAGGACTTTGTTTGACGCCGCCCCTGCTCTCCACTTCGCAATTAAACCCTCTCGTACGCGATTATAGCACGGTGTTACGCGTGTTAGAGTACGACACGAAATTCCGAGAGGCCTCCCGCGTAAAACAGAAAGTCGATACCACTTGCGTGTAATGCGCGTTCTTACGGTCTAATTGTATATTTTCGAAAACGCGTTGCGGGGCTCGTATAATGATGTGCGGCGACAGACGTCATTACCTGCTACTCGCGCCGTCCTCAATAGCGTCCGCGTCCAGCTTTGTTTCGATAGTCGAGTCGCTATTTGAACTTCTCTCGAGCGCGTTCGAAAAAAGGAACCTTCTCGTTTACCTTCTAATGAAGTTACGATATTTTGGGGGGAGTGTGTTTATCGGCAATGTGCGCGTCACAGCCGCGCTGGGGCTCGTGTCTTGTAGCCGAGCTTCTGCCCAACTTCCCTCGGGAATTAGTTAATTAAAGCGATTCGCTCGTGGAGAGTACATCGATATACGCACCTACAGTCGGAGTATTTGTCATCCGTTTGGCCGGGACGGGTGGAGGGAGAAACAATTATCGTTTCGGAAACTCCACACATGTGGCTTTCATATGGGAAGACTTACAGCCCTGAAACAAATCAAATTATTTCAGACCCTATTCCTTTAGTGCGGAGTATTTGAAATAGCCAGCAGTTAGCGCTCCGCTACAACCTACGGCAATAAAAATAATTTGTAGATTCCCCACCTCTGGCTTATAGGCGCTCCAAGAAGAGAGTGCAGTTTCCATTCTACAGCCCGCGCAGTTAACGAAATGAGAGAGCGAGTAGCGGCAAAATTAAAACCCTCCTGTCGTTATTTACATCTGCGTGCTTCTCCTTTGTTTGCAACCTGTAGAGAGATTCTCACCGTTAAAATTACTACGTTAAAAAAAGTCACACACCTGAGACGACTGATTTCTGATGCCCTGAGATACACAAAAACATTACCACAGAGTGAAAATTTTCCGACAATTTCAATATATTTTAAGCGGGCCCGTACATTGGGACTTTATTCTTTTCGTCGTTTTGTAATAATATGTCGTTCTTTGATATCCAAGTGATGAGAAGCTGCCAGTTAAGTTACACGGAAGAGAATATGAGACTAAAATGCTGGTATCTTCGATGGAGGAATCATCCCTAAATTTTATCCTAGTGTTTAATGACAACTACGGAAACCTCGCGCTGATGGGAGAGCCGTCCACTACCATCACCCTAAATTCCGATTTATTTCGAAAATTTGAGCGAAACTACTCGTCTCTTACATACTTTTTTCATTATCTTTATATCAATGAAAGATAATTGTCAATTATAATATACTAATTACAACTGTTTCACAGTTCCTCTCAGGCTGTAAACTCAATACTCTGGAGCTTGGAATACCTAGAAGTAAACTTCCCACATCTACATCATCGACTCTGTAGCATACTGTAGAAAAACAACCAAGAATCGAGCTTACGGAATATCTTCGCATATAAGCGATTGGATGGATGAATGTTTTTACTCTTGCAACCCAGTAAGTTAAACGGTACGGCGAATGCTTAATACATACGAAATGAACACCTGGAATTTCCTAAAGAAGCAACATTAAAATGGCAATGTTATCAGTATACATAAAAGAATAACCAAATCGGGTTAAAAGCAGTTTCAGATTGCTCCCTAACGATGCTGCTGTCCACTGGAAAATATCGTTGCTGGACAATCGCAAGAAATGCAGAAACTTGCACCAAATTCTCACCTGCTGTAATGAATGTATTGCAGCTGTCGTTAAATACAGACAGGCTATCCAAATGTAGGATCGGTGGCATAAGATCTGGACCACATCAAATCGTTTATATATTTAGAACTGCAACTGAAAAGCCATGCGACATAAGAATGAAATCAGTATTAAGAGAGAAAACTGAAGACATATTTTTGGATGGGTTCTCGGAAAGTGCAAACAGAAGACGTTAGTATTACCAGTTCTATAGTACTGTTCTAGCGTTTGGAGTCTTTGTGCAGTATATGACAGCAGACATCAAAAGAATTTAGAGACGCGCTGCTGCTATCGTTACAGTTTCGTATAACCATACAGAAGAGTAATAAAATGCGCCGGTAACTTGAATGGAAACTCTTGGAAGAAAAACGACGTAATTCTAGCAAACCCGTAATTCTAGAAAACCACTGTCGTGTATCTCGCGCAGAGATCACCGAGATACATAGATTCATTCTTTCGTCGTTCTATATGCAATGGTGTAGGAGACAAAGCTGTTTGTATTAGAAGGAAGTACAGATTGGTGAGTGCGGAAAATGTGAACAGATGTACATCCACACAGACGGATAATAATGTCAACACCTAGAAGGGGCTGTGCGACGTAAACGAAAGTTGGTAGGCGTGTTTTGAAACGTTCCCCTAGAAAAATTTAAAAATCACAGCGCAAGAAAACCTCTTACGTTATTTGATTTTCAAACACCTGAGCAGAACTGAATGTACTCAGACATTTCTCTCATTACGTATTCTGATCAACACTAAACTGACACACAATATTTTTAGCGCAACGCGATCTGACTTTCAATAATCCCTACAAAAGAATGGCCCTGACTAACAATAGCCTATACCTTGCATGAATCACTTACCTCACAAAAATCTTCGTTACTCGAACTACTGCAATACAGCGAGCGCCAATACTGCCAGCTAAATAAAGGATTCTAACTACCGAAGGCACTAACTACTGATAGGCATAGTTAATAAATGAAAGATTTGAATAGAGAACAAACAATGTATTTACCTTAATAATGTTCAAAAGTGATCGTAAATATATATATATATATATATATATATATATATATATATATATATATATATATATATACAGGGTGTTTCAAAAATGACCGGTATATTTGAAACGGCAATAAAAACTAAACGAGCAGCGATAGAAATGCACCGTTTGTTGCAATATGCTTGGGACAACAGTACATTTTCAGGCGGACAAACTTTCGAAATTACAGTAGTTACAATTTTCAACAACAGATGGCGCTGCAAGTGATGTGAAAGATATAGAAGACAACGCAGTCTGTGGGTGCGCCATTCTGTACGTCGTCTTTCTGCTGTAAGCGTGTGCTGTTCACAACGTGCAAGTGTGCTGTAGACAACATGGTTTATTCCTTAGAACAGAGGATTTTTCTGGTGTTGGAATTCCACCGCCTAGAACACAGTGTTGTTGCAACAAGACGAAGTTTTCAACGGAGGTTTAATGTAACCAAAGGACCGAAAAGCGATACAATAAAGGATCTGTTTGAAAAATTTCAACGGACTGGGAACGTGACGGATGAACGTGCTGGAAAGGTAGGGCGACCGCGTGCGGCAACCACAGAGGGCAACGCGCAACTAGTGCAGCAGGTGATCCAACAGCGGCCTCGGGTTTCTGTTCGCCGTGTTGCAGCTGCGGTCCAAATGACGCCAACGTCCACGTATCGTCTCATGCGCCAGAGTTTACACCTCTATCCATACAAAATTCAAACGCGGCAACCCTTCAGTGCCGCTACCATTGCTGCACGAGAGACATTCGCTAACGATATAGTGCACAGGATTGATGACGACGATATGCATGTGGGCAGCATTTGGTTTACTGACGAAGCTTATTTTTACCTGGACGGCTTCGTCAATAAACAGAACTGGCGCATATGGGGAACCGAAAAGCCCCATGTTGCAGTCCCATCGTCCCTGCATCCTCAAAAAGTACTGGTCTGGGCCGCCATTTCTTCCAAAGGAATCATTGGCCCATTTTTCAGATCCGAAACGATTACTGAATCACGCTATCTGGACATTCTTCGTGAATTTGTGGCGGTACAAACTGCCTTAGACGACACTGCGAACACCTCGTGGTTTATGCAAGATGGTGCCCGGCCACATCGCACGGCCGACGTCTTTAATTTCCTGAATGAATATTTCGATGATCGTGTGATTGCTTTGGGCTATCCGAAACATACAGGAGGCGGCGTGGATTGGCCTCCCTATTCGCCAGACATGAACCCCTGTGACTTCTTTCTGTGGGGACACTTGAAAGACCAGGTGTACCGCCAGAATCCAGAAACAATTGAACAGCTGAAGCAGTACATCTCATCTGCATGTGAAGCCATTCCGCCAGACACGTTGTCAAAGGTTTCGGGTAATTTCATTCAGAGACTACGCCATATTATTGCTACGCATGGTGGATATGTGGAAAATATCGTACTATAGAGTTTCCCAGACCGCAGCGCCATCTGTTGTTGAAAATTGTAACTACTGTAATTTCGAAAGTTTGTCTGCCTGAAAATGTACTGTTGTCCCAAGCATATTGCAACAAACGGTGTATTTCTATCGCTGCTCGTTTAGTTTTTATTGCCGTTTCAAATATACCGGTCATTTTTGAAACACCCTGTATATATATACTCCTGGAAATGGAAAAAAGAACACATTGACACCGGTGTGTCAGACCCACCATACTTGCTCCGGACACTGCGAGAGGGCTGTACAAGCAATGATCACACGCACGGCACAGCGGACACACCAGGAACCGCGGTGTTGGCCGTCGAATGGCGCTAGCTGCGCAGCATTTGTGCACCGCCGCCGTCAGTGTCAGCCAGTTTGCCGTGGCATACGGAGCTCCATCGCAGTCTTTAACACTGGTAGCATGCCGCGACAGCGTGGACGTGAACCGTATGTGCAGTTGACGGACTTTGAGCGAGGGCGTATAGTGGGCATGCGGGAGGCCGGGTGGACGTACCGCCGAATTGCTCAACACGTGGGGCGTGAGGTCTTCACAGTACATCGATGTTGTCGCCAGTGGTCGGCGGAAGGTGCACGTGCCCGTCGACCTGGGACCGGACCGCAGCGACGCACGGATGCACGCCAAGACCGTAGGATCCTACGCAGTGCCGTAGGGGACCGCACCGCCACTTCCCAGCAAATTAGGGACACTGTTGCTCCTGGGGTATCGGCGAGGACCATTCGCAACCGTCTCCATGAAGCTGGGCTACGGTCCCGCACACCGTTAGGCCGTCTTCCGCTCACGCCCCAACATCGTGCAGCCCGCCTCCAGTGGTGTCGCGACAGGCGTGAATGGAGGGACGAATGGAGACGTGTCGTCTTCAGCGATGAGAGTCGCTTCTGCCTTGGTGCCAATGATGGTCGTATGGGTGTTTGGCGCCGTGCAGGTGAGCGCCACAATCAGGACTGCATACGACCGAGGCACACAGGGCCAACACCCGGCATCATGGTGTGGGGAGCGATCTCCTACACTGGCCGTACACCACTGGTGATCGTCGAGGGGACACTGAATAGTGCACGGTACATCCAAACCGTCATCGAACCCATCTTTCTACCATTTCTAGACCGGCAAGGGAACTTGCTGTTCCAACAGGACAATGCACGTCCGCATGTATCCCGTGCCACCCAACGTGCTCTAGAAGGTGTAAGTCAACTACCCTGGCCAGCAAGATCTCCGGATCTGTCCCCCATTGAACATGTTTGGGACTGTATGAAGCGTCGTCTCACGCGGTCTGCACGTCCAGCACGAACGCTGGTCCAACTGAGGTGCCAGGTGGAAATGGCATGGCAAGCCGTTCCACAGGACTACATCCAGCATCTCTACGATCGTCTCCATGGGAGAATAGCAGCCTGCATTGCTGCGAAAGGTGGATATACACTGTACTAGTGCCGAGATTGTGCAAGCTCTGTTGCCTGTGTCTATGTGCCTGTGGTTCTGTCAGTGTGATCATGTGATGTATCTAACCCCAGGAATGTGTCAATAAAGTTTCCCCTTCCTGGGACAATGAATTCACGGTGTTCTTATTTCAATTTCCAGGAGTATATATATATATATATATATATATATATATATATATATATATCAGTTCATGATATCCAGTATTACAAATTTACTCTTTCAGATGGACACACGTCCAGATCGTCCGCTCTCAAAATTCTGCCATCTCTCTTCCCACATTCACCACTGCTGGCGGCTCACCTCCAACTGCGCAACGCTACGCACTGTTCACATCCAGCTGCCCAACACTACAGTAGCAAATATTCCAACAATGCAAACCAACCACAGACTGCACACAGCACAGTGAGTGATTTTCATACAGAGCGCTACGTGGCGTTGCCAACATAAAAACCTAAACAGCCTACTTACAGTTTTTACATCTGAAACATGATGTCTATTGAGATTTCAAGTCAGTCCTACACGCGTGGCGCTAGTAGCGCCAATATGAGGATGCCAATCAGATTTGCCTTAAATATACGCTTTAACTTCTAACAATACCACCACTTGCAAAGTAGGTTAGAAATCAGATTAATAATGTTGCTCACGCAGCATATGTTCGCTTTATCGGGCAACAACAAAGTTATTGTCTGTGGATGGTATCGTCAGAATGGAAATAATGAAGTCACTGTAAAAAAGTCATTGATTTTGGCACTTATCTTGAATGGATTCCCACGTAAATTTCGCCGAAGTTGTTTTGGCTCATCTTGTTGATTCTGGGATGATTCCACTTTGACTGCAAGAAGGTCCAGATCCGTATTTTAGCAATATTTGAAGACCTAACAAATGCGTTTTTCAGGAAATTCTTAATGATCAAACAATCCCAGATCAGAACAATGGTATGGTAGAAATAATTTTTGACTTGGTGTTCACGATGAGCATTTTTATAAAGCTTCTTGTAAATTCACATATACTTCTTCTTAATTGTCACATCGTCAAGAAAACAGTTTTGTATCAATCTTCATATATTTAATTTCCACTTTAACCAAACACAAGACTTGACTGTTCTTTTACAAAGCGAAATAACAACTTAACTTCTGCAAAGTGAAACAAAGACTGCTCTGTGCGTATTCGCGCCAAAACGGTTACAAGTAAGTCAAAGATTATGACAGTCTCACAGAAATGAATACACATAAGAACCATATCACTGTAATATATCGATACATCGGAGTACCTATACATTAATAAAACCAAATGTGAATATTGTCACAAAAATATGTCTGTTACTTCGCAGAAAAGTAGTACCATATTACTGGTATCGAAAACTGGGGTTGGAGTGCCGTAATGGTCACGTAAATAAAAAACCATTACAAACTGTCGTGAGCGTTAGTTACATTTGAGATTGGTCGTGGTGAGTTGATTTTAGTCAACAATGCCTTTAAGGCGACAAAGATGCCATTATCAACAGCTCACTAGGTTTTAACGAGGTCGTGTAATAGAGCTGTGAGGAGCTGGATGCTCCTTCTGCGATATTGCGGAAAGGCGTCAGGAATCTAGCCACTGCACATAATTGCTGGCAGCGGTGGCTCGAGAATTTGTGGCTGCAAGAAGACCGGACTCTGAACGGCCACCTGGCACTACCGAAAGGGAAGACCATCGTGTTCGGCTTATGGCTCTGGTGCATCCTACTTCAACTGCAGCAATAACTTCAGCAACAGAGGGCTCCACAGTAAACATATCGGTTACTTCAAGGACAGTTTCGAGACAGATGCCGTGCAGCGTGCATTCCACTGACCCTAAACTACTGGCGTTTGCGACTTCAGTGGTATGAAGGGAGAGCTCAGTGGCAGGCAGGGTGGACGTCTGCTGTGTTTTCTGGTGAAAGCTGGTTCTGCATCGGTGGCAGTGATGGCCGTGTGTTGATTAGGACGAGGCCAGTTGAGGGCGTGCAGCCAACCTGTCTGGCATGCTTGGCACATTGGACCTACACCTAGAGTTATGGTCTGGGGTGCGATTTCGTATGGCAGCAGGAGCACTCTCGTGGTTATCTCACGCATTCTGACTGCAAATTTGTACGTCAGGCTGGTGATTCGCCCAGTTGTGCTGCCATTCATGAACATCATGCCAGAGGGTGTTTTCTAACAGGTTAACGCTCGACCACACACCGCTGTTATAGACCAATATGCTCGACACAGTGTCGACATGTTGCCTTGACTTGTTAGATCACCAGATCTGTCTCAAATTGAGCACATATGGGATATTATTGCACGATAACTCCTGTGACACCCACAGACAGCATGAACTGTTCCTGTGTTGCAACATTATTAACTATTCCTGTGTTGACCGACCAAGTGCAACAGGCACGCGCCTCCATCCCACAAACTGACATCCGGTACCTGTACAACACAATGCAGGCATGTTTGCATGGGTGCATTCAACATTCTGGCGGTTACACCGGTTAGCCGGCCGAAGTGGCCGTGCGGTTAAAGGCGCTGCAGTCTGGAACCGCAAGACCACTACGGTCGCAGGTTCGAATCCTGCCTCTGGCAAGGATGTTTGTGATGTCCTTAGGTTAGTTAGGTTTAACTAGTTCTAAGTTCTAGGGGACTAATGACCTCAGCAGTTGAGTCCCATAGTGCTCAGAGCCATTTGAACCATTTGGTTACACCGGTTATAAAGGTAGCACCATTTCACATTTGTAATGGAGTATCTCGCGCTTACATTAACCTGGGATCGTGCAATGTTTATCTCTTAAATACGTTACCTTCACAAACGTATTCCCTAAATTTCATTACTCTACATTAATTATTTTTTGGTGTCAAGTTTTTTTCCGTCAGTGTATATCGAGAACATTAGAGGTACATTACGCATCCTTGCCGTACAACCAATGCTACTTTTTTTTTCTTTTGAACATTGGCTGTCCTGTATAACGCACTGAGAACTAACTTAACTAGTTTTTAATTTATCGCATCCATCGCATATCAGGAACATACTCCGCACTGTTTTATCACTATTATTAGTCGACCCCCACTCTGTCAAACGTCTTTCGTAAATCTAGGAAGACTTGACCTACCCGATTAGCTGCACGTACTGCCAGCAATCTTTAATCCGTCGAGTTGTCACTCACAGCGACGACAGACCGCGCGGCTTCACCTCTCTGCCGGGTGTGCTGCACGGTCGATAACGAACCGCTGTGAGTCTGCCGCACTCAAATATTCTCAGAGGACGAAATGTCAAAAACGGGAAGCGAAAATGAGACATTAACGACATTTGTCGCCTAGACCGGACGGAAGCTGCCTTCACCGAAGAACTCGCTAGCGTAACGCGCATGTGAGCGGGGGATACGGAGAGTAAATGGGCAATCCGGTTAATTAGCGAGTGACGCAAAGTGGCGTGGCTAGGCGCGAGCCGGGCGCCGCGCGTCAATTATCGATGGCGACCGGCTCAATCACGCGTGATTAGCTGCGTCACCTCTCGGCTTCTTGCCTGCCTCTCCGTGGCCGTCGGGGCCTTCTCACTTACCGCCATTATTAATGAAACGCTTTTTGAAATGTTTCCCCCGAGGGGAGCCGGCTGAGCTTAAAAAAGCGGAATGTTATATTTAGTGTAAGAAATATTTTACGGACTGTAGTCGGAGCCAGTGGCCAGCGCCTCCTCCCTCTCCAAGTAGCTGCGACGGAACCCCGTGTTGATTTCGGCGACCGCGACAATTATTTTTTATTTCCGCGGTATAATGTAGCCTAATAGATCCTCCATAAACAAGCGCGGATTATTGCAGCCTCATTTATAAAAAAATAAAAACCAGTAATATCTGGTCGGCAACTGTTTAATTGCTATTCATGTGGAAAAGGAGACCAGTATTTCACGATATGCATATAATTGCGCGCCGGCCCCTGCGTGCGCAGTGTATGTGGATATTGTGCTTGTGGTCTAATTGGAAGCGGCGTTTATTTATTGAATCGCAAGTTTGGCAAGGCCCGAGCTCCAGATGAGCTGCACGCCGCCACTTCATTAGCCCCCCATTCCCTTAGCCCATACCCCACGCGGGTCTTTTTCCTCGGCACAATTACTGTGTAAAACCGAAGGCGATGTTGCGGTCGTAATGTAAAGCAGCAATTTCGTTAATCAGGGGCCGCTGGCTAGCGGCTCGATGCCTGATTCAACGCGCGTGCACACACTCTGCGGGTATCCGACGCAAATGCTCCCTGGGAATATTCTTCCTTCTCCTCATTAACCGATGTGTACGATAACTGACTGTTTTTTTTTTCTGTAATCAGTGGTCATCGAAGCCCAAGCTGTGGGAAAGCGTCGTCTTTAGCGCCCTCAGTCTCAGGATGACACGTGCGGACTGAACACCAAATAAATTATTTATTTAATTTATTTACGCATTTCAAACTTTTTCATTTTAAACACAATCACTAAATATCTTTATAATCTAACCGGTTTCGGCCATACACGGGACTCTGGGCAAGCTAATTCGTTTCAGGAAGGTTACTGTCCGCAACCCACTGCCTCACAGATGTTGCTTTATGGCAGGATGCATTGTAATGCTTATACAGATACTCATAGTTTCCGCACAGTTCGTTTACTATATACAATACACAATGCTGTAAAATATATTGAAATCCTTCCGAATTTGCATTTTCTTAAGTACAAAAATGGGACCACAACCTTACCACGGAAAATACCCCTGTATCGTAATAGAACCTCCTCCTTACTTCACTGTTCGCACTACACATCATGACAGGTAACGTTCCCCAGCCATTCACTAAACCTAACACTTCCATCTGATTGCCACAGGGTATAGCGTGATTCACCACTTCAGATCACTCGTTTCGCTTGGAACTTACTGTTAAAATGTGTGGTTTATGAAGAGCTGCTCGACAATTGTACCCCATTCCTTTTAACTCCCTATGCGCAGTCTCTGTGCTAGGTTGAATGCTGGCAGCTCTTCACAATCACATCACCAACAGTAGACTTGGGTGTATTTAGAAGGGTTGCAACGTCCCTTACGGATTTGTTACTAAGATGACATCCAATGAATAGTCCACGTTCACAGTCACTGTGCACTCGTGACTGAGCCATTTTACTGTTACTGCTTCTGTACTGACAACGCATTACTCCCCGCCTCCATTTATACTGGCGGGTCCAGGTCTCAGGACATCTACACTCGATTACGTTTTACATAGCGGTGTCCGGTTTATTTTGTTGAGGCAATGTTTGGCAAGGTTCAGAGAAAGTCTAATGTGAAGGAAAAGTTCACAGGTCCAGAGAAGAGCGAGAAATAATACGGGAAAGTTAACAAATGACATGGAAGAGGAAAACCAGAAATAGATGCCTATGAGGAATGCTGGAATAGCGTTGGCAATGTGACAGAAATACTGCTTCGCTGTTGGACTGACGGAATACAACTGGGATATGCCGAGAAGCAAGTAACGCTGACGTTGAAGGGAAAAGCTTTCATCTCGTCCTCATTGCATCGTGATGCCGATTAAAGGGTAATTTCTTCCAGAATCATGTGGCTAAAATGATGAATATATTTTGCAAACGCAATGCTAAGATACTGAACCTATCAGATCCTTTATTGGAGTTATTCAATGATAGGTATTTGGTAAATAAGAGAAAGTAATCAGATAACCAAATAATACACACATATATTACGCCTGCCTTCAGGGCTGACTTGAATTGTCTCTTGATTTCGCATTTTGAGCAGTGTTGAACTAAATCAAAGTAGGGTAGTTCTAGCTGTACTTAAAACAAGACTAGTTTTGTTCTGCTTTGAGTGGAATTATTTTTCTAAATTTTTGATATGCATGTAAGCAAGTGAGACATTTCTTTCAGTTTGCTCTTCCCAGTTTAGATTCTCATCAAAGATTATTCCGAGATCTTAAACTGTTTCTGAAAGAGTGACTAGATACTATCAAGAAGTACGAGAAGAATTGTGTGACAGAAGAGTTCGTTGGTCAACTTCTGGTATGGTATGAGGACCACCTACGGCTTCTTACAATTATCTTTATCATGATTTTGAATAAATATCGCCATTCATACTGGTACGCCAGACACATTAGAGCTGCCGTTTTGTTACAGCTGGAAATCCGCAGCATGTAAGTGATAGTTACAAGAATGTACGCTGATGAGCCAAAAGATTATGACCACCCACTTAATAGCTTGTTTGTCCGTCTTTGAAACGAAATACATCAATGATACTGCGTTTCAGGGATCCGACAGTTTGTTGGTCTGTTTGTGGAGGTAAGTGGGATCATATGTCTACGCACAGGTAATATAATTCGCGTAAATAACGGGCCGCTGATTTGCGTACGCGGTTATGGCGCCCGATAGCAACGCAGATGGTTTCATAGAATTTACATCAGTCGAATTTAATCGCTGGGACATCATCGTGAGTTCACTGTAATGCTCCTCTAATCAATGTAGCACAGTTTTGCTTCATAGACACGGACAGTAATACCGCTGAAAGATGACATCGCCGTCGGGGAAGACATCAAATATGAATCTCTAAGCACTGTCGGACTTAACATCTGAGGTCATCAGTCCCCTAGACTTAGAACTACTTAAACCTACCCACCATAAGGACATCACACACTTCCATGCCCGAGGCAGGATTCGAACCTGCGACCGCAGCAGCAGCGCGGTTCCGGATTGGAGCGCCGAGAACCGTACGGCCACACCGGCCGGCTTACCGTTAGTCTTCGTAGGTCATACAAAAATGCTGACGTATGGTCTCTTTTCTTTCCTCGCCGTAATGTCGTCGTATTTTATATATGTAGTGTCACTGACTGTGATGAGATTTTACGTATTATAATCTGTTTTTGTTGATATCGATCATTATGTTCAAAATAGTTTAAATGGCTCTGAGCACTATGGGACTTAACATCTGAGGTCATGAGTCCACTAGAACTACTTAAACCTAACTAACCTAAGGACATCACACACATCCATGCCCGAGGCAGGATTCGAACCTGCGACCGTAGCGGTCGCGCGGCTCCAGACTGAAGCGCCTAGAACCGCTCAGCCACAACGGCCGGCGATCATTATGTAAATCAACGTAAAACTGAGGATGAAACCCAATAACAGACCATAGCATTGCCCATTTCATTAACACTAAGCGACCACCTAGCGTGGTGAAGCAATCCTACAGACGAACGACTATCAACAACGTCGCTCGTCGTCATCACACGATGCACTACTATGAGGTTTGAGTGCATAGCACGTTATCAAGAACTGTTCGCAACTACCTCTCTTTTCTTATTGTGCTTCGCCAGGGAGCGGTTTTTCCTGAGGCGAAGGTTTCGCAATTTAAGTCGAAATCTCTGACTCCCACCGGTTGATCAGGAAGGGCGGGAACTTCAAATAAGTTATTCTAACTAACTAACATGGAAATACAAGTCCAAACTCGTAACAATGACTTCCGTACAAAATTTCATTCTCTTAGATGTTGAGACTGTTGCAAGGATAAAAAAGAAAACTGCAGCACATCTAAACTTCATCCTGACACAAATAAAGATAATTTACTTTCCGACTGCGTAGTCATGACCGCAGAGTCAGAGGAAATGCTTCCCTGAGTGACAAGTTAAGGAACAGGAACACACCATGTGAGAGTCCGTTCACTGTCCCTGGTCAAATTCCCGTCCCTTCTATATTTTCAGAGCCTTGCTCCTCGCTAACCAGCTGTACGTGGGTTAAACGACTGCGTTCTCCCATACCTCAGACTCGCTCATCGCCTTATACGGTGTTACAGGAGAGATCGCACTGGCCGTAAACTTCGATATACTCTTTAGTTCATTGCAACCGCTGATCAGTTTTGCTTCCGTGGCCGGAGATACCGCTATGCCAGACTGATCCTACGACTGATAAGTGAACATGTTAGTAGTGTCTGTTAAGCCCCAGATAAACTTCGACCAAACGGTTCAGTCTGCACTTCCATGCTAAACATTCCAGCCAGTCAAGAAGTCTGATCGCTCTTTCAATTGTTTTCTCGTCGTTCGATTCCATTTTCAATTATACATCGAGAGAAGTGATGTAGCGATCAAACCAGTGGAATCACGGTCTATAGCAGAGGCATATATCAAGATATAGTTTTTCATTTATCTCCCTATAGAGACTGATGTGATGCCTGTTGGTTTCTTTGCAAAAGACACGGTAATTTCCCTCCCTGTGTGCCCTAGTCTAATCTGGGTTGTACTGCGTCTCTAATGACCTCTTCATCGGTTGGCCATTAAGCCACAACATTCCCTCCTGTTAGAGAGACTTTGGTCAGGACGTGTCGTGACCAGAACTGTGAACTGGTTGGTTTTGGGGAAGGGGACCAAACAGCGAGGTCATCGGTCCCGTCGGGTTAGGGAAGGATGGAGAAGGAACCATCAGGGCATTTTCCTGAAGCGATTTACGGAAATCACGGAAAACCTAAATCAGGGTGGCCGGACGCGGGATTGAACCGTCGTCCTCCCGAATACGAGTCCAGTGTGCTAATCACTGCGCCACCTCGCTCGGTACAGTGAACTGTTCCTTCCTAATGGAGCATAGCGTCATCCAAGGCTCGCAAACATCGGACAGCAGCTACAGAACGCAGAGGAATCTAGCCTTAAGTGATTTCATCTGAACAATTCTATAGAATAATTTTTAAGTAAAAAACAGCATAAGTGATCAAAAAACTGCATAGGTGAGTGTGTATCACTAGTTACATTAGTAATACTAAAGACTTATTTGTTCTTACTTACTCAATTTGAGCCAGTTTGCTATTTAATTAACCTGTAGCATCTAGCCACATTCAGAAACACATCGTGTGTACCAGGTCCTTAAACTGAACAGTTCCACAACATTTCGATAAAAATCGTGCAAATGAATTACGGAACATGTAACTATAAGTAAAAATGTGACTGACTGACAAAATTAATAACTGGGCTTAGGGTCTTTGATATTGTGCGTGAATATAGGTGGAACTTACCAGGTTGCTAATCAAATAATTGTCCGCCAAACATAAAATTTTTGGTGCGCCACATTTGATAAACGACTTTACCATTTTTTACATTCACTATGAATTTGAGTTTTGCTAATGTTAATAATGATAACTAGAGCTAATTAATATTTCCTCAGTACAAAATTCAGTAGAAAATTATTGTAGTAAAGTATGTTTTCTGCTACATGACGATCACATAAATTTTAGCTTCTGTTCATTATACTCTCAGAACAAAAGATTATAGAAAAGGGAAAATTTATAAAAATGAAAGAGTCAATTTAACCTTTTACATGTTGTGGTACACCTTGGCATGTGCTGCCTCACACTGTGACTAACGTCTATCCTTCCACTTGTTCGACAGGCTACAGATGACGGCGAATCAGATTTATTACGCATCCTTCATCCATTTCAGCTTAGGAAACTTCACTGAGTGAGGTGGCGTGGTGTTAAAGCGTTTGATCTGATATTAGGGAGAATGGAGGGACGTTCACATTCCCATTTGGCCATTCAGATTTAAGTTCCCCGTGATTTCCTTAAACCTCCGTCCAAACAGAACTTGGAAGGCTCAACGGTACCGACCGACCGCCGTGGCAGCCTTCGTCGATAGGCGTCTTTGGATGTGGACGTGGAGGGGCATGTGATCAGCACACCTCTCTCCCACCAGCTAATTCTCAAACAAGTAGCTCCTCAATTGGCCCCGCTTGCAATAGCGATCGACAGATCCGGATGATCACCCATCCAAGTCCTATCCAAGCCCGACAGCGCTTAACTACGGTGATCTGACGGGAAGGCCGTTGGAATATCCTTAAAACTTTGAGACAAATGCCGTTTTGACAGTGAGAGCCTTGGTAAAATGCCTCGATGCGGTAAAGAGGACTCCTGCCACAATACGCTGACACAGCATTGCGCCACAGCACTCGCTGGGTGCTGCCGACTGCCTGCCCTTCGGTGCCTGCTGGTTACTGAAACTTGGGAAACTTCGACACGCAGCACATGTGGCAGTTGCGGCAGCAACACACAAATTTAGGCCTTCCTCGCCACCGTGCCACTGGGCATCCGCCAGGGCCAGATGCCACCCCAGTCAGACGCTGAACTGGGGTTCGCTGCCAGGTATTCACTTTCCCATCGCTCGCCAGGACTGGGGCAGGCTGGTAACAAGTGTTACAACTGGCCAGACCGTACCAGTCTTCCAGCCATAACTGTTTACAATGCAAGGACGCAATGCATCTCCGCTACGCAGGGCGCAGCAGCTGAAGGCGTTTCACGAAAATGCTCCGTCTTGGAGACGGCGGGTCGATGACCACCTTCCAGCGCCTACCAGATTTGGGCTTCAGCTACTAAAATGAACTGTTGGAAATTGATAAGGAGATTCTTCAGGTATGGGCTTCAGCTACTAAACTGAGCTGTTGGAAATTAAAAAAGAGATTCTAGTGCCACTGAATGGATTTTGACTCACCTCGAACCACCATCTTCCACCTGAGCACAATCGTATCCTCTACACTGTGATGTTTTCTTTGAAAAGGAGAGGTCATGGTCCATCCGCAACCAAGATTCCGCTCCAGTGATAAAGAAATGGCTGTTGATGGGACATTAATCCCTAATCTTCTGTCTATCATAACACAACCGTCAAAAACCGACCAGTACTAAATTCCAAGACGTGAGCATAGACCGACTTATCAGTCACGTGTCTGGATGCATTCATGCACTAGCTGGATAGCTTTTCTGATTTTCCTTCAGTAATTCTCAATGAATGAACTCTACCCATTTCAGACACAAAATTATCCAGATGGTATGTCAGAAAACTGGACTGAAGTTCCATCCACAGTGAGGAACCTGTACTCTTTCCAGAGATGTACGAGGGGCGTTCAGTAAGTAATGTAACACTTTTTCTATGAAAGCAAATTGGTTTTATTCACGATTCAAATAGACCATATTATTCCCCACTCTTCTGACTACAAAACTCTGTTTTTCAGTATGATCTCACCACTTTACTGGGAGGGCCTGTATACCCGCATCGTACCACTCTCCTGGTCGACGTCGGAGCCAACGTCTTGCTGCGTCAATATTCTTCCCATCCCCCAGCACTGCTTCACGCTGAGTGGATCCTTCATTGGGCCAAACACGTGGAAGTCGGAAGGTGCACATCCGGGGACTCCAGTGAAGGTTTTTGAGCTCCTCTCAGGTGCGCAGACATCTGTGAGCCCTTACGTTCGCATTTTTGTGGCGACGAACACACTGAAGTCGTTTCTTCAGTTTCCTGAGATTAGCACAATACACTTCGGAGTTGATCGGCGCACCATGAGGGAGGACATCAAAGAGAATAAGCCCTTCAGAGTCTCAGAAGACCGTCGCCACGGTTGAGGATGGGGCTTTGAACTTCTCCTTCGGAGGAGAGGTGGCGTGGCGCCACTACATGGATTGCCATTTTGCTTCCGGTTCAAAGTGATGAAACAATATTTTATCACCTGTGACGATGTTTGACAAAAAGTTGTCACGATCAGCCTCGTAACGCGCAAGTAATTCCGCACAGATGGTCCTTTGTTGCTCTTTATGGTCATTTGTTAGGCGGCGGGGAATCGAGCGGGAACTCACTCTTGAGGGCCCTAATTGGGAGACGAGTGTGCCATTACTACCAACAGAGTTCAGTTGAGCAGCGAGGTGTTGGATTGTGATGATTGTTATACGTCGATTACCTCGACCGAGAGTGTCCGCACGTTCCAATATCGCAGGAGTCACAGCGGTGTGCGGCCGTCCGGCACACTCGGGTTCGGACAGGTTTGCCCGACCTTGTTACGATTATGAAAGGTGCTTCAAGCAACGACTCACCGTGCTTTTGTTCACTGCCAGGTCTGCATAGACATTATGCAAGTGCTTATGAATATCTGCGATGTTAAGGTTTCCTGAAAAAAAAAAGCAAAAAACAGAGCCAACAACAACAGGTCTCTGCTTGGAACGCACCTCCCCGTTACAGACGTCATTTTGGAGGCTATAGCACTGCCATCTGTCAGAACTTCATGAAACCATAGGAGCTGAAGCGGCAATATTCCACGATGTCCCACAACAAAAATCGCATTTTTCAACCGAAATTGGCCTAAAAAAATATGTTGCGTTACTTATTGGACGACACTCGTATGAAGCATGTAAAGAAGTCTTAGCAGATGCCCAGTCCAGTCTTCTTACAAAGAAAGAGAATCAAAATAAATTAAAATTACGTTTCCAATCACAGATTCGTATTGCTTAAGTAATCACTAGCTCAGGGACAGTAGTTCCACAGGACTTTAAATCAATTGATTAAAAAATTCATGAACTCAATCAGTCAATTTACGCATTAAACCCAATTTTTCCCGGACAAATAAAATCACCGATGTTTCACCTAAGTGGAGGACCATGGAATAGTGAGCACGGAGTAGTTTTCATGTTCAGCAGTCAATTTGTTTCATAAATTTCACAAGACGGCTAAATTCAGTAGTCTGGGGCAATTATTTTCAGTTTCAAGTTTCTGCGACTATGACGTGTAAAGAGAGCAGCCACGCCTGCGTTCGGAGAACTGGTGTCACTACAGGATCACAAACCTGAGTGCCACCAGGCACCAGGGCAAGCTGTCACTCCCCACTCCCCCCCCCCCCCCCCCCGGCCGCAACGGAAACGGCCGCGCCATCACCGCCACCACCAGCAGTCATCTGCTTTGTCGCCCCAGTCAAGTTGGCTATGGGACCCTTTTTTATGAGCGGAGACACCTGCGTACAAGGTTACAGAATTACAGAGGAATGTTTTCGCAGCCCAATTTCCTTGTAACTCATGGTCGGCTTAAAAAAAATGGTTGAAAGGGCTCTGAGCACTATGGGACTTTACTTCTGAGGTCATCAGTCCCCTAGAAATTAGAACTACTTAAACCTAACTAACCTAAGGACATCAAACACACCCATGCCCGAGGCAGGATTCGAAGCTGCGACCGTAGCGGTCGCGCGGTTCCAGACTGTAGCGCCTAGAACCGCTCGGCCAGTCGGCTTCACTTCGTTATTAGCAGCACAGCGAAAGTTGGCGCATTTTCGTTATACGTGTGTGTGTAGATCCAGATTCAGCCAAGACATTTCGCGGTAAAATGTTCGTGGCAACTCCAGCCATGATCAAGACGCAAATACGCTAATTCTCTCCATGAGCATAACGATTTCATCGACGTTAAGGAGGTAAGCTTTGTCGCGCTGCCCTTGTCTATTATGTATTATGTGACTGCTGATGGCTAAGTACTTCTTTTCATGATTCTCGATTCCCAAAATTCATCTCAGTTTTTCCGATGATCACTCTGCCTAAGGACTAGCCCCTGTATCGTCTCTTGTTTGATTGGCGTTGTTTTTCATGTACATTTATCTTGTCTACAGCAAGTCGGTGGCTAGCCACGAGGCCCAGAATTGTGAGTTGGCTAAATCTCATTCTTTGTGACAAGACTGCCTCGTATTTACGTGTTTTATCACGAATATGAAATTCGCCGTCTGTTTCTGGTCTGTAGCTTCCCTGTTCTCTTCATTAATTAAATCATTTATATAGGAAACAGAATATCCCGCAGTAAATGATCAAGACGTCAATGATCAAGACTGACGTCTCTACGGTCAAAGGAACAGAAGATTAGCACCTGAGTTGTATCTGTCTGCTGATAGGGAAACGGTGACAGACAGTACACCTCATTTGTGTCGAGCTAAGCAACCAAAATACGGCATCTAGAAGTGGCAGCGCTCCTCGTATTTACGCTCAAGAAAGGGAAAGGAAAAGGAAGCTACACTGCACATTCATATGCTCTTATTCGAAAACACGTGTTCCCTGATAGCATCTACTCATGCAATATATGTAAATCCACATCTTGTCTAACTAATCACAGACGGTTTGAATGCATTTATCGTTCGTCTCACTGTAATATAGCATGGGCCCTTCGAAAATATGTTTGTCGTTCATGTACAATTACTCGTTTTATATGACGCATCGTAAATCGGAATAATGCAGGCACTGCAATATCGTATTTATCCGCCGACACGGCAAGTGACTTTCAAGTAAAATGTCTCCCCTGTACGGTAATGTACGTAGTGGACGTACGACTACAGGTTGCAGATACATGTTTGACGACATACGGAAGTGTGGGTGTGACGGGCGAGGTGTTCGAATAGCCAAATGGGTTTAGCTACTCTTCGTAATAAAAAAACTGAGTGAACGGATCAACGAAGAACCTGAACGGTTGTCATGGGACGGGTGTCAACGAATAATATAGATCAAAATGAGATTTTAAAAAAATGGTACGGCGACCGCTAGCGTAAGGTGGCAATCCGCGTTCGAGTCCCGGTCCTGCAAAAATTTTCGTTGTCGTCATTTCATTATACAGCTGATGACTGTCCACATTCGCAACTGCGAATATATTTCATAACGACTGTAATAGCCGCAGTGCCTGTCCCTCAAGAAATGCGTGCATCTCCGAAGGAAGTTTGCATAGTAAATCGGAATAACACAGGCAGTGCAATACCATATATTCTCAAGTAGGTCAGCGGTGTAGCAGAAACCCTGTATTTTGTTTTCTCCTAAGCCACTTCAGATGAAATGCTGCATTCGCTTTTTCCCAAAAGGGTAACAGCCGAAACCTTCCACCATTCATGTCGACTGGACTGATTTCTGCTATGTTGTTACCTCAGTATTCAGCAGATATTGTATCTTGAAAAATTAAGATCACAGGTGATTATGTCACTGGCTGAACAGTGTCAACAACAACTTTCAGAATATCCGAATTTCGAATACAACATTATGTTTCGTATAAGAAAGGCATTGGAAGAAAACTGCAGTCTCAAACGTAAACAATACTCGACACATTTCATTCTGTGAAACTGAGGTACACCGCAGAGAGCATTGTGCATCCAAAACATCTAAGTTCATGTGGAATCGAATACACGTATTCCTGATATGTGATTGGTGCTATAAGATATCGAATCCTTGCGCAAGCCGTGAGCGTCTAAGCCTCCCAAGCATCTGTGAGAATAACAAATTTACTATCTATGTCATCCCATTTTCAGTAGGCTGGGTGAAAGCTGTAAAGTTTCGTTCAACGGGCACGGCCAGCTAGCGACAGTTACCGTCGCCAAAAATGTGAGAACTTTGTCTGGTAGTTCAAATGGTTCTGAGCACTATGCGACTTAACTTCTGAGGTCATCAGTCGCCTAGAACTTAGAACAAATTAAACCTAACTAACCTAAGGACATCACACACATCCATGCCCGAGGCAGGATTCGAACCTGCGACCGTAGCGGTCACGCGGTTCCAGACTGAAGCGCCTTTAACCGCACGGCCACACCGGCCGGCTTGTCTGGTAGGCCAAGACTCCTGATGTCGACAAGTAGCTGAGCCTGACACAAAGTGGATGTAATGGTTTTCAGGAGGAGTGAGACGCGAGATTTGCTCGTCAAAACTGCCAAAGTACATCAGCTAGGTAATGTTCAAGGTGGCGAAATTAGCTAATTACCAAAGAAACAAAGTGTTGATTCTCTCGGTTTTCAAACCGCTTAATGTCGAAGTTGGAACTCGAGCTTTTGAAGATATTAGCCATTTTTTTTGTCAGGAACTAACTGGCAGCTGGGACCGATGTGTGAAACACTCATCGGAGAAGATGGGAATATCTTGGGAAGCTAGAGTTTCAAATCAGACGCGAGGCAACAAGCTAACAGGGGAAGTACCCTAGTTAGAACGGCTAAAACCCATTGGAAATTCGTTTAAAATGTAATGTTGTACCTGCTCGAATAGCTATCACCGTCATTCATCTGTAAAACTGTGTGTGCAGCCGTTAGCACAGTCTGAAGTTCAGCGTACTAGCCCCACTGCGCCGTAAATGGACAGACAGTACGAGCGTGACTTGCAGTGTACGATGGTGAAGTGCACATACTGACGTCAGACATGAGAAGGCAACAGCCAAGCTTGTGAACCTGCTGGGCGGAAAGGTACGTCGAACTAGGATGTAACAGGAGTGAAAGATGAGCCGTTTGCATCCCTATTATCTGAAATCACAGTGCAAAAATACTTCGACAACTTACAAGAAGTACACACTGACACGTTGGATAGGAATGGTGATTTTGAGTCTGACGGCGGAGAAGAAACTGCAGATGGGTAAGAGAGTACCCAACTGATATGGAACGTCCTCGACAGCAAATGAAGCAACTGCAAGTCAACGTCAATACGCACTTTCGCCCCAAGCATATCAGGACCCAGCGTGCTACAGTGTATTGATGACCAAACTTTTGACAATATTTATGACGATTATTTTAATCGCGGCTACCATTCTTACAGAAAACGTATAAAAAGTTATAGCTACATCCGTTCGAAATCCAATTGTTTGATAATTTTACATTACGTGACGCGCAAAAGTCAAGCCCCAGGTCACTTCAATGGAAAGAAAATATCAAAATTGAAGGCTCTAAAAGAATCTGTTTGGCAAAGCCAGAGACTATGGATGAACAGTCCGCTATTGGCACATTGAAGTGTGGGCTTTGAAAGCTGCTGGGGCACTTAGTCTGGACAAATGTAAAGCTTCTTTGCGTTTCGTCAGTGGCTTCAAATGAGAGTTTAACGTTTCGAGCGGGCATATCACTTCCGTCATGACGGATTGAAGAAGACCATACTATTAGAAAGAGAATAGAAACATATATGCTAATATAAACATGTTCATTAAAGACAAAAACATTGTTGAGGCACACGTGTGAAATATTGACCAGAGCCATTTTTTTATGAACTGCCGTCTTTTTCAACACTGTCACACAGAGGTGAAAAATCAACAGTTGGTATGGTACAATCTGTTCATAGTGCCACACATAATTAGAGAATAGATGTGGCTGTGTCGATGGATGGTAGATTAGCGAACAAGCTTTACATTTGTTTACGGGAAACACATGGGACGTTTGGTCCGTAGGTTGCAAAGAAACTAGCAGCATTGCGTCTACGAAACATCCATAGTGAAGCAAGTGAAAGTGAAAAAAATACCAAAGTACATATGAAAAGCTTTCTCAGCTCGCTCCCTTGTGAACATGTTGATGAGAATGGACTATTACTTTGGGATTCATGCTTAGGGCACAAAGACTACAGAATGATAGAAGAACGGTTTCTCAACTAGAATATTACGTTACAGACACTGCCACCAAAGAGAAATAATTAGTGGTAACCTCTGGACGTATATTTCTTTAGATAATACTAACTCTGCTGCAGACGTCTTGTTGATTTTGTGCGCTTGCAAATCGACAAACCACAGGTCACATTACATGTTCGATATTTCATCGCCCGCCTTCCCTCTGTTTCTAATACCAGCTTTATGCACCGAGGTGTAGATCTATGTTAACACATGCGTGACAAAGGTACAGATACGATGTTGATGTTACTGTCGCATCATTTGATAGTGTGGTCACTGTGGATTTTTATACTGGACTGTTTCAATGTAGATACACCGAAAACAATGTCGTATGTCCACATGTTGCCCTTGTCAAGTGTGTATACTGTTCAATTTCACTGTGTTTTAATCAGTTCACTGAACCTCCACATTTGCACTTTGATAACGTATAAAGGAAGAACCTTCCACAACGCAGCATCTACTAGTTTGGAAAATAGGGACAGGTACGTACTGCATCTGTTAATATATTATGTTGCTCATAACAAATGTCATGTAGCCTTTTTCCAGACAATACCTTATTTACGTCTTTTGTGGATTTGCTGGTCGTAATTGTGTGCTACATGGTATTATTTCATTAGCGACTTGTCCTTTTATAGTGTTTGAGTTTGTTGTCATTCATACATCGATTGTAAACAACTATGGACTTTTACAGATAAATAACTCTGATGGGTGGTAGAACAGGTACAGCTTCGTATTGAAAACGCATTTTTACTCGGTTTGAACCGTTCGAGCTGGCGTACATACTTTCTAAGTGATCTTTATACATGGACGCGACCGAGAAAATCCAGTGAAACAAAGTGGTTGTTTCAAGTACAAACAAACTCACGCTGGACAATAACTTCTTTCAAGAAATTCAAAGCAATAACTATAAAATACTACACAGGTCTTCTGAACCAGCTGTCTAAAAACTTGTGAGAAGAGGACTGAAGGAAAAGGACGCTGCGCGATCCCGCGAACACCGTTTACTGATGGCAAAACTGACGGATTTGTAATCTAAATTCTTATGGCGTTCTCTTTCATCATCAAATTTGTAATCTTGTGTCTTACAACTACTCTCATACCTGAAAAAACAGCCGGCCGCGGTGGTCTAGCGGTTCTAGGCGCTCAGTCCGGAACCGCGCGACTGCTACGGTCGCAGGTTCGAATCCTGCCTCGGGCATAGATGTGTGTGATGTCCTTAGGTTAGTTACGTTTAAGTAGTTCTAGGTTATAGGGGACTGATGACCACAGATGTTAAGTCCCATAGTGCTCAGAGCCATTTGATCCATTTTTGAACCTGAAAAAACTGTGACAAGGAAGAAACAATAAGCATTACGTTGATGTTCGGGAAAGTGCACTTTAGATTCACGCATATTTGCCATTAATTGTTTACAATGACCCAGATATATTAAACGTTTAGACTGAAGCGCCAAATAAACTGGTATAGGCACGCGTATTCAAATACAGAGAGATGTAAACAGGCAGAATATGGTGCTGCGGTCGACAACGCCTATATAACACAGCAAGTGTCTGGCGTAGTTGTTAGATCGATTACTGCTGCTACAATGGCTGGTTATCAAGATTTAAGTGAATTTCAACGTGGTGTTATAGTGGGCGCACGAGCGATGGGCCGCAGCATTTCCGAGGTGCCGATGAATTGGGGATTTTCCCGTACGACCATTTCACAAGTGTACCGTGAATACCAGGAATCCGGTAAAACATTGAAACTTCCCCTTTGAAAATGAAGAATGACAGTGCTGCAAAAACTCTTACGTTATTTGATTTTCAAACAGCTGAGCAAAACTGAACGTACTCAGACATTTCTCTCTTTACTTATTCTGATCATCACTAAACTGATACACAATATTTTAGTGCAACGCAGTCTGACTTTCAATAATCCCTACAGAAGAATGACCCTGACTAACAATAAACTATACCTTTCATGAATAACTTAGAAAAATCTTCGTTATTCGAACTACTGCAATACAGCGAGCGCCAATACTGCCAGCCAAATAAAAGATCCTAATTACTGAAGGGAGTAACTACTGATAGGCATATAGTTATCAAATGAAAGATTTTGATAGAGAACAAACAATGTATTTACCTTAATAATATTCAAAAGTTATAATATATATATATATATATATATATATATATATATATATATATATACTACTGGCCATTAAAATTGCTACACCAAGAAAAAATGCAGATGATAGACAGGTATTCAGTGGACAAATATATTATACTAGAACTGACATGTGATTACATTTTCACGCAATCTGGGTGCATAGATCCTGAGAAATCAGTACCCAGAACAACCACCTCTGGCCATAATAACGGCCTTGATACGCCTGGGTGAGTCAAAGAGAGCTTGAATGGCGTGTACAGGTACAGCTGCCCATGCAGCTTCAACACGATACCACAGTTCATCAAGAGTAGTGACTGGCGTATTGTGACGAGCCAGTTACTCGGCCACCATTGACCAGACGTTTTCAGTTGGTGAGAGATCTGGAGAATGTGCTGGCCAGGGCAGCAGTCGAACATTTTCTGTATCCAGAAAGGCCCGTACAGGACCTGCAACATCCGGTCGTGCATTATCCTGCTGAAATGTAGGGTTTCGCAGGGATCGAATGAAGGGTAGAGCCACGGGTCGTAACACATCTGAAATGTAACGTCCACTGTTCAAAGTGGCGTCAATGCGAACAAGAGGTGACCGAGACGTGTAACCAATGGCACCCCATACCATCACGCTGGGTTATACGCCAGTATGGCGATGACGAATACACGATTCCAATGTGCGTTCACCGCGATGTCGCCAAACACGGATGCGACCATCATGATGCTGTAAACAGAACCTGGATTCATCCGAAAAAATGACGTTTTGCCATTCGTGGACCCAGGTTCGTCGTTGAATACACCATCGCAGGCGCTCCTGTCTGTGATGCAGTGTCAAGGGTAACCGCAACCATGGACCCCGAGCTGATAGTCCATGCTACTGCAAACGCCGTCGAACTGTTCGTGCAGATGGTTGTTGTCTTGCAAACGTCCCCATCTGTTGACTCAGGGATCGAGACGTGGCTGCACGATCCGTTACAGCCATGCGGACAAGATGCCTGTCATCTCGTCTGCTAGTGATACGAGGCCGTTGGGATCGAGCACGTCGTTCCGTTATTACCCTCCTGAACCCACCGATTCCACATTCTGCTAACAGTCACTGGATCTCGTCCAACGCGAGCAGCAATGTCGCGATACGATAAACCGCTATCGCGTTAGGCTACAATCCGACCTTTATCAAAGCCGGAAACGTGATGGTATGCATTTCTCCCCCTTACACAAGGCTTCACAACAACTTTTCACCAGGCAACGCCGGTCAACTGCTATTTGTGTATGAGAAATCGGTTGGAAACTTTCCTCATGCCAGCACGTTGTAGGTGTCGCCACCGGCGCGAACCCTGTGTGAATGCTCTGAAAAGCTAATCATTTGCATATCACAGCATCTTCTTCCCGTCGGTTAAATTTCGCGTCTGTAGCACGTCATCTTCGTGGTGTAGCAATTTTAATGGCCAGTAGTGTATATATATACAGGGTGAGTCACCTAACGTTACCGCTGGATACATTTCGTAAACCACATCAAATACTGACGAACCGATTCCACAGACCGAACGTGAGGAGAGGGGCTAGTGTAATTGTTTAATACAAACCATACAAAAATGCACGGAAGTATGTTTTTTAACGCAAACCTAGGTTTTTTTAATGGAACCACGTTAGTTTTGTTAGCACATCTGAACATATAAACAAATACGTTATCAGTGCCGTTTGTTGCATTGTACAATGTTAATTACATCCGGAGATATTGTAACCTAAAGTTGACGCTTGAAACCTCCGACGTTCAGTTGCGTGTTGTAACAAACACGGGCCACGGTCGACGAGCAGCATCTGCAGGGACATGTTTACGATGACGACCGTGTTTACGAGTGTGGCTGTAGTGCACTGTTGTGGTTTGGTCTAGCTGTCGCAGTGTCCGCATGTAGCGCTTGCTGCTATTGTTATTCTGCATTCGTTCAAATGGCTCTGAGCACTATGGGACTTAACATCTATGGTCATCAGAACCCTAGAACTTAGAACTACTTAAACCTAACTAACCTAAGGACATCACACAATGCAATTCTGTCAATGGGCATTAACAGAGAATGCGTTGCAGTTCTACCTGTTTACCGATGAAGCGGGTTTCGCAAACCACGGGGCAGTGAATCTACGGAACATGCATTACTGGTCCGTGGACAACCCTCGCTGGCTCAGACAGGTAGAGCGACAGCGACCGTGGACTGTAAATCGCGACCACCTCATTGGTCCTCACTTCATTGCAGGGGCCCAAACAGCAGCAACATACATCGCGTTTCTACAGAATGATCTGCCAACGTTGCTCGAAAATGTCCCACTTGAAACGCGTCGACGTATGTGGTATCAGCATGATGGTGCACCTGCACATTCCGCAATTAACACTAGTCTGACCCTTGACAGGATGTTCGACGGGCGTTTCATAGGACGTGGAGGACGCATAAATTGGCCAGCCCGTTCTCCTCCCGTTCTCCCGTTCTCCTTATCTTACACCTCTGGACTTCTTTCTGTGGGGTACGTTAAAGGAGAATGTGTACCGTGAGTGCCTACAACCCCAGAGGATATGAAACAGCGTATTGTGGCAGCCTGCGGCGACATTACACCAGATATACTGCGGCGTGTACGACATTCATTACGCCAGAGATTGCAATTGTGAGCAGCAAATGATGGCCACCACATTCAACATCTATTGGCCTCGCATGTCGGGACACACTCTATTCCACTCCGTAATCGGAAACAGAAACCACGTGTGCACGTGTACCTCACCCCTCATGGTAATGTACATGTGCGTCAGTGAAAAAGACCAATAAAAAGGTGTTAGCATGTGGACGTAATGTGCTGTTCCAGTCTCTTCTGTACCTAAGGTCCATCACCGTTCCCTTTGGATCCCTACTTAATTCGGTGCTCTCCGATACACACGATCGAACAGCGGAGGAGTGGCACTCAAGCGGTAATGTTAGGTGACTCACCATATATATATATATATATATATATATATATATCGTCCGTTCTCAAAACTCTGGCATCTCTCTCCCCACATCCACCACTGCTGGCGGCTCACCTCCAACTGCCCAACGCTACGCGCTGTTCACATCCGACAGCCCAACACTACATAAGCGAATATCCCAAAAATGAGTCCAACCAGCCACAGACTGCACACAGTGCAGTCAGCGATTTTCATACAGAGCACTACGTGGCGTTACCAACATAAAGACCTAAACAGCCTACTTACAACATCAAATCTCCAACATCTCTGCGGCCGGAAAAAGATCCCGCAAGAACGGGTCCAACGACGACTGAAGAGAATCGTTTAACGTGACAGAAGTGCAACCCTTCCGCAAACTGCTGCAGATTTCAGTGCTGGGTCATCAATAAGTGTCAGCGTGCGAACCATTCAACGAAACATCATCAATATGGGAGCTACTTAGGGGTTTGTAATATGTTTATAGGATCATCATTGGAAGCCGATCTGCAGGAGTCTGCTAGTTCAGCTTCTTAAGCATCTCTGTAACACTTTCCCATGGGTCAGACAAACCTGTAACCATTCGTGCTGCCCTTCTCTGAGTACGTTCATATCCTCTGTTAGTCCTATTTGGCACAGGTTCTACACGTTTAAGCAATATTCTAGAATGGGTCACATGAGTGATTCGTAAGCGGTCTCCTTTGTAGACTGATTGCACTTCCCCGGTGAATAGTGAACAGTTTCGATTCCATGCTTTCGGAGCCGAAGGCCCACTCGTGTACCCTTGATGACTGCACGACACAAAGCTTTACTCCCCGCCTGGGCCCGTCACTAGACTCTTTATAATTGGAAACATGTTGCCTGGTCGGACGAGTCTCGTTTCCAATTGTATCGTGCGGATTTACGTGTACGGGTATAGGGACAACCTAATGAATGTATGGACCCTTCATGTCAGCAGGGTACTGCTCAAGCTGGTGGAGGCTCTGTAATGGTGTGGGGCGTGTGCAGTTTGAGTGATATGGGACCCCTGATATACGACTCTGACAGGTGACACGTATGTAAGCATCCTGTCTGATCATTTACATCCATTCATGTCCATTGTACATTCCGACGGACTTGGGCAATTCCAGCAGGACAGTGCGACACCCAACACGTCCGGAACTACTACAGTGTGGCTCCAGGAACACTCTTCTGAGTTTAAACACTTCCGCTGTCCACCAAACTCACCAGACATGAACGTTATTGAGCATATCTCGGATGCATCGCAACGTGCTGTCGACGAAAGCTCTTGACCCCCTCGTTCTCTAACGGATTTATGGACAGCCCTACAGGATTCATGGTGTCAGTTCCCTTCAGCACTACTTCAGACATTAGTCGAGTCCATGCCATGTCGTGTTGCGGCACTTTTGCGTGCTCGCGAGGGCCCTATAAGATATTAGCCAGGTGTACCAGTTTCTTTGGCTCTTCAGTGTATATCTCTGTATATACTGTTCGGTCCTACTCTCTCTACACAAAAACATGTGTATAAGAGGTAATGTAAAAAGGTGTCCACCCGTATGTGTTGCCTCCCTGATATAAGTGCAGTAACACGATCTATATTTCTTTATTTTTCTAGTCACAGTGGAAAACATATGTAGAGCACGAAACATATCCCGTACTTAGGGATAAAAAAGTTGTAGCGGAGGCAAGGATGGTGTTACTCAATGAATATAAAGCAACTGTCAGTGCTAGCATATCGAAATGACTATAAAAGAAAAGCATTAATACTCAGCTAACTTTGAAGCGTGTAAGAGTTTCATACGAATTGTAGGTGCGGTTCGAGTCAGTGACTTTCAATAGAGATAGTGGTCTTTGCTGTAATTCCATTAAGTGTACCAATGCCAATACTTGCGTTTTTTTCACAAATCATTAAACAAGATTTGCTGGAATGCCGAATTTTACTGTGATTCTATTCAGACACATTGCACTAAATTATTTATGACATGACGCCAATCGACATTTGTTCTGAAGGGACATCAAGAAGAAAACGGAAAAATGAGTTTCATCCTCCTAGACCTGACCCAACGATTTGCAAGCCTGAGAGTGAGCAACCAAAGTGAAGTTCCATGAGCCACGATTACAGCAACGTGAGTCAACCTTTGGAAAACGAAGGTAATGACGGTATAGATCACGAGAGACTTCTCAACAGTGCACAGAGTATGTGATTAGGCACAGCAGATGGTGAAGTCTCTAAGCTTCAAAAGTACGACTAGGGTCTCCACTTAGAACGCTTACTAAGGAGCGGAAACAATAAGTATTACGTTGTTGTTGGGGTAAGTGTTCCTAAGCTTCACGATTAGTTGCCATTCATTGTTTACAATAACCTGATATATTGCAAATATTGTTACGTTTGCAGAAAGTCGTCTTCAGTGTCCAAAAATTGAATACCATTCAGATATGAATTCCGTTCTTTGTTTTCCGTCCACCGGTAGTGAAACCTGTCCAGCGGAAACGTACACAACGTGGCGTAATTACAAGAGAATAAAGATTCCGCAAGTAATAAATATAGTTGTATCGGGCGGAGGACGGCACGGCTACACTTCCATACTTCATGGTGTACTGGAATGGCCTTTCAGACGGCCGCTGACCGCTCCTTATCCGCTGCAATAATCCATCACGTGGAGACACGCTGCCTATCTGCGACGCCAGTATTATTTTAGCTACAGGTATCAATACAGCAATATATAACGCGCGACATCTATAAATAGCGCCAGCTGTTGACAGTCCCATTCACTGCAGTCAAAGAACGCAAATAATCCGTTTTCTCGACACATGGTCAGATACAAGCCTTTTGTCCCTGAAACGACGTAGCTTGTTTAGTTACGGTCAGTATTTTCGCTTCTCTCACGGGCCCTATGTTCTAATCTCTTTTCGCACGTTTCTTTGCACCACTGTTTTCTATATCTTTTGTGTGATTATGTGATGAAGCTGACGTATAGAATGCTTATTTCTTTCACATTACGTAACCTTTTATTTCCCACCTTCGACACGGTTGTTATAATTTCACAGATTAGTTCCCATTTTCATTCTGATATGTCTTCCTTAAATACCTTTATAAATTATTGTGATGTAAGCATAATTTATTTTCAGAGTAAGTACTGGACTACAAAAACAAAGGTCCTCTAAGGTATTCAGAAACGACAAAACTGTGTACGGAAAGGCTACAGCTTTAGAAACTTGTTACGAAGTGCAGAAAGTCTTGCAGATCACCACTGAATGGTGCAAAGATTGGCAGTTGATCATAAACACAAACAGAAGTATTGTGGCTGTTGTGGTTGTCAGTCACGCTAGTCTATCGTGTGCAAACCTCTTCATCTCTTCATAACTACTACAACGCTCATCAAGTTGAACGTCCTTACTGTAGCCAAAGCTTCCTACTCCTTTACAATTTTTACATTACCAAGCTGACAATTCCTTGATGCCTAAAGTTGTGTCCTACCAATCGATCGTTTTTTTCTAGTCGAGTTGTGATATAAATTGCTTTTCTTTTCAGCTCGGTTCACTTCATCCTGCTTGATTATCCGATCCACCAATCTAATCTTCAGCATTCTCCTGTAGCGCCACAAATCATAAGCTACTCTTCTCGTCTCAACTCATCATCGTTCACATTTCACTTCCGTACAAAGCTACATTTCAGATGAATACCTTAAGAAAAGACGTCCTAATTTTTAAATTTATATTAGAAGTTAACATACATACCTTCCCCAGGTATTCCTTTGTTCCTAATGCTCGTCTGTATTTCTATTTCTCTATACTTCGACCATCGTCAGTTACTTGGCTGCCAAAATAACAAAACTCGTCTACTACTTTCAGCATCTCGTTTCCTAATTTAATTCCCTCAACTTTGAATGATTTCATTCCCTTACCCATGTCATTGACTTTTGTTGATGTTCATCTTATAACCCATTTTAAAAACGCTATACATTCCATTCAGCTGCACTTCCAACTCCTACAATGTCAGCTCCACTACTCAAAATTTTTAATTCTTCATCCTGAAATTTAGTTCCCTTTTCAGATGTCTCCTTAGATTCCTTAGCAGTTTGCTCAATGTAAAGACTGAACAACATCGGGGATGTGCTGCAACACCGTCTCACTCCTTTCTAAGCTACCGTTCCCCTTTCATGCTCTTGAGCTCTAATAGCTGCAGTCTGATTTCTGTGCGAGTTTCATCCCTACTACTTTCAAAATTTCAAATAGCGAATTTCAGTCAACATTATCAAAATGGCTCTGAGCGCTATGCGACTTAACTTCTGAGGTCATCAGTCGCCCAGAACTTGGAACTAATTAAACCTAACTAACCTAAAGACATCACACACATCCATGCCCGAGGCAGGATTCGAACCTGCGACCGGAGCGGTCGCTGGGCTCCAGACTGTAGCGCCTAGAACCGTACGGCCACACCGGCCGGCTACTGGCTTCAACATTATCAAAACATATTTGTAAACCTACAAATGCTATAAACATACGTAGGCGCGCAGTCCGGAACCGTGCGACTGCTACGGTCGCAGGTTCGAATCCTGCCTCGGGCATGGATGTGTGTGATGTCCTTAGGTTAGTTAGGTTTAAGTAGTTCTAAGTTCTAGGGGACTGATGACCACAGCAGTTGAGTCCCATAGTCCTCAGAGCCATTTTTTTTATAAACATACGTTTCTTTTTCCTCAGTCTGTGTCTAACATATGTAGTAATGTCAGTACTGCCTTGTTCTCTGGGAACAAAACTGATATTACCCGTGGTCGATTTCTACCAGTTTTCATATTCTTCTGTAAATAATTCATGTCTTTTGCTGCCATGAGTTAATAAACAGACTGTTCGGTCATAATTCGCGAAAACAGAAGAAACGATCCGACATGACCGGACTAACTGGCCAAACAGCGCGGTCACATTCCCACCGAGCGCTGCGGCGAGTGGGGCTGAGGGGTGACGAGGAAGAGGACGCTGGAGACCGCAACTGGATGCTTCTAGAGCTGGATAGTCGCCAAGTGGTTTGCTGAGAGTAGTAATTGCATTAAATTAGATATACGTTCTGCATTAGGAGTTAAATAGCATCTACGCATTTGTCCAAAAAAGAAAAAAATGCACAAGTCACTCGTTCAATGGCAAATGTCTCACTTTTCGTATCGTTTAAAGGCCAAGTATAGGGCTTAATAATCCATTATAAGCTGAAAAATCATTTATTGGAACTCCATTACAACACCAGCCACAAAGACGATACAATGCACTTGTTTCCTGACGCACGATGATGAATGCTGGCTGAAATTAAGGCGGCCATTGAAGTGTTAGGTAGGGTGCTGATAAATTCCATTATTGTTGTCATCACATATTATTTGAATTCTTTAAGTGTCTTAATGCTAGTGAAGAATAATTTGGGAATCGACATGGTGGAAAAAACTGATGCTATCAAACAGAAGTTAATTCTATGGAAAAATCAGAATCAGATTCATGACACGAAACATTTGACTTAACTCAAGGGAATCAATACATTTCAGTAATTGAAACATTTCATCATGAGTTCTCAAATAAATTACAAGACACAGCATGACCTAAAATGGATTTCGATTTATTTGTCAGATCAGTTTGCTTTTCTCTGCTAATGCACCTCATTACTTCTGACTTGAGGTGACAGATGTATAGTGGAGCACCCAACTCAATGATTCGTTTGTCGAATCAAGGAATTTAGAAGACTTTTATAAAGTTTTACCAGAAGAGCAATATACTCTATTAAACAGACAAGACGCTAAAGTTATTTCAATGTTTAGTTCAACAATGTATGTGAATGCTTTTTCTTCTCTCATGAAATTCACAAAATCCCACCAATGTTCCGGTTTAATGGATTCTAATATGCATAACTCCATGTGTTTGACTGTATCACAAACCGCAGTTCCAGAATTATTATATATTCTAAAATCGAAATGGGTGCAAATTTATAAACATCACAACGTAATGTTAAACGCCTGTATGTACTGTTTTCTGTAGTTCTGCTCACTTTATTAGCACCACATAATGTATTTTTAAATCTAGTAATGAACGTAATTGCTTTGGGAAAAAATAAAAAGTTGGAAATAGATGCACATGATGAATGCTTATACAAGTATGTTGTAGTACTCGTCTCTTACAAGAAACTGCAGTGTTTTGTAAACACGTCTTCCTAAGTTTCATGCGTGTGTAACCTTCAGAATATAGCCATCTCACTCACAGCTGCTCGGAAAAGCGCAGTGGTGGGGGAAGCCGGAGCGCTCAACAGACTCGACTGCGCTCGCGAAGCGTGAGCGCGCTCCTAGAGCGCAAATGTTATCCAGGCCTGGACTAAGCGAACATCTATCAATAACTGGAATCAGTACAAACTTCTACTATCAGGAGCTTGTGTCTGTAGGGATTTAAAGCGAAACAATCATGAAACTGTATTCTTGAGGACAGAATGCAGTTGCCTCAGACTAATTAGGAGGGCGATCCTCGATGGGATTGTTTAGTTAGCTCCAGGGTGCCACAGAAATTTGTATTGAACTACAGTGTGAGACGTTAAAAGAAAGAAGTAGGACAGCCTTATACAGAAATTCCAAGAGCTCACTTTACAGAACGAAAGAAGAAAGGTATTAGTACTTCCAAAATATACATCAAGTAATGACCACTATGATGAAATTAGAAAAATTCTGTCTCATTCAGATGGTTATTTGCCAACATGTGCACCAGCTGTGAATGGTGTAGGAAAGAGGGGACAGGGACTGCTACACTTTGTACCCTCAGTCACACATTGTATAGTGGCTTGTGGAGTACAGATACAGATGTAGATCCCGTGACAAAATTTTTCTTTGCTGAGGATCAGGCTCCGCATTAAGCTGTAGGTCACCCTCTATAACGACTGGTATACCTGTCACATGTCAACTAGACCGGAAAGTCGCAGACTTCAGCACGCCACTTGCGGGATTCGGGGACGAGCGCCGTTCAGGGGTTAACTACTAGGACTGGGTTGCTGGCCAGCCTGGATGTGATTCTTAGACGGTTTCCCACATCCGAATAGATGAATACTGGGCTGTTAGTCATGTCCCGCCTTAGAACATTTTCTCAAACAAATAGGGTACACAATTTCACAATTTCTTCCTATGTGGGAAGGGATGGCGACAGGAAGAGCATCCCGCCAT
This sequence comes from Schistocerca nitens, assembly GCF_023898315.1. Classification (NCBI taxonomy): domain Eukaryota; kingdom Metazoa; phylum Arthropoda; class Insecta; order Orthoptera; family Acrididae; genus Schistocerca; species Schistocerca nitens. The sequence continues at coordinate 916,009,434 of NC_064616.1, forward strand.
CCTCTACCACCAACACTGTCCAATCCAAAATAACATGCCGACCTCCTGAAGATACGGGATAAGGCCAGCAAAGAAAGAAGATACCTTCCACAAGTCTGAGGAAGGCTACGTCATAAGCAGAGCACTGCGGTGTTCAAACAAAAAGTTTATGACAGCATATGGTTCAAATGGCTCTGAGCACTATGCGACTTAACTGCTGAGGTCATCAGTCGCCTAGAAGTTAGAACTAATTAAACCTAACTAACCTAAGGACATCACACACATCCATGCCCGAGGCAGGATTCGAACCTGCGACCGTAGCGGTCGCTCGGTTCCAGACTAGCGCCCAGAACCGCACGGCCACTCCGGCCGGCCACAGCATACGCCTCCAAAAGCTCTGCACTGAGAATAAAAAAAAATCTTTGTTTCATCCTACATCCACCTGTACATATACGTCTATACTAGACAAGCCACAGTACGGTGCGAGGAGGGTGAAGCGGGGGTTACTACAACAGGCCCCACTATCATTTCCCCCGTTCCCTGCTGTATTTAGAAATGGTGCGTTGGGAGGACAATTGTATATAAATCTCCACATGAGCTCTAGAATGTTTGATATCAAATCATTTTATGAGACGTGCGTGGGAGGAGGTGATATGCTCCCGGATTCATCTGCTGTTGCTACAATTAGTTTTAAGTGGTTCCATTTTAGAGCACTCCGAACTGTTATTCCTAGGTACATCACGGTTGTTATTGTTTCCAGTGATTTGACGCAAGTGGCGTAATCGAACACCAATGGATCAATTGGTGCAATGTAACTGAGGGGGGGGGGGGGAGGGGGGAAATATGACTTTGGCGCGAATTGTGCCCTCCGCTATACACCGCTTGGTGACCAGCGGAGTATATATGTAGATACATATTGAGTAGGTGGTCATAATCCTTTGGCTCATCAGTGTACATTCTTGTAACTATCATTTACATGCTGCGGACTTCCAGGCGTAACGAAACGTATTTCGTTCCAAAGACGGAAAAACAAGGTATTAAGCAGGAGGTCATGATATTTTGGCTCATAAGCGTATATAAATTCAATACATTCGCCGTTTCTTTACTGGAAGTGACACACGGTGATCCTAAAATAGTTCAATCGCCTTACAAAGAAATAAATATTATACAATACTCAAAAAAAAAATCGTCAGTCTTGTGAAACCCTGTAAATGTCTCCCACTGCGAAGCGTAAGTTTGAAATTTGGCTCAAAGGTGCCTACGACCTTCCTCTTAATGGTGCAAACGCGTGGCGCCTTGCGACGTCAGCTTTCGGGATTTGTGACATTTCAACCAGCAAGGTGTTGAAACCTGTGAAAGAGGAGGCCACAGCTCAGAAATTCGTGTGAGGTGTAAGGAAGGTTAATGATGTCGCATTGGCACCAAATTTCACCGCAACTCTGCCAAACGTGCACGTGTAATGTAATTGGAGATCATCACACCTCCTCTCACCCACATTTCATCCCTTCTTTTGACGCATTTGAGATGGAAGTCACAACCGTGGCATCCAATATTGTAATCACGCGATTTTCTTATGGGTAGCCGAGGAAAACATTTAAGACACACCGTCACTCAGAATCGACACGAAAAGTCCCCAGCAGGTGGCATAAAGGGCGCCAATGAAAGCACCCCTTCCCTTGGGGCGTTGATTCCCAAAAATTTAGCGGTCGATAGCGACAGTTCACAACGGGATGAGCAACAGTACGACGTTTTTGACAACGTCGACACTACCGACAACCCTCGGAAGATTCAACGCTATTCTAAGGATATGATGGGGCTGCAACCTCGTTGAATGTGATCTGACCCCTTTTGAGTGTAGCGCGAACGCAATTTTTTTGCTGTGGTATACAGGTTGGAAGCGCTTGGCACCATTCAAAACCATTCGACGGAATTTGAACATGGTCTGAAGCAGCAGGAGGTGTTTACGCTTTATCTGTCCTCCTGTGGAGAGGTCTAGGATGGGGTGGAGGGGTAGGGGGGGAGGCAATGTTTTCATGTGTGTGAATGAAACGGCAAAAGGTCTCTGATACCCCACAATTCGGTAACAGCCTCAGTGCCACTCACGCACCTTTGATGAGGACGTTAAAAGTGTGCCTAACAGAGACTTTGCCACAATTTCCGCCGGATGGCGATTCGCAGCTGCTCTAGCGCCTGAGGGCAGGTGAACCCCCCTAAGGAGTGCCGAAGGGGTTTTTATTCACGCAAATGCCAACGTTGCACCCATCCGTGAATATGCCGTAGGAGGGCGCGAAACTGGATGGTTGAAAAAACATACACACCCGTCGCTGCTTCGGATCACGTTCAAATTTCGTCAAATGGTTTCGAACGGTCTCTAGTCGTTCCATTCTGTATACCAGAGCAAAAAATTGCTGTCGTACTACATTCCAAAGGGGTCAGATCACGTTCAATGGGGTTGCAGCCACATGACGTCCTTGTAGTAGGGTTGAACTGTCCGGGGGTTGTCCACTGTGTCAAACGTCGTCAAGAACGTCGTACTGTTGCTCATCACACAGCGAACTGTTGCTTTCGACCGCGAAATGTGTGTGAATCGACGACCAAAGGGAAGGGGTGGTTTCACTAACACGCTTCATCCCACGTCTTGAGGGCTCTTCGTGTTGATTCTGAGCGGCGGTGTGTCTGAAATGTTCCCCCGGCTTCCCATAAGTGATTTCAGATCTGGGTGTTGCGGTTGTGACCTCCACCCCAGAGGCGTCAGGAGAAAGAGTGTAATGTGGTTAAGAGGAGCTGTGACGACCGTCCAATCCTGTGACACGTCTACGATGGCGTTGGGCAGAAGTACTGGCAAAATTTGGTGACAATGCGACAACATTAACCCCCTTACAAAATGGCTCTGAGCACTATGGGACTCAACTGCTGAGGTTATTAGTCCCCTAGAACTTAGAACTAGTTAAACCTAACTAACCTAAGGACATCACAAACATCCATGCCCGAGGCAGGATTCGAACCTGCGACCGTAGCGGTCTTGCGGTTCCAGACTGCAGCGCCTTTAACCGCACGGCCACTTCGGCCGGCTAACCCCCTTACACCTCACATGAATTCCTGAGCTGTGGCCTTCTGTTTCGCAGGTTTCAACACGTTGCCGTTTGAAGTGTCGCCGAGCCCGAGGGTGACATGATGACGCAAGGCTCAGTCTTTTGAACCACTGCACAGGAAGGTTCTAGCCACCTTTAAACCATATACGAAACTTATGTTTCGTAATGGGAGACAGTTACAGGATTTCGAAAAGTGGCTACTTTTTTGTATATTGTAGTTTATCTTCCTATCGACAGAGTAATTACTAGAGGCTGAGCACAAGCTCCGTTAGAGAATAAGGAATAAATGTTTAGTAGCCTCTTCGAAAACCATACTGTCGTTCTCTTGGACTGATTGAGGAAAACGACGGAGAACCTAAACCAGGTTGACTGGACGTGAATTCGCAGCCTGAATTAACTTTCACACGTTATTACCCAGTAAATAGGTTAAGTCATCGACAATATGGGAAATAATTAATTTATATATTTTTAATTTCTACTATTCCATCCATTTGTGGAGATATTAACGAAGTGAGCTGCATTATCTTGTGGAGGGATTATGTGCACCGGGTAAGCGTTTAGGTCGTTTTTTTAACAGACCTGTCAATATCGCCGTCCACATCCAGCCAGTTCTGTCCCACAGCAAGTACTACCGGTATCCAGATGACCTCCAGTTATACACTCCTGGAAATGGAAAAAGAACACATTGACACCGGTGTGTCAGACCCACCATACTTGCTCCGGACACTGCGAGAGGGCTGTACAAGCAATGATCACACGCACGGCACAGCGGACACACCAGGAACCGCGGTGTTGGCCGTCGAATGGCGCTAGCTGCGCAGCATTTGTGCACCGCCGCCGTCAGTATCAGCCAGTTTGCCGTGGCATACGGCGCTCCACCGCAGTCTTTAACACTGGTAGCATGCCGCGACAGCGTGGACGTGAACCGTATGTGCAGTTGACGGACTTTGGGCGAGGGCGTATAGTGGGCATGCGGGAGGCCGGGTGGACGTACCGCCGAATTGCTCAACACGTGGGGCGTGAGGTCTCCACAGTACATCGATGTTGTCGCCAGTGGTCGGCGGAAGGTGCACGTGCCCGTCGACCTGGGACCGGACCGCAGCGACGCACGGATGCACGCCAAGACCGTAGGATCCTACGCAGTGCCGTAGGGGACCGCACCGCCACTTCCCAGCAAATTAGGGACACTGTTGCTGCTCCTGGGGTATCGGCGAGGACCATTCGCAACCGTCTCCATGAAGCTGGGCTACGGTCCCGCACACCGTTAGGCCGTCTTCCGCTCACGCCCCAACATCGTGCAGCCCGCCTCCAGTGGTGTCGCGACAGGCGTGAATGGAGGGACGAATGGAGACGTGTCGTCTTCAGCGATGAGAGTCGCTTCTGCCTTGGTGCCAATGATGGTCGTATGCGTGTTTGGCGCCGTGCAGGTGAGCGCCACAATCAGGACTGCATACGACCGAGGCACACAGGGCCAACACCCGGCATCATGGTGTGGGGAGCGATCTCCTACACTGGCCGTACACCACTGGTGATCGTCGAGGGGACACTGAATAGTGCACGGTACATCCAAACCGTCATCGAACCCATCGTTCTACCATTCCTAGACCGGCAATGGAACTTGCTGTTCCAACAAGACAATGCACGTCCGCATGTATCCCGTGCCACCCAACGTGCTCTAGAAGGTGTAAGTCAACTACCCTGGCCAGCAAGATCTCCGGATCTGTCCCCCATTGAGCATGTTTGGGACTGGATGAAGCGTCGTCTCACGCGGTCTGCACGTCCAGCACGAACGCTGGTCCAACTGAGGCGCCAGGTGGAAATGGCATGGCAAGCCGTTCCACAGGACTACATCCAGCATCTCTACGATCGTCTCCATGGGAGAATAGCAGCCTGCATTGCTGCGAAAGGTGGATATACACTGTATTAGTGCCGACATTGTGCATGCTCTGTCGCCTGTGTCTATGTGCCTGTGGTTCTGTCAGTGTGATCATGTGATGTATCTGACCCCAGGAATGTGTCAATAAAGTTTCCCCTTCCTGGGACAATGAATTCACGGTGTTCTTATTTCAATTTCCAGGAGTGTATTTCAATGCAAAACAATTCACTTGATGACGTCTATCGAAAATGACAGTCTTGACCTGTATGGACTATCGAAATGGACACACAATGTAGTGCTAAATCACAATCCAACGACACCCAAGCAGTACTGTTTGGTAATTCTATGCTCACTCGACAGAAATTTCGAGAATCCCCCCTATCTTTAATCCTAAAAGGGATACATATTAATCTCCCAGTGAAGATTTGAGGAGCGATAACAGATCAAAATCGAAACTAGGTTGAATACACATCAATAAATCAGATAAATCCTAAGTTTTAAATATTCCACTTACTTCGAAACTACTAATCAGATTGTGAAGCACAGTTGAATGAGACTCTCTGAGATCTAAGATACGACCAGTACAAATTACTAAAGGTCTAATTTAAAAAAAAATAAAAAAATAAACGACAATAACAACTTTACACGCATATGTATGTGACTCACATAGGTGTGACAAGAGACTATATGTTGTCTAGTAAAGCCTTTCTTACAATTCAGATGGATTAAGAGAGAGTTACAATCTCTTACGCGGTTTCTGAAATATTTTTAGTGAATCCCTCATTTGGATCACCCTGTATGACATAATTTGACAGAAACGTAGACGGGTATGTTCTTTTGCTTGCCTTTAGACTTATCTTCTGTCTCATTAGCAACGCACTTAAAATTTTAACACTCAATTCATGTTTATAATGAACTGTAACATTCCTGCAACTTGAGATCGCTGAACATGCTTTTCTGGCACAGAGTTTTCTGCTATATCAAGCGGTTCAGCGATATCACACAAACACGCACGCGTTTGACGAAGTTTGTGACGCCGTTTACTTTGCAACAACGTTTGTACATACCGCTAACACCCGACGTTAAAAGCGACGTTCCTGTACTTGTTATTCCTGCCTATCAAAGGAATATCAGATACAGCACATTAAAAAAGGACCTTAACACGTGATTACGTAAATGGTACTTACTGTTTGCTTTAAAGCCTTCCCAGAATGTTCTGTTTGTTACATTCATTGAGCAAACTCTGTCCTGCTTTCACATTTCGTGCCCGTCCAGTGTTGTTATTTTTTTTTCTTTTTTGCGTTAAACTGCTTGCTTACTAAGGCTACTGTTGCTAACTGGTGACCAGTACATATTTACTCAGAAAATGAGAAGCATGTGAACCGAAAATTGTAACTATTTACGCGCTCAGTCACAGGTGAAAACGTAAAGGAACCCATGAATAGGTCCTTTGTTGGTTTCTGGAAGTCATTTACGTGAATGCTGCAATAGTTGAGAGTTCCCAATAAACCAGTCCAATATACGAATGTAATTCTCGACGAAACACCCAGGCGTTTTGTCCTCTTGTAAGATAAAAAACAAGGTAATTCGCAGAGACGATATCACTGAGGTTCTCATCTGACCGGAATGATTTTGATCTTCCGTGGTTCCTGTAAATCAGTTACGAAGAAATCTAATGCGGCATTTTGGAACAACTTACTACATTAAGAACTTCGAGTTCAACAAGTTTGATACTGACCGGTACAAACAGACCTTACCTAATAGATGGTGTCAATACAGAGACAAGTATTAATGATCATGATGTCCTCATAGTAACAATGGTTACTAAAGTTAAGAAATTAGATATTTTTGCTAGAAAGAGCAGATTAGAAGTTTCTAGCATCCCACTTAGACAATGAATGGATATTACTTAGTTCCAGTATGATGGAAGTAGAGGAACTATGGGCAAAGTCTAAACGGTTTTCAAATCGGACTCTGGAGAAATATGTGCCGAGTAAGTGAATTCAGGACGGAAAGGACCCACCATGGTTTAATAACAAACTTCGTATAGTTGCACTCTCGGTTCAAATGAGAACGCGCAAACGAAGACAGGCAAAAGTTTGTAGAGATTCGTCCGTCTCTAAGAAGATGGATGCGCGAACCATACAACAACTACTACCATCGTCACACCTTAGTAAAAGATCTAGCTGAGAACCCGAGAAAATTCTGGTCCTACGGAAAATCGCTAAGCGGCTCAGAGGCTTCTATCCAGTCGCTCATTGACCACTCTGGCGTGGGAACGATAGCAAAAGAAAGGCTGCAGTTTTAAATTTCGCGTTTAAGAAATCGTTCACACAGGAGGATCGTACAAACATATCATTGTTTGAACATTGCGCAGACTCCACTATGGAGGACATAGCAATAGGCATGCATGGCGTGGACAAACAACTGGAAGAATTGAAAACAAATAAGTCACTAGGTCCAGATAGAGTCCCTCTTCGATTTTACTAAGAGTACTCCGCAGCATTGGCCCCTTACTTAGCTTGCATTTATCGCGTAACGTCCCAAGCAACGGAAAAAAGGCGCAGGTGACTCCCGTATGTAAGAAAAGTAAAAGAACTGATCCGCAAAATTACAGACCTATATCCTTAACATTGGTTTACTGCAGAATTCTTCAACATATTCTCGGCTCCAATATAATAAATTTCCTTGAAATGAAAAAGCCTCTGTCCACAAATCAGCAAGGCTTTGGATAGCATCACTCGTGCAACACTCTGATAGCCCTTTTCTCACGTGATATCGTGCGAACTATGGATGAAGTGCAACAGGCAGATTCTATATTCCAATATATCCGGAAAGCGTTTAACACGGCGCCCCACTAGAGACTGTTAACGAAGGTACGAGCATACGAAATAGGATCCCAGACGTGTGAGCGGCTCCACGGCGCGTGTTCATAAGAGACAAGGTTATCGTCAGGAGTGCCCCACAGCGGTTTCAAGGACCACTCTTATTCTCCATTTACATGAATGATATGACGGGCATGGTGAGGAGCAATCTCCGACTATTTCCTGATGGTGCTGTGGTGTACGGGAAGAGGTCGTCGTTGAGTGACTGTAGGGCAAGATGACGTAGACAAAATTACTAGTTAGTGTGATGAATGGCAGCTAGCTTTAATTTCAGAAAAATGAACGTGAGTAAGAAAAAACGATCTTGTAATGTTCGAATGCAGGAGACAGTCACATCGATAAATTATCTATAATAACTTTTCAAAGCGATATAAAATGGAACGCTCATGTAAGGACTGTAATGCGGAAAGCTAATAGTCGACTTCGGTTTATTAACAGAGCTTTAGGAAAGTGTGGTTCTTCTGTAAAGGAGATCGCATACAGAACACTAGTGCGACCTATTCTTGGGTACTGCTGGAGTGTTTGGGATCTCTACCAGATCGTATCATACGAAGATATCGAGGAAATTCAGAGGCAGGCTGCTAGATTTTTTACCGGTAGATTTGATCAACACTCACGTGTAACGGAGATGCTTTGGAAACTAAACAGGGAATCACTGGAGAGAAGGCGGCGTACTTTTTGAGGAACGCTACTGACAATATTCAAAGAACCGGCATTTCAAGCTGACTGCAGAAAGATTCTACTGTCGCCAATGTACATTTGGCCTAAGGATCACGAACGTAAGATAAGAGATATTAGGGCACATAGATAGCCGTTTTTCCCTCTCTCTGTTTGCGAATGGAACGGGAAAGTAAATGTCTAGTAGTGCTACAACGTACCCTCCGCCACGTACCGTGTGGTGGCTTACGTGCAGAGTATCTGTGTAGATGTAGACCAGACATCGCGCTCTAGCCTTTCTTTTGATGACGTCGTTACCAATGAGACATACCTCACTGACAAAAAGCCTTAAGTGCTTAGGAGAGGATGAAGAGAAATGACACTCCCAACGTTGATAGCTGATGTAGTTTTATTTCAATGATAACAGAATGAAGTTAAATGGACACCGTAACCGGCAGTAAGAGCGCACAACTTATTCCTCGTCAGCAGGATGTTACACCTCTTTGGGTCTGGACGCATGCAGTGACTCGGTTGAAAGGATGTCCTTCTGAGATACGTTGACTCACAACTGATGCAAATGAAATCGATATCTTGGATACTGGCACTGGAATGACGTTGACAACCAAGCTCTTTCCACACTTGTTGTATAGGTGGCAGGTCGGAGGATATCACTGGACGAGGGATTACATTAAAAAGGTAGTCCATAAAATCAAGTGCCCTGTTGAATGTCGGTACAAGGCTACTTCCTCACGAGAGGTAATTCATGAGGACACAGGAATTCCGTGCCCTACTGGTGGGCCTTTATGACTCCCTGAACAAGTGCCAGCTCGCCTACATTCATGTCCGACGGTTCCGAACACAATACCGCTACGGGATTAACAACTCTGGTGTGCGTCTCCAAAACGTTGGTAGAATATATACTCTAACATCGGCGCTGCTATACTCACAGACGACGATCATCCTCATTAATGAAGAACCGAGATCTTCATTTAAACGACGCGACGCTCTTGTGAGCACTCCATTCTTCCTATGTACAGCACCACTCCGATGATAGCCGTTTGTGTTATCATGTTAACGGTAGTCTACTCCAAAGACCGCTATTCAGCAGCTCAGTTTATGCTAACCAGTGGTGTGGAACGAAACGGGGTGTTTTCCTGAGTCCATTGCTCATGGCCAGATGCTAGACGGAACAGCTAGAGGGCTACGGGGTGCTTCTTGCACAATAGCACAATCATCCCTTAGTGTGGTTAGATTCGGTTGACAAGTATCTCATGTGCCAGTTCATTGCAACATTGCAGCACAGTTTCATTCTAACACCCAGTGTGCACGGATATTCGACAAGCCGGCCACACGTAGATCTACAATTACATCTATTAAAAAACCGTAGCAACTTTCTTTCTTTCGCTTACGCCATAGTCCCGCATCGATCGCAGGGTCGGCGTGGCTACAACGGATTTGGCAATGTTAGTTTTAGGGATGGCCGGATGCCCTTCCTGCAGCCACCCCGTACCCCCCAGGACAGAATCAGTGTATCCCAACTGTCTGCGCCTAGTGTAAATCGTGAAATAGTGCGGACATGTTTCAAATGTGTAACTGAGGCGGAACGTGTGGACCATCCCGGTATTCACCTAGCGGGATGTGGAAAACCGCCGAAAAAGCACATCGTTAATCCGCCGGGCGGATTCGATCCCAGGCCGGCGCGCCTACCCGAGTCCAGGAAGCAGCGCGTTAGCGCTCTCGGCTACCCCTACCAACTGCCCAGAATTTAATGTCACATGGGCAAGCAGTATGCTTCCTCACCTCCCCCCGCTTTTTTAATGCGTTTACCAGTCGCCTTCTTGTCTGTCTTTCATGTCGAGTACTAATTTTGGAACTGATTTTAAACTAAAACTTCCTGGCAGATTAAAACTGTGTGCCGGACCGAGACGGGCACGTGCTCTACAAAATGAGCTACCCAAACACGACTCACAAGCCCTCCTCAACATTTTACTTCCGCCAATACCTCGTCTCTTACCTTCCAAACTTCACAGATACTCTCCTGCGAACTTGCAGGAAGTGCACTCCTGGAAGAAAAGATTTTGTGGAGACATTCTGGAAACACCTCAGACTGCGGCTAAGCTACGACTCAGCGATATCCTTTCTTCCAGGATTGCTAGTCCCATAACTTTCACAGGAGAACCTCTGTGAAGTTTGGAAGGTTGGGGACGAGATACTGACGGAGGTAAATTTATGAGGACGGATTGTGAGATGCACTTGAGTACCTCAGCTGCAAGATCACTTCCTCTTGAAAGGCAAAGGTCCCGATTTCGAGTCTCGATCGAGCGCACAGTTTTAATCTGCCAGGAAATTTCATATCAGCGCACAGTCCGTTGTAGAGTGAAAATTTCATTGTGAATTTTAAACAAACTTCCTGAGAGGCTACAAGCTTGAAATTTTAAACATTGCTCACAAGTGGATGATAATTCAATAACACTCGCTTTCTTTTCAATCTGTTTGAAGGGGGTGGGTGTGGGAGTGGAAAAGCTTGATAACACCTGGCATCTCAGCTGCCCTGCAGGACAAGATGATTGTGTTGGTAGTATTGGAATTCGTTCTAAGTGGTACGCAAACTGACAGACATTGGACATTGCTGAGCAGAGAGAGAGAGAGAGGGGGGGGGGGGGTGAGGAGATGGACAGGCAGAGGGTATGAGAAGAGGTGTGTAATATACACTGACGTGACGAAAGTCATGGGATACCTCCTAACACCGTGTCGGACCTAATTTTTCTCGGCATAGCGCAACAACTCAACGTGGCATTGACTCAACAAGCTGTTGGAAGTCCGCTGCAGAAGTAATGAGTCATGCTACCTCCACAGCCGTCCTTAATTGCTTAAGTGTTGCCGATGCAGGATGTTGTGCACGAATAGACCTCTCGATTACGTCCCATAAATATTCGATGGGATTCATGACGAGCGATCTGCGTGGCCAGATCATTCGCTCGAATTCTCCAGCATATCCTTCAAACCACAACTGTGGCCTGGTGACATGGTCATTGTCATCCATAATACGAAGTACATGAAAGGCTGTAAATGGTGTCCAACTAGCCGAACAGAGCCATTGCAATAAATAATAGCTTCAGTTTGATGAGAGGACCAGTCCAGTACATGTAAACATAGCCCACACCATGTGCTCAAATGTGTGTGAATTCCTAAGGGACCAAACTGCTAAGTTCATCGGCCCCTAGACTTACACACTCCTTAACGAAACATAAACTAACTTCTGCCAACAACAACACACACACCCATGCCCGAGGGAGGACTCGAACCTCCGGCGGTTCAAATGTCTCTGAGCACTATGGGACTTAACATCTCAGGTCATCAGTCCCCTAGAACTTAGAACTACTTAAACCTAACTAAGCCGGCCGGAGTGGCCGTGCGGTTCTAGGCGCTACAGTCTGGAGCCGAGCGACCGCTACGGTCGCAGGTTCCAATCCTGCCTCGGGCATGGATGTGTGTGATGCCCTTAGGTTAGTTAGGTTTAATTAGTTATAAGTTCTAGGCGACTGATGACCTCAGAAGTTAAATCGCATAGTACTCAGAGCCATTTGAACCATTTTTTGAACCTAACTAACCTAAGGACTCACACAAATCCATGCCCGAGGCAGGATTCGAACCTGCGACCGTAGCGGTCGCGCGGTTGCAGACTGAAGCGCCTAGAACCGCTCGACCACCAGCGGCCGGCGAACCTCCGGCGGGAGGAGCCGCGCAACCCGTGACATGACGCCTCAAACCACCCGTCCACTCCGCGCGGCTACCAGCTTGCATAGGTGCCTTGCTGACAAATTGTGTCTGTTGGTTCGTATGTTCTGAACACTATTATCAGCTCTTACCAAATAAAATTGGGACTCATCTCACCAGGCCCGTCGTCTAGGGTCCAACAGATATCGTCACGAACCCAGGAGAGGCGCTGCAGGCGATAGGCACTCTCGTCGGCCGTCTGCTACATATACCATAACCCATAACCCCAAATTTCGCCGCACTATGCTAACAGACATGTTCGTTGTACGTCCCACATTAATTTCTGCAGTTATTTTACGCATTGTTGCTTGTGTGTTAGCACTGACAACAACACTATGGTGGCCGAGCGTTTCTAGGCGCCACAGTCTGGAACCGCACGACCGCTGCGGTCGCAGGTTCGAATCCTGCCTCGGGCATGGATGTGTGTGATGTCCTTAGGTTAGTTCGGTTTAAGTAGTTCTAAGTTCTAGGGGACTGATGACCTCAGATGTTAAGTCCCATAGTGCTCAGAACCATTTGAACCATTTTTGAACAACACTATACAAACGGCGGCGCTCTCGGACGTTACATGAAGGTCGTCGGCCACTGCGTTGTCCGTGGTGAGAGGTAATACCTGAAATTTTGTATTCTCGGCAAGCTCTTGATGATGTGGATTTCGGAATACTGAATTCCCTTAAGATTTACGAAATGGAATGTCCCATGCGTCTAGCTCCTACTACCAGTCCGCGTTCAGTCTGTAATTCCTGTCGTGCGACCATAATCACGTCGGAAACATTTTCACACGAATCACCTGAGTACAAATGACAGCTCAGCCAATGCACTGTCCTTTCATACCTTGTATACGCCATACTACCACCATTTCCATATTTGCATATCGCATGACTTTTGTCACCTCAGTGTACTTTTCCTGAGGGTTCTCCTTATGAATCTCAGCCTGGCATATGTCTTTCCTACATTTAGTTTTATGTGGTCATCCCAGATATCTGATGACTGTGACTACTTCCATCAGTCAATGGTCGCAAGAATTGTTTATTAGCTAAACCGGTTTCCATACTTAAGTCATTGTCGGTAGAGGGCTCTAGTAGGGGCGTTGAGGAGATGCTCATATCTACTACGTTCTAACGAAGCCTTCGGCTAAGAAATAATAGGAACTATTGGACAGGACTTACGTGTCGCAGCTGTGTGTGAATATTGACTGATTACCTCTGTAGCGGCGAGTCTTCCCGTCTATTTATGAGCAATACATTGTAGTTCTTAGTGGCTGGATAGCTCAGTAGGAAAAGGGCAGTGCCAACGAAGGGTAAGGTTCCGGAATTGAGTCCTTATCTCTGCATTAAACTAGTCTTCGAATTGAAAACAACAACAACAACAACAACAACTGGTATTTAGTTTTAATCGGCGAGGAAGTTTCACAGAGCAGATACGGTATACTCGCTTGTATTGTGCAAGAAAGGATAAGGAAATCAGCTCTTATTAACTGTAACTTTTACCATTTCTGTGAAGCGACAGATTTATATCGGCACCTAAGTATCCACAGAAAGTCGTGCCTACCACTAGCCTCTTCTTCCGTCGCTGTCTTCGTCAATGCGCTGTTTAGATCGGCGTATGTTCAGTGTGCTACGGAGATAAAGAACTGACAGAGTCGAAGAGCCGCGCAGAGTATTAAATGAGCCCAGATTCTGGAGTTCGGAACAACGTTACTGAGGTTAGGTTAAGTTGGGTTAGTGTTGTTTAACGTCCCGTCGACAACGAGGTCATTAGAGACGGAGCGCAAGCTCGGGTTAGGGAAGGATGGGGAAGGAAATCGGCCGTGCCCTTTCAAAGGAACCATCCCGGCATTCGCCTGAAACGATTTAGGGAAATCACGGAAAACCTAAATCAGGATGGCTGGAGACGGGATTGAACCGTCGTCCTCCCGAATGCGAGTCCAGTGTGCTAACCACTGCGCCACCTCGCTCGGTCAACGTTACTGATAAAGCTGGAGTAATAGCTACCACGAAAACCACGGTAGTAGAAACAACGTTCGACGGAGTAGAAACCAATTCCAGCATTATTCTGGAGATACCATGGCAGAGTTAGTCTATGGATCTCAATATTTTGGAAATATATCATTAGGAGATACCATCATATGCGAGGAATCACAAAATACAAACACGTGTTTGTTGTAGTAAAATAGCTGCAAATGTGACATTTGCGAGTAGAACAAGAAGGCAAAATGACCAGCTAATGGTACATAGTAACCTACGCCATGCCAGTTCTTTGCTGGGTATTTTTGTTGATGTACGGAAAATTGATCTGAGGTAGATTGGGAATGTGTGGTTCATATTCAGAACTAAGAAACGTACCTACAATATTACGGATAGAAGGCTAGTGGTAGGCAGCGAAATTGGAAATTAATGACGGGACACAGGTGCTGTAATAATTTGCAGTTACACAGAAATTGGAAAAAGTACGCTTCATACGAGTGGATCTTGGTCAAAGTTAGCTGAGCATATCGGTCTGTGGGGCTGTTTACGAGCGAGCGAACTCGCGAAAACATTGGTCTTTCGCTTCCGGCGGCTGTTGTGGCGGCGCGGCGTGGCGCGGACGCCGGGGCGGCTCGGCATCTGTGTGCGGGCGGCGCGGCCGCGTCGTGTTTTATATGCTGTATCGCCGGGCCGGCCGCGGCGCCTGCAGCGCGCGCATGCGCAACACACAACAACAAAACAGGCGTCACAACAAGCAGCAGGCAGCAGGCAGTGGGCCAAGGTCGGCGCGCGCCGCCAGCCGGGACTACCCCACGGCCCCGGTCGTTGCCGCCCACGCCTCCCGCATCTTTCGCTGCGCTGCCGGCCCCGCTGTACACAACACAACAAATGCTGTCCCAGTCGCCGTCGACGTAGGACTTCGTACCGAGACTTGTTTCTTTTTTTTGCGTTAACTGGTAGTTCTGACACGCATCCAGTTCCCCTTCGGAATATGGGGCTGCGAATATTAATTACAAATTACCCACGTGGCCTGGTTACTTATTTTTCCCAATATTAGATGAGGTAATGAGATGACACAACGTTTATTTGGCAAGTATGCAACACTCCATAAATATTTGAATTTAGATTCTCACATTCATAACTTCGGTGCAGTTATTTAACTTTTTTGAGATTATTTCATCCTAAGATGCAGTTCAAAATCTTACATGTGCATCTACATCTACGGGGTGAACTCCCGTTACAAACCTATAGGACTTGTAGAGCGGAGTGAGTACACACTATTTTGAATACGAACCCATGTCCGGAAACTTACCATTTCCGTGCTACGGCCGTTTGAAAACATGTTTATTAGATAGGTATGCAGCAGGGTAGTCACGGTAGGGAGTAGTTATGTCGGACCGGCTGATGTCATTTGACGACTGTCCTACCTCTCTGACCTGGTTCTAGCCTTATTCACGTCTCTGTGACTGTTAGAGTATCATTGTTGAGTACGCGTCTGCCGAAAAGTTATCAAATGTGTGTGAATTCCTAAGGGACCAAACTGCTGAGGTCATCGGTCCCTAGACTTACACACTACTTTAACTAACTTACGCTTAGGACAACACACACACACACACACACACACACACACACACACACACACACACCCATGCCCGAGGGAGGACTCGAACCTCGGGCGGGAGGGACCGCCCGATGCGTGATATGGCGCCTCCAACCGCGCGGCCACTCCGCGACGTCTGCCGAATAAAATGGTTCAAATGGCTCTGAGCACTATGGGACTGAACATCTGAGGTCATCAGTCCCCTAGAACTTAGAACTACTTATACCTAACCAACCTAAGGACATCACACACATCCATGCCCGAGGCAGGATTCGAACCTGCGACCGTAGCAGTCGCCCGGTTCCAGACTGAAGCGCCTAGAACCGTCGGCCACCGCGGCCGGCTCTGCCGAATACACCGACATGATCCTTCTGAATGGCGAAGCCCATGGTAATGAAATAGCTGCTCGTCGCCTTTATCAAGATCGTTCTCCACGACGTCCGACTCCATCGGATAAGCTTTTCGCCACAACTGCGCAACGGCTGCAAAGGGTACCTTCACTGTCAGCAGGCGTGATTGTGGCACTCCAAAGAGACTCCGAACACTCGAATTGGAAGAAGCCGTATTGCATCACGTTGAAGAAAACCCGTCACCGATTTCACGAGCAATTTCTTTGGCTGTTACTGAGTGGAACTGCAAAGCTAGTGATGTACTCGGCCTCACCTAATCAATTAGGCACTTATAAAAGTTGCGTTACCAACATCTTTTCACACGGGTGTACCACGGAAAAGGCACATTTCAGGACATGGGTTTTAATTCAAAATATTATCTACTCACTTCTTTCTACAAGTTTTGAAGTATGTTCAAAATTGGTTCAAATAGCTCTGAGCACTATGGGACTTAACTTCTGAGGTCATCAGTCCCCTAGGACTTAGAACTACTGAAACCTAACTAACCTAGGGACATCACACACACCCATGCCCGAGGCAGGATTCGAACCTGCGACCGCAACGGTCGCGCGGTTCCAGATTGTAGCGCCTAGAACCGCGCGGCCACTCCGGCCGGCTTGGAAGTAGGTAACGGGAATTTCCAAACACCCTGTATACGCCGTAAACGACTTTACGGTGTGAGCTTTCCAGTTTTCTTGGCGTGATTGATTAATGGTATGCTTTCAAGTGTTGAGCTTGTTGATTTCATTTTTCTGCACGATATTTGACCTTTTCGGGTGGTGCGAGCTGTGTGGTGAGTGGAAGAAGGCGCTTCGTCACACTGCCTCTTTTCTGTTCCAATCACTAATGGAGCGTGGAAATAACGGCCACCGAAAGCCCTAGATCGACTACGAATCACTTTCATTTTATCTTCACGGTCCTTTCACGAGACAAATCTGGTTGACTCTTCTAGGAAAATAAACTGTCAGAATTTTAATAGTGCATCATACCATGATTCACGACGCTTCTCGTGTAGCATCTGGTACTGGAGTCGGACGAGCATTTCAGTGCCGCTTTAAGCGGGGGTAGACCACGCTTACGCTCGATTTCGGATCCTATATTCATGATTTTTTTCAATAACATAACAAAGAAATTACAAAACTGACTTTAGACCGTTACTGTACATCCATAAGATTGTATTATGTACCTTTCTTAAGTAAAAAGTTTACATCCAAAGGGCAGAAGACAACATCGACGAAAGGTTTTCGTGAATTGCGAGGGCGGTTGGTGGGAGCTCAGAACGCCACAGTTTTCAACTTACTTGTTAGAACAACATTTCAAAAACTGCTTTAAAACTAATGTTATTGTCTAACATACTACGTAGGGATATTTAAAAAAAAAAGTTTTTAACAAAATGTATTTTGAGAATAGCGTTTTACTTGATACTAACGCCCTGTGTGATACTATCCGAAACTAACACACTTCCTATTTCATCGTAACAATTATAGCATTACATTGTTTTCATGCGAGTGCTCGGAAGCGCCAGACTCCCATGCAGTAAGTCACGGTTTTAACATATTTATCATTTATGAAACGCTTTATACGAATGTATGGTAAAAATAGACTCTGTGTGGAACATTGTAGCAAATAAAAAGTTTAGGCTAAAAAATATTCTACCCTCTTACACCAGGTTTTCCTATTGAGCATGAATTTTGCGCCGCGCGATCAGGACAGGGCGTTTCACATCACCATGGACGTAATACTTGTATGCGTTACGCATTTGTGTTTCCCCAGAAAAAGAAAGCGCAAGATCGTTAAATACTCATTTTACACGTCTTGTCTGGGAAAAGCGTTGAAACAAACCATAGTTAAATTAATCGAAGTTCTCATGTACTGCACAATATTGGAGGATCGTTTCGGAGAAAAAAGAAAACTCCTGGATTTTCTGATAGCTAAACATAATATGGACGATGAAGAAGAGAATTATTTGCTTCAGCCTTAAGCGAAGTGCGGAAAAACGGTCAGCATTGTATTTTTGACACTGCGTCAGTTAGCAGTTGATCTTCCTGGAAACTGAAACGCACTTGTGGCTATTTAGCACACGTTGTGGCCATTTTGCACACGAACTTTACCTGACTTGCAGCAATTACTTCACTAGAACGCAGCGTTCAACGCATTAGACTCGTCCAGAACCAGTTGGCCAGTCACGCCTGACGTAAAGTACAGGCGCCCTAAGCATTGCGTTGTGTCGGAAAATACCTTCCTTATTTTGTCACTGTCGGAGGACGACGCACTATGCGGTGAAAAATTCCTGCTTCTAGGAAAACACGTCTTTACTAAACGAACCCATCACGAAGTGAGCTGCTCTTCTGTCGCTCTACTCTATTTCTTCTGTGAAAACTACCTAGCAAGCGTCCCAGATCGAGAAGAAACACTCAAGTATGGATCGAACAAGTGTTCTGCAAACTGCGACCGTTGGTGAACTACACATTCTCCATATTCGTTGTGGATGGCGAACTGCAACTGTGATTTAAATTGGCGATCTATAATATGCATTTGGTCGTTTTTTTTTTTTAATTTGATACGATTTATTGCACCATTAACTAGTTTTCTAGCAACTGAAGGTTCATCGTCAGGTGGATGTGTTACAGGAACATCATCTGGACCATGTGCAGCTAGACACTACCCATCCTGTACTGTACATCTTGCCAGCTTATACGTACACACAAACACACTCACACGCGCGCGCAAAGTACTTAGCTGCAAATTTGTAAGTATGAAACGAGACGCATAATTTTACGTAGTTCGACGTTACAGAGGAAAGTGTGTGTTACGTTACATCAGAAGTAGCTTTTATTACCCGAAAATTTAGGGTAAGGGAAGAAAGAGACTTCAGTCGGAAGCAACCGATCAGATATCCATCGACCCTTTTGAATCAATCTTTGATTATTAAAGAGTGGTCACTTCAACAGAATTATATGGCAGTTTCATAGTATAAACACAGTATATTAATTGAAATGTAAAATTTTCACTAATACGTTGTAACATTAATTTATCACAAAATTCTATTATATACAATATTTTTGTAACTCCTTCCGGTACAGGACAACTAAATTCTTGCGTACAGCCACTCTTGTGCAAGCAACGGAAAGCTGTGCATGGCACAAACATGCCGATATCAAATCCACTCCACATTATTTAATAGAATTCTTCTGTGATTTATTGCTCGCGATCGATAATACAGGAAACAGGACATAGTAGCCGACGAACTAAATACTATGGATTCGACATTAATATTCGCCGTTTTCGGCTATTTTTACGTCACACCTTTCCCACGCCGGAACCCTGGGGATGAAATAACATAAAATATGACACTAACATCATTATCGATTATTTGTAGATGGCACTCACTTTGCAAGCCCATCCGCACTCCCACGGGTGAAATGTTGTCAGCACTGCCACCAGCCGGTCTGGCAACTTCGAAAGCTATGGGTTCGAAACCAGTGTCGGTCGTTTAAAAAATGGCTCTGAGCACTATGGGACTCAACATCTGTGGTCATCAGTCCCCTAGAACTTAGAACTACTTAAACCTAACTAACCTAAGGACATCACACACATCCATGCCCGAGGCAGGATTCGAACCTGCGACCGTAGCAGTCACACGGTTCCAGACTGACGCGCCTAGAACCGCACGGCCATACCGGCCGGCGTCGGTCGTTTACTATTACTTTTACATGTCACGTACTGCCTTCCTAGATTCATCATGTGTGTCTGACCCCCACAGTATTTCTTCGTTTATGGTAACAGATTCGAAAGATAAGCGCCCTCCTTCAAGCAATCAAAAGGACGTGTTGCCGGAATTATTTGTTTTCCAGTCACTAACAACCTAAATTAGCAATCTCGGATTGGAAATAAAATCTTTCTCCTCCCTGGTAAGACCGAGCGAGGTGGCGCAGTGGTTAGCACACTGGACTCGCATTCGGGAGGACGACGGTTCAATCCCGTCTCCAACCATCCTGATTTAGGTTTTCCGTGATTTCCCTAAATCGCTCCAGGCAAATGCCGGGATGGTTCCTTTGAAAGGGCACGGCCGACTTCCTTCCCAATCCTTCCCTAACCCGAGCTTGCGCTCCGTCTCTAATGACCTCGTTGTCGACGGGACGTTAAACACTAACCACCACCACCACCCTGGTAAGAATCCACTGCAGCATCTCGTTCGGCTCCGAATAACACCTGAGTGTCAAGTATTTACTCGACTACAACATAGTTTTGGACACTCCTGGGAAATGCAGGAATTGTAAAAGACATAATAATCAGACAGTCGAGAGGAATTTCACTTCAAATTCATATTTTATGAATATAACGTAAATATAACGTAAAGCCCTCGACGTTCAATTTTTTACACATATCACGTCCCACTATACACATGGGACGTATGTTTTTACATCAGAATAGAGTTAGAAGTAATGTGTTCAGTTTGTATACACACTTCCATTGATATTTCTTCAGATACTGCACATTCTCTTCACTTACACGCTGACATACTAATCTGCACTTCTGTCGCCTAAGAAAGAGTTCAAACTAAGACGTATAACAATAACAACAAACATAATAACAATTTTACTGCGTTTCGGAACTATTTTACTGTGTTAAATACCATCACGGAATCTTATACGAATAAATTTTACTTGTTGTTTAAAGGAACCATTTCCATATGTGACCGGTTCCACAGTACTTCCAAGAAATTTTGATACTGAAGAAGTTCATTAACAATAGTACTTAGCTGCTACGGTTCCGCTTTCGACAGTGGACATTAACGGTCAAAAGAGAGGTCTTATGTCTACGTGCTTTCAGTGTTGGCAATGATACCTTGCACAGAATTTTCCGCAGTTTTAGTCCTCGGAGATGAATTGTGTTACTTTGTTCAAAGTATCTGAAAAGTCGAGAAACACTCGTTGCGATGACAAGAGGGACGTTATCTGTAAATGTAGGTTGCTCTTAATTTTCCAAAACTCAGTCTTGGTAGATAAATTTAAGAACTTTTTTAATGTAATCCTTCGACTCCAAAAGCTGTCACACAGAGCTTTGTGACTGACTGAACTACGTGTTGCAAGGGATTCGAAACTAAATCTCTGCCCTTGGTGGGAACCCTACACCAGGCGAGCTATCCGAAAACAACTCACTTTATGTAGTACATGCTTGTTATTGAGCGTCAGAAACGGCATTTTGCTAACGACGAATGCGCCGAAGAGGAGAAATCTTACTCAGTAAACAAAATGAACATTATAATATAAGGTCGCCACTGTGCTACATCCAGAATAGGAACATGTAATCTGAAAATGATATGATAATTATATATTTAAAACAGGACTTAAATCACTAGCATACGAAACGCCAAACTAAAAGAAAGCTCAGTCCTATAAACCACCACACAAAAATACTAGTTAAACTGTGCTTTGTTCTAAAGACTGAAATGCCACTCAGGACAACACGTTACTCATGAAATATAAAAAATGGTTCAAATGGCTCTGAGCACTATGGGACTTAACATCTGAGGTCATCAGTCCCCTAGAACTTAGAACTACTTAAACCTAACTAACCTAAGGACGTCACACACATCCATGCCCGAGGCAGGATTCGAACCTGCGACCGTAGCGGTCGCGCGGTTCCAGGCTGAAGCGCCTAGAACCGCTCGGCCACAATGGCCGGCCATGAAATATAAATAAGAAAACTCTATAAGTAACTGTACACCCGCAGTATCGCGTTCTCAACTAGCATCGAAAACATCTTTACTCTCAGGATCTCACCAAGCGAGTAACGGAACCCGCGAGTTCACTCTTTCTTTCTAAACCGCAGAGAGGCGCTTAAAGTTAGCCAACCAAAGAGCATTGTTCCCTTATCCGGTCTTTTCTGGTATTTACTTAATAAATAAACAATAATTAAATTAAATTGATGTTACCATATTATATTGCCGATATAGAGATCGAGATAATATTTTCGTCCATAGCAGTCTGATTTCATATACGTATTGTACTCTTACTACATATAGTGTTCCAAGGGTTTTACCCCTACATGACCGTCGTATACGAACAAGGCGCCTGTGCTAGAGATAGTGAAGCTAACGAGCACTCTTTTCACCCAGCACTACACAAAAATCCACAGCGTGCACTGTTGTTCCTAGAAGAAATTGTTAGTTACGTTTACTAAACAGTTCTCATTTCAAATGGCTCTGAGCACTATGGGACTTAACATCGATGGTCATCAGTCCCCTAGAACTTAGAACTACTTAAACCTAACTAACCTAAGGACATCACACAACACCCAGTCATCACGAGGCAGAGGAAATCCCTGACTCCGCCGGGAATCGAACCCGGGAACCCGGGCGTGGGAAGCGAGAACGCTACCGCACGACCACGAGCTGCGGACCTTCTCATTTCGGCATACAATTTCAAGTGGTGCATCACAACTGATAGGCAAATTTTTTGCCTCACACTGCATTTAGAAACTGTAGAAAAGAGTAATTGACAGACGGAAGCGTTCAGTACGTCCGTGGTTCCTGGTTGCATAGCTTAAACGAGAGAGAACTGTCCGCCAAACGCATCAGAGTCTGTCCAGTGCATAGTATTCGTTGCGAATGTTCGGTTTAACATTGTGCTGCTAAGTCGCTCACGTGACTAAATGAGATAGATAAAAACTTGATGATCGTTTCTTTCACTCGCTCTTTCTGATACATTCCCCGCATCCATATAAATTGCAATGATTTGCGAAATGAGAAGGGGCAGGTGGACAGCTGAACACTCAGTTTTATGAATCCAGGGTAAACGTTGGTATCTTTCTGCAGCAAAAATTCATTGGAGACGAGTACAAGATGTTTTGTTTCTTGCTTAATTAGGCAAAAAACTATTACACGGGAAGTGATGAAAATTAATGTGCAAACTGTAATGTCATTCACTTTCTTTGCGTTGAAATAAAGGACTCACTACTTCTGAACTACTGTGTTGTGCACATTTCTTAAAGTGGCGAATCTGTTTATTACACAAGACTATGGAGTGACAGTTTCCTTTTATTTTTGTGGTGTTACAACCATGGTAAGTTGTTGTCTGGAAAGAAATCAATAAGTAGAAAAATTTCACTAATATACTTCGATATACTTTGTCAACAGAGTGATAAGGGGAAAAATCAGCACTATAAGCAATGAAGTTTGCAATTAATACGAAATGATTTGCTTCTACGATATTGTACAACTATACCGTGCACGACTGATTTCTTATTGGTATACAGGTGCCTGTTAATTAAGCATATTAGCTTCGAAACCTATCGCAATATAAGATTTTTACATCAGTAAATACTGATGAAGGAAAACTTAGCAGTTTTGTTCATCTCGAGAAGCTGAATTATCTTTATCTTCCACCAAGACAGAAAAAAACATACTCGATGTCTTTCGTCTTAAATGTCTCGTACGCAACAAAAAAGTCGCAATGGCTGTGATGTCAAATGAAAGTTTTTTTCTACTAACGTAAACTTCATATTCGCGTGGTGAAGAAATATCAGAGTCACAGCTGCGCAAGAGTTTCCATCGGAAGCCCATTAACCTTCTAATAAAGAGCGAAGTTAAGAGCGAGAAACAGAACAACGTCTTATCACTGAGCGAAAGAAGGTGAAGGTGTGACAGGAATTCCGCTTCTCAGATAAATAAATATCTCGAAATGTTTGAATAATGCATGCGTAAGGAGGAGAGCGAAATAGGAAGCACCATAATATATTGTATATTAATAGAGAGACTACCTTGTTTGTAAAACTGGAAAATGTTACTCAGTTTCACACATTAAGTTTAAAATGAAAAAAAAAATGTTATTGGTACTTGCTTCATTTTTATGTCGTGTTAATGGTTTTATTTAATTCACTGCAGTATCGACTTAACAAACAACAGCGGAATGTGCGATATATTTGTGCCACAAGAAAATGAGTCAAAATATAAACCGGATCACATTCGCTTGTTTTTACAGGGCGTGCGATTTCAAACTTCAGGCTCTTAAAGGAAATGAAAATGAAATCACAATAGCGAATAAGAACTTTTCCTGGATCGTGTGATAAATGCAAAAACAATAAAAATCATCACAAACAATGTTTTTCTTGTATGTGGCCGAAATAAAACCTCATGAGATCGGTATATCAGGGGGTCCCTTGAACTTACACATTGCACAGAGGTCATACTAAAATACCTGATCAACATCAGTGTAGCTTAGTAGCATCCGCCATACCTTACAGCAATGTCCACATAACATAGCACACAGTAATGTTTCGAGATTATGGATCCGTCCTCGGGCTGTCAGTCTCGAATTACCAAAACTACTGAAACACGCGTCATGGTATATCATTTTATAATCGTCCACTTCTGTCTTCTTTGCCAGTCCAATCACAACTCTCACTTGCCCAATAGCCTGCGTCCTCTTCATCGACTGTTGGTCTTGCCCACATTAAACTGCTACGACTCTAAGCGACCAGCAGTAGCTGAGCGCCGCCAAGATCGTCGAAACACTAAGTGTAGGGCGCAGTCGACTGAGCAGAAACGTTGCGAAGTGGTTCGTGTCCTTTGTTCAGTTGTAGAAATTTACGTTAACCTGGTCTTCGAAACGTTCCTAAAGCAACAGGTGAGGCGGGTGCTGATACAAGTAAATTCGCACTGAGAGTATGTCAAATTTTACCAAATGAAACCTCCCAGAGCGCCTTACTCTGAAACTTTATGAACGTCTCGAAGATCATGAGAAAAAAAAGCCACTTCTCCTTGCAGGCAGCTCTCAGGTTTAGCGTTATGTGTACGCTTTCCTATCTCTTTCTATTTCACTTTATGCTGTTTCTTCCTCTCGCACCTCATCCCATATCATCACACCCTCCCCCCTCTCCATTTCTCTTTATTGCAACAAGCGAAGGGGCACACTGGCACGACATTCATACCCTCAAATGGCCATTCAGATTTACGTTTTCAGTGGCTTTCCTAAGTGCTTAGGACAAATGCCGGGATGGTTCCTTTGAGAAAAAAAGCCATAGCTAGTTTTAGAATACAACGTATAGTCATTTGATACTCAAATACCAAATTAAAAAAAGATCCTTCGTTTCATTTATTCGCGCCAAATTAAAATAAAATAAACATTTCTTGGTTTCTTTTTTTCGTATAATTTTGCATTGGATATAACTGGGCAGTGGGCAGCTTGTCAGCGAAGCAGCATACTTTTCGGGTAAAAGGTCAAAAATGAACTTCCCTGTCTGGATGAACAGACTTTGATAACGACATACATCCGTCTGAAATGAATTCGAAATAAATTCTCTGAATGCGCATTTGTGTCACCAATGGATAATACATCTCCACCTAACACAGCTGAGACCAAGTTGTTCGCATTCAGCGAATTTATTTAGAATTAATTTAGTCAAAAATTAAAAACCACGCCCTACAGAAAGTGTGCTGCAGTTAGAAACCGAAAGTTAATTTTTTTCACAGCTAAGTCTGTATTCCGCAATACTGTTCGTGGTGTGGCCGAGGAAACTAGTCCTGTACTACCATTTTAAGAGTACAAAAAATGCTTCCAAGAAAACGCAGGTAAAGAAAATATGTAGTAGAAATTATGAAATTATTCTATTAGAAATTATGTTAGAAATAATGAATCCGTCTTATTTTGCGTTGAACAGATACAATTACAAGGAACTGTTTTTCTAGTTTCTGCTGCCGCGTCAGAGAAGTTACAAAATAATAATCACACTTTAGCTAATTAACTATAGCTTTTCCGTTAATCCAAGTCTTGCATTTATTTTGAAAATACATCTTCGATTTAAAAAAAGGAATCTAGTAAGCACAGGTATTTTTTTCAACATGCGTTATTGCTATAGTATCACGATTTTTTTGATAACTATTACTTTACTACTTAATATAACACAATATGATATAGCAGCTTTCAGTCGTGTCTGGGTTAGCATGCTCACAGGTCTTGGAAAATGAGATAAATCCTTAATCATCCATAGGCCTACAGTACCAGTATTAGAAGAAACCTTTGGTCGTGTTGTGTTGTGAGTAAAAACATAAGAAATTCGTTGTATTGTGTTGTGAGTAAAAACATATAAACGATGATTTTAAATCTCACCATTAGAAATAAAGTTACTTTGTCTTTCCTCCACTAGCTTCAAATGTGTCGCGAAGAGTCTTTTTCAGAAACTCTTCTTAACAGTTTTTATTTTACTGCTAGAACAAATTGATTTATAGGTAATTTTAAGACACCATAAGTCACTGTTACATTAGTAAAGATACAAGAAAGAACACAATGGAAAACAAGCTATAAAATACATTTAAAACAGAAAATACTGATACTATACATGTCTTAGAAGTATCTTTAGCAAGAAATGAGCGCCAAAACAGTAAAATCGATGTAATCATAGTAAGAGATGTTGCAGAAAATATTATTACTTTAGAAGTTGGGTCATACGCAATACGTACATTTGGAAACGGCAGTTAGGTTCACATACAAACAAAAAGAAGAAGAATAGTGATTTTATTAGTTTTATAAAACCTGTTCCAGTCGAAGAAAGCCCATTGTGCGCATATGTCATGTTACATTTAGACTGCAATCGCTAATCTAAATAGGTGCTTAAAACTACTCACTGATTCCTACGAAATAAATGTGGGCTAGGCTTAAATCTTTGTGCTTAGATTGTTATTACAGCCATTCACATTCCGGTATGAACGTGTTTATGATCTTACTTCACAGGAATGATCCAATAAAGGGTTTTTAAATAACATAACTATTTTGGTATTTTATCTTCTAGGTACGTCGAAGTGGTACATTGTGATGTGATTTGCTGCGAAGATACCTCATTAATTCGAGGTGTGCCTGAATAATAAAAATGCTGACTTACGTATAACGATATACTGGCCGTAGGAAGCGCCATCTTACCATACCCAGCATTGCTGCGTGAATTAAGAGGAAGCATTCGATGCAAGATAACACAGCTGAAAGAATACGTGTTCACTTCTGATAGTTGGTGGGCATTTTTCTCCTCAATTAATTATGTAATTATGTTTTTAGAGTCTTTACCATATCAAGCATGAAGCGATTAGAGATATGATTCTCGTCTTCAAGAACTCAAATATTTGTATTTTTACATAAGATCGACGATGGGTACTTTTATATAGATTTGTTTCTTAGTCTTTTATTTAATTACATGTCCAAAAGTTCAATTTTTCCGATTTTTATCGATGTCATATGGAGTGAGTCAGTTTATATCTTTCTGAGTTTGGCTACATAGTGGTCTTTTACAAATTTCTAAAATGATACGAAAGTAATAAGCCTGAAAATATTTGTATTTAATGATACTCATGCAGCTAATGAACAACTTAAATATCATTATTTATTAACTGCGCGTGAAATCTGTTTTTAATCAAAAATTAGTTTATAGAATGATACAAGTTTTCCAGAAGAAATTATTTAATTCAATATTTAAAATTTTCTTTGCTATCTGTCAGATATTTTACGATTTTGGTAAAATCATCGACGATTTTTGTGGCCGCTTATTGAACTCCATTCTGAGGCACTGATAACTTTAGTGATGAGTAATAAAAATCACTTTCTTTTCTTCTGATGTTATAACTGTGGATATAGCTATTCGTTTCAAGTTGTGATGGATCATTTATCACAAATTGCATTATCGAAAATACATATTGTGAACGAGAAGTTAAAATGACTCCTCAAAGAGGCTCAACACCACATATTCTCAGTACTCGCTTTTGTGCAATCAGTTTTTTTCTTGCACTTGATGGTACATATTAGATACACTCTAAAGTAGAACGCTGTTGTTAAAATACAGGGTTTGAAACGTGGTACAATCTATTCCGGCAAATTTCTGCAGCGTCACAATATGATGTGCTTGGTTACAGAAAAAGGAACGCATGAGTGCCACGTGCTACATGTGTATACAGAGGATATTTTAATAAGTGTAATAATGACTTATATCTTTGTTAACGTTCTCTGTTGTTCTTATGGTCTTCAGTTCGAAGGCTGGTTTGAAGCAGCTCACCATGCTAATCTATCTCGTTAACGTCTCTTCATCTCCTCACAACTGTTGCGAGCTGCTTACTGTAGTCCAGCCTTATTTTCCCGCTACAATTACAAACCCCCTCCCCTGTTAAGTATTCCTTGATATGTCAGGGTATGCGCTATCAAGTTATCTTTTCCTTTAGGCAAGCTAGGCCAAAAAGTTCTCTTTACCCCGATTCGATTCAGTGCCTCTTTAACTGAAACCCAGTAACATGATCTAAGTTTTAATCTATCCTCTACTTGTTTGAACAGTTTTCGTCAGAAAAGCTTTTCTTGCTATTTCCAATCTAAATTTTATATCATCCTCACTTCTGTTGTCGTCATCATTTTATTTCCCAAATGTCAAAGTTGTCTGCTACTTTTAGTATCGCACTACCTAATCTGATGCACTGACCGTCACTTGACTTCACTCTGCTGGACTATACAGGGATAAAATGCAGGGAGGAAAAGGTTATTTAGCAGTTATATGAGTGTATGAGCCTGAAAGGGAATCAGCGGTTGAGCAGGGAGTGAAACGTGGTTTCAGCGTATCTCCAACGTTATCGAATCTGTACATGAACAAGCAGTAAAGAAAACTGAGGACAAATTTGGAATCAAAGATAAAATTCGGGGAGAAGATGACATTCTGGAGAAATGCAGAAGACACTGTATTTATGTTAGAGATGTCAAACGGTTCGGAAAACCAGTTAAACGAACTAGAGAGTGTCTCGAAATGGGGTTTAAGATTATCATCGACTAAAGCGAAACGTCGACCGCGCAAAGTATTGTAGATGTAATGGTGTAACTGTTACTTCTACAGTTGCATTATTCCCAAAAAATTAGTTGACTGTACTGTACAACTTTTCATTGAGCGCATAGCTATTTTTTTCTTTTTTTACGGTGTCAACATATTTTAGTACCTGTAAGTGACTGATAACAGAGATGTTTATTGTCAGTGAGGGGTAAGCTCGTATTCACGTAGTAGCATTGCACAACGTCAATGAACACTTTTTTATGCGTTCCCCCGGAGTGCGCGCGAAGCTGCGGCTGTGCCACGGAGCCATTGTGGGCGTGGGCGGCGGGGGAGGCGCTGCAAATATGTCCGCCGGCCGTGCGATCGATGCGGCAGCCGCGTGCGCTTCCCCCCCACACCTACTCCAACTTCCCCCAGCCCGCAGGTCCGCACAGCGACAGTAGACGCGCTGCCGTCCAAGCCATTGTCACAAAAGCGTCTCCACACAGCTGTTCGCACTCTTCCGTTAACACGATCCAGCGCGATATGTTATTCCGAGAAGCAATGCCTACCTCTAAATGTGACCTGAAATTTTATCTAATCCAGTGGGTAAAAACTCGTGAAAGATCGTTAGAATCAAACGTTGCTTCTGGCGTGCCTCGGGGTAGTATGATATGACTCTTTAGCAATGTACCGCTCCTAAATAGATGAAGAGATATCACTTGACCCACCTGAATCTAGCCGCAGGGACAGTCGTATGTCAGACACAGATTTGTTGCAAGAATCCAGAGGGCGTGTGATTCAGGAAAGAAAGGGATCGATTACATGGCTCTCGTTACATCAGTTCTTGAGTATCGGCCGTCAACCTGGGGCCTTTACCAAGCTGTACTCACAGAAGAGAGGGGGAAGTTTCAAAGTAGTGCTGCTCAATTCATCACTGGTTTATCTATTCAGCGTGAGACTGTCACTGAAATGCACAACAAATTACAAGTAGAGTCGTACAAAAACACATTTGTAAAGTGGAGAATCTCATTTACAAAATTCCGGGAAACAAACTACTTAATCCATGAATAACTTCGCATAACGAGCACGGCACTAAAATCTGAAAAATTCGAAATCTCATTTACGAAATGTCGAGTAACGAAATGGGTTCAAAACGTATTGCTTACTCCACGACTCACTTCGAGTATAAGCACGGCGCTAAAATTAGAAAAAATCTGTTTCTACAGAGTTTCTTGCTGCCTACCATACGTGTGTGGAATAGGAATGGGTGACAATGACACATGAAAACTGTGTAGCATCCCCAACACAACTTACAGTAGTTTGCGGAGAACAGATATACACGTGGACAGTTTATTTTTCTGTGGAATTCTTACAAAATGATTCTTGAACCTACGCTTCATCTCTCTTTCCACTTTCATAGGTCATACTCGATAGAAAAAGTAATATCATTACGGACACGCGAAAAGTTTCATTCCCTGGACTAGGCGCAAGTATCTTATATTAAACCAACTAATTTAATTGGTATACTTCGATTTGACACGTTCACTAAAGCCTAATCAGCTTATTTATGTAGATCTATACACTTTTAGGGTTTTATATCCGTTGAATATGATGGATCCATTGAACATAGATGGCTGAAGAACTTATTCGTAACCATCTCGTGAAAAAAATGACGTGTCTTAATCTCAAGTGATTTTGCATCAGGTACTGATTAGATGCAAGTGTCTCTGAATTTCGCAACACGTTTCTAAAGTTATCAGCTCGATACACACATCTTCGCGCTCTGGGAACATTCTTATGCTGCTACAGACTTTATCTGCCAGATCATTTATTATGAACCACAATATTATTGTACCTGGAAGTGAGGGAGGTTCGAATGGCTTATCGTGAGCTTTTATCGTATTGTTTCAGGAGCACACGCTGAACCACTTTATAGTATAGGCACAACTGTTTTGAAATCATTGACAATACGAAACGTGTTCCTCACTCACCACAGTACTGGTTTACTGTAACGTCACCGCGTGTTTCTAGTAACTGCCATGGGAGCCAAGAGCAATAATATCGCTGCCGATGGAACTGCTTGCATGAAATACGAAGGAAGTACCATGATACAGTGTTTCTTGACTTTCAAAAAACCTTCAACATAGTTCCCGACCACCATGTACGGAACAAAATACAAATTATGTGCGTTGTTTAGTGTCATCAGTCTGCTACTAACCCCATACCCCACCCCAGGTCAGAAGCAGAGTACCCTGCACTTTTGTGTATGGAGGAAATTCTGTGTGCAAGCATGAGAAAGTGTTCTAAATGTTTGCATAGCGCGTATTTTAGGCGGAACAAGAGAACCAGTCCGGTATTCACCTTGTGGGATGTGGAAAACCGCCTAAAATCGAATATCCAGGTGGCCGGCACACCGACCTATCGTCATTAATCCACCGGGCGGATTGTGTCCGTGCCCAGCAAACCTCCCCTTCCCGGCAGCGGTCGCGTTAACACGCGCGGCTTCCCGGGGGGTAGGAGGCATCGTTAGAACCGAAGATAGCGTACGGCGCGGGGAGGCCTAGTATGATTGCGCCACAAGGTGTGTGCGGTCAGAAAGGCGAGGGGCACTCGAAGAAAGTGCCCTACGCGCATGCGTAATGCCAGTAGCCAAGTCCTAGCGGCGAACATCAGTCGTCTCATTGACGACGTGCTGCAGCGTCGTTGCCTCCTGGCAGCCGAACAAGCTACTTCGACTTCAGGTGCGCTCATAGTACTAGATGACTGCGATATTATTGCTCTTGGCTCCCGTGGCAGTTACTAGAAACACGCGGTGACGTTACAGTAAACCAGTACTGTGGTGAGTGAGGAACACGTTTCGTATTGTCAATGATTTCAAAACAGTTGTGCCTATACTATAAAGTGGTTCAGCGTGTGCTCCTGAAACAATACGATAAAAGCTCACGATAAGCCGCTCGGATCTCCCTCACTTCCAGGTACAATAATATTGTGGTTCATAATAAATGATCTGTAGCAGCATAAGAATGTTCCCAGAGCGCGAAGATGTGTGTATCGAGCTGATAACTTTAGAAACGTGTTACGAAATTCAGAGACACTTGCATCTAATCAGTACCTGATGCAAAGATTAGCAGCTCACCCATGTGTGTAAACAGACAAAAAGATCAATATTGTTGCACTATGTTACCGGCCGTCAGTCACTGCACTCAATAATACCTTCAGGAATATAGGAATTCTTTCCGGAGTGATTTAAGGCGGAACGCAGGCTCACATCTAGGGATGGGGAAGGAAAATACAAAACTCCGATTGACTGGATGAATATTGAGGATGTGTAATTCACGCATGATTGGGATCGCTTACAAAACCCTTCTTCTGCTAATTCCTGAGTCTTGTTTGTCGGCCCAGGACCTTTACTAAGGTGGATTTTGAGAATAACTGTATTATTCGTCATGTGTTTGTACAGTCAGGCTGTGTGCGTCACAGAAGTTCACGAGAAAGACATTGTATACAGCGGGAGGCTATAATCTCGAAATTCCGAGAGATCGCATTCCAAACAAGAGCCAAGGAACATATTATTTGCTCCAACAAATAACACGCGCCGTGACTACAACACTAAGATTGTCTCCATAACGATCATGTCTGTCAGCCTGCAGAACTGGCTAATTATTTGTATACGGATTCAACACTGCTTGCACAATATCTTGTGTAAACCATTCTTCTGGTTTCTCCCTATTTAGTCATAAAACTGAGCATAGAATACTCCATTAGAACGCAAATTTTGAGTTATTTGAGGAAAATGATAGTCTAAGGAAGTTTTATATCGGTTTGAAAGCTAACTTTTGTTTCATAGTGTCATATGTAGCCGATCAATCTAACTCCAGTAACTAGCAGTTTCGTGAGACATACCACAACGTGTTCCTTGAGTTTCAGAATTTGGCTTCAGCAGTATGCAAAGATTACTACTTATCAGAGTCACCCAACTACTCCCCTTCAATGGCTTTTCAATATCACTACCCTAAACACAAATAAAAATTTCATTCTTCTACGATTTCTGACATAGTTACTGAATAAGAAAACAAGTACTTTTTTACAATATCTTTATTGATTAATTCATACACATTTACACACAGGAAACAACTCTTTCCTTCTTTATGTTCGTTTTTTATTCGTTATCCTCATCAGAAACCTAAAAAAAATCTTATTTTCGTGTGTCTTTTTGATAGTGATATTATGATAAGCAACCTGTATGTTTTGTGCTTTTATACTCGTAATCAGTACTCACTATGATAAATAATTTTATTTATAATGGCAGAGCGAATGGCAATATCCTTGATGCTGCACGATTGTATGAGGAAGCTTTTCCTCTCCACAGGCAGCCTGATAGCCGTAGATATAGCCGGTTACACCAGCGCGATATAGAAACTGGGAGTTTTGCACACCATGTACGAGAAGGTCGACCCACATACATAACACCCAATGCTGAGGAAAGGGTGTTATGCATTGTACATGAACGTCTGAGTACTTCAACAAGGTGGATTGTTACACAAGAGTGTCTGTTGAGTCACAGCAGTTACATAGGCAAGTACTCGATCCACATCATCTCCAGCTAGTGAAAGCCCTCAAAAATCTAGACTTCCCTCCTAGAGAGAATTTCTGCCATTGCGTGCAACAACAGTGTACCCTAATCCCCTGTTTGTAAGCTGTTTTCTGTTCACGGATTATGTTGGATTTACCCATGATGATATTTTTAACTACCATAACTGTCACATTTGGGCCTATGTCAATCCTAATGCAACACACATATAACGACATCAGCAGCGTTATTCTGTTGCTGGGTCAGGGGATCGAACCAGTGACTCCGGATGACCGAACTGAAGCCGGGACCCACCACACCGTATTTCGTCAGAAGGCCGAGCAAGTTCAAAAGTGTTAAGGTGCAGTGCAGAGTGATACAGCGGTATTTGGTAGCATTTCTTTATTCGACTAATTTACAGTATTCGATAGGTGCAGTGTAGTGTCAGTGTGCCGCCCACAATGCTGTTCTGAGAGTCCAGCTGGCTCAGAAACTCCTGGTATGCTGACGCTGCTGCTATTGTCATCAAGGCCACTCAACTGGAAGTCGCCCACGCTCTGCCCGGTCGCCGCCCACCGATGCATCGCGTCTTGCGTCACGTAGCTGCCCGCGATACCGGAGACTGCTATAATCCCTGGTCCACGCCGCCCTCCACCCCGTTTGGCCTGCTCTGTCCGACCATGGGATGAAGGTGGATGTACTTGTCACCTGTGGCCCTCGGGACACCGCTGCTCCCAGGACAGGACTGGACTCAAACCTACGCCCTCCTGGACGCTGTGCCACAACTTGCTGCTAGTGGTGTTTTCCAGATGGCAACACCCACCGCTGTCTCTGGCGCTGCTGCAGCACTGCTGCACCTCCCGCAGTGTACACCTCACCCGGACCCCGGTACACCAGGTGGGAAGTAAACGTGGCCCGTAGACGGGAGTGGAACCGTGCCCCTCTTGGAGCCGCTGCAGACCACTGTCACTGCCCTCTTTCAGGCAGATCGTGCAATCTCCAAGTTCCAGGCTGCCGCTCTGTCCCAG
This sequence comes from Schistocerca nitens, assembly GCF_023898315.1. Lineage (NCBI taxonomy): Eukaryota > Metazoa > Arthropoda > Insecta > Orthoptera > Acrididae > Schistocerca > Schistocerca nitens. Next base: position 916,044,028 of record NC_064616.1, read on the forward strand.
CCCGGTGTTGTGTCCCCAGAGGCAGAATATAGCCCGAACAACTATATAGAAACAAAGTACAAGTTTATGTAGAATACTTATGAAATTGCTGCCAGACTTGACACTATGCGCGTAGTCCAGCACAGGTCTCTCCCGACGCTCGATTGACCTGGCACACTCTACCTCTAGCTAAAATTGCTTGTCTATTTACACTGGTTTCCCCTCGCTTCTGACATAGTGTCAGAGAGCGACGGAAACTATGGCAGGGTAAAATTCCCGCAAGTTAGCCACTTACAAATCGCCGTCCTGGCTCTGGCCTAGTACCCCACCTCATACATCGCAATAACTTCAAGCAACACTGCGGTTTCCTGCCTCGTTGTTGCACCATTCAAAACAAATCGTGCATGCAATACCGCTGTTGCAGCTTAGCGCCCGTGAGTGCCATGTTTACCTTTTCTGCCCTGCTGGCTGTCGACTGCCAGTGGCCCCAGATTCCATTTTCAAACCGCGCCTTCATTGACTTTTGATAAAATTTCCCTTCACCTCGACTAGGACTGACACTAGCAGAGCAATTCGTTGATCATCTGGGCAGGACTGCTCAGAGACCACATCACTGGGCCTACCACAGAGACTAACTGAACAGCAGTAAGTGAGGTTTCTGTGGACTGTACCTCCAAATGTACATGATGATGTCACACTGAACCAACGCCTGAACATGTGGTGTATACGTGACGGTACTCCAGCACATTGTCATTTACGAGTGCACCGGCTCCTAACACACTGTGTGTGTGTGAGGGGGGGGGGGGGGGGGGGGGTTCGGTCCAAATATGTGTGTGTGTTTCACAAGTGATGGTCAATAATTCTCGTGTGTGTTTGTTGCTGATGTAATTTAGATGTGGGAATACTGCAAGTTATACCATTTACGTAACTTTTTGGATAAATACTTTTGAACATGGTACCAAAAATTCAGTTCGCTTGGATAATTTTGAGAACAGCCAACATGACGGCTCTCCAGTACATTTGATTAGCTGTTTCATATTAACAAACAGTTTCGTACAGGAATGTAATCAGCAGTGACGGGAAAGGTGGGGAGCACAGGTGGAAACTTAGGGAGGAGTGGTAGTGGGATGGGGTGTTTGAGAATGCTAACATAGCACAACTGGGCTAGTTCTACCATATTGGATTTTTTAATTTACCTGAATGTTCTTTGGAAGTGTGTCTTTTCAATTTTTTGAATTTTTTAAAATTTTCTCCCATCTTGCATTTTTTTAATTTCGCACCAGGGTCATCTTGTGGTGTCACCGCCAGACACCACACTTGCTAGGTGGTAGCCTTTAAATCGGCCGCGGTCCGTTATTATACGTCGGACCCGCGTGTCGCCACTACAGTGATTGCAGACCGAGCGCCGCCACACGGCAGGTCTAGAGAGACTTCCTAGCACTCGCCCCAGTTGTACAACCGACTTTGCTAGCGATGGTTCACTGAGAAAATACGCTCTCAGTTGCCGAGACGATAGTTTAGCATAGCCTTCAGCTACGTCATTTGCTACGACCTAGCAAGGCGCCATTATCAGTTACTATTGATATTGATTCATGTACCGTCATGACCGACGTTCTTCATTAACGGATTAAAGTTAAGTATTCCACCAGCTACGTCCGTTTTTCTAAATTCTAATTTCCTTGTCCTGTTCCAGACCTCACGCCAGCCTGCGTGAGCTAAAACGCGTGCCTTTTGGCCTCCTTCTAGTAACACGGTGTTGGCTCTCCTGCCAACCAAAACACATCTTACATTTTTAATTTTCCCACAAGCGCCATTTTAGATTTCTGACTTTCCTACCACCCACAATATTGAATTCTTGAATTTCCCACCACTGCCAACAACTGCACTACTATGACAGCAACGCCGAATTGTAGTGGAAATTTGAACTACGGGTCAGGTAGTACATTCATATACAAGTGACACAGGTGTGTGTACGACCAAGGAAGGAAAATTATGCTAACCTGCTGGGTGTCAGTACGAGAGAGAATGAGCAGCCTGGTCCAACACTGCTCCCCATTTTCCACAGGCAGAATGTGATTTTTCCCAGACTTTATACTGGCTACACACATTTAGTGGTGCTGACACATTATCCGCTGTTCTGGGGAACAAGCAACCTCTTCTGAGGCTCCAAAATAAGACCATTGTTTTCCGTATGTAGTCAGCACCCCCTGGTCTAGTGGTTAGCTTCGCTGCGTCTGATCATGGGGGTCTGTATTCGATTCTGAGTCAGGTCGGGGTTTTCTCCACACGGAACTAGGTGTCCTCAACTTTCATCTCATCTTCATCAGATGTGGCAGTCGCCAAAGTGGCGTCTAAAATGAAGACGTTCAATATGCTGTTCAACAAACCCAGACTGGATCTCTCGGCCAGTAAGACCATACAATCATTTCACTTCTACATCTACATCTATATCTACATCCACACAGATACTCCTCAAACCACCGTAAGCTGGTGGGAGCACCTTGCACAAGTACTTGTCATTTTCGCTCCTGTTCCTCTCGAAAATAGAGCAAGGGAAAAACAACTGTCAACTGTCAGTACGGCTCCGTATGAGCTCTAATTTCTCGTATCTTATCTTCGTGGTCCTTACCCGATGTTGGCGGGAGCAGAATCGTTTGGCAGTCAGTTTCAGACGCCGGTTCTCGAAATTTTCTTAATAGTGTTTCCTCAAAAGAACGCCGCCTTCTCTCCAGGCAATCCCATTTGAGTTCCCGAAGCATCTCCGTAACACGTTTTGTTCGAACCTACCGGTAAAAAAATCTAGCAGCTGCCCTCTGAATTGCTTCGATGTCTTCCTTCAATCCGACCTGGTACGGACTCCAAAAACTCAAGCAGTACTCAAGAACAGGTCGCACCAGCGCACTACATACGGTCTCCTTTACAGGTGAACCACTCTTACGTAAACTTCTCCCAATAAACTGAAGTCGACCACTTGCCTTCCCTACTATAGTTTTCACCAGCTCGATCCACCTCATATCGCTTTAAACGTTACGCCTAGATACACAAATCAAAAAAAGTTATGCATCACCTCGGTTCCGAGAATTCCGGAACCTGTACAGAAAATTGGAATAGAGATCAACATTATCATCATTTCCGCCCTTTTTATTGCTCATGAAAACCGCACATTGCATGTTGTACCACCAAACAGCGAGACCTTCGGAGGTGGTGGTCCAAATTGCTGTACGCACCGGTACCTATAATACCCAGTAGCATGTCTTCTAGCACTGACGCATGCCTGTATTCGTTATGGCATACTATCCACAGGTTCATCAAGGCACTGTTGCTCCAGATTGTCCCACTCCTCAATGGCGATTCGGCGTAGATTCCTCAGAGTGGTTGGTGGTCACTTCGTCCATAAACAGCCCTTTTCAATCTATCCCAGTATGTTCGATAGGGTTCATGTCTGGAGAACATGCTGGCCACTCTAGTCGAGCATGGCCTTATCCTGAAGGAAGTCATTCACAAGATGTGCACGACTGGGCGCGAATTGTCCACGAAGACGAATGCCTCTCCAATATGCTTCCAATATGGTTGCACTATTGGTCGGTGGATGGCATTCAAGTATCGTACAACCGTAACGGCGCTTTCCATGACCACCAGCGGCGTACGTCGGCCCCACATAATGCCACCCCAAAACAGCAGGGAACCCCCACCTTGCTGCACTCGCTGGACAGTATGTCTAAGACGTCCAGCCTGACCGGGTTGCCTCCAAACACGTCTCCGAAATTTGCCTGGTTGAAGGCATATGCAACACTCATCGATGAAGAGAACGTGATGCCAATCATGAGCAGTCCATTCGGCATGTTATTGGGCCCATCTGTACCGCGCTGCATGGTGTCGCGATTGCAAAGATGGACTTCGCCATGGACGTCGGGAGTGAAATGGTTCAAATGGCTCTGAGCACTATGGGACTTAACATCTATGGTCATCAGTCCCCTAGAACTTAGAACTACTTAAACCTAACTAACCTAAGGACATCACACACATCCATGCCCGAGGCAGGATTCGAACCTGCGACCGTAGCAGTCGCGCGGTTCCGGACTGAGCGCCTAGAACCGCTAGACCACCGCGGCCGGCGTCGGGAGTGAAGTTCTGCACCATGCAGCGTATTGCGCACAGTTTGAGTCGTAACACGACGTGTTGTGACTACACGAAAAGCATTATTCAACATGGTGGCGTTGCTGTCAGGGTTCCTCCGAGCTATAATCCGTAGGTAGCGGTCATCCACTGCACCCTTGGGCGGCCTGAGCGAGGCATGTCATCGATAGTTCCTGTCTCTCTGTATTTGCTCCATGTACGAACAACATCGCTTTGGTTCACTCCGAGACGCCTGGACATTTCCCTCGTTGAGAGTCCTTCCTGGCACAAAGCAACAATGCGGACGCGATCGAACCACGGTACTGACCGTCTAGGCATGGCTGATCTACAGACAACACGAGCCGTGTACCTCCTTCCTGGTGGAATGGCTGTAACTGATCGACTGTCGGACCCCCTCCGTCTAATAGGCGCTGTTCATACACAGTTGTTTACATCTTTTGGCGGGTTTAGTGACATCTCTGAACATTCAAACAGATTGTGTCTGTGATATAATATTCACAGTCAACGTCCATCTTTAGGAGTTCTGGGAACCGGGGTGATGCAAAACTTTTTTTGATGTGTGTATTTAAACGACTTGACTCTGTCAAGCTGAACACTAGTAATACTGTATCCGAACATTACAGGCTTGTTCTTCCTATTCACATTACAGGCTTGTTCTTCCTATTCATTCGCATGAATAACAGTGCATCAGGGAAGTGTGATAGGGCCGCTGTTGTTCTCTATATACGTAAATGATTTGGTGGACAGGGTGAGCAGCAGTCTGCCGTTGTTTGCTGATGATGCTGTGGTGTACGGTAAGGTGTCAAAGTTGAGTGACTCAAGGAACATTATTCCACATTAAGGGCTACCATCGCACCAACTGGAAATTTTATCTAAGTCGTCCTGTATCTTCCTTCAGTCACTCAACTTTGACACCTTACCGTACCCCACAGCACCATCAATAAACAACGGCAGACTGCTGCTCACCCTGTCCACCAAATCATTTATGTATATAGAGAACAACAGCGGCCCTATCACACTTCCTTGGGGCACTCCTGACGATACTCTTGTCTCTGATGAACACTCGCGGTCGAGGACAAAATACTGGCTTCTATTATTTAAGAAATCTTCGAGCCACTCACATATCCCTGAACGTATTCCATATGCTCGTATCTTCGTTAACAGCTTGCAGTGGGACACCATGTAAAATACTTTCCAGAAATCTAGAAATATGGAATCTGACTGTTGCGCTTTTTCCATAGTTCTCAGTATATTATGTGAGAAAAGGACAAGCTGAGTTTCGCACGAGCGATGCTTTTTAAAACCATGCTTCGACGCAAGAAAGTTCATTATGTTCGAACTGAGATGTGTCCAAGAGGTCTGCGGCAGTCAGAAGTTAGGGATATTGGTGTTTAATTTTGCGGCTGCGTTCTTTCACCTTTCTCATATACTGGAGCCACCTTCGTTTTTTCCAGTCGCTTGGGATTTTGTGCTGGGCGAGAGATGCACGATATATTCTAGCTAGTTAAGGGGCCAATGCCGTAGAGTACTCTTCGTAAAATCGAACCGGGATTCCGTCCGGACCTCGTGATTCATTTGTTTTCAAATCTTTAAGTTGCTTCTCCACGCCACGCATGCTTATTTCTATGTTGTCCATACGAGAGTCTGTCCGATGGTCAAATGACGGTATATTTATTCGGTTCTCCTGTGCGAACGATTTCTTGAACGCGAAATTTAAGATTTCGACTTTCGTTTTGCTATCTACAACTGCCACACCAGACTGGTCAATTGGGGACTGAATGGAAACCTTAGAACCGCTTAGCGATTTTACATACGACCAGAGTTTTCTCGGGTTCTCTGCCAGATCTTTTGGTAAAAAGTGACGGTGATAGTTGTTGTATGCTCCGCGCATAGATCTATTCACAGATGCACGAATCTGTACTAACCTTCGCTTGTCGTTGTTTGTGCATCCCCTTTCGAACCTAGACTGCAACAGCCTATGCTACTTCAGCATCTTACCAATTTCGTTATTAAGCTATGGCGGGTCTTTTCCATCCTTTATCCACTTACTAGGCACGTAACTCTCCAGACCACGATTTACAGTCTGCTTAAACTTTACCCATAATTCCTCTACATCCATATTCGTGGTACTAAGTGATGCCAATTCACTGTCTAAGTAAGATGTTAATAACTGCTTATCTGCTCTCAATAACAGAAACACTCTCCTAGGCTTCTTGGTTGATTTATTAACTTTCGTAATCATAGTTGCTACAGTGACATCATGATCGCTAATCCCCGTTTCTACACTGACATTGTCGATAAGGTCCGGCGTATTTGTAGCTACAAGGTCTGAGATATTTCCATTGCGTGTCGACAGCCGAGCTAGCTGCTCAAGACAGTTTTCAGAAAACGTGTTCAGAAGTATTTCGGATGACTGTCTGTCTGTACCCCCCACAATGAATCCATAGACATCCCAGTCTATACTCGGCAGGTTAAACTCGCCTCCAACTAGTACTGCATGAGCTGAGTATTTACGCACTGTTGACCGTAGACTTCTTTGAATTACTCTAGAACTGCCACTGCGCAATCGTGTGGCCGGTAAAAACATCCAACAATTAACTTAGTTCCATCTACACCTGTTATACGCGACCAGACGACTTCACTGTCGCAGTCAACTTCGGCCCCAATAGAGACAATATTTTTGACAATGAAACCACTACCACCTATGGCCTCTAATCAAAAAAATGGTTCAAATGGCTCTGAGCACTATGGGACTCAACATCTTAGGTCATAAGTCCCCTAGAACTTAGAACTACTTAAACCTAACTAACCTAAGGACATCACACACACCCATGCCCGAGGCAGGATTCGAACCTGCGACCGTAGCAGTCCCGCGGTTCCGGACTGCAGCGCCAGAACCGCTAGACCACCGCGGCCGGCGGCCTCTAATCTGTCTTTCCGATATACGTTCCCGACTTGCTAAATATCTCAGAACTTTTCACTTCGGGTTTCAGCCAGCTCTCTGTCCCAAGGATAATTTGAGCGCGAGAACTTTCCTGGAGGCTAGTAAATTCGGGAACTTTGTTACGAATACTTCGACAGTTTACTGATAAAATTGTGACAGTCGAAGTGTCTTCATTCTGAACGCCGTTTGACTTCATCTACATCTACATCTACGTGATTACTCTGCTATTCACAATAAATTGCCTGGCAGAGGGTTCAATGAACCACCTTCATGCTGTCTCTCTACCGTTCCACTCTCGAACGGCACGCGGGAAAAACGAGCACTTAAATTTTTCTGTGCGAGCCTTGATTTATTTTATTTTATCTTGATGATCATTTCTCCCTATACAGGTGGGTGCTAACAGAATGTTTTTGCAGTCGGAGGAAAAAACTGGTGATTGAAATTTCATGAGAAGATCCCGTCGCAACAAAAAACGCCTTTGTTTTAATGATTGCCACTGAAATTCACGTATCATGTATGTGACACTATCTCCCCTATTTCGTGATAATACAAAACGAGCTGCCCTTCTTTGTACTTTTTCAATGTCATCCGTCAGTCCCACCTGATGCGGATCCCACACCGCACAGCAATACTCCAGAATAGGGCGGACAAGCGTAGTGTAAGCAGTCTCTTTGGTAGACCTGTTGCGGCCGGCCTGAGTGACCGTGCGGTTCTAGGCGCTACAGTCTGGAACCGCGGGACCACTACGGTCGCAGGTTCGAATCCTGCCTCGGGCATGGATGTGTGTGATGTCCTTAGGTTAGTTAGGTTTAAGTAGTTCTAAGTTCTAGGGGACTGATGACCTAAGATGTTAAGTCCCATAGTGCTCAGAGCCATTTGAACTATTTTATAGACCTGTTGCACCTTCTAAGTGTTCTGCCAATGAATCACAGTCTTTGGTTTGCTCTACCCACAATATTATCTATGTGATCGTTCCAATTTAGGTTATTTGTAATTGTAATCCCTAAATACTTAGTTGAATTTACAGCCCTCAGATTTGTGTGACTTATCGCGTAATCGAAATTTAGCTGATTTCTTTTAGTGCTCATGTGAATAACTTCACACTTTTCTTTATTCAGGGTCAGTGGCCACTTTTCACATCATACAGATATCTTATCTAAATCATTTTGCAAGTCGTTTTGATCATCTGATGACTTTACAAGACCGTAAATGACAGCATCATGTGCAAACAATCTAAGACGGCTACTCAGATTGTCTCCTATGTCGTTAATATAGATCAGGAACAATAGAGGGCCTGTAACACTTCCTTGGGGAACGCCGGATATTACTTCCCTTGTGAATCGACTGGCTTGTGTTCATCAGAGCTCCTCAAACTACCGCCTAGCCGTCATATGTAACCCCTTCGTTTGTGTAGTGCACCGCTAGTGCTATCAAGACGAGTACTAAAAATCCCCACACGACAACGCAGATCCAGAAATCTGGAGCCAAGACCGTCACAGAGACGACGAAGTCTTTGGTCGAGACCCTACAGTCGGCTCCAAACCAGAGGACTCCGATCAACTACGAGAACGATGCTGCAAACTGCGAGTTTTTCTTGCCCCCTGCGGGCGAGGCCAGTAGTCTTCGTCACCCCCGCGAGCCACATATGCGAAGAGATGATCGCCTCAGAACCCATGCGATAAGCGTCGTTGGTGCCGACGTCAGCCACAACATGCAGACGACTGCACCCTACACGCTCGATAGCCACCGGCAAGGCCGCCTCGACATCTCGGTTGAGGCCCCCAGGCAGACATACCGAGTGCACATCGGCTTTCTTTCCAGCCCTTAACGCTATCTGCCTAAGGGGCTTCAAATCGCGCCCAATATTGAAGCTCCCAGTAACCAATAAACCCTCTCCCCGTGTGCCAGCTCGGCCCCTACTGAAGGAGCGGCCACCTGTCCACTTATAGGGTGAATGGGTGAGGCCAGGCGGCCAGTCTCCACACTGGCCCTCCTCCTAGAGCGACACGAACGCGTTACGACTCGCCACTCATTCTGCTGTCAGGGTGCATCCACCGCTAGGAAGCGCCCTGGAAGCAGAACCCGTGGGCAAAACAAGAGACACCTGAGTTGTCCCATGCGACGCACCAGATTCTCCGCCAGCGCCACACCTCGAGGCGGCAGCGTGAAGGTGACTGACCGTAGCCAACAGCAAGTTCAGCTGTTCGCGAACTTCAGCCAGCTCCTCCTGCGTCCGCACACAGCATGCACACATCCTACCCATCCTAGCAAGACTAACTGAAGAAGTGAACTATTAAAAAAGACAATCCTAGATATGCGACTTTCTACGCTCCTGATGTGTCACAAAAGGACGCTGAAGCGCTAAAGAGATAAGTAGCTGGCTGTTCAGTGAACAACTATTGCTCTAAAGACTGAATGAATTTACACTTACAGAAACGCGAGATTAACTCTCTTAAACCGAGAAACACGCACGAAATTTAATAAATATACCACATGGAAAACACAGAAAAGGATAAACACTTAACTTGCGGCTCTGTAGACGAACTCGTATCACAGCCGAGAGCTGCAGCCTGCCTTCATTTCCGTGTGTAAGACCCTACGAGAAGTGCCGTCCAAGGCCGCCTCACAGCTTCATATATCTGCCTTTATAACTCCCCCACTCCATGACGATTTGTTGTCAGTTTCGACAAGCGCGGAAGCCAGCTTCATATTCCCCAATTTTGTGATCGAGTTGCTCCTGAACTCTTTGGAAGAGGTATGATGACAGAATTTTGTATGTAACTCGCAGGAGGCAGATTCCTCGATAGTTACGTAAATCCGTTTTGTCGCCTTTTTGTATAGTGGGTGAATCGAGGCCATTTGCACCTTTCAGAAAGGTTTTCTGCCCAACATCTATCATGATCTGTGTGAGTTCTGAGAGTGAATTTGGTCCAAGGTTTTTCAGCAGTTCAACGGTGAGATCATCTTCTCCCGAAGGTCTGCTGTCTTTTGGTTTGAGGCTATATCTGTGATTGCACCCAAGGACGGGTATGCTGTGAAGTGGGTACTACACCATCTAGGAGACTGTCAGTAAACCAAAACCTCTATTAGAGATCAGCAGATGTTCAGCTATGGATGTTTAGGTCAGCAAAATAATATATGTGGAAAATACATGATATCATGAGAAAGGAAGACATAGGACACTGTCGTCGAGGTTATACACAGGGTGAACGTTAATAAAACCGACAAACTACTGGGAGCGATTCCTGACTGGAAATGGAGGAAGAAAGGTCCTATGAACATGTGTCCGAAAATGCATCGATGTCACGGTAGATGGCGCAGAGGAACGACAGTTGCTCTGGCCACATGCCGTGTGTTCCTTGTGTTGCAGGCTGTGTGATTGACACAGTGCACCGTAAGCAGCAGAATGGCCCGGCATTCATGTCGGGAACAAACCATGGTGGTGTTTGTGTACAGCCAAGCAGATGGAAACAGTCGCAGGTAGCACGGTTACACCAAAACAAGTACCCTCACAGACACCAAACGAGTCACACAACATTTTAAGCCTTTTTAGGGCGTTTCTTTGATCATGGGTCCTTTCAGACAGGCGAACGTGCAGGGTGGTGGCGGACGGTGCGTACACCAGATTTTCAGGACCAGGTTCAACAGATATTGAGACGAACGCTAGTACACTGTCCAGGCAAGTGGCACGCCAACATGGCGCAAATAAAAGTACTATTACCTGTATCCTGTATGACAGCCGCTACTATCGCTAACACCTACAATCCCATAGAGGCCTCTTTGAACATCTGTTGTGACGTGGATATGATGCAGCTCTGTACCGTGATCCGGGACGATTTTTTGTCATTGCACACACATCATCAATTTCCTGACACGTGTTCATTGGACCTTTCTTCCTAAATTTCCAATCTGGAATCTGTTCCTGCAGTTTGTTGGTTTCTTTAATGTTCACTCTGTGAATGTAAATACAGGTAGTGATTAAACTTTGGAAGAAAATTGTAAAGTTGAGGTTTTCAATGGGAGTATTGTGCAGCAATTGTGGCTGAATAGGGATGCACTTTTACACTTTCCCAGGCCACGAGTAACTCGACATTGGGCCAAAGGCAATGGATTGTCACAACAGTGTAGGATACAGGGAGAAGAGTGGATCATGAGAAACTGTTGGAGGAATGTTTGCCTGAGGTTGAAAGTGAGGAATTAGTATTTCGAGAAGGTTTGCATCAATACGTTCTGTTCGCAGGAAAGTAATGGATACACTACTGGCCATTAAAATTGCTACACCAAGAAGAAATGCAGATGATAAACGGGTATTCAGTGGACAAATATATTATACTAGAACGGACATGTGTTTACATTTGGGCGCAAAGATCCTGAGAAACCAGTACCCAGAGCAACCACCTCTGGCCGTAATAACGGCCTTGATACGCCTGGGCATTGAGTCAAACAGAGCTTGGGTGGAGTGTACAGGTACAGCTGCCCATGCTGCTTCAACACGATAGCACAGTTCATCAAGAGTAGTGACTCGCGTATTGTGACGAGCCAGTTGCTAGGCCACCATTGACCAGATGTTTTCAGTTGGTGAGAGATCTGGAGAATGTGCTGGCCAGGGCAGCAGTCGAACATTTTCTGTGTCCAGAAAGGTCCGTACAGGACCTGCAGCATGCGGTCGTGCATTATCCTGCTGAAATGTAGGGTTTCGCAGTGATCGAATAACGAGTAGAGCCACGGTCGTAACTCATCTGAAATGTCACGTCCACTGTTCAAAGTGCCGTCAATCAGAACAAGAGGTGACCGAAACGTGTAACCAAAGGCACCCCATACCATCACGCCGGGTGATACGCCAGTATGGCGATAACGAATACACGCTTCCAATATGCGTTCACCGCGATGTCGCCAAACACGGATGCGACCATCATGATGCTGTAAACAGAACCTGAATTCATCCGAAAAAATGACGTTTTGCCATTCGTGTACCCAGGTTCGAGTTTGAGTACACCATCGCAGGCGCTCCTGTCTGTGATGCAGCGTCAAGGGTGACCGCAGCCATGATCTCGGAGCTGATACTCCATGCTGCTGCAAACGTCGTCCAACTGTTCGTGTAGATGGTTGTTGACTTGCAAACGTCCCCACCTGTTGACTCAGGAATCGAGACGTAGCTGTACGATTCGTTACAGCCATGCGGATAAGATGCCTGTCATCTCGACTGCTAGTGATACGAGGCCGTTGGGATCCAGCACGGTGTTCCGTGTTACCCTCCTGAACCCACCGATTCCATATTCTGCTAACAGTCACTGGATCCCGACCAACGCGAGCAGCAATGTCGCGATACGATTAACCGCAATCGCGATAGGCTACAATCCGACCTTTATCAAAGTCGGAAACGTGATGGTACGCATTTCTCCTCCTTACACGAGGAATCACAACAACATTTCACCAGGCAATGCCGGTCAACTGTTGTTTGCGTATGAGAAAACGGTTGGAAACTTTCTTCATGTCAGCACGTTGTAGGATGTCAGTACGTTGTAGGTGTCGCCACCGGCGCCAACCTTATTTGAATGCTCTGAAAAGCTAATAATTTGCATATCACAGCATCTTCTTGCTGTCGGTTAAATTTCGCGTCTGTAGCACGTCATCTTCGCGGTGTAGCAATTTTAATGGCCAGTAGTGTATTATGGTATGGTATATTGTCTTGCTGTTGAGCCATTCGGAAGGCTAGGAAGTGGTTTTAGCGTAAATAAAAAGCTCGAAGGAATATTTAAATTGTATTTATTTGTGAGAATAGGTCTCTTTGGTGTTTAGCTGTCATATGGTCCAGGCTTAAAGAGGGAATTTTCAAGGGTATGTAGTCTTTGTAGTAGGTGGATCTATTGTAAAACTTTAGTTAGAAAACAGGACATCTCTTCAGGAGTGGGAGAAAGGGAGAGGGAATTGATCGGCCATATGTGATTTTGATGCGTCTTTTTGGTACAGTAAATTCTAGCTTAGTGAGCGGGCTACAATTCTGCACTTTGAGGAGTGACTGGGATGGGACTGACGGAAGTTGTAAGTTGGAGGAAAAGTGAGGTTTTGACACTGACTGAGAAACAGGGAGGCTTTGGATGAGGACAGATAGGAGTATCTTCGACGGGATAGTGAAGTAATCTTTGTAGAAAAAGCAATTTCTGCAATATCAGTCCTGGGTATGATACTTCGAATGATCGACTTGGCTGATCAGACACCTCTGTGTTGTAAAGCGGTTCGTTGTGGAGCGCAAATCAGTAAACATTCTACATCAAAAAAATACATACATACTATGCCAAACACCTTTCGGTGCGTGGCCGTGGGTACGTTGTACCACATCTAGTCATTTCCTTTCCTATTCCACTCGCAAAAAGAGCGATGGTAAAGCGACTATCTCTGTGCCTCAGTATGAGCCCTAATTTGTTGTATCGTATGTTCACGTTTCTTACTTTAAATGTACGTTGACAGCAGTAGGATCCCTATGCAATCACTTTCAAACGCCAGTTCTCTATATTTTCTCAACAACGTTCCTCGAAAAGAACATCAGCTTCCCTCCAGGGATTCCCATTTGAGTTCCCGGAGCATCTCCGTTATACTTGACGGTTGATACAACCTACCGGTATCAATCTGAGCAGCCCGCCTCTGAATTGCTTCTATGTCTTTCTGGAGGGGATCCCAAACACTCCAGCAGTGTTACTGAGATGGGAAAGAAAGATACTGAGAAGGATTTTTTGAGCAGTGAGAGAGGTAGAAGGCTGGAGAGTAGGAACAAATGTAGAACTACAAACACTTTATGGACAGATGGATATTGTTGTTGAAATTAAGCAGGGAAGAATAAGATGGGTACGACATGTACAGAGAATGCCAGAAACTTGGAGTCTTTACGGGAAAACCTGACGGAAGAAGGAGAGGGGGTAGAACCAGGAAAAGGTGGCTGGACGATATGGAAGAAGATCTAAAGGCGATGGTAATAAGAAATTGGAGAAGGAAGGCGATGGACAGAGAAGAATAGAGGCAGGTGATACAGGAGGCCAAGGTTCTTCAAGGACTGTAGAGCCAACCAAGAAGAAGAAGAAGAAATGTTGTATATGCGGCCTTCTTTATAGATGAGCCACTCTTTCTACAATCCTCCCAATAAAGCGAAATCGACCATTCGCCTTCCCTACTACAGTCCTTACATACACGTTCCATTTCATATCGCTTTGCAGCGTTACGCTCAGATATTTAAACGACGTCTCTGCTTTCGAATATTACGGATTTGATTCTCCTACTCATTAGCATTAACTTCATTTTTCTTCATTTAGAGCTAGCTACCATTCATCACACCAACTAGAAATATTGTCTAAGTCATCTTGTATCCTCCAACAGTCACTCAACGACGTCACTTTCCCGTACACCACAGCATCATGAGCAAAAACAGCCGCAGATTTCTGCTGACGCAGCCCATCAGATCATTTGTGGTCATAGAAAACTACAGCGGTCCTATCACACTTCCCTGTGGCACTCGAGACGATATCCTCATCATCGGTGAACACTCGACGTCGAGGACAGCGTACTGGGTTCTATTACCCAAGAATTCTTCAGGCCGCTCACAAATCAGGGTATTTATGTCGTACGCTTGTACCTTCGTTAACAGTCTGCAGTAGGACACCGTGTCAAACGCCTTCCGGAAATTTATGAATACGGAATCTGCGTTTTGCCCTTCATCTATAGTTCGCACAGTATCGTTTGAGAAGAGGGCAAGCTGAGTTGTGCACGAGCAAGGCATTCTAAAACCGTGCTCATTTGTAGACAAAAGCTTTTCCGTCTCGAGGAAATTTATTATATTCGAACTGTGAATATGTTCAAGAATTCTGTAGCAAACCAGTGTTATGGATAATTGTCTGTAATTTTGCAGGCCATTTCCATTACCTTTCTTATATACAGGAGGAATCAGCGCTTTTTTCCAGTCACTTGGGAAATTGAACTGCGCGAAAAATTGGAAATTTGTGGTAAGTTCCTATGGGACCAAACTGCTGAGGTCATCGGTCCCTAGGCTTACGCACTACTTAATGTAACTTAAACGAACTTACGCTAAAGACAACACCCACACCCATGCCCAAGGGAGGACTCGAACCTCTGACGGGGGGAGCCGCGCGAAACGTGACAACACGCCTCAGATCGTACGGCTACCCTGAGCGGCTGAACTGTGCGAGAGATTCATGATAATTGCAGACTGAGTACGGGTCAGGGCTACAAAATACTCTTTGTAAAACCGAACTGTGATTCCATCGGTACCTGCCGACTTAGTTTTTTTTTTCGACTCTTTCAGCTGCTTCCCAACGCCAGGGACGTCCTCAATACGGGAGTCTATGTGATTCTCAAACGACAGTATGTTTGTACGATCCCCCGCGCGAACTGTTCCTTTAACACGAAATCTAGAATTTCAGTCTTCTATTTGTTATCTTCTACTGCCACACCAGATTAGTCCATATAGCTGTTGTACGCTTAGCGCATCGGTCTTTTTACAAACGCACGAATCTCTACTACCTCACGCCTTCCGTCGTTTGCAAGTTCCCTTTTGAACCGAGAGTGCAACAGCCTCTGCTTACTCAGTATATTCTGAATTTTGTTACTGAACTACAATGGGTCTGTTGCGTCCTTAATCAACTTACTCGGCACACACAATCCGTTTAAACTTTGCTCATAATTCTTCTACTTAGATCATACTGGAACTGAATAATGCACATTTCTGTCTAAATTAGATGCTAGGAAATGCTTATCTGCTCTTTCTTCAAAAAATGCTGTCCTAATCTTCTTAATTGGTTTGTTCACCATGTCATGACACCATGATCACTAATCATTATTTTTATTTTAGCTACAAGGTTCAAAATATTTCCATTGCATGTGGGCTGTCTAACTACCTGCTCAAGATAGTTTTCTGAGAAAGTGTTCAAAAGTACTTCGAAAGACTGCCTGTCCGTCTCCCCCGCAATAAATCCATGGACGTCCCATTCTATACTCGGCAGGTTCAACGTCTCGAACTAATATTGCATGATCTGGATATTTCCGCGTCATTGAGCGTAGACTTTCTTTGACTGCTACAGCGGAATCGGGTGCCGATAAAAACGTTCAACAGTTAACGTGATTTCACCTCGACCTGTTATACACGTCCAGATAACTTTACAAACACATTCAAAATCGACCTCATGAGAGACAATATCTTAATCAGCTGCATGAACACTCCCCCTCCTATGACGTCTAATCTGTCTTTCCGATACACCTTCAATGAGTCACTAAATGTCTCACAGCTATCTACTTCGCGTTGTAGGAAGCTCTCGGTTCCGAAAAGAATTCGAGCGCGACAAATTCCCTGGAGGGCAGTATTTTTGGGACATTTGTTGCGAAAAATTCGACAATTTACTGAGAAAATTTTAACAGTCGAAGTGACTTTAGCCTGAAAGCAGTCCGATTTCGGTATCTGAATATCGACTGATGAGCGCCAGGCCAAAAAATCTGTCATATGCACGTCACAAGCACTCTGCTACCTGAGTAGCTGCTTCCTTTGTGTAGTGCGCACCTGACCTATGAAAAGGAGTTCTACAAATCTCCGACCCATAAAGCAGATCCATAAATCTGCACCCATAAATGTCACAGAATGGACGTAGTCACCGGCCGCTGTGGCCGAGCTGTTCTAGGCGTTTCAGTCTGGAACCGCGCGACTGCTACGGTCGCAGGTTCGAATCCTGCCTCGGGCAATGGATGTGTGTGATGTCCTTAGGTTAGCTAGGTTTAAGTAGTTTTAAGTTCTAGGGGACTGATGACCTCAGAAGTTAAGTCCCATAGTGCTCAGAGCCATTTGAATTTGGACGTAGTCACCGGTTAAGGACCTCCAATTGGCTCCAAACCAAAGGACCTCGATCACTTTTGGTAACAATGCTGCAAATTGCGAGCTGTGCTTGCACCACTGCCGACAGCCGCCTATATGAACTGGGGATGACCTCAGAACCCAGGTGATAGGCATCACTAGTGGCGACGTGAGCCACAAGTTGCAGACAGCTGCACCCTGCACGCTCGATAGCCGCACGTAATGGAGCCTCTACATCTCGGCTGTGACCCTCCGGCAGACATACCGAGAGCACACTGGCTTTCTTTCCGGCCCTGAACGCCATTTCCATAAGAGACTCCATAACGCACTGCTCCCAGTAACTAGCAAACCCTTCTCTCAGTCTGCCTCCATGGGCCCTGCTGAAAGAGCAGCCACTTGTCCACTCACAAGGTGAATAGACGAGGCCAGGCGGCCAGCCTCCACATTGGCTCTGTTCCTCGAGCGATGCGGACACGTTACCATCCGCCACTCACTGTGCGATGAGGGTGGATCCCCTATGATGGGTCGTCTGGCAGTTACCTCGACAGCAGAGCCCGTGGGAGAAAGAAGTAACACCTGACGCGTCCCATGCGACCTGCTGGATTTACAACCATCGCTACACCCCCGAGGCACCAGACTGCTGACCATAGATAAAAGCGCCTTCAGCTATTTGCGAACTGCGTCTGCATACGGCAAGCACACGTCCTATCCACCCCATCACCAGTAAGGAAGCACAGAAAAAGCTAAGCTAAATAAGTAACTTACTTCACTGCGTATGTGTAGCAGGCGAAATCTGGAACCTGACTGACTGAAATGAATAGTTGCTGACTCATCAAAATAATCAACAGAATAACAGCTGCTGTAAGACCTCCTGAATTTACTATTTACAATTTCAAAACGCACGGTTATACCTCTTAAATAGAGAAAATGTATGAAATTTGAGAAATATGCTACTATCAAAACACACAAAAAGCTAAATACGTAACTTGCTGCTCTCCAGTTGTATAGCAGGCGACAGCCGGAACCAGACTGACGAGGTACTTGGAGTTAGAAATAGTTTCGATTCTAAGTGGTTTCCGGATGTCATTCTCACGATGGGAGCTGGGTTAAGATGCCTCCTACTCCACCTGTGGGTGGTAGTGAGAGCAGTTATGGTGTTAGATTGGTCTTTTCTTTCTAGTGAGGTGGAGAGCTTGGTCTGTAAATGGGAAGTTTGAAGGAGACAGCGGTTTGTGGGGAGGGGGGGTAGAAGATTAGGGGTTTCTGGGACTTTCCTTTTTGGGTTACGAGAGACCGGTGTAGGCCCTTCATCAAAATTTCAGTCAATATGAGTGAGACTGATTATTGATGGAATTCCACTGCACGCTGTAATTCGTGCTGTGTTTTTTATGATAATTGAAAGTAATTTAAACGGAGGAATGAGTCGGAGAGTAGGCCCAGAGAGAGAATAGAACAATAGTTAGCTAATGGAATGGAATTTTAGTAGGTGACGATGACTGTAGGATGGTGGCTTAGATGAAGTAATTCGTGTTGTCGCAGTGGAAACTAAGAATAGGGAGATACAGAAAAAGTAGTGGTAGGATGTCTGCCAAGGTGAGTGATCGGGCTATGAGTGATAAGGCCTCTACGATGCGGCTTCCTGTGGCTAAAATCTGTCATCAAGGCTGTGAAAATGAAAGTAAAGTTGATGTACCCTGGGGAAACTGCAAGCTGCGACCAGAGGATAGACACATAAACAGCAGCAGTGAGAAGAAAGATGGAAATAGAAGCAGATGTGACGTGAACACAGGCTGGTTAGGAGGAGCTAGACAGAGGAATAAACAATGGCAGTTTTGTCAAAAATGGTTCAAATGGTTCTGAACACTATGGGACTTAACATCTGTGGTCATCAGTCCCCTAGAACTTAGAACTACTTAAACCTAACTAACCTAAGGACATCACACACATCCATGCCCGAGGCAGGATTCGGGGCATGGATGTGTGTGATGTCCTTGTGTTGGTTAGGTGTAAGTAGTTCTAAGTTCTAGGGGACTGATGACCACAGAAGTTAAGTCCCATAGTGCTCAGAGCCGTTTTGATCCAGTCACCACCAATTTGATCACTCCTTTCTCTGGAAGGTCAGCTGAGGATATAAGGTCTTTCTTGGATCATATGCAATTAACAGGTAGGACTGGAGGTTGGTGACAGGATCAGTTACTGCGAATAGCAAAGTTATGGTTGATAGGGAACAAAACCCTATGTCAGGTGTGCAGAGGTGCGAAGAGGCTCCAGACGTTTAACGGGTTCAAGCAAGGGCTGCTGCTAAGATATAACAAACAGAACGTAGCGAGAGTTTCCCGCGGGTAGTTGAGGACTTTAACGAAGAAGCACAGAGACTCGGTGGAAAAGTTTTCGGACTGAATACATTAGATCAATGTGCAAACGTACGAGATGGGGGAGAATTTTGAGGCAAATTAATTCGTACAGTAGGGAACCGAACCTAGGACATTAAATACCTTTTTGAGTGGCCCACCACCGATATCTCTAGAAGCCTTAGGACAGACACACCGAAAGACTTGTACTCTACTGTCATGATGAGTATAAAGTTTGAGGAAACTGATATAGCAGCAGGAGTACGCGATAAGTAACGTTTTTTACGCTAGCGTAAAGCGCTATACATGTGGACGACAGCCTCAGTATTGTAAGTGTCGTGTGGTTCGACATTATCAATGCGATTGCAGGGACAGTAACAGCAATTAAGGGGAAATAGACAAGAGGCAACCCCCAAATCCGCCGAGTGGCGTTCCCAGTAAATTTGTATGCTACAGGTTCGTATGCAGATACGGAATATGGTATGGTGGGATTTGTGAGAGGCAAGAATCGCAGGCTGTTGTTGGACACAGGTGTGCATGTGTCAGTGGCAAGTATGTAACTTGTAGGTCGGAGATGATTGAACTCATTACGCTGTAATTTTCACGGGGTTGGAGACACTAATGTGGGGTCTTTGGTTTCAGCAATATTGAATTCTCAGTTTGGGGCAGAACATTTCAAGCAACGTGTCTAAGTCGTGCCTCGTGTAATCGAAGGTTACTCTATGATCCTAGGATTAGTCTTTCTGATTACAAAGAATGCCATAATTGGCCTTATGCGACTTCTGGTTGAATTTAGAGGGATATCATTCCATCTTAAGAGGTGAACCGATTGAACTTCGGACAACACTAAGGCTTAATTTTCATGATATTGTGCCGCAAGGTACCGGAAAGGTGCTCTTGATGAGTATAGAACTGGAGTGGACAGTTAATATGTTGTGTAGGTAGACCCACTTCCAGAAAAATGGTTAAAATGGCTCTAAGCACTATGGGACTTAATATCTGAGGTCATCAGTCCCATAGACTTAGAACTACTTAAGCCTAACTAACCTAAGGACATCACACACATCCATGGCCGAGGCAGGATTCGAACCTGCGACCGTAGCAGCAGCGCGGTTCCGAACTAAAGCGCCTAGAACCGCTCGGCCACTTTCAGAAAATGATGTGCTTAACACATGACGTTGTTCAGTGAGAAGAATCATTGTACTTGTACAGGCGGAAGGTGATAGCAAAATGGTACCTTAAATATAGGTAATTTTGGTGCTGATGAGAAAACTGATCAAGGGATTGTTGGTAGCTGCTCTGTATATCCCAGATGAGAATGACTGGGACACGGCAAGTGTGCACCATGATCAGACACATTCCGCCGCTAAAACTGCAGCATGTAAGAAGATAGAGAATCTGGAACGAATTGAAAGGGTGAAAACACAAAAATTGTTATTACAGTTTGAGGACTTGGCTTTGCCTCAATGCCCTTTGCTAGCAACACCTGTGACCCAATATCGAATTCCTACTGGGAATAAAGTACCAATATATCATGAACTATATTGCATACCTTGGTATTTATAATCAGTTATGAAAGATTTTATAAACCAGCAGTTAGCTGATGGAGTAACAAAGGAGAGCACTAGACTATGGGGAGCCACTGCGATGGCTGTGACACAAAAGTAACCAGGTGGGTCTAAGAAACATAGGTTGTGCTGTGACTACAGACATCTTGACAGCAAGACAGTGACGGAGGCGTACCTGACACCACATACTGAAACTACTGAGTGCTTGGGAGAGTGCAAGTATTTCTCTGCCATCGATCTACGGAGTGTGTACCACCTGGTATTTCCTTTGCACTGACCGAAGACAGCATTCTCGGTCCCTTGGGGTCATTATCAATATCGAAGGATGCCATTTTGGACCAAAAATGCGCCAACAATATTTCAGTGGTTGTTGGACAGGGTACTTTGAGGGATGAAACTTCGTCAATGTGTGATACAATGGGATGCCGTATTCTCTTCCCAAAGGATTCGACTGAGCATAGACAACGGTAACAAGAATTTTTTAAAAGTTTATGTGCAGTCAAAGTACTGAGAAGTGTCATTTTGCTTTGGAAGAAGTTGCGTAATTGGAGAATGTAATTAGTATTGAAGGCGTTACGACAGATCCAAGACTGGTACAAGCAGTGCAAGAGTTTTCAGGTGCTAGGAATAGTAAAGAGTTCCAATCATTTTTGAGTTTGGCAAATTACTATCGAAAATTTGTGAAAGGTTCTGTAGACGTGTAAATTCCAGTGGTCGAAAGAAAGCGTTTGAGGAACTGAAGAGAACATTAACATCGAGTCGTGTGTTAGTTATCCGGGACTTTGAGAAAGTGTATTTGCTTTCATGTGACGCTTCCATTCAGGCATTGCAGCGTGTTTTATGTCAGGTGTTAATCAGTAAAGAACATCTTGTAGCATATACTTGTCGACAGTTCAAAAGAGCAGGGAGGAACGACTTCTTGACAGAAAAGGGA
Organism: Schistocerca nitens; assembly: GCF_023898315.1. NCBI lineage: Eukaryota > Metazoa > Arthropoda > Insecta > Orthoptera > Acrididae > Schistocerca > Schistocerca nitens. The sequence continues at coordinate 916,065,788 of NC_064616.1, forward strand.
ATGCTTACGTTGATGTATGGGATTACGTATTTTCAGTGTAGGTTATGTGGGAAGAAATTTAAGGTAGTAACCGACCATGCATCTCTTAAACGGTTCTTGAGGCTAAAGGACACTTCTAGTTGGCTCATGAGACAGGCACTAAAATTGAGTAAGTCGAAATATGAAGTTGTACCTAAGCCTGTTAAGAAACACAGGAACGTGGATGGTTTAAGCAGACAGATAACGATAATACAGGCACTGGATCACAGCTCTGAACAATGGAAAGCAGAGTAACATCTTGACACCGACTGCAAACTGTACATGAGCGTCCACAAGTCGTTGTATGTGACAGCCTGTTAGGTAAGACAGATTGGGGCTCAGTGTGGTAGTGCCAGCTAAGCCGTAGTAAGAAGTTCTGAAGGAAGCACATGGTCACATGCTGTCTGGGCTTGGAGTTTGTAGAACAATGAATACGAGGGTAGTGGAGCTACAGCTCCTGGATCTGTAAAGACAATACCTTCAATGACAGAACATCTCTTGGTTTTAATCTGTGAATGATTAGGATTAGCTCAGATTACGTGGTAGAATTATTGTCATAATCCGATAAGACCTAAGTACAACTTCTTGTTTTCTGTAAAAGAGATGGTTGAAAGAAAACAAAACAACACATTGTTGTCTACTCTATTTTTGCTTGAAAATGCGTATGTGAGAAAGAAACTATATGGGAGGAACAATTTGTCTAATGGTTTACATGGCCTCCTATTGTAGTTGAAACTGGCTACAAGAAAGAAATTAAAACCGCACATTTTCACAGCACAATGTTTTCTTTCTTGCAGACGGTTTTAAGAGAAACCCCGCGCATTGCCGTTTTGAGAATGTATAGGCTATGTCTATCTGCATATTCATTAGCGTATCGTGTAAAAATTTAAAGTAAATCGGTCATGAGCCTTTCGAGATTTTAGGTAACAACGTTTTCTTTGCATAGATTACATACATATTTCTGCATTATACATATTAAATATATATATATATAACCTAACATATCAAGATTTTTACTAACAATGTCTGCACACACACACACACACACACACTGCCCATGCAAAACATCGTAACAACGTTGGATAAAAGACTGAATTAATTGGTCAACAACTTTTCGAGATTTTTGGTAACAACGATTCTCCTCTATATATTACATGTAAACTTATATATTACATGTATTAAAAAGATGCATAGCCTATGTCCGTCAGCATGTTCAATAGAGTATCATGTAAAAATTTGAAGTAAATCAGTCAAGAACTTTTCAGTATTTTTGGAAACAACATTTCCCCTTTATATATTACATATATATTTATATAGTATATATATTGAATATATATAGCCTCTGTCCGTCTGAATGATCATTAGAGTATCGTGTAATAATATGAAGTGAAACGGTCACGTACTTCTCGGGATTTTTGGTAACAATACTAAACAAAGACGTTTTTATGTAGTACTATAGATTATTGATTAGTTAACTTGCTCACGCTGAGTGATAAGGAGCGATATGTAAATATTCAACTTGAATAGAGACGATTTCTCAGCCAAGATCGCATTTGTAAGGCCTTTACTTACAATGACCGATTTCGGTAAACAGAGTTATCATCATTTGATCTGAGTACAGGTTAATACATGTGGTCAGTTTGAGCTATAAATGTACACCATATCTTAATTAGCTGGACAGTTGATGCATTGGCATGTCAAAGGTAAGTCATCATACACAACATGTCCAAAGTTAAAACTAGTATTAACAAAATGATTAGCCAAGGGTTCCCTCCGATATTACAGATGGCAGAGCACGTCATTGATGCCAGAGCGCCACAGATCTGCCATCAACGCTAACCACAAGAGACATCCGTCACAGTACCCTATAGTCTACGTAAATACCTTAACTCTCGCCTTCTACCGATCTCCTGACATATTCTGACGATGCTGAGTACCTAGCTACATATCGCATCCCGCCAACTCTTTCATGCCTCTCTCCAAATTCACCTCAAAGTCCCGGTCGAATTTAAATCCCACGTAAACGTCCCGGAAAGCCAAGCTACCATCTTCGACCATATCGGTGATTTCCATCTTTCCATCATCTCTATGTCCTTAATTGACCGTAAGATGTGTATCTATATTGAAGATCCTTTAAATTTTTATCTGCCTGTAGTTACTGAAGCAAAAAATATTCCCTCGTATGTTTTATATTACATGAATTTTGTAAAAAATGTAATACTTACCCTGAAGTGAGGTTCTACTCGTTGCCACGCCGCCACTCATGGAGATCTGAAATAATAATGAAGAAAAAATCACTACTTTATCTTTTTGTGTGCCTACATCAATACACTGACAATACCCTTCTGCATCTACATTACTACTCTGCAATTTACACTTAAGTGCCAGGCAGAGCGTTTATCGAACCACCTTCAAGCTATTTCTTTACAGTTCCACAGGAAAATGGACGCTTGGATCTTTTTGTACGAGCTCTGGTTTCTCTTATTTTATCACGATGATCATTTCGCCTTATGTACGTTGACAACAGTAAAATATTTTCACATCCAGAGAAGAAAGATGAAGACTAAAACTTTGTGAAAACATCCTGCAGCAACGAAAAACGCCCAATTCGCGTATCATATCAGGGGCAGTCTCTTCCCTATTTCGCGATAATACAGAACGAACTGCCCTTCTTTGAATTTTTCAGTGCCCTCCGGAAAACGAATCAGGTGCGGTTCCCACAGCGCACAGCAATACTCCAGAAGAGGGCGGACAAGCCTAGTGCAAGCACTCGCTTTGGTAGACGTATTGCATTTTCTAGCTGTTATGCCAATAAATTTCAGTATCTACGTGACTGTTCCAATTCAAGTATCCTGTAACCGTAATTTAGCAGATTCCTCTTAATACTTATGTGGATGATTCGCTCTTTTCATTTCATAGAGCCAAATGCCACTTCTCGCACCGTAAACGTGTCTCTTCTAAATCATTTTGCAATTCGTTTTGATTATCTAATGACTTTACAAGACAGTTAATGATAGAATCATCTGCAAATAATCTAAGAGGGCGGCTCAGATTGTCTCTTAAATCCTGTAGTAGATCAGGAACAACAGAGGACGCAAGATATTACTTCAGTTTGGTGGATACCTTTCAGTCAGTTTGACTTTCTGACAAGAAATCAGGAATCCAGTCGCACGACTAAGAGGGCATTCTATAGTTACGCAATTTGATTAGAAATCGCTTACGCACAATGGTGTCAAAAGTTTTCTAGATATCTACAAATGTGGAATCAATTTGACATCCCCTGTTGATAGCACTCATTACTTCCTAAGAATAAAGAGCTAGTCGTGTTTCACAAGAACGATATTTTCTGTATCCATGTCGGCTCTTTGTCAATAAATCGGTCTCTTCGAGGTAATTCACAATGTTCGAACACAGTGTTGTTGTTGTTGTTGTGGTCTTCAGTCCTGAGACTGGTTTGATGCAGCTCTCCATGCTACTCTACCCTGTGCAATCTTCTTCATCTCCCAGTACCTACTGCAGCCTACATCCTTCTGAATCTGCTTAGTGTATTCATCTCTTGGTCTCCCTCTACGATTTTTACCCTCCACGCTGCCCTCCAATGCTAAATTTGTGATCCCTTGATGCCTCAAAACATGTCCTACCAACCGATCCCTTCTTCTAGTCAAGTTGTGCCACAAACTTCTCTTCTCCCCAATGCTATTCAATACCTCCTCATTAGTTACGTGATCTACCCACCTTATCTTCAGTATTCTTCTGTAGCACCACATTTCGAAAGCTTCTATTCTCTTCTTGTCCAGACTAGTTATCGTCCATGTTTCACTTCCATACATGGCTACACTCCATACAAATACTTTCAGAAACGACTTCCTGACACTTCAATCTATACTCGATGTTAACAAATTTCTCTTCTTCAGAAACGCTTTCCTTGCCATTGCCAGTCTACATTTTATATCCTCTCTACTTCGACCATCATCAGTTATTTTACTCCCTAAATAGCAAAACTCCTTTACTACTTTAAGTGTCTCATTTCCTAATCTAATTCCCGCAGCATCAACCGATTTAATTTGACTACATTCCATTATCCTCGTTTTGCTTTTGTTGATGCTCATCTTATATCCTCCTTTCAAGACACTGTCCATTCCGTTCAACTGCTCTTCCACGTCCTTTGCTGTCTCTGACAGAATTACAATGTCATCGGCAAACCACAAAGTTTTTACTTCTTCTCCATGAATTTTAATACCTACTCCGAATTTTTCTTTTGTTTCCTTTACAGCTTGCTCAATATACAAATTGAATAACATCTGGGAGAGGCTACAACCCTGTCTCACTCCTTTCCCAACCACTGCTTCCCTTTCATGTCCCTCGACTCTTATAACTGCCATCTGGTTTCTGTACAACTTGTAAATAGCCTTTCGCTCCCTGTAGTCTACCCCTGCCACCTTCAGAATTTGAAAGAGAGTATTCCAGTTAACATTGTCAAAAGCTTTCTCTAAGTCTACAAATGCTAGAAACGTAGGTTTGCCTTTTCTTAATCTTTCTTCTACGATAAGTCGTAAGGTTAGTATTGCCTCACGTGTTCCAACATTTCTACGGAATCCAAACTGATCTTCCCCGAGGTCCGCTTCTAGCAGTTTTTCCATTCGTCTGTAAAGAATTCGCGTTAGTATTTTGCAGCTGTGACTTATTAAACTGATAGTTCGGCAATTTTCACATCTGTCAACACCTGCTTTCTTTGGGATTGGAATTATTATATTCTTCTTGAAGTCTGAGGGTATTTCGCCTGTCTCATACATCTTGCTCACCAGATGGTAGAGTTTTGTCATGACTGGCTCTCCCAAGGCCATCAGTAGTTCTAATGGAATGTTGTCTACTCCCGGGGCCTTGTTTCGACTCAGGTCTTTCAGTGCTCTGTCAAACTCTTCACGCAGTATCTTACCTCCCATTTCGTCTTCGTCTACGTCCTCTTCCATTTCCATAATATTGTCCTCAAGTACATCGCCCTTGTATAAACCCTCTATATACTCCTTCCACCTTTCTGCCTTCCCTTCTTTGCTTAGAACTGCGTTGCCATCTGAGCTCTTGATATTCATACAAGTGGTTCTCTTCTCTCCAAAGGTCTCTTTAATTTTCCTGTAGGCAGTATCTATCTTACCCCTAGTGAGACAAGCCTCTATATCCTTACATTTGTCCTCTAGCCATTCCTGCTTAGCCATTTTGCACTTCCTGTCGACCTCATTTTTGAGACGTTTGTATTCCTTTTTGCCTGCTTCATTCACTGCATTTTTATATTTTCTCCTTTCATCAATTAAATTCAATATTTCTTCTGTTACCCAAGGATTTCTATTAGCCCTCGTCTTTTTACCTACTTGATCCTCTGCTACCTTCACCACTTCATCCCTCAGAGCTACCCATTCTTCTTCTACTGTATTTCTTTCCCCCATTCCTGTCAATTGTTCCCTTATGCTCTCCCTGAAACTCTCTACAACCTCTGGTTCTTTCAGTTTATCCAGGTCCCATCTCCTTAAATTCCCACCTTTTTGCAGTTTCTTCAGTTTCAATCTGCAGTTCATAACCAATAGATTGTGGTCAGAATCCACATCTGCCCGTGGAAATGTCTTACAATTTAAAACCTGGTTCCTAAATCTCTGTCTTGCCATTATATAATCTATCTGATACCTTTTAGTATCTCCAGGATTCTTCCAGGTATACAACCTTCTTTTATGATTCTTGAAGCAAGTGTTAGCTATGATTAAGTTATGCTCTGTGCAAAATTCTACAAGGCGGCTTCCTCTTTCATTTCTTCCCCCCAATCCATATTCACCTACTATGTTTCCTTCTCTCCCTTTTCCTACTTTCGAATTCCAGTCACCCATGACTATTAAATTTTCGTCTCCCTTCACTACCTGAATAATTTCTTTTATCTCGTCATACATTTCATCAATTTCTTCATCATCTGCAGAGCTAGTTGGCATATAAACTTGTACTACTGTAGTGGGCATGGGCTTTGTGTCTATCTTGGCCACAATAATGCGTTCACTATGCTGTTTGTAGTAGCTAACCCGCACTCCTATTTTTTTAATCATTATTAAACCTACTCCTGCATTACCCCTATTTGATTTTGTATTTATAACCCTGTAATCACCTGACCAAAAGTCTTGTTCCTCCTGCCACCGAACTTCACTAATCCCCACTATATCTAACTTTAACCTATCCATTTCCCTTTTTAAATTTTCTAACCTACCTGCCCGATTAAGGGATCTGACATTCCACGCTCCGATCCGTAGAACGCCAGTTTTCTTTCTCCTGATAATGACGTCCCCTAGAGTAGTCCCCGCCCGGAGATCCGAATGGGGGACTATTTTACCTCCGGAATATTTTACCCAAGAGGACACCATCATCATTTAATCATACAGTAAAGCTGCATGTCCTCGGGAAAAATTACGGCTGTAGTTTTCCCTTGCTTTCAGCCGTTCGCAGTACCAGCACAGCAAGGCCGTTTTAGTTAATGTTACAAGGCCAGATCAGTCAATCATCCAGACTGTTGCCCCTGCAACTACTGAAAAGGCTGCTGCCCCTCTTCAGGAACCACATGTTTGTCTGGCCTCTCAACAGATACCCCTCCGTTGTGGTTGCACCTACGGTACGGCCATCTGTATCGCTGAGGCACGCAAGCCTCCCCACCGACGGCAAGGTCCATGGTTCATGGGGGGTCGAACACAGTATATGTTCCAAAATCCTACTGCAAATCGACGTTAGAGATATGTGTCTGCAATTCAGCAAATTACTTCTGTTCTTTTCCTTGGGTATTTCTGTGACTTGTGGAACTTTCCACTCTTTAGGTACGGGTCTTTCAACGAGCGAGCGGTTTTATAAGATTTCAAAGTATGGAGCTACTGTATCAGCATACTGTGAAAGGAACCTGACTTGTATACAATCTGAACCGGAAGCCTTGCTTTCCTTACGTTTAAGCCGCTTCATTACACCAAGCGTCCACTTCTAAGTTATCTATGCTGGCAGTTATTCTTGATTCGAATTTTGGAATATTTACTTCGTTTTCTTTGAAGAAGGAATTTCGGAAAACCGTGTGTAGTAACACTGCTTTAGTGGCAGGGAAGGTATTGTGGTTTGCGACAAGTCTACTTTACATTAGGACAGTTAATTTTCTTAAAAATATCGGGAATCCGATAGATCTATATTTAAAAATATCATTACAGGCCCTCTGTATATCGACAAAGGTATCGATATATCGACGAAAAAATATCGACGTACTGGCCTATAAAAATATCGACTGCACAATGTAAATATACTGCCAGTTTTAGAACTTTATATTTAAGTATTCATTTATTATTAGATATTCTGTACATCAACAAGCTCCCCCTTCGACCAAGAATTAAAAGGACAACCATGCACGTTCACGCTTGGCGAAAACCATTTTGCTAGCAATGGTGACTATATGTAAGTGGCACAATAGAAGGTGTCCGATACCTCCGTCGTTCGGTTTCGTCACATATCGGATTTTTCCGGAACACTTCATGTCGACTTCCCTATTTTTTCATTTCTGCCAACGCTAGTGACCTAGTAGTTGTACTGTCAAAATTGCATGGTGAAGTTAAACGTTGCAGTTTTTGTTGGTAGCGCCGATCATGTCAGCATTTCCCCTCACATGTCTCCGCCCACCGCAAAGACCAATCTTGTCATTTAGATTTTTGTTCACCATTTTCAGCAACTGTTTTTGAAGAATGACAATGTGAAGAAATAGCGCACTACTTGCGTTGAAATTGTTTTTTAACGCCACTGGTGTGGTACTTCTTCACATCGGACATCTTGTTGTTCCATTCACATCGCCACTCCTCAGTGCAATCGGACTTCTTCTCCTTTTGTGCCACATATACGTGCTTCACACAGTCAAAGTGAAAGATTGAGTGTGATGAAAGCTCAAAAAGTAGCAAGACTTCTTCACACAATGAAAGTCAAATTATGTTCTGCTACAATTTCAAAAGAACAACTTCAAATATTTACAGAAAATTCTGGAAAAAAATATAACATAAAATAAAAATCCGGGTACCCGATATTACCATTTTGATATCGTTATATAGGGAGAAAAATTATCGCCGATATGTATCGATGCTTTTTGGAAAAAAACTGATACGTCGGTAATTTATCAACAGCCCTACTTTATATACGACCAGAATTTCTTTGGGTTTTCTGCCTAATTTCGAGACATAGTTTCGTAGTGAAAACTATTAAAAGTATCTCGTACTACAGTTCGCCCTAAATGTTGAGCTTCCGTAAAACTTCGCCAAGCTTGAGGGTTTTACGTTCTTTGAATTTTGACATGCTTTTTTCGCTGTTTCTGCACCAGTGGTCTGACCTGTTTTGTGTACCATGGAGGATCAGTAGCATACCTTATTAATTTATTTGGTATATATCTCCCAATTGCTGTCGATATTGTTTCTTTGAATTCAAACCATATCTAGTCTTCGCTTACGTAGATTGGAAGGAGCCTCTTAGGAGGGCGTCAAGCAAATTTTATCTTTGTTTCTTAATTACATGTATCTTGCTTTCGTTTTTGGTGGGTTTGGATGTTACAGTATTGAATCTCTCTACAATAACCTTGTTGTCGTTAAACCCTTGATCCGTCAAGATGCTTCCTATTTGCTAAGGATTGTTTGTTGCTAAGAGATCAAGTGTATTTTCGAAACCATTTACACTTCGAGTAGGCTCCTGAACTAATTGTTCAAAATAATTATCTGAGAATACATTCAGTGCAATTCCAGACGACGTTTTTGCCTACCACCGACTTCAGGAAGGAATTATTAATTCATTTTGGTTGTCAGGTATAACCTCTGCCCATACTAACTCACAAGGAATGTCTACGTCAAATGCACTACAAGGTAAACTATGTCTGACAGCAATAAACAATCCACCACTAACTGTATTTAATATATCCTTTCTGAACATGGTTAGGTCCATTGTAAAAATTTCGGCTGAACTTATTACCGTCTTTAGCCGGCTTCTCATACCTATAACGATTTGAGGCTCAGTGCTTTCTGTTATCGCTTGGAGCTCTGGTTCTTTCCCAACACAGCTATCACAATTTACAACTACGACACCGATTGCTGCTATGTCTGCCTTTCTGTTAAGCGGAACCGCAAGCCAACCACCCTATAGCTCAAGTCGAGGAATTGGCAGCCTACACCGTCGCAGTACTGTCTGCGCCTCTGATTCAGTTCTGTACCAAACGACCACAGTCGACTCTGTCGATGATGGTACAGATTGTGAGCTCCGCCCTCATTTCGCGAGTAGGCAGTCTCCGCCGCTTCAGTTGGCCACCCGAAAGCAGAGAGAACCTCTTCCGATCCAAAGAGACACACATAGTTATTACCGACAAGAGAAACTACCTGCAGTTTGCCGTATCCTGCGTTCTCCATGGCATCCGGAAGTAGCCTTCCCCCATCTGGAATGACTCCTTCCAGCATGCATACCGTTTTCCTTACTGTGAATACGTTGCCTTGTCCCTAAGATCTTTCTAATTCTCCCTCAATAATTTAACCTTCTGACAGCTGGTAACAAACAAAGCACAGGGCAAATACTCTCACGAACTATACTGAGAGGCTGATTTTATAATCAAATAAACCTCTGCGACGACTAGTTCCAGGAACAAATCCGCTGCAGTTGGCCGAGAAGGCATAGCCAGTGCCCAGCAACAACGGTATCTGCCCAAACACAAACAAATCCTTCTTCTGTTCTTTTTTTTTTCTCTTCACATGGCCTTCAGTAGCCGGCCGAAGTGGCCGTGCGTTTCTAGGCGCTGCAGTCTGGAACCGCGAGACCGCTACGGTCGCAGGTTCGAATCCTGCCTCGGGCATGGATGTGTGTGATGTCCTTAGGTTAGTTCGGTTTAACTAGTTCTAAGTTCTAGAGGACTAATGACCTCAGAAGTTGAGTCCCATAGTGCTCAGAGCCATTTGAACCATTTTTTTGGCCTTCAGCAGCTAACGACCATTTAGCCAGTTAAAGATAAATAACTGACATACAGTACACAACCGTAGACTCTTGACATACAGGACATAGATATAAGTTTCACAAAGACTTTAGAAGCCTGCTGTTGATTGACGTCAATGCGAGATATTTTACAACTGCTCTGGTAAGCTGCGTCATTGCTACAAAGATATCTTGGTAGCATCTGACAATTTAAAAAGCTCTGTAGTATATGTGGGATTACTCAAAGAAAGTAGAACAGTGCCAGTCGAAGGACCTCTGCTTTCGAACGACATAGCTGTTGCAGAAACGATTGTCTTTGTCTCTCCCAATTTGAACCCGCAAAGAGAATGTGAACGATGTCACATTCCGTAGTGTTAAAGCAGTCATAGAACGGATTCGAAGAAATTCCAATGCGGTGAAGGTGCATAGGAAACCTTTCATGAATAGTTATTCAGAAGGGATACAGGGCGAAATAACGACCTTATCGCTTCCGCTGTCAGGTTGCACACTCGGCCGACTTATAATCAAAGTCACCCCTCACTCCGCTTTCCTCCCCCAGTCCAAGGAATCACTGGCACATGTATACGGTACAGTCAAGGTCAAGCAGATGAACCCCCACACTATCCACGCAACTTAGGAAACTGAATGAGTTATATTCAAGATCATCTAGGTGGACCCCTACACTACCCACGCCCCTTAGGCAAGTGGACTAGGTCATGATGTAATCCATTACCAGTAACATGATAAAAAATTACAGCGAAACGCCTGGACCAATAGTAGCGTTTTAAAATGGCAAGAAACCCCTCTCCTCCCCCCAGACCAACAAAAGTTAAGCTCCCCATCCTCCCCTTTATCATCTTCTATAATTGACTCAGTTGCATAGGCCTCCTCATTCGAGATCTGTGCATCATGGAGAGAGGTTCAGGTTTGTTATAAACAATAATTCTATAGTGGTAGGGTTTGGAAATAATAACAATGATATAACAAATTACTAATAATTTATTGTTAACAGTTATTCGATGCATTTATTTGCGATCATTTGTTGTCTATTAAAATTTTCGTTTTTATTTATAAGGCTATTTGTTATACATACAAATGACAATTTTACAAAGCATGTTTTTCTTATTGTTCTTGTTGGTGTATTTACATAGTATTTTTCTTGATTTTAATTACAAGGTATTTTTTCTGAAAATTTATCACTATTAGGTACATTGCCCTGAAGCTATCGGAACTTAATTACTATGTTTCCCATTATCTTTCTATAAACAGGATTTACATTTTAATCATTTCTTTCAGTATACCGTATTTACATTTTAAGCATTTATTTTTTACCTTTTTTATTCTACATACAATCTGGGACCAGCAGTATAAGATGAGGAAAAGCCTCACACATGCGCTCACACACACACACACACACACACACACAGTATTCACACACACACATAGTATGCAGTTGTGTACATAGTACAGTAGACAAACACATAATGCGCAAACACATACACAAACACACACACACACACACACACACACACACACACACACACACATGCGCGCGCACACACACACATGTACACACTCATCAGTGACAAGTGGTTCATCCAACTACTCTGCACACCCTGACATACATCCAGAATTCACAAATAAGTAAACACACAGCCAAACACTCAATCACTGATTCAATAAAGTGAGTACAGGAGGTAGCTGATCCCGTCCCCACAAATTAACCATTTGTCATCATGACAAAACAGTTGCAGTGCAGTATGTACCTCATGGCCTCACAATCGAAAGATTACCTGGTGCTCCACATGTGTAGTTGTGTCAATGCTCTGGAGGTGGAAACTTGTATTCATTGATCGTGAGAGTGTTTGAGGCACACCCTTAGCCCGTCTCTGGTTGGCACCTGCATCTATGTGGTATGCATACGTTTTCAATATGAGCCCCACACACTCCACGATCTGCGAACTATGCGCCTGATCTTGCATAAAACCGATAAACTTCTTGTCTTTTGGTATTATTCCAAAAGGATTATCGGCCACATACGCAGATGTGTTGAATTCTTCGTTATTGTACCTAATTACTTCATATGAATCACAGCCTTTCACCCAGTAGACTAAACTGTCAGTATCCACAAAAATTAACTTGAATTCGGTGAAGCGTGGCTTCACAAACTCGTAGTGGAATCGGTACATGAGGAGTTTGGAGAGGTCTAGTACACACATATCGACAGGATTTGTGAACTGCACTGAAACCTTGGCCATCAACACAGCGGCTAGTCTTTTATTGAAGTTGGTGATCCGTTTGAAATTTGGTCTGTGGATGAAATCTCTTGCATCATACCGGTATCGCCCCCCCCCCCAACCCCCACCCCACCAGTACACTAAATGAATTTCGCGATATTCACAAACATTTTGCATGGTTTGTCTGAAAACTGAACTACCCATATGCTTGTACAGATCTCTTTCAAACTCGCACATCTCAATGGCCTATTGGTTGGTGAATACATCACTGTACTCCTTCAAACAAAAATGCTCCTTGAAGGAGATTTTTGAATTTTTTGAATTTGATTTGTTGCTCATTTAGAGGCCTGTTACCTTACATTTTAGAGCAGTCGTTCATTTTACAGCAGTCGTTCATTTTACAGCTTTTCATGTACATTAGAAAACATATTCCATATTGAAAATAGCAATTATTATTTTCAGCAATTACAACTGAAGTAATAATAAATTAAAAGTACATTATAAATTGAAAGAAAATACAAAAATATTCAAATTTTAAGAAGATATGATGATAGATTATAGTAAAGACTTGGGTAGGAACAGAGAGAGAAATGTTACACTATCTGAGCCAGCCTGGTCTGAAAGTCTCGAAACTTCTTCGAGCCTTGCAGTCTCAGATTTACGAATTAATATTACTAAACATTATTTACAAAAAGACTGTAACTATTACGAACATTGTGGTAAGCGCAGTGGTGTGCGAATGTGACGTACGTCATTTCTTGGGGTTATTAATTAAACTTCTGTTCCTATATTATGTGTCTTGAATTTTACCTATTATGTTGTTTATATGCTAAGTGTTCAGTTACAACTGTGATATCCCAACGACGGTATAATTATCGCGGGGTGGATATGCCTGCTATTTATACTTAAGTTACAACAGATTTACAGGGTTGATGCATTACACTGTTTATTCTAATACAGTTAAATTATTCTAGATGTTGTGTAAGGTTGTCTGCGGCACGTGTTGGTGAAAGTGTTTGCAGTTTGAGTGAATGTGTGTTTCGGTACTGCGGTCTGTGTCGGTGTACGAACTGGAACTGCTGTCTTGCGTGCTTCGTGGAGATACCATGCTTGTAGGAGATGCCATGGTGATAGTAAAAAACTCCACCCTGAACCTGAGACATTGCTGGAGATTTCTGTATTGCAGAGTGTGTAGCTGCTTATTCCGCAGCATTCTCAACGGCTTCATGATGAACCCATTTTGTAGGACTGGCTGCCCCGGACACAGCTGCACCTCATTGTGCTCGTCATGCAGATGGGCGGGATATGCTAGTTCTAATTTCAGAACATATAGCTCACCAGCATCCGCGATCACATCACAGATCTTTTCCTTCAGTCTGGCGATTTACTCGTTGTACATCTATTGGAATCCGCTAAATAGTAGACTTTGTTTCATGGCGTACCTATCGACATTGTTGACGTCGAAAGGTTGTAGATTAAATCGTCAGTCATTCGTAGGTAATTCACCATGGCACACCCGTGCACGTACTGGTAAATCCCCTACGAATCCCATGTTCGAAGAATAGCATGATGTCAAGGATCGACCAACAGTTCAATGCTGACACGTATTCTTCTTAACATTGCGTCCCACGAAATGGAAGGCAGGATCCAGATAGTATGAGGCTAGGAATACACTCCAGAATTTCTCAAAAATACCCGTGAGTAAGTGTACATCAGTTTTCATGTATAACGTTACATGTCCTGCTACATCAGGGATATCAAACTCCTTGCAAACATTCACGGTGTGTTTATACCTCACATCCGTTATGGCACTGCCTGTTAGTTTACTGGAGTATGCGGTTATGTTGAGCATTGTGGAGCCGGCCGCGGTGGCCGAGCGGTTCTAGACGCTTCAGTCCGGAACCACGCGGCTGCTATGGTCGCAGGTTCGAATCCTGGCTGATACATCGGTTACTAAAGTACCAGAATTTCACATTTGCAGTGGCTTATCTCATGCTTACATTTACCTGTAATCTTGCGATGTTACTCACTTAAATATGTTACCTGTATTCCCGGAATTTCATTACCTACGTTAATCATTTTTTAGTGTTGCGATTTTTTCTGTCAGTGTACATCAAGCAGGCTGATTCACTCATCTTACCATCCTGGAGTTAAAAACCACCTTTTTACAAGAGTGCGAACCCGCAAGTAGCGGCTGCATGAAACAGAATAATAACGTTACTATCCGGCTTTTACAAAGTTATAGAAGGCATGATTAAACACAGATTTGAACAGTGGGCAGGAATCAGAATTTTCTTACAAACGGGCAGTACGGTTTTAAAAATGGTCGAAGCACCTTGTCACTTTACTAGCCGACATCCTGATTTAATTTAGTGACATGTGTATGCTACTTGTTTATACCGGATTCACCAAGGCCAATGACTGCGTCCTGCTCCCATGGTTAGTGCAACATTTAAAGAACTTTGGCTTGCCTATTATGTTTATTGGCAATCTGTATCATTTAGTGGCCGTCAGAGCCTCAATTATACGTCAAGATGAGGGATACATAGGCCTCAATGCACGAGCAAACCTTACTGCAGAGTTCGACTTCATCACCAATATTATTTAATCTTTACACTGGGGATCTTTATTCACTTCTACAAGACAGTTTCAAAGTGATACAATACAAAGACGTCCTGTGGTTCTACACTGCAAGCCTGAGGCTCATGGAATGTCAACTTCTCATGTCTCTCGCTATGGAAAGGTTTCAGGATCGGTTACATCGGAATTCCTTAGAAATATCGCCAACCAAATCCCCTGTTTGCATTTATATGCTACAGCGATGGAAAGCCTCAGGAATGATGCTATTGGGCCCTTGTAGTACACCAATCGAACAATTTATCTAATACTTTGTCTTCTATATCGACCGAAAGCACATCTGGTCCACACATGTCAAGTATATCCTAAAAAATAGGAAAAGGCAGTTAATAGTATCCATTTCATTACAGGAGGCTGGTGGGGTGCCAACTCAAGAATATGTATTACTCTTTGTAGTACGCTAATCCTGTCGTATATGACCGACAGTTGCTTTTTCTATGGTTCGACCACTGACTCTGCCACTCAAACACTTAACAGGTGCTAGTATAAATTTATGAGGTGCTGCCTGGCTGCTAAACGGTCAACTCCTACGAACGCTCTTCTTGTCGAAGCTGATGAGTCCTCAATCGACCTCGGGAGACAGCACATTGGCTCCTCAAACGCGCACTACTTGGGTAATGTAATACCCATTGTTTCCGAGGATTCAGTTGTTGGCCGGGAAATGCTTCCGTAGTGGATACTGCTTTATAAAGAAGCTTCCATATTTTATGGTTGGTTGGTTGGTTTGGAGGATTAAAGGGAACAGACTGCTACGGTCATCGGTCCCCATATTTTATGATTTTTAATTACTGAGTCACCGAATTGCATCTGCTTTGCACCATCACTGTTTCGTATTAGATCACAGGAATACGATAACAGTTTTCGACTTTCTTCCTGATACCCCATATGTGGAACATAATACGAGCCCGTATCTGTTAAAGGACTTTTTAAGTGGATGGGAAATGTGCACCATCACCATACAGATGGTTCACGTATTTCAGATAGCGATGTATACACATACACAAACTGGTACACCTGAGTAATATCGTGTAGTGCCCCGCAAGCACGCAGAAATCTCGCAACACGACGTGGCACAGATTCGACTAATGTCTGAAGTATTGCAGTAGGGAATTGACACCATGAATCCTGCAGGACTGTCCATAAATCCGTAAGAGTACGAGGGGGTTGAGATCTCTTCTGAACAGCACGTTCCAAGGCATCCCAGATATGCTCAATAATGTTCATGTCTTGGGAGTCTGGTGGTCAGCGGAAGAGTTTAAACTCAGAAGAGTGTTTCACGAGCCACTCTGTAGCAATTCTGGCCGTGTGGAGTGTTGCATCGTCCTGTTGGAATTGCTCACGTCCGTTGGAATGCGCAATGAACATAAATGGATTCAGGTGATCAGACAGGATGCTTACGTACGTGTCACCTGTCGGAGTTGTATCTAGACGTATTAAGGATCCCATATCACTGCAACTGCACACGCCCCACACCATTACAGAGCCTCCACCAGCTTAAACAGTCCCCTAGTGACATGCAGGATCCATGGATTCATGAGGTTGTCTCCATAGCCGTACCCGTCCATCCGCTCGGTACAATTTAAAACGAGACTCGTCCGACCAGGCAACATATTTCCAGTCATCAACAGTCCAATGTCAGTGCTGACGAGCCCAGGCGAAGCGTAAAGCTTTGTATCGTGAAGTCATCAAGGGTACAAGAGTGGGCCTTGGGCTCCGAAAGCCCATGTCGATGATGTTTCGTTGAATGATTCGCACGCTGATACTTGTTGATGGCCCAGCACTGAAATCTGCAGTAATTTGCACAAGGGTTACACTTCTGTCTCGTTGAACGATTCTCTTCAGTCGTCGCTGGTCCCATTCTTGCAGTAAATAAATTAGGGAAAAATGCATAGTCCACTAGCTACGACTACAACACGCTCGGATTCTCGCAAAGAATTTTTCACATCAATCGCAGTGGTACTTTTTTCTGTTAGTTGTTTCCTACTTCGAAGTTGTAATTTAATTGTAGCATGATTTGAAAGTAGGAGCACGGAAGTTATATGCATATAATTTAACAAATGGCGTACAAATTTTTCCTACTCTATTTCTGAACCATAGTTTCAATACAAACCATACGCTATTAAAAAAAAAAATTCAGTTCCACACTGCCGAAAAAAGGCAACCCCCTCTCAGGGAATAGGCCATTTTGTTCACAAGTGATGTAGCAGGTAATTCATCATTGTAGGGGTACGAGTATATGATAACAAATTCAGACCAAATGATACACACATGGTTCAGTAAACGGTGCCCAAACAGTCGCATCAGTATGCAGAGTACCCCCTCCCCCCCTCCAGCGGCAACGTAGGCGTGTATTCTCGCATGCAAAATATCGTAAAGTCGCTGAATGGCACTATGCGATAGGTTGTCCCAAGGATCTTGCACCTTTTGTTGCAGTTCAGCAACTGTTCTTGCAGGCTCTGGAGAACGAGTGAGTTCCCGCTTCAGCATGTTTGATACGTGTTAAATTGGCGAGAGATCTGGTGATCTTGCTGACCAGGGCAGCTGTCGTGCACCATTAAAAACACGTTGCCTTGCAGCAGCCTTATGTGGGTGTACACTATCACCTTCCTGACGAAGAAACGGCAGCAGCATGGGGATAACATCCCGTCAAATGTAGCAGCCACTGGTTACTGTACCCTGGTTATGCACCAAATGTGACGGCGAGTTGTAACTGATGGCCTCCCACACCATGAAGCTTGGTTTGGAAGCTGTGTGAAGTGGGCGAATACTCTCCGAAATACGCCGCTCACCAGATCTACGCCGTACATATGTACGTTCATCACTCGCATACAGACAGAATCTACTCGCATCGCTGAAGGTAGCTGAGTGACATTCCACTATTCAGTTGACTATTTCGCGATACCAGAGTAACCGTGCTCTGTGGTGTTGCACAGTTGTACCCTAAAATGAATGTTGTACACATTGTTCACTGCGAAACTCAGCACAGTTGGTGCATGGCTACAGAGTCGAAACACGGGGTGCACAGACAGGTCTCCAGAGCTCCATCTGATCGCTGATGGCCGTGGTAAATGAATCAGTAACACGACAACCCCTCAGTATGCACATATTATGGCATGGTATCACTAAACACAATCGTCGTGTTGCATTTTTTCACTGCAGTGTACATATTTACTGTAAAAGAGACATAATAGATCTAGGCATTCGCCTTAGCCGATTACGCGGTCCCAGTACGCGCACTGGACGGATCCAACATTGTATAGTATTTAAGTTCATCTTACGCAGAAGACCTAGATTTTAATTCCGGTCCGGCACATATTTCTATTTGATGCGGAATATCATTGCATGTTCAGTACTTCTGAACAGAGTCCACTGATATTATTTCACATCACTGAATTTCATTGATTTTATCCTCACTGATACCACTCATTTCATTTAAATAAAGTTAATTTACTTGTTAGTAAGAAGAAATAAACATGATAAATTCCCCAGTCCACACAGGTAACAATATAAACGTACTATAGCTTCTTAAAATATTTGGTTCAGTAACTTATGGACTACTTTGCAAGTCTAGAAGGAAAATAATCAGGAAGTTAAAACATTTTGCCTCTTCTCAAACGATAATGTTATTCAGTGATAATCAGAGTAACACATTTCTTAGAAATAAGGTTTCTATTGTCTGAATGTGTTCCGTAAGAATGACGAAAAACTGTCGTAACTGGACTTCAGTTATGTTGATTTTACCTCAGAAAGACGTAATTCCGTTGGATCAAAAATTTTCTGCCACCTTCCACATCATATAAAATACCTCATAGACAGCGAAGTGCCAATTTTAAATGCATTTTATTGACAAATCCTATTCCAAAGATGATGAGTCACTTAGAAGTTCAAAACACAATTCGTGCAAAATTTCACGGTACCTAGTAGTATCTGACGCGGTAACAACAGAATATATTTTTGGCAAAATCGTGGCAGGGAAACGAATGGAAAACCTCCGCTATTGCTTTGGAATAGCGTAATTTATTAGCCAGCGCGATACACAGTTTCATGTCCACAGATGCGCGTTTCCGTCACAGTCAAGGTGAACCCCTGAACTAGAAGTTGTGCTTCGAAATGTACATTGATGAACGTGATACGCGGTGGAGAAGACAGCAGACGCATTTCATCGTTAAATTTTTCAGTTAATAATGTAATTAAAACGAAGTGTACTTTTTACTCTTTTTATATGCTAACTGGCATATGAAAAGCAGTTCAAAAATAGATTATTTTATCTTTTGCAATATGATTTCCTCTAGATCATTGCGACGTGTAGCGAAAATGATTCGTGGATTATGTCATTATATTATTTACACTCACCTTCTATCAGACTCATCTGTGTTATGTTGCATACCGCGACGACTGCGACCTGGCGATTTATTGGAATTATAAAACGATTGTGGAAAATTGTGAACATGCCCGATTCATTCATAACGGGAGAGAGAGTGCGGTTTTTAAGAGCTGTCGTGTTGTCCGCGCCACAGCACCGCTGAAGCCGCGGAGCACAGCAAACTTTTCTCATTACCTGCGTCGCACCGCAATTCGCAACAACAACCTGCCATACACAGCTACAAACACCCAGTCTGCCGCATTTCCCTCTACGCGATGAAAGCAATAAAATGTATCATATCCTACATATACCACTGGCCACAAGCGTCGCATCAACCCTTCTCTTTTTACTTTTTTACGTAATTTTTAATGTTGCTTGCAGGGCAAAGAAATTAAATCGGGATGCAAAATCACTGTTCCATTTAACTTCACGCGTAATAAATAAAGTCTATGGTTTTATTGCATTTCATTTCCTAACCGTTTAAAATCTATACGAAAAATTCATTCTTTGTGATAAGGACAAAGAAGTCCGGAAAATTTACTAATTAATGAGCTTTGGAAGCAATGTGTGAGTGCCACATTCTGATCTCATTAAGGTCTTTGTTTACCATTAGTTCCCTAACCAATGAAAAATGTGACAGTTGTACAGCTGTAATATGTGGGTGAGTGTAAAAATTGCTTGTGCAGAGTGTTGTCGTGTTTTTGTTGTTGTTGACGAATGTGTAACGAAATGTGTGGATAGAAAATAACTCATTTGTCTTAGTTACCTAAAGCAAAGAACTGAGATTAAAGTCCCCGTTCTACGTACAGATCGCTTTTTTTTTTACCCGTCTGATATACCGGTCATTGTTTTTATTAATTACTGCATGTCTTTTTGGTATGTTCCTGTCAGTGAATGTCTAGCTTAATAATGATACTGTTGGGCCTGCTAGTCTAGAGGTAAAACGCGTGCCTGGAAGGCGACAGCTTGCGGGATCGAAACCCGGTCGTACCATGGCAATTTCCTGTTTGCCTTTAATCTGGCCTTCAACTCTCAACAAGTGAGGGGTCGCCAGGGACGAGGTACCACGTAAAACAGCAGAACATCCCCCCCCCTTTCCCGGTTGCATAATTAGGGTAGATTAGGGAAATGCAAGTCGATGAAGTGGCGTCCAGTTGAAAGACTCACCTGACCATCGAGCCACACGAAACTATTATTATTGTTGTTATTATTATTATTGCTGTTATTATTACTATGAAGTTTTTCCAGAACTAATTTAGCATGTGTACAACAGTTGTAAGAGCTCCAAACAGCGGATCCTCTCACTGATATATCAATGTAGGGCTGGTCTGGGGATCGGCGATAGCCCATATCTTGGACAGTGCCTGTACTGCCGAATTCCCAGATTCACTATGCAACACCACTATGCAACACATGACACCGTACCAATACGCAGAAACCTACCACGAGCTGCAATTCAACGAGAACTTCAGGGTGCTTGCCAAGATCTCGAGAAATGGGCAATGGACTCGCCTGCGATTCAGTAGAGCCAAAAGTTAAGCATTCGTCAGCAACAGACGTTCTCCAGAAGTTGGAGAGATACAACTTTTTGAATTCAGTGAAGAATGACTGCCAAATAACTCGTTGTGATACTTGATCGGTTGTTGACCTGCAGACAAAATATACATTACGTACGAACAATACCTCTCAAATCCACGGTCCACTCTATTCACTATTTAATCAAACGTTACCAATATCTATTGCAGACCCTTAATTTACAGGGCCCGCATCCGACCTCTGAGTGACTATGCCTGCCCTACCTGGGGTACAGCTGCAAATACTCACATCGAGAAACTAAAACAGTTCCAAAACAAGGATCTACGGTGCATATTCCAGATTCCTAGAAACTTCTCATCCTGCTACCTACAATGAGTGGCTGAAGACGACCCATTTATAAGACAATTGTAGGACTGCGCCGCGATATTTTACAGTAAGGAAAGGACCTCCCATAATTCCTTATAACGCCGAATCGGAGAGCTGAATGAAGAAATAAATAGCTACGAGGAAAGCTGTGGCCTTACTGGATAGACAGCAAGAAGACAGACGGAATGTAAGTGGGTCTTTAAAAATCCACTGGCTACCAAGAAGAGTAAACACAAAAACGAAGTGACTATTACAACAACCACCTAAGAATAGCCAATATCTCAAAAGTAATAACCTGCATCATGCCCCTAACAAGTATGGTAGAAACCTTTAAGAGAACATAGCTTCTCATGGTGTGCGGTATCTGGTATGGTAGAAAAAACCATGACCGGGCAACAAGGACATGTGATATAATATCACAGCATCCTTCCCTGTGAGCTGAGTTTAAGCATGCAGACAATCTTACCAGCGGATACCGGACCAAAATGGGTAAAAACTTCGTCTGGTACTGAGTTGCGCCAGTTATCTACCTACCACGCCATCATCAACTGCAAGTTTCACAACGTCTTACGGCACATATTCCGATTCTCGTGGGTAAGACTCCGCGCACTAGTGACGAATATTCGTGCTTTGTACTGCGGGCTTTCAAACAAAATGATAATGACGAAATGATGTGGCCCTCAACCTCGTACCCTCAGACTCAGAGTTGCAATATTAAAAGTTTTGGCACGTTTCGTTGTCTAGGGGTTGGGATAGTAGTTGCCGCATTACAGGCCAAATACTGCTGAGTCTACAGTGTACGATACGAATATACACATGAATCGAATGGTCGAAAGTTTCTATCACTCGGCAATTACGAATTATGAATGCAACATTTAAATTTATAAATGAAAACTGCAATTAAATAAAATCTGTAGGTACTGTCTTAACGACTTTAAATGATGAGTACGATAGTAGAAGTACATTTGAAAATGCAGTATATTTTTGCAAAACACTTATTGGTGTCGATATTCCAGCAATTAAATAAAATATAACTCGAATAACAGGGATACAATAGATTCCTACTGCACGTAATTACTCATGAACAACAACATAGCTCGCGAGATATTCACTTCTAAACACACACTACGTCTTCACTGTAGAAGCCGCGGAAATCTCACAAGTGCACAAGTCGGCACTCCGAAGTTTTAGTATCTGCCGCGAGCACGAGCAAACCACTCCACACCTAGCGAGGTGGCGCAGTGGTTAGACACTGGACTCGCATTCGGGAGGACGACGGTTCAATCCCGCGTCAGGCCATCCTGATTTAGGTTTTCCGTGATTTCCCTAAATCACTCCAGGCAAATGCCGGGATGGTTCCTCTGAAAGGGCACGGCCGACTTCCTTCCCCATCCTTCCCTAATCCGATGAGACCGATGACCACGCTGTCTTGTCTCCTTCCCCAAAACCAACCAACCAAACCACTCCACACTCCAAGTCTCTCTCCCGTGACTGTGAGTCCGTCGCGCCGTCACGTCCAACACCTCCCGTGTCCTGTGCGACATTCTCTCGCGCCGCACTCTCCAGAACTGCCGCACTGCTCATAACTACCTCGTGTCCTCCCCGGAGACGAACGCTGTGATTGGCTAGAGCGCTCCCGCCCTGTCTTCAAGCCAACGCCCACTCACAAACATAATGAAACATACGAAATACTAGATTTTCATTTAAATAACTTGAAATTACATAAATATTCCTACGGCTGGACCATAAAAACGCTCTAACACACATTATTAGATACATAAACAAATTAAATAAATGTATATCAAAGGAATAGGACAAAAGGTAGGCCAGTAGCCTAATGTCTCTGTGCTTTCTAAAACACAGTAAATATTTAACCAATTTCTTCACGAATAGTATATATCGGATATAAACAAAGACATAGATAAATAAATATATTTATAAGCATGCTTCTACCGTTTTTTCGTGTAACTGTGGAGTACTAATGGCCTGACGCGATCGATAGTAATCGGCCACTTTGATCTCCAATAACTCATGTACTATTGAAGTTACATACCTGTAATTTATACCAATTTAGATTTACACTAACAGCTTTATAAAGGCGCGAAGACTCGCCCGTTACCTCACAGTACGGACTTCCTAATAACCTGTGTGCCACAGAGGACAGTAACCGCGGAAATGACTCTTTTCATCTCTACAGTGACTGTGACTAATACTCTGCCATATTTACTGTTACAGAGACAATGAAAGAGAGACTTACCACTTTTCTCATAATCATCATCATTCTCATCATCCATTTATAATTTTGGCGATGTTTCCGTTCTGCGACTACATATATTGTTCAATCCATTGACGACGATTTCTTCCTAAATCTCTCATTCCTTGGGGTTTATACTGGAGCTCTTTGTATAGTAGTACATTTATTCCATCCTAATAAAATGTTGGTGTCACGCGGAGTGGTATGTCCGTTCATTTTGTACCAGTTCATCTGTATAGCACTGTTTACTTGTACTTTCACTTTGCACTTTCTTTCCTGCATTTAGGGAACGCAGAAATCTCATTTATCTGCTGCTTATTCCAGCTGTAGCAATTTGGAGATTCCAATATTCACTTTCACATAGAAGGGCTGGTTTTTAAAACGACATTGTGAAATCATATTTGTATTCTTTCTCTCATTTGCTAACCGGAGTACCTTCTCAACATTCTATATTTCAGTTTCTACATCTGTTTGATTTGTAAATTGTGAAAACGATCACTCAAAGACATAAAGTCTGTGACCTGTCCTACTGTATTCTTACTGATTGCAGTATTTACTCCTGAAAAGCTTTTTCTAGCTACTACCTTTGCTTTGTTTTAGTTCTCCAAATTTTTGTGTTACACTTTTTGCGAGTGTTTTGAAGTTTGATGACCTTCACAAATCATCTTCGATCTCAGCAGAATAATTTCCATAACTACAACACTAGAAGAAAAACGTGACTTTCATAAATAATTACTAAAACAGTAAGTTGCACACAAAGGTGCTCAATGTGCAGACAAAAAAAATTCTCATTAGTTTCGCAGTAACATAAAATATATGACTAATTGGAATGGACGTTTAAAATCCATCCTCAAAATCCTTCACTGTACAGATGAATGTTTAGTTAAAAACTAGCAGCACTTGTAATGCAAAGGACAATGATCCTTCAGTTGAATGTAATGTTGGGTCAAAAAAATGTACACACTGTAGCCGGATAAAATTACGATGCCTTCCCTGGTAACGTAAGAAGCAATGTAAGAGGGTCAGGCCACAACAACAGCGGGGCGAAATTTCAACAGGGAATGATAGCTGATACGGCGCCACCATTGAGGCTTTTGCTTCACACTGTTGCCAAGCCCATTGACCAGAGACACATAAGTACCGTCACAACAGAAAGATGGGACATCCACGGTGCGGACAGCGTAATTACCTCGTGCATAAGCCGAGTTTCTGTTATGGCTCGAGTGGAAAAAATCAGTACTGTAGCAAAACAAGTACCGCCCAGATCTGCATAAATATTCCTCATTTTCAGCTAAAGGTATCGCAGTCTACTGGCATCCAGCTATGAGGTGGGATCTATGACGGTTCATAGTCTTCGTGTTTACGGAACAACAAGCTTCATGAGTCTACACGATTTCTCCTGTGAACTTAGAAGCTGATGCCTACAGCGCTGTGCTCATGCGGGGCCTGCCATTGGGGACTGGGTGTTCTGTGTGCTCTGGTTCATGACTGGGCGAGTACAGTTGCTAATCTGCTCCCACTTGTGGGGGTAAAGCACGTTCTGCTTGCATTATTGACAAGAGCAGACTCCGCTGCTAGGTACTGCTACCTCTGCATGCAGTCCACGCTGTGCTCGCGCTGGTTGGTTACTACGTAGGCTGCTAGCAGCCACTGGGCCATGTTAGAAAATTTTCCCAAAAACACTGCAGCATACACATCGAAACTTTTACAGGAACTGTGCAATGAGTTGTATAAATGAACAGGTACTACATCACCTCAAAGTGCAAACTGTAGACACTCAAGGCTTCTATGAAGAATGTAGACCATCTGTATTTAAGGATTTGCTTTCATCACAGTCACAAATGTTGGACATGTTATTACAATTTTATACACAAATTTTGCATCACCAAAACTATTTAGAGATGTGAATTGTGCAGATAAAGGAATAACTGCGTTATGATTAGTGCGTAATTACCATGAAGTACATAGGAACGATCCCGGGTCAGCTTATGACGGTATGCTGACATCGCTTCGAATACGTGATCATACAGACATAATCATGTACATGAAAGGCAGAGAGGTTTTGACGGGTATGTAACGTTTACAATCACTCTTTTACTGAACCTGGTATTGTACAAGTGCCAATCCCCTCAACAGCTTAAGCAGAAATATGATGGAGAAGAAAAAAGTGAATCAGAATTGCTTTACGTGTGCTTCAAATAATGTAAAATTATTATTACACTGGGTGAGAGGTAAAGGATTTTTAATGTATTATTATTATTATTATTATTGCAACTTTCCCTCCTCCTTTACCAACACGTCTGAACAAGCTGCCCTGAATTTGCAGGTAAGGCTAGAATGAGGAAATATGACACATTTATTCGGTGTATGAATGTTTTTTTTTTTTTCGTGAAATTTCATCCACATGTGATACGTCTGCAGAACCGGCAAAAGTCACATGCAACAATATGTGAGGCACGCTATGCACAACCTCAGGCAATTATTTTGCGAACTGAGTTACACTTTTACAAACTTCACTTTCTTCGTAGCAACATGTTTACTCATATCAAACACTTTTTTACAATGAGTGGTTTCAACTCTGATGAATATATACATATACTGTATATATGACTGGACTTGGCAAACGAAGTGTCGTTTTTCTAAATATGAACAACGGTGATATATGGTAACAATTTTTTTTGTTTTATTTGGTAACATGTTTTTTTTGTATCATATGTTCTCCTTCCCATGAGCGTCTTGAGAAAAAAAGGTTACAATCAAACTTTAATACGTGATGCTAAAACCTAATGATAGTATTGACTTGGTGACTACCAACAGGGAAAAAGATAAAGGCTAATGAAGCCATACGTACAGAAATCTGAAGCACACATAGTGAGCAATGAACTCCAACACGTTCATAATATACAGTTCAAGCACACTCATATATTCATTCCTATTTATAGTATTATAAAGGGCACACTATTCTGCACTAACACACACACACACACACACACACACACACACACACACACACACACACACACGCATGTTTATTTACAAATACATCCACCCTCCCTCAATCATCCACATGAATAGTGAGAGTACTGCTGGTTTCAATTTTGGGATCACAAATGACCCACTTATCGTCATGACGTGACAGGCCGATATTAGTTGTGATATAGAGTGTACCTCATGGCTTCATGACTGAATATTAGCTTGGTAATCATCGACCGTCAGAACCATTGAGGCCATTCGTCACACATCTTTTGCCCACATTTGTGTGGCACTTGTCACTGTACACTACGCATACGTTTCCTGTCTGATATACAGACTCCTCAGTCTCCGACTAATTTACTTTTTTTTATTAGACGTGTAACTTCGTTGTTTGCTGTCATTGTGCTGTAAGGATTATCAGCAGCATGTTCAGATATGTCGAGTGCATCATGATGGTCCCTTATAACCTCATATCGATTGAAGTGCTCCACCCAATACATGAAGCTGTCAGTATCAAGTAAATTTGCGTCTGCTAAATGAGATTTTGCAAACTCATGATGGAACTGGTTCATGTAGAGTTTGTATAGGTCCCATATACACATTACAACATGAACAGGTTACATGAATACTCTCAGAACCTTAGCCGTCTCCAGATTCATGAATTCCTTGTTGAAGATTGTAGCCCATTTAAAATTCGACCTGGTGATATAAGTTTTTGTGTCATAAAGTACAGTTCATTTCGTTGTTCAGTGAATTTCATGTTTTCTAACATTCTCAATTTTTTCTCGAAAATTTCATTATTCATAAGTTTGTAAAAACATTTGTTAAAATCATAAGTCATGGAAGCCCTCTCAACGGTGTTAAGGTCAACGTTTTTGTTCACCCAGCGCGACTGGTCTAATTTAATAGCACGGGTGACCTTACTACCATTTCCATACCCAAACTTCGACATTTGTGCAGGCTTCTATAATGCATTACATATGTCCCAGTGTCTGATCAGCTTCGGGAGGGAACCATTTCATGGAACTCGGTGCTCTGCAAATACCGTCAAATCGCTATGCACCTCATGCAAACCATTACAATATGCCATGCCTGCTTCCACGACGTACCTGACAATAGAATCCATTGAGACATCTGATAAATCACCAATCCGACAATTTCTTTACACGACAGCCATCGAAATCCTCCAATTGGCAGAGATAGTTGCATTTCACGTCTGTATAAATTGTTTACATCGAAGTATAGGCTGTAACTCATATCATAGATGTTTTGTTGAACTTTGCACCCAATTGCAGGTTATATGTCTTGGCGTATCTATGAACACAATAACAAAGACCCCTCGAGTCCCACACTCAGAAAACAACAGTGGATGAACATAGGTTAAGACTTCTGTGTTTACACTTGTTTTTTGCATATTGCATCCAATGCAAGACCCAGTGTGATGTAATAGATTGTAGAATCCAGCATGTGCACTGATCAGCTAAAAAATTATGACCACCTGCCTAATAGCCAGTACGTCCATCTTTGGCACGTATAACAGTGGCGATGTATTATGGCATGGAAGCAGTGAGGCCATGGTACGTCGCTGGAAGGAGTTTGCAACATATCTGCACACACAAATCTCCTAATTCTCGTAAATTCCGGAAAGGAGTGCGATGAGTTCTAACGCCACATTCAGTCACATCCCAGATGTGTTGGACCAGATCTAGCGAGTTGGGAGACCTGGACATCAGTTGTAACTTGCCAGTGTGTTCCTCAAACCACTGCATCACACTCCTTGTCTTGTGACATGGAACATTATCTGCTGTCAGGAAACATGATAGTAATGAAAGGGTGTACGTGGTCTGCAACAAGTGTACGATACTCCTTGGCCGTCAATGAATGTTCTCCAGAGCATAAAAGAGCTACCACCATCTTTTCTCCATCCCGCAGTTCAGGTGTCAAGGAGCTGCTCCCCTGGAAGGTGACAAAATGGATCTGAGCACTATGGGACTCAACTGCTGAGGTCATAAGTCCGCTAGAACTTAGAACTACTTAAATCTAACTAACCTAAGGACATCACACACATCCATGCCCGAAGCAGGATTCGAACCTGCGACCGTAGCGGTCACGCGGTTCCAGACTGTAGCGCCCAGAACCGCTCGGCTACTCAGGCCGGCGGGAGATGACAGATTCACACACTCCCACCGGCGTGGTGAAGAAGGTACTGGGCTTCACCAGACTATGCAACGATCTGCCACAGCACCAACATCAAGTGCTGATGTTCCTGTGCCATTTCAGCAGTAGTTGTCGATGTGGTGGTGTTAACATTAGCACATGCATGACTCGTCAGCTGCGGAGGCCCATTGTTACGATGGTTCAGTGCACTGTGTGTTGAGGCGTACTTGTACCCTGCCCAACATTAATGCCTGAGGTTAGTTCCTCCACAGTTCGCCGCCTGTCCTGTTTTACCAGTTCTCCCAGCCTATGACGTGCAACATCTGTAATGAGGGGTGGTCACCCAACCCCACCAAGTCTGGACATAGTTGAACCTTGGTTTCGCCACATATTGAAGGCACTGACCACAGCACTCCTCGAACACCCGACAAATCGTGCAGTTCACGAAATGCTCATGCCGAACCTCCGGGTCATCACAATCTGCCCTCACTCAGATTGTGCGCTTTCCTCATTCTACACATGGACAGCACACCATGTGTGTGTCTGACTAGCAGTCATTCCTCGCCAGGTGACGCTGCTACCGCCTAGATGGGTTTATGTTGATAGTAGGGCGGTAGTCATAATGTTCTGGCTGATCAGTGTACGTTCCCACGCACAAATTGTTGAGTTTTTCGAAAATGTGTACAAGTAAGCGTATATCTGTGTAAAGTTTTGCAAACTCCCCTAAATTGAAGACGTTGAACTCCTGCCAAACACTCATCACATGTCGAATTCCGCATCCATTATGGCATTGCCAGTAATATTACTGGAAAATTGCAGTTATGTTGGGCACTTTAGTTTCATTAAGATTCTCCATCACATCTAGTACTCGTATGGGAGGACCCCTTCATCACGAGCTCAGACTTAGCCTCATTGTGATGCATAACTTGAGTCATATGCATGTCCTCCTGACCCATGGTTTCAGGAAGTTTCTGAAGTGGTAAATGCATACATTATAGCAAGTGGAGAAACTGCAGCTTAATGTTCTTGGTGAATTGCTGGAGAATTAATTTTTTTTACAGTGCTCTCAGGTAGGGCGCTAGCCTGAACATTGCACAAACTAAATCAGCCATGTGCTCAACAAGGAAACGAGCATCACACTCGATCAAATTGTGCAAAAAAAAATGGAAATGTCGTGTGACGAGGGCCTCCCGTCGGGTAGACCGTACGCCTGGAGCAAGTCTTTCGATTTGACGCCACTTCGGCGACTTGCGCGTCGATGGGGATGAAATGATGATGATTGGGACAACACAACACCGGACAACACAACACCGGACAACACAACACCCAGTCCCTGAGCAGAGAAAATCTCCAACCCAGCCGGGAATCGAACCCGGGCCCTTTGGATTGACATTCCGTCACGCTGACCATTCAACTACCGGGGGCGGACAAATTGTGCAAAAAACGGATATGTGTTGTGGTAGGTTGTAGTTCAGGTTGCGTGCAGTGAATGCTGCACTGCAGAAATTTGTCAATTAGATGATAATGATCCCTGAATCGAGTTTCAACTCTTTCATCTAACTGCAGCCCATAAATATAGCATTCTACTAATATGATATATTATAGGAAAAAGAAGAAAAGCGTTATCGTACTTCGTTAAATTCTTCACTGTGTATGTTTGATTTGTAAAGTGCGAAATATGGTTACTCAAATTATAAAATCTGTTTCTTGTTCTAATATTTTATTACTAATTAAATTTTTAATACTAATACATGTTTTCGCACTTCCTCTTTCTGCTTCATCATTTCTTTGTGAATACTACAGCTTAATCTCTAATTCTGTAAGTTATACAAAGTGTTAGAAACAAGCCGCCACGGCGATGCAGTTGAAAAGCGTTGTATCGGTTTTCGGTTAGGAGTCACGCGAGCGTATCCTACCAAACCACAGGCGCGTAAGTTACACTAGAAGCTCGAGATACTATCTTCCCGCGCTGACGCTGTTACCAGAAACAGTGGAAGCCAAGATGTATAATAAATTAACCTAGTGCAAACTCGGAATCAACGTGCAACGAGGGAAGAAGGCGAACGATGGAGAGCTACTGTTGGCTCCGAGTTTTCGTGTTCTTTTTCGTGCTTTTAATAAGCTTTTAATTCATTGTTTGTTTTATTCCAAGTTTTAATCAGTACTGAAATGAGTTTTTGGAGCCATTAACGATGTGGAGAAACAAAGAGAATCGATAAAACAAACTTGTGGGCCTCCGGCCGACTACAAGAGAGATTACTTGGTAATTGTCTCTTGCATTCGTAAACACGCCGGCCCGGGAAGGAGGCTCGGCTCGGCGCGCTGATACATGCTGGCGGGTCGCTCCGGCCCTTTCCCAATACATATCGCTGTTTGCCTGCGAGACGCGCTTTGTTTTGCGTTTTCATTGTGCCGCGCGCTGTAGAGACGCCGTAAACAAACAAGTTAGATTAGAAGCAAGTCAGTATCGATCCCTGAACGGAACATTCGGCAGTTGCCGAGGCGCGAGTAGTCGCGAGGGAGCGGCGCTGCAGGACCCACTGGGGCAGGGGGGCTGTCTCGACCGAGCTGAGCCACCGCCGATTGTATGCGGTGAGTGCATGCTCCTGTTACGAATCAAGCGGTCCGGTTTAGGGTCTGGGATCTATTACGCCAATACCGATTCTCTGCATCAGAAGTGACTTACTAAATCGCAGAGGCTTCTGTTTCATAAGTCATGGTTACAAAATACTAACAATTATCTATAGAGGAATGGAAAGACGGTTACAAGGCAACCAGGTGAAAAATCAGTCTCGGTTCTGGACAGAGGTAGGAACACACGAGGCAATACTAAGCCTAAGAATGATCTTAAAAGACTGACTCCACACAGTTAAATATACCCCATCCAGTCACCTTAATATGAGAATATGTCAGAAGCCTGAAAAACCATCTTTTGCAGCGCGAACTGTAATGAGGTGTGCAGGAAGAGAGTCGATGGGGTTCCGGAATGTACCGAAAGGAATGTGTAGCCAAGCTCACTCCAGTGCCGTAGTCAGCTCTCCGCTAGGTTTCTCGGCTGAGGATGCGTGGTGCGTACAGCTCGATCGAAGTAGTCCCACAGATTCTCGACTGGGTTTAAATCCGGAGAGTCTGATGGCCAGGGGAGTACGGAAAACTCCTCCTGGTAAACTTTGAACCACTCACGTACAGTTCCTGCAGTGGTACACGTTGCATTTTCCTACTGCTAGATGTCATTTCACCGAGGAAAAACCAACTGTATGTTAGGGCAAACGAGACCCCAAAGATAGACACTAACCTTTTTTATTTCATTGTGGCTTCCAGGATGGCGAGATGACCGAGGGAATACCACAAAAACATTCCATTGACCATAATGCTCCCTCCTTCGGCCGGGTCCTTCCTACGGTTGTTGCAGGGTCCTAAACGCTAACGACCATCTGTCCAATGAAGCATAAAATGGGAAGGCCACCTTCCACCACTTAGTGGACGTCCGGTTGCGGTACTTGCATATAAATTCGAGCCTTCGTCGCCTGCGAAAGGCACTCAGCATGGGTGCATGAACCAGGCGCCTGCTGCCGAGGCCTAAGTTAAAGCAGCAACGTTCACTGAACGGTCGTTGAGGAGACATTGTTGGTAGCCCTTTGGTCCATCTGGACGGTCAGCTGCTCATCAGTTGCAGCCGTCGTTAACCCCTGTCATGGCCCGTAGGCACCACAGTCCCCTCGGCGCCGGTTTTGGATGGCGCCATTTTTCCATGCACGATATACTTTAACCATGGCAGAGTGCGAACAGTTTATAAAGTTAACCGTTTCGGAAATTCTTCCGCCCGCAAGCCAATGTTAATTCCCTTTTGGAAGTCAGATAAATCGCCCCCTTTTCGTATCACGACAACCTCTGCACTGTTTGCCGCGTCCCCCAACACGTTTTATATACTATCCACTGCTAGTGCAAACATCTGTTGTGTGTGAGTGGTTATGACACTTTGAAGTCGAACGTAGGTGGTGGTCACATAAATGGGACTTGATCGTGTATATTTATAGCAGATTTTTATAAAAGATTTCGCTTATGTTGTCCGGAATACACTTTTCCAAATAATGAAGTTGTCAGGCATAATACACTAGGAATGAAACCAGACTGCAATAATTGGAGTTGTGGTCATGAAAGGGAGAAAGGGAGGTAGTAATTGAGTTATTATATCTACACAATGAGTAAGCAGCAAATGAAACCAAGGAAAAGTTTGAAAAAGAATTTAAAATTCGTGACGAATATCAAAAAAAAACTTTAGATTTGCCAATGACATTGCAGCTGTGCGAATAGTATTGATTATAAAATGTCTTAGATACTGCCTTCGAAAGAAGTTAGAACTTTAACAGCAACGAAAGTAAATCTAGGGTAATGGTGTGTAGTAAAATTATACACTCCTGGAAATTGAAATAAGAACACCGTGAATTCATTGTCCCAGGAAGGGGAAACTTTATTGACACATTCCTGGGGTCAGATACATCACATGATCACACTGACAGAACCACAGGCACATAGACACAGGCAACAGAGCATGCACAATTTCGGCACTAGTACAGTGTATATCCACCTTTCGCAGCAATGCAGGCTGCTATTCTCCCATGGAGACGATCGTAGAGATGCTCGATGTAGTCCTGTGGAACGGCTTGCCATGCCATTTCCACCTGGCGCCTCAGTTGGACCAGCGTTCGTGCTGGACGTGCAGACCGCGTGAGACGACGCTTCATACAGTCCCAAACATGCTCAATGGGGGACAGATCCGGAGATCTTGCTGGCCAGGGTAGTTGACTTACACCTTCTAGAGCACGTTGGGTGGCACGGGATATATGCGGACGTGCATTGTCCTGTTGGAACAGCAAGTTCCCTTGCCGGTCTAGGAATGGTAGAACGATGGGTTCGATGACGGTTTGTATGTACCGTGCACTATTCAGTGTCCCCTCGACGATCACCAGTGGTGTACGGCCAGTGTAGGAGATCGCTCCCCACACCATGATGCCGGGTGTTGGCCCTGTGTGCCTCGGTCGTATGCAGTCGTGATTGTGGCGCTCACCTGCACGGCGCCAAACACGCATACGACCATCATTGGCACCAAGGCAGAAGCGACTCTCATCGCTGAAGACGACACGTCTCCATTCGTCCCTCCATTCACGCCTGTCGCGACACCACTGGAGGCGGGCTGCACGATGTTGGGGCGTGAGCGGAAGACGGCCTAACGGTGTGCGGGACCGTAGCCCAGCTTCATGGAGACGGTTGCGAATGGTCCTCGCCGATACCCCAGGAGCAACAGTGTCCCTAATTTGCTGGGAAGTGGCGGTGCGGTCCCCTACGGCACTGCGTAGGATCCTACGGTCTTGGCGTGCATCCGTGCGTCGCTGCGGTCCGGTCCCAGGTCGACGGGCACGTGCACCTTCCGCCGACCACTGGCGACAACATCGATGTACTGTGGAGACCTCACGCCCCACGTGTTGAGCAATTCGGCGGTACGTCCACCCGGCCTCCCGCATGCCCACTATACGCCCTCGCTCAAAGTCCGTCAACTGCACATACGGTTCACGTCCACGCTGTCGCGGCATGCTACCAGTGTTAAAGACTGCGATGGGGCTCCGTATGCCACGGCAAACTGGCTGACACTGACGGCGGCGGTGCACAAATGCTGCGCAGCTAGCGCCATTCGACGGCCAACACCGCGGTTCCTGGTGTGTCCGCTGTGCCGTGCGTGTGATCATTGCTTGTACAGCCCTCTCGCAGTGTCCGGAGCAAGTATGGTTGGTCTGACACACCGGTGTCAATGTGTTCTTTTTTCCATTTCCAGGAGTGTATGTTGTGTTGGAAGTACAGAAGCTAGAAACTGAGACCCGGAAATTAGTACGTAAGTTTTGCTATTTGGCCAGTAAAGTTATCTACGATGGCAGAAGTAAGTTCATCTTTCCGGCCCTGGACGGGCCAATCGCGCCCGACCGACTGCGGTGTCATCCTCTGCCAACGGCATCGTTGGATGCACTATGGAGGGCATACCGGTCGTTGTCGGTTTTCTTGACGTTGGAACCGCTAGTAATAGGTCTTGTAGCTCTCAGCTGGCCTCACGAGGTCGATTGCATCCCGTACAAGCCTCTCACATAGGAAAATTCCCTGCCAGTACCGGGAATCGAACCCGGGGTTTCCACACGGCAGTCAGCTACGGAGGCGGATGTGGCAGCAGTAACGAGGATATAAAAGTTAGACGGTAAACTGCAATAATATTATAAACCAGCGTAATATGTGAGCATCGAATAAAAATTTACATATTATGAATCTATATCTGAAAATTTGCCTGCAATGTAGCCTTACGTGAAAGCGAAACATGGACGATAAGTAGAAAAGAGAACAAGAGAATATAAGCTTTGGGAATGTCATGTTAGAAAAGAACGCTCACTATTAGAAAGGTAGACCAAATAACTCTTAAGGACGTCAAACTTCCTGGCAGATTAAAGCTGTGTGCCGGACCGAGCCTCGAACTCGAGACCTTTGCCTTTCGCGGGCAAATGCTCTACCGACTGAGCTACCCAAACAAGACTCACGTAAAACATAGTAGTATCTGAACATCGAATAAAAATTTACATGTTATGGGGCATTTTCTGAAAATTTGTCTGCGGTGTAGCCTTATATGGAAGCGAAACATGGACGATAAGCAGTATAGAGAAGAAGGACGTATTGACTCCGAAAGAGCTTTACGGCAGAGCTAAGGTAAAACGCTGGATACGTTGGAAGGTCGTTTCCTCGGGGATTAGGAAATAGTGAATTTTTTAATGGAGAAAGGTGTGGGGTATGTATGGGGGTGAAAATTGTACTACGAGACGACGGGTTAAATACTGTAAGAAGGTTGAAATGGGTGCAGTCGTACTTCACAGTATAGACAAGCGTGGAGAACAGCATCGACTCAGCCTTCGGACTGAACGCCACAATAACCTCTTGTTAGGAACGATGGGATCTTGCTTAGATTCACTGCCTGAGAGGCGAAATACTGACAACTAGCGCATTCTATGCGAACTCTAACATGAATTCTGCATTGTCGTCGACTGCTGTCTTCCCTCGTATTTCTCGGCCCGGGGACTGAGTGTTTGTGTTGTCCTCATCATTTCATCATCATTGTCATTCGTGACAATGAATAGATTGGACTGTGATAAATTGGAACTTCGTACGGTCGCTGATAACCGCGCAGTTGAGCGCCCCACAAACCAATCATCATCATCATCATCATCATCATCATCAGATCATCATCATCCCTCGTATTTGCGACCAGCCAGCACAGATTCAGAAAACACCGGTCATGCGAAACCCAACTCGCAATCTTCTCACATGCCATCCTGAAAGCCACGGATCTACGCACACCACACAGATGGATGGATTATTCCTTTGTTGCTGAAAGTTTTTACTGAGTACAACTCTAACCTGTAATTAATGTGCGATCATTTAGGGTATGAGACAACATTTGTTGGAAGGGAGAACGTAGAACATTACCTTGGATGAGAGTGTCACTGAGAGATGTAGAACTAACTTCATCTAGGCGCTCAGTCCGGAACCGCGCGACTGCTACGGTCGTAGGTTCGAATCCTGCCTCGGGCATGGATGTGTGTGATGTCCTTAGGTTAGTTAGGTTTAAGTAGTTCTAAGTTCTAGGGGACTGATGACCACAGATGTTAAGTCCCATAGTGCTCAGAGCCATTTTTGAACTAACGTCAGGCCTACTAAGAGAAGTATGTTGCACATAGAGGAGTTGCAACACTAAAATATTTTTGCGACGTTTGATACACGGATTGACACTTGACCTTCGGCATAAATACAATAAATGTAACATATTTCACATAAATAGTCGTTGTTGCCTGATTATACGATTGCTAAACAGTCGCTGGAAACAGTACTATCCATTAAATGCGTATTGAGTCATTTAAAGTTGAACGAATGCATGTGAGGTGCGTGTCTTAGATTCACTGCAAGAATCCTCAGGAAGTTTAGCGCACCAACGAAAGACGCAACTTATAGAACCATCGTCTGGCCGATACTTGAATTTTACCGCTTAGTCTTGGATCTAACCAGGCACGACTGATAGAGAAAAGAGCGCAGATCGAAGATCTTTATTGCAGCTCGTTTAAAATCATTGGCTTGGAACTGCAAATAACGATGGAAAGCGGCTTCCGACTGTCGGCTGTACACCCCTGCTGCCACTGTTGCTGCTGCGTCGCAGATGCTGTGGCCTGCTCGCTCGGACAGCACCTGAAGAAGACTGCGAGTCACGCAGTTGAAATATCATGCAGGAAAGACGCGAATAACCGGCGGAAACCCGATTAATCAACATGACAACACCTCACCGGCAAAGCCTGAAGAATTACAAGTTTGTGTGTTGTCAATTTTGTGTCGAGCACCCCTCTTTTATTCTTAGTCGTTAACCTAGACAGCGTCCTGTCCGATGTGCTACGATATTTCCGAGTATCCTATTTTATTGAACTGAAAAGTCATTTCAGTAAACTTTCACTACAGTTAATAAACTTCCTGGAGTAGTAAATTTCATAATTATTCAGTGAACATAAGTTTTGAAATAGCCCACGTATTTTTCATAATACGATAGTTAAAATTTTAATAAAGTATAATTGTCAAGAAAAGATTTAAAGTATTCAGCTTAAATTTTGTTCCTCAGTGCAGTGTTACAGTTACCTGCAAAAGTTGTGATAATTTTATAAGTCGTATTGTGACTAAAATGTGCAATATAGATCTGAGTCTGCTAACAGATTAGATTCTGGGTTCCCTCGCTAATTGTTGGGACAGATTTCAGTTTCATATTACTTTTACAGCATTAATGAAGTGCATTTATGAATCATCTAACATTCGTTTGCTATAATAAGCAACTGGCCAAAACTATTCATACTTATACTAGATCCAGATACCACATGTTCCGTTTGTGCTAAATACTATAAGGAAGTAAACGCTCCTTGAGAGCACAAATATTAATAGGAATAGAGAATGTGATTACCTGAAAATCATTTCAAGGACACTATTTTCCGATAATTAAGCTGGCCAAGTTAATATTGTTCCACCATTAATAATTATTTGTCTGCAATAATCATTAGCTTCCTGCTTTAATGTACGTGTTGTGTTACTGAGACCCAGTTATTGCAAAAACAGTTAAAATACCTTCTGTGTTGTTCGCGTCAGTTACATTGCTTGCTAAAGTTTACTGATATCTCGTGTCCAATGCGAAAAGTTAGTATTTAGTATTAAGTAAATTTTACCAGCAGTTAACTATCTTTATAAATCGTGTAATATTTGGTACAACTTTGCCTAATTAGGCTGCCGACCGTTTTCTTTTACGTAATTACAGTTTACTTGATAACTAACAGAACGTTGGTTCGATTCTCCTTTGTTCTGCTAGTGCTTCCTCTCAATGGATTAGAGAAACGGAAAGAGTCTGATACCTTGCCCATTATACCCACGATCACGGTCAAATTAATATTTTTTCTAATTTATTAGTAGCGAGTAGTGTTATGACCAGATATCAAAACTGAAAGAATATAGTTGATACATTTTGTTACTTACTCACATACACCTAGTAAATCCTGTGAAGACGACAAATGCAGCATGGAAATTAGGAAAAGAGTTCCAGCAGCAAATCCTCCCCACTTTCAATTATAAACACTACAAAAAATAGTTGTTTGTCAAAGACGTACATCTAGAGTGTGTTCTTATAGGGCTGTGATAGTTGTACAATGTTCAGGAATGACACGAAACGCCTAGAATCAACTGCAATATGGCTTTGGAGAAGGCCTGAGAGCATCCGCAGGACATAAAGTAAACGCAATGAAGATATTTCGAAAAAAATTAATGAGCCAAAGAACCTTACAGTAAGCACTCAAAACAGTAATACGAAATATATTGGTCAATTATATAGACACAAAAAATTTTAACAAAAAATTGACAGAAATTAAAAGTGTTACAGGATCAACATCTTGACCGAACGCTACCAAACTGATACAACAAATTCCAGTTCTATCGAATATGCTGACTAAAATTGCATCCTTATGTGAGTTTATTTTCAGCACAGGAAAAAATATTCCTACAGATGCAGAATGCTGTGAGTGCATAATGGGCATTAGGTGTGTCTAACGTTACAGAAACTCTGCAGGTGGAGACTGTGGCACAGCAAGGCCAGAGTACGAGCATGTGTTGCTTGATACCATCTTTCGAACTTTGAGAAACGTCGAATCATTGGCATGCGGTAGACGGGAGCACCATACCTACATATCACACACACAGTTGGCTGTAGCGCAATGACTGTGGCGAGATGGACTCAGAATAACAGTGTGGCAAGATGAATTAGCACAGGTCCTTCCAGAACCTCTACACAACCTAAGAGCATAGGATTGTCTGACTGGTTCTGGCGAATGGACGAATGACTACAGCTGAAATCCGGCAGACTGTCGCCACGAACTGTCAGGAACAGATTACTCGAAGATGGGTTGAGGTGTCGTATTTCCATGCATCGTTTACAGATAAGAGCATATCACAGATAACAGAGATTTGCTTGGCGTAGAGTCACTGAGAGGCATTCTCTGGTGTTCGGCGATGACTCTCGCTTCTGTCTGTAGCAGTCATACTTATGTCAACGTGTTCGTAGACGACACTGAGGAAGATTACAGGAGGGGGCGATTCTGAGACACTCTCCAAATCTAGGGATCGTGTTCAGAGGAGCAAACACATTTTGTTACACTTTCTTAGACGTTTATAGGACAATAAGCGGCGCTCACAACTTACTGGAAACTTATACCTACACCTACATTTATTTTTGCATGTATTATTTTATCAACAGCTAGTGCTGCAAAATGGTTCAAATGGCTCTGAGCACTATGCGACTTAGCTTCTGATGTCATCAGTCGCCTAGAACTTAGAACTAATTAAACCTAACTAACCTAAGGACATCATACACATTCATGCCCGAGGCAGGATTCGAACCTGCGATCGTAGCGGTCGCTCGGTTCCAGACTGTAGCGCCTAGAACTCCGGCCGGCGCTAGTGCTGCAATTTGCTGTCTAGTCCATTGTTCTTTTTTGAGCGTATGTCCATAGTCTTGTCAGTTAAAATTCGATCTACGTTTTGTAATATCTTTAGTCACAGTGTATGCAATATTGTGCTGTTTACAAGCGACATCTAATTCGTTAACACCTTTATCACCTCTTGCTACACGTTTTTGTAGCTTTTTCCCTGGCCCACAGTAATTATCTCTATGGATATTAAGTTCAACAGGACGTTTATGGAGAAAATCACCATACCCATATCCGATGTTTTCTCGAAAGAAAGGTTGCCTTCCCTCCAAGGATTCGCATTTGAGTTCTCGAAGTATTTTCATAACAAAAAAATGGTTCAAATGGCTCTGAGCACTATGGGACTCAACTGCTGAGGTCATTAGTCCCCTAGAACTTAGAACTAGTTAAACCTAACTAACCTAAGGACATCACAAACATCCATGCCCGAGGCAGGATTCGAACCTGCGACCGTAGCGGTCTCGCGGTTCCAGACTGCAGCGCCTTTAACCGCACGGCCACTTCGGCCGGCTTTTTCATAACAATTACGTGTTGTTCGAACCTACCACTAGCAAATCTAGCAGCCCGCCTATGAATCTTTTCGATGTCTTCCTTCAATCCGATTTGGTACGGATCCAAAACACTCGAGCAGCACTCAAGAATAGGCTGCACCAGTAACTGATGCGTTTACTGAAGAATGCGTTAACTTGAGGTAACATGGTATAGATGCCCAAACCAAAATATTCAGACGGTTAATTCCTCTTCACTTACAATCCAGAGTTTCACAAAGTTCTAAGTTGATAGTAAGTTCCGGTTGCCTTACATTATATTACAGTAGTACACGACAGTTGAGAGTATAAGGCAGTTTGCGCAAAGAAGGTTGTAGCTTAGGTCGCAATATTCACATTAG
Source organism: Schistocerca nitens (assembly GCF_023898315.1). NCBI lineage: Eukaryota > Metazoa > Arthropoda > Insecta > Orthoptera > Acrididae > Schistocerca > Schistocerca nitens. Next base: position 916,106,289 of record NC_064616.1, read on the forward strand.
AGGTGAACACATATTACTCTTATAACCAATTGATTTAAAGTAGCGTGTTTCTTCACTGACAAGGAATTAGTGATAAGGATATGTGTTTTAAATTCACATTTCTACACTATTCTGTTCTGTGATGGCACTACCAAGTCTTAACCATTACATTAGTTGACACATTCACATCATTTCATGCGAAATATAGACATTATACGTCTACATGGGATAGAAGAAAGGAGTATTGCATGTGCTACGGTTCAAGAACACAGTGTGTTCTTCGGTATACAACAGGTATCGGCAGCATGCATTCCAGTTTTCTCTTTCCTATTTTTCTACTTTAATGTATTGGACTTCGTTCATTCGTAATCTCATATTCCTACTTCTTGCTGTCCCTCTCTTCCCTGCAATATTTTCTCTGAGGTCTCTACGTTAGAGGCGTTTTCTTCATAATGTGGGTTCCAGGCAAGGCATTTTCCTTTTTTCTTATCGTTTATGAGAGGGCTTCAAAATGTAAGTTACGCATTATTATGTCAGGCCAGATAATTTTTATTGAATGCTGCAGTGGACTTGAAAGTGGCACAAATACTTGACACTATTTTTCAACATGTTCGCCTGGTCTCTGTAAACAACGGCCGGAACGGTGTTCTACCCGCCAAGTGTTTGTAGCAGTCGGAACGTTCCAATTCCTCGACGACAGGATTCTGCTCCTTGGTCACGGAGCCATTTGACAACCACTGCGTGAACGTGCTCATCGTTCGAAAATCTCTTTCCTTCCAGATATTGTTTCAGATTGTCGAAGAACTGGAAAGTGCCGGGTGTAACAAATGGACATCCAGATTGACATCACTCACGGATGGGCGGTCTTGGTCATATTGTTGGCTTCATTTGCAGTACAGCTGGTCGTGGCATCACATTTACTCCACATACCGCCAGAATGTCAGGTTGGGTCAGCGTGAAATTTAGACGTATTGCCCACAAGAATTGCACTGTTCCGCGTGCTTCAACAATGAAGTACATTCCCAGTTGCCACGCCATTTCACTCCCAACCTGTGATACAACTGTTATCCGTACTGCAGCAAAAACGTGTCTGCTGGAGCTCCGTAACATGTATTCTATTTACTGACAACGTGCCAGTCTTGGTGCACAAAGGTTCTGGCATGGGACAGTATGTGTAACTTACTTTCTGAGGCACATTATTTTTCCTTCCTCTTCTGTTCTTAGAAACACTTCTTTAGTCTTCATCCTCTCAGCCGATGTCGGTTTAAGCATTTTTTTACGCAACCATGTTTAAAAACCATCCAAGTACGTTTTTTCTATTTTTCACTCGTGTAAATAAGAGTGCAAAACTAGTCACCCATAGCTTCACGTGGAAAGCTTACGATACAGCTCTGTAACATATGAGTATAATACAAACTGGACAACAAATACATATATACTGAAAGAAATAACAACGGACGATTGCTTTTTTAACTAAACTCATATTCACTAATTTATTTGTCGTTGTTAAATATCGTATACTTGCGGTTCGGTAGTCCCTCATATTAATATCAGCTAAAACTGCAATGCTATACAATAATCTCGGTTTCTTATGAACATTTTCCAACAAAATATTATTGTTCGGCAGGGATGAAAACACAACACAGTTGTGACTTATTATCTCGGAAACAGAATAGTGCACCAGAAAATAACAATGAGAAGTCACATTAACAGTATCTCATATGATCTACTGTTAAAGTAGACAATATGATTAGGAACAACTACTGCATGCGACTTACAGTTCAACCCCTATATCACACGTAGAGAGTGGACAAAAATACGGAAACAATAAAACCACAACACATTACCAAGCCTAATACGGTGTAGAAAACCCGTCGGTATTCAGAACAATTTCCAGTCGTCCCAGCCGGAGTGGCCGTGCGGTTCTGGGCGCTACAGTCTGGAACCGAGCGACCGCTACGGTCGCAGGTTCGAATCCTGCCTCGGGCATGGATGTGTGTGATGTCCTTAGGTTAGTTAAGTTTAATTAGTTCTAAGTTCTAGGCGACTGATGACCTCAGAAGTTAAGTCGCATAGTGTTCAGAGCCATTTGAGCCAGTCGTCCCAGAATGGATAAATGCAGGTCCTGTATGATTATCGAGGGAATCGTATACCATTCTTCCTGCAAAATAGTGGGAAGTTCAGGTAATGATGAAGGAGGTGGAGAATGATCACGCACCCTTCTATCCAAAGTACACGACAAAGGCTCGGTAATACTGAGATCTTCTGCCTGTGGTAGCCAGGGAAGATGCGACACTTCGTCCTCGTGCTCACAAATCCAGTCCTGTACGATGCGAGCCGTGTGAACAGGGGTCTTGTCGTCTCGGAACACAGCATCACCACTGGGGAAAAAAACGGGATGTGTCTGATCGCCAAACTGCTCACATAATCCCTGGCAGTAATGTGACCTTGCAGAGTAACCATGGTGTCCGTGGAATACCACGATATGGCTGCCCAAATCATCATCTAACCCCAGCCATGTTTCACTCTTGTGCCACAGAACACTTTTCTGACCACGACTGACACAACGTATTGAAGTTGTTCGTGGCCAGATACACAGCACAACCTCAAGGCTTGGCTATCGTCTGCACTGATGTTCAGAAATGCATTTCTCGCGGTGTTTCCCTATCTTTGCCCAACCTCACTATATGGTCAGGTCGTGGTAACATTAATGAAGCCAACACGGCACTGATTGCTTTCCAGATATAAAGTTTGTAGACATTTGCGTTCATTATTTATTCAGCTCGACTGCTCTTGGTGCCAGTTTCCTCATTATCATTAAATAGCGACAACTGCGACAGGGGCATCCTATGAAGATAGCCACTTGCAGGCATTCGTGGGAGGTGAAACTTCGGAGCAGCACTGGGAACTGATGGTCTTCGAAAGTGAAAGCGATAGTGAGGATCGAGCGAAGCGATTTTCGATTGTCCATTGCGTGTGTAGAACATTACCGTATAGCTCTCTTTCCTTCTTTTCTAGCGCCGCTTCAAACACGGCGTCCGCAGTTGCCATCAGAATTACGAAGTTATTGGAGGAAACAAGAAAGCAGTTCCCACTGATGGCTGAAGTTGGAGTCATAATAAAATTTTAAGACGACCGTTTACCGGCGAAGAAAAACATCATCCAAATTACTGTCGTTTAGTTACTTCTAATAACTCAGACAGGCTTCCCTCTGCCTGATTATACGCCAGAGTAGACACGTCCGGCTTGTTACCGACTAAAAAGTGTCTGATATGTTGTATGTCTGGAGTTGAACTAATTATTAAATATTAACGAACGGTCTCTGGTTGATGAATACCTCTTGCACCTTATTAATATAGCCCGTTATTGATAAAAATATCTGGTTTTTATTAAATGCGTACGTCAGTAAATGTGGATGCTGCCGCGTCATCACTATTGATGAGGAATGCCTTATGCAGGATTCCATATTTATCTAACATATGACCAACACACCGTTAATTGGTCAAATAAGTAAAAAAAATCGACTTTCAAAATATAGCAGCAAAGAATTAGAATGCTGAAATTTTTTATTCGCAAAATAGTCTGTTGAAAATCGCAAGAAAATACTCCTATAAAATCATTTAATATTCTTAGAGTATTTGCTCAACGATTAAGTTTTCTGCCTTTTAATAATGAATGTATCTGTACGTATGTGGAGCTCGTTTATCTCCATCGCCGATCTGTGCCAAAATTGTCATCCATAAACGGTCTGTGAGATTTGATACCTTCTTTTAGCAAACAATGCAAATTGTCTTACTACGCTCACCGGCCGGGTGTTTAAATAGTGGAACGTGTTCTGGTACTGGATGACAGTCTTTGGTTTACTTCTTAGGCAACATGTTATGTTTCACTGCGATGTAATGCAATGTCTATTATCTTACGTAGACATATGGTTCTTTCTTCTCGCCTGAATTCAATGTCTCTCTTTTACGGTAACATATAACTGTATCCTGTGCATTTTGTATTTTCACAATTACCTAAATCACCTAACAACAAAGAAAGTTCAATCTGCACACACTATACTTATTTATTGACTGCGAAAAGGCTTTTGATAGGGTTAAATGAAACTTATGGTGGAATATTTTAAGAAGACGAGGATTACCAGCACAGTATGTAATATCATGACTGCTCAGAAAGAATTATGTGAGAACAAGAACAAGTGAAACTGATAAACTTGCTGCTAACATGAACCATGGAGTCACATACTGGTGCCTCTGTCAGTTGCAAGTTTTAATATGTGTACAGACGAAGTCATCGCAAGCGTGGCAAAATAGAGCTAAAGAAATTTTCCATAGTACTTTACAATAACTTAATTACTGGAATATTTGCGGATGATTAGCTAATCACAAATAGTTCAGAGGATAGAATACCAGAGGCATTATATGAATTAAACACTCTTGGGAGAGAATATAATACGAAAATATCTACGGAGGAAACCTAAACAGTGGCTATCCATCGCGACAACCCAATCAGAGGAAGAACTAATATTCACAACAAAATTATTGAGCAACTCCCGGTGTTCACATACCTTTGTTTTCACATACCACAGAATCACTACATTTGATCGTACGAGATTAGGACGTTTCGTGGGAACAATATAACGAATGCTGGGCCAAACAGTAATGAAAGGAACTCTACTTAAGTCGTCTAATATAAACGCGATACCATTATTGTTTTATGGGAATGAAGACTTGAATCTAACATATGACCAAGTGAAACGAATACACATGACCGAAATGAAGATCCTGCATAGGTAACAGATTTTTTTTTTTTTTTTTTAATGTCGTGTGACGAGGGACTCCCGTCCGGTAGACTGTTCGCCGGGGGCAAGTCTTTCGATATGACGCCACTTCGGCGACTTGCGCGTCGATGGGGACGAAATGATGATGATTAGGACAACACAAAACCCAGTCCCTGAGCGGAGAAAATCTCCAGCCCAGCCGTGAATCGAACCCGCGCCTTTAGGATTGACATTCTGTCACGCTGACCATTTTTTTTTCCATAAACTGCTGCTAGCATTTTTTTTTTGAATAAGACGATGACCTTTATAAAATAAAATATTGCTGGGAAACGTAAATAAGTGGACTTTTTTTTGGCAGAATGGTGTAAAAATAACAAACATAAACTGCTTCTAGCATTTTTTTTTAATATATAAGACAATGACTTTTATAAAATAAAATTTTTCTGGGAAACGTAAATAAGTGGACTTTTTTTTACATAATAGTGAAAAAAAATATCCTGCTTCTGTCAGTACAAAACAATAACGGTCTACGTTCCTCTTTCGGGCGCGTACCTCGCTAATCCCGTTATACCTCGCGTTGGTGTCGGGTACGTCTTCACGTGTGATTGTGGATGCTCTCCACTGTCCTGGTCCTTTCTTGTTCTGATACGTATAGACAATAATTACATTCTCTTACCCGGGACACCCCAACTGGCCGGGGGATCAAGCAAGGCACTCCCTAAAAAATTTGCGTAATATGTTCGATATCTCGGATGTCTCATAAGCTGTGAGTGCTGTTCCTGTAGTAAGGCCCAAAAGTCGAGCACATTCTTACTGCCGTCTCGGAAAAGATAACGCACAGTCAAACCTCGAATCCAAGTCACTGCGTTTGTCTTTGTTCGGGGATAATATGTCCTATCTGGGAGAAGTAGTATGCGTGGTTCTATTGTTTGCGGCCCCACCCGAAGAAGGAAGGCGATCATTTTTTTGACCAAACACCATACGTCCGCCGAAGGTCCGCATATTAGGCGATGCTCCTCTGTGTCCATAACATTGCACTGCGGACACAGTGGCTCGTCCGCCATATGAATTGTATGCAACATGGAACGAGTCACGTATTTCCCATTTACCACCTGATATCACAGTGCGCGCGTTCCCGTATCAAGGTGTGGGTGCTGCACTGTACGCCATACCACTGACCACGTAACTGTTGGTTGGCGGCGCTCTACGGCATTATTCGGCCGTCACCATTCAGCTACCAGGGGCGGACAGGTAACTGTTTATTCACTAAAAAGGAGTAAAGAGGGACAATAACAGCTGAGAGTCCAGAACACCAATGATAAAAGAGAATGCAAGCCCATATCTAGGATAGTCACAAGAACTTGGCAGTACAAAACTGAAAGTCGACGAAAACAGGGTTTCCTTTGGATTAGACGGTAGAACAATCAAGCAGCTAATGCAGGCCTAAGCCCTGATGCAGATGACGAAGATGGTTGGAGGTCGCAATTGTTCGATTTCACTGGACTAAACCATTAGAATAGGCAGTAGTCTATAAACATAGCCATAGGCGTCTCAGATACTCTACCGACAAGGGACTACCTCAAGCATCTTCTGCACGTAGCGCAGTTGATAACAGGTTTCCGCAAAGTTAAAAAGATAACATCATTTTTCCCGCATAGTCCACAACACTCGACATAAGCCAGTGTAGTCTGTTGCCGCTATCAGTTACGTTTTCAAGTAAATCTGGTAGCTTATAATGTCATTTTGTTTGTATACTCCGGATTCATTAACAGCTAACAATTCTGTTTATCCATCTTTATTTCCTTGGTGGTGACAACATGCTTCCGTTACTATGAAAACGGCTATCTTTACTATTAAAACTACGAGGACGTCCTGAAAAGTAATGTCTAGGAATTTTTATGTGAAAATGGTTAAAGTTTTCGTTTTTAAATGAGACAGACGTTATTATCATTCTATATTTTTATTCTTCACGTGTTCATATTCGTTTCTCACATATAGTCACCCTGGCGACGAATACATTTCTCCAAGCTAGAGAGCAGTTTGTTGATAATGTCATTATGAAATGTTTGACTTTGTTTACTGAGCCACAACCTCACCTCTGCTTGTACAGGTTCATTACAGGTTCATCACTATCAAAGTGAAATCAAAGTGAAATCCTCGAAAGTGTTCTTTATGCTTCCTAAACAAGAGAAAATCGGATAGGGCAAGTCAGGTCTGTGTGGAGAATGATCGATGACAGCGAACCCAAGTCGTTGGATTGCTGCAGATGCCGCAGGACTCGTGTGTGATCTGACTTCGGCATGCTGAGAGATAGGGTACTCCACATGTGATCGAACTGTACAATTCGAAACTCGAAACTCGATTACAGCACGCCATTTCTCACGTACCGACATCGTTACATTACACATTGCCTTATTGTACGCTTCAATTCGTAGTCCTCTAGCGGAGAAGGGGTGCAACATGGGTCAGCGAAGTTGGGAAATCGACGGAGTAATATGCATGACATGTACACTGGAGAGCCGAAGAAACTGTTACATTTGCCTAATATAGTGTCACGCATAAGTGCCGCAACACGACGTGGCATGGACTCGACTAACGCCTGAAGTAGTGCTGGAGGGAACTGACAGCATGAATTCCGCAGGGCTGCCCATAAATCCGTAAGAGTACAAGGGGGTGGAGATCTCTTCTGAACACCAGGTTGCAATGCATCCAGATATGCTCAATAATGTTTATGCCTGGGGAATGTGGTGGCAAAGGGAAGTGTTTAAACCCGAAAGAGTGTTCCTAGAGCCACTCTGTAGCAATTCTGGATGTGTGGGGTGTCGCATTGTCCTGCTAGAATTGCCCACGTCCGTCGGAATGCACAATGGACATGAGTGGATGCAGGTGATCACACAGGATTCTTGCGTATGTGTCGCCTGTCAGAGTCGTATCTAGACGTATCAGGGGATCTATATCACTCGAGCTGCACACGCCCCAAACCATTACCGAACCAGCTTGAACAATCCCCTGCTGATATGCAGATCCATGGATTCATGAGGTTGTCTCCACACCCGTACACGTCCATCCGGTCGATACAATATGAAACGAGACTCGTCCGACCAGGCATCATGTTTCCAGTCATCAACAGTCCAATTTCCGTGTTGACGGGTCAAGGCGAGGCGTAAAGCTTTGTGTCGTGCAGTCATCAAGGGTACACGAGTGGGCCTTCGGCTCCGAAAGCCCAGTACGTTCTTGTGTTTAGTACATGTCACTCTCCATCCTGTATACTAAGATAGATGCAAGAATGTAATGTGCCAGTTAATATCCACTTCGCAATGACCAGGTTCAGTAAAGAAGAAGTTTATAGCTTTAAACAAGACCGTAGCTTCAATGAACTCACACAATTGATGATCATATGACCTCGCACGTACAATCCGCTCTGTAAGCCGAGGCTGGCTCTATATCCACTATACAGTGCCATTTTTCAACAAGACATTGCTTGTCTACACATGCTTATCCACTATACAGTGCCATTTTTCAACACGACAATGCTTGTCTACACATGCCATGTGTCTCTGTGAACTGTCTGCGTGATTTTGAAATTACTCCCGCAGCGAGTACGATCCCTAGGTCTGACCCTGGTAGTACATGTGTGGGAGCAGGTCGGACGTCAGCTGAGTCCCATTGCCAATATGCAAGAAATCAAAGACCAGTTACAATAGTTGTGCGCCAGATTTCTTCAAGAGGGGATACAACAGCTTAATGACACCGTTACCAAACGAATCAGTGCATGGATCTAAGACAATGGTAGTGCAATCTCATACTGATAACTGGGATGATACTGTCTAGTTCTTTATAAATTCGACCCAATTTTGTAATCACTGAAATAACATCACATACCGTCACAATTCGCGAAGTTTCATTTTCTTTCCTTCGCCCTTTCCGGGTGACTCACGTTCTTTGACCGGTAGTGTATTCACAGAAATCGCGAATACTTAACTCAAGTCCTGCCCAAAAAAATTTGAGCCTAATCCCTCCAACGTATGAGGCGTTCCACCATCTACATCTATACGATCTGAATCAAAGTGATTTGCACGATAGACTGTAATTTTTAATGTACTCTGCATTAGGTTGTCTTCCCGTTGAGTTCACGCTTGGAGCATGGTTAAAATTATGGCTTGTACGAATGTTCAAATGTGTATGAATTCCTAAGGGACCAAACTGCTGAGGTAATCTGACCCTAGACTTACACACTACTTAAACTAACTTACGCTAAGAACAACACGGACACCCATGCCCGAGGGAGGACTCGAACCTCCGGCGGGAGAGGCGATGGCTTGTACGACTCTGTGCGTCTGTTACATGTCTGATTTTATTTGTGTCATCTCTACGCGTTTAGAGTTTTTAAAATGTTTTCCGTTAAATCATATACTACGCTACTGGCCACCAAAACTGCAACCCAAGAATAGATCGTAAATAATAAAATTTTCTTTATTGTGCATATGCAATATAGTAAGAACAATGCATGGTTATGTCTATAGGTGATTTCGGTGTTTACAGGTGCGAAATGTAGCACACAGACCTACTAACTCTGGCAGCAATAACTGCTGTAACTCGTCTGGGCATAGAATCGAACCAAAATCGGATAACAGATGTGGGTAAGTCATTCAACTCTACTTTAGCTCTGTGTCAGAGCTCATCCGTCGTAATGGTCAGCGATTGGTGCCATACCCGCTCTCGGCAACATATGAGCAGGTGTTTTCAATGGGTGAGAGATATGGATAACTTGCTGGCCAGGGCAACAGTTGACAACACTATCTATCCAAGTATGTCAGGAAATATCGTGCAACAGGCAGTCTTGCGTTATCTTGTTGAAAATTTGCTTCACATATGCCTCGAAAGTAGGACACTACCACCGGCCGTCGTAGATCAGTAATGCAACAGCTGCTGTCCAAAGTCACGACTATGAGAACTAGAGGTGATCGTGTTGTATTCTCAGTGGCACCGCATATCATCATGTCAGTTACTGGGACGTATGAAGATGATGAATGGGATCCTCGGAGCCTCTGTAGGTAGAACCAGGAACCGTCCTGAAAGACGCCGTGGTGCCATTCCTGCGTCCACAGTCGCCGTTGGGCGCACCACTGTCAGAGCGTCTCTCTCGGCTGCCGCGTCAAGAGCAGCCGCAACAATGGTCGCCGTGCTAAGAGTCTGTGGTGCTCCAGACATCATCACACCGATCGTACGGATACTTGTCTTTCTATAACTACGCCGCGTGACGTGCCTGTGCGATCCGGTACGCCCGAGGGAGCAATATATCTGACCTTTTGGACATTATTGGCGTGGGGCCGCTGAGATCCTTTATGGCGTTGTTTATGCCTCTCTTGAACTAAACGGTTCTACATTGAATTGACAAAAGTCATGGGGTACCTCATAATATCGTGTCAGACATCTTTTTGGCTGGCGCAGTGCAGCAACTCGGCGTGGCATGGACTAAACAACTGGTTGGAAGTCCCTTGCACAAATATTAAGCCATGCCGCCTCTATATCCGTTCATAACTGCGAAAGTATTGCCGATTCAGGATTTTATGCACGAACTGACCTCTCGATTACGACCAATAAATGTTCGGTGGGTGCACAAATCATTTGCTCGAAATGTCCACAATGTTCTTCAAATTAGTCGCGAACAATTGTGGCCCAGTGACGTGGTGTATTGTCACCCATAAAAATTCCATCATCGTTTGGGAACATGAAGTCTATGAATGATTGAAAATGGTCTCCAAATACCTGAATATAACCATTTCCAGTCAATGACCGGTTCAGTTTGACCAGAGGACCCAGTCCATTCCATGTAAACACAGCCAACAGCTTGCACAGTGCCTTGTTGTAAACCTGGGCCCAGCGCTTCGTGGGGTCAGCGCCACTTGAACCCTATCCTCAGCTCCTACCAACTGAAATCGAGACTCATCTGACAAGGTCACGATTTTCCATTCGTCTATGGTCCATTCGATACGGTCACGAGCTCTGGAGAGACGCTGCAGGTGATGTGGTGCAAACGCATTCGCATCTGTCGTCTGCTGTCATAGCCCATTAACACCAAATTTCGCCGCACTGTACTAACGGATACGTTCGTCATACGCCCCACATCGATTTCTGTTAGCAATGATAACTCTAGACAACCACCGTTGCTCTCGGTCGTTAAGTGAAGGCCGTAGGCCACAGCGTTGTCTTGACATTGTTGATCTCGGAATATTGAATTCCCTAACGATTTCCGACATGGAATGTCCTATGCGTCTAGCTACAATTACCAATCCGCGTTCAAAGCCTGTTAATTCCCATCGTACGTCTGTTATCACGTCGAAAACCTTTTCACATGAATCACCTGAGCAAGAATGACAGCTCCGCCAATGCACTGCCCTTTTGTACTTTGGGTACGCGATACTACCGCCATCTGTGTACGTGCATATCGCTGTCCCATGGCTTTTCTTCGCCTCAATGTATATTCGCATGAGAGTCGTGAAATCTCTACCAATGCGACCAACAATATCGCGGAGTCTCGATAGACCACTCTTTTGCTGCTGCCACAACTAACACGTGCTGGTACACATTTTTCTTTCTTACACAATACATAATACGATATACTCAGAAACGAGCAACGTCAAAATGCGATTTCTGAGTGAGAAACTAGCTGTGTGGTCTTTCCTTACATAAAGAATGTAGATGGCCCGACTTCTGCCTACCTGCGCTGTCTGATTCCGCTGGAATGTTAATCATTCCCATACACAGGGTGGTCAGAAACAGCCTCAGTATCTTGTAAGGATGCTGCAGCGTAGGTTGTGATGAGTAATAACTGTTAAGAAAAAAATTCCGTACGTTGCTCCTTTTCCGACCTAAGTAGCATTGAAGGTGGCCAGTCAGGCCGTTGCACGCGAAAATTCGAGCGGTCCACCAAAGATGGTGTCGCAAAACACGTTTTGTTTCCTAAAACCGACAAGGGGTGATACATAAACTGGGCACGTGACGATAGTAAGGATCGAACCCGAGCCAACGGCTGTGCAGTCTGATGCACAATCATTCAAGCTATGAGAACAACTGACTTTAACTGTATATGGCGTGCAGCTTGAATTTGCGCGCAAGGTCCTGATGGGCTAACTTCAGTGCTAATTATCTTGTAAAGAGCGTAGTATATCGAATTTATTCTTAATAATTATTTCTTAACGTAACCTGTCATGAAACACCCTTACAAGTTTTCAGACTGTTTCTGGCCACCCTACATAAGCATGTAGGACACGTCGTATCAATCTGACAATTATTGAAGGCTGTCTTCATGGTACTGCACTTGTAATGGTCAGTACTATATTACTGTAAATGTATTCCACCGGTATAAATGGCTCTGAGCACTATGGGACTTAACGTCTGTGGTCATCAGTCCCCCAGAACTTAGAACTACTTAAACCTAACTAACCTAAGGACATCACACACATCCATGCCCGAGGCAGGATTAGAACCTGCGACCGTAGAAGTCGCGCGGTTCCGGACTGAGCGCCTAGAACCGCGAGACCACCGCGGCCGGCCCACCGGTATATTTTCTTATTTGTCGGATTGAGGAAAACTGGTCAGTCGTTTATAACCATAGCCAAAAGTGGAGTAATTTGTACCCATAAAAACGTTAATGTATAGGAAAGACCTTACAAAAACTGTAGAAGTACGTAAGAAGAACAACACTATTGTTGCTTTTCATATGTCCGAAAATGTAGATGAGGAACTGAAAAAAGTATGCTTTCCCGGTAATAATATTTAAATCCTCACATCAATTCTTCCCGTACAGAGTAAATTTTAGGCAAACTGCTTCAGGGAGCAAATGTTCAGACAGACATGCGGTGGGGGAATTGAAGATAACAAGATCGTGCGCCGAAGGGGCCGTGGGCCGGGTGGTGGGGGTGTTGATTACTGTGTTGTCTCGCACGATTTCCAGGGAAGGGTGGCGGACGGAAGCCCGGAAATAGGGATAGATATACGTGGGGAGGCTAAGAGGCTGATAAACGGACAAAATCACAAGCTAAAGCAAAGAACATTAGAGGGATAAATGTGTACAATCAGAGACGGGGACCAAGTGAAACCGTCCCACTACGTCAGCGGAGGTGTTAAACACACTGTATTCGGATAGCAGTAAGGCGGGTAAGAGTGGAATGAGAACATGAGACCCTCCTACAAACCAGGCTGGATGAGATTTCACTCGGTTACCCTCACTCATACTAGCGAGCGCTAAATTGTCTCGAGACTTCCATTTCAGGTGCGCTGCTCACAAACAGATCCGTCTCCCCAGCTGCCCATGTCAAGGATATAACCGGTTTGAATCCAGGTGGTGGAAGTAATTATGAAATTCGCCATTTGGTCGGTAATGTAATGAAAAGCGTGCAGACAGTGGTAGCAAGACAAATACATACATGCACTCTCGAAAATAATCGCAACCTCAAAAAATAATTAATGTAGAGAAATGAAATTTCGGGACTTCATTTGTCTAGGTAACATATTTAAGTGATTAACATCGCAAGATCATACGTTTATGTAAGCGAGAGACAAGCCATTGCAAATGACAAATGCTGGTACATTGATAACCGGTGTAACTGCGAAGATGCTGAACTGCAAGCATACAAACGTGCATGCTTTGAGTTGTATAGGTGACGGATGTCAGTTTATGGGAGGGTTAATGCTATTTGTGGATAACGCTGGAGTTGTCATCCGATGATGTCCCACATGTGCTCGATTTGAGACAGATTTGGTGATCGAGCAGGCCAGGGCAGCATGTCGACACTCTGTAGAGCATGGTGTGCTACAACAGGGGTATGTGGCGAGCGTTATCCTGTTGGAAAACACCCCCTGGAATTCTGTTCATGAATGCCGGAACAACAGGTAGAATCAAAAGCCTGACGTACAAATTTGCAGTCAGGATGCGTGAAACAGCCTAGAGAGTGTTTCTGCTGTCATATGAATTCGCAACCCAGACCATAACTACAGGTGTAGGTCCAGGGTGTCTAGCATGCACACATGCTGGTTCAAAATGGCTCTGAGCACTATGGGACTTAACTTCTGAGGTCATCAGTCACCTAGAACTTAGAACTACTTAAACCTAACTAACTTAAGGACATCACACACATCTATGCCCGAGGCAGGATTCGAACCTGCGACCGTAGCGGTCGCGCGGTTCTAGACTGTAGCGCCAAGAACCGCTCGGCCACCACGGCCGGCCCTCAATTGGCCTCCTTCTAACCAAGACACAGCCATCACTTGTACCGACACAGAACCAGCTTTCATCAGAAAACACAACCGAACTCCACCCTGCCCTCCAAAGCGCTCTCCTTTGACACCACTGAAGGCAAACGGCAGTGGTTTGGCGTCAGTGGAATGCACGCGTCTGTGTCGAAGTTGTCCTTGAACTAACCGATTTGTAACAGTTCGTTATGTCATTGTGGCGCCAACTGCTGCTCGAACTGCTGCTGCAGTGCAGTACGATTCGCCAGAGCCACACGCCGAATACGATGGTCTCCCTTCTCGGCAGTGCCACGTGGCCGCCCAGAGCCCGATCTGATAGAATAGACAGAAATCCCAACAAATGATTACACATCGGATCCTCTCATAAGTACATACAGGAAAATATAATAATAATAATAATAATTATTATTATTATTTTAAAAAATCTCTCTCTCCCTCTCTAATACACACACACACACACACTTAAAAAATCTCTCTCTCCCTCTCTAATACACACACACACACACACACACACACACACACACACACACACACACACACACATTCACAAAAAAGTTAGTAACACTTAGAAAAACAAATGAATCTCTGTATTAAAAAGATGGCAATTACAGTGATACGAACTGAAAGTGAACTTTAAGATGTCCACCTGGTTGTCAGATGAGAAAAAGTAAGCTGTTTCCTTAGAAGCAGTGAATTAAAAGTTACCTGTGAGTACCTTACCATGTCGTAAAAAACGTTAAGGCACTTTTTTTAAGATCTATAACCTAGATGCGAAACCATAACCTATGTGTAAAAAGGACAAATCATGTAATATTTCATGACATCCACTGAAGATGCCTTGTAACAAAGACGAAACGCGTCTGGGTGAATAAATTAAAATACAAATTTTTATGTGCAGCATGCAAAAGGCATTTTCTTTGAAAAACTGCAAAGTATATCAGTATAGTGCTACTTGTCGTTGCAATATTACCGATTTTCTCCCACTTTTCACGATCATCATTCGATGACACAGACCTTGAACGTTAAACAATTTCCACAGTGTGATACTTTAGTAAATATGTCGATATCCCACGTTAAACAATTAACACAATGCGATATTTTTACAAACACAACGATATCCCACGTTAAACAGTTATTACACTACCTAAACTACGCTCTTGGTATGTACCAAGTCTTCGTAGAACTTATAACTACAGTAATTTGTGAGTCAAGAATAATGACCTCACTATCAAGCTGCCTTAGGAAAGTCAGACACTATAATATTACAGTAGACTTGTAAACATGGGCCGAAAATCAGAGTAGGAACGTTTCTACACACGAGACATTGCTAAAAATTACACTGCAAAGAATTATCTGCAGTTGTACTGCTACCATTGCCACTGGTGATAGAATCGGAATGGTACAGAAATGCACTTTGTTTCAAACAAACTAAAAATGCTAGATGGACACGCAAGTGCCATTATCACGTACGCATCTTCCTGATATTAGTCGCTGCGCCATCGTGATGTGAATTCGACGCAAGTCAATACACTTCTACAATGGCCCTGCCAGCAGTGTCAATGTGCTGGCCAGTGAAAGCTGAGGACCTGTGTGGGAGGGGACAGAGATAATCGATTCAATGAGCAGCATGCTGCCACTTGTTTAAGCTCCAAGCACTCTGCAGGGAGAGGCCCTAACAACTTTATACAATATTTGATGAAAAGTATACAGATTCTACCACTTTCTTAGACACAGCATGAGCCCCGTACAACAGTTGTCAGGTGTTTCGGTATTTACTTGCAGATTATCGTTGCAGTCAGCCCAAACTTGTACTACTCATGGCATGGTTCAAAAATGGCTCTGAGCACTATGGGACTCAACTGCTGAGGTCATTAGTCCCCTAGAACTTAGAACTAGTTAAACCTAACTAACCTAAGGACATCACAAACATCCATGCCCGAGGCAGGATTCGAACCTGCGACCGTAGCGGTCTTGCGGTTCCAGACTGCAGCGCCTTTAACCGCACGGCCACTTCGGCCGGCACTACTCATGGCATCTTAAAGCTGAAGGAAAGCGCTGCACTGTGTCACGCTAGGAACAAATGACTTTGAAAAAGATATTACTTTACCATTATATACAGTCTCTCTGTTTAGCTGAGTTGTAACGTGTTTTTCTACTATGCAGCGGACCTGGGTTCGGTTTCCCTCTGGGTTGGAGCTTTTCCCTGCCCGTGGACTGTGTGTTGTGTAGTCTTCATCATCATCTCACCGTCACCGGCGGGCAAGTCACCCAATGTGGCGTCAACTGAAATAAGACTTGCACCCGTCGGCCGAACTTCCCCGGCCGGAGCCTCCCGGCCAACAATAC
Organism: Schistocerca nitens; assembly: GCF_023898315.1. Taxonomy (NCBI): domain Eukaryota; kingdom Metazoa; phylum Arthropoda; class Insecta; order Orthoptera; family Acrididae; genus Schistocerca; species Schistocerca nitens. The sequence continues at coordinate 916,122,649 of NC_064616.1, forward strand.
CACACCGTCACTTCATCTCATTTTTTTTTCATTCGATACAGCCTCCCCAAATTAGTAAAGCTCAGTTCTGTTTTAATCCGCCTGTATTAACAGGGACATTAAAAACACGAAAAATAACCAGTATTTCAACATATCAAAGACAACAAACTGCTAATCTAGCCATGTAAGCTTCCCAGGTAGATCCTACATCTTGTGCTTACACTAAAACCCCGCAGCTTCTGCCGCAGATTCCTGTCATTTCCATTGCAAAATGAATTTTTGTAGCATATCTATAAAATCTGTATAGTGTAACTAAAGTAAACTGACGTATGGCTATAGGCAACGAATTATAGTTGATATGTTATGGATGGTTTGTGTGGTGATAGAGTCAGATATTTTTCCATGCAATACACCCCGATACAGAATCGTGTCGCCACTATCTTAGTGTAATGTACATGTTGCCACTCGAGTGCTATCCTCACATTATATAGGACTTTTCACCGGATAATGCGGCACTTCTTCAGAACACTGCAGGGAATTAAAAAAAAAATATTTTTTAACTTTAAGGAATACTGCCTACATCGACATAAAGTATTATTGTATTCTAGTTTTGACTTTTGACACTAAAATCACGATTCATTAATGCTCGTCTGTATTTTCAAAGGAAATGTTAAAATTATGGTGTAATCGTATTAAGAATTGACTTATCAGGATATTATCTGTCTCTATATAGAATGTCGATGAGTGGTGCCTCATTGTAACAAAAAACAGCTACATCCTTCGAGTGAATATATAATTATACAGCATTTTTGCTGCTTCCACCATAGGAACACTAACGGATCGTAAACTATACACAACATCAAGAACACCAACATATCTTGTACGTCTGAAGCATCATGTAAACTAATGTACACGTGGGAAACACCCTTGAAACAACCATCTTTTCTGTAGTTACGCCAATGTATGACCACACTACTACAGTATTTCACAATAAATACAGATCTGCTGTATTCCCATTTCGTATTCGGATTTTTTCATATTTATTTCAATATTTGTATATTTTTCCACATTTTCTGTAGTTTTCATATTTTCCATATTTCTCAGTATTTTCCACATTTTTCCATAATCTATGTGCAAATGTACAAAGTATTTGCGCTCGTATTTCTTAACGAAACAAGTTTCTTGGGCATCCAACAGTGATTTGGATTCCTCCACCAAGCTGGAGAGAATCTCCGAAGTGTCTGCAAGATCGCTTGTTTCTCTTCTTCCAAATATCAACCAAGAGAAACTTCCGCTAACACACAATGATAACCACCAAAGGCAACACCCATAAATGTGAAGGCACACATGGCTTGTTGTGGAGGCAGATTGCCGATTTTAGCTACTTACATACGGCTTTATGTTTACTGACTCTTACACAAGATATGTCCATGACCACCTAATAACGATGATACCTATTTGAGCTTTCTCATATGTGTAATGTAAGTTGAAGGTGGATGGGCGAGAAAGGGTGCATAATGAGTGGCAACAAGTGGAAATGTGTGTTGGACCAGAATTCGAACCCATGATCTCCTTCTTACTAGGAAACTGTGTTGACTAGTGTAACCCCATCATGCACTGCTGATTGCAAATGTGGGGGCTATTTTGGCATGCTCCTTGGCTGACACACATTCCCACCTACCTTCAGTGCACGATAATGATGGTAATGTTACCGATGGTGTTGCCACAAAAGCAGAGTTACTATATCAGTTTACGAAATCTCTTCAGCAAAGAAGGCGAAATAAATATTCCAGAAGTCGAATCAATAACAGCAGAAAACATAAGTAACGTCTTTCCACTGTAGGATACAATGTACGTATATGCTCACAAAATCTGTGTAATCTACATACAAGTTACATCAATTATGTGTCGGTAGCTTAGAGAAATGCCATTGGCTGCCTTGTTCATACATCAAGAAGTATACACAAGTAGGAGTAAAACGCTATCAAATTTCACCACGGCCGGCCAGTGTGGCCGAGCGGTTCTAGGCGCTTCAGACTGGAACTGCGCGACCGCTACGGTCGCAGGCTCGAATCCTGCCTTGGGCATGGATGTGTGTGATGTCCTTAGGTTAGTTAGGTTTAAGTAGTTCTAAGTTCTAGGGGACTGATGACCTCAGAAGTTAAGTCCCATAGGGCTCAGAGCCATTAGAACCATTTTTCACATTTGGCCATAACAACTGCAGATATTCACTAAATAGGTGAGCCATTGTTATAAGACTCGATGCTGATACGTCTTTACAAGCTAGTAGAGAACACCACTCGGAAAGTATTTCATCATTTTCTAGCACACCTACCACAGCATTTACCACTTTCCATTCGCTGCACTCTGGTGATTCGTCACTGCTTACTCAGTTTCTTTTTATTGTCACATCCTGTTTTGATTTTTCTTAGCATTTCTTCGTGGCAGTAGGCACATACAATTTTCTTAATGTAGATTCTTCTCGTGTTTCAAACTTTGTGTATTTTGTAAAAAAATTTCTGAGAACTAGTCTTCTCACTTTGTATAAAGGAGTAGCACACAAAAGAAAATTGTTGCATAAATCTGCATAATATTGGAGACTTTTTGAGACTAGCGTATGTGAAGAAGAAGCTGCTTCACTTAAAAGAACTTGTCTAGAAGTTGTACATGAAACGCCCATTCTGTGTTTACTATCTGCCAAATGCTGCAAGACTTGAGACTGCTGCTCAACATTTACTGACCCCTACATTTTTGACAGCATTGAATTCTTCTATCACTTGTAAAGATGCCAGAAAATTCAGCAAAATATTGCTGCAAACGAGAGCAAACACATGACTTTACTTTTGGCATTACATGACAAGCCACTTTACTTAAGATACCGTGCTGTATAAAAGCTCTACACTAAGCAGGTCGAGGGCAATGAGTGAACCCTATTGTTTACATTGCGTCAGCTGTCCACATCAAAAATTGGGATTACCCTCCCAGACAGCGAGGACGCATATGTAGGGGAGGTCACTCACCATGCAATATCTTTAAAAATGAAGATCGTTCAGTTTCTGGTGTTGCAGCTCGTGGTCTTGCGGTTGCGCTATCGCTTCTCGCGCACGGGGTCCCGGGTTCGATTCCCGACGGGGGTCACGGATTTTTCCTGCCTCGAGATGACTGGGTGTTGTTGTATCGTCTTCATCATAATCATTCATCCCCATTACAGTCGGAGGAAGGCAATGGCAAACCACCTCCGCTAGGACCTTGCCTAGTACAGCGGTGCGGGTCTCTCGCATCGTACCCTACGCTCCTCGGAGTATACGACCTCATCATTAATATGACACTGCGTAGGATTTTTGTTAAATTTGAACATTACAACAAAGAAAAGTGAAAAATTATATCTTTTTATCAAAATTATTTAAAATATTCATTTATATTAAATATTACAAAAATATGTATTTTATGTGAAATAGAGTTTCGTATATGACTGAAGTGTTTTGTTTCAATAATTTATGTCTAAGTTAGAGTTTTTTATCTATAAGCAAAACAGGATTTATTTACATAAAAATCTGTTCCCTAGTAATACATAACAGATCGAGTGCATATCATTATTCTTCTCAAATCGTGAGGATATTTATGAAGAATGTCATAAGTGAGTATATACGTTGTGAAGGAGCAAGTTAAATCAAGCAAGCTAGCACCGCCGTATAGCATTGGAGTTGTGTAGACTTTCCCTGGATTAATGAAAACTCCTTGCCCTCTGGAAAAAAAGAAAAGAAAAATATGATCGATCGATTCCCTTTCCCATCCTTCCACAGTCAGAGTTTGTGCTCCATCTATAATCACTTCATCATCGATGGGATTTAAACTCCACTATTCCCTTCCCTCAGGAGCGGTTTAAGAGTGTAACTCCTTGAATTGGTGTCCACAAGATGACTGTGGGAGAACACAACGTCAAAAATTTTGTCGCAAGCCATGAATGTAAATACGCAAATTGCTGTACCGAGACTTAACCCCCGCGGTGTCAGCAAACGACGTGACATCAGTGCGTCGAAGATGCATAATATACAGGAGGCAATAATCCTGGAAGACAGACAGGCATGCTCTGACCGTCCACAAGATGGCGATCCTAGCTCCCCTGGAGGGCGGTGGACTTCATAAACCTATCCTCTTCTGTAAGACACGCGCTCAAAAATAGGCCCGGCTGTATCCTATCGCCGAACCGTATTTAGGGCAGCGCTTCGGCCAGACCAGACCAGTTCACTCGAAGTAAGTTTTCCTGGGGCGGTCGCCTATTCTGTGAAGATTCCATGAATTACGATTCTCACTCGAGAGCCGCCATTATGTCGCTTGTATTCGCATCTGACATCATGACCCTGTGAGCTGCCAATGGAGGGTTTAGAGTGTTCGTGGCCTCCTCGCCGAAAAAGGCGGGAAACATGTCATCAAGACAGACGCGTAGACTTATAAATAGATTCCTGTTTAACATTCAAATGGCCACATGCTGGGCTTATAAGGGCACCACACAGCAATCGGATATTTATAATTTTTATATGTATAGTATGTAAAGTACAAAACTAAGAAATACCTTCCCCAAATTAATTCAGTGCAACTGTAAAAATTCCCTAGAAAATCGACTTTAAAATAAGATAAAGATTTTTCAACAAGCAGTGTGTCTCCTTCGTAGAGTATTTACTAGCTGTGGTGGGGGGCGTACGTTCAAATCCACGTGGAGTCGATTTTTCAAACAAATGTTCTATGAGCATGTCCGTGAAGTGTTTAACATATAAGGCACACGAAATTTGTAACCGCTATAACGAGCCTCATTTCGGTCATTACTTTTCCAGTTTTTTTCATTCATTTCGAATAACTATGTCATCTAAACCTAAAATTCATTAAATGTATGCTAAATTAACACCCCTAAGAATCAATTCTAAGAAAAATATTCGTCTTTCTTCCTAATTATATACTGCACACAAAAAATACAGTTTTCATTACAAACAAAAATTCTTAATTACTAATCCTGTATAAAAGATTGCTGATCCAGATTGTATAAATAAAAAACAAGTTAATTTTTTTATGTCTTTCTCTATCTTACGTTCATGTAAATCAGGGCCGGCCATGGCGTGCCTGATTTCATTCTAAGTGGAGTGTGCGGGCCGCGTGCAAATCAATGCTCGGCCTGTCTGAGCTTTCCTCGACTCTTCCTTTGAAGTGACCAGTACATCGGAAAATTTCATTCAGTACTTCAGTAAGGCATTTTACGACCGGCACAACTCTCTTCAGTTCTGCAAAATCGTGGTGTCAGCGCTGTTTACCCTTCGCTATTTGTTCGTGGTATGAAGGACATTCACAGGTCCGGTGGCTGATTGCACAAAAGACGCGATATAGCTCTATATCGTCACAAGCCTTTCACCAATGAATGGGAATGACAGACGAGAAGGACGAGAATTCTTATTATATATCATGCCGTCGGATATGCGACGGTTACAGCAAATTTGTTATGAATCGACATTACAATACCAATGAGAAAGAATTATTATTACGCCGAGAAAGCCAACGAATTCAATTTAAAGATATAGTTGACAATGAAAGAGCAATAAATTACAACAATTAACAAATGGAACTCATTCTTCTGTATATCAGGAAGCACTTTGTGCTAAATTTTCAGGCATGCAGCACGTGAAGAAACTGGTGGTACGAACAGTAAAATTTCTGAAGTCGCACGCATTATGCCACTGCCAGTTACAACAGTTTTCGATATAAATTAATGAAGTGTATGGACACTTTATATATTACTGCAAAGTAAGTATGTTAAGTGAAGAGGCATGCCTGGAACGTTTTTTCGATTTAAAACTCGCCATTCTTGAATTTATGAAAAAAAGGAGTGCAGGAACGAAAATTAGAGTATCGGGAATGGATTGCAGGCCTCGCATTTTAAGTGCACATGACTGCACATTGCCCACAGTAAGCATTGCAAGGAAAGAAACTACTTTATGATTTGATGGGGATGCATTTAAAACGAATATCAAATTGTAGAAGGGACAGCTTCTGACAAACACAGTCCAGTTCCCTAAACTCACTGGCGTTAAAGAAAACGTGAGGAGTGAAGTATTCATTGTGTCCTTGAAAAAAATATGAGGACATCTTCCTGAAAGTTTTGAGGACGCTGCGAATCCTTTGCTGTTTCAGCTGAAAACACCACTGTCCAGGTGCAGATGTAACTGACTGATGTGCAAAGTAATTCCCGTTTCAAAGACAAACCCTTTTTCATTAAAACTGTCCAAGATGTCTACAATGCTTTCCTCAGACAGTGTTTCCACGTCTCCATAATGAGGTTGGAAAATTGCCACATTTCGATCAACATATGTGGCTGAAAGAACTTTTCTCGATTATTAAACTATATGAGTCACGATTAAGTGGCAACGTGAGTGAGAAAACCTGTGAAATTGTTTGCATCTCTCTGTATGCTGACAGTTGGTACTGGATAAAAATTATATCTTCAGCGTGTCAAGGAAACATTGTTTTGTTTGTGATCCATGTTGTTGAGAAATATGAAATATAAAATCAAATCGTATGTAGTGAAACTGTTTTGCCATTTAAATGACCCGCGTTCGCATTTTTCTCCTTTCTCCCTCCTTGTGCTCAGACAACGTGACGTGGCAGCGGGGAAAGTGCGCACCGAGACTGAGTGCTATGGCACTCGTGCCTGAGCATGGTTCGTGAGCCAAATTCTTGCCTACCCTCGATGTAAATGCCCCAAGAACATGTCCAATTCTCTAAAAATTTTATTCATCCACGATTCGAACCCAGGCCCCGACACAGTAAGCAAGCACTCTACCACAAAGCCACACTACTTATATCGTTAAAGCATATTAAACGTGGTCAGAAAACTTCAAAGTCGATTGTCTTGAGAATTTTTGAGAATTTCATCGAACTGCTTTGAGAGAGGTATATTTGAGTTCAAAACTTCACGTACCATAAACATAATAAATTACAAAAATCCGATTGCTGTATGGTCCCCTTCTTAGACAGCTTTGCTCTCAACGGGACTTTAACTTTGTTCATTCAGGTTGTACTTCAACTCTGGGCATCCTGTGGGACTTTGACTTTTATGAAGTATATGTTTACTGAATTTAAACTCAGTGACAAAGTAACAGGCCTTCAGCCGCCCGAAGTACTGTTATTCTATTTGCAGAAGTGAAACTCACATGCTGCCAAGGTTGTTTCGAACACGCTACAGACGTTTCCCTGGGAACCCGTTACACATCCTTCATACAGTCCTCATCTCTTTTCCATATTTTTAGGGCCCAGAAAAATGACATTCTTGGCTGTCGACATGTTTAGGACGAGGTAGTGTAGGCGTGGATAGAATTATGATTCCCTAGGCAATTGCAAACGTATTTCCATTTGAGTCCATAGACGTATCACGACACTGCACTGAACATATATTTGAAAGTTGTGCAGCGTTAGTTGAATTTAGTGAAACTAAACTTCTAAATTGTTGTTGTTTATAGCTCCCCTAACTCCGACTTCAGAGCATTTTTGCTCAAGCTGCAGAGCAGGCTGTTCCAGCTCGTCGGCTCCGTTGTGAGCCGCGGAGCGCTCCCTGCTCCAGGGAGCCGTGTTGCTCGCTGTGACCAGTCGAGTGGGCCGGCACCCCGGCACGTGGCACGGCGGGCTGAGGCAGGCTGCAAGGCAAGCGTTGCGTCTTACAACATTCACTAACAGTTTAACAAATGTCACATCCTGTTGCGGTGTAATCGAGTGGTACAACATCCAAGAGGTCTTCAGTTACTTGCAGCTCCATGTCGACACCACGCACAAAGACTACAAGCTGAGCACAATCCGATATGTCGGTGCTTTCGTCAAGCGCTAGCGAAAATGCAACAAAGCTCTCCGCCTTTTTTCTGAGTTGTGTCTCTAAATCCGCTGCCATGTCCAGGATTCGACGAGACATTGTTTGCTTCAACAGACAAACCCCTTCAATTGCCTGCACCTCCCTTGGAAACAAACAGTCTGCAACTGCTACCATGCACGATTTTACGGGTGGTCCCACCGAAAACGGCTTGCCACTCGTCGCAATGATGTGAGCCACCCTGTACCTTGCTCGAATTGCAGATTCAATAGTGTTTTCTCCGCTCTCATTCACCTGAAAATTATAAACGCATTACAGAACTATGTTGCATGTTTTGATATCCTCCGTATTACGAAACCGTTTTAAATTTACGTCTCCTGGTATGTCGTTTTTAAGCCTGGCTACCAGTTCTCTGCGTGCAACGCCTTCTATCTGATTGTAGTGCGCTGCGTGAAGAGGTGTATAATGTCGTTGTATATTGTACCTCTTCGCAGAATTAAATACTTTATGACATACAAGACACTGCGGACGACCATCCCTCTCAATGAATAGAAAGGTATCCTCCAATGGAGGTACAGGGCTCACGCGGCTAGTCATAGCTGTCATTGCACACGGATTATTGCGTCAGTTGTGGCTACATGCGGCCTGGGGGCAGTGAGTTCGCTTTCCCCCTCCACGTGGGTTCCGAGCTGCCGCAGTGAGCGCTCCGGAGCGCTCCAGCTCCCTGGAGCTCGGTTGGAACAGCCTGCTACAGAGCGTTCTTGATTCACTTTGTAGGAAATACCAGAAAGTAGTTATATGTGGTGACTTCAATATTAATATTGTATATGATTGTGCAAGAGAAAGGATGTTAGTGGATCTCCTAAATTCATATGATCTGATGCAAACTGTGTTTTTTCCAACTAGGGTGCAGGGGAACAGTAGCACAGTCATAGACAATATTTTTAGTCATTCTTCATTACTAGATGGGCATTCTGTTAGTAAAAGCGTGAATGGCCTTTCAGACCACGATGCACAAATTTTAACACTAAAAGGCTTTTTTTACTCAAACCAATGTCATATTTAATTACAAACAATGTAGGAAAGTTAATCCAACAGCAATAGAGAGTTTTTTAAAACTTGTTAAGGAACAAGAGTGGTAGGATGTTTATAGTGCTAATAATATAAATGATAAATACAATGATTTCCGTAATACATTCCTCATGCTCTTTGAGAGTTGCTTTCCATTAGAACATTCTAAACGGAGTACTAGCAGTAATGGACAGCCCGAGTGGCTGACTAGAGGGATAAGGATATCATGTAGAACAAAGTGGGAATTATATCAAAATGTTAAAAGTACTCACAATCATGCTACAGTAGCCCATTACAAACAGTACTGTAAGGTGCTTAAAAATGGCCGGCCGCGGTGGCCGTGCGGTTCTGGCGCTGCAGTCCGGAACCGCGGGACTGCTACGGTCGCAGGTTCGAATCCTGCCTCGGGCATGGGTGTGTGTGATGTCCTTAGGTTAGTTAGGTTTAAGTAGTTCTAAGTTCTAGGGGACTTATGACCTAAGATGTTGAGTCCCATAGTGCTCAGAGCCATTTGAACCATTTTTTGCTTAAAAGTGTTATTAGGAAGGCAAAGAGTATGTGGTATGCAAATACACTCCTGAAAATGGAAAAAAGAACACATTGACACCGGTGTGTCAGACCCACCATACTTGCTCCGGACACTGCGAGAGGGCTGTACAAGCAATGATCACACGCACGGCACAGCGGACACACCAGGAACCGCGGTGTTGGCATTCGAATAGCGCTAGCTGCGCAGCATTTGTGCACCGCCGCCGTCAGTGTCAGCCAGTTTTCCGTGGCATACGGAGCTCCATCGCAGTCTTTAACACTGGTAGCATGCCGCGACAGCGTGGACGTGAACCGTATGTGCAGTTGACGGACTTTGAGCGAGGGCGTATAGTGGGCATGCGGGAGGCCGGGTGGACGTACCGCCGAATTGCTCAACACGTGGGGCGTGAGGTCTCCACAGTACATCGATGTTGTCGCCAGTGGTCGGCGGAAGGTGCACGTGCCCGTCGACCTGGGACCGGACCGCAGCGACGCACGGATGCACGCCAAGACCGTAGGATCCTACGCAGTGCCGTAGGGGACCGCACCGCCACTTCCCAGCAAATTAGGGACACTGTTGCTCCTGGGGTATCGGCGAGGACCATTCGCAACCGTCTCCATGGAGCTGGGCTACGGTCCCGCACACCGTTAGGCCGTCTTCCGCTCACGCCCCAACATCGTGCAGCCCGCCTCCAGTGGTGTCGCGACAGGCGTGAATGGAGGGACGAATGGAGACGTGTCGTCTTCAGCGATGAGAGTCGCTTCTGCCTTGGTGCCAATGATGGTCGTATGCGTGTTTGGCGCCGTGCAGGTGAGCGCCACAATCAGGACTGCATACGACCGAGGCACACAGGGCCAACACCCGGCATCATGGTGTGGGGAGCGATCTCCTACACTGGCCGTACACCACTGGTGATCGTCGAGGGGACACTGAATAGTGCACGGTACATCCAAACCGTCATCGAACCCATCGTTCTACCATTCCTAGACCGGCAAGGGAACTTGCTGTTCCAACAGGACAATGCACGTCCGCATGTATCCCGTGCCACCCAACGTGCTCTAGAAGGTGTAAGTCAACTACCCTGGCCAGCAAGATCTCCGGATCTGTCCCCCATTGAACATGTTTGGGACTGGATGAAGCGTCGTCTCACGCGGTCTGCACGTCCAGCACGAACGCTGGTCCAACTGAGGCGCCAGGTGGAAATGGCATGGCAAGCCGTTCCACAGGACTACATCCAGCATCTCTACGATCGTCTCCATGGGAGAATAGCAGCCTGCATTGCTGCGAAAGGTGGATATACACTGTACTAGTGCCGACATTGTGCATGCTCTGTTGCCTGTGTCTATGTGCCTGTGGTTCTGTCAGTGTGATCATGTGATGTATCTGACCCCAGGAATGTGTCAATAAAGTTTCCCCTTCCTGGGACAATGAATTTACGGTGTTCTTATTTCAATTTCCAGGAGTGTAGAATGGCTAATTCACAGGATAAAACTAAAACCACATGGTCAGTTGTGAAGGAAGGGTCTGGTCAACAGCACAAGTTCGACGATATAAAGTCAGTTCGCATTAAAAATAATTCAGTTACTGATAAATCAGATATATGTACCGTATTTAACAATCATTTTCTCAGCATTGCTGGTGAATTAAATAAAAATTTAGTTTCTACAGGAAATCATATAACTTTCTTAGCAAATGCCTTTCCGAGGTTGATGTCTAAAATACTCCTCTGTGATACATACAAGAGGGAGATTGAGTCAATAATTAAATCACTGAAGACTAAGGACTCTCATGGTTATGATGGAGTGTCTGACAGAATATTAAAGTACTGTGTTGCACAAGTTAGCCCTGTATTTAGACATCTTTGTAATTTTTCCTTTAGGAATGGTCAGTTTCTTGAGCGATTAAAGTACTCAGTAGTAAAGCAGCTTTATAAAAAGGGAGAAAGGGATAATGTAGATAATTTTAGACCTATTTCTATGCTATTAGTGTTTGCAAAAGTTAGTGAAAAGGCTGTGTATGTAAGGATAATTGATCATTTTATATCACACGATTTGCTATCAAATGCACAGTTCGGCTTTAGAAGTCGTTTAACAACTGAAAATGCTATATTCTCTTTTCTCTGTGAGGTACTGGTTGGGCTAGACAAAATGTTTCGAACGCTTGGAGTAGTTTTTGATTTACCTACGGCATTTGATCGTGTTGATCACAAAATATTGCTCCAGAAGTTGGACCATTACGGAATACGGGGAGTAGCTCACAATTGGTTCACCTCTTACTTTAGCAACAGGCAGCAAAAGGACATTATTCACAATGTTGATAACGGCTGTGATTTAGGATCTGAGTGGGGGGGGGGGGGGGGGGGGGTGCCCCAGGGATCAGTGTTGGGGCCGCTCCTGTTCCTTATTTATATAAATGATATGCCCTCTAGTATTACGGGTAACTCTAAAATATTTCTGTTTGCTGATGACACTAGCTTGGTAGTAAAGGATGTTGTGTGTAACATTGACTCGGTTTCAAATAGTGCAGTACATGAGCTCAGTTCATGGCTTGTAGAAAATAAACTAACGTTGAATCACAGTAAGACTCAGTTTTTGCAGTTTCTAACACACAATACAACAAAACCTAACGTTTTAATTTCACAGAACGGGAATATGATTAGTGAACCTGAACAGTTCTAATTTCTAGGTGTTCAGATAGATAGTAAGCTGTCGTGGGAAGCACACGTTCAGGATCTTGTTCAAAGACTTAATACTGCCATTTTTACTTTTCGAACGGTATCAAAAGTGAGTAATACTTCCACACGAAAATTAGTCTACTTTGCTTATTTTCATTCACTTATGTCCTATGGTATTATACTTTGGGGTAACTCTTCCCACTCTACAAGGATCTTTTTGGCTTCGAAACGGGCGGTTCGGGCAATAAGTGGTGTGAGTTCACGAACCTCTTGTCGACCTCTGTTCACGAGTCTGGGTATTTCGACATTGGCCTCTCAATATGTATATTCCTTATTGTCGTTTCTTGTTACCAATATTCGTTTATTCCCAAGAATAAGCAGCTTTCACTCGGTTAATACTCGGCAGAAATCAAACCTGGGTTTGGATCGGACTTCCTTAACTCTTGTGCAAAAAGGTGTGCAGTATACTGCTGCATCCATTTTCAATAAGCTGCCACTCGAATTCAAAAATCTTAGCAGTAATCCACGCGCTTTCAAATCGAAACTGAAGAGTTTCCTCATGGGTCACTCCTTCTATTCTGTCGAGGAGTTCCTTGAAAAATTAAGCTGATTCTCGTTGTATTGCTGATAACGTTTAATTAAACTTATGGACTGACTTTTTTCAGGTTCATGAACGTTTATTTTTATCTGTTATTATTTTTATGTTGTAACTTCATGTACTGACACGTTCCATGACCTTGGAGATTTGCTCCTCAATTTGGTCCTACGGAACTTGATGTGTAAATAAAAAAAAATTTTTCATGAAGGCACTGACGGTCTTGTCACACAGTGGAATAAATGGATTAACAGTTATGGAGAATACAATTATTGTTTTGCTTCAATACCCAAACATATTTCACCACAGTTGTGTAGGTCTTTTTTTTCTTTTATTATTCCTTAATTTTACTTTGAGTGTGCCCTACAGCTGCCAACAGCAGTCAGTTACAGATCTAAATTAATACGCCATATCATCATTGCTGCATATGACTTGTCCTGAGCAACGGCTGGTTTCTGTCTGTCTGCCAAACATGTTTTTATTGTTGTTTGTGAATTCAGAATGACGTTTTCTCCTGCTCATTGGTGAATTCCGGGTCTTTTCATGTTCTTGTGGCTTGGAAACACGTTTCACTGCACTATTTGATGTGCATCTAAAACGCAAATAGTGCAATGAAATGTGTGTCCAGGACAAAGCAACATAACAGGACCAAGAATTTACCAATTATCAGGAGAAAACGTCATTCCAAGTATGCAAACAACAACAAAAACACGTTTGGCAAACAAATAAACACCAAGACAAGTCAGACACAGCAATGATGGCATGGTGTTTTAATTTAGACTTGCGGCTGTTTTCTGTTGGCAGCCACAGCATACACACAATAAAAAGAACAATAAAAGAAGAAAAACCACTGAGGATACCACAACTGTAGTGAAGCATGTTTCGGTATTAAAACAAAACAATAACTGTGCAATTGCAAAAAGCGGGAACCTCTATAATTCTTATCGCAAATAATTAATTTACCAATGCCGCCATTTGTAGTATTACACATAAAAATTGCGAGAAAAATTAAACTGAAGATGTTCCCAGGCACGTTACAGAGAAGACAGCATTGGGTTTATACTTACAGATAAGAAAATATAACATTGCAAACATTAATTAAAAACCAAAATTTTTACATATGACCGTAAGGGACATAAATGGTAAATAACGCAACATTTGGAAAACTATATAACAAACAAGAAGGACCCAGATATGATACTGAATGGAAAAACGGTTTTTTTAAGGAGGCGTACTTCAATGCATGCGGTGCCTTTCCTCCCAGTTCACAAGACACAGGCCTGAATTCAGTGCGCCCACCGTGTGTAGACGCGGAGTCACTGCTTGTCTTTCTGCTACTGTGGCCTGCAGAACTCGACAAAGATGTAAACAAATCAACAGTTGAGGTGGAGAAACTCTTTAGTGAACCTTGACCAGTTATTCGTCAGTTTTTCATTGATTTCAATACATTAAGTAGGGTATATTTATCGCATTTTAATAATTTTAATCACTACTGCAAGACGAAAGCTAATCGTTTTTATATAACAGAACCAGAACTAAAATAGTGTCTAATAGAACACATTTCAAGTTAAAAATAACTCATGCTTGTGCTTTGCAGCACATTGGTATAAGACTTTTATTATCTCATTGTGTTATAACACTGAAAGTATTTTATATGTCATATATCAAACTAACTTTTCATGGACGGGGTTCACAGTCATGTAGAATTTTTCAAAGGACATCGTATTCACCGTTGACTGTAGAAGTTATTTATTTCACAATTGCAGTTTAGACCTTTGGACCATTTTCACGTGGTACTGCAAAAGATTTTGCTTCAGCACATGTCAGACTTTAAAACCATCCGACAAGTATATAGATCATTGTCAACAATAAGCCTTTTCACAGTCTTTAAGTCCTTCACGTACTTCGCTACAAATCAATGTTCTAACACACTGTTTATCTATGAACAGTGCGTTACAACATGGATTTGTAGCGATTTAGGTGAAAGATGTTAATATTCTGAAAAGGTTTATTTTGACGATGACATGTTTACATGTCGGAAGATTATAAAAGTCTTATTTGTGCTGAAGCAAAATCTTTTCGAGTACTACTTGAAAAATGGCCCAAAGGCTGAAACTGCAATTGTGAAACAAATAACTTCTACAGTCCACAGCGAATATGTTGTTCTCTAAAATATTTATCAGACTAATTTTCCATTTTTGTATCTGAAGATGACCGTTTGAGATGTCCGACACCAGTTGTGTAAAAACAGAACTGTGATTGTCCCTGGTAATAACAATTTTGTAACTTACGTGGAGCACCCACTATATGCAAATGAGACAGTAAAAAGTATTATTTCAGTGATGCTGCTGTCAGCGGATCGCGAAAGGTGTACAAGCATTAAATTACCTAGTAAACAATATAAGAAAAACAAATAGTAAGAGTTCGGAAAGTCGCCGTCGCACCGTGAAACGAGGCTTTTAACTCGATATCACAGAGCAATTTCCTTTCTACTGAATCTAGGAATATTGCGCAGATTATCAGTATCGTACGCTACGAATTTGTTTTCTCACGTCTTTGGCACGTAAGTTGGTCATCACAATGATGCTTTACTCTCAACAAGCTTAGATTCGCATATCCGAAGACCTAGGAAAGGCTCAGAGAAACGCGCAGTCAGCAGCGAAGTCGGCTGTTATCGACGCACTGCGAATCTAGCAGAACACACATGGTTTGGAGTAAACACAATATGAGGAATGAGACGGCGCCCCCTGCGGGCCAACAATCCTCTGACTGATGATTTGTAAACCCAATCAATCAGAAAACTTCTTCCTACCTCCCGGAGCAGCCCGGGTCGTTTACTACAAGTTTTCCCGTATTTCTGATATAAAAAGAAACGGCCGCCGGCTCCTCAATGGAACTAAAATACGTCCCCTGAGACACAGGAATTTCATCAAGTGGAAGCCTCCATAATACCCAATACAGCCAAATAGATGCGCCTGTGGTCTGAAGAATGTACTGCCCCGGGCCGCAGAATGTCTTATTTTAGTATCTTTCATAAACTAATTTTGTGCTGGTGAAATTTTCATGGCTGGCTAGAATCATTTAGATTTTATTGTCACTGTCGTGGCGCCGGGCCACAAATCTTTAGGCATGTATAAAACAAGCAGGAGCACAATTAATTTTATAGCTCCGTTCTCGGTTGTCTGTGCTCATTAAGATGGCGCTGCAGTTGCGCTGTCTTTATGGGGCCCCGTCGCGCCGCCACTGCTTATTAAATTCGCTACTGTACTATCGGCGCCTGCGTTCGCTACTTTGCTGCCCTTGTTCACAAAATACCCGTGTTCAATTAGCTGATTCATTAAAATGGCTTTGTGTGTATTAGGCTGTCGATGAAACCGAACTGTCGCCACGCTCGCTGCCGTCGCAGACAGCAAAATGTCCCACGAGAAAAAACTTTAAGATATCTCGCTGTGTCCGTAAAAGATTAATGTGCATTACCTCCAGAGCTTCACAGATTAAAGTAAGAAGGTGACAGGCTTAAAAAAGTACTTTTTCTCCGCGAAATAATATGACAACTAAATTTTTACTGTCCTCGTTAGATGTTTAAGCACACAACACATTTTCAAACGAGGCAAATTGTTTTTTGGTTTCAGTCTCCTTGTTAGAATATTAGGAGCGCTAAAACTGAGTAATTCTTTAGCAGTACCATAAATGCGTAGCCGACAAAGAGCACATGTCTGAGCACTCTTTGGTGAACTGAAGAGCATATCACACACTCATTTTGTATTAAAATACTCAATATCCAGTATACGATACTGGCATCGACGCAAAACTTTAGCAGACCTTTGATGAATTTGTGATTCGTCAAATTTTTATAATTGACTGTGGTCTTCTTTTTAAATTCCATGAAAAAGAATTAAGTAAGACAACGTCAGCTATTATTGGTGGGAGTGCCATACTTATTTGTGTTTAGAGGAAAAGCTTACAACCGGCCAGAAAACTTTTGGATGCCCTTCATTTGATATTAACACAGAAAACCACCAGTTGTCCATACAGACAAACAGCCTATGTGATAAAAATTAATTGACAGCCACTGATCCATTTGCCCCAGGGTTACGCTCTTCACCTAAAATCAACTACGAACTTAAACAAGCAACACGACACCTATTTCGAGTCAAAACTGCTAACACCAAATGTTATGAAGAATCGGAGCTTCCCGAAACTTCTGAAACCACACAAAACCAAATTTATTAGCACCCTCAATATACAGTCGGTAAAAAAGAAATATGATACTGCAAGATACTAACGGCTACGTGCCACAGATTCGGATTTCTCATACTTATTACTTTTTATCTTCTTTTCCGGTGCCCTTGTCCCGCATCGGAGCAGGATAGGCATGGTTATTACCGAACTTTGCATGGTTAGTTTAAGGGATGGCCGATGCCATTCCTGTCGTCACCCTGTTACCCCCTAGACGGAATATGTGTACCCCCAACTGTCTGCGTATAGTATGATTCATGTGAAAATGAGCGAAAGTATTCTCAATGTTTGCAAATCGTGTAACTCAGTTGGGACTCTGGTACCAGCCCAGTATGCACCTAGAATAATGTGAAAACTGCCTAAAAACCACTTGCATGATGGACGCACACTGATCTTCGTCGCTAATCCGTTGGGCGGATTCGATCTGGTACCGGCGCACCTTCCCGTCCAGAGAGCGGCGTTTTACCACACACGGATATCCGTGTGGGTATTGAGATTCCTCATACTTGCAGTACAAAAGTTATTCTTCGTGATTCTGATCATTTTGATTCAGTTGGTTACCGCAATTTCAAAGGAAAATCTATAGTTAAACTCTTAAATACTAATTTACATACACTCATGGAAATGGAGAGATTTACTCATGAAGCACGGGTCCGTTATTTACGAACCTTTGTCTGCACCTATATCAACATCATACGCCGCAAGCCACCTAACAGTGTGTGGTTCAAATGGTTCAAATGGCTCTGAGCACTATGGGACTTAACATCTGTGGTCATCAGTCCCCTACAACTTAGAACTACTTAAACCTAACTAACCTAAGGACATCACACACATCCATGCCCGAGGCAGGATTCGAACCTGCGACCGTAGCGGTCACGCGGTTCCAGACTGATGCGCCTAGAACCGCACGGCCACACCGGCCGGCAACAGTGTGTGACGGAGTGTACTTTCAGTACCACTATCTGATTCCTCCATCCCTGTTCCACTCGTGAATACTGAGTGGGAAGAATGATTGTCCGTTAGCCTTTGTATTTCTTGAATTTCCTCCTCGTGGTCAATACGCGAGATGTATGCGGTGGGAAGTAATATGTTGTCCGACTCCTCCTGCAAAGTGCCGTCCCGAAATTTCAATAGAAAATCACTCCGTGATACACATCGCCTCTCTTGTAACGTCTGCCAGGGAGTTTGTTTAGCATCTCCGTAACGCTGTCTCGCCAGCTTAACGACCCCTGTGACGAAATGCGCCCCTCTTCGTTGGATCTTCTCTATCTCCTTTATCAGTCCTACCTGATAGGGATTCCAGATAGATGAACAATACTCAAGTATCGGGCGAACAGGCACCTTATAAACCACTTCTTTCGTGGATGAGTTACATTTCCTTAAGATTCTTTCAATGAATCGGAGTCTGGTATCTGCTCTTCCCACTATCTGTTTTATGTGGTCATTCCACTTAAGGTCGCTCTGGGTAGTTACGTCTAGATATTTTATGGCAGACGCTGTCTCCAGCTGTACAGCTGTACAGTGTAGCTGTACAGTGTAGCTGTACAGTAGTGGATTCCTTTTCCTAGGCATGTACAATATGATACATTTATTTACGTTAAGGGTCAACTGCCAGATCCTGCACCATTCATTAATTCTCTGCAGGTCATTCTGCAAATTCTTACTATCTTCTGGCGTTGCTACTATGGTATAGACAACTGCATCATCTGGGAATAGCTTTAAAGTTCATCCGACGCTTTCTAATAGATCATTTACACATATTGTAAACAGCTACGGTCCTATCACACTTCCCTGTGGTACTCCGGATATTGCTTTTACATCTGTCGATTTTGTTCGTTAACAGCGACGTGCTGAGTTCTATCTGCAAGAAAGTCTTGAATTCAGACGCAAGTCTGCCCCGATACGCCGTAAGCTCCAATTTTTTTTTTTCATTAAACGGCAATGCGGGACGGAGTCAAATGTCTTACTGAAATCAAGGAACACAGCATCAACATGAGCGCCATTGTCCACTGCGCTGTGGGTCTCATACAGGAACAGAGCGAGCTGAGTTTCGCAGGATCTCTGTTTGCGAAATTCATGTTGATTTTTATGGAGATGTTCATTTTCGAAAAACTTCATGATTCCTGCGCGTAAGGCATGTTCCATAATTCTACAACAGCTAGACGTCAACGATATAGGTCTATAATTGTGTGTATCTGTATTACGGCCTTTCTTAAAGATGGGAACGACCTGCGCCTTTTTCCAGTCGTTAAGTAACTTTCGTCGCTCAAGCGATCTACGATAAATTACTGCTAGAAGGGGAGCAAGTTCTTCCGCATAATCTTTATAGAATCTTATAGGTGTCTTATCTTGTCCTAACGCCTTTTCAGCTAATTTTCAATTCCGCGATCGGTTGTCTCAGCATCTGCCTTTTCGACGTTCGTACGACGATTGAAAAGAGGGACAGTGTTACGATCTCCCACGGTGAAACAACGTCGAAAGACCGAGTTCAGTATCTCGGCCTTCTCTCTGTTATCTTCCGTTTCGGTGCCGGTGTGGCCGCTGAAAGAATGAATAGATGATTTTGACCCAATTACTGATTATACATACGACCAAAATCTCTTACGGTTTTTACTCAGGTCGGTTGACAACGTCTTACTTTCAGAATCATTGAACACTTCTCTCATTACTCTCCTTACGCTCATGTTCGCTTCGTTCAGCTTTTGTTTGTCGGCTAAGTTTTTACTTCTCTTGAATCTGAGATGAAGTGCCCTTTGTTTACGTAGCGATTTTCTAACACGGCTATTAATCCATCGTGGTTCTTTCCCATCCCATAAAATATTGCTCGGAACATACTTGTTTAGGGCATATTGATCTATGCCTTTCAATTGTTTCCATTTGTTCTCCACATCTTCGTCCCCATCACCGAATATTTGATGCTGATTGCAGAGATATTCTGAAATTTGTATCCTGTCACCCTTGCTGAGCAAATACATCTTCCTATCTTTCTTATCATTCCTTGTAGGACCCGTCGTCACAGATGCTGTCACAGCCTTATGATCACTGGTACCTTCTTCTACGTTAACTGATTCGATAAGTTCAGGTCTGTTTGTTGCCATGAGGCCTAAGACGTTACCTTCACGAGTTGGTTCTCTAACTATCTGGTCAAGGTAATTTTCGGGCAAGACATCGAGAACAATGCCGCAGGAATCCCTGTCTGTGGCACCAGTTTTGACGGCATGACACTCCCATTCTGTACCTGGCAACTTCAAATCACCCCCTAATACAACGGAATGATAAGGAAAATTATTAATGATATTCTGCTAGCTCTGTGTGAAGCGCTCTACAACTACAGAACCTGACCCAGGTGGTCTACAAAAGCATCCGATCACCAGTTTTGACCGTTCTTTGATACTCACTTTCACCCAGTTTAAGTCACATTCGGAATCCGTGATAACTTCGCTAGATTTTATCGAATTCTGTGCTGCAACAAACACGCCGCCACCATTGGCGACTAATCCATCCTTAGCATAAACATTCCAATCTGAACTTAGGATTTAGTTGTCATTGACGTCTGGTTTCAACCAGCTTTCTGTTCCCAATACTATCTGTGCATTATAACACTCAGTAAACGATACTAATGCTGGGACCTTTCCTTGGATGCTCTTGCAGTTCACTAGAATCATATTAATCTTTTCTATCTCTGATCTGCGAGGACCACGATTATCTGAGGTCACTGTGGTTGTTTAACAGGCAAATCGACTTTGATCCAAAGGGAGGGGTTCTCTAACCTAAAAAAGCTCCATGTAAATTCCACAGGTTCACCGCTACCCTAGTAGCCGCTTCCTGCGTGTAGTGCACGTCTGACCTATTAAGGGGAACCCTACAATTCTGCACCCGATAGCGGAGGTGGAGAAATTCGCATCCGATACCGTCGCAGAGTCGTCTGAGCCTCTGCTTTAGACTTTCCACTTTGTTCCAAACTAGAGGTCCGCGATCAATCCTGGGTACGATGCTACAAATAGACAGCTTAGCCTGCACCCCGTGCGCGTCGCTAGTTGCCTTCACCAAAGCAGCCAGCCGCCGAAAGGAGCCGAGGATGGCCTCAGAACCCAAGCAGCAGGCACCATTCGTGCCGACATGTGCCACTACATGCAGCCGGTTGCACCCAGTGCGCTCGATAGCCGCCGGCAGGGCCTTCTCCGCATCAAGGATGAGACCTCCCGGCAAATATACCCATTGCACACTGGTATTCTTTCCCGTCTAGCCTGCCATCTCCCTAGGGGCTCCATCACACGCCCAACGTTGGAGCTCCCAGTGACAAGCATACTCACCCTCGGTACGTGTCCGGACTGGACAGGAAAATCGACCGCTGGCCCTACAGGAGGGGCATCCCGTGCTGGCTCAGAGTTATCATCAACAGTGGGTAGCACATCGTACCTGTTGCTAAAACGTAGTGAGCCAGCCGCACGGCCTGCTTCCTCTGCACATGTTCATCACATAACGGATGTTACAATATTAAATATTTATTCCATTCGGAACTGGTGCCCATCTTCATCATCAGTATGAGGTGTGACGCACATGGACAGGTATATACAGTTGTATTCGTTGCGATATGGAAGCAAACAGCCTCTGAGCGTCTTGTTGATGAATTTCTTGACCTGCCTGAAACACGTTACGCCAGTTAATCAAGATTTCTGGTTGGAGGCTGGTATGAAAATATAAGTCTTCCCATCGCCTCCCAGTCATGCTGCATGGGTAACAAATCAGGTTACCAGATCTTGCATTATCCTGCTGGAATATGGCATGGTCATATGAAGTGTATGGCTTACCAATCTTGCCACATGCTACTCCCTTCACATGAAAATCTCTACTGTCTGTGGTATGGCGTCGGCAGTAAACGCCCCATGGAATTTCGAAGTCTCAGCCCAGTTTCTAGTAATGTGTCCTCCATCGTTTTGTGGTGACATTCTGCCTGTAACATCTGCCTGGATTTCAGCTGTTGTCACCCGTCTATTAGAGCTTGTCCAACAATCCTACAATTCACCACAGCGCCATTTTTAAGAAATAATATTGGCCTGTATCAGTGAGGAGAGGCTGGGTTGGATTCCTCGCGATTTTTAAGATATCCTATTGACCTAGATTAATGGGAGAGTGTGGTTTTGTCTTACATCATTATCTGGGCCAGAACTGGCACAATGGATAGGCGACCTTCATTGTCCCGCATTTATATGTCACGTAATTGCCATACATGCACGGGTGAGATTGGTGGATACACGTGCCAGATATCAGGTTACATCCTGACCATGTATATAATAAACGCAATTGTCCGAGAGGCGTGGGCGGTGTCTTTGAGAGGAGATCGTTACCTGAGCCAGAACTCTCACAGTTATACTACCAACTCCATGACTCGAGCGTGAAATCACGTGAAGTTCGCGGCTTAACACTTGGCGCTGAGGCACCGTTTGAGTGTGATACATACACAAAAAATATATCTGTGTTTAACAGAGGCAGAAGATCTTCGACAGAAACCTGTGAGGCTCAAAGATCATCACAGTCGAAATATAAGTTAACCGATGTCTACATGCCGGTTTATTTGTGGATGGAAAAGGTAAAACTTATACCGCACTACGGGGCAACCGGAAATGAGGAACAGGTGCGACTATGGCAAATTCCTGCACACTCAAACAGCCCACATGTCTCTTGTGGTATCCTCTGTGTAAACAACTGGACGATTGACGTTTTCTATTCTATGACGTTTATTGACATCTATATTTATACTTGACAAGGCACCTTACGCTGTGTAATTGTAAGTATTTTTATCCATTCCAGTTCGAAACAGTGTTATACGTGACTCGTCCTGCAAAACCACTTTCTTCCAGTGGTTAATACTCCAGGTTTTATGGCTTCGGCATCACGTTTTTTTATTACGGGCATTTACATCACTGATGTGCTGTTTCGGAATCCCACCTCATGATACATTTCGCAGCCATGGAACTTCCTTCGGCTTGTTTTGGTGCTGAGAGGGTTCGCGAGGGCGACATTCACGTCTGCAGTGGCTTTTGAAGCTGCCGCCCTTGTTTTATTGTCACAGTCCTCTTCAGTGATCATCTGTCACGATAACTTATAAACACCTTCGCCCACGGAAGATGTTTTTCCGCTTTCCCTGTTGCGGCATAAATTTTCGATATGGTGTCTCTTAAAACACCGAACACTTAGGCTCTCTTGGTTTTTCCACTCGTTCCAATTCACTTAGTCCCGACAATGCATTCACCTCACAAATATACAGAACACTGTTCTGACAATGACTGACACTACCAACGTGTTTAGGACATCGCACAAGTGCCGATCGTGCTCAGATACAACAGGGCAACCTGCAGGCTTGGCTATCAACTGCACTTACGTTTAAGCACTTCTCGCAGTGTTTCTATATTTTTGTCTACTCCCTGTACATTCCTGTGGACGCGCAGATGACCTCGGGCACGCTCACAAGCATCCTTCCTATTTGTCAACCCAATAAATTTCAACATTATCGCCGTTTCCTGACACAAACACGCGAGAAAAATAATTTCTGGTTTATGGCACGGATGGGGAACAATATGCATTAAAGTCAAATAGTGTCCCCCCCCCCCCTATTTACGACTCAACCATTCCAGGGGTCGACAGGGCCCGACGTCAGAAGTACAGACACACAGAAAATGTAAAGGTAAAGATAATAGGGGTAACAGTAAGTACAGCGTCTGATGCACTCAAACCAGTTCAGAGAGCCTCTATACAGCTAAATCTGTAAATTTGTGGTAAGATCTTATGGGGCCAAACTGCTTAGGTCATTGGTTCCTAAGCTTACACACTACTTAATCTAACTTAACGCTATGGAAAACACACACACCCATGCCCGAGGGAGGACTCGATCCTCCGGCGGGAGGGGCCGCGCAATCCGTGACATGGCGCCTCTAACCGCGCACCCACTGTTATCGACGTTCTCGGCGAAAAGCGTTTACCATGTGGGTACATAATCGGCAGTTGTAAAAGTTTCTTTCCTCGAATTCTGGATAAGTATGCGTTTGCGGACCCCATACCTGATGATGAAAAATGATCTATTTACAACTATCTACCGATCCCACCAATTTTGAGTCGATTTGTCATCACAACCTTTAGGGGTGATTTTCTAAAAACAGGGGGGTGTTGAGCCAAAATTTCTTAGTGTCCTTCGTTTTGGGGTGTACACAAGCGACCTGCCAAATCTGAGCCGAATCGGTTGGCCGTGTCTGAGACCTTCCCATTATAAGCCTTATCCCCGCAGTATCCTTTCTTCCAGTTTCGCAGGAGAACGTCTGTGAAACTTGGAAGGTAGGAGATGAGTTACTGCCAGAAATAAGGGTGTGAGAGCGTGTCCTGAGTCATGCTTTGGTAGCTCAGTCAGTAGAGTATTTGTCCGCAAAAAGCAGAGGTCCCGAATTCGAATCTCGGTCCCGCACATAGTTTTAGTCTGATAGGAAGTTTCATCTCAGCGCACACTCCTCTGGAGAGTGACTATTTCATGCTGGAGAACGACAGCACTCAAGCACATGCGTCAGCAGTAATAAACAACACGTCGTGACATGACGCAACTTCTCGGCCACTGCGGCATGGGTTCCTCATCTTCAGCTTCAATGAAATAGGTCTTGAAACTCTTCTTAAAACAAAAATAAAAAACTACGGGGTGTGCATAACAAAGCACGAAATTCCGAAAAATAAGGACCACCTTAATATACAGGGTGAATCACCAAAAACTTGCATCGCAAATATTGCGGATGTGGAAAGTGCTAGTGATGTACGGTTTTGACAGAATGAAGTGGTAGTCAGGGGTTCGTATTGTTAGTCAATCAACAGGTTATAATAACACTTACAAAGTGTACTTTTTGTGCAAACATACACTTCTAAATAGAACAATGCCTGTTGACATAACAAACCAAAAGTAGGATAAACCAGAATAGCAGAGGTGTTTGTTGCAGGATTCTAGCGTGAGTCGTTTCCGAGATATCACGTTTTGAAAAATTTCCACACGGACATTTGTACAATGCCTGTGGTAGCACACACTAGAGAACAAAACAAGTGCATATATTAGTTATGTAGATTCTGTGACGATCACAGGTTGTTGTCAAAATGACCACCGGTAGGACAGGCTTCCAGTCTGGTTTGAAACGACTGCTGCACACGTGCTAGCATTTCAGTGGAAATATCCTTGCAGGCTGCAGTAATACGTCGTTGCATATCATCGAGGGTAGTTGGTATGTTCATATAGACAGCGTCTTTCAGCTTTCCCCACAGAAAAAAGTCTAAATGCGTCAAATTCTGGGAACGGGCCAGCCAAGGTAGACCTCCTCTGTGTTCAGTCCAACGATTTGGAAACAGCTCGCGAAGATATCCTGTGGTGTCTCATAGTTCAAGCTTGTCTGCAGGAGAACGCCTTCTAACATCCACGGAAGATGGTCTGTTAGGAGGCTGCGATACTTGTGCGCGTTCACTGTTCCGCCTGTCAAACACCTAACAGGAGCTGATGGTTCACGATCCCACACACAAGTTTACACTCCATGGACGCTGATGATCCATCTGATGAAGCCAACAGGGATTGTCAACAGACCAATAGCGCATGTTTCGGTGGTTTACCAGGCCATGAGTGGTCAATGTATCATCATCACTAAACGAGATACGTGATAAGGAAGTTAACACGATTCTCGTAATCGTTCGCATGCAGCTCTTGATGAAGAGAGATGTGATAGTACTGGAACATATATCAATGGAGAAAGCTTAGGACACTCGCCTGACTCATGCCACTTCCTCGTGCTAGGGCGCGGGAGCTGACGTGCGGATCAACTGCAACACTGGCAAGAACGGTAATGTCCCTGTCGTCTGTCATCACTTTCTTCCTTCTGATGTGTTGTCGAGGTGTTACGCTACCTCTTTCACGTAACTGGTTGAAGAGGTTGATAAATAACTGCCGAGGTGGTTGACCCTCTAGCCTGGAGTCACAAACGAAGGCATGCGTCGCTTGTGTTTTAAAATGGCCACGGCTGCGGCTAGTGTTTTGCGTTAGAATAGTCCAGTTTGAGTGTTCGATTCTGGTTTCTTAATCGTCATACACCAATTAAGTCCGATTTTATACTGAACACGTGCTGTTGTTTAACACCAACATGGAATCTAGAGTACAATATTTATTTTAAATTTATTTTTGGTCTTTAAATTGTTATTCTGTTTTCATCTATGCATTACCCTCCACTTAACTTGATGCTTTCCGGCCAATTATCACCATTGCTTCCCTTTCCCTGAGATATACTTCTTCCTTAAAAAAAGACACACTCCACAACACTCATTCTTGGTCTGTCCCTGCTTTTATACCATTTATACTAGGTAATTCTCCTGCAGCCACGCCAGTCACAGCCATATCGTCTAAGCGTATTATTTCTCACTACTTCACCGACGACAT
Organism: Schistocerca nitens; assembly: GCF_023898315.1. NCBI lineage: Eukaryota > Metazoa > Arthropoda > Insecta > Orthoptera > Acrididae > Schistocerca > Schistocerca nitens. The sequence continues at coordinate 916,149,024 of NC_064616.1, forward strand.
TCGAACCCATTTTCCGGTGTACGCTCCTGCTATTGGTTATATAGTACTATCATGCTTACTTCCTTCGTGCTTATTACACTTGTGCAGAACACCGTGTCACCAGTTGGTCCAGCAACCCGCTCCGCAGGTAGTAAACAGTTTCTAATACCTTTATTCTACTCCACCGATGCTCTTGTAACTTTGCTTTTGTGTCTATGCTGCGAATAGTTCAGATAATCATGATAAAGTGAGTCGCAAAATGTTTTGGTACGCAGGGAGGTCTGTTTGGACGTCTGCTCTGAAGACTAATTACGAGGGTTGGAACTTTAACAGTGGCAACTATCTATTTACAGCTCGTACAAAATAGATAAGTGTTTCAAAGTTTTACTGACCTTCAGAGTAGTCACCAGCATTGTGCATAACCCGTTGCCAGGGATGTGGAAGTCGTAGGATACTCTTATCAGTGCCATTTATGTTGACAGTTAGAGCAGCGCGGTCTATTGTCCGACGAATTTGTAGTAGTTCTGAAGCGAATGCCGTCAAATGTTTCCTTCAGTTTAGAAATCGAGTTGAACTCACTTCTGTCTCTATGCTGTTCATTTTTGGAACACAACCTACGACCGGCTTAGAGACAGAAGTGATGACACTTTCTGCAGGCCCTGACCATCATTTTGCAAGACAATGCTAAAGCACGTACAGTGCAAGGTGTTACTCATTTGTTTGACTGATGGGGCTGCTAATTGCTATACCACATACTGCACTCGACTGACTTAAGCCCTCGTAAGTTCAACTTGATTTCTAAACTGAAGTAAACACTTCACTGCATTCGCTTCAGAACTGTCACAAATTCGTCGGGCAATAGACCGCGCCGCTCGAACTGTCAACACAACTGGCACTGCTAAGCGTGTCCTACGACTTCCACGTCGCTGGCAACGGGTTATACACAATGCTGGTGACTACTTTTAAAGTCAGTAAAACTTTGAAATACGTATCTATTTTGTGCGAGATGTAAATAAACAGTTGCCACTATTAAAGTTTCAACCCTCGTAAGTTTTGCGAAATATATTCTATCACTGGTAGTGTGTTTAAAATATTACTACTGGCCGCTCTTACTGAATGTAAAATGCATGGTTAATATCTGTCCTATGACAGGTAGTTTAATTTTTGCTGTTTATTACTTCTCATGAATATTTCTGTAATGTATGATCAATAATTGTTATGTTCTACGTTCAAAACAAAAAAACTTTATTTGTAGGATATATATTTTTTAAGAAACAGTGTATGAACATATGCTTCGAGAAGTGCCGATGTGATAAGGCCTACCACTCAGTCCATGATAAGAAGATTGCAGCACTGCATTGATACCAATGGTCATCACTTCGAACACCTTCTGTAAATGAATGTTCATGCCTCTTTTTGACCTTCGTTGACCTTCAAATACCTTAGTGTTACACATCATTGGATTCGTCTCGATAGCCGCTGTCAGAAAATAAGTACCAAACTATAGCATCCCATTAAAAAAAAAAAGCAAAGTTGACCTTCATATCTCTGAAGCGACTCCACCTAACAACAAAAAACCAACGTCATATTATGGCTCCATTGTCCAATACAACTTTTGTCCCACAAACTTTACAGTTCCTATCATACTTTAGGATTGTCCCACAAACTTTTCAGTTCCTATCATACTTTCAGAGTTATTCTTGGTGGCAATAGTCAGTGACTCACCCTGTATATCTGTATCTATATCTCTGTTGACAAGGCATGTCTTTTTATAAACTAGTCTTAACTGCAGAAATATTGGAAACAAAAAGACAAGGTTGTGCTGACATCAGATATTCACTAGATATAACGCCAGTTTAGATGTGTGGATTCGATGCGACAGATACGAACGAATGCCATAATCATATGGTATAGTACACAGGTGACAGTCGTTGTCACCAATAACAAGAACCAGGTGCTCGACCGTATAGCATCGCCAAAACAGAATGTTTGTGATAAATCACAAAGTGAAAAGTACTTCTACAAGTATATCTGTGGTGTTCAGTTTCCGTTAAATTATGACTGTATCCAGTATATTAATAATAACAATGAAAGTAATAATATCTACGCTGCTACTGCTATGCGTCTTTCAACACAAAGATTCCCAAATCTGTTGTTTTTTATTCTAGTATAGCATATTTGCCTTTGTTTGTGGCAACAGCTACGACTGGTTTAGCGTGGATGCTTACATTGACAGATTGATGAGAATGGTACCTACAGTGCATGTAAGTCACAGCAGTATACTACGTGCGTATATGATTGCTGTAAGACTTATGCTACAGCAGACAGGTGTTGTTCCAACAGCAGCCAGAAGGGAATAACCCGAAGAGGTTCGGCTCAAGATGCAATGAATCAACAAACACGTCTACCACGTTCAAATCCGTGAAACAAATTCATGATAATAACAAGTTTCAACACACTGGTATTTCTACTGGGAGTACGGAAAGTGGACGATTTGAATATACTATTGTAGTAATCAATTGTTGCTTAATGGAGGTCATATTTCCCCACTTCAGGACTGGACCTACATATTACGATCTGAAGGCAGACAAATAATATTGCAACAGATTACACAAAGTTAAACATTTACTCATTAAAGTGGATGAGCGATAGAGCAATATTTATAACTGTCTGTACGGTCTGTTAGGATCTAACTAGCGCAAAGGAAGTAAAAGGAAATATTCGGACAATGTTTTACTAGTGTTAACGGAACCATTACATAAGGAGCAAATTTCTGCCATGAAACTGGTCGTAAATCCAATAAAAAAGGAATTTCATACAGTTGAAGAGGTTTTCTCATTTTCAAGATGTAAACTGATTACTAGACGTCAGTCCACTTCAACGCCTACTTTCATTCGTAACACTATATGAGGCTAGCAGCATCAAGTACGTAATTTAAGAAGATGGAAACCAAAATAACCGTATTGTGGATCTCACCGGTGTTGCAAAGCGGAAGACTTGGCAAATCACTGTGCGTACAGCAAGCAACTGCTGTCTAACCAGGCAACGCTGCAACCTAATTTATATTAGACTGGTACTACCGTTACTTTGTGTCACGCTAGCACTAATAGTGACACTTGTTTTATAAAAGAAAAAAAAGGACGATAGACTACTGTGCCACAGATGGAATGTCGTAAGAGAACATAAAGAAATCACTTAAACACTGAAGCTGTTAGAAGCAAATAGAATATGGTTGTAACCACAATTTTTATTTATTACGAAAATTCTGGATCGTAACAAATATTTATAGCAGCAAAACATCTGCCATTTGTAAATATGAAATTTTCTGTCACAAACTGACAAAAGAATTGATCATCACGATTTAAATACGCATTTGCAAAACACTTGGGAGTTTAGCTGTGACGGCCTGTTGTTAGTCGTGCCAGTCAGTATGAGCACTGACCGCGAGTGATAAAGCTCCGCGTTCGAAACTCGGTTCAGCATGCAGTTTTAATCTATCATGAAGTTTCGGATAGCAAACATGCTTCTGAAAATATGCCATACTGCATTAAACAGTAATTCAAATATACATACACTATTAAAATTCACTACATAAGAATGGAACGTGTGGTAGAAGCCGACCTGGAAGGAGATCAGTTTGCTTTCCAGACGAAAAATCTTGGGAGTTGCATGGAAGAAAGGCAACCCGCATTTATAGCATTTGTTGATGTGGAAATAGATTTTGACAAGGTTCACTGAAACGTATTCTTTGGAATTCTGAAGTTGTCAGGGATAAAGTAAAGGGAGTCAAAGGTAATTTCCAACTTGTAGAAACCAGACAGTAGTTTTAAAAGTCGAAAGAAATGAAATGGAAGCTAACTGAGAAGAGAGTAAGACAGGGGTGTCCCCATATCATTCGATTTGTTCACTGACCAAGCAGTGAAAGAAGCTAAGAGAAAATTTAGGAAAAAGGCAAAACTCCAGGAAGCAGAAATTAGAACTTTAATGCAGGCCAGTGACATTGTAATTCTACGAGATAAGATAAAGACCTTCGAACATAATCTGAACGGAATTAATAGTCTTGAAAAGAGGTTATAAAATGCACATCAACAGAAGTAAAACAAAGTTAATGGACTGTAGTGAATTAAGCCACTCGATGCTGAAGGGATTAAATTACGAAATGGGAGTACAAATTAGCAGACAAATTTTATTATCTGAGTAACAACAAACCTGACGGTGGCAGACGTAAAGGACATACAAAATGTTCACTGGTAATAACAAGGAAAGACTTTACCTAAAATATGAATATGTTAACATGTAATACAAATTTAAGAGTTGGGAAGTCTTCGGAAAGTATTTTTGTGGAATGTAGCATTTTATGGAAGTGAAACATGGTCGATAAGCAATATAGACAAAAAAGAGCAGAAGCTTTCGGAACGCTGTGCTGCAGAGGAATTCTGAAAACTAGATGGGTAGATCGAGTAACTAATGAAGAGGTATTGACTCGAATTGGATAGCTAAAGAGTTTTATCAGTCACCTTCAGAAAAAGAAGATATAACTTGATAAGAAATTTCTGAGGCATCAAGGAGTAGTTTAACCGATATGCAGAGAAGTAAAGGACCAAAATTTTAGAAGAAAACTAATGCTTGCCATCAGTAAAGAGGTTCAAATATATATGGGATGCGGTTTGCACTTGGAAGAGATTTGCTAAGAACAGACAAGTGTGGAAAGCTTCATCATATCAGTCTTCGAATTGAACATTGCTACAAATACATTGTTAAGGGCAAACCCTTTACTGTATACAGCACATCTGTTGACAGTTTAAGTAACTGCATAAAATTGTTCAAAGGAGTAGAATTAAACGTAAGTGAAGCCTGGACACAAAACACTGAGATTATTCATGAAGACCTCATACGCCTCCAAGTTCCGTAGATTGGCGGAAACAGTGGCGGTGCGCGGGAGAGGCCGTAATGTTTGAATGTGCTGCTAATTCTCGGGGATGTTGGCCATCGCGAGGGGAGAAAAGTCAGGCAATTTGACGAGTGGCTGCTTGTCAGTACGGCGGAATCGATTCGCTTGCCTCTTCATTAGTGGACACTTCCCTCGCTTCAGCCATTACAAATTGAGGGGGATATTGGATATCATCACTCAGCGGCGCAGCTACGTTATAATACAAATTAACGTGTGGATATCAACGCGCTGTAAAAGCGAGAAACGGCTAGGAGCAATATGACGCACGCGGAGTCAAATTACCTTCCCCTGAGGGAAATGACGTGACGCCAAGCAAACTCGTAGATGAAGTATTTCGCGCCAAGATAAAAGTTTCATTCAGAGCTCGTCGGAAAAAAAATCCTTATGTGAGTCACTACCAGACCTGTCAGAGAACTCAATGTTTGCATAGAATGTACAGCACTGTTCTTTCCCCGAAAATATGATCGCTTTTATTAAAAACATTGTTTTGTCATTTTGAGACATAACAACATCAAGTACACGTTCAGGAAATTAAGATATTTGATACAGCAATTCACACCAAGCAGTTACTGAATGTCAGATTCTGGGACTATTTATAGAAAATCAGAGTGGGGTGCCACAGCGAAGCTTCTCTGGATTTGTGTAACACAGACCTATCGCTGGAAACGTGATTCATCCGCCGTAATACAGAAACGTCTGAAAGTTAAGCTTTATTGGGAAAGGAAGAAGATGGAAAGAGAAAAGATAGTAATCACACTAGACGGTCGCCACTGTTTCGTCACAAACCGGAATTGCGCTATCTGTAAAAGAAAACAGCAAATCCATGTGTAATGTGACACCAAAAGGAATGGAATATCGAAATAATTATACGCCCCAGATTGAAGGTTTAGCAAATAAGTTAATGTGTTTCAAAATCTACATGTTGGTTTTTTTCCCACAGTCGCAGCTATACAAGTAATATTGTCTTTTGCGACTCTAATACAAGTCGTATGTAGACTACACGCGTTCTGCTTATTTCAAACGATCTTTAGAGGTCACCGTAACGTTTCGGTTTTTCTTACAAATCTGTTTGTCAAGACTCTAAACAGTCCTCATGAGTCTTCACATTTTTCAACTAGCGCGCGCGCGTGTGTGTGTGTGTGTGTGATACATATATGTCCTACCTTCCGTATGCAAAAATTATTAATTTGTTAAAGCTACTTTATTATGGTACTATGGTGAATGATCATGAGTGTGTATGATGGCTGTTTCATGTGATACTTTTTTATGACGGCTAGTATAATTGTTAGCTATTTGCTATATGTTTTATTAGTTTAAAGAACATTTCGTGGCTAATGTTAGTTTAGTTGTTTATTACGTGCTTCTTTTCTGTGATTGCCTTTCGAATTTGGAAGTTTTCTTGTAGTGTTACGTGTTTTTGTTGCTCAGTCTGATTAATTTCATATCCGTTTCTATTGTAGCTAGGAGTGTGGTTTACTCTTCAGAAGTGTTCTGCAAATGTTGAATGGCTGGTGCCATATTTCCATGTTCTCATAAGTTCTTTATATCTTATTTCAAAAGTTCTGCTCGTCTGTCTTAAGTATAGAACATCATGGCTGTAGTTGGTGGATCTCAGAGATTTTTTTAATAGTTTTCAGTGCTATTATCCTTCTTTAAACCTTTCCGAATTGCATCATTACTTTGGTAAGCGATTTTTATTCCTTTTTCTCTTAAAGATATTACCAGTACTGTGTTTAGCTTGTTTTCGTATGGGGCTGTGGACCAGACGTGCTGTTGAGCTTGAGTGCAGCGTTCTTGTTGTGAAGTACTGATGTTCTTCTTGTGTGTGGTTATGGTGACTGCTAAGGGCCCCTGTATTTGTGTAGAGTTTTGTTTCACTTGTTTGGCTCCTTTCATTTTTATGTGTTTTGAGATTTTCTTAATTAATTTTGTAGCTAGAGAGTCTTTTGTATCCATTGACTTTTGCTATTTCATTTAATATATCCAGGTAATTATTGCAATTGTTTTTGCTTAGGGGCACTTTGTTCAGCCCGTTGAGTATGTACGAGTATCTGCGAACTGCCTTTTTTTGGACCAGAGGTTGGTTGGGTACTGTTGTATTATTGTGTTGGTTTGGTGTTTTTCCAGTAAGTATTGAATGAGGGTTGGTTATCTTTCTTTGTGGTAGACATATCTAGGACGTTTATATGTCTTGTGTGTTCTTTCTCTGAAGTGAACTTGGTGCTTTTGTGTGGTGTGTTTATCTTTGTGCATAGTTTTTATATCTTTATTTCTGGTTCATCATCCAACCATGGAATGTCTTCCATGCATCTCCACTAACAACGTAGGTTGTATTTTTCTGGTACTATTTTCGGAAATATTCTTCCTTCTAGTTTGAAGATATTTGCTAGTTTTCTTGAAACGATGGATTTTATTGGCAATCGCTACTCTTGTAAGTAGAATTCTTTCTTAAATTCAAAGTAGTTTGGGTCAGTAATAAAGTGTAGGAGTGTACTTATATCTGAGATATATTCCTGTGGTAAAGTTATGTCCCGATGTGTTGACTGTTTCTTTGGTTGGGTTTGTGGAGTACACGAAAGCAACATGACTGTCGCACTGCATTACGAAGAAAATTCCAAGAATGAAATACGGACATTTCTCGAATAATAGGCCTATCTACCGACTGGTTTACAGATAGCCTGTTTAATACTGTAGTATAAGCAGTCTGATTTTGAATTTCAGAGGTTTTACTCAAATGTTTAGGCAAAAGCAGTACTTTAGTTTCACATCATCTATTACTTCACGGAAATGTATAAAGCTCACAATTCACTATCAGGTAGCAACATTAACCTCCTTCGTTGAATAACTCCAAGATACCCATTTTTAAATATTTCGCTGAGACAGCATCCACAGTCTCTTTCATTTCATGCCTTGTTGAAGGCTGGAGATAATTCTATGGTCTAACTATGTCGTTCATTAATAAATGATAACGCACTTAACTATTTATGTATATCGTTTAAAAATACACGATGAAATCAGTAAATATGACAGCGAAGACAAAAAATTAAATTCTAATAATTAACTGTATTATTACGCTGCGACATACAACAAGCTTTAAGGCTCTTAGAGGAAGACTGAACAATACTGGACTATTTTTCTTTGTCCTCCCAAATAATTTTCCAGTCTCTTTTGCAAATCACTTACAATAGTGCTGATGTACCTTTTGCATGAGAGGCGTATTGCAGTGAGTAGCTCTTCTATTACTCCCTTGCTGGTTCTTTGATGGAGCTATAATGACACGCTACTATAGCTTTTGCTACTATATTTCTTTATTTATTTCTTCATCACTATGCAGTGTTCTCGAACCATTGCTTTTTTCTGTCTTTCTGGGTTCATCTATCTTCTTTAAGATTTTGCTTTCAAATATCCTTAATTTGCTTTCTTTTTTATTTTTCTAGTGAAACTCCACGTGTCAGATACGTGGGTTAAAACTGTTACAATTAATGTTTCTTATATGTGAGATTCTTTTTTCAAACTGTCAGAGGACAAAGCAACAGTAGTTAGCTTTTCGAATTAGTCATTCGATTTCGGCATTTATGGAGTTATCAGCGGTTAATAAGGGCCATTGGTCTTTACAAAAGTCGTGTTATTATTTTGGAGTTCAGTACTATTTGTGGATAGGAAGTTCATTGTTTTATTTGTATGGATCTGATCTGAAGACCCATGGCTTTCTTCGTAATTTTTGACTGTGATATGAGAGACGTGAATTTATTTTTTCATTACTTAATTGATCAATGACCTAAGTTAAGCGAAGATATTAATCTTGCTCTTCACTGGTGCACCGGTTCATAATAATTTTATTATTCAATTTATGATTTTGCTAATTACAATATTAAATAGAACTGGAGATAATGAATCTTATTTGACTGCTGTTTTGACCTCGAAATCTTTAGAGAGTTTCCTGCAACTTTTATTTTATATTTTGAGTTTATAGCACATTATTCTATTATATTTATTAATTTGTTAGAGACACTAAGGTGCCTCATGCATTTTCATTTAAATTTTTTCAGACAGTCAGAACTTTTGAGAATATAGAAAGTGTCCATCAATTACTCAGATAAGTAAGTGCATTACGGAGACATTCTGTAAATTGTTCAACGAGCGCAGGGCTGCCTACTTTTTAATCGGTAGCAGTTGGAATATTTATGGCCAATAGTGACTCGTGTATTTGCCCAGGCACTTCTGACCTTATAGGGCGCGTTTTAATACCATTTTAATGTTTTGTTTCATTATGTTGTTTCGTTTTCAGGGTAGAAAGCACAAAGAGCAGGTGTGGTGGCGGCACTTTCCCCCTTTCGAACGGCTGTGTATGAGCTGCAGCAAGCTTACCTCTACCACTCGCTGCACACTTAAAGGAAAACAAGTGCTTCACTCACAAGTAAGAGTTTCCAACTAGCACGCTACCAGCGGTTACCTCTGGGACTACCGCAGCAAGTGACCAGGCTGGCAGGACATTTGATTCAGTTCACGTACAAGCAGAAGTAAATTTTCTGGTGTATTGGGAAACGTGACCAACTGCTTGAAACGATGTACTCCAACATTCTCTACACCGAAAAAAGCCATTTCCGACACATCTTCACCATTTGCAACAAAGCCCGGATCTCCAAACTCTCGCCTCACCTCACAAATACTAGAACACCATCCATTCAGCCTTATCTACCGTATCCGAATTCCCTTTCCTACGAGCATCCTATACCAGTTAATAAAATTAGCCCCCATTCTCAAATACCTCTAAAATCTTCAGAAAGCCTACACTTCCTGTAAACTCGAAGATTAGTTGCCCGTTGTTTCCTCCATTCACTCCAACCCTAGATAGTTGAAGAAACTATGGAAAGGATGAGACATCTAAGACAGGCCTCCCCAAATAAATCCATAATGAATGAATATATCGTGGTGTGGTTTTAGAGAAGCTATAGCAGAGAGTATGGTGAATTTCTTGACGTTTGCAAGCAATTTTTATCGTTTCTACTTGCCCAATTACGACAACGAATTTGTTCGTTTTTTTTTTTTTCCTGATGGAACTGTATACTTCTATTTCTGGTATTTTAAGGAAACTTCTAACACTGCTTCAGTGACATAACGTATATGGGATTTGATCAAATTGTATCAAGATAACAGCATAGCAAAGCACTGTCCCACTGCTAGGGTAAAACGTTGCCCAAACGTCAGTCATATTACACCAAATGTGAGCAAGCGGGTAACTCAGGTACGATTCGTGTCTTTATTTTCACGATTGTCATACTAAGTGTCCAAAATGTTGCCCCTGAGCATTACTGCACGTTATAAAGTGATTCTGCAGAAACAATACGGCACGTTTAATCTCAAGTAGAACTAACGGCAGCACAGGCCCGTGTTATTAGGTAGTTCATGCCTTCGGCGTCGTCGGTGTGTTCTAATAGATCTCCTTTTTTAAGAAAAAACGTGCCACACGCGAAGACAGGAGTAGAAATGTTAAGTTTGCTGAGTGTGCACACCGTTTTGTGTTTCCTGAACGACCGTTCCAATGCTCTCCGAATGTTCTCTAAAGAGGGTCTGTCATCAAATGTGTGAAATGGGAGGGACATTCGTCATGATGGTACCACACTTACTGCCTTATGTCCAGTGTCTTCCAATAGCTGCGGCAGTTGCATATCTTAGGAATTCGAGATGCCAGAGTGTATTTAGATTCCCATCAATAAAACGGAGGCCAATGATGCGTGTCTTGAAAAACGTTGGTAGAACAAAAGCGTTGTTTTTATCCACTTCTTTGAGTCAGCGTGGAGTTTCAGCTGACAATTAGCGCATATCGAGAAGATTGACTTGCCCATGGCTTGTAAATGATGTTTCTCCCTTAACGAAAATTTTACATAGATATGCCGCATCACTTTGCACTCTTCACAGATAACATTCGGAGAACTGTACCCAACATTAGAAGTCATTGCCACGAAACGGTAGATGCAGCGAAATGTGAAAGGGATGAAATGCAATGGAATGTAGTGTTCGCAGAACACTCGTTTGGTTGAGCTCTCTCGTACTACCGAGATGCCTTTTAGTGAGATTTGAATTATGTGTTACTGCTGTTAAAACGTTAGATTCATTTCTTTCATCAGTTACACTCCTTTTTTCTTGGCGTATTTTATTCTCAACACCTCAAGTTTCTAGAACTATTTTTGTAATGTTTGCACAGGCAGATCGTCAGAGAATGACACGATCTGGTTACTCTTCAACACACAAGCACACTGCTGCTCCAATAGTCGCCATAAACGATATTCACTTTTTCTATGTCGTATACATTGTGACTGTCTCAGTAGCTCTACGAGCAAGTTATCTGATTGCTAGAATAGCAGAAACCAGACTGGTGGGCTTCAGTCACACAGTTAAACACAAGAACCATATCTAAGTTACGTGTTTGCTTGCGTTTATTATAAAAGGCCAGACGTTTGTGGAACGTCTTCTCCTGACGGCGGGACTATGGTTCGCGGCGTTGTTATCTTGATACTATTCGATCAGTTCCCATACATGTTATGTCGTTCACGTTCCCATAGAATTTTCTTTAAAATGCCACAGAAAAAGTATCAATTTCCATTAGAAAAAAGAAAAACAAAGTCAGTGTTGTAATTCGGCAACTAATAACGATAAAATTTACTTGCGAACGCCAGGAAATTCGCCATATTGCCCGCTATAACTTGGCGAAAACAACACCTCGATATGTTTATTCGTTCTGGATGTAGTTCGAGAAGCCTGTCTTAGCTGCCTCATCCTGTATACACAACCTGTATAACACCATGCTACCCGTGTGTGTGTGTGTGTGTGTGTTTTTTTTGTTAAATATATACAACAATGTCCGCCGCTCGCGGTTCCGCGGTAGCGTTCTCGCTTCCCGAGCGCGAGGACCAGGGTTCGATTCCCGGCGGGGTCAGGCCTTTTCACCTGCTCCGAGATGACTGTGTGTTGTTGTGTCGTCTTCATTATCATCATTCATCCCCATTACGGTCGGAGGAAGGCAATGGCAAACCACCCCCATTAGGACCTTCCCTAGTACGGCGGTGCGGGTCTCCCGCATCGTTCACCTACGCTCTGTCAAGAAGCATGGGACTTCCATTCCATATACAACCATTGTGTTGTTGTAATGGATTCATACGATAATAACAACAATAAATAGTAAATAATCAAATAAATAATTTTACTATATTTTAATCCTATTAGTTTAATCTTTTTAACTGTAAAGTTTTTCACTCTGCAATTCTATAGTTAAACCTGTCCATGTGAGTAGCACTGAATCAGCTGTCAAAAACACGCTTGAAGTTAATGAATTTGTGAAAATTCAGGATATGAAAGGCAGAGGATTTATGCAAAACAAAAAAAATTGGCATGTAGTCAACGAGACGAAATAGTTTGGGTGCCTCTTGGTTACACGAACACCCGAGCCCACTTTGTACAGTTTCTCAGGTGACGTTGTAGATACCGCCGGTGCTGTTCTCAGATGTCGCATCTCAAAACACAGTCAGGTCACACTTTTTTTTTTTTCAAAATGCTGAAGATCCACCGATTGTCATGCTTAGGCTAACAGTTAATCGTCTACATAATAAAATATAGTATCGTTACTGGCATAAGCAACAACAGTCATACTACAAGATTATCCTTCCAGAGCGATTGAAGTCTTGTAGCAGGGTATGAATAGTACAGTTTGTTGAACGCAAGACACGATACACTTGAAGCACTATTAGAAGTATACCAACACTGATCACTGTAGAACAGTCTAGTCGTTGACGTAATATATGAACAAGCACTGGCAGAATCAGTGTGAAAACCGTAAATAGTTCTGTAGCAATAGCAGCACCAGGGAAGGCTTCATTTTATGCCCCCACATGAGGGGCTGATGCCTGGGGGCGGGGGGAGGGGGACGGGGTGTCAGCAAGCAGCCATATTGTTGCCCTTTAGCCAAATAATCTAAAAACTGAAGTATATAATTTTACAAAATATATTTAAGTGTTATACATTTTTAATATAAATTACGTAAAATGCAAAACTACACTATTGGCCATTAAAATTGCTACACCAAGAAGAAATGCAGATGATAAACGGGTATTCATTGGACAAATATATTATACTAGAGCTGACATGTGATTACATTTTCACGCAATTTACGCTCATAGATCCCGAGAAATCAGTACCCAGAACCACCACCTCTGGCCGTAATAACGGCCTTGATTCGCCTGGGCATTGAGTCAAACAGAGCTTGGATGGCGTGTACAGGTACAGCTGCCCATGGAGCTTCAACACGTTACCACAGTTCATCAAGAGTAGTTACTAGCGTATTGTGACGAGTCAGTTGCTCGGCCACCATTGACCAGACGTTTTCAATTGGTGAGAGATCTGGAGAATGTTCTGGGCAGGGCAGCAGTCGAACATTTTCTGTATCCAGAAAGGCCCGTACAGGACCTGTAACATGCGGTCGTGCATTATCCTGCTGAAATGTAGGGTTTCGCAAGGATCGAATGAAGGGTAGAGCCACGGGTCGTAAGCCGGCCAGAGTGGCGGAGCGGTTCTAGGCGCTACAGTCTGGAGCCGCGCGACCGCTACGGTCGCAGGTTCGAATCCTGCCTCGGGCATGGATGTGTGTGATGTCCTTAGGTTAGTTAGGTTTAAGTAGTTCTAAGTTCTAGGGGACTGATGACCTCAGAAGTTAAGTCCCATAGTGCTCAGAGCCATTTGAACCATTTGAACCACGGGTCGTAAAACATCTGAAATGTAACGTCTACTGTTCAAAGTGCCGTTAATGCGAACAAGAGGTGACCCAGACGTGTAACCAATGGCACCCCATACCATCGCGCCGGGTGATACGCCAATATGGCGATGATGAATACACGCTTCCAATGTGCGTTCACCGCGATGTCACCAAACACGGATGCGACCATCATGATGCTGTAAACAGAACATGGATTCATCCGAAATAATGACGTTTTGCCATTCGCGCATCCAGGTTCGTCGTTGAGTACACCATCGCAGGCGCTCCTGTCTGTGATGCAGCGTCAAGGGTAACCGCGGCCATGGTCTCCGAGCTGATAGTCCATGCTGCTGCAAACGTCGTCGAGGTGTTCGTGCAGATGGTTGTTGTCTTGCAAAGGTCCCCGTCTGTTGACTCAGGGATCGAGACGTGGCTGCACGATCCGTTACAGCCATGCGGATAAGATACCTGTCATCTCGACCGCTAGTGATACGAGGCCGTTGGGATCCAGCACGGCGTTCCGTATTACCCTACTGAACCCACCGATTCCATATTCTGCTAACAGTCATTGGATCTCGACCAACGCGAGCAGCAATGTCGCGATACGATAAATCGCAATCGCGATAGGCTACAATCCGACCATTATCAAAGTCGGAAACGTGATGGTACGCATTTCTCCTCCTTACACGAGGCATCACAATAACGTTTCACCAGGCAACGCCGGTCAACTGCTGTTTGTGTATGAGAAATCGGTTGGAAACTTTCCTCATGTCAGCACGTTCTGGGTGTCGCCACCAACCTTGTGTGAATGCTCTGAAAAGCTAACCATTTGCATATCACATCATCTTCTTCCTGTCGGTTAAATTTCGCGTCTGTAGCTCGTCATCTTCGTGGTGTAGCAATTTTAATGGCCAGTAGTGCAGAAAATGAATACATAAATGCTTTTCATCTGGGGTATTAGACACAAACTTTTTTGAGTAACAACCGGTTTCGGGCAAACAGATGTCCATCATCACGTGCAGTTACTGGAAACAAACAAGAGAATTGTGCAAAGAAATAATGTTTACTTAAGTTTGTATGCATAAAATAAGGAAAGCTATTGAGGACTACCATATGTAAAATTCAAACGGCGGTCGGGCTAAATACGGTGAAAAGTGAGAGAGGAATTAGTCCCAATACGGTGTAATGATCAAATGAAGAACCCGCTTGGATGAAGAGGTATTGTATAAGACAAGAACCAGAACACTTACGTCGTGTGCTGCGACCCAAGGTCCCGCTAGACTGAGTAGAGTGAAGGCAACTACCAGAAGCGAACGCAGAGCTGTTTAATAACAAGTGCCTATTGAAGTGTTGGCAGAAGAGCCAACACCGTGTTGCTAGAGGAGGCCGAAATGCACGCGTTTAATTACACGCAGACTGGCGTGAGGTCTGGAACAGGACAATGTCTTGAGAATTGCAAATAAAGTACGTAGATGATGTAATACTTAACTTTAATCCATAATTGGAGTACATCGCTCTTGATGATATAAAAGTATAATAAGTTCAATATAACTGGTAATGGCGCCTTGCTAGGTCGTAGCAAATGACGTAGCTGAAGGCTATGCTAACTATCGTCTCGGCAAATGAGAGCGTGATTTGTTAGTGAACCACTGCTATGAACGTCGGCTGTACGACTGGGGCGAGTGCTAGAAAGTCTCTCTAGAACTGCCGTGTGGTGGCGCTCGGTCTGCGATCACTGACAGTGGCGACACGCGGGTCCGACGTATACTACCGGACCGCGGCCGATTTAAAGGTTACCACCTATCAAGTGTGGTGTCTGGCGGTGACACCACACCTATCACTTAAGGTAAATCTTCTTACCACTTTAAAAAAAAACTAGAATTCAACGCATTTTTTTCAAATTTTATTTACTGTGTTAATGACAAACTGGAGAGATTAGTGCAGTATATCATTGTGTTTTAGCAGTTAAGTGTTACCGATGAATGACGGTTACATTTTGTTTTAAATGGCATACACACTAGTGTCCAAAATTAAATCAAGAAACTGCTAATTCCCCGTCCTGTATCTACTGCACGATGTAATCATACAAACTCTCAACAGATGTCGTTAAGATCATGTTCTGCACGGAAGATGTCATTCCGATCAACGGACAACCACGCCAGCAATGACGTCAGGGCACCTACCAAGCGGAATAGTGTTTGCAGCGTAGTCCCCCATTCACAATCGCCGTGTGCGCAGTCACAGACACTGCAATATGACACAGAGAAGACACCTATAGGCTCTCAGCTGTGGAGGGCCATAGTATGAATGGAAGCAGGAGAGTCGCAAACTGATGTGGCCCGATGGCTTAATGTGAATGGTTCTTTTGTTTCTCGGATGAGGTGACAGTCTATAGAGACCGAAACTGTATCCTGGAGACCAGGACAGGGCCGACCACGTGTGGCATCAGAAAGAGTGGGCCGTTATTTGGCTGCAAGGGCAAGATGGTACCGCCTTACTACCGCACTGCAACTGACATCTGACCTAGCAGCATCTCCTGGACGGTTTACAGAAGGCTTCAGCATAGTGGCCTTTATTTTTGGAGACCTGCTGTCTGTTTACCTCTGGTGTGTCTTCACAGAAGGTAACGTCTAGAGTGCAGCCGTCAACATACCACCTGGACAGTCGAACGGTGGGCCTATATCCTTTTCACAGATGGGTACCGGTTTTGTCTGGAGAGTGATTCTCGGCGGATTCGCATCTGGAGGGCACATGGAATACAATTTCTGGAGCCAAACATTGTGGAAAGACACCGATTTCGAGGAGGATCCCTAACGGTGAGGTCAGGGATTATGTTGACCACTCGAACACCTCTTCATGAAATTTTACGGGTGAATGAGCAAGATTTAACTGCTGTCAGGTACCCTGAGGAGATCTTGGGACCTCATGGGCGGTTTCTGCGAGGTGCTGTGGTCGCAGGCTTCGTATTGATGTACGATAATGCTGGATCTCACAGAGCGTGGGTGATTGATGTTTTTTTGGAAACGGAAGATATTGCACGCATGGCGTGACCTGCTCTCTTTCCCGATTTGAGTCCCATAGAGCAAGTCGGGGATGCACAAGCGAAACTGGCTGCATCACGTCAGCATCCATTAACCACTCTCCAGGACTTGTGAGCAGCTGTACAGGAAGAATGAGATTAACGACATCAATCACAGCACGTCCCGTCGTTGTCAGGCCTGTCTTGGTGCCAGAGATGCCTGACCCCATACTGAACACATTAACCAGTTGCCAGAACGTGTGTTCAAATCCGTTAAGTTGGAAAAAGAGGAAAAATATTTTGTCTATCGTTATGTGTGTTGCAGTTGATTACGTTCTGTATTCTTTACATTGTTCTACTTTACTATCACCTGTTTAAACAGTTTTGTGGCAAAATAAACGCAACCTTGCAAAATTTCCGTTCTTTGCTTTAATTTTGCACACCAGTGGTAATCCACGATAGCGCCTAAACATTACAGGTGCTATGTCTGCTGCCGATGATACTATATTTGATAAAGGGATCGTTTTCTCCATGAAATAATCTTTCAAATCATTAAATATTGATTTGCATTTGGTATCTGCTGTTACAGTTCAACAGTAATGCATCATTCCCAGGTGAAGCTGATTTGTCCAGTTCTGTAGAGAAGAGGGTCGTTTCCAGACAATTATACAAGATGCTTTCTGTACCATAACTCATTTCATTAACACGTCTTTGAACCGCGTTGTAGCTCAAAGTAATTCTTTTGAGTATATCATAAGCAGGTTAATGTAGCACATTTTTTAAATAATTGGCTGCTAAAATTAACTATTCCTCGACAATATATGTTTTTCCATATTCTGCTGTAAGTAGAGAGTATAGGTAGAGAGATATTGTAAACCGCCCGCAAACCATCTTCATCTGTTTGTAACATCGAAGTGAACTTACTGCCCACCATGAGTCTCTTTTGAAGTTTTGCTTCAGGTACACGGTAAGGAGAAAAGAAAAGATGCACCACGAAGAAATCATCCGAATGAGATAGAAATCGGTAGATGTGATGTTCATGTAGAGACATGCACACTATTACAATTCCGGAAAAATTGGGTGATTTATGCAAGCGAAAGAGTCTCAAAAATTGAGCGAGTTAATAATTCGTTGGCCCATAAGCAAATAGTTATTCGACTTGGCATTGACTGAAAGATATCGCGCCAAATTCTGTCCAATTGCCGCGTTATATCGTCAAAATCCCGAGCTGGTTGGAAGGGCCTGCCCAAAACACTCCAAACGTTCTCAGTCGGGAAGTTTTCCAGCGACCTTGCTGGGCAAGGCTGGGTTTGGCAAGACCGAAGACAAGCAGTAGAAACTCTCACTGCGTGCGGATGGGCATTGTGTTGCTTAAATGCTAGCCCAGGATGGGTTGCCATGAATGGTAACAAACCGGAACGTAGAATATCGTCGACGTACCGCTGTGCTGTAAGGGTGCCGCGGATGACAACCAAAGAAGTTCTGCTATGAAATGAAATGGCACCCCAGACCATCAGTCGGGGCTATCGGGCCGTATGGCAGGCGACAGTAAGGTTGGTATCCCACCATTGTCTGGAGTGCCTCCAGACAAGTATTCGCTGATCACTGGGTTCATTTCGAAGCGGGACTGATCACTGGAGACAACTGTACTGCAGTCAATGAGATTCCAGACCAAATGTGCCCAACACCATTGCAAATGGGCTTGTTAGTGTACAGAGGTCAATGGTAGTTGACACAAGGGATGCCATGAGCTCAGCCCCCTTTCTGTCAGCCGCCTAATAATGGTACTTATTGTCACTGAAGCACCAGCTGCTCGTCGGATCGGTGATAATGACGAATCCGGGGCTCTGAGTACCTCTGTGACGATTGCTCGGTCCTCAATTTCTCTCGTCTTCTAGGTCGACCACTTCCTTCTTGAAACTTCCGGGGGCCACTTGCTTCTTGATGTTGTGTTGAGCAACGATTCACCCATTCCACCCAACATCGTCAAATAATGGCATCGCTGAAATTCCGGAGCCGAGCGATTCGCCTATTACTCCAACTGGCTTCACTGAACCCAATTACATGTCCTTTGTCAAACCCTCACATCTATTTACACTGATAAACCAAAACCTTATGACCACTGCTCACTGTGACGTTGGTTGTCGCCTGGTGGCGTTGCAGGCACGTGACGCGGCAACAAAAGCATGGGAGCTGTGCAGACATGGACTGCAAATGGGAAAATCCATTGAGATAGACGACTTTGACAAAGGGCAGATTATTATTACACAGAGCCTGTGAACGAGTGTCTCGAAAACGGCGAAGCTGGGCGAATGTTCACGTGCTACTGTCGTGGGCGTCTACAAAAGGAGGTAGAAGGACGATGAAACTACCTCTAGGCGCTAAATGGTTGGACGTCCACCACTCTTCACAGAACGTGGGGTTCGGAGACTTGTCTGCTTTGTACAGTAGGACAGTGGCACCTCTGCCTTTAAGAGCAAAACTCTGGTGCACACACAAGTGTTTTGGAGCACACCGTTCATCGTACATTGTTGAACATGGCACTCCGCAGCAGAAAACACGTACATGTTGACACGTTGACCCAACTACATCGTCAGTTACGGTTGCAGTGGGCACGGGACCATCGGGATTCAACCGTCGATCAAAGAAAACGTGCCGACTCCGGTTAAATCACAATTTTGCTACACTAGGTCGATGGTCGTCTCCAAAAACGCCGTCGTCGAGATGAACAGTGGCTCGAAACGGGCAGCACATAGGTAATCGTTTTTCCGACAATGACAGAAGAAAGCCAAACTTACGATAATCAAAACTGCAATGTCTAAATTCCGATTTATATTCGGTCATATTTAGTATCAGTTATCTTGTGGACAATAATTAAGCCACTTTGATAAATATGATAAGACATAGCAGCCAAAATCAACCATCTCAACCTCAAGTCTCTACGCAATCGAAGGAACTGCAAAAAGAAAATTTGATAAAAAAAATTTGTTACGTTACTCCGGTACTCTCAGAAAACATGACACTGATTCACTTTAACTGGTATGGTACCTCAATATCGTGTGTTTACAAAGAGATGAACAAGAACTCCCTAACTGAGGATCGGAAGAAGTCGGTAGAAGTCAGTCGACTCGTTCCACTCCTCGGAGAAGGGTTAGGGGTAGTACATTACCGAATGGAACTAGAAAAATGATTAATGATGTTGCTGAATGTTGCGAGTAGGGCAGCGGAAATAAAATGCTACTCCACTATTTCCGTTAGCTGATGAGACGAACAGTGACGTACCCATGAGAAAGCTTCAGCTCTGGGAGGATTCTGAGTTATCGTTGCGTCCTGCCTAACTGGGATCCACCGTCGTGGATAACCATTTACATCTAATGCATCCCCTTGTTTTTTGATGACATGGACCCCTTGCAGGTTGGAGTCGACCCCCGGGGTCGTTAAGACCGCTTTCAGAAGCACTGGTGTAAACGAAAGGAAAAGAAAAATGTACAATAATCTCATTTTGTAAGACTGTCTTTTGTAGATAATAGACCCTGATATATTAGAAACATGCTTATTTCACGTTCTTCATTTTGATGTTCCGTTTGAGACGCACTGCACACATTACAATGCAGTCTCACAGTTCCGCTGAATTGACTACCTTACTGCATTTACTACCTTACCAGAACTCTAAGACTGTCACGAACCCTCTCAAACCCACGAGTAACCCACTTTCGAAGATCAGATTATCTCCATTATTCAGTGGAGCATCACATAGAAAAAGTCCGATAGTTCAGGTCTTTTGCGCGAGACGACTAGGCCACAAGTGCAACACGTTTCACCAACCGACAAAACACGTCTCATCGGCGTCACAAATTATGAGGGAAATGGGTGAGTGCAGCAACCCCATATATTATACTGGCCATATCAGAATTTAGGTATTGTTAACACTATAACGAACAGACGTCACGAATGACGTGTGTTGATCACACTAATTATCTAACCACCGATTCATTCTAGCCCATGCTAGTACACCAGTAATGATCTGATCGCACCGACGTCAATTTATCTAATATTCTGACGCTTCTTGATTAGATCTAAGAAAAGTAAATTAGGGTTTAACGTCCCATGGACGATGGTGTCATTAAAGAGGAGCACAACCTTGAATTGAAAAATACAGGCAAAGAATTCATCCGTGTGGTTTCAAAGGAATCATCCCAGTATTTGCCTTAAGTGATTGTGACAAATCATGGAAAAACCTAAATCTAGAACCCTCGTCCTGAATAGATATCTCTTGTGACACCTCCTCGGTTGACTATATTTAAGTTAAACATATTAACACCATATCATCAATACTCTGTGTGGTATTATCCCCAAGTGGTATGGGTTTATATAAATGCTAATTCTCCTTTTATTTCATTACGGAGTCTTTAGCAGATTTTTCGTCTAATATTCGATGCATTGCGATGAGTAACAACTCATGCAATTTTCATGAGACAAACCCAATGCTATTTCCATTTCCAATAACGTCTACATCTAACATGTTTTTCGTACTAGTTGTGTAGCAAGCAAGAGGTACACAACAAATATTGCGGGAGGCCGCCACCACTCGCCTGGCGCCTCTCGGTTCCGCATAGCAGCTTCCAGACGATCCTCACACAAACCCAGCCCTCTTCCTGCTTATGTACCGTTTCTTTCAGCGTGTCATATACATCCGCCGATTATGGACAGTCGCTAAAGAGAGTGCTGTCAGCCGCGGACTACATTGCTTCCACTTGGTACTGGTAGACATGGGAACCTTTCCGCCAATAGGCACCAAAACATGATATGGTGTGGACACTCTGTTCTGAACCAGCAATTACACATTTCAGTCCACTAGTTGCAGCCAGCTGAAGACTACCTTCCGACTTAGCAGTCGCTATCTACAGAGTAATTGGATTATAAAGTGTGTTTGCAGTCACTGTCATCAGTTATAAGGAAAATATCTTACACTGCCAAGAGACAGCAAAATTACGTACTTAGATTTCATTGTACGAGTATTAGATTTACGACATCAAGTGCCACACATCAGATTGTACCAAAGTTAAGCATAATTTTGTAACAGAGTCTTAAAAATTTGATTTGTTATTTATCAGCTATAGTAGCTTTAAGGAACTATAGCAGGGAAACACTGTTGATGACAGTACTGGATGATAGCAACATTCAGTTATGATATTTCGAACAATAATAATCTACGGCAATTGAAAAAGAGCTTCAGCACAAATACCTAGTGACAAATTTTGTCTTTCAACACACTAAGAATTTAACGGTTGATACATAAGGAACAAAATCTGCAGAAGACATGACTGATCTGGGGAAATGTGAGTTATAATGAGGTAAAGTTAGCAGATGAGATGGATGAAAGAAAAGCAGAAATATATAAGAAATTTGCGATAATATTGACAATGGGGCAGAAATATTGGTTCGCTGTGGGGAAGAGGGGAGACACCTAGGACATGCCGGGTAGGGGACTAAGCCGACGAGGAGAGATAAAGCTTTACTGTCCTCTTGAAGGTGGCTGATTTAGCATCAGACCCACATTTCTAGGTATTCTGATAATCTCTTGGGGTCTGCTGCAGGATCCTAAAATCAAAACGACTCGATACCTCGGCGATTAATCTGACCATCATCTTCAGGAGAACGCTGCTGTTCCTGATTCCCGCTGAAAACTGGTGACAAGGCTGCTTTTTCTTCCTTTATGGCATTTAGATTCCCCCAGAGGGGGGCGGGCTGGCAGCAGCGTAATAGTCCGCTCTACAGCCTACAGAAGAGATAAAAACAGAATGAGAAATAACAAACAATAAAAAAAGGCAATAAAACTGTGAGTTTTTAAAAAATTGGAAAATGGGGGAAAGTTGTGGAAGTTAAAATATAAAAACACAGGGTTGATGATGTGAATGAAGACACACAGTAAGCAGACAGGCACAATTAAAAAACACGGCGACAGCCTGGTTTGTGTTCGCAAGAGCTAAAAAAAAACTGGCGAAGGTATGGTGTCTGTTCGCAATACTGAAAGGGGACGCACAACACTGAACACTCACCTAAAACTGCACTATAGAGGAGACACGACGGCAGATGAGGGGGAGGGGGGGAGGACCTGGACCGATGATGGAGAAAAAAGTGGGGCGGAGAGGAAAAGGAAAAAAGGGGGGAGCCGATGGAGGGAGAGGACACATAAAGGGGGGGGGGGCAGGGCAGATGCAAGAAGGAGTGGGGAAGGCAGAGGAGGGGAAAGCAAAAGGACTCGGTGGAGAGAATGGAGGCTAAGAGAGGGTAGGTGGGGAAAAAACAGGATGAAAGGGGGAGGGGAGCCTGGGAAAAGGACAGGGGGAGGGAAGGGAAGGTGAAGATCAGAGTTGATAGGAGGGCTAAATGGAGGGAGAGAGGGCATCGTCTGGGATGGGGAATTGATGGAAGCCATCTTGGGAAAGGAGATGGAAGGTATAGAGGTGGAGGGTAGGGGGACACAATGGTGAAGGCGCAGCAGCAGGCAGGGGTTGGAGAGGAGAGGAGCAACCAGGAGATGGGAGGATTAATTCAGCAGGAGGTGTAGAGGATGTGGATATATTCATGGAAAAGGAGTAGATGGGGGAAAGGAATCAGGTCATAGAGAATCCGCGTGGGGACAGTAAGTGTATACAGACGGTAAGGCAGAGTGCATGGCGCTCGAGGATCTGGAGGGACTTACAGAATTTGGGGGGGGGGGGGCGGATTTCAGGTGGAACTGGAATAACAGGGATGGATTAAGTATTTGTAGGTGTGGAGGATGGTAGAAGGGTTAAACCCCCGTGTCTGGCCAGAGAGGAGTTTAAAGAGATGAAGGCGGTTGTGGGCTTTGGATTGGATAGAGGAGAGATGAGGGATCCCGGTGAGGTGATGGACGATGGCAACTCCAAGGTAGGGGAGGGTGGGGGAAAGGTGGACAGGACAGGCATAGATGATAAGGGAAAAATAAAGGAGCTGGTAGGAATGAGTGGTATGACCTACGATGATTGCCTGGGTCTTCCAAGGATTGATTTTGAGGAGCCTCTGGTTCCACCATGTGGCAAAAAGGTCAAGGTGATTCTGGAGAAGGCGTTGGGACCGTTAAAGGGTAGTAGCGAGGGCAAGGAAGGTGGTGTCTTTGGATGCTGCAGGAGGTGGACTGGAGCGGAGGGTGTTTGGTCATATCTGCTGTGTACCAGAGGTAGAGGAGAGGGGAGAAAACAGAGCCCTGGGGCACACCTGCGAAGGGGTGGAAGGTGTGGGAATTGGTGTTACGGATGGTAAGATAGGAGGGGAGGGGGGTAGGAGGAAATCAGACAGACATAGTTGATAGGAAGGGCATAGGTCTGGAGTTTAAACAGGAGACCGGGATGCCATACACGGTCATAGGCCTTTTCAAGGTCTAGGGAGACAAAAATGGCGGAGCGACGGGAGTTAGAGGAAATGGGTGAGGGGTAGGAGTTGGTCGTTGGCACAGAAGGAAGGTCAAAAGCCACATTGGGTGTTGGGGAGGAGGTGGTGTCGGTGGAAATGGTGATGGATGCGCCAGGTAAGGATGGTTTACAAGAGCTTGCTGAACACTGAGGTGAGACATACAGGGCGATAGGATGGTAAGATAGGAGGGGAGGGGGGTAGGAGGAAATCAGACAGACATAGTTGATAGGAAGGGCATAGGTCTGGAGTTTAAACAGGAGACCGGGATGCCATACACGGTCATATGCCTTTTCAAGGTCTAGGGAGACAAAAATGGCGGAGCGACGGGAGTTAGAGGAAATGGGTGAGGGGTGGGAGTTGGTCGTTGGCACAGAAGGAAGGTCAAAAGCCACATTGGGTGTTGGGGAGGAGGTGGTGTCGGTGGAAATGGTGATGGATGCGCCAGGTAAGGATGGTTTACAAGAGCTTGCTGAACACTGAGGTGAGACATACAGGGCGATAGGAAGTGGCATCTGATTGCGGCTTGTTGGGTTTGGGAAACATCACGACACAGTAGGTTTTCCACAGGTCGGGGTAGAACCCTGTGGCAAGCATTACGTTGTAGAGGGCGGCAAGGACTGCAAGGAAGAAGGGAGGGCAGTGTTTGAGATGGCGGTAGGTAACTTGGTCGTGGCCGGGGGGGGTGTTGCGTTTAGTGTGGAGTCTGAGGCTGATGTCCTGTGTAGTGATGGGAACGTTAAGTTCTGATGGTGGTGTGGCCCAAGTACTGGAAGCTTTGAGCAAGGGGAGGAGCGGAGGTATCTGTACGTTCGATGACGTCGGGGAAGAGGGAATAACCAATTGGGGATCATTTGGAATGGAAAAGACATCGGATAGGTGGGAGGCAAGGCGCAGTAAGCATGTTGCGGATGTGTCATTGGACAAGGCAGCAAGTCATTGTCCTATTATAGACCTCCGTACCGTAAATGGCGCATGCGCCGCCTACCACCTGCTGCCCTCGAAGACTGGGCTGGTGGCGCCGCCCTTAGTAGAGCACCGGCGGCAGCGACATATCGCACTCAAAGATTATTTTCGTTCACTCGGGCTGGCCGCACCGACAGACGTTGCGTTTCATGCATTATGGTACCGGGTTCCACGTCCGGCTAAGAGGGAAACCATTGTCTGTTTTAATGAAATTGTCAGCCAAACTAATTTCGATTGCTTCTTTGTAAACAATGTTCCAAAACCCGGAAACACTGGCCTCTATCACAGTCTCGTCAAATTGCATCCCATGCCGCTCGTTTTAGCAATGTTCTGCTACCGCCGATGGTTTAGACTGTTGTAGAGTCGTATAACGGCGTCGTTCCACGCTCCTATACTAACCTCTGCGAATAGAATGGCCAATGCAAGCCTTCCGACACTGAGAAGGAATTTTATAGATGCCACGCATCCTAAGTACCAACAGAACGGAGTAGTGCCCTAATTTTGGATGGTGACGGAACGAACTCTTACTGTTAAAAATTCTTAAAATTGTTTCAGTATTAACGATGGCTGCTCCCACTTATAATCTGGCGAAGTATTTAACAGCTGTTTCTCTGTCCACATATTTAAAGCTTGGTCCTTCGGATTTAACAATAAGTTTGGTGTGGTATCTCTGTTTACATGAGTCCCTCTGGAAGAGTCCTTGAGTTTGGTTGGCGGAAAACTGGATGAAGAGACAGTGATGCTTTGTCGTCATGTGCTGACATCCACGTATTTTCTATTTAATGACTACATTTTAGAACAGAATAGGTATAGTCCTTCATCCAAAGGCCTATATTCACCAACTCCCTTTTTACGGAAGACTTCCAGGATGGAACACTGAGGGCCTCAGATTTACAACCAACTTACCTCTGGAGATAGGTAGACGATACAATTTTTGTCTGGCCTCATGGATGTCACGCTGTTAGCAGATATTTGGATCACTTCAACTATCTTCATACCAACAATAAATTTTCCATGAAGGTTAAAGTGATGGGAGGCTTCCATTTTTGTACGTCACGATTTTCAAAAAAACATGATGATACTCTGGGACTTATTGTTCACCGAAGGCCGACACGCACCGATCGGTATCTGTAGGCTAAGAGTTGCTATCCACCGTGCCAATGCAACGGCGTCTTTAGGACTAAAAGTAAACACCATTTTCGACGCGGACAGTTTAATTCTGGAACTTGCTCATTTGATGACTACGTTCAAGAAAAATGGATTCTCTGATAAGTAGATTCGTTGGTCTATGGAGTTTTGAACATCCCCTGAGGTATATGAAGAGGAACATCGATCTGTGGCCTTTATTCCTTATGCTGTGGGTACATCGTTTAAGATGGAAGAATTTTAAGGCACTTAAGAGTGTTTTCCGGCCACTTCCAAGATTAGGGCACTACTCGGTTCTGTCAATGATGATTTGGTACTTAGGAAGCTTGGCATATATAAAATTCCTAGTCATTTTCGGAAGGCTTGCATTGGCCGTTCTATTCGCTGAGTTTAGGACAGGTGCGTGGAACGTCGCCGCCACACGAGGCTACAACAGCCTAAACAATCGGCGGTAGTAGAACACTGCTTAAACGAGGGACACGCGATATGATCTGACGAGACCGTGAGAGTGGCCAGTACTTCCGGATTTTGGAACAGAGTTTATAAAGAGGCAACTGAAATTACTTTGGCAGACAGTATCATTATCAGAGACAATAGTTTTCCTCTTAGCAGGCGTGGAACCCAGTAACATCACGCATGAAACGTACTTCGGTGCGGCCAGCACGAGTGAGTGAAAATAAGCTTTGAATGCGATATATCGCTGCCGCCGGTGTTCTACTAAGGGAGGCGCCACCAACGTAGTCCTGGAGGGAGCACAGCAATTTGCAAAAAAATGGTTCTGAGCACTATGGGACTTAACATCTATGGTCATCAGTCCCCTAGAACTTAGGACTACTTAAACCTAACTAACCTAAGGACATCACACAACACCCAGCCATCACGAGGCAGAGAAAATCCCTGACCCCGCCGGGAATCGAACCCGGGAACCCGGGCGTGGGAAGCGAGAACGCTACCGCACGACCACGAGATGCGGGCAGCAATTTGCAGCCTTGTCATCAGTTTTCTGCGGGTCTTAGAAGCAGCAGCATTCTCCTGAAGATGGCGGATAGATGAATCGCCGAAATATCTAGTTATGTTGCTTTTAGGATCCGGCAGCAAACCCGACGAGATTGCCAAGAATTATTACACCAGAGAAGCCTACAAAGTCACGTTACGTATTTTGTTCCAGAAACATATTGATTAAATGGAGAAAGATCGAATGTTATGCGTACATGCAGCTAAGACGCTGCGCGTATCAGATAATGTACTGCAGTTACCTACTTATGATGCAAGTTTGATATGGTAATATATTGGGAGGTGTTAAGGGCACGAATGACCAAAAAAAAAACCGTTGGCAAATAGTCTCAAAAATTACGTGGCCTATCCGGTCGGTTATATCCTAATTGAGTATAGGAAAGACTGACGTGACCAAACAACCGTATGTTACAAATGTGCCTCACGCAAGCATTCGTAGCTAGCTCGACTCGTCGTGAGGTTTCAAAATGTGTGTCGTGTTGAACTACAACAGAGTACTATAGATTCTACCGTATTATACAGTGGAATATCTTATATTTTATTTTAGGCGAAAGGGCTCTTCTAAATTTTTAATTGAATGTGTGATGCTGCAACTGTTTGTTGTTGCCGTTGTCGATACTCAACCAAGATCATACCGAGATCTTTTATTGCATTTTTGCTAGACATATCACGATGGGAGGTATAGCTTTATGCAAATGTTGACTGATCAGCTTGCAGTGTGATATGAGGACGAATTCTGCCTTCTTAGTGTTTCATTTTTGCCCCAGGTTTTATACCTATCATCATACTTAATAAAGGTCATCGTTCACACGTGAAATGGAAGAAACAATGTTTTCAAGTTCTTATCACATATAATGTGATAAGTACAAAAACGAAAATCATTCATACAGAGGAAGAAAAGATACGGATCAAGATGTGACCCCTGAGAGATGATTTCTTCATTGGAAAAAGTTACACACTACGGCGAGTTTGCAACAGACTAACGGCTTCATTTTCATAACTAAAGTCTGCTGTGCAAAGAGGGGTTCAAAGTTCTGGAGGACTGCGAGCAACGTAATTCGTTTTGTATCTCCAGTTTTCTGGCAATATGGCAATTACCGACCTTTCCTCCTCCCATTTCATTTCACGGGGAAGTACCTTTCTTATTCATATTATCCATATAGTGTATCAGATGAAGTGTGACAGATAAACGAAAATATCTTGAAAAACCCTTAACAGTATATAAACCAAACAAGTTTGCCTTGCCAGTGACTGGAATCCTCGGCGTAAAATTTCGTGTTTTGAAACGAAAATGCCTTCCTGCAGATTCTTTTTATGAAGATTTGCAAGTCATGATAGTTCTTCGCCAATGTACAAAATTGGTCTTATCTCTAGAAAAATACCGAGCGAGGTGGTGCAGTGAACATTGGACTCCCATTCGGGAGAACGACCATTCAAACCCGTGTCCGGTCATCCTGATTTAAGTTTTCCCTAAATCGCTTCAGACAAATCATGGGATTGTTCATTTAAAAGGGGCACGGCCGATTTCCTTCCCCATCCTTCCATAATCCGAGCTTGCGCTCCGTCTCTAATGACTTCGTTGACGACGGGACGTTAAACACTAATCTGCTCCTCCAGAAAAATAAAAGATTTAAAAATTTGGATACCCTCGTAACAATATTAAAAAGAAGACAAGCTGCAAAGATGGGTACGTTGGATAAAATTAAACGTAAATCGCTTTTGTAAGTTATCTGGATACTTATGCTGGAGTCGGTGCTTGATTTTTCGATGTTAAATCTCAAATCGCTAGGCTCTAAATGGTAAGTAAATTATATACAAAATGTCCTGCCAAGCATACCCAGCTGGTTTGGTACGAAACTGCCACCAGTTCAGTTTTGTAATGTGTGTAATTTGAATATGTGATGCCGTCCGATTCGTGAGGCTACTTTCTTCCTTGTCGAGTCCCATAGGACTAATTGCCTTTTGTACATACTCGCTATTGACCTGTTAATTAGGCTGCGGTCGCAAAGTAGACTTGACACGAGGGTGATCTCGTACTTTTTCTCCTTCGCAGAGACAATTTCTGTACCTAATCATACCTACCATAGCACAAAAATGTTGCGCGTGTCTTATTACTAAAGTGCGCGTCATATATCTTGGCGGCCGAGTTTAGGTTCGTTCTGCGCATCTGACGTCACAAAACACAGTCAGCCAATGAACAGAGAACGACGTTGCCAGATCTCGACAGCAGTGCAGAGCACGGACGAGTGTCTTCAGTTTTAGCAACGTTCAGTCATAAATAAAGTAATAGAACAAAAGGAATGTTTTGATAGCAGACTTTCTTTTTCAGAAAGTTTGGAAAAAGCATTCTTTATACCAATTGCTTCATATTCTATTAATTAATTAAACCAAACAAGCAATAAGACTCCTAATTCAGGCGATAGCAAGGAAAGGTGTTTGTTTCAATCTCACGAACTGCTTTTTCGCAATAAAGAACAGCGGTAATTGTTTATTTCCTATTCTACTTCGACGAAGCGTGAGTAATTCATAGTCATACCAACAGTGATTATAAGTAGTTGCGTGAGGTGTTAGAGTCCTTATGGAGTTACACTGTTCGATGAGCTGAGGTAGCGGAACGGTTAAGGTGTTGGGGTGCTTAATATTTTCTTTATTTAAAAACAATATTGGAGTGCCTTACTTCACCAATTTTATTCGTTTGAATGACATTTCTAGTGCTTTGCCTCTTCATTAACTTTTTCGCTGCTGCAGACACGTGCTCCCCGCATTCCGCGCTGTGCGCGATTTTGTCATCACTGCACTTCTCGCCTGTGCAGACACATGGTGTTCCCACTGCTTTGACACACTTATCATTCGATTTCACAAAAACTATTTGGCCAAAAAATTTGATTTTTACACGTCTTCTTGCCTGATACCTTCCCCCCATAAATGACTTAATTTTGTTTTGATGTGCAGCATTAAATGTAGTAAACCATTGCACGAAATTTTGAAGAGTTTGCAGAGGTAAAAGTCCATAGCGTATACTTTCCGTATGGTCGATTTTAGTTGCCACAATGTTGAGAATGAAATGTGGACAAGATACCTAAATTTCATATAATATTTACTGTATAACAATATCTCATTTAATTTAAGTACCACATAGGTGTCGTATGTAATATTGAGAAATATTCCGTCTTTCGCGACTGTAATAAAAGTTTTATATACACACGGCGCGTTTGGCTTTATTTTAAAGCACTTCCATTGGTGAAAGGTATGGCACATACACAATGGTATTCATGTTCTATTTCTTGTTTTTGTTCCACAGTCGCAGTTTTACCAATGGTATTGAAATATATCCCTCTTCTGCAACTGTAATAAGCGACTTATTTAGACCAGACGCGTTTCTCTCTTTTGAAGCATCATAAGAGGACTGTATTTTGTGTCCTCCATTGCCAAGCCACCTTTCGTAGTTTTGTGCTGCGGTAGCACAATATTCAACGTTTGTGTTGGCTCATCAGTGTTTTAGCAAATAAATGCTGTTTGTGTGCCACACACAAAATTATGTTTGACATAGCTCTGAGCACTTCACTGACAGACGGTATATTCAAGTCCTAATGTTTTTGTATGTCCACAGTTTTGTTTAATGTGTTTTGTCTACTTCCTTTTGATTGATTGAAGTGCTTTAAAATAAAGCCAAACGTGCCCAGTGTAAGTAAAACTTTTGTTACAGTCGCGAAAGGTGGAATATTTCTCAATATTACATACGACACTTATGTGGTACTTAAATTAAATGAAATATATAGGTATCTTGTCCACATTTCATTCTCAACATTGTGGCAACTAAAATCGACCATACGGAAAGTATACTCTATGGACTTTTACCTCTGCAAACTCTTCAAAATTTCGTGCAAAGGTTTACTATATTTAATGCTGCATAATAACTGCGTTGAACATCGGAACAAAAGTAAGTCATTTATGGGGGGAAGTTATCAGTCAAGAAGATAGGTAAAAATCTAATTTTTGAGCCAAATAGTTTTTGTGGAATCGAATGATAAAGAGTGTCAAAGCAGTCGGAACACAATGTGTCTGCACAGGCGAGCAGTGCAGTGACAAAATCGCCCACAGCGCGGAATGCAGGGAGCACGTCTCTGTAGCAGCGAAAGGGTTAATGCGGCCGTGGTGGCTTTATTTCATGAACTGCGCGCTCCCCCCTACACGTAAGCTTGCGAACTATGCTATACTATGGCGCTGCTTCTATTGGCGCGTGCGTCGTGTGCAACTGGCAACGCAGCAATCTCCAGCGTCTGGGCGGGCATGCGCGAGCCGCCAAGATAAAAGAATTGAACTATAGCTGTGTCCAAATCATCGACCAGTAGTCGGCGGAAACTTGAATCTTATTTAGTGAGTGGCTGTTGTGGCAGCGCACTATAAACATGGCTCGTAGAGTTTTTTAAGGACTTTGTTGTCAGTATAGCGGTATAGAAATTTCAAGTCTGCTGATGACACTATAACTCTGTCAGAGACGGCAAAGGGCTGCAGCTGAAGGAATGGATTGGCTCTTGAAAAGAGGTTATAATATGAATATCAACAAAAGAGAGATGAGTGTGATGGGATGGAATTAAATTAAATCAGGCGATGCTGAGGGAATTAGATTAGGAAATGAGATTGGATTCCATTAGGAAGTTTGTGCACCACGACCGCACCACAAGTACTGTAAACACGAGACACTCCAGCACTGGTCGTATCAATTTGAAAGCGAATCTTACCTGCTGGTTGACGTGTTCTTTATGATAAACACCTATGTTTGCAGTTATATTTTGTGCATGATTATGCGAGGCCACAGGATTTAGTCTTGCACTGAAGATGATCACTCTGTGATTGAAATCGACATGCAACGACAAAAAACGGTTTCAAATTTATACGACCAATACTGGAGTGTCCCTTGTTTACAATTAATAAATAAAGCATGAAAATTAGATGAGTTTTGTTATTTGGACAGCACAGTAAGCACTACGGCCGAAATAAAGAGGTTATAAAATGCACACTGCTAGTATCAAGAAAAACATTTCTGCAAAAGGAGAAATTTAGCAACGTCCAATATAAATTTAAATGTTAGGGAGTCTTTTCCGAAAATATTCGTCTGGAGTGTAGACCTGTACAGAAGGAAAGCGTAGGTGATAAACACTTCAGACAAGAAGAGAAGCCTCGTAACTGTGGTACTACATGGAAATATTGAAGATTAGATGGGTATGTCGGATAATTAATGAAAAGGTACTGGATCGAATTGGGGAGAAAAGACATTTATGGTACAACTTGACTAAAAGAAGGGATCGTTTGATAAGACATATTCTCCGGCATCAAAGAAAGGGAGAAGTGGGGGACATTGTTGGGAAGACCACGGTTCGACTACATTACGCAGTTTCAAATGGACGTGGGTTACAGTTGTTATGCGTTGGACAGAGTGGCGTGTAGTGCTGCACGAAACAAGTCTTCAGTGAAGACCATCATAACATAACTGGGGTACGAAGTGGCAGAGCTGAGGTTAATCGTTGGGACCATGTTCTGCGGTTTAAAAAGACGGAAGACACGGCGAGTGTTATTGTCGTTGTCATCCCACTGAGGTAGTGAACCACGCATCAGTATTCTAGTATCATGCATATGGAAGACACGCACCCGCTGCCTCCACTGGTCTGTGGTGCTGGCGCCTCTCCCTCACGCACTCGCATACACGCTCCTGGAGACAGACCGCAGATCGTCATAATTTGCAGCGCCACAGCGCTACTCGTTAGCCTCGGCAGCGCCAGGAGGCTGGCGGAAAGGCTGGCCAGCGCGTGTCCTGTTACTCGCGGGCCATAAAAATTTAGCTGTCAGCCCTTTCAATTATAACGACGTAGGGCGGCCGCAGGTCGGCGCGTGAAGACGGCGCGGTGCGGGCGTATCGACTGGAGCCGCGCCGCGGGCTGTGGGCTGTGGGCTGTGGCTGCGGTCCCAGCGGCGACGGCCGCGGGAATTGGACGCGGGCCGCGCGCCCCCGAAGGCCCATCACGACGTGCGCCACAAATTTCGCAGCACACCGCCGTTTATTTCTTACCGCGCTAACTGCTATTGTAAAATGGCGGCTGTCCTCAATAACGAGCCAGGTGATGAGTCCCCGGGCGCCGCAGAATCTTCGGCCGAGTCGCGGAAACGGGATTGAACCCGAGCGGTGCCATCGACCTATCGATTTGCCGCTTCGCGCCCTTCCTCTCCTGGGAAGGAACGACTCGGCTGGGAAACAAAAGCCTACGTAAAGGGTTCGCTACTTTTGGGAATGAGCCTCCTGCGAAGAAGTGACTCTACGCGAAGGGCGAAGTCGTTGCTCAGCAGTCGGCGGCCACGTGCGTGTCATCAGTTCGCTCGTGAACATTATCGGGGTTGTTCGTTGGGACTGAACAACGTCCCTCTATGATATCAAAACACGAAGGGAATAAACAAGCCGTTGATCTAAATGAACCTGATCTACTGCTTAATTTCGTAGAGTGCCTATTGTTGGCCATAGGGAGTACATGTATCGATGTCTGTGTAGTTGTCTGTATATAGCCTTTCCAACTAAGATCATTGATGAAAGTGTCGAAACTGTACTATATAAAAAATAGTTAACATGGTACAGACGTAGTACTTTGGGCATACTCTCGATAACTTTAGTTTTAAAACCATATATCGCAGTTATATGTTTTTGTTGTTGAAATTAGGTCATTTAAGCCAGCATAAATCACGTGCTCCATAAACTCATTGAAAAGTAGTTGGATTTTGCGAAAGCCAACTGGGTTTCCATATTGTTTGAATTAAAACGAGTGAAATGGACAGAGACCAAAACAGGTTTGTCATAATACGTGGTTTTTACCTGACTATGTAAGTGGCTGTCTTGGCAAACATATTTGTAATGTATTTCTGTTCAAATTCTAATACAATAGAACGATTTGTAATATTACATTGTAGTTCTTCACATTTTATTAACATCGAATGACTGCCACTATTCTAATTTGGTGGAAAGTGTCAAGGCGACGGCGCTAGTCAAACAGTGTTTCATAGAATGTCTCAACTAGTCTTTGACACTTATGATGGACGTAGCAACTACTTATGAAATATTAGTTTATAAGACAAACATAAGTTAGCTATGAGGTAACGGACGAGAATTTCCTTTAGGTATAGATACATCTTTAACACGATGGCCCACCAGGCGTCGTGAATCAACGTGGAAGCAATAGATCTAACGGATACAAATAAAACTAAACATTTGAGTCGCAAGTCACATTGGTTATTAGCTTTAATAATAGCGCGTCTAGGGAGCACGGATAATTAACAAAGGAATTTTCTAACTCCTGAAGTGACAGTCGAAAACTGCAGCTGGCTACTTGTTGATAATTCCCACGCATTAATATTCACGACTAAGGATGTTCTAAAACGATTGTGAACCTTTACAGCAGCATATAACTGATCCATTATTTTATTAAAATAGCTAACGATAACTGTACGATAGCATATTGGGTCCTAATACTAGCTCACACACTTATTTGAAATGACAAGTCAAAGAAACGAGTTTTGCTAGAGAGATAAGCTAACTTACAGGCTCTGACCAGCTGCTCAACAGACACCGACTTCGATGCCATTATCACGTATTTGTTGCATTTCTCTATACTGCTCATTATAATTCTGCGATCACAAAGGAAAGACCCGTATGTAATTTTAATAATACTGAAGACTCATTAACTCTATGAGGAAATTATTGTGCCCATTCACGGTACTGCTCTGTAACAGTGAAAGAATCTGTATAGAAAGAAAAGAAACAGAAATGTGTAGCGCCAAACGAATTTCGCGAAGCCATCTGTTCGCAGACGGATGATGATTTTTTTTTTAATTTCTTATTTTTCAATAGTGGAAAAAACTAAATTTCGTGTGAAGAAGTTTTAATTTGCTGTAACATCCGCCTGTCTCATGGTCAACTATAAACAGATTTCACCCGAGTTAGCAGCGGGAGATATAATTTTTAAATGTGGTTTCGAACAACAATCGAAAGCGGCGTTCTTCACTTGACTTTGCCAGAGGTAAAGGATGTCTTTTGGTGAGTGTTAAAACTAGTATTTTGAAATTAGTCGAGAGTTCGAGCCCATTATTTTTTTATTTATTATTTTTTTTAACCACATTTCATCAGCTGAATGTATCCAGTTGATGGAAGCACAAAGATACTGTACTACACTTTCTAACCCGCCCTTAATAACTAAACATTCCAAAAACAGTTCCGTGTCATACCTCGCAACTGCTTGCCCTGATCAGAACACGCGCTGGTTAATAGGTTCCTCTCGATGAGCTGACCACGGCCTACAGCCACCGGGCTCCTGGCGCCACCCCCCCCCCCCCCCTATCCGTCCAAGTGATAGCAAATCTAAACACCTTGTGCCTGTGGCCTGCAGTGCACGCTGCAGCAGTCGCATTGAAAAGCATCAAGTTACTTATCATTGTGGTTTGATTTTCCGCGACAGATATCTTCTACAAACCAAGTGAGCCCTGTGCAGGTACAATAGTGGTGCGACTATTGCTAAGGCAGCATATAATGCGAGGAATATTGAGCTATGTAATCTACCACTGCCTAAGTTGAACATTAACTGAAACATCTCCATTACCTATGTCAGTCCACAACAATAATGGTATGCATGTCGTGGGACAAAGAATGTGTGGTGTGCTGCTAACTACTTGCGGAGGTATGTCTAGTCCAATTGGCATTTGTTGTCAATAGCTGAGACGCCTTGCGGGCGAAATCTAAAACTTGATCAAAACACTGCGTCAGTTGGTGCTACTGCATGATAACGCCCACCAGCAATCTGCTGTTCTTCTGATCTTGCACGCTCAAATGTTTACCCATTACGGTCCTTATTGGACAACCATCAAGGAAACTGCGCTTCAGATTTGGCTCAACGACATCACCAACTCTAGATTAATAGGTTTCCATACGTGTTATGTCGTAAAACCATCCGAGCGTTGTCAGATTGATTCAGATTATAGAGGAGACTACACTGTTGATAATTAATTCATGTCTTGTGTTGTGTTCAATAAACTAACGGAAAATCGTTGCGAAGTATGCACTGAGCTAATACAAGTGAATTATGACTTTTAACGATAATTTTACTACAAACATCTTTTTGAAAAATAAGTAACTGTAATACAAGCGTGTCCAAATCGTCACCAATTAACAGATATCACGCACATTTGGCTTCGAAATGTTTTGTGTGTATGCGAAGCCCACAGCCATACCGCAATCGTATCAAAATGTAGCATCACAGGTACACACATAACAAAATCCCGTTAAAATTATTCAGTGCCATCAATAAATTCAATACAACTGCGTAGACACAAGAAATTAAAAAAATATCTCAGCAGAAGCGGAGAAAGCAGGCATTAAAAAGTGTTCAATTCTGCAAGGTTCTCATCTTTAGGGTACTTAATCAAGGTGGCGAGGAAAGGAGAAGAAGTTTCCTTAGCGACTTTTTATCTGACTGACTGTAGGTCTGTTACAAAAGAGGTAAAAATCTTGTATTCAGTGAAACTGGAACCGACGCTAGCACCCCTTCAAAGGGCTCTGCATGTGAGCTAGTGGACGATTGCAGCAAAACTTGCTACCTCTTTATTCCACTGATGGCAAAGGTGGATCACTCGTAATGTAAAAGACGAAATTAGTTGTAGTTTCTGCTTGGAACGGACGGACTTCCTGGATATTATCAGTAGAAGGTAGCAGACGTTTTGTATTGCAAGATAAAGTTAATCTCCTAGCACAGAGCCAACATAATGTTGTGTGACTATGAAAGTGGGTAGTTGAAAGCATAGAAATCCTCGTTCCCTATCTATACAAATGTGTATTATTACTGTTCATTACGCTATTTCATCAGTATCATGTAGTTTCCCATGTGTGATAGGACGATTTAGCATTATCAGCAGAAGACGAGAAAAATTTTGAACTGCAAGATGAAGTTTATACCCTAGCATGGGGTCGCTATAATGTTCGGGTGACTTTGAAATTAGTGTTAGACATGAGTTTTTCACATATTCAGCTGTCAGAATAACATTGTTTAGTTTAGTAAGCCTCTTCAATAAGTGCCCATCAGGCTGCAAGTTAGATCAGCAGTAGTGCTCATGTGTGTTTTGTAATTTTTATATGTTTTGGTGTCATTAATGCATGGTAAAAAGATCGAATTATGATCAGTCACTACTCCATAAATTATTTCAGTAGTGCCAGTAATGTGAAGCGTATGTATTTTGATACATAATATAGACAAATTAGATGTGGAAATATTTAATTTGAGGGCCCATTGTGCTTGCAAGTGCTGCTTAATCTGTAAGTCATATCAGTAGTGTCAGTATGCAAGCCATGTGTATTTTTTTAATGTTACAGAACAATTAATTTATGACAGTAGTGCTATGTGCGATTTGTGCTCAATATCTTAATTTTTTGATAAATAATAGAGATTTATTTTTCTGGAAAGTTTCGATATACGTTCAAGATTGGAGATCTGTAATTGTATTTGCGTATTACAACAAGCAACCTGTCTGAGTGTGTGTGCGTTTTTATACCCACAAGCTTTACTTATTTTGATAAATAATTTTGTTTTGGTGCAAAGATCGTATTTTCGAGATATCAAACTTTCATTCTGTTTTGTTCCACCACTGTCATGGCGATGTTGTGTGTAAAGATTTCAAATTATAAAAGTTTCCTTGTATACTACGAAAATGTGACACATCGCCATAAATATTTCGCCATAACACCTTCTTCTCATCCTATACTGGTTATTGGTCACTTTGTTTGCCTGTATCTATGTTGTGTGTCTTTACAGGGCGTATTTTGGAGCATTTGGATTAGATTTTTGGTATTATTTAGTAGCTGATTATAGGAAGTATTCAGTAAACATTTTAGAGAGCCTTGGCAGCATAGACCCTGTAGGTAAATGTTGCAGCCTTCCTCGATTGTTGTTTTTGTATATAACATCGAATAGGTCTAAATCATGTGTAATAAAACCTAACAATTGCCACTCAGTATCATCGATTATATTTTTCCAGTGTACAGACAGCATGATGCATTCCTTTCTCCCCCACCCGTCCCCTTACCCTAAATTAGTGCTTGCTAGAGTGAAACAGTACTGAAAAGTTTCAGGTAATAACAGTTCATTCTACAATACATAAGATAGCCTCAGACTGAAATGCCAACATCCTCTACATATTGTAAATACGGATAGACCACTTTACTACTTGACTTGAACGCAGTGTGTGCGTTCGCGATCTTGCGCGTGTGTGCACCTGCGTGGGTGTGTGTGCACCTGCGTGCGTGCGTGCGTGTGTGTGTGTGTGTGTGTGTGTGTGTGTGTGTGGGTGTGGGTGGGTGGGTGGGTGGGTGGGTGTGGGTGTGGGTGGGTGGGTGGGTGGGTGGGTGTGGGTGTGGGTGGGCGGGTGTGTGTGGGTGTGGGTGTGTGTGTGTGTGTGTGTGTGTGTGTGTGTGTGTGTGTGTGTGTGTGTGGGTGTGTGTAAGTGTGAGTGTGTTTTGCTGACATGCTTTAGATGTGAAAATATTGCAAGCTATACCGTTTATGTAAATTGTTGGATAAATTCTTTTGAACATGGCACAGATTGTTTGGGTACTTTAGAGCACAGCAAATATCGCGGCTCCTTGGTTACATTGTGACTGGCTGTTTCACTTAAATGGCTAGTAAAATACTAGGCTCTGATTGGAGGAGAGGAAAAGGGAGGGTGAGGGAGGTGGATAAGAGGGGTTAGAGTGCATAACTCGGGCGGTTGCGCCATCTCT
Source organism: Schistocerca nitens (assembly GCF_023898315.1). NCBI lineage: Eukaryota > Metazoa > Arthropoda > Insecta > Orthoptera > Acrididae > Schistocerca > Schistocerca nitens. The sequence goes on from NC_064616.1 coordinate 916,188,082, forward strand.
GATTTTTTCAACTTAAAAATATGTTTTTAGTATATATTTTTTTTAATTTCACACCCCCTGCATTTTTTAATTTCCCACCAGTGGCATCTTGAAATTTTAAATTTCATGAATAACTGGGATTAGCAATCTGTGTCGATATAGAGTAGAATGATGATTTAATGAAAGCCACTGAAAAAAACCAGGTGCTGCACTTCGGTTCATTGATGAAACACTGGGCAAATGCAATCAATCAACAAAGAACTGCCCTCGCTTGAGGTCGCCTCCGCTCTACCCAGTCTTAGTCTAGTCAAATGGTAGTTTGAAGTGGGAAGTTATGGTTTAATTGTTTTTAGTGGTTTCTTTTACCTTTTCAGTGTGCTGAATACGAATCTGGAGTCGTCCAACAAAAATGTACCCCCCAACTACTAAAAATAATCAAAATACCACTAAGAATAATGTTTTTCGTGGTTTCCAGCTTATACCTCGCAATATACTGACTGCAGACAGCCTTTGGTATTCCTCCAACACAATTGCACAGTATCTTGTTCGTTGCCAAGTCATTATTGTACTTGAAAATATACTCTCAATTAATATCGCAGTGCTGCAGCCTCGGTAGGAGGTGGGGATGCGAAATGCTGTTCTGATGCAGCCCCAAGACAGCGGTTGTACCCCAATTTGCTGAAGGACGTGCCTTCCTTGTCAGGCAGTTTGTACATTGCAGTGAAAAAGCTAAGGCCAGCGTTAGTAACAGCGCCAGCCCGTGCCGTAGGATCTTTAAAACTTCCAATAGTCTTAGTTAGTACAAGGCTTTTCTTGAAGAGAAACCTCATATTTCCTAATTTGAAGGAGGCTGAAGTTATGACATATCCTCCATGGGAGGATGCAAAAACAGTATGTTTTCACTGATGGATTGTCATGGTTGGCAGTCGGGAGAAAAAATGCGTTGTGAAACTCTCCCTTTGCCTGATCTGCGTGAATGCCAGTGGCTGCAAACTTGCCCTTCAACACTGAGACTAGACGGTATTTGTTTTTCTCATGGCACTGTCGGGATGATTGTTTCGTCTAACATTACACCTGCTGAAATCCATCTTCTTACTCGCTCAGCATATTTAGTGCCTTCTTGAAGGTAGCCATCGAAGACGACCACAGCGCTGTCCTTGTACTTTGACTTAATAAATGAGATATCCCTCCTCAGGGGCTCAGGGGACACCACCTTAACGTAGCACTGTCCGTGCGAGCGAGGAGGTTTGCGTGCTCTGGATGCAGAGGGCTATGCCGACGGTAGCGTAGCTACTAGAAGGGCCACCCACGCCGGACAGGCCAATGGGGAGGAGCCAGACGAAGTGTGTCCCACAACAACCTATCTCCTGTCTCCTGTCCGATCCTATCCTAAGGCTATCCCTTTCCCTTATCATTCTTAACATCCTACAACATAGGACAGCGAGGGCTGTAGAGGCGTGGTGAAGCCAGTCTCCCTAAGGGAGTAAACCCGATACAAATCACCTGCTGCATTGCAGTTAGCCGAGGGATCTACAGAGGCTAAGGATGCTCCCTTGAACGTGGAGCCAGCTAACCTGCGAGCTGTAAGGGGCAATCCCCAAACGGTTGGGCGGAAGATTAACAATCAATTGTTGCGAATGCTTGCACAGGAATAAGCCATACAGATATTTTGATGACGACCTCAGCAAACAAAAAAATGACAAGAGTTATGTACATAGGAACATGGAATGTGCGGAGTCTATACCAAGCTGGAGCCCTACGTCAACTGCTAACGCAAGTAAACAACTACAGTATAAAAATATTGGCTCTCCAGGAAATTAGGTGGAAGGGGAGTGACATAATGGACGCAGGAAATTTCACTATCTTCTATAGTGGCGGGAGGATTAATACCTTTGGAACAGGTTTTGTGGTCGTTAAAGAACTGAAACATGCGGTGATGTGCTTCCAACCAATCAATGAACGGATGTCCATATCAAGATTAAGGGGAAAATTTTTCAACATTACAATGATAAATGTACATGCGCCCACAGAGGAGGCAGATGAACAACAAAAGGACGAGTTTTATAGCAAGGTACAACTGTGGAACCGCGCGACCGCTACGGTCGGAGGTTCGAATCCTGCCTCGGGCATGGATGTGGGTGATGTCCTTAGGTCAGTTAGATTTAAGTAGTTCTAAGTTCTAGGGGACTGATGACCTCAGATGTTAAGTCCCATAGTGCTCAGAGCCATTTGAACAACAACTGTATCATCAAGCTCGCAAACATGATGTCAAGATATTAATAGGAGACCTGAATGCAAAAATAGGAAAAGAAGAGGCCTTTCAGCCAACCATAGGAAGATATAGCCTCCATGTAATATCAAACGACAATGGACTTATGGTTGTAGATTTTGCTATAAGCAAAAACATGACTGGCAGCAGTACATGTTTCCCACACAAAAAATGCACAAAGAAACATGGATTTCACCAAATGGACAAACCAGAAATCAGATAGACCATATATTGATTTATCGGAGACAAGGCTCGGACATAATGGATGAGGAACTCGTTGACATTTGCCTCCTTCCAGCAAACACACCGCCAACAATGGCACTGAGGCAGAACCAGCAGTCATCAGAAAACGCAACAGACGTCCATCCTGTCTTCCAATGAGCTCTAGCATTGGTAACACTAAAGTCGCGAATGGTTGTGGTTTGGGGTCAGTGGAATGCCCGCTACAGGCTATCTGGGTCGGAGCTGTGTTTGAAGTAACTGATTTTTAACAGTTCGTTGTGTCACTGTGGTACCAACTGCTGCTGAAATTTATGATGCAGGTACAGAACGATGCGCCAGTGCCATACGCCGAACATGACGGTCTTCTTTCACAATATTGTCACGTGACCGTCCGGATGCCGGTCTTTTTGCGACCGCACATTCTCGTGACCACCGCTGCCAGCAATCAAGTTAAGTGGCTACGTTCCTGCAGAAGTCTTTCTGCAGTATAGTAGAAGAAACATCCAACTTCTCGTAGTCATATTACACTACCTCGTTCAAACTCAGTGAGGTGCTGATAATGGCGTCTTTCTCGTCTTACAGGCAATCTTCACTAACATCAACTCACCACATCCAATCTCAAAGGTAACTAACGCTCACGACCGTTGTAGGGTATATTTAAAACAAACCTGATTTACTTCCTCACAGTGGAGCTACTAGTGCCACTCTTATGCATCTTGTGCGAAATTGGGATAGGACTCATCTTTCAGATGTGGAAACACGCTTACCGACTTTCGTTTATGTCGCGCAACTCCATCCTGATGCAATTTTTTCCCCGCCAGTGTAGTTATACTTACGGACGGCATGTCAAATGAAAGGTATATGACACAGTTATAAGAACTGAATACCACTTGCTTCTCAGTCAAACAGTTCCGCCGTGGCGGCACATTTCCCGTAACACATTGTTTTTAAGAACGCTAAAAGTCAGTTTTGAAAAACCATAAACATATTATGATGTCATAATCACACAATGTACCAGTCTCTCTACATTCCAAATACTTTCCCGGAAATTTTATGTTTCAGTGAAATTTCATTTTCCACTATAAAGTAAAAGCTATTGAACTGGAAAGCGTGGGACTGCCCTCGTGGGCATTCAGGGGCCTTCGCAACATGCTCGAGGTCTTCCGCTCGTCATCTTTTGGTGGCGGTCCGTAACTTAGTATCTGAGCAGCTACGCCACTGTTCCTTTACACAACACTTCATAAATTTTAATAGAAAATGTTCTCGATACTCATCCCATTTTGAGAGTGACTGTTTTGGTATTGCAGTGCAGTCATAAAGACAGAATATGGCTAATTGTAACACTGACTTTCCACCACCTGTTCCTGTGATGCAGCAGAATTCCCAAGAGAATTTTACTGAAGTAATGCGTACTAGAACTTTTGAGTTACGCCCCTTCATATGTAGTGACTGATTTTGGAGAATCTGTTTGCACTTTTACTTGATTATTTGGACTGATGGGCATATCGAAAGCAATTTTACAGGACTTGATAGCATACCATAAAAACCGCTGTTAATTTTTTCGTTGTAAGGCCATCATTTGTTGATGTGGGACTGACTGTATGAATAGTTATGATTCATTCTAATAAACAGATGTGTAGAATTCAATTATTCACGACCTATCATCTTAGTTTCTGTAATTAATATTTATCTACAAACGTGCTACAGTCTTTATGCTTCACATTTATTTCAAAACTTTCAGCAGTTATATTATCGGGTCATAGAGTGTGTTTGGGTGTGCGATATTCCCCTAAAGCTACAGTAGTGAGCTAAATCAATTTACTGGGTCGTAAATTGGCCCTAACCTCATATTCTCACACAAATTGGTAGCTTAGGATATTCACCATGCACGTCTCAGTCTCTTACAACATAAAGTGAATGTGGAACTTGTAGAATAAAAATTAGTGGGATTAATATCATCAAGTTAGCTTCTATAAAGGCTACGGTTCAGTATGCAGACGTTGCATACTAGGCAGAGTTCTTGTGCAAACGAAGCTACTGAAAAACTTAGTTGCTAAGTGTAGTTGCATGAACAAGACTCAAAAATATTGTGTTCATTTATGTTAACACTAAATCATGTGCATGTACACAAACTGTAAACAGACCCGTTGCACATCATTTCAATAAAGGCATAGTTCAAATGATCTATGGAACGTGTACGTATTTAACGAACTGACTAACATAACACAAGCATTTAACTGTCTCGAGACTACGCGAAAACAGAAACGCGGAGGACGCTTCCGCGTCGACAAGCAGTGCAGCGTGCACAGGGCTTTATCGATTTCGAAAGCTCAACAGAATTTACCGAAGTTCCGTTAAGTCGGCCGATGAAGGAATGTATCCCGTGTTGATATTAATATTAATGGGCTAATTTCGACGCTCTCCGTCTGAGTCCATACAATCACTGCGGAAGGAATTAGAGGGACGTGAGGATCTGTCGCCGCTGGAACAATAAATGATATGACAAGTCGCAGAAATGGAACCGTAACCATAAAACGTCTAAGCTTGCCATCGTATGCGGATTTACATTGTTGAGTAAACCTTTATCAGAAAGTACGTCACAAAGCTTGTTTGTAACTTTCTGAACACAGTGCGCTTATTTCCTACCCCCGTTAACTCTTTAGCAACAAATCTGCAAAGAGAAATGATAGTCAAAGAAACAGGGTTTCTGAAGAATTTTTCATTGTTATAGCAGTGACGGAGACTGTATGTCAGACGAGTTTTTATTTACTTGCAAATTAAATTTCGGACTGAAATTTTAAGAGCAAAACTTTGTTATGTTTGGTTAGTTAGATTTTCTGTGGAGCATTTTCTAGACAGTTATCGAAATTAGATTGAACTAGGCAGCCTAAAAGCTACGTATACATATTTGTTTATGAGTATAGCAATGAGCTATCCATTTCCACGTACTAAACAGCATACTGATAATAAATCATTTAGAATTAACATATTCGCCTTTAATACTAATGATACACTTGAATTCAGTTTTATTTTTGTAGGTACAAATTCCACAAGTTTGTTTTGTTTTGATTTAAAATTTGGTCTGTGAACTGTTGGAAAGTTATCCTTTTTGACAAATAATGAAAGATTTTAATGGCAATGCTAAGACATTGACACGTTTAATTTGTGTAATAAAGGTCATTTTTCCTCGAGAGCATAATGCTTAAAATATTAGAGGTAATGGTTGATTAAAGATTATTGCTTTTCCTGATGCCACTACCGAATAAAAGAGGACAAAATAACATAAATAAATGTTTCTTTATTTCTGTCTCCTTCCAGAAAGAATTGGAAACTGAATTTGACATCAAATGAAATCTTACTATATCCTGTTGTGTAACTGAGCATTCATATTTCCTATACTTACAGCTACATTTAGTTTCAGATGAAACATGAGATGTCAGATAGATAAGCAAGTTTATTATTCGCAATTATCTTGACAGCCTTTCGTGGAACCAGTATCTTGTTAAGAAAGCTACGGGGCGTCACGACAATTTATTTGTCCAGGAAGACACTGCATCGGAAATTCCCACTGAGATGTCACAAACACTTAAAAAAAGTGTTTTTCCCACAGCACTATCAAAACTTGGATGCCACCTTTTAAGAATGGGCACCTTACCGTTGGAAATGAACCCCGAAATGGACGGTAAACATCAGCAGAATTGGGAGCAAGCGGTGCTGGTCGTATACTGCATCTTCACCTCCAAAACCATAACTGAGAGACTGTACATGTCCCAGGAGTATGTCTGACTATTAATAGTATCCTAGATGTGAGGACGGTATCAACCAAGTTAATTACGACAGTTTTGAATGGTGAATAGAAAAAGGCACCAACAGCGCCATCCAAAGCTGGTTTGGCCCAGTCTGATGCGACAAAGCGCTTTCTGACAACGTCAGTGTCTGAGATTCCAAATAACCTTCAAATAAATGGAACCACAGTGAGTACCCGCCACTGAAGAAGTTCTCCGCCCCCCTTCCTCTCCCCGTTTTGCGAGACAACAACTATATTTCGTTGGTGAACAATCTGTCTGTAGTATAATCGGAGAATATTACGTCAGTTTCCTCGAACAGCTGAAGGGAGCAGTTACGAGGAAACGCCATGGAAATTTGGTAGAGCATCGCCCCTATTTAAGAGTACCTGACGTGGGCCCTTCAGACCAATCATCTGTTTCCTATCCTCATCAAACGAGTGAAGGGTTGTTTAGACCATATATTACATGGATTATTTTTGAATGGGCTATAAAAGATGTAAGAAAGATACAAGAAGCTCATCATTCTGGACGGAAGGGTAGAGCATATGTTGAACGAATATATGCTGTAACTCTGACCCTATTCATTCTGTGTACAGCCAGGAACTTTTCACTACCCGTCGCAGCCTGAACCATAGAAATAACAAAAGAACTGGGAAGAAACAATATCAAAGAGGCAGAAACAACGTACAGCATCTCTTTCAAGAATAAGATCCTAAATTTAGAAGGCTAAGGCAGATTTGAAAAAAATTGAAAAATAGTTGGAACAATATGGGCAGAAGGAAGGAAGCAACAACAAGAGGAGAAGATAGAGAACAGATAAAGAAAAAGGAATACCACAGAAAGTGTGAGCGTTTCGTTCGTTACAGAAACTCGAATGCAATGTATTCGTTGACGTTTGAGAGATTTGTGGTGATATGTGCTGCACACTTTTCCGAATGTTGAGGCCCCTTGACTCCGTATGAGTGGCTACGATTTCCTGGTGCTGGAGCGTGGGTGTTATAATATGTCTGCGCGAGTGGGGCGCTGCTCGAATGATAATGGAGCGTTTCCGCCGGACTGGCCACGCGGTCACGGGCTGTTTGCGCCGCTATATAAGTCAGCCGGCACGCCGCCATTTCCGACCGGAATTTTAACCGTATTCTCGCCCGATCTCAAAAACTGCTATCGCTTTTCTTCGGCCATTTCACGCGGGCTGCGAAGTGCAAGTAGGTACACAGAGTGCTGGTCGCGAGATAGTAGCCTTTTCCCAGCTGTGAGAAGCTTTCTGCAGACCATACATCACCGAAATAAAGCTAAGTGGCAGAGTGGTATTTTCCTCCGAAACCTGTCAATAAATGGCGAAGAGACTTCTTTTCCTTTTTCGTATTTCCGCATTTAATAACCTAGCGGAAGAAAATGTTGCCTTTGGAAAAGGATGAAGAAATTTCTCGCGTAGTACCGCACTGCCATGAAGACGAGTTGTCATTTTCAACGAAAGATCGTGATTCCTAAAACGATGGAGTATGATAGGACTTCTTTACAAGAACAGTCTCCTGTATCACAATACTTCCTTATACACTTTCGAATAGCTACAGATTCGAGTCACGTTGCGCCACGGACATGGTTGTAAATTTATCCTCTTATGACCTTAGTAATAGTAATCTATATCTAAAAAAAATAATTCGACAGCTACTATACAGCGCACGGTGGAAGGGTACCTTGCACTACTGCTAATCACATCCATTCTGTCACAAATGGCGCGAAGAAAAAAAACACGGCCTGCGTGCTTCTGTACAAGTCGTAATCTTGCTTATTTTATCCTCAAGATCCTTACGCGAGATGGACGATGCAAGTAGTAGAAGCATTTCGCAGTCCATCGTTAATCCAGGTTCTCTAAAACTCCGCCATGAACATTATGTGAAAGGAATGTCTTCTTCACGCCAAAGATTTCCTTTCAGGCTCTTGGCGTATCTCCAGGACACTGATCGGCCCAGTAGGCCAAAATCTAGCAGCACGGCTCTGAACTGTTTCGATGTTTCCTTTAAATTAGATCTGGTGAGGATCTCAAACACCAGTGCAATAATTGAGAGTGAGTAGTGCATATTATCTATAGAAGGCCTTCTTCATATGCACGAAAGATTCGGATTTAACGTCCCTTCTACCATGAGGTCATCAGAGACAAAGAATGAGTTCGAACTGGGGAAGGACGGGAAGGAAATCGGCCGTATCCTTTTCAAAGGAACCAGCATTCGCCTTAAGCACCCTGCAGAAACCACGAAGAATCTAAATCCGAACTTCCAGTAACACACCACTGCACCATCTTGCTCTAGCTCGCTTTTATAGGTGCTTATTTTCCCGGAATTCTCAGAAGAAATGGTATTCAACTATTCTCCTTCCGTCAGACTGACTTTATATACTCACTAGCTGAATACCCAGCGTTGTTCGAGTATGTATTTATTCTAATCTTCTATTAGTCATCTCCTCCCTTCCCCTCTTTCTGTCCATCTCCTCCTCCCTCCTCTCTCTGTCCAACTTCTCGTCCCCCTCTATATGTCCATCTCCTCATATCCCGTGTCTCTGACCATCTTCTGTTCTTTCCTTTCTCTGTCCGTCACTTCCTGTCACCTCTCTACGTCTATGTCGACCTCTTCCCTGTCTCTGCCCATGTCCTCCTCAGACTTTTTCTGTCCATCTCCTATTGCCTCCTTCTCTCTCTACGGTATCACCCCATATCAATAGGAGGTTGCTGGTTCTTACCCCAACACCATTTCTTTCCATATATTAAGTACTATGTATACCTAGTTTGGTTGAAATCGATCCAGGGGTTTAGAAGGAGGAGCTTTTTATTCTTGGCTTTGGCCACGTACGCGTATGTGACATATATTTAACATATATTTATCATATTTCACACACATTTGTTCTAATATTTCTTCTATCCATGTAGTAAATTTTTCTCTACAGTAAAGTTTTCACGCACCTCAGTGTTTACGACGTCATATCTCCTGAAATATGTGTGGTACTGTGATATATTTTTGCATGTAGATTTAGTGGTATATTTAAAAATTGTCTGAAAAACGGTTTGCAAATAGAGTTAATAGTAAAGAAGTAATAAATTAAAAGGTCATGCCTGATGAGGCAGTTCTGTTGCATGAACATCGTAAATGTAGTAAGCGAAAAACATTTTTCCTCATTTCATTCGGTGGGGAGCGAGAGCGAGAAAAAGTCTAGTAAAGTTTTGAAATTATGTGTAAAGTTTCTTGAAAATCTATAAGTCCTCTCATTCTCAAATAGTGGATGAATATAGACTGGCCATCTGTGCGTCGAGAGCTACGTTTCTTTTGCACTCTCGTCCCCACCCCTTTGATAGGTAGGTGCTTCTTACATTCACAATGGTTCTTTCCAGACAGTAAGTGATATGTTGTAATAGATCAAGTACTTTAGGAGGATATGTAAATCATACATGCATCCATTTTCATAATACGTATGCATTCCCTTTCATGCCGTTCCGCAACATTAGGCCTGGATACACTGACAGAAAAAAAAATCCCAGCACCAAAAAATAATTAATGTGTAGTAACGAGATTTCTGGAATATGTTTGTCTTGGTGCCATACTTAAGTGATTACCATTGCAAGATCACACGTTAATATAAGCGTGAGATAAACCATTGCAAATGTGAAATGCTGGTACGTTAACAACCGGTGTAACGGCCAAAATGTTGAATGCAAGCATGCACTGTGTTGTACGGTAGATATCAGTTTGTGGGACGGAGTTCCATGCCTGTTGCACCTGGTCGATGAATACAGGGACAGTTGTTAATGTTTGTGGATGACGCTGGTGTTGTTGTCCGATGATGTACCATATGTGCTCAACTGGAGACAGGTCTGGTGATCGAGCCGGCCAAGGCAACATGTCGACACTCTGTACAGCATTTTGGGTTACAGCAGCGGTACATGGGCGAGCGTTTTCCTGTTGGAAAGCACCCCCCTGAAGTGCTGTTCATAAATGGCAGCACAACAGGTAGAATCACCAGACTGATGTACAACTTTCGAGCCAAGGTGACTGTGACAGCAACGAGAGTGCTCTTGCTGTCACATCCCAGACCATAGCTGTAAGTGTAGGTCCGACGTGTCTAACACACAGACAGGTTGGTTGCAGGCCCTTACTGGTCCCCTTCTAACAAACACAAGGCCTACACTGGCATCGAGGGATAACCAGCATTCATCAGAAAACACAACAGATGTCCACGCAGCCCTCCAATGAGCTCTCGTTTGATGACACTGAAGTCACGAATGGTGAGGGTTTGGGGTCAGCGTAGTTCACGCTACAGGACGTCTGGCTCGGAGCTGTCCTTGATACAACCAGTTAGTTCGTTGTGTCTCTGTGGTGTCAGCTGCTGCTCAGATTGGTGCAGCAGATGTAGTACGACGCGCGAGTGACAGCCAAACACGGTGGTCGTACCTTCCGGTAGCGTCGCGTGGCCGTCCAGAGACCGATCTAGTTGCGACCGTACAACATCGTGACCACAGCTGCCACCAATCATGTACTGTGGCTACATTCCTGCAGAATGTTTCTGCAGTATTGTTGGAGGAGCATCCAGCTTCTCGTACGCCTTATACACGACCTTGTTCAAGTCTGTGAGGTGTTGATGATGGCGCCTTTGTCGCCTTAAAGGCATTCTTGACTAACGTCAGTTCACGTCCAGTCTCAAAAGCAACTGACACTCACGAGCGTTACAGCTTATATTTAAAGCAAACCTGGTTTGAATCCTCATAGTGGCGCCATTAGCTCCACTCCTATGGAACTGGGCGACTGGGGCGAAATCTTAATAGACAATATCTTTCAGGTGTAGAAACACGCCTACCAACTTTCGTTTATGTCACACAATTCCTTCTTGGTGTTGCGATTGTTTTTCCGTCACTGCATTAAATGGACGTGACTAAATACATCAGCATACCATGTATACGAGTACTTTATTCGAACATTACAGCCATTTTTTCCAACCTTTCCAAATTAACTTACATTTATTCACATTGAAAGCAACGTGGCATTCCTGGTACCATACAGAAATTCTGTTCCTACAGTTACTCAACGAAAACACTTCTCCCTACTCATCAGCTTCATCAGTCATCAGCGAATAGTCTGTTTGGACCCACACCACGCAGCAGTTATTTTATGTAATAGCCCTCGCCCACTTCCCTGGGGGACTTCTGACACTACCTTTTTATTCTATCGACACTTACCACCCAGGACAATGTACTGGGTTCTGTTGTGTACGATTTCTTACACAACGATAAGAAGGGAGGACTAGAGAGTGTTGTGTCAATCGTCGTAGGAAAGCTGGACAGGAGCAGAAATGATAAGCGAACCAGTTAACGCAACGAAGACTCACTACAAATAAGCAGCAAGAACTACAGTCTTGATTGCACCATAGCAACTAGAATGCGACTTGCTGTCCTAAGCACGAATGAAGGTTTCGTAGCGTAGTGTCACCAAGCGTAAGTCAACTTGAGTGGCTGCCGACAGCCGTCCTATATTGAGGCGGCAGAGGGCGCTCGTAGTCCAGAATCGCTCTGGAGGCATGCATCAATGGGCGTGCTCCAGTGGGTTCGCCTTATCCCGCACGACCGCTTTCTGTGTCTAACAGAAACGTGCTATTCCGTTACCAGCTCTGATATTCCGTGGGGTGGTATCGAACATGACACCAGGGGTATCATTCAGAAGGCCTCCGAGCCAGTCTCATATTTTCTAATAGTTGACCGTCTCGTACAGTGTCGATTGTTTTGTGGATGTGTAGGAATATTTACCCATCAGCTTTCAGCCGCTATTCGCGGGATAATTTGTGTTCAGAGGGCGAGCTACATTTCGCACGAACGATGTTCCATGGTTATTCACAAACAGATGCTTTTCTCTCTCTAGGAAACGCATTACATTTTAGCCTGGAATAAATAGCCTTGACGTCCTCAAGACTGTTTGAATTCCAGTCATTCCTGTTTTGGAGTTTGTGCTGGGAGCAACGACGTGTGCGTGAAATCTTCACACTCCCGCTCATCAACATGCTATGAAACTCGATTCTAACCGAATCACTCCGCATATCGCGACTCCCATGTATAACAGCACTCGCTACATTGGAACTAAAATCTGTCTAGTCTTCGATATCAATAACCAATAATTTTTGTTCTACATAAAAAGGTGCTAGGAAGAACAGAATGCTGTTGGAGAGGTATAAAGACAGTAACATGTACCTTAGAAGAATCTCTCCTCAAGAATTTGATATACTGGTCTTCCTAGCCACGTTCCCCGATATTCTAACCACGTCACACACACGTTTATGTATCCACCTTCGTATGATCATTGCAGTTTTAAACTCCTGTGTTACCCTTTGACAGCGTGTACGCCCAATAGTGTCATCATTCTCGCATATGACTCTCACTGTGTTAACGTTTAGTTTGGGCTACGATGACGTTTAAGTGCCTGTTGGGAAAAGGCCTGTTGGGTAATACCACAGAGGAAAGCGAAACGTTAAATTCTATTGCATATTATCGAGAATTACCTCAGGGCTATAACGAAAATGTGTCTGTTGTGTGCCGGCCGGCGTGGCCGAGCGGTTCTAGGCGCTTCAGTCTGGAACCGCGCGACCGCTACGGTCGCAGGTTCGAATCCTGCCTCGGGCATCGATGTGTGTGATGTCCTTAGGTTAGTTAGGTTTAAGTAGTTCTAAGTTCTAGGGGACTGATGACCTCAGAAGTTAAGTCCCATAGTGCTCAGAGCCATTTGAACCATTTTTGAACTGACCCGATTATCATATGTCCAGCCTCTCCCTCGTGATCGGCCTCGGTATCCGCTTCCTCTCTGTACACTCATTCTGTTTATGTTTACCTCGGTTCGATTTTCACTCTGCCTAACAGGATGTCGATACTCTCTCCTCGCGCTGTCCTCCTCTTTTAGTACAGATTCTACACGTTCAAGATATTGCACGAATTTATCTACATTATCTCTAGGTGCAGATATAATCTTATTCTTCTAATACCAAGGTAGCTTATATCTACCCCCATAAATATTTGTTCAGTTTATACCTTAGCACTAAGATGGGACAGAGGTGTTACCCACCTCTATACGAATCTTTTCATCCCTTCTTTCTTGAGGTCGTATTTTTCCCCAGACCAAAACTGATTTAGAACATCCATTTGTTTACGCTTTCCCCAGTACTCTTCAAAGAAAGCTTGCTTAAATTCCTGTAACTTATTATATTTATCTGAGGCCAAGTTTCCCCAGATTCTTGCCTCTCCCATTAAGTTAGAAGTAATAAACCCGACCTTCTGCTTATCGCTCCACACTTTAGACAAGATATCCTCAAAGTCATTCCAAAATTCACGTGGATGTACACTTTTATTTGGATCAAACTTAAGAAACTGACGATGGGTGACATAAGCAATCTCAGTGGATTCTATTATTCCACTAGAAATAATGCTACTACTACTGTTAGTAACACACTGTTCTACTTCTGTTATTCAACAGTCATGCTCACACAGTTGCTCATTCACACTATTACTGAATTGATTAAGATGGGTTCTACATCTACATTCATCTACATTCATACTCCGCAAGCCACCCAATGGTGTGTGGCGGAGGGCACTTTACGTGCCACTGTCATTACCTCCCTTTCCTGTTCCAGTCGCGTATGGTTCGCGGGAAGAACGACTGTCTGAAAGCCTCCGTGCGCGCTCTAATCTCTCTAATTTTACATTCGTGATCTCCTCGGGAGGTATAAGTAGGGGGAAGCAATATACTCGATACCTCATCCAGAAACGCACCCTCTCGAAACCTGGCGAGCAAGCTACCGCGATGCAGAGCGCCTCTCTTGCAGAGTCAGCCACTTGAGTTTGCTAAACATCTCCGTAACGCTATCACGCTTACCAAATAACCCTGTGACGAAGCGCGCCGCTCTTCTTTGGATCTTCTCTATCTCCTCCGTCAACCCGATCTGGTACGGATCCCACACTGATGAGCAATACTCAAGTATAGGTCGAACGAGTGTTTTGTAAGCCACCTCCTTTGTTGATGGACTACATTTTCTAAGCACTCTCCCACTGAATCTCAACCTGGCACCTGCCTTACCAACAATTAATTTTATATGATCATTCCACTTCAAATCGTTCCGCACGCATACTCCCAGATATTTTACAGAAGTAACTGCTACCAGTGTTTGTTCCGCTATCATATAATCATACAATAAAGGATCCTTCTTTCTATGTATTCGCAATACATTACATTTGTCTATGTTAAGGGACAGTTGCCACTCCCTGCACCAAGTGCCTATCCGCTGCAGATCTTCCTGCATTTCGCTACAATTTTCTAATGCTGCAACTTCTCTGTATACTACAGCATCATCCGCGAAAAGCCGCATGGAACTTCCGAGACTATCTACTAGGTCATTTATATATATTGTGAAAAGCAATGGTCCCATAACACTCCCCTGTGGCACGCCAGAGGTTACCTTAACGTCTGTAGATGTCTCTCCATTGATAACAACATGCTGTGTTCTGTTTGCTAAAAACTCTTCAATCCAGCCACACAGCTGGTCTGATATTCCGTACGCTCTTACTTTGTTTATCAGGCGACAGTGCGGAACTGTATCGAACGCCTTCCGGAAGTCAAGAAAAATAGCATCTACCTGGGAGCCTGTATCTAATATTTTCTGGGTCTCATGAACAAATAAAGCGAGTTGGGTCTCACACGATCGCTGTTTCCGGAATCCATGTTGATTCCTACATAGTAGATTCTGGGTTTCCAAAAACGACATGATACTCGAGCAAAAAACATGTTCTAAAATTCTACAACAGATCGACGTCAGAGATATAGGTCTATAGTTTTGCGCATCTGCTCGACGACCCTTCTTGAAGACTGGGACTACCTGTGCTCTTTTCCAATCATTTGGAACCCTCCGTTCCTCTAGAGACTTGCCTCAAATTTTTCACACTTATCTTTACTTCCAATTTACATTCTAATGCTGCGTGATTTCTTTCACCATAGTTTTCCACCCCTTGGATATGTTCACGAGCCTTGACTATCTCTGATTTAACATGCACTTTAAACTGTTGGTGGTCATCAGTAACTTGTTCGATCTATGTTGTTAATTCACTTTTTACTTTAAGCATTGATTGTGTAGATTCCTGTTTAACCTGACTGATTTCAATTTTTTACATTATTGTTAAGCACTGCCATCCCGTGCTTCCAAAATTCTGTTACATCTGAAATTTTTTTATCCAGTTAAGATTCTATTTCAACACCCATGTAATTTTTTTAATCTAACCCACTCATTTTTGTATCAATATCAGACGGCATTTTACCTATTTTAGATTTCATTTCATCACTTAATAACGTACCCATTTTTGTCATCTTTGAATCTAGCCCACTCATTTTTGTCCATAGATTCTTTAACATTCCTGCTGCACTATCTTTCTCCCCATCATTGACTGACACAATTTCCTGATCAATATTAGCTACCGCAACAGGTAGGTCTGAAACACTGGGGTCCGATACATTCTGTTCCCCTTCGATTCATAATTACCATATAATGAATCTGACAAACTACTACTAATATTTGGTTGTGATACATCCAAAATTAAGCTCATGGAATCATTAATTTCTTCCCCTTTTTCTTTCCCCAATCTACCTTCAGCTCGTCCTTTACACTTGTCTGCTTACTTTCAGCCATTCTATTCAATTTCTGCGCACTCACACACAAAGTTTTAAAGAGCACACTACTTAACTTTGCGCTTCTAATGTCCCCGACACAGCTAGCTCTAACCGCGGGACCGACCACCATGCGCCGGGCCGTCGTACCAGTTTCCGGGCCACCACTCTGGTCAGCGCTGCCAACTACTTTTGTTGCCGGTGTCACGTCGTTCTCGTAGCTTGTGGTCTGCATGAAGTCGCCGCTATCCGCTACTCCAATCGGCGAGATATAACCGCAAATCCGTCCACCAGGCACAGCCAACGCAATCACAGTTTATGGGCTATCACTTTCTTTCTATCCACGTGGCGATAGTTCACTCATAATATTTGTCCTTTCACAGTTCCTATTTATTCGCGAGCGCTTTTTCACAGTCCGATTATCCCAACACTAATGTTTTTCTAGAAAGTCGCCTACCTCCGAGAAATTTACTAATGTTTTTCCCGGCCAATCCAGCACCAATTGCGACGTAATGCGCTCTTTCGCACATCGACGGCGGTTCTGCAACATAGTTTGTCCACCTACCTCGATACTGCTGCAGATCTGCACACGTAACTCCTGACTGCAGCTACTTAAGAGATCTCAGAAAAGCAGTGTTGAAGAAACTAAGATTTCATAACTACACGTCGGAGGCCGCTATACGAGGTGTGGCTAGAAAAAAACCGGACTAGTACTGGTGAAACAATAAAACGAATGCAATAAGGCTGAAAGTCGCGTGGCCTGTCACGTGACTCTCGCTCCGCCTACTGCTCGAGTTTCATCTGCCTCCTGCACTCAGTCTGCCCGTGGCGTCTGTTTTAAGTAGTTGACGTTTTGTCTGTGCGTCGGAAAATGTTGAGTGTACAGGAAGAACAGCGTGTTAACATCAAATTTTGTTTCAGACTAGGAAAATCTGCAAGTGAAACGTTTGTAATGTTACAACAAGTGTACGGCGATGATTATTTATCGCGAACACAAGTGTTTGAGTGGTTTAAACGATTTAAAGATGGCCGCGAAGACACCAGTGATGACACTCGCACTGGCAGACCATTGTCAGCAAAAACTGATGCAAACATTGAAAAAATCGGTAAACTTGTTCGACACTTTCCTTGTCAACTCCTGTTAACTCAGACACTGCTCTGATTGTTAAACGGCGATCTTGTCGAAAAGTTTACCGATTTTTTTCAATGTTTGCATCAGTTTTTGCTGACAATGGTCTGTCAGTGCGAGTGTCATCACTGGTGTCTTCGCGGCCATCTTTAAATCGTTTAAACCACTCAAACACTTGTGTTCGCGATAAAAAATCATCGCCGTACACTTGTTGTAACATTACAAACGTTTCACTTGCAGATATTCCTAGTTTGAAACAAAATTTGATGTTAACACGCTGTTCTTTCTGTACACTCAACATTTTCCGACGCACAGACAAAACGTCAACTACTTAAAACAGACACCACGGGCAGACTGAGTGCAGGAGGCAGATGAAACTCAAGCAGTAGGCGGAGCGAGAGTCACGTGACAGGCCACGCGACTTTCAGCCTTATTGCATTCGTTTTATTGTTTCACCAGTACTAGTCCGGTTTTTTTCTAGCCACACCTCGTAAGTACAAAAAGCTGAAAATAGTCTTGTGAACTCTAAAGAATAAATCGGAAATGGGTTGCTGTTCAAATTTCTAAGTTCAAAGGTCCTTTTAAACTTGCATTAGGATTTTTTTATTGCTATTAAGCAAGATCATCAGCCCACATGGTTCAAATGGCTCTGAGCACTATGGGACTTAACATCTATGGTCATCAGTCCCCTAGAACTTAGAACGACTTAAACCTAACTAACCTAAGGACAGCACACAACACCCAGCCATCACGAGGCAGAGAAAATCCCTGACCCCGCCCGGAATCGAACCCGGGAACCCGGGCGTGGGAAGCGAGAACGCTACCGCACGACCACGAGATGCGGGCTCAGCCCACATGTGTTCAAATCATTAAAGTTCCTGTTCACAGTCCTCGTCACACTCAAACAGCCAGAACTTTTCCTATCCAATTCCGAAATCATTTACGAGAGTAACACAGTCAATAAACTGCTATTTACTTTTGCACTCGGCATTCAATGGTTGTCTTTAAACAAAGTTCTTGCTCGCCATAAATACTCAGTAAAAAAATTACTTAGTACCGCCACGCTTTAAGTTCAAAGTTTGCACACGCGATTTTCTCCAGAACAAAATATCTCTCGACTCTTAAAATTTCACAAATAGTTAATGGTAGACACCAGCTACCTTTATTACTGTACCGAAACGCGGAAGTCACAATATCACTTCATTTTACACATAGTGCGTTTGGACACTTTGAGCATGACCGGCTCCTTCGAAAAGCTAGTCCACCACTTCCTTCTCCTCTCTCTGCCTCTACAAGACCCTCTATTTCATGCGTTAGGTGGCAAAACCGTCTCACTTCTTATTGGCTGCACAGAATTATGGCCAATCAGAACTGACTTTCAGGGCGCGGCTCGCGCCAAAATCTAGCAAGAACCAACCACTGTTCTCAGCTCATTGACGTCATTAAAATAAGCAACTCAAAACGCTCTTGTTAAACAAATAAAACGAAATAAACTTTAAACTGTACTTTACGTCTGGAATTTAACTATACAGTCGCGAACGTTCTGGCTGTCTCTTACATATTCAAACATTCTTGGACATTCGTCATCCACTAGTAGGAGAACCACAGGTGGATTCATTCCGACGATACAAAGCTGGAACGCTAACAAGTTCCTATAGAGAACTGCAAACTGAAAATTTAATATTGGCGAATGTCCCACATACACTCACACAAGTACTCTCTTTCACACTCACCCTAACACAAAACATAAATATCTACTTGAAATTCTTAAAGTTATTACCACAGCAAAATTACGAAAGGTTTTCTAAAATGAGAACTTCACAAATTTGAATCTAAACACTGAAGGTGTTATCATAGTTTTTCAAATAATCACGGTTGGTGAACTATTAACATATATATATATATATATATATATATATATATATATATATATATATATATATATATATATATGTGTGTGTGTGTGTGTGTGTGTGTGTCGGATAATTACGTTTTTTACTTAATTTTCTTTTTTTTGTAACTTCCAAATTATGACAGTTATTGACTTCAGATTTTGACAGATTGTTCCTTTACACAACAGAAGGTTATCTACCTAATATGAAGTTCCTCAAGCTATTTCTAGATCAGTTATTAATTTTTATATTTCCAGAGAATGTAACTACTCTGTAAGCGCCTCTCCGCTACTTTTACACGCTGCAGTCACGCAATATGGTCATGCCGCATGTCTGCAGGACACAGCTCGCCCGTTGCAGATCATATAAGATTCTGACTGCTTACACTGGAGCCTACATACATTCATACAAGAAAGCTTTAATAGACAAATTGGCGATCGCGCCCTAGCTGCGACGCCTCAGTGGTTGTAGAGCCTTTCCCATGCATTATTTTAACAATTTACAAGTTGTTTGCGTCTCTGCACATCGGTGTACTGCATTATTTCCGTGATTTATGAGTAGTTTGCAGGTCTGTAGACTATCTACTGCGACTTCAATCTTTCCAGGGTGAGTGTTTTGTATCAGTGTAATAAATAATATAGGTGAAATCCAGCCCTAAATAAATTGCATGTATTATTTCGACAGTTTATAATTCGTGAGTGTGTCTGCACATCAGTGAACTGCATCATTTCGGTGATTTACGAGTAGTTTGCAGTTTTGTAGGCTGTTCAATGCATTATTTCGAGAGTTTACAATTAGCAAGCGTGTTTGCATTATTTCGGTGATTTACGAGTAGTTTGCGGGTCTGTATGCTGTGCACTGCATTATTTCGGTAATTTACGAGTTGTTTGCGTCTCTGCACATCAGTGTACTGCATTATTTACAAGTAGTTTGCAGGTCTGCCGATTATTTACTGCAACACCCAAGTACGCCAGGCCAAGTGTTTTGTAGCAGTGTAACAAATAAACTACATTAAATTATCCCTAAATAAATTGCTCCTACAATAAATAAAGTACACTCCTTCCTCTGTCCAGCAGCCCAGCGCAGGCTGAGTCACTTTCCCGCCACCCCCCCCCCTCCCCGCCCCATGGGACAACGGCAGTACTATGTATTAGGTCAGCTAGACTGGGCCTCGTGGTGAACACACCGGATGGAGCTAATGCCTCAAATTATTTAAACAAACACTGCATGCAGAATACCGACTTACGTCCATCCGATCCACCAGCCCAGAACAGGCTGAGTCCTTTTCCCGCAATTTTTTGTCCCCAGACCGCCATCTTGTATTACGTCACGGAAGGGACAACAGCGCCCTCTGGTGGCAGTACTGTGTACTAGGTCAGTTGGGCTCCAGACCTCATGGTGAAGACACTGGATGGAGCTACTGCCTCTAATTGTTTAAATAAAGACTGCCTGCAAAATAAAGATTTATGTCCATTGTATCCAGCAGCCCAGCATAGGCTGAGTCCTTTTTCTGCCAATTCCTAGGAAGAGGTGGCGGTCAGATGACTTAGGTTAGTGGAGGTAGCCCAAGTGACCTTTTTTCCCGCCATTTTCTTAGATTAGTGGAGATAACTGTGGTGTGTTGCATTGTCCTGCTGGAATTTGAACTTCCCGCCATTTTCTGGGAGAGGGTCGGAGATGGGGGAGGGGAGGATGTTAAGTTAGTGGAGGTAGCCCAATTGACCTACCTTCCCAGCAAAATTTGAACTTTCCACCATGACGTCATTGTGCTGTTGCCATATCTATCGCCGCCATCTTGGATCCACCACCTTGAATACATTTCGCAACAATGGAAAGTGGGGCCGCACTCTCCTTGTTCCACTACGGGCGCTAACGCTGGCGTGGTGACTGGTCTCGTTATATCGCGGCTGTCGAGCCGAGACGCCGCTGTCTGCGAGGCAAGGCACGCGAGGCAAGGTACGCTAACGCCAGCCCCACCCACGCTGTCTACCTGAATGTTGTCGCACCAACTGTTGTATTTCGTGGACAACAAATGCTTAACATTGTAACGGTCGTCAGTCAGCCATTTACCCTCTAAGTCTGCGAACCAACGTACCTGAAATGTTGCTCCGTCAACCATTTGATCTCGGCCTGACCTCTGGACGCCAACCACCATAGCATACTACCCCGAAGACAGTGCAGTACTGTACTCACCTGAAAAACACAAATTTCTTAATATACGTCAATAGTCATACTATATAAGCAAAAATACGTAATTCTATGACCTGTCGTAGACAACTAAACGTTCGTGTAAGTAAATTGATAGCCCCAAGTGTTAAAAAATGCCGGAAGGCAATAAAGAGGAAAATGAAAATTTAACATGCCAAAGTCGATGATGACATAACAGCACTGCTTGACTGTGATAGGGATCAACATCTGCCTTCCTGAATGCATTATTCTGCTGACATTTACTTACATGGATTACGAATTGGAAATAAGTTTTGTTCCATAGATCCATAGTGAGGAGATCCTCAAAGACATACATCGTGATTCACTTACCCATACCAATGGGTTTTACGCAACCGGCAACGTCTTTAAAAACCACGATGGAGATTTGCATATTCTCTCGCCCTTTACGGACAAACTATTAACCCTGCAGCAAAAATGAACAGGACCTCTCAGAAGAAAATCCAAGGTAGTCAAATTTTCTACTGGGATACGCTGGAGGCCACAGTTTTCGAGTTATTCAAGAACAACGTATACAATTTACTTTCAAATGCAATTCCATCCCCACACTCTTCCCTCATCAATCAGGATTTCTAGTATGTTGTTCATGGCAGTCCCTCATACCACTGTACAAAAATTTCCGGCTACACGTGCTACTCCCGATATTCAACATTTCTTGGTTCTATTGATTGGGCTATTACGCTACCAGTATAGTCGGGTATTTCGTTAACATTTTTGATTTAAACATGCTCGTGAGGGTAGTGAAAGAAATATGACTTTTGCAATGTTACGTTAAAACTAATTACTTTGATAATTCGGTCCCCTAACTATTGCAAGCAGGGTAGCTTCGCTGTTAGTCGATCTGACGAATACAACCATATAATTTTTTATTTTATACCGTTAAAGTTCACAAAATTGTGAGGTAAAATTTACACAAACGTCAATTTAAAAATCTGAAAACGCTCCACTACGCCGATGGCGTAATAAGGCCAGTCAATTAAGACCAAAAATAGGTGAATGTTGGAAATAATTCGTGAAATCGTTAATTTTTGTACAGTGGTAGAAGGGAGCGCCATAAACAACATAACGATAAATGCTGACCGGTGGATGCTGAGAGTGGGAGTGAGGGTGTGGTCATTTTGTGTATTGTTCTTGAATAGCTCGAAAACTACGGCCTCTAGCAAAAATTTAGCTTCATTAAATGTCCTACAAAAACGTCTTGTTCATTTTTGCTGTGGGGTTAAGTCTACATGTAATGACCGAGAGAATATGAAAATCTAGTGTGTAGTGTTTGGTGACGCCTAGTGGTAGTTTCACTGTCCTTCTGCCTCTTTCCGTGGATGCTCACGACAATAACATGTCAACATTCGACCAGCTTCGCCATTTTCGAGATACCCATCAATAAGAGCAGCTGAATCACCCTGTAGAACATGTCATAAAACTAGTATACGTAACTCATGTTTACAAAAAATATGTATCCTAATGTTCTTTTCATGGATTCTTTGTGAAATTACACCCCTGGATGCAAAATAAGCACATTTTCACTGAAAGAGAAAATCAAATTTGTCACAAACATAAAAGCATTTGCAAACATTGATTGGTTCTACTAAGAAAATACCTTTTCCTCAATAATGGACGCCTTCCTGGACGACAGTAAAAGTAGATTATACAAATTTCTAATTTTTCTTCCGTGAACTCAGCAGTTGTTTTCAAAAATGAGATATTACTTACGACAAATTCCAGTAAGTAATAAACGTATTTGGAAGCAATAATTAGTAGGCCTATCCCCATTTCCTTCAACAGGGCTCTCCAGAACGTTCTTGGGTTAACATCACACATAACCTTTCATTAGACGCTTTTGGACTTCAGCTTGACTTGATGAGTTACCACAAAAATGATTTCGTATGATACGAACTGAATATAAAGAGAATATGCCAGCTTTTTATTCTTCTATCACCTATGTCTGACAGTATTTGTATGGCAACTAAATAATCGATTAGATTCTTCAGCAGTTTTTTGGTATGTTCCTCCGAAGTGAACTTTTTATCAAGTTGCTATCTCAAGAGTTTAACACTGTCAACCTCTTGTATCTGCCCGTCGTCACACTTTAGAAATATACTGGAAAGATACATCGTACAAGTTCTGAACTGCCTAAATATCGTGGCTAGGAAACTAAGTCAAGTGTCTTTGATCTCCGGGCTTCCCGAATGCCATGCGGCTTTTGATTAATCGGTTTTATATCAAATACTAACCTATTATTAATGAGTTTCCAACAGCTCTGGCAGCATTGATACTAAGTGGTAGTAGGAATTGTTGGTAATTCATGGTTTTTTTTCATACACAGTCGCAATTTTTACAATTTAATCTTGTTTATTCAGACCATTACAACCACTGGTAATGATATCTGCGTATTCAGATTCAGGTTGTTATCACAACACCGATGCCACTTAATCAAAATGTTGGTCAAATTCACACGGAATTTTTTCGAGAATATCTAAAAGTATGATTTACATACATGATCTACTTGAGTCAAAAACAGGCCAACCCGTTGCATTGCCTCCAAATACATTAATATGTTTTGAGGTTTTAACTACTGCGTTCCTGATAATCTACATTCATCCTGTGCAGAATTCCAGAGCAAATGCACTGAACTGAAAAACAAATTAAATTAGGCCTTCCCGCAAATTAAAAAACGCGCGTATTAAGTGCGCCTCTGCGTTCCCGAGGCTATTGTAAATTATAATTAGTGCGACTCGGTGCCACTGTCAACACAGCAGTATCAAGATCGCACAATTGCCAACTTGCTAGACAAGTTAAATAAAGACAATTAAGGGTCACCGTGTACTCTGCATAATGCGCCTACGTTACTCATATCGAGACCAGTAATCATTTAACTCTTCGAGTTAAATGACACTATCTCTTTATCCATCTGTTCTCAAAGACAACCCAACAAAAATCAGAAACTAATCTCACTCTAATCGCTACGTTTGTTTGTAACATACGTTAGAGCTTTCTTTTGGTGACAAGAACAATCTATTACAGAAGACTGTTAAAAAAATAACACATTTCTTTTGCGGAATCATTGGCGTGGAATAGAAGCCAGAAGCGAATGTCCATCGACGCAGTCCATCTAAAGCAGACAGGAAAGAAATGACAGCGAGCTTTCTGGTATTCGCGAATTCCAAACAGATTCGGCAGTTATTTTAAATAAACCGTAACGCATGATCGGCTAACGGCTATGTTTTCGTACGGAGGATTTGTATACGCCATTAGTTTCGGAGAGAGGACGGAAAAGACACAGCTGCGTTGCGTATTTTTCGTAGTAGCATTCGCTCCCGATGTTCTGTTTTCTAAATGAATTGTGCCAGAATGTTTTGCTACACCGACAACGAACTTAAAATTTCACAGAGCGGCAAATAAAAGCGTGCACAAACACAGACTCTTTATCAGCCGATTCCGTTCGCCTTACACATGAGTGGCAACTTCATTTCGGCTGGAATATGCAAGAGTTGGGATAAAAGATGGACCTATTGGGTTATGCGTCAACAAATTGAGTGAGCAAACAGAAAAGTATTCGAGCAATGTAAACATGGACCTTCATTATGTCCAAGTGTATTCATTCATGCAGTTAACAAATTATAACAGAGCGCTCCTTTCCTTCGGCAGGCACTTGGTAATTCGGCGCGGCGGTTGCGCAGCTGTTCTGCCGAATCTGCTGCCGATCTCCGCTTTTTTGACACACGAAGTAATCCTGCATTCACTAACTGTTTAGACAAGCAATAAAAATCGGAGGAAGAAAATTTCTGTTTTTCGTTATTGTCTCTCCCGCAGAGGCGTAATGCTCGTAGAAGCATTAGTCGTGTATCAGAAATCAACATTCCATGATGCCACTGTTTGTATAACAGCGCCAGTGTCATCGCACTTTGGAAGTCGTATGTTCCCATTCGATGGCGCCTTTATCGGGAAAAAGAACTCTTAAAGCCACTTCTCGTAGCCTTTTCCTTCTGCTGACTTTGTTGATTTAAGAATATTATATACGATCGGGCTGGCTTCGACATCAGGAATGCATATACCAAGCAGAAATTAGTTACATCATCGAAGGTATCGCGAAATATACGGCAACTGCGTGATGCCACATTATTACTAAGACCTTGTTATTCGTTAGGTATGAGAGCCCGCTGAAAACTAATGTTTTCGAATTTTCTGTGTGGAAACGCTTGAAGATTTTTAAATAAAACAAACTTTATTAACATTCTACACCTTTATTCCTCATGTCTGGATATTTATTTAGCCGGCCGGAGTGGCCGAGTGGTTCTAGGCGCTTCAGTCTGGAACCACGCGACCGCTGCGGTCGCAGGTTCGAATACTGCCTCGGGCATGGATGTGTGTGATGTCCTTAGGTTAATTAGGTTTAAGTAGTTCTAAGTTCTAGGGGACTGATGACCTCAGATGTTAAGTCCCATAGTGCTCAGAGCCATTTGAACCATATTTATTTCTCAACGTAGTTACCCTGGCGATGAACACATTTCTCACAACGAGGGACCAGTTTGTTGATACCGTCAATCAAGAATGTTTGGCTATGTTGGAGGAGGTACAACCTCACCAGTGCTTCCACCGATTCATCACTATCCAAATGAAGTCGTCGAAGGTACTCTTTAAGTTTTGGAAAAAGATGAAAATCGGAGGGGTCCAAGATGGGCTGTATGGAGGATGATCGATGGAATGAACCAAGGCGTCTGATTGTTGCAGGTGCACCGACGTAGTTACGTTACACACCGCCATGTTACACGCTACAATTTGAAGCCCTCTAGCGGCAGAAGGCTGTAAATATGAAGACATGACGAATAAAGATGTAGAATGTTACGACGTCTGTTTTAATTAAAAGTCTTAAGAGTTTCCACATAAAAATTGGGAGGTATTACTTTTCAGTGCGCCCTCGTACATATTCGCAGTACATTATCCTGGTAATTTTGTATTAGATCTTCAACGTACGCAATGATATGCTGCTTCCATTTACCTGTATTAGTCTGCGATCAGCTATCACAGTCTTTCAACGTTTTTCCTCAATATACAGTTTACCTCCACAATGCATGTTCATGTCTTATTTACATTACTGTGGCTATAAAACGATGTCACTAATTTTTACATGTAGTATGTTTCTTTGTAGCTATAATAACTTTTAATGTATAGCACATAAATTTTTACTAACAGTCCACTGACGACATAACTAATTGCTTCTTGGTATATAGGAGCCTGGTGATGAAGCGTAATACTTCGGATTCGATAGCATATTATATTTTTAGATAAAATATACAGTTGCAGAAAAAATGATTCTCCCCTACAACTCGCAGAAGAAATTCCCAATCTTCCACTGGCATGGAAGGGAGTAAAAGAGGATTGGAGCCTGTCTCTAATGTTATTCAGTAAGTTATGTTATTCAGTAAGTAAGTGGAAGAAACTAAGGAGAAATGTGGAAAGATAATTAAAATGAAGGGAGAAGAAATAAAAGATTTAAGATCAAGTAATGAAACTGTTAATTCTGTCAGAGATCAGTTGTACGTAATGGATAGTGTCTTGCAAAAAAGGTTATAAATAAGCTCCACGCCAGGTCATGAAGGCCCACGGGATGTCTACTGGCTGCCGTGTCATCCTCTGCCTTGCGGCATCATGCGAATGCTGTATGGAGGGCATGTGGTCAGCTCGCTGCTCTCCAGACTTTCCAGGCACTGGAGATGCTACTATTCGGTCAAATAGCTCCTCAATTGGCATCACGAGTCTGAGATCACCTTGAACCAGTTCTCCTAACAATGGAAAATCCTTCGCAACATCGGGAATCGATCCCGGATCTTCCGCATGGTTGCCATCTGCTCTGACCACTCATTTATGGAGGCGGACAAAAAAATGGTTGTAAGATGAAAGTTAATAAACGTGAGACCATGGCAATGGAGTGTAGTCGAATTAAGTCATGTGAAAGTGGAGAGATTTAATTAGGAAACGACATGTTAAAAGTAAATGACGATGTAAGTGAAGAAGATATAAAATATATGCTGGCAATAGCAACTTTCCTGAAAGAGAAAAATGTTGCTTGATAGTAGAGGGATATATCGGGTAACTCGAGTATGTAATGAAGAACTGAATTGAAATGGGAAGAAAAGAGCTTTACGGCATAAATAGACTAAAAAAAAGGAACAGAATGACTGCGCACATTCTGAGACATCAGGCGATAATTAACGAGGTAGTGAAGGGAAGTCTCAGGGGAAAAATTGCACAAGTAGACCAGCGTTTGAACACAGTAATAAAATTGAAAGGATGTAGGGTGCAGTAGTTATGAAGATATGGCAAGACTAGCGTCGAGAGCTGCCTCAGACCGGACAGGTGACTACAACAACCATCTTGAAGGAAAGAAGACTAAGATGATTATGTGTTTTATTATTTTACTAATCGAGCAACTGCGTGAAATTTATGAAGCGGCTGAAATATTTATAAAGCTTCGTTGTCCATTGGAAGACTGCCTCCGTCCTGTTGATAATATACAGTGAACTTATAGCACTCAAAAAAAAAAAGATTCAAATGGCTCTGAGCACTATGGGGCTCAACTGCTGTGGTCATAAGTCCCCTAGAACTTAGAACTACTTAAACCTAACTAACCTAAGGACAGCACACAACACCCAGCCATCACGAGGCAGAGAAAATCCCTGACCCCGCCGGGAATCGAACCCGGGAACCCGGGCGTGGGAAGCGAGAACGCTACCGCACGACCACGAGATGCGGGCTATAGCACTCCAATTAGTGTTTGTTGCTGGAGAAATCGTCGAAACATCAAAAGTACATGCATCGATGAAAAAATATTTAGAAAATGGTAGGGTGTACTTAAATTTGCATTTCATAATAGGACTCCAAGTCTGTGAGGGCGAATGTTAACCTCTTTTCATCTTGCTGAGAATAGCATGTTCTTCACTATGTTTTTCAAAGAAGGTAAATGGGAACGCGTACAGGGTATCATGAGGGCCGTGAGGTCTGCAGAAAGGATCTGTGCGTAATTTTTGCTGCGAGTACAATGTGTACCGTGACTCGTGGTGATATGTGGATAAACAGTGTAACATTTGTTTTGCAATTGAGTAGCGCTGTAAGAAATTATACCCTTACATGTCTGTTAATTACAATATTTCAGTGTTATATGTCTCATATAATCGTAGAGTCCTCTCTGAATCAATAACTAACACTCCCCTGGCCTGCTAATATACAAAAAGTCGTTTATATCAAAATGAATCCTTTTTTCTTACATTTTCCCAACGTGAATGTTTCCTTATTTCGCAAATACGTCTTCGGTCGGTCTCTGTATTTCGACTTCGTCATCTTTATCATTAATTGCAAGTGCAGTTTAAATATATCATTAGTACGGCAAACATAAGATTTGTGAAATGCGAAATTCGCCTGACGAGACTTTTCCATCACATACCAGTCATAAGCGAAAGCTAGTCGATCGAATCGAACTTCAGAGAACGAAATACTATGCTAAAATCCATCTCATCATCAGTTATTTTTTCACTTAAAGCGTTCTCCAGTGTCTGCTGGTACTTGAATTGCGCAACCATTACGGCACCTCACCTGAACCTCTCGATACCAGCTATATTCTACTGTGTTTCTGCAAAGTAGTTAACGTATTTATGAGACAACATTCAGATTTGATTTCATTTTTGATACATCGATATGTTTATATTGCAATGATATTATTCTTATGTGTATTATTTCTTTTGTCACTATGATCTTTGACGCACTTGTAACTCTGATGTTTGGGCGCGTAAGTGATTATTAGTTAGTTATTTTTATTTACCGTATGGCTAATACAGACATATCATGAAATTACATATACATATGTACATATTGACACACAAGAAACTTAAGTTTGTCTTTACAACTGAATATCCAGTCCTTCAATCCAGCGCACTGCGTCTGGAGTTGCTAGCAGGAAGTCTTCTTTGGCGCCGTGATAGGCTCGAATCCTGCATTCACTGACAATGTGGTGAACAGTCTGGTATGGAGCCCCGTAGTCACAAGCTGGATCAGGCAGCTTCTTCCACTTAAAGAGAGCATCCCTGCATCGCCCATGGCTGGTACGGATTCTGTTGAGAGTAGACCACGTCTTGCGTGGTAAGTCGAATCCACTTGGAAGTTTAGCACCTGAGAAGATGTTATGCAGGTGCACATCTGTCACTGCTTCCCACCGACCTTTCCATTCTTCAAGAGGTTTGAAATTCTTAGCAACCATGTCAGCAGCATCGCACAGAGTTGGATGACGTGATTTCAGTCTCTTGCGATTTAAAAGTGGCAGGTCGCAATGCACGGGTAGGTTAGAATTCCTGGAGATCTTGTGGAATTCTCTCATAAGGGCAGTACATCTGCGTAGATCAGGAGGCATTATACCGGTTAACAGTGGAAGCCAATAAACTGGAGTAGATCTAATTGTGCCAGATATTATGCGCATTGTCGTATTCAACTGGGTATCAACAAGCCTTGTATGATGACTATTCATCCAAACAGGTGCACAATACTCAGCACTTGAGTATACCAAGCCCAGAGCTGAAGTTCGCAGGGTGGTTGCTGAAGATCCCCAGGTAGTTCCGCATAGCTTATGGAGGATATTGTTTCGAGTCCTCAGCTTTTGAGCTAAGTTAAGAAGGTGTTGTTTGAAGCATAGTGTACGATCCAGGATGACACCAAGATATTTTGGGTTCCAGTTGTGACGAAGAATTTTGCCTCTGAAACTTACCTCCAGTTTTACGTTCGCCAACTGGTTATTTAGATGGAAGCAACACACTTCTGTTTTACTCACACTGGGTTGAAGTCTCCAGATTTTGAAGTAATTGTCTAATGCAGACAGGTCATTGGCTAAAATCTCTTCTGTTGTCTTCATTTCCTGGTGTTTGACGGCTAGAGCCAGGTCATCGGCATAGCAGTATTTTCTGGACGAAGTTGTTAACTTGTTAGAGAGTCGGACCTTGAGAAAGTCAATTCGTGGACGTCATGTTGGAAATACGAATATTGTCGTCAGCTTATAAAGTGTGAACTTCAACAGTGACTGTGACGAAGATGTTTTCAAGTATGTTTTGTATTGTGAAGTGAGGTTTTGCGTGTTACGTGATATTGCAATAAAAGCAATTAAAAGGAAGTGTAACTTAAATTCGGAGTGCTGATTATTTTTTTTACATCACTATTGTGCTAACTTTGAAAGGTTTAATCTCCAAGAATGGTTCGTGAAGCGCATCTACATAACTTTTGAATATAGCACGATAAACCCTAGGCCTCTTTGCATCCGAGCTTGGAATCATAACCACCTAGATTTTCAACGATTGAGCCATGATTTTACGACGAGACCAGCGTGGGAAACACAAAAAGATGAGTGCCTAGTTTTTTGATTATTACATGAAATGACTTTATTAACTGTGCTCTAATGACACCTGCTACATAATATGACTGTTGTTGCCCGAAAATGCAGTATTTAGCAGCGTGAGCAACACCACAATCGTTATTAAATGCTGACCTTTGTTGTGGTAGGGTTGTTGGAAGTGGGAGAAGAAATCAGATCCTTCGTCAGTTCTACCATCAGCGAACGAGAGACCACAATGGCCCAAACTCAACTTGAATTTGGAGAAGCGGCCTAAATTCACCATTAGGTCATTAAAATCTATGTTGCCGTAGGTTCTCGAAATCTCTCAGGATAAATGCGAGGACATCACTGAAATCCTCCCACACAATTCCTTCTTTAAATTATTATACACCATAAAGTGCAAGGAAGATCACCAACAGATTTTCTTGCCAAATTTACTTGCGATGTTATTTTTTCAGATCACACAAAAGCTTTTCTTAAAAAAAAAATTATATTAATCACATTTGCTCCTTGTTTGGACTGATTTACACAATCGACGTTTTCCGTGAGACGTTGTGATTTGTATCGGATAGTAAAGTATTTTTTTTTCCGTTATGGATCAAATTTCATAACACTAGAATACAATTTCAGGTATTAATATAATAACCACAAGCAGCTACTTTTGCATTATTTTTTATTTATTTACAATACCCATCTAGTTTAAAATGCTGGGCACATGGGTTTGTTGTGCTTGTCTGTCAAAAGGGCTGTGCTAATAATTATCCCAGCGCGGGAAAGTAAGAAGTAAAATATCAGTCTTGACGAATTTTAACGAAGAAACACCTATGTTATACAAATACGTTACGAGCACTTGCGTATGATACTGGTATGCAGTTATGTATATAAAGTACGGCAATGAAACACTTAGCACTTTTAATCTTCAACAGTTGCGACAAACAATGACCCTTAAGTGTCTGTAACGCATTCGTCTTTCGCAACTGATTTGCGTTAAAATTCGCTAAGAACAATATCTCACTTCCTGTTTTCACGCAGTGGGATTGCTATTAGTACTTTCCTTTGGATGGACATTCGTAACAAATACATGTTCCGAGCATCTGAGAGTAGTTATGCATTGTAAATAAATAACAGCAACATAAGTAATTGGTTGTGGAAATTTAACACTGAGGTGACAAAAGTCATACGATGCCCCTAATGTCGTGTCGGACCTCCCTTTGTCTCAGTGTAGTGCAGCAGCTCGACGTGGCACGTATTCAACAAGTCCTTAGAAGTCCCATGCAGAAATATTGAACTGTGCCGTCTCCACAGCCGTTCATAACTAGGGAAATGTTGCCGGTGCAGGATTTTGGGCACGAATTGACCTCTTGCTTATACCCCATAACTATTCGATGGGATTCACGTTGAGCGATTGGGTGTGCATAGCATTCGTTCGAATTTTCTAGAATGTTCTTAAAACCAATAACGAACAGTTGTGGCGGGTTGACAATTTCATCGTTGTTAGGAAACATGAAGTCCATGAATGGTCTCCAAGTAGAAGCCGGACATAACCATTTCCAGTCAATGATCGGTTCAGTTGCACCAGAGGACCCAGACCATTCCATGTAAATTAGGCTCACATCATCATGAAGCCACCACCAGCTTGCACAGTGCCTCGTTGACAACTTGGGTCCATGGCTTCGTGGGATCTGCGCCACACGCGAAACCTACTATCAGCTCCCACCAACTGCAATCAAGCAAGGCCTCTGTTTTCCAGTCGTCTATGGTCCATCTGATATCGTCACGAGCCCAGGAGAGACGCTGTATGCGATGTCATGCTATTACCAAAGCATTCGCATAGGTCACCTCCTGTCTTAGCCCATTAACGCCAAAGTGCACCGCACTGTACTAACGAATATGTTCATCGTACGTCCCACATTGATTTCTGTTGTTATTTCACGCAGAATTTTTTGTTTCTTAGCACTGCTAACTCTACGCAAAGGCCACTGTTTTTGGTCGTTACGTGAATGTCGTCGGCCACATCGTAGTGCGTTGTGAGTGGTAATTTCTGAAATTTGGTATTCTCGTCACATTCTTGTCACTGTGGATCTCAGAATATTGAGTTCCATAACGTTCTCCGAAATGGAATGACACATGCGTCTAGCTCCAACTACCATTCCACGTTGAAAGTCTTTTAATCCCCGTCGTGCGACCATAATCACGTCGGAAACCTTTTCATAGGCATTACCTGAGAACAAATGACAGCCCCGCCAACGCCCTGACCTCTTATACCTTGTGTGCGCGATGCTACTGCCATCTGTATACGTGCATATCGCTATCACATGACTTGAAAGTGTATAATATGTGATCAAAAATATCCGGATCCCTGGCTGAAAATGACTTACAAATTCGTGGCGCCCTCATTCGATAATGCTGGAATTCAATATGGTGTTGGCCCACCCTTAGTCTTGGTGACAGTTTCCACTCTCGCAGGCATACGTTCAATCAGGTGCTGGAAGATTTCTTGGGGAATGGCAGCCCATTCTTCACGGAGTGCTGGACTGAGGAGAGGTATCGATGTCAGTCGGTGAGGCCTGGCACGAAGTCGGCGTTCCCAAGCAGGTGTTCTGTTGGATTCAGGTCAGGACTCTGTGCAGGCCAGTCCATTACAGGGATGTTATTGTCGTGTAACCACTCCACCACAGGCCGTGCATTATGAACAGGTGCTTGATCGTGTTGAAGGATGCAATCGTCATCCCCGAATTGCTCTTCAACAATGGGAAGCATGAAGGTGCTTAAAACATCAATGTATGCCTGTGCTGTGATCGAGCCACGCAAAACAACAAGGGGTGCAAGCCCCTTCCATGAAAAACACGACCACACCATAACACCACCGCATCAGAATTTTAAATTTTACTGTTGGCGCTACACACGCTGGCAGATGACGTTCACCGGGAATTCGCCATACCCACACCCTGTCATCAAATCGCCACATTGTGTACCGTGATTCGTCACTCCACACAACGTTTCTCCACTGTTCAGTCGTCCAATGTTTACGCTCCTTACACCAAGCGAAGCGTCGTTTGCCAATTGTCGGCGTGATGTGTGGCTTATGAGCAGCCACTCGACCATGAAATCCAAGTTTTCTCACCGCCCGCTTAACTGTCACAGTACTTGCAGTGGATCCTGATGCATTTTGGAATTCCTGTGTGATGGTCTGGACAAATGTCCGCCTATTACACGATACGACCCTCATCAACTGTCGGCGGTCTCTGTCAGTCAGCAGACGAGTTCGGCCTGTACGCTTTTGTGCTGTTCGTATCCCTTCACGTTTCCACTTCACTATCACATCGGGAACAGTGGACCAAGGGATGTTTAGGAGTGTGGAAATCTCGCGTACAAACGTAAGACACAAGTGACGCCTAATCAGCTGACCACGTTCGAAGTCCGTGAGTTCCGCGGAGCGCGCCATTCTGCTCTCTCACGTTGTCTACTGACTAATGAGGTCTCTGATATGGAGTACCTGGCAGTAGGTGGCAGCACAATTCACCTAATATGAAAAATGTATGTTTTTGGGGGTGTCCGGATACTTTTGATCACATAGCGTACGTAAAATCAGAAAGTATGGTCGTTAGATACGAACCTGTAAATAAGTTAGACAATGGTTCGGGAAGGTATTTACAGGTTTTACCAACACCATGGAAAACATGGTTTACGATGGATGGGTGGAGATTTGATGCACGGTAGTCTGGAATTCCGATCCAGTGCAACTCTCTCGCTATATGATAAAATGCAACCTTAGAGAACTGCAATGATCGAGCACCATCTGTTCCCCAGAGACTCAATTACAGTTAACCAACCACAAACGGGATTCAAACCGCGAACAATACATGCACATTGACTGCTGGAAAAAACGGATTGCACATACCTGATAACAATGGAATTACCATGATTTCTTCGTGATTCCTGCGACCAACAAAGGGTCTAGATAGCTCAGACTGATAAAGCTGTAATCGCAATGGGTTCGCCGCGCAAGCGAAAATAGAAAAAACGGATTGCACATACCTGATAACAATAGAACTACCATGATTTCTTCTTGATTCCTGCGACCAAAAAAGGCTCTAGTTAGCTCAGATTGATAAAGCTGTCATCGCAATGGGTTCGCCGCGCAAGCGAAAAGCACACCACAGCAGCCTCAAAGTGTGGACATCGATTGACAGTTACCCCCCCCCTCCACCCCCTCCACCCCCCCAACCCCCCCGCCCGCCCAATCCCCGGAGAAGTAACTATGCAAAGGGACCTGTGTGTGCCGCTAGCATGCTACGAGTAACAGAGGAAAAATCCTCCTCATTCTCCCTCCCCCCCCCTTCCCCAATCGCGCCTGCAGTCACGGCGTCCACAACACAGAGGCCACTTTTTGATCATTAGACAAGTGGAATCTGAGAAGAGACCATGCACTGCTGGCGATGCCTCTAATCACGGGAAGCCAGTGTTTGATAAGATTTGTAATGTGTCACCTACCAAAGACTCGTGACAGCCATGGGATGCTGAATGAATAGAAAAGTTCTAAACTAACTTTCTTGTTATAAATCTCTTTAAATACTGAGAATAATTCCAATAATGCAGAGCTAGAATTTATTAAGTCGATTGTACCAAGAAAAAAAGTTCTGAGACAAATATGCAGTAACTTGTGTTACGTTTACCATCGTGATGGAAGCATTAAATATGAGTTTTAGTTACATTTGTAGCGGTAAATACATGTATCACGAGGCAGGTCCACACAATACTTCCTATGAAGAGGATAAAACGATGGTAAAGAAAAACCGAGTTATAATTAACCCATCTTTTTTGTAAGGCCACACATCGTAGGAAGTATTTTTTTTTTTCAGATACGCTGTAACAGACATCCCTTACTAAGTACAAGACCTCTTCAAAAACCTATAATGTAATGCTGAACTTGTTACCGGTAGGTTCAATCGACAGTCTACTATTACATGAACTCTAATTGGACAACGTACATTTCACGCAACATTAGAGAAACTAGGATCTGTGCAAATAGATGTTTCCTCTCTAGCTCTGTTTCATGTGTGTGGCATCTGGTAGAGTGTGTACTATGTGCGTGTTCTAAAGCAATTTAGGAAGAGGCGCCAGGATCATGTGTTCCTCTTATAAGCAATAACAAACCCAGAATTCATACATACATTAAAGATCACGGTGAATCTGTGCACAATCATAAGTGTAATATTTGTTCGAACCTACTCTTGGTTGGCTATGACTTCCTTGTTTCCTTGGTTTTACAATCACAAGCCAAAAGTTTGAAGAACTGCTTGCCATAATTTATTGACTCTTCCTTTATCCTTAGCCCCTGGAAGGTCGATAAAAATACCTTAAAACATGTTGTTGTTGTTGTTGTTGTTGTTGTCTTCAGTCCTGAGACTGGTCTGATGCAGCTCTCCATGCTGCTCTATCTTGTGCAAGCTTCTTCATCTTCCAGTACTTACTGCAACCTACATCCTTCTGACTCTGCTAAGTGTACTCATCTCTTGGTCTCCCTCTGCAATTTTTACCCTCCACGCTGCCCTCCAATGCTAAATTTGTGATCCCTTGATGCCTCAGAACATGTCCTACCAACCGGTCCCTTCTTGTCAAGTTGTGCCACAAACTCCTCTTCTCCCCAATTCTATTCAATACCTCCTCATTAGTTATGTGATCTACCCATCTAATCTTCAGCACTCTTCTGTAGCACCACATTTCGAAAGCTTCTATTCTCTTCTTATACAAACTATTTATCGTCCGTGTTTCACTTCCATACAGGGCTACACTGACACTTAAATCTATACTCGATGTTAACAAATTTCTCTTCTTCAGAAACGCTTTCCTTGCCATTGCCAGTCTACATTTTATATCCTCTCTACTTCGACCATCATCAGTTATTTTACTCCCTAAATAGCAAAACTCCTTTACTACTTTAAGTGTCTCATTTCCTAATCTAATCACCTCAGCATCACCCGATTTAATTTGACTACATTCCATTATCCTCGTTTTGCTTTTGTTGATGTTCACCTTATATCCTCCTTTCAAGACACTGTCCATTCCGTTCAACTGCTATTCCAAGTCCTTTGCTGTCTCTGAGAGAATTACAATGTCATCGGCGAACCTCAAAGTTTTTATTTCTTCTCCATGGACTTTAATGACTACTCCGAATTTTTCTTTTGTTTCCTTCACTGCTTGCTCAATATACAGATTGAATAACATCGGGGACATGCTACAACCCTGTCTCACTCCCTTCCCAACCGCTGCTTCCCTTTCATGCCCGTCGACTCTTATAACTGCCATCTGATTTCTGTACAAATTGTAAATATCCTTTTGCTCCCTGTATTTTACCCCTGCCACCCTTAGAATTTGAAAGAGAGTATTCCAGTCAACATTGTCAAAAGCTTTCTCTAAGTCTACAAATGCTAGAAACGTAGGTTTGCCTTTCCTTAATCTATTTTCTAAGGTAAGTCGTAAGGTCAGTATTGCCTCACGTGTTCCCATATTTCTGCGGAAT
This sequence comes from Schistocerca nitens, assembly GCF_023898315.1. Classification (NCBI taxonomy): domain Eukaryota; kingdom Metazoa; phylum Arthropoda; class Insecta; order Orthoptera; family Acrididae; genus Schistocerca; species Schistocerca nitens. Next base: position 916,225,151 of record NC_064616.1, read on the forward strand.
CCAAACTGATCTTCGCCGTGGTCGGCTTCTATCAGTTTTTCCATTCGTCTATAAAGAATTCGCGTTAGTATTTTGCAGCCGTGATTATTATTAAACTGATAGTTCGGTAATTTTCACATCTGTCAACACCTGCTTTCTTTTGGATTGGAATTATTATATTCTTCTTGAAGTCTGAGGGTATTTCGCCTGTCTCATACATCTTGCTCACCATATGGTAGAGTTCTGTCAGGACTGACTCTCCCAAGGCCGTCAGTAGTTCCAATGGAATGTTGTCTACTCCCGGGGCCTTGTTTCGACTCAGGTCATTCAGTGCTGTGTCAAACTCTTCACGCAGTATCGTATCTCCCATTTCATCTTCATCTACAACCTCTTCCATTTCCATAATATTGTCCTCAAGTACATCGCTCTTGTATAGACCCTCTATATACTCCTTCCACCTTTCTGCCTTCCCTTCTTTGCTTAGAACTGGGTTGCCATCTGAGGTCTTGATATTCATACAAGCGGTTCTCTTCTCTCCAAAGGTTGAAAGGTGGCTACACTGAGCCACAGCGCCAGAGATCGCTGGAGAGCATTGTTCCGCCGCCTCCACTGGCAGTGATTATTGAGATGTCGTAGTGGGCAGTGCTTGTCCAGGACTCGTAGTAGTCAGTTCGTGTTGAGATGTGTTAGTAGGGAGTGCTAGCTGAGATGTGATACTGAAAAGTTCTTGTTGAGATGTGGTAATAGCGAGTCGGTGTGGAGATATATTGTAATGATTAGAGTGATTTTGGTCAATATATGAAGGTAACGAAACTTGATTTATTTTTCATTATTTCCATGTTTTAAATAATGCGTCATTACAGGTTCAGTCAACAAAGCATCTGGCTTGTGTTCTTGTATTAGAGTGTAATTCTGGTTTTCTTGAGTAATTATGGTATTTTTATTTTCTTTAATTAATTCAGTATAAATGATATTTAAAATTTCTTGTGTTATTGAAGAAGAACCGTGCCAGATGCGTACGTTGAGTCATACTTCCACACACAGAACAGTTACACTTGTGCTTTGGTTTCGTAGGTTTTTATAGTTGCTGGGGACTTAATTAATTAATTGTGTTAATGAAAATTTCCATTTCATTCTTTGTTGTTGTTCTATGCAGTCAGATAGCGTAATAATACTAGTCAGGGCCAACCGTTACGAGACTTCGTAATCGGACAGACAGCTACTAAAGCAGAAATTAAAATTATTTGCATTCTATATTTTAATTAAGCCCCCATGCACGTGGCGACCGCTGCTTCAGATCGTCCCTTGGAATTCTTCTGATTGTAAAAATAGTAGACAGTAGTATTGTTGTAGTAATTTGTAGTTTAGTAATTGTAGTCTATTTTGCATGTGTAGATGTGGTAATTGGCATTCTTGTAATAGTATTTTTTCAAAATTTTTTTTGTTGTCTTGTCTACGGGTTTGACAATTTAGTGCAATTTTTTCAATTGTTCGATTAATCGTGTTTGAGGGAAACATTTCGTGTGAATGGTATTGTTGGAGATATAGTGTCATTGTGTGTAATTTTCATATAGTGACGAGTTTTGTACGTTTTGTAAATGATTACGCGATCGATGAAAAAGGCAAAAATGATGGATAGTGAGAATGACGAAATTGTTAACGTGGTGAACTCGCCAACAGAGGAAATCAGTATCATGAATAATGAAGTTGAAAACAATTTAATAAGTCGGGAAAATAGTCCGGAACCAATTCAAAACTTTTCACAATTAGAAAATTTTCAGAATTCGAGATTAACGACAGAAGATTCTGGAACAGTATCGAACACAGATAGCTTTACAGCGATGACGAAGGAACCTGGTTTTGCGGGAAATGTTAGGGGCGAAAAGAATTTCGAACAAGTTAATATGGAGCAGTTGATGAGTGCAATATTAAATTTTCGATCTGAATTTAAAACAGAGATAGGAACAATTAAAACTGAGATGGGAACAATTAAAACTGAGATGGGAACAATGGAAACACGGTTAGACTCACGAATAGGGACATGTTTCAAAAATATGAAAGATGAGTTAAAGAAAGAAATCAGAGAAGAAGTACAACCGATTTTGAATTCTCACAATAATAGATTAATTGCAGTAGAGATTAGACAAAGGGAACAGGATAGAGAACAGGAAGAAAGAGATCGCGTGATCGTACAGAAATTTTCAGAGTTAAATTTACAACGTGCACACGATAAGAAAGAAATATTTGAGAGAATCGAGGAATCAGTACCAAATGACAGAATAAATAACCTAACACAACAATATGAACAGTTAACTACCAAATGTGTCAACACTGAAACCCGAGTCGTGACACTTACGGAAGACGTAGGTAAACAGAAAGAAAAAATAGGTGACTTATCGGAAAGAGTTGAGGAGATTTCAGATAAATTGACAAGTCTTAGTTTAAATGGGGATAGAGATTCAGATGATACAGCTCCATTACCATTTGCAGAAACCGAAGAGTACCAGAACATAAGCAAGCATGTTGAAAATCAAGGAAAATTTAATGAACGTGTTAAAAGGGAAGTTGAGGCATTACGAAAGCAAGTCAAACAAATTGAAGGGGAAATTGTAGGAAAAGACAGCAAAAGAAATTTGGAATCACAGATAGCAGAGGGGTTTGAAGAAAATAATTTGTTTCATTTACGGGATGCAACAAGAGAGCGCCAGGCGCGCGAACTTGACAATAATCGACATTCAAACTGGGACAGACGCGGTAGGTCTTTGTCGCCACGAGGCGAAAACTTTGACTATAAACACTTTTTGACTGTTCGGAAATTTAAGATCTTCCGCAATTCTAAGAATGACATACATCCATGTGCATGGTTAGATCAATTTATGTATGCACTCCCACCAAATTGGCCACTAAGTCACAAACTGGAATTTATGTGTGGATATTTAGAAAACGAACCGGCGACGCGGATGCGTGCACTCATTAGAGATTGTAATAATCTGAATGATTTTTATCATGCATTTCTATCGGCATATTGGTCCGAAAACACGCAAGACAGAGTCAAACACAGTCTTATTATGCAGCGTAATTTCAAACAGTCTGAATTCCGCACGCCAGCAGAATATTTTGAAGACATGATTCGAAAGAATCAGTTCCTTTCCAACCCTTACAGCCCGACTGAATTAATTCGCATTTGTTTAACTAAGCTGCCACAATCCATAAGACAAATTGCTTTAGCCGGAAGATGTAAAGACGACATTGAGAGTTTTAAGACTTTGCTACAAGAACTTGAGTATGACAACGACGACGGGACTTCTTGTAATTTTTTCAGTAGCAGTAACTACAATACATTTTCAGAGAAAAGGGATAGTGATCGGAACGGACGTTATATGGGTAACTTTGAGAATGACAGACGTAACAGACAGGACAATAGATACCAGCCTTATGACAATAACAGACGTTCTAACAGAGATTACACAGACAATTATAATAACGGTAATTCTTACCGGAATGATCAATCATACAGAAACAGTAATCGGTATCATCAAGACAGAAATTATTCATACAATAATAGAAACTCTTACTTCAGAAATAACCAGGGTAGTAGGTCTAACAATAATTTCAGAAGTGACAGTCGAAATTATACAAGAAGTAGTTATGCAGACAGACAGGAAAACAGAAATTTTAATAACAGACACAACCAAGAATTTGCATCTAACAGACAGGAAGGACCTAATTGGCATCCTCCGCGTGACAGAAATTCAGAGAGACAAGTAGAAATAGTAGAAATTGATCCGCGAAATGACGGGAATAATCAAAGACGTGACTCAAACAATCGACCATGACTTGCAGCTTCGGCTTCTGGCAGCAATATAGACGGTTCAGAAAGTAATGACACTACGACTATACACTACGTACGCCTGGAAGACATGAGAGACATTTTGCTAGATGAAAAGGAAAATAATGTAGACGCATTTTTACATCCTGTCATTGAAGTATGTGTGGGTAAGAATAAGTTCACTGCAGTTTTAGATTCTGGGAGCCCATTGAACGTCATTAGTGAATCAGTTTTTCGTATATGTGAAAGAACTATTGCCTGTCCTGTGTTACCTATTTCTAAAACTACAATTCGAGGAGCGATTTCTGGAAAAGGTGTGGAAGTTAAACAACAGACCAACCTAAATTTCATTTGTCAAGGATACGAATTGTCTGCTAATTTTATTATTGTTCCATTACTCAGTACACAGATTATTTTAGGTATGGAGTTTCTTAACGCACGTAAAGCAATTTTGAACTTTAAAGAAGGAAGTGTGAATTTGACTGTTGCCGGAATGCCGAAATGTTTGAAATTTTTCGAGTGTTTAGCAAGATCTGAATCAGATACAAAATGTTTAAGGTTTCTTACTTCTGATGCTTTCGTTGAGCATTATGACGACAGTGTGTTTATTCATGACAATGACAATAGATACAGAGACGCGATGGAGGATATAATTAGTAGCGAAGAATTAATTAATGAAAAGGTTAAAAAAGCTGAAGTGCCAGATGACGTTGCAAGAGAAGAGCTGCACCATATTTTGACTTCACATGCTACAGTGTTTAGTCATCACACAGGAACTATACAAGGCTTACAATATTTATTTAAAGTAAAAGAACACACACCATTTCGCGGGAAAACGTACGCTATTCCTTTGGCTTACAGAGACAAGGTTAAGAATGAACTTCAATACATGTTAGATCAGGGCATTATTGAGCCAGCAGTCAGCCCTTATACCAGCCCATTACACGTTGTTCTTAAAAAGGATGGGTCAATTCGTTTGGTTCTGGATTCCAGACAGATAAATAATATTATTATTCCTGAAACTGACCGTCCACAAAATTTAGATGAACTTCTTCAACATTTCCATGGAATTAAAGTTTTATCCACGATTGATATGCGCGCAAGTTTTTGGCAAATAGAACTCCACCCTGATTGTAGAAAATATACTGCTTTTTTAGCCTTTGGTAACTGTTACCAGTTTCGGAAATTACCGTTTGGACTTACTGTATCTTCAGCAGCATTCATTCGTAGCTTAAATGAAATTTTACCTGTTTATCTTCGTGACAATATTACTTCATATGTTGACGATATTCTTATTGCTAAACGTTCTTGGAGTGAGCATAACAAAATTTTGGATTCATTATTACGTATTTTTGCACGAGTTGGCATGACAGTGAACTTGGAAAAATCAGAATTTGGTCGTTCTCAGGTGAAATTTCTCGGTCACATTATTTCTACAGAAGGTATTCTTCCCGATCCAGAGAAACTAGATGCTATTCGTAATTATGCTGTTCCTACCACAAAACGTGATGTTCGTAGTTTCCTTGGTGTTTGTAATTTTCTTAGACGTTTTGTTAGATTGGACAATTTGGCCACACCTCGTTTATGTGAATTATCTGGAAAAAATTCTAATTGGTGTTGGGATGAGGAAGCTCAGTCAGAATTTGAACAACTTCGTGATGCTTTAGTTGCTGCCCCACTTCTTTCACATCCGGATTTATCTAAAGATTTTTGTTTGGCGACGGACTCATCATACAAAGGCCTAGGTGCACATTTATTTCAAGAGATAGAAGAAGACGGCGTTGTAGTACAGAAGACAATTGCATTTGGAAGTCGTGTTCTCTCTAAATCCGAAAAGAATTATTCGATTACGGAACTTGAAGCTTTGGCTGTTGTTTGGGCTTTTACAAAATTTCGCACATTTTTGTTTGGCAGACATACTAAGGTTTACACCGATCATCGAGCTCTGGAAATTCTTATGTCGACAAAATTAACTCATGGAAGATTGTCACGATGGGCGCTGTACCTACAGGAATTTGATTTTAGCATTGTTTACATACAGGGATCTTCAAATATTGTTGCTGATGCTTTATCACGTGCACCTATGGGTTTGAAACAATGTGCTGAAGAGGACTGCAAAGAAAACCATTATTGTTTGATGTACATTCAAGGTGTTGCGTTTGAGAACTTTATTTCGTCTTCGCTCCAGGACATCGCTAAGGAGCAAAATAAGGATCCAATCTGGAAGGACATTAAGGAGAAGTGGAGGAGAAAGGAAAGCGTAGCGATTAGACAGCATTATTTAGTTCGCAATGACATTCTTTTTAAACGGAAATCGGTCGACAACTCTGTTTGGTTAGTTTGTATTCCTGATGAGTGGGTCAATAAATTGATTTGGTACACACATTTTAGTTATGCGCACTTTGGTCCCAGAAAATGCTTTCATAAATTACGAGAAAATTGCTACTTCAGTAATATGGAAAAACGTATTCGATCCGTTCTTGCCAAATGCAAATTATGTCAAATGGCTAAGCCGCCAACTGTTTCTCACAGAGCACCGTTGTTTCCTATCATTCCAGCGAAATTAAAGGACATGGCTGCAGTCGATTTGTTCGGTCCAGTGGTTCGTTCTACTAATGGTTTTGCGTACATTTTCGTAGCAGTGGAATTGACATCAAAATACGTGTGTTTTACACCATTACGCAAAGCAACAGCTCGTTCAGTATCTAATGCTTTCATCAAACATTTTCTTAAAGAAGTTGGTCATGTTGATAAGGTTATATCAGATAATGGATCACAGTTTCGCTCTAAAATTTGGCTTCGTACTCTACGGCGTCGTAAAATTAAACCAATTTTTATTTCACTTTTTCACCCTCAGTCTAACGCTTCAGAAAGATGGATGAAGGAAATCAATAAATTGTGTCGTCTTTATTGTCATCAGAATCACAGAACGTGGGATCAGTATCTTCATATTTTTCAAAATATTCTGAATGAACTCCCTAATGATTCAACTTCTTTACCGCCTACACTGATATTAAAAAATAAAGTACCAACAAATCGCATTTCTGAAATAGTTCCTTTTCCGCCTTCACGAAAACTGCGGCATTCTGAAGTTGTCAACCTGGCTCTACGAAATATTGCATCGGCGGCTGCTAGAAGAAAGAAATCAGCGAAACGTCCTGGTCGTTTAAAAATTTTGTCAGTTGGTCAGAAGGTGTTAATTAAGTCTCATCGTTTGTCTCACAAAGGAAAAGGCTTGTGTCGCAAATTTTTTCTGCTTTATAACGGTCCATATAGAGTTCGCAAAATTATTCATGATAACACTGTTGAAGTAGAAACTGTTAAATCTCGACGCTCTAAAGGAATACATCATATATCAAACGTTAAAATTTTTGTGGAATGACATACTTGTGAGAAACTAATAGCTATACGTAAACATAGAGAGAGTACAAGGATACCGCGCTGTCTTTGTCGGCGGCACATACTCAAAGCAACAGTCAGTCTGCGCGCCGCACAAGGCAGTCGTTGACCGCAAACAATCACTTCCTACGTCACGCGCCTACAGCTGATCGAGCGCTCAGTGCGAATGCACTGACAGACGTAAATAAATACACAGTTTAATTTCTCCGAATAAATTCTGTATAAAGCTATGGTGACTTCATAAATTATGTTATTAACGTTCAGTATTTTTCAGGATACGGTTGTATAAAATATTTAAGACCTTCAGGTAAATTCTGTGCGTGTCCGACGTTAAGACGACTTGCTTTGGAGAAAATTTCAGGAAGAATGTAATTTCGAAAAAAAAAGGTAATAAACTAAAAAGGGTAACTATTAATTGAGTTTATTTTTCAGGTAACATAATTCCACTTAGGTACGTACTTTAGACGTAATTTTCTGCTTGCGATTACGTGACTCATACTTGGTGCTAAATTTCATGTTCTATGAATTTACTTGTGAAGCGACGTGCTTGTGTCCATTTACTGATTTTGACAATTATTGATTAATGAACAGTGTTATTACTTGCGTATATTATGCATCGCTTGGCTGCTATGCTTTTTCACTGATGTCATATTTTTTTAATTTTGTGCCTGCTGTGCTTATTTATTTAAATTATAATTGTCACCTGATTAATTGTGCTGTTATGTTTGTAAGTTATACTTTGTGATTTATCTGCTTGCGCCTTCATGTTTACTTATAAAGATTACATATGAACATTTATTTGCTTATGTCGATGTGATGCTAATGACCTGTTTATTGTGTAAGGCATGTTTGCTGCTGTGCGTATGGATTGCATATTTACACATTTCTGTTCTTTTGTCATAACTACTCTTTAATTTGGTGTATAGAAATGCTGATATACTGTGTACGAACATAGAGTTTAGGTTACACTGTGGTATTAATTATAGATTGTTCGCTTGGCAGAGCCTCGTTGTAGGGATTGTGCTGCATCCACTTGTTGACATTCTGTTCTCTACTGGTATATTTACTCGCTATTGCTTGTTTTGCTTACGCTCAGTGCCTTATATTTTTAAGATAGGAAAATGAACTGCTATAATTCGACGAACGACATTAGTACAAGAAACTTCATAGAAGTCACATGAGCTGAGGTTTTAGGGAAGCTGTATAAATTTATGTTACTAGGAAGGAAGCTAACGACATGACATACCGAAACTAGGTATAGACTATTGACAGTCATTACACTGCATTTTTCGTGAGCAATTGAAATAGGAAGTGACACTTGACACAAAAATACTCCACATGTTTGCTTCTGCTATGATTCTCGAAGTGGTGTACACACTGTGAAATATGATGATCATTCACACTCCGTAATCGTACTTAATTACGGAGAGTTAATCGAACTGAAGTCTGTTAGAGGTCATGTATGCATTTCTTTTATTTAATGATGGACAAGGAACCAAAATGTATCTTATAATTTATAATGAGTAGAAAATCTGGGTCAGATGGATTACACAGAGGTTGTGTGTGGACACTGTGTCTTCGGATTGTATGGGATGATGAATTGAAGTTGCACTAGGATTTTGTCTGTACTTGTTCGAGGAGACTGACTAGAGGAAAGAGTTGTTATGGAAGTGAAATGATATTGGTGCTGAGGTTTATATGTATCGACGTATTATTGAGGTATTGAGATTATGTGAAGTTGATGATTATTCGAGTTTCGTGGACAAGAGGTAAGGTAAATGAGGTATTATTGAAGTATTAAGATTAAGTGATGATGATGATTATTGGAGTTTTGGTGAATAAGAGGTAAAGTAAATGAGGAGCATATTGTTTTTGTGGGTTTATATGGAACAAGGAGGATGAAGATGGCAGACTAGAACACAAGTAGAAAGAAGATTGCCTACACACACACTTTGTTAAATCAATAAGCAGTATACACTTTTTTTTTGAAGAGAGGAAGTATTTGCATATCTTGGCTCACTGACAGTTGTTCAGCAACAGTACATTTTGATCTGGCTTGGCAAACATTGGTCTTGACATGATGACTATGACGTTGACTAACTATTATTGACTGTTATACATTGCTGCCACTACTACTTGATACACATGATGAACATAAAATTTTGACAGAATTGCATTTACACAGTTAACACTATTCAATTACACAGTAGCACTAATGTGGATGAAAGATGAGTGAGTGTGTTTTCCTTTTATAATCCCAGAGAAGTGATCCCAACCTATCTCCTAAATATTATTTCACTTGTTTGTTGTGGCTTGCACTGACACCCATAAATATTATAGGTTAACTGTTATTGTGTACTGTAATAGTTAATGTGACAATTAACTGATATCATTTGTGTGTTTATTATGATTTGTATGTTTAGTGTAAGAGCATTGATTATATTTTGTTAAAGAAATTGTATGTGCATTCAAACTATTGTTCATGACTGAACTGTCTCAGTAGTTATGGTGAATAGTATGGACTGTTACTTGCACCTTTTCTACATGATTGGTGCTACAAGGATATGTTTAATTTCTGCTGATGAACTGTGTGATCAGTGATTGTAAAAATTATGGACTGTTACTTGTACCTTTTCTACAATATTGGTGCCACTAGGACATGTTTAATTTCTGCTTATAAACTCTGATGAACAGTGTGATCAGTGCTAGTGAATTTTATGGAACTGCTTCTGCTGAGAAATGTGACTTGTTTCTGTGTGTACCTGCTCAACATTGCTGGGTACCACTGATGGACTGCTTCTACTGAAATGGTGTTACTTGTTGATGTCTGCACCTGTTCAACATTGCTGGGTGCCACTGATGGACTGTTTCTACTGAAAAGATGTCACCTGTTGATATCTGTACCTGCTCAACATTGCTGGTGCCACTAATGGAACTGCTTCTACTGAAATGGTGTTACTTGTTAATGTCTGCAGCTGCGCAACATTGCTGGGTGCCACTGATGGATTGCTTCTACTGAAATGAAGTCACCTGTTGCTGTGTGCACCTGATCAGCATTGCTGGTGCCACTAATGGACTGCTTCTACTGAAATGGTGTTACTTGTTGGTGTCTGCACCTACTCAACATTGCTGGGTGCCACTGATGGATTGCTTCTACTGAAATGAAGTCACCTGTTGCTGTGTGCACCTGATCAACATTGCGGGTGCCACTGATGGACTGCTTCTATTGAAAAAATGTTACTTATTGGTATTTGCATCTGTTGACCATTGCTGGGTGCTACTGCTGGAACTGTCAACTGCTTATTCTTGGGCTATGGAAAGCGTTTATGTGAATATTTGTATAAACTGATTTTTTGTGTATTACTGTTTGTGGAAAGTTATGAGACTCTTACCTGCACATATTCGTCATTGCTGACGCTATTGATTGAACTGTTTAACCACATAATACTTGTATAAACTGTTATGTAAAGTCACATGTATGAAAGAATTTGTATTGCTTACTGTATTCTATATAATAGGTTATTGAAAGGTCAGTGCAAAGCCAAAATTTTATCTAGTTATATGATATTTACGTATTAATATTATCTTTTATTTTTGTCTGTATTTTTTTGACGAATTTGGTGGTATTTTCACCACCAATGCTGGCAAAAATACCATCAAATTCTAGCCGTGGAGGAAGGGCATATGAAAGGTGGCTACACTGAGCCACAGCGCCAGAGATCGCTGGAGAGCATTGTTCCGCCGCCTCCACTGGCAGTGATTATTGAGATGTCGTAGTGGGCAGTGCTTGTCCAGGACTCGTAGTAGTCAGTTCGTGTTGAGATGTGTTAGTAGGGAGTGCTAGCTGAGATGTGATACTGAAAAGTTCTTGTTGAGATGTGGTAATAGCGAGTCGGTGTGGAGATATATTGTAATGATTAGAGTGATTTTGGTCAATATATGAAGGTAACGAAACTTGATTTATTTTTCATTATTTCCATGTTTTAAATAATGCGTCATTACAGGTTCAGTCAACAAAGCATCTGGCTTGTGTTCTTGTATTAGAGTGTAATTCTGGTTTTCTTGAGTAATTATGGTATTTTTATTTTCTTTAATTAATTCAGTATAAATGATATTTAAAATTTCTTGTGTTATTGAAGAAGAACCGTGCCAGATGCGTACGTTGAGTCATACTTCCACACACAGAACAGTTACACTTGTGCTTTGGTTTCGTAGGTTTTTATAGTTGCTGGGGACTTAATTAATTAATTGTGTTAATGAAAATTTCCATTTCATTCTTTGTTGTTGTTCTATGCAGTCAGATAGCGTAATAATACTAGTCAGGGCCAACCGTTACGAGACTTCGTAATCGGACAGACAGCTACTAAAGCAGAAATTAAAATTATTTGCATTCTATATTTTAATTAAGCCCCCATGCAAGGTCTCTTTAATTTTCCTGTAGGCAGTATCTATCTTACCCCTAGTGAGACAAGCCTCTACATCCTTACATTTGTCCTCTAGCCATCCCTGCTTAGCCATTTTGCACTTCCTGTCAATCTCATTTTTGAGACGTTTGTATTCCATTTGCCTGCTTCATTTACTGCAATTTTATATTTTCTCCTTTCATCAATTAAATTCAATATTTCTTCTGTTACCCAAGGATTTCTATTAGCCCTCGTCTTTTTACCTACTTGATCGTCTGCTGCCTTCACTACTTCATCCCTCAAAGCTACCCATTCTTCTTCTACTGTATTTCTTTCCCCCATTCCTGTCAATTGTTCCCTTATGCTCTCCCTGAAACTCTCTACAACCTCTGGTTCTTTCAGTTTATCCAGGTCCCATCTCCTTAAATTCCCACCTTTTTGCAGTTTCTTCAGTTTTAATCTACAGTTCAAAACCAATAGATTGTGGTCAGAGTCCACATCTGCCCCTGGAAATGTCTTACAATTTAAAACCTGGTTCCTAAATCTCTGTCTTACCATTATATAATCTATCTGATACCTTTTAGTATCTCCAGGATTCTTCCATGTATACAACCTTCTTTTATGATTCTTGAACCAAGTGTTAGCTATGATTAAATTATGCTCTGTGCTAAATTCTACCAGACGGCTTCCTCTTTCATTTCTCTCCCCCAATCCATATTCACCCACTATGTTGCCTTCTCTCCCTTTTCCTATTCTCAAATTCCAGTCACCCATGACTATTAAATTTTCGTCTCCCTTCACTACCTGAATAATTTCTTTTATCTCATCAAACATTTCATCGATTTCTTCATCATCTGCAGAGCTAGTTGGCATAGAAACTTGTACTACTGTAGTAGGCATGGGCTTCGTGTCTATCTTGGCCACAATAATGCGTTCACTATGCTGTTTGTAGCAGCTTACCCGTACTCCTATTTTTTTTATTCATTATCAAACCTACTCCTGCATTACCCCTATTTGATTTTGTATTTATAACCCTGTATTCACCTGACCAAAAGTCTTGTTACTCCTGCCACCGAACTTCACTAATTCCCGCTATAACTAACTTCAACCTATCCATTTCCCTTTTTAAATTTTCTAACCTACCTGCCCGATTAAGGGATCTGACATTCCACGCTCCGATCCGTAGAACGCCAGTTTTCTTTCTCCTGATAACGACGTCTTCTCGAGTAGTCCCCGCCCGGAGATCCGAATGAGGGACTATTTTACCTCCGTAATATTTTACCCAAGAGGACGCTATCATCATTTAACCATACAGTAAAGCTGCATGCCCTCCGGAAAAATTACGGCTGTAGTTTCCCCTTGCTTTCAGCCGTTCGCAGTACCAGCACAGCAAGGCCGTTTTGGTTAGTGTTGAAAGCCCAGATCAGTCAATCATCCAGACTGTTGCCCCTGCAACTACTGAAAAGGCTGCTGCCCCTCTTCAGGAACCACACGTTTGTCTGGCCTCTCAACAGATACCCCTCCGTTGTGGTTGCACCTACGGTACGGCCATCTGTATCGCTGAGGCACGCAAGCCTCCCCACCAACGGCAAGGTCCATGGTTCATGGGGGTACGCCTTAAAACATGTTAATCTTAAATATAATGGAGTAATGTCGACCTTATTGATATTCTGCTCTAACAGCTTGTACACGAATATGAAAACCGTGTCATCTGTCAACAAAGTGGATAGCAATATAAGTAGGACAAATTTCGTTGGAGGCTGGAACAGAAAATACTTGTTTTGCTTGAGAATGAATTGAACTAAGTCGGAAAATACCAAAAAGCGTATATTTCAAACATTTCCCCTGCAGATGAGGCATAATCTGTAGCAAACAGAAGTTTTCAAGCATTTTGTACTACCCAAGGGACTCACGATTTTGATAGCGTGGTGTTTCAAACAGTATAATACTCATCATCTATAATACTCATCATCTTCTGGCAAAGCGTCGAGATTTTGCGGATGTCCCTAGATAGCATGTATATCGGTGGGGTGGCCACTCGCTGCAACTGGCTATGGGCGCCAGGTGGGCGGAGAAGGGATGATGGGTGTAACGATAAGGTGGGGGTAGGCCGCAGGCTGCGCTCGTCTCTCTGCGTGGCGTGCTGGCCACTGCTTGACGAGCACTCTGCGTATAGACGTTAATGTAGGATTCGAGGTCGAACATTTTTTTCGTAAACTTCTCCATTAATTTCGACAGTGAATTCTGTTTGCGGGTCTGCTGATAAAGTATTTGTTTTGGAAAAGGAATTCCTAGAGCTACTATTTGTTTTTATTTTATTTTTTTACTTACATTTCATTTTTTCCACTTGACTGTATACATGAAAGACCGCTTGATAGTGGCGCAACCCACACTAATCGCGGAAAATAATGAAATGTAAATAAATAAAATAAAAATAATGCGTAACTTTAGATCAAAGCAAATAGCTGAAACCGTTCGTCCCTATTGACAAGCTAATATAATACCTTCCCAACTGCCGCTCGGCTTAGCAGCTTGGTGTTCTCAAAATCAAACGTACGTTCTTCAATTAGGCTGTGTTCTGACGCTGCTCATTTTTCTGTGTGCCCGAGACGTACACACGTTCTGATTTTAGTTACACAAATATGGATAGAAAACGCTGGAAAAATACATATTAATACATATAAGCTATCTGAGAAATGAAAACTAGCAAAATACTGTAAATGTAATATGCAATGAGAGAAACACTACTATCTACTATACGACTGCTGGGATGTTCAGATGATTTGAACCTAATGAGTAGAACATTTAGAGATCTACAAAGTGCCTTCTCAGCTCTAAAACTGAGGACAGAGAAGATGGGCATGAAAATTAATGAAGGAAAGACCAAGTATACAATGGTACAAATCAACCTTTACAGCCCACAATAACCCTTGAAGGAACGACTCTCGAGGGAGTGGAATGCTTCACTTACTTGGGCGCAAAGACAGAAGCAAATGGCAGCACTTGGACTGAAATTATGGCTTGCATAAGTGCTTCTAATCGATGTTATTTTGGAATGCTGCGACATTTTGAATCTAAGCTCATATCACGAGAGACTAAGTGCCGATTCTATAAAACGCTGATACGCCCAGTAATTACGTATGGTTCAGAAACATGGACGATTACAAAGCAGGGTGAACGTGGACTGAGATCACACGAAAGAAGTATACTGAGGAGAATCTTTGGACCTGTGTATGAAAATGGGATTTGGAGAAGGCGAAGGAATGAGGAACTCTATGACTGCTATAAGGAGGATGATGTGATAAAGTTCATAAAGTTGTGTAGATTGATATGGGCCGGACATGTAATACGACTCGATGAGACAGATCCTGCAAGGACATCCTGCTGCAGTGAACCTGGAGGAAGAAGAGCAAGAGGACGACCGAGGTTGTGATGAATTGATGAGGTTGGAGAAGACGCTGCAAGAGTTGGTTGTCATTACCGGAGGTCTACAGCGAAGTCCACAGAAGAATGGCCAAAAATTATCGAAGAGGCCAAGTCCCATCCTGGATGTAGTGCCAATGGAAGAAGAAGAATGGCCGCGCGGGATTAGCCGAGCGGTCTACGGCGCTGCAGTCATGGACTGTGCGGCTGGTCCCGGCGTAGGTTCAAGTCCTCCCTCGGGCATGGGTGTGTGTGTGTGTTTGTCCTTAGGATATTTTAGGTTGAATAGTGTGTACGCTTAGGGACTGATGACCTTAGCAGTTAAGTGCCATAAGATTTCACACACATTTTTGAAGAAAAATGACGGAGACATATGAAGAAAGCAATGACAAAAGTATCCAAAGTTTTCGGGACCCTGTAGTCAACCAACATTTCTTGAAATAAATCTTCAAGAGGACGACACGTTGAAGACTCAACTGTAATTAATTTAGAGTCGTTTTCATAATTCTTTTGAATGATAGTTCTTACTGTTGGTAAAGCATCTTCAGGTGTTAACTAACAAAATATTGATGCAGTTACATAGAGTTTATCGAGATGTAATTCATGTAAGTGCAACTGACAACTGTAAACGATATTCACATAATATAATGTACGTATTCATTCAGAACGTGTAAAAGCTATACTTGCACAAAAACTAATGAGAAACAACAATTGTGAATTAGTCGTACTGTGGACGGTACACATTCCCTGCAACACTGGATAAGAAGAGACCTCCGTTTCTGCGTCAGTTCTTGCATGAGAGATTTATGGTGGTATGGTGATAGTTGCCCTAGTCTTTGCCAACGTTATTAGCAGCAGTGCAGTTTTATTGAGGTGGAAAGAAAGAGAAAGGACCGGGACTATTTCTTTCTTACACAGTGATCCCACAATTCGTTTTATATAAAGAAATATTTTTATGGTGGTATGGTGATAGTTGCCCTAGTCTTTGCCAACGTTATTAGCAGCAGTGCAGTTTTCTTGAGGTGGAAAGAAAGAGAAAGGACCGGGACTATTTCTTTCTTACACAGTGATCCCACAATTCGTTTTATATAAAGAAATATTTTCATCAGTTAGGATGGTGATGTGATATTTGTTGCGTTACTATTTATACATCATTCGGAAGCCAGTGGGGTAAACGTGTATGTGAATGACAACGCCATTATGATAAATGCAGCGCCACTAGCAACCGCGAACATTGCTACAGTGATTTCCACTCCGCATTTGCGGAAGACTGAGTTGTCGTTGTGTACTGAACCAACTTTAGAGAATTAAGTTTCTATAAGTGGCAGTCAAATGTAAATGAGGCAGATAAGAAAGTGTAAGTAAACTGTTTATTATTTCAAATACACTCCTGGAAATGGAAAAAAGAACACATTGACACCGGTGTGTCAGACCCACCATACTTGCTCCGGA
The DNA here is from genome assembly GCF_023898315.1 of Schistocerca nitens. Classification (NCBI taxonomy): domain Eukaryota; kingdom Metazoa; phylum Arthropoda; class Insecta; order Orthoptera; family Acrididae; genus Schistocerca; species Schistocerca nitens. The sequence continues at coordinate 916,241,636 of NC_064616.1, forward strand.
CACTGCGAGAGGGCTGTACAAGCAATGATCACACGCACGGCACAGCGGACACACCAGGAACCACGGTGTTGGCCGTCGAATGGCGCTAGCTGCGCAGCATTTGTGCACCGCCGCCGTCAGTGTCAGCCAGTTTGCTGTGGCATACGGAGCTCCATCGCGGTCTGTAACACTGGTAGCATGCTGCGACAGCGTGGACGTGAACCGTATGTGCAGTTGACGGACTTTGAGCGAGGGCGTATAGTGGGCATCCGGGAGGCCGGGTGGACGTACCGCCGAATTGCTCAACACGTGGGGCGTGAGGTCTCCACAGTACATCGATGTTGTCGCCAGTGGTCGGCGGAAGGTGCACGTGCCCGTCGACCTGGGACCGGACCGCAGCGACGCACGGATGCACGCCAAGACCGTAGGATCCTACGCAGTGCCGTAGGGGACCGCACCGCCACTTCCCAGCAAATTAGGGGCACTGTTGCTCCTGGGGTATCGGCGAGGACCATTCGCAACCGTCTCCATGAAGCTGGGCTACGGTCCCGCACACCGTTAGGCCGTCTTCCGCTCACGCCCCAACATCGTGCAGCCCGCCTCCAATGGTGTCGCGACAGGCGTGAATGGAGGGACGAATGGAGACGTGTCGTCTTCAGCGATGAGAGTCGCTTCTGCCTTGGTGCCAATGATGGTCGTATGCGTGTTTGGCGCCGTGCAGGTGAGCGCCCCAATCAGGACTGCATACGACCGAGGCACACAGGGCCAACACCCGGCATCATGGTGTGGGGAGCGATCTCCTACACTGGCCGTACACCACTGGTGATCGTCGAGGGGACACTGAATAGTGCACGGTACATCCAAACCGTCATCGAACCCATCGTTCTACCATTCCTAGACCGGCAAGGGAACTTGCTGTTCCAACAGGACAATGCACGTCCGCATGTATCCCGTGCCACCCAACGTGCTCTAGAAGGTGTGAGTCAACTACCCTGGCCAGCAAGATCTCCGGATCTGTCCCCCATTGAGCATGTTTGGGACTGGATGAAGCGTCGTCTCACGCGGTCTGCACGTCCGGCACGAACGCTGGTCCAACTGAGGCGCCAGGTGGAAATGGCATGGCAAGCCGTTCCACAGGACTACATCCAGCATCTCTACGATCGTCTCCATGGGAGAATAGCAGCCTGCATTGCTGCGAAAGGTGGATATACACTGTACTAGTGCCGACATTGTGCATGCTCTGTTGCCTGTGTCTATGTGCCTGTGGTTCTGTCAGTGTGATCATGTGATGTATCTGACCCCAGGAATGTGTCAATAAAGTTTCCCCTTCCTGGGACAATGAATTCACGGTGTTCTTATTTCAATTTCCAGGAGTGTGTAATCACCACAGATGTTAATACATTTATCCCACTGTGAGACAAGACGGTCAGTGCCATCGCATCTCTTCGTACGAAGCAAATCGATAGCCACAAGGGTCTTTCTTCAGGGGTCCAAAACTATGGAAATCGCATTGGAAGAGATAGGGGCTGTGCGGAGGATGTGTAAGGGCTTCTCAGCGAAACTTTTACTGCGTAGTTGAAACAACCTTGGTAACATGTGGCGGGCAGTATCTCGCAAAATAATGATGACATATATCAACATCTCTGGGCTTTTGGACTTGATGGCGTGCTTCAATTTTTGCAAAATGTCCACGTGCCACTGTGAGTTAATTGTGGCGCCTTGTTCCAGAAAGTCAGTGAGCTATGGGACCTTGTAGTCAAAGAAAAAGGTTATCACTACTTTCTCTGAGCTGGAGTGCCTGTTGCTTCGCCTACGCTGAAGAACTTTCGTTGGAAAGCCCTTACACATTCTCCATACAGTCCCAGTCTCTCCCCACGTTATTTCCAACTTTCTGGAACCGTGAAGAAAGACATCCGTGGGCGTACCTTCGACGGAAGAGGGGCACGCCTGGATACAATCATGGTTCCGTAGGCAGTCGCAAACATTTTTCCATTGTGGCATTGACCATCTTGTCTCACAGTGGGATAAATGTATTAACAGTTTTGGCGATTAATTTGGATATAATATACAGTTTACTTAGTTTTTTCCTTCTGTCTCGTTTTCGGTTGATTGCCCATTGCATACCGAAAAATCGTAAGTATTATCGTTAAGGGCACAACCATATACGAGTACCACACAGTCATCATTATCATTATCATCAGCTATTTGATAACTCTTCCTGGATACAGAACTCGTACAGATGTTCCCAAGCATTACGTTATTCTGCGATACACATCTATAATGCTCCTTAGGTATTATCATTTTATTTAGAATACGTTTGTCGCCTGTCTTTTCTTATCTCTTGTAAACAGCAAAGAAGCCAGTCATCTTTCGGCCAGTCTCCTAGCTTAACGTGCTGCCCAACAATAATGCCTTCATAACGTCTAACACGGAAACCACTTTTCTAAGCAGTTCGTTTCTTTTCCTGTTCCTTCTAATATCTACAACATGAATCTCTCCATTTATTCTTGAGCAACCCTTGCTTTTCTATGGTTTTCGCTTTAAAAATCAATGTCTCAGTGATACAAGTCAAAACTGGTAGTACACATCGATGGTAAACACTCGGTTTCGGACACATAGGTGCATTCGTTTTGGAATCTGTTTTATGAGAAAAACTAAACAGGCTCTTAAGATGGGCAGACATCACATACTAGTATTGTTAGCAGTTGTTTCTGTTACCAAGCACCATCTTCTCACATCCTCCCGAATTTTTTAATTTACTTCAACATACACTGTCGTGGTCCTGCTTTCATTTGACGGAAACTCGCGCCTTCTCTTTAATTATTACTTTGTTCGATTTGAGATTTCCTTTTGCCTTCTTCATATCTGCATAATCTTCTGCTGTTTACATAAATACCTCTGCTAAATAATTGACACCTTCGTTTTTATCTAAATAACTTTTTTTCACAAGACAATGAACTTCTTACCGAACTTAACTAGATTCACATCTTTACACTTCAATGAAATCTCAAAATTTACACTTTCGACATCCTGCCCAATGAGATTATTTCTTTCTCGTTTGGTGATTATTTTTACTTTGCATCTTACGTAGCAATGATCACTTGCAAATTCTAAATAGTGATATGACTGTCACATTCTAAACCAACACCTTCAGTATATTAAAAGAAAGAAAGAATAATTAATTTCATTTTTAGTTTTACTTTCTCCTTGTCTAGTACATTTCCAATTTCTTATATTGTGGAAGAAGATGTTTAAGATAAACATGATGTTCTTCTTACCTTCTCTGTCATATTATACACACATTTAAAAGAAGAAACAAAAAACAGTAAAAATAGAAAATGCAGTAACAAATTCTACATAGGATACCCCCGGGGACATACAATGAATATCGTGGACGAACTAGAAATTTACACCATTCAGACGTGTAGCCAAACGAAACTGTAAATGAACAAACAGAACAGAAGTATAACAAAATCTAGAAAACTTGTTTGAAATCCTAAAAGGAAAAGAATGAATTTCCAACATTTCACGACACATGAAAGACAATACAATACTCTACACAAATATATTTGTACGACAAACGAAAAATTAGGTATCCTATCTTTCTAATGTACTTATTATTGCTGATTTTCCATGAATAAAATTCGTTGTAAACGTATAAGCATCACTGGAGAAAACTGTCAGACATAAAAAGTGCTATATAAATTATATTATAAACGTGACCAATAACACTGAATGATACTCAAAAGACACTATAAGATGCAGTATGTAACGTACGTCATAACATCTAAGACGAAAAACAAGTAACTACGAACAGATGCGTAAGCCATGTATATTATTCTATAGGTGTAAACAGTACAATTTTACTGTACGTCTTTACGAAAAATTTACCATCATTGCATAATTACTTGAAAATGGCAAAAATGCGGAAATGAGGTCGTCGTGATAGGCATATAACGAATTAAAGAAGTGTCAATAAAAAAGCAGCAAAAACTTGGAAGAATTTATATAATATTTCGTTCTTAGACCTAACACGTGCTGCAGGCCATCAGAAAGGAAAATTTTTAGTTTTATCAAACTTGGTCATTACATTTCCTATTACGAACTCTCAGTGGGATTTTCTGCGATACATCATTTTCTGTATCACTTCTTAGGGATCTCCACTTTCCTCATCAGAATTTGAGAATTTCAATGTTCAGGCTCAAATTTTTTTCGAAAGAATCTCATGTATTTATTTCTACAATAATTTTCACCTGTGTTTAGAAATATCTTCAATATCTGTAACAGCTGATAATTTTACATTTGGATCGTCTAAATACAACTGAATGAAACACAATGTTTGTGCCATACGCGTTTCGCCTTTATTCTTTGCAAGTCATCTCCAGTGGCCTGAAACATGTACATATTTCTGTTATACTATTTAGTTGTGACGAAAATGTTTTGTGAAACTGAGCGCAGTGGCGCTGATATTTCTGCGGCATTTCAGTAGACAGTCGATTTTGATAAATGTATAGTTTTATTTGGCATTTAATTAATATGCCGCAATTCATAATTTATGTTAGATATTAGTTTCTTTAAATTTAAAGCATGCTGCAGCAACACCACTACAAATAATTACATTATTGATCTGGCGCTTAGGATATTTATGTTATTGTATTATGAATTTGTGTCTTGTAAATTTGGGTGCTACTTCATAACATATGTGGCACGCCAACATGTTATGAAGTGGAGGTGTGTAAGTTAACGAGCATTGTGCTCTCATTTATGTATATGGCCGGAAGAGTCAGCCTTCAGGAATTGTGACACGAACCCTGTCGTCCAGGACCGGATGCGACGAAGGACGCAGATACACCACGAGATGGAGAAACTCACGGGCATCTATTGTCTAATGTGACCTAAGCGCTGTAGTGTGCGAGTGAGACAGACGAAAACCTACATCATAGGGAAACCCAGTAGAAGCCTTTTGTGGCCAAGGAGACGTAGTAGTGTTAAATATGGCGGACCTAAGATCGGCCATAAAGGGAAACATTTATGAAAACTATTTAATTCTGTAGAAATGCAGGGAATCAAGACACAGTAACAGAACTCTAACTTTTCACGTAATTAACGAGGTATTTCGCGATGAGACTGCGAATGATCGAAGTGTGTCAAACGGATATGCTCTCGAGTGTAATAATAATTCTAAATACGACCACTTTCGCTATTAGTTTGCTTTCAGCATAAACATTATTCTAACCAAATCGCAACTGTGTGGACTACATGATTTATGGATCGTTAATTTAGTTCCTTATATTATTATTACTGTTATTATATGTTAAATTTTGTACTTCGCAAGCTTGCCATCACCAGAAAATTTAACCAAAGGGTCACAAGTGTCTAATTTAGGGCGTATAATGCGACACGTGCAGTTCAACCCCTAGACGAGTTTGAGCCAACACATTTCGACGACGAGGAACCTCATATGAACCCGAACATCTTTGGGATGTTAGCTTGCAACCATCTACTTATTTTCTGTATGGTGCTGTCATTGTGTATGACAATCCAACACACACACACACACACACACACACACACACACACACACACACACACGCACACACATACACACACAAACAGATCACAGTTATCTCGAAATTACACTGAACAGTTGGCAATAACATTCGACAGTAGCAAACACCAACCAAAACATAGCATCAAAAGAAGTGTTCTGTTTCTATTGCTGTGAAGTCTGAAAAACAATATTTTAAATGGCAGCCATAAGCAGAAGAACAGTGTTAAAAACAGAACAAAAAACACATCATGTAGAACAACATCCACGGCACCTGTAAGTAGAAATTTAAATTATTACTACATCACAGAAAAGCAGACCACCAGAACTGTTCATAACCTCTATATACGAGCACATCGTTCCAAAATGTTAACTGAATAGTATAAACAAAATATGTACATATTCCAGGCCACTGAAGATGCCCTGCAAAGAATAAAGGCGAAACGCTTATGACATGAAAATTGTGTTTGATTCTGTTGTATTTACACGGTCCAAAAGCAAAAATTATCAACATACGCAACGGAGGAGGACAGGACTACGGAAGTTGAAGATATCTGTAATACCGTTTTAATGTTTTATTTTTAGGAAAGTCTAGAATTGTATTTATTCCCTCTTCTGTTTTTATGTCATAAAATACATATCCTGCTTTTAATTCTATTTGGTCTTCGTTCTTTCGCTGTACATTTAGTAAAGTTATTGTGTCATGGTTCTGCAAGATTCGCAGGAGAGCTTCTGTAAAGTTTGGAAGGTAGGAGGCGAGGTACTGGCGGAAGTAAAGCTGTGAGGACGGGGCGTGAGTCTTGCTTGGGTAGCTCAGTTGGTAGGGCACTTGCCCGCGAAAGGCAAAGGTCCCGAGTTCGAGTCTCGGTCCGGCACACAGTTTTAATCTGCCAGGAAGTTTCAATACATAGATGTATTTGTAAGATTTTGTATTCAGTTATTATAGTATTTTATTTAAAGCCTAGCGGACGCTACTTTCCGAATTGCATTCCTATTGTAAGAGGCAATCGTTCCCTATATTTGTTAAGGTATTTTATTCTGTGCCTGCCCAATTAACGGGTATAGCTCGTATTTATTTATTTGTTTGGTAGTTCACGAGAAGCGCGTGCATCTTTCCTCCTTCAGTTTTTTCTCAATGTTGCCGAAGACGTTTGTTTCATTTGGCGAAGTAAATTAATTACGGTCATAGCAGAAGCATTGAGGGCTGAGTCAGGCTACTGGCGTGCGACCGGCGCTTATTAATGCAAGCGCAAATTGCGCGGACGTGTCGGATGCGGATGCCCGCGGCAGCGGGAGCGGGGTTTAGTGTATTGTGTCTCAAGAACAAGGCCATCCAGACTATTTGGTATTCAAAGATACTGCATCTGGCCGCATTAACAGGCCAGGCCGCCATTGATTTAGGGGCGAAGCACAGCTGTTGTTTCGCCCCCCGCCGTTCTCGCCACTGGCAGCCTCTCAGCTCTGCGACCATCGTCTGACGGAAACACGCTGCACGCAGTGAAGATCCTCGAAAGACAGGACAGTTCTGGAGTTCGTCGCACTTTCCATAAGATGATACTGTCCTCAATTATCTATGATCCATGAAATGTATTTGCAGTTGCGAATATGGACAACCATCAAGTACATAATGGAATGACGACAATGAAAATTTGTGCCTGATAGGGACTCGAACTCGGATTGCTCGCTCATCCTGAACGCCGTCTTAGTATTAGACTATCCGAGCACATTTCGCGGCCACGCGGGATTAGCCGAGCGGTCTGAGGCGCTGCAGTCATGGACTGTGCGGCTGGTCCAGGCGGAGGTTCGAGTCCTCCGTGGGGCATGGGTGTGTGTCTTTGTCCTTAGGATAATTTAGGTTAAGTAGTGTGTAAGCTTAGGGACTGACGACCTTAGCAGTTAAGTCCCATAAGACCTCACACACATTTGAACATTTGAACACATTTCGCGACCACATACAAACTTTCATATGTCGTCAACAACGCGTCTACAATCTGCACTCGTACGTACATTAGGTATATTCTCGTACAGCAGAGACATTTTAACTGAAAGTCACTTGCCCGGTGTCAGCGGAAGAATACAATATCCCTGTGGCTATGTTGTTCAGAAGAATGATGCACTGTTTCTTTGGAAATGCATGCATCTCCGAAGGAAGTGGCACTGCGGTGAATACAGCCATTATGAAATACATGAAATGTATTCGCAGTTGTGAATATGTACAAATTTTCATTGTTGTCATTCCATTATGCAGCTGATTGTTGTGCATATTTGCAACTGCAAATACATTTCACGTATTGTATAACGTTTGTAGTCGCCACAGTGCTTGTTGCTTCCGACAGGAAAGCATGTCCGAAGAAACACTGTACCGCAGCTCTGAACAACGCAGGCACTGCAGTGTTGTATTTATCCACCGACACCGTGGAAGCGATTTTCAGTTAAAATGTGTCCCCTGTACGGGTGTATACATAACAGGTTGTAGATACATGTTTGACAACTTTTGGAAGTTTGGTTCTGGCCGTGAAGCATGCTGCGATAGCCTAATGGTACGGCGACCACCCGCGATAAGCGGGAAATCCGGGTTCGAGTGCCGTTACGGCACAAATGTTCATTGTCGTAGTTCCATTATGCAGCTGATGGTTGTCCATATTCGCTATAGTCTTCATATAGATAAAAGCATTGTATGGGAAAAGGATTTTGGAACATACAAGGATATCAGTTGTAAACAGTAAAGAGTCTATAACAATCGTTTGATTCGAAATTACGGATACAGTTGTCGATTTCGTTCACTTACTGCACTTTGCATCTAGTAGGAAGTTCTGAATCCATTCACAAATCCGACCCGAAGCTCGTATTTTTGCTCACTAAATGATCTAGTGCGATCAAACCAGTCGTACACTGAATGGTGTGCAGGTCTACACGGAAAAAGGTTGTCATTCCTAGTCGCACTTCCTACCCCTGATACTAGAGCCTCTATTTGGCGATAATACAAAATGAGTTGCCCTTATTTGAACTTCTTCTCTATGTCCTCCATCAGTCCTATCTGGTCAGAATCCCATACCATGCAACAACTCTCTAGAAAAGGACGAAGAAGCATGGTACTGGCCATCACTTTTAGCAGATTTGTTGCGTCTCCTAAGTGGTGTGGCAATAAATGCAATCTTTGGCTCGCACTTCCACATGACCTAACCATTGTTGTACACAATAATCACGATATTTCGACGCTTTTCTGTGTGTGTACAGATGTTATTTAGGATATGAAACACATTAAGCAATGCATAATCATTACTAACTTAAATAACAGAAGTTATTTTACAATGCTCCATTGACCAAATCCGTATCTAATTGTTTAATATGTCATAATACGTAATAATCTGCGTCTGGTTCAATTGTTGTGAGATGTTCCCGTCAGGTATGGAGGCAAAAAATTCAGGGCTGGAGGTGCTCAGGAGATAAGGGAGCTGAGACAGGCCTGGTGCTGGTGCGGTCTGGGCGCCGCAAACTTGTGGCAGCGTCCGTAGTGACTGGAGCACTGCAGAGGACTATCAAGCTATGCAGCATGCATTGCCTCACGCGAGACCGAGTCCGCCATCTGCAGTAAGTTTGTCGACATAAAACAGAGATAATTGAATAGACCTCTGACATAATGCTAGTCACTCATTTGTTTACAAAATGAGCCCTGTACCTCCACAGTGTAGTTGCTCTATATCACAACCGTCCTCTGCTTAAAAAATGAACCCGACACATATACACTGTAAATGTTACGTCGCAAGAGTGTCCCTCATTTATAAAATGAACCAACACCAGTGTAATTGTAATGTAGCAAGAGTGTACTCCGTTTATAAAAAAAACCCAACCCATTCACAGTGTATCTCTTAGGTAGAAAGAATGTACCTTGTTTAAATAAAATTTCTCACACATACAAGTGGACTCGATAAACCATCTTGTTTATCCTTGTCCAAAAAAGCGGTCTGTAATAATAATAAATCATACTGGAAATCCAAGTGTGCTAGATATACTCTCTCTATTAAATATTGCTTCGCACATGCCCTTAAAAGATGTGATGGGCCACGTTGCTCCAAAGCGTTCCTAAACGTTTAAATAAATAGACCACACAATATCAACCTGTCTCCCTTGGAATTCCTGGTGTTTTTACGTTGGAATGACGTCATAGTGGCGCACTTGTACAGCAAATCACAGGGGCAGCCTTCTTGGGCAGCCATCATGGCATGTGACGTCATTGTTGACGCCATATTAAACCGCCAACTTGGCCTTCCTCCGTAATAAATTATCCCAGATCCTATCTGGGTAACGCTTTTACCTTCCGCTATCTGGCAACCACGCAGGCTGTGCCAAAGTCCCCAACCAATAAGATAACTGCCCTTGAATTTCCCATCAACAGAGCAAGTAGCCTAGAAGAGTGGTGGAAGGGGCAGAGGGAAGGGGGGTTATAAATCATTGATAAATTTTGGGGAAAAACTAGCAACAATGCAGACTGTGCTGAAACCAGTAAAACCTCCATACACCTCCCCCCCCCCCCTCCCCAGCTGTCGTCACACATTCCATAAGTTTCATAAGATGATACTGCTACCCCTCCCCGACCCCTCCACTCCTCCCACATTTGATTCGCACAGTGGTCATTTTTTCTTTTACTTATGACTCGACTGATCACACCATCTTGTTAGTTCTGGTTTGGATGGATGATAAAAACAACCAACTTACGAGTATTGCAACATATCTTAAGAAATACATTTTCTATACTAAACGTCAGAGAAGAAATGTCTTGTGTGTAAAGCAAGATGTTGTGTTACCCCCACTCTTTCTCAATATGGTACTTGATCATATTATATAAATATGGCACAAAGAAATGCCTAAATAATTAGCTAAATGAGAACAAAAAAAACGAATAAGTATCAAATTCTTTGCATCTGGTGGCGAACTAGTAGTAATTAACGTGACCACCGCTGATTGCAGAAACGACCTACATAAACTTGATGACATCGTTATCAAATCGGTCTCCCCGCCTCTTAAGTTAAGTGCAGTACATGAATTCCAAGCATGCAGATCTGAGTTCCCTCACTATGAGATGCGGCAGCTTCACGCAGGTTAAGCATTTCAAGTACTTATGCGAAAATATTCGGAACACCAGCAATCACAGAGTGGTCAATAAAAACCGCCCAGAAAAACTGTGTAAAGCACACACAAGCAGCTAGAACATATACAACAAGAAATCCTTTACCTCCAAATCAAAATTTCACCACTATGATACAGTCAGTGTCAATGCCATCGAGAAAATGGAACGACACATATGCATTCTACACATACAGGAAAACATTTCGACCCAAGTATCAAAATAGAATTCGGATGCACACAAAGCAAACTACGTATAGATAAAGAATCCACTCACAAGATCACACACAAACGACAGACGGAATGGAGACTGAATTTCAAAAACGCATGGACACAAAAAAAGAGAGACAAATAGGAAGACGAGGGATTCAGAACAAAAAGACTAAAGATGAGCAATGGTCATGTGTAATCTTTAAAGGTCGAAACGAAATAATGATAATAGTAACACTTAAGAAGAGGGCTTCACAACCACAAAATGTTCCAATTCTGAAATTTAAACTAAAATAAGCAAAAGCATTAAAACATAACAACATGCATGCAAAACGTACGTGTAACAGAAGATATGCCGAGTGAAATGATTGAAGAGGAATATGAGGTGACGGTACTCATGACTCCAGAGAGTACCGCACCACAATGGATAAGCCGCGCTCGCAACATTCGTAGCACAGCAGCTGTATGGGCTGGCAGGACGAAATACATCGACGTCCGCCGAGGACCACAGTTGCCAACCCATGGACATAACGAGTGCAAATAGCGATTGGTCAACGCCTCGTTGAATTGCGGAGCACTGAGCTACGGCTGACAGCTCTCAGTGCGCCGAGTCGTGCACTGCCTCCAGTTACCGCCGAGTCTACCAGCTGCAGTGATCGACCGTCGTCTTCGAGGCTTAGACATCGTCGGCCAGCTCTGGACTCTTTATAGGCATCACTCAGAGGCACAGTGAAAGGTGTTTAATGTTTTAGAGAACTTGTAATAATTTAAAGCGTCTAATTATTCTGGACACTTCACAAGAAGAAGCATCATTTAAGTTGAGCATTTCTTCATATTTAATAAATATCATTTTATTACTAATTTTTTGGAATGTTTCTCACTAAAGATAACCAACACCGTCCTCCTGCATTTCCAGTGACAGAGTAGTCTGTAAGGTCTACAACAGTATCAGTGGCACTGGGCAGAAAGCAGAAGCGCTGTGTAGGATTCATCGGAAAAGAACGGCGCTCCAAATCAGTTGTGATACAAATAAACGGTTTAAGTTCCAAGCAAACACAACTACATTATGACCAAAACTACTTCCATTTCACGGGGCGACATTGAGCAGGCCCCTTCTGTACAAGGCATCAAATCAGTTGAATTTCGCATGTTTCTGAAAATTTATCTACCTGGATGCTGTAGTTCCCGAGTAGCTACATTCACCACGAAGCTTCAAAACGTTTCACGCAGCACCGTATTCTGCAAGGTAAGGTTGGGGGTTTAACGTCACGTAGACAACGAGATCATTCGAGACGTAGTGCTACATCAGGCAGTAAGTTATAAACCACGTGGCATCATTTTGAAGTTCTGATGGGCAACATTGCCCAACTGCGTACCGCAATGTTAATACGAGGAACTAATAGTAGCATTTGGCCCTGAGCATGTGGCTTATCCTACCTAAATGCCTGACTTGTTTAACCTTGATTTTCAACTCATTTTGCTTCGCAAATCATTCCTTACTAGCTAACGAAATAAAACGAACTTCAGTGAGCTAGTCTCAGCAAAAGAAGCATATTATACAAGTTGAGATGTGTACCGTTTTACCTCAAACAACTTGTGAGCCGTTAAAGATATTTGTAATCTATTTTCATCTTGACGAAGTGACCAGGGGCTCATGAAACAAACAGTAATGCTTTCTCGCACTTTCATTAATAACCAGGATACAGGCATGAATCGTTTTTTTAATTAGAAGTATGCTATTTTTTTGTTGACAGCACAACAGATCTCGATGAAACAAATTACTGGCGTAACCTTTTAGCTGTTGTTGTTGTTGTTTTGTCTTCAATCCGAAGACTGGTTTGATGGACCTCTCCGTACTACTTTATCCTGTGCAAACGTTTTAAACCCCTAATAACTATTGGAATCTGCATCCTTCTTAGAAATTGGAAATTTGTGGTAAGTTCCTATGAGACCAAGCTGCTGAGGTCATCGGTCTCTAGGCTTACACACAACTTAATCTAACTTAAACTAACTTACGTCAAGAACAACACACACACCCATGCCCAAAGTAGGACTCGAACCTCCGACATGGGGAGCCGCGTTCTCTATAATTCCCCCCCCCCCCCCCACACACACACAAACACTTCCCTCCAATACTAAATTGGTTATCTCCTGACGTCTCAAATTGTATCCTATAAGTCGACCCCTCCTTCTAGTCAGGTTGTGCCACAAATTTCTTTCCTCTCCAGTTATGTTCAGCATCTCCTCATTAGTTATGTGATACACCCACATAATATTCAGCATTATTCTGTAAATCCTACTGAAGATCTCACAAAAAATCACGGCAAACATGTCACTGAACACAGGGTTTTATCGCTGTTGTTGGGCCTTTGAATGGCGCACCACCCGGAAGTTTACACGACTCTCAAAGAAACTTCCTCGGCTGAGGCAATAGGTACGTGTTGCTTACCCTACTCTCGACGGAAGCCTGTGTTGCCGATACAAGAGATACATCACCAATATTGTGTATTGCTCTTCGGAGGTAGTAAATGAAGTGCAGTGGAACCACTGTCTACGTAGATCAGGTTTGTTATGAGGAATGCTGTAATTTTTTACAGTGTGTTGCTTGAAAGGCATCAAGATAAGCGAATCGATGGTAATGCATAAACCGTTTTTAGCAGTATAATACACTACTGGACATTAAAATTGCTACACCACGAAGATGACGTGCTACAGACGCGAAATTTAACGGACAGGAAGAAGAGGCTGTGATATGCAAATGATTAGCTTTTCAGAGCATTCACACAAGGTTGGCGCCTGTGGCGACACTTACAACGTACTGACATGAGGATAGTTTCCAACCGATTTCTCATACCCAAACAGCAGTTGACCGGCGTTGCCTCGTGAAACGTTGTTGTGATGCCTCGTGTAAGGAGGAGAAATGCGTACCATCACGTTTCCGACTTTGATAAAGGTCGAATTGTAGCTTATCGCGATTGCGGTTTATCGTATCGCGACATTGCTGCTCGCGTTGGTCGAGATCCAATGACTGTTATCAGAATATGGAATCGGTGGGTTCAGGAGGGTAATACGGAACGCCGTGCTGGATCCCAACGGCCTCGTATCACTAGCAGTCGAGATGACAGGCATCTTATCCGCATGGCTGTAACGGATCGTGAAGCCACGTCTCGATCCCTGAGTCAACAGATGGGGACCTTTGCAAGACAACATTCATCTGCACGAACAGTTCGGCGACGTTTGCAGCAGCATGGACTATCACCTCGAAGACCATGGCTGCGGGTACCCTTGACGTTGCATCATAGACAGGAGCGCCTGCGATGGTGTACTCAACCACGAACCTGGGTGCACGAATGGTAAAACGTCATTTTTTCGGATGAATCCAGGTTCTGTTTACAGCATCATGATGGTCGCATCCTTGTTTGGCGACATCGCGGTGAACGTAAATTGGAAGCGTGTATTCGTCATCGCCATACTGGCGTATCACCCGGCGTGATGGTATGGGGTGCCATTGGTTACACGTCTCGATCACCTCTTGTTCGCACTGACGGCACTTTGAACAGTGGACGTTACATTTCAGATGTGTTACGACATGTGGCTCTACCCTTCATTCGATCCCTGCGAAACCCTACATTTCAGCAGGATAATGCACGACCGCATGTTGCAGGTCCTGTACGGGCCTTTCTGGATACAGAAAATGTTCGACTGCTGCCCTGGCCAGCACATTCTCCAGATCCCTCACCAACTGAAAACGTCTGGTCAATGGTGGCCGAGCAACTGACTCGTCGCAATACGCCAGTCACTACTCTTGATGAACTGTGGTATCGTGTTGAAGCTGCATTGGCAGCGGTACCTGTACACGTCATCCAAGCTCTGTTTGACTCAATGCCCAGGCGTATGAAGGCGGTTATTACGGCCAGAGGTGGTTGTTCTGGGTACTGATTTCTCAGGATCTATGCACCCAAATTGTGTGAAAATGTAATCACATGTCAGTTCTAGTATAATATATTTGTCCAATGAATACCCGTTTATCATCTGCATTTCTTCTTGGTGCAGAAATTTTAATGGCCAGTAGTGTACTATTTCATAGTGAAAAATTGGTCTAACTCCTCTTAATTTATGGCGAGTGCCACCAAAATGCGTTAAGAGCAGTAAGATTGTGCGGAACAGATCCCAGATAGACGCTCTGTAACTAGATCTGCCTTTGTCATTACCACCGAAGCTGCAGAAGTATTGGTTCTTGCAGCTCCTGCAATAACTCCGCATGCCAGTTCTCGTGAAATAAAAGGAGAAGTTGGTTGTTCTCCGTATTATTCATATACGTAAATATCACTCATTCCATGTTTCTCCAAATCAAGATTTACAAGAAAGTGATTTTAATCATCATTTTTAATTATGTCATTGGGTTCTGCCGCAATGCATAATTTTGTAGAGAAAGTATTACTTACTGACAACGTCTTATTCACAACCCAGGGGAACGTAAATTTGAGACATACGTACTACTAGTTAACAGAAAACCCACTTGGTTTCGTTAAGTGTTCAACTAACGACAGCACGTGATCGGCCCATATTATGTTTAAAGGGGAAAAGTAAACAGATTCTTTGGTAAATACCTTACCCTTACTAACAAAAAATGTGCCCTTGAGAACTCGTCAAAATATTTGGTTTCAACACTATGGATATCCTCCACGTAATTCTTCAGCTGGGAGTGATACATTGCCGGCCGGGCTGGCCGAACGGTTCTAGGCGCTACAGTCTAGAACAGCGCGACCGCTACGGTCGCAGGTTCGAATCCTGCCTCGGGCATGGATGTGTGTGATGCCCTTAGGTTAGTTAGGTTTCAGTAGTTCTAAGTTCTAGGGGACTGATAACCTAAGAAGCTAAGTCCCATAGTGCTCAGAGCCATTTGAACCATTTTTTAGTGATGCATTATCACCTATTTCTACACCGATTGGCGAAAAAAGGCAGTCCTTTTCAGAGATACACAAGATGATCGCCTCACCTGACACCCTTAGACGTCTTACTATGGAGTAATGCAAATTATGTGGCCTATGAAGAGTTTTCAATGATAGCGAAGAACATGCTGTTTACAAAAACATCACCAAAAGTAACGTGTTGACATATTATGTATCCTTTGTTTTCTTCCACAACTTTGGTTTGAGTTATTTAACGAATTATTTTAATGCACGATTTTTTATCGGTATTCAGGTGTTACAGCAAATTTAAAATACAAAGGAAGAAATAATTTTATTTTCATTTAAAGCAACCAATTTTAACTCGAAAATTCTGATTTTCTGACTAAAAAATATACTTTTGAGAGCATCTCATGTTCTCACAGACATCTGACAACTTATTGAATATTTTTGGAAGAAAAAAGTTTACTGTCATATCTTAATGCAGGATAAATTACTTTTCAGGAAAATAACACTTTCTTTGGCACGAAACATGTGTAATGTCTAACGCACAAACATGACATTGCGTGTTAACCCGGCGGCTCACGTTTGCCTGCAGGGTGGCGTTAGCTTCCAGGTGTAGGGCCATTCAGCGGCTGTAACAACAGTACAGAAATCCGTATGTTAAATTTATTTGTACTCCACAATTTTTTGTTAGATCTACAATAGAGTTAGATCACTAAATTTGTCCCATCGTGATCTGCTGCACTGGCGACAAAAAAAAATACAGCTCTATTTTTTTAAAAAAAAGTTCATGCCTGGCATCGGTTATGAACTAAGTTGCGAGAACGCATTCCTATGTGTTTCATGAGACCCTGGCCACTCTCAGTCAGGGTGACAACGGATCAAAAATGTCTTCAACGGGTCAAAAGCAATTTGAGACCAACAGTTACGCAACGCACCCCGTATATTTACGCCGAGCACATACCAAAATTGATCCCATCCCATGATACGTTTGTAGAGAATGGATGCAATTATTAAGAAAAATTATAAAATGTAAGGCCTTACATGTTTCGTGTTGTGTTGTGGTCTTCAGACTCAAGACTGCTTTGATATAGTTCTTCATTCTAGATCATCGTGTGTGCAAGTCTCTTCGTCCCACAATGAGAGGTCGTCAGGTTGAGACTGAATTTTTTTAGCCATCTAAACGGTTGTGTAGGCTTCACACCTTGCAGCCATTCACCCTGTTGGGGTCTCGTTGCGAGTAACGAACAAAAAAGATCTTGCAATTTCACGTGATAATCTAGAGCTTCAAAAATAGGAGCAGTACACAGAAAGAAGGCATAGCGTAATGACTAAGGTGCATTCCCTACATGCACAATGTTAGCTGTTCGTATCCACTCAGGCACACCGAAGTTTTTTTTTTTTGTTTTCTAATCTTTATTGAAATAATTTTAATCACTATTTTTATTCAGTTAAGTGGTTAAACGTAATTTTTTATTTCTAATTCTCTTTCATGTCATTTTGATCATCGTATTAATTTTTTGATTTGCTCTCGTTTTTTTTCCTTTAATCCTTCTTTCATTTAGAATTTTGTTAATGTAATTATTGTTATTATTATGTATTAACTTCGATTTATTTCTTCCGTTTCATCATCTCATATTTTCGTACACGTTACTGCATTCATTATTTCTGTTCCTCATTTTTCTTGAATTTCGTTTTACTTATAATACCTACTTTCGTTTAAACCTTCATCTGCGCTGTTTTGTCTATAGTGCAACAAGAATTCATGTTTTAAATTTTTGTATGAAGATTAACATTCAAAAACATGTACGTCTTGTAAAGAAAAAGGCATTTTTGACACCACTGCACACTCAGGATAAATAGATTATTTCGTCCTTTGTTCTTAACCGATAGATTGGTATTTTCAAATGTTTAAAAATTATGAGAGACAAATAAAAATAGTTAAATTTACATGCACATAAATTCCAAATGGAAAAAGAATGAAAGGAAAAATAACAATTAGACCAATCATAAAATTAATACAATTAAAATGACGTGACAAAGGATTAGAAATAAATAATACATTGAAACCAATTAACTGAATAAAAATAATGTTCAAAATCATTTCGATAAAGATTAACAAATGAAACATTTCGAAACATCTGAGGAGATTCGAACCCATAACCTTCCGCGTGTTATTAATGTACCTTAAGCATTACACGCCGTTCTATGTACTGATATTATACACGTCGATCTGTGTACTGATATTATGTTTAAAGCCCTAGACCACCAAGGGAATTAACGAAATTTTCTTTTCGTCAATTACTCGCAAATGAGGAGGAGGAGGAGATTAGTGTTTAACGTCCCGTCGACAACGGGGTCATTAGAGACGGAGCGCAAGCTCGGGTGAGGAAAGGATGGGGAAGGAAATCGGCCGTGCCCTTTCAAAGGAACCATCCCGGCATTTGCCTGAAGCGATTTAGGGAAATCACGGAAAACCTAAATCAGGATGGCCGGAGACGGGATTGAACCGTCGTCCTCCCGAATGCGAGTCCAGTGTGCTAACCACTGCGCCACCTCGCTCGGTCGCAAATGAGGGCCCACCAGGTTGAATGGCTTCAGGGTGTTTTACTTGGGACCTAAACGACATCACCGTATAGATGGTTTCAAAAAAAAATTGATCCCACCCATGGAGACCTTCCCCTATCAGAATAATTATTGCAACCTGCATCCATTTGGCCGGCCGGAGTGGCCGAGCGGTTCTAGGCGCTTCAGTCTGGAACCGCGTGACTGCTACGGTCGCAGGTTCGAATTCTGCCTCGGGCATGGATGTATGTGATGTTCTTAGGTTAGTTAGGTTTAAGTAGTTCTAAGTTCTAGGGGACTGATGACCTCAGATGTTAAGTCCCATAGTGCTCAGAATCATTTGAACCATTTTTTTTGCATCCATTTGCACGTGGTGCTCCATGTATTTTATCCCTGCTATCTTCAAACTTCGTCTGTCAAATTCTCCGCACAGCATCATACTTTTCACATCATCTTCACCTATTTCCTCTTCTCTTTCTATAATATTGTCCTCAGGTTGTATCCCTTATATGGAACATTATTTCCACTTTTCAGCTTTCCCTTCTTTCCTTAGTACTGGCTTGCATCTGCATCTACATTTACATTGGTACCCTGTAAATCACACCTAAGTACCTGGCAGAGGGTTCATCGAACCACCTTCACAATAATTCTCTGTTATTCCAAGCACGCGGAAACCAACCTAACACCTATATCTTTCCGTGCAAGCTCTGATTTCTCTTACTTTATTATTATGATCGTTTATTCCTATGTAGGTCTGCGTCAACAAAATATTTTCTGATTCGAAGGAAAAAGATGGTGACTGAAACTTCGTGAGAATATTCCGTAGCAATGTAATACACTTTTGTTTTAATATGTCCACCCAAAATCCTGTATCATGTCCGTGACACTCTCTCCACTGTTTCTCGATAATACACAACGTGCTGCTCCTGTTTGACCTTCCTCGATGTACTCCGTTAATCGCGTCTGGTAAGGATCCCAGACCGCGCAGCAGTACTCCAAAAGAGGACGGACAAGCGTGGTGTAGGCAGTCTCTTTAGTAGATCTGCTTCATTTTCTAAATATTCATCCAATGAAATGCAGTCTTTGCTTTGCCTTCCCCAGAACATTTTCGATGTGTTCTTTCCAATTTAAGTTGTTTGTAATTGTAATTCCTAGGTATTTAGTCGAATTTACCGTGGAACGGTATAGAAATAGTATTAAGTGGTTGGATGAACCTTCTACCAGGCACGTGAGTGTGAATTGCAGAGTAGTCATGAAGTTGTAGAGGTAGATACATATACTCCGGAACCCATTGTAAATTGGATGCAGAGGGTTTGACAATGTTTGTCATTCCCTTTCCAGTTCCATACGCAATCAGAACGAGAGAAAATGATTGCTTGTTTGCCTCTGTATGCTCCCCCATTTCCCTTATTTTAGCGTTACAGTCCTTACGAAAGATAAAAGTAGTCCCTCTCAAATGCCAAAAAAACCTTCAATAACGTTTCGCTAGAATTTGGTCTTCTTAACTCCAACGATGATCGTTTAAGCTCACGGAGTACTTCCGTAAAACTCTCATATTGTTCAAATTAACTGGTAAAAAATCTACTAGAACCTCCCCCCCCCCTCGATTTGCTTTGCTTTGATGTTTTTCTTTAATCTGGTCTCGTGGGAATACCAAACACTCGAACAGTACTCAAGATTTAGTCATGCAAGTGTTTTGTATGCAGTCTCCTTTATAAATGCAACAGCAGGCGCCGAGCCGAGGGGGACGCCCTAGAGTGGTAGCTGGTAGCAGCTGTAGCAGTTTCGCTGGTACATAGTAATTTAATTTGGTTTATGTTTTTTCAGGTACTTCTGAAAAGCACTGAACTGTAACTATGTATATTATTGTGTACGAACTTACTTCAGTTTTTGCTTTTGCGCAAATCTTAGCGCATATCCTTGTATGAGGCGGCTTCCTCGTGCAATTTTTCCGCCGCCAGAAGCGTCACGCCACGTCACAACGTTTAAATCTCGTATTAGTACACAGCGTACAATTTAGAGCACCGATTTAGAGTTTGTTTATTTAATTCCCGCAGCAGATTTTGTATAAGCAGAGTTTCTAATAAAAAGTAACTGTTGATATGTCCATTTTCAATAGAGAGATTTATTTCTTGGTTCAAATGGCTCTGAGCACTATGGGACTTATCCGAATTAACATATAAGGTCATCAGTCCCCTAGAAATTAGAACTGCTTAAACCTAACTAACCTAAGGACATGACACACATCCATGACCGAGGCAGGATTCGAACCTGCGACCGTAGCATTCGCGCGATTCCGGACTGAATCACCTAGAACCGCTCGGCCACCGCAGATGGCTAGATTTATTTCTGTTTTAGAGCTTGCGGATCATGCAGTCTCTGGCTATAGTGAGAACTCTGCAGAGCGGATTTTAATGTTTGTTTATTCTCCTTGGTATATTTTGCGTATATTCCAACCTGAGTAGCGTCACAGAAAGGCAATTTTCTCTTTTTTGGGGGTCTCTTAGTACTTACTAAGTTACTTCTGACAGCTTCGCTTGTATTTTTTTGAAATCTTATTGAGTTTTTTTTTCACAGTACTATGTGGTTAATGAGATAATGACTGTTGTCTGTAAATTGGGCTGCTGTCCGCAAACGTCTGGAAGCTGATTTGGCCATGGCCGACAGGATTATGGCTACTCGTTTAAGCTATGGCGACATCAGGGCGCCAGTGAGGAGACATGCGACATCTTTGGTGCCGCTGGAATCCCCTTGTGACCTGGTTGTCACTGCGTATTCAGATAAACAGCACCTGACCGGTCTATCCTCACTCGAGAGTGAGTGGCGGATTGCGGTCGGTTCCCGTGTCACAAGATGGAAGGGAAAGAGGGACCGTTCCACACGTCTGACTCCTTACGCCTTAGCAACAGGTACGAGGGACTACCCAGAGCTGATAATACTTGTGTGTCAACACGGAATACCTCTCCTGTTGGGCCAGCAGCCGATTTTCCTGCCCAATTTGGGCAAATGCAGAGGTCAGGTATGCAATTCATTTGGAGCTCCAGCGTTCGGTGGGTAATGGAGCCCCTCAGGGAAATAGGATGCAAGACGGGAAATAATGCCAGTGTGCACTCGGCATGTTTGCCAATGGGTCTCGCCTGTACGTGGAGGATGGTCCGCCGGTGCCTAACGAGTGTGCTATGTGCAACCGACTGCAAACCGTGGCACATGCTGGCACGAAAGACGCCTGTCGCTTGGCTTCTGAGGCCATCCGCCGCTCCTTTCAGTGGATGGCTGCTTTGGTGCAGGCAACAAGCATCGCACTCGGAGTGTAGACTAAGCTGACTATTTGGCCCATCATACCCAGTACCGATCGCGGTGTTCTAGTTTGGAGCAGAATGAAAGGTCTACACCAGGGGCTCAGACGACTCTACGGCGTTACCGGATGCGACTTTCTCGAACTCCGCTATCGGGTGGAATGTTTTAGGGTTATCCTTAATAGGTCAGACATGCCCTACACGCAGGAAGCGGCTACTGGTGAGTCAGCGTACGTGTGGCGTGCTCAAGGAGGTTTTTTAGTTTAGAGAAACCCCCTTGGGATCAGAGACGAATTGCCTGCCGGAATCGAAGTTGCATAAACCACAGTGTTCTCAGAAAATGCTAGTTCTCCGAGGTTAATATGGAATTACTAAACTGCAGAAGCATCCAAGGAAAGGTCGCAGAATTAGTATCGCTTATTGAAGGCTATAACCCGCACAGAGTATTAGGCACAAGAACTTGGTCTAAATTTAAAATGAATAAAATTAAATCCTAAGTTCAGATTCGAATATTCTTCGTAAGAATAGGTTAGTCGCTGATGTCGGCGGATTTATTACACTAACAAACTCGATAATATCTAGCAAGGTTATTACGGATTCCGAACGTGAAAGGCAAAGGTCGGTCATAAATGGTAATCGGATGGTTTTATAGACCGCCTGGATCAGGACTGTAGTGTTAGAGCGCTTCATAGAGAACTTCCAGAATATGGTTAGTAATTTTCCTGATCATCCCGTTGTTATGGAGGTGACTTCTACTTGCTAGGTGTAGATTGGAAGAGTCATGCTATCAAAACTGATGCCAAAGACAGGGATTCGAGTGACATTATTCTGCATGTATTGTCCGAAAATTACTTTCAGCAGACAATTACAGAACCAACTTGAGAAGGTAACGTTTTATACCTCCTAGCAACAAACAGAGCTGAGCTTATCGAATCAGTTAACGTAGAGGAAGGTATCAGTGATCATAAGGCTGTGATAGCGACTACGTATGTTACAATGAATGATGAGAAAAGTAGAAAAAATATTTTTGCTTAGCAAAAACCATGGACCTTGCCGTTGGTGGGGAGGCTTGCGTGCCTCAGCGATACAGATAGCCGTACCGTAGGTACAACCACAACGGAGGGGTATCTGTTGAGAGGCCAGACAAACGTGTGGTTCCTGAAGAGGGGCAGCAGCATTTTCAGTAGTTGCAAGGGCAACAGTCTGGATGATTGACTGATCTGGCCTTGTAACAATAACCAAAACGGCCTTGCTGTGCTGGTACTGCGAACGGCTGAAAGCAAGGGGAAACTACACCCGTAATTTTTCCCGAGGGCATGCAGCTTTACTGTATGGTTAAATGATGATGGCGTCCTCTTGGGTAAAATATTACGGAGGTAAAATAGTCCCCCATTCGGATCTCCGGGCGGGGACTACTCAAGAGGAAGTCGTTATCAGGAGAAAGAAAACCGGCGTTCTACGGATCGGAGCGCGGAATGTCAGATCCCTTAATCGGGCAGGTAGGTTAGAAAATTTGAAAAGGGAAATGGATAGGATAAAGTTAGACATAGTGGGAATTAGTGAAGTTCGGTAGCCGGCCGAAGTGGCCGTGCGGTTAAAGGCGCTGCAGTCTGGAACCGCAAGACCGCTACGGTCGCAGGTTCGAATCCTGCCTCGGGCATGGATGTTTGTGATGTCCTTAGGTTAGTTAGGTTTAACTAGTTCTAAGTTCTAGGGGACTAATGACCTCAGCAGTTGAGTCCCATAGTGCTCAGAGCCATTTGAACCATTTTGAAGTTCGGTGGCAGGAGGAACAAGACTTCTGGTCAGGTGACCACAGGGTTATAAACACAAAGTCAAATAGGGGTAATGCAGGAGTAGGTTTAATAATGAATAGGAAAATAGGAACGCGGGTAAGCTACTACAAACAGCTTAGTGAACGCATTATTGTGGCCAAGATAGATACGAAGCCCACACCTACTACAGTAGTACAAGTTTATATGCCAACTAGCTCTGCAGATGACGAAGAAATTGAAGAAATGTATGATGAAATAAAAGAAATTATTCAGATAGTGAAGGGAGATGAAAATTTAATAGTCATGGGTGACTGGAATTCGAGTGTAGGAAAAGGGAGAGAAGGAAACGTAGTAGGTGAATATGGATTGGGGCTAAGAAATGAAAGAGGAAGCCGCCTGGTAGAATTTTGCACAGAGCACAACTTAATAATAGCTAACACTTGGTTTAAGAATCATGATAGAAGGTTGTATACATGGAAGAACCCTGGAGATACTAAAAGGTATCAGATAGATTATATAATGGTAAGACAGAGATTTAGGAACCAGGTTTTAAATTGTAAGACATTTACAGGGGCAGATGTGGATTCTGCCCACAATCTATTGGTTATGACCTGCAGATTGAAACTGAAGAAACTGCAAAAAGGTGGGAATTTAAGGAGATGGGACCTGGATAAACTGAAAGAACCAAAGGTTGTAGAGAGTTTCAGGGAGAGCATAAGGGAACAATTGACAGGAATGGGGGAAAGAAATACAGTAGAAGAAGAATGGGTAGCTTTGAGGGATGAAGTAGTGAAGGCAGCAGAGGATCAAGTAGGTAAAAAGACGAGGGCTAATAGAAATCCTTGGGTAACAGAAGAAATATTGAATTTAATTGATGAAAGGAGAAAATATAAAAATGCAGTAAATGAAGCAGGCAAAAAGGAATACAAACGTCTCAAAAATGAGATCGACAGGAAGTGGAAAATGGCTAAGCAGGGATGGCTAGAGGACAAATGTAAGGATGTAGAGGCTTGTCTCACTAGGGGTAAGATAGATACTGCCTACAGGAAAATTAAAGAGACCTTTAGAGAGAAGAAAACCACTTGTACGAATATCGAGAGCTCAGATGGCAACCCAGTTCTAAGCAAAGAAGGGAAGGCAGAAAGGTGGAAGGAGTATATAGAGGGTCTATACAAGGGCGATGTACTTGAGAACAATATTATGGAAATGGAAGAGGATGTAGATGAAGATGAAATGGGAGATACGATACTGCGTGAAGAGTTTGACAGAGCACTGAAAGACCTGAGTCGAAACAAGGCCCCCGGAGTAGACAACATTCCATTGGAACTACTGACGGCCTTGGGAGAGTCAGTCCTGACAGAACTCTACCATCTGGTGAGCAAGATGTATGAGACAGGCGAAATACCAAATGGTTCAAATGGCTCTGAGCACTATGGGACTCAACTGCTGTGGTCATAAGTCCCCTAGAACTTAGAACTACTTAAACCTAACTAACCTAAGGACAGCACACAACACCCAGCCATCACGAGGCAGAGAAAATCCCTGACCCCGCCGGGAATCGAACCCGGGAACCCGGGCGTGGGAAGCGAGAACGCTACCGCACGACCACGAGATGCGGGCGGCGAAATACCCTCAGACTTCAAGAAGAATATAATAATTCCAATCCCAAAGAAAGCAGGTGTTGACAGATGTGAGAATTACCGAACAATCAGTTTAATAAGCCACAGCTGCAAAATACTAACACGAATTCTTTACAGACGAATGGAAAAACTAGTAGAAGCCGACCTCGGGGAAGATCAGTTTGGATTCCGTAGAAATAATGGAATACGTGAGGCAATACTGACCTTACGACTTATCTTAGAAGAAAGATTAAGGAAACGCAAACCTACGTTTCTAGTATTTGTAGACTTAAAGAAAGCTTTTGACAATGTTGACTGGAATACTCTCTTTCAAATTCTAAAGGTGGCAGGGGTAAAATACAGGGAGCGACAGGCTATTTACAATTTGTACAGAAACCAGATGGCAGTTATAAGAGTCGAGGGACATGAAAGGGAAGCAGTGGTTGGGAAGGGAGTAAGACAGGGTTGTAGCCTCTCCCCGATGTTATTCAATCTGTATATTGAGCAAGCAGTAAAGGAAACAAAAGAAAAATTCGGAGTAGGTATTAAAATCCATGGAGAAGAAATAAAAACTTTGAGGTTCGCCGATGACATTGTAATTCTGTCAGAGACAGCAAAGGACTTGGAAGAGCAGTTGAACGGAATGGATGATGTCTTGAAGGGAGGATATAAGATGAACATCAACAAAAGCAAAACGAGGATAATGGAATGTAGTCGAATAGGGTCGGGTGATGCTGAGGGAATTAGATTAGGAAATGAGACACTTAAAGTAGTAAAAGAGTTTTGCTATTTGTGGAGCAAAATAACTGACGATGGTCGAAGTAGAGAGGATATAAAATGTAGACTGGCAATGGCAAGGAATGCGTTTCTGAAGAAGAAAAATTTGTTAACATCGAGTATAGATTTAAGTGTCAGGAAGTCATTTCTGAAAGTATTTGTATGGAGTGTAGCCATGTATGGAAGTGAAACATGGACGGTAAATTGTTTGGACAAGAAGAGAATAGAAGCTTTCGAAATGTGGTGCTACAGAAGAATGCTGAAGATTAGATGGGTAGATCACATAACTAATGAGGAAGTACTGAATAGGATTGGGGAGAAGAGAAGATTGTGGCACAACTTGACTAGAAGAAGGGATCGGTTGGTAGGACATGTTCTGAGGCATCAAGGGATCACCAATTTAGTATTGGAGGGCAGCGTGGAGGGTAAAAATCGTAGAGGGAGACCAAGAGATGAATACACTAAGCAGATTCAGAAGGATGTAGGTTGCAGTAGGTACTGGGAGATGAAGAAGCTTGCACAGGATAGAGCAGCATGGAGAGCTGCATGAAACCAGTATCAGGACTGAAGACCACAATAACAACAACAGCAAGAGTGACAGGAAACAAAAATCAGAGTATCTGAGTAGTTAGCATCAAGTATACAGTGGTGAGGACGAAGATGTGGAGCACAAATGGAACAAATTTAAAAGCATCGTTCAATAAGACTTAGACAAATATGTTCCGCGCATGGTCTAGAGTGATGCGAAAGACCCACAGTGGTCTAATAGCCGTGTTGCAAAACTGCTATATAAACAAAGACAACTTCATGACAGATTCAAAATAACTCATTGCCCATCTAACTAACATAAGCTGAACGAAGCGATAATGAGCGTAAGGAGAACAATGAAGGAAGCGTTCAATTATTTTGAAAGTAGAATTTTGTCAACCAATCTGAGTAAAAATCCTAAGAGGTTTTAGTCTTACATAAAGTCAATAAGTGGTTCGCAATCATCCATTCATTCACACAGTTCACCGCGGAACATCGTAACACGGTCCCTCCTTTCAATTACGGTACGAACGTCGAAATGGCAGACATTGAGATAACCGATAGAAGGACAGAAAAGCAACTACAATCGCTTAGTAGCGGAAAGGCATCAGGACTAGATGAGTTTCTACTAGATTCTGCAAAAAGTATTCGAAAGAAGTTGCTCCCTTTCTAGAAGCAGTTTATCGTAGGTCACTGGAGCAACGAAGGGTATCGACCGACCAGAAAAAAACCACAGTTGATTCCCGTTTCCAAGAATGGCCGTAGGACAGAGGCACATAATTATAAGCTTGTATCGTTGACGTCAGTCTATTGTAGAATTATGGAACATATATTACGCTCAAGAATTATGAAAATTTTAAAAAACGAAAATCTCCTGTATCATAATCAACATGGATACTGCAAACAGAGGTCTCGCGAAACTCAGCTCGCGCTGTTCCTCCATGACATCGCTAGCGCTGTAGACAACGGCGCTCAGGTTGATGCCGTGTCCTTGACAGCAGGAAGGCATTTCACACCGCCAGACGCTGCCGTTTAGTGAAAGAAATGCGAGCTTACCGAGTACCGCGCCAGATTTGAGACTGGATTCCAGACTCCCTTGCAGATACAGCTCGACGCGTCGTTCTCAAAGGAACGAACTTGATAGATGTAAAGGCAATTTCTTTATTGTTTATACCGTACAAGAATGATATAGTAGAAAGCGACAGAAGATCTTTAAGAGTGTTCACAGATGATGTGGTTGTCTATAAGAAAGTGGCAACGACAGTAGACAGTACATAGTTGCTGATTATGGTGCAGGTTCTGGTAGCTGACCCAGAACGTAAATAAATGTAACATATTGCGCATACATAAGAAAAGAAATCCACTACTTCACAAATACACTACTGACAAAATGCTGGAAAGAATGTTTACCGTAAAATATGTAGGAGTAACTATTCAGGGCTGCCTTAAGCGGAAGACGACGTAAAACAAATAGTAGGAAAAGCAGATGCGGCACTGAGATTCATAGGAATAACCTTAAGGAAATGTAACTCATTCACGAAGGAAAACCTTACAAGGCGCATTTTCGACCAGTTCTTGAATGTTGTTCATCAATCTTGGATCCTTAGCAGGTAGGACTGGCAGAGGAGGTAGAGAAGGTCCACCGAGGAGCGGCACGTTTCGTCATGGGGTCGTTTAGTCGGCGCGAGAGCGTTACAGAGATGCTTAATAAACTCCAGTGGTAGAAGTTACAAGAGAGTCGTTGTGCATCACGGAGAGGTTTACTATTAAAATTTCGAGTGAGCATTTTCCGAGAAGAATCACACAACATTTTATTCCCTCGCACATACATCTCACGAAATGGCCACGGAGAAATTATTCGAGAAATTAGAGCTACTAATGGCCTTACCTACAATTATTCTTCCCACGCGCCATTCGCCAGTGGAAGGACGAATCAGTTATTAGTACCATAAGTACCCTCCGCCACACACCAATAGATGGCTTTCGGCGTATGATGCAGATGTGGATGAAGACGTACACTACACTTTCGCAAAACTCTCCAATACACCGTTCTCGGTCCTTCGCCTGCCCTGTAACTAACCTTATGCTCTCGTTCAGTTTCGTATCATTTCGCAACTTTACAGCTAGATTTTTAACTGACGTGAAAGAGAAAGGCAGTATAACATCAATTCTTTCTATGAAACAGGAAAGTTTTTCGCACCCATCCACATTAACTTAAATTCATTCATATTTAAAGTATCCTGCCGTTCGTCGCATCAAATAGAAATTCTGTTAATCTCATCCCGAATCCTTCTAGAGGCACTCAACGACGACACTTTTCCGTACGCAACAACGTCATCAGAAAACAGCCCGAGATTTCTGCCCACCTTGTCCGATATATCATGCAGATACACGGACAACAGGAAGACTCTCCTGATCATTATCTCTGATGAACCATCGCCTTACAGGACAAAATATAAGAATTGTACTAATAAAAAATTCTTTGATCTTCGATTAATAACTTCTTTATTTCGGATATAGCCTTGTCCATATTTTCATGTTTATGATCTTCGCTAAGAAAATATCATATTTAACTTTTACGAACAAGATCTTTCTCGTACCAGATTCAATAAACAGTGCAACAGTGTAAACACACTTTTTATCGGCAACGTCCTCTTTGTTACCACTCGTATGAAGATACAAAAAATACATATATCATCCTCTGAAAAAGAGATTTTGTAGTAAGTTTTGTATAGGGATACGTAACGCCTTCTTTCTTCTTCTTGTTTATCTTCTTCTTCGCTTTAAAGGCTTATTTATTATCTCGTCGCATCATTAGATTTCTCGTTGCACTTCAGCCCTGAAGCATCGTAATTGAAGAGATCTTTAAATTAAGAAGACGCGACCTATGTGTAGTGTATCGCGCGGTACACGGAAACAGTGAGGAAGTCAGCAGGTATGTGTTTTGCAACTGCGGGGACCTGACAACTGGAGAGGGTCGCCAAGTTTGCTGCTTTATGGCCTCTTGAATGAGCCGTTGGTGGTTTTTAGCAGCAAAAGAAACATAAACAAGCGGAGGATGTTAATTAGGGAGGGGAGTATTTATTAGGCTCAGTGACGGCCACACACGCGCTCTTCACTTCTTTTGGAAAGCATCCAGCGTGTGCCCGGCCAGATGACGCTGAGGCCTCCTCGTTACCCACATTAATTCCTCCGCCTTTGAAACTTTGTTTCTCCTCTTACGAGTTCCTCACTGAGCTAGTATTGTTAGTTTAGTACATTTATCATTGAAGTAATAATCATTTGCTGGGCATTGCATTTCTGTTTGTATGAACCACTGCTCGCTTATCATCTTATAAGACTGAAAAACTAATCGCAAGTAAAGGCCAAAATTGAAATACATGCTGATAGCTTCGTTCTTAACGTACCGTGTTATGGCTTGTAATAAATATATGCTTAACGACATGCCGAAATTCAATTCTAATAGTAGTCTGATACACAAAACGTGGGAATTATATAATATGGAAGCATGCCTTTTTGTTTAGTGGATAAGTTATTATCTTAACAGTACAATAATTTGAATAACAATTTCCTATTCATTCTCGAGACAACAGAGAGACACAAATTAGATATCATTATTTATTCATTATTTATAAAGCATACAAGAGTTTCGGGTTATTTTAAATCTGATGTCATCCCTCTCAATTTATAATCACTAATTTTCGCCAGAATTACGCTAACTTTTACCTACTATCCTTGGAAGAGTTCGTGACACAGTGGTGTCTTACCACATTTATTTATTACGACTCGTTTCGGTCATCGGCCATGCTCTCGGTAGAAAAAAATTGCAGTCACAACATTTGTTGTCCTACATATGTGCTGATTACTACAAAATCTACTTGTCTCAATGTCTCTGAATTTTTGTTCTGTCTTAATATATGCGACAACTCCTCCTTTTTCGATAGCTCCCCCTTTTCCCATATTAGTTCTGCATGGATAAGCTGTTATAGAGGAATTTTGTATATGTAACTTATCTAACCTTGTGGTTATGTTGTGCTCAGGTACGCACATGATGCCTTTCTTTTCATATCTTTCTAAATTTTCCAAAGACAAGAAGCTCTTCTGCCTTATTACTAAAACGTCTAATATTTTGATGAAATAAGCTAAGTTTACTTTACTATGTACCCTTAAGCATTTTGTGGGGCTCTTCAATTATTTTGACTTCTTTCAAAGCAGGGTACTTGAATCCTGATTCTAACCTAGAAAAGGTACCTCTCAGACACCAGTATCCACAGGTATCTTGTTTTGAGTTAGAGTAGATTAAGTTAGATCCAGTTTTCGTACCACAGATCCAAAAATGAGATGATTCTCGGTGGTATGGAACATGTCAGAAAGAATAACATAAAAACATAAAAAATTTGAATACAATACTTACTTCCCTGATCATTTATCAGGAGATTGTCAAAATAGGTGAATACATTACAGTAAAATGGAACTGCTAATATTTACAGAATTAATACACTGTCAGAATGAAACATTGTTGTGCACTTTTAATAAATTTATCATACGCAAAATACCTAACCTTCACGGTTGTAACCAAGTGCTGTCAAAACTGAAATCTAACAGACAGTTTTACAGTCCCTGTTAAGATAGTCATCTATAGAGTAGAAGGAATTTCCTATCAAAAGGTGTTTCATACTCTGTTTAAAATGTGTTTTATGTCAAACCAAGTTTTAATGATTCCTCGCATTTTTTGAAAACGTGAGTCCTGAATATTGGACCACTTTTTGGACCAAGGTTCGTGATTTTTTGTCTTTATGTAGATTGTTCTTATTCCTAGTATTGATACTACGTATTAAGTTATTGGTAGGAACTAGAGATATATTACTTGCAAAAAATTTCATTAAGGAATAAATATACTGAGAAGCAGTGATTAGAATGCAAAGTTCCTTGAACTGGTTTCTACACAATATTCTTGAATTTACACCACAAACGACTCTTATTACACGCTTTTACACGATAAAAACTTTTGCTCGGTTTGATGAGCTACCCCAGAATATGATCCCGTATGACATAATAAAATGAAAGTAAACAAAATATGCAAGTGTTTTATATTTATATCTGCTACATCAGACATAATTCTCATTACAAATACAAACTTGTTCAGGGGCTTCAGCAATTATGTGGTATGCCCTTCCCAACCGAATTTATTATCGAGTTGTAATATCAGAAATTTAACACTGTGAACCTCTTCGATCATGTCTTCATGTGTTATACACATGCTGGAAGGAAACCTCTAACAGGTTTTGAACTGCATATAGTCCATATTTTCAAAATTTAATGACAGTGAATTATCTTTAAACCATTTATTAATGACAGTGAAGATTTCATTAGCAGCTATTTCTAAATCTGTATTTGACTTGCTACTTATTGCAATGTTTGCCGGCCTCTGTGGCCGAGAGGTTGGAGGCACTTCAGTCCGGAATCGCGCTGCTGCTACGGTCGTAGGGTCGAATCCTGCCTCGGGCATGGATGTGTGTGATGTCCTTAAGTTAGTTAGGTTTAAGTAGTTCTAAGTCTAGGGGACTGATGACCTCAGATGTTAAGTCCCATAGTGCTTAGAGCCATTTGAACCATTTGCAATGTTTGTATCATCTGCAAACTGTTACGGCGCAAAGTCAGCGCCGGCACGCCAGTCAGGAACGACAGCGAAGAGAAGACTGTGAGAAGAAGTCAGCCAACCGCACACTGACCGTCCTCCTTTCCAGGACGACAACGCGACAGCAGCTGCCACTAGGTGTAGAAGACATAAGCGCAGCGCCCGACTTGTGACGGCGCAATTAGATAGCAGCATCAACGTTATCCACTTCGTTAGGAATCTCTATGTAGCACAGATCTGTATTTGTTTATACTGAAGAAGATTGATTATTTTGTATATCGCCCCTTGTTTGCAACACATCCATCAAAATTAAGTATTGTAATTGTCTTTTTTAGAACTCATTAATACGAGTTGTTTGATTGTTTGTGTAGCGAACTGACTATGCAGGATTCCCCGACACAACACAAACAGAACAAACTTAGCATCTGGCAATGTAACAGACGAGAGGTCATTAATGTACACAAGAAAAAACAACGGATCCCAGATGGAACCTTGAGAAACACCATATGTAATTAATTCCCAATCAGACGAAGACTGACTGCTTACTGCACAGGTATTTTGCAACGCCACCCTTAGTTTCCTGTTAGTTAGATAAAACTCAAATCATTTCGCAGCACTGCCGGTGACACCGTAATATTTTAATTTACTTAAAAGAATGCTGTGATTCAAACAGTCAAAGGCTTTTGACAGGTCACAGAAAATGCCAGTAGTCTCTAATTTATTATCTAATGAATTAAGTACATTCTCACTGAAAGTGTAAATAGCTTTCTCTGTATCAGAACCCTCAAGAAACCACAACTGTGACTTGGACGATACATTATTTGCGATCAGATGCTTAAGGAGACGCTTGTAAACAACCTTTTCAAATATTTTTGAAAAAGCCGGCAAAAGATTTATTGTATCTCCTTATCCCCCTTCTTGTAAACAGGCTTAACTTTAGCATAGTTTAGCCATCTGGAAATGTTGCGCTGATAAGAGATTGATTGCACAAATAACTTGAGATAGAACTCAACTCGCATGAGCACTCTTTGATTAATTTCGTTGATATTTTACCATAGCCATTAGAACACTTAGATTTTAAGGATTTTATGATGGATGCTACTTCTTCGGGAGGCCTTAGTGTCATTCCCATTTCAATGAAGTTATTTTTAAAGACTGGGCTCAGACAGTCCATTGCACTGTTCACCAAACCTGATAAACCCAAGCTGTCAGTAACAGAAATCAAGTACTTGTTCCAGAGGTTTAGAACACTACATGACTCGTTACCAATATCCCATCTATTTTTATAGCTACCTGTTCCTCTTCCTTTTTGGTCCCATCTGTCTCTGTCTTCACTATATCCCATACAGTTTTCATTTTGTTGTCTGATGTAACTATCTTTTTCTCATAATAAAGCTGCTTCGATTTCTGGTTCAAAATGGTTCAAATGACTCTGAGCACTATGGGACTCAACAGCTGTGGTCATCAGTCCCCTAGAACTTAGAACTACTTAAACCTAACTAACCTAAGGACATCACACACATCCATGCCCGAGGCAGGATTCGAACCTGCGACCGTAGCAGTCGCGCGGTTCCGGACTGCGCGCCTAGAACCGCGAGACCACCGCGGCCGGCTCGATTTCTGGATTACTTGCTTCAATATTTTGCAGTATTCTTTGCAAAGCATTGCAAATGCTAACATTAGAGCTGTTCCTAGATAGTAGATACAGTCTCCTTTTGGTACCACATGATATCTTTATTCCTTGCGTAAACCATGGTTTACTTTTTGACTTCTGTTTGATTTCAGTTACTTTTTGTATTTTCCATTTGAGTCAGAAGTATTGTAAACATCTATTCATTTCATGTCTTTGAGCAAGCTCCTAAAATTCTCAATTTTTGTCTGGTTTATTACCCTCCTGTACTCAGATTTAATAGATTCTTTATTCTGACTAGTTTCAACATTTAACACAGGATGCTGCATGTCATGATCAGATAGCCCATTTACTATTGGTTTTGTCATATGACATTTTTACTAGATTTGTCTACAAAGATATTATCAATTGCAGTCTCTGAGCATTTACATATCCTAGTTGCAAAGTTCGCAGTAGTAACTAAATTGAATGACAGTGTTACTGATTGCAACAAGTGTTCACTGACAGAGCTTTTCAATAAATCCACATTAAAATCATCGGCAACCACTATTTTCTTATTTTTTACTGTGATGCTGAGTGATAGTATCACCCCCTTCCATATATTTTCTGCAAGAAGCTCAGCCAACCTATCTTTCCATCTGATACACACTGCAGAAGAGCTGATGGTCCATTTGGTTGAAGTTGTTCGTGTTAGACAGTCAGTAGCGAGTATATGCCACTTGTGCAATAATGTAATTAGACAATATTTTCAGCAACATCGTTAGAATAATATTCATCACACGCCACTTTGAACACTGTCTCTGAACATCACTACCATCAAAACCTTCATGGGGATCCTCTGCGGGGAAACGGTGCATCTGTGATCTTTTTGTCACATACATACAGTTTTTCTTTTGTCCGACAGCAAATAATTTACAGGGCACAGCTTAGTAAAACTAAGACACCTGTCATAGCTAAAAGAAGAGGCAGCGGAAGTAGGTAAGAGCAGAGACGACCAGTCACTGATGCTGTTACAACAAGAATTGCCGCTAGGCCGCAGAGTAATTACCACAGGCATCAAAGAGTCTTCGCAGGACATCCACAAATGTTGCAAAAATGTTTCATCATGGATAAAGCTATTCCAGTTGTACTTGAAAAGTCCTTTATTTTTAGATGTGTACGATTTTATCCAAATAAAGTATTTGTCAACTGTGCGGATTTATGCATCGTGGAGAATTACCACATTGCCTGGGCATCTGAGGAACCAGAATTGTAATATTAGTGACGCATTAGAAGTGGCAGGTGTCACTATTTTACTCAACTGTGTCCAGTAAATTGTTTGTGGTGCAACAAGCCTCACACCTTCAGGAGATCCGATCCACCAGTTCCATCTCATGGTAGTCCTGCTCAGCCTTGACACATATCTTACAGGTGACAATTACACAGTACATTCAGTTTCCTCACTCACACTAGTCCATCTTAGTTCACTGGCTGTTTCTTAATTTTAAACAATAATTTATACAATTATTCAAGTGAACTTTTCTATACTTCCTTTACAGAAATATTGTTCCACTGAACTGTCACTTGCAGACTAGTACAATAACGTCATCAGATTCTCCCTTCTCAATCCGTTTCTCAACAGTCACTTAATAGTAAATAGTCCTCCTCAATTCCTTCTCCTGCCTATCATTTCTCCTTGTCTGTCAGGTGCTTTCTTACTTATTCCTACTTAACTAATCAGTAATTGCTACAGTTAACATAACTGATCCCGCGTGTTTCAGCGCCTGAGGTAGAT
The DNA here is from genome assembly GCF_023898315.1 of Schistocerca nitens. Taxonomy (NCBI): domain Eukaryota; kingdom Metazoa; phylum Arthropoda; class Insecta; order Orthoptera; family Acrididae; genus Schistocerca; species Schistocerca nitens. The sequence goes on from NC_064616.1 coordinate 916,277,012, forward strand.
GCAGGTAACACAAAGCAAAATCAGATGTACAACAATACCAGAAGCCGAGGTGCTCATGATCAAAATTTTGTTATGCTGTTTATCACGATACTTCCGTACATGCTGAAACATTTACTCCACAATATTCTGACTATTCCGTGAAGCTGTAAGCTTATCCAATGAATGAAGGAAGTCTGGTTTTATGGGGCAGTTTAAATAGATCAGATTCTTAGTTGGTAAAAACTCTAAAGGTTTTTATGGCCAATACGCAAATGAGTGTGTCAGATTTATTAAGGTTGTTCCAGAAATGGTAGCCGGGAGACGGAATGTCGTAGTTGCTACATCACAACTCCTAGCACTAACTAATATTACACTGTTTAGTAACTACAATCTCACCATTCCCTTCTGCCGTCCTTGTTGTTAACAGCTCACTATCAATACCTCTGGGGAAAATATGAAGTAAACCCATTGCATACCCAACCACTGAAAGTATGGATGTACTCTCAGGACATCTCTCTGGAATCATACCACTACCGCTTTACTCAGGAATAACAGCATTTCACACACTCGTATGCTGGTGTGAACAATCCTGGTTCGACATATCACGATCCACTCTCTTTGGCACAAACGGACCTCATTCATTGACATCAATACGTAGTTACCTCTCTCCTTGAAGATTAGCAGTACCTCCTGAGTTTTTACCGTACAAATCTGCCCTTATTTTCCCATACCAGGTAGGGCTGGATTGTGAAATGCGAAAATGCGAATGCACACTTTCCACTGGAAATCGAACCAGTACATCAAGCCTATCGGTATTAATCTCGATGGTAGCCATATGGTAAAACAGGGACAAACCCTGTTGCGTTGGTTCCACTATGTCCTGCAGTTCTGCTGTTAATTATTGCTGCGACTTCCACAGGCCAACAAGGAATTCTCGTGGAGATAGCAACAAAAGAGTTGACTGTCCATCTATGGCACTATGTAGCACATTCTGCAATGCTGTCACCTCCACCATTGCATAGCCTGGGCTGTCTGCCAGAAATCGTAGCAGCCTTGCTACAGCCACTCTATTATCCGTAAGATCAATCATGCTTGTGCCGTGTCCAAATCCAGATTATTCGTTCCCATAGTCGTCTTAATGTATCTTGTTAACTCCACAGTTAATTCTCGTATCATACTGGTGTTATTCAATACACCCTGCCCAAATTTTCTGTGTGAAATGCTCCACCACAGTTTTCTTGTTGCTATCCACTACCCCTTCACCTGTTCAGTGAGTTATACCATTCCATGATGCTACGACGGTGTTTCGGGAGGAAGACGCACTTCTGAGGTCAATTTTAAGATTTTCTGGGATGGTTATATTGGGGTGGAGGTTCTCTGACGAAGGTGGATGCAGCAGCAACAGGAGACAATTCGTAGATACAAATACGTCTTTATTGCTGTTTATTTACATCGGATTTTGAAGCCGCTAGCACCGATGGCCAGCAACGCTCACACATGCCACAGCATCAGCAGGTGACAGTACTGCGCGTGTGGCTCCACGGTAACCGCTGCAGCAAAGGAAGGCTCGAGTCTTCTGGTCCGTGACGTCCTGGCCCGGGATAGCTGCTCCACTGTGAATATATCAGGCTGCGACACACCAGGTGTTGCATGGCGTGAAAGTCCTCCGTTGATACCTCAGCAGGGGCTGGGATGGCTGGATCCTCTGCATCACGGTTCCATGAAGGTTATGGACTCCTGAGCTGCCATTCACGCGGATCCTCAGGAGAAAGACAAGTTCAAAGACATGAGATGGTTGAGACGGCAACGTCACTGATACGGTGTTGAGTAACACAGGCTGGACGTCATTTTCACGCCTATCTGTTTGACGATGTTTTAATGCAACTGCTTTCAGCTGACTTTGTGGAGGTGTACGCATTTTTGTGTCGCATGGAAATGTTCTGGGCAGTGACCGAAGCAGCTATTGTCACTTGGATATCGGTCAACTCGTAGGAACCTCCTGAGGGGTGTTCGAATCCAAGGCCACTGACACGCGGAAGTTTGATGATACGGGAGCGGCTACTTCTGCTGTGGTGCTGAACATAAAAGCTGGCGATCGGTGGCAGTCGATGCCCGTTCCCTTGTGCACTGTTCTTGGCTCCATGCTTTTCTACAGTTCATCCCGTTTCAATTCCTCGTTCCTAATAAAATTTCAGTTTCTGGATTTCCGTTGAAAACTGGCTATAACATAAGCACACTTTTATTTACAAGTGTTTACACTTTCCGCCTCATACTTCACTCATGATGACACTTACTTCTTTACACTACTTACACTTCTTTTTCGATTTACACTTTGTATCCCATACTGTATTCATGATGACACTTGGTCCTTTACTCTACTTACACTTCTTTTCGACTTCACTAGCACTTGGCTCACACAAGGGGTTTCTAATCGGTGCCGTTATTACTGATTTGAATCCGTAGGCTGAAGGTTGCAGGAATGGACTTTGGATAACTTTTCGCTTAAACTGATAGTAAGCAACATCTATTACGGCCAAAATCATTCAGGCAGCTGAAGTTCAGGTTTCTTTAGTTATGAGTTGGCGCTAATGTTCGGAACGCTTCTTCTTATTTTTTTATGTGGTTTAAAAGGTGATATGTGACTGTTTTACACAGCTAACTTCTGCTGTAGGGAGGCGAGCAGGGTTTGGTTCAAAGTCTTATTCAAGTAAGTCAGCTTTTCAGAAGGTAGGATCTCTAAGGGTAGGTTAAATAGATGACTTAATATGTAGGCGGTCCAATGAGTGTGTTGGGTAATCGAAAAGCTGGTCCGGAAGTTCTCATCGGGTGCCGTTGATCAATAACCCTTGGCCTTATGCGCTGTGTGCCACTGTAATGTCCTCTCTTGTAGTAAGTAACAATAATAACCACTGTGATTGCCATGGAGCATAACCAATGTAAACCTACTCTTTGGAAGAATTCTTTCTGGCCTAAAACCTCTTACAGCCGAAAGAATCTCTACGTGTCCGTACATTTAAAAAAAGGCAGGACAACTAGTTAAAACATCTATGTTTGTGTGTCCAGTGCTATAGACCATACTGTGTTTAAACAAAGTGCAGACATCCTCCTTAGGTACGTACATACTATAACAAGAGAATGCAATAATGTACACTGTGGCACCCGACCGCTCCCGATCCGTCGGACGTCAGAGAAGGACGAGTTTTATTATGCGGCCAGCAAAAAACTGACGATCGCAAAAGTAAAGAGGATGTAATAGGTAGACCGCCTATAGTACGAAAAGTTTTCTTATAAAGAGTTATTTTAATATCGAACATGAATTTAAGTTTGGGAATTCGCCTGATATCGAAGTGAATGGTGGAATACAAACAGAACAGCAATAGAGTACGAGGTTTGGAAATGTGCTGCTACAGAAGAATGACGAAGAGTAGATGGGTACACAGAAGAACCAATGCAGATATACTGAACCGAATCGAGAGAAACAGCAGTTTGTGGCACAATTGGACAAAAAAGAAGGGCTGAGTTGATAGGACACATCGTGAAACTTCGAGGACAAATAAATTTGTTAATGAAGGTAAGTGTGGGAGGCAAAAATTATAATGAGAGAAAGGCTTGAATACAATAAGAATTTTGAAATGGGTGTTTGCTGTAGTAGTTACGAAAAGATAAGACTTACACAGAACTGACTAGCGCAGCGAATTGCATCAAAACAGACTTTGGACTGACGACTACAAAAAACCAATGAATTCAGTCTGCATTACTGGAGAAATTTCTTTGTATTTCCATACATCAGGTCATCTGAGCGCCGTTATAGAGCTGAAGGAAAATTACAACTTATCGCTTGTTCATCCTAGGGAATTCGAAATCGACAGTATGAAAGACACTGTTTCACACTGTAGGGATGTAGACGCATATATGGTTATTAGCAGATAGGAACTATTCGTGACTGTCTCAGTCATGTGCAACCCGACTGACAAGACAGATCGAGAATTGAATCTCGGTCATCTTAAATATAATACACTCTTCACCGCATCAGCTTCCGAGCAAAGATAAGCATTGACAGAGAGCCGGAGTCGCTTTCTAGAAGACTAAGGGTCAGGTCAAGTATTGATCGTCATACTTTAAATTTCCGTGTTTTTCCTAAACAACCCTTATTCTCTATCGGGAGAAACTTTAAGCAGTGCGATAACCGGGGTCTTTGTCCATATTTGCGAAAGGAATGCGTCTGCGTCACTGTGTTCTGGGTAAGGAAGAACCTGAGCTACAACGAACCCGCTTCTCGCCTTTCTTTGCTATTCCCCGGCATCGCTTTTGTTTTCCTCTTTCAGTCGCTGTTGTTCCGTTAAAAGACTGCGCGTCTTTGCAGTTTTCTCTTTAGGAGCCTGCACGGCCCTATACTTTTTCTGGGAACTGAAATTTCTCTTCGGTATTTACTCATAATTGAGAACTTGTTTGTCGTACAAATTTCTCCAGGGGAATTGTTTTTCAACAGGAAGATGTAAAACTTAAGGTGCGAGCAAACATTTGTGTTGATCTTGCTCGGCGAGTTGCGCGGGCGGTTGCATTGTTACTGGCGGGAGCCTGTTTTCCACCAGTGATGCTAAAATATTGACGCACGCAATGAAATACCAGCCATGTGCCGTTCCGGTGGCAAGCTAGAATTCTGTTTCTTCTTTGCATTTTTCGAAGACTTGCTCTTTACTTACGACTGCCGTAGATTCTGCGCACGAGCTACGGATTGCTATATTCCCTTAGCGCTTGTAACTTAGGTAGGGAGGGGTGGAATCGATTATACAGAACCTTTCCCCTAGTGTCAGTGGGGGATTCTACGGATTTCGTATAATGTGCATAAGCCGCATCGCATTCAGGCTCGACAAACACACTATCTTGTACATTTCGCGCAACACTCTTGGGTTGTTAAATGCTCGAGATGTGTCGCATAATACCTAAATGAACATACGATGTAAACATGAGAATACGTGGTGTTATCTTGATTTTAAATTATTTTGTTCTGCTGGACCTTCGTCCTGACAACAAGGCTATCCGAGTAGGAGAACTAGCTCAATCATACGATGAAAAGAGGGAAACATGCCACGGCTTTGCGAGTACGATTCAGGAAAATCCAGTACACAGATAAATATGAATGGCTGGGCTGCTGAACCCAGCTTATCAAACACACGAACGATGTCATTACTGTGCCACATCTTTGTCCTAGAACAACTAAAGAGAAGTTATCGACATACAATAAGCCACTGTGCTAGGTAGTACAAGTTGGAGAATATCTCATACAACTAAAAATGTAAAATAAAAATATCTATGAATTACGAAGAAAAAAGTAGTTTACTAATGTACATTTATTATGAAAGCACAACTTTAACTTGAGAAACCATCAACTTGGGTTTGTCATTATCTGTGTAATGTATAGGAGAACGTTGCAAATAACGCAGAAAGATGAGACAGAGACTGCACAAAAACTTTTGACGGCAAGCAGAGGTCTCAAACTTCCCGCGTTTACTTCTACAACAGTGTTCGTCATCCTGTAATACTTTTAAAGGGAATTACGTTGCAGCAAGATATGACTGCTACTTATCATTTAAATTTAGATATAGAATGTGTCATATACTAAGCAAATGTTTTAAAAGTGGGCTCGTGTTGCTCCAGAGGTAGAGAATAAAGGTGGATCATGCTGATAGTGAAAACTGCAAACTTGCGGAGGTGTTCGGAACGTTCCGTAGTGTCGAAAAAGTTATCTTTCATCTGCATTCGATGATGGACAAATCCATCTATGATATGTTCATTAGGACATTGTCACATAAAAAGGGCTCTGTGAACAGGGTTATATACAGAACGTGTCATTTGCTCTTTACAGAATGAATATCACAACACTAATTTTTAAATTGTTGCCAGCATATTAATGTAGTAAGAAGATTTAAGATGTAAGAAGATGTATTTCATGTCCACCATTAAGTCTTAGAAACCTGTAAGTTATATACAGACAGTTTCGTTCGAAATCACCAGCAAGAAAATGAAATTGAAACACTCGGGAAACAGAAATCTTAAACACGTTATTATCGCTTGATATAAGTCAGGTACTGCCTAGTTTTTCGGTGATTTCATTGTGAGTAATTCGTGAAACTTGATTACACGGAGAAAAACACGCGTTAATTGTTTAATTAATTACTTAAACAAAAGGCAAGGAAGTGTATTTTTGATAGCCTGTTTTCTTCACAGAAATAAATGATATGTTTATCATCTACAGGGGCGTTCAATAAGAAACGCAATAAATTTTTTCCTGAAAACAGGTTGATTTTACTCTCTATTCCACTACATCATATTATTCCCCGCTCTTTTGGCAACAAAACCCAATTTTTCAACATAATCTCCGTTCAATGCGACCGTCTTGCTAGGAGGACCTGTACGCCCGCATGGTACCGCTCTACTGGTCGACTTAAGGGCCAAGGTCTTGCTGCATCAATAACTTCCCCATCATCCAGTATTGCTTCCCGCGAAGTGCAACCTTCATTCGGCCAAATACACTCCTGGAAATTGAAATAAGAACACCGTGAATTCATTGTCCCAGGAAGGGGAAACTTTATTGACACATTCCTGGGGTCAGATACATCACATGATCACACTGACAGAACCACAGGCACATAGACACAGGCAACAGAGCATGCACAATGTCGGCACTAGTACAGTGTATATCCACCTTTCGCAGCAATGCAGGCTGCTATTCTCCCATGGAGACGATCGTAGAGATGCTGGATGTAGTCCTGTGGAACGGCTTGCCATGCCATTTCCACCTGGCGCCTCAGTTGGACCAGCGTTCGTGCTGGACGTGCAGACCGCGTGAGACGACGCTTCATCCAGTCCCAAACATGCTCAATGGGGGACAGATCCGGAGATCTTGCTGGCCAGGGTAGTTGACTTACACCTTCTAGAGCACGTTGGGTGGCACGGGATACATGCGGACGTGCATTGTCCTGTTGGAACAGCAAGTTCCCTTGCCGGTCTAGGAATGGTAGAACGATGGGTTCGATGACGGTTTGGATGTACCGTGCACTATTCAGTGTCCCCTCGACGATCACCAGTGGTGTACGGCCAGTGTAGGAGATCGCTCCCCACACCATGATGCCGGGTGTTGGCCCTGTGTGCCTCGGTCGTATGCAGTCCTGATTGTGGCGCTCACCTGCACGGCGCCAAACACGCATACGACCATCATTGACACCAAGGCAGAAGCGACTCTCATCGCTGAAGACGACACGTCTCCATTCGTCCCTCCATTCACGCCTGTCGCGACACCACTGGAGGCGGGCTGCACGATGTTGGGGCGTGAGCGGAAGACGGCCTAACGGTGTGCGGGACCGTAGCCCAGCTTCATGGAGACGGTTGCGAATGGTCCTCGCCGATACCCCAGGAGCAACAGTGTCCCTAATTTGCTGGGAAGTGGCGGTGCGGTCCCCTACGGCACTGCGTAGGATCCTACGGTCTTGGCGTGCATCCGTGCGTCGCTGCGGTCCGGTCCCAGGTCGACGGGCACGTGCACCTTCCGCCGACCACTGGCGACAACATCGATGTACTGTGGAGACCTCACGCCCCACGTGTTGAGCAATTCGGCGGTACGTCCACCCGGCCTCCCGCATGCCCACTATACGCCCTCGCTCAAAGTCCGTCAACTGCACATACGGTTCACGTCCACGCGGTCGCGGCATGCTACCAGTGTTAAAGACTGCGATGGAGCTCCGTATGCCACGGCAAACTGGCTGACACTGACGGCGGCGGTGCACAAATGCTGCGCAGCTAGCGCCATTCGACGGCCAACACCGCGGGTCCTGGTGTGTCCGCTGTGCCGTGCGTGTGATCATTGCTTGTACAGCCCTCTCGCAGTGTCCGGAGCAAGTATGGTGGGTCTGACACACCGGTGTCAATGTGTTCTTTTTTCCATTTCCAGGAGTGTAGATGGAAGTTGGAAGGTACGAGATCCGGGTTGTAGGGTGGATGAGGAAGAACAGTTAAAACTAGTTTCGTGGGCTCCTCTCGCGTGTGCAGATTAGTGTGAGGCCTTCCGTTGTTATGGGGAAGGAGAAGTTCGTTTGCATTTTTGTGGCGACGAACACGCTGAAGTCGTTTCTCAGTTTCCTGAGCGGAGCACAATACACTTCAGAGTTGATCGCTGTCCCATGAGGGAGGGAATCAAACAGAAAAACCCCTCCAGAGACCCAGAAGACTGTCGCCATGACTCTACCGGCTGAGGGTACGGCTTTGAACGTTTTCTTCTGAGCAGAGGTGGTGCGACGCCACTCCTTGAATTGCCGTTTTGTTTAGGGTTTGAAGTGACAAACCCAGGCTTCACTGCCTATGAAGATGTTCGACAAAAAATTGTCACGGTCAGCCTCGTAACGCGCACGCAATTCCGCACAGATGGTCCATTTCTGCCCTTAATAGTTTTCTGTGGCGAGCAACCTAGCGAGCATACGCCTTTGAGAATCCCAACTGGTGGACGAGTGTGTCAGCACTACCAACAGACACGTCCAGTTGTGCAGAGAGGTGTTTGTGATCCGTGGTTCACCTCGAATAAGAATGTCCGCATGTTCCAGCACTACGGGAGTCACAGATGTGTGCAGCCGGGCGGCACGCAGGAGGTAGGAAAGGTTCCGGCGACCTTGCATACGATAATGATAGGACCCTAGCCCAACGACTCACAGTGCTTTTGTGGACTGCCAGGTCTCCGTAGACACTCTTCAAGCGTCTATGAATATCTGCAAAGCTCTGGTTTTCCACCGAAAGAAACTCACTGATAGTTCTCTGCTTCGAACGCACCTCCGTTCCAGACGACGTTTTCAAGGCTACTCATAGCACCATCACCAATTAGAACTTCACGAAAGCGGTAATATATCACGATTGTTTAGCTGAAATCGGCCGAGGACAAATAGTGTTGCATTATTTATAGAGCGCCCCTCGTATTTCAGTGAAGAAAATAGGTTGTGGAAAAATACACTTTCTTGCCATTTGTTTAAGTAATTAATGGAACAAGTACCATAACGCGTGTTTTTCCCCATGTAATCACGTTTCACGAAATACTCACAGTGATATCAAACAAAAAGCAAGCAGTACTTGACTCATATTAGGCGCTTAATAACGTGTTTAATATTTCTCTTCCCCGAGTGTTTGAATCTGACTTTCGTGTTGGTGATTTCGAAGGAACCTGTCAGTATATAACGATAATCCGGAATTAGTACTAACTAACCATAACAAGCCCACATTTATTAAATACAACCACATTTTAAATATATAACTTTAGTGAAAATGAGTACTATATAAACGATGTTGACGTGTATGGACAAGAGATATTTGTTTGACTATGTCTGACGACCGCTTCCTAGAGACCTTCATCAAGAAATCATAAAGCTTCTCATTTGATCACGTATAGAAAATCCGCACTGTATATGAACGCATTAGTGTGTTACACAATGCATGATGATACACAAAATAACGTGCACGTGCACTTGCGCGCGGGCGCACACATACACACACACACACACACACACACACACACACACACACACACGCACGCACAGACACACAAAAAGCGCGCGCCTAAGTGAAGGAAGTATGCAGTCTCTGTCTTTGTTGCTTGAAATTTTGATGCTAATGTGATATGTTTATGATAGCAGAAAAGTGGACAAGAGACGGTAAGTGCTGTAAATATGAAATTTAGATATGTAAGGGGAACTGATCTATTTTAGTATTGTAAGAAAGAAATTTCTATTTGCGAGGAAGTATCCGAAGGTTTCAGTGAATGACTGACAATAAATGCAAACAAATATGCGAAACGTTTATTCTAAAAACTTACGTAACTTTAAAATTAAAACGATTGTTTCACACCTTAAAACTAATTAACGAGGTGTAATGCAAACATTATGAATATTACGGCACGACCTTGCAGTGCGCAGCGGAAATCGATTTGTTAGACTGATACGATCAGCTTGTGTCAAATGCAGATTGATATAATTCTAAGTAAAAGACGGAAGGAAGGATTATTAGGATTTAACGTCCCGTCGACATTGAGCTCATTACAGACGGAGAACATGCTCGGACTGTTTCAAAGGTGGGAAAGAAAATCGGCGGTGCCCTTTCAAAGGAACCATCCCGGCATTTGCCTGGAGTGATTTAGAGATATCACGAAAAACCTAAATCTTGATTCGAATCGTCGTCCTCCCGAATGTGATTCCATAGTGCTAACCACTGCGCTCCCTCTTCCTGTATTACTCTCAGTGTTAACCTATTTAACCGAAAAACATCTCACCACATTAGAATTAACGAATTTGCCGACAATATCAAATTTGTGACTACAGTGAGACAGTAATGGGTATTAGGAATAGGTATTTGTAAGACTTCGTACATAATCCGTTTCAGATCTTAATTTAAGGATTCCTTCTGTCACTCATACGAACTGTTACATACATAAATACTGAATTCTGTAAATATTAGCTGCTAGCCAAGGAACGAGTCCATGTTTTCCAAACTAACAGCCGTCTGCCTTACCGCTTTACCGTTTTCGTCGCTGAATTTTTTTCTGGCCCTCACGCTCTCGAACTAAATTCGGTTCATGCATCAGAAACAAATACGCCACACTGCTTTGCAAATACATCTTTCCGTGCGGTGGTCAAAAACTGAGCGTCTGTTAGCTTTAGCGGCTATGTTTTGCGGCGGTGGCGGCGCATTACCATAAGTGCTCTCCCCTTTGGCTCACATGAGTGGCTCTGTAGCGGTACATAAAGACACAGAACAAGCCGCCTCTGAGTACAGTATCGGGAATGAATTAGGCAGCCTCCTCAAGCGCAAAACACGCCGTGTCACCAGCAAGCGCACATTCATTACGAGAGGTGAGCGGCGCTCGCGAGCGCTCTCTGCAGCCACTTTGTTCTGTCCAATTTGGCCGGTAGCCGGTAGCCGCGCACGTCAAGCGATGAGCCGCTGTTTACTATACAGCCTTGGTAGTCCGATATGTATTGTATCGCCTAGTGATGGATTAGAAAAGAATGTGGAGGTAACACACTGTTGTTATCCGAAATATCAACAAACCCTTCAACTTTTACTTGTTTTCTGTTTAATATCTATGTCATATAAGTGAAAGTTTTTCTTTTTTCTGGTACTGTGTTTATTTTCACTTGTTCCTTCAAAATATACTTACAAGGTCAAAAACGAATCGCGTCAAATGGAGAATTTCAGCTTAACAATGTTTGACAGAACATTTAATGCACAATCCAGGATGGAACGTAACAATATTAATGAAAATGAATGATTCCACTTACCATATGGCGGAGATGCTGAGTCGCAGATAGGCACAACAAATAGACTGTCACAAATAAGCTTTCGGCCAGCAAGACCTTCGTCAAAAATAGACGACACACACACACACAAACACACACACAAGCAACTCACACACACATAAGTGCAGTCTCTGGCAACTGAAGCCACACGTGTGCTTATTTGTGACAGTCTTTTTGTTGTGCCTATCTACGACTCAGCATCTCCGCTATTTGACAGAACATTTTTTGTTTAGGTTTAACCTTTGACTACACATTTCACTTCTGACAGGAAAAGAAGCAAATACATGAACACTGAAATGCAAAAATAATGAAATTAATATCGACTGAAGAAAAAAAATCATAGAGTTGTAACAAAATTTCGGTAGCTACGCTTATAAAAAGGAATAAACATATGCGAATTTGAGAACAAGTATTAGAACTTCTATCTGCTTTATGTAGCAAACTACATGTGTATCTTCAGTAAATGGGGATGAAAACACCCGAAACCGGTAAGGATAGTACTTAAATTTGGTGCTAACCTAGACAGTGATTCGCTGCCGTAAATATTCCCCTAAATACAAAAAATACTTGGTTCAAAAGTTAGCAAATAGCATCAGTCACAATACACTTACAGCTACATATTCTGAGCACACCAATAAACAGTGCATGGCGGATTTCGTTTCTCATTCCACTGGTGTATTGAGCGAGGGACAGATGCCTGCCTGTACGTGACCTAGTCTCTCTTATTCTCATGATCCCTAAGCTAAATATACGATGGTGGCATACTAATGGTGGTGCATTTTTCTTGGAATATACCTTCTCTAAATTTTCTCAACTGAGTTAGTGTCTTTCTTCCAGGGGTTTACACTTAATTTTACCAAGCCTTTCTGTTCCACGTCCCTATATGTTGTAACGTACTGCTACAGTACTAGCAACGAGTCTGCGAATTCGTTCGATGTATTATCATTGCAGCGTGATAAGTACTCCAAAACTGGTACAATATCCTATCCTTTGCATATGAATCACTTTTCCCAGAACACTTGAAACAATTCTAGTCTTCATTCGCCTTCCTTGTAACTGATTTTACGTGATCGTTCTATTTTATAACCCCTGAATACTGACTTGCTCAAGATATTCGTATCTTTCGTCAGAAATATGCAACAAAGACTGAAATGTTGCCATTTAACGAAAGTATAGAATTCTAGCTGTGGTCATACTGCCGTATTACAGAGATATTAAGAAATAATTATTTCGTACGCTGTCCACCACACTCCATAGATGACAGGGGTGAACGACGGCTGTGGAGACGTTTACGCGCGAATAGACTTGCAGCTGTTGGGTAAGTGACTGCCCAGATGAACAAACGGGCTACCAACAGTGTCGCGCTCAGCGGACGTTGCTGTGTACGGGCCTCCGCACCAGACGTCTGGTTCATGCACCCATGCTGACTGCTGTTCATCGGCGACTAAGTGTGGAATTAGCACGGCAATCCGCAACTGGACGTCCACGCAGCGGCTTCAGGTGGCCTTTTCGGATGAATCACGTTTTATTCTCCATCCTACAGATGGCCGTTGGCGTGTACTGCCCCATAACTATCGTCAGAAGGGTCCAAACTGCGGGAGGGAGCTTTATGGTCTGGGAATGTTTTCGTGGCATTCCATGGCTGATCTCGTCATTCTGGAAGGCACAATGGATCAACACATGTATGCACCTATCCTTGGGGACCATGTGCACTCCTACATGCAGTTTGTACTTCCTGCATCTACCAGCAGGGCAATGCAAAGTTGCCCACAGCTCGCAGTGAATGTGGGCGGTTCGAAGAGCAAAAGGATAAGTTTACCGTACTCCCATGACCACCAGAACCCCCGAATTTAAACCCAATCTAGAATCTGTGTCGATCGGGATGTTCTCGCCATGGATCCTCACCCGAGAAACCTAGCGCAGTTGGCCACGGCACTGGGTCAAGCATGACTCCACATCCGACCGGCCAGTGTGGCCGAGCGGTTCTAGGCGCTTCAGTCTGGAACCGCGCGACCGCTACGGTCGCAGGTTCGAATCCTGCCTCGGGCATGGATGTGTGTGATGTCCTTAGGTTAGTTAGGTTTAACTAGTTCTAAGTTCTAGGGGACTGATGACCTGAGATGTTAAGTCCCATAGTGCTCAGGGCCATTTGAACCATTGAACTCCACATCCCTGTCGGTGCTTTCCAGAACCTGATTGACTGTTTTCTGCATGTCTGCGCGGCAAAAGTTGGTTATTCAGGCTTTTGACGTGCTCATATTAATGTGACTGGACCATATCAACATACGAACTAAATTTGAACATAACCATGCAAGCATGACAGCGAAACTCCATGTCAATTGCTGCTACGATGCTTTATACTGATTCGTTGTGTAGTTTCATATCCACTGATGAGCCAAAACATTATGACCACTGCCCACCGCGAGAATGAATGATCTCTGATGGCGTTGCGGACACGTGAAGCGGTAAGAAAAGTACATAAGCGAAAAAGAGGCGAATAGGGAATAATCCTAGCTAAGATAATGGCCGAAAATCGGTAGATCCATCGACATAAGTGACTCTGACAGATTGCTATGCCCTGATCCCTGGGAACGAGCAACTCAGCAAAGGCGAAGTTGGTCCGCTGTTCAGAAGCTACTATCGTCCACCATCTGTGGAAATTGGTTGGAGGAGGATGAAAGCACGATTAGGTGACAAGTTGTTCGACGTTCACACCGCATTACAGAACGTGGAGGTTGACTGATCTGTAAATCAGGATAGGCGGAGGGTATAATGATGAAGCAGGTAAAAAGGTTTTGGAGCACACCATCCAGTGCAAATTGTTGAACACGGGACTCCGAAGAAGACGACCCTTACATGTTCTTATGCTGATCCATCATCAATTACCATCATCATCGAGACTGATCCATGAATTAATGTAAACGTCTGACATGATCAGGAAAACGACGTTTCTTGTTACACCAGGTCAATAATCATGTCAAGATACGACGTCGTCCAGGGGAATAACTGCTCGAAACATGCAGCACGTCATGACAGTGGCATCTTCCAGCAGGATAACTGTCAATGTCACAAGGCCGTAATTGTACTCCAATTATATGAACAGCATGATCGTGATCTCTGTATCATGGCTTTGCAGCAAATTCGCTTGATCTCTACCCGATGGAACACATCTAGCACACTATCGTCCAGCAGCTTCGCGTCCACGAACCACCGGCAAGTAATTTACGGGAATTGCGTGTAACCTATGCGTAGACATCTGGGGTCACATACCTCCAGAAAGCTACCAACGACTTGTCACATCCAAGTCACAGAGAATCCTCTGCCGTACTGCGTTCCAAAGGCGGAGAAGATGATTATGTTTTGGCTTATCAGTGTATAGCTAATGTTACCACCAGAAAAAGGTACATGTAAGTTACTGTGATACCGATGAAACTGAGACATAAAACAGGTGACTGTAAAAAGGAATGGAATATGATCAGCTGTTAGCACTATCTACAGGTCTAAACGACCTAACCAGAAGTAAATATGACGAATAATTCCACTGGAAGTACTTTAAACCTTCTGATTTATGTTCCCTTGCAACAATACAATAACAAATCAGAGCCATAGAACTTTACATATTCTCTGTAGCTAATTTTTTGTGATGACCTTAGAAGATTGTTTTATCTCAACCTGAAATCGTTCTGTTATGGAGTACGGTAACCTCTCGCAAAAAAAATATCTTCCCCTCAGATACAACGTAACCCGAATGTTGCTTCGAATACCCCAGTGGGTTACGAGACACAATAACAGCCTTCTCGTGTCACTTTTGTTTCGCGACTGTTTCTAAATCAGATAATCGTTTTCAAACATATTACCCGATTTCAATGTAAAGCTCACTATAACATTAGAATAAAAGAAGCGCCTTTTGTTCAACAAAGAGACTATTTGTCTTTTTTCTTCTTTTCGCTAAACCATAGAAACGCTAAACGGAGAGTAGCGAACTCTCGAAAAAAATCATATTTTATTTCAGAATAATGTCAGATATGTATATTCGTCAATAAGGATGGTTGAAACTAACTTACGTCGGTACAGAAACCATTTTAAGAACGTTTTTTCGCTAAGTCACGAATGAGTAAACTTGACGCCAAAATAGACAGTGGAGCGCGAACATACGATTCACTGCAGTGGCGTTTCGTATTCAGGAGAAGCATAAAAAGTGGCAGATGTCCGCGATATCGGAAAAGTTCTTTTTTCTCTGGGCGTTGCCTGTTAGGTGTGAAGAAGAGCCCTCTTCCAGCCGCCTCACCCCCGACGCCGGCGTCGTGCTCGCCTCTTCTGTGGGGTTGCATTTTTGCTTCAGGTCACGATTATTAAAAAGAAGGCACATATGATGTGAATGCGGCGCGCCCCCCGAGAGCTTTTCCGTGTGAGCCCACGGAATGATCGACTGAGAAATTCGGAGAGACACGGGGCTTCCCCAGATGGCCTCGGCGGCGCTGTGACTCTCGCCTTCGTGGCGACACAAGTCGAAATCCCCAGCACTCTCGCAAACAGTGCCGCAGTCCGAACTCTACTCTTGCGTATTACTTATAACTGGTTGCAGTGCCCGGGATGTGTAATATCTGTCATACAAAGTAATTGGCGCTCTATGGCACAGTGGATTTTAATCACAAAACTAACCGTGAAATACGGACTAAAATATCTTCTAGGTTGTATGTCATATGTAACAACGGCAACTAATCTATAAATAATAGTTTGCAATCATGTTTTTGTCAAAGTCTCGGACTTCCGCTTGTCCCGCGATCTAGTGACGTCTGCTTGTACCATCCCCAAGATGGTTATTGCTGCTCTAATTTATTCTCGCCATAGGAATTACAGCCAGTTTACCGCAATGCATTTCATTTGTTAGGCATTTAATTTTTCATTAATTTTCTTCATTGTTCCATCTGAATGTAGAAGTCTCAAGAAAACTAGCCACGAACTTTGAAGTAAATCGCTCAACTACTTTCCAGTACGTGTCGTATATATTATTTATATTAAAAATATGTAGCCTAAGTTTGTCCAAATGATCATTACGGGACCGTGTAGAAATTTGACGTAAATCGGCCAAAAACTTTTAGAAATTTTTCGTATCAACCTTTCCCCTTTATGTATTACATTTATATATGTTTCATGTCAGATTATAATATCTTATGTAGAGAGTGATGTCCTTATCTTTCTTATCTTGATGGCAAAGTGTACAAAATTTAATCAAGATCGGAATAAAACTGTAGATTTGTATGAATTACAGACAGTGCCTTCTTTGTATACACCCACTCATAAATTAATCATTGGTAATCATTTGTGACCTGGGTGAGGCTTATGATTACGTAAAACATCCCCACACTAATTTTCCAATAGAAATAATTTATGACATGGATAAGGGTGCTGATCGCGTGAACCATGATATCATTATTCACAAGTTAAAATTACTCTTGCATGGTGGACACGTAGCAACAGACGCACAGAATTTGAAGCACTCAGACATTGTACTACAAGGTTCAATTTTGGATTGTCTATTATTCCAAATATATGTACAAATTATCTTCCACAACCGTTTTCATAAGACTCAAATAGTGTAGCTTTTACAGATATTGTTAAGAATCATAATAGCAAGTACAACTGCACCTCTTACAGAAAAAGCAAATATCAATGTATCCGAAAACATCAACACATGATTAAAGGTAAATTGTTTATAATTAAATGTTCACAAGACTAGGTAATATAATTCGGCATTTCATAAAAAAAAGTCCACAAGCTTTAAAAATAATCTACACAAATAATCTACTCAGGCAAATAGTTCAATGTATTATGTTTTTGGGACATCACATACATCACACACCTTAAATGGAAAACCCACAACCCAGAACTAATGACTAATGAAGCATATCAGTGTAGTCAAATTTACATTACGCATGACTGCTATGGATTATTTAAAAACCAGGAAGCTAGTTTATTCTGCATGTTTCCGTGCACTAATGATTTACTACATCATGTTATTGGGAAATTCAACTTACCCCGTTAATACTCACAGAAAGAAGAATCGTTATGCATTGACAAAGGATTTTGCCTCGAACAAACAAAATATTCTTGTTTTCTTTTTCACCCTCATATGTTTGAGTGAAATCTGGCCATCCTCAGACGGTTAAAATTATTTTCGATCGAGTAACAGGTAAAAATTTGCTAGGTAATACATATTCGACATAAAATAAAGGAAAATTAAATGAAATCTTCAATTTCTGTCTTGTTGCGGCCAAACTTTTGCGTGGTAATACATATTCGACAAAAAAGGGAACCCACTGTTGATTGTGAAACTTTGATTTCTTTTCTCATCATGGAGAACTCTGTATGCGGCATACACAGTCACAATATGAAAAAGTACGTCTGACCGAGATCGCCTTTAAATACCGACCTGGTAATGCTACGTCCGCCGACGAAAAGATCGTTAGATACTGAATTAATAAACAGATAATCGGCGAAAACTAGCTGTCCACCAGTGTGATGTTATCTACATGTGCACAATTAGTCTGCCGGAAAATCGAGGACCAATTTGAGACTGTTTTCTGATGACGTTGTCTACAGAATGTGTTATCGTTGAGTAGCCTTCCCGTGGACTGTAGACAACTTGAACAGAATTTCTATTGGGGCAATACATGGCATCTTGCATTAATGTGGGTTAGTGTAAGTAAATGCGGATAAATAGGACGCTTGTGTGATCCATTCTTAAGTAATGCGGTAGTGTTTCGATGCCTATCAGAAAACCTCGAAACATTTCAGAGGCGTCCTTCTTGATGTGATGCAATCTATTCGAGCAGTAATACAGTGCGCTTAGGTGGGCATCACTGGATATTCGTGAAAGTCTATTGAGGTAATTGAGAGGATTAGCGTTTAAGACATACTGTGGAATTATTCTAAAGTCTGTAACACTCATCCTGCGTAACGATTGGAGGGAAAAACGAAGTGTGAGTTGATGTCTTGCAGAGTGCATACAAGCAAGCATTTACTAGTGAGTCATAAAAGGGAAAGAATAGAAATGGTACAAAGTGACTGAGTACCGTATGTATGTAGAAGGAAGCGTGAATGCTGTTCTAATGAGACATACTTGTCATCTGAACCAAAATGTCATTTTCGAATAATTAATACGTGCTTACAACATCACAGAGCTTCCTCTAGCGTGCACGAGAAAGACGCAAAACATATTCACACAAGCGCTAATCTTTAAGGTACTCCAGGAAGACTATTGTCTCTCTTCACGCACCGCTTGTGGACAAGCATGACAGAGGCTTTCCTGCGTGCAGTCCTGCTCCATGCGCCCACCAGACACTATTCATGCAGCTACACTATGTGATGAAAGGTATCCGTACACCTGGCTCAAAATGACTTACAAGTTCGTAGCGCTCTCCATCGGTAACGCTGGAATTAATTACGGTGTTGGCCCACCCTTAGCCTTGATGACAGCTTCCACTCTCTCAGGCATACGTTCAATCAAGTGCTCGAAGGTTTCTTGGGGAATGGAAGCCCATTCTTCACGGAATGCTGCACTGAGAAGAGGTATCGATGTCGGTCGGTGAGGCCTGGCACGAAGTGGGCGTTCCAAAACATCCCAAAGGCGTTCTATAGGATTCAGGTCAAGGCTCTGTGCAGGCCAATCCATTAAAGGGATGTCATTGTCGTGTAACTACTCCGCCACAGGCCGTGTATTATGAACAGGTGCTCGATCGTGTTGAAAGATGCAATCGCCATCCCCGAATTGCTCTTCAACAGTGGGAAGCAAGAAGGTGCTTAAAGCATCAATGTAGGGCTGTGCTGTGATAGTGCCACGCAAAACAACAACGCCCCCTCCATGAGAAACACATCCACACCATAACATCCCCGCCTCCGAATTTTACAGCCGGCCGTGGTGACCAAGCGGTTAAAGGCGCTACAGTCTGGAACCGTGCGACCGCTACGGTCGCAGGTTCGAATCCTGCCTCGGGCATGGATGTGTGTGATGTCCTTAGGTTAGTTAGGTTTAAGTAGTTCTAAGTTCTAGGGGACTGATGACCTTAGAAGTTAAGTCCCATAGTGCTCAGAGCCATTTGAACCATTTTTTGAATTTTACAGTTGGCGCTGCACACGCTGGCAGATGACGTTCACCGGGCAGTCGCCATGCCCACACCCTGCCATCGGATCGCCACATTGTGTACCGTGATTTGTCACTCCACACAACGTTTTTCCACTGTTCAGTCGTCCAATAGTTACGATCCTTACACGAAGCGAGGAATCGTTTGGCATTTACCGGCGTGATGTGTGGCTTATGAGCCGCTCGACCATGAAATCCAAGTTTTCTCACATCCCGCCTAACTGTCATAGTACTTGCAGTGGATCCTGATGCAGTGTGGAATTCCTGTGTAATGGTCTGGATAGGTGTCCGCCTATTACACGAGACGACCCTCATCAACTGCTGCGGTCTCTGGCAGTCAACAGACGAGGTCGGCATGTACGCTCCTGTGGTGAATGTGTCCCTTCACGTTTCCACTTCACTATCACATCGGAAACAATGGACCAAGGGATGTTTAGGAGTGTGGAAATCTCGCGTACAGACGTATAACACAAGTAACACTCAATATCCTGACCACGTTCGAAGTCCGTGAGTTTCGCGGAGCGCCCCAGTCTGCTCTCTCACGATGTCTCATGACTACTGAGATCGCAGATATGGAGTACCTGGGAGTAGGTGGGAGCACAATGCACCTAATATGAAAAACGAATGTTTCTGTGGGTGTCCGGATACTTTTGATTACGTAGTGTATATTTATTTGTTGATTTTGTTCGTTTCGACCCTCCAGCTTCATAAGGGACTTTCGCGCAAGGTCTTCTTTTTCCCCAACAGCTCCTCATGCTCCTGCTTCCCCTGGTTCTCGCCGCTTCTATCATCCTGGAAGCAGACCATATAGGATCTTCCCGCTTCACTGTAGCAATACCTATCCGGCTCAGGTTTGTGCAATTTCTCCCCTACTGCGAGCCCATTTTTCCTAAGATCTTTCCTCCAGTTTTCCTCTGATAAGCATTTTGTATTCCACAAAATCTTCGTCTACATGTCACCCACCTTCACGATGTACCCAGTAAATCTCTACTTTGTCTTCTGCATCATGTTTCAAATTAAATTCTTACACAGCACCTGTCTTGGTAGATCTGTCCAAATGTTACCTGTTTTTAGTTCCTCAGATATCTATCAAAACTTTTTCCCTCTTCCCCACCATTTGAAATTCAGACTTACAATCTGTCTCTGCATTGAATACCTTATTCTGCAATTTTAACAATACTTCTGAGTGCCATTCTTCATTTGCATCAATCTCATGTAGTAATGCCATCAAAGGTTAGGCTGTGTCCTGTGATGTGCTTTATTTTGTATCCAGTTGAATTGCTACACCTTCGATAGTCTTGTTTTTTTATCAGTTGCCTCCATTATTTTATAAGTTCTTCTGCACAGAGCAAATTTGGATACAATAGGTGAGAACTTATCTCCTTGTCGAACTTATATCCTTATTTCAGACCTTCCCGAAACTGAGCATCATTACCCAACCCTACGGGCTGTTTGTTAGAGTGTGCTTCTCATTAATTCTGAAAGAGATAGCAAAGAGTTAACACTGACCTGTGCAAATGGTTCAAATGGCTCTGAGCACTATGGGACTTAACTGCTGAGGTCATCAGTC
This sequence comes from Schistocerca nitens, assembly GCF_023898315.1. Taxonomy (NCBI): domain Eukaryota; kingdom Metazoa; phylum Arthropoda; class Insecta; order Orthoptera; family Acrididae; genus Schistocerca; species Schistocerca nitens. The sequence goes on from NC_064616.1 coordinate 916,298,034, forward strand.
CCCTAGAACTTAGAACTACTTAAACCTAACCAACCTAAGGACATCACACACATCCATGCCCGAGGCAGGATTCGAACCTGCGACCGTACCAGCAGCGCGGATCGGGACTGGAGCGCCTAGAACCGCTCGGCCACAACGGCTGGCAGACCTGTGCAGTGGGACAAATTTTAGACAAAGCCCATGACACACCCCAGCAACCCGGTCCCACAAGAAATTCTAATCTGAATGCCATCAAGTATGGGATGGTTGCCACTGCTCATGGTACACCAGCAGGATAACTCGTTTTGCCCACTGGGTGACTTCCGCGCGTACATACGTCAGCCATGCGACCCACCCAGACATGGAGGGTGCAGTACCATCTGGGTGCAGCTAGTTAGTTAGTTAGTTAGCTAGTTAGTTCAAATGTTCCATCGTCACCTTGCAGTATATATCATAATAACATGGAATGAGCCAACTTAAAAAATATCATCTTAGTTGTTATTTAATTGTGTCTTCGTAGTGCCCATTTAGAGGTGACTCCACATAACACAAAATAATATGTACAGTGTCCAATCTCATTAATGTGACCATGTCACAAGCCTGAATAACCACCTTTTGCAGCGGGGACGTGCAGGAAACGGTCAGTGGCGTTCTGGAAAGTACCGACAGGGAAGTAGAAGCATGCTGACTCCAGTGCCGTGACCAGCTGCGCTGTGTTTCTCGGGTGAGGATCTATGCTGCGAGCAGCCTGATCGAGGTAGTCCCACAGATTCTCGAGTGTGTTTAAATACGGGGAGTTTGGTGGCCATAGGAGTAAGGTAAACTCATTCTTGTGCTCTTCGAACCACGAACGTTCGCTGCAAGCTAATGGACACGTTGCATTCTCCTGCTGCTAGATGCCATAGTGCCGAGGAAAAGCAAACTGCAAATGGGGGTGGACATAATTCCCAAGGATAGAAGCATACTTGTGTTGACTCACTGTGGCTTTCAGGGAATTCTGCAAACGATAAAGCTCCCTCCTCTGGTCTGGACCGTCCCGACAATTGTTGCAGGGCCGTACACGACAATGGCCATCTGCCTGGTGGAACATAAAATGTGATTCATATGAAAAGGCCAGCTGTCGCCACTCAGTGGACGTCCAGTTGCGGCAATGCAGTGCAATTCCAGCCTTTTTCGCCGACGAACAGCGGCCAGCATGGGCGCATGAACCAGGTGCCTGCTGAAGGAGGCCCGTACGCAGCAACATTTGCTGAACGGTCGTTTAGGAGACACTGCTGGTAGGCCCTTGGTTCGTCTGGGCGGTCAGCTGCTCACACTTGCACATCTGTTCACATGCACACATCTCCTCAGCCGTCGTTCACCCTTGTCATCTACGGCCCGTGGTGCACCATAGTCGCGTCGGCGCCAGTTTTGGGTAGCGCCATTTTCTCATACGCGGTATACTCTACCCACGGCCGCACGCGAACAGCTTACAAACTTATCTGTTTCGGACATGCTCCCATTCTTAGCCTGAAAACCAGTAATCATGCCCTTTCGGAAGTCAGATGCATCGCTCCGTTTCCGCATTACGACAATGACTGCACTGTTTTCCGCATCCCCCCCCCCCCCCCGACCCGACACACTAAGTATAGTCTCCACTGCAAGTGCTGCTGTTTGCCCATCTGTGGCTGGTTCCTGCACTTTGACATCGAATACATTCTGTGGTCACATTCATGTGACTCGACATTGTAGTTTCATTACAAAAGTAAATATGAAACACTACTGAACATAAGAAGCTATAAGTTTCTAAGCAAAAAATTTTCTATGGAAAGAAGGAGTTACCCAGAAGAAATTTTTCCAGCTTGCATTAAAATTTAACTTTGTTTGCAGTCAGATTTTCAATATTGGGTAATAAATCAAAGATTTTGGTAGTAAAATTATTCAATTCTCCCCGAGCTAAAGCCTGGTTTAATGAAGAGTAATGAAAGTGACTTTTTTTCTAGTAGTTCCTAATGAACTCATAACTGAAGGTTTTCAACACATTTAATGAGAGATAATATGTTTTAAGATGCTGTAGTTAAAATACCTGGTGCGCGGGGTAGCCGGCGGTCTGAGGCGTCTTGCACGGTTCGCATGGCTCCTCCCGTCGGAGGTTCGAGTCCTCCCTCGGGCATGGGCATGTGTGTTGTCTTAGCGTAAGTTAGATTAAGTAATGAGTAAGCCTAGGAACCGATAAACTCAACAGTTTGGTCCCACACTCCTTACCACGTATTTCCAAAAATTTAAATACCTAATCCATTAAACAGTTCCGCGGGATGTATTCGCAGTTGCGAATGCGGAGAACAATTAGCTGAATAATGGAATGAGGACAATGATTATTTGTGCCAGACTGAGACTCGACCCGATTTTCCTGCTTGTCGTGAGCGGTCGCCTAACCATAAGCCTATCAGAGCAGTACTCACGGCCAACCCAATCTTCCATATGTCGTCAACCAAGTTTCTGCCGGCCGAAGTGGCCGTGAGGTTAAAGGCGCTGCAGTCTGGAACCGCAAGACCGCTACGGTCGCAGGTTCGAATCCTGCCTCGGGCATGGATGTTTGTGATGTCCTTAGATTAGTTAGGTTTAACTAGTTCTAAGTCCTAGGGGACTAATGACCTCCGCCGGCCGCGGTGGTCTAGCGGTTCTGGCGCTGCAGTCCGGAACCGCGGGACTGCTACGGTCGCAAGTTCGAATCCTGCCTCGGGCATGGGTGTGTGTGATGTCCTTAGGTTAGTTAGGTTTAAGTAGTTCTAAGTTCTAGGGGACTTATGACCTAAGATGTTGAGTCCCATAGTGCTCAGAGCCATTTGAACTAATGACCTCAGAAGTTGAGTCCCATAGTGCTCAGAGCCATTTGAACCATTTTTGAACCAAGTTTCTACAATCTGCACACGTACATTCAGTATGTATAGTCTATGTATGTTCCCGTATAGGGGAGACAATTCAATTGAAAGTCGCTTGCCAGATGTCGGCGGATAAATGAGGGCTCGAGCCCCGTCCGTCATAAATTTCATTTTTGTCATTCTAATATACAGCTGCTGGTTGTCCATATTCTCAACTGAAGATACATTTCTTATACTCTGAAGCGCCAAAGAAAGTGGTATAGGCATGCGTACAGATATATGTGGCCGTCCGGGGTGGCCAAGCGGTTCTAGGCGCTTCAGTCTGGAACCGCGCGACCGCTGCGGTCGCAGGTTCGAATCCTGCCTCGGGCATGGATGTGTGTGATGTCCTTATGTTGGTTAGGTTTAAGTAGTTCTAAGTTCTAGGGGACTGATGACTTCAGATGTTGTCCCATAGTGCTCAGAGCCATTTGAACCATTTTTGAACAGAGATATGTAAACAGGCAGAATACTGCGCTGCGGTCGGCAATGCCCATATAAGACAACAAGTGTCTGGCACAGTTGTCAGATCGGGTACTGCTGCTGCAATGGCAGGTTATCAAGATTTAAGTGAATTCGAAGGTGGTGCTATAGTCGGCGCACGAGCGATGGGACGCAGCATCATCATCGAGGTAGCGATAATGTGGGGATTTTTCCGTAAGACCATTTCACTAGTGTACTGTGAATATCAGGAATCAGGTAAAATATGAAATCTCCGACATCGCTCCGGCCGCAAAAACATCCTGCAAGAACGGGACCAACCACGACTGAAGAGAATCTATCAACGTGACAGAAGTGCAACCCTTCCGCAAATTGCTGCAAATTTCAATGCTGGGCCATCAACAAGTGTCAGCGTGCAGACCATTCAACGAAACATCATCGATATGGGCTTTCGAGGCCGATGGCCTACCCTTATAAACTTGATGAGTGCACGTCACAAAGCTTTAAGCGTCGCATGGGCCCGTCAACCTTGACACGGGACTGCTGATGACTGGAAACATGTTGCCTGGTCGGACGAGTCTCGTTTGAAATTGTATCGAGTGGATGGACGCGTAGGGTATGGAGGCAACCTCATGAATCCATGCACCCTGCATGTCAGCAGAAGACTGTTCAAGCTGTTGGAGGATCTGTAATGGTGTGGGGCGTGTGCAGTTGGAGTGATATGAAGCCCCTGATACGTCTAGATACTAGTCTGACAAGTGACACGTACGTAAGCATCCTGTCTGATCACCTGCATCCCGCGCGACCGCTACGGTGGCAGGTTCGAATCCTGCCTCGGGCATGGATGTGTGTGACGTCCTTAGGTTAGTTAGGTTTAAGTAGTCCTAAGTTCTAGGGGACTGATGACCTCAGATGTTAAGTCCCATAGTGCTCAGAGCCATCTCAATTTCAGTTTTCTGTAAAGGTTCCGGAACTCTCGTAATCGAGATAATGCAAAACTTTTTTTCATGTGTGTACATGATTGGACTACATATCGGCGGTTGACTGTTACGAGCCGTACCCGATACTATCGCCGGCGCTATACCGAGTTTACCGAGATGTGTCCTGTTTCCCTGTAATGTGTGGTATATGAAGACAGTTACTTTCACACTCTAACTTAAAATTAAATTAAGTGTTATTTTCTTTTCAAAACTAAGTATATGCGTCACTTTGTCTCGTCTGCACTGACAGTTTCATTCAAGAAACATTAAGTAACTGCTTTAAGTAGCTAAGTCTGTTTGTAACGTGCAGTTGTGAAATTTCTGCTACATTTTTCCAGACGAGGCTAGAGATAACATGGCAACAATATAAGGAAAGTAGGAGTACTTCAGAACTCATCACCGATGACGATTATCTGAATAAAAATGCACAATACGTTTCAGAAAAAAAATCTCTAATTCCGATGGAATTCAGTCTGAATCTGTAGCCCAGAGGGCTGGTGGATAATAGTGAAGAGATGAAAATAGTACGTGCCAACAGATGTTCTCCGCGTACTCGAATGTTCTGCAAAATCTACAAATAATTTTCGGCAAATATTACGACATGCCATATTTTTCTTTTTTCTGACATAGTATTCTTCCGTCATTGTGTACTAACTAAAAGTGCATTTCCTCTGCTGCCACTGTTAAAATTTTTCACCAATGTTCTCTGTATCTAGAACATAGATGTCAGAAACACAGTACGTAGAACATTACCTAACCCTGTCCGCTGCTTCGCTCACATCCCAGCGGTCAGTGCCGTCAGCGTGCCTCCCTTCTCACACCTCTGCACCGCCCTTGTCACCTGTCCAGCTACTCTCACGGCCCACAGCACAGCGGCTGTCATTTCGCTGTGTAGCCCAACCGATGACGACCAAAAAAAATGTCGAAAAGGGGACAAAAATCTTCGCAACGTCGCGGCTTCCTAGCCACACGGTATTTTAGTCCAGTCGAAGAAGGAAAATCAGGGAAAAAAATCGTGTAGTCGCAAATTTTTGCACAGTGGTAAGAGGGAGTGTCATGAACAACATACTATAAATCCTGGCCGGTGGGGTGTGACGTGGGGTGAGAGGGAATTTAAATGTCACTTTTTATGTTTTTCTTGAATATCTCGCAAACCGCGACTTCTAGAGAAAATGCTTTCTTGCAAAAACTTAACCAAAATTAAATTTCCTTTTGATAAACTGAAAATAACTCCGCTATACAAACATGAGCTCAGTAAAGTTATTTTATCTACTAGCATTAGAGGTAGGGCAGGAAATGCTGAGGAGGTATAGACTGTTTGCAAAATGGAAATCGAACAGCACTCTTGGTATGGGAAGTTGCCTTTCCCGGAAGAACGCTATAGGTGCCGCAGGATTTGCGTTGTTAGTAGTTGTTAGTGTCACGACTTGCCTTTAGGCGCAGGTACAGGTACGATGACGTAGGCTGAAACACAAGCATCACTGTTCATTACAGTTGCAGACAGTCGACATGGGTCTGGACAATGTGAGCAGAGCTTTACTCATAAAGCCGTTTCATCACAACAGCAGTAGTGCTGCTACTCTTCGCGAATATCGATGCATTAAAGGAAAATGGAGGCGTCCTCTTTCTGCACAGCGGTTAACTAATATGATTCGAAAGTTCGAATTAAGTGGCGTTTGGGAAATGCTCGTTGGAGAGGCTGACGGCCAATTGCTCCACAAATTGTGGAAGAAGTTACTGTTGCCATGGCTGTGAATGCTGAACGCAATATGCGATCTTCAAGCAGTACACGAGCTGCGTCACGACAACTGAATATTCAGTGGTCCACAGTTCGAAAAGTGTTGAGAACAATTGTGAAATGGTATCTCTAGTGTTTTCGAGGCTGTCGTGTAAGCAGATGGTCGTCACATTGAGCAATATTTGTAACCTGTAATGTGAACAAGGTATGTTGTTAAAAAATTTTAGCCTCATATGCGGAAATTAATTTTTTCTCTCAGTTGTTTATTCAGTATTTCTCTTCCGCTTGCCCTTACGAATGTTTCAACGTAGTTTCATTCGGTAGTGAGTATCGACTTCAAAAATCTGCAAGAACTATTGGATGTACACGACACGACATCCAAACTCATCAGGAGTCAACGCCTGCACTTTCTGTGGATGGTACAGGCGTAGTTGCATTTCCCATAATACTCGCCACACAGTACTCTGCGAAACGTTCATTTCCCGTGCGTCATTGGTCAAATAAAGCCTGACAGTAAAGGCAATGTTAATATTAAGTGTAGTGGCTCATTGCTACTTTCGCCGCCCCCCTCCCCCCCCCCCCCCCCCACTCTCGGTTGTTCTGATTTTAGTGGGGGACGTTGAGGCGGTCTGTGGTCGATGGCAGCGATAATTTCCTTACGTACGAGGTTTGCCTCGCCGATAAGGGGCGGGGTGGCGCCTCAGAGGTTGAAAGAGCGGTCACAGACAGGCTCGTCGCAGCACTCGTACACGAAGATACATGCTGTGGCCAACGTTATGTGGAACGGGATATGTAATTAGCAGTGCTAGCGAAGTTACATGAACCTGTCTCTTTGTACCTTCTGTAACGACAAGCGACTGCGGCTGTTGGCTCGGCCCTCTCTGAAATCCTTACAATTGTACGGAAGCTAACGTCGCACTCTGCTTAATTGGGGCGGACTTGCCACTGTGCTGACAAAAGTTGCTATTCTGCGGAGGTTACAGCACTGTATTGATTTCACCTTGACTTCAGGATGGGTGGAGTGCGAGACTGGTGGAGTCACTTGAGTTTTACTTCACACTACGATTGATTATGGTGAGCACCTTTTCTTAAATGCTGATAGAATGCAAGTACAAGGCTTGTTGGCGCCAGGAATCGTTTGATGGCTCCTGTTTTAGTGGTCATATTAAGTGATCGCTAACAGTGTTAAATTAGATGTTTTAAGGCTTTGAAGTGTTTTAAACTTTTACTGTCAGAGTGTTTAAGCTTGGTTGGCCTTGCAGTTGTTAAGTCAATTTCTGTTACCTAAATCTCATCTGCAGTTTGTGGCACTGCGTAAGCTTGATTTCCGTTGCACGATCATAAACATGAAACGTTCATTTACTTAACTGATCTTCCAGCCGTCTTGCTGGTGTTATTTAAAATTTATTAAGGTTTTAAAGTTTCTTTCTTTTTAAATAAGTTTGATAGTTACCTCGCACATTGTGCAGGTTCGGTGTAATTGTTTTATGATTGTTTTATAATTGTTGGGCTGTTAAAGTTCTGTTTGTTCTGTTTTATATAGCCAGCCAGGTAGTGCTTTTCAACGTTATTTGCGTGAAGGTGGTCGCTGTTGGCGTCATCTTGGTACTGGGGCATGTTGCGCCCATTTGTAAGAAAAGAAATATATAAATTTGAAATAAATAAATTTGAAGTTTAATTCTTACATACATGTGAATGTGGACTCACTATTAATTGTATTATAACTTTGTAATAACGAGTGTAATTTGTTAAACTCACGGCCTCTGGGTTGTGATCCTGGCACCTCTTGATTTGAACAATTTCTCCATCAACCCTTCAGTTCGTAACATCATCATAGAATCACCCTGTATATTCCGTAACTTACAGTACAGTACACTGTGGCATGTACTTTGTACCGACGACAGCGATTTCCATTCACATATCCAGCAAGGGACTGTCCGTGTGTGTTGTTCTACACCCCAATCTCTCTTTTCTTACTGTCATACTCTCTACGCGAGTAAACAATCGGCCAATCAGAGCGCGTGGCGCCGAGTTTCCGTAGTTTAAAAATGGTGCGTAGTCGACCTACACAACATTAGTAATTTTGGTTCCTATTGGCATTAGCTATCCAGGGTTAAAATTTCGCGACACAGTTTTTCTCCAACCTTCATATTAGTGATCTGAAAGCAGCTTCCTTTACAGATGCCCTGCTTCTTTCCAAAAACCTACCAAGAAAATAAAGTCTTCCATTCGCATCCCCTGCTATGAAATAGGATGAAATGCGTGTCCATACGAATATCGAGCGTCGATACTTTCCAACTCAGTACATCTCTTAATGCTAATTCATTTGGTAATGGAGGCGATGGTCTTATCAGCAATGCCTGTGTGTGTGTGTGTGTGTGTGTTTGGAGCTTAAGGGCGCTCAACGCCGAGGTTATCAGCGCCATTATCAACAATGATACCAATCTTGCAGTAATGTGAGTAGTCCATTTCCCACCATAGCGTGAATAGCTGTCCTCTGCTCTCATATGTAAATGAGGAAAATCACTCTCAACACACAGCCTTCACAAGACTTGGGGTAGATATCTGCACTTAATGGACAGCCTACGTAGATTTCAATTAAAACAGTGACGTTAGAGTGTCTGGAACCTCCAGGGTGACCACGCGTCGTGAAACTGAAAGACATGCTTCAAATGGCTCTAAGCACTATGGGACTTAACATGTGAGGTCATCAATGCCCTAGACTTAAAACTACTTAAACGTAACTCACCTAAGGACAACACACAAATCCATGCCCAAGGCAGGTTTCGAACCCAAGAACGTAGCAGCCGCGTGGTTCCGGATTGAAGCACCTAGAACCGGTCGGCCACTGAAAGACATGGATAAGTAGATTCGAATATTGTTAGTTACTGCAACAACATGCGCTTAACTGTTAGCTTTAGGCGGTTTTAAACATTTAAAAACATTTCGGGACTGTTTCTCAATTTGTATCTCATCTGTTCCACTCGCGAAAGGGAGTCCCACGTTGTTTACAGGCTTTACACTTTTCACAAACAGACAGTGCTCATTGTTTTCCTCTCTCAGATTTTAATTGTTTTTAACTGTATCGATGTCCATACGCTTTTGAAAATACCCAGAACGTTACTATACTCTGTACATCGTAAGCTCATCAAAGGAAATTATCATTGACCTGTGTATTCCTTTGGGACCCCAATGTAGTTTTCAATACGATATTGCAGTGCCTATGTTGTTGAGAAGTACGATGGAAAGTTCTTTCGGACATGCATACATGTCCGAAGGAACAGGCACTGCAGCGACTACAGCTGCTATGAAATATTTTGAAGCTTTATAATGGAATGACGACAGTGGAATTTTGTGTCGGACCAGGACTCAATTCCGGATTTCCCGCTTATCGTGAGCGATCGTCGTAAATCTTTTTACTTCGTTTTTTTTTATTAATTTAAATTTTTTGAGGAAAACAATACAGTGTAACATTTTATTAACAGTTAAACTGATTAACAATTAATGAATTTAACAATTATTTTTAACTTAATTTCTTAATTACATTGATATATCGCTCCACTTATCGATCTCCCATAATCACTTACTCAGTTAAAGTGTTACTTTAAAATAATAAAAGGTACGATCAAAACATTCAAAATAAGTCTCTGAGCAGACGAGGATTTCTGAGATCAATATCAAAAATTTGATTTTGAAATTATTTCTTATGCCATATTCATCCTGATTCAGTGAATTGCTACCAAGAAATGTGCTTCTTTGTTATTTATCCGTCAATCAAGACAGGCAGATTTAAGAAAGATTTGACTGCGGTAATCCACAGGAATTAGTAAGCCAAATGGCATCTTGTGCCTCATAGTACATCAACAAATAGCCATTTCACAAGACATGACGTAACGAATGTGCTTGCTCAAGGTCATCTACAACGCCATGCACGGTTGGCATATTCATTCCGTTCAACGCAACAAGTTTCTGACCCACAACTGGGAGCTGGTGAAGCAGCAAGTGGAACACTTGTGACGGCAGTGTCTGCTGCAACACCTGCAGCAGCTGGTTTGGCTGCCCACACACAGCACTACGTTACCCAAGTGCTCCACTCCAGCATCTACGTCACAAGCCGCCAGAAGCTCTTCGTCAAGTTGGAACTCCTGCAAGAACCATCTTTGAACGTCGTCCCTGGCTTTTAGATCTGGAAATTTGGACCCTTACTTGCAAGCTGCTGTTCTGGCCTCCTCCTCTCCCCCAATTTCTGCTTGAAATTCGGATCGTTCCTGCGTTTCCTATCAAAATGTACATAACAATAAAGAAATTATATCCTGCAAATACATGCCGCAATTCCAATCGCCGCCTTTGTAACCATTGTCATTCTTCAACACAACTTATATTCCTTCCTTTCACTCCATCGTCACATATCCCCGACACAAATTTTTTTATACAATTAGGCTATCCGAGCGCCCAGACTTCCATATGTCGTCGACTATGTGTCTACAACTTTTACTAGTACATCCATTATGTATATTCCTGTACAGGGGCAATATATTAATTGAAATTCGCTTGCCGTGGATGACAACCAAAGGCGTCTTGCTATCAAAAGTAATGGCAACCCAGGCCATAACTCCTGGTTGTCGGGCTGTATGGCAGGCGACAGTCATGTTGGTATCCCACCGTTGACCAGGGCGTCTCCAGACATATCTTTCGCTGGTCACCGGAGCTCAATTCGAAGAGTGACTCATTCGTTGCACACTTACAGCACAACGGTACGTCGACGATATTTTACACCCTGTATTGGTGCCTTCATAGCAAGCTATCCTGGGCTTACATTTCAACAAGATAATGTCCGCCCTCACACGGCGAGAGTTTCTAATGCTTGTCTTCGTGCTTTCCAAACGCTTCTTTGGCCAGAAAAGTCGCTGGATCTCTCCCCAACTGAGAACGTTTGCAGCATTACGGGCAAGACCCTCCAAACAACTCAGGATTTTGATGATCTAAAGCGCCAATTGGACAGAATTTGACACGAAATTCCTCAGGAGGACATCCCACAATTCTGTCAAAGCAAAGCCAAATAACTGATTGCGTAAGGGCTAGATGTGGATCAACATGTTATTGACTTGTTCAATTTGTGTAGCTCTTTCTCTTGAATTAATCTTCCGATTTTTCTGAAATTGTAATCAGTTGCTTGTCTGTCCATAGACATCACATCTACCGATTTCGGACTCATATAAATATACGAATGAAGGGAACAGTGCTCACAAACAGTACATATGTTCGATAAACGGCAGGGATAGTAAAACCTTATGCATACATAATCATGTTTAGACGTTGTGGGAACAACAAACCAAACAGAAAAATTAATTTTCTTCTGTTTTATTTCAGAGACGTTTAAGCGGCTTAAAGTTTTCTCTCCGATAAAGGCGAAAAACACGTTGAAATTAATAGGCACTAAGTTTTGAATTTCTCTTCCCGTCTCTTGTATTTGTAACTAATAATTCTGCATCTATACTGTGAAAATCCAGAAAACATTTTCCAGTACTGGCAATTGGAATACCTAAAGCATACAAAACCGAATAAGCAATTTAACAGTTGTCGAATTTCAGAATCAAACATATTTGCAATATGAATCAGAGAACTCCACCGACAAACGTTTGGAGATTGTTCAGGCAAATTTATTTGAGTGTTCTGGCGTAAGGAACCCATAGTCTCTGGTACCTTGTTACAGATTAACTACATTTAAGTTCATCGACATGAACCTCGTGTATGGTTTCGTTGAATGCAATAGAAGAACTGCAAAACGATGCTATATAGACCGTTACCACAGCAACGACACCACATCCCAGCACTACTGCATCTGCTGCTTTTGCAACTCTTCGTCAATAAACTTAGCCTTACAGCAGTGTATTACAGTTAACGCACAATTAGCGCTACCAGAAAAACAACCCCGAGACCGAATCGAGCAGTACCTTTTGCAAGCCTCAGAGCGAAGAGTAAAATGGCTATTTCTTTCAGCAATATCAAGTACAATGCGGGAACGAGATTAGTTTCTTTCCAGACAAGACATACAACTTATAATGTACAAATTTGTAGTGTTATGCAGATATTTTCAATGCAATGCCGATAAAAATACCAGTGGTAGTATGAAATCAAACTAAATTCAATTACTTTGCAGTGTGTTACAGGAGACCATGGGGCACTTGTGCCAAAATATTCAATAAACATACCTGAACACCTCTGAAATTTTGTCGGAAGAAGTCTCATTCACCCTGCATATTTTTCGATGCCTAAATAAAAGTCACAATTCAAAATAGGAAAATGACTGTCCAGATTCTATAGACTAAAATAAGGCTGTCGTGGAACATTTACATAACTAATCGCCAAATTCCATAAAATGTATTTGCCTCACGAATGTCAATAACATACAATTTAAAGACTCTCTCTAGTCTGTAGAATCCTCATCTCACTCCCCGTGCAGGGTGATTCAGCTGCCCCTAACGATGTCGTTTTCTGCAACCTGTAATGTTATATCTGACTTGCAAAAACCACGCCGAGATTTTCATATTCTCTCGCTCACTACGCGCGAACTATTAGTCCTACTGAAAAAAAAATGAACAGGACTTTTTTTTATAGGATATTTAATGAAGCCAGATTTAATACTGTGATCTGTTTTCGCCAGAGGCCTTAGTTCTCCAGTTACTCATGAAAAAAATATAAAAGTTACCTCCAAACACACCTGCACTCTCACACTGATCCCCTAGTGTTTTCTAGTGTGTTGTTCATGGCACTCCCTCCTACCACTGTACAAAAATTTGCAACTGCACGAATTATTTACCACATTCGACCTTTTTTGGTCTTCACTGACTGGCCTTATTGCGCCACCGGGTTAGTCGAGCACTTCAAAATTGTAAAACTGACGTTGTGTAAATTTTACCTAACAGTGTTGTGAATTTTAATAGCATAAAATAATAACTTACATCGCTTTATTCGTCAGGCCTCATGACTACGAAACTACTGTGCTTGGAAGGGCTAAGTTTGGATAGAATTATCAACGCAGTTAGTTTTAGCAATGTTAACGAATTAGCTGACTCTGCTGGTCACGAAGTAGCCCAGTCAATAGAGAAGAGAAAAGATTGAATACGTTGGATAGTTTGTATAGTCAGAAATTTTTGTACAGTGATAGCAGGAAGTGACACGAACGACATACTACAATTCCTGACTGATAGGGGAAGAGTGTGGGGCTAGAGGTGCGTATGAAGGTCACTTTTGTACGTTTCTCTTGAATGACTCGACAACCGTGCCTTCGGTGAAACGTATCACTGAACAAAATTTAACTTCATTAATTTTCCTACAAAAACGTCCCATTCATTTTTCCTGTAGAACTAATAGTTTGCGCGTAGCGAGCGAGATAATATGAAAATATCGTGCGTGGTTTTGGAAGGCCAGATATAATATTGCGGATTCCATAAAATGACATCTATAGGGGCAGCTGAATCAATATCTACGTCATATAGGAAACTCTCCCTTTGGTGACAAAAAGCAACGGGAGTATGTGTTACAAAATGCTAAAAAATTTTGTCATCGCATTGAAGGAAGCACTACCATAGGTTAAAAGGAACCCAGTCTCGCAAGACACCATCCTATAACATAACATATGTCATTTCTGAGCTCCAGTGTTTCGTGAAGACGACGGGAAATAACTGTAACGAGGCACCACAAAGATTACAGTTCGAAGAATTTTTATACAAATTGTACACTGAAGCATCAGTACGTCCTTGAGAACAATGTACAGTGCGAAATATTATAGTTTATACGTTACTAAAGTAATATTAAAGTATGAACATTACTAACGTCAAATTACAAGGCAGATTACTTGCATCACACAAAAAGGAATTTTTTTTATTTTTATTTATTTATTTATTTATTCTGCAAGGCGACTGTTCTATTCCCTACTTCTCAGATAAATGCCACTGCCACTGTTCACTGTTGCCGCATTTCTGAATTTCACTGAAACACTATCACCTTTAAATCACCTTACCTTCTGTGCTTAGAATCTACAGAGGAACAAACCTGGCATTCCTCGTGAAAGTCGTTCAAATTACATAATCCATAGTAGTTACAGTTATTAGATCATCTTGAACGAAAAAAACTGCTGGGTAAATAGAATTGCCTACAGATTCGACTAACATCATGATCATTTATTGATGTTAAATGACGTTAAATGAACTATAGAAGGCATGAAATAGTATAAGGAGACTTACCGTGTTTGCACCAACTGAATCAGCTTTCAGAGCGAAAAAACTACCTAAAGCAGCCCCGTAAACAGTAAAACAGACGAAGTAACTGCATAACTGGTTCAAATATGGCGCGCTGTGAGTTCAGCTAATCAGAGACAATAACATCAGTGGTCACTGCCTATACGAGTAATGCGGCTGTGCTGCTGCCTAGCGGCACGCACGTGCCCTAGCGGCGCATTTAACCTGGTAGCTTCGCTGTCCTCGCCTATTGCTCCGACCGGCGTCATATTGCGTTACAGAACGAACAAATGATATGCTGGGACCCGCGTCACGTTGAGTTACGTAGTGAACAAATGATAACAATGGAACAACTAACGTCAACGTAATTCGTAAAAACCACGAATAGCGACCAAACACTAAAATTTCAAATACTATTTACAGCACTTCGTAGAAAGATAGAGTTTTTGTAAGGTAAAGCTTCGCAAGGGATCGGGTGGAAAACATAAATTAAGCGAGAAAACTAGCTGCAAGGCTTTTCGCAGACGAAGTGTGTTATCCGTATGAGGCATGCTTGGTTTAAGGGGCTCCGGAACGCCCTATACTTGCAATGTTAAAATAACGCTTATAAATTACATCTTTCCTCACAAAGTATTTGAGGTAGTAAGTTGAACTTTTTACAGATTATTTATTGGAATATGGGCTACAACTTAACACAGGGATTTTACAAAATTTTAGTTCGGTTATTAAAGATGATTTTTTTTCAATTGTAATGAAAATTCACAACATTTTTTTGCAATTTTTTATTTATATATTCAAAAATATACAGTTTTTTGGAAAAAGGCTGTGTTAAATTATGCAGAAGGTACTGTGTAACATTTACTGAAAGTTTGAAACAAATATGTTCGGAAGATCCTTAGAAAACATGTAATTAGTATGAGAAAATAAAAGTTTTGGGAATCGAGCGACAAAGATTGGATTAACTTTTTAGTGCATTCCAGGTCCATAGGATGGATTATCTTCATCCTCTGCAAACTCCTCCTCCAGCTTCCTCTTGTTCCTCCTCCTGTTTACTCTTGCTTGTATTTCTAGACTCTTTACAGCCCTGTCTGCAGCCCGAAGGCGTTCCTTGTCTAAAGCAAGCATCGCTCGTACCATGTTAGAACCTATCTTCATTCCCATATTTCTAAATACCTTGCACCTTACAATGTTGCCATCATTGAAAGTCGCAACAGCATCATACACACCAAAGTGAAGTGTTTCTATTCCAACAAATACAGTCTTGGGGATTCTCGACCATATAACACTATTTACACTTGCATTGGGGTTTTGAGTTTTTCCGTGAATACACTTTTTCAACAGTTCAGGTGCTGCTAAGTCTCTGAAAATAGGTTTTATCACCTCCATTATTGCATGAGGCAGACTATGCTTATGAGTGTACACTTCACCAGTTAGCAATCCTTTGTTATATTTACACCAACTGTCTTCTTCTTTGGGACACAAGCTATGTTGGGGATTTTCATCGTCTTTATTGTTTACAGTAATAACACATACCTTTGGCTTTCCAACATTTCTCCTGTTCTTAAAAGCCTTCAGAGGATTTCTAATAACTTTACTTTTACTCATTATTATACTTCAACAAAACAGAGACTCAAGAAACAGAATTAATTACGAATATTTTCGAGATAACGACAGAGTAAATAAACATGAAACAATCTACAATCACACCAGCGATATATATTGAACCATCACAGGTTAGCCACAACACATACTTTATCTCACATCACTAAAATGTACCTGATGAACACGGACGTTAATAATAACACCATTTGACAGCAGTTTAACAGCGCCACAGTGGGTCACGCCCATGTAGAACACATTTCAAAAAAAATTTAAAAATAGTTGTAGTCTTCGGAATTGAATAAATTATATATCTATTAAAAGGTAATAGTCTGCAGATTCAGAAAACGCAAAAAAGTAAAGATTGAACTTTTCATGATTTTGAGCCTTTCCGGAGCCCCTTAAAAGTGTGTTGTAGACACATCACCATACAACCAAACACTGAAGTCACAGAAGAAATAGCTACCGTCAGGAGTGAACAGTTCTCTGTTCTTCTTTCCATACACCTAGTACACTCGACACACAAACCCGGTAAACTCATAAATAACTTTTGAAGTGTACTGTGTCGGCAACGCTCTCAAAAAGTTCTCGAAAACTTTAACTTGTTTCTCGCCGAATTTCAACAGTTTTCCACGTGCCTGTTAACATCATATGTGCATGACTGGCGAGGCAGACAAGGCGACTATCCAACGAGATTTGAGATACGAAGTACATACCGTAGGTTATCATTTTACTTGCCGAATAACAAAAACTCTAAACATATTCCATGCTTTACGATGCGTCGGTGTATCATTAGTACCAGAATAACATCAAAGTACCCAATACATAATTAGGACCTACCGAATTTCCAGCGTATTAGATCACACGGTGGATGTACACTAATCGTTGAGCGGGCGTTTGTTTATACTAGGGTTCAAAATGGTTCAAATGGCTCTGAGCACTATGGGACTCAACATCTTAGGTCATAAGTCCCCTAGAACTTAGAACTACTTAAACCTAACTAACCTAAGGACATCACACACACCCATGCCCGAGGCAGGATTCGAACCTGCGACCGTAGCAGTCCCGCGGTTCCGGACTGCAGCGCCAGAACCGCTAGACCACCGCGGCCGGCTTGATACTAGGGTTAGTGTTGTTTTGAACAAAGTATAAACACACACACACACACGCGCGCGCGCGTAACTAAAGAACGAGAGTGAGAGATTGGGGATTTGGGGGCGGGGGAGGGGGGGGGGGGGGGAGGGAGTGACAAAGACAGAAAGTAAATAGTCTCCGTATTGCATTTGTTTGTCGCACGTGCAGCGTTTGACATATTTCCATATTTTTGTTATGGATGGCTGTAGAAATTAAAGGGAAAGATTAGCACGACTGACAGTATGGCATGATGTGGCAGTTGGGTAGAAAGCCCTATGTGACACTCTAATTTCGATCGACAGTTCCCTACACTCTCCTTGAGATAGGTTGGCAGATTACGTGAAGCCTTTTTTGGACATTTTGGCGGTCAGGAAAACTACGCCGTCACTTATACTGCCCTCCCTATGTCCAGTTGACCATCGCGTCAATATTATTGCTGGTTTCCACAGCGCAGGCAAAGACTGTGGTACTAGAACCACTGGTACCATTCCTCGCAGCACATTATTTTTATTCGAAACTCAGGTTTCTCTAATTACAAGAGCTTAGGTGAAAAGCAAAACATATCGCAAATCAGTTTAAATAAATACGTACGAGTAAGGTAATAAGGTAGTGCAAATACTCACCGTATCATTCGTGAATATCGCTCAAGAATGATGGAAACAGCCTCAAATTGCTTACCAGTTTGGAAAGAAAGGTATAGATCAAATATAAGTAGTAGTTGTCGTTGGAGAGTTAGCATCCTTTCAGTCGTTTTAGGGCGGCACGTTAAGCGATTTGCCTTGCAAACCAGTGAGTTTAATGGCAGTAGTGTATGAAGTTCCGTAATGTTTACTCGCGCAAAAGGCATGATGTGAATAATATTTTTAGTATCTTCCGATTCATATTGGCAGTTTAAGTTTGCTTACTGAATTCGTGAGAAGAAACAAAAACCAAATTAGGTTTCTACATTACTGGTCGAATGATTCTCTTTTATGATGATATCCTCGAATAGAATGCAATATGGAGATTTGGTATATAAAACTGAATAATGACTTCTTACCCAGTTGTTGCAAGGAATGTTCCAAGAACAACAGTATTTAACGATCCAAACACTTCGGTATCATGAGTCGCATTTCTGTCAAAAATCTACAGAAAATTAAACCATCAACGACAGATCGTGGATTTTGGCGTAATATTGTGGAGTGGTGAGAGACGCTCGGTGTGTAAGCCGTAAACAAGACGGGCGGCTTTCCTCGGAGACTGGCAGCTGCATTTTGTTATGCTTACAGCCTACACTGTGGCTGCTTCCATCCTTGGCTCGCCTGTAGAATCCGGTATACACTCTCCACTGCGTCGCAACACGCTAAAATACTTGCTTTATTTCGCTGGAAGAACAGCTATGTCTCATTAGCGTAAAAAGTTTTCTGTGTAACTTCGGCACACAACTGGAGTAAACACTCTCTTGGAACAAATGTTGTAAATAAAACTTTGTATTTACTCACGGCCCGTCGGAGCATCTCTGTGAAGCATATCAGAAAGCAAAACGCGTGTACTGGCGTGAAAACATTCTCTGTTTGTCCAAAGATAACTTTTCAACTTCACTCTGTAATATTTCATTTCAGATATAAGCTTTTTGTACCTCTCACGCTCGCACCGTTTCGAGCTTTCAGTGTCTTTCTACTTTTTTTTCTAATAGTCGCATTTTTCTGCTGTACAAGCAACTTCAAAACTTATTTGCTAATAAGTAAACTTTGATGATGTTCTTTTTTTCGTGTGTAGCCTACAGCAGGCTGACATTCATCTTCTGAGCAAATGCCTTTTTAATAACTAATCTTTCATTTGTTAATAATACCACCAGATATTTCATTGAGTGTGTGTTAAGTTTATAAGCCATAAGTCTACAAAAAGTTAACTATGCAATTTTCAGTCCATCACAGTATAGTGCGAACTTCAAACAAATAAAAATCATTGCACATACGAACTTCCCCAGACATGATACGGTTTGTATCGGCAGGTACCACAATCATCGTCCCCGAATTTCTGTTCCATTCTCGAAAGGTGCGTTCACCCTTTGCATGAACTCTAATTCCACTATTTTCCTGTCACAGTCGTTTCATGACTATATGTAGGAGGGAGCTACATGCTACCTGACTCTTCTTGGATCGTTCGCTCTCACAATTTTTAATCTGCCAGGAAGTTTCATATCAGCGCACACTCCGCTGCAGAGTGAAAATCTCATTCTGGAAAGCTCTCTGTGTTGCACAATGACTGCCCTGTTGCGTTTGCCCCTGAAGTTTTTTCTTTTATTTTATTATTTTTTTAATTTTTTTTAAGCATCTCTGTAAGACTCGGTGCTTGCTAATCGAACCTGTGATGAAATATGCCGATATTCTATTCTCTGGATCGTCTCCATCTGCTCATCTTCATCTATATCTACACCATACTCCACAAGACATCTAATGGTGTGTGGCGGAGCGTACTTTCGGTACCACTATCTGATCCCTACAACCCTGTTGCACTAGCGAATAGTGCGTGGGAAGAATGGTTGTCGGTAAGAAGCCTCTGTATTGGCTCTAATTTCTCGAATTTTCTTCTCGTGGTCAATATGCGAGATGTATGTGGGGGGAAGTAATATGTTGTCCAACTCCTGGAAAGTGCTATCCCGAAATTGCAGTAGTAAATCTCTCCGTGATGCACAACGCCTCTCTTGTAACGTCTGCCAGTGGAGTTTGTTTGGCATCTCCGTAACGCTCTCTCGCCAGCTAAACGATCCTGTAACGAAACGCGCCGCACTTCGTTGGATCTTCTCTATCTGCTCTATCAGTCCAACTTCATAGGGATCCCAGATAGATGAACAATCCTCAAGAATCGGGCGAACAAGCGCCTTATAAGCCACTTCTTTCGCGGAGGGGTTACCTTTCCTTAAGATTCTTCGGATCAATCTGCGTCTGGTGTCTGCTTTTCTCCTGCATCAGTCCTACCTGTTAAGTATCCTACACTGATGAGCAACGTTCAAGAAACGGTGAGTACGTTCATTCACGAGTGAGTTACATTGCATTAGGGTTCTTCCGTTGAATTTCGCACTAGAATTTGCGTTTCCTACGTCTACTTTTATTTGGTCTTTCCATTTTTGATCTTTCTGGTCGAATACACCTTTACCTTTAACGGTTGCCTGGAAATGAGTTACCGTCATTAGGGTAATAGAGCAGTAATGGGTTTTACAACCTGTTACGCACTATACATTAAATTTATTTTTCGTTAAGGGTAAATTGCAAATCCCTGCGCCAAGTGTCGACCGTAGACTTTCTCCAGGACTTTCAGTAATTTGTTGCAGTTTTCCCATAGACAATGACACCATTTGTGAGCAGGCTTCCAACCTTATCCAACGGATCATTTATACAAGTAGTCAACACTTCAGGCCGTAGAAAATACTCTTTGGTGTGCTTCCGTATACAGTTTTACAGCTAATTGTTTCGTCCCAAATATAACGACGTGTTGAGAGTTCCGTCTGCCAAGAATTACTGAATCCACTCAAAAATGTGTTCTGATATTTCACAAGCTCTTATGTTTTTCGCTCAGTGACAGTACGGAATTGTATCAAATGCCTTTCACAAGTGAAGGAACATGGTGTCATCCTGGTCCCCAGTGTCAGTGGGCCTCTCTCTCTCATGAACAAACAGAAGGAGCTCAGTTCCCCAAGATCTCTGTCTACAGATTCCATGATGATTCGTCCTCAGCTCGTGGTCTCGCGGTTGCGTTCTCGTTTCCCGAGCACGGGGTCCCGGGTTCGATTCCTGGCGGGGTCAGGGATTTTCACCTGCCTCGAGATGACTGGGTGTTTGTGTTGTCCTCATCATTTCATCATCATTCATGAAAGTGGCGAAATTGGACTGAGCAAAGGTTGGGATATTGTACGGGCGCTGATAACCGCGCAGTTCAGCGCCCCACAAACCAAAACATCATCATCATCATCATGATTCTGATACAGGGTATTTCCGTTGTTTAAAAAGGTAAAAATATGCGAGAGTAGGGTATCAGTAGTCATACGTGCCAGATAAGGATCTTATCTCAAGGTCACTTCTGCTGGAAAGAAAGTACCCCCTCCCCAGCCCTCTGCCCCCGAGAAATCCATACATCTTGGGCACTTGTACGAGTAAAAGTTGGTAGAAAAGTGAAACCGGCACATGTCGAGGTCATGACACGTGTCCACCCGTGGCACTAGGGAAACTGCGTTTGCTAAAATAGGGGAATACTCTCCCTTCCCTCCTTTGCCCCTCTAGGCCAGTAGCAATCAAGCTCCCAATTCTGCCCCTCCCAATCCCCCCTCTGTCCTCAGCAATTGCAAAAGCCTTGTCATTTATGCTATGTCCACCATGGTCAGAGGGAGGAGCATAAACAGCAGAGTCACCATACTTATAAAATGGCGGTACATATTACCCTAATTCACGACCTAAGACACTCTAAAATAACAGTGTGTGACTGTGGCATGGTTGAATTTCGATAATTTAATGATGTCACGCCATATTCTGCAAAATGGCAGTAAATATTAATATAACTTAAGACATAAGACACTCTGGCATTATACTGATCGGCTATATTTTGCAAAATGTAGGTAAATATAACATATTTTACGATGTTACGACACTTAGAGATTACTGTCTACGACTGGGTGCTGCTGAATTACTGTAAACTAATGACAGTGTGACATTTTCTGTAAGAACTCCATTGTATATTCACCACCGATTGCTGTTTACAATTTGTTGAATGTTTTTGCTAATGTTCTCCAAATAACCACATTCCATTCCAAGCTATGTTTGAATACGTGACTTTAAATGTTTGACAGTTACTGCAGCACATTATTTTAAGAAGATACTCCGATGTGTCACATTTAAGCAATTACCAGTGTACAATATTTTAACAAATGCTCTCATATTCCTCTTTAAAATAATTAACACGGTGCAACAAATACGTACCAATTCTTTTCCCTGGGTTATTAATGTATGACATCACTGTAAGACTGCCTTATGGAATTGTAGTAACCTCGTAAATAATGACGAAAAAAATACAGACATAGAATCTGAAAAAACATTGACGTCCCTAAAAGGTTGACCTAGAGGAGCATAAGATCATATTAGACTTGTAAATAAATGTCCTAAAACATTCACTGCTAAATTTACACAGTAGATATTCACCATAACTTTGTTTGAAACAAACGAAAACTGCTATTTGTAGCCCACACGCAATTATATCCCCACGAGTCTGAAGCCAACATTGCCGCTGCCCTCGCGTGCTGTTAAATATCTTTCCACACAAGAAAGACAGCGATCGGCATGTCGCAGCCAGCAAATCTGCAGAGACGAAGCACAACCACCAGTGAACATGGGTCAGACGTGATAAGAAGTGCAACTTGAGGACACACACATAGCAATTTGTCTTTTGTGGAATCCAAACTATCGTTGGATGCTAAAGAAACTTGATGGGGAAAGCAATAAGAGGACAAATATTCTTGTACATTTATATATAGTATATTGAGAAAAAATGGAAAGTGTGGAAAATGTGAAAAATGTATTCAAAGATAATGTGATAAGCATAATGCAACATCACTAGTGTGTATGTTCTGAGCTGGACGAATGCTTAGCTGCAGGGCTAAACTTACATTCATGCTGAGTTTAATGTATAAAAACAATTATGTGACAAATTTTTTCCAAATGGCAAAAGGTTTGATGGAACAGGAAGAAAAATGAGCATGAATTAAAATTTTGTGCACGGCCAGTAATGTAATAAATTACTATTAGTATTATTATTGTTACGTTGTTTTAAAGGTACCTCACATTTATAATTTACTATCATGCATATTACCATAATTATTCCTGAGAATAGATACATTCAGTTGATACCTTTTTATGGATGCAGTTGCTAGACTTAACACTCTTTCCATACAATCAGGACTGAGAAAACGTCATAAAATATGCTTTCTCTGTCTATAGTTTTAATTATTCGCTTGGAAACTATATGGGCGTCTATGTTACAGAAACGATTCCATTGCTCTAGTGGAGCACTGGCTATTAATCAAAAGCAAATTGCATTTCAAGAACAGTGAGGTGTGTATATTCCGTAGTTTTAGTGGGGTATCCATTAATGGCGGGAGCCAGTACCACACAGCAATACTCTAGATACAAATGAACTGTCATGCATAGTGTAGATGATCTGTTGGATAAAATACATCCATAAGTGTTGTAAAGATATGTATAAGTTACAGCTCAGCTGTTGCAGTGCTAGATTATAAAGCAGAAAATCAGGTTACCTCCATTACAGTACTGTAAGTTTCAGAAATTGATTCAAATGAATGCATATAAAAGTTATATAATCATGCCTCTAACTGGCCAGGTTGTAATGGCTGCACACATTTTACCCACATGACTTAATTAGCATTTAATACTACTGATTGGAATTTGGCTAATTTTAAACCAATTATCAGAATTTTACACATTTTCCCAGTTTTACTATATGTATATTAATTTGCATTGTACTTTGGACATGAGGGATGTAGATGATATGTTGATGTCTTGGATATTCTGCATAGGTTACACTGCATTAGAGATACTCATCACAGTTCCTCTGAGATGACACAAGATGATGCTTGTATCAATACCACTCACATCACATTACTCTGCAATAGATCAGAGTTGACTCTGCTGAATCATCAGAGCCACCCAGCAATGCTATCCATTGGCAACCCACGTGTGCTTGTCAGCATGCTATCGTTTTAATGTTGAACATTTAGCACAGTGCAACAAATACACTCTCCTACAAAGTAGAACTGGCCGAGGATTAGCTCCTTTCGAAGACAAAAACATATATGTAGTGCTGCTGCCATTCTGCTTTAGTAAGAGCACACAAAAGGTGACTGGTGTAGAAATATACCCTCCAGATAGTCATGGCTGTGTAAATACCATAAATTATACTCTGTCTGTCTACAATATTTTAATTATATATCTCCCAGGAGAGGATTTATAATGCAAATGAGATATGTATATACATAAGTGTTATATTTTAGCAGGTTGTGTATAATCATAGAAGACTGTAGGTTTTAATGGAAAATTTTTGGTAAGTGCGTGTGGTTGTACTGCATGCAGAATTACTAGCATTACTCTACTAAAACAGAGGACTGGCAGGTGCGCTGTAAACTACCTCTTGGTCGCAACCTCTGTTACAAATCTTATTCCGTTGCTCTGTTGGAGTATTTACTATTTGTCATAAGAACCGCAATTCAAAATCAACCTGTTGTGTATAGGCTGCAGAAGATTGTAGATTTTCAATGGAACATTTGTTAATACTGGTAGGTAGTACCAAACGTCAATACTCCACCAAAGAAGAAGACTGTTTGACAGGAGAAGTATAGACTCCAACACTGAGAGGATATCGTTCATAAGTGCTATATTAAAGTTGAGGTACATAATTTTTCTCAATCCAGAACCTTGTTAACGTGGTATAATACTCATCGAAATTCTATATATAGATGGAAAATACAACATTTTTATATTAAGTGTGATGGATTCAAAAGTGTAACACCCTTCTGTGGTCGACTGTGGTCCACTATGAAACGTAATCGCAGTACTGATCATGAAAGATTTTGTTGAACGACTTGTTACTTATTACGTGTGTTCACTGTGCATGTTTTTCTGCATTAGCAAAATCAATGCTTAATAGAATCTACACCACAAGTGGAATTGATGTGTACGGCTACAGCATTGTCTCTATCAGTTTATCTGACCACCATACCATAGTCACTAAAATAAAATACATTCCTCACCCAAAAAAAGTTGTTAGAGGATGCTGGAAATTAAATTCTATCACAGCTAGAGTTGGACTTCTGTGTACACTGCTTGTCATGCATCAGTTGGTAGCATTTATTTCGTGTGAGCCACAAGAGCTGTTTTTCAACCTGGAAAAACCTTGTGCAAATGGTATCGACAAACTAAATAAAAAATGAAAAACAACATGGCTGTCACAAGTTTAAACCTATATCTATCACACCAAAAGTATTACTACTTTGTCAGAACCAGTATCGGAAAAAGATGAACAAGAAACCGACAAAAGACAAAATCATGCCAAAACACAGGAACACCAGAGCAGATGGTCTCTCCAATGAATTTTATAGAAACTTTATAGCCGTTCATCAGAAAGCGTTCACAGGCTACCGAGTGAGAAGCAATGCCGTGGGCATTTATACATTGACATATAGCCCAAAATAATAATAACTTGTACCCAAGAATAACAAACCACAAAGAATAATAGGTTTTAGGCTGATGATGTTGTTACGTCCGGATCCGAAAATCATACCTGTGGCATAGCGATCGCTTTAAAGCAACCCCTTACAGATATCCTTGAGGCAGAAGAGACGTATAACGTGCACAAAGAGAGCACCATAGATGAAATAAGTTCCTTCAGAAATACATCATTCTGCTCAAGACACCCTTAGGCACAAACATTAGGGCTACTAAACATCAATTGAGATTTACGGAAATAACAATCCGTTTACTGCTACCAAATGGTTTCCAAAGGGCAAAACAATGGATACCTCACAGGAGAACTGCTGATCCAACGATCTTGCCCTTTATCAGTAACACTGTTCACTATTAATCTGTGCAGTCAGCAGCCACATGTCAGCTCTATATATTTGTGCACGACGGCTCACCTTCAGTGTCTATGCTGATGTCACTATAATAATACTTACGGAACCCAGAAACATCGTGCAAGTCTCAGATATAAAGGAAGTTTTACAAGGAAGCTAGTTGTGGGGGGGGGGGGGGGGGGACACTTATGAATCATGTTGGAAAACATCTTTTGTGGTTCAAATGGCTCTGAGCATTATGGGACTTAACATCTGTGGTCGTCAGTCCCCTAGAACTTAGAACTACTTAAACCTAACTAACCTAAGGACATCACACAACACCCAGTCATCACGAGGCAGAGAAAATCCCTGACCCCGCCGGGAATCGAACCCGGGCACCCGGGCGTGGGAAGCGAGAACGCTACCGCACGACCACGAGCTGCGGACCAGCTTTTGTGGCTCAGTGAAAGCACACATGTCTATACCTATTATGTTGATATGGGGTGTGAAACTAAGGAAAACACATACACCGTCTGACATCAATTCTAGAGAAAAGATAGAAAAGGACGTGTTCTGTTGAATACCATTCAAAGAATGGAACATGTCAACACTCTGGTCTACATCTACATCTACATCGACATCCATACTCCGCAAGCCACCTGACGGTGTGTGGCGGAGGGTACCCTGAGTACCTCTATCGGTTCTCCCTTCTATTCCAGTCTCGTATTGTTCGTGGAAAGAAGGATTGTCGGTATGCTTCTGTGTGGGTTCTAATCTCTCTGATTTTATCCTCATGGTCTCTTCGCGAGATATACGTAGGAGGGAGCAATATACTGCTTGACTCTTCGGTGAAGGTATGTTCTCCAAACTTTAACAAGAGCCCGTACCGAGCTACTGAGCGTCTCTCCCGCAGAGTCTTCCACTGGAGTTTATCTATCATCTCCGTAACGCTTTCGCGATTACTAAATGATCCTGTAACGAAGCGCGCTGCTCTCCGTTGGATCTTCTCTATCTCTTCTATCTACCCTATCTGGTACGGATCCCACACTGCTCAGCAGTATTCAAGCAGTGGGCGAACAAGCGTACTGTAACCTACTTCCTTTATTTTCGGATTGCATTTCCTTAGGATTCTTCCAATGAATCTCAGTCTGGCATCTGCTTTACCGACGATCAACTTTATATGATCATTCCATTTTAAATCACTCCTAATGCGTACTCCCAGATAATTTATGGAATTAACTGCTTCCAGTTGCTGGCCTGCTATTTTGTAGCTAAATGATAAGGGATCTATCTTTCTATGTATTCGCAGCACATTACACTTGTCTACATTGAGATTGAATTGCCATTCCCTGCACCATGCGTCAATTCGCTGCAGATCCTCCTGCATTTCAGTACAATTTTCCATTGTTACAACCTCTCGATACACCACAGCATCATCTGCAAAAAGCCTCAGTGAACTTCCGATGTCATCCACCAGGTCATTTATGTATATTGTGAATAGCAACGGTCCTATGACACTCCTCTGCGGCACACCTGAAATCACTCTTACTTCGGAGGACTTCTCTCCATTGAGAATGACATGCTGCGTTCTGTTATCTAGGAACTCCTCAATCCAATCACACAATTGGTCTGATAGTCCATATGCTCTTACTTTGTTCATTCAACGACTGTGGGGAACTGTATCGAACGCCTTGCGTAAGTCAAGAAACACGGCATCTACCTGTGAACCCGTGTCTATGGCCCTCTGAGTTTCGTGGACTAATAGCGCGAGCTGGGTTTCACACGACCGTCTTTTTCGAAACCCATGCTGACTCCTACAGAGTAGATTTCTCGTCTCCAGAAACGTCATTATACTCGAACATAATACGTGTTCTAAAATTCTACAACTGATCGACGTTAGAGATATAGGTCTATAGTTCTGCACATCTGTTCGACGTCCCTTCTTGAAAACGGGGATGACCTGTGCCCTTTCCCAATCCTTTGGAACGCTACGCTCTTCTAGAGACCTACGGTACACCGCTGCAAGAAGGGGGGCAAAGTTCCTTCGCGTACTCGGTGTAAAATCGAACTGGTATCCCATCAGGTCCAGCGGCCTTTCCTCCTTTGAGCGATTTTAATTGTTTCTCTATCCCTCTGTCGTCTATTTCGATATCTACCATTTTGTCATCTGTGCGACAATCTAGATTTATATCTTCGTCTTCAACAAGGGATGAAAATCTATAGACGTTTTTCGCTACAAGTGAAATTCGTAGGAATTCGCCGAATTCGTAGTTACGGATTTAGTTTTAGGAAACTAACTAAGGAATAGTACAGTGATGGACGATTACCCACTTGCGGTGTAATGATTTTAATATCGACTCATTACTGGAAATATTCTCATGTAATAGACATATACATTAGGTCGTTTTGAGACAGACTGCTTGGTGTTTGTCCTCGAACTGCTGTTCTTATTGCGTCTGGCCCGTATTATTCGGCGGTGCCGCTGTATGTGTGTGGCTTTTTCGGCTCCGACCGCCTGACCACTATCTTTCCTGTGTGGGACGATACTTACCAGCAGGCGTCAGCAACACGCTGAGGCAGTGTTCACTGGAGACTCACGCGATATAACTGCATGTGAGATTACACCTCCTATTTTTCGTTTATCTTAATAAAGTGCTCGTTAATCCTGTTCCAATACAACGGTTGCAGTGACTGTTCACTCTGTAGATTTAGCGATGTCATATGTGTCGATCGATTTACCATAATTATTTACAAGTTTCTGATAAACTTATACTTGTCTATGGAACCCTTATAGCGATGTCATCGTTCTTTAAGATGCTGTGACATCATCTTTAGGGCTCTGTACCTCAATCGGTAAAAACGGAACCCTTATAGGATGACTTTCTTGGCCATGTGTCTGCCAAGACACCTCTTTCTCAGGAACAGATAGGGGTATCAAGTTACAGTTCATGTCAAATACTAAGGTGTGCGGTCCTTTGACCGTAAAGATATTTAAGCTTATCAAATACATGACCACTTTTGTCATGTATTTTAATGCTCACGAAGTCACTCATCAGTATCTGTAGATGAACAGCCTACATACACAATTAAGTTTGTATGGAACCCACAGAGCGTGAGTCCTGTTCCCACTTGTCCGTTTTTTTTTAATTTTTTGTTTATACCGGTAGTGGTGGTGTTGGATTGGGGGAAACAGTTCACAGTGTTAATTTAGCGATGTCGTGTGTGTGGATTTTTTCGCACTTATTTACAAGTCTACTGTAACCCACTAAGGCTCTCTTATAGTGATGTCATACATTATTAACATAACAGGACTTGGTGATATTCGTTGCACTGTGCTAATTGTTTTAATGAGCGATATTGGTGTATTCGTTAAAATATCGTATTCTGCTTGTCGTTTTAACGAGATATATCGGAGTATTTCCTTAAAACGCTGCAGTAAGTGTTAAATATATTAAATCACATATTTACATGTGGGGATTTGGAGAATATCGGTCAAAAATTGCAAATAGCAATGGAAGATGGTCATTGATGGAATGATTACAGGAAACACCATGATGTCATTAATTTGTAGTAATTTAGCAGCGCCCCAGTGACACACTGTAACATCAGAGTGTCTTATATCATAATTTATGTGAATATTTACTACCACTGAGCAGTATATGCCATGACGTCATTAAATTATAATAACTCAGTTACATGCTGTAATGTTAGTGTTTTACATCTTAAATTATTTTGATATTTCCCGATTTTTTGCGGAATGTTATGAAATCATTAATTTATAGTAATTAAGCAGTGCCTCAGCCACGTGCTTTAATGTCAAAGTGTCTTAACCCCTAAATTATCGTAATATTTATCGTCATTTTGCAGACTGTGCCATGACATAATTGAATTGTAGTAATTCAGCCATATATTGTAACGTCAAAGAGTTATAACTCCTAAATTGTGATACTATTTATGCCATTTTTAACTAGTGGAAGTAAGCTGTTTAGGTTTTCATGTTGGTGACGCCATGTAGCGCTCTGTATTAAAATCGCTGACTGCGCTGTGTGCAGTCTGTGGCTGGTTGGCTTCATTGTTGGAATATTCGCTCGTGTAGTGTTGGGCAGTTGGATGTGAACAGCCCGTAGCGTTGGGCAGTTGGAGGTGTGCCGCCAACAGTGGTGGATATGGGGAGAGAGATGCCACAGTTTTGAGACGTGAATATGAACGGACGATCTGGACGTGTGTCCGTCAGAAAAAGGAAATTTGTGAAACTACATGTCACAAATTGGAGCCCATATATATAATGACTTTTGTACATTATTAAGGTAAATACATTGTTTGTTCTCTATCAAAATCTTTCATTTCCTAAATATATGCCTATCAGTAGTTACTGCCGTCAGTAGTTAGAATCTTTTATTTAGCTGGCAGTATTGGCACTCGCTGTATTCCAGTAGTTTGAGTAACGAAGATTTTGGTGAGGTAAGTGATTCATGAAGGATAGGTTATTGATAGTTAGGGCTATTCTTTTGTAGGGATTATTAAAAGTCATATTGCGTTGCGCTAAAATATTGTGTGTCAGTTTAGAAATGATCAGAATAAGTAAAGAGAAAACTGTCTGAGTACATTCAGTTTTACTCAGCTGTTTCAGTATCAAATAACGCAGAAGTTTACCAGCACAGTATTTCTTTACATTCAAAGGGGAAGTTTCAGTAGGGT
Organism: Schistocerca nitens; assembly: GCF_023898315.1. Classification (NCBI taxonomy): domain Eukaryota; kingdom Metazoa; phylum Arthropoda; class Insecta; order Orthoptera; family Acrididae; genus Schistocerca; species Schistocerca nitens. The sequence goes on from NC_064616.1 coordinate 916,328,336, forward strand.
GAGCTTGTCTTACATCACTATCTACCCTAGAACTCTGACAGTAGACAGATCATATTCATTCCTTTGTCGTGCAAAATGTGAGTGTGGTGTCAGGTAATATCCTGACCTCGAATGTATCACACGCAAGTGTCCTAAACGTGTCACACACATGAAGTTACATCCTAATCTCGAAAGTACGTCACTCAATTCCCCGACATTGGCAGAGGGACGGGGGATTCCAGAAGCATGTTTGTGACCTTGAGATCGTCATCTCTATTTGTACTGGTACAGCCCCTCCACTCCTCTTCTATGTCTTGCCATTGCTGTTGTACTTCCTTGAGGGTGTTCTCATACCATACTGGATTTGTTCGGAGATGTAAACGGCCCACCTATGCGACTATATATGGAAATTCAGGTAATTAATCTATCATAAATAACTAAGTGATGCCATTATGGTGCATTTATTAACAAACACCGTAAAATAATTTACAATGACAAGGTTTAATAAATATAACTTCAAAAAATACGGAGATTGGGGAGCTATGGCGACACAGAGAACAGATTGGGATCGTATCCTAACGCCGACTGACAAGATTGCCGCATAAGTAAAATCTTTAGCACACTTCGTATGACTTCCGGACTATTCTTGCGTTGTCCGCAGAATAATAATCGTCATTTGTTCCCTGATATAAATAGTTTATTGTATAGCAGTGCTGTAATACCAAAGCTATAATGACACTTACGTAGGAGCTTCATTCACTCGACACTGTATTTTCTTGAGAAAAAAAACATATGAGCTAGACAGCAACCCCTGCAATCGATATCATGCTAAAATTTGGGCCATTGTGCAGATACGACGCAGGTACGGCCCTCTCAACTATAACTTTTTAACATTCGCGCGCTCGGGTTGTTTGTCACGCGACCCGCTTCATTGTAGCCGTGTAATGCCCGAAAACGAAGTGCTGAGTAATGAAGTGACAGCAGCGAGGCGCCCAAAATGTGACATGTGAAGAACTAGGGAAGTGGAGGAGGTAATAATACTATGAAATGCAACCCATTTAGTGTATCTCTTGCAAGTGTACTCCATTTTAATAGTGTCAGATTTACATATCAAAGAAAATAAAGTACATTGATGATACTAAAAATTAAAATACGCTACGGTAAATGTTGAAAAACCGTTTCATTCGTTTGCACTGCAATTACGAATCGCGACATAAAAATGCTCAAAGCAAAGGGATCTTTGACACCAGCTACACGTTAGAAATCGTGCACTTTGACATAATGAACATAACACTTCACGAGCGTCAAAAGAGTATTTCAGTGGATGTTTACAGTATTCTGGCAGGTCGCTGGTGCAGCCGTTTCGATACCACGTGCAGTGGAAGTCTGAGCTAAACAGTGTTGCGCATGGCTGCCTGCGAGGAAGCGACTGCATTTTCAGAATGTTGTTCCGCTCACCGAAGATTACATCGATACCCAGAAGTCGTACCGAGTTGGCAAACCTCCGGACAAATCCCTTGAACACGCGGAAAACAAATACGTCTAGCGATTGGCAGTATCCTGTGCCATCTGGTGATATTGTCTTTTACTCCGTGTCCTTCATGTACTGACAAACTGTAATGACCAGAAAACGAGTCCACTATTAAAACTGATCTTTTATTATCTCTGATGATATTATAAATCACCTATTCTCGCCTCTTATGTAAGTGTTCCTTGTTCACTTTCTCACAAGATGAGGCGACAACTACAATATCGTCCGCGAGATACGAAGTTTGTTTGACACGCGGTCCAAACGATCCGGTCGACTGTTTTAAAACAATAACCAGAGGTGACTGCAAGTGTCAATCTGCAGATATCGTTGTCATTATTCTGTAGTTATGAGTCGTCTTACTGATGGACTGCACTCTTGTGACGACATCTTTTGTTCCATTTCTCGCAAGAGCTCGACCTGACGTCATTTCTAAATTACACCCACTCTGATCCATATTGAAAACATTCTCTTTACCGACTGCTTCCGTAACAACTCTTTGTGTCGGCGAAGAATTTTTCACAGGCAGTAATTATGTCTGTTTCGTTACGTAGCTTTTTTGTTGTTGTAATATGGGTTATCTTTTCGTGACACAATACCATATTTGTTCAAAAATGGCTCTGAGCACTATGGGACTTAACAGCTATGGTCATCAGTCCCCTAGAACTTAGAACTACTTAAGGGGCTCCGGAACGCCCTATACTTGCAATGTTAAAATAACGCTTATAAATTACATCTTTCCTCACAAAGTATTTGAGGTAGGAAGTTTACAGATTATTTATTGGAATATGGGCTACAACTTAACACAGGGATTTTACAAAATTTTAGTTCAGTTATTAAGGATGATTTTTTTTCAATTGTAATGAAAATTCACAACTTTTTTGCAATTTTTTATTTATATATTCAAAAATATACAGTTTTTTGGAAAAAGGCTGTGTTAAATTATGCAGAAGGTACTGTGTAACATTTACTGAAAGTTTGAAACAAATATGTTTGGAAGATCCTTAGAAAACCTGTAATTAGGATGAGAAAATAAAAGTTTTGGGAATCGAGCGACAAAGATTGGATTAACTTTTTAGTGCATTCCAGGTCCATAGGATGGATTATCTTCATCCTCTGCAAACTCCTCCTCCAGCTTCCTCGCGTTCCTCCTCCTGTTTACTCTTGCTTGTATTTCTAGACTCTTTACAGCCCTGTCTGCAGCCCGAAGGCGTTCCTTGTCTAAAGCAAGCATCGCTCGTACCATGTTAGAACCTATCTTCATTCCCATATTTCTAAATACCTTGCACCTTACAATGTTGCCATCATTGAAAGTCGCAACAGTACCATACACACCAAAGTGAAGTGTTTCTATTCTAACAAATACAGTCTTGGGGATTCTCGACCATATAACACTATTTACACTTTCATTGGGGTTTTGAGTTTTTCCGTGAATAAACTTTTTCAACAGTTCAGGTGCTGCTAAGTCTCTGAAAATAGGTTTTATCACCTCCATTATTGCATGAGGCAGACTATGCTTATGAGTGTACACTTCACCAGTTAGCAATCCTTCGTTATATTTACACCAACTGTCTTCTTCTTTGGGACACAAGCTATGTTGGGGATTTTCATCGGTTGAAGAAGTATGAAAAAAAAGAGCCCAAACAGCCTTCTTCATTTCGTCGACACTTTGTGTATTTTGCCTAATAGCCATTCCATAATAGTTCTGTATTTTGTCAATTACACTGTCAGTTAACCTTCCCTTCCCATCCAACCCTTTACCATCACTGAGTTTTTGTTTTTTGTACGAAGCTTTCAGTCGCCGAAGTCTTGTTCCCATTCGCTTCTGTACGTGTCCAATACACTCAAATTTCTGCACTACAACATCATCACCATAGGGCTTCAGTACCTGATGAACACGGACGTTAATAATAACACCATTTGACAGCAGTTTAACAGCGCCACAGTGGGTCACGCCCATGTAGAACACATTTCAAAAAAAATTTAAAAATAGTTGTAGTCTTCGGAATTGAATAAATTATATATCTATCTGCAGATTCAGAAAACGCAAAAAAGTAAAAATTGAACTTTTCATGATTTTGAGCCTTTCCGGAACCCCTTAAACCTAACTAACCTAAGGACATCACACAACACCTAGTCATCATGAGGCAGAGAAAATCCCTGACCCCGCCGGGAATCGAACCCGGGAACCCGGGCGCGGGAAGCGAGAACGCTACCGCACGACCACGAGCTGCGGAACATATTTGTTCTTGAAGGCGTAGACCCACACAGCTGATACCTCGAAATTATTTAGGCCCACCTCCACTGCGACTTGAATGCCCAACTGCTGTACGTAAACGACGCAGATTAGGAACTTACCGCTCTATTAAATTTATTTAAACAAATTATATTACCTTTTGCAAGCTTTTGGCGATGCGTACCACGGTTTTCGACGTATTTATTCGAAACATACAGCTCCCTTTCCCGGTTTAATAATTTAAAGCTCTTCTTGGCGGTTTTTAAAGATAGGTTCCCGTTATTTCCACTTTTCAAATGGCTCTGAGCACTATGGGACTCAACTGCTGTGGTTATCAGTCCCCTAGAACTTAGAACTACTTAAACCTAACTAACCTCACATCCATGCCCGAGGCACGATTCGAACCTGCGACCGTAGCAGTCGCACGGTTCCGGACTGCGCGCCTAGAACCGCGAGACCACCGCGGCCGGCTTTCCACTTTTCCAAAAGGCAAAGTCGTATTCGTTGATATTAGCGTATGGTAGTTTAAATAGTGTTTAAGCCTAGGGACCGATGATCTCAGCAGTTTGGTCCCATAGTCCATACAATAAATTCCCGATTTTTCATTATTGCCGTCGTCATCCTCTTGTACACATGCACCGAACGTCAATTCACTATTTTCTTCTATATCCAACACGTCTTCATCTGTGCAATTGTCTGCGACATCTGCAACGAAGCTGAAAGATATAAAGAAAAGCATAAAGAAAGCGTCACGTGCCTTTGTTTGCCGTGTGGAGAAGTTCGTCCAATAGCGCAAATATTAATGCTTACCGGTCACGACTTGCAGGATTTCTAGTTCTCTGACATTTGGAGTTTAGCAGTCATTCCGTACTGCTCCCGGAGGTGTTGCACAACAACTTGTGGGTTCACCGACATTACGAACACAAACTTCTTACTAAACTCCGTGCACCGTACTTGACGTTCGGGCATTACGTGGCTGCAATGAAGCGGGTCGCGCATATGTTTAAAAACTCTACATTGAGAGGACCACACCTGATCAATATTAGCATAATTTTCGCGTGAGATCGATTACGGGGGTTGATATCTAGCTCATTTTTTTTTCCTCAAAAAATACAAGGTCCAGTTGATAAATGCTCCCTCTAGCATTTAATGTGGCGAAAATGGACTCTAACAATTAGTATTCTGTTGTGGCGTAACAAACGAGCTACGCCACACTGAGAAGGAAGCCGAAAGGCACGCGTACACACACGCCGACTGGCGTCAAGTCTGGAACAGGATACTTTATGACTGCTATAAAGAAAATACGTAGCTTTGGAATATACTTAACTTTTAATGCTTCCTTTGGTACATCTCTCTTGACTATACAAATGAGACTCGTAAGATACATGCACTGTGACAATAGGCGCCTTGCTAAGTCGTAGCCATTAACTTAGCTGAAGGCTATTCTAACTGTCTCTCGGCAAATGAGAGCAAAGGCTTCGTCAGTATAGTCGCTAGCAACGTCGTCGTACAACTGGGGCGAGTTCTCGTACGTCTTTCGAGACCTGCCGTGTGGTGGCGCTCGGTCTGCGATCACACAGTGGCGACACGCGGGTCCGACATGTACTAATGGACCGCGGCCGATTTAAGCTACCACCTAGCAAGTGTGGTGTCTGGCAGACACCACATATTCTATGAAGCAAACGTTTTAGTTTTGCGTTCAAATGTTTATGGGCCTCCGTCTGTGGTATCGATAGCTACGATGCCACGGCGTAGGTGAAAGTTCTTAAGTTGGCACTACGACAGACACCGACGACAACGCCCTCCAGATTCTCACCATTTCATCAAGAGCAGACGGTATGGAAACATCGCTTCAACCTCAGAGGGTGTTGGCTTGTTATTGAGACTATGTACTGCTTACGACGGGTCTAAGGCTTTTCTCATCATTGCAAAGTTATGTAACCATTTATTAACTTGTTTTTGCCTATAGTAAACATCTATAATTCACACTGCAATACCGAGAGATTTACAGCTTTTCCTGCTACTACTCGCTTTCGTCATTCGGCCAACCCTTCAGTTTTCAGGAGCAGACCCACGCGCCGCCTTCCAGGCGGGATACAAAGCCGTCGTTCAGAATCACTGAGTTGCAAGCATACCGAACGTGGAAACCACTTGTTACTCATCGCTATAACATTCTACATTGCTGCTCAAGAAAGCGAGTTATGCCTATTAAATGCATAATCCTAATAAAATGTTGTCCAAAATACGAAGAACCTCACAATCTGTCTTTTCCCAAATATTACACACCTCTACAGCCTTACATTTGTCCTTGAGTCAGTCCATACTTTTCATTTTGCTCTTCCTCTTAATCAATTTTTTTAAACATCTGTATTTTCATTTCCATCTTCTTCACTTGCAACATTATTATACGAGTATTTTATTGTTTCTTCCGTTAAAATCAAAGATTTCTACTGGGTCTTGTAATTTTACTTATTTGTCTGCTGCTGCCTTCACTCTCTCATCTCTCAAAGGTACATATTTGTCTTCTATTTATTTCTTTCCCCTTTTGCAGTAAAACATTGAATAACACTCCTTCTGACAACTGTCAACAACCTCAGGTTATTTCTATATAGGCCCCACCTCCTACCTTTCATATCTTTTCGCTATTTCTTCAGTTTTAAGCTGCTGTTAAGAACCAATAAATTATAATCCACATCTGTCCACGGAAATATTTTATAGTATAAAGTTTGGCTTCTAAATCCCTGCCTCATCACTGAGTAATCAATCTGAAACCGTCCAGTGACTCTACGCCACTCCCATGTCTACAGCCTTCTTACAGGATTCTTAAGCCAAATGTTAGCGATGACCGAATTACACTCTGTTCAGAATTCTATCAGGTGGGTTCCTCTTTGATTCCTTTAGCACTCATGTTTTCCTACTACTTTTCCTCGCCTCCTTTTTCTTATTATCGCGTTTCTCATCCCCCACCACAGTTAAATTTTCGTCTCCCTTAACTACCTGAATAATTTATTTTGTCTTATCACACATTCACTCATTCTCTTCATCGTCTGCGGAGCTAGTCGGCACATATACTTGAACCACCGTAGTGGGTGTTGACTTCATGTATGTCTTGGTTACAGTAATTTGTTCACTATTCGGCCCATGGTGGCTTGTATTGTATTGTATTGTATAGAACTAGTGACCTAGAAACGACGGAGAGGCTTCGTCCCCGTCGTAGCCCATAGTGGTGCACAACCCCACAACAGATTACAGCAGTCCACTCACCCCACCGCTGCCCCACACCGAACCGAGGGTTATTGTGCGGTTCGGACACCAGTGGACCCCCGTGGGAACGTCTCACACCAGGCGAGTGTAACCGCAATGTTTGCGTGGTAGAGTAATTATGGTGTACACGTACGTGGAGAACGTGTTTGCGCAGCAATCGCCGACGTACTATAGCTGAGGCGGAATAAGGGGAACCAGCCCGCACTAGCAGAGGCAGATGGGAAACCGCCTTAAAAACCATCCACAGACTGGCCGGCACACCAGACCTCGACACTAATCCTGCCCGGAAAGCAGTGCGCTAGATCGCACGGCTAACGGCTTAACCGCATTCAAGTCCCTAACATCCCTAGCCAATTTAGGGATCTATCATTCCACGCTCCGATCTGTGGACTTGTAGTTTTGTTTTTCCTGATAACTGCACCTCCTGAATATACTTCCAGTATAGGGTGTCCGTAAATGTTTACCCATATTTCACGATTGAATATTAATTATATTTACAATGGAAACGTTTCTTTTTTGTTACAAGTCTACCAGGGAACCCATGTCGTTTCTGTACAGCTGTGTCTCATTCAAAACTTTCGCCACAAGGAGTGCTGTGTGAGATAGAGTAAAAATGGCTTCCCCCCAGGACAAAGCTCAATGTGTTGCGTGGCTGGCAGAAATCAAATCACCGATTACTGTGCAGCGAAATTTTGTGTATCATTATGGAAAGAAAGCACCTGATGTCAATTAGAACATGAGTGGAAAGTTTTTTAGCAGTGGGGTCGGTTCAGAAACGGACACGCATCGGCAGGGTATCTGTTTCGGAGAAGACGGTGTAGGTAACCGAGGTTACCACAGAAATAGATTAGACAAGCTTCTCGGGAACTTCAATTACCAAAGAGTACAGCGCACAAAGTGATCTGCAAAGGTCTTAAACACTATCCGTACAAGGTCCAAATTGTTCAGGAATTACAACCAGATGATCGCTCAAAGCCGTGAACAATTTGCAGTGAGCATGCTCAACCGTTCAGATGAGGACAACGATTTTTCGAAGCGTGTGTGTTGTATGTTAATGTGAGATCGTGGGATTAGCCCATTTTTCTTCCTTGAAATGTAAGTGGATAGTTTTACCTAGACTTGTTGGTGAATTATGCCGTTCCACAGCTAAAGAATGTGCAAGACACTGTCATCTTTCACCAAGATGGCGCTCCCCTCATTGGGCTCTAGAAGTTAGGATTTTCTTAATGAAACCTTCCCCAACGGATGGATTGGTAGAGACGGCCCAGTTCCACGGAACACGAGATCACCAGACATTACTCTCTTAGATTTTTTCTTTGGGAATAATGGAAAAATATTGCGTACAAAGCAATAGTTCCTGACATTGTGACATTATAACAACTCATCAGAGATGCCATTGGCACAATCACTCCAGACATGTTGCAGAGTGTATGCCAAGAAGCTGTGTATTACCAGGGGTGCAGAGGTTGGAGTGATTTAAATGCTGAAGTATATTACCTGTATTAAATATTTATGTAAGGCTCAAAACATAATGAATATAAGCACATGCGGTATAATCCATATTTCATCTACTGCATCCAGCAAACAGTTTAATTGTTTTGTTACCAAGGTAAACATTTATGGACACCCTGCATTTTACTTAAGAGCTGGCCATCATTATTTGAATATACAGTGGAGCTGCATGTCCTCAAGGAAAAAATGGTGTAGTTTCCCCGTGCTTTTAGCCATTCCCAATACCAGCACAGCGATGCCATGTTGCTTAGCGTATAAGGCCAGCTCAGTCTATCGTCCAGACTTGTGCTCCTGCAACTACCGACAAAGTTTCTGTCCCTCTTCAAGAATAATAGGTTATTTTGACCCTTCTAAAGAAGCCCGTCCGTTGTAGTTGCGCCTACAGTACGGCCATCCACATCTTTGAGACACGCAAGCCTATACCTCGGCAAGATCCATTGCAAGAAAATGAATCCGGCACCTGTCGAGGTCAGCCACCATGACACTTCCCCACCCACGCCTCAAAAGCAATTGCGCATGATAAAATGGGGGAAAGCCTAGCCCTTCCTTTCCCCCTCTAGGCCAATAATAATGAAGCTTCCCCCACCCCCTCCCCCCCTCCGTTTTTTATTCTAAGGGACGATCAAAAGATTTCGTTTGAGGACGTTGATGCAGCGTATACGCAACGTAGCAATACTCCAATGCGGGTATATAAGCACTGACGTCTGGGCAAGGGTAAGTGTGGCATCCCTGTCTTTCCGATTTGTGTGCAGTAAAAGTGGAACCGTGAACTATGGCGACATTATTACCAAAAACGTCCAAACAGGACTTCTTTTTTTTGACTGCCGAAGAACAAACACTGGTAAACATCCACTGAGGAATGAAGAATGTGTATGGGGCAGTATGTCTGTCGCAAACCACTTTAGCGGTTCTCCAAATATCCACATTTCCATTCTAAGATACACACATGTGATTTTAAATGTTTAAAAAGTACTGCAGCGCATTATTATTTTAAAAAATACATTGATATTCCACATTAAACAATGTGCACAGTACGATATTTTTAATAAATTCACCCATATCTCGTGTTTTCTGCGTTAGCCCTGCAATATTACTGTGTGACGTCACTATAAGGATGCCCCTAGTAGACTTGCATATAACAATGGGAAATCCGAAGTATATGCAATTCACACACTTCGAACAGTTACTGCCACCACTAGTGGCATAGCACTTTATTTAAAAACAAGATTAAAATGCGAGGCGGAGATGAGTATATCACCGTGTCCGTGGCAAGGAGCGAGTCTCCAGACGGCCGCTGATCGCCGAGAGGGCCCGCTGCCTGCAGAGGTGATCACCGGCCTGCTACGGCACCCGGAAGAGAGCTGCCTCTTTCATACGGCAACACCTCTCACCTCCCGTGTGGATACAATCTACCACCCACCCATGCCAGTATCTGCAACACGCCGTGACCACTAACAGCTGCCAGAAGAGTCCCATGCAACTAACAGATAATGTGGAGAGAGAGCATGAGACAGACAGAGAGAGAGAGTGAGGGGAGGAGAGAGAGAAATGGTGAGTTAGTTCACAGTGTTTATCAATAAACTCACTGTAATTGCATCCTGGACCAGTATTTGAGGCAGGTCTGCTGGCCACATAACTAGTCATAACAACATAATTAGACCCTTCGCAGTTCCGAACGTTTCCAGTGCGCTACGATATCTACTACGACGAATGCCTTCATTTATAGCACTGCATAGACCAAGTAGGAGGAAGTCCTACGCACCGAATCGCAAAGGTATTTCAAGAAAGGTTTATCTTTTCCTTTGAAGCTCACTTGAAAAGGAAGTATCAGTATTACTGGACATCTAGGGTCAGCTCGTAAGGACTTGTGGCTATCTGGAGAAAGATACGTGGAGGTTTTGAGCAAGTTGGGATCTTGAAAGATGTGGATATTAAGCAGGCCGGAGTGGCCGAGCGGTTCTTGGCGCTACAGTCTGGAACCGCGAGACCGCCACGGTCGCAGGTTCGAATCCTGCCTCCGGCATGGATGTGTGTGATGTCCTTAGGTTAGTTAGGTTTAAGTAGTTCTAAGTTCTAGGGGACTGATGACCTCAGAAGTTAAGTCCCATAGTGCTCAGAGCCATTTGAACCATTTTGTGGATATTAACTGCCCATCAGTTAAATAAGCAAAGGTTACAAAACACTGACACGAATTATTTGCATAAGAACGGGAAGACTGGCAGAAGCTGACCTCATAGGAAGATAAGTTTGGGTGCTGGAGAAATGTAGGAACACGCGAACAATGCTGAACCTCCGACATGCCTTAGAAGGTAGACTGAAGACATCAAACATACGTTTATAGCATTTGTTGGTTTAGAGAAGGCATTTGGCAATGTTAACGCTAATGCTGATAGTAGCACAGATAGAATACAGGGAACGTGATGGTGCCTAGGTATTGTACAGAAACTAGAGTGTGGTTTTAAGAGGGCATGTGAAAGAAGAAGTAGTTGAGAAAGGAGTGAGACAGGTGTGTAGCCTAGAATCTGTACATTAGGAAGTGAGACAATAAAATTAGTATCTGTGGCCAACATAGTAATTGACGATGGGTTAAGCAGAGAGGATGTAGTAGAATGCAAACTGTTAATAGTAAGAAAAGCATCCCTGCAAAGGTAACATTTGTTAGCAACAAACATAAATTTAAATATTAGGAAGTGTTATCTAAATGCATTTGTTGCGACTGTAGACTTGTTTAGAAGTGAATCGCGGACGATAAAAAGTTCATACAAGAAACAAACAGAACCTTCTGTAAGCTGGTGCTACAGTGGAATGCTCAAGACAGCATAGGTAGATCGTCTGTTTATGAGACAAATGTTACATAAATTTGCTAGGTTGGGTATATGCTTTCAGACAATTCGTTAAATCTATACACTTTTCGAGCAGTTTGCACCTACAGATAATATTTATATACGAATGTCTGAGTCATTATCTCCGGATCTTACAGATCTCGAAATCACTGTACTTATTTTAAAGTAGTCACAATAGGAAACGGTAGGACTACTACCTGCGACGTCGGAAATAAGTATATTACGGTTAATATTTTGGTTTCCTTAAGAAAGAACGGAGATTTAAACATATGGCAGCATAAAGTAAAATCACGAGACTTTATACCATAAGGATATTTCGTTCTGTGATAAATCGCTAATTTGTTGCATATTATCGCTTCAAATTCTTTTTGGCGTACTAGGGATTCTGCTGCAGCATAATTTAGATAAAGTGCAACACAAATTTAAGGAATAGCGCTAGCTATCCCTTCTCTTCCGGTAACACAAAATTAGTAGCATGTCAACTATGACATTTGAAGCAAACATTCAAAATGCCCTTGTATTTATCTCTTCATAACAATACGGTGAGTTCATTCCAGATATATTATGCAAATTTTTAAAATGTCTGTGAAGTGCACGTATAAAATCTGCAGTACTTTTGATCGGGATCTGTCTGTACTAGCGATGCAATGTCATTCACAATATGATGAGCACTAACGGATAAACCTTATAGAATACTACGAGTATAATCGCGTGACTTCAGAGGTAGTATGTGTGCGCGACATCCTGTTCTACGGACATGACCGCTCATTCCATAAGTATTCGTAGTCTATGTTGTACATTTCTAGTATACATCTTTGGTATTAAATCTTTGAGGAAAAATATAACACAACAACATTGTGTCATTTGACGTACAGAGAAACCAACATGTCATTTCTGCGTAGGAATGCAGCACACATACTGTTTGTTCTCTTTGTTCAGTAAATACCTTTTATACCTTTAAACTACGTACGTTGTCACATCTATAGGTGCTGTAGCTAATTCAGTGAACTTTTACCGCCGGCCGTTTTGACCGAGCGTTTTGCCGACACGGTTGCTCACCGTGTGAACGAATGTCTTGTGATGTCCACCCCGACCAAACGCAACGAACGACATCGAAAAAAAAGCGGTTCTAGCGCTTCAGTCCGGAACCGCGCGACCGCTACGGTCGCAGGTTCGAATCCCGTCTCGGGCACGGATGTGCATGATGTCCTTAGGTTAGTTAGGTTTAAGTAGTTCTAAGTTCTAGGGGACTGACGACCTCAGATGTTAAATCCCATAGCGTTCAGAGCCATTTTTTTGAACTTTTACCCTCTTATTTTCATGTACAGGGCGATCAGAAACGGTTTGAAAAGCTTGTAAGAGTTTTGCGGGGGAGAGTGTGCTGAAAAACAATTATTACGAAAAAAATCGATGCGTTGCGCTGTTTCTGAGTTATCTAGCACTGAGGTTAGCCAGACAGGTCTTTGAGCGCGCAAATTCAAGCAGCTGCTAGAGGCTGTGTAGCCAAACGTGTTCTTCCTTTGGTTTCCTCAAACTGAGCAAACGTAGCTTTTGCTCACTTGGCGAAAATTTAGTACTTCCTAAAAGGCACATTCTAGCTGCCAATGAGCCTTGCAATAAGTGGACCAACATATGTCTGCATATTACCGCATTTTAGCGCGTAGAAGTGCTTGAATTTGGACGCGCCAAGGTCTGATGGATAACTTCAATGCTAAATAACTCGGAAATGGCGCAACGTATCGAATATTTTTTTCTTAACAATTATTTATCTGCACAGCTTCACCTACAACACTCTTAAAAGATTTTCAGACTGTTACTGACCACTCTGTATAAGCTACCTACGATGTCTAACGCTCTATCTAATGCAGTTTTCACCTTGTAGGAGTGGGTTCTAGAACTGCTAACTCATCGAAACTAAAGGGTGACATTTTTTATATACCATAGCCAGTTGATGAGGGGCAGAATTAAATTAGTGCTTCACCATGATGACTGCTAGTTGTACTTCCCCAGAAAGTTGTATTGAAACTGTTTGTACGTAATTTTGTTCCTGATCTCGCTCGACTCAGAAATAGTGATCGTAAATTATCGCAGTCTCCAGTCTGTCTATCTCAAACTGGACGTTTCTTCATGAGGCCGTCCACATATTAGTGGCTTAGTTCCACCACAATTCCATTCCTCATCATTGCAGCTGCCTGCACTTCACTGATATGGTTAACTGAGTTCCTCACATTTAAACGAGGTGTACTTCGACCATTTAATGCCATGCAACACTTGTTGAGTGGTAAAACGAAATTTATGAGTTAGTGAATACGGTACGGGAGATTAAGTTTTAACAACAGTCTAACATTATAAGCCTAGTCCGAAAAACAGCTACATTCCCTATGCAAGAAAATCTAACGTCGGTATCCGGTAAACCGCACGAGGTAGCGCAATGGTTAGCGCAACGGACTCGCATTCGGGGGGACAACGCCTCATATCCGCATCCCGCGATACTGATTTAGGTTTCTCGTGATATCCCTAAATCACGGCGATTTCCCTCGCAATCTTTCCTTAATGCAAGCTTGGGCTCTGTCTTTAGTGACCTCCTTATCCTTCCTTCAGTATCCGATAATTTTGACTCCGTCCGGTAAACGTCTGCACGAGACTCTTATGTTAAGGTCACGCTGCGTTCCAGCAACTAGCAATTACCAAGTTTCTTTTGCTTCAACTACTATAAAACTTGAATACAATCTATACAATATTGCAGAGTCTGTGTTGTTCAGAAGTATGATGCAAAGTTCCTTCGGACATGCAGCATGCGTGTCTTCGAATCGTACTTCTGAATAAGACAAGCACTGTAATATTGCACTTATCCGTCGGAAACGGACAAGCGTCCTTCAATTAAAATGTCTCCCCCTTACGGGAATATACATAATGGACGTTCGAGTGCAGGTTTACAAACACGGTTGACGTTTTTTGAAGTTTGGCTGTAGCCTTGGGTCGTACTCAGATGGCCTAACGGTAAGGAGACCGCTCGTGATAAGCGGGAAATCCGACTTCGAGTTCCGGTCCGGCACAAATTTTCATTGTCGTCATTCCATTATGCGGCTGACGGTCGTCCATATTCGCAACTGCGAATATATTTCACGCATTCAACAGAATCTAGATGAATTAAATAGAGTAAGTGCGAGACTAAAAATTAACTAAACTTAGAGCAAAGCTTGAAATAGTATAACTGTTAAAAGGATGGCACTAAAAATGAACAATGAAGTTGTCAAGCAATTGACTAAAGGCAACTGAAAACTATGAGAGGATGTTGAAACGTGTGTTACTGAGGTTTTCAGTCCGGAGACTGGTTTAACGCAGCTCTCCACGATACTATATCCAGTGCAAGTGGCCGGCCGCGGTGGTCTAGCGGTTCTGGCGCTGCAGTACGGAACCGCGGGACTGCTACGGTCGCAGGTTCGAATCCTGCCTCGGGCATGGGTGTGTGTGATGTCCTTAGGTTAGTTAGGTTTAAGTAGTTCTAAGTTCTAGGGGACTTATGACCTAAGATGTTGAGTCCCATAGTGCTCAGAGCCATTTGAACCAGTGCAAGTTCCCTCATCTCCGAATAATTACTGCAACTTACGTTCTTCTGAATCTGCTTCTGTATTCATTTATTGGCCTCCCTCAACAATTTTTACCACCAAAAATTTCGTCCAGTACTAAATTGGTGATCCCTTGACGTCTCAGAATGTATCCTATCAACTGATCCCCTATTCTAGTCTGGTTGTGCCAGACATTTCTTTTCTCTCCAATGCTATTCAGTATCTCCTCATAGTTACGTGCTGTACCCATCTAATCTTCAGCTTTCTTATGTAGCACCACACTGCAAAATCTTCTATAGCCTTCTTGTCTAAATTGTTTATCTTCCATGTTTCACTTCCATACATGGCTACACTCCATGCATATACCTTCAAAAATTACTTCCTAACACTTAAATAGATATTCGATGTTAACAAATTTCTTTTCTTCAGAAGTGCTTTTCGGGCTGTTGCCAGTGTACATTTTTATACGCATCATCAGCTATTTTGCTGCCCAGATAAGAAAACTCATCTACTAGTATAAGTGTCTCGTTTCATAATGTAATTCCCTCAGGACCACCTGATTTAATTCAACTGCGTTGTTTGTCTTGTTTTGCCTTTGCTGGTGTTCATATTATATCCTCCAGTTAACACACTGTCCACTCCGTTCAAGTGCTATTCCAATTTCCTTGCTGTCTCTGAAAGAATTACGATGTCATCGACAAACTTCGTAATTCTTATGTCTTCTCCCTGAACTTGAATTCCCACTCCAAATTTTTCTTTGGTTTCCTTTATTGCTTGCTCGATACACAAATTGAATAACATCGGGGATAGGCTACAACCCTGTCTCACTCCCTTCTCAACCACTGCTTTCCTTTTATGCCCCTCGACTCTCATAACTGCCGCCTGATTTCTTTACAAGTTGTAAATAGCATTTCGCTCTCTGTCTTTTACCCATTATTATCTTCACAGTTTCGAAGATAGTATTCGAGTCAAAACTGTCAAAAGCTTTCTCCATGTCTACAACTGCTATAAATGTAGGTTTCTCTATCCTTAACCTATCTTGTAAGGCAAATCGTAGGATTAGTATTGCCTAGCGTATTCCTACATTTCTCCGTAAACCAAATTGACCTTCCTAGAGGTCAACTTCTAGAAGTTTTTTCATTCTTCTATAAAGAATTCGTGTTAATATTTAGCAGCCATGAGTTATTAAACTGGTAGTTCGGTGATTTTCACATCTTCAGCAAATGCTGTCTTTGGAATAGAAATTACGAAATTCTTCTTGAAGTCTGAAGGTGTTTCGCCTGTCTCATACATCTTCCGCACCAAATGGAAGAGTTTTGTCATGGCTGTCTCTCCCAAGGCTATCAGGCCTCACGGTATATCGTCTACTCCGGCGGCCTTGTTTCGACTTGGATCTTTCAGTGCTCTGTCAAATCATTCGCACAGTATCATCTCTCCCATTTCAACCCCATCTTCGTCCCGTTCCCCTTCTACAGAAGTGACATCAAGCTCATCTCCCTTGTATACACCCTCTCAATACTCCTTCCACCTTTCCATTCTTTGTTTAGGAATGGATTTCCATCTGAGCTCTGCTGCTTCTCTTTTCTCCGAAGGTCCCTCTAATTTTATTGTAGACAGTATCTGTCTTTCCCCTAGTGAAATATGCTTCTCAGTCCTTAAATTTGTCCTCTAGCCAATCCTGCTTAGCCATTTTTCACTTCTATCTGTCTCGTTTTTTATACGCTTGTATTCCACTTCGCCTGCTTCATTTGCTACATTTTTATATGTTCACCTTTCACCGGTTAAATTCAGTATCTCCTGTGTTATCCAAGGATTTCTACCCGGTCTTGTCTTTTTTCTAATTTCATCCTCCGCCGCCTTCACTATATCATCTCTCAAAGCTACCGATTCGTCCACATCTGCCCCTGAAAATGTCTTCCAATTTAAAATCTGGTTTGGAAATCTCTTCCTTGCCATTACACACTGAAGAACCAAAGAAACTGGTACATGTGCCTAATATCGTGTAGGGCCCACCGAGCACGCAGAAGTGTCGCAACACGACGCGGCATGGTCTCGGCTGATGTCTGAAGTAGTGCTGAAGGAAACTGACGCCATGAATGATGCAGGGCTGTCTGTAAATCCATAAGAGTATGAGAGGATGGAGATCTCTTCTGAACAGCACGTTGCAAGGCATCCCACATATGCTCAATAACGTTCATACCTGGGGCGTTTGGTGATCAGAGGAAGTGTTTAAACTCAGAAAGTGTTCCTGGAGACACTCTGTAGCGATTCTGGGCGTGTGGGGTGTGCATTGTCCTCCTGGAATTGCCCAAGTCCGTCGGAATGCACAATGGACATGAATGGATACACGTGACCAGACAGGATGCTTACGTACGTGTCACCCACCTGTCAGAGTCGTATCTAGACGTATCAGAGGTCCCAAATCACTTCAACCCACACACCCCACACCATTACAGAGCCTCCACCAGCTTGAAGAGTCCCCTACTGACATGAAAGGGTCCATGGATTCATGAGATTGTCCCCATACCCGAACACGTCCATCCGCTCAATACAATCTGAAACGAGACTCGTCCGGCCAGACAGCATGATAACATGATTCCAGTCGTCAACAGTACAATGTCAGTGTTGATGGGCACAGACGAGGCGTGAAGCTTTGTGTCGTGCAGTCATCAAAGGTACACTATTGGGCCTTCGGCTCCGAAAGCCCATATCGATGATGTTTAATTGAACGATTCGTGAGCTGACACTTGTGGTCCAGCATGGAAATCTGCAGCAGTTTGCGGGAGGGTTGCTCTTCTGTCACGTTGAACGATTCTCTTCAGTCGTCGTTGGTCCCGTTCTTGTAGGAACTTTTTCCGGCTGCAGCGGAGATTTGATGTTTTACCGGATTCCTGATATTCACTGTACACTCGTGAAATGGTGGTACGGGAAAATCCCCACTTCAAAACTATCTTGAAGATGCTGTGTGGCATCGCTCGTGCGCCAACTATAACATCACGGTCAAACTCACTTAAATGTTGATATCCTGCCATTTCAGCAGCAGTAGCCGATCGAACAACTGTGCCAGGCACTTGTCTTATACACTCCTGGAAATTGAAATAAGAACACCGTGAATTCATTGTCCCAGGAAGGGGAAACTTTATTGACACAGTCCTGGGGTCAGATACATCACATGATCACACTGACAGAACCACAGGCACATAGACACAGGCAACAGAGCATGCACAATGTCGGCACTAGTACAGTGTATATCCACCTTTCGCAGCAATGCAGGCTGCTATTCTCCCATGGAGACGATCGTAGAGATGCTGGATGTAGTCCTGTGGAACGGCTTGCCATGCCATTTCCACCTGGCGCCTCAGTTGGACCAGCGTTCGTGCTGGACGTGCAGACCGCGTGAGACGACGCTTCATCCAGTCCCAAACATGCTCAATGGGGGACAGATCCGGAGATCTTGCTGGCCAGGGTTGTTGACTTACACCTTCTAGAGCACGTTGGGTGGCACGGGATACATGCGGACGTGCATTGTCCTGTTGGAACAGCAAGTTCCCTTGCCGGTCTAGGAATGGTAGAACGATGGGTTCGATGACGGTTTGGATGTACCGTGCACTATTCAGTGTCCCCTCGACGATCACCAGTGGTGTACGGCCAGTGTAGGAGATCGCTCCCCACACCATGATGCCGGGTGTTGGCCCTGTGTGCCTCGGTCGTATGCAGTCCTGATTGTGGCGCTCAGCTGCACGGCGCCAAACACGCATACGACCATCATTGGCACCAAGGCAGAAGCGACTCTCTTCGCTGAAGACGACACGTCTCCATTCGTCCCTCCATTCACGCCTGTCGCGACACCACTGGAGGCGGGCTGCACGATGTTGGGGCGTGAGCGGAAGACGGCCTAACGGTGTGCGGGACCGTAGCCCAGCTTCATGGAGACGGTTGCGAATGGTCCTCGCCGATACCCCAGGAGCAACAGTGTCCCTAATTTGCTGGGAAGTGGCGGTGCGGTCCCCTACGGCACTGCGTAGGATCCTACGGTCTTGGCGTGCATCCGTGCGTCGCTGCGGTCCGGTCCCAGGTCGACGGGCACGTGCACCTTCCGCCGACCACTGGCGACAACATCGATGTACTGTTGAGACCTCACGCCCCACGTGTTGAGCAATTCGGCGGTACGTCCACCCGGCCTCCCGCATGCCCACTATACGCCCTCGCTCAAAGTCCGTCAACTGCACATACGGTTCACGTCCACGCTGTCGCGGCATGCTACCAGTGTTAAAGACTGCGATGGAGCTCCGTATGCCACGGCAAACTGGCTGACACTGACGGCGGCGGTGCACAAATGCTGCGCAGCTAGCGCCATTCGACGGCCAACACCGCGGTTCCTGGTGTGTCCGCTGTGCCGTGCGTGTGATCATTGCTTGTACAGCCCTCTCGCAGTGTCCGGAGCAAGTATGGTGGGTCTGACACACCGGTGTCAATGTGTTCTTTTTTCCATTTCCAGGAGTGTATATTCGTTGCCGACCGCAGCGTTTGCATGCCTACACCAGTTTCTTTGGCGCTTCAGTGTATAATAAGTGTGAAACCCTCTGGTGTTCTCAGGTCTCCTCCAAGTATATAACATTCTTTCATTATTCTTAAACCAAGCGTTAGTGATGATTAAATTATGCTCTATGCAAAATTCTACCAGGTGGCTTCCTCTTTCATTCTTTTCTCCAGACCATATTCACCTACAGTGTGGTTGGTGTTGGTTGTGAGTCTATCTTGGCTACAACAATGTGTTCAGTATTGTGTTCATAGAAGCTTACCCGCATTCGTATTTTCTTATTCCTGCATTTGAAACGAGACTCGTCTGGACAGGAACATGATAACATGATTCCAGTCATCAACAGTCCAATGTCTGTGTTGATGGTCACAGACGAGGCGTGAAGCTTTGTGTCGTGCAGTCATCAAGAGAACACGAGGATTTATAGTCCTGTATTCACCTGACAAGAAGTCCTGTTCCTTCTGCCAATGAATTTCATTATTTTCCACTATATTTAACTTCAATCTAAGATTTTGAACATGGCTGCACTTCAGAAACTGTGCGTGAAAGTGCTGCAGTGGACTGAGAATAACAACCAACCAGTTGCAAAACACAGGTTTATTAATTAAACTTGTATGTTGCAACTGGTTGGCTGTTATTCCCAATCCATTGAAGGTAACTTCAACCTATCGATTTCCCTTTTTAAAGTTTCTAACCTGCCTGCGCGATTAAGGGTTCTAACATTCCTCGCTCCGATCCGTAGATGCCAGTTTTGTTTTTTCTGATGACGACATCCTCCAGAGTAATTAATTTACCTCCATTTTATTTTATCCAAGAGGATGCCATCATCATTTGACCATACAGTAGAGGTAGATGCCCTCGGGAAAAATTAAAGCTGTAGTTTCCCTCGGTTTCAGCCTTTCAGAGTAGGCTACCAGCACAGCAAGGCCTTTAATGTTACAAGGCCGGATTCGTTAATCATCCAGACTGTTGCCACTGCGGCTACTGAAAAGGTTGCTCCCCCTCTTCAGGAACCACACGTTTGTCTGGCCTCTCAACAGACACCGTCCGTTGTGGTTGCACCAGGATTACGGATATCGCTGAGGCACGTAAGCCACCCCACCAACGGCGAGGTCCATGGTTCATGGTGGTTGGGTTTAAACGTATAAACAGAGAAAAAAAGTGCCTTGTAGTCATTTGTGAAAGTAAATGCGAAATTTAAATCTATCAGTAAAGTGAAGCACATTGTGGGTAACCGGTCCACTGATAACACCTTCATCACGTTGAAGCAGAATATCTCAAGTGTAGCAAGTTGGATGAAGAAATTTGATGACGACCAGTGACAGTTGTAAATCACCGTTTTCGAACCATATTCGGGAGACTCAATACAAGTTACATAACATTTAAAAGTATTTACAAATTCTCCATAGAATCGGAAAAGGAAGACAGCTTGATTATTTAGAAGAGATCGAAATTTATGGGACACTTAGGCCTAGAGACCAGCCACAACATTTTAAAATACGAAATTCGCGCACTGCTTCAGGAACATCTTATAGTCTAGTGTTTTTTGTTACAATTTACTCAGAGCCGTGTTAATCCCGGCAAATATTGTAAACCATACTACATTTATTACTATTTAGCACCCGTTCCTTTCCTACATTTGTGTATTACACGCGCTTTATTGGCGTATTTGGACCGCTACTTTCATCTGCATCTGTGATTTTAGACCTTCTCTGTGTTAGCATTTTGTGGGTACTGTTTATTGTGACTTGATAATCACTTCATCTTTCTACCTACATTTAATCTAAATTCTCAGTATCATTTGTGGATTCCGGTTTTATTTAACGCATATTTCTGCCACTTTTCTCCTTCCTCCACGTACATTTCACAAATCGCATAATGGCGACTCCACATATTAGCATCTTTGGACATCATAGCTCATATTCTTTGTATATTCATATCTTTGCCACTTTTATCATCCATATATCACGCCTGCTACACGAGACTGAAACGTAAGTGTTTCTATCATTATTTCGCCAGTTTTCTAACGTGTATGGTGTAGGAACAACAGATAAATTCACACCACCACATGCAGCTGCTCTTACACACCGTGTCACAGCAGTATATTATTGAATGGGTTACAACGTACCAGTGTAAGTAGCTTGGAAACTTTCATTTCCAACTTTTGTCAGTTTCATCTTAACGTGTATTATATTTGACGACTGATTGCTTTCAAAACTATTGAAAATATCCACGTGTCAAAATTTCAATCGCAATAAATGTTTTAACAGCCTAAAGCGAAATTATTTCATTAAAAAAGTTGAATGAAGCTGTCTGATTATTATTGTGAATGAGACTATTTTCTGCATAATTTGCCACGATCTCCAACATTTCTAGTTTTATAATAGAGCGCAGTTGAAACAAACAACTCTTCTACGTTAGCTCAAATGTTTCCAAATCTTACTGAGACGTTTGTATTCCGCGTTTGGCAGTACAAATACCTAAATCTCTGTCTCCTGGTTACTGCACTAATTACGCAGGAAAGGGGCGCCGAGGCTAAGCACGACGTTCGCAGGGCGAGCTCCGAGCGCGCAGCGTAGTTTTCACAAACAGCCCCAGTTGACAGAGGAGGGAGAAAATAGGAGCAGCCGCCTAATGACGCCTTCAGTCGTTAGCAACCCATCAGGCCGACACCTGGCGGCTGCTGACCCTGCAATCCCACGGCTTGCCTTCCCCACTTGAGTAACGTGCTACGTATCTACGTGTAACAGTGTCCTGCCTGTGTAGTTGCCACCTGGCTTCCGTGCAGTAGTCCGGTGCAACGCTCCGTAACTATCGCGGCGCAGGCAACTCGTCACATATCTGCGTATAGTGTCTGCGTGAACGCTGAAAAAGACCTGCACCCTAGAAGCAAGTCACATGTGAAAACAGTAACTAATCAACAAAATAAACAATTAACAAGCAACTACTCTGCACTCAGAAATACGGTGGTGGTGCCCGAGGTGCAAACAGTTAAAGAAAGTAGGAATTCCGTCGTGGAAAAGATAGAAATTGGCATTTTTATGTTGACGAAATCTACAAAGAAACTAGGGACTCGATTATCTTTGTTTATGGTTTTGTTAGAGAATACATTGCGCAAAAATCCAAAAGATAAGTTCTAAAACTTGAATCACATGAAAAGTATTAATATTGCTTGTCTTCATTCTAGTGACAACCTTTTTTTAAAGAAGTACATAAATATTATAGATGACAGAATCAATGAAGGAGTCAACACGGAAACGAAGATTAAAGTATAAACATCTGTTCAGGTTGGATGCAACCTGACTAGTAAAGCAGACATTTTGAAGCATTGGGCAACAGAACTAAAGTTTCCAATAAATGGTTGGAAGATGTAGGAAGGGACGTCAACAGCAGTCGACTGAATGAGGAAGAGGTCTCTAACCAATTAAAGAACACAAATGGTTCAAATGGCTCTAAGCACTATGGGAATTAACATCTGCGGTCATCAGTCCCCTAGAACTTAGAACTACTTAAACCTAACTAACCTAAGCACATCACACACATCCATGCCCGAGGCAGGATTCGAAACTGCGACCGTAGCAGTCACGCGGTTCCGGACTGAAGCGCCTAGAACCGCTCAGCCACCGCAGCCGGAAAAGTACACATTACTGCTCAACAAAGATAAGCCGTTAGAACGGTGGCTGAACAGACGACAGCAGACAGACAGCCAGTGAAAGAATGCGTGCTTTTCTGTTGCAAAAAAATCTTACGTCTTATAGCTGCTAGACATATTCTCTAACGAGAGAGGGATGATAAATTCGCCTAAACTGTAAATTCTCTATTTTTGTTTCTCAACGTAATTTTCTTGAGTGATCCATCATCGACCAGTCGAAGCGACTGTTACCTTGGGGAAACCACGCTATTAATGGTGCTTATCAGCGACGCAGGATCGTAACTCTTGTGAACGGCGGTAGATTATCTTGTAACGAAACATTTTGTCTTGCAGTCATTTTAATACTGGAACCACAGAAGAAGCCAAATTTACCGTTTTAAAATGTTACTGTCTATAATGACAATTTTTTCGGGAAACTTTGATATTTCTTGATTTTTATTTCATTTAAACCGAGATTACACAAGAGAAATTCCACACTTTTGGGTATTCTCGTTGCTTTTATTGTTCACAGTATAGCTAGACCCGCAGCAGCGGTTGTTTGGACCGCATAATGTTTCTGTGTCATATATTTTGGATGAGAGCACGTGGTACGTGATCGACGTTATGGTACACTATATGATTTTAAGCTTATTACTGCGTTCCACTGTATCCAAAGTGCTTGCTTGTGATATCACAGATGTTGCAATGGCTCGTAAGTTTTCAGACAGGGAAGGAATGGGATATTTAGAACATCTGCAACGAATTCCAAAGCAAGAGTCCGAACGCAATGGAACTGAAACACCAGTAGAAACTAGTAGTGATCATTATACTTCAGTCAGTCTTCAATCAAGGGAATGTATTTTTGATGTGTCTGGAGAAGTAACACCAATGACTGTTACAGCAGCAAGACAATTTCGTCCATTCAAACAAGCATATCACTCAGGAGGGGACGAAATTAGATACAACAGAGGACGACAGAGCGTAGTCGCCAGTTACTTTCCTCACTTTTTATCGGTCGATGGGAATGCGGGAAAGATGGAACAGAATGTGAGATTTTGATCATATCTAGAATGTACCTGTAAGATTATGAAGAGAAGTAGTTTGCCGCCAGACAGCAGGACCGATGCCAAGTCTGAAGAGTAACTTCAGAATCCACAGCGCTGCTTCTACTTGCCGACCTCTGCTAAATTACGCAACGCTAAAACATTTTAAACTATACACAGAGACCAGACAGAAACTCATAACCAACTTGGAAACAAAAAAGAGTGTGTTTCTCTGTCTGAGTTGCTGATTCGTTGAGTCTGAGGCTTTTTCCGCGCCAAGGGAAACAAATTCATAACTTTTGGTCGGAAAATCGGGGAACACAGTTTTTTCGCGACATAATGTCAAGAGACAAATTTAGAGACATTATCATATTTTTACGCTTTGTAATCAGGGGTCGGCCGGTGTGGCCGAGCGGTTCTAGGCGCTTCAGTCCGGAACCGCGTGACTGCTACGGTCGCAGGTTCGAATCCTGCCTCGGGCGTGGATGTGTGTGATGTGCTTAGGTTAGTTAGGTTTAAGTAGTTCTAAGTTCTAGGGGACTGATGACCTAAGATGTTAAGTCCCATAGTGATCAGAGCCATTCGAACCATTTTTTTTTTTTTTAAATGGGAAAAATTGTCAAATATAGAGGTTTGCTTTCGTCTCAGAAGTTTAGTATGGTTTCAATGAAAATAGCTCCCTGCTTTACAGTTCGGGACAAAATATCTCAGTTAATGGACTGTCCTTTCCCTACACGTCTAGATGCAGGTTTCCAGAATGCATGCTAGTAATCGTTTGGAATCAAGTTTTTGACACTAAATATCGTATTTCCGTACCTGGGAGAGGATGAGTTTCTACCAAAGGCTCAAGCTTTTCGTTGTCATAGAGCATCCATAGAAGCGGAACGAATGTTAAACCAGGTAACTTTTCCACGTCAGTTACACTGAAGAGGAAGGGGATAGGCTAGTGGCCACATTGAGCAGATAGATACCGACTGTCAAAAGCACCACTATGTGAAACTACCGTGCTGGAGCTCAACCTCAACCGTTCATCAAGGCAAGACAATAAAAATTTCCTCGTTCTCAGTACAATTCATTCACGTGTAGAATCTTGGAATTATTCGAAACATCTTTCAGAAACTGATGAAACTTTATAACAAGACGATATATAGAGTGGATACACTGTAACAGATGGCTATGAAATATGTAATGAAGCAGCTTCGCGGAAATGATCCGTACAAGTGTTTTGCATTATATTTGGCTTCTCTGGACTACTTTACAGATTCCTCAAATGGAAAGCTATAAGACGTAAACAGTTTCTACAGCATCTCACCAAAGAACTAAGACATAATATGCGAAGATTACGTGACGGGGAGTATTACCTTTAATCAGCAGTGGATCAAATAATTTACAGCGGTGCATACTGTCAAATGTAAGAAAAATTCAATTGACATGTGACGTTCGTAAGATAACCTGTCTGTGGAAAATTTACGAAAGTAATCTCGACGTAGTGCATTGTTTACGTTCAGGATTTATGATTATACATGCGTATTCAAATAAAGAGACATGTAAATATGTAGGATGCGGCGCTGCGGTCGGCAACGCCTATATAACACAATTGTCCTGCCGCAGTTGTTAGATCGGTTACTGCTGCTACAATGACAGGTTATCAAGATTTAAGTGAGTTTGAACGTGGTGTTATACTCAGCGCACGAGCGATGGGACCCAGCATCTCCGAGGTAGCGATGAAGTGAGGATTTTCCCGTGCGACCATTTGAAGAGTGTACCGTGAATATCAGGAATCCGGTAAAACATCAAATCTCAGACATCGCTGCTGCCAGAAAAAGATCCTGCAAGAACGGGACCAACGATGACTGAACAGAATCGTTCAACGTGACAACCGTTCCGCAAACAGCTGCAGATTTCAATGCTGGACCACAAGTGTCAGCTCACGAACCGTTCAATTAAACATCATCGATATGGGCTTTCGCCGGCCGGATTGGCCGAACGGTTCTAGGCGATACAGTCTGGAACCGAGCGACCGCTACGGTCGCAGGTTCGAATCCTGCCTCGGGCATGGATGTGTGTGATGTCCTTAGGTTAGTTAGGTTTAATTAGTTCTAAGTTCTAGGCGACTGATGACCTCAGAAGTTAAGTCGCATAGTGCTCCGAGCCATTTGATATCGGTTTTCGGTGCCGAAGGCCCACTCATGTACCCTTGATGACTGCACGACACAAAGTTTCAGACGCCTCGTCTGTGCCCGTCAACACTGACATTGCACTGTTGAAATGTAATGTCGTGTGACGAGGGCCTCCCGTCGGGTAGACCGTTCGCCTGGTGCAAGTCTTTCGATTTGACGCCACTTCGGCGACTTGCGCGTCGATGGGGATGAAATGATGATGATTAGGACAACACAACACCCAGTCCCTGAGCGGAGAAAATCTCCGACCCAGCCGGGAATCGAACCCGGGCCCTTTGGATTGACAGTCTGTCGCGCTGAGCACTCAGCTACCGGGGGCGAACATTGGACTGTTGATGACTGGAATCATGTTATCATGCTGCCTGGCCGGACGAGACCCTTTTCAAATTGTACAGAGCGGGACGTGTTCGGGTATGGGGACAATCTCATGAATCCATGGACCCTGCATGTCAGTAGGGGACTCTTCAAGCTGATGCAGGCTCTGCAATGGTGTGGGGCGTGTGGGCTGAAGTGATATGGGACCCCTGATACGTCTAGATACGACTCTGAAAGGTGGGTGACACGAACGTAAGCATCCTGTCTGGTCACGTGTATCCATTCATGTCCATTGTGCATTCCGACGGACTTGGGCAATTCCAGGAGGGCAATGCGACACCCCACACGTCCAGAAGTGCTACAGAGTGGCTCCAGGAACACTTTCTGAGTTTAAACACTCCTGCTGGCCACCAAACTCGCCAGACATGAACATTATTGAGCATATCTGGGATGCCTTGCAACGTGTTGTTCAGAAGAAATCTCCACCCCCTTTTGCTCTTACGGATTTATGGAGAGCCCTGCAGGATTCCTGGTGTCAATTCCCTCCAGCATTACTTCAAACATTAGCCGAGTCCATGCCGCGTCGTGTTGCGACACTTCTGCGTGTTCGCTGGGGCCCTACACGATATTAGGCACGTGTACCAGTTTCTTTGGCTGTTCAGTGTGTGAAGTCAATGTTTTGCTTTCTACAGTATTCTTATCACACACTGAATCCAGTCACAAATGATTTCTACGAAGTAAAGTAATGTACGACTGCAGTTTGAATAATCTGAAAGAAATCTTTTTGCTATAATTAACAAATTTGAAACAAAAATGAGTAGCATTGTCACTACCGTCAATTACACCGTTGTCGCGGTTTAGCTACCGACTCGTATAAAAAATTCCTCGGATTCCTATGTTAACCCTTAACATCCTAGGTGCGGTCTCACAGACCACTAGCGGTTATTGTTACTCTGTTGCTAACGCACAGGAGTGGGGTAGGAGATTACAGCGTTGTCTAGTTGCTCTATCCCGAAGCTGCCGTGGCCTGCTTTGTCAGTAGTCACGTGGACCGATAATATTATTGCTTCTTTCGTGCTAGCGGTCTCCGAGACTGCGCCTGAGGCTTTGCGTTATGGATTCAGCGGCCAGCTCTACGTCTGATGTTCGTGTTACGTACCCTGACTTTAAAAATACTGTTTTAAAATGGTTTGAGAACAGTTTCGGAACTGATGTTTGGTTAGATAGTGACAACGAAATTGAAAGTGAACATAATTCAGAATCGGAAGAGAGTGAAAATGAAGATGAGTTAGTTTTGCCACCTGTGAATTTCTTGAATGAAAAATGTCGTCAAAGTGATGAAGACGGTAATGTAGATACTGAATCTTTATCTAAAGCATCTCTTGGAAAAAATATTTGGTCGAAACAAATATCGCTGCTCGTCGAAGTCTCTTCTCAAGGTGTTTGGTGTTCAGCAGCATAACAATATTCGAGTGCAAACGGTGTGACCACCAGCTCAAGTATGTAATACTCCAGATCCTCCCACTATTTGGAAACTGCTTATGACTGACGATATTTTGAGTAGCGTATTGAAACTAACTAATGTAAAAACAAACAAAGGAAAGCCTAATAATAATCTAAATTTTTGGTATAAAGTTGATTTACGGGAACGAAAGGCATTTTCGTGCATCAATTCGCTATTTGGTGTAGCAGGACCAAGAGTAGAAGTCGTTGTAGAGCGATTGGAAAAACGCAAAACATATTCTACCTGTGTCCCAAAACAGAAGAGGAAGGTGCCTTATGTTTGCCATTTTCGCAAGAAGCCATTCTGCCTTGAATACTCTACAAAAATCTGTTGCGAGTGCAGAGAAAACGTCTGAGAAGGAAATTAAAAACCAAATGAATAATTGTGTAATTTACATTTTTTGGATGTTTTATAGGAGTTTCTTACTTTTTATTATTACATGTATATTAATAAATAAAAATATACCAAAAAGTAAAATTTAGAGTGCAGGGTATTTGAGTTTTTATAGCAGTAGCATTATCTACATCTACATCTACATCTACATCCATACTCCGCAAGCCACCTGACGGTGTGTGGCGGAGGGTACCCTGAGTACCTCTGTCGGTTCTCCCTTCTATTCCAGTCTCGTATTGTTCGTGGAAAGAAGGATTGTCGGTATGCTTCTGTGTGGGCTCTAATCTCTCTGATTTTATCCTCATGGTCTCTTCGCGAGATATACGTAGGAGGGAACAATATACTGCTTGACTCTTCGGTGAAGGTATGTTCTCGAAACTTTAACAAGAGCCCGTACCGAGCTACTGAGCGTCTCTCCTGCAGAGTCTTCCACTGGAGTTTATCTATCATCTCCGTAACGCTTTCGCGTTTACTAAATGATCCTGTAACGAAGTGCGCTGCTCTCCATTGGATCTTCTCTATCTCTTCTATCAACCCTATCTGGTACGGATCCCACACTGCTCAGCAGTATTCAAGCAGTGGGCGAACAAGCGTACTGTAACCTACTTCCTTTGTTTTCGGATTGCATTTCCTTAGGATTCTTTCAATGAATCTCAGTCTGGCATCTGCTTTACCAACGATCAACTTTATATGATCATTCCATTTTAAATCACTCCTAATGCGTACTCCCAGATAATTTATGGAATTAACTGCTTCCAGTTGCTGACCTGCTATTTTGTAGCTAAATGATAAGGGATCTATCTTTCTATGTATTCGCAGCACATTACACTTGTCTACATTGAGATTGAATTGCCATTCCCTGCACCATGCGTCAATTCGCTGCAGATCCTCCTGCAATTCAGTACAATTTTCCATTGTTACAACCTCTCGATACACCACAGCATCATCTGCAAAAAGCCTCAGTGAACTTCCGATGTCATCCACACGGTCATTTATGTACATTGTGAATAGCAACGGTCCTATGTAATGTTATGTTAATTTTGTGCAATTTTTTGTTTAAATGTATTTTTTTTCGCGAAAATAATCTTTAAAATTAATTTGAATGTATTATTTGTGTGGTATTAACGTAATGTTTTACATAAAAAACTGAATTGTTTCACTTAAATTGGTGATTGCAATTTTTACGGTTATTTAAATATAGCGGTAGCGGTATGTCAGCCCGCACCAAGGACACAAGGACACAAAAAAAATGATCTGGGAAGCTAGGGGTTAAAGTGATAGTGGGAGCTCGCCTATCAGTTGGTAGCACCTGCACGTTATTTACCGAAATACTATATACAGACAATGCTAAAATTGCAAATGGCAATGGATGTGAATTCATAGACCATAAAGCACAGGCTTTGGGAATTTAAAATTAGCTGTGGAAATGTTTATTATGTTGACAGAGCTACTAGTTATTTTAGAAGCACTTAAGTAGTACCCAGGAAACTGTATTGAAGACAAAATCGTTATCTTAACTGATTCCCGAGCAGCAGCCATGATATTTATAAACCAATTTACACTGCCAAACGACAACCCCGTCGTTTACGAAATTATGTAGCAAGTCAGTGGGCTACAAAATCATCGAAAAGAAATCACATCAATCTGGGTGGGTCAAAGGCCACAGCGGCGTCCGTGGCAAGGAGCAGGCCGACCAACTGGCAGCTTCAGGAACACCACATCAACCACAAGTATCGCATACTGACTTCATACAATGACTTAAAAAGGCGATGCAAATGAGGTGGGATGAAGAATGGAGCAGACGAGCCAACGACAAAGGGAAACATTAGAGAGCAATACACCCTCTGATTCTTTCAACCCAGCCACTGTAAGGAAACGCACGAGAGAGTTTATTGTCAGGATGGTCAGGTAACAACTGATGGCGCGAATGAGGCCCAGTGTTAGGGATTGCGAATATATTCAAGGAGATTCTGAAGGTGAAAGAGATTGTGCAGTTTAATGGTGGTCACGATGAACTTCAGTATTCAGTGACGAGTGGAGTTCCACAAATCACTCCAGTCAGGAAGCAGATGCCGTCCTTGGTTATCGGAGAGAAGAAGGCAAGGCCATGCCACAACACGACGATGTGGTACTTACGATTCGCAGCTTCGAAGAAATCGAGAGTGGGAGGCCAGTGAGTTCAGTGAACACAGACACCATTGGGTTCACGCACATCTTCACCAGATAGACGTAGTGAGGCACAAGATGACAATAGATTTTTTGAAACAAACGAACGAAGAAGTCAAGAATACGGCCAAGAAGAATAGAGAAGAAATTAAGGATACGGAAGAAACGTTACAACAAATGAGAAAGGAAGGCAGGGATATGGGAGAAAAGATACGAAACGAAGTCAAGGAAGTGAAAAGACAGACGAAGGAAATTAGGAAATTGGCAGAAGAAGTTAAGAAACTAGCTCAGGAGGCAAAGAACGAAGTACAAGAACCCAAACGATTGCAGTGGAAGCGAAAGAAGATTGTAGGAAAACAGCAAAGGAAAGTCGAGATGAGTTAAAAATCTAAAGTGTAGGATTGAAACCGTAGAACGCGGGCAGGAACTAATGTCTGATCTGCAAAAGGATCGAGAGCAATTAAGCAAGAGGCAGGGAAAGATAGGAAAACGTGCTGACGTGACGGAGGTGGATTTGCAAATTATATTAATATGAAATTAGAAGAGTTAATGAATCGATTAGAGATCAGGAACTATAAAGTTGTTGCACAAGCGATGCAAAATGCACATGTGGATCAAAGCAGTACATGCACAGCGTCAACAACACAATACAGGGAAATGCACTTGCTAGCTGCACTAAAACAACAGCAGGACAAAATCAATCATTTGGGAACCAATAACGCAGAGGAGGTAGAGAAGGGGTACGAGAATGTTGTTTGAGCCGGAACAGATTAGGTGCGTTCGGTAGAAAAGAAAGCGGGTGCTGTTAGCACAGAAGGCTGCGGCCACGACGTGTGTAAGGACGCACACCAAGCTGTCACTCTTGAAACCAACAATTACCGGCACAAAGGTTAGTCTTGTCGGCGTCGGTAGGCTGGGAACAGACAGCGATTGCGAAGCAGATAGAAAGAATACGTCGCGAAGAAGAAAGAAACGGACTACGAGTTCTCCACGTTAGCATATCTTTCCCAAGACTTCAAAGAAGATACATACCGTGACCTGGGTTCGACAGTTCGACAATTGCTTTCCTCCGAAATGGTCTGCACGTCGCCTGTTAGATTTTGTGATGAGTCACCCTGACACAGAGGCACTAGATAGACTCTTTCGAGTTATTGACAAATGTCCGTCGTTTGCGACACTTAGAAAGCAGTTTTTATCGATGTACTGGTCACGCTCAATGCAAGACAAGGTTAGATGAGAAATGTTAAGTTTACGTGCTCACAAAGAGACGTGTTTCGATAACCCAGTCCAATAGCTTGAAGATTTGGCAAACAAGAACATGTATCTAAACGAACCTTCCTCTCCTACAGAAATCATGTGGTTGTGTATGACAAACTACCAACGAAACATCGTTGCCTTAGTCGGTCAAAAGGAAGAAAGCATCAGTGAATTCAAGGGATGGTTGGAGGATGTGACGCATACAATTTGAAGAGAGGGAAGAAAGAACACAAAGCAGATTTGGTACCCAACGGTATAGGCCACGAACGTGTCACAGTAAGACGTTTATTCGAGCAAACTACGAACAGACCGAGCACCATTGTGGGGGCCATGAAGCAAAGAGTAAAAGAAACGCAGATAAAAGGAATGGAAGTGCTCCGTTTTGGATGGTAGGCACCGACTGGGGCACATCAAAGACTCGGAATTATTGAACTGGTGAATGATTGTAAAGAAAAGAGAGCAGCATGGTATGTTTTGTTTAGGATTAAGTATGGTACATAAATCATTAAAACAAGTCCTTCTGGTTCTTAGAGTAGTAGTAGTAGCAGAAGGGTTTGGTGGGCGCACGACAGCAAGGTCTTCAGCGCCCGTTCAGTATCATAGTGAGACGGGTGTCAAGAAAAAAAAACTCAGAACATTTACATAAAACGGAACATAAAACACGGGGAACAATCATTGAAAAATATGTGCTCACCCACACCGAAGCGTGGGCTGAAGCAGGGCGTCAGCAGTAAAACATGGACAACACAGGAAGAAAAAGGTAGAGGGAGCTAAAACAATGTAGCAGATGGAAGTGGCTGGCTGACCGCAAGGAAAAAGGGGAGGAGTCAGCCACTCTGCAATACACTAAAACCTCCAGCCTAAAAGTTTAGGCCAGAGTCCAGACACATCACAAAACTTAAAAACCCTAGACACACACGTCTCATCGTTAGCTAAAACACCATGCAGATCCCCATAAACTTGTGCTTCTGCCCTTGCATCACGGTATAAAATGCAGTCTGTTAAAATGTGCCGGACAGAGATTGGCACACCACAAGCATCACAAAACGGAGGATGCTCCCGCCGTAATAAATAGCTATGCGTCAGAGGACAGTGCCCGATCCGAAGACGTGTGAGGGCCACCTCTTCCCGCCTGAGCAACTGGCAGGAGGAACGCCACGGCCGAGTGGTTGACTTACCCGACCGCAGTTTATTGGCCGTCACCGCCAGCCATTCGTTCAAAATGGTTCAAATGGCTCTGAGACTATGGGACTTAACATCTATGGTCATCAGTCCCCTAGAACGTAGAACTACTTAAACCTAACTAACCTAAGGACAGCACACAACACCCAGCCATCATGAGGCAGAGAAAATCCCTGACCCCGCCGGGAATCGAACCCGGGAACCCGGGCGTGGGAAGCGAGAACGATACCGCACGACCACGAGATGCGGGCCCAGCCATTCGTCCTCCCACATCTCCATGCACTTCCTGTGGAGTGCAGCGATGACTGACTGCAAGGGGATAGGACACTGGACCACATCCTGCTCTTTGCAGGCCTCCTTGGCAGCCCGATCGGCCTGTTCATTGCCCCATATGCCGACATGACCAGGCACCCAGCAGAAGGAGACCTCTTTACCCCGCCGTTGGAGCAAGTACAGTTGGTCATGTATCAGCTGGACCATCTCCTCAGTCGGGTATAGGTTCTGCAGTGATTGTAAGGCACTAAGAGAATCGGAGCAGATAAGAAATCGATCGCCCCGAACACGATGCATCTGCTCCAGTGCCTTCAGGATCGCGTGGAGCTCCGCTGCGAAAACGATATATTCAGCAGGGAGGCGAATCCGGGTAACATGATCAGGGAACACCACAGAACAGCCAAGGAAATTCTCCTGTTTGGAGCCATCAGTATAAACCAACAGTGAAACCGTGATGCACATCTAAAATGTTAAAAAACAGAGATTGGAACGTAAAATCTGGTGTGCCATCTTTCTTAAAATTATGTTGTTGTTGTTGTGGTCTTCAGTCCTGAGACTGGTTTGATGCAGCTCTCCATGCTACTCTATCCTGTGCAAGCTTCTTCATCTCCCAGTACCTACTGCAACCTACATCCTTCTGAATCTGCTTAGTGTATTCATCTCTTGGTCTCCCTCTACGATTTTTACCCTCCGCGCTGCCCTCCAATACTAAATTGGTGATCCCTTGATGCCTCAGAACATGTCCTACCAACCGATCCCGTCTTCTGGTCAAGTTGTGCCACAAACTTCTCTTCTCCCCAATCCTATTCAGTACTGCCTCATTAGTTATGTGATCTACCCATCTAATCTTCAGCATTCTTCTGTAGCACCACATTTCGAAAGCTTCTATTCTCTTCTTGTCCAAACTATTTATCGTCCATGTTTCACTTCCATACATGGCTACACTCCATACAAATACTTTTAGAAATGACTTCCTGACACTTAAATCTATACTCGATGTTAACAAATTTCTTTACTTCAGAAACGCTTTCCTTGCCATTGCCAGTCTACATTTTATATCCTCTCTACTTCGACCATCATCAGTTATTTTGCTCCCCATATAGCAAAACTCCTTTACTACTTTAAGTGTCTCATTTCCTAATCTAATTCCCTCAGCATCACCCGACTTAATTCGACTACATTCCATTATCCTCGTCTTGCTTTTGTTGATGTTCATCTCATATCCTCCTTTCAAGACACTGTCCATTCCATTCAACTGCTCTTCCAAGTCCTTTGCTGTCTCTGACAGAATTACAAAGTCATCGGCGAACCTCAAACTTTTCATTTCTTCTCCATGGATTTTAATACCTACTCCGAATTTTTCTTTTGTTTCCTTTACTGCTTGCTCAATATACAGATTGAATAACATCGGGGAGAGGCTACAACCCTGTCTTACTCCCTTCCCAACCACTGCTTCCCTTTCATGTCCCTCGACTCTTATAACTGCCATCTGGTTTCTGTACAAATTGTAAATAGCCTTTCGCTCCCTGTATTTTACCCCTGCCACCTTTAGAATTTGAAAGAGAGTATTCCAGTCAACATTGTCAAAAGCTTTCTCTAAGTCTACAAATGCTAGAAACGTAGGTTTGCCTTTCCTTAATCTTTCTTCTAAGATAAGTCGTAAGGTCAGTATTGCCTCACGTGTTCCAGTGTTTCTACGGAATCCAAACTGATCTTCCCCGAGGTTGGCTTCTATTAGTTTTTCCATTCGTCTGTAAAGAATTCGTGTTAGTATTTTGCAGCTGTGACTTATTAAACTGATGGTTCGGTAATTTTCACATCTGTCAACACCTGCTTTCTTTGGGATTGGAATTATTATATTCTTCTTGAAGTCTGAGGGTATTTCGCCTGTTTCATACATCTTGCTCACCAGATGGTAGAGTTTTGTCAGGACTGGCTCTCCCAAGGCCGTCAGTAGTTCCAATGGAATGTTGTCTACTCCGGGGGCCTTGTTTCGACTTAGGTCTTTCAGTGCTCTGTCAAACTCTTCACGCAGTATCGTATCTCCCATTTCATCTTCATCTACATCCTCTTCCATTTCCATAATATTGTCCTCAAGTACATCGCCCTTGTATAGACCCTCTATATACTCCTTCCACCTTTCTGCTTTCCCTTCCTTGCTTAGAACTGGGTTTCCATCTGAGCTCTTGATATTCATACAAGTCGTTCTCTTATCTCCAAAGGTCTCTTTAATTTTCCTGTAGGCAGTATCTATCTTACCACTAGTGAGATAAGCCTCTACATCCTTACATTTGTCCTCTAGCCATCCCTGCTTAGCCATTTTGCACTTCCTGTCGTCTCATTTTTGAGACGTTTGTATTCCTTTTTGCCTGCTTCATTTACTGCATTTTTATATTTTCTCCTTTCATCAATTAAATTCAATATTTCTTCTGTTACCCAAGGATTTCTACTAGACCTCGTCTTTTTACCTACTTGATCCTCTGCTGCCTTCACTACTTCATCCCTCAAAGCTACCCATTCTCCTTCTACTGTATTTCTTTCCCCCATTCCTGTCAATTGTTCCCTTATGCTCTCCCTGAAACTCTGTACAACCTCTGGTTCTTTCAGTTTATCCAGGTCCCATCTCATTAAATTCCCACCTTTTTGCAGTTTCTTCAGTTTTAATCTACAGGTCATAACCAATAGATTGTGGTCAGAGTCCACATCTGCCCCTGGAAATGTCTTACAATTTAAAACCTGGTTCCTAAATCTCTGTCTTACCATTATATAATCTATCTGATACCTTTTAGTATCTCCAGGGTTCTTCCATGTATACAACCTCCTTTCATGATTCTTAAACCAAGTGTTAGCTATGATTAAGTTATGCTCTGTGCAAAATTCTACCAGGCGGCTACCTCTTTCATTTCTTAGCCCCAATCCATATTCACCTACTATGTTTCCTTCTCTCCCTTTTCCTACACTCGAATTCCAGTCACCCATGACTATTAAATTTTCGTCTCCCTTCACTATTTGAATAATTTCTTTTATTTCATCATACATTTCTTCAATTTCTTCGTCATCTGCAGAGCTAGTTGGCATATAAACTTGTACTACTGTAGTAGGAGTGGGCTTCGTATCTATCTTGGCCACAATAATGCGTTCACTATGCTGTTTGTAGTAGCTTACCCGCATTCCTATTTTCCTATTCATTATTGAACCTACTCCTGCATTACCCCTATTTGATTTTGTGTTTATAACCCTGTAGTCACCTGACCAGAAGTCTTGTTCCTCCTGCCACCGAACTTCACTAATTCCCACTATATCTAACTTTAACCTATCCATTTCCCTTTTTAAATTTTCTAACCTACCTGCCCGATTAAGGGATCTGACATTCCACGCTCCGACCCGTAGAACGCCAGTTTTCATTCTCCTGATAACGACATCCTCTTGAGTAGTCCCCGCCCGGAGATCCGGATGGGGGACTATTTTACCTCCGGAATATTTTACCCAAGAGGACGCCATCATCATTTAATCATACAGTAAAGCTGCATGTCCTCGGGAAAAATTACGGCTGTAGTTTCCCCTTCAGCCGTTCGCAGTACCAGCACAGCAAGGCCGTTTTGGTTATTGTTACAAGGCCAGATCAGTCAATCATCCAGACTGTTGCCCTTGCAACTACTGGAAAGGCTGCTGCCCCTCTTCAGGAACCACACGTTTGTCTGGCCTCTCAACAGATACCCCTCCGTTGTGGTTGCACCTACGGTACGGCTATCTGTATCGCTGAGGCACGCAAGCCTCCCCACCAACAGCAAGGTCCATGGTTCATGGGGGGGTCTTAAAATTAGTCAAATCTAAAATAAGTTTGGGTCTCCGGAGGAGCCAAGGTGGAGATCTGCTCCAACCGCGACGTAAAACACGAAGACCAGCCATAGACATCGCACGGAGGCAACCCTGTGCGCGAATCCCATAGGGCTGCGTCGCACGTTGCCGGTTATGAAACAATCGTGCCAGAGGAGGCTGAGCAACGGTATGGTATGCAGGGGTGTATGGTGTGGACAAAGTTTTATACGCCTGGCGCACTGTAAGTAACCGTCGCCGCATATGAAGTGGCGGTTCACCAGCCTCTGCACAGAGGCTTGGTATGGGGCTAGTTCGGAATGCCCCAGTGGCCAACCGAAGCCCTTCATGGTGGACAACGTCCAAAATCTTTAAGTAAGAAGGCCTCGCGGACCCATACACCGTGCACCCATAATCGAGCCGAGATCGCACAAACGCCCTGTAAAACTGGAGCAGACAAGTCCTGTCAGCTCCCCATGTACTGTGGCTAAGACATTTTAAAATACTTAAAGCCTGAAGCGACCGCCGTTTCAGGTCTTTAAGATGAGGTAACCACGTGAGCCTCGAGTCGAAAATGAGCCCCAGAAACCTCACCGTGTCTTTAAAAGTAAGAATAGTGTCCCTCAACCGCAACTCAGGAAAGGTTAAAATCGAACGAGAACGGTTAAAAAGATCACATACAGACTTCTCGGTGGAAAACTTAAAACCACTCTTCTGCGCCCAGTCATCCAAACGCCTAATCGTTAAGTTGCAACTGACGAGTTGTCGTTGCAAGGCTTGAAGAAGAGCAGAACAAAGAGAAATCATCCACAAACAAAGAACACTGGACAGGACTTTTCACTATGGACGTAATGCTATTAATAGCGATGGCAAAGAGAGTCACACTTAAAACGCTACCCTGAGGGACACCATTCTCCTGCTCAAAGCGATCAGACAGGACGTCACCAATTCAGTATCTAAAATATCGTGGCGAGAGGAAAGACTGAATAAAAAGAGGAAGACAACCACGAAAACCCCATTCGTGAAGCTGCTCCAGGATGAGACGCCTCCAAGTGGTATCGTAGGCCTTCTCGATGTCGAAAAATACACCTAGAAGGTGATGACGGCGGAGGAAAGCTTGTTGTATAGCCGCCTCCAGGAGGGCAAGATTATCGAAGGTGGAACGAAACCTCCTGAACCCACACTGGTTCTTAGAGTTCACCCCCGATGTTACATACATCAAGAGATAGAATTTGAGTAATCCAAAGTATGAAGTTTGAGCTGATTAAGTACCTAAAATTGTTGAGGCTGTAGTGTTTAAAATTAAGTGGAGTGTAAGTTGATCATGGCCACGGTTTATTGTGTATGTTTTTATTCTTCTTTTTGCCGGGAACCTGTTCTTCTACTACCCTGTTTAATTTTAGCGTGATGATATATGAGAGAATATCTATAAAACGATCCCAAAGCTGTGTTAGTTGCCTTCTGGGAATTGTGAGGTATTTTTGTGATTATAACGTGAGGATAGAGATACGCAATTGCTGTTTAACGTGAAAGTACTAATCATGTTTTTCTCCAATCGATACGTACGTCATTTCAAGAATCTTTGCGGGTCAGTCGTAGGAAGTGTAGTCTCTGTGAGTGTTGCGAGATCCGAGATAATAAACTACGATGGAATTACCTGTTTTCATTTTTGTTGCTTAATAGCATGCAGGAGAGTAAGTAGGAAGCACAAGTAGTACATAATATGAAACAGAAGGATGACATAAATAGATTTTTGAACGCGCTGGGTTACCCAATACTGAGGAGAATAAAATGTGATACTGAGTACCCACATATAGAGATAGGTACTTCATGTGGTTTACAGAGTAACACAGTGAGAATTTCAGTTCCTCTTCACATGCGAAATTGAAAGGTATAAAAATTTGATTGGCACAATTTGTTGTAAAACTATTGTTTTCAGTGTTGTGAGATTTTTGATGACAGGTAAACCTTGCAGTTTGAGAAGCTCTGGCAAAGAGGATTTCGTAAGAAGGTGAGATGAATAATAATGATAGAAGGATACAAAGGAATTATACCATACGGGGGAAACACCTCACATTGTATACGAAGATCTTAAATTTTATAGTTATTAATAATTGTATGTTTTAGTTTACTTCCACAACCTACATAATTAAGTGGAGTGAATGAGCTTCCAAATAATTGAGATTCTTACAAATTAGGCATGACATGAGGGGAAGATATGGCCTAATATTAATAAACCAACGTAACCCACTAACTTTGTACCAACCCCAACATCTCCAACGATAACTATGACATAGCCAACGGCCTGGCCGCAGTGGTAACACCAGTTCCCTTCAGATAGCTTAAGTTAAGCGCTGTTGGGCTGGGCTCGAACTTGGATGGGTGACCATCCGGTCTGCCGAGCGCTGTTGGCAAGCGGGGTGAATTCAGCCCTTGTGAGGCAAACTGAGAAGCTACTCGATTGAGAAGTAGCGGCTCCGGTCTCGTAAACAGACATGCGGTCGGGAGAGCGGTGTGCGAACCACTTGCCCTTCCATATCCGCATCCAGTGACGCCTGTTGGCTGAGGATGACATAGCGGCCGTCGGACCGTTGGACCTTCATGGCCTGTTCGGGCGGAAATCACTTCAGTTTTTAGTCTATCACATAAAAGTTCTACATAACTTGATGTAAACTCACATTTTTTCCTAATACGTGAGTTTATTCGTTAGTCAGTCCGCACCGTAACACAGTATTGTACTAATTTACCATATTTTTGTACTCTTAGTGAGAATACACAGATGCTATCTGTCGTCACATTCAGCATTGATCAACATACCTTCTTCGTACGAAACCCCTGGATAGCGAGGAACGACTGTCGAAGCTGCTCGACGACTATTTGCTGTGCTGCTCAAGGGAGCAGGTTACCAACACGTTGTCATGAGACAGTCAAGCTCAGAACTTAAACAGCCAGCACCGATGACAGCGTACTGATCTTTGGGAAGTACCACTGATCGCTGTTCACGGCCACATACACACATGTTGCCATAAATTGGATACTATGGAAAAGGCGGGCCACGTCAGTATTGAGTAGGTGATGTCTCACCTAACACGAGTGATACCCTTTATGGGCTACGCCTAGGCGAACTGGAAGATGATCTACTTGCTATTCACCGCAGTTGCTGCATACACCAGATGTGTGACACCCACACTACGAGTGACAACCAGACGGAAGTGCTACGAACTAATCACTGTTATTCCACTAGAGATTGTGCCCCAATGAAAACCCTCAAGTCACTCTGAACCCCACAAAGCTCGTGTGAAAATATTAAGTGACACCTTTCTCAGATCAAGCTCATTCATTGTCATTAAATGTTCTTTGGATGGTCCATTATGTTTGAGGGCTTCTATTTGTCTGTTTTTGTCATGTATTCTGTTCTATTGTATCAATATGTATTATGTACAATTCATAACTTTCACTTGTACTGCTAATTATATTTTGAATTACTTAAAATAAATTTCATACCTTAATCATAACATATATTTTCAGATACCATATACTTTCCTCACATTTTTGAATAACTAAGTAAATATTGTCGCAAGGTCTTTCGTATGAGCGGATCTTCTGTCACTAAATATTTTTAGACTGTCAAGTAACGAATGGACAGGGAACCACACTTGAAAGGCAAAGTGACAGATATTACTTTGTGTTCGAGCGGTTCTATGCGCTTCAGTCCGGCTCTGGCTCTGAGCACTATGGGACTCAACATCTTAGGTCATAAGTCCCCTAGAACTTAGAACTACTTAAACCTAACTAACCTAAGGACATCACACACACCCATGCCCGAGGCAGGATTCGAACCTGCGACCGTAGCAGTCCCGCGGTTCCGGACTGCAGCGCCAGAACCGCTAGACCACCGCGGCCGGCCCTTCAGTCCGGAACCGCGGTGCTGCTATGGTCGCAGGTTCGAATCCTGCCTCGGGCAAGAATGCGTGTGATGTCCTAAGGTTAGTTAGGTTTAAATAGTTCTAAGTCTGGGGGACTGATGACCTCTGATGTTAAGTTCCATAGTGCTTAGAGCCATTTGAATCATTTTTGAACAGATGTTACTTTATAATGCAATTTTGACTCTGACCTTCGTAGAGTGAGTATTGTTCTTGACCAGCTGGTAATACGGTCCTTATTTATTGTCTGTACGGTCATTAACTTGTCCAGGAGTTTCCTTCAGCATTCAGGCCAGCATTAAGCGAACGGTACGGTGGTTTCCTGGCGGATGAATGTGTTTGTTGCTGTTTATCACTTGATCCTTATTTACGTGTTGTGGTTGTCAGTGTTACTTATTGTACCATCTTGACAGTTACTGATGTCGGTTTCGCTCAGAAAAAACATGGCGTTCTCTCAAAATCCAGCACATTATGGGTGGTAAATTTTGCTTCAAACTGTCCTACTACTTATTTTAAGATTGTCGCCTCTGGCTCGAAATTTCGAAGCTAGGAGGATGTTATGAAAAGCAGTAAGCCATTTGCCGTGTCCCTTTTCATGTAACATGAGAATTATATTGAAATAATATGACGAGGAGGAGGTTGAATATTACATAAATAGTTTAGGAATGTAAACTGGACTGCAGTGATTGTATGTACTGACCCCTAACTAACTTCTTGTTCTAACTACATTTAATACGGTACAAACCCTCTTTCCCTATGTTTTCTGATAGAGCTTAGGAAAAGAATGCACTGTGGCCTTGGGACAGTAAGGCAGTATCAAACATAAAGAAAAAAAGAAACAGGCCCAAGCAGAGAGCAGGGACTCTAGCATTCACGGAAGGCAGGGCAGGCAGCACGAAGTGCCGTCCGTGCGGAAGGCATCGACGGCCGAGTCTCCTAAAGGCCTGAGCTGTACTTCGTTTACGACAGGGCCCCAGTGCTGAAGGACAGGACTTTATCAGTGGGAGGCCGGTCATCTGCCATGTTCGCAACAGGGCATTCTGCCAATAAGAGTCTAGTGCTTTTCAAAAGAAACATCGGATGCCGAAGAATGAGAACCAAGTCTGGAGCACAGTTTTTTACTTTCTCAGAACCTGTGATGCGAGGCTAGCTGCTGGACGTGAAAGCACATGATTCGTCAAAATGCTTGTGGCATCAGGAGGACGGAGGAAAAGAGGGGTGCATCGAACTGTCATTGGAGTTTAATGCAGCGCGTTTTTCTTGGAGCGATCTTTGCAGACAAAGCAATTACAGCACTGACAGACTCAAAATTCTTAAACAAAGGTTGGCGGTCATGTCTTGTTTGGCGGGAAGAAAAGAGCAGGCTGCACGATGCAGATAGAAAATTGAGAGTTCATCGAGGGACGGCTTAGTGTGATGACCGGCGGGAGTTCGACACGAGACTTGGCGCTGAACCCATCGCTGATGCAGTGGTCTCCACTCGAGTAGTTGACCGAAAGTCCAGAGTTCGTGTTGGTAGTAACACGAGCCTCGACCTGTCACTTAGAGAGGCAGAACTCTCCACATCTCACGCTGTTCATTTCCGGTGAGCATTGTTAGCAGAATCACCATCTCAGGACAATCCTTGGCCAGAATTTAGCCAGATCGTTGCAGTTATCTGTCCCACGTCCACCAGCGCATTGGTAAATGCATGTGTTTAACAGTCATGCAAACAATCGTTCTAATCGTTTTGTGAAAAACTCGCTTGTCATTTTTTAAATGCCAATTATTTCTATAGAGCACGTCCCAAAACCTTTAAAGTACCTCTGGGAACTAGCATGTTCACTTAGAGTAATCCATATAGAGCAGTTTTGTAATATTAACTCAGCATTGCCAGGTAATCAGATACGTTTCATTTTAATGACTTTATTTGAATAAATTAATGTGTTCATTTATTACCTGTTTTTGTTAACACCTTCAGTTAATCTCCTTTTTAATATTACGCGATTCTCCACTTTATGATCTACAGGTAGTTGGTTAACCGTCTGCACAAAGTAATTCAGCTTGGGTCTTAAAAGTGTGCCTGTCACCTAATTAATTTTTCGCCAGAGATTCAACCTAACCAGATGCAGCAAACCACAAGCGACACAAAATACGAAACCAAACATATAAGAAGAACAAACTGATCAAAGACCACAAAAAGCAGAAGCAGAACAAGGAGATAATCACAAAATCCAACAAAACTATGGTCCCCCTAGAGGAGACCTTGCGCATTAACAGATTGGAACAGCGAGATATCTTTCAAGACGTGCAGTGTTTTATAATACACGAAAGGGAGCACAATATGCTTTCGCACTAGCGAACAATAAGAGTAAGAGATCTTAAAGGTGAAAACCTACCGACTGATCCCCACTTACTGCTTGAACTCACTGCGTGTGTGAGGAGATGGGAAGGGTTCAACCTGGACCGAGTGTTCAGAGACATTGTGAGTGTGCGCGGCGGTATTCGAGGATACTACTAGAGGGCAGTAACTGCTAGAGAAAGACTAAAACGACTGGAACCGCTTAGGGAGGCGTAGCAACATTACCAGGGCCTGCTACTGCAAACAAAGATACGCCATTGGGACGAATATATTCAGATAAGTGGCAGCTCATGGGAAGCACCGTACGGACTGATGGCCCAGAAGGTAAAAACACCTTTTTTTTTCTAGCCAC
Source organism: Schistocerca nitens (assembly GCF_023898315.1). Taxonomy (NCBI): domain Eukaryota; kingdom Metazoa; phylum Arthropoda; class Insecta; order Orthoptera; family Acrididae; genus Schistocerca; species Schistocerca nitens. The sequence continues at coordinate 916,372,183 of NC_064616.1, forward strand.
CTCTAGCCACACTTAAGCGGGATCGCGGAACCTCCACCCAAGGATGGAGAATTACAACAGAATTTCTGCTTTACGAGCTCCTTCCCGATGACAACTGCAATAAGATGGTCCATACCAGACCAGTTTGAGAGTTATAATACAGACACAATACACAACGGGCGCCGTCACCGGGCGTTTGGCACAGGAAGAGGTGGTCCCACCACAGAAAAACTGAAACGTTAAAAAGCATCAGGCCCGGATGGCATTCACCCCGGGAGAATTGAACGAATAACACCACAGATTACCTTATTCTTATCTCAGCTAATAAATGAAGCCAACGACTGGGAAGAGTATCTACAGCCAGACAGTTCCCAAATCCAGTAATCATCAGTAAACCGGAATACAAAGTCTCGGCCAGTCCCAAGTCGTGTAGGCCAATTTATTTGATCAACACCTTGCTAAGGCCCAGAAGCGGCTTCTGCGTAGCCGATTACAAGATCACAGACGGCTCCTTGGATTCAGCATACTGCTATATTGTTCCCGTGAAAATAAATCTACTGCCTATGCAATCAACCTGGCACTCGAATTAGTACACAAAGTTAGCCGCCAGTACATACCGGCCATCACCGTAGACACCGCTGGGTGCTTGACAACCTCCGGTGACCCGCGATGTACGCGAGACTACGAGAACTGCAGGTACTGGCAACTCTGTACAATAGTCTATTAGATTACTCTAGTAATAGAGCAGCTGAAAGTGATAAAGAGAATCGCAAAAGACTGCCCGGAGGGTTCAATCTATGAGCAAATATTATGGGATCTTTTCATTAAGATACTCCTATCAGAAATCGATTGGAGTGTCACTTATGCCGATGATCAGTTTGCTGTGGTGTCAGCAAACTCAAGAAGAGAACTGGAAACCAAAGTTACTGGCATTCTATACAGTACTGATAGATGGTGCCTGAAAAACAAACTCACTGTGGTTCCGAGCAAGACAGTCTACATATTACTGACAAGAAAACTACAGAGAGACCCGATTATAAAACGGCACAATAAACATATTCACAGAAAATATCTCACCAGGTACTTACGGGTACAGACTGACGAACGACTGACGTTTAACCAATACATAAAATAGACAACTGATAAGTCCAAGAAACCTGTACACAAACTCGCGTGGATCCACGCAATCACTCACAGACTTTCACTGTGGGCAATACGAAAGTGTCAGTGTGCCATGTTCGAATCAGTGGTATGTTTCGCAGCGAGCACATTGGCCCACGAACTCTGTCTCAAATCGATCAGAACCGTTGTGACATTAGTGGTAGCGCTGTGCGTGGTGCAGATAATACAGCCGGTTAACCTAGCAATCCGTAAGTGAGCAGCGCAGTACTAAACAGAGTAATGGCATTAACGGGGAAAGATTTAAGGGATAACTGCCACCTAAAACTGTGATGAGTGAATGTGCGCTAGCGTGACTGGGCAACTAGTGTTAGGGGCAGTAGCTTTACTCCCTTTTCCCCGACATCCGGGAGCGGTTGAAAATGCACCATGCAGACCACAGACAAGACATGACACACTGTTTTACAGGGCAGTGCACCTACCAAATGCACCTTCATCGAATGCAACGTAGCGAATAGAGTGTTTCTGTGGGGAATAAACAATCCCTGAGCATATACTTCTCCATTTCACACTACACATGCAGACGCAACAAATAAGTTTCATACACGACGACGTCTACGATTTCATGAGAGACCCAGACATATGGAAAGACCTTAATAGAGACACTGACAATACGTCACACATACTATATGCCGAATTCATAGAAACAATGAGGGAGTTAGTATATTTCATCAAAATATACAAGGTATTAGAGATAAAGTTAGTGAACTGCTTATAGATGTTGACTCTGAAATTATTGGTATATCTGAACACTTCTTAAATAAGGAGATAATTCAGAGGCTTCCTTTACCAGGATACAGGTTGGCTGGCAGCTTTTCTAGGGGCTCTTTGCGGTGTGGGGGAGTTGCCATGTATGTGAAAAACGGTATCCCATTTGAGTCAATTGATGTTTCAAAGTACTGCACTGAAAAGGTGTTTGAATGTTGTGCAGGTGTGGTTAAATTTAGTGTAGTTAAACTTCTAACTGTTGTTATTTATAGATCCCCAGACTCCGATTTCACAACATTTTTGCTAAAGTTAGTACTTGGTTCACTTTATAGGAAATAAAAAAAGTTATTTATATGTGGTGACTTCAATATTAATTGTATAAGTGATTTTGCATGGAAAAGGATGCTGGTAGACCTCCTTAATTCATATAATCTTATGCAAACCGTATTCTTTCCAACGAGAGTGCAAGGGAACAGTAGAACAACCATAGACAACATTTTTGTTCATTCCTCATTACTAGAAGGGCATTCTGTTGGCAACAAGGTGAATGGTCTTTCAGATCATGATGCACAAGTTTTAACTGTAAAAGATTTTTGTGCTGCAACACATGTTAAATATAGTTATCAACTTTTTAGGAAAGCTGATCCAGTTGCTGTAGAGACCTTTGTAAACCTTATCAAGGAACAAGAGTGGCAAGATGTTTATAGTGCTGATACAGTAGACGATAAAAATAATGCTTTCCTCAAGACTTTTCTCGTGCTCTTTGAAAGTTGCTTTCCGTTAGAACGTTCAAAACAGGGTACTACCACAAACAGGCAGCCTGGGTGGCTAAAAGTATGTGGTATGCAGGATAAAATTAAAACCATATGGTCAGTCGTAAAGGAAGTGGCTGGTCTGCAGAGACAGGTCGAGGATATAGAATCAGTGCGTAGTGGGATGTCCGTGTTACTGACAAGTCGCATATATGTACAGTATTTAATAATCACTTTCTGAATATAGCAGGTGAACTAAATAGAAACCTAGTGCCAACAGGGAATCATATCGCGCTTGTAGAAAAAAGTGTTCCGAGACTGTTACCTGAAATGCTCCTCCATGATACTGACAAGAGGGAGATTGAGTTAATAATTAAATCACTAAAGACCAAGAACTTTCATGGATATAATGTATGTTAGCCCAGTACTTAGCCATATCTGTAACTTTTCCTTTAGGCGTGGTCGGTAGTGAAGCCACTTTATAAAAAGGAAGACAGGGATAATGTTGACAATTATAGACCTATTTCAACGCCATCGGTGTTTGCTAAAGTTATCGAGAAGGTTGTATATACAAGGTTACTGGAGCATTTAAATTCAAATAATTTGCTGTCAAATGTACAGTTTGGTTTTAGAAATGGTTTAACAACTGAAAATGCTATATTCTCTTTTCTCTGTGAGGTTTTGGACGAATTAAATAAAAGGTTGCGAACTCTAGGTGTTTTCTTTGATTTAACGAAGGCTTTTGACTGTGTTGACCACAAAATATTACTGCAGAAATTGGACCATTATGGAGTAAGGGGAATAACTTACAATTGGTTCGCCTCTTACTTTAAGAACAGAAAGCAGAAGATAATTCTCCGCAATATTGAGAGTGGTAGTGATGTTCAGTTCCAATGAGGCACTGTTAAGTGGGGCGTTCCCCAAGGGTCGGTGCTGGGGCCACTGCTGTTTCTTATTTATATAAATGATATGCCTTCTAGTATTACAGGTGATTCAAAAATATTTCTGTTTGCTGATGACACCAGCTTGGTAGTGAAGGATCTTGTGTGTAATATTGAAACATCAAATAATGTAGTTCATGAAATAAGTTCGTGGCTTGTGAAAATAATTTGATGCTAAATCACAGTAAGACTCAGTTTTTATAGTTTCTAACTCACAATTCAACAAGAACCGATATTTTGATCAGACAGACTGGGCATATTGTAAGCGAGACGGAACAGTTCAAGTTCCTAGGCGCTCGGATAGATAGTAAGCTGTTGTGGAAAGCCCATGTTTAGGATCTTGTTCAGAAACTAAATGCTGTTTTATTTACCATTAGAACAGTATCTGAAATAAGTGACAGTTCAACACGAAAAGTAGTCTACTTCGCATATTTTCATAGGCTTATGACATATGGTATTATTTTTTGGGGTAATTCTTCTGATTCAAAAAGGGTCTTTTTGGCTCAAGAACGGGCTGTTCTAGCTATATGTGGTGTAAGTTCAAGAACCTCTTGTCGACCCCTATTCAATAGTATGGGAATTCTGACATTGCCCTCACAGTATACATTTTCTTTAATGTCGTTTGTTGTTAGCAATATTAGCTTATTCCCAAGAGTTAGCAGCTTTCACTCAGTTAATACTAGGCAGAAATCAAATCTGCATGTGGAATGTACTTCCTTGACTCTTGTGCAGAAATGAGTGCACTATTCTGCTGCATCCATTTTCAATAAGCTACCACAAGAACTCAAAAATCTTAGCAGTAGCCCAAACACTTTTAAGTTTAAACTGAAGAGTTTCCTCGTGGCTCACTCCTTCTATTCTGTCGAGGAGCTCCTGGAAGAGCTGAAAAATTAAGCGAATTTCAGTGTTACATTATTGATTTTCGTTATTTAAACCTACGAATTGTCGCCTGAATACGTTTCTTATATTTCATTTTATCTGTTTCTACTATCGTGTTATAATTTCATGTATTGACTCGTTCCATGACCATGGAGACTTCTCCTTAATTTGGTCCCACGGAACAATAAATAAATAAACAAGACCGTACAGATGAAGCAGACAGACAGTTACCCGAGATAAACCTGACCCGTATGGAGTACGCAACACAGAACAGAACGAACATACTGACTCTGACAGCTACAGTTTATAATCAATGAGCGATGCAGTGGATGCAAAATGGGACACATTGACGGCGAACAGCTCCCAAACCAAGAGACACCGAGATGAAAAATCTGTAAACTATTGTGGTGTCACCGCCAGACACCACACTTGCTAGGTGGTAGCTTTTAAATCGGCCGCGGTCCGGTAGTATACGTCGGACCCGCGTGTCGCCACTGTCAGTGATAGCAGACCGAGCGCCACCACACGGCAGGTCTAGAGAAACGTCCTGGCACTCGCCCCAGTTGTACAGCCGACGTTCATAGCAATGGTTCACTGACAAATACGCTCTCATTTGCGGAGACGATAGTTAGCATAGCCTTCAGCTACATTTGCTACGACGTAGCAAGGCGCCATTACCAGTGTATATAAAAATGGAAATTATATCTGTACAAGAGCGATGTTCTACAAATGTGGATTAAAGTTAAGTATTCCAGAAGCTACGTACTTTTCTTTATAGCATTCATTACGTATCCTGTTTCAGACCTCACGCCAGCCTGCGTGAGTTTAAGCGCGTGCCTTTCGGCTTCCTCTCATTGTGTCTAGGCTGTCTTGTCTAGACACAACAACTATAACTGGCTATAATCGTGCCAGGGTGTACCTTAAATAAGCACGTTAAACCTGGAATAGCTGTAGTACGGAAGTAGTATCACTAGATCACTAGACTGTATATATATGAAATACATTAACTACACACATGGTACTATAGAAGGACTTCTATTATAATAGAATAGTAATTAGAACAGTGTAGTAGAGAAAACAGACTTAAGGTAACGACTCCAGTTTCATTTGGCGATGTGTCTCTACAATCAGCCAATCAGGATTAGAAATCAGTATACAACGCAGAGGACGAGTGGCTCGAAGTGCACTACCAAGGCCTCGCATTTTGAATGGCACTGATGGTTAAATCCTTTTTTCCCCCTTCCTAATCAAATAATCCTAAGGTAAATTCTTCGAATTCTCAATCTAACGTTATTTTTTAATTTATTATTTAATTATAAAATCCTAAGTATATACTAGGATATAGTAGAAATGTCTTTTGCGTAATGCAGAATCGGCCTATATAGTTAACTAGTTGATGGCCCACCGTTAAAGATAAATGTTAATGTAACGTATTTGATACATAACACGAGTGATGACAGTGTATTTACCCAACGTCCTCCATTATTTATCACATATATTCCAGTTTATGTTTTCCCCTCAATTTTGGCTCTCAGTATCTCCCTCTAGTTTGTCTCGACGCATGTATTATCATCCTGTGCCTTCATATAGTTATTGTTTCCCAAATATCCCTTCAGTGTCAATTATGTAGAGCCATAACGGCGGAAAACTGCCTTTACTATCTTATCAATCCACAAAATTCCAGCAACCATCCGTAACATCTTATCTCAAGTGCTTCGATTAGCTTCCTCTCTGGTTTTCCATGATCTACTTTGATACAGTTCTGTGCTCCATACGACCATTTTCAGAAATTATTATGACTGATACTAGTGTACTACTTCTGACGTAGAACGCTCTCTTTGCCTGTGTTAGACAGTTTCTTATGGCCTCCGTGCTTCGTCCGTCATGGAGCTGGCGTCCAAGGTAGCAGAATTCTTTCAGCTCGTCTGCTGATGGACCCAAATTTTGATGTTAAGTATGCCATTAACCTCATTTCTATTGTTTTCTGTACTTTTACCTTAGTTTAGTTTACTCTCAATACCTTCAGCAGAATATCCATTCAACAGACCCTGTACTTCATCCTAAATTTTGGAGAGGATAGCAGTCTAATTTCTGATATCCTTTCGTTGTGAATCTCAATCTCATTCCTGAAACTCTCTTTTGTTTCCTTCATTGCTGCAGGTTGAAATGTAGAGAAGAGAGCTCGCATCTCACCTTACGTCCTCTTTAATCCGAGCACTTCTCTCTTGGTTCTTGTACATGTTGTATAACATTCGTCTTTTGTTATATCGTAGCCCCATTTTGCTGAGGATTTTAAACATATTGTACCATTTAACATTTTATAAAGCTTTTTCTAGGTGACAAATCCTGCGAATGTGTCACGATTTTTCTTAGGCCTTGCTTATATCGTAAAGCGCAACGTCATAATTATCTCTCTGGTACATTCACCTTTCCTAAAGCCATACTCAGTGCCATCTAACAAATGATCAATTTTCCTTTCAATTATTCTGCATATTATACATGGCAGAAATTTGGCTGCCTGAGATGTCAAGCTGACAAGCGAGAGGCTCATCAACCGTGACTTACAAGCCGAAAACCGGTTAGTAATAAACAAATAGCAGTGGCAGTGGTATAACTTTTTGTTGTAAAAATTATTAGCTTTTCCTAATTGGTGGAAAGTGTACAGGAGGGTGTGGTTAGACGCAGCAGAGCGACAGCTGGCGTTAATTTGGTGCGCTGTCGCCGTGCGTTTGCCTCTGAGGCGGCGCCAGTTTTGTGTTGTGAGGGAGTCGCAGCCGTCTTATCTGTGCTTCACGGGCCGCTGCCCGCCGCTTCAAACACTTCACCAAAATAACTCCATTGTTATTCGCATCACGCGACTGACAACTTTAATTAACCGTGCCACTACTGCCTGCGTGCTGCTGTATATAATAAACAAGACGATTCTCCAACATACGGCCAGCGTTATCCTGATTCTTCTTCTGCAGCTTTTTTCTGATGCCGATTAACCCATTTTTCCCACACTTTCCCGTCCCTGTGGCCGAGCGTTAAATGTGCTTTCGCAACAGCTGTTAAATTATCTGGTAGTTCGACCGATTATTAAAGATAAGGGGAAAACAACAAATGACTCTTTACTCGCTTAAAGAGGAACGTACAATTGGACTCTCAGTGCTTTTAACGAAAACTAAAGAAGAAAAATTTAGCTTTGCTATCCTAACGACTCTGGGCAACTTTCTGGGCTTGAGCAAAGGTGAACAAGGTAATTCGCATGGCATTTTCGAATAAACCATCCCGTCATTCAGCTTGAGTAATTTAGAGAAACCACAAAAAAATGGTTCAAATGGCTCTGAGCACTATGGGACTTAACATCTATGGTCATCAGTCCCCTAGAACTTAGAACTACTTAAACCTAACTAACCTAAGGATAGCACACAACACCCAGCCATCACGAGGCAGAGAAAATCCCTGACCCCGCCGGGAATCGAACCCGGGAACCCGGGCGTGGGAAGCGAGAACGCTACCGCACGACCACGAGATGCGGGCAGAGGAACCACAGAAAACTTAATCTGCATAGTAGCGAAAAATAATTTCCATTAGGGATCTGCACCGCGCGTTGAGAGACGTAAGCTTCACATCTACTGTCAGTAGCATGTCATCATTCCCCACATTCGTTCATCTCCGACTGTGTTATAGAGTTTTCTACATCCGTGCGGTCTGAACGCTTACTGTATTTAAGTTTCGAGTGGTGATAGAAGACAGGAAAACTCCAATTGATATAAAATACATGAGGAAGCAGAAACGACAGTTACTGGAATAATCATCTGTACGTAGTATACCATTAACAAATTCATTACGAATGGTACTAAGTGTCACTTAAAACCTCGAAGATGTGGTGCATAAGAAGAAAGGAAGCAAGAAGAACCCGTCGACGGCGAGGTTATTAGACACGAACACATCAGACTCGGGAAGGAAATCGGTCGTGCCCTTTTCAAGGGAAACATCCCGACATTTTACTTAAGAGAAATAAGGTAAGCATGGCAAATCTAAATGTGGCTGGCGGACGGGGATTAGAACCGCCGTCCTCCAGTGTCTTATCGCTCCTTAGGTCCAAAAGAGGCGTACACATTGTAATAGCCTCTCAGGTGAATTCTAGAATGTTCGGTGTAACATATTTAGTGTAGCGCCAGTGTATCCCTTTTTTCATTCTTTCTTCAACCACCTGCCTTCTTTCAGCAACTGTTGTCTGAGATGTCCAAACAGAAACAAGTCACTCACATCAGGTCAGTATTACATGAAATGACGCACCTATCAAACAATCAGAGAATGGCTTCCATAGATTGTCCAGATGTATATGGCATCGCTCCGCCTCACTCAAAATTGTTGAAATGGCTCCAAGCACTATGGGACTTAACATCTGAGGTCATCACTCTCCTAGACTTAGAACTACTTAAACCTAACTAACCTAAGGACATCACACACATCCATGCCCGAGGCAGAATTCGAACTTGCGACTGTAGTAGGCCGGCCGGTGTGGCCAAGCGGTTCTAGGCGCTACAGTCTGGAACCGCGCGACCGCTACGGTCGCAGGTTCGAATCCTGCCTCGGGCATGGATGTGTGTGATGTCCTTAGGTTGGTTAGGTTTAAGTAGTTCTAAGTTCTAGGGGACTGATGACGTCAGATGTTAAGTCCCATAGTGCTCAGAGCCATTTTTTTTGCGACCGTAGTAGCAGCGCGGTTCCGGACTGAGGCGCCTAGAACCGCTCTCCACCTAACTAAAACTGTGTTTACTCATCGTGTAAAACTGCATTACAAAACACCAAGCCGACGTTAAAGTAGTTTCAACGGTAATTTCAGATAAAAGTATGACTTCACCTCAACATACCATATAATTAGCTCGATGCTGTGTAGTGGACTCCTGTGGGGCTGACGAGCACTTCTCTTCCTTCAGTAACAGATACTCTGTTGAAGTAACTGCAAAGTTTCAATATCTACACGTTGTTAAGGAAATTAGTGTCGCTGTTATCTTTAGCTAACAGCCATTTGCAAAAGGTGCTATTCATTGAAACAGTGAAAATAAGTAAATTACGAATTAAAGTCCCATCGTCGATGAGGTGTTCATTAGCGTCGTATCGTACGTTCCAGCTAGGGAGATATAAGGAATATAAATCGGCCGTGACTTTTTCGAAACAACCATTAAAGGATATACCATAAATGATTAAGAGAAATAACGGAAAATCCACATTTGGATCGCCGGACTGTAATTTGAATCTGCTAAGAGTCTAATGTCCTAGTGCCTCACGAAGAGCAAACAAATCGGACCACGGATTTATTTTTCCAGACTCAGTAAATTACAGAGATATAGTTAACTGTATGCTCACTCATGCGACTTGCAGTGTCGAAACACGTCGTCGAAAGGAACTTCTAAGGAGCAGCTTACGGGCGCTCAAAGGGGAATTCGAGGGCGCCTAGAAGGAGTAAGGAAGGGAAGTCGTTGATTTCGAGGTCATTAGTGACGAGCCACTAGCTCAGTCAGAAAAGGATGGCGAAGGAACTGAGCTGTGGCTCTTTTTAGAAAACATAAACCGGCATACATCTGGGGGCTTTCTAAGGCAGCAAAATAACTCTCGGGTGGCAACTGGAACATCAGTATGCTTTGGGGTACGTACCTTTCTAACGCCGTGGGAGGACTTTCTTTGAAGGCTGAACCACTTCACAAGAATTACGCATCCACTGTGTAACTGTATGTGCCGATGAACTGGAACCGTCGCGCACTTGTTGGTACTGACACTTCATTGGCGCATTAGATGTCTGTCGGTGGAAGCTGATTATCTGAAATTGCTGTCGATCAACTTTGGGGTATCTATTAACTCGAAATTAACATTCAGAATGTCATAATATCACTTTTGTTCCTATTAGATCAATAATGAAACACTCATGTCACAAACTAATCGTAACCGAGAGCATGGCTGCCATCGAACAAGACAGGAAGAGCTCTTAACGCCGACTGCCGACTTTGGCGCGCAGTCCGTATCTCTTACTAGTTTCGTCACAGTTCGTAGATTCCCGATCAAGTTCGTACTTACTAAGATATGCATTTGTTAAAGAACGGGTGTGAATTTTAACGAGGCAAAATGTCTCCACATTTTACAGTCCTTCATGACAGTGAGTACTCCACATATAATTAGTAATCCCCCTTTTTGTTCCAATTACGATTAGATCACGGAAGAATGATTGTATGTTGTCTCTTACCTTTCTTACCATGTTGTCATAAACCTTCCGCGAAATGTACGACGGAAGCAGTCTTTCTCGGATGTTGATTATTTAAAGTTGCACAGCATCTTTCCAGGAAAAAAATCCTGACCTGTTTCTAGTGTCTCTCATGTAAGATCTCTGACTGACTCCGTTCTGACGAATCGTCAGGCTACAAACGTTAACAACTCGCCTTTAAAATCCTTCTATCCCTGCGTTACATTTGTGCTGGTGATGATCACAGAACCTCCAATATTTTTCAACAATAGGTTAAAAAATCTTGTACACACTCTTCTTTGGACCTGTTTTCTATTTCTTCACAATTCTCCCACAAATCTAAATCAACCATTTACTTCCAGAATGAGATTTTCACTCTGCAGCGGAGTGTGCGCTGATATGAAACTTCCTGGCAGATTAAAACTGTGTGCCCGACCGAGACTCGAACTCGGGACCTTTGCCTTTCGCGGGCAAGCGCTCTACCGCGAAAGGCAAAGGTCCCGAGTTCGAGTCTCGGTCGGGCACACAGTTTTAATCTGCCAGGAAGTTTCAACCATTTACTGTCCGTACTACTTACTTTATATGTTTATTCCACCCCATATGACTCCTTAAGGTTGTTTATAGAGCTTTAATTGATAAACTGAATTCAGTGGCACACCACTAACGTTCAACTAAAAAAAACTGGTTTTTGCTCCTCTTCGTGTGTACTGACTCGACTCGCATTTATCCAGTTTTAATGTAAGCTTCCACTAAGTAGAGGCTCAGAGATTGGCTGAATGTCTTCATAGTTACACAAATACGAAATATTATTGTACACAAATAGTTTATCTGCTGTGTACGGCCCGCACAGGACGTCTTATTATTAATGCAATGTATAATAATTTTCATCAATAGCAACAGCAGCGGCCTCTTGACAAGCACAGTTGCATAAAGGCCCGCTCCACACATTATGATCTTCAACTACACCGATTCAAGCACGCTTTCTGTGGTGTCATCGCCAGACACCACACTTGCTAGGTGGTAGCCTTTAAATCGGCCGCGGTCCGGTTGTATACGTCGGACCCGCGTGTCGCCACTGTCAGTGATTGCAGACCGAGCGCCGCCACAGGGCAGGTCTAGAGAGACGTCCTAGCACTCGCCCCAGTTGTACAGCCTACTTTGCCAGAGATGGATCAATGACAAATACGCTCTCATTTGCCGAGACGATAGTTAGCATAGCCTTCAGCTACGTCATTTGCTACGACCTAGCTAGGCGCCATTACCAGTTTATACTGAGATTGTAATTAATGTATCATCAAGAGCGATGTTCTCCAATTATGGATTAAAGTTAAGTATTCCAAGAGCTCCCTACTTTATTTATTAGACTCAACTCCTTTAACTGTTCCAGACCTCACGCCAGCCTGCGTGAGCTTAAACGCGTGCATTTCGGCCTCCTCTAGCAACACGGTGTTGGCTCTTCTGCCAACACATCACTTCCCATTGTCATCTACCACCTCCCCGTAAGATTGTCACCTCGGTCCTTTCGAAACCTTCCCCTTGTTACTTAGCGACAAGTGCCATTTAATAATTCTGCCTTACACTGCACTGCTGAACCCTTTGTTTTCCTGTGCCTCTTACATTCTCATCAGACGTCTCTCAACTGCTCGCTGAGTAATACACAGCTTATGAATCGTTTTTGCATTCGTTACAGCTACAACTGCGGACCAGACTTCGCAAATTGCCGAAGGGTGTGCAGGTGACCCACCTACGATGTCCTGCCGCAGGGCTCTTGAATACTGCAGGCACAGCATGCCGCAGTAGCACCATACTGGTGAGCTAAGTTCCCACATGTCGTGGCACTACCGTAGTCATCTGTGTGACTGGAGGAGGGCTCCTGTCACAAAATATCTGGCCAGGGAAACTACACTACTGGCCATTAAAATTGCTACACCACGAAGATGACGTACTACAGACGCAAAATTTAACCGACAGGAAGAAGATGCTGTGATATGCAAATGATTAGCTTTTCAGAGCATTCACACAAGGTTGGCGCCGGTCACGACACCTACAACGTGCTGACATGAGGAAAGTTTCCAACCGATTTCTCATACACAAACAGCAGTTGACCGGCGTAGCCTGGTGAAACGTTGTTGTGATGCCTCGTGTAAGGAGGAGAAACACGTACCATAACGTTTCCGACATTGATAAAGGTCGGAATGGAGCCTATCGCGATTGCGGTTTATCGTATCGCGACATTGCTGCTCGCGTTGGTCCAGATCCAATGACTGTTAGCAGAATATGGAATCGGTGGGTTCAGGAGGGTAATTCGGAACACCGTGCTGTATCCCAACGGCCTCGTATCAGTAACAGTCGAGATGATAGGCATCTTATCCGCATGGGTGTAACGGATCGTGCAGCCACGTCTCGATCCCTGAGTCAACAGATGGGGACGTTTGGAAGACAACAACCATCTGCACGAACAGTTCGACGACGTTTGCAGCAGCATGGACTATCAGCTCGGAGACCATGGCTGCGGTTACCCTTGACGCTCCATCACAGTCAGGAGCGCCTGCGATGGTGTACTCAACGACGAACCTGGGTGCACGAATGACAAAACGACTTCTGTTTACAGCATCATGATGGTCGCATCCGTGTTTGGCGTCGTCGCGGTGAACGTACATTGGAAGCGTGTATTCGTCATCGCCATACAGGCCTATCACCCGGCGTGATGGTATGGGGTGCCATTGGTTACACGTCACTGTCACCTCTCGTTCGCATTGACGGCACTTTGAACAGTGGACGTTACATTTCAGATGTGTTACGACCCGTGACTCTACCCTTCATTCGATCCCTGCAAAACCCTACATTTCAGCAGGATAATGGTTCAAATGGCTCTGAGCAGTATGGGACTTAACTGCTAAGGTCATCAGTCCCCTAGAACTTAGAACTACTTAAACCTAACTAACCTAAGGACATCACACACATCCCTGCCCGAGGCAGGATTCGAACCTGCGACCGTAGCGGTCGCGCGGTTCCGGGCTGTATCAGCATGATAATGCACGACCGCGTGTTGCAGGTCTGTACGGGCTTTTCCGGATACAGAAAATGTTCGACTGCTGCCCTGGTCAGCAAATTCTCCAGATCTCTCACCAATTGAAAACGTCCGGTCAATGGTGTCCGAGCAACTGGCTCGTCACAATATGCCAGTCAGTACTCTTGGTGAACTGTGGTATCGTGTTGAAGCTGCATGGGCAGCTGTTCCTGTACACGCCTTCCAAGCTCTTTTTGACTCAATACCCAGGCGTATCAAGGCCGTTACTACGGCCAGAGGTGGTTGTTCTAGGTACTGATTTCTCAGGATCTGTGCACCCAAATTGCGTGAAAATGTAATCACATGTCAGTTCTAGTATCTTATATTTGTCCAATGAATACCCTTTATCATTTGCATTTCTTTGTGGTGTAGCAATTTGTTCAAAAAAATGTTCAAATGTGTGTGAAATCTTATGGGACTTAACTGATAAGGTCATCAGTCCCTAAGCTTACACAGTACTTAACCTAAATTATCCTAAGGACAAACACACACACCCATGCCCGAGGGAGGACTCGAACCTCCGCCGGGACCAGCCGCACAGTCCATGACTGCAGTGCCCTTGACCGCTCGGCTAATCCCGCGCGGCGTAGCAATTTTAATGGCCAGTAGTGTATAAACATTCGCCGCTCAACTCGTATTTTTACTACGACTGATTCGTGGACTTCCGACTGCAACCGATGCCGAGACAGTCTCCACGAGAGCCACGGCCCAGTGCGGGGCCGAGCAGCTTCAGTTTCTCCCAGCTGCGTCATCAGCTTGCCCTTGGACTACGGGCTGCCGCTAGACCTGACGGTTCCAGGTCTCGAGGTGGTGCCAGAGTGACGACCTCCTCCCCTCGTGTCACTGCCCAGCACTCCGAGCACCTCCGAGGGTCCCGGGTTGGGCACAGGGCGCCTGCACAGCTGACAGTCGCTGCCGCGTGAACTCGCCGGATGCCGAGGACACCTTCCTTGTGACAACACAGTCGCCGTGTCGGTCACGACTGTTCCGTTGAGGCAGCACTCTCTTTCGTGGTGCCGAATACGCAACTGGCAGTTATGTTCAGGTAACATCCCGCTGCCTGAATGATGGTACGAACGAGCGAAACAACCTCTGTAAGGGCGTTTGCAGAATTAAGAATGTTAATATTGAATGACTTCTCTTAAACACGCGTTCACCGATATACTGGTAGAATGCAAGCCACAGTTTCCGCACAGTCCCTCCTGGCGCAGAAGCGACTGTCCTGGCTGATAACAGTGTCCGCATTGTCTATACCGCTAAATTTGTTGTCAGAAGAAAGTAAGTAGCGTGAACGACGTTGCGGGACAGCGAATGACAAGTAGAAACGAACCATTTTTTACTTTTTTTTCCGTGTTATTGCGTTGAGAATGCCTAATCGCCTGGATTGGAGGGTTCTGTACAGGATGGCAGCCAGTCAAGGAATATTTTAGGGAATTGGTTTAAGAAATTTATTTCAAAGGCCCAGTGGAATCTTTACAAGTATTCTCCGAGAGTAATTCACGCCGTGTCTACATAACACAAGTGGCTTGCCTTTCAAAACCGAGGTGGTTCTGTCCAGTTAAAGCTGCTGACAGGAGACGCCCTGAGCCCGCTGCTGCAACTGTTAGCGAATTCACGCCATTGATTTTAGCCAATAGCGCGCGCGGGATACTGATCACGTGTGCGGACGCCAGAGTGTCCTGCGGAGCAGAACACACTTGCTTCTCTCTCTTGTAATCCAGACCTCGAGCAGAACAGACGTCGTTTTGGAAGACGACCGGCCACCAACGTAAGTTAACATGAACCACTTCCCCTTCCGTTGCCCATTTTAATTAATTATCCGGCCTACTAGACTGGCCTAAATTTGCTAACTTCCGACCCTAGGCGCGCCCTTTTTACTCCGTATATTGAAATATATCCTGTTCGTAGTACTTAATGTCCTGTTTTGTCATTTAACGGCAGCTCTGGATGCCCACTCTCAAGTCCTGACCGCTCGACCTCCACCACACTGTCGTCACAAGGCATATTTAACAGCCTTCTTCCCCCTTCCCTGCCAAGCTATACATTAACATCGGTTGCAGAAGTCCCTCGCAAACTTCCCCTAACCTTACAATTGGATGGAAGGTTCGGCTGGTGAAAGTGAATTCAGTGAGTCATATAAGTGACTTGAGGGGCATATGCAAGAGATTGTGGTTTGCGCACAATTTGGTGTAGACAGTGTAAATTGTTGGGTCGCAGTACTTTGGCGTTAATGTACGAGGCGTAGACATTATGCCAGAGAAGGCAGGGAAAGCTCATGGTTGGATTAGATTTGTCCTTAGTAGAAGTGTAACGATGATGTTGATAGTACGTCCTTTCGTGTTGCATTTTTCCTTGGCTTTGCAAATAAGCGAGGCAGTGGCAGAAAGCTCACTGTGGAGGAAGTTCAGACATCACCGATCCAGGTAGCACACACTGAGGCAGACAACACGGACTTGTGTAAGCAGCTGGAGGCGTAGACAGAGTACTGACTCTCGTCCAGTACGTCAGTACCTATCCTAGATACTAGGCCCACTGGGTAAAGCAGGGGAGGACGAGTTAGCATTTATCGATAACTTATTAACAGCTTCAGAGTTGGGATACTGGTTGGACGAACAGTTATTGCACATGGCCAAGTTACGTTTGGGGAGTGATGGCAAAATATACGTGATGTATCGTAAGGTGAAGGAATGCAATGCCAATTCGGGGTCAGCTTCACGTGTCTAGCGCCTGAGACGATCCACGACTTCTAGCCATGCTTGTCAGCGAATAATCTGCTTCGTCAGCGAAACTTCTGTCTCATCGGCAACACACACACATGCATACACACATTTAGGTCTTTCAATTATAGCCCCGTAGTTTAGCAAGCCAATTACATTTTCATCTCCTTCTTCAGCCATGTCACCTCCACCATTTTCTGTTTTACTTTTTGAAGATATGTTAATCAGGTAGCTTCATGTTTCAAGGACGGGCAAGGGCCATGATATCACTCTTGTCTAGTGGTGTAGTAATTGTATAATGCAATGGATATACGTTGCTTGTATACATGCAGTGTGCATCTGAGGTTCTGTTTAATTTTGATGGTCCTTCGACAACGACCCTGGTCACACAGCACGGAATTACAACTGGGAATGAACTGCCTGTTATTGTAAACCGCATAGAATACTGTTTCATCTGCTACCAGTGATGGAAGAGTTCGTTAATAAACGGTTACGTGATGGTATTATTGAGGAAAGCAATAGTCCTTATGGAGCACCAGCCATGATCATTCCAAAAAAGAGTACAGATACCGCCAGCCGCTGTGGCTGAGCGGTTCTAGGCGCTTCAGTCCGGAACCGCGCTGCTGCTACAGTCGCAGGTTAGAATCCTGCCTCGGGCATGGATGTGTGTGATGTCCTTAGGTTAGTTAGGTTTAAGTAGTTCTAAGTCTAGGGGACTGATGACCTCAGATGTTAAGTCCCGTAGTGCTCAGAGCCATTTAGTACAGATGTCACAAAATAATATCAGTTTTGTTGTGATTACAGATAACAGTCCCACAACTATAGATGATTATATGAGCCAAATACGGGGTGACACACAGGAGACGGACGGTTTTGAAATGCGTAGTACTGAGGGCGCGGTGGTGGGAGGTGGTCGTGGTGGGGATAGTTCTGATCCACACAAGACGCCATTTCATTTACTCAGTCACTATGGAGCAGTGCGACTTGCAACGTCGAGTGTTTGTCTATGACAGTTTCATGAAAAGTGGTGAATCTACAATTGATATGCAGCGATTGTTTCGTGCGCGGTTCAATGTCGGTCGACATGGAGCTGTTCCGAGCCGTAACACCATCCTCAGATGGGTGGAAAACTTCATATCAACTGGAAACATACTGGATAAGAAGCATCCTGGCCCGAGACGCAGAGCAACGACACCAGAAAATGTTGAAAGGGTAAGGCAAGCAGCAGTCAGAAGCCCAGGACGGTCAGCTAGACGTCGTGCTAGTGAGTTACGAATCAATCGTGAATCGGCTAGACGAATTTTGCGTAAAGAATTAAAATTCCATCCCTAAAAAATGCTCATTGTCCAACAACTTAAGGAAACTGATTTTGCTGTACGAGAAGACTTCGCTTACAGAATGCAAGTGATTTTGGGATCGAATGAAAATGAAATTTTATTGATGAGCGATGAAGCTCATTTTCATTTAAATGGGACCGTGAATAAGCAAAACCTACATTACTAGGCTCCAGAGCATCCACACCTTATCCACCAGCGTCCTCTACACTCAGAAAAAGTAACAGTCTGGTGTGCTCTTGGCTCTGTTGGCATTATTGGACTTTATTTATTTATTTATTTATTTACTTTTTTTGAAGAGAACGGAGCCACACTTACCGTTAATTCGATTCGTTACATTCGTATGCTTGAAACATTCTTGAAACCAGAACTAAGAAGACGACGAATCCCTTTAAAACGCGTTTGGTTCCAGCAGGATGGGGCAACATCGCACACCGCAAACACTTCAATGACAGTTCTTAAACGCATGTTTTCTGGCCGGATTATCTCACGTTTTGGCAATGTTCCTTGACCTCCCAGGTCTCCCGACTTGTCAGTATGTGACTTTTTTCTGTGGGGGTACCTTAAGAACTGTGTCTATAACCACAAACCACGAAATTTGCACGAGTTGAAGAATGCAATCATTCAAGAAATTGCTGTCACCCCTGCAGAGATTTTAGTCAGTGTGATGGAGGATTTTGAGAAGAGACTGCATTCGAAATGATGGACATCACCTTGACGACATTATTTTTCACCAATAACTTTGTTAATTAAAATGGCAAATAATGAGCCTTGATTTTGTGTAAATACACAAACATTAATTTTAAAGTTGGCTGAGTATTATTTCATTAAAAACCGTCCGTCTCCCGTGTGTCACCCTGTATAAGGGAAACTTGCGAAAATCTGGGACAGTGCAGGTGTTAGTATACAATTCATCTACAGAGTGTCTATCATCATCTAGAACTAGCGCCAGAGGATTGGTCAAAAACAGCATTTACGGTTCCTTCAGGACACAGTTTCGCGAGGGTTTAAAATAAGGCAATGTATATTTATGATAGCCGGCCGTGGTGGCCGAGCTGTTCTAGGCGCCTCAGTCTGGAACCGCACGACGCTACGGTCGCAGGTTCGACTCCCGCCTCGGCCATGGATGTGTGTGATGTCCTTAAGTTAGGTAGGTATAAGTCGTTCTAAGTTCTAGGGACTGATGACCTCAGATGTTACGTCCCATAGTGCTCAGAGCCATTTTTATATTTATGATAATTGCAAATCTCATACGATTCCGTATTGTTTCCAGATTTTTCCATACATGGTGCTTAAAGCAATTTATTTGTAAGCATTGTTTGCAAATTCTTCTAGTAGCAGCTTATATCTCTTTCTCGAGGCAGTTATTTTCACTATACAGTCCAGTCCTTGTTTTCCAACTTCGACCTACCACATTTCCATTTTCCTTATTTGCACACGTAACAAATGGTTCAAATTGCTCTGAGCACTATGGGACTTAACTTCTGAGGTCATCAGTCCTCTAGAACTAAGAACTACTTAAACCTAACTAACCTAAGTAGATCACACACATCCATGCCCGAGGCAGGATTCGAACCTGCGATCGTAGCGTTCGCGCGGTTCCAGACTGTAGCGCCTAGAACCGTTCGTCCACCGCGGCCGGCGCACACGTAACACATTAACTGTAGTTAGTGGAGTAATATCTGTAATAGTGTATGATTTTAAAAAACTCTTACAAGGGGGAGGTCTCAGACACGGCCAACCGATTCGGCTCAGATTTGGCAGGTCGTTTGTGTACAGCGTAACCTGAATAACGGAGGATGTACATCCTTCGACCAGCGCTGAAATATATAGTTGGGAGCCTGTCACAGACGAAGGCAAGCGGGAAGTTACCGATGCTGTGTTTTGGATTATAAAAGTGTTGCAAGACAGATTTATTATCAATGCACTACCGGAAGCAGGTAGTTCTGTCTTTCGTGTTCCAGACTGACAGGAGCGGCTATCGCCGAGCGATTTTTGGAGCTGAAGAACGTAATGACTTTTGTTGACACTGAAAAATTATACCATGAAGAGGAAGCAGAAGGTGATTCAGAGGAAAATATCACGACTATAGAGTCAGAAAATGGTCATAACACTTTAGAAACGTCCAAGTCGCAGGCTATCTGTGCTTCATCTGTACCCGATGAACTGGTTACTAAACGATTGAACTACGACGCTATAGCCCTTGAAGTAAAAGTAAAGGTGGTAGCGCTAGCCAGGAATCATCCAGACTGGAACCTACAAACACTGCAATAGCATGGAGCAACAACAGCCCTGAAAAGGAAAAGGGACCTCATATTGTGGGAAAATGATATTGTTAAAGGAGGGACAAGATACGACAAATACCAGGTGATAAATAAGTGGACATACGACCGATTTGTCGAATCTCGACGTCTTAACGAGAATACTCCAGGAGTGGGCTACAGGTACACCGCTTCAGTATACGACCAACAAGGAATTTACGTTTGCTGCATCATTATCTTGGGCAAGTAATGTAAAATTCGTCAGCTGCATGTCATTAAATACGTCTCCCAAAAGGAGGTAGAAAATATAGATGTACAGAAAGTGGCGGCTCTTTTCATCACGCAAACGGCGTCACTTATGACCGGTTTTAATCGTGATTATGTGATAGACACCGATCAAACAGGATGCGAGTATCGGGTGAACATTAGACGCGCGTTATAGCATACGGAATAAAAACGAACTCTTGTTGCAGTTGCTAGTAAAAAAAATCTAACACATTCGTACACGGCGCAATATGCTATCACAACATCTGGAAAAGTGTTGCCTAAGGTTTTCCTGTGTCTGCAAGAAACGAATGTTACATTTGGTCCTCGGGTTATAGAAAAGCTCAGTCGCTTAACCGACTCGTTGGAAAATGTTTGCATTACTTGCTCCAAATCGAGGAAATTGACAAATGCGATTTATAGAGCATTCCTTGAGAATGTTTTAAATCCATACGTTGCTGATAATACGTTTTGTCTAATATTGGATTCCTGGGGTGGATAAACTAATATTTTTATGTATTACACCTTGTTTATATACGACGAGGGTCAACCGACGTGCATGGTAAAAGTAATACCGCCAAACTGCACAGCAGTGTGCCATCCGTGTGATGTTTGTTTCTATCGCCAGGCTAAAAACTTTATTTCGGGGCTCCAGAATTGCAGTGTGCTTCTTGACACCCAGCGGGAATTGCACAACCGCACGAATGCAATAA
Organism: Schistocerca nitens; assembly: GCF_023898315.1. Lineage (NCBI taxonomy): Eukaryota > Metazoa > Arthropoda > Insecta > Orthoptera > Acrididae > Schistocerca > Schistocerca nitens. Next base: position 916,393,206 of record NC_064616.1, read on the forward strand.
TTATTCACAGTATAATTCATAACCAACTTTCAGAACCGATTTTTCAGGCAATGATATGGTATGCTTGATACGCATCAAAATTAATTCCCGAAAAAGACATATTTTTAAATGTAAACTGTGGTATACACCACTTCTAACCAACACCGAACAACGCGCTCCAGTACGCGGCCGCTAAATACATCGCTGGCCGCACTTCTCCGGGCGGCTCGCGGCTAACATCGCTGGCCGCCTTCGCGCGCGCGCGTTTGTCAGCACCCAGCAATTGGCTACGCCAGGAAACATTGCGATTGGTTTTCCCTGGAAAACAGCGACCCCAGCCGACGGCTCCATTAACTAGCAAGCCTTATACACTCCTGGAAATGGAAAAAAGAACACATTGACACCGGTGTGTCAGACCCACCATACTTGCTCCGGACACTGCGAGAGGGCTGTACAAGCAATGATCACACGCACGGCACAGCGGACACACCAGGAACCGCGGTGTTGGCCGTCGAATGGCGCTAGCTGCGCAGCATTTGTGCACCGCCGCCGTCAGTGTCAGCCAGTTTGCCGTGGCATACGGAGCTCCATCGCAGTCTTTAACACTGGTAGCATGCCGCGACAGCGTGGACGTGAACCGTATGTGCAGTTGACGGACTTTGAGCGAGGGCGTATAGTGGGCATGCGGGAGGCCGGGTGGACGTACCGCCGAATTGCTCAACACGTGGGGCGTGAGGTCTCCACAGTACATCGATGTTGTCGCCAGTGGTCGGCGGAAGGTGCACGTGCCCGTCGACCTGGGACCGGACCGCAGCGACGCACGGATGCACGCCAAGACCGTAGGATCCTACGCAGTGCCGTAGGGGACCGCACCGCCACTTCCCAGCAAATTAGGGACACTGTTGCTCCTGGGGTATCGGCGAGGACCATTCGCAACCGTCTCCATGAAGCTGGGCTACGGTCCCGCACACCGTTAGGCCGTCTTCCGCTCACGCCCCAACATCGTGCAGCCCGCCTCCAGTGGTGTCGCGACAGGCGTGAATGGAGGGACGAATGGAGACGTGTCGTCTTCAGCGATGAGAGTCGCTTCTGCCTTGGAGCCAATGACGGTCGTATGCGTGTTTGGCGCCGTGCAGGTGAGCGCCACAATCAGGACTGCATACGACCGAGGCACACAGGGCCAACACCCGGCATCATGGTGTGGGGAGCGATCTCCTACACTGGCCGTACACCACTGGTGATCGTCGAGGGGACACTGAATAGTGCACGGTACATACAAACCGTCATCGAACCCATCGTTCTACCATTCCTAGACCGGCAAGGGAACTTGCAGTTCCAACAGGACAATGCACGTCCGCATGTATCCCGTGCCACCCAACGTGCTCTAGAAGGTGTACGTCAACTACCCTGGCCAGCAAGATCTCCGGATCTGTCCCCCATTGAGCATGTTTGGGACTGGATGAAGCGTCGTCTCACGCGGTCTGCACGTCCGGCACGAACGCTGGTCCAACTGAGGCGCCAGGTGGAAATGGCATGGCAAGCCGTTCCACAGGACTACATCCAGCATCTCTACGATCGTCTCCATGGGAGAATAGCAGCCTGCATTGCTGCGAAAGGTGGATATACACTGTACTAGTGCCGACATTGTGCATGCTCTGTTGCCTGTGTCTATGTGCCTGTGGTTCTGTCAGTGTGATCATGTGATGTATCTGACCCCAGGAATGTGTCAATAAAGTTTCCCCTTCCTGGGACAATGAATTCACGGTGTTCTTATTTCAATTTCCAGGAGTGTATAAACCCGGCCGCCGCCGCAAACGACAGTTCTCATCGGGATGTGCAGTACGCCGTGTTCCAGCTGCTTGTGGATGACTCGCCGCACCACTCGAGGTTACCTGGCTGCTCGGCGGAAATCTTGCGACTTCACTTGGAGAGACTGAACTTCACTGGACTTGGGAATAATTACGGGACGTGCACCCCACCATGCACATTTGGACATTGGTATAACCAAACTTTAATTATGCATTACTTCTGAGTGTGAGCCTGGGTAGACGCTTGGCTAACATAATTGTTAAAAAGTGATTTGTGATTTAATAAACCAGACTGAAGAGGTTATTGTGTTATTCCTGATTATAACACAATAAAATGGCGACGAGCACGCACCAGGGGACGTTGGAAGATCTCCTCAAGAAACTTCTCCAGCAGCAGGACGAGAACCACAGGCTGCTCCTCAACACCTTCCAGCCACTTATACAAGGGTTCATGCAGACGCAGGCCACGCAGCAAGTACGGCCGTTTCCGTCTTTTGAAGAAACGTTAGAGGACTGGGAAGCCTACGAATCCCGATTGCTGGAACAATTCCATGCTTTCAAGGTAACTGACGTTGGCCTCATGAAATCTTTGTTTTTGTCTTGGTCTAAACCTGAGTTTATCGGCTCTTGTGCAAGCTGGCCCCCTTATCAAAACCTTTGGAGCTGACTTGCCGAGATTCGGTCGTTGCTCACTAAATATTACCAGCGCCATACCCATGTTATTTCATCTCGAGTCGCCTTTTACCAATGCAAGAAACAGCCGAATCAGACGCATAGAGAGGGGGCAGCGGAATTGCAAGGCTTGGGGCGACGATGACACTTTGTTACCTATAAAAATAAGGACTCCTACGCCGAAGAAATGATCCGGGACATGTTAATCAGGGGTACGCCAGACAGGGAGTTCCAACATGAGACCCTTCAGCTCGTCGACCCCTCATTGGATAAAGTCTTGGACTTGGCACAAAGCTTCGAGGTGACCCGTGCAGCAGGCAAGAAACTAGAATCATGGGTCGACATTGCAGCAGTCAATGTAAACACATCAGAGCCGGCGGCTAAGGCCCACCCGAGTGATGATTCCGAAATAGCGATAGTGCGGGCAGGCCGCCGGTCCACTCAGCAGAACCGTCCGCCACCTCGCTCCAACCGCTCAAACCGGTCGTGGGTGCCAAAACGTTTGCTATCATGTCCTGATTGTTTTAAAAAACATCAACGAGATGAATGTCCTGATCGATGGGCCTTTTGCTACAAATGTTCTTCCGAGGGCCATTTAGCTTCTGTGTGTCGAAAGTCCCGCCGGCCGCAGCAACCTTCGGATCTTCCGATGGATGTTAATCTGATCGCCGCTATTGATCATCAGGAGACCACCAATAGGCTTTTTATTGAAGTCCTGATTGCGGAAAAACCGATTCAATTACAGGTCGACACTGGCGCAGCCGTGAGCATTCTAAATTACGCCACATATTTGAGACTTGGCGCTCCTCCCTTGCACGACACGCAGCGGCGCGTCATGGCGTATGTATTCCATTCCAGTCTACGGTCAAGTCGACTTGCCGACGACATACCGGAATGTCACCCGCCAGGTCACCTTTTTAGTCGTTAACAGGGATTCCTCTGAGAATTTATTTGGGCTGGACGCATTTCGGAAATTTGGTTTTTCAATCGACGATTCTGTGAATTTGGTGTCGGACGAGGTTCCGTACTCGGATCTGGACAGGCTTTGCCAGGATTATGCAGACCTGTTCACCCCCGGCCTCGGTTCCGCAAAGAATTTTGAGGCACCAAATGGTTCAAATGGCTCTGAGCACTATGGGACTCAACTGCTGAGGTCATTAGTCCCCTAGAACTTAGAACTAGTTAAACCTAAGGACATCACAAACATCCATGCCCGAGGCAGGATTCGAACCTGCGACCGTAGCGGTCTTGCGGTTCCAGACTTCAGCGCCTTTAACCGCACGGCCACTTCGGCCGGCTTTTGAGGCACCCATCACACTGAAACGGAATGCGCGGTCTCGGTATTTTCGCGCCCGTGCCGTTCCTTTAGCTCTCAGAGATCACGTGAAGAAGAAGTTGGACCGCCTCACGGCAAGTGGCGTTCTTGAGCCTATTCCTTCTAGTCAGTGGGCTACTCCCCTCGTCGTTGTTCGGAAGCCGTCAGGGCAGCTCCGTCTCTGCGGCGACTTTAAAGTAACAGTTAACGCCCAATCAGAGATCGAGACATATCCTATTCCCAAGCCGGAGGAGTTGCTGTCCAAATTGAAGGGTGGAAAATTCTTCTCGAAAATAGACCTCGCTGAAGCCTACCTACAGCTCCCACTTGATGTCGCATCTCCAGCAGTTCCTGACCCTCAACACACCGCACGGTTTATATCGTCTGAAACGCCTTATGTTTGGGATAGCCAATGCCCCTGCCATTTTCCAGCGGTTTTTGGAACAATTAGTCCTTAAAGTGGATGGATGCATTAACTATTTGGACGACATCGTGGTGACGGGTCGTACGACGGAGGAACACCTTCACAACCTGCAATCTTTATTCCATGTCTTACGGGAGGCTGGCGTAAAATGTAGGAAAGAAGAATGTTGTTTTTTCCAACCTGAAATTGAGTACCTGGGCGACGTCATTTCCTGTTCGGGTGTTCGTCCGTTAGAGAAACATATAGAAGCCATCATCAAGCTGCCACGACCTACAACGCTGACACAAGTTCGTTCCTTTCTGGGGAAGATTTCATATTACCGAAAATTCTTACCCGCGGCTGCGACGGCAACTGCCCCCTTGTCTCAGTTATGCAAAAAAGGGGTTCCTTTCGAGTGGACGCCGGCATGCGACCGCGCCTTCCACAGGTTGAAATCCCAGTTACTGCAGGCTCCGTGCCTCGCACGTTTTGACTCTACTAAGCAAATTAAAACGGATGCCTCGGATACAGGCATCGGGGCGGTCCTGGCTCACGGGGAGGCAGATGGGTCGGAGCACCCTGTGGCCTATGCATCGAAAACATTAACCGATACGCAACGCCGGCATTCCCAAATTGAAAAAGAGGCACTGCCCATCACCTTCGCCTTAAAGAAGTTCCATGTTTTTGTGTATGGTACAAAGTTTCACCTCATTACGGATCATAAACTCCTCATATCATTATTCAATCCTGCAGCAAAGATCCCTGACCGGAGTGCTCACCGTCTTCAGCGCTGGGCTTTGTTTTTGGCACGATACCAGTATGAAATCCACTTTCGCAACACAACCGAGCATGCCAACGCTGATGCCCTCTCCCGCCTTCCATGGGGACCGGATTTGGATTTCGAGAAAGAGGAAATTCTGTGTTTTCACGTAGACGAAGAAGCACAGGCCGCAGTAGAGGCGTTTCCCTTTACCAGCTCTCGCGTAGCGGACGCAACCAGTAACGACGAGGTGCTCCGACAAGTCTGTCGTCACGTGCGTAATGGATGGCCCGAACGACCGCCTCCCACGGCTTCTGCGGCGTTTCGTCAGTTCTTTACTGTCCGCCATCAGCTTCAATTGGTTGACGGGGTCCTTCTACTTCTTTCGGACGACGGACATCCACGGGTCGTTATTCCGCAGTCTTTACGTCAGCACGTTCTGCACCTGTTACATCAAGGTCATTGGGGGATATCCCGGACGAAGCTTTTGGCTCGCCGGTTCACATACTGGCCCGCTATGACTCAGGAGATTGAACGCCTCACGCAGACGTGTCCCTCCTGCCAACGCCAGCAGGCAGCTCCACGACATTCCTTTGCCTCTTGGCCACCATGTGCTCGCCCTTGGGAACGGGTGCACGTTGATTTCGCTGGGCCGGTGTTTAATGCCATATTTTTTATTGTCGTCGACGCATATTCCAGGTTTCCATACATTGTCCGCTGCAACTACGTTTCCACCTCCGCCACTATTGCAGCCTCAGAAAAAATATTTGCCATTGAAGGTCTGCCGGAGGTTCTCGTCTCGGATAACGGTCCGCAGTTCCGCAGTGAGGATTTTCGGGCATTCGCCACATTCCGACGCCCCCATTCCATCCTCAATCTAATGGCGAGGCGGAGAGGATGGTCCGCACCTTCAAAACGCAGATGAAGAAATACCTCCAGGATCACTCCCCCGACGCATCTCTTACTTTTTTCTTGAGCAGTTACAGGTCCACGCCCATCGGAGATAAAAGCCCGGCGGAACTTCTTCACGGTCGGCAGCCCCGGACCCTCTTGAATCTGCTTCTGCCGACACCTCGGTTGGCTCCGTCGTTGTCTGCTTCTCGTTTCCGCCCGGGGTCTCTGGTGTGGGCGAAGGGATTCGGCCGACAACCAGCCTGGATTCCGGCCACCATCATCCAGGGCAGGGCAGGAAAGTCTTCCGGGTTCAACTTCCCGACCGGGAGGTTCTTAGACATGCCAATCAGCTTCGCCCTCGCCTGCCTTCCCAATCGTTTTTCTCCTCCCCCCCCCCTCGGCATATTCTCCTCCCGCCCCCTGCTTCCCCTGATTCCCCACGCCAACCAGTGGAGGACACGCCCGGGTGGTCCTGGCAGTTGGCCCCCGGTCGGCTCACGGACGACGCCTCCCAGCCAGAGCTTCTTTCCCCGGACGTGCACCAGACCCAGCCACAGCCAGCCGGGGACTCCGAGGTCTCCCCCGATCGCCACCCCCAGGTCACTCCGGATGCCGATGAAGACATGCCACTGGTTCCTCCTGCACTGCCTCCTCTGCTGCCGCGGTCCGCACGCTATAACCTTCGCCCCCGGCCGGGGCGTTTTAGCCCGTATGCTCCTGTGCCCAGTCTCACCACCGACGCCGTGGTTTCGGAGGAGGAGGACGCCATGGACGTGGCGTTCATTCGCAGCCAATGTTTCCACGCTTCCCCACGGGGGAAGGGGTGTGGTGCACACCACTTCTAACCAACACCGAACAACGCGCTCCAGTACGCGGCCGCCAAATATATCGCTGGCCGCACTTCTCTGGGCGGCCCGCTGCTTCCATCGCTGGCCGTCTTCACACGCACGCTCCCTTACGTGGCCGAGAAATACATCGCTGGCCGCACTTCTCCGGGCGGCTCGCGGGTACCATCGCTGGCCGCCTTCGCGTGCGCGCGTTTGTCAGCACCCAGCAATTGGCCACGCCAGGAAACATTGCGATTGGTTTTCCCTGGAAAACAGCGACCCCAGCCGACGGCTCCATTAACTAGCAAGCCTTATATAAACCCGGCCGCCGCCGCAAACGACAGTTCTCATCGGGATGTGCAGTACGCCGTGTTCCAGCTGCTTGTGGATGACTCGCCGCACCACTCGAGGTTCCCTGGCTGCTCGGCGGAAATCTTGACCTTCACTTGGAGAGACTGAACTTCACTGGACTTGGGAATAAATACGGGACGTGCACCCCACCTTGCACATTTGGACATTGGTATAACCAAACTTTAATTATGCATTACTTCTGAGTGTGAGCCTGGGTAGACGCTTGGCTAACATAATTGTTAAAAAGTGATTTGTGATTTAATAAACCAGACTGAAGAGGTTATTGTGTTATTCCTAGTTATAACATGAACCAAGTTTGTTTTCCGCCGATAATTCGGAAGAAACAGTGTAGCTGTCGAAAGACTGCATTTATTAGATTTCTTGGTGCCGCGAGCATATTTGTTTCGAATGTTTATATGACAAGTGCCATCCATCTAGTTGTTCGAAGAAAAGTGAGGACATGTAACAGTGACTGGGAGAGCCATTGTAAAGTGATCAGGAGTAACATTTTAGTTGTTTACTATCCCAAGAGGTTTGAGAAATTGATTTGTCTACCTTTTTATCATTCGTTGTTGATTTACTTACCTCATTAACCCTCCTATCCCTATCAATTGAGATATGGAAAAATACAAACGAGAAGAATAACATTCGAGCCGGCTAGTTACCTTAACCGTAGCTCCATCGGCGCTCTCTGTTTTATTTTATTTTAACGAACTTTCCCGGCACTAAAATGGAGGGTTAGGGGCGAAGTGGACATGGGTCGCAACCCGAGGTCTGGCCACCATGTCCCGCTCCCACCCTCAAGGAACCAAGGATAGCGTAGGGAACGTGGAGTAGAGGTGCTATGAACACCGTTTATTTATTTATTTTACTTTTCGTTGCTTTCTTTATATTGTTATTTATTTATTTTTGTCGTTAATACCGACGAGAATAACAGGAAACAGGTGTAACGCGAGGAGGACGGCGCAGCATGACCTCACACTAATTGAGATTGTCCTCGGAGTCTTTCGCGACGGCATACATGAATAAAACGTTGTCGGTTTTCCAGCCGCGTCAATTCGAATAAAATGCTCGAGCTTTCGATGACCATCCCCGCCATCGTCGTCAGGAGTTCACTGACTGACGGGCAGAGGAAGACAGCTGGTGAATCAGAAGAAGAGGCCAAACGGACTGTGTTCCTGCCCTACTATGGAGCAACTAGCAGTAAATTTGGACGTCTGCTGCAGGAACATGGGCTAAGACCAGTGTTCCGGCCCGCCCCAAAGATACGAGATATGTTGCGCCCTGTTAAGGACGACATTGCTCTTCGAGTGTCCGGTGTGTATGGTGTACCCTGTGAATGTGGCAGCATGTACATTGGACAGACAATTCGCACGGTTGCGGAGCGTTGTACTGAGCACAAGCGCCACATAAAACAAAGGGAGCTTGATAAGTCGGCCATAGCGGAGCATTGCCTAGAAAACGGACATAAGATACAGTTCGAAAATACAAAAGTGTATGCTCATGCTTCTACATATTGGGACTCCGTTATAAAGGAAGCGGCCGAGATTCGCTTAAACAACAACAATTTCAACAGAGACCAGGGATACACACTCAGCAGGGCATGGGGACGGGCGTTGGACATCGAAAGAAAGCAGAGACAGATGGCAGACGCGGGAGCGGCAGTTTCAAACGTGGCGCCTCCCCCTGGCGCCTCCTGACGTCACCGGTGCTGCCACGAGCTGCCACGCGCGCCACATTGGATCGATCTGATTGGCTGCTGATGATGTCATCATGCCTATATAAGCGAGAGACCGTAAGAGCCCCGGCAGTCAGTGAACTCCTGACGACGATGGTGGAGATGGCCATCGAAAGCTCGAGCATTTTATTCGAATTGACGCGGCTGGAAAACCGAGAACGTTTTATTCACTAATTAAGACTATCAACGTAAAGTTTTTCGGAGAAAAACATTCCGATTACAAGTGAATATATGGGTTCTAAGTGTGGAAGAGGCAGGAATCAGCTCTTCATCACAGAACACCCCAGCTCGAGGGTGGGTTAAGGAAGACACTGCAGAGGAAATTGGAGAAAAATTGTTTGTATTTTGGATTGCGGACTATTGCACAATGGCGTTCATTAAGGAACGGCCAAAAGTCAAGGATACTTTTCTCGCCATCAGCAAACAAGTAGTGTGCTGCGTGTCCACAAACCCACCTCACAGAGTTCGTCTTCGATTGCAGGAAGTATCCCGCGTCCGGAAAGAGGAACAGTTGAGTGGGTATCTGATGAGGAGTCGTACGGGTAATATGGGACAACATCTATCGCACCAAGAACGAGACATCTTTCGCCGATCTGCACTCCAGGCGGTGCTCATCTGTGTCCATAACATCACAGTCGACACAACGGAGTGTCTGCGAGGTGAATCCTCTGAAGGCGTGACCGGCATACTTGCTTCTCATTGACAGTAAGGTACCATGCAGGCTGGACGTCAGTGTCAAGATAAGGAGCGCACACCGATCGCAAACGGCACGCCAGTCGACGTGGGGAAGCTTCCCCTCAACCTCATTCTGTGACCTGTGCTGCTGAAGGAAGCCATAAATCGCCTTCGTGGATGTCAATTGGGAAATAAAAGAAAGGCCGTGGGACTTCTGAAAATTGGATAGGTGCTGAGAGAGAGTGTGGTGCAATGGCTTCCAGCAATAAGCTGGTAAGGCACATAGGACTACTGCGCCACAATGTCATGTGAGAGCCAATGAAAAGGGCTACCGCTCTGCCAGACACATTATACAGACCTAAAGCGCCCCTGCACCGTGGGAGGGTGAAAGTTTCGTACCTTATCTTGGACAGCAAACCGTGGCAAACGAACGAACCCAATGCTGCTAGCATGCGGCGGGCCATGGATGGCGGAATAGAAAGTGTCTGTGCCACGTATGGGATACGTGACGCCAAATATACATTTACGTATTGTGTGCGATGCAGAAGAACGAGTGCTCGTAAACGGTTATCTACAGCCTAGCTCATAGTTGTGAAAGTAGACGTCGGCAGTTGAGGCAATTGTCCGCCGCAGATCACTTGTGAAATCGATTCCTAGGCATCAGAAGAGCATCAGCTACACGCAAAGGAGCAGTACTGTCCGCAGGAAGTCCCGCACCTATAGCCATGGCGCTCGATTTGCGGACGTTAAGGCAGTTACCAGAAGTTTCGGCGTAAGTGGTAACTCAGGCCAGTGACTCCCTGACCTCAGATCTGAACGATGACGAGATCGTCTGCATAAGCAGTGCAGCTGAATACATGGTCACCGACAGACATCCCAGAGAGGCGTTGACGGAGGCCGCATAGCAACAGTTCCACGGCGAGTGCGTGCAACAGGGCAGAGAGCGGGCAGCCTTGATGCACTGATCGACGGATCGAGATGGGAGGAGTAAGACGACCATTGTAGAGTACACGAGACGTAGCTCCACGAAGGAGACACGTAACGACATCGACGGTAGTATCAGGGTGGACCATGTTGCGGAGCGCCCCTTCCGAGAAATCGTGATCGACTCGATCGAACGCCTGGCTGAAGTCAAGAGCTGTCAAAAGTCGAGGCATATGACGAGCGTGAGCAAGAGCGATTATGTCCCGATAGCGGCAGAGGGCAGTGCGGATCTTATTGGTACCTCCCAAAGAACTTTGATCAGGGAAACCACGTACCGAGCTGTCCGTTTAAGTCGCGCAGCCAACAGCCAGGTGAAGATCTTTGTATAGCTGTTGAGTAACGTCTAGGGGCGGTAATCGCATATCCGTGAGATACCCGAGGCTTGTGGATGGGAATGAGGAAACCATAGAGGAAACCGTCTGGATTCGGCACGGAAGGTGACATAATGACCTGACAAATTTCCGTCCACACTGGCGCCAGTGCAAAGCCGTCAGGGCCAGGCGACCTGTTCGTAGAACCCGCCCGGATAGCGTCATGGACTTCGTCCTCCGTGACGTTATCAATCAGATCTATCGCCGCATCCACAGGAACCGAGCCAAAGGAGAGTCTGGAGACCGCCGAAATGTTGGCAGGCCGGTGAAGTTCTTCAGGGTACAGCGTAAGATAATGTGCATGGAGGGCAGACCCGATATCACGTTGGGTATCGAAACGCTGCCCATCATCGGTTGTAAAACAATCAAATTCCTCCGATGGTGGCGTTGGTTCGCTATGACATGATACATAGATGGACGCTCTTGAGCTAACCCATCGTGTGTGCGCGCCCTGACCGTAGCTCCTTCAAGGCGGCGGCGAGAAAGGGATGTGAGCTGTGCCTTGGCACGATTCGCCACCGCCTGGCGCTCTTGCGAATACGGCAACATACTACATTGGCGGAGAATGTCGATATAGAATTCCTGAGTTCGTCGCCGCCACGCCGCAACCTCCCTTCCGCAACCAATCAACACCTTTCGGAGAGCAGGCTCTGCACAGAGCACCCACCGTGACAGGGCAGACTGACAGGCATCACGGCGTCGACGACAAGCTGCTCACGTGGTCTCGATGAGCTGCTGGCAGTCCCGTGAAGTAAGATGGATCGTGTTCAGTTTCCATGGTCCATGGCACCGCCACACCCTTTGGCGGCAGAGATTGATGGCTTCGATATATGCGTCATGGTCAGAGAACGCAGTGGGCCAGACTTCAGCAGCCTGCACCCCTCTGATAATATCGCGAGAGATGTAAACACGATCGAGTCGGCTGGAAGAATCTCTAGTGAAATGCGTAAACCCCGAACGATCGCCAAGAACATACTCCCAAGAATCTGCTAGGCTGAGGTGTTGGGGAATTGTCGCTAGCGCCGCGCACGGAGAGTGGCGTGGAAGTTGGTCTTTGGGTGCCTGGGTGCAGCTGAAATCGCTTCCCATGATCAATGCATCCTGCCGCCCAGGAAGAGAGGCGAGAATGTCTCTGAGAAGAAGGTGCAACGTTCACGGCAGCTACCAGAACCAGATGGCGCATAGACATTGACGATCCTGACGCCACTGAATCTCTGGCATCAGGGAGATAGACAACTACATCAGCGAGGATACCGTCACGTAAGAGGACCGCCATCCTACTACCAGTAGAGAAAGCATCAGAGACATGTGCTATAAAACCATGGGGAGCACAGAAAGAAGCAACATGCACCTCCTGAAGGAGAGCTACGTCAACGTCCGCGGCATACAGCATGTCATGGATTAAAGCCAGTTTGTGGCGTCCGCGAACAGCGATGATATTGACCGTGGCTCTGCGATAAGTCTGTAAAGCTGCCATCGCCAGGACAGGCGATTCAGACACGTGGGAAGGACGGGGAATTCCCTGTTAGGCCCCAGGGAAGGGCACGTCACTGTGATGGCGAGGGATCCGAGCCACTAAAGGGGGGGGGGGGGGGTCCATCGTTCTGTACACCTCTAGAATGTCCATCCTCAGCATCGAAGTCGTCTGCCCGTCACCGGACCGGTTCAGTGGAACATTAGCAGAGGTGGGCCTACAGGCAGTACCAGATACAGAAAGGCAGGCAGGGGAAGGTCGGTGTCCGCAGGTGGACGCTGACTGGAGGTGGAGGCAGGGAAGGACGTCGCGTCGTCAGGTGTCAGGGCGTCAGAGGACAGCGCACCATCAGTAATAGGGTCGTCATCCTGTGCAGACTAACGATGGCCGCAGTCATCAGAAGGGGTACGGCGTTTCTTCCGTTTCCTCGGCGACCGTTGCTTCCTAACATGCTGTTCCGTGTCAGATGGAGGACGTCTATCGTCCGACATGTGTCCAGATGGCAGAAAGGGGGAGGCAGGTACAGTTCCATGATCAATAACCGTGGGATCAGGACAGACAGCTTGTACCTGCTGACGGTCTTCGTTCATTTGTACTGCCTCCGGCAGGGATGTAGTGAGAGACAGGCGAAACGCGTCGTCGACAGGTACCGACTGATTCAGAGGGGGCGTAGCAGGCAGCGCTGCCGCAGACGCGTAAGACAGGGGGCGTCGCAGGAGGAGCGACGTCTCCGATCGGCGTCTGAACCAGTCTGCGTCAGAGACACTCAGAACGGACACGCCCTTCCTGGCCACAACCTGAACAGGTGCGCGGCTGGCCATCGTAGATGACGACAGCCCTGCAGCAGCCAATAACCAAATAGGAAGGCACGTGATTCCTTAGTTCAATGTATATCTAACGGATACCATTGAGCACACGGTACGTTTCGGACGTTTTCCACGTTTCAGCCACGTGACTGACGACGTTGCCGTAAGGTTTAAAAGCGGCCACCACAGCGTCCGACGGTACTTCAAACGGAAGTTCAGAAACTCGCAACGTTCGCAGGCCAAAACCAGCGTGATCAACCACTATAGTAAAATATTTTTTTGAAAACATTGTCAGCGATCTTATACTAATATGATAATTAAAAAACAGGCTGTGCCGATCCATGGAAGTCCACCTGCCGTTCCGGAGTCTGAAGATGAACCTTAAGGATTGAAACCGGTCACTCCGATTAAAAGAAATTTGCGATCGAGACTGTTTTTTAAGTATCATCACTATAGTCCCTATATGACCGTTAGAGTATCGAAACGTACACAGTAGAAATGGTTGAAATGACTCTGAGCACTATGGGACTTAACTTCTTAGGTCATCAGTCCCCTAGAACTTAGAACTACTTAAACCTAACTTACCTAAGGACATCACACACATCCATGCCCGAGGCAGAATTCGAACCTGCGACCGTAGCGGTCGCACGGTTCCAGACTGGAGCGCCTAGAACCGCTCGGCCAGTCCAGCCGGCTGAACACAGTAAAACTGGTGATCGAAAAAAATGTATTCCGAGAACGTCTTGTGGTGGAAGACGCATTTCAACCCGTATAAAGCGTTCAACTACATACGTTTTCGGTCGTTCGTGATCTCATGGGAAAGTTAATTTGATCGTGGCTTGGCAGTAAGAAAACGCTGCGATGGTCAATGAAGTCGGACTCTAAAACAAGCCGCTACGCGGAAGTAAACAAACGCGCGCCCGCTCGCAGGCAGCACAACAGGCGAGAAGCAAACAAGGCGTGCGCTCCTCACCACAGGCAGAGGCCGACTGCGCTGTCGGCGCTCTTGGCGAAAAGCTTTTACCATGTGGGTACATAAGCGGCAGTTGTAAAAGTTTCTTTCCTAGATTTCTGGAAGAGTACGCATTTGTAGTCTGGGTTGTTTGGGGGAAGGACGGGGAAGGAAGTCGGCCGTGCCCTTTCAAAGGAACCATCCCGGCATTTGCCTGGAGCGATTTAGGGAAATCACGGAAAACCTAAATCAGGATAGCCGGACGCGGGATTGAACCGTCGTCCTCTCGAATGCGAGTCCAGTGTGCTAATCATTGCGCCACCTCGCCCACGCAACGCATTTGTGGACCCCATACCTGATGATGAAAAATGCTCTATTTAGAATAATCTATAGATCCCGCCAACTTTGAGTCGATTGCTCGTCATAACCTTTAGGGGTGATTTTCTCAAAAACGGGAGGTCATTGACCCAAAATATCTTTGGGTCCTCTGTTTTAGGCTGTACACAAAAGACCAGGCAAATCTGAGCCGAATGGGATAGCCGTGTCTGAGGCCTTCCCCTTGTTAGTCTTCTATAAAGTCAAACACACATAATCCATTTAACAGAAACCGTAGCTTCTGGTGTGGTAACAGCATGTTCGTTAGTCAAGGAAGATGTAAAACTTTCTCTTAAATTCATATCAGAGCACATTATAAAGTCGATAAGACGATTTCCAATAACTTCATTCACTCCTGGGCTTGCGGTTCGACATACAAATTTGTTATATATCACTATTCTACAATTTCATCTCATCTACGATAAACAGTCGTAACATCGTGTACAATAACGTTATGGCTTTCTTAGCAGTATTCTTGCACACTTGATGTTAGTTAGTAATACACCTCCATTTTGGTAAAAATACTAGCAAAACCTTGTGTTATACCCAGGTCCATAAGGTAACAATCCTCCAAACGAAGATGATGCAATAGTCCACGCAGTTCGTCGATTGCAACATCCATTTTCATATTTCACTTTATATGACACATCCACAAGATTCTTTACGTTTCCTTGAAATGGCTTCCATTACTTTCCTAGCAGTTTTTTTCCCAATATGCCTCTTGCTGTCGCAGTATTTATCCTGTGTATGGCTCAAATGGCTCTCAGCACTATGGGACTTAACATCTGAGGTCATCAGTCCCCTAGACTTAGAACTACTTAAACCTAACTAACCTAAGGACATCACACACATCCATGCCCGAGACAGGATTCGAACTTGCGACCGTAGCAGCAGCGCGGTTCCGGACTTAACGCGTAGAACCGCTCGGCCACAACGGCCGGCTATCCTGTGTAAGGAACGTTGTAGTTCCGTCTTGACACCATGTCTCTAAGGTGTCTCATCTTTTCTCTGTTAAAGTACAGATAAGTTTTGTCATTTCGCTCTTATATCTAGTGCTTGAATTAAAGCCCCACAGCTTCTGTCACAAATCCCATTTTCGTCCCCTGCCTAATGCTTTTTCTAAGAGCATCAATAAATCACTGAAATGTTAGTGGGGAAATATGTCACAAAGCTGTATAAAATGAATTATAAATACTATGTAATAGAATCAGATTTTGTCTATGCAATGCGCCTTGATACAGTGTTGAGTCGCTACTAGCTTAGAGGAGTGTAAAAGTTGCCTCTGGCATAGTATTTCCACATTGCAAAGTAATTGTTAATAGCACTCTTCAAGGAATAGAATGTTGTTTTCATCCGTGTGAAAGATGGTCTAGCTCGACATATGGTGATATTGTCTGTCAATTATACATCTTGGGATAATCTCATGGTTTTTTACAGTTAATCAATTGTTTCGGAGCATGGCTCAAATGGCTCTGAGCACTATGCGACTTAACTTCTCAGGTCATCAGTCGCCTAGAACTTAGAACTAATTAAACCTAACCAACCTAAGGACATCACACACAACCATGCCCGAGGCAGGATTCGAACCTACGACCGTTCGGAGGATGTATTAAGATCATGATGTAATCATATTAATAACTATTTTATGTAGGTATTACCTTTCCCAGCACAGAATTTTTATGTGGGATGCTTCACGTTAACAAAGAAGCATCTATGTGTGGCAATTTTTGCTAACTTCGCCATAGGACCTGTGACTGCGTGTCTCTAATGCATAATATGCAAAATATCTACTTCACTTCTACGTCTCTCATGTCCAAAGCATCATGCAACCTAAGACATATTGCTACTTATCATAGTGGTAGCACGTTTTATTACTGGAACACTCAGAACATCTATTAAATCTAATAAAGAGAGACTGCATACACTATGCATGCCAAGAACCAAGAGCGTTTGGGAATTTTAATTTAGCCTTTTATTTCCCTTTATTTTTTAAGCAGATGGAAATGGGGATGGTTGCTTATAAACAGATCTTTTGTATATTTGTATATCCACTAATGTAGCAAACACCCTTGGACCCATCATTCTTGACATGTACATGAACATTTGATCACTCTCCATTAGTATTTACAGTAAATGTAGATATCTTGTACTCCCAATTCATATCCATATTCTTTCCTTATACTGCGTTTAAAGTAATTTGTAAGCCTTGCTTGTACATTGGCAACGGCCTATTCTTTTCCAAGTAGTAAGTTATACTTTTCCAACAAGGTATTTGGTTTTGCTAAATACAGCAGTTTTCTTCTTTTTGTGTGTTCCACACGAACTGCATTTCAAAGAGTACTTGCTTTAATAGACATCACCTTAAGTCTATTCGATATACTTATTCTGTTTCTTAACACTTGTGTAATAACATTATTTATGGGAACAGCAACAGTTTACGGTACTTCATTCTTAAGACCCACTAAATAAAAATATGCACATTTTCCAGTCCAACTCACGTTGATACAATACAACCATCTTTTTTTAAGCTGATCCAAATGGGTATGAAGGCTTGTAAATTGATAAAGCGAATATTCCCTAATACAGTAAACACCCCGAAACCCATCATCTTCGACAAGTCCATCAAGGTTTATTCACTCTCCATTTGTATTTCCAGTAAATGCAGGACTTTTGTAATCCTCATGCACATCGACATTTTTCTCACAATCTGTACGTAAATGTAAACGCAAATTAATAGATATTTTTATACAAGAATATGCACATTCTTGTTCGCTATCCTATGAGGTGTGGTTTGGTTTCTTTAGTATCCAACCATGATGAAGACTCCCAGACCAGCCAAATTATCTATAAAGTGCCTGCGGAAGCACTTCTTCCTCCTCCACGTGTCTGTGCAGGAAACTAACTGCTGAAGTTGATCCTTATGTACACTCAGACACATTGGTTGTGATGGAGATGGACTGCTGGCTTTAGGTACCTTAAATATGACTTGACTGATTCTTACAACATGTCACTGCAGCGTCACATGGAGGGAGGGGGTGGGGGGAAATGAGTGCATCCTGTGCCCCTGTGTTGGAGCACTTTTGGTTTCCTGTCTTGTCAGCAGACGATGTGCATGTGGCATATGCATTAGCTGACCTCTATACCACTACATATTGTGTGCCTGGCAACAAGGAGCTTGCAGCCCAGCAGACACAAACACCTGCAGCTGGTGGTGTGGTATTTTGCAAACTAAATACTTCATGTGTGACACCATTTTGTGTCGCAAACAGTCCACAGTGTAACTGCCAAAATTATTCACAGTGTTTTTGTGTTCAGTGGCCTTGTTAATCCCCCCACAAGTGTGCTCTGTTGTATCATATAATAAAACAGCAGGTGCAGGACATGATTCCTCTTGGGGAGAGCGGGAGAGGGAACCATCGGGGATGACCTTGAGTGGACACATACAACACCTTACGTATTCAATATTTTGATGACGCCTTCATCTTCCACCATCTTGGACGCTATGTCTGATTGTGACATTGTAGATGCAAACATCTATGCAGTGGCTGTGATCTTTTTACCTTCCACCATCTTGGCAGGATATTTGTCCTTGACAAAATCAATTGTTAACTGCCATCGAATTTCTCATGGCTTAGAGGGGTAGGGAAGTAGGCACATAAATCAAGCAAGGGATGGATGGGTAAAAAGTTACGCTAATTTGGTGATAAATTACATGGTAAGGATTATACACTACTGGCCATTAAAACTGCTAAACCAAGAAGAAATGCAGATGATAAACGGGTATTCATTGGACAAATATACTATACTAGAACTGACATGTGATTACATTTTCACACAATTTGGGTGCATAGACCCAGAACAACCACCTCTGGCCGTAGTAACGGCCTTTATGCGCCAGGGCATTGAGTCAAACAGAGTTTGGAAGGCGTGTGCAGGTACAGCATCAACGCGATAGCACAGTTCACCCAGAGTAGTGACTGGCGTATTGTGACGAGCCAGTTGCTCGGCCACCATTGACCAGACGCTTTCAATTGGTGAGAGATCTGGAGAATGTGCTGGCCAGGGCAGCAGTCGAACATTTTCTGTATCCAGAAAGGCCGGTACAGGACCTGCAACATGCGGTCGTGCATTATCCTGCTGAAAGGTAGGGTTTCGCAGGGATCGAATGGAGGGTAGAGCCTAGGATCGTAACACATCTGAAATGTAACGTCCACTGTTCAAAGTGCCGTCAATGCGAACAAGAGGTGACCGAGACGTGTAACCAATGGAACCCCATACCATCACGCCGGGTGATACGCCAGTATGGCGATAACGAATACACGCTTCCATTGTACGTTCACCGCGATGACGCCAAACACGGATGCGACCATCATGATGCTGTAAACAGAACCTGGATTCATCCGAAAAAATGACGTGTTGCCATTCGTGCACCCAGGTTCGTCGTTGAGTACACCATCGTAGGCGCTCCTGTCTGTGATGCAGCGTCAAGGGTAACCGCAGCCATAGTCTCCGAGCTGATAGTCCATGTTGCTGCAAACGTCGCCGAACTGTTCGTGCAGATGGTTGTTGTCTTGCAAACGTCCCCATCTGTTGACTCAGGGATCGAGACGTGGTTGCACGATCCGTTACAGCCATGCGGATAAGATGCCTGTCATCTCGACTGCTAGTGATACGAGGCCGTTGGGATCCAGCACGGCGTTCCGTATTACCCTACTGAACCCACCGATTCCATATTCTGCTAACAGTCATTGGATCTCGACCAACGCGAGCAGCAATGTCGCGATACGATAAACCGCAATCGCGATAGGCTACAATCCGACCTTTATCAAAGTCTGAAACGTAATGGTACGCATTTCTCCTTCTTACATGAGGCATCACAACAGCGTTCACCAGGCAACGCCGATCAACTGCTGTATGTGTATGAGAAATCGGTTGGATAGTTTCCTCATGTTAGCAAAAAAATGGTTCAAATGGCTCTGAGCACTATGGGACTTAACATCGGAGGTCATCAGTTCCCTAGAACTTAGAACTGCTTAAACCTAACTAACCTAAGGACATCACACAACACCCAGTCAGCACGAGGCAGAGAAAATCCCTGACCCAGCCGCGAATCGAACCGGGGAACCCGGGCGCGGGAAACGAGAACGCTACCGCACGACCACGAGCTGCGGACCTCATGTCAGCACGTTGTAGGTGTCGCCACCGGGGCCCACCTTGTGTGAATGCTCTGAAAAGCTAATCATTTGCATATCACAGCATCTTCTTCCTGTCGATTAAATTTCGCGTCTGTAGCACGTCGTCTTCGTGGTGTGGCAATTTTAATGGCCAGTAGTGTAAATTACCATTATGCCACCATTTATATGTAAGGCAATCAGTCTGGATCATAACTTATCATAATTCAACCAGTTATGTGTAAGGGAATCGGCCTAGAGGGGTGTGGCGAGGGGGAAAGTGGGAATATGTGGCCTTGACTTTGGCCTTGGGTGCTTCATTGCCCGAATATACAAAGCCCCATTACTGACATCTTAGGCCCTTCGGGCAAACGCCGGCAGGAAATTGCTTTGTACTAACAAGAATAGCTCACTTTTAGTGCTATGGGGGAATAACAGGTTACCCAAAAACCAACAAGTTGACACAGTAGGTCATACCATGGTAAATAACGGGTTGTTG
This sequence comes from Schistocerca nitens, assembly GCF_023898315.1. Taxonomy (NCBI): domain Eukaryota; kingdom Metazoa; phylum Arthropoda; class Insecta; order Orthoptera; family Acrididae; genus Schistocerca; species Schistocerca nitens. Next base: position 916,413,260 of record NC_064616.1, read on the forward strand.
AAGTTCAGTATTTAAGAAATGTTGATTTCACAGCAGGGCACACATTACATGCACGAGTTCATGAAGATACCTTGTTGTTTGTTACATATTCATAAATTAAGCAAGGAAGGAAGGAAGACTGGGTATCCAGTTGACATTAAGGTCATTAGAAACAGAGCATAAGCTTGGATTGTGTCAAGGATGGGGGACGAAACTGGCCATGCCCTTTCAACGGAACCATCCCGGAATTTTCCTGGAGTGATTTAGGGAAATCACGGAAAACCTAAATCTGGATGGCTGGACACGGGTTTGAACCACCATCCTCTCGAATGCGAGTCCAATGTGTTAACCACTGCACAACCTCGCTCGGTCTTAAATTAAGGACAGACATGTTACACCTGCAAGGAAATGATACGACAGACGCGAGTTCATCTGACAACAAGGAAGGTGTCAAGTCATTGTGCCAATAGTCATCGTAATGATTGGGATACAGTATTAACCAGTATTGCGGCAATGAATAACTGTAACGTTCACGGGAGTACTGGTCTGTCTCCTTGCGAGGTAGTATCTCTTCTTTCCTCTTTCATCATCCCTTCCACTTCTTCTAATACCAAAGAAGGCTTCAAACCTACTAAACTAATCAGTATCATTCTTAATGCCTCCATTATTTTATTATTATTATTATTACTTATATAAGTGTTTATTTTACCAGGGCGCTGTTGGAGAGTGAAACGGTAGAGAAATTGCTTGAAGGTGGTTCGACGAACCCTCTGCCAGGCACATAACTGTGAACTGCAAATGTATATGTAGATCGGAAACTTTGTTTCACCACTCTATTTATTTTGCTAAAAATGATCTAGGCCATTTTTACTCGCCCATTTACTTATTTCTCTCGTCATCCAGTCACTGTCTTCATCTGCTAGAAATATGAAGACTCATCACCTGATCCAATTGCTTCTTTCTTAATCTATACGGTATTCGATAATTATGTCGAATATACATTGTTTTAATCTTATTACAACTGATTTATGGCCTACAAGAAATTCGTTCTTGAAGTTTATCTGCGCTAGAGACCAACAGTACAGTGACATCAGCAAAATGAAGGTGGACTAGGTATATTTCATTAACACATGTCCCTTCTTTTTTCCTCAGTTTATTAGGGGTCTGAAAACCTCCTCTAGGAGTGCTGAGGAAAGGTTTTGGTATCCAGAATCCCTTACCAGGTTCTTCTTTCGAGTCTGAATTTATCACTTTCATGATTAAGCCAACTGGGAACAGCAGAACTTCACTAAATTAACGTATGCTGATCCGTGGCTTGCTACTAGTACAGATTTCATTGTAAAAAGACAAAAGAAACTTTCCCAAACTTTACTAATTCTATTAAAAGAGGTAATGCAAATATTTTAAAATTTCTTTCGCGCCACTTGTAAAGCAAGATCTTTCCATTGATTGATTAAAATACAATATTTTTAGACGGTTGTTGATAATTTTGGTGAATAACGTGTGCATTACGAGGAAGACTTTGACTTGTCTGTAATTTATTAAATATGAAAAGAACAACCACTCTTCCTAAGGAGCCAGGAGCACATTATCACAGTTCTTATAACAAATTCATTACATCAATTGCGGATATATTAACTTATTACAAATTTTCAGAGCTTGCGTTAATTGTCCGTTCTGCTCCACAGCTGCATTACTACTCCTCCACTTCCCTCGACGATTTTCATAGTGGAATCAGTTTCTATATATTACTAATAATATCAAATAACATGTGCGTTACGTAATATAAATTTGCGCACAGCTTCATTATCGTTATATGATCTGTGTAAGTAAATGTTGAGCAGTGCTTCCTGTTTGATGATCTGTGGCTACAAAGGACTAAAAATTATCTTGTTCACTTCTAGATCCGAACTGGGACTCGAACTCGCGACTTTTCCCTCATAACCCGCCCTTCAGCTTTACTTCTGCCAATATGCAAAGGTCCCGGGTTCGAATGCCAGTCTGGCACAGTTTCAATCTGCCTGGATGTTTTGTTCTCTCCTTTCTGTATGCCTTTACACATTTGTGACAAGTTTCGTATTGAATTTTTAATGAAAATTTATTACAGATTTTTTACTCACTCCACTTTCTTTATGACCACTTAATTTATGATCTCTGGACGGAAAATTAGCGCATCTCTTCTTTGTAAATATGTTTCATTGCGTAAACTTGTTATCATGACATGGTTCTCATCCAGAAGGATTTCCTCACCATTCATCTGTGGAAGGAAAACTGTTTCAGTTTATCTGTGTATCTTGTGAACGTGAAAGCGTTTTTAGTTATGTTACATCCAGCAGAAAGATGTTCCTATCGCCGGCCGAAGTGGCCGTGCGGTTAAAGGCGCTGCAGTCTGGAACCGCAAGACCGCTACGGTCGCAGGTTCGAATCCTGCCTCGGGCATGGATGTTTGTGATGTCCTTAGGTTAGTTAGGTTTAACTAGTTCTAAGTTCTAGGGGACTAATGACCTCAGCAGTTGAGTCCCATAGTGCTCAGAGCCATTTGAACCATGTTCCTATCGAAGCGCAAAAACTGATAATATATTTTTGTTTATTCAAAAGAATCTGACTGAAAAGTGGCGTACCAGCTGCCTCATTCTACCTTCCTCCGCACCTTTAAAAATTTTCCCAAAAATTTTGGCATGCGAACATATTCTTGCTTTTTTATGTTGAACTCACATCAAACTCCCACAAGTTCTGCCCAACTGTAACTCACTCACACCCACTAGACCATCTCTGTAAGTTGCTCATACCCATTCACTCTCAGTTGCCTCTTCTCACTCACTCATTCAGACCAACTCATTGTTATTATCTTTTTGCGTCTTTCTGTCATTGTCTCCTGTGACACAGCCACGCTCCCCTTTGTTCTTTCCTAATACTACAGTCTCCTCTCATCTCACTGTCTCCTTCTTGCTCTCTCTTACTGCTAATATCTCTTTCCTTCCTTTTTACTACTGACGTTTCTTCTAACTGTCACTCTCTTCCTAGTTGTCATTATCATATATTTTGTCTCTCATCCCATTCCAATTTCTCTATCTCCACCGTGCGGGGTAGCCGCGCGGTCTTGGGCGCCTTGGCACGGTTTGCCCCCCCCCCCCTCCCCATCGAAGGTTCGAGTCCTCCCTCGGACATGGGTGTATGTGTTGTCCTTAGCGTAATTTAGTTTAAGTTAGATTAAGTAGTGAGTAAGTCTACAGACCGATGACCTCAGCAGTTTGGTCCCATGGGAACTTACCACAAATTTCCAAAATTTTCTCTTTCTCCTTATTTCTCCCACCTAGCACTGTCTCCTTCAGTCTTTTACTAGCAGTGTTCTGTCACTACTGCCACTGCGTCCCTCTCTTTCCCTCACCTTGCCACTGTCTCCTTTGCTCTTTCTATAAAACAACCACTGTCTACTATTTTCAAGTGTTTATTACTTTTCCATCTGTTTGCCACTGCCAGTGTCTTCTTCTCTCTCAGCATAAAAAAAGCGCGAATGTGTTAGCATGCCATAATTTTTGGGAAAATTTTTAAACGTGCTGAGGAATGTAGAATGAGGCAGCTGGTACTCCACTTTTCAGTCAGAGTCTTTTAAATAAACAGGAACATATTCACATGTTTTTGTACTCCGATAGCTGTATTTTTCCACTGGTTCCCTTCTTTCTGCTGCTACACCTGGGCATGTAACTCATATGAAAAGGAATGTATTGGTCAGCAAAACAGTTTACCTATGTGAAACTGAAATAACTCAAAACTAATTTTACATTTCAGCCCGGATTTTACGTGCAAAAAAATTTTCCATTCTGCTTCAGTACTACAACATTAGGTCTCCAGATAATAACGGAGACACTTTACTGCATATTTCAACGTGCTACCTTACTTTATAAACAACGTTCTCGCCTCAGATCACATTTTACGTGCGTATTTGACGCATACAAGTAGGGTATGTCTGAATCTCTGTATCTCGGAAACCGATAAAGATATAAAAGAAAAATTTCGAGGTTATTCGAGATCGGGATCTTAGGAATAAATCTAAAAAAAAAAAACATTCATCCATTTGCTGTGGATAGCCATCTTGAATCCTCGACTGGGTTTTGGTCCGCTGGTGAGTGCGAAAATATAATTTTAAAAAAACCCTTTTGTGGAGTTTACAAAGGAACCGCCAATGAACTAACGGTGCCTCAACAGGTCACATCAAGCACACCGTAGACTACATCAAATGCAAAAAGATCCAAACAATTTGCTCCATTTGCCTAAGTAGGAGGAAGTGTGTAACTTTCATACTAGGACCCTATACTATAAGATAGTGACACTAAGACGATCCTTCTGTTGGGTATACAAATGGTCCCAAGCTGTCCAAAACACCTGATCATAACCTGATATCACTAATTGTACCAGGGGTATAAGTACCGGAAGAACCAGTTTTTATGCGCGGCGTATTGGTACATATTAACTACAATGCTGTCGCGTGCATACCGATAATCCTAAACAACTACCGAAAGTACAGACTTAACTAAACTGAATTCAAAATTCCTTATTCCTCTGCGCCACTTTATAACGTAACAGTACATGGGATGCGGCATTTGGAGGTTAATCTGCAAACCAGTAGTTTACTAGTTCTACTGCGTTAATTACACTTAGACACGAGGGGCTACGAAAACCTTTAAACACTTTTTTAAACTGTTATTTCATTTATTCTTTCGGTAGTGGTTTATTCGAGGAATCTAGCGGGCCAACCATAGCGCCATCTGGTTTCCCCCTTCAAGCTAGACAAGTTTCGTTCTTTGTAGTTTTTCTGTTTGACGCTTATTTCGTGAGATATTTGGCCCATTCACGATCAATTGACCACCCTGTATAGTTAAGGTATTCCTAATGTCAAAATTTCAAGCGAGAAATGTAATACAACATTACTATAAATTTGTGTGGAATAGTGTTAAATGTGGCACGTTCACTTCGATCAACAAACATCAGCAGAATGGCAAGCCCGTTATACAGACAGTGAAACAGTGTTAGCGAGAAGGCAATTTCTTAGAAATATGTATGTAGTTTTGTTTCCCATGTAATTAACAGAAACTGCTTACTACTCCTAGACATTTATAAAATGCACCCATAACGTGTTAACTTTAAGAGAATTTTTGTATTCCTATTGTTGTAAATCATTTGCCCTACACAAACCTGTGTACGCCTTTGTCGAATATGAAAATTCAAATGCGTATTACTGTCCTAAACATCAACATGTAACAGACAAAAATGGGTACATTTGATTAGATACTACCGTATATACTTTTTAATTTGCAACAGCTGGTAGCACGTAAGAAGCCTCTACGGGGTTTTCCGAAATTATTCGTTCAAATTAATACAGGATGTAGAGAATATGAAAACAAATATATTTCGATAAGGTATATATGGTCTCTGACGACAACTTGTAACGTTAGGGAACATTTTACTGTACTGCAAGTACATAATGTATTTCACACGTCCTTAGCGTCAGATAGCTACGTGTGGACTAGCAGGTTCATCTTTTCCATCTTCAGCATGTGGCAGCACTAGCACCAAACGTGTGCAATTCGCACAATCATTTTTATTACAGACTGTTCTGCAATCCCTTGTTTCCGGTCAAGGTCCTGTACAGAGACGAGGCCTTGTTTAGTCAGATGGTTCAAATGGCTCTGAGCACTATGCGACTTAACTTCTGAGGTCATCAGTCGCCTAGAACTTAGAACTAATTAAACCTAACTAACCTAAGGACATCACACACATCCATGCCCGAGGCAGGATTCGAACCTGCGACCGTAGCGGTCGCTCGGTTCCAGTCTGTAGCGCCTAGAACCGCACGGCCACTACGGCCGGCCTTGTTTAATCGTGGAGGCTGTTTCAATACCGACAACTTGTATTATTTTGCACATGTGAGTCCACGAAGTATTCGACCTTGCGCTCGTCAACAGCGATTCATTGTCAACATGTGTGCCGGGATTCTCGGTCATAGGTTGACTGAACGATGTATTCTTCCATTCCGCCTCAACTGTTGGAGATACCACATCTTCCCGGAACAAGTACTGCCAGAACTGCTGGAGGATGTAACTCTGAATGTTAGTCAAAGGATGTCCTTCCAGCACGATCATCTGTGAACCATCTTCGGGAATCGATGGATCGACCACGGTGGCTCTGTGGCGTGGCAAACCGGATCGCTTGACCACAAGTGTCCGGACGTCTTCCGCTGAAGACATACGACGTAGCTGCAGTACGAAACAGTTGTCGAAATAGAAGTAGACCTCGTCGCTAGAATTGCCGTTGCTGCTGGTGCCGTTGCGGGCATGCTATCAATCTTCGAACGGACACCGATCTAAATTCCAACGATGTACTTCGTGCATACAGGCCAATGATCGCACATTCGAGCAATTCCGGTGAATGTCACTGCTATAATTAGCATGCTAAACTATCTTCTGTGTAAATCGTCCCTAGCATCAGAAATTTCCATCAGGGACCGTATGTACCGTAACGAAGTATTTTTGTTTTGAGGTTCTCTACTTCACGGATTAATTTGAAAGAATACTTTCGGAACACCATGTGTATGTGTTCGCTGGGAAATGCAATGACACGAAATTTTTACGTTTGACAACACTGAAAATTTGCATAATGCAATAACGAAATGTTGTAAAAATCACACTGTAACTCCCCTACGCAGTATTGTGCAAACATAAGTAGATGCGGCCCGCCGAGAATTCCTCTTCTGCGCCATGCTCTTCATCTCAGAGTTGCGCTGGCAACCTACGAACTCAGTTATTTGTCGGATGTATTCCAATCTCTGTTTTCCTTTACAGTTATTACCCTCTACAGCTCCCTCTAGTGTCATGGGTGTCTTAACAGATGTTCCTGTCCCTTCTTCTTGTCCGTGTTTTCCATATATTCCTTTCCTCGCAGATTTTGTGGAGAACGTCCTTATTCCTTACCTTGTCAGTCCATAATGTATATAATTATTTCATAGCGTACATATTCTCTTATTTCAACGCACAACAGTTTTGTAAAACATTAATTTTTTGTCAGTAATATGGTCGCATTGAACCGAAACGTATATGGTATACTTTTATCGATGTTTCTAATATGAGGCGTCCATATATTACTCTCAATTAGTTTACTTCAACTTGCTGTAATTTTCTTTGTCCTCTGCTGTTTCCGATACATCGCACTGACATCGTCAACTAATATAAATATTTTCCTTTTTACAGATGATAAGATGTAAGAATAAATAGTTGTAGCATTCTTCTTAATTAAATGACAGCAAACGAAATATTAGCAACCTCGACACATGATTCAAGGCAAATGGGTTAATTTTAAATTCTGACAAGACTCAGTACACGCAGTTAAGTACTGTTTCTGTGTTATTGTTGTTGTTATTGTTGTCGCTGTGGTCAGCGGCTTCAGTACGAAGACTGGTTTGATGCAGCTCTCCATGTCAGTGTGTCCTGTGCAGCCCCATAATCCTCGAAAACTACTCATGCTGTAAAAATAATCTACTTAAACACTGAAAAACAAGATGTGGTCAGTGTTAAGTTTTTGGAACTGTGTACAGTTCACAACCGTAATGAAAATCCAACATCCTAGAATTAATGAAACTCATCAGTTCAGCTACATTTGCAATACATACGATTTTACTGGAGATTATTTAAAAACGAAGAAACTAATTTATTCTGCATATTTTCATTCACTAATACATTACAGAATAACTTTTTCTGGAAATTCATCATACAGAAATAGTATTTTTAGAATACAGCAGTGTGTTACGATACTTACATCTGGTTTTGGTTCTAGAACATCTTACATACTAATGGTTTTGTCACTACCAGTATTTAACTTTTCTCAAAAAAAAAAAGGGCGAAGCGCGAATATAATATTAGGACCAAACACAATGACTACGAAGACTTCAAGGGGTTAACATCAGTATCGAAAGGAGCAAATGGGTAACCAAGTATTAAACAACCTAGCAGAGCATATTACGTCTTGTGAGGAATGTGGTGGAATTTAAGGCTGAATTAAATAGCTTCCTGTTACGCAGCTCTTTCTACTCCACCCAAGAATGTCTTTATAGAAGCTCTCAGAATTAATATCTTAGGTTATTTTGTAAATAAAGTTATCACGTTATGTAATAATATTTCATACTGATAAGTCATTTAGCTGAACTTCATCTTAATAAAGTGTACTTCCTTGGCTTCTTGCCAAATCCTAGAGACCACTCTCGGTGTGATCCATGGGATACGATCAATTGAATGTAATTAAAATAGGAGATTGCATGTTTCAGTTTATAAGTGAAGCTTGTTACTTGATGCGATTAGGGAAAAATCCCTGTCACCGCTGAAAAACTGTGCCACTGCTTTCCTGAAAAACGTACAATGTCGGCGTTAGGCTATGTGAAATTTAAATAAATCTGGCTAGTGATTTAGGTGAAATTCTCCAAAACGATTACCAGAAACATAAATAAGAGGCTCGTCCCAGGTACTTGTCCGCCGTAATAGATATTCACAAGAGCCTCAGTTTAGCTTACAGTAACATGAAATATTCACATTTTAAACTATCACTGAGATATATTTCCAAACCTCAGGCAAGCATCAGAAACTGTTTGTTTTAGATTTGTAACTAATGATTGAAATATCGGGATCTAAAAATGCGCCTGTTTGTATCTCAGCATACGTCCAACGAGAAGCGATAAAATATTAATGTTTTTATCTTTTTTGAGCCAGAATCTTCTTTTATGTGACGTAAGACACTGGTGTAGAGAAATGTAACCATATGTATAGCAGCTAATCTAGACCTTGGATTGATAGAGTTAAGGACAGAAATGCTACATAACTTTCAGGATTCAGAGCGATAACTTGGTTCTTTCTTTTCTTCAGCTAAGTCGCTACACCAAAGAAAACGTTAAGGGCTAGTTTGTTAACCTAATATTTATTTATTCGGGGTGCCTTCAATAACAATTGTCGTGTTTACGCTGCACAGGTTTAATTCCTAACAGGCCCGTTATTAGCAGGCGGACTTAATTCTTTGACTACTTTGTGCTCTTCCGACGATGTGCATGTTTTAATTGTGAAGCATAAAACACGTAGGCCTCATCCTAATTAGTCAGAATAATGGAGTTCTTTGTTGCGATGTATCGAGGGAATTGCATGCGCTACAAAGCTTGGGAGCCTCCGTCTCCCTCCGTATTAAACACGCTTAGCGAATAAATAACTGTTTTCTCTTTCTTCAGCTGCGGCCTTCTCGGACAGAAGTTTTAGCACCCATAAATAAGTCTGAGACGGAGATATGATTCCTTGTCACATCCAAATCCACGCACGGGAAACGACTGCTTCAGCAGGAAGGAAATTATTTATGTAATTGAAGACATCGAGAGTTGATTCTCTACATCTGTCTTGCTACAAACGTATCATTCTACATTTTTAACTGTTCGGTCATCGAAAATACATTGAGTTTGAGCTAACTGTAATGTGATATTTATGTTGTTGTGGATGTGCATGAAAAAGTGCCAGCTTGCATATTATGCTAAAGGGATAGACGACTTTAATATTCTTGTGCAATGGAAGAAGAACTGTCGACACACCGAGGGACGCATATTCGGGAACAATAACATTCATTGAAAGTAAATTTTCCGTTGATTTTTGGTGCCTGGAAATATCTTAGGGCGAATGCTAGAATGGTGTCTTCAAGGATGCCACGGTCAAAGTTTTTCGCCCTCATTCTCTAAGTGTGCCTCCGGTGACGTCTGTTCCGAAGGTATCTTAAATTCTACCTTTCTTTATCAACATGGCTTTCTACGCTTTTCCCTATTGCACCTACAGATCGGAAAACTGAAAGTTTTAGCCTCACATCTAAAAAGTGATACACTTACTTTCAAGTAAATCAATCCTCATGACTTAAAAACTAATTAGGGACTACCAGAAAAGATTCTGCATATGAAAATCCAAACTGAATAACGAGTTCATTCTGAGAGGAATGTCGGAGAAAACGTAGGAATTTAATATAGTCGTCGACATACCGTTTGTAGATTTGAAAAAACTTCCATGATAGCAGACACGTACAAAAATCATGAGAAAAATTGAAACTTCCTCAAAATTAATCGGATTAGTTCGAATGTGTATAGACGAAACTTGTCACAGAATAAAAACTGCTGTAGGAGTAAATAAAAATTTTAAAGTGTCCATTGGAATGAGGGAAGGAGGCGCTATCACCCTTCATTGTTTAGTCTCATTCCCGACGAGCCTTACGGAGAATTTTGATAAAATTGACCCAGAGAAATGCAGCTACAGTGTGTAAGTTTTACTAGACGCGTTAATAAACAAGTTCAGAATAAACGCGATCACAATGATGTAGTGAAGTTATAAAATTTCTTACGAAACAAGACTACGTGTTAATTAGGAGAAGATAGCATAACTGATGATAAGCGAAAAGAAAAAATAAACCAGTTGATCAACACTTGCATGTGGACGGATTAACCTTCAGGAGGATGAACCGCATCAACTATTTAAGATGTCTCTTCAGTAAAGATAACAGAGCAGATATCGAACGTGTGTCTAACAGCTGATAATAGAATATTTTACGGTACTCCCGAATCCTAAGAAAATTAATAGTTATCTAGTCAATCGTTAGCATCCATTAAAAATAATATCTCAAATGCTTCGATTCTTTTCTTTTCTCATGAAGGTTCAACTTTTAGGAAAAGCTATTAACATTCGAAAGAAAGTTGTTAAAAATGCTTTCTGGATCTGAAATCGAGGAAGACACCAAAGAATAGAGGAGTGGAACAATTAGAACCTATTACAGTACTATAAAGGAGTATGCAGCCTAATGCTTAAGGCAAATCTGGCACAGAGTTCAAGTAGCATAGAATGGCGTATCCTTATCTGTCATCCTAGCTCACGAGGGGATTGTTCGAATTCCTCCTCACCGATGTCGTACATATTGACAGGGTGTGTACGGTTCAAATGGCTCTAAGCACTATGGGACTTAACATCTGAGGTCACCAGTCCCCTAGACTTAGAACTACTTAAACCTAACTAATCTAATGACATCACACACATCCATGCCCAAGGCAGGATTCGAACCTGCGACCGTAGCAGCCGCGCGGTTCCGGACTGAAGCACCTAGAACCGCTCGGGGTGTGTAGGGTACACCTAGGATTTCTACATACGTAAATAGGAAAACGTAACTGTCAACTGTTTTCGAAAAAATCGAGTTTGAAAATTTTAGGAGTCCTTATATACTTTGTATGGTTGCTAGTGTTTAAGAAGTCCGCAGCCAGATTTGTAGGCGCTTCGTTTCATAAGCGCCAAGTCTCTGAATTCCACTGATGGTACTTTCTTTTTTCATTTCCACATAGTTCTGAAAACAGATTTATTATGATTGTGCAAATTGTCAGTATTTACTGATTCATTTACTGTTTTTCATACTCTATATCCCAAAAAATGCTTGGAAGAGACCACTTCCTCATTTGGACCAAGGCTGAAATATCCAAGTGATGAATATGCACACAAACACAAAAATTTTACGATGAAGTCTTCAAAGTTCAGCAAACGACTAACAGCATTATACAAGAATTTTCTAACCGGCCCCCTGAAGCCGTACGTGAGAGAAGAACTATTTCTTTCGTTCGTGATTTGTGGGGAGGGCCAACTAGCCCGTGGTTGTGCGATGAAACTTGCAGGATGGAGAGAGTCCGCCAATGTGCAGTATCAAAGTAATTCCTCCAAAGTTTATTGCGCATGTGCAGCCTTGCGACGTTCATTTTTTCAAGCAGATGAAGAACCTTATATACAGAAGCGCCAAAGAAACTGTTATAGGCATGCGTATTCAAATACAGAGATATGTAAACAGGCACAATATGGCGCTGCGGGCGACAACGCCTATTAAAGGCAACAAGTGTCTGGCGAAGTTGTCAGATCGTTTACTGCTGCTGCAATGGCAGGCTATCAAGATTTACAACAATATCAGGAATTGAGTCCGCCTTGATGCAAAACACCTTGTTATTTGTTTACTTACTTATTTTCCCAAACTAGTTTCGGCGACAAATATCACTATCATCAGTGGTTTTTTTTTAAATCTAAAATATGCAGAAAATATCATAGTTACACAAACACAGTAACACATTATTACATTTATACTGTTCGTTTTTTGAAATAAAGTATAGGTTTCAACAGATACTTTCACACTACCTTATTTATTGCATGTTATGGCAAGTTTTTAAGACTTATCCTCGCTGATTGCGGCATATTTTCTGTGCTTTTTTCTGTTGCCTTTTTTTCTCAGGGTACATCATCTCACCTGCAACTGTGTGAGTGCTCTTCACTTAAAACTTCCGGGTTGATAGGCCGTGGTCGAAGTATAAAACTGTCTCCTAACCCGGAAGTTTTAAGTGAAGACAATACCGGCCGTGAAAGTTTACATTGTGTGAGTGCTGTTAGTAAACAAATACTAAAAGATGAACTTAATATGTGTCAGCAATAAACTCTTGGGGTTGCGGTAGTGTTGTGGAATCCAGTTTTGGTGTGTACTGGGTTTGTAATTAGTTATTCGTGTACTAACGTTCGTTGAACGGCATGTAGCTGATTCCGTACAGAGGAAAACAAAACTTTCGCACTTTGTTTATTATCAAGAACATTACGCCATCTTGCTGTTCGCGTGTGCCGCGAGGGGTGTATCGCATGTTACGAGAAGGCTATGAAAACTGTCACGGGAATTGTGTTTTCGTTTATTACATTTTTCCCTTCCACTATAGCCTTTTGTATGTAGTAATAACCTTCTGTTGTCAGTTGACGGTTTAGACTGTTGATGTTTTTCAGAATGTGTAGATCGTTTTCGCTATTAGTGGGGTTATGGTTTTTGTTCATTAGATGTTCTGCGAAAGTTGAATGTATGCTGTCAACCTTTAGAGCTCTCATGTTTTCTGTGTACTTGGTTCGAAAGTTTCTGCTTGTTTATCCTATGTATTGGGCCTGACAGGAGTTGCATGTGAGATGACATATTCTAGCGTTGCTGAATTAGTCTGAGGTTTTTCTGACTGGTCTAAGCCTTCTCTGAACTGTGTTGCTTGTTCCGAATGTTATTGGAATCCCTTGCTTTTTCAAGATGTTTCCACTTCTATGTGATATTTTGTTATTGTATCTTAGTGTGTATCATCTGTCTTTTTCTGATGTGATGTGGTCTGCTGTGTTGTCTGTGTGTACTGCCTCTGTATTTTCAGATCCTTTGGTTGTGCTCTTGAGTGGCTGGCCGCTACTTCTATGTTTCATTTTTACCTTGTTGTTGAGTTTGTTTATGATGTCTGTTTTGTAGTCGTTTTCAACAGCAATTTATTTGATTATATTTAGTTGCTATGTGTAGTTTTCTAGTTTAAACTGTGGAGCATGCGTGTGAGACTGTAATATTTATGCACTGTTGGGTGGATGGATGAGCTGTGGATAACAGTGCTTGTGGATGTGGGTTTTCTGCAGATGGAGAATTCATGTTGGTGGTTGTTTCTTATGATAGTGAGACCCAAGAAATTTAGTTTCTTGTTTTTTTCTATTTCCATTGTGAAGTGGATTTGTGAGTGTACTGTGTTGATGCTACTGTGCAGCTCTTCTATCGTGTTATGTGTTTCATCTACAAGAGGGATTATGCCATCCACATATCGGTACCAGTAGATTATTTTGTAACCTTCTTATTTTACAATGTTATTCAATATTATGTTCTCTATATGGTCCAAGAAAATGTTGGCTAAGGTTCCACTGATGGGGGACCCCATGGGTAGAGCCTCTTGTTGCAAATAGAAGTTGTTGTTGAAAATGAAGTAGTTTTGTTCTGTGATTAGCCTCAGAATGGATGAGATTTCATTTATTTGCGTGACTGGGAAGTTCTTGCATTTTAGCTGTTGTTTTATAATGTTTATAGCTTCTTCTGAGGATATGTTTGTGTACATGTATGTAATGTCAAAAGATACCAGTTTTGTGGTTGGGGGGATGTTGACATTCTTAATTTTCTCTATTATGTCTTCTGTGTTTTTGAGGCATTGTTGTTTGTATATGTGTATGTTTTCTGTAGGAATGTGTGCATTTGTCTCCCTAGTAAGGAAGATGGGGCTCTTCTGAAGTCCACCACTGGCCTGACTGGAATGAGAGGTTTGTGGACCTTTGGCAGGCTTGTTGAGAGTGGCGCTTTAGGTTTCTTTTGTGTCATTCTTTTTGTCTGGTTCTGTGTCAAGGAGTGTGTGGTGTTTTTTAATAGAGTATTTACGTTTCTTTGGTATCTTTGTGTTGGGTCACAGGTTAGCTTGCTTATCTCATTCTCTGCCAGAAATTTTTCTGTTTTTTCAAGCCGGCCAGAGTGGCCGAGCGGTTCTAGGCGCTACAGTCTGGAACCGCGCGACTGCTATGGTCGCAGGTTCGAATCCTGCCTCGGGCATGGATGTGTGTGATGTCCTTAGGTTAGTTAGGTTTATGTAGTTCTAAGTTCTAGGGGACTGACGACCTCAGAAGTTAAGTCCCATACTGCTCAGAGCCATTGAACCATTTTTTTGTTCTTTCAATGTATTCTGCCTCTGTTATTAAGACTAGAGCATTCCCTTTGTCCGCCTTGGTGATGAGAGCATTGTTTTGTTTTAGTTTTCAGTGTATACTGTTTATGGTTTTCTCATCAGATGTTTTTTTTATTTGTGTTTATGGATGGTTTGTTCCTTCTAATGATTTGTTTAATTTCCTCTGTCACTAGTTCTCTTGTTAGGCCTGGGTTGAAGTCTGGTGTGTTAGTTTTTTCATGTTGTCCTATGATGTAGTCTGTCTCAGTAATGAGACACACACAAATACACGCAGTACATAGTCTATAAACGCTTGATTAATTTTACTGACATATCACTACCAAAGGAGGAACAGCAGCTACTTGAGAAAGGCCACAAACACAATTTGAACACCCACATGACATAAGACCATAGAAAATCTCATTACTGAGACTGATAACAAATAACAAGGTGTTTTGCATCAAGGCGGACTCAATTTCTGATATTGTTGTTCTTCTATGCAAACACGGACCAAATGCAAGAGTTCCAAGATAAAGTTATTGTTATAAAGATTTAAGTGAGTTTGAACGTGGTGTTATAGGCGGCGCACGAGCGATGGGACACAGCATCTCCGAGGTAGCGATGAACTGAGAATTTTCCCGTACGACTACTGCACGAGTGTACCGTGGATATCAGGAATCCGGTAAAACATCAAATCTCAGACATTGCTGCGGCCGGAAAAAGATCTTGCAAGAATGAGACCAACGACGTCTGAAGAGAATCGTTCACCGTGACAGAAGTGCAGCCCTTCCGCAAATTGCTGCAGATCTCGATGCTGGGCCATCAACAGGTGTCAGCGTGCGAACTATCCAACAAAACATCATCGATATGTGCTTTCGCTGCCAAAGGCCCACTCGTGTACCCTTGATGACTGCACGACACAAAGCTTTACGTCTCGCCTGGGATCGTCAACACGGACATTGAACTGTTGATGAGTGGAAACATGTTGCCTGGTCGGACGAGTCTCGTTTCAAATTGTATCTAACGGGTGGACGAGTACGGGTATGGAGACAACGTCATGCACTCATGGACCCTGCATTTCAGCAAGGGACTGTTCAAGCTGGTGGAGGCTTTGTAATGGTGTGGGCCGTTTGCAGTTGGAGTGATACGGGACCCCTGATATGACTAGATACGACTCTGACAGGTGACACGTACGTAAGCATCCTGTCTGATGACCTGCATCCATTCATGCCCATGGCGCATTCCGACGGACTTACGTTACTCATTATACTTGTTACAAATGTAGATACAACAATAGAAGTAAAATGAGTGTACTGATTCGAATGAACTGAATGAAAGTTCTCGTGCCTCCTTTTCCTTTTTTATTTACAATCTCCTAGTGAAAAAAATTTTCTCCATTTTTCAGGATAATCATTAAATACTGACAATCTGCAAGGCCATAATAGATCTGTTGTTAGACTAAGGTGGAATGAAATAGAAAAAGACTGGTAGAAAGAGTCGATCCAGAGACGTTGCAATTACAAAACGAAGTGCTTGCTCGCTCAGCTGCGGAATTCTTGAAGACTATCGACCACACAAAGTGTATAAACATCCCTACATTTTTCAAATTCCATTTTCTGTGAACAGTTAAGAGTTGCGTCTTTCTGCTTGTATACATTGAAGCACTAGTCGTGCTCTGTACACCCTGTCAGTATGAATGTAATTGGCGAGGGGAAGTTCATACAGTCCCCTTGTCAGTTCAACTAGACACCCAACCGATTTTAATGGACAGCAGCGTTTCCACTGAGTGATCATTTGCATATTCTGTCAGTTCCTTGCCATCTTTTCTTCGTCTACTTCTAAGTCCCTGAAGCCGGCCGCTGTGGCCGAGCGGTTGTAGGTGCTTCAGTCCGGAACCGCGCGGCTGCTACGGTCGCAGGTTCGAATCCTGCCTCGGGCATGGATGTGTGTGATGTCCTTAGGTTAGTTAGGTTTAAGTAGTTCTACGTCTAGGGGACTGATGACCTCAGGCGTTAAGTCCCGTAGTGCTTAGAGCCATTTGAACCATTTGTAAGTCCCTGTACTCTGTACCAACCACATGCTAACTAGTAACTTACAGAACAGCTGCTGTGTGGTATTCAACAGCGTTCTGCCGTTTGTCTTCTGGGGTAATAAGAATACCCGAAAATTGACTGGTGTGCAAGTAAATCTGCCAAACTCTCACAATATTCTTGTACGCCTGTATAAAGTTACTAATTCACCGTAACTTCTGACAGTTTATTTCTCACCAATACCTGTTTCAGAGCACCAAAGTAGTTCTCCAGATATCCCTTTCTTGTAACTTTAGTGACCTCTCTTTTTTACATTTTATCCTTTGTCTTTTCAGGTGCAGAAGATGGCGTTCAGAGTCGCAGAATATCAAGTATTATTTTGTAGTGTCGTTGTTGTTACCGTCATTAGACCGAAAACTGATTTGATGCAGTTCTTCCCACTAGTCAGTCCCGTATAAATCGTTTCATATCTGCGTAACTACTGCACTCTGCA
Source organism: Schistocerca nitens (assembly GCF_023898315.1). Classification (NCBI taxonomy): domain Eukaryota; kingdom Metazoa; phylum Arthropoda; class Insecta; order Orthoptera; family Acrididae; genus Schistocerca; species Schistocerca nitens. Next base: position 916,430,319 of record NC_064616.1, read on the forward strand.
CCCAAAAAATGGTTCAAATGGCTCTGAGCACTATGGGACTTAACTTCTGTGGTCATCAGTCCCCTAGAACTTAGAACTACTTAATCCTAACTAACCTAAGGACATCACACACATCCATGCCCGAGGCAGGATTCGAACCTGCGACCATAGCAGTGGCGCGGTTCCAGACTGTAGCGCCTAGAACCGCTCGGCCACAACGGCCGGCACTCTGCATCCATTTCAGTATGCTTACTGTATTCAAGCCTTAATCTGCCTCCAGTATTTTTAATTTGTCATTTCCGTCAAGTAACAAATTAATTATTTATTGACGAGTCAGAATGGGTCATATCTATCTGTCCTTTATTTTAGTCCAGTTTTGTCATAAAGCTCTTTCCTCCTCCATTTGATTCAATACCTCTTCCTCCGCTACCCGATATGCCATTTTAAAATCATCTATTCTGTTGTAGTCTGTACGCTGCCTAACTCTTAAAATTATTTTACTTTAAATGACACTGGCCGTGGACGCCTAACAATGAACAGGAACCCACGTCCGGAAACGTCATGCAACTATGCTACAGGGCGTCAAAGTTATAGGCGCCGTTACCTGCAAATGTACGTACGTACAGGGTGATTCCGTAATGATATTACAGACTTACAAGGATGATGGAAACGTATAAATGTATCAATTTGAGGTAAGGTCCCTGGTTCGGAAACGAATAAGTCGAAAGCTACAAGCGAAAATCATTCTGATACCTCTGGCAGTGGAATACCTGTACCAGCACTGTTGTTGTTGATAATGTAGGGTATGCAAATTTCAGAGGTAATAGTAAGGACCAAAACAAGAGAAAAATGTTCCATAAACATGGGCTTTAAAATTGCATTCCTGAGGACCTATGAGCACTTGTTTGCCTTCGCTGGTGTGAAACACATCTCCTCTTCTGAATAAGCGCTCATAGCTCTTAAAGTATGCATTTTAGAGCCAATGTTTATTGGATATTTTTTCTTGTTTTGGTCCGTACTACCACCTCTGAAAGTTGCCTAACCTACAATCTTAGGAACAACAGTGGCGGCACATGTATTCCACTATCATAACTGTCAGGACGGTTTTCGCTTATAACTTTAGAATCGTTCGTTTCCGGTAGCGGTATCCTTACCTCAATTTGATACATTTATCCTTCTCTGTCATCCTTGTAAGTCTGTAACGTCACTACGGAGTCACCCTGTGTACACAAACATTTACAGGCGCCGGCGACTTTGACGCTTTGTAGCGCGGTTGGATGACGTTTGCGGACATAGGCTCGAAGTCAAAACATTATGTACTCACTCCCCACTACATGTCCTAGAAGGTTGTAGCGAGAATTTCCTAACATCCTGTTTAGTATTCATATTTTACTTTCACAGAGTGCTTTACTCGAAACACGAACTTTCAGAAACGTCCACCACATATTTTAATTTATATTTCATATTAACGTATTTGCCGGGCGGAGTGGCCGAGCGGTTCTAGGCGCTACATCCTGCGTCGGGCATGGATGTGTGTGATGTCCTTAGGTTAATAAGTAGTTCGAAGGTCTAGGGGACTGATGACCTCAGAAGTTAAGTCCCATAGTTCAAATGGTTCAAATGGCTCTGAGCACTATGGGACTCAACATCTGTGGTCATAAGTCCCCTAGAACTTAGAACTACTTAAACCTAACTAACCTAAGGACATCACACACATCCATGCCCGAGGCAGGATTTGAACCTGCGACCGTATCGGTCGCGCGGTTCCGGACTGAGCGCCTAGAACCGCTAGACCATAAGTCCCATAGTGCTCAGAGACATTTGAACCATTTTTAACGTATTTCTCTTTTTCAGGAAAGATTTTCTCATTGTTGTCTACTTTTTACATCCTCTTTAGTCGCTGGCCAGGTATCGAAACTCGTCTACTAGTTTCAGTCCAGTTCCCCCTAGAGTCACCTATCACAACTCATTCACAACGCAGTACCCTTGTTTTTACTTTTACTGATATTGATTTCATAGTCTGCTTTCAAGAAACTATTCCGTTCACCTGATCTTTCAAGTCCTTTGTCTCTGACACAATTATAATCCCACTGTCGAACCTTGAAGTTTTATTATTTCTTCCTAAAGCGAGAGTCCTTTTCCAAATTTCCCCTTATTTTCCTTCACTACTTGCTCAATATTTAGACTGAATTATTTAGGTGAGACACTACAATTTTTTTCTCATTTCCTCGTCAACTATTGCCTCCCTTTATTGTTTTACCAGTCATAAAACTACCGCCTAGTCTCTTTAAAAGACGTTGGTAAACTTTCACTATTTGTATTTCATATCTGGTAAGTTCAGGATTCCAAAGAGTGTATTCTGGTTAACACTATCAAGAGCTTTTCGTAATCTACAAATGCTATAAATTTTGACAAGGTTTTCTTCAGCATTTCTTCTAAAATAAATCGCAGTGTCTGTATCGCTTTGCGTGTTCGTAGACATCTCTGGAACCCAAACCGATGTCCTCTCAAGCTGGTAAATTATCATCGCTGTAACTTATCGTCTCCTCATTCCTCCGCTATTTGCTGCAGCCCCGTATTTTGTTACGTGAAGAACGCTAGACTATGGTTCAGTCACTTAACATCGGTTGCCATTAGCTATGCCAGTCAGAATTATGACACCAAACATTTGCCTTACGGTGTATCTGAAGTTGAACACATGCAGCGGCAAAGCTCTCGTAGGTTTTGCGGGAGTAACGTACGATGCGGGATACGTTGTGCGACTATATGATTGCCGAGATGTTATGTGGAAGGTGTCTCCTCTTACAATAAGAAATGTGGCTATGAGAAACAGCCTCTTTTGCGTGGACGTTTAGTGCTCCCGCGTGCACCATAACGCGGCTAAAATTACTCGCACGGTGCTCCCATCATGCAGTCATAATCCCATTGAGTGATGGCATTTTTACAGCTCTTTTCCGAGCCGTATCATACTAATAACGTACACATCGGCAGAAAATTATAAACGTGCAAGATATTGAGATGACAGAGTGTTACTCTCTTTGTTTCTCTTTCTGTTTCTCTCTCGCCCATTCTCATTCATTACTGTTTTGCTAACAATGATAACATTCTGTTTGGTACGTATTCATCCGAACGCGCTATCTGAGTTATTAGCAGAAACATTACTTTGAATTCATGGTTTCGAAATTAGAGATGCGGCCAAGAGATAAGGTACTTAGGTAATCTGTAAGAGCCTGCTAAGAATGTTCTGCCTTCCTGATTAAAAATATCACTTGTTTCCCCAAATCAGTTACAGGAATCTGCTGAAATATTCGTTTTAATACTTTATTTCTTTGTTTTGGTATTTTTCTGGGAAAAAATTCATGGGACTTTATTTAATTTTAGCTCTCTTGTATCAGTGTGTTTCGTTCATGTAAGTGCTGCTCGACAGAGTCTCTCCCCTCTTTCCATCCTTGCTACAAGGCTTAATGTGCGAATCACATTAGTTAACTCGCAAACTGTTCTCCGAATTCTACCTATAAAGTTACTGCAGATGATCAGTTTTCCTGAAGATGTGAAAGTCAGAAGTAAAATCTTTATATATACGGCGCTGCGGTCGGCAACGCCTATATAAGACAACAAGTGTCTGGCGCAGTTATTAGATCGGTTACTGCTGCCAGAGTTGCAGATTATCAAGAATAAGTAAGTTTGAACGTGGTGTTATAGTCGGCGTACGAGCGATGGGACACAGCATCTCCGAGGTAACGATAAAGCGAGAATTTTCCCGTACGGCCATTTTACGAGTGTACCGTGAGTATAAGGAATCCGGTAAAACATCAAATCTCCGACATCACTGCGTCCGGAAAAAGATCCTGCAAGAACGGGACCAACGACGACGTAAGAGAATCGTTCAACGTGACAGAAGGGCACCCTTTCCGCAGATTTCTACAGATTTCAATGCTGGGCCATCATCAAGTGTCGGCGTGCGAATCATTCAACGAAACATCACCGATATGGGCTTTCGGAGCCGAACGCCCACTCGTGTACCCTTGATGACTGCACGACACAAAGCTTCACGCCTCGCCTGGACCCGTCAATACCGACATTGAACTGTTGATGACTGGAAACATATTACCTGGTCGGACGAGTTCTGTTTCAAATTGTATCGAAAGGATGGACGTGTACGGGTATGGAGAAAACCTCATGAATCCATGGACCCGGCATGACAGCAAGGGACTGCCCTAGCTGGTGGAGGCTCTGTAATGGTGTGGGGTGTGCTGTTGGAGTGATATGGGACCCCCCGATACGACCAGGTACGACTCTGACAGGTGACACATACGAGAGCATCCTGTCTGATCACCTGCATCCCTTCACGTCCATTGTGCATTAAGACGGACTTGGGAAATTCCAGCAGGACAATGCTACACTCCACATATCCAGAATTGTTACAGAGTGGCTCCAGGAACACTCGTCTGAGCTTAAACACTTCCGCTGGCCTCCAAATTCCCCAGACATGAACATTATTGAAAATAACTGGGATGCCTTGCAACGTGCTATTCAGAAGAGATCTCGACCCGCTCGTACTCTTGCGGATTTATGGGCAGCCCTGCAGGATTCACGGTATCAGTTTCCTCCAGCACTACTTCAGACATTAGTCGAGTCCACGCCACATCATGTTGCGGCATTTCTGAGTGCTCGCGGGGGCCCTACACGATATTAGGTAGGTGTACCAGTTTCTTTGGCTCTTCAGTGTATATAAATGCCTCCAAGCCTGGCCGTAAGTGTTAAGAGCTTATCGCCTATCAACATGCCAACAATGTCCGGTTGTCTGTTACTTTTGCACTACCCCAATCATAAAAAGTCTTTGGGGAAGGGAAGAACAATCTCTGATTATTTACCCGCGCACAACCCACTCTGTACCTATATGTATGTGTCCGGGTGTGGATGAAGGCGGGTGTGAGAATATTTTCCCTCCGATGGTAGTAGGAAGCCGTAGAATCCAGAGAGTTTACTGGGCGATGGCAGAGCGAGGGCTAGGTCAGTGCGCCCCCAGTAAGTGGTTGGTACTCTGGCCCTGGGCTAACGGAAAATTTCTCCACTCCTGGCGAGTGGGCGAAGGGTCTGCGCTCGCCTGCCATCCCGCACTCTGTCGCTAGCTTCTGGATTGTTAGTATGGGAGTCTTGTTTCAGCGATTCACTAGTACAGAGGAACAAAGGATTGGTATTACTTATGTTGATTGCTGAGTATCACTAACATTTTCTTTCATCCATTATTTTAGTTCAGATTGTCCGTGATCTCATTTTTACTTGCCGTTTTTACCTACTTATTTGCTTGATTTTGCGCCGTCGTGCGAACTTGAGATGGGACCCTTTGTTTCATTAACAGCTCCAACCCATGTGTCAGTTTTGCTATAGAACGTTGTAGTATCCATAGTATATTAGTTGATCGCCACGTGATCGGAGCGTGCTTGCTGTGGTAAGGCAGTGGCGTTCAAAACAATTATTACAGTGTGTTAAAGTGGTAATCAGCCCAGCATGTGGCCCATGGAGCAATACTAGAGCCATAACGACCTTTTTCAAAGTGTGAATCATGGAACACTGAATTGAATGACTACTTACACACATGTTGGATTTTGTGTAATTTACATATATTTTGCCCGCATCTCGTGGTCGTGCGGTAGCGTTCTCGCTTCCCACGCCCGGGTTCCCGGGTTCGATTCCCGGCGGGGTCAGGAATTTTCTCTGCCTCGTGATGGCTGGGTGTTGTGTGCTGTCCTTGGGTTAGTTAGGTTTAAGTAGTTCTAAGTTCTAGGGGACTGATGACCATAGATGTTAAGTCCCATAGTGCTCAGAGCCATACATATATTTTAATTTATTTGAGATAGCGCATTTTACGTCCGCAACCCCTCCCCGTGCCCTGAGCCGTAGCATTTCGTAAGCACGCATTCAATCAGATTAACAGAAATATAATGTTGAGGAAAACGATTGCCTGTATGTGTGGGAAATTTCTCTCCGTGGCCGATTTAGAAATTTATATTCCGATTTGGATGGTGACTGGTGCAACTAACCAGCACGACCGACGCATGTCCCCGTCGCTATCGATTGCTCTCTGAAATATGGAATAAGAACTGATTTCAAAGTAGTTACTATAAATCTTCTGGGCGAAGTGATTTGATTTTTTCCTGTCCTCTTCTTATCGTCGCGTCCTGTAATACTAATAGCCACGCTGTAGTAATTTATTTGTGATAGCCGTACCGTAGGTGCAACCACGGCGTAGGGCAGATCTGTTGAGAGGCCAGACAAACGTGTGGTTCCTGAAGAGGGGCAGCAGCCTTTTCAGTAGTTGCAGGGGCAACAGTCTGGATGATTGACTGATCTGGCCTCGTAACACTAACCAAAACGGACTTGCTGTGCTGGTACTGCGAACGGCTGAAAGCAAGGGGAAACTACACCCGTAATTTTTCCCGAGGGCATGCAGCTTTACTGTATGGTTAAATGATGATGGCGTCCTCTTGGGTATAATATTCCGGAGGTAATATAGTACCCCATTCGGATCTCTAGGCGGGGACTACTCAGGAGGACGTCGTTATCAGGAGAAAGAAAACTGACGTTCTACGGATCGGAGCGTGGAATGTCAGATCCCTTAATCGGGCAGGTAGGTTAGAAAATTTAAAAAGGGAAATGGATAGGTTATAGTTAGATATAGTGGGAATTAGTGAAGTTCGGTGGCAGGAGGAACAATACTTCGGGTTAAGTGACTACAGGCTTATAAATACAAAATCAAATAGGGGTAATGTAGGAGTAGTTTTAATAACGAATAAAAAAAATAGGAGTGCGGGTAAGCTACTACAAAGAGCATAGTGAACGCATTATTGTGGCCAAGATAGACACGAAGCCCACGCCTACCACGGTAGTGCAAGTTTATATGCCAACTAGCTCCGCAGATGACGAAGAGATTGATGAAATGTATGATGAGATAAAAGAAATTATTCAGATAGTGAAGGGAGACGAAAATTTAATAGTCATGGGTGACTCGAATTCGATAGTAGGAAAAGGAAGAGAACGAAACGTAGTAGGTGAATATGAAATGGGGGTAAGGAATGAAAGAGGAAGCCGCCTGGCAGAATTTTTCACACAGCATAACTTAATCATGCCTAACACTTGGTTCAAGAATCATAAAAGAAGGTTGTATACATGGAAGAGGTCTGGAGATACTCGAAGGTTTCAGATAGATTATATAATGGTAAGACAGAGATTTAGGAAGCAGGTTTTAAATTGTAAGACATTTCCAGGTGCAGATGTGGACTCTGGCCACAATCTATTGATTATGATGCGGTCCCATACTCCGAGGGGCGTAGGGGACGATGGGGGAGACGCGCACCGGTGGACTAGGCAAGGTCCTAGTGGAGGTGGTTTGCCATTGCCTTCCTCCGACCGTAATGGGGATGAATGATGATGAAGACGACACAACGACACCCAGTCATCACAAGGAGGAAAATTCTCTGACCCCGCCTGGAATCGAACCCGGGACCCCGTGCGCGGGAAGCGAGAACGCTACCGCAAGACCACGAGCTGCTGACATTGATTACGAACTGTAGATTAAAACTGGAGAAACTGCAAAAAGGTGGGAATTTAAGGAGATGGGACCTGGATAAACTGACAGAAACAGAGGTTGTGGAGAGTTTCAGGGAGATCATTAGGGAACGATTGACAAGAATGGGGGAAAGAAATACAGTAGATGAAGAATGGGTAGCTTTGAGAGATGAAATAGTGAAGGTAGCAGAGGATCAAATAGGTAAAAAGACAAGGCCTAGTAGGAATACTTGGATAACTGAAGAAATATTGAATTTAATTGATGAAAGGAGAAAATATAAAAATGCAGTAAATGAAGCAGGCAAAACGGAATACAAACGTCTCAATAATAAGATCGACAGGAAGTGCAAAATGGCTAAGCAGGGATGGCTAGGGGACAAATATATCGTATATATTTAGGGGTAAGATAGATACTGCCTACAGGAAAATTAAAGAAACCTTTGGAGAAAAGAGAATCATTTGTATGAACATCAAGAGCTCAGATGGAAAACCAGTTCTAAGCAAAGAATGGAAAGCAGAAATATGGAAGGAGTATATAGAGGGTCTATACAAGGGCGATGTACTTGAGGACAATATTATGGAAATGGAAGAGGATGTAGATGAAGATGAAATGGGAGATATGATACTGCGTGAAGAGTTTGACAGTGCACTGAAAGATCTAAGTCGAAGCCGGTCGCTGTGGTCGAGCGGTTCTAGGCGCTTCAGTCTGGAACCCCGTGACCACTACGGTCACAGATTCGAATCCTGCCTCGGGCATGGAAGTGTGTGATGTCCTTAGGTTAGTTAGGTTTAATTAATTCTAGGTTCTAGCGGACTGATGACCTGAGATGTTAAGTCCCATGGTGCTCAGAACCATTTGATCTAACTCGAAAAAAGCCCCCGGGAGTAGACAACATTCCATTGGAACTACTGACAGCCTTGGGAGAGCCAGCCCTGACAAAACTCTACCATCTTGTGAGGAAAATGTATGAAACAGGCGAAATACCCTCAGACTTCAAGAAGTCTATAATAATTTTAGTCCCAAAGAAAGCATATGTTGACAGATGTGAAAATTACCGAACTATCAGTTTAATAAGTCACGATTTCTTTACAGACAAATCGAAAAACTGGTAGAAGCCGACCTCGGGGAGGATTCCATAGAAATGTTGGAACACGTGAGGCAATACTGACCCTACGACTTGTCTTAGAAGACAGATTAAGGAAAGGCTAATATACGTTTGTAGCATTTGTAGACTCAGAGAAAGCTTTTGACAATGTTAACTGGAATACTCGTTTTCAAATTCTGAAGGTGGCAGAGGTCAAATACTGGGAGCGAAAGGCTATTTACAATTTGTACAGAAACCAGATGGCAGTTATAAGAGTCGAGGGACATGAAAGGGAAGCAGTTGTTGGGAAGGGAGTCAGACGGCGTGGTAGCCTATTCCCGATGTTATTCAATCTGTATACTGAGCAAGCAGTAAATGAAACAAAAGAAAAATTCGGAGTAGGAATTAAAATACATCGATAATAAATAAAAACTTTGAGGTTCACCGATGACATTGTAATTCTGTCAGAGACAACAAAGGACCTGGAAGAGCAGTTGAATGGAATGGACAGTGTCTTGAAAGGAGGATATAGGATGAACATCAACAAAAGCAAAACGAGGATAATGGAATGTAGTCGAATTAAATCAGGTGATGTTGAGGGAATTAGATTAGGAAATGAGTCACTTAAAGTAGTAGATGAGTTTTGCTACTTGGGGAGCAAAATACCTGATGATGGTCGACGTAGAGAGGATATAAAATGTTGACTGGCAATGGCAAGGAAAGCGTTTCTGAAGAAGAGAAATTTTTTAACATCGAGTATATATTTAAATATCACGAAGTCGTTTCTGAAAGTATTTGTGTGGAGTGTAGCCATGGAATTGAAACGTGAACGATGAATAGTTTAGACAAGAAGAGAATAGAAGATTTCGAAATATGGTGCTAAAGAAGAAAGCTGAAGATTAGATGGGTAGACCACATAGCCAATGAGGAGGTATTGACTATAACTGGGGAGAAGAGAAATTTGTGGCACAGCTTGACTAGAAGAAGGGATCGGTTGGTAGGACATGTTCTGAGACATCAAGGGATCACCAATTTGTTATTGGAGGGCAGCGTGGAGGGTAAAAATCGTAGAGGGAGACCAAGAGATGAATAGACTAAGCAGATTCAGAAGTATTTAGATTGTAGTAGCTACTGGATAGAGTAGCATGAAGAGCTGCATTAAACCAGTCTCTGGACTGAAGACCACGACAACAACGAAGTTACTCCTTAAATTTATTTACACTAGGGTTCATGATTGGAACCCTTCATGAGAAGTTCGATTATAAAGTACCGATGCTTAGAAAGTTAACGTAATTTCGGAACCCTATGAATGCCTTGTGGAATTATGTATAACAGTGAATCATCTTTGTCAAGTAGTAATTCCATAGCTGATTTCTGAATGTACTGGTATTCTAAAGCACCCCCAAGCTGCGCGTCCTTCATCCCCATCCATCTTATACAGTGTTCAGATGCCTTGACTATATACAACGCCTAGTAAATTTCAGTAATAAGAAAAGAAGTAAATGACTGAATACAAGATCGTGTATTCTGTAGTCATGTGCCATTATTCTGTAGTCATGTACCATTTCTATGTTAGCCTTCTATTTCCTCACATTCCTGTTGAGAAGTTAATCTTTATCATCGAAGACATCTGTTGTACGTAGTAAATACTGAAATTATCTTATATTGTGGGCCAGCTGTTGTACATGAACTCGTGTTAATGATTAACAGGCATGCTGAGCTGTGAATCTGACGGAGACGGCTTCGTATTTTGTGCTCTAAGAATCATTAAGTTAGGATATCATTCCCCAGTAGAAAGTGTGTGTGTAATCTTATGGGACTTAACTGCTAAGGTCATCAGTCCCTAAGCATACACACTACTTAACCTAAATTATCCTGAGGACAAACGCACACACCTATGCCCGATGGAGGACTCGAACCTCTGCCGGGACCAGCCGCACCAGGAAAAGAGTAAATGGCGAATTTCAGAAGGCAGCAGTGGTATTAAACATACCGATAATCCCAGAATTTATTATTCCATGTGTTATCCTTTCCTGGAATACCTATTCCAGTGAAAAGTTTGAAATGCGTGGATTTCAGTTATCCCATTCTGGTGGTTAGCGGTCAAGCAACACAGGTTAAAAGTGGATACACTGCTGAGAAAGTGTGAAAGATTTTTAAGGTGATAAAGCCATCGAGCTACGGTTTCTTACACTGCAAGAATCAAGAAAATCATGAAAAACGTTCGTCAGTTTGAAAAGGATCCATTTCATCTTCCCTCCTTTCATCATACACTCCTGGAAATTGAAATAAAAACACCGTGAATTCATTGTCCCAGGAAGGGGAAACTTTATTGACACATTCCTGGGGTCAGATACATCACATGATCACACTGACAGAACCACAGGCACATAGACACAGGCAACAGAGCATGCACAATGTCGGCACTAGTACAGTGTATATCCACCTTTCGCAGCAATGCAGGCTGCTATTCTCCCATGGAGACGATCGTAGAGATGCTGGATGTAGTCCTGTGGAACGGCTTGCCATGCCATTTCCACCTGGCGCCTCAGTTGGACCAGCGTTCGTGCTGGACGTGCAGACCGCGTGAGACGACGCTTCATCCAGTCCCAAACATGCTCAATGGGGGACAGATCCGGAGATCTTGCTGGCCAGGGTAGTTGACTTACACCTTCTAGAGCACGTTGGGTGGCACGGGATACATGCGGACGTGCATTGTCCTGTTGGAACAGCAAGTTCCCTTGCCGGTTTAGGAATGGTAGAACGATGGGTTCGATGACGGTTTGGATGTACCGTGCACTATTCAGTGTCCCCTCGACGATCACTAGTGGTGTACGGCCAGTGTAGCAGATCGCTCCCCACACCATGATGCCAGGACAGGCCCTGTGTGCCTCGGTCGTATGCAGTCCTGATTGTGGCGCTCACCTGCACGGCGCCAAACACGCATACGACCATCATTGGCACCAAGGCAGAAGCGACTCTCATCGCTGAAGACGACACGTCTCCATTCGTCCCTCCATTCACGCCTGTCGCGACACCACTGGAGGCGGGCTGCACGATGTTGGGGCGTGAGCGGAAGACGGCCTGACGGTGTGCGGGACCGTAGCCCAGCTTCATGGAGACGGTTGCGAATGGTCCTCGCCGATACCCCAGGAGCAACAGTGTCCCTAATTTGCTGGGAAGTGGCGGTGCGGTCCCCTACGGCACTGCGTAGGATCCTACGGTCTTGGCGTGCATCCGTGCGTCGCTGCGGTCCGGTCCCAGGTCGACGGGCACGTGCACCTTCCGCCGACCACTGGCGACAACATCGATGTACTGTGGAGACCTCACGCCCCACGTGTTGAGCAATTCGGCGGTACGTCCACCCGGCCTCCCGCATGCTCACTATACGCCCTCGCTCAAAGTCCGTCAACTGCACATACGGTTCACGTCCACGCTGTCGCGGCATGCTACCAGTGTTAAAGACTGCGATGGAGCTCCGTATGCCACGGCAAACTGGCTGACACTGACGGCAGCGGTGCACAAATGCTGCGCAGCTAGCGCCATTCGACGGCCAACACCGCGGTTCCTGGTGTGTCCGCTGTGCCGTGCGTGTGATCATTGCTTGTACAGTCCTCTCGCAGTGTCCGGAGCAAGTATGGTGGGTCTGACACACCGGTGTCAATGTGTTCTTTTTTCCATTTCCAGGAGTGTAGTTCACATCCTTGCATCATAGCTCACATCCTTCCCTCGTGCATCAATTGTAGCGCGGTTAATTTTTACCTGTCTATGCTGTAAGCACGCAACAGCGACAGCAAGTTCTGCGATGCGAATGTTGTTCCCGGTTATAAAATGGTATTTTGCGACTGATTTTCACTGTTAGTAATTTTTTAGAAATTATTGATCTTATGAATTTGCATGAGCTCATCTCCATTTGACCGAAACAGGTCGTACAAACACGTCTCTCATAGCATTACAATAGTAGGACCTTTACAAATTTATTATGTTTTTACAGCTTAATGAAACAATAATAAAACACAGAAATCTAGAAAAAATGAAAAATGATCAAAAATAAAAATAAAATGGAATATCAGTTTTCACAGTTGTGCTCCCACTATAAGCCATATACAGTTCTTCACTTGTTCTCAAGTTAATTCGAAACTAAGACTCTAATGCCATCCAGTTATGCTCCAGCCTTGGTAAAACAGACGTCACACTACCGTTCATACTAACTGTGTGGGATTTCTTCTTTCTGAATGAAGTCCAGTAATTTTATGGGACTTGGTAGAACTCAATTTGAAGCGTCTCATGCGGGTTGCCAGCCGTTACGTCTTATAACACACAATATTCTTGTACTAACATGAAACAGCGTACCAAAACAATTGCACTCGATATAAAAGGAAAACAGAAACAACTGTTTATTATATGTTAAATATATTAGGTAACAATAATTGAGAGCAGCGAGCAGGTCGATAGATCAGATCAGCAAGTTTTCCAGTCTCTCTCTTCAGTATTCTCTGAGAGAAGCTGGCAACCGTGCGGGATGACGACGCTTGGTTCATGGGGTCTCGACACTCCACACTGAGTGCAACGACTTGTGATGCTGGATGTATTAAATGTCTGAAAATCGAGGAAACCCGAGACGTGCTGCCCGCATCTCGTGGTCGTGCGGTAGCGTTCTCGCTTCCCACGCCCGGGTTCCCGGGTTCGATTCCCGGCGGGGTCAGGGATTTTCTCTGCCTCGTGATGGCTGGGTGTTGTGTGCTGTCCTTAGGTTAGTTAGGTTTAAGTAGTTCTAAGTTCTAGGGGACTTATGACCACAGCAGTTGAGTCCCATAGTGCTCAGAGCCATTTGAACCATTTGAACCGAGACGTGCTTAACGCATCAGCTGTTTGTATTCCTTTGCATCTTGAACATTAGCGTTTTCTTATGTCCACCTGCGAATTTGTTGTTTATGCACACTGGCTGTATCAGCGATAGAATACTTGTTGCTTTTACCTTCAGATTTGCCCTCCAATCTTCTAAGAAAACTAATAGTATGTCGTCATCGTACGTGACGACTTTCATCTGCTTAAACCAGTCACAAATGACCGTGTAAAGGAAGGCTGTGCAAAATAGTGCAGCAACCAAGGATTCAGATTTCGTAAGGTGGTTTTCTATCTGCCTCGGCGAATGCGGGCTGGTTCCCTTTATTCCGTCTCAATTACACTATGTCGGCGATTGCTGCGCAAACACTGTCTCCACGTATGCATGCACCATAATTACTCTACCATGTAGACATTTGGGGTTAGACTCGCCTGGTATGAGACGTTCCTGGGGAGGGGGATCCACTGGGAGCCGAACCGCACAATAACCCTGGGTTCGGTGTGGGGCAGCGGTGAGTGGGTGGACTGCTGTCGCCTGTTGTAGGGTTGTGTACCACTGACGGCTGCGGCGGGACTAATCCTCTCCGTCGTTTCTAGGTCCACGGTTCAATACACAATACACGCAAGGATGCTGATAAATAAAAACAAAGTAGTGTATGCATAATAGATTGTGGTTCGTTATCTCCATATCATACAAAAACTACTTCAAGAACCGTGCCACGTCTAATATTACAGTTCATAAGTCGTTGGACGATGACATGTGGAATGAAGAGATATCTGTGCTACGCGGAATAGGGACGTTGATGTCTTCGTAAGGGAGTCCCCCCTCTCTACAGTCAACTACTCAGAGGCACAGAACGGGAAAAACAGAGCCACTGAGATGGCTCCAATACTACAGTGGGTTCAGGGTGCACGTGAAAGCGCTGACACTCATGGCTCTGTGGATATATCGGTGGCTATGTCTGCAAGAGACCCACATTAATGTGAGAGGCATCCACAGATGGGACAACCTGAGAGGGGAGGCTGTAAGTGGTGTGCCCGACGACTCACAAACAGTCGCTGCTTTCGTTCACTTGCCCTGTAAGGAGACAATACGTTTCCTTTAACTGCCTCTGTTAGTTAGAAGTATATAAAGAAAACAATGTAATGCAGAATTTCTCAAGTTCTACAAACCATTTAATCTGCAAAATGAACAAATGTTTCCAAAAGTATCGAAATGAATAGCAACATCCACTAAAAACATGTGGGTAGTAGCAGGTATTGGAAACCCTCCCAAACCCTTAAATACCTCACTTTAATACTAAGTGGGACTCGGTCAGAAATCCTTTTATGAAAGTTACAAAAATATTTAGAAAAGGGGACTGTTTGTTGCAAAAATTCGCAAATGACAAAATAATATTGAATGTTGGAAATAAAATCAGTGTTTCAGGAAGTTATAAAAAAGACACAGGAACAACCAAACAGAAACATAATAACTTACAGATAGAGTGCAAGGGTTTGTCAAAAAATGACCCTAAGGAAACAGAAAATTTTGTGTACGAATATTTTTCAAGTACTGCTGAGAAGCAACAAAAATATTCGAAACACAGACGTTGCTACACCAAAACATCATGCGTCGTGTGAAGTCAGGAAAATAGTGCAAAAATTAAATAATAGTGTCATCAGACGTAGATGAAGTGCCAATCTGAGTACACAAAAGAATCATCGACAGCGTACAAACCCCTTTAACAAACTTAGTTCCGGTAATGTTGCAGAGCAGGTCCTGTCCTGTGATGACAATGGTAGAGCGTATTTATTTGCAGCTTCCACATTACAGTGTAAAAAAGTTTTCTTTATCGAAATATTGAAAATAGTACTCTCTATCGCAGAATATTTTTTTAAAAAAATACTGTCCTAAAGACAGACTTCCTAAATCCTTTTCACAAATCCGCCAAGTGATATAATTTCTTCGGCACTGATGAAATGCAGAAAGGTGTAGCCCGATAAAGAAGTCTCTGATTATTTGTTTCTTTCAAATATGTGAGTGAATAAACCAACGTTTTACTACGTTGTTCTAGTAATTTAGGTAAAAACTCGGTACAATATCAAATAAAATATAAAATGTAAATATATCCGCTACAGTGCAATGTCGGTAAAACTTGATAATTCCTGGAAGAAACGCTAAATAAACAGCCATGTACTGAGTCGCGTCATGTTTGTGGGTCTTTCAGCAGATAGTCACACAGACAGAGATGTCAGAATTTTAACACTGAATAACAGTTCAGTTCTTGTACAAGTACTCTTCAGTTCGTTATTCATATTTATTATCCCATGTTTCTATCGTCCGGCAAAACCCGTAATGGAATCTTACACACATACAGAAAATGAACCAAGCGAGGTGGCGCAGTGGTTAGCACGTTGGACTCGCATTCGGGAGGACGACGGTTGAAACCCGAGTCCGGCCATCCTAATTTAGGTTTCCCGCGATTTCCCTAAATCGCTTCAGGAAAATACCGGGATGGTTCCTTTGAAAGGGTGCGGCCGACTTCCTTTCCCATCCTTCCCTAAACCGATGGGACCGATGACTTCGCTGTTTGCTCCCTTCGCCCAAATCAAGCAACCAACACAGCATGAATAAGATATGAGAGGAGTTGTTATCGTCGCACTTGGTACCAACAGACTGCTGCTTTCAGCGCCAGCTTGCCTTCTGGGGTTCATTTCTGGGACCCAGTGACTTGCTTCTGTCAACGGCGTACGACATGTTTCTACCAGTCTCCATTATTCGTACAGATCTTTTCCGTCTCTGACAGAATTACGTCTTAATCGGCAAACCTCAAAATTTTCATTACTTCTCTCTGAACTTCAATTCCTTTTCCAATTTCCCCTTAATTTAGGTTAGTTTACTGCTTGATAGATGTACAGATAGGCTTTGAAGTCGTTTAGACTAGCGCTTACATCCATTTTTTCCTTGAGCTGTTGCTATCATGGTGTTGAGGAACAAGATAATTATTGTTTTCTTCGAGGAAGAGGACGAACTCGGGATGTGCTTAACGGAAACATTCCGGGCGCTAATTGCAATATTCAGAGGCCGTTAAGCCCTCGGAACCAGCAGCCGGGAGCGCGAATCCAGGAAGCCGGCAACACAACACGCGCCGCGCACCTTTGTGCGACTTTACTCGTATATCACCTCTGGGCCGGACTTAGGCGCCCGCAGACAATACTCGCTGGATTTCCTAACAACCGCTTTCGTTGCTGGGAAGAAACCAATCTCAGCCTCCTCACTCCCTCCCCTCCCCTTTCTCTCTCTCTCTCTCTCTCTCTCTCTCTCTCTCTCTCTCTCTCTCTCTCTCACACACACACACACACACGATAGTTTACAAAGGAAATTAATCTATCAGTTACTTTCAATCGAGGAAGGCCTCTTACATTAAGTATTTTAGAGAATATGTACAGTAATGTGTCTCTATGACTTTAATACTAATACCTGCCTCTCCTTAGTTGTCACAAAACACGTGATGCCTGAAACTAATCACAGACTCCTAGTATGTGTAGCAGCACCAGCAAGGTATAATTTTAACAACAACCCATGTAAGGACACTCACATCTACATATGCGTGGCGAATCAGCTAACCTATTTATCTCAGATACATGCTAAACTGCAGAAGTTGTCGTAATTCTGTTTTCAATCAAAAAATTCAAAACACACATTTTAATATTGGATTATCGTAATGTTGTACTGTTCTTTTATGCACTTTAAATCATCACTATATTATACTATCTTAATTATAACTGTATTCATATTTCAATACACAAATGTGTGAAAGTATAGCTAACGTAAAAGTAAAAAACTGAGTCTTTTTTTAACCCAAACATCTTGAGTGCATGTGCAAAATAAGCACAGTAGTAGGGTTAAACGGAGAAGAAAGGACTTCGATTAGTGAACTAAGTATTGCATATCATGATGTATTTCACATGCCCACATTAACGTACACTGAGCATGAAATTGCTTTGAAACCAAAGATGCAAGGAAAAGTGATGAAGTCAGCCATACCGACTACCAGAGGTGTAAAAGGAAACTTTCCAAAACAAGCTAGATGCCGATGTTAAGGGGCGATATCATTATGCCGAGAAGAGGTGGGTGGAATTTTCCGTTATTCATGATTCCAAAGACGGCAGAAGCATCAGGAAAGTGAAGTTGGAGGACAGTAGCCGATTACTAACAATTAGGTAAGAACTGTGTTAGCACTGTATTTCCACTACATCAGATTTTAGATAGCTTAGGAAAAGCCAAATATGTCACCACTTTAGATTGTGAAAAGGATTACCATCAGATACTGTTGAATGAGAGTGACAGAGAGAAAACAGTCTTCTATACTCCAGAAGGTCATTGCAAGTGGTAAAGGTCATCGATGGGAATAATAGTGGAGCCGCTTCTCAGAGACTGGTGAACACAGTACTAACTCGACTTCAAGGATACAAGATGTTGGTATATTCAGATGATGTCGTGCGTTCGGAGCTCTGTTAGAAGAACATTATCCCAGATTTGGAAAGGTATCTGAGAGATTCCGATTGCACAACCTAGACTTGCAGGATGGCATGTGTGAATTTACTTATGGCAGATAATTACGATAGAAGGATAAAATCAGACTCACTGAAGGTAAGCATGGTAAAATGATATTCGATACCCAGTACGAGAAAGCAGTTGAAGAGCGTTTTGGGGATAGTGTTGCTTTACCGGTGGTTTATCGAGGACTTCAATGAGATAGCGAAACCGTTACGTGAATTACTGAAGAAGGGAACAAACTACGAGTGTTCGACACAACAGGAAGCAGTTTTCCAAAAATTAAAAGAAGAAATAGTTAGCCCCCTGATCTTACAGTAGCCCGATTCTACAAAGCAATTCATAATGACGACAGACACGACCGGTGCCTTACTGAATCCAAGAGAACTAGGACTGGTTTTACAAGTAGCCTCTGTGCCCAGAACATTAAACCATGCGGAAAAGGGATATAGCACAACTGAACGAGAGCCCTCATCAGCTGTAGTGAGGTAGAAAATTTATCTTGTGCACTGATCAAAAACTCTTGAAACAGTTGACGCATATAAGTGATCCATCGTCAACTTCAATGAACTAAATTTCCTGTATACGATTTGGAGAAAGGATGCAAAAAGGGATTGCAATACACAGTAGCACATCGATTGTCATGCATGCCAGAAGACACAGCTGCAGTCATGAGGAGTGTAGAACAGTCCGACAAGGAAGAAAAAGAGGATCAGTAACCAGCAATTAGTGAAGAAGTCAAGCAAGCTATTTCGGAGCAATTTCGAAGAAGAGAAGCAAACTATTTTGGAGCAATTTCTAAGAAGAGAAGCAAGCTATTTTGGAGCATTTTCATTATTCACAAGAAGGTGAAGGGGATCAGCCAGACATATGAGCGTCTTAAAACGTGTAGTTCATCAAAGTATAGGGGTAAAGAGGGTTCTGCCCCACTCTCCATTGTTGCCAGATGTATCCAAGGTGGTGGTGGTGACGTAATCCAAGATGGCAGTGTCTAGACTTGGTAACAGTGCACAATGTCATCCAAGATGGCGGCGATGACATCATTCAAGATGGTGGATTTTGGTGGCAAGTTTGAATTTTGGTGGGAAGATACATCAATTGGGCTACTCCCACTAACCCAACCCCTCCCCAAGAAAATGGTGGCAAGTTCAAATTCTATCAGGACAATGCAACCTCTACTAACCTAAGAAAATGGCGGGAAAATAGGTCACTCCAGCTACCTTTACTAACCAAAGTCACCTGACCGCCACCTCTTCCTAGGGATTGGCAGGAAATTTGAATTTTGGTGGGAAGATAGGTCAAACGGGCTGTCTCTACTAACCTAAGAAAGTGGCAGGAAAGAAACGGCATTTGGACTACCTCCACTAACCTAAGTCATCCAACCACCACCTCTTCCTAGGGATTGGTGGGAAAAGGACCCAGCCTGCACTTGACTGCTGGACAGAGGAAGGACTGTACTTTATTTATTTTGGAACAATTTATTTAGGGATGGATTTGAGATAGTATATTTATCACACTGATACAAAACACATGCTCTGAGACTCTTGGGGCCACGTCACACACCCCACAGACCTGTAAACTACTCCTAAATACCGCTCTGCAGACACGCAAACAACATGCCGCCCCCTGTCCACTGAGTCGCACAGAAGGCTACCGCACACACTCCCAGTAGACAGGATTCACTGGCAGCTGTCAAACCATGCACAGGTGCTACGCTCGAAGGTTCGAATCCTGCCTCAGGCATGGATGTGTGTGATGTCCTTAGGTTAGTCAGGTTTAAGTAGTTCTAAGTTCTAGGGGACTGATGACCTCAGATGCTAAGTCCCATAGTGCTCAGAACCATTTGACCCATTTGAGCAATGACACCCCTCTCATACTTGACACTTGAGAAATTCCTCTCGCAATACATGATCACCTAGGCACCGTTGCTGATGTGACCAGACAGGAGCGAAGACCTATTTGCAGAGCGCAGACGCCGCCGCGAACCATCGCTGGACGCAGGCCAGGGCGAGGCCTCGCTCTCACGCTGCTGTAGGTGAAATTTGGATCTATTTTCGGATATACAGTTCGTTCACGCCAGTCTCACACACGAGACGCCTCTGGCAGCACTTGTGTTTAGCGTTGCTGATGCGATGACGCATAGCTGCGGTACAGTCCAGCGCCGAGAGTAGCAAAGGGTGCATTGTTCCTAGCGATCCTTTCGCCATTGTTCTCTGCAGTTGAGAATTTCAGCGGCAAAATTATTTTACACACATCGCTAAATTCCAATGACAGTTAAACCCCGCAAAAGTTGTCTACACATCATCAAATACATACCGGTACAAGACTCACAAGAATATTATAAGCCAGGAACTTATTTACCGTGTAACTACAATTAAATATTACGATTGCTGCTACAGTCTGACACTGATCGATGTACAGGTAATGTCTCCTCTTGACGGGTGTGGTTCTGCAACGAGTCTGAGTATCTATAGCGAACTGTCGGAAATTGCATAGTGGCCCAGAAATACTTAACGTGCGCTTTGTAGGAGTTTTCGTGATGTCTCGGCCTGTATACACGGAAATTCTTGCACTAACAGGACCTGTTTACGAAAATAGCGCAGAATAACGTCGAATGCATTCTTCCTCGTGGTCCTAACGTGGCAGCCCATCCATCACATGTTACCCTTCATGACAAGGGGATGGAGTACATCGCATAAATCAAAGCTCGTTTAGAGGAATGTGTCACGTTTCATCACACATGAGATGGAAGTCCTCTGATGGCTGACAGGTTTACCGTTAACTATCGCAAGTAGACGGTGCTTTAAACCACATACATAACACGTGGCTGTATACAAGTCAAACGCAGGCTATGTCACGTGACTGATGCATCCGGACAGAACAGTGGAAAAATTGACCTGCAGCAACTTCTCCCTCTCTAGAGTGCATCATCAGTCCACCATTAAATCGTACTTCGTTACAGCTCCGTCTCAGTCGATCATCCCGTTCACTCTCTTTTGTCCTGTAAGACAGTTGCAAGTAAGTTTGGAGGTGGATGGTTCTCTGTCTTCGTGAAAAGCATCAAATACAGTAGTCAACTCGCGTATATCACTGGTACCTCAATAAACATACAGTATAATGCTACCTCGACAGAAAAAAATGACTGCTTCCCTGATTCCCTTTGCTTCCATGTTGACGTTTTCTCACGTTCCTCTTGCTGCTGCATGCTTGTTCCCATGTACAAATTGTTCTGCGCGAAACAGAAGATACTCAAGTACTTCCTCAATTTTCCCGCATTTCGGTGCATATTCAGTCAAGTTATATCTATTCCCCATAATTTTTCGCTATTCTATCGATTTTATGTCAGTTCTATCTGTGCAATCATAACATAACCTCTCGTTCTGTATTCTAAAATTGCTTGTAAATGTAGCACAGCTGCCTACACCTAGCCCAAACGCACCGATCGCGGGATGTAGTATAGCACTGTTCTCGATTGTATCCAGTCACCTCCACATTTGGAGAGCGTTCTTCTGTTTTCTGTATATCTGTGTATATGCATGTGTTGCGGAAGGATCCCAGGACCCACACTAGACCCGAGTTAGCGTTGGAGTGTGGATCTACCGCACACTATATATATATATATATATATATATATATATATATATATATATATATATATATATATATATACCGATCACACGCTACATACGAAAACGTGTTCTACGTTCGAAGTTTGGTCCAGCAGCGGGGAGACTGGGACCTGGGAGCCTCCCGCAACACATGTATACACACAGACATACTGAAAACAGGGGAAACGCTCCCCAAATGTGGAGGCGACTGCATAAAATCGAGTACAGTGCTATACTACACCATGCAATCAGTGCATTTGGACTAGGTGTTGGCAGCTGTGCTACATTTACAAGCAATTTTAGAACACAGAACGAGAGGTTATGTCATGATCGCACAGATAGAACTGACATAAAATCGATAGAATTGCAAAAAATGACGGGGAATAGATACAGATTGAACTGTGATCGGATGTGAACAATGGGTGCTATATGTCTCCGGAAAGCTATATTGTACTCGTATCACACAGAGCCAATGTTTTAAGGAAGTAGTTTTTTCGTTTTACCATTCAATAACATTATCGTAGAGAAACTGGGAAGAATGATTTATGTCATCCATTTGAAATATATTTCATACATTGGAATATTAACAGAGCAACATTCCATACGACTGATAGGTCGGAAACGCAAGCTTCAAAATGGTTCAAATGGCTCTGAGCACTATGGGACTCAACATCTGAGGTCATCAACCCCCTAGAACTTAGAACTCCTTAAACCTAACTAACCTAAGGACATCACACACATCCATGCCCGAGGCAGGATTCGAACCTGCGACCGTAGCAGTCACGCGGCTCCGGACTGAAGTGCCTAGAACCGCACGGCCAACGCGGCCGGCGGAAACGCAAGCGATCTAACATTATAGCCTGTTTTAAGTGCAGAACGTTGTAGCCTTGGGAGTGTGTGTGTTTGTGTTCTCTCTTCCAGGTACTCAGCCTAGACTCTAGAACAATACTTTAGAGTTGATAGGTTGGTTGCATTTACGTAAAAATGCGTCGAACCCCATCTGTCTGGACCTCCATCATGCATAAAAATCATCCGTTTCTTGTTCTTCTTAACCATCCGCTGTTACACGACGCCACTTTGAAATCTGTCTTTTCCGCCCCATCGGTCCACTGGCACGCTGCGGGTTACCACATAATGATTGACTGACATTGCTTGTTTGAGTTGGAGAAAGAGTTTTGGTGGAGGGGCAACACCTTCTGGGGTGGATAGCCCGAAACTGTGATTGCGTACATGACTGCAATATGATTATTCAGTCGAAACGGAACATAGAGTCATCAGCTATTCCATGACTATGACAGATGAGTTTAAACTTAGAGTTCGTGAATCACTTTTGGACTGTAGTTTGTAAACCATAAACAATGCCGCAAAACTGCCACAATTTGCTTATGTTGTAACTCTATTTTATTTAAAATCATCCAGTGTTTGTGGTGTGTTATGGTAGCCACAGTAACAATATGGTTTACATTGGGCGATGTCTAGTTTTCTGCGAGAGGCTGTGTATCATAGTGTCTTAACGTCAGTTTAGGACCTGACACAGACCTCGAAGTCGTGGCAGAAAAAGAAAATGTATGGCAGTGTACGAAGTGTGTTAGAAAACAATGTTTCAAACAACGACACAGGTTCACAAGGAGCGTCTCTTCTGACTTACGGTATAGTCTGTGCGATACAGCCATCCTCCTACAGTACGGGTGATGAAACCTTCTTCTTCTACACGTGTTGCAGAAGATGCTGGATATGGCTTTCTCTGACTTCTGCTCAGTTCCGACTTAAATTGGAACAATCAAATGCGCATAGCTGCAGAAATGGGGAGCAGTTGCAGGATGCGTAGAGACTGACTAAAACCACGTTGGAATTTTACTGTAGCAGACAGATTCGAGAAACGTGTCTCGTTTTGAGATATCAGAGTGCCAGAAATACGATTAACTAGTGACTGTAATTACTAGAGGACTTCTTCATAGGGTCTAATGCAGGTATGTGGTTGAATGGAGACACTTGATTCCAAATCATTGACATTATTTCTAGCAGATAGCGTAATACTAGAGATCTGAAAAGCTAATGTACATTTCTTACGACCTCAGTCAGCACACCATCTACTACTGTTTGTGATCGTTCTGAACCAGTCATCGCCTATAACTCAGTGGATATAGCGCAGAACCTCTGACATGGTATCGAGACAGAATACGTTACACATACAGGAGAAATATCTAGCGGTGTGAGGGAGTTGCAGATAGCGGTTTCATACCACATTCCGTAGCCGAAACACTTGCATGACGATGTTGCATCGTGGGTTACGTGTAACCTGACTGCTGGTATGATGATATACTTTCCTACGAACATCATCTCGGTATTTTCCGGAGAAACCACGTGATTTGTAGGTAATGCCATACCTCGATTTATAAAGCCAGTATAGCTTTTGACACGGATGCTTGTGTGCACCTGTAGAACCAAGACCGCTTGTGACAGTAACATACAGTAGTTGTTGATATCGGGTTTTTTAACATCTGGCCAATTACGCTATCTTTCTAAGACACAGTGGTAGCACTCGCAATAAAAACTTATGAGACATGTCCCCCCATTGATGATTTTCTCTCAGTATTATTTTGTAACGTGTGAAATCATTTATTGGTCAAGTATTAGTAGGGTATGCGTGACAGGTTCACCTTGAGCATAAGGCTTATGAAGTATGTGTTTGTGTTCCGACATGTGCAAAGGAGATGACTGTGGAATACTGTGATAGAGGGAGGAGTATGTCAAGTCATAAGAATGGTACAGATATTTCTATTTCTAGAGACACAGCCATCAGCGATCCTTTGCTCTTTCTAGAATATCGTTCAATTCAGACCGCGATCGTAACATTTAATAGTAAGTACAATGAAAAAAAGTATCTGTGACCGGTTGTCTACGATGATTCTGTCTGTGCGTGGTCTGTGGTGGGCCTAATTCACGTTTCCCATTAACGGTAGGATTTGTCTGAATGGAGAGGCCTGTTGGATCGTAGGAATGTAGCTGCATTAACTTTGTAATCCTCTATACGGCAGAATAGCGAACTGATACTTAGTATGTGTTGGATAGCTTTTGTGATTGGGTGAGAATTTGAGAAAATTCAATATGGGCTTGTGTTTGCGCTGAGCCCTTATTCCCGCCCATGTAAATTGTTCGGTTCATTGCTTCTGCACATTTCGCGCCTTTATTTAGTTGAGGGAACATTGATTGAGGTGTGTGCATCTAGCAGGCGAAAGACACGTTTGCTGGTTCTCTAGACATGAGAAAAACGTTATTCGACTTTTTTTAAATTATAGGGATGATTTGGAATCTGTTACATCACCGACATCGGTGTTAGCGAGTGGAAATATCAGTTTCCTTTATTGTTCTTTTGTCGAGTTTTTTCACGTAAAGGTCCTCGCACACTGGATAAGTGTCTAGTTATTCAGTGGTCTAGAGCACTCTCCACGTCGCTAAAGTTTGGGGTTTGTAGAGGAATAGTTTCCAGTCTACATGTTGGGAATTATGTAGTGCAAGCAATCGCTACGATGCTGCCGTGTGCTTGATATCGAGAAGTACCGCGAAAATGGTGTAATATTATCGCAAACCAAGCGAAAATACATCTGTTTTGAATTCCCAGAATCCAGAGATGGGTGTAGAAAAGCAAGCAAGCAGTCAGGTCCGGGCCAAAAACAGTAACGCCTTTGTGCCGAGGGAAAGCGAGCCCGAATTTGTAGAACTGTTCTGAGAGTGACTTTGGTCCGCTGAGGGCGTTCTGCTCACCCAACGGGCGTGGATGATCGCCGACCTCGCAGGAAAATATCTAGTGCTGCGAGGGGTATATACGGTGCTGTATGTCTTCGCGGTATATGTACGACTAATGTAAAAGGAATGATTTTGTACGGCGCAGGATACGAATTGTATGTTTACTACATCTACATCGAGACGGTAGGCGGTGATATATTGCTGGGTTGGAGATCGGTTTCACACGTTAATATTTAAGCTCCTGTCGTCAGTGTGAGAGCAGTGTAATTCAGTAAGAGTCTTTCCATATCTGATGATATGTAGTGGCACTCTGCAAGGTTTAATTGTCGATGCAATATGGCGAACTGTGTAAAATAGTTTTTGCCTCTGAAAGTCCCAGCTGCAGAAAGAAAGAAAAGCGGACGATGCTTCCACACTGGCGGCATCAGTAATTTAGAGGTTAAGTTCGATAAGAGCCAATCATAATGCTCGATTCATTCACAAGACATCCTTTGTGCTGGGATATAGGAGTCTCTACATAGCGGTGAGAACATTTGCATATATTGAAAGCATGAAGGGTAACATGTGATGGACGGGCTGCCACGTTAGGACCGCGAGGAAGAATGCATTCGACGTTATTCTGCGCTATTTTCAAAAACAGGTTCTGATAGGGCAAGAATTTCCGTCCACACATGCCGAGACATCATGAAAACTCCTACAAAAGCGCATGTTAAGTATTTCTGGGACACTATGCAATTTCCGCTATAGATACTGAGATTCGTTGCAGAACCACACCCGTCAAGAGGAGACATTACCTGTACATCGATCAGTGTCAGACTGCATCAGCAGTCGTAATATTTAATTGTAGTTACACAGTTAATTAGTTCCTGGCTTCCAATAGACTTGTGAGTCTTGTACCAGTATGTATTTGATGACGTGTAGACAACTTTTGCGTGGTTTAACTGTCATTGCAATTTAGTGGTGTGTGTAAAATAATTTTACCGCTGAAATTCTCAACTGTAGAGAACAATGGCGAAAGGATCACTAGGAACAATGCACCCTGTGCTATTCAGGGAAGCATTGGAACATCTCTCTCGGCGCTGGACTGTACCGCAGCTATCCGTCATTCCATTAGCAATGGTAAACACAAGTGCTGCCCAGAGGCGTCTCGTGTATGAGACTGGCGTGAGCGAAATGTATACCCGAAAATAGACCCAACTTTCATCTTCAGCAGTGTGAGAGCGATGGCTCGCGCTTGCCTGCGTCCAGTAATTGCTCACGCCGGTGTCTGCGCTCTGCAAATAGGTCTTCATTCTAGTCCGGTTGCGTCAGCAATGGTACCTAGATGATCACGTATTTTAAGAGGAATTTCTCAAGTGTCAAGTATGAAAGGGATGTCGCCGCCTCATGTTTGTGGGCATCTCTGTGTGGTTTGACAGCTGCCGGTGCATCTCGACTTCTGGGAGTGTGTGCGGTAGCCTACTATGCGACTCAGTCGATAGGGGACACAGTGTGGTGCCTGAGCAGGTTGTTTGCATCTCTGGAGAGAGTTATTTAGGAGTAGTATACAGGTCTGTGGGCTGTGTGGCGTGACCCCAAAAATGTTAGAGTATGTGTTTTGTATCATTGTGATAAATATACTATCTCAAATCCATCCCTAAATAAATTGTTCCAAAGTAAATGAAGTACACACCTTCCTCTCACCAGCAGCCCAGCACAGGCTGAGTCATTTTCCCCTCCAGACAATCATCTTGGGCTGTATCATGGAACGGTTAACAGTGCCCTCTGGTAACAATACTTTTTACTAGGACCGTACCTCGTGGTGATCACTCTGTTTCCTGCCATTTCCCCCACCATATTGGGTTACGTCATGCAACTGACGACAGCACACTCTGGTGGTGGTACTGTGTACTAGTTCCATACCTCGTGGTGAACACACTGTTTCCTGCCATCTTGGATAATGGAACTTGCGCCATCAGCTGACGTCATGGTCGCCATCTTGGATTACGTCATGGACGACAGCATCCTCTGGTGGTGGTATTGTGTACTAGGTCAGTTGGGCTCTGGACCTCATGGCGAACACACTGGATTGTGGTAGTGCCTCAAATTGTTTAAATAAAGACTGGTGCATGATTTGGACAGTGGACGATTAGCAAGCATGTTTCCAGACTCTTTTAGATGGATTATTATTTTGACACTTTACGAGTTGTTTAGCTCTCAGGACATAAATGTACTCCATTATTTACGAGTTATCCGCAGCTCGTGGTCGTGCGGTAGCGTTCTTGCTTCCCATGCCCGGGTTCCCGGGTTCGATTCCCGGCGGGGTCAGGGATATTCTCTGCCCCGTGATGACTGGGTGTTGTGTGATGTCCTTAGGTTAGTTAGGTTTAAGTAGTTCTAAGTTCTAGGGGACTGATGACCATAGATGTTAAGTCCCATAGTGCTCAGAGCCATTTGAACCATTTACGAGTTGTTTGGAGGTCTGTAGGCTGTGTGGAAAGTCAGAGCATGTGTTCTGTATCACTGTGATTAATATACTATCTCTCAAAATCCACCCCTAAATAAATTGTCCCAAAATAAATAAAGTACACTCATTCCTCTCTCCAGCAGCTCAGTGTAGGCTGGGTCCTTTTCCCACCAATCCCTAGGAACAGGTCGTAGTCAGATGTCTTAGGTTAGTGAAGGTAATCCAAATTCCCTTTCTTTCCCTCTATTTTCTTAGGTTAGTGGAGATAGCCCAAGTGACCTTTCTTTACTGCCAAAATTCAATTTCACGCCATTCCCTAGGAAGAGGTGGCTGTCGGTTGACTTAGGTTAATGGGGGTAGCCCAAGTGACCTATTTTCCCGCCATTTTCTTAGGTTAGTAGATGTTGCATTGTCCTCATGGAATCTGAACTTGTAGTCATTTTCTGGGGGAGGGGGTTAGGTTAGTGGGAGTAGCCCAATTAATCTATCTTCCTGAGAAAATTCAAACTTCCCGCCAAAATCTGTCTTCTTGAATGACGTCATCGCCCCCATCTTGGATGACTTCATGCACTGTTGCCAAGCTTACACACTACTAACTTGGATGACTTCATCGCCACCATCTTAGATACATCTGCCAACTATGGAGACTGGGGCAGAACCCTCCTTTCCCCTTTCATGGAGTGATATGAAGAAAGACATAGCAGAGTGCATTCAAACTTGTGAGAGTTGTCAGAAGTACAAAATTACTCGTAATAAGGACAAGATGCCCTTTGTGCTGATCAAAATACTTAAGCATATATTTATTCATTTGATATCAATGTGGCCAGTTTGCTTCAGGTAATAGTGAAAGGAAATAGTTACATCTTAACTTTTCACGACACCCTCGTGAAATTCGTTGTAGCAGAGCCTATAGTACAACAGCATGCCGACACAATAGCGTTAGTCTTGGTACAGAAAATAATCTGTAATTACAGAATACCGCCGTATTATTGTGTAACCTATGGACAAATGTCCCAAGTGTCATTATAAAAAAGTTTCTCATTTACTGGAGATTGAAAAAAAAATGGCTCTGAGCACTATGGGACTTATCTGAGGTCATCAGTCCCCTAGAACTTAGAACTACTTAAACCTAACTAACCTAAGGACATCACACACATTCATGCCCGAGGCAGGATTCGAATCTGTGATCGTAGCGGTCGCGCGGTTCCCGACTGAAGTGCTTAGAACCGCTCGGCCACACCGGCCGGCGGAGATTGAAAAGATTCAGTCTTATGCATAGAAACTGGAGACATGAAAGAAAGCATCGAATGTTAACCGAACATCTACATCATTAAATTGGGAATGAAGCAGGGAAACTAGGATGAATCGGTGTTTCTTGCCACTTTTTTCAATGACATCACACTACAATCATCGACTTGTTTCACGCCATTTGAATTATTTTTCGGGAGATTACGCAGTATTCCTGGCATAATACAGTGGGATCCGGCCAAAGTACAATACAACTATGATGACAACATAAGAGAACTTAAGGAGGAAATTCACCAGATGCATCAGATGAGAAGGAGTTTTAATAAGGAATGTAAGGCAACGAATTAGGGATGCTACAAGGAGCAGTCACATTAATGTGACCACCTGTCAAAAGCATAAATAACCACCTCTTGCGGCGCAGACTGCTGCGAGATGTGCAGGAAGACAGCCAATGGGGTTCTGGAAGACTGACAGGGGCGTGGAGTCATGCCGACTCCAGTGATGTGCACAGCTGCGCTAGGTTTTTCAGTTGAGGATCCATGGCACGAACAGCCCGATCGAGGTGCTCCCTTAGATTCTCGACTGAATGTTAATCCGAGGAGTTTGACAGCTAGGGATTTATGGTAAACTCATTCTTGCGCTCTTCCAGCTTTGCACATAGACTGTGAGCTTCATGACACGTTGCATTGTCCTGCTGGTACATGCCATCGTGCCGAGGAAAAACAAACTGGATGTATGGGTGGACATGGACCCCCAAGGATAGATGCACACTTCTGTTGACACATCGTGCCTTCAGGAATGAAGAGATCACACAGGGAATGCCACGAAAACATTCTTCAGACTCTAATGTTCCCGCCTGGTTGCAGAGTGTTTTTCACTCAGATGTTTTATGCCGTACATGCCAAAGTCCATCTGTCTGATGGAGCATAAAACGGGATTCATCTGAAAAGGAGACCTGTATCCGCTCAGCAGCCTTTCAGTTGCAGTTGTGACGTCCAAACTTACAGCCTTCATTGCTGATGAACAGACGTCAGCATGAATGCACGAACCAGGTATCTGCTGTGGAGGGCCACACACAGCAACATTCGTTGCGTGGTCGTTGAGGGAGGCACTGTTGACAGCCCCTCGGTTCATCAGGGCGGTGATTTCCTCAACAGTTGCACTTTTATTCGCCCGTACACATCTCTGCAGCCGTCATTAATCCTTTGATCTATGGCCCGTGGTTCACCACAGTTGTCTCAGTGCAATTTTGCCATGCATGGTATACTGTAAACATAGCAGCTAACGACCAGTTTACAAATTTAGCCGTTTCTGAAACGCTTACGACTTTGGTCCAAAGGCCAATGATAATGTCCTTTTGGACGTCAGATAAATCACTCAGTTTCCGCATTGCAGTAAGGACTGCACTGTTCTCTGCGTCCCCCCTACATACTTTATATACCCTCCACTGCTAGTGCTGCGACCAGTCGTCTGTGAGTGGTTATTACACGTTAACAGTGAACATAGGAGGTCGCGATATTAATGTTACTGGACCGTGTATGATCACATGCAGTTCGAGGCTTGCGGCACCTCGGGTAATTATCAGCCAACAACAGGAATTACGTGAGTGAGAAGAATTATATATACTCACAAGGGGAGGCCGCCAATTGTGAAATTCAGATTCGATTCATACTGCGCATAATAAAAGCTCATGGCCAGAGGTGTAATGTGGCAAAGCACCAAGATGCACTTCTCAGCCGTTGTCGAGAAAATCGACAGTTAAAAGAAACCGTTGCGGTGAAATACTCTCTACGATTAATAATTTTCTACAGCGTCGTGGCGCAGCGGTAAGCGCTCGGGTTCGTAATCCGAAGGTCACCGGATCGAATATCGCGCCATGCAAATTTTTTTATTATTAGTTTTTTGTAATTCAAATATATATATATATATATATATATATATATATACTATTAATGAATTGCTTATGCATGTTGGTGAAGGCGGATCGCTCTCCAATTGTACCGCCTCCATTTTTCCGTTTGTTTAACAGGGTGTACCAAAGCTCTCACGTCCGCACTGATTTTCGACGATGTTATAAGTTGCGCTAGGGATCGCATCTACCTTCTTTCGAAGTTAGCAGGCAACTACGCTGTTATGCGGCGGCTCGTTTCGGCCCATTCAACATCTGTCCTTCAAGTGTAACGAGCGAGTAACGGAATTTATATTTCATACCTGCCACAGCAAATTTGTGTTCGTGGGGTCTCTATTCTAATTCGAAGGTTTGACTTACGCTATACGTATTCGTTTCGGAATATCGTTTCTACGTCTTCCGTTAACTATACGTGGTTAACATTATGAAGACAATTAATAACATTTGTGAAATACAACTTTGTTTGCGGTTTTTCCACGACAAACGACTTTCAACAACTTATTATATGCATAATTGTTGCAACTGATTGCCGGGAATTATATATATATATATATATATATATATATATATATATATATATATATATATATATATATATATGTGTGTGTGTGTGTGTGTGTGTGTGTGTACATTTGAATTACAAAAAACAAATACTAAAAAAAACGGTTGCATCGCGCGAGATTCGATCCGGCGACCTTCGGATTACGAACCCGAGCGCTTACCGCTGCGCCACGACGCCGTAGAAAATTATTAATCGTAGAGAGTATTTCACCGCAACGGTTTCTTTTAACTGTCGATTTTCTCGACAACGGCTGGGAAGTGCATCTTGGTGCTTTGCCACATTACACCTCTGGCCATGAGCTTCTACACTCCTGGAAATTGAAATAAGAACACCGTGAATTCATTGTCCCAGGAAGGGGAAACTTCATTGACACATTACTGGGGTCAGATACATCACATGATCACACTGACAGAACCACAGGCACATAGACACAGGCAACAGAGCATGCACAATGTCGGCACTAGTACAGTGTATATCCACCTTTCGCAGCAATGCAGGCTGCTATTCTCCCATGGAGACGATCGTAGAGATGCTGGATGTAGTCCTGTGGAACGGCTTGCCATGCCATTTCCACCTGGCGCCTCAGTTGGACCAGCGTTCGTGCTGGACGTGCAGACCGCGTGAGACGACGCTTCATCCAGTCCCAAACATGCTCAATGGGGGACAGATCCGGAAATCTTGCTGGCCAGGGTAGTTGACTTACACCTTCTAGAGCACGTTGGGTGGCACGGGATACATGCGGACGTGCATTGTCCTGTTGGAACAGCAAGTTCCCTTGCCGGTCTAGGAATGGTAGAACGATGGGTTCGATGACGGTTTGGATGTACCGTGCACTATTCAGTGTCCCCTCGACGATCACCAGTGGTGTACGGCCAGTGTAGGAGATCGCTCCCCACACCATGATGCCGGGTGTTGGCCCTGTGTGCCTCGGTCGTATGCAGTCCTGATTGTGGCGCTCACCTGCACGGCGCCAAACACGCATACGACCATCATTGGCACCAAGGCAGAAGCGACTCTCATCGCTGAAGACGACACGTCTCCATTCGCCCCTCCATTCACGCCTGTCGCGACACCACTGGAGGCGGGCTGCACGATGTTGGGGCGTGAGCGGAAGACGGCCTAACGGTGTGCGGGACCGTAGCCCAGCTTCATGGAGACGGTTGCGAATGGTCCTCGCCGATACCCCAGGAGCAACAGTGTCCCTAATTTGCTGGGAAGTGGCGGTGCGGTCCCCTACGGCACTGCGTAGGATCCTACGGTCTTGGCGTGCATCCGTGCGTCGCTGCGGTCCGGTCCCAGGTCGACGGGCACGTGCACCTTCCGCCGACCACTGGCGACAACATCGATGTACTGTGGAGACCTCACGCCCCACGTGTTGAGCAATTCGGCGGTACGTCCACCCGGCCTCCCGCATGCCCACTATACGCCCTCGCTCAAAGTCCGTCAACTGCACATACGGTTCACGTCCACGCTGTCGCGGCATGCTACCAGTGTTAAAGACTGCGATGGAGCTCCGTATGCCACGGCAAACTGGCTGACACTGACGGCGGCGGTGCAAAAATGCTGCGCAGCTAGCGCCATTCGACGGCCAACACCGCGGTTCCTGGTGTGTCCGCTGTGCCGTGCGTGTGATCATTGTTTGTACAGCCCTCTCGCAGTGTCCGGAGCAAGTATGGTGGGTCTGACACACCGGTGTCAATGTGTTCTTTTTTCCATTTCCAGGAGTGTATTATGCGCAGTATGAATCGAATCTGAATTTCACAATTGGCGGCCTCCCCTTGTCAGTTGACCTTGGACACTGCAAAGTACTTACACCGATAAGCCAAAACATTATGAGCACTGCCCACCGTGGCGTTGGATGCCACCTGGTGGTGTTGCGGGCACGTGACACGGTAGCAAATGTATGTAAGCGGAACAGACACGGAAGGGGATCACCCTAGCGAAGATACGGGCTGCAAATAGGGAAATCCATTCAGACAAGCGACTTTAAAGAGCAGATTATTATTACGCAGAGCCTGTCAACGAATATCTCGAAAACGGCGAACCTCGTCCAATGTTCACGTGCTACTGTTGCGAGCATCTACAGAAAGAGGTAGAAGGACACTAGCCGCTAAATGGTTGGAACTCCACTGCTCTTCACACAACGTGGGGCCCAGAGGCTTGTCTGCTCAGTAAAGTAGGATAGATGGTGATCTGTGGCATCTCTGTCGAAAGAGCACAATGCTGGTGCAAGCGCAAGTGTTTTGGAGAACACTATTTTTCGTGCATTACTGAACATGGAGTTACGCAGCAGACCACCCTTACGTGTTCACATATTGACCCAACGACAACCTCAGTTGCAGTGGACACGGGACCATCGGGATTTGACTGTCGATCGATGAAAACGTGTCGGCTCTTCGGGTGAATCACATTTTTGCTGCAGTAGGTCGATAGTCGTCCCCAGAAAAGCTATAATCGAGGTGAACGGCAGCTTGAAACGTGCAGCGCACCACGGACACAGGCTTGTGGGAACAGTATTATGCTGTGGGAGACGTTCTCCTCCGCTTGCGTGGGACCTGTGGTAGTAATCGAAGACACGCTCACAGATGCGAACCAGCTGCATCATTTCATGCTTGATGTCTTCCCCGAAGGCGATGTCATCTTTCAATAGTACACTTGTCCGTGTCTCGGAGCCAGAACCGTGCTAAGTGGTTTCAGAAGCGTTATAGTGAACTCTCGTTGATGTCTCGGCGACCAAATTCGCCTGATGTAAATCCTATGGAACCCATCTGGGTCGTTATCGGACGCCATCACCGCGTACGCAGATTAGCGTCCCATTATTTAGCGCGAATACACGACCTGTGAGGAGACATCCAATGCCACATACCTCCACACACCTTCCAACAAACTGTCGGATAGCTGACAAGCACAATCAGTGACGGAAAGCAAGCTATTAAGCAGGTGGTCATAACTTTTTGGCTCACAAGTGTATAAAAGTTGCCTGTATATACCTCTAGTCTGATGTTAGTGATTTCCTGTGTGTATTTGCCTGTATCTACTCATCTCTGGTTGTCATTTCCATTTTCATGTGTAACTGAACCTAAGAGTTCGCTTAGAGCAATAGGAGCTGGCTGCTTTCATGGTTTGAAGGGCATCTACTCTGTATACTCTAACTATAACAGATAGGTGTGGCCATTTGTTCTGGTATTTGTTTTGGAGCATTTAGATATAGTGTGAGGTCACAAGCCTCGTCTACGTTTACACGTACTCAAATGATAAATCAGGTTATGTGCTATTCGGCAAACTCATGTAAACACGTGAAGAAGCGTTAAAGCAGGCCAAAAAGCCAACCCAGAGTCTCATCCCTATATTAAAATCACATCCACATCCTTCTCCTCACATCAGAGTCATTTTTTACTCTCTTCAACCACAGAGACCTAAAAAATCTCAGGTTGAGTCCCAGACGCCGCCATCAATGGTGGGCCCTTTTCCAGCCTAGTTATAATTATGATATTCAGTGTCGCTCTAAACACAGCACCCACTTGCAGCTTTTTTTCCTGCCTATTCCTGGGTATGGAAGTGGTGTTCGAAAAGAGTCACAAAGTGTGTTTCCACCTGGACACTGCTGTGGAAGAAGCTGTGGCCAACCTCTCACTAGACGCCAAGCTCATGGCCTTCAGAGAGATCCTCCACCTGGAATGCGTGCATGGCTGCCAGGCCGCAAACAGATGCGGCAGACGGTGGCTCAGGCCTACTGGCACCATCAGAGCGAGCTCTCAATGGCGAATGACATGTTTCAAGGAGAAAAAAGTCACACCCGGGTGGTTTTCCCTAAATCTCTCCTGCAGCGAGTTATGTCACTTCTCCACGTGGAGCACTTCTCCGCGTGCTTACTAAACGTCTGGCCCATCACCATGCCTATTAGAAACACTACTATTACTCAAATGTTGCCGGCCGAGGTGACCGAGCGGTTCTAGGCGCGTCAGTCTGGCACCGCGCGACCGCTACGGTCGCAGGTTCGAATCCTGCCTCGGGCATGGATGTGTGTGATGTCCTTAGGTTAGTTAGGTTTAAATAGTTCTAAGTTCTAGGGGACTGATGACCTTAGAAGTTAAGTCCCATAGTGCTCAGAGCCATTTGAACTCAAATGTTATCCTGTTTCAACAGCTCCAACAGCAAGCAGGCCGCCCCTCCACACCATTTCTTCCCTTGGCTAGACTCAGCCTTGGTCCAGTCTTCATTCAGATTTCGGGGGAGCTTTCTTAAGCCACCCTTTCTCATTGCAACAGATGCGGCCAGTGGGTCCCATATGCTTCCCACATGTCCGCCACATCAACTAGTCAGATTATTGACCCCTTATCTTGCATTTGTCCCATTAAAGGACTGTCTGACGTCGTTGCCACAGACAATATTCCCAGTTTACATCAGATTTCTGTGACAAAAATTGCATCGCCCTAATTAATACAGCCCAAATGGACTAGAAAAGTGGGTCACCAAAACTGGTTCCTGGCAGTAATATCCAAAATTCCTAGTCGGATTCATGGTCGAGTTGACGCTTCTGGACGGCACACTGTGCCACAAATGTGTCAACCAAGTACGACCTCGCCATGCTCTTTCTGCTGACACCGAGAAATTACTACTTTCGTTTGTTCCAGGGATGGAGCCAAAGTACGATTTTGTGTATCCTGCATGGCAACCGTTACCATCCCTATCACCTGCAATCCCGTGGAAACCAGTGTGAACATCGGTTGTCACGTGGATGCGATACAGCTCTATACTATCTTCCGGAAAGATTTGTTGTAAGACCTTTTCTTCTCCATTTCCAGTCAGCAATCCGTCGCTGTAGTTTGTCAATTTTATTGATGTTCACCCTCTGTAGCCCTTCAGCGTGTTCTTTCATAATTTAATTGTATTTTAGTCTGGGCCAAAAATGTTTTAATAATTTCCTGACACGTTTCGTCCAAACGTATTAACTGTCATTATGTTCAACGTGGCCTGATCACAAAGCGATTCAGTGTACCGTGTCATAGTTCTTAATAAAACATAGCAGTACACCGCAAGATATAGGGTGAACAGACATGAGGCATCCTTACCAGACTGAAAAGCAGGAGTAAAGTAGGAGAAAAAGTATTATATAAATCATGTTAACAAGTAAAAGTTACGACATAGCCTGAAACATATTGATTAAAAGTATCTCGTCAGAGCTGTCGGTATAAATCGCAAATGCAGACAGGCAGGACTGGACAAACAGTGTCCCATAAGAGAAAATTTTCGATAACACATAGGCCTTTAGATCGCTACTCAGTGAGAAATGGTTCGGTAACCCTAGAACAACAGGCTGTCATCTCTACTTCCAATGAAAGCCTCATTCTAACAGCATTTTTAATCCATACTCTGAGTTGTATAAGATCTGTGGAACAGTTACTGACAAGAATAACAGAGAGAATGGGGGAGATCAGTTTGAGTTCTGGAGAAATGTAGCAAATACACGGAACAATACTGACTCTACGACATATCTTAGAAGATAGGTCAAAGAAAGGAAAATCTATGTTCATAGCATTTGTAGATTTGCAGAAATCTTTTGACGATGTTGATTTGAGTAGGTGGCGCAGATAAGTCGAAGGATGTAAAAGGGAAGCAGTACACAAGAAGAGAGTGAGAAAGGATTGTAGCGTATCTCCGTTGTTAATCAAACCGTACTACGGGGAAAGCAGTAAGGAAACCAGGAAGATATCTGGAAAGGAGAATAAAGTTTAAGGTGAAGGAATAAAAAAAATTGTGGGTAATTCTATCAGAGACGGAATAGGACCTGGAAGACCAGTTGAATGGAGTGTGTAGCCTCTTGAAAACAGCCCATAAAATGAATATTAACAAAAGTAAAACAAGCGTAATAGAATGTTCTCGAATGAAATCAGTCTGCACTGAAAGAGTTAGATTAGGGAGTAAGACACTAAAAGGAGTAGATGAGATTTGGTATTTGAGCAGTCAAATGATAGCCGATGGCAGAAGTAGACAGAAAATAAAGTGCAGACTCTCAATGGCAAGAAGAGTGTTCCTCAACTGAGAGAAATTTGTTGTAATGGAACACAAATTTAACTGTTAAGAAGCATAATCTGAATATATTTATCTACAGAGTGAAAGCGGCTCGTGGAACATAAAGAGTTCAGACAATAAGAGGACAAACGATTTTTAAATGTGTTGTTACAGAAGAATGCTGAAGAGGAAGTACTGAATAGAAATCTGGAGAAAATAAATTTATGGTACAACTTACCTAAAAGAATGGATCGGTTAATACAACAAATCCTGAGACATCAAGGAAAGTCAGTTTACTAGTGGAGGGAGTATGATGAGAGTGGGGAAGGGAACTGGTAGAGGTACACCAAGAACTGACTATTGTAAGTAGGTTCAGTCGGTGTAGGTTGCGAAAGTTATAAAAGACGAAGAGGTTCTCACAGGACAGACTACCGTAAAGAGCCGAATCAAACCAGTCTAAGGACCGAATACCACATCATCAGCAGCAATATCAGCATCAACAACAACATATTAACAAATAATTTCATGGAGCCTACAGTAAAATATATGATTTACGAGCAAGCCGTCTATCTAAAAATAAACCAGATATACCACTAAAATGAATGAAGATGTGAGACATCTGAGCCTGTAGATAGAACTGCTCTGTTTCACAAATTAGCATTGTTTTGAACGGTTATGGAAACAATGATCAAATAACAAATCAATATTAAAAATACATTTCGAGAAAGATATCTAAGGATTCTGAGTTATGAGGAGAGAGCGCATCTCCGTAGCAGTGTAACAGAGATCCTGAAAACCTGTTCACTTATCGGAAGACACAAATGAAAATAAATGGTGAGAATGGACAATATTATAATTTAGAATTAATTATTTCGCTTTTACTGATGATCTTGCACTTAGGTCCTACAACATAATGTCAGCGATACAACAAATCAACAGTCTGAACATATTACAAACAAAGATCGATAACTACGACAAAAACCATTGTTCATGACTTTTCGAAAACAGAAACTGAATCAATTAACACATTCAATAAATTTAAAAACATAAATAGATTAACGTTACGAAATGTGTGTAACAAAGATTCCATTACTCTAGGAATTCATATATACAAAAGTCCTCCTCGTACTCTAATTATTTATACAACAAAATATCCTTGCGAGTAAAAATGAAGTTTTATGATGCACATATGAAACCACGATTTCTATTGACAACGAACGTCCAGAAAATGAAAAGTAGTATATTAAATTTCATTTAGTGTGCGCTGTGCGCTAAATAAATATAACAAATGATTCGAGAAACTTTGTCTCAGTAAAGTCCGTAAAGTGGATAACATAAAATATATGAAAGTTTACTGGCAATTAAATGATCAAATTCCATGCCATGCGTGGCCGTTACTTGCAAACGGAACTAGTTTTTATTTTTTCATGTTATCCCTGACGTACACTCATCATGATCCGCCCGGCGAATGTTACAGTTTGAGAAAGAATTCTGCGATGCTGTCTTTGAGACAGACCTAATAGTGAATCAATCTTCTTTTACAAAAGTTGGAGGCATGACTAAGCTCAGTGGACCACTAACAGAGCATTCGCAAGCTGGAACATTATATACGGATCTGACAAAGGACAACTATGGCGCTAGATTTGCATCGTGGGACTCAAACACTATGGTACGAATCACAATTAAAAATGAATAATGACGCCTCCATCACGGACGCGGAACTCACTTCCGCCTTACTATGTTAATTGAAAAGCGTGTCATCATTCTAACGTGCTTCAAAACTTGAAGAAGGGAATTCAAATAATTTAAAAGCCTACTCGATAGCGTCGAGACACTAGTAAGGAACTCCATAACACAGTTAGCTGGATAAAAGCACGTACCGACATTAAAGGCAATAAAATAGTTTTCACTCCTGCTACGAAAGCTATTTACGATGGCGAAGAAGGGCATAAATTAGTACCATCGGAAGATTTGATCCAAGGATAAAGTATGGAGCCAGAAAAGTGTGGGACACAGAAAGAAGGGACCCGCAGACGATAAGGGCAAGTCACTGTGCCCTGATATTACCAACCATACCTCGGTAGCGTGACTTTAAATACTGAACGACATTTGATAAAAATCTGTTCAAAAAACACCTTCCAAGGAACAACATCATGCCGTCACATGTGTACGTCTTCGGTGAAGAGTAAGATACAAAGCACCTTTTCTTTGGTTGCATATAAATTGTTAATAATGGACAAGAGCTGTATGAAACATGAATCCTTGTGCTGTCAGACTTTTTAATGTACGAGGGCTGTTCAAAAGTGAGGTGACTTTTCAAATTGCACGAGCAACGTACATTCGATTATCGATCTTTTTTTGTTATGTTGGTACATATGTCCCGACCATATGTTCACAGTTTCAAGTGTACAGCATACTTTGTTTTTGACAGATAGAAAGGTTAGACGTGTTTTAGTCTGCTCGGCGATTTTCAGTTATTATGAAAATGGAGCAATGAATTTGCATGAAATTTTAAGTGTAAATGGAATCAAGTGCTCTAAAACATTTTGAATTGTTGACAGTGGCATAGGCGACTTTGCTCTAAGTAAAAAAAAAAGTTTACAAGAGGTACAAGTTCTTCCTAGGTGCCCGCGAAGATGCCAACGACGAACGTCGCTCTTGACTCCCCTGCACTTCAACAATAGATGATAACGGCGAGGCCGTGAAGAAAATTGTTTGGAAAATCGTCAGATTACCGTAAGAGATGTTGCCCTATCGGTCGGCTCGTGTCATGCAATTTTTTCGGATGGTTAGGGTATGAGACGTGTGTCAGCGAAGTTTGTACCAAAACTTCTCAATTTTGATCATAAGAACCGTCGCATGAGCATCGCCCAGGAGCTCTTGAATGACGTGAATGATGATCCTGAGTTGCTCAAAAGGGCCATAACTGGTGACGAAGCATGGGTTTACGGTTATGACTTCGAAACAAAAGCCCAATCGTCCCAATGGAAGTATCCCGGATAGCCAAGGCCGAAAAAAGCACTCCAAGTTCGATCAAATGTCAAAGTTTTGCTCATTGTTTTTTTCAGTTGCTGTGGCGTAGTTCACCATGAATTTTTGCCTCACGGTCGTCCCGTCAATAAGAAGTATTACCTTGACGTTATGAGCCGTCTGCGAGAAGCAATACGCAAAAAAATTCAGGAATTGTGGAAAAACAATTGGTGGCTTTTGCATCACGACACTGCACCTGCTCAGTCATCGTTGCTTATGAGAGATTTTTTTGCCAAAAACTAGACGACAATTATGCCTCAGCCACCATGTTCACCGGATTTGCCCCCCTACGACTATCTCCTGTTTCCAAAACTGAAGAGGCCTATGAAATAAAAACTGCATCGGTGAAAGTACTCAAGGTTGTACCAAAAAGTGCTTATGAGAAGTGCTTCGAGGATTGGAAGAAGCGTTGGCACAAGTGTATTGTATCGGAGGGGGATTACTTTGAAGGGGACAGCGTGACTATTGATGCGGAAATAAATATGTTTTCATAAAAATATAAAGTCACCTTACTTTTTAAACACACCTCGTATGTGACATTATACACGCTAAATCACCCATTTTATTCAGGAGACCGAAACTAAGTTATCATCATAGGTGCACGTAATTTAGTTGCTTGGGCAATACTTTTAATTCTTGTATCAGCCGAGATATTGGAGTAAGCGTGTTATTACCAATGGAACGATATAATATTTAACGCCATTCGATACCTCTTGAAAATACGAGTACAGTGATATAATGCTCGTTATTGTTGAGGATGAAACATTTTGTAAAAATATCCAAAGAATGTGCTAAAATTGAAAGACGAGGCTGTCGGAATTGGCTGGTACGTTGTAAACACTGCCAAGTGTAGCTCTCATGTCAATCTCCACTGTTGTATACAGCAAAAAGATGCTGAGATACAACGCGTTGCCTTTTGGTCCTACTTTATATTGTACAGACACAGGGTCAGCTAACCATACGCCAAATTCTAGTCTATGGCCTTAGGAAAACTATTTTAAATGAGTGTGCCTACTGATGTTTACGAAACAACTTTTGTGGAAGTCTTGGTACAACGGTGGAGTCAGACCCACTTACACTGCAATAGCCAATTTCAGCCGCCTCGTTTTTTAACTTTTAGAACATTTTTCGGACATTTATTGGAAAAGTTTCGACGCTAATGTTGACTAGTCTTACATCACTGTGCTCGTGTTTTCAAGAACTTTCGAATGCCATTAAAAACAGTACGTCGTTCCATAAAAAAATACTGCTTCGATATTTCTGTTGGTACAATAGTTAAAAGTACTACCCAAACAAGAAAATAATGTGAACCTGTGCCTATTATTATTATTTGCCGACAAATTGTTTACGATATATTTAATTGTTCACAAAACAAAAGAGGTACAAGTTTTACTTGAGTCATCGTGTACAGCTACTTAAAATTTAAGCGAAAGTAACTGTGTAACAGACATTTATGAAATGATTTTAACGTTGTAATCTTATTTACTATAGTTTTCATCAGTTATTATGCTACTGAAATTATGTACTTATCTACTACGCATTGTCTTAGTTTATTTTTTTAAAGATCTAATACGTTTGTAGACGGCTGATTATGACCACCCAAAAACCTATGAAATAAAGTTTTCACTGAATGAAATTTTTATGCGTATGTCCTTCTTCATTGCACCGTACTTGTGCAAACAGTAGATAATTTGTGCGCGAGTGGATCGGATTTCGCAAAAAAAATGCGCGCTGTATCTGTAGCCGACGTGCGGGCACCGGCCGCAACTATGTTTCACTTTTATGACAGAGCCTATTACGGCTCAAGTTTGACGCGCAGTTCCTTTAATAAGGAAGTAAAGTATGTGTGCGCATATAACGCGATACGCGTCCCGAAAGACCTCATTACCGCTTCTCGCGATGCAAATTCTATTCCAGCGCCTGTGTTTGTGATGTACGGCTGTTTGAGAGAATATTGCCGCCGGCGACACTACATCATCCGCCTTATACCTCGACTTAAGCGTCGTCCTTGACTTCTCTCAATCTCGAGAAAAATAACAGCGTTCGTTCTTGTTTCACAGTGGCTGCATGCTGCTGGGCCCCCTATAATTTAACCCGCATAATAAGACCGCCGCCGCCGTATAATCGTGTTTAAAATGCATTCCCTCGTAAACTAGACACTATATCAACGCCGCCTTCACCAGTTGCACTTATTTAGGCATTTTCTAACCTCATCCCATATATATGGCGATAATCTGTAATGAAATTTAGTACAATTGTCTTGGTGCGCCCATTCTTTAAGGATTTTATGGCGTGGAAAAGAAGATATAGAGTTTATTTTGCGAAACACTTGAAAGTGAAGCGATATTTTAAAAAGGGAGCACGAGCTCAGGGAGGCAGAGAGAAACTTTGATCGGCTTCTGGTAATAAAGGAAATTTGGGTGGATTTCAAGAGATAGTCGGCAAGGGGTGTGGTGATTTACTCGCGCCCTCACTGAGCATCCCGCGCCATTGCGCCCGCCTCCGCTGACGTAGGCCTCGCTGCTCCGTGTGTTCGCCAGCGTGCAACATGAATCCTATTATATGTGCAAGCGGCTTCTATTGGCAACACCACACATACTTTGTCCGACTTACCTCGGCTGCAACCTGCTGAAACACAGACATTAGTTCTCATTCATTTGTGTACGAAAAGGAAAACGGTAATCAAGCAGAAGGTTGGTTTGATCACCACAGTGCTTTACCCTCCAGAGTTCAACAGCTATTTATTTATTTATTTTAGTTTAAATGCTTTCGGATAATGGCCCATACAACCAAATACAAAACTAAGAAAACATGAGAAATGATTAAATTTTAGTGACTTCGTAAACAGGAAATGAGCATCTGCAAAAACATTAAAGTAAGATTCATACACTGTGTTCCCCTGAATATGAAGACAGTGAAAATTGGGCCATTCAAAACTAAACATTTACCAGAAACTAATCAAATTAAATAAAGTAAAAACTTAAATTAACAGCAAAGCTAGTTTTGTAACTTTTCCATGAACTCCTCCACAAAACATTTAAACCAAAACTCAAATCAACTGAACACCATAACTTCCAAACACTCTCTGACAGCTTTTAACATCAGAATCAACTTTCTACTGCTCGCCCTTACTAACCCTCCCCCCCCCCCCCTCTCCCCACAGCGCTCTCTCTCTCTCTTTCAGACACACACACACACACACACACACACACACATATATATATATATATATATATATATATATATATATATAAGGTAAAGAAATGAAAAGATATTAGTTTTCAGCATATACTAGGTTGGCAACATATACATACACAAACCAAATAGGAAGACACATAAAGGAAACACACAGTAGTTTAAACCGCAGTTTCCGGTAAAATATGTACAGAGAGTGACAGGAACAACAGTGCTCAACAGCAGTTAGCGCAAAGAACATGAGAAATGTGAAGGAAAAGTTCGTAACGTAAAAATATGCTTATGTTCCGTAACTGAAGTTACAGAGCGACTTCCAGCATATGACCAGCTGTGAGGAAACGCAAATGCCAATCAAACTCGAATAACTCGAAGTAATCACATTTTACGTAAAAAATAAGACATTACTATCTTATAATCTACAAATATCGCATATCAAAGCAAAACTGTATCATCCTAGATTCCAATGAAGATTTATTAACGTAGAAGGTGAAACGTGTCCGGAACAAATAAAATACATTGCAGGAAGAAAATAGGAGATTTTTCTTTACAAAAAAGATGGCCACACAAACAAACTTGTTAACAGTAAAATTTCTTTTAAAAAATTCTATTGGCCATGCATATTCATTTATAACTTGATTTGTCAAAGAACTTAGAAATAACTGGATTAAGAACTAATCAACGATTTTAATAACATCATGTGCTTTTTCCCTTTGTTGTATCTTACACATTCAACTAAAGAAATACACGACGCCCTCTTCAACTGCAAACTAACAGTAATTCGAAGAGGGTGTTAACTTTAAAAGGTTTTTCATTTTATATATATATATATATATATATATATATATATATATATATATATATATATATATATATGTGTGTGTGTGTGTGTGTGTGTGATCTACTCTTAAATCATTGATGTTGACAGCCATGTTCTGCCTGAGACCAGAATTAAGATGTAGGCTCTTGGATAGGTTGGTACCATGTTCCTTTGAAGTTAACATCTACCTTATAGCCTCCCTTTGTCTTAGCTGCAAGCAGTCGTTATTAGTCACTTTGCTGAAAGG
The DNA here is from genome assembly GCF_023898315.1 of Schistocerca nitens. Taxonomy (NCBI): domain Eukaryota; kingdom Metazoa; phylum Arthropoda; class Insecta; order Orthoptera; family Acrididae; genus Schistocerca; species Schistocerca nitens. Next base: position 916,475,158 of record NC_064616.1, read on the forward strand.
ATATTAAAATGGGTGTGAGTTGTTACCTAGTCTTGGCAAGCTGGCTAGCAAGTTCGTTGTCCATTATGTCGAGGTGACCCCATATCCACTGGGAACAGATCGATTAGCGAAGATCTTTCCACCTTTCCACATAGTAAGAAGTTATCCCGTAAGGGATAACAGATCACTAATGAAATCGGTACATGACCGGACTATGTCGACTTGTAGCTCTGTTGCATATATTACTGCTTGTAAGAAAGCAATAAGTCAGCTTTTATTACGGACGTTTGTACAAGTACCGAGAAGAATCAACCGTTTCCAACAACGTCACGAATACAGCAGGATTGGGGGGGGGGGGGGAGGTCCACTGGGGGCTAACCGCACAAGCACCATGGTTCGGTGTGGGGAGGGAGGTGCAGTGGGTGGACTGCTGTGGCCTGTTGTGGGGTTGTGAACCACTGAAGGCTAAGGCGGGACGAAGTCTCTCCGTCGTTTCTAGATCCCCTGTTTAATACACACTACACACACTCTGTGGATATGCAGTTTTCTGCGATTATCCAAAACAATAGAAACACAAATAATAATTAACTAGGTAGACAAAGATAGAAATAGTAGTAGTTGCAATAGTGACGGTGGTAAAACTAGAATTATCCGGAATGACTCGTCCACTTTGCAACGTAGTTTGCCCCGGTTTGGAACTTTATGTGATATTAAAAGTATGTGCTTGTCCGGCACACATTACTAATCTGCCAGTAAGTTCCAGTATAAAAATAATTACAGTGATATTTTTCTTTATTTTAACCATTGTGTCGTTATTTTAGCTACAGTGAATGCAGAAATATAACTGTAGTCAGATAATATGATCCATTGTAGAATTACATATACGCATTTTTATGTAGAATAAACAAATAAGTAAATAATCTTTTCCAAAGCACCGATTATCTTCACAGTTTCCTACATTTCGTAATAACTAAGAATGGATATGCTGCGTAAGCTCATATTGGACAAGTGTAGGACAGAGGTTTGGCCGTGAGTTCTTTTGAGGTGAACTATCGCAGCGAGGGTTTGAGAAAAATTGCGTGAGAGTGGCTCGACAGGGGCTTAAGTCCGGGCACGAGAACAGTGTTCTAGACGCTGTTCCAACTCGTTAGGTACAGACCGAGATAGAGAGAGAAAACAAAGTAGCGGAAGGAGGTAATAAGTTACATGATTGCAGTTACTTATGCACATTCTTTAGTCTATTTTTGGAAGAGTCTAGATATGAAGCTTCTCTTATGTTGGGAAGCTGAGCTTTCCACAACAGACCTACGGAAGTGGTGTCACAAGAAGGAAATGAATGAAATGACCATCCGCTGTGTATGCGAGGGGGAATCGTACTCCAGATCGTAGAGGCCATCCCGGAAGCATCTAAACTCTCTTGTCGGCACCAACGACGTGGGCCACCTAACATCCGGCACCATTAACTGTATTCTGGGAGAATGGCTGAAGTGTTAAAGACACTGTCGATTGACAATGCGGATTGTTAGATCGCTCTGTAGCCTAGAACATCAGTGAAGTTTAACACTGTCAGTGAGGAGATGGCGGTGTTGATGTGTTTATTAAACGATTTTTTCTAAGTAAAAAAATCTTTTAATGCCTAAACCGCAATTTTCCTATCACAGTTAAAGTACAATAACTAGTTTCGGTTGCTATCTGCAACCATCTTCAGATCTGTAAGATATGGAGGAAACGTAGCGTAAGAAAATTATGTCCAGTCAAGTAGAATACAAAAACACTGCAAAAAAGCTAAGCAAAAATATAATAGAGAGCCAATTCCTAAAATAAAAGTGAACATTTGACAAATCAAACCGTTCAAAATGTGGAAACGTGGTGAATATACAGTGAAAAGCTTCATTAGCTACAGTCGTAGAATAACATGCATTCGTAGATACCAAGACAATAACAGCAAGTCCTTTAAAAACATCACCACGAGAAAGTCAGGTTGTAGACCTGTCGAAAGAGTTAGACCAGAAATCTTATACAGCTTATTTCTATGTCCAAATTAATTTCAAAGTTGAAAAGATAACAATGACATTAAAATTACAAGGCAGAGATCTGCATTACATCTATGGTTCAAATGGCTCTGAGCACTATGGGACTCAACTGCTGAGGTCATTAGTCCCCTAGAACTTAGAACTAGTTAAACCTAACTAACCTAAGGACATCACAAACATCCATGCCCGAGGCAGGATTCGAACCTGCGACCGTAGCGGTCTTGCGGTTCCAGACTGCAGCGCCTTTAACCGCACGGCCACTTCGGCCGGCTTTACATCTATGACTAGCAACGTGTTGTTTGTCGGAGGCAAATCCTACGTAATTGGTATAATTCAGGAATAAAATCCAAGAAGATTGTGCCTAAGTCCAACTAATTTTAAAACCATAAAAAGACAGGGCAATGAATTCCAAAACTACGAACTAGAGAAGCTGCCTTATATAGCTAACTGGCAACGTGCCGTATGTAAACTACAGATCATACGTGAGAGTCGGATGATAAAGACATCAAAGTACAGACTAGCGCTACTCTGTACTTCGATCTTTTTCTCATCTGACTCTTTAACTGAACATTTTTGTCATCAGTCTAAAATATTTCGAAAGAACTATCTTTTTTGTGCGTTTGAAGGAACAGCTACTAACCGCGGAATGAATATTTCATTGTGAATCTAATTGTGCGCTGTTTTAAACTGTGTGCCTGCTTAGACTCGACCACAGATCATATACACTCCGCTTCTAAGTGAAATATTCATCCTGGAAACAGTTCCCTAAGTTGTCAGTAGGCTATTTGTCTACCGTACCTTTCCTTCATGGTGTACGAGCACCGCAAGGTTTGTAGGAAAGCTTCTACGCTGTTTGGAAGGTGAGAAAGATCTTCCGGAAGAACTGAACCTGTGTGTCGTGCCTGATTATCTCAGTAGGCAAGAACATTTCGCGGGAAGTGCTGGGTTCTGGGTTCGAGTACAGATCCGGCAGATGGGTTTCTTTCGTTAGGATGTCTCAGTTACCGTTTTATTTAGTACCTAAGTGTAAAAAAGAGAGTCATATTACTCAGCATTCGTAGTTTCGAGAAGGAATTATCTCGTGACTAAGGGCATATCACTAGTGATATGGCACAATCTGCAAAATCGTCTTGATCAGCCGCTGCTAAATAAATGCCTCCTTTAGACTTTTTCATGCATGTGGTCTTCAGCGTTACTTGCTAATTTTTCTCCATCGCGGTTTCTAAAGCCACTCACCCTGCTAATCTTCGATAGCTGTGTCAGTATTTTCTTATGCACCTGAATTCAGTCCATCTTCCATCGGTTCGCGTGCTACATGTCCAGCGCACCTTCATTTCATTTTCATTGCGGCCATAATTAATTCTCCCTCTCCAGTATTCTGTTAATGATTTGTTTGTTTCTTATTTTGTCTCTCCAAGTTATTCTAACCAAGCCCTCCATTCTTCGCTGAGTTACATTCAGTACTTGAATGATTATCGCTTTAAAAGTACATGTCTCACAGGCTAATGTTAAAACTAATAATACATACTGACTGCAGACACATCGAAAGCATTGTATTGGAGACGACATTTAATTTGATCAGACCCACTGGCAATATATTTCTTTAAGTTCATTCATTATACAAAAAGCATCCCAGGTCATTTTACTCGTTCTTTCTTTAATTATGAGACCAAAAAACTCATCAAGAGCTTATATTAGTTCCTTGTTAATCTGTCCTATTTTGTTTTAAGTGTGTTGATTGTACTTTATTCTAGTCTTGTTGTAATTGATATTCAGGTATACTTTCAAACTTTCTCCCTTAAATTCTTATATAAATTGTCGACGTTCATTCACAGAAGCGTTAAGCAATACAATGTTGTCAGCGAAAGGAAAGTATTCCTTCTTACTTTTCCAAGTATTAGCATTTGAAAGACTACTTTATTGTTGCTGAAAATAGTTTCGATGATATGGAATTTCTCAGCTAAGTCCTATTTCAATACTGCATTTTCCACTATCCTCAGAATGCCCATCAGAAGCAATAACATTGATGTACATGGTCTTCACTATACAGAAACAGGTTGAATCAGTGCCTTGTTTCTCAAGGGACGTTAACGTATATTTTGGTGAAACTGGGTCAAAATATTTCTGAAAATGTGTCAATCCCAGAAAAAGTGTCAATTTGTACTCATTACTTGGTATTATAAATTCACTTCCGACTTGCAAGTTGTGCACTGTGCTACATTCACCTCTTAAACCACCTCTTTCCTTTGCTTGGTATTTACCTATACTAATAGAGATACTTTTAGTGAATATCTTGTACATTACGAAATGGTGGCTGATTTTTCTAATTTTAGTGAATATATTGTACATTACTGAGTGGTGGCTGATTTTTCTATAGTTCTTATGTCTTGCCTGGCTTCGTTCATGTGGATTCGAACAAATATAGCGTTTTTTCCAGTTTTGAAGAATCATCTTCATCCGGAGACATCCCGTAAATATTTCCATAGGACACCTTCTCTTTCAGGCGTATTTCCTTTCATCTTATTTCATATGGGGTTATACACTTCGTCTGACAACACTTCTGTGATGCGGATATTTTCGCTATTAACTATCTTTGTTTCTGATTCATCTCTCGAACTATACAAGCATTTCAAAAGCTTGGTATGCTTGTGAAACTATCTCTGTCTCACTCATTGTAGAATCCGACATCTCAAATGATAATGTCCGATGTCCACCCAATAAAAGTTTCTGTCTGGTTTCTTCATCCTCTTACTGTTTTGAGTAAGACGACATAGCCTTTCATTTTATAGCTTCAAAACTCGTTTCTCGCGCTGCAGTTTATTATTTCTTTACGTTACAGAAGTGTTTCACCTTTAACATTACAGGCGTCTTCGGCGGATTGCCAAAATGTGAGTTTCCTCTCATCTGGTCATAGTTTAATGGGTGCAACTTCAACTAATCTATTACTAGATAAGAAAAAATGCAGATTTTGGTATAAGACAAACAAGTAGCTAAAAGATTTATTGATGATGTCTATAACACAAAAGGCTAAACGCGTCTGGAACGTAAATCCATATACATTAAAAAAGAGGATGCACGTATGTAAATGTATGTATGTATGTATGTTCCACATCTCCTTCTAAGCCACTGGACCGATTTCAGCCAGACTTGATACAAATACGAGTGAAATATTTGAAATGCGCGTATAAGGGCAAAGCCACGGGTAAAAAGCTTATCCTAAATCCCTGGAACGATTTCAATGAAATTTGAAAGCTTATCCTAGACCCTTGCAACGATTTCAATCAAATATGGAAAACATATTACTTAAGACCTGGAAAGAAATACTGTGGGTATAAGGAACACCAGCCTTCTATCGTGGAGGAGATGGACATACAGTGAGGGGAAAACACGAGATGGAAGCAGATAAGGGGGAGGAAGAAATGGGCAGAGAATTGGAAGGGGTAATGGACAGAAAGAGGGGAGAGGCGAAGAAAGGAGAGATGAGATAGTCGAAGAGAGGAAAGAGGAGGAGACGAACAGAAGAGGGAGGATAGATAAACAGCGAGAGGGAGGAGGAGGAGATGGACAGGGAGAGGGGGGAGGAGGAGATGAGGAAAGAGAGGGGGAGGGGCAGATGGATTTAGAGGGAGACAGAGGAGATGGACAGAAGGGGAAGGGGCAGATGGGCAGAGGGGAGAGGAGCAGATGGACAGAGAGGGGGGAGGAAAAATGGTCAGAGAGAGAGAGGTACGGGGATATTCACAGAGACGGGGGGCGGGTGGGGGGGGCAACAGGAGACGTTCAGGAGGAGGGGGAAGGAAGAGACAGACTAATAGAAGATTGGAATAAATACACACCAGAGCACCACCAGGTACTCCGCTAGTAGATATTACATCACAGCAAACGAATTTGGCATAGTTTTCATTTTTTAAGATTGTGAACTTCTTGCTTAACGTAATCTGATACACCGCACTAATCTCAATACGAACCTAGTCACCTCCTGCCTGGACACAATCTTATTGACAAGCTGGATCCATGGCTTCATGGGACATAAACCACACTCACAAGCACCGAGTAGCTCGATACAACTGAAACTGGGTTTCATTGGACGTCGCTGCTCTATGGCCCAGTGACAATAACTCCGTGCCTATGCCAGTCGTTGAGCTCTGTGTCGAGATGTCGTCAAATGGACACTAGACAGTCGTCGGCTTTTGAAGCCTAGGTGGTGCGTTTGTCTTTACACGGAAGCAATGAGTACCACACGGTACACAAATAAATCGGCAGAGATCATCGATCACCCCATGTTGTTGTTGTGGTCTTCAGTCCTGAGACTGGTTTGATGCAGCTCTCCACGCTACTCTATCCTGTGCAAGCTTCTTCATCTCCCAGTACCTACTGCAGCCTACATCCTTCTGAAACTGCTTAGTGTATTCATCTCTTGGTCTCCCTCTATGATTTTTACCCTCCACGCTGCCCTCCAATACTAAATTGGTGATCCCTCGATGTCTCAGAACATGTCCTACCAACCGATCTCTTCTTCTAGTCAGGTTGTGCCACAAGCTCCTCTTCTCCCCAATTCTATTCAATACCTCCTCATTAGTTATGTGATCTACCCATTTAATCTTCAGCATTCTTCTGTAGCACCACATTTCGAAAGCTTCTATTCTCTTCTTGTCTAAACTATTTATGGTCCATGTTTCACTTCCATACATGGCTACACTCCATACAAATACTTTCAGAAACGACTTCCTGACATTTAAATCTATACTCGATGTTAACAAATTTTTCTTCTTCAGAAACGCTTTCCTTGCCATTGCCAGTCTACATTTTATATCCTCTCTACTTCGACCATCGTCAGTTATTTTGCTCCCCAAATAGCAAAACTCTTTTACTACTTTAAGTGTCTCATTTCCTAATCTAATTCCCTCAGCATCACCCGACCCTATTCGACTACATTCCATTATCCTCGTTTTGCTTTTGTTGATGTTCATTTTATATCCTCCTTTTAAGACACTGTCCATTCCGTTCAACTGCTCTTCCAAATCCTTTGCTGTCTCTGAGAGAATTACTATGTCATCGGTGAACCTTAAAGTTTTTATTTCTTCTCCATGGATTTTAATACCTACTCCGAACTTTTCTTTTGTTTCCTTTATTGCTTGCTCAATATACAGATTGAACAACATCGGGGACAGGCTACAACCCTGTCTCACTCCTTTCCCAACCACTGCTTCCCTTTCATACCGCTCGACTCTTCTAACTGCCATCTGCTTTCTGTACAAATTGTAAATAACTTTTCGCTCCCTATATTTTACCCCTGCCACTTTCAGAATTTGAAAGAGAGTATTCCAATCAACACTGTCAAAAGCTTTCTCTAAGTCTACAAATGCTAGAAACGTAGGTTTCCCTTTCCTTAATCGTTCTTCTAAGATAAGTCGTAGGGTTAGTATTGCCTCACGTGTTCCAACATTTCTACGGAATCCAAACTGATCTTCCCCGAGGTCGGATTCTATCAATTTTTCCATTCGTCTATAAAGAATTCGCGTTAGTATTTTGCAGCTGTGACTTATTAAACTGATAGTTCGGCAATTTTCACATCTGTCAACACCTGCTTTCTTTGGGATTGGAATTATTATATTCTTCTTGAAGTCTGAGGGTATTTCGCCTGTCTCATACATCTTGCTCACCAGATGGTAGAGTTTTGTCAGGACTGGCTCTCCCAAGGCTGTCAGTAGTTCTAATGGAATGTTGTCTACTCCGGAGGCTTTGTTTCGACTCAGGTCTTTCAGTGCTCTGTCAAACTCTTTACGCAGTATCATATCTCCCATTTCATCTTCATCTACATCCTCTTCCATTTCCATAATATTGTCCTCAAGTACATCGCCCTTGTATAGACCCTCTATATACTCCTTCCACCTTTCTGCTTTCCCTTCTGTGCTTAGAACTGGTTTTCCATCAAAGCTCTTGATATTCATGCAAGTGGTTCTCCTTTCTCCAAAGATCTCTTTAATTTTCCTGTAAGCAGTATCTATCTTACCCCTAGTGAGATAAGCCTCTACATCCTTACATTTGTCCTCTAGCCATCCCTGCTTAGCCATTTTTCACTTCCTGTCGATCTCATTTTTGAGACGTTTGTATTCCTTTCTGCCTGCTTCATTTACTGCATTTTTATATTTTCTCCTTTCATCAATTAAATTCAATATTTCTTCTGTTACCCAAGGGTTTCTACTAGCCCTCGTCTTTTTACCTATTTGATCTTCTGCTGCCTTCACTATTTCATCCCTCAAAGCTACCCATTCTTCTTCTACTGTATTTCTTTCCCCCATTCCTGTCAATTGTTCCCTTATGCTCTCCCTGAAACTCTGTACAACCTCTGGTTCTTTCAGTTTATCCAGGTCCCATCTCCTTAATTTCCCACCTTTTTGCAGTTTCTTCAGTTTTAGTCTACAGTTCATAACCAATAGATTGTGGTCAGAGTCCACATCTGCCCCTGGAAATGTCTTACAATTTAAAACCTGGTTCCTAAATCTCTGTCTTACCATTATATAATCTATCTGATACCTTTTAGTATCTCCAGGGTTCTTCCATGTATACAACCTTCTTTCATGATTCTTGAACCAAGTGTTAGCTATGATTAAGTTATGCTCTGCGCAAAATTCCACACGACGGCTTCCTCTTTCATTTCTTAGCCCCAGTCCATATTCACCTACTATGTTTCCTTCTCTCCCTTTTCCTACTGACGAATTCCAGTCACCCATGACTATTAAATTTTCGTCTCCCTTCACTACCTGAATAATTTCTTTTATCTCATCATACATTTCATCAATTTCTTCGTCATCTGCAGAGCTAGTTGGCATATAAACTTGTACTACTGTAGTAGGCGTAGGCTTTGTGTCTATCTTGGCCACAATAATGCGTTCACTATGCTGTTTGTAGTAGCTTACCCGTACTCCTATTTTTTTATTCATTATTAAACCTACACCAGCATTATCCCTATTTGCTTTTGTATTTATAACCCTGTATTCACCTGACCAAAAGTCTTGTTCCTCCTGCCACCGAACTTCACTAATTCCCACTATATCTAACTTTAACCTATCCATTTCCCTTTTTAAATTTTCTAACCTACCTGCCCGATTAAGGGATCTGACATTCGACGCTCCGATCCGTAGAACGCCAGTTTTCTTTCTCCTGATAACGACGTCCTCCTGAGTAGTCCCCGCTCGGAGATCCGAATGGGTGACTATTTTACCTCCGGAATATTTTACCCAAGAGGACGCCATCATCATTTAATCATACAGTAAAGCTGCATGCCCTCGGGAAAAATTACGGCTGTAGTTTCCCCTTGCTTTCAGCCGTTCGCAGCACCAGAACAGCAAGGCCATTTTGGTTAGTGTTACAAGGCCAGATCAGTCAGTCATCCAGACTGTTGCCCCTGCAACTACTGGAAAGGCTGCTGCCCCTCTTCAGGAACCACACGTTTGTCTGGCCTCTCAACAGATACCCCTCCGTTTTGGTTGCACCTACGGTACGGCTATCTGTATCGTTGAAGCACGCAAGCATCCCCACCAACGGCAAGGTCCATTGTTGATATAAATTATATAATGAAAAGTATCCGGAAACCCCCAAAAACATACGTTTTTCATATTAGGTGCATTGTGCTGCCACCTACGGTCAGGTACGCTATATCTGCGACATCAGTAGTCATCAAATATCGTGAGACAGCAGAATGGGTCGCTCCGCGGAACTCTCGGACTTCGAACGTGGTCAGGCAATTGGGCGTCACTTGTGTCACACGTCTGTACGCGAAATTTTCACACTCCTAAACATTCCTAGCTCCACTGTTTCCGATGTGATAGTGAAGTGGAAACGTGGAGGGACACGTTAGGCACAAAAGTGTACAGACCGACCTCGTCTGTTGACTGACAGAAATCGCCGACCGTTGAAGAAGGTCGTAAGTCGTAATAGGCAGACATATATCCAGACTATCACACAGGAACTCCAAACTGTATCAGGATCCACTGCAAGTACTATGACAGTTAGGCGGGATGTGAGAAAACTAAGATTTCATGGCCGAGCGGCTGCTCATAAATCACATATCACGTCGGCAAATGGAAAACGACGCCTCGCTTGGTGTAAGGAACGTGAACATTGGACGATTGGACAGTGGAAAAACGTTGTGTGGAGTGACGAATCACAGTACACAGTGTGGCGATCCGATGGCAGCGTGTGGGTATGGCGAATGCCCGGTGAACGTCATCTGCTAGCGTGTGTAGTGCCAACAGGAAAATTCTGAGGCGGTGGTGTTATGGTGTGGTCGTGTTTTTCATGAAGGAAGCTTGCACCCCTTGTTGTTTTGCACAGGCCTACATCGATGTTTTAAGCACCTTCTTGCTTCCCACTGTTGAAGAGCAATTCGGGGATAGCTACTGTTCATAATGCACGGCTTGTGGCGGAGTAGTTACATGACAATAACATCCCGGTAATGGACTGGCCTGCAAGAGTCCAGACCTGAATCCTATGGAACATCTTTGGGATTTTTTGGAACGCCGGCTTTGTGGCCGGCCTCACCGACCGACATAGATACGAGTACCTCTCCTCAGTGCAGCATTCCGTGAAGAATGGGCTGCCATTCCCCAAGAAATCTTCCAGCACCTGATTGAACGTATGCCTGCGAGAGTGGAAGCTGTCATCAAGGCTAAGGGTGGGCCAACACCATATTGAATTCCAGCACTACCGGTGGAGGGCGCTACGAACTTGTAAGTGATTTTCAGCCAAGTGGTCACATAGTGCATATCTACGCAGACGACGTGACCTCCGTTCGTGAAACACCAGTGCTCGGCGTCTGCGGTGGCTTACGCAAATGGAAACACGTTGGACACTGTTGATCTTGTAAGCATGAATTCTTATGTAATCTCGAATATAAAATAAAACTAATACCAACCACGATATGCCAAAATGGTCAGCTAGTAGACTAAATAGGATGTAGATAGGGGTGCCGTGATCAGTGCTACAATTGATAGCTGCGTAGGAAGGAACTTGCTTTTACGTAGGTTGGAACTTGAATAGTGGCAACACTGCTGTGGAGGCACTATACAATGAAATCTACTATTGTCGCTGACAGTACACGTTGTTGACATACCTACCTTACCTCCGTCCCACGTCACCGGCGTGGGCACAATCGAGGGAAACACAGTCACCTGTGAGCGAGCGGTCTAACATAACGGTGTCACTATGTTTTCGAAACAGGAACAATGGAGTTGGATCAAGATTGAATGTGCCAGAGGTCGTACAGCACGACAGTGTCATCAAGGTCTTCAAGACGCATGCGGGGAATCGGCATTGCCGTACAGAACAGTGGCACGTTGGGTAAAAGCCTTCAACGACGGTCGGCAAACTGTGGCAGACATGCATCGGGCAGGTCGTCCTAGCGTCTCTGAAGAAGAAGTGCGTGCTGTTGCCGTGTTAGTGGACAGTGATCGACGCCATACGATTCGTGAGCTCGCCCACGAAACCGGACTAGCGCATAGGACTGTGCTTCGCATCCTGAAGGAACACCTGGGCATGCGAAAAATTGCATCACGATGGGTTCCGCATGACTTGACGTAAATCCAGAAATGGATGCGTTACGACGCTGCTCAGACGCACTTGGAGCCTATGAGCGCGAAGGAGAGGCTTTCTTACTCCGTATCGTAACACTAGAGGACGCATGGGCCACATCGTACGAGCCAAAACTGAAACGCCAATCCAACGAATGGCGTCATTATCGTCGCGGCGAAAGTCGAAAGTGCGTCAGAGCCCCAGTATGGTGAAGGTTATGGTGGTTCTCGTGTACGACTGTGATGGTGTTATCCTAACGCATTACGTTCCTCCACGGCAGACCGTCAATGCACACTATTACTGTTCGTTTTTAGAGCATCACTTCCGACCACATTTGCGAAAGAAGCAGCGACACTTTCTCCGCAACCGACCCATCATTTTGCACGACGATGCGCGGGCGCATACAGCGCAAGCTGTTGCTGCTCTGTTCGGTCGATGGGACTGGGAAGTACTGTACCATCCACCTTACTCCCCGGAAATAAGTCCTTGTGACTTTGATTTGATTCCGAAGATGAAGAAACCACTTCGTGGCATTCACTTCAGAACTGTGTGTAAAATCTTATGGTCCCTAAGCCTACACCCTACTTAACCTAAATTATCCTAACGACAAACACACACATCCATGCCCGAGGTAGGATTCGAACCTCCGCCGGGACCAGCCGCACAGTCCATGACTGCAGCACATTTGAACATTTGAACTGTTCCAGAGATTCGACAGGCAGTAGACCGCTCCATTCTACATTTACATATACATACATACTCAGCAATCCACCATACGGTGCGTGGCGGAGCGTACCTCGTACCACAACTAGCATCTACTGTCGCCGTTCCATTCCCAAACAGAATGAGGGAAAATGACTGCATATGCCTCTGTACGAGCCCTAATCTCTCTTATCTTATCTTTGTGGTCTTTCCGCAAAATATAAGTTGGCGCCAGTAAAATTGTACTGCAGTCAGCCTCAAATGCTGGTTCTCTAAATTTCCTCAGTAGCGATTCACGAAAAGAACGCCTTTCCTCCAGAGACTCCCACCCGAGTCCCTGAAGCATTTCCGTAACACTCGCGTGATGATCAAACCTACCAGTAACAAATCTAGCAGCCCGCCTCTGAATTGCTTCTATGTCCTCCCTCAATCCGACCTGATAGGGATCCCAAACGCTCGAGCAGTACTCAAGAATAGGTCGTATTAGTGTTTTATAAGCGGTCTCCTTTATAGATGAACCACATCTTCCCAAAATTCTACCAATGAACCGAAGACAACTATCAGCCTTCCCTACAACTGCCATTACATGCTTGTCCCACTTCATATCGCTCTGCAATTTTACGCACCATCAACAGAACTGGCTCTGCTAACAGTAAACTACGCCTTCCAAATCGCTGGCAACGGTTGCTACACAACGCTGGTGACTACTTTGAAGGACAGTAACAGGTGCAAACATGCAACTCTTTTGTATCGGTTGTGAATAAATAGTTAACACTATTTAAGTTCTAACCCCCGTATAAGAGGAACGAGCGAGACGCAAATAAACTCGGCTCACATACTCAGGCAAGATTAGACTTAGCTTCCGACTGCAAAAACCAAAAGCTTCCTGTGGCTCTTAGGACAATATACAGGGTGTTACCAAACGATACCGACAGGCTTCTAAGGCATTCAGGGGGTGTCTTGAGGAACAAATTGCTGATATAATCCCGTGTCTGGAAACGCAATTCAACGAAGCTACACAGCTTCCGTATTACAGGCGCCGGTGTCTGCCGCTAAGCCACCCCTTCTGCAGCAAACTTGAACTTGTGCGCTGACGGATTGTAGGTGAAACGTCTCGCAATGTTGTTCGTTATTCAGTGATCGCGACTGATTGCCACGATCGCCAGTGGGAAGACGGTTTTGGACACGGGTTTCCATCCACAGTCTATTTTTCTCCTGTATACGGAAAAACATATTTTAGAGGGTTCTAGGAGAAATATAAACTGTGGATAAACACCTGTATCCGAAATGTCATCCACCTAGGCAACAGAGCATCGCATTCGTTGAAGACAAGACCTGTCTACCCAGAAGCTACCTCCATCCTCTCCACTGGCACTCGCGGCAGTCGCGAACTCTGAGAGACGATGCGCCTACGGTCCGTCAGCGTGCAAAGTCACATTTGCTGATGAAGGGGTGGCCTACCGTCAGGCGCTGGCGCCGTTAACTTCAACACTCTGTAGCGTCGCTGGATGACATTCCCGATAACAGGTACCTATCCTCAATTTGTTCCTCAAGACACCCTCTACAACTTCTTACTCGTGTTTAATTTCATAGTTAAACATTTATTACAGCTAACATGAGTAACACTTCCTTTTGTTTTTCGATTATTTGCTTACCATATAGTCATGTCTTGGAGAAGGATTTCATAGGGAACCAGCTTTACTGATTTTATTTTATATCGTCATCCAGTGTTACCATTTATTCATAATGTAATCACAGTTAGATGGCTGCCTGCTGCCTCCATTCAGGGATGTTGCACCAGGCCACATTGTCTAGGAAGTTTTAGAAAGTTATGTGTTCTGAGAGTCGTGGTCTGACAGTGTGGCGAGTAACATGTGCTGCTTCTGAGTGCGCTTGGGATAAAACAGTTTGGTTGAGATTCCGGCTAGATATTTCGTTTTATAATGTAAGTAATCTGTGCAGTAATTCGATTTATTTATCAAGGACATTAAGAGGCTAAATTTCGCGTGCGTAAATTTTATCGGATTTCAACTCCGTTTTCGGAAGGGCGACTTGTTTTCAGCATTCGTCCATTTTTGGATTTGTCCATTGTGCTCTACGATTTTTCTTGAGCAGAATTAATTATCACAAGCCAGGTTTTACGGCAAATGCTGGCGTTTCGTAGGAATTATTAAGATTTTCTTTGAATGGTGAACTTTTGTATTGACTCTTTTCACAGTTGTGGGGATTTTTTTTTAGTTTTAATGCGTTCACAAGTGTCTAGAGAGTTTTTTTAAGAAATCATCCCTCGTAAGGAATCATAATATTAAGACGATTTTTGTTATGTTAAATGAATGCAGAAAATCGAGGAGAGCACTGCTCGTGTTAATAAATGTCCTTTTTCATGGAGTATAAGTTGCCAGTGTTTTCCCCAGCGTGCATTCCATCACTCATTTCCACCTCCTGTGATTAGTGAGAATAGCTGCCCTGATTGAAAAATGTTTGTTTTATTTACTTATTAATGAAACTCTTTTCCAAATCAGTCGTGCCGAAATCGTTTAGCCAGTTTCCTTTGCGCATTATCGATAGGGCCTAAATCACTGGGCCAAATCTCATTACATTCCTATGTCAACTTCAGTCGACATTGGACTCAGTGAAACTTACCAGTTGACAGGGAATGTCTGTTCTCTATAAAAAGCACAGTAGCTTCAAAAAGTCCATTAGATATGGTGAGAGATGTGTCCCATATTTTCTGTAGTACTAAATCTCAGAATCAAACGGAATCATGCGATCAATAGCATCAATGCGTATGGTTAAATCTAATTGAAAGAACAGCTGGCATCTTTCAATATAAACAATCAAATATTCGCATTAAAAACATCCATAATATTGCTCATTACGTATAATGAAACACATATAGGTAATTAGGGGCCTTAGTACTTCATATCCGTATAGGTTTGCAAAATAAAAATCGCCCGGTAAAATAAGCTACATTGTAGGAATCACCAAAACATAAATTACTGTTTGAATAATAAGAATTTCGAAAACTTCTCCTGAGAAATAATTTTGACATTTATTAGATAACTATTGTCTGTAAGCAAATTACAACATGGAAAAAATTCACTCAGAACCGATTCCAGAGCAAGTGAGGTTGCTTCATTTTGCTATGTTTTAACGTTCCGCTGAAAATGAAGCAATCTGAAAACGATCAAACAAACAAATTTAAAACCAAAGAATGAGTGGAAAAAACGGCATTGAGGTTTTATTTTATATACAAAAAAAGCTAGAGCGAGAGCGATAACATGGAGGAAATAAAGTCCGGTAGAAGTTTTTATATAGTAAAAAGTACAGGCCGTGCATTTAAAGGTGTTTAAACAAAATTCTGGTCTGCCTTTCTTCTATCAGCTTCCTACGATTGTCGTGAAGAGGACACAGCTGACACGCTTCCGCATCTACTACTACAGGAGGAATCAGAATTATAAGACTTACGATAGAGGAGCGGTCAATTAATGAATCGTCATTAATTGGGGACTGTAATCCCGTTCATCTGTTTCAATGCCTCTTCTTGCCCCAGTAAACAGCACATTCTCGGGCATTACGTAATCGACCATTTGGTGCACTAAACACTATGCATTTTGGAGGAGAAGAGCCTCTCAATACGCAAACAGCCTTCCTAATTAACACAATGTAATTAAATCAATTAGAGTTGGTGGGCAAGCCGGCCGGATTTGTTGGGACGGTGTCGTCGCACTTGTAGGGAGCTTTGGCCGGGATTCGGCGCGCGCAGGCCACTGCAGCTAATTAAATGCTACTCGCCTACAGACAACTGAACCGGCCTCATTCTCCCAAATGAGAACTCCTTATCCCGCGGGATTACGCTAGGTAACGTGTTGTGCAACGTCTTCGGCTCAACGGGATAATAAGCCGGAGCCCTTCAGCCACTTAGCTCACACTGTTGTGAGCCAACGAAATGGCCCGCCGTTTCCCAGTTTTGCTGCAGATACTGATTCTCGATATTCCAACTGAGAGTATATTCTACAAATGAATACATTATAATGGCTGAGAATTAACCTAAAAGTGCGTGCCACATCTATTTCTGTATCTAAGCCGACGTCCGTGCGTGTTACAGGAGAAAGCCTTCAATCGATCGTCTCGCTAGATCGCATTTTTTACTGCATTTTAAGTAAGATGATCAGCGTCTGGTGCAAAAATTCGAAACGAACGAGGGAGTGATAAAAAGTAACTCCTCCGAATTCTTTATTTTGTTCTCAGTATCGGTTGATGTACTGGATGTAATGCATGTTACTTGGTCGACTTTGCCGCTTCGCTGACGCAAGTTGCAACGTTCTGTCGCTAGATGGCTACGAATTGTAGCGTGTAACGAAGCGACGTGTAGCGTAACTATGTCGGAGAGTGAGAGACCCTCAGAAAACTGAATGCACGAATTGGAAAAGTTGGTCCACACACGGAGCACCCTCTCCTTCAGCATGACAACGCCGGACCACACAGACGAGCGCTGCGACGTCTGCAACAATCAGACGCTTTGGGTTCGCTAACATCGATCGTACTCCATACAGTCCCAACTTACCCCTATACGATTTTCATCTTTTTCCAAAACTTTAAGAACACCTCCGAGGACTTTCCTTTGATAGTGATGAAGTGGTGCGAGCAGAGGTGAGGTTGTACCTCTGACAGACAAGTGTAACATTCTATAGTGGCGGTATCAACAAACTTGTCTCTCGTTGGGAGAAATGTGTTCGTCGCCAGGATGACTATGTTGAGAAGTAAATATGTAAACACGAAGGATAAAGACGTAGAATGTTAGTAAAATTTGTTTCCTTTTAAAAGCTTTAAGAGTTTTTACATAAAAATTCGGAGGCATTACTTTTCAGCACGTTGTCGTAGATAACTGCTACGTACTGCGCTTATAGAGAGTAAAAGGTTCGTTAGCGTTCGGCTGAGTGGTCGGCGAAAACTCAGTGGAATCAGTCTCATTCTTCAAGCATTCAATACTGTGGCTTGATTTAAGTTAGAAAGACAACATAAACCTGACCGTGGTTAAGCCAGATACCATACTCAAATTTATTATAAAAATCCTGAGGACATATAACTGACGCACACTAGAGATAGCTTAAAAGATTCTCGTTTGATCAATTTTTGTGTACTTTCCGTTAGTGTGGGATCTTTGCCAAGATGGACGAAGAAAGAGGTAGAAAAGATTCAATAAAGAGCGGTACGTCCATTAATGCACTCCTCGATCTGGCCCAGTACTAGTACTAAAAGAAGGAAAGTCCTAGCTAAGAAATTTTGTTCTCTATTGTCACTTTTTGTACACGCATTTCGCTATCCTGTCCCAGCGTACAGTTCCACAAAGACTAATCGTTGTCATGATCTCTCTCTAGTAGCCACGTCAAGGTTTTCACTCAGACCTGACACTGTAAGAACCGCTATTCTCATCGGTGCAAGTCTCTAGAGGAACGGAGGGTTCCAAATGATTGGAAAAGGGCACAGGTAGTCCCAGTCTTCAAGAAGGGTCGTCGAGCAGATGCGCAAAACTATAGACCTATATCTCTGACGTCGATCTGTTGTAGAATTTTGGAACATGTTTTTTGCTCGAGTATCATGTCGTTTTTGGAAACCCGGAATCTACTATGTAGGAATCAACATGGATTCCGGAAACAGCGATCGTGTGAGACCCAACTCGCTTTATTTGTTCATGAGACCCAGAAAATATTAGATACAGGCTCCCAGGTAGATGCTATTTTTCTTGACTTCCGGAAGGCGTTCGATACAGTTCCGCACTGTCGCCTGATGAACAAAGTAAGAGCCTACGGAATATCAGACCAGCTGTGTGGCTGGATTGAAGAGTTTTTAGCAAACAGAACACAGCATGTTGTTATCAACTGAGAGACGTCTACAGACGTTAAAGTAACCTCTGGCGTGCCACAGGGGAGTGTTATGCAACCATTGCTTTTCACAATATATATAAATGACCTAGTAGATACTGTCGGAAGTTCCATGCGGCTTTTCGCGGATGATGCTGTAGTATACAGAGAAGTTGCAGCATTAGAAAATTGTAGGGAAATGCAGGAAGATCTGCAGCGGATAGGCACTTGGTGCAGGGAGTGGCAACTGTCCCTTAACATAGACAAATGTAATGTATTGCGAATATATAGAAAGAAGGATCCTTTATTGTATGATTATATGATAGCGGAACAAACACTGGTAGCAGTTACTTCTGTAAAATATCTGGGAGTATGCGTGCGGAAGTACCAGGTTGAGATTCATTGGGAGAGTGCTTAGAAAATGTAGTCCATCAACAAAGGAGGTGGCTTACAAAACACTCGTTCGACCTATGCTTGAGTATTGCTCATCAGTGTGGGATCCGTACCAGATCGGGTTGACGGAGGAGATAGAGAAGATCCAAAGAAGAGCGGCGCGTTTCGTCACAGGGTTATTTGGTAACCGTGATAGCGTTACGGAGATGTTTAATAAACTCAAGTGGCAGACTCTGCAAGAGAGGCGCTCTGCATCGCGGTGTAGCTTGCTCGCCAGGTTTCGAGAGGGTGCGTTTCTGGATGAGGTATCGAATATATTGCTTCCTCCTACTTATACCTCCCGAGGAGATCACGAATGTAAAATTAGAGAGATTAGAGCGCGCACGGAGGCTTTCAGACAGTCGTTCTTCCCGTGAACCATACGCGACTGGAACAGGAAAAGGAGGTAATGACAGTGGCACGTAAAGTGCCCTCCGACACACACCGTTGGGTGGCTTGCGGAGTATAAATGTAGATGTAGATGTAGGTTCTACATCTACATCTACATGATTACTCTGCAATTCACATTTAAGTGCTTGGCAGAGGGTTCATCGAACCACAATCATACTATCTCTCTACCATTCCACTCCCGAATAGCGCGCGGGAAAAACGAACACCTAAACCTTTCTGTTCGAGCTCTGATTTCTCTTATTTTATTTTGATGATCATTCCTACCTATGTAGGTTGGGCTCAACAAAATATTTTTGCATTCGGAAGAGAAAGTTGGTGACTAAAATTTCGTAAATAGATCTCGCCGCGACGAATAACGTCTTTGCTTTAATGACTTCCATCCCAACTCGCGTATCATATCTGCCACACTCTCTCCCCTATTACGTGATAATACAAAACGAGCTGCCCCTTTTTGGACCCTTTCGATATCCTCCGTCAATCCCACCTGGTAAGGATCCCACACCGCGCAGCAATATTCTAACAGAGGACGAACGAGTGTAGTGTAAGCTGTCTCTTTAGTGGACTTGTTGCATCTTCTAAGTGTCCTGCCAATGAAACCTTTGGCTCGCCTTCCCCACAATGTTATCTATGTGGTCTTTCCAACTGAAGTTGTTCCTTAATGAATGGTCCGTAAAGATACTCGGTATTTAAAGGTTTAGAAGACTCGCTCAATCATCACTTTTGGACTCTGAAAGTTCACGGATACGATTGTACAGCATGCCATGCGAAATTTTTGACCTCTAGAAGAGAGGTTTACTACTCGCAGAAAATATCTGAGATTTCTGTATAAGTCATCTACGTTTGATCTCAAACCTTTGCTGATAAATCATAAACGCCAAAAATTCACTGTTAGTCAGGCTTAATAAACTTGCATAGAACTTCGGTCTACATCGCTTTTCGCAATAAGGCTCTTCTCAGTTTACGCGTTAAATCCCTGTCCCAGTACCAAAGCACGAGAAATATCTCGTCTCTGAACCGAAAACCATTAGAGGCAATTAGATTCCTATAAGGGACAGTCGAATAAAACGAGACAAATGGAAAAAGTAAGTAAGTCGTTTATTATTTCAAAAGTAATCACCAGAACTATTAATAAATATATCCCTCTGTGAGACAGTACGGTCACTGCCTCCACATAAAAATGTCTGCAGTTGTCCTACGGGAGCATGATTGTATCCAGGGGTGCAGGGGAGACGGTCAGGTTGGTATCCCACCGCTGTCTGAGGCGTCTCCAGACACGTCTTCGGCCTGGAATCTCATTGACTGGAGTAGAATTGTCTGCAGTGATGAGTCCCGCTCCGACGCCCGGTTTTGTTTCCCTTCATGGCAAGCCACAGTGGTCTTACATTTCTGAAAGGTAACGCTCGCCCGCACTCGGTGAGAGTTTCTACTGCTTGTTTTCGCTCTTGCCAAAACCTACCTTCGCCACCGGGGTCGCCAGATCTCTCCTCCAACCACCTCGGGAGTTAGATGATCTAAAGCACCAGTTGAACAGAATCTGGCACGATATTCCTCAGGATGACATCCAACAACTGATAAACCAATGCAAAGACAAACAACTGCTTGCATAAAGGCTAGAGGTGGACCAACGCATTATTGACTTGATCACTTTGTGAAGATCTTTCTCTCGAATAAATCATCCAATTGTGAAGTTCTAATCACTTGTTTGCCTGTACATGCGTAGCACACTTACCGATTCCGTCCCATTCGGATAATTTCTTCTCGGTATGTTTTTATTTTGTCTTAGAGTGTACTTTGAGTCCTACAACCATTAGCCTCAGACAATTCCTCGTTCAGACGTCGCTTTAGATAAGATTACGCAATAAAGCACTCCCAAAAAGAAAATGAAAACAAATTGATCGCACCTTTAATCGTTTCAAGGAGGGAAGTAAGTTTCATTTTTCTACAATTCTGAAAACTGGCTCCTGTACAATTCGTATTTTCCCTCCTGTAAATGACTCACCTCAAGGCTGTACAATCAGATTCCCATGCTCACGCAATTTCGATAATTTCTGCTTTACATGCATGTCACGTTCATTAACCGATTCATTGAAACAGCATAACACATAAAAATAATAACATGAAACACAATAATAATATTATTAATTGTTTAAAGCTGAGAACAATGTGCAGTTTATGCTATTAGCAAAATATTGTTTCAGTAACTTTTCGTTGTATACTGACTTTTTGTCGTTCTCGAATGCATGAACAAAAACATGTTAAAGTGTCTGATTGTAGTGGCAGTTATGAATTTTAGTGTTATGTTAATTTTTAACAAATGGCTGGATCTGAGCACTATGGGACTTAACATCTGTGGTCATCAGTCCCCTAGAACTTAGAACTACTTAAACCTAACTAACTAAGGACATCACACACATTCATGCCCGAGGCAGGATTCGAACCTGCGACCGTAGCGGTCACGCGGTTCCAGACTGAAGCGCCTAGAACCGCATGGTCACACCGGCCGGAAATTTTTAACATTTCGGAAACTACTTAAAATATGAACTTCGGACAACAGTTAACTACAGTTACTCTGGAAAGCTCTACAAAAATTCAAGTTAATTGGTGTATGGCAACGGTTTGTATTATTTCCCGGGTAAGTGTGTAAAGTAAACGATCTTCTGCAGAGAGTATGCGTGAGCGTAGGCCAGTAGAGAACGACGGATGCCACACAGCAGCCGGCAACAGCCACTGAGACAAATCTGACCGCTTTCTAAGTGTCGTTGCTTATCAACACGCCACAGCGTGTTATCCACATGGCAGTCAGATGTGCTGATCACTTAGCTGTGGAGGTAGACGCACAATTCATTACGGCTTGGTTTATTCAACATGAGAGTATGACGGAAACGCTCAGCAGACTGCAGTGGGAGATGTTACAAGAATCGAATTGAACATCAAAGAGAACTTTACAAAACTCCTAGAGCGCTCGCTCCTAAATGAGTCCTCTAACAGTTATCACACGTAACGAACGAAATAATAGAATTAGAGAAATCTGGGCCCATATGGAGAGGTACCGCTAGTCGTTCTTCTCCAAACCCTCTGGGGAACGCTTAGAAACGGAGGAACGATACTACACTACTGGCCATTAAAATTGCTACAGCACGAAGATGACGTGCTACAAACGCGAAATTTAACCGACAGGAAGAAGATGCTGTGATATGCAAATGATTAGCTTTTCAGAGCATTCACACAAGGTTGGCGCCGGTGGCGACACCTACAACGTGCTGACATGAGGAACGTTTTCAACCGATTTCTCATACACATACAGCAGTTGACGGCGTTGCCTGGTGAAACGTTGTTGTGATGCCTCGTGTAATGAGGAGAAATGCTTACCATCACGTTTCCGACTTTGATAAAGGTCGGATTGGAGCCTATCGCGATTGCGGTTTATCGTATCGCGACAATGCTGCTCGCGTTGGTCGAGATTCAATGACTGTTAGCAGAATATGGAATCGGTGGGTTCAGGAGGGTAATACGGAACGCCGAGCTGGATCCCGACGGCCTCGTATCACTAACAGTCGAGATGACAGGTATCTTATCCGCATGGCTGCAACGGATCGTGCAGCCACGTCTCGATGCCTGAGTCGACAGATGGGGACGTTTGCAAGACAACAACCATCTGCACGAACAGTTCGACGACGTTTGCAGCAGCATGGACTATCAACTCGGAGACCATGGCTGCGGTTACCCTTGACGCCGCATCACAGACAGGAGCGCCTGCGATGGTGTACTCAACGACGACCCTGGGTGCACGAATGGCAAAAGTCATTTTTTCGGATGAATCTAGGTTCTGTTTACAGCATCATGATGGTCGCATCCGTGTTTGGCGACATCGCGGTGAACGCACATTGGAAGCGTGTATTCGTCATCGCCATACTGGCGTATCACTCGGCGTGATGGTATGGGGTGCCATTGGTTACACGTCTAGGTCACCTTCTTGTTCGCATCGACGGCACTTTGAACAGTGGACGTTACATTTCAGATGTGTTACGACCCGTGGCTCTACCCTTCATTCGATCCCTGCGAAACCCTACATTTCAGCAGCATAATGCACGACCGCATGTTGCAGGTCCTGTACGGGCCTTTCTGGATACAGAAAATGTTCGACTGTTGCCCTGGCCAGCACATTCTCCAGATCTCTCACCAATTGAAAACGTCTGGTCAATGGTGGCCGAACAACTGGCTCGTCACAATACGCCAGTCACTGCTCTTCATGAACTGTGGTATCGTGTTGAAGCTGCATGGGCAGCTGTACCTGTACACGCCACCCAAGCTCTGTTTGACTCAATGCCCAGGCGTATCAAGGCCGTTATTACGGCCAGAGGTGTTTGTTCTGGGTACTGATTTCTCAGGATCTATGCGCGCAAATTGCGTGAAAATGTAATCACATGTTAGTTCTAGTATAGTACATGTGGCCAATGAATACCCGTTTATCATCTGCATTTCTTCTTGGTGTAGCAATTTTAATGCCCAGTAGTGTAGTACGCTATGTACTCTCCACCACACACCGCTCGTGGCTTGCGGTGTAGAGATGCAGACGCAGATGATGGCAGAGACGTGACTCGAGGAAAAGCCGGCTTGCTGTGCTGGGTGCTCGTGGCTGAGCACGGGACGCAGGGTTTTTCCCGTGATTGCAGGGCGCGCACTTGGTTGAAATGGCGGCTAAAGTGGTTGGTACGAAGGATGACTATTGTGTTTTCAACGAAACCTACGATACAGACAAACTTGCCACTGAAAATACATCTTCACCAGAGAAATCGTGACGATGGGACGAGCTCATTGCAGCTTCCTGCACGATTCTAGAATGCACATTTTAAAAAGTTGCAGTTGTTTTAATTACGACAGATTATAAAATTAATAATAACTGAACCACTGGATCGATCTGATAATAAACACACCAACAAAAGTTTTGCGCTACCCTTTATTTCGAAATTCAATGCACGGAAAACAAAAACTGGCTCTGAGGCATGCGTATATATTCATTTTCAATTGTGTAACGATAAAATCGTCTGTTTCTCATATGTGGTTTTTCACAGCACTCCTGAGCAACGCCAATACGTGTGGAGCGTTCCCCTCCTCGAATGCAGGCTAAAATCCGTCGTGCCGTACCCTCGATGAGATCACCAGGACATCGCTGGTCCAAATTGTCTCACTCTTCCGTAGGTGTTCTACGTAAGTCGCGCAGAGTACTTGGTCGTTGTTGACGTCCAAAAACAGCTCGTTTTAATCGATTCCACACATGTTCGATTGCGTTCACGTTCGGGGAGCAGGCAGGCCACTCCATCGTAGCAAAGCGAAGCTACGTGTTCACGAGAACAGCACGGTGAGCGTACGAGTTATCATCCTTAAGATGAAATTCTTACCAAAATGTTGGCAATACGACCCCACTATTGGTTGAAGAATCTCGTCCCCGTAGCGTAGAACAATGAGATTGTTCTCAATAACCAAGATAGGAGTACGTCGCCCCACGTAATACCACCCAAAAATATCACTCCACCACCGCCCTATTGCACAGGTGACACTAAAGTACTGGAAGCGTTCGATGGAACCGGGTTGTGTCCAAACACTTTGACTGCGAGTATCAGGATACAAATAGATCCGAGTTTCAACCATAAACAACACTCGACGTCAATCCTGGGCTGTCCACTCTGTATGTTTTTTTGCCTGTCACTAACGAAGTCCACGGTGCTGAGGCATGCGTATATAATGACGTGGTGCTCGCCACGGTCGTCGTCGTGAATGGAGATTCGCATCATGCAATCGTCTCCTAAAAGTTGTATGCGATACATGACGTTCAGTAGCCACTTCAGCTTTGAAGCACTCAGCCCACGGCTCAAAATGGCTCTGAGCACTATGGGACTTAACATCTGAGGTCATCAGCACCATAGAACTTAGAACTACTTAAACCTAACTAACCTAAGGACAACACCCGCATCCATGTCCGCGGCAGGATTCGAACCTGCGACCGTAGTGGTCGCGCGGTTCCAGACTGAAGTGCCTAGAACCGCTCGGCCACATCGGCCGGCAGCCCACGGTTCCTTTGACTCAAAAGTCATAGATATTGATCATCCGGTGAACTTGTCGATCGTGAACGCCTTGTCCTCAACACATCCTGTCAATTGGAACCGATTCCATGCCCGCACCACATCTACCTGACTCCGGTGCACAAGTCAAACAGCTTTCCCGATTGACAAGACTTCTCCACGTAACGTGATGATGCCGACCCGATCACTGGCGACGACTGTCCTTCATGGCACGTTGGAAATTCATTCTGCTGTTCCATACACTGCTGTAATGCGTCCCTACCAGTGCTTTACTTTCAAACGAAATGCTGCAATCAATTCCAATGCTGCGTTCTACGAGTGTGTACCGATGAAGGTAATGTTTACAAACAAATTGACGGGTGATATTCCGATCGTGTAGGAGCAGTCATAATAGCAGCTCATCTGTACGACGTATCGGGGTGATGCAGAACTTTTGTTGATGTGTGTATAAAAAGTAGAATGGAAGCTGAACACTCTAAGCCACTTTTTAAACCACGCATGTTTATAAAGAATTACAGACTCGTTTTTTAAAAGTTGACGCAAATGAGCCAATAATATAAATACTCCCCAGTTCCACGCGGCATCAGTTTCCTAGGTGCTTACTTAATCTTCCTAGTGCCTGAGTACCCACAATTTTCTATTTGATATGCTTTGACTAAATGTTATGCAAATGGCCAGTAACAAAAATGTATAATACCGTCAAGTAGCCGAGGACTATAATGAATAAAATATGACAAATAAAACCTGTTCGAACTAAAGAGCAGCTGTGATCTGTGTGCTTTAGTCGAGGGGGCTGTTTGACCGACTGAACACCTGAGTTACACGCTTTTTTACTGTTCGCTGGACTTGGAATAATTTTTGTGAATACGAGTTTAACTTTTCATTGGACTTTCAATAATTTTGTGAGCGGGAGTTATGCACTCTAACTAATCACTGCACTTCGATTATTTGCCTGTGTTTCGGTGAATGATGTTGCGCGACTTTATAAACTTTAATTTTGTTTACAAGATTCGAAGCTGCTGTGAATTATAATTAATTGCTGCAATTGAGATTTACATTCCTGTGTAATGAACTTGCTACATGTTTTCGCAGTGGATTAGGAATGTAATGCACGTCGCGATCAACTGTAGGAAAATGTTCGGTTTGCTATTGATTTTGGTGAATTAATATGCAATTAAATGAACTTCGCTCGCATTGCATACTTAAATTAATGTTTAACTGTTTCTCATTTGTATCCGAAAATGAGTGTATAGGAGGCTACCACGTACTTACGAGTCAATAAACGTTTATTTGATTTCATCAATATCATTAATCCTACAGGATTTAGGCAGTCACTTCACTTGTCTATATATTATTCGCTAACGTTTCTATTTACTTACAAGGGAACCTCCCCATCGCACCCCCCTCAGATTTAGTTATAAATTGACACAGTGGATAGGCCTTGAAAAACTGAACACAGATCAATCGAGAAAACAGGAAGAAGTTGTGTGGAACTATTAAAAAATAAGCAAAATATACAAACTGAGTAGTCCACGTACAAGATGGGCAACATCAAGGAGAACGAAAGCTGAGGAGCGCCGTGGTCCCGTGGTTAGAGTGAACAACTGCGGAACGAGAGGTTCTTGGTTCAAGTCCTTTCTTTAATTTCGCAAAGTTACGATCTGACCCTTCATTCATTGACGTCTCTGTTCACTGTAATAAGTTTAGTGTCTGTGTTTTGCGACCGCACCGCAAAACCGTGCGATTAGTAGACGAAAGGACGTGCCTCTCCAATAGGAACCGAAAACATTTGATCGCAAGTTCATAGGTCAACCGATTCCTCCACAGGAAAACACGTCTGATATATTCTATACGACACTGGTGACGGTATGTGCGTTACATGACAGGAATATGTTGTCGACCCACCCAACTTGCACACTTGGCGAATGGGTAAACAGATTCTTCTACCTTGCTCGATTTAGGTTTTCTTGTGGATGTGATAATCACTCCCAAAAAAGTGATGAAAACATAAGAGTTTGTCACATAAACTGCAACAAATGAATGCAACAGTTTCACAGTCGCACGGTTTTCCCTGTGCTCTGTCAAAACATATGTTTTTTACGTTTTCAAATGTTTCCGTGTGTAGACTGACAAATCCTGCATATGTCCAAGCAAATCTGAACATGTCCTGGAATTTTGGAGAGCGAAGTTGATTATGTGTGAGTGCCTGAACTTTGATAATTGTCTGAAAATAAAAAATTAAACTTTTCACTCGAGAGAAGATTTGAACCAAGGACCTCTCGATCCGAAGCTGCTCACGCTAACCACGGGACCACGGCGCTCCCAAGCTGACGCTCTCCTTGATGTTGCTTACCTTGCGCATGGACTACTCAGTTTGTATATTTTGCTTATTTTTTTCATAGTTCCACATAACTTCTTCCTGTTTTCTCGATTGATCTGTTTTCAGTTTTTCAAGGCCTATCCCTCTGCCAACTTATAACTAAATCTGAGGGGGGTGCGATGGGGAGGTTCCCTTGTTAGTAGGGTTAATGACCAACTCTGTAACAAATATATGGGGTTTAAAGTGACGGCACGTGATCGACCTTATGATATCATAAAGAGTCGAGCCAACAAGTTAGGTCGTGCATTGTCCATGCCGATAGCGAGAAGTAAAACCGACGTTGATCTCCTACATTCACGAGTCATTTGGCATAGAAGAATGATGAGAGTTCAGTGCTCTGCACGTTTCTTTAATAGACTATACTTTTTTGGCTATGGCGAATAAATGATGTTTCATTGGATTGGTTTAGTATCCCACCCACAGCAAGCGCAAGAGATGCACAGCAGAAATCATAGTGAACTAGGGCATGGAAAGGAATAGTTCGTGCCCAGTTGTTAAGTACCCAGCATAGATTCACGTCTAACAGAACTGGCATTTTCTCATCGTAATTTATGTTTGATGATGGGTCAGCATACTTAGGTGTTGCTAACGGAGCATCCTGGAAACCTTCACCTTTTTATCCACAAGTTTAATTTTATCATTACGGAGAACTGCTTTTCATAAAAGTAGGATGACGAACTGAGACGCGACAGGTTTCCGTTCACTGTACCACCCCTGTATGTAAGTAGGAGTAGCTTATTATTTATTATTAACAGTACGACTGAATCGGGTGGCAATTGAAATTTATAACTGGACCGAAGAGTGGTATGAAGGACGCCGCATGTTGTTTTGGATGGAAAGTCACCGACAGAAGTAGAAGTACTTCAGACATTCCCCAGAGAAGTGAATTCAGACTCTTGCTGTTCATGCCGTACGTTAATAGCCCGGCAGACAACATTAATAGTAAGCTCAGACTTTTTGCAGATGATGCAGCTACCTACACTGTTCAGTCACATTAATGTGATCATCTGATCTGTCAAAAGCCTGAATAGTAAGGAAAAGAGTCAGTGAGGTTTTGGAAGGTCCTGACAGGCATGTGCAGCCATGCCGTGATCAGCTGCGCAGGGTTTCTCGGTTGAGGGTAACCCGATCGAGGTGGTTCCACAGACTCTCGTTTCGGTTTAAATCCGGGAATTTTGTTGGCCAGGGGTAAGCTATAAACTCATCGTAGTGCTCTCAGAATCACGCACGTATACTGCAAGCTATGTGCCACATTGTACGATACTGCTGGTAGATGCCATCGTGCCGAGGAAAAACAGACTTCATATAGGTGTAGACGTGGTCCCCAAGGACAGTTGCATACTTGTGTTGATCCACTGTGCCTTCGAGGATGACGACATCACCCAAGGAATGGCACGAGAACATTCCATAAACCATAGCACTCCCTCCTTAGGCCTGGACCCTTCCGACAATTCGTGCAGGGTGACTGCTTTCAGACGTTTCTCGCCGATAAAGCATAAAACGCGAGTCATCTGAAAAGGCCAGCTGTCGCCACTCAGTGGACATCAGGTTTTGGTACTGGTGTGCAAATTCCAGCCCTCGTCGCCGATGGGCAGCACTCAGCACGGGTACGTAAACCAGCTGCTGCTGCGAAGGCCCATACCCAGCAACATTCGCAGAAAAGGTCGTTGAGGAGGCACTGTTGGTAGCCCCTCGGTTCATCTGGGCCGTCAGTTGCTGAACAGTTACTCGTCCGTTCTCCGCAGCTGTCGTTCACCCCTGTCATCAATAACAGTTGCCTCGACGCCGATTTTGGATAGCGCCATTTTGCCATGCACGATATACTTAACCCACGGAGGCATGCGAACAGTTTACAGACTTAGCCGTTTCGAAAATCCTTCCACCCTTGGCCCGAAATCCGATAATCATGCCATTTGGACGTCAGATAAAGCGCTCCGTTTCCTTATTACACTGCACTGTTACAGTACATTGCTGTGCTTGTGTTCTTGCGATGCACTTTGAAATGTCTTTCACATATGCATACATGTCTGAAGGAACACTTACTGCAGCGATCGACAGCTGTATGAAATACAAGAATCATATTCGCATTATCGAATGTAACTAAACTTTGGCTGACTATATATGGGTGACAATGAAAATCTATGCCGGGTCAGGTCTCGAATCCGGATCTTCCGCTTCAGGTGAGGGTTCGCCTTGACCGCCTTAGCACCCAAACACGCTCCCCAGACCGAACCAAACTTTCATATGTCATCGTTGTCGTTTACTTCCTATACTAGCTCAGGTACTACGCGTCTCGCAGAGGAAAAGACATATTATGATTAAAGTCGAAGCCCAGTTTTTAGGCATGACATACTAAATTCCAGTGCCTGTGTTGTCCTAATGTACTTTCTGATGCCCTTCAGAAATGCATGCATGTCTGAAAAAACAGGATTTGCAGCGGTCGACAGCCGTATGAACACGAGGATCAAATTCTCATTTGCAAATGTGGCTAAACTTTGACGCCACGAGGCTCTTTGAAGTGCCCATGAACCACTAATAAAGTACACGGAATGTCATCGATGTATCACTTGACAGTTTGCACTCTCTGAGAGCCAGATTACTTGCATTCACGCGTTGTCGTTCTTAAAGGCTGCTTAGGTATGCCGCGCGCTTCAGCTTCATGCAGAGACCATTGCAACATAATTTGATAGTAATTGCCGAATATCTCTTTTAGTACGGCGTCTAGACTCTCTATTCCTGAGTGCAAAAACCTGATATTTCTCGCGTAAAAAGAACATAACTTCATGTGATGTTCAGCAGTCATTTGCGGTCGTGTTCGCTTGGTCCGTTCTTTGTCTCATTTGTAAGTAAATGATTAGCAAGCCAGTGCTGAGAGCATCACACTGAAATTTCATGCAGTTATTTATCAGTTTGTATTGCCCTTTCGGTACTGGATAATAATCGATAGGAAACTCTCTCAAATGGTTCAAATGGCTCTGAGCACTATGGGACTGAACATCTATGGTCATCAGTCCCCTAGAACTTAGAACTACTTAAACCTAACTAACCTAAGGACATCACACAACACCCAGTCATCACGAGGCAGAGAAAATCCCTGACCCCGCCGGGAATCGAACCCGGGACCCCGGGCGTGGGAAGCGAGAACGCTACCGCACGACCACGAGGTGCGGCCTAACTCTCTCAGACACCTGCATTGCGCAGCTCTACCACTGCACTGGACAATAAACAAATTTGAAGATATCTCAATAACGACATAAAAACTACATTTATTAGGAAATCTTTATCCATCATCTGTCAGATACTGTATTCGAGGCGAACGCTGTGGACAGCGTTTAACACATTCCGAAACCTTGTGCTGCGTAATGTCGCACAGATACTCCAAAAACTGTAACCGTATTTGTCTTTCGTAACCACTGCTTTGTTAGCGGAGCATCAGTTTACAAAACTCTGCACATATTTTGCTACGCGGTCTTTTATATGCAATATCGCGTTGCAGTGTCCACTGTCCAGTCGTCTTAGCGCTGTGATAAAGACTGCTGACAATTGTAATTAAATGAGCACTTATTCCCCTGGGTGGCAGAAATTCGAGCAGAAAGTTAATTTATTTCCTTCTAAATGACATATTACCACTGCGAGAGAGAAATTTCTCTGAGCAAAACGGAGCGAATTGGAAATTAGGCAGTTTCTGTGGCTGTGAAACTGAACCTTCCAATCTGGCAGCAACTCTTCCAGCGACTGACTACGCACTAAATCAGATGAGCACCTGTTTACATTCCTAGCTCACTGTTGTATCTGACAGAAAATTCGACGCATTCGTATTCATAAAAATTCTTCAAGAGAATATGAATAATTACAGAATTAAGTACCAGCGTCGTGCAAGCAGCAACAAAGCTAATAACCTTGAAAAATAAACCCTAAACCTAGCAAAAACTTTCAGAGAAATCTAATGTAAAATTCTATCAAATGACCTAACAAAAGATCCATAGAAGTTTTAGTCTTATGCTAAAATACTAAACGTATCTTTACTGTCACTGGAACGAAGGATGACAGGAGGGAAGACTGAAATACTAAATTCCATTTTTCGAAATAGTTTCACTGAGGAGGATTGTAGTACATTGCCGAGGTAAGTAACTACATAATAAGAAAATCAAGTGAAGTCACCGAGCAGTGGAAAGGCGACTTTATGTGATGGGTTACCTATACGACTTAACGCATGGTATGGGAAAGATCTAACTCCACTCCTGGCTGTAGTCCGTCACTGTGGAAATGAATCGTTTTAAGTAATTGGAAAAATGCACAGGCCATTTTTATTTTCAAGAAATTTCATTGAACAGATGCAAACAACTATACGCTGAAGTAGTGGAACAGAGCGGGTGTTGGTACAATCATTTATAACCTTTACGTAATGAAATATCACCTGTCACCGTTATCTCCCCCCTCTATCTCCCTCCATATCCTCCCCTCTCCCTGTAGGTCACTTCAGCTGTTGTTCTGTGTTTATTTACGATCCTTTGGTGTTATCCGATTGATTGGAGGGCAGATTATGTGTTTATTTACGTTTTAATTTATTACCTAATTAATTATTCTTATCGCGACCAAGGTGGCTGCCTTTATATTTATGTCACTCTTATCTTTATCACTATAATTTATGATCCAGCATGGTTGATACACAGTGACATGTCTATCAAACATGGCTGCCCATGTCCGACACTATGGCATTACAGTAGACATAGTCCAGTGCAAAAATGGCGGGAAATAAAGAAAAAATCAAAGTGAGGGAGTTTCGTCTATTTGTTTAGGAACGATAAACACTGGCATAAATACAAAATGGTATGGAATGCAAGATATCTTGCTTGTTTCTATCAATTATTGGTGTATTGTAACTTTTATCATTGTTTATCATGAATCATGAACTTCTTATAGAAATAACGTAGCTGCTGTAAGGAGGTTGTGTTTGTGGCAGAAAACTTTATCAGTACTAGACGTATGCTGTATTTAACGTTCAAATGCTTAAAAGAGCGTCAAATACATTGCACGGCGGGGCCACAGAGAAAGGCAGTGGCGCAATGCGCTGCACAGAGACAGGAGTGCGCCATTCAAAGTAGACCACTGTTTTACATGGCTTTCTACCATCACCCCTGCTTACATTAAGGGGCACACACGGCGATCGGCACCGCACCAAATTTATAGACAGCCACTTCATTGTACCGTAGGCTGTTACTGCTCAGCGACCCCCTGCTGACTGCAGCTGTCCACACAGTCGCATCACTGCCAACCGACTCATCAGATGTGTGCTCTGAAGCTTCTTCTGATTCGTCTATCAGTCAAGAGTTATATCATTCATCACGCTCGCTGTTAGACGGCGGAGACACTTCTTATCTGAGTATTTGCTTCAGTATGGCTAGAGATTATAAACCCCTGACAAAGCAGCTGCAGCCAGAGTAATACACGGTGATGAACTAACGTACCCCAAGTTAGCTGGTTTAATTCACAAGGGGACACTCTTGCAAGTCCGATGCATCTGCATAATTAGACCATATAATGCCTCTATGTAAACTCCTGACAATGGGCTCGTTCAGTACACTAAGGGGCTCTCACACATGCCATGGTACAGACGTTGAATAGTACATACCAGACGTCAGCAAATTTATAGCTTCTCCAGGCAGGTCAAATGCATACAATAAGTCCTCTATCTATCCTCTAGATGGTAACTGCATTCAGTGCGTTAATGGATGTTTACACAAGTTCAGTGCACCTAAATAAATAGACGATATGATGGATGTATCTAGCCTCTGGACAGTTGCTGCATTCATTATCACACAAACATGCGTCAGCATCCTCCGCCTGCCCCTCTACATCCTTTCTCATATTGGCTGGCAAAATGGTGGGATATTATCCAACTGGCTTGAGGTATAAGACCTAGCTCCTACCAACATGAGGTAGTTGCACACCCATCTTCCATCCCGCTTCACTCGACCCGCCGACCCACTTGTTGGTATATATAGGATATGTTGTAAAGCTTGAATTCACTACAGCATTACTCTATCAGCCATGAATCCTTCATGCGATCTCTTGGCAAGTATATATCAAACAAATTTCATGTTCATGTGTTTGTTCGTGTATACGAATGATCTAATTAATTTTCTTATGCTACAGATGCAGCATACCATCACCACTGATGGGTGAAAATACTTTAAACCACTTCATGGATATAATAAGTGCTCTGGAGGCAGGTGACTGCTTTCGGATGACTGAAATGCCACAACTAAGCAATGAGGTTTGTGCTCATAAGCATGACTCTTCATATATATGTGCTGACAAAATTAATTTTACAATGATTATCTGGTGTTTTGATTTTCCCATGATTTTTGCATGGCATCCGTCTTATGGAAATGCATGAAAACGTTATACCAATTACGACCGAACACCGTCCTCCGATACATGTAAAGAACACAACTGACTCTCTCTATTAATGCCATCTTTGTCTTTTGGTTTAGGAATACCGAGGGCTAGCCAGGTCCTCAGTGAGATGCCTAGCACTCATATCGAAAGTGTCATCGTGGACTGCACACGGCGCGTCACGCACCGCTCTCATTTCCCCAGAAGAGCCATTTAAATGACCCACCGTGAGCCGCTGCTATGGAGGGCTCGCCATGCACCGCCAGGTGGCGCTACTCATGCCACCAGAAAACGACAAATTCGCACCACCTCACTGCCTGCAATCGTGATTGGTTCTTGCACCTTTTTAAGCCGCCGCACACATAGCTTCACCTCAGATTATCCACATACCACTATCACATCACAACGAGTTTTCGGGCAGCAGTGCAGTGACACCTTACGAACCTAGTATGATGCCAGTGAGATTTTACGAACCCAGCACAACGCTATTGCTACTCAGACTGCCAACGAATATTGATAACCAGTACTAGTAGAGCAGAGACAGAGATATAGACGTGGTAAATGTATAGATTTGAGTTTTAATCATTGTATAGTGCTTGATGTGTTCCAGAGCGTTCTTCGCCATAATTACCTCGACGGACACAACAGACATCTCTAACGCCGAGTCTGTGATTTGTGATTACTTGGATCAGCGGAAAATGATTCGATTTTCCTGTGTACTGAAATATTCAATATCTCTTTTAGTGTCGGTAGAAGTACTTAAAATTTTTCTTTTCTAGAAACAGCGAGGAGCAGAAAGTGTCCAGATATCTTCATTTTTCATTATTCTCGCAGTGTTCGTAAATTTGTTATGTCTATTCTTGAAGTGATTTAAATTTTGTATGCAATGATTAGTTTTGGAGAGCAGGCACTCACTATACTTACTCAGTTTTAGAATCAACAAATCCAAATTTTGCTAGAAAGCATAAGTAAACTGGTGGAAGCCCAGCAATCAGCAACGACTGAAGAACAGACTTTCGAGGGCTACATGCAACTCGACGAACACTTCGTAGCCTACAAAAGTGCACGTTGCTCACGACGTTTTTCTTATTTTCCTGAATAGGAATGCACATGTTTCGTTTATGTAACAAACTGTTCCCTCAAGTACAGGCCTAAACCCTACGCTGTGGGGAAGTCGTTCGGAAGCTATATGAATTACTTGCAGTGCAGGTTCATATACGTGCTGCTCGTTTCAAATTTTTTCGTTCATGTCATCATAATCATCAGTCTCACAAGGAATAGAAGGGCAAGACTAGTAACTGTACATTTCACTGCACTTGTGAAGCTTCTTATGAAGACGAAATGCTTCACGATGCAATTATTCTGAACTTTGTAGACAAAAGAATATGCTTTGAGATTCAAAAGCATCGCAGACGTTGTCTCAGTGAGGTACTTGAAGT
Source organism: Schistocerca nitens (assembly GCF_023898315.1). NCBI lineage: Eukaryota > Metazoa > Arthropoda > Insecta > Orthoptera > Acrididae > Schistocerca > Schistocerca nitens. Next base: position 916,510,450 of record NC_064616.1, read on the forward strand.
AGTCTAAGCTCAGGAAGTACAAGACTCCGCGGAAATTGATGTCAGTGTGCCTCACCTTGCGTACCTCGTGTTGACAAGCCATGCTGTGAGCGGGACACGAGGAGCCCAGCCACTTATACTGCAAATTCATACGCTCTGAAGTCTCGTGTCAAGTGTTGGGCCACGCACGATCGCCTACACTGGTTCTTCCGCCAAGCCTAATGTTGTTACTGTCACAGTACAGAACACACACAGCAAGTGTGCCTGCAAAAGAAGCACAAAGCAAACTTCGTTCCCCCTCAATATAGATTTGGACAAATGGAGGTTAATATGATCTGAAATTCTGAATCTTTACCCGCTCCTCCTGGTAATACTCACAGTAATTGTAGACGTGGGCGCACGAATCACAAAGACACACGCACACTCAAAAACTTGGCTAATTCGAATATGGGCAAACAATAAAGGCTCTGTCTCTCACAAAACAGGTAAAAGCAGTCTTCGTAAATTCAGAACTGGCTGTCATATTCAGAGAACAAGCCGCGAACTATTCATAATTTTACAGATTTGTGATCAATCTGCAGCATTTCAGTTAGATACTGGTGCTTCAGTCAAGTTGATTAATAAAACTACTTACGATAACTTGGGAAAGCCTCAGCTGCAAAAATCACTCCTGCGCCTTACAGCCTAAAACGGCGAAAGTACCTCTGCTCTTGGGTTGTGCTCTTTGCATGGAGGATATCGAAATACAATTGCATCAGTGCCATTTACAATTGGTCAGTCACGCTAGATTCCCAATATTTTTGGCGTAGATGCAGATGGTTTGTTTGGATTAAATATTCAGACCAATTTGCATGTTATTGATGTGCAAGTTTCGGATGGCAAGGTTCATTAATTGTGTGAAACATATGGACATTTGTTCGATGGCACTCTGGGACGTGCAGAGAATTTTCAAGTGCACGAATCACTCAGAGATAACACTCAACTAGAGTTTTTATCAAGCACATCCTGTACCTAACACCTCGCACCGTTTGCTAAAACGCTGCTTTTGAACTCATCATATTAGAAGAAATTGGTGTCTTCAAACCGTTCTCTGCTTCTCAGTTATTACAAGATAATCGAAGGGAAAAATCAGGCTTTTAAGCAACATCCGTCGATCAGATGATTAATTCTTTCGCGCTTCCGTATATTGAGGAGGTTATGGATCGTCTAGTTACTAAAACTGATTTAACCGATCCTTACCCTCAACTTCCCTTGGATCAATAAATGAAAAAATAATGGTGGTTGAGAGACACTTTTTCGTATGAATACCAGGTTATTTGGACGCTTTCTTAAACAAGTGAGGTCGCAAGTTCCGTCATGTTCATCTAATTTCAGAATGACGTCATTCTGTCCAGATAAACACCAGAACAGCGACTCAAAAGTTTGGAATCTCTTCCTCAAGTTTTAACCAAAGCAGGGCTTAAGCGTATTTTACAGACATGTTCATTTTTCAGCTACACTACATTTCCATGTCAGCCACTCGGCCATAACGTAACAAATATTTTAAAAATCTTAAGAAAGTTCTCAAAATATGGATGCAGTGATGAGACATAAGTGCTGACGATCGTGAAAAGGGTTATAGTTACCATAGCTTCACCGTGACTAGTTGCCTGAATAAAAAAAAACCTTTTATCGAGAACTAATCAGAAACTGAGTAAGAACAAATAATTTTGTCTGTAAATTACATAAAATCATGTTTATAACTTTATGTGAGATTCAACTTGTAAAAAAGAGAAAACAATATTAAACGCACACAAGATGTATGGAATTTTCTCTACTTCGATGTGGAAAATGCTCTCCTTTATTGTTAAGAAGATAAATAATTATTTATGTTTTACTCGTTGTAAAGATAATGTACGGGGTGATTCAGCTGCCCCTACAGATTAGATTTATGCAACCCGTATTATGTATCAGGAACGGTATCCAGACAGGCGACAGCCACATAATTGATATAAGTTCCCTCTGTGAGCTTTGCGCGGCTATTAGCAAACGGCATCACACCGTAAAAAATACAAGTGAGGATTGGCCATGAGTTACACGGTATTTCTGGACGAAGATATACCTTACTTCCGCCATAGTTACCCAAGTGTCTCCAGTCTTCCTTTGTGTAATTATGGGCGTAGTCATACAGGTTTTAGATGTCTCTGTAAGTTTATTCCCTTTATAGTAGTTAATAATCCGTAAATGATTCAGAAACGTTGCCTTATAATGTATGTTTCACCACAGGAAACAACGAAATTAACAAGGGATATAAAAATGGGCAGTGTGGAAGTAACAACTTTGTGTTATATAACCTTTGAACCATTTAAGAAAGTCTGACTACTATAAACGGAATAAATTTACAGAGACATCCAGAAACTGTACGACTACACTGATAATTAAATTGCCCTAGCAGCCGGGACGGTAACAGCTTGGTGAACCGTTCCACCAAGACGGCATCGTGGTCATTGTGGGTTGCGCCCATTACAGCGGCCAACAGCTCAGTGTGGGATGAATGTCCTGGGCTCCCATCAAGACACTGGTAACTGCTCACAGGTGCAACTAAGGGGCAACACGAATGCACCTCTTCCAAAGACGTGAGGGTAGTACCTCGCGGGTGACCCTCGATTGACCCCCAATGGGTCACTAGTCGAAAGTGTTGAAGTCCCCACGTCAGTGGCAGCAAGGATGGCAGCAAGGCAATCCACGGCTGTGAAGTGCATCAAGCTTCCTGGTTGGTGTGTTGTAGTTGAAGTCATCAGAGAAACGACAGGCGGTACAGCACAAAACAGCTCGATGAAGATTCACTGTATCTACGAGTCTGTGATACCAACTGTGCTTCAGAAGCCCAAAGATTTATACTGGTTAGCTCGTATCTCTGACGTTACCGAACCGTATCGATGAGCGATTCTGGACCCGTTTTCTAGCCTTGTCTGCGCTCTACCTCGCACCGTGGTGTCCCAACTGCGGGTTTCAGATCTTCGGCTTAGCACTTTCTGTAACGTGTGAATGTTGCGGAAGCACTCTTGCGTGTGTGTTACGCGGTCATAATTCACCTTGCGGTGCTCTCAGAATGAAGTTGTAGTGTAGTCATTCTGCTGCGGTCGCATTCTGCGCACTCTGCCCGAGTGTTGTGTGACTATTTGCAAAATTGGCTTTCCTTCCTGGTTTCAGATACTGCACTTGAACCTGACTTAGCTCAGCTGTATGCTTGCCGGGGAAAATTGAAAAAAAAAAAAAAAATTACGTTCACCCAGAATTCCGTTCTATGGGGCAACAGCACTTTATAAATAATCTACTACGTGTTACATAAGCCATGGGAGCTTGTTTAGTAGTCCTTAACACTGTGTAACTAAATTTGCGAAATTGTTAGTGATATGGAAGCAGTCAAAAACTGGATAAGGGAAAGTAGGGAGTCGCTAATATGGCCTGTGTGAGCTTACTTATTACTTCTGTTGTAATACTAAGAGTGATTAGTTTTCATTACTACCACATTATATATCATACTGTCCTCTGAAGTAATTAGTCGTGGTTTACGTGGCAAGTGGCACCTGTGAACACTTTTCTGACGGGAAGGTTGTTACGAAGAATAGAGGTGCCGATTTTAATTTATATTTGTGAAATAAATAAGCCTAAATTAATAACATTTGTGCCCCCATTTAAGAAAAAATCACGAGTGATAAAAACGAAGCCAAAAAGCGAGGACAGAGGCACAGGGAGTTTGAGGGATAGCAATAGATGCAATTGTAGATGCAAGGAGTGTGACTACCGCTGCTAAGGAATTCCGAATCCCTCGACGAACCTTGCACCATTACAATCAAAGTGGCAGCGGTGAATGGAACATTGGTAGACCCACGATACTAACTTCGGAACAAGGAAAGGAACTTTGTGGGAGAATATTTAGACTGTCTGGCATACACTCTGGTGATGAGACATCTCCTGATATCCTGTCGGACCTCCTTTTGCCTAGAGTAGTGCAGTATCTCGCCGTGGCATAGACTCAGCTACTCGTTGGAAATCCCCTGAAGAAATGTTGGGTCATTTTGCTTCTATAGATGTCAATATCTGCGAAGTCGTCGCCGGTGCGAGATTTTGTGCACGAACTAACCTCTCTCTTATGTCCCATAAATGTTAGATGGGACTGATGTCGGACGGTATGGGTGGCCAAACAAATCGCTCGGATTGTCCACAATGTTCTTCAAACCAATCGCGAACAATTGTGCCCCGATGACATGGCGCATTGTCATCTGCAAAAATTCCATCGTTAGAACATGAAGTCCATGAATGACTGCAAATGGTCTCCACGCATCCGGACATAACCATTTCCAGTCAAATATCGGTTCAGTTGGACCAGAGGACATAGTTCACTACATGCAAATACAGCCCACAACATTATGGAGCCACCACCAGCTTGCACACTGCTTTGTTGACAACTTTGGTTCAAATGGTTCAAATGGCTCTGAGCACATGGGACTTAACTTCTGAGCTCATCAGTCCCCTAGAACTTAGAACTACTTAAACCTAACTAACCTAAGGACATCACACACATCCATGCCCAAGGTAGGATTCGAACCTGCGACCGCAGCGGTCGCGCGGTTCCGGATTGTAGCGCCTAGTACCGTTCGGCCTCACCGGCCGGCCGACAACTTTGCTCCACACTCGAACCCTACTATCAGATACTACCAACTGGAATCATTTTCCCATTGTCTAGGTTCCAACCGGTACGGTCAGGAGCGCAGAAGGGGCAGTGAAGGCGATCTCGTGCTGTTAGCAACGGCGGTCGTTTGCTGCCGCTGCCGCATTTCTGCGGTTATTTCACTTGTCCGTTAGCACTGACAACTCTACGCAGTCGCCGCTGCTCTCGGTCGTTAAGTGAAAGCCGTCGGCCACTGCGTTGTCCGTGGTGAAAGGTAAGGCCTGAAATGTGGTGTTCTCGGCACGTTCTTGACACTGTGGATCCCAGAATATTGAATTTCCTAACGAGTTCCGAAATGGAAGGCCCCATGCGTCTAGCTCCCAATACTATTCCGAATTCAAAGTCTGTTAATTTCCGACGTGCGACTGTAATTACGTCGGAAACTTTTACACATGAAGCACCCGAGTACAAATGACAACTGCGCCAACGCACTGCCCTTTTATACCTCGTGTGTGCATACAGCTATCCCATCACTTTTGTCATCTCAGTGTGTAAGTGTGTCTCTAACAAGCAAACTTTTAAAAAAGTAGGTCTTTAGTTTTAGTGGAATGTATAATAGTACAACACCCTTCGATAAAATAAAAATGATAGTTGATGGAGCCGGCCGCGGTGGTCTCGCGGTTCTAGGCGCGCAGTCCGGAACCGTGCGACTGCTACGGTCGCAGGTTCGAATCCTGCCTCGGGCATGGATGTGTGTGATGTCCTTAGTTTAGTGAGGTTTAAGTAGTTCTAAGTTCTAGGGGACTAATGACCACAGCAGTTGAGTCCCATACTGCTCAGAGCCATTTGAACCATTTTTGATAGTTGATGGAGCATTGTTGAGACTGTTTCTCTAGCATCATCCTGAAGTTGCAAAAAGTAGAACTTAGATAATGAATTTAGGCAGAGCTTTAAAATGAAACAGATTTATTGTTTCAAGTTAGTTTGAAAAATTGTGAAAGGTAATCATTAATAACAACTTTATAGGAAAACCTCAAAATATATGCAGTGTGGATGAAAAGGGTTTACCGCTTGACAGTTCATAGGCAAAAGGAAGTGCTTGCTCAGAAGGGACCAGAAACGGTTCATATTACTGCTCCTGAATACGCCAATATATAAGAATAGTTTGATGTGGAAATGCTGTGGGCGAAAGTATCCCTTCCACGATTCTGTACAAAGGGAAGAGACGTAAGGGTGATTGTAGTGACAGTTTACCTGCCGGTACCTGTTTTGAGATGACGAAAAAGGGTTCGATGACAGCCGGTACCTTTGTAAATTGGTTGAACATTTTTCTAAACACAAGAGCCCTGGAAAAAAACCTACTCGTTTTTAATGGAGCTAAATCGCATCTGGACGCTAATGTTGTTGGCGCAGCTGAAGAAAGCGACATAATTTTCTTCTGACTACCAATCAAATCTACATGTGAACTTCAGCCGCTTGACAAGTGTATTCTCAAACCGTCTGACGATTTCTGGGACGATGCAGTCTTAAATTACGTGACAACTGCAGCAGTGAGAACTGCCACACACGTGAAGTACTGGGAGCTGTTTGGAAGTGTCTGGCTGAGTGCAATACACCAGCTAATCTAACACCTGGTTTCATAGGAACAAGGATTTTTCCTTTCAATCCCAAAAAAAATGTCGAATCCACATTTGCACCTTCAATTTTAACGGAGTGTCCTATTGAAATAAATTTCGTCCATGATGTATGTGGCGTATCACACGATGACGCAGCATGCAGCAGTTGTTGGTCTTGGTGAAGTTCTTGATCTAATGTCAGGGATTTCTTCGATCAGTAACATTTATAAAACACCGTCAAAGAGAAATTACAGAGAAACATCAACAGTATCTATTGCATACGTTACATATTTTCAAGGCGTTATATCTAACCCAAAACTGCGTCAAAAAAGAGAACAACGACGCGAGGCTGTAAATGCAAGGAAAAATTATTTCGAAATTTTTGTCTGCAGGAAAGGAAACCCATAAAAACGTTAGTGGTTCAAAGGAAAAAGCAAAAGGATGTTCTAAGGACAAAAACAATACTTCTCAGCGTAAAGAGGTAAACTACAAACGTTGGTGGTTCAAAGGAAAAAACAAAAGGATGTACCAAGGACAAAACCAAAACTTCTCAAACTAAAGAAGTAAATTGCTTGGAAAAGCAACCAGGATTAGTAGTGCCCAAAAGAGAAAAAAGGAAAGGAACCATGGTATTCAAAAGTCTCTCAAAGTGATCAGGTTTCAGATATGTGGCTATTGATGACGTTCATGAAATATGTTCATGAAGAATATGTAACTTTGTGATATTCTGAAGATGTTGAATCTTTTATTTGTCTTGACCGTGAGGATGACATGTAATGTGACAACTGGACATTTTACTAACAGTTTCACTGGAATTCCTGTAGTTCATATTACATTTTATTTGCTTCCTTAAATTTTTCTCGGTGTAAATGTCACAATTTTTTATTCTTGGTAACTACTTCTTCTGTACTAAAACGAGTCATTTGCTATTAGATTATAACATTACAAGATACAACTACATAACAACGTTTTACTGTTCATTTTTCCTTTTCCCCTACTACAGAAAAAAATCGATTTTCCTGTACTGTAGATAGCTTTCCTCTGAATGTGCAAATTAAAAATACAGAAGCTGCCAAACTTCAAGTGGATCGTAACTGATACACTTTACTTTGTGTGGAGATGGCCAGTGAAATTATTAACTGTATCAATATAGTTCCCAAACGATAAATTTGTAACAAAACATATTAGTCCTGAAGCACTAAAACTGTGATAAGAAATTGTACCTGGTCTACAGCTGAACCGATTTTGTCTCTTAAAAGGAATTACAGGGACTTACAGAAATAATTAAATGCATTTAAAGTTTCCAATATTTTGCGTTATTGTAATTTGGAAATTTAAACTCAATCAATATCATTTTCAGATTTATTCATTTGAAAGTTCGAAATATTACTCATAACAATAATGAGTTACGGCAAAAGGTTGTATGTGTGAATGTATCTGATCTTTCCTGTGCACTGTCGAGAGACATGTTGTTGTGTTTGCGTTGTGGTTCAAATGGCTCTGAGCACTATGGGACTCAACTGCTGAGGTCATTAGTCCCCTAGAACTTAGAACTAGTTAAACCTAACTAACCTAAGGACATCACAAACATCCATGCCCGAGGCAGGATTCGAACCTGCGACCGTAGCGGTCTTGCGGTTCCAGACTGCAGCGCCTTTAACCGCACGGCCACTTCGGCCGGCGTTTGCGTTGTCTTAGTTGTTTTTAAGGAGTTAGTCTTAAGACATGGGCAAAGAAAGATTATGAAAAAGGTGTGGTTAGTTCTGAGTAGTCCTCAGTGAACTAGTTATTGATGTCTACGTTAATGTGAGATAACATTGTTCAGGTCACCAGAATGAAACTTTCTGGCATTTAACTTCTCATCACTTACGAGTCATAGTTTCATGAGGTTCAACGTTCACAGTAAGTCTCAGTTTCTGTAAAGTACATTGCAAAAGTGTATGCTAAATGAGAATTTAAAGCAGTTTGTGTGTAGTTTACATCATAATACTCGCACTACAGGTGGAAACATTCTTGCGCCTGTAACCAGTTTGTTTCAAATATTGTCTGTCAAATAATCTCAAACCGAATGAGGAACTAGTGTTTCTGATATCTCGTTTAAATAAACTGTCTAATTTAGAGGCGTTACACGTGTAGCAGAATTAACTCGCCTTAACTGACTTGCGGCAATTGGTACGTTACACTTGACAACTGGGAACAAGACTTCGGTAATAAGTTCAAAGAACCAATCAACGTCACAAAATTTAAGTAATTCCGGCTCCTCTGCCGTCCCACAGTTCATAATGTGTAAAAATATCGTTTTACATATAGTCGAGACTTAATTAAATGAGTTCTTGCACGTACTACATTGAAAGTTAGGAAGCACAACCATTGTGATCATGCACAAAATCAAAAAGACATAGCTCATATTAACGCGAGATATGGATTTACAGGCTGGAGAAATGCGTACCATTACCACGAGCTATACAAATACAGTCGGTCAAAACTAAAATCGCAGATACTGAAACAGCCATGTCAGCATTACGTTTACCACTGGTGTGTACACATGGCATGCGGGGAAAGGGGGGAGGGGAGGAGGTAGAAAACCATGTAATATAGTAGAAAATATTTTGTATTTTGATCTCAGTGAATTATACAATTTTACAAAGAAATATAAATTTGAGTCAGTATAGAGAATATTACGCACCAGCTGTCAAAAATGTGTGAGATGTTTACAATATGTTTCGGGAGTACATCATCCCACTATCAACAATTGTAATAGGAGACAAGAGAAATCTTTACATCGCAATAGTAAACATACCGACAACCATATAAATCTAACCATATCATCCTGTAGTATCACAATACCTTATACTTACTATGCCTTCAGGCAAAAACGTCAAAAGATAAACGCCAACATGCTTTCTCTAACATACAAAGCTCTTCCTCTAATATCTCATGTTGACGCAAAAAACTCTCAAAAAGCTCAGTTAAAAACTAAAGGCAACTCATTTCCCCTACCAAAGATTGTACTATCCTATAACGTATGAGAGTATTATGCATCCACATGAGATTCTCAACGATGAGTTTTATGTTTGACAGTACATGTTGTGGTAAATGTGTTGCACATTTCGACAACTGGTGAGTAACATTTTCAGTACTGACTCATAATACAGTTTTAAGATTGGCTTCACAAAAGATAAATTTGAATAAGTAACAACCATAGTGAACTTATATCGCTCGTCTGTGAAAATCTTACTAATTTTCTCCACTAACCCTTTACTACAGTTTTAATTTACTCACCTGTACAAATTTGATGTCATCTGCTGAACTACAGTAGTTTCCGCAGGAGTCAGTGAAATAGTCTCAATGCATTACAATTCACGTACGACGGCGTACGAACTGTAAAATGTTGAAGTAATGCGAGACTGTGATTCAGGATATAATTTGTTTCGGCGTGAATAGGAAGTCCGCTGTAAGACGAACATACAGCACGTGGAGAAGTTGCCTGTCCAAATCGTGTCACATTTTAAGGACTACGGGAAAAATTTCGGCACTTGCAAGCTTAAGAAATAAATGTTGTTTGATCAGTGAATTTCACACATTTGTTAAGAGAGTTTTTGAAGACATGTCAATATCGTACGAATTTCATTGAGCAACGCTCCGAACGATGGAGAAGCGGCGTGTATGTTCAGCGGGAAGTGAAGGCTGCTATGTTCCGCGTGCCGGGACGCCAGCAGATTGACGCGAAGGGTGTAAACACGAGAAGCAGCTTGTGTGTGGGAGGAGGAATTCGAGGGGGGAAAGAAGATTACCAATAAAAAAGAAAGAAAAGTGTATCCCATTGATAACGTGTCAACAGTGCCTCAAGAAAAATGAGCTCTTAAATTCGGGGTGGCGGCGAGAAAGGCATTTGCTTTTTAATTCAAGTTTTTGCCAAGTCAGTAAACATAAACAATGGAACTCTTCGACGCGGTTCAAAGAATTTCGCAGATGTAGAGAATCCAGGCATACCTCAATGGAAAATTGCCTTTCCAATACATTTGCGTACAGAAATGGGGAATTAAATGCTAAGCAATCTCGAACGATAAGAGCAATGTCTACGAACTTCATTATAATTTTTTTCTCTTGCTACGAGAAAATAAAGTGCCCTGTAACTACAGTGCTCCATCAGTTTCATAGTTTCTTTTTCGCTGCAAAATCGAAATTAGGAAAAGACGAAACACAAAGTGATTAATATTTCCGATTCGTTTTGAGTATCTGAACTCAGTACCGATGTAGGGATGAAACTACGAAGCTTCTCAGACCTGAATGTACCCAGTAGGTTGACCGCACTTTCATGTGTTCTCGCTCACAGATAATATCTCATTAAACGCTCCCAAGAGTGATATGCGCCCAAGAAGAGTAACTGAATACGCGCAACGTATTAAACCCATTTCCGGTTTTAATAATTTATGTTGTTTTTCACTCGAAGAAATTCCGAATTAAAGCCGACCCAGCGATACGACGTGACCCATGTGAACAGAATTTGGTACAGGAAAATTGCGAGCCACCGAAATCCAATGCTGTAATTCCAAGTAACAAATGCGAAAGGGTAGGATGCAGCGTCAGAGGCCGAGAGGCCTTATCTGGCGGCCATAAAGCACGGCCGCTATCCAACGAGTTATGCTCATGTTGCGTCCAGATACAAACCTCCGCTCAAATCGAAACTTGGATTCCGTACCACAGCGCTTAATGTATATGACGCATGTTGCTTTTGAGATCATATCACAATAAGTGGAGCAACTTACATCGTGAAAATTACGAATTGTTTTATAAAAAATTGTAAAAGCGTAGAATAAACGAACGTGACGATAGCTGATACGTTGTGCACAACAAAAGTTCACCAGTGTTCGCGAAAAAGTAACGACGCAAACTGTGAGAGCTCTACCAACGTGTTCTCTCAGTAGCCCAGAAAAGTACAGTAGGCAGCGGCACTCACGTTATTCCTTATGCTCGACGTATTGATAATTATTGAGAAAGTAACTGACATAAACGTACAAAATCGGTATAATTTACCGTCCTTTGTTTATATTTACATTCAGATATACTTCACAAACCACTGAAAAGTGCATCGTGGAGGGTAATTCGCATCAATATTAACGATGTCCTCCCAAATACCAACCATTACTGAACAGAGAGTGCTTCGCTAAGTGTGACAGGACCAATGTACAAGAACTATGATAAACAATTTGCGACTGGTTGCTAACGACACCATAGTGTACGCGAAAGTGTAGTCGTTGGGAGACTGATGGATGATACAGGATGACTTGGGCAGAATTTCGATTTGGTGTGATGGATAGCAATTTCCTCTAAATGTGTAAAAATGTAAATTAATGCATATGAGTAGGTAAAACAATGCTGTAATGTTCGAATGAAATATTAGTGGGGTGCTGAGTGAAAAAGTCACGCCAACTGTATATGTAAGCGTAACGTGGCAACGTGACATGAAATGCAACGAGTGGGTGAGATCGGTTGCTGGGAAGGCGAATGGTCGACTTCCGTTTACTGGGAAAATTCTAGAAAATGGTGGCTCATCTACAAAGGAGGCCCAAACAGGTAGGATTAAAAGAAGACATCGAAGCAATTCAGAGGCTTGCTGCTAGATTTGTTATCAACAGGTTCGATGAATAGGTGAGTATTACAGAAATGCTCCGTGAACACAAATGGCAATCCCTGGACCGAAGGAGGCGTTCTTTTCACGAAATACTACTGAGAAAGTTTAAGAACCAACATTTACAACAGGCTGCAGGGCGATTATACTAACACCGACGTACATTCGCGTAAAGGCCGCAAAGACAAGGTAAGAGTAACATCTGGGAAAAGAAAAGGAATAAGTGATCTTGCACGCACTTTTATAGATTTTCTCAGGATTGTTCTGAGTATCTGAATCACTGCTGGATGCTAAGGAAACTTGGTAGGATAAGCAATAACAGCACAAATATAGTTTTATATTTACACAACGAATGTAGGAAAAATATCGATAGCATGGGAGAGTATGGAAAATATTGAAAAATATGGAAGTGTGGAAAATATGAGAAAATGGGAATACGTAATCGGAATAGAATTTTTCTATATTTATAGAGAGGGAAAAATTGAAATTAAGGCTTAAGCTGAAAGACTTTAATGTAAGCACTAGATATATGGGAGATGGATGACAGCACACATGACCTTATAAAGAAAGAAAACATTATACAGATGGTGTAATCACAATATCCAGTACAGGCTATAGGACCTTAATGTAACCTCTAGACACAGGAGATGGTTTTTGTTGTTGTCTTGCTGATCTTCAGTTCGAAGACTGGTTTGATGCAGCTCTCCACGCTACTCTATCCTGTGTGAACCTCCTTACCTCCGAATAGCTACTGCAACCTGCATCCTTCATCTTTCTGAATCTGCTTACTATATTCATCTATTGGTCTCCTTCTACGGTTTTCACCCCCCACCGTTCCCTCCAATACTTGATTGGCGATCCCTTGGTGTCCCAGACTGTGTCCTATCAATCGATCCCTTTCTTTCGTCAAGTTGTGCCACAAATTTCTTGTCTCGCCAATTTCCTTCAGTACCTCTTCATTAGTTACGTGTTCTACCCATCTAATCTACAACATTATTCTGTACCACCACATTTAGAAAGCTTCTATTCACTTTTTGTCTAAACTTCCATACTTCCATACATGTCTACACTCCAAACAAATACGTACAGAAAAGACTTCCTCACACTTAAATCTATTTTTGATGTTAACAAATATCTCTTCTTCAGAAATGCTTTTCTTGCCAATGCCAGTCTACAAGTCTACATTTTATATCCTCTCTACCTCGGTCTGCCTAAAGAGCAACACTCGTCTACAAATTTAAGTGTCTTTTTTCCTAATCTAATTCTCTTAGCATAACCTGATTTAATTCGCCTACATTCCATTATCCTTGTTTTGCTTTTATTGATGTTCATCTCGTGTCATCCTTTCAAGAAACTGTACATGCCGTTCAACTGCTCTTCCAAGTACTTTGCTGTCTCTGACAGAATTACAATATTATCGGCAAACCACAGTTTTTATTTTTTCTCCATCAACTTCAATTCCTACTGAATTTTTTTTTGTTTCTTTTACTACTTGTTCAATGTACAGATGGAATAACATCGGGGATAGGCTGCAACCCTGTCTCGCTCCCTTCCCAACCACTGCTTCCTTTTTATGCCCTTCGACTCTAATGGTTCCCATCTGGTTTCTGTGCAAGTTGTAAATAGCCTGTCGCTCTTTGTACTTTACCTAAGCTACCGTCGAATTTCAAACAGAATATTCAAGTCAACATTTTCAAAAGCTTTCCCTAAGTCTACAAATGCTATAAACGAAGGTTTTCCTTTCCTTAATCTAAGATAAGTCGTAGGGTCAGTATTGTCTCGCGTGTTCCTACATTTCTCCGGAATCCAAACTGATTTCCCCCAACGTCGGCTTTTATTAGTTTTTATGTTCTTCTGTAAAGATTTTTTTTTTTTTTTTGCAACCATGACTTATTAAAATGATAGTTCGGCAATTTTAACACCTATCTGTAACTGCTGATGGACGACACCACATATACACACATCAAAAAAGTTTTGCATCACCCCGGTTCCCAGAACTCGTGAAGATAGACGTTGACTGTGGATATTGTGTCACAGACACAGTCCCTTTGACTGTTTAGTGATGTCATTAAACCCGCCCAAAGATGTAAAAAAAACCATGCATGAGCAGCGCCTATTAGACGGAGGATCCGACAGCCGATCAGTTCCAGTCATTCCACCAGGAAGGACGTACACGGCTCGTGTTGTCTGTAGTTCAACCAGGCCTAGACGGTCAATACCACCGTCCGATCGCGTCCGCATTGTTACTTTGTACCAGGAAGGGCTCTCAACAAGGGAAGTGTCCAGGCGTCTCGGAATGAACCAGAGCGATGTCGTTCGGACATGGAGGTGATACAGTGACCAGGAACTGTCGATGACATGCTTCGCTCAGGCCGCCCAAGGGCTACTACTGCAGTGGATGACCGCTGTCTACGGATTATGGCTCGGAGGAACCTTGACAGCAACGCTAACATATTGAATAATGCTTTTCGTGCAGCCACAGGACATCGAATTACGAGTCAAACTGTGCACTATAGGCTGCAAGATGTGCAACTTCACTCCCGACGTCCATGACGAGGTCCATCTTTGCAACCCCGACATCATGCAGTGCGGTACAGATGGGCCCAGCAACATGCCGAATGGACTGCTCAGGATTGGCACCACGTTCTCTTCACCGATGAGTGTCGCATATACCTTCAACCAGACAATCGTCAGAGAAGTGTTTGGAGGCAACCCGGTCATGATGAAGGCCTTAGACGCACTGATCAGCGAGGGCAGCAAGGTGGAGGTTTCCTGATGTCTTGGGGCGGCATTATGTGGGGCCGACGTACGCCGCTGGTGGTCACGGATGGCGCCGTCACAGCTGTATGATACGTGAATGTCATCCTTTGACCGATAGTGCAACCATATCGGCAGCATATCGGCGAGGCATTCGTCTTCATGGCGAGGCATTCGTCTTGATGGACGACAATTCGTGCCGCCATCGTGCAAATCTTGTGAATGACTTCCTTCAGAATAACGCGATTGCTCGAATAGAGTGGCCAGCATGTTCTCCAGACATGAACCCTATCGAACATGGCTTATATATATTGAAAAGGGCTGTTTATGGACGACTTGACCCACCAACCTCTCTGAAGGATAGACACCGAATCGTCGTTGAGGAGTGGGACAATCTGAAGCAACAGTGGTTCAAATGGTTCAAATGGCTCTGAGCACTATGGGACTGAACATCTATGGTCATCAGTCCCCTAGAACTTAGAACTACTTAAACCTAACTAACCTAAGGACATCACACAACACCCAGTCATCACGAGGCAGAGATAATCCCTGACCCCGCCGGGAATCGAACCCGGGACCCCGGGCGTGTGAAGCGAGAACGCTACCGCACGACCACGAGCTGCGGACGCAACAGTGCTTACATGAACTTGTGGATAGTAGGCTACGACAGCCGGCCGCTGTGGCAGAGAGGTTCTAGGCGCTTCAGTCCGGAGCCGCGCTACTGCTGCGGTCGCAGGTTCGAATCCTGCCTTAGGCATGGATGTGTGTGATGGTCTTAGGTTAGTTAATTTTAAGTAGTTCTAAGCCTAGGGGACTGATGACCTCAGATGTTAAGTCCCACAGTGCTCAGAGCCATTTGAACCATTAGAACGCTACGACGAATACAGGCGTGCATCAATGCAAGAGGACGCGCTACTGGGTATCAGAGGTACCGGTGTGTACAGCAATCTAGACCACCACCTCTGAAGGTCTCGCTGTATGGTGGTACAACATGCAATGTGTGGTTTCCATTAGCAATAAAAATGGCAGAAATGATGTTTATGTTGATTCTATCCCAATTTTCTGTGCAGGTTCCGGAACAGTCGCAACCGACGTGATGCAAAACTCTTTTTGATGTGTGTATATGCTTTAACAGTGAAAAGTCGGGGCATTCTAAAGACGTGGATCTCACGAAAAAACTGCCACTTCATTAGCAATAGGCATATCGGAAAAAAATTTGCATCTATAGTAAACATTGGAAATCATCTCGAACATATATGGAGTGTTCAAAAAAGGTGGAGAATACTTTGAGTGATGGTAGTTAGTACTCATCGAAAAAAGAAATATAAGTCCAATAAACAAGGTGCCGTAAACGCATACTTTCCGAAATGGAAACGTGTTTATAGGTAGGGCTGCGAGACGCTTGGTTGCAGATATTAGCACAGTCGTTTCACTGGCGCTCCGTCAAATGTGTCGGCAGGGTATTATGATGTCTTACAGTACTCTTCCTACCATTAGGTAGTCTGCAGTCAGTTGTTGTGGTTCGAGTCGTGTTGTACGCTACATTAATTTTTCTCGTGTTTGTGTGCCTCGCTGTACAATACTATCAACCCTGGGTACTTTTAATGGTGCTTTATCTGTTTCAAAACGCGGATTCACTTATGTATTTACTGTTATTGCGCTGTTTGTACTTGCAAATGGTGTAGTACATTTACATTTTATCTCTTCCACCACTTGTTAACAATGGGAACATACAAAACGACAAGTGAAATGGCGGATATGATATTCTGCTACGGTTTAGCAAATGGACGTAGCCTGCGAGCCCGTGCCCTCTACGCTGAAAAACATCCACAGCCACAGCGCATAGTGCCCTCCGATAAACTGTTCGGCAGACTTTTCCAGCGTCTGAGGGACACAGGTACCTTGCACCTGGGAAGACAAACAGAAGAAGGCCCCACACAGCCCGCACGCCTGACATGGAGAAGCGTGTCCTACGTTCTGTGGAAGAAACTCCTGCGACCAGTGTGCGATGATTAGCAGCAGCAGTAAGCGTGTCTCACTCTCTTATCTGGGAGGATACTTCATGAACAATTGGTGTACCCGTATCACCTACAGCGCGTTCAGGCCCTAAGGCCACGTGATCAGATGGCAGTTCTGTCTATGGCTGTTGCAGAAGTGTGCCGCAGATCCAGTGTTCTCATACAAGGTTTTATTTACCGATGAGGCAGCGTTCACGAGAGATGGTGCTGTGAATTACCATAACCAACATGTATGGGCAGATGTAAATCCCCAAGCAACTCAGGAAAGAGGGCATCAACACCGATTCTGAATCAACGTATGGGCAGGGCGTACTTGACGATAGACTAACAGGGTGATACGTGCTACCACAAAGATTAACCGGGGCGCATTACCTGGGCCTTCTCATCAACGTATTGCCCACCTTGTTGGAATCTGTGCCTTTGCAGTAACGAATACAAATAAGATTGATGCATGATGGCGCACCAGTACACTGTCGTCACAATGTGCACGAACATTTGACGCAGACATTTCAGTACCGCTGGAGTGGTAGTGGGGGGCGGGAGCGGGGGGGTGCACACCTTCACCTGCACGTTCCCCAGACCTCACACTTTTGGTTATGGGGACACTTGAAGGAATCTGTCTACGCCACGCCAATCAACGCTGTGCGGACGCTACAGGGTTGCGTCCTCAGTGCGTGCCAGCTGGTACAACAAACAACCGGGTATACTTCAAAGAGTGCGTCATTCCTTACGCCGGAAGGCAGAGAGTTGCGTTGCCATGAATGGACGACACGTTGAACCTTCCTGTAAACATGTGTTTATCGCAGAAGGTATGCATTTCCGGACCCATGTTTATTGGAATTATCTCAGAAAGTATGCATTACCAGACCCATGTTTATTGTACTTCTTTTTCTTGTTTCGATGAGTTCTAGCACCTATCAAAGTATTCAACACATTTTTTATCATCCTGTATACAAAGAACTATGACCATGTCATATAAAATAGAGTTGGCTGACGTTAAAAATACATTTTGTAATGGATCAACTGTTGCATGAGCTACATGTGGACGATTATCACCTTATGGATACGGATGTATTCAATATTTTGCTGTAATTTTTTAACAAATAGGAGCTGTGTGACTACCTGACTTCAAACCACAACTTCTGTGGCAAGAGAAAGCCTACCTGCGAAACGGTAATGTTATTCACAATTCATATCTGAGTGTTTAGTGTATGTAACGGTTCGCAGTTACAGTTATCTATTGTGTGCTAATGAAAGTTTTTTTCCAAGTTAACATTTTGCAAATAGGGGAACCAGTGATCTTGCAGATGTTTTGTACATTGCCTCTGGCTTTGTGGAGAAATCCGAATCAGTGTTGGATGCTAAATAAATCTGTTAGGATAAGCATTAAGAACCCAAATATTCGTGTGGATATACACATAGAACATGAAAAAAATGGAAAATATAGAAAAATATGGAAAACAAAAAATTGTGGGAACTGTGGAAAATAAGGAAAAAATAAGGACAAATATGAATAACATGCTTAATGAGTGAATAACGAATCTTGATGCTGACAACAATGCTTTAAGCGCTTTTCTCTTTGGCTGTTACCAGCCTATTGAGGGATAAAACGTATCCGTAAGAGCTACCAAGATGTGTGGAAGTTATAAATCAGCTGGTAAGCTGCTAGATTATGAAGTCAAAAATAGGAAACTTTATAAACTGCGCTCTTTTTCTTTACAGTTTCAGTTATTTGCAAGTAATTACAATGTCACAATTGATGGTAACAAATTAATTCATACAAACATAGATTACCATCTCCTTGATCGGCTAGGTTGTAATGACTTCAAACATTTTATCTACTTACATCTCCATGGCTCAGATTTGCAACTAATGCTGTTGCTCGGCATTTTCTAATTTTAAGTCATTTCTCATAATTTTAGCCTTCTTTTGTTCTTCTTTATTCATTAGAGATACACATTGACAGTTTGTCAGAGATGGCCAAAGATGCAATCTGCACGAACACCACCCGTATCACAGCACTATGGCAGCTGCAACTGCATCATCAAAGCCACACGGAAACACTAGCTATCCGACAGCCAGTGAATACTTGACAGATTCCTGCGATTTCCTTTCTATGGTTTAACAACAAGCATTGTGCAAACAACACACACTTCCTACAAAGTGGAACTGGCAAAAGATTAGCTCCTCATGAATTATAAAACATTTATGTAGAGTTGCTACCGTTCTACAGTAATAACAACACACTAAAGTTGGCTGCTGTACAGTTATACCTTCCAGACTATCATGAGTTACGGAGCTATGCTCTGTCTGCCTATAGTTTTAGTTATTTGCATGTAAACTCTGTGGAAATATATCCAGTTCCATTGCTCTGTTAGCGTACTGGCTATTCTTCTTGGGCAAATAACATTTCAAAATCAGGATATGTGTATGAACCTTAGGAGATTTTAGTTTTTTAATGGAAAATTTGTTAGTTGTGGGAGGCACTACTACACAGCAATAATCTACCAAAAAGGGGGACCGACATGCGTATTTGTACAGTATATGAAAATCTAGGTTATGCTTCTGATTCCATTGCCCTGCTGGAGTACATGTTATTCTTCCTAAATAAATTTCAGTTCAAAATCTGGAAAAGGTATGTATATTGTAGAAGACTGTAGTCATAACGGAACATATTTTTAATGGCTGTAAACAGTACAACACAGTAATAGTCTACTAAAAAGGAAACTGGCAGGCGTATTTTAGACCATATGAAAACTATGTTATGCATTCGATTCCATTGTTCTACTGGTGTACTGGTTATTTTCCACAAGTAAATACCAATCAGTTTTCCAGAAACATCGTAGCACAACATCTGCCTTAGTAAAGGTAAGAGATGACCTGAAGGGCACAGATGCACAAGAGGCGACTAACCTTTCACACTCTCGACTTCGATATTTTACTTAGGTTACTAAATTTCCCGCAAAGTGCCGTACAGTGGTTCCACTCATACCTGACGTTTCGCTATCAGTGTGTCATGTCTGGCATCATGGAGGCACGTAGCATCAGGCGGCCCCCAGGTTTGTTATTACGTCCTAATGGTTCAAATGGCTCTGAGCACTATGCGACTTAACTTCTGCGGTCATGAGTCGCCTAGAACTTAGAACTAATTAAACCTAACTAACCTAAGGACATCACACACATCCATGCCCGAGGCAGGATTCGAACCTGCGACCGTAGCGGCCGCACGGTTCTAGACTGTAGCGCCTTTAACCGCTTGGCCACCACGGCCGGCATTACGTTCTATTCAGTGTGCAAGAAGACATCACCATCTCCCCATGCCCTACAAAAATATACAAAGCTCTTCCCTCTTCATCCGAAAAGGAAAATTGTGCAAACACTTATAATTCCAATTATCGATTATGGCGATGTTATCCTGCAAGGTCCTTCCCAGGAGAGCTCATGGCGCCTGGAAATGGTTATGAATGTTTCTGTTCGTTATATCTCTGATGTTCGATTCTTTGCTCATATTTCACCATCACATGCACAGCTATTCTGGCTGCGTGCAGACAAGCACAGAGACTTCCATACCCACTGTCTTCTCTATTGTCTTATCAACACATACTCTCCCTCATTCTCCCCTCGAATTTAACACTATTGTCTGAACAACATGGCAAAAACACCCGTTACCATCAGAGCAAAATCCTTTCTGTCCTACTCCATCATTCAGCCACTTTCTCGAAGTCTTTCTCAGTAGCAGGAACCCGACCCTGGAATAAACCTCTTTCCAACTAGATCTTCCTCACTTCCCAGTATTCTTAACTGGTGCAATCTCCTTAAATTACCTTTCCTCAGAACTTGCTATTACAGAAAATATTTATTTTGTTCACCTCTAAATTCTTATTATGTCTGACACTATCATTACTGTTATTATGGGAATTATTATTACTATTACTATCATTAGTAATGGTAGCAGCAGCAGGAGCAGCAGTAGCAGAAGTGCTGCCAGTATTAACTTTATTAGTTCATAGTCAGTGTTGCTTACTCACATTGTCGCTATAGACACTCAAATTATTTTAAGGCTATTTGTCATATTAAAATTGTTATTTCTTAAGTAGCTATGATGTAGAAAAGAAACTGTGTCTGCGAAACGTTGGTCAGATGCAAGAGGGGGCCTGATGGCCGTAATCGTATCAGGTTAAATAAATAAATAAACAAATAAATACAAAAGTAAATAAAGCACTTTTCAAAATGACGAGAGGGTATAGTTGCCATAGAAGACTCTAGCTTTTTAATGGAACATTTGTTAATGGCGGGACGCAGTACCAAATGGCAATGCTCTGCTTAAAATAAAACAGGTCTGACAGCTACACATAATGCAACTTGTGGGACACTCTACTGAGAAGGAGCCGGCAGGCCCAGTGTAGACTCCAACACCGACGACATACGTATTACACTAAGTGCTGCATTAAAGCTGGGGAAACATATTTTTCTCGATCCAGGATCTTCTTAATCAAATACACCACGAGTCGAAACTCTGTATTGAGATGGACATTACCTGACGGTAACAATGTGTTGAGCAGACTTAAGCCATTCCTATTAAAGATTTTGTTCTGCAGTTTGTCTATTGGTGTAGTAATAAGGACACATGGAAGTTGATTGGTGCAGAATTACAATTTCCAGACTATCAAGACTGAGAAATGTTTACAAACCCCGCTCTGTCTGTCTATGATTTTAGTTATCTGCATATAAACTAGGAGCAGATTGTTACCACAGATGATATATTTATTATACGTAAGTGCTATATTTTAGCTCACGAAACACTTTTTTTCTCAATCGAGGACGTTCTTAATGTGATATAAGACAAGTCAAAATTCTATATCATGATGGAAAATACCAAACTGAATTTAAAGGGGGACAGATTCAGACAGGGCAACACCCTTCTATTGTCCACTGTGACACATGATTTGAAGTCTGAACACGAAAGATATGGCTGAGAGACTTGCTATTATGCGAACGCACCACGCGTATGTTTTGGCGGTTGCAGCATCAAGGCTTGACAGAATCTGTACCGCAACTGAAATTGATGAGCAATGTTATGACGTCATCCCTATCAGTCTCCCCGACCACCACGCCTTAATCATAAAAGAAACACCTCACCCAAAAATCGTTGTACAGTAAATTGGGTATTAATGTGCACTAACGTATTTGACATTGTTAGTGTAAGTGGTGGATGGCTGCCCTTCCTGTTGCCACCCAGTTACCTCCCTCTCCCCCCCCCCCTTCCAGGACGAAATGCGTGTACCCCAACTGTCTACATGTAGTGTTCGTCACGTGGAAGTGAGTACAAAAGTGAACTTCGATACTAGCCCAGTATTTATCTAGTGCGATGTGGAAAACTGACTAAAAATCACTTCCAGGCTCGCCGGCACACCAACCCTTCCTAATCCGCTGGGTTGATTAAATCCAACCTCCACGTTCCAGGAGTGGTGCTTTAACATGCGTGATTATCTAGGCAGGTAATATCTGAAAAATAAGCAGAAGATATAATAAAAGTAATGCCAAAACACAGGGACTCCAAAGCAGACAATATCCCTTCGATCTTTATATAACTTTCTGACCGATCTTCGCGAAAGAGTTCACGGAGGGAGGAACGATGCTGCACACAATTATACTCTGCAAAATAAATAATAGTACTCGTTTCCCCAAGAAAAAGAAACGGATTTCATGTTGACAACGTTGTTACGTGCAGACTCGAAAATCAGGTCTCTTGCCATAGCGGCAGGATTGAAAAAGGCCCTACCAGACTTCCTCTGGCCATAGCAGAGATGTAGTCACTGCCTTCTTCTCATGGCGGCATCTGGCACAAACAATAGGGTTACTGAACATCGGTATAGAAAGCATCCGGTAAAATCAGCAAACAGTGCTCGGCTTCTACGGAATAACCTGTACCACTGTTACACATCTAAAGAATTTATATGAGGAATCGCTTAAGAATGTAATGCTGGTCCAACACTATGTCGCTTTATGCTTTTAATTTGGCCACGTGATCATGACGTCACTTTGGGTTATGACTCCTAAATTTTAAAACACATATACTTCTACATTCACATCTACATATACACTCCGCAAGCCAACATACAGTGCATAGTGGAGAGTACCTCATGTCACTGCTACACATTTCCTTTCCTTCCCGCTCTCAAAGAGAGAGAGAAATAAAAATAATATCTATACGCCTGTGTACGATCCGTAATTTCTCTTGTCTTTGTGGTCCTTGTGCTAAATGTATGTTGGTGGCAGTAGAGTCTTTCTGCACTCGTATAGGTAACGGTCAGTGTGTTTTATCATTATCTGCTGCTTCTGCTGGCATGCATTTGATAAGCATACTCACGTGCCGACGTATAGAAGCCAATCGTCCGTTGCTGGTTACCAAGGTAAGTTGCTTGGCTGATTCGGAGAAGGGACCAAACAGCGAGGTTATCAGTTCCACAAGGTAAGTGATTTTCCGTGAGTTGAGGTATCTGGGGCCGGCCAGTGTGGCCGAGCGGTTCTAGGCGCTTCAGTCTGGAACAGGGCGACTGCTACGGTCGCAGGTTCGAATCCTGCCTCGGGCATGGATGTGTGTGATGTCCTTAGGTCAGTTAGGTTTAAGTAGTTCTAAGTCTAGGGGACTGATGAGGTATCTTGAACATGGGCGAATAGATCTCCCCCCCTCTCCTCTCTCACCAATAACATTATCAGTGCATGGAATGCTTGCCACCTACTCTCGCGGTCAGAGATTCTAGCATGGGTGGAAGGTGTCTTGTGAACCACGAGTGGTAGTGACAGTCAATCGTAAACTTTCTCTCTGGTAGGCCATCCATGAGCACGAAGAGGGTTACACATCCTTTTTTTAGTTTATTTTTAATTAAAGTTTGTTTCTCTATCCATTCGTTACCTGTTGTGGGAGGATTGTGTAGAGTATACATTTAGAAATGTGTTGAGAGTGTACATACAATGGTAGGTTATCAAGATTTAAGTGAATTTGAACGTGGTCTTATAGTCGGCGTACGAGCGATGGGACACAGCACCTCCGACGTAGCAGTGAAGTGGAGATTTTCCCGAACGGCCATTTCACGAGTGTGTCGTGAATATCAGGTCTCCGCTAAAACATCAAATCTCCGGCATTGCTGCGGCCGGAAAAAGAACGGGACCAACTACGACTAAAGAGAATCGTTGAACGTGACAGAAGTGCAAACCTTGCACAAGTTCGTGCAGATTTCAGTGCTGGGCTATCAACAAGTGTCCGCGTGCGAACCATTCAACATCACCGATATGGGCTTTCGGAACCGAACTTCCACTCGTGTATCCTTGATGACTGTACGACACAAAGCTTTACACCTCATTTGGGCCGTCAAAACCGATACTGGACTGTTGGTGATTGGAAACATGTTGCCTGGGCGGATGAGTCTCGTTTTAAATTCCATCGAGCGGATGGACGTGTACGGGTATGGAGACAACATCATGAACCCTTGGACCCTGCATGTCAGCAGGGAACTGTTTAAGGTGGTGGAGGCTCTGTAATGGTGTGGGGCGTGTGCAGTAGGAGTGATATGGGACTCCTGACAAGTCTTCTCTGACATATGATACTTACGTAAGCATCCTGTCTGATCACCTGCATTCATTAATGTCCATTGTGAATTCCGACCGCCTTGGGCAAGTCCAGCAGGACAATACGACACCCCACGCGTCCACAATTGGTACAGAGTGGCTCCAGGAACACTTTTCTGAGTTTAAACACTGCCTCTGGCCACCAAACTCCCCAGACATGGACATTACTGAGCATATCTGGTATGCCTTGCAACGTGCTGTACAGAAGAGATCTCCACCCCCTCGTACTCTTACGGATTCATAGACAGCCCCGCAGGATTGATGGTGTCAGTTCCCTCCAGCAATAGTTCATTCCACGTCGTGTTGCGGCACTTCTGCATGCTCGCAGAGGCCCTACACGATATTAGGCAGATGTACCAGTTTCTTTGGCTCTTCAGCCTATCATGCTGTGTTAGTTGTTTGACGCAAATATCGATGTATTTGGTTCAATATCACACTGAGCTAGTTGTTAAACTTTTAAAGTTAGGTATTTACATATATCTTAGAATTAAAATATAGATATTTGGAGAAAATTGGTCAAAAATTGTAAATATCTATGGGAGGTGCTCATACGTTGGAGTGCTTACAGAAAATGTAACGACGTCATTAATTTATGGTAATCCAGCAGCATCCCAGTTACATACTGAAATGTCGAAGTATCTTTCGTTATTAATTATGTCAATATTTCCCATCATTTTATAGAATATTCCATGACGTCACTAAACTGTAGTAATTCATCCACACTCCAGTCACACACTATAATGCCAGAGTGTCTTAACTCGTAATTATGGTAATATTTATCACCATTTCTTAAGTAGAAGAAGTCTGCTGCTGATGACTCTCTCATTAGCATTCACAGAGCCCCAATGACCAGGCTCAGGTCCTTGGTATAATAATAATAGGTAGGAAGAGACAGGACTCAAGTCTTCTTATTGGTTTAAAGAGAGAAGGGGTAAGGGAGGGGAAAGGGGGAGGATCACTTTAACTTAGATCATTATCTGAGGCAGAACCAGCACAGTTGATGGGTGACCTTCATTTTTATATTACACACAGTTGCCTGAGAGTCGTGGGCGGGCTATCAGGTTACATTCTGACCTTCAATGTACAACGCAGAACTGCCGCACAAACATGTGCAGGAAACGTGAGACGTGTCAGGTTACATCCTGACCTTGAAAGCGCTTCAGGCAATTGCCCAAAAGACGTGGGCAGGTTATCAGATCATGGCATGAGTTTGGCTTTGGTCCTCGTGCCCGCACTGCTCCTCTAGTGTCCTACATAATGTGCCGTACGGGAACAGTTCTGGTGCATCAATATTTTTGATGCACTACCAAAATCGTTTCCTTTTAACTCAAAACATTCTTTTTTTGTTTTTCGTGAAGTCTCTACCTTCTTTATCATTATTTTTCTAAGTGACAAAATCTTAATGTAGCTGAAAAATCAATATAATTTGTTGCTGAAGTATATCGTTGTCTTAGTTCGTCATCACAGACGGTCCTCTTGACCAACTTATATGGCTGTTGGGTTAAGTTGACGAAAACGACTCTTTCCTAACACGATTAATTTCGAAGTACGCCATTTTGGAAATAATACTTTTGTAAATAATACTTTAAATGAGATATCTTTAGAAGATTTTCACGATTCTAGCCCTTGTAAGAACTATTCGTGCCAGGAAAAATGCTCAAAGATTAAATGTATCATCTCAACTGAACTTCCCCTACTTCCTTTCCACCATAATCACTTCACATAGGCACTATTGAGCATATCAAGGATGCTGTCGGGTGAGTTCCATCTTTACAACCTGCTCCCAGCTTTCTCCGGGTCTCATAGACTCCTGTTGAGCGTTCATGGGTCGGTACAGTTCCTCAACGCTTTCGGTGTTTTCTAGAGTCTATTGCTTGTTCTCTTTGAATGCACTATTTGACCGAGCTGAGCAAATCATCGTTACGATAGTAGAGTATAAAGCGAAGTTTGTCTGATATGTTCCAAACAAGTCACTACCATAGTTAAATAAAAAAAAACTTAGATGCAGGAGTATACAGAAATAAATAACAAATTTTCATGCGTGTGGCTTTCTCATAATTGCATCAGCCCGATTAATATACAATATACTGGGAAAAACATAATGTGAGTTAGTTTATCAGACAAAACAGATCTTAACGTAGCTAATCTCTAAAATCAGTAATGAAAAAGTGGATTATCGCCAAAATTTTCTAATGTACAAGCGTAGACTCGTGAGGATCTAACCACTACAATATGTTTTCATCCCACGATGTTTCTCTTTTCCTCAAACTCTGAAGACATCTTTAAAGACGATACCTTGCTGTTGAACATAGTCCATGCAGGACTTGTTTGATGAGCACATTGCGAACTTATACCAACTTAAATGGTTTTCTAAAGTCTCAGTTCCACTGAGCACATTTAGCACCAAACTGACAGCTCGATGAAGTCCCATCTCCACATCAAACTTGAGTCCCTTATTGGACGTATTGTGGTTGGCAACGTCACACCCTGTTACCAATAAATTAATACAACGCCACCACATATTACAGTACGGAAGGCGAAAAGTAAGACTGACAACAGTAATTAGGGGGTCATAATTCAGTAATCACTCATTAAAAACGACGTACTGCAACTTCTGCTTTAAAACGTAATAATGACCCACACAAATGTTGCTAAAGCAACCATCAAACAGTGACACACTGATTGAACAACAATACATGACCAATGAATCATTATTAATTCCTCACGGCCCACAGGGACAGGAATGTTCCTCTTGTGTGTGGTGCTGCGATCCTAACGATCTACAAAGAAGAAAAAAAAATTAATATACCTGGAAAGACGACGTCGATTTTGATGTGATGATGGCATATGCCATCTGGGGGATAGTAGACTAATAATGGTTTGGACAGATAGCAGAGTGGTATAGCTATAAGAGCGCCATCTGCGTCTGCCTTTTAATATGGAATGCTCACAGCTAGATGGCTCAGTATGGTGCAAACGTGTGAACCCGCCACGATGACTCACTCGTGCTTTCTACAGCCAATTCAGCGAGTCTGAAAGGAGTCAAATTATGGCCTTCCGAGTGGCAGGATGGTCCTTCCGGAGACCGGCCACACAAGTTGGATGTGCTGTGTCAGATGTGCAAGGATGCTGGTATCAGTGGACACGTGAAAATTCTCGCACCTGTAGATCAGGTTCTGGATGGCCAGGCAGCACAGTCGCCCGCAAAGATCGTCGTATTATAACGACAGAAGTGGCAAATCGTACAGCTACCACGACGAAGATAGGGGGGCTTGTGAGCCCAAACGTGTCAACACTGACTTTTGCGAACCGTTTATTAGCTGTCGGACTACGGGCACTGTCTTCCACCCACGCCACAGCATCGACGTGCACGGTTCGGCTGCTGCCGTCAGCGGATCGCTCGGAAGATGGAATGGCGTGTCACGGTCTTCAACGATGAACGTAGATTCTCCACGCGAGTGACGGTCGTTTGCACGTACACGTTAACCTGATGACCGCTGTCTAGAAGAGTGAATTTATTCCAAGACACACTGGCCCCACCTCACGCCTTACGGTCTGGGGTGCGATAAGCGACAACTTTCGTTCTCCTTTGATGTTTATGGGAGGGAAGTGAGCGAGCGCTTGGTACGTTCTTCTGCTTTTCTTCAACAGGAAGATGACGTGTTGTTCCAACAGGACAATGCTCTCCCACACACCGCTCATGAAACTCGACGTCCTCTCCAAGACGTGCAGCAACTTCCCTGGCCGGCACTATCTCAGGACTCGTCTCCAGTCGAGTATATGTGGGCTATGACGGGACGAGAAGTGACTTGTGCGACAACTCTTACGGGTCAGGACAGGACAGGACAGTATTCACCATCTGAACGACTGACTGGATGCGAGAGACAGCTCCAGCACTGCCGCCCGTTGAGGCAACACCACGTACTAATACGGGTGTTTCAGCATGCATCGACAACTGGTACCGCAGAACCGCTTGTGCTACGAATCTGTAAATCATTTCATGTAGACTACATGCACTATTGCATCAAAAAATCTTCAGCGAATTGTAAACCTATAAAAAGGTTCTTTTTCCGGCAGTGTATTTGGAACCACCGCCCTTGTGTGACGCCTGAAGCGCGGGTCTTGCTTCTACACTGAAGCGCCAAAGAAACTGGTATAGGCATGCGTACTCAAATGCAAAGATATGTAAACGAGCAGAATACGGCGCAGCGGTCGGCAACACCTATAGAAGACAATAAGCGTCTAGCGCAGTTATTAGATCGGTTACTGCTGCTACAATGGCAGGTTATCAAGATTTAAGTGTGTTTGAACGTGGTGTTACAATCGTACGAGCGATGGGACACAGCATCTCCGACGTAGCGGTGAAGTGGGCATTTTCCCGAACGGCCATTTCGTACCGTGGATATCTATATCCGGTAAAACATCAAATCTCCGACATCGCTGCGGCAGGGAAAAGATCCTGCAAGAACGGGACCAACGACGACTGAAGAGAATCGTTGAACATGACAGAAGTGCAACTCTACCGCAGATTGCTGCAGATTTCAGTTCTGGGACGTTAACAAGAGTAAGTGTGCGAACCATTCAACGAAACATCATCAATACGGGCTTTCGGAGTCGATGCCCGCCGGCCGGGGTGGCCGAGCGGTTCTAGGCGCTACAGTCTGGAACCGCGCGGCCGCTACGGTCGCAGGTTCGAACCCTGCCTCGGGCATGAATGTGAGATGTCCTTAGGTTAGTTAGGTTTAAGTAGTTCTAAGTTCTAGGGGACTGATGACCTCAGAAGTTAAGTCCCATAGTGCTCAGAGCCATTTGAACCATTTGAACCAAGTCGATGGCCCACTCGTGTACCCTTGATGACTGCACGACACAAAGCTTTACGCCTCGTCTGGGCCCGTCAATACCGACATTGGACTGTTGATGACTGGAAACACGTTGCTTGGGTGGACGAATCTCGTTTCAAATTGTATCGAGCGAATGGACGTTTAAGGGTATGGAGACAACCTCATGAATCCATGGATCCTGCATGTCATCAGGGGACTGTTCAAGCTGGTGGCGGCTCTGTAATGGTGTGGGGCGTGTGTAGTTGGAGTGATATGGGACTCCTGATACGTCTAGATGCGACTCTGACAGGTGACAGTTACGTAAGCATCATGGCTGGCCACCTGCTTCCATTCATGTCCATTGTGCATTCCGACGGACTTGAACAATTCCAGCAAGACAATTCAACACCCCAGAAGTCCAGAATTGCTACAGAGTGGCTCCAGGAACACTCTTCTCAGTTTAAACACTTCCGCTGGGCACCAAATTCCCAAAAGAGGAATATTAATGAGTATTTCTGGGCCTTGCAACATTCTTTTCTCCACCCTCACGTACTCTTAAGGATTTTATGACAGCTCTGAAGGATTCATGTTGTCAATTCCCTGCAGCACTACTTCAGACGTTAGTCGAGTCCATGGCACGTCGTGTTGCGGCACTTCTACTTGCTCGCGGGGGCTCTGCACGATATTAGGCAAGTGAACCAGTTTCTTTCGCTCTTCAGTGTATGTTTAAGAAGTGTATCAACTGCGATTTCCAGAGGCAGGTTCCACTGTTTTAGTTGGCTTTTGTGAAAGATATGTCCAGTGAAGATATTTCTTACCTTTATTACGTTGTTTGCTACATAAGCTCACCGGACAATCAGTGATCCCTAGAAAAATCATTAAAAGTATCATTTAATACCGTATAATTCCACCTCTTCATTTGATAACTGTCTGTATTCGGTCAGGAGGTGAGTCTACAAGGTTGTGCAGGTTCTTTACAACCAGGTTAAGCCATTCGCTGAGGACCTGATCGCGCTATTCCACCAAATCGCGTGGATGCTGACGTCGGCGTTGTACCTGTTGTTCCAATATGCCCCGCAGATTTTCCATGGGATTCAAGGCAAGTGATTTTGCAGGCCAGTAGGATGTAACGGGTTAGGGGAGTTTTCAGAAAACCAGTTACGTATTGTTCCAGCCTGATGAATTTTGCTGTTGTCGTCTTTATGTGCCTATACGGGCAATGGCCTTTTTCAAGTTCACCGACTCCAGATGTCCATGCATTCTGTTCCCGTCGAAATATTATCTAGCTGACGGATTGGGATGTACCTCCACTCACAGCCTACAGCAATTCCCGACGAATTTGGAAGGGATTTTGGTTCACAAGCCGTGAAACGCGTCTCCGGTCGCTCTCCGTCAAGATCTTTGTCCGTCCACAACTGTGACTTCGTGTTTGGTGGCCACGTGTGTTGCATCACTGCTTGTAGACACGCTGAACAGTCCGTCGCGAAACACCAACAAATCCAGAAACTTCACACACCGTATGACCATGCGTACGGCCAAACACGATTGCCCCTTTTTGTCACTCTGTCACGTCTTTAGTTTTACCCATGTTTACATACAATGTCCGCTTCGAACAGAAATGTCTCACTGATAGCTGATTCCGTATGCTCATTTAGAGGCAGTGCGTGCGCCATTGAGCACGTCAGTCGATCGCTGCGCCATCTGTAAGGGCTTAACGATATATCTGTGTGAGTGCACTGGGATGTACCGCTCAGCACCTATGTTTATTGATAAATTACTATCGAATGGTGAGATGGTTTTTTCTTGTAGCCAGCGTGAGTAGAGACTTTCAGTGTTTAGCCACGTATTAGTATCTTAAATTAATTCTTTACGTTTCTCCGTCGCAAGTGATTCTATAAACTATTTTCTTGTCTCCTGTCGAGGATGTGTGCACGCTTCAGGTGTCGCTTTCGTGCAGTTTCGAATTATAAAGCAATAGTTAGTACTCTTAACGTGGAACTGCAACATTGTATCTAAAGGAATGCAGTAATGTTTTCACACCACACAAAATAACAAGCGAAGTACCTGAAAATGTGCGGCTACGGCATCATATAGGAAATATCAAACACAATACGTCACACAAAAACAAGAGGCAAAAACTAATATCACGTGTAGAGTGATATTAAATATCCGTCCTTCCTTTGAAATTCTTTCAAAGATCTTTCAATTCCTGATCCAAATTCGTTTTTGGTTTCCTTTACAGCCTGCTCTATGTGCAGAATGAATAATGCCGGGGATATGCTGAAAATTTCCTTTTCCTGTCCTTCTACTCTTACAACTGCAGTCTGGTTTCTGTACAAGTTGTAGATAACCTGTGTTTTATCCGGAATCGATTCAGAAGTTGAATGGCTGTATTCCGGCCAACATTGTCGA
Organism: Schistocerca nitens; assembly: GCF_023898315.1. Taxonomy (NCBI): domain Eukaryota; kingdom Metazoa; phylum Arthropoda; class Insecta; order Orthoptera; family Acrididae; genus Schistocerca; species Schistocerca nitens. Next base: position 916,541,967 of record NC_064616.1, read on the forward strand.
AAGCTTTTTATACATATATAAATATACAGCACATAAAATGGTGATGAATTGCAAACATCGACTTACTCACTATGCATTTAAGAAACACTCCAACAATTATTGCATCCCTTTGGGATACCAAAGTTAATTCGCTCTCTCAAGTGTTAACAATATCACATACGATAAAGCTTATGATTACATACCCGACTGACACACATTGCTACTGACGAAAGTGTTTCCATTCCCTCGCGCTTATCGGTTTCCGGTCTGAGGTGCCCAGAGTTCAATATCAGCTGATCTGCAGCGGAGAAAAAGCTGTGCGGTGCGTGGGAATGCTCTCCCGACGACTGATTCCGTCTCCCGCTGCCCGCTGGGATTCGAGTGAGTCGGTGGGGCGTCATAGTGAACACAACACGACGGCGAGGGTTTTTGCGCCGCTCGCGTTGCGCGGAAGGGAAAAAGTGAGTCACGGAAGCGGTTGCGCGGGGCTAAGTAAAGATCGGGTTGTGAATTGAGCGGCGGCAGCTAAGCTGTTTGGGGACACCCTGAGGGGAGCGCGAGGGGCCACGTACAGGGCGGCGCCAGCAAAATGCAGCCAGCATCCGCCGCCGGCTGCTCTCGCCCTTGTCGCCTATGCGCGCATACGGTGCATCTGGAACTTGAAGTTGCACAAGGCGGTTTATATGACCGCTAACGCGAAACTGTACCACAACACACTGTTCGTCGGACACTCACCTTTCGATTGGACACAGGGTATTGGGTTCGCACTGCAGCAGATCGCAGCTGTATTTGATAACGACAGAGGCAGTAGGACGAGTTTCTAATGATGTTCCGGAAGTTGAGAATTATACTCGAGTATATTCTGGCAGTGCTTCAGTAGAACTAGCCAACTGCACAGTATATGTGGAGCTAATTGCAGGTCCATTTGACAGTTAATCACACATCTGTGACCATTACGTATTGTTGTTCATTCGTAATTGAACACGCAAACTCTGAGAATCTGCGATCTAGTGCCAAAATAAAGCCTATAAATACTGAAAGTGTGATGATAGGCAGAACGCTTCTGTGCAAGGACATAGTTCCTTGTGGTACTACTATTGATGTTTCTAGACATAATCGTAGCAGGCGACAGTAGTTGTCAGTTACAACTGGATCGAGCAGCCCTGGGTAGAAGTAACTGTCACGTGATTATTCACAGTACTCACTTCACAGAGAAACTAAATATATAATATTAGCAGAAGCTTGGTGACGTTTCACATTGCAATCTGACTGTCTCGATACACACTCAGGCTCCAACGTGGTCAATAGAGCTGACAACGAAGACCACTGCCAGCGCAACTGCTCAATTAACAAACCTCGCGCAGGCGCGCTATATAAATGGCCATATACTAGGCAAGATGGAATGACAGTGCGCTCACATCGTTCGCAGTAAGAAGCAGGGTTTAGGTGGTGCAATCTATTCACTTATTAGGACTTCACAGTGCCACCCCTTGCATAATAGTAACACAAAATATCTGTAACGTAATTGTGACACTGCATTTTATCGACAGAGAATGGACGTGAAAGAATTGCAGTTTGGCAACACTGATATCAGATACCGTGTAAATTGGGTAGCATGAAACTGTGGGAAACTGTACACTTTTATTATACTGTTATGTCATGCTTATGGTTATGGAGGACCTACCTCGAAGAAGTATAAATTCATCAGTCGAGGATAAGCGAAGCAGAGGATGGCCAAGAAGATGATCAGTAAATGTAACTCACATCTTGGGCTCAGGAGCGTGGGACAGCGGCCGGTCGATGAAATGTAATAATACCATACCAACAGCCGTTATTCTGATATTGTTTTATTAGGCAACCAGTTTCGACGTTCCAGTGACGTCATCCACAGGCCTGTCGCATGACTGACACCAAGTACTGCGCGTGCACCAATATTTGTATCTGGTTCCGCAGATATCCGAACTTGATGAGCATGTGTGCTGTTCAAATCCGGGAAGAGCAATTTGATACCATGCTGAGGCCGCCCTGGCGAGACTGGAAAGAGGAATGTTCCCCGCTTCTACCTGGCTTTGAAACCGGGACCTCCAGGGTAAAGTCTAGAGTTCCGTCCGCGACCAGTACATATTTAAGTTATCGAGAATAGGTGACTGGTACATACGACTTCTCTGGACAACCTTCGCCACTGTCTCTCAGTTGTTATGCAGTACTTTTCGAATTCATATTTGCATTACAGACACTTTATCGAGAGACGTTCAATAAGTAACGAAACACGTTTCTTTCTCAGCCAGTTTAGGTTGAAAAAATGCGGAATTTGTTGTGGGACATTGTGAAATATTCCCGATTCCACCCTTATAGTTTCATGAAGTTCTGGAAGGTGGCGGGGCTATATGTGGCCTTCGAAATGGCGTCTGCAATGGAGGTGCGTTCCAAGCAGAGGGCTGAAAACCAGAGCATTGCAAAAAGTCTGCGGAGACCTGGCAGGGAACAAAAGCACGGTGAGTCGCTGTGCGAGGCGTTTGTCATTATCGCAACAAATTTGCGTAAACCTGTTCGATCTCCCGCGTGCCGGCCGGCCGCACACAGCTGTGACTTAGCAGTGTTGGAACGTGCGGCCACTCACAACTGAATGTCTCTGTTGGTAGTGCTGACGCACTCTTCCACTGTGTGCCCGCTGGGTTGTTCGCCGTCTAACAGAAAACCATAAAGAGCAACGAAGGATCATATGTGCGGAACTGGTTGTGCGAATTAGCTTGCACGTTGTGAGGCTGATCGTAAAAATACTTCATCAACTGTATTAGAACAGCATCAAACGAAACGGCAGATTCTTCTGTGATTAAAGCATCTATGCCTGGTTTTCAGGCAGTATCCTTCGTTTCTTTCGATGCTGAGGTGCTATTCCAGTAGAGTTGGAGAGCCTCTGCAATGCTGTTCGAGCTTAGGGGGAATAGTAAGTGGGCCGAGGCGGGAACACGAATTTGGATTGAGGAGGGAGGCGTGCTGGGTGGTCCATCAAGTTGTGCCAGGGTGGAGTAGTGGTTAGTGCATCTGCCTCGTGAGCAGGAGATCCACGTTCGAATCATGGCCTTGATACAAATTTTCATTCGTCACTTCAGTTTGCATACATGCGTCGCAAAAGTGGAGAATATGGTATAAGATACATCACTGAATCTTCAGAGAGTCCTCGGTCCTCTCTGATGGCCCTTGTGAAGAAGAAAGGCGTCAACTACTGACGACTGAATAAAATCACAAAGAAATACGTTGATCAATTACCGCGCATTGACGACACCATGGACTATTGATAGAAGCAAAATATTTCTCTATTACGTACACACAGACAGGCTACTAGCAAACCTATGCCGACGACGCTGATCACGAAAAGATTGCCTTCGTAGCTTCTGATAGCATATATGAGTTCAAAGCTATGCCATTTGGGCTACGTAATGCTCCAGCCGCCAATTACAGTATGACGGACAACCTGTTCCGACACGTTAACCCTAGCAATACCAACGTATTTTCCATAATGTGTACTACCAAGGGATTGGGCGGGTGTATTGTGAAAAACCACAAATTTCGTTAATTGTTGTTGGCATCTATCCACAACATACTTTTTGAATATATAATGAGGTGTAAGAAGGGTCCTGAAGGTGAAAATACGAATATTACACAACTGGCCATTAAAATTGATACACCAAGAAGAAATGCAGATGATAAACGGGTATTTAGTGGACAAATAAATTATACAAGACTTGACATGTCATTACATTTTCACGCAATTTGGGTGCATAGATCCTGAGAAATCAGAACCCAGAACAACCACCTCTGGCCGTGATAACGGCCTTGATACGCCTGGCCATTGAGTCAAACAGAGGTTGGATGGCGTGTACAGGTACAGCTGCCCATGCAGCTTCAACACGATACCACAGTTCATCAAAAGTAGTGACTGGCGTATTGTGACGAGCCAGTTGCTCGGCCACCATTGACCAGACGTTTTCAATTGGTGAGAGATCTGGAGAATGTGCTGGCCAGGGCAGCAGTCGAACATTTTCTGTATCCAGAAAGGCCCGTACAGGATCTGCAACATGCGGTCGTGCATTATCCTGCTGAAATGTAGGGTTTCGCAGGGAGCGAATGAAGGGAAGAGCCGCGGGTCGTAACACATCTGAAACGTAACGTCCACTGTTCAAACTGCCGTCAATGCGAACAAGAGATGACGAGGACGTGCAACCAATGGCACCCCATACCATCTCGCCGGGTGATACGCCAGTATGGCGATGACGAATACACGCTTCCAATGTGCGTTCACCGCGATGTCGCCAAACACGGATGCGACCATCATGATGCTGTAAACAGAACCTGGATTCATCCGAAAAAATGACGTTTTGCCTTTCGTGTACCCAGGTTCGTCGTTGAGTACACCATCGCAGGCGCTCCTGACTGTGATGGAGCGTCAAGGGTAACCGCAGCCATGGTCTACGAGCTGATAGTCCATGCTGCTGCAAACGTCGTCGAATTGTTGGTACAGATGGTTGTTGTCTTGCAAACGTCCCCACCTGTTGACTCAGGGATCGAGACGTGGCTGCACAATCCGTTACACCCATGCCGATAAGATGCCTGTCATCTCGACTGTTACTGATACGAGGCAGTTGGGATCCAGCACGGCGTTCCGTATTACCCTCCTGAACCCACCGATTCCATATTCTGCTAACAGTCATTGGATCTCGACCAACGCGAGCAGCAATGTCGCGATATGATACACCGCAATCGCGATAGGCTACAATCCGACTTTTATCAAGGTCGGAAACGTGATGGTACGCATTTCTCCTCCTTACACGAGGCATCACAACAACGTTTCACCAGGCAACGCCGGTTGGAAACTTTCCTCGAGTCAGCACGTTGTAGGTGTCGCCACCGGCGCCAACCTTGTGTGAATACTCTGAAAAGCTAATCATTTGCATATCACAGCATCTTCTTCCTGTTGGTTAAATTTCGCGTCTGTAGCATGCCATCTTGGTAGTGTAGCAATTTTAATGGCCAGTAGTGTACGTTTGTTGCGAATAGTCACATCCACTACTTAGACTGAAATTTTTGTTTTAAGTTTTAAAGAATTTAACGTTTATGGAATCTGGTAAAAGAATTCATTAGAAACCGTAAATATGCTTTTCAAAATTTTAAAATGGTATTACGAGCGTTAAATGGATGAAGCGTCTTCCCTATCAGCATGATATTGTCGTTTTCTCGAAGCAATTTGAAAAACAACTAAGCTAACTGACAACCGTGTTAAAGTGTGTTCAGACTGCAGGTCACTGCCTACTCCAGAAATGTGCCTCTTCGTCGGCCAAGGAATAAAACTCTTCTGGGCATCTAGAGACTGGCGGTGGATTCCGTCCCGATCCAGAGTAAATCAGAGCTGCCACAGAATTTCAAACTCCTCGGCAAATTCGTAGTACGAGAAGTTTCCTCTGAATGTGCACTTATTTCCAGCGATTCACAAATGATATACCTGGTATTAATGCACGTCTCTTGCATGGACTACAGAAGGAGGACGCCTAAATTTCCTGGAACGAGGAGCGAGAAATATCTATCCTTGACCTTTATGAGGCACCAACGTCTTCTCGAGTTCTACCATTGTATTATGAGAATGTCGAGATAGAACGTCACACCGACGTTAGCGGTTTTGGCATAAGAGTAGTTCTAATACAAACTGACGAAGGTGCTGAAAAGGTAATACCTTACGCTTCCATAGTAATCTCGAAGTCCGAGAGGATCTAATTCACAGCAAAGAAAAAGTGCCTTGCTGTTGTTTGGGTCATCAACAAGTTATGGTCGTATTTACTTGGCAAATCATTCACCGATCTGATGGATCACCATTCTCTATGCTGGCTGACTAACCAGAAGGCTCCGTCGGGTCTATCGGCGATATGGGCACTGAGGTTTCAGGAGTGTGACGTCACAATGGCTAACAAAAACGAACGCAAACGCAAGGAATCCTTTGGGGGAACAATGCAGCGTGGAGAAGATATCAGTCATCGCAGCATTAAATGACATTTCTGCTGAGTAGAGGGAAGATCAAGCTTTGCTGAATGCCATACGAGTCTTGAAGAATGGGGGACATGCTAAAGGATATTTCCAATTAATAAACGGAACATTGTATAAGAGGAACTATCATCCGAAAAAGCGGAAATAGTTACTCATAATCCCGGCTAATTTGCAGCCAGCGATCCTGCAGTGTTTCCACGACGCTCCAACATCTGGTCAGCCGATATTCGTGAAGACTACAACGAATCAGACTCAAGTATCACTGGCCTGGTCTCTGCCGATCCATTAGACTCTATGTGAGCCACTGTTAGGAATGTCTGCGACGGAAGCACGTGCTACTACACTACTGGCCATTAAAATTGCTACACCAAGAAGAAATGCAGATGATAAAGGGTATTCATTGGACAAATATATTAGACTAGAATTGACATGTCGTTACATTTTCACGCAATTTGGGTGCATAGATCCTGAGAAATCAGTACCCAGAACAACCACCTCAGGCCGTAATAACGGCCTTGATACGCCTGGGCATTGAGTCAAACAGAGCTTGGATGGCGTGTACAGCTACAGCTTCAACACGATACCACAGTTCATCAAGAGTAGTGACTCGCGTATTGTGACGAGCCAGTTGCTCGGCCACCATTGACCAGACGTTTTCAATTGGTGAGAGATCTGGAGAATGTGCTGGCCAGGGCAGCAGTCGAACATTTTCTGTACCCAGAAAGGCCCGTACAGGACCTGCAACATGCGGTCGTGCATTATCCTGCTGAAATGTAGGGTTTCGCAGGGATCGAATGTAGGGTAGAGCCACGGGTCGTAACACATCTGAAAGTAACGTCCACTGTTCAAAGTGCCGTCAATGCGAACAAGAGGTGACCGAGACGTGTAAGCAATGGCACCCCATACCACCACGCCGGGTGATACGCCAGTATGGCGATGACGAATACACGCTTCCAATATGCGTTCACCGCGATGTCGCCAAACACGTACGGATGCGACCATCATGATGCTGTAAACAGAACCTGGATTCATCCGAAAAAATGACGTTTTGCTATTCGTGCCCACAAGTTCGTCGTTGAATACACCATCGCAAGCGCTCCTGTCTGTGATGCAGCGTCAAGGGTAACCGCAGCCATGGTCTCCGAGCTGATAGTCAATGCTGCTGCAAACGTCGTCCAACTGTTCGTGCAGATGGTTGTTGTCTTGCAAACGTCCCCATCTGTTGACTCAGGGTTCGAGACGTGGCTGCACGATCCGTTACAGCCATGTGGATAAGATGCCTGTCATCTCGACTGTTAGTGATACGAGGCCGTTGGGATCCAGCACGGCGTTCCGTATTACCCTCCTGAACCCACCGATTCCATATTCTGCTAACAGTCATTGGATCTCGACCAACGCGAGCAGCAATGTCGCGATACGATAAACCGCAATCGCGATAGGCTACAATCTGATCTTTATCAAAGTCGGAACCGTGATGGTACTCATTTCTCCTCCTTACACGGGGCATCACAACAACGTTTCATCAGGCAACGCCGGTCAACTGCTGTTTGTGTATGAGAAATCGGTTGGAAACTTTCCTGATGTTAGCACGTTGTAGGTGTCGCCATCGGCGCCAACCTTGTGTGAATGCTCTGAAAAGCTAATCATTTGCATATCTCAGCATCTTCTTCCTGTCGGTTAAATTTCGCGTCTGTAGCACGTCATCTTCGTGGTGTAGCAATTTTAATGGCCAGTAGTGTATTACTTCCGGGGCGTCAGGTATGAATCCCGCCTGCAGCAGTGCCATTCCTCCGAACTGGAATCGACTTATTGCAGAGGTTCCCGAAGTCTATAGATGATAATCGATGGATAATAGTCTGCACTAACTACGTCACCCACTATGCTGTCACCAAATCTGTGCCAACTGGCAAAGCTCCAGAAACTGCAAAGCTCCTTATAGAAGACATCATTTGTAGCACATGTGATGATCTCTGATCGTGGAAGCGTTTTCCAGTCGAGATTAGTGTCAGAGATAATTTCACTACGCAACATTATTCACAGAATAACAGCTGCCTGCCATTCACAGACGAATGTCCTCACACAACATTTCAACAAGACATTGGCAAATATACTCCCAATATACGCTGATGTCGAACAGGGACACTGGAATATAATACTGCCCGTTGCCACACCCACATACAACACAGCGAAGCAAAACACTAAAGGCTTCACACTGTGCTCTCGGCTCCAAGATCATAGGGCCGAAACGACAATGATACACTGTTCTCGTTTCAGCTGAACCACATTCACGATCACAACATGGAACACCTCATCACCAGGACCAACAAGCAGGACAACTAGCTTGCATACTGACCCTGTACGCCCAGGAGAAAGACCGATAACGTTATAAAGCCAAACAACGGCCAGTGAGACGCAGCCTAGGAAATTTGGTATGAATTTCTACTCCTGTGCCGAAAGTGCAACTGTCGGAAAAGGTATTAAAGCATTCTTTGGGCCATATTGTATCCCTCGTCGCTTGTTGGACGTTACGTATCAAGTCGAGGATTATGACCCCTTTTCAAGAATAAAACATCACAGAGAAGTCGGCCACGTCCCCTGTATGGAGCTCTACTACAGTCCGGAGGCACAGATCAACGATGGGAGGTTCAAGGAAACTGAAGACCCATTCGACGATAGCGAAACTTCGACGGGAGGGGCTACCTTCGATGTCATCATAGTGAAAAGTACGTAAAAACGTGACCAGAACACAGGAATCCACGAGCGCCGCCACACAGGGGACCAGTGACAAGATCTAGATCCAGGGTGCTTATACAGTACCAACGAGGAACACTAAAATAGCCGGTCGCAGTGGAAGCAATGCCGCGACTTCTGGTGCCATACGTGCAGTGATCTGACGTAGCAGGACTTCTCACCTCTCCCCCCCTCCCCTCCCCCCCCCCCCCCCGCCCTATCCTTTTAGGAAGAGGAACCATTTCGGCATAGCACCATGTTCGTCACTCTTGCGGCGAACTGGTAAGTGAATAAACATGCAGACATGCTCCCTAGAGCTGTCTTGGTCGGTTGAGGATCAAGATATTTGAATGTGATAGTGTAGCTTTTAGAAGTGCTTAACCCATTATATTTCAACTAGGTTATATTAGAGGATCGTTTCGCGATGTGACGCCGGATGCATTGTCCAGTTTTTGAGCTACCACTATTTGTGTCCTTAGTCCAGTGCAATAGCCATTGCGAGCTATCAAAATGGTTCAAATGGCTCTGAGCACTATGGGACTTAACATCTATGGTCATCAGTCCCCTAGAACTTAGAACTACTGAAACCTAACTAACCTAAGGACATCACACAACACCCAGTTATCACGAGGCAGCGAAAATCCCCTAACCCCCCCGGGAATCGAACCCGGGAACCCGGGCAACGAAAGCGAGAACGCTGCCGCACGACCACGAGCTGCGGACTGCGATCTATCCTTTGCCGATATGAGTATTTACTTGCCCATGTATAGTTTAGAGAATATTGTAACAAATTCAGTTTTATCTTAAATGGTAAGTTTTTGTCACTGATTTCACTGTCCTTGTTTCTTAGACCCCCATGCGTTGATGATTTCATATCTGTCAGCTAACGAGGGCACGCATCTTGTGGAACACGAAATTTTGTCCCTAACAAATACCGAAATCCGTGGAGAACTATTATTCGTTGTCTGCTTCTTGATCTTTAGTGAATAGTTTTCCAACACTTGGCTTTGACGTGATGCTGCTCACTGCCTCCTCTGTTCTTTTTCTGGTTACTTTGGTGGGCATAGATCGTAGCGCTACCTGGGACTGCTCTCACACAGTTTGGATGCGTGTGAATGTAAATGATCCTGGTTTCATGGTTTGGAAATATGATGTCTGGAACACAAGACTGATTCCACTCACAATGATCAATCTACCCTCAATGTTCCGCCTTGATATATGTAGACGAAACCGTGAAATGAATTAGAAGCTACGAATTGGAATCATAAATTAGAATGTGTGCCCCTGTGAGCACCATAAAAATTCTGTTTTATGAATGTATCTCGAAATATTGTTGCCGACAATCCTATGTTTAGTATATATAAATTATCACTTTCCATAATAAAAAAAATCATGCCATTGCTCTAAATGATTTTGCCATCGAACATTCCATTTCCTATCCATCCACGTCCGCCTGTCCCCAAAAGAATAACGCAAATTTAATATTTGAGTGTCTTGAAGAATAGGTACTGAGCAGGCATGTGCAGTGAGACAGAGCCTAGTGCACTCTTCCTAAAGTCACCTTCGCCCTATTTGCTTGAATAAATTCAAATTATCCGTTGCATAACACCATTTCAGATTTGCTTGACTGCCCATATTTAAGTGTACTAATCACTGTGAGATAGAATCGTCATAGTGTGTTCGTATAACTGAAAACTCCTTCCGGACACGACTCGGGAAGCCTAACAGTTCCGACCGACCGCCGTGTCATACTCATGCAATAGGCATCACTCGATGCGGATATGGGGGGCATGTGGTCAGCACACCACTCTCCCGGCAGTTCTGAGCTTTCATGACCAGAGGCATTACTTATGAGTCAATTGGCCTCACAAGGCCTGAGTGCACCCTGTTTACTAACAGACACGGACGGTTCCCATCCAAGTGCTAGCGAAGCCCAACAGCGCTTAATTCGCTGATCTGACGGGAACCGCCGTTATCACTGCGACAAGGCCGTTGGCTGTGTTAGAAAAACGGTCCATCAAAACGCTTCCGTTTCAAGACCGTACAGTCCATAATTATATAAGCTGCAGCAACACCCTAAAATAAAATAAAAATTTGATTGTCCCTTATAGTATATCGCCAAATTTAAATTCTCAAGCCATCATTATCTAGTATCCAGCTCAGGATTCCTTTCCGTGATAGGCAAAATCGGCCTCAGCACTGTGGAAATCGTCCCACCGACGCACCAGGTTGAAGAACTCGTTTGGTAAAACTCTGTGTCCTGCTGCATGTAGAAGTCCTTGATTGACTCCTGCACATGCTCGTCCGAAAGGAATCATCGACCCTTCAAGGCTTTTTTAAAGGATAACAGGCGTGATAACCGCATGGGGAGACATCAGGGCTATAGAAAGCGTACTCGAGTGTTTCCCACTTCCGTGATGGATGTCGCTGGCCTCCCGAATCGACGAGCACCTTGTGTTTAATCGCGACCAGCATGGAACTTGGCACACCATTCCACAACGGAGATTTTCGACAGACATGCTATCCCGTACACAATCTTCATTCTCCGACGGATGTCTACCGTTGTTTGTCTTCAGCAGTCAAGAAAAGAATAACAGCAAGTAGGTCGAGTTGGACGTATTTGTTAATAACGTCGCCATGATTTACGTTTTTGATGGCCCCTTGTAGTATATCGTCAAATTTAATTTCTCATGTCCTTATCTGCATTCCAGGTCAGTATCCCTTTTCGTGATAGGCAGCAGAATTATAAAAGATAAACCCGCATTAACCAGACGTCCCTGCGGAGAATATTTTCAAGAGTACACTAATGTAAAAGTAAAACCACGCTTTTAACATCTCTGTGATATAAAACGTCTCTTGTAGCGTCTGCTGTAGATTAATGAGTATCTGTGAGACTGCCCAATGCTTACTTATGAACCCGTGACCAAACGCGCCGCTCTTCGATGTTTCTTCTCTCTCTCTCTCTCTCTCTCTCTTCTACTAATCCTGTATGGTATGAGTCCCAAACGGAAATACAGTACTCTAGAACAGTTGGAACCACCGTTTTGTAAAATGAATTTATTCGTGGCTGAATCATATCCTACAGTTAGTGTTATGTGTTCGTTCCATATTAGATCCCTCGGGATTGTTACTGTTGGGTATTTTATTGTTGACTGCGATGATTTTTTGCCATCGCAGTAAGTAAACAGTGATGGATCACTCTGGCTCTTTATGAAAAAAAAAACGCTGTATTTACTTAGGCTGAGGGTCAACTGCCAGTTTCTGTACCAGTCGTCGACCTTCTCCAGGTTTCCTGCACTCCGCTACCGTTTTCTAGCGTTGCAATCATCCTGCAGCCATTAGCATCGGCAGCCTCTCGGATCTTCCGATGTTATCCGCTAGAGCAGTACAATGTAGCGTGCTCAGTAACGGCCCCACTCGCATGGGTACTCACAAAATTCTGTCGATTTCATCCTGCTATGAACGGTACGTTGAGTTACATCATCTAGGATCACAAATCTGGTCCGATACTCGGTAAACTCGTATTTTATCCACTAAACGACAGTGCAGAAATGAGCCGAATGCCTTTCGGAAGCCAAGGAAACCGGAACCAAGCTGAGCACCATTGTCTACCGCAGTCTGGATCTACATCTACATCACAACCAATGTGAAGTGCATGGCAGAGGTTACGTCCCACTGTACCAGTTATTAGGGCTTCTTCCCCTTTCCATTCACGTATGGAGCGTGGGAAGCATGATCGTTTAGATGTCTTTGTGAGCACTGTTATTAACCTTATCTTGTCCTCACGATCCCTATGAGAGCAATACATAGATGGTTGTAGTGTATTCCTTGAGTTATCATTTAAAGCCGGTCCTTGAAACTTTGATAGTAGACTTTCTTGGGATAGTTTCTGTCAATCTTCAACCAGTTCAGTTGTGTCATCATCTCTTTGACACACTCCCGCTGGTGAAACAAACCTGTGACGATTCTTGCTAGTCTTCTCTGTACACATTCAAAAACACTGCTGGTCCCACTTGGTACGAATCCCACACATTTGACCAATATTCTACGATGAGGCGATCGAGTAATTTGTAAGCAATCTTCTTTGTAGACTGATCGGATTTCCCTAGTAATCTACCAATAAACTGAAGTTTACTATCTGCTTTACCCAGGACTCAGTCTATATGATACACTCCTGGAAATGGAAAAAAGAACACATTGACACCGGTGTGTCAGACCCACCATACTTGCTCCGGACACTGAGAGAGGGCTGTACAAGCAATGATCACACGCACGGCACAGCGGACACACCAGGAACCACGGTGTTGGCCGTCGAATGGCGCTAGCTGCGCAGCATTTGTGCACCGCCGCCGTCAGTGTCAGCCAGTTTGCCGTGGCATACGGAGCTCCATCGCAGTCTTTAACACTGGTAGCATGCCGCGACAGCGTGGACGTGAACCGTATGTGCAGTTGACGGACTTTGAGCGAGGGCGTATAGTGGGCATGCGGGAGGCCGGGTGGACGTACCGCCGAATTGCTCAACACGTGGGGCGTGAGGTCTCCACAGTACATCGATGTTGTCGCCAGTGGTCGGCGGAAGGTGCACGTGCCCGTCGACCTGGGACCGGACCGCAGCGACGCACGGATGCACGCCAAGACCGTAGGATCCTACGCAGTGCCGTAGGGGACCGCACCGCCACTTCCCAGCAAATTAGGGACACTGTTGCTCCTGGGGTATCGGCGAGGACCATTCGCAACCGTCTCCATGAAGCTGGGCTACGGTCCCGCACACCGTTAGGCCGTCTTCCGCTCACGCCCCAACATCGTGCAGCCCGCCTCCAGTGGTGTCGCGACAGGCGTGAATGGAGGGACGAATGGAGACGTGTCGTCTTCAGCGATGAGAGTCGCTTCTGCCTTGGTGCCAATGATGGTCGTATGCGTGTTTGGCGCCGTGCAGGTGAGCGCCACAATCAGGACTGCATACGACCGAGGCACACAGGGCCAACACCCGGCATCATGGTGTGGGGAGCGATCTCCTACACTGGCCGTACACCACTGGTGATCGTCGAGGGGACACTGAATACTGCACGGTACATCCAAACCGTCATCGAACCCATCGTTCTACCATTCCTAGACCGGCAAGGGAACTTGCTGTTCCAACAGGACAATGCACGTCCGCATGTATCCCGTGCCACCCAACGTGCTCTAGAAGGTGTAAGTCAACTACCCTGGCCAGCAAGATCTCCGGATCTGTCCCCCATTGAGCATGTTTGGGACTGGATGAAGCGTCATCTCACGCGGTCTGCACGTCCAGCACGAACGCTGGTCCAACTGAGACGCCAGGTGGAAATGGCATGGCAAGCCGTTCCACAGGACTACATCCAGCATCTCTACGAACGTCTCCATGGGAGAATAGCAGCCTGCATTGCTGCGAAAGGTGGATATACACTGTACTAGTGCCGACATTGTGCATACTCTGTTGCCTGTGTCTATGTGCCTGTGGTTCTGTCAGTGTGATCATGTGATGTATCTGACCCCAGGAATGTGTCAATAAAGTTTCCCCTTCCTGGGACAATGAATTCACGGTGTTCTTATTTCAATTTCCAGGAGTGTAGTTTCATTTGATGTCCCTACAAAGCGTTACGTCTGGGTATTTGTATGCATTTACCTGTTCCAGTGGCGACTCACTGACATTATAGATACTACGTTTTTTTCGTTTTGTGAAGTACACAATTTTTCATTTCTGAACATTTAAGGCAATTTGCCAGTCTCTGCACCACTTTGAAATCTTATCAAACTCTGATTGGATATTTGCACAGCATCGTTCAGACTGTAGATAACTGCATCATCCGCGAAAAGTTTGTGGTTACAATTAATATTGTCCGCAAGATTATTAACACACAAGATGAACAGCAAGTGACCTAACACACTTCCCTGGGGTACACCCGACGTTACTTCTGCATATGTCGATGACTCCCAAACTAAGATGACATGCTTCGTCCTCCCTACCAAGAAATCCTCAATTTAGTCACATTTTTCGCCTGATACCTGATACGATCACACTATTAATAATACTGATTTCCTTGATCTATGGCATTGAGGATATCACGTGAGAAAAATACGAGTTAAGTTTCTCCAGATCTTCGTTTTCGAAATCCATGCTAGTTGGTATGGAGAGGTCGTTCTGTTCGAGATGCCTCATTGTGTTTGGGCTCAGAATATGTTCTAAGATTCTATAACAAATCGATGTCAAGGATATTGGAAGGTGGTTTTGTGGATCACTTCTGCTGCCCTTCTTGTAGACAGGTGTGACCTACGCTTTCTTTCAGCTACCGGGCACGGTATTTCGTTCAGGGATCTACTACAAATTATAGTTCACAGAGGAGATAACTAAGCCCCAAACTGGGTGTAGACTATGGTAGCGATTGTATCGGGCCCTGGGGCCTTGTGCAGTATTAACGATGTCAGCTGCTTCTCGACGCCACTGACACTAATATCTGTTTCGCCCGTCTGGTTAGCCGTGCGGTCTAACGCACGGCTTTCTGGGCGGGAAGGAGCGCCTGGTCCCCGGCACGAATCCTCACGGCGGCCTTGTGCCGAGGTCCGGTTGAGCCGGCCAGTCTGTGGATGGTTTTTAGGCGGTTTTCCATCTGCCTCGGCGAATACGGGCTTGTTCCCCTTATTCCGCCTGAGCTACACTATGTCGGCGATTGCTGCAGAAACAAGTTCTCGACGTACGCATACACCACCATTACTCTACCACGCAAACATAGGGATTACACTCGTCTGGTGAGAGATATTCCCGCCGGCCGGAGTGGCCGTGCGGTTATAGGCGCTACAGTCTGGAACCGCGTGACCGCTACGGTCGCAGGTTCGAATCCTGCCTCGGGCATGGATGTGTGTGATGTCCTTAGGTTAGTTAGGTTTAAGTAGTTCTAAGTTCTAGGGGACTGATGACCACGGTAGTTAAGTCCCGTAGTGCTCAGAGCCATTTTAGAGATATTCCCTGGAGGGGGGGCAGGGGGGGGAGGGGGTCACCCGGGGGCCGAACTGCACAATAACCCTGAAAGAGTGGTTCGGTGTGGGGCGGCGGAGGGGTGAAGTGAACTGCGGTAGTCGACATGGGGTTGTGGACCACTGCGGCTGCGGCGGGGACGGAGCGTCTCCGTCGTTTCTAGGCCTCCAGTTAACATACAATACAATATAATGTCTGTTTCACTCATTTTTTCAGGTACAAGAACTAAATTGTGGCAAAACAGAGTTAATCATTTCTGCTTTTGCTTTGCTGCTCTCAATGTCAGTTCCTACCTTGTCCATGAATGACTGGACACTAGCTATGATGCCAATAACAGCGTTTACGTACCACGAGAATTTCTTTGGGTTTTGTGAAAGATCTTTCGACAATGGTCGGCTACAGTACTCATCATAGGCTTTAAGCGTGGATCTCTTGATTGGTACACGCGTTTCATTCAGCATCTCTCTATGTATAGCCCTATGATTTGTTTATTCATATTATGCCATAGTCTCTGTTTCTTTACAGTGGGTGTATACCATGGAAGATCTCTCACATTATGAGCTGTTCTACGGGATTCATATCTGTCCAGTGTATGGTCAATTATTCTTTTAAACTTGAGCCATAGTTCCTCTAGATGATCCTCTCAGAAGCTAAAAGTGTCAAGTTCCTCATTGAGATAAAACACTCCTACTTCTCTGTATGGTTTGTTGAACACATAAAGCCTACTGCTTGTTTTAGTTTCCCTTTACTGTAACTGCCTCATGGTCACTGAGACCAGTTTCGATGTGGACTTCCACAAAGAGATCAGGTGTGTTTGTTGTCATTAGATCTAATATATTTCAATCATAGGTGGGTTATGAACTATCCGTTCGAAGTAATTTTCGAGGAAGGCATTTAGTAATGTTCACAAGATGTCTTGTCACGCCCACCACTAACAAACTTTAATCACCCCAATTGAGGGTTGGGTGATTAAAGTCTCCTCCAATGATTACAGTGTCATTAGGGAATTTATGTACAAGCGAAGTGAAATTTTCTCGCAAGTTTTCGTTTACATCTGGAGGTGAGTCTAGTGATCGATAGGAAGGCCCTATTATAATTTTATGCCCACCCTTGATATTGAGTCTTGCCCAAAATGTCTCACAAGTTACTTCAATTTCTATTTCGGTGAATTCGAGTTTCTTGTCTACCGCGACAAGAACACCACCTCCATTAACAATTTTGCTGTTTTTGGTACACGATTAAATTTTCCAAAGATCTCACTCTGTCAGCTTCAGGTTGAAACTAGCTTTCTATGCCTAGTATTATGTCAGCTTCAGTGTTTTTTAGGAGCGCTCCAATCTCTGGCCAGTTGTCGTGAATGCTTCGGCAGGTATCCACTACTATTCTAATACTCTCACCTGCAGGAGGCAACTCTGGATCTTACACTCATATTTACACGATCAAATATAGCGAGCGAGTTTCGCTAGATCTTTATTTGCAGAATCCATGTTGATTTTTATAAATACATATTTTCGTTTCCCATGATGTTCATAATGCCGGTTTTATAATTCTGCAACGGACTGAAGTCAGTGATATAGTTTTACAGTCAGATACATCTGTCCGGTAACCCTTCTTGCAAATGGGAGTGACTTGCGGTTTCTTTCTTTGTTTTCAGTCACAAGTTACTCTTCTTGCTCCTACGATAAACTGCCCATAGGAGGGGAGTAGATCTTTCTGCATCATATGTACAGAGTCGTACAAGTGCGTTTCCATTGATGAACGATTTTAGTTGGTTTTGTTTTGAAGTATCATTTATCTCAATATTCGCCACTTCGGCTTTCGTGCTGTGATTGAAAGGAGAAATCGTGTTTCAGTCTGCTGTCCTGATATAGTTCAGAAGACTGAACTCAGAACTGCGGCATGCTCATTTCCATCTTTGTTTATGTTACAGTTCAGTGACTGACTGAATAGATGGTTTCGATTTTTTTTTTTTTTTTATGCAAGACTAAAAGTTGTGAGAGCTGTTTTGGTATTATCGGCTGGCAAAATTTTAGTTTGGAACTATGTGCTTAGCTGAAAGGCTGAGTAAACCAGCAGTACTAGTCGACGATACAGAGCCAGGCTACTACTTGAAGAGTGAAATGCTTCATAATAGCGGTGAACGGCATCGTTCAGCATTCACTACGGCGTTCCGGCGGACTGATGAAAATACCAGGACGGTGAGCGGCGATGATGCTTCATCTCCCCGAAGCATCTTCACTTACCGCATTAGCACAAATTAATTCAGACTCAATAAGGGTAAGGGTGAATAAAGTGAGGCAATATACACAAACAGGAACCCTTGGAGAAAATAAAAAAGTTACGACCAATAAACAAAGAGCAGAAAATGAGGTGTGGCGCAACAGAATGAAGCCGCCTCTAGTTATGGCTGCTCTCCGTGTAAGGGCTTTTCTTGGCAAACTCCGACCTCATCTACATCACACAACATGGGGCACTGGCGCACCTTGTTTGCGTCACAGTAAGGAAAACTTCTGAAATATCTCAGCCATCAGCGGAACTTTTTTAAGCTGGTGCAATATTAACTTGTATTAAAGACGTCGGCCGGCGTATATTACACTCGAGCCACGCAGAACACGCTGGTTAATGTGTCAAATTTTCCCCGTCGCCAGCTGTGTATCAGTCACCATCTCGTTACAAACAAGGTCACAAGTAGAAGAGAGAAGCCTAGTGCCGCAGTATGGCAACTCACAGCCAGAGGGAAGGAGTGTCCTTGTTATTCACATCACAGAATTACCTTACTTCAAGTTTGTTGGAGTGCAGCGACTGTGTAATTTGTATATTCGCTTATATAAATAAATTTACTTTCATTGTTGTTTATAGATATTTATTACAGCGGTGCGTTTAGTCGTTTTCTATATGGCGACCTCGGCAGGTATTCTGAAATATTGCCCACGCTGCCAACATACTGTAATTTTTAATCTTCGAGCAAATAAATTCGACACCTCCCCCCCCCCCCCTGCTTACGGCACAATTGTGTGCACTAAATACAATTTTAGGCCGTACTCATTCAGTACAACACTACCCTGGAAGCAACTTCACATTTGCGTTACTAAATTTGAAGACACACACACACACACTCACACAGACAGAGAGACAGAGAGACTGCACTAGAATACAAAACTAATACACCACTTACCGTGTGTGAGGGGCAGGGGGTGCGGGGGGTGGGGGACGTACACCGCACTGTTTATATCTTCAGCATTCAGAAAAGTGTTGAATCTTTGTTACTATTCTGTGAAATATGAACTTCTTCAAAAAACAGTGAGTGGTGCTACAAAATAACGTAGGAGTTTCAGTGTCTGTAACACAGAACGAACTCAGTTCGTACCTTAGTAAGCTGTCCACGTGTTAGTTCTCTGTTAGGCACAATTACAGCAAAGTTGTCCTCTTTCTTATATCATTTTTTATGTAGGTAATTATCACCCCAAGAAACTTTCGTCACAACAGAAAACAGTCAACATCGCCTTTACAGCACAAGCCCAATGTAATCAGCCATCTGACAATGACACTGTCGGTTGGAAGCTGTTAATTTTTGTTCTTAATAAACATCATTATTAACAGTGGCTAGTTGCTTTACTTTTCTATAGCAATTGACATATATTTGTCCACAGCATCGATCTCACAATATCAACTTTCGACTAATGTGAAACTTAGTAACCAACCAGAACTGACAACTATAAAGCTATAATATTATCTAACGACTATCAGTGACAATGAAGTAGCGGTTTGAGATTCTCTGGTGGATATACGTGGGCAGGATAAGTCAGGGGCACCTCGAACAAAACATATTATCTATAGCTCATTTCGACAGACTCGTACGCACTGTAGGCGAGTGCAGAGCGGAGGGCGTCGAATCCATGTACCATGGTGCCAAGACGTAGTCGTGAAGACCCCTGAAGACGTGGCACCCAACGCGGCTCGTGAGTGAAGCAAACTTTCTGCAGTGGCTACAGATAAGAGCCGTGGGAGTGGCCCAGCCCGGTACCGACCAAACACCGTTACGTCAAAAAGTTTTCGATGGCACTGTGCCATACTCATGCAATATTTCGACTCTCTTAACGGATATGACATGTTAATGATCTAAGAACTTTCAGCTTTGCTCTTGATAAGGGCATAAAAGCCGACAGCTAGACAGTACAGAAGCTAAATACAGTAATACACTGTCAAATAGCGGTTTATTCATTAAAAAATGTTATGTCAGATACAGCAAGAACTACTATAACACTGGACAGTTAGCACATTGCGGTCCTTGGGCCAACACTATAATAACGCCGCAGGAAGACAGAGTTACTGAGGTTCAGAGGCCCGATTACTTCACGGCAACGCCATAGGCTTTTTTGAAGATATGTGATGGAAAGCGGTGCTTTGGTAAAAAAAAGTGAGCACCAAGCCAGCATAAATACTCCTCATTTTTACATTGATTTATTCAGACTAGCAGGCACCATCTATTACGAGAGGTCTACACTAGTCTACGAGGCGAAACGTTTCTACAAGCGACCACCACAAGACTCGGCCTTCAGTAACAGCACGGCTGCTGCTGACTCTGAGTTCCGTGCTGTTGCCTTAGCACCTTACAGACTATGGGCAACCTCTGGGCCTACTTCCAGCTGTTGCCAGTCTTCTGTCCTGGAGGGTAGCCGTTGCAGCCACCCGACCACCTTCGCCCGTGCGGACATACTGTCACTGTCTACCTCTCCTGACGAGAACTGGCATCACTGCTGAGGGCAGGTTTCGTGGGTTCGACGATGGGGTTACGTGCCATCTGGTGCGTCCTGCCCTAATCCGCAGAGTGGTGAACAACCGGCGCACACGCGCCACAACACGCATCCGAGTCAGTGATGTTGCTGAGGCAATGGCGTCACAGCAGGCCACAGAACGCCACAGACAGCCTTCACACCCACTGTCTGCAGCACTCGTGCTGCCACTACAGCCCACCATTGTTACAGCTGGCTCACTAATAAAACACAACAACATCCCACCACCTTGTCGCAACCCCACCGGTAGAAGTCATCCACCTTTGGCCTGTATATTTTAGTGACAAAAGTGAGTGCCGCAACACCAGCCACCATTGATACGGACGTCAGCAGCCGATTCTGTGACTTCGTCTGCAGTCGCAGCTAAATAAAGGCAAGGAGAAACATATTGGTGGGAGTGGATAAATTAATTTGTTCTCCTGGGTCGTGTGTATGGGAGATGAATACGAAGCGTGACTCATAGGAACCTTCCGGAGGAACTGGTCGACATTTCGCAATTTCGTGGGAACATTAGGGAACACCAGTGAGGTGCACACAGCGCAGCCTATTAGGACAGAGTACCAGTCAAGCGACCGAGACAGTAACAGTCAAGTGGTCACATCTCATCCTCATGACTACATTGGTAGACAATTCACGGAGTCGAGGTGGCTTATGATTAGGCATACAGTTTAGAAAAACTATTTCAGATTACCTGTATAGTATTTTTGTCTGTGTGTGTTCGTTGTTTTGGTTGTGCCGGGTTATGGTGCTTTGGTGGGTTTTGATGGATAGGGATTTCATAATGCCCAAGTCCGAGTCACTGGGTATTTCTGAATGAGAGCCAGTTAAGTCTTTGATAAACCAAGTAGCGCAGCAGAAAATAGATAACTCGGAAATGCATAGGCAGCTAGTTGCTATGAGGGATGGTAAGGTCTCATCTAGTTTGAACGCTCCTTCATTAAATTTAGCCATCGCAAGTTTGGTTTCCCCCTTTTCTGGTAAACCAATGAAGAATGTATTATCACTTACAGCTGACTTGATGGTAGCTACTAGGCTGGGGTTCTGGACGCACAAACAAGTTTTTACAAATGCCTAAGTTACGCTCGATAGGGAAAGCGAAAACATTCACTAAGTACAACGAAGGGTTGAAAAACACATTCAAGTTCAAGCAGCTAGGGAAAGGTCTTTTGCAGCGTTATAGCAAACACAACTGCACAAGCATTTTTCGGGAGCACCTGAATGGGGTGTCACAGAGGCAGAGCGAGGCAGTAGAGACTTTTGTGGATAGAATCCGAAAGATCAATGCAAATACATATGAGCAAACGGAGAATGATGCTTTTGAAGGGGACAGCCACCTGATATGTCAAGGAAGGTAAGGACAAGAACCTCGACAGATTTGACCGTCGCCATTAGGATAGCTACAGAGTTCCAGGAGATAAACATCGCAATAAGAGTGCGAGAAAAAGCAAATGTTTTCTCAACGGGCATAAAATGTTACAGATCTGAATTTTCGGCGTTCATAAAGAGGTAATGTCGCCAGTCGAAATGTGGAAAGTGTGGCACGGTTGGGCACCTACAACGAGACCGTAGGACCAGAAGGTGTAATGGGCAAGGGCGGAAAAGTCAACCGTTAAACACTAACTGGTACTGCAAGACCACCGGATGGCATTCGCATTTAATTTCGACGCAGCGAAAATGTATGCAGAGGTGGAGCGTCTCTTAGTTGATGTTGTAAATGGTAAGAAGCGTAGATTTTTATTGGACACAGGGGCACATGTGTCAGTGGCGAGTTTCGAGCCCTCGTACGAGAGGCAATTGAGTTCTTCACGTTATAAGATATGGTTGACAGGCAACAGTGATGTAGAGTCGCTGGGGAGGCATGGTTTTGTTTTCAGGTTGGGACGGAACGATTACGAGCGAATATGGACGTTGTGTCTCATATAGTGTAAGTGTGCTGCGCAATTTGAGGTTTGGATTCTCTGGTTAGTCATCAGGCTAAAGCGATCTTAAGCAACGCATGGTATCACGGAGGGGAACATTGTTCCAGCTAGGGGAAACTGTCGCCAGTGATAAAAAGCTGCATAGTTCTTCTACCTTCATCAGTCTGCAGGTGAAGTCACTAAGACTAAATTCGGATGATAGTTACATGTTCCACAGATCATCTGAAGGATTCTTTTATGGAAATAATGTGGAACAAGTCAGTTTACTGAATATTTATAAATGACTGATTGTTAACATGAATGAACACATTATTATTTTAATACCTGTCATGCAACTAAACTTAAAAACAAGGTTTCTTACTGGCTCCCTGTTCTTAAGTAGGAAGTTGTCAAGTTAGATTTAAAAATTGTTTTGCTGCCTGTCAGACATTTTATGAGGTTGCACAAAAACCAAAGATTTTCGTTGCTGTACGCTGGACTCCTTTCTAAGCTTTAATAATGAGTAATAAAGGTCATTTTTCGCTCTAGTGTTGTAGATATAGACATCACTGTTCTTCTCAAACTGCGATAGATTTCTTATGACGAATTTCATTAGCGAATGCATGTACCGTGACGGCGCAATTAAAACGCCAAACTCCTTGAAGAGGTACCTACATAAGATTCATTAATTCTTACTGCTCACTTTTGTGCAATAAATACTTTCTTTCTAAGTCATGAGTTACGCCATGAAATGATTCCATAAGACGTTAATGGAGGGAAATATGCAAAATATGTGAGGAGACGTCAGCAGTTATATGAAAAGCAAAAGTAGCTGAACTCAAATGTTTGAGAAGCTTAATAATATGTGCACCCATAAATATGGGGCAGTCTACTCTATTTACTGACTCCTGCTCATGAGCTACATCAATTGCTGGTGTGACTCTATTTGCTGTACAGAACTGAATATAGAGGTTTTTTTTCAAAATTTGCCGAGAGGACATTTTTAAGGGCTATTTTATAACTCTATGGGGTCATTTACCATATTTTCTGTTGCTTTCTCTCTAATGGGATTTATTATACCTGTAACACCAGTATTGTCTGCAAAAAGTACTAATTCTGCTTGTTGAATGTTAAGTGGAATTATTCATCACAACCTTTCGCATTCTTTTTGTCATGTATAATTCAAACTAGCAGAGCATGAAGCCATCAGTTCCATAAAACTTCATTTTTTTCTACACTCCTGGAAATTGAAATAAGAACACCGTGAATTCATTGTCCCAGGAAGGGGAAACTTTATTGACATATTCCTGGGGTCAGATGCATCACATGATCACACTGACAGAGCCACAGGCACATAGACACAGGCAACAGAGCATGCACAATGTCGGCACTAGTACAGTGTATATCCACCTTTCGCAGCAATGCAGGCTGCTATTCTCCCATGGAGACGATCGTAGAGATGCTGGATGTAGTCCTGTGGAACGGCTTGCCATGCCATTTCCACCTGGCGCCTCAGTTGGACCAGCGTTCGTGCTGGACGTGCAGACCGCGTGAGACGACGCTTCATCCAGTCCCAAACATGCTCAATGGGGGACAGATTCGGAGATCTTGCTGGCCAGGGTAGTTGACTTACACCTTCTAGAGCACGTTGGGTGGCACGGGATACATGCGGACGTGCATTGTCGTGTTGGAACAGCAAGTTCCCTTGTCGGTCTAGGAATGGTAGAACGATGGGTTCGAGGACGGTTTGGATGTACCATGCACTATTCAGTGTCCCCTCGACGATCACCAGTGGTGTACGGCCAGTGTAGGAGATCGCTCCCCACACCATGATGCCGGGTGTTGGCCCTGTGTGCCTCGGTCGTATGCAGTCCTGATTGTGGCGCTCACCTGCACGGCGCCAAACACGCATATGACCATCATTGGCACCAAGGCAGAAGCGACTCTCATCGCTGAAGACGACACGTCTCCATTCGTCCCTCCATTCACGCCTGTCGCGACACCACTGGAGGCGGGCTGCACGATGTTGGGGCGTGAGCGGAAGACGGCCTAACGGTGTGCGGGACCGTAGCCCAGCTTCATGGAGACGGTTGCGAATGGTCCTCGCCGATACCCCAGGAGCAACAGTGTCCCTAATTTGCTGGGAAGTAGCGGTGTGGTCCCCTACGGCACTGCGTAGGATCCTACGGTCTTGGCGTGCATCCGTGCATCGCTGCGGTCCGGTCCCAGGTCGACGGGCACGTGCACCTTCCGCCGACCAGTGGCGACAACATCGATGTACTGTGGAGACCTCACGCCCCACGTGCTGAGCAATTCGGCGGTACGTCCACCCGGCCTCCCGCATGCCCACTATACGCCCTCGCTCAAAGTCCGTCAACTGCACATACGGTTCATGTCCACGCTGTCGCGGCATGCTACCAGTGTTAAAGACTGCGATGGAGCTCCGTATGCCACGGCAAACTGGCTGACACTGACGGCGGCGGTGCACAAATGCTGCGCAGCTAGCGCCATTCGACGGCCAACACCGCGGTTCCTGGTGTGTCCGCTGTGCCGTGCGTGTGATCATTGCTTGTACAGCCCTTTCGCAGTGTCCGGAGCAAGTATGGTGGGTCTGACACACCGGTGTCAATGTGTTCTTTTTTCCATTTCCAGGAGTGTAAGAGAATAACAAGATCTACGCAAACACCTTGGAAAGATCAAAAAAATTTCATCCGGCGATCTTTTATTATTTAGTGCTTGTACTATTTAATGATTGAATGTATAAACGGCATTCTCAGTGGAGCTACCTTTTTGGAATCCAAACTGTGATATGCGAAGTAAATCGTTTTTTGAATACTTTGGGAAAAGGTTTCAGTAAGGAAACTAGATGATAATTGTTTCAGTCTCTCTTCTCATCTTTCTTATGAAGAGGTTTAACAATTGTATATTTTAACCTGTCTGGAAAAATTCCCTGTGCAAATAATGCATTGCATATATTACTGATGACATTACACATTAAGTTGGAAGAACTTTTCACAATTCTGTTTAAAATTCCATCAACATCTCATGAGCTTTTGTCTTTTAGAATACTTATAATTCTATTAATTTCTGTCAAGGAGGAGGCTCTACTTCTAGTTGCTTAATGTTTCATGAAATGACACTTTTAACGTATTCCCTTTCTTCCTCAACTGAACCATTTAATCCTATTTTTTCTGCTACAATTAGAACATGATTGTCAAAAGTATTTGGAGATTGTGAATTATCAGTCACAACATTGTTATTTAGTTTAATTCTTATGGTATCTTGTACACTAACTGGCTGTCCAGTCTCCTTTTTGACGATACATCATTTAGTTTTATTCCTCTTATATGGGTTATCTATTTCTGTCAGGATGTGCAGACTTCTGAACATTTTAATGATATTCCTTAAAATACTACAGCATTTTTTGTAGTGTGCTAATGATGTCGGAACTTGATTTATTCTGGTCTTTATGTTATAAACTTATCTCCTCATTTTATATGAACTTTTAATTCCCTCAGTTATCCACAGGTTTCTTGTTGTTTTAATAGATCTTCTGGATAATTTTTTAGGAAAGCAACTTTCAAAGACTGACACAAACTTACTTGGGAATAAATTGAATTTGATATCAGCAACTCTCTATATTGCCATACTGTTTACCCCCATGAATTGTGCATCATGACCAGATAATCCATTAGCAATTGGGCCCACATTAAATTTTTTAGCCTGAGCCTCATCTATAGAAATGTTATCAGTCTGTGTCCCACTATCTCACTAAACACGAGTTGTAAAACTAACTATTCAAAATAGATTGAAACACCCAAATAATAATTCTAGTTCGTTTTTCCTGTCCATATCTTTTAAGAAACCTGCACTGAAATTTCCACAAACTACTAACTGTTTCTTCTTGTCTGACAGGTATATCAATAATGCATCTAGATTACTCATAAATAGTTGAAAGTTTCCTATCGGTTATCAGTAGAATATTACAATTACCAGAGGACCATTCTGCAGTAACAACACATACGCATAAGCTTCTAACCAGCACAAAAACTGTTTGTTTCAGTACTTTTTACTTTGAGTCCAACTTTTACATAAGTCGCAGCTCCTCATTTTTCCATGTTAACTCTACACGAAAATGTTACAAGTCTATAATCCTTGATATTTAACTTCACCATAAAGTGCAGCAACGTACTGGGAAATAGTTTCACCACATGCTGTATGTGGTAGAACCATTGGAAGAGAATGATGTGTTCGATTTATTACTATGCTTTTTGGGTAGGAGTGATGTACACACTCAGGAAATAGAAGTCGAAAGAATGTTTCCCGTCAGCGTAGATAATTTTGTCACCGATGAAATAAGTTTGGCCAAAAGGATGAGTTACATCAAAGGGATGTTACTCGCCAATTTAGATGCTCTATACGAAAATGATCAAGACAGGCCAAGTGTGGACCATAGCCATAAGCAAGACGCTAGTACAGCTGCATTACATACAAAAGTAGAGCATTTGAAGGGAACAGAGAGGAGAGCTATCCTAGGTTGATACAGGCAGTGAGGGATTATGTGATGCCCCAGATGAGGAAGGTGTTGCAGTCGTTTTTGGGGTTGGTAAATTATTGTACAAATTTGTGAAAGGATTTGTAGATATTGCATGACTCCTTGGGCGTCTATTCAAAAAGGATATGATATTTCAGTGGCCTGGGAATTGCAAGCTGCATTCGAAAAATTAAAAGTGGAATTTACAAAAGCCATGTATTGACCTTTTAGAATTATAAGAAGGAGTTTATCCTGTCATATGATGCTCCCAACTTGGATGCAGGTTGTGTTTTGAGCCAGATATTACAGGGTAAGGAGTATCCAATGACATAGGCATCACAGCAATTAAAAAGAGCTGAAAGAAACTACTCTATGACAGAGAAAGAGGTGTTAGGATCCATAAATGGTGTAACTTATTTCAGATGTTAAAAAGAGCTGAAAGAAACTACTCTATGACAGAGAACGAGGTGTTAGGATCCATAAATGGTGTAACTTATTTCAGATGTTAAGTGTACAGGAGAAAGTTCAAAATGCTAACAGAGCACTTTATTGTGGTGTGGCAGTTGGGGTTGAAGGATCCTTCTAGGTAAGAGTCATGGTGACGCAGATGGACGTGGCAAGGAGGATGCGGGTGCAGGCACTACGTCACAGCGAGTGCAAGCTGTTGACACCAACTGCAGGCTGGGGCCACATATCGTAGTGCATGCCGAGCAAAAAGAGGAAGTGTTGAATGAAGCACACGACCACGTACTGTCTGGGTGAGGAGGACTGGCGGAACGTTATTGGTGGAGAGCAACGAAAAAGGACGTAGACCAGTATGTAAGGAATTGTGTACCTCGCGTGGAACTGGCAGATGTGAGCCATCAACAAATACCACTAAAGCGGTTACTGGAAGCAACCATACATTTTGAGATGATTGGAATGGCTGTTTTAGAACGTCTTAGCCAGATGCCATTGGGAAACCGATATATTCTTACTACTATTGATCATTTCTAATCATACATTGCAGTGAATCAGCAAGCAACTACGGTAGCATAGGCCATGGTTAATAAGTGGTATAGGCCATGGTTAATAAGTGATTGCTAAGGTATGGTGTTCCTGAGTTAATAATCATGACACCAAGATACCAACTTCATGTCAGATTTGATGAAGCAATTGTGTCACTTATTGTGGGTTCAAAAGCTAAGGACTAGCCTGCTGCATAGCACGTACATCATACTATTGACAGGATATTGAGCTATTATTTCAGGAGTTACCGTAATAACTGGGATGTTTACTTACTCTGTATATTGGAAGTATGCAATTCGAATATGATCACCAGTACTCGTCTTGATATAGTGAAACCAAAAATTTGGAGAAATTGAAAGCAGGTCTGGGACTTCCCAAGGACTTTGAAGGCGGTAACAGACGTGTGCATCACATAAGCCTAGTTCAAAAGCTTGTAGCCATTCACATGACATCACGCAATTTCAGTCAAAAATAATAACAGTCGGAAATACTGGAAAGTTATCTGTGCTTCTTCTGAATTGCTTGTTCATTTATCAGCTAATTAACAACTGTACAAAATGTGTCTTCGTGTTATGACGATACAGTAGTTTGTAAACAAGGAAACTGCAAATGAAACACAGCAGTTATACATTATTCCGGAACTATAAATGAATGTTCTGGTATTGAAGTTTCAATTTTTTCTTCAGGCACTACAATCATATAAGAACAGACGTCATGGGGAAAGATAACTACCACTTGAAAGATAAATTCCATTTTTTGTCGCAAATAATTATTGGGCTAAATCTCCAGTCAGACATTTTGGTCTCTAACAAGCACATCCTTTTTTCCTAGCAGTCCACAAAGTAGCCCGTCTCTTTAAACCTGAACTATTACTTTACGAAACGCTCGGAGGAATGTGTTTCGTTGCAATTTAATCCTATGTTCTATCAGCAAGTGTAGTAGTTTAAAACAAACGGACTTCTAGTGCGTATTTAATTTAATGTAACCCATTGGAGTTTCCGGCTAGAAGACAATATAGGCGTCAGTAGGCAAACGGCCGCTCTCCTTCATAAGGAGAGCAGAAGTTAATTCGCGTCGTGCTTCAAACGTCCGACAGGAAATGAAATGAGCTAGCGACAAAACGCCTTGTTAGGGTAAATATCCAGCCCAGGCCGCTCCACTGCTTCAATCTTGTGATTTTTCTCCGACATTCTAAAAGAGACAACGAGTAATTAAGTTTTCTGAATACATTAGGGAACTCCAGAGAGATTTAGAACAAGTCAGTAGCCCGAAATTAAAGTCTTATTACATACGTGTATAAGAATATGAGATGGAAAAACTTATGCAGAAGGGGAGGGG
The DNA here is from genome assembly GCF_023898315.1 of Schistocerca nitens. NCBI lineage: Eukaryota > Metazoa > Arthropoda > Insecta > Orthoptera > Acrididae > Schistocerca > Schistocerca nitens. Next base: position 916,571,277 of record NC_064616.1, read on the forward strand.
TCATTCAACTTTGCAAGAGGATTCCCTGGAATTATAAAAGAGCCTGGGAAGAGGAAGCGTCACTAAACATTCTTCCACAGCAGCAAACTCCTAACAATTCTACGGATCCGGATTTATTAAGGGCGCTCCCACGCAACTTGAACACAGAATATAGACAGCGGCAGTAACTATTTAAAGTAGCCATCATTCGTGCCGCTAACAAACATTATAAGATGAAAGCTTCCGTCTCCAGCCGAATTATAACTTTTCCTTGTCTTCCTTACTTTGTCTCTCTTTCTTAATCCGTCTCAATTAATAACTGCTTTTTCTTTCGAGAAATAAATTGCATAAAACTTAGGTTGAGGAGACGGGATAGAGAGCTGTCACGGAACGCTATTGGGAGAGTTGTCTCTATGTGTGTCAAGGAATAGGACACGAGTATCCAGCAGCATTAAACAGCCGCTACAAGTAAAAAAATTCTGAATTTTTTATGATTTGCCACGACACATTTTTCAAATATATGTGTGTATATCCTTTGTTTTAGAATCTTGCGCAGCGTTTACAGCCTGCCAAAATCTAAACTTATATTACGTTCTCGTAAAATACGCGTTTGAAAGGCTTCATCGACATATTCACTTACTTGAATTAGAGGTTATGAAATAAATGTAATAAACCAGCCCACAGAATTTTGAGCGTAACAGTTACGTAATTCTACAGGAAGAGCACAGATTAGCGAAGAAAAAGATAACTGGAACCAGCATAAACTAAATGAAAAATTTCACTGAGGACTACGAATCGCCGGCCGAAGTGGCCACGCGGTTCTGGCGCTGCAGTCTGGAACCGCGAGACTGCTGCGGTCGCAGGTTCGAATCCTGCCTCGGGCATGGATGTGTGTGATGTCCTTAGGTTAGTTAGGTTTAACTAGTTCTAAGTTCTAGGGGACTAATGACCTCAGCAGTTGAGTCCCATAGTGCTCAGAGCCATTTGAACCATTTGACTACGAACATAAGAAAATTAATATTCTTAGCAAACTCTAAGGGCCAATGCAGATTCAGTGACGTCAGAAAAATATAGTTCGTTGGTCTTCAGCTATGTTAGTAGTACTGCTCGTACAGAAGAAATACCTATCGAAGGTTGAGCACTATACTTATAGCTCTGGGTCCTAATTTATTGTAAGCAGTGTTGTACTTTCATAACGAGACGTGGTCTGCATAGGAACCAGCAGGAATCCGAGAAGATCGCTCGGTTCGGTTGCTTTACGAGATAGAAAAACCTTAATAGCATTCGTAGTGATGGCGGGTTTCTTCGCCAACGTGAAACCTGCCAGCGAGTCCAGCACTGCCATTTCGGCAACGAAGCACATACTTACGGAATATACACAACATATGAGACCGACGTACGAATTTACAATCAGATTGTACTCCTGACGTTAGAAGGTAGCATTGCATCAGATGGACATTAGATAAGCGTAAAAATGCTATCGATATTCCAGACTTATTTAAATGACTTATTAAATAAGGTCGGCAACTAATAAAATACGGAACTGTTTGATTACAGCTTATATGATAAATAACGTGTCACTCGAAGGAAAGATATAGCAGTGTACATATTTGCTGATTTAAGATGGAACAACCATACAAATCCATTAGTGAGGAAATAAAAGCAGTAGATATATTCATGCATGTAAATATATATGCATATTTGAAGAATTCTGTGAAAACATCTCATCTACGAAAAAATAAATTATTTTTCAAATGATTTTTGAATGTTGTCCTTGCACCAAGAAATTCAGCCGAATATACGATTGATAGAATCGGTATAAAAACGTTCAAGGATGAGAAGTGTAAAAGGTCTGTTTAGTCAACAGCTTCATAGAAATACTAAACAAATTCAGAAGGTGATGCTACTTTGTGCGTCACGAAACGGCTTACGACACGGAGATCCTGCCTTTGAAGAGAAGTTAAAAAATCACATTAAAGGCACGTTCATATTGTGAAATGAGAACGGAAAAACCGAACAGGGGCCGGAATTTGTGTGAAAACCTGAAGGCAGTCTTCCCTCTTGCGAAACATCAGAAAGGGACTATGTAGCCACCACTACGTATCGAAGGATGACTTTCGTAATTTAGATGCAATGATGGAAAGATTATGGAATTGTACTGGTAACCGTCCGGTTGCAGTAGTAACTAAGGAAATATTCTGTCATATGCACTACAGTTTCGGATACTTCACAACACCACAACACAATAAGAATAATTATTTATCTGTATATTTACGTGGATAGGAATTTATTTGACATCTTATGGTGCAAGGAAGATAACAGTTCATTTTCTCGTACACCATGAGTTAACTTATACTTAGGGCTAACCCGATTGTATAAAGATATGTCGGGTGGCTGCTGTTATTGAACAAAAAATTCCAGCATTCGAGTGAAATCGTTTAACAAAACATGAGAAATTCATACAACGATATTTGGGCTGATATCTGGGGTTCTACTACTCCTGCAGCAAATCACACAGTATTTCACACACCACTCACGATCAATTTAATTACAGGTAGGTGCTGTCTTGGGGAGGGCAGGCAGAAGAGAGAGAGAGACAGAGAGACAGAGAGACCGAGAGATAGAGAGAGTCGGAGAGTCTGTCGCACAGAATAGTTGAACCCGTCGTATGATTGGGATGCCTTCCGACCTCATGCTGGCAAGATCATGGGTGACCAGAAAAATGTTGACGGAGGAGGTCGCCATCGTCTATCGAGGATCGTTCGCCTGGCCTGATGAGTTGCGGTGTCAGGGTGCGAAAGACGCATGGGACCATTTATCCCGCTTGACACCTGGGCACCGTACACGTAGGTGGTGGCAACATTCTCTTGTGAAAGACGTTTACAAAAGTATCAAATGCGAGCCCCGGTTTGTCTGGCATCGTCTCTCTCAAGTGAACGATACAGGAACCTTCTGTCCGATCGTGCGCATTCGTGTGTTCGATAACATCACCCTGATAGAGAGCGACGTGTACCGCATGCAAGATAATGTACCACCCAGTCACTCAGATTGCTCTGTAGAAAACTCTCCTTGGACACCAGGATGCTTGTGGGGTCCTTCTCTGGGCTCAATCGTATGGAGAACATCTGGGACGCCCTCGAGCGAGAGATGTGCGCCTCCGAAGTTGTGGACTGCAGGTGAGCGCAGATGGATCTGCATAACTCCCCAAAGTTTTAAGTGACTCGTGGAATCTGTGGCTGCTGTCATCTAGACGAAAGGAACTGCCACATTGTCCTAGGTGGATGTCGCTTGTGAGTGCAAATTTATAACTTTTTTCGCTTTAAAGGCCACTAGTGAGCATTGGGCGGACTAGCTTATGAGGTCTGTTCAAAAAATTCCGGAACTTCGCCCACAAAATTTTTCTACGCTTACTGTCGTCTTCGAAATTCTCTCATCCACAATTTATGCACCACTCTCAGCGCCATTTCCACTTGCGGAAGCAGTCTTGGTACGCCTCTTGCTGGATCGCGCGAAGCATCGTCTTCGAATTTTCGTTTATCTCGTCTATCGTTGCAAATCTTTGTCCTTTCAACAAGGGTTTCAACTTTGGAAACAAAAATAAGTCCGCAACGGCCAGGTAGGAAGAGTACGGAGGGTGGGGCAACAGAGTGATTTCGTTTTATGTGCAATAGTCACGCACCAACAGAGATGAATGGGCGGGTGCGTGATGCAAGAGCCATGAATTGTGAGGCCACTTTTCAGACCGTTTCCTTCTCACATTTTGTCGCCGGCGTCGCACCACGTCCCGATAGTATCATCGATTAACACTTTGTCCCTGTGGCACTAATTCATGATGAACTAATCCTTCAAAGTCAAAGACAACAATCAGATGTCTTTGACATTTGACCTGACCAGACGAGCTTTTTCTGGTCTTGGAGAACCTTTCGCAACCCATTGTGAAGACTGAACCTTGGTCTCAACATCATAACCGTAGACCCACGTCTCATCACCAGTTGTGATTCTCTTAAGGAACATCTCTTTCTCATCTGCGCGATCCAAATTCTCTTCACAGATTACGAGGTGAAGGTCTTTCTGGTCTTGACTCATGAGCCGTGGGACGACCTTGGCGGTGACACGATGCATTCCAAGATGCTGCGTCAGTATTTCATGACATGATCCAATCAAAATGTTACATTCTTCTGCAATCTCTGGAACAGTCAGTCTTCGACTGACACACGCAATTTCGTTGATGTTCCTGACTTGAGCGTCGTCGGCAGACGTCCTGAGCCATTTTTAAACCGTGTGAATCATTCGTAACGTCGAGTACGGCTTAAGCACTAATAACCGTAGGCTTACTGCATCATTTGGCTTTCTTGAGTTTCACGCAAAATTTATTGCAGACGCACTGCTCCCCTAATTCTTCCATCTCTAAATTTGCAAACTGTGCGGCACAACATTCTGCTCAATACAAGACTGAACTATAACTAACAGACATACAATAATGAAACTTCCAGCAGTTACACACGAAACACAGGCGGGTGCAGGGATCCCAAACTCATTTCGCTCACACCACACCACAGGTGCGAAATTGCGAACATTCCGAAATTTTTGAACAGATCTCGTATATTGAGAAGGCGTGTAGAAGTGTTAACAAGACTTTCTTTTATAGATGGACTGCGAGTTTTCAGCGAAATAGCAACGAAATGAAGTCTGCTGCTAGTTTAACGCAGAACTTGTGGTGTCACCCGAAGATGAAGGTACCGTGGCAAGTAAACATAGTCACTTCCAGAAGCAACGGCCATTGGCAGGCAGTGGCGTAGACACGCTCAGCCATCGGCCAATGAGTTGTCCGCGGTGAAAGGTAATGACTTAAATGTGGACGCGTGACCGCTACTGTCGCAGGTTCGAATCCTGCCTCGGGCATGGATGTGTGTGATGTCCTTAGGTTAGTTAGGTTTAATTAGTTCTAAGTTCTAGGCGACTGATGACCTCAGAAGTTTAGTCGCATAGTGCTCAGAGCCATTTGAACTTAAATGTGGTATTCTCGGCACATTATTGACATTGTGGATCTCAGAACATTGGATTCCCTAATGATTTCCGAAATGCAATGTCTCATGCGTCTAGTTCCATGTACTATTCCGCGTTGAAAGTCTGTTAAATCCCTTCGTGCGCCCAAAATCACGTCTTAAACATTTTCACATGAATCACTTGAATACAAATGCCAGCTCCGCCATCGCTCTGCCCTTTCATACCTTGTGTACGCGATACTACCGGAATCTGTATACATGCATATCACTATCGCATGACTTTTGTCACCTCAGTGTTGGCGCCTCCAGGTGTAAAGCTAAGAATCCCACCACTGTGCCGACGAGTGTTATTTCTTACAATACAACTGAACTAGGTTTTTGTGATAGTTTCAGTTCTATCACAGCTCACTGTTTTTCTTAGATTTCGATGGTATGACAGATTCTAGTTGTGTCTAACTATTTTCAAATGAGAGATCATACATTTTCTACATTTGGTGAAACGCAATAATTTCTGTTCCGTACCTTCACATCCAGTTATCAATCACCTCTGGTAGATATAAGACGACTGCATAGGCACACAGCTTCTCATGTAATAGTACACTGATGAGTAAACTGCAGCAACTGCTAATCAGTAGGAAGACGTCGCTAGAGGCAGTCAGCAGCTCGCATGTCGTTAACATTCCTGACGCTCGATAATGGGGTGCCGGGTTCGATTCTCGGAAGGGTTGGGGCTTTTCCACTCGAGACTGGGTGTGTGAATTGTCCTCACCATCATCGACAGGCGAGTCACCGACGGTGTGTCAAATAAAAAGTCTTGCACCAGGCGGCCGATCTCCCTAGAAGAGGGCTCCCGGCCTACAATGTCATAAGCGGATTTCGTTTGTCGCTGTCCGTCTCCTCCCCCTTAGCTGAGTGGTCAGCGCGTCTGACTGCCATGCAGCGCGGCCGGATTCGATTCCCGGCCGGGTCGGAGATTTTCTCCGCTAAGGGGCTGGGTGTTGTGTTGTCCTTATCATCATTTCATCGTCATCGACAGGCAAGTCGCCCAACGTGGCGTCAGCTGAAAAGTCTTGCACTCGGCGACCGTACTTCAAATACGTGTGCCACCATCTACTTCCATTAACGGAGAAAATACAGAAGAAAAGTGTCTTAACACATCGAAACGAACGGTAAACAAGGCTACTGGTTCAAAAATTATGTCATGCTGTAAAATGTGGGTAGTTATGAAGGTACCTGCACAAAAATTTCTTAGCGTCATTTAAGACCGAGAAGTAACAAATCCCACTCAAGATAGTACAGAAAGCGCTAAAATATATTTGGGTAAAGAAAAGATGAACAAAGGGTGTCTTGCGTAAAGCGGAAAATCTCTCCAATTTTTCTCAGCAAGCTCAGAAAAAAAGGTAAAATACGATTAATCAAACTCTAATATTCGAAATACATCAGAGATGATGAAGCACATACGTTATGCCAGGTCGCGGCACGATGTCGCTCCGACTGTGTGAGATGTCCTCCGACAACGGCGGATGTCCACCTCTACCTTCATTTCCATCGGCACCGGACTTGTCAGCAACTGCAAACACATACAAAGTTGCCTCCGCCATGTTAGAGGAAGGATGGGTTCCCATCCAAGTAGTGAGCCAATACTTGCCCAGGAAGACAAGGGGGATCTTTCCTTCCCTGATGCAGTGCGTCGGGTGCTTCACTCATTAATAATTCATTTGGCGAAAATTATGATAATGAAATCGAACAAAAAAGATGGTTCAAATGACTCTGAGCACTATGGGACTTAACATCGGAGGTCATCAGTCCCCTAGAACTTAGAAGTACTTAAACCTAACTAACCTAATGACATCACACACATCCATGCCCGAGGCAGGATTGGAACCTGCGACCGTAGCAGTCACGCGGTTCCGGACTGTGGCGCCTAGAACCGCTCGGCCACGGCGGCCGGCGAAATCGAACGATCAACACCTTGTGACTGCTTGTTGTATTGAGCATTTTGAGTAGTAATTATTGGATCCGGAAACAATGTAAAGTGTCAGTTATTTCGGTGTGCAGATTAATTAAAATTGATCCCGTCTCTTTCCACTGGCCAACGACTTGATTTATTTCTACTCATAAATCAAAACTTTCTGTGTCCGTAATAAATTTCTACCAATATTTATTTTTAAATGAGGTTATAACATCTGTAACAGAGTTCTTCGTTTACGCTTGACCCAGTATAATCTCGTTGCTCAGTTTTTTAATGTGCTAGCTAAGTGGGTAAGTGCCTGGCTACAAATGCGGACGTCCGTTCTCGATTCAGTCCTGGAACTATTCCTCTCACATATCCCATCTTTTTACTCAGACAATGGCTTGTCAATGGGGGAAAATGTTAAGTTGCACCGTACTTCAGAGCCAGCGTTAAGCTGCAGGTCCTCCTATAACTGGCTAGGGAGGTTATTTCGATGATCAGAGGAGGGCAAATGCATAGCACAATGTCTAGTAACGCACTGTGCTGTTGAAAGATGACAGTTTTACTTTACTACTGCATTATAAACATCTTGTTTACCTTCCATGATAGAGCTCCTAATCTACGCGGGTTGGGTAAAAAGTAGTGGCGATAAGGCTATAGTTCATACCAGACGTTATTGTCAGACGCTCGCTATATTACGTGCTCTGCATCTCGATCACTTCCCCACACAGAGGTAGAAGACGTTCTTCACTGCCAGTGCATCCATCTCTGTCGACGTCTTGGAAGAACCGCCCTGTGGCACGGATGATGTCTTGTGTTGTAGCGCGTACCACGAAGAGGTTCCTTCATTTTGCCAACAAGTCGTAATCCCACGGACTCATATCTGGTGAATGCGGTATCTCACACCCCCACGTACGCAGCATCTGCTGCACGGGGTTCCTCTTGTGGCATCGTGCACCGTCGTGAAGGATGACTGGGGCACAGCAGCGCGAGAAGGAGACACTGTTGTGCGCTCCGCCAATCCTGATCCACGCAAGTTGTCGTGTTTCGTAAACATTCTGTTACGGAGCTCCAACTGTCCTTGCGCGCTTTCAGACAGTGCACATTGCAACTAACACGAACACAGCCGTCGCCGCTCGCTGCACTGCTTCAGCTGACTCTCCGCTATCAGCGTCAGACAGCGGCAATACCATTTGGCGTACATTCTTCATGTTACGTCTGTGTTGCCACTACTTTTTATCCAACCCATGTAAATACGTTCCGAAAGGTATTAACTTGTTAAGACCTTAGAGACTGTAAATTAGAGGGAATTTTCTTTTGAAAATCCTCAAATATAAATCGCAAATATTCGTTTCGATGTCCTTATGTGCTAAGTAACATAACTCAAAATAATTTTCTTCATATACATTGCCTGACAAAAAGTGAAGCACCCAGAAGCAGGAGAGGAAAAGAAGTGAACCTTCACAGGCTGAGAGGGTTTGTGATGTTATTTCAGTGATTACAACATCGAGAAAAAATTACAAATAACTTGGCAACATAAGCCTACTTATCGGTATGGCGATGCTCCCCTAGCCTGGATACGCGCACTGATTCACTCAGTGGTCGGGATACACCGAGACGGAACATTACAGCAACAAGGCCGATATACAGAATTCAGTTTTCCGAAGTTCTTTCACCACGGAACATCGTAAACCCACTCCTCTTTTCAGTCGTCATACGAACGTCGAAATGACGGATATTGAGGTAACCGATCGCAGGAATGGAAAAGCAACTACAATCGCTTAATTGTGGAAAGGCATCAGGACCTAATGATATACCTATAAGTTTCTATAAATATAATGAGAAAGGACTTGCTCCCCTTCTAGAAAACAGTTTATCGTAGGTCGCTGTTTCAACGAAAGGTACCTAACGGTTGGAAAAAAGCGCAGGTCATTCCCGTTTTCAAGAAGGGTTCTAGGACAGATGCACAAAATTATCGGCCTATATCGTTAACGTCAAGCGGTTGTAGAATTATGGAATATGTTGTATACTCAAGATTTACGACGTTTTTGGAAAACGAAAATCTCCTCTGTTAAAATCGACACGGATTCCACAACCAGAGGTCTTGCGAAACTCAGCTCGCTCTGTTCCTCCATGAGATTCATAGCGCCATGTTCCTTCACTTCGGAAAGGTATTTGATACCGTCACGCACAACTGTTTCCTGAGAAAAATGCTTTTGTGAGTGGCTGCAAGACCTCCTTTGAGATACAACTCAAATGATCAAAAGTATCCGAATATCCCCAAAAACATACGTTTTTCATATTAGGTGCATTGTGCTGCCACCTACTGCCAGATCCTCCATATCGGCGAACACAGCAGTCATTAGACATCGTGAGAAAGCAGAATGGGACGTTCCGCGGAACTCACGGACTTCGAACGTGGTCATGTGGTTGGGTGTCACTTGTGTCATACGTCTGTACGCGAGATTTCCACTCCCCTAAACATCCCTAGGTCCACTGTTTCCGATGTGATAGAGAAGTGGAAACGTGAAGGGGCACGTACAGCACAAAAGCGTACAGGCCGACCTCGTCTGTCGACTTACAGAGACCACCGACAGTTGAAGAGGGTCGTAATGTGTAATAGGCAGTTACAAACTGCATCGGGATCCACTTCAAGTACTATGACAGTTAGGCGGGAGGTGACAAAACTTGGTTTTCAAGGTCTACCGGCTGCTCATAGGCCACACATCACGCTGGTAATGCCAAACGACGCCTCGCTTGGTGTAAGGAGCGTAAACATTGGACGACTGGACAGTGGAGAAATGTTGTGTGGAGTGACGAATCGCGGTACACAATGTGGCAGGGTGTGGGTATGGCGAATGTCCGGTAAACGTCACCTGCCAGCGTGTGTAGCGCTGGCCGCTGTGGTCGAGCAGTTCTAGGCGCTTCAGTCTGGAACCACGCGGCTGCTACGGTCGCAGGTTCAAATCCTGCCTCAGGCGTGCATGTGTGTCATGTCCTTAGGTTAGTTAGGTTTAAGTGATTCTAAATCTAGGGGACTGATGACCTCAGATGTTAAGTCCCATAATGCTTAGAGCCATTTGAACAATTTGAGCGTGTGTTGTGGCAACAGTAAAATTTGCAGACGGTGGTGTTATGGTGTGGTCGTTTTTCTCATGGAGGGGGCTTGCACCCCTTGTTGTTTTTCGTGGCGCTATCACAGCACAGGCCTACATTGATGTTTCAACCACCTACTTGCTTCCCACCGTTGAAGAGCAATTGGGGTATGGCGACTGAATCTTTCACCACGATCGAGCATCTGTTCATAATGCACGGCCTCTGGCGGAGTGGTTACACGACAATAACATCCCTGTAATGGACTGTCCTGCACAGAGTCCTGACCTGAATCCCATAGAACACATTTTGGATGTTTTGGAACGCCGACTTCGTGCCAGGCCTCACCGACCGACATCGATACCTCTCCTCAGTGCAGCACCCCGTGAAGAATGGGCTGCCATTCCCCAAGAAACCTTCTAGTACCTGATTGAACGCATACTTGCAAGAGTGGAAGGTGTCATCAAGGCTAAGGGTGGGCCAACACCATATTGAATTCCAGCATTACCGATGGAGAGCGCCACGAACTTGTAAGTCATTTGCAGCAAGGTGTCCGGATTCTTTTGATCACACAGTGTATCGCTCTTAACGGAACAAAACCGACAGATATGAAAAGGTTTTCGGATACTGTTACCAGTCACAAAATTTATTTATTACTAAATTATTTATTTATCGACATGTTTCTAAGTGATAACTCATCATCAGACTATATTTGCATTACAAAAGCTGTGATGAGAGAGAAGGATAATCTGGTATGAGGCGATATCGCTTCGTATATTCGTCTACTTCAGCACATAACAAAAATGCCACGCCACAAGAACGAAGTGAGTAACCGTTATAAAAAATTTTCATATGAACAACAGACCAATATACTAGATTATCCTTTGCTCTCTTCACAGGATGAACACAACAGTCATGTAAAGGAACTTTAATATTTGTATACACGTATGTTCAATGCTTTTGTAATGCCAATATAGCGTGATGATAAGAAATCACCTTGAAACATGACGCTAAATAAATAATTTAGTGATGAACATACATGACAAATTTCTGGAAACAGTATCTGTCGTAAAATATCGGAGTAACTATCCAGAGCGAACCTTAAGTAGAATGACCACATAAAAGAATAATAGAAATAGCAGATGCCAGATTATGATTCGTAGGAAGAGGCTTAAGGAAATGTAGTTCATCCACGGATTTGTGGTTTACAAGGCGCTTGTTCGATCGATTCTTAAGTACTGTTCATCAATCTGGGATCCTCGCCAGGTGGGACTATAGAAAAGAGCCAACAAACAGCGGCGTGATTCGTCACGGGATCGTTTAGTCGACACGAAGGAGTTACATAGATGCTCAAAAAACTCCGGAGTCAGACGTTACAAGACAGGCGTGGTGCATCACAAATGGTTCAAATGGCTCTGAGCACTATGGGACCTAACATCTGCGGTCATCAGTCCCCTAGAACTTAGAACTACTTAAACCTAACCGACCTAAGGACATCACACACATCCATGCCCGAGGCAGGATTCGAACCTGCGACCGTAGCAGTCGCGCGGTTCCGGACTGAGCGCCTAGAACCGCGAGACCACCGCGGCCGGCAAGTGCATCACAGACAGGCTTACATCGAACTTTCGAGAGAACACGTTCTGTGAAGAGTCGTACAACATACTATTTCCTCCCACATACAGATTGCGAAAATACTACGACGGGAAAATTCGAGCAATTAGAGTTAATACCGAGGCTTACCGACAGTCATTCTTCCCACGCGCCATTCGCGACTGGAACTGGGAAGGGAAACCGGCTAGTAGTGCCAGAGGTACCCTCCGCTACACACCTTTACGTGGCTTGCGGAGTGCCATGTAGATGAGATACACATTCGATTGGGAAAGATTTCATAAGGCCGTTGTATCCTCTCCTGAGGCAGACTGGCCCACGACTGTTGTTACTGGTCCTTCATATTCTGAATAGTGACACTGGGATAGAGTTGACCATCGAGCTGGTCTCACACATGTTCTATCGGAGACATGTGTGGATATCGCCGGCCAAGTGCAAACAGTTCGAAGAGACACGTCCATCTGTGAACGAACATTGTCCCGTTGAAAAATCGCATCACAGTACTGTCGCATGAGAGGTAACACACGAGAACGCAGAATGTCCCTGACATACCGTTGTTCTGTCAGAATTCCTCCAATCACTATCAGCCGCGATCTGAAGTCAGACCCGAAGGCTCTCCAACCATGATGACAGGAGTAACAAGGGCGTGCGTCTCCAAAATATTGGAAGAGTGGGACCTCTCCCGACGTGGGCGCCATACTAACCGACGTTGGTCATCCAGGGTAGTGCAGAACCGCGACCCATCGCTGAATACAATGCGACGCCATTCTCTATGTAAGCATCCCAGTCACGGCACCATTCCAAAAACACACGTCTCTGTTGTGGTGTTAACGGCACCCAACGTATGGGACGGTTATTCTATAGTCTGGCTGCTGTTAACCTCCAGACAATGATACGGGATGAAACAGAATGTTGAGCCGGCCGCTGGGGGCCGAACCGCACAATAACCCTAAGTTCGGTGTGGGGTGAGTGGACTGCTGTAGCCTGTTGTGGGGTTGTGTACCACTGAGGCTACGGATGGTACAAAGCCTCTCTGTCGTTTCAAGGTTCCCAGTTCCGAATAATACAATGTAATATAAGAGGTTGTAGACTGTGTCTTCTTAGTACTTCATTTTCTGTGTCAGACATACAATAAATGCATTCGCAGTTACGAATGTGAACAACCATCAGCTGTATAACTGATTGGAGACAGTGAAAATTTGTGCCGGACTATGACTCGAATAAGGATTTCCCGGTTATTACCAGCGGTCAGTTCGGCTATCCGAGCACGACTCACGTTCAGACCCAAACTTCCATATGTCACCATCCATTATGTATATTCCCGTGCATGGGAGACATTTTACTTGAAGGTCGGTTGCCCGGTGTCGGCGGATGAATACATATTGCAGTTCCTGTGTTACTCCGCATTAAGTTACAAAGTTACTTCGCACTTGAATGCATGCATGTCCGAAGCACCGCAATAACGTATTTTTTGTCAGATGTAAGCAGCAATCAGAACACTTAAAAACAATAAAGCAGCTGGTCTGGTTGAAATCTCAGGCAGAATTGTGAAATACGGTGCTCCGGACTTCATTCACCACATTACTAAACTGTGCAATACCCGTTGGCAAAGCACGAAAGTTCCAGAAGACTAGAGACGTGGCACCATTGTTAAACGGGAGAAAAGAAGTATAACCGAATGCACGAACTGGAGAGGTATCAGGCCTCTCTAAGTTGCAGGCAGAGTCCTTTGCCTCCTTCTTCTATAAACGAAACAAGAAACAGCTGGCTGTCAACTATGAGAAGAACGGGCTGGTTTTCGATGTGGGAGACCCTGTTCCGAACAAATATTTCTTATGCGGAACGTAGTAGAACTATGCATACAATTCCACTGCATTTATTTAAAAAAAAAGCATCTGACTGTTTACACCGAGAATCATTGTGGATTGAATCTAGATTCGAGTTGCAATATAAGAACAGAAGACCCCTTACTTTAGTATTCTGACAGGCGTCAGACAAAGATGCATTTTGTCACTACTTCTTTTCAATAATGACGTTGATTTCATAATGAGAAAAAGTATGGACAACTCCAGCACGGGCAAACGTTTAAAGGAACAATCTAGATTTACGGATCTGTATTTTGCTGGTGATATAGTTCTTCTGGTAGAAACACCACGAAGTTTACAACTAATGACTACTAAGTTGGATGGAATGCCCAGTTGTGAACGGCTAAAAATAAGTAGCGTGAAACAAAGACAGTGCCCTTAAGTAGTGGAAATGTGTCTACTCAGAGTTTAGTGTAACAGAAGGCACTGCAAGATGTGACCGATTTCCACATATCGGCAACCTTATCTGTATAACTGGGACGTAGATGTGGACTTCACTAGCAGAAATGGGAAACATTCTGCACTCTTCCAACGAATCCGATCCATATGACAACTGGAGTTTAAAAGTATGTCCACAAAGCTTCGGTTGCACTCCTCTGTCATTCTGCATGACCGCAAGAGACATGGTGTGAGACCTGGAAAGTGTCAACAAAATCAGCACACAAGCTCAAAGTTTCTCATCAATAATGCTTGAGTCGAATTTGAAGATCAGTTGTCGCAACCACGTTTCAAGTGGTGAAGTACTGAGAAGAAGTGGTCTACGCAGCATGCACAAAATCGTTGCTGAAAGGGGACTGAAGCGAACATGATCCGCTCATGAAAGATGGAAAAATCCCGAAGTCAGTACTGCTGTGGAAACCAACGGATGGATACAGAAGTAGAGGAAGACGGTGGACGATCTGGACACGAACATTTGCAAAGGATCTTCAATGCACGGACATGAACTGGGAGGTAGCTGGAAACCTGGCAGCTGGTCGATTTCCCTGGAGGAAACAAGCTGCCCAGTAGGCTACCTAGCACTGGAGCAATTTAGTCTATAAATAGGGTGTCCATAATTAAAGTTTCAGTTTCAAAACGTTGTAGAAAGATAAATTTGAGCCATAGATAGCGGTGTAAGCGTCAGAATGCGGCGCACAGCTGTTACTCTGCGTCCGAGACGCCCACTATGCCCATCTCAATGAAGGATCACGCGCGGCTGGTAAGGTTCTTCTACAACAATGACGGTGAGCCAGTAGCCCTGTAGAAGTCAAGGGTATGAAATTAAGGCCATGAAAAAAGACGTTGGTTCGGTGTCTGCTTAGGGTCTGAAGAAAATGATTACAGAATTCCAGGCGGCCGAGGTGGCCGTGCGGTTCTAGGCGCTACAGTCTGGAACTGCGCGACCGCTACGGTCGTAGGTTCGAATCCTGCCTCGGACATGGATGTGCGTGATGTCCTTAGGTTAGTTAGGTTTAAGTAGTTCTAAGTTCTAGGGGACTGATGACCTCAGAAGTTAAGTCCCATAGTGCTCAGAGCCATTTGAATCATTTGAACAGAATTCGAAAATACGGGTTCTTTTGACGTGCAATGTGGCAGAAGGACGAAAGCGGTTGATCCGACGTCTATCGATGACGTGGCCACAGCATTCCAGTAGGGGCCGAGAGGTGGTGTGCAGACATGCAGTACACGAGGAATTGCCCGAATGTTGGACATGGCTGCGAGTACGGTGTACAAAATCCTACGAAACATTTTGCGTTGCGATCCATACAAAACCATCCATTTTCAGAAGTTACTTCCTTCTGACCTGCCAGCAAGACAAACGTTCGCTCTGCAATTTCTTGCTCGCAAGTAAGTGAATGGCCGGACAGAAGACGCCCATTTCCATCTCCAAGGACATGTCAATATGCAGAATTGCAGAGTGTGGGGAACGGAAAATCCGCACGCACATCAACTGGTACCAATTCATTCTGACTGCGTGGAGCGCGTTGAGGGCATCGCTTATCGTTGGACCGTATTTTTTTGAGGAGATGATTACTGCGTGTCATGTTAACCGTTCCGTCTTTGTAAACGCTATGAGAGTCTTCTGCAAAACAACGTCATTCCAACCCTTCAACAGCGTGGATCTGTGGGTAGGATCATTTTTACGCAAGATGGGGATCCTAAAAATGATTCAAATGGCTCTGAGCACTATGGTACTTAACATCTGAGGTCATCAGTCCCCTAGAACTTAGAACTACTTAAACCTAACAAACCTAAGGACATCACACAGATCCATGCCCGAGGCAGGATTCGAACCTGCGACCGTAGCAGTCGCGCGATTCCGGACTGAAGCGTCTAGAGCCGCTCGGCCACCGCGGCCGGCTGATGGGGCTCCTCCGCACGTTGTGCAGCGGCTGGTGCAGAGGTATTTCGGAAACGCTTGAATTATCAGCTGTCATTTTCCTACAGCCTGGACATTCAGATCACCTGACCTTAATTCGTGTGACTTCTGGCTGTGGGTTACCTGAAAGATATTGTGTTCAATGCTCCAGTTACGAAAGTAGCTGAACTGTAGGCACGCATTGAGCGACGCATTCTGAATGTAACCCCTGACACATACCGGTCTGTTGTGGAACATGCTGGTTCTGGTTTTTAAATTGTGGCAGAAAACGGTGGATAGAATGTTGAGTATGTCTTGCGCAAGTCTCACGGCAGCTACAAATCGATGTCATTTTTATGCGGTTTTTAGCCTATGGACAAGCAAAACCCGTTTTCATTTTGCTTATTATGCTGTTTTTAGCCCCGAAGAGTTGAAAAACCGATGCAAATTGCTTTTTATGCAGTTTTTGCCTCAGGACAATTAAAAACCGAATGTTCCCATCCGATGTGGTACGGCCTTTCCGTGGTGGACGGGCTTACCTAACTATCAGTGCCCCAACTGTTGACTGCCGAATTAGTGCAGTCATGGACATTGAAGAGTGCGGAAGATGTATTGTGCAACTCAGACCAGAGCAGCGTATTGCGATTCATCTCACTTGGTCCCGACTCCATTTACGTTAAGACGCTGGAGCATCTATTGGTAAAATTTCCGTTACATCCTCTTGTTTGTTCCTTAACGTTTCTCCCTGCGTCAATAATATGCTGCTCAGATGTGAAATTATTCTAAGCAGCGGTTCTCTTCTACAGCTTTTGAAACTGGAACTATAATTATGGACACCCTATAAGTAACTGTAATACTCCAAGCGTTTAGTCTTTCATGTTCCCATTAGCTGATGTCCCCTCCCAATCTTTGGTTAAAAAGAACTATAGTAATCAAGCATCAACCTTCCTAATAAATGAAATCTATTTTAATGTTGGTGCTGTTGCAATCTTCCTCATCATTCGGCTGGAGAACCGCGACAATTAACCTCGCTCTCTCGTCACTCGTCGAAGATTCACCGTCTATATTCTAGTAATTAAGTAAGTGTGTCTTAGCAAATGCGTCAACAGTCGGCGGAAGCATCGCTACGTTAAACGTCAAACTATCTCTAGAAACGACTTTTCAATAAAACTCTCCTTCAGTTTCAGAGCTTTCGTATAAACAAAAGTTGCAGCCGCTGCCACAAACGCACATTCTAAATGAAATCGAGGGAAGACTATTTATAACGAGAAAGTAAGCTGAATAAAGTTGGCGAAATTATTAACGGCAAGCGCGTTCCTTCCTGCGAGAGAGACAGGGTGAAATAAAACTGGCGCTAACTTTGGGGATGGGCTGTGTTTTGCTGCGCGCCAGATAAAAGCTTACAGCTGACTGTCCGCAATATAACGCGCAGTTATTTCTCATTTTATTTACAGCAAGCAGAATCGGCCAGGATGAGTGTTATAAACAATGTCCCCGTGTGCAGCGCAATCTCCTGCTATAAAATGATGAACAGCAGTGAACCATAAATCAACGGTAGTTATTTACAACTAGATGCAATGGTAAGATGGCATCCGTCCATACACACTGAGCCTATTAACTGATGGACTTCCCTTCAATAAACTTTTAATACGTGGTATTCACAAAAATAAAATGACTCTTCTTAGAAACATCTTATTCCGTCGCGTGAGATCACAATGTTAAGTGTTTAATTACTCCAGTAAAATGATTAATAATTTTTTATTTCCTGTTTAATAACAGAAAACGAAAATTAGTATAGATTAGTATATCATTAATCTTACAAGAATTATCTGAAACGTGGAAAACATCAAAATAAGGCATTTCGAGTCCTTTATTATGAGAAAGTTGAGTTTCATAGCAATAATATTTCTTATCCAGTAATGCTAAGAGTTTATGAGATATAGATCAAACCCTTCCATTTTTATCAGTCAACCGTTTCTGCAAAGATATGAATGATTCTGAAAAGCCTTCCTGACTTATACAGCAGGATTCCTTTAGACACACAAAATAAGACTTCCACTTGAGGAATAGTTTATATGACTGCAGAAAACTTTCTAATATGTTGTATATATTGACAGGAAATTCATATTTAATGCTGTAGAGATCGTAAAACGAAACGATTCATCCTCTTCTCTCAGATGACGTGATATGGTGTTTAATGATAACACTGGAGTAGCATCGGAGAAACGAACGTAAACGCTATACAAATGTCTCGTGCGTCTACAACAGGAATACAGCTACTCTGACGAAAGTTTCTAGCAGACACGATGACATAGCTGGTCGTTCCCGTGATAATCATCTTTGTTTCTCACTTCTGCGCCAGAGAAGGTAGTGGACAATTCAGTTATCTTCCTTAGCAAGCGTGAGGTTTGTTTGCAAGAACAGCACAAGAAACGCTTAATCACACGATCTATAATGGTTTTCTTTTTCCTGAGTACCCCATCATATGATAACTACCAAACTTAGTTTAGTGAGAGATGAATTTTTCATTTCTCTCGTATACTGAATCGCATAATAAAGTTATATGTGATTTAAAAAATCATTGTCCATAATTTCCCACCATGTGACAACTACCAAATTTAGATTAGGGAGAGCTGAATTTTTCCTCCTTACTATGTACTGAATCGTATAATAAAGTGCTATATCATTTAAAACACCATGGCGAGTCTCATTATGAATTATCTTTAATTCCAGACGTGATTGGCTCCGATATTTCTAAGCGTAAAGTAATTTTAAGTGATTCTTTTATCCAGTCAGAGTACAACAAAATTGGTATCACTTCCTTCACTCATTACCTTCCTTTTTATAAAACACACGATAATGCCAAGATTCACTAGTTTCCCTTCTTTGATCCAGTCAGAGTACAATAAAATTGGTATCACTTCCTTCACTCGTTACCTTCCTTTTTATAAAACACACGATAATGCCAAGATTCACTAGTTTCCCTGTTTTCTACAAAAGTAACTATCCTCTTCTAGTAGTAGTTTATCGTAGGTCGCTGACGTAACAACGGTACGAAGCGGTTGGAAAAATCGCAGTTTTCAACCCGAGCAGCCGGAGAGGTGCACATAATTATACACCAATACCGCTGGATCAACCTGTTGCAGAATTATGTAACACGTTTTATATTAACGCATTGTGACCAATTTAGAGAGCTAAAATTTCCAGCAAAAAAAAAAAAAAAAAAAAAGAAGAAGAAAAAAAAACACGGATTCAGCAAACAGACTTGTGACACTTTGAACAGTTTGTTCGTCCATGAGATCCAGATCGCGTAGACAACGGAGCGCAGGTCGGCGTCGTTACCCTGCACTTCCGGAAGACCTTTGATACAGTTCCGAGTTGTCGTTTACTGAACAAAACAAGAGCTTACCGAGTATCGAATCAGATTTATGACTGGACTCAGGATATTCTAGCAGACAGAAATTAGCTCGACGTTCTTAACACTACGAAATGAATCGGTGTAAAATAAGTACGCGAGCACTGCGCGGCTGTATAGGACAGGTGGTCGGCCATGGCTTTGGTGGAGGAACCATCCCGGCGTTAGGAAAGCCATGCAAAACTTAAATCAGGCAGAGCAAACACCATCTTCCTCAGAGGTAAGTGACTTCACAGCTGCACCGCTTCATTCGGTGCATGTATACCTTAAGTGCTGCAAGTACTTGTTCAGTTGAAGACATGTATTTCACAGTAGCGAAGATGAACAGGTGCTTATAGTTCTCAAGGTATGCACTTTAGATCCCATGTTTATTGAATATTTGTTTTTTGCTTTCATCCATGCTAAAACTCTTTAAAAAAGAAAGCAAAGAGCTTGCAATAGCAGAGATTTCTTTCACAGTATCGAAGATGAAGTACTCATAACTCTTAAGGTATGCATTTTAGAGTCCATGTTTACTATACTTTCGTGCTTCTAATGATCGTCCCTGTCATATCTTTGAATATTGACCATTTCTCCTGGGACACGTTGTATATGCAATGCCGACTAATCACAAAAATTTGTACTGGTAAATCGTCTCTGAGCGAAACTTGCCACGAACTTCAAAATAAATCATACAGCAACTTCACGTGTTACAATACGTAATCCGCAGCACGATAAAAAATATACGTGCCGTATGGGAGTGCAATAGTATTTTCGCTTATCATGATAGTATTACACTCCTGGAAATTGAAATAAGAACACCGTGAATTCATTGTCCCAGGAAGGGGAAACTTTATTGACACATTCCTGGGGTCAGATACATCACATGATCACACTGACAGAACCACAGGCACATAGACACAGGCAACAGAGCATGCACAATGTCGGCACTAGTACAGTGTATATCCACCTTTCGCAGCAATGTAGGCTGCTATTCTCCCATGGAGACGATCGTAGAGATGCTGGATGTAGTCCTGTGGAACGGCTTGCCATGCCATTTCCACCTGGCGCCTCAGTTGGACCAGCGTTCGTGCTGGACGTGCAGACCGCGTGAGACGACGCTTCATCCAGTCCCAAACATGCTCAATGGGGGACAGATCCGGAGATCTTGCTGGCCAGGGTAGTTGACTTACACCTTCTAGAGCACGTTGGGTGGCACGGGATACATGCGGACGTGCATTGTCCTGTTGGAACAGCAAGTTCCCTTGCCGGTCTAGGAATGGTAGAACGATGGGTTCGATGACGGTTTGGATGTACCGTGCACTATTCAGTGTCCCCTCGACGATCACCAGTGGTGTACGGCCAGTGTAGGAGATCGCTCCCCACACCATGATGCCGGGTGTTGGCCCTGTGTGCCTCGGTCGTATGCAGTCCTGATTGTGGCGCTCACCTGCACGGCGCCAAACACGCATACGACCATCATTGGCACCAAGGCAGAAGCGACTCTCATCGCTGAAGACGACACGTCTCCATTCGTCCCTCCATTCACGCCTGTCGCGACACCACTGGAGGCGGGCTGCACGATGTTGGGGCGTGAGCGGAAGACGGCCTAACGGTGTGCGGGACCGTAGCCCAGCTTCATGGAGACGGTTGCGATTGGTCCTCCCCGATACCCCAGGAGCAACAGTGTCCCTAATTTGCTGGGAAGTGGCGGTGCGGTCCCCTACGGCACTGCGTAGGATCCTACGGTCTTGGCGTGCATCCGTGCGTCGCTGCGGTCCGGTCCCAGGTCGACGGGCACGTGCACCTTCCGCCGACCACTGGCGACAACATCGATGTACTGTGGAGACCTCACGCCCCACGTGTTGAGCAATTCGGCGGTACGTCCACCCGGCCTCCCGCATGCCCACTATACGCCCTCGCTCAAAGTCCGTCAACTGCACATACGGTTCACGTCCACGCTGTCGCGGCATGCTACCAGTGTTAAAGACTGCGATGGAGCTCCGTATGCCACGGCAAACTGGCTGACACTGACGGCGGCGGTGCACAAATGCTGCGCAGCTAGCGCCATTCGACGGCCAACACCGCGGTTCCTGGTGTGTCCGCTGTGCCGTGCGTGTGATCATTGCTTGTACAGCCCTCTCGCAGTGTCCGGAGCAAGTATGGTGGGTCTGACGCACCGGTGTCAATGTGTTCTTTTTTCCATTTCCAGGAGTGTAGTTACCATCTCATGTTCTTCCCATAGAGTCGAATTACCAAATGTTCAGATGTGTGTGAATTCTTAAGTGACCCTAGACTTACA
Source organism: Schistocerca nitens (assembly GCF_023898315.1). Lineage (NCBI taxonomy): Eukaryota > Metazoa > Arthropoda > Insecta > Orthoptera > Acrididae > Schistocerca > Schistocerca nitens. Next base: position 916,592,819 of record NC_064616.1, read on the forward strand.
CACTACTTAAACTAACTTATGCTAAGAACAACCACACGCCCACGCCCGAGGGAGCAGTCGAACCTCCTGCGGGAGGTGCTGCACAATCTGTGACATGGCGCCTCAAACCACGCGGCCACTCCGTGCGGCGTCGAATTGCCGATGAGAAAATTCTTTCTGCTAAAAATTGGAAAAACAACTGTTTAGAGCTTGATGAAACATCATCCTGATGAAAAACTAGCAATTAGCCATTAATTTTGAAAAATGCACTGTTTATGACTTCAGGAAATGTAAAATCTGTTAACTGTTGACTGCTTGACTGTAAGACTGATGTTTCACAGACTCAGTCACGTTACACAGATAATTGGGGGCCACAATATGGAGCCGGCCGCGGTGGTTGAGCGGTTCTAGGCGCTTCAGTCTGGAACCGCGTGACTGCTACGGTCACATTTTCGAATCCTGCCTCGGGCATGGATGTGTGTGATGTCCTTAGGTTAGCTAGGATTAAGTAGTTCTAGGTTCTAGGAGACTGATGACCTCAGATGTTAAGTCCCATAGTGCTCAGAGCCATTTGAACTGATTTGAACCACAATGTGGAGAGATATGAAGCGGAACGAACTAGTCTTAATTGTATGTGAACAAAACTGCAAGTTACGATTCATCGGCTGGAAAATGGGAAACTGCATTTTCTTCAACAGTGTCTGCATACGAAACACTTTTACGTCTCAAACTGGGACACCGCTCAAGTGTATAGGAGCCATATTAGCCCAGACTGGCATGGGACATCTAGCGTAGCCAGAGGTGGAAGGTGCGATTGATGAAAGCCTTGATGGACTGGCGAGAAAGTGGAACCAAAACGCTGAAAAATGTTCAGTGGCGGACACTTGTAGAAAGGCGTCGTAAATATCACGAGAACCTAGGAATAAAACTGTCTTACAGGGTAAAACTAACAGTATCCCTTGGACTCCAATGTTTCTGTTCCAAAGAGATCGTGTAAATTAAAGTAGAGAAACAACAGGTCACACTGAGGCGTCCAAGCATTCTTCCCACGCTCCATTCGCGAACAGGAGAAGAAACCTCAATATTTGGTACAATAAAGGCCGCTCTCTGCCAGACGCTTCACAGGGATTCGTAGAGTGTAGACATGAATGCAAACAGCTGTTTTCTACGGAGTTGAAATCATAACCATGAAAGAGCCTGACATAAGCTTTTGTTCTTCTCTTTCTGATGCAATTTCCGCAGTTTGCCGAGATAAGTGACTGGTCTTTCTTGTGTACCGCCATAGCACTTCAGGGATTTGCTGGAACCTCTGCTACGTCGTCATCATATACTTTCAACGTGTGAGGTAGCGCAGCGGCTAGGAAACTGGCCTTACATTTGTGAGATCACTGTTTCAGATCTCCTACCGAGCATCCGTATTTCCGTTTCGCGCTGTGTCCAAAAAAAATTAGGTCTGGCGAATGCTGAGATTTTCAAAGGGGGCGAGGCATACTTTCTACCCATCCTCGTCCATAATGAGTTTGTGCAAGTCTTTAACGAGCGAGACGTCGACTCGGTTTGTAACTTGCTTCCGTTTCTACATCTACACTCTTGAAGCTACAGAATCTGAACACTGCCGCTCCCCAATGGCTACGTATTACCTTTCGCCTTTGGAATGTCTCGTAGTTGGTCTATGCAGTTTGTGGGTAGATTTGACGAAATAGAAACTAATACTCACAGTAACGCTTTAGCAAAATTTAAAAATATTATGTACTAGTAGATACTGCTATGTCTCGCAGTTGGTCTACCAAATAGAAACTAATTCCACAGTAACGCTTTTGCAAAAGTTGAAAATGTCATGGACTAGCAGATACTGCTGGTTCATCCTTTTCAATTAGCTGTATGACGAAAAACAGAGTGTCGATCACAGTAATAGGCAATCATAATTTAAAGCAATCTGACATGGTACTTAAAAGATTTGCTATTTGGATTGCCATAAAATGGAAACTTTGTCCTTGCGGCATATGATAGAAGTATAGAAATGATACAAGTGTAGGAATAAATACCAGTCCTCTCCCTGAGCAGATAGCTAATAAAATATCTGAAAACACTAACAGATGGTTCAAGGCAAATGGATGTATCTCCGCAGAAAAACAGTTAATATATTAGGTTATTTCGTAATAAGTCTCAATAATTTAATACAACTATTTCGTAATGTTAAGTCATTTCATTGCATTGCAGTCAAGTAAAATGTATATCTTTGACATCCTTGCACATTCCAGAAAGCGCTCTCAGCGAGGTCTTTGCTGTTTAAACCAGAGCCCACAGCGGTACTACTTTAAGACGCACACGAAGTCTCTAGAGCACTTCTGTGTGCTAATAACGCTCGATATTTTAATTTTAATTCTCGCCATAGAATGACGACGAAAAACCGTCTTCGTTATAAAATTCAGTTTCGTCGATGTCTTTGGCAACGAAAAATTAAAATTTTGCTTATATCCTCATTAAGAAGAAGACAGTGCAATATCCGGGCCGAGCTTTGTTGGCTTCATGTTTCAATCTCGCGGTAATTAAAAACAAAAGCTGAGGCATAGACCAATATCCAAGCCAGGGACAAGATTAGATTGCGCTGTGTCGGCGCCTGAGGCGGTCGCCTTTCTGGGGGGACAATATTCCGCATTAACTACTTTACCAAAGTACGGGCTAAGACTCTGGTGACAGGGATCAAGAGATTAATGGTCACATAACACTGGCATAACTTGTTCTCACCTCTTTCGTCACAACGAAACATTTTAAAAGATATAAGGATACTGTTTGAAGTAAACTTGAGTTTTCAACTAAAGTGACACTGTCAAGAGATACAACGCTCATAGACCTACAGGAATTATGAAAGTTAACTTATTTATTCTCTTGGCAGAAATTGTCACATATTCACAGGCAAGCCTTTAGTTTGTGTAGGACAGTTCTACTAATAGCTATCAAAATTTCTCTGCTCTTTTCAGTATAATATTTATAGAAAACTATCATTTCTCAGCACAGAAAATGTTAATGTAAGTGTGTAAAGGCAAACTGGTACGTGGAGTGATCGATCCTTTAATGGCTTTCGACTACCTGAAAATAAAAGTTTTCCTAAGTTTACTGGAAATACGGAGGGCCAATAGAAACAAATTTGATTGATTCTCTTACATTTATGTTGTTGAACGGTCACAGTTCGTCTTGTGCCTGATACTCTTTGTACACCATAATAGTTGCATCGGCAGACGGCATAGACTGTGCGACGGTTCTTCCTTCTTTTGACAACATTAAACCAAGTCTTGTTAACTATTCTCATGTGTAATATATATGTTAGCACAACTCGACTAATGCGACGTAATTTTATCATCCATCGACAACAAGAGCAACGTCTGTATAGTCTACTGGATCGAACTGTCCGTGAATATGTTTTCTAATGTAATGGACATGGATTTCTTTGTGTCACCACAGAAGACAAAGACCGCGAGATGCCAAATTAAACGAGATAACCGTAATGCTAGACCGTTATTTGGTTTTAGATTACATGCAGTACAAATGATTGCCGGTGTGCGAGGACACACACTATTTCCAACCAGTTGGTTTTAAGGGTAGAAGCCGGCCGTTGTGGACGAGCGGTTCTTGGCGCTTCAGTCGGGAACCGCGCGACCGCTACGGTCGCAGGTTCGAATCCTGCCTCGGTCGTGGATGTGTGTCATGTCCTTAGGTTAGTTAGGTTTAAGTAGTTCTAAGTTCTAGGGGACTGATGACCTCAGATGTTAAGTACTATATTGATCAGAGCCATTTGAACCGGTTTTTAGGAGTAGAATTTATTCATCTCTAGCACAAGGAATGTGATCTCAGTTACGATTGGCTATGCGAGAAGTGCTTTAATCTTTTGATAATAGTGTTTTACCGAAATATACTTTCAATTTTGAACTTTATGATACTACGGCTTATACAGGAAGAATAACTAATCATTGGAAAATTTAATTTTTCAAACATTCAAAATTTTACGTCTTACTACCGCGTACTTCAATCAATGTTTCACTACACACGACTCAGAATCTAATAAACATTTTTCTAGGGCTTTGTCTACTAATATTTCCATACTAATTACAGAGGAAACGGCGTTTTCATCAACACAGCATCTTGAGGAATTGATACAGTGACATGTCACGTTTAAAAGAAAAAACCGTTTGCATTTTGAAAAATAGTGAAATGTAGAAAGGCTTTTAATTTCAGTTTCTCAATAATGCAAACAGCAAAGAATATTGCATATTTAATTTAACACTCTTTACAGGCAAAAACAGTTCACTTATGGAAAAACCCTCTATACACAGTTACTTGTGTCTTTCTCACCCTTACCAAATAGAAGAGCAGAGCGTTTCGTCACAGGTCGGTTAGCAAGCGCGAAAGCGTTAAGGAGATGCTCACCCAGCTTCAGTGGTTGATTCTAAAATAGAGGTGTTGTGCATCATGTTGTAGTTTGCTGTTCAGATTCCTAGAAGAGTCAGCCAGTATGATGAATCTAAAAGTAGAGAGATTTGAATTCACACTGGTGAGTCCTAGTACAGTTGTTCTTGCCGCGTACCTTTTGGGATTGGAAAACGAAAGGGTTTTAAGTTAATTCCAGAGTACAGATTTGTCAAAATTTGTGCTTCGTTCCTTCTACCCTCTCCCTCATGCGAGTAGCCTCTCACCCAACTCAGATGGCGGGCGACATTATGCATACAGGTAAGTTGGAACACTAACACAAACAACTCAAGTTAAAAAATGTTTTCTTTTCGCAAAATACATTACTGTTGGATTCCGCATTTAACGCCCTTTCATATAATGCAAACAGGAAGAGTGGATCATAGTTACCTGGTCATTCCTCGGCGTGAATGAAGTTCAGAGGAACACGGAACACTCGTATGATATTTTCTGGCGGGAGGCACCAAATGACTAAGCTGCCCAAGTGGAAAGAGTTGTGCCTTAACGGCATCTATTCGGAGTAGGTGACTGTGACGGATGTGTGTCTATACTGACATGTGGTATCGTGTTAGTGCTGTGTGATGATGAGAGAAAGAAGGAGATGAAGCCAGGTTCAGCGCAGAGCTTACTCCTCTCGAATAGCACCAAGGTGGGCATCAAGCGAAATCTGGTGACCAGAAAATTTACGCCACAATCTCTCCATCTCTTGCCGGGCAAATACTGCACAGAAAACTTCTTCTAGCACAAGGATTCGAGCCGGCTACCCCAGGACCGAGCGCCACCGCACAGGCGTACATTAGGGGTATTGGCTAAGGAGGCTGGGAAGATGCAGGTCAACACAATAATGAATAAGGTTAGAAAACTTGCAGCTCCACCGATATCTTGGCTCTCACTGATATGTATGTCGCTGCTAGCGCTGTATGTAGGTATATCCCAAAGTTGGAAGATGATAAATGTTACATAGGTGTAAGCAATATTAAGCGCAGGACCGATATTTAGGACACCTACTTACACCTTTACTTACATCAATGGAAATCTGCAAATTTTCCGACAATAGCTGATAAAAAAGTAACATATTTTGAAACTAAACCTATTAGGAGTTTGCAACGTCAGGTTGAATAAAGCGTAAATCGATGTTTTTCTAGAAGTCTCGAATCACTCCCACAACCAACGAGTTGGCTGCACAACCTTTCTTAAATAATTAATCATTCATAACCATTTTGTTTTTTCTGGCGCATTCTGAAAGTGTTTTTGATGCATGTACGTCATAGACTTTGGCAAGGAGTAGGTTAGTATTTAAATAATGTGTAAAGCTGCCCACAACCTGAAGGTTGGTTTGAACACGCAGTGTCTTCTTCCATCCTTTGAACACTCACTCATTAAGTTATAGAGGGGACTACTACTAACGTGGACCTCGAACAACGGTGCAAATTTCACCAATGGTGTGGAATTCACCTCGAAGTCATATGCGACCGATTTTACAACAGCACATTATTGTGGATACTGAAGGACAAGACTTCGGTTGGTGAACAATTTAAGTGCATTTCTCAGAAACAGTTAGAATGATGTACTAAAGATACATCTCTTGATGTTAAGTAGATTATTTGTCAGCTATAAAGTACGGAATGTCACCGATTTCAAAGACGTTAACGCTAAAAGACTGTAGAACTGCGTTATAAAAATTGAAACAAAGCAAGGACTGGTCCAAATAAACACTTAACAGATATTCTGAACGAAATATGGGTTTCCAAATTTAAGCATGAAGACACTAATTTAATCAGAATTAATGGTCATAACGAAACGGTGGGTGTCTTGGCGATGGAAAGGATGACAAGATAACTCATTGCCCACTACACATTAACGAGCCATAAAATGTTCGCAAAAAGAATGTTTCATCTATTGGTTCACTACACAGACGGACAGAAGACGATTTTATTCCCATGTTCAATCTAACATCCCACGAAAACCGTGGTTTTACGGATTGAGTCTCAGCATACGTGATACTATAATCTATCGTCAGGATGCACTTAGGACACGCATGTTACCCAAGCCATCTCCACAGGCTAAAAGATGAGCACGATCCATATTGGCCCGAGGAAGCTTTTCAAACAGCCAGTCTCAATCACGTAATTGGGGTATGTAAAAAGTAAAGGAAAGAGAATGAGACTTTCCACAGCTACCTGGGGAAACTTCCTTCTTCTTCTCTTATTCCCTAGCGAATATCCCGTTTAGTGCGGGGACCGCTGTTTCATAATTTGGCAAACTTTACTTTATTATTTAACTTTGTGGCCCGATGCCCTTCCTGGCTCTTCTGCAGTCCTGGTAACTGTCGCATGCGACATCTGTCTGTGAATCGTGTAAACTTTATTCCGTGTGTTATCGAGGTTTAACTGATTGTGTATCGTATTCTATGAGTCAGAATTTTAAAACCAGCCCAGCATTTGTCTAAATGAGAGAGGGAAGCCACCAAAAACCGAGCCATGCTGACCGGTACACCAGCTAACGTTTATTATATCTTAGCGAGGGCTCCATCCATCTCTCACTCAGGTGCTTGTCTCGGAAACAAGCGCGGCGCCCGATACGCTACACCAAGTCGTGTAAGTAAGTAGTCGTATTCCTTATTTCACTTCTTGTTATATTGTATCTAATCGAGAAACCAATTAATAAAACTTTAGTTTCCTGTTTTCTCCAGGTAAACAGTATTATATGAATTAATAAGTGATACGACACTACTCAAGTACCAATTTACGTAAAATAAAACTAAGTGAGCTTTGTCGATCATCATTTTTCGCGTGAGTCCATGATTTCACAAACCTTTTTTTTATGTTGGCGGTAGTCTGTCATACTAGTGTCTGATTGAAATTAGTTGCCACTTGACGTTCAAGCTCCAAACTTGCGGCGTTGCGTCAAGTTCAGTCTGTAGGCGGCCGCCACAGCGCACAGCTCTCTGCGGCGATAGAAATTCACTTTGAAGCCTGTATCATACACAAGAACCAAGTAAAAAGTTCAAATTCACATATAACGTAGAACTCTATACTCTCTCTCAGTATGTCAAAAATCTGTTATTAATTTTAATTAGGACAAGAATTGCTTTAATGTTTATTAAACAGGTTAAATTTTCCCATCCGTAAACAACTTCCAACTTAACAAATTCATGTCCAAAAAACTAGTGCCCACACAGCAATACTTTTTTATTCTCTGTTTACTAAAATATTTCGTTCGGCAACAAATCTTTTAAAATCTCCGTAAGGCATTGCGTCTCCTACGTATTTGCTTCTGAAAATGGCGATTTTATGCAATTGTATCGGTATTTAGCTTGCAACAACCATGAAGTAGAAAATCTCTATCTCCTACAAAAATAATGTAAAAATTCTGCAAATTACGTATAGTATGGATCTCCCTCGGGAGAGCCTGTAACTTCTAGAGGGCGCGTCCCCAGGTGGCGGATCGGGGAACGCCTCCCAGATATGGGTGGTAGGAGGGAAATCAAATACCTCCCGCGGACCAACAGGCCGGGCAGAGCAAGTTCGTTAGCTGAAGTGAAAGCAACTGCTCTAGGGGTAGGCATCCCCGAAATCAAGACCCTGGTCCTGCAGGTTGGGGGTTGTGCTTAGGGCCAGCGACCCTATCACAGGATCCTGTAGGAGAAAATGGATTGCTACGAATCAGAATGACAAGAATGCTGGGCCACCAAACTTGATGACGAACTTGCAAAATTTAAAGGTTATGAATATGGGAACATGGAATGTATTAAGTCTCTATAGATCAGGATCACTGACAAATGTCATACAGGAACTTGAAAGGTATAAAATGGATCTAGTTGCAGTACAAGAAACCAGATGGACGGGTAATGGAAGTATAAACAAAAATAAGTATACAATAATGTATGGGGGAAATGATACACAAATACATGCACTAGGGACAGGATTTATAATAAACAACAAATTGTTACCTTTTATTAGGAAATTTGAGGCAGTGAATGAAAGGATATCTCACATTACGATTCAATGCAAATATAAGACTTTAAATGTTATAAATTGCCATGCTCCAACAGAGGATAAAGAGGACAATATTAAAGAAGAATTTTACAACAAATTGGAACAGGTATATGATACATTCTCGAAAAATTCAATTAAAATAATTCTAGGAGATTTCAATGCCAAGTTAGGACATGAAACTCATTATAGACCTACAATTGGACCTCATAGTCTACATCAGCAGAGTAATGAAAACGGAACAAAACTTATTAGCTTTGCCACTTCCAATAACATGTTGATCAAAAGTACATATTTTGCACATAAAGATATACATAAACAAACATGGGCTTCAAGAGATGGCATCACAAAAAATCAAATTGATCATGTATTAATCGAAAAACAACATCATAAATGCATACATGATATCAGAAGTCAAAGGGGAGCAGACTGTGATTCGGATCACTTTCTTGTAAAAGCCAAGTTCAAGATCTCCCTCTCAAGACATAAATGGTCTAAATTAAATGGTGTTCCTAGGTTTAATACAATGAAACTGAAAAACCCAAACATTCTCAACCAGTACATTAGAGAATTAGAAACACACAAACCTGAAGTGGAAAGTAAAATTAACAATGATGATACTAATCAAGCTTGGAACGCTCTGAAAGAAAATATCATACGAGCAACTACCTCAGTTTTGGGACATTTTACTACAACTAAGAACCCCTGGTTTGATGCCGAGTGCTCGAACGCTATCGAAGATAGAAAATTAGCAAGGGAAAAATTCCTACAAAAACCAATAACACAAAACAAACTTATTTTTGAAGAGAAACAGAAACTTGCCAGGAAACTCATTAGGAAAAAGAAAAGGGATTTTATGAATTACAAATTAAAAAGAGCTGAGAATGACCGTACCACAGACTCCAGAGGATTTTTCAAGAGCATAAATATGTTTAAAAGTGGGAATATAAAAAATTATGGACAGTTCATAACAGACCCAGATGGCTCCTTGCTAACAGAAAGAAGTGACATTGCTAACAGATGGAAGGAATATTTTAATGAGTTACTAAATGCTCCAACTATAAACGTCTCTCAGGAAGATGACAATGAATATCTTACTGCTGACCCATCGGACGAAGAGCCCAGCTTAGCAGAAATTAAAGAAAGCATCAAGAAGCTGAAGAGACATAAAGCTCCTGGAAGTGATGGTATAGACACAGATATATGGAAGCTCAGTAAATTTCCTTTTGTAAACTGCTTACACAAAATCATCACCAACATCTGGAAGCAGGAACAGGTCCCACATGATTGGAAAGAAGTAGTTGTGTGCCCTATATACAAGAAGGGGGACCCAACAAATTGTTCAAACTACAGAGGAATTGCATTACTAAACACAACATATAAAATTCTGACAAATATACTGTTAGCAAGGATAAGCCCTTACGTTGAAGACTCCCTAGATGATGCCCAATGTGGATTTAGACCTAACAGATCGACTATTGACAATATATATGTCCTAAGGATGTTGGGTGAAAAGAAATATGAATTCAATCAAAATGTACATATGCTTTTCATTGATTTTAAAAAAGCTTTTGACAGTATCAACAGGGAATATTTATGGAAGTGCATGAGGCAGATTGGCATCCCTAACAAATTGATAAATTTAATAAAATCTTTCACTTTAAACTCAAAATACAAAATAAAAGTAGCCAGCAAACTTTCTGAAGACTTTGAGGTTAAAACTGGAGTCAAACAAGGGGATTCACTCTCACCAGTTCTTTTTAACATAGTAATCAATAGAATAATTCAAAAAGTAAAGCTACTACAAATTGGAGCACAACTGGAAAGCAAAATTAATATTGTAGCATACGCTGATGACATTGCATTATTATCTGACAGTGAGAATGATTTGAAGCTTCTTACAGCACAATTAATTAAAGCCACAAATGGCACAGGCCTCCAGCTGAATACAGACAAAACAATGTACTTTATCTTATCCCGCTATCCATCAAATAATAATGTACTGCAAATTAATAACACAGCTTTCACAAAGACAAATGAATTTAATTACCTTGGTACAATAGTAACCTCTGACAACTCCATAAAAATTGAAATAGAATCACGAATTCAGAAGGCTAACAAATGCTACTATAGTCTCTTGACAGTTTTCAAAAGCAAGTTAATTTCTAGGAACACCAAACTACAAGTATACAAATCATTGATTATACCAGTACTCACCTATGGATCTGAAACCTGGACTCTCACAAAAAAAGAGGAAAACAGATTAAGAGTATTTGAACGAAAAATTTTGAGAAAAATATTTGGACCCATAAGAGATAGGATCAGTGATGAATGGAGATTGCTAAATAACAATGAAATTTACAAATTATATAAAGACTCCGATATAGTGGCCAAAATTAAAGCCAAAAGACTGAAATGGATAGGGCATGTCATCAGAGCACCACCAAACAGGACCATCAAGAAAGTGACTGAAGAGATTCCCACCGGAAGACGACCTCTTGGACGCTGTAATGACACGTTCCTATGCAGAGACACACAATATCTTAAAAGCTGCGCCAAAGATAAATTGAGAGGCATGTATATTGTAATCTTTGTAAAGTTCACATTGGACTCTCTTTTGTTTGATACTCCAAGGAGCTAAGGGACATTTTTTTCTTCTTCGATGGTTGCCTTGTGGATGATGGACGTGATTTTTGGAGTGTGCGGAAAGGCAGCAATAGGGTTAGTAATTATGGTTTGTGCGACGAGCAGAGCAAGTCTTATTGGGAATAAAAAATAGTGAGAAGTATCGAAGTGTTACGAAAATCATTTAAAGCAACGTAGCATAGTATTGCTTGGTTTCCACCGTCTTCGTGAAGTGAACCGATGCCGACTCATGATGGTACACACGGTCAACAAAGAGAAGGATATCGATGGCGACTAATGCATTAATATTGTGGCAGAAGGACTAATTCTACGTCTAAGGTGAGAACTCTGATTAAATTAAGAAGGACGTGGAACTTAAAATATAAACTGTTTTTTATTAATTTCGCCACACTGGCGACCGTGACAGGACAGTGCTGGTGGAACAAAGAGTAAGTGCTTCATTGTGGTACTACAAATGTACTTATACTAATTACTGTTTCTCTGTTACATGACGCACATGGAAAATGACGAATATGGTGAATCAATATTAACTGTATAAACGGATGGCACAATAACCAGAAGGAACAAGGACAAGGATTTACAAACCTAACGTAATCGTGAGTGACGCAGCTCAGCCGTAATTAAGGTAGGAAAGCGCAAACGCATGCAGTGGCTGCACCTGGCTTAGCTCCACTTAAAGCAGAACCTTTTCCTTTAGACATTAAAGTTCTGGTAGTGTTTGTGGCAACACACAATTACACTTTGATAATTACTTTTTTATGTTCAACAATCGCAGAATTAGAAGACGTAGTGCGCCATCTTGTAAATTTCCGACGCGATACAAATAACAATCGCGAGATATTTTTATTAATTCAACTGCGAGAGAGTTTAAAGATTTAGATTCAGTAAAGTACAGATAAAAACAATATCTTCATAATGGAATCGGAGAATTTTAATTTGACAAATGTTCATGGACACGTCACCGATTCTGACAATAGTGACGTAAATGATGACGCAATTAGTTTTTCAGCACAACATAATGTAGAAGTAAATACAATTCAATTGCACTCCACAGGGATTAACAATAACGAACCACTTGCAAATGAAACCTTGTGCACAGTCGATGAAGCATCGATTACCAGATCAGATGAAAATATTTCGCGTGAAATCAGTGAACCTAGCCCGGTTTCGATTCAATCAGACCGTGGCAGAGAAACAATGGCAACAAATAATGACATAAATACAAACATACAAGCTTCGTCAGTTACGCTTGAGGCATTATATAGTCTGATGTCAAACGTGAGCGAGCAATTATCTGATTTAAAGATCAGTCACAACACAGCGAACACAAAACTGGCGAATCTGGAAATCAGCCACAACACAACGAACACAAAACTGGCGAACATGCACAGACATTTCGATCAACGCTTAAATAAACTCACCAATGAAATCGATCAAAAGATCGAAGACAAAGTCATCAAAACCGTCAATAGTGTATACAATGTATTGGCGAATGACCTAGAAAAGAAATTCTCAGATCTTACAAACAAACAGGAACAGGAACTGTCAGAAATAGTAGAAACACACAATCAAACACAAACCGTACAAAAAGAAATACATGAAAACGTACAGGCTATTCAATTAAATTTAACAAGAGTACAGTCCGCATGTGAAGAAATACCTGACCAGGTTAATAAAGTTAACGAAGAAGTCGGTTTTCTGAAACAGGAGACTCGACGTATCAACGCGGACATTATCAAAATAAATGAAACTTTAGAAAACGGTAATGTAAATGAATCAATAACTGACCGGGAAACAAAACTTTTTGAAAAATTAGGTAATGAAATCAAAGTAGCCGAGGACAGAATACGCAAGGAAATTGCTGGTAGACTGAATGTTTCAAATGACTTGCCTACGTCAAGCAGCAGGCAGCGCGACACTTATTCGCCCGTGCCGGATTACGATGTAAATAACGCAGAACATCAGGCGCACAGTCCGGCGTATGTGCACGCACCGGCACAGGCAAACAATGGCTATTCGCCAAACGCGGTGCTGCAACAGGCAGTAGGCGTGTCGCCTTGCATCTCGACGATTCTAGTCGATGAGAGCCTGTTGAAACATAGACAGTTTCCAGTTTTCTCCACAGAATCCAGAAAAACTCATCCAGTCGTATTCGTAAGAGCATTTAAAAATGTCTTACCAAGAAACTGGACTGAGGCACAGAAGATTAGATATGTAGTAGGCTTCACACAAGGCGACGCACTTTTGTGGGCCACAGACATGGCTGAACAGTGCGTCACCTACGAACAATTTGAACGGGCTTTCTTGGAGAAATATTGGTCTGCTGGGGTCCAAGAAAGACTGCGACGTGAGGTATTCAACCCACAACCGTTCAACCTAAAAAACGGCGGGTTGAGAAGGTATTTCGAAAAGTACTTGAATAAGACGCGCTATTGGAACAATCCAATACCGCACGTAGATGTTCTCAAAATTCTGAAAAACAGACTACCCGCGAACTTACGCGAAAAATTGGTAACCATACCGGAGAACGACCTTGAATACTTTCTTTCCGTGCTTGACTCAATTGATCTAATATACGAAGAAGAGACGAGCACAAGTAATCGGAATGAACAATCCGGAACCAATCAAAACAACGGTAACGGATATCATTTTAATGGCAGTGGACAAAACCCACACAGTTGGCATCCGTATGCGACAAGGCCAAATAATGGAACCTGGAATTACGGAAATCGGAGGAATTCGGCGCCACAGAGACGGGAAGACCGAAGGTATAGTACAGATTACGGTCCACGCCGGTATGGAAATGATAGAAATCACGTGAATGATTGGTCAGGCCCGCGTGATGAAAGGCGGCACACACATGAAAATTACAATAGTTACAGTAATAGGAATGACAGACCAAGGAGGAATAGCGACGGCCGGTCGCAAGAAAATGTTGCACGCAGCGGTCCGGAAACTAATTGGCGACAGAATAACCACTCAGTACACTTCGTAGAGGTAACGGACAGTAATGAAGCAACGCCGTTGTCTCCCCCGGTAAACAACAATCGGTCGTAATGAGCTCCCACCGGCCGACCGATTTGACAACAGGGGGCACAAACAAGCACACATTACATCTTGAACAATTATTTTTAAGATATGATCAGGATGCTACCGTAGAAGATGATCTATGTGAAGAAGAGGTGAAAGCACCGGACAAGGTAAGTGACCTCGTGCAGGCTGTAATACCAGCAAAGATAGGAACTATAATTACCAACGTAATTTTAGATACAGGCGCATCTACGAATATTATTTCTAACAGTTTATTTAAAGAAGTTTCGAAAGCATTAAAAGTACCAGTGTTGCCAACGGAAAAATGTAAAATCTTGACAGCTGTAGGTAACAAGTCAAAAAGTATTAAGTGGCAGACGCAAATACCTGTTACCATTAGCGATGTCACGATAAACTGTACCTTCTTAATCGTTGACAAATTAATCGTCAATTGTATTTTAGGTATGGAAGTTTTCCGGCAGCATAAAGTAAACATCGACATAGGCAGTGGACTTTGCTATTTCCGAGTGGGCAGTCGTAGTGTGAAGGTCAATCTTGTAAAGTCAACAATAGATCGTAATGGCCAAGTACAGGAACAAGCTGAAGTAAAATTAGTTCACCCACAAGTGTTATTGATAGATATTCCTTTCCCCGAACAATTAGACACGGAAATAATTAACGAACAAGCCGCCCACGAGAAGATAGGAAAATCCACTTGTCTTTCAGAGACTCAACAAAATGAACTAGCAGATCTTATTTATGAATACCGAGACATTTTTAGAAAACAGCCGACAATAATCAAAAATTACGAATACAAAATGGAAGTCTACCCACATAAAACGTACTGCCATAAATCATATGCGATACCATGGGCAAAGAAGGAAGCTGTTCGCAAAGAAATAGATAGAATGGTTCTGTGGAAGGTGATAGAATCTTCACATTCACCGTACTGCAGTCCCATCCTAGCTGTTAGCAAACCTGACGGATCAGTCAGATTAGTACTTGATGCGAGGGAAATTAATAAGATCATCGTACCAATACGCACTAGGCCGGAGAACTTAGATGAGCAATTGCTTAAATTTCATGGAGTGAAGTATTTAACATCCGTTGACATGAAGGCTTCGTATTGGCAAATAGCCCTACACAAGGATAGCAGAAAATATACTGCGTTCATTCATGCTGGCAGAAGCTATCAATTCCAAGTACTGCCATTTGGACTCAACGTGAGTGCTGGGGTGTTTATAGAGGCTTTAGACAGAGTATTGGGTCCAGAACTGATTAGCAAAGTGACGTTGTATGTAGACGATCTCTTGATAGCCACGGAGACCTGGCAAGAGCATGTAGAACTGGTACACAAAGTGTTCCAAAAGTTCCGAGAATATGACGTCACAGCAAATTTTAAGAAGTCCGAATTCGGAAGGGATCAAATAAAATTTTTAGGCCACATTATTTCACCAGGTGGAATTTTACCAGATCAGAAAAAGCTTGATGCCATAGAATATTTCCCCTCACCACAAACACGTAAACAATTGAAAGCTTTTCTGGGGCTCACGTCATTTTTTCGAAAATTCGTGCCCAAACAGTTACTGAATAGTGATTCCCTACTCAACCTTTTAAGGAAAAACCACACATGGTTGTGGACAGAAAAATGTGAGGAAGATTTCGTAAAAATCAAGCAAGCACTCATAAACGCACCCATTCTGAAGCATCCTAACATGAACTACCACTTTTGTTTGAGCACGGACGCCTCATGTCAGGGATTAGGCTCTTGTCTGTTCCAATTAGTAAATGACAATGGAGAACAGAAAGTAAACATAATTAGTTTTGCCAGTAGAACGTTAACGGAATGTGAAAGAGCCTATTCGGCAACTGAACTTGAAGCGTTAGCTGTAGTGTGGGCTTTCCGCAAGTTCCAGTACTATCTCTGGGGAAGGCATACACGAGTGTTTTGTGACCATCAAGCATTATCGTTTTTACTCACATGCAAATTGTTGCACAAACGGATTGCACGTTGGTGTTTATTCCTCCAGGAATTTGATTTCGAGATAGTTTATATCAAGGGTGAACAGAATGTAATTGCCGACGCATTATCGCGCTTGCCACAAGGTTTGAGCGAGTTCAATCGAACAGACTTCCGATTTTAGAGTTTTTCTGATGCATGACGGCACATTTCAACCATATTACAGAAAGATGTGTAAAGACATGAGCAAACTACAAAAGGAAGACAATAGATGGAGACAAGTTATGCAAAAACTGCAGGCAGATGACAATAGTACATTGAAACAATATTACACAGTGTCAAACGATGTTCTTTTCTACAGGCGCAATACACAATCCAACACCTGGTGTGTCTGCATCCCGGAAGAATACATAGACAATTTGATAAGACACACACATAGAGTATGGGGGCACTATGGGGTATCAAAATGTACAGCGAAAATATCAACGTATTGTTACTTCCCGAACCTCAGACGCAGAATTGAACAAATAATAAAAAAGTGTACGATATGTCAGAAGGTTAAACATCTTAATAGATCTTGTTTGGACGTATTACACCCTATCATTCCAACTAGACCAAGAGAACTAGTTTCCGTGGACGCAGCAGGACCATATCCACGAGCTAGGGGAGGAGTCAGATATGTGATCGCATTTTATGATGTCTTCACAAAGTACTTAAAAATGTATGCTATAAAAGCAGTACTGTCGGGATCAATAATCAAACGCATGATAGAAGACTACATACCACTAGTGGGAAAACCGAAAATTGTATTAACTGATAATGCAACAAACTTCACTAGTAATAAATGGAAAACATTTCTCGAATCTCAAAACATAAAACATATATTGGTATCCAAATTTCACCCAGAATCGAGCCCAGTTGAGAGAAATTTTAAAGAATTTAATCGCTTTATAAGAACTTATACACCAAATAAACAGACAAAGTGGGTGGAATACATAGCCCCCTTTCAGCATATTGTAAATAATTTAATTCATACTTCAACAGGCTTTACACCTACAGAGTTAATGTTTCAAGGCACAGAACTTGACGAATGGGCTAAACCTTTACCTAAATTAGCCACAAAGCAAATAAACCTAGATGAAAAGGTACGTCAAGCATTACTACAGATGGAAGAACAAGCAGAAATAAGGAGAAAGCAGTTCAACAAAAAGATAAGAAAGGTTACAGAATTTAACATTGGACAGGAAGTACTATTACGTACCCACCCAAAATCCTCTAAAATTAAGGCATTAAACAAAAAGTGGCAGTTGTTGTATGATGGCCCTTTCATTATAATAGACAAACCTCACCCAGGATGTTATCTGTTAGGTAACACACGAACGGGCAAGGTGAAAGGGTTATACCCCCACAAGGACATCAAGGAATTTTTCCATTAAAGGTTATATGTTATTTTAGCAAAATTGAAATTGTACAACCTTGGATCACATAGTAAAATTGCTGGAAACGTGTGAACAACTGGGGGCATATGCCAGCTTAAAAACGCATATTTAACCAAACCCAATGAAACATATGTTACTGTGAGTCTTAACACTATAAAATAAACCATACGGTACTTTTGTAGTCTAACTCAGTTATTTAAGAGAGGGGAACAAAGACAAATTAGCGCGAAGGTCAGAGTTTGTTCGCGTGAGACGAGCAACAAACCACACGTCGAAGTTGCAATCCAACGCTCAGCGAATGAGCACGTGATAGCTGCATGTCAAGACGAGGTCATTGGCCGCGCTGTAGGCAGCGAGCCGGGGAGAAATCTTCCCCCTTCCCGGTCCGATCAGCTGTGTGTATACAAAGCGCGAAGGCGCATGCGCGGTCAAGTCCAGGCGTCACGTGACTCTATTACACGATGGTGGCTATCACGAATAATGTTCATCAACAATGCAGAGTTTTCCCCGCACCTACAGTCCAGTCGTGGTACGTAAGCGCGCATGTGCGGAACGTTTAAAAGTTTTGAGACCACTCTTACTATGAGACACGGTGATGAAAGCCATTCAAAAAACAAGAAAGGAAAGGGTACACAAGTCTTGTAAATAGTAACTTAGAAAATTTAATTATAAGCTGGTACTACTTAATAAAAGTGAACATACAAGGACATACTGGTCATGGACGGTATTGTAATATTATATTATACTGAGTAAACAGTCTTAGCTTGTACAAATAAATAAAACAGATAGAAAGGCTATGTACACGCGAGAACAATACACAACCACATATAGGGAAAAAGCAGCAAAGAGGAGAGAAAAGAGATAACGCATGCATTTACATTACACAGTAGCGAGCGATTTTCAGAATGAATAACAAGGCAAACGCGTTAAATTTTGTGACTAAGGAAAAGAATGACAAGCTTTAAAATAGGAAAATAATAAACAGATCTATGCAGCGTGAGTAATGAACGGAATCGCTCTCGAAACAAATACCTAGGGTTTATAGAGAGAGAGACACACATTAACGTTAGGAAACACCTGAAGCACTCAGCAAACAACTTTGTAGAATATATAAGCTATACACGAGGTTACATGTACGAAAGCTAAAGTGTAAAGGAGGAAAATATGGAATGATTGCGCATTAATGGACCGTAAGGCTGTTATGTATGTAAGAAGAAATATTTAGTTGTAAGTATTATTAGTATGAAGGGACGATGCTCAGCACACCCTGAATTATTTTGGAATATTGAAGGAATGGTGCAGGGTACCGAAAAAGGGCCCCACCAGCAAAGTGTATATTGTAGTGGTAGATATTTTTTTGTGTATAAACGTATGTATGAATGTGTGGAAGACGAAAGAAGCTCTGTACATGTACGGAACCTAAACAACATAGAAGTTTTTAAGGAAAATTAAACTCTAAGACAACCTCGTATAAGCATGTATACCTAACGTCAAGAAACAACTTAATTAAAACCGTAAGACTCTACGAGTTTCCGAGAAAATACGAAATACCTGATACCCAGTGCAACAGTAGCGATTCTTTACTCATGTATGCAGAAGGAAGACATGAATTACTTTACACACTTGAAACATGAAATGATAAATCATGTCAAAATTATATCTTTCATACATATCACGATTTACAGTCACAAAGAATGAAAATGATATCGCCGCTGTACGAGAAACAGGTAAGAAGTGTGATCGACGACCTGTAAGCAAAACAGAATTTCATGCTGCACTGAAGCTATGAAAGTCGGGTTATTCGTGTACATAGATTTTCATGACAACCGATGCATTAAAATACCTGTACTTTTTCTCCCATGATAACACAAGACGCCTATAAGCGCACTTTAACTGAAAATGATACACGCACACAAGGGCGTGCCGCTATTATGAAACACTGTACATATTAATAATAGCTACACCCTGAACTTCAAGATTGTATGTTTATATGTCCATGTTAATGTAGGAAGTTTTATTAAGGTTAATGATTTACAAGCACACCAGAATACACCAAAAACACTGTACATATTAGGGTGATGCGGCATATAAAAGATTATTTCGTGCATTTTCAGATTTTATACGCAAAAAACCGTAGCATACACGTAGTCGTTGCCACTACCCTAAGTAGAAGGTAGAAAATTCCCTTCCCAAGCTTCAGTGGAGCGGCTACAGGTGTATTCTCTGCATGCTGATGCATGTCGTTGCGTATGAAGAAGACGTAACGGAGGTAAACCTTAACTTACACTCGAGTTCAAGAAGGAAAACAAAGGACTTGTTCCTTCTAACAGATTAATGGAAAAGGGTGTGTGTGTCAGTAAAATCCAAGACGAAGAAGCCACTTCGAGTGGTCAAAAATTTTTCAATGTTCGTCGATAGTTTTTTCCTGCAATTAATGTAACCAATGTATTATATATGTATTTGTTATTCAATTGTATGTGATGTATTTTGTATTTCATGCCAAGTCCCGTGACTTACAATTTTGTGAATACTTATGTACATTGACCTGATGTATTGAGGGAATGAATCTCGGTACAATAGGTAAAAGGGGTTAATGCGAAAAAAAAAAAAAAAGTGAAGTGAAAGGAAAGTTTCGATCGCAATACTCGCGGTTAAAGTGGTGTGTATAGAAATTAAAACTGTGCAAAGTAGTGCTACGTTGCAAGTGTCAGCGAGCCTAAACAAGTGACATCGAAAATTGAAGCTTGTATTGTCAAACGACCCATGGCGTCACAATAAGAAAAGACAATGCCAAACAAGTTTGACATGGTATGCTTCTTACCAGGAGCTGCATCGACGGGGTCGTCCTCCGCCTCGCACATAGTGTGGTGTGTTCTTCGGGGCACATATTCCAATGTACCTCGTCGTATCCAGTCTAAGTACTGGAAGGAACTACAAAAAGCACATGCATACTGAGGTCCGGAAGTCTCGACGGTACATGCATGTCGGTGCATATTCAGTGCACAGGCGCGCGCATTCAACCAACGTCGCCCGATAACGGACGACCAAACAATCAGGCGCGCGTATCGCCCGCCCATATTCAACACGGGCTAGCGAACAAAGCTCGTCGCCCCAGAATAAATACAGAAAGCAATACAAGGACTTAATTTTCACCTCTCATGAGGGAGGAAACATTTGTATGTAACGTTGTATTCATTGTATATTTCATTGGACGAACTTTACTACATGATGTCATTTTCTCAGTATTAACCAGAACTTTGTATATTAGGATTAAGGTTTGAAAACATTAGCATAAGTATACAAAAAAAAAAAACTGACACACACTCAGAATTACCAAAGAATTCACAGTGCCATGAAAATGAGATAATAAAAGTGAAGTTTGTAAATAAAAGAACCCCAAACCTATCAGTTGCAAGGTCGACTACTGTATCCTGTCAATAAAATAAAATTTTCTAGTGACAGTATACAGTAGGGGGGCAGTTGTAATGACACGTTCCTATGCAGAGACACACAATATCTTAAAAGCTGCGCCAAAGATAAATTGAGAGGCATGTATATTGTAATCTTTGTAAAGTTCACATTGGACTCTCTTTTGTTTGATACTCCAAGGAGCTAAGGGACATTTTTTTTTCTTCGATGGTTGCCTTGTGGATGATGGACGTGATTTTTGGAGTGTGCGGAAAGGCAGCAATAGGGTTAGTAATTATGGTTTGTGCGACGAGCAGAGCAAGTCTTATTGGGAATAAAAAATAGTGAGAAGTATCGAAGTGTTACGAAAATCATTTAAAGCAACGTAGCATAGTATTGCTTGGTTTCCACCGTCTTCGTGAAGTGAACCGATGCCGACTCATGATGGTACACACGGTCAACAAAGAGAAGGATATCGATGGCGACTAATGCATTAATATTGTGGCAGAAGGACTAATTCTACGTCTAAGGTGAGAACTCTGACTAAATTAAGAAGGACGTGGAACTTAAAATATAAACTGTTTTTTATTAATTTCGCCACAACGCCCACGCATGAGATACTTGGACAATATTCAAGACGATCTCAGAAAACTAGGACATGACAGACAGTGGCAAATTACTTGTAAAGACAGAGCAAAGTGGTTCAACATTGTCCATTCTGCAGCAAAAAGCCTTCATGGATTGTAATGCTTAATAATAATAATAATAATGGATCCAGTGGAATCTTTGAGCTTCCCAAAAATGTTTTCTTAATTTTAATTAAAGCGAGTGCTACGTTGGTCATGGAAAAATTTTCTCTTCCGGAAAAGTTTCCTTCTTTTCATTGCATATCTTGAAAACTATTACACACGTCAAAAAACCTCTTGGTATCTACACAAAATGAAATATATTTAAAATTCAGTCTAACTAAGGAGATGATTGAATGTGGACGAATAGTATCCGTCAGTATCACACCAGGAAACTGAACGAAATAAATTCAGAAACACAAGTTTTAATGGAAGATAGATGTTAATTAAAGCACACTATACAGTTAAAGACTATGTTGTAACCAGGCACATTGGAAGACTCCGCTTAATTCAGAGCCAGAGTCAGCGGAACTATCGGTGTCGCTTCACTGTTTCACACTTCTTGTATCATTCCTTCCACATGATTCACTATCTTTTGCCAGTCTTCTGGCGTCAGTTTCTCAACTGTCTCCTCCAAAATCCGTTCCACTTCGGTCGACGTAACTTTTTTATTTTCTGCAGCAGTATCGCATTTAACCTGAGCCCAAATCAGTTTTTTTGCGTTGAAGTGGAAATGGTAAGGACGAAATCTGAGCCCTTTATAACCACATTTTTTGGGTACCTTATCCACATTGTAAAGTGGGTTCTTTCGCTTGCGTTGTGACACAAGTTCCAATAATTATGCCCTGATCAAGTTACTGTCAAACCGTATCTTACGTTTCTCTAGCCAGCAAACAATATCGTTTTTCTTCCTTGCCTTCGTGGGCGCCTTGTTTTGTGCAACCGAATGATAAGGAGAGTTATCCATGACTACAATTATTCTTTTTCCTCTGCCGATCGGAGCTATCATAATACAGCTGATGGTATCGTTCTCTCTTTTTTTTGACTGTGTTCCACATTCATGCATGTTTCATTAAGCCGAACGATCTCGTCAAAAGTTGTCCCTGCTAATTCTCTACGAAAGCGGCATCGCCAGACTGCAATATCTTGGAGTTCCAGTAATGGCCAGAAATTTATAACGGAGTCCTAACTTCTTCACGACTCATAACAAAAACGATTTACTATCCTGAAATAAGTCCATTGTTACAAGGCTAGCATGTAGCTTTCTGAGTGTCGGATACTCTTTCCTTGAGTGATATGCATATATCTGACGACAAATAGCATCTTCCTGAACAGAGTAGAGAATTGTGACCCTCTTCTCAAGGCGCCTCTTCTTCCCACGTTTCTACGATGTAAATGACTTTCCTGTTTCTTTTTTCGCCAATTTCTCCTTGCAGATTCTTATCACTGATCGTTCGCTGATTTGTAGAGTAGCTGGAGTTCGTTCCACCATTTTATACAAAGGAAGCAGAGACGCTCCTGCACCGCTCTGTCTCTCGAAACACTCCCTCGTGGAACACACGAAGTCACGTGACTGACTGCGTATAGTCACGCCATGTCTGACACTTTTTCAAAGTTTCTTGGGAGTGTGTAACCTCGATCTGTCCTTCGTTCGACTACTTTCATCACACATGGTCAGCGCAGCGGAAGTAGCAACGCAGTGGCAGCCGACAGTCAGTCTCCCACTGGTGTATTGGTGGGGGCAGCTGTGCTGCCCACTGCCTGTCAACTGACAGTTTAAATCAGATTTATAAGTCATGGATACATTTGATGTTTACTGTTTCAATACTTATTAAGAACCAGCATCTCGACAGCTACACTAGGATGTAACAGAAATCTGCATGGGGAGGAATCACAATGGGCATCCTGTAGTGGATGTCTTGCTACATTTCATATGAATCATGAATTAAAATTAGTATTTTTACAGATGGAAGAAGTGTTACTGTCAAGCAGATCATAGATAAATTTTATGATTTTATTAAAGTTATTAACTGACTTTGAAAAACAGACTATTTTTAAATCTTAAAAACGCACCTCTTCCAGTTCTGTACTGTCGGAAGTACACTACCTCCTATTAAGGTAGTGTACGAACACTGTACTGTACTTAAATAAAATATACGTCGTTGACTTGTTTCCACATCCCAGATACTTCAGATGTGATGTTTTCAGATGGACCACCACACCGAAAGTCATATAGAATATTCCATCAATGTCACAAATACCTTATCAAAGACACTGTCCCGTGCTGTCACCGTCGGGCAACAGTTATAGTTTTCATTGAGGCAAATAAATGAAAAAATAAAAAAAAATAAGCGGAGTGTTTGGTTCCACCGTCATGGCTTACACCCACTCTCTGGCACTCGTGTGTGTCGGCAATTGAGCATTATCTTGCTTGAAAAGCTCTAGTTTTATGGCCTACGCGTTCGCCTAACCCCAATTCCTTACAATGCTTTCTGTGAGAACTCTTACGGGCTAACGTATGATCTACATTTCCTCAGAATCTGGAAGAAACGGTAGCCTGTATCCGCACTGGTCTTGTAACCATGGACGGACCTATGTTGAGAAGACCTCAAAAAAAATTGAAAGGGAGAACCTAAATGTTTAGAGATGCAGCGAGATCACTTTGATCTTCTGCTCCGAGGACGTATGTTTTGTGAAAAACTTTATGGAATCGGGAATCGTGTAGCAGTTACGAGAGCAGAGCCGACAAAAGAACTAATACACTAATCCGCCAAAGAAACTGGTATAGGCATACGTATTCAGAGATATGTAAACAAGCAGAATGCGGCGCTGCGGTCGGCAATGCCTATATAAGACACCAAGTGTCTGGTGCAGTTATTAGATTGGTTAGTGCTGCTACAGTAGCAGGTTATCAAGATTTAACAAAGTTTGAACGTGGTGTTCTAGTCGGCGCACGAGTGAAGGGACACAGCATCTCCGAGGTAACGATGAAGTGGAGATTTTCCAGTACGACCATCTCACGAGTGTACCGCGAATATCAGAAATCCGGTAAAACATCAAATCTCCGACATCGCTGCGGCCGGAAATAGATCCTGCAAGAACGGCACCAACGACGACTGAAGAAAATCGTTGAACGTGACAGAAGTGCAGCCCTTCCGCAAATTTCTGCAGATTTCAATGCTGGGCCATAAACCAGTGTCAGCGTGCGAACCATTCAAAGAAACCTCATCGATATGGGCTTTCGGAGCCGAAGGCCCGCTCGTGTACCCTTGATGACTGCACGACAAAAAGCTTTATGCCTCGCCTGGGCCCGTCAACACCGACATTGGACTGTTGGCGACGGGGAAGATGTTGCCTGGTCGGACGAGTCTTGTTTTAAATTGTATCGAGCGGATGGACGTGTACGGGAATGGAGAAAACGTTGTGAATCCATGGACCCTGCATGTCAGCAGGGGATTGTTCAAGCTGGTGGAGGTTCTTTAATGGTGTGGGGCGTGTGCAGTTGGAGTGGAATGGGACCCCTGATACGTCTAGATACGACTGTGACAGGTGACACGGACGTAATCATCCTGTGTGATCACCTGCATCCATTCATGTCCATTCTGCATTTCAGCAGGACAATGCGACACCCCACACGTCTACAATTGCTACAAAGTGGATCCAGGAGCACTCTTCCGAGTTTAAACACTTCCGCTGGCCACCAGACTCGCCAGACACGAACATTTCTGAGCATATCTGTGATGCCTTGCAACGTGCTGTTCGGAAGAGATCTCCATCCCATCGTACTCTTCCGGATTTACGGACAGCCCTGCAGGATTCATGGTGTCAGTTCCTTCCAGAACTACTTCGGACATTAGTCGAGTCAATGCCACGTCGTTCTGCGGCACTTCTGTGTGCTCGCGGTTGCCCTACACGATATTAGGCAGGTGTACCAGTTTCTTTGGCTCTTCAGTGTACTTCAGATAAAGGGCGCTCATACCATGGTTTGAAAGGGGGGGGGGGACTATACGATACCTGAGGGTATGGAGTATTTTTTTAATATTTTGGAAGACGAATAGCGACTTGTTAGTAACCGTAAAAGTTCCAGCTCCTACCCTATTAAAAACCTGAATAATAGCCGGCCGCTGTGACCGAGCTGTTCTATGCGCTTCAGTCCAGAACCGCGCTACTGTTACGGTCGCAGCTGCACCGCTTCATTCGGTGCCCCACCCCCCTCCTTCTACCCCCACTCCGCATGATGAGTGAGATGTTGAACTAAGGAGAACGATAAGACATTACAATCATGCGCTCTAGATCTTGACTCACGATTTTCTTGTCATAACATTACATCATGATGATAGATATTTTCGAGAGTTCACTTATTTTTTCCAACCAATAGTTCTCATGGAAATGTAGTGTGTTTTGAGATTAAAAATTTTCATTTTGTTTCCATTTTTGTGCTAGCATCGTGAAGATGCTCCATTATCGGAACCGGCAGTGAATAAATGTACTGTAACACAGCACAGTGTTTATCATGCACTTCTCCCTGAAAAAGAGTTTTGCTGGCTCTTAGCACTATGGGACTTAACTGCAGAGGTCATCAGTCCCCTAGAACTTAGAACTACTTAAACCTTAGGTTAGTTAGGTTTAAGTAGTTCTAAGTCTAGGGGACTGTTGACCTCAGATGTTAAGTCCTATAGTGCTTGGAGCCATTTGAATTTGAACGTGAATAATATCGACTTTTAAATCATTTTCTTGAAAGAAAAACAGCTGAGTAAAATGCATCTTTTCCTTTCCCTGAGAGCCAGGGGTGGGGGGTGGGGGCACACCCCTCCTAGTCCTAGGTAAGGGCGCAACTGCTTCAAACTGAAAGTTCGAGTTCGTTTATCGTGCAGACACACGAGGAACACTGGAAGCTGAACTGCCAGTAGCAATACACTGAGGTGACGAAAGTCATAGGATACCTCCTACAACAATCGTGTCGGACCTCCTTTTGCTCGGCGCAGTGCAGTAACTCGACGTGGCATGCACTCAACAAGTCGTTGGAAGTCACTGCAGAAATACTGAGCCATGCTGCATCTATAATTGCGAAGGTGTTACCTGTGTAGGATTTTGTGCAGGAACTGACCTCTCGATTATCTGTCATAAATGTTCCATGGAATTCATGTCGGGCGATCTACGTTGTCAAATCACTAGCTCGAATTGTCAAGAATGTTCTACAAACCAACTGCGAACAATTTTGGCGCGTTGACATGGCGCATTGTCATCCATAAAAATTTCACCTCTGCTTGGCTGCAGATGGTCTCCAAGTAGCCGAACATGACCATTTTCAGCCAATGACGGGTTCAGTAGGTCCAGTGGACCCGGTTTATTCAATGTAAACACAGCATACACAATTATGGAGCCACCACCAGCTTGCACAGTGCATTGTTGACACCATGTGTCCATAGTTTCGTGCGGTCTGCGCCACACCCGAACCATACCATCAGCTCTTACCAACTGAAATTGGGATTTGTCTGATGAGGCCACGGTTTTCCAGTCGTTTAGGGTCCAATCGATATGGTCACCAGCCCAGAAGAGACGCTGCAGTCCTGTTAGCAATGGAACTCGCATCGTTCGTCGTTCGTCTGCTGCCATAACCCATTAACACCAAATCCACCGCACTGTCCTCACAGATACGTTCGTCGTAAATTCGAAATTTGAGGTAAGGTCTTATGGGACCAAACTGCTGAGGTCATCGGTCCTTAAGCTTACACACTACTTAATCTAACTTAAACTAAGGACAACACACACACCCCTGCCCGAGGGAGGACTGAAACCTGCGACGGGGGAAGCCGCGCAGACCGTGACAAAGCGCCTTAGATCGCTCGGCTACCCCGCGCGGCCTACGTTCGTCGTACGTCTCACATTGATTTCTGCGGTTATTTCACTCATCTACATCTACATCTACATCTACATCCATACTCCGCAAGCCACCTAACGGTGTGTTTGTTATCACTGACAACTATAGCAAACACCGATGCTCTCTGTCGTCAAGTGAAGGCCGTTGGCCACTGCGTTGTCCGTCGTGAGAGGTAGTGCGTGAAATGTATTCTCGGCACGCTCTTCACACTATGGATCTCGGAATATTGGATTCCCTGACGATTTCCGAAATGGAATTTCCCATGCATGTACCTCCAACTACCGTTCCTCGTTGGTAGTCTATTAATTCCCGTCGTGTGGCTACAATCACGTAGAAAATCTTTCCACATGAATTACCTGAGTACAAATGACAGCTCCACCCATCCACTGCCCTTTTGTACCTTACGTACGCGATACTGCTTCCATCTGTTCACTGATAAGATAAAACTTTTGACCAGTGCCAGTCACGACGTTGGATGCCGCTCCGATATGAACTGCAAATTGGGAAATATTGAGATAAGCGACTCTCACAAATGGCAGATTATTATTACACAGAGCAATTGAACGAGTATCTGAAAAATAGCGAAGCTGGTCGAATGTTCACGTGCTACTGTCGTGAGCATCTACGGGAAGAGATAGAAGGACAGTGAAATTACCACTAGGCGCTAAATGGTCGGATCTCCACGACTTTTCACAGAAGGGGGACCGATCGAGGTGGCGCAGCGGTTAGCACACTGGACTCGCATTCGGCTCTGAGCACTATGGGACTCAACTGCTGTGGTCATCAGTCCCCTAGAACTTAGAACTACTTAAACCTAACTAACCTAAGGACATCACACGCATCCATGCCCGAGGCAGGATTCGAACCTGCGACCGTAGCAGTCGCACGATTCCGGACTGCGCGCCTAGAACCGCGAGACCACCGCGGCCGGCACTCGCATTCGGGAGGACGACGGTTCAATCGCGTGTCCGGCCATCCTGATTGAGGTTTTCCGTGATTTCCCTAAATCGAGTCCGCAGCTCGTGGTCGTGCGGTAGCGTTCTCACTTCCCGCGCCCGGGTTCCCGGGTTCGATTCCCGGAGGGGTTAGAGATTTTCTCTGCCTCGTGATGACTGGGTGTTGTGTGATGTCCTTAGGTTAGTTAGGTTTAAGTAGTTCTAAGTTCTAGGGGACTGATGACCATGGATGTTAAGTCCCATAGTGCTCAGAGCCATTTGAACCCTAAATCGACCCAGGCAAATGCCGAGATGGTTCTTTTGAAAGGGCACGGCCGACTTGCTTCCCCGTCCGTCCCTAATCCGATAATACCGATGACCCCGCTGTCTGGTTTCCTCCCCCGAAACAACCCAACCCAACAGAATGGGGGTTCGAAGGCTTGTCTGCTCTGTAGAGTAAGGCAGGTGGTTGCACCTCTTCCAAAAGAGCACTCTGCTGATGCACACACAAGTGTTTCGGAGCACACCATTCATCGTACATTATTGAACATGGAGCTCCGCAGCAGACCACCCCTACGTGTTCACACGTTGACCAGAGGACATCGTCATTTATGATTTCAGTTGGCACGGGACCATCGGGATTCGACCTTTAATCAATCTGCTCTTCGGGTGAATCAGATTTTTGCTACACAAGGTCGATGGGCTCCCCACATACGCCGCCATCGCGGTGAACGGTGACTCGAAACGTGCAGTGCGCCACGGACGCAGGCTGATCGGAGCAGTATTATGCTATGGGAGACATTCTCTTGCGCTTGCATGGGATGAGCTGCGAACGACGTGTATCCTCTTATACTTCATGTCTTCCCCGCCGGCGATGTCGTCTTTCAGCAGTATAACTGTCGGTGTCTCAGACGCAGAATCGAGCTACAGTGGTTTGAGGAGCATTATAGTGAACTCACGTTGATGTCTCATCGACCGAATTCGCCTGATGTAAATTCTACGGCACCCACCTGGGTCGCAATCGGGCGCCACCATCGTGCACGCAAATCAGCGGCGCGTTATTTACGCGAATTACATTACCCGCCACATATTTACCGGATCCCTGATACGCAAAATCAGTGAGGTATTTGTGGTATCACCGCCAGACACCACACTTGCAAGGTGGTAGCCTTTATATCGGCCGCGGTCCTTTAGTATACGTCGGACCCGCGTGTCGCCACTATCAGTGATTGCAGACCGGGCGCCGCCACACGGCAGGTCTAGAGAGACTTCCTATCACTCGCCCCAGTTGTACAGCCTACTTTGCTAGCGATGGTTCACTGACAAATTACGCTCTCATTTGACGAGACGATAGTTAGCATAGCCTTCAGCTACGTCATTTGCTACGACCTAGCAAGGCGCCATTACCATGCTGTAAAACATGTACCGTCAAGAGCGATGTTCACCATTTATGGATTAAAGTTAAGTATTCCACAGCTACGTCCTTTTTTGTTAGTCTCATTTCCTTGACCTGTTCCAGACCTCACGCCAGCCTGCGTGAGCTAAAACGCGTGCCTTTCGGCTTCCTCTCATAGTGGGTTGGCTGTCTTGCCCATCCACAACATTTGGCGACGAGGCCAATTCGCGTTCGTAACTATACTGCCCTCATTTACTTGTGTAATGGCTTCGCCACAATCTCCAGATGTACTGTCCGAATTTTATCGCTTACAGAACCAGCAGACGCAGGCCTTGCTGGATGCCCTTGGACAGCTCGTCCAGGGTCAACGTGCAATGCAAAAAGATGCGGCGGCCGCCGCTCCACCGCTCACGCAGCCACAACACGCAGTTGCGCCAACTTTTCGTCCTTTTGATGCTGCACTGGAAAGCTGGAGGGAGTGGTCACACCGATTTGGATTCCATCTCGCCGCCTACAGAATTCAAGGTAACGAGCGGCAGCCTTTTTTGTTAGCATCCGTCGGGGTGCAAACGTACCGTGTGATAGTCAAATTATTTCCCCGACGCGACGTAGCAACTCTGTCCTACGACGAAATTTTGTCTGCATTAGATGCATATTTCAAAGAATCAGTCAATGTAGTTGCAAAAAGGTATACCTTCTTTCGTACAAAACGTACGGCAGGTCAGACTAATAGGGAGTGGGTTGCAACCTTGCAAGGCCTTACTAGGGATTGTGCTTTTGAGTGTCAATGTGGACTCCCTTATTCAGATACTATGGTACGTGATGCAGTTGCACAGAACGTTTCTGATGTTCGTATAAGGGAACAAAT
Source organism: Schistocerca nitens (assembly GCF_023898315.1). NCBI lineage: Eukaryota > Metazoa > Arthropoda > Insecta > Orthoptera > Acrididae > Schistocerca > Schistocerca nitens. Next base: position 916,623,446 of record NC_064616.1, read on the forward strand.
TTTGAAACTAATCAATCCCTCCCTTGAACAAGTGATGGACATATTGGATCAGCAGGACACACTTGACTTTGCTCAGGAATCATTTGAAACTTCGCCACCCATGTGTCAGGTTAACCGGCCCGCCCGGCGCGCTGCACGGAATAGTAAACAGCCCTCGCGCCCGTCTGCGCAGCTCCCACCAGGCTCTCAGCCACGTGTGCGGCGCAGGCAAGCAAATGCAGTGCTAAAATCATGCCCGCGGTGTGCTACTAGACATTCGCGTGAGAATTGCCCGTCATGCCAAGCTATTTGCTTTTTCTGTAATAAAAAAGGACATGTTCAGAGTGTTTGCCAGAAGAAGCTCTGATCGGACACTCACAACCATTCTAGGCCCTTTGCTTCACGCCGGAATCGGAATCGAACCAAGGATACTCCGGCTCGTGAAACTTCGCCCATGGAAATTCATGTAGTTCATTCCACTCCGCCCAGTGCCACTCTCTCTAACAGTGACTGTGTTTGTCCCACAAATAGTGTGCGTCGACATCGCCGGAAATCCCGTCATGTCGCAAGTGATTTTGTACCAGTGTCAGTTCACGTTGCACCAGACAGTCGCTCTTGTCGTCAGCAGGACAATAAACTTTTTGTAGATTTGGACATTCACGGCAAAGTGATACCGTTCCAGCTCGATACCGGTGCTGCAGTTTCACTGATCAATCAAGACACGTACAAACAGCTGGGCACACCTCCGTTGCGTGCCACAAATGTTATGTTAAGTAGTTATTCAGGACACGCGATCCCTGTGTTAGGACAGTGCAGCCCTCTTGCAACAAAACTTGTGTCATTGTACGTCCTTCGTTCTTCTTCTGCAGTGAACTTGTTTGGTTTCGATTTATTTCAGTTGTTTAACTTGTCTATAGTAAATCAGGTCCTATCAGTGAACCAGACTGTGCCTTCGGACAGTGTTTCTCGTCTATGCGAAGAATATGCAGATATTTTTGCACCGGGCCTGGGTTGCGCTAAGAACTATAAAGCACATTTGGAAGTGAAAGTAAACATGCAACCGAAATTTTTCAGAGCGCGCAATGTTCCCCACGCATTGCGTGATGTGGTCGCAAAAACATTTCACGATTTGGAATCACAAGGTGTAATTGAACGTGTGCAGGCTTCTCTCTGGGCATCACCCTTAGTAATTTTGCAAAAACCTTCCGGAAAATTGAGACTTTGTGTGGACTTCAAGGCAACAGTGAATCCACAACTAGTGACTGCAACTTTTCCTTTACCCCGCCCGGAAGATCTTTTTGACAAACTGTGCCTGGGTAAATATTTTTCGAAATTGGACCTAGCAGATGCGTACTTGCAAATACCGGTGGACGAAGAATCCCAGCGCGTTTTTGTGGTTAACACGCATCTTGGTTTGTATCGCTTCAAACGACTGCCATTCGGATGTCTATCCGCCCCTGCATTGTTTCAGCAATATCTACAAACTGTTTGTGCGTCGGTCACTACCGCGGCAAACTATCTGGACGATATTGTGATCTCCAGAAAGACGGAAGAAGAACATTTAGCCGATCTCAGAACATTATTTCAGGTCTTGCGACAAAATGGTCTTCGCTTGCGGAAGGACAAATGTGTGTTTTTTGCTCGTGACTTACCCTATCTGGGACATGTACTCAATGCCTAAGGCATACATCCCAGTCCCGAGCACCTCCGTGCCACACCAGACTTGCCTCCGCCGAAGAATTTGAAGCAGCTACAGAGTGTGCTGGGAAAAATTAATTATTATCATCGCTATGTGCGCCACGCCTCTTCCATTTCAGCTCCGCTTCATCGCTTACGCCGTAAAGGTGTACCGTTCGTCTGGACGACGGAATGCGAACGCGCCTTTCTCCAGTTGAAATCGGCGTTGCTTTCCAATACTTGCCTTACGCCATTCGATCCCCAGAAACCCCTTTTGTTGATGGTGGATGCATGGGATTTCGGGATCGGTGCTGTGCTTGCGCACAAAGATGGTTCGCACGATCGCCCTATTGCCTTTGCGTCCAAATTGCCCTCGTCTGCGCAAAGAAATTATTCACAGATCGAGAAAGAAGCATTGGCTTTCGTATTTGGTGTTACTACGTTTCATGATTTCTTGTATGGTCGTCACTTTACCATCATCACAGACCACAAACCTTTGACATCGCTTTTTCATCCGAACAAGCCTGTACCTCCGCGTACAGCGCAGAAATTCATTCGCTGGTCTATTTTCCTCTCGCAGTACCGCTACGATATCTTGTATCGGTCCACTGCTAAGCACGGAAACGCCGATGCGTTGTCCCGTTTGCCTGTTGCTGAGGATAGAGCATTCGATTCCTCTGAACTTGCTTGCATGTTCATTGATGCGGAAACCGATGGCGTGGTCCACTCGTTTCCGATTGATTTTCGTCGTGTAGCTACAGCCACAGCTGCTGACCATGTCATTGCTACCGTTCTGCGTTTTGTTGCCACGCAATGGCCCTTGTCAAAGTTACGGATCGAGGATCCGTTGGTTCGCCGATTTTTTGCTCACAAGGAGAGACTTTTTGTACGACGTGGTGTTTTGCTGTTGCGTTCTGATAATGATCAGTCCAGGGTCGTGGTCCCACGTTCGTTACAGTCCTCTGTCTTAAAGCTTCTCCACCAAGGACATTGGGGTATAGTGAGAACGAAACAACTTGCTCGTCGGCACTGTACTTGGTTCGGAATCGATGCCGCGATTACAAATATGTGTTCTTCTTGCATGGTGTGTGCCGAACAACAATCAGCACCACCGCGGAAATTCTTTGCATGGCCAAAAGCCACTTCCCCTTGGCAACGCTTACACATCGATTTTGCTGGTCCATTCTGGAATGCTCGATGGTTGGTTGTGGTAGATTCATTCAGTGATTTTCCTTTTGTTGTCCAGATGTCTTCCACGACGTTATCTGCCACCATCCAAGCGTTATCTGCTATCTTTTGCATTGAAGGTCTTCCACAGACTATTGTTTCCGACAATGGCCCACAATTCGTGTCTGCAGAATTTCAGTCATTCTGCAAGGCCAATGGTATTCAACATCTGACGTCCGCACCGTTTTCGCCACAGTCAAACGGTGCCGCTGAACGATTGGTGCGGACTTTCAAGTCACAGATGTTGAAGTTAAAAGCGTCGCATTCTCGGGAGGACGCGTTATTGCTCTTTTTGTCCTCGTATCGCTCTCAGCCCCGAGATGGTCGCTCGCCGGCTGAGTTACTCCACGGTCGCCCTCATCGAACCTTGATGTCTTTGCTACATCCGCCACATCAGGTTCCTGTGCAGCGGCAGACACCTGCTTTTGCTCCAGGCGACGTTGTCTACTATCGCAACTATCGAGGTTCACGGCGTTGGCTCGCAGGGCGCATTCTTCGCTGCCTCGGCCGCGCTATGTATCAGGTTTTGGGGGCCTCTGGTGAGGTGCGTCGGCATCTCAATCAGCTGCGCCTCTGTCGTCGCATGGGATCTGCTGCTTCCCGTCCGCTTTCAGCGACGGTGCCGTCCGGTCAGCGCCCTGGAGACCCATCTACTGGCTCGCCTCAGCCCCAGGTGTTACCGACGCTGCCTTCCATTTTGCCCCATGGCGACGCGCCGCCGCCGCCGCCGCCGCCTGTTCTCCCGCCGGCGACGCCCGCAGTGGACGCTTCGCTGCAGCCGCCGGCCGCTTCCCTGGGTCACGCGCCGCCGATCGCTTCCCGTGACCAGTTGTCCTGCGACATGGAACTCTTGCCCGCTCCGGACCATATGTCGTCTTCGCCCGTCGGGTGCCCCGGCCCGATGGAGGTCGACCCTTCGGCCCCTCCTGTCTCTCTGCGGGGCATACACCGCATGTTGACGTGCACCCTGGAGCAGGTTTTCATGCGTTTCCTAGTTCCCCTCGGTCCGAATGGCAGGGTGCGGGTGGCACAGCCTCGCCTGTTGTTAGGCTCCCCACCTCGTCGCATACGTCAACATGGGGTCCTTCCCCCGGCGGGCGGAAGCCTTATGCCACAACCGTCCGCCGATTTGCGAGGGAGGAATGTGGTGTCACCGCCAGACACCACACTTGCTAGGTGGTAGCCTTTAAATCGGCCACGGTCCGTTAGTATACGTCGGACCCGCGTGTCGCCACTATCAGTGATTGCAGACCGAGCGCCGCCACACGGCAGGTCTAGAGAGACTTCGTATCACTCGCCCCTGTTGTACAGCCTACTTTGCTAGCGATGGTTCACTGACAAATTACGCTCTCATTTGACGAGACGATAGTTAGCATAGCCTTCAGCTACGTCATTTGCTACGACCTAGCAAGGCGCCATTACCAGTTACTATTGATGCTGTAAAACATGTACCGTCAAGAGCAATGTTCACCATTTATGGATTAAAGTTAAGTATTCCACAGCTACGTCCTTTTTTTGTTAGTCTCATTTCCTTGACCTGTTCCAGACCTCACGCCAGCCTGCGTGAGCTAAAACGCGTGCCTTTCGGCTTCCTCTCATAGTGGGTTGGCTGTCTTGCCAATCCACAACAGTATTTCCTTCCAAACACGGACAAACAAGCTACTAAGCAGATGTGAATGAGTTAAAATGTGCAAATCCTCCATTGTGGTGGGCATACTGCGTCGACCGGAGCTTTTGACAGCCATTATGAGTCCTCTGACGTTCCAACGCAGTCCAGCATAGACACACTGCACATCCACGTGCCCCACAAATCTGGATACTGCACAATTCCAGCAACTGGCCAAATGGAGACCCACAACGAGGAGCCTTTCATACTCTGTAAGATTGTGATGACGAGTACGGGACATTTCCATGTACTAAACAGTGATCACTCAACATCTAACACCGTCCACGCCCCTTGTATACCCTTCTAGGCGTGGGAACAATACTAAATGTGAACAACACTAACGCACACTGGTGGACATTTCTAATCATATACATACCCGGCAATGGTGTATTTGTGTATGAGGTTACATTGACTTTTTTGTCAGACAGGTGGGTACATTAGATTAGAGATCTTTGAGTTTTGGAAACAAATCAATGATATACATTTTAAGGAAAATGCAATGTTTGTACACTACATTAATAGAAGATGGTGTATTTTTGACAGTGCTAACCCGAAAGACCTCTGTTTTTCAAGGTTTAAAAACAGTCCATTTGTTTAAAGTCATTTAATAACTTTCACAAAGTCATTAGTTTTCTCTGTGATAAGCCTTCGAGCGGCTTGACATTAATACTTGCGTTATCTGAAAAAAATACTAATTTTGCCTCATGACTCAAACAAAATGCAGAAATAATAGTAATGGATGTACAGTCGAGCACTGAAGAACACGCATTGTGATTTCTCCCCTTGCATATTTGTGTTAAATCCCAGTGCAACAGTCGGCATACCGTTACTTATGTAGCAATTAAAGGAACCTTTTATACCACTGAAACTTAATTTTTCTAATAGAACATTATGATTGACACAATCAAATGCCATCGACAACTCACAGAAGATACCAGCTGTTAATATACAGGGTGATTATAATTAAAGGTCAACTTTCAAAACGCTGTAGAAATAACAGCACTGGTCAAAATGACGTCAAAATGCAACGGAATATTATCGGAGAAGGGGGCATACGTATGGCAGATGAAAAAATTTACTGTGAAAAATTGATCAATAGATGGCGCTGCATGTATCAGAATGCATAAATGAAAACACCTGTAATGCGCACGACCCATTGAAGTTGGTATAAACACGCCGGGTACACATCCCTCCAAAACCCAGGCGATCATTGTAGGCAAAACCACCCCTTCCTTCCGCCTTCTTGATTTCTATCTCACCATCTATGGCCGTCCTATCGCCCTCACTCCCACCCTTGAGTACCTTGGCGTCACCCTCGACCGTCGCCTCTCCTGGACTCCCCATCTCCGGACAATCCAAGCCAAGGCACGCTCCCGACTCAGTCTCCTCAAGCTCCTCTCCGGCCGTACGTGGGGTCTGGACCCCTCCACCATCCTCCACACCTGTAAGTCCCTCATCCGCCCTATCCTTTGTTATGCCCATCCGGCTTGGATCTCCGCCCCCCCCCTACCATTTATAAATCCCTCCAAATCCTTGAACATCATGCTCTCCGCCTCGCCTATCGCATCCGTCTCCCTTCCCCCACGCATATCCTGTACGATCTCATCCCCTTCCCCCACCTCCTCCTTTTCCTTGAAAGGATACGGATCCTGTACACCTCCCGCAAACTCGATCCTCCGCACCCGCTCGTCTCCCCGATCCTCTCCCAACCCCGCCCGCTGCTGCGCCTGTATTCGCACGTCCCACCCAGTCTCCATCTCTCCACCCTCCTTACCCTCTCCCAAGGTGGCTTCCGCCAGCTCCCCCTCCCTGATGATGCCCTCCTCCCCTCCGTCTACCCCTCCTACCAACTTTGATCCTCCCGCCCTCCTCCTGTGCTTGCTCCTCTGGGCACCCTCACTCCCTTCTCTCCCTTTTCCCTCCCTCCTCCATTTCTCCCCCCTCCCCCCCGGGCCTCCCCTCCCCTGTCCCTCTCCTCCTGCCCCCGTCTCCTCAGCCATTGGCATCCTTTTTCTCCCCTCTCCCCCACCTCAACCCTGTTCCCCTCTTGGCAGGTCCCCGGACTCGCACACGCTAAGTGGACATTCGCGCGCCGGAGATCACCGCCATCAGTGTTTCGTGTGTGCCGTCATGTTTAGTGTCCACCGTCACACTCCATCGTTCACTAGTGCCATCGACATCTTCAGTGTTTGTGCCTCATGTCAACAATTTCAGTGTGCATTGTCTTCGAGTGTGAACAGCCTCATGTTTTTTATGTTCATGTGTCTACTGTTTTTTCTCCCGCCGTTTTGCTCCAACCCATGTGTCTTCTCTGTTTTATCATTGTACTATCTTTGGCTGAAGAGCGGCGTATTGTGCTGCTGCCAGCCTACCTGTTATACTGGTATTAAAATCACAATAAAGAAAAAAAAATAACCGGGTACACGGTTTTTCCTCATTTCACGTTGCGACGTTCGGAATGACTGTCTCAATGTAGGCTCGCCCTCTGCTTGTAAAGCTGTATTACAAGAATGATGGCTGTGCACACGTTCCTCTGCAGAAGTTCCGGACACTGAAGGATTTCAAAAAAGGTGTTGATCCGATGACTGCCGTGGGTCTGGAGAAAATGATTCGGAAATTCGAAAAGACGGGTTCTTTTGGTGCGCAACCTGATAAAGGGAGGAAAAAGAATTGATTTGGCGTCAGTGGAAGAAGTGGCCACATCAATGCAGGAGGAGACGTGTGGTGGTGTGCAAACGTGTAGTGCACGGAGAATTGGCCGAACATTGGACATACCCGTGAGCAGGGTGTGTAAAATCCTACGAAACACCTTTCTTTGCTATCATTCAAAAATACCCATGTGCACGAGTCGCTTCCTGTTGATCTGCCAGCAAGAGAGACCTTTGCGTTAGAATTTCTTGCTCGCATGGAAGTCTACAATGATTGGCCGCGGAAGATTTTGTGGACAGACGAAGCCCACTTCCATCTGACAGGATATGTCAATAGATAGAATTGTCGAATATTTGCAACAGAAAATCCACACGAAAGTCAACCAATACCACTTCATACTGGAAGGTCACTGTGTGGTGCGGGTTCCAAAAATGGCTCTGAGCACTATGGGACTTACCATCTGAGGCCATCAGTCCCCTGGAACTACACTACTGGCCATTAAAATTGCTATACCACAAAGGTGACGTGCAACAGACGCGAAATTTAACCGACAGGAAGAAGATGCTGTGATATGCATATGATTAGCTTTTCAGAGCATTCACACAAGGTTGGCGCCGGTGGCGACACCTACAACGTGCTGACATGAGGAAAGTTTCCAACCGATTTCTCATACACAAACAGCAGTTGACCGGCGTTGCTTGGTGAAACGTTGTTGTGATGCCTCGTGTAAGGAGGAGAAATGCCTACCAACACGTTTCCGACTTTGATAAAGATCGGATTGTAGCCTATTGCGATTGCGGTTTATCGTATCGCGACATTGCTGCTCGCGTTGGTCGACATCCAATGACTGTTAGCAGAATATGGAATCGGTGGGTTCAGGAGGGTAATACGGAACGCCGTACTGGATCCCAACGGCCTCGTATCGCTAGCAGTCGAGATGACAGGCATCTTATCCGCATGGCTGTAACGGATCGTGCAGTCACGTCTCGATCCTTGAGTCAACAGATAGGGACGTTTGCAAGACAACAACCATCTGCACGAACAGTTCGACGACGTTTGCAGCAGCATGGACTATCAGCTCCGAGACCATGGCTGCGGTTACCCTTGACGCTGCATCACAGACAGGAGCGCCTGCGATGTGACGTTACATTTCAGATGTGTTACGAACCGTGCCTCTACCCTTCATTCGATCCCTGCGAAACCCTACATTTCAGCATGATAATACACGACCACACGTTGCAGGTCCTGTACGGGCCTTTCTGGATACAGAAAATGTTCGACTGCTGCCCTGGCCAGCACATTCTCCAGATCTCTCACCAATTGAAAACGTCTGGTCAATGGTGGCCGATCACTGGCTCGTCACAATATGCCAGTCACTACTCTTGATGAACTGTGGTATCGTGTTGAAGCTGCATGGGCAGCTGTACCTGTACACGCCATCGAAGCTCTGTTTGACTCAATGCCCAAGCGTATCAAGGCCGTTATTACGGCCAGAGGTGGTTGTCCTGGGTACTGATTTCTCAGGATCTATGCCCCCTAATTGCGTGAAAATGTAACACGTGTCAGTTCTAGTATAATATATTTGTCCCGCCGGCCGGAGTGGCCGAGCGGTTAAAGGCGCTACAGTCTGGAACCGCACGACCGATACGGTCGCAGGTTCGAATCCTGCCTCGGGCATGGATGTGTGTGATGTCCTTAGGTTAGTTAGGTTTAAGTAGTTCTAAGTTCTAGGGGACTAATAACCACAGCCGTTGAGTCCCATAGTGCTCAGAGCCATTTGAACCATATATTTGTCTAATGAATACTCATTTATCATCTGCATTTCTTCTTGGTGTAGCGTTGAGTGGTTCACAACCCCACAACAGGCAGTAGCAGTCTATTCATCCCATCGCCGACTCACACCGAACCAAGAGTTATTGTGCGGTTTGGCCCCCAGTGGACACACCCCTCCCTCCCCCACCCACCCCCACCAATCCCAGGAACGTCTCATTCCTGACGCGTGTAATCCCAAATGTTTGCGTGGTAGAGGGTAGAGTAATTGTGGTGTACGCGTACATAGAGACAGTGTTTGTGCAGCAATCCCCGACATAGTGTAACTGAAGCGGAACAAGGGGAATCAGCCCGCATTCGCCGAGACAGATGGAAAACCGCCTTAAAACCATCCACAGACAGGCTGGCAGACCGGACCTCGACACTAATCCGCTCGGGAAGCAGCATGTTAGACCGCGCGGCTAGCCGGACAGGCTATACCCTGATCACTTTTGGAATGATATTATACAGGGTGCTTCAAAAGGCTGCATGCAAAATTGAAGGAGCTGATAGGGGAATTGAAATGTATGACATTCATAAAAAGAACTGCTACAATGTACCACACATGCTAATTGGAAGCAATACACAATGAGACGAAGAGGAATGACACTTTCATTCAAAGTCAATAATTACGACGAAATCACCGCAAATAACGATTGTCCTCTACATACCACAAACAACGGGACACGGTTCTCCATACGGTGTGTGAACACCACGGGCGGCAGTGCATGTTCTGCTTGGTAAGAAGTCCTTCTGGTAAGGCGTTTCATTCCTACAGAAGCGCGCTCGGCAACTCAACTACTGGATGGTCGTCGGTGCATGTGGACGAGCTGAAGTACGTCTCCCTAACGTATCTCACACGTGCTCTATAGAACGGGCAGGCCAGTCCATTCTCCCTATACCCTCTCGTTCGAAGAGCTCCATCGCCTGCGCAATTCGATGCGGTCGCGCATTGTCATCCATCAAAATGAAGTCAGAGCCGAATGCACTCCTGAAATGACTGACAACGGGAAGGAGTACAGCGTCACAATAATGCTGACCGGTGACGGTACCGTAATCAAATATTTGGAGGACAGTACGCCCATACAACATCATGCCTCCCCACACGATAACACCTGTACTACCAAAACGATCATATTCGCCAATGCTGGACGTATCCTCATACGGCGAGAGGTGGGAACACGTAATGGCCTTCGAACACTGTCGCACACTATCGTTATGGTGGTCCCTGTGTTATGGTGCGGGCAGGCATAGTGTTGCATGTTCGTACTGACCTCCAAATCTTTGAACACGGTTAATTCATCGCATAACCCTATTGTGAGACTGCCCTCTCTCCCTATGTGCATCTTCTCAGAAATACATTCGGCCCTGAAGTTATTTTTACGGATGACAATGCGCGACCGCATCGAACAGCGCAGCAGGAAGAGTTCTCGGATGCAGAGGATATTCACCGAATGGACTGACCTGCCTGTCCCTCGATTTAAATCGCCTCGAACACGTGCGGGATCTATGGAGAGACGTGTTGCAGCACGCACACATCGACCATCCCAGCAGTTGTGAACCGCGCTGGTCGAGGAACTTAAAGCCCTGCCTCGAGAACTCCTTAGCGACAGCCGGCATGGGAGGAGGTTGCAGTGCATGCATCGCCATCTGTGGCGATCACAAACGCTGATAAGAACCATGTACGGCCGTTTGTAATGTCCAAGGGATGAATCGCGGTAAGTTAAATTTAATTATTGTATTTGAATAAAAGTGTGATTTTTCTTCGTCTCATTGCGTATTTCTTTCAAAATAGCTCTGAGCACTATGGGACTTAACATCTGAGGTCATCAGTCCCCTAGACTTGGAACTACTTAAACCTCACTGTCCCAAGGACATCACACACATCCATGCCCGAGGCAGGATTCGAAACTGCGACCGTAGCAGTCGCGCGGTTCCGGACTGAAGCGCCTAGAACCGCTCGGCCACCGCATTTCTTTCAGTTATCTTCTGTACTATACTGTAACAGTTATTTCTAGGTATGATCCGATTTTTCATTGAGTTATGTTAGCTGGCAGTAACACATCATGCAAAAGTTACTTTCGTCCTTAAGTTTTACACACCAGCGTAGCATGAATCCGCAGGTTGAAGAGTGGTAAGGGCGAAATCTGGGCAGCTCTACGCGGCAGGTAGCAGTAAACAAGAGTTACTATAACCGAGGCTATGAACGCGACCGTTGTGGTCGTTCGGCCGCGCGAGATTAGCCGAGCGGTCCGGCGCGCTGCAGTCATGGGCTGTGCGGCTGGTCCCGGCGGAGGGTCGAGTCCTCCCTCGGGCATGGGTGTGTATGTTTGCCCTTAGGATAATTTAGGTTAAGTAGTGTGTAAGCTTATGGACTGATGACCTTAGCAGTTTAGTCCCATAAGATTTCACACACATTTGAACTTTTTTTTTTTGCGGTCGTTCCTACTGCGATGAATCGGTGCCGATGTTCAGTATTGCACATGGCCAAGCAGATGCTGCATCTATACATAGCCATCGTGAGCAGCCACCATCTGTTTCATGGAGTTAGAAGGATCGGGTGTAAGGTGTCATTTACAAAGGTTAGGTTTTCTTTAGGGAAAATTTCAAACGGTAAGTCTGGTAAGTAGACCATTAAGTATGTGATGTTCAGAGTTGTGGTTTCGGTGATAGTGGCAGGTAACCGGAAGGAAGGATCAACAATCATTTGTATTTGTGTGCTGGCAGTGGGTTCCGAGTGTATTTTCAGGACAAAGAAATTTACGTTTTAGACAGTCTCTCTTTCTATAGTGAATTTTATCATTCGGTGGACTGTATTTAAGTCACCGTAAAGTTGTTGTGTGCAACTCGTCGTTTAGTCTAGAAGACATAATTTCATCTACATAAGGGTGCCAATATATAATTGATTGTTATTTTGGTTCCCGGGTTCGACTCCCGGCGGGGTCAGGGATTTTCTCTGCCTCGTGATGACTGGGTGTTGTGTGATGTCCTTAGGTTAGTTAGGTTTAAGTAGTTCTAAGTTCTAGGGGACTGATGACCATAGATGTTAAGTCCCATAGTGCTCAGAGCCATTTGAACCATTTTTTGATTGTTATTTCCGTATATTATAGTCTTCAAAAAATTATTTTCAATACTTTTTAAGAAGATGTTAGCTACTGAGCTAATGACTGGAGATCCCATTGGGGTATTTAATTATTCAATTGTTATCTCTACTCTGTGTGACTCAGGAATGATGTTTTGTTGTTTTAAATGTTGTTTGATGATTTCTGTAATGAGATTATTGACAGACGTGGACACGATATCAAATAACGAGCCACGCCGGGTACCCGTTAGGTCTCGGGCGCCTTGCCACGGTTCGCGCGGCTCCCCCGTCCGAGGTTCGAGTCCTCCCTCGGGCATGGGTGTGTGTTTTTGTTGTCCTTAGCGTAAGTTAGTTTAAGTAGTGTGTAAGCCTAAGGAATGATGAACATAGGAAATTACCACAAATTTCCAAGTAATGTGGGTGTTAGCTGTAATTTTTATATTAATGTGTTTAATTTCTCGTATTGTCTCTTCACCATGTTCTATTCTCATGTTTTAATTTATGTTTCAGATAAACAGGAACAATTTTGTGTTTGTACTGATAAAAGTTTGCCATAATTGCACAGTAGAAGCTGGGGGGGATCAGATACAGACGCAGTGATAAATCCAGAGCAGCACAATGGATAAAGGGGAATTTGGTGTGGGAACATCTCAAGCAAAATCATTACGTCGTACAAGTTCCAATACCAGAGTCAAAATTCAAAAGGCACTCCAAGAGCACACAAGTCCGTTGCGAAGATCGAATTACTGATGTAATAAGAAGGTAGAGATGGAACTGACTGTACTCTGTAGACTTTTATGCACAGACTATATTAAGAAATGTTATTCACAAGACGAGACGACACGAGAGAGGCACATCTACAATTTAGCATTGGTAGCAACTTATCTTATTAGCGAATAGTTGCGAGCTCCCTATCGCTGTCTTGGGGGTATTCCAAATCCCTCCTCCTTTCACTGTCCCATGGAGACGGAAATGACCGGGATATAATCCGGACCTGCGACCGAAGTGCCTACCAGGAACTTACGCACGGAATATGCTGCCGAAGATCGTGCTGCAAGGTGGCGCGAGCAAACGTTAAGGGCTGCGGCTGAGGTGTAGGCATGCCTCGGAGTCCACTAGTCGATAGCTAGTGGCAGATGAGGTCGCAATGGTGGATAGTGATGTCGAGGGTGCAGGTCGTATTGGCGCTGTGGTGTGTCGACTGCCTATTGTCCTGATGTGGCATTTGGTTCGGCGTACAGGTGGCTTTTGATGTTCACGGTCTCAGCTGCTTCTGTTGGTGTACCACAGCTTCACCCAGGACCAGGGCAGGGCAGGTGAGCAAGAATAGTGCCCCCTCTCCATCTGGGTCTGGATCCAAAAGTCAGGGCCCACAGCAGACCCTCGGTTCGGAAGAAGCCTTCCCGATGAGAGGCAGGAACGGTGGTGATGGCCGCGCAAAGTCTGTGCCAGGCTGCGCCAGATGATGAGCTTCACCTTCTTTGTTGGCTGTAGCGCCTTCTCCAATTGCGATTTTAATCTATTCATGAAGTATTCATCCTCTGTGTTTGTGGTGAGTGGATCTGCTTAAACGGCGAGTAAGCTGGAGTTTCACTCTGTTACTAGCATAGGACGCGACGGACGAGTCGGAGGCTTGTCGGAGCAGGCCATCATTTGACCGAAGTAGTAGCGGCCAAAGGCTGCGGAGTTATCGAATAGCGCACTCCGAACAGGTGTTTCCGATACTGTCGTATGAGGCTACGGGAAAGACGAGGAGTCACTTATATGACGACAAAGAACGAGATGTCGCCTTATTAGATGACGTAGAAAACATTCAATTTGCACATCTTATTATTAAAGACAGTATAAAAGTTCTCGATCTCTGAATTCTGTGGTTGCCATTATTCTCCTTTTTATGTATAATGTAGAAAAGCTTATTCATAATCTTAATGAAACATTGTTTAAGCAATTACATACAACTTCAGTTGGGTAAAAAACTCAAATTACCTTGCATGTAGATTAGAAAAAGTAATGAATAAGTCATAACATAGTATGTATGTTCGAGACGTCATATCCAAAGACTTGGAGTTAAAAAAATGGTTCAAATGGCTCTGAGCACTATGGGACTTAACAGCTGAGGTCATCAGTCCCCTACAACTTAGAACTAATTAAACCTAACCAACCTAAGGACATCACACACATCCATGCCCGAGGCAGGATTCGAACCTGCGACCGTAGCGGTCGCGCGGTTCCCGCGGTTCCCGCTCGGTCATCCCGGCCGGCCATTAAAAAGGAAATGTTGCAATGTGCTGCGGGGGCCACGTTAAACTGAAAGTCCCCATATAACTAGGAGTAGTACGGCAAATCATTTGGAAGTTCGGAAGAAGGCGAGGGCATCCCACCTCCAGCAGGAACCTGCCTGTGTCACGGTTGGGAATGATGGGACCGCTGTGGGGGGTGCGGAGCCGTTCTTTCGGTTTTCAGGACGGCGTAGCTCTTCTCCCGCCCGGACGTTGTTGGTTCGATAGGCTGGCTGGCACTAAAGGAGTCCGTCGAAGGTGAAGGCGGCCGCAGCGAGAAAGCCGCACTTCGGAAAAGTTCTGTATTATTCGTCAGGCTGTAGCAGTACAGCGGCGCTCCATCGTCCGATGACTACAGCCTGGCGTCCATCCACGACGTGTGGCGACAGCGGTCGTCGTCCGAGGTGACGCACGCTGCTGAGAAGCTCGACGTAGCGCCGATGGCCAGCTGGTTCCAGGTCCGCGTTCCTGCAGGCTGAAGCGACTGCGCTTAGCACAGCGGGCGGTAGCTGTTGGCTGTTGGCTAGGTCACCTCGTCCACTGATCCTCGCACACCTAGGGGCGCGGCCCAACACACAGGTCCGCTGCATTCTGTCGCTGAACATGACTGCTTTGTCTGCCGAGATAGCTGCGCGGTCAGCACAGCGGACTGTCAAACATAGGGTCCCGGGTTCGACTTCCGGCTGGGTTGTAGATTTTGCTCCATTCGGGGACTGGGCGTGGTCTTGTCCTTACGTTCGTATCGTCATAACTGACATTTCGCTACGGAGAAGGCTCAATGGACACTTCCAAAAAGCCAATAAACTGAACAGAAATAAAATCCTTGGCTCCTGGTAGGCCATCGGGCGTCCCTGCGCTGAGCTCTTTTCCTGTCTGGCGCCGACGCCACGGTCCGCCGATTGACGCAATGCTGCATCGACCAGTCGTTACTGGAGTCTTGCCACGCATTTATGTGTACTCAGACGTTTAGTGGATCACTCTGCCCGAAAATTCCTCTGTATTGCGAAATTCCGTCCGCATCGCAGCACGTAGTAAAAGCACTGCATTGTCTGAGCCGACCTTTATGATGAGGACAGCTTTAATTTTTCACGTCAGATTTATAGCAGTTAATTTAAAGTGGGAGATAAATAGCGTTTTTTTTTTTCTTTTGTGAAAATGACAAGAATTTATGAGTCATTGCTACACTACTGGCCATTAAAATTGCTACACCACGAAGATGACGTGCTACAGACGCGAAATTTAACCGACAGGAAGAAGATGCTGTGATATGCAAATGATTAGCTTTTCAGAGCATTCACACAAGGTTGGCGCCGGTGGCGAAACCTGCAACGTGCTGACATGAGGAACGTTTCCAACCGATTTCTCATACACAAACAGCAGTTGCCCGGCGTTGCCTGGTGAAACGTTGTTGTGATGCCTCGTGTAAGGAGGAGAAATGCGTACCATGACGTTTCCGACTTTGATAAAGGACGGATTGTAGCCTATCGCGACACTGCTGCTCGCGTTGGTCGAGATCCAATGACTGTTAGCAGAATATGGAATCGGTGGGTTCAGGAGGGTAATACGGAACGCCGTGCTCGATCCCAACGGCTTCGTGTTCCTAGCAGTCGAGATGACAGGCATCTTATCCGCATGGCTGTAACGGATCGTGCAGCCACGTCTCGATCCCTGAGTCAACAGATGGGGACGTTTGCAAGACAACAACGATCTACACGAACAGTTCGACGACGTCTGCAGCAGCGTGGACTATCAGCTCGGAGACCATGGCTGCGGTTACCCTTGACGCTGCATCACACACAGGAGCGCCTGCGATGGTGTACTCAACGACTAACCTGGATTCACGAATGGCAAAACGTCATTTTTTCGGATGAATCCAGGTTCTGTTTACAGCATCATGATGGTCGCACCCGTGTCTGGCGACATCGTGGTGAACGCACATTGGAAGCGTGTATTCGTCATCACCATACTGGCGTATCACCCAGAGTGATGGTACGGGGTGCCATTGGTTAGACGTCTCGGTCACCTATTGCTCGCATTGACGGCACTTTGAACAGTGGACGTTACATTTCAGATGTGTTACGACCCGTGGCTCTACCCTTCATTCGATCCCTGCGAAACCCTAGATTTCAGCAGTATAATGTACGACCACATGTTGCAGGTCCTGTACGGGCCTTTCTGGCCAGCACATTCTCCAGATCTCTCACTAATTGAAAACGTCTGGACAGTGGTGGCCGAGCAACTGGCTCGTCACAATACGCCAGTCACTACTCTTGATGAACTGTGGTATCGTGTTGAAGCTGCATGGGCAGCTGTACCTGTACACGCCATCCAAGCTGTGTTTGACTCAATGCCCAGGCGTATCAAGGTCATTATTACGGCCAGAGGTGGTTGTTCTGGCTACTGATTTCTCAGGATCTATGCACCCAAATTGCGTGAAAATGTAATCACATCTCAGTTCTAGTATAATATATTTGTCCAATGAATACCCGTTTATCATCTGCATTTCTTCTTAGTGTAGCAATTTTAATGGCCAGTAGTGTATTTTACAATAAGTCGTTTTTCTTCAACATAATTAGCCAGAACCAATTTTGTTGCTCCTGTTACATATAAAAACATTTATTTCATCGTTCTTATTTTTCTTACCTTCTTCGTAAAAAGCGCCAATATATGTGTTATTTTAAATTCAGTCGCCATTTTCAAACCTTCTTACAGCCTTGTAAAACTTTCATCCTCTTATAAAAAATATTTTTATCTCAGTAAACACAAAGACAGTTTTACACGTGACCTTAGTTTATGATTTTACACCGAGCGAGGTGGCGCAGTGGTTAGCACACTGGACTCGCATTCGGGAGGACGACGGTTCAATCCCGTCTCCGGCCATCCTGATTTAGGTTTTCCGTGATTTCCCTAAATCTCTTCAGGCAAATGCCGGGATGGTTCCTTTGAAAGGGCACGGCCGATTTCCTTCCCCATCCTTCCCTCACCCGAGCTTGCGCTCCGTCTCTAATGACCTCGTTGTCGACGGGACGTTAAACACTAATCTCCTCCTCCTCCTCCTCCTATGATTTTACACCTTTCGTTCCCATGCATTACAAGACAGCAACATACTTTAGACTATTTTCTTCTTGTCTACAAAAATAATACCTCTGAAACACCCACTTGTACAATAATTTCTGAAAATTTTAATGTCAAAATACACCAAAAACCTATGACGAAAATGGAAGACAATCTGTTTGAACTTCCTGCGCTTCCTGTAAAGTGAAACAAGTTGGAGACTATGAATGAAACTACCGCTATTTTAGGAGCACGTCTCTTTCGAGTAGCTGAAGGCTTCAAGAAATCATTAAAAAAATTAAAGTCGAAATTGTACAATCGTACTGGAAATAAAGAATATGGCAGCTGAAGGCTTCAAGAAATCATTCAAAAAATGAAGAACTTTGCAACAACTGCTCGAAAGTAACGTGCTCCTGAAATAGCGTGAACCTCTCGAACTAATTTATGAGCATAACATGATGTCATAGGAGCAATGACGTATATGACATAATCTGTTACGAAAAAATCATCCATAAAATACTTGGAAATCGCCTAAGGCCGAAATTGTACAATCGTACAGGAAATAAAGAAAATGGCAGCTGAAGGCTTCAAGAAATCTTTCAAAAAATTCATCGCAGCTGCGGACCCTATCGCACTGAAAATTATTCTTCTGTGAGTTGAATACAGCGTTGCTTGAGGCCGCATTTTAGGCCACTATTTGGCAGTGTGTTAAATACTGGTTTTCTCGGGATGAACTAGACACAAAAATGACATACTGTCACAATACGTGTGTAATAATATTCAAAATACACTGCGTAATTTCACCACGGACTAAAGAGGTATCGTATAGCAATAGAATTAATTTTTCACTAAGTCTCACATATGTTTTCCATTTATTCAAGAATACAACCTCCATCAAATGCGACTGTTTCATCAGGGCATGACGGAAACCCTGGACTGAAATTAGTAATCTCTAAAGATGGAGTTACTATTCTGGAATAGGTAGAGACAAATACAAAACGAAATGCAGACAATAAGACAGACTTTTATTTCCAAAATGTATGTCTTCCAGTGACTCTGCATGTCATGTGAAACAATTATGGATTCGTAAAAAACGCGCTGAAACTCAATCAGCTACAGAAAACTCGTTGATTTACATTAATACATTAAATTTATTATATAGTTAAAAAATACAATATCATTCTGAAACGTATTTTCGCTCGGTCAGCCTCATCAGACCTTCCTAAGATCTTTGAGTTGACTGACGGAGTGGCTCGTGAAAAAAGTTCACGTGCTTTTCATTTACGTAGCCTTTTAACAGTGAGCCACTAATTCGTCTGCATTGACGACGGTGTCACCCGACGTTAATCGCTAACCTTCCTCCCATTCTTCCTCTTTCCTCCTCCATGTCACCCACGTTACTGATAAGATCTGTGTTAAAGTGTAATCTGCGGAAATACTATAGGAAAAGCCTAAACAAGACTGTTGTTGATAATTCTTCCGGGTTATGTGGCCGTGGTCCATGGAATACTTCTATTCCTAACGTTTCGTCCAATACTACGTTGGACATCCTCAGAGGTATGGCTGGTCCTGTTGAGTCCTGCCGACTGTCGACTCGGGCGTCGGAGAGCGGCCTAAATACTGAGGAAAGTGGGCGTGGTCTAGCTTGCACATAGTAGCAGAGAGAAAACTAGCCAAAGATAAAATGTAACTATCGATAATAGTCCGTCATAGATAAAAATCACTTATCGATTCTGTAACGCCACTGTCCATATCTCGCTTAATTTCAAGGCCTCTTCTTTTCTATTAAAATTATCCTCATGTTTATAAATTTCAATAGCCTCCCTATACAGTCGTGGATAATAGTTCGTGGTAGCACTTAAAAAGAAGTGTGAATACGAGGGTAAAAGAGCATAAAAGTCTTTGCCGACTGGGTAAAATAGATAAATCGGCCGTTGCGGAACATGCACTTCAGTCCGGTGACCATGTAGTTAAGTTTTCTGAAACTACCGTTTTAAGTGCTACCACGAACTATTATCCACGACTGTATACGGAGGCTATTGAAATTTATAAACATGAGGATAATTTTAATAGAAAAGAAGAGGCCTTGAAATTAAGCGAAATATGGACAGTGGCGTTACAGAATCGATAAGTTATTTTTATCTATGACGGACTATTATCGATAGTTACATTTTATCTTTGGCTAGTTTTCTCTCTGCTACTATGTGCAAGCTAGGCCACGCCCACTTTCCTCAGTATTTAGGCCGCTCTCCGACACCCGACTCGTCAGTGGCAGGACTCAACAGGACCAGCCATACCTCTGAGGATGTCCAACGTAGTATTGGACGAAACGTTAGGAATAGAAGTATTCCATGGACCACGGCCACATAACCCGGAAGAATGATCAAAAGCAGTACCATCCGGTCGTGAAAGACTTCATTGTATGACTAAACAAGATTGCCCTTAAATTGCTCTTAGGACAATCATTTACACTGTCTGATCAGCCGCAATGTGTGTCTGGTACTTATGAAACCACTGTAATGCTGTGTTTTAGAAGGAAAAGTTTGGAGCAGTTACTGTATTCAAGGCAAATGAAAGTAGTAACTCCACATTCTTACAGCTCTAGAAAAAGGACAAGGAAGAATAACGAGAAAAGACGCTCTGTTATGCAATCTCCGTTTCAGGCAGTTAAAAAAGTATCACTCGACTGGCGCGCCTATGCAACGCGGTATTTATTCTACGAGCTCAATTTTTAATCGTCAGAAGAAACAGCAGATCACCTTGCTGTTGTCGACACAATGTACCTACCTATCTGTTACTCAAGGCGCAGCGTGTGTAATTATGTTAACAATAGATGACCAACTGATTTTACACCACCAGAGGGTGAACTGACGTTCGCAGTTTCGGTGCAAACAGGTTCTTTGCGTTATTTATTCTAACATCATATTTACTGGTGCTCTTATCAGCAGTGACTTTGACGCCACCTCGTACTGTAAGGCCGGCCGCTGTGGCTGAGCGGTTCTAGGCGCTTCTGTCCGGAACCGCGCTGCTGCTACGGTCGCAGGTTCGAATCCTGCTTCGGGCATGGATTTGTGTGATGTCCTTAGGTTAGTTAGGTTTAACTAGTTCTAAGTCTAGGGGACTGATGACCTCAGATGTTAAGCTCCATGGTGCTTAGAGCCATTTGAACCATATCGTACTGTATGCTATAACAGTACGTAGGTTGCTACAGTTTTGATTTGGCACTAAAAACGACATCCTCCACGGAAAAATGATTTATTATTGTATTCAGTGTATGGAATCCCGATAGTTACTAAAGAAAATCAAGTGAATTATGGAAATCGACTTCATCAACTTAAAATGTGTTAAAACGGATCACCTATATTTTCTCTGCTGTCATTACGAGAGTGAATAAATCCAGTATTTTCCTGTTTCAATTTATATTAGAACAACAGTTTCATACTGAACATCAAAATTAGCTCACAGGCTGTGTTCCAAAATTCTTATTTTTGAAACAGCAATTTATGTTTTGCTGATTCCTATGGTGTAAATGGTTTTCCTGTGGAATTTTTGTTTTAAAGAAGAACTTGGTGCCGTGTTTAAAATTTCCTAGTACCATGAGCTGCAAAAAGTTCAACTCCGTTATTAAACTTTTCAGAAAATCTGACCTATACTAATTTAACAAACTAATTTTCCTGATCATAGAAATATGTTTATTTTTCCCTGATATGCAATAATGTCATAAGTTATCATAAGTGAAAGATTCAGTTTTCATTAAAAACGTAATAAAGAATACTACAATGATTGAATTCCACTCCGAAACAGTAGGACCTGATTTATTCAAAACGGCATCCATTTTTATTTGCAAAATATATTATTTTACATTCAATCTTTTCTGAAGACATATCTTCCGAAATTAGTTATTCCGTATGTAGAAATATATCGTCTCGCTCGAAGGAAAATAAACAATACATAGTTCTGATTCCTAATTTTGCGCCAATTATATAGCATTCTGCCATTTATAGCTCATGTTTCCTGGTCGCTGTCAGACAATTGTCACATTCAAGAAATATAACAGAGGCCATAGGGATTACCTAACCTGGGCAATAAGGGTACGAAATAATCAAAAGTAAATTTCTTCCAGTTATTTGCCAGGATACTAGGCGGTTTACTGACAGAACACTGTTGCTATCCCAGCCTATCATATTACTGCGAAACATTCAGTTACCTCTGTGTTTCCTGTTGACCTTATTAGAAAGCAAAAATTTACGAAAGAATGTCTCAGCAAAACGTGTCATGAAAAGAATTAGTAAGACGTGCGCTTATGCTCAGTGGGTTGTATTGATTGACAGTTTCACAAAAGGAATCAAGGTATTCCGCTTTATCCCATTCCCTTGTGTCTGAGCGTTGCTTGCAATTTGCACACGATTGTTGATTACTTTGAAGCCTGCATCCGAGAGAAAAGGGGGAAGGGGGGAGGAAGGAACGTGGGGGAGGGCTCTCAAGGGGCGAGCGGAGAATCAATAATTATGCCCGAACCAAAGACGAAAATCATGTTTCAAATTGGAAATCCTTTTGCAGTTTTGCGCGACTTGTGCTTTTCCTTGTTAGATGAAAGTGCGTAAAATTGGGATAGGCGCCGGCGTTTGTCGTCATAAAGGATCCACGAACTTCTCTCGCGGCAACCAATAAAGCGCCGGTGTGGGAGTAACGAGATGTGCGTCCCGACTTTGACTGTAAATGAATCGTAGCGCGGCCACACGCCCACGCGCCCGTGCGCCATATGAATTACAATCGAGCTCAGCCAGTGCTCGGCGGGCCGTCTTACGTACCCCGAAATCGTTGCACCAAAGAGTGTAATATTTTCTAATTCTAATACTTCCACGCAGACTTCAGAGCTTCTTAGTAGTCCATGAGAGGAAATTTGTTTTTATTTAGTATTAGTTGACGTAATACACAGAGAATTAATTTAAAATGTAAGCATCAAAAGTATTTATAAATTATTTAAAAGTATTGTTAATTCTGTGGATGGAAGATTCCATTTTGTAATAGGACACCGTCAGCGCCTTATTACTCGATCCTAAATGTCGTGCTCCTGGTTGATCACACATTTTTAACAAATTTATGGTAATCATTAACATCGTTATTACTCGTGTATGAGTGACAGTCGCGTGTTTGAAATTTTTTTCTGCTCTAGTCGGTGCATTCTACAATATTTTATACAAAAATACGTACCGTAACTCAGTTACCACCTAAATAGTGCGTGTAAGTTCGACCGAGCGAGGTAGTGCAGTGGTTAGCACATTGGTCTCGGGAGGGTAACGGTTCAAGCATGCGTCTAGCCATCCTGATTTATGTTTTCTGTGATTTCCCTAACTCGCTTCAGGCAGATGCCGAGATGGTTCACTCGAAAGAACACGGCCAACTTCCTTCCCCATCCCTACCTAATCCGATGACCTCGCTCTTTGGTCCCCTCCCCGAATCAACCAACCAACCAATCATCAAGTTTGTTTTAACTAAAATAGGAGCTTTAGGTATGTGAGACTACGGAAATTTGTAGTGATTATGTATCTGTCCCTTTGTTGTCGATCAGTTAATCCAGAAAGCTTGGATTTCTCTTTGTGTATACGCGAAAGCTATGAAATATTTTTATATTTCATTTTAGATGTACTGTGTGTATGTTATCCCTTTTCTTGGCAGCTCATCCGTCCAACTCCGTTACAAGTTAGACATTAGTAACAGTTATAATTTCTAAAGAGGTTTAGAAGTATTCTCTTAGTATTTTGGTTTGGATTTTACGAAAGCGCATACATGATATGACAAAATAACACAAATTATAAGCGAAATATGAGTTTTGATGCACCAGTTTCAAATATTGTACATCGCCTTATCGCTTTTTCTTTATAACTTCTCTTGTTACATAATATAAAATCAAAAGCAATAAACTGCCTGTGACACTTCTGAAACACAGGTCTGATTAATTGAAACAAGCGTCTTAGTTCCATTAGCGGTGCTTTATTGATGAATGTACTATGCAAAGTAGTTTCATAGTTTTAATTACATTTTAATGATGCATCCATGTTTTATTTACACCAGGAACTAAACATTCATGTAAGCGTTAATGCGATGCCTTTCCGTAATAAATCACATCCTTCTTTATTTAGGATTATATGTAATTGTAGCATTTATTTTGTGTCTAACATTAACGTAAAACTGTGTAACAATTGTGTTGAACTGTTAGAGTTCATATTTCAATTAGTAACTTATTTTCACCTAAGGTACTGTGGATGTATGTTTCAATTTTCAGACGATGCTCATTTTTATTTGATGTCTATATTATGTGCGCAGGTCTTTACTGTATCTTCTACCTCTCAAAGTGTGGTGCATCCTCGGGACATATGTCGTTGAAAGATCAAGTGAATTTTTCAGAAACCCTTAAAATGGTTCAAATATTAGTACCTCATATTTTCCAAAAAAAAAATGAAGAAACATTGCGTACATATATGGGCCATACAACTTCGACCAGAATGTTGTTTGCCTGTTGTTTCCATTCCATTTGTTTGTGTAATGTGTTAATTACGTAACATCTGTTCGTGATTACCGGTCGAAGCTCGAAATTTTTAATGCACTGCACTATACGACTAGTTTAATGCATTTATACCTGCAGTTTTCGACACATACAAGGAATAAAATACAGTAATATGAATTTTAATACGTTAGGCGAAAGTTCCAAATCTTATACTTCGTCTTTATTTCACTGTAAAGGGGAAAATGTATACTTGTTAAAGAAGATGAGTAAGTTCTGTTGAGAAAACACATGTCTATTTCAAAGATGCTACGCTTGTGTCATTGTTGACCACATACATCGTCTGCGAAGGTGTGAAATAAATCTTACTTCAACATCTACAGTATGCCTTGAAAAAAGATAAGAAAAGTTAATTGTATTTCTAGCATTTCATCGATAATGCTAATTTCTGACTTTAATGTTGCCAATATATATCTGATTCTTCTAACAGCCCACTAAAAGACTGCAAATTTATTCAGTCTACACACAATTAAATGGTTTTCAAAACAATAAATAAGTCATGACAGAAATTAATAATCAAGCTGTTACTATACACAAGACATTTTTCTAAGATCCTACTTATAGCATCGTATTCAAAATGATACATTTTCAGTCACACATTGGACCACCTGTCAGGAACTTTCGAACCACATATACAG
The DNA here is from genome assembly GCF_023898315.1 of Schistocerca nitens. NCBI lineage: Eukaryota > Metazoa > Arthropoda > Insecta > Orthoptera > Acrididae > Schistocerca > Schistocerca nitens. The sequence goes on from NC_064616.1 coordinate 916,648,071, forward strand.
AACACAATACATGCACAACTGACATACAAAATGCATCACAATAAAGCGCATAAACAAGAAATAAATTCACAGAGAAAAAACAAGATCCTCGTACACAACTTTGTTCAGTCACAAGTACCATAATCTACTTTCAGGGCAAGACATATTGACATTATAACAAACTAGAAACTACTTTTCCAACAAACAGTTTGAAAGTGAACAGATAATCTTCTTTCTTTATTTTTTTGTACAAAATTTAACTGCAAAAGTAGTGACTAGGTCCCCCCATCTAATAAGGTACTCTGCATAATCAATTATGACGCAAATTTAAGTCATTTTATAAAAAGTCTCTGCAGACCTACATAGATTTTAACCTGTGTAGCTGAATCCTCATTTCGCTTTATTGTGAAACACGGATGAAATTTGTTTCTCCACACAACTAAAAACTTTAAATCCTTAATAATATGAAACTGAGATTATATTCTCGATTACGTTATTCAACTAAGTGTTTGCATCCGCTTCGAAATTGGATATCGTGCATTTGAGGTCTATACTATAAATCAAAATTTAATTCGACGACTTATTTTTCCTGTTAAAACGCGTAGGTAATGGAAGGACTGTACTGTGAAGTAGCATCATTGCTAATGTGTGTACATCCAAATACCGAACTAAATTAATAAACAAAATTTAAATAAAATAAGAAGTATTTTCAATTTCTGTCATCTGATAACTAACGGGCTACAGAAGCGTGTTAGCTCTTCGCTAGTTAGTTTGTTCAACCACATATCATTTACGCTATGGTATTTGATTCGCAATCTGAATAAAAAGAAATATGCAACTAAAAGTTAATTAATTCATATACACAGACGTATTGCATGCAGGTGTAGACAATGAAGGATTAATACGTGCTGTGAAATGATTTTTTCTACATTAATAAACAATTTAACCCATAATTTCAACAACCAAAAATATGCTGGTACACCACGTTGAGCACAAGGAAATGGAAGGGGTTTAAAATGTTAACCACCACAGATCATCGGACTCCTTACAGCACAGTTGATCACAAATACCATAACTAGAATTTGTACAGAAATACACCGTAGACTGCTTTAAACGCTAAAGAATGGCAGGATGTTAATGTACAGCGTCGTCAGCTGTGACAGTCCTAGCAATCAGGGGCGGTGAGTGTTACAAGGCAGGATCCATTACTACGAGGGCTGTTCAGAAAGTATCTGCCCTTATTTTTTACTGTTGTGTCGGGACGCGCGAACACTCTGTTTGTAGGCGTAAGTAGTGCGGAAGCCTGTTTTTTTTTTTTTTTCCACGGCTGCGTAAACAACCAATTGCTAGCTAGCCATAGACAAGTGAACATCTGTAAGTTGTAGTCGTCGGATTTTGTGTTGTGGGCAAAATGACAGAAAAAGTGGAACAACGTTATTCCATCAGATTTTGTTTTAAGCTTGGCGAATCTCAAGATGAAACAATCCGCAAGATTCTAGAAGTGTTTGGGGATGAGGCAGTGGGTACCACATGCGTAAAGGAGGAGTACAATCGCTTCATAGATGGCTGCTCATCAGTGAAGAGTGAAGCACATTCACGTAGGGCTTCAACATCCGCAAATGAGGTTGTTATGGATCACGTAAGGACCCTGGTGATGCAGCAAATGGTTCAAATGGCTCTGAGCACTATGGGACTCAACATCTTAGGTCATAAGTCCCCTAGAACTACTTAAACGTAACTAACCTAAGGACATCACACACACCCATGCCCGAGGCAGGATTCGAACCTGCGACCGTAGCAGTCCCGCGGTTCCGGACTGCAGCGCCAGAACCGCACGGCCACCGCGGCCGGCGGTGATGCAGCATAGACGAATCACGATGAGAGAACTAGTTGACGTGGTTATAATTAATATTAGATCAATTCACTCCGTTTCAGCTTAGCATCTGTACCTCAGGTCAGGAGGATCTCAGCAAAATTTGTGCCGAAGTTAATAACTACTGAGCAGAAGGAAAATCCGAGATCGCACAGGAGGACACGCTGGATAATATGAACAGGAATATCAACTTTATAAACACAGTGATCACTGGTGATGAGTCCTCAGTTTATGAGTATGACTCAGAAACAAAGTTCCAGTCATTGCAATGGAAGTATCCATTATCCCTAAGTTGACAAGCGAAGCAGGTCCCCAGAAATGTGAAAGTCATGGTAACCATCTTTTTTGACTCCAATGGCACGGTCCATCGCAAGTACACACAAGAAGGTACTGATATCAATAAGGAGTACTACCAAGAGATTTTGCGTCGCCTTCGTGAAGCAGTGAGATGCCAATGGCCGGATTTGAGGGCAGCGGTCAGTTGGCACCTTCACCGTTATAACGCACCCGCCCTACGTACACAATTAATTCAGAATTTTTTGGCCAAACACAAGATGGCTGTATTTTGTCAGCGTCCCTATTCCCCTGACCTAGCGTTTCCGTAAATTGAAAGGACTCTGAAAGGCACCAGATTTCAGAGCAAGGAAAACATTATGCAGAATTCGACGGAGCAGCTGCGTAGCATACCAAAAGAGGCTTTCCAGCGATGATTCCAGCAATGGCAGCAGCGTTGGGAGAGGTGTGTAGAAATTGAAGGGGACTGCTTTGAAGGTGACTAGTGTCAAACAGTTGTATCAAAATAAAGATTTATTTTACAAATAAAAGCTAGGTACCTTCTGAACAGCATTCGTAGCATTAGTATGGGACGGAGAAATAGAGGGCATTTGACGATGTTGTTAACAGCCAGTACCACACGCACTTAAGGTGTAGCTTACAGTCCTTTCTACCCGCCAGCTCAAAGACTTTACCTTCTCGAGTGGAACCAACGCGTTTTTTGTCATTGTCGCGGTGGCCTGCAGTGCGAAGAGTAGTTTGATGCCGCACTTTCATGTAGGTCTCTTCATCTCTGCATAATTATTATAACCTATATCCACTTAGCTTAGCACTGCTCAGTACAATCAAGCATTAGTCTCCATCAGGAATTTTTAACCCCCACACTTCTCTCCGTTACCAAATTAATTACATGATACCTCAGGATGTGTTATACCAACTTATTCATTCGTTCAGTCAAGTTGTGCCACGAAACTCATTTCTCTCCAATTTTATTTAATATCTTTACATTAATTACTCGATGTACACATAATATCTTCTGCTTTATTATGTAGCATGGCTTTCCAAAAGCTTCTATTCTCTTCTGTCCACCGTCCGCGTCTTACATTCATAACCGAGCGAGGTGGCGCAGTGGTTAGACACTGGACTCGCATTCGGGAGGACGACGGTTCAATCCCGCGTCCGGCCATCCTGATTTAGGTTTTCCGTGATTTCCCTAAATCACTCCAGGCAAATGCCGGGATGGTTCCTTTCAAAGGGCACGGCCGACTTCCTTTCCCATCCTTCCCTAATCCGATGAGACCGATCACCTCGCTGTCTGGTCTCCTTCCCAAAACCAACCAACCAATCTTACATTCATACAAGGGCACACTGCAGGCAAATTCTTTCAGAAAGACATCGTAACACTTTATATATATATATATATTGTCAGGCCGCATTTTATATTCTCTTTATTTGTGTCGGCGTCAGTTATTTTCCGACAAAATAACAAAATTCGTCTGCTACTTTTAGTGTCTAATTTCCTAATCTAATTCCCTCAGCATCATCTGCTTTAATTTGTACACATTCCATTTCTTTCTTAAATGAGTTTTAAATTTCGTTTACAATTTTCACAAAGTCTACGGACCCATTTATCATCAAACTTACACATTACATTACACTTGTCCATCTTTTGTTGGTGTTAACCCAATATCCTGTTTTCAAGATACTCTGTTCAACAGATCTCCAAGTCCTTTGCCGTCCCTATCAGAATTACAGGGTCATCTCCAAAGCTTGCAGTTTTTATTACTTTTCGCTGACTTTAATTCCGTTTCAAAATTTCATCTTCATTTCCTCTGCTGCCTGTTCTACGAAAAAATTTAATAATCTGGGGATAGGCTGCAACCCTATCGCACTCCCAATTAACTACCTTTCGTATCTTTCAACAGCTATGACCGGATTCTGGTTTCTGTACACGTTGTATACAACTTTTTCCCCCTGAATTTTATCCCTGATAGATTCATAACTCCAAGGTGTGTTTTCTAGCCATCATTGTCAAAATATTTCTAAATCATAAAACGCTATAGATCTGGTTTTTTTCTTGTATCTATCTTGCAAGATAATTCGGAGGATCAGAACTGTCTCGCATGTTCCTATATTTCTTCACAACAATTTCGTCTTCCCCCAGCTCGGTTTCTGCCAATGAAACTAGCACTAAAATTTACAAAATTAGAATTTGTCGTAAATTTCCCCACAGCTGCACAGAATTAACCTCAGGAATGCGCGATGCTATGCCGATCAGAGATATAAAGCGTCTCAGAAGTATAAAAGGTGAAGAAAAATTCATGCTGCAATCGAGAACATTAAATACGCAGTTCCCACAGAATGTCAGTTTAGTCTTCAGTCAGGTCAATCTCAACGTTTTTAGAACACTAACCCAGCTATACTACATGATGAAGTGTCTTATTTGAATTTGCGTGTATGTTAAAATATAGTTTTAAAGTCTCGAGAGGTGTCAAAATAATAAGTCAAAAATACATTATTTAACTACCCGTGTACTATCGTTTCTTGTATATTTTAAATGGCCAGCTGAATAGTGCCTGATTTTACATTTAGAGCTTAATTCGTGTTATGTAATTAAATGGAAATGTAAGAGACATTGTAACGCAGTAACGTAAATGTTCAAGTAGAAAGATTATAAGGTCTTATCGGGCCAAATATCAGTAACAGTTAGAAAGAAAAAACGTCATAAGTCAATAGGGCTTGGTCGAGCTGTGATCTTTGACACATTGGAAAGTGCCTCTACTGTGCTTTCACGGTAATGACCATTCTGAAATTGTATGAGAAGTTCTTTTCACCACATTTTCATTACGTCGTTCTGAAGATGCAAAAATTTCTGTAGTTACGGAGCAGCTAGAGCGTTTATAATGCAGTAGACATGAACATAATAATGATGAGGGTATAAATGTACAACGCCAGTTGAATATGTATGGAAACTTCAACTGCATTATGGGATAAATAAATTTATTTAAAAAGTGGGATGAGGGTATAAATGTACAACGCCAGTTGAATATGTATGGAAACTTCAACTGCATTATGGGATAAATAAATTTATTTAAAAAGTGGGTAGTTGCTATACTTCTTCCACAGCCGTCATAGTGTCTAATCCTTGACCTGTTCAAATGGTTCAGATGGCTCTGAGCACTATGGGACTTAACTTCTCAGGTCATCAGTCCCCTAGAACTTAGAACTAATTAAACCTAACTAACCTAAGGACATCACACACATCCATGCCCGAGGCAGGATTCGAACCTGCGACTGTAACGGTCGCGCGGTTCCAGACTGTAGCGCCTAGAACCGTTCGGCCACCCCGGCCGGCCCTTGACCTGTTAATAGCAGCATGACAATAAAATAAGGAAACAAAAAAAATAGTATGATTGTCATTGTCTCGAGAGCTACAAATACTCGTACTTTCTATAGCGGTTTTCAACTGTCCATATCCACTGACATAACTACCACATGCTGCCCGTGTCCAATTTGAAATACAGTCGGTTACAGTTTGGTGAAGCTACGGTTCACTTCACCTTATCTTTTATGTTGGAAACTCCTACGTGAACTAAGCTGTAGTGTCAATACGAAAAACATTCTTTGGTTTGAGAGTTATATTTCACGAAAAGAAAATAATGCGCATAGAGAGTTAACAAAGCATAATGCCAAGAAAACTGTATCGAAATGTAGTTTAGCTCTAAAGACAAATGTTAATACAAGCTGGCGATAAATGGGAAACCAATAATAATGTTACAATTGTATCCTTACAGCCCACTGAGTTGATTTTAAAAAATTATATTTAGGTTTATCTTCCTCGAATGCGTGTTGTTTCGTAATTTATAACGTTTTATAATCAAGTTATGGAGAAAGTACAGTAACACAGTAAAACATAGGAAGAAAGTTCACAGTTTTGTCACTATTTTGAAGTTTGCTCTTATTTTGTAACATGTTTTCGTCAACAAACATAAATAAAACAAAGTTATTCAATTTTTTCAAACACCACGTATATGGTATTTCCTGCGAAAGTGGCACACACACCGCTGCCTTTCTTGAAGTTTGGCATTCGTTGAGTTCACAAAAATCCTTAACGGCATATGTCTTCTGCTGTTACTTAGTCGCTAACTCCATCACTACTATCTTCTTAACATATATTGTCCATCTCTCCTGCTACATAAGAGTCCGTTTGTTTCATAAAAGAAATGCGTATGGCAATGAAAAATACAGCTTAAATTGAATTGCAGAAATGGACTCTACCCACTAAAATAACTGCAACAAAAATGCTTAAAATATCGAATAATATAAATCTTAAGAAGTCGTTCCGTAAAATATTTACTGCGCCCTATTCCTTAAATTAATAGAATGGTATAACTGGCAAGAGGCACTTTGATAGCAGGTTAGTGGAGTTTGAGCAGTAAACAGCAAAGCTTTTGCGGCTGGAATCCCGGGTCAGCTGGCTCTCGCGCCGGTTCGCGGAGTTCCTCCCCCGCGTTTCTGCTTCAGTGTGCAAGTTCATATACTTGCCGGAGTTTACGGGGAGGAGCCTGCCCAAAGACCAGATCATTCGAAACAGAAGCAAAGTTCGCCAAGTAGCAGCCCTCAGCATGTTCGCTGATGAACGTTTACCGTGCATTCATATGCATTCCATTTGATTTTGAGCAGAGCCCCGGCGGAGATCTTGTCGGCCTCACAAGACTCGGGCCATGTACCTCCTTGAGGTCAGAACATCTACACCAGTTTATATTGACACAGCGTATTTTTGTGGGACAGCGGGGCAGGGGTCTTCCATATTCATGCTGACAAACTTCGTAGGCTCGGTCAAGTTTCGGCTAGAGGGAGAAGGAATTCTGCTGCTAAGGTAAGGACAGAGTTGAGTGAGGGAAGCGAAAACACAAACAATCTTTCCGTGGCGTAAAGCGAAAACATTTTTCCGGTTAATAGGGCTGACGGCTGAGCTTGAGCTATTAATCTGAGGGATGTGTGTGGTGAGATACCTCCACCGACTTGGGGTAACTGCGCTTCGCCTTATTCGCCAAACAAACAACACAGCGTATAAAGTTATCAGCGTTTACACAAAATTCCGCATCTCGTGACTGGGAAGACGCCCGTAATAAATATAATGCCTTTCTCTTACCGTCAGCGCCTGACAAACAAAAAGTGATGATAAATTCTATTGTTGTAAAAGCTTTCATACGGCTTCTCGTACCCTGACTAATGACAGCGTTTATAGTCTGGTGTGCGTTAGTAATTGTTCGGATGTCTTCCAACATCACGAGTACGAGAGGCCATATTAGTTACTGTGAGTGAAGCATTACGGTGCAATAAATAATAGGCGAGACGTGGGTTTGTCGTAGCTGAAAGTCTGTGGAGTACTTGTACGATTAGCATGTAATAATATATATGTATATAGGTCTTCCTCGACGCCTCATATTGCATTCTCTTTGCAATAACCAATCTTTTGTTCGAAGAAACTTATCAAGGTCTTACAGTATACAACAAAAAATCAAATAAGGATGTGAGATAGTGAAGTAATATCTAATAAATTATAGATTCATTATAGAGTTCCTCACTACATAATATCGATAAGTAGCGTACTATTTACTACAGAACAGACAGTCAAGAGTGTTTCACTGTTTTATGAGCCATTCATGAATGGAAGTTTTGACGTGTGTGTGTGTGTGTGTGTGTGTGTGTGTGTTTGAGAGAGAGAGAGAGAGAGAGAGAGAGAGAGAGAGAGAGAGAGAAAGAGAGAAAGACAGACAGACACATCGTTTATCCATCATGACAGCATAGTAAAATCTGCTTGCTCGTTCAATAGCAGTTCTTCGCTCTTCCGATACTTTTTTTCTTTTTCATTTTTTTTTATTTCTAATATTTGAAACCCTGAAAGTATCTATCCTCTCTATCTTGAGTGTAGTATAGTCTTCTGAACACTGCTGTGCAGAAATGGAGTCTGTTTTCTACAAGAGAATCTATGATGTTCCTTCAGTCTGGAGCGTACACATCTCCGTGGTTTTCCGATGTCTTACGGGCCACACCCTTGTCTACATGACTGTTATTCACAGGAAGACTGTTCATTTTCGTAATTAGATTCTAGCCTGCTCTCTCTGTACATTAGTACACCACAGATACAATAGTAAATGATCTGGTTTCTTGTGCAACATTATCTTCATTATACGAGCCCATTGTGCCAAAAATGTCATTTTAAGATGTTTTATATATACGAACCCACACACGCCAACGAGCCGAATAATCTCTTGACACGCCAAATGACGCACATTTTTATGAAATCATTGTTTGCATATTCTCCGTTCCCCCGATTTTTCCCTGGACTTTAACGCTCGATAAACGGGAAATGCCTTCCTTTCAGAGTACTCTGACCTAAACCTGACAAACAACTCAATCGTTTGTATAGCAGGTTTCCATGTTTAATCCATACACAAGGCGATTAAATAAATCTATCAGAGCTTGTAACTTATTTTTGTACATAAGCAGTTATGCAGTTTGAGGAAATTGCTCTGACTTATATGACGGCTTTCAACTGCCCGTTTCCAGTTTCAGACAGAAGTCCACTTTCCGCTATCCCGTGGTTGCCCTAAACCGATAAGGTAAATGTCGGAATGGTTCCTACAAATAAGTCCGACTTCTTTCCCTGTTATTTTCCTAGAAGAGCTTATTCTTCTTCTCTAAAGACCTCGTCACTGACGGGTAATTAAATGTAGAAACTGCAGCTAAAACGCAGTTACGTATTTCACGACAAGGAACCTTCCTTAAACATGATGCAATGTTAATACGTGAGTACCTGTTACATACAATGATTCACCTTATCGACTTTACCACTTAAAACATCTTATACTTTTTATGACTTGAAGAGTGTCACTTGACCGAAATTAATTGTCTGGAAATAAATATTCGTTACGACAGTTTTTGGTGGTTCCTCGATGACGTTCATTAAATGGTAATCTCAATTTCATTAAGTTATAGTTTGTTTGCGAAATATATATGTAAAGAAAAGGCGGATGAAGGAACAATGGTCGTCGATTTGCTAAATGATTATCTTCGGCCAAAGAGAAAGAGTTTTGGACTCGCCGGTTTCGCACTTCCTTGCCGAGCTCCGGAGGGACTTGGAAGGAAGATTAGTGTTCAATGTCCCATCGACAGCGAGCACAAGGTCGGTTCGGAGAAAGCTGAGGAAGGAAATCGGCCATGCCCTTTCAAGGAAATGAGCACTGATTTGTCCTTAAGCGATTTAGAGAAATCACGGAAAACCTAAATCTGGATGGCCGGACTGGGATCTGAACCATCGCCCTCCCGAATACGAGTCCAGCGTATTGTTACCACGCCACCTAGCTCGGTGTCCCAAGGGTAAAAAAGTTTTCTCGATGCAGACTAAGAGTACAGTAATTTTGCTGTACAGTTTCTTTTAGAATTTTACTATTATTTCATAAGCAATGAGTTGCCCCGCCGGCCGCGGTGGTCTAGCGGTTCTGGCGCTGCAGTCCGGAACCGTGGGACTGCTACGGTCGCAGGTTCGAATCCTGCCTCGGGCATGGGTGTGTGTGATGTCAAAATGGTTCAAATGGCTCTGAGCACTATGGGACTCAACTGCTGAGGTCATTAGTCCCCTAGAACTTAGAACTAGTTAAACCTAACTAACCTAAGGACATCACAAACATCCATGCCCGAGGCAGGATTCGAACCTGCGACCGTAGCGGTCTTGCGGTTCCAGACTGCAGCGCCTTTAACCGCACGGCCACTTCGGCCGGCGTGTGTGATGTCCTTAGGTTAGTTAGGTTTAAGTAGTTCTAAGTTCTAGGGGACTTATGACCTAAGATGTTGAGTCCCATAGTGCTCAGAGCCATTTGAACCATTTTTTTGAGTTGCCCCAAGTGGCATTTGAATGTTAGGAAACTGTGTGGTATAACGCGTAGTTTAAGTAATATTTATCTTTGGCGGTTTGTAGTACTGACATACCTCGTAGTTTTGCGTGTCATTTGGTAGTGGCTCAGGCATGATATTAAATAAATATTCACTGTTTAAATTACGGGTCAGCATATTCTTATCCTGGGCGAAGCCCAGTTGTGACCTGTGTTCTAATGTTAATTCAATTTCTTCTACTGCCATTAGCAGCAAATCAGTTGTATCCCTCAACAAAAACCACATCGTTCCTAACGTTCACGACGTGCGTTCTGTATCATACAAATACGAGATCAAAATTTGTGAGCAATGGTTCAGTTACTTATCGTATCAGAGGCCTCCGCTGCATTGGTAACAAGTTCAAATTGTAAGGAGAAGGTCTCCGTAACTGACAGAGATACATGTCTAACCCATGACACGGCAATAGAGTTGTAAAATTACCGTAGACTATCTAAGTAAGCTTAGACTACTGCAGTTTTCCTCTTAGACTTGATCAGTTAAGGTCCTTCCTGCATTACTTATAAGTTGGGTGTGTTGCATACTTATCGGGCGTTGCGTAATTTCGATCGCTTTGTTTACGTATGCAATCAGTGTCTTAACAGATTCCACTACAAACTGGAAGTATCTAGATACTGAGTGAGGATATATAAAGGGTCGCATAACCTATGGAACATTACCATGAGACGAGCGTTCTTCAGCATGAGTCTTCGTTTGGAAGTGTGGGAATAGTACTGTAACAACTGCAACGGCTTCTGATACCAAATGTAACAATTGTGTTACTAAATGTGACACTTCTGCTACTAAATGTAACTGGGTTTTCTCTTTGGATGCTGTCAATTGTCAGGATGAGCATTCTAAAGCATTCTGTCAGGGTGAAAATATTAAATAAATTAACTTTTCTCTCTTAACAACATGTGGGCAGGTTGGGTTCTTCCTTGGCTCGGGTATGAGGTCGAATGAAACATCATTTTACATAAGATAACTTTTATTGAAGATTTGTACAACTGTATCTTACGGGATGTTCTGGTTCGGAGAGCGGCAGCTGTGTCGTTTGTGAAGTCTTCTGCTGCGGCAGCGGCGACGGCGGCGGCGGCAGCGGCGGCGGCGGCGGCGGCGGCGGCGTCTGATTACGCGTAGCGGTGTGTATCTCGTGTCGCTGTCTCGCTCAGTTGACTGGAGAAGCGCAGCGCGAGGTGGCCCGTTTAATTATTGCGAGCGAAATCGTGCATCGGATGATACCTTGGGTGTCGCGTCCCAGTGTTTCTCTTCTCTAAGCGGCCGCGTGTGTTCTGCGTCGGCCAGCGGAGCGGCGCGGCGGGGGAAGGCCAGTGTGGCGGACTCGAACCACGGACTCCTGCTTGCCAGTCTTCGGCTGTCAGGTCTTCATCCCAGCTCACAGGTGACTACTGACGTGAGGCCGTCTCCTTCCCGTCCTCACGAGTCACCCGGGTACGTAAAAATCAGACTTCAAATACCTTTTAACTTCTGTCTTCTGGCGCTGCGGCTACTGCTTGCTATTCCTCTTCTTACATGACGGTCTTCAGCACCGAAACTGACTGAAAACTACTGCTACGCTTCTTCGTCTTCTTCGTCTCTCGTCTCCGTCTCCGTCTTCGACTCCGTCTTCATCTGTCTTCATCTGACTTCCTCTGACTTCATCTGTCTGGCCCACTGCGTCTCGCGTATTTATTCACTTCAGTTTACTGGAGGTGAACGACTTCACGGTCATTGCCTCGTCTGTCACGTTGAAAAGCTTCTCGAAGAATCTTCTTAACGTCGGTCGTTGGCTCTTGGAATGTAGGTGAGGGCTTTTGATCCCATGTGACGACTGAGAAACACGTGAGCCGGTCATTGCCTCTTCTGTCACGTTGAAAAGCTTCTCGAAGAATCTTCTTAACGTCGGTCATTGGCTCTTGGGATGTAGGCGAGGGCCTTTGCTCACATACGACAACTGAGAAACACGTGAGCCGTTCGGGCGATGCCCTGACGGCTGAATCGACAGCGCCCGCTTATGTGGAATTTGCTGACTTCAGGGTCATTGTCTCTTCTGTTCTGCTGTTCGGCCCGCTGTTTGCGAGTATGTAACTCTCTAAACTAAACCAAGTTTTTCATTTATATTCTAATTTCTAGTTCACTTTGATTTCACTAATTTATTTACTTAAGTACCACTCAACATTCCTCCACCCTTCGGAGAAATTCGCCCTCGAATTTACCACTCAACATTCCTCCACTCTTCACACGGCAAAAGCACTAACATAAGCAATGAAAACTCTCGACTTAGAAGATTACACACGCTTCCTATTAAGTATGTTGAAAATACTTTATCACTTTACTAAAGCACTGTACGCTCATAAATCACATAGTTCTTACATAAATGGTTGTAATAAGTGTAACAAATCTTTATGACAATGAATGAACAAAAATAGATTATTCACTTAGAAAGTAACATAGCAACACCTGTTTAATGTACCCTATACTAATGCAAGAATATCTATTCTACAGTATTGTTTATTTTAACATAAGACTGTTTAGTAAAGAGTGAAGTACAATAAACAAAATTAATACACTAGTGCTGAAAAGTAACTACTGAAGTACACCAGTTAAGAGTGTGGTATCCAGGTAACAGGGATTTGATGAAGTGGTATATTATTATTTGGCTTCTTTTTTCGTCTTAGATAAAAGAAAACTGTACAAAGTAGAAACACCAACACAAAGGTTCCAGATATACCCGTTCCTAGCATTATAATTTTAGTTTTGTGTTCACCTTTTAATTTTAAACATGTTGCATCATAACATTGGCATCAATTTTGCCTTGCTGTGAGTTTATGAACATATCTAGTGACTTCAGAAGGGAACTGTCAAGGGAGTCATTGAGGTAGGACAGGTTTTGTGTAGGAAATGCTTGCATGGCGTTTTCTGAAAAAAGCAAACAACATGGTTATGAACCTACTAACCTAGTAAAAACAAAAACAAAGAAAAGAAGGAATACATTGTTAATTACAAGATCTACATGTCTCTACGTTCAACTTTTCTTTCTTAAAAAATAAACCCTTATCATTTATTAATTATTTACATATGTATACTACAGTCTACTAAGATTCAACTAGGACATTCGTACTCTTGGTCGAAGATTGTATGGTGCCATGTCTGTATGTTGTGCTGGCGTGGCCACTCTTTTTCCTTTTCGGGTACTTCCTCCACCCTTCGGAAAAGCAGACACTATTGTTGAAGGAATCACATCTGGAGCGCCCTTAAAAGGTTTTAAACGACTTGCATGTACAATAGTAGTTCGGGTGGGCAGTTGCAATTTAACGTTGACTGGTGACGTGATCTCAATAATTTGGTAAGGACCTCTGTAGTTTGTTACAAATTTCTTCGTTTTTCCTTTAGCAATGTAAGGAGTCGAAAGCATAACCCACTGACCGATTTTGTAATTTGGATATTTACCTTGGGCATTACCTAATCTTTCCTGCCGTTCCAAAGCCTTTGTATTAGATTTTTGAACCTTTTTCCATACATCCTTCATCATTCGACTGAAATCTCTTACTGTTTCTCCGACTTTTCCGTTTTTCTGCCTGATTACATCAAAAGGGGACGGCATTTTTCTCCCATAGACCACTTCATAAGGTGACATGCCAGTTGCTTCATGTGTTTTGGCGTTGTATACCGACACGATTATTGGTAAATACGTATCCCAATTAGAATGTTGTTCGTTAATATAATAACTAAGCATCTTGCCAATTGTCCGATGAACTCTTTCTGTGCGCCCGTTGCACTGAGGGTGTAACGGAGTTGTGCGTAATTTACGTATTTTTAGTAAGTGGCATAGCTGTTTCATTAATTCCGACATAAAATTAGATCCCTGATCTGTGATAATAACTTCAGGTACGCCAAATTTAAGTATCCAGTTGTTAACTAAAGCTTGGGCAACTGTATTTGCTTGCTGATCTGGGAGACTCACCATAGCTAGATAGCGTGAAAAGTGATCTATAATTGTAAGAACATACTTATTACCAGCCGGTGTTCTATGATATGGCCCGTAGAGATCTAGTCCACAGATTTGAAATGGACTTGAAGCCTCGGGGAGCCTCTGTAAGGGTATTTTTGAACGAGAAAGTTCAGCTCGTTGTGCGCACGCAATGCAATTACGAACGTACTGCGCAACATCCTGCTTTCTGGTTTGCCACCAAAATCGCTCTGCTACACGTCTTTCGGTTGTCCGCTGTCCACCGTGTCCTGCAAGGATATGATCGTGGGCCTCTGCCATTATTTCTTGTCTAAGGTGTTGGGGAACAACAATTCGCGGTCCAAGTTTTGTTTTACGGCATAATACACCATCTTCAAAGCAAAATTGTTTTTGAGTTGCGTATTTTTTGCATTCTGTATCCGCATCTTGTGCCTTTCTCCAGTCCTCAGTATCTCGGCCTGTTGCTTCCAAAAGTGCTATTTTCCGACTTAGACAATCTGCATTTGTGTGTTTTTTGCCTGGTTTATGGATAACTTCGAAATCCATTTCGGAAAGACATAGGGCCCAGCGCGTGAGACGACTAGATGGATCCTTTAATCCAAGCAACCATTTTAAAGCTGCGTGGTCTGTAATGACCTTGAATTTCCTACCATACAAATAGCATTTAAAGTATTTGATACCATAAATAACACTTAACAATTCTTTCTCCGTTGTGGAATAATTTCTTTCTGCCGTTGTTAGTTGTCTCGAAGCGTAGGCTATGGGGTGTTCCGCGCCATTAATATTCTGACTCAAAACAACTCCTACTGAATGACCACTTGCGTCACAGGATAAAATAAATTCTTTATTATAATCTGGGTAGGCTAATACTGGGCTGTGTGTTAACTTATCTTTAAGGGTTTGAAATGCTGATTCACAATCTTCAGACCAATGAAATTTTGCACCCTTTTTTAATAATTGGGTTAAGGGTCGGGCAATTTCAGCAAAATTTTGAACATATTTCCGGTAGTACGATGCGAGACCAATGAAACTTTGTACTTCCTTAACGCGTTGTGGTGTTGGGAAGTCCTTAACTGCCGAAATTAATCGAGGATCTGTTTTAATTCCTTTTTCACTAATGACATGCCCTAGGTATGTAACCTCTGTCAATGCAAAAGTACATTTTTCCATATTTAATGTTAATTTAGCTTTTCTAAGTCTCTGAAAAACATTACGCAGACGCACAGCATGTTCATTAATGTCTTTGGAGAATACAATAATATCGTCTAGGTATACACAACATTGCTGAGTTTTGAGTCCTCGCAATACTCCATCGAGTAGTCTTTGAAAAGTTGCTGGTGCATTTTTCAAACCGAAAGGCATTCTTTTAAATTGCCAATGGCCTCCAGGGGTAGAAAATGCTGTTTTATGCCTATCTTCAGGAGCAACTTCCAATTGATGATATCCGCTACGTAGATCGATTGTTGAAAAGTATTTACTGTTACCCAAACTGTCAATGATATCTGTAATGTTTGGAAGAGGATAAACATCTGAGATAGTTTGTTTGTTAAGGTGTCTGTAGTCACAACAAAATCTATATCGTTTCGTACCGTCGGGAGACTTCTTTGGAATAATTACAATATTTGAATTATAAGGCGAATCAGAATATTCTATAATTCCATCTTTTAGATGCTGTTCTATAAATTCATCCAGTACTGGCTGTAAGTGATGCGGAACTCTATAAGGCTTCCTATAAACTGGGGGGCTATTTCCTGTTGGGATCCTATGCTGTGTGATATCTGTTGCTGGCAGTGGACCTTCTGCATTAAATAAATCTTGAAACTCAACTAAAACTGCTTCTATCGTGTCTCTATCCTTTCCTTGCAAATGCTCAATCTTCTGGCGTAATGCGGTTTTATAGGCGTCTGGTTTCTGACCATCATTAATATCTGACCAAATGAAATCTTCTTCTTCAAAAGTACTGACTGTAGCTACTAATATTCCCTTATGCAACTCTTTGTCCTCCACTCCGAAATTGTCAATATGTACCGGTACTTTTCTTTCTCCCTCAACGTCTTGAACCCGTACAACACTTCTACGTACAAAACAATGTGATACATCTAATTCCTCATTTTCCTCTAAAGGCTCTATTAGACACACTGTATCTGTAGGTACTTCGGGGTCAACGGTCATCCAGAAAAGTTTTCCTGAGCCAGATGGTATCTGATCCCGCGAATCAACCTTCAAGGACGTTGCACGCAGTATAGTTGATTTCGCCTTCCGGTTAGGGAAATCTTGCGGCAGCGGGCCCTTTGCAGCGGTGTCACCTAGCTGAAACACTATTCCGCTAAGTTCTACAGTTTGCTGTCTGAGGTCGATTTTAGCGTGATGTTTATTCAGGAAATCCAGTCCTAGGATCGCGTCGTACCCGTCAGTTACTTTTGTTACCACTTCTACATCTTCCTTAAATTGTACACCGTGAATATAGAAAATCAATGATGTACATCCTAATGACTTCACTGTACCTCCTCCTACTCCACTCAATCTATACCTTGGAGGGTCATATTTCTTTTCTCCAATACATTCATTACTTACTATTGATACATTTGCGCCTGTATCCACTAGTATCCTTGCCTCTTTATCCTGTATGGTAGCAGATAACCAGCATTCCGCCTTCACATTAGCCTTAATGGCATGAAATTTTATTGGGAACGCCTGGCGGCGGTTCCGACATTCCCGTTGGAGTTTAACTGATTTCTATTTCCAAAAACTTTCTTAGACCTGCATTCCTTGAATGTGTGACCTATTCTTTGACAATTAGTGCATTGAGGTTGTCTGCAGTTTTTTGCTATATGTCCCTGTCGATCGCACCTAAAACATCGTACTCCTGCTGAAAATACATTTCGCTTCTCCTTGTATCTGGTGGCAATGTCAATTTCTTCAAAAGCTGTCGCCACAGATACAGCTTCTGCTAAATTTTTAGGAAACTCTGCCCTGACACGACGGGACGTTTCAGGAGGTAACCCACGTAAAAATGTATCCAGAGCTCTATTTTCTGCCTCTTGTAAAATAACTTTATTTGCTTCATCACTAGTTGTCAACTGATAGGTGTTAATATTAACTTTTCTAATCCTATCTACAAAACTTTCTAACGACTCGTTTTGCCTCTGAGTGATAGTGTTTAATTGTTCCCTATAAAATCTACAGCTGTTCTGTTTTTGAAAACGTGTAAGCAATCCTTTCTTCAATTCCTCAAATGTTGGAGCATTCCGTAATTCTTCATGGTATAATACGTGTGCTTTAGCCTCTCCTGTCAATCTTAACTTTGTCATTTGTAAGAGCTGTTCATCTGACCATGATCCTAACTTTGCAGCTGCTACTAAATCATCAAAAAAGGCTGTTATGTCCTCGCCAGGTTTACCTGAAAAAGGAGTTACTAAGGCTGCTGCCGAGGAATCTAAGGTGGGAGGGATTGAACTGGTTTGCCTAACCTCACACAACTGCTTAAATAATGCATTATTATCACTTTTAAGCTGTGCTATCTGATTAACTAAGCTCTGAATAGCTTCCTCAGTAGAAACCGCTTGTGGTGCTGACTCTGACTTTGTACGATTTCGTGTCATCATTTTACAAACTAGTAGTTACACAATATTACCACACTGAATTCAAAAGATGTTTAAATATTTTCGACAAACTCTTAAAATTATGAGAGAGAATACACTTCTAAATAAAGAAAATATTACGACTGCTATGCAAACCTCTATCCTTTCACACATTAAACAATACTAACTGTGGACCTTTAGTGACTGTCATTCACACCTCATATTGAGCCAAGGGTTTTTTCTCTGACACCAAATGTAACAACTGCAACGGCTTCTGATACCAAATGTAACAATTGTGTTACTAAATGTGACACTTCTGCTACTAAATGTAACTTTCTCTTTGGATGCTGTCAATTGTCAGGATGAGCATTCTAAAGCATTCTGTCAGGGTGAAAATATTAAATAAATTAACTTTTCTCTCTTAACAACATGTGGGCAGGTTGGGTTCTTCCTTGGCTCGGGTATGAGGTCGAATGAAACATCATTTTACATAAGATAACTTTTATTGAAGATTTGTACAACTGTATCTTACGGGATGTTCTGGTTCGGAGAGCGGCAGCTGTGTCGTTTGTGAAGTCTTCTGCTGCGGCAGCGGCGACGGCGGCGGCGGCAGCGGCGGCGGCGGCGGCGGCGGCGGCGTCTGATTACGCGTAGCGGTGTGTATCTCGTGTCGCTGTCTCGCTCAGTTGACTGGAGAAGCGCAGCGCGAGGTGGCCCGTTTAATTATTGCGAGCGAAATCGTGCATCGGATGATACCTTGGGTGTCGCGTCCCAGTGTTTCTCTTCTCTAAGCGGCCGCGTGTGTTCTGCGTCGGCCAGCGGAGCGGCGCGGCGGGGGAAGGCCAGTGTGGCGGACTCGAACCACGGACTCCTGCTTGCCAGTCTTCGGCTGTCAGGTCTTCATCCCAGCTCACAGGTGACTACTGACGTGAGGCCGTCTCCTTCCCGTCCTCACGAGTCACCCGGGTACGTAAAAATCAGACTTCAAATACCTTTTAACTTCTGTCTTCTGGCGCTGCGGCTACTGCTTGCTATTCCTCTTCTTACATGACGGTCTTCAGCACCGAAACTGACTGAAAACTACTGCTACGCTTCTTCGTCTTCTTCGTCTCTCGTCTCCGTCTCCGTCTTCGACTCCGTCTTCATCTGTCTTCATCTGACTTCCTCTGACTTCATCTGTCTGGCCCACTGCGTCTCGCGTATTTATTCATTTCAGTTTACTGGAGGTGAACGACTTCACGGTCATTGCCTCGTCTGTCACGTTGAAAAGCTTCTCGAAGAATCTTCTTAACGTCGGTCATTGGCTCTTGGGATGTAGGCGAGGGCCTTTGCTCACATACGACAACTGAGAAACACGTGAGCCGTTCGGGCGATGCCCTGACGGCTGAATCGACAGCGCCCGCTTATGTGGAATTTGCTGACTTCAGGGTCATTGTCTCTTCTGTTCTGCTGTTCGGCCCGCTGTTTGCGAGTATGTAACTCTCTAAACTAAACCAAGTTTTTCATTTATATTCTAATTTCTAGTTCACTTTGATTTCACTAATTTATTTACTTAAGTACCACTCAACAGTACAATACAAGGCCCATCGAAAACAGGACAGAAGCGACGTGTAAGTCCTGCAGAACCATATATCATAATACAGTGGCTACCTTCACAAATGCAGTTTCTGTCCACAATCTATCAAACGTGTGGCTCAGAAAGTTTTACAGAGACCAGGAAAAATTTCGAATACCACTTCTGGGATAACTAATCAAACGTTGATGCCCACTACGACTGCGACCTCGACTGATTTGTAACGTGAAACAGAGGGTGTTGTAGTAAAAATGAAAAATAAACCAGAAAGATTTCTCATATAGAATTACGAAACACAATTTCCGCAAAAACAGGTAAAATTAAAAGAAAAAAACTCAAAACAAAAATATGTGAACCATCGCTTTAGTACTTCGTCAAGCTCATATAAAAATGTTTCTGTTGTTAATAAAAAAATTTCGCATTTATCACTAATGACAGGAAACTCGTGCCTTTGATCGTGATGAAGACTGTACTATTGAGTACAAAATAACAAGCGTTACGTAAATTTGTTTATGTTTGTTCGTGTAAACTATACTTGCTCCAAAGTGCTTGCTTTGGTTTCGTAACAGCGCAGAAGTTACGCTTTCAGCTTACTTTTATTACTTTTAAAATTCAATTTATATTCAGTCGAGATGCAAAATAAAGAATGAAAGAACACTGAACGATGAGCGGTTCTAATTAAGTGTAAAACTAACAAACAAGAAAACAAAGAGAAATCGTCGGCTCCCAGTTTCTCTCTTACATATTCATTTGTGTTTGCCTCCCTACCAATGCTATCAATATTACCCGTAATCGTGCCATATACTTCGTCATTTATGTACTGTATCATAACTACCGAACCTTACTTTTGGTAGAACGCAACTCTATACGGCACGTTGTCACTCCTCGGTTATCTGCAGAGGTATTTACTCGTTGCTTTCACCTTTACTGGCACCATCAGCCGGAAACTCCAATACCCAGGACGAAAGATTTAGAAATCGGACCGTTTGGGTGGAACGACCTGATACGTTTGATTGTGGCAACCATCTGGTAATACGATTCATATTTAATTCCTTCAGCAAAGTTAACGATTCATTTCCAGAGAGAGTTTCCGTGGAAATAACGTCTTATTTTACAAAACTTGAGACGAAAATGGTCAATCTTCTCTTTGACTGACAGTTTACGGGTAGATTAAATTAACCATCATCAATACGTGCCTGCAGAATACTTCGCTAACAGCTTACCAGATAAAGCCGCCATTATTTCACTTATTAGTCTCTTAACTAAAAACTACCGAGTTTCCTTAAAATTAAGTACAGTTGTTCATTAAGGTAACTAATCTAATTAGTCCAGGTTGCGCAAAGTTGTTGCGCCAAGTTTTCTCGGCTTACATACGCGATATTTTGAAAAGGAGAAAATTTTAAATCTGTTTCCTGTACTTTTAACTTATATAATTAAGGAGCTTCATTAGTCACCATTTTCTCTATACCTGCCTGCGTCATTTGGAGGGTTAAGCAGAGTGTCTTGATATCAAACATTTCGTTCCGTCAGAGTGAGAAATGAAGACATGTGATGGGAGGGCGGAAGGAAGGCAGAAAACGAAAGAAAGAAGAAGTAGGGATAAACGTTCCGTCGAGAAAATGGTTATTACAGATGTAGTACAAGCTCGTCAAGGAGAAGAAAATCGACTGTATTCTTTCCAAAGAAATCACCCCGACACTTGCCTTAATGGATAAGGGCCTCTGCTGATAACGTAAACCTGGATTTGAACCCTGCTTCTCCAGAATGCC
This sequence comes from Schistocerca nitens, assembly GCF_023898315.1. Lineage (NCBI taxonomy): Eukaryota > Metazoa > Arthropoda > Insecta > Orthoptera > Acrididae > Schistocerca > Schistocerca nitens. Next base: position 916,669,024 of record NC_064616.1, read on the forward strand.
ACGTGTCTCGGAGGAGGTAGAGAGAAGCTATCAGAGATGAATGTACGGCTACAAGAAGGAGGACAAACTTAAGCGAAGCGCTTGGGCTCATGTACGCCAAAAGAGGACATATTTTGAAGACACCAAAGAAAAGAGACCTACCTTAGCTAGCATAGAACAAACAGTTTCCTCTGGGTCATTCGGCTACACACGTGTTCGTTTCTACAGTGTTAGAGTTTATGAGGTGATGTGTCGTACACACACACACACACACACACACACACACACACACACACACACATGCATGCTCACACCAAAAGCTTGGCATATGTAAAGCCTTGAAAACTCTGTTGTAAGTAGTGACAGAGTTCAAAAAAGAAGATATTAAATACTACAGCAGATACATGTGCTTGGCTGACCACTAAACTAAAACTAAATGATCCACCACTCTGTAAAACACCAAAACCTTCAATCTAAATGTTTAGGACCGAGGCGAGGTGGAGCAGTGGCTAGCACACTGGACTCGCATTCGGGAGGACGACGGTTCAATCCCGCGTCCGGCCATCCTGATTTAGGTTTTCCGTGATTTCCCTAAACCACTCTAGGCAAATGCCGGGATGGTTCCTTTGAAAGGGCACGGCCGACTTCCTTCCCCGTCCTTCCCTAATCCGATGAGACCGATGACCTCGCTGTCTGGTCTTCTCCCCGAAACAACCAACTAAATGTTTAGGCTCGAGTCAACCTAAATGTTTAGGCTCGAGTCTGAGCAATTAGAAAATTTTAAAAGGCGTAACACATTCGTCTCATCATCAGCTAAATGCAGAGAAGGTCCCATAGCTGGACATTCATAATAATACAAAACACACTCATTTAAAAGTGTCGTATACTGTATAGCACACGCCACTTGATCTATACACTGCTGCGTGCTCGCGTTGGAGTACAACGTCGTGGATCAGAGGATAATGAACTATAGAGAGAGCTCAATGCCACTTGATTGCGTCAGTGTGATGAGAAGAAGGATTCCCATAGTCGGAGAGATTGTTTCACCGGCCGCACCTTCTTTTGGCCATTTACAGCCAATCTTCGTTCCAAAGGATTGTGACCTTCTTGCACAACGGCTCGCAGAGGGCAGCACATTTTCCCTCGGCTGCTGCGTCAGCACCCTCATTTCCCCGGATTCCGACATGCCTCGGTACCGAGCAGAACGCTGCTTTCCTTCTCTGGCTCTGTAATTGAACAGGGGAGTCCTCCGCCATCTGAATCATTTTCTCTGATAGATTTTAAATACAGTATGTAATCATCCGTAGTGGAACACCAAGAGAACTCTGCCGCTGCTACTTACTGTAACTGGACAAGACTCCTCTCTGGGGGTAAAGTCTTGGAGGCCTCACTAACCTCTAAAAGTAACAGAAGTCAGCAGTTATAAAGGTTAGAGGCATACGACTTCATGTCTTCCAGATACCAAAGAAATGGTTACGCATACGTGCAAATCAAGAAATACACGGTCCAGTCCCATTAATGTGACCAACACCTATGTGTGACGTCAACGTGCAATGAACACAAACAGACGGCAGGTGGCAGCACTAGCAGTGGAGGGTATATAAAGCATGTCCGAGGGACGCGGAAAACAGTTCACTCGTTGTCGTAATGCGGAAACGGAGCGATGTTCAAATGGCTCTGAGCACTATGGGACTGAACTGCTGTGGTCATCAGTCCCCTAGAACTTAGAACTACTTAAACCTAACTAACCTAAGGACATCACACACAGCCATGCCCGAGGCAGGATTCGAACCTGCGACCGTAGCAGTCGCACGGTTCCGGACTGCGCGCCTAGAACCGCGAGACCACCGCGGCCGGCCGGAGCGATGTATCTGACGTACAAAGTGCATCAGCGGCTTTCGGGCCAAGGCTGGAAACTTTTCCAAAACGACTAAGTTTGTAAATTGTTCGGGTGCCGCCGTGGTTAAAAAAGTATACTGTGCATAGCAAAATGGCACTACCCGAAACCGGCACAGCAACAACTGTGGTGCACCACAGGCCACAGGTGACAGGATGAATTACGGCTGCGGAGATGTGTACGGGTGAATAGACGTGCAGCTGGAGAATGAGATTTTCACTCTGCAGCGGAGTGTGCGCTGATATGAAACTTCCTGGCAGATTAAAACTGTGTGCCGGACCGAGACTCGAACTCGGGACCTTTGCCTTTCGCGGGCAAGTGCTCTACCAACTGAGTTACCCAAAGCACGACTCACGCTCCGTCCTCACAACGAGTTCGAGTCTCGGTCCGGCACACAGTTTTAATCTGCCAGGAAGTTTCAGACGTGCAGCTGTTTAGCAGTTGACCGTCCAGATGAACCAAGGGGCTACCAACAGCGTCTCCTCAACGACCATTCAGCGAACAATGCTGCGAATGGGCCTTCGCTGCAGGGATGATTGACATTCATCAGCGACGAAAGCTGGAATTTGCACACCAATACCGCAACTGGACGTCAACTGAGTGGCGAAGGTGACCTTTCCAGATGAATCACGTCTGATGCTTAATGGGATAGAGGGCCGTTAGATCGTCAGAAGTTGCCAGTCCGAAGGAGGGAGCATTACGGTCTGGGGAATCTTTTCCTACCATTCCCAGGGTGATCTCGTCATTCTGGAAGCCAAAATGGATCAATACATATATGTATCTGCCCTCGGAGATCCTGTCCACCCTTACATCCAGATTGTTTTTCCTCGGCACGATGGCATCTACCAGCAGGACAATGCAATGTATAACACAGCTCACAGTCTGCGTGCGTGCTTCGAAGAGCACCAGATTGAGTTTACCCTGCTCCCCTGGTCACCAAAATTACCGGATTTAAACCCCACCGAGAATCTGTGGGAGCCCCTGGATTGTCTGTTCACGCCGTGGATCCTCACCCGGGAAACCGAGTGCCTCGGCACTGGAGTAGGCAAGGCTCCACGTCCCAGCTGGTGCCTTCCAAAACCTCGTAGATTCTCCTCCCGGACGCCTCGCAGTGGTCCGCGCTGCAAAACGTGGTTACTGAGGCTTTTCACAAGTGATCACGTTAATGTGACTGGACAGAGTATTAAACGAGCGTGAAACCAACTCGGCAGCATAGCAAGCTGTAATCTTCTGTATCTCTCTGTGTAATAATTCCTCCTCCTAGCACTACAAGTTCCCTTTCTTAGCCCATAACGAGTGCCTAACAGTGAGAATCTGATATATACATTGCCTGACAAAAAGAATGAGGGACCCAGAAGACATGCCCTGATGTGAATGTAATATCGTATACATACATACCGAATATTAGAGTTGCAATTTTCTGTAACAGCTAGAGCGGCCATCAGAGTGCATCAGTTTTGTACACGTTTAGAACTGCTACGAGGCCCATTACGGTAGCGGCGTGAAGAGCGTCACACGTTAAGTGATCACGTGAAGGACACGGGGAAGCCGCGTACTCGTGTGATGCATCGTTATCAATACCTGACAGCGTTTGAAAGTGGTATCATTGTGGGGCTCCACTTGGCCTGCTGGTCAAATGTTCCAGACTTTTGAGGCATTCAGATGTGTTGGTGGCCCCATGTTAGACTGCGTGGGAATGTGAGGGCAGACATACTCGTCGTCTAGGTTACCATCGACCACGTCTGACCACCACAACGGAGGATCGGCGTCTCGTGCATCAACCACAATGTAACCCCTTCACTTAAAACTTCCGGGCTGATAGGCCGTGGTCGAAGTACAAAACTCTCTCCTGACGTTTCGTCTCCGACTGCGGGAGACATCCTCGGAGGTAAAGCGGCGAACTGCGAAGAGAACTCGAGGAAGCGCAGATTATATCGGCAGTACAGAGGGCGCCACGGTCGATCACGTGGCGTCGGCTATGAGATTGTCTCTGGTAATGCCAACATTCTCGATTGAAAGTAATCGATCGTCACGCTTGCGGTGTAACGCTGACATCCAAATTTTATCCAGTTTAACACCTTCGTCTTTCCTGTTAAAATTATTACGATGTTTATCAATCTCGATAGCCTCTCTATACAAGCGTACATGTTCCGCTACGGCCGATTTATCCGTGTGACCCAGGCGGCAATTCCTCTTATGTTCAATAAGACGGGTGTTCACACTTCTCTTTGTGGTACCGATGTAAACCTGTCCACAACTACAAGGAATTTTATATACCCCCGGTGTAGCCAAAGGGTGTCGTGCATCTTTTGCCGACCTTAAACGACGGGACGGAACGTTGGGCCATAAGGTGCATAGAAAGCCCACACATACTGATCGTTATCTACACAAAGAATCAAACCACCACCCTAGACAAAAAAGAGGTGTAATGAAAACTTTGGTAGACAGGGCGTACAAACTTTGTGAACCGGTTTATTTAAAAGATGAGATTGTACATCTACGGTCAACTTTCGTGAAGAATGGCTATTCTAGCAAGGATATAGATCGAGCACTTCGCTCTAGGCAGAGAATCAGGAGTAACCACGAACAACAGTCGTCCAAGGGCAAAGTTTTTCTTCCGTTCATTAGTAAGATCACAGACCGCATGGGTAAAGTTTTAGGCAAGTATGGGGTGGAAACTATTTTCAGGCCCACCAGGAAAATAAAAGAATTTTTAAGGTCGGCAAAAGATGCACGACACCCTTTGGCTACACCGGGGGTATATAAAATTCCTTGTAGTTGTGGACAGGTTTACGTCGGTACCACAAAGAGAAGTGTGAACACCCGTCTTGTTGAACATAAGAGGAATTGCCGCCTGTGTCACACGGATAAATCGGCCGCAGCGGAACATGTTTACCAGGAAGGTGATCATGAAATAAAATTCAGCGAGACGAGCGTCATATCAAAAACCTCGCATTATTATGTACGCTTGTATAGAGAGGCTATCGAGATTGATAAACATCGTAATAATTTTAACAGGAAAGACGAAGGTGTTAAACTGGATAAAATCTGGATGTCAGCGTTGCACCGCAAGCGTGACGATCGATTACTTTCAATCGAGAATGTTGGCATTACCAGAGACAATCTCATAGCCGACGCCACGTGATCGACCGTGGCGCCCTCTGTACTGCCGATATAATCTGCGCTTCCTCGAGTTCTCTTCGCAGTTCGCCGCTTTACCTCCGAGGATGTCTCCCGCAGTCGGAGACGAAACGTCAGGAGAGAGTTTTATACTTCGACCGCGGCCTATCAGCCCGGAAGTTTTAAGTGAAGACAATACCGGCCGTGTAAGCTTACATTGTATGATCACAATGTAACCATTTTATATCTGTTTCATTTCATTTTCCGCCCCTCTTTTGGTGATTTTTGTTTATCAAAGTTCAGCCGCGTGCAAATCAGTGATTCCTCACAAGGATCACAACAATGGGAGTGAAATATCGGCTGTTGAAAACAAGAAAATAACTTACAAGACTTTATTTCAATATTAGAAGAGATCAGCAGGTTCTCCAGAGGTATAATTCACCTACTCCATGGGAACTGCACATGCTCACATTAACGAATAATAAACAAACTACGTTGTTGTCTGCATTCTGGAATATGTTCCGAAAACGACACAAATTCACCATTAGGAAAATAGGTACACATTTCTTTTCATGGTCAGTGCAGGATTTTAGATTTTACTTGCCCATTATAGCAACAAGCTCACCAACTTGCATCGCATATTTTTGTCAGTCATTCACTCAACTATCTACTACTCCTTCTTAAACGTAATACCTCATCGCATTATTCACGAATGTGCCTTGTGGTCCTGTGACTTCTTTTGACGTTAATTTTGCAGAGGCTTACGTACTAGCCAGTCCTCTTCATTTTACATTTCATTAATTCACTTTTTTTACGAAAAATATCTATTTCTAGTGTTATTCTATGGGAAATACATGTGTCTAAGAGGCTGTCCTGAAAAGTAATGCCTCAGAATTTTTTGAGTGAACACTCTTGATGTTTCTTTTAATAAAACAAACATTATTAACATTCTACTTCTTCATTCTTGATGATTATCTATTTTCAGTCCTCTGCCGCTGGAAGACTCCGAATTGTAGCGTGTGACATGTGTGTAATGTAACTATGTTGATGCGTAAGAAACAGCGTGCTTTACTCGAGTTTCTAAATCGACGAGTCCGTCCACACACGGAGTACCGCCTCCTTCAGTATGACAATGCAAGACAACGCACGAGCGTTGCGAGAGCTGCAGTAACCCCACGCCTAAGGTTCACTGTCGTCCATCATCCCGATTTGGCTTCAGCGATTTTCATCTGTTTCCAAAACTTAAAGATCACCTTCGAGGACTGACAGTGATGAAGCGGTGCAAACAAAGGTGAGGTTGTCGCTCCGTCAACGAAGTCGAGCATTGTATAGTGGCGGTATCACGAAACTGGTCTCAGGTTTGGAGAAATATGTTCGTCGACAGGATGGCTATGTTGAGAAATAAAATTATAGAAATAATGAATGAAAATGTAGAATTTTAATTAAGTTTGTTTTATTTAAAAAGTTTCAAGAGTTTTGACACAAAAAATTCGGAGCCGTTACTTTTCAGCACGCCCCCATAGTTTTTCCAGTCACCCTTCTTAAAAAAAATTTCCGTTACAGTACTACTGGCTTGCTCTGAGCACTATGGGACTTAACATCTGAGGTCATCAGTCCCCTAGAACTTAGAACTACTTAAACCTAAGGACATCACAAACATCCATGCCCTAGGCAGGATTCGAACCTGCGACCGTAGCGGTCGCGCGGTTCCAGGCTGAAGCGCCTAGAACCGCTCGGCCACTCCGGCCGGCTACAGTATTACATCTAGGTAAAGCAATATACAACAGAAGCCACTGTACAGTGTGTGGCGGGGGGTGCTTATTACTGATATTACCGACTTTTTGTTAAATCCAGTTCACATATTGAGCAAAGCAAAATTGTTTATCTGCATGCCTCATTATGCATCCCAATCTCTCTTGCATTTTTTAATGATGGTTAACTCAAATATACAGGGGTGGAAGCGGAACTGTCACACAGTCTTCTTCGAAAATCGTTACTTTAAATCTACGAAGCAGCTAACGCGCAAACCACCTCAGTTTTCGTAAATATATCCTCATTGAAGTTTCCCAGGGACTTCTTGAAAGTTGTCTGTTAAAAAAAGTACTACACGTAATTTACCTTTACACGAATTGTTATACGCTGGCGAGGTGCAAGGGCCCTCTAAGCATTGTTTTCGTCTGTTGGGCAAGTCAGAATCTTTGGCTGTATACCGAAAGGATATCTGTACGTGGTACTTTAGCGGTACCTTACTGACCAACCCGGGAATAAAGCGACTGAGATTTGAGTTAGCGTATCCATATGGAAGGAGACAAGTGAGTTATGAGAATGAGTAGGAAGGTCAAACCTTTAATGTTTGGATACAGTAATACTAGTGTCCTGCTTGACACAGTCATTTAAATATCTGGGCGTAGCGCTGCAAGGTGATATGAGGTGCAACGAGCATGTGAAAACTGTGGTAGGGAAGGCAGATGCTCAACTTTGGTTTATTGGGAGAATTTTAGGAAATAGTGGCTTAGCTGTATAGGAGACCACATATAGGACGCTGGATCGACCTATTCTTGAGTACTGCTGCTCGAGTTTTTGGATCCGTACCAGATGGATTGTTGGAAGACATCGAAGTAATTCAGAGGCGAGCTGCTAGATTTGTTACCGGGAGGTTCGAGCAACACGCAAGTCTTACGCAAATGCTGCGGGATCTCAAATGGGAATCCTTGGAGAGAAAAAAATGGTTCAAATGGCTGTAAGCACTATGGGACTTAACATCTGAGGTAATATGTCCCCTAGGCTTAGAACTACTTAAACCTAACTAACCTAAGGACATCACACACATCCATGCCCGAAGCAGGATTCGAACCTACGGCCGCAGCAGCAGCGCGGTTCCGGACTGAAGTGCCTAGAACCGCTCGACCACAGCGGCCGGCCTTGGAGAGAAGGCGACGTTCTGTTCGAGAAACACTGTTGAGAAAATTTAGAGAACCGGCATTTGAAACTGACTGCAGAGCGATTCTACTGCCGCCGAGATACATTGCGCGTAAGGACCACAAAGATAAGATATGACAAATTAGGGCGCATACGAAGGCATTCAGACAGTCGTTTTTCCCTCGCCCTGTTTGCGAGTGGAACAGGAGGGGAAATGACAGGTAGTGGTACAGGGAACACTCCGCCACGCACCGTACGGAGGCTTGGGGAGTATCCATGTAGATGTAGATACTGAGAAAGCACACTTGAGTTTCCGCGACCGCTGGAGCTAGTCACATTGAGTTGGCGCTGTTCATAATTTTCATGGTTCTATTGATTCAAATTCGATGACTTTGTCTAATGCTTCGCTTTAATGGTCATCTATAAGCTACAACATACACGAATTTGTGATGGGAACGTTGTTTACTAGCGTACTTTGGCGTAGTATTTTATTTGCATCGTTTTTCAGCTTCACAGATACGCTTTCTGAGTGAGGACGGTTCAATCTGTTGTCCATGTTCAAGGATCAATACCGGTCTTCCAATTAACTGATCCATGAAAATAGGTCATGGCTCACGTTACTGTCCCACTGATTTAACGTTACTATACTGCGCGGATGAGAGATCATATGTAGTTAGTTTCTGTTCTTTTGTTGGCAATTGGTGGTCTTGTATTCCACGTTGTGCCATCGTGAACACATTTCATTCCATAGCATGAATTTTCGTGCTTATTTCTTGAATAATCATCAAAAGTAGTTTTGAATTCTCTTCAATTATTCTTCATTCCGAAGCCACTTACAGTTTATCACAGTTCTATGATCTGATCCCATGTGCTCACATATCCTTTGTTTAACACCGTAGTTGATGTGAGCAGACTTACTTGAATACGTCTTGTCTTCAGTGGTACCGTTATTTAGAAAAACTGCCATCGGCAGGTGTTACATTTATTTCTTTATATGAATATTATCGTAAGTATAAGGTGGATTGGAGCTGCTGAGAACTGCTGATCCTGAAAATGTTGAAAGTAACTACTGTGGTTAGTGTTTTTTATAAAAAGCTGTTAGGCTATACGACGTGGAGTCTACATCCCCAATACATACACTCTTTCTATAAAAGAGGATGCAGTATACATTCACTTTGTGCTAACAGATTTGGGTATATAGATCGTAATCACGCATTACGTAAACATTTTTCATGATCCCCCATATTTATCACTGAGTAATGAAAGTCGTTATTACTTTCAAATGCCTCTTTAATCGAAGTCACATCGCGTTACTATTTACTCGTGGGTCAAAATTTTGTATATCAAGGGGAATATTTTTGTGCATTAACACTGAGGTTCAACCTATTCAATTCGGCGTGAGGTGAATAAGAAGTAGGAGGCTTACACTCTTCTTAAACTTTCGTATGGGTTAGATAGCCATGCTAAGATCGTAGCAGCACGTTTATGAATTCTTTAGGTGTTTTTCGTCATGTTTACTTCGTGTGGACTCCAAACACCGGGAAATAATTTATTGCTGGTTGCACCAGCGGTTTGTATTCGACGACCTTTACCGACGTCATTGACCAGCAAGTTCCCAGAGCCCTTTAACAAACCTAAGTCTTCCATTTACTTTAACTGCCGCTTGGTGTTTCTCCTAAATGTATTGGTGTGCAGAACTTAAGGATGAAAGTAACTTCCACGTGATGTGCCACTGCCAACTAACACAGCTCGACAAAACTTGGACCATATTAAGTAGGAACTGCTACATTATAGTGTAGTATAGAAATTTACAATACACAATAAGATAAACAGAAATTACCCTTTTACCCACAGGCAATAATTACACTGACGTCACCGCAGGTCATGATGACCCCCTAGACATTACAGAAGGTGGGGCACCGTTCTTAATAGGTGTGCGATCACCAGGGACGGCAATACACGCCGTGCAACGTGCTTCCACGGTTGGTAAGTTCTTGTGGTAGGGTTTGTACTCCTGCACCAGTGTGTCTGACAACTGCTAGATGGTCGTTGGTGTGTGTGGAAGCGCCACAATACGTCTCCCCAACGCATGGGATTTAAGTCGAGGGAACAGGCAGGCCAGTGGATTCGACGAATATCCTCTCGTCCCAAGAGCTTCACCACGTGAACCGTTAGATGCGGTCGCTCATTTTCATTGATAAAAGTGAATTCAAGATGGAATGCACCCCTGAAAAGGGAAAGTAGTACAGTGTTGACTGGTGAGTGTACCGTGTTCAAAGATTTCGATGTCAGTACGCCCATGCAACATCAGACCTCCCGACACCGCAACATCTGGACCACCAAAACATCAAAGCAAGGTTGCTAAATGGGAGTGTCGAAGAAGACCTCAAGTTCGACTAGGCTGGCTGGGATAGTGCTTTTTTCGCAAAACATTGCAATAAATCACAACTGCATTTCTCCAAAGACGAAGAAGAGAAGGAAGAAATAAAATGTTTCAATTATTGGAAGCATAATCACTTCAAGTACGAATACGCATGGCTTCACGATTTTGCACAAAAAAGTGAAGTGTTGTGGTTACATTGGATTGGTAAGTCATGGGAAAGGAGATGTTATAATCAATTCAACAGGTATTTCTTCAATCAAGAATGTTATTTTATACACTGACGCAAAAAATCTCAACACTAAGAGGGAGTTGTGCGACATAAACGAAACTTGGTAGGCGTTTTTCTACATCTGAAAGATGATTTCTGTTCAAATTTCGCGCCAGTCGCATAAGTGGTTGGTTGGTTGATTTGGGGAGAGGGGAAGGGATCAAACAGCGAGGTCATCGGTCCCATAGGATTAGGGAAGGTTTTGGAAGGAAGTCGGCCGTGCCCTTCCAAAGGATCCATTCCGGCATTTGCCTAAAGCGATTTAGGGATATCACGGAAAACCTAAATCGAGATGGCCGGACGTGGGTTTTAATCGTCGTCCTCGCATAAGTGTCGTATATGTTATGGTCGTTGACGATGGGGAGTGTCACATGATCTTGAAATCTGCCCAACATGGCCTCCGGTTTGGTCACGCTGGCGAATGGGAGCTTGGGCGTTCTTACTATACGCGTGGTAGAGCTGCCTTTCGAACTGGCGGCGCAAGAAGTCATAGCGAGCTTCCGGTCGTATGTCGTGGTGCACAGTCACACCGCAGAACGCTGGATGCATTTCAATACACACCCCATTTTAAATTGGGTGCGTCAGATCACGACTGGTTTACGTTGTCACGTGCCCCTGCTTAAACATCGGTGGGTCTCGCAAGGGTCGTTATACAGGGTGGTCCATTGATCGGGGAAACCAGATGGCGCTGTGGTTTCCCCGCTAGATGGCGCTGCCATAGGTCGAACGGATATCAAATGCGTTTTTTTAAAATAGGAACCCCCATTTTTTATTACATATTCGTGTAGTACGTAAATAAATATGAATGTTTTAGTTGGACCACTTTTTTCGCTTTTTGATAGATGGCGCTGTAATAGTCACAAACATATGGCTCACAATTTCAGACGAACAGTTGGTAACAGGTAGGTTTTTTAAATTAAAATACAGAACGTAGGTACGTTTGCACATTTTATTTCGGTTGTTCCAATGTGATACATGTACCTTTGTGGACTGAGAACGCATGCTGTTACAGCGTGATTACCTGTAAATACCACATTAATGCAATAAATGCTCAAAATGATGTCCGTCAACCTCAATGCATATAGCAATACGTGTAACGACATTCCTATCAACAGCGAGTAGTTCGCCTTCCGTAATGTTCGCACATGCTTTGACAATGCGCTGTCGCATGCTGTCAGGCGTTGTCGGTGGATCACGATAGCAAATATCCTTCAACGTTCCCCACAGAAAGAAATCCGGGGACGTCAGATCCGGTGAACGTGCAGGACATGGTGTGGTGCTTCGACGACCAATCCACCTGTCATGAAATATGCTATTCAATACCGCTTCAACCGCACGTGAGCTATGTGTCGGACATCCATCATGTTGGAAGTACATCGCCATTCTGTCATGCAGTGAAACATCTTGTAGTAAAACGGTAGAACATTACGTAGGAAATCAGCATACATTGCACCATTTAGATTGCCATCGATAAAATGGGGGCCAATTATCCTTCCTCCCATAATGCTGCACCTTACATTATCCCGCCAAGTTCGATGATGTTCCACTTGTCGCAGCCATCGTGGATTTCCCGTTGCCCAATAGTGCATATTATGCGGGTTTACGTTACCGCTGTTGGTGAATGACGCTTCGTCGCTAAATAGAACGCGTGCAAAAAATCTGTCATCGTCCCGTAATTTCTCTTGTGCCCAGTGGCACAACCGTACACGACGTTCAAAGTCATCGCCATGCAATTCCTGGTGCATAGCAGTATGGTACGGGTGAAATCGATGTTGATGTAGCATTCTCAACACCGACGTTTTTGAGATTCCCGATTCTCGCGCAGTTTGTCTGCTACTGATGTGCGGATTAGCCGCGACAGCAGCTAGAACACCTACTTGGGCATCATCATTTGTTGCAGGTCGTGGTTGACGTTTCACATGTGGCTGAACACTTCCTGTTTCATTAAATAACGTAACTATCCGGCGAACGGTCCGGACACTTGGATGATGTCGTCCAGGATACCGAGCAGGATGCATACCACACGCCCGTTGGGCATTTTGATCACAATAGCCATACACTAACATGATATCGACCTTTTCCGCAGTTGGAAAAAGGTCCATTTTAACACGGGTAATGTATCAGGAAGCAAATACCGTCCGCACTGGCGGAATGTTACGTGATACCACGTACTTATACGTTTGTGACTATTACAGCGCCATCTGTCACAAAGCGAAAAAAGTGGTCCAACTAAAACATTCATATTTCGTTACGTACTACACGAATATGTAATAAAAAATGGGGGTTCCTATTTAAAAAACGCAGTTGATATCCGTTTGACGTATGGCAGCGCTATCTAGCGGGTCAACCACAACGCCATCTGGTTTCCCCCTTCAAGCTAGACAGGTTTCGTTCTTTGTAGTTTTTTCGTTTGACGCTTATTTCGTGAGATATTTGGCCCGGTCACTATTAATGGACCACCCTGTATACGACGGTCAACACAAGATCTGCTGTGGGTGTGGCAAGGAGGTTCATTTCCGTTCGGAATGCCTGCAGCTGCTCATCACTCAACTGCCGCACGCTGAGACTCCACCAACGGTATTGCCTGTCACGTAAGCGGCGGCGCTCATCTCGTCGGCGACCAGCAGAGCCATTGTCGCACACGGCACGCCCATCTGCAGAGTCCGACGGAACGGAGGCGCCTGCGTCCATCCCTCTTCCTACCACATCGACGCCTGCTGACGCCGTGTCGAACCCTCCGAAGGAACTTTCAACGTTAATCGGTCCTCCGACGGCTTTTGTGCCGGAACTTCGGGAATCCCTCCCGTCTTCCGATAATGAAGGTCAGTTGCGAAAACAGTGGTAATTAAAGAAGTACAGGAGACGGAGCCGCACGGCCTGTGATCAGGATGCCTCGCCTCCCATTCGTGATTCAGTGACCGATCGCCTTGGTTATGATTTGTCAAGATGAAGAGGACCACAATGTTACTTTGGCAGACGGACCAGCAGTGACAAGTGCGATTCCTGCACAAAACTCGGCTGTTCTGCCGCCGATATCGGCAGTGTTTGCGACGGATCTGCACATCTGCGACGCCGACATCAGCGCGGAGCGACGACGTTGAGGACGCTCCGTAAGCCACGCGGGTGAGTGCGGCAGCGACGGAGCAATAAAAGCATTACAGCGGCAGTGGATACCGGGGACACTGCCGGCTGCACACCTTCTGTTTGCCTACTGGCGGGATTCGCCCACGCGACCAGCCACAGCTTCAGAGGAATTCAGTGGCTACGATTAACATCAACAACATTAGTAATCTGGTGAATCTCCAACTTCTATGGGAAATGATTTGGCCGTCCGACATTGACACTGCTTCAGGAGGTGTACTTGGCGCCCTGTCAGATGCGGCTGGTTACGCCTCTTACGCCTCTCCTAGTGACGACCTTGGACGAGAAGCGGCCGCGTTGTCCGTGAGGGCACATCAGTTGAAGACGTCGTCTACCTGCCACCCACAAAGGGGTATGACAGTTACCATGATTCGCACCCGTATTGTAAATGTGTACGCCCTGTTTGGTTCTGGCCACAGAAGGGTCATAGCTCAATTTTACTCTGAGAAGATCACTCCCCACTGTCTTGGCCGCTACGAACATTGTGTTCGTCGCGGCGACTTCAATTGTGTTTTACATCGGAAGGACCAACAACCAAACTTCAACCCCTACCAAATACACTACTGGCCATTAAAATTGCTACACCACGAAGATGACGTGCTACAGACGCGAAATTTAACGACAGGAAGAAGATGCTGTGATATGCAAATGATTATCTTTTCAGAGTATTCACACAAGGTTGGCGCCGGTGGCGACATCTACAACGTGCTGACATGAGCAAAGTTTCCAACCGATTCCTCACACACAAACAACAGTTGACCGGCGTTGCCTGGTGAAACGTTGTTGTGATGCCTCGTGTAAGGAGGAGAAATGCGTACCATTGTTAGCAGAATATGGAATCGATGGGTTCAGGAGGGTAATACGGAACGCCATGCTGGATCCCAACGGCCTCGTATCACTAGCAGTCGAGATGACAGGCATCTTATCCGCATGGCTGTAACGGATCGTGCAGCCATGTCTCGATCCCTGAGTCAACAGATGGGGACGTTTGCAAGACAATAACCATCTGCACGAACAGTTCGACGACGTTTGTAGCAGCATGGACTATCAGCTCGGAGACCATGGATGCGGTTACCCTTGACACTGCATCACAGTCAGGAGCGCCTGCTATGGTGTACTCAACGACGCACCCGGGTGCACGAACGGCAAAACGTCATTTTTTCGGATGAATCCAGGTTCTGTTTACAGCATCATGATGGTCGCATTCGTGTTTGGCGACATCGCGGTGAACGCACATTGGAAGCGTGTATTCGTCATCGCCATACTGGCGTATCACCCGGCGTGATGGTATGGTTACACGTCTCAATCACCTAGTGTTCGCATTGACGGCACTTTGATAGTGCACATTACATTTCAGATGTGTTACGACCCGTGGCTCTACCCTTCATTCGATCCCTGCGAAACCCTACATTTCAGTAAGATAATGTACGACCGCATGTTGCAGGTCCTGTACGGGCCTTTCTAGATACAGAAAATGTTCGATTGCTGCCCTGGCCAGCACATTCTCCAGATCTCTCACCAATTGAAAATGTCTGGTCAATGGTGGCCGAGCAACTAGCTCGTCACAATACGCCAGTCACTACTCTTGATGAACTGTGGTATCGTGTTGAAGCTACATGGGCAGCTGTACCTGTACACGCCACCCAAGCTCTGTTTGACTCAATGCCCAGGTGTATCAAGGCCGTTATTACGGCCAGAGGTGGTTGTTCTGGGTACTGATTTCTCAGGATCTATGCACCCAAATTGAGTGAAAATGTAATCACATTTCAGGTCTAGTCTAATAGCTTTGTCCAATGAATACCCGTTTATCATCTGCATTTCTTCTTGGTGTAGCAATTTCCATGGCGAGTTGTGTATTGAGCTTCGTCGTCCGCGACCTTTCCCTCTGTGACACATCGGAGTTTCGACATGGCGATGTAGAAGGCTACACATAATGGTCTGGCCACTCTGCAAGTCGCCGGGATAGAATTTATGTCTCCGAAGGTCTCGTTGGCGCTATCCACGATGCCAATCCTGACTGCTGGCGGGATGTAGCGGAGGTTTGGCTCTGAGCACTATGGGACTTAACATCTGAGGTCATCAGTCCCCTAGAACTTAGAACTACTTAAACCTAACTAACCTAAGGACATCACACACATCCATGCCCGAGGCAGGATTCGAACCTGCTACCGTAGCAGTCGCGCGGTTCCAGACTGAAGCGCCTAGAACCGCTCGGCCACACTGGCCGGCGCGGAGGTTTGGACAGCGTGCAAACTCTGGCGTTTGGCGTATACGACGACAATGGCTTGGTGTCTGGAATATGCCAAGCCTGCCATACAGCGAGTCTTGATGCAGTTTGGCAAGGAGGTGTCTGCATGTAACAGCCATACAACAGACTTCTCCTTCGCTGTGCTTTGTGACATTGATACGAAACTGTGGTGTCCTGCCCACTCGCGTCTTACAGGGTGCCTAGGAAGCTGTTCTCGGATAGCTAGAGAACATATAAGCAAATCTTATTGACAGAGCTTATTATTGATAATACTTAACTTTGATTTACAATGTCGCCGGCCGAAGTGGCCGTGCGGTTAAAGGCGCTGCAGTCTGGAACCGCAAGACCGCTACGGTCGCAGGTTCGAATCCTACCTCGGGCATGGATGTTTGTGATGTCCTTAGGTTAGTTAGGTTTAACTAGTTCTAAGTTCTAGGGGACTAATAACCTCAGCAGTTGAGTCCCATAGTGCTCAGAGCCATTTGAGCCAACCATTTACAATGTCGTGTCGCAAGCAATTGGCAACATGCAAGTAATTAATTCTTTCTTCTTTGTTTTGCTTGTGCCTTTTTCCCGCAATGACGCAGGGTCGGCATGGTTAATCGGATTTGGCAAGGTTAATTTAAGGGGTGCCCGGATGCCCTTCCTAGCGCCAACACGCAAATAATCAATATCCGCCGCTATATACACTCCTGGAAATTGAAATAAGAACACCGTGAATTCATTGTCCCAGGAAGGGGAAACTTTATTGACACATTCCTGGGGTCAGATACATCACATGATCACACTGACAGAACCACAGGCACATAGACACAGGCAACAGAGCATGCACAATGTCGGCACTAGTACAGTGTATATCCACCTTTCGCAGCAATGCAGGCTGCTATTCTCCCATGGAGACGATCGTAGAGATGCTGGATGTAGTCCTGTGGAACGGCTTGCCATGCCATTTCCACCTGGCGCCTCAGTTGGACCAGCGTTCGTGCTGGACGTGCAGACCGCGTGAGACGACGCTTCATCCAGTCCCAAACATGTTCAATGGGGGACAGATCCGGAGATCTTGCTGGCCAGGGTAGTTGACTTACACCTTCTAGAGCACGTTGGGTGGCACGGGATACATGCGGACGTGCATTGTCCTGTTGGAACAGCAAGTTCCCTTGCCGGTCTAGGAATGGTAGAACGATGGGTTCGATGACGGTTTGGATGTACCGTGCACTATTCAGTGTCCCCTCGACGATCACCAGTGGTGTACGGCCAGTGTAGGAGATCGCTCCCCACACCATGATGCCGGGTGTTGGCCCTGTGTGCCTCGGTCGTATGCAGTCCTGATTGTGGCGCTCACCTGCACGGCGCCAAACACGCATACGACCATCATTGGCACCAAGGCAGAAGCGACTCTCATCGCTGAAGACGACACGTCTCCATTCGTCCCTCCATTCACGCCTGTCGCGACACCACTGGAGGCGGGCTGCACGATGTTGGGGCGTGAGCGGAAGACGGCCTAACGGTGTGCGGGACCGTAGCCCAGCTTCATGGAGACGGTTGTGAATGGTCCTCGCCGATACCCCAGGAGCAACAGTGTCCCTAATTTGCTGGGAAGTGGCGGTGCGGTCCCCTACGGCACTGCGTAGGATCCTACGGTCTTGGCGTGCATCCGTGCGTCGCTGCGGTCCGGTCCCAGGTCGACGGGCACGTGCACCTTCCGCCGACCACTGGCGACAACATCGATGTACTGTGGAGACCTCACGCCCCACGTGTTGAGCAATTCGGCGGTACGTCCACCCGGCCTCCCGCATGCCCACTATACGCCCTCGCTCAAAGTCCGTCAACTGCACATACGGTTCACGTCCACGCTGTCGCGGCATGCTACCAGTGTTAAAGACTGCGATGGAGCTCCGTATGCCACGGCAAACTGGCTGACACTGACGGCGGCGGTGCACAAATGCTGCGCAGCTAGCGCCATTCGACGGCCAACACCGCGGTTCCTGGTGTGACCGCTGTTCCGTGCGTGTGATCATTGCTTGTACAGCCCTCTCGCAGTGTCCGGAGCAAGTATGGTGGGTCTGACACACCGGTGTCAATGTGTTCTTTTTTCCATTTCCAGGAGTGTACTATGCCCATGCAAGTAATGGATACGTATTACCAGTCACGGCTGTTCTAGTGCTCTCTTCTAATCTGCGCGCCTTCTACTAGTGTCCGTCTTCTACTGTCTGGCCGAGGCTGTCAGGAGCGGCGCTTACATTCTCTTCTGATAGAGGCCGCACCTGTCGTGGTGCGGTAATAGTCAGTACACTATTGGGTGACGTCGTCTCACAGTCTTCCTTGTTCTTGCGTTCTTCATCTTCGTGCCGGTGCTTGTCGTTACGCCGGTACATAAACCACTCTCTCTGGCCATTTAGGTGAATTGCAACAGCATCGAGGCTCACATAGGCGCTGACCTGTTGCAGATCACAGGGAGTGGTCGTAAGGACTCGCTGTCGAGATACGGCGTGCCAGGAAGACCACTCAGAGCACCACATCGTGATTGACAGGGAGTACCACTAGCAACAACTGGTCTCAGAGCACGTCACTCATGAGGGGCATCTGGCAATCAACCGGCCAAATATTGTAGCTGGCGTTATGGTACATTTTCGCAACATCTAATAGTACTTGCAACCTGATGTTCATGATTTGCAGCCAATTTTGTCCCACATTACTCTCACTGTCTCGGACATCAAAGCGGAAACGATGGAAGTCATCACCTGTGATGACATCAAGGATGCCATAACGAAAAGTGCTCCAAACAAGCCACGTGGTGTGGGTGGTCTCCCTGTGGAATTTTAACGGGCTTTCCAGAATTTGGTGGAGCCAAGGCTGACTGCAATGTTCCACGAACTGTTGACGACAGCCGCCAATTTACGCCATCGTAGGAGAATACAGCTGCCCATTACCGCCCCTAACGTTTCTCAGTGCCACCTACTTGATATTTGCACGTACTTTGTCGACACGATGCCGTCGGATGCTTTCGAGTATAATATCCGCAGCACAAACGACACCAGATGGACCTGCCAGTGCCCAGATCATACTGGTCAATGTTGAGATGTGACTGCTCTAGCAGCTACGTGCAATGTCCATGTGGCGTTGGTGGCCATCGATTTTGACAGCGTTTTTGATCAGGTGTTACATGGTAACCTCTCTGCTTTCATGGAACGGATTGGGTTCCCAGTCCGCTTCACTGGTACACTACGACCTGTACGCCAGTGCCCGCTCCCTTCTCCATGCTAAAGGTCGTGTTATTGGATCGGTACAGATCCACAGTTTCTTACGACAGGGATGCCCGCTACGAATGCTCCTCTACGCTCTCGCCCTGGGGCCACTTATTGGGAGTCTCATGACGCATTTGCCAAACGTGACAATGCACGTCCCGCTGTCATGCCCATGCAGGCATCCTGTTTGCTACTGGTCCTCTGTCTTGCGTTCAGAGCTTCCAATAGCTTGCGCCCTCCAAGTCACGCCTATGACTGTTCAGCAACATCGCCTCCATTGCCTTGATGCTTTGCAACGTGTCGAATATCTGTACATGCATGTAGTTTCCAAGCTGGCGCACATAGCACAGGTCTTTCTGATACCGCTGACGATAGGTCGCAGCCTGCAGGCTGTGTTATGCTACTTCGTAACGGCTGGTAACTCATCCTCTCCCAGAAAGCCAGGGGCTTGGACTCACCAACGACTGGTGTCGTGCGGCGGCCCTACGCCTGGACACCATGAACAAACAGTGGTCAGCCACAGGAAACTCACTCACACGACAGCTCTTGGACATTTATACGCCGGCCTCCTTCTCCTCACCGATGTGAGTAGGACATATTGCGCCTTTATTTGCGCATCTGTCTGTCTTTCTTGTGGACCATAGCTGTGTACACACCGACCTCCCATGTACGTGCCCTCCATGTAGAAAAGATTTCTACATTCAGTCACTGCGTGGTGTGCCTGCCAACAACGTTGAGATCAAGTATCCATTTACCAGGTGTGTGACGCAACCTTCATCAGCCGTACCTCTCGACATCAGTTCGAGCGATATTGTATCACGCTGGCCTGTGGAAAATTCGCCACTAACCGGCGTTTACATGCGATTGGTTTAATGGGCACTCCTTTATGCTCCGCATGTCACCCAGTAGACGATGACACCCATCGCTTGACCCGCACTGGTGTTCGTCAAATCTGGACGCTGGGACGGCAAACGGTCGCCAGTTTCCTCCGCACCACTCAATCTGTGGTCGAACCGTACACTTTAATTCGCCCAGAGGATGTTTGTTTTCCTGCAGCTAAGACTCATACGATAGTCTGAGTCAAAGGACGACAGTCGTCTACCTCTATGGAAACTTGGAAAAATCGTGGCTTGGACCCCCCCTCCCCCCCCCCCCCTACAGAATGAACATGCATTGACTGAACTATGTCCATGCTACCGTGACTATTTCGACAGCAACCTCCGTGAGGTTTTGTGTGATCGCGCGCTCAGCTGGAATGTGTATGACGTGGTGGCATGACTGCTGTCGCGGTGCACTACTAACACCCCCTCGCGTTATTTCAAGCCTCCGGTGGGCGAAGCACCTGATACCACACTGCCTCTGTTTCCCATTCCCGTCTCCTACCCTACCGCTGTAGTGTCACATGATGAAAGTTCATGGTTATAATTATCTCCTTCCCTGACTATCCCTTCTTGTCGACTCCTGGTTGGTTGGTGGTATTGTGGGTTCCATGGCGGGGCCTCGTGTGGTCGAACCCTTTCCACTCTGTCCCCACACTGCCATCGAGCTGGAGGAGACCTACATGCACTCATATCCCATCAACTCTACCTTCTGTCATGGTCAAAAGAAGACGAGCCAGACGGAAAGCCGATTCAGTGAAAGGGCGATCAGTAGTGTTGCTGTGTGAACTTGCTGCTTGCTCCAAGAAAAAAGAAGAAGACCGTCGTACTCACGCCAGTCTCTCGTCTCTGGAGTAGAATGGACCGAACTGTACGGTGAGGCAGTTGACACAGATGTGGTAGAGATTCAGGAGGCGAGCATGGCCGGAGTAATGGCATTAAAGGGTGTTGCGGATGCCCACGTGGTTGCAGCGCCTGAGAAGAAGACGCCACCAAAACAAGCTAGCAGACGAGCAAGGGATGCCTAGCATCTGCGACAAGGAGGCAGTCAGAGAAGGGCTGCTACCTGTCGGCTTCAGGTATGTGACAGTCGACCTGCATAACCGGACAAGCAGGAAGAAAACGCCGCTATTTGTCAATGCCGTACAACTGGCAATCGACATCTCCGCGCTGCGGAAGCTCATAGGCTTGCCAATCCAAGTATAAGCTGTCCCTCCATGCTTGGACCCTACCACACAGTGCTTCAGGTACCAGGATGAGGGCCATGTGGTTATATTTTGCCGCAATGCCCTGAGATGCGTGAAGTGCTCAGGTCGGCACGACAGCCGCGCCTGTGACAAACATGTCGTTGGCGCCAACATCCGCTCGCTGCGGTGGGCCACATGTCTCAAACTGGCGCGACTGCTCTGTCTTCACTGGCCACAGCGGAACCAGACGAGAGGACCGCGATCAAGAAGGAACGCCGACCAAGGGGAAGGCGCCGAAAACGGTGTCACACAAGACAGCACGCCAAGAGGCGAGCAGACGACAGCAGAATCCGCGAAAGGCCGGAATCTCCCACCAGTGACATTGGTGGAGGGGGGGGGGGGGGGGCAGCCGCCAGCTGAGGGGCAGCAGGCGCTGCAAGTCACTGACATGCGCGCCACGCTGTCTATCACTGCCAAGGAGGACATGCTGGCCTTCAAAGCCGCCATGGCGGAGGAGAGGGCTGCTGTCAGGATCGTCCTGGCCGCTGAAATGGAGGAAGCCTGCAGACAGCTGCGGCAGCTGCGAGCAGCAATTTTGGGCATGAACTACGTGCCGAACAGGAGAGGAGAGCAACACTGAAAAGAGGATAGGAGCCTTCGCTGCCTGGCCACTCATGCCGATGAAGAAGAAGACGCCGGCTGCCTCAGCCGTCCCACTCAGCAGCCAACATCCAGCGGAGGCAGCATGGCGAGATTGAAGATATCTGCTGATTGCGTAGGACTCCTCCATCTACCAGATCACAATAGAAGAAAGTGGGATCCCAAAGCTAAGGAACATGTTTCTGTAGGTTATGATAAAATGACTCAAGGTTACAGGCTAACTGATCCACAGAGCCCCAAGAAAATTGTTAAAATCAGGAGTGTTGTTTTTCTGGAAAATGAGTGCAACACTGACAGTATCAGGACATTATGTGTGAATGAAGATTACTGTATCAACAGTATGCTGAACATAATGCGGCAGAGAAAGTATTGGAAGTCAGCAGAGCTGGTACTGGCAGTGCCATCTCAGACTAAGTCACGGATTACATCCCAGATGATCAGTCAGTGGTAGACATAGGAGAGACTGAGAAGCTGCCAACCGACCCTGTTGCTCCAGAAGATGACTAGTCAGTCGGAAGGTCAGTCCATGTACCCAAATCCAAGGAGTACCAAGATAATGTCACGTATTTGGTAAGTGATTTTTCCAGTTTGGGAGAAGATCCTGTGATCTTGGAGGATGCCAAGGCGTGACAGGGAAGACTGGTAAGAGAATAAAAGAAAAAGTAAAGTCTTTCCAGAAGAATGGCGTTCGGGAACTTGTGGACCCACCGAAGAGTAAAAGAACTGTAGGTAACAAGTGGGTATTTAATCTGAAAATGAATGCAGATGGTACAGCAGTCTATCGTATTAGACTTGTTGCTGAGAGATTTCCTCAAAAGTTTGGGATAGTTTATGATGAAAACTTTTCATCTGTTGTGTCGTAGTACTCTTAAATCTCTCATTAGTTTAGCAGTAAATCTTAATTTTCAGATTCATCATTTTGATATTAAGACTGTTTTTCTATTTAAGGGCTTGGAGGAAACCATTTCATAAAGTAATTGGATGGTTTTCTACCAAAAGGGAATGAAGGTAAAATCTATAAACTATTCAAGGCCATTCTGGTTTAAAACACACAACTCGACAGTGGAATGAAACAGCAAACGTGTGCTTTTATAACTATGTTATGCTGCAAATATTGATGAAGATTGTGTGTTCATTAAAAGTTCTATTTGTGTAGACGATGTTTGTGACTTTTGTAAAAACAATGTAACGGAAGACAAATTGTAGCAGGGATTATCTGAAAATTTTGAAGTTAAGGAATAAGTAAGCTAAGTTCTGTCTAGAGATGTGTGTCCGCAGCTCGTGGTCGTGCGGTAGCGTTCTCGCTTCCCGCGCCCGAGTTCCCGGGTTCGATTCCCGGTGGTGTCAGGGATTTTCTCTGCCTCTTGATGACTGAGTGTTGTGTGATGTCCTTAGGTTAGTTAGGTTTAAGTAGTTCTAAGTTCTAGGGGACTGATGACCATAGATGTTAAGTCCCATAGTGCTCAGAGCCATTTGAACCATTTGAACCATTTAGAGATGTATAAAACAAAAAAACTGGGAGGATAGTAAATTAAAACTTGACCAGAAGGTTTATATCGAAGCACATTAATATGTTTGAACTTCTGGGATGTTTGCTATAGATCAGTACTTATACAAGACCCGACAGTCTTACGCAGATACTGTTTCAAGCGACTATAATTGTAATTTTACTAGTGTGCATTGGAAGGCAGCAATAAGGATCCTTCTTCATCTCACGGTTACTATTAATTATAGTATTGAGTACATCAAAGGGGATTTTAAAAGTCTGGATGTAACTGGTTTTGTTGACTCAAATTTTGTGGATGCTTTAACTACTGGGTTGTCACAGTATAGGAATGCTTTTCTGTTGAAGAAAAATATAATTTACTGGGAGCGCAACAAATTGAAGTATGTTGCAAACTCAACTACTGAAGTTGAATATGCAGCTTTAAATTCTGTATCCAAAGAGGCAGTGTATTTGAGTTGGCAGATAGAAGAATTGTTAAATAGTAGGCATAGAATTGTGTAAAGTGAAATTGTTGTTAATCACTTACAGTCAGTGGAAATGTCCGCTGATATATTAACAAAACCACTCGCTAGAGACCAACACATGTATCTTGTTCATAAGTTGAAATTGTCGCCAGGTTAAGTGGTAGTGTTGTTATGTTGGTAATCTGGCTCCGTGTTTCACCTTTGTCATTGCTATCTATGAGGAGTGGGCTATCTATGAGTTGTTGTTCCTTTTGCCTGTCTGTGAAACGCAAAACGTGTTCTGTGAAGACAAGCATTATGAACAAAATACTGGTTATTTATCTTTACCATCACAAAACCACATTTTACTAACAGACACATTGCTGAAGATCAAGATAATGTAGTATGTACCTTGTTTTTCCTATAGCATTGTCAACAGCTTGGGGTGGGAACTGTTTTGTGGAACTCAGCGCTCTGGACACTACATTTTATATATATATATATATATATATATATATATATATATATATATATATATATATATATATATATACTACTTACCATCCTTATCACTATTAACAGCATCAGATGCTATGGTCAACATCTCTACAGAGTCGTTCATATCTGGGTACCAGCCCTCTGATGCTGGTGAAGCCAAGAGCTCACTCGATATACCATCATCATTCACCGATCATAAAACAACATTGACATTAGGTAAGTAAAATGTGAAAGAAATTCACACTGACGCATACACATGTATGATACTAACCTAGAGGTAGTGTGGCCAACATCTCCATGCAGTCATAAACGTCATGGTGCCACCCCTCAGATGATGGTGAAGATGGAAAATGGCTCAACACCAAAATGTCATCATCATTCAACAATCCAAAAACAAAACAAAAAAAACAATAATCTGAAAATATCGAAAATATAGAGATACACAGATAGAAAATAACTGTTACTTGTGTGCAAGACCATCATCTGTAACAAGTAAATGTGTCTTCATCACCCTCATGGAAACAGGGATGCTTGCTGCTACCACTACCTCTGCTACTACCGCTGCGGGACCTTTTCATGATAACACTGCTGCTGATACTACCCTCACATCTGAATGGTAGCATCTACTCAAGTCAAATTGAAGGTATTGGCCTGCCTTATAAAAGGTGTCAAAGAAAGGCATCGCCATATTTTCAGGAAACATTCCTCACACATAGAGGAATAAAGTTTATTAACTGTACATGGATCCAGAAACACATTGCTTACATTTTGGAGCTCAAATTTTAATGCAGTTTAGTTAGATGCCTACGTACCTACGTAGTCAACTCCATGCATTAATATTAATTAATCACCATGCCAGTCCAAGATGATAAAAACGTGATAAAAAGGAAAAAAATCAAATGAAAAGTTTTACTAATAGAAAAATGTTTCACTTACCGTATAAAACTTCATATTTTTTTACAAACATGATTTAAGCAACTATGGTTTTGCATTTACATTCAGTTATAATTTTTTTATGTATTTCTGCATTTTGGGAAAGATACTCAGAGAGGAATCGTCGTCGTCCAGTGCTTCGTCTTCTCTGGCTAGGGATCTAAATCGACTTCCTCGTCGACAATGTCAGTCTCATCATTGATGTGCACTGAATCAACGAAGATGTCTTCTGCTAGGGAATTGATGCATGAAAGTCCCTTTCGATCACTGCATATAGCTGAGAACTTTTTTGTATAGACGCTTTCTTGCAGGAACAGGCTGCTTGGCAAACCTTCTTGCACGTGCGGGATTTTGTGTCGAGCCGTGGCTAGGTGGTTTACAATGCCGATCAGACAGTTTTTCGTGGTCTTCCGTCCGCATGTCAATGGATCCAGCTGATAGTCTTCCAGATCTGAACTTGCAAGTAGACCCCGAGGGAGTGCTGCCGAGCTGCGGCTTCGGTGGGAGTCAATAGTGCTAAACTGTAAAGCTCTCTGTAACATTCACAGGTGAACGTCATTCAAAGGTTTGGAGCTGCCACCCAAGTAGAAACACACAATGGTCTTACTCCTGCCTCAGCGACCTTCTCAGGAGTGGGGTTGGGCTCATCAAGTCTGAGGCTACGTTTTGGAGGTTCGCGTTCTTTTGATATGTGTTCATAAATCTGATTTTGCCCCGCCGAAAAAATGTAGAGGTTGTTTCACAGACACTGAAGGCATGAAGAAATAACACATGTTCCTTAGCTTATTCAGAGAGCTTAGCGCTGTAAGGGATGTAAATGACTGTGTCTTGGTTGACTTTTCCAGGTTTCATAAGGAAGATGTTAGTCACAAGTTATTTCTGCTCACTGCTGTCCGTTATACGCTCAGTCAACAGGACCAACAAATAAAGGACTTCCCGACAATGAAGTCATTGCCTCCCTGTCTCGTCTTTTCTATGGCTGTGGCGGCTTCAATGGTCTGCTTGATCTGATACCCTTCAACACAAAATTTTTCTGTAAACCTTGAGATGAGAAGTCTCTTATTAAGTTCGTTTAGTAAGGAAAGTCCTTTTGGCATAGTTGGTGAACTGTCTCATCAAGTAAAATCGAAGCGAAAGGCATAGCGCGGGCTCATCGTGCACGTTCAGCAGATTTTATGCTTTTATCAGCTCCCGCTCAGAGTATTCGTCAAACACTATGGTGCAACAGAACCCAAAGTCTTTTTTGACGTAGTTCACATACTTTTCAAAGATAGAGGAAAACACTTCATCAGTATTCCGCACAACTCGATGTAAGAGGCTCAAATGGCTCTGAGCACTATGCGACTTAACTTCTGAGGTCATCAGTCGCCTAGAACTTAGAACTAATTAAGCCTAAGGACATCACACACATCCATTCCCGAGGCAGGATTCGAACCTGCGACCGTAGCGGTCGCTCGGTTCTAGACTGTAGCGCCCAGAACCGCACGGCTACTCCGGCCGGCTTGATGTAAGAGGAGCCCGCCGTCAAGGACAAAGTCTGTGTCGCTTGTGATTTAAACAGTGACTGGCTTCAAAAGTTTAAAGAAGTATGACTTTATTGTCTTTCGATTATTTCGTCTGCATCAAAAAGAGCTAGTAGATATGGGGCTAACTCAAAGGTGAAATACACAATGTGATCAAAAGTATCCGGACACCTGGCTGAAAATGACTTACAAGTTCGTGGCGTCCTCCATCGGTAATGCTGGAATTCAATATGGTGCCGGCTCACCCTTACCTTTGATGACAGCTTCCACTCTCGCAGGCATACGTTCAGTCAGGTGCTGGAAGGCTTCTTGGGGAATAGCAGCACATTCTTCACGGAGTGCTGCACTGAGGAGAGGTATCGATGTCGGTCGGTGAGGCCTGGCACCAAGTCGGCGTTCCAAAACATCCAAAATGTGTTCTATATGGATTCAGGTCAGGGCTCTGTGCAGGCCAGTCCATTACAAGGATGTTATTGTCGTCTAATTACTCCGCCACAGGCCGTGCATTATGAACAAGTGCTCGATCGTGTTGAAAGATGCAATCGGTATTCCCGAATTGCTTAAAACATCAATGTAGGCCTGTGCTGTGCTAGTGCCACGCAGAACAACAAGGGGTGCAAGCCCCCTCAATAAAATACACGACCACACCATAACACCACCGCCTCCGAATTTTACTGTTGGCACTACACACCCTGATAGATGAGGTTCACAGGGCATTCGCCATACCCACACCCTGCCATCGGACCGCCACATTGTGTACCGTGATTCGTCACTCCACATTCCACGAAGCGAGCTTTACAGAGGAGATATACCTGATAACCTATGTCCACCGATGATTCTGGACGGTAATTAGAATTGTGTTCTAAACTTCGAAGACTAGATACAAACTTTAATTATTGGAACTAATTACAGATTTTAGCCCGAGAACTCCATCTTATTGAGACATTTCGTCACACCCACTCAAATACATCAGGTAAAACCTTTGTTGTTGCCAGTGGGGCGTCCACAATAGACACAATATTCGTTGACAGGATTCGTCTTCAAACCTTGTGGTTGTGAACACCGGCTGCATACCTTTTCCGACCCTAGAGCTTACAACATATTATTCAGTCACGTGCCTCAACAGATCTATTTCGGACATAGGTTGTGGTGTATCGAGTGTCAACTCGTAACATCTCCCTTGAAACTGACTTGAAACAGTTATAGCACAACACAATCCCATATCAATTGAAACAACCTAATAAACTCGCATGGTAAATCTGATGTGCCAAGATTCGGCCTAGATTCCATGTTAGGAGTCCTTTGTGTAGATGCCGAAGGGTTTGTGGGAATATGACAAACGTGACCTGCAGTTTTACTTGTAAACTAGCTTTATGTTACAGTATGAAACGAAATTTATATCTGGATTAAGGATTTGTATGCAGGGAGAACGCAGCATGTTATCTTGGATGGAGAGTTATCGATAGATGTACAAGTACCATAAGTGTGCAGTGGAGAAGTACGTCGAGATACTTACTGTTAATTTTGCATATCAATAACCTAGAAGACTGTATGAATAGTAACCTCTGACCTTTGCAGATGATGAAGATACCTGTAACGAAGTACGATCTGAAAGGAAGCTCACAAATATACAGTCAGACATTGATAAGATTTTAATGCTGTCGATAGACTGGCAACTTATTTTAAATGTTCATAAACGTAAAAATTGGAACTATACAAAGCATATACTATGTCACAACTACAACAGAAATTTGTCACAACTGGCATCAGTCAACTTATACAAATACATATCTGTAAAAGTTTCTAGAAATATGAAATGAAACGATCACATAGACGCAATCAAAGGTAAAGCATGTGGCAGACTTTAGTTAATTGTTAGGAAAATGCTGTCAACCTACAATGGATATCGCTGAGAATATTACTCAAGTGTGTGATACCTATACGAATACTACTTGCAGGGAATCTGAACGTACACAAAAAAGGACCACACGAATTGTCACTGATTTATTTGATTCAAGGGTGAGCGTCACCGAAATTCTAACAACTCGGAACTGGCAGAGTTTTGAAGAAGGACACTTATTCTCTCACGAGGGCCTACTTACAGAGCTAAAATAATAAGTATCAAGGAAATTAAATATTAAACTTTTTCGATTGCGTGCTCTGTTAATGAGAGGAAAAAATCCGGATGAATGTGTGTGAGTAGGGCTCGGCACCGAGGGTGCTGTACAAACTTAATTATATGTATAGGCAGTTCATCCGACAGTTTGTGCCTGTTATAGTTACCGACACAGGCAAGATAAACGTCTATCAATTCTTGAGAAAACGCTGTCTCAACAGAAGAACAAACAGACATTCGAGCAAAATATGACAAAAAAAACTTTATTCGTATAAAATAATTACAAATTAACAATTTTCGGATTTCTCATTTTAGTCTACTGTGAAACCTTGTTTCCTGGCAAAGATCATGATTCTAGGTCAAGGGGAAGTACGTTATAGGTTTTGGTGACTGAATTTGCGAGTATCGAAATATGTGACATAATTACATTAACTTAGAAGCTTCCAATTTTTCACCACCGAGAGCCCACGGAAATTAGTCTGTAACATGAGTTTCAACTTGGAACATCAAACCGTTCCTGAGCAAAAGGGATCTCAACAGACAAAACGTCAAATAAGAAATGACAAAGAAAATATATTTTTCGTGTGATATAATAACAAATTAAGTTATCGCATTTTTTCATTTACTTAAACTGTGAAACCTAGCCACTTGCCAAAGTCTTGATTCTAGGTACCCTACAGGTTTTGATGAGTTAGATTGACAGTATCTAAATGTGTGACATAATCGCTGTATCTTTTGATTACACTGACTTACATGGTTAAACTTTTTATACCGCCAAGGGACCGTATGTAACAAAAATCCGAACTTGATATGTCAGCCCGTTGCGGAGGAAAGGGGTCTTAACAGAAGGACAGGAAGACAGGCGGATAACACATGACAAAAAATATTTTTTGTGTGATATAATTAAAAATTAACAATTTTCGGAATTTTTCTTGATTTTTTTCTGTGAAACTTTGCTTCTTGCTTAATTTCATGATTCTAGGTCAACGGGAAATAGTCTACAGGTCGTATCTTTTGATTGTATTGACTTAAAGATTTCAATTTTTTACACCACAAAGGGATCGTAGACCCTAATATGTGACATAAATTTCAATTTGATAGATCTACTCGTGGCTCAGAAACAGGGTTTTAACAGTCAAATAGACAGACAGACAGACAACAAAATGATCCTATTAGGGTTCCGTTTTTACCAATTGAGGTGTTGCTGTTCCGGTCTTTAGTCCGAGAACTGGTTACCCGCAGCTCTTTATGTTACTCTATCCTGTACAGGCCTCTCCATCTCCAAATAACTATTGCAACTTACGTCCTTCTGAAGCTGCTTACTGTATTCATCTCTTGGTCTCCTACAATTTTTACCCTCTTCCTCTCCACACTTCCCTCCAGTCTTAATTTGGTGATCGCTTGATGACTAAGAATCTGACCCTATCACCCGATCCCTTCTTCTAGTCAGCTTTTGCTGCAAATTTCTTTTCTCTTCAATTCACCCACCTAATCTTCGGCACTCTTCTGTAGCATCACATTTCAAAAACTTCTATTCTCGTGATAACGCAGGTGTGGACTCCAAAAACCACATTTTGTGCAAATACGTGAAAAGGAGCTACCAACGCTATGAATAAAAAGCATCATATTCGTAAGAAAAACTGTTTTCAACACTATGGTATCGAAATGTAAAAACCTGTTACTTACGAAAAATGCTTGCAGAACTAGCACTAATGATACTTTACCTATAAAGTAAAACGTGTCTAGTTAAAAATGATCTTAATTTGTTGTAGACTTAAGACAGGAAAAGACAGATGATACAATACTATAAATTAGTGACTGCATTCGAATAGCATGACATCTCATGGTCATTCAAAACCAACTTTAAAAACGTAAAAATGTAGTTTATTGTAAGTTATGGTACATTATACTTGCATCCATAGAAATTTGTAATTTTAGGCAGCCAATTTTTTACACATATTGCGTTTATCTAAAAATGTTTGTAACTTGGTATTTTACTTGTTGAATTACGTGTATGCTGTTTGCCGTAGATTACAATAGTAACCTAGTACTAAATAATTCGGTATGAAGTGCCCTAGTACTAAATAATTCGGTATGAAGTGCCATATACGTTAATGAGATATGTTTTAAGTTTGCGAGGTAGCAGACGAATAAACCTGGGCAGAGTCCATATGTATTACAGACCTGTATCTCAGCAGTTGTAGTAGAGTGCCAGGCAAAACCGCCGTGCTTCAAAAATACACGGAAGTCTGACAGCTTTAAATATAGCTGCGACGTACGA
The DNA here is from genome assembly GCF_023898315.1 of Schistocerca nitens. Taxonomy (NCBI): domain Eukaryota; kingdom Metazoa; phylum Arthropoda; class Insecta; order Orthoptera; family Acrididae; genus Schistocerca; species Schistocerca nitens. The sequence continues at coordinate 916,700,250 of NC_064616.1, forward strand.
AATTGTGTCAAGAGAAGCTGGGCTCCATTCAACAGCTGCGAACTTTTCTATTTCCATGGCGACTGATGTAAGCGCATCGACTAACAAACCTCTGGCCGCAGACTTGCCACCTACGCCAAGATATCGACTGCGGAGCGTTCATTTCAAACTGAATCGTTCTCATCACGCCACTTGGCTGCTAAATTTGGGTTGTGTGCTTCCGTGCTTCCTTTTAAGGCCGAAATACACCTGCTGATAACAGCAACTTGCGTTGTAACGAAGGTCTTAAATCCGTCCGTATTGACGTGTACACGTGATTTATTTACGCCAGAAAATTTGCTGGAATCGTTGCATGACTGCAGCAGCCCGGCGTTATACGTGGTGCGTGCTGCGTGTCGCCGTTATTAAATACAAGCCCCGCCTCAGCTTCTAATCATGTAAGCAACTCTAATTCTATGCAATTTGCGCCATACTCATCCCCAACAAAAAAAATCATTCAAATGACTAGTATCGTAACAGAATGGCTCCATCCGGATTTTAGAATTAAATCAGAATGGACTTGTTCTCGCTGATAACGGTATCGACAATAATTACCAACATAACTTGCACTCTGGCATATGTAGGGGAAATAAGATAGGGCAGAGAATCATTACAAATATCTGCACAAGCAAAGACGTTGAATGAAAAAAAATACACGGGATGCCTCCGAGATGTAGACCTGCACCCATAGAATCAGACACACTTCGGCTGACGACCCTCCATGCTACGAAATATTGAAGAAAATTCGCAAAATACCAATCAAAAACACTGTCCTCAACTCAGTTATAGCTTTGAACACTGCAGTAGCTTCGTAGGCATGGTGATGTTGTCTCACTCCGAGATTTCAACGGAATTTCAGAGTTGGTCGTAACAGACCTTCATTTCCACGTGGACTGCGAACAACTTGTTTTTCACACATACAGGTACATTAACAGAGATGAAAGAAGCAAGTGACAGAAAAAAATCCTACGAGCGACTGTCGATGGAACCTCAGGCCTTGCTATCTGGCACTTATCCACACGTTTATTATTGTAATTTAACAACAATTTGCAATTACAAAATTGTCCCTCTCTTTACATGTGCTGACAAGTTGAATATATTGTCTGCTATGAGCAAATTAGCAAAAAATTAAAAAAGGAACTTATAGAAAGCTGTTACAGCAAAAAATTGTACTGCTTGACATGTTTACAATAAACTGCAATTATGATAAACTGCATGCAGGCTTTGACAGACCCAAATACTTCACTGTCAGTGTATTTCAAACTCTGGTATTTAAAGCGACAATTCACTTAAATAGACGCTGTTTTGTCTGTAATGGAAAACTCAGCAGCGATTACTCATCACTTAATGAGGATTTCTTATATAAGTTAATGTCATCTAATTGTAATAGAATGCAGTCATGTTCAGAATCAGCCTCGCCAGATGTAGGGGTTCATTTTGACAAAAGACTTTCTATTTCCAGGGACGCAGTTATTAAATACCAGTAGGATGATGTTACTTTTGTTGCATTTTGTCGCTCAAAATCACTGATCTGTACTGACAACATCAAGCATTACAGTACTGAGAACTGGATAAAGAGAAGAGCATAAGATTCACTGAGCCACCGAGCCACACAAGATAAACACGAGTAAAAATATAGCAAAATGAAATTTATAAATCTATTTATTTCGTAAAAAATTGTAAATTAAAGTAACAGCTCTTACTCACAATGGTAATGAATTGTTAATGAAAGAATCGACAGTATTTATTTTTTTAATAAAAACGTCAAACTTCCACAAATCACTTAGAGCGCACTAAGTGTCGGCGCTTGTTACTGGAATTCTCAGAGAGATGATTTCAAAGTTTCACTGGAGCGGGCGATCTTACTTGATATTTTGTGAATACAGATAAATAACCGATAAGAACGTTGATTATTTCCTCAAAAAACAATAATTTAACACCAGAGCAAAACTTTCTCTAGAGTCACCTCTCTTGCTAGCGGAACAACAGTGGTGGATGCTTCTGAAAGACTCGACCCGTAGTCAAATATTAATAGCACCCTCTGTCTCGTATAAATGAAAAATCTGTGAACGTCAATTGGCGTTTTTAAAGAGAAATATCATTTCCAGGAGAACGGGGCGAGCCCACCTGCGAAACTGTTCCAATAGCAACAGCACCCTCACCACGTTCGCGTTTGTCCAATTTGCATTTCTTCTAAAAGCTGAAAAATTTATGTACTGCTAATATTTTCCGTCAGGTGAAGAGCTGATAGCGAACTTATACGGATATTTTGATCATAAACAAGAAAAGGACTTCGGGAACGGCATAAAAATACCAGATTCGACGATAAACAATAAATGTATTTTAAATATTGTACTTTTATACTTTACTTTCACGTTGCGACATTTTAAAAAGGCCGGAACGGAAACGGCCCATTTATTTAGTAAGAACACTGAAGAATTCAGTACAAAATAAACATATTTTAAATTCCGTTATTGTATTGTTTACTCTCAGTTCAAGAACTTTTCATACGACCATCGCTACAGTTGGTTATCGAAACGTGCGCTGTCAGTTCCTTCTCAGAAAGCACGCTGCTAGAATTAATATAATCAATAGGTATGCAGTAAAATATCATCCCTCAACAATGAAAGCCGCACAATTAGCGCAAGTTCGTGCTAACGACATTATAGACAATGCACGAACTTAGAATGTGAAAGAATTAAGAAGAAGTCATTGCGGCATTTGCGATTTAGGGAACTCTTGCAAACTCTAAACCAGGATTTTTTTTTAAACGGGGTTCACAGTCTTGTAGACCTTCTCCAAAGATAGCATTTTTGATTGAGAGTGTCTGTTTAATTTCTATAAGTTCGATTGCAATTTCGACTTTATGGTTATTTTCAAGTGGAGGACTTAGTGCCTATGCACTTGTCGAAAAATGTAAGCATGCACTGGAATTTACAAACACTCCACGCCATTATCAAATAAAGATCAAGCAGTGGACATTTCTGCATAATTTTCACAGATGTCCGCATTCGAACGTGTTGCCGTTGTACTCTTACCCTCCCTCACATCGTTTGTTTCTTTTCACTCAACAAAATAATTATCTTCCTTTAATAAGCTTCGAGAGGAGTGAGATTTACAAATAAACTTTTTTACTTATCTTCTTTTCTCGTAGTTGGCTCCAGTTCGTCACGTCTAGGGGCTGAATCTTGAAGCTTAAATTTTTTACTTTGTAGGTTCCAAATCACATGATTTCTATTAGAGATATGCCTGTTTTTGTCTTGAACTTTATTTTTTGTCGCATTTTTTCGATATCACACCGTTTTTACAATTTCCACTTCACTATTAAAAATTACATTGTTATTTCCAAACATAAAAACACCTTCGATCACATCAGATGCATGTCCATTATTACTACATTCTGCGGTGCTAACAATAGCCCAAAGAATTTACAAAACAAAAAGAGTTTACAAACTTTCTTGACAAAAGGAGAATCTTCACCAAGTTATATCATTATTTTGTAAGTCAATCCAGAAATAAATTTAACAATTGGCGTCAGATTGTGTAATTAGTAACAGAAATTTTAAGTATGACAGATATTTCGTAATTTCAAATATTTATAAAAGAAAAGTAATTTTAACTGTACATACATAGTTAATACACATCGACTGTAATAAAGTAATAAAATAATTTCTTTTTATACATTTTAGCCTGAAATGTGATACATAGCATACAAAATCATATGAAATTCCGTTAGGAAAACTCCTATACAAGATTCGAAAATATTTTTGGTATCGATTACTTCTGCTGAATAAAGGTAATGTTAGAAGAGGGTGTCCTTTTACACCGTGTACACATTCAGTTTACAACAGCAACTGCTTCCGGATGCGAGTTGAGTTCCTCAAGCACGACTTCACCTCTGTCGGTCTGAAACTGTGTAGCGTTTAAAGTATGAAGCATAAACAACATCTCGTAATTCAATACACAGTGTTAACCATCCATTGTGTTGTTACCTAATCGAAGTATCATCGTTGGCCGATCATAAGGAAATGCGGAAAGACTCGGACAAGATTTCCGCGTGGTGTAATGAATGACAGTTCTGTTTAAATGCGGATAAATACGAGGTAGTGTCCATAACAAAGAGAGAAGACCCGATAGTTTCTGATTATACAATTATGCTAAATATCTGGAGCACATCACATCGTTTAAATATTAAGGACTTGTGCTAAGTATTGATCCTGAGCACAATATAGAGTGTGACCTGCTAAGCAGATTGTGAACATCGACACATCTCAGTGTTGAATTTGTATTTGTTGTCAGACGTCATGATCGAACACATTTGAACTCTTCTATCACAAGAGTTAACCTGGTGTTGGAATGGCTGATTATGCCAAGTGTATTCTCACACAAAGCTGTGGTTCCTGTTGATTCTAATAGTAGATCAGATTAGGCTAGACACAACTTCATCTCAGCAGAAAGGGAAGAGTAAATTGGCTGGGCTAATAGCAGAAAACCTTAGGGATGTAGGCACTGTTATGTGTGCTACAGTAGCTATTAATACAGGTATCAGTGCTTCGCCACTTTTAGGGTAAGTAGGACACAAAGAAACCAAGTTCTAAGAGAGGTTACGATTAAAACAAATATTGGATTTGAGAAAGAAACCAAACAGCATAATTACAGCGTACTGCATCCACCTCTCTCTCTCTCTCTCTCTCTATTCGTTTAGTCGGTTCCGAATCTTCGTGACCCCATGAACCAAATCACGCCACTTTTTCCTGTCTTGAACTGTCTCCCGTAGACCTTCCAGGGTGGAACACATTGCTTCTGTGATGCCATCGATCCATCTCATCCTCTGACGTCCTCTTCTTCTAGTTCCTTCAATCTTCCCCAGCATTAATGTTTTTTCCAGTGCGTCCATACAAACGGCAATTATTTGTAGCTATCCGGCAATCATTAGAAATTTTATTTACACCCAATTAAATATCAGTTAACGTGAAATGCCAGCTGTCCATATGCGTTAAAATATTCGAGGAGCGAGGAGAAAAATTAATGTAGGCTACTACTTATTTGCATTGATGAATTAGAGTCCTCAAACCCATTTGACATATACTGCCTCTCTGAATATCATGGATTACTGGTACTGACACTATAGATGTTACAGGATTTTGTTAATATTCACTTCAGTAGACTGGAAATGGATAAAGGACGGGTTGTTACATTCGACAGGGGTTTTCATACATTTAAAAATATTGAAATTAATAATCTTGGAGTGGAGCAGCATATAGAAGCATGTTCAGCACAAGCAGAATTTCAAAACAACTTCTTTATAGTAGAAATTATATGCACAGCACCTGCAGGAAATTTTAATCTGTTTATAAATCAGATTAAAGTTCTATTACGCTACTTAACAGTAAATAATTAAATAGTGGTTTCTGGTGATTTTAGTATAGATTTTCTTAAAGACTCTCCTAGTAATATTATCATTCTACTTCGTTTCTTCTGTAAACTTCCCCTCTATGGTAGCTAATTGCTAAGGACAGTCATTTATAATAAAAGGCTTAATGAAAAAAACTCTATTGCAAAGCTAATAGATTCAATCCGTTAGAAATGGTTGGTGATACCAATAATGAATGGCCTCTAGGCTATGACATGCAGTTTATTATGTTAAATGTTTAAGCCGATCAGGATTCAAAATATACTAAAGCGGAGTCCAGGAGGGTAGCCAGTAAGTCAAAAATTGATTATTTTAGGAATTTCCTCGAAGACACCAACTACAGTGATGAGTACAGTGATCAAGACAGGTGTCAAAAATACAACTCATTTATTAATAAAGTCTTCGCCTTATTTGAAAGTTGTTTCCTTCAAAAGTTATCCAAAATAGATCAAAGGTCTACAAAAAGCCCATGGATTACTCAAGGAATTAAGGTATCTTTTAGAACAAAAGAAAACTTTACTTGTCATTCAGAAATCACTTTGATGTTGAGCTACGGCTCATTACAAGGCATACTGCCAACTATTCGAGTCATAAATACGGATATTAAAGCAAATTTTTTATCAGAAGAAGATAGTCACACCAGGTAATAAAATAAAGAAAATAAAAACTTTTTAACGATCATTTTATAACTGTAACTGAAAAGATGACGTTGTCTTGTTAAGTAGATACTGCCATGGAGTATATCAAATCAGCCATTACAAAAAGTCGTTAAAATCACAAAATTAAGTGGTTATAATAAAATAAAGTTAATTAAAGAGTGCTCTCCTGAGTTTAGAAACGTATTAAGTTATTTTGGTATCTAGTCATCTGTCGGTGGAACATTTCCCAATTGGTTGAAATATGCTGAAGTTAAGCCTATGCGTAAAAAATGATTTAAAATATACCATGAAACGTCCATTCAGTTTCGCTTTTGCCAGCACTCTCGAATATTTCCAAAAAGGTAATGTACAAATCTGACGACAGAAAATATATAGCTTCTCATAGGTTCCGATACTGGGAAGGCTGTTTACACACACAAAGGGAATGTACGTAATTTTGGAATGGCTGATTGCTCTGCAAACTTCATTGATGAATTCTTGTCAGGTCATAAGGCGATTCATGGGAGGGTCCTGCTTTTAACGTTTCGACTAGTTTCCAACTCGTCTTCTTCGGGCAAAATGTCGGAGTGATGTCCAGTTGGTTCCTTTATAGCTGCTGTACCGCTGACACCTCTGTCGAGGGCCCAACGGATGGCCTAACCGGGGGACTCCGGAAGAGATAGGAGACGTGACGGCCGGCCAGCAGGGTGGACGGTGTCTGGCCGTCGAGGCCTAATGCTGCCTCTCTGTCCGCCGTTTTCAGAGCGTTCTGGACGTCACATCCCATGCTCAGCTTAGCTGGAAACCACTGTTCCGCTTGACATAAATGTCATGTACTCTTATTTCCATTGTGCCTTTGTGACCGAAAATAGCCGGCCGGAGTGGCCGAGCGGTTCTAGGCGCTACAGTCTGGAACCGCGTGACCGCTACGGTCGCAGGTTCGAATGCTGTCTCGAGCATGGATGTGTGTAATGTCCCTAGGTTAGTTAGGTTTAAGTAGTTGTAGATCCTAGAGGACTGATGACCTCAGAAGTTAAGTCCCATAGTGCTCAGAGCCATTTGAACCATTTGACCGAAAATAAACGTGTGTCCTTCGTTGATGCTGTGCTCTGCCACTCCAGACTTGTTAGTTAGGCTGAGGTGAAGGCTCCTCACACATTCTGAACAGCGCTGCGAGATGCATCGATGCGTCTGGTCGTCCAACGTACAGCCTGTCACACTCGCTACTAACCTCAGTTGCTAGTAGCCCTAGCTGCTCTCACCCAAGCATATTGTCGATTTAACTGTTGAGCGTAATATGGTTTTTATGCTGTGTTTCTCCATTATCCTGACGATCTTGGCTGTGGGTTGAGCGATTTAAGATTGAACGACCACCTATACCTGGCCGTGGAGAATGGAGAAATGTAATTCATGCAAGAGGGCTTGCTTTATGAAACCCTCGTTCGACTAATTCGTGATTGTTATTCGTCTGGGACCTTTAATAGGTTGTATTAATGGAAGAAACAGAAATCAAAGAAGAGCTGCACGATTCGTTTATATGCTTATTTAGTCAACGTGAGACTGTCACAGAAATGCTCACGGAACTGTAATAGGTGACGTCACAAGACAGGCCATATGCATTTCGGAGTATCTTTCTCACAAAATTTTGGGTACTCACGTTCCAAAATTAATAAATAAATATTGTACTTCCGGCAACATACATCTAGCGTAATCACGGCGAAGCTAAAATCTGAAAACTTCTGGTTCATGCACAAGTGTACCGACAGCCGTTTTCCTCGCGAAAGCATGGGCAGGCGGCAAATGATTCTATTTACCCTGTGCTACACACCGTACCATGGCTAACGGTGTACAGATAAAGATGTAGATGTCAGAGCGCTACTGCTACGAACAAACCGAAAATAGTGTTATTGTAGGCACTTTATTTTTAACCGAACTATTCAATTTTGACTCTCCTTAAACATAAACATTGGTCATTTGGGAGTAAATGCTTTCCCACCACATCCTGCATCGAATTTACACATGGTCTTATGTCAAAGAAAATGAAAAAGGAAAAAAAATAATCAACAGCACCATCGAACATTTGTAGCACATCTAAGACCGTTCTGGAGGGGGGGGGGGGGGGGGGCATTGTCCACACAATAGTGAGATGACATACAGTAATTTTCTTGGATACTTGTAGAAGTACTTGTATAATAGGCTATACAAAATATTCATTATGCTGTTATGAACAGACTACAGAGTATCGACGGAAATTTCCTCTACGTGAAGATCGATCTAAATAAGCACCGATGGGACAAACGTTCGTAGAGCATTGTGACTATAGCGAATGTAAAAAAATACCAGTGCCATAATTGAGAAACTAAAAATTCGAGCTTTTGTTATCTAATATCTTTAATCCGCCTCATATCCAGAACATAGGTAGTATTAAGCGCCACAGAACTTACCTTAAACTGCTTGTTGGTGAACGTGTGTGTGAGTGCGCTCTTATACTTAGACTCCACCGTTTCCAACCTGAAATAGGAAAAAGAAATAGAGTATCATTATTTAGTTCAGCGTTTTTCGGTGGAACATCAGAAGGAAACACGAAAATATTGACATGTCAATAAACAAAACTGGCATTTAGCCCAGAAAGCCTCGTTGATCATTTCTTTGGTGTGCTTGATTTACGAACATTTGCAAGTGTCTGCAGAAATTGGTTATCGATTATACTGCACAATCCAGCACTAGGATCATATAAGCACAGCAAACTGTAGTTGCAAATACGCTACGGAGGCAGAATTCAGCAGCACATTTCCCAATTACGTTTTGTAAAATGTTACGCTATCAACGATGTACAGCTATTTTCTATTTTCAAGAGCTATGGACAGTTCATTCTATCCGTGGCAGTATCTTTCCACCTTACTGGGTTAATCCGGTCGTCCATTAGGTAACTGAATTCTGAGGAGAGGAGGGGGTCCTCAACATATGCGTGTTTCCAAATAGGGTTCCTAATTTCGTTCCCTTTTTAAGGCTTTTTAAGCTTACTTAATATCAGTTGACAAATTATTGCGATGTTTCATCCGGGAAACAAGGCATATAATCAATCAACAAGATTTGTGTCGATTTTTAAGCATTCGCAGACGTTCTTACGATAACAGATGTTGTGCCATCTTTCTGTGTGCATAATCCCATATGTTGCCCCACCAGCGTGAGCTGACACATTAACCAATGTTCCAACACGTCCAGATACTCAGGTGCTATCATAGTTCATCGGCGAAGAAAAATGGAACAATTATGCGTAATTTAGATTTGGCACGAAATACGTTTATTTTTTGGCATGAAATATCACTCTCAGCGATGGGTCTGCACGTGTCGTATTCTCATATCCGGACATTGCATCTATTGGCCTTTCCAGATTAATGAAATTTCGGTTCGTCACTCATAATGATTCGTTCCAGAATTCCTTATCATCTTTAGTAAAGGCTGAAAAGTGCTCACGTGCCTATCCACATCATAGATTCATTAGCTTCCGAAGGGTCTTTCCCTCTGTTGGTGTTGCTAGCTGCAGCTGTTCGCTGGCTCTTTAGAAATGTTTTCAGTGCGACCTATTTGAAACTTTGAAGACTGTATCATCACTTTCTAGAGTGTGTACTTTTGCGTCATAACAGATGCATGCTCTGTAACAAAAATATTCGTACGCTTTTACATTTTCATGACAGCGGAACCAGCTTCAACTCTTATTATTATTATTATTATTTGGCAAGGACTTTATCGATCATACGCATGTTCCAGAAGTCTATTTCATTATTTCTGTCTCATTTGTTGGATGATATGCATTTTTGCTCGGTGTTATCAGGGCAGCTACTTCTAGGTCTCCATCTCCATCGCATTCCATCTGCTTTCCTAGGGACCGCTATGTTAGGTAGTACAGCCTACGATACTCTTACTATACGACTAGACCAGCTTAATCTTCTCTCCACTAGCAGTATGACGACGTTACGATGTTTTTACAAGCTCCGCACTTCTTCAGTTGCTTCCAATCCTCCATTATCTGATATCTTCATGGCGCACAGATCTAAACGTTTGCCCGCCGGTGTGGCCGAGCGGTTCTAGGCGCTTTAGTCTGGAACCGCGCGACCGCTACGGTCGCAGGTTCGAATCCTGCCTCGGGCATAGATGTGTGTGATGTCCTTAGGTTAGTTAGGTTTAAGTAGATCTAAGTTCTAGGGGACTGATGACCTCAGATGTTAAGTCCCATAGTGCTCAGAGCCATCAAAATGTTTCCTAAACATTTTTCTTTAGGATTTTAATAGTTTTACTTTTTTTTCCTACGAGTTAGAGCTTTACATCCATACAATAACAGCGGCATTATAGTAGACTCATACAGGCGATTTTGAAGTTGATAGTGAGATTTCTTTGTCTTGGGTTAGTGTTTTGTAAAAACGTGCGTCTATTTATACAGGGTGTTCAATAATTCCTATTACACGTCTCTAAGGGTTGTAGAGGAGACTTAGTAGATAGTTTTTGTAAGGAACCCACGTCGGAAATGTACCGTTCGGATGTAACATATCTTTGAAGATTGGATCACTTCCAAATCTCCCGCTTCACGGTTCACGTACGGCGGAGACAATGGGATCAGACGCGTGTGCTCTACAGGAGCCGACGGCATCAGCTATGTTTGGAGTGCTCGTCGTCGTGTTCTCTTCTACGTGACGAAGAACGCCCTCATCAAAGTCGAGGGAGCGACGCGTCCGTCGACCACCACAGTGAACCTTTCTAGTTGCGGACGTACCAGTTTCTCGCAGCCCCTGTTGTCGTCGGGCAAAAATGGTACGTGATGACATGATTACAGCAAGGACTGTCGACGGCTCCATCTTCCTAGTTTGTGTGTGCATCATGAAGCGAGACATCTGAAAGTGATCCTATCTTCAAACTGATTTTTTAACGAAATGTTACATTTACGGATATGGATTCGTTATCAAAACTAATTCCCTACATATTGGTTTTGTTGTTCTTACCAAACATATTTTCTAAGTACGTAAAACGGTTAATTTTCTCTAAGGTTAAACCGTCTACATCCGAGGATCCATCAGTTTGGTTTTTCTTTCTTATAACCAGGAATCTTATCTTCTTGCCAGCAATGTTATAATAGTTTTGCATCATAATTGCAACGCACAGAGGGCACTCCCTGTCTAAAGAACGCAAATGATTCACGAGCCTGAAGTGCAGTGACAAAAATCACAGAAGTCAGAGCTCATGTGAACACTAACCGTCATTCATTCTACCCACGCAAGATGCGAAATAGCAGTGGCATCACAAGTACACATTGTAGATGAATATTATTTTGTTCTGGGAGTATGAAGCAAACTGTATACAGAATCACATTACATAATGTCTTACAGTGCACTATAACAGCGAAGTAGAGCCTTAGGCTGTCTTAGGAAAATTCACACGCTTCCGCCTACCATCCAAAAGACAGATATAAATTGTTAGCACATTCTGTCGCTGGTTCTCGAGGTATAAATGCGAGACAGGGTGGGGCCGGCGAGCAGGGTCTAATAACAAATATTGCGACCTGCACATTTCATGAAATCTGCCAAGCAAGACTATTACGGGCAATTTAATTACGGAGTTTACGGAGCAGCTTCTTGCTTGCCGCCTGCTCTAAATCAGTGTTGATCCAGACCCTCTTAGCGCATTAAAGCTGACGGCAGCGGCGGCGTCGGCGGCGTGAAATGTGACACATAAATCTGACACGGGAATATCGATCTGCGCATAACTCTTTACAGAGGGATCCGTCCGCTGATCACGGCATTACTTCTCGCGGAGCAGTCCTCAGGTAAGACGCATGAGGTGCCAACGCTAAGCTTTGCGTCTTAAAGGAAAAACACGACCGGCCTTGACTTAGTCAGGCACACTTCTTGTGCCGAGTTCCTCGCTAGGATTTCTTACAGCGACCGGGGCTGAGTTACAGCCCTTACAATGCGCCCGTTTTCTTAATTTACATTTACTGTAGATAGGAGACATTCATACCGCAAGGGGATCCCGTTAGAGAAATAACAATTTCCTCGTCGCCTATTCGCACGGTACTATACAATACATTGCTGAATGGAAACTGATTTTTCAAAGAACAACGCACTGCAGAAAATTCACCAACACCTTAACAAAACGTGATATTGACTTAATTATATTCAAAATGTCAACTTGTATACCTACAACTGTATCTACAGGGTGAGCCATAATTCAGTTATCACTACTAACCCTTAGACTTTGTTTTGCCTAGTGTAGTGATAATCAGTTGTGAACTTGGTTATTGCGTAACACCGATAACTTAAATGACACTAGCTGTTTGAGGTTATGTTATTTGTTGTCAAAAAAAGTGGTTCAAATGGCTCTAAGCACTATGGGACTGAACATCTGAGGTTATCAGTTCCCTACACTTAGAACTACTTACACCTAATTAACCTAAGGACATCACAACACATCCATACCCGAGGCAGGATTCGAGCCTGCGACCGTAGCAGAAGCGCGGTTCCGGACTGAAGCGCCTAGAAGTGTGAAGTGTGAAGTGATGTACCAACTGGCACTCAAAGTGGAAGCAGACAGATGGACATTAACAGAAAACAGCCGCCCATACTGCCGCAAGCCAGTACCCAGCAATAGGCCAGAAATAGTGTTGTAACTTTCAGAAAACCATCTGAGGATGAACCTGAAAAGATTCGAAAAGCGATTCATGGAATAATAAATAACTATTCAAAAAATTGACTGGATACAATTTTACGTATTAACAAAGCACTTTTACTTTCTCGATGCAAGTCCAATGAAAAAAGAAAAAAAACCTCGTATTTGTGTTTGATTGCTGTAGGCACATCATCTTTTCATTATTTGAGTGATAGGGTCCACGTTACAGAAAAATACACTTATATACTCGTGTTAACCACAGTTATGACACCCTTCTTTACCCTGTCTTTAAATTACGTTTCGTTTCTCTGTCGCTGTCTACCTAGTAACGTTAGTAAGCATTCGCAGCAGCTAGGAAATAGTTTTGCCAAACGAATAACAACGGGAAACGTAACAATCAAGAAGGAAGCCTTGACAACACAAAAACGTTAGAAAAGATAATTTCATTAAATGAAACAATCAATTTACGAACTCTCGATCGAAATAGTATTAATTTTTGAACAAAAAACCATAAACATGGAAAATTATGTTAAAAAGTGCAATAAGACCAATCAAGAAACTTAGAAAGCTGCCCTCACCAAGCTGAGAACAGGCCCATTACAACAAATATAAAAACGAGCTCCTCGTCCAGGCGCTGGGATGTTGACCGGCCGCCGTGCCATCCTCCGCTATACGGCGTCATGCGGAGGGGAAGCATGTTTAGCCAAATAGAAACATATAGGCATGTTTTACACACAGACGGACCCTGTTAAGCATTTTTATACAAGCACGAGCATAGAGTTGAAAAAAAAAAACGAGATGATTACATCATTTTTCCAATTTGTAACATTTCTTTTCCTTAGGCGCTATGTTTTATGTGTGTCATAAGAAAACTAAACATCGCTATAACGGTTCACCTTCAATTTCTTTTTAATTTTACATTACGTCTTGAGATTACACTGAATTGTTTTTCATTAAGCGTGTCCTTCTGCTTTTGTCACCGTGAGCTAGTTGATGTTCATAGAACACGTAAAGAAGAGGATCCAAAATGCTTAGTGTAAAATAAAAAGTGCAGGTACTGTGAGTCTTTCTGTTTTATCTTCTTTTGATCTTCACTGCTATGGACAAGAAGCACATAAAGTTACAGAGTATTCAAAGAGAATGTTTCTTTTTCTTGCAAGTGTGATCTTTGCTTAACAGAGGAAGAAACAGGTTACACAGTAGAACAGTGAGTATACATAGACAGCTAGTACATTAGACGTGCCAGTTACGGTGAGACTCAAAATGCCTTCACAAAAAGGTATGGCAAGGGCGCACCATTAAGGTGCTGTACGACAAGAAAAACAATAGAAAACGTGTAGCTTTCTGTCGCTGTTGCAGCAGTTCTCTAACACCACATGGGGAAGTGTCCGAATACTGGTTTTGGTCTGACGAGGTGTGATTCCAGCTTGATGGATATGTGAATGCACAGCCTTCATGTATTTGGGATAAGAAGAAATTAGCGCCACGTATCTCCTCTGACGCAAGGAAGAATCTGCCCAGTGGGCTTTGTTAGGTAGGTGAATCTTCATCAAAAGACACGATGAACAGTGAACGCTACATTCAGATGATGCAACAGTTCGAAAACACTACACCTGATTGCCAGATGCGATACGCGTGGTTTAGGTAGGATAGAGCTACGCTTCATACAGCCAAAAAAATGGTTCAAATGGCTCTGAGCACTATGAGACTTAACATCTGAGGTCTTCAGTCCCCTAGAACTTAGAACTACTTAAACCTAACTAACCTAAGGACATCACACACATCCATGCCCGAGGTAGGATTCGAACCTGCGACCGTAGCAGTCAGGCGGTTCCGGACTGAAGCGCCTAGAACCGCTCGGCCACCGCGGCCGGCTCATACAGCCAACAATCTCATGAGAGCAGAAGTTGAAAATACCGCTTCAGTTGTAAATTACTTTATTTTCACGCGACCGGTTTCGGATTGTTATAATCCCATCCTCAGGTGTCGTACTGGAAACAGCAAAAGACGGGAGATAATTTTCACACGCCGCAACACGCGTAACAAAAAACAAATGTTTCCAAAAAGTTTTAAAAACTTTTAAAAAACATTTCGAAACCGCCGGTCGGGCTAGGTGCTATGAAACCTATGGCAATGCGCAAGTGGCACCAGGCAGTACTACGGACGACTACCTGGGTAGGGAATATACGCAAATGATATCACGACACTTACAGTGTGCTGTGGTCCCCGAGCGCCGCGTGAACCAGGCGCGGTGTGCTGCCTATGAGCACAGAACAGGGAGCAGCGGATGCGAACGAGGAGGCAAACTGGTAAACCAGAGTGGCAAAAGTGCTGCCGTCTGCTGACGGAGAGAACAACACGGGGCCACTAGCCCGGCCGTTCACAATTTGAGTTTAATGCTTTACATTAAAATGAAGAAAAAACAGAAAAAATACATAAAAATACACGATATAAGTTAAAAGTACATTATGCGTAGCAAAGGAGCGTATTGAACAGGTCGGTCCACGACTGTGGTAAAACTGAGTGGAAGGTGCGATATAAAATTATTATATAAACCGTACAGCTCAATGAAACTTTACTTTTACATGTTGGCAAACAAGTTTTAAATTCAGTGGCAACGTGGAACAACGCGCCACAGTCATCAGTTAAAAGAACATGCACATGTGCCACTCCTATTTACAACCTGCCTCGGGCATGGATGTGTGTGATGTCCTTAGGTTAGTTAGGTTTAAGTAGTTCTAAGTTCTAGGGGACTGATGACCTCAGAAGTTAGGTCCCATAGTGCTCAGAGCCATTTGAACCTACACTCCTGGAAATTGAAATAAGGACACCGTGAATTCATTGTCCCAGGAAGGGGAAACTTTATTGACACATTCCTGGGGTCAGATACATCACATGATCACACTGACAGAACCACAGGCACATAGACACAGGCAACAGAGCATGCACAATGTCGGCACTAGTACAGTGTATATCCACCTTTCGCAGCAATGCATGCTGCTATTCTCCCCTGGAGACGATCGTAGAGATGCTGGATGTAGTCCTGTGGAACGGCTTGCCATGCCATTTCCACCTGGCGCCTCAGTTGGACCAGCGTTCGTGCTGGACGTGCAGACCGCGTGAGACGACGCTTCATCCAGTCCCAAACATGCTCAATGGGGGACAGATCCGGAGATCTTGCTGGCCAGGGTAGTTGACTTACACCTTCTAGAGCACGTTGGGTGGCACGGGATACATGCGGACGTGCATTGTCCTGTTGGAACAGCAAGTTCCCTTGCCGGTCTAGGAATGGTAGAACGATGGGTTCGATGACGGTTTGGATGTACCGTGCACTATTCAGTGTCCCCTCGACGATCACCAGTGGTGTACGGCCAGTGTAGGAGATCGCTCCCCACACCATGATGCCGGGTGTTGGCCCTGTGTGCCTCGGTCGTATGCAGTCCTGATTGTGGCGCTCACCTGCACGGCGCCAAACACGCATACGACCATCATTGGCACCAAGGCAGAAGCGACTCTCATCGCTGAAGACGACACGTCTCCATTCGTCCCTCCATTCACGCCTGTCGCGACACCACTGGAGGCGGGCTGCACGATGTTGTGGCGTGAGCGGAAGACGGCCTAACGGTGTGCGGGACCGTAGGCCAGCTTCATGGAGACGCTTGCGAATGGTCCTCGCCGATACCCCAGGAGCAACAGTGTCCCTAATTTGCTGGGAACTGGCGGTGCGGTCCCCTACGGCACTGCGTAGGATCCTACGGTCTTGGCGTGCATCCGTGCGTCGCTGCGGTCCGGTCCCAGGTCGACGGGCACGTGCACCTTCCGTCGACCACTGGCGACAACATCGATGTACTGTGGTGACCTCACGCCCCACGTGTTGACCAATTCGGCGGTACGTCCACCCGGCCTCCCGCATGCCCACTATACGCCCTCGCTCAAAGTCCGTCAACTGCACATACGGTTCACGTCCACGCTGTCGCGGCATGCTACCAGTGTTAAAGACTGCGATGGAGCTCCGTATGCCACGGCAAACTGGCTGACACTGACGGCGGCGGTGCACAAACGCTGCGCAGCTAGCGCCATTCGACGGCCAACACCGCGGTTCCTGGTGTGTCCGCTGTGCCGTGCGTGTGATCATTGCTTGTACAGCCCTCTCGCAGTGTCCGGAGCAAGTATGGTGGGTCTGACACACCGGTGTCAATGTGTTCTTTTTTCCATTTCCAGGAGTGTATTTACAAGCTCTCGTTACTGATCTACAACGAAAGTAGGAAACCTTACAGACTATACTGTCAGAAAGTAATTTGCCAATTAATAGCTAGCAGCAATAGCATTAAAAGAACACATTAAAAGTGGCGTCAATTTAAAACTGCTAACCAACCGTCGACAGCAAATCGAGGCTTACATTCGATAAGACCTGAGACGAATTTTACATCATGAAAGACAGTCAAATTTTTAATTAATGAGGGCGCAGATAATGCCACAGTATTATAATGCGCATAGTCGTAGGATAAAATGAAAACATGCAACTCTGATTAAGAGAGAACAATTTTACAGCTATTTAAAAAAACTGAAGCGGTATTTTCAACCTCTGCTATACTGCTCAGTTGCGGATGTTCTGCCTACAGGATTGTTTGTAATATCATGAGAGATAGATATACCTTTTCTTCGGCAATATTCCCGAATTTTAAAAAGAAATGAAGTGTTGTTACAATTCCTCAACGAGTGTAACAAAATGCATTTAATTACGTGCAACTTCGTATTCAATTATGTCAAACGCTTAGCTGACGACACTTTCACAGACTTTCGTCATTTTCCCCCTCAGGCTGCTTCACCCGGACGAGTGGAGTGCTGGCTGTGCACTGGCGGCTCCTGCCAGAGTCATCTCTGTTCCAGTATAAATCGTTTTGCGTATTTTGTTGACAGCTGCCCTGAGACAGTATTTGAACCAATCGAAATAACTGAGCGAAATATTTCAACATTCCTTTCATGTCGGTGCGGTGCGAACTACTATAATGCGACCCACAACACTCTTCGATCCGCTCACAGAAAGCAACACAATTAAGGCCACGCTCTTTCCGTGGGATAATCAGTTTACGTACCTAATTCCTCTCACTATCCAACTGAGGTAATTTTATTTTTACCGTCGAGTAATGGCTGTTGTTTCACTACGGATACAAAAAGTATGAATTTAACGTATATGTGTTACAATGAAATGTTCTGTTTACATGCCCGCATTATAGGTGAATCTTTTTCGGCCGGCCGGGGTGGCCGAGCGGTTCTAGGCGCTACAGTCTGGAACCGCGCTGCTGCTACGGTCGCAGGTTCGAATCCTGACTCGGGCATGGATGTGTGTGATGTCCTCAGGTTAGTTAGGTTTAAATAGTTCTAAGTTATAGGGGACAGATGATCTCAGAAGTTAAGTCCCATAGTGCTCAGAGCCTTTTGAACCATTTGAACTTCCGCTATAGAGCCCGAGTCTCATTCGGGCACTGGCTATGGGCTGTCCCACGAAATGGTTAATACTAAATGAAACCTAGTAAATTAGAATTAAAGTTTCTGCTTTGAGAGAAAATGCTACTTCCTCAGTTATGTTAAACACCTTCTGCTTTCGTCTATTTTCAAGGAATATTTCAAAGAAAATAGGTATCAGCATTTGAAACCATAGAAACCTGTATACGAGTACAATACACTACTGTTTTTCACAGAGCTTTACATTGAGCTCTATTGCTAACCGGAATTTTAAATCCTTGAATCTACATAATCATATAATTCCTAAAAAACAATGTCTTATTTTGTTTTCAACTGGTGTGGGTTCCTAATTACCTAGAAGCTGTGGGACTGTTACCGAACGCGTCAAACTATAAATATGGCATATGCCGACAATGCACAAATCTAATCCCACACTTTAGAATAATCCGACATAAATTCCAACTACACCAAAACTCTCGTGCCAACGAGAAAAGTTCATTTTGCTTAGCCGATAATAGTGCTACGAAAATTGAGAAACTAGGACAGTTTGCATTAGTCACTACATATGCAGATTAAAATCACACAGATGCATCCACAGAGGTGGCAAAAGTCACGGGATACACTCTAATAACGTGTGAGCTCTCCTTATGCTGCTTGAAGTGACTTGGTCTCAACAACTCTTTGGAAGTCCTCAGCAGAAATATGGAGCCATGCTACCTCCGCCGCCGTTCATAATTGCGAAAGTATTGGCGGTGCAGGAACGGACCTCTCGATTATGTCAAAGTTCTTAAAAGCAATCGCGAACAACTATGGCCCGGTGACATGGTGCACAGTCACCCATAAAAATTCCATCACTGTTTGGGAACATGAAGTCAATGAATGGCAGCAAATGGTCTCCAAGTAGCCGAACATAGCCATTTCCAGTCAATAATCCGTTCAGTTGGACCACACGACCCAGTCTGTTCCATGTAAACACTATGAAACGTCCCCTTTTATCAATTTTACTTGACTGTACTTAACCTGACGCACAATATTTTTAGCGCAACGCAATCTGACTTGCAAGATTCCCTACAAAAGAATGGCCCTGACTAACATTAAACTATACCTTTCACAAATCACTTACCTCACAAAAATCTTCGCTGCTCAAGCTACTGCAATACAGCGAGCGCCACTACTGCCAGCTAAATAAAAGATTCAAACTACTGAAGGCACTAACTACTGATAGGGATAGTTAGCAAATGAAAGATATTAATAGAGAACAAACAATGTATTTACCTTAATATCATCATCATATATATATAGCAGTTCATGACAAATTTCAAAACTCCGCCATCTCTCTCCCCACATCCACCACTGCTGGCGGCTCACGTCCAACTGCGCAACGCTACGCGCTGTTCACAGCCAGCTGCCTAACACCACAATGGCGAGTATTACAACAATGCAAAGCAGCCACAGACTGCACACAGCACAGCCAGTGATTTTCATACAGAGGTGGCGTTACCAATAAAAAAACCTAAACAGCCTACTTACAACACATTCCACACAATTATGGAGCCAACACCAGCTTGCACAGTGCCTTGTTGGCATCTCGCGCCCACGGCTTGCTGGGGTCTGCGCCACACTCGAACCCTACCATCAGCTCTTACCAACTGAAGTCGGAACTCGTCTTACCAGCCCGCGGTTGTCCAGTAGTCTAGGGTCCGACCGATACGGTCCCGAGCCCAGGAGAGGCCTGCAGGCGATGTCGTGCTGTTAGCAAAGGCACTCAGGCCTGGCGTCTGCTGCCATAGCCCACTAACGCCATACATCGCCGCACTGTTCTGACGGATAAGTTCTTCGTACGTGCCACATTGATTTCTGCGGTTATTTCACGAAGTGTTCCTTGTGTGTTAGGACTGACAACTCTATGCATACGCCACTGCTCTCGGTCGTTAAGTGAAGGCCGTCGGCCACTGAGAGATAATGTCTGAAATTTGGTATTCCCGGCACACTCTTGACACTGTAGATCCCACAATATTGAATTCCCTAAGGATTTCCGAAATGGAATGTCCCATGCTTCATGCTCCAATTACCATTCCGCATCTGTTATATCCCGTCGTGCGCCTATAATCAATTCGGAAACCTTTTCACATGAATCACCTGAGTACAAATGAGACTTCCGCCAATGCACTGTCGTTTCGCACTTCGAGTACGCGATACTAACGTCATGCTATCTCCTGACTTTTGTCACCTCAGTGAACAGCCGCTATGACACACAAGGTGTAAGACAGTAGCTGAAGGAATGAGCTGTCACCATTGCTCATTTTAACGTAGTTTCAAGCACAATCAGTATCACAGCTTATCTTAATAATATCTGATTATCGAAATGTGCCACAACATTGAATCCTCCACATATACACGCAACACTGTCTAGGCTTGACCATTCCTTTTCTCTACATATCTGTAGATTTAAGACGTATTTAGTAGTTAATCGATGAACTAGGCATTTCGCTGTTAATGAAGAAGCACTTCATTTAAATATGGTGCAACGCATTTAAATTTTGACAGCACTGTTGAAAGAATGCCGAAAGGTTCATATTGCTCTGAGCACTATGGGACTTAACATCTGTGGTCATCAGTCCCCTAAAACTTAGAACTACTTAAACCTAACTAACCTAAGGACATCACACACATCTATGCCCGAGGCAGGATTCGAACCTGCGAGCGTAGCGGTCGCGCAGTTCCAGACTGAAGCGCCTAGAACCGCACGGCCACACCGGCCGGCAATGCCGAAAGGCTCTCAATATAAAGAGACCATGCCTATTTATTTTTAATTAGTTATTGTTATTTGTTGTATTTAATGTTGAGGTGCACTTGTATGTGAAATGTGTATTTTTTGTTTAATAATGAACTAGTAGACTTATAACGACTTGTAAGGTCGTAAAATGACCAGTGAAGACAAGCGCTCCCCTCAACATGTTAACTGTAGTCTTAAACTATTGTAAATGTCAACGTAGGCCCAGTTACTTAAATTCCGGTAGTCGCCTAATGCCTGGTATGTGAAGGTATTTAGAACTGAGCAATTGCACGCTCGTGGTCTGTCGATGTAAGACCTATATCAGTTTGTATGAAATTCTAATGACGGGAAAACTGGTCACCGTGACACCGTGTCTGCAGCGCCATCTGCTTCCTGCAACGGCTGACGCCGAATGTCAACGCACAGTAACTCAAGTTCCATACAGCGGTATGTGTTTCAAACCCGTAAACACGTCGAGTTTTGTGCCTACGAACTACGATTTGCGAACAGCATTGGTTTTCTGTTATCATTTGAAGAAAACTGCTGCAGAATCGCATCGAATGCTTGTCGAAGCTTTCGGCGAACAGGCTCTTGGGAAAACACAATGTTTCGAGCGGTTCAAAAAATGTAAAAGTAGTGATTTTGACACGAGAAGTGACGAGCGCGGGAAACCACCGGAAAATTCGAAGACAACGAATTGCAGGTCTTGTTGGATGAAGATGATACTCAAGCTCAACAGGAACTCACGGAACAATTTAATGTGACGCAGTAAGCCGTTTCTCTTCGTTTGAAAGCTATGGGAAAGATCCAGAAAGTGGGAAAATGGGTTCCGCATGAACTGAGTCAAAGACAGAAAGCAAATCAAAAGACCACTTGTGAAACGCTGCTCGCCAAATACAGAAGAAAGTCGTTTCTCCATCAAATAGTGACAGGTGATGAAAAATGGATATACTTTGAGACTCCTAAGCGTCGTAAATCATGGGTGAATGCAGGCAAACCATTGACATCCACTGCAAGACCAAATCGCTTTGGAAAGAAGACAATGCTCTGTGTTTGGTGGGATCAGAAGGGTGACATCTATTATGAGCTGCTGCAACATGGTGAAACCTTTAACACTGATCACTACCAACAGCAAATGATCGATTTAAATCGAGAATTACGTGAAATATGACCGGAATACGGAAAAAGGCAACCAAAAGTCATATTGCTCTATGATAACGCCCCATCACATACAGCACAACTAGTCAGGGAAACGATCGAGGCGTTCAGTTAGGAAATACTTGGGTGTTCGGCTTGTTCTCCACACACACTAGAAATACTAGGGCATACGGCCTATTCTCCAGACTTAGCTCCGTTAGATTATCATCTATCTGCATCATTGGGATACGCTCTCGCTGAACAGTGCTTCAGTTCGTATGGAAATGTACGAAAATGGCTCGCTGACTGGTTCGCTTCAAAAGAAGAACCGTTTTTTCTGGCATAGAATTCATAGCCTGACGGAGAAGTGACAGAAATTCATAAATAGCAATGGAGATTATTTTGAATAAAATATTCTTTATTAGTTTCAAACAACAGACCTGTAATTATTGCAACCAAATTCCGGTTTCATACTTCTACACTTATTTGCGAATGTTATACTCTAACCAGCTGTCGGTACTTGGAGTAACTAGTGATTTTTGAAGTTAGACTAAGATTTTAACATTTCGCGTGTGGATTGTAGGATAGTTCTGTGAGACATTAAACCGTATTTTTTGGACTAACTGTTGGGCTTTAGTGAAACTGTGGCGCTTCAGGGCATAGCATTTATGCATAATCCGATAAATAGTTGCCTAAGTGTATGTCCACGTGTATGTAAGCTTTAACTGCACTGGTTACATTTCACATGTTTAATTAGTGCTTAATTAGTGTTCACTATTTGTTTCGCTGTAACACCGCCACTCATAAGTATGACTGCTGTGAATGTAAAATACGAGAGCTATATTCTTTAATTCCGATCGGTCACGAAATGGAAATCACAGTGAAAATCAAAAATGTTTTATTTGCAACATTATGCTATTCCTTCCAGCTACCGCTCCACAAAGTCTGAGCTCCAACTTAGAAATTTGTCGTAGTAGATTACCAACTTTTCAGTACCCTCGTCATAGAAGACATGCGCTTTCAGCAAATTCCTTAAACTGGCCTGCGGGTCGTTGCCTGTGCCGTAATGCTGCCTTCATAGCCAGTGGTTCATGTGAGCGAAGAGATGAAAACAAGAGGGAGCCGAGTTGGGGCTGTATAGTGGGTGATCAGACACTTCCCGTCGAAAACGTTGTTGTGGCGTCGTTGCGCCTGCAGTGTGCGGCCGAGCATTCTAATGAGGAAGGAAACCCACGACTGTTACGTTATGTGGGCTGCACGAAGTTAGGCGTAAACCCTCAACAGGCACTCGACACCTGGCAGGAGATACTATTGTTCTAAGCACATTCATGTGCTCAGTGAGAACTGCGACGTGACATGATGGACGGACATGCTGGAGACTCTGTGCAACACATCTGCGCAAAGCTTCATCGGATTTTCGCTGTGGTTTTAATTTCGCGACCAATCGGAGGTTGAAAGAAAATAGCACTCGTAAATGACTTAATTTATTCTTACATTTTCGTTGATGGTTACCACCATTGATCCTTATGGATTACAGTCATTTGGTCTTTATTTAAATTCACGAAGTTATTTGAAGTAGGTTTTTTTTTTAAATAAATAATCACTTGTGAAACATGTTGCATTGCAAGCTAGAACAGTTGCAAGGCAAGTATGTAAGAAGGTGCGATCCAATGAAGTATATGTGCTAGTGTAATTCAGCGTCGTACATTAACCCAACCCGTCCTTACAGACTGTTGGTTGCTCTCCTTAGTAGGAGGTAACTACGCAGCAGAAGTAAATAGGTGGGGCCTTATATTGTGTCTGTTGAGACTGTCTCTCGGTTAGCACGCTTGTCCCGTCAGCAAGTATTACAGTTTTTGAATCTTCATTTAATCCTATTGGAGGATCCATAAGCAGATTAAGAACAAACGTGGGCTCAGCGCCGATCCTTGGGGTATCCCAGATGTTATGTTCCCCCATTATGGAGTTTTTTAATTCCCATTACACAGACCGTTAATATGAATATTTGCTTTCTGTAATGAAAGTAACATTTCATTTGAGCCGGTGGTATGTCGTGAATGCCATTTACACCATAATCATGTCAACATTCCCTTCGCAAGCATCATAGTGAAACCAAGGAAGTCCTAAGCTACGAGGTTCCGTTTGAAAGTTGTAATATACCACACATCCCATTGCTGCCAAATAACTATTTCCGTTTCTTTTTCTGATTTTCGTCTTTATTTTCTTCTCAAGTGCCCTTTATTATTGATCAGGCACTCGTTTGAGAAATTTTATCTCTGGTGCTGTCTCTTTTACAATTGTCTGGACATAATTGCAAAAAATGTGGACCTAATTTGTTTTCTCCTGGGAGTTTCCAAGCTGAACGAACGCTGAGAGGCACGCTCACGATTTTATAAAAAAATTTGCTAACAACAAGAGGCGAAACTCAAAATACTTTGGCGTGAACAACATAAATCATTGACCTGTTCAATTATTTTAGATTTATGTTTAAGAATGACAACAAAGAGAGCATATCGACCAAAGCAACCAAAAGATTGCTTCCGCCAGCCTCACTTTCAGTTGCAGTCGCAGTAGGAAAAGTTATATGAGAAAGTTCAACCGGCCGCCGGGGCCACAGGGGCTGACGTCACTACTGGGCTACGAGCCATTATTTCTGTTTACGCTGCAGTTACTGTCGCGATAGCGCTGTCAGCCGTCGTAGCCCTCTTGTCACCAATACCAAAACTGACTTTGTAGCCAAGACGTGAGGTAATCGCAGTGCGATGGAAACATACGTAAATGTCGTCAAGTCAGTCCCCCAATGAGAAAGGAAGGAAGACTAGGTTCAAGGTCCCGTCCATGACGATATTATTAGGGACAGACTGCAAGGTCTGGTGGTGCAGAAATGGGGGGGATGGGGGGGGAATTATCTCTTTGCATTTAAGATACGTAGAGAAACCACGAAAAATTAAATCCGGTTAGCCTGATCGGGATTTGAATCATCGTCCTCCAGAACGCAAATCCAGTGTCTTACCATTGCACCACCTGGCTCGGTAGAATACATAGGAGCCACTACGTAATGACCACTTTCGGTATCAGATCCATTTCAGATACATCTGTGCCGGCCGAAGTGGCCGTGCGGTTAAAGGCGCTGCAGTCTGGAACCGCAAGACCGCTACGGTCGCAGGTTCGAATCCTGCCTCGGGCATGGATGTTTGTGATGTCCTTAGGTTAGTTAGGTTTAACTAGTTCTAAGTTCTAGGGGACTAATGACCTCAGCAGTTGAGTCCCATAGTGCTCAGAGCCATTTGAACCATTTAGATACATCTGTGAACGACGGAAGTCGTATAAGACCGTGTACAGATAAAAACTAACTGCCATGTGCTTGAGTTCAAATCTAACATACCAAAATACATTTACTCTTTCGCAAGAGCAATAAAGTTGTCTCAGTGTCTGGTCTCTCCTTATTAGTGTTATTTAATGTGTGTGCTTATTTAAAGCGCTAACGCTCAGAAAAACAAATGCTGTAAAACTATTACAATTCGAAATGATACTGTTGAAAAATTTTTTTGACACGTGCACGATGAAGATACCAGAGAATGGAGAACAGAAAAAATGACGGACGACAGGAGTTGCATAAACACGGTAACATAGTCACAGTGCTAAAGGGGAAAAGTTGAGGTAGGGTAATCAAATAGCAAAAATATTGAGCAGTCTCTGGGACAACAGATGGAACGCGATGAAGAAGAAGACCCAGATATAGATCGTGGGAGAACTTCCAGGATGACGTAGCAAGGACAGCAAGAAAAGAAAACGCGTGTAGAGAAAACGCATGGTCGATAGCACCGTTCCACACATAAGAAAACAGAAGAATTATCAGAAATAATAGAACTGTACGAAGCAGAATACACGAATGCAGGCAAAATACACTATCTGATCAAAAGTATCCGCCTTTATGACGGGCTGAACTCTGCTGGGGGCACTTTCAGTGTGTCTGAATGTGTGTGAGAAACAGCAGCCCATTCTTCCTTTAGAGCTGAAAACAAGCCAACGGCCTTGTCCCAGTGGTAATGCCGGTTCCCGTCAGATCACCGAAGTTAAGCGCTGTCGGGCTGGGCTAGCACTTGGATGGGTGACCACCCGGTCTGCCGAGCGCTGATGGCAAGCGGGGTGCACTCAGCCCTTGTAAGGTCAATTGAGGAGCTACTTGGTTGAGAAGTAGCGGCTCCGGTCCCGGAAACTGACATACGGCCAGAAGAACCCTGTACTGACCACATGCCCCTCCATATCCGCATCTACTGAGGAGACACGGTGGCCGGTCGTTACCGTTGGGCCTTTGAAGGCCTGTTCGGGCGGAGTTAAGTATTTTAGAGCTGAAACCGCAGGAAGTGTTCTGTTGGGTTTAGGTCGGGACTGTGTGCTGGCCAGTCTATTTCAGCAGTGCTATTATCCATAAATCATTGATTCACAGATGCTGCTTTAGGATAAGATGCAATATCGTACTATTCCTCAATTGTAAGCAGTACACAATGCTATGAAAAGTGTTCATATTCTACGGCATTTAGCATTTTCTTAAGCGCAATAACGGGACCACAACCAAATCACGAAAAACACTCCAATACTGTGTACTTTCAGTAGACTTCACTGATGGCACTACAGAAGATGGTACGTTCTCCAGGCATTCGCCTGAGATTCCTTAGATTCCTATGATTTCCGCTCTCACTTCTTAGGTTACCGCTATTTCAATTTGTTCACCTTTGTTGCAAAAAGTACCAAAAGCAGATCACGTGAAGCTTTCAAGAGACAGACACCACTTGCTTCACTTCGCATGTATAAAACGATTTCACTTCCCAGCATATACTTCTTATCATCGTACAGTGATAAAACGATGGTATGAACGTCTGGTCTGAAGAGTCAGGAAACTCAAGCTACAAGGAAATGGAAAGGAGATGTATCTGTAATTGCAGCTATGGCGTCTGTTCTTAACTTCGCGTATTGTCAGTCGAAAGCTTCAGTACATCTTCAGTGACATGAAGAACAAAGATACAGTAGAGACTGTAATGGCCCAACCTATTAATGTTTAAAAGTTCCTTGCTTAATTACTGCTCGAATTTAATCCTTTCCATAAATTTTACAGTTTATGATGAATGTTTTCGTAAATAATAAAATCGATGTTCAGTAAGTTTTGCCATTTAATGGCATTTATTCAATACTAAGAACATCAGTTGATAATTATCATAAAATTTAAAAAGTTACACTTCAGTGGGTGCAAGTTGTATTCCTATTCAAAATCGTTATTCACCAGATACACACACAGCATTACTTGATATTATCAAAATTCTGTGTAGCAACTCCCACTCTGTCTTGTTTCCCAGTTCTAAACATAGTCTACGTCGGAACATATTTATGCCTACATTTAATCAATTATTTAAACAGGCGTCCTTCATGCATTTCATTCTAACATAATTTCAGTTATAACATTAAACAATTAACACAATTTCCTTGTGCTTCTCAGTAATTAATTTTACTCTTTAAATAGCAGTTTATTAAACCGTGCTTTCTTATAGTGCAATTTTCGCAAATATTGGTCATTATCTTTTTATATAAAGTATAATTTTTTTAAAATTACAAATTAGGTAAAATAAAACCTATTTCTGTGATTTGAAAACTTAGTTTATTAAATCAGCATAAGCCAATGTTTCATCAAAAGTTTATTTGATGCTTGAAAATTTTAGAGCATATCATATCGTGAGATTATAAACATCAGGCTCTTCTGTTGGCTTAATAAAATTAACTACGCCATATAGGTCTCCAAAACATAAATTACAGTCTGCATAAGAAGAACTTGGAAACCATAGCCCCTAAAATAATTTTAATACTTACTAGGTATTTGTGATGCGAGAGAAAATCTCAAAAAAGAAAAAAATAGCATTTATTTCCTGCGGAAGTGAGGTCAGAGGGCATGGAGGTGTTCCACTAACCTACATTTGACCATTGGCCATATACGTTTCACAGTTATGAAAAAATTTACAAGAGAGGATAGGGAAATAAAAGTTTAAATTCCCATCAACAACGAGGTAACCAGAGAGGAAGCACTAACTTGGATTAATGAAGAATGAGGAAAGAAATTCGCGAAGTATTTTTCAAAGAGAGCAACCCTGCATTTGCTTTCAGCGAATGCGGGTATCATGGGAAATCTAAATCTGGATGGCTGGTCAGGGATTTGAACTGGTGTCCTCTGTAGAACGTGTCCAATGCACGCCATGTACAGGAACAGTTCTGAACAATTCCTAAAGAAAAAAAGACTCCTGCCTTGCAGATAATAGTATCATGATGCGATGGCTATGCTTCTGTTTTCCACTCACTGCTGTAAATTTGCTTCGCTGTGACAGTGAATCTCTTGATTGTTTCATATATCCTTGCATGGATAACAAAATTGTCCTTCATGCTCAATCGGCGTAGTTTTTCGTTATTATGTTACATATGGTATTTCACGTGATGGGACTGTGTCATGATGCTAAGCATAGATCTGTATGCTACTGAAAATCATATACATACTGCGAATAGATTCCACAACGCCCAAAACCGCTGTCAGTATTCAAATGTGAAGAAAGATTCTTTTAAATTTCATCTTACGCGGTGCTACATACGCGGAGCTATCTTGTAATTATCTGAAACTGTAAGAAGCTGCATAACTTAACCGTCTAAGACTAAAGGTTTATTAACGAAATAATTCGTTTTATGCAACTTTTCAAAAACATGCAAAAAGAAATAACGTACGCACAAGGAGGATAAGAGGTATGGGATAATGGGATGGGGGAGTTGGGGGTGTTTTGGAGAGTAGAGTTGCGATCTCCTGTCGACATCCAGGTCACTGGAGTCCGGGCACTAGCACATTTGGTCGAGGAGGCAGAAAGGAAAACTCATTTTGGCATCTTAAACGAGCACGAATAACTAAGGGAATAGAAGCTCGCTCAGCAGTGCCGTACTACTCTCCGGCCGGCAGCCTTCATTGTATTTAACTTAAAGACACGTGCTGCAAGGAGTGATTCGGGGCGTCTTTGCAGATTACAGTTTGATAAGTAACGCTAGCAAGTACAAACACACTCACGCGACAACAGACTGACCTATTTTAAATGATGCTGAACAACTTAAAACATTTCAAAGTTAAATTTTAAATTCCGTCAGCAATCTTAAAACAGGGTTTTTTTTTCCTCCTCCTGTCGTTACAGACCAGCTAACGACCACCTAAGCTTAACGCTTTCTCCAATACTCCTTCATCTGTTCTTTTTTTTCTTTTCTTCCTTCTGTTGTTCACTTTC
Organism: Schistocerca nitens; assembly: GCF_023898315.1. NCBI lineage: Eukaryota > Metazoa > Arthropoda > Insecta > Orthoptera > Acrididae > Schistocerca > Schistocerca nitens. The sequence continues at coordinate 916,729,659 of NC_064616.1, forward strand.
TTCGCTGTCTTCTCGAACTGCTCTGTCTTGGAAATCATCCCTGTTTGTTGTTCTGTTTCCTATTTATTTCAGAAAATTTCTTCTAGCTCTCGATGCAGTTTCCTAAGCCATTTACATATACCTTTTACTTTTTTGAAATGTTCTACAACGTTTCTTGTCAGTTTCCTAGGTCCTATTCTACAGGCGTGTCCATAGAAAATTAGTCTTCGTTTTCTCTTTTCATTTGTAATTTTATCTAAATATTGTTGTGTTTCTTCTTAATTTAAATGTGTATATCATTGCTCTATTTTCCTACTATCTGTCTGGTAAACTTTCTAAACTTTTTCCTGATTTTTAAGTTTCTTTTATGGATCCCAACATTAGTGTTTCTGAAGCATATATGTATTCTGTCCAGATTACTGTCTTACAACGATCTATTTTTGCATTTATAGAGAGTGATTTTTTATAATAAAGATTTTTGTGGTGTGGAGTCCAAAATCTATTTTTGGTAACCGTGCTCTGCTAACTTCTTCTTCCCCTCTACTAAGCATTATGATTCTCCTAGCTATATAAATTTATCGGTTTCTCTGATATTTTGATGGTTTATGCTTAATTTTGATGGTGCAGGCTTATTATTTTTCATTACCTCAGCTTTTCGTAGGCGTCCTGATTTTTCCCTTGTCGAAGCACTTGTATATGTTTTAGTTATACCTCTACGCTGTCTCACAGACGTGCTAAATCATCTGCAAATGCCAGTCAATTATGAGATTATATTTTTTCCAGCGAATTTATATTCCACTGGCAGAGCGATAAGGCGCAGTGGTTAGCACACTGGACTCGCATTCGGGGGACGACGGTTCAAATCAGCGTCCGACCATCCTGATTTAGGTTTCCCGTGATTTCCTCTAAATCACTCGAGGAAAATGACGGGATGGTTCATTACAAAGCCACTGCCGATTTCCTTCCCCTTCCTGAATCATTTCGACCTTGTGCTCCGTCTCTGATGATCTCGATGTCGAGAGAACGTTAAACCCTAATCTTCTTCCTTTTTTCTTTACATTCCACTTCTGAAGTTCTGTTCTGATATTTCTCGCATGAATTTCACTTTATATGTTGTACTTCTTAGTGTTTCTTTTGTATGCTCCTGTTCAAAATTATGCCACATTTTTTTAATAAAGTCAGCCTGTCTACAGTGTCGTACGTCTTTTTAAGATCTACAAATGTATACCAGCATTTTATTAATATGCCATATGCATTTCAATTCATGCTTCATCAACACGTTTCAGCTTACTGTTGAGGGCGTTTCCTTGTAGAGTTGTAGAGCAAACGCCTTGTGAACAAATATTAGTGAGAGATTAAATGAAGAAACGGGAATAGACGGCGTTAGAATATATGCTTATTCGCATATGTCTTCGTCAATGCAGATTCTTCGTCACGTTACTTTACTTTTATACACTGCAGGCTGATTGTTTCGTTGAATACAGGAATGAGACTTACATATCAAATATATCGCACAGCGCATGGACTTTCCTGCTATCCCAGATTACTCAAAAATTACATATTACACAATACAGTTTTAAACATAATTTAATAATGCTTGTAGTTAATGGTTATATGTTACAGGTATTTCTATAGTCTGACTAAATTTCCCCCTTTAAAGACGCTTATATCTCTCACAGATAAGAATTCACGCTGCAGTGAAGATCTCTCAATAATAAACTGAAGTCCTTAGGATGAAAAAGTGATTAAAAATATACATACGCGAGTGATTAATTAATAACTCTAAGATAAGTGACGATTTTTGTAATTTTATTCGCATTCGTCTAACTACTTATCCCATCAAAAATGCACTATGTATGCCATAAAAAACTTAGTAACTGTATCAAAATAAATTATCCTGATAATGCCGTTGGTTTCACAGTGAAGGTCTCCAGCAGTGAGAATAAATTCAGTTGAGAGGAGCATTAACGAAACTGCTGAAATTCCTAAAGAAGACTTTATTTGCAATGCAGATGTTTCCAGACTTAGACGATTTATTTATCTGGTATTTTCTTTTAGTCTGCTATCTAGAAACAAGAACAGACTAAATATGGCACATGAATTGGGATTAACATAGTACGTAATCTTTTAACATAACTTCAAATTTGTTAGTATAACTGTGATGTAAAAATAAAAATTAGTTGCCATACTTCGCCTATCTTCATTCATACGGAAACATGTTTTGATGAATATAGCACACAATATTTTAACATAGTTTCAAATTTATTAGTGTACGTATTATGTAAAAATTAAAAAAAAACTAGCTGACATGCCCGCCTATTTTCATTCATTAATGTCTTACGGCAACATGTTTTCATCTGTCCTTCAGAGGCCTCTTCCAGTTACTAAGAATGACAACTACTGCTTCCCAGTATGCTTATTTATTAATGAGTTTTGTCAAAAATAATGCATACCTTTATTTCAAACTAATAGTTCAGTTAATAGAATCAGCACTAGAAATGGGAAGAATCTACACGAAGATTTAAAGTCACTTACTTTGGTCCAGAAGGTGTCCGTTACTCAGGAATCCACGTTTTTAATTATCAGGAACCAAAATAACTTTGGCTGCCAGTAAAGTACGATTTAAGAGGGGCATAAAAATTTATTGGCACAGGCACCTCATTCTACGGCATTGCCGAACTTCTTAGCAGAAACAACTGATGTATATAATTAAAAATATCTAATGTCAGCAGTCTTACGTAAAATCTGATTTCAGCACATCTTCAGTGCAGTAATACTATCTATGTCTTGTTTAATGATGGGTTGCTACGATAGCCTAAATATTATCTGATACACGTCAGTGTATATACATTTACATATTTGTTGGGAATTTTGTATCATTTTAAGCGAAAAGAATGGTTCAGATTTTTTCTTACTCAACATACTCGAGAACTATTTCAGATAGCATCTGCAGAAGAAAAATTAGCATATCTGTTCTTTTGTAGCACATCTGTTCTTTTGTAAAGATGTAATTTTTGTTTTTGTTTTATGACATGTTCTACATCTTCGAGAGTCTCCTTACCACGGACCTACGGAACCAGATCTATCTATCTATCTAGCTACCTATTTTAAAACGGAACATTGGTGACAAAAAATGGCTCTGAGCACTATGGGTCTTAACTTCTGAGGTCATCAGTCCCCTAGAACTTAGAACTACTTAAACCTGACTAACCTAAGCACATCACACACATCCATGCCCGAGGCAGGATTCGAACCTGCGACCGTAGCGGTCGCGCGGTTCCAGACTGTAGCGCCTAGAACCGCTCGGCCACTCCGGCCGGCCACTGGTGACAAATTATCCAAAAATCATGCAGGAAAATGACACACGAAAGAGTCTGCTAAGATTTACAGAACATCCATGAACGTAATGAATACGAGGGTTGGAACTTAAATAGTGGCAACTACTTATTCACAAACGATACAAAAGAGTTACATGTTTGCACCTGTTACTGTCCTTCAAAGTAGTCACCAGCGTTGTGTAGAACCCGTTGCCAGCGATGTGGAAGGCGTAGTATACCGTTAGCGGAGCCTGTTCTGTTGATGGTGCGAATGGAGCGGTGTAGTTATGGTGATTCTCGTGTATGACTGTTATGGTGTTATCCTAACGCATTACGTTCCTCCACGGCAGACCGTCAATGCACAGTATTGCTGTTCGTTTTTGGAGCATCACCTGCGACAAGCTTTGCGAAAGAAGCGGCGACACTTTCTGCGCAACGACAATGCGTGGGCGCATACAGCGCAAGCTGTGGTTGCTCTGTTTGGTAGATGGAACTGGGAAGTACTGTACCATACACCATCCTTCCCGGACTTAAGTCCTTGTGACTTTGATTTGATTCCGAAGGTGAAGGAATCACTTCGTGGCACTCGCTTCAGAACTGTTCCAGGGATTCGACAGGCAGTAGACCGCTCCAATCGCACCATCAACAGAACAGGCTCTGCTAACGGTATACTAAGCCTTCCACATCACTGATCGCTGGCAACGGGTTCTACACAACGCTGGTGACTACTTTGAAGGACAGTAACAGGTGCAAAAATGTAACTCTTTTGTATCGGTTGTGAATAAATAGTTGCCACTATTTAAGTTCCAACCCTCGTATATAGAGATTTAATGTAGGTTCAAATGGCTCTGAGCACTATGGGACTTAACATTTGAAGTCATCAGTCCCCTAGAAATTAGAACAACATAAACCTAACTAACCTAAGGACATCACACATATCCATGCCCGACGCAGGATTCGAACCTGCGACCGTAGCGGTCGCGCGGTTCCAGACTGAAGCGCCTAGAACCGCTCGGTCACACCGGCCGGCTAATGTAGGAGCAAAACGAAGTTCTAAAAGTATGCTGAGTGTACTCGTATGCCATTTTAATTCATATTTTTCTTCCTAATTTTATCTGATAGATGGCATATTATAGTTTTTAACAACTGACTTTAGCAGGAACAATCACGAAAATTAATACGAGTTGGTTACTTTCTGATCACCGGGTCTAAACTATTTCAAGATTTTCCGACACAGAAAATGACCAAAAATATTTAAAGGAATGTTCCAATTTTCTTTGTATTTGCCCGCATCTCGTGGTCGTGCGGTAGCGTTCTCGCTTCCCACGCCCGGGTTCCCGGGTTCGATTCCCGGCGGGGTCAGGGATTTTCTCTGCCTCGTGATGGCTGGGTGTTGTGTGATGTCCTTAGGTTAGTTAGGTTTAAGTAGTTCTAAGTTCTAGGGGACTGATGACCATAGATGTTAAGTCCCATAGTGCTCAGAGCCATTTTTTTTTCTTTGTATTTATCTGTTGGACAAATGATTTCGATAATTTCTAGTACCTCTACATTTCCCACTCAGCAAGGGCGTCAACAATTTTTCAAACATTTTTCTGTAATTCATCTGTAGGTCAAAATAATTTCAATAATTTTGAGTACATCTGCATTTCTCAATGACAAGAATAATATTCAGGGAAGTAACTATAGTTCTTAGTAATAGCAAATGGCATTAGAGTCTGCATTTTTTCCTTCGGAATTTGGAAATGAGAAGTCAGAATGCGATTCTATTTGAGGTTCTCTCATGTACATTTTTTTTCTCTCGCTTCCGAATGAACTACAGCCTAAAGCCACCTGCTTTGTTTCAGAACGTTACCAACAAACTCAATTTTTCCTTGCTTTCGTGTGTAGTGTCTCCGGTGCTGCAAAAATACCAGGAGTAATTTGAAGTAAGAGGTCTGTAAATGGCTTTATGGGAAAATAATACGCAATTCTCTCGGTAATTTTTGTCACCACTGTGAGCCGCATGACATAAGAAAAGTGAAGATTTGTCACTGCATAAAGCGCGCGCTTGGAGCAGACCAGCATCTCAGAAACGGAGACGATTGGAAGCTTTTAGAGGCGTGGCGTCTTGTAATGAGCTCGCAGCATGCTCCCTGCGCGTCTTGGAACATCTGCTAACTAGACCATAAAACGCACAATCTCTTTAAGACCACTTAAACGTTACAAAATGGGCTCTTTTCGTTGGACTTGAGACATGAAACATACATATAACCCGAATTAATTTTCGGTGGTATGATATTATAGGAGAATAGGAAGGGGAGGCGGTAGCTTGGGGGGCCTTAATGCTGTTCCGGCTTGTCTTGCGCTGATAATTATGTGCAACCGAGGGCCTGGCGTGTGTAGTGAACCCCAATCGCCGCCTCATTCACACCAACACGCGCACGCACCCTGTTCTAATTAACGCAACTCTTGTCCCATATACATTTAGCCAGTACCAAATTGCCTACAGCTGACAGCTCACACAAGCTCAAATTTGTTGCTTGACAGTTAATTGTTATGTATCTAAGACGCCGTAGGATTTTTACAAGCGACTTTGCCAGTGTTACTAAGGATTCGCGTTTTTCTATTTTCGCTCGAATGACCTGTCGTCGGCCAAGACGAATAGTTCCAAAATCAGAATCGTTAACTTGGAAAAATGGTTGCGAAGTTTATACGACTCTGGAAGTCTTAATTTACTCGCCCGCTAGTTATTAATTCAGCGAAAGAAACGATAAACAGTTACTTCTCAAATACCGCGCGGCCTCTACGGTCGCAGGTTCGAATCCTGCCTCGGGCATGGATGTGTGTGATGTCCTTAGGCTAGTTAGGTTTAATTAGTTCTAGGCGACTCATGACCGCAGAAGTTAAGTCGCATAGTGCTCAGAGCCATTTGAACCATTTGAACTTCTCAAATGCAAACTAGAAAAATGTGCTCTTGTTGAAAAGCACCATCTTTATTCATTTAGCTGACTTGATAGTGGGTTCTTGGTGAAGAATTGTAATAATTAGCCAAGAGAAAACACTTTCTTGTACTGGAGACTTCAACCCTAAATACTGAGAAAGTTACTGGAACAACCGTGTAACTCTCTTGTGTAGTAAATAGAACCGTACTGTTTACATTTAACATACTGTCGAAATGCAACCTCTAAACTTGTTATCTATTAGGTAGCATTTTTAAGAGAGCCCCATATTGTCATTTAATTTCTCTGTTGTATACTGGAAGATCTTGACATATCGCAACCCAGAGAGAAAATTGACAAAAGTAAATAAAAAACTGCACTTTTTAGTTTATGTCACTGAAAAATACGTGTGAAATGCCTCAACGTGCACGAAATATGGTCACATCTCTATCTCGCAATTTGTCCACTTCAGGATAGTCGTGTCAGTTTTGTTGCAGACCTCTTCATAATTTTTCATGGCAACAAGAGTTTCGCTTCAGCGTTGCTACTGGCGGGTGTGCATAGACCATTCAAGAATAGCGGCACATTCTGAGTTTGACACTTTTCATATATAAGACAAGATTTTTTAAGATCGTTGATTATTTCAGTGTCTTCGTTTATACTGTGTCTGTATCTTACATTACGTACATGCATGTCTGAAGAAGTAAACACTTTTTGACAGTTACAGCTGTTGTGAACATTATGAAATTTCGTGCGTTGCAGCGTACGAAAAACAATGAAAATTCCTTCTGTAAAGAAAGTTCATTTGTATCCCTTTTCTCAACGAAAATTATTGCTGCGTTACGTACACCCATCTTTGACTGTATGTTTTCGTAAACTGTGTGATTATGAAATTATATTAATCTCCATAAATTATAATTTTGATTTGTTATTTTTCTAATAAAACAATTGCAACTTGTTTTTCATCTTTTATTCTAATTTAGGTACTAGTTTTGCGTGATGGAGGTTCGAATATCGTATTATATTAAAGTGAGTAAAAAAATATGTTTCGGGTGGAAAAGTGGCAAAAGTATTATCTGAGGGCTCATAACAAAATCAAAATAGTTTTTATAAAAGCAAGAAAAGTGACACAACTGAAAGAAATATTTAATAATTACCTTGTAACTCTTTACATTCGACGAGAGCAGAACTGTATGGTTCAAAATGGTTCAAATGGCTCTGAGCACTATGCGACTTAACTTCTGAGGTCATCAGTCGCCTAGAACTTAGAACTAATTAAACCTAACTAACCTAAGGACATCACACACATCCATGCCCGAGGCAGGATTCGAACCTGCGACCGTAGCGGTCACGCGGTTCCAGACTGAAGCGCCTAGAATCGCACGGCCACACCGGCCGGCAGAACTGTATGTCCATATGACTGTTGTACAGAATATAATGGAATATACTGCCAAAAATACTTACTTGAACGTTAAAGGAAGCTTACACTATTCCAATGTAAGTTTTATAGAATTCTTTAAGTCGATTTTTCTCAAGTATATTTTTGAGTTGTGTCGCCGCTCTTGCGGGGATGCAATCTACCCAATTACAACTGAATTTCTTTGGTAATCGTAATTTATTTATTTCGCTGTACACCAGAAGACATGAATAACAGCTTTGAAACCGTCACACTAGAAAATGGATCTGTAAAATGAAATAGAATTTTATGTAACGTAGGCAAAAAAAGAGTTTGTTTGTGTAATTATTTACAATGTTTCAACAAGAAGTCATATCGAGTCAGCGAAAACTTTTAAATTATTTCGCTCGATATAAGTGTGTCTACACTGTAAAGCGTAAGGTTCGAGGGCGGGATGTCTCTACATTAGGTAGGGTAAACAAGGCACTGAGTGTAGCTACTCGATGAATGAGCACGTAAAAGATTTGTTAAATATATGAGGAACGCGGCAGCTAGGCAGGAGCAGCGAGAAACGTGTTATCCGCAGGGGCCTCGAATGGCGTTTACCTGTCACGGCTGTTAGCTGTTTGCGCGCTGGCGCTCTGTTTTGTGTGCCTGCGCGCGGTTCGTGAAACAACTCCAGGAAGAGAGGATCAGCCGCCAACTCGTAATAGGATTTACACATTAACAAACAAACACCGTGTCCATAAACAGGCCACGATATTAATCCGTTTATCCGCATACGAGCAACAAACACCTACTGTTTCCGTCGCCAAACGTAGGTGGAATTGCAGCCGCACCCAAGAGTGCTACTAACTCGTTCTGCTTTCGTGCAGCAGGCGGAAGCACGCAGAAGCTTAGTGACAGCCGATATCCACTGGACGCCGGCCACCAATTGATCAGTTTCACTGACGTTGGCTGGCTCTCCTCTGCTACTGATGTAATTACTGTGAAGCTGCTGAAGTAGCTCTCCTTACGACTGGGCTCGATCACTAACCGTACGGGTCCAACATAATGTAGACAATACTTATATTTATAAAGGATTAAAGACATCGGAAACCTTTTACAATAAGTGATATCGTGCAAAAGCTGGAGTATTTCGCTGTATGGTCAATACAACCATTCTTCCATCTACAGACACATTGTTTTCTTTTTTAATGGAAAAATTTAAAGTTTTAAAAGGTATTCAAGCGCTTTTCGAAACAGAATTACAAACATCCAACGCTTCCTTAAGTTTTCAGTGAATAGTTTTAGAAAAATATGATCCAAAAGTAAAGGCCAAAGCGCAGCGTGCTATTTGCCCTTCACCGCCAAGTAAACGTCAGAAGAAGGAGCAGGAATTGCGTCGTGTCGACAGTCTATGGTTTCCTGTTTAGCGAAGAATTTAACTGAAACATTAAGAACTCTCGACTGCATTGAAAACAGAATTCCTTCCTGTTAAAAAGAAAGGGGAATTTTGTAGCTTCGATGTCTAGGCATAGCCGGCCGCGGTGGTCTCGCGGTTCTAGGCGCTCAGTCCGGAACAGCGCGACTGCTACGGTCGCAGGTTCGAATCCTGCCTCGGGCATGGATGTGTGTGATGTCCTTAGGTTAGTTAGGTTTAAGTAGTTCTAAGTTCTAGGGGACTGATGACCACAGATGTTAAGTCCCATAGGGCTCAGAGCCATTTGAATTTTGTCTAGGTATATTAAAAGCTTACGAGTATTAATCGTACAGCAAAATACGCGCCATATTTCGAGGCATCCCTTGCAGAGTGATATCGCATTGTCTTCAACCATCTATGAATTGAACTGTTTTCCTTAGCTTGTGTTCACAGCCATGTCTCCGCTGTGGCTGCACGCTTCATTACCACTACTGGCCGATTTTAATATAACGGTAAACCTAGTAATTTTTTGTTTCATTGGCGTGGGGGGGGGGGGTTGTTTGGGTTGTGAGAGGTACAGTTAACCCATTCTTCAGCCAGTTCATAAAACTTAAGTGAGAAGAAAAACAAGAAACAGAAAGATGAGATATGTAGTACAACAAATTTAAAACTTTTTAATGGTGAAAATGAAATGGATGTTTGTATATATGACTTAACTTTTAGTTAAAAAACAGTGATAATAAAAGGTAAAACGAGACACAATAACAGCATAATTACAAACGTTTAACACCTGATGCCGAAAACTGACAGTTAAAAGAATCACCGTCCCGGCTTTAATACTCGGACGACCTGTCCTGGAATAGGCAGTCTGTTGTTGAAGGGGAAAAGATTGGTAGGTGAGGAAGGTGGGAATGTGGTGCTGTAAGGGTGGAAGATTGGTGAAAAGTATCAATGGGGTACGAGTGACAGTTGCGATAGAATGGGGGGAGTAGTTGAACAGGGCACTGGTGAGGCTAAAATTAGACAGAGAAATGGAGGTAGGGAAAGAAAGGCGGACGGGAAAAAGGTGGGGTTGGGAAATATGGGAAGAGGAGGCAGGGGGAGCTCTGATGAGGTGGAATTGGTGGAGTGGATGGAGTTCAAGATCTGGGAGGGGAAGATGATTGAAATTCGTTTGGGAGAGTAAGTGAAAGAAGTGTATGCTGTAGAGCTGGTGGGATGTCTCGGCAGAGCCGCGGCAACATACGAGGATTGGAAAGTAGAGGGGAAACTACAGTATTATTGGAGTCGATTTTGAGGATAGTGTAAGTTGTCCGGCTGTGTTCAGTGTGAGTGAGGTGAGGCGGGAATTCGATAAGTTGATAAACGACCCTTGAGGAGGAAGGCAAGGCGAGACGGAGTGCATGGCGTTCCGGGCTCTGGAGGGGCTTACAGAACCTAGGTGGCACTTAGCAAACAATACACAGGTCATATGTGAGGACAGAAGGAGGAGAAACACCTGCATATAAAGTGACAACCGAATGTTAATCATCACGTTTTTCCTAGCGTATATCCTATCTGACATGTGGTCCGCTTCGGCGAACATTATATTCTTTCATTATTTAACTTTGTGGCCGGATGCCCTTCCTGACACCAGAGTCGTTCAAGTAACCTTAGAAAGCGAGACGTGTGCGCTATCTTTGTTCGTGATCGAATTAATTAAGATTTCGCATATTACTGTAAAAACTTATTTCCTGCTTAGGGAATGGATACGGAGTCAGGCCACGTTTCTCAATTTGAACTGTTATTTACGGTTTTATAAGTCTTTATTAATTATTATTAATAAATGTTACATTAATGGTTTTCTAAATTTATTCCTCCTCGAGTCCAGTGGGACATAAACGTGCCATTTAATACAATATTTTCGCTGGAGATTATGGTCTGTAAAAAGAAGAAAGTAAAACCATTATTATGCCAAACAAATTTATTTATTAACGGCTTAAAATTTTTTAAAAGTTTTCAAGACGTGGCTGCTCACATGGAGGTACTTCGCAGCAGCTACATATCAAATCAGACCTTATCTCTTGCTTCCTTGCGGTGCATTGTCTACATCTCATTCTCGTGCTCCTTGCTGGTAAATATTTTCCAGCTGCGTATAACCGCACAACATCATCAGTAAAAAATTGTTTGTATTGGCAGTAAAACGGAAAGCTAATAGGCCACTTAAAGTTTTGTCATCTGCTCACTACCCGAAAGATATAACATTCGTCACAGGAAAAAATAGAGATGGTACACTCTCAGCTTTATTCTGCCCTGCATCCATAGCAGAATACACAACTGTAATGGGCGCTGTAGACCAGTTCGACTACCGAAAATAAAGAAAGTCTATTGGCAGTGGATTACTCAAATGGTGGCATCGTCTTTCTAATTTTCTTTCGCACTTGCGATAGTAAACAATGTCACCATACGGATCTATAATAATGGAGGAAAACATGAACAACTTTCTTTTCACCTTGCTCTTGTAAGAACTGGGAGAAATTTCATGGGAAGGTAAAGATAAGCGCTCATCACAAAAACCAACCACGAGTTTGTGAAGTGCTCCGTTTCATATCAAACCTAGGGAATGAAATAAGATTACAGCACCGACTAAAATATAAACGAAAAATTTAAACATAAAGATAAACAAAAGGCACAAATAGAAATTCTCTACACACATTGGCCATAATACAAAACCACTAAACGAATTTAAAAGCTTTTTATCAAGAAACATGTGTACAAATCTGTATGTTTCTCGCAAACAATGTAAAAAAGACAATAGATATCTTTACTGAGCTTCTCTAATACAGACACGAAAAAAATTATTTGAAACAACCACAACACAAGGCATACAATGCACAACTGAAACAGTTAATCATTGTTTTCAAACAATGAGCCTGTTGGCTCCAAACACTTGATAAATTCAACGTTAGATCGCAGTAACAGACACATGTGGGACTTTCACATCCCTGTAAACATAAGGAAATAAATTCGTACGTGAGACACAATTATTCTGGTGGTCTCGAAATGGTTAATTCTTTGTGTATCGCATCCTCTGAGGCGGACTTTGCGGACCAGCCCAGTATTTGTCTAAACGAAACCACCTAAAAACAACGCTCAGTATGGGAGGGGAGAGGGGTTCACTGACAGCGACCATGTTACTACCCGACAGCGTTTCATTAGAAAAATTAAAAATACATAAAAATATACAGTGTTAGGAATAAAAATGATAATCTGGGTTTCGTGCGGCAATTTATGCTTTGAGATCCTGGTAACATTTTCTATCTTTGGGATTTAGATGCATATGAGACTGGAGTGGAAGTAATATGAGAAAGGAGATGAGATGAGAATTGGGAAAGATCAGGAGACGGTGGTAAGTGTAAGAGGTGGCTAGGATTGCTGTTATGTAAGGAAAACGGGGGTGGGGGGTGGAGACTTAATTTTTTAAGGAAGAGGTAAAGTAGATCACAGAGTATTGGATGTGTAGATGTCAGGAAACAGTTCACAGTTTGGTTGAAATGTCGTTAGAAAGTGACATGGAATGTCTAGGTTCAAAAGGGGACGCACAAACGTCGACAAGCTATGGTTAGTAGAGATTCGTGCTTCTGTTAATAAATCTATGCACTAAGCATACAACGACTACCATCGTCACACCTGAGCAAAAGATCTGTCAGAGAACCCGAGAAAATTCTGGTCGCATGTAAAATCGCTAAACGAGTCTAAGGCTTCCATTCAGTCCCTTGTTGACCACTCTGGTGTGGCAGTTGAAGATAACAATACGAAAGCCGAAGTTTTAAATTTCGCGTTCAAGAAATCGTTCATGCAGGAGAACCGTACTAACATGCTGTCACTTGGCCATAGGACAAACTCCCGAATGGACGACATAGAAATAAGCATAGACGTGCACAGCCTTAGACTCGTTTAGCGATTTTACGTGTGACCAGAATTTTCTCGGGTTCTCTGACAGATCTTTTGCTAAGGTGTGATGATGGTAGTCGTTGTATGCTTCGCACATAGATACGTAGAGCAGCAACGTATTCTACGGCATTGGCCCTTTGCCTGTCTTTCATATATCGTGAATCTGTCGCCCAGCACAACGTCCCAAGCTACTGGAGAAAAGCGCAGGTGACTACAATATATAAGGAAGGTAAAAGAACGGACCCGCAAAATTACAAACCAATATCCCTAACTTCTGTTTGCTGCAGAATCCTTGAACACATTCTCAGTTCCAATATAATAAACTTTCTTGAGGCTAAGAAGCTTATGTCCACGAATCAGCACGGTTTTAGAAAGCATCGCCAGTGCGAAACTCAGCTTGCCCTTTTATCACATGATATACTGAGAACTATGGATGAAGGGCAACAGGCAGATTCCATATTTCTAGAATTCGGGAAAGCATTTTAGGCGGTGCCCCACTGCAGGCTGTTAACGAAGATACGAGCATATGGAATAAGTTCACAGATATGTGAGTGGCTGGAAGATTTCTTAAGTAATAGAGTCCAGTATGTTGTCCTCGACGGAGAGTGTTGATCAGAGACAAGGGTATCGTCAGGGGTGCCCCAGGGAAGTACGACAGGACCGCAGTTGTTCTCCATATACTTAAAGGATTTGGCGGACAGGGTGGGCAGCAGTCTACGGTTGTTTGCTGTTGATGCTTTGGTGCACAGTAACGTGTTGAAGTTGAGTAACTGTAGGAAGATACAAGACGACTTAGAAAAAATTTCCAACTAGTGTGATGAATGGCAGCTAGCCCTAAATGTGGACAAATGTAAGTTAATGCGGATGAGTAGGTAGAACAAACCTGTAATGTTCGGATACAGTATTACTAATGTCCAGCTTGACACAGTCAAGGCGTTTAAATATCTGAGCGTAACGTTGCAAAGCGATATGAGGTGGAAAGAGCATGTGGAAACTGTGGTAAGGAAAGCAAATGGTCGGCTTTGGTTCACTGGGAGAATTTTCGGAAAGAGTGGTTTACCCGTAAACGAGACCGCATGTAGGACACTGGTGCGACCTATTCTTGAGTACTGCTCGAGCGTTTGGGATCTGTACCAGGTCGGATTGAAGGAAGACATCGAAGAAATTCAGAGGTGGGCTGCTAGATTTGTTACTGGGAGGTTCGAACAACACGTAAGTGTTACGGAGACACATCGGGAACTCAAATGGGAATCCCTGGAGGAAAGGCGACGTTCTTTTCGTGAAACACTATTGAGAAAATTTAGAGAACCAGCATTTGAAGCTGACTGACGAACGATTCTGCTCCCGCCAACATACATTGCGCTTAAGGACCACGAAGATAAGAGAGGAGAAATTAGGGCTCATACGAAGGCGTAAAGACAGTCGTTTTTCCCTCGCTCTATTTGCGAGTGGAAGATGAGGGCAAATGACAAGTAGTGATACAGGGTAGCCTCCACCACGCACCTTACGGTGGCTTGAGGAGTATCTATGTAGTTGTAGATATACCTGGAAAAATGGTTCAAATGGCTCTGAGCACTATGGGACTCAACTGCTGTGGTCATTAGTCCCCTAGAACTTAGAACTATGTAAACCTAACTAACCTAAGGACATCACACACATCCATGCCCGAGGCAGGATTCGAACCTGCGACCGTAGCAGTCGCACGGTTCCTGACTGCGCGCCTAGAACCGCGAGACCACCGCGGCCGGCTTATACCTGGAAGGTAGGTAGTGGTGGTAGAGGCGTAGGTTTCTCAAGGGTGGGTCTACACGGGATTCTGGGAGTCGATTTTGTGGGATGTAAAGGTTGCCAAAGCTATCCAGGTGTTTGAGGAGACGCGGGAAAATTTATCAGCTGATACAGGATACGGTTGTAGGAGGCTAAGTACATTCGGTAACGGGCCTGAGTGTATGACTTTTAAAGGTTTCGAGGGAGCGCTAAATCTTGAGAGTGACGGAGCTCCTTGCAGCATAGACGTAAGTAAGGATGGGACACAGAACGTTTTGTAGGTATGAATGACAGAAGAGGGATTTAGTCCCGACGTTCGATGAGTAGTTACAGTAGTTTTAGTTTATTATGAGTTTTCTTTTGATGAGGTTCGAAGTTACATATGATCCATGGGTAGACGTCTCGGGAACGGAGAGCTCTGACTTTTTTCTTTTAATTACTGACTGTCTTTTCGTAGGATTGATGGAATTATAACACTGTTCTTAGCAGGAGATGAAACACTCGGGTTGACTTAGAGGGCTCGACAGCACGAATGGAGTGACAGTAAGGAATGCGGTATCATCAGAACTCTGAAGTTTAAATGGCTCTGAGCACTATGGGACTTAACATCTAAGGTCATCAGTCCCGTAGAACTTAGAACTACTTAAACCTAACTAACCTACGGACATCACACACTTCCATGCCCGAGGCAGGATTCGAACCTGCGACCGTAGCGGTCTCGCGGCTCCAGACTGAAGCGCCTAGAACCGCTCGGCCACTCATACAGGCTCAGAACTCTGAAGTACGTACACGGGAGAGGAGAATGCAATCAGGTGGTTATAATTGGCTGGAAGTGGATACCAGCGGAGTTTGAACGGAGACCTTGCAAAGTTATACCTCTAGGGAGCCCATATAAATGTTTTTCCTTTATTATTTTGTTTTATTCATTATATTTTGTTGTAAATATCTATACAGTCAGATAAAACATCTATCTGAACATAAATAAAATTCAAATGGCTCCAAGCACTATGGGACTTATCATCTGAGGTTCAAATGGTTCAAATGGCTCTGAGCACTTCGGACTTTACATCTGAGGTCATCAGTCCTCTAGAAATTAGAACTACTTTAACCTAACTAACCTAAGGACATCACACACGTCCATGCCCGAGGCAGGATTCGAACCTGCGACCGTAGCTGTCACGCGGTTCCAGACTGAAGTGCCTAGAACCGCTCGGCCACAACGGCCGGCCTACATTTGAGGTTATCAGTCCCCTAGACTTAGAACTACTTAAACCTAAATAACCTAAGGACATCAAACACATCCATGCCCGGGGCAGGATTCGAACCTGCGACCGTAGCATCAGCGCGTTTCCGGACTGAAGTGCCTAGAACTGCTCGGCCACAGCGGCCGGCGTTGAACGTAAATGTTTCACTGTATTTCTGTATATATCTTTCCTATAACACAGCCGGTTTTCGATTATCGAAACTGAACAATCGAGTGTTAGGGCGGTGATGATTAAGGACACTGGCTGTTGACGTGACGGCGAAGCTGGTTTGTTGTCTTTCGTGCATGAAGAGACACGTAAACCATTTAAATTAACATGTGCACGTATCGAAGTGAATGTAGAAAGACAGTAATTAATGTTGAGAGAACTGAGAACTTTGCGCTGTGCTTTCATTCATTTTGCAAATCGGTGGGTCACTTGTGAAAGAATGTGTGTGCACGAAAACAGGTTTGAACATTTAGAGGGCTGTCATTTGATGTGAATAAGCCTTGAACTGTGTCGTATCGATCATTCCAACGAAACTGTTTCGTGTAGTGGAACGTACTCCGTAACCACGTCAGTGCTCATATTTTAAATTGTGCACACTCTGGCACTGCAATACCACGGCACCGAGTTCACGACGATGGCTGTGACAGTACAGGAACCCTATTATTACCCGCAACAAATGTACAACGGATGCAGAATCATCAAATATCAACATAGCACGTCATCGTCGTCACACTATCTTGGAAACAGGCAGCCACTTGATGTGCAGCCAAAGCGGAGTTTTGTGTAAAATACTGCTAAATAAGATCATGCTCTCAGTTACAAAAGTAAAATAACACTTGTTTTCTATTTAAAATAAAATGTTGTTTTGGTCGTAGTACTGTAATTTGTCGATCTACGGCAACATTGTCGCTGTAACAGTAAAACACATAGTTGTAATGTTTGCTCCACGTCCCTCCCTCCATTTTTCTGATTATTTGTAAAAGAATACTCACACATGCTCCCATTCATTCAGTTCATTAACCATGTTTCCCAGATTCTGATTTTATTCGCAGTAAATAAAAAAATGGTTCAAATGGCTCTGAGCACTATGGAACTTAACTTCTGATATCATCAGTCCCCTACAACTTAGAACTACTTAAACCTAACTAACCTGAGGACATCACACACATCCATGCCCGAGGCAGGATTCGAACCTGCGACCGTAGCGGTCGCGCGGTTCCAGACTGTAGCGCCTAGAAACGCTCGGCCACCCCGGCCGGCTCGCAGTAAATAAATAATTGCATGTAGTGAGCAGGTTTTCAAACCCCTATTAAACGCCGCAGACTCGGAACTACAATGAATGTGTTCTGTTCCCACTGGCCGAGAATCAAAGCCCGCGCGGTATTTGAAATTGATAATTGATGTACATGTGTATAGGGCTGATTCGTTTACAGTATTGAGCGATTTGCATAGGTTGGACATGTCAGTGTATTTTGAATAATTAAATGCATCTATGGGTCCATGTCTACTTATTCAAAATGGTTCAAATGGCTCTGAGCACTATGGGACTTAACAGCTATGGTCATCAGTCCCCTAGAACTTAGAACTACTTAAACCTAACTAACCTAAGGACATCATACAACACCCAGCCATCACGAGGCAGAGAAAATCCCTGACCCCGCCGGGAATCGAACTCGGGAACCCGGGCGTGGGAAGCGAGAACGCTACCGCACGACCACGAGATGCGGGCTGTCTACTTACTATTCGATCGTATAGGTACTATATACTTGTGGGAACTACATTTAATGTCAGACAATGACGTTTCTCTTTTCTCCATACTAATTTTTGCATACTAAAATGGCATAGGACGAGTACAGGAGAACAGTTTCAATGATTTTGAGATGGACAGTACATTTAATTTTATTCTTCTGGCTGAGAATCATACACATGGTATTAATCACTGAAAACTAACTTTTCCTTTTCATTCAGTGTAACACAACGAGATTAGGTCACCACTTGATTATATAGTCATTTACGCTATGTAAATTTAGGTCGACCATTCTCATTGTGTATAGCTGGAATGACTGTACATGGCCGTGGACATTTTCGCTGTCTAGCGTTAGAAGGAGTGAGGGTACGTGTTTATTGCGTTTTTTACATAGGAGGTGAAGTAGGTACTGAAGCTGATTATCAGTCGAAAAGTTAGTATAGACACCATATTGGTTGTGGGATGAGGGAAATGTTGTTTACGGTGTTTGTGGATGCAGTTTGAGAGGACTGATGCAAGGACGTTGTTGAAGACAGAGGTAGCCCTGAGAGGGTGGAAGAAGACGTTACGCTAAGGGGCTTACTGGATTTTAGGAAGAGAAGAATATTAGGTCTTCCACGGCTCAGGACAAGAAACCGGTATAGACGTTGATGTTATAAAGCTTTACATGGGTTTGGACGAAGGAGAAAGGACCTTCTTTAAGATGGTGGTGTATGGTGAAATCATGGCGAGGAATAATTTTGTATTTCTTTGCAATGGTGGCTTTTATATCGAGCGGTGTGGTTAGTGGGTGTAATACTCTTTGCGGTGTGAAGTGTAAGTAGTGGAAACTAGGAACTAGGGGAGCAGCATTTGTGTTAGAGAGAGGTTGAGTGTTGATAAGAAGTAAATAGTATGGAGCATCACTATAGCTTGTGAGTAGGCGGAAATCTGCCCATTACGTATGTGAAATTATGGGTAGTGATATATTTAGTTTAGTGCATGTCTGTCAACACACCAGTCTTTTGGCATTCAATAAATTGTGTACGTGTATCTGTAATTTCCGGTGGCGTGTTATTTTTCCTAGTCATGAGTTCATAGGAAAGAGTGGTAGAGGTGACGCGGTTTTCTAAATATTGCAAGAGATCGCGGGTACAAAGGAGTTAGACTGAATAGATGGAACAAAAGGGTGTGTGGATGGTAGCAACTTAGTCTATGTTTTGTCGTAGGAAAGAAGCGGTGGGGAAGGTTACTTGTATATTTTGGAGGGTGCCAGGATGGCTTCCTATACTAGTACGAATAGACTCCCAAGAGGTATTTCAGTCAGTAGGATTGCGATCTTGAATTACTATGCGAGGGATTGTGCGCTGAATTGGTTGGAGTGGAGTATGAATTAGTATTTTCTATACGACACGCATATAGTGCTTCGAGTGGGATCCAGCACCTCTGCATCTATGCGTCCAAGGAAATTGGTGCGTTCCTACACGGATGATATTGGCTATAGGACAGCTCAGATGGTATGAAGACGAGTGCAGGATCAACACAATTAAATCTATAGCGCCAAACCTTACCACCCGAATATAAATCACCTTGCAGAATATAATACCAGGTAATTGTAGTGACACCTAGTGTCAAGTGAAGTATACAGCAGCAAAACGTTTTCTTGTAGAAGTTAGTCTAGGCTGACAATGGCGAGTCGTTACGTCGTCTTATACGCAGGAATAGACCATAATATTACGTGTATACGAGAGAATCACCAAACATGCGACAACAGGTTGTAAGCCTACAGATACATCGAGAAGCAAAGGCAATGTAATATGTACCTAGCGAATACCGACGAGTAAAACTAAATTACAAGGACGATTCCGAATGGCTGATTAAGCTGATACACTTTTCGTAGCTATATCTAACTTCTAATAAAATTAACGTATTATCTTTTTTCCTACAACATTCAGGAAGCCTTGTATGAATGCATTATGACATCAATATGGATACAAACAATCTATGCAAATCCACACACACATATTTGGGGGTATAAACTAGATATAGTAATAGAACATGCATACATTATAGGTTACGCCAAAAAGTTAGGGACGCTCACGCTAGTGGAGAACATATATTTTGTGCGTGTGATGGGAGCTAGCTCGAAAAAGCACTAAGATAGTTGACTGTCTGTAAATTTATAATGTGTAATTCGCAAAATAATTATATTCAGAAGATTCTCAAAGAAATGTTTTGATAATGATTAAATAGGACTTATTATCACATTTTCTGAAGCAGCACAAAAATATTTCTCGCTGTTCCTGTGCGTCTTGCGTTATTGTCTAGACTGGGTGCATACAGTCCCGCCAACAAAAGTCCAAGATGGCGGCAATGCACGATGTATTCAAAAATACGAGATGGCAGTGGCAGAAAATTTAAAAAATGCAAGATGGCAGTGGTGGTTCAAATGGCTCTGAGCACTATGGGACTTAACATCTGAGGTCATCAGTCCCCTAGAACTTAGAACTACTTAAACCTAACTAACCTAAGGACATCACACACATCCATGCCCGAGGCAGGATTCGAACCTGCGACCGTAGCGGTCGCGCGGTTCCAGACTGAAGCGCCTTTAACCGCTTGGCCACACCGGCCGGCGGCAGTGGTGGGAAATTTAAAAATCGTGGTAGCGGAAGTAACTCAGTTGTGATTTGTACCCCCTTCCCTCTCACTCCCCCTCCTCCAGCCCCCTCCAGTCAGTCACAGCATAGAATTTAGCAGCCATTAAAATGAAATAGACAATTGAAATCTGGTTCTTTCCAGGGTATTAAAATGAAACAACCAATCACATTGTAGCAGCCATCTTGGTTGTGCTCAAAAATATCCGAACGATTTGAGTCTTTGTGTCATGATCAGAAGTATTAATCGAAAAATTTTTTTCAAGAGTAACTCGCAGTATTTCCACATATAAACTGCTTCGTATTATGGAGTTCAGTGCAGCAAATTGGTGGAAGGCCGAGAGAGCAGTAGAACTGTCTGTTAACACGCCCAGCTAGCCGTTAAGAGGTGACGCATATCAACATTTATTTTATGTGATATTCCATTTGTACGATATTTATGATACGATAGTGCAGTGTCTGTGTTATTCTGAATTACGATGTTCGTTCGGACATGCCACAAGTTCCTCAAAATAATCCCAAGCATGTACAGGGTTATTACAAATGATTGAAGCGATTTCACAGCTCTACAATAACTTTATTATTTGAGATATTTTCACAATGCTTTGCACACACATACAAAAACTCAAAAAGTTTTTTTAGGCATTCACAAATGTTCGATATGTGCCCCTTTAGTGATTCGGCAGACATCAAGCCGATAATCAAGTTCCTCCCACACTCGGCGCAGCATGTCCCCATCAATGAGTTCGAAAGCATCGTTGATGCGAGATCGCAGTTCTGGCACGTTTCTTGGTAGAGGAGGTTTAAACACTGAATCTTTCACATAACCCCACAGAAAGAAATCGCATGGGGTTAAGTCGGGAGAGCGTGGAGGCCATGACATGAATTGCTGATCATGATCTCCACCACAACTGATCCATCGGTTTTCCAATCTCCTGTTTAAGAAATGCCGAACATCATGATGGAAGTGCGGTGGAGCACCATTCTGTTGAAAGATGAAGTCGGCGCTGCCGGTCTCCAGTTGTGGCATGAGCCAATTTTCCAGCATGTCCAGATACACGTGTCCTGTAACGTTTTTTTCGCAGAAGAAAAAGGGGCCGTAAACGTTAAACCGTGAGATTGCACAAAACACGTTAACTTTTGGTGAATTGCGAATTTGCTGCACGAATGCGTGAGGATTCTCTACCGCCCAGATTCGCACATTGTGTCTGTTCACTTCACCATTAAGAAAAAATGTTGCTTCATCACTGAAAACAAGTTTCGCACTGAACGCATCCTCCTCCATGAGCTGTTGCAACCGCGCCGAAAATTCAAAGCGTGTGACTTTGTCATCGGGTGTCAGGGCTTGTAGCAATTGTAAACGGTAAGGCTTCTGCTTTAGCCTTTTCCGTAAGATTTTCCAAACCGTCGGCTGTGGTACTTTTAGCTCCCTGCTTGCTTTATTCGTCGACTTCCGCGGGCTACGCGTGAAACTTGCCCGCACGCGTTCAACCGTTTCTTCGCTCACTGCAGGCCGACCCGTTGATTTCCCCTTACAGAGGCATCCAGAAGCTTTAAACTGCGCATACCATTGCCGAATGGAGTTAGCAGTTGGTGGATCTTTGTTGAACTTCGTCCTGAAGTGTCGTTGCACTGTTATGACTGACTGATGTGAGTGCATTTCAAGCACGACATACGCTTTCTCGGCTCCTGTCGCCATTTTGTCTCACTGCACTCTCAAGCGCTCTGGCGGCAGAAACCTGAAGTGCGGCTTTAGCCGAACAAAACTTTATGAGTTTTTCTACGTATCTGTAGTGTGTCGTGACCATATGTCAATGAATGGAGCTTCAGTGAATTTATGAAATCGCTTCAATCATTTGTAATAGCCCTGTATTTCATGTATTCCATTCTTGTCTCTGGCATGAAGCATAAGTAGTATATGACAGAGGGAATGGAAAGGATAAAAAGTCAAACAAAAGTATTCTTGATTAATTTTTTTTATAAAAACCACAAAATTCCAAAGAAACTTTAGATACACACTCGTTTGACTGTGGATATTTACATACACGGTCTACAAATGGCATATGTTATTCAGAGTTCAAACATTGCATTGCTTTTACGTTCATGGTTTTTCATTTGTCACATGTCCACTAAAATCCGTCAAAAATTACATTTGCATAATCTGAGCAACTACAATGGACATTTCCTGATCATATGCGAACAAACTTAATCATATAAATTTCCAATTTGTTGAAAAGTAATACTTGAAATCAGAGCAATTTAGATTATGAAAACATATTTTCCTGATGACTGCGAGTTCAATCTAGTCAATCATAAATGAGTATTTCCGTATGAGTATATGAATTCACATCACTTACAAATCACATTTACAATTTACTGTTACGATGTACGTGTTATAGTTTACAATTGCAATTGAGCGCGATACAATCGCTAGTGAAAGTTACGGCGATATTGCGCCCCTTCCCCATATGCGACTTTTCAGGGATGCATTCAGCAATGACTTTATTTTTATGGACAACAGTCCACGACCGCATCGAACAGGGAAAGTGGAGAAGCTGTTGGAATGAAAGCATATTCGGTGAATGGTTTTTCCTGTCGGTTCCCCCGATTTAAAACCCGTCGAGCACGTGTGGGACGAGTTAGATAGACGTAATGCAGAACGCCCACGTGGCCAGTAACCATCCAGCAACTTTCAGTCGCGCTGGTGGAGAAATGGAACGCTCTGTCACAAGAACTCCTGATTTGCTTTGTGGCCAGCACAGCTCGCAGAGGATGCACTGCCGTCAGTGGTGATCAAACACCCAATTAAGAACCGTGTCCCGCCTTTTGTAATGTGCAGGGGGCCATCATGAATCACTGTGACAATAGTGAAATCATTGTCTTTGAATACAAATGTCAGTTCTGTTGTTCTCAGTTACCTTGTACACTTCAGCACACCAGTGTACTAATAGCTTAACACATCTACATCTGCATCATACTCCACGGGCTACCGAATACTTTCGGTACCACTATCTGATACCTCCAACCCTGTTCCACTCGCTAATACTGCGTGCGAAGAATGATTGTCAGTATGCCTCTGTATTGGCTCTAAGTTCTCGAATTTTCTCCTCGTGGTCAATACGCGAGATGTATGTGGGGAAGAATAATATGTTTTCCGAATCCTCCAGAAACGTGCTGTCCCGAAATTTCAATAGTAAATCTCTCCGTAATGCACAACGTCTCTCTTGTAACCTCTGCCAGTGGAGTTTGTTTAGCATATATGTAACGCTCTCTCGCCAGCGAAACGATTCCGTGACGAAACTCGCCGCTCTTCGTTAGATCTTCTCTGTCTCTTCTATTAGTTCTACCTGGTAGGGATCCCAGATAGATGAACAATACTCAAGAATCTGGCGAACAAGCGCATTATAAGCCACTAGGAATGTATTCCAGAAACGGCAGTGAAAGTAACGAGTTGTTATTAGTTTTTTTGTTTTATATGATGTCGCTTCAAGTGAGCAGAAATTTCAAGAACTGGACTTTATTTTTTAGTTCATAGCATAACATAAAATTATACTACATTTCTCTTCATCACAGTTTTGACTGTATGCCAAGAAACAATCTCATTTGGAGCTAGAACAGTTTCAACATTTACCGTGCGAGCAAGCTATAGATTTACTGCCATAGATGGTGATGAATTAGTTAGTTTGCTAAATGTTGTATAGATCATTTGCACGATATTTATCAAAATGATGTGGAAGTATTCAATGCACACGTTCAAGCTAGCTATACATGTTACTCATACAACAAGTAATATACTTAAAATTAGTATTTTTTTATTTTTTGCAACACATGATGCCAGTTTTTAATTATAAAAATCTTACGGGACAGAAGAAATTATCCAGAAGCTATCATTCGAAGCTCAGTTACGAAAGATTTTTGTGACTGCTTACTGAACTAATTTCCACGCCCCTGACAGCTTTAGTAATGTGTAATAAAGATAATTTTCTCCTCTAGTGTTGTAGCTGTGGACATCACTACAATTCTCAAATTGCGATGATATATTTATAACGAAATTCATTAACGAATATTCAAATTGTGAAATAACGGCTAAAATGCATAACTCCTTGAGAAGACTTCTAGAAGGTGACTCTGGGTGGACACTGCACATTATTCTTACTGACCACTTTCATCCAATCGACACTTCCTAGCTGATGGAATACCCCAGAATGGTATGGGATTAAATATTAATACGTGTAAAAACGCAAAACATTGATTTGTTTCCTTCCAATACAAGCGCCAAAAGTTGCTGACCTTCGTTGTTTGAACTGCTGAGTAATTTGTTTCTTACTCAATACGTACGTCCAAAAATTTGGAACATTCTACCTTACAGGTGCACTATGTGATCAAAAGTATCCTGACATCGGGCTAAAACTGACTTACAAGTTCGTGGCGCACTCTATCGATAATGCTGGAATTCAGTATGGTGTTGGCCCACCCTTAGCTTTGATGACAGCTTCCACTCTCGCAGGCATACGTTCAATCAGGTGCAGGAAGGTTTCTTCAGGATTGGCAGCCCATTCTTCACGGAGTGCTGCGCTGAGAAGAGCTATCAATATCGGTCGGCGAGGCCTGGCACCAAGTCGGCGGCCCAAAACATCCCAAGGGTGTTCTATAGGATTCAGGTCAGGACTCTGTGCAGGCCAGTCCATTACACGGATGTTATTGCTGTGTAACCACTTCGCCACAGGCCATGCACTATGAACAGGTTCTCGATCGTGTTGATAGATGCAGTCGCCATCCCCGAATTGCTCTTCAAAAGTGCTTAAAACATCAATGTAGGGCCGGCCGGAGTGGCCAGGAGGGTCTAGGCACTACAGTCTGGAACCGCGCGACCGCTACGGTCGCAGGTTCGAATCCTGCCTCGGGCATGGATGTGTGTGATGTCCTTAGGTTAGTTAGGTTTAAGTAGTTCTAAGTTCTAGGGGACTGATGACCTCAGATGTTAAGTCCCATTGTGCTCAGAGCCATTTGAGCCATCAATGTAGGCCTGTGCTGTGATAGTTTCACGCAAAACAACAAGGGGTGCAAGCCCCTTCCATGAAAAACACGATCACACCATAACACCACCGCCGAATTTTACTGTTGGCACTACACACGCTGGCAGATGACGTTCACCGGGCATTCGCCATACCCACACCCTGCCATCTGATCGCCACATTGTGTACCGTTATTCGTCACTCCACACAACGTTTTTCCACTGTCCAATCGTCCAATGTTTACGCTCCTTACACCAAGCGAGGCGTCGTTTGGCATTTACCAGCGTGATGTGTGGGTTATGAGCAGGCGCTCGACAGTTAAATCCAAGTTTTCTCACCTCTCGCATAATTGTCATAGTACTTGCAGTGGATCCTGAGGCAGTCTGGAATTCCCGTGTGATGGTCTGGATAGATATCTGCCTATTACACATTAAGACCCTCTTCAACTGTCGGCGGTCTCCGTCAGTCAACAGACGAGGCCGACCTGTACGCTTTTGTTCTGTACGTGTCTCTTCACGTTTCCACTTCACTATCACATCGGAAACAGTCGGCCTAGAGATGTTTAGGAGCGTGGAAATCTCGCGTACAGATGTATGACACAAGTGACAATCACCTGACCACGTTCGAAGTCTGTGAGGTATGCAGACTGCCCCATTCTGCTCTTTCACTGTGTCTAATGACTACTGAGGTCACTGATATGGAGTACCTCGCTGTAGGTGGCAGCATAATGTACCTAATATCAAAAACGTATGTTTTTGGGGCTGTCCGGATACTTTTGGTTACATAGTGTATATAGCGACTCCTATTCATTCGACAATGGGCTCGTGTTTGATAAGATCTGGCTCTAAACTTCCGTCCGGACGTGGTAATCTACAACTTCTACGATTTGTCTAAACTAGTTCAGGCGGATACTGGTGTAGTGCCTTTAATAAAGTCAAAATCACTACCATTCTCTATTCTTGTCGAACTAAGTAGCGGGCTCTCCGTTTAACGATCTCGAAGTCACTAAGTTAATTAGGCGTTAAACCGTAGCCCTCCCACGAAGCGACATGGCTCCCGTATTAAACACGTTCTGTTATGCCTCGGAGCATCGGGGTTTAACCGTACGCGGCTGCTAGGAAGGAGCGTTCTGCCTGCCCGGCCGGCTGAAGGGGCGAACGTATTGTGCGTGTAGCCGGCGGGCGGCTGACGCAGCCCTACGCCCGCTGCGGACTACGGCTAATCGGACGTTCCAGCGCGCACAAAATCCCTCCTCAATAACACTCTTTATAAAATCTCTATGAAACTGTGCCGTCAGAATGGTTGCAATTTCTGATAGCCACGACAGAGGACTTCAAAACTAATCCAAGCTTTCTGTTACAACTTTAGCCCGGGCGAGAAAAAGTTAGTTTAGAAAAATGACAATAACTTTTTTATTTTTGATTGGAAAATTATGTTACTTGAGATTTACGCTACCAACATACGTGCTTATAACCTATTAAAATTTCTTTACCACCCGAGAAATACCTTTCAAGATATATAGTTTTAAAGTGAACATATCCTACCGAAGGCAGCCAAAACTCGGACCGTCTTCTGTTTCACGCGATAGAGGGTGTCGCTGAGACACTGCACGTATTATGCTGCGCTGTTCGTCTTTTTTAACACCTGATACACCAATTCTGTTCGATAATTCATTCCCTTTCACATTACATGTGCCGGCCGCTGTGGCTGAGCAGTTCTAGGCGCTTCAGTCCGGAATCGCGCGGCTACTACGGTCGCAGGTTCGAATCCTGCCTCGGACATGGATGTGTGTGATGTCCTTAGATTAGTTAGGTTTCAGTAGTTCTAAGTCTAGGGAACTGATGACCTCAGATGTTGAGTCCACAGTGCTTAGAGGCATTTGAATATTATATATTTTTGTAGCATGTGTACTTTGTAGATTAGGAAATCAAATTACATTTAAATCAAACAACAAGTTTACTGTTACCAGTAACGGTTTAATTATCTCCATGACGCGTTTCAAAGGTTTGAACCTCCATTATCAGGTGGATTTACGTTTGTTAGTATGACAAGTGTGTGTGTGGGTGTGTGTGTGTGTGTTTTGTGTGTGTTTCGTGTTACGTTTATTTGGAGGAACTTGTGGCACTGTCTAGTGGAGAAACAAAACACTATTTCAGAACATTGTTTTGGGTTTCTTTTGACAAAAACCCAAAACTATGTTGTGAAATAGTGTTTTGTTTGTCCACTAGATAGTGCCACAAGTTCTTCCAAATAATCCTAACACAACACATACAAACACACAAACAAACAGATGTCATACTAACAAACGTAAATCCACCTGATGATGGAGGTTTAAACCTTTGAAACGCGTCGTGGAGATTAATAAACAGTGACTGGTAACAGTAAACTTGTTGTTTCATTTAATGTCAGTAACAGTCGTGGTAAAGCCTAACCTAATATGTTTGCATTTAGAATTACATTTAATTGATCGTGAGAGTCGTTTCCTGTTCCGTGCAGCCGTGTGTTGCTGAGAAACTGCTCGTATCTTCCTCACTATTCTCCTTTTCTAAGATCTGATATGTCAATTCATTAGTATAATTCATGCCCTTCACAATATGCTTGTTTGCATCACTTGTCTTTTGCAGGTTAGGAACTCATTTGTATCTATAATATCGCCTCGTAAGCAGAAAGAAACTAGGAGCAGGTGAAAGATGTAGCGTTTTTCAGTTTCACGACGAAGAGCAGATAATGACAGCGTTGGCAGGAATGCTGAAACGCGTACAAGAGCAGGTCGCCATTCTACAGGGCACGTTTGCCTGCTCCTGCGCCCAGGCAGACATGGATGTCCTTAGCATTCAGACCCGTCCGTAGCCGTCTGGCTGTTCTCCCTGCCGGACATACACGTACGCCCGTAGCCGTCTGGGCGCTCCACATGTATGCCCCTAGCCACGAAAGGTCCTTCCATGCTGACACATTTAGGACTTTTGCTGTTTCTCAGAATCACAGGTGTATTTGGTCAAAATGATAACAGTCGCAAACAACATACTTAAAAGGCGAACTCCGAACATTTAGTTCAAACCAGACAAAAGCAGAACAGTTGTGACTGAAGCTTAAAGATATTATAGTCCACAGTCTAGATAACTCCGTATCTAGTAATGTAATAAAAGTTGGAAAAAGGCCCTTCTTGGCAAAATGGTACTTCTAGGAGAATGTTGCGGAAACAGAGGATACTATACTCTCGCTACAAAAGAGACTGTAGGGAAACCTAGATAAAACTAATGACAAGTCGTTCATCTCCGAGAAAAGCTATAATAATTTCCACAGTCAGATTCTGGCGACAGATCTGTCAGAAAAACCTTGGACGGTTTAGTCATATAATGTCAATAAATGGGTCCATACCACCATTCAGTCTCCATTCAGTCAGTCTGGTGTTAGAACTGACAAGAGCAGAGAGGCAGTAGAAATATTACATTTCTAAATGTATCTACACATGAGTACTCTACCTACCAACGTTCGGCCGCTGGGACGCACAACTGAAAAATATTAATAAAAGCACCATCATTACGGATACGAATTAAAACTAAGCAAAGCGAACAAGGCACCAGCCACTGACGGAATTCCAGCTATATTTCACATTGAATAATCTGCGAATTCAACCCCTTTCCAATCGTACATTTATTGAAAGTTTCTTGCGCAGAAAATTGTCTCAGATGACTGGAGAAGAGCGAATATCATACCTCCGCACGAGAAGGGTAAAAGAATGAGTGTACAGAATTATAGACCAATAGTGCTGGCGCCTGTATGTTGGAGGATCCTTGAGGATATTATAAACTCAAAATTATTAAGTTCCAACAGCAAATAAAGTTTCCCTCAATTGATAAACCCAGATTTTGGAAGACACCACTCGAGTGAAACACATCTTCCTTTACTCATACACGATATCTTGCATAAGTACATGTAGGTGGAAAGTAATTTTTCAAAAGGCGTTCACGACTGTACCACGTTGCCAAGTAACAGCCAGGATATTCCCAAATATGCCACTGGATTGATTAACAAAGACAAACACATTCTACCAAAATTCAACAGAAACGAAACTAAGATCGGGCTTGTCTCAAGGTAGCCTAAAACAACCTTCACTGTTCCCAGTACACATAAACGATTTATCAGATTGTATTGTATTGTATGTTAACCGGGGACCTAGAAACGACGGAGAGGCTCCGTCCCCGCCGCAGCCGCAGTGGTCCACAACCCCACGACGACTACGGCAGTCCACTTCACCCCACCACCGCCCCAGTTCGGCCCCCGGTGGACACCCCCCCCCCCCCAGGGAACGTCTCACACCAGACGAGTGTAACCCTTACGTTTGCGTGGTAGAGTAATGGTGGTTTACGCGTACGTGGAGAACTTGTTTGCGCAGCAATCGCCGGCATAGTGTAACTGAGGCGAAATAAGGGGAACCAGCCCGCATTTGCCGAGGCAGATGGAAAACCGCCTAAAAACCATCCACAGACTGGCCGGTTCACCGGACCTCGACACAAATCCGCCGGGCGGATTCGTGCCGGGGACCAGGCGCTCCTTCCGCCCGCAAAGCCGTGCGTTAGACCGCACGGCCAACCGGGCGGGCTATTTATCAGATAGGAACCGAAAAACTATCGGATTGCTCGTCGACTGCGATGTCTACAGAAAAGTAACGTGGCAGGAGAACCACAAGGAAACGCATTTTGAACCAAATTTGCCGATTAATGTAATCGATGACAGCTCTCTAAAGATGTGGATAAATGCAAGATAATGTCTGTAACAAAGAAAATGAAACCGACAGTAATTGATTAAGAGAGATTGGTGGTAAACACGCAACATTTCACGTGACATAAAATTTTGAGGTAATATTAACAAGCAACACGAATTCAGACGAATACGCACGGCCAGTAGCAGGTAAATGGAAGACTTCCAACAGTTCTGGGAAAATGTGGTTCACCTCCAAAGGAAATTGCGTACAAGACACCAGTGTGGTCAGTTCTAGAGTACTGTTTATGCGTCTGAATTCTATATCAAGAAGGCATACTGGCCAAAATCGAACGAAATCAGAGAAGTGCTACAATAATCGTAACAAATCGGAATAAACCATATGAAAGTGAAATACAGATGATCGGAGAACATAAATTATAAGTAAGACGACTTTTTCCCGAGAACCTCGTGGGTATGTTTAGAGAATCTATATTTGGAGACGACAGTGCAACAATCTGCTGCTATCACCGGGAATTTCTCGTGATGATAGGGTGCGTACAAAGATATATAGACATCAATTTTTCTCTCACTCAACATACGAATGGAATAAGACAGAAAATAGCTAATACTGAAAGGAAGTACCCTCTACCACGCACTCCATTGAGTCTTCCGAAGTACTATCTAAAACAGATGTAGCTGTTGAGGTGAACACGATGTTAGTTCCTTCCGCAATACACGACCAAACCCCTTTTGCACCCACGTCGATTTGAACCAATGCTTTAATGACCTAGAATTCGACGAGATGTTACAATTTAATAGCCCGTCCCCCACTTTTAGATTTCCTCTTTTTTACTAGATTCGTCGAGCTGAGATTAGCTGCATCAGTATTGGCACTGATATTATGGTTTAGAGAACGGTACGTTGCAGGGAAAAGCTAACGTCCCAAAATTCCTTCAGCATAATATAAAAAATATAAAAAATGTTTTAACACACAATATAAAAGCTACCCTTAGCGCAACTGACGATTGTGGTGATAAGACAGGCTTTCAGCTGCAGAATCAGCGTTGTATAATCACCAAATGGTCCATCGTAAGCTGAGGCAAAGAAGGGAAGCACAACGTTCACAGTGGACTTCCTCTTTTGGAAAAATTCTTCTTTGATCCCACGGTTAATCTTATCCACTCTCCTCTCTCTCTCTCTCTCTCTCTCTTTCTCCAGTATCTTTTGTTGTCTGTGTGTGTGTGTGTGTGTGTGTGTGTGTGTGTGTAAAGGCAGGTCGCGGTTTCTCTCATCCGTGAACGTCTTCCTCTTTTTGATTATTAAATATCTCATAAAAATGTCGTCATTTTGAAAAGACAGTGCTATAAATGTCAGAAAGGTCGAGAGTTGGTGTGACACCAGCTTAACATTATGTTTTGATATTTCACGCTAATTTACACAATCTCGTGAAACACTGAGGTCCGTTCTTTCGAGGAAGGTTCGCAGGAGAGCTTCTGTAAAGTTTGCAAAGTAGGAGACGAGGTACTGGCAGAAGTAAAGCTGTGAGGACGCAGCCTCAGTCGTGCTTGGGTAGCTCAATTGGTAGAGCACTTGATCGCGAAAGGCAAAAGGTCCCGAGTTCGAGTCTCGGTCCGGCACACAGTTTTAATCTGCCAGGAAGTTTCAAAACGGATGTGGCTTATCAGCTAAGCAAGGATACCTACCGCAAGGAAGCATTTTCATACGGATCTAATAATAAAAATATTGATACAATCGAGCACTTGTACACAGGGAAACACTGGACATAACACGAAACCGATATTTGAGGTCCCGTTCACGATGAAGTCACTGGAGACATGACAGGAAAGAGGAAACTGGAGGACGTTAGAAACTGAGAGAGGAAAATGCCCCGATGAATACTGGGCCAGAAGGTGACAGCGGGACTCCACAAGAACTGCACCCACAGACAGAAGGCAGAGCTCCACGTATACAATAATTGGAGAACGGTTCTTTGAAGATTTGTTAGTAGTACACTGTGGCAAACTACCGGGGTTAACTTTTATTTTCTTTAACCAAAGCAAAATGCAACAAAAATAGTTTCCCGAAGCGATAACCAATCTCAACAAGTCAAGAATATAAGAAAAGGATGTACTGAAGAAAAGTAATTTTAGACGGAATGCAACAGGTTCAGGGGACGGGGGACCAACCGGTAAAGAACGAACGATCCTTTGCGAAAACCACGAGAGAGAAATCAACGAAAGGCTAAAGTTATACGGAAGAACGAGAACAAATCATTAGTGAAAACACTATTAAACGTGCTTCACTGATGGAATGAAGAAACTTTAATAAAATTAGTAAGTCTGTAATAGGTTGTATGTCTTTAGTATACGTTATTAATATCTTCCTCACAAATCAAATTAATTCACGATATCGTTCTACATTAACTAGAGCAATTTACGTACCTTATAGAATTTTAAGGTAAAACAAAATTTTTACAGTTAGACCAAGCAAACTGGAAAATCTTCCCTGAAAAAGGAAAGGTTCTCAAAACTCATTGGGTAAAATTGATATAAGACTGTAATAGCCCGAAAAACTAACAAGAAGAAATTAAAAAGTGTATTCCAGGTTTTAATCTTCCGAAATGGCAAACGTCAGAAACATTCCAGAAAAAAGAATGAAACTGATAGACTCATATTTAAACGATGGTGCTGTTACCCTACTTCCTAAAGTTTTTTTTCTGTGCTTGTTATTCATCGCTTGCAATGTGACGCAGCCGTAAATTAAAATTTGTGTCTTGTCTCATAGAAAATAGTTTTTTAAATTATAAAAATAAGGTGATTAATTAATGTCAGATGAAAGAGGAAATTTCTTATCGGGTACGGATGGAACTGTTTCAGTACGGCAAATGGTGCCTTCCTATGTTATTCTAACTCAGCAAGAAGCAACTCGCAGATGCACCGGAAGCGAGTGATATCTCTCGCGTTTCTCTCCTGATGTTATCGAATGCACACCGTTTCTCTCTAAAAACTTCTCACACTTTTAAATAAATAGGCGCTATTTGTTTTACATAGCTTTGCTATAGCTAAACTAAATAAATTTTACTGCTGAACGTAAAGAATTTTACGTGTCGTAACTCAGCATATTCTAAAAGTTTAACTTTTTCGCTGCAGCCATTTTTAGTCGTTTTCCCGCTTCACATTAGTTTCCGTTCAAGATTCGAAGCAGTCATGTGTGTATCGACCCAGTGTTTTGCCTTCAAACGTATTTCTCATCGTGATTCGTTTTTCTCTGCGTTTAGTTATCCACATTTCCGTCGCTTCTAGCTGATGCTCCGCGTTCTGTTCGCCGTCTGGCCCTCAGAGCATCACACTCCAGGCAGTATGTTTAGCGAACGCCTGTCTCGTCTTCACACTAATAGATTTGCCCGTTACCAAACATGTAGAGTGTTTCACAGATATGTCATTAGCCCGATGATTTTTTGCGTAGTAGAACACAGTACGTTTTATCGAACGGCAAATGTTCAACAGAAATGGAAGTGATGTCGGGTGTGTCATTACACAGCGTAATAGTACCTCTAATGTTTCTGTTACTGTATATATAAACTACTAACTGAAAAACCCGGCATTGCTTGGGGATTCATTTTCCCAGTTTTCTGTTGTTGTTGTTGTTGTGGTCTTCAGTTCTGAGACTGGTTTGATGCAGCTCTCCATGCTACTCTATCCTGTGCAAGCTTCTTCATCTCCCAGTACCTACTGCAACCTACAGCCTTCTGAATCTGCTTAGTGTATTGATCTCTTGGTCTCCCTCTACGATTTTTACCCTCCACGCTGCCCTCCAATACTAAATTTGTGATCCCTTGATGCCTCAAAACATGTCCTACCAACCGATCCCGTCTTCTAGTCAAGTTGTGCCACATACTTCTCTTCTCCCCAATCCTATTCAATACCTCCTCATTAGTTACGTGATCTACCCACCCTATCTTCAGCATTCTTCTGTAGCACCACATTTCAAAAGCTTCTATTCTCTTCTTGTCCAAACTATTTATCGTCCATGTTTCACTTCCATACATGGCTACACTCCATACAAATACTTTCAGAAACGACTTCCTGACACTTAAATCTATACTCGATGTTAACAAATTTCTCTTCTTCAGAAACGATTTCCTTGCCATTGCCAGTCTACATTTTATATCCTCTCTACTTCGACCATCATCAGTTATTTTACTCCCTAAATAGCAAAACTCCTTTACTACTTTAAGTGTCTCATTTCCTAATCTAATCCCCTCAGCATCACCCGATTTAATTTGACTACATTCCATTGTCCTCGTTTTGCTTTTGTTGATGTTCATCTTATATCCTCCTTTCAGGACACTGTCCATTCCGTTCAACTGCTCTTCCAAGTCTTTTGCCGTCTCTGACAGAATTACAATGTCATCGGCGAACCTCAAAGTTTTTACTTCTTCTCCATGAATTTTAATACCTACTCCGAATTTTTCTTTTGTTTCCTTTACTGCTTGCTCAATATACAGATTGAATAACATCGGGGAGAGGCTACAACCCTGTCTCACTCCTTTCCCAACCACTGCTTCCCTTTCATGCCCCTCGACTCTTATAACTGCCATCTGGTTTCTGTACAAATTGTAAATAGCCTTTCGCTCCTTGTATTTTACCCCTGCCACCTTCAGAATTTGAAAGAGAGTATTCCAGTTAACGTTGTCAAAAGCTTTCTCTAAGTCTACAAATGCTAGAAACGTAGGTTTGCCTTTTCTTAATCTTTCTTCTAAGATAAGTCGTAAGGTTAGTATTGCCTCACGTGTTCCAACATTTCTACGGAATCCAAACTGATCTTCCCCGAGGTCCGCTTCTACCAGTTTTTCCATTCGTCTGTAAAGAATTCGCGTTAGTATTTTGCAGCTGTGACTTATTAAACTGATAGTTCGGTAATTTTCACATCTGTCAACACCTGCTTTCTTTGGGATTGGAATTATTATATTCTTCTTGAAGTCTGTGGGTATTTCGCCTGTCTCATACATCTTGCTCACCAGATGGTAGAGTTTTGTCATGACTGGCTCTCCCAAGGCCATCACTAGTTCTAATGGAATGTTGTCTACTCCCGGGGCCTTGTTTCGACTCAGGTCTTTCAGTGCTCTGTCAAACTCTTCACGCAGTATCTTATCTCCCATTTCATCTTCATCTACATCCTCTTCCATTTCCATAATATTGTCCTCAAGTACATCGCCCTTGTATAAACCCTCTATATACTCCTTCCACCTTTCTGCCTTCCCTTCTTTGCTTAGAACTGGGTTGCCATCTGAGCTCTTGATATTCATACAAGTGGTTCTCTTCTCTCCAAAGGTCTCTTTAATTTTCCTGTAGGCAGTATCTATCTTACCCCTAGTGAGACAAGCCTCTACATCCTTACATTTGTCCTCTAGCCATCCCTGCTTACCCATTTTCCACTTCCTGTCGATCTCATTTTTGAGACGTTTGTATTCCTTTTTGCCTGCTTCATTTACTGCATTTTTATATTTTCTCCTTTCATCAATTAAATTCAATATTTCTTCTGTTACCCAAGGATTTCTATTAGCCCTCGTCTTTTTACCTACTTGATCCTCTGCTGCCTTCACTACTTCATCCCTCAGAGCTACCCATTCTTCTTCTACTGTATTTCTTTCCCCCATTCCTGCCAATTGTTCCCTTATGCTCTCCCTGAAACTCCCTACAACCTCTGGTTTAGTCAGTTTATCCAGGTCCCATCTCCTTAAATTCCCACCTTTTTGCAGTTTCTTCAGTTTCAATCTGCAGTTCATAACCAATAGATTGTGGTCAGAATCCACATCTGCCCCTGGAAATGTCTTACAATTTAAAACCTGGTTCCTAAATCTCTGTCTTACCATTATATAATCTGTCTGATACCTTTTAGTATCTCCAGGATTCTTCCAGGTATACAACCTTCTTTTATGATTCTTGAACCAAGTGTTAGCTATGATTAAGTTATGCTCTGTGCAAAATTCTACAAGGCGGCTTCCTCTTTCATTTCTTCCCCCCAATCCATATTCACCTACTATGTTTCCTTCTCTCCCTTTTCCTACTGACGAATTCCAGTCACCCATGACTATTAAATTTTCGTCTCCCTTCACTACCTGAATAATTTCTTTTATCTCGTCATACATTTCATCAATTTCTTCATCATCTGCAGAGCTAGTTGGCATATAAACTTGTACTACTGTAGTAGGCATGGGCTTTGTGTCTATCTTGGCCACAATAATGCGTTCACTATGCTGTTTGTAGTAGCTAACCCGCACTCCTATTTTTTTATTCATTATTAAACCTACTCCTGCATTACCCCTATTTGATTTTGTATTTATAAATCTGTAATCACTTGACCAAAAGTCTTGTTCCTCCTGCCATCGAACTTCACTAATTCCCACTATATCTAACTTTAACCTATCCATTTCCCTTTTTAAATTTTCTAGCCTACCTGCCCGATTAAGGGATCTGATATTCCACGCTCCGATCCGTAGAATGCCAGTTTTCTTTCTCCTGATAACGACGTCATCTTGAGTAGTCCCCGCCCGGAGATCCGAATGGAGGACTATTTTACCTCCGGAATATTTTACCCAAGAGGACGCCATCATCATTTAATCATACAGTAAAGCTGCATGTCCTCGGGAAAAATTACGGCTGTAGTTTCCCCTTGCTTTCAGCCGTTCGCAGTACCAGCACAGCAAGGCCGTTTTGGTTAATGTTACAAGGCCAGATCACTCAATCATCCAGACTGTTGCCCCTGCAACTACTGAAAAGGCTGCTGCCCCTCTTCAGGAACCACATGTTTGTCTGGCCTCTCAACAGATACCCCTCCGTTGTGGTTGCACCTACGGTACGGCCATCTGTATCGCTGAGGCACGCAAGCCTCCCCACCAACGGCAAGGTCCATGGTTCATGGGGGATATAAAAAATGAACTGTGTTTGTAGTGTAATAGCGAAAAAATTTGATTTACATGAACTGTATAAGTAACAACAATTTTGGAAATTATGTAACAGTCGTACAAAGAAAAATGTATAACGTACATATCTACAAGTACAGCTGTTTCGTCTGTCTACAATGCGATTTTGTAAACGTCTCTATGGCAACGCCTCTTAAGGGCTCTATAGATGGCTATTGGAGGAGGGGAGATTAGTGTTTACCGTCCCATCGACAACGAGGTCATTATAGACGAAACACAAGCTCGGATTAGGGAAGGATGGGGAAGGAAACTGGCCGTCCTCTTTCAAAGGAACCATCCTGGCGTTTGCCTGAGGCGATTTAGGGAAATCTCGGAAAACGTAAATGAGGATGGCCGGCCGCGGATTTGAGCCGTCGTCCTCCCGAATGCGAGTCCAGTGCGCTAACCACTACCACTGGCTCACCTCGCTCGGTGTGTAGACGGCTAAGGTTTTCGCCAACAGCCTTTTGCGCTTCGCAATTGAAAGCTGTCAAGGGAGCTGCCAGGTGTCAGGGATTTCCTTGAAATTGTTCGACTATAGGAGCGTATTAGTAGTAAAGAATAAAATGTAAAAAATTTCGTGCACGATGAGACATTTTTTCACGCACCTCTGTTTATGACGTCATATCACGTGATATAATTGTGATGCAATGATATAATTTTGTAGATACGTTCAGCGGCATATTTAGATACTGTGTGCAAAAGGCTTTGCAAATACACTCCTGGAAATTGAAATAAGAACACCGTGAATTCATTGTCCCAGGAAGGGGAAACTTTATTGACACATTCCTGGGGTCAGATACATCACATGATCACACTGACAGAACCACAGGCACATAGACACAGGCAACAGAGCATGCACAATGTCGGCACTAGTACAGTGTATATCCACCTTTCGCAGCAATGCAGGCTGCTATTCTCCCATGGAGACGATCGTAGAGATGCTGGATGTAGTCCGGTGGAACGGCTTGCCATGCCATTTCCACCTGGCGCCTCAGTTGGACCAGCGTTCGTGCTGGACGTGCAGACCGCATGAGACGACGCTTCATCCAGTCCCAAACATGCTCAATGGGGGACAGATCCGGAGATCTTACTGGCCATGGTAGTTGACTTACACCTTCTAGAGCACGTTGGGTGGCACGGGATACATGCGGACGTGCATTGTCCTGTTGGAACAGCAAGTTCCCTTGCCGGTCTAGGAATGGTAGAACGATGGGTTCGATGACGGTTTGGATGTACCGTGCACTATTCAGTGTCCCCTCGACGATCACCAGTGGTGTACGGCCAGTGTAGGAGATCGCTCCCCACACCATGATGCCGGGTGTTGGCCCTGTGTGCCTCGGTCGTATGCAGTCCTGATTGTGGCGCTCACCTGCACGGCACCAAACACGCATACGACCATCATTGGCACCAAGGCAGAAGCGACTCTCATCGCTGAAGACGACACGTCTCCATTCGTCCCTCCATTCACGCCTGTCGCGACACCACTGGAGGCGGGCTGCACGATGTTGGGGCGTGAGCGGAAGACGGCCTAACGGTGTGCGGGACCGTAGCCCAGCTTCATGGAGACGGTTGCGAATGGTCCTCGCCGATACCCCAGGAGCAACAGTGTCCCTAATTTGCTGGGAAGTGGCGGTGCGGTCCCCTACGGCACTGCGTAGGATCCTACGGTCTTGGCGTGCATCCGTGCGTCGCTGCGGTCCGGTCCCAGGTCGACGGGCACGTGCACCTTCCGCCGACCACTGGCGACAACATCGATGTACTGTGGAGACCTCACGCCCCACGTGTTGAGCAATTCGGCGGTACGTCCACCCGGCCTCCCGCATGCCCACTATACGCCCTCGCTCAAAGTCCGTCAACTGCACATACGGTTCACGTCCACGCTGTCGCGGCATGCTACCAGTGTTAAAGACTGCGATGGAGCTCCGTATGCCACGGCAATCTGGCTGACACTGACGGCGGCGGTGCACAAATGCTGCGCAGCTAGCGCCATTCGACGGCCAACACCGCGGTTCCTGGTGTGTCCGCTGTGCCGTGCGTGTGATCATTGCTTGTACAGCCCTCTCGCAGTGTCCGGAGCAAGTATGGTGGGTCTGACACACCGGTGTCAATGTGTTCATTTTTCCATTTCCAGGAGTGTACAATTAATAGCAAAGAAGTGCATTGTGTAGTGTGTGTATTGAACCGGGGACCTAGAAACGACGGAGAGGCTTCGTCCCCCCGTAGCCCTCATTGGTTGACAACCCCTAAGCCTTTCTTTTTATGTGGCTATATAATTTAATATTTTGATTCTATGTATCTTAGAACTAAAGGAGTAAAAATTTTTCAGTCATTGTTCCATTTATACGTTTATTACAGGAAGTAATAGGAATAAAAATGCGAAAATTGTTTTTTTCGGAAACTGGTTGTTTTAAGCCGTTTTAAAAGTCCGATTAAACAGCCGCTGGAAACAAAGTGATATAACCGAAAACTGGTATTTTCACCGATAACCGCTACCCCTAGGTACCCTCTGCTGTGCTCCGTAAGTGGTTTTCTGAGTACATGTGCCTGTATAGTGGACTACCTCCTGGTCTACCGCCAAACGCTGGAGTGTTTCACAGATAGCGACTGCGGCGGCGCACTGAAAACTCGTAAAGCTAACGCAACAACGACAGGAAATCAACTGTAAAGACCAAAATCAACCAGAAGAGAGACTTGGAGGCGTACCCTGGCACATACGGGGACACGCGAGTACCCAGTAGCGCAGGCCGCTGCAGTGAAGAGCGAGCGCTGTCCGTGATTTACGTAAACGCCATATTAAAAACAGAAACTACGACGCGGCCACTAAGCCGCATCCTTGGCGATGCGTATAGAAATTAAACTGCAGGCAGGCCACGCAAGGCGTACAATAATCTTTGTTTTGAAGTGGAACAATGGCGCGGCCGTGGATTAAGGTCAACCGCGCGGTTGACGCGCGCCTCTCGGCCTTAATTGCAGGAGGGCGAGTAATTCAGTTAGCGTTATCTGGAGCAGCGCAGCGCCGCTCGCGGGCATTTGTTGCGCGTGCCCAATTATTACGCCGGCCGCGATATATTATGTTGCTGGAATGCGCCTCTCGCCAGGTCTTGTTTGCGCCCGCCAACTGTTTAATCACACGAGCTGTATACGCGCCCCACAGCTTCACTGTAATTTCCGTTTCCAAAGGCCATCCAGGTTATTTACACCGCTCGCGTAACGAGTAAGCGCTGAAGGGCTACTCAAATCTTACCTAAGCCGGGCATAAATTCGGCACAATACAGCGCGCTATCTGCGATTGTCCACGGGATTTGCGGCTCGCGGCCTCCTTGTAACCGTGAGCAAAAAGGGCCGCTGCTTGTCTCGCAGTCGCACAATGGTAATCGACGAGTGAAACAAACAGTTGGACTGACACACCAGTGTATGTAGAACATCCGTCGCCTTCTCGCAGTACACGACCGATACCGACAAACACTACGAATACGCATTTTTGCGTGCGGCACTAGTTTACCGACATGAGTTAAACTGTGTTCAGCCGTCAGGTTCAGGTTCTGATCGAGTTTTTCTGTAGAGCTTGTGGAAGAAATATGGCAAACTTTA
Organism: Schistocerca nitens; assembly: GCF_023898315.1. Classification (NCBI taxonomy): domain Eukaryota; kingdom Metazoa; phylum Arthropoda; class Insecta; order Orthoptera; family Acrididae; genus Schistocerca; species Schistocerca nitens. Next base: position 916,770,284 of record NC_064616.1, read on the forward strand.
TTGTGAAACGCAAACGAAGTATAATTCACGCACGAAAGATGTAGCTCACTAAACTCCATTTCGATCACTTCCTGTGAACTGTACGTCAGTGCCGGCCGCGATGGCCGAGCGGTTCTAGGCGCTTCAGTCCGGAACCGCGCGACTGCTACGGTCGCTGGTTTGAATCCTGCCTCGGGCATGGATGTACGTGATGTCCTTAGGTTTAAGTAGTTCTAAGTTCTAGGGGACTGATGACCTCAGATGTTAAGTCCCATGGTGCTCAGAGCCATTTGAACCATTTGTACGTCAGTCTGGGGTTCTTGCCAAGTCTGACTAACGAATAAGAGCTACAGTGTGCAGCCACATTAATGTGGCCACCTGTCACAACCCTGAATGAGCATCTTTTCCAGCGTGGCCCGCTGCGAGACGTGCAGGCAATCAGTGAAGTGCTGCGAGCTACCGACAAGGATGTCGAGCCGTGCCGACTCCAACGTCATAGCCAACTGCGCTAGATTCCTCGGTTGGGAATCCATCGCGACAGCAACCCGATCGAGGTAGTCACAGAGATTCTCGATTAAGTTTAAATCCGGGGGGAGTGGTGGTGAGGCGAGTATGGTAAACTCAGCCTGGTGCTCTTCGATTCATGCACGTACACTCCGAGCTGTGGCACACGTTTAAATGTCCTGCTGGTAGATGCCACCGTGCCGAGAAAAAACGAGCTGCATGTAGGGGTGGAAATGGTCACTAAGGATAGAATCATACTTGTGTCCATCTATTGTGCCTTCCAGAACGACGAGATCACCCAGGGAACGCCACGAAGAAATTCCCCAGGTCATAACGCTTCCTCCTCTGGCCTGGATCATTCCGGCCAATGTTGTGTGGTGTTTGCTTTCAGTCCGGTGAAGCAAAAAACGCGATTCATCTGAAAAGGCCACTTGTCGTCACTCAGTAGCGACATTGGCGTGCAGGTTCCACCCATCGAAGCGGTTGAACAGCAATCAGCTTGGGTGCATGGTTCAAGAACGATTCAAATGGCTCCGAGCACTATGGGACTCAACATCTGAGAACTTAGAACTACTTAAACCTAACTAACCCAAGGACATCACACACATCCATGCCCGAGGCAGGATTCGAACCTGCGACCGTAGCAGTCGCGCGGATCCGGACTGAAGCGCCTAGAACCGCTCGGCCACCGCGGGCGGCTTGGATGCATGTACCAGATGCCTCCTGTGTAGGCCCATACGCACCAACGTTCGCTGAATGGTCGTTCAGTACAGGAGAGTCAAAGGCAATTTTTTGTTATGTTTTTACTTGGTTTTCGTTTGTTTTCTGACAACTCCAGCAAGTGGACGAGTTTGTGATCCCGGGCTCAAAGTCGATGTTGTGTTATGTAATTAATAACGTTGTGTTTCAGTGAATGGTACATTGTGATACATTTTTGAACAGGTCTTTAGGTGAGGAAATGAATTACCAAATAAAAATACAAGGTTCCATTTTAAAAAGTCACACTGCTGTTCATATCTTTCTAAAACACAAAGCTACAACGAAGGCAATCATGTTGATTGATGTCCCCCTGACGGCTAAAGAACATACGCTTGGAAAATTAATTTGCATCTGGACAAAGAGTTATTTAGGGTGGTCAAGACAAATGGGACACCCTGTATACTAATGCTAAACCCTTGAAGTCTTCGCCGAGATTGTTTTTAGTCGTAGCGTTATATTCGTCTTTCACGCTATTTTTGTGAGAAATTAAAACTTTTGTAATGGGTTACAGTATTCATTAATCCATGTATTGTCACACAGTTCTCAAATTAGCAGGTTTTTTGAAAAGATCTCTGTGGGGTATCTTAGAACTGTTTTATTAATATTGTCAGAAGCAAACAACACACAGCACATAACTAAGAAACCTAAATTGAACTCCACCCGAACAGGTGATGGAGGCCCAACGGTCATCCTCAGTCCACAGGCATCACTGGATGCGGATATGGAGGGGAATGTGGTGAGCACACAACTCTACCGGTCGTTGTCAGCCGCTACTTTTCGATCAAGGAGCTCCTCAGTTTGCTTCACAAGGACAACACATAGCCACCGAAGTTAATTAAGATGCAAACCGGAACATGACAACCTCAAACCACTGGTCGTAGCTTTAGCAAAAGTCTTCCACGGTGCACGAGATTGGACATACGCGACAGTTCCGAAAGTGGGCTAAGAGCTGCTCAACTCTACATTTACAAAATACACACTCCACAGTGAGACATCATCTCTAAAGATTACTTTTGCTCCTTGTGGCACTATAAACCTATAAAACGACACAACCCACTTAATGTGCTAAACTTGGGGTTGTAGAACTACCGTAGGCTTATGTATACCACCATAATGAAGCGTAGACTGCGGTAGTTTCCCTAGTAGCTTTGGTCAGTTGAGGTCGTACCCATGTTACCTGTATGTTGGATGTGTTGCATACCTATCGGGAATTGCCTCATAACGATTGCTTTCTTTACGTGTGCAATGCGTCTTACTAGATTCCCCTAAAACCTGAAAGCGGTGAACCGTCTAGAGAGTTAGTGAGAATATATAAAGAGCCAGGTAACCTACGGAACAATTTTGTTCTACATATCCTCCAGTCTGTTACTTAAGAATAAATAGTATTTATATTAAAACTGAAATTGTCAATGTTTAATACATGTTTTATTAGAAAATTGTTCAAATGGCTAAATGGCTCTGAGCACTATGCGACTTAACTTCTGAGGTCATTAGTCGCCTAGAACTTAGAACTAATTAAACCTAACTAACCTAATGACATCACACACATTCATGCCCGAGGCAAGATTCGAACCTGCGACCGTAGCGGTCACGCGGTTCCAGACTGAAGCGCCTTTAACCGCACGGCCACACCGGCCGGCAGAAAATTGTTCATTTGTAACGTGAAACAAAGGGATGTTATAGTAAAAATGAAGAAAGAAGAAAGCAGTACCGGTCTATTATATAGCGCTAGAAAACTTTATTTCCTCAACAAAAAGGTAAAACAAATAAAACGAAAATCACAAATTTATCAACCATCGCTTTAATTCTTCGTCGAACTGATGTAAAACATGTTTCTCTAATTTATGAACAGCTTTCACATTTATCAATAATAACGGGAAATTCTTGCCTTTGATTATGATTCAGCACGCTCTATTAAGTGCTAAATAACAATAATAATCACATCTATTTGTATTTTTGTGCAGGTAAACTGAACTTGTATCAAAAGTAATTGCTTTGATTACACAAAAGCGCAGAAGTTAAGCGATCAACTAATTTTTATTACTTATAAAACGATGGGCTGTTCTAAATATGTGCAAAACAAATAACCAAACAAACAAAAAACAAAGAGAAATCGTCGGTTTCTATTTTCTCTCTTACACGTTTTATCTGTCTCTTTCCCTACAAATTCTACGATTACTACCGGTAATCCTACAATTTACTACGTAACTACTTCAGCGTATTTTAGGTAGGGCGCAACTCTACCTACACCCATAAATGTTGATGGCATATCAGCAGCCAAATTTGTGTCAAGACAACAAACGTAATATCTTTCAGAACTTTGTGTCTATGCAGACAGCCGCTGGCGCCCGTGAGAGGGGGCCGGAATTTGTGTCTGAAGTATTGGCTGTCAGTTTACAAGCAGACTTTCTGCTTATAGAACGGGAGTCCTCTGGTGAAAAGGATCACGCGCGAAGTAAGCCGGATGTAAGGTATGTTAGGAGGTAAGTGGTAGGGGCTCTGCGAGATGTATTTCCTAGGTAGAAGCGATGGCGAGACAACAAGGTGGGAAAACTGCAGTAGACGTGAATAATTTCACAAGAGTCGCATTTAAGAAACCTGGGCATATAAAGATACAGAGATAATAGTGTCATTTAAACGAGTTGAACGATTCACCACAGACAGACAACTACTGCTACAAGTGGCAGTATGGTAGTTAGAGGTACCAAAAGGAGAGGACTAATTACGAAAATTAAAAATTTGGCAACCTGAAAGCGATTACAAGGAGCAAATTGTCATCAGAATGCACGAGGAGCAGCGCTATCTAATTAACTAGCCAGATTTTCTTCAAATAGAGTCTAATGCAGCATATTACTAATTAACTGAAACTCGTCTGAATAGAAAAAAAGTATTTATAGTGACAGCATGTTACAGAGTACAAGGTTATGCGTCTGTAGACCTACAACTTGCTTTAAGTATAGGTGAATTAATCATTATTATGCTTATTTGGTTTTCTTAACTCGATAATTAGTGAATAAATGTCAAACTAGGCTTCCCAGCCAAAAACAAAGTACGTCACTTGAACGATATTGCGAAAATAATGGATATTCGTATATGATACGCATGCTAGCAGTGGATTTTAGTTTAGTTTTTATTTGTGAAAACAATCACGCGGTGGTCACACAAAATTTACAGTTACTGGGCCGGCCGGTGTGGCCGTGCGGTTCTAGGCGCTTCAGTCTGGAACCGCGTGACCGCTACGGTCGCAGGTTCGAATCCTGACTGGGGTATGGATGTGTGTGGTGTCCTTAGGTTAGTTAGGTTTAAGTAGTTCTAAGTTCTAGGGGACTGATGACCTCAGATGTAAAGTCCCATAGTGCTCAGAGCCATTTGAACCATTTTTACAGTTACTGCTTCGCAGCTAATAATTATGGGGAAGTTATCTCGTAAGATGTCAAATAAATCAGCGCTTGTTCGCGAGCCTATTGATGTAATCAGAATCAAAACTACATTAATATTAAGAAAGGTGCAACGTGCTCCGTATTGCTAAAAGAACGCAATTTAGCATAACCAAGAACGCTGTCCGAGTACATGTTTTAAACGGTGGCGGAGTTTTTGACTCGAAATCAGCCCGGTGCGGTAGGACTGTGAGATTTTCTGACTGAGTAACCTAGTTGTTTGATTCAACAAAATATAGCAGAAATGTTGTTGTTGTTGTTGTTGTGGTCTTCAGTCCTGAGACTGGTTTGATGCAGCTCTCCATGCAACTCTATCCTGTGCAAGCTTCTTCATCTCCCAGTACCTACTGCAACCTACATCCTTCTGAATCTGCTTAGTGTATTCATCTCTTGGTCTCCCCCTACGATTTTTACCCTCCACGATGCCCTCCAATACTAAATTGGTGATCCCTTGATGCCTCAGAACATGTCCTACCAACCGATCCCTTCTTCTGGTCAAGTTGTGCCACAAACTCCTCTTCTCCCCAATCCCATTCAGTACCTCCTCATTAGTTATGTGATCTACCCATCTAATCTTCAGCATTCTTCTGTAGCACCACATTTCGAAAGCTTCTATTCTCTTCTTGTCCAAACTATTTACCGTCCATGTTTCACTTCCATACATGGCTACACTCCATACAAATACTTTCAGAAATATGGGTTAGGAAATGCTGTGCACAACAGTCAGTTTCAAAGCCGTCTGGTTTATGCCATTCCCAAGTAATGACAATAATTATTTCCCTTCCAGTGCAGTAATTAACAATCTCTGTTTCTAAATCTTCTGTCACTACTGTTTCTTTTTCTTTTTTTTCTTTTTTTTCGAGCTGCTTTCTTTCTTCTGCCCTTACTTAAATTTCACCTTACTTACTTTTACTAATGTACACACATAAAAAAAATTAGCATCACTTCGGTTTCGAGAGTTCGGGAACCTGTACAGAAAATTGTAATAGAGATGTCGAGTGATGTTATCCTGAAGGGAGTCATTCACAAGATATGCACGATGGGGCGCGAATTGTCGTCATGAAGACGAATGCCTCGCCAATATGCTGCCGATATGGTTGCACTATCTGTAAGAGGACGGCATTCACGTATCGTACAGTCGTTATGGGGCCTTCCATGACCACCAGCGGCGTACGTCAGTCTCACATAATGCCACCCCAAAACAGCAGTGAACCTCCACCTTGCTGCACTCGCTGGACAGTGTGTCTAAGGCGTTCAGCCTGACCGGGTTGCCTCCAAACACGTCTCCGACAATTGTCTGGTTGAAGGCATATGCGACACTCATCGGTCAAGAGAACGTGACGCCAATCCTGAGCAGTCCATTCGGCATGTTGTTGGGCCCATCTGTGCCGGCCGGGGTGGCCGAGCGTTTCTAGGCGCTACAATCTGGAACCGCGCGACCTCTACGGTCGCACGTTCGAATCCTGCCTCGGGCATGGAAGTGTGTGATGTCCTTAGGTTAGTTAGGTTTAAGTAGTTCTAAGTTCTAGGGGACTGATGACCTCACAAGTTAAGTCCCATAGTACTCAGAGCCATTTTTGGGCCCATCTGTACCGTGCTGCATGGTGTCGTGGTTGCAAAGATTGACGTCGCCATGGAAGTCGGGAGTGAAGTTGCGCATCATGCAGCCTATTGCGCACACTTTGAGTCGTAACACGACGTCCTGTGGCTGTACGAAAAACATTATTCAATATGGTGGCGTTGCTGTCAGGGTTCCTCCGAGCCATAATCCGTAGGTAGCGGTCATCCACTGCAGTAGTAGCCCTTGGGCAGCCTGAGCGAGGCATGTAGTCGACAGTTCCTGTCTCTGTGTATCTCTTCCATGTCAGAACAACATCGCTCTAGTTCACTCCGAGACGCCTGGACACTTTCCTTGTTGAGAGCCCTTCCCGGCACAAAGTAACAAAGCGGACGCGATCGAACCGCGGTATTGACCGTCTAGGCATGGTTGAACTTCCTGGTGGAATGGCTGGAACTCATCGGCTGTCGGACCCCCTCCATCTAATAGGCGTTGCTCATGCATGGTTGTTTACATCTCTGGGCGGGTTTGGTGACATCTCTGAACAGTCGAAGGGACTGTGTCTGTTATGCAATATCCACAGTCAACGTCTATCTTCAGGCGTTCTGGGAACCGGGGTGATGCAAAACATTTTTTGATGTGTGTAGTACGAAGCACGAGTTGTAAAGTCATAACCCACCGGCTGAAGAATGTACAGATGACGAAACAGTAAGAGTAAACAATGGAAAATGACGGAAGGGTAGCAGAACACTTTGTATGAATGTACAGTTTGCTTGGAGCTGGAAGAAGAACATTTGACACACCGAGTTCTGTTCTGTAGGGGTGTCGGGTGTGTCAGGGAGACCTGAGGAAGCAGTCAGAAACGACTGGCCGCTCGCCGCCTGTCCGCTTCTGCAAGGCAGGCTGTTGCCTGGCTCGGGACGCGGCAATCTTTTATTTAGCCTCGTCCTGTCGTAGAGCAGCGCTGGTAATCTCACATAACGCATGTCTCTAGATGCTCAGCTCAAGACACCTGGGAGACTCCAGCTCTCTGTTTTTGTTAGTCAATCGTTTGACTGTAAAGATTTTGTCCTATTATGTTAATCTGCAATGGTCCAATACAGGTACTTACCGACGTTCGTGTTTCATTGGATGAAACCGTAAATTCACATATCGTAGTTCTAACATCCTCCCTTTCACGACTGTATGCATATTAATTAGTTGGTGGCAACCACCGTGGTGCTAAGCTCAATAATTCACTGTACTTATTTAGCATTAATTAATCCCATAAAAGTAATTTAAAAATAATATAATAATTCATCTGACAATGTGCATTTTATAAAAATCAGAATTATAGACATAACCTTTTGTAGGTAAATTGTGGGTCGAAATATTAAACACTGCATGTAATTCATTTCATATGTATCTCTTCTGGCAACGTGAACCACGATCTTCCAACAACTTAGTTTCCCCCGCTGTGCTATTCCCACATACCCCGTGAGACAACCTCTAGCAGAAATACACCGTCTGTCCAGAAACTTCCAACACTGATTTCATTCTTGGTATATAAACGACGTCAGCGCGGTAGCAACGGTGGCAGCTCGAACTAACAACTGTAAACAACCGATGTGCACTCGACCAGACACCGTTACGCTGCGAACGGGCGATAGCAGTGTGTCAGTGTTGTGGCACAAATGGCATTAGTGGAACATCTCCGAATCAGGTGTTCAAGGCATTCACCGCAACATTTTACAAAAGCGAAAAGTGTGTGCAAATTTTGTCGCGCACATCTTGGCTCGAACAAAAACAGCAACGCTGGATGCGACTTGATTGGTATGCAAAACGCAGACTTTCTTCTCTGGAATAAAATCGTCACACGTACGGGAGTTAGTGTTCTGAATACGAACCTATCATACATAAATGCCACAGTGCACAAATTCACATGAACGCTCGACGCTTTGACGAGATAACCAACATTCGAACCAATGTGGCGCGCAAGTTGAACAACATCTAAAAGAAGGATTTGTGCACAGTTGCACGTGGTTGTATCATCGTTTTGTACGTTGTGCTCAAGTGGGAGGGGGGATGATTATGTAGAATACTTGAGCGATTAAAACTACCATCCTAACTTTTTTCTGTCTTTTATTACCGGGGTTCATCTACATCTGTATCTACACGATTACTCTATAATTCACAGTTAAGTGCCTGCCAGAGGGTTCATCGACCGTTGTACTCTCAAACAGCACGCGGGGAAAACGCACACCTAAATCTTTCCGTGCGAGCTCTGGATCCTTCTATTTTATTATGATGATCATTCCTCCCTGCGTAGGTGGGCGCCAACAAAATATTTTCACATACTGAGGACAAAGTCAGTAATTGAAATTTCATGTGAAGATCCTGCCTTTGCTTTAATGATTGTCACCCCAGTTAGCGTATCATATACGTGCATCACGCATCGGGGTTAGATTCCTGGCCTGGCACAAGTTTTGAACTGTCAAAACGTGTTCATTACCTCGAGTATTCATCATATTTGATTGATTTGCAGTGATGTTTCCTGTCACAGCAGTTTCTCCGATATCATCCCAGTCGATCCGTTCATTCAATTTCAGTGCGTTTAATTTAATTCAAGGCAAGAAAACTTCCAGCTCCATGTCATTCACTGGCAAAGAGCTCGATCTGTAGCGGAACCCTACAGATCAAAGGTGACCGAATAAAAGTAAAGGTGGGGTGCGTATTGCCTTCAAAAGATGTTTTGGGCGGTATCTGGAACACTCACTTTACTAGACAATGGTCGTCAATATTGACAGAGTTTGTTTCACCTTTGTGTCTCGCACGCTAGCGTGCAACTCGTTAAGATAGCTCACTTCCGTATGTCGCGGAGTTCAGACCGAGTACGTTACCATTTAAGCAGATGTTCCGCCCCACCCTCCCCTTCCCCCGCGCCGGTTATCACAGTCGGGCGGGAGTCCGTTGTTTTAACAAGGGAACCTCCCCATCGCACCCCCCTCAGATTTAGTTATAAGTTGGCACAGTGGATAGGCCTTGAAAAACTGAACACAGATCAATCGAGAAAACAGGAAGAAGTTGTGTGGAACTATGAAAAAATAAGCAAAATATACAAACTGAGTAGTCCATGCACAAGATAGGCAACATCAAGGACACTGTAAGCTACGGAGCGCCGTGGTCTCGTGGTTAGAGGGAGGAGCTGTGGAACGTGAGGTCCTTGGTTCGAGTCTTCCTTCGAGTGATAATTTCACTTTCTTTATTTTCGCAAAGTTACGATCTGTCCGTTCATTCATTGACGTCTCTGTTCACTGTAATAAGTTTAGTGTCTGTGTTTTGCGACCGCAACGCAAAACCGTGCGATTACTAGACGAAAGGACGTGCCTCTCCAATAGGAACCGAAAACATTTGATCGCAAGGTCATAGGTCAACCACTTCCTCCACAGGAAAACACGTCTGATATATTCTATACGACACTGGTGACGGCATGTGCGTCACATGACAGGAATATGTTGTCGACCCATCTAACTTGCACACTTGGCGAATGGGTAAAAAGATTCTTCTACCTTGCCCGATTTAGGTTTTCTTGTGGATGTGATGATCACTCCCAAAAAAGTGATGAAAACATAAGAGTTTGTCACATAAACTGCAAAAAATGAGTGCAACAGTTTCACAGTTGCACAGTTTTCCCTTTGCTCTGTCAAAACATATGTTTTTTACGTTTTCAAATATTTCCGTGTGTAGACCGTCAAATCCTGCATATGTCCAAGCAAATCTGAACATGTCCTGGAATTTCGGAGAGCGAACTTGATTATGTCTGAGTGCCTGAACTTTGGTAATTGTCTGAAAATAAAAAATTAAACTTTTCACTCGAGGGAAGATTTGAACCAAGGACCTCTCGTTCCTCAGCTGCTCACGCTAACCACGTGACCACGGCGCTCGTAAGCTCTCATGTTCCTTGATGTTGCATACCTTGCTCATGGACTACTCAGTTTGTATATTTTGCTTATTTTTTTCATAGTTCCACACAACTTCTTCCTGTTTTCTCGATTGATCTGTGTTCAGTTTTTCAAGGCCTACCCCTGTGCCAACTTATAACTAAATCTGAGGGGGGTGCGATGGGGAGGTTCCCTTGTAAGCATTCGAGCGAGCGCCGAGTTGTGCTCTGTGGCCTGTGTTCTAACCCATTGTGCTGTTTGACCGCTAGTATAGAGATGAGCTCGCTGCAATTAAAGGTCACTTCGGCTAATGCGAGAGAATATTTTAGCCGCAGTCTATCGTAGAACGAAAACGTACGAGAATACAAGACAATCTGACACTTGTAAATCTCAAAAGGAGATTGGCAGTAACCTTAAGGTATGAATATGAATGAGTTTAAGAAAGACGATTAATTTAAATAATATAATGGCTCTGAGCAAAATGGGACTTAACATCTGAGGTTGTCAGTCCCCTAGAACTTAGAACTACTTAAACCTAACCAACCTAAGGACATCACACACATCCATGCCCGAGGCAGGATTCGAACCTGCGACCGTAGCAGTCGCGCGGTTCCGGACTGAAGCCGGTAGAACCGCTCGGCCACAGCGGCCGGCAATATTTTTAGTCACATACTTTTCTTAAAACAATGTATTTCATTCGTTTGGTATTGGAAAACTTTATATTTGCATTTTGAGTATTACATCTTAATTCCTATAATTATTATAACATCTCCCAAGATTATATCGACGTTTGCTGGAGAGTCGTAACTTGAATTTGGAGGGGCGGATCTTGTTGAAATTGCATATATTTGTTGTATGCTGTTGGTTTATTGAAAATGGAGAGTAGTAGAAACGTTAGTTAGTTAGCAGGACTATGCACACACCTACTTCTGTCACTGTACTTAACTGACGCAACTGTGAGATGCCCTATAAGAATACGTGACCATCAAACGCGCGCTCATCTTGGAGAACGGACTATGCGCACAAGGGTTGAAATGGCCCTAGCCAGTGCGTTCCACGCGGTCGCGAGTTGTTTACGTTTATCAGACTAGTGCGATGCTTCGTATTCTTGATTTGAGTGAGTCCCTCTCCTCTCTCAATTTGGGTTAAGAGAGAGCACCACTAAATTCTACATCCTGTATGCATTGCATACACACAGAAATTACTGTTACAGTGTACTTATGGAGCCAAATGAGTGAATTGCGTATGTTCCAGTGAGAGAGAGCACTGGCAAACAGTCTTCGCTACATTAGGTTACTTAAACCGGTGTCACTCTGAACTAGAATTTATGGTCAGCATCTAAGTGTAAGGTCAATGAGTTGGATGCGAGTTTTGCAACTGTGAAATACTTTCCTACATTATAGAAGCGAATATTAAATTTGAAATAATATAGCAAAAATTTTGTACTTGGATAGCTTAGAATGAAAATCTTTCTGTTTATTGCAAAGGAAAACAATTGATTTTCTAAAGCATTGTCTGTCATACACAACTTGAAACAGGTCATGTCGACCAAATCATATGGAAGAACTGACAGCGACGAATATCACCGAGCGAGGTGGCGCAGTGGTTAGCACACTGGACTCGCATTCGGGAGGACGACGGTTGAATCCCGTCTCCCGCCATCCTGATTTAGGTTTTCCGTGATTTCCCTAAATCGTTTCAGGCAAATGCCGGGATGGTTCCTTTGAAAGGGCACGGCCGATTTCCTTCCCAATACTTCCCTAACCCGAGCTTGCACTCGGTCTCTAATGACCTCGTTGTCGACGGGACGTTAAACACTAACCACCACCACCACGAATATCGGAAGGCAGTAACATCTCTTGCCTTTCGGTTTGGCAGAACTCGATAGCTATTTCTAGGCGCAAGTAAATGACGAAAGGCAGCGCGTTTTTGTTATCAAGTAACGTCTTCATCAATTACTTTACTTTTAATGTAATCTTCGAGTAATTGCTGATGTTTGATATTAACATGAAAAGGATTCCGCAGACAGGGAAAGAACCTGTTCTTGGGAAACTACTTCTATAATGACCAAAAGCCATTGAATGATCTTCAAGCACATATGTTCCAGCAGCGGAATCAAGAAAATGATAGTAATAATGACGGTAATAATCGAATTAACCGGTAACTTCACAGTGGATTTTCTCGAACTAAGAAATTTGCTGAATTTGTGAACATTTCAAAATGGCTAGCCTATGATGCCTAGAAGAGTCTTCACATTCTGCTGACATGAGAATAGCATAATCTCCGCGTCAGAAGCTTGCTTCTACTTAACCATTGAATAAACCCGCATTTTTTCCACCGTGACTAATTTTGTAAGCTAGGTACATCATCCGTTACAGCACACTCCTGGGGCTGGGAAATGTGGCCACAATGGTCTGGTGGAACCAAATATCACAGGTGCAATGCGTTGGTTCAGGCATTTACTTTTAAGAGTCACAAACAGATTTGCTTTACCTCTGGTAACCTCAAGAGAAAGACGTTATAATCCAGAATCCGCATTAAACATCACGTTCCTTCATTACCAACTGGGCAGAGCCGGTTTACGTTAGGAAATGACTTAGCGGAAGTCATGGTAACCAGAAATACTGTCGCCAGTAAACTTACTTACATTAGAAAATTTCATTTTATTTGATGAACCGATAGCCATTTAAAGGAACAGGGCTCTTATTTTACTGATATTTGATTGAACTAGAGACGTTGAAAATTTGGTGCTGGACTGTGATTCGAATCCGTATCTCCTCTTTCGAGGATCTGAATCTCTCGGAACAGTATAGTTCAATCATTACGTTCCTATTCCCAAGACTGCAATCTTCTCTAGGTCTTCTCCAAAGGTAAGTATGTGGGTCCGAATACTGATCCAATACAAAAATATTCATAATAATAATATTTCAAGCCCTATCACGTGCTTACCGGCCTGCTAGTGAAAATTAACGTGCATTTTTAATGTCTGCTTATGTGATGCCAACAATCGCATTAGGTGCCGTTATTTCTGGTCAAACACACACACATCTTACAGTTGGTGAGTAAGCAGCTGATACTTAAGCTACATTCGTGGATGCACGATAGGTGTGCAGTTCGATTGTCGCTTAGGCACGAAAGTTTTATCCTTATTTTAGATTCAAACACCTAGCAGCTGGTAAGAAAAACCAATATGTAACATTTGATTTTACTTAGTTAACAATCCGATTATGTGTTGGTTCGTCTTTAAATGCATGCACACTTTGTTGCTTCAGAATGGAGGTATATCAGACATGTTTCGTGGTTAGTTAACAGGGACGAAAGGTCTTGATAGGAGTCCCGGTTTATTACAAAAATTGTCGTCTTTTATTGTCAAGTTTTGATTTGGTTACTGGAATTGGCAAAAGTTTCGGTAATTCATGACTCTTCATTGCTATTTCTCAATATGACATGATTAGATTAGATTACATTAGATTAATTCTTGTTCCATAGATCATGAATACGACATTTCGTAATGATGTGGAACGTGTTATTTTAATGAAAGATTTCCTTACATACAATGATTCAATTTCTTTACAACAATTTTTTACTCTCTCTCATTCTTTTTGATTTTATCTCTCTCTCTACCTCTCTCTCTCTCTGTCACACACACATACACACACACACACACATTCTTTTTTTATTTTTATTTGTTTGTTCAAAAATGGCTCTGAGCACTATGGGACTTAACATCTATGGTCATCAGTCCCCTAGAACTTAGAACTACTTAAACCTAACTAACCTAAGGACAGCACACAACACCCAGCCATCACGAGGCAGAGAAAATCCCTGGCCCCGCCGGGAATCGAACCCGGGAACCCGGGCGTGGGAAGCGAGGACGCTACCGCACTACCACGAGATGCGGGCTATATTTGTTTGTTGTGCTCGACTATCCGCGAGGCACGAAAATTTCTGTGAATGAGTTCTTAGTTTTGAGTACAGTTACGAAAGAAACATAAAAACAACTATGAGAGTTACTGACTTATGATGCTTAGTTTGCAGTCAGTTCTGAGTATTATTAGTAACTACGCTCCAATCCCTAAACCCAGTTACAGACATGTGAATCACACGCATTACGTATTCCAGGCCGTAGCAGCCGCGTCTTTGAGACGCCAGCTGTGGTCACTTCCCAGCCCGCTGTAGGATCACATCAGTTCGTCTTCTTCCTGCTGATACTGTAACTGATATTTGGCAACAAGGCAGGGTATATTTGGCAACTCTGTCATCGACGAGTTACTTCCTGGTGTGCACGGAAATAAGCCTCAAAGTTCACTTGATTTTACCTGTCATTTCCATTGAATAATCTGAGTTATTATCGCTTGAGGTGTAATAAACGATTGTAAATTTACGGTTTTCAGCCCAGGAAAGTCGTTGCACGTGGAAATCGCAACTAATCTCCTCCTTTAAATAGCGGTTTACGAGTTCTAGCACATATTGGCCTCGTAAGATGAAGATAAGACACATACCTCTTCGCCAGCTGTTTGGTAACGTGCTGACATGTGAAAAAGCGTCTGTTACGGTTCGCAGTTCCAGTCGCACTGACTGTAACGTTTATACCCCTTCTGTGGAAGAGCTACAAGCAGTGAGATCAAACATCGATAAGGAAATCGCAAGAAAATACTTTCGGTTCATAGTGCAATGGTGAAAAACTTACAATGCTGCACAACAGGTAACGCCTCTTTCCGCTGCTGGCAAGCAAATTTTTGGTTCTAGGAATATGTAACTTTATTTATGAAATGCCACGTTTGTATACCCCTTGAGTATGTCACAGCATACCAATTAAACACAGACCCAATCAAAATCTAAATGAGTAGTATTTTACTAATTGGAGTCCATAGAGGCACGCTTCTGTACAGATACTCAGTTTTATTAAAACAGACTTTCGTCGTAAGGTTATCGTGGGTAGTTTTATTTCATTTCTTATAATACAATGCACCATTTTCGTAAGTTATCATTTAGTGTTGTAAAAACAATAGTAAACATGAGAGATATATTAATCATCAAGGATATATGCGAATTCTCTGATGTTATCTATAACAGTCTGACAATGCACATGCTGTTTATTGATTACATGCATGTAGAAAACTTGTTCTGAGTTAAAGCTGTCAAACAAGGTTTGAAGAAGAATAAAATGCCACTGCCACACGACAGCTAATGTAGAAAATACTTTTCTGACGTACTTTTGGCACGATGCGCTCTGCCCATACATAATACAAAACTTTCGAGATGCATCTGCTGCCTGGCTGTCTATTAAACCTGAAAAGAACAAAATGTCGCAGAAGTTAGCCCTTTTTTGACATGCGAGTATTTTGGGTTGAAAAGTGAAGGGAATTATGTTCAAAGTTCCTTTAGATTGATAACTTCAGCAGACAGCAAAATTGCGTTTTAAAAAACGTAGCAGTGAATGTACTCGAACTCGCGACATCTCATCTACAGTGCACGACACTTACCATTATGCTACTAGCTGACACGTAGCTGCAACAGCTCCAGAACTCAACAACAATTCCTTCAGAACTTCTGCATTCCGCTGCGCTGTGAGATAATACGTATAGCCGGGTCTAGACTTCTGAGAGACAAACAGTTACAGCTTTTCTTTTGCACTGCACGACGTTTTCAACAAACAGAAAACGTAATAGAGTAGCTCAAGTGGAAAGGAACACTTCCTATTCAAATTTCAGCACCCTACACTGTTGGCTGTTCTGTGTAGGTGGCAGTTACGTGACTTTATTTCGATGATTACAAAATAGAGTCGAATGTATGCACTGGGTAGCCGAGGCAGCTAGTTCATGGTGATTCGGTCAACCAAGTAAATGAATTTACTGAACATGCTGCAAATTAATACAGGGAGCCTGTGTGTCAGAATTCTCATCCAGTGTGGCGCAACGGCGTTACGATAGAAAAATGAGTGACACAGAAGGGGATTTGGTGGTCTGTTGGACTGATGATAGGTTAATATACCTGCGGTCTAGGTTCGATTCCAACTCCTGTTAATAATTTTATACAGGGAGAGACAGATTCCATTCTCTTCTGCCTACATTAAGTGAAGAAGATGTAATGGCACTGTGGTCTGAAATTCACATTAAAAATGATATTCCTTCTCTACGAAGTAGACGTTAGTTTGCACCACAATAAAGTCTGGAATGGCGACATGTAGAAACTCTATCACCAGTAACCTTTCTTATACTAGTTATTTATTTCTAGCGACGAAACAAACGCTATGGAGGATCACAGGACACTTATTCCATCTTTTATTTGAGCTTCTGTATGTCGATAAAATTGGTTCTGAACTGGGAATGCAACTCAGACCGCCCTTAACGCGGAATTTGACCCTTCGTGACAATACAGCTCGGCTACAATTTGTTGTTTGTTCAAAACTGCAGATTCCTCAACATCTCCACATGTTGCGCGTGAATGGGTTCGAATCCTGGTCCGGCACTAAAGATTTCATTTTGTATTATCAAGCTCTAGCATGAGAACACCTATCTGCTGGTGGATAATAATTTTGATGTTTAATGTATTTTCATTCGTTGTCAACACTAACGATATTTGACGTTTTCGACTCCCAGTGAGACACAGAACTATTTGCGAGATCACTGTAAGTTCAAGATGTTATTCCGAGCTGCTGGTGGAGAAAAATTCGGTAGCTGACGTCTCTTTGTGTGTAGTCAACAACGATATGTGTGGGGCTCTATTCCCAGTCAGCATTGAACTCATTGTCATATTATTTCTAGTTCAAATGCTGACATGTCGCTGCTGTTGCAACAAACCCATATTTAACGTTCGTTTTCTCTAGAATATAACAGCTATAGGTGCCGGGTTGGAGTCTCGGGAAGGAAAAAATTAATGTTTCGTCCCGTCA
Organism: Schistocerca nitens; assembly: GCF_023898315.1. Lineage (NCBI taxonomy): Eukaryota > Metazoa > Arthropoda > Insecta > Orthoptera > Acrididae > Schistocerca > Schistocerca nitens. The sequence goes on from NC_064616.1 coordinate 916,787,336, forward strand.
TTTCAGTTAAAACATCTAGCTACTGTCCGCAGCTCGTGGTCGTGCGGTAGCGTTCTCGCTTCCCGCACCCGGGTTCCCGGGTTCGATTCCCGGCGGGGTCAGAGATTTTCTCTGCCTCGTGATGACTGGGTGTTGTGTGATGTCCTTAGGTTAGTTAGGTTTAAGTAGTTCTAAGTTCTAGGGGACTGATGACCACAGACGTTAAGTCCCATAGTGCTCAGAGCCATTTGAACCATTTGAACCATCTAGCTACTGCCGAGAAAATCCGATATATCACTGTTGATTGTGCTTCGATATCAATCCGATTAGGTTCTGGGTTCGAATCCCTGTCCAACACAAAGCTTTACCTCACGGCATTTCAAGTGAGTTACTTGTTAAGAAGCACTATTTAACATCTCTCGTAGTTCGTTCAAATGGTTCAAATGGCTCTGAGCACTATGGGACTCAACTGCTGAGGTCATTAGTCCCCTAGAACTTAGAACTAGTGAAACCTAACTAACCTAAGGACATCACACACATCCATACCCGAGGCAGGATTCGAACCTGCGACCGTAGCGGTCTCGCGGTTCCAGACTGCAGTGCCTAGAACCGCATGGCCACTTCGGCCGGCCGTAGTTCGTAAACAGGGACAGTAGATGCTGGTTAGGAATTCGCGTTCGTTAAAAATGTCTGCGTTATGTAATTTAAAGTTGATATTTGTTAACTTATACTGTCTAAAATCGAGGTATATCACTCTCTGTATGCCTAATCAGGAATGACTGTTAGCTTCCGTCAGTCACGAAATCTTTACTTAGTCTGCATGACCTGGGTTTGAATCCATATGCAGAACGAGACGGTTCGTCGTGTCATTTGAAGTTCATACATATTCTCAACTAGCTGCTCGTAAATAACTTAAATTTTTAATGTCATTTTGTGTTAAATAATAAGTACAGTATGTTACTTCCAAGACTAAATCATGAATACGACGAACTTACTACGTGCATTACCTATCTGAAGGTATGTCATTTATTGTAATAAATGTGAGCTTACAAGCCTTAAGGACGGTCTTATCCGTGATAAGGTGTTCTCTGATATTTGTAGCATCGTGGTATCACTTTACATCTTGAGTTATTGCGATACAGAGCAGTGTTTTCTAGTGATGACTTGTTGGAACCATTTTCAGTAGTCAAACGACTGTACCAAGGAGCGATTAGCCGGCCGCTGGTGGCCAAGCGGTTCTGGCGCTACAGTCTGGAACCGCGCGACCGCTACGCTCGCAGGTTCGAATCCTGCCTCGGGCATGGATGTGTGTGTTGTCCTTAGGTTAGTTAGGTTTAAGTAGTTCTAAGTTCTAGGGGACTTATGACCTCAGCAGTTGAGTCCCATAGTGCTCAGAGCCATTTGAAGGAGCGATTAGAGGACCTGCTAGACAGCTGCGTTATGCCGGTTGCATTCGAATCAGGCGAAATGCAATTCAGGTCGTTCGGATACTTTTGAGTACGACTGTACGTAAGGCAGAATAAATTCACCTGGACGGTGCTATTCAGAAATACCAGCCCAACATTCAACCGACTACTGTCATACTACAGAAATTTATAACTATCACTGCTAGCATACTAACGAAAAGTGGAGAGCCAGGTGTGTAAGTGAACATGATTAATGTCGTAACTAGCCGCAAAATTAGAGCGTAACTATGGTGGATACCTATTCTTCGCGTAATTCAACAGCTTCACATCCTAGGACTCCCAAGTAACATGACACCAGTGATCAAAATTTAAGAGTCAAATTGGACCAAGCTTTAAACTTTCTAGCAAGAACAAGTGATACAATAATACGGACAATGAGCCATTAATAATTATTGTAAAAAGTGACCAAAAATCAATTGGTAACTTACAGAAAAAGGTAATAAGGACAATAATACTCAATGCACGTATAACAGCCAGCACGTAACTGACAATGCCAAAGAAGAGAGAAATCGTGTACTAATTGAAAGAAATTCTATATTAAATGCAAACACACTGATTGATAACAAAAGATGGGCAGAAAGAAATATGTCCCAAATAGCGCAATGCAAAAACAGGGTGTGTGAGGAATGCTGACATCTACGTAGCGAGGACGGAATATTACACGAAATCCAAGGCGTGGCTGAGATTCTACATGCTAAAAGCTCAACAAGAAAGTCTGAGAATGGAGAAGTACATCAGATTGCTATCCGTGTTTTAACTTCCTGGGTACACTATCCTCCACAGTACGTTGTTACAAATGTTCAACATCGTGGAACGCAATGCTACGTAAAATGTAGTGATGCACATGGGGTCCGGTCAGCGAGAGTGCTGTTCTAAGTTATGTCCACTCATTCTGAAACCATGGTTTAACCTATAGGAACTGCCTGGAATTTAAGAAATGGCATAAATCAAATACATCATCGCAATAAATGATATTGCACTGCAAACGGCAGTCAGTACCAGAACTGAGTCTACCACCAGTCCAAGCAACATGCTGAATTCAACACTAGAAGTCACAAACATTTCCCACCACTTCAGGCAGCAGTTTCCCCATGTGCGACGGACAATTTCTGAACTAAGGGCGACGCTAATCTCGTTTCACCTCAAGCAACTAGGTTCAAAAAATGGTTCAAATGGCTCTGAGCACTATGAGACTTAACTCCTGAGGTCATCAGTCACCTACAACTTATAACTACTTAAACCTAACTAACCTAAGGACATCACACACATCCATGCCCGAGGCAGGATTCGAACCTGCGACCGTAGCGGTCGCTCGGCTCCAGACTGTAGCGCCTAGAACCGCACGGCCACTTCGGCCGGCAAGGAACTAGGTCCGTAGCGCCTTTCCCCCAGCCACTACCACAGCGCCACAGATTCGGGTACAGGGTGAGATGTGCTTCTCTAATAAAAACTCGTTTATAAAGAAACTTCCGCCACTAGCAATTATTTTTATGGCATTTCAGCACTCTGTCACCGAGTTCCAACAGTTTCGCACCGTCAGTGTTTCATGACAGGTTCAGGAATACGACAACAGATTTAGACATTCGCAAGAATACACCATACATGGAACCTAATATGATGCCGCAACTGTTTACTTTTTAAATGAAGGGGAACATGGGCACCGTCTCTACACAGAAGGATCAAGCACTTCGGATGGCGACGGTAGCGCATATTACGACGAACAGGCACGCCATAGCGGCCAGTTCCAACTCCGTCGATTCTCACAGCGGAGCTCACTGCAGTATTAGAGGAACTCTATGCTGGCGGCTTCGATAAAGATACAATCATTATTCCGACACACAGCGCTGTTGCTCACAGAAAATCATGTTATCAACAATACGAGAACCAACAGTTAGTTGAAGTATCATATTATAAACCGGATTGCAGAACTACAACGCTGTAACCTGATCATCACCATGCTATGGGTAAGAGGCACCATGGAGTCAGTTGAAATGAAAATGATGACGCTCTCGCTAAGAGTTCCATCCACCATGAACATATTCCTTATACAGACCTCCTCCATGATTTGTAGTGCAGATCAGAACACTGTGGCACAATGGGTGGTACCTATCGTACCAACATAGAGGAAGACACGGAGATTTAATACCAAGCATTCGTGCACGACCGCGGCACTCCCTCAGTATACAGGGTGAGTCACTAACTATTGCCACCTAGAATAACTCCGAAAGTATGATAGTAGCTGAAAAGTTTGTGGGACAAATGTTGCACGGGACAACGGTGGCCATAATATGACGTTGGCTTTTTGTTGCTATGTGGGGTTGCGTCAGAGATATGCAGGTCAACTTTTTTTTTAATGGGATGCTATAGTTTGGTACTTATTTTCTGATAGCGGCTATCGAGACGAATCCAGTGACGTGTAACAGCAGGAGCTTTGAAGGTCAACGGAGGTCAAAAAGTGGCATGAACGTCCATGTACAGAAGGTGTTCGATGTGATGACCATTGGTATCCATGCAGTGCTGCAATCTTCTTATCATGGATTGAGTGGTATTCCATATCACTTCTGCATTTATCGAAGCACACGCTCTGACAATTCTCTCTCGTATATCATGCAAATAGTAAAAGTTCCGTGTAACGTGCCATTGACATGTAAACACCATTCGACGGTTTCGCAATACAAAACTAATAGGAACGGTAACACTAGTATCGTCGAATGAAGTGAATGTGACTGATGTATTCCTTCCAAGGACGAGTCGATATGGTTCTCATTTACGGAGAAGCCAACGAAATTCAGTGAGAGCTAGAGACATATACGCTGAAAGGTATCCCCAACGTACTCTCCCTATAAGTCGTACATTTAAATATGTGTATGATAAACTGAGAACAACTGGATCTTTAAGGCATCGGAAACATATCCGGCAAATGAAAGTTACTAACGAGGAAACGGAAATTGGTACTCTTGTCACTGTTGTTCGAGATCATTATGTTCGTTCGCGTCTAACCGCAAGGGTATCTGGCACGAGCCACAGTAGTGTTGTTCGTGTTCTGCTTCGCCATAAATATGATCCTTACCATATCAGTCTCCACCAAGAATTAACTGGTACGGATTGTATACGTCATACTGAATTCTGCCGATGGGCTCAACTTTAGATTCAGAGGGATGACACATTTATTAATTTGATTTCATTTACTGACGAGGACACATTTACGGACCATGGAAATGTTAATTTGCCTAACATGCATTACTGGGCAACTGAAAATCCATGTTGGCTGTGGCAAATTGCGCACCAAGAACCGTGGACGGTGAATGTATGGTGTTGGATTGGACGCGGAGGAGATGTGTCGTGGTCGGTTCGTTCGCCAGACTTGACGCCTCTGGATTTTTTCTTGTGGGGATTCGTAAAAGACATTGTTTATAAATACGTTCCAACTACACCTAAAGATATGCCAGAGAGAATTGTCAGAGCATGTGCTTCGATAAGTGCCGAAGTGATAAGGAATACCACTCAATCCATGATAAGAAGATTGCAGCACTACATAGACACCAATGGTCATCACTTTAAACACCTTCAGTAAATAGACGCTCATGCCATCCTTGTGACCTTCGTTAACCTTCAAAGACCTTACTGTTACACATCACTGGATTCGTCTCGGCCGGCCCGAGTGGCTGTGCGGTTCTAGGCGCTACCGTCTGGAACCGAGCGACCGCTAAGGTCGCAGGTTCGAATCCTGCCTCGGGCATCGATGTGTGTGATGTCCTTCGGTTAGTTAGGTTCACTTAGTTCTACGTTCTAGGCGACTGATGACCTCAGGAGTAAAGTCGCATAGTTCTCTGAACCATTTTGATTCGTCTCGACAGCCGCTATCAGAAAATAAGTACGAAACTATAGCATCCCATTTAAGGAGGAGGAGGAGATTAGTGTTTAACGTCCCGTCGACAACGAGGTCATTAGAGACGGAGCGCAAGCTCGGGTGAGGGAAGGATGGGGAAGGAAATCGGCCGTGCCCTTTCAAAGGAACCATCCCGGCATTTGCCTGAAGCGATTTAGGGAAATCACGGAAAACCTAAATCAGGATGGCCGGAGACGGGATTGAACCGTCGTCCTCCCGAATGCGAGTCCAGTGTGCTAACCACTGCGCCACCTCGCTCGGTAGCATCCCATTTAAGAAAACAAAGTTGACCTTCATATCTCTGAAGTGACCCCACCTAGCAACAAAAAACCAACGTCACGTTATAGCCCCCGTTATCCCATGCAACTTATGTCCCACAAACGTTTCAGCTCCTATCATAATTTCGGTGTTATTCTTGGTGGCAATAGTTAGTAACTCACCCTGTATAATGTACCACAGGAAGCCGTTTGTCATCATTTTCAGTCCCCGCTTTAACGGGTGACGGTTCCGACTGCACCTCTATCGGGCACAACTAACTGATTCACCACTACGTGACTGTGGCACGGAGGACACCGCCCACATCATTTTCGTTTGCCCACTGCGACACCACACGACAACCAATTTACTGCAATGTTTAGTGTTTACGGATAACAACTTCCCATCAGAATAAAGGTATTACTTATAAGAAATAATGTATCACTGTATAAACGTATTCAGGGTCTTTCTTTTAACTTGAGAAAACTAAATATCACAAAAAAGACGCCTCGTACGAAAAAAAAGTTCTAGGTGTAAAGTTAATATCAGCAAAGAGGACATCTGTCTGTGCTGAAACTGGCCACCTTCTGATCACCCCTCCTGCGTGGACGGTATCAAATCGGAAGCCCCCATTTTTATTGCATATTCGGATGATACTCGAAAAAATACATATGGTATACTCAAACCACTGTTTACCATTCGTGGTAGATGGCGCTGTAATCGACAGATATCAAGCGTGTCTGTTTTTGCAGTTAAGAACCGACGACTTTGATTCTACATTTCTGTTACGATGTAAATGTAAACTTTTGTGTTCTAACGGTTGATATTGGCGTTCAAACGTTACTTGAGTGTTGCAAATGTAATTGTACAATACAAATAATGTGGCTAGACATCGACATTTCCGGCAAATAAGCTACTTGTCTGGTAACACAGTCTCTTGTTCCCTACGAGATTGACTGTAGTGAATCCCCAAACCATCAGAATACTTGATTTCGGTGGCTGCCCTCGAACCCCGCCATCTGGGTGACTGATTTCGGCGAGTGTTTTCATCCAATCGTCCTATTCTCGCGCTCGCTGCCGGCGGAACACAAACCACACCCATTGCAATAAGGTAAAATTTCCATGAAGTCATAGTGTCAGGCGGACGTGTCATGGATACCCCAATGGTGAGAGGCAAGGGGACTCACCGACATCAAGCACCCAAATTGAGAGAGGAGAGGGACTCACTGAACTCAAGCACCCCCATGGTGAAAGGCAAGTAACCAGATACTGAAACGGCTTATCATACTGTATTGTACAGTGAAGTCTGAAATACTAAAGTAAATTTCGAACATCAGCTGTTAGAACACAAAGGTTTACATTTATATCGTAAATGAAATGTAGACTCAAATGCATCCGTTCATAATTGAAAAAACAGCACACTTGATGTTTTTCAGCGTCATCAAGCACAATTGTTTGAGTAAACCGTACGTATTTTTTGGTGTAGACTCCGAATATGCAATAAAAATGGGAAGTTTCGGTTTGAAAATACAAAGTTGACCCCGCCCACGCAGGAAGGGATGAGTAGGAGGTCGTCAATTGTAGCACAGACAGATGACCCCTTTTACTAATATTAGCTTTTTCCGTGCGATGCGTCGCTAACGAGATATTTACCTGTCTCAAGTAAAAACACCTATAATAACATTTTAGCAGCTCAACAAATTACGATTTAATTAACATCTTATTACGTAAGGTAAATATTCTATCATACGCTTTAAATGCGAGTCATAGACACAGTATGAGCAGTGTGGTCTGAAACAGTCTGAAAAGCTTGCAAGGGTGTTACAAGGCAGGTTGTGATGGGAAATAACTGTTAACAAAAGTATTCAATACGCCGCACCGTTTCCGCAAGCAACAGCAAGTGGCGTGCCAGATACAATTAGTGTCAGTTGGTCCCACAGCGTAGATGACAGAGCAAGAGACTGCTCAGCTTTTGGCTCCGATTCGATCCTTGCTACCGTCGCATGTCCAAATTTTGTATCGCTCTCTTGTTCGGGATTTTAGGAAACCAAAGACACGTTTGCCGACACTGTCTCTGGCGGGCTGCTAGAATTTGCGCGCAACGGCCTGATTGGCTAATTTGAATTCTAATTAACTCGGAAACAACGCAACGTATTGAATTTTTTCTTAACAATTATTTCTCAGTACAACCTAACATCCAACACTCTTATAAGTTTCTCAGACTTTCTGACCACTCTGTGTATATTACTCTCTCTCCTTCCCTCTCTCTCTCTCCCTCCCTCCCTCTCCCTCTCTCTCTCTCTCTCTCTCTCTCTCTCTCCCCTCCCCCCCTCTCTTTGTGTGTGTGTGTGTGTGTGTGTGTGTGTGTGTGTGTGTGTGTGTGTTCAAAAAATGGTTCAAATGGCTCTGAGCACTATGGGACTTAACTTCTGAGGTCATCAGTCCCCTAGAACTTAGAACTACTTAAACCTAACTAACCTAAGGACATCACACACATCCACGCCCGAGGCAGGATTCGAACCTGCGACCATAGCGGTCGCGCGGTTCGAGACTGTAGCGCCTAGAACCGCTCGGCCATCCCAGCCGGCTCCCCCCCTCTCTCTCTCTCTCTCTCTCTCTCTCTCTGTGTGTGTGTGTGTGTGTGTGTGTGTGTGTGTGTGTGTGTGTGTGTGTTCATTTTAATATGTGTTTTATTAACTAAAATAACTCTTACTTACTATAATTTATAGCATTGCATATTCGTAGACGTACTTCATATATCCGAATACCACAAATTAAGTAATAATAACAACCTCGTCAAACTACACGTATTTGTGAAGACAGCTGAGGCATCCATTGCAAGTTATACACATCTTTTATCAGCCATGGGTGACCGCAGGATTCCGCCGACCGCTTTCGTTTCCTTATGTCCGGAAGGTCAGTTAAAATATTGGTATGGGTTCTCGTTCAAACCACGATTCAAAATTACGAATATAGAGGATTTCAGGCCAACAAAGTTCACCACCTGATAGAAATAGGCCGGAACAATAAGTTTTTTAGTTACAACACTCTTTTAAACTGTTCATTTCAGTAGCCTGTCTGCATTTAAATAAATGACGAAAATAAGACAGCCCCGTTAAGAGAAACAGAGTAAAGCCACAGCTTTGCAGTTTATTCTTCACCTAAAACTTAAGTGTATGACGCTTCTTATTCAATCTTCGTGCTGTTAAATATTTTATATCCACAAAACTCAAGGTGAACGTTTGGCACGCAGTCTTAAGCCATTGATGGCCGCTCTTCTGAACCTGTACACGTCTCGAGCCCATAATCTCGAGGAATTCGTCGCCCTGCAGAAGCCTCAGAGCCATGTGCTTTACGACCTAAGTTTGCGTTTAAAGCATGTTACTGCAGCAAAAACCTTACACAAGCCAAATTGCGACCGCGCTTTTCTTACCGCCATCATTGATAAAGGCGCATAAAATGGATGTCGCATGCCTGAGCATATTTGAAGCCGGCTGACTGGTACTTCGCTACAAAATTCAGGAGCCACGCTGATCACGGAGCGGCTATTACAAAATATAGGTTTGACCGCGAATTAAGGTTATGCACATCACTAGATCTCAATTTTTCTGAAAAACTGTCTTACAAGTTGTCAGAAATTTTGGATGATTAATTAAATAAAAATGGATGAAACTACATTCTATGAGTATATTCGATGTTTAGGTTGTAATTTTAAATTACTCAGCTTGAAGTCTGAGCCGGTCGGTGTGGCCGAGCGGTTCTAGGCGCTGCAGTCTGGAACCGCGCGACCGCTACGGTCGCAGGTTCGAATCCTGCCTCGGGCGTGGATGTGTGTGATGTCCTTAGGTTAGTTAGGTTTAAGTAGTTCTAAGTTCTAGGGGACTGATGACCTCAGAAGTTAAGTCCCATAGTGCTCAGAGCCATTTGAACCATTTGAAGTCTGACAATAAATAAACTTTTAAACAATTCTTACACCTGAAAGTTCCACATACATACATAGTTGGGGATCCAGTACCATTACATTCAGGCAACAAAACAAATTATATGTGAGCTGATTGTGGGAAATAATAATTTAAGTCTTTTTCTTGAGGAAGAAAAAGTCTACAACTTGTAAGACCAACACTAAAAAACACGTTGACCACACTTGTTTTACTTACTATTAGGTTTTTCTTTTTTGTGGCTTTGATGCCCCACCAACTAAAAGCTTATTAACAGCTTATACAGCCACAGGTTTTACACAGGAAAGAAGGAAATATATGCAGCAAGCTTCGTGAAGATATTCGACAAAATCAACAGAAAAGAGCCGCTAGCGGATAGGGGGAAATGGGACTTAAAGGATGGCCATTCTCCAAAGCAATCTACGCTGTAATATTTAGTTGGAAAATTTTCCATCGTATTCACCTACATGCACGCACCGTTGCTAAATACTTCTGTCTTCACTTTTGCAGCGTCACTTTGATATAATTATTCTCACTGTGTCCCGTCCCTCAAAATTACTCTGCATCTGACGAAATCTTCTCGGTCTTTCATCGGGGTACTGCGATGAAATGCTGCGACGTTTCGATGATGTTCTGGCAAAAATAATGAGAGTGACTCTCATCGAATCGTTGCGAAATTTCAATGCAGCCTCTCGGATGGAGGCCCGAAAAGATTTCGTCGGCAGTGTACGTCGCGAAACTGTACAATTACATACTCCACATCTTCTGCACAATGTATACTAGGGTGAAAATATAAACACCATGTACTGTTTGTAAAATTATTTGTTTCTTGTGTCAGGCATTTCAGTCGCAACAATTTGTTTACTTTCAGAGCTTGTAACAGTGGTTTACCCATAGTGTTCAGTTCATACTCCAACAATCTCACAAATTTTAAACGAAGTTTCGCTCCATAATTTTTCCCCTGACTTCATTTCTTTCATTATTATCACAGTGATAGTATTTTACACAATCATCAGGTTGCATACAAGTTTTACTTTGCTGTGATTAACATTTTCACTGGAATGACGTAATCATCGACATTTTTTATATTTTCCTTCCAAATTACTGAGCTGCAAAGATAATTATAAAACTGCCACAATCGCGAACAGCAATTTACAGAAGTTTTTTTGCCATGTATATGTGGTTCTATAATAAGATACAATCTGTAAGTATTCAGTAAACCTTTCAAACAAATTTTAAACAGCGTAAAGAACTATTTAGAGCTGGTTTTTAGCTACTCACCATTTTAAACAACGTAAAGAAAATCTGGACCTGCATTTCCGCTATTCGTCACTTATGAACTATGCTACCTCCATTTGTTCTACAGGGGACTGCTGTACTCGCCTGCACTAAACCTTGGCCTCGGCAACATACATAGCACTCAGTAGTTACTCCTTGTCTCTTCTTGTAGAGAATGTGAATATTGGGTTGTCTTCCAGTCGTCTCGAATAATAGAGGGGCTGTCATTAATTGATGTTTATTTGAGGCAGCTAAATGTACTGTCTTCTTGAACTAAACTCTCATTACTTCACGTACGCCTATCATCACTCCAACTATCTATATGACACAAAAAACGCTCATGATGTATGTCCCAGCCCCATATCTCAAATACTGCGTAATTCAGCGGCACTTAAAATCAAAGATTAATAACAAATACAAAATAGTCAAAAATTAAATAAAATCGTTAAGCACAATTGCACTTTTAATAACCTTTTTTTAAGAACACCACTAATCTGATTAACCAGATTAAATGAAACAACAAGTTCACTGTTACCAGTCACCGTTTTATTTATTTCCACGACGCGTTTCGAAGGTTTAAACCTCCATCATCGGGTGGATTTACATTAGTAAGTATTACATTTGTGTGTGTGTTGTGTTACGATTTTTTTGGAGGAATTTGTGGCGCTACCTAGTGGAGAAACGAGACACTATTTCAGAATATGGTTTAGGATTAGTTTTGACGAAAAATTAAACTGATATCTAATGGTAAACATTAAATAAGTAAACTACAGTACCTTCAGTGATCACAGGTTCCTTTTGCTATCGTAACACATCACATGTATACTGCCACATTTGCAAACAAATATGGCGTCTGGAATCAGCTGGGTGCAAGGTTCGTATAGCAGAAGTGAAGACACTTGCACTTTGCGATTATTACCTATCTAACATTTCATGTATGTCATTTATTGTAATAAATGTGAACTTACAAGCCTGAAGAACCGTCGTATCTGTGATAAGATGTTCCCTGATATTTGTAGTACCCTGGTATTACTTTACATCTTGAGTTATTGCGATACAGAGCAGTGTTTTCTAGTGGTGACTTGTTGGAACCATTTTCAATAGTCAAACGACTGTACCGAGGGGCGATTAGAGGACCTGCTAGACAGCTGCGCTATGTGGGTTGCATTCGAATCAGGCGAAATGCAGTTCAGGTCGTTCGTATACTTTTGAGCATGACTGCACGTATTTTTGCATGTTGTATCTTATTAGGTACACACATCAGTGAGTTGGTTGATTTTCCTCTGCATTGAAAAGTCTTCCCACAAACTTTATGAGCCGATGCTTTCTGAACGGTCGTAATTGCACCACTAAGCAATCTACTCTTGTCAGTATAGACTTGACGTTTTGTGTCTACGCATCTACACTGCAGCAGCTAACCTGCTGCCCAAGGGAAAATAAGCAATAATGGCTTACTCCTGTCATATGCACTACCCAACCCAAAATCATATGACTCGTAACAGCGATAGTTATTAGTCTGCAAATGATGTGAAAACTGATCTATTTTTGTTCAGTTCACCATCCTTAGTCACCAATAGAAATGTCTGCACTTATACCCGTTACTTACTGTATAAACAGAAATTATGTTTTTAGGTAACTACTGTATTTTACTGTTTTTTCATGGCTGTAATTTTCAGCAACTGAGTGAAATTCAGTCGTCAGTTGCAAATATACCTTTATCTCGCTTTACCATTTTCGATAAATTAACCTGTCATCTTCAGAAGAATAGAAAATTGGGGCTATTATAAATCTTTAGACCTTGGCTGAACCTTAAGGTGAAATATAAGAAATATACTACATAACTTTACTTGGTTGTTAGATTTGTAATATCCCTAATTTTGTAGGCTTCTGAAGATGACAGATTAATCTGTTGAAACAAGTAAAGTGAAACATGTCGAATTTTGGTAAACATTTTTGGAATACAGTGATCAGTAGATTATTATATTTTGAGTAAAGTTGACTTCGTAGCAGCTGAGGAGACCTCCGCCTACCATCCTAAGGGAGCCATGGGTCTGATGATGGTTATGTGAAAATAACCGAAACCGGTTACCTACGTCATCGAAACATAAATGGTGTGATCAAGACTGAACTTTAGTCAAAATATATGAAACATGTCGCGCGAGGTAGCCGTTCGGTCTGGGGCGCCTTGTCACGGTTCACGCGGCTGTCGCCGTCGGAGGTTCGAGTCCTCCTTCGGGCATGGGCGTGTGTGTTGTGAAATGGTTTAAATGGCTCTGAGAACTATGGGACGTAAAATCTGAGGTCATCAGTCCCCTACACTTAGAACTACTTAAACCTAAGGACATCACACACATCCTTGCCCCAGGCAGGATTCGAAACTGAGACCGTAGCAGCAGCGCGGACTGAAGCGCCTACAACCGCTCGGCCACAGTGGCCAGCGTGTGTATTGTCCTTAGCGTAACTTACTTTAAGTTAGATCAAGTAGTGTGTAGGCCAAGGGACCGATGACCTCAGCAGTTTGGTCCCATAGAACCTTACCACAAACTTCAAACAAAAAAACTGAAACAAAAATATATTTGCAACTGACGACTGAATTTTATTCTGAAATAACTATTTTGCAATTTCAATCGACATTAAATGAAATTAGTCAAATTTCAACCTACTTCTTTACGCTCTTGTGATACTACTATAGTCAACGAACACTCGTTCAAAAATAGATTATCAAATTTTCTTATTAATGTATATAAGCAATAAAATATAATGGATATCAATAATTTATCCAGCGGCTAACCTTTTTGTATAACTATGGGGAACTTTCTGTTTTGGCACTCTCTAACAGTAATACGATGTCTTATTTACAATAAATTCCTCTTTCGTTTAATATTATGCCACATAGACTCATTCCACAGCCGATGACGTTCTCTTTTAGATGACATGTCGTTTTTTTATGAAAACTGTTCATAATTTTAACATTTTACTATAAACAATTTATATATGAATATTAATAACATTGCTAATATTGGTATCACATAATTGGCGAAAACATTTTTGGAATCATCGCCATTTTAATGGGAGTGCAATGGTGTCATAACTAGTCTGCAACTGTCACTTCAGAGCCTGGCAGAGGGTTCATCAAATCACCTTCAGACTATTTATCGATTGTTTCACTGTCGAACAGTGCGCAGGAAAAACGAACACTTAAATCTTTCCGTGTGAGCTTTGATTTGTGTAATTTTATTGCGATGATCGTTTCTACCTGCGGATGTTGGCGTCAACAACCATTATTTCAGTCACCTCGCTACATCGGCTAGCAACATGATACAGATTCAATCTTTCTGCGAAAGAAAAGGGTGTAAAGAGGTATAGGTGCAGATATTATGATAACTGGTACCTTAATATACATCCATTTCAGTATGTTAGTTGTTTTTTCTCTGCGTCTAACAGTCCTCCCGAAACACTTCATATAATTTACAACCTGGAGTTATATACACTCCTGGAAATTGAAATAAGAACACCGTGAATTCATTGTCCCAGGAAGGGGAAACTTTATTGACACATTCCTGGGGTCAGATACATCACATGATCACACTGACAGAACCACAGGCACATAGACACAGGCAACAGAGCATGCACAATGTCGCCACTAGTACAGTGTATATCCACCTTTCGCAGCAATGCAGGCGGCTATTCTCCCATGGAGACGATCGTAGAGATGCTGGATGTAGTCCTGTGGAACGGCTTGCCATGCCATTTCCACCTGGCGCCACAGTTGGACCAGCGTTCGTGCTGGACGTGCAGACCGCGTGAGACGACGCTTCATCCAGTCCCAAACATGCTCAATGGGGGACAGATCCGGAGATCTTGCTGGCCAGGGTAGTTGACTTACACCTTCTAGAGCACGTTGGGTGGCACGGGATACATGCGGACGTGCATTGTCCTGTTGGAACAGCAAGTTCCCTTGCCGGTCTAGGAATGGTAGAACGATGGGTTCGATGACGGTTTGGATGTACCGTGCACTATTCAGTGTCCCCTCGACGATCACCAGTGGTGTACGGCCAGTGTAGGAGATCGCTCCCCACACCATGATGCCGGGTGTTGGCCCTGTGTGCCTCGGTCGTATGCAGTCCTGATTGTGGCGCTCACCTGCACGGCGCCAAACACGCATACGACCATCATTGGCACCAAGGCAGAAGCGACTCTCATCGCTAAAGACGACACGTCTCCATTCGTCCCTCCATTCACGCCTGTCGCGACACCACTGGAGGCGGGCTGCACGATGTTGGGGCGTGAGCGGAAGACGGCCTAACGGTGTGCGGGACCGTAGCCCAGCTTCATGGAGACGGTTGCGAATGGTCCTCGCCGATACCCCAGGAGCAACAGTGTCCCTAATTTGCTGGGAAGTGGCGGTGCGGTCCCCTACGGCACTGCGTAGGATCCTACGGTCTTGGCGTGCATCCGTGCGTCGCTGCGGTCCGGTCCCAGGTCGACGGGCACGTGCACCTTCCGCCGACCACTGGCGACAACATCGATGTACTGTGGAGACCTCACGCCCCACGTGTTGAGCAATTCGGCGGTACGTCCACCCGGCCTCCCGCATGCCCACTATACGCCCTCGCTCAAAGTCCGTCAACTGCACATACGGTTCACGTCCACGCTGTCGCGGCATGCTACCAGTGTTAAAGACTGCGATGGAGCTCCGTATGCCACGGCAAACTGGCTGACACTGACTGCGGCGGTGCACAAATGCTGCGCAGCTAGCGCCATTCGACGGCCAACACCGCGGTTCCTGGTGTGTCCGCTGTGCCGTGCGTGTGATCATTGCTTGTACAGCCCTCTCGCAGTGTCCGGAGCAAGTATGGTGGGTCTGACACACCGGTGTCAATGTGTTCTTTTTTCCATTTCCAGGAGTATATATATATATATATATATATATATATATATATATATATGTGTGTGTGTGTGTGTGTGTGTGTGTGTGTGTGTGTGTGTGTGAAACACACTTCTTCTATTGCAAACTCTTTCCTTACCATATTTTGAGAGGTGGTAGTATAGACAATAACAAAAATAAAGTGTCCCATAAACATGGGCTCTTAAGAGCATACTTTAAGAGGTATGAGCACTTGCTCATCTTTGCTAGTGTGAAACACATGTCTTGTATTCAATGAGTGGTCATAGCTCTAAAGGTATGCTTTGCGGAGTCCATGGTCACAACACATTGTTTCTTGTTTTGGTGTAAAAAATGCAACGTTCTCAACGGCAAGGTGATTTTATTGACAAATGGAGTGAGAGGTAGTTCATCATTGTAGAAGTATATGGTAACAAATTACGACGAAATGAAACACGCATGTCACAGTAAAACGTGCCGAACCAGTCTCATCTGTACACACTGAACTCCGCTCTGATGGGAACGCAGGGGTGTATTGTCGCACGCAAACGATAGTAAAGGTGCCGAATAGTATCAAATGGTTCAAATGGCTCGCAGCAGCCGTACGTGGATGTGCAGTGTCATGCTGAGAAAGGATGCCACCTAACATCTGAAGTCATCAGTCCCCTAGACTTAGAACTACTAACCTAAGGACATAACACACAGCCATGCCCGAGGCAGGATTCGAACCTGCGACCGTAGCAGCAGCGCGGTTCCGGACTGAAGCGCCTAGAACCGCTCGGCCACAGTAACCGGTCCGAAGAGTATCTTACGATAGATTGTCCCAAGCATCTTCAGCCTTTTGTTGCAATTCGGCAATGGTTCTTGCACACCCTGGAGAACGATAAAGTTCCCGCTTCATCATGTCCCATACGTGTTCATTTGGCGAGGCATCTGCTGATCTTCCTGGCCAGGGAAGTCGTCGTGCACCACGACTCGCGCATTGCGTCGCAGCAGCCGTACGTGGTTGTGCAGTGTCCTGCTGAAAAAGGATGCCACCTAATGACAGTAGCATGGGGATAACAGCCTGTGCAGTGTAGCGGGCACTGGTTACTCCACCCTGCTGAAACACCAGATGAGAACGCGGACTTGTAACTGATGGCCTCCACACGACGAAGCCTGGGATGGGACCCGCGTGTCGTTCCGGAAAGCGCTCTGCAGTAAGTTTCCTTACCAGGTGTACGTCCGTCACTCGCATACAGACAGAACCTACTCTCATCACTAAAGACAACACGGCGCCATTCCACTCTCCAGTGTACTCTTTCACGATACAGAGTAGACATGTTTGGCGATGTTGTGGTGTCTGTGTCAGTCCGGCCAGGCACACACGATCTTAATCCTGCTGCAAACAAACGGTTGCCAATTGTCGCTGATTACACAGCAGGTGCAATATGTGCCTGGATTTCGCCCCTGAATAATGTTCGGTCGGCCACCGCTCCTCTCACGACGAGTCGCTCTTGACGTGCGTCTATACGGATATCCAGAACCCGGTCTACTCATGTGAGAATGTTCCGCAGACCACTGTTGAAAACAGCGACACACTACAGACGCATTTTGGCAAACGTTTGCGGCAGTCCGTCCACACGTCCCTCCAGCTTCCCTCAGGCCCCCAATTGGACCCCCTTCAAATGGCTGAAGCTGTTCAACAGGAGTACCTGCTCGACGATGGGAAACTGTTGTACCCTAGAGTGAGTGTTGGAAACACTATTCCCCTCCAAACTCAATACAGTTGCCACCTGAAGAGTCAAAACAGAGGGCGTCCTGAGCGCCATCTGATCGCCGATGACCGTGACAAATGAATCACTAACAACACGACCCCTCAGTAGGCACACGTGGTGCCAATGAACACTATACTCAAAGATGTTGCATTTTTTCCGGCTCTCACATATAATGACCTATTGCTCATCGTGACAAAATTTCTCATGTCTTCTGCAGTTTTCTAAGTTTAGCTAATACAAAAATGTGATCAAAAGTATCCAGACACCCCCAAAAAACATATGTTTTTCATATTAGGTGCATTGTGCTGCCACCTACTGCCAGGTACTCCATATCAGCGACCTCAGTAGTCATTAGACATCGTGAGAGACCAGAATGGGACGCTCCGCGGTGCTCACGGACTTCGAACGTGGTCAGGGGATTGGGTGTCACTTGTGTCATACGTCTGTACGCGAGATGTCCACACTCGTAAATACCCCTAGGCCCACTGTTTGGGATGTGATAGTAAAGTGGAAACGTGAAGGGACACGTACAGCACGAAAACGTACAGGTCGACCCCATCTGCTGACTAACAGAGACTGCCAACAGTTGAAGAGGGTCGCAATGTGTAATAGGCAGACTTCTATCTAAACCATCACACAGGAATTCCAAACTGCATCAGGCTCCATTGCACATACTATAACAGCTAGGCGGGTGGTGAGAAAACTTGTATTTCATGGTCGAGCGGTTGCTCGTACGCCACACATCATCCTGGTAAATGCCAAACTACGCCTCGCTTGGTGCAAGGAGCATAAAAATTGGACGATTGAACAGTGGAAAAACGTTATGTGGAGTGACGAATCACGGTACACAATGTGGCGATCCGATGGCAGGGTGTGGGTATGGCGAATGCCGGTGAACGTCATCTGCCAGCGTGTGTAATGCTAACAGTAAAATTCGGAGGCAGTGGTGTTATGGTGTGGTCGTGTTTTTCGTGGAGGGGGCTTCTAAGAGCCCGCGGACGAATTGAATTCGAGGTCCGACTCCCTTCTCCCCAGTGCCACATTAGAACACAGCTCCCACGATTGCTGTCAAAATTCGACAGATAAATGCTATGAGAAGTTCCTTTATACACTATGTGATCAAAAGTATCTGGACTCCTGGATGAAAATGACTTACAAGTTCTTGGCGCAGTCCATCGGTAATGCTGGAATTCAATATGGTGCTGGCCCATCCTTATCCTTGATGATAGTTTCCACTCTCGCAGGCATACGTTCAATCAGGTGCTGGAAGGTTTCCTAGAGAATGGCAGCCCATTATTCACGGAGTGCTGCACTGAGGAGAGGTGTCGATGTCGGTCGGTGAGGCCTGGCACGAAGTCGGCGTTCCAAAACATCCCGAAGGTGTTCTAAGGATTGATGTCAGGACTCTGTGCATGCTTTCGGATGTGCGTACACGTCAATTACCTCCACGGTATTTTGTTTGCCTGATCCTTTCTGGAATCTGTTTGATGGCCCCTATTCAGTATCTCATCTTCCAGATCTTCAACACTAACTACCAGTTGGGTTTGCGGCATCACTCTTTGAAACATCTGTACGCATATGCCCTTGCATAACTGACGAGTGGAGGCCACGACGTCGGATCACGGATTTACTTCTAACTTTGTACACCTTTAGAAGGCCATCAAAACAACATAATCTGCAAGTGGTAAAGAGCACTACTCTGGCAATTCTAAGAAAATCGCAAGAGAAGTTTAACGCGTCTGTTATGTAACTGACGTATCTGGAGGCTAGAGTTCGTGGTAGTAAAGCGGTTGGCGTTCGATCTTGCTAAGACAAACTAATATGAGTCGATGGATCGACTCCCGCTCAAATACTCATTCTTGTGGAGCAAGTGTAAAGTCTGTGATATTTAAGAAATATTCACCTACACTATTCGTTCTTGGTACATTAGCTACGTCTTACCGCTACGCAGGTTAACTGCTAAATGGGGCCTGCCCCTGTGTCTGCAGCTCAAAGCGTTGATGTGCAAAGTAGTTTCGGATACCTTACCAGATTGCATGTATAAGGGATTTCGCAAATCACGACAGGCACACATTTTCAGGAAAACTCTATGCGTTTCTTCATTTACTTGTCGATAGTTATAAATACGTCTGTTAGAATAATTAAATTTAATTAAAAATAGTAAGTAGTCAAAAACATGAAATTCACTAAAACCTCATGCAAATACATGTGTTTTCTAATTATATTACCTCTCAAATGTCATATAAATTAGATAATATAACCAGTGATGAAACAAATATAGATCAAAAATTAAGTATGAGCGGGAGTCGAACCGTCGCCTCATACGCGTTCGTCTTACGTAGCTCGAACATTAACCACTTCACTACGATAAACTCTAACGTCCAGCACCTACGCAAAGATAAATCAGTTACATAACAGACGCGTAAAACTTCTCTTCCGGTTTTCTCGGAATTGCGGGAGTAGTGCACCTTGCTACTTGCACATTATGCTGTTTTAATATCCCACTAAAAATGTACAAAGTTTGAAGTAAATCTTTGATTCCAACGTCGTGGCCTCCCCCTGTGAGTTGTGGATGTATTCAGACCTACTTAAGAAGTTGTCATTGATTTTACACAAAAGATTGTTCGAGGAGAAATTTGCCAGTCATACTCGTAGGGACTGTCGACATGCTATTGCAAGTTCCTAGGTTTTCTTTTGACTTTTGTTGTACGCTTGTCACCTACTGGTACGAGAGCGTTGGCGCCACACGCCGCCACTGGGAGGGCTGAGATCTGCCAACAGAGGCTGTCATCCTGTGTAAGTATTCTGGCAGTCTTCCGTGCCACTAGCAACATCCGCAAGCAGCCGTGCTATGCCTAACCGGGGCACGGGCCGCTGAGCAAATTCCTGGTGTCAGCATTCTCGGGTTTAGACGTGACGGCCAAGTGGCAGTCAGCCAGCCACCACACACCATCCTCTCCACGTGCTGAGAGGGGCTGTGCTACCGTCGCACTACAACCATGGTCGCATGAGTTTCAATAAAATATTTGACTTTTGCTGTTGTTTATCTGAGCATCCTCGCCACAGCCCACCACTCAGCCCAACCCTGCCCAGAAGTGGCCCTCCGTCCTGGGTCCACTTCAGTGGGTATCTTTGAACCTGGAACACTTTTTATGCGGTTGGAACGAAGCTTGCGTCTACATTCTGATTCGCTGCCTCATTTGAATGCACATGTTCTAATGCACATATTATAATTTTTAGGACTATAACTGATAAACGCCTATAAATTTTGTAGAAATAAATTTTACCCACAGAAGATGACATATAGGTATTGAATCATGTGTAGGTGAATAAACAGAATAAAATTGTCCTTTGTGTAAGGTGCAGTTTAAAAAACCCAAAACCCTCTACATATTTGATGAATATTTTAAACTTGAAAATAACACTGTGACACTTCGGGTGTCTTCTTACCTCCTCCTCCCTCCCCCTCTCCCCCAATCACCACCCGAAAATAGAGCTTATTCAGGTGTTTTTGTTTTTTATTTATTTATTTTTTTCATGCTCTTATTTAGAAAGAGAATCGGATCAACTGCATTCTTTCAGTAGCTGACAATAATTCAGACTGCCTATTTGGTTGCTGTTAGCTAGCTTGTGGTTTGCGCACTTATAGGATTGGTCATATTCGTAGTAGTACATCGCCTCATTCACACCTAAAAATGAAATGCTTTTCACGTTACGTTTTAGTAACATGTGATTTGTGACGTTATAAAAGTGGAAATTGCATGGGGGGCGCTTAATCTAAATGTCCACAGTTACATTTTGGCAACTGTTTTGATAGATATGTTTGAGTGTTGTGTGTGCGTGTGTGTTGTGCTGATGACATGACCAAGATCACTTCTCTGGGGTTACTTTGTGACTGGCTGTTTCGTTTTAAAAATGGTTCAAATGGCTCTGAGCACTATGCGACTTAACTTCTGAGGTCATCAGTCGCCTAGAACTTAGAACTAATTAAACCTAACTAACCTAAGGACATCACACACATCCATGCCCGAGGCAGGATTCGAACCTGCGACCGTAGCGGTCGCTCGGCTCCAGCCTGTAGCGCCCAGAACCGCACGGCCAGTCCGGCCGGCTGTTTCGTTTTAACGGCATGCAAATTACTGGGATATGATTGGCTATTTGGTTTTAGTGGCCGCCCCCATTTCAACAAATGCGGCTCGGGCTGCTGGATTGTGAATGACCTAATAGATAAGGGGGGCGGGGGAGTGTATCTTGTCACATGACGGCGATGATGAGGATGATGATGTCATAGGTAACAGACATGTGATTTGTGATGTCATGCATTTTTCCTTGACATGCTGTCAAGCAAGTGGTCAAAGATAAAATTGCACCATAGAGTTGGTAGTTCTACAACTGCCACTGAGCGTTTCTTCATCGTGCTGATAAACATGTTGTAATCTTAACCAATGCAAAACGTAGGAATGCAATGTATTTTGAACAAAAATTTTCAAACGAAAAATACGGCTACATGAAACTCATAATTGTAGGAAAGATAGAAGGAAACGTACGGAGCGTGAGAAGACTGCAGATTCTCTGACAGTGACTCGACATCTGACATAATGCCACATTAAGTAGAACAGCTGGGATAGAGAAGAATACTTGATAATTCTCGCCAACCTTCTGTAAGAAGACAGAACTCTAAGAAGAAGAAAGTGAATAGGTGAAGTGAAATGTAGTGACCTGTCAAATTTGGCTCAGATGTTATTGAAGAACGACTGAAAACCAATTATCTACAATCTCTTATAATCCACTCCTTATTGAAAACTGATTCTTACCGCATCTCTCCTCTTCTTTTCCATCTATTTCTTTCCTTTTTTTTATTTCGGTGTAAGTGAAGTACCGACAGGTGACGTAATACGTATTAGACTATGGAAAATATTTTATCAGTTTTCTTTCGTGTACCAGCGATCCCTTTCCGACTGCACACAGTCGAGTTGCGAATCGATGAAGTTGCTCGTGGGGTGGCCGAGCCCCGAACTTGGGCTGTGTTGTGTTCTGCGCCAGCAACAGTACCGCGATTTATGCCACTTGTTTTCAAATTCCGCCGGGCTGCCTGCTTGGTGGCGAGCGAGCCATTCATTTGCCGGAGACCTTGTTGTGGTGGCTTAGTAGCGGCCGCAGCTGAACTTATCGACAAACTAACAGTGGCTGGGGCGCGCCTTGACAGATTGCACCGGACCCTCCGCGGAGCACATGCACAAAAAACTACTCTGCCACGTACTAGCCAGTTACAGTAAATAACTCACATTATTGTGCATTTCTTGCAGGTGGCAGAGATTCGTTTTGCTTTAGACTTTTTTAATTGTGTCAGTCATCAAGACACTAAATATTCAAATCGCGCCACACGTTAAGTTTGCGCTCAGCGCTGATTCAACAATGTCAAAATTATGTTTCAAGAACTCGTGGGCTTTCTTCTCACTTCTTCTAGAAATGTAATAGAGAAGTTGCAGATACAGGTCGAATTACGGATAGTATCAGCTGATCTTATTCCTCGGGCTATAGATTCAACTGCGAAGACTAATACACATTCCTCTCTTTCACTTAACGGGGTATTTGTCTGTCAGGAACAGGTCACTGGTTACACTCTGGATGAACAATTTTCTAGCCATAACTGATGCCTTACAAGAAATACGACGTGCGTCTATAAAATAATGGCATTTTTGCTGTAAAACATTTTATTTCAAAATCATACAAATTTAGTTATTGTCACCCGCAATATACTCCCGCCCTTCAGCCCAACAACTTCTACGCGAATTTTCAAAAAAAATGGTTCAAATGGCTCTGAGCACTATGGGACTTAACATCTGTGGTCATCAGTCCCCTAGAACTTAGAACTACTTAAACCTAACTAACCTAAGGACATAACACACATCCATGCCCGAGGCAGGATTCGAACCTGCGACCGTAGCAGTCGCGCGGTTCCGGACTGAGCGCCTAGAACCGCTAGACCACCGCGGCCGGCGCGAATTTTCCATTATGGATACAGTGCTGGAAGTCTTCCAATGTGAGCTCCTTGATGACACGTGCCCTTTTCTCTTTCACTGCTTTAGCGGATAATGGCTCGTTCATTTTAACGTAGATTTGATCTTGGGGGAATGTCACATGGTACTAGGTCAGGCGAATAAGGGGATTGATCTATCACTGGGATGCCGTATTTCGCTAAAAACCTTTCAACACACAAAGCGGTATGAGCCGGTTCGTTGTCTTCACGCAGAACCCGTGGCTTGTTCTTCCACACATTGTATCCTTTTTTTCTTATTTCCTCAGGGAGTTCAGCAAGAACCTCAGGGCAATAATGTTGCCACGAATATGGAAGAAAACAATTATCATCGCTTTGAATCTTGATTTGCTCATTCGAGCTTTTTTCGCTCTCGATGAAGTTGCGCGCTTCCAATCCATGGGTTAGTGCTTACTTTCTGCATCATTAGTGAAACATGAAGATTCGTCACATGTTATCACTCTTTCTAAGGAATTATCATTTTCAGTGGTATACAGAGTGTCGGAACAAACATTTTCACGAGCTTCTTTTTGTTCTATTGTGAGAATTTGTGGCACCACTTTCGCATACACTTTTCTTTCGTTAAACTGGTTACATGAAATTTGCCTTACGCAATCTTTGTCAGTTCCTAAAGTTTCAGCATCGACTACTCTACCGATGGTCAGATCGAATCACATTACCTACTTATTCACTATTTTCGTTCGTTTTTTATGTTTAAGGGTTTCCTGGGCGTGGGTCATCTTCAACATCTTCTCGGCCATCTTATAAACTCTTGAACCATTCAGAAACTCGCGTATGTGATAAATAGTCTTAGCTGTGCACTTCTTTCAGTAGTAGATAGGTTTCAATAACAGTTTCTGCAAGTTTCATGAGAAATTTCACGGCAATCCATTGCTATATTATTACACATATCATTTTCCCATCGAAACAAAATAACAGCTCTTACAGAAACGAAGGCCACGGCCACACAGATTTGTCTACAGACGCCAGAGATGCCGCATACGACTGAGAAGACTTCACGCTTCCTTCATCTTCGGCGCATGCGTACTTACTCTGTGACAGTATCGGTCCCGTTACTTTATAGCCACACCTCGTACCAACAGCGTTTAGGCAGAATAGCATGAGCCTTATAGCCTATTTTAGACACCCCTTTCCTTTAAAAAGTTTCTTTCCGGACTTTCGGTTTCATTTTGTACTACAGCATCTGCAGATCTCATCTCAGGCGCTAGCAAGTATAGCGGACAAAAAATTTGTCACCCAGAGTAATCATCACGTTAACACCGTTTATTGATAATAGTCTTAGAAGGAGAGTTCCCCAGGGATGGGATAGAGTTTTGAAACCATATGCAGCCATTCACCCTGGTCAGTCCCTGCTTGTGAGTAGTCGACGAAAAAATTTCGTAATTTTACGTTGTGTTCTAGAGCCTTAAAACTGGCATACAATAGCGTTGTAGTGTAGCAGTTAGAATGCGAGCCAGATTGCTGAATGTTGTGGGTTAAAATCACGTCAGGTGCTACAAACATTTTTTTTATTTTTAAATTGCTATCAAAATAACTTTTATCATTATTTTTATTCAATTAATTGATTTAAAGGTAATTTTTTAAATTTCTAGGCCTCTGTCACATCATTTTACATATCATATTAAATTTTACATGTACTCTTATAATTTTCATATAATTTCTTTCACTTCATTATCTTATATTTTCGTCCATGTTAATCCATTCCTTATTTCTATCCTTCATTTTGCGCATTTATTTTACTTCCTTCTTTGGTTTATATCTTCACCTTCGTTGTTTTGTCCATAGTGCAACAGGAATTTGTTTTAAATGTTTGTATGACGATTAACATCCAAAAAAATATGAATCATGTATGTAGAAAAACACATTTGTCACCAGTACACAGCCAATACAAATAGATTATTTCTTTTTTCGTTTTGTAACCGACTGTTCGCTCTTTTCAAACGTTTACATATTGTGATGGGTAAATAAAGATAACTAAATTATGTGCACAATGATTCCAAACGAAAACAGAATGACAGCAAGGAAAAAAAGAGCAAGAATGATAGGAAGAGAAAAAAGGGAAAATGAGAAAGTTAACACAACGATTAAAATAATGAGGTAAAAGAATAGAAATTTTTAAAAATAACATTTAGACCAATTTATTTAGAAAAATAATGATGAAAATCATTTCGATAACTATTTAAAAACATATATTTTTAAAGTGCCGAATCAGATTCAGACCCACAAACTTGTGCACGACAGGCTCGTATGCTAACCACTACACTACATCGCCACTGTATGAACTGTTCTCAATTTTAAGCCTCCAGCACATCACACGAAACTGCAAATCATTTTCCATCGAGTAGTCGCAAACGAGGGTCCACCAGGGCGAACGGCTGCAGGCTGGAATACCTGGAACAGCGTGTAGATAGATGGTTTCAAAAAGTCGATCCCGCCTCTGGTGACCTCTCCTCTATAATTTGGCGAGTAAGAGAGTCCACAAGTTTCTCCGCATATGTTACACCAAGCTCAAGGCACTCATTATTCATTACGTCCGGCAGAGCTATCAAATGGCAGGGATATTCACCCGTTGTTCCGAACAGTCCCAGACTTTTTCTGCGGGATTAAGATCGGTGACTTAGCTTCCCAGTCGACGTACAATATGGTGCCTGCGAGTTCGCCATATCGAGGACGTACGTGTGCAGCCCTATTAACACGGGTGTTGTCATCTTGGAAGATGGGAGTGTCCCCAGAATACTCATAACGAAGATGTAGAAGGAAGGTCAACACTTTGTCACCGGGAATGGCGAAATAAAAATCCTGGTCACTCAGACGATAATTTGTAGGAGTGGGTCCAAGTCATGGTACGAAAAACACCTCCAGTATATCACAGAACTAACTGTGGCCTGAATCACACCCTCCACACACTGCGGGTTAAACGCCTCATTTGCCAGGACTGCACTGCATGCCTCCAGTCACCTACTGTCCAGTTTCCGTGTTGTCTCCCCCGTCGAAGAGGTGCAGTTGTAAGCAACGCCCTTCTGCCAAGTATGCGACTCCAAATATCCATTGCATGCGGTTTCCTTCGCAGTGTTCGCTCTAAAACTGGTTGAGATGACAGCAGAAACTGCTGTCTGGTTTGAAGCCGATTGTCACTGATAAGGCGTGACACTCGTATTGAGTCCCTCTCGCTTAGGATCTGTTTTACACCACAGTTCTTACGCCACAGTACATATTGATACACCAACAAACAGAGTAACTCAATTCACTACGGTCATAAGCACGTGTGCGTCCCCTATGGTGCTCTTTCACGCCTTCACGTCGACCCATCTTACTGTGCTGATTCTATACAATCGATTGGCACATACAAACGTCTTCATCGCCATGACTTACACCAGCGATGGAGGGTCACATGATAGTCCGGTAGCAGTCCTTAACCGTGTGTAGAGCTCCATACCAAGTACTACACTCTTTTAAAGGGACGACTAATATTTTGGACGGTGAGCTTACATTAATCTCTGTGACCATGTCTTTCGACACTGATGTTGATACACACTGTAACAACAACAACGCTGTACTATTGTACATATAATAATTTTTTCTTCTGATTTTGGTAAATGAGTGTAATCGATGTTCTGTTTTCATTTCTTTTTCTTTTCATGTCTTTGTGTTGAGGAAACTATAAACAACTTTCGATGTGAATATTAATGTTTATGTCAAATTGCAAGTAATATTATAACAAAATTTAAATGTAAGAAATGTTGAAACTGTTGTAAGGTGTTAAAGTTGTACTTGTGCGGCTGGTCCATACGTAGGCAATGTATTAGGATATGTGGAATGCAAAACATTTGGTGAATATCCTGTCTGTAGGGGAGCGGTAAAAGGTGGATGGCAGGCGAGCGCGGGAAAATGCACAGGGGCGCGGCACGGCATAACGGGCTCAGCAGTAGTAGTCGGAGTTGCGCATCGGTCTAAGTAACACGTTCTGGATCGAGGAGGCTCTCCTGGAAGACGTAGTTTCATTGAGCCTCGGATGTGCCGTTTCCGACGACTATACAGCATGGCAAAATTACATAGGCACTAAATGGAAAAATATTGCGACGCTATGAAGAAGTAAAGTGCCGATACATCAAGAGCCATAGCTGTGATTGTATGTGTGCTCTGCGCCTCGCCATCTCGCCGCCCGCCTACCGCCGCATCGATACGAACAGGTTGAATATTTTAGTACTGTATTCGTGTGGACCAGTGTTACTTTTGTTCCTTAGTGTTCAATAACAACTTAACTTTTACCAGAACTGTCCTATCATTTAATTATCCTCATCACTAACCTAGACAGGATCCTCTTCACATGTTGTGCAATCCGAGTGTCCCGAGATGAAGATTCAAAGTTTATGTTAATAATAATTACCTGCAGACCTAGCTATGTTAGAATGATGTTTAAGGAACTTTGTTGTTAATGAAATAATAGACAAATAATATAGGTCTGACAAAGTTGGAGGATAATGTTGAAATAGGTTTAGTAATGAAGTTTAATTAAGAAACTTCCTGGCAGATTAAAACTGTGTGCCCGACCGAGACTCGAACTCGGGACCTTTGCCTTTCGCGGGCAAGTGCTCTACCAACTGAGCTACCGAAGCACGACTCACGCCCGGTACTCACAGCTTTACTTCTGCCAGTACATCGTCTCCTACCTTCCAAACTTTACAGAAGCTCTCCTGCGAAACTTGCAGAACTAGCACTCCTGAAAGAAAGGATATTGCGGGGACATGGCTTAGCCACAGCCTGGGGGATGTTTCCAGAATGAGATTTTCACTCTGCAGCGGAGTGTGCGCTGATATGAAACTTCCTGGCAGATTAAAACTGTGTGCCCGACCGAGACTCGAACTCGGGACCTTTGCCTTTCGCGGGCAAGTGCTCTACCAACTGAGCTACCGAAGCACGACTCACGCCCGGTACTCACAGCTTTACTTCTGCCAGTACCTCGTCTCCTACCTTCCAAACTTTACAGAAGCTCTCCTGCGAAACTTGCAGAACTAGCACTCCTGAAAGAAAGGATATTGCGGAGACATGGCTTAGCCACAGCCTGGGGGATGTTTCCAGAATGAGATTTTCACTCTGCAGCGGAGTGTGCGCTGATATGAAACTTCCTGGCAGATTAAAACTGTGTGCCCGACCGAGACTCGAACTCGGGACCTTTGCCTTTCGCGGGCAAGTGCTCTACCAACTTTTTTTTTTTTTTTTTTTTTTACATGACAGACGCTCTGTCCATCTCTCTCTCTCTCTCTCTCTCTCTCTCTCTCTCTCTCTCTCTTTTTTTTTTTGCAGGCCATTGCTCTGCCCACTTTTTTTTTTTTGAAGCAGCGCGTTAGCGCTCTTTTTTTTTTTTATTACATGAGGGAAGGTAGGAGAAACAGAAACCTTTATTATTCACAAAATAAACATAGTACGTCCTGCCACATGATAACTGTTCTGGAAGGATCCTCGCTGCCGTCCTACCATGCAGCATGAAATAACAAAATCGAAGTGGGGCCACCTCCGGCACCCTAAAGAAAAGTATGTTGGATATGAAAACAAAATTTGAAATACATCCATTTGATAACTGTTCAAGCGTGAGTTTTTCGTAGGTCGCATACTCGCATAGTGTTCTTAGTCGATCACTTTAACTTCGGTTTCACAACGACAGCACCGCCGCTCATCTTTGCGCACCCGGCACACCCCAGGTATATGGCGGGTCCGCAAAAACCGTTACTAGGAAATTGGCATACCAATGCTTGTACTTTTGTAGCCGTAATAGTGTTGTGTGTCCATCTAGCAAGTATTGCCAGTAATCCAGGACGTGGAGTAAGTTCGTACGTGAGTCTCTATAGATGTAATGGACCGTCATACCTGTGATCCACGCCACCGCGTTCGTCTTATGACGCGGAAAATACGTTTCCTCTGGAAAAAATACTATGTCAGAAGAGACTGCTGTATAGATAGTGCGCCGCAGGAACGCTATTATCTTTCTTGCGAGAGTCCAGACAGCCAATGCCTCGCCGCAGACCAGCCGATGGTCGTCCGTATCCAGCACGCCGCATTGCTGACACAAGGGCGAATCCGCCAAATGTATTGCGTACTTTCTATCGTTTGTAGGGTATTTTCGGTTGACGACAATGTACCATGTTGATCTGACTGATGTAGGTAGGTGGGGGTGGTGGACCGTGCGCCACACCACGTGCCAATTAACAGCTGGATGTTTGCGTTCCACCCTATTCCGGGCGATCTGTCGAAGAAGCAGATGGTACACGTCCTTCGATGTCGACTGTCGGGTCGTCGGTAAACGCTCTCCAACGTAACTGTGTTCCACGATGAACGTGCGCACATACGTTAAAGGGGGCGATATATGGCCGACACTGACTGGAGGAAGATGCGATGTTGGTACGAGTTCTTCGATGATCGTCCCCGTAAGCGAGTGGTTCCTGTTGCGCCACCGTTTGAGCATAGTATTAATAAACATGGCACGCGCCTTCTCGTGCACGTTCACTAAACCAACGCCCCCCTCTCGCGCTGGGAGGGTAAGCGTGTTGTACTGTACCTTAAAGAGTTGTCCCAGGCACACATAGTACCCAAAAGCCGCCTGAATCCTCATAGCCATCGTACGCGTCAAGGGGAGAAGGTGTGTCAGGTGGCACATCATGGGCGCAAGATAAAGGTTGACGAGTAACACTCGCTGCAGCATATCCATCGACCGTAGGGCGTTTAGTCGTACTGCCGTGCGGACTCTGAGTAACAGTCTTCGGTAGTTGTCCGCAGCCGTTCCCGCTGTCTCTTTATGAAAGGTGATACCCAAACAGCGGAGGGTTTCCACCGCAGGTAAGGGCCCTTCCGTTCCCGGTTCTAGTCCACGCCCCACATGCATGAATTATGATTTTCGGTAGTTGACCACACTTCCAGCTGCCATCCCATACGTCTGTAGCCAATCCAGTGCTGTTCGAGTCTCCCTCTCATTCCGCACGAGGAACACAATATCATCCGCGTATGCTCTGCATCTGAATGATAAATGCCGTAGGGAGATCCCGGTAAGACGGCGGCGAAGGCCTGCGAGGCACGGTTCTAAGGCGATCGCATAAAGGAGGATCGACGAGGGGCAACCCTGTCTCACTGATCTTAAGATCTTAAAATACTCAGTTCTCCCTCCGTTGACCACCATCGCTGATCTGGCGCCGTGCAACAGCCGCATCACAGCATTGGACAGTGATGGCGAGACACCCATCCTGTTCATCACCGCCGCGAGGTACACATGATCCACGCGATCAAAAGCATGATCGAAATCTACAGCAACCATCGCCCCCCGGAGGCGGCATGCAGCCGCGAGGGCGACGACGTCACGATAGTCTCCCAAGGCTGTGTGGATATTACTGATGCCGCCAAGACAAGTCTGATCGGCATGTATTCGATGCTCCAGCGACTTTTTGATACGACTTCCCAGGATACGCATGAAGATCTTGTAGTCACTATTAAGGAGGGTCAAGGGGCGATAATCACAAGGCCGTTTGCCACCACGGGGCTTCGGTATCGGTATCATGAGCCCTTCCGTGAATTGAATGTGAACCGGTACTTCTTGCCGCAGAAGCTCATTAAACATACATAGCCACATCGGTGTCATAATGGTCACGAAGGCACGGTAAAATTCCAACGGGAATCCATCTGGACCTGGGGACTTGTTGCAAGCACCTCGTGTAATCGCTTCCTCCAGCTCTTCACACGTAATTTCAGATAACCCGTCTGCTTCCCCGTTCACACTCGTCGCGTCTGGGATCTCTTCCAGGACGTTCCCCAGCTCCCTCGGACCCTCCCCGTTGCTCGCATAGAATCTGCTAAAATGATCCGTGAACGCCTGTGCGATGCCCCTTTGTGTTGTAAAACGACGGCCATCGCCGAGATCGATCTCATGTATTAAATTCCTGCGTCTTCTTCGTCTTTCCTTTATCACGTAATGCACCGAGGGAACCTCGTTGGGCAGGAAATCCTGCGACCTCGCGCGTATCATCGTACCTGCCATCCTCTGCTTCGCAAGTTGTACCAGCTTCGCCTTAACTCGGTGGACGGCCGTCTGGCGTTCTGGTGTAGGTGGTTGAGCTAACAGTTCCCGGAGAGCCGTAAAGTAAAACTCAGTGGTCGTGCGCTGCCATTGAGAAACCTCCTTCCCGTAACCTATTAGCGTCCTCCGTAAAGCTGGCTTCGCGCACTCGATCCACCACTGCAGGATAGAACCGAAAGAATTTCGGCGACGGAGACAGCCATGCCACGCGTCCTCCACCATGCGTCGGCATTCTGCATCTCGCAGGTGGGAGACGTTCATCTTCCAATTACCCCTCCGTCTCCATACCTGCTGTCTATCAAGGTTAACCGTACAAATATATGCCTCGTGGTCCGTAAACGCTGTCGGCCATATTTCTGCGTCCACCGTCGACACTGCTAACGCCCTTGAAACGTAGATTCGGTCCAAACGGCCCGCGGAGTGGCTAGTAAAAAATGTATATCCTGGTTGGTTGCGATACTTCAGGTCCCATGTATCGACTAATTCCATCCCGTTGACCAGCTCCCTAAGTTCTGGGCTAGTAGTATAGTTAGGTTGTTGGTCCTTTCTGTCAAGCACACAATTAAAATCTCCGCCGAGTATGCAACCATCGTATCGTCCCTGGAACAACGGTGCAACCTCATGGGCGTAAAAATCTGCTCTGTCCCTTCTCTTATCCGAGCCTGACGGTGCGTATATGTTGATCAAACGTATTCCTCCTATGGTCACGGCCGTACCACGGGCAGAAGGCAAATACTCTACTTCGTCTGCACGTATCCCTTCCTTTAATAATATAGCTGTGCCAACGCCTCTCTCGTCACACGGGCAACAGTAAACGTCGTAACCGTAAAAGTCCGAGGGGGGAAGTACCCGAACTTCTTGTAATAGTGCGATGTCTAAATTCGCAGCCTTTATCATGTCACTGAGCATCTTGATTTTTACCGGCGTCCCAATGCTATTGATGTTAACAGACCCTATCCGATAAGCTTGTTGCATGGCAGTCTACGTAGATAGGGTACCGTACGGTCGCTAATTTTGCCGTACATAGGCTGCTGTCGGACTAACGTCCTCCGCCGTCCCCTCATATGGTCTGCCATTATTCCGTGCACTCTGCCGATCTTACACCGGGAGAGTGCGTGGGAGCAGTTCCTCCGGCATCATCTGTCCCCCACGGGGGTGGCTCTTCTGACCAGTCGCCTAATGTCCCATCGTTGTCGTGCGGTGCAAGCGCCGTAGCCTCCTCAGTAGCCTGTTGCCGTCTATTGAGCTCCTTCGCTGTGTCTGGAGCATCATCAGCGGTAGGTCGTGTCGCCGTCCCGCTGGCCACCGTTGCATCCACGCTAGGCAGTTCTTCTGTATCCATGGTCGTCTGTTCTGTACCCGTAAACTTCTCAGAATTATCTGCTAGATCAGAGTGGCCGTTCTCCTCCGTGAGGCGGCGCTTCTTCCGGCGTTTTGGTGAGCGCTGTTTACGTTGCCGGGCCTCGGAATCAGAGGTCAGCATGGTCTCCAGTTGTTCGTGGGGGACGTCAGAATCGTGCGCCGTCGTATTATCGACGTCTCCAAGTGCCTTATCGGAAGGGGCCTCAAGCGGAACCGAAGAGACGGCGTCCTGTGACTGCTGCAGGCGGTCCAGCGCAACGTCGTCTTTCTGTGGCTCGCCACGATCCGCCGCTGTCTGTGTGTTCTGGTACGCGTCTGTCTCGCGGCCCACGTCATCGCGTAATGCGGCGACGTAAGTCATGGGGAGCACAGTCGGATGCGGCGTGAGGGGTGGATCATCCCGTGGCAACTGTAATAACCTTCGTTGAGCACACTCAGAACGTATGTGTCCCTCCTTCCCACATCCAGAGCACGTCCTTGGTTGTCCGTCGTAAATGACAATCGCCCTACAAACGGCGATGTACAAGTATGACGGGACGTGTTTTCGGAGTTCAATCCGTATTTGTCTGACGCCATTGAGGACAGGATACGTCTTGAAACTCGCCCATTTTTCAGCCACGTGGGATAGGACCGTTCCGTAAGGACGCAGGGCGTCTGTCACCAATTCTTCTGGCACTTCGAATGGAAGCTCAAAGACGCGGATCGTTCGGAGTCCCATGCCGGCGTGTTCAACTGTTACCGCTCCAACATTCCCGTCCGAATGACACAAACGAAGTCCTTGTCGGTGTCGAAGTAGTAGTTCGTCACATGCCGCTTCATTTATAAGCTTGACATAAACCACGCTGCTGACTATAGATAAGTGTATTCCAACTAGAACGTCAGGTTCGATTTTCACCTCGTCCCGTAAATAACGTTCGATCTCGTAAGCCTTCGGTCGAGCATATTCGTTAGCAAAACTAAATTTCAGTGTCGATTTGCGGAACGACAAGGCCATGATTCGTTCTATGTATTACCGCGACACACCGCTACACACGTAACGTAAACACCTCTCGCACAGACGTGCGGCAGGGACGTAAACACCGTCCGAACCGCTGCGCCGCCGAAGGCTGACTGTACTGAGCTACCGAAGCACGACTCACGCCCGGTACACACAGCTTTACTTCTGCCAGTACCTCGTCTCCTACCTTCCAAACTTTACAGAAGCTCTCCTGCGAAACTTGCAGAACTAGCACTCCTGAAAGAAAGGATATTGCGGAGACATGGCTTAGCCACAGCCTGGGGGATGTTTCCAGAATGAGATTTTCACTCTGCAGCGGAGTGTGCGCTGATATGAAACTTCCTGGCAGATTAAAACTGTGTGCCCGACCGAGACTCGAACTCGGGACCTTTGCCTTTCGCGGGCAAGTGCTCTACCAACTGAGCTACCGAAGCAACGACTCACGCCCGGTACTCACAGCTTTACTTCTGCCAGTACCTCGTCTCCTACCTTCCAAACTTTTGGTAGAGCACTTGCCCGCGAAAGGCAAAGGTCCCGAGTTCGAGTCTCGGTCGGGCACACAGTTTTAATCTGCCAGGAAGTTTCATATCAGCGCACACTCCGCTGCAGAGTGAAAATCTCATTTTGGAAGTTTAATTAGTTTGAGACAAAAATAATGGTAGTTAAATGAGCAGGAAATAAGCTAGAAAAGAGTAATAACTCATATATTGGAAATCTTGGGTGCTTAAGGATTTCAATAATCAAAGTTTCAGTACAGTGATTATAGCAGTTTCAAGGTCCCCCCCCCCCCTTTTCTTTTCTATTCATTTAAATTCTGAAGTGTACTGAACTGATTTGACCAGCAAAGTTAAAGTCAATATAAAACCAAAATTTATTAGTGTTTTACCTTTTTCAAAATTGACATTGTATGTGTGTTTCGAAAGTGCTATTTCTGGGGTAACCTATGCCCGATTTTAATCAGATCAGTAGACAGTACGAAGTTTGTAGTAAACATTATGGTGTATTGTTGTGTATTTATGGCTTGTCCATATTAGTACAGAAAGTGAAATTATTAGTTCAGTAGATTGCTTGGGTCTAAAATTTACCATAGTATGCAGTGTTATTACGTGTTGTTTTGTATGAACGTACATCAACTTGTACTGGGAAGAAACTCAGTTAATGCCTAATTAGGCTGGCGACCGCATTATTAACAATTTGGTAGCATCTGCTGTGTTGTTTCTTGTCCGTCCTAACGTGTAGTTGCACTCTAGAGTTGCTTGACGTATCATTGTGGTTACTGAGTGGGTGAAAGTCTGCGTGCGCAGTAGCGTAGTGTTACAACACCACGGTTGTTCCGTATTCAGTAATTTAGTTAACACTTGCACTCGGTAGTCAGTTTGTTGTACTGGACGAAATAACACTCGTCGGTATACTGCTGGTTCTTAGCTTTACTTCTTGAGAGACCGAGATGTCAATAAAACAAATAAACTGTCAGATCACTTATTCACAACTTGAACAAGATGAAATACTTAACAATCCATGTCCACAATAATGTCATGCGTATTTATTGCTGTCACTGATCATTAACGTATCGCTTGGTACTGAACAAGATGCTAGTCTCTTCTTACAGAGAAGAATTGACTGTAAACTTGTAAACTTTTATGCAGACCTCTGTGTAAGACAAGCCGCACTGCTGGCTGGGCAGACAGATAATGCTGTCGACTTCGGCGATGACTGCCGATTGCGGACTCGGCTGAGCATTACTGCGCTCTGAAAACAAGTAAGCGAGCTATTGCGGTAGCGTATGGAAAGTCTTCTAGGTGTGTCTACTACGTTTTCTTTTGCTTCCGTCTCTGGGTACCAACCTTGCGTTGGCGCTTCACTCTTCGGACGACACCACACAATGTACCCTTAGTTCCATCTGTTCGAGTGTAAAATGTTGCTACACTTTCGTTTAATCTGGCCCATTCAGTTCATTTGAGGTTCAGTTTTTCTACAAGAGGCTCTCCACGTGTTGATTGTGTTGTGTCGATTCCCTAAGGTCTCGACACAATGAGTGGCTAGGTGCACGCGAAACTAACGCAGACGGGCGTAAATTCTGAAACAGGAGACTGGATGAAAAACTATAAAGAAAAGAAGAGAGATTGTCATCTACTTAACTTTTAATGATGTTCTTCTTGTTGAAATACATCTCTTGCGTAGTAGTAAGCAATTAGCAATGATACACATGGCGCCTTGCTAGGTGGTAGCGATGGACTAGCTGAAGGCTATTTAATCTGTCTCTCGGCAAATGAGAGGAAGACTTGATACGTCTTGTCGCAAGCTATGTCGTCCGTACAACTGGGGCGAGGTCAAGTCCGTGTCTTGTGACCTGCCCTGTGGTGGCGCTACGTTTGCGAATACACAGTGGCGACACGCGGGTCCGACATGTACTACAGGACCGCGGCCGATTTAAGTTACCACCTAGCAAGTGTGGTGTCTAGCGGTGACACCACAGATTGTTTATTCGTTTCCAGGTTTTCCGATAAGTATATCATTACGGCTCCCCTACCATCTGAAGGTGCACTAGGTAGAACTGAACGTGCGCCGATATCTACGAACATTATCAGGGTTGTCCCTCTAGAATAAACGGCAACGTCCTTAACCATCTCTGTGTATGCGTCAACATTGTGCGACTCCTAGATGTAAACAGAGCACACAGTTCATCTTCCACTTCCACTGTCGTCGTATGCTGTGAGCAGAACACTGAGAGCAGTGTATAACACGTTCAGTATAATGTACACTGCCGTTGGGTTTATGTTACTGGCGAAACTTTTCACTTCAGGCACGAACGGTGGATCGCGACCGCGCTTGGTGAGTGCCTCCTGTAGACAAAGAATGTATACCTGCAGCTCCTAATTCCGTCAACACCAGAGTGCGCTTCGTGGCATTCAGAAAGCCTAATCGCTAAGGGCAAGTGCTGTACACGAAACACTTAGGTGCCTGCTGCGAGTAGTGCATGCACACTGATCAACCAAAACATTGTGATCACTGCCCACGGCGACGCTGGATGCCGCGTTGCGGACACGTGACGCGGTAAAAAAATGTATGTAAGCGGAGCACACACGGACGGGGGATCACCCTAGCAAAGATATGGGCTTCAAATGGCGAAATCCGTTGAGATAAGCGACTTTGACAAAGGGCAGCGTATTATTACGCAGATCCTGTGAACGATTATCTCGAAAACGGCGAAGCTGGTCGAATGTTCACGTGCTACTATCGTGAGCATCAA
This sequence comes from Schistocerca nitens, assembly GCF_023898315.1. NCBI lineage: Eukaryota > Metazoa > Arthropoda > Insecta > Orthoptera > Acrididae > Schistocerca > Schistocerca nitens. The sequence goes on from NC_064616.1 coordinate 916,824,509, forward strand.
CGGAAAGAGGTAGAAGGACAGTGAAACTGCCACTAGGCACTAAATGGTTGGACGTCCACGACTCCTTACAGAATGTGGGGTCCGGAGGCTTGTCTTCTCTGTAAAGTAGGATAGACGGTGATCTGTTGCATCTCTGCCGAAAGAGCACAATGCTGATGCATGCACAAGTGTTCCATGGCACGCCGTTCATCGCGCACTGTTCAACATGTATGTAAGCGGAGCACACACGGACGGGGGATCACCCTAGCAAAGATATGGGCTTCAAATGGCGAAATCCGTTGAGATAAGCAACTTTGACAAAGGGCAGCCTATTATTACGCAGATCCTGTGAACGATTATCTCGAAAACGGCGAAGCTGGTCGAATGTTCACGTGCTACTGTCGTGAGCATCGACGGAAAGAGGTAGAAGGACAGTGAAACTGCCACTAGGCACTAAATGGTTGGACGTCCACGACTCCTTACAGAATGTGGGGTCCGGAGGCTTGTCTTCTCTGTAAAGTAGGATAGACGGTGATCTGTTGCATCTCTGCCGAAAGAGCACAATGCTGATGCATGCACAAGTGCTCCGTGGCACGCTGTTTATCGCACACTGTTCAACATGTATGTAAGCGGAGCACACACGGACGGGGGATCGCCCTAGCAAAGATATGGGCTTCAAATGGTGAAATCCGTTGAGATAAGCGACTTTGACAAAGGGCAGCCTATTATTACGCAGATCCTGTGAACGATTATCTCGAAAACGGCGAAGCTGGTCGAATGTTCACGTGCTACTATCGTGAGCATCGACGGAAAGAGGTAGAAGGACAGTGAAACTGCCACTAGGCACTAAATGGTTGGACGTCCACGACTCCTTACAGAATGTGGGGTCCGGAGGCTTGTCTTCTCTGTAAAGTAGGATAGACGGTGATCTGTTGCATCTCTGCCGAAAGAGCACAATGCTGATGCATGCACAAGTGCTCCGTGGCACGCTGTTTATCGCACACTGTTCAACATGTATGTAAGCGGAGCACACACGGACGGGGGATCGCCCTAGCAAAGATATGGGCTTCAAATGGCGAAATCCGTTGAGATAAGCGACTTTGACAAAGGGCAGCCTATTATTACGCAGATCCTGTGAACGATTATCTCGAAAACGGCGAAGCTGGTCGAATGTTCACGTGCTACTATCGTGAGCATCGACGGAAAGAGGTAGAAGGACAGTGAAACTGCCACTAGGCACTAAATGGTTGGACGTCCACGACTCCTTACAGAATGTGGGGTCCGGAGGCTTGTCTTCTCTGTAAAGTAGGATAGACGGTGATCTGTTGCATCTCTGCCGAAAGAGCACGATACTGATGCATGCACAAGTGTTCCGTGGCACGCCGTTTATCGCGCACTGTTCAACATGTATGTAAGCGGAGCACACACGGACGGGGGATCACCCTAGCAAAGATATGGGCTTCAAATGGCGAAATCCGTTGAGATAAGCGACTTTGACAAAGGGCAGCCTATTATTACGCAGATCCTGTGAACGATTATCTCGAAAACGGCGAAGCTGGTCGAATGTTCACGTGCTACTATCGTGAGCATCGACGGAAAGAGGTAGAAGGACAGTGAAACTGCCACTAGGCACTAAATGGTTGGACGTCCACGACTCCTTACAGAATGTGGGGTCCGGAGGCTTGTCTTCTCTGTAAAGTAGGATAGACGGTGATCTGTTGCATCTCTGCCGAAAGAGCACAATGCTGATGCATGCACAAGTGTTCCGTGGCACGCCGTTCATCGCGCACTGTTCAACATGGAGCTCCGCAGCAGACCACCGCTACGCGTTCACATGTTGACACAACGCTATCGTCAATTACGACTGCAGTGGGCAAAGGAGCATCGGTATTCGACCGTAGATCAATGGAAACGTGTCCGCTCTTCGGGTGAACCACATTCTTGCTACTCCACAAACGCCTTCATCAAGGTGAACGGCGACTCGAAACGTGCAACGCACCACGGACGCAGGCTGGTGGGAGCGGTAATATGTTATGGGAGAATTTTTACTGCGTTTGCGTGGGACGTGTGCGAGGAATAGAAGACACGCTGACAGCTGCGAACCACCTCCATCCTTTCACGCTTGGTGTCTTCCCAGACGGCGATATCTTTCAGCAGGATAATCGCTCGTCTCTCGGAGCCAGAACAGTGCTAAGTGGTTTGAGGAGCATTATAATGACCTCACGTTGATGTCTCGGAGACCAAATTCACCTGATGTAAATCCTATGGAACCCAGCTGTTCGCTATCGGGTGTCACCACCGCGTTAGCAAATCAGCGACCCTTCATTTATAGGAATTACATGACCTGCGAGTATATATCTAATGCTACATACCTCCACAAACCTACCATCAAACTGCTGGATCCCTGATACGCAGAATCAGTGATGGATTTCGTTTCAAAGATTGACAAACAAACTATTAAGACGGTGGTCATAATGTTTTGCTCCTCAGTTGTATACTGTTATTGAAATCTTGTACAATTTTCGGCTTCAGTAATCTCACTATTATGTGAACATTCCTTCCTCACCAGGTTACATAGTCGTTTCTCGTAAGTAGGTAAATTATTTGAGCTACAAATCATCCTGCTAATGATTCCTCTGTGAGTTACGTACTGTACAGGGTGGTTGTAATTAAACTTTCTCTACCTCAGCCAGTGTGGACAGAAAATTATTTTCCGTATCGGTCTCCAATTTTATTTGAATTATGTTCAGACTGTGCCCTGCAGGATTTGCTTTGTTGGTGCTGTTAGTGTCATGACTTGGCATAAGGCGTCCATCTCGTTGGCTGAGTGGTCAGCGCATCTGACTGCCATGTAGTGGGCCCGAGTTAAATTCCCGGACAGGTCGGAGATTTTCTCAGTTCGGGAACTGGGTGTTACGTTGTCCTCGTCATCATCTTCATCGACATGCAAGTCACCCAATGTGGCGTTACTTGAAAAGACTTTCAACTCGCCGGCTGCGGTGCCCCAGGTGTGGTCTCCCGGCCATTAGTGCCATATGATAATTTCGTTTCAGTGCTACAGCGAAGTAGTGTTGAAGCACATCAGTGTGCATTGCAGCTGCAGACAGTCAACATGTGTCTGCGTACCGTGTACCGTGAGCAGGTCTTTATTTGTAAGGCTGGCTGATCAAAATAACAGCAATAGACGCGATGCTCTTCTCGAGAATCGACGCATTAGAGAAATATGGAGAGGTCGTCTTTCTGCACTGCGGATGAAGAACATGATTCGAAAGTTCGAACTAACTTGTACCACAAATTGTTGAAGAAGTGACTGTTGCCGTGGCTGACAATGCTGGACGTAATCTGCGACCTTCAAGCAGCTAAATATTCCATGGCCACTGTTCGAAAAGTGCAGAAAACTATTGTGAAATGGTATTTTTAGTGCGGTTCCAGGTTATCTTGGATTCAGATGGTCGTCATATTGAACGACGTTTGTAACCTGGAACGTAAAAATAGTACGAGATTAACATAAGGTACCCTTCCATGTTGAGATTAAGATATATTTCTTTCAATGGTTTATTCGTTATTTCTCTTCTGCATGTCATTATAATTGTTTTTTTGGTATAGTCCAAAAAGCAGGATGCCAAAACAAGGTTGCAACCTCGCAATGAAACCAGAGACAAGCAAAGTCACTGCGTGCCTCACCGACGAATGAGAAACGCTTAGCCACGCCTGCTAGAGTTTCGCTACACCGTCGAAATCGATGGTCTACTTATGGCTGAGCAGAGGAATGCTCGGCCAAGTTTGCGGTCAATAGTTAAGACGAAACTGTAGTCTTAGATAGGCCACCAGTTTATCAAATGTCTTACGCACAACGTTATGTGAACATTATGTACGTTGTCCTTCAAGCGAAGAACCCTGAAAAATGTGCTTGTACCAAGTGCTACTTTAATATTCAGAGACACTTGTAAATAGTCAGAACATTCCTGTGGAAATGAATTATACAATGTTAAATAAATCTTCATATCTATCTTGTAATACAGTGAGCTAATATTTTACATGTTAAGGTTCCATTCCGCCTCCTTCTGGAGCAAACGAAAGAACTTACCGTTGTGCCAGCGAGTGTACTTTCGTGCTGCACCTCAGTTTCCACAAAGTTTCATTGTCCTATGCTCACTCGTTTTCCAGGGGGCCCTCTCAAGTAGTGCAAGCGTAATTATCATCACCCCTTATTGCCCACTGAACACAGCCACCCAAACGAAGTCTTCCCACAGTCCTCCAACAGAGGATAGGTGCTGCTTTTAAGTTATTTAGTGACTTGTCGTACTCAGCATCTGGGCACGTCTCTTGCAAAAGTTGCGCGTGGCCCTTAGCACAGGTGAACAGCAGGGTCCCTACACCACAATTTGTTCGCATTTTTTAAATGTATTATTTTATTTCTATACAATATCTTATGGTGACAGGTAATAAACTTTTATTGCACTACTTTAAGGACTTAAAGGTACTACGCACTTTTTGGCTCGTGATTTTCCCAACATAATAAACATCACTCAACACAACTAAAACTACCAGCCGTATTCACACAGCAGGAAAGACTCACAGTTTATGCAAGTACTTACTTAAATATCATTTTCTAGTAAGTGAATTGTTAACTTGCTAAGTTTATGTGTCAATACTCTCAGATGGAAGATACAAGTAATGTCTCGATTCAACCGTAGGTCATTCGGAGTCAATTCTGATGGTCAGCCTCAGCGTTTTTTTCAGTTGGTCACCCCCGTTACTAATATCAGCACTTGCCGGCTAGAAGTGTGTATCCACCTCAATGATTTATTACATAAATGGGATGAATATGTAAAACATGTCTACACTCAAAGAGGAATACATAGACAGATTTCAACAATCATGTAGACACATATAAATTTAACCAGTCGTCATCATCTTTTACACAAATAATGAGAGGAATGTGTCAGATTCTCTGTTTCTGCTATTCTTGCTGTGTGCCTCAAAACTTACCTCAAGTAGTGGGGCTGACTGCACGTGAGCACATTCTGCATTGTTTCCACATCTCCTTGTGTAAACAAACACATTTATCACAATCACGGTAACCCCCTCCACCTCTCCCATTTCTCTAGATTAATTAGTTGACTTAAAAATGGCAGAATATTCAAATGAGCGTTGTGTTGGTTGTTGATACGAGCTCAACCGACATGATTGCCTGATCTACAAACCATTCACTTGTCCTATCACGTTTATGTTAAAATGACATCACTGTTATTTTTATGCTACTGTAATTTATGACCTAATGTAAACAAACCAGTCACTTGGATGGTTCCCTTATGTAAATAAAATGGCCGTTGGATCCTTTGATCTTCATATAAACAAACTAGTCTCTTGGCTGAGACCATTAGGTAGACAATATGACCACCATATTCTCTTATCGGTTATTTAAGTCCCACATGTTTATCCCTTTCAAGATGCCACCTCCCCCTCCCCCTTCACCACACTACTACACTCCTGGAAATGGAAAAAAGAACACATTGACACCGGTGTGTCAGACCCACCATACTTGCTCCGGACACTGCGAGAGGGCTGTACAAGCAATGATCACACGCACGGCACAGCGGACACACCAGGAACCGCGGTGTTGGCCGTCGAATGGCGCTAGCTGCGCAGCATTTGTGCACCGCCGCCGCCAGTGTCAGCCAGTTTGCCGTGGCATACGGAGCTCCATCGCAGTCTTTAACACTGGTAGCATGCCGCGACAGCGTGGACGTGAACCGTATGTGCAGTTGACGGACTTTGAGCGAGGGCGTATAGTGGGCATGCGGGAGGCCGGGTGGACGTACCGCCGAATTGCTCAACACGTGGGGCGTGAGGTCTCCACAGTACATCGATGTTGTCGCCAGTGGTCGGCGGAAGGTGCACGTGCCCGTCGACCTGGGACCGGACCGCAGCGACGCACAGATGCACGCCAAGACCGTAGGATCCTACGCAGTGCCGTAGGGGACCGCACCGCCACTTCCCAGCAAATTAGGGACACTGTTGCTCCTGGGGTATCGGCGAGGACCATTCGCAACCGTCTCCATGAAGCTGGGCTACGGTCCCGCACACCGTTAGGCCGTCTTCCGCTCACGCCCCAACATCGTGCAGCCCGCCTCCAGTGGTGTCGCGACAGGCGTGAATGGAGGGACGAATGGAGACGTGTCGTCTTCAGCGATGAGAGTCGCTTCTGCCTTGGTGCCAATGATGGTCGTATGCGTGTTTGGCGCCGTGCAGGTGAGCGCCACAATCAGGACTGCATACGACCGAGGCACACAGGGCCAACACCCGGCATCATGGTGTGGGGAGCGATCTCCTACACTGGCCGTACACCACTGGTGATCGTCGAGGGGACACTGAATAGTGCACGGTACATCCAAACCGTCATCGAACCCATCATTCTACTATTCCGAGACCGGCAAGGGAACTTGCTGTTCCAACAGGACAATGCACGTCCGCATGTATCCCGTGCCACCCAACGTGCTCTAGAAGGTGTAAGTCAACTACCCTGGCCAGCAAGATCTCCGGATCTGTCCCCCATTGAGCATGTTTGGGACTGGATGAAGCGTCGTCTCACGCGGTCTGCACGTCCAGCACGAACGCTGGTCCAACTGAGGCGCCAGGTGGAAATGGCATGGCAAGCCGTTCCACAGGACTACATCCAGCATCTCTACGATCGTCTCCATGGGAGAATAGCAGCCTGCATTGCTGCGAAAGGTGGATATACACTGTACTAGTGCCGACATTGTGCATGCTCTGTTGCCTGTGTCTATGTGCCTGTGGTTCTGTCAGTGTGATCATGTGATGTATCTGACCCCAGGAATGTGTCAATAAAGTTTCCCCTTCCTGGGACAATGAATTCACGGTGTTCTTATTTCAATTTCCAGGAGTGTATTTTCTTGTTGGCTGAAAGAAAACGACTGGAAATTCGAAGGGGACATTACCCTAATGGCTGAGGCATAGTGGCATACATCACCTATAATTTATTACCCAATCAGTTTACTGTTGTAATGTATATCACCCTTATCTTACAATTACAATTATCTTAATTAACATAAGTTATGACAACAATCATAATATAGCTGCCTATGTATTTACATAACACTTATATTAATTACTATTATTTATTACCCAAAAAATGACATCAGACATTCTGACAGTTCAATGTGTGTGTGTGTGTGTGTGTGTGTGTGTGTGTGTGTGTGTGAAAAATGGTGGGGCATTATCCTATTGGCAGAATTACTATAATTTACTGACAACATTTCTGTCCAATGGCATTTTCTGCAACATATGACCACCTTATATTTATATTTACTTCTTTTGGGCTGATCTGTTACAGTTTTGCTGATTTGCTCCCACCATTCCAAGTACCCATTCTTCAAAATCCTCATCTAAAGACAAACGTAAGTATGAGACTTTAAATGTTTAACAATTTGCACAAAGTTTCATTTCAACAAATTTCACTGATATTCCGTACTTATAACTTTTATTGTTGTTAATCAGAAAACATCCACTTCATGTCCCACACAAGACATCGCTAATAGCCCATAATTAAACGCTGTCTATCGCCCATTCGTGCTGTTAGCACCACTAGGATAGGAACAGGATAGGTATGCACTTTATTTAAAACAAAGTAAATGCTCGCCTCTTCCAGTCTTGCCACCTCGCGCCGCCACAGGTGATTCTCCACTGTGACCACCACACCAGCTGCATTGCGTCTAAGATTCTGGTGATCAACAGTCGCCAACAGTAACAGAATGAAAGCCTCCACCTTCATACCTGCGTGGCGGCGAGGGGCATACAGACGGAGGATCTTTTATACGCTCCTATAACCTGTCGGTAGCTATCTATGCACTGGCCACACTGCAGAGAATCAGAAACGAAGAAGTGCGTAGTGGACGTCGTATGTATGCAGATAGTTTTAAACTCTAACAATTTTTTATATAACTCATATCTTAGTCGTTGTGAATATTACCTGTAATGAGACCTTATAAATATTCCATCCTCCTGAAATCTTTTCTCCATCGCAAGACCTGTGGAGTAACCATCCTTAAGTCGGCTGCACCACATATTTAAAAACTCGCCATTCTCTGACGACAAACCGACTGGAAGCAGTCGCGTGTGTATGTCGCCGTATGTTGGTTTGTTTCTCATTATGAATAAAATGATTTTAAAGTGGAATTTTATGTGATCATTCGATAGAAAGTACCTCATAAATGGGACGAACATATAAAACATGTCTACACTCAAAGAGGAATACACAGACAGATTTCAACAATCATATAGACACATATAGATTTAACCAGTCGTCATCATCTTCGGACACAAACAGCAAGCCTTTTACACTAATAATGAGAGGAATGTGTCAGATTCTCTGTTTCTGCTATTCGTGCTGTGTGCCTCAAAACTTCCCATTACAACTTCAGATAGTAACTAGGTTACTAGGCTAGCAAAGAGTGAAAGCTGCCTCTGACATGTTCTTCTTACATCACAATGCACTTATTACTGGATGATATGGAACTGTGTAGTATAAGCCTTAATCGTAGTACTGTGCAGGGAGTAAAATTATGTTTTTAAGCCCATAGAAAACTACATGCGTCTGGATCATAAATCGAAGTAATTAAGATAAGTAGAATAACATAATTTATAGTAATTAAGATAAGTAAGACAAAGTATAAGGACAAGATAATTGGGTATTTAATTATATGTGACATATGCTCCGGCCGGAGTGGCCGTGCAGTTCTAGGCGCTGCAGTCTGGAACCGAGCGACCGCTACGGTCGCAGGTTCGAATCCTGCCTCGGGCATTGATGTGTGTGATGTCCTTTGGTTAGTTAGGTTTAATTATTTCTAAGTTCTAGGCGACTCATGACCTCAGAAGTTAAGTCGCATAGTGCTCAGAGCCTTTTTTTTTTTTTTGACATATGCTACTACACTCCAGCCTACAGGATAACACCCCTTTGAATTTCCATGCATTTCTCTTTTTTTTCAACTAACAGGTAAAGAGAAGTGGGATGGAAGGGGCAAGAGCGAGGCGACAACTTGAAAGAGAATAAACATCCAGCACTGATTAGTTTGTTTGTATCATAATCAAAGGATCTGACTGCCATTTTGTTTACACGAGAGCTCCAGCCAAGTGACCAGTTAGTTTACACTAGGGGCATAAATTACACTTGTATAAACGTAAGAGTTATGTCACTGTTTACATAAGGACTACAGGCCAAGTAAAGCTGTTCAGAGATCAGACAACTTTGCAGGCTGCACTCGTATCAACAATCAATAGGGCAGGGCCCATTTTAGTTTCCCGCCATTTTTAAGTCACCCATTTGGGCTAGACAAGTGGGAGAGGAACGAGGGGGAGGGGGAGTGGAGGTAGTGATCTTGAATATGACATGTGTTCAAATAAGAAGATCTGGCAACAATGCAGAGTGTATTCATGTGCAATCACATCTGCTACTACCAAACTATCCTCCGACTAAGAAGGTATTCCGGGGACATGGAAAGTGGTGGCCTCATGAAGGATTTTCAACTGGAAATTGGCTTGAAGCCGCTTCGTCAGTGCATGTTGATGACCTCCACAAGATATGGTAGTGTCATCGATTAGTGGGTTTTCCTGACCAGTCTGAAAATCACACAGTTACAAAAAACATGTAAAGATATAATAGCCAATGTGAGGAAAATTAAGTAATTTTACTTCACATGATTAAAATAATTTTATGAGACGCCAGAACGGGTAATCCAAGGAATCAAACCATTACAAAATAATTATAGGGCAAAAATTATTAACATTACATCCTCAAACGTCCCCTTAGAAAAATTATTGAATTACTGTGCTGATAAATCTCTTACATTATTTGATTTTCAAACAGCTGAGCAAAACTGAACGTACTCAGACATTTCACTCTTTACCTATTCTGATCAACACTAAACTGACACACAATTTTTTTAGCGCAACGCAATCTGACTTTCAATAATCCCTACAAAAGAATGGCCCTGACTAACATTAACCTATACCTTTCACGAATCACTTACCTCACAAAAATCTTCGTTACTCGAACTACTGCAATACAGCGAGCGCACTACTGCCAGCTGAATAAAAGATTCAAACTACTGAAGGCACTAACTACTGATAGGCATACTTAGCAAATGAAAGATTTTGATAGAGAACAAACAATGTATTTACCTTAATAGTGTTCAAAAGTCATAATATATATAGCAGTTCATGACATCCATTCTTACAAATGCACTGTTTCTGGTGGACACACGTCCAGATCATCCGCTCTCAAAAATCCGCCATCTCACTTCCCCACATCCATCACTGCTGGCGGCTCACCTCCAACTGCGCAACGCTACGCGCTGTTAACAGCCAACTGCCCAAAACTACAATAGCCAACAACAATGCAAACCAGCCACAGATTTTTATGCAGAGCGCTACGTGGCGTTACCAATATAAAAACCTAAACAGCCTATTTACAATCCAGCTGGGTGCATATTCGTGTGCAGGTGACACAGGGCATTAAACAAGCATCCACCATATGATAAAGAAATACAAGTGGACGATGGATCATATAATAACATTCTTCTAGGATAATGAAGGTAATACTAACAGGATGCAAGCAGAAATTTAACGATTGATTTTCAATCTTTTTCATACCAAATATTCTAAATCTGGAACCGTAGCAGATAAAACGAACGAATGGCAGCAAGTGAGGTAGGGAAACAATTCAATATCGAACTGCACCTGACCTGATCTGACGAACCTGAAAAAGTCTTTTCCATAGCAGAAGTCCAAATGATCAGAGTTGCAAAAGGGACCTGGAAGTTAGACTATTCTGGGAAAGAACATTTAAATAAAAATATTTTGTCAATTAGTAATAGTTACATTTTGGTGTAGCAATGTAATGTTACGATTAATCTATTCTTCAGACGCTCGAAAAACAATTTTAGATCAACTAATTATTAAACTAATTATTATTTACATTGCTTTTAAATACTGTCCAAACATAAAGAATACAATTATTTTCAGTTCTGAGATGTCGACTGTTAAATTTGTGTGCTGCGTGGAAAAACCGTCTCTGTATGCTCCCAAGAAAGACGTGTGTGCTAAGTTGTCATGAGCTTCGATTGCTCTATGATTGTTTTTCATTTTATGTAAACATTGCTGATAATGTTATGGTGTAAGCAACATCGCCTTCATCTACTTTATCACTCGATGAAATGATACCCTCGCTAACTGTACGTATATTGTCGACTTCCTGTTCTGGATTCACTTTCTAGCTATCGATCGCTGTATCGCCACTCTTATCCTGCTCCATATCTGTTTCTCTCCCACAATTATAATTCTCGAAGATACGGAAACCACTGGTTGTACACATGTATTGATTTTAAATGTGTCGTATTCCTTCACTGTCATTGTCGATACATCTTCGCCCTAAAGCAGCTGATCGTTGAGCGAATATGTGGAAAAGTTTGTGCTATCATCGTCTGTTTTAGTATTTTGGTTTAATGTACTTTACGCTGACTCCGCTATTCTTGCCAACGAGGATTGTGGAGAGAGATCAAATTAAACAGGTGAAACTTTAGTTCCCTTGCATGACCCTTGTGAACCGGTGTGCCCAAATTCCTGAACTGTATCATACGATGAAAGTTAGGATTCTATTATGGTACAGCTGTGTTAGGTCCAGTGGTAGGTGGAAACGTTTATGGCCGATTCTAATTAGAGGCGTTAGAACTGTCTATCATTCATCCCGCGTAGCACACGGTGTACTGTCAGTCTTGCGGCGGCGCTGTTCCTTTTGTCCTGCACCTACCTGTGAACTCGTGGAAGCAGATCGCCGGCGGGAAAGCCGAGCAGAAACCTACCGTGTTGCGACTCGCGCCAGGCTGCATACAACGTAACTATTCTAAAAATCGGGAAAAGGTCTTAATTTTGATTGAAAAGTGGAAATACTGGCAAAACTTCGGTATATTCTGAAGTTGACAATTACACGTTCACTGCCAAGCCCGTGCTAATCCTAACACAGCCATGCACAAATCCTTCCATTCACGTTAGCAAGTTTATGGTACCGTATTTCCCGAAATTTGAACAGCTACTAAACACGGATTGTTCTTAAATGAAAATGCTCGCCACACTATTAAGTTTATCGATGTGTAATGCACTCAAGTTTTTGGTCACCGATCTGCTCAATATGTCACACGAAATTACTGTCTTTTGTCATACACAAAATTACTTAAAAAACCTGCACTTTCTAAAAGACACGCCGGAATAAATATGGCTTCACTTTAAAGTACTTTTGAAGCATGTAGCACAACTAAAACCGGCAAACTATAACTTCCTTCGGAGCTCATACTACACACGAACGTACCATTGAAAGGCTGGGCTCCGACTACTTCGACTGCTGTAAGCATTTTCTGTCTCCAAGAGAAAACACGCGAAGAATACTCCGTTGTGATTGGTCAGATTTCTTTAAGGCCAATAGAAAAACATTATTCTCCCACGTTAGTCCGCGCTTTTCCTGACTAACCAATCAACACAGGTTCGAACTGTACTTTTTCCCGAAATAAATATTTAACATTCTGATATTTTGTTTATACTTTACGTTATTAACTATTTTCATTTGAACTCGGATTAGCTTTCCTTTTACCATAAACTTACTTAACATATTATGACACAAAATTCCCCGTCGTCTGCACTCACACTGTCTTCAAACTTTCTCACACTACAGCCAGCGTTCATTAGGAGAACAATGATCTACATATTTACTTTAGACCACATTCACGCATCATTCACACTACTTAAAGCATATACAAAACTGTGTAAATATAAATAAACAAAAAAGCCTTCAAACAATAAACAGAATAATTTACAAAAACATTCTCTTAACGTGTTTCTTGAATGTCTCTGTCCGCTACTGTACTCTGGTGGACTACGTACTCGACTGAACCCGTTTCAGACCACCTGTCACTGTGCATGCATGAGTCATCCTCCTGATACACAGGCTCTAGACAGGAGCGATATAAGGTGCGACGTCTCGACGCCTCAGTCTGTCTGCCCGCAACCTCTCAAAAAGATTCCCCAGCAGGTCCAGCAAGCAGATGGGCCTATACGATTTTACCTCTTTCGGGTCTTTGTCTGGATCTTTCTTGATTATCACAACATTTGCATTTTTCCATATGGAGGGAAATTTCTTGAGCCTTAAACACTCATTATACAACTTAGTGAGAGGCGACACCAACTTTGGGGGGGGGGGGGGGGGGGGGCGAAGAGTAGCACCACTTCCGCTACAATGCCGACCGGACCAGGAGCTTCCTCTTCCGAGAAGGGATAGACCAATGTGTTATTCTCGTATTCTTGCTGATTCTCCATACTAATTTGGCGTTGCTCATTCGAGTAATCCTCTTCCTTGTCATCAGGCAACAGGACCCAGAAGAGGACCTCGGGGGTCTCCCGACAAGTTTCCGCCACCCAGTCCCCATCCCTGGCGGTGGACAACACCACTGGCGTTCTTATTTTCTCCCTTATCAGCTTGTACGGGAGGCCCCATGCATCGGTAGCCAATGGGTTCAAATGGTTTAAATGGCTCTGAACACTATGGGACTTAAATGCTGAGGTCATCAGTCCCATGGAACTTAGAACTACTTAAACCTAACTCACCTAAGGACATCACACACATCCATGCCCGAGGCAGGATTCTAACCTGCGACCGTAGCGGTCGCGCGGTTCCAGACTGTAGCGCCTAGAACCGCTCGGTCACTCCTGCCGGCGGTAGCCAATTGGCTTTGTACATACCTCTCCCAGCTCCTTAACCTGACTGCCCGTAGTACAGTAAAACTGTTCTTTCACTTCTCGATATAAGTGCAACCAGCGTTGCTTTTCCTCCCAGACGACACTTCGCTGGTAGTACCTCCTCGCCCTCCTTACAGACTGACGCATCTGCCCTAGCTCAGCTGACCATGGTGATGGAGAAGTCGCGACGGCTCTGCTCCTGCTTGGTACGGCTGCCTTCACTTTTCGGCTGCCTCCGGTATGTCGTACTCCCTCGCTAGGCGGTCCCAGTTTGTCCTACTGTAGTTAAGCTGTACTCCCACCCCATATCCCAGTGGCACACAATGAAAACATTATTAAATTATGGTTACTGGTGGTAATTTTATCCAAGACAATCCAGTCCTTTACTTTGTTCACAAGGTTTGACGATACTCCTCTCCACCAGTGTTGGTGGGGGGGGGGGGGTTCCCTTGTCTGTTGGCGAGCATACATTGTAGCGACATGATTCTCTCCGCCGCTTTTTCTCCTCTTTCGCCCTGAGTGCCACTGAACCATAGGGTGGACTTGACATTTATATCCGCCATCACAACGTATCTACGCCCCCGCAACGCGGTGGCCACCTGAACTAGTTTATCTAAAAACTCATCAATTTCTCTCCCGTAATGAAAGTACATGTTAATGAGGGACAATACTCCACAAGGCGACTGAAGTTCCAGGAAGTTGCAGTGGTCATTGGTAAGCTGTGAGAGGATCATGACTCTCAGCGTCTTATTTATGACTACGATTGCTGCTTTTGGCTCCGCTTCACTGCAAGTCACTTGCCAATTTGCCACCGTGAAAGGTATCAGCCCCGCGAGGGAATACGGCTCCTGCAGACAGAGCACGTCCAGACTCCTCTCCTCCACCACTCTTCGAAGTTCCTGCATTACCAATTTACTATTGTGCGCGTTTATCTGTCCCATTTTAAGCTTGGTGGTCATGGGAAGTATGTGCGAATATGTGATTCTGGCCAATTTTTTCTCCAGTCATGTGCTATCCTTCCATTTCTTAGGACACATTGGTTGTATAGCTCAACCAGGACGGACTTTTCAGAATACTGTCGAAAGATCTTTCACAAAACTCAAAGAAATTCTGGTCGTATGACAACCCTGTTACCAGCACCAAAGCTAATGCTTTGTCAGTCGCGGACGAGACAGGAGCTGAAACTGAGAGTAGCAAAGCGAAATCAGAAATGTTTAAGCCTGTTTTCAGATGTTTATTTACAAAGGAAAACCCAGGAGTACTGCCCCAGTTTTCGAAACACTCAAACGACGAGTGAAATAGATGTTACCGTTAGTCGCACCAGAAAGAACCCCAGGGCCCGGTGACATCCCAATCAGATTCTATATCCTATTTACAGCTGAGTTGGTTTCTCTGTTAACTATAATATATTGTAGATCCATTGAACAAAAACCCATACCCGGTAGTTGGAAGAAAGCACAGGTTACACCAGTCTACAAGAAGGACAGCAGAGGTGTTCCGTCCAATAACCTTGAATCTATTTGTTGTAGAATAGTACAACATATTCTGAGATCAAACATAATACCGGCATCTCGAACAGAATATCCTCCTCCATGCTAATCACCACAGGTTCCGAAAACATCGGCATGTGAAGCCCAACTCGCACTTTTCTCAGATGACATACTGAGACCCATAGATCAACATAGTCAAGTGGATGCCGTATTTCTCTATTTCCGAAAAGCATTTGACTCAATACCACACCGACGCTTACTACCAAAGGCAGTATCGTATGGAATATCAAGTGAGTGTCGGATAGACCGTCAGAGACAGAGCATCTCGTGTTCTTGCTGCTAATAAGGCGAGTACACCGTTCGTTTGTAATATATGTTTACGAGCTTCCAACAGGGGCGACTTATTTACTGATACCTGTATTTCTGCAATTTTTTTCGTGTTCCAGTGCTTACTAGGCACAACCTTTCATTTTAATAACAGTGTAGCGAACAGCACCACCGTTGTTATGGACATTTATATCGACCCTCTTATCTTACAGACTTTTATTTGTTTTGTTTAGTATAGCTCAGTGTCAGTTAGATCGTCAGTGACAGACCACTTCGAATTCCTGCTGCTAATAAGCCGAATACACCGTTTGTTTGTTACATATATTTACGGGCTTCAAATACGAGCGACTGCAGTAATGGATAGGAACTGTGATTGCTGTGTACAGATGCGAGCTGAGTTGGCGACCCTTTGCTCACAGCTCCAGGATGAATTGGCATCCGTCACACAGCTTGAGGCTGCTGGCAAGGGGCATCACTGTGGGGGGTCGGACGTGGGGATGCGACGGACGTCGGGCACGTCCCACGTGTCCTCCGATCGGTCCACTGCTGTGGCCGCCCCGGGTACTGCCTGCACTGAGGCTGACGCCTCACCCGTGGTCGAGTGGGAGATCATTCCGAAGTCTGGCAGGCAGCGATAAACTTTCCGAGGGGCCGATCGTAGGGCCTCTCCAGTTCGTTTGGCGAACAGGTTTCGGGCGTTATCTGTGGCTGACGGTGTCTCTAAGCTGGATGCAGTCGTCTACCCTGTTCCAGAGAAAGCTTCGGGGCCAGCAAGATCTGGGCATTCACAGAGTGTGTGTTTGCTGGTAATTGGGAGCTCCAGCGTTAGGCGGGTAATGGGGCCCCTTAGTAACATGGCTGCCAAGGCGGGGAAGGAAGTCAGTGTGCACTCCGTGTGTGTGCATAACGGGGGGAGTCATTCCGGATGTGGAAAGGGTGCTTCCGGATGCCATGAAGAGTACAGGGTGCAGCCAACTGCAGGTGGTGACTCATGTCGGTACCAATGACGTGTGTCGCTTTGGATCGGAGGAGATTCTCTCTGGTTTCGGACGGCTAGCGGAAATAGTAAAGACTGTCAGTCTTGCTTCCCAGATTGAGGCGGAGCTCACCATCTGCAGCATCCTTGATAGAACCGACTGCGGTCCTTTGGAGAAGAGCCCAGTGGAGGGTCTAAATCAGAGGCTCAGGCGGCTCTGTGGCCGTGTAGGCTGCAGATTCCTTGACTTGCGCCATCGGGTGGTGGGTTTCCGGGTTCCGTTTACTAGGTCAGGAGTCCACTACACACAGGAGGCGGCTACACGGGTAGTGGGGGCTGACTGAAAGGGACTGGGTGGTTTTTTAGGTTAGAGGGACTCAGCGAACCACAGAAAGAGCGTCCGTCTAAAAGGGGGCAGGAAAACACAGTAAGGTAGTTGTAGAAACAATCGGTATTGTAGTTGTAAATTGTCCTAGCTCTGTTGGGAAAGAATCAGAGCTCCAAGCCCTAGTAGAAAGCACTGAAGCTCAAATAGTTATAGGTACAGAAAGCTGACTAAAGCCGGAAATAAATTTAGCCGAAATTTTTTTCGAACGATATAACAGTGTTCAGAAAGGATAGATTAAATACAGTTGGTGGTGGAGTATTTATTGCTGTCAGAAGCAGTTTGCCTTGTAGTTGAATTGAAGTAGATAGTTCCTGTGAAATAGTATAGGTAGAGGTTATTCCTGGCAATCGGACTAAACTATTAATCGGATCGTTTTACCGACCCCCCCTCCCCTTCCACTCAGAAGATATAGTAGCTGAACAGTTCAAAGAAAGCTTGAGTCTCATTTCAAATAGGTACCCCACTCATACAATTATAGTCGGTGGTGACTTTAATCTACTCTCGATGTGCTGGAAAAATTATACGTTTAAAGCCGGCGGCAGGCATAAAACGTCATCCGAAATTATACTGAATGCTTTCTCAGAAAATTATTTTGAACAATTTGTTCATGAGCCCACTCGAAGAGTAAAGGGTTGCGAAAGCATACTTGACCTCTTAGCAACAAATAATCCTGGACAAATAGTGAGTATTGTGACGAATACAGGGATTAGCGACCTCGAGACAGTTGCTGCTAGGCTGAATACCGTGACACCTCAACCATCAAAAAGAAACGCAAAGTATATCTATTTAAAAAAAAGCTGATAAAAATGCTCTTAACGCCTTTTTAAGAGACACTCTCCACTCCTCCCGATCTGATCATGCGAGCGTAGAGAAATTGTAGAACGATTTCATAGAGATAGTATCGACAGCAACTGAAAGAGATATACCACATAATTTTAATAAGTGTTGGTACTGATCCCCCATGGTACACAAAACTGGTCAGATCGCTGTTGCAGAAGCAGCGAAAAAAAGCATGCCAAATTTAAATGACCGCAAAATCCCCAAGACTGGGAAAGTTTTGCAGCATTTCGAAATATAGCGCGTACTTCAATGCGAGATGCTTTTAATAATTTCCACAACGAAATTCTGTCTCGAAATCTGGCAGAAAACCCAAATAGATTCTTGTCATACATAAAGCACACCAGTGGCAAGACGCAATCAATACTTTCACTGCGCAATAACAACGGTGAAGTCACTGATGTCAGTGCCACTAAAGCAGTTATTAAACATTGTTTTCCGAAACTCCTTCACCAAAGAAGACGAAGTAAATATTCCCGAATTGCAATCAAGAATAACTGCCTAGATGAGAAACATAGAAGTAGATATCCTCGGTGTAACAAAGCAGCTTAAATCATTAATAAAGCCAAGGCTGCTGGTCCAGATTGTATACCAGTCAGGTTCCTCTCAGAGTATGCTGATACAATAGCTCCATATTTATCAATTATGTACAACCGCTCGCTCAAAGAAATATCCGTCCCTAAGTACTGTAAAATTGCTCGAGTCACACCAATACCCAAAAAGAGAAGCAGGAGTAACCCGCTGAATTACAGGCCCATATCACTAACGTCTATTTGCAGTAGGGTTTTGGAACATGTACTGTATTCCAACATTATGAAGTACCTCGAAGAAAACGATTTATTGCCACATAGTCAGCATGGATTCAGAAAATATCGTTCTTGCGAAACACAACTAGTTCATTATATTCACGAAGTAATGAGTACTATCGACAGGGGATGTCATATTGATTCCATATTTTTAGATTTCCAGAAGGCTTTCGACGCCGTTCCCCACAAGCATCTTCTAACCAAACTGCGTGCCTATGGAAAACCGTGTCAGTTGTGCGACTGGATTCGTGATTCCTGTCAGAATGATCACAGTTCTTAGTAATAGACGGAAACTCATCGAGTGAAACAGAAGTAATATCCGGTGTTCCCCAAGGACGTGTATGGTCCTCTATTATTCCTGATCTATATTAACGACATAGAAGACAATCTGAGTAGCCGTCTTAGATTGTTTGCAGATGATGCTCTCATTTACCATCTTGTAAAGTCATCAGATGACCAAAACGAATTGCAAAATGATTTAGATAAGATATCTGTATGGTGCGAAAAGTGTCAGTTCACCCTGTAGAAAGAAAAGTGTGAAGTCATTCACCTGAGTACTAAAAGAAATCCGCTAAATTTCAATTACGCGATAAGTCACACAAATCTGAAGGCTGTAAATTCAACTAAATTCTTAGGGATTACAATTACAAATAACGTACATTGGAACGATCACATAGATAATGTTGTGGGCAGAGCAAAGCAAAGACTGCGATTCACTGGCAGAACACTTAGAAGGTGCAACACGACGCTTGTCCACCCTACTCTGGAGTATTGCTGTGCGGTGTGGGATCTGTGGTGTCACCGCCAGACACCACACTTGCTAGGTGGTAGCCTTTTAAATCAGCCGCGGTCCGCTAGTATACGACGGATCCGCGTGTCGCCACTGTCAGTAATTGCAAACCGAGCGCCGCCACACGGCAGGTCTAGAGAGACTTACTAGCACTCGCCCCAGTTGTACAGCCGACATTGCTAGGAAAGGTTCACTGAGAATTACGCTCTCATTAGCCGAGACGATAGTTAGCATAGCCTTCAGTTTAGTCAATTGCTACGACCTAGCAAGGCGCCATTTATCCTTTGCTATGTATCTAATGAAGCATGTACAGTAACAAGACCAATGTTCACCAATTGTGGATTAAAGTTAAGTATTCCAGCAGCTACGTACTTTTCTTTATAGCATTCATTAAGTATCCTGTTTCAGACCTCACGCCATCCTGCGTGAGCTTATAGCGTGCATTTCGGCTTCCTCAAACAACACGGTGTTGGCACTTCTGCCGACACATCAGGATCCGCATCAGGTGGGACTCATGGATGACGTCGAAAAAGTGCATCGAAGGGCAGCTCGTTTTGTATTATCGCGAAATACAGGAGATAGTGCCACAGACATGATACATGAATTGGAGTGGCAATCATTAAAACAAAGGCGTTTTTCGTTGCGACGGGATCTTCTCATGAAATTTCAATCACCAGTTATCTCCTCCGGTTGCGAAAACATTCTGTTCACACCCACCCACATAGCGAGAAATGATCATCACGATAAAATAAGAGATATCAGGGCTCGCACAGAAAAATTTAAGTGCTCGTTTTTCCCGCGCGTCGTTCGAGAGTGGAACGGTAGGGAGACAGCTTGAAGGTGGTTCATTGAACCTTGTGCCACGCATTTCATTGTGAATAGCAGAGTAATCACGTAGATGCAGATGTAGATGTAAATGTAGATGTGAAAATTGTGAATGGATTTACGACTTCTGGGTAAAGAGGACGCAGCTAGTTATCTTGGATGGGTTTCATCGACAGATGTAGAAGTGACTTAGGGTGTATCCCAGGGAAGTGTATGAGTCTCTTGCTGTTCATGTTGTACATTAATGACTTTTCAGGGAATATTAATAGTAACCTCAGACTTTTCGCAGATAATGCAGTTATCTATAATGAAGTACAATCTAAAAGAAGCTGCGCCAATATTAAGTCTGCTCTTGATAAGATTTCAAAGTGGTGTAAAGATGAACAACTTGCTTTAAATGTTCAGATATGTAAAATTGTGCTCTTCAGAAAATGAAAAAAAAAATTTAGTATCCTCTGAGTATAATATCAGTGAGTTACAGATGAATTTGGTAAACTCATACAAATATCTGGCTGTAACACTTTTTAGGGATATGAAATGGAACGATCACATACGTATAGTCGTAGATAAAGGAAGTAGCAGCCTTAGGTTTATTGGTAAAATACTAGCGAAATGCAGTCAATCTATAAAAGAGAGTGCTTACAAATCATTCGTGCGACGAATCCTAGAATACTGATCAAGTGTGTGGGACTCATAAAAGATAGGGCTGACAGGGAATATTGAACGCATACAGAGAAGGGCAGCACGAATGCTCACAGGTTTGATTGAGGGAGGGTGTCACAGAGATGTTGAAAGAACTGAAATGGAAGACTCTTCAAGACAGTAGTAAACTATCCCGAGAAAGAGTACTTATTCAAAGTTTCAAGAACCGGCTTTAAATGATGACTATAGGAATACACTGCAACCCTCTATACATCGTTGTCATAGGGATCGTGAGGGCAAGATTAGATTAATTACAACAGCCCCAGAGACATCCGGACAGTCATTCATCCCGAGATCCATACGTGAATGGACCGGGAAAAAGTGCAAATAAGAGGTACAGTGGAAAGTACCTTCTGTCATACACTTCACAGTGGTTTGCAGACTGTCGATGTACATCAAAATATAGACGTATTCCATATAGTCAGTTCCTTCTGGCAAGCCCGCATCTCGTGGTCGTGCGGTAGCGTTCTCGCTTCCCACGCCCGGGTTCCCGGGTTCGATTCCCGGCGGGGTCAGGGATTTTCTCTGCCTCGTGATGGCTGGGTGTTGTGTGCTGTCCTTAGGTTAGTTAGGTTTAAGTAGTTCTAAGTTCTAGGGGACTTATGACCACAGCAGTTGAGTCCCATAGTGCTCAGAGCCATTTGAACCATTTTGAACCTTCTGGCAAATTGTTTCGACTGCTATCATAGGCAAATAATGGCGGTATTCACTAGCTGCGTGACGTTCCTACATTGTGAAAAGTTGTCTGAATTTCGTCCGGTGCTCTTTCACACTTTTCGGTAGTATATAATTTCTCCCCTTCCCGTCCACATACTACTTCCATCACCAGGGTTCAATTAGCTATCTAAAGTGGAGATCCATCACACTGTTGAAGAGTTCGTTTTCGACAGAATAAGTCTGTTGGAATAACAGGGTGGTTCCATAGGCTGGAGGAACTGTGAAGAAGAATTTCGATTGTAACAGAGATGAGGTTTGCAGGCTTCCAGGCTTGGAGCAAGCAGCTAGCCATTCGCGCGGCGCGGTAAACACAAACAACCTCCGGGAAGCCAGCACTGCTCCCAAGTAAACAGAAATATTATGTTTGCTGAAAGGTTTGACAACATTCGCCTCTCCGCCATAACGGAGTCAGTATTACTCTACAAAGCGAAGAGCAGTCCCTGCCGCAGCGGGAACGAAGCTGGTCTCGTGGCTACCCAGCTACCACCAGAGCAATGCATACACATTGTTTTCTCGTAGTAAAAGCGTGGAAATGGTCGTGAAAAAGGTATTCGTGGACAGGAGTAACGGTTAGCTATTAACGTCGTTACATTTAGGACGAAAAGAAGAAGAGGAAAAGAATGATAATGTGCACGGACAAAAGGAGCAAGAAACGTATTAGTAACACATTAAAGTATAATGAGTTTATGGTTCGCGGATTAGAGAGACACGGTGCCGAAAAAAAGTGAAAGCAGGGTGTTCTTAATAAACGTCTTATTAGCAGGAAATTCTTGGACATTATGAACAATATAAGGAAATACCAGTTAAGCTAAAATTTCACACATTTAGCCATACAACCAAGGGTGTTAACACATTACTTTTGTCGCACAGTCCTCGAATGGTCCAACAGATTTAGATTTTTCGTGGGTTTCTCAAAGTGTTAGAGATAAATTCCGGTACGGTTGCTTTGGAAAGGACCATGACCATTTCCTTCGCAAACCTTTCTCGGTTACAGCTTATGTTCAGTAAATAATGAGCTCATCATCGATGAGATGCTAAATCCTTCCTTTTAACTATTGCACAGATCTGAATATCAAAAGAGTGGTTATGGGGGGAAATATTCCTTAGGATTTTAAGAAAAATTGAAGCATCAGAATTCACGTGACGTGTAATATGTACAGAGGAACATCGGGTTAATATACAGGGTGAATCATCTAAAACTTGAAACGCAAATATTGCGGAAATTTCAAGTGCTGTTGATTTGCGTTTTTCGCAGAATGGATTGGTAGTCAGGGGCTCGTATTGCTAGCCAATAAACAGAGTGTCAGAATACTTATGAAGTATATTTTTGTGCGAACATACACTTTTTAAATGTAACAATGCGTATTGACATTAACAAACTAAAAGTAGGACAAATTAAAATGTCAGTAGTGTTCGTTGCAAGATCCCAGTGCGAGTCGTTTACGAGATATCGTGTTTTGAAAAGTTCCCACACCGACTCTTGTTTTTGCCAGTCAGCCTGCCTTATTGCCAGGTACGATGTTGTTATGTTTGTTTACAGTGTACTTGCGTGTTCTTTGAGCGCATTGCGAATTTGTTGTCAATTAGTAACAGTCCAAGCAGGAGGTCGTGAGTAGATAACATGCTCGTGGTATATGTAGAGTGTATGAAAAAAAAAAGGTTCAAATGGCTCTGAGCACTATGGGACTTAACTTCTGAGGCCATCGGTACTCCCTTACAACTTAGAACTACTTAAACCTAACTAACCTAAGGCATCAGACACATCCATGCCCGAGGCATGATTCGAATCTGTGACCGTAGCGGCCGCGCGGTCCCAGACTGTAGCGCCTAGAACCGCTCGGCCACCTCGGCCGGCTATGAAGAATGCAGTTCGTTGCTGTACAGTGTACGCGGCAAGATATCCCAATAAACTTCAACCATCAAGGCAGTTATTTATCAAGCTTTTCAACCAATTGCGTGAAAGTTGTAATGTAACACCTTGACAACGTAACAAAATGAAACAAATGACGACAGCTGCGGTTGTAGATGATCCACATGTTAGCGCCCGCAAGAGGAAGTGGAGTGAGTAGGGCATGTCTCCTACGCATTCTTCATCGACAAGTTTCCATCCCTATCACACCTCTCTACATAGAAACGATTGTGAGAATCGCTTAATAATGAGCACCACCTACAGCGTTGTTCCTTTCTTTACATGCAGATTTCGGGTGCCGTCTAGCTCCTTGTGGCACGTTGTTGAGGTGACCGCACTGCCTCGCAAACTACCCTCACATTACGCCACGTACCAAATGTGGTGGTGTATAAAGTTGTATGCTTACGTGATTCTAGTCTTAACCATTTCGAATTCTCTGTCAGGGATAATCATGCGAGATGTTTGCTCCCTGTCGTCTAATAATTTGCAAGTCATGTTGATTCAATCTATTCCCATGACCAAATCACGGAAGAATGATGCATTACAAGAAGGCAGTTCACTGGCAGATTTGTGGGATGCCGTTGGGTAGAAAACTGGAGTGTTCAAATGGCTCTGAGCACTATGGGACTTAACATCTTAGGTCATCAGTCCCCTAGAACTTAGAACTACTTAAACCTAACTAACCTAGGGACATCACACACATCCATGCCCGAGGCAGGATTCGAACCTGCGACCGTAGCAGCCCCGCGGTTCCGGACTGCAGCGCTAGAACCGCACGGCCACCGCGGCCGGCCAAAACTGGAGTGTCCACGTAGAGACTATCACGGAAGTTTCACGGAATAGCAGACAATGCATGCAACTTTAAATACTAACTGCCACAACACATATCTATTTTCTTCCACAATTTGAGTGGATATTATGCTCATTTCATCACTGAGCACTTAGGTGACTTGGGCTAAAAAATGGCTCTGAGCACTATGGGACTTAACATTTGAGGTCATCAGTCCTCTAGAACTTTGAACTACTTAAACCTATCCAACCTAAGGACATCACACACATCCATGCCCGAGGCAGGATTCGAACCTGCGACCGTAGCGGTCGCGCAGTTCCAGACTGTAGCGTCTAGAACCGCTCGGCCACCCCGACCGGCGATTTGGGCTAGAAAAATGATCCATTCAGTGTCCTGCTTGAGAGTGTCGAAAAATACATTTCTTTCTCCAAGCAGATAACACTGGGAATAACGATTCGCTTCCTGGACTCACTTCAGTTTATGCACGCACCATTTCAGAAAGTTCCAGAGACAGTGCGTCAGGAGGATATGCATATCACGAGAGCTGCACATCCCAACTAAGCGAAGTTTCAGCTGCTGACAAAGAACGGGGTATTTCCATACGGATATCTGAATTCAGTGGAGAGGCTCAATGAACCACATTGCTTGGCACAGCCACAGTCACCAGTAAACTTGTGGACAATGCCAAAACAGATGTGGAGTATGGGCATATGGTGAATGTTTGGCACGAATTCAATATCTTTGATTTAAGGGAGAATGATAGACGACACATGGGCAGAGACGTACGCCTACTTGTGAATATTTTTCAGAAATTTCGGACTGTATGGCTGGACACATAGATGCCTGATCCTGCCTTCTATTACAATGCGCCAGGATTTTCCTGTGATGGCACGTTAAAAAAGACATGTGTCATAATTGAATAACTCATAGGTTTAACATAGTTTTTGGGCTCCATCTAGCAAATATTACCATATTCTTTGACTCAGACCCAGGACACATTACAATATTTTTTGGGTCCAATCCAGGACATATTTTTGAAATTACTTATATGTATTATGTTTACTGAAACATTAAATTATATTGTATTTTTCACTTGACATATCGCTCTTCAGAAACTGTTTGTATATAATGTGGGCTGATCGACCAATTCCTACCACAGGTCTATCTAAACCACTTTTAACTTTTCTCAGCACATTTTCATTCTTCTTTCTCATCACACCACCCAAATTACTGTTAATATTACCAGCAGTATAAGAAACCAACTTTTCTATTCCCTCCTGCAGACTGAAATATCTTACAACAATCGGAACAAGTTTTGCTTCATTTGTGTTTCTGCTATCCATCATTAATGTTGCATAATTAATATTTTTCACAGAATGCAATACGTTATCAAATAAAAATGGCGAAATAAACTTAACGATAACTGCATTGATTTTAATTCTAGCAAATGAAAATTTTCGGCCATATAACTTCTTTATCAATTTAGATTTGCTGTCTAATGATGAGTAGTGTTCGTGTTTCTAGGTGGTGGCAGTATTATAAAACCGCGACGTTTCGACCTGAAATATACTCGACTTCGCCAGAAGATGATGAGTATGCCACTCGTCGAAACGTCGCGACTTTATAATACTGCCATCCGTCTGGAAACCCGAGAGCTTTTCACCTACTTTATACGCCGGAAAAGTCTACATTCACATATTGCTGTCTGATGTTTTGAAAATGAGTTCGTGGCCAACAGTGAGGTTTGAAAATCTAGCCCTTTTAGCAGTACACTCCAGACACAATTCCCAACTTTGGGTTCAAAAAAATCTCTTATATTTGGTGAAGCAGAAGCAATAATAACACTCCTATGTTTAGCTGTTTTCGCGTGGTCTTTAATACCACCATTTTTTATGTGCAACAGAAAAGTCTCCTGAGCACAGTGGGCAATAAACACGTTGATTGTCACTGTCAGTAGACGGTTTCAAAAAATTGTATTCCTGCTGCAGGTAAGATTAAACACACACACTTTCTTTGGCCCCACGCTAAATGAGACAAAAAACTAATAGAGATAAAATCATCAAAAACGTGCAGACGAGTTACTCTGCACACGAAAAACGGTTAAACACATTTCCCCTATTGTGTTGCCAAACGATTAACAATAAGTGCAAAGTTGTGGGGGACACGGTAGCCACACCTCCCAATCGCCGTCAGCGCTTGCTAGAAGGGCAATCATAACAGAATGTTTAGACACGCGACGTCGCATTTATAGGTGTAAAATTTGAAAAAAAAATCCTCACTAGTCATAAAATCCTCAAACCCCAGACTTCTTTGCAACCATGGATATTATCCCAGACAGCAATAAAGAACTATTATCCCAGACAGCAATAAAGAACTAGGACTAGCCAGGCTAATCCGAACATATGGTAAGCCAAATTTTGACTGATGTTGACAGACGTCTTGAACACAGCATCCTCGGCGGACTTTTCCAGTGTCTGCATAAGTAGGCCAAGGCAAATAATCCTCGACTACGTGAGTAGGAGTACTCATCATTTGGCAGTTTGAGCTACACCTTATACTTGTATGTAAACAACTTATACGGGCACACTATGAAACAATCTCTGCCGATTGGAGTGTTCAAATGGCTGTCAGATGAGAAAATCGTCAAACTGGATAAGTCTCAAGATGTGGCTGCGAAATCTGGTGCAGGCAGAACTGGTATATCCTACTAGTTCGTATGAGGCACACAGTCACTTGCCTCTATTTCTGAAGCGACTACTTCTGTGGAATGGTTCCATCCCCACGCTGATGAAAATGCAGGGGACTAAACAGATATGCATAATTCACTACTGAAACCTTCAGCAGTGCCTCAGTTTGGTGTTGAAACATATTAGAGTCGCCTACACTATCCCCTTCAATTGCTCACGTTGGTGGAATGAGTATATAGATTTTTAACACTGAAAATAAGGCTCTCTTGGAGAGTGATTCTGAAAAAAATTTCTTTAATTAAATGACTAAATCAGCCTTCGGCAAACTGTGGAAAATCTGAAGAACCACCGCAAGATTCACATAGTTTACCTCTGGGATGGGCGTTACGGCGCAAGCGTTATATCACCAGGCCAAATTCCAAACGGGCCACTTTCTTCTATCAAGTATTAATCGCTCTGGAGATGGGTAAGATTTTGGTAGAGTTCACAAAACCTATTTCTGCAGGTATATGTACACAGGACGTTTCCGAACTCCACATGTACCAATTTCACTACGAGTTTGTGAAACCTCATTTCGCTGATCCAGAAGAGTTGCTTTCTACAGATAGTTTCATCTACTGAGTGAAAGGCTGCATTCCATATGAAGTGATAAGGCACCATCCTGACAAATCTGACACTTCTGAAAATGCGGCCAGTAGTCCCTATGGCGCAACACCTCAAAACAAAAAGATAATCTCCTAATGAAAGGCGGGGTTGGCAGGTTGGTCGATTTGAGGGGAGGGGCCAAACAGCGAGGTCATCGGTCCTATCGGATACGGGAAGGATGGGGAAGGAAGTCTGCCGCGCCCTTTTAAAGGAACCATCCCAGCATTTGCCTGAAGAGATTTAGGGAAACCACGGAAAACCTAAATCAGGATGGCGGGGCGCGTGTTTGAACCGTCGTCCACCCGAATGCGATGAAAGGAGAGGGCAATGAGTCGCAGACTGTGGAGATTATGGGTCAAAAATCGAAAATCTATACATACTGCACAAAATCCAAAAGCGGGCTAAGGGTATCATATGGCCTCATTGGTTCTCACAATCGAGGATCACAAAGAATGCCAGCTCGATCGTGTTGGTAGTGCTCTACATATGGTGCACCAAATAAGTATTTGATTGCAAAAACCATGTTGGACACACTGTATAGCAGCTGAAAGACGCCATGACGACAGAATCTGGACTCTCCCATCCTGACACTTTTCTTTTATTATGTAAACTGAAGACGGAGGGGGGAGAAAGGGACGGATGGTTAAGAAACTACTGAAGCCAGATGCATCTTTCGGCCCCTCCACCTTTACATAATATGCATCACAGCTGTGGATTCCAGGTGGTGGACATTGCGACCACTGTCAACCGCGACGTTAGTTCCGCCTGGTGGTGCTGCGGGCACGTGTCGCGGTAACAAAGCGAAGATATGGGCTGCAAATGGGGAAATCCATTCAGATAAGCTACTTTCACACAGGGCAGATTATTATTACGCAGAGCCTGTGAACGAGCATCTCGAAGACGGCATACGCGGTCGAATGTTCACTGCTGCCAGTGTCGTGAGCTTCTACGGAAAGAGGTAGAGGGACAGGGAAACTACCACTAGACGCTAAATGGTTTGATCTCCAAGATTCTTCACGGAACGTGGTGTTCGGAGACTTGTCCGCTGTGTTAAGTAGGACGATGGTGATAAAAACTGGCTCTGAGCACTATGGGACTCAACATCTGAGGTCATGAGTCCCCTAGAACTTAGAACTACTTAAACCTAACTAACCTAAGGACATCACACACATCCATTCCCGAGGCAGGATTCCAACCTGCGACCGTAGCGGTTGCGCGGCTCCAGACTGAAGCGCCTAGAACCGCTCGGCCACAGCGGCCGCCGATGGTGATCTGTGGCATCTCTTCCCACAGACCACAATGCTGGTGCACGCACAAGTGTTTCAACACTTCTTACATATGCAGGTGCTTATAAGTACTATTTTTGTCCACTGTTATTAGTAAAGAAGAATGTATGTTCCTACATTTACCACGTCAGTCTTTAAAAACAATTAATGGTTACTTTTTTATACAATTAAATTTTTTTACAGCAATTATTTTCTTCTGATAGACTTGTCAGTCTTTTATACCACTGTTTCAATACGCTGTACAGAATGTTCTGATTGGGAATAAGGAATTATATAGGAATGAAGGAGACGACTCACCGAATTACAATTAGTAAAAATATTAAATATATTGAAACTTTGTTGAGGAAAAAAAATATTTTTAATAAACCAGATTTTGTTAGCAAAGAAAAAACATTTCCAACAGCAATAATAATCCAAATTTTTTAGCAAAGAAAGATAAAGAACCACACATTAATTTGTTATCATATATAAACGTGCTGTTATTTCCAAAAAGCCGCAACCCTATCCCTACCATATTAAATTGGCAGCTGAAATTTTTTTGGAAATTTGTGGTAAGTTCCTATGGGACCAAACTGCTGAGGTCATCGGTCCCTAGGCTTACACACTACTTAATCTAACTTAAAGTAACTTACGCTAAGGACAATACACACCCATGTCCGAGGAAGGAATCGAACCTCCGACGGGGGCAGCCGCGCGAACCGTGGCAAGGCGCAACGACCGGGCGGCTACCCGGCGCGGCTAAATTGGCAGCTGATCCACTCATTATAATGCACAGAGCACAAGTGACGAAACACACACAATCTGAATAGTAATAAAAGGGTGAACGGAGAGGAGACTCGTTTTTCCCGCCATTTTTATGTCACACACTGGGCTAGATCAGGGGAGGGTGATCTCCATTTTGGTGCTCGTATTGGCACAGTAGATGGGTGACCTTGGCTGGGGAACATGTGGCAGGTATCAGGTTGCATCCTGATCTTGAATATACCTAACACAGCTGCCCGAGAGGTGTGGGCGGGATATCAGGTTACACAGTGAACTTGAATCTGGCGCCTGAATAGGGACTTCTGTACCGCTTCTGACAACATGTGTTCCTCCCATTAATATCCTGTTTCAGAACCTTGTATAAAGACATAACAATGTCACTTCGACAGTATTCAGTTACTCGGCCAGAGTATTCCTGAAGAAGATCCACAATGCGATAGCCAAACGTTGACATGAAGGTTTCAATAACGACGTAGCACACTGGCTCCGAAGACTTTATTTTTTAATGAGACACTAAAACTGTATAATTTCCAATACAGTCGTGTGCAACTGAATCAAAAAAAGAAGGTGTGTTGAAGAGAGAGCGTTCTTTACAGCCCAACGCGTGCCTCGTGACGGGAATGTCGTCGGATCTACAGACGCTCGTCGTCGTCACAGTCGAACTCCGGATGGGCGATAAGCGCTATGAAGGCGGGCCGCAAAACGCCTGCTGGTCGCCACCACTGTATACACACAGAGTGAGAGCGTGCTTTTCTGGAACTCAAGTGAGCAACACTTATTTAACATGGAACTTAAGCCACTAGTATACGAAATGCACAACTACGAGGGTTGTCAGTACTACAAGCTGCGAGACAAAAAATAATGCTTCATGGCAAAATTTTAAAAGCAACTGTTCAACCAAAGCATCTAATTCTCAGTCTGTGTCAAAAATTCGTCTTTATCCTCCGGAGCTCGGCGGGCAAGTGGCAGTCCACAACTCCGAAAGTATTTCTCCCTGGAACGTAGAAAAGCGCTTAAAATTCATCCGTTAGTACCCGGTCTTTCCTCGCATTAGTTTCATAAATAAACAATAATATAGGGTGATTCAAAAAGAATACCACAACTTTAAAAATGTGTATTTAATGAAAGAAACATAATATAACCTTCTGTTATACATCATTACAGAGAGTATTTAAAAAGGTTTTTTTTTCACTCAAAAACAAGTTCAGAGATGTTCAATATGGCCCCCTCCAGACACTCGAGCAATATCAACCCGATACTCCAACTCGTTCCACACTCTCTGTAGCATATCAGGCGTAACAGTTTGGATAGCTGCTGTTATTTCTCGTTTCATATCATCAATGGTGGCTGGGAGAGGTGGCCGAAACACCATATCCTTAACATACCCCCATAAGAAAAAATCGCAGGGGGTAAGATCAGGGCTTCTTGAAGGCCAGTGATGAAGTGCTCTGTCACGGGCTGCCTGGCGGCCGATCCATCGCCTCGGGTAGTTGACGTTCAGGTAGTTACGGACAGATAAGTGCCAATGTGGTGGCGCTCCATCCTGCTTCTTGTTCGAGCTGAGGGAACAGCCAATTCTCTAACATCTCCAGATACTGTAGTCCAGTTACAGTAGCACCTTCGAAGAAAAAGGGACCAAAAACTTTATTGGCTGAAATAGCACAGAAAACGTTCACCTTAGGCGAGTCACGTTCATACTGAGTTGTTTCCCGCGGATTCTCAGTGCCGCATATACAGATATTGTGACGGTTGACTTTCCCGTTAGTGTGGAAAGTTGCTTCATCACTAAACACAATCTTTGAAACGAAAGATTCATCTGTTTCCATTTGAGCAAGGATAAAATCACAGAAATCGATTCTTTTAATCTTATCAGCTGCAGACAGTGCTTGAACCAATTTCAGACGATGAGGTTTCATAACTAACCTTTTTCGTAGGACTCTCCATACAGTTGATTGTGGAATTTGCAGCTCTCTGCTAGCTCTGCGAGTCGATTTTACTGGGCTGCGAACAAATGCTTGCTGGATGCGTGCTACATTTTCATCACTCGTTCTCGGCCGTCCAGAACTTTTCCCTTTGCACAAACACCCATTCTCTGTAAACTGTTTATACCAACGTTTAATACACCACCTATCAGGAGGTTTAACACCATACTTCGTTCGAAATGCACGCTGAACAACTGTCGTCGATTCACTTCTGCCGTACTCAATAACACAAAGAGCTTTCTGTTGAGCGGTCGCCATCTTAGCATCAACTGACGCTGACGCCTAGTCAACAGCGCCTCAAGCGAACAAATGTACAACTAAATGAAACTTTATAGCTCCCTTAATTCGCCGACAGATAGTGCTTAGCTCTGCCTCTTGTGGTTGCAGAGTTTTAAATTCCTAAAGTTGTGGTATTCTTTTTGAATCACCCTGTATAATGAAGCTGAGGCTGCGCTGACTAAGGGGTGCGAGAATCATATTTTCCGCTGTCTAACTTCAAATATGTATTATTCAAAGCGTTCCAATTGCTGCAGCGTCCAACGCAGTGCAAAACATCGCGTGTGCGGGGAGAGAGATGCTGCAAGAACGCGCTCTTTTCACCTGCCATACTCAACAATACAACGATCGCTGGGGACACTGAGCGTCGCTGGGCAACATTACCGCTGCTAGAAGGAACTCTTACTTGTGTCAACCGAATACTTCTCTTTCCGGCAAATAATTACATGCTAAACTTCACCATGTTCAGATGTCCGACGGACAGAGCTTTGCATGGGTCATCATTTTAGTAGCGTAACGTGTGCACACCGATTCGACGAAACCCGTTGGTGCCAGATTCGAGTGCCACGGGTGACTATGTGTGGATCCCAGCAACCACTGCCGACTGTTTCGGATTAGGCGCGCCACGTTGCGGCAAATCAGTGTACGGTTCAGTGCAACACAACAGCCAACGAGCAGCAAGAGACACGCTATACCTCTTCTCACAGCGCACACATAACAGGAACACCGCAACGGCACGTTCGGAACACGAACTGTTCATTTGGGTTACATGTATCTGTTTTTGCACTCACACCATTTTATTAAAACCGCTATTTCAAAGCTCTGAAGAGTGGATACAGACACAATGATCAGCGTATGGCAGCAAATTTGTAGTATCCGACAAAGGAACGTTCCGAACAAAACCAAATACCGGAGTCTCAAGTAAGCAGTCGAAATACAGCCCAAGGGGAAACACGTCAGCAGTGAGTATCCGGTAACAGGTGCACTGGAAAAGTGCAGACGACGGTCACAGCATGATGTAAGCTGCAGACTGCGTCACCCGTCAGACAAGGTGTACCGCCGCTCCCGTGAGAAACGCACTAAGAGGTTCCTTGTGTGACCCTCACGTTACGTGAATCGCATTGAATGTGCGTGGTGTCACGGAACGAGACACTGGCTCCTCGGATCACCTCTGAACAGTCTCCGGTGGTTGGAAGAAGACGGCATCTTGTGGAGGACACGTCACGGCCACCCTCAGAGGGAAAGTGCTACATATTATAACTGTGTCGTGTCAATGCATATATTTACTAATAAAATTCGTCATAAATAATCCATCACAATTTGGGAAGAACAGTGGTCCATACCGCCAAGACTAGAAGGAAAAATGATCTTGATTACTCAATATTAAAGATGACAGAAAGGAAATCAGTGTGCAGCAACAAAAATATTAGGCCATTTCACAATCTGTGACAGAGGCGCTGGTTGATACAGTGATCCAGGCAGTGCAGAATAATTTTTTAATGCCCGTCAGTGATCGCAAAACATTTGGTCCTTAGACTACCGGTATCGGTCAGCAATAACCATCTGCAGACTTGCAGCAAAACATAGGAAATACAACTAGTGGACGATTTACATCTTAAAACAATAAAATATGCTATAATGGAAAATATCACTTTCATAGAAGTTTCAACATACGCTCGAAATACGACGAGGCATACCTGTTTTACAACATGTCCTAACATAAGGAATCCATAATGGCATCATCAAGAATTACATATAAAATCACCGTAGCTTCGTCACACATATTTAAAATGTGGTGAAATTAGGCCACGTTGCCGGCAGAGTCGTCCTGTTAAGAGCGCTACTGTTCCAAACAAACTGAGATATAGTACTCACAAATTATGTTTCTGTCATAGGCACTTTAGATGTTGCTACTGTAAACTTATTCACATTCGTTAATTTTATAATCGTAGAAAATGCATTAAAATGAAAAATACAGTATGTGTATGAGTATACAGTGATAAAATGTAAAAAATTTAAACACGAATCTGAATTTTAAAACAGTTAAAAAGCAAAAGTAACAATATGTGGTTCTGAGACACTTTTGCGTTAATTTGAGATAAAAAATGTAATAATATAGACAAGAATAAGATTGTGGAGCTGACATAATGATATGATTGATAAAATAACTAGGGAAAGAAGCCAAATAGATGAAATGATAATTAAGACCCTAAGCTGTCGACAGGCGTTGGTATACATCAACGGGGACAGTTGAAAATATGTGCCCCGACTGGGACTCGAACCCGGGATCTCCTGTTTCCATGGCAGACGCTCCATCCATCTGAGCCACCGAGGGCACAGAAGATAGCGGGACTGCAGGGAATAATCCCTTGCACGCTCCCCGTGAGAGCCACATTCCCAACTAACTGTCCACTGGTTACATTCGGACATGTCCGAAAGAACAGATACCGTCTTCGTCCATACTTAAGGCTAACTGGCCATTGACCTCCTCCTCCTGTGCGGATGCACACGCATTGCCCGAACTCTTACGGGACTCGGTAAGATTGTCTGCCGCTAGTAATGAGTGTAATGGGCAGGGGCACTACGAATGTAGTGTGTGGACAGTAGGTTGGGAATGTGGGTCTCACGTGGAGCGTGCAAGAGATAAATCACTGCAGTCGCACTATCCTCTGTGTCCTCGGTGGCTCAGATGGATAGAGCGTCTGCCATGTAAGCAGGACATCCCGGGTTGGAGTCCCGGTCGGGGCATACATTTTCAACTTTCCCTGTTGATGTATATCAACGCCTGGCGACAGCTTAGGGTCTTGATTTAATTATCATCTCATTCTAAGAGATCTGCATGGTCACTGATGGTATGTGTTCTTTCGGACATTCATTCTTCATATAAATAGAGAAAAGGAAAGACTGAAGTAAGTAATGAGCGCCCTCTGTTGGCGTAGCCGTCACAATGCGGCATAGACGAGAAGCGGTCGGAGGAACTTAACCGCCAAAGTGCATCTCGAGCTCATCGACCTGCCGTACCAAGAGACGGGCAGTGAAACATTGTACCAGTCAACTAATAACATTATATAATATACATTCCATAAGCAGAAAAGGGACCACCAAACACGAGAATAATGCAATCAACGCAACAACATGAAACAAATTCATTTTCCTGCATTCTGTACGATTATAAAATTAGCGAACATGGAGAAGTTTACAGTAGCGACATCTAGCGTGCCTGTGACACAAACCCAATTTGTGGCTACCGTACCGCAGTTTGTTATTGACAGTAGCACTCTTAACAGGATGACTCTGTCGGCACTGTGGTCTACTTTACATAAGATTTTAAATATGTGCTACGAAGCTAAGCCAGTTTTATTTGTATTTCTTGACGATGCCACTACGGCTTCATCATATTAGGACAAGTTGAAAACGGGTATGCCCCGTCATATTTTATATGTTTCCAATCTATGACAATAATACTTTTCATTATAACATATCTAATAGTTTTAAGATGTAAACTGTTTTGTTGCAGATCTGAAGATGGGCATTGCTTACCGAAGCTAGTAGCCAAATCACCAAATTTTTTTTAATCATTGGCGGAAATGCAAGAAATCTGATAATTAGCCCTATACAATAAATTGTCTGACAGTTCAAATCAGTCGTTCAATCTATCCTAAAATCACTTCTGCTGGACAATTCCTTCTATTACATGGAAGAATTTCTATTTTGAAGTTGGTAGCCTGGCATAAGAAACTTGTTTTTAAGTGTAGTTGCATGAGTACAACTAAAAGAATAATGTATTCGTTAATGTTGACACTAAGCATGTATACATCCTGTAAGCTGACTCGTTTTACATCATTTCGATAAAAGAATCGTTCAAATGATGTATGAAACATGTAACCAACAGTAAATAGTGTAGAAAGTTCACTGTTGATGTTTTTCATTTTATAGCGATATATCAAACCTGGCCGCCAGTTCCTCTACAACTGGTGGACAATGAAATAGATTCCGGTCTGTACACAGACGGAAGTATCGTACTCGACCCTACTTACATGCGTGCTTCAAGTATTCAGTTAGAACATGGATTGGTCAAAGTTGACAAAGTGGTTTTAGGTGAACAGGTAGGACCATACTACAATTATGACATCGGGAAAGCCTAAATGTGAGTCAGTAATTGAAGTATATTCTCGCTAAGGACTTTTATGTACTTAAAACAATTATTTTGCACTGAAATCTTAGATAAAGAAGGAACTAATATTGACCATCAAATCTCACTGGTAAAGAAAATCATCAGTTTTACAAAAGGTGTTACATAATTAACAGTGCTACATCTACATCCACATGTATATTCTGCAAATCACGTTTAAGTTCTTCGCAGAGGTAATTCTCCATTATTGCACTCTTGAACAGCGCGCGGGAAAAACGAACACCTATATCTTTCCGATTTCCCTCATTCTATTATGACGATCGTTCCTCCCTATGTAGGTCGGTGTCAACAAAATATTTTCGCATTCGGAGCAGAAAGTTAGTAACTGAAATTTCGTGAGAAGATCCCGCCGCGACGAGAAACGTCCTTTCTTTAATGGTGTCCACCCCAAATCCTGTATCATGTCCGTGACACTCCAATATTTCTCGATAATACAAAACGTGCTGTCCTTCTTTGAAATTTCTCGATGCACTCCGTTAATTCTATCACGTAATGATGCCACAACATCGCACAGCACTACTCCGAAAGAGGACGGACAAGCGTAGTGTAGGCAGTCTCTTTAGTAGATCTGTTGCATCCTCTATGTTTTCTGCCAATGAAACGCAGTCTTTGGTTCGCCTTCCCAACAACACTTTCTACGTGCTCTTTCCAATTTAATTTGTTCGTAATTTTAATTTGTAGGTATCTAGTTGAATTTATGGTCTACAGATTTGATTGATTTATCGTGTAACCAAAGTTTAATGCATTCCTTTTAGCACTCATGTGGATGACCCCACATTTTTCATTATTTAGGGTCAATTGCCAAATTTCACACTGTACAGATATCTTATCTAAATCGTTTTGTAATTGGTTCTGATCTTCTGATGAATTTATTAGACCATAAACGACAGCATCATTTCCAAACAACCTAAGACAGCTGCTCAGAATGTGTCCTAAATCGTTTATGTAGATAATAAACAGCAGAGGGTCTATAACACTACCTTGGGGAACGCCAGAAATCACTTCTATTGATGACCTTCCGTCAATTACTACGAACTGCGACCTCTCTGACAGAAAATCACCAATCCAGCCGCATACCTGAAACATTCCATAAGCACGCCATTTTATTACAGGCAGCTTGTGAGGTACGGCGCCGAAAGCCTTCTGGAAATCTAGAAATACGGAATCAATTTGAAATCCTTTGTTGATAGCACCCCACACTTCGTGTGAGTAAAGAGCTAGTTATGTTTCACAGGAACGATGTTTTCCAAATCCGTGTTGACTGTGTGTCAATTCGAGGCAATTCATAATGTTCGAACACAAAATATGTTCCAAATGCCTGCTGCATATCGACGTTAAAGATATGGACCTGTAATTTAGTAGATTACTCCTACTGCCTTTCTTGAATATTGGTGTGACCTGTGCAACTTTCCAGTCTTTGAGCACGAATCTTTAGTCGAGTGAACGGTTGTATAAGATTGTTGAAGTCCACGCTAAATTTGGAGCTTCTATAAAAGATCCCCAATTTTGAGGATTTTGCGTTCGCTTTAGTTTGGCATGCTTTTTTTCGTTGTTTCTGCAAAAGAGTTCTGACCTGCTTTGTGGGTCATGGGGGACCGGGGGGGTGGGGGTGGGTGGGTGGGGGGGGGGGAATTGAGATAGAGAGATGGGTGGCGGGGGACAGCTCCGTATAGATCTCTCAACTGCTATCGATATTATCTCAAAGAATGCAAACCACATCTAGCCTACACTTAATTTGGAATGGGTGGAGATTGTCTCTGAGGAAGGCGTCAAACGAATTTTTATCTGCTTTTTTGAATATATATATATATAGTTTATTTTTGAAGGATTTGAGAGTTCCGGTATTCAGTCTCGCTACGACAACCCTGTGTTAACTAATCCCTGTATCCGTTTTCATGCTCGTTATAAGCCCAGGGTTATTTGTAGCTAACAATTCAAGTGTGTTTTCACAACCGTTTACTATTCGAGTGAACTCATGAACTAATTGCTCGAAATAATTTTCAGAGACTGCATTTAGCGCACTTTTGGATGATGTTTTATGCGTACCTCCGGATTTAAATATGTATTTTCACCAAAATATCGAGAGTAAATTAAAGTCACCACCAACTATAATTGTATATTTGAAATTAGACTCAGGTTTTCTTTGAACCTTTTAGCAGTTGTATCATCTAAGTTCGGAGGTCGGTAAAAGGATCCAATTATTAATTCATTACGGTTGCCAGGAATGACCTATACCCATACTAACTCACATGAACTAACTACTTAAATTTCGCTACAAGATAAACTACTTCTAACAGCAACAAGCACGCCACTGCCAACTGTATTTAGCTTAGCCTTTCTGAACACAAATAGTTACTTAGAAAAAATTTCGGCTGAACTTGTTTCCGGCTTTAGCCAGCTTTCAGTGCCTATACTGATTTGAGCATCAATGCTTTCTATTAGCGCTTGCAGCTCTGATACTTTCCCAACACAGCTGCCGGCCGGGGTGGCCGAGCGGTTCTAGGCGCTACAGTCTGGAACCGCGCGACCGCTACGGTCGCAGGTTCGAATCCTGCCTCGGGCATGGATGTGTGTGATGTTCTTAGGTTAGTTAGGTTTAAGTAGTTCTAAGTTCTAGGGGACTAATGACCTCAGAAGTTAAGTCCCATAGTGCTCAGAGCCATTTGAACCATTTTTGAACCAACACAGCTACGACAGTTTAAACTGTTACGCAGATGATTCCTAGGTCTAGATTCTTCCTGTGTTCGACCTGCATCCTTTGAGACCAAAGCCCTTTTTGTGTTCCCTGGAGACCCTCTAACTAAAAAAACCGCCCAGTCCACGCCACACAGCATCCCGCGACCGTGCAGCCGCGCCTTACGTGTAATGAGCTCGTGACCTATTTAGCGGAACTCGAAACCGCACCACCATATGGCGCAAGTCGAGGAATATGCAGCTTACACGGTCACAGAACCTTTCAAGCCTCTGATTCATACCCTCCACTCGGCTCTGTACCATACGTTCGCAATCGGTCCTGTCGACTATACTGCAAACGGTACCCTCTGCTTTAAGCTCGCAAGCAAGACTGGCAGCCTTTACTACTTCAGATTGCCGCTCGAAACCAGAGAGAATCTCTTCTGGTCAAAGTGACACACATTTTTGAGTGTCACCAGCTGCGGTTGGCTGCACGCTGTGTTCTTCATGGTATCCAGAAGGACGCGTTCTACGTCTGGAATGACACCGCCCAGTATGCACACGGAGTGCACGTTGGCTTCCTTCCCATCCATTGGAGCTCACAACTACCAATAATTCCACCCTCCGTGACTGCCTGGATCTTAAAAGCTGAAAGGTTTCCTCTGAAACAAGACAAGCGACTTCATCTGGCTGTGAGTCACTGTCAGCCACAGACAGCATCTGGAACCTGCTTACGTTCGGCCCCATAGGAAGTCCTTCACAGCCTGCCACGCCCCAAGGAGATGGGTGAGGGGTCAACGTCAATGCTGGCCACCAGTATGGACCAATCGGCGGACTCGTGGGTCGTGGTGGACGTCCGTTGGATCCCCACGGCCGGTCCACAAAATGGTTCAAATGGCTCTGAGCACTATGGGACTTAACTTCTGAGGTCATCAGTATCCTAGAACTTAGAACTACTTAAAGCTAACTAACCTAAGGACATCACACACATCCATGCCCGAGGCAGGATTCGAACCTGCGACCGTAGCGGTCGCGCGGTTCCAGAACCGCTCGGCCACTCCGGCCGGCCGCCGGTTCACATCAGTGATGTCCATACACCGCAGCGTCAAACTATATAACGGAAGCTGAAACAGCCTGGAGCTGAGTGCGAAGTGTCACCAACTCAGGCTGAGTATAATACACCGTGTGTTAAAAAGTTTCGAGACTGGATATAATAAAAAATAGATACGAGTTAAAACTGAGATTTTAATGCTTCAGATGTTTTGTATAGTCGCATTTCACTTGCGTACAATGCATGGAACTTTCATAAAACCTTGCGAAAATGTCAGCGGAGTCCTTTGAGATGTCGACAACTCGCGCATCAAATTCACACCTTCTTCGGTCTCGGCGAACCACTAGAGACTCATTATGCACTTTGTCGTTTTGTGGTAGGTTCGTATTGATGACACCAAGTGTCATCAACCGTAATGATTGTTTCCAGAAAATTAATATCCACGTTTTTCAATTCAGTCAAGTCTCGGCAGGCGTCCACTCGTCGTTGTTTTTGTTTGGGAGTCAAGGTGTGAGGGACAGAATTTGTACACACTTTTCTCTTCTCCAAACCATTTTGGAGGACGTCTTCAGTACTTGATTTAGAACTGTCCAGTTCGTAGCTTAATTGCGATTTGTGACAAGAAAACGTTGATGCACTACAGCCGCACGCCCATTACTCAACACCGCGTGCTCACAACTGGGCGGTAGTCCGCACATCTGTTGGTACAGTTCTTAGTCGAAACTGCCGCCGTAGCTACTGTGCTGACGTCGCTTGTACGCCAGGAATAAAATCTGTCACGGAAGGCTCAGGCCGACGATGCAGGGCCGAGATCATTGCGAAAGAGAGAAACGCGAGCAGTAAGAAACGACAGTGGAGCATTACGGCGTGTTTCCTAGCTACACACTGCGAGCGGGTGGTTCGTCTTTGGATCGCGTAAATCACGAAGGCACCTTATGCTAAACGTTCTGATCTATAGTAGAGGCTTTCTCCGCTCATCGAAGAGCCTGAGCTCTCAGGTAAAACTTTCGCCAGCATAGCGTCTAAAAGCCGCGCGGGGTAGCCGTGCAGCCTAAGGCTCCTTGCCACGGTTCGCGTGGCTCCCCTCGTCGGAGGTTCAAGTCCTCCCTTGGGCATGTAAATGTGTGTTGTCCTTCGCGTAAGTTAGTTTAAGTTAGATTAAGTAGTGTGTAAGGCTAGGGACCGATGATCTCAACACTTTGGTCCCACAGAACTTACCACAAACTTCCAATAGTGTCTAAAAGGTCCATTCTGGTGGACTACGACCATACGACGCAATCGGTACCTGTTGGCTGCTACAGTAAACCGAAGAAAGCAAAACTAACAAAGGGACCCCGCCTACTGATCATCACCGAATTCGTCCACATTTATGGCAAGTGCAGTACTTGGCCAGATATGAAAGTTATAGGACTGGTAACTCCACATGGCCGATTGTTTCGAAAAAAAAAAAAGCAATCAGTTTTGACTTGTGTCGTGCGAGGCTTTCTTATTTCCAATTATTACGTTACTTACACTGCAAATTAACCTAAATCATACTGCATATATTCCATTAATCTATCTTTTCACAGAAGGCATGAATAGCAAAGGAAAAGGAAAATATATATTTGAAAAAAAATTCCAAGAAAGGACGACTCTGCGAATAATTTTCCTACAAGGGACTCTAATTAAAACGTTCAAGAGTTCGTATTCCCTTAACTGAATGAGAATAATATGTTCTCGATGCAGATACCAAGAATATTTCTGCTTATCCTGTTTTTGCGATGAATATCATCTCAGCACGTGTAAAGCAAGAACTGTAAAATAATAAAAGTATTTAATTTTATACACGAAGTTCTGATGTATGCCTTACAATCCCTTTGCCTTTACTTTTTCTGATAATTATGGCAATATTAATAAGTTCAATATACTGAGCATTATATCTGTTTACCTGCAGTGCAAGTGACGTAAAAATTGAAAAATAAAAAAGTGTTTCCTCACAGGTAGTCGGTACCACGACCCTAGTATTAACATTCTGCACTCTTTCCTCTGCGCAAAATGCTTAGTAGACTCTATAATAACATAAATAGCTCATAGCTCGCCCGACCCGCGCCCAAAATGCTATTTTTTCCAAACACCTGTCCATCTGGAGCTCCCGCTTCGGTCACTTTAATTTCCGGCCAAACCCTGCATATACCAGAAATTTGTACTAAATCGTTGATGAAGAGAAGGTGAGATCCCCTTTTGTGATTGATTCTACTGGGTCTTATTTAATGTCTCATTCCCTTCAAGAAAACAGTGGGCTGCTGTGATTGGTACTAATTTCCGTTGCCATCCTAAATGGATGCTCTTACAGAAAACTTGGTGACTTATACAACTCTACAGGTCTGTCAGATTGACATTATCTGGCCGGTCCAAACGTCAAATACTTCACAGCAGAGATATCGATGCGCTTCATGGCGTTGTCCTATAGACAAAGAACCCATCAAATGGTCACAAATATATTCGTAAAGGTAATAATCATTCCTTAAGAGAAATTACTTCAGAATTAAAATAACTTAAAACACTTCACTGACTAAACAATAATATTCCATAATTTTTGTCTCTTTCTCGTCTTGGGAGCATATTGAAATTCCTGTAAATTTTAGACTAACTACTTATACGCAAAACATGACATCACAATTCAGTTAAGCACACCCTGTCTTCTTTCGGTTCACGCTACAGTTTGTAAATGTGATATGATTTTTACCAATCCGCGATGTAAGATTACAGCACTACCTGAAGATTTTACGTTATCGGTGTAGTTAAACTACTGATTTCTAACGGCTTACGCAAGTCAAAATTAAATACGTATGCAATTATAGTACGATAAGAAGATAAGAACACAAAATAGAAACACTAATTCTATTGCTTTTTACTTAAAAACTGTACGTCCTGATTCCAATGTGCGCGCTCTCTGACTCCGAAACACTTGGTGGCAGAACAAGAACATCTGTGAAACGCTTAATTACTCATTTACTGATACAGCATGCACAGAGAGCAGAGCTACGTGTTTGTTCTGCCGATTGGACGGATAATAAAATTAATCTGTTAAGTTCGGAGGCAGAGGTGAGTATTGATTTGTTTGCTGTGCCCACTGTATCGCTCGACCATCGCGACAATGGATGCACGTGTTTACCCATTCAGGTATGATCCCCACTCCAAACAGGCGAGCATGTTCAATGAATAAGCGCAATTTACTTCCGCATTAAAGAATTAACTGCATTTA
The DNA here is from genome assembly GCF_023898315.1 of Schistocerca nitens. Lineage (NCBI taxonomy): Eukaryota > Metazoa > Arthropoda > Insecta > Orthoptera > Acrididae > Schistocerca > Schistocerca nitens. Next base: position 916,867,646 of record NC_064616.1, read on the forward strand.
TAAACGACCCGTGTTCACTCCAATATGTTTCAGTACTCCGGCTAATTATCCCCTGTACAACAGCGAGGAGAGCCTGTTAAACGCATTGTACACTGGAAAAAGACCAGTGCAACAGACTGCAAGCAAATGCGGTTCGCTCACACGCCACTGCTGCGTCGCTGGTTAGTCATCGGACGATTCTCTCAGACTGCTTGAACTGCAGCTGATGTCGCTGACACTGAAAGTAAACAGGAAATGAATACTATGACCACTTCTCACAAATAAAGTGTAATGTACACTGAAGATAGACGTGAACCTAAAATATTGTCGGAGACACGGCGACGTCACTAACCGACATGAAGGCACTTGTTACATTGGCAAACCTTAGAATTAAAAACCTACTCAATTACAGGCCTCCGAAACATCTACAATGCATATTTTTTCAATCTTATCGGCAAGTCAAATCTAGGATGAAGTATACACAGAAAAAATAGATTGTTTAACATATCTACGTGGTTCAAACTAACTTTTCGTTAGGTATTTCGAAAGGCGCCCTCTTCAGCAGATAACAAACGATGGAATGATGTTCTGGACGTAGAGTCGAGAGCGTCCCCCCCCCCCCCCCCCCCACACCCACACCCACACACAAGTAGGATATGGGTGGGGATTCTAAGACAGATAACGATTATGTCTCGAGGTCACTGCTCTCGCCTGTGAGACTATTGTGTGTGCTATAGTTAAGATCAGGATATACCCTATAAACGTCACAAGTTCGCCCACGTCTCTCAAGTAATTTTGTGACCAAAAAATGGTTCGAAACTGAAGGTTACCCTCCCACTCCCCCCTATTCTCTCTACACGACGTGACGACTGGGTGTTGTGTGCTAGCCGGCCGAAGTGGCCGTGCGGTTAAAGGCGCTGCAGTCTGGAACCGCGAGACCGCTACGGTCGCAGGTTCGAATCCTGCCTCGGGCATGGATGTTTGTGATGTCCTTAGGTTAGTTAGGTTTAACTAGTTCTAAGTTCTAGGGGACTAATGACCTCAGCAGTTAAGTCCCATAGTGCTCAGAGCCATTTGAACCATTTTTTTGTTGTGTGCTGTCCTTAGGTTAGTTAGGTTTAAATAGTTCTAAGTTCTAGGGGACTGATGACCATAGATGTTAAGTCCCATAGTGCTCAGAGCCTCTACACGACAATAGGGTGACTTAAATCAAGTCCCCCTGCCCCTTTTATTATTATTGCAATTGCCCGAGTTTAGTCATTCATAGTGTGTTAAAAATTGACATTTTTATAAGTACTCCAGCGTATGGCAACTCACCAAAGTATGGTCACCTTCTTTAGCTATTTACAGTTTTGGTTTATTTGCTATAATGTTGCCAACTTAGCCCACATACCCACATTTAAAGAAGACAATCGCAAATACAAGACTTCAAATGCTAGACTGCTACCACACTAAGGTATTCAAATAAACACACCGATATCCAAGATTAAAAATTAGCACAGTGCGATTTTTAACAAATACACCCATTGTTGTTGTTGTGGTCTTCAGTCCTGAGACTGGTTTGATGCAGCTCTCCATGCTACTCTGTCCTGTGCAAGCTTCTTCATCTCCCAGTACCTACTGCAGCCTACATCCTTCTGAATCTGCTTAGTGTATTCATCTCTTGGTCTCCCCCTACGATTTTTACCCTCCACGCTGCCCTCCAGTACTAAATTGGTGATCCCTTGATGCCTCAGAACATGTCTTACCAACCGATCCCTTCTTCTAGTCAAGTTGAGCCACAAACTCCTCTGCTCCCCAATTCTATTCAGTACCTCCTCATTAGTTATGTGATCTACCCATCTAATCTTCAGCGTTCTTCTGTAGCACCACATTTCGAAAGCTTCTATTCTCTTCTTGTCCAAACTATTTATCGTCCATGTTTCACTTCCATACATGGCTACACTCCATACAAATACTTTAAGAAACGACTTCCTGACACTTAAATCAATACTCGATGTTAACAAATTTCTCTTCTTCAGAAACGCTTTCCTTGCCATTGCCAGTCTACATTTTATATCCTCTCTACTTCGACCATCATCAGTTATTTTGCTCCCCAAATAGCAAAACTCCTTTACTACTTTAAGTGTCTCATTTCCTAATCCAATTCCCTCAGCATCACCCGACTTAATTCGACTACATTCCATTATCCTCGTTTTGCTTTTGTTGGTGTTCGTCTTATACCCTCCTTTCAAGACACTGACCAATTGCTCTTCCAAGTCCTTTGCTGTCTCTGACAGAATTACAATGTCATCGGCGAACCTCAAAGTTTTTATTTCTTCTCCATACACCCATATCCCACGTTAAACAATAATCACAGCGCAACAAATACATACCAATCCTACGAGGAACTCGCCCCTGGAGGAACTCGCACTAAAAACAATGGCGTCACTAAAAGACCGCTTTAGAGGAGTTAGACATGTAAATAACGGGGGAAAAAGTCCATGCACAAACCATCGCTAACTTACACTGTAAACAATTAGCCCAGCCTACCGCCACCAAAACTGCTATTAAAAATGCCGTCACACTGCGTTAAAAAATGACGTCGCTATAGGGTTGCCTTAGATTAGCCAGACATTACAGGGTTATAGCAGACTTGTAAGCAACTTCAAAAAAATTCCAAATTTGTACACACACGTGATGTCGCTATATTTACACAGTAAACAAATTACCTCAGCTCTCTGACATAAGGTCGGAATAGGATAGACATGCACTTTATATAAAACAAGCAAAAAATGCAACGTGAAGCCCCGTGATCATATGCGACTCCCTAGATAACCGGCTCAGGATCTGTTGCCACGATGACCACTGCCGCCAGACGCTGGTTGCACCCTCTTCCAGATGGTGGAGCAATTAAGTCTCAACAATTAAGTCTTACCAAAAAACAATCTTCGACATGAAGCAACAATATCAGAACAACAGGACAGAATTCTACTTCCCCAGGTCCAGTCTATAAGCTGGAATACCGTTATGGTCATATGGTTTCTGGGGTACCTCACACGCCACGTGGAGAAGGACCGGAGCTTCTCAAAACCACTTCGAACAAAACAACAACTTTTCATAGGCACACTGAACGTAAACATTGTATTGAAACCATGGAAACTGAAACACTTAACGAATACGCTTGACAGATCCAGCAATAAAATTCTCAAATTGGAAGAAGCCCGGTTTGCAGATGAAAATTACTTTGCTCCTGAGAGTTACAGGTTCTATAACGCAAATCTGCAGTGCATGTCAGCACAGTACCAAAACTACACTCCTGGAAATGGAAAAAAGAACACATTGACACCGGTGTTTCAGACCCACCATACTTGCTCCGGACACTGCGAGAGGGCTGTACAAGCAATGATCACACGCACGGCACAGCGGACACACCAGGAACCGCGGTGTTGGCCGTCGAGTGGCGCTAGCTGCGCAGCATTTGTGCACCGCCGCCGTCAGTGTCAGCCAGTTTGCCGTGGCATACGGAGCTCCATCGCAGTCTTTAACACTGGTAGCATGCCGCGACAGCGTGGACGTGAACCGTATGTGCAGTTGACGGACTTTGAGCGAGGGCGTATAGTGGGCATGCGGGAGGCCGGGTGGACGTACCGCCGAATTGCTCAACACGTGGGGCGTGAGGTCTCCACAGTACATCGATGTTGTCGCCAGTGGTCGGCGGAAGGTGCACGTGCCCGTCGACCTGGGACCGGACCGCAGCGACGCACAGATGCACGCCAAGACCGTAGGATCCTACGCAGTGCCGTAGGGGACCGCACCGCCACTTCCCAGCAAATTAGGGACACTGTTGCTCCTGGGGTATCGGCGAGGACCATTCGCAACCGTCTCCATGAAGCTGGGCTACGGTCCCGCACACCGTTAGGCCGTCTTCCGCTCACGCCCAAACATCGTGCAGCCCGCCTCCAGTGGTGTCGCGACAGGCGTGAATGGAGGGACGAATGGAGACGTGTCGTCTTCAGCGATGAGAGTCGCTTCTGCCTTGGTGCCAATGATGGTCGTATGCGTGTTTGGCGCCGTGCAGGTGAGCGCCACAATCAGGACTGCATACGACCGAGGCACACAGGGCCAACACCCGGCATCATGGTGTGGGGAGCGATCTCCTACACTGGCCGTACACCACTGGTGATCGTCGAGGGGACACTGAATAGTGCACGGTACATCCAAACCGTCATCGAACCCATCGTTCTACCATTCCTAGATCGGCAAGGGAACTTGCTGTTCCAACAGGACAATGCACGTCCGCATGTATCCCGTGCCACCCAACGTGCTCTAGAAGGTGTAAGTCAACTACCCTGGCCAGCAAGATCTCCGGATCTGTCCCCCATTGAGCATGTTTGGGACTGGATGAAGCGTCGTCTCACGCGGTCTGCACGTCCAGCACGAACGCTGGTCCAACTGAGGCGCCAGGTGGAAATGGCATGGCAAGCCGTTCCACAGGACTACATCCAGCATCTCTACGATCGTCTTCATGGGAGAATAGCAGCCTGCATTGCTGCGAAAGGTGGATATACACTGTACTAGTGCCGACATTGTGCATGCTCTGTTGCCTGTGTCTATGTGCCTTTGGTTCTGTCAGTGTGATCATGTGATGTATCTGACCGCAGGAATGTGTCAATAAAGTTTCCCCTTCCTGGGACAATGAATTCACGGTGTTCTTATTTCAATTTCTAGGAGTGTATTTACCACAGGTTTTCGATTCACATGTGCTTCACACATTTAGTCATTGTCTTTACGTCACCTTCAGAAAAACTCTCAACACTCTCAATAAACTCGGGAAACGAGGTGTGCACACTGATTAAGGTGCACACATCAACAAAAGACTACAACAAAAAGATCTACGGGTGAGGGAATACTTCTGAGAAATTCTGGAAGAAATGACGAACAAAATTCCTAAATCAAGATACTACTAGCTGACTTCAGTGGGTAGTTAGGGAAGGGAAAGGAAAGGAAAAAAAAGAAAAGCAAGAGAATCAGTGTAGTGTGCACAACTCACAACAGGACCCATAAAAATGATGAACACCTCATAAGCTTCTGCCAAAATTTTTATCTCAAAATTATGTGAACAAAATTCCAGAAACGCATGCAGAATCTGAAAACACTCAGAGAATTCTAAAGTGACCATACTGCTATCTCCAGGAGGAACACCAAAGAAGTTGTCAATGTAAAAACCAGGAGAGGATTCGTCGCTTCAGACCACCATATACTCCCAATTAAAGTAAAATTTCAGCCCAACAGAAAACCTAGAAGACTAACCCAAAGTTTCCGGACTGATCCAAAATACCTGGAACCCAACAAGAAGAAAATCATTGAAAAATCCGTAGGGTGGATACTACAAACTGGTCTAAACTCGTGGAGAAATTGAAGCAAATAATAAAAGCAGGTCAATATCTGAAAAGGAGAAAACACTGGCGGTGAAACATCACATGCAATCAAACTATCGATTATAGAACTAAAGTATACAATAATTTCACTTGTCATAAAACATACAAACGTAACAAGAATTCTTACTGGTGGGGAAAAAGGTTTCTAAAATTATTCGAGTAGAAAAACGCAACTACAATAATAAGAAACTGAACGAAATAGAAGAAGACTTTACGAAGAATAACCCCTGCAATTTTTAAAAGACCTTCAGAGATAGCCTATGTTTCCAATGACCTAACAGATCCCTGAAAATTAATACAAAAAATAACTGTACATTTCTAGCCAAATATTGCAGTACACTCGTCATATGCGAAGACCCATGTGAACAACTCTGATTTGGAAAACAAGCACCGAATCTTGATATGCTGCCACCCTCACACGAAGAACTAGTGAAAATAATCAAACCATTATGAAACATTACGGCACCTGGCGAATATGGAATTATTGCAGAATTATGGGAACTTATCCACAGAAACATAACACCAAAAATTCATAGAATAATATCAGAAGTCTGGAAAACAGAGAAAAATCCCAAAACAATGGAGAAGCGTCTTATACACCTGCTGCGTAAGAAAGGAGACTAAGCAGATTAGAACAATTACCTTCTTCCAGTAACTGGCAAAATGCCGTCACCTTTGTGGATTTCAAAGAAGCTTGCTATTCTGTTGAGAGATAAACGCTGTTTGATAGCCTAGAAGATTTAGAAGTCGATAGAACGACCAGAGCCATCATCTACGAAACTTTATCGGAAATCAATACAAAAGTGAAAATAATGGTAATGGGAGAAATTTCAATCACATTTGAAATTCACATGGGAGTCCGACAAGCAGACGGCTTTTCGCCACTCTTGTTCAACATCGTATTGGAATGGAGAAAGCACGTCAAAAGTATTCAAATCGGAAAAGAGCAAGGAAAATCAGTCACTGTGAAATGCTTGGGCTTTGCAGGTGACCTGGCTGTTTTAACGAGATAAACTAATTGAAACCTCCTGTAACACCGGACTCCAAATTTCCTATAAAAAACTTAGTGTATGGACACCAAATAAACCGTAAATTCCCATCGAAGTTACAATACGGAAAAGTCTCACAGGTCGCTCACTTCAAGTGCATAGGAGAAAACATTCAACTAACATGACTGAATACAGTATCCAGCACAGGAAGAATATTCAAACTGAAAAAGGTGAACAAACTGGCATGGAATCACTACAACAGAAGAGCAATATCTAATAATGCAAAACAACGACACTACAACACGGTTTTTTTAACCAAAACCTTTGCACGCAGACACCATAGTAATTAGAGGGATGACAAAAATTCATGACATGGAGAAACAATAACGAGGAATTCTTAGAAAAATCTACGGTGCTGTTCTCCGAGACGGAACTTGGGTCGGACGACCTACAAACGAACTCTACGGACACACAGCCATCACAGATAAATTTAGGAAAACACTCCTACAGCTCTAAGACACCTATAATAGGGTGGATGAAATAGAGTCACTAAGAGAATTTTTAATATCGTAAATGCAAGAAAATTAAAGACCAGCTGGAGAAAGAAACGCCAGAAGACATGCAACAGTTGAAAATTTCAGAAGGAGAAATTGAGGACAGAATAATGTTCAAAAGCAGAACCAAAAACATGAAACTTAAACAAGTGTCAACGAAAAAAAACAATAGGGAAAAATGTACAGACGAAACGAAGGAAAAATACAATGAATGCACGCTATGGCTCTAGAAAGTCCCGGATTTCTATCTTTAAAACACATATATGTGATGTCATCTCTCTCCTCTACCTAGTGTCACATTAAAGTCCCACACCACCTACCGCGAACTCGAATTACTCCGTCAGTATAATTCTTTTTATCTATTTATACGCGCGGTGTCATCCCTCTCCTATATATCTACATTTAAGTCCTACAGTTTATGCCGCAAATTTCGTTTAGTCTCTGTATTTAAATACAGGTATCCTGTATTCCCATTGTGTATCTGGATTTTTCCATATTTTACATGTATTTTCCCTTTTTGTCATATTCTTTCACATTTCCATATTTTGCATAATTTCGATTTTCTATGTGTAAATGTACAAGGATTTTTTTGCTCTTATCGCTTACCTCACCACTTTTCTTCAGCATCCAATAGCGATTCTGATTTCCCCATCAAGCCAGAGAGAGTCTACAAAAGTGTCTGCTAGATCATTTGTTCCTCTTTTTCTGAACGTCAACCCAGAAGAAAACTCTCAACACACATTGCCGACTTCCAAAGCCAACTCTTGTGTACACTAAAGCACACATGGATTACGGCGAAGGTAGAATGCTAACTTTAGTTATTTTAAATACAGCTTTATGTTTACGGAGCCATAAGCACCTAATAACGGTGACATCAAAAAATGGTTCAAATGGCTCTGAGCACTATGAGACTTAACACACAGGACATCGCACACATCCATGCCCGAGGCAGGATTCGAACTTGCGACCGTAGTGGTCGCGCGGTAACGATGACATCCATTTGTACTTTCTCGTATATTGATAACAGAGAATAATATCCAACTACGGCTGTCACAGTTTTGTATACAGGCTAAAGATACAAGATGTATGTATCAGGTAGGAATAATGTTCGGAATACTGACCAACTGCAGCTTCTGTAACATAGGTAACACGCGGATGCCAGCAACTATATCTCGGACCCTACAAACCGCAACGTATATATTAGAAACAGCAGAAGGCCTGTAACACTTCCTTGGAAAACGCAAGGTATCACTTCTGTTTTACTCAATGACTTGCCGTCGATTATTTCTGACAGCAAACCACGCATCCAATCCCACAATTGACACGACGCTCCATGGGCACGCAATTTGATTAGAAGTTCCTCGTGAGGAACGGTGTCAAAAGAATCCTGGAAATCTGGAAATATGGAAGCAATTTAGGACCATGTGTCGATATAACTCATTACTTCGTGCAAATAAAGAGCTAATTGTGTTTCACAAGTACGATATTTTCGGGATCCGCGTTGACTATGTGTCAATAGACCGTTCTCTTCTAGGTAATTCATAAAGTTCGAACACAGTATACCAGGTGTTTCAGAAATAAGCACAGAATTTTTGTGGGATGATAGGTTGAATATAGGCAATCATTTTCAGTACACGAACATGGGGTCGGTGACGCATGTTTACGACGGTAGGCGACCTCAAAAGTCGTAGGTCCGCCTGGTGGTGCGGTAACCGGCGGTACGTATCCGTAAGAATGGATGTCTAGTGTCATTTGTTTTCATTGGTACCCGCGCCATAGCGAGAAAACTCTATACTAATTCCCTTTGTCCTCCTTCGGTGCTGTGCACCTGAAGTCAGCTGTCGTTTGTGTACTTCGCTTCCACCTCAACGTAATTCGTCATCAAGTGTTGTCCCAGAGATAAGGTAGTGTGTTATGGAACAATGGTATGCACTTGTAGATGTCAAAAGATTGTTTACTCTGTGTTTTAATGCGTAGGACATGGAACGTTTCAATTGAAATGAACTTGCAGACATGCACTTGACCTTTGGTGCTGCAGAAACTACGGAAGGAGCAAGGTGTTAGTATGCAGAACGCTATCCAAACAGACGAACAACAAATCAGAGAGTATTTACTGCTATGGATCGTTGTCTCCGTGAAAGGGACACGTTGGAGGGAGATTTCTATGCTCGAGGTCGGTCACGGAGTGTGCGCAATCCTGGTTTCGAGGAACGAATACTACAAATGTTGGACAACAATCCTGCAGATAGCATTCGCTCCGCTGCTCATGCTCTAAATACTAGTTCTAGCAGTGTTTGCAGAACTCTGCGCGATCATCATCGTCATTCCTACAAGTTGTGTAAGCGAAAGGGCCATCCACCCACTGATTTTCCTATTCGGAACGACTTTGCCGTATGGTTTTTGCAGCAAAGAATATTAACTCTCGCCTTCGGAAACACTGCTTTGCGGACTGAAGAATCGACTTTCACCCGTGAAGGGATGTTCAACAGTCGCAACTCCTATGTATGATCTCGTGAAAATCCTCGAGGTACGGCTGCTCAACATTTTCAGGAACGATTTTCAGTTAATGTTTGGGCTGGAATTATTGACAACCAAGTGGTGGGGCCTTACATTCTTCCACACCGTGTAACTCGTCGTGTTTACCGCATATTGCTAGAACACTTACTTCCTGGCCTTCTCGAAGATAAGCCACTTCAAACTAGAAGACGAATGTTCTTCCATTATGATAGGGCACCTCCCAATTTCACAAATCGAGTGAGAAAATTCTTGGATAGACAATACCCTGGACGCTTGATTGGACGTAATGGACCTGTTGACTGGCCTGCAAGATCCCCAGATCTCACGCCACTTGATTTTTATTTTTGGAACCACGTGAATGCTCTTGTGCATCAAAGTCCTGTAAACACGCCAGGAGAACTCGTAGCTCCAATTGCTCTTGCTGCAGAAGAGGTCAGAGATCAAGCAATGAAACACTACCCAATGGCCACTGCTCCGTGGTTCGACGGCTTGATTATGCCATCAAGTCAATGTCGCATACTTCGAGTATTTACTGCAGTTATCACAATCTACAGTGGCGTTTCCTCCAGGCAAAGCGAATGTGCTTTGGGGTTGTCTAGCGCACTATGAGTGAGAGACCCCAAGTTTCTGTACTTAAGCAAATCGACGTCAGTGATATCGTAGTGTTTCATTTTCTTTTACCTAGAACTGAGCCAGTATAGTCATTCCACTTCGTACTTCTTCACATTGTTACTCCCAGATGTTTATATGAACTACTTACTCTAGTTATAATTCATTAATCTGGTAGTCGAGCGACGTCACGCTTTTATGTTTCGTGAAGTGTGCCACCTAGCATTTTTCTGCATTAAGAACAAGTTACTGTCTTAGCACCCAGCTGATATTTTTTCAGGATCTAACTAGATATTACTACTCTTTTCGCTGAACAGAATTACTCCATAGATATTGAGATGATCTGCGAAAATCTGAGATTGCCACTAACAACGTCTTCAATGTACAAAGTGATCATAAACAGTCCTATTGCACTCGTCTGCGGCACACCAGATAATAACTTACTTCAGTATCTGTAGGTGGTTCTCCATCCAGGATAACACGCTCTGTCAACGGCAAATTTTGGGTCGGTTGTATACCTGATTAGAATCGCATAGGATCGTATTTCCTTTAGAAGGCATCGGTGTGATACTGAATCAGAAACTCTTTGAGATTCTAGAAACGCCGAATCAACCTGGTTTTCTCCGTCCATCGCGCTGATCGTACTGCACATTCCCATTTTGTGTGAGTAAATGGAGAGGTGGATCCGAAAGTTAATGGCGGTAGGCTGGCAGCACAGGCTGCGTCGCTACAGACAAATAAACGAAAAAAGCGCGAGGCGAGGCGACGCTGCCAACTTGGCAGCGAAATGAATAAGCCTCCAGTTGTCACCTGGTCCGCCGTTGTTTATCTATAAGTCACATTCCGGCTGTCGTTTTATTTTGGAAGCTCAAAATAGATAGCTCATTCAGTGCTAGGCACTTCCTCGCGGTCTTTTTCAGATGCTTACTGGTTATATTTAACACGGACACAATCTCCAGCCTTCTTGCGCAAGGTAGAGATTTGAATCCGTAACATTGGCCACAAGAACCTGCAAATTCATGCACGCTAGCCACAAAAACTGACTACAGCTGTCATATTTTATGTGCACTAGCTGCGTCATAAAAACAAACTTCATTAGAAATTGTGAGTTCGATATTCTGGAAATTTGCACTAAATTTAGCCTGGCGTAAAACATACCCGTAGTCTTGGAGCGCGTTCCAGTTCTTTGTTCAGCAGCGACTTTTCTTCAGCCACATGTCGACGTTTTGCTTCTGGCTTTGTAGACATAGTTCAAGATAAGCCAATTCCAGTTCCACTACCTTGTCCTCCATCTGCCTTGTAATCTTCTCTCAGACGTTTTTCACGCAAAGCTTGCTCCGGGAGCCTTGTGACCTACAGTTGCGAAACTTGTTCCCCCTGTTCATTTTCGTTTTGTCAGCTTCCTGCATTATAGATTTCTCATCTAGTTATGCCCTCGTGTGGACGTTACTGATTTAGTCTATCATACGTTTCTCGTGTAACTCTGCAGTTATGTAGACGTTCTCTATTTTCTGTTGTAGATTCTACTCCTAATTCTGCCCTTATATAGCTGTTCCTGATTTTTGTACTTTTCAGTTGTAGCTTTATTTCTGATATTTCTAGTTGCCTGAGCTCCTTCTTTCTGCACCGTACCACAACGTTGGAACTATCATTACCTTATAAATTTTCGCTTGCGTCTCTTCCCTCGCTTTCCCCACGAGTGTCCTTGCAATTGTGACATACATTCTCTGATAGGTGTTTCTTTTATTTTTTAAATCCTTGCACTTCTTGGTTTATGTCTCAACGGGGGCACTGGGAACGAGAAATGTTTTATCATCGATACAAATTTTTGATCCCACTGGTTCCTTTCATCGGAAAGCAATAAACTTAGTTTTAGTCGCTAAAACCTTTCAGTAAGATGCATGGCTCAAGAGATAACCGTTATGCTGACCTCTGTGGTTGCTTTTCACTTTCTTCAAAAACTAGTTGATCTTCAGCATAGAGCAAAGTGTTTGCATGCCGTTAGTTCTTTGACAGATATGATCTTTTACCTCTGGGTTGCCTACACTCAGGAACAGAGGTCAATGACCTTTTGATATTTGTCTTTGGTCTTTACCTTGAACTCATGACATCATCATCCTTATAAGTGACATCATCAACAAAAAAATCAATCAAACAATCAACAAAATAAATTTCAAAATCCCCTCCCTCTCCCTCTCCCGCTCCCCCTACCTCCAGCCAATCATACTGCACCATTAAAATGAAACAACCCACCAAAACGTTTTAGATGGAAATAGCGCCATTGTGCCAATGATATATTTAACCCACCCCCTCCCCCCCATCTTAACAAAATCAAAAATAAAAATCCAAGATGACAGTCAATCAGAGTGTGGTATTAAAATGATGTGTAAAAGTGCTGTCAGATATGCAGTAAAAAATTATGTAACTTCCACTTGAAACTCAAAGATATTCATTATTTCCGGCATAAAAATGGTGACAAGTTACATTACTCATATCTTTCACATAATACTGAAATTATGCCAAGGCTGAAGTTATGCAATACTTATGTACACGTACTCACCCATGCCTCTGGCATAATATTAAAATGGAAAAAGGTCAAAGGTATCTATCGTAGACGTAAAATGGTGTACCGCAAATAATGTAGTCCTTAAAAACATGTGACCTCTCTGCATTTCATACATCAAAAATTATACTCCTTAAACGCACTTGTGATTTCTCTCATTCAAAGTAATCATTTCTCCCCGTATTTCATACGTCAAAAATACTGTACTCCTTAAACACACCTGTAATCTCCCTTACGCAAAGTAATTATTTCTTCTCTGTTTCATACAGATACCGAGACCTGTGTCAAATTATCTTATCGCAAGAATATGTTGCCGAGGGAATGAAACGAAAAATAACAACATATATAAACAATTTTCACAGTGAACTTTCACAATTTATACTGTCACACACAGTGGAAACAGGCGAATTTAATGAGTATTCTATATCTTCTTCCACTCTTTTTACAATATCATACGTTGCAAATGGTAGTTTCTTGCAATTTGAGTAGAAAACCGAAACAACTCCATTAGACAAATACGTTGTCAGTGCTGTATCTGACTTAATGAAATCGAAACGGCACTGAGTGAGACTCTGCGAGCAGACTGTGTACAACATGAATAATATATCTGTAACGTAGCAATTGACCAGTTTCTTATACTGGAACAGTGGCAGTTGTGTGTAACAAAAACACATTCATACGTGTTACTTAAAATCCGTCTTGATTGCAAATTTTTTACTCATATGACCGGTTTCGGTTCATTCAGAACCATCTTCAGATCTGTAAAAATAATGATACTAATTTACTATTTCACGGAAGCAAATCTTTTTCATCCTATCTAATCAACATCAAATGTACCAGAACGTACCTTTTATTTCAGTTACAGGAGTAACCTGTCCAAATCCAGCAACTTTCACATGCTACGTCACATAAAATTGGTTGGCAGAGTGCACGTCATTTATATTAATTATAACACTATTACCGACAGGTGGCGTCTGGTACATTTGTTACATTCCATTTGCACATACTGTATTCAGTAGATCTTTTTTTATATTAAAAATACTTAATTAAAATATGTAGATGTCAAGGTTAAAATCTGTACTTGTCAAAATTAAAAAACAGTAAAATTATCATTTTTATCTGTACACAAACATTCCCGTAAAAGAAACGATTGAAATCATTAAGACCAATCTCCTCACTCATGGTAAATTGGCACGGGGGGAAGTGATTGAACTAGTGGAAATGTTGGAACAAGTCTTGTCGTTCAATTACTTTACTTTCAATGGTAAAATTTATCAACAGAAAGACGGGCTGGCAATGGGGAACAGTTTAGCTGGGACGCTGGCTGACATTTTTGTAAATCACTTAGAAAACAAATTCTTTGATGAAAATCCTAATACCGCTGAGAAAATTGTATATTACAGGAGATATGTTGACGACTCCATTTTATTATACAAAGGAGATAAAAATGATATCGAAAACTTAGCACAAAAAATGAGCTCTCAACACCCGAAAATTAGATTCACCATGGAATTTGAAGAAAACAACCGTACAGATTACTTAGATTTAACACTAATAAAGAAAGATGGGAAGCATGAATTTTGCATATTCAGAAAACCTACGTGTACAGATCTAGTTATCAGTGAGCGCTCTTGTCATCCACCGCGATACAAATGGGCATATTTTACTTCGATGGTATACAGGCTACTAAGATTGCCACTGAGCCAACAGGAAGTAGAAAAGGAGTTAAGTATTTTAAAACAAGTGGCCGTAGCGAACGGATATACGTGTAAGCAGGTGATGAATATTTATAGGAAGATAAAGAAGAGGCAAATGGAACAAATAGAAGGAAGTCAAGTAGCAGTTAAGAGGAACAACAAGAAAAAATATGTAGCTCTTACTTACAATGGAAGAATTACAGACAAAATTGAAAGATGCTTTCGTAAATCCGACGTTAAAATAGGGTTCAGAACAAATAACACGTTAAAATTGAAGCTCCGGCATATAATATGTAATAGTAGGAATAAATTTCAGGATTCAGGTGTATATAAGATCAAATGTAATGACTGCTGTAAACAATATATAGGGCAGACTGGTAGGAACTTTGAAACCAGATTCAGGGAGCACACCTACTCTCAAAACAGAACAGCTTTTGGGGCGCATATGGCTGCGACAAAGCACTCAGTCACGAACATTGAACACAATTTAGACATCCTGCATAGAGCTCATAAGGACGGTTTCTTAACATTTTGGAAGAGATTGAAATATACACCCACAAAAATAAAGATCCGGATTTAATCCTCAACGAGCAAAGCGAATTCAATCATAACGCCTATTTTAGCATTTATGACGACCTACTAAGATGACAACTGTTGCGTGTGGAGATCCAGGCCGAGGGATGAGAGATGGTGCGCGGTGGAGAAGCCGGAAGACGCGTGCAGCGCCTGGCGTCGTTGACGGGGCCTTTCTGTGCGGCCCTCTTGTCCGCGGCGATGGACATCAGACGACTGAACGGACCGCGGCACAACACCGAAATTGCGGGAACCACCGAAGCAGATCGTACAGGAAAACAAGTTCACACCAGCACCATAGATATATAAATCGCCCTATGCTTTTTAGATCGTATAAAAATGATAATTTTACTGTTTTTTAATTTTGTCAAGTACAGATTTTAACCTTGACATCTACATATTTTAATTAAGTATTTTTAATATAAAAAAGATCTACTGAGCACAGTATGTGCAAATGGAATGTAACAAATGTACCAGACGCCACCTGTCGGTAATAGTGTTATAATTAATATAAATGACGTGCACTCTGCCAACCAATTTTATGTGACGTAGCATGTGAAAGTTGCTGGATTTGGACAGGTTACTCCTGTAACTGAAATAAAAGGTACGTTCTGGTACATTTGATGTTGATTAGATAGGATGAAAAAGATTTGCTTCCGTGAAATAGTAAATTAGTATCATTATTTTTACTGATCTGAAGATGGTTCTGAATGAACCGAAACCGGTCATATGAGTAAAAAATTTGCAATCAAGACGGATTTTAAGTAACATTATAAAATCACTGGTTGCTGTTATCCCATAAGACATTATGTCTGTTTTTGCAAAACATTCATACGTATTGTACCCTGTAAAAGCAACATAGTGTTAAGAATTGATAAGATACTCTCTGAACCATATACTTCTCTAATACCTTTTTAGATCACCAGTGACTTTACATGTAAGAACCAAATACTCTCGCAAATATAACAAGTAGTCACAAATGTGTCGATTTAGAGATCAAAATGGTTCAAATGGCTCTGAGCACTATGGGACTCAACATCTTAGGTCATAAGTCCCCTAGAACTTAGAACTACTTAAACCTAACTAACCTAAGGACATCACACACACCCATGCCCGAGGCAGGATTCGAACCTGCGACCGTAGCAGTCCCGCGGTTCCGGACTGCAGCGCCAGAACCGCTAGACCACCGCGGCCGGCATTTAGAGATCTAATATTAGTATCTCTATTCTTCCACTGTGTAATACTTTGTGAATAGAAACTGAATTTTTTATGGACACAAACAATTACGTATAAAAATTCTGAAAATCGACTTTATCCGTGTTATTCACTCTTCCATGATATATTACGCACACGTTACTGCTGTTGAGGAAATAGAGTTCGGAGGGATTGATGGTTAAGAACCTTGATGGTAGATACATCTTGCAGTCGTTCAGAGGAACAAGCACTGCGGTTCGAAATTTGGTGGTGACTTCCCCCAACACCATGAGTTTTACGGTGCGTACTGCGCCCCAGCTGTCGCCGAAATTCAAGTTCTGTAACACGGAATCCCTGCTTTCATGTATTACAGCAAGTAACGGATAACCAAAATATATGCACAGATTCTTATCAGTAACAGTGCATGTTGTACATACATTTTTTCCAAAGACAGTGACAGTTATGATGACAGTGTGCTGTCTGTCTGAAGCTTCAGCATCAAATGAAAACTTCCTGTTTTTATATCCTTGCCTCCCTGCTGACTCAGCTGAAAAAATGTGATTCGTAAGCATTAGTCAGCAAGTTTAGTTTTTCATATCTTGCTCTCGTTTACAGCACATATTACCGAAGTAAGAGGATCTCTCTGTCCTAGAGAAACACGATCTCTTTGCAGACGTGCATGTTAAATCTTTTGAAGAGGAAACCTATTATTTGGACTTCAGTTTTCCACAACACAACTTTGCCTAAAAAATTGTGATGAAAAATACTTTTTTGATACGCACAAATCATAATTCGAAGCAGTAATGCGTGTGTCTTAGGAGCGCCAGTAATAAAACACTCCCAGCGTTCGCCGCGGCCTTGGGAAAGATAAGGTTGCGGCGTTATCTCTCGCAAACCTGGAGCGCGCTTTGATTTCCTCACTCAGCGCTCTCGGAGTAGTACTGGCTCTGTTATTTGGCCAAGATTTTCAGTTCTCCTGCAGAATACGATCCCTTGCCGTCTATTCCCATGTTCCAAAAATGGTTCAAATGGCTCTGAGCACTATGGGACTTAACTTCTGAGGTCATCAGTCCCCTAGAACTTAGAACTACGTAAACCTAACCAACCTAAGGACATCACACACATCCATGCCCGAGGCAGGATTCGAACCTGCGACCGTAGCGGTCGCACGGCTCCAGACTGTAGCGCCTAGAACCGCTCGGCCACTCCGGCCGGCCCCACGTTCCAATTCGTGGTGAAAAATCCAAATCAATAATTACATGGGCTGTTTCCAAACCTGCAAAATAAATTTTTGGCCATCTCTCATCCTATGCAGTGTCTCCACATGCAACATCCCAATCTTTCATTTTAGTATTTTCATCAGACATTGCAAACTTTTAGGCTTCGTGAAGGGCGCGAAGCAGGAGCGCTTAAAAACCATAAACCGTCTTTTGTGCTTCGTATCACGTTCAGATATCGGCGAATCGCCGAATGGTTTTGAACGGTCCCTAGCGGTTCCACCCTGAATACCAGAGCAAAAGTTGCTGTCGCACTACACTCGAAACGGGTCAGATAACGTTCAGTGGGGTTGCAGCTCACGAGGTCCTTAGAGTAGGGCTGAAACGCCCAGGGGGCGGCAGCCGTGTCGCACGTCGCCCTGTTGCGCATTGCACTGCAGACTGTCGCTTTCGACAAAGAAATGTGTGGGATTCAATGCCCGAAGGGAAGGGCTAGTTTCATCGACGCTCTTTATGCCACCCCCTGATACCTTTCCGTGTCGATTCGGAGCGGCGGTGTATCTAAAATATCTCCCTCGGCCACTCATAAGAAAACGGCGTTTTCTTGACAAACATCTCGTATCGAAGTACTAATACTTAACTGCTAGAAATGTTTTGCATCTTTGAGACCACTAAATGAATGAGCATTAATGTGTATTATATAATTATTGTAATATTATGAAAGGGTATGCAAATGATACTGGAAATGGGTGTAATATTCCTAGGGAACACACACTGATAGAAAAAAATAGTACACCCCTTCAGAGGTTTCCAGTTCACTCAAGATTTATTGTTGCAACAGCGCATATGGAGCAAATGAAATCATTTCAAATGGTTCAAATGACTCTGAGCACTATGGGACTTAACATCTGTGGTCATCAGTCCCCTGGAACTTAGAACTACTTAAACCTAACTAACCTAGGGACATCACACACATCCATGCCCGAGGCAGGATTCGAACCTGCGACTGCAGCGGTCGCACGGTTCCAGACTGGAGCGCTTAGAACCGCTCGGCCACTCCGGCCGGCTAAATCATTTCATTTACAGATCAGTAGCAAAGGCGATACTGAGGGACACGGTATCGAGCCATGCTGAAAAACCCATATTAGTGTGTGGTGTAGCCTACACGGACGACGATGCAGGCGCTGACTCCAGCAACCAGTCGATCGTACAGATGGCAAATACTGTCCTGGGAGACGTATTCCACACCTGCTCGACCTGTTCACGAGCTGTTGGCTGACAAGTCGCACGAGTCACTTCTCGTCCCATCGCATACATAATTGAAGACAAGTCCAGGCGTCATGCTAGACAGGGAAGTTGCTGCGCGTCTTACAGAGCACGTCGAGTTCCACGGGCAGTGTGTGGGCGAGCATTATCCTGTTGGAACGACGCATCACCTTCCTGTTGCAAGAAAGGCAATGGGTCTAACAACATTCTGTACGCTGATTAGCATCCCCTCCAGAGACACCAAAGGTGATCGAGAGTTGTAGCTTATCGCACTGCAGAACGGAAGGCCTGACAGTGCTCACCAGGTCTCCGTCATACGCATATACGACCATAAATTGTGTGCAGGAAAAATCTGCTTTCATCACTGAAGACCACATCGCGCCATTCCATCTTCCAAGTGATCATCTGACGGTACCAGTATAGCAGTGCACGTCCATGCTGTGGAGTGGCTGGAAGACGGGCTACAGTGCGTGCCGGTAGTCCCACTAGTTCGTAACAGTTCTTGTTGACATGTCGGGGCTTACATGCTGTACGATCTGACACTGCTGCCCTTACGATACGACGGTCCTGTCGGGCTTTTGTGCTATGTGGAAGTCCAGAACCTAGTCGACGGGTGTGAGAATGTTCACGTGACCAGTGATGCCTGTATCGTTGCACAACTGACGCCGCACGTCCAACTTGTGCGGTAACTCTTCGAAAGAATCTCCCCGCCACTCGGAAGGTCACAATTTGACCCCTTTCAAACTCGCTCAACTGGCTGTAGAAAGCACGAGTGCGTCTCCGTGGCTCGGTTGCCTCCTTGCTTCGCACGTTGACATCACACACGGACTTCTTGCCGTGAGCATTGGCTTTTAAATGGTAAGCACAAATGGCGCACTGGTAGTTATGCCATTATGCAACGTCTTGGTGAACGACGCCGAACTATTATCAGTACATCTGCTAACCCCCAGGCGGTATATGCCGTCATCGGATCAAAATCGACGTCGTCTTTCCAGATGCACAATTTTTTTTTCCACTTGTGTAGTTAAGAAAGTCCAAATTCAAATACTTAGTAAAAATGGTTCAAATGGCTCTGAGCACTATGGGACTTAACATCTATGGTCATCAGTCCCCTAGAACTTAGAACTACTTAAACATAACTAACCTAAGGACAGCACACAACACCCAGCCATCACGAGGCAGAGAAAATCCCTGACCCCGCCGGGAATCGAACCCGGGAAAAATACTTAGTAACGCAGGGAGGGGATCCACTACGAGCTTTGTACTTCTCAGTATTTTGGATGATCTGGTAGTGTCGAGTGGCGGACAGAACAAAAGGAGTCGCAAACAGGGTAGTTTCGAGAGCAGACATGGACGTGGTGTCCGTGTCGAGTGATGTGAATTTATAAAATGCAGAAAAGTTTCTCGAATCCAATACATAGTGGCGTGGATATTGAGAGGATACATTAGAAGTCGTCCTTGAAATTATGGGTAGCGGACTAAAAGAATTTCTTGTCATATGTGTTGGAGTATTTGAGCCATAGCTGCAGTACAGACAATGGCTTCTACAGGCATCAAGGTCAGCCTTTGTTAATCTACATTGTCAGAGGTGTGAAGAGCTGGTATATGTTAAACTGCCACCACAGATTTCGACGCCACCACACATTTCAAAGCAAGAACTTTGTCATAACCAACTTTCCTAGTATTGAACGAGGAAATTACAGTCAAGAGTTTTTTCGTTGCTCAAAGTTAAAGAACACAGTGTTTTATGTTCTCAGTAGGTCCTTGTATTCATTAACCTACAGTCATTTACGTATCCTGCTTTCCTGATAACTATATATTTAATGATTGAATTTTCCATCGATTCTTGGCAGAACATAATTACAATATTAAAATATTCTACACATTACTAGCGCGTTATTAAACTCAATTTAGGCTAACTGAATATTATTTTTAATATTAATATTATTAATAAGATATTTAATATTTTGTGTTGAATACACGATTTCGAATATCATATATGATTCTTGCCGCATTGTTTCACAGTTGTTAAGAGTTAGTAAATATTCACTAGCTCATGAAGTTATTTTCGCTTTTGGAAATTGTTATGCTTGCCTTTTCGCTTATAAATGGTTAATTTGCTTGACTTTTTAAAGTAGAGTTCCTTAATAATTATTTCCAATAATTATTCAGTCTTGATGTTTTCAAATATGATGATCCCAGAGCTAAGTCTTAAGCTGCACAATCTGCATCCATCATGTTTTCAACTAAACTCAAAAAATAACATATTTTACTTCAGAATTTCAAAGAAAAGTTCAAAGACATTAAATAAACTTTCGCTTCTTAAGAGCTGGCGATTGTTTATATCAGAATAACATTTATTGCAGAGGGATTGCCATACGGTAAGTTAATACCAGACCACAATTAGTCTTCTAACAAGAATATTGTCGTTCTCTGGATGGAACGAAGTTATCTAAAGGATAACTAAGGTGAGCAATACACTGGAATATTTGTGTGTGTGCCGGAAATTACTAACAGACTCCACGTCCAACTTACGCTTTCGAAATAACAGGCGATTTCTTTAAAATAAGCAAGTTCAGTTTGAATAAAATTACAATCAAAAAATAGTCTAAACTGTGCTTAATAATGTGCTAAGATAGCGTAGAATAAATTTTTATATTCGAATTGATTGAGTGAATTATAGCTGATACATCTGTGTAAACAGTTTGCGGCGAAGACAGAATTATATGTTATGGCATATATCCAACATAAAGAAGCGGCGTGAATGACCGCAGTAGTAGCAGTCTTTGAGTTTAACGGGTAGATAGACAGTTCTATGCACCTCATATGGTAAAAATTGGTTAGACAAGGCATTCAAGCACAACATTAAATCAAATGAAGGGAATGATCTTAGATTGTATGTGTCATTACGTAACAATAAAAACTGAACACTATTAAGAAAACATTTGATTCGATTACACGGGAATTTTAGCGTCGAAAAGCGACAAATCAAAGGCATTTGGGATCGGAGAGTTTGGTTATAATATTTGAGTTAACATGATCGCTGAATACATGCCACAAATTATGTTCAAAAAATGTTCAAATGTGTGTGAAATCCTATGGGACTTAACTGCTAAGGTCATCAGTCCCTAAGCTTACACACTACTTAACCTAAATTATCCTAAGGGCATGCCCGAGGGAGGACTCGAACCTCCGCCGGGACCAGCCGCACAGTCCATGACTGCAGCGCCCCAGACCGCTCGGCTAAGCCCGCGCGGCACCACAAATTACGTTTGTCTTTTTTAAGAAAATACTTATGCAAGCATTGTCTTTAACTGTTTCGGAATTTTGCTCTATGTTCGGCATAGATAAAAACTGTCTGTTCCATAATGAGGATCCATAGAAAATTATGCCTTCATATTATCTTGCTTACTACAAGTAATATCGTCAAAAATATAAATCGAATGCAGTAGCACTTCATTACAGGCTCATCACTTAAGAGCACGAAATATCCAATATCATTACAGTTTTCAGATAGTTGCACTGGAAATTTATACTTTTATTGCTGATTTGGAACATACATACACATTCTTACATTTGAAGCCATTTTCATGAAGAAGAAGATTAATAATCGCATGCACTTCTCCACAGTTGAAAGGACCCGATATAATGCCTCTGATTGTATACGGAAACAGATCGCCATGTCTGTGATTCTGTGTTTGCAACCAACTCTTGTCAGTAATAGGACTGACTGGGGATTGAAGAGCATGCGCCTTGAATCACATCTTGAAACATACTAAGGATTCTTCTGCCCTGCAGATACTCTTTCTCTCTCTCTCTCTCTCTCTCTCTCTCTATATATATATATATATATATATATATATATATATATATATATATACTCCTGGAAATGGAAAAAAGAACACATTGACACCGGTGTGTCAGACCCACCATACTTGCTCCGGACACTGCGAGAGGGCTGTACAAGCAATGATCACACGCACGGCACAGCGGACACACCACGAACCGCGGTGTTGGCCGTCGAATGGCGCTAGCTGCGCAGCATTTGTGCACCGCCGCCGTCAGTGTCAGCCAGTTTGCCGTGGCATACGGAGCTCCATCGCAGTCTTTAACACTGGTAGCATGCCGCGACAGCGTGGACGTGAACCGTATGTGCAGTTGACGGACTTTGAGCGAGGGCGTATAGTGGGCATGCGGGAGGCCGGGTGGACGTACCGCCGAATTGCTCAACACGTGGGGCGTGAGGTCTCCACAGTACATCGATGTTGTCGCCAGTGGTCGGCGGAAGGTGCACGTGCCCGTCGACCTGGGACCGGACCGCAGCGACGCACGGATGCACGCCAAGACCGTAGGATCCTACGCAGTGCCGTAGGGGACCGCACCGCCACTTCCCAGCAAATTAGGGACACTGTTGCTCCTGGGGTATCGGCGAAGACCATTCGCAACCGTCTCCATGAAGCTGGGCTACGGTCCCGCACACCGTTAGGCCGTCTTCCGCTCACGCCCCAACATCGTGCAGCCCGCCTCCAGTGGTGTCGCGACAGGTGTGAATGGAGGGACGAATGGAGACGTGTCGTCTTCAGCGATGAGAGTCGCTTCTGCCTTGGTGCCAATGATGGTCGTATGCGTGTTTGGCGCCGTGCAGGTGAGCGCCACAATCAGGACTGCATACGACCGAGGCACACACGGCCAACACCCGGCATCATGGTGTGGGAGCGATCTCCTACACTGGCCGTACACCACTGGTGATCGTCGAGGGGACACTGAATAGTGCACGGTACATCCAAACCGTCATCGAACCCATCGTTCTACCATTCCTAGACCGGCAAGGGAACTTGCTGTTCCAACAGGACAATGCACGTCCGCATGTATCCCATGCCACCCAACGTGCTCTAGAAGGTGTAAGTCATCTACCCTGGCCAGCAAGATCTCCGGATCTGTCCCCCATTGAGCATGTTTGGGACTGGATGAAGCGTCGTCTCACGCGGTCTGCACGTCCAGCACGAACGCTGGTCCAACTGAGGCGCCAGGTGGAAATGGCATGGCAAGCCGTTCCACAGGACTACATCCAGCATCTCTACGATCGTCTCCATGGGAGAATAGCAGCCTGCATTGCTGCGAAAGGTGGATATACACTGTACTAGTGCCGACATTGTGCATGCTCTGTTGCCTGTGTCTATGTGCCTGTGGTTCTGTCAGTGTGATCATGTGATGTATCTGACCCCAGGAATGTGTCAATAAAGTTTCCCCCTCCTGGGACAATGAATTCACGGTGTTCTTGAAAGTAAAGTAGCCGACAGATCTACACCAATCACAAGACACAGCCAATGCCAGAGAATATGGGCCCAGCCTCGGTAAGCTACAGCTTATTGGTATGCATGTAGTATTAACAGCTCTAACATTTGTTGTATTACTCGTCTGTCTAAACACCGAGAATATTTCCAGTAATGAAGTCGTCATTAGAATCACCACATCATAAGTGGGCAATCATCCAGCATTGAACTATTCCTTCGTTATTTTCCTAAAGTGTTAAACTCATTCCACAATCATGAAATTTGTCGGTTCCTGTGATTCCTGCATGAAGTTGGCAATGAATGTAGCATATTATGCATACATAAGAGAAAAAGACCTTCCACACTATCACTGGAAACATCAGTTAACGTAAAACACCTAGGAGTAGCAGACCTAAATAAACGGAAGCAGATGTCAGCCTGAGATAAATGTAAATCATTCACGAAAGATGTGGTTCCAGGAAAACCATACTACTGACAAAAATCGCGTTACATGATTGGTTGTGGTTGACCTGCGTGGATGCTTTAATCGTATACCCCATTCGAACACGTAACAGAAAAAATCTTGCATATTTTGCAAAACATAAAGGGGATTAGGACATGTACAGAGGTATACAGACAATTACTAGATCACCGCGTGAGCGTGGAATGGAAGGGATATCGTTAACAGTGCTACCACGTGCCCTCCACCATGTGCTGTGCAGCTGGGTATTTGTTTAGACACAGGATGATCGCACATAATGCAGGTGGCGATAAGAAGGCAGCCGGCCGCGGTGGTCTCGCGGTTCTAGGCGCGCAGTCCGGAACCGTGCGACTGCTACGGTCGCAGGTTCGAATCCTGCCTCGGGCATGGATGTGTGTGATGTCCTTAGGTTAGTTAGGTTTAAGTAGTTCTAAGTTCTAGAGGACTGATAACCACAGCAGTTGAGTCCCATAGTGCTCAGAGCCATTTGAACCATTTGATAAGAAGGCAGTTGAGAATCGCAGGAAAACCTTTGGAGAATCGGTGACTGCTGATGCAGTTCACATGAACGTAGAGAAATGTAACTGTTACTCATAAATAGGCTCAGAAATCCCCTGCTGCACAGTTACACTAGTGCTGGAAACATTAACTACTGTAAAATACCTATAAGTAAGCGCCTGAGGGGAGCCAAGGCATTTGTTAGGTTCCATTTCATTTGTACGAATCTTAACAGAATGTACTTCACCATCCACGAAAGAATTGGGCTACAAAACACCTATTAGACCGATCTTTTTTACGAGTATTTGCTCGTCGGCCTGATAGCCTTTCTAGGCCTCATTAATAAAAGAGCTGAACTTTTTGCATACGGTTGCGACATTATTACGGGGACAGTCAACGAGAACAACGATTTTCTGTGGTAGATGATATGAGAGAAGCGTTATGCATCAGGAAATGATATTTACTGTCGCGAAAAATAAAAGAGCAGGAGAGTATGTTGCGCGTTAAAAAATTACTTCCTCATACACACGTCTCGCAAAATTACTACAACAAGGAATTACACATGTTCACCGACAGCCATTCGTTTCACGTGAACGGAGCACTATGGGTGTTATTTTGCGCTCTCTCACACAGTGTAAAGTGTTATGTAGGTGTTACGAATCTGATTTCTCGGCTGAGTCCCCATACAGTCAATATTATCGCCTCGGAAACTTATTGTATTTCGATTGCTGTTTAAATTCCTAAAGAACATACGTACACTGACCAGCCAGAACTTTGACCACCGGCCTACTATCGATATAAACCCGTCCAGGCGATACCAGCGTCGCCTGGTGAGGAATGACTGCTAGTCAGGCACACGCACTGCGCATGCAGCACAGTTGGTTGGTTGGTTGGTTTGGGGAAGGAGACCAGACAGCGAGGTCATCGGTCTCATCGGATTAGGGAAGGACGGGGAAGGAAGTCGGCCGTGCCCTTTGAAAGGAACCATCCCGGCATTTGCCTGGAGCGATTTAGGGAAATCACGGAAAACCTAAATCAGGATGGCCGGACGCGGGATTGAACCGCCGTCCTCCCGAATGCGAGTCCAGTGTCTAACCACTGCGCCACCTCGCTCGGTGCAGCACAGTGATCGTGCTGTCCCTGTGTAGAATAGAGAAGGTTCACCATCTATCTGAGTCTGACCGATGGCAGATTGAGATGGCCTGGAGGCTCTGCACGAGCATTTCAGAAACTGCAAGACTTTTCGAGTGTTCGGTGAATGAGTGTCTTCAACACGTGGCGAAACGAAACTCCTGACGTTGTGCGGCCACCCCTCACGTGCCCGACACCAGCTCCCATCGTATCTGCTTGCCGCAACAGTATTTTGACCGGTGCTCAACCACAGTTCGGCAATTCGCTCTCAGTTATCGAACCAGCCACTCCTCCAAGTGCTCTGAGCCAGGCGCCAGTTGCATCTGTAGCCCCTTAATCGGAGATCTCAGTAGGAACCGTCATCAGACAGCTGCCATGCGATATTTAACTTCTAGTCTCTATCAACCTTAGGACACTAACTTTATTCCTTCAAACATTGGCCTTATGCCAAGTAAGTACTGATTGAATTGTTAACCTCAGTAAGTTACAATTGAACATGGGATTGAACCGATTTGTTACTCATTTTGGGCCTTCAGCCACTTAATCATTATTTACATTCCTTATTGAGACTGAAAGTACCAACAAAATTTTCGTTTGCAAGTAACTTAATGCAAGTCGTTCTACATTGTTTGCCTGGGCAGTGTCCTAATTGCACCTCCACCAGAGCAAGACACATCACAAGGCTTCTTTGATTATTGCTCTGAAGAACTATAAATCTGAAACTTCCTGGCAGATTAAAACTGTGTGCCGGACCGAGACTCGATGTCGGGATCTTTGCCTTTCTACCAATGGTAGAGCACTTGCCCGCGAAAGGCAGAGGTCCCGAGTTCGAATCTCGGTCCGGCACACAGTTTTAATCTGCCAGGAAGTTTCATATCAGCGCACACTCCGCTGCAGAGTGAAAATCTCATTCTGTCAACTATAAATCTACCACACCTCTATTGTCGCCATTAAAAGCTATATCCATCACAGGATTCATATAAAAGATTATCGTATGTACAGAGCCATGCAAACAATATTTTTTTAATTGATCAGTGCGTGAGTGTGGCTTGCAAGAGAAATCGATAATACAATTACGATGTTCAGTGGCTTATGGAATACATTTCCTAGATGTTGACAGTTCTGTCTACAGGAGCCATGCAACAGTAGTAAGCTGTAGCGATGTACATTGTATCTCAGAATGGATCTAGTTATTCCACAGGTCTGAAGAAAATGGTTCAGTGTTTCGAATAGACTTAAGCAGGTACATATTGATGAAATTAATAGAACCTTATCAAACGAATTATATGCTTACACGTCTACACCAAACTTACAGCATGGAACGTATTGCAAATACTGCTAGGTAATATCAGGAAATACGTAGTACTACTTCTGTATGATATTTGTACTGCGTTAACAATTTCCTCATGTTTTATAGGTACATGGATAAAACTGTAAACTGACAGAAAATAGTTCATAACTTTTGACAGTCCTGATTGTCAGCATGATATACCTCTAACTAAACAACTTCTTTGTATTCTTTTTACCTCAGCAGACAAATTGTAGTACGGCAGTAGTGCTACATATATACCTGCTTTATACTCGAATTCTTTACTAGACAATAGTTTAAGTCAGCTGGACACATTAGTTCTCATTAGGTATTCTTCATCTTGATGCTTGTTACATGTGGCCGAGCGGTTCTAGGCGCTTCAGCCCGGAACCGCGCAACTGCTATGGTCGCAGGTTCGAATCCTGTCTCGGGCGTGGGTGTGTGTGATGTCCTTAGGTTAGTTAGATTTAAGTAGTTCTAAGTTGTAGAGGACTGATGACCTCAGATGTTAAGTCCAATAGTGCTCAGAGCCATTTGAACCATTTGTGTTTCCGGCGAGCATTAATAATATGGGACTTTACGGCCTCTGCCCCAGCTGTCGCCCGTTACACATCTCCAGAGCGTCAAGTTACGTCTTTAGCTTTTCCTCTGTTTTCATACTAGTATATTTCTTAAATTTCGTGCGTGTTTCTCAACCGAAGAGGTTTAATCTGGCGGTTTTAACTGTAAGTGTAAAGTCAGGCAGTGTGTATCGCAGTTTCCATTTCTCCTAAACAGCAAGTTACACAGCTCATTAAGGCATCAGCGTCCATTTATGACACGGCATGAGAGTAGCATGTTGCATATCTAGGTTTCTGTCTGTCTGCCTTTATAATTTACTTCTTCAGTTTATCGTGCTAATGGGTATGGTGTGTGCATGCTGTATACGGACGCAGGAAGAGCTGGCCGCAGATCGTGAATAGCTGAATACACTTTTAGCGATAGTCAGCCGCCTTCAGGCTGCTGCCTCAGGGTGTAGCCGTGGCGGAGAATCTGGGACACCTCAGACTTCGGTTGTTTCACCCACGGGCTCTGTTGCCGACCCACCAGATCCACCCTCACAGCAGGGTGAGTAGCGGGTGGTAATGCGTTCATGGAGGGTCAGTGTGGAGGCTGGCTGCCTGGCCTCGCTTATTCATCCTGTGAGTAACCATGTGGCTATTCCTTCAGTAGGGTCTGACCAGGTACATGCAGGAGGGGTGCGTCAGTTATCAGGAGCCCCAACGTTCGGCGTGTTATGGAGTCCCTTAGGAAGATAGTGTTCAGGGCTGGAAAGAAAGCCAATGTGCACTCGTTATGTCAGCCAGGGAGATGTAGAGGCGCCCTTGACTGCGGCTATCGAGCATGCAGGCTGCAGTCGCCTGCAAGTTGTGGCTCACATCGGCACCAACGATGCTATCGCCAGGGTTCTGAGGCCATCCTCAGTTCAACAGGCGCCTGGCAGAGGTGCTGAAGATTGCTGGCCTCACGTGTGGGGTGCAAGCAGAGCTCGCAATTTGCGGCGTTGTTCCCAGAGTTGATCGGGGTCCTTTGGTTTGGAGCGGAGTAGAGGGTCTCAACCAAAGGCTTCGTCGACTCTGTGACAGTCTTGGCTGGCGATTTGTAGACCTGCGCTATCGGGCGGGATTTTTAGGACTCCTCTTGATACGTTAGCTGCGTACTACACAATGGAAGCAACTACTCAAGTAGCAGAGTACTTGTGGAGCGCACATGGGGTTTTTTAAGCTGAGCAGTAGTTTGAGGTACTCTGATGAACACTTTTCAGTCGATATGCAGAGAGCAAAATCACACCGTGTTCAGAGAAAAGATACTTCGACCGTTAAAATTTTATCAGTAAATTGTCGCGGTATCCGTAGCAAAGTTCCCGAATTTACTGCCCTCCAGGAAAGTTCTCACGCTCAAATTATTATTGAGACCAAGAGTTGGCTGGAATCTGAACAGATGAAGCCACATTAATTGTGGGATGTTTTTACCAACCACCCTGGCCAGGCTACTCACCCTGCTGTGAGGGTGGATCTGGTGGGTCGGCAACAGAGCCCGTGGGCGAAACAACCGAAGTCTGAGGTGTCCCAGATTCTCCGCCACGGCTACACCCTGAGGCAGCAGCCTGAAGGCGGCTGACTATCGCTAAAAGTGTATTCAGCTATTCACGATCTGCGGCCAGCTCTTCCTGCGTCCGTATACAGCATGCACACACCATACCCATTAGCACGATAAACTGAAGAAGTAAATTATAAAGGCAGACAGACAGAAACCTAGATATGCAACATGCTACTCTCATGCCGTGGTTACATCTATTCAGGTTTCAGTCAGCGCTTGGTCTCAAGCATAATTTGAGTGTGAGAACTTTCCTAGAGACCGAGAGATGGCTGAAACCTGAGTAGATGAAACCAAATTAAATGTTGGATGTTTTTATCGCCCAGCCGATTCTGCTGTGACTACAGTAAGTAGTTAGTAAATACCCAGATCATGCAATACTAGTCTAAGGCGACCTTAATCTACTGACTATTGACAGGGACGTCTACGGATTCTTTGGAGGGGGTGCAGACAGTCTAGCGAAGTACTTCTGAACATGTTTTCGGAAAACTGTCTTGCGAAGCTAGTATGTGAGTTAATCATGCTCTGGGCAAGTATGTGCATAGTACACGGATTAAGGAAGGAAAACACTCACCCTTGTTTACCAACGAAATTTCATCCTCGCTTTAAAAGAGAACGCGAAAATGACGACTGGCAAAGTTTTGTAAAGATACATGTCTCAATGAAAAGATCTATGTCCAAAGCATACAACTACCACCGTCATACATTAGCAAAAGATCTGGCCGAGAACCCGAGAAAATTCTGCTCCTGTGTAAAACCGCTAAGCGGTTCTGAGGCTTCCATCCAGTCGCTCGTTGATCAGTCTGGCGTGATAGTAGAAGGTACCAAAACCAAAGACAAAGTTTTAAACTTAGCGTTTAAGAAATAATTCACGCAGGAGAATCGTACAAACGTACAGTCGTTTGACCATTGCACAGATTCCCTTAAGCGTATAGAAGCATCTGAAAGAGTTGGAAACAAATAATTCACAAGGTCCGGATGGAATCCCAAATGGGTTTTTCAAAGAGTACTCTACGGCATTGACACGTTACTTAGCTTACATTTATCGTGAATCTCTCGCCCAGCACGAAGTCCCAAGCGACTGGAAAAAAGCGAAAGTGACTCCTGTATAAAAGAAGGGTAAAAGAACGGACCTGCAAAATTACAGACCAATATGCTTAACATCGGTTTGCTGCAGAATTCCAGAACATATTCTGAGTTAGAATATAATAAACTTCCTACAGACCGAAAAGCTTACTTCTGAGAATCAGCGAAGTTTTAGAAAGCATTGTTCGTGGAAAACGCAGCTTGCCCTTTCTCACATTACATACTGCGAACTATGGATGAAGGCCAACAGGCAAATAACACATTTCTAGACTTCCGAAAAGCATCTGACATGGTGCCCCACTGCAGACTGTTAACGAAGATACGAGCATATAGAAGTTCCCATATATTGTGAGTGGCTCGAACACTTCTTAAGTAATAGAACCCAGTATGTTGTCCTCGATGGTGAGAGTTCATCAGAGACAAGGGCATCGTCAGGAATGTCCCAGGGAAGTGTGATACAACAGCTATCATTTTCTACATATATAAATGATCTGGCGCATAGGGTGAGTAACAATCTGCGGCTCTTTGCTAATGATGCTGTGGTGTATGGGAAGGTCAAAATTGTCTGAGTTAGAATTTCTAGTTGATGTGATGAATGGAAGTTAGCTCAAAATGTGGAAAAATGTAAGTTAATGCGGATGAGTAGGAAAAACAAAACCGTAATGTTCATATGCAGCATTAGCAGTGCCCTGCTTGACAGTCGCATGGTTTAAATATCTGCATGTAACGCTGAAAACGATAAGAAATCGAACTAGCATGTGAAGACTGTGGTAGGGACGATGAATGGTAGTCTTCAGTATACTGGGAGAATTTTAGGAAAGTATAGTTGATCCGTAAAGAAGAGGGCATATGGGATGCTAGTGCCACCCACCTATTCTCGAGTACTGCTCGAGTGTTTGGGATCCACATCAGATCCGATTAAAGGAATATATCGAACCAATTGAGAGGCGTGCTGCTAGATTTGTTACTGCAGATTCGAACAACACGTAGGTATTATAGAAATGCTTCAGGAACTCAAATTGGAATCCCTGGAAGGAAGGCAGTGTTCTTTTCCAGTAACACTATTGAGAAAATTTAGAGAACCAGCATTCGTAGCTGACTACAGAATGATTCTACTGCCGCCAACATACACGTAGCGTAAGAACGATGAAGATAAGATACGAGAAATTAGGGCTCATACGGAGGTGTACAGGCAGCTGTTTTCCCTCGCTCTGTTTGTGAGTGGAACAGGAAAGGAATTGACTTACAGTGGTACAGAGTACCCTCCGCGACGCACCACACGATGTCTTGCGGAGTACGTATGTAGATATAGATGGTCCATGCAGCCAACCCATTAACACATTGTAACATCAGCTAGTTCCAATATGTAAGAATTGTGAGTTTCTTTATTTAAATAATGCACTGCAGTAGTCTCTCATGTCCGAAGTATCATGTAAATTAATATGCATTTAGTAAATACCAAAAAATGGCCAAAATTATTGTGACTGACTTCAAATTAGGCAAACGTCCAACAATGGTATTAACTCTAATCTAAGTCATGGAAATGAATATAGACAAAGTGTGTGCAATTATTACAGCGCAGCCAGGTAAAGGATTGTAACATATTTTATATGAATTAATCTGACTCTGTTTCCATTAGTTGTGGTATTATAATGGAGTTAACCTATTTTCTCTTTTATATTCCAGCACTTTACCAGCTCAGCTATAACTTCTGCGTGTCTTTATAGTGCTTATTAATGTGTTTTACTTCTCAAACAGTGGATAGTGACTTAAGAGGAAAGCGACTACAATGGTGGTCTCAGTGTCAAGTATCATTATTATCAATAATATTTTCCTATATTTTACATATTTTTATATATTTTTCACATTCTCCCATATTCTATTTGTAAATGTACAAGAATATTTGTGTTTTTATTGCTTATCCTACCGGTTTCCTTTCACATCGAACAGTGATTTGAATAACCCCTCCAAGCTAGAAAATCTACGAAGTGTCTATAACATCATTTCGTCCTCTTCCTCCAAATGTCCACTCAGGAGAAAATTCCACCAACAGACAATGCTAACTGAGAAAGCAAACCCTTATATACACTAAAACACCAAATCACTCCTCCATACCGCAGAAAATTCTGAGTGGTACCTGTGATGCCTAAACAATGCTTCAAATGGCTCTGAGCACTATGGGACTCTACTTCTGAGGTCATCAGCCAACTAGAACTTAGAACTACTTAAACCTAACTAACCTAAGGACATCACACACATCCATGCCCGAGGCAGGATTCGAAACTGCGACCGTAGCGGTAGCGCGGCTCCAGACTGAAGCGCCTAGAACCGCTCGGCCACACCGGCCGTGTGATGCCTATTTTAATGAGGAAACATCATTGTACACTGTTACAGAGGACATACAGTTTTCCACTCTGTTAAAACAGAATGTTTTGTACTTAACTCGTGGTAGGCATTCCCTAAGCATTCCAAGTTGTAAGGTGATGATGTCATTTACTATCCCAATTCTTGGCTGTAAGTTAGATCTGTAATAGTGCTCTCGATGAATTTAATATTGCACGTATTTTAATGGGTCACATAAAGACAATTTAGGTGTGAATATATTTAATTTGCAGGCCCATCGTGTTTGCCAAGTGTGTGAAACCTTATACATAACAAACATTTATTTTGTTAGAATTTTCGTGGAGATATTGCATATCACGGTAAGCTTTGCAAACTGAGTGTATTTTAATAAGTCATACCGACACTTCAAAAGTGGATACAGTTAGTTTAAAAATCCATAGAGCTTGCAAGTGTGGTACGCCTATCGAATCTTCAACGAAAACGAGAGCTTCGTAATCTAACAGTTTTTACAGTAGTGTCAATATGCAAGATGAATGCATTTTAATAAGTAATACGTACAATCCTGATGTGGAAATATTTAAGTTGCTTGCAAAGTGTATGAAATGTTACATATATTATAATAGAGTATAAATAGTTTTATTTATTTTCGAAGTATCTACTGTGACATTTTCTTTGGAGATGTCACATCTCTCTGTTACGACTATGGTCATCTCGTGAATTGTATAAAAAAGGATGTCCTTCTGCAGTTAATGGCCGTACGGTTCTAGCGCTTCAGTCTGGAACCGCGTAACCGCTACGGTCGCAGGTTCGAATCCTGCCTCGGGCATGGATGTGTGTGATGTACTTAGGTTAGTTAGGTTTAATTAGTTCTAAGTTCTAGGCGACTGATGACCTCACAAGTTAAGTCTCATAGTGCTCAGAGCCATTTGAACCATTCTGCAGTTAAGTGATATTTCATGACGAATCACCTTCTTCCTCCCTTCCTTCCTACACTGTCCAGTCACATTGCGACCTCTTATCAAAAGGCTGAATAACCACCAGACTACTGTGACACGTGCAGCAAGAGACTCAGTGAGGTTCTGGTAGGATGTGGAGCCGTGGCCAGCTGCACAAGGTCCCTCGGTGGAGGATCTATGGCGTGAACAGCCCGACTGGTGGCCAGGAGAATATGGTAAACTCATCCTCATGCTCTTCTTACCACGCATGTACACTACAAGCTGTGTGACACATAGCATTGTCTTTTTGATAGATGCCGTCGTGCCGAGGAAAAACAAATTGTATGTAAAGGTGGGCATGGTCGCCCAGCATAGATCCATACTTGTGTTGATCCACTGAGCCTTCCGCAATGACGAAATCATGCTGGGGACGCCACAGAAACATTCCCCACACCGTAACGCTCGCTCCTTGTCTGCTTCCAGAGGTTTCGCGCCGTACGTGCCAACGGCCATCTGTCCGATGGAGCATACAACGTGATTCATGCGAAAAGACCATCTGTTGCCACTCAGTTGACGTCCAGTTTCGGTACTGGCGTGCAACTTACAGCCTTCGCCGCCGATGAACGGCAGTCAGCATGGGTCCACGAACCAGACATCTGCTGCAGAGGATCATGCACAGAAACATTTGCTGAATTGTCAGTGAGGAGACACTGTTTGTAGCCTCTCGGTTCACGTGGGTGGTCCGTTGTTGAACAGTTGCACGTCTGTTCGCCCGCACACATCTCCACAGCCATCACGCCTGTCATCTATGGCCTGTGGTGCACCACAGTTGCTTCGGTGCTGATTTTAGATAGCGCCATTTTGCCATGCACGGCATACTATAACCACAGCTCCACGAAAACAGTTTACAAGCAATTCCGTTTTGAAATTGCCTCCAAAAGGCAATGATCGTCCCCGTTTGGACGTCAGATAAACCTCTCTGTTTCCACATTACATCCCCCTGACACACTTCATGTACCCTCCACTACTAGCACTGCACTAGCTGTCACTCGCCATATGTGAGTGGTTATTGCATGTTGACGTCGAACATAGGCAGTGGTCACATTAATATGGCTGGACCGTGTCTTATGGTGTTTGCTCAGTTTGTTTGTCTTTTGGTTATATTTTGTGTGTTTTCACATCGCATTTTTTATTAGGTGATGGTGTTATTTAACAGCTGATTATAGGAAATACACTTTATAAAACTTTTAGGGAGGCCTTTGGCACAATACTTCCAATTGGTAACTTCATCGGAAGTTGTTTGTGTACATAACCTCTAGTAGGCTTGAGTCATTTGTAATAAAAGCAATAA
The DNA here is from genome assembly GCF_023898315.1 of Schistocerca nitens. Taxonomy (NCBI): domain Eukaryota; kingdom Metazoa; phylum Arthropoda; class Insecta; order Orthoptera; family Acrididae; genus Schistocerca; species Schistocerca nitens. Next base: position 916,902,767 of record NC_064616.1, read on the forward strand.
TTGTCATCAATTACATTTTTCTCGTGATGCATTTTATTCCTCTCTCCTAAAATAATGCTTGAGGGCCGGCCAGAGTGGTCGAGCGGTTCTAGGCACTACAGTCTGAAACCGCGCGAAAGCTGCGGTCGCAGGTTCGAATCCTGCCTATGTTTTGGATGTGTGTGATGTCCTTAGCTTAGTTAGGTTTAAGTAGTTATAAGTACTGGGGGGCTGATGACCACAGCAGTTAAGTCCCATAGTGCTCAGAGCCATTTTTTTATGCTTGAGGACAATTTAGACGAAGAAATACAAGTGGCAGGGCCACATCTTGCCAAAGTTGTTTCAAGTAGGCTGCAAAAGTTTCGCTGGGAAGCCCTTACACATGTTCCATATAGTCTTGATCTCTTCCCGAGTAATTTTCATATTTCTGGAGTCCTGAAGAACGACATTTATGGCCATGGACTTGCTTCAGACGAAGAGGTGTTGGCCTGAGTATAATAATGGCTCCATAGGCAACTGAAACATTTTTTCATGAAGGCGCTGACCATTTTCGCTAGCAGGGGAATAGATTTAAAAGCAGTTTGCTTTTGAAATTATAAACAGTTCACTTTCTTTTTTTTTTCACCTGTCTTATTATTCTTTGACTTCCCCTTATAATTTGAGACCACTTTTAAATACCATTTAAATACTACACTCTGGTTTATGGGAGATGAGGGGTTTTAAATTTATCACTAAGACAATTGGGTTATATCCAACATACTGGATTTTTCACTGGCAGTTTCATTTTAATGCTGTGCTACGATTGGTTGTGGTTTTAAATTGCCCATGGACTATTTCAGTCATCTTGGATTTTTGATTGGCTGTGAAGTGTGTGACACATATATTTTTGTTGTATTGTATATTAGGGTTTATTTCCGTTCTGTTCACAGATGGTTCATGGAAAGAATAACTGCTTGTAATATGGTGTGTGAGGGATCTGGTATTTGTCTAATTTTACCTGCACGATCTCTAAGTGATAAATCCTTCGAAGCTTCTGCTGTGAAAGACGTTTCCTGAAGTTTTCTAAACAGGTCTCGCGAAATATACGACGTCTTTCTTTGTAGTGTCTGGAATTTCATTTTTTTCAACTTTCTTGTTAGACTGTCAAATAAGCCTGTGAATATTTGCATCGCCTTTCTTTGTATATGCTTGACGTCTCCAGTTACTTCAGCCTGATATGAGTCGCATAAACTTGGGTAGCATTGAAGTATAGACCGCAAAAGTGTTTTACAGCAAACTCTTTCGCCGACGAATTTCTGTTTCCCAGTATCCTACCAATAACTCTTAGCTTGCCCACACCTGAATCTGTATGTTTATTTCACTTAATGTCTCTAGATTCTGTTACTCGCAAATATTTTTACGACACGTCTGACTCGATCTAAGACTCAATCATTCCACTAGCTAAAGATTTGATGGTGTTAGATGGTTCAAATGGCTCTGAGCACTATGGGACTTAACATCTGTGGTCATCAGTCCCCTACTTAAACCTAACTAACCTAAGCACATCACACACATCCATGCCCGAGGCAGGATTCGAACCTGCGACCGTAGCAGTCGCGCGGCTCCGGACTGAGCGCCTAGAACCGCGAGACCACCGCGGCCGGCGATGGTGTTAGAGCCCAACAGGAACTATGCAGGCTGTACATTACGGCAGGTAGTAACACCCGTCCCTCTCTTCATGGAAAAAGATAATTTGGTATTTTCTGTCTCGTTGTAGTAGATACCACTGACTTGAGAGTGAAGAACACGTATAAAAAAAAAAACATGTACAGTTACGTGTAAGCAAGAACAGTTCCTAAAAAAACAGACGCCGGTGTTACCTTATTTCCTGTCCGATACCTGCATGGTTAAACAATCTACAATTACTATTCAGTATTGTCGATATATATCAGGAATGCATATTTACATTACAAATACCCTTGTATTTGATTATTAAGTACTCAATTTGGTCAAAGTTTTCCATTTTTGTGCCTTATCGTGAACGTGTCTCTCTCTTTCATTGACCATTTAGAATATTAATCTAATTGTAAAATTTTTATATTCCAACAAAGAAAGAAAATAAAAGCTTAAATTAATTAATTTTTAATTAAATTCATTAGTTCAATCATAAAATTTCCTCGTATGTGATAGCATTGTTCTTTGACCTTATGCAGCCGCTACGGTCGCAGGTTAGAATCCTGCCTCGGGCATGGATGTGTGTGATGTCCTTATGTTAGTTAGGTTTCATTAGTTCTAAGTTCTAGGCGACTGATGACCTCAGAAGTTAAGTCGCGTAGTGCTCAGAGCCATTTGAACCATTTGAACCTTATGTGGCCGGCCGGTGTGGCCGAGTGGCTCTAGACGCTTCAGTCTGGAACGGCGCGACCGCAACGGTCGCAGGTTCGAATCCTGCCTCGGGCATGTATGTGTGTGATGTCCTTAGGTTAGGTTTAAGTAGTTCTAAGTTCTATGGGACTGATGACCTCAGATGTTAAGTCCCATAGTGCTCAGAGCCATTTGAACCATTTTTTTGACCTTATGCGAAACACAGACCAATATTTTGCAACGTGTAAACGATGTACTCTCAGCATTATAATATATCTGAATCAAAACATATACTACAGTAACCCAAAGGTATTCAATAACGAAATTAAGAGAAAACGAAGGTCTTGGGAACACGTCATGCAAGTGTATCGGTTGATCGAGTTTTTAATGGAAATGGTCTGAAAAATAGATTCGAAATACCAGCTGCTTTAATGACATAAACGACAGTACTAATTCAACCATATTGGAAGCGATTAAATAGAATCAAAATGGAAAGCAACGCGTCGTTTCGCAACGAAATCAAATAAATAGAATAGCTAGGAAGTTATACATAAATCACCAAGCTTGTGAAAGATTTCAGGTTATTCCTCCGTTGCTGCAAAAATACTGGAACCTGCTAAATGTTGAGGATGTTGTTTACGTGGAAAAAATTGATCTCTCGTTTCCTCTCTTCACTATCCAGATCTTATGTTCTGTTCATTATTTGTAAGATGTTCGAATTTTTGGGTAAAAATATGATACGAAGCGCTGCAGGAAATCTAAACTTCCAGGAAGCCGCGAAAAGAATTGCACAGAATTACGCAAATGAAGACACGAAAAAGGGGGCTAGCCAGTCCCATGTGGATAGGCTTACTTCTGCCAGTACAGCGCATTCGCGTGAAATAAAATACGGCCCCATCTAGACTCCTTGCTAAGTCACTCTTGTAACTTTAATTAATCGAATAACACTCTTCATTTGGAGGTAACAAACAGCAACATGAGTCGCTCCTCATTCACTCACGAGAGCACACTACGTTTATATTTTACTGCATTTCTCTGACACTGAAAAGTCTGTTCGTCTAATTCACGACGTAATGCGTCCGGATCCAGTCATATATCGGGTTGCATGCTACAGAAACTCAGTGTAAGGCAAATTCCTAATGTTATAGATTTTACACTATACCATGCCGAAAGATAAAAATGGAACTCCTATGGAACGTCGTAATTGAATCCAGTAAAATAAATATTTCATTTGTTAAAAAACGTATGTCAAGATGACAAAATGACATCTGATTTATTAATTTTTGTTTTAATGCGAGTCACTGCCTGTGTATAGCTATTTGCAGTCTTTGAAAACAGTTCCTTTGGTTGTCGAGGTCAATACCTTGTAGGACTAAATGGCCGGATTGAAATAATAAACTCCAGAAATAAATCATATCACTAACACGAAAATTTACACATATAAATTCAAGTGCCCTGCCGCGTTTTTCTGTCTGTATGTGAAGGCTAAACTTGGAAACAACTGCAGTGATTTTGGTACGGTTTTCACTGATGGGTATACTGATTACGAGGAAGATTTTTGAATATACTCGTAATTTAGTATCACGACGCCAGACAGGTCGCCTGGTCGTAGATACTCATCGTTACCCGTGTGAAGCCGGGGGGTATGGCTAGTTAGTAATCAAAAAGAACAACATTTTTAATGTTCTGTAACTATTGCTTGTTTAATCGGTTTTCCATATTAAGCTATCATCAGGTGACAAGGCGTCACAACTGCAGATAAAGTAATAAAGATTAAAATAAAATAAGAAATCAATTTATAACGGAGGTAGGAGGCTCATCAACAAATTTCTAATACGTTGACATAGGTAGTACACAAAGAAACACTCAGGTAGCATTTACAGGAAAATCAGCTACACCTGCAGGCCCCCCTCCACCCACAAAGTCACAAGTTCGGTGCCTTCCATTTCATGCTGCATCGTCTCAGATCTGTTCTATTGTCCGAATCTGCCTTTCAGACGGAATTTGTCTCACCGATTTCAGCAATGGCTATATCTCTGACTTAACTGACAACATTCTGCAGAAAAATGAATGACGTAATACTAGTACACTACTATAAGCTGGTCACCTGGACCCAGTCGAAAATGATAAAAACTACTGCACTATCCCGTATGTTGGTAACATTAAAGATATCCTAGAATAACTTACAATTCCGCAACCACAGACCTACGTTTTATAATAACAATAATATGGAAAAATACTTGTCGATCAAACAGGCAGAGATGTGGAAGGATGGTTGTCGGAAAACAACAGACACTGGAGACTAGTAAAGACTGATACAACCGTCGTGGAACATGATTTAATAGCAATAAGTTCATAGTTAATTAGCTATCTACTTAATGTTCCATAGGTTACTTGAACGATCTTTTTATCGAAATTATGTAGAACGTATCAGTTTTCAGGACAAATATACATCATTAGTGTCAGTGGGTCATTTAGAAGTTCTTAAACTGCACGCTGCCCTTAATTTAAAATTAGTGAACATATTAGTTTTCATTCGTACTCATGTAACTACGCTTTTTCAGGCTAAGAGTTGTTACAGAAAATACCTCTGATGAATAGAAAAAGCCGGCCAGAAGAAGTGATTTTATATTAATTTAAAACTTGCTTTACCATGAGTCAGGCATTTTATGTCACTAGTTATTGATTAAAAGTTTCTGTTGATGCAAACTGAACTGATTTCAGAATAATTGATTATTTTAATAATGGGACATGAAACTCATTTTTCTGTTAGTGTTGTAGGTATTGACGTTGATATTCAGATGGACTATTTATTACGAATTTCATTAGTGATATCGTGAGATAATGTATATACATTTTGAATCAGAATCTCTTTTTAATGAAAGCAGATAGAAATAATTTTTTGTAGGTAAGAATTTAGAAGGCAGTGTAAACCTCAGGAACGGTTTCACTTGTTGAAAGATTGGAAACAGACACAGCTTTATTGTCTGAAGAACGGAAGTGGGTCCCAGAGCGTTACTGGAGAGCGTAGAATGTGAGCGAGGTTGGGCGACGATAGAGAGTTGAATTTGGATCATCACCACAGTCACGGTTAACAATTCCAAGTATCCGAAACAAGTTTGAAGCCAATGGAACAGTGCAGGAACGTAGGGGCAGTAAGAAACGTTCAACAGACAACGAAATTGTTGAAACAGTTATTCAGGCAGAAAAATTCTGTGAGACAGTGCTCTAGTGACACTGGGATCAGCAAAAGCAGTGTCCACAGAATTTCGGGGACTCAGAGACATTCTGACACTTCTCCATGCTCTGAATGAGGATGATTTAGTGAACCGACTTTTGTGAGCGGTTCATTAACATATGTGAAGGAGATGAACGTCTCGAATATCTAATTCTTTGTTCGAATGAAACGACCCTTAAACTTAATGGAAAATTTGACAGCCATAATTACGTGCACTGGACTACCGGAAACCCACACGTAGCAAAAAAAAAATGTTAATCCACCAGGAGCAACAATATGGTGTGGTCTGTCATGTCGAGACTTCCGTACAGCTTTGAGGAAATTGTCACAGGTGACTTTCACCTAAAATGTGGCACATGATAATTCTAGGACTTAACGACATTTTTGACCATGAAGATTATTACTTTCAACTTGCTGGGGTGCCACCTCACTTTCAACTTGACGTTAGAAAATTTCTCAATTGCACATTCCCTTCTAGATGGATAGGACGAAGCGGGAATTCTGTGGAGCATCCATTTGCTTCACCAGATTTAACACCTTCAGGCTTCTGTCTTTGGGATATTGTAAAGAACACAGTCTACGTCGCAAAACTCAAGCACGCGTTAATCTACGAGAGCAAATTCAGCAAACCTGCGATGCTATTCGATTAGAAACAATACAACAGGTACGTTGCTTTGTCGTAAGTCGTAGTCGACGATGCACTGCGGTGGATGCGGTCATTTGGAGCATGTACCGCATTTAAGTTACACCTTAATGTATACGACACCGAAATTTGCGTTAGTTAGAGAGATATTCCGTTTCAAAGAGTGTATACATTATTTTGGGACACAGTGTATATACACCGCCTGATAAAAAAAATAGTAAATCGCACAGAACTTCTGCGGTGCCCGGATACTTTTGATCACATAGTGTATCTTCTGGGCCAGAAGATACACTATGTGATCAAAAGTATCCTTACAACCGCAAAAACATACGTTTTTCATGTTAGGTGCATTGTGCTGCCACCTACTGCCATGTACTCCATATAAGCGATCTCAGTAGTCATTAGACATCGTGAGAGAGCAGAATGGGGGGCTTCACGGAACTCACGGACTTCGAACGTGGTCAGGTGATTGGGTGTCACTAGTGTCATACGTCTGTACGCGAGATTTCCACACTCCTAAACACCCCTATGTCCACTGTTTCCGATGTGATAGTGAAGTGGAAACGTAAAGGGACCCGTGCAGCACAAAAGCGTACAGGTCGACCTCGTCTGTTGACTGACAAAGACCACCGACAATTGAAGAGGGTCTTAATGTGTAATAGGCAGACATCTATCCAGACCATCACACAGGAATTCCAAACTGCATCAGGATCCACTGCAAGTGCTATGACAGTTAGGCGGGAGGTGAGAAAACTTGGATTTCATGGTCGAGCGGCTACTCATAAGCCACACATCACACCGGTAAATACCAAGGGACACCTCGCTTGGTGTAAGGAGCGTAAACATGGACGATTGAACAGTGGAAAAACGTTGGGTTGAGTGAAGAAACATGGTACGCAATGTGGCGATCCGATGGAAGGATGTGGGTAGGGCGAATGCACGTCATCTGCCAGTGTGTGTAGCGCCAACGATAAAATTCGGAGGCAGTGGTGTTATGGTGTGATCGTGTCTTTCATGGAGGAGGCTTGCACCCCTTGTTGTTTTGCGTGGCACTATCACAGCACATCCTTACATTGATGTTTTAAGCACCTTCTTGCTTCCCACTGTTGAAGAGCAATTCGGGGATGGCGATTGCAACTTTCAACACGATCGAGCACCTGTTCATAAAGCACGGCCTGTGGCCGAGTGGTTACATGACAGTAACATCTCTGCAATGGACTGTCCTGGACAGAGTCCTGACCTGAATCCTATAGAACACCGTTGGCATGTTTTGGAACGCCGACTTCGTGTCAGGCCTCACCGACGACATCGATACCTCTCCTCAGTGCAGCACTCCGTGAAGAATGGGCTGCCATTCCCCAAGAAACCTTAGAGCACCTGATTGAACGTATGATTGTGAGAGTGGAAGCTGTCATCCAGGCATTACCGATGTAGGGTGCCACGAACTTTTAAGTCATACGCGCCATGTCATCCACACCGCAATTCCAGCCGTTGTCAGTTTTCGTGACCGGTACACCCATTACGAAGTACTCTCTATTTTTGTTATACCTTTCTTTATAGTAACCGTATACCACGGAGGATCTCACCCATAACCTTATCCTGGTGGCTATCCTGCGCGAAACCAGCTCTACTCAGGGCACTGATGGGATATGGCAAAGACATCAAAGCTTGGCAAGCGAGCACCATGGACTTTTATTATGCGGTGCTTCGTGACTGCACTTCGATGTCATTCTCTCCTATCCGACAGACGATAGTGCATCGTGCTACAGCGCAGATCACTTCACTCATGTGGCGAAGCTTGGAAGGGACCCTTGTCCTGCACCCGTGACCATATGTCTTATGAAATGCCGTCAATGTACCACCTCCTCACAGAACGCCGACGTCGGCATCGAGCTCTCATCCACGACGTCACCGATGCGGAAGGACGACGATACACTGCACAATGCGCCAAAGTCACGCCTTCTATTCTCGTTTCCGCCGGCTGTACGCTACCTTTCCATATCCCCCGACCTTAATGGAGGAGGTAGCAGCACTGACTCTCAACACCATACCAGAGAATGTGGCTCAAGAACTTCAGGAACAAGTGATCTCCGATGAATTCCTAGATGCTATCAAGGTGGGAGTTGCCAACAAGTCCCCTGCACCTGACGGCCTCCCCTCGAATTTTACGAGTGTTTTAGCTGTCTTTTGGTACCTACTTGGACGTCTATCTGTCGTGAACTGGTGTCACCCACAACGACGATCCCAGCCACCTTCCTTGATGGGGTCATCATCCAGGTCCCTAACCCACATGGGCGATCACGGATCTGTGGTTACCGGCCCATCACTCTACTCAACAGTGAAATGAAAAAAATTTCCCGTTTGTTGGCCTCACGACTCAAGAAAGCAGCAGGAGACGTCACGTCCCTTGATCAGACTTCTCTGGGTGGTGACAACAGCATCCTTTGCCCTTACAGGGATATGATCGCGCACGCGCGCTCGCAACATTTACCTGGCGCATTAGCATGACTTCAGTCAGGCATTCGACCGTGTAGACCATACCTTTCTGAAATCGGTCCACCAACACATGGGTTTTCCACCTAGTATAGTAACAGTGGTAATACGGCTCTTGAGCGGCGCGACTTCAAGAATGCTCTGTAATGGTCGCCTCACCGCGCCTCTAGCGATCGAGAGCTCTGTCCGACAGGGTTGCCCACTTTCCACGAGACTGTATATTTTGGCATTACAGCACCAACTCCTGGGGTTTTGCCTGACATTGCATGGTCATAGCTTCTGTTTTACAGCCTATGCTGACGATCTAGTCCTCTACCTCCGTAATGAAGACGATGATCGCGCGGCTCTGACTTGTGTGACAACATATGGGGAGGCATCGGGCAGTTCTCTTAACATTTCCAAAACGAAGGTTCTGCTCATTGGTGAGCGTCTACCTGAGCGATATGTCTCTCCTCTACGTGTGGTCACCAGCGTCCGCTGTTTGGGCATTGATTTTGTGAATGATCTCCGTCGTTCAGCGGCAACCAATAGTCGACATCTCCAAACGATCAGGGCTGGCCTTGTGGACCACCGGCTTAGATCTCTCGGCCCCAGTCATGTTGTCAGACATTACAACCCCCTTTTATCACTAGCGGCACTTCTTTCTTGAATTAAGTTACATTCTGCGCTCTTTACCCCTTCCACTTATACTACAGACAAAGACTGTACATGACACATTACAAATGTGTCGAACCGCCAACCCCATCGAACACAAGTTTCCCACCAGCCGGAGTGGCCGAGCGGTTCTAGGCGCTACAGTCTGGAACTGCGAGACCGCTACGGTCGCAGGTTCGAATCCTGCATCGGGCATGGATGTGTGTGATGTCCTTAGGTTAGTTAGGTTTAAGTAGTTCTAAGTTCTAGGGGACTGATGACCTCAGAAGTTGAGTCCCATAGTGCTCAGAGCCATTTTTTGAACAAGTTTCCCCAGATCGTATGGCGTCGTGTGTGGAAAGCGGTGCATGCTAGACAACAGTGTTCAGTCCACCTGGTGTATCACCGTCAATGGCAAACAGGTCAACCAGTTTCGTTTGCACGGCATCCGCCTCGCTGCCACACCCCTCTGTGTTCACTGTGGCGTGGAGGACACAGAACTCACCGATTCTCATATGGTCCGTCGTCTGACATCTGGAGGCTCGCTTAGCGTGTCTTGGCTTTCCTCACCCGACAGACACCTGCTCAGATCACTTTCCTGACGCTTTTATTTCCGGATGTGATTCATTACCCCGCCACAAAACTAACGCTGTGAATTGGATACGCGGTCATACGGTTCGCTACATTTTTGGCCCCGATGAGAAATCAGAACTAGGTTATTGGACGTACCTTAACGATCGACACTGTGCACTTGTTCGCAACCCCAGATACAAGCAGTTCTTTTCCAATTTCCTACTGAGTGTCTTTCATGATCCGAATTTCAGCTGGAACGTCCAAGCGATGAGATACTGATGCTTTTTTGCCGACATGATGTTCTGAACGCACTAAAAACGAAAAACAGATGGCTCAGCCGGATAGAGCGTCTGCCATGTAAGCAAGAGGTCCCAGGTTCGAGTCCCTGTCGTGGCACATATTTTCAACTCTCCCCGTTGATATTTATCAACGCCTGTAAGTAAGCAGCTAATGGTCTGGATTTCACTGTAATTTCAAATTTCTAGTTGGTGTGAAGAATGACAGCTAGCTGTAAACGTGGAAAAATGTAAGTTGATGCGGCTGAGTATTAAGGACAAACTCGTAATGTTGGGATACAGTGTTACTAGTGTCCTGCTTGGCACAGTCAAGTCTTTCAAATATCTCGACGTACGTTGCAAAGCGATATGAAATGGAACGATTACGTGAGAACTGTGATAGGGGAGGCGAATAGTCGACTTCCGTTAATTGCGTGTATTTTTGGAAAGAATGGTTCACCTGTAAAGGAGGCCGCAAGTAGGACGCTGGTGCGACCTATTCCTGAGTACTGTTCGAGTGTTTGGGATCCGTACCGCGTAGGGTTGAAGAAAGACCTCGAAGCAATTCAGAGGCGGTTACTAAGTTTGTTACGATAGGTTCGGTCAATACGTGTTACAGAGATACTTCGGGAACTCAAATGGGAATGCCTGGAGGAAAGGCGTCGTTCTTTCCGAGAAACGCTATTGAGAAAATTTAGCGAACCGGCATTTGAAGCTTACTGCCCAACGATTTTACTGCCACCAACATACATTACGCGTAATGAGCACGAAGATAAGATACGAAAAATGAGGGCTCATATGGAGGCGTATAGAAAGTCGTTTTTCCCTCGATCTATTTGCGAGAAAAATAGTTCAAATGGCTCTGAGCACTACGGGACTTAACATCTGAGGTCATCACTCCCCTAGAACTTAGAACTACTTAAACCTAACTAACCTAAGGACATCACACACATCCATGCCCGAGGCAGGATTCGAACCTGCGACCGTAGCGGTTGCGTGGCTCCAGACTGAAGCGCCTAGAACCGCTCGGCCACACCGGCCGGCCTATTTGCGAGAGGAACGGAAAAGGAAATGACGTGGTGGTACAGGGTACCCTCCGCCACGCACCGTACGGTGGCTTGCGGATTTGTGATGTACATATAAGTCAGAAAAATACAAGGAAAAATTTATTTAAGTCCGATGTTTTACCACATGGTTGAAAGCATACATCTGCACAGAACTCGGTGCAGTTCCATGTTAAACGCAATCACTATATTTCCATTCGCTACCTCGCATAGTGTCTCCCGAAGCAGAAGGTAATTCTGGACACTTTTCGTCTCTTACTTAAAATGAAATTAAAAACATCGAATTCGGAAATTTGATCGTAGATCTGTCACAGCGTTTCTACAGTAACGTCCGAGCCGATTCCTAGTCCAAATAAAACACCGCATTCAAATTAGAAATAGGTGCAAACGAGTGGATAAAAATAATTATCGGTGGCAGAAGTGTGCAAACAGCGGGCGCCGACTTAAACACGGATCTCGAGGCCAACAAGCTGTCAGGCGCGTAACACGGCATAAAAAAATGATGAGCCCATTGAGAGTGAGGTGGAGCGGTGCCGGGCGTGTTTATAGTTGAAAGCCCGCGTCGGCAAACGGGAACCTGTGTGCCCAACTGGCGGAATCGCATTGTACGAAAATATCAGCAACGCTCTTTCATTTCGTAACAATAATTTCGTCATGCAGTGTGAACACTAATAACATATGTCGTTCGAGCAATTTTACATAAAGCACATGCAACACAAAAGTCGCTCGTAGCCCGGTTTCATTCAATTTCGCGGGCGTCTGTAAAAAAGAATGCCCGCTTCCAAAAGTAATACAAATATTTGCCAGCCTGAAAACAATTTTATCTGACACGCAATCTGTAAACACTCCATTCTATCAATATTCAGTCTATATGCTTTCGCGCCCTCCATACGACTGGCCTATCGAACTACCGTAATGCGAGTCATTATTGAAACGAAAATCTCTTTCTGCTCTGATTACACGTGCGTTACGCTTCGAGGACGAGAATAAAGCGACATCAAGGAGGCGTGTTGTGTAGGTTATCCCGCGTCTGACAGACTCTAGAGGTTTATTTCGAATAAAATTACGAACAAAGCTTGTTTTAATGTCTTGGTGCGCTCTGTTAGCCAAAAAAAAATGCGGGCGTAGTCGTGAGTGAGCGGACACGGAAGTACTCTCTGGGGATACAAGACCACTCGATTAATTCATTGTGCAAAATATATGAAACGATTCATATTATATGAGAATTGCAGAAAAGTGCTAAAGCCCACGCGCAAATTTAAGTGGCCTGTTTGAAATATCAAGTACCATTCCTGGGGTGAGAACATGCATCATGGAACACTAGTCACGCAAGAAACTGAAGTATACAGCTCCCAATTGATCTCAATGGATCCTCTTCATTAAACAGTAAATGGTGCATCATGCAGAGCAGAGCTTCCATTTCAGAGCCGATTATTTTATGCAGTCTGGAGACTGGTTGTACGAGACAGAATCGGCACGCAAATCAGAGTGCGACACCGTCTACTAAATTTGTTATTTCTTTTGAATTTATTTGTCTACTACTGCTTTGCTAGCTGGCTTTCATTTTACCACTTCTTATGATTTAACGCTACTTTGAAATTTTTGGAGCAGTCCGCAAACTAATATTCTTGCGAAGGTGTTGTTGTTTTAGTCGTAAGTTGGAAGCTCTCCACAACAGTATACGAGGGCAGTTCAATAAGTAATGCAACACATTTTTTTTCTGAAACAGGGGTTGTTTTATTCAGCATTGAAATACACCAGGTTATTCCCCAATCTTTTAGCTACACAACACTATTTTTCAACGTAATCTCCATTCAATGCTACGGCCTTACGCCACCTTGAAATGAGGGCCTGTATGCCTGCACGGTACCATTCCACTGGTCGATGTCGGAGCCAACGTCGTACTGCATCAATAACTTCTTCATCATCCGCGTAGTGCGTCCCACGGATTGCGTCCTTCATTGGGCCAAACATATGGAAATCCGACGGTGCGAGATCGGGGCTGTAGGGTGCATGAGGAAGAACAGTCCACTGAAGTTTTGTGAGCTCCTCTCGGGTGCGAAGACTTGTGTGAGGGCTTGCGTTGTCATGAAGAAGGAGAAGTTCGTTCTGATTTTTGTGCCTACGAACACGCTGAAGTCGTTTCTTCAATTTCTGAAGAGTAGCACAATACACTTCAGAGTTGATAGTTTGACCATGGGGAAGGACATCGAACAGAATAACCCCTTCAGCGTCCCAGAAGACTGTAACCATGACTTTACCGGCTGAGGGTAGGGCTTTAAACTTTTTCTTGGTAGGGGAGTGGGTGCGGCGCCACTCCATTGATTGCCGTTTTGTTTCAGGTTCGAAGTGATGAACCCATGTTTCATCGCCTGTAACAATCTTTGACAAGAAATTGTCACCCTCAGCCACATGACGAGCAAGCAATTCCGCACAGATGGTTCTCCTTTGCTCTTTATGGTGTTCGGTTAGACAACGAGGGACCCAGCGGGAACAAACCTTTGAATATCCCAACTGGTGAACAATTGTGACAGCACTACCAACAGAGATGTCAAGTTGAGCACTGAGTTGTTTGATGGTGATCCATCGATCATCTCGAACGAGTGTGTTCGCACGCTCCGCCATTGCAGGAGTCACAGCTGTGCACGGCCGGCCCGCACGCGGGAGATCAGACAGTCTTGCTTGACCTTGCGGCGATGATGACACACTCTTTGCCCAACGACTCACCGTGCTTTTGTCCACTGCCAGATCACCGTAGACATTCTGCAAGCGCCTATGAATATCTGAGATGCCCTGGTTTTCCGCCAAAAGAAACTCGATCACTGCCCGTTGTTTGCAACGCACATCCGTTACAGACGCCATTTTAACAGCTCCGTACAGCGCTGCCACCTGTCGGAAGTCAATGAAACTATACGACACGAAGTGGGAATGTTTGAAAATATTCCACAAGAAATTTCCGGTTTTTTCAACCAAAATTGGCCGAGAAAAAAAATGTGTTGCATTACTTATTGAACTACCCTCGTAGTTACTGCACTTCTTTCATTATGTGAGTAGCCTACTTCCTACACCCCACATCCATTTCAATCTGCTTACTGCATTCAAACTTTGCTTTTCTCCTACAACTTTTAACATTTCATTTTCCTCCATTACCAAATTTACTGTTTTATGGCGCCTCAGGATGTATCCTATCTACCTGCCTGTTCGTTTAGTCTAACTGCGCGATACAGTTCTGCAGGCTTATGGTCTACACCGTTTATTGTCCACATTACACCTACCATATAAGGCTACTCTCCCAAATAATACACTCAGTAAAACTTAAGGACGGGATACATGAAGCAACATAACATATTAACTACTCGGTGAAAAAGCATGAAAATGCGGGACCAGGTTAACGGACGTCTCCCAGTCATAGGCCGCGTGAAGTTGCCGCGTGGTTTGAGGAGCCATGTCACGGACTGAGCGACACCTCCCACCGGAGGTTCGAGTCCTCCCTCGGGCATGGGTGTGTGTGTTGTTCGTAGCAGACGTTAGTTTAAGTAGTGTGTAAGTCTAGGGACCGATGACCTCAGCATTTGGGTCCCTTAGGAATTCACACACATTTGAACATTTTCTCCCATTCATCAACAGAAAGCTGAACATCTCATGGCGCGAGGCCAATGTGCCTATAGCGCAAAATGCGGCTGGCCCAGCAAAACGAAACAACTGAAGGAACCGGGAAAGATAGGGACTGCAGTGTGGTGACGTTCTTCATTACAGCATGGGCCCGAGTCAACATCTGGATGATATCACATGGGGATGAATCTTCAGGAAACTGGAAGGAGGAAGGCGGACGAAGTGTGACGGGTGTAGCCCAGGAGTTTGGTATCTACATCTACATTTACACCTACATAGATACTCCACAAGCCACGGTACGGTGCGTGGCGGAGGGTACCCTGTACCAATACTAGTCATTTCCGTTCCTGTTCCACTCGCAAGCAGAGCGAGGGAAAAACGACTATCTATATGCCTCCGTATGGGCCCTAATTTCTCATACCTTGTCTTCATGGTCCTTCCGCGCGACGCATAGTGTTCGCAACTTTTAGTTTCATCTCTCCATTGCCTCACCGATAAAAGAGAATATAGCATTTTCCTCACTCCTAAAACCAAATTGTACGTTTGACAGCAAATTATGTGGACTGATATGAGCAATTACTCCTATATACAGTCCGCAGCTCGTGGTCGTGCGGTAGCGTTCTCGCTTCCCACGCCCGGGTTCCCGGGTACGATTCCCGGCGGGGTCAGGGATTTTCTCTGCCTCGTGACGACTGGGTGTTGTGTGATGTCCTTAGGTTAGTTAGGTTTAAGTAGTTCTAAGTTCTAGGGGACTGATGACCATAGATGTTAAGTCCCATAGTGCTCAGAGCCATTTGAACCATTTGAACTCCTATATACAAAGCTGTTTCAATAACTTCAGCCAGCTCAGATGGCATACAAATAGGTCAACATTGTGTACTCCAGTTTCTCTATTAAGTCGTTTAATAGCTCAGGAAACGCACCACTCCTAGAAGGAAAATTGCAGATATGGCTAATAGCTGGGATAATATGTGCAGCACAGTGTTTAAGAATTCTGCTAGATGACCCATCATACCACTGAGAGTCCTTAGTCTTCAGTGATTTAATTGTTAACTCAGTCTCCCCTTGCCATCACCACTGGGGTGTATTTCAGACAGCTGCCTTGGGAAGCCATTTTCTAATAGAATTACATAATTTCCTATAGAAACTAAGTTTTTATTTAATTCACCCGCTATATTCGGAAACTGATTGCTATATACTGTACATAGAGAGTGATTCAGCTTGCCCCTATGCAGGGGACTGATGCAACCCACAACGCCTTCAATAACCACATGTGAGGTGTTCATATTTTCTCGCTTGCTACATGCAAACTATTAGCCCTACAGAAAAAATGAATGGAACCTTTTTGTAAGAAATTTAATTTAGTTAAATTTTGTCCTGTGATACGTTCTCGCTGGAGGCCAAGGTTTTCGAGTTATTTACGAAAAAAGCGTTTGAAGGTCACTTTTGTACGTTTTTCTTGAATAATTCGAAAACTACGGCCTCTATCGGAAACGTATCCTGCTACAAAATTTAACTACGTTACATTTCCTACAAAACCATCCTCTTCTTTTTTGTGGGCCAATAGTGTGCGCCTAGCGAGCGAGGGAATATGGTAGTCTTGCATGTGGCATTTGAAGGCGTTCGGGTAGCATAAAACCTATGAATAGGAACAGTTAAATCACCGTGTCTATTTGACTTACCAGTAACAACAACATTTTTGCTACATATTGGCTTTATATCAACTAACTTGTGCTGTTGGCCACATATTTCTTTCACGACTGACTATATGGTTTTAATTTTATCCTGAGAATTAGCTATTCTATTTGCATACCGCATGCTTTTTGCTTTACTAATAACATTTTTCAGAAACTTACAGTACTGTTTGTAACGGGCTACCTGTATCTCGATTCTGATTATTTATAACGTTTTGAAATAATTCCTACTTTGTACTACATGATATCCATAGCCCCATAGTTTGAGTACCCTCTTTAAAACATTCTAATGGAAAGCAACTTTCAAAGACCAAGAGAAATGTGTTGAGGAAAGCACTATATTTATCGTCTCTTGTACCAGCTCTATAAACATCTAGTCATTTCTATTCTTTTAATGATGTTTAAAAAAGTTTTTGTTGTCACTGGATTAATTTTTCTAATAAGTTTGTAATTGTATTTAACATGTGTGCGTGTACAAATTCATTTTACTGTTAAAATTTATGATTTTACTAACGAAATGTCGTTCTAGTACCGAAGAATAGACAAAACGTTGCCCAAACTTGTGGAACTGTTCCCCTGCACTGCTGTCAGAAAGAATACAGTCTACATCAGATGATACGAATTTAGATCTTCAGACATTGTTTTTATTGCACAGTAACTCATAAAATTAATATTAAAGTCACCACATACAACTCATTTTTGGTATTTTCTATAAAGTGAACCTAGGAGTCTCTCTAGCTTGAACAGAAATGTTCTGAAATCAGATTTAGGGGACCTACAGATAACTATAATTAAAAGTTTAGTTTCACTAAATTCAACTGCTTCTGCACAAAATTCAATGACCTGTTCAGTGCAGTTTTGATACGTCAACACAGTCGAACGGAATACAGTTGTCCCATAAATGGCCACTCCCCCTCTCCGCAAACAGCTCCTCAAAAGACAGCCAGCTAATGTCAGAATGAACATCTATAACCAGTTCCCTAATTTTATCACTGATAGATCTCATATTTTTATGAAATATACTAATTCGTTGATTACGTAGATACCTGACGTTTTGAACTGCATCTGGAAAACCAATTACGACACGCAGTTTCGCAAGAGTGATCCCACCACCCCTCGCTGCAATGTCACCTCCATGCTTCGCCAAAGTCCCCTCCACATACCTATTGAGGTGCAGGCCATGCCAAGTGAAACCCGACTTATTGATAATCTCAGGTGGTACCTCTTAAATGTGAACCATGCACTCCATCATCATTGCCTTCTCAGGCCCTATGTTAATACGCCTAACATCTGTATTAAGATGAGATCAATCATGACGCTGGAACATCTACACGAGGTTCACATTTCTGCCACCACTCTGAGCAGCTGTTTTTTCTAGATCACCACATATGTCATACTTCCTGTCCCTATCAAGAATATTCCAAGGTCCACCCACAATCACTCTCTGATCCTGTTTTGTAAAATTCCTACTTCATTTCCCTATGTTATAAGTCACCTGGGGCAATCCTTCACCAGGCTTCACAATGCTGCTGACCTGGTAATCACTCCTAACACTTCCTGCAACTGTTGGTCTACATCTCTACCATGAGAACTAAAAGTAGAACCTTCTTCCTTCTATTTGAATTTACGAATGACTTAGAATCTTTATCTGTTAAGATCTTCTGCATTTTTCGTACACCTACAGCTACAAGAGACTCCTCTCCACTAAACTCTGACAATTGGTCAAAGCCATTGGTGATACACAAAATATAACAGCCCTCCTACCAGCTGCCAGTTCTCATTTCCCAGCACCATTATCCCTCCTCATCCCACTTATATCCTTCTTCACGTTTTCTAACTGCACCTGAAGGGCATAGACCTTCCGCTCCCGCTCCTCTATCAACGTATTTTTGCTATATATTCTCCAGTTCCAGGAGAGGATCTCACTAGACTGTCCACTGACTTTCGCACTGCATTCCCCCCCCCCCCCTCCCCCTCCCCAATGAAAATACTTTGAACAGATCACACGCCGTAATCCGATAAACAGACGACAAAGACCAGGCTTCTCACGCATAGTAAAAATTTTACAATTACCAAAAAACCTACACGTCTATATTGCCTAAAATTACTACTACAGTAAAACGATTTTATGAACTAACTAAGGTGATTTCAAATTTCACTCTCCAGAAAGAATACAAGTATTAGTATTAATAACATTTATCCACCGCTAATACCACTACCACAAATATTTCACATGATTACTTGTCTGAAACAAAAATTTCACGCCACCACTGGTGCACTCAGCAAACTGAACACTACATGCCTGGAAGAGCAGCTGAACGGAATGGAAAGTGTCTTGAAAGTAGGATATAAGATGAACATCAACAAAAGCAAAACGAGGGTAATGGAATGTAGGCGAATTAAATCGGGTGATGCTGAAGGAATTAGATTAGGAAATGAGACGCTTAAAGTAGTAAATGAGTTTTGCTATTTGGGGAGAAAAATAACTGATGATGGTCGAAGTAGAGAGGATATAAAATGTAGACTGGCAATGGCAAGGAAAGCGTTTCTGAAGAAGAGAAATTTGTTAACCTCGAGTATAGATTTAAGTGTCAGGAAGTCGTTTCTGAAAGTGTAGCCATGTATGAAAGTGAAACGTGGACGATAAATAGTTTAGACAAGAAGAGAATAGAAGCTTTCGAAATGTAGTGCTATAGAAGAATGCTGATGATTAGATGGGTAGATCACATAACTAATCAGGAGGTATTGAACAGAATTGGGGAGAAGAGAAATTTGTGGCGCAACTTGACTAGAAGAAGGGATCAGTTGGCAGGACATATTCTAAGGCATCAAGGGATCACCAATTTAGTATTGGAGGGCAGTGTGGAGGGTAAAAATCGTAGAGGGAGACTAAGAGATGAATACACTAAACAGATTCGGAAGGATGTAGGTTGCAGTAGGTACTGGGAGATGAAGAAGCTTGCACAGGATAAAATAGCATGGAGAGGTGCATCAAACCAGTCTCTGGACTGAAGACCACAACAACAACAACAACAACAACAACAACAACATAGTGAGTGACGTTTTCCGAAAGTATTCTTTACAGTTATTTCACAAGGAACAATGTCTTCATTTACGAAAAGCACTGGACTCAGTACGACACATACGCTTACTGTCAAAAGTATGATCATAAGGGGCATAAAGTTAAATTTGTGAGTGGACTGAGGACTTTGTGTAGGGAGGACGCAGCACGTTTCTTGGATGGAGAGTCATTGTCAGATGTAGAAGTAACTTCGAGTGTGCCCCAGGGATGTGTGTTGGTACCCTTGCTGTTCATGTATATTAATGACCTTGTAGATAACATTAATTGTACCCTCAGACTATTTGGTGATGATTCAGTTATCTGTAATGAAGTACTGTCTGAAAGAAGCTGTATAAACATTCAATCAGATCTTGACAGGTTTCAAAGTGGTGCAAAGATCGGCAACTTGCTGTAAATGTTCAAGAATGTAAAATTGTGCACATCACAAAACGAAAAGACGTAGTACACATGACTATAATATCAATGAGCCAGTGCTGGAATCGGCCAACTCATACAAATACCTGGGTGTAACACTTTTTAGGGATATAAAATGGAATGATCGGATGGACTCAGTCGTAGATAAAACAGGTGGTAGACTTCGGTTACTGGTAGAATTCTGGGGAAGTTCAATCAGTCTATAAAGAAGATTGCTTACACATCACTCGTACGACCGGTTCTAGAACATTGCTTAAGTGTGTGGCACCCATAACAAACAGGACTAATGGGGGATACCGAAGGTATATAGAGGACAGCACGAATGGTCGCAGGTTTGTTTGATCCGTGGGAGTGTGTCCCAGAGATACTGAAGAAACTGAACTGGCAGCCTATTGAAGACGGACATTAACTGTCCCGCGAAAGCCTACTAACAAAGTTTCAAGAACCGGCTTAAAATGATGACTCTAGGAATATACTTCAACCCTTCATATCGCTCACATACAGATCGTGAAGATAATATTAGAATAATTATAGCACGCACAGAGGCATTCAAAGAATAATTCTTCCCGCGTTCCATACGTGAACGGAACTGGAAGAAACGCTAACAACTGTTACAACGGGACGTAACCTCTGCCATACCCTTCACGGTGGTTTCCAGAGTACAGATGTAGATGTAGAAACAGCAAGAAACACCGGTTGAAAATTACGAAATTTAATAACTGTCTACAACGTACAAACAACTTTATCAGTACTCAGCTTCCTGATCTGCTCCAACAGCTAACTGCTCGACACGACGCGTAAAGTCACAACTGAAACACTTCCATGCAAGACGTGAAGCACTCACGGATAACACACCGTCCGAAGCAATAACAGCACAAAATGGAGATGAATGTAAGCCCACTAATAAATTACTTTTTGAGCAAATACCGGGTGATCAAAAAGTCAGTATAAATTTGAAAACTAAATAAATCACGGAATAATGTAGATAGAGAGGTACAAATTGACACACATGCTTGGAATGACATGGGGTTTTATTAGAACCAAAAAATACAAAAATTCAAAAAATGTCCGACAGATGGCGCTTCATCTGATCAGAATAGCAATAATTAGCGTAAGAAAGTAAGACAAAGCAAAGATGATGTTCTTTACAGGAAATGCTCAATATGTCCACCATCATTCCTCAACAATAGCCGTAGTCGAGGAATAATGTTGTGAACAGCACTGTAAAGCATGTCCGGAGTTATGGTGAGGCATTGGCGTCGGATGTTGTCTTTCAGTATCCCTAGAGATGTTGGTCGATCACGATACACATGCGACTTCAGGTAACCCCAAAGCCAATAATCGCACGGACTGAGGTCTGGGGACCTGGGAGGCCAAGCATGACGAAAGTGGCGGCTGAGCACGCGATCATCACCAAACGACGCACGCAAGAGATCTTTCACGCGTCTAGCACTATACTTTTTTAAACTTTTGTATTTTTTGGTTTTAATAAAACCCCATGTCATTCCAAGCATGTGTGTCAATTTGTACCTCTCTATCTACATTATTCGTGATTTATTCAGTTTTCAAATTTATACTGACTTTTTGATCACCCGGTATTATTACAAATAGTTGTTAGTAAACGTATTTGAAACTTCAAACTATTTAAAAAGTTGGTGAGCGATCTGAACTGCCGTCCGCCACCTGTGATGTCACATCAAAAGCATATTTACCAATCACAAGTGATTCACGGTCACTGAATACAGCTCAAAGGAACTATTCTGCAGCTGAGTTAGAGTGCTTAGCAATCGCATGGGCCACAAAGCAGTTCACACCATATGTCTATGGAAGACATTTTACAAAAGTAACAGATCACAAGCCACTGATATTGATTTTCACTGTAAAAGATGCATTGTCAAGGTTACTAAACTGGAGGCTGTAAGTACAGGAGTATTCTTATCAGATCGCGTACAAACACGGAAAGCTGAATGCAAATGCAGATCCAATAAGTCGAATGTAGTCTGATGGTGTAGAGCATATAAGTGAAAGTGCAAGACACATCAGAGTGGCTAGGGAAAATTAAGAACAAGAGGAATAAAGCGAGGAACTTAGAGCAGAGGAAACGGCTGAAGTTGTGAAGGAAACGCTCAAAGGTCTGTTAGGCGGACATCATGGGATGCCGAAATGAAGAATTTTAAGGAGTGAAAAGGCATGAAAAGAGACTTAGAAGAATACATTACGAAGTGTAACAAATGCCAAAAGAAGAGTTCACGCACAACAGGACAATGATGCTTCTAGTAATTACAGATACAGCGATGATAGTATTCGAAAAATGTAAAATGGATATTGTAAGTCCTCTTGACACAACAACAACAACTGGCAGTTTATACATCTTGACAGTCCAGGATGACCTGAGCAAGTTCGCGGTAGCGGTGTCAATCGAGAGGCAGGACGCCGAAGCAATGGTCCAGAAATCTGTAGAAGAAATTGTGTTACGGTACGGCATTCCATCAGCGCTCTTAACTGACCACGAGTCCAATTTTTAAGCGGAATGTTCAAGACGGTACGTAAGTTATTAAGAATCCGGATGATGCAGACCATTCGAGAGAAAACACAGGACGCTGGAGGGGGGGGGGGGGGGGGGGGGATATTTGTGACATTTCATGAGAGAGGACCTTAGTAATTGGGATCTATTGATAACATACTACAGCATTTTCCATTTAACACAATGCCACATAGTATCAAAGACTACTAACTGTTTGAGTTAATGTTTGAGAGAAAAGTAAACATTTCAGGTGTCCTACAGAAAGAGGAAAAAGCAGTTGTATATAATTAAGATGACTATACAAGGCGTCTCTCCTAAAAGTCGTTGGCGGATTTTTTCTGGCGATTCAGCAAATGTTAGCAGTTTCGTTTTCGCATTGTATAGCTTGAGTCACCCCAAATAAATACTCATCTCGCCTTTCATGCGATGCCCAGTGTCGACGGAAAGCGTCGGTTTGTTTCTCGTTACAAAGTTATTTTTAAAGCGTATTTTACGTGACCATTCGACAGAGAAGTTCCAGATTGGTCTAGTGCGATATTTGTTTTATCGATATGTATTAACAGCGACGCCACTGCCCTGGCCCCGGCCACTGCTACAGCCAAGCATGCACCGTTACTGAGTCGCTGCTGGATTGCCGTTCATCCATCGTGTCTTACTGGCCCTCTTAATACGTATCGATAAAACGAATATTGCACGATGCTGATCTGAGACCGCTCTATCGAATGGTCACGTAAAATTTCTCTTTAAAAATATTTTGTTTGCAAGGGGCTACAAACTGACGCTTTCCGTCGACAATGATGGGCACTATTTGTTTAGGCTGACTCCAGCTACACAGTGCAGAAACGAAATTTTAAATATCTGCTGGAAACCAGAGAAAATGCGCCTGATGATTCTTAGCAGAGAAACCCTGTATATTTCACTTGCGAACTAGAATGCAAGAAGCACACGGAGTAGCACGGGGAACGATAAAAGAAGTGAAAAACTCAGTAAGGTTCACTATGACAAGACACAGAATCCAATAACACTTAGGAGAGGAGATAAGGTTTCTTTACATGATGAGCTCTTAGGGGACGGTCATTCTATGAAGCTATATGCACTATTTCAGGGATCGTACGGAGTGACTGCAGTAGAACAACCCAATGTGACAATTAAGACACATAGAAATAACAGGTGAAAGTACATGCAAACCTGTTGGAACCTTACTATTAAATGTCAAGTTGAGGGGAGGCAGTAACATAGAAAATTGAGACGTATGTGAACCTGAGTACGCTAGCGACAAATTCTACAAAGAGCCGCAAGTAGGAAACAAGGCTGTCCAATAGTGCAGAGAAATGCTAAGCCAATCGAGTATCCTTGGGACAGAATGTAATCTTTCAAGAAATGAAGTTGATAATAATATAGCCAGATTAGAGGAGAATTGTCTGGGCTGACTCACACGGTAGAATATCTTATGACTAATGTGAAAATATTAAAGAACAGTACGAACAATTTGGAACATTCATTACGCGGATGCGGATCTAAAGAGAACAGCCACGTTTGTCAACACCAATGAGCAGATGATACAGTTAGACTCAGTATTTAAAGAAGTAAATACTGCAGTATTTACAGAAGTCAGGAAGTGCCATTATGCATGCACAAAAAGTGTTTACGCATGCAAGGCGTTGGGTTGTTACCGTTCCGTACAAACCGTTGTGGATTGCAGGTGCACACCCAGTCAAGTAGAATATGAGCGACATTGTCCCAGTATTACAATGGAATAGACTGTTGTGAGGAACTAGAGATGGTGAAATTATCAAGGGTACGATTAGAATTACCAGTAAGACATATAATGACTCGGTTGGAAGACCTGAGTGTGGCAAGGAAAAGACTAGAGGACGTTGAGCAGCTGATTGATAAACAGCAAAAGGAAATGGGATATGAGAAACGAGTCAAACATTACTCCACAGGGTGGTCCATTGATCGTGACCGGGCCAAATATCTCACGAAATAAGCATCAAACGGAAAAACTACAAAGAACGAAACATGTCTAGCTTGAAGGGGGAAACCAGATGGCGCTATGGTTGGCCCGCTAGATGGCGCTGCCATAGGTCAAACGGATATCAACGGCGTTTTTTTAAATAGGAACCCCCATTTTTATCACGTATTCGTGTAGTACGTAAAGAAATATGAATGTTTTAGTTGGACCACTTTTTTCGCTTTGTGATAGATGGACGCAATATCTGCCGTTTCCAAGAAAACATTAACCATCTGTGCTCTCCGATGTCCAGCATCATCGTCCATCAGTACGAAGTCTGGGCTCACAGCACCTCCCAACAACCACACATGAGGTCCCAAGATCTCGCCACAATTTATGACAGCAGTTTAACTTTGCCGGTTCACCCGTACAATTTCATGAAGAGGTATTCGTGTAGTTAACATAGTCCCTGCCCAGGCCATTAGGGATTCTCGTCGATATCGCTTTCTTTCCACAATGTTTGGGTCCAGAAATGGAGCTCCACGTTCCCTCCAGATGCGAATCCGTCGAGAATCACTCTCTAGACCAAATCGGGGCTCATCTGTGAAAAGAACATTGGCCTACTGTTCGACGTTCTTTGTACTTGTGAGTGTATTATCTCGGAGGTGATTGAATTACAACGTGGACAAATTGTTGGTGTTCGTATGGTGGAGGCTTCCGTAACCAAGTGTAAACATTTATACCTCGTACAAGGAAAGCGAGAAAACGTCATCCGTTAAGTCACAACGCGGACGGAAGTGTGTGCTGAGTGACGAAAAATAAGAGAACGATAGCTGCAAAAGTCACTGCAGAACTGAATGTCTCACTCGCGAACCCGGACAGCATCAAAGCAACACGGAGGACACTCCATAAGCAGGGCATTGCAGGATGAGCTGGAGCTCCAAAACCACACATCAGTGATGCAAATGACCGTAACAGGAAAACGTGGTGCCGAAGTCATAAATCCTGGGCTATGGAGCAATGGTAGAATGTCATTTCGTTGAACGAGTCTCATTTCACACTGTTGCCAACTTGTGGCCGAGTTTACGTCCAAAGAGTGAAACATGGCGCGGTTTCGGTGATGATTTGTACATCTATCTCGTGGTACTCCATAGGCTCCATGGTTTCCCTGCGAGATCGCAAGGATTAAGTGACCATTTTGGCATCCCATGGTACAATTTTGTTCCCCCGATTGTGATGCTGTGTACCCGGACGACAGGCCCCTGTTCACACGACCCGCATCGTCCAGGACTGGTTTTGTGAGTGCGATGGGGAACTGTCACATCTCCCCTGGCCACCGCGCGCAGTGGTTAGCACACTGGATTCGCATTCGGGAGGACGACGGTTCAATCCCGCGTCCGGCCATCTTGATTTAGGTTTTCCGTGATTTCCCTAAATCGCTCCAGGCAAATGCCGGGATGGTTCCTGTCTGGTCTACTCCCCCAACCAACCCAAACCCAACCCCAACCAACCCAGACCCAGACCCCTGGCCACTGCAGTCAACCAGATCTCAATATTGTTGAGCCCTTGTGGCCTTCTTTAGACAGAAGAGTGTGTCACTGCTATCATCCTCTATCATCATCCATCAGCTTGCCACTGTTTTGCAGGAATAATGGTCTGAGGTTCGTTTTATAAATAAAAACCGCCTTTTCTTACTGCAATGCATTTTATTTCTTCCAGACGCCTTTTACTTTAAGGAATCTTCAGTGGCCGGCCCGTGTCACCGAGCGGTTCTAGGCACTTCAGTCCGGAACCGCGAGACTGCTACGGTCGCAGGTTCGAATCCTGCCTCGGGCATGGATGTGTGTGATGTCTTTGGGTTAGTTAGGATTAAGTAGTTCTAAGTTCTAGCGGACTGATGACCTCAGATGTTAAGTCCCATAGTGCTCAGAGCCATTTGAACCAATCTTCAGTGAAGATGCCCTAAAGTAAAAGGCGAAACGCGTTTGGGCGAAATAAAATACACTGCAGTGAGAAAAGACGGTTTTTATTTACAAAACTAATATTTCTACGCTTACTACGGATGATGGCCACTCAAACAAACTTGGTATAATATTCAGTTTAAAACCATACAGGACCTTTTTTTATCCATTTCCAGGCGACTGGAAGGTGTTTTGAATGCCAACTGTTTTCCTACACCGTATTAAGCGTGGTAATGTTTTGTGTTTTGGGTGTCTCCATATTTTTGTCCACCTCCCTGTGTATGTTAATTTTAAAAAAATGTTGTAGTAATCGAGGAACTTAAACCTGTACCGCAAATAAAGTATCGCCGGTTGGCACTTTGCAGCTGTCGGCTGCGTCCCGGGAAGCGCGAAGAGAGGCGCTGGCTAGTGAGCGGGGACGGAGGCCCACATGCAGTATTCATGAGCAGCCGACCGCACATCCCGCTAACAATTCCGCGAAATCGAGCGCTCTGCCAGCCCACTGCCGCCCACCTGTCTTCAAATTTCTGCCCGTGAATCTGCGCCAATAAGCGGCAAACAAAGCGCTGGGCACCACCTTAACGTGCTCCACCGTCAAAAGATTACTCGCAAAAATTAAATTACCCGCGATTCGCAGATTTTTAGGGACGGCGATATGCGAAAAGATTTAATTTTGAGCAGCTGCTACCTTGTCTGTTAGCCTAAGTTATTTCTCTGTTAATAAATTCCAAATTCGATATCCAGTTCCTATTGCCTTCTAACATTACAGGGGAAAACACGTAACTAGCTAAAAGGTAACGACAGTTCGTAAACAAATAAGTAATCGGGTATTAGCGTAACTGAGTCTGTCATTCCTGAAATTTTCCCGGCGTAAAGAGTATTCCATGAAGTTTCGGGATTGCAGCCGGATAACGTCGACTTCTTGCCACGACATTTCGGCTGATAACCATTCAGCCATCTTAGGGTGAGTGTTTTGCACTGGAGGTAGCTAGTTCACATCGCTACGTTTATACAAAAAATCGGCGCAATGACGCATGCGCAAAGACAACCGCTACGTGAGCGACCGCTGTCGAGTTACGCGCCCTCTACGAATAGTGTTCCATCTATGGCGCGTGGGCGCATACGTAATGAGATACTACATGCGCGCTCTCTGTAGGAATGCGCATTCACGGAGTTAAAATTCAGATATCAAAATGAATAAAATTAAATGTCACTAGACGGTCATAAAATGTTTTCTTTCTGAAGAAATTAAAGATATCACCAGCAGTTGAGTCCCATAGTGCTCAGAGCCATTTGAACCATTTTGAAAGATATCACCGGGTCTCGCGCCTTATGCAACTGAAAGTGCCATCACGACTAATGAGATCTTGCGCTAAACGACTTTTCACCGACTCCCTAACAATTGAATCCCAGAAGGATCTCGTCAAGGCCAAGATTTCCGTGGCGGAGTAATCCATGGAATGTCTTGTGGAGATACAAAGTTCAGCTATGGCTGACTTACCGGGTTACGAAAGGCGAGTGTGGCCTTTTTTGTGTGGCCCTGCGGTGAAGAACTGTCACGCTTTATGCAGCATCTGAATTCTATCAACGAGAATATCAAACTGACGATGCAAATGGAGAAGGGCGGCTGTGTGCCATTTCTGGACGTCTTGGTCAGATGGAAAGTGAACGGGATCACTGGAGCATTCTGTTTATCCTAAGGCCACACATACAGGCCAGTGCTTGCACGTGCCTAGGTACCGCCGCCTGTCACAAAGTGTGGGCATCCTTCGAACTTTGGTTCGCTGGGCACATGGTGCGTCTGATGGAGACAGCCTTACAAAAGAGCTGGAGCATTCACAATCAGTGTTCAAAGATAATAGATATTCTCCACATCAGATCAGCACAGCGGTAAGTACGAAGGAACGTGACCACCCACGCTACCAACAGGAGAAGGAGAGCTACAAGACCAGGGCTTTCCTCCCTACGTCGGCAATATTTCGTCGAAATTAGGAAGAATCTTAAAAAAACATCAACTCAAAGTAATCTGACGCCCACCTACAAAGACGCGTGCTCTTCAACAAAAGACGATCTGGGATTGCGGAAGGTTGGAATCTACAGACAACCTAGCCAATGTGGCAAAGCCTAAATTGGCCAGACAACGCGCACATTGCGTGAAAGATGTGATGAACACGATCGCTACACTCGCCTTTCGCAATCTAGTATGTCAGTCATACCCGAACAACGTATCTTCACAGGAAATTCCATGGATTACTCTGACAGGGAAATCTTGGCCTCGACGAGATCCTTCTGGGAGTCTATTATTAAGGAGTCAGTGATAATACGTTCAGCGCAGGATCTCATTAACCATGACAGCGGCTTTAATGGATAAGGCGTGTGACCCAATAACATCTTTAATTGCGTCAGAAATAAAACATTTCATGGCCAATGACACATTTAATTTTAATAATTTTGACATCTGAGGTTTAACTCCGGGAATATGCATTCCGATAGATAGCGCGCACGTAGTACCTTATCACGCATGTGCCTGCGCCCCATAGATGGCGCATAATCGGAGAGGGAGCGTAACTCGACAGAGCTCGCTCACGTAACAGTTGTCTTTGCGCATGCATCTTCGCGCCGAATTTTTGTATACACGTAGCGATGTGAGGTAGCAACCTCCAGTGCAAAATACTCACCTGAAGATGGCTGAATGGTTGTCAGCAGAAATATCATGGCAAGAAGTCGGAGTAATTGTATCTGCATCTTAAGTTCTAAATTACTTTCTTTCTTATTACAATCCTGTAACACAGTTACTTAAATCTACAGTCTGTTCTGACGAATAACAGCAGTAATAATAGTTGTTATTATTATGATTACTATGCTAAAATTTTTCATTAGACGCTCTTAGCAACTATGGAAATGCTTACATCGAAAATCCAAGTTGGTAAAGGAGTTCTGCCATTTGAGGAGCAAAATAACAAATGATGGTCAAGGTAGAGAGGATATAAAACGTAGATTGGCAATGGCAAGGTAAGCGTTTCTGAAGAAGAGAAATTTGTTAACATTGATTTAAGTGTCAGGAAGTTGTTTTTGAAAGTATTTGTATGGAGTGTAGCCATGTATGGAAGTGAAACATGGACGATAAATAGTTTGGACAAGAAGAGAATAGAAACTTTCGAAATGTGGTGCTACAGAAGAATGCTGAAGATTAGATGGGTAGATCAGATAACTAATGAGGAGGTATTGAATAGAACTGGGGAGAAGAGGAGTTTGTGGCACAACTTGACTAGAAGAAGGGACCTGTTGGTAGGGCATGTTCTGAGGCATCAAGGGATCACAAATTTAGCATTGGAGGGCAGCGTGGAGGGTAAAAATCGTAGAGGGAGACCAAGATACAAAAATGGCTCTGAGCACTATGGGACTTAACATCTATGGTCATCAGTCCCCTAGAACTTAGAACTACTTAAACCTAACTAACCTAAGGACATCACACAACACCCAGCCATCACGAGGCAGAGAAAATCCCTGACCCCGCCGGGAATCGAACCCGGGAACCCGGGCGTGGGAAGCGAGAACGCTACCGCACGACCAGGAGACCAAGAGATGAATACACTAAGCAGATTCAGAAGGATGTAGGCTGTAGTAAGTACTGGGAGATGAAGAAGCTTGCACAGGACAGAGTAACATGGAGAGCTGCATCAAACCAGTCTCAGGACTGAAGACCACAACAACAACAACAACAACATAGCAAAACATCACAAGGTGGCAATTAGATTTAAAGAAACCTTTTGTAAGACCTGACAAGTTTTAGTGCTATTATTTTCAGACGATTAACTAGTCATACATAGTTCATAAAATGAAATACAAGAGGCTCTGCATAAATAATACTATGCTTCCCGGAATCAACTTAACCGCATTTGTTTCCTTAACATCAGAACATCGTTTGTGCATGCCTAGTCTGACTACGCGCCTTTTCAGATATATTATTTACCGGCAGTTTTGCTCAACTGTGACAGTCCTTCGTCCAACGACTAGTTTTCTACTGCGTCTACAGCACAACATTAAATACCTACTCTCAGGGTATTGAGGCTGACTGAGTCACCAGTGGTAACCCACATCCGGTAGTAAAATAAATGTAAATGTCGTGTGACTAAGGCCTCCCGTCGCGTAGACCGTTCGGCGGGTGCAAGTCTTTCGATTTCAAGCCCTTTTTTTTCGATATACACTCCTGGAAATTGAAATAAGAACACCGTGAATTCATTGTCCCAGGAAGGGGAAACTTTATTGACACATTCCTGGGGTCAGATACATCACATGATCACACTGACAGAACCACAGGCACATAGACACAGGCAACAGAGCATGCACAATGTCGGCACTAGTACAGTGTATATCCACCTTTCGCAGCAATGCAGGCTGCTATTCGCCCATGGAGACGATCGTAGAGATGCTGGATGTAGTCCTGTGGAACGGCTTGTCATGCCATTTCCACCTGGCACCTCAGTTGGACCAGCGTTCGTGCTGGACGTGCAGACCGCGTGAGACGACGCTTCATCCAGTCCCAAACATGCTCAATGGGGGACAGATCCGGAGATCTTGCTGGCCAGGGTAGTTGACGTACACCTTCTAGAGCACGTTGGGTGGCACGGGATACATGCGGACGTGCATTGTCCTGTTGGAACAGCAAGTTCCCTTGCCGGTCTAGGAATGGTAGAACGATGGGTTCGATGACGGTTTGGATGTACCGTGCACTATTCAGTGTCCCCTCGACGATCACCAGTGGTGTACGGCCAGTGTAGGAGATCGCTCCCCACACCATGATGCCGGGTGTTGGCCCTGTGTGCCTCGGTCGTATGCAGTCCTGATTGTGGCGCTCACATGCACGGCGCCAAACACGCATACGACCATCATTGGCACCAAGGCAGAAGCGACTCTCATCGCTGAAGACGACACGTCTCCATTCGTCCCTCCATTCACGCCTGTCGCGACACCACTGGAGGCGGGCTGCACGATGTTGGGGCGTGAGCGGAAGACGGCCTAACGGTGTGCAGGACCGTAGCCCAGCTTCATGGAGACGGTTGCGAATGGTCCTCGCCGATACCCCAGGAGCAACAGTGTCCCTAATTTGCTGGGAAGTGGCGGTGCGGTCCCCTACGGCACTGCGTAGGATCCTACGGTCTTGGCGTGCATCCGTGCGTCGCTGCGGTCCGGTCCCAGGTCGACGGGCACGTGCACCTTCCGCCGACCACTGGCGACAACATCGATGTACTGTGGAGACCTCACGCCCCACGTGTTGAGCAATTCGGCGGTACGTCCACCCGGCCTCCCGCATGCCCACTATACGCCCTCGCTCAAAGTCCGTCAACTGCACATACGGTTCACGTCCACGCTGTCGCGGCATGCTACCAGTGTTAAAGACTGCGATGGAGCTCCGTATGCCACGGCAAACTGGCTGACACTGACGGCGGCGGTGCACAAATGCTGCGCAGCTAGCGCCATTCGACGGCCAACACCGCGGTTCCTGGTGTGTCCGCTGTGCCGTGCGTGTGATCATTGCTTGTACAGCCCTCTCGCAGTGTCCGGAGCAAGTATGGTGGGTCTGACACACCGGTGTCAATGTGTTCTTTTTTCCATTTCCAGGAGTGTAGTTCGTTGCGTTTGGTCTGGGCGGACGTCACATCACTTCCGTTCAAGTTGATCGTTGATTCCTTGAGTCGGTTTTTTTAATTACAGAGAGCACGCAGCTCTCTGACCGAACACGCTGAGGTACCGTGCCGGCACCACTCCGGTAGTAGGTAGCCTAATGACAAAGATCGTCATCAGACGTAAACAGGCTACATAGATAATTTCTAAAACGGAATATTCTGCTATGATGTAGCTACACAGGTTCCAGAACAAGGCAAACGCGCCAGTTGAAAAATGACCCAAGTAATTCAGCCCCTATTAAGCTAATTCCAATAAGTGAGGAGAATTACTCAATCACATCTACATCTGTATAATTATTCTGCAATTCACCCTTTAGTGCCTGGCAAAGGGTTCTTCGAACCACATCCAGATTATTTCTCTAGAGTTCCACTCTATCAGCGCTTGGGAAAATGAACACTTAAATCTTTCTGCACGAGCTCTGGTTTCTCTTATTTCATCACGATGACCATTTCTCCCTAAGTACGTTGACGGCAATAAAATTTCGTCGCATTCAGGGAAGAAAGATGGCGAGTGAAATTTCGTGAGACCTCGTAGCAACGAAAAACGCCTTTGTTTTAATGACTGCCACTACATATCACTTATGATATCCGTGACACTCTCCTTATTTCGCGATAGCGCAAAACAAGCTGCATTTCTGTAGACGTTTTCGATATCCACTGTCAATCCTATCTAGCAAGGATCGAATGCCGTACAAGTATACTCTAGCAGAGAAAGGACAAAAAATGGTTCAAATGGCTCTGAGCACTATGGGACTCAACTGCTGTGGTCATAAGTCCCCTAGAACTTAGAACTACTTAAACCTAACTAACCTAAGGACATCACACACATCCATGCCCGAGGCAGGATTCGAACCTGCGACCGTAGCAGTCGCACGGTTCCGGACTGCGCGCCTAGAATCGCGAAGAAAGGACAAGCGCAATGCAGGCAGCTCTTTAGTATACCTGTTGCCTCTTCTAAGTGTTCCGCCAGTCTACTGTTTGCCTTCACCACAACATTATCTATGTGACTGTTCCAGTTTAAATTGTTCGTAAATGTAATTCCTAGGTATTTAGTTCAATTGACAGCCTTTACGTTTCTGTGATTTGTCGTGTACCTGAAATTTGTAGGATTTCTTTTCGGACTCATTTGGATAACCTCACACTTTTCCTTGTTCAGAGAAAACTGCCACCTTCCGCACCATACAGATATCGTATCTAACTCATTTTGCATTCGGTTTTTATCTTTTGATGACTTTACTAGACATTAAATAACATCATTTACGAACAATCTAATATGGCTGCTCGGATTGTCTCCTAAATGGTTTATATAGATTAGGAACAGCAGAGGGCCTGCAACACATCTTTAGGGAACGCCAGATATCACTTCTGTTTTACTCGATGGTTTTCCGTCGAATACTACGTAATGTGACCTTAAATGAAACAATAAGTTCACTGTTACCAGTCACCACGGTGACTGGTAACAGTGAACTTATTGTTTCATTTAATGTCAGTAACAGTCACGGTAAAGCCTAACCTAAAAATGTTCGCATTTAAAGTTAATGTGACCTTTCTGACAGGAAATCACGAATCCAGTCGCACAACTGAAGCGATACTCCATAAGCACACAGTTTTATTAGACGTCTTTGCCGGTTCCCGTCAGATCACCGAAGTTACGCGCTATCGGGCTTGGTTAACACCTGGATGGGGGACTGTTCGGGCTGCCGAGTGCTATTGGCAAGCGGTATACATACAGCCCTTGTGAGGTCAATTGAGGAGTTATATGACTGAGAAGTAGCTAAAACCGGCAACGGCCAGAAGAACGGAGTACTTATCACAACACCTTCAATATACGCGTCCAGTAACGCCTATCGGCGGAGGATGATACGGCAGTCAGTCGGCGCCTTTGGGGCTTCCGAGGCCTTTTCGGACGAGAGTGAGTTTGTGAGGAACAGTGTCAAACGCCTTCTGGAAATATGGAATCGATTTGAGGTCCCCTGTCGATAGCACTCATAAAACCGTGCGAATAAAGAGCTAGTTGTGTTCCACACAAAGGACATTTTCTGAATACGTCAACACGTCGGTTTCTCCGAGATAGTTCATAACGTTGGAACACAGTGTGTGTTCCAAAATCCTACTGCAAATCGAAGTCAGCGATATGGGTCCACATCTCATCGGGTTACTCTTATTTCCTATCTGAGTGTTGAAGTGACCAGCGCAACTTCCAAGTCTTTAGGTACGGGTCTTTCCCCGAGTGAGTGGCTGTATAAGGCTGGTAAGTATGGGGCTATTTTATTAGCATACTTTGAAACGAACATAATGGGTATACTTTCTGGACCGGAAGACTTGCCTTTATTAAATGATTTAAGCTGCTTCGCTACATCGAGGATATCTACTTCTAAGTAGATATGACGATTTCGCATTTATAGATTGACTTTGGGACTCTATATAAAACTCAGTATTCCGGAAGCCACCTTATACTGTGTGACGAGAGTACTTCTGGTAGCACTGAAACTTCCTGGCAGACTCTGGTAGCACTGTTACGCCACGACCTAGTGCGGAGCAATAAACTGCCTGGAGCTAATGCAGCAAAACTAAGTCATAGGGAGAGAGGCGTCGTCATAATGGTGACCACGCAGTATGACGTAAGAAGACACATTCAGAGTAGAAGGGTACTTATTCACTACGCCAACGCTGCAAAATACGCCTTCAATCGATGCTGAAAAGCAGAGTCGACACACCTTTAAGCTATGACACAGTGGCCAGAAGAGAAGACTGGACGAGAAGAACAGGCCAAGTAATGTTGTAACTGTACTTCATAATAATCACTTCATATACTTTAGCAGTCTTGATATTACCTTATGAATATAAACAAATGTATGTAATTATTTTATTGGCAATGATCATTTATTGATGCACTGTAATGCACATTTGTGACATACTAATCGAACTTACAAGGGGAGGCCGCCAATTGTGAAATTCAGATTCGATTCATACTGTGCATAATAAAAGCTCATGGCCAGAGGTGTAATGTGGCAAAGCACCAAGATGCACTTCTCAGCCGTTGTCGAGAAAATCGAAAGTTAAAAGAAACCGCTGCCGTGAAATACTCTCTACGATTAATTATTTTCTACAGCGTCGTGGCGCAGCGGTAAGCGCTCAGGTTCGTAATCCGAAGGTCGCCGGATCGAAACTCGCGCCATGCAGTTTTTTTTATTAGTTTTTTGTAATTCAAATATATATATATGTATATATATATATATATATATATATATATATATATATATATATATATATATATATATGTGTGTGTGTGTGTGCGTGTGTGTGTGTGTGTGTGTGTGTGTGTGTGTGTTTGTGTGTGTACACACATTTGAATTACAAAAAACAAATACTAAAAAAAAAAGGTTGCATGGCGCGAGATTCGATCCGGCGACCTTCGGATTACGAACCCGAGCGCTTACAGCAGCGCTCGACGCTGTAGAAAACTATTAATCGTAGAGAGTATTTCACGGCAGCGGTTTCTTTTAACTGTCGATTTTCTCGACAACGGCTGAGAAGTGCATCTTGGTGCTTTGCCACATTACACCTCTGGCCGTGAGCTTTTATTATGCGCAGTATGAATCGAATCTGAATTTCACAATTGGCGGCCTTCCCTTGTCAGTACTGTAGAATACTGTAGTCGAAACGTCGGAAAAGTCAGGGACCTTGTATTTCGTAGAATTCAAAGACACTGTTGAGAGTATGGCACTAACATCATTGGGGCGAAACAGATAGTTTTTCAAGTTCACAGTGGCCGAGAATTGACGCAAAGCGGCTGTGCTAGCGTCCGCAATTAAGGTCCTCAAAGTGCGGCATAGTATTGTATTTTTTTAACGAACGAGCAAACATCTGGGTCACAGGACAGGGTTTAATCAACAGGAGCTGACGAAGTGAATTACCGGAAGACGTGTACTGCATGGCCAACATTATTACTAGCTGTGCGTTACTGAACGATGTGCCTGTTGCCAGGTATTGTTGCCGTTGAATGCATTACGCCACACCATCTGCACCTCGTTGTAACGTAATACTGTGCCATTTAGCAGTGCAGTGTTGTAAAACACTTCCCAGTGTCGTAGATTCAATATTTGCGAACATTACAGTGCATTCTGGCAAACTCTAAGTAGCATTCAGTGATAATGACTTCCCCAAGCGTTCAACCATCAGTAGGATTCCCTCCTATCATCATTATTACCTAGTGAAACGGTATGAAAAGGCATTATTTGACTAGAAGGAATTTAAAGGCACTTGTCATTGAAACTTAAATTTAGACAACTCATGAAAATACACTCCTGGAAATTGAAATAAGAACACCGTGAATTCATTGTCCCAGGAAGGGGAAACTTTATTGACACATTCCTGGGGTCAGATACATCACCTGATCACACTGACAGAACCACAGGCACATAGACACAAGCAACAGAGCATGCACAATGTCGGCACTATTACAGTGTATATCCACCTTTCGCAGCAATGCAGGCTGCTATTCGCCCATGGAGACGATCGTAGAGATGCTGGATGTAGTCCTGTGGAACGGCTTGCCATGCCATTTCCACCTGGCGCCTCAGTTGGACCAGCGTTCGTGCTGGACGTGCAGACCGCGTGAGACGACGCTTCATCCAGTCCCAAACATGCTCAATGGGGGACAGATCCGGAGATCTTGCTGGCCAGGGTAGTTAACTTACACCTTCTAGAGCACGTTGGGTGGCACGGGATACATGCGGACGTGCATTGTCCTGTTGGAACAGCAAGTTCCCTTGCCGGTCTAGGAATGGTAGAACGATGGGTTCGATGACGGTTTGGATGTACCGTGCACTATTCAGTGTCCCCTCGACGATCACCAGTGGTGTACGGCCAGTGTAGGAGATCGCTCCCCACACCATGATGCCGGGTGTTGGCCCTGTGTGCCTCGGTCGTATGCAGTCCTGATTGTGGCGCTCACATGCACGGCGCCAAACACGCATACGACCATCATTGGCACCAAGGCAGAAGCGACTCTCATCGCTGAAGACGACACGTCTCCATTCGTCCCTCCATTCACGCCTGTCGCGACACCACTGGAGGCGGGCTGCACGATGTTGGGGCGTGAGCGGAAGACGGCCTAACGGTGTGCAGGACCGTAGCCCAGCTTCATGGAGACGGTTGCGAATGGTCCTCGCCGATACCCCAGGAGCAACAGTGTCCCTAATTTGCTGGGAAGTGGCGGTGCGGTCCCCTACGGCACTGCGTAGGATCCTACGGTCTTGGCGTGCATCCGTGCGTCGCTGCGGTCCGGTCCCAGGTCGACGGGCACGTGCACCTTCCGCCGACCACTGGCGACAACATCGATGTACTGTGGAGACCTCACGCCCCACGTGTTGAGCAATTCGGCGGTACGTCCACCCGGCCTCCCGCATGCCCACTATACGCCCTCGCTCAAAGTCCGTCAACTGCACATACGGTTCACGTCCACGCTGTCGCGGCATGCTACCAGTGTTAAAGACTGCGATGGAGCTCCGTATGCCACGGCAAACTGGCTGACACTGACGGCGGCGGTGCACAAATGCTGCGCAGCTAGCGCCATTCGACGGCCAACACCGCGGTTCCTGGTGTGTCCGCTGTGCCGTGCGTGTGATCATTGCTTGTACAGCCCTCTCGCAGTGTCCGGAGCAAGTATGGTGGGTCTGACACACCGGTGTCAATGTGTTCTTTTTTCCATTTCCAGGAGTGTAGAAGCAATGATAATGAAGTGCCTGTTACCAATGGTAATGTTACCGATGACAGCGCCAATAAAGCGGAGTTACTAAACACAGTTCTCGAAAGCCCTTCACCAAATAAGACGGAGCAAATATTTCAGAATTCGAATCAAGAACGGCTGCCGGCACGAGGAACTTAGAAGCAGATATTCTTGGTTCACCAGAGCAGTGGCACGTAAAGTGCCCTCCGCCTCACACCGTTGGGTGGCTTGCGGAGTATAAATGCATATGTAAATGTAGATGTAGATCTCAAATCACTTCGCCCGACTGAAGATCCGTACCTAAAGGCTTGAAAGTTGCACGGGTCACACCAACACTCAAGAAAGGAAGTATGACTAAACCGAAAACTTATAGACCCATATCACTGACGTCGATTTGCAGCAGGATTTTGGAACATAAACTGTGTTCGAACATTATGAATTAGCTGAAAGGTAACGGTCTATTGCAGGGGTTATCAGATTGGGTCACAATTTTCAAGTTTCCAGAAGGCTTTCACACCGTTCCTCACGAGAGACTTGTACTCAAATAGCGTGCCTATGGAGTATCGTTACAGACGTGGGACTGGATTAATGATTCCCAGTCAGAAAGGTACGTAGTAATCGACGGAAGAACATCGACTAAAACATAAGTGATTTCCGTCGTTCCCCATGGAAGTATTATAGGCCTTCCTGCTGTTCCTAATCTATATAAACGTTTTAGGAGACAATCTAAGCAGCCCTCTTAGATTATTTGCAGATGATGCTGTCATTTACCATCACGTTAAGTCATAAGAAGACCAGAACCAATTGCAAAATGACTTAGACACGATTTTCTCTGAACAAGGAGAAGTGTGAGGTCATCCACATGAGCATAAAAAGAAATCCGTTAACTTTCGGTGATACGATAAAACACATAAATTTAAAGGCTGTCAGTTCAACTAAATATCTAGGAATTACAATTACAAACAACATAAATTGAAACGATCACATAATAGACAATGTTGTGAAGAAGAAAATCAAATACTGCGTCTTATTGGCAGAACACTTACAGGATGCGTCAGCTCTACTAAAGCGACTGCCTACACTATGCTTGCCCGTCGTCTGCTGGAGTATGGGATCCTTACCAGATAAGATTGATATAGGACTGACGGAGGACATCGAAAACGTCTAGAGGGGCAGTTCATTTTGTATTATGGCGAAACAGAGGGGAAAGTGTCACGTATATCATCAGTGAGTCGGGGTGGCTCTAATTAAAACAACGATATTTTTGGTATGGCGAC
Source organism: Schistocerca nitens (assembly GCF_023898315.1). Taxonomy (NCBI): domain Eukaryota; kingdom Metazoa; phylum Arthropoda; class Insecta; order Orthoptera; family Acrididae; genus Schistocerca; species Schistocerca nitens. Next base: position 916,941,944 of record NC_064616.1, read on the forward strand.
ACCTTTTCAGGAAATTTCAATCAGCAACTTCCCCACTGAAAGCGAAAATATTTTACTGCCGCCAGCCTACATAGGGAGAAATGATCATCGCAGTAAATTATGAGAAATCAGAACTCATACGAAAAGATTTAAGTGTTAATTTTTTCCACGCGCTGTTAGAGACTGGCACGGTAGAGAAATAGTCTGAAGGTGGTTCGAAGAACCCTCTGCCACACACTTAAAGTTTGAATTGCAGAGTAGTAATGTATGTGTAGATGTAGAAGTCCATATTTTATTGTAGTACGCACGTTAACTGCATTCTATGATTAGTATATTCTTATAGCTTAGTGCTTATTAAGAATAACCTCAGAATACAAGTAAAATTTAGAGAATTATTATACTTACACAAAACTGATTATATTTTCTGTGTTCTGTAAATGTACTCGTATTACGTAATCTTAGCTTCAGTAATTTCGGCGTTATTTACAGCGTGATTGTTGCTATTTGTAAAATCACGTTAAGCATAACTGCTTTAAAATCTGGTATGGGATATTGGTTAACTACAGGTATTGCTCCACAAAACCCAATGGCAGTCAACATTATTGTGAATGATATAGCTTAGTACATACCGTGTTACGTGTTGCTCGTTGCTAATCAGTATTGGTTTTCATTGATTCTAAAGTGTTTGAATACAGTAATAGTTAACTTCCAGTCAAATCATTATCGTGGTAATTTAACTTGAACTTCCGAGTGTGCATTAACTGTTACCACTTAAACACATGTCAGTAAATGTTACGTAACTGTAGTGAATAATATTTTCAAATAAACAGATATAATTTCATAAGTTTTGCTCAGCCATGAGCTAGGGACCATATATTGTCATTCTATAATAAATACTTCAGTCAATATCAGTTACATAATTAATTAAAATTTAGGCTTTTGGCTAACTATATTACATTCATTAAAATGAATATGAAATTTGTTTTCAATAGTGCTGTAGTGAAGTTGATGAAAATATTAATCGCGGGCTGTTTCACGTAGAAAGTAGAGCGCATGAAAATCAATGCAGAGATAACGAACTTCATATACAACCGAAAGTGGATGTGATATCGAAAGAAAATGTACGCGTTATGGAAAGAACGAGTCAGGCTTGCACTAGTAGCGCAGACTCTCCAATAGCAGTACAGAATCCGGTAGCGACAAAGCAAACCGACACAGTCAATCAAATGTATGACACGTAAGAACAACGGAAGTGAGAGTCGAAAGTAAGGTTTAGTGAGAAGAGCGGTCCATATATGATACTAATAATAATTATAAACTGCGTGTAATGAAAAGGGCGAGCAGTCTGAGAGAGACGCCGTGCGCTGTAGATCATAATGAAGAGTGCAGAGAAGAGCATGATGCGACTGAGATGCACATCAACAGAATATTAATTAATGCCACTCTCGAATTAATGAAGTCGATGAAATTGCGCGGACAGGTGGAAACGGTGAAGTAGGCTGTTTAGGTTCTTATATTGGTAACGCCACGTAGCGCTCTGTATGAAAATCACTGGCTGTGTTGTGTGCAGTCTGTAGCTAGTTTGCATTGTTGTCTGCCATTGTAGTGTTGGACAGCGGCAGCTGGATGTTAACAGCGCGTAGCGTTGCGCAGTTGGAGGTGAGCCGCCAGCAGTGGTGGATGTGGGGAGAGAGATGGCGGAGTTTTGAAATTTTTAAGACTGGATGTCATGAACTGCTATATATATTATGACTATTAAGGTAAATACATTGTTTGTTCTCTATCAAAATCTTTCATTTGCTAACTATGCCTATCAGTAGTTAGTGCCTTCAGTAGTTTGAATCTTTTATTTAGCTGGCAGTAGTGGCGCTCGCTGTATTGCAGTAGTTCGAGTAACGAAGATTTTGGTGAGGTAAGTGATTTGTGAAAGGTATAGGTTAATGTTAGTCAGGGCCATTCTTTTGTAGAGATTTTTGAAAGTCAGATTGCGTTGCGCTAAAAAATATGGTGTGTCAGTTTAAGCACAGTCTTGTATAATTGTTCAAAGGGGACGTTTCATTTGTCGACCCTTAGCCGAGGGTACCTCACTGGAATCTTCTGATTTTTTCCTTGTAGTTTGTGTAATTAGTGTAGCTATTGTTTATTGCTAGCGCATAACTGCAGAGAGAATCTCCTTTGTAGTTGCAGTCTTTCATTGTTGTTGTGGCATGCATGTAGATTTGCACCAAGTATTTCGCAGCTGCGCTTGCAATTAACTAGATATTATTTTCAGTGCTATGTTAATGTGTTTTCTTATTTTGCTCTTCAAATTGTGCTTTTCTGTGTTGTCGTATGAAATATTGTGTCAATAATGGCGTGTGAAAAACGTAATACTAGGCTCCAAAGTAAACTGAGAAATGACAGTGAAGACGAAAGCAGTGTGTTAGCGCCACCGTGTAATGAATTAACTAATGTTCAAACTAGTGATTTGGTAATTGTCATAGGGAAATGAAGCGGGCGACAAATAATGGCGTAGACAGTGAAACAATTAGTGAACAGGGAAGCATTATCGATCGATCGGTTGGCAATAGCTCGCCTCAGGAATCCGAAATGACAGGACACAATCTCGCAAATACTGTAGATTCAGGTTTTGGGTCCTCACCGTTTTCTCAAATAAGTCAAGACACATTTTCTGCTTGTCAAAATGTGAATGTTGCCGGTGCAAATTCACTGCCGAAAAGCACTGAGGAACATGTTTCAGACACCAGTGCATTTTTATTACAATTAATACAACAAATGGGACAAACACAGCAAAAGCTTCAAAAGTTAGACACAATGGAACAAAATCTTCGAAAGTTAAACACAGTGGAACAAAATCAGAGACAAACACAGCAAAAGCTTCAAAAGTTAGACACAATGGAACAAAATCAGAGACAAACACAGCAAAAGCTTCAAAAGTTAGACACCACACTTGAACAAACAAGTGAAGATTTAACTACTGGGTTACATAACATTGAATCGAAATGTCAAAAAGTCTGTAATGAAGTAAAAACACAAATTTGTGAGCATTTTCAACCTATTTTTTCGCGGCATGAAAATGCATTACAGAATCACGAAGCAGCCATAAAAGAACTGCAAACCATTGTTCATGAAAATCACGACACCTTGCAAGCTAAAATTGACTCAGTTGCATCTACCGATTCGGTTACGCAACTTGCAAAAACTCAGGAAAACTTAAAGGACACAGTAGATACTCTGAAACTTGGTTCAGAAAAACACACTGAGGAAATAAGTACACTATCGGAGAAAGCAGCCGAACTTTCGGATCAGTTCACTAACTTATCTACAAAGGTAGATGATGATCTGAATGACACAAGACCTGTAGCCATCACTGACACAGAAGGGTATGAACAAATTAAGAAATTCAAACAAAATCAGAATCAAATTAATACGCAACACAAAAGAGAAATCCGGGAAGTACAAGTTCAGTTGGCACAAGTAATACAAAAATTACATATTTCAGAGGACACTCGCGCTCCAACACGGGAAGAGGGACTTAGAAATACGGAACAACCACAAAATAATAACACAGGACACTTCGGAAATTATGAAAGAAATTGGCAAGGCATACCGAATTTTGAGATGGAACCGTCGAAACGACGTAACAATGACCGACACTTCGGAAATTATGAAAGAAATTGGCAAGGCACACCGAATTTTGAGATGGAACCGTCGAAACGACGTAACAATGACCGACATGCGACTCGCCGACATGATGATTTTGACTATAAGCTGTTCATTACTACACGTAAATTCAAAACATTTAAGAATTCTGGCAACGACATTCATCCACAAGCATGGCTCCATCAATTCTCTCATTGTTTTCCTCCCAACTGGTCATTGCAGCACAGATTAGAATTTATGTGTGGCTACTTAGAGAATGAACCAGCTGTAAGAATGCGATCGGTCATTCACGATTGTCACAGTGAAGGAGAATTTTATCATGCCTTCCTCTCAGCATATTGGTCTCAAGCTACACAAGACCGAGTAAAACATAGCATCATAATGATGAAACATTTCGAACAATCTGAATTCTCCAGTCTTGTGAAATATTTTGAAGACATGTTGCACATGAATCAGTACCTGCAAACCCATACAGCCCCTCAGAACTCATCCGCATTTGCTTAATCAAATTACCTGAACATTTACGACATATTATTTTGGCAGGACATTGCAAAGACGACATTAAGCTTTTCAGGGACTCTTACAAGAATTAGAAATTGACACTGACAATCGCGGAACACGAAAACAGGAACACAACAATTACAGGTCACATCCGTCGCAATTCCGCGATGAAAGAAATAATAACTGGACACGACAAGACTATTCTCACAACACAAATCGTGACCAAAACAGACACCACCCGTATGACAACCGTTGGCAGAATAGTAATAATTACAGGGAAAGGTCATCTCTCTGCGGTAGTGACTATCACAGAGACAATCAGAGAAACAGACAATTTGGGAACCAAAATAATTATTATCAAGGGAGACAGAATAACTTTAGACGCAACGGTCCAGCGCGCAGTTACGATTCAGGGAGAAATTCTCCACCACGTAACCGATAAGAAAGAAACTACAGGAACTACCGACATGACGACAGACGATATAATCGTAACGACAGACTTGAATTGCATCAGAACTGGCGAGATTCAAACAGAGCAGGGCACTCTCGACAAGGTGAATTTGTAGAAGTTAGGTCTCCTAATCCTAATAACGACGCGCGCCAACAAAGAAACAGACAATGACTCGCACCGGCAGGCAGCCACGTGCGCCGGCTGGGCTTGAGAAAAATAACATAAACTAACCTTGAGAAAAATTCCAGTGTTCCTTACCGACGTAACCACATGATAATTGCGTTGAAACTGAAACTCTGCGTTCTAGGAAGAGTAAAAGATTGCACCACATTTCACATGTAAAACAGTTTATTTAGAGATAATCTGCTTTTTAACTGTCTTTGCTATAAAATCTTTCACTTTACATTACCAGTATGCTTTGTCAGACTTAGAATCTGTTAACATGCAACAATGTTTGAAGTTAAATATCCAGTCAAGAACCAAGTGAACTTATTTAAACAGAAATTACGAATGCATCGTTATAGTGAACAGACGACACAGTGTTATTGTGTGTGTACATTCTTGCTTGTTAGTTGCACGATTACGTAACGTCTATAAGGCTTACATACTTAGAACATATACTGGTACTGCTAATGAGATTTTAATGCAACATTTTGGTTTACTTGAAAATACATTCTGGATTTAAAGTACTTTCTGTGAGATACCAGACGACACAGTGGTTAGTTTATGTGACAACTACACGGTTTTATCACGACGCTACTAATGAGTGACAATTTACAACATTGCTTTTGCGGTGTATCTGTTTTATATCTGCACAGTTTTTCTGAATTATTCTGGAAAGTAAAACATGTTTTAGTAGTAACTTTTGTGGTATAGCTACAAGGAGACAGCCTTTTCCGTAGCACAACAATACGTTACAGCACAGTACTTTCTTCATCACGGCAATAAGCGTAATAACTACGATATCTATACACAAAGCATTTCACTTTTGTTTATCATGAGGTAAGTACATTGACTTCTGCAGAACTTAGCTTTCGGAGGACGATAACTACGACACTTCCACAGAGATTATGTTGCAACAAGACGCACAGTTTAGCGCTACAGTACACGTATTTGAGTGATTAATTTTATACTTAAAACATTTATTTTTAAAGATTTTTGAATTACAAAGAAAGTTTTCCGTGATACATTTCATTCCATTGCTCTAATCTGTAACACCTGAGGGTATAATTACATTAATCCTCAGGGGGTACACGCTTACTTTGTGTACCATGTGTTTGGCAAGCACAAGGAGCCCTAGCTAATATGGTATTTGCTTATACAACTTTACACATCGGTACCATATTTCTCTAACACCTAATCACACAGGTATCTGATTATTTAACAGAGAAACAAAAATTTTTTACTACATCAGTGACACATGTTTACGCAATTACACAGTTGGGTAACTTCACACTTATGAAATTGTATTTTGTCTGTACTTTGTGAACTGTTCATATTTTTTCGGAACCATTGTGAGCTTTGAATGATGTATTTGGTATGAGATCATGATTTTTAAAGTACGTTTGAGGTAAATGACACTATTTAAATGAGCAGAGAATTTTTTTTAGGTTTTGACATTATTGCAGAAAGCTACGGCATTTTAGAGATTTGACGGAGGCGTTATGATGTTATTTTTACGACGACAATGTGTGTAACGCTGTTGAGGTATGTTTATGATCAATAAGCTGATGCTATATGAGGAATTTGATTATGCTATGTATTTATTATGATGAAATATTGAAGAAGTGTCGACAAATATGTATATGTGTAATAAGGTAAGGAATAATGAGTAGTGGTTAGGGACTCTGACTTGTGAAAAAGGATGTTGGAAACCAAGAATCGTACTTTAAGAGTTATGAAATGTGTGTAAATGCGTGAATATATCACAATGCCGGCGAAAATTTTTTGGACACTGTTATATTCATAAGATTTTGTTTCTACACATTTGCAACACAAATTCTCGACCCATGAAATTTTGTATATGAGACTGCCACTGTAGTGCAAACTGGTGTTGTAAATATTTCAGTAAGAAAGTTAAGTGACCTTCACGTAATACATCGTGGGCACGACGCATTACGTGGGCAGCTGCGCGACAGTCGCCTGGAAAAAAGCCATTAGTGTGTGCCTTTCAGAGGCACAGGTGCAGAAAAAAGGAGGCCATTATCCTCGCTATTGACATTTCTTTGTAGAAAGCATCGCAAATACGACACGCTCAAACTTGAAAACATATGATTATACTGTGGAGCTCTTAATTTATGATATTTACTAAAATGCCTAATGAAATGATGAGAAACATTTTACATCTATTGTCTTTCTAGTTGAGAGATTGCTCATTTTGTTTAATATCTAGTTTCTAGCTGCACTGCAGCATTGGTTAAAATAAAATTTAATAGATGTACTAATATAGATATTTTATGCCTACAGATCCAGTAAACAGTAATTTTATTATCTACTTCCAAAAAAAACGAGGGAACACAAAAAGACATTTCCCTTCGCAGGAATTGCATACATAAATTTTCTCAATGACTGGTAACATTTTAGTGATGCATCACTCTAGTGTTAAGATGTGACATAGGTATTAGACATGGCCATCTTTACTGTACTATTTTTTCTGCTTGAGCTTTGAAATGTTTAGGTATTAGTTATTGCATTTGCTGCTACTGCTTGCCAGGCATAGTGCTACTAAATTTCACTTTGTATTACTCTGTGAAGCCAGTCTTACTACTGATTTATTTTTCTTTTTGCTGCACATTGGCTCATATTACTGAGAATGTTGCATTTGCTCTTCAAATTTAGATTTACTGCTGCTTGCTTTGCAATTTGCATTTTTTGTCATTGCTGTTTGTGTTAATTGTTTTGTGCTGCTGCATTGCCTCATCCCTTAGTTTAGCATCTGTGCTCAGTAGATTTAAGTTAGCTTAAGAGGGGGTAGACTATATAAGAAACTAACTATGATGAATTGGAAGAAATGCATTGAGAAGCTATAAGAAAATGGTTTGGCCAAAAAAAAGTAGTGTACAGTGGAGAAAAACTATTTTTGAAAGAGGATGTGAACAGAATACAGAAAGCAGGCTTAGATAGGACTTTTGGGAATAATGATGAACGAAGTGAGATCTCCAAGAAAAAGAAGGTTTTGTTTGCAAAATACTGCAGTACCAAATGTTACACTCAAAGCAAACCCTGTCCTTTCCCCCTGTGCTATTCTGCTATGTGTTTGTGTACTCTTGTATATTTGTGTTTTTCCTGTCTTTATGTGTTTAACTAATAAGATTTATGTTGTAGAATTTTTCAAATACTACGTTATTTTCTTCGTAAAGATGTTTAGACATTATTTATTCTGTTTTGTTTTAATGATCATGTGTGAAATTAATGTTTCAAGAACTATTCTCATTATTTTATTTACTTATGTCATAATTCCTGTAACACTGATGTATATGTCTATTTCTATTCTTTTGTAAAGCCTGTATTGCTGCAAATGTTATCTGTATTGTTATGTTCTTTAATGATGTATTTTGTACCTTTGTCATTGTATTCTTATGTTATAACATTGTAATTGACACCAGTTCAATATATTATTAACTTGTAAGTTCCATTTCACTGCACACGTTTCTGTTGGTCATAGTATATGGACAATATGTGAGAAGTAGGGACTGTTAGTGTTTGCACGTGTGTTAAAAATTCAGCAAGGGACTGGATAACAGCATTGCTGGTTCTAAGGACAATTCCAAAAACTTTGTGAGTGCACACGTGGTGGTTATGGACTTGCTATATTGTCTGCAAGACTCTTCAATGGTGATTGTGAACCTGCACAGTCACAGCAGATGGCTGCTGGCCATCTCTATAAGCACTACACTGGGTCTGAATCTTTGATGGCCCACCAGTACTAATATTTCTACAAGGACTACAGTGGGTTTGCATCTTTGATGGCCCACCAATACCATTATTTCTACAAGGACTATAGTGGGTCTGCATCTTTGATGGCCCACCAATACCGTAATCTCTACCAGGACTACAGTGGGTCTGCTCTGTGATGACCTACCTACCAATATTCTTCAAAACTTCGACTGACTCTGCGGTGGGTTTGCTCTGTTGTGGCCCATTACCTGTCTGCATGTCAAGAGTCAGCACTGTCTTTTCGTTGGAAGGACAACACTACTTCTTCAAGACTACATGGAAATCCACTACTTCCGTGTGCATTGTCTTTTACTGCTCAGACATTGAGAAAAACACTGCTATTTTACTGTGATGAACGATCAGGACTGTCTTTATGTACTGTGAGAAAATTTTAGCTTTTGACCAACATTGTATCAATAAGCGTGTGCATTTGATATCTCTGTTATTGTAATTATAAAAAATTTCTTCAAATCATTTTTGGCCACTGCCCAAAACAATTTGTAAAATTTTTTGTGGGGAGCATGGGGGCTATGTAAGTAGGCTGTTTATGTTTTCTTATTGGTAACGCCATGTAGCGCTCTGTATGAAAATCACTGGCTGTGCTGTGTGCAGTCTGTGGCTAGTTTGCATTGTTGTCTGCCATTGTAGTGTTGGGCAGCGGCAGCTGGATGTTAACGGCGCGTAGCGTTGCGCAGTTGGAGGTGAGCCGCCAGCAGTGGTGGATGTGGGGAGAGAGATGGCGGAGTTTTGAAATTTTTAAGACTGGATGTCATGAACTGCTATATATATTATGACTGTTAAGGTAAATACATTGTTTGTTCTCTATCAAAATCTTTCATTTGCTAACTATGCCTATCAGTAGTTAGTGCCTTCAGTAGTTTGAATCTTTTATTTAGCTGGCAGTAGTGGCGCTCGCTGTATTGCAGTAGTTCGAGTAACGAAGATTTTGGTGAGGTAAGTGATTTGTGAAAGGTATAGGTTAACGTTAGTCAGGGCCATTCTTTTGTAGAGATTTTTGAAAGTCAGATTGTGTTGCGCTAAAAAATATTGTGTGTCAGTTTAAGCACAGTCTTGTATAATTGTTCAAAGGGGACGTTTCAACGGTAATATGGGATAAGAATACGTAACTTTCGATAGTATTATGAAATTAGTAAGAGAAGAAGAAGATTATAATGCATACGAAGTCAGTGTGGACGTTATGTGTTCGGACGTGAGTGGACAAGGTGAAACTACAGCTGCGTTAAATACATCAGAGGTGAACGTATCTTATATGAAATAGAAGTCGTAGGCAAAGAAGCACTGCAAAAACCTCCAGATACAGACACAGACAACAGCGTGTAAAGAAGGAACATTCTGCAACAGTTGAAAAGTGTGGAAGATATAAACGAAAAGAAGATAAAAAAATCTCAAGATAAAGATACAGGGCGTGCGGTAAATATGTAAACGAAATTTCGAAGTCGAATTGATTTATAATGGACTTTTCACGATTTAGATCGTTCCTCGCCCTCATACCTTTTGTCTGATACACCCACAGTCAGGTAAAAAATTAGGTATGCGTAACATTATTGACATGAAGTATTATCCGAGCAGAGATGATTAAAGTCTGTACTGAAAAAGAGTATGTATAAATGACAAAAAAATTTGACATAGTTGTATGAGAATGTAGTAATAATTTCACTTTGAGATAATTTTCACTAAATTGGTCCATGAGAGAGAGCACTTTGATAAAAGCACTCAAGCATCTTAGTATAATGCAGGTCCTAATACATACGAAGCCAAGTTGTTTTCTAGGTTCCGATGTATGTTGTAACAAAGAAATTTAGCTGTGCAGTGTTTAACGATAAGAATGATTCTTATTGAGGGAATTTACACACATCAAAAAAAGTTTTGCATCACCTCGGTTCCGAAAATAACAGAACCTGTACAGAAAATTGGAATATAGATCAACATAAACAACATTTCCACCCTTTTTATTGCTCATGAAAACCTCACATTGCATGTTGTACCACCACACAGCGAGACCTTCAGAGGTGGTGGTCCAGATTGCTGTACACACCGGTACCTCTAATACCCAGTAGCACGTCCTCTTGCGTTGATGCATTCCTGTATTCGTCTTGGCGTACTATACCCAAGTTCATCAAGGCACTATTGCTCCAGATTGTCCCACTTCTCTACGGAGATTCGGCGTAGATCGCTCAGAGTGGTTCGTGAGTCACGTCGTCCGTAAAGAGCCCTTTTCAATCTATCCCAGGCATGTTCGACAGGGTTCATGTCTGGAGAACATGCTGGCCACTCTAGTCTGCGACACTCATCGTTGAAGAGAACGTGATGCCAATCCTGAGCGGGCCATTCGGCATGTTGTTGGGCCCATCTATACCGCGCTGCATGATGTGGTTGCAAAGATGGACCTCTCCATGGACGTCGGGGCTGAAGTTGTGCATCATGCAGCCTATTGCGCAGTTTAAATCGTAAGACGACGTCCTGTGGCTGCACGAAAAGCATTATTCAACATGATATCGCTGCTGTCAGGGTTCCTCCGAGTCATAATCCGTAGGTAGCGGTCATCGACTGCAGTACTAGCCCTTGGGCGGCCTGAGCGAGGCATGTCATCGACAGTTCCTGTCTCTCTGTATCTCCTCCATATCCGAACAACATCGCTTTGGTTCACTCCGAGACGCCTAGACACTTCCCTCGTTGAGAGCCCTTCCTGGCACAAAGTAACAATGCGGACGCGATCGAACCGCGGTATTGACCGTCTAGGCATGTTTGAACTACAAACAACACGAGCCGTGTACCTCCTCCATGGTGGAATGATTGAAACTGATCGACTGTCGGACCCCCTCTGTCTAATAGGCGCTCCTCATTCATGGTTGTTTCCATCATTGGGCTGGTCTAGTGGCATGTCTGAACAGTCAAAGGGACTGTGTCTGTGATACAATACCCACAGTCAACGACTATCTTCAGAAGTCCTGGGAACCGGAGTGATGCAAAACTTTTTTTGATGTGTGTATTACGAACTTGAAAAGCCGGCCGCTGTTCAAATGGTTCAAATGGCTCTGAGCATTATGGGACTCAACTGCTGTGGTCATAAGTCCCCTAGAACTTAGAACTACTTAAACCTAACTAACCTAAGGACAGCACACAACACCCAGCCATCACGAGGCAGAGAAAATCCCTGACCCCGCCGGGAATCGAACCCGGGAACCCGGGCGTGGGAAGCGAGAACGCTACCGCACGACCACGAGATGCGAGCGCCCGGCCGCTGTGGCCGAGCGGTTCTAGACGCTTCAGTCCCGAACCGCGCTGCTGCTACGGTCGCAGGTTCGAATCCTGCCTCGGCATGGATGTGTGTGACGTCCTTAGGTTAGTTAGGTTTAAGTAGTTGTAAGTCTAGGAGACTGATGACCTCAGATGTTAAGTCCCATTGTGCTCAGAGCCATTTGAACCATTTTTGAACCATTTCTGAACTTGAAAAACAAATTCAAGGTACTAAAACTTCTGTTTGAGTTATAGATAACATAAAATTGATGAACGTATATAAACCACAAAGAAATTATAATTTAATAAAGTAGATACGAAGTGAATAAGGTGTTTGCAAAGAAACTGGATAACAGGCATCATCACAGATCGAAGTGCACCAAACACTGCAGACCTCATCAGTTTCTCTTACATAAAAACGTAAACTTAAGAAACACTGTGTAAAACAATGTCATTTATTCTGTAGAATGAGACATAATCTAAAGACCGACTCAATTTTCGCAGTACTTTTCTTTGAACACTAATATTTAATTACTGTGCAAAAGTGAACTTTGATTTTGCAGTGACTAATAACAACAATTTTTGATATTTAAACTAATTAACAAAAACTGAATAATGCTAATTTAAAGTGCTTATTTCTATCTACACTAATAAGCCAACACATTGTGAGCTCTCCAACGCGATGCTGGATACCGCCAGGTGGGCTTGGGGGCACGGGACTCGGTAACAAAAGTATGCAAGCGGAGCGGACACTGACAGGGGATCACCCTAATGAAGATATGGGCTGCAAATGGGGAAATCCATTGAGATAAGCGACTTTGAAAGAGGGCAGATTATTATTACCCAGATCCTGTGAACGAGTATCTCGATAACGGCCGAATGTCCAGGTGCTACTGCGTGACCATCAACGGAAAGAGGTAGATGGACAGCGACACTGCTACTAGGCGTCCACGACTCTTCACAGAACGTGGGGTTCGGATGCTTGTCTGCTCTGTAAAGTAGGATACATGGTGATCTGTTGAAACTCTGCAGAAAATACACAATGCTGTTGCACGCACAAGTGGTTCGGAACATACCGTTCATCGTACATTGTTGAACATGGAGCTCTGCAACAGACCACCCCTATGTGTTCATATATTGAACTAACGACATGGTCAGTTACAATTGTAATGGGCACCGGACCATCGGGATTCGTCCGTCGATCAATGGAAACGTATCGGCTCCTCGGGTGAATCACATTTTTGCTACACTAGGTCGATGGTTATCCCCACAAACGCCGTCATCGAGGTGAACGGCGGCTCGAAACGTACAGCGCGCCACGGACGCAGGCTGGTGGGGGCAGTATTACGCTATGGGAGACAGTTTCCTGCGCTCGCATGGGACCTGTGGTAGTAATCGAAGACACGTTGACAGCTGCGAACCACCTGCATCCTTTCATGCTTTATGTCTTCCCCGACGGCGACGTCATCTTTCAGCAGTACCATTAACCATGACTCGGAGCCAGAACCGTGCTAGCATTATAGTGAGCTCACGTTGTTGTCTCGCCGACCAAATTCGCCTGATGTAAATCCTATCGCTATCGGACGCCACCACGGCGTACGCAAACAGCCGGCCGTTGTGGCCGAGCGGTTCTAGGCGCTTCAGTCTGGACCCTCGCGACCGCTACGGTTGCAGGTTCGAATCCTGCCTCGGGTTGATGACCTCAGATGTTAAGTCCCATAGTGCTAAGAGCCATTTGAACCATCTTATACCTCGCTGCTGCAAACATCAATGACCGGACGGACAGTTCACAATGTTATAAAAAAAAAAAAAGAGGCATAACGGAGATCGGAACACGGAGCTCCCCCGTCGCACTCCGAGACCGTGACCACGTAACAACGATACTTTCTTTTTTCGCAATTCAATACATCTTCTTTCTGTTTTCGTGCTTCATCTGTGTTCAGTTTTTGACGGACCATCCACCGGACCATCTTACGACTAAATATGGGGAGGGTGCGACGGGGAGTTTTCCTTGTTAGCATCTAGATATGCTACAGGCCTGTTTCCACACAGCAAGCCAACTTGTAAACACACGCCGGGGCCCCTCACTTGCCTTCGACTTAGCGGCGTCCACCACTGCAGCTCACTTAGTCGTGTTTCCTGCTAACGCGCATCCAGCGGCCGGCCTCTCTCCTGGCTACTCAACACTTCCACGTATCGCCGCTGTTCCCGTGGCCCATGGCGCCACCATAAAATTATAATAAAATTTTAACTGATTGCCTTGCTTCGTTTACCCCTTTACATAGTAACGATGTTATTTTTATACGTCTATTTGCGTAACGCTTGGTCCATGGTTTGTTGTCTTTTTTTAATCATTTTATATGGTTTTATAAGGTTTTATGCATACTTGGGCTTCAGCTCTCGCAGAATTTATAACAGTTTGTATGTACAATAGCGCTCCCATTTTGTAAGTAGGCGTGGACCACGGCACGAATCCGCCCTGCGGATTAATATTGAGGTCCAATGTGCCGGCCAGCCTGTGGATGATTTTTAAGGTGGTTTTCCATCTGCCTCGGCAAATGCGGGTTGGTTCCCCTTATTCCGCCTCAATTACACTGTATCGGCGATTGCTGCGTAAACATTGTCTCCATGTACGCGTACACCATAATTACTTTATCACGCAAACATTTCAGGTTATACTCGTCTGGTATGAGACGTTCCCGCGGGGTCCACTGGGGGCCGAACCGCACAATAACCCTGGATTCGGTGTGGGAAGGCGGTGAGGTGGGTGGACTGCTGTGTCCTGTTGTGGGGTTGTGAACCACTGAGGGCTACGGCGCGAAGAAGCCTCTCCGTCGTTTCTAGGTCCCCGGTTTCATACATACATACAACCCTTCCACTGGTCACATTGCTTGGGCGAGTATCAGCTCGTCACCCTCTTCTGATCACAGTTACCACTGTCGGAGCAGCGTGCCCTGTATCAAAACAAGCTACGTGTATAGAACTTCTATAGACAGAGTGACCAATCCTCCAGCGGCCGCCATTCTATTACCAGGCTGCGCCTGGGCTCTACAATTATGTGAAATGCAGTCGCTTATGGACTATAGACACCCATTTCACAGGCGATACCAAAGCAGTACTTCTTTTAACTAATTAAAATTTAAAGGTAACACCATTTCTACACGGTTATATACTTAAATGAGGGAGTAACTAAAACAGGTTGCCACGAAGCAGTGTACACTTCTGGCGAACAGCAGAATTAGTGAAAGCTTAATTGTATAATTTGACGTTATGAACATAACGTTAACCGGACATAAATAGTAAGTTTAGATCGTTTAATATCAGAAAAACTTCAGCGAACTCAGTTTTCCTGCTGGGATGTTATCTTTCATGTCAGGAATCGGAATCGCGAAGCTTTAAACGTCTTCTCCCACATCCGCACAACATATTTTCGGTGAATCGTTATGGTTTTAATAACTTTTCAACGTACTGAGGAATCAGAGCGTCACCTTCATTCAAAATGTAGACGAGACGCACCGTATTACTGTATACAAACAGTACACCACGGAATCGACATTCAGAGCTGTAAAACAATCTACTACGTATCACATGCATTACACTAGCCGAAGCAAACACAATACTGGTGAAACCACTCCGTCCTAATAGCGCCGGCAGCTCTAGTGGTAAAAAACGAGAGATGGCGGAATTATATCCCCGTCGCACCACGGAAATTGCCAGTCCGGCTTTAATGTAGCCTTTACATCTCAACTCTGTTAGGAGTCAGCAGGAACGACATAACGTTTGTACCCCACTTTAAACTTTAGGTTGTCTTTCCCCGGGTGAATAACTAGCGCAGGTTAGGGACGCGTAAGTCGCAGAAGTGGCGTTCAGTTGAGCCACACGCAATTTATTATTATTGTTACGAAATCTTGGGCTCTTAGCCAGTCAGGGACGATATTATGTTCGGTCATTCTGTCTACGTAGTCCTTTCAGTTACGGGTACCAGTTGTGCGAACACAAGACTGCCGCGGGTGACGCAGAAAAATATATAAACTTACTTCACAATTAACGAAAATTTTGATGGCACGTAAGTACTCTTTCCAAAACGATGATTTAAAGACTGTAACATTATCTTACTTTCAAGCAACAGTACTAATATTCTAGTATAACGAAAAACAACACCATAACGCTCTCACTGTGTATAACATTACCTACCTCGTAGAGGACTTACAGAAGAGGAACCATCAAGTTATTTTTATAACGGTCGAGAAACGTCACTACTAAGCTAAGGACAGACACGGAAGAACCGTCACACGAAATGGAGATGTGGAAACATGGGCCAGTACGTCTTAATGACATCAAAGGACGCAATACGAGCGTACAAAAAAAGATCGATGGGCGAAGTATAGAACTTCCACCGTCATACCTCAGCGAAACATCTTGCCGAAAACTCGAGAAAAATCTGATACCACGTAAAATAGCTAAGCTGGTCGAAACCCTTTATCCAATAACTCATCAAGAAGACTGGTGTGGCAACAGAAGAAAGCAAAAGGAAAGCTGAAGTTCTAAATTTCGCGTTTAAAAAATCATTCACGCTGCAGGATCGTACAGACATGCTATCACTTGATAGCCGTATAGGCTGCCGTATGGAGGATACAGAAACAGGCATCCCTGGCGTTGAAAAGCAACTGATAGAGTTGAAAACGAATAAGGCCCCCAGGTCCGAATGGAATTCCAGTTCAGTATTCCGGAGTGTACTCTACCGCAGTGCCCTCTAACTTAGCTTGCTTTTATTGCGAATTTCTCGGCTATTACAGTACCAAGCGAAAGGGAAAAAGCGCACGAGACTTCTGTATACCAGAAGGGTAAAAGAACGGACCCACAGAATTAAAGGCCAATATCCGTAACCGGTTTGTTGCAGAATTTTTGAGCTTCTTCTAAATTTGAATATAATAAATTTCCTTGAGACGGAAAATCTTCTGTTCGCAAATCAGCACGTACTTGGAAAGCATCGCTCGTGCGAAACTCAGCTTTCTCTTTTATCGTACGATATCCTGCGAGCCATGGACGAAGGGCAACAGACAGATTCCATATTCCTAGATTTCCGAAAAGCGTTTGACACAGTGCACCACTGTAGACAGTTAACGTAGGTCCCAGCATACGGAATAGGTTCCAAGATTGTTGGGTGGCTCAAAGACTTCTCAAGTAACAGAACACAGAATGTTGTCCTGGACGGCAAGTGTTAACCAGAGATAAGGGTATCGTCAGGAGAGCCCCAGGCAAGTGTAATATGACCGCTGTTATACATAAAAGGTTTGACAGCAATCTGCGACCGTATGTTGCGACGTTGAAGTGTACCGAAAAGTAATGTTATTGCATGACTTTAGGAGGGTACAGGACGACACAGGCACAATTTCTCTTTGGTATCTTGCTGTAAATGTAGAAAAATGTAAGTTAATACAGTTGAGTTAGTGTAATGTTCGAATACATTATTAACAGTGTCCTGCATGACGCAGTCAGGTCGATTAAATATCTAGGCGCAAAACTGCGAAAAGATAACAAATGGAACGGGTTCGTAAGACCCGTATTAGGAAATGCGAATGATAGACTTCGATTTATTGTGAAACTTCTAGGCAAGTGTAGCATATATATGAAAGACATCGCCTTAACAGCACCAGTGAGCCCTTTCTTGAGTAATGCTGGAGCGTTTGGGATCCCTACCAGGTCGGATTGAATAAAGGAAGACATCGAAACAGTTCAGAGACGTGCTGCTCGATTTGTTACCGGCAGGTTCGATCAACAAGCGAGTATTACGTAGATCCTCCATGAACTCTAATGGGAATCCCTGCAGGGAAGAAGGCGTTCTTTTCACGAAAGACAGTAGCGAAAATTTAGAGTACCAGTCTTTACAGATGACTGCAGAACGATCCCACCGCCGCCAACATACATTTGGCATAAGGACCGCGAAGGCACGATAAGAGAAATTAGGACTCGTACGGAGGCGTATAGACGGTAGTAATTCCTCACACCATTTTCGAGTGGAACAGGTTCAAAATGTTCAAATGTGTGTGAAATCGTATGGGACTTAACTGCTACGGTCATCAGTCCTTAAGCTTACACACTACTTAACCTAAATTATCCTAAGGACAAACACACACACACATGCCCGAGGGAGGACTCGAACCTCCGCGGGGACCAGCCGCACAGTGCACGACTGCACCGCGTGAGACCGCTCGGCTAATCCCGCGCGAGTGGAACAGGAAAGGAAATGACGAGTAGTGGTACAAAGTACCCTCCGCCATGCATAGTATGGTAGCTTTCGGAGTATGTACGTAGATACAGACAACGAGTGAGTCTGACCGGACTGGAGTGATCAGTCTCCAAGAAATGGACTTTTCCTGCTATGACAGGTCGGCTCGTATACGGCACGCGACTTTTTTTTTTTTTTTAAATTTTCATTTGACAATCATACAGCATTCTCACATACACTGCGCAACGCAATTAAAGGGTCAGTTTTTCGAAAACGCGAAATGTTCTCCCACTGCGGCGCAGAAGTTCGACATTTGGCTCCAAAGTGCCTCCAACCTTCCTCTGTAATGGTGCAACAGCGTGGCGCCCTGCGACGCCTCCTCGGCTTCCGCGACACATGCGAAAAAAAGGCCAGGGATCAAAAGTGTATGTGAGGTGTAAGGTCGGTTAGTGATGTTACAGTGGCATCAAATTTCAGCAAAACTCTGCCCATCGCCAACGTGGGCGTGTCACTCGATGGGAAGATGGTCACACTTCCTCTTATCCACATTTCACCCCTTCTTTGCGCGCCTCTCCGACGGAGGTCAGAACCGCGACGCGCAGTGTTGAAATCACGTGATTTTCTTATGGGTGGCCGGAGAAAACATTCCCGACACACCGCCCCTCAGTATCGACACGAAAAGGCCCCAGAGGGTAGAATAAAGGGTGTTCAAATGGTTCAAATGGCTCTGAGCACTATGGGACTTAACTTCTGAGGTCATGTTAAGTCCCATAGTGCTCAGAGCCATTTGAACCATACTAGGCGCCGGTGTGACAGGCAATCATTTCGACACCCCTGAGCTGGGTGTCGCTATGTCGCATGCGAAATCTGCGCGGTGATGCAAGAGATGCCTGTCACGCCGGTGCCTAGTAATCCGTGACTGGCGTCTGGCTGTCTCTGTACAGGTACATTTTCAAAGTGCTCAGCAAAGGCCCTCGGGTGCCACCGAACTGAGGATCTCGGAGGGACCTTTTGTCATTTTATTCACGCATGTCTCAATATTGCACGCCTACCACCCCCGCTCCCCCTCCCCCCCCCCTTACCACCCGGAATCACGCCACATGAGTGTGCAAAACAGGACGGCTGAAAAAGCATATACTCCCTTTGCTGCTTCGGATCACGTTCAAATTTCGTTGAATGGTTTTGAATGGTCCCTAGTGGTTCCACTCTGTATAACATACCCAAAAATTGCGGTCGGGCTACACACCAAAGGGATGAAACCACGTTCGGTGGTGTTGCAGGCCCACGATGTCATCACGGAAGGGTTGAATCGTTCGGGGGTATCAGCAGTGTCAAAGGTTGTCAAGAGAGTCATGTTGTTGCTCATTCGACAGCAAAAGGAATGGGAATCAGCGCTCCAAGGGAAGGGGTGAGTTCATTGACACCCTTTATGCCACCCCTTAGGGCTTCTCGTGTCGATTCTGAGGGCGATGTCTCTGAAATGTTTTCCTCTACCACCCAGAAGAAAACAGTGTGATTACGACGCTCGGCATCGCGGTTCTGACCTTCATCTCAGAGGCGTCAAAAGAAGGGGTGGTATGTGGGTAAGAGGGGGTGTGACGTCCTTCTCGTAGTGTGAAACGTCCACAGTGGTGCTGGACAGAATTGTGGTGAAATTTGGTGCCGATGTGACATCACTAACGGATCTTACACCTCACATTAACTTCTGGGCTCTTGTCTTTTTTTTTTTTTTTTTTTTTTTTTTTTATGTGGCGCCACCTTGTTGTCTGAAGCGTTGGCCAGCCCGAGACTAACGTCGCAGGGCGCCACGCTTCAAATTTCAAACTTATGCGTCGCAATGGGAGACAATTACGGGGTGCGCAGTGTGTTACCCGTAGAGGTTTACTGATAAAAATCTGAGAGCATATGTTGCAATAAGAGTCTAGCAGCACATTACTTTCTGCAACATACATCTCATGTAATGAGCACGACGGGGGAATCAGATAAAATTCAGGTTTACCGACAAGCGTCCTTTTCACGCAAAATTCGTGACTGGGACAGTAGACAAGGGGTGGGGAGGGTGTGTGGGGGTAGTAGTAAGGCTATCAGAAGTACGCTCCGCCACTCATCTCACGGTGACCCGTGGAGTAAAGATGTAGATATATGTACTGCCGTATGCTGGACGCCTTGTATATGTGCTTTTGACGCTTGTATGCATCGCCTGACGCCACACAGAATCCGATGGTTAGCACTTCCTGAGACGTCAGTTTCACAATGGCTGCTCCCGGGTTTGTCTGCCGTAAACGATCTCGATCTTAAATATTCGGCCACCACGCAGCCGGGTTGAGACTGGACTGAAACCGCTACGTGGGGCTTCGCAGAATATTTCTTCGCGCCGTACGCGTAGGGTGATACAACGAAAGGGAAATTGTACGCTCTGGGGACCAACGTAACTTAGTCACCCGAGATCTGTTAAAAAATTCTGAGCCGTAAATTATGAAGGATGAGGACAGCGCATTAAAACTGATTCTCTTTTGTTTCCCGATTGCGTGCTGTCCTGGGCGTGCAGTGAGGCGTTATTAACACAACATTAATACTACCTTCTGTGGTCGGAACTGTTCGTCTAATAAGCAATCCTCTCTCGGATCGATGCTACTAAAGTGATAGAGACGTGGGAAAAGAAACACAACGCAAACGAATTACGTGAAGGGTGCGCTCAATCGTACTGAATATCGTGACTTGTCGGAAGGTATCACTTCAGTTGGGCCAGAAACAATATTCGAAGGGAAAAATAAGGTAATTAATTCCAAAGATAAGAGTTGTTGTTCAATACTATGACCATCCGATGCGAGACGAGCTAGACAAAGTTACTAAGAGATTTGTGATTTCAATAGGTGCCACGGTCATTGTTGGGTGTGTAACTGTACCAACCTCTTATCGGAAAATTGCCTAGATCAAATAGACAGAGAACAGACTAGTGACGGTAAAGTCTTAGTTCTCTCAGTGAAAAACGTGCTTTAATTTTTCGATACAATTAAAGCAAAATAGGAAACATTGATGACATGACTGTCATAGTATCAGTGATTTCGGGTGTTCAAAGAGACGTTAAAAACGTAAAAATATTCTGCTTAGCAAAGGCGACAGAAACGTCAATGCATATTATTTAACATGTCAACATGAAACAGTGATCCCCGAGGCTGGAAACGTGAAGTATTTGCGATAAAATTAAATTGTAGAGTACGATTGCGGCCGATATATGCCGACGTAGGTTATGAGAGATACTAATGACCTTTTGCGTAGTATTCCTGTTAGAATGCTGCTTCGAAAGCAAACAGAACAATATGACGGATTTTGGCGAAGTCAAAGATCATTTTAGAAACAAAAGCTGAACGAAGCCAAAGTGAACGCAAGGAGAGTGATACGAGAATTAATTCGAAGTAAAATGCTGTCTTCCACTCGGACGAAAAATTTTAAAAAATTACGGAAATTGAGCTAAGTGCACTCGGTCGCTTAAAAAAAGTTAGGCACATAGAAGAAAAGGAAGATGTGAAACGAACTTCTGGCATAGAAAGGTTAGATGGTTTTATTTCAGTTAATACAGAAAGTTAAATGAACAGCTAATTTCGCAGTACGAGCATGCTGCTGGTCCCTTGTTAATACGATATGCACCCAAAGGTCCTGGGTGCATGCAGTGATTTGTTTTGATACAGATGTCATACACCCATTGTATCCTCTCGTGAGGTATCTTGCCTCCGAACTGCTGTAACTGACCGTCTACATGCCGGATACTGTCTCTGGAGTGGAATTGTGGCCTGAGCTGGTCCTACATAAGTTCTATCAGCGACAGACAGGGTAACTTGCTGGCCAAGGGAGTACGTTCATATCACTCAGGCAGTTCATAAACATAGTTGTCGTGTGAATACGAGCGTTGTCCTGTTGAAATATCGTACCAGGACACCGACTCACCAGAGGCAACACCTGAGGATGTAAGATGGTAGGTAAGATCCTATGGTAGCAAACTGCTGAGGTTATCGGTCACTAAGCTCACGCACTACTTAATCTAACTTAAACTAACGTACGCTAAGGACAACACACACACCCCTGCCCGAAGGCGGACTCGAACATCCGAGGGGGGTAGCCACGTGAACCGTGACAAGGCGCCTAGACCACGCAACTACCCCGCGCGGCCGACGTAAGATGTCTGTGATATACTGGTGCGACGTCAAAGTTGCCTGAATCAGTACCAGAGATGACCTGGAGTCATATCCAGTGGCTATCAACACTGTGAAAATAGGATATCTGTATGTCTCTCCGAAACATTGATAGGATTGTCTTTTCCCCTCGCCACCGCCATTCTCGTCATCCGAAGTAGTACGGAAACGAGATTCATCGCCAGTCGTCGATAACTCGTGCTTTCCAATTATATGCATCTACATCTACAATCCACAAGCCTTCTTGTGATGTGTGGTGGAGGGTACTATTTTCCCCATTTCCTTCTTCCATTCACCAAGAGCGCCACTCCAAAGGCTGTTGTGATGTTAACTGCAATTTCCTCGTTAGCCAGTGATATAGTAGCCCGGCTTATGCTGGTCTCCATCAGGTAACATGGGCTGATGGAACGAGGAGCGAATGCGCACAAGGTAGGGTTACGATGAGCTTGGTACTCAATAACGTACACCTTCCTTGATGTGACAAGACTTGGTCGATCAGAACCTCGGCGACGCGCACGGTTCCCACTTGTTCCCATTCAATCCAACATTGAGTCATTGTCACATCCAATTGCCCCTAACACCTGGTTATTAGACAATTAGACCAACTGGTCAAGTGCAGATTCACTAGAATGCCCCCTTTCATATTCTTTAAAGTTTGGTAACATTGTCACGAGGACGCGTCATTCTCCATGCTCCTTCACAATGCTCACTAACCATCTGATGCATTGCTCAATTCGAGCGGTTTAAGCCGCTGCAGTCATGGATTGTGCGGCTGGTCCCGGCGGAGGTTCGAGTCCTCCATCGGGCATGGGTGTGCGTGTTTGTCCTTAGGATAGTTTAGGTTAAGTAGTGTGTAAGCTTAGGGACTGATGACCTTAGCAGTTAAGTCCCATAAGATTTCACACACATTTGAACATTTTGAACATTGCTCAATCATTATATTACGGCAAGCTAAAAGAGAGAGAGAGAGAGAGGGATATATACTTGCGTATGATGAACCCCTTCCCTCGAAAATTTCTGTCCTTCATACCTTTCTGTCCTTCATACCTTTCTGTCCTTCATACCTCCTTTGTGTTACCACAGATATAGTTGTCCCCTGTGCAGAAAAAACCGCACGTGGGTTGTGAATCCTTTATCTTCATGCTGTAATAAACTCTTAGCGAGGAACAAATATTTAGGAAATAATTAAATTTCCAATGAGTTTGTTTATGTGGGATTACGGGATTCCACTCGTTTTTTATTAGCAAAACACGAGAAACTGCACAATTACATTCCACTTTAGAGTCACAAATAATTTCCATTCTTCAACAAAATAATGAACTGCGTCTTTCCGTAATTACTAGCACACTGTTCTCAGTTACATGTCCAAATAACCAGAAATTGCTAATAAAGTCTTAACTGACACCGACCGCGGCAAACAACATGTCTGTTCTCCGAGACTGCCGAACCAGCTATCTTCTTACAGCTGAACCACTTAGACCGCGCCGGCCGGAGTGGCCGAGCGGTTCTAGACGCAACAGTCTGGAACCGCGCGACCGCTACGGTCGCAAGTTCGAACCCTACCTCGGGCATGGATGTGTGTGATGTCCTTAGGTTAGTTAGGTTTAAGTAGTTCTAAGTTCTAGGGGACTGATAATCTCAGAAATTAGTCCCATAGTGCTCAGAGCCATTTGAACCACTTAGCCCGCCATCCAACTTAGGCGCGATCCGAAGATTACCGAAATGCGTCGTCTGCCTTTTCCTTTAGCAGTTGTTTATTATTCTGCTTGTTATTAATACTTGTGAAATAATGGAATGATAGCACGCTATTGAGAGATGCTTTAATGTGAAATGCAAGTAAATATGCTGTTTAGTTTGTCTAACATTAATAACAGAAGATTATCATTTTGGCACGCAACTTCCGAAAGCAGCAGCCAATAGCGGAGAAGGACAACAATTTAGGCGGCCTTTCTCACGATACCAAACCATCTGTCATCGGCACCTCTCACCACATTACGTCATCTTGCCACTGCTGCCTTCTCGGTTGCTCTAAGAAGAGCTCCTTGTAGCCGAAATGTTACAATACACCCCAGAAATGTTACAATACACCCTGATAATATAGCCACATGGTGACAACTCTAATAACCCTCAGGTGTCAGTTCTAGCCGTTACACATGACTATTACTCCAATCATTTACATACCTGTTGATGGTATGCATGTGTGGAGCTGTGTCCAGATCTATCGATTCGTTTAAGGCGTTTACCGAGTGTAATTACTGAAAATAAAATCAGCTGAAAACGCTCAACAGGGGAAATATAACTGATGGGATTCTATAATGTTATGTAAAATATGCTTCCCATAGTCTACTAGATGAGCACCAGTCGGAAAGACTAATGCCTCAAAGAGAATGGGAAAAGGCGAAGGTCATTCCTGATTTTAACAAAGGTCATCAGATGTACGTACATAGAGTTCAATATCGTTTAAACCTCGTTCAACTCTAGGAAACATTTTATGCTTGCGTACTACGACGTTCCGGAGATCGCAAATCTTCTCTGTATGAATATGCAAAGATTTACCCAAACGACAATCTTGTAGAACTCAGTTTATTAGCCCATGAGGTCCAAACGGTACTTGATTGGGTCTCCCGAACTGATACTGGAAGGCAGTTGATAAAGCTTCGCAGAACCAACTTACGAAATACGAGAAAAATGTTGTGTTTAGAGTAAACACTTCTCTGGAACATAAACCACCACGTCATTTTTAAAGAGAAGATATTTGTACGTATATCGGAATGGTACTGCACGACCGTTACTATTCACTATTTGGTGCTGATGCACATAATGATGTCACATCGCCAAAATATTGTATCGGAATGCAGGAAGACCTGATGACGATCGACGTCCCTACAAGAAAATGTAACATAATGTCCATAAACAATCATAAATGTGCTTTTACTACTCATACAACAAATTTAATGTAGTCCTCCACTCTTGACAATTATTTCTCGGTTGTTACTGTTTCCATTGGTTTATCATCAACAATACAAATTGAGTAGTAATGAAGCTGTTCACCTGTTTACTTCTAGTTGTGTAATTGAGAAACGGTGACATCCCACGGCCTCCTAGATCCACTGATCTGTCAGCATGCGATTTCTTGTTGTGGGCTCACCATTAAAGAGAGTGTATCGTAGTTGCCTTAATACAATAGAAGAACTGAAAGCTAAAATTCGAGAAGCAGATGACGAAAATATTGACGATATACTATGGTGAACATTGCACAATTTATCTAAGAAAGTGCAGGAATGTATTCGCAAAAACGGAGCTCAACAGCAAGATGCCATCTTCAAGAAATAGATTTACTTTACTTATTCTGAAACTGCACCTTTTTATTATTAAATATCATAAATAAACTTATTTAAAATATTTTTTCATAACAATATTTCATGTTTTCAATTTTCCGTTTCTCGGAATCATCCTGTACAAAAATATTAATTTGCTATCACTTGGCTCTTACGCAGAATTGTAGCCGAAGACAATACTGAGGCTTTCCCCAAGCCTCAAAAATTGCAGTTCCGTAGGTGGCAAGTGCTATTCACTTCAGTTACAAACATGCAGTTACTTGCTTTCACCAACAACACTGTATTTAACTGCCACTCTGCTTTATTAAAAATTCTATGTATAGTCTAAATTAGAGTGTATTTATACCAAACTTCAAAAATTATTTAGGTAGACTAGTTTCATAGAGTTTACGCCAAAAAGATTTCAGTTGCTAACATAATATTATCGCCACACATTTTCTTCTGTTTACCATAATTTCACATTCTCTAGTTTGTGCAGAATTAAAGAAGAATTCATTATAACATTTTACATAACGAATTAAATTTTTTAATTAAATAACTTCCAAATTACTGTATATTTCGTAAAATGAAACACTTTTCAACAGTTTAGGAAACTTAGAACTTTGAATCAGTGTACACCGATGAGCCAAAAACTTATGACCACCTGTTTTAGAGTGCGTTGTTACACTTTACAAACACAATACAATAGAGAGTCTGCTTGGCATGGCTTCTAAAAAATCTTGACAGAATTCCAGAAACATGGGGCACCAGATGTCTACGCACAGTTCAAGCAGTTGCTGCAAATTACGGGCTGGTGGTTTACGGGCGCCCTATGGGTACAGATCAGCCGTATTTGCTGGCCAAGACCTCAATGTGAGTTCACTATAATGCCCCCAAACCACTGTAGCACCATTCTGACCTTGCAAAACGGAGAATTATTCTCTTAGAAGATGTCATCGCCGTAGAGGGAGACTTTAAGCGTGAAGAGATGCTGGTGGTCCGCAATAATGTTCACGTAGAATGAAGGCTTTCACGATCGGATGACACAGCTGCTGGTAAAAATTTAGGGATGTGAGGTCGTAGTCCAAGAAACTCTTTTGATCCTGACGTTTCGGCCAGGACTGCGTTGGACATCTTCAGAGGCGCTCCTCTGTTGAGTCTTGCCGACTGACCGACCGGTCGGACGTCCGAGAGCGACATATATAGTGTAGGAAAGGGGGGATGGTCGAAGTAACATGTGATGCGCAGAGATAATCCTTGTCAAAGATAAAACTTAACTATCGATTGTCGTCTTGTCAAAGATAAAATTGTCTATAAAGATTCCGCAGAGCTACTGAAATTTATAAGCCATTGAAATTGTAAGTAGGTTGCTAGGTCACCTAGCGCTCTGTATGAAAATCACTGGCTGTGCTGTGTGCAGTCTGTGGCTGGTTGGGATTGTTGGAATATTCGCCATAGTAGTGTTGAGCAGTTGGATGTGAACAGCGCGTAGCGTTGTGCAGTTGGAGGTGAGCCGCCAGCAGTGGTGGATGTGGGGAGAGAAATGGCAGAATTTTGAGAGCGGATGATCTGGACGTGTGTCCATCAGAAAGAGTAAATTTGTAATATTGGATATCATGAACAGGGGCGTTCAGAAAGTAAGCTCCGATCGGTCGCGAAATGGAAACGACTATGAAAATCCGATAAAGCTTTGCACAGATGTGTTGGGTAGTGTCTCTAGTATAACCCCAGTTAGCATCACGTCGCTCTTCTCATTTCTGAGCTCGCAGTGAGTGCGTAAAGATGTCTAGAAAATAGTGTCTGCCGCCAAGTACGAGGGCCTGGTGAGAAATTTCGCCTGAAGCTATGCAGCTAACATTACATAACTGTCGTGCTGTTTCTTCTTCAAGACAATTCTCAGCCGCATTCTGTAGGGGCAATGAAGATGCTTCTGCATCGTTTTCAAATGGAAATGTGAGATTACCCACAATACAGTCCGCAATTGTCTCCCCCTGAGTTTCATCTCTGGTCACATGAACCGCTGTCTTTGAAGACAACATTTTGACACAGACAACGAGGTGTAGGCCAGCGTGGAGAATTGGCGGAAAGCACTGGCGGCTGCCTTCTATGATGAGGCTATTGAAAAGTTGGTACAACGCTATGACAAAAGTCTAAGTCAGAACGGCGACTACGTAGAGAAGTAGCTGAAAGGTGTAGCCAATTGTTACAAGTAAAACATTTCTGATGTTCACTGTGGTTTCAATTTGGCAATCAATCGGAGCTTACTTTCTGAACAGGCCTCGTATATATGATGATGATGATTTTGGAACATTATTAAGGTAAATACATTGTTTGTTCTCTATCAAAATCTTCCATTTGCTGACTATGCCTATCAGTAGTTAGTGCCTTCAGTAGTTAGAATCTTTTATTTAGCTGGCAGTAGTGGCGCTCGCTGTATTGCAGTAGTTCGAGTAACGAAGATTTTTGTGAGGTAAGTGATTCATGAAAGGTATAGGTTATTGTTAGTCAGAGCCATTCTTTTGTAGGGATTTTTGAAAGTCAGCTTTCGTTGTGCTAAAAATATTGTGTGTCAGTTTAGTGTTGATCAGAATAGGTAAAGAGCGAAATGTCTGAGTACGTTCAGTTCTGCTCAGCTGTTTGAAAATCAAATAATGTAAGAGGTTTATCAGCACAGTCATTCATAAATTTTTCTAAGGGGACGTTTCAAAATTTATAAGCATCAGGATAATTTTAATAGGAAAGAGGAGGCAATGAAACTTAGCGACATATGGACAGTAGCCCTGCAGAATCGCTAGACAATTTCATCTTTGATAAGACGACAATCAATAGCTAAGTTTTACCTTTGACAAGGATTATCTCTGCGCATCACGTGTTACTTCGACCACGCCCCATTTACTACACTATATATGTCGCTTTCGGATGTCCGACCGGTCAGTCGGCAAGACTCAACAGAGGAGCGTCTCTGAGGATGTGCAGCGCAGTCCTGGAAGAAACGTCAGGATCATAAGAGTTTCTTGGACCACGACCTCACATCCCGCAGCAATGTTCACGTAGTTCACTGCTGTCACGATGCCTTCGATTACGACCGCAGATCCCATGGAAGCACAACTCAATGTACCCCATAGCATAATTCTGTGGTCTGGTGCATGACGGCGTATAAGGACCAAATCATCGACCTGGTGTCACAAGAAATACGACTCATTCGGCGGTCGACACGCTTCTATTGACCCAAGGTGAAAACTCAGTGATGCTGTGCCCACTGCAATCTTAACTGACGATGCCATTGGGTCAACACAGGAACACGTTTGAGTCGTGTGATGTGGAGCTCCGCGTTCAACAATGGCCTTTGAAC
This sequence comes from Schistocerca nitens, assembly GCF_023898315.1. NCBI lineage: Eukaryota > Metazoa > Arthropoda > Insecta > Orthoptera > Acrididae > Schistocerca > Schistocerca nitens. The sequence continues at coordinate 916,970,820 of NC_064616.1, forward strand.
AGTTTGCTCCGAAACACTTGTGCCTGCGCCAGCATTGCACCCTGACGTCAGATCTGCCACATATCGCTGCCTATCCTGGATTGCACAGTGGGGAAACCTCCGACCTCTGTTTAGTGATGAGACGTGGTCGTCCAATACCATACAGCCTGCTCGTTATTGCACCATGCTTCTACCACTTTCCGTAAGTGATCACGACAACAGTACGCCAACAGACGACCAGTTTCGCTGTTTCAGAGATTCTCGTTTCCAGCTGCGGCGCCACAACAACGTGCCCTTCGTCAAAACCGCTTATATCAGTGGATTTCTGAAATTGTGGCCCGTAACTTCGTTATAATGACTGTCCATTCGTCTCTCTTCCACCTACATTCGCCGAGCGGGATTAGCCGAGCGGTCTGGGGCGCTGAACTCATGAACTGTGTGGATGGTCCCAGCGGAGGTTCGAGTCCTCCCTCGGGCATGGGTGTGTGTGTTTGTCCTTAGGATAATTTAGGTTAAGTAGTGTGTAAGCTTAGGCACTGATGACCTTAGCAGTAAGTCCCATAAGATTTAACACACATTTTTTTAACACATACATTCTTTCCTTACTGCGTCACACGGCCAGGCGCCATTCCGTCTCGTAGTGGTCAGTGGTCATAATGTTTTGGCTCATCACTGTACATATTTTCAATAATTAGCACACTTAGTAATTTGAATCAATACAGGTCTATCTTTCACAAAAATTTACTAGCGGAATCGAAGTATTTAGTGTATACATCGAGCTCCTCGTCCAGGTCTTAAAGGCCCAAGAGATGTTGACCGGCCGCCGTGTCGTCCTCTGCTTTGCGAAGTCATGCGGATCCGGTACTGATGGCATATGGTCAGCACACAGCTCTCCCGGGAGTTTTGCCGACGTTGCAGACCGCGAGGGGGCTGCTTCTCAGTCAAGTAGCTCCTCAGTTGCCATCACGAAGCTGAGTGCACCCTATACTAGTAAAATCCATGGTAGTACCGGGAATCGAATCCGGGTCCTCCGCACGGTAGCCAGCTACGCTGCCCACTCAGGTACGGAGGTGGACTTTTAGAGCACATTCTATTGTCAAATTTTAAATGTTCTTCTGCATACTAAAATTTCTTAGTGAAATTACTGACGTTTCGTCCAGGACTGCGCTGGACATCTTCAGAGGCGCTCCTCTGTTGAGTCTTGCTAACTGACGGACCCGTCGGACGTCCGAAAGCGACATATATACTGTAGGAAAGGGGGAGAGGTCGAAGTAACACGTGATGTGCGGAGATAATCCTTGTCAAAGACAAAACTTAACTATCGATTGTCGTCTTGTCAAAGATGAAATTGTCTAGCGATTCTGCAGAGCTAATGAAATTTATAAGCCATTGTTATTTGTAAGCATCAGGATAATTTTAATAGGAAAGAGAAGGCAATTAGGTACAGTTACAGTTTAGGTTTTTCTAAAATTCTTTTACACTATTGTGAGAAGCAAACAATCTCGTGCATAGTCTCATTTATTTTGTGTATGCACAAGTTCTAGGTCCTCTGTTAGGCAGACATAATAAGAATTCTACTCTTGTGGGTAATTATCCGGTATAAGCAGTTCAAGTATTTTTTAAACAGTCTCTTTCGTAGAGAAATTGCAGATGACAGCCACCACCCTCGAACCGACTCTACCATTTGATTGCCCTACGACTAAGCCAGTGTCATTGCTTCGCTTCATACACTAACGTATGACTACTCCTAAGTATTTGTTTACGCCACTAACCAGTGGAATTTGAACTAAAGCCGTTGCAGGATTAGCGCCCAGAACTGACGCTGACCTTCATGTAAATACATATCTACATTTTCATTTAGTAACACGCATAACAGTGATACGAGGATTGCAATTTCAGAAGCTAGCGTCAAAAAACAGGGTATCAATTCATTTAGCTTCCTTTATTCGGTAACTGCCCGAAAACTCTATAAAACTCCTCATGCAACTAGGCTGAACGTATTTACAGTTTCGCGAAACGGTCGCAATTTCTTCAAACCTCTGCTCCACTCTTATGACAGCAGCCACAATAAAGAAGGTGAAATAGTTTAGTTACAAACGTGTCAGTCGGTCTCCATCAACCACGCTAGTTTGCATTGTTACTTAAAATATCGTTGAAAACGTCATTGCGAGAAAAGCGTGACAAGTTTCTAAATGTTTCTAAATAAATGCACAGAATCATCGGAGCTCGAGCCTAGCGTTGAAATTAAACGAAATATTTTTACATTCAAAGGATTACGTACTTTCTCGTCTTTCCATTGTGGCTAAGTCCTCAAAGAAGAAACGTCACCTTTAACAGCAGTGTGTATCGCTGCTACGATATTGTTTCATTTTTCTCGTTTGCTGAACGTAATTATATTTATTTAATGCAGTTAAACCAACAGCACTGTTCTACAAATCGAACAACCGGTACGAACATTGAATGTGAAAACTACTTGCAAACATTTTAACAACCCTTTCAAGTAGCGTTCCTAACACGCTGCTTCCCGAGCCGGAAGGCGTGCCGGTTCGTGGCACGAATCCGCCCGGCGGATTAGTGTCGAGGTCCGGTGTGCCGGCCAGCCTGTCGATGGTTTTTAAGGCGGTTTTCCATCTGCCTCGGCGAGTGCAGGCTGGTTCGCCTTATTCTGCCTCAGTTACACTATGTCGACTATTGCTGCGCAAACACTGTCTCCACGTACGCGTACACCATAATTTCACTGCCGTGCAAAAACATTTGGTCATTTGGTGTTACACTCGTCTGGTATGAGACGTTACCAGGGGGGTGGGGGAGGGGGGGGGTGGGGGGTCCACTGGGTGTGGGTGCCGAACCGGACAATAACCCTGGGTCGATGTGGGGCGGCGGTGGGGTGTGTGGACTGCTGTGGCCTGTCGTGGGGTGTGACACACTGAAGGGTACGGTGGGACGAAGCCTCTCCGTCGTTTCTAGGTCCCTGGCTTAATACTAAATACACACAAGGTATTCGCAAGAGACACATCAACAAAAAAGTTGCATCACCCAGATATATCGTGCAGGTGTATTGCTTACTGGGGCTACTCCTGTACCAATCGAAAGGTCACCAATCACGTTTTGTGTAAACATACACACAGCTACCATGAGCGCTACCTACATGTAGACTGCAGCACTCGAATAGATTGCAGCATTTCAATTGAAAGTAAAGCACCAGTAGGGACGCAGTAAAGACGTCTGTAGAACAACAGAGTGAACGCGAAGGACGATCGCGACCAGTGATAGAATCCGCATCATCACGTTACGCGCAGAAAGCTTGTCGACCAAAGAATCTGCTCGGTGTGGTGAGAAAGTGGAGTAGGTCCCAACTGACACGTAGTATTGAAGACTTTCACCGCACAGGTCGTCCACGTTCGATGATAATCGATATCTACGACTTTTGAGTCAAAGGGACCGTGGGCTGAGTGCTCCAGAACTAAATTCGGCGTTCTAAATGGCGCGTATTGCATCAGATAGTATGATGCGAATCTCGATTCCCGACGATCATGGTGAATACCGCGTCGTACACATCATACACTCCGTCACAGGTGGGCAAGAAACCGTGAAGAATGGACGCCCCAGAATTATGTCGGGTTTTTTACAGACGAAACACGCATCTATTAAATTATACCCTGCTAATCGCAGACATAATAGTCATGGGTGACTGGAATTCGGTAGTAGGAAAAGGGAGAGAAGGAAACGTAGTAGGTGAATGTGGATTGGGGCTAAGAAATGAAAGAGGAAGCCGCCTGGTAGAATTTTGCACAGAGCACAACTTAATCATAGCTAACACTTGGTTTAAGAATCATGAAAGAAGGTTGCATACATGGAAGAACCCTGGAGATACTAAAAGGTATCAGATAGATTATATAATGGTAAGACAGAGATTTAGGAACCAGGTCTTAAATTGTAAGACATTTCCAGGGGCAGATGTGTACTCTGACCACAATCTATTGGTTATGACCTGTAGATTAAAACTGAAGAAACTGCAAAAAGGTGGGAACTTAAGGAGATGGGACCTGTATAAACTGAAAGAACCAGAGGTTGTACAGTGTTTCAGGGAGAGCATAAGGGAACAATTGACAGGAATGGGGGAAAGAAATACAGTAGAAGAAGAATGGGTAGCTTTGAGGGATGAAGTAGTGAAGGCAGCAGAGAATCAAGTAGGTAAAAAGACGAGGGATAGTAGAAATCCTTGGGTAACAGAAGAAATATTGAATTTAATTGATGAAAGGAGAAAATATAAAAATGCAGTAAATGAAGCAGGCAAAAAGGAATACAAACATCTCAAAAATGAGATCGACAGGAAGTGCAAAATGGCTAAGCAGGGATGGCTAGAGGACAAATGTAAGGATGTAGAGGCTTATCTCACTAGGGGTAAGATAGATACTGCCTACAGGAAAATTAAAGAGACCTTTGGAGATAAGAGAGCCACTTGTATGAACATCAAGAGCTCAGATGGAAACCCAGTTCTAAGCAAAGAAAGGTGGAAGGAGTATATAGAGGGTCTATACAAGGGCGATGTACTTGAGGACAATATTATGGAAATGGAAGAGGATGTAGATGAAGATGAAATGGGAGATACGATACTGCGTGAAGAGTTTGACAGAGCACTGAAAGACCTGAGTCGAAACAAGGCCCCCGGAGTAGACAACATTCCATTGGAACTACTGACGGCCTTGGGAGAGCCAGTCCTGACAAAACTCTACCATCTGGTGAGCAAGATGTATGAAACAGGCGAAATACCCTCAGACTTAAAGAAGAATATAATAATTCCAATCCCAAAGAAAGCAGGTGTTGACAGGTGTGAAAATTACCGAACAATCAGTTTAATAAGCCACAGCTGCAAAATACTAACACGAATTCTTTACAGACGAATGGAAAAACTAGTAGAAGCCGACCTCGGGGAAGATCAGTTTGGATTCCGTAGAAACACTGGAACACGTGAGGCAATACTGACCTTACGACTTATCTTAGAAGAAAGATTAAGGAAAGGCAAACCTACGTTTCTAGCATTTGTAGACTTAGAGAAAGCTTTTGACAATGTTGACTGGAATACTCTCTTTCAAATTCTAAAGGTGGCAGGGGTAAAATACAGGGAGCGAAAGGCTATTTACAATTTGTACAGAAACCAGATGGCAGTTATAAGAGTCGAGGGACACGAAAGGGAAGCAGTTGTTGGGAAGGGAGTAAGACAGGGTTGTAGCCTCTCCCCGATGTTATTCAGTCTGTATATTGAGCAAGCAGTAAAGGAAACAAAAGAAAAATTCGGAGTAGGTATTAAAATCCATGGAGAAGAAATAAAAACTTTGAGGTTCGCCGATGACATTGTAATTCTGTCAGAGACAGCAAAGGACTTGGAAGAGCAGTTGAATGGAATGGATAGCGTCTTGAAAGGAGGATATAAGATGAACATCAACAAAAGCAAAACGAGGATAATGGAATGTAGTCAAATTAAGTCGGGTGATGCTGAGGGAATTAGATTAGGAAATGAGACACTTAAAGTAGTAAAGGAGTTTTGCTATTTGGGGAGCAAAATAACTGATGATGGTCGAAGTAGAGAGGATATAAAATGTAGACTGGCAATGGCAAGGTAAGCGTTTCTGAAGAAGAGAAATTTTTTAACATCGAGTATAGATTTAAGTGTCAGGAAGTCATTTCTGAAAGTATTTGTATGGAGTGTAGCCATGTATGGAAGTGAAACATGGACGATAAATAGTTTGGACAAGAAGAAAATAGAAGCTATCGAAATGTGGTGCTACAGAAGAATGCTGAAGATTAGATGGGTAGATCACATAACTAATGAGGAATTATTGAATAGGATTGGGGAGAAGAGAAGTTTGTGGCACAACTTGACCAGAAGAAGGGATCGGTTGGTAGGACATGTTCTGAGGCATCAAGGGATCACCCATTTAGTACTGGAGGGCAGCGTGGAGGGTAAAAATCGTAGAGGGAGACCAAGAGATGAATACACTAAGCAGATTCAGAAGGATGTAGGTTGCAGTAGGTACTGGGAGATGAAGAAGCTTGCACAGGATAGAGTAGCATGGAGAGCTGCATCAAACCAGTCTCAGGACTGAAGACAACAACAACAACAATCGCAGACAAAGTGTTTGGAGACAATTCGGTAACATCGAACACCTCCAACACTGTGTCCCACATGTGTAAGAAAGTGGTGTTGGAGTGATGTTCTGGGGTGGGATTACATGGGGGCCACCGCACACCTCTCGTGGTTGATGAGGGCACTCTCACTGTTCTACGGTACACGGCCGAAATTTTGCAACCAATAGTGGGACCATATCGCCAATATTTTGGCACTAATTTCATCTTGCTGAATGATAACTCGAGTACTCATCATGCAGAGTGGCAAGCCTGTTCCCCAGATATGAAGCCAATCCAACGTATGCACGATCGATTCAAACGAGCCAGTTTTTGGACGTCGGCAACGACCAAGTACTCTGCACGACTTACGCAGAATGGCCACTGAAGCGTGGGACAATTTGCACCAAGCTCGATGATTTCATCGATGCTATGCCACGACGGTCTGAAGCCTGCACGCGAGCAAGGGAAGTTCTACCTGGCCACATTGCAAATGAATCTATACAACTGACTCAGTTTTTGTTTTCTGAGCCATCAGTTTCGAAACAAAGGAGTGATGCAAAACTTCTGTTGACGTGTGCCGATAAACGCAACGAAACGATGAAAATTAATGAACAATAAGTAATTTTGATCAATAAAATTACTGCATGAGAACTTTCCGACTTGTATGGGAATAGAAATAAATGTTCAGACACCATATGTTGAACACACACTTTAAGAGGGACATTTCAATTTTAAGAAGGAAGGAAGATTAGAGTTTCACGTCCCGTCAACGATGACGTCATTAGAAACAGAGCAGAAGCTCTAAATGTTGAAGGATGGCATTGGAAATTGGCCGTGTCCCTTCCCGGTATATTTGCCTTTAAGCGACTTAGTGCCGAACTGGAATTTGAACCACCGCTCTCCCAAATGCGAGTCCACTGTGTCACCACTACGTCAGCTCGATTCAGTTCTCAATTTGACTACAGTTACGTCGGTCAAACTAAGTTAGCTAATTATTCGGAATAACTGGTAATGTGTATGTTATACGGTCAATAATCCCATTTCAAAACGTTCCACTCGTGCATAATATATTTTCATATTTTTGACACACAACACGGATTACAGACGGGCGTGCCCATCCACACAGGTTGTGAAGCTCCGCCAGAATACAGTAACTCTTAAATAATACGTCATTAAGATCCCAGCCACCAATTTGCTACATGCGACGACGCTGGCGTCCTGTTGCGGTCGATATAATTAGTGTAATATTTACAGACCATTTGATTTGCAGTCACAGAAAATGACGAGAAACACATAAATACCTGCCTCCTCTCAATTTACATTTCTTATCATTCAGTTTGAAAGACAAAAATTTGATTACAACCTTTAATAAGTCGTCTGTCGTCATCTTATCGAATCACTTGCCACGGAAAGAAAAATAAATAAATTACTCCCTTCTTTATCACATGCTTGTCATTCCTTCTTTCTAAATTAAAAAGATTAAAAAGTAATTGTTCGTTCTGCTTATCGGGGTTATTATACTGTCGCAAAACAAATGGCGTGATACATACTTTTATAACTCTTGAAGTTTCATGCAATGTTTAAAAGCATCCCTTCATAAAACTCTCTTACAGTTGAGAAAATATTTTATGTAGACCAGGTGACAATCTGACAATGGAAAGGCCCACATTTCTGTATGGGAGGCTGTGTCTAAGAGATAACGTTGTATATATACGTTTGAAATTGGGCAATGACAGGGCATATCATAGAAACTACGAAAGTAATTACAGATGTACAGGTACACCCCCATATCAAGTACAAATTTAATCTTCTACTATTCCTACTATGCTCTACACACAAATTAATAAAATTTCGTTATTTCCTATCCCTTTTGATGTAGCAATTTCTGTACCTAATTGTCTATTAGGCTTTCGTCCCGTTACCTACGTTACCTACTTACATCTACACCCATATCTATTCCCTGCAAGCCAGTTTAATGGCCATGGCAGTTGATTCTTCCCATTGAGCCTCATAATGGGGTTCCTTGTTTAATTACATCTGTGTGCAGTTTAATTAGTCAAAACTTGTCTCAGATACATAGGAGGTTTTAGTATATTCTTAGATGGCTCACATAATACTGGTTCCTGAAACTTTGGTGGGATAATTGGCACCTGCCAGTTGATGTTCTTGAGCACTTCCGAGAAGTTCTCCAATCGGTCGAACAATGTTGTCTCCCCTTTGTATACGTTAAGTATACCCTGTTATCCCTTGTTGTTGAGTCTCACATACTTGATAATATTATAGGATGGGTCGCACGACTGTTTTGAAAGCAGTCTCCTTTGTAGACTGAATATTTACCTACGACGGAGCCTGTGTTATCGTCCCATTTCACATCCCAACGAACTGCTGCGCTCAGGTATTTGTAAGACCTGACAGTCCAACTGTGGCTAATTGAGTCTGTAATCATCTGAACACTTAAAGCAAGTTGCCAATCTTTGCACCATGTCAAAATGTTATAAAGATGTTACTGAATAATAGTGCTGTTCTTTTTCGTGTAGTACATCAGTACAGATAACAGAATCATTCGCAAAAGTGTGTTGTTACCACGAATACTGTCTGTAAGGTTATTAACATACGACACGAACAGCTTGAATTACTTCTCCCTCTGTAGATGACATGCGGCGTCCTCCCTACCAGGAAATTCTCAATCCAGTCACAAATTTAGTTTGCTACCCTCACTCGGTCGAAATAAGCGTCACTTTCGTTAATAAGCATCGGAGTGCTGTTGAGTCCTTTCTGGCACTGTTCTTTACTCACCCTACCATATACATACACGTGTTAGAGGGAGGCAACCGCCAACAAGCTCCACAGGGACTTTCTCCAGGAAGCTAAGTGGAGGTTGCGCCAGCATCCCATAGCTCATAATTTAGTATAGTAGATACTAAGCAAGCTGAACTGTGACTCACTATTTCTGTCCAGGCATATCTCACACCTCATTCCCGGAATAGGTCTCTCCTACTTTCTAAATTTCGCAGAAGCTCACGGACACTCCTATAAGAAAGGATATTGCGTGGGAATAGTTTAGCCAGTCCAGGGTTTGTTTCAATGTATCTTCAACTCTGCAGCGGTTTATGAACTGTTCAAACTTCTGGAGAGATCAATATTATATTAGTAGGTCGTCAGATCCGCCCGTGTATCGGAGTCAGTAAGTAAATTACCTGCGAAAGGAAAGATTCCGGGTTCAAAACACTTCCAATGAGTCAGAAAATACTCTGTAGCTGAATGAAATACACTACTGGCCATTAAAATTGCTACACCACGACGACGACATGCTACAGACGCGAAATTTAACTGACAGGAAGAAGATGCTGTGATATGCAAATGATTAGCTTTTCAGAGCATTCACACAAGGTTGGCGCCGGTGGCGAAACCTACAACGTGCTGACATGAGGAAAGTTTCCAACCGATTTCTCATACACAAACAGCAGTTGACCGGCGTTGCCTGGTGAAACGTTGTTGTGATGCCTCGTGTAAGGAGAAGAAATGCATACCATCACGTTTCCGACTTTGATAAAGGTCGGATTGTAGCCTATCGCGATTGCTGTTTATCATATCGCGACATTGCTGCTCGCGTTGGTCGAGATCCAGTTACTGTTAACAGAATATGGAATCGGTGATTTCAGGAGGGTAATACGGAACGCGATGCTGGATCCCGACGACCTCGTATCACTAGCAGTCAAGATGACATGCATCTTATCCGCATGGCTGTGACGGATCGTGTAGCCACGTCTCGATCCCTGAGTCAGCAGATGGGGACGCTTGCAAGACAACAACCATCCGCACGAACAGTTCGATGACGTTTTTCTGCAGCATGGACTATCAGCTCGGAGACAACGGCTGCGGGTTACCCTTGACGCTGCATCACAGACAGGAGCGCCTGTGATGGTGTACTCAGTGACGAACCTGGGTGCACGAATGGCAAAACGTCATTTTTTCGGATGAATCCAGGTTCTGTTTACAGCATCATGATGGTCACATCCGTGTTTGGCGACATCGCGGTGAACGCTTGGAAGCGTGTATTCGTCATCGCCATACTGGCGTATCACCCGGCGTGATGGTATGGGGTGCCATTGGTTACACGTCTCGCTCACTTCTTGTTCGCATTGACGGCTCTGTGAACAGTGGATGTTACATTTCAGATGTGTTACGACCCGTGGATCTACCCTTCATTCGATCCCTGCGAAACCCTACATTTCAGCAGGATAATGCACGACCGCATGTTGCAGGTCCTGTACGGGCCTTTCTGGATACAGAAAATGTTCGACTGCTGCCCTGGCCAGCACATTCTCCAGATCTCTCACCAACTGAAAACGTCTGGTCAGTGGTGGCCGAGCAACTGACTCGTCACAATACGCCAGTCATTACTCTTGATGAACTGTGGTATCGTGTCGAAGCTGCATGGGCAGCTGTACCTGTACACGCCATCCAAGCTCTGTTTGACTCAATGCTCAGGCGTATCAAGGCAGTTATTACGGCCAGAGGTGGTTATTCTGGGTACTGATTTCTCAGGATCTATGCCTCCAAATTGCGAGATCTACGTTGGAGGAATCTGCAGTGTCGTCGACAATGGATAACGGTACATTAGCCGCCGAGCACCGCAGAGATAGTGCATGTTCACGCAGCATCACAGGGCGCCAATCAGGAAGAGCAGATCTTCACGCCTCCAAGGATTTGCGAGGAAGCGCTACAGTCTCGATATACGACCCAATGGGACGAGAGCGGCAGTTCTTTTGACCACCAGTCAGAAGACCTACTTCCGCCTCCAGTGGGCAGTCGTCGTAGCATCGTCTATGGTTTACAAAGTGTTACATGACATCAACGGACATATCTTTATAGTAACTGAAGCAGACATTCAGAGTTCACAGAAAATGAACATTTTTTTTATATATTTTGGAATGTGGTCATGGCACGTCACCGATGCAACTATGCTCTGTTCATCACAGTTCTGGGTGTGGGGCCTGTCTGTAGCGCCCCTATACGTGTATTACACTCCCCTCTCCGAGATGTCTGATGAACGGCATGTTGTGTTGGCGTGCGAGTTTTCTTTGCTGTTTGTTGCACTACGTTCCCTAACACAATAGTGGCGTTCACATGAACTGTATACATCTTTCATAACACTAGTAGCAACCGCTACACGTCACGTCATTCACATTCACATTCGCACTCACGCTATCATCTTAACTGCTGCCGCCGGCCGAAGTGGCCGTGCGGTTAAAGGCGCTGCAGTCTGGAACCGCAAGACCGCTACGGTCGCAGGTTCGAATCCTGCCTCGGGCATGGATGTTTGTGATGTCCTTAGGTTAGTTAGGTTTAACTAGTTCTGAGTTCTAGGGGACTAATGACCCCAGCAGTTGAGTCCCATAGTGCTCAGAGCCATTTGAACCATTTTTTTAACTGCTGCCACGATTATGTTAACGGCACCGGGGGGGGGGGGGGGGGAGATACTGATGTATTTGTCTTTTTCATGTTGGCAAATAATATTAGCGACGTCGTACTGTATTCAGTGTTGCTCCAGTGGTTCTGCCATTCATTCACCTTCCAGAACATGTGCTAGGCCTCCTTTGTTATTCCTTGATCCGCCATTTATTGGACTTCTGTCAAGCCTCTTTAAGGAACCAAAAGAACGCCTCACCACATATTGTCGTAATACTTACGGAATCAATTATCAGGAAAGCATACGCTTATGTGGTCCGAAACACCCTTGCGAATCTGAGGTTCACAACCCTCCATCCACGTCGTACGGTCTGCCTGTTACGCGTGCAGAGACATGTGTGCAGCAGAAAGCGTACAGGTCGACCGCGCCTGTTGACTGACAAAGACCACCCACAATTGAAGAGGGTCGTAATGTGTAGTAGGCAGACATCTATCCAGACGATCACACAGGAATTCCAAACTGCATCAGGATCCACTGCAAGTGCTGTGACAGTTAGGCAGGAGGTGAGAAAACTTGGATTTCATGGTCGAGCGGCTACTCATACGCCACACATCACGCCGGTAAAGGCCAAACGACACCTCACTTGGTGTAAGGAGCGTAAACATTGGACGATTGAACGGTGGAAAAACGTTGGGTGGAGTGACGAATCCCGGTACACAATGTGACGATCCGATGGAAGGGTGTGGGTACGGCGAATGCCCGGTGAACGTCATCTGCCACCGTGTGTAGCGCCAACGATAAAATTCGGGGGCAGTGGTGTTATGGTGTGATCGTGTTTCTCATGGAGGGGGCTTGCACCCCTTGTTTTGCGTGGCATTATCACAGTACACGCTTACATTGATGTTTTAAGCATCTTCTTGCTTCCCACTGTTGAAGAGAAATTCAGGGATGGCGATTGCATCTTTCAACACGATCGAGCACCTGTTCATAATGCACGGCCTGTAATGGACTGGTCTGCACAGAGTCCTGACCTGAATCCTATAGAACACCTTTGGGATGTTTTGGAACGCCGACTTCGTGCCCTCCGACATCGATACCTCTCCTCAGTGCAGCACTCCGTGAAGAATGGGCTGCCATTCCCCAAGAAACCTTCCAGCATCTGATTGAACGTATACCAACGAGAGTTAAAGCTGCATCAAGGCTCAGGGTGGGCCAACACCATATTGAATTCCAGCATTAACGATGGAGCGCGCCACGAACTTGTAAGTCCTTTTCAGCTAGGTGTCCGGATACTTTTGATCACATAGTGTTTACAGATAACCTGTGTGGATAGTCTGTAGCCCTATGTTACAGACCGTAGACGACGCACTCGTACACAGGAGGTTGAAACCACTATAGCTACGATGCCATTAGATTATACGATTTTCTATGTGCACGTAGTCATATGACGTAGTATATTGGTTATGTAACTTAAAATTTTTAATTTATGAGTGAACATTGGACACACGACAATGAAGTCGGAACTGATAAATGGTAGATTCTTGTTTTCGTGTACTACGTTTCTAGTGGTCTGTGTGTATGGTTATGCGTATGTCTGTACTGACTTATGAAATCTAAATAACACTCACTTTGTTAACGCAACGATCTATAGTGTGCATAACAAACGAAAATTTAATTATATGAATACCGACAATCGTACCAGATATGTCACTGAGGATAAAAGTGTTTAAGAGATGTGGCTTATAGTCCTTTTAGTGCAATTCGAATGTGCTTCCAGATTACTGTAGTGATACGCAAAACATGATACATCGAATATACCAAGTTTCGGTAGAACGAAGCATTGCGTCTTTGCCACGTGCGTCAGCACCAAAACCTACCTACTGAAAACGAGCACAGAAATGTGTAGTATTATATTCGTAGTGGTTGCTTCTATTATTGACGCGAATTAGAATGAGAAAATCGGAAAACCCTATCACCTGAGGTAGCCAAGTAACACGTTTCAGATCAAGTTATTGCTTACCAGCTGTTAAGCTCAAATCGGCCTAATACGTTAATGTTTAAATGTAAATTCATATAACTGATGTCAAAAGTGAATAAGTGCCTAGAGAACAGAGAGCACGCAGATAGCTGAAGAATAAGGAAATTTAACAAGGTGTGATCCAATATACATAGCAAAACACTTACAAAGGTTCACTAATAGGGAGTGCGACTAAATTGACTGTATCACTACTCGGAAGAATTTATAGCAAGTAGCCTCGAAATATACTTGCCCCATAAAGATGTAAAGAGCCGATAACTATGGTGAGACGCGACTCCAAGGCGTGCAATTTATAGCAGTGTGGCAATGCAAGTCGAGAAAAACTTAAGCAAGAATCACACGTACGTCTTGAATGATTAATGAAATTTTATTGCAAGTGTGCATCTACTGCACGCAACCAGGCAACAAGTTACCGCCTCACCGTACAGCAATACTGCTACCTGCGGCATTCGACACCTGCGTGTCCTCGATCCACGTTACGGAACAGAAGAGTATTTATTCAAGCCACCCGCCCGGATAGCCGAGCGCGTTAACGCGCCGTTTCCGGGATTCGGGGACGCGAGACTGACAGAGATCGAATTAATTACCGACGAGAGTCGTTGAGTCGCGTCCGCCGCTCGTGGTCTATTGGCTAGCGTTGCTGCCTCTGGATCACTGAATCCCGGGTTCGATTCCAGGCCGGGTCGGGGATTTTCTCCGCCCGGGGACTGGGTGTTTGTGTTATCCTCATCATCTCATCATTATTCGGGAAGTGGCGAGACTGGTACTGGAAATATTGAGAACTGGGACGGGCTCTGATGATCTCGATGTTGACGTTGAGCGCCCCACGTGGTTTCCCACATCCCAGTAGGTGAATAGCGTGCCGGTATCCACGTCCCGACTCAGATAGTCGCTGCGGAGACATTTAGAAAACGTTCTCACAATTGCCAATACGATTAGCTCCAGACGCGGACATATGGGGTACACATATTCCGCCCTGGGAGGTGAATAAGAAACTGATGACCTCACATGTTTAATTTTTTCAAGCTCTTAATCAGCAGCAGCAATAGTGACTGAAACCGATGCCCCAGCATTCTCATTGAGCAGTCAGTGAGCTCGTAATTCAAAGAAGACTCTCTGGGTGCCTAACAGACTAACCACACAATAACTAAATTGCTTGCAGTTAATACCAGGCGCATAATAGCATCTCTGAATCGTAAAATAAATTGAGTATTGAACGTTGCAATGTAATGCAATGCAACAGCCAACTTTCAAGATGATCCACATTTTGTTTATTTTTATGACAAAACTAGTCATGTATCGTTTGGGCTTCTGCGTTACTAAAGGGATCTGGTGACGATCTGTGTCATCGAAACTAATAATTTAAAAAAAAAAAGTTATTCATGCAGTTGGTGATGATAACCTTAGACATTTTTTCAGGTCATAGAGCAATGAGCAATGCACATTACGTATATGTTTGAATAAAATACGGAAAACTGAGAAGGACATGCGTAAGTAGGGCCCATAAACCATACTATGGCTTGTGGAACGACAGTGTTGCTCTAGGAATAAAGGGAGTACTTTACAATATGAATGAAGCGAATTTGTTACATATACTGGTATCGCGGTGAAGGCCCTGGACTGTCAGCGATCTCCGAACTGCGTACGGCCATTTGCATTAGCTTAACCATCGTTTCCCTAAGTCGATTAAGGAGAAAACAGGAATTGTTCCTTTGAAAGGTACATGGCGGGCCTTCATACCGATTCTTGCCTGTCCAAGATTATCGTATTTAGGAGCTTCAGGCTCATAACAGAGCGCCTTAGGGATATGGCTGTCAATGAGAACAAGACGTCCAGTGTGCACTCTGTATGTTTATGACGTGGAGTCATCATACATGTGGAGCGACTGTCTTCGTATGCCATGTCGGTACTAATGACGTGTGTCGTTTCGGATCGGAAGAGAGATTCTCTGGTTTCTGGCGGCTATCTCAAGTAGTAAAGACGACCAACCTTGCTTGCGAGACAAATACAGAGCTTACAATCTGTACCATCGTCAGCAGGACGGACTGCAGACCTTTGGTACAGAGCCGACTGGAGGGTTTGAATCAGAGGCTCAGATGGTTCTGCAACCATGTGGAGTGCAGATTCCTCGACCCGGGGTTTTGGGTTCCGCTTAATAGTCAGGGGTCCATTGTACACAGGAGGCCGCTACACGGGTATCGGGGGTTGTGTAGAGTAGAATGGGCAGCTTGTTACATTAGAGGCTCTCGGAAAAATTATAGAAAGGGCCTCAGTCTCAAAGTGCGCAGGGCAAAAAAAAACGAAGGTAGATCTAGCAACAATCGGTATCGTACGTGTAAACTGTCGTAGGAGAGTTGCAAAAGAACCAGAGCTCCAAGTGCTGATAGAAAGCAATGAAGTTTAAATCGTTATCGGTACTAAAAGATGGCTGAAGGTGAAATTTTTACAATGATCTTAACGATTCACAGAGGATTGACTAAATACAGTTGGTGCTAAAGTGTTTATTGCTGTTATAAGTCGTTACCGCTGTTGTGAAACTGAAGTAGATAGGTCCTGTGAACTAGTTTGGGTGAAGTACTAAAATGAATCTGTTAAATTTCGGTTGCATGACAACTCACACATCTAAAGGCAGTCATTTCAACTAAATACTTAGGAATTACAATTACGAATAACTTAAACTGGAACGCTCACAAGTACAATGTTGTGTAGAAAGTGAACCAAAGACTGCCTTTCATTGTCAGAATACTTAGGGCATGCAACAGGTCTTCTAAAGAGTCTGCCTAAACTACACTTGTCCTTGCTCTTCTGTAATATTACTGCACGATATTCGATCCGTATCAGATAGGATTGACGGAGGACATCGAAAACGTTCAAAGAAATGCACGTCGTTTTGTGTTATGACGAAATAGGACAGAGAATTTCACGGACACGATACGCGAGTTGGGGTGGCAATCGTTAAAAAAAGGTATTTTTCTTTCAAGAGAGATCTTTCCACAAAATTTCTATCACAAAGATTTTCCTCCGAATGCGTAAATATTTTTTTGGTACCAACTTGCATAGGTAGAAATGATCATCGTAATAAAACACGAGATATCGGAACTCGCACGGAAAGATGTAAGTGTTCGTTCTTCTTGCGCGCTGTTCGAGAGTGGAACGGTATGGTCTGAAGGTGGTTCGATGAATCCTCAGACAGGCACCTAGCTGTTAATTGCAGAGTAGTCATGTAGATGTAGATCATCAATCCGTACTGTCCACGCCTTCGACGGAATAGTAGAACCAAACCTTCGTTGCCTCCTTCTTTTTCTAAAGGGTAAAATGTAAATGTCGTGTGACTAGGGCCTCCCGTCGGGTAGACCGTTTGCCAGGTGCAAGTCATTCGATTTGGCGCCACTTCGACGACTTGCGCGTCGATGCGGATGAAATGATGGTGATTAGGACAACACAACACCCAGTCCCTGAGCGGAGGAAATCCCCGACTCAGCCGGGAATCGAAGCTGGGCCCTTAGGATTGACATTCTGTCACTCAGCTACCGGGGGCGGACTTCCTAAAGGATGAACAGGTATATTCCGTCTTCCCATATTTTCGAAAGGCTTTCGATAATTGGAGAGATCGTATAGCGGATATGCGATTTCCTCCATTACGGTTTTCACTAATATTCAAATACTGAGCGAAAGCACAGGTGTGCCACAACGAAGAGGAATGAGGCCTCTGAGTTTCTCAATAATACATAAATCATTTATCACATAATCAGCAACACTGGCGATGCAGTTGCCCACAGACAAGTACGTCGTTAGGTGATCGTAACAAACTGCAGAATAACTTAAAAAACATTTCTATTTGAATATATATGAAGACAGTAACTTTTCTCGAAAGAACAGATTACTGTTGTTGACCGTGCAGCTTTTCCCTGGAATAAATGATGACTAACTGAAACCCTCAGTTGCCGACAGGTGTTGTTGATCTACCATCGAGGTAGATTTATTTCTATTTGATATAATGAATGGGAGCTTTCCTTAAAAGTGGCTAAACGTAAGAATAGCTTTAACAAAGGGAAAGAACACATCCGATAACAAGATTAGTGGTGAAAATCTGAAGTACATCGCGTCGTTGAAATGTTTTGGAGTAATACTGAAAAGCTATTTGATATGGGGATCAGTACGCTAATGCTAGTACAACAGCACACTATACAGTGGTTTGCGAAGTTACATGTTAAGTCCAAATTTCAAGGAATGTGCTGAGCCCCTCCTACAAGACAGCATTCCGCAACACACTCTCGTCCCGCGGGTGGTCACGTTTAAGGCATGGTCTGTTGCAACAGGCACGAGCGCTTGCAAGCCGCGCTCACCTCGCACGTTGGTAAATGTTCCGGACAACTACCATACTACACCAACTTGTTGTTCTCGGAGTCTCTAGCAGGAGCCACGAGAGGTGCCCAGTCCGCTGGCAGCAGAGCTCGCTTCCACGACCACGGTGCTGTGATCGTTGACACCCTTTCCCTATGCGATGTCACGTGCCCGCTAGCAGCTCGCGCCGTACCCGTGTGCACGAGTGCAGCGTACGACCGCGGAATGGCAGATCCGGGCGGTATACACGGACGACACCGCCCTCCTTACGAGAAGTCACTGGCCGCTAGTCGTACACCGACGCCTGCAGCAGAGGTGTTTAGACCGAGAGGACTGGGCAGCGAAGTGTAGGATAGGCTGCGATGCGACCAACAGCCGAGCATTACTGTTCGCCGAGAGACATTGTCCAGTGATGCCGCAACTGCAGCTCTTCGGTGAGCCTGCACAATGGAGTGATGGTGCAAAGTACCTTGGCGTCTGCCTCGATACAACGCTCACCTGGCAGAAGCGAGTCTGCGATGTTAAACGGACGGTGCAGCAACAACTGGGCGCACTCTAACGACTCCTGCGTCAAAGATCCACTCAGTCGGTCGACTTTGGCTTGAAACTCTTCTGGGCTTGTGTCCGGCCCATCGTGGACGATGCGAGCGAGGGATGGGGCACCGCGGCCAACTACCACCTACGCTCTCTTAAGCAGGTGCAGAACGTCGCACTGCGGAGAATATTTCATCTATCTCGATGGTTTCTGGTACAACACCGTACACGACGCAGCACAAGACATGGAGGTCCTTGCTCCCTTCAAATATCACGCCCGCAGAACGTACGAGAAGCAAGCGAATTCGCGTCCCAGCTCATCCGTCAACTAGAGCGACTGAATCACAGCAGATACCGCTTTCGGCGGTCCGTGGCCTTACTTGAGAGACAGTAACGTCACCTTACTATGACCTTGCAGTCTGTGTCACTATCGCTCACGAGACGACGCACCAATACACTGAAGAAATTCACTGAAGAGCCAAAGAAAGTGGTACACCTGCCCAACAGCGTGTAGAGCCCACTCGCGCGCGCAGAAGTGCCCCAACACGACGTGGCATGGACTCGACTAATGTCTGAAGAAGTGCTGGAGGGAAATGACACAATGATTCCGGCAGGGCTGTCCATAAATCCGTAAGATTCAAATGGCTCTGAGCACTATGGGACTTAACTGCTGTGGTCATCAGTCCCCTAGAACTTAGAAGTAATTAAACCTAACTAACCTAATGACATCACACACGTCCATGCCCGAGGCAGGATTCGAACCTGCGACCGTAGCGGTCACGCGGTTCCAGACTGTAGCGCCTAGAACCGCACGGCCACTCTGGCCGGCAAAATCCGTAAGAGTGCGACGGGGTGGAATCTCTTCTGAACAGCAAGTGGCAAGGCATCCGATATATGCTCAATAATGTTCATGTCTAGGGCGTTTGGTGGCCAGCGGAAGTGTTTACACTCAGAAGAGTGTTCCTGGAGCCACTCTGTAGCAATTCTGGACGTATGGGGTGTCGCATTGTCCTGCTGGAATTGCGCAAGTCCGTCGGAATGCACTATGGACATGAATGGATGCAGGTCATCACACAGGATAATTACGTAGGTGTCACATTTCAGAGTCGTATCTAAACGTATCAGTGGTCCCTTATCACTCCAACTGCACACGCTCCACACCATTATAGAGCCTCCAGCAGCTTGTAAAGTACCCTGCTGACATGCAGTGTCCATATACTCATGACGTTGTCTCCATACTCGTACACGTCCATCCGCTAGATACAATTTGAAACGAAACTCGTCCGACCAGGCAACATGTTTCCAGTCATCAACAGTCCAGTATCAGTTTTCACTGGCCCAGACGAGGAGTAAAGCTTTGTGTCGTGTGGTCATCAAGGGTTCGTTGAATGCTTCGCACGCTGACAAAAATGTTCAAATGTGTGTGAAATCTTATGGGACTTAACTGCTAAGGTCATCAGTCCCTAAGCTTACACACTACTTAACATAAATTATCCCAAGGACAAAGACACACACCCATGCCCGAGGGAGGACTCGAACCTCCGCCGGGACCAGCCGCACAGTCCGTGACTGCAGCGCCCTAGACCGCTCGGCTAATCCCGCGCTGCAGCACGCTGACACTTGTTGATGGCCCAGCATTGAAATCTGCAGCAATTTGCGGAAGGGTTGCACTTGTGTCACGTTGAACGATTCCCTTCAGTCGTCATTTGTCCCGTTCTTGCAGGATCTTTTTCGGACCGGAGCGATGTCGGAGATTTGATGTTTTACCGGATTCCTGACATTCACGGTACACTCGTGAAATGGTCGTACGGGAAAATCCGCACTTCATTGCTACCTCAGAGATGCTGTGCCCCATAGCTCGTGCGCCGACTATAATCCACGTTCAAACTCACTTAAATCTTGATAACCTACCATTTTATCAGCAGTACCCGATGTAAAAACTGCGCCAGACTCTTGTCGTCTTATATAGGCGTTGCCGACCGCAGCGCCGTATTCTGCCTGTTTACATATCACTGTATTTGAATGCGCATGCCTATGTCAGTATCTTTGGCGCTTTAGTGTAAATGAACAGTACTACACACTTCTGTTGCAGTAAATGCCCAAGGATAAACACTGCCTTACATCTCCCCCCCCCCCTCCCCCAGAAAGAGAAGAAAGCGACAGCGGAATAGCAGATCGGTCTTAGTAATCGAACGAATCATTCCTTCGAGTTAACTGGGCCAGGCAGCGACCACAGCACTGATTCATGAATCTGAGCTGTCGTTAGGGACCATCGTCTGACAGTCGCCATACTCTGCTAAATTTCAAATCCCGTCCGAGCTTAGAGCAGTGGCTTTACTTCTTCAAACCTTGGCCTTACGCCAACCAAATGCACATTGTTCTCCTTTGGAGAGACCAAGTCTAATTGTTTTATTACCTCCAGAACATTCGAAGTGAACCTGGAACTTTCCGTTACTCACTTTGGCCTTCGGCCACTTGATCATTATTTGCTTTCCTTGCTGTTGACTCAAAGTACCAATCTAACTTAAATTTGTATGTAACTGAAACTTCACAAACAGTACTTGTGTTCTTTTATACTGAATAAACTTGTTCTATATTGTTTACCTGGTAGTGTTCTCGTTGCACCTAAACACGTGAGCAACATATCAGATTAGTGTCGAGGTTACAAAATGTTTTGAGGGTTTCGTACAACCGTTTGGCGACAAGTACATATTCCCACCAGTTACATTGTTGCCTTTCATAGTTTCGTCCCATATAAGTGGCAACAGACAACAAGATAGCCGGCCGCGGTGGCCCAGCGGTTCTAAGCGCTTCAGTCTGGAACCGCGCGACTGCTATGGTCGCAGGTTCGAATCCTGCCTCGGGCATGGATGTGTGTGATGTAACAGGCAGCAATGACTGTAAGGCTGCAATAGTAATTCTAAATAGAACTTATAACATAATTAAGGTAACACAGTTATGCAATCAACACTTGGTTACCATAGAGATTACTAAAGGGAACGTCAGATGGGTTATTGCATCCATGTACGCCCAATATAGCCAGCAAATACAGCCGTATGCAGACTACATCAGAGACCTAGCAATGTATGCCAGAGGCAAAAAATTAGTGATAAGTGCTGACATTAATTCCAGATCCACCCTCTGGAACCCAGACAGAACAGATGACAGAGGACGCATAATCACCGATCTAATACAAGAAACACAATTACATGTAATGAATACGGAAGGACCTATATCAAAATATGCAGGGTTCGATGGTACGAGCAGTAATATCGACTTCACGCTAGCAAATAATGCAGCAATGGCATACGTAACAAACTGGACTGTACACGATAACATAACCAGTAGTGATCATAATGTCATAACATACACACTAACTCACACTCAGAACACAATGACCAAATCACACACCAGACATTTGCTGTTGCACAAAGCAGACTGGAACAAATTAACGGAAATTATCCAACGACACGATCTAGAAAACATCAATGGAAGTATCGATTATAGAGCACACAAGTTAACACAGGTGATACAACATGCACAAAACACTTCAATACCGACAGCAAAGAACACAAATTGCTCACCAGTACCATGGACCAACGAACTTACGAGACTCAAACAAGACGCAAGACGCAAACGAAAACTACAGGGTGTTTCAAAAATGACCGGTATATTTGAAACGGCAATAAAAACTAAACGAGCAGCGATAGAAATACACCGTTTGTTGCAATATGCTTGGGACAACAATACATTTTCAGGCGGACAAACTTTCGAAATTACAGTAGTTACAATTTTCAACAACAGATGGCGCTGCAAGTGATGTGAAAGATATAGAAGACAACGCAGTCTGTGGGTGCGCCATTCTGTACGTCGTCTTTCTGCTGTAATCGTGTGCTGTTCACAACGTGCAAGTGTGCTGTAGACAACATGGTTTATTCCTTAGAACAGAGGATTTTTCTGGTGTTGGAATTCCACCGCCTAGAACACAGTGTTGTTGCAACAAGACGAAGTTTTCAACGGAGGTTTAATGTAACCAAAGGACCGAAAAGCGATACAATAAAGGATCTGTTTGAAAAATTTCAACGGACTGGGAACGTGACGGATGAACGTGCTGGAAAGGTAGGGCGACCGCGTACGGCAACCACAGAGGGCAACGCACAGCTAGTGCAGCAGGTGATCCAACAGCGGCCTCGGGTTTCCGTTCGCCGTGTTGCAGCTGCGGTCCAAATGACGCCAACGTTCACGTATCGTCTCATGCGCCAGAGTTTACACCTCTATCCATACAAAATTCAAACGCGGCAACCCCTCAGCGCCGCTACCATTGCTGCACGAGAGACATTCGCTAACGATATAGTGCACAGGATTGATGACGGCGATATGCATGTGGGCAGCATTTGGTTTACTGACGAAGCTTATTTTTACCTGTACGGCTTCGTCAATAAACAGAACTGGCGCATATGGGGAACCGAAAAGCCCCATGTTGCAGTCCCATCGTCCCTGCATCCTCAAAAAGTACTGGTCTGGGCCGCCATTTCTTCCAAAGGAATCATTGGCCCATTTTTCAGATCCGAAACGATTACTGCATCACGCTATCTGGACATTCTCCGTGAATTTGTGGCGGTACAAACCGCCTTAGACAACACTGCGAACACCTCGTGGTTTATGCAAGATGGTGCCCGGCCACATCGCACGGCCGACGTCTTTAATTTCCTGAATGAATATTTCGATGATCGTGTGATTGCTTTGGGCTATCCGAAACATACAGGAGGCGGCGTGGATTGGCCTCCCTATTCGCCAGACATGAACCCCTGTGACTTCTTTCTGTGGGGACACTTGAAAGACCAGGTGTACCGCCAGAATCCAGAAACAATTGAACAGCTGAAGCAGTACATCTCATCTGCATGTGAAGCCATTCCGCCAGACACGTTGTCAAAGGTTTCGGGTAATTTCATTCAGAGACTACGCCATATTATTGCTACGCATGGTGGATATGTGGAAAATATCGTACTATAGAGTTTCCCAGACCGCAGCGCTATCTGTTGTTGAAAATTGTAACTACTGTAATTTCGAAAGTTTGTCTGCCTGAAAATGTACTGTTGTCCCAAGCATATTGCAACAAACGGTGTATTTCTATCGCTGCTCGTTTAGTTTTTATTGCCATTTCAAATATACCGGTCATTTTTGAAACACCCTGTATATCAAAGGGCGATAGCAGATAGGGACAGACGAATAAGACTTGAAGCATATAGGCATGCACAAGACTTATATAGACAGACCCTATACAACACGCGTAGACAACAATGGGAGCTATTTGTAACAACAAAAACAGAGCAAAATATATGGGGGGAACCATACAAAATACTGACAGAGAAGATAAAAACCCCACTAGTTCTGGGAACGCTAAGGCAGGATAACGGCACGATGACGAGGGGATGGAGGAATACAGCGGAGTTTCTGCTGTATAAACTGCTCCCTGACGACGTAATCGATACAGACACACAATATCATGCAACAGTAAGAGAAAACCTACACACACCATACAACACTGCAACTGTCACGTGTCCTTTAGCGCAAGAAGAGGTTGCGCTAGCAATCTCAGATCTCAAAAACAAAAAAGCACCTGGACCAGCTGGTATCCACTCGGAAACACTGAAAAAACTAGCACCGCAGATCACCCCGTTCCTAACAACGTTACTGAACGATGCCTTACGACTGGGCAGGGTACCTACAGTATGAAAAACCTCCAAAGCAGTCATTATTAAGAAATCAGCGGACAGGGATCCTTCAGATCCAAAGACTTACAGGCCAATATGCCTAATAAACACCCTAGCAAAGATTCAGGAGAAGCTACTGTGTAAGCGCCTGCAAACACACAGAGCTCTCAGGGGTATGAGCCAACACCAGTTCGGCTTCAGATCTGGCAGATCAATAGATGATGCCATCAACCAGGCCCTGCACATAGTTAACACCACAAAACAGAAATACGCCATGGCAATAATGATTGACATTGCCGGAGCATTTGATAATCTTTGGTGGCCAGCACTGTTCCAGAGGCTAAGACATCCGGAGGTACCGCAATCACTGTACAACAGTTTTCTCGACTACTGTAAAGACCGAGTAGTCGAATGGCAGATGGACAGCCGGAAAGTAATTAAAAGAATTACCAAAGGCTGTCCTCAAGGGTCGATCTGCGGCCCCATCTTCTGGGACATAACAATCGAACCCCTCCTACAACTTCTGGATGGGGATGACAGGTCAGACGGAATTGTCGCCTACGCAGATGACCTATTAGTTGTAGTCACTGCAAACAACAGAGCCCAGTTAGAAGAGAAATCCAGTGGATTACTACAAACAATTACTCAGTGTCGTCACAACAACAAACTTAGGATAGCCGAAAACAAAACAACATACACTTTACTGAAAGGATCACTCCAAAGGAATCCTTCGGTTAAAATTGGGGACACAAACATCAAACGAGCACGCATTACGCGCTATCTTGGGGTACACATAGATGAAAAATTGAATTTCCACGAGCACATAAGGCTAACAACAGACAAAGCAGAAAAAATACTCCACAAACTGGTGAGGCTAAATTCAAAACAGTACAGACTAAATCTACCAGTCATACGTACATACCACTGTGCGCTCTTCGAATCAGTACTCAGCTTTGCAGCTAGCACGTGGGCACATAGACTGAACGTGGTCGCCAACAAAGCATCCGTCAGACGAGGGCAGAGAAGTGTCCTACTTAGGTTATCTGGAGCCTTCGGTACCACCTCAGCGGATGCACTGTGTGTGGTGCTCGGAATATGCCCATAGATATTACGATCAAATACAGAGCTGCAAGGTACTGGTTAAAGGTGGGGAGACTAGATAAGGTACACACAATAACCGGTGTGCCCATAGAGACCATACGTCACGTTAAAAGTTGGCGTTTGGATACATGGCAAGGTGAGTGGGATGCAAGTGATAAGGGACATAGACTGCAAGAATTCCTCCCTGACATAAGGGAGCGTTTGAGAATGAGACATATCGATCCCAGCCGCGGTATGGTACATTTCTTAACCGGGCACGGACCTTATCCCACGCACTTAAATCGCGTGAGTCTGAGGCAGACACCTACATGCACATGCGGGGAAGAAGGTTCCCCAGAACACACGGTCTCTTTCTGCGGGTAATACGCGAACAATAGACAAACACTACACTTAGACTACACAGATACAGACATAGATATATACACAGCAATAAGAGACGACGAACAATGGGCACAATTAGACGCACTGACAAACAGTATTTCAAAAACAACACATGAAGAGTATATGCGGACACGAAATCACAGACATGCCTATGTGCAGCGTAACAGAAACCTCCAGAAGATGGACAGCGATACCCACAGTGACAGTGAAAATAGTGAAAATGAGGAGGAACAGGAGGAGGAAGCTGAGATGTGACAGTAAATGAGCAAATTGCTAGCAATCTAGCCAAGAAAACACCAAATGCTCTACATGGATGCGCACCTAAAGTAGTTAATACATAGGATTAGTAACAAATAGGATAAGCAACATTATTTCTCTACTAATAACCATTTGCGTGTGTGTGTGACTGGTGGTCAACGGCTCGAAGAAACCATTCCGAGGTATTCACCGTCAGTCACACTCGGCGATGGTACTAACAAATCTCTCATCTATCCTCTTTCTATATTCTTCTTAAAAAACAACAAAATTTTATTTATATTTCAACCTTAAATTATTGTTATTTTGAAAAGTGTCATTCTTTGTAAATGTTGTAGATAAAACAAGAGGAAAGAAAACTGTAAAAAGATGAAAAACGAAAATTGTAAGATGTACGACCTGTTTTAAACATCAGGTAACAGGTCTATAATTTGGCAATAAATAAATAAAATAAATAAATGTGTGTGATGTCCATAGGTTAGTTAGGTTTAAGTAGTTCTAAGTTCTAGGGAACTGATGACCTCCGATGTTAAGTCCCATAGTGCTCAGAGCTATTTGAACCATTTGAACAACAAGATATTTTCTGGCTTCAGCGCCCCCGTTGACTTGGAAAGTGCCGAAGGAACCACTCATACAATGAAACATTTGAAACGTAATAGCTAAATCCCGATCTTCCACGGCGACTAAAAAAATTGGTCTTCCATCAACAGTAGCGAAATTCCCTCACTAAATTCGTAGGTCGCTATGTGAAGGCCTGTCGATTTCCTGCGGACACAGACGAGAAAGCATTCCCAACTTGCCACTCCACAGAAAATATTGCTTACATAACTAACCGGCCATTAAGATTCTAATACGTCAGAATGGAATACAAAGGAACTAGAACATGGAATACAAAGGACTGACTTAGTTTTTCACTCTCTTTAAAAAAAACTTATGAATTCTTTTTAAAGTAAATGTTCGTCATTATTATTTTCTGAGAATAAACAAAAACCAGTAACCACTTGTTTTGAGATAAAAGGAGAAATGGGTTTCACTCGTATAGTACAAGTTTTGCATTCCCTTTCGTAAAAGTCCCTGTGGCTCTAGCTAAACCTGACTTTATCGCATCTTTCCAATTGTTACAACGACTTTCCAATATGTCGATGCATTCTGATTTCAGTGTCCAGCATTTAATCGGATATCAGAGTAGATTTGCAACGTATCTCAGCAACGTGAGAAAACACCTACACAATAACCCTACACTTGTGCATAAGACGCATTTTATTTTCGCTTATCCCAGATGTAAATAGGGACGGAATTGCCAATGTGATCATTGGTGCTACTTTGTAAGAAATCTAAAAGTGCAACTTCAAATTACATACATTTATTTTAGGAACGTAATTATTCAACATCAAAAAATTGCTGCGAGAGTATATGCCTTATGGTCGAGATTAGTAAAGATCAGACGATCATCTTCAATCGAGTTAAACATATCAAGGAATGTTAACACTTTGTGCAATACTGCAAGTGAGATCTCGAAATCAAGACCACACGCGAAAGTTGTCGTTACAGCATACGTTTACAAGGAATGTTCGTTGGAATCTCAAATCATAAAAAACATACTGTTGTGGGCATTAATCCTTACCGTATTGCCGTTATGGTGTCACCAACTGCAGACGACTTCACCGCAATAGATCTGCCTAACGTATATTGGTGTATTATGTTTTTGCTTTAGCAACAGCAACAGCAAACGACATCACAGCAATAGACGGCGCGTGCAAAATGTTCAAGTTTAACAAGTTGATGCTGTGCAAAGTATGGTAGGAGAGTCACAATGCTGAAATGAGGCGAACTGAAGTAGCTACTCCAAAGGTGAATAAATGTGCACAGCAGACACCCCAATGATAATATGGATAAATGTGTTTTAGGCATTAATTTATGCGATATTATGAACAACAGATGTAATTAGCAACTCTGCGAAAATTTCGCAACTTCTGTCAGACAGAACTGGACTACATCGCAAAGGAAGTCTGGTAACTGTTACCACTCTTGGATCTGGTTTTAAAAACTAGCAGAATAAATGAGTTACTGTGTTCGAATGACACGACATAGTTTCAAATAATGCAAACTACATTATATTTTTATGAAAAATGTGGCATCAGAATTAAGGCGGCCAGTGATTTACTTAGATGAAACGTAAATTCGTAAATAATAAACCGATAAATACAGGATACACGATAGTGTCCGAGGAGTTTTGCCAAAAAACATGTTGCCGGTCAACGTTTAGTTGTACTATGCAGGGCATTGGCGTATAGGCCTGTTGCTCCCCTCGTAATTATACTGGAGAGTACGTAGTTACTGCCTCCCATGCCTCTTTCTCTAGCGCAAACGTGACAGTGCTGCCACCCCCGCTACGCCTTAACTCTGCCTTCGAACTGTGCGTGAGGCTGTCAATATGTAACGACATACTGGTAAATAAAGGCATTATCGTACGTTTGTTCAATAACTCTACATAAATCAAACGTCGGCTACTGTCGAATATTAGCTGAAGAGCCGGCCAGAGTGGCCGAGCGGTTCTAGGCGCTACAATCTGGAACCGCGCGACCGCTACGGTCGCAGGTTCGAATCCTGCCTCGGGCTGATGACCTCAGAAGTAAAGTCCCATAGAGCTCAGAGCCATTTGAACCATTAGCTGAAGAAAATAATCTATAGACACTGCCGGAAAATAAAAATACAACACCCTCGAGGACATCTACATCTACATGGATACTCTGCAAGTCACATTTAAGTGCCTGGCAGAGGGTTGAACGAACCACCTTCACAATTCTCTATTACTCCAATCTCGTATAGCGCGCGGAAAGAATGAACACCTACATCTTTCCGTACGAGCTCTGATTTCCCTTATTTTATCGTGGTGATCGTTCCGCCCTATGTAGGTCGGTGTCAACAAAATATTTTCGCATTCGGAGGAATAATAATAAATAATTAGCGTATGGCATTGGTGGCCGGGAGACCCCTCGCGGGGCGGTTCGGCCGCCGCTCCACAAGTTCTTTAACGCCACTATGGCGACTTGCAAGTGAATGAAGATGAAATGATGAGGAAAGACACATAACACCCAGTCCTGTCGAGGCAGAGAAAATCACTGACCCCGCCGGGAATCGAATCCGGATCCCCGTGCACGGGATGCGAGAACGCTACCGCAAGACCACGAGCCGCGGACGCATTCGGAGGAGAAAGATGGTGATTGGAATTTCGTGAGAAGATTCCGTCGCAACGAAAAACGCCTTTCTTTTAATGATTTCCAGCCCAAATCCTGTATCATTTCTGTGACACTCTCTCCCATATTGCGCGATAATACAAAACGTGCTGCCTTTCTTTGAACTTTTTCGATGTACTCCGTCAGTTCTACCTGGTAAGGATCCCACACCGCGCAGCAGTATTCTAAAAGAGGACGGACAAGCGGAGTGTAGGCAGTCTCCTTAGTAGGTCTGTTACATTTTCTAAGTGCCCTGCCAATAAAACTCAATTAATTTTATTGATAAGTGAGCTAAAGGTAGTTCATCATGGTAGGAGCATACTATAACAAAACCAGACCAAATGAAACACACGGCACAGTAAACGGTGGCAAAACAGTCTGATCAATATATAGTTTACCCCCCTCTGGCCGCAACACGAGCGTGTATGCATAAACGTGCCGAATGAATCCTGCAATAGACTGTGCATCTTGCACCTTTGGTCCTCTTTGCAGACTCTGGAGAACGAGTAAGTTGCCGCTTCACCGTGTCCGCATAAGCGGTAAACAATGACATTTATATGGACGTCGACACAGGAACGCCAGAAACACTTAACGTCTTTTTCCAAAATTGTTTCACACAGGTAGATCGCACTGCAGTGCCTACTTCAAATTTTCGCCCGAGCAACAAAGTGGCTGATACAGAATAAGTGACCGTGGGAAGCAGTTAAGATAGTTCAACAGAGTGAAGGCCACTGGACCTGACGGGAACCAATACTATCTCGGCACACTCCCCGGCCGACCCACCTATCCGCAGTCCCCGTCCATGTCGCTAATTTTTAGATTCCCGCCGGAAGTCGAACGATATTGTGCATCAACACTGAAGGTTGCAGATTCACTGCCAATCGAGGCGAATCAATTATGTGAATGCGTGGTGTCTGTTCTTTCTGAAAGAACGTGGACGGGTACTGCGGATAGGTGTCACTACGTGGGGATGGGCGTCGGCTGGGGAGCGTGCGGTTTAGTGCATGCATTTGCGGAAAGCACTGTGTCCGGATGGCGCAGTGGTTAACGCAACTGTCTAGTAAGCAGGTGCTCCCGGGTTCGAGTCCCGACCCGGCACACATCTTCACTCGTTGCCGCCGATTCGGCGTAAAGTCCCGATGCAGCTAATATCATCAGCTCCTTCCTTTTCTTCACCCTCCACCTCCAATTACCATAAAGCACATTACTTCCGGCCGGCCGGTGTGGCCGAGCGGTTCTAGGCACCTCAGTCTGGAACCGCGCGACCGCTACGGTCGTAGGTTCGAATCCTGCCTCGGGTATGGATGTTTGTGACGTCCTTAGCTTAGTTAGGTCTAAGTAGTTCTAAGTTCTAGGGGACTGATGACCTCACATGTGCTCAGAGCCATTTTAAACAATCATTCCTCCTACGTATATCTCGTGAAAATGCCGTGAGGATAAAGTTAGAGACATTCGAGCCCACACGAAAGCATACCGGCAATCGTTCTTCCCGCGTACTATTCGCGACTGAAACAGCAAACAGGGGAAAGTGTCAGTGGTGCGCAAAGTACCCTCCGCCACAACCGTGAGGTAGCTTGCGGAGTATAGATGTAGATAAAGATTTGGTGATCTTCGTGGCCGGGGCAGTTGCTGTACACCACGCTGCGTCGCAGCAGGCGTACGAGGACGTGCATTGTGCTGCTGAAAAACCACATCACCTTCCTGTCGAGGAAACGGCAGCAGCGCGGAGATAACAACCTGGTGACTTTATCCTGCAGAGACAGCAAATGTGGCCGCTAGTTGTAACTGATAACCCCCACACCATGAAGTCTGGGGGGGGGGGGGGACTGTCTGTCGTAGGCGGAATAGGCCGCTCATAAGGCTGTGCTGTACACGGGTACGTCCATCATTTGCATACAGTCACAACCTATTCTCATCACTGAAGACAACAGGCGGTCATTCCACTCTCCAGTCGAGTCCTTCACGACACCAGAGTAATCGTACTTCGTGGTGTCACGGTGTCAGTGGTAGCCTGGCCAGAGGCACGCGTGATGTTAGTCCTGCTGCAAGCAGATGGTCCCCAATGGTCCTCGAGACACAGCAGGTACACCATGCGCCCACATTTCTTCCCTGGATGCTACTCAGTCGGCCACCGCTGCTCGCACCGTGCGTCGATCTTGACGTGTTCTGGAACCGCGTGACCACTACGGTCGCAGGTTCGAATCCTGCCTCGGGCATGGATGTGTGTGATGTCCTTACGTTAGTTAGGTTTAAGTAGTTCTAAGTTCTAGGGGACTGATGACCACAACAGTTAAGTCCCATAGCGCTCAGAGCCATTTGAACCATTTTTGATCTTGACGTGCGTCTGCACTACGTGAACGTCCAGAACCTAGTACACGGATGTGGGGATGTTTCACGGACCACTGCTGAAAGCAGCGGCACACCATTAATATAAAGTGCCCAACATAGGCAGTAAACCGTCGATACATCCATCCACCCTCCCTCAGGCCCCCACTGCGACCCCGTTCAAGTGGCTGAAGTTGTTCAGCTGTTTACGCACCAGTCGCCGGAGCATGGACGTACGCTAGAATGAATGTTGCGAACACTGTTTACCGCTAAACTTAGAACAGTTACTGCCTCCACAGTCAAAACAGAGGGCAGACAGAAGGCTTCCTGAGCGCCATCTGGTCGCAGATAACCGTGACAAATGAATCACTACAGCCTCTCAGCATCCACATATTACAACCTGGTGCCGCTGGAATACAGTCCTGGTTGTGTAATCTCACTTCATGCGACATTTTTACTTTCATGTCAAACCTCTACATAATTTTTATTTGTTTATTCGTCTGGAATACATGTAAATGAGCTAGAGGGAGCGGGTTACTCCTAGAAACACGCATTCATCGTTGTACATTGAGCGTCTCCTGAGGATATACCAGAAACTGCAGCTCAAGTGAGCTGCTGTATTTTACGTTTAGCTTTTGGTTGTACACCGAAACACGAACCTAAGCTCACTATCTAAAATTACGTAAATCTGAATTTAAACGGCGGTAGTGGGGTCTGTACATTCACTGAACAATAGATGTGTGTGTGTGTGTGTGTGTGTGTGTGTGTGTGTGTGTGTGTTCAAATGGTTCTGAGCACTATGAGACTTAACATCTGAGGTCATCAGTCACCTAGAACTTAGAACTACTTAAACCTAACTAACCTAAGGACATCACACACATCCATGCCCGAGGCAGGATTCGAACCTGCGATCGTAGCGGTCGCGCGCTTCCAAACTGTAGCGCCTAGAACCGCTCGGTCACTCCGGCCGGCTGTGTGTGTGTGTGTGTGTGTGTGTGTGTGTGTGTGTGTGTGAATTCCTAAGGGACCAAACTGCTGAGGTCATCGGTCCCTTGACTGACACACTGCTTAAACTAACTTACGCTAAGAACAACACACACACGCATGCCCGATGGAGGACTCGAACCTCCGGCGGGAGGGGCCGCGCAGTCCGTTACATAGTGCCTCTAACCGCGCGGCCACTCCGCGTGGCGAATAATAGATACTGACACGCCATTGTTACGACGTAAAATACTGTTATTTACACTAAATATGGATATGGTAAAGATTATACAATTTCTACAGAGTAAAACATGGGTATGCGAAATATGATATATTGTTTACGGATTTTACCTACACGAAAAGGAATATAAACAAAACTTGAGTTACTGTCAACATTTGTGTATCAGGTGTCTAAGATGGAATAATGAATCCATTTACTTAGCACCTCGGTCGGGAATACTACGCAGCTAGACGACAATATACAAAGTAAACACCTGAAAATCAGAATAAATTCTCGAAACGCCTTCTACTAATCAAAATAAAATAGCATTCATAAAGCGACCGGTAGCTGAAATTCATTTTCTTGAGAGAAATACCCTTATGTTCATATAGTTATAGTCTTTCCCACATTCATTGTATGACGGACAAAGTAAAGTGAAAAGGATAGAAAATGACGACCTGAGAAAATACGGGAACATTTTCCAAGAAAAAGGCCTCGTGCAAGTGCAGTGGTTCGGTATCCATACTCAGAGAAAACTACAGGGAAGGGAGTTGCTAGCAATTAGGGCAGCACATGAGAACTTATTCGGTAATTGAGCATCTGAAACAATAGTGTAGCCTGTTACAAACCGTACAATTTTTCGCTCCTTGGAAATAATACAAAAGAGTAAGGCACCAAGACGTTGTGGGGTACTGCACCTAAAGCGGAACGCTTACCTCTAGAGGAAACTGAAACACTAGCGCTGCTTAAAATGTGAAGTACGCAACGTACAATCAACGATAAATAACGCAGGCGAATATTTCACATGCCAAATCCTGCGTAGTTATCTTTATAACGCCATAATGTTTGATAAACAGAAATTACTATTCCTGCTTTTCCCAAATGAATGAATACATCTTGCCATTCTCGCAACGACGATCTGTTGTTCAGAACGGCAAGAAAATGAATAGGTTATACTACACATTCCCCTAGTTCACCCAAACTGAATACTGCACTCACGTTCTGAAGGAAAAACAAGTCCATCATTTGCTCTGCGGAAGACGAAACTGAGAAAGCAAAAGTTGAAAGTTAGTCTACATCTATATTCGTTCACATATTTTACAGATCACTGCAGAGTGCCTGGCGAAGGGTACAGCTTTCCAGTCTGAATTATTTTCTGCCCAATTCCATTCATGCATCGGTCGACTCTGCGTTAGTCTCTATGCCTCTGTAGGCTCCCTAACCTCTCTCATATTATCTCATAATGTCCGCAGCAGTCTTCCACGAAACCGGTACTCCATAGTTATTTGAAAAGGTTACGCGAGGAAGTCACTTTTCGTCTAAAGAATCCCTCGCAAGGTACCACAGCTTTCCTGTAAAACTCCTGTATGGGCTAAACGGTACTATTTTGATTCTAGCAACACATCTCTCATTTCATTCGATTTCTCATACCTGATATACCGATTCCAAACACTGGAACAGTACTAAAGAATTTGTCGTATTAGCATCTTTTACTGATTCACTGTACTTCTTTAAAACTTTTCCAGCGGATCTAAGACTTTCAGTCTCCTTTCCTATTACATATTTTATAACGGACAGTCAAATCTAAAGGAGGCAGACGGAGAAAAGTAAGTAAACCGTTTATTATTTTAAAAGTAATCGCCATAGCTGTTAATACAGTTATCCAACTGAGGCAAGACGGTCAATGCCTTCATGGAAAAACGTTTGCAGTATTCTATGGAACCAGGTGCGCACCTATTCGTCCAAATCAAATCGACGTCCACTAATGTGTTTCTTCGGGGCTCCAAATATATGGAATGTATGAAGGAGGTGAAGGGCTTCCCAACGAAACTTCTAAAGCGTACTCGAAATAACCTTATAACAACATGTATATAACAACATGTTCCACAAACAATCTCATACTGCTGCTGATCCTGCCTCAAAAACTTTTATGTACACCGAGAATATTAGAAGTCCTGTAACACTTCCTTACGACACACCAGTTATTAATGCGTCATTCTGTATAATGTACGTGGTCTAGCGGTTCTGGCGCTGCAGTCCGGAACCGCGGGACTGCTGCGGTCGCAGGTTCGAATCCTGCCTCGGGCATGGGTGTGTGTGATGTCCTTAGGTTAGTTAGGTTTAAGTAGTTCTAAGTTCTAGGGGACTTATGACCTAAGATGTTGAGTCCCATAGTGCTCAGAGCCATTTTTTGTATAATGTACTGGGTTCTATTAGCCAAAATTGCTTCTGGCCTATCGGAGGTCGATGGAAATTCTTCATAGGATCGTATCTTGATTGTTATCGATCATCTGGCACAATGGTGAATGTCATTCGGAAATCTTGGAAGGCAGCATTTTTCATGAATCCGTGCTGATTATTCGAGGGAATCGTCTTCTCCCCCACGCATGTCATAATGATTGAGCTCATAATATGCCCTAGGATCCAACAACAGCCGGACGTCAGCGATATGGGTCTGTAATTCTATGCATCGCGTCTTTCACCCTCTTCGTTGACCAACGCTCATTTTTCGTCACGTCAAACTGTTCGCAGTGCAAGAGTCAAAATGCTCCAAGAAACGAAACGATCAATGCTTGTTTATGTTAAATATAGTAAGTACGAGAGAAATCAAAGAAGCAAGAAGCTTAATTAAAATCAAACGTAGAATGAAAGCGAGAAAGTAATACTAAAGACACAATAAAAACAATAGTGAGAGCATATATAAGTTACAAAAAAAATGGTTCAAATGGCTCTGAGCACTATGGGACTTAACATCTGTGGTCATCAGTCCCCTAGAACTTAGAACTACTTAAACCTAACTAACCTAAGGACATCACACACATCCATGCCCGAGGCAGGATTCGAACCTGCGACCGTAGCGGTCACGCGGTTCCAGACTGAAGCGCCCATAACCGCACGGCTACACCGGCCGGCTATAAGTTACATTGAGATATCTGGTGTATAGGGTGGAAACGACTGAATTATCCTGCAATGGCGTATTCTCAATGTTCTGATAACGATGAACGAAACAACGTACGAAGGAACAGTACCTTGGCGTAGCATACGTGGAAGGAAGGAAGGAAAGAATAAGAAGGACACCAGCCTCTAAAACAGAACCTAATGTTATAATTTTCTTAAAACAATTTAAAATGCTTAAGTGATTTCATTTTTCCTTAATTATTTCTGTTTTATTCATTTACCTTTATCAGATGATTTCATCTTGATCTGTAGGATCACTTGACAGAAACTGAAATAAGTTTATCTTGGTAGACTAATAACTACAATGTAATTAAGGAAAAATGACGTCATTAAACCATGTCTATAGCTCAAAGAAAAAAAATAATACGGCATCTCTCTTCAAAAATTCACATTTTTTGGTTGACTGAGCGAAATATATCTCTGCGCCATAGTGTGACTTAAAAACGAACAGCAACGATAAAATGAAACTGATGTTTGAATATACGTTAATAGCGAAACAGTGTAATAAATTTTAGTTTAACGCTGGTAGAATCTCTAGGTCTTTGAGCCAAGTAACAATGCCACAGGAAGTACAAACATTTCAAAACCTCGTACGTGTTTTGTAGTACTATTCAGCAAGAGAAAATATTCCCTTTGATTACACATATATGCCAAATGAATCTTCGACTTTAAAGGTGTATTCTCATGGCCTTTTCGTAAGATATGCAACAGCTTCTTTCGCCCTCTAACAATATAAAAGCTAAATTGGCATATAACAGTTTCCTATGTGTAGTTGTATGCTTTGAAGATATAGTCAGACAAAGAAAAACCATTCGGAGATGAAAAGGATTAAAATATATATATTTAACTTTCTGACATCCTGCAGTATGTACCTCAAGTAATTTATTTATTTAAAAATGTGATATGTAGAAGAATGACGAACAAACACATACAAATCAATGGACATTTACAAATATGTTAGTTTCGAAAAAAAATGGTTCAAATGGCTCTGAGCACTATGGGACTTAACTTCTGAGGTCAACAGCCCCCTAGAACTTAGAACTACTTAAACCTAACTAACCTAAGAACATCACACCACATCAATGCCCGAGGCAGGATTCGAACCTGCGACTGTAGGGGTCGCGCGGCCCCAGACGGTAGCGCCTAGAACCGCTCGGCCACTCCGGCCGGCTGTGAGGTTCGTCTAAATTGTCATCGGTTATTTATATGTTTACATCCTCCTCAATAGTCGTATCTAAGAAAGACAGCAAAAACTTCACCCAAACTGCTTAAACGTCAGAAGAATAAGTGAAGTGTTTTTCTCTGTTACTTCGGAATTTTTTAAACTCATTCGCGGCAAAATATAGTCGAGTAGGAATGAAGGAGAGCAGCCCTTGTTACTATTGTACAATGAAACACGCGTCTTGTCGCACGTCGCTCCCTGTTTTGTCTCCCCTAGTGGCTCTGGTTTCTTAAACGAACAAAGTGATGCAGAGATTGTTTCAGCCCGCCGAAGTGGACGAGGGGTTTATTTATGGTGTACATGGCAGCCGCTGTGGTGCCCGGTCCCGCGAGTGTACTAAGGCACGGGCGCATTAAGATGGAATGTATTGATCCATTTAATAGGTTTGCAAGCCGCTTTATCAGACTGTGTTCCTGCTAATCCAACACAGGCAGAGGGAAATGCTGTTTGCTGGCGCAGCCACCAGTTGAGAAGAGTTATCCATGCAAAGACATGTTCCGTTAATACCCCGCCTCGGCCAGCTCTGAGATGGCGTGGATAAACCGCCTCTATTTAATAATAGGATTGGTAGCAAAGCAAGCAAGCAACGGAGTAAACAGCACAGACCACTGCCTTCTTGTTTGTCTCTCCAATAAAGTCTAGCATATATTTGTGCACAGGATTGTCCGTCGCACAAGAGGAGGAATACATGATTGGGACGAAGCGTTTGAGAAGGCGAAACGCGAATTTCTAGCTAAAGCGAGGGTAAAGCACGATGCCGGTATGTATTGCAGTTTCAATTTACCTACGAAATAGACACTGTAAATACAACGACTGCTGCAAATGTCCAGCTAGCCTGTTCCGCAGAGCACAACACGAGTGGCACAGTACAGCGGCAACTTTATTCATTCCTATGCCGAATAAGAAATCAGTACTGAGATTGTGAAAATTATTTGCAATGCAAAAAACATTTCTGTAAATTTAATTAAAATAACGATCACTTCTCAATTTCGATGGTCTGTAGGTAATTTCTGCCTTGTTCGAGTAGCAATACATTATGTAGCAACAGTGAATCCCACCTGCTTCGATGAAAATAAAATCACATTATTCAAATATGTCAATCACGCTGCATTTTACAACATCCCTCCCGGAGATATCAGTACCAAGTAATCAGATTCAGAATGTGTTACAAATATAAAAGTAACCACGAAATACTGGCTATGATTTTGTTGATGGCTTTGAGAGTTTTCAAAAATTCATGAACAGTCATACTCCACTGTCTAAAAACTTATTAATATTACTTATTTTTCTGCAGAAAATTGTATCTTAAATGCAGAAATTTTGGCAGTGAACTACACTTCGCTATTCTGTGGACGTACCACGAAGAAAAATCATAGCATCTTGGAAAATGGGTACCACACGAGCAAAAACGAAATAACAGTTTAAGTGAACTCTTTTTGTCGTTTTTCATACTCTGATACCACAAAATGTAAGAAGAACCACGTACGGTAAACAAACACTGCGTGCGATAACTGTTCACTAGATAAAGAAGCGTGTAACCCTATGGAAATAACATATCAAAACATTATAAAGTGAGCAACTATAATTAGATTATAAAGCTGAAATTAGTCATTATACACATTTCTCAAAGCTTTAGACATTGAGATTGTTGGCAGTTGCATGAGTGCATACATTCCGAGAAATGGTATAAATTTAGTGGACAGGGTTCTCAACAAGAGTCACTGATGCGAGACGACATATTTTAATGCATCTGCCGCCTGCCTAGAGCTTCTAGTGGCGGTAACACTGTGAACAATACCTTCATCCTAACAGCGTCCAACTACGTTGTTAAGGAACAGAGAATATCAGAACAAACATACGGGTCCCACCACTTCGTGACGAAGAGTGGAAAGAAAGCAAATGGAACCGACGTGAAAAACGAAAGAAGAAAGCACGAAACTTGGGAAACAAACGGTTAACATAGCGAAAAACGTTTACACACCGGTAAGAAGATAGCGCAACAGTTTTTTGCGTCCTGCTGTACAGGAGAAATAAACAAAAGTTTTCATCGTGATGGTATAATATATTTTCTGACTTTACCTTCTTCATGCGAACCAGCATGCCTCAATAACCACTTCAAAAGCATCGTCTTAAACAAAATATCACTGCAGGTCACCAGATTAAAAGGCACGCTGCAATTAGTCAGCTACGGCTGTTTTGCTTACTAACAAGGGAACCTCCCCATCGCACCCCCCTCAGATTTAGTTATAAGTTGGCACAGTGGATAGGCCTTGAAAAACTGAACACAGATCAATCGAGAAAACAGGAAGAAGTTTTGTGGAACTATGAAAAAATAAGCAAAATATACAAACTGAGTAGTCCATGCGCAACATAAGCAACATCAAGGAGACGCTGAGCTGAGGAGCGCCGTGGTCCCGTGGTTAGTGTGAGCAGCTGCGGAACGAGAGATCCTTGGTTCAAGTCTCCCCTCGAGTGAAAAGTTTACTTTCTTTATTTTCGCAAAACTATTATCTGTCCGTTCGTTCATTGACGTCTCTGTTCACTGTAATAAGTTTAGTGTCTGTATTTTGCGACCGCACCGCAAAACCGTGCGATTAGTGGACGAAAGCACGTGCCTCTCCAATGGCAACGGAAAACATTTGATCGCAAGGTCATAGGTCAACCGATTCCTCCACAGGAAAACACGTCTGATATATTCGATACGACACTGGTGACGGCATGTGCGTCACAGGAATATGTTGTGGACCCACCTAACTTGTACACTTGGCGAATGGGTAAAAAGATTCTTGTACCTTGCCCGATTTAGGTTTTCTTTTGGATGTGATAATCACTCCCAAAAAAGTGATCGCATCGGACGGACGAACGGACAGATAATAATCGTCTGAAAATAAAAAATTAAAATTTTCTCCGGAAGGAAGACTTGAACCAAGGACCTCTCGTTCCGCAGCTGCTCACCCTAACCACGGGACCACGGCGCTCCTCGTCTCACGTTTTCCATGATGTTGCCTATGTTACGCATGGACTACTCAGTTTGTATATTTTGCTTATTTTTTTCATACTTCCACACAACTTCTTCCTGTTTTCTCGATTGATCTGTGTTCAGTTTTTCAAGGCCTATCCACTGTGCCAACTTATAACTAAATCTGAGGGGAGTGCGATGGGGAGGTTCCCTTGTAAGAAACGAGCCACACAGTTATGTAATTATATTTGATTTGCCGATTCCTTCAGCGCTGTATCGTCCTCACGACGAGATTGTCCTCACGACCTGGCATATAATAGACTACCCTAAGGAAGATGTTACTATTATGATTTTAGAGCGCTAAACTGCATGTCCATCAGTGATCATCACAAAATACACTACTGGCCATTAAAATTGCTACACTAAGAAAAAATGCAGATGAAAAACGGGTATTCATTGGACAAACATATTATACTAGAACAGACATGTGATTACATTTTCACGCAATTTGGGTGCATAGATCCTGAGATATCAGTACCCAGAACAACCACCTCTGGCCGTAATAACGGCGTTGGTACGCCTGGGCATTGAGTCAAACAGAGCTTGGATGGCGTGTACAGGTACAGCTGCCCATGCAGCTTCAACACGATACCACAGTTCATCAAGAGTAGTGACTGGCGTATTGTCACGAGCCAGTTGCTCGGCCACCATTGACCAGACGTTTTCAATTGGTGAGAGATCTGGAGAATGTGCTGGCCAGGGCAGCAGTCGAGCATTTTCTGTATCCAGTAAGGCCAGTACAGGACCTGCAACATGCGGTCGTGCATCATCCTGCTGAAATATAGGGTTTCGCAGGGATCGAATGAAGGGTAGATCCACAGGTCGTAACACATCTGAAATGTAACGTCCACTGTTCAAAGTGCCGTCAATGCGAACAAGAGGTGACCGAGACGTGTAACCAATGGCGCCCCATACCATCACGCCGGGTGATACGCCAGTATGGCGTTGACGAATACACGCTTCCAATGTTCGTTCACCGCGTTGTCGCCAAACACGGATGCAACCATCATGGTGTTGTAAACAGAACCTGGATTCATCCGAAAAAATGACGTTGTGCCATTCGTGCACCCAGGTTCGTCGTTGAGTACACCATCACAGGCGCTCCTGCCTGTGATGCAGCGTCAAGGGTAACCGCAGCCACGGTCTCCGAGCTGATAGTCCATGCTGCTGCAAACGTCGTCGAACTGTTCGTGCAGATGGTTGTTGTCTTGCAAACGTCATCTGTTGACTCAGGGATCGAGACGTGGCTGCACGATCAGTTACAGCCATGCGGATAAGATGCCTGTCATCTCGACTGCTAGTGATACGAGGCCGTTGGGATCCAGAACGGCGTTCCGTATGACCCTCCTGAACCCACCGATTCCGTATTCTGCTAACAGTCATTGGATCTCGACCAACGCGAGCAGCAATGTCGCGATACGATAAACCACAATCGCGATAGGCTACAATCCGACCTTTATCAAAGTCGGAAACGTGATGCTACGCATTTCTCCTCCTTACACGAGGCATCCGAGGCATCACAACGACGTTTCACCAGGCAGCGCCGGTCAACTGCTGTTTGTGTATGAGAAATCGGTTGGAAACTTTCCTCATGTCAGCACGTTGTAGGTGTCGACACCGGCGCCATCCTTGTGTGAATGCTCTGAAAAGCTAATCATTTGCATATCACAGCATCTTCTTCCTGTCGGTTAAATTTCGCGTCTGTAGCACGTCATCTTCGTAGTGGTGCAATTTTAATGGCCAGTAGTGTAGTTAATGCCGAGTGTGGTTGAAAGATTACAAATACCTCTACAGTCAGACAGAAACAACACACACTTAGATCTGACGGAACTTAAAATACAATACTGAACTAAAAAAGTTACGAAAATTCAACCGAAAACAACGTAGAATACTGATTGGTAAAGGAAATCATAAAACAGCGAAACAGACACGTTTAAAAAAGGACCAGATTACTGTGTCTGAGTGTCTACTTAATGATAATGGGTGGTCCAGCCACTCCGAAACACGCTGAAGTCCACACCTCCCAGTTTTTGGAACGGTGGCCAAACAAAGCATAAAACCCTAAAACGTATACCACTCTCATCTCATTGATCTTTACAATAATGGGCACATCATAGGGAAGAAGAGTGCATTACCCAGGTCAGATATGGAAGCTCTCAGTTCAAATATCGTGTATCGACACCCGTGTTTCATCCAATGTACGACCTCTAGCCATAGGAGAACACCGCGGGCAATGTCCCATCCATAGTCGTGTAAGGGCTGCTTCTTCTGCTTGTCGTAGCCAGAAGGACATAAACCACAGTCACACGAAAGATTTCTCTAACAACAGCTTACAATGATGAGCCGAAATACGGTAACCGCCCGCTTAATAACGTGGTGGTTCACATTTGGAACGCAATATTGCACCGAGTGTGTGTCGTAGGGATCAGATCAAGCAGTTCCCATAGCTACTGCCCATTCGGTTGTGGGCACAGAACTGCTGACAGACAGTGTGCCAGAATTTGGTGGCCAAGACATCAATGTAAGTTCACCACCACGCTCCTCAAATCACTGCCGCACGATTCTGGCCTTGTGACACTGACAGTTATCCTGCTAGAAGCTGCCATCGCCATCTGGGAAGACATCAAGCGTGAAGGGATGCAAGTGGTCAGCAATAATGCTCACTTACTTCACTTACCACAAGGCCCAAGAGAGCCCCAATCGTATAATACTGCCCAATCAGCATACGTCTGTGGTGCGGTGCAAGTTTCTAGCAACCGCTCACGTGGATGACGGAGTATACGAAAACGGCCATTGTCCTGGTGTATCAAGTTACAACTAGGTGACACGTTTCCGTTGATCCACGGTTCAGTTTCGATGGCCCTGAGCCCCCTGCGGTCGCAATTCACGTCGTTGAGTCAACATGGGAACACGCAGATGTCGTCTGCTGCAGCAAGCTATATTCAACAATGTGTGCTGATAGGTGAACTTCGAAACATTTGCGCCTGCACTAGCATTTCACTCGGTCGTCAGATCTACCACAGGTCGCCGCGTACCCTGCTTTCGCAGTGCGGGCAAGTCGTTGTTTCACGGCCTTGCCGCAATGGTAACACCGGTTCCCGTCAGATCACCGAAGTTAAGCACTGTCGGGGTGGGCTAGCAATTGGATGGATGACCATCCGGTCTGCTGAGCGCTGTTGGCAAGCGGGGTGCACTCAGCTCTTGTGAGGAGAACTGAGGAGCTATTTGACTGAGAAGTAGCGGCCCCGGTCTCGGAAACTCACATTCGGCCGGGAGAGCGGTGTGCTGACCACATGCCTCTCCATATCCGCATCCAGACACGCCTATGGGCTGAGGATGACACGGCGACCGGTCGGTACCGTTGGTCCTCCATGGCCTGTTCGGGAGGACTTTAGTTTAGTTTTAAGTCGTTGTTTCACTGTCCTTCAACCACGACTTTCCGTAGAGGCTCACGACAATAGCACGCGAACAATCGATCGCCTTTGTCATTTCCGAGATGCTCGTCCTCAGGCATCGAGGCATTGGTTACGTGTATTTTAACAACACATACCTACCAAAATACAGAGCTTCAAAAGAACAGTCAATTTCTCAAATTACATAAAATCTACGTAAAGCAGATTTTAGCATTGTAACTTTAAATTTAAAACATTTTTAAAAACAATTGCTACGTGACTCTAATGGTCAATGTTTATCAACCCCCAACAAGTGCTCTCCACCCCTATCAGCGGGATATTCATTTCTGCTTGGGTTGAGAGTATGGTGGCCATATGGGCTGCAGTTTTTGGGAGACCCAAAGATGTCAGCAACCTCGAATCTCACCCCTCCACCTTCCATCACTGCCTGAGCTGTTCTTAGAAACCGGATTTCTTCACATGGTATTGTGGTTCTACACCTGCGCTATGGGTAAAGTACATCCGCATGTGTACCCTAATGAAAAATCTCATTAGAGCATTTAAACTACGATCAGAAATACTTGCACGCAATCTAGTGTTCGTACAACACAAAACAGAGAAAAACGTTTCACATGCATTCGTGGAACCAAATATACAAATAATCTTTGCTGCTTCTCTGTACAGCTTCGGAAATTCTTCCTTCGACAAATTCTGGTATACTTCGAGCAAATCTTTAGTAGTGTAAAATATATCCTTTCGGTGATCATCAGTTTACAAATCGATTGGTTCGAAATGTAAATTGGCATGTGCACG
This sequence comes from Schistocerca nitens, assembly GCF_023898315.1. Lineage (NCBI taxonomy): Eukaryota > Metazoa > Arthropoda > Insecta > Orthoptera > Acrididae > Schistocerca > Schistocerca nitens. The sequence continues at coordinate 917,014,874 of NC_064616.1, forward strand.
TTCAATTGCTATTGAAAGGGGCTTTACAAACATATCAAGTATTGACTACGAGTTAGTAATAACCTGTAACAAAAACTTAACCAAAAGCTAATAAATGTAAGTGATGTATAAAACTGATTTGAAGTCCTTACAGTTGATATTTTTTAATAAAAATGCACTGTGGACTATCGTTTTCAAAATATTGTTACACTTGTACCTTCAACAAAATCGACTTTATTTTGTCATTGGTAATACACTGGTACATTATCTGGTATCGGTCGCTAAACTCATTTTCAAGTGATTGTAGCACCTCGACGTATTTTTCAAAGCGCACTTCTTCCCGCTCAAATGCTGCCAAGCGAAAGCATAGTATCTTTTCCAACAACACTTTTAAAAAACCTGATGCCTTATTAAAGGTACCATTTATATATCGCATATCTAACTACGGAAAGTGTTGCATATTTTTCTCTGAAAGGTTGTTTTTGAGGAGCTGAAGTTTACGTTGAAAGTTTTATTTTACAAAACATATCGTTAATGAGATTATTTCGTTTTTAGAGTTTCTGGCATAAATCATTTAGCTGAGCCATAAGGTCTTCTAAAAATCCTAAATCAGCTACCCTCTCAGTCTCCAAACTTCCTTTTTCCTCCAAAACCTGAGCCACGACGTGTCGTAGTCGAAAATCTCGGAAAAACACTTTTCATTTGGTCAACCAGCTACCTCATCATGGTAGGGGATATCTGCATATTCCTCTTAAAATAGAATCAAAAAATTTTTGAACTGAAAATAAATGAGCTCGTGAGAAAGAACATAGTTCACGATATCCATCACTACGGTCATCACGCCTTGAAGACCGATAACTTATGCCTCTTGATGTGGAAAACAATGAACGGAAGTTATAAATTCGGCATGTTAAGCTTTTCCCGCGGTAGATCTATAAATCTTTTTACTTTAGCGCGCATTGCTGGCGCCCCGTCTATCGTTACGGAAAACAGCTTTTCCCAACTGAGTCCTATTCCTTCAGCTGCCATTTCGACCACTTCTGAATTTTCGGCCCCTGTAGCAGTGTCCTTCATCGAAATCATATCCAAGAGCTCTTACGTTACATGTGAGTCACCATCCACGCCACGCAAAAAAAATGCGTAATTGAGCTACGTCGCCAATATCAGTGGACTCATCAAGTGGAATGAACTGCGCTAGGAGGTTTTCAACTTTGGCTTCCAATTGTTCATGCAGATTTCCTGCAATGGCGCGGATTCGCCGAGATATTGTCATACTGCAAAGAGGTGTTCTGCTGCATGCGGGAGCTAATGTGGGGTTCATTGTCTCTACCACGTCCACAAAATATCCTTTCTTAATGGCCCTTCCATAACTGCTTCCCTGCTCTTGCTAAACGCAGAGTAACTTTACAACTAGCGCTATGAGTCGTTTCGCAGCACCCTTCATCTTTTTCGCCCTAAATTTGAGAATAAAGTTTCTATTAGAAATAATATAAGCGAAAACGAAAACGAATTCACATTTGAGAGGAATAAAAACAAACTTCATTTCGTTTCGCAGGACCTTTAACCAAAATAACTGGTGCAATCGTCATTTGTGGATGCAGAATTCTCTTCTGCAAGTTCTTTAACTATTCCTCTTTGACGTCTCCCACGATTTCACTATACTTTTCTGAATGCAATAGATGATTTTATTACACACGTAATTACTATACCTCAAATTAGACTTTTGGCTTTATAGTCAAAATTAACAAAAAAAAAAAAAAAAAACAAGAAAGTTCCCCCCTCCGATTTAAATGGACTTCCGGAAGTCTTTGCCATTTTCGGAGAAAGTTGTCTCATTATTCCAGTCCCATTACTTCAGCGTTGAATAACTCAGCAGCGCACCACGGAGGCTTCACCATACAAGCCGAGTTGATACGAATTAAGCCTAGTTGGGCCGATGCACCGTGAAAACACTCTCTACACCTCGCTTTCCACGCCAGAGATTTTTCATGTGTGACAGGCCTTGGTCTAAGTTATCAGTACTATAAACATCCTGCCACTCTAGTCCTTTAATGAGGTTTAAAATGGAGACCATTTTAAACCTCACTATTGCAACTTGATTAGCTTTTCTAAATAATTTATAATTTTATTCAGCATGTGGTTTAGCACAAAAACCTTCTAGCGTTAAAATTTGTGCATCATAGTCTGAAAGGCCATTCACATTTTTGGTAACAGAATGCCCCTCTAGTAGTGAAGAATGAACCAAAATGTTGTCTATGGTTGTGCTACTGTTCCCCTGCACTCTCGTCGGAAAGAATACAGTTTGCATCATATGATACGAATTAAGGAGATCTACCAGAATCGTCTTTCTTGCGCACTTACTGAATTAATACTGAAGTCACCACACATAAATAATTTTTCGTTCTTCCTATGAAGTGAACGAAGAACCCTCTGTAGCTTGAGCAGAAACGTTCTGAAATCAGAGTCAAGGGACATACAGATAACAATAATTGGAAGTTTAGTTCCAGTAAATTCAAGCACACCTGCACAACATACCTATCCCATGCATTGCTTTGAAACATCAATGGACTCTCACTGAATAAGGGTTTTCGCGTACGTGGCCACTCCCGCATCCCGCAAAGAACTCCTAGAAAAATAGCCAGCAAACCTGTATTCTGGTAAAGGAAGCCTCTGAATTATCAAATTATTCAAGAAGTGCTCTGAAATACCAGTAATGTCAGAGTTAAAATCTATAAGCAGTGCACTAACTTTGTCTCTAATACCTTGTATATTTTGATAAATATGCTATTTCCTTAATTACTTGCAGACGTAACCTTTGTCGAAATTGGTTCCTTTGTTACAAAGACTTCCTTGAAGCAGGAATACCTCTGACCTGACTTCAGTCTAAAAAGAGGTGCAGCTGTAACACCAGCTACTACGGGAATTTTCCCACGCGTGATCCCACGAACCCCCCCCCCCCCCCCCTTTTGCTGTCACCTACCTGTGAAAAGGATTTCCAGCGGCTCACCTACCTGTGAAACGGATTTCCAGCGGCTGTCACATACTATGATAAGGCTGCTTGCGCAAGTGGGAAAACAATTACTGCTCAAAATATTTAATACAGAGTGGCTTGGTGCCGGAACTGAAAACTGGATGCACTGTACCCGCTCACAAGAGTTGGGAGTGGCCGCCAGCAGCTACATCCTATATACCAATAACACTAATGCCATGCTTTTACAAACTAAGGAGGAATGAGGCGTATTCAAAGAAGGGCGCTTCGAATGGTTACAGACCCGTGTAACTGGCAAGGAAGAGTAACATATACACACGTCAAGAAAAGTTTTGCACCACTTCGGTACCGGGAGGTCCGGAAACTGTACAGAAAATTGGAATAGAGATCAACATAAACATCATTTCCGCCCTTTTTATTGCTCATGAAAACCATACATTGCATGTTGTACTACCATACAGCGAGACCTTCAGGGTGGTGGTCCAGAATGCTGTACACACCGTTACCTCTAATACCCTGTAGCACGTCCTCTTGCATTGATGCATGCCTGTATTCGTCGTGGCATACTATCCACAAGTTCATCAAGGCACTGTTGGTTCAGATTGTCCCACTACTAAACGTCTATTCGGCGTACATCCCTCAGAGTGGTTGGTGGGTCACGTCGTCCGTAATCAACTCTTTTCAATCTATCCCAGGCATGATCGATAGGGTTCATGTCTGGAGAACATGCTGGCCAATCTAGTCGAGCAATATCGTTGTCCTGAAGGAAGTCATTCACAAAATGTGCACGATGGGGGCGCGAATTGTCGTCCATGAAGACGAATGCCTCGCCAATATACTGCCGATATGGTTGCACTATCGGTCGGAGGATGGCATTCACGTATCGTACAGCCGTTACGGCGCCTTCCATGACCACCAGCAGCGTACGTCGGCCCCACATAATGCCATCCCAAAACAGCAAGGAACCTCCACCTTAGTCCACTCGCTGGACAGTGTGTCTAAAGCGTTCAGCCTCACCGGGTTGTCTCCAAATACGTCACCGACGATTGTCTGGTTGAATGCATATGCGACACTCATCGGTGAAGAGAACGTGATACCAATCCAGAACGATCCATTCGGCATGTTGTTGGGCCCATCTGTACCGCGCTGCGTGGTGTCGTGGTTGATGGACCTCGCCATGGACGTCTGGAGTGAAGTTGCGCATCATGCAGCCTATTGTGCACAGTTTGAGTCGTAACACGACATCCTGTGACTGCACGAAAAGCAGTATTGAACATGGTGGCGTTGCTGTCAGTGTTCCTCCGAGCCATGATCCGTAGGTAGCGCTCATCCACTGCAATAGTAGCCCTTGGGCGGCCTGAGCGAGGCATGTCATCGACAGCTCCTGTATCTCTTCCATCTCCAAACAACATCGCTTTGGTTCACTCCGAGACGCCTGGACACTTCCCTTATTGAGAGCCCTTCGTGGCACAAAGTAACAACGCGGACGCGAACGAACCGCGGTGTTGACCGCCTAGGCATGGTTGAACTACAGACAACACGAGCCGTGCACCCCCTTCCCGGTGGAACGACTGCAACTGATCGGTTTTCGGTCCCCCTCCGTCTAGTAGGCGCTGCTCATGCATGGTCGTTTACATCTTTGGGCGGTTTAGTGACACCTCTGAACAAAGGTACTCTGTCTGTGATATAGTATCCAGAGTCAACGTCTATCTTCAGGAGTTCTGGGAACTGGGGTGATGCAAAACTTTTTTTTGATGTGTATGATGATCAAACTTAATTGGCAGAAACTCCAAGAAAGCTGCTGTTCATGTAGCGACAACCTGCTCAGAAAACTTACAGTGCAGGATCTATGAATATTCTTTATTCTCTAGTAGAGATTATGCAGATAAAATTAGGCGAACAACAAATGGTTCAAATGGCTCTCAGCACTATGGGACACGTGAGATCGTCCCCTAGAACTTAGAGCTACTTAAACCTAACTAATCCTAACTAACCTAAGAACATCACACACATCCATGCCCGAGGCAGGATTCGAACCTGCGACCGTAGCAGTCGCGCGGTTCCGGACTGAAGCTCCTAGAACCGCTCGGCCACCACGGCCGTCTGGGGAACAACAGCTCGCACAGAGACGTACAAGTAGTCATTTCTCCTAAACTCTATCAGTGAATGGAACGGGAAGAAACCGCAATATAGTAGCTGATCAAAGTGTCCGGACACCTATTAGCGGACAATAATATGGGCTGCGTCCACCCTTCGCCTATATGACGGCTTGAACTCTGCTGCAGGACACTCTCAATGAGGTATCTGAATGTCTGCGGGGAAATGGCCGCCGTTTCTTCATCAAAGTCGACACTCTGACCCATCCCAAAGGTGTTCCACTGGGTCCAAGTAGGGACTCGAGGCAGGGCAGTCCAACTCAGGCATATTATTGTCCGCAAACAGTCGCCTAATAGATGCTGCTTTATGACAGAGTGCATTGTCATGTTGATACAAAACAATGTTCGTCTTTGAACTCTTTCTGCTTACATGTGCAAAATGTGTTTCTATCCTTCCGAATTTAATAAGTATAATAAGTATACTGTATCCTAACCACAAAAACACCCCCATATCTTAACACCACCTCCTCCGTATTCACTGTTGGCACTAGACGTAATACAAGGTGACGTTCTCCAAGCAATCGCCAAATCCAAAACTTTTCATCGGATTACCACAGGGTATAGCGTGATTCACCACTCCAGATCACTCGCTTCCAGTCATCCACTGTCCAGTGGCAGCGCTCTTCCACCACCTCAAGCGTCGCTCAGCACTGATTATAGAAACGTACGGCATGTGAGGAACTGCTCGATCATTATTCTTAACTGCCGACGCACAGTCACTGTGCTGACTGGACTGCTAGTAGCACCTTGGAACTCACGAGTGATTTCTTCCTTCGACTTCATTAATATTTTACAACCACACTTCGCAATGCGCGACGTTCCCCCTTCGTCAGTGGGGCAGACCGTGGTGGAACGGCCTGCCTAACGCTTGGAGCAAATTTTTGAGGTCTCAGTGACGAAGAAAATTTTTAGAAAAATCAGCAACCGCTTATTCAAACATTTTTGTAACTCAATTTGCAAATGAAGATAACATAAAATAGTATATTTCGTATGCTATATCAATAAACTAAGAAATTTCTTCGATGACCGCTCTTACAAATAAGCTGGGCTTCATCGTCCTCACTATGTATGCCAGAACACGAGTTATGGGCCAACTGCTTGCACTTCTGACACGCAATCCTACCCTCACTCAAGTGGACTATAATTCCTTGCAATATACTATATATACATGCCGCATCTTCGGCGTCTTCGGGTGTTTCACTTTCTGTAGAGTCAACTTCGTTTTCTTTTGTCTTCCTCTTCTTTGATTGAAGAGTTTTTCCTTTCACTTTCGCCTTCTCTTCTCGAGATAGCAGCCTGATCTTTGCTCTATTCTCTTTAGCTTCTTTAGCTTCCAGGGATTTTTTGACCGCTTCTTGTAGCTCATTCTTGTAGGGAGATGATGTGAGAATGGCACTTTTACCTCTGTTTCTTGTCATTTGTTTCTGCCCTGATGTAATTATGGGTATTGGTGTAACATTTTCCGGGCTATAAGTAGGGAAGCTGGACCCAGTGGAGTTATTGATGACTGCATTTAGAGCATCATGTATCAAAGAACACTGAGGTCAAGCATCCAGCTCAGTGACACTGCAATTAGTTTGTACGAGTTCAGGAGGGTTTGAGGGGTCAATAGGATAACGAGTGGCTAGATTTTCTGAACGATGGACTGGAGGGTTTTCAGTGGTAGTGGCTGCTGCCGCAGTCTGAATGTCTCTCGTCGCAGCTGGTAGGAAATCATCGCCTGAGAAGATGTTCAAATCCGTTGGCCAAATACTAGTTTTCTGAAAGCCTTTCATTGTTGCAATTCTCACGTTCGCTGCACACACCCAAACGAGGAAGATATTTCTCACAAAGTAACAACTTTTCCTGGGTTCGGTCTTAACTACCTTCACACTTCGTCTTCATAATACAAGCTCGAGGGTTTTATAAATTCTAATGCAGGGGCCGAAGTTTATGCGAGCAATGTGGCAGAAATCACAGTAATATAACGTTCCTCCGAGCTGGTTCGATCACCTAAACGTCTTTCGAGTGAGAGACATGCCCATCAAGGAGCAGCAGAGCAGTATTTTCTATCTTTGCACGAGAAAAAGTGATGAATTTTGTGGAACCAGCATAAGCATATTTCGCTTGCCATCCATCCAGATTCGTGAGTTTCGGTACAACCTCCTGGTGGCTCAAAATGGCTCTGACTTAACTTCTGAGGTCATCAGTCCCCCAGAACTTAGAACTACTTAAACCTAACTAACCTAAGGACATCACACACATCGATGCCCGAGGCAGTATTCGAACCTGCGACCGTAGCGGTTCCAGACTGAAGCGCCTCCTGGTGGAACCAGATTCGAATTATTTCTGTTTCCTTTTCCTACGATACATGAACAGTGGAAGCTTGAATATTTCGTCCGCTGATAACAAATCTCAGCTGTCACTGTATTTTTACGTTCTGTCGTTCTGCAGATGTGACCACCCCAACTTGATGCTGTCCTCTATATTCAATATTTTTTAGGTCCTGTTTCGGTGCGACGGTTATACCGGTCTCGTCACAGTTGTAAATTCTTTCTACAGTTATTTCTTTTTTCATCGATAACTTTAGTCATCAAATCAAAAAACAATACGGCAACTTTATTGAATCCCACAACACGCGTCCCTGATATGACTTCTGGTTTCTTGAAAACTAAGTCAGGATGGTGAGCCAGAAATCCATCCGTATCCGCTTCGTTCTGCGAGTTGATACTCTAATCTGCGCAGTTCTTTCACAGTCATACCAAAAAGTCGCATTTACAAATCCTTAACATAATTAACAAGTTCTAACTCTTGCTCCTTATTGAAAACACACTGATATTTTCCGCAGGTGTTGTTAATTGTAGAAAGGGTATTGTCTTTTTCCTTTTTTACCTACTGTTTTAAAGTTTTCAAAGGCACGACAAATTGTTTCGATGTTTTTTGTGGGTAACCGATTTATTAATTACCGATTCAACAGCTTGTTCCATGTTTTCCGTGGCTCAATTTTGTCTCTCCGTTTTCCATACATAATGCCGTGTATCATTTGCAAACGAGAAAGACAAAACAGGCGGTAGAATTTGTCAAATGAATACCAGTAGACCATTCTACCATAAACGCATATTTATTGAGAAAATATTCAGTACCCTCCATAAACATTTTTTTTCCAAATGCATTGAACACAAAGATTGCTAAGAACATACTGATTTAGGTGGACTGAACGCTGATTCTGAAGAAAAAAATCTGTGACAGACTTATCTTAGTTATAGTCGGTCCGGTACTTTATAACACATCAGCGAATTCGCTCACTTTAGGCAGACTACGTATCTGGCGCGCGACAACAGTTGGAACCTTACTAAACCACAATAGACATTGTATGTATGTATGTATGTATGAAACCGGGGACCTAGAAACGTCGGAGAGGCTTCATCCCGCCGTAGCCCTCAGTGGTTCACAGCCCCACAACAGGCCACAGCAGTCCACCCAAACCCACCGCCGCCCCACACCGAACCCAGGGTTTTTGTGCGGTTCGGCATCCAGTGCCCCCCCCCCCCCCCCCCCGCCTCCCTCCGGGAACGCCTCATACCAGATGAGTGTAGCCCCAAATGTTTGCGTGGTAGAATAAAATGGTTCAAATGGCTCTGAGCACTATGGGACTTAACTACTGAGGTCATCAGTCCCCTAGAACTTAGAACTACTTAAACCTAACCCCATGAATCCGTGGACCCTGCATGTCAGCAGTGGACTGTTCAAGCTGGTGGAGGTTCTGTAATGGGCGTGTGCAGTTGGAGTGGTATGGGACCCCTGATATGTGTAGATACGACTCTGACAGGTGACACGTACGCAAACACTTTGTCTGATCACCTCCATCCATTCCTGTCCACTGTACATTCCTACGGATTTGGGCAATTTCAGCAGGACAACGTGACACCCCACACATACTGAAGTGCTACAGAGTGGCTCCAGGAACACTGTTACGAGTTTAAACACTTCCGCTGGCCACCAAACTCCCCAGACGTGAACATTATTGAGCATATCCGGGATGCCTTGCAACGTGCTGTTCAGAAGAGATCTCCGCCCCCTCGTACTCTTACGGATTTATGGGCAGCCCTGCAGGATTCGTGGTGTCAGTCCCCTCCAGCACTGCTTCAGACATTAGTCGAGTCCATGCCACGTCGTATTGCGGCACTTCTGCGTGCTCGCGGGGACCTTACACGATACTAGGCAGGGTTACCAGTTTCTTTGCATCTTCCGTTTCCTTCTGTTGCTTAGATCAGTAGTTCACCAAGGTATACTCTTCAACTGTCTCTAAAGTCCTCGCACCGATCATCATGCTTCCGTTCTGCGCAGCAGTTACTGACAACCGGTTTCGTCTTCTCGTTATCCTACAAGCTATGCGTGCATCAAGGTAGTGTTATAGGGACGCTGTGGTTCACAAGGAAGGCTCCACATTCGGGAGGACAACGCTTCGAATCCACGTTCAGTCGTCCAGATTTAGGTTTTCCGTGATTGCCTATACCGCTAAATGCTGAATGGTTCCTTTGAAAATGCACGGCCGATTTTCCTCCCCATTCTTCAGTAATCCGAGCTCTGATGATCTCCTCCTCGACGAGACGTCAAACATATCTTCCTTCCTTCCTTCCTCTTCACAGACGACGCAGCTGAGTACAGGAAAGTGACATCGTTGGAACTTGTTACGAGGTGCAATGAGTCTTACATATGAACAGTGCGTGATGCAAAGATTGGTAGCAGGCTGTAAACATAGATACGGGGTATGCAACTAGTCACTGGCCCAGGCGTGGCACGTGTAGCACTTACTGTACTTACTGTAGCTACGGCCGAACGACTTGTCAGGCGTACTGGTGATTAATTATATACACAAACCTTCCTCGTGAATCACTCTGTCGATTAGTGAAAACCGTATAAAAATCCATGTAGTATTTCCTGAGACGAGCTATCACATGCAGATAGAAAAAGGCGGAGCCGGCCAGAGTGGCCGAGCGGTTCTAGGCGCTTCAATCTGGAACCGTGTCACTGCTACGGTCGCAGGTTCGAATCCTGCCTCGGGCATGGATGTGTGTGATGTCCTTAGGTTAGTTAGGTTTAAGTAGTTCTAAGTTCTAGGGGACTTACGACCTCCGATGTTAAGTCCCATAGTGCTCACAGCCATTTGAACCATTAGTTCCTGAGACTGGAGTTCACATACAAACAGGAAAACGTGGCGGAGGTCTTCAATTTATAATATTATAGATGTAATGCGCGTAAACAGACGACTAAGCGATTGGTAATCAGCCACTGGAATCGCGCGCAGCCTCCAAGTAGGTTAGGTCTTCTTTTCGGAGCTATTTACCGTGAAACGACCACCTAAGGTTAGCCCTGCTGATGGCAGATGCCAGAATCAGATTTTTTGGAAGAAACCTGAAGGAAGCAGTCGCTTGCAAGACCCTCGTTGGATCAGGGTGAGTATTTAGTATTGTATCAATGGAATAAATGGAAAAAAATAAAAAAAGAGCAGTACGATACGTCACAGGTTTCTGTAGTCGGCTGTCATAGAAATGTTTAAGGAAGTCCAGTGGGAGATGCTACATGACAAACGCTTTGCATGCCAGAGAGCTTTCAAATGGTTCAAATGGCTGTGAGCACTATGGGACTTAACATCTGAGGTCATCAGTCCCCTAGAACTTAAAACTACTTAAACCTAACTAACCTAAGGACATCAAACATATCCATGCCCGAGGCAGATTCGTACCTGCGACCGTAGCAGTCGCGCGGTTCCGGACTGAAGCGCATAGAACCGCTCGGCCACCGCGGCCGGCCCAGAGAGCTTTACTCACAAGTTTCAGTGAGCCCACGTTTTAAAATTACTCACGAAACATATTACTTCTTCCAACCTACACCGCGCATAATGACCGGGACGCTAAAGGTCGCAAAATTCGGACCCTTACGGAATAATACCGCCAATCTTTCTTCCGTGAAAGTAACAGTAAGGGGGAACGACACTAGTATACTCGGCGTACAGATGTATGTGTAGACTGCAGTTCCTGTACGACATAAGCTAGCAGCACAATGCCGTCTGCAATGACCATGTTCTTTAAATGATTTTCATTAATTCTGGCTCCTGTTTCTTTCCTTTTCATCATTGACATTGGAATATCTCAATTTTGGCGCCTATCTAATAACTTCCCACAGACAGCGAATGGTGCCTGTTGCAATCAGTCCTTGTCAGAATCCTGGTTTTTATACTGGATAAGCTTTGTATAAGACATTCGGGATGCGCTTCATCAAGATCTTCGTGAAGAGCCTGTAGATGACAAATACCAAAGTAATTCTGCAGTAGAGGCCACGCCTCTTGCGGAATAAAACTGTTTTGGCCCTGTTTCAACATGGCGGTATGTTACCACGCTTACTGGGTGAGCTTTCGTTTCGTCTACAAAGGAAGGAGGGAAGATCACGACTTATTGTCCCGTCAACAACGAGGTCATTAGAGACGGAGCGCATACTTGGTTTGCGGGAAAAAAAAAATCGGCCGCGTCCTTTCAAACGAACTCCGTCATGTACCTTGAGCGATTTAGGAAAATCATGGAAATCCTACATCTGGATGGCCGGGCGGGGATTTGAACGTCCTTTCTCCCAAATACGAGGCCAGTGTCTTATCACTGCGCCAGTTTGCTCGCTGTTCGTCTGCAGTCAGTTTCAGTACTTTCTGCCTCGTCTTTCTTCATCAGCTCAATAGCATTTCGGAATCTGTTCGTACTGCTATTCGCTTGTTGCTGTCATCCACTGGTATTATTTGTTTCCTACCTGTCGTGAGCACTGTTTTCAGCTTTATATCTCTGTTTTCGACTTTCGTCGACTTTCATTTTCTTTGTAAATAATTTTTCATGCATTGCATAAAATAGCGTTTAGATCGCCATAGATATACAAATACGCTTCAGAAGTCACCAACTCATTTCGCACGTTGACACAGGCCAAAAACTTATTTTTGAAATATATTGTCTGCTTTAGTTGAAGACTAGAACATCAATGGTGACAAAGAATTTGTAATTTTACTAAAATCTTTTCATAAGAATATTCTATAATTTTAAAGCGAACTATGATAGTGACAGACCCTGATCTTAATAATACGAGTTTTTGTTGTAGTCTTTGGTCCAATGGCTCGTTTCGTGCAGCTCTCCATACTAGTCTATCCTGAGCAAGTACTTTATTTAAGTTGCAGTGGTTTTTATTTTTTTTGTATTAAACAGACCTTTCTTTTAAAAATTGTATTTATTTACCCTTTAGCTGTCCAGCTATGTAGCCAATTACGCTGTTATTTAATATATCTCAATTGCATAAATTGTTTTATCTTAATAAAGGATTTTCGATACGTCACACTATTTCTTAATCACATATTATCACTACAAATAGCAAACATGTAAGCCCGCATCTCGTGGTCGTGCGGTAGCGTTCTCGCTTCCCACGCCCGGGTTCCCGGGTTCGATTCCCGGCGGGGTCAGGGATTTTCTCTGCCTCGTGATGGCTGGGTGTTGTGTGATGTCCTTAGGTTAGTTAGGTTTAAGTAGTTCTAAGTTCTAGGGGACTGATGACCATAGATGTTAAGTCCCATAGTGCTCAGAGCCATTTGAACCAAGCAAACATGTAAATTCCTTATTCTTGTGCTGAGGATGTCAATAATTGGTAATCGTTTTTCCCCTGAGTAAGTTTTGTAGTGTTCGTCACTGGAATCAAACAACTAGTCGGGAAAGAGATTAACACAGCACACAAATAATCAGTCATAAAATTTTAAATGACAGCATATGGTTTCTTCTTCTACTAGCTGTTGCTATGTAGCTGACGTGGACCTGTGGAACCAATGAAGTATTGTAGTTGTTGTGGTTTGGTGACTTCACATCTTAGAATTCAGAGATGAATGTCCGTCTCAAGTATCTTGCGATGTGGGCATAGATTTTTGGCTGTAGGGCGAGGTGTGTGACATTTGTATGTACGGGAATTCCATGATTGGCACAGAACTTTGAACCCTATCTTAGATCTTTTCGTATAATGTAACATATTAGCAGAATCAATACGTAAATTCTATAATAAATTCATATTATTAAGGTCACTGCCATTATAATTATCACAGTTCGATTAACAGCCATTCTTAAAGTAGTCTCAAAACAAGATCGCATCAATACTACAAACTCCTTGTCAACACTGATGTCGTCAGCATTGATTATCCCTGAAAATGTATTCAGTCTGCGAGTCAGACACTTCTCTGAACTTGTTGCAGTAGTTGCCATAAAATCATATCCATTTTGATCTGCTTGTTATCTTGTTACCGTTAGGTACCAGTTTTGTGTTTGCCCCTGCACAGTTCCTTTCATATTCAGTCACTCATTGTTTTGTCTCGTCCTTACATTTATACCGACAACTTTAATATTCCATTTGGTCTCACTATGGCAACATGACATCGGAACGGCTTTCTTCAGTACACTATAAACATCTTGTGCGTCTCCTTCTTAATGCAGCAGAATCCACGTATCTCTGTTTCACTGTTTAATATAAATGGTAAAAAGTCAGTAGAATGCTTACATACGAATTTTAAAATAAGAACAAAGCAGCATCGCCAGTTTCAATGCGAAATGATGACAACGTTGTAGTGCGTAGCAAGTAAGAGCCAACAGTGTAATTCACTATTATAATTCACGTAAATATCGATACTGCGTGTATACTTCCAGACACATTGTTCTTTATTGTGCACCTACTCCGGTGACAGAAGAAAAAAGTAGCATACGTGTGCAAATTTTATCGATCCGTGCGATGTTGCCATGGCAGAAAACGCCGAACTTATATTCAAGTGAAGCATGCGAGAGTAACAACCCCGCATTAGCGATGGATCGAAGCATTTCCTTACGTAAACATGAAGTCGGCTTTATGCGTATTTTACAGTCCCCCGGCAGTGCTGCATTTCTCGACGTGCGATGCAGTTGCTACAGCGTTGCTTTCGCTACCCCGAGTTCTCCGTCTTTAATGGACAGTTTTCTTTGGTGTATGACGTACATACTGATTTTAATCAACTCACGACACTTCACTCCTTGGCAACATTTTAGAAATTTATTTTGATAGTAAATTACTATGAAGGCGTCACGTTGGATAAATAGTCGACAAGACCGAGAAAGGCACGACCATATACTACTCAAAAAAAGTTGTGTGTCACTCTCTTACACTTTATTACTATTTCTCGATACTCTGCGTACAGTCACCTCTGCAACGGAGGTAAAAGTAAAAAAGCTGCAGCCCATCAGTCAGCGCGGTGTGTCTAATCGCGGACGAGACGATGCGACTTGTGAACACATTTCAGCCAAGAAGGATCAGTGACGTCGGATTCTCTTCATCGACGAGCGCAGGATTTGTCTAACACCTCACGATCGACGTACAAGACGGTGGATGCGACCAGGTACGAACGCGGTACCACGAGTTCAGCAGGCATATGTGGCAGTCACGTTTTAGGCCGCTATCATGTACAAATGTCGGACGTATCTCACGGCTATCAAGGTTAAGTTTAACGTGCCTTTATATATAGATACGATACGAGAGCTATTGCGTCTCCATTCCTTTCAGAGATAAATTTTGGTTGAAGAACCTGGGAGAAGGATACTGGATTTCTTGAAGCTCTTATTTGGTGTGCTTCACAGTTTTAACTTATGCCCTTTGAAGAAATGCTGGTTCAAAGTACCAGCACATCGAGGATCTGTCAAAAAGGTGTCCGTATTGGTACAATTTGTTGCAGTTAAATGTCAGGCAGTGGATTAAAGGTGTTTAAAGTTCAGATGATGTATGACACAGTTGTTGTTGTTGTTGTTGTTGTTGTTGTGGTCTTCAGTCCTGAGACTGGTTTGATGCAGCTCTCCATGCTACTCTATCCTGTGCAAGCTTCTTCATCTCCCAGTACCTACTGCAACCTACATCCTTCTGAATATGCTTAGTGTATGCATCTCTTGGTCTCCCCCTACGATTTTTACCCTCCACGCTGCCCTCCAATACTAAATTGGTGATCCCTTGATGCCTCAGAACATGTCCTACCAACCGATCCCTTCTTCTGGTCAAGTTGTGCCACAAACTCCTCTTCTCCCCAATCCTGTTCAGTACCTCCTCATTAGTTATGTGATCTACCCATCTAATCTTCAGCATTCTTCTGTAGCACCACATTTCGAAAGCTTCTATTCTCTTCTTGTCCAAACTATTTATCGTCCATGTTTCACTTCCATACATGGCTACACTCCATACAAATACTTTCAGAAAAGACTTCCTGACACTTAAATCTATACTCGATGTTAACAAATTTCTCTTCTTCAGAAACGCTTTCCTTGCCATTGCCAGTCTACATTTTATATCCTCTCTACTTCGACCATCATCAGTTATTTTGCTCCCCAAATAGCAAAACTCCTTTACTACTTTAAGTGTCTCATTTCCTAATCTAATCCCCTCAACATCACCCGACTTAATTCGACTACATTCCATTATCCTCGTTTTGATTTTGTTGATGTTCATCTTATATCCTCCCTTCAAGACACCATCCATTCCATTCAACTGCTCTTCCAAGTCCTTTGCTGTCTCTGACAGAATTACAATGTCATCGGCGAACCTCAAAGTTTTTATTTCTTCTCCATGGATTTTAATACCTACTCCGAATTTTTCTTTTGTTTCCTTGACTGCTTGCTCAATATACAGATTGAATAACATCGGGGAGAGGCTACAGCCCTGTCTTACTCCCTTCCCAACCACTGCTTCCCTTTCATATCCCTCGACTCTTATAACTGCCATCTGGTTTCTGTACAAATTGTAAATAGCCTTTCGCTCCCTGTATTTTACCCCTGCCACCTTTAGAATTTGAAAGAGAGTATTCCAGTCAACATTGTCAAAAGCTTTCTCTAAGTCTACAAATGCTAGAAACGTAGGTTTGCCTTTCCTTAATCTTTCTTCTAAGATAAGTCGTAAGGTCAGTATTGCCTCACGTGTCCCAGTATTTCTACGGAATCCAAACTGATCTTCCCCGAGGTCGGCTTCTACTAGTTTTTCCATTCGTCTGTAAAGAATTCGTGTTAGTATTTTGCAGCTGTGGCTTATTAAACTGATTGTTCGGTAATTTTCACATCTGTCAACACCTGCTTTCTTTGGGATAGGAATTATTATATTCTTCTTGAAGTCTGAGGGTATTTCGCCTGTTTCATACATCTTGCTCACCAGATGGTAGAGTTTTGTCAGGACTGGCTCTCCCAAGGCCGTCAGTAGTTCCAATGGAATGTTGTCTACTCCGGGGGCCTTGTTTCGACTCAGGTCTTTCAGTGCTCTGTCAAACTCTTCACGCAGTATCGTATCTCCCATTTCATCTTCATCTACATCCTCTTCCATTTCCATAATATTGTCCTCAAGTACATCGCCCTTGTATAGACCCTCTATATACTCCTTCCACCTTCCTGCTTTCCCTTCTTTGCTTAGAACTGGGTTTCCATCTGAGCTCTTGATGTTCATACAAGTGGTTCTCTTATCTCCAAAGGTCTCTTTAATTTTCCTGTAGGCAGTATCTATCTTACCCCTATTAAGATAAGCCTCTACATCCTTACATTTGTCCTCTAGCCATCCCTGCTTAGCCATTTTGCACTTCCTGTCGATCTCATTTTTGAGACGTTTGTATTCCTTTTTGCCTGCTTCATTTACTGCATTTTTATATTTTCTCCTTTCATCACTTAAATTCAATATTTCTTCTGTTACCCAAGGATTTCTACTGCCCTCGTCTTTTTACCTACTTGATACTCTGCTGCCTTCACTACTTCATCCCTCAAAGCTACCCATTCTTCTTCTACTGTATTTCTTTCCCCCATTCCTGTCAATTGTTCCCTTATGCTCTCCCTGAAACTCTGTACAACCTCTGGTTCTTTCAGTTTATCCAGGTCCCATCTCCTTAAATTCCCACCTTTTTGCAGTTTCTTCAGTTTTAATCTACAGGTCATAACCAATAGGTTGTGGTCAGAGTCCACATCTGCCCCTGGAAATGTCTTACAATTTAAAACCTGGTTCCTAAATCTCTGTCTTACCATTATATAATCAATCTGATACCTTTTAGTATCTCCAGGGTTCTTCCATGTATACAACAGTCACGATTTGTACATCATCACCGCGGTGCAGTGGATATAGACGTGGACATTCGAGATTGAAATCTGGTGTTCATATCCTGCCAGCTTCTGAAATTTATTTCTCCTTTGTGTTTGTGAAAGATGCTGGGACTCTTCTCATTAATTTAACGTACGTATGTTCTGTAATATTTGGTGTTATGTACATATAAAAGCGCTCGCTCAGGACTGAACTGCCATTGTCAATAATTTACAAGTCAAGCATGAAACACGGAAATGCGAGTAAATATTCAAAACAAGTTGATAATCCGGTGAAACATACTAACAACCAGAATTTTTTTTAAATGGAAAAGACTGACACATGTGATAAAGAATTAAAAGGTGACTTATTCTCAGCTTTCCGTAAAGTATAAAAGAAAATTTACAACACAGTTATTCTAAGAGACTTCTTTTTCCAGAGAAGAACGTCTTCAAATAAAGTACATATATAGACAAAATATGTTATGGTAATGGTACAAGAATATTGCTGCTGGTGTTTTTTCTCGTTGTTTCAGTTACTTTCAAGTGCAAGGGAAGAAGTTTACTTTTCTTGCACTGAACCATAACCTTTCGCACAAATTAGAGCATACTTTGCTCGACCAGGACATTTATTTATCATTGGAAGAGCTTCTCTTTAAGTACGTTTCGCAGTACAGCAACAGAGCTACATGAAAGTTAGACCGTCATTCAGGCAGGACCTTCTGTTGTTGCTGCAGGTAAGGCGAGTACTCAGTTTGTTTTAGAATTATATTTACGATTTTCAAACAGGAGCAACTTATTTTCAGTGATCTGTATCGATACCAGTTTAGATTTTTTTTTAATTTCTTGCCTGTTTGTATGCTTACTAAGCACAGTCTTGCGTTCTAATAATTGTGTAGTGTACAGTTTTTCCCGCTCTGGTATGTATATGGACTGTAATTGCTGCGCTCAGATGCAAGCTGAGTTGGTGACCCTTCGCGCACAGCTCTACGCGGTGTTGGGTTCAGCCACACAGATGAGGCTTTTGCCTATGGTCGTCACTGTGGGAGGTCAAACGCGGAGATCCGGGGGATGTCCAGCATGTCCCACGTATCCCTCGGTCACTCAACTATTGTGGCTGCCCCGGGTACTGCCCTGACTGAAGCTGACCCTAGCCCATGGTCGAGTGGGAGGTCACTTCAAGGAGTGGCAGGCAGCGAAATACTTCCGACCGATCAGAGGTCCTCCCCAGTTCGTCTGATGAACAGGTTTCGGGCGCTGTCTGTGGCTGACGAAGTCCCTGAGCCAGATGCAGTCGCTCGCCCTGTTCCAGAGAAAGGCTCTCTGCCCACAAGGTCTGAGAGGAAAGCAAGGAGTCCAGTATGCACTCTGTGTGCATACCAGGATGAGTCGTTCCAGATGTGGAAAGACTGCTTCCGGATAGCATGAAGAGCACAGGGTGAAGCCAACTGCAGGTGGTGGCTCATGTCGGAACTAACGATGCGTGTCGCTTTGGATCGGAAGAGATTCTGTCTGGTTTCGAATGGCTAGCTGAAGTGGGAGATTTCCAGTCTTGTTTGCGAGATGAAGATGGAGCTCACCATCTGTAGCGTCGTCCACAGAACCGACTGTGGTCCTTTGGTACAAAGTCGAGTGAAGGGTCTGAATCAGAGGCTGGGGCGGTTCTGCTACCGTGTAGAGTGCAGATTCCTCGACTTGCGCCATAGGTTGGTGAGTTTCCGGGTTCCGCTTAATAGGTCAGGGGTCCACTCCCACACAGGAAGCGGCTACACGGGTAGCGGGGGTTGAGTCGGTGGGATTTGGTTGTTTTTTTGGATTAGAACTCACACAGAAAGCTGTAAGTGTTCGTTTTTCCCATGCACTTTTCGACAGTGGAACGGTAGAGAAATAGCTTTAAGTTGGTTCGATGAACTCTCTACCAGGCACTCAATTGTCAATTGCAGAGCAATCATGTAGATATAGATGGGCTCGTCTCTCAAAGCGACAGAACACAAGCACACCGTGTCATTCTTGGCAGTCAACCAAACGGAATCGACTTATCGCAACAGGGACCAGTTGAAACATGCAGCAGGAATCGTCCTCACACACGGGCTCGAGCAGCATATGCCTCGACCAGCTTGTGGACACCATGCAAAAGAGGATCCAGGCATATTACAATGAACGTGGTGAAATAAAACGGTACTGAATGTTAGACAGCATTAGATTTTGATTTCAAACATATGCAAATACGTACAATTTCCAACAGACAGTCTTTATTTTGATTACTGTTTTTTATCTTATATTAAAGTTATTTTTATCATAATGCTTATTTGTCTCAGTGCTCCTCTCGAATCCAAGCCCACAACAGTTTAAGACAGAAAGGCGCTGCAAAATTTTATTTGGAGCAGTTTGCTTCATCGGATACAAAGAACGGCGGAATGCCGATCCATCCACCTTACCACCCTTAAACAAAGCAAAGATCCGTTCATCCCTCGATTATTCTTGTGCCCTGTAAGTAATTGTCCAAAACGGCGTATTGCAGAAATTAGATATCATCGAACATTGATAAAACCAAATAGCACGTGGAGTAATGAATGCAAACATCGACAACTACCATCATCATTGAGCTGCAGAAATGCCATTAAAGATACTACGACAATATGATATCACGTGAGATCTTTTTACGACGTTTGTTGGTACGCAATGGTGCAAAGAAAGTAAAACAGTCTGAGTATTGCTGTGTACATCATGTCAGACATGCAGTGAATGAGATAGTGTACAAAATCGCCACTGATTCTACAGGATGTGATGGCTGCATTTAAATATTTGTGTACGATTACTTCATTTACAACGCATCTATCACATTTGTGCCATAGAAGACAACAGACGTGGAATCTCCCCACCAAAAGTTATTGGAACTTACTGAAGCTAAATGGTTTCATTATGACCATACATACTGATGACCCCAAGACGGAAGACTGCGTAAACTATCTTTGTTGCATTCCATCCAAGTGACTTTATAAGATGAATGTACAGTCAAACGAAACTTGAGTATATCCCCAGCAACCCTTTGTATCATACGTTACACGTCCGTTAAAATTACGTTCATTCGAAAATTGTGCTGTATTTCACTCATATTTTTTTCCGATACACACTACAGAACGACCACGACGGTTACTCCTCTTCCACAGAATAATAGTAAGGCGCCTGCAGCAGCCAGTAGCAACTGATCTATGAGCAAACGAGCATGGCTTCACTAAATAAAAATTGTTGTTGTTGTGTCTCTATTTCCTTCCAAAACAATTCTGAAATGTTATTAAGAGTCCTTGATTTGTGAAAGGTTATTATAGTTCTTCAAAATGTTGTATTCAGATGTGTATTATATTTGATAAGTTGGGTCTCTGTGACTACATTTACACACATATAAGCTACAGGCAGTGGTGCCATTTTAATATATTAATCTGTAGTTCCATCGATATTTTGTTGATCAAAGGGCATGTATAACTGCTCTAATGGTGTAATGGATAAGTGTAATCAAATAAGAAAGCTCAATTACCATTGACAGATTAATAGATAGAGAAATCGCTCAGCTTTTATATGAAGCATACCATGCTAACAATTTTGATACAATCACTGAAAGTGACTAATGTGAAGCATTCTTAACCAAGGGTGCTACTTCACTTTACTTCAGAAAAATTTTATTTATGGGTAGTAGTTCAATAGGTGATCTGGAACTATTGCTTTGGTCCCCTTATCTTCAAGATCAAAGGTCAATTTCCAAGGTCAGATTTCAATATCCTCACTTCTATCTTGGTGTATAAGATGTGCAAACGTACTCGTAGAAACTCAAACTGCAGGTGGGTATGTCAGCAATAGGTCCACAGCTCATGGACTAGTGGCTAGTGTTCCTTCCTCTGGATCACACTGTCCCGAGTTCGGTTCCCGGCCAGGTTGGGGATTTTCTCTACCTGAGGACTGGGTGTTTGTGTTTTCCTCATCATCTCATCCTCATTTAGGCAGTGGCGAGAGTGGAACTGGAAAGGTTGGGAACTTGTACAGGTGCTGATGACCACGATGTTGAGCGGCCCACAAACCAACATCATCATCATCATCATCATCATCATGTCCTCAATACGACTACAAACATTCGGTTAAATTCGAGGTAAACCTGGGATAACTACGAAAAGGTGATGTGACATCCGTAAAAATTGAGGGAAATACCATGAAATTTGGAAATTCAGGAAAAGCTAGTAAAATTACGGAAATTGACTGAGAATACATGAAATTAGAGGCAAAAACCATGAAAAGACTTCTAAGCAAAATCAATAAAACTGCATGTTCTGGAGGAGGAAAGTAGACTGATACACATCTTGATAGTGGAGAGAGGAGCCATTCTAGAGGCAAAATGGCCATATTATCCTGCACACGAGCAGTAGAACCTAACATTGGACCATGACTTCTGTGTGCAAGAGGAAGGTTACCAGGGGCGGTGGTAAACTGCAGTATGCCTGTTACATCTCCTCTGGCTACAGATCGTGGTATTCATTTCCTCGTAAGATATCACTGTTTCTTCGTACACATTTTCGGCTGTCAACGATCATTTTATAGGGCTGTTGTGAACATATCATAATTTCTGAACAGTAACTGGGCATGAATTTCGTAGACCTTAGGCGTCATACGCCTCTGGAAATCTATGCAGTGTTTGTGTTACAAAGGATCGATGTTTTCTTTGGTGTGCAAGGTAGTTGTTTTATCACTTTACAGTCTGTCATCATACTTTATCGTAGAGCAACTTGCATGTAGAATGTATGTGATAAGCTGGGAATATATTTCTTACATTGGAATATTAGCAGCTTTGCCTTCAGCATGACTAATAGGTCAGAAGCTACACAGCTCTAGCATTATAGCATGTTCTAAGTGCAGAGACATGTAGCCTTAGGAATGCATGTCTCAATGTTCATCGATCATATCTCTCTTACCAGATCTTCTTGCTACTGACCCCAGACACTAGAACGATACTCCTGAATTAATAGTGCAGTTGATTTACGAAAAATGCTTCAAACTACGTCTGTCTGGAGCTCCATGTTTCTTCTTCATAATCGTGTGTTATATCATCACAACACTTTCATATCTACTACACAACGATAAGGGGTGCTAACCTCCTCGACATGTGCGCATCTGGAGAGATCTTGCGAACTTGGATGGGTGCTGTAAGAAAGATTGCTGCAAAACAACAGTTACGAACTCGGCTCGCTCTGCCCTTTCACGAGATGTGGAATGTAGAGGTCTACTTCTGGTCAGCTGCAAATTAAATCGGTGACAGTGTCGCAGGAAGGGTTGGTCAAAGACAGTGTGAGGAGATCTTTCAATCTCTAACTTTATCCTAAAAATGCGATAATATTTTAACTAAAGTTCAGTCTTGATCACAACACTATGTTATTGAGACATAAGTGTTGTGATCAAGACTGAACTTTAGTTAAAATATAATACTCTATTGATCACTGTTTCCAAAATTTTTTACCAAAAGTGTAATGCGATAATACTCTGTGACTCCCATCTGCATAGGGAATGGTAGGCAATCGTAAATTATGCTCTATGATTGAAGTGCTAGAAATATGTAGATCGACACAGGATGCTGTCTGGTATACTTTGGTATATATGTTCAAGAATTAACAATGAATGAACGTACTGCACAGTCATCTATCTACATTCACGAGCTAGTGTATGGTACTCGCAAAGTAGAGGAGGGGTGGTTCAACCATAATACCGAAACTAGGAAGCATGCTAGAATATTATTGACTGGTGTTGAAATTATGGAAAAAATTGGTGTAATTGCTAAAACTCACCACACCATTAACTGTGGTGCTCATTATAGTACATCGACGATGTCTTTTCCATCCCATCCATCCACTGGTATGCTGTTGATTACCACATAATGACTGACTGACATCACTTGCTTGAGATGGAGAGAGAGTCCAAGTGGGAGCAACAGCCAACTGAGTCAAGTGGTGCAGTGGATAGCACACTGGACTCACATTCGAGAGAACCCACTGTGGTGTCACCGCCAGACACCACACTTGCTACGTGGTAGCTTAAATCGGCCGCGGTCCATTAGTACATGTCGGACCCGCGTGTCGCCACTGTCAGGATCGCAGACCGAGCGCCACCACAAGGCAGATCTCGAGAGACGGACTAGCATTCGCCCCAGTTGTACGGACGACATTGCTAGCGACTACACATACGAAGCCTTTCTCTCATTTGCCGAGAGACAGTTAGAATAGCCTTCAGCTAAGTCCATGGCTACGACCTAGCAAGGCGCCATTTGTAACATTGCATGTATCTAAATAGTCTCACTTATCTCATCAAGATTGCTGTATACCAAAGGACGATATAAAAGTTAAGTGTTCTAGTAGCTACGTTCTTTTCTTTATCACATTCATTACGAATCCTGTTCCAGACTTCACGCCAGACGGCGTGAGTTGACGCGTGCCCTTTCGGCTACCCGTCTCTGTGGACTGGCTGCCTTGTCAGTCCACTACACCCACATCCGACCATCCTGATTTAGGTTTTCCATGATTTCCCTAAATTGCTTCAGGCAAATGGTGGGATGGTTCCTTTGAAAGGGTACGGCCAACTTTCTTCCCCATCCTTCCCTAATCCGATGGGACTGGTGATCTCACTGTTTGATTGCCTCCCACAAACCAACCAGCAATCAACCGATAGGGAGCAACACCCTCCGAAGATAGCCTGCACCAAAACAGTGATCACGTACATGACTGCAATGTGAGGGATCAATCGAAAGGGAACACGTTGACATTTGCTACCATATCACTGTGAAAGATGACTTTAAATGTATAGTTTTCTGTGAGAGCCAATGGATTGAGACATATTAATACCAGTTTAGAACCTGACACAGACCTTGAAGTCTTGGTGGAAAAAACAAAGTGTACAGCAGTGTATGTAGCTGTAGTCATACACTGCTTGGATGTTTCGGATATCTCCTTTGGACTACAGTACCTGTATGTAGTTTGGAGATACGTCACAATACAGTAGCAAAATCCACGTCCTTATTCCAGATCTCCTTACAGTTCCCATACTGTCGTTTTTACTATCTCATGTTGCAGGAGAAAGCTGCATTTTGGCGCTGGCCTTGCGCATTTAACACAATTGGTGGAGCTACGACAGCATGTTCCCATTTCCACTGATTGCTCACAAACAAAATACGGTCCTGTTGCATTAACTCAGCTCAACCTGTTTCTCAATGGGATGCAGAAAATCTTAGATACAGCGCTCTCAGACTTCCATAAATTGGGATGATCACATGGACGAAGCTGCAGGAACAGAGGGGTAGAGACTGAAGAGATGTTACAAGATGCAGAGGGACTGTCTAAAAAACCACACTGGAGTATTTTCTGTAGCAGATAGATTCGAGAAAGGTAACTCATTTCTAGATATGAGAGTGGCACAAATATTATTCAACATTGGCTGTAATCAATACAAGACGTCTCCACAGGATCCAATGCAAGTATGTGGTTGAATGGATCGATTTGATTCCAAATTGCAGATAGCATTTCTACCAGAAAGCGTAACGCTACTAGCGACATTTGTGTGTGCCTGTGAAACCAAGACCACTTTTTATGCAGGGTGACGGTAACATAGTCATTGTGATCATGTTTTTAATAGTGCAGTCCTTATGGGAAATGCATTTTGCTGGCATTAGAATCCTACTGTGGTGAGCTTCAAATGTCAGTTCTCAATAGTGTACCTCAAAAAGAACATCGTCTTCCCTCCAGTGTTCCCGTTTCAACTACCTGGTCAATGTAACCCGACTACTGCAGATGAAAAATTACTCGCCATGCAAAGTTACTCTCATGGTCAATTTAATTAATTAGCCTATCAATTTGATATCAGTGACATGCTGCCAGGTGGGTGGAAGTGATGGCTAGGGCATCACGGATATGATTCTCGATTTGGGTGCGGTAAACAGACGTTTTTTACGTTATTGCGATATCGTTTAACGATATTTCAGACTTCCACCTATACAGGGAGAGGCGAAAGTCATAACAAAATCAGATGTATTACCGAATTTAAAAAGTGATATGTAGCATAAACCTGATGTTTGCAACTTCTCTGTGCTGTTACCTTAAGAGACTTCAAATGTTACGAGACATTTGGTTCCGTTAAGAGAGAGTTCGAAAGTCAGGAGGCATTGTGTGAGAGTGGTAGACCTTAGCACCCCGTCATGAGCCACAAATAAGATTAATATTCTAGCCCTGTGATGCATGAAATAACAGATAAGAAAAGATTTTTTCCTACCTGATGAGAAAATATTTAGCCTATGCCATACTGTTACAGGATTTTCACAAGTAACGATACTTCAGCGATGTGAAAGAGCGAATATGCCTCGATTTCGTCTGTCTTCAAAAATGACTTGTATAAAAGGGAGAGATCTACAATTCAGGTGAGAAATTCGAGGTTTATGGTCAACAACATTGCTGCCTCAGATTGGGCAAAGTCGACTTTTTCTTTAAACTGATGGGTGAATTTGTTTAGAACTACTGTATACATATAAGCTGCAGCTGATCGTTTCACAGGGCGCTGCAGCTGGCTGCAGTGGCGGTCACGAGCAGTCAGCAACTGGAAAAAAATGGTTCAAATGGCTCTGAGCACTATGGGTCTTAACATCTATGGTCATCAGTCCCCTAGAACTTAGAACTACTTAAACCTAACTAACCTAAGGACATCACACAACACCCAGTCATCACGAGGCAGCAACTGGAAGTAATGGATTAGCTCAGCCTGTGGCAGGTACGAAGGATGTGCCGACCTGTCTGATCTTGCCCATGGCAGCGAGGGCTGGTGAACTGACCAGTGTGCTGACAGCCTGACAGAAGTGGATGTGTGTGTTGGATGAGGGAAGATTCAAAATGACGGGTGTTTATGCAGCTCATATTGAAAACATCCCAATTCCTTCCACTCCAATCATCCCCAGATGCCCTCCAAGGTCGATGACGATGATGATGTTTGGTTTGTGTGACGCTCAACTGCGCGGTTATAAGCGCCTGTGCAAATTCCCAACCTTTGCTCAGTCCAATCTGCCACTTTCATCAAGATGATGAAATGATGAGGACAACACGAACACCCAGTCATCTTGAGGCAGGTGAAATCCAAGGGTGGGCACAGTGCATTCCGGCACACACTTATGACTGTGGCTGTGATTGCGTCGGTAGTTTTCACCGACATCTGAGCGTTTGCGCCTGTGGTGTGTGAGGGGACAGGAGTGCAGCATGTGGGCATCTGGGAGTTACGTGTGTGAGATGTGTGGGTGTTTTAAGTGATCTCCGAAATCTAGCCATGACATCTACTGCTACAGACTGGATTGTGGTTTAAATGTGTTGTGTTTAGTTCTTCTCAATACATCACAGTGGACTCTGTCTTGCAAAGGTATCTGTTGTTGTCGTTACTATTCCATCATGTGGTAGACCCTCCCTCCTCCTCCTGAATGTAGTGGAGAGGACTAAATAGGACCAACTTAGGGATTCTATAGTGCTTTAAAAACCCAATCACAATGTTAAATTCCCACTTGATCAATTTATTGTTTCAGATAGTTGTATTGCGAACACGCATCTGTCCGGCCCCTCCTGCAAATTGTTTAAGGACATAGCATGCAAGTGAGTTGAAATTTGAAATGTTTAGCTACCTCCAATGTGCTAGACTTCCTACCAAATGACCTAACTGTGCTAGTATCCACCGATAGGAGAGAAGGGGGGAGGGGGGGGATCCAGTAGGATGTGGAAACTGGGTCGCTGCAGGATCGAATCCCGCCAAATATTCCAATCCTAATATCCACCAATTGGAAGCAAGGAAAAATGTCCTACAAAAAGGGTATCAATTATTTACTCAGTCAATCAATCTGACAGTGTGAGGGAATATTTCCATAGCATCCACAGCTGGGGGTTTACCAGTAAATGCTGCTTTGTTTGTGGTTCGATCCAACTGACAGTGGCACGTTACAGGACGAGTGAGAGAGCATTTGTTTCCACAGGAATTTCTCAGGTATCAAATATCAGTCAGTTGCTGTCACCTGATGCTTTTGTTCAGGCATTAGCACGACATACTGTCTGTCAGTCACAGGGCCCGAGCGGACGCCTCTTGGACACCGGTGCACGGTGTAGTTGCTGACAGATGCAAAGCTTTGTGGATCCCCGAGTGGCTTGCACATGTAGTGGTGCAAGCCAGAGTTGTATGCAGGCCAGCAGACAGCTGACAGTGGATGGTGTGTGCTTTGCAATTGAAAGATTTTTAACAGTGTAATTATGTGATATGATTGTTTCATGGTGGTATTACTTGCATGATTGGAAAAAAAGCGATCGATTTAATTACTCCTTTTCGATGTATTTTACAATACCTGCACCTTCCCAAACAGCAGAGAATGATGAGCAAGAGAGATCCAACCTCTGCAAATTGGATTTTTTATACATACAGAATATACCCTCTGCTATGTAATTGAATTTCCTGGTGTGAGATCCTCCTTCTCCAACACAGAGCCGACAATATCCAGGGGAGAGCTGGGGGGGGGGGGGCAGCAAAAGATGGGAGAGGGAGTTGGTGGATTTACCATAGGGAGAAGGTTAATTATTTTATCAATTTAATTAATTAGTCAATCAAACTTATAACTCAGGCCTGAAAGTATACCTGTATCAGCAAGGGGGAGGAGGAGGGTTGGAGGTTTCCTGAGGGGTTGGAGGAGGGGGAGGTGGATAGGTGGGGGAGGTTTCTCAGAAGGACAGATTATTCCCAAGGGCTCATAATCCACTTAGCAGAACAATAGGTTAAGGACCTGTCAGTCAAATGAGAACAACAGGTTTGCCCCTGAATGTATACTTGCCACTGATGCAAGCAACCTGCACTAACAAAATGCACTGATGCCGGCGTTGCCCTACTACTCTCAGAGCGTATCGAGGTAGCCTGGCTGACATCTTCAACACCGCACCGTCCTGCCTCGAATGGGTCGCCAATCAGAACACCAGAATATGGATGTGCGAATTACGCAATTTATCAGCTGCACTGTAATGTTTTGTTTATTGCCTTATTCTGTATTTTATCTCATTTTACCTTATTTTATTCTTTTCATTCACTGACGTATTTTATAGTGAATTTTATCATGGATCATACAACCAGTGTAAACCATGTGTATATTGTCATACGCTAAATAGAATAAATGAAGACTAGATGGGTAGATCGGGTAACTAATAAAGGTATACTGCATCGAGCTGAGAAGAAGTGAGTTTTATGGCACAATTTGGCTAAACGAAGGAATAGATTGCTAGGACACATCGTAAAGCATCTCGAAATCGTTAGTTTGAAAGTGTGTAGGGTTAAAGTAATAGAGGGAAATGAAGGTGCGTAGACCTTTATAGCGAGCAGGTGCAAATGGATGAAGGTTACAGTAGTTACGCAGGGATGAAAAGTCTTGCACAAGAAAGACTAGCGTGGGAAGCTGGATCAAAGCAGTCCTCAGAATGATGCCTTCAACAACCGGAATATTCAAACATGAAAAAAATTACAATCCCGCAAATAGTAATAGACAAATTTTAGAACTTTCAATATGTGTATGTCGCTGAAGAACGTACAAAATGACTACGCAAAGGAAAACAGCTGTGTCCTAAACGACAGTATATTTTGTCTCAAAGAAGATGTCTTCACGTACTTTCAATAAACGGATTCGAACTTAGACTTATCTAATGTAAGAACATGTATGAGAGAAACGCTACTCTGGAAGAAACTTAACCGCAAGGCAACATGGCAACATTTACGCATTACAAACTGCAACTCAACTGCCCCTCACAGAAAAATCTAAATGGTATGTAGTGAAGATTTCAGTTTTGCGTGCGCTGCTCTCTGAAGTGGCATTTTTATTCGCCAGTACATTTCGTTTGTAACTGGCGCGAAGATATTTTTTCCGGCTAATTATACGGAAGGCAGCGAGCCGCGGAACGGTATCGTAAAAAGTCGATCCCTATTTGGCTGGCTTCCATAAGCTTGTACGGCAGGCATTTAAAATAATAAGTAATTATCGGGCTCAATTAGCGGCGGAGAATTCGGTAAATAAACGTCAGCGCCAGAGCCGGCTGCGGCGAGCGGCCGACTTGCAGAACCAGATCTGCGGGCGCATACTTACTGCCCAACTGGACCGACCAGTACCCGGTACACACAAAAGACATTGTGCAAGCCGCCGCCGACTCGCTCGCCGCCAACCTCCACTGCCTCGTCTGCACGTCGCACTTCATTTTATTACTATAAGTATAGTCAGGCACAGCGTGCTGTTACATCGGAACTTAACACAAACACCGGCTACTGCTACCTCAGACCGAAATAATTTTCAAATTCAAACACAGGCTCGTTGCGTCTTGTTTCCACGTGATTTATACTACCAGGCCTACATTCCATTTCACAGTTTTGTCTATGCGTTCGGCAATCATACAGTTCAGTTCAGTTCAGTGCAGTCCATACAGTGTTCAATAACTAAACAGCAAGTTTTACAACAAAACGAAAATAAGGTCTTTCAACCATTAAGCAGTTGTAAATTGACGAAGGCTGCCACTTCTCTTCCCAATAATTCAGCCACTGAATCACTGTGTCACTGCGTCTCAGTGTGTAGTTAGTTACATGATGCTTGCACGAAATTTCGTAATTAAATATTAACGGGCTACTAACATAATTTGTTCTCGTCCTCAGATATAGTGCCTATTTACAGATTTCTGTACACATCCTGAAATTGTTTAAGTTTAGGCAGATGACTGCTTTTGTAACTGATATTTCTTCCTTTCCTCACATTACCCTGCAGATAAGATGATTTTATAGAATATTCTTTTCACTTTTGAACTTTCGTACAAGTCACCCTTTCTCAGTCTCCGACGCGATTACACCTATAAGATTAGTATTAAAACAAAAGCTTGGGTAACTGTCAAAAAGAATAATTATGTATTGCATTCCGAGACAACATCTTAGTATATAATTCTGTCGAAACCACATTTCTTGATCAAATAATTCTCATCTGTTTTGCAATCAGTAATTTTACGTTTCATGTAACAAGAACAGACGATACTTCTATCTTCCCCACAGAATATTTACATAAAATTTGTTTCAATATGATATATCTGTATTTTAACATAATTATATGTTACTCATCGTCACTGAAAAAATAAAACATCCATTTAACTTTTCATGTTCTCTGAAACGTGTAGCGTCGTCTTTGAAAACTGTGCATATACATATACGAGAGAGTGTAAATAACATGAGAAAGTTATTCAATTACGAAAACACGTGCAAGAAAAAGCAAAGAACTTCACACGTAATTTTTATGTCTTTAACAAAATCTTCATATGTGCTACTGTAATATTGTACATGTTCGACAATAATTTTGTGATTATGACTTAAAAACCTCCCGCAGACACGTATTTCTTCCGCGTGATCTCTATGAGTGTTCGTCGACGGCCAAAGCTGCATTGCGCAAACAGCAAAGTAACGAATTCGAAACATAAATCGTAAAATGGACTTAGAAAAGTTTACAGGAATTTTCGAAAGTATCACTTACGTCTTTTAAGGCGAGTGAATGAAGGAAGTTTACAACGTAAGTAATTCGCTGGAGGATTAGTGGAACCAATGCATTTTCAAGGCACGTATGTGACTTCTTTCCATGTATATTGGAATTTTATCTATAAAGATACCAAGAGATTCACTTACTGTGGAATTCTGCACAAATTTTTATCTTCATGAAGAACAGTAACAAAAGATAAAACAATATAATCAGTATCGCTCTATATCCATGCCGCTCACTGCATTCTCATGATGGCGAATATTTCGTTAATTACATGTTATATAGATCATTTGCACAATTTCTATGGGAATGGCATAGAACGAGTCAATTTGATGACTACCTATACATGATTTGTTTGCCAGTGCGTCTAGATGCTGAGCAGTTACGGTTTACTAAAAAGCACACTATCTTAAATTTAATAAACACGAGCATATTAGTCTTTAAAACTATTGATGTAAATATGGGTACACTTAAATTTAGTGTTCTTGTTTTTAGCTAGTGATGGTACCAGTTTCTAACTAAAATCTCGTCTACTGAAAAGAAGATGTCGAGAGGAAATGACTTTACGTTAAATTTTAAATTTATTTTGCTACCTGCTACTGATCAAATGACCACATGTTTTAGTACGTGCACATTGAACTCCTTACTGAACCACTGACATCTTTAGCAACCAGTGGTAAACAATCTTTTTCTTCTAGTGTTATAGCTCTGGACATCAATATTCTTCTCAATCTGTGATGGATTAATTACGAAGTTCAAATGGTTCAAATGGCTCTGAGCACTATGGGACTCAACATCTTAGGTCATAAGGCCCCTAGAACTTAGAACTACTTAAACCTAACTAACCTAAGGACATCACACACACCCATGCCCGAGGCAGGATTCGAACCTGCGACCGTAGCAGTCCCGCGGTTCCGGACTGCAGCGCCAGAACCGAATTACGAAGTACTTTAGCCTACGTGTATATTGTGAAGCAATGGTTACAAAGCCTTACAATGATAACTGAACATACAATTGAATAAAATGCCAGCACCAGTTCTTTTCTTTTTGCTTTGAAAACTATGACCGGTTTCGGACCCCAAGGCCGTTATCCAATAGTTCACGTCAAGCGTCATGAGAGAACACAGAGCGAACCGTGGTTTTTAAAATAGAAAGAAAAGTGCAAATGGAACTGGCATTTTATTCAAAAGAAGAAAAGAATTCGGTTACTTACTTTTCGGAAGTGAAATACGGCCAGTCGTGCCAAATATTCGGATAAAAATAATCTGTTAGGAGTGTAGAAAGTCAGGAACACTTCTACTATATGAGCAGCAAAATAACTGAAGTAAACAGGATACAAAATTTAGACCGGTAATGACAAGAAAGTCTTCCCCGAAAAAGAGAAAGACAGCAACAACTAGTACAAATTTAAGTGTCAGGAATTCTTTGCTAAATGCATTTGTCTAGGGTGCAGCCTCATACGTAAGTAAAACGCGGACGATAAACGGTACAGACAAGACTAGCAGAGAATCTTTTGAAATGTGCTGCTACAGAAGAACGCTGGTGATTAGGTGAGTAGATAGTACAACTACCGAAGACGTACTGAATCCATCGTGCAGAAGAAAACTTTACGGCAAAACTCGATTGCAAGGGCAGAGAGTTCGATAGAACATATCCTGAAGTGTCAGGGGACAGTTGATTTGTAGAGACAAAGGACACTATGAGGGGTAAAGCTGGGGGCCTGAATACACAAATCAGGTTCAAATGGATACGGCTTGCAATAATTACACAAAGAAGAAGACATTGCAGAGGACAGGCTACCATGGAGAGCTGCACCATACCTTCTTTGGAGTGAAAAATACAAAAATTCTGTGTACAAATTAATGTACATGTAAATATTGATGTTTTTAAAAACGTCAAAATTGATGCAGGAGAAATTATGCTGAAAAAGTGATTGCAAATGGGTCCGGATAGAGGAGTAAGTATCTCATTTCTACCTGAAAATTCTGGGGTATGTTACAATGTTTTAAAACGCCGTCTCCTTTTACTGTACGTTTCAAAGCACACCTTCATCGTCAGTGCCTCAGCGTAAAAGTGAGAAAACTTTACTGCAACAGATCTGCAAATCTGTGGTGGTTAAGGCGAATTTAAACGGATAAGAGAGCGAAAGTGATGTTAGAACATATGGGGAATATTTGAACCTTTAGTGTACTTGTGATGGTTGTGCTGCTCGTCTGGATGTGGCATAGTAATACATGTTTTGTATATACATTATTATGAGTGTAGGTATACAAAAAAGAATAACAGCAAAATACTCACAAGGGTAACACAAGTTGAAGTATTTCGCCCATTTAATCAGACATGGGTGTCCCGGAACCACTCATTCCTAAGACGCTGACAGCAGTGAAGTTCCCCCAGCGGCACGCTGGTGCCCGGAACATATAGCGGAGCTTCCAAAACGTTCACTGCCGAGCAGCCGACATAATTTTTCATTTAAATATATAAAACTGTGTCAACTGTATTCCGATTCTTTCGAGCGAAAGCTCCATCCTCAGGGATTACAGGCTTCAAACAAGGCTTTTCACCATCGCCTGATTAAACAGTTATACCTCAGGGAAAAACCTTAGTGAAAAACAAACTACCAACTACAATGCAAAGACACCCAAATTTTGCGGAAATATGCTTCACGAATAGTGTATGTCAAACAACAATAAAGAGTTTCACCAAAGAAAATTTCCTCAAAATTCGGGTATTTTATATCTCTGTGATTTATATTTCACTAAGACACGTTCAAAATGGTTCAAATGGCTCTGAGCACTATGGGACTTAACATCTGTGGTCATCAGTCCCCTAGAACTTAGAACTACTTAAACCTAACTAACCTAAGGACATCACACACATCCATGCCCGAGGCAGGATTCGAACGTGCGACCGTAGCAGTCGCGCGGTTCCGGACTGAGCGCCTAGAACCGCGAGACCACCGCGGCCGGCACTAAGACACGTCTTTTCCATTTATTTAACAATATAACCTCTCTCAGGTGTGACTGATTCACCTGGCTACGATGAAACGCCTCTTTAGAAACTTGTAAAAGCTGGAGATGGAGTCTCAGCTCCGAAATCCGTACGAGGAAATAAAAAACCGAAACCAACCAACTGATGGGATTTCATTCGTAAAATACAATTAAATCACAAATCGTGTAATTTAATATCACAATCTCCGTCAGGTGCGACTTCTTCACTGGGCGCGACGAAAAGTCTCAAGTGAAACTTGTAAATTGTGAAGATGGGGCTTTTGCTCCGAAATACGTATGCGTAAATAAAAAGCCGAATGCAGAGAGCTGACACGCTTTTCTTCGACAGATACACAGTCTTCTCGCATTGTCTCAGAGTGTAGCAAATGCAACCATTATTAATTTAATTTGGAATAATCTGAATGTCCTAGATTGCAACGGTTAACACAAAATTCGACGAATTGTAACTAACCAAACAGTCCGTATTGCAAATTTTTCGTGTTTCACCATCGTCCTTTTTTTCGGGGAGAAATCGACGCCAAAAATAAATGTCCCCGAATGAAGTTTGAAGAGTCGAGTACGCACGCTGCGAGATCTGGCACAGTCGGCGGGAGCGTAGCCGCCTCAGACAAGTGTTATTACGCAACAGAGCAGACTGTGGCACAGTTGGTAACGGGCGGAGACGCACGCAGCTGGAGAAGCGGGCTGAGAGCGCAGAGCGGTACTTACCAGCGGACCGCAGGCCGCCGGGCGCACACACTGCACAGTCGGCGAACCGCCGCGCGGCGCGACGCCGTAAATAAAAACAAGCGAGTGGCGGAGGCCGGTGAGGCTCAGGCGGGGCCCGCTCGGCGCGCAGCAGCTGTTTGTTATTGTTCCTTAAACTGACGTCAGGCGACCTGCGAGTAAACAGCGAGCGCAGCGCCGCCTACCGGCTGCCAGTTCGAGCCGCCTGCACACCGCTCGCAGCTCAGTACGGCTCCCCTCTCGCAGACGGCATGGCGCCAAAGTGTCCGGCCACTGTGCGGCTACGCTCTTCCGTCTCGAATATCACTAGCGTTAGATCTGTGCGTGTGCCTCAGTGAATGAGTGTTAAGTTACGAATACGAAGATCCGGGGTCCAATTTCCGGTCAGTGCTAAGGATTTTATCTTAATCTTATAGTTTCTTTTGTCTCTGACAGTTTGTTAATATGAGAAATACCGACCTGCACCGTGACTCGGAGAACGTTAAACTGTAGGTTGCCCTAAGTGGACTGATAAGATAAGAAATGAGGAGGTTCTCCGCAGAGTCGGCGAGTAATGAAAAAGTGCAAAGAAGAGACAAGATGATGGGATGTGCTAAGACATCTAGGAACAAATTCCGTGGTACCAGAGGGAGGAGTGAGGGGCAAAAATTGTACTGAAAGACAAATATCTAAACATAATCATCCAAAACGTTACTGTGAACTGTAATTACCTGACATTGTCAAGAGAGCGACTCTTTATCATTGTAAAAAAGCATCCAAATTAAAAGTACTATTACCCAGCTCGCAGTTGCATATACCCTTGATTATTAGTTTCGGCACGGTTAAATTGTTGTCAGATGTTTTTGACATATCTGTACCGTGCTGATACAGTTATGGCTTTTATTTTAGAGTACTTAGTGATGCATGGGATTGTTTTTCTTGCGTTTTTACCTCCATTTTTCAGTCGCCAGTTCGCAATGTGCCCCACATAGTGGCTTTATAACTCATGCATCCGATGAGCTCAAAATGGAAATACACTACGGCCATTAAAATTTCTACACCACGAAGATGACGTCTTACAGACGCGAAATTTAACCGACAGGAAGAAGATGCTGTGATATGCAAATGATTAGCTTTTCAGGGCATTCACACGAGGTTGGCGCCCGTGGCGACACCTACAACGTGCTGACATGAGGAAAGTTTCCAAACGATTTCTCATACACAATCAGCAGTTAAACGGCGTTGTCTGGTGAAACGTTGTCGTGATGCCTCGTGTAAGGAGGAGAAATGCATACCATCACGTTTCCGACTTTGATAAAGGTCGGATTGTAGCCCATCGCCATTGCGGTTTATCGTATCGCGACATTGCTGCTCGCGTTGGTCCAGATCCAATGACTGTTAGCAGAATATGGAATCGGTGGGTTCAGGAGGGTAATACGGAACGCCGTGCTGGATCCAAACGGCCTATCACTAGCAGTCGAGATGACAGGCATCTTATCCGCATGGCTGTAACGGATCGTGCACCCACGTTCGATCCCTGAGTCAAGAGATGGGGACGTTTGCAAGGCAACAACCATCTGCACGAACAGTTCGACGACGTTTGGAGGAGCATGGACTATCAGCTCGGAGACCATGGATGCGGTTACCCTTGACGCTGCATCACAGACAGGAGCACGTGCGATGGTGTACTCAACGACGAACCTGGGTGCACGAATGGCACAACGTCATTTTTTCGGATGAATCCAGGTTCTGTTTACAACACCATGATGGTTGCATCCGTGTTTGGCGACAACGCGGTGAACGAACATTGGAAGCGTGTATTCGTCAACGCCATACTGGCGTATCACCCGGCGTGATGGTATGGGGCGCCATTGGTTACACGTCTCGGTCACCTCTTGTTCGCATTGACGGCACTTTGAACAGTGGACGTTACATTTCAGATGTGTTACGACCTGTGGATCTACCCTTCATTCGATCCCTGCGAAACCCTATATTTCAGCAGGATAATGCACGACCGCATGTTGCAGGTCCTGTACTGGCCTTACTGGATACAGAAAATGCTCGACTGCTGCCCTGGCCAGCACATTCTCCAGATCTCTCACCAATTGAAAACGTCTGGTCAATGGTGGCCGAGCAACTGGCTCGTGACAATACGCCAGTCACTACTCTTGATGAACTGTGGTATCGTGTTGAAGCTGCATGGGCAGCTGTACCTGTACACGCCATCCAAGCTCTGTTTGACTCAATGCCCAGGCGTACCAACGCCGTTATTACGGCCAGAGGTGGTTGTTCTGGATACTGATTTCTCAGGATCTATGCACCCAAATTGCGTGAAAATGTAATCACATGTCAGTTCTAGTATAATATATTTGTCCAATGAATACCCGTTTATCATCTGCATTTCTTCTTGGTGTAGCAATTTTAATTGCCAGTAGTGTATATCTTTGCTGAAACTAGCTATCAGTATGTGTACCAACTGCGATCTGGGTAATAAAACTTCTACTTTGAAAGCTTTTTGACGTTATTGTGGACGTTCGGAGTCAACCGCTACTCAGAGATGAACAGGATGACACAGTACAGGAAACTGTGTAGGGCCGCACCAAACCGGTCACAAGACTGATGAAGAGAAACAACAGAGAGTAACCTCCGTATTCATGTAGCATGGGAAAGAGTGCCAGGGACGAACAGTAGCTACCCTCGTGGTCAGTGCATAGAGAGCTGCGACAGCCACAAAGCTACATTACTTCTCGTTAATCCACGGGACCCGTTCAAAATGAAAGTTACAAATGCAAATACCGCCAATTCTGTAATCCCTTTCGTATTACGGTGTTTAATTGCAGAAAATTCTGCAACTTGTGGACCGAACGTAATGAGTGAAGGTGTTGTGTGTCAGTGGTGTCTTTTGTTTAAGATTCGGAGGACGAGTGTTCGTGATGTCGATATAAATGGCCGTCCGTCTGTAGTAGCAACAAACTGGCACAGAAAACTGACGACAAGATTCTTGAAAACCGGCGCTTTACGATATCTCATCTGTCGGACAACTTTTAGCAAATGTATATTTTGTGTTAGATAAAGAATTAGGGTCCACGAGTTTTGTGTTCGTTGAGTTAACAAAACTCCGTTCTGACAGCCACAAAACTTAACGGATGACATCTTCTCTGGATTTTCCCTTCCGTTAGCACGTGGGATGAAAAGGGCCATTGAACAGGATTGTGAACGGCGACGAGACACGGATATTTTGTGCTAAGGCGGAGACAATTAATGGTCTCGGCTAATAAACGAAAGCAGAACTAACGCAGTCGGATACAAAGGTTATGGTTACGCTTTTTTGAGGCGCTATAGGAATCTTGTTAGTGACTTAAACTGAACGTGGAACAACGGTCAGCCTGCTGAGAAATTAAGAAAACTGAGAAGAGCCGTCCAAAATAACGCTGCCATAGCTTCACTGGCGGTGATTGGCCACACTCTGCACCATAAACACGATCATTTTTGGGTTAGTTCAAACGGGACGTTTTTGAACGTCTAACTTACAGCGCAGAGCTGACTACAAGTGATTTCCAATTCTTCGTGATCGTGAGAAAGTGACTCAGCTCCCAAAGCTTTGAATCCGACGCAGAGCTTCAAGACGCTGACCCTGGCTGTCCGAACTCCCAGGCGGCAGAATTTTAGGTACAGAATACTTATATGCTCATTAATAGTTCTGATAAATGAGTCAATCGCCGTTCGATGTCTCACGCACCTTCACCACCGGAACCGACGAGCACCAAGCGAAGTACATTGCACCAGGCAAAAAAGTTGTCGGCAGCGGCGGTGGTAACGTTTGGGAGGCACCCACAATGTTAAAAAAACTACTACGAAAGCGGGAGGAGCTACACGGTAGAGCCAAACTTTTCTGCCAAACAAAAGCTGAACCAAGTCAAAACAAACATATGGGAAGACATGCGCCGAGCGCTCAGTGAATTCTAAAGTAAGATCTTACCCGACAAGTTTCTAGGAAAAAATGCACCTACGTAAAATCAGCCAATTGAACAGAGTTCTAGGTAGATATGTTTTTTATATTTTTTATTTATGGGTTTTTGTTAAGTAATCATGAAACCAAGCATAGTTTATACATATCAGTAGCAAATATCAGTTTTGAATATTATCTGTGTACAAATTTAAATCCATTTATAGCAAAAGATTAGGGGAGCAAAATAACTGATGATGGTCGAAGTAGAGAGGATATTAAAGGTAGACTGGCAATGGCAAGGAAAGCGTTTCTGAAGAAGAGAAATTTGTTAACATCGAGTATAGATTTAAGTGTCAGGAAGTCATTTCTGAAAGTATTTGTATGGAGTGTAACCATGTATGGAAGTGAAACATGGACGATAAACAGATTGGACAAGAAGAGAATAGAAGCTTTCGAAATGTGGTGCTACAGAATAATGCTGAAGATCAGATTGGTAGATCACATAACTAATGAGGAAGTATTGAAGAGGATTGGGGAGAAGAGAAGTTTGTGGCACAACTTGACTAGCAGAAGGGATCGGTTGGTAGGACATGTTCTGAGGCATCAAGGGATCACCAATTTAGTATTGGAGGGCAGGGTGGAGGGTAAAAATCGTAGAGGGAGACCAAGAGATGAATACACTAAGCAAATTCAGAAGGATGTAGGCTGCAGTAGGTACTGGGAGATGAAGAAGTAGAGTAGCATGGAGAGCTGCATCAAACAAGTCTCCGGGCTGAAGACCACAACAACAGAAAAAGAAGTATTTTTCTTAACTGGTATGCGGACACTGCCCTTATTAATGCACAAAATTTAAAGTCAGTTACAATCAAAGGTGTATTATTTTTAACTAAATAAGTATGTATGTACAAATACATTTCACTTTCTGTGTCCGATTTGTCTTGTGATGTACTGGGTAACTGGTGTCCGTCCTCCAGGCCATGTAATTCTTCCGCCCCGTTGAGTGGCCGCTCTCGCACATAGTATCCAGTATCGTGTTGCCCGTCTCCTCCTCCTCCTCCCTGCCCTACTCAACGAACGATCTGGATTTTGAAGTGGCTTAGTAAATGAAGCAGGCAAAAAGGAATACAAACGTATCAAAAATGAGATTGACAGGAAGTTCAAAATGGCTAAGCAGGGATGGCTAGAGGACAAATGTAAGGATGTAGAGGCTTATCTCACTAGGAGTAAGATAGATACTGCCTACAGGTAAATTAAAGAGACCTTTGGAGAGAAGAGAACCACTTGTATGAATATCAAGAGCTCAGATAGAAACCCAGTTCTAAGCAAAGAAGGGAAAGCAGAAAGGTGGAAGGAGTATATAGAGGATGTAGATGAAGATGAAATGGGAGATATGATACTACGTGAAGAGTTTGACAGAGCACTGAAAGACCTAAGTCGAAACAAGGCCCCGGGAGTAGACAACATTCCATTAGAACTACTGACGGCCTTGGGAGAGCCAGTCATGACAAAACTCTACCATCTGTAGGCAGGATATAAAATGTAGACTGACTATGGCAAGGAAAGCGTTTCTGAAGAAGACAAATTTGTTAACATCGAGCATAGATTTAAGTGTCAGGAAGTCGTTTCTGAAAGTATTTCTGTGGAGTGTAGCCATGTATGGAAGTGAAACATGGACGATTAATAGTTTGGACAAGAAGCTTTCGAAATGTGGTGCTACAGAAGAATGCATAAGATTAGATGGGTAGATCACATTACTAATCAGGAGGTATTGAATATAATTGGGGAGAAGAGGAGTTTGTGGCACAACTTGAGCAGAAGAAGGGATCGGTTGGTAGGACATGTTCTGAGGCATCAAGGGATCACCAATTTCGTATTGGAGAGCAACGTGGAGGGTAAATATCGTAGAGGGAGACCAAGAGATGAATACACTAAGCATATTCAGAAGGATGTAGGTTGCAGTAGGTTCTGGGAGATGAAGAGGCTTGCACAGTATAGAGTAGCATGGAGAGCTGCATCAAACCAGTCTCAGGACTGAAGACCACAACAACAACAACTTATATGGACATTCCTAATTCCTTGAGAATTGTGTATATTAGTTTACACACCTTTATGTCTGTTGTTCCTAAAAAAGTCGTAACGCGGCGGGGGCTTTTGTGCCTCAAAACACCCCGATGATTTAGTGTCCCGTCTATGCTGTATCTTTTCGGGACATCCTAATATTATACGGTACACCTGTTCTTCTATTTCACAAGTGCAAAGGGGGTTGTCTCTCAGGCGGTCTAAATATTGTTCTCAAAACGACGGTGATGGTATTTAATTCGTGCAATGGTTGTACAAAAATCTGCTGACACCGCGTGCTTCATATACCAGTGCGTTGGCGGGATTACAGGGTATATCACTCTATAACGTTTCCCTTTGTCGTGGGTTCATCATTGACCATGATGCAAATGAAATCTAAGACGATGGGCAAAATACCAAATTCTTTCTTCTGAAACTGTTTAATCATCTGATTGATACGAAAACGACAGCCACAGAAGTAAATGAGCGTGGGACTGAAAAAGATCTCAGATCACTGTACATGTAAATCAACAACTATATGCCGCAACTTGCCGCCTTGCTAGTCCCACTCGCGAATTGTGTGATTGTTGGAAAGCCTCATTATCAGCTGGGATCTCGTTGCTTTGATCTTCTACATCTACATCTACATGGATACTCAGCAAATCACATCTAAGTGCCTCGCAGAGGGTTCATCGAACAACCTTCACAATTCTCTATTATTCCAATCTCGTATAGCGCACGGAAAGAATGAACACCTATATCTTTCCGTACGAGCTCTGATTTCCCTTATTTTATCGTGATGATCGTTCCTCCCTATGTAGGTCGGTGTCAGCAAAATATTTTTGCATTCGGAGGGCAAAGTTGGTGATTGAAATTTAGTGAGAAGATTCCGCAGCAACGAAAAACGCCTTTCGTTTAATAATGTTCGGCCCAAATCTTGTAACATTCTGTGACACTCTCTCCCATTTATCGTGATAATACAAAACGTGCTGCCTTTCTTTGAACTTTTTCGATGTACTCCGTCAGTCCTAACTGGTAAGGATCCCACATTGCGCAGCAGTATTCTAAAAGAGGACGGACAAGCGTAGTGTA
Organism: Schistocerca nitens; assembly: GCF_023898315.1. Taxonomy (NCBI): domain Eukaryota; kingdom Metazoa; phylum Arthropoda; class Insecta; order Orthoptera; family Acrididae; genus Schistocerca; species Schistocerca nitens. The sequence continues at coordinate 917,056,496 of NC_064616.1, forward strand.
GGCAGTCTCCTTAGTAGGTCTGGTACTATGACCGTTACATCTTATTCTACGATTATACACACATCAAAAAAGTTTTGCATCACCTCATTTCCCAGAGTTCCGGAACCTGTACAGAAAATTGGAATAGAGATCAATATAAACATCATTTCCGCTCTTTTAATTGCTCATGAAAACCACACATTGCGTGTTGTACCACCATACAGCGAGACCTTCAGAGGTGGTGCTCGAGATTGCTGTGCACACCGGTACCTCTAGTACCCAGTAGCACGTCCTCTTGCATTGACGCATGCCTTTATTCGGAGTGGCATACTATCCACAAGTTCATCAAGGCCCTGTTAGTCCAGATTGTCCCACTCCTCTACGGCCATTCAGCGTAGATCCCTCAGAGTGGTTGATGGGTCACGTCATCCATAAACAGTCATTTTCAGTCTATCCCAGGCATGTTCGATAGGGTTCATATCTGGAGAACATGCTGGCCAATCTAGTCGAGCGATGTCGTTATCCTGAAGGAAGTCATTCACAAGATGTGCACGATGGGGGCGCGAATTGCCATCCCTGAAGACGAATGCCTCGCCAATATGCTGCAAATATGGTTGCACTGTCGGCCGGAGGATGGCATTCACGTATCGTACAGCCAATACGGCGTCTTCCATGACCACCAGCGGCGTACGTCGGCCCCACATAATGCCATCCCAAAACAGCAGGGAATCTCCGCCTTGCTTCACTCGCTGGACAGTGTGTCTAAGGCGTTGAGCCTGATCGGGGTGCCTCCAAACACGTCTCCGACGAGTGTCTGGTTGAAGGCATAAGCGGCACTTATCGGTGAAGAGAACGTGATGCCAATCCTGAGTGGTCCATTCGGCACGTTGCTGGGCCCATCTGTACCGCGCTGCATGGTGTCGTGGTTGCAAAGATGGACCTCGCCATGGACGTCGGGAGTGAAGTTGCGCATCTTGCAGCCTATTGCGCACAGTTTGAGTGATAACACAGCGTCCTGTGGCTGCACGAAAAGCATTATTCCACATGGTGGCGTTGCTGTCAGGGTTTCTCCGAGTCATAATCCGTAGGCAGCGGTCATCCGCTGCAGTAGTAGCCCTTGGGCGGCCTGAACGAGGCATGTCATCGACAGCTCCTGCCTCTCTGTATCTTCTCCATGTGCGAACAACATCGCTTTGGTTCACCCCGAGACGCCTGGACACTTCCCTAGTTGTGAGCCCTTCGTGGCACAAAGTAACAATGTGGACGCGATCGAACCGCCGTATTGACCGTCTAGGCATGGTTGAACTACAGACCACACGAGCCCTGTACCTCCTTCCTAGTGGAACTACTGGAACTGATCGGCTGTTGGGCCCCTTCTGTCTAATATGCGCTGTTCATGCATGATTGTTTACATCTTTGGGCGGATTTAGTGACATCTCTGAACAGTCAAAGGTACTGTGTCTGACAATATCCACAGTCAACATCTATCTTCAGGAGTTCTGGGAACTGGGCTGATGCAAAACTTTTTTTGATGTGTGTATTTAATACCTGCTTTCAGTAAAATGACATTTTACAGCTAATGTTAGTCTTTTTTTTTTGTTTCTTCTGTTGCATGCCTCCTAGGTTACGCATTAATGCATGTATTAAAAATTGTTATTGCAGTTTGAATATGGTTACATTATTGTTGTTAGAAAACCGCACACTGTTATTTAATATTCTTAAATCAAGATATTGCATGCTTATCTAATGTGTTTTTTCAGTTACTGTTCTGCTGACTTACATTCTTCATGGATGAGAAATATTTGCACCTTCTCTTTATTGGTTTCCATTGTATTCACACAAATCTTCAACTGAAGACGCTTGACTGAGTGACCGGTGTGCATTTTCCTTGTGTTTCCTTTTGTTTACTGTCAACTCCTGCAAGTGGACGACTTACCTTACGCCAGCTACCCGCACTGTTTGTTACTACAGGAGAGTCAAAGTCAGTTTTCTGTTACCTTTTTAATTAATAATACACTGCTATTCATATCTTCATAACGAACAAAATTTTTAAAAAGGCAATAATTCTAGTTAATGTTTTCCCGCATTCGACAAAGTTTCTCGGAGTCCGCTACCAACAACAAATTTTGTCCATTTATTTAAATTATTTAATAAAATAACATGTTCCGAGGAAGAAACCTCTTCTTCAGGGTACAGTGCCACACAAAAACATTTAACAGAAGTACACACGGATACTCAAGTTGTTCTTTACAGTCTTCGTATGTGCTGCGGCAATGAAATATTCCCCATATTATGTTATCCTTCTCTTTCGCCGCAAGATGGTCTCAGCACATCCCAAGACTGTAAATAACAACACTAATATCTACGTGTACTTTTGTTTAATGCTTTTGTATTGCCGCTGTAGCCTGAAGCTCAGATTTGTTGTTCGAAACATGTTGCTTTATTAAATGATTTAAGTAAATCAACAAAAATTTGTGATTGGTAGCGATCCTCAAAAAGCCTTCCCATATTTTTGAAGCAGTCACGACGGTCGGTTAATAGTCTGTTTGGCTTTAAATTGTTAAGGAGCTCCGGAAAGCCCTATCTTTCCAGTGTTAATACAGCGCTTATAAATTACATTTTTTCTCAGAAAGTATTTGAGCTAGGAAGTTGAAATTTTTACAGGTGATTTATTGGAGAATTGGCTACAACTTAGCACAGGTATTTTTAAAAATTTGAATTCAGTAGTTGGATATTAGTTTTTTCTCTTGTAATTGTAATTTTCCCAGAGTGGACCGGGGTTCTTTGGTTTGGAGCCGAGTGGAGGGTCTCAACCAGAGGCTTCGTCGACTCTGTGACGGTCTTGGCTGCAGATTTCTAGACTTGCGCTATTGGATGGGGAATTGTAGGACGCCCCTAGATAGGTCAGGGGTGCACAACACAAAGGAGACGGCTACTCGGGTAGCAGAGTACTTGTGGCGTGCACATGGGGTTTTTTCTAGGCTAGGCAGTAGTGCGAGGTGTCCTGATGATGGACACTCACCAGTCGACGTGCAGGCAGGGAAATCAGGACGCGCTCAGTGTAAAGACACTTCAGCTATCAAGATATTAGCAGTAAATCTTCAGAGTGTTCGGAATAAAGTTCCTGAATTTACTGCCTTCCAGGAAGCGTGTGGCGCGCAAGTTATTCTCGGGACTGAGACCTGGCTGAACCCTGAGATAGGAAGTTCTGAAATATTTAGTGAGGGTTGGAACGTGTTTCGGAAAGACAGATTAGACACCGTAGGAGGTGGTGTCTTCATTGCAGTTGACAAAAATATTGTGTCTACTGAGGTCGAAGTAGAGTGTGATTGTGAAGTTATCTGGACACGTTTAGCAGGGCTAGGAGAAATAAAGTTAATTGTTGGGTGCTATTACCGGTCACCAGGTTCCACCGTGACAGTTCTAGAATCATTCAAAGGGAGTCTACACTCCGTATCGCAGAAGTACCCAGATCATGCTATAATAGTGGGGGGCGACTTCAACCTACCTAGTATAGACTGGGACGTCTATGGATTCATTACAGGTGGTACAGACAAGCCGTCGTGTGAATTACTTTTGAACACATTATCCGAAAACTGTCTTGAGCAGCTAAATCGACAGCCAACGCGTAATGGAAATATTTTAGATCTGGTAGCCACGAACAGACCAGACCTCATCGACGGTGTCAGTGTTCAAAAAATGGCTCTGAGCACTATGGGACTCAACTGCTGAGGTCATAAGTCCCCTAGAACTTAGAACTACTTAAACCTAACTAACCTAACGACAACACACACATCCATGCCCGAGGCAGGATTCGAACCTGCGACCGTAGCGGTCGCGCGGTTCCAGACTGTAGCGCCAGAACCGTTCGGCCACCAGCGGCCGGCTGGTGTCAGTGTTGAGACAGGGATTAGTGATCATGATTTTGTCATTACGACTATGGTTACGAAAGTTAAAAAGTCTGTCAAGAAGGCTAGGAGAGTATTCTTACTAGAAAGAGCAGATAAGCAGTTGTCAGCATCCCACTTAGTAAATGAATCGACTTCATTTTTTTCCCGTACGATGGACGTGGAAGAATTATGGGCAAATTTTAAACACATTGTAAATCACGCATTCAACAATTATGTGCCGAAAAAATGGGTTACGGACGGAAAAGACCCACCGTGGTTTAACAGCGCAATTCGAAGAATGCTCAGGAAGAAAGATCGGGAGAATGAGGGCAGGCAAAAGTTACTAGAGATTCGTGCTGCTGCAAAAAGAGCGATGCGCGAAGCATTCAACCACTACCACCGTCATACCTTAGCAAAAGATCTTGCTGAAAACCCAAGAAAATTCTGGTCTTACGTAAAATCGGTAAGCGGGTCGAAGGCTTCAATCCAGTGGCTCACTGATCAGTCTGGCCTGGCAACGGAAGACAACAAAACGAAAGCTGAAATTTTAAATTTAGCATTTGAGAAATCTTTCACGCAGGAGGATCGTACAAACATACCGCCGTTTGAGCCTCGTACAGATTCCCGCATGAAGGACATAGTGATAGACATCCCTGGGGTTGTGAAGCAGCTGAATGGGTTGAAAATAAATAAATCGCCAGGTCCTGATGGGATTCCAATTCGGTTTTACAGAGAGTACTCTACTGCAGTGGCTCCTTACTTAGCTCGCATTTATGGCGAAACTCTTGCCCAACGTAAAGTCCCGAGCGACTGGAAAAAAGCGAGGGTGTCGCCTGTATATAAGAAGGGTAGAAGGATGGATCCTCAAAATTACAGACCAATATTCTTAACATCGGTTTGTTGCAGGATTCTCGAACATATTCTCAGTTCGAATATAATAAATTTCCTTGAGACAGAGAAGTTGCTGTCCATGCATCAGCACGGCTTTAGAAAGCATTGCTCCTGCGAAACGCAACTCGCGCTTTTTTCACATGATATCTTGCGAACCATGGATGAAGGGTATCAGACGGATGCCATATTCCTTGACATCCGAAAAGCGTTTGACTCGGTGCCCCACTGCAGACTCCTAACTAAGGTACTAGCATATGGGATTAGTTCCCAAAAATGTGAGTGGCTCGAAGACTTCTTAAGTAACAGAACCCAGTACGTTGTCTTCGATGGTGAGTGTTCATCGGAGGTGAGGGTATCATCTGGAGTGCCCCAGGAAGTGTGGTAGTTCTGCTGTTGTTTTATATCCACATAAATGATCTTTTGGATAGGGTGGATAGCAATGTGCGGCCGTTTGCTGATGCTGCTGTGGTGTACGGGAAGGTGTCGTCGTTAAGTGACTGTAGGAGGATACGAGATGACTTGGAAAGGATTTGTGATTGGTGTAAAGAATGGCAGCTAAATCTAAATATAGATAAATGTAGATTAATGCAGATGAATAAGAAAAAGAATCCCGTAATGTTTGAATACTCCATTAGTAGTGTAGCGCTTGACACAGTCACGTCGATTAAATATTTGGGCGTAACATTGCAGAGCGATATGAAGTGGGACAAGCATGTAATGGCAGTTGTGGGGAAGGCGGATAGTCGTCTTCGGTTCATTGGTAGAATTTTGGGAAGATGTGGTTCATCTGTAAAGGAGACCGCTTATAAAACGCTAATACGACCTATTCTAGAGTACTGCTAGAGCGTTTGGGATCCCTATCAGGTCGGATAGAGGGAGGAGATAGAAGCAACTCAGAGGCGGGCTGCTAGAGTTGTTACTGGTAGGTTTGATCATCACGCAGGTGTTACGGAAATGCTTCTGGAACTCGGATGGGAGTCTCTAGAGGAAAGGAGGCGTTGTTTTCGTGAATCGCTACTGAGGAAATTTAGAGAACCAGCATTTGAGGCTGACTGCAGTACAATTTTACTGCCGCCAACTTACATTTCGCGGAAATACCACAAAGATAAGATAAGAGAGATTAGGGCTCGTACAGAGGCATATAGGCAGTCATTTTTCTCTCGTTCTGTTTGGGAGTGGAACAGGGAGAGAAGATGCTAGTTGTGGTACGAGGTACCCTCCACCACGCACCGTATGGTGGATTGCGGAGTATGTATGTAGATGTAGTAGATGTAGATGTAATAAAAATTCACTACATTTTGTGCCATTTTTCTTTATAAGTTCAACAATATATAGGTTTTTGGAAACGGGCTGTGTTAAGTTACGCAGAACGGACTTGTAACATTTCCTGAATATTTGAAGCAAATTGGTTTGGTAGATCCTGAGAAAACATGTAATTTTTATGAAAAAATAAAACTTTTGTGAATCGAGCGACAAAGCTTGGATTACCTTTTTAGTGCATTCGAGGTCCACAGGATGGATTATCTTCATCTTCTGCAAACTCCTCCTCCAGCTTTCTCTTTGTCCTCCTCCTGTTTACCCTGGCTTGGTTCCTTGTCAAACATCACAAGCATCGTTCGTACCGTGTTGAAACCTATCTTAATTCTCATATTTCGAAATATTTTGTACCTTACAACGTTGGCATCATTGAAAGTAGCAACAGCATCATACACACCAAAGTGAAGTGTTTCTATTCCAACAAACACAGTCTTGTTGATTCTTGACCATATAACACTATTTACAATTTTATTGGGGTTTTGAGTTTTTCCATGAACACAGCTTTTCAACAGTTCAGGTGTTGCCAAGTCTCTGAAAATAGGTTTCATCACCTCCATTACCTCTTCAGGCAGGCTATGTCTACGAGTGTTCACCAGTTAGCAATCGCTTGTTGTACTTACACCAACTGTTTTCTCCTTTGGGACACAAGTAATGATGGGGACTTTCATGGGCTGAAAAAGTATGAAAAAAAGAGTCCAAACAGCCTTCATTTCATCGACACTGTGTGTTTTGCCTAATAGCCATTCGATAATAGTTCTGTATTTTGTCAATTACACTGTCAGTTAACTTTCCCTTCCCATCCAACCCTTTACCATCAATGAGTTTTTGTTTTTTGTACGAAGCTGTCAGTCGCCAAAGTCTTGATCCCATTCGTTTCTGTACGTGTCCAATACACTCAAATTTCTGCCCTACAACGTCATCACTATAGGGCTTCAGTTCTTGAAAGTCTGAAACTTTTAGAATCACCGTCACCAAGGTAATTCACATATCACACACTATCACACGCAACAGAACGCTGAAATATACTGGCAACAACAGCCACTTCCGTTCCTCTACTACTGCCACTATAGTTAGCTTTGCAGTTATTTTCATGTGTACATTTATTTTTTGTGGACACCTACAATATTTATATATACTGCTACATCTAAAAGTTTCCCTGTATACATACTTGTGGCACATACTCACCATGAAGAGGTGTGTGTCCCCGTTTATGCCAGGCACCATCGAATGCTGCAGTCAAGTCTCTGTAACCACTGTTTTCTATTACTGCCTCTTCCACACTTTTCTTCATAGATTCTATACAGACGTCTTCTACTTTAGACCCTATAAATCTATTATGATTCTTAAACTTGGTTGGGGGATTTATAAAATTCATCATGTCACAAAAACTGCACCTGCACTAGAACCCTTGTCAATTCTATGCAAGGCATAAACGAATCTAATGTTGTGTTCATAGATTTTGCTATTATTCTCCTCATTTGGAGTTACTGCAACACTGTTCCAAAAAGTGGTCATGTATGAACACTTATCACACTTCAGTTCCATTTCACCGGCAAGTTCTACGTGACTTTTTATAGAAAGTTCCAGACCGACTTCACTACACTGAATACATCTTTCACAGTTTGCAAAAATTCCGTTGAGAACTAAAATATCAAATATTTCATTCATATCCGATTCGCCCATAAAACATTCATACTTTTCAATAAACTGAACCAAGCCTCCTCTGCGAAGTACTTTCTTCCTCACTTTCATTGCAATGGGCAGGTGTACCGGCAAGGTTAGGTTCACATACTTGGTAGTCGTCTTTATTGTTTACGGTAATAACACCTACCTTTGGCTTTCAAACATTTCTCCTTTTCTTAAATGCTTTCAGAGGATGTCTAGTCACTTTAGGCCTACCCATGATTAACCTTCAATAAAATAGAGACTTTGATGAACAGAATTCACTACGAACATTTTCATGATTACAAAATAATAAATAAACATGAAATATACGACAATAGAGCGAGCGATATATATACTTATTTTGTAGCTCTCATTTTCTCTCATATCTTAAGATGCACATGATGAGAATGTAGATTCATGAGTACAACATTTGACAGCAGTTAAACAGCGCCGCAGTGGGTCACGCCTCTGCAGAACATATTTCAAAAATATTTTAAAAATATTTGTAGTCTTCTGAACTGAATAAATTGTATATCAATTGAAACAGGAAAATCTGTAGATTTTTAAAATCCAAAAAAGTAAAACGTAAACATTTCATGAATTTGAACCTTTCCAGAGCACCTTAAACTAAATTTGCTTGGTACAATTTTTATTTGGATTCTGAACAAAAAGTTATTTGGGGTGGTCACGATAAACAGAACACCAAAAAGAGAAAGGAAGACGATGCTTTAATGTCCTGACTACACCGAGATGATTAGAGAGAGAGCACAAGCTCGGATTGTGTATGGATGGGGAAGGAAATCGGTCGTGCCCTTTCAAAGGAACCATTCCGGCATTTCCTGGAGCGAACCAGGGAAATCACGGAGAACATAAATCTGGATGCCTGGACGCGCGTTTGAACCTACGTCCTCCCGAATGCGAGTCCAATGTGCCACCCCGCTCGTGATAAATGGAACTTCCTGTATAACGACTTCTTCTTTGAAAAAGTTTAAAAATTGAATGTATTCAATAAATACAGCGACTATTTAATCAGCTCGAGAATATACACCAGTGTACTTCGTCCTGTGAGGTAGGCCCAGAAAGGGTGCTAATGGACCTCCACTTTAAACGCACTGCGTCTGACTCGGCCGCAGTCCTGCTAGACCTACCTGCATGTCGTTTGCAAAAATCGCGGTCAAGCGATCTGCTCTCGCCATAGCACAGCTTTCGTTAGGGAAAGGTATCGATGAGCCAGTCTCAACAAACTTATCTCTTCACTGTGAACCATATTCTTTGCAGCGGTGCTTTCGTAAGACAATACAAACAACAAAGCACTTCCAGATTGACACCAAAACAGAGAGAATTTAATCGTAGTGCAGCCACAGGTGTCTTACACGCTATTTTACGACTCGCAAAATTTCACCAAATTTTAAAGCACTTTAGAACAGACAGTTATTTATCGCGACCCAGCGACCTTCAGAGATTTTAGTACTATTGTCGGGAAGACGCAAACGTAAAGCGCTAGCGCGTCGGTACCTTAGGCGAAATGTTAAGCAAGTTGCGAGGCTGGGTCACTATCGCTAACGCCAAGGGTATGGCATTACAGCTGTTGGATGAACACGGCCTGATGGAGCACAGTAGGGTCTGGTAGCTTCTCTGTAGCTGTTATGACCTCATACGTCGTTGTTTTTATCGAGCACTCACACAGACTTCCGCCACGTGCCCGGTCATAATGCCCTCCCCGAAAAACCAGAAGGCGCCTTTACTCATTAATTCTCTTCAGTGAGAAGCAACTACTGTTTTCAAGAGACCGTTTTCAATAAATACCTAGGAAGCTTAATAAAATTAATTCCTTCACCTTGCCTCACACCCTTCTCTCCAACTCTAAAAGAGCGCTTGTAAGATCTAAAAAAGCCTTACACTACTTCGTGACCGAGCAAAGTGGTGCATTGGTTAGCACATTGGACTCGCTTTCGGGAGGACAACGGTTCAAATCAGCGTCCAGCCATCCTGATTTAGGTTTTCCGTGAGTTCCCTCAATCGCTTCATGCAGATGCATAAATGGTTCCTTTGAAAGGGCACGGTTTACTTCCTTCTCTATTCTTCCCTAATCTCCCCGTCCTCGCTGTTTGACCACTCCATAAAATCAACCAACAAACCACCTCGCGTCTTTCAGCCTCTCCGGTAAAACAGGCGTTCCCATCCTTGCAGGTAAGGGGTGTCCTCGCAAGGAAACTGCGTGTTAACGTGGGGAACCTACGGCAGAATTACTCCGTCAAAATGTCTGTAAGCTTTCCGAAGAAAATACGCCGTAAAGTGGGCTATGTTGGTCAGGGGATGAAAGTCATATAGGGACTTTCGGTAACACGACCTTGGTTCGCTGCCAGTCCACTTGGAGCGCTGAAAGTCTATCAGTTTACCATATCAGTTTCTTATTGGGTGATATCAAGTCTCCCATATTTGTTTTGGTTTCGATCAAAACAGAAACTGTTTTCATAGCACTGTGTTCCTCATTATGACTTCGTATATTGCACTCTGAATTCAATTTGAATATGTTGCTCGTGTTCGGGTCGATTTTTGCTCCCATCCAATATATTACGTGTAGTAAATGATTCCATACCTCTATTGTTTCATATGAAACAGAAGCTGGTTCAGTCGCCTAGTATTCGGAGGACATTTATTCGTGTCTACGAATCCGTGTGTGAAATACTCGATTTAAATGCATTGTATGTACACTGAGGTCACAGAAGTCGTCGGATAGCGATATGCACATGTACAAGTGGCAGCAGTATCGCGAACACGAGGTATAAGAGGATAGTGCATTGGCGGAGCAGTCATTTGTAATCGGGTGATTCATGTGAGAAGGTTCGCGACGTGATTAGGGCCGCACAACTGAAATTAACAAGCTATGAACGCGATAACGGTAGTTGAAGCTAGACGCATAGAGCATTCCGTTTCCGAAATCGTTAGGGAACTCAGTACTCCAAGATCAACAGTGTCAAGAGTGTGCTGAGAATACCAAATTTCACGCGTTACTTCTCACCGCGGACAACGCAGTGGCCGATGGCCTTCACTTAACGACCGACAGCAGCTGCGTTTGCATAGTTGTCAGTACTAACAGACAAGCAACAATGCGTGAAATGATCGCAGAAATCAATGTGGGACGTACAACGAACGATCCGTTAGGGCAGTGCTACGAAATTTGTCGTTAGTGGGCTACGGTGCAGAAGATCGACGCAAATGCCTTTGCTAACAGCACGACATCGCTTGCAGCATCTCTCCTGAGATTGTGACCATATCAGTGGACCGTAGACGACTGCAAAATCGTGCCCTGGTCCAATTTCAGTTGGTAAAGTTCGAGTGTGGCGTAGACCCCACCGAGCCATGCACCCAATCTGTGAACAAGGCACTGTGCCACCTGGTGGCGGCTCCATAACGGTGTGGACTCAGTTTACATGGTCTAGCTGAACCAACTTGGACTATTTGCAGTTATTCATTGACTACATGTCCCCAAACAACGATGGAATTTTTATGGATGGCAATGCACCATGTCACGGGGCACTGTTGTTTGCGATTGGTTTCAAGAACATTCTGGACAATTCGAGCGAATGATTTGGCCACCCGGATCGCTCGACATGAGTCCCATCGAACCCTTATATCACATACTCGAGGGGTCAGTTCGTATGTAAAATTTTGCGCCGGCAACACTTTAGCAATTATGAATGGCTACAGGGGCAGTATGGCTCAATATTTCTGCAAGGAACATCCAACGACTTGTTGAGTCCATGCCACGTCGAGGTGTGCTCTACGCCGGGAGACAGTGGGTCGGACACGATATTAACAGGTACTCCATAACTTTTGTCACCTCAGTGCATATTGCTCATATTCTACTTTATATACAGGGTTATTACAAATGATTGAAGCGATTTCACAGCTCTACAATAACTTTATTATTTGAGATATTTTCACAATGCTTTGCACACACATAAAAAAACTCAAAAAGTTTTTTTAGGCATTCACAAATGTTCGATATGTGCCCCTTTAGTGATTCGGCAGACATCAAGCCGATAATCAAGTTCCTCCCACACTCGGCGCAGCATGTCCCCATCAATGAGTTCGAAAGCATCGTTGATGCGAGCTCGCAGTTCTGGCACGTTTCTTGGTAGAGAAGGTTTAAACACTGAATCTTTCACATAACCCCACAGAAAGAAATCGCATGGGGTTAAGTCGGGAGAGCGTGGAGGCCCTGACATGAATTGCTGATCGTGATCTCCACCACGACCGATCCATCGGTTTTCCGATCTCCTGTTTAAGAAATGCCGAACATCATGATGGAAGTGCGGTGGAGCAACATCCTGTTGAAAGCTGAAGTCGGCGCTGTCGGTCTCCAGTTGTGGCATGAGCCAATTTTCCAGCATGTCCAGATACACGTGTCCTGTACGTTTTTTTCGCAGAAGAAAAAGGGAGCGTAAACTTTAAACCGCGAGATTGCACAAAACACGTTAACTTTTGGTGAATTGCGAATTTGCTGCACGAATGCGTGAGGATTCTCTACCGCCCAGATTCGCACATTGTGTCTGTTCACTTCACCATTAAGAAAAAATGTTGCTTCATCACTGAAAACAAGTTTCGCACTGAACGCATCCTCTTCCATGAGCTGTTGCAACCGCGCCAAAAATTCAAAGCGTTTGACTTTGTCATTGGGTGTCAGGGCTTGTAGCAATTGTAAACGGTAAGGCTTCTGCTTTAGCCTTTTCCGTAAGATTTTCCAAACCGTCGGCTGTGGTACGTTTAGCTCCCTGCTTGCTTTATTCGTCGACTTCCGCGGGCTACGCGTGAAACTTGCCCGCACGCGTTCAACCGTTTCTTCGCTCACTGCTGGCCGACCCGTTGATTTCCCCTTACAGAGGCATCCAGAAGCTTTAAACTGCGCATACCATCGCCGAATGGAGTTAGCAGTTGGTGGATCTTTGTTGAACTTCGTCCTGAAGTGTCGTTGCACTGTTATGACTGACTGATGTGAGTGCATTTCAAGCACGACATACGCTTTCTCGGCTCCTGTCGCCATTTTGTCTCACTGCGCTCTCGAGCGCTCTGGCGGCAGAAACCTGAAGTGTGGCTTCAGCCGAACAAAACTTTATGAGTTTTTCTACGTATCTGTAGTGTGTCGTGACCATATGTCAATGAATGGAGCTACAGTGAATTTATGAAATCGCTTCAATCATTTGTAATAGCCCTGTATGTTTGCATCTGTTTTTCGGTCTTTATGGCATTTAATTGAGAACTCCATGTTAGCAGCTTTAGACAGAAATGGTATTCAGCTTTATTTCATCTTGTCACGGAATGAGCATGTAATTCTGATTTGAATAGTGTTGCTTCTTGCCAGTGAGTGATAGGCACTTCAAAGTGGCTTGCTGAATATGGAAGCAGTTGTAGATGAGTATGCACTGTAGTCTTAGTAACTAGGGCATTCCTCCTCGTAAATACAAAAAATGCAGCTACTACAGACAATACATTTTAGCAGATGTCAATGTACTAGAATTATCCTCCCACCCCAGCGAAAATGTCTGAATTCTCCACTAAATGCGACAACAACAAAAAATGGATGCTAGCAAAAATAAAGTGGAATATGAGCAATATGCTTACAATGCATTTAAATCGGGCAGTTTACACGTGGATTCGTCAAATATACATGAGTACACAGAACACCATGTGACGAAACCAGCTTCTGTTTTATATGAAACACAAACAAATACGGCATCATTTTCCCCACCCAGTAGAGTGGTTGCGATCAAAAATTGCACAGAATGCAGGCAACATATTTAGAGTGCAATTCAAAAAGTGCAAACAAACAAAATGTCGTTATCAAGTACACAATGTGATGAAACCAGATGTCATGTCAGATGCTTTTTAGGTTGTGCTAAAGCACAGAATGACCACGCGATCGAAATATTGCAATATTGGGTATTACAAGTAAATAATTTTACAGTCAAAAGCAACTACGATATCATTTACAAAATTTTATATGACTGAGGACCACAGTTACGAGAAGTTAATCTTAGTTTTTAAATGAAATTTCTCGAATATATTACTTTGCAAAGCCACATATAGGTTTCGGGGCACACGCTTTACTAAAAGATCCGCCCATAAAGTATAAATGAAAAATATTGTCGTATAACACTCGTATTTCACAAAGCAAGAATGCAGATTTTCGCGCCGTATTTTTCCATTTTCGAAGTTCACTGCGAGGCCTCTAGGACCGCTCTGTCGTTTTTGTTTCCGTATCGCAATATGGGCCTTGTACTACTTATATTTTGGTGTTCTGTAATGTTGGCTCTCCATGCTTTCGCGCATACAGCCTTCTCTGGTACATAACTCGAGCTCGCATTAGCTCGTGAAATCAGGTCGATCAAAACAAACTGTTCAATAATCGTCACGGTGGAATAAGGCAGAATGGAGCGTGGACCTCTTCTCAATATCATGTCACAAACATTTATATAAATTTAGGGTACTAAAATGGAGACGAATATAAATAACGAAGTTACCTGATTTTCAGATCATCAGTTCCAAATATTGGGAAAGGTAAACTGTGCCATCGCTGTAAATATGAAGACTCAATTACCACACAGATATTTGATAACTATTATGAAACTGAGAAATGTGTAATCAATAGCATACCAGCTGGCATTGTGTGACCGAGTGAGATAAGATACTCTACTCAAATTTGCGAGGATGGCTTTTTAAATCCCCCTCCAGCCATTCTGATTTAGATTTTCTGTGGTTTCCTACTTTCGCTTAATGCGAATTATTGGTTACAGGTTGATTCTTGCAGAAAAGAAAACGGCTATCATCCACTTTTAATAATGATATTTATTCACACAAATAACGCCGAACTGAAAGATTCGTCATCAGACAGCTGTTCAGGTTAAGATACAAATTTGTTGTTGTTTACAATAGTTTTAAATTTTTATTCTCCTTTGAGATGAAAATTCCTTGGGGTGGTGATGCCATGCAAACAAAACACGACTTGAGAAATGGTCTATTTAAGTGTATTTGTACCTAATAACGATTGAAAACAATCTAAACAAATCATTAAAGTGAAACTGTTTTAGTTTTAGGTTACTTATGTTGAAAATCCCATGTCATTAAGTTGCCATGTTGACAGCTTATGCTCATGCAGTAGTGAAGACTCAATGAAGTCTTCTTTTGACGTGTATGTACGTACGTAGCATAAAACACCTCACATGCACCAAAAACGTTTTGCTACGTAGAAGAATGTGTACAAAGATGCCGACATGACAACTGTATCAGTGTCAAAGAATTTCTCTCTCAGAGATGCTTCCTCGTACATTGATGTGACATTAGAAAATTTACAGAGCACAAACGCTTCATTACGTTCAATTTATATTCAATGAAAACTGATTAAAATTTACGAAGTACAGACGTTTCATTACATTCAGTTTATAGTTAATGAAAACCGATTAAAATTTAAAAAAAACGAAGACAGTTTGTTAGAAGATATCACTGAAATGACATTATGTAAATATTTTGGCATATACAAACAAACAAACAAACATACAAACATTAATCCTTGTTCCATAGATCATGAATACAACATTTCGTAATGATGTGGAACGTGTCACTTTAACATAAGTTTTCTTTACACAACATATTTTTTTTTTTAGTTACTACTTCATATCTAAGAATTCATCTACTGAGTAGAAGGAGTTGTCATTCTTAAATTCTTTCAATTTCCTTTTAAATGTTGGTTGGTTATCTGTCTGACTTTTAGTGCTATTTGGCAAATCACCAAAGATTTTTGTGGCAGCATAATTCACCCCTTTCTGTGCCAAAGTGAGACTTAATCCAGAATGGTGAAGATCATCCTTTCTCCTAGTGTTGTAGCTATGCACTTCGCTCTTATTTTTGAATTAGGATGAGATATTAATGACAAATTTCGTAAGTGAATATATGTATTGCGAAGGTATTGTGAATATTCAGAGTTCCTTAAATAAATGCCTGCAAAGTGATCTTGGGTGGGCTCCAGATATTATTCTGATTACACGCTTTTGTGCTATGAATACTTTGTCTCTTAATGACGAATTGCCCCAAAATATGATGCCATATGAAAGCAGTGTGTGAAAATAGGCATAGTAGGCTAATTTACTGATATGTTTATCACCAAAATTTGCAATAAACCTAATAGCATAAGTAGCTGAACCTAACCGTTTCAGCATATCATCGATGTGTTCCTTCCAATGCAATTTCTCATCAATGCACACACCCAGAAATTTTGAGTATTCTGCCTTAGCAATAGACTTCTGTTTATAGTCTATATTTGTCAATGGTGTTAAGCCACTTACATTACAGAATTGTATAAACTGTGTTTTCTCAAAATTTTGTGAGAGCCCATTTGCAGAGAACCACTTAATAATTTTCTAAAAGACATTATTTGCAATTTCCTCAGCTGATTCTTGCTTGTTGGGTGTGATTACTGTACTTGTATCATCAGAAAAAAGGATTAGCTTTGCACCTTCATGAATATAGAGTGGCAAGTCGTTAATATATATTAAGAACGTTGCCGGCCGAAGTGGCCGTGCGGTTAAAGGCTCTGCAGTCTGGAACCGCAAGACCGCTACGGTCGCAGGTTCGAATCCTGCCTCGGGCATGGATGTTTGTGATGTCCTTAGGTTAGTTAGGTTTAACTAGTTCTAAGTTCTAGGGGACTAATGACCTCAGCAGTTGAGTCCCATAGTGCTCAGAGCCATTTGAACCATTTTTTTATATTAAGAACGTGACCCAAGACTGAACCCTGTGGGACACCATTCTTGATACCTCCCCAGTTAGAGGACTCTGCTGGTTTTTGCAGACTATCTGTACTGCTAACTTCAACTTTCTGCATTCTTCCAGTTAAATGTGAGTTAAACCATTTGTGCACTGTCCCATTCATACCACAATACTTAAGCTTATCTAGAAGAATTTCATAATTCACACAATCAAAAGTCTTTGAGAGATCACAAGATATCCCAGTGGGTGATGTTCGGTTATTCAATGCATTTAGTATTTGATCAGTGAAAGCATACATAGCATTTTCTGTTGAAAAGCCTTTCTGAAAACCAAATTTACATTTTGTTAGTACTTCATTTTTACAAATATGTATGCTACTCTTGAATACATTACTTTTTCAAGAATTTTGGATAAAGGTGACACAAGTGAGGTTGGGTGGTAGTCGTTAGCATCAGATCTATCCCCTTTTTTATGCAATGGTTTAACAATAGAGTAAAAATGCCCTGTTTCAGTGAACTACTACATATGTGGCTGAGAATCCTACTTATTTGTTGGGAACAAGCTTTTAGTACTGTGTTGGAAATGTCATAAATTCCATGTGAGCTTTTACTTTAGATTGAATTTATCATTTTCCTAATTTCAGTAGAAGAGGTGGGTTGAATTTCAGTTTCATCAAATTGCATAGGTGCTGTCTCTTCCATATACTGCCTTGCATTTTCTAATGAATAGCTGGATTCTATTTTCTCTACAACACTTAAAAATAATTATTAAAAATTTTTTTCTACTTCTGATTTCTTGTTGACGAACTTTTCATTGTGTTTGATAGAAATACAGTCTTCCTGTGCTCTCGGTTGTCCTGTTTCCCTTTTAACAATATTTCAGATTGTTTTAATTTTATTATGAGATGTGCTCATCTAAGACATAATGCACATATGTCTGGACTTTTTGATAACTTTTATTAGTACAGGGCAGTAGTTTTTATAATGTTTCACTGTTTCGGGATTATTACTCCTCCTAGCTATAAGAAACATTTCCCTTTTCTGTTTACAAGATATTTTTTTTTTCCTTTTGGTAAGCCATGATTTTTTAAATGGGTTCTTACAATTATATTTACATACAGGAGAAATATTTACTGTAAGTGGTAAATATCTGCGAAAATCCCAGTTGGCAGCTACCCATTGGCAGTCCATCTTTCTGTCTGTATATTTTTTTTTATTAAAACTAAATTAATTATTTGAAAATATTAATGTAAGAAACTCCATGAGCTCACAGATTTCCGTCATGCTCAGCTTTTTGTTTTTATGTTTCTTATGTGTAAAGCAGATTATTCATGATTACGTTTATGGTGTCCTTTATAGGGATGTTAGTATAAAGATTTACAATATAAAACAATGCAAATATGGATGTCAGTCTAATGTGGACGTTTTCAATTTTGTTGATAAATTCATACATGTTCTTAATGGAGATGTTATTTTCGAAAGTATGGTGGGTGCAAAAAAGGGCTAGGGGTTTGTTATTTAATTTATATGAAGGACTGTTCCTAGAATTAACAATCAGCCTGATAAGATAGTTTTGCTTGTGAATCTTAGGCTGTGGCCAGAGATGAGGTGCAGTGGGGTTCATGAAAATGCAGTCACGCACTTCCCATTTAGTTAGATGGAAATTACAATTCTTAAGCTATTTCGTAATTCTGGAATGGGATTTAGAAGTGGAATCAAAGTCTAATTCAGTTATGTTGTTACTATAGAACACTTCTGTAGTTTTTTGAACATAGTCATTTTCATACTTTAAGACCGCACAGTTACTTTACTTTTAGAAATTTTGGAGCTGATAAAATTTAGCGTCTTTACGTCAAAAAAAAGTGGTTCAAATAGCTCTGAGCACTATGGGACTCAACATC
This sequence comes from Schistocerca nitens, assembly GCF_023898315.1. Classification (NCBI taxonomy): domain Eukaryota; kingdom Metazoa; phylum Arthropoda; class Insecta; order Orthoptera; family Acrididae; genus Schistocerca; species Schistocerca nitens. Next base: position 917,074,904 of record NC_064616.1, read on the forward strand.
TGAGGTCATCAGTCCCCTAGAACTTAGAACTACTTAAACCTAACTAACCTAAGGACATCACACACATCCATGCCCGAGGCAGTATTCGAACGTGCGACCGTAGCGGTCACGCGGTTCCAAACTGAAGTGCCTAGTCTTTACGTCACTGTTTCTGCATGAATTGTTGTTTCTTAAATGTATTATTATTATTTTATTGGCTTCGAAGGCTGAAGCATTGGTTATCCTGGAATTTAATTTTTCACCGTCACATATAAGGTTAGTGGATGCATTAACGCTGTTTTATTGTTGCCATTAATATTTGGCACTATTTTGTGCTTTAGGCCTTTGTTTACAAAAGGAAGTTCATTATTTGCGCAACTGATGTTAGTTGAGTTAATAACACTTTTGTGAAACTGATGTGGGCAATATAATCAGGAAAAAAAAACATTTGCTTTATTTATACGCGATATCTTAGAAACAACAGATTCACGTCAGTAGAAACATTCCACTTTCCTAGATTTCCGAAATCCATGAGACAATCTACCACACCGCCTCTACAGGTTAACTTCGCTGATATATGAGTTGCTCGTGCAAATGATCGTTATCTGTACCCAGTATGTTACATTAAACGGAAAATGTTCAAAAAACTAGAGTCACATTAGGGGTCAGACAAGACCTAAATACTTAGGGATTACAATTACAAATTACCTAAATTGGAACGATCACACAGATAATGTTGTGGGTAGAGTAAACCAAAGACTGCGATACATCGGCAGAACACTTCGAAGGTGCAACAGGTCTACTAAGGAGACTGTTTGCACCACGCTTGTCCGCCCTATTCTGGAGTATTGCTGTGCGGTGTGGGATCCGCATCAGGCGGGACTGACGAAAAAAAGTTCAAAGAAGGGCGGCTCGTTTTGTACTATCGCGAAATAGGGGAGATAGTGCCACAGACATGATACTTGAATTGTAGAGGCAATCATTAAAACAAAGGTGTTTTTCGTTGCGACGGGATTTTCTTATGAAATTTCGATCACCATTTTTCTCCTCCGATTGCGAAATTACAATTCTGTTGTTACTATAGAACACTTCTGTAGTTTTTTGAACATTGTCATTTTCATACATTATGACCGCACAGTTACTTTACTTCTGTTGGCACCCACCTACATAGGGAGAAATGATTATCACGATAAAATAAGAGAAATCAGGGCTTGCACAGAAAAATTTAAGTACTCATTTTTCCCGCGCGCCGTTGGAGAGTGGAACGGTAGAGAGACAGTTTGATGGTGGTTCATTGAATTCTCTGCCAGGAACTTTATTGTGAATAGCAGAGTAATCAGGTAAACGTAGACGAATAGGATAAATGTTATCTTACGATACTCGTCCTTTCAATAGCATTCCCATTCCATGTCTTTAAAAAAGTAAATGTTCCATTGATAAAAGTCGTGTTTGCTTCAATATCTCAGATGATGCAAGAAGAAAACCCGGAAAAAAATAAATTACTCCAGGAGTCATCATGCTAATACCACTTCCAGCCTCAATAATGAACTCAGTTCGGAGAGGAAGAGGGTCCACACGTTTCTCCAAGTGTACCATATCCAGCTGAAGCCACTCACTGATGAATAAGTCACGCAGGGTACGCAATTTGCGGCGATGTAAGTTGCTAAGTTATACCCGCTGTCCCAAACAGTCCGACACTTTTTTTTTTTTTTTTTGGATTTGAGGTCCGCCAGTTATGCAAAACACCGTTTTTCTCAGTACCCAGACATGTTTCGGCACCACTGTGCTATCATCAGTGGGTTTTCGTTTTTATTTATTCTGCAACGTGAACATTTTTGTTATATGATTATAAAATTATGTACATTTTTAGTTCAACCAACAGATCGTTCCTTTTTGTAAATACCATTACATTTGGTGAGCATGAATTTTCTGGACCACTTTTGTGTTAATTATTACAGGTAGCTTGTCATCTGCAACCAAACGATGTTGATCAGAAAGTTTTTTTGCTCAGAGTTAACGTATCTTCTAGGGTGTAATTTAGTTTTTCGCGATGTTTTCGCGCCTATTTTCGTATTTACTTACGTTTTCGTGTGGCAAGCACTTTCATTCTCCGCATCATGCTGCGATGTTTGGGTACTGAGAAAAACGGTGTTTTGCATAACTGGCGGACCTCAAATCCCAAAAATTTTAACTGCAAACACGGTTAATACACGGAGCTGCAAATAAAAAAAAAGATGGACAGTCCGACACATTTTATACGGGAATAGTATCGGGTGATTTAGCGGACCAGTCGAGATGCGAAATTGTGCCCGAGCGTTTGACAACCCAAGAACGTATGCAACCTCTGAACATAGCTGTTGTCATCTTGGAAGACGGGAGTGTCCACAGAATACCAGTTATGAAGATTTACAAGAAAGTTCAAATCTTGGTCACTTGCAATGTTGAAATAAATATCCTCGTTAATGTTCACGATAAAACTCAATGAGTGGTCCGAAGCCGTGGTACTAAAAGCCCTTAAAACATCACAGAATCACCTTCATCCTGAACTACTCCCTCAGTGGGCCGTCAGTGAATTGGACGCCTAGCTTCATTTGCGACGAGACAAAATCGCGACTCGCGGGACGTTACTACACGCGTCCGGACAGCGCGTGTACAGTTTCTCTGTTGTTTGCTCCACTGGTGACGTCCAGCTGCATGTGCCGCTTTTACGAGGAACTCGACTCCAGATATCCACTGTATGCAAGTGTATTCTCAGTGTTCACTCCGAAATTGGTTGAAACAGAGTTGCATTCGCTGACAGCGGCAATTCCCCGCGCGTTTGACACCGATGTCATTGACAAAACGTCACACTCGTCTCAAGTTCCTGTCGATTAGAATTTTTTTGTGATCAGTGTTCTTATACCATGTTAAAAGTCTGTAATTGGTTGAACATTCCTTGCAGACGCTTTGGATAGTTATGTTGTGTGCATAATCCAGCCGATATGGTAGTAGGTAACATCAGAACTTGGCTTTGAGAGACCAAATTAACGCTTAACTCAAACAAAACGACATGTGAGTCCTGTATCTTGTAAAGCGAAACTTTATTGTCTTAACGTGGCCAAACAGTCACTGAAGTTGACCATTTTAAATTTTTAGGCCTGAGGGCTGTTATAAAGCTTTGTTGGAAGTATCACATCCAAGACCTCGTGAAGAAACTGAATGCTGCTATCTTCACTATAAGAATAAATTGAAGTGTCCGTAACACTGAAACGTGAAGGCTTGCTTACTTTGCTAACTTTCACTCTATCTCCCACCGTATCATATTTAGGGGCGACTCTGTGCACTCACCAAGAACATTCTTAGCCCAGGAAAGAGCGGCAAGGTAGATATCTGCAGTGTTAGCTCGCGAACGTCGCGTAGGCCATTGTTCAGGTGCTCGGAATTCTACCTCTGCGATCCCTGTACATACAATCCATTATAGAATTTGTTGTTGGCAATATTGACTCATTCAGAAGGAAGTACAACATCCATTGAGTGAACTCCATACGGAATATCGATTTGCTCTTTGATAACACTTCCTCTCTCTCTATGAACCATTGACCTTGCCGAGATGCAACTTCTTGCGTGTCTCAACGATAGAGATAGATGTACTGTATGTGGAACCACAACGGAGGGGTGTCTGTGGAGAGACCAGACTAACCCATGGCCTTTCCAGTGGTTGCAGCAGCAACAGTCTGAATCATTGAATCATCTGGCCTTGTAATATTAGCCACTATGGCCCTGCTGTGTTGATACTGCGAACGGCTGAAAGCAAGGGAAAGCTACAGCCGTAATGCAGCACAATGGGTTCAAATGGCTCTGAGCACTATGGGACTTAACTTCTGAGGTCATCAGTCCCCTAGAACTTAGAACTACTTAAACCTAACTAACCTAAGGACATCACACACATCCATGCCCGAGGCGGGATTCGTACCTGCGTAGTAGCGGTCGCGCGGTACCAGTCTGTAGCACCTAGAACCGCTCGGCCACTCCGACCAGCGATGAAGCTGTACTTTATGGCTTAATGATGAAGGAATCCTCTTGGGTAATATACACTCCAGGAAATGGAAAAAAGAACACATTGACACCGGTGTGTCAGACCCACCATACTTGCTCCGGACACTGCGAGAGGGCTGTACAAGCAATGATCACACGCACGGCACAGCGGACACACCAGGAACCGCGGTGTTGGCCGTCGAATGGCGCTAGCTGCGCAGCATTTGCGCACCGCCGCCGTCAGTGTCAGCCAGTTTGTCGTGGCATACGGAGCTCCATCGCAGTCTTTAACACTGGTAGCATGCCGCGACAGCGTGGACGTGAACCGTATGTGCAGTTGACGGACTTTGAGCGAGGGCGTATAGTGGGCATGCGGGAGGCCGGGTGGACGTACGGCCGAATTGCTCAACACGTGGGGCGTGAGGTCTCCACAGTACATCGATGTTGTCGCCAGTGGTCGGCGGAAGGTGCACGTGCCCGTCGACCTGGGACCGGACCGCAGCGACGCACGGATGCACGCCAAGACCGTAGGATCCTACGCAGTGCCGTAGGGGACCGCACCGCCACTTCCCAGCAAATTAGGGACACTGTTGCTCCTGGGGTATCGGCGAGGACCATTCGCAACCGTCTCCATGAAGCTGGGCTACGGTCCCGCACACCGTTAGGCCGTCTTCCGCTCACGCCCCAACATCGTGCAGCCCGCCTCCAGTGGTGTCGCGACAGGCGTGAATGGAGGGACGGATGGAGACGTGTCGTCTTCAGCGATGAGAGTCGCTTCTGCCTTGGTGCCAATGATGGTCTTATGCGTGTTTGGCGCCGTGCAGGTGAGCGCCACAATCAGGACTGCATACGACCGAGGCACACAGGGCCAACACCCGGCATCATGGTGTGGGGAGCGATCTCCTACACTGGCCGTACACCACTGGTGATCGTCGAGGGGACACTGAATAGTGCACGGTACATCCAAACCGTCATCGAACCCATCGTTCTACCATTCCTAGACCGGCAAGGGAACTTGCTGTTCCAACAGGACAATGCACGTCCGCATGTATCCCGTGCCACCCAACGTGCTCTAGAAGGTGTAAGTCAACTACCCTGGCCAGCAAGATCTCCGGATCTGTCCCCCATTGAGCATGTTTGGGACTGGATGAAGCGTCGTCTCACGCGGTCTGCACGTCCAGCACGAACGCTGGTCCAACTGAGGCGCCAGGTGGAAATGGCATGGCAAGCCGTTCCACAGGACTACATCCAGCATCTCTACGATCGTCTCCATGGGAGAATAGCAGCCTGCATTGCTGCGAAAGGTGGATATACACTGTACTAGTGCCGACATTGTGCATGCTCTGTTGCCTGTGTCTATGTGCCTGTGGTTCTGTCAGTGTGATCATGTGATGTATCTGACCCCAGGAATGTGTCAATAAAGTTTCCCCTTCCTGGGACAATGAATTCACGGTGTTCTTATTTCAATTTCCAGGAGTGTATTTCGGAAATAAAATAGTCTCCCATTCAAATCTTCGGGTGGGGAATACTCAGAAGTGTGTCATCAGGAAAGACAAAACTGGCATTATACGAGTCGAAGCGTAGAGTGTTAGATCTCAATCTGGTAGGTAGGTTATATAGTCTGAAAAGGGAAATGGAAAGATTGAAGTTAGGTATACGGTAATTAGTGAATTATGGGGGCAGGAAGAACAGGACTTTTTCTGTGGCCAGTGCAGTGTTATCAACACAAAATCAGATAAGAGTTAGGTTAGGTTAGGTTAGTGTTTTTTAGCGTCCCGTCGACAACGAGGTCATTAGAGACGGAGCACAAGCTCGGCTTAGGGAAGGATGGGGAAGGAAATCTGCCGTGCCCTTTTAAAGGAACCATCCCGGCATTTTCCTGAAACGATTTAGGGAAATCGCGGAAAACCTAAATCAGGATGGCGGACGCGGGATTGAACCGTCGTCCTCCCGAATGCGAGTCCAGTGTGCTAATCACTGCGCCACCTCGCTCGGTCTCAGATAGGGGTAATGCAGGATTAGGCCTAATAATGAATAAGAAAATAGGCATAGTGAATGCAACCAAAGACAGACAGGAAGCCAATGCCCACCACAGTAGTACAAGTTTAAATGCCAACTAGCTCTGCAGATGATGGATAGATAGTAAGAATATATGATGAGATAAGAGGAATTATTTAGATAGTTAAAGGAGAAAAATTAAATTGTGGTGGGTGAATGGAATTGGTAGTACCGAAAGGAAGAACAGGGAAAGTAGTAAGAGATCATTGACTGGTGGGAAGGAATGAAAGAGGAAGCTGCCAAATAGAATTTTGCACAGAGGATAATTTAATGGCTGCTAACACTTGGTTTAAGTGACATGAAAGATTTTATACTTGGAAGAGACTTGGGGACACTGCAAGGTTTCAGATTGGTTATATAAAGCTAAGACAGGGCTTTCGAAACAAAATTTTAAACCGTAAGACATTTCCTGGAGCAGATGTAAAAAATGGTTCAAATGGCTCTGAGCACTATGGGACTCAACATCTTAGGTCATAAGTCCCCTAGAACTTAGAACTACTTAAACCTAACTAACCTAAGGACGTCACACACACCCATGCCCGAGGCAGGATTCGAACCTGCGACCGTAGCAGTCCCGCGGTTCCGGACTGCAGCGCCAGAACCGCTAGACCACCGCGGCCGGCCGAGCAGATGTAGACTCTGACCATAATTTGTTGGTTGTGAAATGCAGATTAAAATTGAGAAGTTTTTAAAGAAAGCAGGTAATTAAGGAGATGAGACCTGAGTAATTTTAAGGAATAGGAAGTTCTTCAGAGTTTCAGAGGGAGCGTCAGGCAACGTTGAACTGAAACAGGGGAGAGGGATGTAATATAACACGAATGGGTTGCTTTGGGAGACGGGAGACAGCAGAGTATCGCGTAAGTAAAAACGCAAAGTCTAGTAGAAATCTTTGGATAACTCAGGAGATATTTAATTTAGTTGACGAAAGGAGAAAATATAAAAATGCAGCAAATGAATTAGGCGAAAGGGAGTACAGACATCTAAAAACGAGACTGACAGCTAGTGTATAATGGATAAGCACTAATGGCTAGAGGACAAGAAAATTAGATGCAGGTTTGGATAAAAGAGAGAAAACTGTATGAATATCAAGAGCTCAGATAGCAAGCCAGTGCCGAGCAGTAACGAGAAAGTTGAAAGGCGGAAGGAACATGTAGACAGTCTATGTAAGAGGCTCAAAACTGAGAACCATGTTATAGGAAATGAGAATGAGTTGGGTGGAGAGGGAAGATATGATACTGCTAGAAGAATCTGACAAAGCACTGAATGACGTAAGAGGAGACAAGGCCACTAGAGTAGACGACATTCCTTCAGAGTTACTGGGGTCCGTGTGAGAGCCAGCCACGACAAAATATTCCACCTGGTGTGCAAGATATGTGACACAGACAAAATATCCTCTGACTTCACGAAGAATGTAATTATTCCAATTCCAAATAAGGCAGGTGCTGCCGGATGTAAATATTTCAGTTTAAAAAGTCGTGGTTACAAAATATTGACACGAATTATTTACAAACGAATGAAGAAACTGGTCAGTGCAGACCTTGGTGAAGAACAGTTTCGGTTCCGGAGACCTGTAGGAACACATGAGGCAATACTGACCTTATGATTTATCACAGAAGACAGTTTGAAGAAAGGCAAACCTACGTTTATAACATTTGTAGATTTATAGAAGGCTTTTGACAGTGTGGACTTGGCAACACTCTCTGAAATTTTGAAGGTATCGGGGATAAAATACAGGGAGCGAGAGGCTATTTACAAGTTTTACAGAAACCAGACTGCAGTTGTAAGAGTCGAACGGCGTGAAAAGGAAAGCAGTGGTTGATATGGGAGTGAATCAGGATTGTAGTGCAGCCACGATGTTATTCAATCTGTACATTGAGCTATTAAAAAGAAAACAAAGGAAACATTTGGAAAGGAAGTTAAAGTTGAAGGAGAAAAAATAAAAACTTCGACATTCGCCGATGACACTGCAGTTCTGTCAGAGTCGGATAAGGCTGAATAAAATGGATTGTGTCATGAAAAGAGGTTATAGGATGAACATCAATAAAAGTAAAACGAGGTTAATGCAATGTAGTCGAAGTAAATCGTGCAATGCTGAAGGAATAAGATTAGGAAATGAGACGCTTAAAATAATCGATGAGTTATGTTAATTGGGCAGCGAAATAACTAATACTGGTCGAAGTTGGGAAGATATAAAATGCAGACTGGCAACAGCAAGAAAGCGTTTCTGAAAAAGAGGATTGTCTTAACGTCTAAAACAAATTTAAATGGCTCTGAGCACTATGGGACTCAACTGCTGTGGTTATCAGTCCCCTAGAACTTAGAACTACTTAAACCTAACTAACCTAAGGACATCACACACATCCATGCCCGAGGCAGGATTCGAACCTGCGACCGTAGCAGTCCCACGGTTCCGGACTGCGCGCCTAGAACCGCGAGACCACCGCGGCCGGCCAAATTTAAATGTTTGGAAGTCTTTTCGGAAGGTATTCGAGTGGAGTGTGGCAGTTCAGACAAGAAGTAGATAGAAGTTCTTGCAATGTCATGCTACAGAAGAATATTGAAGATCAGATGGTAGATCGAATAACTCAGGAGGTACTGAATCGAACTGGGGAAAAAAGAAATTTGCATCGCATCTTGACTAAAAGAAGGGATCGGCAGACAGGACTCATCCTCAGGCGTGAAGGAATTGTCAGTCTGGAAACGGATTGACGTTGTGATATTCGCTATTTTTGGCTTCATTAAAACAGCAAATAGTTAATACTTTCAGCCAGAAGGCAAATACTTGTTTATAAAGAATGATTAATGTTTAATAAGGCGTCGCATAGCGAAGGTGGAATTTCCTAAATACTGTAGTTCGTCGTCTCTGGGCGGCAACATAAACAGAAGAATACGGATAGATTTGCGATCCTTCACTATTTTGTCCGCTGGAGAACAAATGAAGCCTTGAGCGCTAAACACTTCTACTGTTTTTCTTAAGTAAGACGGACGCAGATTTGTGGCGATCTGATCTAATTTTTACTAAATGTATAAAAATGTGTTTCGTCTAAGTTTGAGTGAAGTGTAAAAAGAAGAACTGTTATAACTTACCGTGACGACGCACGGTCGACTCAAGAAGACAGTGGCTATATAAAAGAGCGCTCAATGGACATGAAACGGACATAAAAACCTACCGTCATTGTAGTACTAAGCTTAAGGTACGATATATGTTTTAGTTATAATAAATATTTGTTCTGGAAATATTGGATCATTTAGCAGTGCTCATTCCTATCATGTCCTCAGTATTATTTTCATTTTAATTATGCATTTTGCTAAGACTACAGACACGAAGATCAGCAGTCCAATGTGCGTGTTACATTGACAAAAAGAAAACTGTTTTATCGTCTTCTTGCATCAGCTTTAATATTGAACTTCCCTTTTGTGTGATATTACAGTTGTTTTCGCGCCCTTAAGAACTTTCTAGTCCCTTAGGACACTGTTTTCTCATAACAATAACTTCAAGACGGGGTATGATCGTATCTACGATCATGAAGTAATTAGAAAGACGATAATGCAATTTCTTAATCAATAGCATGCTAGCTATGACTGCTTCATGCCACGCGAAACTGCAAGTAAAGACTATTCACATTTCATAATGCATCGTTTTATGATAATGGTCAATCCATGATTCTTACGCCAATTGTGATTGATAAAACAGTAAGCTAAATCTGAAATTCCAACTTTTCCATTGAATAACATCACTTTCATTTTGTTACATCACAACGTGTGGGGTGAGGGGGGGGCGCAAGGGGGAGGGAGCTGTAGAGGCAGACCAAGGCTCGACTACAGTAATCAGGTTCAAACGGTTGTAAGTTGCAATAGTGCTGCAGAGATGAAGAGGTTTGCACAGAATAGAGTAGCCTGGAAAGTTGCATCAAACCAGGGTTTGAAATGAAGACGCCTACAACTACAACACCTCCTTAAATATTGCTGGCTTCTCTGTATGTTAGCGGTGATTGTTTCTAAACTGACCTACATGATATTTTAGTGATTGCAGTATTCTCCTAAAAATTAGCCTGTCCCTAGGCGAGATATCTGGCCGACGTTGCCAGAAGTATTTTAACGTCAACCATCTCTTCTCTCCCAGACTGCTAGTTCTACAAGGGACGTCCACAAATGGTAGATAGACTACAAGAGTGCAGGTCGCTATGAGATGGAAACGGTGCGCACCAGCCGACTGGTGTGGCCACTACGCTCGCTTAGCGAGTTTCAAGCACGTCGATGCCGTACCGGCAAGAATCCCGGCAGGCGAGTATTTGGCAGGGAGAATCGTCTTTTTTAAGTGGGCGAACGTGCGACGGCGCAGGGGCCCGCGGGCCAACAGTAAACGCATTAAGACAATGACGCGGAGATTAGCTGCGAGAGCCCCCTCGGGACACCACAAGACACTACGCCGGGGCGCCAGCTCCAAGTTCCCTCCGCACCGATCCAACGGAACAACCACTGTTTCACACAAAAGTGTCGCTTTTTTACATTACTCTTCCAGTGCGACTACATGAAGTGCCAATCCATCACACCGTGTTTTGTATTTCTTTATTCCAAATCTCTAATTCAGAACAGTGATTGTTTATAATCATTGAAGCATCTTATGGAACAACAAACAATTCACTCTCCCCTGTTTTCCCCCCAAGGATCCGCCCTGTCTCTGCTCCTTGATCTCTTATACGTCCGACGGTTCTGAATGATCCTGTTCTGTGTTCCTACTTCAGTATGCAGACGACACCGCTTTCCTTACTTCCACCTCACCCTCCATTCCTCCCAATGATTCCTGTAACTCCAATTCAATGATCTGACCTTCTGGTGGTACCAGTGCCACATCTACATCAGTCCTACAAAAATCCAGTCACCAATTTTTGAGAGAAGTACCCAAGATTTCCGTCCCTGAGATCTTAACCTCACAGTCTACAACCGCCCATATCACCTAATTAAATCTCAAAAATACACGTAATCGAAAGCTGTCTTGATATTTTCCACTTATTAATCATTAAAAAGAAAGAACCCAATAAACAAACAATAATAAAACTACTAATTGACCGAAGATCGTGTCTAAATCCAACTAACATCATATACACCTAGAAGAACCTCACCTATGCAATTGATGCATGGATCTCTGCCATTCCCAAGTTTTACCATTCCCTCCAAATTCATAAACGTCATTCGCGCGGTCTCCTTTCCTGTACCTTCATTTAGCAGCCGATGAAGTTTCCAATTATTCTCAAATACCTGGAATACTTTTGTCAGTCTTAAGTACATTCAAAATTGAATCACAGCACTGCATTGCAGTCCCCATCCTTGAGAACACTAGGGCCTGCTGCCGTGTGTGCATCAGTATGACACACATTTCTTATACCTCTGTACACTCCACCTCTTTTTCTAAAGTAGTTTTGACACCCCTCTCAACTCCCCAACAAACAAACAAACACACACCATGAAGTCATTCCGGAAATTACCCAACTTATTAACTGTAACCTATTAAAATATAAAAAAAACGTCTAGGCCGCAAAAAATATTTTATTTTGAAAACGGTTACTGGTTTCTAAGAGCAACTGCAGCATGACATGCAGTTGTCGTCGCATAAATAGCGAGAATTCCGCCCTCCGTCTCCGATATTACGTTGGTGATAGCCAATGGCCGCCAGTTAGAATAAAATCAGTAAAAAGATAACTGTAGTATGAAATATTTGGAACACGACTACAGTCATGTACACTACTGATTATTAAAATTGCTACACCACGAAGATGACGTGCCACAGACGCGAAATTTAACCGACTGGAAGAAGACGCTGTGATATGCAAACGATTAGCTTTTCAGCGCATTCACGTAAGGTTGCCGCCGGTGGCGACACCTACAACGTGTTGACATGAGGAAAGTTTCCAACCGATTTCTCATACACAAACAGCAGTTGACCGGCGTTGCCTGGTGAAACGTTGTTGCGATGCCTCGTGTAAGGAGGAGAAATGCGTACCATCACGTTTGCGACTTTGATGAAGGTCGGATTGTAGCCTATCGCGATTGCGGTTTATCGTATCGCGACATTGCTGCTCGCGTTGGTCCAGATCCAATGACTCTTAGCAGAATATGGAATCTGTGGGTTCAGGAGGGTAATACGGAACGCCGTGCTGAATCCCGACGGCCTCGTATCGCTAGCAGTCTTTATGACAGGCATCTTATCCGCATGGCTGTAATGGATCGTGCAGCCACGACTCGATCCCTGAGTCAACAGATGGGGACGTTTGCAAGACAACAACCATTTGCACGAACAGTTAGACGACGTTTGCAGCAGCACGGACTATCAACTCGGAGACCATGGCTGCGGTTACCCTTGACGCTGCATCACAGGCAGGAGCGCCTGCGATGGAGTACTCAACGACGAACCTGGGTGCACGAATGGCAAAACGTCATATTTGCGGATGAATCCAGCATCATGACGGTCGCATCTGTGTTTGGCGACATCGAGGTGAACGCACATTGGATGCAAGTATTCGTCATCGTCATAATGGCGTATCACCCGGCGTGATGGTATGTGGTGCCATTGGTTACACGTCTCTGTCACCTCTTGTTCGCATTGACGGCACTTTGAACAGTGGACGTTACATTTCAGATGTGTTACGACCCGTGACTCTATCCTTCATTCGGTCCCTGTGAAACCCTACATTTCAGCAGGATAATGCACGACCGCATGTTGCACGTCCTGTACGGGCTTTTCTGGATACAGAAAATGTTCGGCTGCTGCCCTGGCCAGCACATTCTCCAGATCTCTCACCAATTGAAAACGTCTGGTCAATGGTGGCCGAGCAACTGGCTCGTCACAATACGCCAGTCACTACTCTTGATGAACTGTGGTATCGCGTTGAAGCTGCATGGGCAGCTGTACCTGTACACGCCATCCAAGCTCTGTTTGACTCAATGCCCAGGCGTATCAAGGCCGTTATTATGGCCAGAGGTGGTTGTTCTGGGTACTGATTTCTCAGGATCTATGCACGCAAATTGCGTAAAAATGTAATCACATGTAGCTCTAGTATATTTGTCCAATGAATACCCGTTTATCATCTGCATTTCTTCTTGGTGTAGCAATTTTAATGGCCAGTTGTGTAATTATTGAAATAGGTTTGCATAAAAGAACCACCTAAAACTTGCACCGCAGATGTTGCGGAAATGACAAGTGCTATTGATTTGCGGTTTTCATAGAATGGATTGGTAGTCAGGGGCTCGTATTGTTAGCCAGTAAACAGATTGTCAAAATAAATTGTAATAATAATTAGAAACCGTTCAAAAATGGTTCAAACGGCTCCAAGCACTATGGGACTTAACATCTGAGGTCATCAGTCCCCTTGACTTAGAACTACTTAAACCTAACTAACATCACACACATTCATGCCCGAGGCAGGATTCGAACCTGCGACCGTAGCAGCAGCGCGGTTCCGGGCTGAAGCGCCTAGAACCGCTCGGTCACAGCAGCCGGCTTAGAAAGCGTATTTTTGAGCAAACACACATTTTTTTGAAATGGAGCAGTGCCTATTGACACCAACAAACTAAAAGTAGGATAAATTAGAATGTCAGTGATGTCTGTGGCGGGAGTCTAGCACGAGTCGTTTACGAGGTATCGTGTTTTGAACAATTCCCACACCGACACTTTGGTAGCACACACTAAAGAACAACTCAAGTGCATGCACTACTTGTGTGGATTCTGACCTGTAACAAGACAACTGGCCCTCATAGGTTGTGTTCGAAATGACCATCGGCAAGGGCAATACACCCCTCCAGTCCGGTATGAAAAGACTGCTGCACTCTTTCTAGCATTTCAGTGGAGATGTACGAGCATGCTGCAAAAATATGTCGTTGCATACCATCGGGTGTAGTTGGTATGCGGTGTAGGTCCTCTGCGTCCAGTCCAACGATTTGGAAACAATTCATGAAGACGCTGTAATACTTCTTGCACTAAGGCGTGGACAGCCATCATGTTAGTTCCACAGGTTCCTCCTCGTCTGCAGAGGAACGTCTTCTGGCATCCGTGAAAGATGGTCCGTTAGGAGCTTGCAGCACTAGTGCACATTCAGTGTTCCGTCTATGAAAGATGCCGCTATGAACTGATTTTTCACTATCCCGCACTACACGTTTACACTCCATGGACTCTGACGTTCCCCCTCACGAACACAACGGGAATTGTCAACAGACCAACATTGCATGTTTCGACAGTTTACCTGGCACGATTGGTACCTGTGGCTTCATCAGTAAACAAGATACACCATACATCTGGAGTATCCTGTCTTAACGCCCATCTACAGAAGCTAACACGATTCCCATAATCGTTTCCACGCAACTCTTGAGGGAGAGAAATGTGATAAGGATGGGACCTACGCCTGACTTCTGCCACTTCCTCGTGCGGTTACGCGGAAGCCTGCGTGCGGATCACCTGCAACAGCAGCAACAACGTTCATTTCCCCTTCTTCTATCGTCACTTGTTTCCTTCTGTTACGTTGTCTAAGTGTTACACTACCACTTTCACGTAACTTGTTGAAGAGGTTGATGAATACGTATGTTTTTGGACAGGGTCCGCCTTTAGCAAAACACAGTTTTGTTTTTTAACCCAAACATGTTTCACTGCAGTTGCAACATCTGCAGTGAAACATGTTTGGATTAAAAAACAAAAGTGTGTTTTCCTAAAGGCGGACCCTATCCGAAAACATACGTATTGTTAAATCGAACACGGAAGAAAAGAGCCTCAACCCCAAGATGATTAGTTTGATGAATAATTGCCGAGATGGTGTGTGCGGCAAGATATCCCAATAGACTTCAACCATCTCGGCAATTATTCATCAGCCTCTTCAACCATTTACACGGAAGTGGTAGTGAAACACTTAGACAACGTAACAGATAAAAACATACAAGAACGAACTGCATTCTTCCTATACTCTCCATACACTAAGAGCATGTCGGTTTTTCCTGCAGTGGTAAGTCCTATCGTCCACTTACTGCTTGGAATGCTACACATTAACTGGCTGCCAAGTCGCAGTGCACTCAAGGAACATACAAGCACACCGTAAACAAACATAACATCGTACCTAGCAGCCACGCAGGTTGAATGGCACAAGCAGTTAACAAAATACGATATCTCGTAAACGACTCGCACTATTGTCCTCCAATAAACACCACTGACTTTCTAACTTATTCTACTTTTAGTTTGTTAATGTCAGTACTCATTGTTCCATTTAAAAAAGTGTATGTTTCCACAAAAAGTACACCCTCTAAGTGTTATTACAATCTATTTATTGGATAAAAAATGGTTCAAATGGCTCTGAGCACTATGGGACTTAATTTCTGAGGTCATCAGTCCCCTAGAACTTAGAACTACTTAAACCTAACTAACCTAAGGACATCACACACATCCATGCCCGAGACAGGATTCGAACCTGCGACCGTAGCGGTCGCGCGGTTCCAGACTGTACCGCCTAGAACCGCTCGGCCATTCCGGCCGGCTATTGGATAAAAATACGAGACCCTGACAACCAATCCATTCTGTGAAAACCGCAGTTCAATAGCATTTCCCATTTCCGCAATATCTGCGGTGCAAGTTCTAGGTGATTCACGCTGTGAATCAAAAAATGGTTGCGAGTCAAAAATGGTAAGCCATACTTCTGTATCTTGACTGGAAATCGGAACGTATCGATATTCATATCGATACCATGGTTACTGGCGGCGTCCTTGTAAGTACTCTAAAAAATGTTACGCACAAACCCTCACAGAGGAAACTTTGGGTGTAGCTCGAATGTTAATGGTTCATTTCTTTATTGCGCCTTTTTACATGTTCTTTTACTATATTTTGTGCAAGCCTATTTTAATAACTACATGACTGTGGTCATGAGCCGGCCGCGGTGGTCTAGCGGTTCTAGGCGCTCAGTCCGGAACCGCGCGACCGCTACGGTCGCAGGTTCGAATCCTGCTTCGGGCATGGATGTGTGTGATGTCCTTAGGTTAGTTAGGTTTAGGTAGTTCTAAGTTCTAGGGGACTGATGACCACAGATGTTAAGTCCCATAGTGCTCAGAGCCATTTTGAACCATTTTTTGTGGTCATGATCCAAATATTTCGCACAACAGTTGTCTCTTTCCTGATTTTACTCGTATCTGACGGCCACTGGCTATCACTGACGTAACACTGAAGACGGTGGGCGGAGGTCTCGCTACTTAGGCGACGGCAACTGCATGTGATGCAGCAGTTGCTCTTCATACCAGCCAAGAGCAGTTACTGCTCTATGCCACCAGCTTCAGCAGTCAGCAAAAGCATCTCTTCCTTTTTTTTACTTATATTGCATTTCTACTCATACTCATACTGAGTATGTAACAGACTGAAGTTGATCAGATATTGGTCGAAACCAGTCACGGTTTTTCTAAAATAAAATAGTTCACGCGGTCTAGACTGTTTTTATTATTATTTTTAATGGTTTTTATGACCGATGACATTTCCTAGAACCAGTTTCAAAAAATTTTAAAGTATAACCTACCTGTTCCATTTCAGATGATGCTCCAGCATACCCTCTCCTTGTGTAACAGTAATCCTAGCGCCTGCATCCCGTCTCCTGACTCTTCCCAGTACTCGTCCCAAAATATTCCTTTTCCTATCACTCCTTGTGAGATCCCATGTGGATCCGATTCCCTTACCTATAAAACATTAACAGTATACGACAACACCAATCAACAGGCGACTGAAGACCACATACAATATCATCATCTCATGAAGCTTCGGGTCATCGTTTTTACTCTTATCAAAGCATTTTATGTATTTTACGGTGTTATTCAAAGACTGAAAACGGACAGCATGGCCGCTGTCAGCCCGTCCTCTACAAGGGAAATGTAAGTAATAGGCAAAAAAGATAATTCCGTGTGTACAGTTTGTACTTTAATGTAATTGGGAAATATTTGTGGCATAATCTATTAATCCCCCCCATGAACCATGGACCTTGCCGTTGGTGGGGAGGCTTTCGTGCCTCAGCGATACAGATAGCCGTACCGTAGGTGCAACCACAACGGAGGGGTATCTGTTGAGAGGCCAGACAAACGTGTGGTTCCTGAATAGGGGCAGCAGCCTTTTCAGTAGTTGCAAGGGCAACAGTCTGGATGATTGACTGATCTGGCCTTGTAACAATAACCAAAACGGCCTTGCTGTGCTGGTACTGCGAACGGCTGAAAGCAAGGGGAAACTACAGCCGTAATTTTTCCCGAGGGCATGCAGCTTTACTGTATGATTAAATGATGATGGCGTCCTCTTGGGTAAAATATTCCGGAGGTAAAATAGTCCCCCATTCGGATCTCCGGGCGGGGACTACTCAAGAGGATGTCGTTATCAGGAGAAAGAAAACTGGCGTTCTACGGATCGGAGCGTGGAATGTCAGATCCCTTAATCGGGCAGGTAGGTTAGAAAATTTAAAAAGGGAAATGGATAGGTTGAAGTTAGATATAGTGGGAATTAGTGAAGTTCGGTGGCAGGAGGAACAAGACTTCTGGTCAGATGACTACAGGGTTATAAACACAAAATCAAATAGGGGTAATGCAGGAGTAGGTTTAATAATGAATAGGAAAATAGGAATGCGGGTAAGCTACTACAAACAGCATAGTGAACGCATTATTGTGGCCAAGATAGATACGAAGCCTACACCTACTACAGTTTTACAAATTTATATGCCAACTAGCTCTGCAGATGACGAAGAAATTGAAGAAATGTATGATGAAATAAAAGAAATTATTCAGATTGTGAAGGGAGACGAAAATTTAATAGTCATTGGTGACTGGAATTCGAGTGTAGGAAAAGGGAGAGAAGGAAACATAGTAGGTGAATATGGATTGGGGGGAAGAAATGAAAGAGGAAGCCGCCTGGTAGAATTTTGCACAGAGCACAACATAATCATAGCTAACACTTGGTTTAAGAATCACGAAAGAAGGTTGTATACATGGAAGAACCCTGGAGATACTAAAAGGTATCAGATAGATTATATAATGGTAAGACAGAGATTTAGGAACCAGGTTTTAAATTGTAAGACATTTCCAGGGGCAGATGTGGACTCTGACCACAATCTATTGGTTATGACCTGTAGATTAAAACTGAAGAAACTGCAAAAAGGTGGGAATTTAAGGAGATGGGACCTGGATAAACTGAAAGAACCAGAGGTTGTAGAGAGTTTCAGAGAGAGCACAAGGGAACAATTGACAGGAATGGGGGAAAGAACTACAGTAGAAGAAGAATGGGTAGCTTTGAGGGATGAAGTAGTGAAGGCAGCAGAGGATCAAGTAGGTAAAAAGACGAGGGCTAGTAGAAATCCTTGGGTAACAGAAGAAATATTGAATTTAATTGATGAAAGGAGAAAATATAAAAATGTAGTAAATGAAGCAGGCAAAAAGGAATACAAACGTCTCAAAAATGAGATCGACAGGAAGTGCAAAATGGCTAAGCAGGGATGGCTAGAGGACAAATGTAAGGATGTAGAGGCCTATCTCACTAGGGGTAAGATAGATACTGCCTACAGGAAAATTAAAGAGACCTTTGGAGATAAGAGAACCACTTGTATTAATATCAAGAGCTCAGATGGAAACCCAGTTCTAAGCAAAGAAGGGAAAGCAGAAAGGTGGAAGGAGTATATAGAGGGTCTATACAAGGGCGATGTACTTGAGGACAATTTTATGGAAATGGAAGAGGATGTAGATGAAGATGAAATGGGAGATACGATACTGCGTGAAGAGTTTGACAGAGCACTGAAAGACCTGAGTCGAAACAAGGCCCCCGGAGTAGACAACATTCCATTGGAACTACTGATGGCCTTGGGAGAGCCAGTCATGACAAAACTCTACCATCTGGTGAGCAAGATGTATGAAACAGGCGAAATACCCTCAGACTTCAAGAAGAATATAATAATTCCAATCCCAAAGAAAGCAGGTGTTGACGGATGTGAAAATTACCGAACTATCAGTTTAATAAGTCACAGCTGCAAAATACTAACACGAATTATTTACAGACGAATGGAAAAACTAGTAGAAGCCAACCTCGGGGAAGATCAGTTTGGATTCCGTAGAAACACTGGAACACGTGAGGCAATACTGACCTTACGACTTATCTTAGAAGAAAGATTAAGGAAAGGCAAACCTACGTTTCTAGCATTTGTAGACTTAGAGAAAGCCTTTGACAATGTTGACTGGAATACTCTCTTTCAAATTCTAAAGGTGGCAGGGGTAAAATACAGGGAGCGAAAGGCTATTTACAATTTGTACAGAAACCAGATGGCAGTTATAAAAGTCGAGGGATATGAAAGGGAAGCAGTGGTTGGGAAGGGAGTAAGACAGGGTTATAGCCTCTCCCCGATGTTGTTCAATCTGTATATTGAGCAAGCAGTAAAGGAAACAAAAGGAAAATTCGGAGTAGGTATTAAAATTCATGGAGAAGAAATAAAAATTTTGAGGTTCGCCGATGACATTGTAATTCTGTCAGAGACAGCAAAGGACTTGGAAGAGCAGTTGAATGGAATGGACAGTGTCTTGAAAGGAGGATATAAGATGAACATCAACAAAAGCAAAACAAGGATAATGGAATGTAGTCTAATTAAGTCGGGTGATGCTGAGGGAATTAGATTAGGAAATGAGACACTTAAAGTAGTAAAGGAGTTTATTTGGGGAGCAAAATAAGTGATGTAGGTCGAAGTAGAGAGGATATAAAATGTAGACTGGCAATGGCAAGGAAAGCGTTTCTGAAGAAGAGAAATTTGTTAACATCGAGTATAGATTTAAGTGTCAGGAAGTCATTTCTGAAAGTATTTGTATGGAGTGTAGCCATGTATAGAAGTGAAACATGGACGATAAATAGTTTGGACAAGAAGAGAATAGAAGCTTTCGAAATGTGGTGCTACAGAAGAATGCTGAAGATTAGATGGGTATATCACATAACTAATGAGGAAGTATTGAATAGGATTGGGGAGAAGAGAAGTTTGTGGCACAACTTGACCAGAAGAAGGGATCGGTTGGTAGGACATGTTCTGAGGCATCAAGGGATCACAAATTTAGCATTGGAGGGCAGCGTGGAGGGTAAAAATCGTAGAGGGAGACCAAGAGATCAATACACTAAGCAGATTCAGAAGGATGTAGGTTGCAGTAGGTACTGGGAGATGAAAAAGCTTGCACAGGATAGAGTAGCATGGAGAGCTGCATCAAACCAGTCTCAGGACTGAAGACCACAACAACAACAACAATCTATTAATAGAGTGAATTTTGCTTTGTATGTTTTCGTATTTTAATTATGGTTTGTATATGACAGGAAACAATGTTACATTGCCGCGCGGGGTAGCCGCGCGGTTTAAGGCGCGTTGCCACGGTTTGCGCGGCTCCCCTCCATCGGAGGCTCGAGTCCTCCCTCTGACATGGATACACGTGTTATCCTTAGCGTAAGTTAGTTTAAGTAGTGTGTAAGCGTAGGGACCGATGACCTCAGCAGTTTCGTCCCATAGGAACTTGCCACAAAAAATTTCCAATGTTACATTTCCCTGTGTGTGTGTGTGTGTGTGTGTGTGTGTGTGTGTGTGTGTGTGCGGGTGGATGGGTGGGTGGATGGGTGAGTGTGTGAGTAGAATTCCTAAGAACCATACCTTGTCTGGCCGAGGTTCGTGACCTCCATTCGTTTGTCCAGTTCACTTCTTGCGTCGTAGATTAGTGTTCCACGCTTATAACGAAAGAGATTCGCATTTAAATTTAAGCGGTTCCTTGTGTTTGCGTACGTTTCGGACAATTTCGTGCTACGTGGCCTGCAACGGTCATTTTTACCTAATTGCACAGTCGTGGTGATT
The DNA here is from genome assembly GCF_023898315.1 of Schistocerca nitens. Taxonomy (NCBI): domain Eukaryota; kingdom Metazoa; phylum Arthropoda; class Insecta; order Orthoptera; family Acrididae; genus Schistocerca; species Schistocerca nitens. Next base: position 917,095,807 of record NC_064616.1, read on the forward strand.
TTTGTAGTATAAGAACTAATGTAAACCACATTTCCCTTCTTTCAATGAGTTCATCTCAGGTGTCGTGAAGTGCTTACCCAATGGTGGCCTGTCACCCAAAACAGCTTTTCATAAATTTGGACAACGTGGCCCAGAGGAGTAACAACAATCTCGAGTTACTACTGGATTGAAACAACAATCTAGATCGCAATAATATTTTATTAATGATCGGTTTAAGCGATGCAGCATTTACCCATCCGGCTGCTGCAGGCGGCTCGCTCACGCAGCAACACGATCGCAAACTGTTGACTGACGGCTGCAGAGCCACGGTTAAAAAGTGTGCAAATTTCACGCCAGGAACGGATTACATCATCCCCAGAAAACGGTAAACGCTTCAGCAAATGTAAGATATTGATGTTGTATGGAACTTACAAAACAACTTGTCGGAAACTAGGTACGAATATACAATTTATATTTGTACCTAGTTTGCGATAACTTATTTTGTAAAGTCCATATAACATTAATATCTCACATTTTCAAAGCTTTTACCATGTGTATTGTATCGTCGTACCTAGATTCCGATAACTTATTTTGCAAATTCAATACAGCATCAATGTCTTTCTTACATTTTGTGAAGCGTTTACCATTGGCTGCAGCTGACGAAATCCGCTTCCGACGCGAAATTTGCACACTATTTAATCTGCTGCTTTGCAGCCGTCAGCCAGCAGTTTACGATCGTGTTGCCAAGTTAGCATCCGACGAGCCACCAGCAGCAGCCAGATGTGTAAACACTACAAATACATCGCTACTTCATTTTACCTTTCTCTGACGCCATATTCACCAATCCTTCTGCAACTCTGCTATTCTTATTCTTACGGTGCTCATTTTCTGAAGATGACTCAACATGAAGTCGAAACCGATCATTAATAAGATATTATTGCGATCTAGACTCTAGTTTTAACCCAATCAAAACGGCTCTGCCCAGTAAAACAAGTAGGTGGTAGCTCAAAGTAATTTCTATATACACGACACCGACAGCATTAACCATCTTATGCAGAGTTTATGTAGCTCTCTGGTTATTGTGTATCAGTTGTTCTTATGTCTCGGCTTTTTCTCTGCCTGATTAGATTTGTTATTTCTTAACTGTTCTTAATTTTACGTATTCTTATCCATTTGCCGTGTTGCAGTGGTGGTGGTGGTGGTGGTGGTTAGTGTTTAACGTCCCGTCGACTACGAGGTCATTAGAGACGGAGCGCAAGCTCGGGTTAGGGAAGGATGGGGAAGGAAATCGGCCGTGCCCTTTCAAAGGAACCATCCCGGCATTTGCCTGAAACGATTTAGGGAAATCACGGAAAACCTAAATCAGGATGGCTGGAGACGGGATTGAACCGTCGTCCTCCCGAATGCGAGTCCAGTGTGCTACCACTGCGCCACCTCGCTCGGTCCCGTGTTGCAGTATTCCTGTCTATAATTATAAACCAATTTTTACATTTTGCTTTCAACTCTCACTTATACTATTGCTAGCCACTTACTGCAGTTGTTCACCGAGTGGGCGCTCACAATGTGTAACGAACGTTGAAGAAATGTTCCTCCAGCGTAATATGAGCATTCACTGCAAGGTGACATTGGCAGAGAACATGTATTGCGTCTGAGGGACTTAAACGTTACACACTCATCCTTTCACACATGATTTTTGTGTAAGTGAAATGTGACACAAATGTAGAATGTAAAAGTATATTTGCCAAGATAATCTTACTGTTTGCATGAATTAGCTAATTTTTTGAAACTGATTCTTTTCTCAACTAAGTTAACGTGTCAAATATTTAGTAAATGATCTGTGGATGAATAAACAGCTAACTATTTATTTGCAGGAAATGTTCACCAAAAGAAACATTTTTCTTGAAAATTTAGATGATTTGAGCAATTTTTTGTGGAAATAGTCAGTTTACAGGCTACGTATTTCTTGGTTAGCGTAGCTACATGCTAGCCCTTTAAAGATTACTGAATAGTGCTTTGACTTAAATTTAATAAGAGTAAACACGTCATTAAAATTTATTGCGTGTTGGTAGAGCATCATTCTTGTAGAATCTACTGCTCCGACGTTTGGGGCTTGCTACTAGGGCCTTCTTCTAGGAACTGGCTGCACACTAGCCCTTAACATTGTCGATAAAGTTCGCGAAAGCCTACGTTCTTTTAGGAATGAACATATTAATCTTCAGTGCATTTCGTATAACTAGTAATACGCTTAAATTCAGCTTTTAGCTACACATAGCCAGCCGCTGGGACCGAGCGGTTCTAGGCGCTTCAGTCCAGAACCGCGCTGCTGCTACGGTGTCAGATTCGAATCCTGCCTCGAATATGGATGTGTGTGATGTCCTTGGGTTAGTTAGTCTTAGGTAGTTCTAAGTCTAGGGGACTGATGAACTCAGATGTTAAGTCCCATAGTACTTAGAGCCATTTATTTTGATTAGCTACACATAGTGACTATTTACAATTACAAATTGGTGTATGGAATAGAAGGAATTGTAAAAGATGCTTTCAGGATAGACTTGAAATTTGTTTTGTTACCTGTCAGATGTTTTATGTTATTGGGCAAGTGATCAAAGATTTTTGTGGCTGAATGCTGTACTCCTTTCTGACCCACTGGCTGCTTTAGTAAAGAGTAGTAAAGGTCATATTTCTTCTAGTGTTGAAGCTATTCTTCTCAAATTTTGGCGAATTATGTCTGATGAATTTCAGTAGAGTATATACATATTGTGTAGAAGTAGTTAAAATGTCATACCGCCGGTTGAGTCTCGTACAGATTGCCGTATGGAGGACATAGTGATAGACATCCCTGGGGTTGTGCAGCAGCTGAATGGGTTGAAAATAAATAAATCGCCAGGTCCTGATGGGATTCCAATTAGGTTTTACAGAGAGTACTCTACTGCATTGGGTCCTTACTTAGCTTGCATTTATGGCGAATCTCTTGCCCAACGTAAAGTCCCGAGCGCCTGGAAAAAAGCGCAGGTGACGCCTGTATATAAGAAGGGTAGAAGGACGGATCCTCAAAATTACAGACCAACATCCTTAATATCGGTTTGTTGCAGGATTCTCGAACATATTCTCAGTTCGAATATAATAAATTTCCTTGAGACAGAGAAGTTGCTGTCCATGCATCAGCACGGTTTAGAAAGCATCGCTCCTGCGAAACGCAACCCGCCCTTTGTTCACATGATATCTTGCGAACCATGGATGAAGGGTATCAGACGGATGTCATATTCCTTGACATCCGAAAAGCGTTTGACTCGGTGCCCCACTGCAGACTCCTAGCTAAAGCACCAGCATATGGGATTGGTATCCAAATATGTGAGTGGCTCGAAGACTTCTTAAGTAATAGAACCCAGCACGTTGTTCTCGATGGTGAGGGTTCATCGAAGGTGAGGGTATCATCTGGAGTGCCCCAGGGAAGTGTGGCAGGTCCGCTGTTATTTTCTATCTACATAAATGATCTTTTGGATAGGGTGGATAGCAATGTGCGGCTGTTTGCTGATGATGCTGTGGTGTACGGGAAGGTGTCGTCGTTGAGTGACTGTAGGATGATACAAGATGACTTGTACAGGATTTGTGGTTGGTGTAAAGAATGGCAGCTAACTCTAAATATAGATAAATGTAAATTAATGCAGATGAATAGGAAAAAGAATCCCGTGATGTTTGAATGCTCCATTAGTAGTGTAGCGCTTGACACAGTCACGTCGATTTAATATTTGGGCGTAACATTGCAGAGCGATATGAAGTGGGTCAAGCATGTAATGGCAGTTGTGGGGAAGGCGGATAGTCGTCTTCTCTTCATTGGTAGAATTTTGGGAAAATGTGGTTCGGCTGTAAAGGAGACCGCTTATAAAACACTAATGCGACCTATTCGTGAGTATTGCTCGAGCGTCTGGGATCCCTATCATGTTGGATTGAGGGAGGACATAGAGGCAATTCAGAGGCGGGCTGCTAGATTCGTTACTGGTAGGTTTGATAATCACGCGAGTGTTACGGAAATGCTTCAGGAACTCAGGTAGGAGTCTCTAGAGGAAAGGAGGCGTTCTTTTCGTGAATCGCTACTGAAGAAATTTAGAGAACCAGCATTTGAGGCTGACTGCAGTACAATTTTACTGCCGCCAACTTATATTTCGCGGAAAGACCAAAAGATAAGATAAGAGAGATTAGGGCTCGTAGAGAGGCATATAGGCAGTCATTTTTTCCCAGGTTCTGTTCGGGAGTGGAACAGGGAGAGAAGATGCTAGTTGTGGTACGAGGTACCCTCCGCCACGCACCGTATGGTGGATTGCGGAGTATGTATGAAGATGCAGATGCAAATGTCCAACTGTTCGAGAAGGTGTCTACAAGGCGGCTGTGGGTAAATACACATTATTCTTACTGCTCTCTTTTACGCAGTAATCGGGAGGAGCAGGATTCAGAAGCCTTCCGGGCTGTGAGGAGTGCTCGGATCCTGCAGATGCTGAGCTCTGAGCTGTCGCGGTGTTAACTGGAGGAACGGCAGCGCAAACAGAAACAGCGAGGCTGCGAGCGCCGGCCACCACGCTCCAACCCTCCCGTCACAGCGCGCCAGCTGATTCTCGCCTTCCTCATCACGCTATAATTAACTATGCCAATCAAATTAAGTCCCGATTACAAGTAAGTGAGCGCTTCCTCGTTGCGCCGAACGGCTCGTTGACTGGACATATCCTCTGTGAGTCGCGTGCTGCTCACAATACACCTCCCTGCCGTCGCCCGACGTCTCACTTGCAACGCCGATATCATTATTTTTGTTTATTTTTAATGGCTTCTGGCAATGGCTCACACAACCAAATTCTGAATTAAGAAAACACGAGGCAGATTAAATTCAAGTTACTTCGTTTATAAGGCACGAACGTACTGATTTATTTTAAATTTACTATTCGAATGTAAAGACTTGGAATATTGTGTAATTCGAGGTGCAACTTTTGCTGTAAACTAATTGAATTAAAGAAAGAGACAGGTAAGAATGAAAACTTAAATTAACATTAAAGATGCCTTTCAGGAATTCTGATGAACACTTAGAATATGCAACAGATCTACTAAAGAGCGTGCCTACACTACTGTTGTCCGTCCTCTTTTGGTACTGCAGTGGTGTGTGGGTGGGATCCGTACAAGATAGGATTAACGGAGTAATCGAGAAAATTCGAAGAAGGGCAGCACATTTTGTATTACCGAGAGTGTCACAGACATGATACAGGATTTGGATTGGAAATCACTAAAGCAAAGGTGTTTTTCGTTGCGGCGGGGCCTTCTCACGAAATTTCAATCACCAATTTTCTCCTCCGAATGAGGAGATATTTTGTTGACGCCGACCTAAATAAGAAGAAATGATCATCATAATAAAATAAGGGAAATCAGAGCTCACACGGAAAGATATCGGAGTTCGTTACTTCCGCGCGCTGTTCGAGAATGGAATAACAGAGAATTAGTGTGAAGGTGGTTCAGTTGTATATGTAGATGAACTTGAAAATATACTCTCACGCTTGATTCTTCAAAGAACTTAGAAATAATCGGAGTAAAAAGTAATCGACAATTTTGATAACTTCAAGTAGCGTTTCTGTTATTCTCTTTCTTGGATATATCATACACACTCCACTAAAACTGTAAGATGCCCTCTTCAACCGCATACTAATCTCAATTCGAAGAGGGTATTTAGATTTTGCTTCAGTTGGTAGCCATGTGGCATGCTCTTGACCTATTAATAGTGGCAGGCTTCTTCCACTTGAGACCGGAATTAAGGAACCAAGAATGAGGGACGTGCTGCTGGATACCCTAGTGCCAAGTCCCTTTAAAATTATTGTCTATGCTGAATAGCGTTGACCATTGAGCCTTGGCTTCTGGAAAACGTCGATAGTATTCACAGTCCGGAGGGGATATTAACGCGGAAACGAGTTTTTGAAAATTTCAGACAAGCTGTTTAACACATTCACTGACCATTATGCCGATGTGGCCCGGCATCCATTGAAAACATGTGGATTTATGGAAATCTTTCAATACAGTAAAGCGACAGAGTGGCATAAGTGTCTCAGTCCAATCCAAATCACATTGCTATTAAAACGGGTGGAACAAAATGTTCACAATCGACTCGAAAATACCAGGCATCTGCGTTCTTCGGTGAGGTTCTAGGACATGGCCGATCTTTTTTGCTGCTAGAAGAAATTTCCGTGGTAACAGCACGGTACCTGAGGATCAGCTGCGTAAGATAATTTGCAGATGTTGCCGAAGCTGCTCTTGCAGTGGACAACAGAGCACTCACTGAATCGAAAAATGTCACGACTCTGTCGGCATACAGTACTTTTGCACCCGTTAGATAGCAAATAACACAAATTTTAGCGTGGACATTTTTATGGGCAGCAGGAATGTTCGTTCATGTCCATGTACAGGCAGCTGCCTGGTATTTTCGCACCATTTGTAAACACTTTGAGCCAGCAGATGTAAAGTCAATGTAATTGAAACTTTTAAGTCACTCGCGGATACGCTCGCTTTACTAACTTGATTATCACACAGTGAATAATGAACGCGAGCTGTGGTTTCACGTGGTTGTCGCCTCGTTACCGAGATCAAGATGAAATTGAGAGTGAACAGGCGAATATCCCACGATGCTACCATGCCAATATACGAGGATTGGAACTTTAATAGTGGCAACTATTTATTTAAAGAGCGTACAAAATAGATATGTGTTTCAAAGTTTTACTGACCTTCAAAGTACTCATCAGCATTGTGTATAAACCGTTGCCAGCGATGTGGAAGTCGTAGGATACTCTTAGCAGTGCCAGTTGTGTTGACAGTTCGAGCAGCGCGGTCTATTGCCCGACAAATTTGTGGCAATTCTGAAGCGAATGCCGTGAAGTGTTTCCTTCAGTTTAGAAATCGAGTTGAACTCACGAGGGAGTAAGTCAGGGGAGTGCAGTAGGTGGTATAGCAGCTAGCAGCCCCATCAGTCAAACAAATCAGTAACAGCTTGCACTGTACGTGCAAAATGATGGTCAGGGCCTGCAGAAAGTGTCACCACTTCTGTCTCTAAGCTGGTCGTAGGTTGTGTTGCAAAAATGAACAGCTTAGAGACAGAAGTGATGACACTTTCTGCAGGCCCTGACCATCATTTTGCAGAACAATGCTCAAGTCTGGGCTGACTCGAGTTACACAATGCAAAAGCAAAATTGCAAATATACATGTATCTGTGGAGAACTCCTTGTTTTGGCACACTGTTTATCACTATTAAATATTTTATTTATAACCTTTTATATATCCGTTAAACAATACATAAATGTAGTCGTATTATGTATGGCTGGCATCACGATCTTTCCATGTGTGTGATGTAACATATGTGGCGTGTCTGTAGGTCCTGTTACTGTTATTATAAACAATTTTACTCATAAAATTTAATAACTTTCACAATATTTGTTACATAAAATAATGTTTCTAATGTCATTGAACTGGTCTCTTTATTGCGGTCTCAACGCTGTCTTCAGTTTTTCTGTAGTTTGTCTGGAAGTGATTTTTGTGTTTGTAGTGAATATTTGAAGTTTTTATTTTAACACAGTCGGAATCTCGCCATACTGGTTAGCGTCACACGCTGTACCAGGAGGAATACTCAATAGTCAGGTGTATGACAGTAAAGCTCATTGAAAACAAAAAAATTCATATGGGCATATGCCCTGTTCCGAATGGTTCAAATGGCTCTGAGCACTATGGGACTTAACTTGTGAGGTCATCAGTCCCCTAGAACTTAGAACTACTTAAACCTAACTAACCTAAGGACATCACACACATCCATGCCCGAGGCAGGATTCGAACCTGCGACCGTAGCAGCAGCGCGGTTCCGGACCGAAGCACCTAGAACCGCTCGGTCACCCCGGCCGGTTATTCCGAATGGTTTCCGAGACAAAACACATTTAGTGTACATTTGTTTTTGGGTCAGTGGCATGCACGTATGTGCTTATCCACCCAACCTCCTTGACGTTCTGCCATGAAACTAGGTCGTTGACGGGCAGTTGTCCACGGTGTGGCTGTGAGTGAAGTAGTGCGAGGGACGCAGAGTGTATCAGAGAGAAGCACCGGTTAACTTTCTTTGTACAGGCGCTGATGAAAATGCCACACGTCTACACTAATCAGGAATGTGCAGATATGGTATTATGTTTACGGCTTCGGCGCTTGCAGTGCTCCTGTTGCTGTCGGAGACTACAGTCGCCGCTTTCCGACACGTCGCTTTCCTGATCGTTTACCAGAGTTTTCAGTCCACTGCGCGACACAGTAATGTTGTTATTGTTGTGATCTTCAGTCCGAAGAGTGGGTTGATGCAACTCTCCATGCTACAATATCCTGTGCAAGCCCCTTCATCTCCGAATAACTACTGCAACTTACATCCCTCTGAATCTGCTTACCGTAATAATCTCTTGGTCTTTCTCTGCGATTTTTACCCTCCACACTTTCCTCCAACACTAAGTTGGTGATCCATGATGTCTCAGAATGTTTACTATCTACCGATCGCATCTTCTAGTCAGGTTCTGCCACAAATTTCTTTTCTTCCCAGTTCTGTTCAGTATCTCCTCGTTAGTTACGTGATTCAAATGGCTCTGAGCACTATAGGACTTAACATCTATGGTCATCAGTGTCCTAGAACTTAGAACTACTTAAACCTAACTAACCTAAGGACATCACACAACACCCAGTAATCACGAGGCAGAGAATCGAACCCGGGAAGCCGGGCGCGGGAAGCGAGAACGCTACCGCACGACCACGAGCTGCGGACAGTTACGTGATCTACCCATCTAATCTTCAGCACTCTTCTGTAGCACCAGATTTCAAAAGCTTATATTCTCTTATCTAAATAGTTTATCGTCCACATTTCACTTCCGGTCAGATGAATACAGGGCTCTAAATACAAAATTAACTAGGGTTAACGCAGGAGTAGCTTTAATAATGAATAGGTAAATAGGAATGCGGGAAAGCTACTATGAACGCGGGTTTTGTGTTGTCTTCATTATTATTGCATCCCCATCGACACGCAAGTCGCCGAAATGGCATCAACTAGAAAGATACACTATGTGATCAAAAATATCCGGTCACCTGGCTGAAAATGATTTACAAGTTCGTGGCGCCCTCCATCGGTAATGCTGGAATTCAATATGGTGTTGGCTCACCCTTAGCCTTGATGACAGCTTCCACTCTCGCAGGCATACGTACAATCAGGTGCTGGAAGGTTTCTTGGGGAATGGCAGCCCGTTGTTCACGGAGTGATGCACGGAGATGATGTACCGATGTCGGTCGGTGAGGCCTGGCACGAAGTCGGCGTTCCAAAACACCCCAGAGGTTTTCTGTAGGATTCAGGTCAGGACTCTGTGCAGGCCAGTCCATTACAGGGATGTTATTGCTGTGTAACCACTCCGCCACAGGCCGTGCATTATGAACAGGTGCTCGATCGTGTTGAAAGACGCAGTCGCCATCCCCGAATTCCTCTTCAACAGTGGGAGGCAAGAAGGTGCTTAAAACGTCAATGTAGGCCTGTGCTGTGATAGTGCCACGCAAAACAACAAGGGTTGCTAGCCCCCTCCATCAAAAACACGACCACGACATAACACCACCGCCTCCGAATTTTACTATTGGCACTACACATGCTGGCAGCTAACGTTCACCGGGCATTCGCCATACCCACACCCTGCCATCGGATCGCCACTTTGTGTACCGTGATTCGTCACTCCACACAGCGTCCAATGTTTACGCTCCTTACACGAAGCGAGGCGTCGTTTTGCATTTACCGGCGTGATGTGTGGCTTATGAGCAGCCGCTTGACCATGAAATCTAAGTTTTCTCACCTCTCGCCTAACTGTCATAGCACTTGCAGTGGATGCCGATGCAGTTTGGAATTCCTGTGTGATGGTCTGGATAGATGTCTGCCTATTACACATTACGACCCTCTTCAACTGTCGGCGGCCTCTGTCGGTCAACAGACAAGGTCGGTCTGTACGCTTTTGTTCTGTACGCGTCCCTTCACGTTTCCAACTCACTATCACATCGGAGACAGTGGACCTAGGGATATTTAGGAGTGTGGAATTCTCGCGTACAGACGTATGACACGAGTGACACCCAATCACCTGACCACGTTCGAAGTCCGGGAGTTTCGCAGTCAGGCTCCCCGCAGATGTCGCTCGCGGTCCAACCACACGCGTTATTACTATTATTATTATCATATAAATATTGTTACACAGCTACTCAACTTCAGATATTAAAGCCCTACAAGCACATACACTCAAAAAAACTAGAAATTCAACATTTTTAAAGTCAAGGATTGTCGATGGTGTCATTTTTGCTGCTCTTCAACTCAGGCACTGTGAGAACTAAGTTCTGATACTTCCCAACAGAGCTGAGCACTAACTTTTGTCAGAATCTAGCTGTCTCGCATTAGCAGACTGTCCCGTATTGGCCGGCCGAAGTGGCCGTGCGGTTAAAGGCGCTGCAGTCTGGAACCGCAAGACCGCTACGGTCGCAGGTTCGAATCCTGCCTCGGGCATGGATGTTTGTGATGTCCTTAGGTTAGTTAGGTTTAACTAGTTCTAAGTTCTAGGGGACTAATAACCTCAGCAGTTGAGTCCCATAGTGCTCAGAGCCACTTTTTTTGTCCCGTATTAGGCACCTTTCCTCTACATTCAAAATCATTTTCAGTAATGACAGACAGTATCTTGTCCGTAAATTAAAAACAATGTCAAATCAGAACATAGTCATTTTCTCAAATTAAATTCTAACTTTAGTAAGGCAAAACGTAGCGCATTCCGTCGTCTGTCGTCCAACCGGATTTTAATAAGCATTGCCTGGCAGAATTCAGACGTCTTATTCAGCCCCATTACACTGAACAGTTGAACTTATTATTCCCAGCACATCTGTAATTTTACTTAAGAGACTAAATTTATGAGCGCATCGTTTAACGTTTATTCTGTCTTACTCAAGTTTATCTTAGCGATTTTTTTCTGCTGCTCTTGCTTTCTTGTTCTGTCTCTTACTTCTTTGAATGGCTCTAAGCATACAAACAAAAAAGTCTATTCGGCTATTTAATTTGAACCTGGTTGAGTTCCAAATTGAGAGTGATAATGGATTTTAGTGTTTCCGAATACAAGGGCAAACGGATTGCTGTTGAGCTTAGGCGCTTACATTCATGTGCATAATCTGAAGACAAGAATACTATTACTAGTTTGATTCGTGCCACAGAATGGAATAATTATTCGATTAGTTACTCTCTCATACAATTTAAATACGAGCTTCGTAAAAAACAAAATATCGCTAGAAGTCTGACTGATGTAAAATCAGTTACTCCTCAAAATAATAATATTCTCTCACTCTTACAAAATGGATACCCTTAATATTTCTTGCATGAGTTTTGATTAAAATTTTGTGAGTTTTGCGATGCAATTCTCTTAAAGACTACAAATAATATCCACCAGTGTCGTACTCATCAAGAGAAGAAAAGCTGCCACAGAAAGGCCATTGGCACCTTCGACGATGGGGACGTGAAAGATATTGGCCATGGCAGGAGCGAACTCTGATTCTAGCAGGGAGGATCAGGCACTTCGACCGTCAGCTACTTGCACAGCGGCGCTAAGACTTCCTTTAGAGCGCATCTGGCGCTGCCGGTCAATCGCTATATTTTGCCTTCGGCATATCATGTGTGAGTGCTTCAAATCCTGACTGCCTATTTCTATGCACTTTCTGTGATACTGATATGATAGAAATCATTGAAATGCTCTATTTACTATTTCACAATATTTTAGCATTTGCGTTACGAAATAATGATCTACACTATCGTAAAACTTAGCCAATGAGCAAGTATACTAGGTGGTAATAATTTCTGATTTATTGATTCTAGTACACCGTCTGGCAAGGTTAATATTGTCTGTTAGGTTGACAGATATTTCTGAAATCCACACTGTTTACTACTGAGTAAGTTTTTCTGTACTAAGTTCTATTGCATATTGTTGAAATACGTGCAGTAATGAGATTGGTCGGAATTCTTAGCTAACGTTTTATATCCTTTTTGTTACTCCCAGCTTCTAACATGCGTGGCACTGGCTCTGGTAATTAACAAGTCATCAAAAGAAACATGTTGAAAGAAGGAGTTGCTACAGTGTTTTGTTATTTAAGTACCGGTAGCACAATATTCGTTCAGAGAGACTGACGAGTTGTGCTGAGCAATATGAGTTTTTTGAAAGAGTCGTTGCATTTTGAATTGTGTCCTGAATATTGCACCTTTTTGTAGGGTAGCAAAGTGCGCAAACAGGCACATACTGAACAAAGAAGATAGGCAGCGCTTTGTGAAGTGTGTTACTTTGCTAAATTCCCAAAAAGATTTACCTTGGAGGGCGAGCTATACGTCAGACGGGCGAGTTTAAATATCACTTTTGGGTTCAGCAGTGCTATATCTCGTTCTACAAATGCAGAATAGTCTGTTTACTTTGTCCACACATCATAATACGATGAGATAAACTATTAAATTAATCCGTTCATTCACATAGCCATATTATCACAAAGCAGATTTACGTGACAAAGATTTATATGTTACGTACAATGCGTTTTTTGTAAGAATATATTTACAAACAAGTCAATCAATAAATGTTGCTGCATTGTTCATTCGAGTCATTTCACACCGTTTACACAACACACACACACTAAACTGCACACATTACACGCACCACACAAACTACACACACACTTTTGACTGACATGGGAACCGTGACGATTCTTCGTATTACTTTCTTCGTGTATTTCCTCTTGTCTCTCTGAAAAAAACTAAGTCAGCGTCCTTCGATATATAAAAGAGATCTTGACTCCAGGAACATGGGAGAAGGTTAAGTATGTTACCTATCAGAGATCTTGCGTATAGGAATTCACAGTAAGATGAAATATACTTTGATTGTATACTGCAGAGCGACGAAGGTATTTATTATTAACTGATGTTAATATTTTACCAAACGCAACTCAGTAGTCTCTAAATAATCCCTCACCAAGAAGTAAGGATTGTTTAAAAGGTATGCTAGAAAGGCCTTTTTAAATCTCTTGATTTAAGGTGTCTCTATAATCTCCTTGGGTCATTTATCCTACTATTTTATTTCCTGGTAGGAAATTACGTTTCGCGTCTTTTTCTTTAGGTTTGTCGCTAATTGCAAGTTTAATGTTGCTTTTGTGGCGTGGTTATTAATGTTGCTGTTTGGGTAATAATTATTTATGTTTCCAGAATGAGATTTTCACTCTGCAGCGGAGTGTGCGCTGATATGAAACTTCCTGGCAGATTAAAACTGTGTGCCCGACCGAGACTCGAACTCGGGACCTTTGCCATTCGTGGGCAAGTGCTCTACCAACTGAGCTACCGAAGCACGACTCAGGCCCGGTACTCACAGCTTTACTTCTGCCAGTACCTCGTCTCCTACCTTCCAAACTTTACAGAAGCTCTCCTGCGAACCTTGCACAACTAGCACTCCTGAAAGAAAGGATATTGCGGAGACATGGCTTAGCCACAGCCTGGGGGATGTTTCCAGAATGAGATTTTCACTCTGCAGCGGAGTGTGCGCTGATATGAAACTTCCTGGCAGATTAAAACTGTGTGCCCGAACGAGACTCGAACTCGGGACCTTTGCCTTTCGCGGGCAAGTGCTCTACCAACTGAGAGTCTCGGTCGGGCACACAGTTTTAATCTGCCAGGAAGTTTCAATTATTTATGTGCTTCTTAATGTATATCACAGACTAGCATGTACTCACATGATGCAAGTGGACTCATCGAACGCGAGAATCCTTTACAGTGGGCCAGTTTACTATTTTTGTTTATTATTCTTAAGGCCATTTTGTGTCTAATATAATTCCACTAATATAATTCCACTTTTATTTTATGTACTTTACGTAAAACAAAAGTGATACCTGCATCAAATATCCGCATAACTACTTTTAAATTTTTGAAATTCCTTCGCTAATTTTGTCCCTAATAATCTTTTCGACTGCATCAGCCTAAAATGTGTGGCTTTCGAAAGTATCCACCGAGCTGTTTACTTTCGTGTATTATTAATTAATGTTACAGGGTCCGCCACCCTTTGGAAATAGTTTGAATTATCGTGAGCAATAAAATCTGTCCGCTCATGTCCTAACTACTTCTCTCTACAGAGTAAACTTTCTTTTAACTACGCGAATTTGAAGAAGCCAATAGTTAAGATAAAAATAAAAAGCGAATGCCATCCAGCAAAGGCTCCACCGCTCGCCTCTTCGTTCGCAGAAAGGGCAATTGTAATGAACTCGATGATTGACGGCATCGCCAATTAAGCCAATTAACAGGTAGACCGGAGGAAGTGTTTGAGCAAATTAGCGCACACTTTTTTAAAAGCTGCATGATACAAAAGGAGCATGCCGATGTATTCAACTGAGCTGAAATCAGCACATGTTACACGTGTATGACTTAATTAAGTGCTTGTATACAGAACCTAACACTGCAAATATTTAAGCAAATACAACAGTGAAAACGGAATTTGGGGTGAATCTTACGGCAGTTATAATGATCGGCTACGGTGGCGTCACCAAACCGTGAAATGCTTTCCAGTTTTCATGTTTACCAGTTAACGTTTTTCTATCGTACCCAGTTCTTCACAATAAGATTCTCGTACCTCTTTAATCTAGTGTGGCCTGTTTCATATCTGCTGCTCAGTCTCGATCAGAAACGCCCCAACTTCGTGTGTACTACTGTCAACGGCACACTATCAACGTAGCTGAAGGGTACATGAGCGTAGTTACAAACACACACACACGCACACACACACTTTTTATAAAGACACAAAATTCAACATGATCAACGCATTCAGACGCCAACAGTACGTAACCGTAGCGTACACTCTCATTAATAAACGCATCAGAATGCGTAATATTTCGAGACGAAATCCATACTGCAAACTTAGGCTAGACTTTTTTTTCACACACCTCCGTCGGCGTGGTCACTAACACACGCCTGAACGGTGGTGCTCGACTCGGACGTAACGCAGTTCGAATCCTGGTGTTGAATGATTCTTTTACTGCTAGTATTTCACCGCCAAGCGAAAGACAAGTGGTGGCGTAAAGTTGGAAATCATCGACATTTGCGCCAGTATCCTGGATTATTCCAACCCTCCCCGCAGTGTCTCATGAAGCGAGAAACTGTTGATGGTGATCCGTCTGTCGTGGGAGGGGGGGGGGGGAGGGGGGAGGGGGGAGGGGGGAGGAGGTGGAAGGAGGGGAACATTAAGCTCGACAGTGCCCTTGCTGCTATGCTGCTATTCGACATGAGCAGGCTATGCGCCAGCACTGGTTTTTATCCTCTCCGTTTTTTCTCATCACGGTAGAACACAAATATAACACTACACTATGCATACATCCATTACACTCACCTCCTCGTCGAGTGTTCATCAGAGACAAGGATATCGTCCGTAGTGCCCCAGGGAAGTGTGACAGGACTGCTATTATTTTCTCTATACATACACTACTGGCCATTAAAATTGCTACACCTAGAAGAAATGCAGATGACAAACGGGTATTCATTGGACAAATATATTATACTAGAACTGACATGTGATTACATTTTCACGCAATTTGGGTCCATAGATCCTGAGAAATCAGTACCCAGAACAACCATCTCTGGCCGTAATAACGCGCCTGGGCATTGAGTCAGACTGAGCTTGGATGGCGTGTACGGGTACAGCTGCCCATGCAGCCTCAACACGATACCACAGTTCATCAAGAGTAGTGGCTGGCGTATTGTGACGAGCCAGTTGCTCGGCCACCATTGACCAGACGTTTTCAGTTGGTGAGAGATCTGGAGAATGTGCTGGCCAGGGCAGCAGTCGAACATTTTCTGTGTCCAGAAAGGCCCGTACAGGACCTGCAACATGTGGTCGTGCGTTATCCTGCTAAAATGTAGGGTTTCGCAGGGATCTAATGAATGTAATGTCCACTGTTCAAAGTGCCGTCAATGCGAAGAAGAGATGACCGGGACGTTTAACCAATGGCACCCCATACCATCACGCCGGGTGATACGCCAGTATGGCGATGACGAATACACCCTTTCAACGTGCGTTCACAGCGATGTCGCCAAACCCGGATGCAACCATCATGATGCTGTAAACAGAACTTGGATTCATCCGACAAAATGACGTTTTGCCATTCGTGCACCCAGGTTCGTCGTTGAGTACACCATCGCAGGCGCTCCTGTCTGTGATGCAGCGTCAAGGGTAACCGCAGCCGTGGTCTCCGAGCTGATAGTCCATGCTGCTGCAAACGTCGTCGGACTGTTCGTGCAGATGGTTGTTGTCTTGCAAACGTCCCCATCTGTTGACTCAGGGATCGAGACGTGACTGCACGATCCGTTACAGCCATGCGGAAAAGATGCCTGTCATCTCGACTGCTAGTGATACGAGACCGTTTGGATCCAGCACGGCGTTCCGTATTACCCTCCTGAACCCACCGGTCCATATTCTGCTAACAGTCATTGGATCTCGACCAACGCGAGCAGCAATGTCGCGATACGATAAACCGCAATGGCGATAGGCTACAATCCGACCTTTATCAATGTCGGAAACGTCATGGTACGCATTTTTCCTCCTTACACGAGGCATCACAACAACGTTTCACCAGGCAACGCCGGTCAACTGCTGTTTGTGTATCATTTGCATATCACAGCATCTTTTTCCTGGCGGTTAAATTTCGCGTCGGTAGCACGTCCTCTTCGTGGTGTAGCAATTTTAATGGCCAGTTGTGTAAATGATCTGGCGGACAGGATAAGCAACAGTCTGCCGCTGTTTGGCTTCAAATGGCTCTGAGCACTATGCGACTTAACATCTGAGGTCATCAGTCCCCTAGAACTTAGAACTACTTAAACCTAACTAACCTAAGGTCATCACACACATCCATGCCCAAGGCAGGATTCGAATCTGCGACCGTAGCGGTCGCGCGGTTCCAGACTGAAGCGCCTAGAACCACTCGGCCATTGCGGCTGGCTGCCGCTGTTTGCTGATGATGCTCTGGTGTATGGCAAGGTGTCGAGGTGGAGTACTGTAGGAGCATACAAGATCACTTAAACAAAATTTCTAGGTGGTGTGATGAATGGCAATAACTCTAGATGTAGAAAAATATAAGTTAATGCAGATGAGTGGGAAAAACAAATCCATAATGTTCAAATATATTATTAGTAGTGTACTGCTCGACACAGTCACGTCGATTAAATATATACATTTAACGTTGCAAAGGAATATGAAACGGAATGAGTATGTAAGGACTGTAGTTGGGAACGCGAATGGTCGACTTCTGTTGATTGGGGGTTCGGACAACACGCAAGTATTATAAAGATTTATTGGCAACTCAGATGGTAATCACAATAGGAATGGCGATGTTCTTTTCAAGAATCACTATTGAGAAAAGTTAGAGAATCGGCATTTGAGGCTATCTGCAGAACGATTCTACTACTACTGCCAATGTGCATTCCACGTAAAGACCGTAAAGATAAGATTTGAGGGATTAGGGCTCGTATAGAGGCATATTATACAGTCGTTTTTCTCTCGCTCTTTTTGCGGGTGGAACAGAAAACGAATAATTAGTAGTGGTACAGGAGTCCACACTCTATATGTTGGCTTGTGTAGTATGTATGTACACTGAGCCCTCCCCTGGGATATCCCTGCCAATAACGCCACACAACATTTACATTTTTT
The DNA here is from genome assembly GCF_023898315.1 of Schistocerca nitens. Classification (NCBI taxonomy): domain Eukaryota; kingdom Metazoa; phylum Arthropoda; class Insecta; order Orthoptera; family Acrididae; genus Schistocerca; species Schistocerca nitens. The sequence goes on from NC_064616.1 coordinate 917,113,533, forward strand.
TTAGATTTTTTGTTGTTTATATTGCCTGCAACACCTTTGTATGATGTCATGTGGGCCGTGTGTTTAATTCGACTTCAGTGAGCACCTCAGTACATCCTACACATGTCGCAAACTCGAATCCAACAGCTTCATCATGTCCCATCTAATTACATATCCTGGCACATTACCGAGGCAGTATTAACAAGGTACAGTCCTACACATAAAACCTGGCCACTGCAGATTCTAAGACTGAGTCGTCCACTCGAGGTGTCAATAAAACTGGCCGCCCCCCAGAATTCTAAGTCCGGCCATCTGCACGATCTGGCAACATTGAAGGATGCAGAAGTGTCTGGAGAAAGTGTTGTCTTCCACCCGAGTTGTTACAGTGCTGTATCTGCTAGTGGTCTAGCAGTAAATGTGCAATGTCGTGTGTTCGAGTCGACGCCTTCTTTTATTTATTTTTTAACTGCATTTCGGCTGTCTAGTAATGATATCAGTCTCATGGAACCTCAAAGGTAATTATCTTCACTTTCTAATGCACTAGTAACAGCAAAACGTCCCATGAAAGAGCTCGTAGCTGCTTCAAGATCAGAACTGTTCATGCTGAAGAGTAGCCTCGTACTACAGTGGCCGCTGGCTGCGAATACTTGTCTTGCAGTTACGGATTGGATTTTGTATGCTTCAGTGTTATTGGAGTTGTTTAAGCGCCATGAATGGGGTCTCAAGTAGAAAAAGTTCTAACATTTGACACATGATGCTCACTTTGGGTTTAATGGAGGCCTATACGCAGCGGAAGTAGCTACCAGGTGTAGACGTACGAAACCGGAATTTGGTTTTAATAATTACACGTCTGTTGTTTGAAACAGAAAAACAATATTTATTCAAAATAATCTCCATTGCTATTTATACACTTCTCACACCTCTCCAGCAGGCTATGAATGCCACGACAAAAAAACAGTTCTTCTTTTGAAGCGAACCAGTCAGAGAGCCATTTCCGTACATTCTCAAACGAAATGAAGCGTCGTTCAGCGAGAACGTGTCCCAGTGTTGCAAATAGATGATAATCAGACGGAGCCAAGCCTAGAGAATAAGCCGCATGCCCTAGTATTTCCCAACTGAATGCCTCGACCGCTCCCCTGACCCGTTTTGCTGTGTGTGATGAGGCGTTATCATGGAACACTATGACTTTGTGTTGCATTTTTCCATACTCCGATCGTTTTTCACGTAATGCTCGATTTAAATCGATCATTTGCTGTTGGTAGCGATCAGTGTTAACGGTTTCATCAGGTTTTAACAACGCGTAGTAGATGACACCCTCTTGATCCCACCAAACACAGAGCATTGTCTTCTTTCCAAAGCGATTTGGTCTTGCAGTGGATGTCGATGGTTTGCCTGAATTCACCCATGACTTACAGTGTTTAGAGTTCTCAAAATATATCAATTTTTCATCACTTGTCACTATTCGATGGAGAAACGACTTCCTTTTCTATCTGGGCAGCAGCATTTCACAAGTGGTCTTCCGATTTGCTTGCTGTCTTTCATTCAGTTCATGCAGAACCCATTTTTCCAATTTATGCACCTTTACCATAGCTTTCACCTGAAAACAAACGGCTTTCTGCATCACAATCAATTGTTCCGCAAGTTCTTGTTGAGTTTGAGTATCATCTTCGCGCAATAAGGCGAGCAATTCGTTGTCTTCGAAATTCTTCTGTGGTTTCCCGCGCTCGTTGTTTCTCGCGCCAAAATCACTACTTTTGAATTTTTTGAACCACTCGAAACCCTGTGTTTTCCCAAGAGCATGTTCGCCAAAAGCTTCGACAAGCATTCGATGCGATTCTGCAGCAGTTTTCTTCACATTCTAACACAAAACCAACGCTGTCCGCAAATTGTAGTTCACAGGCACAAAACTCGACATGTTTACGGGTTTAAAACAGATACCGACGAATGGAACTTGGCTTATTGGGATTCGTCGTCAGCCGTAACAGGAAGCAGATGGCGCTGCAGACGTGGTCTCTCGGGCACTACACTTACGGCTAGCACCTCCTATAGGGGAATTCCGGTTTCATACTTCTACACCTGGTAGAAACACTTGAATCGTGTTTTGGGTGAGTGCCACCAGACAAATCACGTCAGAAAAAGAAAGTTTCACCGTAATGATGTCTCGATAGCTGTCTGCTACTGCAACTATAGCTATAGAATCAAACCGCTCTGCAAAAGTATATTTAACGTTAGATGTTTTTCCTCCTTCTCTGTTGTAATATAAAATGAACACAACGAAATTAAATAACGGAATTCTAACGAACCCTTGAATTCATGCTGCAGTACTGTGTAGATAAGAAAGGTACTTTTTTAATCGATTGATGGAAATTGGCAGACTTCACTAATTATTACTATGTTACTAGTTGATAGGTGATGTTTTGCCGCTTATTTTCACTACTTTTTTCAGTAGTGGGGTTGGAGGAATAAAAAATTCGATGTTCACCACACAGAATATTCTTATTTATCTCAAGTATTAATCAAAAAATGGTTCAAATGGCTCTGAGCACTATGGGACTTATCATCTAAGGTCATCAGTCCCCTAGATTTAGAACTACTTAAACCTAACTAATCTAAGGACATCACACACATCCATGCCCGAGGCACTGTAGCGCCTAGAACCGCTCGGCCACCTCGGCCGGCAAGTATTAATCTTCAGAACAACAGCAGAATAGACAATCAAAAAGCTGACAACAAGAAGTCCATAAAGTAAGTATAAATCTGTGTCCAGTGTCACAATTTATGAGACTTCCACAGAAAGAAATTAAATCACCTGCAGAAAGATGCATACATAGCGCATTTTGCTGCGATTAACTGGCGTATAATGAGTCTGTGTTCTATGTAAGTATCAATGCTGCTCATGCACTGTTTAGCAGTTGTTTCACAGGCAGGAATTATATCTGTGCTCTAAACTGGCTTACAATGACCATTGTTATAATTAAGTAGTGGTAGTCTTTGCGTCATGAATCAGCAGATATGAACGGCCTCTACAAAAAAAACTAGAGTCGTCTGCTAATCTGTACCACCACATGACACCAGGATAATTCCCATATGAATTCTGAAGTAGACTAGAGTATTCGTTTCTATGGAAGCAACAAGGACTAAATTAATAACACTCTGCGCTAACTGTGAAATAATTCATACAAAATTTTCACCGTACTCAGCTTGGTGAACCTATTGTTCTTTCGGGTTCTCTGTCTTAAGCGTACTACAAATTGAAAAGCTCTTCAACATAGACGCTTTTTGCTTTTATTGACGAAGTATCAGCAGGTGTTATGTTGTAATCATTACGAGTACATAACGCTTGTCGTTTTTTCAGTGTTCATAGACTGAATGAGTGTGTAGCTTAAGGATGACTTATTCTAGACATTACTCTCAGCGTTTTGTGTCCCTTGTTCCACGTTCTGATGGAAACTACTTCTCCTTTCACGTTAGCTGAAGTTGTATTCGAACTTGCATTACACACATTTGCTAGATTCATTTTCTCCTTTTTGAGCCGACTTTTACGGTCGTTCTTGATTTGGAACATTATTTTATTCATAACTTACAAAGTCTGTCCGTGGATATTCACGTTTTACAATCAATGCGGTGTTGTTGTCATTTCATTTGTGTTCCTCTATTTTGGGAATAGTTGCAATGACAGAGTTCTTAGGAAAAACAATTTCTGATTGTGTAATGATCAAAAGACAGGTCCCCACTTATAATGTTTACAGCATAACCACTGAAGATTCTCCAAGGATGCAATTCGTGTCTAGTGAATTAATTTTTCAGTTTTCAGTACGTTTAAGGTAGAAAAAGAAAAATAATGCTGACAATTATCGATTTATGAATTTTAGTTTGCAGTCGGTGCATCTCAGTATTAGCACTATTTTGATCTAGATCCTAAACCTAGTGAATGAAATGGGAACAAAACACATTGACATATACTTTTGGTAGTCTGGTCGTCGGCCACCGTGTCTTTCAAATGCAAACTGTTGTCACTCTTGTGGCCACTCAAGAAACGTATCATCTACAACGAATTCTCCCCTCTGACAGCATGACACAACCTGGGTAACAACGCAGAATACGTCTGCCGACTGAGTAACCGTTCAGTTACTGCCTGGATGGCACACAAGTATCCTGCTAAATTCATCTGATATTTTCTTGTACTTTCCAATGAAAAATCTGAGTGATTTTCACTTAAGGTGTGACATCAGGTTATCAATACATGGTTTTGAGCCCAGGAAGGTCGTTCCACGTGCAAATCGCTACTAATCTCATCTTTTACGTTGTGATTTATCTGTCCTCCCACCACTGGGACAAGAAGGGAAGGAAGAATGCTACAGCTCTTTACTATCTCTGTAGCAACGGGGTCGTGTTGTGATGTGAAGACTGTATTGGGTCTCTTTTCCTGTCTTGATGGAGACCAGCTCTTACACTTCTTCTATGGCGGAGGCACAAGCAACCAGATCGAAAATCAATAAGGACACATTAAGGAACTTTCCCCATCATAAGCCCTAAGGGCGAAAAACTTACGATACTGCGCATTTAATAACACCTTTTTCTGCTTCTGTTGACATAATTTTTAGTTTTTTCTAAATACACAATGAAATTTATATTAGAGAACTGAATAATATCTCCAGCTTCAGAAGACAGTTAATGACGTATCTACTGAAGCAACAGTAACAACTACCATTGTCCCTGTATGCACTCGTCACTCCTGCACATCTTTCTTTCCAGCCAGGTCTTCCTCATTTCCCAGTATCCTTAGCTGGCGCAGTCTTCTCACATTTCCTTTCCCAGAAATCACTATGTCAGAAAACGTCTCTTTAGTACACCTATAATTTCTTTTTATATCTGCCACTATCATTATTGTTATTATTGTCATTACTGTTATTACAAAATCAAATAGGGGTAATGCAGGAGTAGGTTTAATAATGAATAAAAAAATAGGAGTGCGCGTTAGCTACTACAAACAGCATAGTGAACGCATTATTGTGGCCAAGATAGACACAAAGCCCATGCCTACTACGGTAGTTCAAGTTTATATGCCAACTGGCTCTGCAGATGATGAAGAAATTGATGAAATGTATGACGAGATAAAAGAAATTATTCAGGTAGTGAAGGGAGACGAAAATTTAATAGTCATGGGTGACTGGAATTCGTCAGTAGGAAAAGGGAGAGAAGGAAACATAGTAGGTGAATATGGATTGGGGGGAAGAAATGAAAGAGGAAGCCGCCTTGTAGAATTTTGCACAGGGCATAACTTAATCATAGCTAACACTTGGTTCAAGAATCATAAAAGAAGGTTGTATACCTGGAAGAATCCTGGAGATACTAATAGGTATCAGATAGATTATATAATGGTAAGACAGAGATTTAGGAACCAGGTTTTAAATTGTAAGACATTTCCAGGGGCAGATGTGGACTCTGACCACAATCTATTGGTTATGAACTGCAGATTGAAACTGAAGAAACTGCAAAAAGGTGGGAATTTAAGGAGATGGGACCTGGATAAACTGAAAGAACCAGAGGTTGTAGAGAGTTTCAGGGAGAGCATAAGGGAACAATTGACAGGAATGGGGGAAAGAAATACAGTAGAAGAAGAATGGGTAGCTCTGAGGGATGAAGTAGTGAAGGCAGCAGAGGATCAAGTAGGTAAAAAGACGAGGGCTAATAGAAAACCTTGGGTAACAGAAGAAATATTGAATTTAATTGATGAAAGAAGAAAATATAAAAATGCAGTAAATGAAGCAGGCAAAAGGGAATACAAACGTCTCAAAAATGAGATCGACAGAAAGTGCAAAATGGCTAAGCAGGGATGGCTAGAGGACAAATGTAAGGATGTAGAGGCTTGTCTCACTAGGGGTAAGATAGATACTGCCTACAGGAAAATTAAAGAGACCTTTGGAGAGAGGAGAACCACTTGTATGAATATCAAGAGCTCAGATGGCAACCCAGTTCTAAGCAAAGAAGGGAAGGCAGAAAGGTGGAAGGAGTATATAGAGGGTTTATACAAGGGCGATGTACTTGAGGACAATATTATGGAAATGGAAGAGGATGTAGATGAAGATGAAATGGGAGATAAGATACTGCGTGAAGAGTTTGACAGAGCACTGAAAGACCTGAGTCGAAACAAGGCCCCCGGAGTAGACAACATTCCATTGGAACTACTGACGGCCTTGGGAGAGCCAGTCCTGACAAAACTCTACCATCTGGTGAGCAAGATGTATGAAACAGGCGAAATACCCTCAGACTTCAAGAAGAATATAATAATTCCAATCCCAAAGAAAGCAGGTGTTGTCAGATGTGAAAATTACCGAACGATCAGTTTAATAAGCCACAGCTGCAAAATACTAACGCGAATTCTTTACAGACGAATGGAAAAACTGGTAGAAGCGGACCTCGGGGAAGATCAGTTTGGATTCCGTAGAAATGTTGGAACACGTGAGGCAATACTAACCTTACGACTTATCTTAGAAGAAAGATTAAGAAAAGGCAAACCTACGTTTCTAGCATTTGTAGACTTAGAGAAAGCTTTTGACAACGTTAACTGGAATACTCTCTTTCAAATTCTGAAGGTGGCAGGGGTAAAATACAAGGAGCGAAAGGCTATTTACAATTTGTACAGAAACCAGATGGCAGTTATAAGAGTCGAGGGGCATGAAAGGAAAGCAGTGGTTGGGAAAGGAGTGAGACAGGGTTGTAGCCTCTCCCCGATGTTATTCAATCTGTATATTGAGCAAGCAGTAAAGGAAACAAAAGAAAAAATCGGAGTAGGTATTAAAATTCATGGAGAAGAAGTAAAAACTTTGAGGTTCGCCGATGACATTGTAATTCTGTCAGAGACAGCAAAAGACTTGGAAGAGTAGTTGAACGGAATGGACAGTGTCTTGAAAGGAGGATATAAGATGAACATCAACAAAAGCAAAACGAGGACAATGGAATGTAGTCAAATGAAATCGGGTGATGCTGATTAGGAAATGAGACACTTAAAGTAGTAAAGGAGTTTTGCTATTTAGGGAGTAAAATAACTGATGATGGTCGAAGTAGAGAGGATATAAAATGTAGACTGGCAATGGCAAGGAAATCGTTTCTGAAGAAGAGAAATTTGTTAACATCGAGTATAGATTTAAGTGTCAGGAAGTCGTTTCTGAAAGTATTTGTATGGAGTGTAGCCATGTATGGAAGTGATACATGGACGATAACCAGTTTGGACAAGAAGAGAATAGAAGCTTTCGAAATGTGGTGCTACAGAAGAATGCTGAAGATAAGGTGGGTAGATCACGTAACTAATGAGGAGGTATTGAATAGGCTTGGGGAGAAGAGAAGTTTGTGGCACAACTTGACTAGAAGAAGGGATCGGTTGGTAGGACATGTTTTGAGGCATCAAGGGATCACAAATTTAGCATTGGAGGGCAGCGTGGAGGGTAAAAATCGTAGAGGGAGACCAAGAGATGAATACACTAAGCAGATTCAGAAGGATGTAGGTTGCAGTAGGTACTGGGAGATGAAGAAGCTTGCACAGGATAGAGTAGCATGGAGAGCTGCATCAAACCAGTCTCAGGACTGAAGACTACAACAACAACAACAACTGTTATTATTATTAATAATAATAGTGGCAGCAGCAGCAGCATCAGTAGTAGTAGAAGTACTACCAGGATTCACGTTATTACACTCCTGGAAATTGAAATAAGAACACCGTGAATTCATTGTCCCAGGAAGGGGAAACTTTATTGACACATTCCTGGGGTCAGATACATCACATGATCACACTGACAGAACCACAGGCACATAGACACAGGCAACAGAGCATGCACAATGTCGGCACTAGTACATTGTATATCCACCTTTCGCAGCAATGCAGGCTGCTATTCTGCCATGGAGACGATCGTAGAGATGCTGGATGTAGTCCTGTGGAACGGCTTGCCATGCCATTTCCACCTGGCGCCTCAGTTGGACCAGCGTTCGTGCTGGACGTGCAGACCGCGTGAGACGACGCTTCATCCAGTCCCAAACATGCTCAATGGGGGACAGATCCGGAGATCTTGCTAGCCAGGGTAGTTGACTTACACCTTCTAAAGCACGTTGGGTGGCACTGGATACATGCGGACGTGCATTGTCCTGTTGGAACAGCAAGTTCCCTTGCCGGTCTAGGAATGGTAGAACGATGGGTTCGATGACGGTTTGGATGTACCGTGCACTATTCAGTGTCCCCTCGACGATCACCAGTGGTGTACGGCCAGTGTAGGAGATCGCTCCCCACACCATGATGCCGGGTGTTGGCCCTGTGTGCCTCGGTCGTATGCAGTCCTGATTGTGGCGCTCACCTGCACGGCGCCAAACACGCATACGACCATCATTGGCACCAAGGCAGAAGCGACTCTCATCGCTGAAGACGACACGTCTCCATTCGTCCCTCCATTCACGCCTGTCGCGACACCACTGGAGGCGGGCTGCACGATGTTGGGGCGTGAGCGGAAGACGGCCTAACGGTGTGCGGGACCGTAGCCCAGCTTCATGGAGACGGTTGCGAATGGTCCTCGCCGATACCCCAGGAGCAACAGTGTCCCTAATTTGCTGGGAAGTGGCGGTGCGGTCCCCTACGGCACTGCGTAGGATCCTACGGTCTTGGCGTGCATCCGTGCGTCGCTGCGGTCCGGTCCCAGGTCGACGGGCACGTGCACCTTCCGCCGACCACTGGCGACAACATCGATGTACTGTGGAGACCTCACGCCCCACGTGTTGAGCAATTCGGCGGTACGTCCACCCGGCCTCCCGCATGCCCACTATACGCCCTCGCTCAAAGTCCGTCAACTGCACATACGGTTCACGTCCACGCTGTCGCGGCATGCTACCAGTGTTAAAGACTGCGATGGAGCTCCGTATGCCACGGCAAACTGGCTGACACTGACGGCGGCGGTGCACAAATGCTGCGCAGCTAGCGCCATTCGACGGCCAACACCGCGGTTCCTGGTGTGTCCGCTGTGCCGTGCGTGTGATCATTGGTTGTACAGCCCTCTCGCAGTGTCCGGAGCAAGTATGGTGGGTCTGACACACCGGTGTGAATGTGTTCTTTTTTCCATTTCCAGGAGTGTAGTTCATAGTATTATTTACTCGCGTTTTCTCGATAGACACTCAGATCATTTTAATACCATTTGTTCTATTAAAACCGGTATTACTTATATAACTATGATGTAAGAAAAGGCACTGTATGCTTCAAGACTACTAAAAAAAATGGGGGAAATGATCTTAATGGCTCTGAGCACTATGGGACTCAACTGCTGTGGTCATAAGTCCCCTAGAACTTAGAACTACTTAAACCTAACTAACCTAATGACAGCACACAACACCCAGCCATCACGAGGCAGAGAAAATCCCTGACCCCGCCGGGAATCGAACCCGGGAACCCGGGCGTGGGAAGCGAGAACGCTACCGCACGACCACGAGATGCGGGCGAAATGATCTTAATAAGCGGATCCACAGACTTATTAAGTTGATATGGGATCCGGAAAGAATACCAGAAGAATGGACCTTAGGTGTAATCCAACCAAGACACAAGAAAGGAGACAAGACCAGCTGTTCAAATTACCGAGGAATTACCCTGCTGAATGTAACCTATAAGATCTTCTCTAGGATTATCTACAACAGGTTAGCACCACATGCAGAAGAGATTCTGGGGGAGTATCATTGTGGATTTCGGCCTAATAGATCAACAACAGACCAGATATTTGTGTTGAGGCAAATACATGAAAAGGCATATGAGTATAATATTGAGCTTCATAACCTCTACGGAAACTTCAAGCAGGCTTTTGATAGTCTAGATAGAGCACAAATGCTAAATGATTTGCTGCTGCTTGGTATACCATCGATGTATGTCCCACTTATTCAGGCAACATTGGCTGGTTCCAAGGTTGCAGTGCGAGTGGATGGAGAACTGACCAACTGGTTGAGCATTAGTAAAGGAGTCAGACCAGGGGACGCACTCTCTACAATGCTTTTCAAACTGACTCTCGAAGCAGCCATGCCATCTGGTTACATAGGCACAAAGTCGACTCAGATATGCGCATATGCTGACGATGCAGCAGTTATTGGTAGAAGAAGGGTATCACTAGAGACGACAATATGTGAGCTGAAAGAAGCCGCAGGACCTAGAGGTTTTTCTATAAATGAAACAAAGACTAAGCACATGAATTTCACCAGGAAGGAAAATAATAGCTTGGATAGACTATCAGCAGACGGTTTCACTTTTGAACATGCGCAGAACTTTGACTATATGGGCTCTAATATTAACAGCACAAATTCCATGTCAACTGAAATAAAACTGGGCATCCTAAGTGGTAATAGATTCTTCCACACGTTTAAGAAATTGTTGGCCTCTAGGTTATTAAATAGGCAGCTGAAGCTGCAACTTTATAAGGCCATTATCAGGCCGCTTGTAACCTACGGATGCGAAACATGGACGCTAAAGAGTGTTGATAAGCAACAGCTCAGGATATTTGAAAGTAGAGTGCTGCGTAAAATGTATGGGACAGTTCAGGATAATAATGGTTTCTGGAGATCTAGAACGAATACTGAGCTGGACCGCCGCCTCATACAAGGATCTGACATCGTAAAAATTATAACAAGTAGAAGAATAGCCTGGCTTGGGCATGTGCTCAGGATGGATACAGGAAGAACAACTAAAAAGATTTTTGAATGGAGGCTAGCCGGAAGAAGACAGAGAGGAAGGCCACGAAAACGGTGGATAGATGATGTGGAAGAAGATAGAAAATCTCCGGAGTCCGAGGATGGCGGAGAACCGCGCTGGTGAGGGCAGAATGGAAGAAACTTGTTGATGAGGCTAAAACCCACACAGGGTTGTAATGCCATGAGAAGAAGAAGATGCGTGAAACCCTGGTCCGATGTAAGAGAGGGTCTGATGGCTCTAATCAGATCACATTAAGTAAACAAATTAAATTAAATAAAACAAATATTTATGAAATTGTGGTACGGAATAATTTCCTACTGGGCTTCTTTATGCATCTACTCCAGCTGCTAAATTTCCATACTACTTGAGTATGACACAGGACAGCGCGTGAACACAGATCATTCCGAAGTTCGAAGTTTTTAATAGCTCACAAATATCGGTCGATTTGGACAATGTCACGTTACACATACTTTATGTTTTATTCAGACAGACTTTCGTCTTAAGTTTTAATTTTTTTAGTATAGTGTGTATAGCGTTTTTCTGTTATTTTACTGAACACAACAGCAAACATAAGAGGGACGTTAATAATCAACAATATATTCCTAACACTATCTAAAACAGTATGATAATGCCCAGGTAGTTTACTGATTCCACTCCTGAAGAAATCTGCTCGTTCGGTGTTAAAGATGTCGTCAAAACAGGTTTAAAGTACATTTTCGTCTGGAAAGCAATTTTCACGACGTTTGCTCTATAAAGAGCGGGAAAGGTAGACATTTGAGGTGCAAGATCAGATGCATGAGTGTGTGAGGGAGGAATTCCAAAACAAACTTCTGGATAGTTTGGTTTGTGGAATCAGTAGTGTGCATTATCGTGTAGTAGCGGCAACTGATGCAGTTTTGTTGGTTGTTTCTCTTATGCTGCAACCGGATGGTGTCTCAGTTATTGGCGGAAATGTCAGCTGCGATGGAACCTCTCCTTTTGGGCCTTATTTGCGTCACTAGATGCAAAATATTATCTGCTCGGACTGTCGTTTACTCGAAGAGATGTCTTTTGTTAGGGCTCAGCCACTAATTTCTTGTCAATAAATTAACATGAATGGATCATAACTCGTCGCCAGTAAGGATACTGCATAGTAATGCTCAATGAGCGAACTCATGACGTTCGAGTGAAAATGTAGTAATAGCCATATCTTTGATTTTTGTTCCTTTGAATCAGACTATGTGTTAGTCCTACACCCAACCTATGCACCTAGCCTGTTGAATGCAAATGTCTAAATTCGTCAAATATGTCAGTTGCCGCGACTTCCTGAATGTGGAAAATAATTCATGCCATTCTAATACGAAAATCCTTTTCTGACGTGATTTGTGCGATAGCACTCTCCCTAAACACGATACAAATATTTCGAGCTGCCTCCACCGCCTGGACCCCTTCATTAAATTCAACACGAAGAATGTTAGACCTGTTTCCCGTTGCGACTCTATGTTATTATGCTTAATCAATTTTTATAAGATTCAAGTATGCAAATTTCAATACATAACTTCAAGACAAATAGTAGTACTTCAGATAATAAAATACCCCTTGATAGGAACACTCACAGCAACTCAGGCATGTTGCAGTACTGTATAGTGTTTATTCAGTTTTATCGAAGTTATTTCGTGCATAAAATCAACCAGAAACAGTTTTATGCTTGCCAAAGTGAGAGCAGAAATGTGTCCAGTATGCACCGTGGAGCCTTCACCTGGTCTGACGGTGGCCGTTGGCGGCTGTGGAGGCTGTATGGAGAGGATACTGTCTAGCTTAAACTGTTCGGATCTTGGCGCAGCCACGACCTCTTTCGTTGCACGTTTTACTATCAATGGTGGATTAGAAAAAGAAGCAAATTATCTTTGAGTTTCCGTTAGTAGGCAGCAGAAAGGCGGCTTAAAAAATAAAGGAAGGCGTTGGCTGAAACCCGCCACTTTGTGTGTACATTGCACAATGTTTACCACTAGACCACCACCAGATACAACACTGTAACAACACCAGTGGAAGACAACATTTTCTCCTGACACTTCTGCGTTCTGCAGTGTTGCCAGATCGTGTAGATGGCCCGACTTCTGAGGGGCGGTCAGTTTTATTGCCACCTATAAGTAAATAGCTAGAACTTACAAGGGGACCGGGCCTATTCGTCATCATCGATTTCGTCCACATTTAAGATATGTGCAGGGTTCGGCCAGGAATGAAAGTGACAAGAGTGGAAGCTCCAGATGGCAAAGCATTTAGAAAAAATAGCATTTTTAGCGCGGTCGGTCGAGTCGTGAGGCATTTATGTTAGCAGAGTTTCCAGGCAGCGTTTGGCGCGACAGAAAGAGTTCAGAGGGTCATGGTGTCGAGCCCCCATGTGCAGCTTTTTTTATTTTTATTTTCAGTTTTTATCTTTCTTACACCGCAAATAAACTGCAATACTGCTCAGTATATTGTGCTTCATAACATTTTCACAGAATGCGTGAAATGGAAAGGCAAAGCAAAATTTGGGATTGCAAATGCAGGAGAACAATTTTTTTCTCTTATTTCACTTGTGGTAGAGCAAAGAATTCCAAAACTATGATGAGATTTTTCTGAAGGAGGATTGGCCCAAATGGCTCTGAGCACTATGGGACTCAACTGCTGAGGTCATTAGTCCCCTAGAACTTAGAACTAGTTAAACCTAACTAACCTAAGGACATCACAAACATCCATGCCCGAGGCAGGATTCGAACCTGCGACCGTAGCGGTCTTGCGGTTCCAGACTGCAGCGCCTTTAACCGCACGGCCACTTCGGCCGGCGAAGGAGGATTATCATCATGTAGTATTAAAGGAATTCCCTCATATGAACTCCACTAGTGAAATCCTGTGATGTCTGGTTTTGTCTTTAGTTAAGGAATGTGACCAAAATGCTTCAAAACTGCTCTTATCTCATAGAGAGAGGAAAAGAAATCGCATTACGAGAAGACTGCATCAAAATACATTCCATTGTACAACGCCTGCTGTTCTCGCCAGTATTTGACAAAATGACGTGTTACGCTTGGTTTGCTGCCATATTGTGAGATGAGAGAGAACCTTTTATAGATGTAAACCAAGTCTATTTTACTATAGAAACTAAACAACCAGGTAACTGTAACAAAAGGGGTAATTATAACATGTGAAAGATGCTGAAATAATTATTGCTTCCCCTGCTTTTACAATGAATTTCACCCCAGCACGCGTAAATCCTTAACTGTAATAATAAAAGTATCTAATTTTATATACGAAATCCTCGTATACACCTTACAATCCATTCCTGCAAATTTATTTGCAGTCCAAAATTTTCCATCTATAATGTTACATATCTTTTACTATCAGAATATTCGTAGATGTACAGAAAGTAAATATAGTACGCTGAACTAACTAATCTACTGTTGTCCACGTTTATATAATTTCATAAGGGCAGAACCATTATATTAGTAGCTAAATGTTACTTACCTTGCTATGCCTGTCTCGTAGTCTAGGGTATCGGTTCCTGTTTATGTTTTCTAGTTAAGAGGTCCAAGGTTTTTTGTTTCAGTAAATGTCGCTGGAATATTGTTGCTTCTTGACATCAGCGGTATTTATTCATATATTCTTGATACTTTCTACAGCACCACTTGTTAAATAAATGCATTGTGCAACATTTCAAAACAACAGAAGGAACTTGATACTTACATTAACTAATCTCGATAACAACTGAAACTATTAGGGCACGTTTGGCGCCTAAAATTTCTCTAATTCTTACGAACATAGCTTCCACATCCTTCCAGAACAGGATGTAGCTCAAATGAATTTTATTACGGCTGTCTTAATTGAAATTACTTTTGAGGTATAATTTACATAAAGTTTTTTGGAAATAATTATTTATATAAAGATTTATGCGCCTAACAATTAATAATGAAAATTGAAAATTTTGCCAAAATAAAAACTATCTGCTTCCTGTCTTTGTATAATTGTTGACTGAATTGTCGATAGTAAAATTAGAAAAATTAAAAATGAAAACAGTAATTTTGTTTAATGAAAACTAAAGCACAATAATATTAGTTTCGCTGGCATTCCATTTAACAAAAAACATCTACAACAAAAGATCAGTATCGTTCAATTCAAAGTTAAGGCATTACTGCAGTGTTATCCGTCCGGAGGTCTTGTACACTTCTGAATACCTAGTATTGAACAAAAAACGCCTAATCGAAAAACTGGAGGCCACGGAAAGGGAGATATTGAGAAAGAACTTAAGTCCCATCAAAGAGAATGGGGAATATAGAAGACCTCATAATCATGAACTGTATACCCACATAGAGAAGATAACCAATACCACCCGGAAAAGAAGGATTCAAAAATGGTTCAAATGGCTCTGAACACTATGGGACTTAACTTCTGAGGTCATCAGTCCCCTAGAACTTAGAACTACTTAAACCTAACTAACCTAAGGACATCACACACATCCATGCCCGAGGCAGGATTCGAACCTGCGACCGTAGCGGTCTCGCGGTTCCAGATTGTAGTGCCTAGAACCGCTCGGCGACAGCGGCCGGCTATAAGGATTATGTTTTATGGACATATGACCCGAATGAGCTCTGGAAGACTCGCCAATCGTATGATCACCTACTTTCAGGAGATGAAAGACTATCAATGCTTTTCTGTATGAGCCAAAATTTCTCTAACGAAGAGGTCGTATGGCATTGATGGTAGGGAGTCCCCACCTGGGAGCTGAGTTGCAAGTCTTTCCGATTGTCACCACAATGGCCGACATACGTGTCGATGATGGTGATGAACACAACGCGACAACAGACAGTCACCTAACAGAGAAAATCTCCAACGCGGCCGGGAATCGAACCCAGGCCCGCTGCGCAGTAGTCAGATGCGCTGACCACTCTGCTAAGGGGCAGATTCTCTAATTTAACTTCATAGATTTTTTTTTAATTTGTGGTAAGGTCTTATGGGACCAAACTGCTGAGGTTATCGGTCCCTAAGCTTACGCACTACTTAATCTAACTTAAACTAACTTACGCTAAGTACAACACACACACCCACGCCCGGCCCGAGGGAGTGAGCCGCGCGGACCGTACAAGACGCCTGAGACCGCGTGGCTACCCCGCGCGGCTTCATAGTTAT
The DNA here is from genome assembly GCF_023898315.1 of Schistocerca nitens. Lineage (NCBI taxonomy): Eukaryota > Metazoa > Arthropoda > Insecta > Orthoptera > Acrididae > Schistocerca > Schistocerca nitens. Next base: position 917,129,356 of record NC_064616.1, read on the forward strand.
TACACAAGATATGGATTGGAATGATTGATATGTCTCTTGACTCATATTAAAAGGTGGGTTCTCGGAATTTTATGACCCGCGACGTCTTTCTTGTAACGTCTGCCACTGCAGATTGTTGAGCATTTCCGTGACACTCTCGTGCCGAATAAACAAACCCGCTACAAATCATATGGTTTTTCTTTGAATATTCTCTGTCTCTTCCATTAATTCAACATGGTAAGGGTCACCGCCAGAAGAGCAATAAATACTAAAGAACTGATCCAACGATGGTCTTGTTAGTGACCTCTTTGATGCATGAGCACACCTCCTCAGCTTTCTTACAATAAATCAGATTCTGGCATCTCCCTGCAGATGGTTAGATTTTTGCGGTCGTTCCACTGTAAACTATTCCAGAAACGAGCCCTGTGACACTTGAAAGCAATGAGGGCTTCCAGTGACTGATCGCCGATCGCGTAGTCAACAGGATATCGGACTTTTCTGTCTAATTACGAGCATCAATTACATTTATTTAGTTTTAGAGTAAGCTGCTAATATTTGCTCCAGGCGCTGATGATCCACAAGATTGTCTTCAGTTCGCAACAAACTTCCTATCAACGTCGGCTCGCTGTATGAAACTGTCGTCTGCGAAGAGCCCAGTAGAACCACTGATGTGATCTGTCAGCTCACGTATACACATCGTAACTAACAGCGGTTCTCTCTTCAGTGAAAGTGCCTTTATTGCTGACGTTGCAAGTACAAATTTCAATGAAGAACTGAGAAAATTGTTTTGGATTGGTGATTTGGCCACCGTTTTAAAAAGAAGAAAATGTGTGAAGGAGCCCCCCTGTGTTCTCCCCCTGCGTTCCGCTCACCCTCGGCAACAAGCGCACGCATTCAGACAATAGACTCATTCCTTTGAGCCTGCTTTAAAAGAGCAAATGACGTTAAATTATGTTTACATGTAGGGTCGCTGGCACGTAGGCGATAGATACGGCCAGCCACAATTCACCTCTCCTCCGCTTGCGTACACTTACAGCCCCGTGTAAGTAAATTACTCGTGTTTTTCTTCTGATAAGCAAGTTAACGGGAATAAAGAGTTTAATTTAATTTAGAAAAAGCTTTCTGCCGAATTGGAAAAAGAAATAATAAAAAAATCTCGTCATATATTGTACTGCGCAGTTCTTTCTTAGTTAATTAAATACATATAAAAGTATAAATGAGCCTGAATCAAAAAGTTTCAGCAAAACTGAGGGAACTCTTGAATACGTTTTCGTAATTAACACAGGTGTTCTCGACACGCGTTATCTTCCGCAGCGTCGCTGCCGTTTCGTCCGCACCTGAGAGCAATAAACGTTTTGTCTTAGCTCCAAATAATCGTTCATGCAAATTCCCCCGTGCTAAGTATTCCCACAGCAAAAAATATTGTTTATCATGCTAGGGGCACAGTAACTTAGTTAATTAGGTAGTCGTTCCATATCTCGTATTGTTGGATATACAGGGTGTTACGAAAAGGTACGGCCAAACTTTCAGGAAACATTCCTCACACACAAAGAAAGAAAATATGATATGTGGACATGTGTCCGGAAACGCTTACTTTCCATGTTAGAGCTCATTTTATTACTTCTCTTCAAATCACATTAATCATGGAATGGAAACACACAGCAACAGAACGTACCAGCGTGACTTCAAACACTCTGTAACAGTAAATGTTCAAAATGTCCTCCGTTAGCGAGGATACATGCATCCACCCTCCGTCGCATGGAATCCCTGATGCGCTGATGCAGCCCTGGAGAATGGCGTATTGTATCACAGCCGTCCACAATACGAGCACGAAGAGTCTCTACATTTGGTACCGGGGTTGCGTAGACAAGAGCTTTCAAATGCTCCCTTAAATGAAAGTCGAGAGGATTGAGGTCAGGAGAGCGTGGAGGCCATGGAATTGGTCCGCCTCTACCAATTCATCGGTCACCGAATCTGTTGTTGAGAAGCTTACTGAAATGTGCAGGAGCTCCATCGTGCATGAACCACATGTTGTGTCGTACTTGTAAAGGCACATGTTCTAGCAGCACAGGTAGAGTATCCAGTATGAAATCATGGCGGTGAATCGAGGAAGTACAGTACATACTGACGAAACTAAAATGAGCTCTAACATGGAAATTAAGCGTTTCCGAACACATGTCCACATAACATCTTTTCTTTATTTGTGTGTGAGGAATGTTTCCTGAAAGTTTGGCCGTACCTTTTTGTAACACCCTGTATAATTTGAACAACATTGTATATATTTCAAAAACTGTATGTAACGTTTGAAGGCACGTATGCAGCAAGTCGTACGCATTCGCGCGTGTAGCTGCCACCATCTCGGAAACGCCGACAACTACTTGCGTCTGACCAGGTGGACACCCTGTGGTGTCACAGCCAGACACCACACGTCCTAGGTGGTAGCTTAAATCGGCCGCGGTCCTGTAGTACATGTCGAACCCGCGTGTCGCCACTGTGTGATCGCAAACCTAGCGCCACCACAAGGCAGGTCTCGAGAGACTGACTCGAACTCAGCCCCAGTTGTACGGACGACAGAGCTAGCGACTAGACGTACGAAGCCTTTCTCTCTCATTAGCCGAGAGACAGAATAGCCTTCAGCTAAGTTAATGGCTACGAACTAGCAAGGCGCCATTAGCCTTACAGTGATTGTAATTAGAGTCTCACTTGTGTTCACCATAGAGATGTACAAGAAGAAATTAAAGATAAGTATATGAGAAACTCCGTTCTTTTCTTCATAGCATTAATTACGTATCCTGTTCCAGTACTTCACGCCCGTCTGCGTTAGTCTAGCGTGCATTAAGCCACCTCTATCTACAAGGTGTTGGCCCAGCTGCCGACACATCACACCCGCCGTAGAAAGCCTCCACAGCTTCGTCGCTGGCCACCAGCCCGTGGTAAACAGCAGAAAAGCTGTTTAACTAAACGAGGATCGGCGAAGTGATAGTCTTACTCGATAAGTCTGTAATTATTCGGGCTAAGGCGATAGACACGGTGACGGCCCGTTGGCGCAGTTGCGTGTTATTGTAATCTGTATGGGGGAATAAAATAGTGAAAACTGCGTACTCGGTGTTCGCGTATTTCTGACCCTTACAGATCCATTGTCTAAATTACCTGATAATTTGCTAGTGGTGTCTTCAGCCGAGGATAACCCATTACAGAAGTGGTGTCAGCGTGAGATAAATTTTGGAAATCCTGCAATCCTGAGGAGTTGCAGCGAAGCGTGAACTCCTCAGAAGTCCCGAGTTCCTGCCGGAGAGATGGCCAAGCAGTGGACTGCCTAATCTGCATCATTTAGACAACGCCGGGACATCCAACGCTGGATTTCAGCTTGGTCTGCTCAACTTTGGCTATAATACAAAGGATAGCGATGGATTTATAATAGTTTTTCCTGCCGTTGAGTGATTCGTTGGCGTAGACTGGTCAAACTGGAAGAATTCAAAGCAACACGGTTGATCGTCAGACTGTATTGAACGAATTACGAAGAGAGATTTAGGAGTTAAAAGCACACAAAAGAGAGCATTGCCTCCCTACTTACTTGACAAATGATAGGTCATGCAGTGGCTCAATAAAGATGTTCTCCTTATTGTTATCGTTGCCAGTGTTCAGTGGGAAACGCGAGGATGGTTTAAATGGTTCAAATGGCTCTAAGCACTACGGGACTTAACATCTGAGGTCATCAGTCCCCTAGACTTAGAACTACTTAAACCTAACTAACCTAAGGACATCACACACATCCATGCCCGAGGCAGGATTCGAACCTGCGACCGTAGCAGGAGCGCGGTTGCGGATTGAAGCCACAGCGGCCGGCAAACGCGAGGAAGACGTGAAAGCATTCTTTTGGAAACTCGAAGAGGTTGCCCTGTTGGGTTCGTAAACTGATTCCTAGAATTTATTAAATGCTGTATTAAGAACACAGGAAGCCGCGCAACATTTCATTAGCGCAGAGCCCACTTACTTTAAATCGGAAGATTATAATGAGCTCAAAACGGCAATTGTTTAAAGATTTAACCTAAAATATGCGATAAGACTCTACAGAGAACAACTTTACGGTCTGCGTACGCAGCAGGACGTATCTGTTGAGCAATTTGCCGCCAAAATTCGAAACTTTAACACTGAAACTGATGAACTATTAAAAGACGACACAGAATCGGAGTCAGCTTTTCTGATCATTGAGACTTGGACTAATTCATCCACTGGTTGTGTGGAGAGGAAGTAAGCGAAGCAATCAGACTGGCGCCGTGGTAAGACTTTGACGAAGCAGTAGAGGCAGCTGTTGGCTTTGTAGAAGCATTAAGGCGGCTGAATGACGTTCGAAGAGGAAAGAGTCGCGGTCACGCATCGAGCAGCGCCAAAACCGTCGTCGCAGAGGCAAGTCCTTAGGTAATAAGGCCTGCTGGTGTTGTTAGTGATACGAAGAGTTGCAGTTGTCTGGGAGAATGTTCCACACCGTACTCCGTGCTCGCGAGCCGTCTTTCCTGCTGCCGACTATAGGGTCATATTTTACAGTTTTGACAACTGTTCCTCCAAGGCCTGTGTACATACTGGGCGCACCCGCCTTCTATTGTTAACAGTTCCTTTGAACAAGTCTCTCTCACACAAACGACGAAACACATGCAAACAGTTTATGGTGCGGTTGCTCTCGGCGGTAATACTTTTCCCGGTACAGTAGTACTGCCGCCCGCCTATTGCCTTATGACTTTTCCTTCTTTCTTTCTTTCGCTTACGCCACAGTCCCGCAGCGATCGCAGGGTCGGCGTAGTTACAACGGATTTGGCAGTGTTAGTGTTAGGGATGGCTGGATGCCCTTGCTGCCGCCACCCCGTACCCCCCAGGACTGAAGCACTGTACCCCAACTGTCTGCGTCTAGTGTAAATCGTGAAAGAGTGCGGGCGTGTTTCAAATGTCTGCGACGCGTGTAACTGAGGCGGAACGTGGGGACCAGCCCAGTATTCACCTAGCGGGATGTGGAAAACCGCCTAAAACCACATCCAGGCTGGCACACTGGCCCTCCTCGTTAATCTGCCACGCGGATTCGATCCGGGGCTGGCGCGCTAACCCGAGTCCAGGAAGCAGCGCGTTAGCGCGCTCGGCTACCCTGGCGGGTCCGCCTATTGCCTTATGACTGTCGGTATGTAAAGACCATGTTGGCCTATTCTCGGTTGGTACAGGGGCTATCGTCTCTCAGCGCTGCACTATGCGAAATATGTCGCACCAGAGCGAGTCGGCAGCAGCAGTGAAACCGGTGCCCCCTAGTTCCGACATGTGAGCGGGCCATCGCCATCGACAACATGGTTGCACTCTTGTGTGTGGAGCTAAAACACTAGTAGAGACAGATCATTCACATTTGCCCGGTGTGTTCTCGTGTGCTTTGAATCGTTTAAATCTGCACTGTCAAATATCTTTTTCCTCCATCTTCAAGTGCGGCCTCACACTGATGAGCTAAAACATTATGACCACCTGCGTAATTCCTTGTTTGTCCGTCTTTGGAACGAAATACAACAGTGATTCTGCGTATTGTGGGTCCGGCAGTTTGTTGGTAGGTTTGTGGAGGTATGTGGCATTAGATGTCTACGCACAGGTCACGTAACTCGCGTAAATAACGGGCCGCTGATTTGCATACGGGGTGATTGTGCCCGATAGCGACCCAGATGGGTTCCACAGGATTTAAATCAGGCGAATTTGGTCTCCGAGACATCAACGTGAGTTCACTATAATGCTCCTCAGACCACTGTGGCACGGTTCTAAATCCGAGACACGGACAATTATACTGCCGAAAGATGACATAGCCGTCGGGGAGTATATCAAGCATGAAGGGATGTAGGTGGCCCGCAGCTGTCAGCGTGTCTTCCATTACTAGCACAGGTCCCATTCAAGCGCACGAGAATGTCCCCACAGCATAATACCGTTCCCACCAGCCTGCGTCCGTGGCGCGCTGCACGTTTCGAGCCGCCATTCACCTCGATGATGGCGATTGTCGAGAAGACCAGTGACCTAGTGTAGCAAGACCGACACGTTTCCGTTGGTCTACGGTCGAATCCCACTGGTCCCGTACCCACTGCAATCGTAATTGACCCTGTCGTTGGGTCAACATATGAAACCGTAGGTGTGTTCTGCTGCGGAGCTCCATGTTCAACAGTGTACAGTGAACGGTGTGTTCCTAAACACTTGTGCGTACATCAGCTTTGTGCTCTTTCGGCAGATATGCTACCGTTCACCATCTATCTGAGTTTACAGAGCACACAAGCCTTCGAAGCTCACGCTCTGTGAAGAGTCGTGGACGTCCAACCATTTAATACCTAGTGGTAGTTTCACTGTCCTTCTACCTTTTTCTTACGGTGCTCACGACAGTAGCAAGTGAACATTCGACCAGCTTCGCCGTTTTCGAGATACTCGTTCACAGGCTTTGCGTAATACACTCCTGGAAATGGAAAAAAGAACACATTGACACCGGTGTGTCAGACCCACCATACTTGCTCCGGACACTGCGAGAGGGCTGTACAAGCAATGATCACACGCAAGGCACAGCGGACACACCAGGAACCGAGGTGTTGGTCGTCGAATGGCGCTAGCTGCGCAGCATTTGTGCACCGCCGCCGTCAGTGTCAGCCAGTTTGCCGTGGCATACGGAGCTCCATCGCAGTCTTTAACACTGGTAGCATGCCGCGACAGCGTGGACGTGAACCGTTTGTGCAGTTGACGGACTTTGAGCGAGGGCGTATAGTGGGCATGCGGGAGGCCGGGTGGACGTACCGCCGAATTGCTCAACACGTGGGGCGTGAGGTCTCCACAGTACATCGATGTTGTCGCCAGTGGTCGGCGGAAGGTGCACGTGCCCGTCGACCTGGGACCGGACCGCAGCGACGCACGGATGCACGCCAAGACCGTAGGATCCTACGCAGTGCCGTAGGGGACCGCACCGCCACTTCCCAGCAAATTAGGGACACTGTTGCTCCTGGGGTATCGGCGAGGACCATTCGCAACCGTCTCCATGAAGCTGGGCTACGGTCCCGCACACCGTTAGGCCGTCTTCCGCTCACGCCCCAACATCGTGCAGCCCGCCTCCAGTGGTGTCGCGACAGGCGTGAATGGAGGGACGAATGGAGACGTGTCGTCTTCAGCGATGAGAGTCGCTTCTGCCTTGGTGCCAATGATGGTCGTATGCGTGTTTGGCGCCGTGCAGGTGAGCGCCACAATCAGGACTGCATACGACCGAGGCACACAGGGCCAACACCCGGCATCATGATGTGGGGAGCGATCTCCTACACTGGCCGTACACCACTGGTGATCGTCGAGTGCATGAATAGTGCACGGTACATCCAAACCGTCATCGAACCCATCGTTCTACCATTCCTAGACCGGCAAGGGAACTTGCTGTTCCAACAGGACAATGCACGTCCGCATGTATCCCGTGCCACCCAACGTGCTCTAGAAGGTGTAAGTCAACTACCCTGGCCAGCAAGATCTCCGGATCTGTCCCCCATTGAGCATGTTTGGGACTGGATGAAGCGTCGTCTCACGCGGTCTGCACGTCCAGCACGAACGCTGGTCCAACTGAGGCGCCAGGTGGAAATGGCATGGCAAGCCGTTCCACAGGACTACATCCAGCATCTCTACGATCGTCTCCATGGGAGAATAGCAGCCTGCATTGCTGCTAAAGGTGGATATACACTGTACTAGTGCCGACATTGTGCATGCTCTGTTGCCTGTGTCTCTGTGCCTGTGGTTCTGTCAGTGTGATCATGTGATGTATCTGACCCCAGGAATGTGTCAATAAAGTTTCCCCTTCCTGGGACAATGAATTCACGGTGTTCTTATTTCAATTTCCAGGAGTGTAATAATCTGCCCTTTGTCGAAGTCACTTATCTCAATTGATTTCCCCATTTGCAGCCCATACCTTACATAATTTAGTTACCGCGTCACGTTCCCACAACACCAATAGGCAACATGCAGCGTCGCGGTAGGAAGTGGATGCATGTCCGTATGACGTTTTCTGCTCTTTATCCTTTCATGGATCAAAATTGTTCAAATGGCTCTGAGCACTATGGGACTCAACTGCTGAGGTCATTAGTCCCCTAGAACTTAGAACTAGTTAAACCTAAGGACATCACAAACATCCATGCCCGAGGCAGGATTCGAACCTGCGGCCGTAGCGGTCTTGCGGTTCCAGACTGCAGCGCCTTTAACCGCACGGCCACTTCGGCCGGCTTCAGGGATCATTTCCTGCAGTTTCTTCCCACTTAGCAAAATCACCGTGTATACAGCCCGAGTGAAAGTAGTTTCAATTAAGGAAACGCCCTACAGCAGTGTACTGGGATTTGATCTCTTTTCCGCTAACGGGGCACAAATATTTGTAGCAGATACCAGGACGAGACCACGTCATAATAATTACAGTATAACGTAGATCTTTCTTCACATTAAACACAAAGGAGCATCAACACTGATTTTGGGGAATGGACCACCCGATCGATGCATCAGTTCAGACCTTCTAAGCAGCCTCTTAACATTCCCCAGGGAACAGCAAAAACAATATACGTTGAAGTCAGGTCACCTCGACGCCAAGAAGGACCTCTTTTATTTACTGTGCAGCCAGAGAAATGTGAAATACTGTACGAGATGTACTGCTATGTTTCCAGAAGTGTAGGCCTGATTAAAATGGTGAGGCAGAATGTAGCAACCGTCCAACAACGAAAACGAGCATGAACAATGAAGAGGTTGTATTTCCATGAGGAACGAAGGTTGTTGAAGTGAGGTAGAGGTGATGTATTCCAGATTCCATAAGTGGCATCAAACGTCACATTCATCAAGGCAGATTTTTTGTAGTGGTACCACAAAATTGTAACCAGTAATCGAAACCAATAGTGAGCTAAAGGTATAAGATTTGGCCGAAGACCGAAAATTAGGCAACTGATGAATGGAAGATTTTAGCACCTGTTTTATTGGGGTATGAGAATCTTTTCAGGGAACATTCGAATTTACCTATTACTCATTTGTTTCAGCATCTTAAACATACTAAACATGCAGTGCCGATTACTCAAAAACCGTATCAGATACAACGCAGTCAAAGACAGTTGATAGACTACATATTACTCATAAACCGTATCAGATACAACGCAGTCAAAGACAGTTGATAGACTACATAGTTAAAGAGCAATCGGAAGCTGGAATTATAAAAGAGAGCCTGCAGATATACTAAGGTTCTCACAAATAGTTTTTTTTTTTTTTTTTAACAGTAAATCGGTTTCTGAAGACCCACAGTTCCGCTTTTGCGTTGATTACCGAGCTCTGAATGCAGTTACTACACCGGACATTTGTCCCTACACCGGACATTTGTCCCTTACCAAACTTGATGGAAAGCCTGGATTACTTGACTAGATGTCGAATTGTTTCAGTTTGTAATCTAACAAGATACAGTATATCATCAATTGTCACTTTTTCTAGATGATCACTCAAAAACTTCTTTTGTTACTGCAACAGCTGTCTTTAAATACCTTCGTATTCAATTTGGACTTCACATTGTACCAGCTAAGTGATAGATTCAGTTTTAGAGGACTCATCCCAACACAAAATGTTGTGAACCTTCACGAAGTAATAATTTTCGATGAAAACATGAAGCAGCATACTTCAAGCAGTTTTCGACTATATAACGAGTGCAAGTCTGTCTTTATCAACAGATAAATGTTAATTTGCACAAATCTAAGTGAACTATCTTGGACAACTTACAACCAGTGAAGGCCCACCTAGATCCAAAATGAATTGAAATTGTTAAGAATTTTTCTGAACCACAAAATTTAAAGAAACTATAATCATTCCTGGAATTAGCCAGTTTCTACAGAAGATCCTGAGCCGGTTATGAACGTCCAGTGATACATCTACTGAAAAAGGAGGCAAATTTAATTGGTCTACAGAATGCAAAAAGGCGAAGGAAGAACTTTCAAACTGCCCTTACCACAGCGCCAGTGTTGGCCTATCCAGATTTCAGAAAACCCTTTATTCTTTCAACAAGTAGTTCTAATCCTTCAGTTGGTGTCATTTTTTCCTCAAGAAATTGATGGCCATGAACACCAAACATCATCTGCTTCCAGGCGATTAAAGAGAGGGGAATGTAATTATGCTACTTTCTGGAGTAACACATAACTGATGTTTCTTTGGCACGAACAGAACTCACAGTAATTACAGACCATATAGCACTGAAATGGTTACTGAGAATAAAAGATCTTAATTCCAGATTAACAGGATGGACTTTAAGACTAAGTGAATTCCAATTTAAGGTTATTCAGAAACCTGGTAAATCACATGTGAATGCCGAACTGATGAGCATAAAAGTTCATGTCTGTGTTATAAGTTGGAGGGAAAGAGTTAAAAGCGGCCAAGAGTGAGGACCTGCAATGCAAAATATGAAACAACGATCCACGTTTTGTCAAAATAGATGGAGTGTTGTACAAATCATTAATAAAGAAAACTGCATAGTTATTCTACAAAACATGAAAGGCCAAATCATGATGGAACAACACAATTCTTTATTGTCTTGACACTGTGGCAAGAAAGGAACAGACATTAAAAATCTGAGATGTATTGGTCACCAAGTTCTAAAGATGAAACTTCTTGTCAGATTAAAACTGCATGTCGGACCTAGACTAGAGCTCGGGACCTTTGCCTTTTGCGGGAAAGTGCTGTACCATCTGAGCTATCCATGCACAACTCACACGTCCTCACTGCTTCAGTTCTGCCAGTACCTCGTCTCCTACGTTCCAAATTTCACAGAAGCTCTTCTGCGAATCTTGCAAGTTTCGCAGACGAGCTTCTGTGAAGTTTGGAACGTAGGAGACGAGGTACTGGCAGAATTGAAGCAGTGGGGACGGGTCGTGAGTCGTGCTTGGGTAGCTCAGATGGTATCTACCGGCACGCTAGCTCAGCGTGTTCCGTCAGAGATCTGCCTGGCCTCTGTAATAAAAAACTAAGTGAGAGGATCGACAACGAACTTCAACGCATATCATGTGACGTCCGCTATGACCATGTATAACCAACAGAATGCAAAAAAAAATAAAAATAAAAATAAAAAAAATGGTATACCACTTGCCGGCGAAAGGCAAAGGTCCTGAGTTCGAGTCTTGGTCGGGCACACCGTTTTAATCTGCCAGGAAGTTTCATATCAGCGCACACTCCGCTGCAGAGAGAAATGTCATTCAAGTTGTAATGATGATGTTTTTGAGTATGTTTCACAGTGTGATACCTGTAACAGGTGAAATAATTTGAGAAGAGCTACGGCACCATTGCACGAATTGCCAGACTAGTAACCCATTCGAAAGGGTAGGATTAGATGCTGTAGAAACGTACCTAGGACTTAGGATGGGATTAAGTAAACATTATCAGTGTTAGATCATTTTTCCAGATGCACACTAATGAACCCAGTACCTGGTTAGAGCATTCAGACCTTAGTTAAATATCAGACCATAGTTAAATATTTTGTAAAAGAGTAGATTCTGAAGTTCGGGTCACCGTCAAGCATAGACAGTGATCATGGAACGAATTTTACGACAGAACTGCTTAAACAGACTTGTAACCTGATGCAGATAACTCATTTAAGAACTGAAACAGTACACCATGAAGGAAATGGATGCGTTGAGCGAGTCCACGGAACGATGATTAGCCACTAAATGGCCAACAAGCATGACAACTTGGAAGTTTGTTGTATTTTGTAAGTACCTACAACACAGAAATTCACGTGTCCACTGACCTAAGTCCATATTAAATCGTGTATGGAAGGAAGATGCATTCACCACTGGACTTTGCCTGTCCAAGTAAAGGAGTCATGGAGGAGAGTGAAACAGCATCATCAGTCCTTTCTTCACCAAGCAAAACAACATGATCATCAAGCAGTCATGCTGCGTTAATTGATTGGAAATCTTTCTGCCTGAGCAACTTAGTGTTAAAAAAGAGTCAGGTCACAAAGTTTAACAAGTTTTGGAAAGGACCACACCCATTCTTGGAGGTGTTGTCATCAATCCCCCTTAGGACCCGATTGTGTTTTCGTTCGATTCTACTCCATAAGGATCCTGTAAAGATATTTCTGAGTAGATTAACTGCAGAGCCGCAAGACGACGACAAGGATTGATTGAGGGGCAGACCAGCTGTTCCTAAAGCCAGGAAGCGAGCATCGGAAGGACGCAGACCAGACCTCGAGGCTGAGGCATCGCCGCACACCCAGCGAACCTGCCTCAGGCACGCCTATAATCTCCAACAAACTAACCTGCCCCAGACATCCCTACAACCTCTGTATACGTATGTAGTGTGAGCGCGTACAAGGCATGTGTTTTTTTTTTTTTCAATCATGTGCCTATGTGAATGGGTTGTGCAGGTATATCACTGCAGCCATTACGTAGCTTCCTGCAAGAGATGCATTTGTAGTATGCTGACTGTTTAACTTTAGCGCTTAGAACTAATTTACCATGTTCACTGTAATTCTAATTTTTGCTAACATAGTGTCTTCAGTTAACTTTTTTTCTTCTTTAGGCCCAGCAGCATAATATATGTCTGATAACTATATGATTATTAGAATACATGCACCAAATAGTTGCTTATAATAAGTAATCTTTATTCACGACAGACTGTTTCGGCTTTCGCCATTTTCAAGTACGTCTAGATTGACGTGACGTCCATATTACGTCGTTAGTTGGCTGTATTATAGCTGCCACTGTGGTGTAGTAAGATGGTAAGATGGTAAATGATGCCAATATGTTGAAAATAAAATGTTAATTACCATGTGACAGTAGTTTGACAATTCCACTCTTACGATGCTATATGTTTACTTTGCAGTCTGTCGTGAATAAAGATCACTTAGTGCATCTGCTCTGATAATCATGTTGTTATTCCACTAGCGCTGTAGAAACAGTATCGTAGAAAACTAGTGTGTTGTTTGAGCCACAAGCAGACATCGTAGTTTCAATAAGTAATGCTATACTTGTACTTAAGTACAATTTAAGTAAAATTCTACAGAAATTCCATTCTGTTAGCAAGAAAATTGATATAAAACTTCCTGGCAGATTAAAACTGTGTGCCCGACCGAGATTCGAACTCGGGACCTTTGCCTTTCGCGGGCAAGTGCTCTACCAACTGAGCTACCGAAGCACGACTCACGACCGGTAGTCACAGCTTTACTTCTGCCAGTACCTCGTCTCCTACCTTCCAAACTTTACAGAAGCTCTCCTGCGAACCTTGCAGAACTAGCACTCCTGAAAGAAAGGATATTGCGGAGACATGGCTTAGCCACAACCTGGGGGATGTTTCCAGAATGAGATTTTCACTCTGCAGCGGAGTGTGCGCTGATATGAAACTTCCTGGCAGATTAAAACTGTGGTGTCACCGCCAGACACCACACTTGCTAGGTGGTAGCCTTTAAATCGGCCGCGGTCCGCTAGTATACGTCGGACCCGCGTGTCGCCACTGTCAGTGATTGCAGACCGAGCGCCACCACACGGCAGGTCTAGAGAGACTTCCTAGCACTCGCCCCAGTTGTACAGCCGACTTTGCTAGCGAAGCTACACTGACAATTACGCTCTCATTTGCCGAGTCGATAGTTAGCTTAGCCTTCAGCTACGTCATTTGCTACGACCTAGCAAGGCGCCATTACCAGTTTATATTCAGTGTAATAATGTCTAAACAAGAGCAACGTTCTCCAATTGTGGATTAAAGTTAAGTATTCCAAGAACTACGTTCTTTTCTTTATAGGATAATTACTTTACCTTGTTCCAGACCTCACGCCAATCTGCGTGAGCTTAACGCGTGCCTTTCGGCTACCTCCGAGTGGCTTGGCTGTCTTGCTACGCCACTACAGTTGGCGACGAGCTAAACCGAGTTTGTACCAATTGATCTTGCCTTAATTTACTTGTGTCATGGCTTCGCCACAATCTCCAGATGTACTGTCCGAATTTTATCGCTTGCAGAATCAGCAGACGCAGGCGTTATTGGATGCCCTTGGACAGCTCGTCCAGGATCAACGTGCAATGCAAAACGATGCGGCCGCCACCGCTCCACCGCTACCGCAGCCACAACATGCAGTTGCACCACCTTTTCGTCCTTTTGATGCGGCACTGGAAAGCTGGACGGAGTGGTCACGCCAATTTGGATTCCATCTCGCCGCCTACAGAATTCAAGGTAACGAGCGGCAGTCTTTTTTGTTAGCATCCGTCGGGGTGCACACGTACCGAGTGATAGTGAAATTATTTCCCCGACGCGACGTAGCAACTCTGTCCTATGACGAAATTTTGTCTGCATTAGATGCATATTTCCAAGAATCAGTCAATGTAGTTGCCAAACGTTATACGTTCTTTCGTACCAAACGTATGGCCAGTCAAACTAATCGGGAGTGGGTTGCAACTTTGCAAGGCCTTACTAGGGATTGTGCTTTTGAGTGTGAATGTGGACTCCCTTATTCAGATACTATGGTGTGTGATGCAATTGCACAGAATGTTTCTGATGTTCGTATCAGGGAACAGATTTTGAAACTAGTCAATCCCTCCCTTCAACAAGTGATAGACATATTGGATAGGCAAGACACACTTGACTTTGCTCAGGAATCATTTGAAACTTCGCCAGCCGTGTGTCACATTAACCGGCCCGCCGGGCGCGCTGCACGGAACGGTAAACAGCCCTCGCGCCCGTCCGCGCAGCTGCTGCCAAGCTCTCCAAAACGTGTGCCGCGCCAGCAAGCAAATGCAGTGCTAAAGTCATGCCCGCGGTGTGCTACTAGACATTCGCGTGAGAATTGCCCGTCACGCCAAGCTATTTGCTTTTTCTGTAATAAAAAAGGACATGTTCAGAGTGTTTGCCAGAAAAAGCTCAGATTGGACACTCACAACCATTCCAGTCCCTTTGCTTTGCGCCGGAATCGGAATCGAACCACGAATACTCAGGCTCGACCCTTCGCCCATGGAAATTCATGTAGTTAATTCCACTCCACCCAGTGCCACTCTCTCTAACAGTGACTGTGTTCGTCCCACAAAAAGTGTGCGTCGACGTCGCCGGAAATCACGTCAATTAGCAAGTGATTCTGTACCAGTGTCTGTTCACGTTGCACGAGACAGTCGCTCTTGTCGTCAGCAGGACAATAAACTTTTTGTAGACTTGGACATTCATGGCCGCGTAATACCATTCCAGCTCGATACCGGAGCTGCAGTTTCATTGATCAATAACGACACGTACAAACAGCTGGGCAAACCTCCGTTGCGTGCCGTAAATGTTAAGCTAACTACATATTCAGGACAAGCTATCCCTGTGTTAGGACAGTGCAGCCTTCTTGCAACATACAAGGGACAAACAAAACTTGTGTCATTTTACGTCCTTCATTCTTCTTCTGCAGTGAACTTGTTTGGTTTAGATTTATTTCAGTTGTTTAACTTGTCTATAGTCAATCAGGTCCTATCAGTGAACCAGACTGTGCCTTCAGCCAGTGTTTCTCGTCTATGTGAAGAATTTGCTGACATTTTTGCACCGGGCCTTGGTTGCGCTAAGAACTATGAAGCCCATTTGGAACTGAAAGTAAACGCGCAACCGAAATTTTTCAGAGCGCGCAATGTTCCCCACGCATTGCGTGATGAGGTCGCAAGAACATTAAACGATTTGGAATCACAAGGTGTAATTGAACGTGTGCAGGCTTCTCTCTGGGCATCACCCTTAGTAATTTTGCCAAAACCTTCCGGAAAATTGAGACTTTGTGTGGACTTCAAGGCAATGGTGAATCCACAACTAGTGATTGCAACTTATCCTTTACCCCGCCCGGAAGATCTTTTTGACAAACTGTGCCCGGGTAAATATTTTTCGAAGTTGGACCTAGCAGATGCGCACTTGCTAATACCGGTGGACCCGGAATCCCAGCGCGTTTTGGTGGTTAACACGCATCTTGGTTTGTACCAATTCAAACGACTGCCGTTCGGGTGTGCATCCGCCCCTGCATTGTTTCAGCAATATCTGCAAACTGTTTGTGCGTCGGTCCCTACGGCAGCAAACTATCTGGACGATATTGTGATCTCCGGAAAGATGGAAGAAGAACATTTAGCCAATCTCCGAACATTATTTCAGGTATTGCGACAAAATGGTCTTCGCTTGCGGAAGGACAAATGTGTGTTTTTTGCTCGTGACTTACCCTATCTGGGACATGTAATCAATGCCCAAGGCATACATCCCAGTCCAGAACACCTCCGTGCCATACAAGACTTGCCTTCGCCGCAGAATTTGAAGCAGCTACAGAGTGTGCTGGGAAAAATTAATTATTACCACAGATATGTACCGCATGCCTCTTCCATTTCAGCTCCGCTTCATCGCTTACGCCGTAAAGGTGTTCCGTTTGTTTGGACGACGGAATGCGAACGCGCCTTTCGCCAGTTGAAATCGGCGTTGCTTTCAAATACTTGCCTTACGCCATTCGATCCCCAGAAACCCCTTTTGTTGATGGTAGATGCATCGGATTTCGGGATTGGTGCTGTGCTTGCGCACAAAGATGGATCGCATGATCGCCCTATTGCCTTTGCGTCCAAATTGCTCTCGTCTGCGCAAATAAATTATTCACAGATTGAGAAAGAAGCTTTGGCTCTCGTATTTGGTGTTACTAAGTTTCATGATTTCTTGTATGGTCGTCCCTTTACCATCATCACAGACCACAAACCTTTGACATCGCTTTTTCATCCGAACAAGCCTGTACCTCCACGTACAGCGCAGAAATTCATTCGCTGGTCTATTTTCCTCTCGCAGTACCGCTACGATATCTTGTATCGGTCCACTGCTCAGCACGGAAACGCTGATGCGTTGTCCCGTTTGCCTGTTGCGGAGGATAGAGCATTCGATTCCTCCGAACTTGCTTGCATGTTCATTGATTCGGAAACCGATGACGTGGTCGAATCATTTCCGATTGATTTTCGTCGTGTAGCTACAGCCACAGCTGCTGACCCTGTCCTTGCTACCGTTTTGCGTTTTGTTGCTACACAATGGCCCTTGTCACAGTCACGGATCGAGGATCCGTTGGTTCGCCGATTTTTTGCTCACAAGGAGAGTCTTTTTGTACGACGTGGTGTTTTGCTGTTGCGTTCTGATAATGATCAGTCCAGGGTCGTGGTCCCACGTTCGTTACAGTCCTCTGTGTTACGGCTTCTCCACCAAGGACATTGGGGTATAGTGAGAACGAAACAACTTGCTCGTCAGCACTGTACTTGGTTCGGAATCGATGCTGCGATTACGAATATGTGCTCTTCTTGCATGGCGTGTGCCGAACAACACTCCGCCCCACCGCAGAAATTCTTTGCATGGCCAAACGCCACTTCCCCTTGGCAACGCTTACACATCGATTTTGCTGGTCCCTTCTGGAATGCTCGATGGTTGGTTGTGGTCGATTCCTTCAGTAATTTTCCTTTTGTTGTACGGATGTCTTCCACGACGTCGTCTGCCACCATCCAAGCGTTATCCGCTATCTTTTGCATTGAAGGTCTTCCACAGACTATTGTTTCCGACAATGGCCCACAATTCATGTCCACAGAATTTCAGTCATTCTGCAAGGCCAATGGTATTCAACATCTGACATCCATGCCGTTTTCGCCTCACTCGAACGGTGCCGCTGTACAATTGGTCCGGACTTTCAAGTCACAGATGTTGAAGTTGAAAGAGTCGCATTCTCGGGAGGACGTGTTATTGCTCTTTTTGTCCTTGTATCGCTCTCAGCCCCGAGATGGTCGCTCGCCGGCTGAGTTGCTGCACGGTTGTCCTCATCGAACCTTGATGTTTTTGCTACATCCGCCGCATCAGGTTCCTGTGCAGCGGCAGCCACCTGCTTTTGCTCCAGGCGACGTTGTATACTATCGCAACTATCGAGGTTCACGGCGTTGGCTCGCAGGGCGCATTCTTCGCTGCCTCGGCCGCGCTATGTATCTGGTTTTGGGGGCCTCTGGTGAGGTGCGTGGGCATCTCAATCAGCTGCGCCTCTGTCGTCGCACGGGTTCTGCCGCTCCCCGTCTGCTTTCAGCGACGGTGCTGTCCGGTCAGCGCCCTGGGGACCCATCTACTGGCTCGCCTCATCCCCAGGTGTTACCGACGATGCCTTCCACTTTGCCCTATGGCGACGCACCGCCGCCGCCGCCCGCAGTGGACGCGTCACTGCTGCCGCCGGGCGCCTCCCTGGGTCACGCGCCGCCGATCGCTTCCCGTGACCAGCTGTCCTCCGACATGGAACTCTTGCCCGCTCCGGACCAGATGTCGTCTTCGCCCGTCGGGTACCCCGACGCGATGGAGGTCGACCCTTCGGCCCCTCCTGTCTCTCTACGGGCGCATACACCGCATGTTGGCGTGCACCCTGGACTAGGTTTTCAGGCGTTTCCTAGCTCCCCGCGGTCCGAATGGCCGGGTGCGGGTGGCACAGCCTCGCCTGTTGTTAGGCTCCCCACCTCGTCGCATACGTCAACATGGGGTCCTCCCCACGGCGGGCGGATGCCTTATAACACAACCGTTCCCCGATTTGCGGGGGAGGAATGTGGTGTCACCGCCAGACACCACACTTGCTAGGTGGTAGCCTTTAAATCGGCCGCGGTCCGCTAGTATACGTCGGACTCGCGTGTCGCCACTGTCAGTGATTGCAGACCGAGCGCCACCACACGGCAGGTCTAGAGAGACTTCCTAGCACTCGCCCCAGTTGTACAGCCGACTTTGCTAGCGAAGCTACACTGACAATTACGCTCTCATTTGCCGAGACGATAGTTAGCTTAGCCTTCAGCTACGTCATTTGCTACGACCTAGCAAGGCGCCATTACCAGTTTATATTCAGTGTAATAATGTCTAAACAAGAGCGATGTTCTCCAATTGTGGATTAAAGTTAAGTATTCCAAGAACTACGTTCTTTTCTTTATAGGATAATTACTTTACCTTGTTCCAGCCCTCACGCCAATCTGCGTGAGCTTAACGCGTGCCTTTCGGCTACCTCCGAGTGGCTTGGCTGTCTTGCCACGCCACACCAAAAACTGTGTGCCCGACCGAGATTCGAACTCGGGACCTTTGCCTTTCGCGGGCAAGTGCTCTACCAGGAGAGCTTCTGTAAAGTTTGGAAGGTAGGAGACGAGGTACTGGCAGAAGTAAAGCTGTGAGTACCGGGCGTGAGTCGTGCTTCGGTATCTCAGTTGGTAGAACACTTGCCCGCAAAAGGCAAAGGTCCCGAGTTCGAATCTCGGTCGGGCACACAGTTTTAATCTGCCAGGAAGTTTCATATCAGCGCACACTCCGCTGCAGAGTGAAAATCTCATTCTGAAAATTGATATAATTCGTTAAGTTAAGGATAACGACACAGTTTTGGAAATGGGGACGTCTTGGTATGACAAGTGGATCACCGCCAAAATGCAGGTAGGGCCTACATTTGCTAATTGTGGAAAACAGATTAACTGTTCCTTAAACCTTTTGCCACAAAAAAACCTCGATCTACATCCATTGCTAGATTTAAGCGTAATTTGGAAATAGATTAGATTCTGTTTACCTGAAATCACTCTTACTTCGGAAGACTTCTCTCCATTTTGATGTAGCAACAGGCCGCAATTCAAGTTATGTACCAACCAATGGATTATTTACTTATCATTAAGGATCGAAGAGATTTTGTATCTCTGAATGAGCACGATCGGCGTATGAATAATCGAGGTAATAAGTTAATCTGTCCAGAATCGGAAGCTTTCTTATACAGTAGAGTATAGAAATGTGAGACAGAATTGTTTATGAGTAATCCTCCAAGAGATGATCACCCTAGAACGTAATGCATCTTTAGAAGCCATTTCTTAGATGACGTCCCGATGGTATAATTTACTACTTCCGTTCAACCCCCGGTGTGACTTTTACGAGTAAAAATTTTGATACATGTGAACTACCTTTTACATTCAATGTTAAGTGGCTGTGGATCACCTTTAAATGCTAACGACTCTGAATTGTCATATGACTTTTTGATATACCTTCTGTATTGCCAACTGCAGCTGAAAAGGTTTCATTAACGATATCATCACCCGATTATTACACTGAATCATAGATATTAACATATGCAAGACATTCTGTGTCTAGGTTCCCCAGGGATAACGGCTCATTTATGGGTATTCAGAAAAATTTAATGGATACTAGTAATGAGTTAAATTTCATCCAAGCAGCAAACAGTTTTCCAGTTACGTTAATCCGTATTTAATTGTCAGTATTGTGTTATTAACATTTGTATTTATTTGTTTTGTTTCTGTAGCGTATATCACGCACCAAGTTGTTATTTTATAAGCTCACTCAACAATACCAACCCTAACAGTGTTTGCAAATGAAATAAAGGTTGCAATGCGACTTGATGCCGCAAGTAGCACAACAGGCTGAGGACGCTCTGGTGGTGGTCGTGGGCCACCCGATTGTGAGGGCTACAGGCAGGCGCGCTGCCACGCTGACCTGCCCTTAGAGTCAGTGCAGGTGGACGCCCGCTGCACAATGTCTCCACAGCTGGGTCGCTGTTTAAGTAGACGAGGAACGGACCGAGTACCAGGCGTCCTCGACACACTGGTGACTCTCGATAAGTCATCATTCAATCTAAATGGTTCAAATGGCTCTGAGCACTATGGGACTTAACTGCTGAGGTCATCAGTCCCCTAGAACTTAGAACTAATTAAATCTAACTAACCTAAGGACATCACACATATCCATGTCCGAGGCAGGATTCGAACCTGCATTTGAGAATCTGCATTTGAGAATAAATTGTTGAAAATAACTTACTCAATGTTCGCATATTTCTACTCCCCACGGACTCAGTGCCTACTTTTCCTATTAAACTAGCACACGGTGTCTTCAGCCGAGGATAACCCGTTATACGAACATATTACTTGCGTGTACCACGCGTTGGCCACTTCTCGCTCTTTCTTGGCGTTATTCCTATTTTTGGGGTTCCCACACAACTGGCACTCAGCCAGTAATTATTTTTATTTCTGTTGCCGGGCGCTTTTCCTGTCGCTCCACTGTCTCGCTAAATAAGGGTGGATGGAATACGTGTATGCCAACTGTTTGCAAATTGTGTTAGTTTTGTTCCGTAAGTTAACTGGCTCTGTGTTGTGTTTCTGAGCCGAACATGGGGACTGTTCCAGCTAGCGCTTACATGGGTGTATTCCAGACACTTGCAGATGTTCAGGTGACTACTTATTTCTAGTAATCTGTGTACATGGAAGAATGGCTTTTATCTGCATTTGTTAGACAGACTCAAGTGAAGTCCCACACGTTGCATGGAATGCAGTGAGGTACATTCATGTTCAAGTGCAAGTGATGTGTGTTATTATTTTGCAGCACAGCAACAGATAACAGAGTTGTGTAGGCCATAGCTGATCACTCCATTTCCGTTTTCACTTCAGTAGTTACACTTAAGTACTTCAGTGTGTTATCTATGTTGGCTTTTTTCCATTTTCACATATCGACGTCACATCTAGGCCAGTTGCGCCCGTACCTATTACAGTTGTGCAAAACTTACTATAGATACCGTTGCGTATTGCTTACCCCACTCTGTCAGATGTGTGAAATACACTCCTGGAAATGGAAAAAAGAACACATTGACACCGGTGTGTCAGACCCACCATACATGCTCCGGACACTGCGAGAGGGCTGTACAAGCAATGATCACACGCACGGCACAGCGGACACACCAGGAACCGCGGTGTTGGCCGTCGAATGGCGCTAGCTGCACAGCATTTGTGCACCGCCGCCGTCAGTGTCAGCCAGTTTGCCGTGGCTTACGGAGCTCCATCGCAGTCTTTAACACTGGTAGCATGCCGCGACAGCGTGGACGTGAACCGTATGTGCAGTTGACGGACTTTGAGCGAGGGCGTATAGTGGGCATGCGGGAGGCCGGGTGGACGTACCGCCGAATTGCTCAACACGTGGGGCATGAGGTCTCCACAGTACATCGATGTTGTCGCCAGTGGTCGGCGGAAGGTGCACGTGCCCGTCGACCTGGGACCGGACCGCAGCGACGCACGGATGCACGCCAAGACCGTAGGATCCTACGCAGTGCCGTAGGGGACCGCACCGCCACTTCCCAGCAAATTAGGGACACTGTTGCTCCTGGGGTATCGGCGAGGACCATTCGCAACCGTCTCCATGAAGCTGGGCTACGGTCCCGCACACCGTTAGGCCGTCTTCCGCTCACGCCCCAACATCGTGCAGCCCGCCTCCAGTGGTGTCGCGACAGGCGTGAATGGAGGGACGAATGGAGACGTGTCGTCTTCAGCGATGAGAGTCGTTTCTGCCTTGGTGCCAATGATGGTCGTATGCGTGTTTGGCGCCGTGCAGGTGAGCGCCACAATCAGGACTGCATACGACCGAGGCACACAGGGCCAACACCCGGCATCATGGTGTGGGGAGCGATCTCCTACACTGGCCGTACACCACTGGTGATCGTCGAGGGGACACTGAATAGTGCACGGTACATCCAAACCGTCATCG
Organism: Schistocerca nitens; assembly: GCF_023898315.1. Classification (NCBI taxonomy): domain Eukaryota; kingdom Metazoa; phylum Arthropoda; class Insecta; order Orthoptera; family Acrididae; genus Schistocerca; species Schistocerca nitens. The sequence continues at coordinate 917,151,835 of NC_064616.1, forward strand.
AACCCATCGTTCTACCATTCCTAGACCGGCAAGGGAACTTGCTGTTCCAACAGGACAATGCACGTCCGCATGTATCCCGTGCCACCCAACGTGCTCTAGAAGGTGTAAGTCAACTACCCTGGCCAGCAAGATCTCCGGATCTGTCCCCCATTGAGCATGTTTGGGACTGGATGAAGCGTCGTCTCACGCGGTCTGCACGTCCAGCACGAACGCTGGTCCAACTGAGGCGCCAGGTGGAAATGGCATGGCAAGCCGTTCCACAGGACTACATCCAGCATCTCTACGATCGTCTCCATGGGAGAATAGCAGCCTGCATTGCTGCGAAAGGTGGATATTCACTGTACTAGTGCCGACATTGTGCATGCTCTGTTGCCTGTGTCTATGTGCCTGTGGTTCTGTCAGTGTGATCATGTGATGTATCTGACCCCAGGAATGTGTCAATAAAGTTTCCCCTTCCTGGGACAATGAATTCACGGTGTTCTTATTTCAATTTCCAGGAGTGTACATCATGCTGTAACTATAACAGTTTTCACTGTGATGTAGTTTGTGTGTATTGTGTATGAAACCGGGGACCTAGAAACGACGGAGAGGCTTCGTCCAGCCGTAGCCCTCAGTGGTTCACAACCCCACTCAGCCCACAGCACTCCACCAACCCCACCACTGCACCACACCGAACTCAGGGTTATTGTGCTGTTCGGCCCCCATCTCCAAGTGCACCCCCCCTCCCCCCTCCCCGGGAACGTCTCATACCAGACGAGTGTAAGCCCAAATGTTTGCGTGGTAGAGTAATTATGGTATATGAGTACGTGGAGACAGTGTTTGCGCAGCAGTCGCCGACATAGTGTAACTGAGGCGGAATAAGGTGAACCAGCCCGCATTCGCCGAGGTAGATGGAACACCGCCTTAAAAACCATCCACAGGCTGGCCAGCACACCGGACCTCGACACTAATCCGCCGGGCGGATTCGTGCCGGAGACCGGCACGCCTTCCCGCTCGGGAAGCAGCGCGTTAGACCGCGCGGCTAGCCGGCGGGCTGTGAAGTAGCTTGATAATGCCCAAAGAGGCGACATTAGGTAATTGCTAAATTTCAGAATAAAATTCAGTAGCCAGATGCAAATATATTTTTAAATCGTTTTTCCGGTTTCGACACATTAATTTGTAACCTTCAGAAGTTTAGTATTGGTTTAGCAGATGAAAATATCTTCTTCACAGAAGCATAACGCCATGATATATCCAAAAATGTGCATATTTTACATGATTATTGTAAACAATTTACGGTAATTGAATCGCATCTACGTATAAGTCAAGCTGTTGTGCTAGCAGCAAGGATCATATATCAGACACATGTTGTAATTCAAGAAGGCAGGGATTCTTCGGCTTGCTTGTTGCACAACTTGAGGCATCTGGGCGAAGGCGGAAGTTTTGTATGCACTGAGAGACTATCGGCAGAGGAGAAGGGAGAGCAGCACCCAGTCTTCAGTCCAAACATGTCAACATCGGATCTGGAGTGTTAGTGCTGGTTTATCTGAAGGACTGAAAAATATATCGACCATCAAGATTCTCAGCTATCGATGATGGTGAATTTGATCTTGTAAACAGCGGTACCACGTGGGAGTGGACAACATGGACACAGCTGATTTCGAAAACAGGCTTACGAAGTAATGTAATTTCTTTTTTCTCAATGTGCCTAGCAGAAAATTCTGTATATAAAAATTTCAGTTTCTATTCGTAAGATATCACACAGTGGAACTCTAAGAGACGTAAATATTCACGCTCTGCCGGCCGTGGTGGCCGAGCGGTTCTAGGCGCTTCAGTCCGGAACCACGCGGCTGCTACTGTCGCAGGTTCCAATCCTGCCTCGGGCGTGGATGTGTGTGATGTCCTTAGGTTAGTTAGGTTCAAATGGCTCTGAGCACTATGGGACTTAACATCTATGGTCATCAGTCCCCTATAACTTAGAACTACTTAAACCTACCTAAGGACAGCACACAACACCCAGTCATCACGAGGCAGAGAAACTCCCTGACCCCGCCGGGAATCGAACCCGGGAACCCGGGCGCTGGAAGCGAGAACGCTACCGCACGACCACGAGCTGCGGACAGGTTAGTTAGGTTTAAGTAGTTCTAAGTTTAGAGGACTGATGACCTCAGCTGTTGAGTCCCATAGTGCTGAGAGCCATTTGAACCATTCACGCTCTGAAAAATGGTTCAAATGGCTCTGAGCACTATGGGACTCAACAGCTGAGGTCATCAGCCTCTTACAAGGGAACCTCCCCACCGCACCCCCCTCAGATTTAGTTATAAATTGACACATTGGATAGGCCTTGAAAAACTGAACACAGATCAATCGAGAAAACAGGAAGAAGTTGTGTGGAACTATGAAAAAATAAGCAAAATATACAAACTGAGTAGTCCAAGTGTAAGATATGCAACATCAAGATATATATAAGCTGAGGAGCGCCGTGGTCATGTGGTTAGAGTGAGTAACTGCGGAACGGGAGGTTCTTGGTTCGAGTCCTCCCTCGAGTAAAAATTTTACTTACTTTGTTTTCGCAAAGTTACGATCTGACCGTTCATTCATTGACGTCTCTGTTCACTGTAATAAGTTTAGTGTCTGTGTCTTGCGACCGCACCGCAAAACCGTGCGATTAGTAGACGAAATGACGTGCCTCTCCAATAGGAACCGAAAACATTTGATCGCAAATTCATAGGTCAACCGATTCCTCCACAGGAAAACACGTCTGAAATATTCTATACGACACTGGTGACGGCATGTGCGTCACATTACAGGAATATGTTGTCGACCCACCTAACTTGCGCACTTGGCGAATGGGTAAAAAGATTCTTCTACCTCGCCCGATTTAGGTTTTCTTGTGGATGTGATAATCACTCCCAAAAAAGTGATGAAAACATAAGAGTTTGTCACATAAACGGCAACAAATGAATGCAACAGTTTCACAGTCGCACAGTTTTCCCTGTGCTCTGTCAAAACATACGTTTATAACGTTTTCAAGTTTTTCCGTATGTAGACCGTCAAATCCTGCATGTGTCCAAGCAAATCTGAACATGTCCTGGAATTTTGGAGAGCGAAGTTGATCATGTCTGAGTGCATGAACTTTGATAATTGTCTGAAAATAAAAAATTAAAACTTTTCACTCGAAGGAGGATTGAACCAGTGACCTTCAGTTCCGTAGCTGCTTACGGTAACCACGGGACCACGGTGCTCCTCGGTGTACACGTACCTTGATGTGGCTTATCATGCAGACGAACTACTCAGTTTGCATATTTTGCTTATTTTTTTCATAGTTCCATACAACTTCTTCCTGTTTTCTCGATTGATCTGAGTTCAGTTTTTCATGGCCTATCCCTGTGCCAACTTATAACTAAATCTGAGGGGGGTGCGATGGGGAGGTTCCCTTGTTAGAACTTAGAACTACTTAAACCTAACTAACCTAAGGACATCACACACATCCACGCCCGAGGCAGGATTCGAACCTGCGACCGTAGCGGTCGCTCGGCTCCAGACTGCAGCGCGTAGAACCGCACGGCCACTCCGGCCGGCTTCACGCTCTGAAAGAAGATTATTGTGTGTCTGTGTTTAATTCGCATCTGTTTTAGTTCTCACAGACAAAGTCATAGGTTTTGGTTATGATCTAAATGCTTTTTCACAAGTGAACGGTATATTTGTACTATCCGTTTGCGTGAATGATTTCTTAAATGCGAGATTTAAAACTTCGGCTTTCGTTTCGCTGTCGTCTATTGCCACACCAGACTAGTCAACGACTGACTAGACGGCGGCCTTCGATCCTCTTAGCGACTTTACGTTGTACCAGAAAGAAGGATCACTGCAGTATGTATCCATTTTAGCCAACACAGTAGCAAAAATTTTTATGGAAAGGTGGAGATAATCCTAAACATTCGGATCGGAAAAATTAATGAAACGAGCTTGGATATACAAATCAGTACGTTTTAAAATGTTTATCTTCGTGACCTGAGCTAAAATTAATCGTTTTCAAGCCCTAGCGATGATCTACGTTATGAAAGATCACCTTACAAAACTCTGTCGAGAAGTATTCAACATAGCGATATTAGATCACTTTAAGTATGGCTTGTTCAGTCCCCACGCAATCACGCAATTCATGGGCACAACTTCGCTTCACCGCCCCCATCGCATCCTCCAGCAACCACATTTATGTAGCATAACTGGTCCGCACCATGGAGCGACATCCTCTATCGGTGTTTCCCACCTTGGTACTGGTAATATGCTACAAAATGGTCCCGTGCCCTGTGCCTACGTGGGAGAAGCTTGACCTCTGTAACCTTGCACACAACCTGCTCTACGACCACCGGCACCATCGAACATAGCTTACTGCCTCGAGTTGAAACCGCCGTTTGGAACTGGCCCTCACCACCAGGACAACGCCAGCCAGACTGGAAATTTTTCCCACCCGCCAAATATCACAGCTGCGTTTGGCTGGCTGGGAGTTTATTACGCCCTATAGACGACACACTCCGCCCTTGAAGGCTTCGTCGATCGTCTCTCAAATCATCATTGTTATTTAATGAAGCAGCTGTGAACCTAATACAAACCTAGTTTACATAATTTAATTCTCATTTTAGTGTCCACACCAAAATCCCCGACTAACATGTTTCCCTTATATACCCCTCCTTTCCTGAATCTCCGCCCCCCCCTTCCCGTCCACTCATTCTCATACTACAGAAAAGGGGTGCGACTTTTTATATTTTGGTTTAAAAACTGTTCGGTCTATGAGACAGTCCGGTGACCTTAGTAGCAATTAGCGTGCAAAGCATATTTAACTTGCACGAGCTGATGAATTCCTTAAAGATATAGTTTACTAAGTTCATGCCAAGTGTTGTCTCAGTTTAACAGAAGAGTACAGTAAATTTCCTTGAGACAGAAGAGCTCCTGTCCACAAATCAGCAAAACCATCGCTCGTGCAAAACTTAGCTTGTCCTTTTCTCACATGACATACTGCGAACCATGGATGAAGGGCAACAGGCAGATTCCATATTCCTTGATTTCGGAAAGCGTTTGAAATAATGCCCCAGTGAAGAATATTAACGAAGGTACGAGCATATGGACTAGGTTCCCAGATATGTGAGTGGCTCAAAGACTCCTTAAGTAATAAAACCTAGTAAAAAATAATTGTAAATATGTGGTAAGATCTTATGGGACCAAACTGCTTAGGTCATCGGTCCCTAAGCTTACACACTACTTAATCTAAGTTAAACTAACTTACGCTATGGGCAACACACACACCCCATGCCCGAGGGAGGACTCGAACCTCCGACGGGGGGAGCCGCGCGGACTGTGACAAGACGCCCCAGACCGCGCAGCTACACCGCGCGGCAATAAAACCTAGTACGATGTCCTAAAAGGCGAGAGTGCGCCAGCGTTGTGTGACATCATCTCTGTTAGTCTCTACATACATAAATGATCTGACGGACAGGATAGGAGGCAATCTACGGGTTTTTGCTGATAATGCTGTGGTGTACGGGAAGCTGTCGTCGTTAAGTGACTGTAAGAGGATACAAGACGATTTGGACAAAATTTCTAGTTGTTTTGACGAATGGCAGTTTGCTCTAAATGCAAAAAACTGTAAGTTTATACAGATGAGTAGGAATAATAATCCCGTAATGTTCGAATACAGAATTATTAGTATTCTGCTTGACACAGTCATATCAGTTAAATTTCTAGACATCTGGATAGAATGTTGCTAAGCGATCTGAACTGGAACGAGCACGTAAGGACGGTAGTAGGGAACACGAAAGGTCGACTCCGGTTTATTGGGGATTTTACGAAAGTGTGGTTCATCTCTAAAGGAGGCCGCCTATAGGACACTAGTACAAGACCCATTCTTGAGCACTACTCGAGTACTTGGTGCCCCTACCAGGTCGGATTAAAGGAAGAAATCGAAGCAGTTCAGAAGTGTTTTGCTATATTTGTTACTGGTAGGTTTCATCAACAAGTGAGTACAACGGAGATGCTACGTGAACTCAAGCGGGAATCCATGGAGGAAATACGAAGTTCTTTTCACGGAACACTGTTGTGAATGTTAAGAGAACCGGCACTGGAAGCTGACTGCACTGCCACCGACGTACATTTCCCGTAAGGACCACGAAGACAAGAGAATTTAGGGCTTGTACGGAGACGTACAGGCAGTCGTTTTTCCTTCGCTCTATTTGCGAGTGGAACAAAAAAGGACGTGACTGCCAGTGCTAAAGGTACCCCGCGCCACAAACCACACGGTGGCTTGCGTAGTATGTAGATGCAAATGTAATTAAAATTTCTTTTTTTCGTTTTCTGTTCTTCTTTAGTTGCTTCAAAATTCATGGAGGTATCTTCCTCCTTTGAAACTACATAAAAGGCAGTGTGTTTTTTTTTTCATCATCTTCATTGGCCCGTGATAAATGATGGTTTACATATAATAAATGCATTACGCAGTTCTTACAAGTACGTTACTATATTACATTTTCTGATGTTATTGTCTTGTTTTTCAGGATAGAAACAATACAGTGTAAGCACGCATACGTTCAACACACAGTGAAAAGTGCAAATGTCGGTGAGAAATGTCGAAAATCGGCCATCTTGAGTATGACGACCGTATAAACACATCTCCAGGACGACACACATGGACTAGCAACAATGGAAATTGTAATACCAAACGATAATTTATCCTCACGAAATTTGTGCTGCAGAAGTTTTTTCTAAGCTGGAAAACAAGAGAATAACATGAGCAAACGTAACATAGTAATGCCAGCCGGTGTGGCCAAGCGGTTAAAGGCGCTTCAGTCTGGAACCGCGCGACCGCTACGGTCGCGGGTTCGAATCCTGCCTCGGGCATGGATGTGTGTGATGTCCTTAGGTTAGTTAGGTTTAAGTAGTTCTAAGTTCTAGGGGACTGATGACCTCAGAAGTTAAGTCCCATAGTGCTCAGAGCCATTTGAACATAGTAATGCACTTGAAACTACTACATAATACATTTATTACAGACATAAAAACAAAAATGTATTACAGGCCTTCATAAAAAAGAAGCGAAACAAATGTGGCAAAAGCAAACTGCCTTTCATTTAGTTGCAATGACGGAACATACCTCCATGAAAATTTCTTTGGTCTGACAATAGCGCTTATCCGAGAACATTCCTCAGCTGAAGTAATAAATCTCTAATTATATCAGCCTTAAAGCTTGGATTGGTTGGGTGATTTGGGGGAGGGGACCAAACAATGAGGTCATCGGTCACATCGGATTAGGGAAGGATGGGGAAGGAAGTCGGCCGTGCCCTTTCAAAGAAACCATCCCGGCATTTTCCTGAAGGGATTTAGGGAAATCACGGGAAACCTAAATCATGATGGCCGGACGCGGGTTAGAACCGTCGTCCTCCCGAATACGAGTGTAGTGTGATAACCACTGTGCCACCTCGCCCGGTTCAAAGCTTGGAAATGAATGTTCCTCACAGGTCCAGTCGCCGCATTCTTTGCACGTCATTGTACGTAAAAATGAAGAAAGACGAGCGTGTTACGTAATGTTGATTACGATGTTTGTTTCACGCCTATTTTGGGCTCCTGGAGGTTCCTCTGAATGAGTTCAGTGTAATGCCTCAACGATTTCCTCAAGAAAATTGCTGGCGTACATTCTCCCATACACCTGAGTTTGTAGTCTGTCTCCAAAGATCTCTGTTAGACATTTAACTCTAACCTCCATTTGGAAGCCAGAAACTAAATGAAATGGTAGAGGTTTCTGTATTACGGGACATACTGGAAGATATGTGCTCTATGCTCAACCACCTCATCCAGAAAGTAGACCTTTCACGCCGACAAAACTACAACTGTAAACTTTAATACTTGACAGTTTTGTTAATGTGCAGCATTACTTAAACCTGTTCCTAGATTTATGACCACCGGTTCCAAGGCCTGTTCGGACGGAGTTTAGTTTTTTAGGTATATGTATATAAATGACTAAAATCGCAGCTTCCGATAAAATACCATCACGTCATCCGACCAACGTCTACAATAACTATATATATGAAGACAGTAACTGTTCTCGAAAGAACAGAATACTGTTGATGACCGTGCAGCTTTTCCCTGGAATAAATGATGACTAACTGAAACCCTCAGCTGCCGACAGGTGTTGTTGATATACCTCGACGTGGACAGCTGAAAATGTGTGCCCCGACAGGGACTCGAACCCGGGATCTCCTGCTTACATGGCAGACGCTCTATCCATCTGAGCGCACAGGTTGCCCTAACTCTTACGGGAATCGCCAAAGCGTGCGCGAGTAATGAGTGAATGGGCAAATGTCTATAAGGTACATTACATATGTAGAATTGTGGACAGTTGGGAATGTGTGTCTCACGGGAACCGTGCAAGGGATAAGTCCCTGCAGTCGCGCTATTCATCTGTGTCCTCGGTGGCTCAGATGGATAGAGCGTCTGCCATGTAAGCAAGAGATCCCGCGTTCGAGTCCCGGTCGGGGCACACATTTTCAGCTCTCCACATCGAGGTATATCAACAACACCTGTCGGCAGCTGAGGGTTTCAGTTAGTCATCATTTAGTCTACAATAACGTTACAATACGGAGATTAGTAAATTAGTTTGTTTATTCGTCCTTATGTCAGTTACGCAATGATATTTTATATGTTATTGTAATACAAACAGATAACCAATTAAAATGTCAATTAATTCCTATCTACAGCCACATTACAAGACAGGCATACGCGACAAAGCATATATAAATATGTTGCACATAATGTTTTCTTATATCGAATAACCTAAGAAAATGCGGCACATTGTTTATTCACGTTGTTTCACTGCACACACACACACACACACACACACACACACACACACACACACACACACACACACACACACATTATTGTCTGACGTCAGGACCATGATGACCCTCCTGTCCTTGTGCTATGGTCTTCGTGTTTTCCTGTCTGTCTGCTTGGAAAACTTAATCAGCATCCTTCCACATTTGATGTTGACCTTAGGATAATGAAAGGAAGTTAGTATATTATACGCCAGAGATATTGAGATTTCATAGTAAGTTGCAGTATGTTTTGTCTGTGTTCGATTGGATGACTTTATATTAACTTGTTAACAGTCACTACTCTGTGTTCTCTAAATAATCGTTAGCTTTCTAGTATGTATTTTTTAAGAGGTATGCTTTACCGAACTTTTTAAATATCTTGATTTTAGTTATCTCTTTAAGTTATTGCACGATTTTATTTTCTCCTACGAAATTGTATTTTGTGGTTTGCTGCACACCGGGAAGATGTTCGTGATGTTACCGAAGATGTACACCCGCGTGAAGCTTTAACTTAGCGCTAAGGAGAACAACTCATACAAAAATAAAAGAGAATAACAGGTCAGGACGGAACGTCTCATCTCATTATTTGTACTTTCTTGCCACGGACACCCGCGGTACACTTCCAGAAAATCAATTTCCATTCCACCCTGCAGATGGAATTAGAAGGAAATGTCTTCTGAAGCATTTCCATTAGTCCCGCAAGAGAGGGACAGGTCGAACACCGAAGGAGAAGCGTGTATAAATGAATTTACATAGCAAATCTTCTGTCAATACTGGTGTCCTCCGTGTAGAGAAAGAGAATTCGCTCGCGAATGCTTATAACAAAAAACACGCACATAGTCTTCTGCTGTTACTTAACACAGAGACACGCCTACGAGATGAAAACGAAAATCTGACATTGTAGTCGGACCGCAGCAAAGGAACCACATCGTCGACTAATAATCGAGACACGATCATACGGAGTATCTTCGCAGATATGCGATTGACTCGACGAATGGAACATTTGGAAAATCGTAAAGATGCTGCAAAAAACTTGAAAAAAAATTCCGCTTGGTTTAATGAATATCAGGTCTCTTTAAATGTGAATAAATATAAAATAACGCTTGTAACAGAACTGGTAGTATCAGACTACAAGGTTGGTGGTCAACATCTAGACAGCATTACATTGTTTTAAAATTTTTAGAGCTGATAGTAAGAAGCGATATGAAAACTTACGTACGCGTAAGGACAGTAGTCGAGAACGCTTATATTTGTTGGAGCTGTTCCAGAAAAGTCCACTGCATCTGCAAAGGAACGTGCCAACAAAGCTAATACTAGAGCAGTTCTCTGTTGTTTGCTGTTCTTATCAAGTAGAGCACACATCGAACGATTTCAGAGATAAACTGCAGGAATCGCAAAAAGCATATCTGGGATGGTAACAGGCAGGTTAGTACAGCCCATATAAACGCACAGACTTGATGCTGAACCGGTTTTCAAGGAATACTGCGATTATGACAGAGTGGCGTGCACACGGAGGCATACAGACACTCGTATTCCCTCGCTCAGTACGCTAAGGTCACAGGAGAGACCACGGCTAATACTGATACAATGTACCGTCCACCACCAACTCTACTGTGCAAGTTAATAAGGACATACGAGAAATTCGCTGTCTTCTAATTCACAGCAACAGAGCAGCAGGAAACATTTAGATTAATAAATATATACAATTAACGTATTGAGTCTCACTGTTTTTGTAATTGTTCGCCCAAACACTCAACTTCATTATTACCGAAAACTCCGAATGGGAGCTTACGCTAAGGTAAAAAACACCACTCGACTTTAGGCAATAATATTTTCGTTTGTAGGTAAGGCTGTGAGCCCGGAGCGTTGCGAACAGGCGGCTGACGAGCCGGCAAGCAAGCCCGCTGCTGTTTTAATTTTCCCTTTGATACATCGTTCGCGTTTGCCGGCGCGCAACATTAAACGCCCTGAAGTCGCTGTGACAGCGGCCACGAGAGATGTTCTTTTTAAGGGCATAGGAAGCAAAATAAAGCGGGCCCAGGTCCACTACAAAAGGTAGCAGCATTCGTCTGACGACAGAATCAAGGTAGACATTTATTTTCGCTGCTCTTGTCTGTTGTCAGTTTGTGGGAGGGCCAAGAGAGACAGCGGAACCTCTTCTTTCACAGTTCAGCCTTACTGTCACGTGCAATGTACATGAAATCGAATCGACTTACTAAAACGCTAAGAAGAGCTAGACGTAACAAAATCAGCTCTAAAATAATAGTAATCGCGCTCGTATAATTAGAGTAAGTATGTCAAAATTACTTAGAAACCGAATCGCACAAAATGAAAACAGGGAATCTGGTGTAATATAGCGTGCTGCAAAAACTTTTTGTTTGAAAATCGTAACTGTAATCTTTAATCTCATACCATCACAAAATTTTGTGCACCCAAAGATAGAATTTCCGTTTATTGTCAACGGTGAAAGAATTCTATAATATCAAAATAAAATTTTACCTCCTTCTAACTAGTGAACAAGAATTGAAATACAAGGTTTTCTCGGTTCATTACCCCATAACATAATTAATTTAGGATTGTCGCTCGCAATGAATTCGTTCTCTATTAGCAAAGTACCACGATTAGCTGATTTTGTCGGTGTGTAATAGCAGCCACCACGGAGAGCTGTACAATTATTTCCCATCATGTTTGACGTTTCTGTGATTCAGAGGCGGACGTTAAGTTGGATACACGAGTGTTTCCAAAATAACAGTGAACGTATCCCACTACAAGCTGTGTAGCCTCGCCTTACTAATTTACTTCGCTTTGCAAGTTGTTTTGTCTTCTCACGTTCATCTACATTTCATCGATTCCTCTTTAGCCCGATCAGTAACTCTTTCTAATTCATTACCCAACTTTCTGGGAGTTTTACTCCATCTGTAGAAACGTCACTCTTCCATTCATGATGTAATCAATTTTTTCTATTTTTTCCTTCTTTACTTCTTAAACCTTTTGTTCTAAAGTTTTCAAAATCATAATTTTAATAGTATTCCATTCGTCTCTCCTGAATTTTCCAGTTTATATTGAGTGGTCATTTCTGGTTGGGCCGCGCGGGATTAGCCAAACGGTCTTAGGCGCTGCAGTCATGGACTATGCGGCTGGTCCCGGCGGAGGTTCGAGTCCTCCCTCGGGCATGGGTGTGTGTGTGTTTGTCCTTAGGACAATTTAGGTTAAGTAGTGTGTAAGTTTAGGGACTGATGACCTTAGCAGTTAAGTCCCATAAGATTTGAACATTTTTTGACTTCTGGTTGGGGACTGATATCCAAGAAAAGTCAGTAAACATGCTGTACTCAGTAAAAATATAGAAATGACAGCTTGCATTTAAGAGAACAACAGATATGGAAGAAGTATGTTGTCAAATTAAATGAAGCACAAGGACATTATACACGACGAAAATTGGAGCATGAATTGGAATGTGACAAATCACCGTGGACCAAATATAGTGAAATGGGAAGTCGAGAAAGCTGTTCAGGACTTCAAAGGGAAGAAAGCATTAGACTGTGATAAAATACCAGTTACAACACTAGAATCCTTGGATAAGGGAACAACTTACAGAATGATCAACGTTGTCTATAGGAAATAGAGCGAAGGCTTTTTGGTTTGAAGTTTTAACTAAAACCATTCTATCCCCTTAATCTAATAAACAGAACGCCAAAGAATATAATGATTAGAGGACAATAAGTGTCATATTCCACATCAGAAAGACTCTTTTTAGGTTTGTACCCAGAAGCTTTGAAAGAAAACTTGAAGAAAATATGAGGGAGGACCAATTTGGATTCAGGATAGGAAAAGAATAACAAAATGACGGTTGATGTTTGAAGATGATAGGCCGTAGAATGTTGCAATTTAACAAGGATGAGTACATCTGTTTTACTGATTGATGAAATCTGTTTGACAGCTGTTGGTGTAGACTGGAAGAACAGGAGGCTGATAAAGGAGCCACACACAAGATACAAAGTTGGCGTTGAGGGAACAGACGAGACGGTTACTGGAAGTGGTGTTAGACACATGTGTTGTGTCTCACCAACAGGCGCTGCATCGTTGTGAAAGATACAGCGGCAAGCAAGTGTGCCGCGTCATCGTAGCACAGCACACAAAGTACCTAAGAATGAAATCAAAAATTCAGGTAACTTTTCCAGACTTTGTCAGTATATGCTTCAGTAGATTAATGTTAAAGCTGTTAAATCTCAGAATGATCAGGTGAATAAGATTTGCTAAATATTTTATTTTTAGGAAAAAAATAAATGGCGCTAAATAATGCAGCTAGAAAGCTAAAAATTCTTCAGAATGTGAACATTATGTCACAATCAAAAGTTACAGCACTCATCTTGATCGGTGCAATATTTTGGTCAAAATCGGCGTTTTTACGAAAATTTGAATATTAGACTGAGAAAGATGAAAATTCGTACTTAGCCTCAGTTTAATGTAAAAACATTAACAATGGACTCCGTTAAGCTACCTCCCATAGTTTTCAATTAATTTCCTAAAAACTTAATTTGAAACAAAAACGTCCTTATTCGTAATAGATTAAGTATCATTTGTAATTGTCATAGGAAGTTCTAATTACAGCACTCGGTTACATTAAGGAAATCATACATCTGCACCAAGTTTCAAGACTTTAGTGTGAATTACAATCAATATAAGGACTCTTAAAGAGGTAGTTCAGAGCTCATGTTCTACTGTCAGTTCCGTTCTAAAAATTCGAGCCGACAAAGTTTAAATGCAGTCGAGCTGAAACTTTTTCAGTAACGAAAACCAACTTAACTTCATTCATATAAAAATTATGAAGATCTTAAATTGTTACACAACGGAGTTATTAAATAATACGTGTCCGAGAAAACGGCCATTTACATGCCGCTGACCGTCACTAGAGCGGTTGACAGCACATATTTCGTTCGGCGGTCCGCTGCACCCACATATAAACATGGCCAAAGAGGCAGCAGAGCAGACACTATCAATCTGTCCGCGTTAGCACACGCTGTCTCTCGAGTGACGTCATAGCCAGGCTGCTACCAAACGTGTTCGGTAAAAGTAGGGCTGTACACCATACTGGATCGCTTAGATTTCACGGAAATACCTGTTAGTGTGCCGCCGGTAACGTTGAGAAAACCGCGTGGCAAGTGGTGAGATTATTTTCCACTTTTGTGGCGAGCACCTAACTATGATGATTAGAAGACAGGGCGATAGCCCATTTTACTTGGAACTTACAGTAGAGGTCGCCTCTCAAATGCTAACAGTACTGTTTCTGATAGCGACATTATTATTATTATTATTATTATTATTATCAGGAATTTTATTATGTTTGCGCATGTGAACTTTTACTGAATACGTTAATGGTTCAAATGGCTCTGAGCACTATGGGACTCAACTGCTGGGGTCATTAGTCCCCTAGAACTTAGAACTAGTTAAACCTAACTAACCTAAGGACATCACAAACATCCATGCCCGAGGCAGGATTCGAACCTGCGACCGTAGCGGTCTTGCGGTTCCAGACTGCAGCGCCTTTAACCGCACGGCCACTTCGGCCGGCGAATTCATTAATCAGTTAGAACTCCAACTTTTATTTATAATTATAGTTCCTGATCCTACTAAGCAAATAGCAAGTAGGAACATTTTCTTTCAGCGAGCACAAGAAGAACATGGACTTTCAGACTGGAAATTATGGTCAGTATGTTGTCCGTCGCTTTCTGGCTGACCGCAAAAATAGTTTTCAGGCTCTTGTAAAAACGGCGACAAATATTTGTTTAAAATCCACCCACAGCCCCACAAACTCTTTTCAACGTTTATGCTGAGGAACTGACAGACAAAACATCAGAAATGTAAGAGGTGTAATAGTAGGATGAGGATAGATAATTGACAGAATCAGAGAAAAACCTACAATTTATGATGCAGGAAATGGTTCAAATGGCTATAATCACTATGGGACTTAACATCTGAGGTCATCAGTCCCCTAGACTTAGAACGACTTAAACGTAACTAACCTAAGGACATCACACACATTCATGCCCGAGACAGGATCCGAACCTGCGACCGTAGCAGCAGCGCGGTTGCGGACTAAAGCGCCTAGAACCGCTCGGCCACAACGGCCGGCTGATGAAGCAGAGGATCATTAAACGTAATGAGGGTATGACCAAAGCGGTGAAACTCAGCAAATGTGAACATTCCGTCGAAGTATCAATGGAAGGAAAGATTCTGCAACAAATAAAATATTTTAGATACTTAGGAAGTTTGCTGCCAAAGAATGGAAGCTGTAGGAAGGAAATAAGAAACAGAATGCATATGGGTAAAGGTGCTTTAAAAAGGTAAAAGGTTTGTAAACGGAATTCCGATAGAAGTAAGAAAGATATATGCCAAGTGTTCCGTATAGAGTGTAGTATTCTTTAACAGCGAGTTATGGACAGTCAAAAGGAAAGAGAAAAATACTTGGATAGATTTGAAATGTGGTTGTGCAGAAATATGCGTAAAGTGAAATTAACTGACAAAATTAGGTATGAAGAAGTGCTTCAAAGAATACGAGAGCGAAGAAAACTGGTGAAAATGATAGGAAATAGGAAAACATCTTGACGGGGAGATACGATGCAAAAAAATTGCATGAAACGAAAAGTCATCGAAGGAATAATAGCAGGAAAGGGAGAGAGAGGGCGCTAAGTCTTGGAATGCTGGATAACATTAGAAATGAATGAAATTACCTGAGCCAGAGGATACGTTTAACTGGAGAACGCTCTGTAGGAAAGAAAATGGCTTCATTCAGACGTCTAGTACCCATCGGTCTACAGGCAGCTATTTAGATCCCTAGCCTGGACAGACAAAGACCAGTAATTTCTTTACCTCATTCTGGTACAGCATTAAGTATTCTACATTACGGACCGTCTTCGCTACATTTTGCTACGGAAAATTGTGGGGAAGCCTGTCTATATGCATTCAAATATTATTTGTTACTTCAGGAACGAGGACTGTAACTGTATTTGGTTATACTGTTAGACCCACAACACATGAGGCAGAAGTCCGAGCAACATTTGCAAAACGAAGGATAGGTCGAATAAGATTTTTGTAAATGTGAATGATGGTGATAGGGTGTACACTTCATGCTTGGCTGTTAGTGATTTCAGTCTCTGGGGTTAGAGTGGATGCTTGACAAACCCCTACAGACAGATATAAAATTTGGGGTTAATTGCAGTTGACAATAACATATAAAGGCCAACGAGACAAAATGGATACAATCACGTGTACATAGTCAGTCGGTGGTGCGTAGGATGACTGTGCCATTGCTGTGGCCTGCTGACCTAGTTCCTCCAATGAGCCAAACGGCAGTATCAGCCAACTGCCAACAGCAACAAACACAGAACACTTATCACCGAAGTAGACTGCAATTCCACATCCGAACGGCCGCTTCAGCACTACGCGATATTACCAACGCCACAGAAAGAAGTTAGCTGCAGCGAAACGAGCAGCCCACAGCCATCAGGCCGACTAGAAGCAACAGTCATTAGAGTGCAGTCGCCGGAGCGGCTCTACTCTGAAGAACTGAGCTCTCGGGACGACCGTCTCGCTGTTACTGGGAAAATAGTGCACTTCTTAGCACGAGTCTGTAGAGAATACATTTCTGAAGTCGCCTCATCGCCTCAGACTCCAGCATATGATGAGAGTCTGGAGTACCAGCGCAGCTGCCACCTCCAGCACATACTGGTAGTCTACCATTGCCGCTAGACCTCGTACCCCTACTACCCGCAGCATGAGGCTCAACTGCCCCCTTGGCACTCCACCACCAAACAGCCCACGACACTGTGCACAGTCTAAGGCTTTTTCTGCTTCACGTAAACAAATATTTCGTAATAACATTGGTTTAGCTGCTGGGATAGGAGGTGAGTGACGTTGAGTAGTCTGTCATTAGTGATATATATAGGACAGAAGCAACACTGACGATCGGACGTAGTAGGCGTCGTTCAAGATGTCTGCAGGTTTGGTTGGAGAGGTTGGGTTCGAGAACCTTGCTGAAGACAGATGCTTGGCTAAGGGGTCAGTACGAAGAGGTTTGTCCAAGAGTGGTGGTGGTGGTGGTGGTGGTGGTGGTGGTGGTGGTAGTAAGTTCATATGGGACCAAACTGCTGGGGTCATCGGTCCCTAGGCGTACACACTTTTAATCTAACTTAAACTAACTGACGCTAAGGACAACACACATCACCCGTGCCCGAGGGAGGACTCGAACCTCCGACGGGGCAGCCGCGCGAACCATCGCAAGGCGCCCGAGACCGTGCGGCTACCGCGCGCGCATCCTCTAAAAAGATTGATGTCAAAGTGGTAGTACATGACGAAGCTGTGACAGTAGGCTGTGCTGAATTTCTATGCAAGTACCATTCTCAAGTCTTGGGCTGTGATTGGTAAGTTAAAGTCTATTTGTGGTGTGTCCTCTGAGTACTGGAAGCTACAGGCAAAAGGTGGGTCAATCATGTAGGCACATTAACATGATGTTAGGCTGTCTGGAGCTATGAGGTGATCAAATTCTGGGCTGCCGGGGATGGTGGAAATATCTGCAAGAAAGGAAGCAAGGCGTTTAGCCTGACAGATTGTCACGAAGCCGTTAATTTTTTTGAAATAGAAGGTAACAGGAGAGAGATTTGACGCCTGTGCATTGGCGAAATGCTTTCCAGTACTTTGGCGATATTCTCAGTAGAGTAGTATTGAGTTTTGTACACATCTATAATTGTTCCTGGAGTTTATTTCCGCAAAGTAAAAGTATTTCCACAGTTGTTGGTGCCATGTAAAAATATACTGGAAGGCTGCTATTTTGAGACGACGTCAAGTTTCAGAAGGCTTCCCTGTTGGTGTGGAAGTAGTTTTGTATGAGTTTGGAGGGACATTTGAAGTCAGAATTCGTCTGGTACGTATGGTGTACAGGATTTTGAGAAGAGCTGGGAGGCGATCACTTCCAGTAAGATCGAAGACATACAATAATGTGGCCAAGGAAGTTTGATAATGCAATGATTGCATTTCAGATATAACAACTCCAGGCTGAGGATATTAATAAAGAGAAATTAGTCCACTGTGTAAGGAGTTTGTAAACTGGAGCGGCCATTTTAATTCGGTCTGGGATCAGTTATAATTACTGGGGCCGGTGGTAGTAACATAGGTGAAGAAGGTATGGTCGATGTTGACACTGAGGATTAGGCTGGCCCATGAGTCGTGCTTAGATAGACTAATGTTAATGCGACAGCTCACTAAAATCAAGAAATCCACGTTCGAATCCTGGTCCTGGTATAGATTTTTCAGCTGACGCTCCTGATAGATATCAATGTTACTGCAGCGAATGGCTAGTGTTGCATAATACTTTGATTTCGTTTTTCATGAACATGAAATGGATAATGTGTATGGAGAGATGGAGGGGTGGGGAGGCAGTTATCGAGATGAAGGGGTTTGCCGATGGGAGAGAAGATGGGGATGGGGATGTCACTTCAGAGTGGTGGCTTTGCTTTGCATTTGTGGGAACATGTGAGGTGGGCCTAGTTGATGTTGCTGCAGGTAAGTGGTGATCATGAACTCCAACACTGTTTATGGAGTTGTTTGTTTTTCTTTAGATTGAGAAGAGTTTGGGAAGGTTTCTGCTTTCCTGAGTGGCTAATGGTTGTGCTGTAGGAATTTTTGGCATCTGTAGGCTCAGTGTTGGGAATTTGATAGTTCTATATGCTGTTGGCCATAGTAAATTGTAGCTCCATTACTGATGAGATTATCTATTATGATGGTGCCCATTCGACTTCCTGCACTGCGATATCAGTGTGTACACCTGTGAGTTTACAAACTTGATTTGGTCTTAGCTGGAATGCAGGAAAATCACACGGCGGCAAGGCAGCCCGGGACGGTGAACTTAGCGCGCCGCACAGAGCGATTAGGCGACAGGAAACGATGGAAACTCCAGAGCAAGGGGAGATGCGCACGCCTGTGACCAAGTGACACTACCAACTACTGAATATAACTTGGAAGCACATGAAAAATACAGAAAATGAATCTTGCGGAGTCTCGAAAAATATATGGATATCAAACTGTCCGTCGTGATGTCATGAATTCATAGCTCCACTATGTGATCAAAAGTGCCCGGACACCTGGCTGAATATGACTTACAAGTTCGTGGCGCCTTCCATCTGTAATGTTGGAATTCAATACGGTGTTTTCCCACGCTTAGCCTTGATGACAGCTTCCACTCTCCCAGGAGTACGTTCAGTCAGGTGCTTGAAGGTTTCTTGGGGAATGGCGGCCCATTCTTCACCGAGTGCAGCACTGAGGAGAGGTATCGATGTCGGTCGGTGAGGCCTGGCACGAAGTCAGAGTTCCAAAACATCCCAAAGGTGTTCATAGGATTCGGGTCAGTACTCTGTGTAGGCTAGTCCATTACAGGGATGTTATTGTCGTGTAACCACTCCGCCACAGGCCGTGCATTATGAACAGGTGCTCGATCGTGTTGAAAGATGCAGTCGCCATCCCCGAATTGCTCTTTAACGGTGGGAAGCAAGACGGTGCTTAAAACATCAGTGTAGGCCTGTGCTGTGATAATGCCACGCAAAAGAACTAGGGGTGCCAGCCCATTCTATGAAAACACGACCACACCATAACACCACTGCCTCCAAATTTTACTGTTGGCACTACACACTCTTGCAGATGATGTTCACCGGGCATTCGCCATACCCACACCCTGCCATCGGATCGCCACATTGTGTACCGTGATTCGTCAGTCCACACAACGTTTTTCCACTGTTCAATCATCCAATGTTCACGCTCCTTAAATCAAGCGAGGTGTCGTTTGGCATTTCCGGTGTGATGAGTGGCTTATGAGCAGCCGCTCCACCATGAAATCCAAGTTTTCTCACCTCTCGCCTAACTTTCATAGTACTTGAAGTGGATCCCGATGCAGTTTGGAATTCCTGTGTGATGGTCTGAATAGATGTCTGCCTATCACACTTTACGACCCTCTTCAACTGTCGGCGGCCTGTGTCAGTCAACAGATGTGGTCGGCCTGTACTCTTTTGTGCTGCACGTGTCCCTTCACGTTTCCACTTCACTATCACATCGGAAACAGTGGACCTAGGGATGTTTAGAAGTGTGGAAATCTCGCGTACAGACGCATGACACAAGTGACACCCAATCACCTGACCGCATTCGAAGTCCGTGAGTTCATAGCAGAGCCCCCCCCCCCCCTCCCCCCAGCCGGCCGAAGTGGCCGTGCGGTTAAAGGCGCTTCAGTCTGGAACCGCAAGACCGCTACGGTCGCAGGTTCGAATCCTGCCTCGGGCATGGATGTTTGTGATGTCCTTAGGTTAGTTCGGTTTAACTAGTTCTAAGTTCTAGGGGACTAATGACCTCAGCAGTTGAGTCCCATAGTGCTCAGAGCCATTTGAACCCTCCCCCCATTCTGCTCTCTCACGATGTCTGATGACTATTGAGGTCGCTGATATGGATTACATGGCAGTAGGTGGTAGCACAATGCTTCTAATATGAAAAACGTATGTTTTTGGGGTTGTCCGGATACTTTTCATCACAAAGTGTTCATTGCACTTCGCTGCATGACATTCATTTCAGTAATACTACAGCTTTTTGTAAACTGTGATTTAACAAACATTTAAAATTAAACAATTGGCAAACCAATGCAGATGCGCTCATCGCCGACATGTCAAATTGAAGCTTACATATACAGTAAACACATAATAACTTGGTTTACCTGAGACTCATATGATACTAGACCATCGATGACTTTATTAACAGCCGCGCGGGATTAGCCGAGCGGTGTGAGGCGCTGCAATCATTGCCTGTGCGGCTGGTCCCGACGGAGGTTCGAGTCCTCCCTCGGGCATTGGTGTGTGTGTGTGTGTGTTTGTCCTTAGGATAATTTAGGTTAAGTAGTGTGTAAGCTTAGGGACTGATGACCTTAGCGGTTAAGTCCCATAAGATTTCACACACATTTGAACATTTTTTTCTTTATTAACATGTTTAAATAAAATGCACAATGTAACCCACAGAAACTCGTAACATGACATCAGCTTGTGTCCCCTTGTACGTTTAGCCTTTCCTAAGTATGGCCGGCCGAAGTGGCCGTGCGGTTAAAGGCGCTGCAGCCTGGAACCGCAAGACCGCTACGGTCGCAGGTTCGAATCCTGCCTCGGGCATGGATGTTTGCGATGTCCTTAGGTTAGTTAGGTTTAACTAGTTCTAAGTTCTAGGGGACTAATGACCTCAGCAGTTGAGTCCCATAGTGCTCAGAGCCATTTGAACCATTTTCCTAAGTATGATTAACATTAGTTCTAAATAACGTTTATGTTCCAAATTATGTATTATATTGGTAGATTAACTAAGGTCATTATTTAAATCAGTCGCAGTTTAAATCTGGTGTGCCTTAACTGTGAACTGAGCCACAAGTAAGAATAGGAGTTTGTGTACGTTTTCCATATACTACAGTCATTTACATATGTATGCTATTTTATGTTTCATTCATCTTAACGTAGTGCATGACGGCACCACTGAATGTTTTTATTTTATTTTTTTCTTTATTGTACAAAGGTGGGCTGTCAGCAGCATAGTACGCTGCTCTTCAGCCGCGAGTGGTACAATATATGACATAAAGGAGGTACCGATAAGACAATATAAAATGGCGGACAAACACTGTAGACACGAAAAACAATATACACGAAGCCGTTCACGCTGGACAAAAAAAAAAAAAACACTAAAACCTGTTGACACGGCGCACAAAACACGGACGACAGCGACGGCACAGGTGAACGGTGGTGGCGTGACGGCGAAAGAACACTAAACACAAACACGAAGGCACACACACGAGACACTGATGGCGATGATCTCCGGCGCGCGAATGTCCACTGAGCGTGTACGAAAAATGGTTCAAATGGCTCTGAGCACTATGGGACTCAACTGCTGTGGTCATAAGTCCCCTATAACTTAGAACTACTTAAACCTAACTAACCTAAGGACATCACACACATCCATGCCCGAGGCAGGATTCGAACCTGCGACCGTAGCGGTCACGCGGTTCCAGATTGTAGCGCCTAGAACCGCACGGCCACTCCGACCGGCTGAGCGTGTACGAGTCCGGCGACCTGCCACGAGGGGAGGAGGGGGTGGGAGAGGGAAATGGGAGAGCAGAAATGCCAAGGGCAGGGGAGATAGGGAGAGGAAGGAAGGGAGGAAGGGGGAGGGGAAGCCCGGCGGAAGAGGGGTGGAGGAATGTTTTTATTGATAATTGGCATTATATTCATGTCAGAATGATTTTGAATATAGGAGAGTAATGAGCGTGATAAGATGCTTAATGGCTCTAAGCACTATGGGACTTAACGTCTGAGGCTATCAGTCGATAAGATGCTTATTTTGATACGTTCTGTGGTAATGAAATCAATGTGTTTGTGATGATGGTCTTATTGACGAGAATTCTGTGACAAGACGGGAAGTTCTGTACGTGGTCCGGTTTCCGAGGTGTGAAATGTAGCACGTCGCGGTCTTTTGCTGGAGGCGCTTGCCTGAGAGAGGGCCGAGGAAGTCTGTAGTCGGCAGTCGATGGAGGGAGAACTTGGACTTAGAAAATTCACAGCGACTGCAATCGAGCAGCCGCGTGGATATAAGTCGTTGCAACACTGCTCTTGAGGGTTGTATATCGTGACGAGTTGTAGTGTAGTATAGCTGAGGAAATTTCACGGTACTATTTCCTTAGGATTCGGACTTTGATTTTACAAGTGGATTTGAAGAATGTGTTGGGAACATGGTTAAATAGTTCGCTGCTTTACGCCTCTTAACTGCACTCGCTACAGTTTTTATTATTCAACTTGAGGCGGAACAGGCACGCTTTTAATTACCTTTTGTAAGGCAATCATCAAATCTGAGTGAGTTTTACTGACTATACAATATTACATTTTTAAATCAAATTCGTCATTGTGTTGACTATATTATTTAATCTTCTATTCCATTCACTTACTCTATATTATTTAATGTGTTTTACCAATTATTTATTTATGTGCAGTCCGCCTGCTAAGGTAGGTGGTAACGTGCTTGCCTCCCATGCAGCGAGCCCGGGTGCGATTCCCGGCCGGGTTGTGGATTTTCTCCGCTCGTGGACTGGGTGTTGTGTTGTTCACATCATAATTCCATCCTCATCACCGGCACGCAAGTCGCCCAGTGTGGCGCCGAGTGAAATAAGACTTGCACTTGGTGGCCGAATTTTCCCGGATGGGGCCTTCCGGCCAACAATGCCATACGCTCATTTCACTTCACTACATTTTATTTATGTGCACTATTTGCTGATTTTATTTATAAATGGTCGGTGCTTGGGTAAAATCTTTCGATTAAGCAGCGGGTGCCGTTACTGGATAGATAAGGGTAATAGTGTTCACCCACCCCTCAGACACCGAGCCAAACGAATTTACAAGGGGAAGGTCTGATCGCATTCGGGATCAATGGTGCGGGATTAGGTTATCACACAGCGCAGCAACGATTAATAAAAGTCATTTAGGCAATGAGTTGGGGGCTCGCGAACAGTAGCAAATAGCGCAGCTGTTGCGTAGCGAGACGCAGAAAGTTCGGAGCTGGTAGTCTGACGAAAAAGCAGCCAGTCAGTCACAGACACAGTGAGCGCCGCCACCGGAGGCGGCTGAATAGGTCCTGCCTGCCTCTGCCATCCCCTACTGCCCGCCGTAGTCCTGTACTCGGACTACTACAAGCTGCGGCGCCGGCGCACATGTGGCCTCACTGACGAGATCCCCGGAATTCCGGACATCCCAGTTCTCGGCAATGCGCCACCGTTCGTCGGAAAGAATCGGACCGTCAGACGCCGAAACAGCAACCGTGCTTTAGCCAGCAGCGGCCGGTATCAGTACGAGAGCGGCCGTCGAAGTCCCGGCCAGCCGCGGAAGTACTCGCCTGCTCCGAGACAGCACCAATGACACTACGCGGAGCAGCCGAGATAAATTACACTACTGGCCATTAAAATTGCTACACCACGAAGGTGACGTGCTACAGACGCGAAATTTAACCGACAGGAAGAAGATGCTGTGATATGCAAATGATTAGCTTTACAGAGCATTTACACAAGGTTGGCGCCGGTGGCGACACCTACAACGTGCTGACACGAGGCAAGTTTCCAACCGATTTCTCATACACAGACAACAGTTGACCGGCGTTGCTTGGTGAAACGTTGTGATGTCTCGTGTAAGGAGGAGAAATGCGTACGATCACGTTTCCGACTCTGATAAAGGTCGGATTATAGCCTATCGCGATTGCGGTTTATCGTATCACGACACTGCTGCTCGCGTTGGTCGAGATCCAATTACTGTTAGCAGAATATGGAATCGGTGAGTTCAGGAGGGTAGTACGGAACGCCGCGCTGGATTCCAACGGCCTCGTATCACTAGCAGTCTTTATGACAGGCATCTTATCCGCATGGCTGAGTCAACAGATGGGGACGTTTGCAAGACAACCACCATCTGCACGAACAGTTCGACGACGTTTGCAGCAGCATGGACTGTCAGCTCGGAGACCATGGCTGCGGTTACCCTTGACGCTGCATCACAGACACGAGCGCCTGCGATGGTGTACTCAACGACGAACCTGGGTGCACGAATGGCAAAACGTCATTTTTTCGGATGAATCCAGGATCTGTTTACAGCATCATGATGGTCGCATTCGTGTTTGGCGACATCGCGGTGAACGCACATTGGAAGCGTGTATTCGTCATCGCCATACTGGCGTATCACCCGGCGTGATGGCACGGGGTGCCATTGGTTACACGTCTCGGTCACCTCTTGTTCGCACTGACGGCACTTTGAACAGTGGACGTTACATTTCAGATGTGTTACGACCCGTGGCTCTACCCTTCATTCGATCCCTGCTAAACCCTACATTTCAGCAGGATAATGCACGACCGCATGTTGCACGTCCTGTACGGGCCTTTCTGGATACAGAAAATGTTCAACTGCTGCCCTGGCCAGCACATTCTCCAGATCTCTCATCAATTGAAAACGTTTGCTCAATGGTGGCCGGGCAACTGGCTCGTCACAATACGCCAGTTACTACTCTTGACGAACTGTGGTATCGTGTTGAAGCTGCATGGGCAGCTGTACCTGTACGCGCCATCCAAGCTCTGTTTGACTCAATGCCCAGGCGTATCAAGGCCGTTATTACGGCCAGAGGGGGTTGTTTTGGTTACTGATTTCTCAGGATCTATGGATCCAAATTGCGTGAAAATGTAATAACATGTCAGTTCTAGTAATATATTTGTCCAATGAATACCCGTTTATCATCTGCATTTCTTCTTGGTGTAACAATTTTAATGGCCAGTAGCGTGCAAAGCACACCAAATACAAGATTAACAAACTCCAATATGGCCTGACGGTGTGTGGCGGAGGGTACTTTGAGTACCTCTATCGGTTCTCCCTTCTATTCCAGTCTCGTATTGTTCGTGGAAAGAAAGATTGTCGGTATGCCTCTGTGTGGGCTCTAATTTCTCTGATTTTATCATCATGGTCTATTCGCGAGATATACGTAGGAAGGAGCAATATACTGCTTGACTCCTTGTATGTTTTCAAAACCTTTCTCCGTGTGTTCTTCAGGGAAAGGTTTTGACTGATGCACAATTTTGTGGATTTGAATCTAGCATGTTAGGGAATGAGCTTTTGGTTTGTGATATTTGCAATGCGAATTAAAATCATTTGATAATACAGCTTACACAAATGGCATAGGTGTGCTATTGGGCAGTAGTTCTTTGGTTGGCCTGCCATCTTTCCCAGGTTTCAATAGTGCAACTCTTTTGTTCTCTTCCACATCTTTGGGATCTTGGACTCTTTAGGAAGTGGTTAAGGAATTGTAAAATCCATCGACACTAAGGCCAAGGTGTTTGATCTGTTCCTCACACATGTATTGTTGGCTTCTGCTGTTTTCCCCATTTTTCGTTGAATTCAGTCCATGATTAACTTGTTTTACAGTAAATGAACTATCTCACTAGAGAGAGGTGGAGAATGTCACGCTCTTAAGACAAGTTGCAGCATTTCACTGAAATCTAAGCAAATTACTCCTCACAATGACTTAAGTCTGTGGCGTGATGTATCCGCTGAAACATTTCAGGATCACGTTTTCTAAACATTATCACAACATGGCTCATCATAGTGTGAGATCTGCAGTAAAGCTGTCTGACCAAACTTGAAGGAATATGTGCAACAATAAAGTAAGGTATGTACAGTGTCCCATAAGTGCAAAATCACACAGTATACCATATTAAATCGCCCATGGTGCTGGAACATTGACTACATTTGTTGAACGTATTCAGGTAGTACACATTTACCTAGTGGGTTCTCTACTACCATCCAGTGGATTTACTTGCTGTTTAACTTACATAGGTAGATTCACCAGATGGACAGAAGTTGTGTCCCTTTGAAAAACTGAAGCAGACTCAGTAGCAACAGCATTTTAATACTTTGAATACCAGATCTGGAAAGCCACAGAATATTCTGAGTCTTAGCAAAGATTTGTGGCTGTAAACTGATCAGAACATCTGTGTACCGGTATCACCCACAGACTGAAGGAAGAAACAGAAAGATTGACCATACACTGAAGTGTGCCACATAAGCCTCTGATAAATAGAGCAGTATATTACCAACCATATTACTTGTCTTCCATTGCTCCTTCTGCAGTGAAAGCAATATATAACAGAAATGTTGTATGGTACTATGTTGAAGTTATCTGGAGACTTATGTACCTCATATCACAATGGACATTGGCCTTGCAACCTGTATGAAGCTGTTCAACATCTACGCAAGTTCGTTATTGTCAACATTAAAGTTAAAATAATCAATATTTCTGTTGATTAACTGAAGTCGGCGTTTTTTCTTCCTGATGATACTGCACATAACCATCCCAAATCATCAAATTAGCTGTCACTTGGCCAGACAGCAAGTGTTTCCAAGTGCCTCAGGAAGTGACAAGATCAGGACATGTGGTGAAATTCCCTGCAGGGTTCACATACATCACTAAGTGACACCCACACTCGGGTGGGGGGGGGGGGGGGGGCAGTGAACAGTGAAATGGAAACATATAAAAATGTAAACAATGACAAAGTGTAAATTTGTTTGCAAAACTGTTAAGCTCTCTGCCAGTGCCTGTTACTGCTCCTCCATTTTTTATTTTTTTTTTAAGAGCAAAGTGTTTAAGAAATGTGTGTGAAATAAAAAGTGTTGCAATCAAAAACAGTGTTTGTTTTAATTAAAAAATTTTACTGAAAGAAAACAGGTAAACAAAATGGATAAGCTCTCTCAATAGTAACAGATTTATAGAAATGCCCACGTAATGCAGTCAGAATCATTAACTATTTGAACAGATATTTACAATAAACCAAATAACTATTTTCAGTTATTATTCATATGATACTTTTCAGTAGTTCAATACAGTGTTCATACACTTGTACATTTGATGACCAAAATGATACTGTAGCTACAGATTGTGTGTACATAAGAATAATGTGCAACTGTAGGGTAGTGGAATTTTACATACTGATACCAGCACACAAGAGGCAACATGCTAATGACGGTCTTCATTTCTAATATCATCAGGTTTCATAATGTTCATTCCTCTCATCTTCAAACTTATGAAGAAAACCTTGCACACTGTTTTTGAATTTCTTTTAATTTTTTTAAAAAATTCATCGAGTTCTGTGAGGTCATGTGAGCCAAAGCTCCACAAGCATGGAATAAGTCCCTACATAACTGACAGAGAGCGTGTCACAAAATTAAAAAATAACACTACAAAAATAATAAAAAAAGATTTACAATAAATAATACAGTATGCAACAGTGCAAGCCTCTAAATTACTGCAAGAAAATCATATAAAGAATAAAAGGAGTGGAGCACAAGGAAGCCTTTAAACTTATATCTGAAAACCTGGGGTTTGTCTCTGAAATGGTTCAGTTCTGATGGAAGCCTGCAATATTGAAAATTAAGTCTGTAGAATAGTGACCAACCTTCAGTGCAATGGTTAGAAAAGTGTGATCCCAGTGCAGAGTATTTCCAATCTCGTGGTCACTGAGTGAATGTAGCAGTTCCTTTTAAATGTATCCTTTTTTTAATGAGAGCTCTCATATTTCACACATGGCTGAGTTAGAATTCTAAGATGCTCGAACAACAGTCTGCACGATGTTTGCAGATTGACACCACAGATCATTCTGAATACCTATTTTTGGCTAAGAATACTCTTTTTGAATGCACAAAGGTGAACCAAGTGATGATATCATAAGATGTAGCACATTGAAAGTATGCAAAGTAGACAAGCTTTCATGTTTCAGTGTCAAAATAGCAGAGATTATTCTAATAGCAACAATAGTAGAATTTTAGGGTCTGCGGAAGATGCTGACTGTGATACTTCCAAGAGACCTGTCTTCAGCCGAAAGAATTTAAAAAAGGTCAACTTCATTGATTAGCCTATTATCCTGTCACAATAAAATATCATTTGTACAAGAGTTCTGGTAGGGAAAGAGATGCACTGTGTTTTGTAGCAGTGTAGTATCATTTGCTAAAAGCATTTGACACAGTGCCCCACTGCAGACTGTTAACAAAGGTACGAGTGTACGGAATAGGTTACCAGATTTGCGAGTTTCTCCATGACTTCTTAAGTAATAGAACACACTATGTTTTCCTTGATGGTGAGTCTTCATAAGAGACAAGGGTATGGTGAGAAGTGCCCTAGGGAAGTGCAATAGGACTGCTATTATATTCTATATACATGAATTATCTGGCGGACAGGGTTTGCTAATGATGCTGCATTGTGGTGTGTTGGAAGATGTCAAAGTTGAGTCACTGTAGGAGGATACAAGATGACTCAGACAAAATTTCTAATTGGCACGGTGTGTGGCAGCTAGCTCTAAATGTAGAAAAATTTAAGTTAATGCAGATGGGTAGGAACAACAACCCTGTAATCTTCAAGTACAGAATTAGTGGTGTGCTATGTGACACAGTCAGGTCAATTAAATGTCTAGGTATAATGAGGCAAAGTGATATGAAATGGAACACATGTGTGAGGAGGATTGCAGTGATGAAGGCGAATGTTCGATTTTGGTTTACTGGAAGAATTTTAGGAAAGTGTAGATCTTCTGTGAAGCAGACCCTGTATAGAATATTAGTGCAATGCATTCTTAACTACTGCTCGCGTCTGGGATCCACATCAGATTGGTTAAAAGGTTCGCATCGTAGCAGTTCAGAGGTGGGCTGCTGAGTTTGTTACCAATAGGTTCAATCAACATCCAAGTATTATGGAGGTGCTTCAGGAACTCAAATGGGAATCCCTGCAAGGAAGGTGACATCCTTTTTGCAGAACACTGTTAAGAAAATTTGGAGAATGAGCATTTGAAGCTAACTGTAGAAGAATTCTTCTGCTCCCAACATATGTTTCATGTAAGGATGATGAAGATAAAAGACGAGAAATCGGGGCTCAAATGGAGGCATTTAGATAGTAATTTTTCTGTCGTTCTGAGAGGAACAGGAGAGGAAAAGACTATTAGTGGTACAGGGTACCTTCTGCTACATACCATACTGTGGCTTGTGGTGTGTGTGTGTGTGTGTGTGTGTGTGTGTGTGTGTGTGTGCGTGTGTGTGTGTGTGTGAAATCTTATGGGACTTAACTGCTAAGGTCATCAGTCCCTAAGCGTACACACTACTTAACCTAAATTATCCTAAGGACAAACACACACACCCATGCCCTAGGAGGATTCGAACCTCCGCCGGGACCAGCCGCACAGTCCATAACTGCAACGCCTTAGACCGCTTGGCTAATCCCGTGTGGCTGGTGTATGTGGATGTAGATTCTACTGTCGATTGGCCATGTGTTAATATCATCCGCCACAGTATTTACTAAATCACTTACCTTTCATTCCACATCTATCACAATTGCTCCTTTTTAATTTGTGTATATACTGGCACCTGCCATGTTCAGTAACTGATCATTGATACGTACAGTAGTGCGCACATTTATTACTATAAGTGTAACACAGTTAGTAGCTTACTGAATATTAATAACTAAGATGACCTCCTTTTGCTTTAATGAACTTCTGAACACATTGTGGCATACATTAAACCAGGTTAGAGCAAATGTTTCATAGTTTGTCTTCATGAAGCCACACTTTTGTCTCATTTAGTAACAGGCATTCTTTTGTTGAACAGTCCATTTTACCAAGACACCTTGTGTATGAGATTTATGTCTGGTGAATTACCAGGCTACTGAAGCACATGATTGTTGTTTTCTTCCATGAGCATGCTTCAGAATTTTGACACAGAGCACATCACGTTGAAATGTTCCTTCACCATCTGCAAAGGTATGTAGGAATGGCACAATCCTGGGCATAAGGATTTCCATGTATTTGCTTGAATTCATCATGCCATCAACTAGAACTAGTGAACCAGGGCCATCTCCAGTGAATAAACCCCAAAACTGCTTTGGGAAGATGTTTTCAGTCTGTACAAGATGCTCGTCTCTGACTGTCAGCTGGGGGCTTTGCCTGACAACCTTTGCTCTGTATCCTTGAACAGTAAAATGTGCCTCACCACTGAAAATTACATGTTTACAGTCACTGGAGGTTCAAGATTTATAAATTTTAGACCATGGCAACTGTTTTTACTTCCTTGCAGATGTTAAGAACTGTTTCTTTATTGGCTTTCATACCTTATATTCACAGTCAAGAAATTTATGACATACCATTGAAGAGTCAATTTCAACCCCAGCAGCCAATAAACCCCTCTGAAAGTCCTTACTTGTCTTGTGAGGATGAGTTCTACTGTTTTTAAGTAGTTTCTTGTCAATTCTAGGGGTGGTTTTTCATTTTCATCCACTTCTGCATTTTCTCTTTGTAGAAAATGAGACAGTATCACCATATGCCCTAATAAGTCTTGAAACACTAGATTTTCCCACACCAACAACAGAAGCAATGTCTCTTGTAGTCACAGATGTGTGTTCATGAAAAGCAACTATTTCTGCCTGCTTTTAGGTGAAGTATCCATTTTAAGACAAACACCAAGTTTTCCTGTTGAGAACACAGAAAAAAAAAACACATGATGTCGCTACACCTACAAGCATTCAACTAAACTGAAGGGGACCTACAATTGTTCTTCATAGTCAAGGCAACATTAGTCCAATAAAAGTCCAACAATTGGGCAGATAAAATTAATGACACCTAACCAACTTCAATTCAATGCAAAATATGAGCTTGCCCCAATTAATTTGCACATTAATGTATGTAAAAATTCAAAGGACCCAGAATAGAAACCAAAGGCACTGGTCCCTTCACAGTGTCATAGATTAAAGCATGTTCTCTGTATGTTAATACTGGAGTACAACCTTTTCTATGTCATTTTTTATGGAAATAAATATATATAGTGACTCTCACAGAAACAAGGGTATCATGAGGAGTACCCCAGGGAAGTCTGATAGGTCTGCCCTTGTTCTCTATTTACATAAATGGTTTGGAGGATAGGGTGGGCAGCAATCTGCAGCTGTTTGCTGATGATTCTGTGGTGTATGGTAAGGTGTTGAAGTTGAGTGACTGTAGGAAGATACAAGACGACTTCGACAAAATTTCTAGTTGGTGTGATGAATGGCAGATAGCTCTAAATGTGAAAAAATGAAAGTTAATGCAGATAAGCAGGAAGAGCAAACCTGTAATGTTTGGATACAGTATTACTAGTGTCCTGCTTGACACTGGGCATAACATTGCAAAGCGATATGAAATGGAACAAACATGTGAGAATTGTCATAGGGGAGGTGAATTGTCGACTTCAGTTTGTTGGGAGAATTTTAGGAAAGGGAGGTTCACCTGCAGAGAAGACTGCATACAGGACACTGGTGTGACCTATTCTTGAGAACTCCTCAAGTGTTTGGGATCCGTACCAGGTCCGATTGAAGGAAGACATCAAAGCATTTCAGAGGCGGGCTGCTAGATTTGTTACCAGTTGGTTTGAACAACATGTCAGTGTTACAGAGATGCATGGGCAACTCAAATGGCAATCCCTGGGGAGAAGGCAACATTCTTTTCAAGGAACACTACTAAGAAAATGTAAAGAACGAGCATTTGAAGCTGACTGCCACACAACTGTACTACCGCCAACATACATTGAGCGCAAGGACCACGAAGATAAGAGACAATAAATTAGAGCTCGTACAGAGACATATAGACAGTCACTTTTCCCTCACTCTATTTTGCAAGTGGAACAGGAAAGAAAATGACTATTAGTGGTGCAGGGTACCCTCTGCCACGCACTGTATGGTGACTCATGGAGTATCTGTAGATTATATTTATATTGTCATAGTTTATAATCTTCAATCAAAATTGAAAGTTTTTAGTAGGTTGGTGCACAAGTTCATTGCATTTTTCCATAAGTTTAATAAACACAGCAGATACACGTAACACATACTTCATTCATCAATGGTATATTCTCCTTCACCATTTACAGCAGTCTACCAATGCTGGGGTAAGTTTTCTATTCTTCAACTGTAGAAATCACACGGTTCTGAGGCAAAGAACTCATTGAGCCATGTTCGGAGTGCATTTTCATCCAGAAGGTAGTTCACTGAAGGTTGTTCGATAGAGAGTAGAAAAGGTGAAAATCTGAGGATGCAAGATAAGGTGAGTAAGGTGGGTGTGGAATGACTTCCCTGTTCAACTCCTGTATAGTGTTTTTTGTCAGTCTTGCAGAATGCAGGCAGTCTTATTGTGGAGTAGTATCACTTCAAGCAGTCTTCCTGGTCATTGTTCTCGTATTGCATCTGGAAGAAATCTCAATCATTGACAATGAATGTCAGCAGTGATGGTTACATCTTGGGGAAACAATCTGTAGCCACCACACTGTTGCTGTTCTACCTGATGCATAACATTACCTTTCATGGTTGAGCGCAGTTCTTTGTACCAGGAGTTGCTGCTTTGTTTGGACTCTATCACTCCTTTTGTTTCCTTATGTTAGCATAAAGACACCATTTCTCATCGATATAATGACACAGGATTGGAATGGTCAATGTTGTCCATGAGCCAGTTGATGATAAGCTAGCAAAGACGCATATATGGCCACCTGCTGATTTCTGCGATTTTTGGCCTGAAGCATGCGGTACCCGTACACCCAATTTTTGAACATTCCTCATTGCACGCAAATGCCGCATGATGGTTGACTGATAACAGTTCATAACTTTTGCCGGTTCTTGAGTACACTGATGTGGATCATTGGGGATTAATACATTTAAATTATCATCGAACCCTGAAGGTCTTACTCAATGGAGAGAGTTACTTTGTCAAAATGATCCCCCTTAAAATGTAAAGAACAATTTTCTTACTCTGTCCACAGCTCCAGTCACTATCTCCACATGACAAAATGATTAGGTAAACTCAAATAGCGACAGTGGGGGGAAAAAAAACATTAGAACCAGAATACCAACATGCAAAATGAAAATGCTATGAATTTATTCACCAACCTAATAATTACAATATTTTAAATTATCTTATGGAATAACTACTGCTCATTTCAAGAAGAAAATTAGCAGGTTTAGATGTGTCAATGGTTGTGAATATAATTCTGATGAAATGAAGGTGCACAGTTCTTCAATGAAAATGGTGTGCAGTTACAGTTCATTATACAGCACTGTGGAGTGGTAAAATGACTAAAAAGTCATGCAGTTGATGAAAAATCTCGCTGCATGATTCTTGGATGTAAACTTAGAGAGTTAGAGAGAGAGAGAGAGAGAGAGAGAGAGAGAGAGAGAGAGAGAGAGAGAGAGAGAGAGAGAGATTTAGTTAGTTACTTAGTTTTGGTTGTCATACCAATGTAAAATACTGCGCAGTGGTTGCAGCTGATCTGGTATATAATATGGCTGCTTTCACGGGTCTCTGGTGGAGTAGGATAAGCCTGTGATCAGACTGGAGTAGGTGGTGCTGGGGGGGGGGGGGGAGGGGGGGGTTGGATTGGACAGGACTTGTACCTGGGTCTTCCACATGGGTATGATCCTCGTGGCAGGGGATTGGGGGTGGGAGTGGCACTGGAAATGAGGAAATGACTAGGATGTTGTGGAGATTGGGTGGGCAGTGAAACACCACTTTGGGGGGAGGGGGGGGGGGGGTGGAAGTATCTTGGGTTGGATGTCCCTCATTTCAGGACATGATGATAAGATAATCAAAGCCCTGTAGAAGGATGTGGCTCAGTCACTCCAGTCCCAGGTGTTATTGGGTGACAAGGGGGGTCGCTTCTTTCTGGTTGGTTCTTGGGATGGATGTGAGGATCAGGTGTGTGTGGAGATATGATAGGTGGTCCGGCCTTGGGTCTCGATTATAAAGATGTCATCAATAATCCTGAACCTGACCAGGGGTTTGGGGAAGCTAGGTGGCTCATGAAGAGTTTGGCATAAAAGGGTGTCATGCGGGTTCCCATGGCTGTGCCACAAATTTATTGGTATATGTTCCCTTCAGAGGTGAAGTAGTTATGGGTTAGGATGTAGTTGGTGCTATCGAAGCACGACTCATGCCCGGTACCCACAGCTGCAAGGTTCGCAGGAGAACTTCTGTAAAGTTTGGAAGGTAGGAGACGAGGTACTGGCAGAAGTAAAGCTGTGGGTACCGGGCGTGAGTCGTGCTTCGGTAGCTCAGTTGGTAGAGCACTTGCCCGCGAAAGGCACAGGTCCCGAGTTCGAGTCTCGGTCGGGCACACAATTTTAATCTGCCAGGAAGTTTCATATCAGCGCACACTCCGCTGCAGAGTGAAAATCTCATTCTGGAAACATCCCCCAGGCTGTGGCTAAGCCACTCGTTTCATTCATTTGTTGTAGTCTAATACATTTTCAGTTTTTTTGTGTAATTAGTTTTTCTACATTTTCTTTGAGTGTCAGTCAAAGCGGCATTATGTATTGTAGAGATCATTCATACCGTTTTAGTTTTCAAAGCACTCCATACCAGTGCAAGTACCGGTACTTCACCTTTCCGTTGATGACAAGCTTCAAACACATTGACTTTTGTGTGCTTTAATTTTTCTGGAAATCTTCTATTTTGCCATATTGTTCCACAAACTAGAATTTTATTTTCAAGTAACTTCTCTGCAACTTCTACACTGTTACAATAATTATCCATGTAGAGGTGACGCCACTTTCCATAAGAAGGTGTCAACAGTTCCATCGCTGTTTTTGCTACAGGCTGTCCAGTGCCGTAATATATTTTGAATGAGGAAATGTATCTCGTACTCGAATCACACAGCATCCAAATGAGTGTGCCATATTTCACAATTTTCGATGGATTGTATTCTTTAAAATTTAACAGTCCATAAACGGTATCATGCCTTCATCACTTGAGATGTTCTGACTTAGATTAAAAGTTTCTTTAAACTTTTTGGAAAAATAATCAATTACAAATTGCACTTTGAAACGCTGGTCGGCATTATCCGGTTTATTGTTGTTGTCGGAAAAATGTATTCACATGACACCATTGTGGTGTCGCTGGCCTTTGACCACTATTTCACGCACGACACCACTGTGGTGTTGCCAGCCATTGACCACTGTTTTGCGCACGACACCAGTGTGGTGTCACCGGATGGCATAGTGTTAATAAAGTTACATGCCCTCACTCCATCAGACACTGTGGAGAGAACTTTGATTTAACCCAGAACACTTTGATGGTCACTGTACACTGGGGATGGCATTGTTAAGTTGATAAAATAGTCAGGTACACAGTTCCACAATCTGTATGAAATGCTGGTAACATTCTCTGATTAATAGCTTTGATATTCTATTTTAGTTGGCTGCAGTGTTAATTGTGTGTGGCAATGGAGAAATTATTTACTTTCACTTTTTGTTCAAATGGTTGTCTGCAAGTGACTGCACTCATGAATTATTTATTAGAGCTTTGTATTTTAAACAACATTCCTGGCCACAGGTCACTCCATGAAGGCCAACTACATCCTCTCACATATACCTAGGGTTCACTTGTCATCTTTCATTGTTGCATGTGCTTTCAGAAACACAGCTGCTCATATTTTACTGAGCTTTGTTGCGCCTTCACACTGTCAGAGTACCATATATAGGGAAATTTCTTTTAATTTGACTTTCTTACACACTCACCTACATCAAGAGAGGTCTAAAATGTTGTGGATATGTTCCAAACATTTTAGGTAATCTACGAGTCATATATCTGAGTTCAGTCTTGCAGGTGTATATACCGGTACTTGCATTACCTGTTTGCACTTACACACAGATCAAGGTCTCTAAGGAATGCTTTGGTGATCACAAGGAACAATACTGCACTGAATTTGGTTGCAGCATTGTCTCCAATCTAATTCTTGGTTCAGAAAAAGGTGTATACCTCCTTATATTAAATCACTGAATAATCTCCCCTCTATCAGATTCTGAGAGCTGCTAACTCAAAGCTAAATTATTGCCTGAGAAACAGTTACATGCCTGTAGGAATGCAGAAGTCAGTTCCAATTAACAGTTGGCCTTAGTATATTTTGTGCATGGCAACCTTTGCATGTCAGGTGGTCTGACCTAACCTCAGGTACCAAACATAAACAAAAAGGTCTGGATGAAACCAACATTAAAGTTCTCCGACATCAACTATGTATTAAGTGTGAATAGGGGGGAGGGGGAGGGAGAGAGGGAGAGAAACAGGAGGGTCAACTGTTAAGAGAGAGAGAGAGAGAGAGAGAGAGAGAGAGAGAGAGAGGGGGGGGGGGAGGGAGGGAGGGAGGGAGGGAGGGAGGGAGAGAGGGAGAGAGGGAGGGAGGGAGAATAAGCGAAAGCATTAGAAATATAGCACCAGCATGAGTAGTGTGTCATACTTTGTGATACGTGGCGTGGGAGGCAAATGAAAAGAGAGACCACAAAAAGAATAGTGTGCAGAAATATTCATAGGCATGCAAATAAAGTGAGATGGACAGAAAGAAGAAGTGGGTAGTAGTAAGCAGATGGGGAAGAAAGAAGGGAAAAGAGGTAACAGGAGTGGTGATGGGTCTAGTGGAGACTGAGGCCAAAGAGAACATGGCACCATAGGTTGTGACATCGAACAATTACCGCCTATGCAAGTAAGGGAAGCTGTTTGTTTATGGGGTGAGGATGGGAGAAGGATTGAAATGAGGGGGTAGTCGAAAGGTTTGTGTTGGCAGGAAGGATCCGAAGAAACTGAGGCCAACATGAAGGTGAGAAATTCCTGTAGGGTTACCAGGAGTGGCTGGACGGATGAGGAGAATGATGGCTGGTAGGAGCAATAAACTGGGAGAGTTGAGGCCAATGTCAGCTTTTGGTCAGAACTGTGGGTGGCACAGGAGTATTTCCACTCTACAGGACGTGTGAAAGAGAGCAGATCTTTGACTAGTTCAGCAAGATTGAAATATGGCAACAGACTCAAGGTGAGGAGTATTGATAGGGCTGAAATGTCTCACAAAATAGGTTAACAACATATTTGGGTTCATTCAAATTCTATGGGACGTCAGGAAGGTGGTTCTTGAGTCATCACATGGAAGTACAGTGACAAAGCATGGCAGGGCGCTACAAGAGACAGCAGGATGGTGTCCTTCTGTGGGGTTGCAGTGATATTGATGAGAAGTGATATTTAAAGGTGGGAATAGGAACATAGTAATACTCCAATCAAAATAGAAAGGTTATTAATAGTTAGGTAGGGAAGGGGGTGATATCCATTAATGTGCAGTCGTGGATTTGCTTAGACAGACAGTTCCTTATCACTTTTCTGCACACATTTGTAATTCACTTTGGAGATCCTGTCACATAAAATTAATGTGCTACAGTATCAACAGTGAAGCATCATATGTAACTTACTGTGACAATTGGCACTCGAGATAACAGTGCAAAATGACAATCGAGAACAGAACAGAACAGAACAGAAGGCATGACTGAGATCTTTCCCTACGTAAGTGGAGATACAGTTACTACTTCATTATTCTGATACAAGTTACAGGATGTATAACTTTTAAGAGGCAGGGAATGAGGACTTCAATCTGAAGACATGGAGATCATCATTAACAGAAATGTGGTATCAGAAAACAGACATTTTTAATGTCATGCCATTGGCAAGGATCCCATGGGCTAAGCACAATTTCAGGAATAGTATGTGTGGCTGGGGTGTAGCTAACTTTCTCAAATTAAAGTAAATAGATGAAGAAAAATACAACAGTCATTGTGAATGTTGTTATCGAATCTACTACTAATTCAGTCCAAACATCTAGAGTAGCATCTTTGGTAGTTGTCCACAAAATCGGGGGGATGTATATGCTTTGCTGAAGGATGTGGCATGGAAGCAGAAAGATGTATGGGTTTGTGAGCACCATCTGGAGGCTGCTGCACACAGCTGAGAGGCACTAGGCACGTGGTTGAGCCCGTGTTGTGGTGACCTCTTGTGGTATTTATTGTGTACCTCTTGCTTGGTATGTGACAGTTACAAGAGCAAAGGCATTAAAGTACAGGGATAGTAAGCGAATCTGAATGGGATGGTGATAAACACTATGCAAGAGTACTAGAACTTAACTCACAAGGTAAACATAGGAAGTAAACTTGGGAAATAAAAACAAGAAATAATTGTAGAAAGTAAGCCCAGAAACTAACAGTTTCAAAAAGTGTTTTAATTATGCTGCAGATCATTCTGAGTTGAAGCTGATGGTTCTGAATGCTCCCTTCATCCTCAATCTCAAATGGATAAATATTGAACAAATTTCATCAAAGAATACTTATGCTGCAAGGCTGTTATCAGTTTACCTCTGTGCTTAAATAAATAACTGGAAGATTTGTGCTTCTTAATTCCACAAATATTCTTAATTATTCATGATGAATAAACCTCTTTCAGTTGTCCTTGATTAATAATTTATTTGGATAAAATTGTACACATGTCAGGGTTTCATGATTTAAATTCCATCTTCAGGTGCTGCAAAAAAGAAGGAAAACTAAGAGGGATTCTTCATAAAATTGATTTACATTAAAATGGCCCATAAAAATGTGAACATCAGGAACAACTAGACATGTGGCATGGACTTAAGAAATTTAAATGAAGGTATATTAACCATAGAATACCAATTTGTGAACCTCAAAGGTAGCTTACCATATAACCATACAGCCTGCCGCATATCATGGAAGCACGACAAGACTGGTCAACAGGCTGCCATGCAAACTGCAATGAGACTCCTGTGTACACATATACTCTAATACTGAGGGTTGGAAGGACCACTGATAAAAGTATAGCTAACAACATGGCCACATCCCAATGTTTTTTCCCAAATGCCATCCACTACAAATAGCCCTAATCCCACCCACTTATATATGGCAGTAGCTAAGATAGGCCTAGTACAGAGCAAACAATAAAAGCAAGACATGCAATGTATAATGCAACAGTTAAGAAATAAAAATAATAAAAAGGTATAGTGAAATTGTCAAAAAATAAAATTAATGAAACCATAGTATAAAAATATAAAAAGGGCCAAACTCCCATACCACGAATAAAACATTATAGTGGAAGATATGTCTATATATAGAGAATGTCATATCATGACTGCAAGACTGTGGATGCAGATAGTGCAACACCACATATAGGGTAATCTACATAATCACAGCTCATAAAATCTTCGGTAATGGAGAAGCTAGCATGACTCCAAAAAATACTAAATATATAGATAGCTGCAGAGTTACACATTAGGTACTAAGGTTAGGAACAATACATTACATACAACTACCTTAAAATAAACCTTGAAAATACTAAATATATACATAGCTGCAGCATTACACATTAGGTATTTAGCCGAGAAACTATATATTAAAGGAAAACTTGAACCTAGTTTTGGAAACATTATGCAACACCATACAGTTGAGATTACATGCAACCTCCAAGAGGGTTTTACTAATTTTATTTCTTGATAATTTGATTATACTTTTCTGTTATATTTATTTCTTGAAAATTGCATTGTACATTGCATGTCTTACTTTTATTGTTTGCTCTGCACTAGGCCTATCTTAGCTACTGCCATGCATAAGTAGGTGGCATGCATAAGTAGGTGGCATTAGGGCTCCTTGTAGCAGGTGGCATTTGGAGAAACCTGGGGAGGCAGCTTCCTGCTATGTGTATGTGTGTACAGGAGTCTTACTGCTGTAAGCACAGCAGTCTGTTGACCAGTGTTGCTGGGCTTCCATGATTTCTGGTGGGCTGGGCACTTATATTGTAAACTACCTTTGCGGTTCACAAATTGGCATTCTACGGCTTATATACTTTTGTTTTTGTGGTGTCACCGCCAGACACCACACTTGCTAGGTGGTAGCCTTTAAATCGGCAGCGGTCCGTTAGTATACGGCGGACCTGCGTGTCGCCACTGTCAGTGATAGCAGACCGAGCGCCACCACACGGCAGGTCTAGAGAGACGTACTAGCACTCGCCCCAGTTGTACAGCAGACTTTGCTAGCGAAGCCACACTGACAAATACGCTCTCATTTGCTGAGACGATAGTTAGCATAGCCTTCAGCTAAGTCATTGGCTACGACCTAGCAAGGCGCCATAGCTTTGATAATTAATATTGTGAAGCATGTATCATCAAGAGCGATGTTCTACAAATGTGGATTAAAGTTAAGTATTACAAGATTTTCGTACTTTATTGCAATTCTCAAGACATTGTCCTGTTCCAGACCTCACGCCAATCTGCGTGAGCTTAATGCGTGCCTTTCGGCTTCCTCTCATTGTGTCTAGGCTGTCTTGTCTAGACACAACAGTTTTAATTTCTTAAGTCCATGCCACATGTCTAGTCATTCACAGTTGGTTCACAGGTTACCCACTGTGGTACCAGTTGACTCAAGAGAACCTTTTCATGCCTCACACACACAGGATCTCGCATGCTACTTGATAAATTCGCTGGATTTGTTTACACGAGTGGTACGACTTTCTCATACATAATCAAGGTATAACCTGATGTTTACATTTTTATGGATCCTTTTAATGTAAGTTAATTTTATGAAGAATCCTTTTTTTGTGACTGAAGATGGGATTTACATCCTGAGACTTGGGACATGTGTACAATTTTAGCCAAATAAAAGATTAATAAAGTACAACTGGAGCACATTTATTCATCACAAAAAATTTTAGCAACA
This sequence comes from Schistocerca nitens, assembly GCF_023898315.1. Taxonomy (NCBI): domain Eukaryota; kingdom Metazoa; phylum Arthropoda; class Insecta; order Orthoptera; family Acrididae; genus Schistocerca; species Schistocerca nitens. The sequence continues at coordinate 917,192,814 of NC_064616.1, forward strand.
GCTGTGGATTTGTGGCAAGGACTGCATTATTCCTCATTACTTTATTTACTTTAGAAGCATTGCATCAAGATACAATGGTCAGAATAATAAGTGGATCAGTGTGCCAGACACTGCCATGCTTGAGGACAGCAAACATTGTCGATGGAACATGCATCAGCAAGAGGGTATTATGATGGGACCACAACAGGAAAATAGGAAATATAGAGCAGTCCTCCTCTGGATGCAGGATTTATGTGAACCGTCACCACTTACACCCCAAGCACTGTCGCACTGTCTACTACAGTCAGTAATCCAGAGGAAGTCTCCAATGAAGCAACCCCTGTACATTTCACAGAAAGCTGCTTTACAAACTGTTAGACTTAATAACATGCATGGTCTGTATTAAGATGCCTTTCTCCATTGTCATTAACCTGATGCAGCCATCCTGGCCACCTGACTTGCGTAGATGCTAATGTCACTGTCTACTTATGGATCTTCAGTTTAGCTTTAGGTGCTAATACATCTTGGACCTGTTTACTGGTGCAAGAATTGTAATGATCACATAGACATGACCATCCACTTCAAAGGCAACATCTGAGCAGTGCTGAGGCACTGGCACCATGATGACAGGTTGACCTTGTAGGGCCATAAATCACAGATGCAACATAAATCATGTTCACGTTTTCACTGCAAACTTTTCACCAGTGGCCACTGTTCTTGAAGACCTAATGGACGACAGATCAAACGCAGTGACATGCCACATGCTCTTTGCATATGTACAGGTTGCCAGCAGGGGGAACATACTACCTATACCCCAAAAGATCCTTTTGCGCACAGTAGGTCAGGTGACATATCAGTCACTGCTGGTGTTGTGGCAGAGGTGATGGCCTCCTCAAGTTTCCCAGAAATTAACCACTGGTACTGCATGAAACCTTTTTTGGTTATCTTCTAAGAAAGCCTTCTTTTGTTTGCTGCTCTGCTTCATGTGGCATCACCCAATTTGCACTAGAGTTACCTGTAATGTCATAGATCTGTGTGTTCATTTTTAGGATGTGAACTGAGAACTACTCTGTAACTTCTCCAGGCCTCATACTAAGGCTATTCAACTTCTCCCAATAACACCAACAGACATTCTCAGACTGTTAACATGATAATAAACACTCTTATAATTCAGCAAAATCGTGGGTGCATCAAAGCTGCTTGTGACCTGTGGTAAACATGCAAACCTCATAAGTCATCATCCCAATGTCCTAACTGAATACTCTCCATAAATACCATGTCTTCCCTAGCTTCTCATAAAATGGGAAACTAATGTGGACATGAAAACATACATTGTTAAGTTTGATGGGGCACAATTAGGTGTGTTTTTTCTAATTCCCTCATGCATCCTCTCTACTTTCCTGCACAATTCCACATTATACACACACAGCTACTGCAATAGGTGGTGTATTGCTTCCTGTGTTGTCACCTCCCCCGTTCCCAGCATTCTCGCCATATCCACTGGAAAATAGGTATAAAACAACATGTGGTAGGTCAATTGGAAACACCAGAGGGTTAAAAGAAAGCAGGAGTGCTGCAGTCTCATGCATCTGGCCACTGGTGAACAGTGAGCAGTAACAGTGGTGGATATATGTTTAATCAGCACATTTGGTGGAGAGGGGGAACAGTAAATTTACTTTTGAACACATATTCACAAGAGTTCGTTATTAGCAGATGGTTATTTGAGTTGAGTAGTATGAGCTGTAAGCTAAGTTTTCATGTCAGAACAAAACCATCTTAAAATGGTATATAAAGAGGCTACATGAAAAATCATTTCACCAACTGGAACATCAAACTGTCACAGGGCACCTACAGCTGTGGAAGGCCACCTAAAGTGAAAACAGGGGCATTTTGATTAGAGTCATATTATAAGATCTCGAAAGGGTGAGAGAAATTGGGTAAGCAATGGGAAAGAGCTTGCCAACAAACATATTGTTGTAGCTTCCATTGTGATGGTAGCAGTGAAGACGTAAGGTGCTAACATTTTTACAACTTAAAATAAATACTATATATTATTCCCTTAATATGTCTATACCTAAACAGCTGCATTTACTGCTGTCCACATAAGTTATAATTAACTTAAAAGCCATAATGTTCTTTTTCAGATCATAATGCAGGACTCAATGCACAGTACATATACAAATATAGAACCTGAACATGAGCAGTTCACCCACACATCAACCCCTATGACGTCACACATCAACATACAGGTCTAACTAAAAATCACTTTTATTTGGACCTGTCAGTTTGCTACATAACTGCAAGGGGGCAGGTTTGATGCCCCATGTCCTGGTTCTCTTTGCATAATTCACTGTAGATACATTCCATCCTGAGAGACTGGAAACAAGACGTAACAACTGACTTCCGCAATATGTATTCATGAATCGCCTTGCCCTCTCTGAATATATGGTCATGAAGTTACATTATGGATACACAAACAGTGCTTGCTTCCTAATACTGTGGCTCACCAGTTTTCACCTTACCACTGTCACCCGGCACAGATCCCATTACACTGTATTACAAGGATATTTCCCCTGACCACCTCAGATCAATATGAACATTAACGTCAAACACTGATGATTACTGTAGCAATATATGTAGACTTTTGATAAAACTTAAAAGTATATCTGTACATTTAGTTTTGAATTCATAGGTATATGATAAATTTAACAAAAAATCTGCAAATACTCATACGTCATACTGTGTATACATACCACAATTTTGCAAATTGCCATTACAAATGTATCTTTCTGACAAAGACGGGCCAAAAATTAATATGTAGTGTCTTTTTAATTGTGCCTATAGGTAACTTAATGTGTCATCTTTATTGTAAATAGCAATCATGTATTTTCCTTACATTGTTGAATAGTGAATATATAAATGATATAACTACAAAAATGAGTGTTTAGTATCCAAGACAGGCTAACAGAATTCATCTTGTGTAAGCTGGAGCTTTATTTGTCAAGCACATTATGCAAAAGAATGGTTGTTCCAGAAAGTTAACACACAAATGAATGTTCATATAGAGTCAAGACTACGCAAGCGGGATTCTGGGAAAGCGCAAGTAGTCTCTTTCTCTCTTTAATAAAAATGTTACAGAACACTCGTGGAACTCATCCTAAAATACTGCTCTGCTCAAGAATGTGTGTAGCCCATACTAAATTGGACCAAAAGGGATACTGAACATATAAAAAGAAGAGCATCATCAGTTGTCACAGGTTTGTTTGACCCACTAGTGCACATCATGGGGATGCTGAAAAACCTGAAATTGCACCCTCTCTAAGCTAGACGCCAACCATCCCACAAAATGCTGCTTACAAAGTTTCAAGAAAAAGTATTATGTGCGAAATCCTCTAAGTATGTGTTTTGTGTATGGCTCAAGAGGTACATGACAACAACACAAGAGGCTGTCATCACACAGGCATAAACACTCACCAGGCACCTTCTCGGTTCCGAACAGCCACCTGCAGATGGCACTCGTTAGTCAGGATTACACTCTGCTTCCATGTCATGTACATCAGCACATCATATTTGGACATCGATGGTATTGCCAGCAACCAGAGAAAGCGTTGTCAACAGTGCACTATTTTGCTTCCACCAAGTAATGGCACATATGGAGATCCCTCCACCAACAGGAATAAAACACAATGTGCAGCCAACTCTCGCTCAACTTCTGTGGCACAAGCAGTACCTACAGGTTGCCTAGTTTCGACAGTGCTTAAGTTTCCATGGATGTGTGGACAACATCCCAACACTGGCAACGAGGCAAACTGGAAATTGTTGATTACAAATTTTTTGCCAGTTACCAACACTGGCGACATAGATTTGCTGAAAATTTTTGACTAGTATTCAACACTGGTAATGATACGAAGTCAACATTAAAGATATTTTTGTCGGTTCCCAACACTGGCAATGAGGCAGTGCGAGCTTGCACTCAAGATGCCGTCACCACCCTTTCCAGTGAACAACCAGAAACTTGAGCCCTGGAGCAACTATATACGAAGTTTGGAGTAGCATTTCCTCATGCATCAGATATCACGTGATGTGGAACGAAAATCCTTTTTACTTGCCTATTTGAGTCCCACTGTATTTCAACTCCTCTGGCGATTGTGAACATGTGATTCTGTCTTATTATGCCATTAAAGATATTCTTGAGAAATGTTTTGAGTCAGAAGTCTATGTTGCCACTGATATAGATTTTTTCAAGTTTCCAAGAAGTCAAATCAAAGTTATAAAGAGTGGATTACTCAATTACTGCCCCAGACTGGGGAATGTAAATCTCATTGTAAAATGACCAATGTAAGGAATCTGATGCAGATTGATTAATGTGATACACTTATCGTGCACTCCCCTGACAATAAATTATAGGAGGACATTCTTAGTCAAACAAACTTGTCTTTACATGACCCGTCTGCCACTGATTTGGGTAAATGAACACACACACTTATCTGCTGAAGCATTAATGAGCATGGATGCTGACGTATTCACTAGGCATTAACAACTGGCAATGCTAAGTGAGCAGTGTGGCCTAACTCAGAAAACACAGGGCGAGCATGCTACTTGACTGAAACAGTCATGTCAAGTTTACAAACATTAAATTATGATCTTGTCCATGATATGGCATTAACCACAAAAAAGATAACTGTTTCCATCTGAATGCATGTTGTAATTATTGCAGAAAGATTGGAAATGGGCCAAGTTGTACAAAATGAAGAACAACCAACAAAGAGAGAGTGAGAGTGAGAGTGAGAGAGAAGGAAAAGAAGTCAGACACTCATGCATATGGCAAAGGTTTATAAGAAAAGAAAGTTTAGTAGTTTTATAACGAAAATGTGCAAATTCAAAAACTTTCATGTATGAAAAGTCACATGAACGTCATATTTTCTGTCAATAACAGGTTGTCATCTGTAACTTTTCTACGAGGGCTGTTTAATAAAGAACGGTCATAGTTTTTTTTGACAACACACCTTTACTCATCCTCATAATTTTGATTGTCCTCAAAGTAGTCTTCAATTAATGTGATGCACTTGTCCCAGTATTTCTGCCAGTCTTCAAATACAAGATGGAAACCATTTTTTGAGAGGTCCTTCAAAATTGTCTCCGCAGCTATCACCACTACTTCTGATGATTGATAACATCACCCATGGAGGCGTTTCTTCATGTTAGGGAATAGAAAAAAAGTCACATGGGGCTAAATCCGGACTATAGGGAGGGTGAGAGATGTACTTCACGTTGATTTTTGCAAGATATTCAGCAACAACATTGTCAATATGTGGCTGCGCATTATCGTGGTGGAGCATCCAGCCTGCTTCAGGGAAATGTGGTCTTTTACAGTTGATATGGACTTGCAATGTTTTCAGGACATCCCTGTAGTATTGTCTGGTTACTGATGTGTGTGTGCAGGTACAACATGCTGATAAACCATTCCATGAATATCAAAGAATGAGAGGACCACAACTTCCCCAGCAGCAGCAACCACTTTTGCTTTTTGGGGGTTGGTGATGAAGGAGATTTCCACACTGAGCTTTGCTGTTTGTTCTCAGGATCAAAATGACGTAGCCAAGTTTCATCAGCAGTGATTACATTTGAAAGAAACTCCAGATCTTCCTCTAACATCAACTTTAACTGTATGCAGACCTGCACGCGAATGTCCTCTTGTTCAGCAATCAACAGTCTTGGAACCCATTGCACACAAACATGTGTCATGTGTAATTTTTCTGTCACCAATGTGTGGGTGGCACCCAATGAAATATTCAGTATTTCAGAAAGTGATCTTAGGGTAATTTGTCGATCCTCTCTCACAATGACAACAGCAGTGTTGATGTTTTCTTCTGTAAGAACAGTAACTGGAGCACTGGGTCCACCTTCCTTTGAAATTGATTGTTTCCCCTCTTTAACCATTTTAAACCATCTTTGAGCTGTGCTGTAGGAAAGAACTAGGCCTCCTGTAATACTGTATAGGCCTCAGTTGAAGATTCGTTGAGAAAAAGCAGAATTTCAAAGCCGCATATTGTTCCTCACGTGTTACCTCCAATGCAGCAGTAGGCGATACTGAACGTGTCTGACCTTGCCTGCCTCTCACAGGCGGGATCCCGGAGTCCCAACAATGAAACAACTAAGGTGTGTTTGTTGCACATTAAGGTAACAGAATATGATTAGATTAAATTTTAGCACTAGAAATTATGACCATAAAAAATTATGATCATTCTTTACTGAACAGCCCTTGTAGTTAACAAAGTGCCAATCATTTTTTAAACTGATGCAGGGTTGTCAATTTCAATCATTAATCTACAGGTGTACTGAAAATTAGGATCGGCAAAATTAACAGATTGTCTAAAATCACTGTTCAGTTACATCCACCAGGAGACTCCAGTGAAAGGACAATTTTCAGTAGATATTATATTACAGAAATGCTACATTCATAGTTGTAAATTGAGATAAAGCAACTAATTTACTAGGACTGTATCTCTTCAATGCTGTCAGTTTCATCATTCACTAAGGAAAGAATCAAGTTCAAACTGGCACTCTGAACGTAGAGTTAAATCAGCTGTTGCAAAAATCTGTTCCCCCCCCCCCCCCCCCCTGAAGCAAGAAGCAGTGTCAAAGGTTACAGGGCACATATTATGCTGAAGCCAAATGTGGCACCAAAATGTTGCAAAGCGCACAACATCCCTTTCACATTAAAAGATGAAGTAAAGGAGGAACTCTATCGTATTGAACAGAATGAAGTTACAGAAGCCATATCCAGTAGCAAATGGGCAATGCTGAACATACAGATCATGCTGTCACCGAATAGCTCTCTATGCATCTGTGGAGATTTCAAAGTGACAATTAGTCCTCACTATATTATTGACTCATATCCTATTCCAAAGCCAGAAGAACTGATGTCAAAATTAGCTGGTGTGTGTACTTTGCCAAACTAGATCTTAAAGAAGAACATTTGCAAATCTCATTGGACAAGAACACAGACATGTATGGTGACAAATACTACAGTTGTTCTCTATCATTACAAACTGTAGCCCTTCAGAATAACCATACACTGAGAACTATCTTGATGGAATTATTGTCTAAGGAACAACTCTGGAGGAACTGTGTCTGTTTTCCGAATTCTCCAAGTGGCAAGCTTGAAATGCAACAAAGAAATGATCATCATCTTCCAAAGTGAAGTACAATACTAAGGACACACAATGCCTGCACATAGCATCAAACTGCTGCTGTAACATATCCACACTATTAAAAGTCTTTTGGCTCCCCAGGACACCGAGCAATTACGTGCTGTATTACGACAAATAAATTATCATCTAAAGTTTTTTCCTCATACAGCTTCCATTGAAAACCACTGCACAAATTGTTACATAAAGGCAAAAACTGTAACTGGAACAGTGAACACCAATGCTTGTTTAACAAATGAAAACAGTGTTTGCTTGATGCCAAACGTCTCATGACACACGATCAGATGTTTCGAACAATGGCACAGGTGCCATTCTGTCACATCGACATCGTGGGTTTGAATGACCAACTGCATTCACTTTCAAAGACTCTGAGTGGAACATGTATTATATGCATTGATCTGCAGTTAAAATCTACTATGTGAGATATATTCACATATGCAGAAATCAGCCCACTAATTATTATTTCTTGCAGATGTCAGAACTGCTAGAATATTTCTAGGTTGCATCTGTTTTATCATACCTGCCACCAGAAATAATCCTCTAATTTACAGCAATGACAATGTCACCTCAACTGTGGGAAATTACTGCACTTAGACATATACGAGGAATGTGTTTCGTGTGAACGGCGACAAGCATCACAGAGCCTATATTGTTGAGCCAGAAAAAAGTTTCTTGGAGGGTGTGAAAAAACCTGGTTTTGAACATGTGACACTTTCCACCAACAGCTTCAATTATGTTCTTCCAGGTATAGAAACCATGGTACAAATGTTTTGCTAACCACTAACTAAGAAATGTATCTTTCAATAATTACAATTTTCAGAGGGTCTTTTTGTTTCTTTTGGCACCAATCTAGAATCCTGACAGGACTATTTTTGCATGATTTTTCAAGTACTATCTTCCCTTCAAGGCACCCCAACAGATGTTACTAAAAAACTGACATGACACATTTCGTTTGCAATAGGACCATTCAGGATCTGTTCTGCCCACAATTTCCGTTGTTAAGTGTACATACTGGCCAGCCAAACTGTCTTTCTCGATCGGATTTCCCTTTGCACGAAGTTACTTACCATTTAAAGATTAAGACGTCGTAACTAATTTATCTTTCTACCACTTCCACTTGCCTTGTAAAAATACAAAGAGCCCACTGTATTCTCATGTTTTTCCTAATTTCTCCACACAGAGATATTTTGTTTCAGTCCATTGCAAGCACTTAAGTTCAAGTACAAGCATGTTCAAAATTTTAGTTCGTCTACACATTTGTAAAGTGAAATTTTTTGAAACAATTGTCATGCACAAAAATTTTTAAATGTGGAATTAAGTTGGCAGTGCCAGTGAAATTTAAAAATACATCAGTCAAAACAAAAGTGAGATCAGAAATACGACAGGTAATGGGACAGCACAATGACTGCCAGACATCTTCACACTGTGTTGTGTGGGTCCTGTTTCCAACAAATTTTGTTAGTTAATCCATGTTAGGAACTTTTACCTGGATTTTCCTACAAAAAGAAGAGCACTGTGAAGAAAGGTATAAAGATTAATGTGGGAGGGGTCTGCAATACAGACTGGTTTATGGTTCTTTCTGACTGGCTCATTTTTACCCAGCCCTCATCACTAAGGGCAGGAACTTCAAATTTGGGGAGGGTGTTGATCTTGTACTGTAGGCACTGTTTAGGCAGGAACTGTTTGAGATTCCACTCCTAAGGGGGTGAAATAGGGGATGAGAGGATTTTTGAAAATATGTCACTATTGAGACAATTTTGAAGGTAGAAATACAACAATTGGTATTTGGCTTCCCCCATTTCTGAAAATTCGATCACTAAAGGAGTAAAATAATGGTGAATGTTTTTTTGAATAAATCATTTTTATAGACCTACTAAAGCATTTTTAAAGCCATATCTATGAAAATTGTTTTTGACTTTTCAATAAGAAATAAAAAAGTATGTATTTCTGTGTTTTTAATAATTCAAGCCCCCCCCCCCCCCCCCCCCCCAAGGGAGTCGAGTAGCAGATGAAAAGTTTTGACATTATTTCATTATGGAAGCATTTTTAAACCTGAATATATGAAAATTTGTTTGGTTTCCCTGTTTGAAACAAAAAAATATTTGTTTCACTATTTTTTGAAATTCAACCCCTCAGGAGGTGAAACAGGATGACAGTTTTTAATATTTCTTTATTTTTAATATTTTGTTACATTTAAATAATTTTAAAGCTTAATTTATGAACGCTGATATTTCATTTCTCAGGTAGATTTAAGGAACTGTGTGTTAGAGAACGTAAGTTCCTATGGAAATAACACCACAAGAACACGAAAGGCATGATTATCAAAAACCTTGGATTGCAGCTACAAGAATCACTTTTTGGTCGGAAGTACATTTAGAGAAGACCATGTTTCCATGGCCTTAATTAGCCTGAAAAGTTTAGAAGATTTTGCAATTTGTGGACAACATAAAAAAATCAATTCAAGGAAAAAAAAAAAACATCTATGTAGACCATGCAGTCTATGGGAACAGCGAGCCCTAAGCTAGAAGTTGAGGTGAGGAATTACGGACACACAACACCAAAACTCATATCAATAAATAAACAATATCTCCATATTTCAGAGCACATAGGGACTTCAGAAAATAAGTTACACATGTCATCCCGCACTAAGACCGTTGTACAACAACATTGGTGCATTGCCAGGATACAGTGCACGTTCCGGGTTTCCTGTGGACACAGTTCTGCTGCAGTACAGATAGCAGCGGCATCATAGTGCGCAACTGAAATAGTATGGCAACTGGAAAAGTACTCCAAAATTGATGAGAGACAGAGTGTGTGGAATGGAGATATACCTCCTCTCCTCCACAGAAGAAATGCAGTGCTGCGCCATCAGCAAGGAAGGTTATGCCAATCGTTTTCTCTAACTGTGTAGGACTTGCGAAAGGAAGGTAGGAACAAAGGAAGATTAAGGTTTAACGTCCCACTGACATCAAGGTCATTAGAGACAGAGCACAAGCTCAGAATGTTTCAAGGATGGGGAAGGAAATCAGCCGTGCCCTTTCAAAGGAACCATCCTGATATTTGCCTGGAACGATTTACAGAAATCACAAAAAACCTAAATCTGAATGGCCAGATGTAGATTTGAAGCATCATTCTGCCAAATGCAAGTCCAGTGGGCCTACCACTGTGCCACCTCACTCTGTGAAGGAGTTTTGTACATAGTGTTTATGGCAAAGGGCACAACCATTAATGCCAATTTATACTGTGCAACACTGACATCATTGTGCAATGCCATAAAGAATAAGAGGCGTGGAAAACTAAGCAAAGGCCTTGTTCTCCTGTACAACAATACAACACCTTAGGTGGTACGCACAACATGAGCTTTGCTTCGGTGGTTTAAATGGAAAGTTTGGAAGCATCCACCTTACAATCCAGATCTTGCACCATGCTATTTCCATCTTTTCGGAAAGCTGAAAGAAGATCTGGAGGAAAGAGATTTTCCAACAATGAAGACATTCACACAGTGGTTCTTGAATGGCTCCATGACCAAGGAGCAGATTCCTATTGTCAAGGGACTGAACAATTGGCAGAATGCTCTGAAAATTTTTTCAGAGAATTAGTGACTGCTGAAAATTAGTATCACGTATCTATGTCAGTTTGATGTGTATTGCAGCATTCAATAAAGTCGCCTATCCTGCCATAATTATGTGTAGCTTACTGTTTGAAGTCACCTCATATGTATATACTTTTTCTTTGCATTTCAGCTCCTTAGCCACAAATCGGCAGTAACTGAGAAAGTTTGGGGAGAGAGAGGGAGAGAGAGAAAGAGAGAGAGAGAGAGAGAGAGAGAGAGAGAGAGAGAGAGGAGGAAAAAAAAAATCTGCCCTATATTGCCATCATATTCAGTTAAACTTTCAGGTATGGCATGAATAGTGGGTTGGCTTTCATTTGGCACACATTTCCAAATTTTATTTTAGGGTACCCCCAGTTTGGCTCCATTCCACGAAGAAATGAGTTATGTGAAATTTGTAGGATAAGTGGAAGTGCCCCTGGGCCTCCAAAACCAGAAAATTCATAAAAATAAAACCAACAACTTTTTCAGCATGACAAGTTCATTCATTACCCAATGAGAGCAGCTTGCGTACCTCAATATCCTTAACTGTAAGCATTTTTCCCTGTCACAGATAGCGTTGATCGGTTGTCATGATCTCTCAGTCACTGCAAGAGACACAGACAGAGAGCAAAGTGAGCCGAGCCCTTTTTCAAACCATCCTGGACCACGCAAGCTAACTTTCACCATTGAGGGAAGATAGGAGGCTTCATTAGTGTAATGCTTCACCTCTACTTCGTTTACACAAGAAAATTTATTTTCTTTGATATTACTCTCATGAAATAACTAAGCAAATTTCCATCTATTAAACCACATAAAATGTTCCTTTTGTAATTTCTTTGCAAGTATATATATTAACTGTGCATCAAAGTGCATTCTAGATGTACGGTAAGTGACAATTTATTGGGTTAAGCACAAATTCAGACACAATAGGTAGAAAACTGAATGCTAAAATTGTAAGCTTTGTATCAACAATGGAGGCAGTTTCATAACATTTTTAATAGAGCACAGTCACAACCAAGCGTTTACTCCAAATCTGGTACAAGTTTCTCCACTTTCAGCCTGAAGTTCAGTGTGCAACTCACTGATATTCCCAGATTACACTGTCTGTGACCCATCCAATGGAGCCCACCTCTCTGCATTATCTGTAGCAACCACACTACCTCTGACCAGCTAGGAGCTTCCACCTCTCCTCGACAGTCCTTGAGCTCTACTGCTCCCCACCAATACAGCAGCACTATCACCACCCTACGAAGAACTCTCACAGTGCATCAGTTACTATTGGTGGATTGGAACCCTTTAGTGCTGATTCAAGTACAAATGACTGTTTCGTCGTATTCCATTTATAAGTGTAAATAAAGTTCTGTTACACATCAAGAAAGTAAAGGAATGGGAGAAAGAAATTTTGCAAGTTCAAATGGAACAGCATTGCTCACGCGCACAGAAGTAACATGAGCCGGCCCCTATGTGTAAAGATTACAACACGATTAGTTGGTCACCAGGAGTGCGAGCAAGTTCAATGGAAATGGGCTAGACAAATGCAGACCAACCTGCCTCTATTACTCTCATAACATTATGCAAGAAGTGCTAAAGAGGATGTAACAACACCCATCAGGGGTTTGACGAAGCATTAAGACAATGAAACTAATTGGTTAAGCAAAGAGCAGAACTGATTTGGTCATGATGAATGACATAAAAAAACAGAGCCTCTCTTCGATGCCATAAATACTCCACTTCACTGTGCTAAAGTCAGTTGATCAGCAGGATTGATGTGGTTCATGTTGTTCATACACAATTCTCTGATTCCAGAATGAGAGTTTCACTCTGCAGCGGAGGGTGCGCTGATATGAAACTTCCTGGCAGACTAAAACTGTGTGCCGGACCGAGACTCGAACTCGGGACCTTTGCCTTTGGCGGGCAAGTGGTCTACCAACTGAGCTACCCAAGCACGACTCACGCCCCGTCCTCACAGATTTACTTCTGCCAGTACCTCGTCTCCTACCTTCCAAACTTTACAGAAGCTCTCCTGCGAACCTTGCAGAACTAGCACTCCTGAAAGAAAGGATATTGCAGAGACACGGCTTAGCCACAGCCTAGGGGATGTTTCCAGAATGAGATTTTCACTCTGAAGTGGAGTGTGCACTGATATGAAACTTGGTAGAGCACTTACCCGCGAAAGGCAAAGGTCCCGAGTTCGAGTCTCGGTCCGGAATCACAGTTTTAATCTGCCAGGAAGTTTCAATTCTCCGATTCCTGTATTGTAACATCCTGCGAACAAGATTGTTCCATCCTGCGAACAAGATTGTTCCAGTACCGGTCATACTCCTGCCACATTAGGAGACGATCACCGATCCATATCTACGGATGACAGAAGCCAGCCTCCAGTACAAGGTGCTACTGATGGGTGGTCCACAAGCCTATAAACACTGTTCCAACTTGGGGCACAAACTGCTCTAAACTACAGCATCACTTGTGTCAGAGGGCCTATCGAACTGGAAGGCCAGGATCAGCATTCAACATGACCTCACAGCATCTTACAGCACTGTCCATCTGATGGAGTAACACAGACAGGGACCTGGGAGGGGTAAAGTACTCCCAGAATGGCACACAACACACATGCACCATGGTCACCGCCATCTCTGAGTACAGCTTCTGAAGGGGCACACCTTTCACCCTATGGGTGACAAACCACTTACTAGAATTCACCAGTCTGAGCACAGGGCCAATACAGCGAGATATGGCAGCCTAAGCCAGCCATCGGGTTCAGTAGCTTCCTCGCCAGCTCGCTAAGCCACCAGTTGCTGCCGCCAAAGATACGGTGACGAGATGTGTTCAGAGAAATAAATTAAGTTAAAATTAGTTCTGTTTTATTGCAGCTGGTGACTTCACAGAGGTTGCTTGGCTTACATCTTGATGAACAGTAGGGGTTTCCAACTGAGGAATGGGCAACCTCTACAGTTCAACTATTCTTTCTAACTGGGGTATGTTAATTGGCATGGCTGTCTCAGCCAGGACACAAAAAAGTTCAAGCAATGTTAAACCAGAGTTAACTCTAATTCAAGGAACCTTACTCAACATCAACTGGTTACAGTGTCACAAAAAGTCCACTGTCACAAAGAGAAGAGGATGTCGAGCAGCAATGTCCCCCGGAATGCTGCCGCTCTGCATAATTGTGAGATCAGTGACAACTCGACCAGCACTAATAGGTAACAATATGGCAGAAAGACTACCTGTGAATCTTTCAAACTATGGTACTGAGCAACATCTTTGAGTCTCTTCACTGGTTTGTGACTAAAAGAGAGCAGACTTTAGCTGTGTATGAAACTCTCACTCAATGGGCCTTTCAGTCCTATGTTAAATCATTAGTTGTTGACACAAAAGCATTAAATATGGAAACCCAAAATATTTGTACTGGAGAAAAGTCAAAGAAAACTTGTATCAAATCACTGTGCCCCGAAAATTCGTTGTGTTTTTTTTTTGTCATCTTGCAATTGAATTAAGTGTCCAGGGGATTTTGGCAGAGCCCAGTTCCAGCTAGCTATGATGGTGCCGAGGCTTTCAGCAACACCCTTACACCTCCATATTGCTGGTTGCAGTCTTTTCATGATGTATTGAGATATATCCAGCCTATTCCTTTCCTTCAGATCCTTCACACCAACTTCAATTTTGTAACATCCAAGTACCAAACTCAACTTAGATGCATGCTGCACTCTCTGTTTAGCACATTATCTGCAATTTAAACTAAAATCGGCATTTCGATTAGTGTATGTCGTAGCTGGTTATCAGAGTTATAAATATGTATCTTCACATAAAAGTCAGTAGTCATTTACTAATGCATTATCTGCCACAGTGTTTTTACCATGGTAACTTCTACAGAAAGTAGTAGGAATTTCTACGAACTATTACAAAAATTTCAAAAAGATAATTCTACATTGTTCCTAGGCATCTTCACGTGCTGTAAATCTAACAAAAGGTTCAGTCTCAAAAAGTATATGAATACAACTCGTGTGGATCTACAGCTGTATGTCCTCAGCTATCACCAAGATCAGAAAAGAGTTGCTGCATGGCTGAGATGCCTACTCAACTGTATCATCAAAAGTAACTATGTTACACGAGATGTAAGGTATTATCCCCTGCATCTAGAAGTAACTATAAGTACAGCACACAATAAAAAAACTGGACAAGTGTGAGTAGGATTTGGGTTCTGATGGTTCCATACAAACTTAATTATGTATACAGACGGTTCATCTATAGGTTTCGGTAAGTGAGTTTACCAGTACCAAAATATGTGACATAAGTGGCCATATCTTTTGATTGTACTGACTTTTAAGTTTAATTTTTTTACACCACAAGTTGACCGTAGACCTTAGTATTTGACTTACATTACAACTTGATACCTCTACCTGCTTTTGAGAAAAGGATGGACAAATGGACAGACAGACAACAAAGTTATCCTCCAGTTCAAATGTTAGATAAGGGCACTGAAGAAAACTGGAAAAAGAGCTCTAACTCAAATATGATAAACTATATAAAGTGTCACAATAAACTAATATTTACCATTTGTGTACCTTTCTATGAAGGGGGAAAAAAGAAGTGCCTATGCAGTACCCTTTTCTTCTCAAGCAACTGTGATAGCACTTACACAGATTTTCCAACAATATTTTTCCTCATCATTTACTTTCCTTTGGCTCAAGATGTCAAGAATGTGTATCAGCTGTCTTTACTTCCACAGCAATGCATCCTAAAACAATTGAGGTCTCAGTTGGTGTTCTGCTATTATTACAAAGATGTCAGCTGCAGAAAACATAATTTTTAGTGTTTGTTGTGATTCCTTGGGAAATACTACAGGAAAATCTCTGGCACTAGCAGGGGAGCTACTCCTCAAAGCCAAGCATCAATCTACTTGTAGAGTCTGCATAATGTAATTTGACCTTTAATTGTGCAGACAGTTGGGCAGTGGTTAGTGGGGGAGGTTCTATTGCATGTGATTACTGCTCAACAGAGGAAGTGCTATTACTTCCTCACTTGCCTCCTCTGAAAAAGGTTAATGACATTACACACAATTTCATATGCCTGACAAAGAACTACTGTCCCTTTTCTGTCGGATCCTGATACAAAAGCATAATCAGTAAGCAAAGACAAGTTCAAAAGAATTGTAATGTATCATCTATTTTTCAGTCCCCAGTGCACGTTTATACAGAGTGACTAGTTTCCATCTCCCTGGATCACCTTCAGGTCCATGTAGTTGCATCAGCAACCCATCATGTCTGATCTGAGCTACACATCAGAACACTGATGTTGAGGCTTCTGACCTATAGTTCCGATACACATGTGATGGGTTGCTGACACAAGTACACAGATCTGAAGATAATCCACAGAGATCGAACCTTATCATACCATACAAAACAGGTGCAACCAGGATTGAATACTAAATGATACATTAAAATTGTTTTAAATAATATCAATATAGCTGCTGATTTCTCTCATGACAAGTATGTTGGCTATAGTTGAAGCAAAGTATGTTGACAGTGGAACTGAATGAAAGAAAATAATGAGAACAAGTTCAGGTACAATGAAGGGTTGAAATCCAATAAGCAGAATGGTATGATGGATAGTAGCTCACGCAGCAGAGTGTACAAGACCGAATCACAGCTGCCTGCCTGGCCCTGTTGCTGCGAGAGTCTCAGCTCACGTGACATGCCACGCATGCTCCTGGTGGCAATCTTCAACAACATTATGTAGCGACTCTTAGCTGCTATTTCTGTTGGCCAGTGGCAGGGATATTAAAGTCCCTGTACCTGCCATGCTTGGAGACTGAGCCAGAAGTAAAAATTACAGTTGAACGTCTGGTGTGGCAGCAATGCAACACACTGAACAACAAAGTAGGATGCTTATAATCAAAGCATGCCGAAGAAATAAACAATACTTACATTTAACAATTATTTTCTTCAGTTGTCAAAGTTGGAGAATCCAAAACTACACAGATAATCAATAACAAAAGGTGTGGGTGTAACAAAGCAAGTGGTTAAATGATTAGGTATTTCCTTTTTTTATTGACACTTGCAATGCATTTACCTGCAACTTTACAGTGAAATAAACAATGTATCTGTTGCAAAATTGGTAGTCATATGTACACTGAATTGCCATTGAACACCACTTGAACTTTACACACACTATTTTCCTCATCCACAAATAACTGTGTGTTGGAGAAGCCCACAATCTCTGGCTGTCCAAAACATTTATTTTGTGATGGGGGTTATCCTTCCCTCTTATTAAGCGTACTTACTCATAATCCGGTTTGTGTGTGAACACTTTCTGGGAGTAATTACAGCAAAAATTGTTTAATTCTCCTCAAATTGTGTGTTTTACGTTGAAGTGTGTTAAAACATCAGA
The DNA here is from genome assembly GCF_023898315.1 of Schistocerca nitens. Lineage (NCBI taxonomy): Eukaryota > Metazoa > Arthropoda > Insecta > Orthoptera > Acrididae > Schistocerca > Schistocerca nitens. The sequence goes on from NC_064616.1 coordinate 917,209,986, forward strand.
AAATGTAACTGAAACTGAGCATACACTTGTTTTATAAAATGTTGTTTTCTTTCCAATGAGTTGCAGTGGGTAAGAAATGTGACAAAATTAAATACACAGTCAAATTGTGGACTTTCCATTATGTTACTGTAATTTGTAACAAATTTAATTTTGGAGCAGTGATGGGCCATCAAATGAACAAGTCTTCAGTTGTTGCACTGCAAGTGGCTGCAAGTAACTGAGAACAAACAAAAATTTAAGAAAAATGAAAAGGGCAAAATGACTGACTCATTAATGCTTACTTTCCAGTTAGGTCCCTTTATCTTGATTAAACATTTCCTACAAAAATAATGTACTCCTTAGCAGGTAATCAACCATATCTTTTAAGACAGACAAAGCCTGACACTTAATCTAATAGTGTCAGTACAAGTCATTGGGTTTCTAAATTTCCAGATTTCAGCAGTAAAAATCATGTGCAAAACTATGTTCCAATCTTCACTAAGCAGCTTAGTTTATGGGAATTCCTAAAGCTGCAGACAGTCAACTAACATTTCCAACACAATGTCAGGTGTATATGTTTTCGTTCTAAAAACATCAAATCTCAGAATTTATCGAATGTCATTACAAAAGAACCATGCACATCATGATTATGCAGATACATAAATATGGTAATACACATTTCTGAAGTAAGATCAAAATATGTAGAAAAATCAAAACATAATTACATGGAGATCTCAGTTTACAATCTGAAAAAGTACCAGTTTTCTTTAATGCTATGGACGGAATTCCACGACTTATGAATTCAGCCACGGATGTTGTAAACAATCAGATGCGGTTGCTCGTTCAAGCGGGTCGTATGCTAACATCGGTGTAAGGAAATCTGCGAATGCTTTTGCCTTCTTGTGATCCCAAGAATATTTTTCAGTCAGTACTTCAACAAGACCCCAAGGCTTCAGTTTTGTAATTCGGCGTAGCTCACCTAAAAAATTTACATTATTAAATATAACATGAACTCCAAATACAGAGCTACTGTCAACATGTATTACAAATGAGTTTTTTTTTTCAGCAAATTGTAGAATAACTGAACATGCAGAATAATGAAGAAAATTTATATATAAGTCAGTTTTCATGTTTATGTCCATATAATGTGTAACACTAGCAATAATGCTAAGGCATAGTTTTATTTTTATTAATAAGTTAGTTCAGTGAAGACTGCAAAATATTTTCTCTATCAGCTGAACTGAATTTGATAGCATAACTGCTAAAATGATCACTGCCTCTTACAGAGATCTCATGTCTTCCTTCACCATGTACAGCAAAGTTGGAATTGTATCAAAACATCAGTGATAGTAACAATCGAGCTGCAATAGTCCATTACAAGCAGTACTGTATGGTGCTTAAAATGTTATAAGGGAGGCAAAAAGCAAGTGCTATGCAAATAGAATAGCTACTTATCAGGATAAAATTAAAACCATATCATTAGTGGAGAAGGAAGTGCCTGGCTTACAGCAAAGGTTGAGACACACACACCTCCAAGATACTGACAAGGGTGAGATTGAGTCAATATTTAAGGTTGCTGAAGACAAAGAACTGTCATGTATATGATGATGTACATGGCACAGTACTAAAGGACTTTGCTGCATATGATAGCCTGGTAATTAGCCACATTTATAATTTTTTCCTTTAGGAACTGTTAGTTCCCTCGATGAATAAAGTACTAAATAGTGATATCACTTTATAAAAAAGGAGAAAGGGATAATGTAGAAAATTTTAGACCTATTTCTACATCATTGGTGCTTGCAAAAATAAGGTTACACCTTGAAGAAGTGGAGTTTCTATTCATCTGCTGACTGCAACTGTGACGGTAGCATGGAGGAACTAAAAATAGAACACATTTTTTTAGGAATGTCCACTGCAAGATTTTTACAGTGATTTGAGAACTCTACACCAAGTGACTCCAAATGCTCTGGACTGGTTGACACGTTTGAGCATTTCTATTTGATTAATTTTTATGTACTTGCAAAACCATATGATTGATAAATAAATAAATAAATAAATAAATGTAAAAGTTATTGAAAAGGCTGTATAGATAAGGGTATTTGATTATTTCAGTTCACACAATTTGCCGTTGAACATACAGTTTGGTTTCATAAGAGGGTTCATACTCAAAAGCACTACATTCTCTTTTTCTCTTTGCACAGGTTGGCTTAAAGAAAAAGCTGCAAACACCAGGTGTTGTCTTTGATTTAACTAAGGCATTTGTGTTGATCACAAAATATTACTGCAAAAGTTGGTCCAGTATGGAATAAGACAAATAGCTCATAACTGGTCCCTCTCATGCAAGAACAGACAGCAAGAGATCATTCTCCACAGTAATGAGAACAGCTGTGAGGTGGCACCTGACTGGAGCAGAGTTAAGTGGGGAGGGGGATGGGGTGGGCAGTGTCTCAAGGGTGAGTGCTGGAACCACTACTATTCTAATATTACAGGTATTTCTAGAATACTTCTGTTTGCTAATGACACTAGCTTGGTAGTGAAAGGTGCTGAGTGCAACATAAGCAGTGTGTCAAACAGCACAGTTCATGACAATTTTAGGCCTTAAAGAAAATATATTGATGTTAAATCAACTAATTCAACTAAAACTGACATTTTCATTACACAGAATGGGCATATGATTGTTCAGATAGGGAGTAAGCTGTCGTAGTAAGCTTATGCTCAGGATCTTGTTAAAAAACTGAATGGTGTACTTTCATTGCTTTCAATTCTGCGCATTTAATTATTTCATACAGAATAAATATAATTAATTGTTTCTCAGTTTCATGTCATCTACTCTACATTGCCAATTCCAGTTCAGTGTACTTGTTACATTCTCCTCCTCCTCCTCCTGTTCAATGATTTCTCCTTTGTGTGTGTGTGTGTGTGTGTGTGTGTGTGTGTGTGTGTGTGTGTGTGTGTGTGTGTGTGTGGAGCCTGCAGTTCTGTGGGAGAGTCTCGTTGAGTTCCCCATTCATTTCCCCACTACAGTCATCCCAGTGAAATTCCAGCCCACAATCTACACATACCACAGCCTGTCTGACTACCCTATAACATCATCCACACTTATCAAGCATTGCAGCACAAATTAAACATTTTAAAATTGAATTAAATCACTTAACACACTTTACAGTACACAAATTTTTGTTATTAACAAGCCATAAAAAATAGGCCCACATAAAAAGTTAATTATTTCCCCTTAAACAAGATCTCAGCATCCATTTAACTGCAGTAATAATTTATAAGGTAATAGGGCTTATAATGGGACTAACAGAAAATAACAAATTGTGGGAAAATGTAAAATCTGGGTAAGTAAAACAGGTTTTACTGTACTGAGTGCCCCTTGTCATTAATGTCTGGTGTTTTGACAGATATTTGCTACTCCATTTCGGCAGTGTGCAGCTGGAGTCACAACAAACAAATACTGCTCATCATGTCTTTCATGTGAAGTCCAGTGTCAACTGAAACTGTCACTTCACTTCCCATTACAAACAAAATAGTTTTTGAAGCAGAGTTTTATGAACACACAGGGACTATGCTTTATTAAATTAAAAAATACAATCATATTCACGCAGGAAATAGTCCGAGAGTGTGTACAAATACAGTAGCAGCACTCACTATGAAACATGTCTCAAATTTTTAGTTGCCACAATGATAATACATGAAAGTGTCACACTTATATCACATAACTGCTTTGCAGGCATTACATCGATACTGCATTGCATAATGTATTCCAGGAAGACATCTGCAGCTTCAGCACTGGCAGTGTGAGACTCTTCATGCTCTCTCTTCCTGTGTCCTCTTCTTCATTACTTTAATCACTACTTGCCAGCACACTTTTTATTGTTTATTTATCTGCTAAAGTTTGGCCTATCTCACAGGTTTCCTCATTAAGCCAGTTAGCAACATCATATTCATCAATTCATCCTCCCCTTGGAACCTTTTGGATAATGGCAATGTACAAACTGACAGCAACTGAGTTAGTTAGTTAATTAGTGAGTAAGTTAGCTACATGTTCCACAAATAATTTGAACAGTTCTCTTATGAAAACGATGTGGAACAAGTCAGTTTACACCATATGTATACAAGATTAGTGTTAACATTAATGAACACATTATCATTTTATTCCTACTCATGCAACTACACTTAAAAACAAAGTAATTTTTTTCTGGATACCAGTTTTTAAGTAGAAATCTATCAATAGTATAGAAACAGCTGTTCAGGAGAAATGATTTTAAATTAGATTTAAAACTTATTTCACTACCTGTCAAACATTTTATGTTATTGCACAAATAATCAAAACTTTTTATTACTGTATATTGAACTCATCTCTGAGCCAATGACACCTTTAACAAGGAGTCGTAAAGGTCATTTTTCCCTGTACTGTTATATGTATGTACATCACTGCTGTTATCAAATTGTAATGGATCATTTTCGACAAATTTCATTAGCGAAAATATGTATTGTGACGACTAGCTTCTTGATGAGATACCTACGTGACATCTGTGGGTGAACACTACATATTATTCTTACTGCTCACTTTTGTGCAATCAATACTTTCTTTCTAAGTGATGAGTTACCCCAGAAAATCATTTTTTTACATCATTAATGAGTGGAAATATGTAAAATATGTGAGGAGGTTGATACATTTGCTTTCTAAGATTAGCAATTATACAAATACAAAGAGCAACAGTATCTGAACTTAATTGTTTGAGAAGCTCAGTAATACGCTTCTTCCACTTCAAGTTTTCATCAATATGTATGCCCAAAAATCTGGAGCATTCTACCCTAGAACTGAATGTAGCTCCCCTGTCCCCCTTCAAAATTCAGGGAAAGTCCATTTTCAGAGAACCACTTAATAATTCTTTGGAAAATATCACTGACTAACTCTTCTGTTGCTTACTTGTTCTAATAGGATTTATTATAACACTAGTATTGTCTGCAAAAACTATCAATTTTGCTTGCTAAATGTTAAGTGGAAGGTAATTCACATATATAAGGAACAGGAGTGGAACTAAAACTGAACCCTGTGGGACTCGCTTTGTGATTTTATCCCAGTCACTACAATTTTCTACCTTTCTGACATTGTCTGAATTATTCAGCACAACCTTTTGCATTCTGTCTGTCAAGTAAGATTCAACCCAGCAGTGTGGAAAGAAATCGGTTCCATAAAACTTAAGTTTTTCTAAGAGAGTATCTTGATCTACACAATCAAAGGTCTTAGAGAGATCACAGAAAATACCAACAGGTGATATACTATTATTTAAGGCTTGCTCTATTTATGCAATGAGTGACTGTTTAAATTGCATTCTCAGTCAAGCAACATTTTGGAAAAAATGATGACCCCTAATTGACTGGTTCATGACCGTCGCCGAGAACTCTGCATCAATGGACAGCTGCACTTTCTCCAGCTCTTAATTATGGTAGCATTCTCCACTTTATTCCATGCTTCTGCTGTTTGGAAAACAACATGTAATTTGATTGCTTTCAACACCTTCAACATAACCTCGGTAGAGCCCTTTAACATTCAGTCAGCAAGGAGACAAAAAGTGCATATTAATAATGATGTTTAATTGTTTCCAAAATTCCCTGGTCCATGAGCTAAATTGAGGCTGTCACACAAGGGGGAGAATGAGTGTTTGTACACTATTGGCCTTCTGAGACACATCAGTAGCATGAGTGGGAACATTGACAATTGTAAGGATAGCTTGCAGTGGACACTTTTTCTTCTTCTGCTCTTTTATCACAGCTGTTATAAATGTTTCGTGGAACCACTGAGAGAATATTTCTCTGCCCATCCACACTTTCTTCTGGGCAGACTATTGCACTGATAATGTATTTCTGATGCTGTGTTGAAAACAGAGTGGATGTTGAGATTTCTCAGTCACCATGAGTAGAAGATGACAACTGCGATCTGAAGTACAATACAAAATAAGTTAATGCACAGTTTTTGTTGTTTGTACCCAATAGCTTACTTCCCATTCTTGACAGATAATATTTTTGAAGGAAGCATCTTGTAAAAGTGGCTGCTTCCATTAGCATTGTACAAAGCACCAGCAGTTAAATCTCCTTCTTCTGTTACCTCCTGTACCTTCTTTGCAAACTCTTCTGCATCTTTTTCGTTAGCCGAGTTACTTTCCCCAGTGACTGTCGACTGCCACATCCCATGTCACATGTTCCAGTTTGGTAGCCAACCAACACTTGCAGCAAACAAGTTACTGCCACTAAGTTATTTGTCAAGTGCAACTGTTTTTTTTTTTTCTTTTATTATAGGGCCACTTACTGGTAGTCCTTTACTGCATAGTTGTATGAATGGTCTATAAACAGCTTCGTCCTGTTCTCCATCATCACAGCTTTCTATTTTCCCAGCTCACTCTCCATTTGCATTAAGTACTGTCAAATAACATCTTTCTTTCTGATGTCACAAACAGTTGTTCTTTGAACATTGTACTCAGCAGCAATGACTTTCTGTGAAGAACCTTGGTTCCATTTACCTAAAATAGTGAATTTCTGCTTGAGGTCTAGCATAATGTGTTTCCGTTTAAAGGTATGGTGCTGAATTTTAAAGAAGGCCACAATTTCAAAACACGTACACCACTGTTTAACCCTGTAATTAACTAACAACATTTTTGAGCTTGGTCATTTTCCACTTGAGCAACTATGGAATGGATTACTGAGACAATGGATTACTGAGGACCAGATTAGTTAAAGTTTAGTGTATACATGGTTGATATTAGCATTGACATAACCATATGGTTGAAAATCCTTTAATAGGAGAAATGAATTGTTACCTGAATCAAACAGTAGAAAGTCAAGGATGCAGTAACAAAAACTATTATGAAAAGGATAAATTGCTATTTACCATATAGAGGCAATATTGAGGCACAAAGAAAAGACTGCTATACTTTTAAGCTTTCAGCCAAAAGGCCTTTAAAAAAAAGGAAGCAGAAAACACATACACATTTACACAATCATAACAGACACACAAGACCACTGTCACTGGCCACTGAGGCAGTACGCTTTCAGCGGCCAGCGACAGCGACCATGGTCAACTGTGAGAATAGTGCTTGTGGGAAGGCGTGTGTCTTTTCTACTTCTGAAGAAGGCCTTTTGGCTGAAAGTTTAAAAGAATAGCAGTCTTTTTTTTTTGTCTGCCTGTGACTCAACATTTCCTCTACATGGTGAATTTAACTGTATATCCTTTTCATTATATATTTGTAACCTGATGTATTTAACTTCAGACTGAACTGAGTGTAAGTACATCTGCATGCTTGGCACATATTTCCTGATACTTCGTGCCAACTGTAGATCATTTCACGAGTTTCTTTGCAATCTCAAACTCATTCAAAATTAGGCACAATTTTTACATTTCTGGAGATTAGCTGCTACTTCTTCCTATAAATACCTCTTGGGCCTTGTCTTTACTTCTATGTCTTGCATGTATGTATCATGTTTATCTGATCTCTTTCCCAGTTATCAAAATGCGTAAATATCTTCAAGATTTTTCTTCCTAGTACCAACACTTAATCCTCCAGCATGTCCACCTATGATGCTTTCTTCTTATTTATGTGAATATCTCAAGCTACAGGTAGCCCGTGTTCCACTACATTTAGCACAAAATGTAATTCCTGTTCACTTTCAGCTACCACTACTGCATTATCAATTAATCATACTGTGCTAATTTTCTGCCCCTGATAAACAATAACAGTTCTTTACTTCCCTCATTCCCTTTTCAAAGAAATCTGTCAATACAAATTATTCTAACTCACTCTGAACGGACAGATCTTTGGGAAATCTAAGAAGAGGTATTTCCAGATTGCATTTTTGATCACAGCTACAACTTATAGTGCAACAATAAACTCTGAAATATGACTTCATTTGTGTTTTGAATGTGCTCTTACAATTCATTTACACAATCGTTTTGCACTGTGTTTACACTTGTCACTCACTTGGCAGCACTGCAGTAGTGAAGTTACATAAGAAATGTGGGAATTTCTTGACTCATTATCTTGGACCCCAGTAAAACCTGAAAAATAACCAGTACTTCAGCAGCAATGAGCAATGCTGGTGCATAGCAGTAGCAGAGTCAACGCAGGCTACGATTCTGCTTTTGCTGCTGGAGTACTAGTTATTCCTCATGGTTTAACGTACCTGTTAATACATATCGATAAAACAGATCTTCCGCTAGAGTAATCTTGGACCATTCTATTGAATAGGCATGTAACATTCCTCTTAAAAAATCATTTTCTTCATAACAGGAAATGAACTGAAGCTTTCTGTCAACAATGGGCATTACACGAAACATGATGAAAAGTGAAAGATGTGGTCACTCCAGCTACATGTCGAAAAACAAAATTGAAAATATCTGCTGACACACCAGAGGAAATGCCCCTGACAAATCACAACTGCTCTGGAAATGTCGCTTTATAAAACGAGTACATATTGTGGTAAAAGAGGAATTAATAATTGTGCCTTACACCCCTCCAATGAAAAAATTTGCTAAATGTAAAGTAATCATTAACTCAAATGTTAATTTGAACACTCCAGTGTTTTGCTAGGAATGGTTATATTGGAGGCAGTATACACTTGCCAAAACTGTCAAGGAGACTGGCTCACCCAATCAGCTACAATAAGACCAACAGTTTTATGCAGATTCATATGATGGAGTGAGTACTGGCATTTTTCATATACACTAAGTATTGCCAAGAACACTTATCCACTCATCATTACATAGGTTGTTTCAAAAATACTTTTACAGGCTTTGAGGACAGGTCGCTTACACCAAAACAAGGAAAAAAGTTCACATACACACCTCTGAAAACCCTACGGTCTCAAGTTATTAACTAAATTTTACAATTTAGGTGACTGGAGCTCATCAACACACACTCATAATACATGCTTGAAGTGCTCTCCTCTTGGTTCTAAACATATATGCACTCACTGAATCACACTCCCAAATATTCCCTGATGGTTTCGAATGGTTTTGCTGGATCCATGACACGCCAATGAAAAGTTTCTGTATTCATGTGGTCTACTGCGTAAACTAATTGGTTAAGGTCCTCCAGAGATAAAAGGACTGAGGCTGGGGGTTTGTGCAGGCCATGGAACTGGTCTTCCTCTACCCTTCCATCTGTCATGGCAGGTACCAGCCAGTGCATCTCCAATACTGAGACTGAAATGTATTGGAGCTCCATGATGCATAAACCATATTTTTCTTGTTATTTGTAGTGGCACCTCTTCTAGTAGGTACCTGAGGGTGTTCTGAATAAAGTAGCTGTATACAGCACCCTTAAGACATGTTGGGAGAAAGTCACCTACAATTCCAGTCAACACAGTCTTAAACTGATGGTGATGTCTAGCCTGTAGCATGAGGACTATGACCAGATCATACGAGTATGTGTTGGTACTGGAAATTTGTTACACCTTCTCTTCCTAACTTTGTCTTGTCTGTAAACACAACTGAAGTGACAAACAATAGATGGAGAGTTTGTGCAACAAACCATCAGCAAAAGTTCTCCAATGGTGGGTGATCGGCACTTATAAGGTCCTGCATACGGCTCTACATAAAAAGCATGTCTGCCTGCTCAAAAAATGTATGTAATGGACACATTGAAAACAGACGAATAACAAATATAAACAAGTCTCCCCGGCAACATGCCATCCAAGACACAATGCGTCAAGTGGGTGAATATGTAAATGAAGTAGTTGGGTTGTACCTCGGAAGTCACTGAACGTCAACCTTCATTAATAACTTGAAAACAAAAGATTTTTGGACATATGTTTATATGATTTTTTTCTTGTTTTGGTGGAAGAAACCTGTCCCAAATAACAATGTCTTCAAAGTTTCTAAATCAGATGCAAATGTTTCACCCCTACTGACACGAAAACCTGTGGGCACCCATGGAAGCAAGAGTATTCCACCTTTCTCTCTATTCTCATGCGATGAATTGGAAGTATCTGTCAATTTAATTTCCCTGAATACTGTGTGTCTGAATTCTAAATCTGATGCATAACCAGTGCCTCACCTGACCGCAATAACCAGTGGTGGACTCCTTATGTTTTCTGCTGACAGATTTCGTGACTTGATGAGAAATGTGTCACAATCTCCGTATAGCAGCTACTTGAACAGTACCAACATGAGATTTTGCATCCATATGATGGAGCCACCATGTCTACTTATTTACTAGCAAAAAGAGAGGAAGTATTTCTTCCTAGCATTGTTTTGTCGCACCCTGGATTTCTATGTGTCTGTATGAGCCTCCTCCTCCTCTGTTTCTTGCAGCAAAATAAATCTATTGCTTAAGTGAATTTTGAATTTTTTAACAAAATGTTCCCCTATCTGCTCCTTGCTTGTCACGTTTTCCTAGGAAGTCTATCAGTTTTTCCCCCTTCAACTGCCATAATTCAAAATTGGCATTTAGTAAAGCTGCCTGAAGGGCAAAAATCTTTGTCTCTCATTCCTTTATTTTCCTGTCTTTCTGGCATACCCTACAATTCCATGAAAAAGCTTCATTGAGCACCCTGTTTTCTTCTCACTGCAATTGCCCCAGTGAAACCACAACCTACAATTTTCGTAAAATGCACACTCTTTAAGTAATCTGCAGCAACATCTACACTTTTCAGATATGCCTGATTGATTTTATAAAACTTAAGCACTAGATACCATGTAAGAAAAACAACAGGTGTAATGAAATAAAAATTTATGTTCCTCTTTTTGTAAGATTCTCCCGCATAAAATTAGGTCTAAATTTACTTTCTACATTGATTTACCTTATTTAAGACAATACTAAAATTTACACTAATGTAACTACACTTACATTCTATTTGTAACAACAAGTAATGTTTGAAAGTACCTTCTAATCTTTCATTTATCTATTCGTGTCAGTAGAATTCGTAGCAATCTCATGCACATAGAGATGTCAACACACGATTTCAGTGTTTGATAAATTAATGGCGGACAACTCTTCAGACTGTATTTCTAACATTTTCATCATACTAAGAGGTAACACCAAAGTGAACACACTAATAGTTAAATGTTATATGCAGTTAGAATTTTTATGAAGATAACTATGAAAGAGTAAGGAATAAAGAAAAATGTTCACCTTTGTTTACAACGGTTAATTAAACAAGCACAATTAGTATGTTTCTTTTCCTGTGACTGTTCTGCAAATGTTGCTCTCTGAGACATCTACATATTGTGGCAAAACAGGAATTAATAATTGTCCCTATACATCCCTCTAATGAAAAAAATACAGTATTTAACTAAATTTGTCAAATGTAAAGTAATCACCAGCTCTAAGGCTGGTTTGAACACTCCATTGTTTTGCTAGGAATGACCATGGTGGAGGCAGTATGCATTAACTTTCTCTGTCTAGGAGACCAGCTCACCCAATCAGCTACAATAGGACCCATAGTTTTATGTATATTTGTATAATGGCTTGACTGCTGGCATTTTTCATATACGTGAAGCACTGCCACATTTGTAAGCAACATTAAGAACCCAAGAAAATCATACAACCTATGTTGGACTTAAAATTAAAACATTTACATCACTAATTTAACACTTAATAAGATACTGAGTCACAGAATAGCTGTGCCAACACTGGAAAAGTTACAGTAATTAGTTAATGATTGCTAAAATAATTAAGGTACCTTTCCGGCTGAAGAATTCACGAGAATGTTTGCCAGAGAAAATTATACGCCTTGGAATCGGTCCCAAAAGCTCTATAATATGTGCCAGGTGGTCTTCATCACGGGTATAGTCATCTCCAGAGTGCGGCTCGAACAGATAATCCCCTGTTGCTAACTCAAATGCCTGAAAAATATTAAGCAGTAACTTATTAGTTTCCCAACTATTTCAGACACAAGAAAAAAATTGTCATTATCTGCCCAACAACAGACTTTAAACATAATGAGTTTGCTTTGGCAGCAAAGACAAGACCTGTTACAATTCTGCCACACTTGATTAAAATTTTTTACAAGGGTAAGTCAAATAGGTCACCAAACAGGATAGAGGCAACAATAATCAATGTTAACTTCCTGAAATTTATTTCTTCCTTCAACACATTCGCCCTGTATATTCAGACACTTATTCCATCTCTTTACAAGTCCTTCATAGCCAGTCCATGTATAACCTCTTCGGCTATGACATCATCATTTTCAAAATGTTGGCCACCCAAATGATATTTTAGGCACCAAACAGATGAAAGTCACTGGGGCCTAAGTTGGGACTGTAAGGTGGATGTTACAAGCATTCCTAATAAAATGTATGTAACAGCTCATGCATTTGTTTTGCTGTGCAAGGGAGGGCATAATCATACAGAGGAATTACTCTAGCCAGATCATTTGCAGTGAATGGCCTGTCAGAGTTCTCGTAGAGTGGTGCAATATGACACAGCAGTCACGGTCTTATCATGAAGCTGAAATGTCATTGGTATGACACCTTGTATGTCTCAAAACACTTTGAGCATAAACTTGCAGCTTGATGGAATGGACTTAACTTTTTTTACTGTTGGAGAGATGGAATGTTTCCATTCCATGGATGATCATAGGGTTTCTAGTTGATGAAACCAAGACTCATTTTCTGTAATAATTTGCGCCATGAAGTCCTCTCCCTCCTCAACATACTGAACAAGATGCTCCAAAGACAGACCCATTCTATTCATTTTGTGTTTCTCAGTCAACATGCAGAGCACCCACTGTGCACAAACTTAATGAAACTTCAAATGCTCATGCACGATGATGTAGGCAGCTACCTGTGAGCAGCCCATAGCATATAGTGTATCACTGATTGCCACACGCTAGTCATTACAAATTATCTGTTCCACACAGGCACTGTAGTTTAAGTTCCCACAACTGCAGAACAACCAGGATGCTCCCACTCTCTTATGCATAATTTAAACATAGTATAAGGTAAACTGACATTTGTGATTCATTTATTAACTTACCCTCATACCTACCAATTTGATTTAAATTTAATTCAATTTGTTAGGTTCAGTGGTATCATATTAGTCAAATGTATATGGTCATGGAAAACTTACTATGTAATTCACAGAAAGCCAATAAGTAAGTTTAAAAATATAAAATATTTACAATAGTGTGTAAAACAAATAGTATGTTACAGAGCAAGATTCTAAAGTGCTCTAAGTGCTGTACATAATAAAAGGTGTACGGCACAAAGGAGGCTTTTGACTTAGATTTCAAAATCTAGGTTTTATCACTCAAATACTTCAGTTCTGCTGCAAGCCTACTGACAACAAAACCTGCTGAATAGTGTACAGCAAATGTCTGTGCAATGGTTCAAAAGTTTATCAAAGAGGGAACCTCTTTTTCAACTAGTGAGTGGTGACTGTGGCAGTTTCCTTTGAATGAGTCTGTATTAACCTTAAACCAAGTGAAGGAAACACGTTTACAGGGATGGCAAAGTTGGAATTCCCAATTCCACATAGCCTGAGCCAAGTTCCCTAACTAGTAGGGCAAAATTGTTATGACTGTCCTTTAGGCACAAAAACATAGCTGTGAGCATGCCCCCCCCCCTCCACACACCCAACAAGTCCTGAATGAGATTTTTCCCAAAAGAGTTCTGTAGATTGTAAGAATTTAAAATGTTCAACTTCAATAATTAATTGGTCATTTTATGAGGACAAAATATCACTTTTGCATGAGTTCTGTGTTGGAAACAATGTGCACTATATTTTATTACAGTTAAACTTCAACATGTTTTCTGTAAGCCATGTGCTGATTGTTCCAGTGTCTTATTTCCTAAATAATTTACGTAACATTACCTGTATTTGCCAGTGACGTGTGTCATTTATATTTATGAAATTTGTAGTGAGGACTATGAGACCAAACTGCTAACGTCATCAGTCCCTAGGCTTACACACTACTTAATCTAACTTATGCTAAGGACAACACACACACCCATGCCCGAGGGAGGAATCGAACCTCCAACAGGGGGAGCCGTGTGAACCATGACAAGACGCCTCAGATCACACGGCTACCAAGCGCGGCTTTATATATATAACGTTTTTTAATCACCTGCCTTGTACAGTAGTAGTTCATAAGTACACACATTCTGTCAACAAAAGTGAAACATTTAATTTGTATACAGGGCTATTACAAATGATTGAAGCGATTTCATAAATTCACTGTAGCTCCATTCATTGACATATGGTCACGACACACTACAGATACGTAGAACAACTCATAAAGTTTTGTTCGGCTGAAGCCGCACTTCAGGTTTCTGCCGCCAGAGTGCTTGAGAGCGCAGTGAGACAAAATGGCGACAGGAGCCGAGAAAGCGTATGTCGTGCTTGAAATGCACTCACATCAGTCAGTCATAACAGTGCAACAACACTTCAGGACGAAGTTCAACAAAGATCCACCAACTGATAACTCCATTCGGCGATGGTATGCGCAGTTTGAAGCTTCTGGATGCCTCTGTAAGGGGAAATCAACGGGTCGGCCTGCAGTGAGCGAAGAAACGGTTGAACGCGTGCGGGCAAGTTTCACGCATAGTGATGTGAAAGATTCAGTGTTTAAACCTACTCTACCAAGAAACGTGCCAGAACTTCGAGCTCGCATCAACAATGCTTTCGAACTCATTGATGGGGACATGCTGCGCCGAGTGTGGGAGGAACTTTATTATCGGCTTGATGTCTGCCGAATCACTAAAGGGGCACATATCGAATATTTGTGAATGCCTGAAAAAACTTTTTGAGTTTTTGTATGTGTGTGCAAAGCATTGTGAAAATATCTCAAATAATGAAGTTATTGTAGAGCTGGGAAATCGCTTCAATCATTTGTAATAACCCTGTACACAGTCTGGCAAAAAAAAAGTGAAGCACCAACAAGATATGGGTAGAATCAATGAACTTTGTATGCATATGCACCATTAGCATGCATGTAAGTGATTAAAGTTGAAATTCTCTGTGACACTTAGAACAAGGACATTGTAACCGTTTCACATATTCACCTGCCATCTCAGAACTAGTAATTGATATCTGCAACTTTTTGTGTCATCCCACAAATTTGCTCAAAGACTAGCAACAGCGGACTAGGGAATTACAGATTAACACCACAACACAAATGGCTATTTGGAGTGGTGCCATGACCAGGAAGCATGGACTCCTGACAAATGGTGTTGCACTGTGTTCAGTGATGAATTGCAGTTCTGCATTACCCTGGACAACAGTCATCACTGACTATAGTGACAACCTGTGGAGAGGTTCCATTCTTCCAATGTTTTGGAGAGGCACCGTGGTATTACTTCTGGTGCCAGTGCGGGAAGCTATCGGGTAGGACTTCAGGTCACAGCTGGTAGTGATCACGGGAACACTGACAGCATATTGGTACATCATGATGTTTCTGAGTCCTTACGGATTACCTTGTATGATGGCACGGTTTTGTTTTGTTTTAGGATGCAAAAACAGCTGGGGTCATATGCACCCAAGTCAAAAGAACATGAAGACAGAGAGGAGTTAAAAAAACGACTATACATCAATCCCAATTGACGTAAGAGAAAACAGCTAAAAACAGGTACGTGGAGAAAGGGCATCAAAAGACACCAGACAGAAACGGAGGTCCAAAACCAAAAATTAAATGGCCTTCGGCATATTGCTTTGTCCGATAAAAAATAAAACGTGGTCAACAGCCCATGCATCGTTTGCTAAAATGGCTGGTAAC
This sequence comes from Schistocerca nitens, assembly GCF_023898315.1. Lineage (NCBI taxonomy): Eukaryota > Metazoa > Arthropoda > Insecta > Orthoptera > Acrididae > Schistocerca > Schistocerca nitens. Next base: position 917,225,682 of record NC_064616.1, read on the forward strand.
TCAGACGGCAAATCCAAGTGGGAACATAAACAGTTAAAAAAAAAATGGGCATTCCGTCAGGAAATGACAGACAGTTAAAACTTGGGTGCAATGCGTACAAAGTGGTGGGAGGAGTGCCACTTATCAAATGACAATGGCTAAAAAGGCACTGCCCAATATGCAACCAAGTTAAAATGACTTCATCCCAGGGGGAGGGCCGAGAGGAGGTCGTCCGAGCCACTGGGAGAGGCTTAATAGTCCAGAGCTTATTCTCACAAAGGGAGGACCAATGGTGATGCCAAAGGGACACCACCTCCTGACAGACGGTAACACAAGAGATCACTGGAGAGAATAAAGGAACTAGTGGGTTGAAGAGCAAGGACTGCAGCCTTGGCAGCAGCGTCAGCAGCCTCGTTTCCTGGCTGACCAACATCACCCAGAACCCACATTAATATCACAGTGGCACCACCAAGAGTGAGCAAGTAACAGTTTTCCTTGACCCATTGCACTAAGGGATGAGCAATGTACAGTGCACACAGACTTTGGAGGGCGCTAAGAGAGTCTGAGCATAGGACACAACTGTAAAGTCCATGTCACCGGATGTATTCCATGGCCTGACACAGGGCAAAGAGCTCGACTGTAAATACTAAGCAGTGTGCCAGAAGCCAATATCCAAAGACGTGGGCATCAATGACGAAGGCACACCCGACACCACAGTCAGTCCGAGAGCCATCAGTGTACACAAAGGTACTATCGCGAAGTTCCACGTGAAGGTCATGAAACTGAAGGCGATAGAGCAAGGCTGGAGTAGTTCCCTTAGGAAGCGAATCAAGGCCAAAGGTAACACGGGTCGCTTCATGAAACCAAGGTGGTGAAGGGTTCACATCCACCAGGAAAGTTGCAGTAGCATGAAGTTAAGCCACGGGAGCAAGTGCCGAAAGTGGATTCTAGGAGGTAACAGAAAAGAGGGACGCGCGCAGGAATCATCGAAGGAGGAGGCATAGGATGGGTGGCCACACATGGCAGACAAACGGAATGCATACCTGCTGAGGAGGAAGTCACAGTGGTAGGACAGTGGTAGTTCAGCAGCTTCAGCATACAGACTCTCAACGGGGCTAGTGTAACAGGCTGCAGTGGCTAAACGGGTGGCACAATGGTAGATAGTGTTGAGACGGCGTAAGGACGGATTTGCAGACTCATAAACCAAGCATCCATAGACTAGTCTCGAACAGACGACGGACCAGTACAAACGGAGGAGGGTGGTTTGATCTGTACCCATAGGAAGTACCATTGAGGGTACATAGGACATTGAGGAACTGTGTACAGCGGGCTGCCAGGTAGGACACATGGGAGGGCCAAGAGAGTTTCCTATCAGCATGAGCCCCAGGAATTTCATAGTTTCAATGGATGGAAGACCAACAGGCCCAAGATGTAAAGATGGTGGGAGAAACCAATTGCTCCACCAGAGATTCATACAGATGGTTTTGTCAGTGGACAAATGAAAGCCATTGTCGATGCTCCAAGAGTAAAGACGATCAAAGACATTGCTGAAGACACCTCTCAGTGAGACAGGTCCATGGAGAACTGCAATAGATGGCAAAATCGTCAACAAAAAGGGAGCCAGAGATGCCTGGCAGGAGACAGGCCATTATAGGGTTAATGGTGATAGCAAAGAGGATGATGCTCATGACAGACCCCTGAGGCACACCAGTTTCCTGCATAAAGGTGTCAAGGTGTCCGACAAGGCAGAACCTACACAAATCTTGAAAACTCGGTCATTTAAAAATTCCTGAAGGAAACAGGGCAGGCGGCCACGGAAGCCCCTTGTGTAAAGAGTTCGGAGGATGCCAGTTCTCCAGCAGGTGTCGTAGGTCTTCTCCAAATTGAAAAACATGGCCACAGTCTGGAATTTCTTCAGAAAACCATTCATGACATGGGTGGACAAAGTAATGAGATGGTCAACTACAGAATGGCACACTCGAACTCCACACTGTGCTGTCGTGCTCTATACGTGTAGGGAAGCCAACCTTCCTAGAAGGGATACTGGGGGACTATCAGGCTGGATTTAGGAGGAACAGATCCACAGTGGATCAGATATTTTTATTAAGAAGAGAAGTTTTATGAGTGTGACAAGCAACTACATCAGTTGTAAATTGATTCTAAGCAAGCGTATGACAGCCTACGCAGGAAGAAAATTATACAGATCATGAAAGAATTTAGAATCCCACTAAAACAGGTCAATTTAACAGAAATTACAATGAAAGCAACAGTGTGTAAAGTAAGAATAGAGCAAGAACTGTCTGGTGAATTCCAAGTACAGAGAGGGCTACGACAGGGAGATGTGATCTCTACAATGCTATTTAATTTAGTTTTAGAAAAGGTGATGCGGCACATGCCGATAAACCCAGGAGGAATAATACTCAATCGGCAAGTTCTAGTGGTTGCATATGCGGATGACATAGCATTAATGGCAAGGAATGCAAGGGCACTAAAGGGGAACTATGACACATTAGAGGAAGCATCAAGAGAAGTGGGTTTAGAAGAAAACAAACAAAACGAAGTGTATGGTGATGGGGTAGCCCAATATAAATGGCCAAAAGAATTCAACAGTAATGAATGGGAAAGAATATGAAAGCGTGAAAACATGTAAATATCTAGGTTCTGTAATAACGGAGGACAATAAAGTAGCAGTAGAAATTCAAGAAAGGATAGCGAGTGGAAATTGTTGCTATTTTGGAACACTTTTTGGACAGATGGATATTGTTGTTAAAATTAAGAAGGGAAGAATAAGATGGGCAGGACATGTACAGAGAATGCCAGAAACTCAGAGCGTCAAGAAAGTTTTCATGGGAAAACCTGACAGGAGAAGGAGAAGAGGTAGACCCAGGAAAAGGTGGCTGGACAATATGGAAGAAGATCTAAAGGCGATGGGAATAAGAAATTGGAGGAGGAAGGGGGGAGGGGGGGGGCAATGGACAGAGAAGAATGGAGGCAGGTGATGCAAGACGCCAAGGTTCTTCAAAAACCAACCAAGAAGAAGAAGAATAAGAAGAAGTGATGTGATAGAAATAGTGTGTGTGAGATGCATGGGATAAAGAGAAGCTATTTGTGAACTGAGTGTCCAGAAACCAGTGAAAGCTGCTGATTCAAACAAGTGTAACAAAGGAAACTTTTTGACTTCTTGGCCTAGAAACAATTAACATACAGTTGGTGAGACTTGTTTAATTTTAGTGTGCAGTTGTCATTAGTGTCTCTCAGAAATGGAGAAATTTAGTTAAACTGCTAGTGAACATGTGAGTAATGCACTGCGTGGATGTGGTCACCCTAAGCAATATATTGTGCAACTAACAACTGTAGCAGTGACTACTACTACTACTACTACTACTACTACAACCACCACCACCACCACCACCACCACCACCACCGAGTGACGTGGTGCAGTTGTTAGCACACTGGACTCGCATTCGGGAGGATGATGGTTCAAACTCATGTCCAGCCATCTTGATTTAGGTTTTCCATGATTTCCCTAAATCTCTTCAGGCAAATGCCAGGATGGTTCCTTTGAAAGGGCACGGCCAACTTCCTTCCCCATCCTTCCCTAATTTGATGGGACCGATGACCTGGCTGTTTAGTCCCCTCCCCCAAATCCACCAACCAATTCACCCATCTACCCACCATCACCAGTAATAGCAGTACTATTCAGCTGTGGATCATGTCACAGTTTGACATAGAGAAAAAATGCTTACATGCTTACAGCTTGAATTTGACAAAGATGGGACAATTGGAACATTCCCTGGAATTCATCATCATGATCTTCAAAGCCCGCATCTCGTGGTCGTGCGGTAGCGTTCTCGCTTCCCACGCCCGGGTTCCCGGGTTCGATTCCCGGCGGGGTCAGGGATTTTCTCTGCCTCGTGATGGCTGGGTGTTGTGTGATGTCTTTAGGTTAGTTAGGTTTAAGTAGTTCTAAGTTCTAGGGGACTGATGACCATAGATGTTAAGTCCCATAGTGCTCAGAGCCATTTGAACCATTTGATCTTCAAATGCTGAGTTCCTTGGGGATGACACTACAGTAACAGAATAAAAATGGTCTGCAGTAATAGTGACACACTCCACAACTTTCATGATGCACTCTATAGGTGTCACAAGTCTTAGAAGGTCATTGCTTTATAGTATGAATAACCCTGGCATTTGCCTGAAGTAATTTAGGAAAACCACACAAATCTAAATCAGGATGAGCAGGTGGAGATTACAGCCCCTATCCCCATGAATAAAAAAGCCAGTCCTTTTAAAAATGTACAACCTCATTCGGTTTACCCCTAGTCTACAATACAGTTTTGCAAAGAATTATAAACCTTGCGTTACAATGTCCATTCATTTCTCAATACTAATCACCACATAAAATACACATATTATATTCCACAACGTATCTCTACACCCATTATCAGCTGACATCAGGATTATGGCAATAATGTTTGGTTTCCATTTTTTGTGCCGCAGTTTCCCACTTGCTTGCCTGAAAAATTGAGTCTGCACCCCATCATGGAGTTCAATGCTGAAGAAGATGCAAGTGTTTCACAGTATATCGCATAATATATTGTACAATTCTGTAAATCGTCATCGTCATCATCATCATCATCATCATCATCATCATCATCATCATGATCCTGTAGTGAGCATAGAATATTTTGACAGTGGCACATAACAACAGAAATTAATTGTGTGATCAAGTCATAACACAGCTTGTTTCATCACCTTCACAATAGTGTCAATATAATGTGTCCTCCAAGAGAACATTTACTTGAATGCACTGTGGGGCTTATAGAAAGCAGCATTTTGTTTTACGAATTTCCAAGACTTGTGACACCTATAGAGCGCATCATGAAAGTTGTGGACTGTGTCACTATTACTGCAGACCATTTGTATTCTGTTACTGTGGTGTCATACCCAAGGAACTCAGCATTTGAAGATCGTGATGATGAATTGCAGGGGATGATCCACCTCAGCACATACTAACCCTATCAAAACATCTAGTATGTGTATAATAGTTCCATGTTATCTAACAAACTGTGTGACCTCTGCAAAAGTAACCAGTGCCATCTGCTTCAGGTGAAATATTGGAGGCATTTAAAATCTTTGCTAAGCCAAAACCTCAAAGCTTTGCACACAAGTGATGGACCAACAAGATTTTAGGAGAACAGCTGATATTCTGGCTGATCCGTACACACACACACACACACACACACACACACACACACACACACACACACACACACACAACACACACACACACACACAGTAGCCACAGTTATTTTACGTTCACTCCATCTTTTCATCACTCACAGCTGTAAGTACTTATCATCACGCAACTCTCTCTCTCTCTCTCTCTCTCTCTCTCTCCCCCTCTACCTCCTTCCCCCACCCTCCCTACCCCTTCTCCCTCTCCATCATCAGCTAGCCTCTGACAGGTGAGTATTTTTACTGACCACAACCACACCCACAGGAGCTTTTCATCTATGAAAAGTCAACCAACATTCTTTCAGCAAAGAACATTATGTAGGCAATATTATATGGGATAGGATCACAACAGTACAGAGGATCCTCAAGGACTCTGATGCCTGTTGCAACCAAGGTCAATTCTATTAAATTTTTGACAGATGTACTGGAGCACTTTTATGATGAAAGAAGCAACTACTGGTCCTTTATTGTAAATACTGCTGCTACACAAGGCAGGCCTTGTCCCATGCATCACCTCTCAGTGACTTTTGCTCTGAGAGAGTCTAGCACCATATATTCAATACACAGTGAAAGAAACCAGGTTACCATTCTCTTCATGAAATGCGAGGATTTTCAAACTGGAGGAGATGAACCGAAATTTTTAAACACCTTCTTCTTGTTTTACGAACCTGTCTGGAACATCACAACAACAAAGCAAGTTTCATAAACATTAAAAATGTGAGTGATGTATACCACCATGTACAGCTATTATCAATTTCTTTTTCAATGGCACAAGACACAATGCATTACCAAAATCGCTCTTAAGGAGTGTGATACCAACAAAGAACATAGGTTCGTCATTTTGATGTCATGTTACGGGACAGAGTCAGCTGCAATTTTTCTAAATGCACCAAAATTCTCTTCAATGAATAATGAAGCATGTTGACTTCAGCAAAAATCATCTCCAGTTTGACATTACTCCTCTGAAACTGCCCAAGACATCTGAGTATGATATACTGATGCGGCTAGCATTCTCTGACCACTTTATCATCATTTATTCATTCACTACCATTCCCAAGAAACGTTTTATTGCAGAACTGCTTACCGCTCTTCTCTGTTCAACTACGATTAACAGCTACAGCATATCTGACATCAGGAGCTCAGGCTCTTTGCTACAGCACATCTATAGGCAAAGCTACGAATATTCAGAAGCTGGCTCTCACAAGGAGAGGACGCCTACTCGTAATCACCGAATTCGACCAAATTCATGGTACATTTAGGGTGTGGTGAGACATGAAAGACCCCAAGTAGGAACTTCAGATTGCCAAGCATTTACTAAATAAAAGAAACTCTGTGATCAATCATCATGTGCACCACATCAATTGTCCCTGTGACAATGTGTTTAGGAAGTGGTGTTTGGCTCAGTGGTAAGAGAACAGATTCGTATTGAAAGGGTCATGGGTTCGAATCTGCCCAGCAGCAAATATTTTTGTGCTCCTTGGCAATGCATACACTACTGACATCACAATTAACAATATCATATGGGTTATGTTGTACTTCTATGAGCACAACGTTGTCATGGGACGTCAGTCTTTAAAACAAGCACATTTTCTTGCAAACTTGGAGTTGTGAACTATCCATAAGGTGCAAACACAAATGATCATATACAGTGAGTTTAATTTGACCTTGGTGGTGCTGTCGGCACAAACAACACCAGCCCCAACGATGCCAGCCTGAATGGTGGGCAGCTATATAAAGGCCACTACCAGACAATAGATCATCCGTTACCATACATTCAGATTCCATGTACATACTGTACTACTGATTGTACACTGTGCTACGAGTACTGAACTTCCTCTCATAGATACTCGCTCTGGACATAGTTATTTTCACACTTATTATGACCGTACTTTGAACTGGTATCACTGTCCGTGTTGTGAACTTTGCTGTTGATGTGTGCCTTAATCGTCAGACAATGTCTTGTTGTACTGATTTACAACAGTTAATAGACAGTTCTAGCCAGGCAAGTCATTCATCTGCTCACTCTTGACCGGGTAACATGAATATTGTGAGATAAGTGCGCGAATGTTCTGGGAAATATTGCAATCCTTGTAGACAAAACAATTCAAATATGTTGGACAAAAGTGAAAATCGTAACTGCCTGGAATGTCGGTAGATAACGAACAGGAGCCACACGGTAATAGCCTCCACAGCGATGCATCGAAGGGATAATTGAAGATGGTGCTGGATTTGTGTTTACAGCATTTGAAAGAAGAGAATCTGATCACATCAAATAGTTCCACAGTAATAACCAAAGAACACAATCAAATAGCAAATAAAATACACCAGAAAATACTAGACATTTTATTCGAATATACATTTACGTGTGACGAGGAGTTGATTCGGTTCGATGACGTTGCCGAAGAATGTGAATATGCAGGCATGAAGGGTGGCATTTCATCAGGTGATGACAACGAATCCGATGACAAAAAAATGAAAGAAGATCCAGAATCCATTCCACTGGATTACAAAATAATTGCAGTTAATCTTACAAAAACACATCCAAAGTGGAAGTGGAAGAGTTTGCAAACAAAATGTGCATCTCGCTTGAAGCATATGTAGGATTTGAAAATTTGGGAAGAACATATTAAACACAGTGGAACTCAGAATGGCAAATATTACACAATTGATTCTACATCTACATCTACATTCATACTCCGCAAGCCACCCAACGGTGTGTGGCGGAGGGCACTTTACGTGCCACTGTCATTACCTCCCTTTCCTGTTCCAGTCGCGTATGGTTCGCGGGAAGAACGACTGTCTGAAAGCCTCCGTGCGCGCTCTAATCTCTCTAATTTTACATTCGTGATCTCCTCGGGAGGTATAAGTAGGGGGAAGCAATATACTCGATACCTCATCCAGAAACGCATCCTCTCGAAACCTGGCGAGCAAGCTACACCGCGATGCAGAGCGCCTCTCTTGCAGAGTCTGCCACTTGAGTTTATTAAACATCTCCGTAACGCTATCACGGTTACCAAATAACCCTGTGACGAAACGCGCCGCTCTTCTTTGGATCTTCTCTATCTCCTCCGTCAACCCGATCTGGTACGGATCCCACACTGATGAGCAATACTCAAGTATAGGTCGAACGAGTGTTTTGTAAGCCACCTCCTTTGTTGCTGGACTACATTTTCTAAGCACTCTCCCAATGAATCTCAACCTGGTACCCGCCTTACCAACAATTAATTTTATATGATCATTCCACTTCAAATCGTTCCGCACGCATACTCCCAGATATTTTACAGAAGTAACTGCTACCAGTGTTTGTTCCGCTATCATATAATCATACAATAAAGGATCCTTCTTTCTATGTATTCGCAATACATTACATTTGTCTATGTTAAGGGACAGTTGCCACTCCCTGCACCAAGTGCCTATCCGCTGCAGATCTTCCTGCATTTCGCTACAATTTTCTAATGCTGCAACTTCTCTGTATACTACAGCATCATCCGCGAAAAGCCGCATGGAACTTCCGACACTATCTACTAGGTCATTTATATATATTGTGAAAAGCAATGGTCCCATAACACTCCCCTGTGGCACGCCAGAGGTTACCTTAACGTCTGTAGACGTCTCTCCATTGATAACAACATACTGTGTTCTGTTTGCTAAAAAATCTTCAATCCAGCCACACAGCTGGTCTGATATTCCGTAGGCTCATACTTTGTTTATCAGGCGACAGTGCGGAACTGTATCGAACGCCTTCCGGAAGTCAAGAAAAATAGCATCTACCTGGGAGCCTGTATCTAATATTTTCTGGGTCTCATGAACAAATAACGCGAGTTGGGTCTCACACGATCGCTGTTTCCGGAATCCATGTTGATTCCTACATAGTAGATTCTGGGTTTCCAAAAACGACATGATACTCGAGCAAAAAACATGTTCTAAAATTCTACAACAGATCGACGTCAGAGATATAGGTCTATAGTTTTGCGCATCTGCTCGACGACCCTTCTTGAAGACTGGGACTACCTGTGCTCTTTTCCAATCATTTGGAACCCTCCGTTCCTCTAGAGACTTGCGGTACACGGCTGTTAGAAGGGGGGCAAGTTCTTTCGCGTACTCTGTGTAGAATCGAATTGGTATCCCGTCAGGTCCAGTGGACTTTCCTCTGTTGAGTGATTCCAGTTGCTTTTCTATTCCTTGGACACTTATTTCGATGTCAGCCATTTTTTCGTTTGTGCGAGGATTTAGAGAAGGAACTGCAGTGCGGTCTTCCTCTGTGAAACAGCTTTGGAAAAAGGTGTTTAGTATTTCAGCTTTACGCGTGTCATCCTCTGTTTCAATGCCATCATCATCCCGGAGTGTCTGGATATGCTGTTTCGAGCCACTTACTGATTTAACGTAAGACCAGAACTTCCTAGGATTTTCTGTCAAGTCTTTACATAGAATTTTACTTTCGAATTCACTGAACGCTTCTCGCATAGCCCTCCTTACGCTAACTTTGACATCGCTTAGCTTCTGTTTGTCTGAGAGGTTTTGGCTGCGTTTAAACTTTGAGTGAAGCTCTCTTTGCTTTCGCAGTAGTTTCCTAACTTTGTTGTTGTACCACGGTGGGTTTTTCCCGTCCCTCACAGTTTTACTCGGCACGTACCTGTCTAAAACGCATTTTACGATTGCCTTGAACTTTTTCCGTAAACACTCAACATTGTCAGTGTCGGAACAGAAATTTTCGTTTTGATCTGTTAGGTGGTCTGAAATCTGCCTTCTATTACTCTTGCTAAACAGATAAACCTTCCTCCCTTTTTTTATATTCCTATTAACTTCCATATTCAGGGATGCTACAATGGCCTTATGATCACTGATTCCCTGTTCTGCACTTACAGAGTCGAAAAGTTCGGGTCTGTTTGTTATCAGTAGGTCCACGATGTTATCTCCACGAGTCGGTTCTCTGTTTAATTGCTCGAGGTAATTTTCGGATAGTGCACTCAGTATAATGTCACTCGATGCTCTGTCCCTACCACCCGTCCTAAACATCTGAGTGTCCCAGTCTATATCTGGTAAATTGAAATCTCCGCCTAAGACTATAACATGCTGAGGAAATTTATGCGAAATGTATTCCAAATTTTCTCTCAGTTGTTCTGCCACTAACGCTGCTGAGTCGGGAGGTCGGTAAAAGGAGCCAATTATTAACCCAGTTCGGTTGTTGAGTGTAACCTCCACCCATAATAATTCACAGGAACTATCCACTTCTACTTCACTACAGGATAAACTACTACTAACAGCGACAAACACTCCACCACCGGTTGCATGCAATCTATCCTTCCTAAACACCGTCTGTACCTCTGTAAAAATTTCGGCAGAATTTATCTCTGGCTTAAGCCAGCTCTCTGTACCTATAACGATTTCAGCTTCGGTGCTTTCTATCAGCGCTTGAAGTTCCGGTACTTTACCAACGCAGCTTCGACAGTTTACAATTACAATCCCGATTGCTGCTTGGTCCCCGCATGTCCTGACTTTGCTCCGCACCCTTTGAGGCTGTTGCCCTTTCTGTACTTGCCCGAGGCCATCTAACCTAAAAAACCGCCCAGTCCACGCCACACAACCCCTGCTACCCGTGTAGCCGCTTGCTGCGTGTAGTGGACTCCTGACCTATCCAGCGGAACCCGAAACCCCACCACCCTATGGCGCAAGTCGAGGAATCTGCAGCCCACATGGTCGCAGAACCGTCTCAGCCTCTGATTCAGACCCTCCACTCGGCTCTGTACCAAAGGTCCGCAGTCAGTCCTGTCGACGATGCTGCAGATGGTGAGCTCTGCTTTCATCCCGCTAGCGAGACTGGCAGTCTTCACCAAATCAGATAGCCGTCGGAAGCCAGAGAGGATTTCCTCCAATCCATAGAGACACACATCATTGGTGCCGACATGAGCGACCACCTGCAGATGGGTGCACCCTGTACCCTTCATGGCATCCGGAAGGACCCTTTCCACATCTGGAATGACTCCCCCCGGTATGCACACGGAGAGCACATTGGTTTTCTTCCCCTCTCTTGCTGCCATTTCTCTAAGGGGCCCCATTACGCGCCTGACGTTGGAGCTCCCAACTACCAGTAAGCCCACCCTCTGCGACCGCCCGGATCTTGCAGACTGAGAGGCAACCTCTGGAACAGAACAAGCAGCCATGTCAGGCCGAAGATCAGTATCAGCCTGAGACAGAACCTGAAACCGGTTCGTCAGACAAACTGGAGAGGCCTTCCGTTCAGCCCTCCGGAATGTCTTTCGCCCCCTGCCACACCTTGAGACTACCTCCCACTCTACCACAGGTGAGGGATCAGCCTCAATGCGGGCAGTATCCCGGGCAACCACAGTCTTAGTCCGATCGGGGGATGCGTGGGACGAGCTGGCCGTCCCCGACAAACCCCCATCCGGACCCCCACAGTGATGCCCATTGGCAACAGCCTCAAGCTGTGTGACCGAAGCCAACACTGCCTGAAGCTGGGATGTATGATAGCTTCTTAGAAGCATGGAGCTGTAACTAGCAAGTCACAACTAGAAACTTACAACAATGGGCACTTGCTGCTGTGAGACACTTTCCAGATTTGGAATTCAAAGCTTCAGTAACGTGGGTCAAAGGGCTTAAACGAAGGCATAAAATCCGACAGAGAAAGTTACAAAATTTGTACTGGAAAGAGCAACTGCTATTATTGAGGAAACCCTTGGTGTGGCAGAGAATTTTTGTCACCCATCTCAAGCTCTTATCCCCAACTATGAAAAGAACTTGGTTATCAACACCGATCAGACAGGTAAGTCGACATTTTATTTGTCTACGGCAATTGCCATACACTTTGCACTGTCATATACTAGGTTTACATCTGTATCTTCTCTTTCCAGGCTGCCAGTATCAGTTGAAATATGACTGAACCCTAGAACACATAGGGTCAAAAGTGGCATGCATGAAACTAAAGGATATGAATAAAGTAACACCAGCACAATATGCTATGGGCCTTTCAGGAAAACTATTGCCACATTTTGACATACCCCTACAGGAGATTACTGATTCTTTTGGACCAAGGGTTAAAAAATCAGTAGATGCGTATGCAAATACACAAATGTTACCATCACTTCTTCAAAATCTGGTAAACTGACAACAGACTTGTAAAAAAAAAATTATATATATATATATATATATATATATATATATATATATATATATATATATATATATATATATATATATATATATATATATATATATAAAAAAACCGATGTGACGAAGCCCTACGTGCAAGAGAATAAATGTTTTCTGTTGACTGACTTGTGGGGAGGACAAACAAATCCACAATAATACATCGAACTGTTCCAAGATGAAGACGGATTGCCAACGTGCAGTGTCAAACTAATTCCCCCAAATGTACGCCACTAGTGCAACCCTGTGATGTATATTTTTATCATCAGGTGAAAAATCTAATTAAAAAATGTCAAAACTGCACTTACCTTATCGAGACAGAAGAAGAAATCACTTCCCGAGAAGCTTGCATCAAGCTACATTCCATTATACATCACAAGCACGTATGCCTCGCACGTATTCAGCGACATGCTGCTATAGGCGTGGTTCGCTGCTGTACTGCGCGATGAAAGAAGCTGTTTTCAGAATGTCAATCAAGTTTGTTTTTCTATGGAGACATTAAAAAAACCATATCAGTGTAAAAAGACGGCACTTATAATGAGTGCAAGATGTGGTCAAAATTACTGCTTCCCCTGTTTCTTTGATGAATATCACCCCAGTACATGTAACTGGTCAATTGCAGAAGAATGGAAGTATCGATTTACATACACAACATTCCAGTGTACATGCTAACTATAATCCATTTTTAAATGTTTACAGTCCCGCATTTCATTCTATGCCTATACTTTTTGTGCTTATACAAATTAATAAAATAACTTATATGATGTTGCAGTTAACTGTGATGTCAGTAGTGTACACATTGCCAAGCAGCACAAAAATATTTGCCGCTGGGCAGAGTTGAACCTGCGATCTTTTCAACGCAAATCCGATCTTTTACCACTGAGCCAAACACCGCTTCTGAAACACACTGTCACAGGGATAATTGATAAGGTGCACATGGTGATAGATCCGTATAAAAATTCATTTTATTTCCTAAACGCTTGGCCATCTAGAGTTTCCACTTGGGGCACTTTCTTGTCTCACCACGCCCTACACGTACCATAAAGTTGGATAAATTAGGCAATGATGGGTAGACGTCCTCTCCTTGTCAGTTGTCCACACGGAGCCTCACAGTACAAAAGCTCCCTAGCACACCTTGAATATGCCTGATTACACAAAGAAAGCCCCCACCAGAGACAACAAGCAACTCAGCAACAAGGCAAGTCTCATACACAAAGAATACAAAAAGGTGGGACTAATATCTAACTGAATATGGTCACAATCCTGAACTCAAATTGTTGAAAATGATGAGAGTGAGCTGTGGTAGAAGAAGATAATCACACCAGTGACTCAAATTAGGGATCAGGGACAAACATAGAATTGGAGCCCTTATGAAGTTGTCACAGAAATTGCATGCCGAATATGGACCTACTACCTCTAACAACTTCACCTATTACCAACACCATTAAGTAACACACCTTGAGCTAATAATACACGAATCATCTAGAAATATCTGACAAATATATGTGATGCCCTAGTATTCTGGTTTCAATGCCAAATATCCCACTATCTAACAATCTCAGCATTTGGTAAAGTTCTTCTGAAAAGCTACGGCAAGCAAAGAACAAATGTGCAGTGTTCTCAGACACACTGTACTGATAATCAGTTTCTCTCTTTTAGTGCAAATAAGGAAACAATATTATGGTGAACAACAGGATCATTAGAGATTGAGAACAAGAAATCAGCTGTGTCCTTTTAGAAAAAAAAAGTACAGAAGATGTGTCTCAGGAAATTGCAAAATGCGAAGCAGGATGGAATTGTATACATAAAGGAAAATGTTAGAGAAACAAGATGTGCTGCATTGCCTTACTATGGTATCATATCCCACAAAATTACACATTTTTGTGACTCGCCGATCATTCAAAGTGCCGCCGCACAATTACGCGCGTCCTCTACGTGCGGCGCTGTCTGCCAGCCATGCAGCAGCTGCGCCACCTAAGCGGCCAGCCGAGCAGCGGCCGCTAGACTGGACTCAGTGCTCATTCGAATGCTAACGTGTACACATGTCTTGCTTGTCAGCTTACTCTGTGACTTATATGTGTTGTGTCGTTCTGAAATACATGTGTTAATCTTGACGTTATAACAATTGGGGATGAGGTAGTGGATTTTTCCTTTTCACCGTTGACCCACAGGTTTCCATGGCTACTGCGAGCAACTATTGCAAAATCTCCTTGAACAGCAAACACTTCTAACAGCAGCGATTCGCGATTTCATCCGGGCGTCAAATGTGGGGCATTTCTCATTGTTGGCTATACCTCCTTTTCCTCCTTACGACGAGACGGCGGAAGACTGGTCTGATTATGAAAAACGTCTTCGAGAGAACTTCTTGGCATTTCATGTCACGGACGAACAACCATGTAAGTCTCTGTTCCTTTCCTGGATTTCACCTCAAATGTATCGGTTGTTGTCGCGATTGGCTCCTTTGAAGGATCCTGTGTCTTTGTCCTTTGCTGAAATGTGCTCACTTCTGTCTGTCTATTTTCAAGAGCAAACGCATGTGGTAGCCTCTCGTGTTGCCTTTTATCATTGTCAAAAACAGCCACATCAATCCTATCGCACTTGGGCTGCTGAACTGCGCGGCCTCAGTCGAAAGTGTCAATTTGTTACTGACGTTCACAAAGAATCCTATGCCGATTCCATGGTACGGGATGCTATTATCCGGTCGGCGCCCGACAAAGAAGTTCGGCAACGTGCCCTTCAGTTGGCAAATCCGACTCCAGATGAAGTTCTCTCCATTGCGCAGTCTTTTGAAATTTCTCGCGCCGCTGGGGTGCAAATAGAGGCGTGGGGTGATGTCGGGGAAATACAACCTCTGTGCGCTGTTGACGACGCGTGCGGAGCGTCCCCGCCGGCCGACATGGCCGCAGTGCACTCCCACGCGCAGAGCCTCGGCCTAACCATAAACAACCCGCTAAGAAACTGCAGCAAAACCCCCGGCAACTTCCTTCATGTCCATGGTGTTTTACGAAACATTCACGCGAGGATTGTCCCCAACGTTGGGCTGTGTGTCACAATTGCAAAAAGAAAGGTCATGTGTCTTCCATTTGCAAATCCGACCACATACATGATGTTCATGAACATGACGCTGATTCTGATTCTGTGTTGTCTGTCAACTGCACTTCTTCCCTTTCAGGGAAGTTACTCCTCACTGTCCAAATACTTGGTCGAGGTGTTCGCATGCAGGTGGATACCGGTTCTGCTGCCACTATAATTAATTCTCAGACGTATCTTCAGTTGGGTTCTCCACTCCTGTCACCTGTCACTCAGCAATTACAGATGTACAATAAACAGAAGATTTCTCTCTTGGGACAGTTTAATGATGAGGTATCTTACAAATCCATCGTTCGCACTGTCCCCATATTTGTGGTCGACCAGAGTAACGCAGAGAATCCTTTTGGTTTTGATGCCTTTCGCGTTTTTGGGTTCTCCATAGATGACTCTGTCAATATTGTCTCTGATGCTATTCCTTATGTTCAACTGGATTCCTTGTCGATGACATTTTCGTCCCTTTTTTCTCCTGGATGAGGCCATGCAAACGACTTTGAAGCTCACATCACGCTCAAACCCACTGATCGGCCTAAGTTTTTTCGGTCTCAGCCCATTCCTGTGGCCCTTCGTGATCAGGTAAAACGGGAGTTGGATCGTCTCACTACTTCAGGGGTCTTGCTTCCTGTCACTTCCAGTGAGTGGTCCTCTCCTTTCGTTGTCGTTGCTAAGCCAAATGGTGATATTCGTCTCTGTGGCGATTTCAAAGCCACTGTAAATGCTCAATGCCTCATCGACACTTACCCTATGCCCCGTCCTGAAGAACTGTTCACTAAACTTGCTGGAGGCCAGTATTTTTCTAAAATTGACTTGTCAGAAGCTTATCATCAACTTCTCTCGACGCTGCTTCCCGGCAGTTTCTGGTCATTAACACGCCTTTTGGCCTCTATCAATACCAGCGCTTGCCATTCGGGGTTGCTAGCACCCCTGCTCTCTTTCAGCTCCCTGTCCCTGGGTGTATCAATTACATGGACGACATTGTTGTCACTGGCTCCAACACTGAAGAACATCTTCAAAATCTCCGCACACTTTTTC
This sequence comes from Schistocerca nitens, assembly GCF_023898315.1. Classification (NCBI taxonomy): domain Eukaryota; kingdom Metazoa; phylum Arthropoda; class Insecta; order Orthoptera; family Acrididae; genus Schistocerca; species Schistocerca nitens. The sequence goes on from NC_064616.1 coordinate 917,242,182, forward strand.
ATGTCTTACAGACTGCCGGTCTTAAATGTAATCTTCAGAAATCACAATTTTTTCAGGCATCTATCACGTACTTGGAGTTTCAACTCTCTCGGGATGGTATTCGTCCACTTCAGCAAACTGTCGCTGCAATCGATGCCCTTCCTCGCCCTACATCTGTTAAGGAACTGCAGGCCTTCTTGGGGAAAATAGCATACTATCACAAGTTTTTACCGTCTGTGGCTTCGGTGGCTCAGCCGTTGCATCGCCTGTTGCATAAAAACCTGCCTTTTCACTGATCCGTGTCATGCGATGCGGCTTTCCAGAAATTGAAGACTATGCTGAAACAGGCCCCGTGCCTGGCTGCTTATCGACCTGGCCAACATCTTGTTCTTGCCACAGACGCCTCTCAATACGGGGTTGGTGCAGTCCTTGCGCACCGTTTTTCTGACGGTTCAGAACAAACCATTGCTTATGCCTCCAAAACGCTCACAGATTCCCAACAAAAGTATTCTCAAATTGAAAAAGAAGCTTTGGCCATTATTTATGCTCTTCATAAGTTTGGTGTTTTTCTCTATGGTTCAAAATTTCATCTTGTTACGGATCAAAAACAACTTGTTTCCTTGTTTCATCCATCAACGTCACTTCCCGACAAGGCTGCACACCGCCTCCAGCGTTGGGCTCTTTACTTGTCTCGTTTCAATTATGAGATTCACTTCCGGCCAACGGCTCAACATGTGAATGCTGATGCTCTGTCTCGCCTTCCCATGGGTCCTGATCTGGCATTCGATAGGGACGAACTTTTGTGTTTCCGTCTGGATGTTGCCGAGCAGTGGGTTGTGGACGGGTTCCCCATCACTGGGGACAGGCTGGCGGCTGCTACGGGTTCTGACCCTACCCTCTCCCGGGTTTTACGCTGTATTCAGAAGGGTTGGCCAGATCGCCCGTCCTCTAAGACTTTTGATACGTTGCGGAACTACTACGCTTTGTGCTACCGCCTCACAGCTAGGGATGGTGTTATCCTCCTTTCCACTGACAATGCTTCGCCGCGTGTTGTGGTACCTGCGTCTTTGCGTGCTTTGGTCTTGCACCTCCTTCACCAAGGACACTGGGGTGTGTCTCGCACAAAATCTCTGGCGCGCCGTTATGTGTACTGGCCTGGCATCGACTCTGAAATAGCACACATGGTTGCTGCCTGCGGCCCTTGTGCGTCACAGGCCGCTGCCCCGAAGTCATCTTTGTCACCGTGGCCTTCGCCTGAAAAGCCCTGGGAGCGCATTCATGCTGACTTTGCGGGACCCTTTTTAGGTACTTATTGGCTCCTTGTAATTGACGTCTACTCTAACTTTCCTTTCATTGTCCGTTGCACGTCGCCTACCACCGCGGCAACCACAAGTGCTCTCGCCCGCATTTTCTCTTTGGAAGGCCTCCCCTCTACTCTTGTTACTGAAAATGGTCCGCAATTTGCCTCTTCCGAATTTGCGGATTTTTGTGCTCGTCACAGCGTTATGCATGTCACGGCCCCGCCGTTCCATCCACAATCAAATGGTGAGGTTGAACGACTGGTCCGCACATTCAAGGCTCAGATGCGGAAACTTCTGGCTTCTTCTGCTGCTGATGATGCGCTTCTCCAGTTCCTGGCGTCTAACAGTTTCACCCCCATAGGCGACCACAGCCCGGCTGAGCTCTTACATGGCCGACAGCCCCGCACGCTACTTCATCTTCTGCGGCCTTCCACCTCACAGCTGCGGGTGCCTTCACTTGGCCGGTTCACCGCCAACGACCTCGTCTGGGTACGGGGATATGGCAGGCGGCCAAAATGGAGCCCGGGCCGCATCTTACGACACCGTGGCCGACGCCTGTATGAAATCCAGACGGACACGGGTGTTGTAGTGCGTCATTCGGACCAGCTTCGGCCTCGTGTGCCGGCAACGCCTATTCCAAATGCCGCTACACCACCTTCGGCTCTACCTGACACTCGGGATCTTGGCATCTCTCAATACTCACAACACAGCCCTCTCACCATCATCGCGATGCCAGCACAAGAACGGACGCCACCAGGAGACGTGCCCATGCAGGAACCGGATGACCATCCTCTGTCAGAGCCAATCTACTCGCCTCCTCCTCCAACGGACGCCGACACATCGCCCATGTCTCCTGTTATATCAACTGGACTTGCCGCAACAGGCAGATTGGTGCATGGGGCCCCAACAGATTCGACCCCTACGTCTCCTGTCATCTCGACCCGTTATCATCGGGGACACTTCCGTCCGTACGGGAAGCCTCCTCCTCGAGACGCCTATGGACGTTAGCAATCTCCAGGACACCTCCATCAGGACCAGTGCAACAATTTCAAAGGGGGGAAAAGTGTTGTGACTCGCCGATCATTCAAAGCGCCGCCGCGCAATTACACGCGACCTCTACGTGCGGTGCTGTCTGCCAGCCATGCAGCAGCTGTGCCACGTAAGCAGCCAGCTGAGCAGTGGCCTCTAGACTGGGACTCAGTGCTCATTCGAATGCTAACGTGTACACATGTCTTGCTTGTCAACTTACTCTGACTTATATGTGTTGTGTCGTTCTGAAATGTGTGTGTTAATCTTGACGTTATAACACACATAATTTTCAAAACCGTAACAGTCAAACAGGCTTTTATGACAGAAATTTACTGGGAAGAAACATGTGGCATGAGGCTCTATAGCATACACACTCTGCAGTTTACAAAACTGATAAATGTGATGGGATACACATTAGAAGAATGCTGACTGCAATTAAGTACTACATGTACTACATGTATTTGTGTGTGTGTTATTTCGCCCTATTTTCTGTTTATCAAGAATGAAACATGTGATGTACTTTTGAAGTAACAATAAAAAAGCTGCATCAAGGTGTATAGTGACCCCGCAAGAGTGGGGCCGCGACAGTGGAAAGGTGATGGATTGGTGGGTTGTGCAGATGGTGGTGCTAGATAAGGGTGGCTAGGAAAACTCTGCTGCAAGACATCATATCCTTATTTACAGTAGTTTTGAGCTATGAAGTGCTGTGATGCCCCCAGAGACACCCTCAGTGCCATTAACATCGAAAGATTGTGGCAGTGGGATGGCCGTTTGACATCCGCATCCTGCTCTACTGACACTATTTACCCCACTCAAAAGCGTGTGCACGAGTCAGCACTATGTGGCCTTGAAGGAGCAGTGCCAGTGACATGAGAGCCCATTTATTTCTCATAGGTGTCCAGCGCTACTCGATTAGGAGCTGGCCATGGCACAGGTGGATGGCAGCAGTACCATCCTGGATGCAAACTGCTGTCCTCCCTGGCAGGAGTCTGAGCGCTACCCTGGAGCCTGCAGACAGCTCTTCGGCTATGTCATTGAACCCAACGTCATGGAGAGTGCTGCCAGACTGTGCGTAACTGTGCTAGAATCAGAGAGTATTTACATTGCTTAATAGCATGCTTGTTGTGCCTATACTTTGCTTCCAGGTACATACAGTCAGTCATGTCTCAATGGGCTGGAAATACCGCATAGGTCAATCTGAAGACATATGGCCTTTCTGCAATGTCACCACAATTGCACGCCTCGGCCCGACCACCTTGTGTTGTACACTTGCCAAATTACTAATCAGTGCCTCCGCACCTACCTGCCTCACATATGACTTCAATGAAGCTTCTTTTCACCCAGTAACTCCCAAAATTAGTGATGGTGTTACATATCTCCCCTCTTTGGAATTACTCAAGACACTGGGTCTGAACCCATGACCAGTCTGCAACAGAATACTTCACACATATAGTTATCATGTAGGTTATTTACAATATTCTCTTACCTTCAGCAACAAAGCTCAGAAGCCCCATATTCCCTCCATAATTCTTAGCCAATCAGTTTGTCCACCTGTTCTTACATTATTACATAAAACCTCCATTCTCATTTGAGCTACCTATTGAGCATTAATCCTTCCAAATCATTAAACAACTGTTTACATGAATTATCCACTCATCGTTCCCTTACAGTGTCTTTTATTGTAAGCAACAATGCATATTTTAACAGCACTCAAGGTTCCTTGGCTTCTGAACCACATCCAGTTAATACTGCAACACAACTCTCTTATTACTAGATCCAGTTTCTTGCACCACTTGTACCTTCTTATGTACAAATGGTTAACAAGTGCAATAGTATCTGATGTACTGGAGGATTGCATTGATGAGTGGCTGTCTGTCTACTAGGGTAGACAAAGGCTGTGCAAACAGAGACAACACCAAAACACCAACATGGTGCCTGTGGCTGTGACGCTTAAGGTCTTGATTGTGTGCTACTACTCTTCCTGATATTGCTGTACATGAAAGCATTTGCTCTACTGAAACCCATGCTCCTTGAGTGTCTGTTAGCCAGTTTAAGTATAGGTTTATGTTAAGATGCAATCTTTTAGTCAGGTAGGTCAGATTTCTCACCAAAAGGACCACTAGTGGCTCCTCTGGCCAGTACAAATGTGGCTGCATTATGTTGAACTTGTTTTCCCCTGTAACAGAGGTTGACAGATGAAAGGTCTGCCCTGAGACCATCCCACACACACACACACACACACACACACACACACACACACACACACACACACAGCACAGTGTCAAATTTTTAGCTTCTGTGAGTCTACCTTGCTCATAGCAGTTTGCTACTACAACTTAAAAAAAAAAAAAAAAAAAAAAAAAAAAAAAAAAAAAAAAAAAAAAAAAATCTACACTGTAGACCAGTTTGCTGGAAATCAGGTAGCAGCTCCAGGATGTCACATGGACAGTCCTGATCTCCAGTTTTCCCTAAGTACAATGCATCTGAACATGTCAGTGCACATATTCACCATCTGGGTCAGATGGTAACCCTCACTCTCACTCTCTGACAGTGAGTTCAGTTAAGAGACATCACCACACCACTGTCCCCATCATCTGCAATAAGCAGTACCTCCTATGTGTTAAGTTCCTCAAGGTTCCCCACTTTAATAGGTATGCATGTATGGTGTAACATTTGAACATGGCTTGCTTGCTGCTAATCGGAAATTGTATTAACACATATAAGTGTGCTAGATCAGTCCTAGTTTCAGCCATTGCTATGTGGTAATACAATGATAGATTTGACTTTTCTGGTCAGTTCCAGCAGCAATTCCTTCTGGACTTTCCACATACCTGCCACACATTTATTTGATATTAATAGAGCTGTACTCTGATGCTCGTGTGCCACATGTAATACTGCTTCCTGTAACTCAGTTGCCATTAACCAAGCACCCCACAAGCTATCAACCAAAGACTGCAGCAATCTCACTACTGCCATTCTCTTATTTAAAATATCTACTTGGGCCTATACGACTCCCAGGTCCTCATTCACAGTATTTACTGTCATCTTCACCAGGTGCATAACCTCCATTGCTAACCTTTGTAATGCTCATTTGTTGTTCAATACCCTTGTTTTAACTGGTTAACTGTTTAGTGTGCCATTCTATGGTGGTCTTATTCCTCCCTGCTACATCAGCCACTCCCTCTGTTGTACCATTTAGTTCCTGGATGTCACTGACATGCACAGTCCTGTAAACTGTTTTCAATAGCCTATCTTCTGTGTCTGAGCAACACCACTTGTGTCACCATACCATGTGTGGTACTACTTCCACTACCTGCCACATTTGTCCTCACAATTGTTCATATAACTGCTGCAAGTTACAGTACTTGCTCTCTACTTCTTTCAGGTCATCTCTCCCTTCCATCTCCTGCCATAACTCCATAAACATACCTTCTAAGTGTCTCACCTCACTGAACATTTCTGAATTGTTCAAGGTCAGCTTCAGTGCCCAAAGATGGCTTGTGAGTACTAAATCCTCTTCCCATGTGGTATGTACTCCAGTTTCCAATTGTAGTATCTACAGTACCTCTGCTCAACTCCTGATGAATAGGTACAACACTGCCAAGATAAGGGCTCCCCTGATCTTTATTTCAACCTGTGACAACCTGGGGACAGGGAACTCCCATCACTCCCTTACCCCCTTTGAAAGGTCTGCCATCTCAGATACACAGAAGGAAACCCAACCCTAAAATACACAGCTTACACAAACATGAATAGAGAAGTATAGCAATACATATAACATGAAAAACAAGCTCCTCCCTCCCATCCTCAACCTCAACTGATAAGTTGATCACTTAGGCATCTAAATAATATGACATCCAACTTAACTTCCAACCATACACATTCAAACACGAAACATTAACAATTCTCTCCTACTTTCTTGGCCTCAGTGCATACAGAATTTCCTGTGAAAGTTGTGCAGGATTTCCACACTTCCCCTTCTTTCTACTATTGATAGTTTTATCTTCAATTGATGATGACATTTGCATCAGGGATGATAATCCTCTAGCAGAATTGACTTTTGAATTATATGTGCTTACAATGAAAATAAATATATTAATAAATATGTTAGTTCACATAACGACTCAACATCCTTCTGACTGTGTGATGTACTCTTCCGCCCTACGATTATCCTGAGGTTGCATTGGACTTGTCCTTAACTTTCTGGCCTTTACTAAATTACACAGCTGTGTTAACAAATTTGACGAAGTCTGTCCCTTGTTCAGTAATCATAGTTTCTGACATTTCAAATTTGATCACCCAGCTGTTGACCAATGCTTATGTTACCATTGCTGCCTGTTGGTTAGGGACTGCAACAATTTCCACATATATCTAGAAAAATGATCAATAATAGTAAACACAAACCGATTTCTGACTGGAGTGCTGTTGAATGGCCCCAAGGACATCCACCCCCATAATTTTAAATGGTTCCATAACTTTTGGTAACCTCTGCACAGGTATTATCTTATGGCTCGTATCTGCCTTCTGTGCACATTGTACACAACTCCTCACATTCGAACCACATCATCTTTCCTAGATTTCCACCAGCAGCTTTTCACTACTTGCCTATTCATTGTTCTACAATCCCCATGTCCTGACAATAAGTGGTTGTATGCTTCTTTCACCATATCCAGCTTCAATGACACTAATACCCTTGGCCCCAACCTCATTGTCTAACACAACAACCTGTCACACACATTTAATAGTAGCTGCAATGCATACCATCTACATTCTGCATCAGCCTGTTGCACTGCTTGTCATTGTGCAAGTTTGGGACACAGCATTTCTATCACCACTACTTTTTGGCTTTATCCTAATTCGCAGTTTCTTCCCAGGTTTGTGTATGACATCGTACTCAAACTCACTTAACCTCAATCCCCTTCTAGTCAGTTTATTAGAAAGATCCTTAAGCCCTAACAACCACTTACAAGCTGCAGTTATCACCTGAAATTTCTTCTCATACAAACAACATTGGAAATGTAAAATTACATATTTCACACTAAGCATTTCTTTCTGCTGTGTAGTAGTTCTTCTCTGCCCTGTTCAACTGCTTAGACCCATGGTTCTCTCAATTTACTACTTAACAGAGAACACATCCTACAAATTGATTGGAAACAATCGCAACTCCTTAGCATTGCTAGAAACTGGAAATTGCCATACTTCTTGTATCAACCCTCGATGTATTTAACTTGTACACTGCTAATAACATACCCTAAATACATAATTTATTCCAATGAAAGGAACATTTTTCCCATGTGTTATGTTAAATTTTTTCTCATAATCTTCTAAAAACGTCTGAAAAATGTTACATATGCTCTGTCATATCCTCTGGGGAAAAAAAAAGTTATACCATTTAAGAACACCATGTGCCAACGGGGTTTCAATCCACTCCCCACTCTGTCCAGCATATCATAAAACACTGTCAGAGAATTTTTTAATCCAAACTGTATCTGATGATACTGAAAATGGCCCCAGGGGACCAAGGATGCTGTTTTCGTATGCTCCTTCAGGTGTACCTCTTTCCGATGGTACCCACTTCTCGTATGTAAGGTAGAGAAGTACTTGCACTGCCCCAAAGCCACAAACTGTTAACAGTTTCAGTGACGTTCAGGATTAGATATGCATCGGTTACAGTTTTGTTGTTATGATGTCCATAGTCACTAAAGAATCTATATCTTTTTGTCCCATCTGGTGACTTCTTTGGTACAACCACCACTACTGCACTCCATGGGCTAGTGATTTCCTGTATTACCCCACCCACTAGCTGTTCATCAATGAATTCTTCTAATACTGGTTGCAAATATCTCGGTATATACTGGTGACTCAGTTCCTGTAGAGATACAATGCTGTGTTATAGGTGTTGCTGGTAAATGAACTCAAGAGAAAAAGAAATTCTCTCCAATTCAAACAATAATGTCTTCATCTGCAATCCATCCGTACCTCTAAGATCCTCCACTTACTACGCAATGCAGTTTTATCAGTGGTTTGCACACTAATCTGGTGGAAACTGAGTTGCTACTCACATCATTCAGGACTTCCAAATTAACTATCAGCATTCCTTTGATCAGCTCTACTCCATTAGCACCAAGATTATCCAAATTCATGGGCATTACTTTCCCATCCAATTCCTCCTCCCATGTGTGTACAATGCTGCTCCTTCCAAAGCAATGTGACATGTCTAATACATTACTTTCTGCCAGTTGTTCTTCACAAAGCATTAACAGGCCATTCTGGTCCAACATTTACTGAGACCAACTTCCCAGTGCCTTATGGCACAATAATGTGTGAATAAATCCTTTCTGTTTTGACCAAGTTCAGGCGGTTCACCTCTTCAGATTGATGCACGTCACATCCGTATTTCACTGGGGACTGTCTTCTATAGCTGGAACATTGTCCCTTCAAGTTCAACTACATGTTGTTTAAGGACAATTTTGGCATGCTGCGTTATCAAAAAGCCTAACCCTAAGATCATGCAATAACCATCATTTACCCAAGGCACAACTTCTACGCGCTGATTAAAACACTGTGTCCCAACCAGAAAATCTACCACTGCTGATCCCAAAGACACCACATCAATATCTCAAACTCCATGTAAATTACACTGTTGAGGGTTTAATAGCATCTGACCCGTGAGATCCATGCTTGCTCCTGACACATGCCCCTGTGTCCAATAAAAACATGCTTTCTACCTTTCCCTTTTCCCACTATACTACATTCTGCCTCTGCATACATATTAGCTGCATCAAAATTTATCGCGAACTCCATGTAGCAGATCTGAGGTTCGCTTTTGCGACTAACACTTGCTGATTCATCCCCCATTTCCCCTTACCCAAGCTACGATCACTGTGGTAGTGTCCAGTCACACTACATATATCTCACTGAGGTTGACAACATTGCCTCTGCACATCTCTAACACCTCACATTAGCGGAGAATGCTCTCCTCTTATGCTGCATTCCTGTTACTACGTTAATTTCTTCAAACTCTGATTGTAGAGTATAAATCCTTTGGAGTACCTGTTGTCACACTCTTTGATATATAAGGTGACACGCCCCTTAGGAATGCATCCAACATCCTCTGTTCCGCTTCATGGAGTATGCCAATTTGCATTAAAACTTGACTATATCTGTGAATAAGACAAAGACAATGGCTTTAAAGGGAAAGAATGCAGTTAGATTGAAAATAATAATAAATAAGAAAATTTTAGAACAAGTATACCACTTCAATTATCTAGCATGTGGCACTAGTTTTAACTGTGACAAAGACATTGAGAATAAGGTTAATAAATATCAGCTGTCTGTGGAACAACTGGAAGAACTCTGGGAAGAAAAGAAATAAAAAAGAAATTCTATGAAGTTATTGCTGTACCCACTCTTGTATACAGCTCCAAATTATAAAAAATAACAGTAGTTCATGAGACATGTAAGAGGCTGTAATAAAAATGTATAAAATAAGGAATGAAACAACAAGGTCAGATTCAAAAATCTTTTTCCGTTAATAACAGGATAGAAGACAAGAGAATGAAATGAAATGATCATGTTGATAGAATGACAGGAAACAGACTGCCGAAAAATATAATTCATTATCGGCCAATGGGAAAGAGAGAACTAGTTAGACCTCATAAGAGATGGTTGAAAGAGACCAGAACAGGTGATTAAAACACCTAATCCTTGGAAGGAGATTATGACTCTCCTCTAATTCATATGTCAGCACATTCATCTTCTGTATTATCTCTACAAAATTGTCTACAGACTCATTATGCTTCTCTGACAGACTATCCAACCACTTGCCAAAAAACACTCATGCTGTTCTGCTTCCTGTACCTTTGTAGCAGGCCTTCTTTCAGTTCATCATCAAACGTCTGCATGCCTCTTAGTCTGTCTGCATATCTGACACACATCTTGGCTTCCCCTACCAAGCATAACTTCATCACCTGTAATTAATGATCCTATGACCTACCCCAATATTAGCTGCTGCTGGCAGGCCATCCAACATTACGTTGTCCATTGACTTTCCAAAGAAAGGTGTGATCACAGTGATTGTGGCTGGATCTAATAAAGGAGTAGGTTGTTCAGCTAATTCCAACTCTTCATCCCTAGCTGCAAGCCTATTCTGCAAGCCCATGTTGTCTGCTCACAACGGCACCTTTTCATTAACCAATGCTTGAACTGCCTCCCAACTAGTGACACCCTGCATTTGAAAATCTGCCGTTGCAGAACCTTAATCCCCAATACATACTAAGGAACACAAAATACACTCACAACAAGCCACACTTACATCTTACTTCGTATCAGCCATCTGACTAGCCACAAACCCATACCGACAACATTTAATAAAAAGTACTGATACTGACTCTTTACAATGTGTAGAATGTACTGGCAAATTACAATGACCACACCTCAAAGGCCATAATTTGTATGGAATTGCGAAAGATCAATAGGTTCCCATGGCTGCATAAATGTAACCATTAAATTACTATGCTTTACTTGCTTAGACCTTCACACATTAAACAGGGAAAACAAAAAGAAAAATCAATAGTCTGCTCATTCACCCCACTATCAAAATAGTGTGCTGCGGTTGCAAAGATGTGCTGCGTGGAGGTTGACTGAGCTGGCACCAATGCCAAACGAGGCTCACTGACACCAAAATACTTCTGACACAACTCTATAGCAACCCAGGGTGAGTGGGGTCGCTATGGTGTAGAGGTGGTGGAGTGGTAAGTTGTGGAGGTGGGGATGGTGCTGCACGGGGCTGGCTAGGACAACTCTGCTGCAAGATATAGCATCCTGTATTTAGTTTTGAGCTACAATGTTGAATTGTTGCAATACCCCCCAGATATGCCCTCTGCAGCCTTGTGGTCTATCAGCAGTGCCGTGGACATTGGAAGGTCATGTCAGTGAAATGGCTAGCTGATGTCCACGTCCTGCTCTGACACACTTTACGCCACTTGGAACTGTGTGCCTCAGTTACCATTATGTGACCCCGAGTGAGAAGTGGCCGTGACATGAACATCCACTGAATTCTTGCAAGCAGCCATTGCTACTGGACTAGAAGCTTTTCCTGGTGTTGATGGATGGCAGCAGACTGCTCTGACTATGAAATGTTGTCCTCCAAGGAAGGAGTTTGGTTGCTACTATGGTGCCTGCAGATGGCTCATCCATCATGTCATTCTAAACCCACAGTTGAAGGTTAGAACTGTGAATTGATCTGGTGGAGATGGCTGCCCAGACAGGCATGAGCTGCTGGCTGGACAATAACATGATGGAGACTTCTGTGGACTTGATCTCGTGAGGGGCCTGCCAGACTGTTCATAACTGTGCTAGAATCAGGGGGTATTTATAGTCATAATACCCAAAATTAGCAGCAGCACTTATTCAATAAATATTTTATTTCTACGAGTACATGTCTTGGAATATGTAAGTTGGTAGGTGCATTGTTTGTACCACATGTATTCTGAAATCATCATTCATTAGACTGATACAGCTTATATTGTATTATGCTGTTTGATGTATGTATTATGAAATTGTCATACACAATGCATTAACACCTTACAATATGCATGTAAATACCCAATACAATTTACTAACGTCTGGTCATTCCACTGTGGGACTATAGATATTACATTTCTCTTTGTTATCTATGATTTTATATTCCATGCTGAAGACGATACATTACTAAAAACAGCCAATACCACATTGCAATCAATATTTTACAGCTAGACGTGGTCATTCATTTGTTCTCGAGAAGTTGTAACAATTGTCCATCCACATTTCAATAAACCATTTTTAGAAGGATGATCCTGGCATACACCTCAATCAATTTAGGGAAACCACAGAGAACCTAAATCATAGCGATGAGATGAGAATTTGAACACAGCTCCTCCCAAATATAAATCTACCTACTGTGCCAACCACATACATTCCAAGTGACAATTCTTTGTAACAAATATGATTCATTTCATACAGACATGGCCCATTATGACAGGATTACCAAAAGATTCAGCATTATGTCACATTATGTAAACAGAATGATGTCAGTATCAACATTATTTTGCGTAGAGTACACTTTAATCTACAAGATTTGCAGAATCTTTTATTCGCACGCCAAAAACTTCAGCAGTAGTTGGTCAAAATTACCCAATGATGTAACATTTGGAAGATCAGACTGAACCAAAGTAAATGCCTAACCATCAATTTCATGAAAGGCATTTAAGAGTAAAAAATCTATAAGACAGAGATTGTTGGTGGTTATGAAATACCAGAATATTCTGAAACATTTTAACACTTCTGGTTGTGATATTACATATAAATACGATAAGAATACTGACAAGACAAAAATAAAATTCACCAATATGTAAGCCAATAAATAATAGCAAAAATAAAAAACATGGACAAACAAGACTGAAATTTAAAATGCTGCTGCTGTTCGTAAATTACTGAGCATATGTGAGTCATGAGAGACAAGTAAAAGACATTCAAATGCAAGCAGCAGAGAAGATGAAGTAGACTGTACAGAACCACAAATCAAAATATGAGAAACCAACTGAAAATCTGAATCAACTAGCACTCTAATTTAAATAACTAACTGGCAGTGCCTTGCACAAGAGCCATTAGTAATTCTCTCTCTTTAAATATGGTCTCCAAAATAAACTAAACCACAGAAAATGAACTCACAAGGAAGCAAACTTTATTTTATTTTATTTTATTTCATCACACACACACACACACACACACACACACACACACACACACACACACACACACACACACACACACACACACACCCCTTAGTTTTCGAACTGCGTAGCTGAAGTGAGCTTAAAAATTACATCTTGTCCCATCTTTCAAATGATGCTCAGTGTTGGGAGGGGAAATTATTATTTTTAGATCTAAATTTTATGTGCCCATTCGATAGAACACTCCTAAATTAGTCTAGTTTCATATTTGTTTTATCACTGTGCATTAACATGGAAAGTAAAACACAAGGAATAAACAGCAATGCAGCAGTGACTCAGCAGTGCTGCATGCTTGGCGGTAGCAGTCAGTGCAGGTCATGGCAGTGCTGCCACTGCTGGAGTACTGGTTATTCTTCATGTTTTCCTGTCCTTGTAAATACATATCAATAAAATTAATACCAGGCTAAACTAATTTTCTGTCAATACCGGGTGACACATGGAAGGTGTGATGAGCCTATTTGTTTGGACTGACTCCACTTACACGATGCAAAAATGAAATTGCAAGCATCTGTTGAAACTCCAGAGAAAATGAAAATATGCCTGTCAACTCCTAGGAGAGAGACCACGTGTGTCAACAGCAGAATCCATCCAGAGAGATAAATGACACGTTTGGTATCTGTAATTTGCATCTTTACTTAACCTTTACTTCTGATGTTGTCACATGTGACTATTTTCACCAGGTAAAATTTGATCCCAATTGCTGCACAGAAAATTTTATGCAATGGGAATACTGAGAATACCAGGTTTTGTTGCTTATGATACTTTTCATCAAAGTGGAAACACATTTTTCATCTGCCCAAACTTTCTGTAATTCATTTCTTCCTTTCCAGTGCCTTTTATCCAGCCACTACCAGACTGGAACTGCTATGCAACTTCTCCAGTTTTATGGAGAACCTACCACACCTGTATACAGGCTATCATCATCTTGGGGTCACAGCTGCCAAAGACATATTAAAGCTACAGCTACCAATATAAAGGCTGACCCAAAAGTCCATTAACATTTGAAAATACGTTAATTCACAGAATAATGCAGGTAGAGAGGTAAAATTTGAGACACATGCCTGAAATGACACAGGTTTTATTGAAACCAAAAACAAGTGCAAAAACTGGCCAACAGGTAGCACTTTCTTTGAGGGAAAGTGGGGCCCTTCTTATCAAACTGTCGGCACGATGAGCGAGAGGTATGTTGATGTTTTACAGAATCACATCATCCCTACTCTGGCTCATGAAAACCTACTGCAAGGTACAACTTTTATACAGAATGGCATTCCACCCTATTTTACTACATGTGTTAAAAGATCTCTTGTGCACATTGTTTCATGAGGATCACATGCTAACTGCCACTGCCGTCATGCTTGGCCTCCCAGGTCTCCAGACCTCAAACTGTGTGATTATTGGTTGGGTGGTTACCTGAAGTCGCATGTCTACTGCAATCACCCAACCTCATTAGGGATGCTAAAAAACAACATCCATCAGCAATCTCTCACTATACCTACTGATATGCTGTTCAGTGCTGTACCTCGACTGTGGCTACTGTTGATGAATGATAGCTGAAATGTTCAACATTTGTTATAAAGAACATTGTCTATACTAAAATTCAACTGTTGTGTTAATTATTGCTTTTGTATCATATGAAGCATCATCTATTGGTCATTTTATGCACACTCTTTTGTTTCAGTGAAGCCCCATGTCATTTCAAGTGTGCGTGTCAATTTTTATGCTTCTCCTTACATTATTATGTGAAGTTTTGAATTTTCAAATATTAATGAACTTTTGGGACTTCGGGGGCAGCATATTTCTCTATTCATGTATGGGAACCCAATTCTATAGTCATATGCATTAAAATCCAAACCAACATACCATACATGCGGTGCTCCATATATCAGCAGGAGTTCCATATCCCGCACCCAGGAGAACTTCTAAACAGCGGTACTGTCTAGTTTGAATATCTTCTGTGAAATGATGGTACTGCAAAAATAACAAAACTAACAATCAAAGCCCCTACTATCAACATCTCAATCATTAAACTAACATGGAAACAAAAATGATGGTAACTCAACTAGACAAATATGAGAAACTGCAGCAAATGCAAGTTCATAATATTTGTCGAGAATTAATTAATTAATTAATTAATTAAAACAAGTAAAATTATCAGTTCACATATAGATCAGTAACAATCTGAACCAAACTAAGTTCAAAGATGTTTGTTAACAGGCCCAACTAATTTAACATTTGCAAACAACTAATTCCTTTAACAGTCCCAAAGAAATCGTGCACAACAATATTATTATTATTATTATTATTATTATTATTATTATTATTATTTCTTTCTTGTCTCAGATGTTATGTCTGGTTAAAAATGGAAGGTGACGCGGACCTTGATCAAGCGTGACTTCCTTTTAACTGTACGGTATATGTTATACTGCATTTAGGAACTTTCGGGTAATTGAACAAGTGTCAATAATTACAGATTTCTGTAGTGGTATATATAAGTTTGGATGTAGCTGTATTGCATTGATGTACTGCTGGATATTGTGTGGTATGACACCTGTAGTTGATAGTATAATTGGTAAAATGTCAACTTTATCCTGATGCCACATGTCCTTGACTTCCTCAGCCAGTTGGATGTATTTTTCAATTTTTTCTCCTGTTTTCTTTTGTATATTTGTTGTATTGGGTATGGATATTTCGATTAGTTGTGTTAATTTCTTCTTTTTATTGGTGAGTATGATGTCAGGTTTGTTATGTGGTGTTGTTTTATCTGTTATAATGGTTCTGTTCCAGTATAATTTGTATTCATCGTTCTCCAGTACATTTTGTGGTGCATACTTGTATGTGGGAACATGTTGTTTTATAAGTTTATGTTGTAAGGCAAGCTGTTGATGTATTATTTTTGCTACATTGTCATGTCTTCTGGGGTATTCTGTATTTGCTAGTATTGTACATCCACTTGTGATGTGATCTACTGTTTCTATTTGTTGTTTGCAAAGTCTGCATTTATCTGTTGTGGTATTGGGATCTTTAATAATATGCTTGCTGTAATATCTGGTGTTTATTGTTTGATCCTGTATTGCAATAATGAATCCTTCCGTCTCACTGTATATATTGCGTTTTCTTAGCCATGTGTTGGATGCGTCTTGATCGATGTGTGGCTGTGTTAGATGATACAGGTGCTTGCCATGTAGTGTTTTCTTTTTCCAATTTACTTTCTTCATATCTGTTGATGTTATGTGATCTAAAGGGTTGTAGAAGTGGTTATGAAATTGCAGTGGTGTAGCCAATGTATTTATATGAGTGATTGCTTTGTGTATTTTGCTAGTTTCTGCTCGTTCTATAAAGAATTTTCTTAAATTGTCTACCTGTCCATAATGTAGGTTTTTTATGTCGATAAATCCCCTTCCTCCTTCCTTTCTGCTTAATGTGAATCTTTCAGTTGCTGAATGTATGTGATGTATTCTATATTTGTGGCATTGTGATCGTGTAAGTGTATTGAGTGCTTCTAGGTCTGTGTTACTCCATTTCACTACTCCAAATGAGTAGGTCAATATTGGTATAGCATAAGTATTTATAGCTTTTGTCTTGTTTCTTGCTGTCAATTCTGTTTTCAGTATTTTTGTTAGTCTTTGTCTATATTTTTCTTTTAGTTCTTCTTTAATATTTGTATTATCTATTCCTATTTTTTGTCTGTATCCTAGATATTTATAGGCATCTGTTTTTTCCATCGCTTCTATGCAGTCGCTGTGGTTATCCAATATGTAATCTTCTTATTTAGTGTGTTTTCCCTTGACTATGCTATTTTTCTTACATTTGTCTTTTCCAAAAGCCATATTTATATCATTGCTGAATACTTCTGTTATCTTTAGTAATTGGTTGAGTTGTTGATTTGTTGCTGCCAGTAGTTTTAGATGATCCATGTATAGCAGATGTGTGATTTTGTGTGGGTATGTTCCAGTAATATTGTATCCATAATTTGTATTATTTAGCATGTTGGATAGTGGGTTCAGAGCAAGGCAGAACCAGAAAGGACTTAATGAGTCTCCTTGGTATATTCCACGCTTAATCTGTATTGGCTGTGATGTGATATTATTTGAATTTGTTTGGATATTAAGTGTGGTTTTCCAATTTTTCATTACTATGTTTAGGAACTGTATCAATTTAGGATCTACTTTGTATATTTCCAATATTTGTAGTAACCATGAGTGGGGTACACTATCAAAAGCTTTTCGGTAATCAATGTATGCGTAGTGTAGCGACCTTTGTTTAGTTTTAGCTTGATATGTCACCTCTGCGTCTATTATCAGTTGCTCTTTACATCCTCGTGCTCCTTTGCAACAGCCTTTTTGTTCTTCATTTATAATTTTGTTCTGCGCCGTATGTGTCATTAATTTCTGTGTAATGACTGAAGTTAATATTTTGTATATTGTTGGTAGGCATGTTATGGGGCGATAGTTAGCTGGGTTTGCTGTGTCTGCTTGATCTTTAGGTTTCAGATAAGTTATTCCTTGTGTAAGTGTATCAGGGAATGTGTATGGGTCTGCAATGTAACTGTTAAATAATTTAATAGAGGGAAACATTCCACGTGGGAAAAATATATCTAAAAACAGAGATGATGTGACTTACCAAACGAAAGCGCTCGCACGTCGATAGACACACAAACAAACACAAACATACACACAAAATTCAAGCTTTCGCAACAAACTGTTGCCTCATCACGAAAGAGGGAAGGAGAGGGAAAGACGAAAGGATGTGGGTTTTAAGGGAGAGGGTAAGGAGTCATTCCAATCCCGGGAGCGGAAAGACTTACCTTAGGGGGAAAAAAGGACGGGTATACACTCGCACAATTTTATCCCGCCTATATGTGCGAGTGTATACCCGTCCTTTTTTCCCCCTAAGGTAAGTCTTTCCACTCCAAGGATTGGAATGACTCCTTACCCTCTCCCTTAAAACCCACATCCTTTCGTCTTTCCCTCTCCTTCCCTCTTTCGTGATGAGGCAACAGTTTGTTGCGAAAACTTGAATTTTGTGTGTATGTTTGTGTTTGTTTGTGTGTGTCTATCGACGTGCGAGCGCTTTCGTTTGGTAAGTCACATCATCTCTGTTTTTAGATATGTTAAATAATTTAGTTAGATGTGAATGTGTTGAGGTGAATTTCTTTAGCCAGAAATTTGATATTTTATCTTTTCCAGGGGCTTTCCAATTGTGAGTAGAATTAATTGCTTGGGTGACTTCATGTTGCAAAATTATCACTTCAGGCATTTGTGGTATCATCTTGTACGTATCTGTTTCTGCTTGTATCCACCGTGCATGCCTGTTATGTTGTACCGGGTTTGACCATATGTTGCTCCAGAAGTGTTCCATGTCTGTTATGTTTGGTGGATTGTCTATTTTAATGTGTGTGTTATCTGTTGTCTGGTAAAATTTCTTTTGGTTTGTGTTGAATGTTTGGTTTTGTTTCCTTCTATTTTCACTTTTTTTGTATCTTCTAAGTCGTTTGGCCAATGCTTGTAATTTCTGCTTCTTTTCATCTAATTGCTCTATCACTTCTTGTTGTGAGATTTTACCTAACCTTTTTCGTTTTTTTTTTTTTTTTTTTTTTTTTTTTTTTTTTTTTTTTTTCCTCCCCTGACATTTCATTTCTTATACATTGTGTTAGCTGTCCGATGTCTTTTCTCAGTTTTTCTATTCTGATCTGTAGCCTGTGTTGCCATGCTGGTTTTATGGGTTTCTTCTGTGTGTTGGCTGGTTCTGATCTCTGCCTAGTGTGTATATTTAGTGTAGTGAGTGCTCCTATATAAACCAGTAGTTGTAACTCTTCCATAGTTGTGTTTTCATTTATTTTGTTGTGTATGATTGTGTTGATAGTTTTTATTGTTGTTTCGACTTGTGGGTTATTTGGCGGTCTATGCAAGAATGGTCTAATGTCTGTATTTGTGTCTTTGTATTCTATATATGTCAGCTGAAATTTTTCTTCTATATCTAACATGTGTGTCACTTCGTGTTCTATTTGTGCTTGCTCTGGTGGCTGTCTTAAGATTTCGTTTTCCTCTGATTGTTTAATTGGTGCGTGTTGTTCTTTGTTTGTTTGCTCTGGGATTTTTGAGTCCACTAATGTATTTTCTTCTTCTTCTGATTGCACATTATTTTGTTCCAGTATTTGTTGTACTTGTTGTTTGATGTTTTCTAATTCTGAATGGGGTATCTTGTTATTTTTGATTATTACACGGATCTGATCAGCTAGTCGTCGTTCTGTTAAAAATTTTAATTCTGGGTATCTGGTGATAAATGTTGTGTATACTTGTGATCTGTATCCAGTTGTGTTGGTTCCTAGATTTGTTGCTTGGTAATAACAGACCATGAGGTGTCGATTAACTTCATCTGACCATCTCATCCTCTGTCTTTGTTTTCCTTCTAGGGTGGTTGCAGGAAGCATATCCTGCAAAACACCTCCATTTGGATTTGAATAATTTTCCAGTTGGCTAGCAGTGTCGTTACCATTGTGGGCGGGCATAGGGTTCAAGCGTCATCCCCGACCATGACGGCGCTTGTCCGAGGCTTCTTTAGTTCTGTCCTGAACCAACTAATTAATTATTATTATTATTATTATTATTATTATTCATATGGAAATTACCAGCAGAAATGTCAAAATATTTTGTTTTTTAAACATGTTGGTGTATTGATCCACTTTTAACTGTGAATTCATCTACTCACAACATATGGTTAGGAGGGCCTGTATTTCTACACTGTCACCCACCAAATATAAAGATTATTGTTTCCAGTATCTGCAGTTGTGCTGACTTCTGAAATTTAAACACTGCTGGAAAGGAGGATTGTTTTAATAGATAGGAGATGATCATTGGGTGGAGGATGAAGGTGGGAAGTGTGGGGGCCCGAGGGGGGGGGGGAGACCTGCAGTTAATGGAGGAGAAGAAGAAGAAGAAGAAGATCAGCAAATTGTATCTTGACATATAGACAGCACTTTAGATATATACTGCAATGCTCTTCAGAAGATACAATTTAGCCTATTACAATTGCTTTTCCTACTTTCCGTTTGTTTTTCCAAACACGAATTTATGGCCATAATTCCGAATGCCATTTTCTACCACACCGAGTGATAGTCACTATCAGCCCATTATGGAAGAGAGTGGCCTTCTGATGCTCATAGTGTGAGCTTTGTTTGTGTGTTGCTTGCAGTAAAAGGAGCAATTTAGAGAGTTCTAACAGGACTTTCAGAAATATGCTGCATCCTGTAACAGGTATCTCTATCATTCCAGTGTTCACAAACACCTTCACATTTCATCTTGGTGTCAGTATGTTGGTGCTTCGATAAGCAATACTGTGTCACTGTAGTTCAGTTCATGTTTTTTCATGTGTCTTGAGGGTATAGTTTCTGGACAGTAAGGCCTTTGTTTGGTGCTGGAGTTCCTAGCAATCCTGTGATTGTGCAAATAATGTAGTCAATGCATGCCCTATCACATTTGGAAAGAACATGCTACATACGTAATCTGTGAGTACCAGTCAATCTTGGAAGGCAATGCTATGAAAAAGTTCTTGGGTGGAAGGTGAAAGACACAATAGATCTCACTTCTTTAAAAATTTTGGATATAGAACTTGCAGAAAATTCTGTTCCTGTTGGTACTGTTCTCAGTTTGAGTAAATTGTTCTCCAATAACAGGCCTTCTCCAAATATGAGGTACATGCATTAAATGATACCCAAAATCTTTTTCTCAGAACATATTTATTCATACGAGTTAGAATTGGTGACAAGATTTCTTTTACATATACTACTTTTCTATATAGTCTTGCCAGCGCATTATATGGCCTTATGCCAATTTTGTGTAAGAGCCTGTATTTTCTGTTGGTAAAAGGACTTGTCCTGTGTTTGCAGATACGTTTTCATTGCATGAATCACACTCATCAACATATTCATCTTTAAAGTGTGTCTCACATAGAGAATCCTTAAGTGGCCCGAACACATCACAGTCCGAATGGGCCAGATATTCGCACTGTAGGGTAGATGAGGCAGTGATGTACAACTCAATTTGGCAATGTGTTCTTGGGTTCTGAAATTTGTGTTGGGCATGTACTGCCATGTTGGAACAAGATACTTTTGGATTCATTTCTGATCAAATACATCAGAAACAGTTCTTGAGTTTGTTCAGAGTCTTCACATATGACTCTGAATTAATGATTAACCCTCATAGCAACACATTAAATGTATTCACAGTTGCGAATATGGAGAACCATCAATTGTATAATGGAACGACGACAATGAAAATTTGTGCTGGACCAGGTCTCTAACCCAGATTTCCTGCTTATTGCGAGCAGTCACCTTACATTTGGCTATCCAAGCGTAGCTCACAGCCAGACCCTGACTTCCATTAAGACATCAACCATGTGACTATACAATTTGTATTACTCGAAAGTCACTTGCCCAGTGTTGGCAGATAAATACGTTATTGTAATGCCTGTGTTATCCACCAACACCAGGCAAGGGAGTTTCAAGAAAAATGTCTCCCCTTTACAGGAATATACATAATAGGTGTACAGGTACAGGTTGTATACACATGGCTGACGACTTATGGACGTTTGGGACTGGCTGTGAGTTGTGCTTAGATAGCCATATGGTAGGACCACTATTTGCAGTAAGTGGAAAATTTGGGTTCAAGTCCTGGTCCAGCACATACAGGCATGTCCAATGGAACATTGCTTCATTATTCGGAATAACACGGGCATTGCAATATCGTACTAATGGCAACACATCCATGTGACTGACAACAGCACTATTCCAAAGACTGTCATCATGATGTTGCCATCAGAGGAAGGAGTGTACTACCTTGAATTTCTTATTTTTTTTATGGCTGTGGGTGGTGCCACTCCAGTGACTGCACTTAGTTGTTGTCACTTGTAATGATTCATAACAGAAAGGGCTCTCCATTGGGCTCAAACTGTCCAATAGTTCAGATAAATTGGTTTTTCTTTGAATCTTGTGAACTGTGGTAAGCATTCAGAGAATCCGCCTTGATCACACCTTTGAATATGAAAGTCTTCATCACTGCACATGCACTTACAATTCACTGATAGCTGGAGCCAACTGTTTAGTTGTGATATGTCAGTTTCCACAAATAATGGAATCCACACATTTCATCGTGTTCGGAGCAGTGGTTGTGACAGGACATTCCAAATGTGGCCAATCCTAGAGATCAGTTCCTGCACTTCCTGAAACTTTAACTCTCTTTTATTCATCACCCAACAGTACTCTCATCAACTGCATCATCGCCGTACACTGCACTCAAGGGTTTATGGATATCACCATAGTTACTTTTTCCACAAACTAAAATTCAGTTACAACATATAGCTTTTAATGAGTGTCTTGCATAGATACCATTTTGATGGTTCATTATGGCTCTGCCATCTGTCGGCACTGTTCGAAACTTCACACACATGCAGAAGAAACATTCAAATTTCAAGCACCCTATGAAGTGGCACAGTCAGTATTGCCAACTCAGCCGATTTTTGAGTGACTCTGGCAGATTAGTAGTCCATAAAGCCAGACGATATTTTCTAAGCCAGCAGCCAAAAATCTGGCAGATTTATTGTATTGCTATATTTTAATAAATTAAAACACAACTAAATAATTGGATTAATTTTATTAACTTAATGCATGTTGTTAGTAAAATGTTACTGTTCAAACAGGAAATTCCATTATGTTAATAATAGTATTAATATCTTGTATGGACTTATAGAAGAGATGGTTTCACAAACTGTTTAACAATCAGTATTCTGATTATTACTGCCTACTGCATGGCATCTGATGCAATAACAGACTGCAGTGGGACCACAATATGTTGCTTGGTTGAACAGTCACACTTGCTACAATAGTGTCTGCATAGCTATTACTGGCATTCTTATTAACAATTGTATGCGGCATTCTTATTAACAATTGTATGCTGGCAGCAGAGTCTGTTTTCAGTGCATTTATTAAACTCTTTCCATTTTGAACATTTTGAATAAGAAGACAGTTTTTTTCGATGTCTAAATGTTTTGTTAAAATATTCCATATGCACAATTTAGAGAAGAATGGTTAAAAGATGAAGAGTTAAAAAATTGTTTTCAAAAGATTCTTACAGATAAAACAAAGGTGCGAAGTCATTTTTGATGATGCCTTCTCAGCTGCAAGTATTTGGGACAGAGATTGTTCTAAACACTAGTCTTGCCTAATCTTTACTACTGTGATGTAGTTCAACACGGCACAAATAGTGAAAATTCGAGACGCCTCGAGCTAGTGATGAACGCTTGCGTTAGATACGTATGCAATGTACGGTTGTATGATCATATCAGTCCTTCATACTCCCAGCTAGGTTGGATACGCCCACATGAGGCACGCGATCTCCACACGATGTGCTTACTTCATCGATTTCTTAGCCACTGGTGCCCCCAATACTTATCTTCTCACATTAAACACCTATCATCATTCCACAACCGCAATACCAGATCGGATACGTCTAGCATCTTGGCTGTACCTTTACATAACACAAAATCTTTCTCCATGTCATTCTCCATCTCAGCCATACGACTATGGAACGCGCTCCCCTGTGATCTGCGTCTTATCCGGAACCACTCAACATTCAAGAGTGAACTCAAGACTTACATATTAGGGACGGTATAGCCACCATTGTTGGGCCCCTCTCATCTCTTTCTTTCTCCTCTCCATCATAGCTTCGAATTTTACCATTCTATTTCTCTTCCTCTAACCTATCTACCTCTTCTATATCTCTTTCACCCCATTCTATCGTCTTATGTCTCTGCTTGATGAGAATAACTCACAAGCTGCAAGAATATAACGAGAAAATTCCCAACCAGCAATAGGACTGACATTCATAAAAGAAAAATATGTTTACTTTCATATACATAGTCATTATTATTATTATTATTATTATTATTACTATTATTATTATTCTTGATTGTTATAATTAATTTTTGATTGTTATAATTATCATTGTACTACGTTTATAATCTCTATTTTTTTCTTAACATTAATACTGTATAACATGTAATATGTCCTTAATGTTCTGTAGAAACTGAAATTTGTTGAATCTGAGTATGCCTGGTTAGGTGTAAGAGAGGGCCTGAAGGCCCCAATCTTGCCAGGTAAAATAAATGCATAAATAAATAAATAAATAAATCTGGCAAGAATGTGAAAGTGGTTAAACCATTTTCTTGCGCGAGAGAGTCTAAACTGAATTTTCAGCCTGAAGTTAACATCAGTCACAATAACTGCAGCCAAGGGTGGAATGGCATTATTTGAGAGTATGCATTATGCTATACAGTGTGTTGATCATCTCAATAAGCTGAACAAACTGTTTTTCCAAATAAGTGATCTGAAAATACATCACATAAAATGCAGCGAAGTGATAAAAAATGTAATACCTGTATATCCACAATTTAAAGGGCTGTTGAAAACTACGTTGGTGTTAGTTTGTATAGCATGCTTGTAGACAAGAGCACTGACATTACTGACAACAAACAGCTAGGTGTTTGTATTTTATACTTCCCCAAAACAAAGGGTGTGTAGTTTCAACATTTTTGAAACTACAATAAACTGACTCAGGTGATACAAAAACAACTGTTCAAGATGTGAAAGCTATATTAACTGTTGAACTGAATCTGCAGATAATGCATGGTATAGGCACAGATAACACACCTGTTATGGTTGTTGAAGACAATGGAGGTTATGCTCACCTTAGAGTTTAATGTCCCGTCAGCATCGAAGTCATTGGAGACAGAGCACAAGCTTGGATTGTGTTAAAGAAACCACCCTTTCAAAGAAACCATCCTGGCATGTGCCTGGAGTGATTTAGGGATATCTGGTTGCGCTGGATGTGTGTTTTAAATGTCGTCCTCCCAAATGCGAGTCCTGTGTGCCAACAACTGTGCCCAATGTTGCCAGCTCTGTCACACATACTTTGACTTACCAACTTTCAAAATCTACTACAAATACACCAGGAAAAAAGAAAAAGATGTATGAGGAGCATGTTTTATTTTACACACATACTCTTTCTTTCTTCAGATTAAAACCAGACTAAACTAAACTCTGCCTGAACAGGCCATGAAAGCCCAATGGTACTGACCAGCTGCTGAGTCATCCTCAGCCCACAGGCATCACTGGATGCGGAGGGACATGTGGTCAGCACACCGCTCTCCCTGTCGTATGTCAGTTTACGAAACTGTAGCCACTACTTCTCAATCAAGAAGCTCCTCAGTTTGTCTTGCAAGGGCTGAGTGCAATCCGCTTGCCAACAGCGCCCAACAGACCGAATGGGCACCCATCCAAGTGCTAGCCCAGCCCGACAGTGCTTAACTTTGGTGATCTGTCGGGAACTGGCGTTACCACTGTGGCAAGGCCGTTGGCTTTCTTCAGACTGCTGAACATTAAGATTCTCATATCACAATACTCGTTTTCATAAACATAACCCATGAATTTTGAATAGTACAATTCACTCCATATGAAAAACAGGTATTTCAGATTCATCCACTTCTTCCATGAATTGTGTTGATGTTGAGGGTCCTGGGTTGTCACTGCTAATAACACTACTCTTCCCATAGGCTTGGATAGCACCTATGAAACAAACTGTTGGATCAGTCAGAAGTGGGTGCCAAGATTCCTTGGTGCTTAGGCAGGAAGCAGAAATGATTATAATCACACGCAATCTGAACAGCACAATAACTTCATGTAACTTGAACAGCAAGTCAGAGAGAGAGAGAGAGAGAGAGACTCTTATCATAAATTTTCACAATACAGAATGCTACTATGAACTAAAAATCCCACACCTAATCCTCATACCACATTCTTGTCACTCCATCCAGTTGGCCCTTTCTCATTCTTGTAAAGAAGAATTACCAGGCCACTTTGAATTCACTTTTCAGAAACACGCAATTGGTTTCACCACTCCTCAACATGGTAAAAGGCCTACTATAGTTTGTATAATACATTTTACGATAAGGATCCCTTGAAGGCATTACAAATCATTAGAAGACAATGGATCTCAATTTGGTGCTATACCGCTCAGACACTTTATAAAATGTACGAAGACAATAGAAAAAAATTGTATAAAGGACAATACCACATCACTAACTTTGGAAAGAGGCACCAGACCAGACATACTGACCCTGTCTGACGTAGAACTCCAGTGGCAGAAAATCAATATTGTGATGTGGGAGAATGTGACATATAGGGTTGTATTTTGGTCTGAAGTATCAAAATGTGAGAGTGCAAGTAAATACAAGCCTTTCAGTGAAATCTGCAATTTGGCTAAGATACTTCTAGTGCTGTCTTGGTCAAATGCAGAGGGAGAGAGGTGCTTTAGTGAAATGAATATTCCAAAAGCTTATATAGGAACAGGATGCTCAGTTCTATACTGACAATTCGTGCTACCCTTCAGCACCTCAGATTGTGCTGTCACAATTTCAATTTGAAGATGCAGTTCTGAAATAAATAGGTAAAATCTGAAATGACTGAACAACTGCATAAATTTATCAATGTTTAGAGTTTTCTACATTACCATCCTTTTATAAAATAAATATTTTTTGTGTGGTGTTGTACAGTACCAATACCACACCACACATAATGCATCCCGAGGTTGGTGGTAAACCATGTTACAGCCTCACCAATCCATGGCCAGCTTGATGACACACCACCTACATGCATGAAGTGCCCCCACTGAGCTGCCATAATAAGACACCGCAATGAGGCCAGCCCAGTCTACTCGCAGAGTCAGCTCAAGTCTCAGCAGTTTATAGTAGCATTTTGTACTGTAATCATTTATTAAAGGTAGGCTTTGATTAACGTATTCACTCTTGAACTTGCTGTTCAAGTTAAGTTAATTCATTGTGTCATTCAGATTACATGTATGTGTAATCATTTCTACTTTCTGTCTAAGCATGTGCCTATTCGAGACCATCCACCTTTGGCGTGGATCAAATGATTTATTTTGTACATACCATTCAAGCCCATGGCAAGAATAGTGGCATTAGCAGTGACAACCAAGGACCCATATTAACACAATTCATGGAAGTAGTAGTGGATGACTCTAAAATACCCATTTTTCATATGGAGTCAATTGTTCCATTCCAAATTCATGTGTTATACTTACAAAAAATAGTATCATGATATGGAAATGTTAATGTTCAGTAGTCTGAAGAAAGAAAGATTATGTGTACAAAAGACAGCTGTTCCTCACACAAATACTTTTTTCTGGCCGATTTCTAGCAGGTTTCGAAAGTTGGTTAGCTGAAATATGTGTCACAGAGTTGACAACACTGAGCGTAGTGGTTAGCACACTGGACTCGCATTCAGGAGAACGACACTTCAAATATGCGCCTGATCATCCAGATTTACATTTTCAACGACTTCCCTAATCCACTCCAGGTAAATGCTGGTATGGTTCCTTTAAAAGGGCACAGTCAATTTCCTTTCCCATGTTTGAAACACTCCAAGCTTGTGCTCTGTCTCTAATGACTACGA
This sequence comes from Schistocerca nitens, assembly GCF_023898315.1. NCBI lineage: Eukaryota > Metazoa > Arthropoda > Insecta > Orthoptera > Acrididae > Schistocerca > Schistocerca nitens. The sequence continues at coordinate 917,269,784 of NC_064616.1, forward strand.
TGTTAACAAGACATTAAACCCTAATCTTTCTTCCTTCTTCCCTTCTTGAAGTAACTAAAAGACATTTACCTATATATGGTACAAGCTGTAAAATAATAATAATAATAATAATAATAATAATAATAATAATAATAATAATATGGTACATTATTTATTGAATGACCCTCACGTATACCAGCTTTTTAGTCACATCACATAACATTTTATAATTATAATAACAAAAACAATCAATTTTTGACAAAATAATGTAATTGGATAGACAGATGTTGACATTTGCCAGCCTTTCCATGTCAAATGTCTCCTCCCACACAGCCTTGGAATTTGAGGCAAATGTATTTGTTCAGGTGCAGGCTCTTTACAGCAGCACACCACCACACTCACCCAAGCCTTCACTGGACGTAATTATGCCACCAGCCTAGTTCAAAAGCAGATTTCCCAGGCCATCATATCCAATCGTGGTACTGCTGATCCCTCCAAAAAAACAACTTCGTGTATCAATCAGTTACTTCGACAAGGCCATGACGTCCTAAAATCATGCCCTGAAATGAATCCATTCTGTCTCAGATTTTGCCCATCACACCTAGAATAGCTTCTTGTTACCTTCTCAATCTCTGCAATATTCTGGTCAGACTCTATGCTCCTGCACCCATCTCCCTACCCTATGGCTCCTACCCCAGTGACTGTCCCAGCTGAAAGACTTGCCTCATGCCCTCTCCTATCACCACCTATACCAGCCCTGTAACTGGCAAAATGTATACTATCAAAGGGAAAGCCACCTGTGAAATGACACGTCATATACCAGCTGTTATGTAAACTCTGTTTGGCCTTTTACATCAGCATGACCACCCTCAAATTATCAGTTAGGATGAATGGGCACAGACAGAGGGTGTATACTGGCAACACGCAATATCCTGTTGCAGAGCATGCTCTACAACATGACAGTAGTGACCTTTGTGCCATCACACAGGCCATCTGGATTCTTCCCAGAGACACCAGTTACTCAGAACTCCATAGGTGGTGACTATCACTACCAACATGTCCTTGGTTCTCGCCACCCATCTGGCCTTAATTTATATTAATTTCATCCGTCTCAGAATTTATTCACAGTAACTACTACTTTCTTCACTCAGTTTTAGTTTTCTACAGCTTTTATTTTATTACCTGTCAATTTTTCGCCGCCCCTCTCCCCCCTCTGTTACATACAAAGCACTTAGCTTTTCACTCTTATTAACTCGTGCATGATGTTTAACCAGTAATATCTGTCTTGCATATTAACCTGTCTTCCCACCTTTAAGCTCTCAAGTTTTTGAATCTCATCCAGTGTATTCCCCAACAATCAGTCTTCCTTCTCATCCTGTCTGGGAAGTCCTCCCTGACCCACAGTTCTAGGTGACTTTCCCAAAATCTCCATGTTTTCCTAGACCTCTCCAGTACTTTTCCTTCACCCATCTTCCTTTCCCTTCAACCCTTCTGCCTGAAGAAGGGCCCACTGGCTATGAAAGCTTGCCAAATTATAACCTCATTTTATGTGCATGTTCTGCTGTCACTTTATCTGTCCAGTTACATTAAATTATATAATTAGCTCCACGAGCAAGGATTTTTCTAGCATATTAACCCTTCTCGAGACAGTTCATTTAGATGAAGAGTACAGAATTTTTTGGTTCTAGTATTTTAATTAGATCTCTATCACAAGGCTGGCTATACAAAATGATAGTAACACTTTTTATCTATTCACAGTACTGCCCATGGAGCAACAAGTGCATCGAAACAGTGAAGAATATTAGGATTTAATGTCTATCAACAATGATATTATTTGAAATGGAGTAAAATCTCAAACATCTTGATGAAAATCAAGGGGGCATGATAACTACTATGCTCTACTTGTTGATATAACAATTTAAATGACTGGATTTTCACATGTACTGTCTTATGTGTATGTGGCTGACATAGAGCTTTGGTAGCCAGTGCAATGTACTTCACTTGACAAGTTTTACGTAATCTGATGATGCCCAACCACGGTGGAATACGTTACTTTTAAATAAAAATAACTTTGCAAGTGTAACTCTCTCTCTCTCTCTTACTGCAAGCAGGCCATCTGAGGACCACATTCCAATTTCAGTTCTTTGTTCTTTACTTTTCTTCCAGTACGCCTTCATCTTTTCTTCTTTCTGTCTTCAGACTATTTTGAACCAGTCTTTTTAGCAACCCTGCCTTGTAATCCTTCCATTTTCAATATTTTTTCCTGAAAGGCTTCTCTGTTGTTTATATCTTCTATTTTTATATTGTTTCCTTCTAAATTCTTTTTTACTTTGTTGAGCCAGCTTGTTGTGGACTTCTTACCTCACAAATATTTGAAAATTTTATTAGTTAATCGACTGTCTTGAATTCAAAATCTACATCCAAAAAGCATGCGTCTTTTTTTTCTCATTACATTTGAAATATTTTCTATATTTTGGTATATTTCAGCACTACTTTGTAATTTCCAACCTTCTGCTGCATTTCGTGGTCCTAATATTCACCTTATAAATCGCCTTTCTAGTACTTATACTTTATCTAACTTACAGTTTAGTGCCAGGCATTCGCTTGGATGTAGGCATTCTGGCTTCACTATTGTGTTGTAATTTCTTATTTTTGCATTTTTGGATAGACACTTTTTACTGTAGAGGTTTTTGGTGATACCATATGTTCTCCCCATTTTATGTAAACTTTCCTCTATTGCACATTTTTCCAAAGCATATTCTTGTATTATCTCCCCAGCATATTTGAATTTTCTTATCCTCTCTATTTGGCCAATACCTATTTCAATTCCCTACTTTGAATGTAATACAATTTCTATTGCAGTATGGAAAGTCCGTGAAAGTTTTATTTTTAATATATTTTATGAGTTTCCTCATGTCAGCAACTAACTTCTCATCAATAAGTTGCATCTTCTTTGTCATCTACAATATTCCACCGCAGAGCAAGATAATGCATTGGGCAAAATAATGTAACATGCAATTACCTGCACCGCTCCAAGGTACTCTCAAGGTGCTCTCAGTTCTACTGAGAACATCTGGAAACCTGTCGAGTGATTCATGCACCTTTGACCTTGTTCCAATCAATCTCAACAAACTTTTTTTTATTTATTTTTTAAAATCCACCTTTCTTTTGTGTTCAGTTAGCTGTATTTACAAATGATATATGTTTGAAATATTCCACTTAGATGTCTTTATTTATGAAGTCCATATTTACATAGAGTTATTGATTTAGGATTATCATAATTATTCTCAAATGTCTGAATGGTAGCCCAGATCAGTTGGTCAAAAACTATACTGAACAACTCAAATAGTGTACACAAAGAAGAAACAGATGATTCACGAAGGTACCAGCTATAATCGAACAGATGTTGAGACATATAAACCTGCCTTGATACAAATTCGCAACAGGCATTTTGTCTCCACGTCAGTGTAACTGTTACTAGTACTTCTTTAATCATCTGCTTCTGAAATTCACTTGCAAAGTAGATCTTCTATGTGTTCAGTATCTGATTTGCTCTATGGTGGATTGATTCAGACAGCCATTTGAAACTCTGAGGATGGAATTATACTATGTGATCAAAAGTATCCGAACACCTGGCTGAATATTACTTACAAGTTCATGGCAACCTCCATCGGTAATAGCCAGAACTCAAAATGGTGTTGGCCCACCCTTAACCTTGATGACAGCTTCCACTCTCACAAGCATACGTTCAATCAGGTGTTGGAAGATTTCTCGGGGAATAGCAGCCCTTTCTTCATGGAGTGCTGCACTGAGAACAGGTATCGATGACGATTGGCGAGGCCTGGCACGAAGCTGGCATTCCAAAACATACTAATGGTGTTCTATAGGATTCAGGCCAGGACTATGTGCAGGCCAATCCATTACATGGATGTTATTGTTGTGTGACCACCCCGCCACAGGCCGTGCATTATGAACAGGTGCTCGATCATGTTGAAAGATGCAATTACCAGCCGCAAATTGTTCTTCAACAGTGGGAAGCAAGAAGGTGCTTGAAACATCAATGTAGGCCTGTGCCATGATAGTGCCACACAAAACAACTAGGGTACAAGCCCCCCTCCTTGAAAAACACGACCACACCATAGCACCACCACCTCCGAATTTTACTGTTGGCGTTACACACACTGGCAGACATTCACCGGGCATTTGCCATACCCACACCCTACCATCGGACCGCCACATTGTGTGTACCATGATTCGTCACTCCACAGAACATTTTTCCACTGCTCAATAGTCCAATATTTACACTCCTTACACCAAGGGAGGTGTCGTTTGGCATTTACCAGCGTGATGTGTGGCTTATGAGCAGCCACCTGACCATGAAATCCAAGTTTTCTCACCTCCCGTCTAACTGTCATAGAACTTGCAGTGGATCCTGATGCTGTTTGGAATTCCTGTAAGATGGTCTGGATAGGTGCCTGCCTATTTACAACCCTCTTCAACTGTCGGTGGGGTCTGTCAGTCAACAGACAAGGTCAGCCTGTATGCTTTTGTACTGTACGTGTCCCTTCACGTTTCCACTTCACTAGCACATCAGAAACAGTGGACCTAGGGATGTTTAGGATTGTGGAAATCTCGCATACACACGTATAACAGAAGTCACACCCAATCACCTGACCACATTTGAAGTTCATGAGTTCCGCAGAGCACCCCATTCTGCACTCTCACGATGTCTAATGACTACTGAGGTCATTGATATGGAGTACATGGTAGTAGGTGGCAGCACAATGTACCTAAAACATATGTTTTTCGGGGTGTCTGGATACTTTTCATCACATAGTGTATAAATATCCAAAATCAGTAAGAGACTGTAGATGTGATAATCAAAAATGAAAACAACTGAGAATAACATTTTGAAAATATATCATCACTCTCCAAAAGTTGTTGCCAACCATCAAGTATGTCTCCATGATGCTTTCAGTGAACTGGGAAAGGACCACACAATGATGATGATGATGATTATTATTATTATTATTATTATTATTATTATTATTATTATTATTAGTTGTAGTAGTGATAAGGGAATTACATACTGCTAGAGAGGTCTGTATAATTTAATTGTTCATTTTGTTACGTCCTTTCAAGGTCACTATTAGTCATTGCTTCAAATACTTTTTAAAAAGTGTATATTACTGCTCTACTGTTATATTATATGTATTTTGAAGACACATATACTTACACACCAACAGGCATTGCCCAAATCAGCAATCTTCACTTTAATATCACATACTTCATGAACAGGGTCAGGTGTTCTTGCCAGATTTTTTGTATCGGGACAGGATGCAACACGCCGGAATGCTTTGTCTGTGAAAAGAGAGAGTCAATGTCATCATAAGTTACAGGAAGATATTTGGAAAATGTACCGTGCTTGACTAAAATTGTGCAACAAAGAAATATACATATTAAGGCAACCCAGTTAACTTACATTCTAACTTATGGAAAGCGCATTTTAAAATAATAATCCCCATACTACTCTTAAGGAGGCAATGAATTAAAGCTTTCAAATATTTTTGAAAACTCATAGTTCAGCACAAAAGCGGCATGTAACTTTTGGGCCAAATCATGTCTTTTAAAAAAAAGTAGTCACCACCAATCTCAGTCTGTAAAATGTTAGTTATTTAAATAATTATTTTCTGCTTTTTAGTTGTGTGTGTGTGTGTGTGTGTGTGTGTGTGTGTGTGAAATTTATCAATCAATTTCAAACATTTTGCCGAGATTACGATGAAAACAAAGGGTAAATTTCAGGTTTATTTCCATTTCCCTTCACTTGATTTAAGCGATATATTTCTTCCTCATATGTATAACTCATAAAAAGACCGTAAAGATAAAAATTAGGGAGACTTGAGCTCACATGGAGGCTTCCCAGCAACTGTTTTCCTGTGAATCAGTCATGACTGGAACACAAAAAGGGAGAAATGGCAGCGGTACACAAAGTACCCTGCACTACACACCAGACAAGCACGCAAGTTAATACTGCATTGACATCCAGTTCCAAGCCATGTTATACACAATCTGGACAGCAACTTTTTTAAAGAACTCTCTCTTTCCTTTGAAGTAAGTACAATACAAATAACATTTATTTATAGACATTCACAGAACAAAGTGGATTTTTCCTAATTTGCCTTTCCACGAATGGTGTTTCGGTGTCCTGAATTTTATACTTATAAATAAAAATTGCACACTAAAAGTTTACAATGATCTGCATATCTGAAAACTTGTGTAGACAGGAAATGAAATAAAAAAGCTTTAAGAAGAGGAAATCTTAGGTGTGAAATAATAAGAATTAATAGCCAAAATAAAGACATACTGCTCAAAAGTGTACATCCTTGTATATTTTCGAAAGCAAAATCTGCTGCTGGTTAACATTCAACACCATGATGCTCCCCCCACTGCATTATAACAAGCTTGGATACTCCTTGGCATTTTGCCCATTATCATCTTGAAAAATAAACCCACTACTGAAATAATGACTGTGAAACTGGGCAATAAATTGGATGAGCCTGCCTTACTGCATAGTCTTTAAATTACTTGTGATGGTGACAAGAGGCATCTGGCACCCATACACAATGTGACAATGTCACAGCCTGCACCTAAATATAATAAGTAGCTACATATGAGGTCAGAGGTATACTTTACATTGTATTGGCGTAGTGAACACACCCTCTGGATGTGATGTCAGACAAGGACTGTGGGAAGGGGTGCTGATAGCAAGGAACTGGCACTCTTGTTGGTGGCATTATAGTAACATGTTTATATAGTGTGAGACTGGCCAACTTGTTTAGTAAATGTGTTCTGCCCCATCGAAATCACAGGCAAATCAAAAGTTGCGATTTAGATGATGAAAGAAGTCTGAATAGAACATAGACAATGATAAATCTAGAATGTTCACTTTTCAGCCTAAATGAGTTAGGAAGAAACATCATAGAACATCAGAAGCCATTGAAGGTTTGGTGAGGGTAAACCACCAGCATAACCACATAGTGCAAAGCAGTGGCAGCAGTCCACACCCACTAGTGGGAAATCCAGCAAGCACCAGTAATCCACACCAGATACTGGGAAAACTATCAAGTGGCAGCAGTGTGCACCAGGTAGTGGGAAAACTACCAAGTGGGCAGCAGTCCACACAACGTGGTGGGAGATCTATCAAAAGCGTCAGCAGTCTGCACAAGGTCGCGAGAAACCTAGCAAGTGGCAGTAGTACATGCCAGGTAGTGGGTAATCTACTGAGTGGCAGCATTACTTGTCAGGTAGCAGGAAATCTAGCAAGCAGCAGCAGCAGCCGCCGCAGCAGTGGGGGTAGGGATGGGGGTGAGGGAGGTGGCGGCGATAGCAGAGGACTGTAACTCCTCCATACATTTCATGGGAAGCAGCAAGGCTCCGAAAAATGAGTACAAATTGCAAAAAGTGAACTGTCCTGTGTAGCCTTCAGTTGAAACTTGTGAGCTGAGAGGCCGTGGTCGATGTATAAAATTTTCACCTAACGTTTCGTCTCCATCTGTGGGAGACATCTTCTGAGGTCGTCCGGCTACTGCCACTGAGGCTCCAGGTACTCTCACATTTATAGAGTGCATTGAGGGCACCACCATTCGTCACGTGATGCCGACTGTATACCTATCCTTGGAAGGTGTGTCATCATTCTCGATTAAGAGTAATTGATTGTCATTCTGCTGGTGCAACGTCTACATCCATATTTTGTCCAACTTTAAAACTCTCTCTCTCTCTTTTTAAAACAATACATTGACCACGGCCTCTCAGCCCAGAAGTTTCAACTGAAGACAACACCAGCTGTGAAAGCCTACATTGTATGTCCTGGGTAGCGTTGTGGTTTTAAGATCTGTTGGGTTCATAAAAATGACTAATTCTGATTATACCATGTGGCTACAAGCAGCCTGACAGTGTTCCGAGTGCTGCAGTGTGGGCTGTACACATAGCAGGACACTGAAACATCATAGGTATGTCCATTAAATAATGCACATGTGGAGTATACTGAAAAAATTGATAGTTCCACTTTCTGCCACCAAGTGAAAAGATGGTACTGTAAGATGTCAGTATATGAACTGTTTCCTATTTTGACTTCAGTATGCCGTTTATCGTTCAGTGACGTGTATCAATTTCTTTTGTGAAGTGACTGTTGGTGTGCAAGGTTAAGAAGGTTGAAGTTTTCCATATGAAACACAATGGCTATTGAGAAGAAAGCCTTTGCAGTGCTGGTAAAAGTTGTTTTATCAGAACAGCAGCATTGGTAGGACTGCATTATAGGAGTATCACTGACAAAAACAGCTGCAAAGAGGCCCCATCTCAATAAATGGGCAAAAGAATATGATCAGGAAATTTGAAGATACAGGTGAATTATGTGGTGCAGCAGGGAGAGGGAGGCAACCCATTTCCATAGCAGTAGTTGATGAAGTTGCTGCAGCTATAGCTGACCATGTAGAACATGCCTCACACTCTGCAGCCAGTGCTTGAGTTGTGTGACAGAACTCTCTCACCCTCATCAACATTTCAAAAGGTTTGGCAGCACATTTTACAGTGGTATATGTATAAGATTCAGAATGAGCACCAAATGAAGCCCCAAGACATGCTACAACGCAGTGACTTTGCCCTTTGTTTTTTGGTACGCGTGGAAATTGATGATATGGCTGGGGAATGTTCTCTGTACGGATGAGGTGCATTTTACTTTGTGCAGTGGTGTGAATGCACAGAATTGTCACGTATGGGGTTCTACACTGCCACATGTGCAGGAACATCCACTGAACTCAACCTATGCGACTGAGCGGCGTGATTCCAAGAGCTCCTTCATTCTTGGTCCAATTTTCTTAGAGGAGATGACACCTCACAGGCCTGTTAGGCGTACAGTAACATCTGCATGTTATAAGGACCTCCTTGTGCAACATGCGATTCCAGCTTTGCTGGAACACAACTGTGCCCACACATCCATTTTCATGCAAGATAGTGTGACACCACATCACTTGCCAGGTGACAGATTTGCTTCGAGAAACCTTTGATAGTGACTGCATCATTTCTAAACAATTTTAAGATATGTGGTCTTCCAGATCCCTCAACCTAAATCCATGGCAATTTCTGGTTACGGGTATATCTGAAAGATCATGTCTATCAGGGACGTATCCAGACTCTTCCTGATCTGAAGAGTAGCATGCAATGACATATCATTCTGATGAAACCGAATATGCTGCATGCAACTGTCTAACATGCCATGTTAAAGATTCAGCATATTCCTGGCTTGTGAACATTCCTGATAAATGTGCCAGAACCACTGTTACCACGTGTTTGATCATACCTCCCTCTTTCCTGCACTTGCACCACATTCTGACTGCTTACAGTGCCATATTTTCAGTTGGTGGCAGAAATCGACACTATTCGAGCACGGTAGCTGTCTTCTGCCACTGCGGAGTGAATGCCACTGCACCACACACCACCGGTCACTGAGACACAGTCAACCTCCACAGAACTTGCTCCCACTACAAAAATCCTGACTGTCTTCAAGTGCCACTAACACTGGGTGCTTGTGGCACGACTCGTGTAACTAGGTAGCCTGCTGCATACTGAGCACTGTAGTCAACAAACTGGTGTGTGCGTGTTACAACCAGCCACCTGGCTGTCATCTTGCTTGGCATATGGCCTCACTACATGGGGTGGGGTCACGTGGTCGCTACTCCGTGCTGGCACAGATGTTTGAATGAATAAATTGTTATTTTTATAGTCGAGTTTCACTTGGCCACCACCTGCCTCAACTCTCCACTGCCAGCCATCTTCCACAATAGCCACTCCACCACCTCCGGGGTCAGTTATGCATGGAATCACCAAGTTATGGCACCTTAAGTGGGCAGTACATGCCTCATTATCTATGCAGCACAATGTCTAGAACACAGCCTGCAGTGTGGTGACAGTGGGGGAGTGAGAAAGCTGTGAGTTATTTTGGCATGTGTGACAGACACTGGATTCAGGCAGGAATGTCTGCACGACTATAAGGTTACTTTAATCAGCCAGATAAACCAGCTGATCTGTCCGAGATTCGTGGCAACTGGAGGGAGCAGTACTTGAAGCCTGTTAGATGTTCACAGTGCAGTGTGCTTGGGCATACTGCACTGGTGTAGAACCAGTGTCGTTAAGTACGTTAGGTGCCATCGTTATGAGTACGCTGTGAGTGTTGTGAATTTGTATTATGTGTGTTATGTATGAATGAAGGATAAAGATTTTGCAATGACAGACTGAGGCATGTGGGGCATTTTGGAGTCAAGAGGCAGTACGTTTATTGATGGAAAAGGTAGCATAGCTGTCGGCAGAGAATACACAGTTGTGAGGACAAATAGCAGTTAAAGATGAGTACATATCTTTGTTCCAGCCACCAGAGAATGAGGTGGATTCAGAGGCCACCAGTCTAATAACACTCTTTTCTGGGAGGTCATCTGAGGCTGCGATATCATTCACGGAGGAGCTGACAACGTCAGTGGGTACAGCTAGTTGAACTGATGGTCAGTTGTTACAGGTGATGAAATTGCATTTAGTGAGACAGACAAAACTTGTATAAGCTATACAGAGGTGGTGAGGAATGCAGACACATTTACAACCAGCTGAAGCAGAGGCTTCTGCAGAAGTACATGAAGCAGACCAGTGCAAGGTTCTTTCAGAAACAATTGAGTATCATTACTAAGAGGCACGGAAAGGCCTTAGAGGATTTTGATAATAGGGTACAGAAGATAAATGTGCAGACATATAGACTAGGGGAAAATAATGATATGAATGAATTTTTGCTGCTGGAGGCTGAGCAAAGGGTGCTCGATGCTTCCCTGAGAGACTTATCACCTGATGTGTGTGGAAGGGTACTCACACATGCTCCAAAGTATCTATAGCTACTGTCAGGTAAGCAATGGAATGTAATGAGATAGATGTGTCAATGCACATACGTGATTGGCGTGGAGTGTTCTCCACAAATGTAAGATGTCACAGATGTGAATGGAGAGGGCGCATTCAGAGGCAGTGCCTCCAGCCTCGGTGGGGTATAAGTGATGCGTTTCACCAAAGGAATTTTATTAGCAGTAATAGGGGTAGACTTCTTGTATCAAGATCATGCCAAAGTTGACCTCTGCTGATGCGTAGTGGAGGTTAGTGGGAAAACATTAGAGCTAGGGGAAACTTTTGCCAGTGTGCATCTATCATATTGGGCAACCAGATTAAACTGCATACAAATCATTAAGGCTTGATTCCCACGAAAATGTGCCAGGTGGCACTGTGAAGTCCCTCAGAGAGTGAGGAGCTGGACTTACCTGTCAATATGTTGTGTAATACAGCCACTGAAATGAATGTTAAATTCAGCAAGGCATTTTGTTTAAAGGAGTACTGTATGTGTAAGGGAGAGATGGCGGGAAGGTGGTACACGATAATCTGGATAATTTTAGTGCTCAAGAGGTTAAGTTGACAATGGAGATGTTAGTAGCAAATTTGGACATTTTGGAAGAGTATGACTGATGCACAGTGTGTGAACCATGGGAAGCCACAGGCCGCTGGCAAGACTGCATTATGTAATAAGGTGAAGCACCCTAAGGGATTAGCAAGAGTACAAATGGAGGAGTTATTGTTGGAGTTTGAAGACTTGATTTTTTGTCAGGGTCTGTTGCCAACGACACACATTACACAGCACAGCATTCCAACAGGAACTGAAACATCAGTGTACCGGAAGCCTTATCGGATATCTCGATATATACAACTAATTATGGAACAGTTCATCAACCAGCAGTTAGCCAAATAGATGTGATCAGCTCCAATGCAGGGGGATCACGTGTTGTGGTTGTTCCAAAGAAGTCTACAGATGGTTCTCAGAAGTACAGGTACTATTGTGACTACCATCATCTTAATAATAAGACACTGACAGATACACACCCCGTATCCATGTCATGAAGATCATCATCAACTTGCAGCACTGCCAGTATTTCTCTACCACAGATTTGAGGAGTTAGTATCAGAAGTTTGAAGTGGTTTCAGAGAACTGACTGAAGACAGCATTCGTAGTACCCTGGGGGTTATTATCAGTATCAAAGGCTGTCCTGTGGATTGAAGAATGGTCCAGCAATGTTTCAGTGATTGTTGGATGGACTATTAAGGGAGTTGAAGCCTCATTAATCTCTAATCTACCTGGATGATATAACTTCGTTCTTGAAAGAGGAGGAGGAACATAGGCAGCAACTGAGGGAATATTTATGAGATTGTGGGCTGCACATCTGACATTAAGCATGGAAAAGTGTCATTTTTCTTTGGAGGAAGTAGGTTACTCATTTTTGGGACTCTTGCATTATTACAGTAAATCTGTAAGGGGTTCACTGATACAGCATGACCACTCACACAGCTGATGAAGAAAGGAACAAAATTTATTTGGATGGAGGACTACCAGGACGTGTTTAATGGGTTGACGAAAGTTTTAATGTCAAGTCAAGTTCTAATTTTTCCATATTTTTAGGAGGAGTTTATATTATCATGTGATGCATCTAACTAGGCTTTGGGGTGTGTCCTGAGTCGATAGGTCAACAGTGAGGAGTATCCTGTGGCTTATGCATAGAGGCAAGTGAATAGAGCAGAGAAAAGCTATTCTGCTATGGAAACAGAGTTGCTTAGCCTCATATATGGGATCACATGGTTTCAGTGTTACTTGTGTGGGAAGAAATTTAAAGTAGTGACTGAACATTCTGCTCTGAAATGGTTATTAGGGTTAAAGGACTCATCCAGCAGATTAATATGATGGGAATTACAACTCAGTGAGTTTGATTACCAAGTAGTCTGTAAGTCAAGGAAGAAACAACGAAATGCAGACACTATGAAAGGAGGGAAGGAAGATTATGATTTAATGTCCCGCTGACACTGAGGCCACTACAGCGACAGCACAAGCTCGGAACATTTCAAGGATGGGGAAGGAAACCGACCATGCTCTTTAAAAGGAACCATGCCAGCATTCACCATCCCAGCATTTTCCTGGTTCAATTTAGGAAATCGCAGAAAATCTAAATCTGGATGGCCAGCTACTGATTTGAACCATCATCCTCTTGAGTGAGAGTCCAATGTGCTAATCATAGCACCACCTCACTCAGTGAAAGTGCTGTAATCAGGATGGTAGTGTAGTGAGAGACTGTGCTGGGAAGTAATTCTTCAGAGTCATTTATATGAAAACTCTTGAAGTTTTTTTAAGTAATACAAATGTTCTTAACATTCTACATCTTTATTCGTCATGTCTACATATTTGCAGCCCTCTGCCACTAGAGGTCTTCATGGAAAAGGAATCACTTAGAAAGCAGTAGAGAAAAAGAACAATTCTTATAAGATTCCACATCATGGATATGTATAAGAGAGGATTGGAAAGAAAGTGATGTCAGTCAACTTAGCTCTGGCATTTTTTATCATTTTTCATACCAAAAAATTGGGTTGTAGATTAAGGAACCGTGAAGTCTTCAAAAAGGATCCTTTCTCCTACCCCAGAGTGTATCATATTGCATGTGATAAAAGCCACTTGTGTAAGAGCAGAAGTACAGGTACTATTGTGACTACCATCATCTTAATAATAAGACACTGACAGATACACACCACATATCCATGTCATGCCTATCCAGATAGGCAGAAATTTTTATAAGAGATTTAAAGAACATAAAGACCTGGACTATTCCAGGCCATCAATAACTTAACTGTCTTACGCACTGCAGAGAAAGGTCCGATAATCAATGTTCTAGAAGAAATTGATATCTTAAGAAGTCATCATTCCCATCCTCTCAATAAAATTAATGAATGAACAGACCTGTACCACAAAAAATTTTAATTAATTATGACATTATCTAGGCAGATTAGCATGTCCATATAACACAACATTTTTCCTCTCTCTCTCTCTCTCTCTCTCTCTCTCTCTCTCTCTCTCTCTCTCTCTTTTACGTACAAGTCCTCTTCCTTCTTTATGATGTGATGGTTCCAACACCTTTCTGCTGTTACTTCCCACTTTTTCACTTTAAATAATTCACCAATCTCATGTCCATTTTGTTCTACTCCTGTGCTTGGGTCGTGTGCAGCTTCAGTACTCATGACTAGTATGTACTATTACATAGTTTTTGTGTTTGTGTTCCTGGTCGCACAGCAGAGGGAAACAGTTGTTACAGAATTTTTGTAATTCCACACAATCTGTGATTTCATTATTTTGGTAAATTTTGGTATCCAGTCATTATGTCTTTTTTAAGTCCCTTTTACCCCTCTGACACGAAACCATTGGCTCAACAACAACATTGGGATGAGGATGACCTCACATTATTAAGTGATTTTATTTGTAAGTAACATCATGGTCTCTCTTCATCATGGTCTCTCTTCACCATGGTCTCTCTTCACCATGGTCTCTCTTTTAACTTAGAAATTTTGGCCACATTGTTCCTTATCTGATATTTCAAGCCTGAGAATCCCCTCCCATTCATGTGTAACAGAATATTTTTATTATTACAGTTTACACTAGATGATGAAACATAGTGTTCCGAAACTGGTCATGAACACAATAAAAGATTGTGCATTAAGTAACTGTCCTGCAGTTTCTTTCAAAGCAAACATTCTACAACGATGGTATCATCAAACTGGTCTCTCACTGAAAGAAATGTGTTCATCACCAGGGTGACTATGTTGTTGTCGTGGTCTTCAGTCCAGAGACTGGTTTGATTCAGCTCTCCATGCTACTCTATGCTGTGCAAGCTTCTTCATCTCCCAGTACCTGCTGCAACCCACATCCTTCTGAATCTGTTTAGTGTATTCATCTCATGGTCTCCCTCTACGAATTTTACTCTCCGCACTGCCCTCCAATACTAAATTGGTGATCCCTTGATGCCTCAGAATATGTCCTACCAACCGATCCCTTCTTCTAGTCAAGTTGTGCCACAAACTCCTCTTCTCCCCAGTTCTATTCAATACCTCCTCATTAGTTATGTGATCTACCCATCTAATCTTCAGCATCCTTCTGTAGCACCACATTTCGAAAGCTTCTATTCTCTTTTTCTCTATACTATTTATTGTCCACGTTTCACTTCCATACATGGCTACACTCCATACAAATACCTTCAGAAAAGACTTCCTGATGCATAAATCTATACTCAATGTCAACAAATTTCTCTTCTCCAGAAACACGTTCCTTGCCATTGCCAGTCTACATTTTATATCCTCACTACTTCAACCATCATCAGTTATTTTGCTCCCCAAATAGCAAAACTCATTTACTACTTTAAGCGTCTCATTTCCTCAGCATCATTCGATTTCATTTGACTACATTCCATTATCCTCGTTTTGCTTTTGTTAATGTTCATCTTATATCCTCCTTTTGAGACACTGTCCATTCCGTTCAGCTGCTCTTCCAGGTCCTTTGCTGTGTCTGACAGAATTACAATGTCATCGGCGAACCTCAAAGTTTTAATTTCTTCTCCATGGATTTTAATTCCTACTCCAAATTTTTCTTTTGTTGCCTTTACTGCTTGCTCAATATACAGATTGAATAACATCGAGGATAGGCTACAGCCCTGTCTCACTCCCTTCCCCGCCGCTGCTTCCCTTTCATGCCCCTCGACTCTTATAACTGCCATCTGGTTTCTGTACAAATTGTAAATAGCCTTTCGCTCCCTGTATTTTACCCCTACCACCATCAGAATTTGAAAGAGAGTATTCCAGTCAGCATTGTCAAAAGCTTTCTCTAAGTCTACAAATGCTAGAAACATGGGTTTGACTTTCCTTAATCTATTTTCTAAGATAAGTCGTAGGGTCAGTATTGCCTCACGTGTTCCAACATTTCTACTGAATCCAAACAGATCTTCCCCGAGGTCGGCTTCTACCAGTTTTTCCATTCGTCTGTAAAGAATTTGTGTTAGTATTTTGCAGCCTTGGCTTATTAAACTGATAGTTCGGAAATTTTCAGATCTGTCAAACCCTGCTTTCTTTAGGATTGGAATTACTATATTCTTCTTGAAGTCTGAGGGTATTTCGCCTGTCTCATACATGTTGCTCACCAGATGGTAGAGTTTTGTCTGGGCTGGCTCTCCTAAGGCTATCAGTATTCTAATGGAATGTTTCGATTTAGGTCTTTCAGCGCCCTGTCAAATTCTTCACACACTATCATATCTCCCATTTCATCTTCACTTACATCCTCTTCCATTTCCATAATATTGTCCTCAAGTACATCGCCCTTGTATAGACCCTCTATATACTCCTTCCACCTTTCTGCTTTCCCTTCTTTGCTTAGAACTGGGTATCCGTCTGAGCTCCTGATATTCATACAAGTGTTTCTCTTTTCTCCAAAAGTATCTCTAATTTTCCTGTAGGCAGTATCCATCTTACCCCTAGTGATATACGCCTCTACATCCTTACATTTGTCCTCTAGCCATCCCTGCTTAGCCATTTTGCACTTCCCGTCGATCTCATTTTTGAGACATTTATATTCCGTTTTGCCTGCTTCATTTACTGCATTTTTGTATTTTCTCCTTTCATCAATTAAATGCAAAATCTCTTCTGTTACCCAAGGATTTCTATTAGCCCTCGTCTTTTTACCTACTTGATCTTCTGCTGCCTTCTCTATTTCATCTCTCAAAGCTACCCATTCTTCTTCTACATCTACATCTACATCCATACTCCACAAGACACCTGACTGTGTGTGGCGGAGGGTACCTTGAGTACCTCTATCGGTTCTCCCTTCTATTCCAGTCTCGTATTGTTCGTGGAAAGAAGTATTGTCGGTATGCTTCTGTGTGGGCTCTAATCTCTCTGATTTTATCCTCATGGTCTCTTCGCGAGACATACGTAGGAGGGAGCAATATACTGCTTGACTCCTCGGTGAAGGTATGTTCTCGAAACTTCAACAAAAGCCCATACCGAGCTACTGAGCGTCTCGCCTGCAGAGTCTTCCACTGGAGTTTATCTATCATCTCCGTAACGCTTTCGCGATTAATAAATGATCCTGTAACGAAGCGTGCTGCTCTCCATTGGATCTTCTCTATCTCTTCTATCAACCCTATCTGGTACGGATCCCACACCGATGAGCAATATTCAAGCAATGGGCGAACAAGTTTACTGTAACCTACTTCCTTTGTTTTCGGATTGCATTTCCTTAGGATTCTTCCAATGAATCTCAGTCTGGCATCTGCTTTACTGATGATCAACTTTATATGATCATTCCATTCTACCGTATTTCTTTCACCCATCCTTGTCAATCGTTCCCTAATGCTCTCCCTGAAACTCTCTACCACCTCTGGTTCTGTCGGTGTATCCAGGTCCCATCTCCTTAAATTCCCACCTTTTTCCAGTTTCTTTAGTTTTAACCTAGAGTTCATAACCAATAGATTGTGGTCAGAGTCCACATATGCCCCTGAAAATGTCTTACAATTTAAAACCTGGCTCCTAAATCTCTGTCTTACCATTATATAATCTATCAGAAACCTGTCAGTATCTCCAGGCTTCTTCCATGTATACAATCTTCTTTTACGATTCTTGAACCAAGTGGTGGCTATATTGAGAAATAATAAAGATGTAGAATATTAATAATGTTTGTTTTATTTAAAAGCTTCACCAGTTTTCACATTAAAATTTCAGAGGCACCACTTTTCAGCATTCCCTCATACTAGGTCACACCCTTGCTGAATGGAAAGCAGTACAGAACACTGACAGTGATTGCCAGCTGTACAGGATGCAACTGTAGTTCAGCATGTGTGGCAGTCTGTTGTGTAAGATAACTAGGTTAGAGTTGTGGGTGGTGGTGCTGGCTAAGTTGAAGGAGGACATACTGAGAGAGGCACATTATCACATATTGTCTGGTCATGGAGGGTGAAGAGCAACAAACTGAAGGTTGGTTGGAAGATATGGGTGGAACAGAAGAAAGGGAGATGTGTATCGGTATGTGAGAAATTATGTGTAGCGTGCACAGCATGTAGACTTGTGTCGTAAACAAATACCATTACAGAGGCTACCAGAAGCGTCAAACTTGTTTGTAATGATTGGCTTGGATGGGTTAGGATAATTTAATTGCACTCGGACAGGGAGTCGTTTTGTGTTGACAATGACAGATCACTTTTCATGGTATGTAGAGATGATCACTATGTCTAACCGGCATGCAGCTACAGTCAGAAAGCAACAGATGGATGCCTAATTTTGGGGTGCCAGAGATGTCAATTACAAATCAAGGAACAAATAATGTGTCAAACTTAATGAAGTAATTATGTTGCATGTTATCTATGAAGAATCTGAGAACTAGTCTGCTTCAACCTCAGACAAATTGTAGACTGGAACGAGTGCATCATACAATTGGAGGGATGTTGAATTAATAGTTAAACTTGTATAATGATGACTGGGACACAGATCTCATATTTGTTGTGGCTGTGTTCAATTCGAAGGTCCACACTAATATGAATACAAAGTAGTATACAGCAGGAAAATGGTGTCACCACTTGATATGATTAAGGCAAGAAGGAGCAAGGACAAAGAGTCAGTCTGTACTTTTGCTATAACAGTGAGAGAAGTACGGAAACAGGAGCAGGAAGCAAACATGAGGGCACTGTAGAGGCAAGAGGCAGAGTTGAAATGCACAGGGTGCTTACCACATTATAGGGTAGGGCAGTGGATAATATTATCCACCTCTTACATGTCAAAGGGTAAGATTAAGAAATTCGTCGTGAGGTACAAGGGACCTTACCAAGGGCTCAAGACTACATCACCATTCAATGTTAAGCCACAGTTGCCCAGAAGGTTGACAACAGTGGCCGTTCAACGCCTGTGACCATTCTGAGGCCCTCCAGAGTCGGTCCCAGGAGTACTATAGTCCATTTAAAATTACTTGATAGTTGACATCTGTCACCCGTCACTACAGTGTTGCCACATTGGGTACTAAATCGTATTTTGAACAAAAGAATCCAGCATTCTTTGGCTAGTGGTATGTACGAAATGAGCATATTTCATTACCATCACTGTGTGTGTGTGTGTGTGTGTGTGTGTGTGTGTGTGTGTGCGCGCGCGCGCGCGCAATGAAATGTGAAATAAAAGGGCCGGATCCAGGATTCATGATCCAAACACAACATGAAAAAAAAGCCAGACAGGGAATTGGAAGTGAACTGACCATTTGCTGTGGAAGTTTGGCAACATCAAACAGTTCAGGCATGACTCTGATTGGAGGAAGACACCTCCAACACGTGAAGTGTCAACTATCAAGTTATTTTAATCAACTATAGGTCCAAAGCCAGAGAAAGACACAAGGAGGAAGAAGCACAGGAGTGAACATGAGAATATGGACTGACTAATGCAGAAGGTCCCCACACTGAGGTCAAGGAAGTGACAGGTATTTTGTTCTGTTTATTGGTAATTGTTTAGGGTATTATGTGCTGGATGTTTGGTTGTAATACATTGGAGGGGGGTAAGGAATGAACTTTGTGTTAGAGTAAGGGTTCTTTTAATTCTCTTTGTATGAGAGTAATAGCTAGTGGCAGCAGGCCTTTTGAGGAGGGGGATGGTAGTTCCTGCTGTCAGGTTGCTGTACATAGAAGGCAAGGATGGGAGGGATGCTAATCGTCGGGCTTGCCTGGAGCGGAGTGAGGATGCTGCAGAATCAGCACGTGGAGGGAGTAGTTCTTTACACCAAAGAAGAGGATGTAGTGGAAACCAGCCATCAATGTACAATAAATTTAGTTTTTAATGTGTGAGAGTTAAGGAATGATGTGAGGAGGCCAGAGGGGGTGTTTTCTGGGCTTCAACAGAGAGCCTAGTGCAGGATTGTGCTTGGGAAAGTTTTGGGGGAATGTAAGAAGTTGAGTAAGTCTTATGAATGACTACAGGAACAGAGGCAGCAAGCAGTGGAAGTGGTGCAGTGTTCGTTTTGTCAACAGAAGAGGGGTTGGATTGATGCTGGAGGGAGAATTTTCAAGATGGTATTCAAAACAGTATATGCCAGTTACATGAAAGTGTTAAACAAGACTGTGGAGGTGGCAAAGTAGTCGTCAGACAGTACCAAGTCAGTGGTGTAGTGGCATACCACACAGACAACAGGGTTGGGGAGTGAATTGTTGAACAATATACATATGCTATGGGAGCTGAAAAATGAGGTGATGAAATATGCACAAGCATCAGAGGATACTGTGAATCAAGATCTGAGAATCACGCAAGCATGGGTGGAAGAGTTGGCTGCAAGATTCACCATGACAAAGCTGTTACAATCAATAGCACACAGAGTATGGGATACTTGGGTGGCGATGGTGAGCTTACAGGAAGCTATTCATCATGTACTGCATGGGCAACTGAGTCCCATCCTGTTATGACCAGAGCAATACTTACAGGCATTACAAAAATGTGAGGGGAACTATACCCAGAGTTGAGACTGATTACAGAGCCCAGTAGGCAGAGTTCACAGTTCTATTGGTACAGCATCGATAGAGGTAAAAACTGACCAGGCACGATTATACGAACTGGTTCGGTTCCTGGTAGCAAGTAAACAGGCACAATTTAAATGTTATACCATTCATCCTTATCTGTTGAGATGGGGAACCCTAGGGAAATTTGTACACGTAAGGACAGGTGGTGTGTTGTTGATCTCTGAAGAAGGAGACCGACATTTGGTAACGATGGAGAGTAACTCAGCACTATCGGAGGGAGAAGTTTACAGTGTGCTTGATCTGGGAGATTCAAACTAGTGAAAATGCACGTGTGATGCAGCTATTCCTGGGCAGAAAATATGGGTGGGATCATCTTATGGACATTGAGGAACCTAAACTGTATTTCCAGCAAGCAGGGTTATACTGGATTTATTCCGTGTATGACAAGATGGTAGTGTTGGTGAGCTGCTTCGAACACGGAAGGCTCAATGAGACAAGATGAGTGGATGTGAGAAGTGGTGGGTTGTCGATCAACGGGACAGGACGTGACATAACAGGGCCAACATTCCATCTACCAGCTAGAATTTCAGACAATAACATGTTGACCCTAAGACAGTGAAAGTTGTACTGCCCAAATGAACCAATAGAAGTACTTTCAATGCAGAATCTAACCTTCTCGAATAACATATTGAAACCAAACCTAATCCATTCCCTGAACCAACTAATAGCCACGCAAGAGGGACAGATTTTGACAGATCACTTGATGCAGCATGTATAGCAGTACTCTGCTGTGCACACCCTTCATCTATTTTAGGTGGTGAGCTGCCCATCAACTTGTTCCCCCAGCAGTGGAAATTCCAGTAGACTGGATCCCTAGAGCAAGAAAATGAGTGTGGAATACTGTAGGGTGAATGTGGCTGAGAAATGTACTCTTTAGAGTTTAAGGTGGGATGTAACAGAAAATGTAAACATTTATTTAAAAAGTCGTTACAGCCATATTTATTAATGTACGAATCTAAAATTTTGCATGTGTAAAGCGAAAGAGCTGTGTTTTAAAGGAAAATATAAAATATGCAGGATTAATATTTTGCCAGAAATTTGAATTTTTAATTTTTTATTGTCTTTTTATAAAAAGCCCTAACTCAAATTGTAATTATGCAATTAATCTGAAAATTTTATTGTAGTGTCCTGACAAGGTTATATGACCACTGAACAACAGTTATTAATTTATGGTAAAAACTGTAACATTAAAAGAAGTTTTAATTTTGCACATCCAAAATTAACTTATTTTCTACATAAAATCATCTAAAAATCAGGATCTCATATTTTTTAGTTCCAGGGAGACAGCAACATGTTGCGAGCAGTTCCTGTAAATTTCTTAGCTTTAGCGCATATACTTTTCGAGAAAAGGCTTCTAATAAAGTAAAAAATGTAAAACAGAGAAAATGAGGTTCAAAGATTTTCTTCTCATACTTCTACATGTAATAAGCTTACCTCAATTTTAAAATCCTCCATACTGATACTCCTCAACCTCCAGGTTTCTCTTCTCTCCTCTGTGAATCTGCCTGGCCTGTATTTGCAGGTAAGACACTGATCTGTTAGATTTCTTGACCCTGCTCTCGTCAATGGTGTAAAATGCTTTTGTTGTAAACACACCAGCATCTATACCAACTCTCTTCAGCAGTTCAATTCTGCCATTATTTCCGTTATTGTAAAATAAAACTGTATCATAGACACCTAGTTTGAGTACTTCAAGTCCACAGAATGTCCTTTTCGAGCATCTAATCCAAATTAAATTATTGAGGCTTTCATTTGCATTCTGTGGCTTTTCATGAAGACACTTCCTCAATAAATCAGGTTTGCAAGAAACCTGAATATGGGCTTAATTGCATTCATAGCATGTGGGTCTTTATGTGAATACGTCTCATTTCTGTTGTTGAACTTACACCAATCGTCTTTCAGACTCAGATTGTGCTTTGATGTTTGGTCAGTGGATGGTTTGTGAAAAAAAGTCGTCCACACAGCACGCCTCATTGCCTCTAAGTTTTATACGTTTCTCCTTAAAGCTCTCCCATAAAATAACTGAATAGAATAAATTTCATTCAGAGTAAGCCTGCCTTTTCCTCATAGTGATTTTCCACCCTCAAGTACTTCATCTTTCTTCTCTTTCAGCAAGTGACGAAGCCTAGCACCAAGCCTCTTTTGGACGTGGCCAACACATTTCAACTTTTCTATTGTTGTACTGTATAGTTTTTTTATCTGTTATAGCTTTGAATGAAGAGGGGTCCACATCACCAAGGTACCATACTGGTCCTCAGACCTGGAGAACATCCAGAACATCCTCACAACTGCAGCAGCCTCTATGCCCCCACTTGCGCCACTATAATTTTTAGAGGATGTTACTGCATGCTTTTCTTGCCACAGTTTCTCACTGTCTTCATTGTTGGGCATTTTCCTTGTTGCACACTGGTGGCAGTATTTAGACATAATTTCTACTTCTAGAACTTACCTGAGCCAATACTAATAACAGATGCAACTCCATACACAGATGTGTGACCCCTTTTCATCCAGGTCCCATCTATACACACACACACACACACACACACACACACACACACACACACACACACACACACACACACGTCAGTAACATTTGTAGAAGATTCACTGTCATGAATATCTACCCCAGGATCTATTTCTTTTTGGTTTATTTCCACCAATTCCTCCACTGCTTTCTTCATAGAAACTTTGGTAGTATAGCACACAGCATCAGACATTTCTTTATTTATTTTTTCAAACCTTGCACAAGGTGGAGGCATGTTCAGAAACCCACTCAATAAATTACCTCCTTCCCTGCCCTGTCCAAGGAATCCCAGAGCATATGCCACCCTAAAATTGCTTTCATAGGTACCAGTGTCAGATTTGTTGGAAGAGGAAAATGAGAATTCATGGCCACATGAATTATAAATTAATTTAAAATCACAAGCTATTCCCACTCTTCTTTCTTCAACAACAATCATGCATTCTGTATTTTTACAGCTAACACATGAACATGAAAACTTTATAGCCTGGCAGAAACGCTCTAAATCAATAAGTCTGAATCCAGTGGAATCCATATCAACATCATTCATGCACCTGTACAATTCTCCTGTTCCAAGTTTCAATGCTGAAGGTGAGAGCTTATGTTCTTCATTTCGAGCTGCTTCCTCTTTTTTGTTGGCAAACCGATTTCCATGAAACCTCTATTTCCTAAACACAGTCTTTCCACCACCCATAATGCATAAATCTTGACTTCCACATAAAGGTTTGCGAATTCAACCTTCCACCTACTAATATTTGTTAGTATTGTCAAAATGTAAATAAAACACATGCAGGAAAGTTTTCAGGGAAAGATACAGATGTCAGCCAGAGATATAGATGTCAGACAAAGATATCTAAAGAAAACTTCCTTCATACTGACAAAAATTCTGCTGAAGCAAGCAGTTTCCCAAATGTCGGAAAAGGAGGGACTGACCGCCAGTGCAGAGTTAATCAGTTTAACACTTTACAGGCATTTCTAAAGCTGCTATCATGATAAAATTCACACAAACATAGATTAAACTGTATATATCAAGAAAATGATATTTCTGAAAAATCGATTTTTTGGACCAAAATCCATTACATCCTCCCTTAAGAGGATATGAGGTCATGGGACAGGCTGTGAAAGTATGAAGAGAGAACTGCTAAGGTTATACAACTACCAGGATAAAGAAGTGCAGAGGCACGCTGTGATACGATGTGATGTGACGTGATGTGTTCCAAGGCAATTCATGGACTACTAAGTGGATTAATAACAAGTAACTTAGGACCTTAAGTGGATGTCTAATGAATAAGCTTTGTAGTGTAAGTGCGGTCTCTGAATTTTGGGGGTTAAGCCACCAGATACTCTTGTGGTTGAAACCTAATCTGAAAATGTGTCATGACATTCACTTAACTCAGGAATCTGTTCTAGATCAGTCTCAAGTGGGAACACGGAGGGTCAGGTCATCCCAGGAAAAGTAAAACTACTATTTTATGGCCAAATTTGTGGGAATATAACTGTGAAGTATTGTGGCAGCCACTAGCCACCAGTGAGTGTGAGTTGTTCACATTATGATTATAGTAATATAGCAGTTGATTTACTGCAAGACAGGTATGTCTTGGCTTGCGCCACTGTAAACTTGACTAAAGGTGACACAGTGGCGTAACAGGTGTGCTGCTATCCTGTATAAATAGTTGCCATTTTGGCAGTGGATTCATTCACAGCCCATCATTCCCAGGATATAGGGGGTTATGCCAGGTGAAGGTACAATATGGAACCACCAGCAGCAGTCACAAGTTTGGATTTCTCTCGCAGTACCTGCTTCTTGCAGTAAGTATAGCTTCTGGACTCAATACCATGGCACAGCAGGGTCGTCACAGCCCCACCCCATCAGCAAGCAAGACTTTTGCGCAGGGAGCAGTAGGTCGCATCCCCAGTACGGCGGCCACCTTTTGCCATTGTGGGATGGGCATCACTATGCCACACGCCACTGGCAGAGACACGGTCTCCCTCCAAAGAGCTGGCTACTGCTGCAAGAATCCCGACTACCTTCAACTGCAGCCTATATAGGGTGCTGTCTGGCATGACTCATATAACCGGGTCATCTGCTGCATACTGAGCACTGTCATAATCAAACAAGGGTGTGCATGTTGTAGAGGGCTGGCTGGCTGGCTGGCTTCAATCTCACTAGCCACAAGGCTCCAGATGCTAGCATAGAGCAAATGTTTGACTGAATAAAGTGATAATTTTTGATAGCTGAGATTCACTGGGCCACCACCAGCCTGAAATCCTGCCTCAGCTCTCTGCCTCCAGCCATCCTGCACCACATTCGCCCCACCACCCCTGGGGTTAGCCACAGAGGACTAATACGGTAGAACAGCATACACCCATTTGCTTGTACATATACCACACTAAGACATTCACTATTAACTGTCAATGGAAAGAAATGGGCTGTAGGAAGGAACAGTAAGAAGGTAAAACATATGAAGTTTGACACTGAGACCAAGTTTAATTAGAAATATAGTAAGTCATGTGTGTCTTAAGGTTTATCAAAGTCATGTGAACTGGATAGGAAAAGAAGAAAAAAATTTTTGAACTACACTCCTGGAAATTGAAATAAGAACACCGTGAATTCATTGTCCCAGGAAGGGGAAACTTTATTGACACATTCCTGGGGTCAGATACATCACATGATCACACTGACAGAACCACTGGCACATAGACACAGGCAACAGAGCATGCACAATGTCGGCACTAGTACAGTGTATATCCACCTTTCGCAGCAATGCAGGCTGCTATTCTCCCACGGAGACGATCGTAGAGATGCTGGATGTAGTCCTGTGGAACGGCTTGCCATGCCATTTCCACCTGGCGCCTCAGTTGGACCAGCGTTCGTGCTGGACGTGCAGACCGCGTGAGACGACGCTTCATCCAGTCCCAAACATGCTCAATGGGGGACAGATCCGGAGATCTTGCTGGCCAGGGTAGTTGACTTACACCTTCTAGAGCATGTTGGGTGGCACGGGATACATGCGGACGTGCATTGTCCTGTTGGAACAGCAAGTTCCCTTGCCGGTCTAGGAATGGTAGAACGATGGGTTCGATGATGGTTTGGATGTACCGTGGACTATTCAGTGTCCCCTCGAAGATCACCAGTGGTGTACGGCCAGTGTAGGAGATCGCTCCCCACACCATGATGCCGGGTGTTGGCCCTGTGTGCCTCGGTCGTATGCAGTCCTGATTGTGGCGCTCACCTGCACGGCGCCAAACACGCATACGACCATCATTGGCACCAAGGCAGAAGCGACTCTCATCGCTGAAGACGACACGTCTCCATTCGTCCCTCCATTCACGCCTGTCGCGACACCACTGGAGGCGGGCTGCACGATGTTGGGGCGTGAGCGGAAGACGGCCTAACGGTGTGCGGGACCGTAGCCCAGCTTCATGGAGATGGTTGCGAATGGTCCTCGCCGATACCCCAGGAGCAACAGTGTCCCTAATTTGCTGGGAAGTGGCGGTGCGGTCCCCTACGGCACTGCGTAGGATCCTACGGTCTTGGCGTGCATCCGTGCGTCGCTGCGGTCCGGTCCCAGGTCGACGGGCACGTGCACCTTCCGCCGACCACTGGTGACAACATCGATGTACTGTGGAGACCTCACACCCCACGTGTTGAGCAATTCGGCGGTACGTCCACCCGGCCTCCCGCATGCCCACTGTACGCCCTCGCTCAAAGTCCGTCAACTGCACATACGGTTCACGTCCACGCTGTCGCGGCATGCTACCAGTGTTAAAGACTGCGATGGAGCTCCGTATGCCACGGCAAACTGGCTGACACTGACGGTGGCGGTGCACAAATGCTGCGCAGCTAGCGCCATTCGACGGCCAACACCGCGGGTCCTGGTGTGTCCGCTGTGCCGTGCGTGTGATCATTGCTTGTACAGCCCTCTCGCAGTGTCCGGAGCAAGTATGGTGGGTCTGACACACCGGTGTCAATGTGTTCTTTTTTCCATTTCCAGGAGTGTATATCATAGACCTTTAGAGATAGTGGAGAGACCCTATTCCAATGCCTGTAGATTACTATCTCAGTATAAGTTTGTTTGTGTGTCTGTCGACCTGCCAGCACTTTCATTTGGTAAGTCACATCATCTTTGTTTTTAGATATATTTTTCCTATGTGGAATGTTTCCCTATATATATATATATATATATATATATATATATATATATATATATAGAGAGAGAGAGAGAGAGAGAGAGAGAGAGAGAGAGAGAGAGAGAGAGACACACACACACACACACACACACACACACACACAGGGGAAATGCCGTTACCAAAAATCTTGGCAAGCTCTCGACTGATTTACTTCGAAAACTGACATATGCTACATATTTCTGAAATGACAAAGTACAGTTCTTCTGTTAAAACTGACTGCGCAGGGATGTGCAAAACAGTGTAATCATTGTTGTAATGTGAAAACTGAGTGATTTTTCTGGCGTCCTAAAGGGCATGATCACTGGCTTTCAGGCCAAGGGTGGAAGCAGTTCTGAAACAGCAAAGTTTGTAAAGTGTTCATGTGCTGCTGTGGTTACAGTATATTGTGGATGACAAAATGGCACCACATAAAGGTGACACTGAGGCTGAGGCAATTGTGGTGCACCATCTATGATGAGAGGGCTGACCAACAGCTGTGGAGATGTGTATAGGTGAATAGACACACAACTTCTGAGCAACTGACCACCCAGATGAACACAGGGGCTACTGACAGTGTCTCCTCAAGGACAGTTCAGTAAATGATGTTGCGTTTGGTCCTTCGTAACAGGACCTGCTGTTCATCAGCAACGAAGGTAGGAATTGGACGTCCACTATGTGACAAAAGGTGGCCTTTTCATATGAATAACATTTTATGCTCCATCAGAAAGATCACTTTTGGTGCGTACAGTGTGAAACGTCTGAAAGCGAACACACTGCAGCTATCATCAGAAGGGTCCAGGCGGGAAGTAATTCTCTGGGTGATCTCCTCATTGTGGAAGGTGCAGTGGATGGTTGCAAGTATGTGAGGATCATGTCCACCCCTACATGCAGCTTATTTTTTTCCTGGGAATGATGCCATCTACCAGCACGGCAATGCAATGTGTTACACAGCTCACAAAGTGCTCGTGTGTGGTTTGAAGAGCGGATGAGTTTACCGTACCGCTCTGGCCACCAAACTCCTTGGATTTAAATGCAATCAAGAATCTATGGGACCACCTTGATTGGGCCATTCACACCATGGATCCTCAACAGAGAAACCTAGCACAGCTGGCCAAGGCACTCAAACTCACATACTCGACACCCCCACTGGTATCTTCTAGAATCTCACTGACACACTTCCTGCATGTCTTGTAGTGGTCTGCACTGCAAAAGGTGGTTACTCAGGCTTTAAACAAGTGGTCACACACACAACAATGTCTTGTTTTGTTTTCTTACATGCCGTCAGTTTTAGAGAAAACAGGAAAGTTGTATTTACGGCTTATTGGTTTATGGTTAGACTACTGCTATGAACCTGAATCATCTGAAACTTCATAATCCTATCCATCTGCAGAATAAAACTATTCGAAATACTGTCACTGGAGCTACTATCCTCAAAGATCCAGTGACTGGAGAGGTGTCTCATAACCTGTATACCAATGATCTCAACCAATTTACCCATTCATTTTAAGCAACTTAAATTCCCAATCAAGATTCCATTTGCAATAACAATAAACAAGTCTCAAGATGAGACAGACTGGTAAGAGGAAAGAGGTTGGGGGAGGGGAATGAACGTAGACACAGGGGATGAGGAGATAGACATAGAGAGGGAGAGGAGGCAATGGACAGAAAAAGGGGGAGCAGGAGGAGATGGACAAAGAAAGAGGGAGGAAGTGATAGGCAGAGAGAAAGAGGAGGATTTAAGATGCACATCCAAATCCCATACATATGTAGGAACTGCAAAACATTGCCTGGTTCACTAGTTAATTAATATTGCTGTACTCCATTTGCGTAGAATTTCTGGTGAAGCATTTATTGTTTCATAAAATTAAGAATGCTGATCATTTGTTTGAATATAGATGTACAGAATATTCTGTAGTAACATAAAATTAATGGGCAGTGAGAATAAAATACAACATATTTGTGTGATGACTGATGATATATGGATGGGTATTATATGTGTGGGTCACATATCTATAAAATTGTTTGCTGCCATGTAGAAAAGGTAATGTTAAGTTTTATGGCAGGTAGCATTTTACCACCTGAATATTTCTGGCTATATTAATGACTCTATAGTGTTTAACTGCAAGTGCTTGATTAAATTACAATATATTTCTTTATATTGGTCACAATATAAACTGGATAACTTAGATATATCACCACTTGCATCATCCTTAATACAAAATTCTGAACTAAGGCATTCAATGGAGCATTCAGTTTTAAAACTTTAGTTTTTTTAATAATGCCAATATATTTTTCAAGTTCAATTGAAATTGGCAGCTTCTTTTCAATTTTATGTTAGAGTGAATGTTACAGATGACTCTGATGAATGAGAGAGTATTAGACTGGATGTTAATTTGGGCTCATTTGTGTGTCCAGAAAACTGAAGCTGTCTCATGACAGAACACCATATATTTACAGAAGAGGTTCATTCCTGGTGGTGTGTAGTGAGGCAAGAAACAGTTATGACTGTATATCCAAAGACAGGAGAAAAAGTTAAGTGAGTGTAGTGTAAGTGGTACAAATTTAATAGTGAAGTTGTTTCGTATGAATCTTTGTTCCTGTGATGAATATTTTATGACTGGAATCTGTGCTCCTCTGAAGAATTTTTTTTTATCATTGTTTCAACCAGAAAAAACTTTCCTTGTAAAATTTATTAATGTAGGATGAAACATTTATCCCCATTATAAATGTTTAGAATACTAAACATTTAGTTATACATACATTAATGCAAATGTACATGAAAATATGATTTATTTGATATTCTATAAAATTCGCAAATAATTTTTATTAAAATTGAATATAATAGAGGGAAACATTCCACGTGGGAAAAATATATCTAAAAACACAGATGATGTGACTTACCGAATGAAAGTGCTGGCAGGTCGATAGACACACAAACAAACACAAACATACACACAAAATTCAAGCTTTCGCAACAAAATGTTGCCTCATCAGGAAAGAGGGAAGGAGAGGGAAAGACGAAAGGACGTGGGTTTTAAGGGAGAGGGTAAGGAGTCATTCCAATCCCAGGAGCGGAAAGACTTACCTTAGGGGGAAAAAGGAAAAAAGGACAGGTATACACTCGCGCACACACACACATATCCATCCGCACATACACAGACACAAGCAGACATTTGTAAAGGCAAAGAGTTTGCCTTTACAAATGTCTGCTTGTGTCTGTGTATGTGCGGATGGATATGTGTGTGTGTGTGCGCGCGAGTGTATACCTGTCCTTTTTTCCTTTTTCCCCCCTAAGGTAAGTCTTTCCACTCCTGGGATTGGAATGACTCCTTACCCTCTCCCTTAAAACCCACGTCCTTTCGTCTTTCCCTCTCCTTCCCTCTTCCCTGATGAGGCAACATTTTGTTGCGAAAGCTTGAATTTTGTGTGTATGTTTGTGTTTGTTTGTGTGTCTATCGACCTGCCGGCACTTTCGTTCGGTAAGTCACATCATCTGTGTTTTTAGATATATTTTATTAAAATTGCTTTTACATGTCATTTTAATTGACATCTGTCTTTAAATACTAGCTTTGTTGGACAGCATACTTAACTGGGGCCATAAGCTAAAACTACTGGTATAAAGCTAATGCTAATCAAGTGGACACACACATTTCATGAACGTTTGTAAATAGTTGTAAAAATGAATTTTTGCTATGACAGTTTAGTAGTTTAGTGCATTCTGCATATTATTATTTATTATAATGTAGGTTTCAATTTTTTCCATTTAAATACTGCTGAAAATTTTATTTGGTCTTTTGTTTCAACATTACTTACATAACGGGCAGCAACCACTTTTTTTTTTTTTTTTTTTTTGGGGGGGGGGGGTGTATTGTGAAAATACAAGTCATAGCCTCAACTAAATACCGTAAGCAGTTACCGAACGAGGTGGTGCAGTGGTTAGACACTGGACTCGCATTCGGGAGGACGATGGTTCAATCCCGCATCCAGCCATCCTGATTTAGGTTTTCCGTGATTTCCCTAAATCACTCCAGGCAAATGCCGGGATGGTTCCTCCGAAAGGGCACGGCCAACTTCCTTCCCCATCCATCCCTAATCCGATGAGACCAATGACCACGCTGTCTGGTCTTCTTCCCCAAACAACCAACCAAACCAACCGTAAGCAGTTATGTATGTGATCAGAGATATATTTTACACTTTATTCGTGTAGTGCATGTACCCTCTGCAGCTGGTGGATGTGATGCCAGGCATGGGATGCAGGAAAGGGTGCTGAGAGCACAGAGCAGACACACTGTTGTTGGTAGCCACAAGGGTAACACATCTGAATAGTGTGAGACTAGCCAATGTGTTTAATGTTTGTTGCTGCTCAAGTCGAACCTTTATTCAACACACTGCAACTAATACACAAACATTTAAGAGTAATTTTAAAACTTTTCAAGAACTTCATAATGATACCAGCCGAAACATGACAGGACTGACTCCTCCTGGAACCTGTGGGAATGCATGCCTGAGATGCACTATGGTACTGGGCTGTGTCTTCATTCTTTTATAATGATCATCAGGTGACTGACAAATAATGTCATCACTGGTGAAGAGAATGTGACACCACTGTTTCAAGTTCCATTCCGAGTGTTCCCTTGTAAACCTGCTTCACATCCCACAGTACTGGAAGGCTAGTAGTGTTGCTAGGGAACAAATTCATCACATGGAGTCAGTTTAATACTGTTTGGGTCAACACATTCCTTCCATTTGCCTCCAAAAAGGCAATGCAATGCATTCTCCTCGGGGTAACTACCAGCCAGAATTTGAGGCAGCTGTCAGTGGCAGGTGGTGTTGTCCATGAATGACCATTACACAGCAGATCTCCAATGTCTGGTGTCTCATGATAGCCGTTAAATCTTCAAGTCACTTGGCTGCAGTTTATGACAATAATGCTGGCAACTTCCTGTGATGACAACTCTTCTTGATAATGATAATGCATACACAATCTAAGCTTCAAATGACTCTTCAAGGGACGTTAACTGAATGAACAGTGTTGATAAACCAGAGCAAAAGCTACAATGGGGCAAGAAAACATTCCGAACCCTCACTGAACAAACAATCACAACATACCACTAAAGATATTTAGGAGAACCTTTAATTAGGATGACTGGATATGAATTTGAAAACTGCTCCTAAGTGTGTGTCCATTTTCTTAAACATTGTCTCACTTCCTCATTAACCAGATTTTAAACTGCTTATGATGAATCTATTTTAAACTGCTAGTGATGGATCTAAAAACTGCACATAAACATCCTCTATTTCTGTTTTCCTCTATGGATTGTTCTTTCCATGTGGGTGATGCAGTTTACAGGAGACTGAGGGAAAACTAGTTGTAGTTTGAAATTAAAATGGTGATCTGGTATTCATCTAAAGGAAGCCTGGAAAATCACAAGAAAACTAAATTATCACTGAACCACTACCCTACAACTTTGTTGTCATAGCAACTGTAGCAAGATCTTGCTGGATGACCATTGTGTATCAATGAATAGCCACATGGTATGAAGTGCAAAGATTACAGTTGCTTGCTATTCAACCACTACTGTCTTATGCAGATTTAAAAATATATGGAGTATGTGATATCTGGCAGGTTAATGTGTTAATAAATACTACAGCAATGTTTTATCTAAGTGTACTGAGTGTCTCTCCTAAGAGTCATCAGGTGCATTTTGTGTAATGTTTTGGCATATATTTGTAGTTTCATTTTTGCAATGTGTAGCTGGAGTCAGCCCAAACAAACACTGCACATCATTTCTTTTATGTCATGTCCAGCATTGATGGAAAGTGTAAATTTGTTTCTCATTAGGAACAATGTGATTTTAAAGTGGAATTTTCATGTTCATTTGACAGAGTGGTCCCAGATTAGCCTAGTGTAATATTCATTTCGTCTGTATGTATCAATATGAGAGAGTAAAACATGAATAATAACCAGTATTCCAGCAGCATGACTGTAACTGTAATGTAGTAATGCTACTAAGTTACTGCTTAAGTACTATTTATTCTTCCATTTTTACTGTCCATGTTATAAGACATCAATAAAACGAATATTGCACTGGACTAATTTGGGACTGCTCTATCGAATGGACATGTAAATTTCCATTTTAAAAATCTTATTGTTTGTAACAAGAAACAAACTGACACTGTCCATCAATTCTGAGCATAACATGAAAGATGTGATGAGCAGTATTTGTTTGGGCTGACCCTAGCTACATATTGAAAAAATGAAATTTCAAATATCTGCCAACACATCAGACAAAACGCACTTGACAACTCTTTGGAGAGACACCATGTTGGACATCTGAGACTGACAGCTAGTGAAGTGGTAAGGAAAGAAACAATGAATGAGCAAAGATGCATCTGTCACAATGACAAAAAATTGACATGATTACAAAAAATATCATCTATATTATATGAGAAATATAACTGTCCACTGCTATATAACTTTAGAAGATTAGAATACAAAAAGAAATGAATTCTGGAACAGATGTATGTATTGTTACTTTTCTATGGTTAAGTTTCTCCCAACAGTCAAATGCTACATGACCAGACCTGTACAATACAGGACACTGCAAATCATCATAATGAAAGACAGCACATCATTCAAAGCAATCGATTAACAACAGACTAATAATTGTTACAGTACAATGTGCTCACATTATCTTCTTCACTGAGACACAGTATGCGTTAATATTAATCTTGAATAACACAGGTAGCAAGGGTAACAGACAAGAAGTGAAAGGCTATTTACAACTTGTACAGAAACCAGACTGCAATTGTAAGTCTATGGACGTGAAAGGGAAGCAGTCACTGATAAAGGAATGAGACAGAGTTTTACCCTATCCACAATGTTATTCGATCTGTACACAGAGCAAGCAGTAAAGGAAACCAAAGAAAAATTTGGAGACAGAATCAAAGTTTTGGGAGAACAAAATGGACAGCATCTTGGAAGGAAGATATAATATGTGATAAACACCAACAAAAGCAAAACGAGGATAATGGAATGTAGTCAAATTAGATCAGGTGGTGATGAGGGAATTGGATAAGGAAATGATACACTGAACTTAGAAGATGAGTTTCGCTATTTGGGCAGCAAAATAACTGATGACGGTCGAAGTAGAAAGATCTAAAATGTATACTGCCAACGGCAAGAAAAGAAATTTGTTAACATGAAATATAGACACAAATTTTACAAAGTCTTTTCTTAAGGTATTTGTTTGGAATGTAGCCTTGCATGAAAGTGAAACGAGGACAATAAACACTTCAGAGAAGAAGAGAACAGAGGCTTTTGAAATCTGGTGCTACAAAAGATTGCTGAAGATTAGATGGGTAGATCACGTAACTAATAAGGAAGTACTAAATAGAACTGGGGAGACAAGAAGTTTGTGGCCCAACTTGACTAAAAGAACAGATCGGTTGATAGGAGGCATTCTGAGATAATAAGGGATCACCAATTTAGTATTAAAGGGCAGTGTGGGGAAGGTAAAAATCACAGAGGGAGATCAAGAGATGAAAACAGTAAGCAGGTTCACAAGGAAGTAGGTTGCAGTAGTTATTCGGAGATGAAGGGCCTTGCACAGCAAAGAGTAGCACAGTGAACTGCATCAAACCAGTCTTCAGACTGAAGACAATGACGACGACAACAAAAACGAAATGTTCAAGCAAGTGGTTGGTTTATATCTTCCAACTAAAAGTGATATAAAATCAACTAGTGTGTTGGCTTGTAATTTCAAATTTGCTAACAATACAAAGTTGTTTCATTGGACATTCCAAAAAAACATAGCCACAATGTGCGACAATGCATTTTAAGTTTAGCACATCATTAAGAGTAACTAAAAATATATTAAAAAAAAGGTCTTACCCTCTTCTTTCTCTTGTCGAGTATCAGATTCGTCCGAGCTTCCACTGTTTCTATTCCATCGAAGTGTAGGTTTCTTCTTACCATTTTCCGAGTCCTGAGATTCAGTATTGTGGCCATTACACACACTACGTGTTTCAGTTTCAACCTCAGGGGAAACTTCCACATGAGGAACTTCACTTTTCTCATTTGGATCAATTTTATTACTCTCGAAATCTGGAAATTTGTTCAAGTATTAAGTATGAAAATGAATTACCTTATGAGTTGCTTGCTAGCGCATATTATGAGTTCAATATAATAATAAAAAGCCCTAGTGGAATGCAAATAATTTAATAAGTAAAGGTAACAACCCACTGAATAATAGTGTCACTGAGTTGTCAAAAGGTTCATAAGTAGAACTAAAAACTTTGCCAGCTTTCGGGTGAATCGTTTTCCCAAATATAGTACACACCCCCCCCCCCCCAACACACACACACACACACACACACACACACACACACACACACACACACACAAAAAAAAAAAAACTGCATGCTGCATTGTGCCAACCGACTACAGTGCCACTATACAGTCTGCAGGCGAAATGTAGCCATAAGAAGTGTGTGTGTGTGTGTGTGTGTGTGTGTGTGTGTGTGTGTGTGTGTGAGTGAGAGAGAGAGAGAGAGAGAGAGAGAGAGAGAGAGAGAGAACTGCAGCTCAAAAAACAATCTATCCAAAACCAGATACATTTACAGTTTAGTTTATGCGTCTTTTGATGACACCACCCCTGCTATTCACCTAGTTGTTACCTTTAGGCCAAGAATTATTTATGCATTAAAGATTGAAGTAATAAAAAAAAAATCAGGATTTAATTTAAAGAAAACCACATTTTGCAGAACATTCATTACTAACATACATTATTAATGAATGGTAGGATTATATTACAGGATGTCTCTGACTTTATTGTTTGTAGCAGCTACTTCCACAGACTGTACACCAATTAATTTAATGATGACCCACACAATAATCTGCCTTATGCAAGAGATTTCATTTATTTTTATTTTCCACTATATTTCAGCATTTTGTGTACTATCTACAGTGTTTTTGTTATCATCATCATCATCATCATCATCATCATCATCTCAAATGCAACTCTAGCAGTTTTTGTGTTGGTGGTGTCATATGACACATACAGCTTACTGAAGAAATTGGTACTTTTCCTTTAAATCCTATATAATAGTCACTTCTGATAAAGTACCCCTAGTTCTGTAAGTTCTGGTTTAGAAACCAGAATGTAACAGATTTGCTGCCTCCAAGTACACATCTGTATCATTTATAACCAGATTTATACACTCGCAGAACCCCCAGTTCTGTATGTTCTGGTTTAGAAACCAGCATGTAATAGATTTGCTGCCTACAAGCACACATCTGTATGCTTTATTGCCAGATTTATACACTCACATGTGTTACTTGTATGATGCACTTTTGTCCTACTGCTGCACTATTAAACAAGTTTACTAAACTGCTGTTGCTCTGTATCCACACACTCACTTCCAAGGAAATTTCTTTAGTTATGAGAAACTTTCTAATTTTTAAAATTTCTGTTGTGGAAATGATTTTAAATATTCTCAAAGTGCACATAGCAAATATAAATTTTAGTTTTAAAATGTTGCTAAAATTGCTGATAATTCTCCCATGGAAAACCAAATATCATGATTTATAGATGTATAACTTAATTCTCTCAGGGCTACTCATGTGAGAACAAGCTCATGTCATTTTGTGAGAGAAGATATGAACAGTCGTGCTATGACAAATAAAGAAATGGATGCATATATATATTATAGAACCAAAAGCATTTCAGATTGCACAGTGGAAGAGAGATGTATCTGGTAAGATCATTCACAGACTTTACAGTGAGATCAACAGACCAAACATACCTAAATGTTTTACAAGAAGTACGATTATTGTGACAAAGAAAAAGACAAATGAAACCAAACTGTTTGGGAGCATCCTGTATGCTTCAGTGAAAGGAAGCAATAATTGTTACAGTTTATTTACATTTACTCATACCTTATGTTAACTGGGGGTGGGGTCAACTAATAATCATAACTGGCCATACTCTGAGATTTGACAATGTGCGCACAAATACTTCATAAATTCCATTTGCACAATGTACCTACAACTTTTCTTGAATACAACAGTTTCAGTTCTGCTGATTCTATTTACCACGTCTTTCAACACTGAAGGAATATTTAACTCAAAAACTGTCTGCCTTGTCTGTCCACGACTAAGGAGAAAGTAGGAGTAGAATGCAGTGGGGAGGGGGCAGGGAGTTTACTGTTGAGACAGAGATGGAACGATGGTTACTGTGTTTGAACTATGTTGGTAAAGGAGCTATAACTTTCCTGAAAAGAAGCACTTGGATTCTGGTGCAAAAATGTACAACTATCAGAAGGTGTTCCACTTACTCCACTCCCTTCTTTCTGTGCAGCTACATGAAACAAAAATCTTGTCCCATATATTAACCTACTGGGAGATAGTTGTCAACGAGGCTGTGGAGATTAGAATGTACGAAGACTATAATGGGGAGGGCAGTGATCATCTTAGTGATGCATGAAATGGCCTCTTGACATTGAGACAACAGCTAAATTTGACGAGTTGTTTATTTTCTGACAGATGTCGCTAGCATTGCAAACACAGGAACAATCTTGAGCAGCATGCTGACTGTCAATTGCTACTGATGAAGATACTGGAGCTTATGGTTAAAAGAATAGAATATTTTGTACAAGAGTGCTGCTACCAGAAACTTTGCTCCCATATTTCAGTACACAGTATTTACACCCACACCAACTCATTGAGATGAAAAAGTACGAGTATAATGTGGGTTTGGATTATAAAAGAAAAAAAGAACGAACTGGACAATGAAAGGTGCTTTGGCAATGAGAAAACAATGGCTTTGATTTGTTTAATCATCCACTCTCTTTATGTGATTCTGCCCCCTCTGACCACCTACTCCCACATGTAAGTAATTGTTGGGTGGAAACATTGTGTGTCCGATGATGTTGGCATGTCAGCCACAGGTTGGGCTTTTGCAGACCTTCTAAAAGTGTATTTCATGGATGAAACATGTTCATTGGGCCAATGTTGGAAAAATGTACTACCAGACAGAACAGGACTACATCACTGAAAATAAGATTTTTTTTTTTTTTTTTTTTTTTTTCCAATTCTCAAATTAAGATACCGTCAGGCAAACTTTATACCGGACCTCCAAGTACAATAAAGTACTTCACATGGTTAATGTCATACAACTGTGGGTAAAATGAATGAAATCACACGCAAATTCTTTATTTCACAATAGCTGAACTACTGAAATGCGGATACTAATGAGAATATTACCATCAATGAAAACATAAGCAATTTGATGCCTAATGAATGTTCAACCCAAAATACTTTACAGCATTCAAGCTTCAAAGTCTTTACAGACATTTGAAAGCACATGTAATGGCAAATGATACACAAAAGGTCTGCGCTTTTGAGTCACTAGGCAATCAACTTAAAACTGACTCTTTATCTAGTATTAATAATATTGAAAGCCTGTTACACCGATTCTTAGTGTAATATTTTATACGTTATGAATGAAACACAGACAACAGTCCTGTAATACTCTACAATACTTATTATTTGTCACACAAACTGGTTTTCGACTGTTAAGCCATCGTCAGGTACAAAGAAAAGGATGTGGTGTAGTGAAATTTTGTTGCTCAAAGATTTTAGACTAGTGCGATTACAGATTATCTCCCTTTCCAGAGGCGAAAAATGTTAACGTTAGAATTATGAATAAAACAAGAGGTATTATTTCAGTGTAAATGCGATATCAGATTATTTAACAAAGATAAAGTATGTGACTCATTAACAAATGAACTGTAGACAAATTACAATGACTGTACATAGAAGAAAATAATTGAACAATAAACTTTGGAACTTATTCCAAAGATGTTTCTGAACAAAATAATCTTGTCCTTAATAGTTTCTAAATTACACTACTGGCCATTAAAATTGCTACACAGAGAAGAAATGCAGATGATAAACACCCGTTTATTATTGGACAAATATATTATACTAGAACTGATATGTGATTACATTTTCACGCAATTTGGGTGCATAGATCCTGAGAAATCAGTACCCTGAACAACCACCTCTGGCCATAATAACGGCCTTGATACGCTTGGGCATTGAGTCAAACAGAGCTTGGATGGTGTGTACAGGTACAGCTGCCCATGCAGCTTCAACACAATACCACAGTTCATCAAGAGTAGTGACTGGCGTATTGCGACGAGCCAGTTGCTCGGCCACCATTGACCAGACGTTTTCAATTGGTGAGAGGTCTGGAGAATGTGCTGGCCAGGGCAGCAGTCGAACATTTTCTGTATCCAGAAAGGCCTGTACAGGACCTGCAACATGCGGTCGTGCATTATCCTGCTGAAATGTAGGGTTTCGCAGGGATAGAATGAAGGGTAGAGCCACGGGTCGTAACACATCTGAAATGTAATGTCCACTGTTCAAAGTGCGGTCAATGCCAACAAGAGGTGACAGAGACGTGTAACCAATAGCACCCCATATCATCACGCCGGGTGATACGCCAGTATGGAGATGATGAATACACACTTCCGATGTGCATTCACCGCGATGTTGCCAAACACGGATGCGACCATCATGATGCTGTAAACAGAACCTGGATTCATCCGAAAAAATGACGTTTTGCCATTTGTGCACCCAGGTTCGTCGTTGAGTACACCATCGTAGGCGCTCCTGTCTGTGATGCAGCGTCAAGGGTAACCGCAGCCATGGTCTCCCAGCTGATAGTCCATGCTGCTTCAAACATTGTCAAACTGTTCGTGCAGATGGTTGTTGTCCTGCAAACGTCCCCATTTGTTGACTCAGGGATCGAGACGTGGCTGCACGATCCATTACAGCCATGCGGATAAGATGCCTGTCATCTCGACTGCTAGTGATACGAGGCTGTTGGGATCCAGCACAGCGTTCTGTATTACCCTCCCGAACCCACCGATTCCATATTCTGCTAACAGTCATTGGATCTCGACCAACGCGAGCAGCAATGTCGCGATACAATAAACCGCAATCGCGATAGGTTACAATCCGACCTTTACTAAAGTCGGAAATGTGATGGTAGACATTTCTCCTCCTTACATGAGACATCACAACAACGTTTCACCAGGCAACGTTGGTCAACTGTTGTTTGTGTATGAGAAATCGGTTGGAAACGTTCCTCATGTCAGCAAGTTGTAGGTGTCGCCACCAGTGCCAACCTTGTGTAAATGCTCTGAAAAGCTAATCTCTTGCATATCACAGCATCTTCTTCCTGTCGGTTAAATTTCGCATCTGTAGCATGTCATCTTCGTGGTGCAGCAATTTTAATGGCCAGTAGTGTACAAACAAATGAGATATACGAGGGTTGTACCAAGAGTAAAGTTCTTAATGAGCTACAGCCTCGAGGGAAGGTGCTAGGCTAAGTCCGACAACAGTGCCGTGCGCAGTGGTTCCCCCACTCTCGAGCCCGCCCATCCGCAATTCGTTTGGCAGCCGTCAGAAATGGAAGAGTTGATCGCCGCTCCCGCCAAGTGCAAGGGTTGGGCAATAATCCGGTTTCTCCACACAAGGAAGTTATCGCCCATGGAGATTCATCGGCAACTGACTGAGGTTTATGGTGGAGAGTGCATGTCCGTTCAGCACGTCCACAAATTGTGCAGGGCTTTTACTGAGGGTTGCATGGAAGTTCACAATGAAGAATGGAGTGGAAGACCGCCGGTTTTGGATGTGATTGTCCAGGAGATCAACAGTGAGCTGCTCAAAGACTGGAGGGTCAC
This sequence comes from Schistocerca nitens, assembly GCF_023898315.1. NCBI lineage: Eukaryota > Metazoa > Arthropoda > Insecta > Orthoptera > Acrididae > Schistocerca > Schistocerca nitens. The sequence continues at coordinate 917,310,683 of NC_064616.1, forward strand.
TGTCCGTGAACTTGTTGAATGCATTCCTGAAGCTTCCCATGGCACAATTGAAACGTTGGGTTATCACAAGGTGTGTGATCGCTGGGTCCCCCAGATGCTGACTGATGGACACAAGGAGCAATGCCTTGACTGTGCGCGCAAGTTTCTTCAACAATGTGAGTGGGGAGGCAACAAGCAGAAGTTGTTGGACTCTGTCATCATGGGAGATGAAACGTGGGTGTTTCATTACACTCCGGTTCACTGCCACCACAGAAATTCAAACAAATGCAGTCGGCAGGAAAGGTTATGGCAACTGTGTTTTCAGAACAGAAGGGGGTACTCCTCATCAATTTCATGCAACCTGGGATGACAATAAACTCAGACAGATATTGTGAAACATTGACCACACTCCAGCGAGCAATCCATAATTGCGAGACAGGACAACTGAAGGAGGGAGTGGTGCTTTTTCACGACAACACTTTACCCCACATCGCTTGTTAAACACAGAGCTTTTGAAGAAATTTTGGGTGGATTGTTATGCCCCATCCCCCGTACAGTCTGGACTTAGACCCCAGCAATTATCACCTCTTCCCCAAGCTAAAGGAACACATAGGTGGCCAACACTTCAAGAGCGATGATGAAGTCTGAGCAGAGGTCACACACTTCCTCAACGGGTTGGTGGGAGACTTCTTCGACTCAGGAATAAAAACTCTGGAGCACCATACTCTAAAGTGTGTTGAAAAATATGGAGACTATATTGAAAAATAGACAAAAGTGTAAGCTGTCCAATGATGTACAAATAAATAACAATAAACAATGTTTTCTATTTGTAAAAAATATGGGAACCTTGCTTTTGCTATAACCCTCATAATGGTGATATTATGCAGATGAGTGCAGCAGCTGTGATTACACAAAGCAAATTTTTTAACACAATGAGAGAAATCATAGTAACTGAAATAAAGGAATATGGGGCATGTGAGTAGGAGGGGTAGTTTACAACATGGTCTGGACGAGATTATGAGTGGCATCTGCAGTTAGAAGTGGTGAGTAAGGGAACTGTGTGATCATTCAGTATTAAGCTTCAGTTTATTGACATGGTTTATTGATTTTCACAGCTAGAACATCCAACTGTTTACTGTTTTTATATCGTACCACTGAAATGGAAATAATTTTGTGTAAGACAACTTTCTATAGCTAACATTATTTCATCTGTGGCAACTGGAGTAACTGCCATTATATCTAGTAACTGTGTGAGAATGTTTAGGCACTTCTGAACAGGTATATTAGTGAATAAGTTGCTAACATCAAAAGAAATCAGATGGCACTAGGGGAGATTTGCATCTATTCTAACTTGCTCACTAAGTCAACTGGATTAAGGATGCCATGACCAGGTTTGAACTTGGTTTTAACCTTGAGCAGGTTATTCAACACACTGGCTAATTTAATTTGTAACATGGAGATGAGAATGAAGACACCCCAGGATTGATTGGGGTGTTATTTTAACTATAGGATTCACGTTGGTTAGGAAGTAATCATCAGTATAATATTATACTTTTACATAGTTTGATAACACTTTTAATTTTATTATTATACGATTGTGTGGCATCTTTCTGTATCTGTTGGAAGTTGGGGACATTTAAGAAATTTTTCACTTTGTTGATATCGTCACATTTGTTCATTAAGACAACAGCATTTTTTTTTGTCTGAACAGATTGCTATGACATCATTGTCTCTCATTTTCTCCTTGAAATTGTTTAATATCTTCTGTTCTTTAGCTGGTGGAGCACCAGAAATGAGGTTAGATATTCCCAGTTTGTGGGATACAAGATGTTTGGAAGAGATGTCCTTATCTGATGCACATTCTAGGTCTACTTGTATTATTTCCAGTTTTTTTCCTTTTTCTTCTGGAGAATATTTTAAGCCTTTTCCCAGTACATTCAGTTTTTCATTGGTTGTTTTTAAGTCCAAAAGGTAAGGTACATGACCTTCACCCTTTAACTTTTGAATTGGTTTTGAAAGTTATTTAGTCCTGAATAGTTATTACATTTAGATTTCTGTTTTTTGTACATGGTACGCATGACATCATTAACTTCACTCTCTCACCTCACTGTCCAATATATCTAACTCCACCGAGTGTAACAGGGCCAAAATTCATATTATGTTAATTCTTGGTGCGTACTCACTTGATCATGAATTCTGTACCCCCATTTCATTTCTTCTTTGATCAATGTTTTTTGTACAATGTCTACTGCCTGTTTAGAAGCAGCAGTCTTTGATTTTAGTTCATAAAAATGGCTCTGAGCACTATGGGACTTAACATCTATGGTCATCAGTCCACTAGAACTTAGAACTACTTAAACCTAACTAACCTAAGGACATCACACAACACCCAATCATCACGAAGCAGAGAAAATCCCTGACCCCGCCAGGAATTGAACCCGGGAACCCGGGTGTGGGAAGCGAGAACGCTACCGCACGACCACGAGCTGCGGACTTTGATTTTAGTCTTATTAAGACTGCTGCTTCTAAAAAGGCAGTGGATATTGTACAAAAAAACATGGATCAAACAAGAAATAAAATGGTGGTATACTATTTATGGTCGTGTGAATACACACCTAGAATTCACACACATATGAATTTTGGACCCCCTACTTTCAGTGGAAGTAGATATACTGGACAGGGAAGAGAGAGAGAGAGAGAGGAGGTTAATGACATCATGTGTACTGTGTACAATAAACAGAAAGCTAAAAGTACCAAACTATTCAGGACTAAACTACTTTCAAAATCAATTCCAAAATTAAAGGGTGCAGATCATGCGATTTATCTTTTGAACTCCTCTCAGTCCAGTCCTTGCTGAAATGTTCATAGACAATTTTGAAACCAGCTTTTGGAAAATAATCCACTCTCTTCCAAAGTTGGATACTGGTTTTGGTATGTCGACGACATGTTGTGCTTATGGACAGTTATTGCCAGGCTACTAAAAGAATTCCTCAAGCAATTAAATTCTAAACACAACAATATAAAATTCACAATGGAGTTTGGGGGTAACTGTATAAATTATTTAGATTTAACCATTGACGTCAGTGACTATATTCATACTTTCAAGATTTATAGGAAACCTACCACCATAGATACGGCAATACTGGCCAGTTCTCAACACCCAGAGACCCATAAACATACTGCCTTTTATTCAATGATACATCACTTAATTCCATCCCCATGGGTGAAGACAACTTCAAAATGGAATTAAATGCAATCATTCAAATAGCATCAAAAGATGGCAATCCTTCTACCTCAGTGGAATCCATAACTCTCAAAAGGCTGAAGCAACAGGTGTACTCCCTTCTTCACCCTGTCCTTACTGAGCAAGGGGGTGCAGTGGTTAGCACAGTGGTCTCGCATTCGGGAGGACTATGGTTCAAATAGGTTCATCTGACCATCCTGATTTAGGTTTTCCATGTTTTCTCTAAATCGCTTCAGGCAAATACTGAGATGGTTTCTTTGAAAGGACCCAGCCTACTTCCTTCCCTAATCAGATGGGGCCAATGACCTCACTGTTTGGTCCCACCACCAAATCAATCAGTCAATCAACCAACCAACCAACCAACCAACCAACCAACCAACCAACTAACCCTGTCCTTGATCCACCACCTGAAGAACGCAATAAATGGTGCACAATTTCATTCTTAGGAGAAGTCTCACTTAATGTAGCCAGAAAGCTTAAATCCAAGAATGCATAAACATCATTTTATGTGCAAAACACCACTGGACACTTTTTGCCCAATGGTAAATACAGCATTCCAGCTTTGGAAAAGATTGGAATGTATAAAATTACTTGCAATATTGGAATATTCCATATGGGTGTCTGGCAGAGCAGTATGTACCCACTTCAAGTAACACCATAGAAGTTGGAAACTTAGAAAAGGAAACTAGTTTTGCAGACCATCTGCTTAAAGCAGGCCATAGTTACAAGGTGAAACATGAAGTATTACATCACATCCAAAAAGGGAGGAGGATGAACTACCTTGAAATAATGGAAATTATTAAACCATGTCCATCAACCCAAACTTAATACTGAATGACCACGCACAGTTCCCTTACTCGCCACTTCTGGCTGCAGATACTACTCACAATCCCATCCAGGCCTTGTAGTAAATTACCCCCCCCCCCCCCTCAATAGCCCCATTTTCATTCATTTCAGTTACTACAATTTCTCTCATTGTGTTAAAAAATTTTGCTTTGTATAATCACAGCTGCTGCACTCACCTGCTTAATACTGTGATTATATCTTATTTATGTGTGATTTAGAAACTATTAAATACAAGATTACTTTGTTCAGACACATCTTTGGAATACATCACAAAAGTTTATTGTTCAATTATTCTTATTCTTAATTCTAACATTAACATTTTTCATCTCTTGAAAAGGAGATACTCTGTAAATGCACTAGTCTAAAATCTTTGATCAATAAAATTTCACTGCATCACATACTTATCTTTGTACCTAATGATGGACTAACAGCCGAAAACCGATTTGTGTAACAAATAATAAATATTGCAGAATATTACAGGAGTGCTGTCTGTGTTTCATTCCTAATAAATAAGTTTTTCCAAAGTGAAATAACATACTATCACTAGAGTCCACCATTATACGAAAGTGTCACAAAATGTTAACCAGATATTTATTTAGATTAACAGCAGTAAGTTATAACAGGAAGACACTCAAATAAGGCAGCTTAATTTCAGACAACCATACAAATAAAACTAAAATAGTTATCATCTATATATATGCAATAAAATTAAAAAACCACTTTGAGTGTGTAAACAATATTTCAAAAACATACTGAAAATTTCATCAACAGGAGTAAATGATAGTTCAAAAATAGCCCCTAAATTTGTGATGTCATATCTGTAAATACCCAGAGAAAAGTTGAGCTCTAACATTACATCAATGGTGAGGATGTTAGAGGCTGAGCATGTGACAGGAAATCAGTAATGGCCACTTCAAAGAAACCAATGCAAAATTTTAACTTCTTTAGTAAATCGAGTCATTGTCACATATAACTTGTTAATTTTTATTTTTAGATGATAGGTTTTGACCTTCTACAGAGATAATCATCAGACCTACATTCCTTTATGAGAGCAGGAATTGCTGGGGGGAGCAGTGCTCATATAGCAGTATTATCCACATCAGCACAGACGGGTCTGCTCCATGCCAGCGATTCCTACTGTCAACCAGGAATGTAGATCTGATGATGACCTCTGTAGAAGACCAAAACTGGTCATTAAAAAATAAAAATTAAGAACTTGTATGCAACCACAACTGTGTTTACTACAGAGTTTATAATATTAATACAGCGTGGATTTCCTTGAAGTATGTTCCACTTACATAATTCACCTGATTCATACATCATCCTGTTACTTACAGTCTGTACACCAAGCATTAAAAGAAAAGCAACAAATATTTCAGGTAGACAGCCAACTACATACACATCATTACAAAACACTTTAAAAGGTTTCTAAATCTAATACTTTGAAATTAAGAATTTCTCTCACGGTATCACTATCATTTACACAGCTACTGCCAGCCATTTTTTCACATACGCTAAGCTGTATGATATATTGCATTGTATGCCTGTTGCATCCCTGTGTGTGTGTGTGTGTGTGTGTGTGTGTGTGTGTGTGTGTGTGCGCGCGCATTAAAAAATAAAAATTAAGAACTTGTATGCAACCACAACTGTGTTTACTACAGAGTTTATAATATTAATACAGCGTGGATTTCCTTGAAGTATGTTCCACTTACATAATTCACCTGATTCATACATCATCCTGTTACTTACAGTCTGTACACCAAGCATTAAAAGAAAAGCAACAAATATTTCAGGTAGACAGCCAACTACATACACATCATTACAAAACACACACACACACACACACACACACACACACACACACACAGGGATGCAACAGGCATACAATGCAATATATCATACAGCTTAGCGTTTCTGTTGAATGGAATTGGTCCTATATGAAGAAACATATTTTGACTGCCTCCTGTAGCAGAGCAGAGAGGCGGGTGGAGGGGAGGGGGGGAATTACTAAGTGAAAAGGGTTAATACCTACAACCCCTTCAACTGGGAGTTCAGATGATTGTTGAATAATTCAGTTAAGGCTGTATGAAGATTAAAATGGAGCACATCCTACAACATTTCTTCCAGCGGATCCTAATCAAACAATATTTGTTATTTCCATGTATCTACAGGAGATAGAACACATTCAAATGCACCGAAGCATCACATGCCAGTCTTTGCACCAAGAATTCACTACCTGCATGACTCCTTGCATTTAATAACAATTTTTTACTGAACTAGAACATCAGCTCACTGTTATGTGGACAATACTTGTGGTATGACAAGAGGTTGTTTTCACCAAACACAGTTCAGAATACAGATGAAGTTTCAGATCACTGACAAAACGAAAGATAGATTAGAGTTCAATGAAGCCATCAGGGATGGGGTTCACAGAGAAGGGGACAACAATATTCACCTGAAATGAATTTCAATACTACCAACATATTAAAGAACACACTTCCAGTATCACTACAAACATATAATTTTTTTCTTTCTCAGAATGCAAACCTACTTCATATCAATTAAAAAAAAAAATAGTGCAATCATGCAAAATATGTGGGTGGTGTTGAAATGGGAAGGTGATTGATTGTCAGACCAAAATTAAAATCCAGACTCTACACATACATCTAACTCTATCTTTTCATGACATTTATTACTGTCCTTATCCACCCGCCGAGAGCACTAATGCGCTGCTTCCTGGACTCAGGTAGGCGTACCGGCCCCGGACTGAATCTGCCCGGCGGATTAACGATGAAGGCCAGTGTGCCGGCCAGCCTGTGTGTGGGTTTTAGGGAGTTTTCCACATCCTACTAAGTGAATACCGGGCTGGTCCCCAAGTCCCACCCCATTTACACAGACATTTGAAAAAATTCGCACTATTCATAGTTTACACTATGACACAGACAGCTGAGGAACACTCATTCCTTCCCGGTGGGGGGTGGGGTTGGGGGTGGGGGTGGGGGGTATGGGGTGGTGACAGGAAGGGCATTTGAAAAAATTCGCACTATTTCATAGTTTACACTATGACACAGACAGCTGAGGAACACTCATTCCTTCCCGGTGGGGGGTGGGGTTGGGGGTGGGGGATATGGGGTGGTGACAGGAAGGGCATCTGGCCACACCTTAGATTAACCACACCTAATATGACTTAACCATGCTGACCCTGTGCACAAATGTGGAATAAAGGTGCTAGCTGAAGAAGAAGAAGAAGAAGAAGAAGAATTACTGTCCTTATCCATTTCAATAGGTATGTTTGTATTCAGAGGAATAGAATGTGACATTACAAACCAGGCTGTTTTTAAAACAAAATTGATAAAGCAATAGCAACAAGTCACTTTTATACATGAAATGTTATTACTGAATAACAACATTCTCTTTCATATATATTCCGATGAATATTTATTTAGCTTATCTGTTTGGGTTGAGTTGAGTTGTTTGGGGGAAGAGACCAAACTGCAAGGTCATCGGTCTCATCGAATTAGGCCATGCCCTTTCAAAGGAACCATCCCGGCATTTGCCTGGAGCGATTTAGGGAAATCACAGAAAACCTAAATCAAGATGGCCAGACGCGGGATTGAACCGTCGTCCTCCCGAATGCGAGTCCAGTGTGCTAGCCACTGCGCCACCTCGCTTGGTTTATCTGTTTGCATCTATTGAAATATGCCCTGCCATCTGAAGAATATGAATCCACAGACAGCCTATGTTTGAACACCCTAATTACATACCAAGCATTGAAGTGACTGGTAACTGTCCCTTTCTTCATTTCATAGCAGTTAATTTCAAACTGTCATGGAACTTGTGAAGATTCACAAGGGATAAAATACCGTCAGGAACTATTTTCTTCCACTGTAACTTTTATTCTGAATTACAAAAACTGGAAATGAGGCAAGCTTTATTTCATGTGGGTTAATACTTACACAAGATATACTTATATTTGAACACTATTATATGCTCCACAAGATTGTTACAATGCATACAACGCAAGTAGAAATAAACTACATGCACATTTGACAAGCCTTTCTGATTCACATTCAGTGTAACTCCTCTAATATTTTGCCTTTTCAGTGGTATGTAAACAGACGCTGAGAGCGGGATCAGTATATGTACAGCAGCTGCAATCCTAGGGCTTACAGTAAACACACCACTTTCATATGGTCGTAAGTACTCTACCAGCAATAAATAATCAGTGTGGCGAGTGGATCAATCAGTTCGTATTTCACTGTTGAAGCCACAGTTACACCGACTCTCAAATACAGTTATTACCTCACTCTCTGGACTTGGACTTTGATTTGGGACTCTGCTGGATTGTGTGTTGTTGCACAATATGATTCTGATTAACCTTTGGGTCAATAATGTGGCACTTACTGAGCCACCAAGGGACACACGTAATAAGATAAATTTATTTCAAATATACTGGATGTACTTCAGGATAATTATTAAAATGTCCCACTTAAACTTTTATCTGAACCATGCATATGCACTTGCATTCATCATTCGTTAACAATTAAACATCTCTCAAATAACATTACTTGAAGTACAACAGGAGAAAGAACCCTAACAATTGTTCAACAAGATAATACAGATATGTGTGGCTTCTTGGCCAGTCAAAATATACAGCAAAAATGAACCACTCTGAATTGCATTTTAACTTCTGTCTGGTCCTATTGGAGATACACCTGACACTATATGCAAATGATGTACGTTTCGCTTGCTACTGAACAAGAGAACTTCCTCCCGTAAATATATATTATACACCTATTCACAAACCTGGTTCAGAATGCCATAAGTTCAACTTATGTTCACTATACAATAGCACACAATGTCATCAAACATGTTCCAGAACTCAAGAAAGATATCATTAGCCCACATTTTTTAATCTTTTATGCAGAGTGTCCAGAGTTTCACCTGTCCACTGCTCGCAGAAACCATGTTAAGTCTTACGGAGATTATTTTGGGTCTACAAGGTTTATTATAACACAAGGATGTAAAATGTCTGTCAGTCATTCTCCAATTTGGTGGATGCAATGAAATAGTAATCTCATCTCATTCTATATAACTACTTTCAAGTGCAACAGTCCCCCCCCCAGTTTCCTGCTCCATTAACACAGGAGTAGGGCCAGTATAATTTTTCCAGATGTATTTTTAATGTATTTTCACCCAGTCTTTCACAGTTACTCCACTTAAGCATCTTTGTACCATTTTTTCCTTATGCACACGTATTATCACCTCTCACAAGCGTGGTCATGATGTACGCTGGACAAAGTAGTCTGTCAGAAATATGTTGAGCACACGTGTGCATACGTCGACGACTCGAGGCCTCAACTATATGGTAAGTGGCTACCTTCACTCTGTTTATTAGGTGTATTCCATACAAGGCTTTCCAGTGTCATAACAGAAGACGAGTTGCATTGCGTAAATGAAATCTTAAAAGAGAACTGCAAGAAATTAGATATGAAAATACTCCAAGGAAGTGTCTCTGCATGCTTTAATGATCTGGCATTGCTATGTTGGTACTGTGAACAATACAGCAATGGGGAAAACTGTGGCTGTTGTGTTTCCCTAGGACATGTAGCTCTACTGTATGGTTTAATGATAACGGCATCCTCCTGGGTAAGATAGTACTCCATTTGGATCTCTGAGTGGGGACTAGTCTGGAGAATGTTGTAATCAGAAAAACAAATGTGGCATTCTATGGACCATAATGTATAGTATTAGCTCCCTTAATGAATTGGTTAGGTTAGATAATTTACAGAAACAGAAATGGATAGGATGAAGTTAGATACTGTGGTACATGGTGAAGTGCAGTGATGAACAGAATTTTTGGTCAGGTGAGTATATGACTATCAACAAAAGTTCAGATACAGGTAAAGCAGAAGAGAATCTAATAATGAATACGAAAATAAGAATGTGGGTGAACTACTATGAACAGGCTAGTGAATACATTATCATAGCTGCGGTCCATATAAAGTCAACAGCCACCATTGTCATTCAAGTTTATATGCCTACCACTTCCGCAGATGAAAAGATTGAAAGAATGTACAACAAGTTAAAATAAATTATTCAGATTGTTAAGGGAGACAAAAATTTAATTGCTATGAATGACTGAAATTGAATTTCAGGGAAAGGAAGAGAAGGAAAAATAGTAGAACAACATAGACCAAGGGCAAGGAACGAAAGGGGAATCTGTCTGGTAGAATTTTGCACAGAGCACTGTTTGATCATTGCTAATAGCACTTGGTATAACAATCACAAATCAAAGTTGGTTACATGGAAGAGACCTGGAGACACTGGAAGATTTCAGATCTCTTATTTAATGGTAATAAAGAGCTTTAAAAACAAGATTTTAAATTACAAAACATTTTTAGGCTCAAATACGGACTCAGAACATTATTTAATTGACAAAAGGAGAAAATATAAAAATTCAGCAAGTGACGCAGGCAAAAGAATGTGCAAGTCCAAAAAATGAGATTAACAGAAAATGCAAAATGGAAAAGCAGGGATGGCTAGAAGAGAAATGCATAGCTGTTAAAATAAGTACAGCTATGAGAAATATAGTTGCCACCTACAGGACAGTTTAAGAAGAAGCATTCAGAGGGAAGAAGGAAGGAAGATCAGTATCTTATGTCCTGTTGACAATGAGGTCATTAGACATGGAGTACAAGCTCAGATTAGGGCAAGATGGGGAAAGAAATCAGCTGTGCCCTTGCAGAAGAACCACCCCAGCATTTACCTTAAGTGATTTAGGAAAATCATGGAAAACTTAAATCTGGATGGCCAGGTGAAGATTTGAACTGCTGTTCTCCTGAATGAAAGTCCAGTGTGCTAACTACGCAGAAAAGAGAAGAATCTGTAAATCAAGAGCTCAAATTGCAAATGCCAGTACTAAGCAAAGAAGGGAAGTCAGAGATGGAAGGAACACACAGAAGGGCTACACAAAGGAAAGATATTCAAAAACAATATTATGGAAAGGGAAATGGAACTAGATAAAAATGAGATGAGAGCAATGATACAGCAAGAACAATTTGACAGAGCTCTGAAACACCTACATCAAAACAACCTGCAATAGATAACACTTCGTTAAAATTATCGAGATCTTTGGGAGGGCCATCCATGACAAAACCATTCCACTTGGTGTGCAAGATATGAGAGACTGACACAGTACTCTCAGACTTCAAAAAGCATGTAATGCCTACAGGTATTCCAGTTTTAGCAAATTTAAATAGTGTGTGGTTCTGATCTGAATTTATGAGTTCAAATGCAGTATTGCAGTTGTTGAGGAACTCATTAAAATATTCTTACTGTCATCAAACAATTGTGAAATTAATTTGAACTGTGACTCTTGCATCTCATAGTCATCACACAAAACACATTCTCTCATGCAGCACATATGCTAATCTGTTCCTCTCATTGTGTGTATTCTTGCTGTTTCTGCTGAGTGCGAACTGCTGTTAATCATTGTGCTACTGTTTGTTGCTGTTGCTGACGTGTGTTGAAATGTAAGTGAATGGCTAGTCAGAGATCACAGCACAACTCAGCGATTCATGTGTGCTCTCTAGTAAAAAAGTATGCTAGCAAAAAAGACTACATTACTATGAACATCCAATGTTTGAGAGTCAGCAAGAACGTGGAGAAAGCATAGCACAGTGAGGCTCATGGGTGGATGCAATACAGCATCACTTTAGTGAAACCATCTGAGGTACACTGAGCGTGTCAGAGTCAGAAGGTAATCTTGTGCTCATCTGGAAGTTAAGTAGAGTGGTGTTCATCCAAGGGACATCTGATGATAAGATAAATGCTACAGTATGTGCATACGGAGAACATTTGATGCTAGTCGAAGCTACAGAGGTTGCTTTGATGGAGGAGAGCAGGACTGCCTCGCTGGAGAGATGATGAGCAAGTGTGGCAGCTTAAAATGAAAAGAAAACAATAAAGTGTTGAGTCAGAGAACAAGGTCCACTACTGTTGTGCTGATAAAAGAGTAAGAAAGGTGGGGCCATTTGTATGGGGAAATGGAGGTGACAATACAAAAGCTTTGACAAGAATAGCAGATATTGATCTCACCATGTTCTACAAAAATTTCAGGGAAATGGATACAATACAGGTACTGAGTTGTTCACAGCATAATTTGTCAGTGCACAGAGACCCACATACACAGCTGAAGCCTGTGACATGTTTTAAATGCAAACGGACTGATCACTGCGTGAGAAACTGCACGGAATGTTTACGCTATGCCATGCCAGAGAAACAGCGAAATGCAGGGAAACTAAGGAAGGGCATGAGAAAGCAGTCACCATACACCTTACCTGGAAAAACACTGATACTGAATATATAGGTGAAGTGCCAAGACAGCATAGAGTAATACATGAGATTTCTTGTGGATAGTGGGGTGCAAATAGCTTGAGGGATGGTGGAAGGTATCATCAAAAAATGGCTGTGAGCACTATGGGACTTAACTTCTGAGGTCATCAGTATCCTAGAACTTAGAACTACTTAAACCTAACTAACCTAAGGACATCACACACATCCATGCCCGAGGCACGATTTGAAACTGCGACCGTAGCAGTCGCGTGGTTTCAGACTATAGCGCCTAGAACCGCTCAACCACATCAGCCGGCAGGTATCATCCAGTCAAAGGAATTAGAATTTGGGGAATTGCTAATGCAGTTGCAAAGACACAGGGAAGTTGAACCCTTGGGTTGAGAATGAAAAGCAGAATGCTATTTTGTCGAAAACTGACATTCTGAGCCCATGGCTGTGCACAAAATATAGTTTGACTCTTACACAGGAGACAACAGCAACCAGCCACTTTTTACAATGCTATTTATTTATTTAAATATTTGCCACGAGAAAAGCAGAATACATTTGAGTTATTGCTTCCACGTAATCGGGAATGGTGCATTTTCTCTTTGATGGGCTAGTGGGTAAAGACTTCTTTAAGGAAAATGGAGTCTTAATTATGCCACCAAAAATCTGTGAATCCACAGAGAATGGACAGAAATTAACATTGAGCAATAGTGTGAGCTCCATACAGTACAGATACACACGAAATAGAAGGCTTCGGCACTACGCAAAACTTGTAGACAAATGCAAGGGTTAATGTGGACAGGAAGTGAACTGTCGACCTACAGCAGAAACAGACAACAGAGGTTGCTGGTGAGAAGTTAAAGAAACACAAACAAGTCAAAAGAAGACTAAATGTAGGGCCTTGAGAGGAATGTGTGTGCAAATTGAGCATAGAGGCAAACAGAATGATAGAGACTATCATTCTGAAACAGTAGACTACCAAGAACATGTACCTGTGTGTTGCAATAGTAAACGTGCAATCAGGAGAGTACATAACGAGCATACTAACACTACACAAGAGACTATGTCAGTAGAATTTCCACAGTTGATAGCAGATGCAGCACCAATGCAGGACTCATCATTCGGAGTGAGCCACATCAGTAAAAACAAGCCACAACTGAAAGAAGGATACGAAAGCTGAAACAAAATTCCAATGTCAATCATTTAAAAGAGGAAGAAAATGCAGCCATTGCCAAGCTATGTACCATGTATAGTGATATTTTTCATTTTACGGGAAAGAAGTTATCTTATACAGATAGTATCAGCATCACACATGAAATCTAACTGGTGCCGAACATGGGAGGTAGGGTAATTTGTTCATGGCATAATAAAATACCAGAAGCATAAAAGGAGGTGCTACAACAAGAGATATGAAAAATGTTAGAGAGTGATATCACAGTACCAAGAAAAAAATAGATGGAATTTTCCATTAATAATGATTCTCAAAAAGGTGGATGCCTGTAAGAGTCAACCTATATTTTGTACACAGGCACTGGATCAGAATGTCAGTTTTTGACAAAATCACATTCTGCATATAGTCACTTACTACAGGCTCCTGAATGAAATCCCCTTGCATTAAGTTTATGCATTGTCAAGGATAGATGAAATACTTGACAGCCTCGGAACAGCAAAATACTCATCGACCTTAGATTTAGCAAAAAGCTATTACCAAGCCTTTTAGACGAAGAGGATCATGAAAGTAAGTAGTTAGTTAGTTAGTTAGTTAGTTACATGTTCCATAGATCATTTGAATGATTCTTTTATAGAAATGGTGTGGAATGCGTCAGTTTATAGGATATGTATATATGAGTAGTGTTAACATTAATGAACACACAATCATTTCATTCCTACTCAAGCAACTAAACTTCAAAACAAACTACTTCTTTTTTACTGGCTACCAGTTTTTATGCACACATTCATCAGTGGAATAGAAGGAATTGTCCATGAGAAATGGTTTTAAAGTAGATTTAAAACTTGCTTCTCTACCTGTCAGAGTTTTATGTTATTGGACAATTGACCAAAACTTTTTATTGCTACATATTGAACTACTCTCTGAGCCAGTGACAGCTATAACAATGGGTAATAAAGGACTTTTTCACTTTAATGTTGTAGGCATGAACATCACTGTTCTTCTCAAATTGTGATGGATTTTTTATGATGAATTTCATTAGCGAAAGTATGTATTGTGGTGGCACAGAGTTAACTCAGAAAATTATTCTGTATGATATTACTGACTGAAAATATGCAAAATATGTCAGGAGGTTGATACATTTGTTTCCCAGATTAGCAACTTTATGAAAAGCAAAAGTAGCTGAACTTAATTGTTTGAGAAGCTTAGTAATATGCTTCTTCCAGTTCAAGTTTTCATCAATATGTACACTCAAAAATTTAGAACATTCTACCCTGCATACTGAGTCCCACTCACGTGCTACATCAATTGTTGGTATGATTCTATTTGTTGCACAGAACTGAATGTTGCATGTTTCTACAAAATCTAGGGAGCTTACCTTTTCAGAGAACCACTAAATAATTCTTAAAATTGAACCCTCTGGGACTCCATTTGTGATTCTACCCCAATCACTAAAATTTTCTACCTTCCAGACATTGTCTCAACTGTTCAGCATTTTTGCATTCTGTCTGTGAAATACGATTCAAACCAGCTTTGAGTAAAGCCATCAGTTCCATAAAACTTGAATTTTTGTAAGAGAGTACCATGAGCTACGCAGTCAAAGGCCTTGGGGGGGGGGGGGGGGGCGGGGGGCGATATATTATTTAAGGCTTGTACTATTTGATGAGTGAATGTATAAACAGCATTCTCAGTCACACAACGTTTCTGGAAACCAAACTGTGATACGTTAAATAAATTGTTTCTACTTCAGTGTGCATCTACTCAAGTACATTACTTTTCGAATATTTTGGAAAAATATGTCAGTAAGGAAACTGGATGATAACTGTTTAAGTCTGTTTGTCATCTTTCTTATGAAGTGGTTTGTCTGGAAAAATTCCCCATGCCAGTGATGCACTGCACATCACTAAGGAAATTACTTATTAAGGTGGAACAACTTTTTAGAGTTCTGTTTGAAATTGCGCTCAACCCTGCAAGAGTTATCGATTTTTAGAATCGTATTAATTTCAGTGAAGGATGTTGGTGTTACTTCTAACCGCCTGAAGTTTTGTAGGATGACATTTTAGTATCTACTCTTGCCTCTTCAACTGAACCATTTAATCCTGTATTTTCTGCTATGTTTAGAAAGTGTTTGTTCGAAGTACTTGCAACTTGTGAATTATCAGTCACAACATTTCCATTTAGTTTAACTGTTATGGAATCTTGTACACTGACTGGCTGTAATGTCTGACAATGTCCCTTACAGTTTTAATCTTACTACACTCCTGGAAATTGAAATAAGAACACCGTGAATTCATTGTCCCAGGAAGGGGAAACTTTATTGACACATTCCTGGGGTCAGATACATCACATGATCACACTGACAGAACCACAGGCACACAGACACAGGCAACAGAGCATGTACAATGTCGGCACTAGTACAGTGCATATCCACCTTTCGCAGCAATGCAGGCTGCTATTCTCCCACGGAGACGATCGTAGAGATGCTGGATGTAGTCCTGTGGAACGGCTTGCCATGCCATTTCCACCTGGCGCCTCAGTTGGACCAGCGTTCGTGCTGGACGTGCAGACCGCGTGAGACGACGCTTCATCCAGTCCCAAACATGCTCAATGGGGGACAGATCCGGAGATCTTGCTGGCCAGGGTAGTTGACTTACACCTTCTAGAGCACGTTGGGTGGCACGGGATACATGCGGACGTGCATTGTCCTGTTGGAACAGCAAGTTCCCTTGCCGGTCTAGGAATGGTAGAACGATGGGTTCGATGATGGTTTGGATGTACCGTGCACTATTCAGTGTCCCCTCGAAGATCACCAGTGGTGTACGGCCAGTGTAGGAGATCGCTCCCCACACCATGATGCCGGGTGTTGGCCCTGTGTGCCTCGGTCGTATGCAGTCCTGATTGTGGCGCTCACCTGCACGGCGCCAAACACGCATACGACCATCATTGGCACCAAGGCAGAAGCGACTCTCATCGCTGAAGACGACACGTCTCCATTCGTCCCTCCATTCACGCCTGTCGCGACACCACTGGAGGCGGGCTGCTCGATGTTGGGGCGTGAGCGGAAGACGGCCTAACGGTGTGCGGGACCGTAGCCCAGCTTCATGGAGACGGTTGCGAATGGTCCTCGCCGATACCCCAGGAGCAACAGTGTCCCTAATTTGCTGGGAAGTGGCGGTGCGGTCCCCTACGGCACTGCGTAGGATCCTACGGTCTTGGTGTGCATCCGTGCATCGCTGCGGTCCGGTCCCAGGTCGATGGGCACGTGCACCTTCCGCTGACCACTGGCGACAACATCGATGTACTGTGGAGACCTCACGCCCCACGTGTTGAGCAATTCGGCGGTACGTCCACCCGGCCTCCCACATGCCCACTATACGCCCTCGCTCAAAGTCCGTCAACTGCACATACGGTTCACGTCCACGCTGTCGCGGCATGCTACCAGTGTTAAAGACTGCGATGGAGCTCCGTATGCCACGGCAAACTGGCTGACACTGACGGCGGCGGTGCACAAATGCTGCGCAGCTAGCGCCATTCGACGGCCAACACCGCGGTTCCTGGTGTGTCCGCTGTGCCGTGCGTGTGATCATTGCTTGTACAGCCCTCTCGCAGTGTCCGGAGCAAGTATGGTGGGTCTGACACACCGGTGTCAATGTGTTCTTTTTTCCATTTCCAGGAGTGTATTTGCATTCTTTATTTCTGTCAGGACATGTATATTAGTGGGCATTATATTGACTTTCCTTAAAATACTACAGTATTTTTTGTAGTATGCAAGTAATGTTGGATTTGACTTTGGCCTTTACATAGCTTTACCTCTTCCTCTTCCATGAGATTTTAATTCCCTATCCACAGCCCACTTTTTTTATGTATCTTTTCGAACATTGACCCAGGTTGTAAGGTGCCATACTGTTTATTTCCATTAATTGTGCAACATTCTCAGATCGTCCATTAGCAATTGGGTACACATTTATTGTTTCAGCCTGCGTACGGCCTATACAAATGTTATCAATCAGTGTCCTACTATTTCGCTGCGCAAGTTGGAAAACACCCAAATAATAATTCTAGTTCATTTTTCCTGTCCATATCCTTTAAGGAATATACATTCAAATCTCCACAATCAAGTAACTGCCTCTTCTTGTCAGACAGGTAGCTCAACAATGAATCTAGATTTCTCATAAACAGTTGAAAATTTCCTAGAGAGGAGCTGTAGACTGTTGCAATTATCAGAGAAGTATTCTGCAGTAACAGCTCACAAGCACATGCTTCTAGATTCTGATCAACACAGAAACTATTTGTTCCAATATTTTTTTACTTTGCGCCCTACTTTCAAATATGTTGCAACTCCTCCTTTTTCCACGTTAACTCGACACAGAAAGTCTATAGTTCTCGATACTTAACTTCTTCATCCCTGTGGTAATATGGTGTTGAGAGAGGCACAGAACATCTAACCCTTCAGAATTTACCTAATCTTCTAGACAGAGGAAAGCTCATCTATCTTGTTTTTCAAATCTCTAATGTTGTGATGAGACACATTAATTTTATTTTTCTGGAAACTGTTACACGAAACTGTTACACGTATTACTGTCTTGCACAGCCCTAATTTCTTTCAGTATTGTCTGTAGCCCAATTTGAATATCTTTTTAAGTGCCCCTTGATTCCGGTAATCACTGGGATTTTGTCTTGTGTGCTTATGGGCCATCTGCACTTTCTGCAACATGCTCAGCTGATCTTCCCTTCCCCCTCCTATTTAGGAAAGGTTTCAGTTCACCGAATAGGCATTACAAATACAAATGAGTGTCAACTAACATTAAAACAGACCCAAGTACATTTCAGAAATTGATGAACTCTGTTTTGACAGGGCTACAAGGCATCAAATTGTTCATCTACTTGGATAATGTGATGACATTTGGCTCCTCCTCAGAGGGACACAATGTGTGGCTAAAGTAAGTGTTTAAAAGGCTTAGACCCTTCAATCTAAAGCAACAGGTTGACAAATGTGAATTTTTGCGAAAAGAAGTGTGCCATTTGGGGCATATCCTACTGACTGAGGGTTTGAGGCCAGGCCGACAGGATGTCAAAGTGATAAAGTATCCAAAGCCTACAACCAAAAAGCAACTGAAGGTTTTCTTAGGTCTAGCAGATACTGTAAGTGCATCGTAAGTAACTTCAACACAATCGCAAAGTTGGTACATGAATTGTTAAAGAAAGAAGTACCTAATACCTGGAGTGTTGTGCATGAAAATACCTTTCAGCATTTGAAAAGAGAAGCTGGTCAAGTCCACCACTACTGCAGTATCTGGACTTCATAATCACCACCAACACCAGTCAGACTTATATTGGGGCTGTTGTAAGTTGAGGAAAGATCAGAAGCAATCTACATGTCCTATCCGCCTTGAAGATGCCAAATAAAGGGGAAAAAGGGTATTACTATAGATAAGGAGATAATAGACATTTGTTGGGCAGTCAAATATTTTACACTATATTCTTTAGCAGCAAGTTTCTGTTATGTACCGATCAAAAACTCCTAATCTGGGTAGGTAGCATATGAGGTCCATTGTCCAGATTAATGAAATTTACACTAAAGTTGAGGGAGTATGATTACTAGATAACGTATAAGAGTGGCATATGAAATCAAGTGGCTGATGCACTCCTGAGAGCGAAAAGAACCAGGATGGGTGGCGTGTGACCAGAAAGCAATGGTAGCGTAGGCCAGGGGGCAGTCTAAGAGGAAACAGATGCACGTGTCAGGGACCCTACAGACAGGTGATGACAACAATGTTGCTGATGCACGAGACCGCTGATCCGAGACCAATGGAAGACTTAAGTGAACAATAAAAAGCTGTGATACTAAAAACAGTATCATGATTCCCCAGTGGAATGTCACCAAGGCATTGGGAAAACATATGAACCCCTAAAAAAGTACTGAGTGTTAAGTGGTATGGAAAAGAATACATAAGAATATATCTGGAAATGTGAAAGCTATAAAAAGAAGAAACTCATTAGGCAATACATAAAGATGCCTCTAAGAGATCACTAAGACTCAAACATATTGTAGAGGTTGAAAATACTGCTTCAGTTGTAAATTTACAACTGAAGCGGTATTTTCAACCTCTGCTATAATGCTCAGCTGCGGATGTTCTGCCAACAGGATTGTTTGTCTGAAACATATATTTGAGAGATGTGATATTGGTTTGGTAGGTCCCTTGAACAAGACACACTGAAGAAACATGTACAGGATGTTTTGAAAAGAATGTTTGTATTTCAAATGGATATATTTATTAAACTGTACGACATATAACTATGAGACTTGGGACACACATTTACGAATCTCTGAAGTTTAAGATTACAGATGTTGAATATGCCCTCCACCAGTGACATGATCAATATCACACTGATGCTCAAATTCCTCCCATTTTCGAAAAACTGTCCCAGTAACAACAGCCACATCAAATGCTCAAGCTCACCAACAGCCAAACTTCGAATTGCAAGCAAGAGATTTCCCGAGTATGCAACCACACAGGGCAACTATGCCCACTCCCACCGCTCACTCTGCGTCCGCGGTACCCCCTGCGACCACGCAGGAGACGACCCTTTCCCCAGCCCCATCTACACTTCCCCCGCCCACACTACAGGCTTCACCCGCACCACCAGTTCCAGAACAGGCAACTTTAACAACAAACGATACTGCAGCGCAGTAGCAGCCACAAGTGGGGCCAAGCACGGACAGCAATCTCTGAAGTTTTCTGAGGGAACTCAGAGAAGTGGGGAAGCTGTTTGCAGGGCTCAAACTGGGAGCAGTAGTACAAAAAGTTAGAGAAACCATAGCGGCAGTCCGAGCCATGAAAGATAGATATGCAAAAATGCTAGTAATCGCTGAGGAAACTATGACACTCTTCTTTAATGAACCGTAATGGTACAAGAGAGTTCAAAATGGAATGCCAACAGCATATCCTCAAAAATCTCACAGTTATTATCTTTCCTAGACCAGCACACCACAGATATAGCCTGCATTCAGGAGACACGTCTAACGCCAACCGATCTTTTGATGGTGCGAAACTATTCTGTGCACAGCGTCAACTGGCAAGACCGCGCAGGCGGAGGAGTCGCCATCCTTGTGAAGCAGAAGATTTGTCACCAGGCAATCGATACGCCAAACTTGGCCACGGTAGAGGTGGCCGATATAGAATTAAAAGTTAGCAATCAAATAGTTAAAATATTGTCAGCATATAAACATCGGCATAGTAATTTCAGCGACCAGGACCTTCAGAATTTGATCGGCATCGGCAAAAGAGTCATAATAGCAGGGGACTGGGGGTGCAGCACCATAAATGCTGGCAGTTGGAGTTTGAGAAGGTTTGTTGAGAGCAATCTCCAAGTGGGAATAATTGCTCCCGACGAGCCTACTCAAATCCCCCACAACCCTGAACATGCACCAGAAATCCTGGATGACTTCCTGTTCAAGGGCCTGCCTTGGGGGGCTGTGCCAACAGTCCATTACGAGCTAGACTCTGACCACAACGTGGTTATCCTGGAATGTGCCAATGTCAAAGACATAATCCGGAGGATGGCAAACACAATGTATCAAACTAAATGGGAACAATATACCGCCCTGGTAGGACAACACATGGAGGCCATTCCGCAAATGCGGAACGAAAGGGAGGTGGACACAGCAGTAGAGTATTTCACAAACATCCTCCAGACCTGTGCTCGAGAGACAAGCACCACGTTAGCCAACGAGCCTGGCGCCAGGGACCTGCCCCCTGATATCTGGGAGCTGATAGTCACTAAGCGGCTCATAAGTAGGGATTGTGCAACACTACTGCGATCCTGTCGATTGTTGCTTGCTTAGGCGGCTTGAATCCCAGGTAAAGGAAAGACTGATAGAGCACAGAGGCCTCTATTGGGAAGAGAGACTCAGGAATGCAGAACAGGACATGATCGAAGTATGGGAAATCACAAAAGCACAGAAGGCTACTCCCAGGGTAGACAGGCCACTCTGAGGTCCAAATGGGCTAGTATATGATGACTTGGATAAGGCAGAATTACTGGCAACATGGCTAGAGTCAGAATTTCATACTCACGTCATCGAAGATGACAAGAGTGACAGGCAGGAAGAAATAATAAATGGACAAGTGGCTCAATTGAGGCAAGAGAGGCCAAATACAGAATTTACTCCTGTTTCCGAGCGACTTGTGTGTGCCTACATCAGACACTTGGGGAATAATAAATCCCCCGTGACCCTACCTGAAACACCCCCCCCCCCCCCCCCAACCAATCACCTACCTCACCACACTATACAACCTGTGTCTTTCCCTAACCTACTTCCCAAAAGCCTGGAAAACTGCTCAGGTTGTAACTCTACCTAAACCCAATAAGAACCTTATCCGTCCACAAAGCTATCGACCCATCTCCCTCCTGTGCTTTCTAGGGAAAGTACTGGAGTGCCTGATCCTCAGTGCCCTATCCAAATTCCTACGAGACAATAAAACAATCATCCCTGAGGAGTTGTTTGCATTCTGCCCTGTACACAGCACCATCCATCGATCCCTGCGTCTGGTGGAACACATATGCAGGGTGAGAGATCGGAAACACAGCACAGGAGCAGCCTTTCTCGATATCGAGAAAGCATTCAACAAAGTCTGGCATGATGGCTTAGTATACAAGTTATCCCAGTTAGGCATTCCAGGACATATCATCAGCATGATTGACTCATTTCTGACGGGAAGGCAGTACCGTGTCAGATGCAGCAAACATGTAAGCACAATCAGGGATGCTGTGGCAGAAGTTCCGCAGGGCTCAGTTCTTGGCCCCATATTATACTCACTATACACCAATGACATGCCAAAGTTGGCAGGCAGTGAGATAGCACTGTACGCCGATGACACGGCAGTTACCTCAATTTTATAGCTATTGGAGCACTTGGACGAAATCGTGAAGTGGTGTAATATTTGGAAATAAAAATCAATTCTGAAAAGTCCATAGTAGTTATGTTTACGAGGAAGTTCACCCCCCCCCCCCCCCCCAATAGACGGATTTCTGTAGCTGCCAAGGAAACAGATTGGAGCAACTCAGCTACATATCTCGGCCTTGTACCAGACAAATGCTTAACCTTTGCAAGCAGAGAGACAGATCCAGAAGTAAAGGTTACGCTGCTTTTATCCAACTATACCCACTCTTAAAAAGGTGGAGGACTTCGCATAGGAATGAAACTAAGGCCATACAGGTCAGTTATCCTCCCAAGTATTTTATATGGATCGGAAGTTTGGTCTATGGTAGCAGACTGACACCTACAAAAAATTCAGAGACTCCAAAACAGAATCCTCCTCGTCATCGCCGATGCAGACAGCTACACACCAAACACACACATTAAGGACCTCTTAGAAGAACCATCCATCTACACCTACATTAAAAGAAAATCAGAAAAACCCTATGAAAGGCACCCACCTCAGCCCACCAACTAATTCAACAGTTAGGAACCCATTATCCAGATGCTTCAGAGAAGTGACCAGTCTCAACACTAACCCGAGAATTTAGGGCATAACAGTTACAGACAAAACAGCCATACATGCGAACAAGATTTAGATAAAATACAAAAGCTATTCTTCTAAATATCATAGCCCTGTGGTGCTTTGGTGGAATATAAATATAGATAAGCTATCCTCCTACTACGTCACATGTGATGAACTGCTCCTATGATGCTCAACAAAACAACTTCATACAGGGGGAAGAGACTGCCACCCTGAAGTCCAAACACTGTTTCACAAGAAGGCGTGTACAGAATGAAAGAGCACATGCTCAAGAAGATGACCCATCAGGAAAAGCTAGCTAGCACCTCTGAAGGGTGACGTTGTGTAACATTATAGCTCCGACTAGGTTCCAGCAGGGACTGACTCAACAAGAAAATCAGAATAAATGAAGTCAGCACCACCCAGTGGTGACACCCAGCTGCTACAGCCAGTTATCCCTTCTGGGGTTGCGGTACTGCTGTTGGATAAATACTGGATAGTAGACACTCATCAATTCCCCCATCACTCTTAGATGTTCTAAGATGCTTACTGAAGTTCTCTGTATGTGATCGTATCACAGTGTGTACATGGTGCTGAGCACCACCATCTTCATCAACTGTTAACTTTGAAGCGAAGACCACTGCTACGACAAAGGAAACATCTATTCACCTCCCAAGGACTTCATCTCCAGTAACCGCAGGCATCTGCCTGAACTCGGGACTATGTGAAGACAACTTGGTGCCTTTGCACAGCTGGGTCACGTGCCAAGCGACTATCTTCTGCTGGTGACCTCCTCCCTGGTGGGTTGCATACGAGGTGTGGCTAGAAAAAAACCAGACTAGTACTGGTGAAACAATAAAACGAATGCAATAAGGCTGAAAGTCGCGTGGCCTGTCACGTGACTCTCGCTCCGCCTACTGCTCGAGTTTCATCTGCCTCCTGCACTCAGTCTGCCCGTGGCGTCTGTTTTAAGTAGGTGACGTTTTGTCTGTGCGTCGGAAAATGTTGAGTGTACAGAAAGAACAGCATGTTAACATCAAATTTTGTTTCAAACTAGTTAAATCTGCAAGTGAAACGTTTGTAATGTTACAACAAGTGTACGGCGATGACTGTTTATCGCGAACACAAGTGTTTGAGTGGTTTAAACGATTTAAAGACGGCCGCGAAGACACCAGTGATGACACTCGCACTGGCAGACCATTGTCAGCAAAAACTGATGCAAACATTGAAAAAATCGGTAAACTTGTTCGACAAGATCGCCGTTTAACAATCAGAGCAGTGTCTGAGTTAACAGGAGTTGACAAGGAAAGTGTCGAACAGGTTTACCGATTTTTCCAATGTTTGCATCAGTTTTTGCTGACAATGGTCTGCCAGTGCGAGTGTCATCACTGGTGTCTTCGCGGCCATCTTTAAATCGTTTAAACCACTCAAACACTTGTGTTCGCGATAAACAATCATCGCCGTACACTTGTTGTAACATTACAAACGTTTCACTTGCAGATTTTCCTAGTTTGAAACAAAATTTGATGTTAACACGCTGTTCTTTCTGTACACTCAACATTTTCCGACGCACAGACAAAACGTCAACTATTTAAAACAGACGCCACGGGCAGACTGAGTGCAGGAGGCAGATGAAACTCGAGCAGTAGGCGGAGCGAGAGTCACGTGACAGGCCACGCGACTTTCAGCCTTATTGCATTCGTTTTATTGTTTCACCAGTACTAGTCCGGTTTTTTTCTAGCCACACCTCGTATTTCAGCCTGGACTGGGGCTGCCCAGTACTTCTGTTGCTGTTCACTAGTTCCTGAGGACCTTCATTGTTGCTGATCACCATCTACTGGCCAGGTACACCTGACACACATACACGGCAGCTTCCTTGACGCTCATGCCCGTTGCTGCTATGGCATGCTGTGTCCCGAGCCAGCAGTTGCCGACACTGGAGCATGGTGTGCTGGCAGCCATTTACATCACTCAAGGGCAATAGTCACCCACCTACTGCAATCCAGTCCCTCTATCAAAATGGGTAAAGTACTATTGTGAACATGCATTAATGGTTTGCAGAGTGGTTCCCATCACCACCACCTTTACAACCCATATCCAGGCAAGGAAGTAGCACTTTTTTCTGATCTTCAACCAGCTGATCCCTCTATCAATGTTGGGGGCAACCTCCAGCCCCAACATTCTAGTGTCCAAAGTGTCTGGCACCACAAAAATAAATGAGCTGATACACAGCAGAATATGAAAATGGTACCACAACAGATTGTGGAAAAGAAAGGCAAATTTTGTCACTGTTAATGAACAACTTAGACAGCTTACAAGTATTTCCAATGAATTAGATTGGGAATAGGGTATGTCGATACTGGCAGTGGTAAGTGGTCAGAAGTGTAATCTATAACCTCATCTGATGAACCCAGTTCAGATTGTAAAGTTCTTAGAACTGATCAAAAACGGCATTAAGGACAATACATTCCCTGTAGCCCTTACATTACCAACTGATCAGAAGTACTGACCTGGATGTTTTCATTACTGAGAACATCTTAAGCTGTGTGTTTAAACATCCTTTTAGTAGAAGATAAGGTATTTAACTTGTACAGAATACCACCACTGCCCCTGAAAGTTGACATAACAAAGCATTTGTTTATGTACATTGCGCCAGAAAAGAAGCTACTACTAATCGATGATGCAAAATGGCAGTATACAAAACTAGATTAGTGAGCAGCTACAGTGCAAAATAGATCTGACTCTCAGGATCTTTTATCAAGTATTTATACTTTTACTCACGTATGACCATGAGATGTGTGAAGCCAAGACACTGTAACCAGTCTGAGAAGTTCCAATGGATTTCATGCAGAAGGTAATTGTATTAAACAATAGTCTGTGGACACCACCAAGCAATACTGAATGGCTGTTTGTTGCCCTGATGGATGAAGGCATTACCATCATCTGACATGGAGGTAAGTCGACCGATATCGTGCTTCGAGGCATAGTGCTGCATTAGTAAAGATACATGCATCAACCTAACATCGCATTGGTCTAGGATGTGCTGATTTATCCCAGGAAAATCATGTCATGAATAAAGATTTTCTGTTGATGTTTGGGCCGGTGTTGTTGGTGACTGTTTGTTAGGGCCTTATGTTCTTCCACCCAGGCTGAACGGAGAACTTACCTTGCTTTCTAAGAGAATATTCTATCTCTCCTGCTTGAACATGTTCCTTTAAGTGTGTGACAAAACATGTACTTCATGCACGATGGAGTGCCTCATTTCAGTGCTAATGTTCGTAGGCTTCTAAATGAAAGATTCCATGACAGATGGGTAGTTAGAAGTGAACAAATTTCTTGGCCACTGTGCTCTTCAGACCTAAATCAACTAAAACTCTTATTTATGGGGGCAATTGAAAGCTCGTGTATGGAATGCCAGTACACCGTAGACAGTGTCTACGAGCCCATACTGTGGAAGGCTGTGAAACTGTATGTAATTCTCCAAGAATACATCAGAGCATCAGGGATTCTATACAATGGCAGGTTTATGCTTATATCCTTGCTAATGGAGCGCAGTTTGAACATTTCATTTAGGAAAGTGTTTCACACTGTAACACTGTATGTTGAACATTTCATATAATGCTGGTACTTCTTGTCTCTATGTGTTTGCCGTGATTAATGCGATTATGAAGAGAAGTAGAAAATAAGCTCTTAACATGGAAACAAAACATTTCTGTACCAATGTTCAGATAACATATTTTCTTCCTCTCTGTGCGATGAATGTTTCCTGAAAGTTTGGGCATGATTTCTTGTTACACCCTGTATATCACAGCAGCCATGTCACCCATTTCATACATCCACATTTAGCCAATGCCCAGTGGCACTGTCTCACATGAGACCACAGCCAAGTATGTGTCTGCCCAAAGCCCTTCCTGTGGCATTCTCTTTGTATTGTGTAAGCATAGACTCTGGCTACAGTCATTGTGTTTTAGGTGTTGCATTTCCACATATGCGACACCTGCCTCCCCCCACCCCCTGGGGGAAAATTTTTTTACATAAATTTTACACAGGTTCTGTTTCATTTTCTGAAAGGAATACCTAACTGTTTAACAAAGATGAATGTTCCCTATCATGATTACAATTCCATTACCTGGAAGAGCTGCACATTTACTTTACAGTAAATTCACACTTCCTACCCTTATTACAGTTCTGGCACCTGAAATGAATAAATGTTAAAAGTAACACTTAGGTGCTGTGCTTAGGAGGCATACGGGATCTATCACAGATTCTCTTCACTGTGTCTCAATTTTCTTTGAGTAGGATAGTATCTCACTACATCCCTATCTGGGCACTGATTTATGATCGTTCTCCTAACACATTTCTTCCCCACACCAATTGTCACCCATTGTCTTGAAGACATGCACTGAAGGAAAAAAAAAAGTTCACCAAAGGGTAATTAATGTACAATTACAAAACTTCTGAAATACACTTGTCTAGGCAATGTATTTAAGTAATTAACATTGCAAGATCACACGTTGACATAAGCGCGAGATAAGCCATTGTAAATGTAAAATGCTGGCACATTAAAAACCTGTGTAACCACCAGAACGTTGAACGTAAGTATGCAAACGTGCATTCATTGTGTTGCACAGGTGACAGATGTGAGCTTGTGAGATGGAGTTCCATGCCTGTTGCACTCGGTTGGTCTGTACAGGGATGGTTAATGCCATTTGTGGATGACATTGGAGTCGTCGTCCAATGATATCCCACATGTCGACTGGAGATAGGTGAGCATGCCAAGGCATTATGTAGACACTCTGTGGAGTATATTGGGTTACAATAGTAGTATGTGAATGAGTGTTATCCTGTTGGAAAACACCCCATGGAATGCTGTTCATGAATGGCAGCATGACAGGTAGAATCACTAAATTGACGTACATGTTTGCAGTCAGGGTGCACGAGATAACCACGAGGGTGCTCCTGCTGTCATATAAAATCACATCCTGGATCAAAACTCCAGGTGTAGATCCAGTGTGTATAGCTTGCAGACAGACTGGTTGCACGCCATCAACTGGCCTGCTCCTAACCAACACACAGCAACCACTGGCACCGAGGCAGAACCAGCTTTCATCAGAAAACACAACAGACCTCCACCCTGCCCTCCAACGAGCTCTCACGTGACACCACTGAAGTCACAAATGGTGATGGTTTGGGGTCGGTGGAATGCACATTACAGGGCATCTGGCACAGAGCAGTCCTTCAAGTAACAGATTTGTAACAGTTCGTTGTGTCACTGTGATGCCACTACTACTGCATATGCAGTACGATGCACAAGTGCCATACACCGCACACGATCACCTTATCTCTCTGTAGTGCCACATGACCATCCACAGTCCTATCTTCTTGCAGTATCACAGAAGGAACATCCAGCTTCTCATAGCCCTGTTACATGACCTAGTTCAAACTCAGTGAGGTGTTGATAATGGTATCTGCTGCATTAAAGACATTCTTGACTAATACCAACTCACCATGTCTATTCTCAAACGTATCGTTGCGCAACCAGTGCTATTCTTATGCGACTTGTGTGAAATCTTAATAGACATCATCTTTCAGATGTATAAACATACATACCAACTTCTGTTTATGTTGCACAACATCTTGTTGTGATTTTTTTTTTCCGTAAGTGTATTTAAAACAGCCTCTATGACACTTACAATATTTACAGAGATAAAATATAATTGTGATTACTATGGTAGAGCCCATGTAACTGCAGAACGAGAAATGATGTATTCAGAAGTTGCTTAAGGTTCTTCTCTCCTGGTACTTAGTTTAGTTTTTCAGTTTACTGAGCTAATATCCTACACCTGTTACCTCATATAACTGCCTAACTGCATAATGTGTTGGCAAGTTCAGCTTCAGTTCACCGATGTTCTTTCTTTCATTACTTCCTACACAGCATAGAACGTGGCATCTGGCATGACGTCTCCACTTGTCATTCAGTTTCCTTATATCACAATTGTACATCATGCACTATGATCAACATGACTATCTTAACACGCTGCATACACCTGCTTATTTTTGACACGCGGAAATAATGCAGTAATTTAAAATGTTTGACACCACAAATGGTGGTCAAGTGGCAGTCACTGAAACAATGAAATTTTTAAAAGGTTACATAACAAGTTTTGATGCACTGAGTTGTCATTTGCAAATGTAATCACAAATATGGAAACTTCATTAATAACTGCAACCACATTTCTTTAAAATCTTATGAGAAATACACGAAAACCAGTAAACTGAAGCAAAGGTAGCAGAAACAGGTCACAAGACATCATGACAATTTCTGGTTGATCAGTCATTTCAGTTTTGGGCTTGCGGCACATTATAAGACTATGGTGAGGCAATGATAACTAATTATCTCATGGTAGTTTTCACCATGATGTTAGTTAAATGCATGTGTTTTTTTTTCATTTTCAGACATGTGAGCCTTTGTTTGCAAAATGATTGTTGCATCACTGCAGCATGTAATGCAAGAGTATCCAATACCTTTCATACTGATGCAGATTTCATCTATACTGCATTAAGATATGAAATAATGGATCAACCAAAAATTGTTATGACATCTTGTGACCTGTTTCTGCTGCCTTTGATTCAGTTTATTGGTTTTGTTGTATTTTTTGTAATATTTGAAAGAAGTGTCGTTTCAATTATTAATGCAGTTTTCCAGGTTTGTGATTACATTTGAAAGTGTCAAAACTAGTTATGTAACCTTTTAAAAATTTCATTGTTTTAGTGACTGTGGCTTGACTAGCACTTATGGTGTCGAATCAACATTTTAAATTTCATTCAGTCACACTCCTTGATGACAGTTATATTGAAATACAAAATGCAGTAATTATAATCTTGCACTGAAGTGCACTAGGTGCCTGAAACTAGTAAAGAAATAAAATTTCTTTTGTGCAACAGCTTGCTGATTTTTTCAACAAACTTGGCTTTGTGTATAGTCTTCCACAGCAGCTTTGCAAAGTGTACAGGCAGAAGTCACGTACTTTCAAGTATTTCATTCAAACAAGCATTAAAATTTGTTGTTCATGTTTTTCTGTCTTCATTTGTTTGTAATTCCTTGACAGAGTTCAATAATTCCTCAAAATATTCGATTATCCATCACCGCAGTTAGCTAGCTGAATGGACACCCCCCCCCCCCCCCCATGATGTGTGTGTCTAGACTGCTCCCTGTATGTGACACATTAGCATGGGATGGGTCAGTGGCCACTCAGCACTGTGTGGTCCTCAGTAGAGTCAGTATACACATCCACTTATTGGTACAGCGTAACACTGTTTTTATTTATTCTTTGTTTGTCATAAGGCAGAATGATTTTTCATACAATACTGACACAATCATTAAACTGTTCAGAATGAAGCATCTCCAACTAACATTGTGCAGATCATAGATTCAATTTGCACTTCCTGCCTTTATTAATTTGTAAACAAAGACTGACAAAACTTTCCCATTCCTAATACCATAAACAGTACGAGATGAGACTCAAGTGTTTATGATGGTCATGAACACTGATGACATGAAATACCAAGTCTTTCCAGAACAGATGGATTAATCTTTCGCCCTCTCTCTACATCCAGGTAGGTTTCCCTTCGAGACTGGGCCCTGCCAACTCAGGCTACCACCGCAGATGTCGGACAAATGCCACACTTCCACGTAAGTCATGTACACTCAACTCAATTGCCAAAATAGAATGCTTGAGAGAATAACAGACATTTATAAGGCAAGAGGATACAGTGTTAGTGTTTTTAGCCATAGAAGTCTTAGACACACCATGTATATCTGCGGAGAAAGGAAAAGATTGTCTGACAATCCACAAGAAATCAACTGTCACAGCAGTAACATTCGTGTCAGGAAAGTGAATGTAGGCGACATGCAGGACAAAGACTGTCCAACAGCCATAACCAAAAAACCAAATGAAGCGACCAGCTTTAATGGTCTAGTTGGACAGGTGCATGCATCCCTCTCCTCCTTTTTCTTCCTTCTCTCTCCGAGTTGATTGTGGGTACCACATTTGTATGGGTTTTTCTATCTATTTAATTTATACATTTGTCTTACACTTTTTTTCACGTTCCACTGAACATAAAAATAAATTGTAATACAGTTGTATGGAAATTCTGGAATGATTACCGGGACAGATAGAAGTATCTATGGACAACATTTGGCAACATGCTGGAAATTACAAAGAATGGAAAACATGAAGAACCAACTAGAGCCTGTTTTGTCCAGATGATTGGCAAGGACTACAGTCCTTAGGTGCTTCTGTTATTCTAGGATGTATTTATGTCATTTACCAATGGAATTTCTTGCAGGCATTAAAAGCCATTATAGACCGTGAAAAAACAAGGGCTCCAGCATCACAAATCAGCTCAACAAGCTCCTGAAGAGTGATTGATCTGATCAGTTATTCACCAACAGGGAAACTATATTCCATTTCAATAAATAAGTTTCATTCAACACCACACTTATTTAAAACTGTTCAATGGCCATAAGTATCACAAGTAGCCAAGGTGAAAGTACATGACACACTGCCATGGCAGTCATAATTCACTCTTAAGTGTGCAATACTCCAGCACTCCACAGCAAGCAATTATCTATCTACCCGTAAGTACTGGTCTGACCAAGATGAAGTACTGGCTTTTCTGTGCCAGCTTTTGGATGACTACAAATATGGAGTGCAGGTAAAGCAAACTACATGAAGCAAAGTGGAACACTGCATTCACAGTACAGATCACACAGAATGTCCCAATTGAGTGACAAGGTCATGGACACGATGCGAAATGGAATCATTCAACAATCAGATACGCCCTTGTCCTCTCTTCTCCTCCTTCTGTACAAGAAAGGTGGATATGGAGTTTCTGAATCACTTACCAGCAACAGAACATCTTCACTAAAACCAATGTCTGTCTATTGCACTGAATCAATGACAACTTTGACTGTTTGATAAGAGTAAGTATTTTTGGAATACAGATTCAGAATACTTACTGGCACATTTAAGTTGAGAGACCTGACCAGAAAAATACTGATTTCAAGACTTGATAGCATTATTGAATCCGAACTTGTGCAAGTTGGTTTATGCAAGACTCCAGCCCTCTCAAAACATGAAGGACGATCTGCTTTGACACCTCAGACAGCCAATGTATCTCCTATCTAGATAAAAATTCCCATTTTCTTCCTAAAAAATTTGAAGAGCATCTAACAAGGGGAGGGTCTGACTTGTGGGTCACAGATTTTGATCAAGTTTTGCAAGGATGGTCTATAATGAAAATAAAAAGAAAGTGTTTTCGCTTTTTGCTAGACACTGCCTAGTTTTAAAAAAAATCGAAGTTGATGATAGAAAACTTTATTTTCAATGCTAGACACTCCCTAGTTTTTAGAAAATCAAAGTTGATGAAAGGAAACCTTATTTCAATGCTACACATACATTGAAAGATTGTCTAAAAACAAAGATTTTTTTTATTGATAAACGTAATATACAGTCCAAAATCGATAATGTTAAGAGTTAATAATGTTTCTGTGTTTTCATTCTGTAGCTAGAGTACCTGTCATTCTATGAGTCTAGCAGAGTGAGGTCAGTGGTCGGGTTTACAAGACATTAGACTACCAAACTGCTGGTCTGTGTTCGATTCTTGGTCATGACTTCTTTTCCATTTAATATTTTTTTTTTTAACGTATCTGATGATATCCTGATAACGGGAATACCTTTATTTGCCTTTTTTTAGGTAAAACATTAGGAGGTGTGATTAATAATTTGATTACTTATTTGATAAGTGTATACAATGTATTGACAGTTATCTTCATCATGATAAATGATGTGCTACGATAGGAATGTCAATGCAGAGAGATTTTGTTCACGTATTTTTGACTTATTTTGTATCTGCATCAATAATTCTATGTCAGTTTGTAGTGTTCCTTATATAGTGTGTTGTATCTAGCAAGGAAATTCTTCTACTATGCTTACATATTTCAGTTACATGAACTTTTGAACGATGTTGTTTAAATTGTGCTTGTGAATTTAAATAAGTACTGAAGTGATTGTTATATAATATACTATAAATGACTTGGTCCATAATTTAGGAACATACAGTTAACTGTAAAAGACGTGGTGAAGCCCTGCAAGCTACAGAAGTAGCGTGGCGGAGTGGAAAAGGTGTGGCTGGTGCGCAAGTGGCAACTCGTCCTTCGTGATGAGCAAGGAGTCTGGGCTGAGCAGAGCTGTGGTTAACTTCTAGCTAGCAGTAGCGGATCATTGTGGCTCATATTCCTTGAGTTTTGAGGCGAGAAGAGCTTAAGGGCAGTAGTTATGGGCCTTGGATGCTGCGTTTGGTGATATTATATGGGCACAGTTTCTGGCCCTATAAATATAATTCCGACACCAAGAAGATATGTAACAGGCCGAGTCCAACAGCATTGCTATGATTGCATCACTGCTAGGTTAATAGCCACTGCAAAATTATGCCACCAGTCCCACCAGCCTTCCACTAAATTGTTTATATTTGGCACTCTGTAAATGGACCAGGTATTTGCAAAATTTTGTTTATTTTAATAATAATCATGGTGTTACCAGAAAAACTATCTTACACCCATGATTCTACCAAATCACAAACCTGGACAGAAATCCTATCATAATGAATTTAATTCCACATGTCCTAATTTATTATGAGAAAGTGGTTGAACTTCAATTTAATGTTGTGTTGTCATTTGCGCAGGCAATTACACTTTTGATTAGGTCAAAAGACTGCTTATGAAAGAAAATTGTTATTTAAAGAGTTATAGTTTGTTATGCTTGCTTAATTAATAATAAGAATACTTACAATTTCTCATACATACTGGTGTGGTTTTCTTAACGAGCATGGTTCTTCAAACCATGAAAGTTTAAGGGTCCTCATGTACTAGGCTACTTAGTTAATGAAGCAATGCAAAGGCTCCTTCAGAACCAGTGTAGTTAGATTTGCATTCTGTTTAATTGCTTCAAATTGAGTTTAGGAAAGAGCCATTTACTGTGTTATCTATTCTAATGCAAGTTGGTTAATGTACAGTGCATAGGCATAGAGACCCTGTGCTAAGCAATGAAGTAACTGAGTATGATCATTAGCACACCCCTGATTTAAATTCAGAATCATTTCAAGCTTTTCCCAGTTCAGTACTGCTACTAGTTTCATGTGTGTTGGTATATGGTTTTATAAACTGTTGCATCTAGTTCATTTAAGGTATGTGTTCTTGAGAGAAATATATTGCTGTTTACTATCTCATTGGCCATTTGCTTATCTGACTTACTAGTTAGAAGCACATTTATCTGCAAGGTTAGATAACTGTGTTGTAGTGTGAACAGATATAAGGAAAGAGTTTAGTGGATGTGTCAAGGAAGATTAGGTTCACCTTAGCACTGCCTCCTGCTTTATCATTTTGCTTCACACAAGAATGCCTAATTAGGGTGGCAAACTGTTTTAATATGTAATGTTACAGCTTGCTTTTATGCAAGTTGTTGGCGACAGCTTCGCATAAAGAAACGTTCAATAATCAGAGAGCCTTGAGAGGTAGCCCACCTTTGCATTCAAAGGTAAGGACATGAGATCTCTGTAGGTACAATGATGTTCAAGGACATCACTACCTAGGACCTTTGACATGATCCAGAGTTAGCATACCATGGTATCTGCTAGAAAATCCTAGAAAATATTGAGCCTCCATTTTTTTTATGAGAAGGGAGCAGTGTTCATATCCCAGGGTATGTGCTCACCTCCAGATTTTATTTTTATCCATATATAAGGGTTCAAAGAGATACTGGATCTTAACAGTTAATTTTTTTTATTCGTGAAACTTTTATTTACTGTTTTGATAAAAACTCTCTCCTTTTGAGAGGTATAAAAATATTCAAAGCAGTATGTATCAGTGCCATCTGAAATAGAAGGGCCTTATGCAAATCTATAGCAACAATATTTCGAACAAACAAAAGTTACGTAAAAAGTAGACACAATTTGGAAATAAAATTATGTAATTTTGAGGACATTTTCTCCCTTTTACATTTAAAATATTGCTCTAATTTACAGTCGGAAAACTAGCACTCCAGGGTATGAAATACCCAAGCCGTGCATCAGCCTTTGATCTTTTCTGCAACACCAAAACTGATATTATTCATTGTGCTGTCAAAATACAATGACAGTGGGCAAATGTTCATTTGAATCTCATTTCCTAGCAGTGGGCTGTCCATATTTTTCAGTTCATTATCTTTGAGTAACAATTTGTTAGTGGCAAATGGAAGCATGAGGAGGTATAATTTTGTCATACATTTAATCCTCTTGACTCGTGTATGAACCAAGCTGAAGCAAGTGTGGTTTTTTAATGGAGCAATAAAGATTCTAATGCCATCTGAAAGCTCTTGAAGAGATGAGTACAATGATATAACAATTGGTAACATTTACGCTGAAATTTTCCGAGC
Source organism: Schistocerca nitens (assembly GCF_023898315.1). NCBI lineage: Eukaryota > Metazoa > Arthropoda > Insecta > Orthoptera > Acrididae > Schistocerca > Schistocerca nitens. The sequence goes on from NC_064616.1 coordinate 917,346,239, forward strand.
AATATGCCAACATTGAAAGGCAATATGGCCAGAATTATTTATGATGATGATGATGATAATAATAATAAGTTGCACATTTTTCCAGAGTAGTTACACTATGTATCATAATGCTGATATCTAGAAGAGAGAACTTACTTGTCTTCTGATCAGCACACCCTTCCACCGGCTTCTCAGCTGTCAAGTTCGAGGGCTCCTCAGGATACGAAGGCTGTTTCACCTGAGGTTCAGGACATGGTACCTCTGTGACAACAGCTCGCCTGGGATCAAGAATAGCACAGTCTTCCACTATCATAATATTTGACCGAGCTGGTGATATCCTATCTTCGAGAGTCAACTGTGACAAACTCGTAACAACATCGTCCACAGATGTCTCCTGAATTGCAGTTAGTTCTTCTTCACATTCATTAGCACTATGCCCATTGCTATCACCCTCCAGTTCAACATATCCAGCACTCTTGTCAACAGACTTGTTTTCTATTAATTCATACTTTTCTATTTCCCTCTCCAATTCTGCCTGCCTTCGAGCTTTTTTCTTCATTTTCTTCCTCTTATTTTTGGAAATTTTCACAGCCGTGTTAGGGCTCTGAGCTTGAAATTCCTTGGGAGCAGCACTCACTGAAAAAAAGTTAAATTTGTGTTAATATCATAAAAGAAGTTAATGTTGCTCCCTCACATTCAGGTTAATCAACAACAATTTACATATTAGTCAAAGTAAAGTATATACAGTACATGTATGAGATGGTAAAACAAATGAAGCTATTACTAAAATAATCTTCCCCTGCAGGGAAAACACTGTCAGTTCGAATAATGCAGGGAAGTGTGTGTGTGTGTGTGTGTGTGTGTGTGTGTGTGTGTGTGTGGGTGGGGCACAATAGTTTTCCAGGACATTGTCCAATAGCAAGAGCTCAGTAACCTTTTCAAAGTTGCTTCTGTGCAACACCACAGCGCCTTGACTATACAGCAACTGGTAATCTTTACTCCTGAAACTTACCCAGTACCACATTATTTATGCTTCATAATTGAGAAATGAGCCCAAAGAACTGCATTTCATTAACACGCCCAGTTCTGCTGTGTGCCTTCTCTTCACTGTTTATATTTCAGCAAATACAGTGTCAGTAAAATAAAAAGGTAAAATAAATAAATTTCATCAGATAAAAATTTCTGAAGATCAACAGTAAAATTTTGAAGTGGTCAGATGAGGACAAAATTAACCCTGGTCTATTGCTACAGAACATAAATGCCTATGTCACAATTTATTCAAACTAATACTGTGAAAAAGATAGATTGCTACTCACCATATAGCAGAGATGTTGAGTCGCAGACAGGTACAACCGACAGACTAGTAACACATGAGCATGCAGTGCAGTTTGGAAGATGGAATGTAGAACACAGGAAAGAAGAGGAGCATTACAAGACTACATTACCCAGTCTCCATCCTTTTCTCTCTCTTCTTTCCTGCGTTCTACATGTTGCCTTCCAAACCCCACCATGTGCAAATGTGTCCAGTAATAAGTTTGTTGTGCCTGTTTGAGACTCAACGTTTCCACTATGTGACGGGTAGCAATCTATCCTTTTCACAATACTGTCATTATTACATCCTCTAGTTTTCCACTGTATTATTCAAACTAACTTAAAAATACTGCAGTAATGCCTGAATAATTCACAGTAAAGTAAATTCGTCAACTGCTGTGTCTTTAATGATAGAAACTGTTTCACAATCCTCATTCAACCCAAATCAGATGTCGTAGTCACATCACAGTTCTGGCAACTGAATGATTTACAGAATTAAGATTCTTTCACTTCATGCCAATGGCCTCATAAAATAGGATAACTGAGATCCAATAACGTGTGAACCCCTAAGGCTAGAATTAGCGTATAAGTGCCTTCACCGGAAGACCATCCATTGAGTGAATCAGACTGTCCACATCTGAGGTGGTCTGACATAATATAAACCACTGTCTTAAAATTTATAAAATGTACTCAAACCAGATATGGTTTACTCATTTCATGATAGCCTCCTCCTTCATGAAATTCTTAACATTCTGGAAACGGGTCAGTCCGTATCCAAGTGACACCTGCATGTCAGCTGATCATGGCGTACACATCAAAGCATAATAAATTAATGCCATTATGAGGAGATACTTACAAGTACTTGCAAAAACAATGAAAGGGAAACACTTTTCAGTACAAATCATTTTATGGTTTCTCAGAACATTTGCCTTCAAAATTTATACATTTCTACACATATTCAAACCAAATCTGGACAATTTTTTCCACTGCAATGTTGATACTGGTACATCAACAAGGCTAGAAGGATTGTACAGCTTCTCATAGTGATGAAAATCACCATCCCTGCTTTTTTTTTTTTTAACCAGATCCAACAAGGAGGAGTCTTAAGGTGATAAACCAGACTAATCAGGGCAAAAGAGACAATCATTCTGCATTTTTCTCTGTCAAAGAACCAACTTTTTGACATGCCGAATGACAGCTGGCACTGTCACGATAAATAATTACCTGCCTTTCCCTGTTTTTCACAATTTCGTTAATGACTCGTAGCAGACAAATTGTCACATACAGTTCAGCATTAACTGTTCCTGCAAGCAATGGTCACAGCACGTCCAGTGCAACCACAGAAACAAAGGACAACTTTCTCGGATATTCTATGTGCAAGAACTAATTTTGTCAGTTTCATTTTCTCTCAGAACATCTGAACAGTTGACTGATACTCATTTCATGATTTGTACAAATAAATCCAAGCTGTGGCACCTGTTAAAGTCTTTGAGCCTTTCCTCACACAAACTGGTACAATAGTATGATTATTTCAGATATTTAAAAAAAAAACCCATACTTATTGTCCGATTTAATAAGGAAATTGACCTACAAAAGTTGGATGAATGCAGACTAATGAGCCATCTGAAGTTCGAACAGTTATGAACAAGCAGTGTGCAGAAAACATACGATCCACATTACAAGAGGATGCACATTAAAGGTAAGAAATAAATATTAAACATGTCTTACAAATTTACATTTACCCCAATACAACAGAACATAAGAAAAGAGAAAGAAACTTTAATATGTCAACAATTTTTTTTCAGGAAAAAATAATAGTAAGGGTAAAAACGGAGTGTCACCCTCAGAGACTACAGCTATAAGAATGAAGTAAAATAAATATTCAGCATTTCCGATCTTATCATTATTAATGTTAACAAAACTATCTGCAAAATGGCCTATAGACAGAAGAAATAGTGCATCCCTAGTGTAGAGAAACAACTGAAAGAGTTGAAAACAAATAAGTCACCAGGTCTGGAAGGAATCCCTGTTCACTTTCACAAAGAGCACTCTATGGCATTGGCCCCTTACTTAGCTCACATTTATCGTGAATCTCTTGCCCAGTGCAATGTCCGTAGTGAGTGGAAAAAAGTGCAGGTGATTCCTATATGTAAGAAGGGTAAAAGAACACATCTGAAAAATTACAGACCAATATCCTTAACACTGGTTTGCTGCAGAATTCTGGAACACGTTCTGAATTTGGATGTAATAAATTTCCTAGAGACCGATGAACTTATGTCCCTGAATCAGCATGGTTTTTGAAAGCATCACTCATGTGAAACTCTGCTTGCTGTTGTCTTACATGATATACTGCAAACTATGGATGAAGGGCAGCATGAAGATTCCACATGTCTAGATTTCTGAAAAGCATTTGACATGGTACACCACTGCAGACTGTCAATGAAGGGACGAGCATATGGAATAGGTTCACAGACATGTGAGTGACTCCAAGATTTCTGAAGTAACAGAATCCAGTATGCATTCCTCGATGGCTAGTGTTCATCAGAGATAAGGATATTGTCAGGAGTGCCCATTGCACATTGTTCATCCATCGTACATCGTTGAATATGGAGCTCCGCAGCAGACCGTCCCTACATGTGCACATGTTGACCAAACGACATCATCAATGATGATTACAGTGGGCACGGGACCATCGGGATTCAACTGTCAGTCAATGGAAACATGTCAGACCTTCAGGTGAATCACATTTTTGCTGCACTAGGTCAACGGTCTTCTCTACGAATGCCATCACAGAGGTGAACAGTGGCTTGAAACATGCAGTGCACCATGGATGCAGGCTGCTGGGAGCAGCAGTATGCTATGGGAGATATTCTCCTGCACTGGCATGGGAACTATGGTAGTAATTGAAGACACACTGAGTTGCAAACCACATGCGTCCCTTCATGCTTGATGTCATCTTTCAGTAGCGTAACTGGCTGTGTCTCAGAGCCAGAACTGTGCTACAGTGGTTTTAGAGACATTATAGTGAACTAATGTCGATGTCTCAGTGACCAAATTTGCCTGATGTAAATCCTATGGAACCCATCTGCGTCACTATCGAGCACTATCACCATATACATAAATCACCAGTCCATTATTTACACAAATTACACGGTCTGTGTATAGACATTAATACCACATACCTCCATAAACCTACCAACAACCGTACAAACATATCATCATTTGACCATCGGGCAGACTCCTGTATGGACGACATAGAAATAAGCATACCTGGCACAGAGAAGCAGCTGAAAGATTTGAAAACAAATAAATCACCACATCCGGATGGAATCCCAGTTCTATTTTAGAAAGGTTGCACTTATCATGAATCTCTCACCCAGCAAAAAGTCCCGAGTGACTGGAAAAAAGTGCAGGTGAATCCAGTATACAAGAAAAGTAAAAGAACGGACCTGCAAAATTACATAACTTCTGTTTGCTGCAGAATCCTTGAACACATTCTCAGATTGAATATAATAAACTTTCTTGAGGCTAAGCAGCTTATGTCCACAAATCAGCATGGTTTTAGAAAGCATCACTCATGCGAAACTCAGCTTGCCCTTTTCTCACATGATATACTGAGAACTATGGATGAAGGGTGAAGAGCAACAGGCAGATTCCATATTTTTATATTTCTGGAAAGCCTTTGACACGGTACCCCACTGCAGGCTGTTAATAAAGGTATGAGCATATGGAATAAGCTCACAGATAAGTGAGTGGCTCCAAGATTTCTTAAATAATACAACCCAGTATGTTGTCCTTGATGGCGAGTGATCTTCAGAGACAAGGGTACTGTGAGGAGTGCCCCAGGAAAGCGTGATGGCACCGCTGTTGTTCTCTATATACATAAATGATTTGGCAGACAGGGTGGGCAGCAGTCTGCAGTTGTTTGCTAATGATGCCACGATGTACAGTAAAGTGTCAAAGTTGAGTGACTGAAGGAAATTACAAGATGACTTAGAGAAACTTTCCAGTTGGTGTGATGAATGGCAGCTAGCCCTGAATGTGGAAAAATGTAAGTCATTGAGGATGAGTAGGAAGAACAAACCTGTAATGTTCAGATACAGTATTACTAGTATCCAGTTTGATACAGTCAAGCTGTTTAAATATCTGGGTGTTACATTGCAAAGCAGTTTGAGGTGGAACGAGCATGTGAGAACTGTGGTAGGGAAGGCAAATGGTTGACTTTGGTTTATTGGGAGAATTTTAGGAAAGAGCGGTTCATCTGTAATGGAGGCTGCATATAGGAACTGGTGGAACCTATTCTTGAGTACTGCTCATGTGTTTGGGATCCTTACCAGGTCGGATTGAAAAAAAGACTTCGAAGCAATTCAGAGATGGGCTGCTGGGTTGTTAACAGTATGTTTGAACAACATGTGAGTGTTACGGAGATGCTTCGGGAACTCAAATGGGAATCCCTGGAGGGAAGGCGGCATTCTTTTCAGAAAACACTATTGAGAAAATTTAGAGAACTGGCATTTGAAGGTGACTTCCAAACAATTCTGCTCCCACCAACATACACCACACATACGGGCCAAGTACATATGATATGAGAATTTAGGGCTAATACGAAGGCGTACAGACAGTCGTCTTACCCTTGCTCTATTTTCGAATGGAACAGGAAAGGAAATGACAAGTAGTGGTACAGGGTACCTCCACCATGCACCTTATGTTGGCTTGTGGAGTATCTATGTGGATGTAGATGTGGATGTGGATGTGGATGTGGATGTAGATGTAGAACAAACTGCCGAATCCCTGATATGCAGAATCAGTGATGTATTTTGTTCCAAAGACAGAGAAACAAGTCATTAAGCAGGTGGTCATAATGTTTTGGTTCATCAGTGTATAGACAGTTGTTTTTCCCTTGCTCTATCTATGAGTGGAGCAAGAAAGGAAACAACTAGTAGTGGTAGTGGTACCCTTCGTCACACACTGTGTGGCAGCTTGTGGAATATGTATGTAGCTGTAGATTTAGATATGAACCAGAAAATGTGAGTGGAGGAAAATCAGTAAACTGAACCTTAAAAATGAATTTTCAGATTTTCACAAACGATAAGCAACAACAGTGTATTATTTACTATACTGTTCCAAGTGTTAACAGTTTGCTAATGTCTGCAGTGGTGGAAGAGATAATAGTGTCATGTCTTGCTCTATATTCAGTCACTGTCAACCACAGATCTGAAATGTGGTCAGTTCCACAGCCTACTCTAAAATTCCAAGTCATTCTAGATGTCCATCAAAAGCTGCTACACACTCACAGAATGTCTGCTGCATTTACCAGTACATTACAGCTAAGAGGTCACACCATTAAGCTTTTCATTAAGTAAAACCACACTAACCTAGAAAGATTGTGTGTTAGGAGTTCTCAATATATACTCTTAATTCTGATAGGTGGCAATTGGTATTCAGTATCATTACGTGAGAGAACACACCTATGTCAATTTTATTTATAAACAAAGTGTAACGTGTTAAGTGTGAGGAGGCTAGGCCAAGCATCGTGCACTTTCTCACACTGCAAATGAGTACACAATTACAGTCACCCTGCAATTGGTAGGAGAACAACCAAAAATTGGTATGCTGAAGTGAAACTTCCCTAAGAGAAGCTTACAAGAAATATTTTTCTAATACAACACACCTGCTCGAGTGGGCAAAACACAAGCTTTCCTGAAGGCTTCTCACAACCAAACATTTCTTTATTCACCCTTGGAAATAGATTTATCTGTCTATAAACTGCTCCTGAATAACCTCCACAAAAATAAGTACAATATCCCCATTCAGTGATTTAAAAGGCTGCTTTGATGCAGACCTCTCTCTTTATGAAAAGATAATCAACACAAGAGGACAAGTTTTCAAAAATTGAGTTCATATTATTTTACTTTGTCAAAACTTATGATGTGATCCTCAAAAAGTCTTAAAAAAATCAGATTCAGTTTCAAGATGATTAAAAACAGAATGCACCGAAAACGAAACAACAACACAGAGAAAATGAAAGATTTCTTTTATCTGCTCTTTGGAGGTTATGTGACGGGTGCTAAGTTGGACTTGTCATGGTTGAATCCATGTATCCTTGATGATATGTGGCACATGAGACAAATGACACACAACATATTACTCCACAAATTTAATTGGTAATGTTTACTGACAGATTCGGGTTAATTGTCTGCACTGCTACATTACCAAATCAATGGCACTAACAGTTACCAGCCTCGCTTTGACCCACAAGACAGGGCTAAATTTCACAGGAAATGCTCCAAAGTCTGACCACTGGACTGTAGAATGTTCACCATTAACAGTTCAATACATCGTCTTAAACTGGTTATTGACAACTGTCATTAATAATTACCATAATAATTACCATAACAAGAAAACAAGAACACAGTTCACAGTCCACATGGAAAATCACTCAAAAACAGCACAAAGTCCAGCACTTAGGCCTCGTTTAACCAAACAATTCCCTGCTGACTAATCTACAAGACTTGCTGAGAATGAATACTTTGCAAATTCTCTGTATAGGAATATTAATCCTGTTAATCACAGGGCATAATTAACTCCACAACTTGGAAATGATAGACACTTTACAACAATGGCCAAAGGAACTAAGGGCGCACAGATATGGCCAGGAAGTGACTTGTTACAAAAGGATAATAAGGAGTGATGCAAACCTGAAGAAATAATACAAATGATGATGATGATGATGATGATGATGATGTGAGACTGAGGAAATACAGAGAACTTTTTTCAGGAACATGGTATAATGTTACTGTTGCCACTCATTCACATGATCATTTTTCTGTAACAGTTCTTATATTAAGTGAATCCAATGTGAAATGATCACTCATAGCACACTCACCAGTGTCCTTGCTGAATATGAGCAAGTGCATTTAGTCTCCCCCCCCCCCCCCCCCCACCCACACACACACGCAAATTAATCCTGAAGTGACCTCTCCCCATTTGCATTCATCCCCTCCATCAATACTGCCCACACAAAGCAAACACTGCCTGTCCTAGTCCTGTCCCAGGTTAGGGACAAAAATGCTAAGGAACTGGCACCACAAAACATTTTTTTCATTCCATTAATTTCATTATTTAGGAGGGTGAGAAAGGTTGCCCCTCTGGCCCATAAAACTCTTGCAAATTCTAACCCAATCCATCCTATAGCTGCTAGTGAATGCCATTCAACAGCATTCCTCATGGTTGCAAACCTAATCATTGGACAAGGAGGGGTTTGTCAGTGGTGATTAACTATTAATTGTAGTATGTTAACAGGAACAGGAAAAATAACAGAACTATGTGACTGAGATGGTGAACAAAGAAATAATCTTTATATAAAAAAAACAACTATTATAATCCTAAAATTATAACATGCAATATTTATAGCCAGTTTATGAAAAAAAAATCAGATATGTTAATGAGTAGCTGCTCCAGATGCTACTGGACAAGCTAATCATGAATTCTGTACACAGCTGTGGAGATGCAGGGAGCAGCATGGAGAAAGTAACAAAAGTCTGACAGACCAGGCAACTTTTAACATATTAAAATTTAATGTGGGTGGGGTTTTTTTTGGTGGTTTTAGGGCGCACAACGTCAACGGTCATTAGCGCCCAGACTACGTTAGGAATGCACCGCGAGTCACAAGTTCAAAACACGATAAAAGACAGACTGACAGGCATAGGATTAAAAAAGAAAACAGCATAATCAAATGTCCTTTGAGAGGGTTGTCAAATTGATAAAATGAAGAACGCGAGCAGCTGCTCGTGGGTCATCCGCTAAAATGGCTTCTACAGTACATGGCAGGCCAAGATCGAGACGCAGGGTGTTAAAATCCGGACACGACGTTAAAATGTGGCGGACCGTCAGCAATTGCCCACATGGGCAGAACGGCGCCGGCGCAGCCGTCAGTAGATGGCGATGGCTGAACCGGCAGTGGCCAATTCGCAACCGGGCCAAAACTACCTCCTCCTGCCGAGAAGGGCGTGAGGAGGACGTCCAAGCCACGGGAAGAGCTTTCAAGGCCCGAAGCTTGTTGTCCGGAAGTGCAGCCCAATCGGCATGCCACAGCGATACAATGCGCCGACAAATTACCCTGCTACAATCTGACGAAGGGACACAACAAGAAGCTGTCCGAGGCTGGAGGACCGCAGCCTTGGCCGCGGCATCTGCAGCTTCGTTCCCAGGGATACCGACATGGCCAGGAACCCACATAAAGCTAACCGGAGAACCGACGTCCACCAGCTGCTGAAGAGAGCGTTGGATCCGGTGCACGAAAGGGTGAACCGGGTACGGATCACCGAGGCTCTGGATAGCGCTCAGGGAATCGGAGCAGATGACATATGTGGAATGTCGGTGGCGGCAGATGTAAAGGACAGCCTGGTAGAGGGCAAAGAGCTCAGCTGTGAAGACCGAACAATGGCCATGGAGCCGATACTGGAAACTTTGTGCCCCGACAATAAAAGAACACCCGACCCCGTCATTGGTCTTAGAGCCATCTGTATAAATGAAGGTCATATTAATGAACTTCGAACGAAGTTCGACAAAACGGGAGTGGTAGACTGAACCGGGGGTAACCTCCTTCGGGAGCGAGCAGAGGTCAAGGTGGACGCGAACCTGAGCCTGGAGCCAAGGTGGCGTGTGGCTCTCGCCCACTCGAAAGGTGGCAGGGAGTGTTGAAGGAGGCGACGAAAGCGAACTCCAGGGGGTAGCAGGGCAGAGACATACAACCCGTATTGACTGTTGAGAGAGTCATCAAAAAAGGAACGGTAAGACGGGTGGTCGGGCATTGCCAGTAGCCGACAGGCATACCGACAAAGCAGTATATATCGCGCCGGTAGGTGAGTGGCAACTCACCAGCGTCAGCATGAAGACTCTCCACCGGACTAGTATAAAACGCTCCGATCGCAAGTCGTAAACCCCGATGTTGTATGGAGTTGAGGCGGCGTAAGATGGATGGCCGTGCAGAGGAGTATACGAAGCTCCCATAATCCAGCTTGGAGCGGACGATCGACCGATATAGGCGAAGTAGGACGGTTCGATCCGCTCCCCACGACATACCACTGAGAACACGGAGGACATTGAGAGAACGGGTACAACGGGCAGCCAAATATGACACATGTGAAGACCAACTAAGTTTCCTGTCAAATGTAAACCTAAAAATTTTGTTGTCTCCACGAATGGGAGAGCAACGGGACTGAGTCTTAAGGACAGTGGGAGAAACTCTTTGTAGCACCAGAAGTTAATACAGACCGTCTTCTCGGCAGAAAAACGGAAGCCATTGGCGACACTCCAGGAGTAAAGACGGTCAAGAGAACGCTGAAGACAGTGCTCCAGGAGACACGTACGCTGCGCGCTGCAATAGATGGTAAAATCGTCCACGAAAAGGGAGCCTGATACATCAGCTGGGAGGCAATCCATTATTGGATTGATCGCTATGGCGAAGAGAGCTGTGGTGTCACCGCTAGACACCACACTTGCTAGGTGGTAACTTAAATCGGCCGCGGTCCTGTAGTACATGTAGGACCCGCGTGTCGCCACTGTGTAATCGCAAATCTAGCGCCACCACATGGCAGGTCACAAGACACGGACTAGACCTCGCCCCAGTTGTACGGACGACATAGCTTGCGACCAGACGTACGAAGCTTTCCTCTCATTTGCCGAGAGACAGATTGAATAGCCTTCAGCTTAGTCCATAGCTACTACCTAGCAAGGCGCCATTTGTATCAGTGCTTATCGCTAACGAATATTCAAGAGAGATGTATTCCAAGGATTCATTAAAGTTAAGTATAAAAGAAGCTCCCTTCTTTTCTTTATAGTTTTCATCCAGTATCCTGTTTCAGACTTCACGCCCGTCTGCGTTAGTTTAGCGTGCACCTAGCTACCTCATTGTGTCTATGCTGTAGGAGCTAGACACAACAAGAGCGACGCTCAAAACTGAGCCCTGTGGCACCCCATTCTCCTGGCGAAAGGTGTCTGACAGGACAGAACCCACACGTACCCTGAACTGTCGATCCATTAAAAAGGAACGAATAAAAAGAGGGAGGCGACCGCGAAGGCCCCATGTATGCATGGTGCGGAGAATGCCCGCCCTCCAACAGGTGTCGTAAGCCTTCTCCAAATCAAAGAACACAGCCGCGGTCAGGCGCTTCCGCAAGAAGTTATTCATAATGAAGGTCGACAAGGTAACCAGATGGTCAACAGCAGACCGGCGCCTACGAAATCCACATTGTACACTGGTAAGGAGGCGTCGAGACTCGAGCAGCCAAACCAATCGAGAGTTAACCATTCGCTCCATCACTTTACAGACACAGCTGGTAAGCGAGATGGGTCGATAACTGGAAGGCAAGTGCTTGTCCTTCCCCGGCTTAGGAATCGGGACAACAATAGACTCGCGCCAGCATGCGGGAACATGTCCCTCAATCCAGATGCGATTGTAAGTACGAAGAAGAAAACCTTTACCCGCAGGAGAAAGGTTTTTCAGCATCTGAATATGAATAGAATCAGGCCCTGGAGCGGAGGACAGTGATCGTCCAAGTGCGTTTTCGAGTTCCCGCATGGTGAATGGGGCATTATAACTTTCACGATTCGAGGAGCGGAAGTTAGGTGGCCTAGTCTCCTCTGCCTGTTTGCGGGGGAGGAAGGCAGGGTGGTAATGAGCAGAGCTCGAAACCTCTGCGAAAAAGCGGCCGAAGGCATTGGAGACAGCCTCAGGGGCCACAAGGACGTCATTCGCGACCGTCAAGCCAGAAACTGGTGAGTGGACCTTAGTGCCAGATAGCCGGCGCAGGCTACCCCAGACAACAGAAGAAGGAGTAAAACTGTTGAAGGTGCTTGTGAAAGCAGCCCAGCTGGCTTTCTTGCTTTCTTTAATAATACGACGGCACTGCGCACGTAATCTTTTATAATTGATACAATTCGCCACTGTAGGGTGGCGTTTAAAGGTGCGTAAAGCACGTCGACGAGCACGTAAAGCGTCTCTACATGCCGCGGTCCACCAGGGGACCGGTACGCGACGTGGTGAAGAAGTAGGGTGAGGGATGGAATATTCAGCAGCAGTGAGAATGACTTCCGTGAGGTGTGCGACCTGACTATCGCAGCTTCTGAATGTTTGATCCTGAAAGGTCGCCCTGGAAGAGAAGAGCCCCCAGTCTGCTTTGGAGATGTTCCAACTAGATGAGCACGGAGAGGGGGTATGCTGCAGGAGATGGATAACACACGGGAAGTGGTCGCTCGAATATGTATCAGAAAGTGCATACCACTCGAACCGGCGTGCAAGTTGGGGAGTACATATAGAGAGGTCTAAATGGGAATAGGTGTGAGATGTGTCCGAAAGAAAAGTAGGGGCGCCAGTATTGAGGCAGACAAGATTGAGCTGGTTGAAAAAGTCTGCTAACAGGGAGCCCCTCGGGCAGGATGCTGGAGAGCCCCAAAGGGGATGGTGGGCATTGAAGTCTCCAGTTAACAAAAATGATGCAGGTAGCTGAGCAATAAGTTGCATCATGTCTGCCCTGGTAACGGCAGACGACGATGGAGTGTAAACGGTACAAATGGAAAATGTAAAAGTGGGGAGAGTAATGCGGATGGCAACTGCCTGCAGGCCGGTGTGCAATGTGATGGGATCGTAGTAAATATCATCCCGGACCAGCAACATAACCCCTCCATGAGCTGGGATACCTACCACAGGGGGTAGGTCAAAACGCACAGAGGTGTAGTGTGCCAAGGCAATTTGATCGCATGGGCGTAGCTTCGTTTCCTGGAGGGCTACGACGAGCGGACGTTGCAAGCGGAGCAGCAACTTCAAGTCCTCTCAGCTGGAGCGAATGCTGCGAATATTCCAGTGAATAAGTGCCATCGTAAGAAAAAAGGAAGATGAAAGAAGGGGTCACCTCGAAGGCCGCTGAGGGCCTGGCTTCGAGCGAGCACTGCCGCCGCTATCAGTAGGCGGACAGTCAGCGTCCATTGGGTCTATAGGTTCATCGGCCATCTTGGGAAGATGGCCGGGAGGGGGAGCTTCCTCCGCCGGTGAACGGCCAGATGTTCGGCTACCAGCGGTGCGGCCATGCGAAACGGATGACGGCCTGGGGCGGCAACCGCTGGGTGGCGCAGGAGAAGAAATGCGCCGTGGCGGAGAAGGAGAACTGTGCTTCCTATTAGCCTTCTTGGAAGGTCGTTTGGTGGAAGTACCGGTCGAAGGCTGGGAGGTCGAGGTACGTAGGAAGTCTGCACGGGACGGTTCCTTCTTGAAGGCCCGTGCATCTGACTTCTGGGTCTTCGTCTTAGCAGAAGCTGATGAAGGGGCTGGTGTCTGTGGGGTGATGGGAGGAAGAGGAGACGTCGACCGCGCGATCTTAGCACTGGCTGAACGGACGACCGTGGTGCTGAAGGTCAGATCGCATGTCTGGGTTGCCACCTCCCTGGTAGTCCGAGGAGAGGCGAGGACAGTACTGTATTTCCCCGCTGGGAGCAGCGTGGGCTTCCTACTAGCCAATAGCTTGCGAGCAGCCGAGGTAGACACTTTCTCTTTGACCCGAATTTCTTGGATACAGCGTTCTTCCTTATAGACAGGACAGTCGCGGGAGGATGCGGCATGGTCACCCTGACAGTTCACACAACGAGGAGACGGAGGTGGACAGTCACCCTCATGGGCATCCCTGCCACAAGTGACACATTTCGCCACATTGGAACAAGACTGGCGAGTGTGATTGAAACGCTGACACTGGTAGCAGCGCGTAGGTGTCGGGACATAGGGGCGAACAGAAATAACCTCGTAGCCCGCTTTGATGCGCGATGGCAGCTGAACACTATCGAAGGTCAAGAAAAGTGTCCGGGTCGGTACAAGGTCATTGTTGACCTTTTTCATGACCCTATGGACAGCCGTCACGCCCTGCTCAGCGAGGAAAGATTGAATCTCCTCGTCAGTCAAGCCATCGAGGGATCTAGTATAGACCACACCACGAGACGAATTCAAAGTTCGGTGAGCCTCCACCCGGACAGGGAATGTGTACAGGAGTGTGGCCCGAAGCAGTTTTTGTGCCTGAAAGGCGCTCTCAGTTTCGAGTAATAAGGTACCGTTACGCAACCTGGTACAAGATTTAACAGATCCGGCTATGGCATCTACGCCCTTCTGGATAACAAAAGGGTTGACAGAGGAAAAATCCTTTCCGTCCTCAGATCGAGAAACGACGAGGAACTGTGGGGCAGGCGGTAGTACTTTTGTCACTGGTAGCTGGTCACGTTTCCGTTTTTGGGCAGAAGTCGAGAGAGATGGAGTGAAATCCATTGCGGAGGAATCCCCCATGATTGCCAGCGTCTCCGATGGCGCGCTCCTTCCTTGTGGGGACCCTCTCAGAGGGCACTCCCGCCTTAGGTGAATGTTTACACCTCAGGTCACACCTCCCGAGAAACAGACGGAGGGACCAATCGGCATGGTCAGAAGGTATCAGCTCAGGCAATCACCCCTCCCCGGGCCTGGCCTTTACCAGGGGGTACGCGCGTGCCTTACATGTCTACCCAGGGCGGGGAATTACGTGTTACCCCGTCACCGGCTACGCGTGCGAACGCGTGGGTCGGCCTTCAGGCGCGCACAGGGAGGAAGGAAGAAGAGGAAAAAGGAGAGGGAGAGGGAGAGGGAGAGAGAGAGAGAGAGAGAGAGAGAGAGAGAGGACAGTGTCTCAAACGCCGAGGCGGAGACCAGAGAAGGCAATGAGAAGGCAAGGAGAAGAAGGCAATGAGAAGGCAAGGAGAAGAAGGCAATGAGAAGGCAAGGAGAAGAAGGCAATGAGAGGGCAAGGAGATTTTGTAGGGGGAAGTGTAAGGAAGACAGTGAGGTGGAGAAGAGCAAAGAAAGGAACCAACCAAAGGAAGGAAGAAACGAGAAGTGAAAAAGCAAAATGACCGCAAATAGAGGTCATGGAACCGTCCGTCTCCGGACGCAGGCGCTAACTACCCCCTTGAGGGGGAGGGACTCCTTTTAGTCGCCTCTTACGACAGGCAGGAATACCTCGGGCCTATTCTTACCCCGGACCCGCAGGGGGGGTGGGTGGGTTTGAATGGCATACTAAACTGTACAAAACTTAAAATATTCATCTCCTTGTTACTAATGTGAATGGCTTGTTATACAATTACTGCACCTAGCAGTTAGGTTACTAAAGCCTATAAAAATTTATATCAGACAAAAGAGGCTAAATAACAAAAAGTGTTAGGTTACTTGTTAGAACATTACAATGTTACTCGTGCAAGATATTACCCTCTAACTAAAATAGTCTTTACATGAAGTTCTACTTCATTACTAAAACATTCTTATCTTTATATGTGTAGGTCGATGATTCAAAAAGAAAAAGAAAAGAAACAAAGAAACAAGAAGACTACCTAACACTGTAAAGGAAACTCATGACACATGGCTGCATTAGAACACTTTATTAATTTGTTACTTGTTTCATTCAGTAACCATCATCTGGCACCAGTATCAATGATAACAAACAGAAGCGACGACAAAATGCCGATGTGTAAGACACCACAAACACAGAAAAACACAAAATATAACTTCGAAAAATTGGCTCATGCAAGTCACATGTCAATCATGTTGAACCATAAAATTACATAAGCTGTCACATTCATGAGTATTAATACAGAAGAGGGGTAATTTTCCTAAATCAGCTACCTTTGTCAGGCACACATGAGTATCAAACGAGGCATATGTAATTGGGGCCTCCCGTGAGTAGCCGACATGCATGTAGCCTCCAATATAACACTACGAACATGTCTAGTTGATATAAATCATGACACACAAAAATAATTTTAAGATGACACACAAAAATAATTTGAAGATGACACACAAAAATAATTTGAAGATGACAGACCAAAATAATTTGAAGATGACAGACCAAAATAATTTGAAGATGACAGACCAAAATAATTTTAAGATGACAGACCAAAATAATTTTAAGATGACAGACCAAAATAATTTTAAGATGACAGACCAAAATAATTTTCAGATGACAGACCAAAATAATTTTAAGATGACAGACCAAAATAATTTTAAGATGACAGACAACAATAATTACAGTGATTACAGTACAGTCGTAAGTAACATTTGTACAAAAATCACAATCATAAAAAATTTTACAATTTATATATGGACAGAACAATGTACTATCTGTTTAACAGGCATTATGTGATGATAACATGAAAAAAAGTAACCTGTGACAACAGTCTTTGAAATATACTTAAAACAAAAGTGCCAAATTCTGAGTACAATGAGTACAAGTGCCAAGAAGGGGACTCGAGAACAAATGACAAAGATTGATGTTCCCAATATATTACTGAGAAGCTACATCACCTTGACCATAAGAAGAAACTAACCAGGGTTAAACAATACAGGGTACACAATGTTAAAATTCAATAGCTTAAAAAGGGGTACCTTGGAGACAATGTACACAAGACCCGCCAATTAAAGCATTACTTCATGTCCATATGTGAGGCTAAAATAATGTAGGATATGACCTCTAGTTTAGAGACAAACATGAATTATATGGTATACAGTACTGAAAGGGGTACATACACAGACTCAAAATGTGAGAGATGAAATGGGAACAGCAGACAAACAGAAAATGAGCTTTTTTTAAAAAACGGAAGTTAACGTCATCTGGTTTAGGTACATGAACATTGTACTGACTGGGGTAAAGTGTATGACAAGGAAAAGGATAACTGATAACTGAAGTTGTGGATTTTTTTGGGAAGTGGCTGTAAATTAAAAAATATAAAATAAATTTCAATCATTACAACTCGTTAACACTCTTAAATAACTAATAGACAATGTTCTGCAATGATAATGATGGGAAACCATCACAGCAGAGACAAAAACACCTTAACTGCAATAAACCATGCAGCCATCACAAAGCAATCCTATTAAGCAGTTTAAGTGTAACATCTCATATTTTCCCAGAGGGGTATGATGGGGTAATATACCTTATCAATGTGAACCATATATAATGGTATCAGAATAATACATAACATTAAAATTATCAAGAAAACAAAGAGTTACCACACATACATGATAACACAAAGTAATCCTGTTTAATAGTATACCAGGTGTACTGGTATGAAATTAGCATTTTTTTGTGAAAATGAAACACTAATTTTGAATTGAAAAGTAAAAACATTTTATTCAAAGTACTGACCATTGCTTTCTATACATTTTGACCACCTTTCTGGCAATTTGTGGACACCACAACAATAGAAATGTTCGTCTTTTGAAGCAAACCAATCAGACACCCAATCTTCAACTTCTTCATAGGAATCGAAGTGGTCCTCAGCCAATGCGTGTCCCATTGATGAAAATAAATGGTAGTCGGAAGGGGCCAAGTCTGGTGAATACTGCGGGTGGGGTAGCAGCTCCCAGCCAAGTGTTTTGATTGTATCCTGTTTTGCTTTGTGTGCAGGTGCATTGTCGTGTAAAAAATTACTTTGCCACGTCTTTTGGCCCATTCTGGTCTTTTTTCAATCAATGCATGGTTCAAATTGATTATTTGTTGTCTGTAGCGATTAGTATTCACAGTTTCACCGGGTTTTAGAAGCTCATGATACACCACACCTTTCTGATCCCATCAAACACAGAGCATTGTCTTCTTGCTGAATCGAGCTGGTTTTGCAGTCAATGTTGATGGTTGTCCCGGATTAACCCATGATTTTTCCCATTTAGGATTCTTAAAATAAATCCATTTTTCATCGCCAGTAACAATTCAATGCAAAATTGATTTTCTTTCATGTCTTTGAAGCAAAATTTGACAAATGGTTTTTCGTTTTTCCATCTGTCTTTCATTCAATTCATGTGGCACCCATTTTCCACACTTTTGGATCTTTCCCATAGCTTTCAAACGGTCAGAAATTGTTTGTTGTGCAACATTTAGCATTGCTGCCACCTGCTTCTGACTCAAAGTATCATCTTCATCCAATATTGCTTGCAATTCGGCGTCTTCAAACTTTTTTGGTGATCTTCTATGTTGTTCATTTCTTACATCAAAATCATTATTTCTGAACCGTTGAAACCATCTTTTGCATGTTGCTTCTGATAGAGCATGATCACCATATGCCTCGACAATTATTCGATGTGACTCTGCAACACTTTTTTTCAAATGAAAACAAAAAATTAATGCTTTCTGCAAATCATCACTTTCTGGTACAAAATTCGACATTGTTAACACGATGAAAACATATGATGATGTTTGTTCCATGACTTGTTGTATACTAAATATCTTTGACAGACGTCATACCAAACAAAAAAAATTACGGCTCGTTCACAACAAATGTTCCCTATTGACACATTTGTATCTTAACGCTCATTTCATACTGGTACACCTGGTAATACAAAATATCAAATTTTCCCAGTGGGGACAGAAGAGGTAATATACCTTATGAATATGAACCTTATATAATAGTATCAGAGTAAAATGTATAAGTAAGTTGATAAAAATAAATAAATTTAAAAAAAAATTAAAAATGCGTAAAGGGTAACCCACACACATGGTAATTGACCAACCTGAGTAACACATACCACAATTGCCATTCAGTGATCTGTCATAATGATATAAGGTCACAATGCCTTAACAGAAAGGCCAAAAAGTAAACCAATATAAAAACAAAGATAAAAATGACATGAAGAATTATCTTAAAACTTGCACCACCTATATTATAAGCCAACTGAAGTAAGGAAGCTGAGACATAAACAGACCTTGTTGTCAGGGGTGGGAGGGTTAAAATGTTCAAGAATGAGGAGTGGGAAGAGAATGGGGGTTTGGGGATGGTGATGAGAAGCAGACAGCTCTGTAATGGATATGCTAATTGGAAAGTAACTAGATCCTCATGATACAAAAAAATAAACAGTCAATATAGCCAATTACTAGTGTGGGGGTAAAATTTTTTTATATAACCTACTACACCTAATTTTCCCTTTTTTCGAATCATCAGTCTTCTGTCTGGTTTGATGCAGCCCACCACAAATTCCTCTCCTGTGCCACCCTTTTCATCTACATGTAGCACTTGCAACCTATGTCCTCAGTTACTTGCTGGCTGTATTCCAATCTCTGACTTCCTCTACAGTTTTAACCCCCTATAGCTCCCTCTAATTATGATGGAAGTTATTCCCTGATGTCTTAACACATTTTGTATCATCCTGTCCCTTCGTCTTGACAGTGTTTTCTATATATTCCTTTCCTCTCCGATTCTGGAAAGAGCCTCCTCATTCCTTACTTATCAGTTCACCTAATTTTCAACATTCTTTTGTAGCACCACATCTCAAATGCTTTCATTTTCTTCTGTTCCAGTTTTCCCGCAGTCCATGTTTTACTACTATACAATGCTGTGGTCCAAATGTATATTCTCAGGAATTTCTTCCTTCAATTAGAGCCTACATTTGCTAGTAGCAGACTTCTCTTGGCCAGGAATGCTCTTTTTGTCTGTGCTAGTCTGCTTTTTATATCCTCCTTGCTCCACCCATATTTTACTGCCTAGGTAGCAGAATTCCTTAACTTCATCTACTTCATGATCACCAATTTTGAGGTTAAGTTTTTCACTGTTTCTCATTTCTGCTACTTCACATCACTTTTTCTTTCTTTGATTTCCTCTCAATCCATATTCTGCACTCCTTAGACTTTTTCTTCCATTCAATAGATCCTGTAATTCCTCTCACTTTCACTGAGGATAGCAACGTCATCAGTGAATCTTCTCGCTGATATCCTTTCACCTTAAATTTTAATTCCATTCTTGAACCTCTTTTATTTCCCTTGTTGGTTCTTCAATATATAGACTGAACAGTAGAGGCCAAAGGCTACATCCTTGACTTACACCATTTTTAATCTGAGCACTTTGTACTTGGCCTTACAATCTTATTGTTCCCTCTTGGTTCTAGTACATATTGTATATCACTCATTTTCCCCTAAAGCTTACCCCTATTTTTCTCAGAATTTCGAACATTTGTCACCACTTTACATTGTCAAAAGCTTTTTCCAGGTCAACAAATCCTATGAACATTTCTTGATTTTTCTCCAGTCTTGCTTCTAATAACAAGCATAACATCAGAACTGCCTCTCTGGTGAATTTCCCTTTCCTAAGCCAAACTGATCATCATCCAACAAATCATCAATCTCATTTTACAGTCTTCTGTGTATTATTCTTGTAGGCAATTTGGATGTAGGAGCTGCTAAACTGATTGCATTATAGTTCTCACAATTGTTGGGTATTGCAATGTTTGGAACTGTACAGACAATATTTTTCCAAAAGTCTGATGGTATATCACCAGTCTCAAACATTCTGCACACAAACATGAATGGTCATTTTGTTGCAACTTTCACCAATGATTTTAGAAATTATGATTGAATATTATCTATACCTTCTACCTTATTTGATCTCAAGTCTTCCAAAGCTCTATTAAATTCTGATTCTGATACTGGATCATCTATCTCTTCCCTATCAGCTCCAGTTTCTTCTTCTATCACATCAACAGCGAAGTCCTCTCCATCACAGAGGCCTCCAATCTACTCCTTCCAGCTACTCACTATCTCCTCTGCATTTAACAGTGGAATTTCCATTGCAGTCTTAATGTTAGTACCTTTGCTTTTCATTTCACTGAAGGTTGTTTTAACTTTTCTATAAGCTGAGTCAGTCCTTCAGACAATTCTTTTTTATATATCTTCTCTTTATTTCATTACTAAGTCATTTGTATTTCTATATTCCTGAATTTTCCTGAACATTTTTGTACTTCCTTCTTTTGTCTATCAACTGAAGTATTACTTCTGGTATTCATGGTTTCTTCACAGTAACCTTTCTGGTACCTATGTTTTTCTTTCCAACTTCTTAGACTGCCCTTTTGTTTTACAGATGTCCATTCCACTTCAACTGAACTGCCTACTGAGCAGTATCTATAGCCTCACAGAACTTCCAGCACATCTCTACATTCTTTAGTGCTTCTGTATCCCATTTCTTTGTGCAATAGTTCTTCCTGACTAGTCTCGCCTACTCTTCACCACTACTAAATTGTGATCTGAGTCTGTATGTGCTCCTGGGTATGCCTTACAATGCGATATCTGATTTCAGAATTTCTGCCTGACCATGATGTAATCTAACTGAAGTTTCCTGTACCTCCAGGCCTTTTCCTAGTGTACTACCACCTCTTGTAATTCTGCAGAAATTTATTGCAGAACTCAATTAGTCTTTATCCTCTCTCATTCTAACTACCAAGACCATATTCTCCTGTAACTGTTTCTTCTACTCCTCCTGCTACAATTGCATTCCAGTCCCCCATGACTATCAGAGTTTCATCTCCCTTTACATATTTAATTACCCATTCAGTATCCCCAAGTACTTACTCGATCTCTTCATCATCTACTTGCAAAATCGGCACGTATACCTGAACTATTGTCAGTGTTGGTTTGCTGTCAATTCTGATGAGACTAACCCTGTCACTGAAATGTTCGCAGTAGTTCACACTCTGCCCTGCCACCCTATTTATAACAAATCCTACTGCAGTTACACCATTTTCTGCTGCTCTTTATATTACCCTATACTCATCTGACCAGAAATCCCTGTCTTCTTTCCATTTTACTTCACTGGCTCCTACTATATCTAGATTGAGTCTTTGTATTTCCCTCTTCAAATTTCTTAGCTTCACTACCATGTCCAAACTTCTGACACCACAAGCCCCGAATGTCCTCCTTTTGTTTATTATTCAATCTTTTTCTCAGTACCACCTCTTACTTGGCAGCATCCTCCCAGAGAGCCAAATGGGGAACTAGTCCAGAATCTTTTGAAAACTGAGAGGTCATGATGATACTTTTTTCAATTATGTGCCACTTGTCCAGTGGATACACACTGTGTGTCTTATCACCAATGACGGGCCTGAACATCCTTATACTAAGGAGTATGATTTACCCACAAGCTACTGACAAGAACAGTAAGTATCATAGCATTTCTACTACTTCAACAAATCATTTAAACAACGCTTATATTGCAAATGAACCTGCTCATCAAAGATCATATCTGTCTGCATGACTGTCTTAAAAAATATTTCAGTCTCTTCTAGCAGATTCATCCCTACTACTTATTTACATTTGTGTAACATTTCCATCTGATCATTTACATTACCCAGAAAATGTCTGAGTTTTTAAATGTGCAGCAAGAGCTGATGGACTACTTGGATGGGAATCCTGTCTAAATCTTGTTCTATGTTTTCTTCCAGTCTGACCTTTTTAAAGTCTTTCACACTGCAAGCATTTAATTTTGTATACTCTGGACTGTAAGGATGTAGAGGCTTGTCTCACTAGGGGTAAGATAGATACTGCCTACAGGAAAATTAAAGAGACCTTTGGAGAGAAGAGAACCACTTGCATGAATATCAAGAGCTCAGATGGCAACCCAGTTCTAAGCAAGGAAGGGAAAGCAGAAAGGTGGAAGGAGTATATAGAGGGTTTATACAAGGGCGATGTACTTGAGGACAATATTATGCAAATGGAAGAGGATGTAGATGAAGATGAAATGGGAGATAAGATACTGCGTGAAGAGTTTGACAGAGCACTGAAAGACCTGAGTCGAAACAAGGCCCCGGGAGTAGACAACATTCCATTGGAACTACTGATGGCCTTGGGAGAGCCAGTCATGACAAAACTCTACCATCTGGTGAGCAAGATGTATGAGACAGGCGAAATACCCACAGACTTCAAGAAGAATATAATAATTCCAATACCAAAGAAAGCAGGTGTTGACAGATGTGAAAATTACCGAACTATCAGTTTAATAAGTCACAGCTGCAAAATACCAACGCGAATTCTTTACAGACGAATGGAAAAACTGGTAGAAGCGGACCTCGGGGAAGATCAGTTTGGATTCCGTAGAAATGTTGGAACACGTGAGGCAATACTAACCTTACGACTTATCTTAGAAGAAAGATTAAGAAAAGGCAAACCTACGTTTCTAGCATTTGTAGACTTAGAGAAAGCTTTTGACAACGTTAACTGGAATACTCTCTTTCAAATTCTGAAGGTGGCAGGGGTAAAATACAGGGAGCGAAAGGCTATTTACAATTTGTACAGAAACCAGATGGCAGTTATAAGAGTCGAGGGGCATGAAAGGGAAGCAGTGGTTGGGAAAGGAGTGAGACAGGGTTGTAGCCTCTCCCCGATGTTATTCAATCAGTATATTGAGCAAGCAGTAAAGGAAACAAAAGAAAAATTCGGAGTAGGTATTAAAATTCATGGAGAAGAAGTAAAAACTTTGAGGTTCGCCGATGACATTGTAATTCTGTCAGAGACAGCAAAGGACTTGGAAGAGCAGTTGAACTGAATGGACAGTGTCTTGAAAGGAGGATATAAGATGAACATCAACAAAAGCAAAACGAGGATAATGGAATGTAGTCAAATTAAATCGGGTGATGCTGAGGGGATTAGATTAGGAAATGAGACACTTAAAGTAGTAAAGGAGTTTTGCTATTTAGGGAGTAAAATAACTGATGATGTTCGAAGTAGAGAGGATATAAAATGTAGACTGGCAATGGCAAGGAAATCGTTTCTGAAGAAGAGAAATTTGTTAACATTGAGTATAGATGTAAGTGTCAGGAAGTCGTTTCTGAAAGTATTTGTATGGAGTGTAGCCATGTATGGAAGTGAAACATGGACGATAACCAGTTTGGACAAGAAGAGAATAGAAGCTTTCGAAATGTGGTGCTACAGAAGAATGCTGAAGATAAGGTGGGTAGATCATGTAACTAATGAGGAGGTATTGAATAGGATTGGGGAGAAGAGAAGTTTGTGGCACAACTTGACTAGAAGAAGGGATCGGTTGGTAGGACATGTTTTGAGGCATTAAGGGATCACAAATTTAGCATTGGAGGGCAGCGTGGAGGGTAAAAATCGTAGAGGGAGACGAAGAGATGAATACACTAAGCAGATTCAGAAGGATGTAGGTTGCAGTAGGTACTGGGAGATGAAGAAGCTTGCACAGGATAGAGTAGCATGGAGAGCTGCATCAAACCAGTCTCAGGACTGAAGACCACAACAACAAACTCTGGACTGGTCATGTATGGATTATTTCTCTAAACTGTGTTGTAATTTCATGTCAGCTTCCTCACTAGCCTGAAAAGGGACCGTTTCTTGTCTGGTGTCCTTTCTTTAATTTTATTGTTATACAACCTGTCTGGAATTGATGATGTGTACCCATTCTGTATTGCTATGTACTGTAATATATCAAGTGCACCATCAATGTAGTCATTCGGCAAAGGCAATCTAAATATTCTATTCAGTATTGAATGGAAAAATACATGTTTATGGATAATTGGGTGGGGGAGAATTTTATATATAACTATATCAAGAGTTGTAGGTTTTTTGAAAGTATTAAAGTGGTCTCTACCTTTATGTTTAGAAACCCTTAGATCAAGAAAGTTAAGACCTCCATTATCTTCTATTTCAACAGTAAATTTCATACGAAAGTGATAGCAATTAAACATGTGGTGTACACTGTGTATGTCATTTTACCTTCAATTTAAAAGAATCAATGTGTCATAAGCATACCTTTTCTAACATACAGTT
This sequence comes from Schistocerca nitens, assembly GCF_023898315.1. Taxonomy (NCBI): domain Eukaryota; kingdom Metazoa; phylum Arthropoda; class Insecta; order Orthoptera; family Acrididae; genus Schistocerca; species Schistocerca nitens. The sequence continues at coordinate 917,371,126 of NC_064616.1, forward strand.
TTACTGACAATTTCAGATTTGTTATTTAAGATTTCATGCCAAATATTATCCATGAACATACTGGCAAGCATGCTAGCCAGACAGCATCACATGGCAAATTTATTGGGGTGTTTATAAAAATCACCATTACAGGAATAATAATTCTGGGCAAAACCAATGTGAGTTAATCAACCAGCTTCATAACTTCAGGAATATACAATCTTTTGTGCTGTATGAGATTTTTTTCTAATGATCACAAGAGATTATGTGACAACAACATTAGAATAAAGTTTCACCACATCCAATGAACAAAAGACAAACATGTATAGTGTAACTTCTGAGTCAATTTAACTGACATTAGCTTTTCTGGTGAAGAAATGAAAGAATTAGAAAAAGATATAAAATACAATATGTGCCCAAAAACAAATAATACAACTGTAAAATTGTTAATTTCCATTGCCAAATTAGCTGTTGACCAACTGATATAGTCACAAAACACATGGTATCTTGCAAAGTAGCTACATTAGTGGAACAGCACATCCAAAAGGTTGAAGTGTCACATTAGACTAATAACTATAAGCATTCTATAATTAACAGTTTTAATGAGAAACTTATTACACAGCACAGTATTACGTTAAAAGCAGACAAAGATTATTGTATTCTTCTAATGAGTAATCATGAATATGTTAAGAAGACATTACAATTTTTTTGAGCCAAGGAAATTACAGAATGATCCGTCGGAAGTTTTTCTATAGGATCTTGAGGTACGGATCTTTAAACCCCAGTTTCTGCTTAGTAATTTTCAAAAGAAAGATTGTCTGTGAACTTAGAACTCAGCCAGAGATTCGTAAAGCAACTTCCATTTTGACATATCTTGTACTATTTAGATACTCCAAGCTACCTAGTGTGTCAAAAAATTAATCATACTAGCACAAAGAACTATGTTTTCATGGCAATCACTTGATTAATAATTCTGATGAATTTAGTCTCTTCTGTCAAAGACGTTCAGATCCCAAAAAATGCTGTACATTGGTCATTGGAAGTAGTGAATCTTTGTACTAATGTTCTTGTCACAGAATCTATCAAGCTTGTTAGAAAAAATCTCATACAGCACAAAAGATTGTATATTCCTGATGTTATGGAGCTGGTTGATTCACTCACATTGGTTTTATCCCAGAATTATTTTTCTTGTAATGGTGATTTTTATAAACATCCCAATGGATTAGCCAATGCAATGCTGTCTGGCTAACACTCTTGTCAGTATATTCACGGATAATATTTGGCATGAAGTATTAAACAACAAATCTGAAATTGTCAGTAAAACTGTATGTTAGAAAAGGTATGTTTATGACACATTGATTCTTTTAAACTGAAGCTTAAATGACACACACAGCGTACACCACGTGTTCGGTTACCATCACTCTTGTATTAAATCCACTGTTGAAATAGAAGATAATCGAAGTCTTAACTTTCTTGACCTATGGGTTTCTAAACATGAAGGTAGAGAGCAATTTAACACTTTCAGAAAACCTACAACTGTCGATACAGTTATGTATAAAATTCTTCTCACCCAAGTATCCACAAACATGCTTTTTTCAATTCAATACTGAATAGAATAGTTACATTGCCTTTGTCAGATGACAACACTGACACTGAACTTGATACATTATGGTACATAGGAATACAGAATGGTTACAACTCATCAGTTCCAGACAGGCTGTATAATAACAAAACTAAAGAAAAGATCACCTGACAAAAAATTACTTCCCTTAAAACAAATAGCAGGGTGAAAACTAAGCATGTGCTGCTTGCATCTTACAGCAGTATTTCAGAGAAAATTAAACAATTGTTTAGAAAGAGTAATGTAACAGTCCCTTTTCAGGCTACTGAGGAACTTGGCATGAAATTACAACACAGTTTAGAGAAATAATCCATAAATGTCCAGTCCAGAGTATACGAAATTAAATGCTTGCAGTGTGAAAGACTTTACAAAGGTCAGACTGGAAGAAAACACAGAACAACATTTAGATAGGATTCCCATCCAAGTAGTCCATCTGCTCTTGCTCCACATTTAAAAACTCAAACATTTTCTGAGAAATGTAAATGATCAGATGGAAATGTTACACAAATGTAACTAAGCAATAGGCATGAATCTGCTAGAAGAGACTCAAATATTTTTTAATGCAGTCATACAGACAGATATGATCTTCAATGAGCAGGCTAATTTGAAATATAAGAATTGTTTAAATGATTTTGTTGGAAGTTGTAGAAATGCTATGACATTGTTCTTTTCAGTAGCTTTTAGGTACATCATAATCTTTAGTATATTGCTGATTAGGCCCTCATAGGTGACAAATGGATGTGGTAAGTTACATAAAAAAGTTTTTACTCTGCATCAGTGGTTGGCTACATTGACAAGTCTTTCATCAAGACTGTGTTTAAAAAAATTGTATCATTATGATCTAGTTCTTTTCCAATCAACATATCCATTACAGAGCTATCTGCTCCTCATCACTGTCCTCGAACCACTCCCCACCCTCCTCCTCCACAATCTCTACCCGCTCCTCACTCAAACACTTTAAAACCCCCCACCCTACCCCACCACCACAACAACAAAGTTTCCTTGTGTCTCAGCTTCCTTACTTCAGCTTGCTTATACTGTAGGTGGTTCATGTTTTAAGATAATTCTACTTCTCATTTTTACCTTTGTTTTTATATTGGTTTACTTTTTGGCCTTTCTGTTATTCAGGTTGGTCCATTACCATGAATGGATTACCCTCTACACATTTTGTTTATCAATTTATTTATACGTTTTACTCCGATGCTATTATACGAGGGCTATCCACAAAGTACATTACGTTTTGGAATTAAAAATAAATACAGTATTGAAATTTTTTTTTTATTATATACAGATGAAAGCCACACTTCAATACTACTTTTCTACATAGTTGCCATTTAAATTAAGGCACTTATCGTAGCGATGGACCAGCTTGGAAATTCCATCGTCGTAAAATTCGGCCACCTGCGCCTTCAACCACATGGTTACCTCTTCTTGAAGCTGTGCGTCGTCATCAAAACGCTGCATAGCCAACCACTTCTTCATTGCTGGGAATAAGTGGAAGTCGTTCGGTGCCAGGTCAGGACTGTACGACGGATGAGGAAACAACTCCGACTTAAAAGATTCGAGAACTTCACGAGTGGCATTTGCCATGTGGGCCCGGGCGTTGTCGTGAATCAGCAAGATCTTTGAGCTCAACTTTCCCCTGCGCTTGTTTTGTATTGCTCTTCTGAGGTTGTGCAGAGTTTGGCAATATCTTTGAGAGTATATTGTAGTGTCTCTTTCCAGGAAATCCACAAAAATCGTATTTCTACCGGGTTACTGATTAACCACGTGGTTGAAGGTGCAGGCGGCCGAATTTTACGACAAAGGAATTTCCAAGCTCATCCATCGCTACGATAAGTGCCTTAATTTAAATGGCAACTATGTAGAAAAGTAGTATTGAAGTGTGGCTTTCATCTGTATATAATTTTAAAAAAATTTCCAATACTTTATTTATTTTTAATTCCAAAATGTAATGTACTTTGTGGATAGCCTTCGTATATGGTTCACATTCATTAGGTATGTTACCCCTTCTGTCCCCACTGGAAAAATGTGATATTTTGGATTATACTACACTCATGTTCAGGAAAAAAAAACAGAACATCTTGAACATATTCACAGAGCCATGTATATTAGTATGTTCTGCAGAAACAATTAGCGTTTGAACCATGTTTACCTGTGGGTCCAAGGTCAACATTGGTACCGTGGCGCAACACCACCTACTGGTAAAATGTGCCTGCAACTCTTGTTATCGCTATGAACTGAAGGCAATGGATGAGGGAAACTTCAGCAGAAGTGCAGGATACCATAACACCAAATCAGAGTGTTTGGGAGAGGGCGCATTATTGGCATGAGAGAATGTGATGCATCCATTCAGAAAATTGCTGCTTGTGTGGGATGAAGCTTTTCTGCAGTGTAATGGGTGAATGCAGAATGGTTCACGGAAGGCTGTAGAACATGACAAGATGGATCAGGTCACACCTTCCAGACAACCGCCTGAGGAGATCAACAACTCATCCAAGTAGAATTGCAGGACAGATCTGTGTCCTCCTCAGCTACGGTGCAACACTGGAACAGTGTAACACATCGTGCAATACCAGGGGTGGCAGTCAGTCACCATTTATTATGGCATGGGTTGTGTGTGCATCATCCACAAATATGCAGAAACATGCTAGATGGCAAGGCTGTATGGAACGGCATCACTGGGGACAGGAATGGCATCTGATAATGTTTTTGGACGAATCTGGGTTCTGTTCATTTGAAAATGATGGCCGCATTTTTGTTCGCTGCTTGCAGGGACAGCAGCATCACAATGACTGCATTCACATAAGATATACAGTGCCAACTCATGGTCTTATGGTGTAGAGCACTATTGGGTACAACCACAAATCACATCTGGTGCCTGTCCAGGGAAATGTGACCAGTGTGACCTATGTGAATGACATACTGTTACCCGTAGCCATACCCTTCCTGCACAACACCCCAGGTTCCATTTTTCAGCAAGTCAATGAGCAGCCACATGTTGCTGCATGAACACATGCCTTCCTGATGTTAAAAGAAGTCAGCCTTTTGCCCTGGCCAGCCAGATCACCAGACATCTTGCCAATCGAAAATGTGTAAGATACAGTGACAAGACAGATACAGCACTGTGACCCAATGCCTACAACCACAGACGAACATTCGAACCAGGTGAATGCAGCATGGTTGGTTACACCACAGGACGCCATTTGTGCCTTATACACATTGATGCTATCACGCATGGAAAAGTCATCAGAGACAATAGTGGACCGTGTGCCTACTAGGCTACAGGACACATGCTGAACTGAGGTGACTGAAATGCTGATCATTTGTGCAGAACATACTAATGCATATGCCCTGTGAATATGAACACCCTATCTATAGTCATTCAAAGTGTTCTGTTTTTTTGAACATGAGTGTATTTAACAGGATTACTTTGCGATTATTCAAGTTTGTGTGTTATCATGTACGCATGATAACTCTGTTTTCTTGATAATTTTTTTTGTTATATATTATTCTGATACCATTATATATGGTTCACATTGATAAGGTATATTACCCCTTCATACCCCTCTGGGAAAATATGAGATGTTACGCTTATACTGCTTAATAGAATTGCTTTATGATGGCTGTATGGTTTACTGCAGTAAGGTATTTTTGTCTCGGCTGTGATGGTTTCCCATCATTATCATTGCAGAACACTGTCTATTAGTTATTTAAGAGCGTTAACAAGTTGTAATGATTGAAATTTATTTCATATTTTTTAATTTACAGCCACTTCCCAAAAAAATCCACAACTTCCGTTATCCTTTCCCTTGTCATACACTTTACCCCAGTCAGTACAATGTTCATGTACCTAAACCAGATGACCTTAACTTCCGTGTTTTTTTATAACTTTCATAAGCTCATTTGTTGTTTGTCTGCAGTTCCCTAGTAATCTCTCAGATTTTGACATTGTGTACTGGTCCCTCTTCAGAAATGTATACCATATAATTCATGTTTGACTGTAAACTAGAGGTCATGTGCTATATTATTTTAGCCTCACATATGGACATGAAGTAATGCTTTAATTAGCGGGTCTTGTGTACACTTTCTCCGAGGTACCCCTTTTTAAGATATTGAATTTTAACATTGTGTACCCCGTATTGTTTAACCCTGGTTAGTTTCTTCTTATGGTCAAGGCGATGTAGCTTCTCAGTAATATACACTACTGGCCATTAAAATTGCTACACCATGAAGATGACGTGCTACAGACGCGAATTTTAACCGACAGGAAGATGATGCTGTGATATGCAAACGATTAGCTTTTCAGATCATTCACACAAGGTTGGCGCCAGTGGCGACACCAACAACGTGCTGACATGACGAAACTTTCCAACCGAATTCTCATACACAAACAGCAGTTGATCGGCGTTGCCTGGTGAAACGTTGTTGTGATGCCTCGTGTAAGGAGGAGAAATGCGTACCATCACGTTTCCGACTTTGATATAGGTCAGATTGCAGCCTATCGCGATTGTGGTTTATCGTATCGTGACATTGCTGCTCGCGTTCTTCGAGATCCAATGACTGTTAGCAGAATATGGAATCAGTGGGTTCAGGAGGGTAATGCGGAACGCCGTGCTTAATCCCAACGGTCTCGTATCACTAGCAGTCCAGATGACAAGCATTTTATCCGCATGGCTGTAACGGATCGTGCAGCCACGTCTCGATCCCTGTGCCAACAGATGGGGACGTTTGCAAGACAACAATCATCTGAACGAACAGTTCGACGACGTTTGCCGCAGCATGGACTATCAGCTCGGAGACCATGGCTGCGGTTACCCTTGACGCTGCATCACAGACAGGAGCGCCTGCGATGGTGTACTCAGCGACGAACCTGGGTGCACAAATGGCAAAACGTCATTTTGTCGGATGAATCGAGGTTCTGTTTACAGCATCATGATGGTCGCATCCGTGTTTGGCGACATCGCGGTGAACGCACATTGGAAGTGTGTATTCGTCATCGCCATACTGGCGTATCATCTGGCGTGATGGTATGGGGTGCCACTGGTTACACGTCTCGGTCACCTCTTGTTCGCATTGACGGCACTTTGAACAGTGGACGTTACGTTTCAGATGTGTTACGACCCGTGGCTCTACCCTTCATTCGATCCCTGCGAAACCCTACATTTCAGCAGGATAATGCACGAATGCATGGGCAGAGCCTGTACGTGCCTTTCTGGATACAGAAAATGTTCGACTGCTGCCCTGGCCAGCACATTCTCCAGATCTCTCACCAATTGAAAACGTCTGGTCAATGGTGGCCGAGCAACTGGCTCGTCACAATACGCCATTCACTACTCTTGATGAATTTCGGTATCGTGTTGAAGCTGTATGGGCAGCTGTACCTGTACACGCCATTCAAGCTCTCTTTGACTCAATGCCCAGGCATATCCAGGCCGTTATTACGGCCAGAGGTGGTTGTTCTGCGTACTGATTTCTCAGGATCTATGCACCCAAATTGCGTGAAAATGTAATCACATGTGAGTTCTAGTATAATATATTTATGCAATGAATACCCGTTTATCATCTGCATTTCTTCTTGGTGTAGCAATTTTAATGGCCAGTAGTTTATTAGGAACATTATTAATCTTTATCATTTATTCTTGAGTCACCTTCTTGGGACATGTACTCGCTGTTCTCAGAATTTGGCACTTTTGTTTTAATTATATTTCAAAGACTTTTGTCACAGGTTACTTTTTTTTCATGTTATCATCACATAATGCCTGTTAAACAGATAGTACATTGTGCTGTCCACATGTAAATTGTAAAATTTTTTATGATTGTGATTTTTATACAAATGTTACTTATGACTGTACTGTAATCACTATAATTATTGTTGACTGTCATCATAAAATTATGTGTGTGTGTCATGATTTATATCGTTTGCAGTGTTATATTCGATGCCACATGCATGCTGGCTACTCATGGGAGGTCCCAACTACATATGCCTAGTTTGATGTTTTGTGTGTGCCTGATGAAGGTTGCTGATGTGGAAGAATTACTCTTTTGTATTACTATTCATGAATTTGACAGATCGTGTGATTTTATGGTTCAACACGATTGATGTGCGACTTGCATGAGCCAATTTTTCTAAGTTACATTACGTATGTTTCTGTGTTTATGACATCTTGTAAATTGAGGTTTTGTCATCATTTCTGCTTTTTAATATTTATTTGGGTGCCAGGTGATGGTCACTGATCAAAACTGGTAGCAAATTAATAAAGTGTTCTGATATAGCCAAGTGTCACATGTTTTCTGACACACACAGCCGCTGCTGACAATTACTTGAAGAAAACATTTAACACTATAAAGAGGATGGCGAACATTTCACCAATTTTATAATGTCATTTGACATAGAGAACAAATCCCCACATATGTTTAGGGTCATCATCTTGTTGACGCAAATAAAACTGACCTAATTCCAATATATTTGACTGAAAGCCACACTCGACAACTCGGTTGATGACATTGCCAACGGATCAGAGGAAGAAATTGTCTGTTGATGGGTGATGTACTACACTTGCTCTTGCAAATATTATTTATTCATTTAGTTACTTACTTACTTACAAGAAGATCGCCACCACTGGTTTGCCCATTTGACTCTTGTTCGCTACTTGTGAAGGCTTGTTCTTGCCCTGACATATGATCAATCCTTCTACTTTGGCTGTTTCATCAGCTGGATGATTTCCCAGTAGCCCAATGAGTCCTGGTACTCAGTAGAGTGTTCTCTCTCTACCTTGGTTTCATATCTGCTTTATGGCATTTTAAGTGTTCTAAATCTATAATTCGGTCTGCTAGTCTTTCCCATGCAGCTGGTCAGAGTGGAAGTTTTTACACTAAGATCCTAGCTTCGCTTCAATAGAAAAATAATTATTGCCTCCAGCCAAATGATAGGATTTTGCTCATGAGATGATTTTATTGAAATAATCAATAGTGCATCTAAAGCAGTTCCATTTCAGAGTAACTATACAGATTTCAGATTTCAAGTAAGAGTCACTCGAAAATTTTGAATGTAAAGTGATTCTCTATCCTACTTTATAGCAAAAACTACATTCTGCAACATTATTACATATCAGTAAGATTTACAATAACTTCAGGACATGAATGAGTTCGAAAACAGTCTCTCTTGAGTATTTATGTATTTGTAAACCCCCCCACACACAGACACACACAAAAAATGAGAACTCTTTTTTCTGATTTTTGTGGAAATTTTTGTCACCTTTATGAACTGGACAGCTGAAACAAGATTCTCACTGTGCGTTTATGTTCTGCTTTAGTACGCAATGGGCAGTCACTGAAGCAGGTGCAGTGCTTGTGGTAATAGTGAACTTGCAGCACTTATTCATGACCTGCTCAGGAGCACTGATTTTACCCAACTCCAAGCTATTGATGGCTGGCCGAACTTCCTAAAACATAAGCCTACTATCACTATCCAAGGGCACGTGCAGCTTATGAACTCTTTGGTCACTAAAACATTACCCCACATGTAAAGATGAACTTCCTTCGCACTAACTACTAATGGCCAATATTCATTAGAACAGTTCATTCTAGATAAAGAATTTGTGAGAGTTAGGCCCACAGATTGGAACTATCAGCTCTGGGTATTAAGAAGAACTGGAAAAGGAAGCAAGATCAGTTTTTAAAGACCCATCAAAAGCAAGTCAGGGGTATCTCCAGGGGAAATCTTGTGCAACTCTGACAGTAATTGGAGACAAGAGGATGGGGACTTTGAGATCTACCCTAAATATTTAGTCAGATGAGACCAGAGATGAATGTCTGCCTCATACTCCACCACTTAAGTATCTGGCAAGTGTAGCTACATCTAACTACCCTGCCCAAATCTGTTAGCTGTAGGTAGATGGAAGGAAGGGCAGAAAGATTGAAATTTAACATCCTGCTGACAACGGTCATTATAAATGGCTGTAGTGAGTAGAAATTAGTCTCTCATGTAGATACATGATTTTTACAATTGAAATTGCCTAAGCTGTCAACCTTGCAGTTTCCCGTCTGTGCAAATTTTGGTACATACCCACTGTTGAACAGAGCAGCCCCTACCTTGTATTGTTCACCTAAAGTAACATTACTCTGCACAAGCACCCACATTTTCTCATTCAGACAGAAACTGAGGTAATGAGAATACCGGCATGAAGAATATTTGAGCAGGACAATAGTCCCAGGCCCCCAACCCCCTCTCCCCACATGTAAATAGTTCCAGGTCCCCAACCCCCTTTCCCCCCTCTTCCCCACATGTAAAGATGAACTTCCTTCGCACTAACTACTAACGGCCAATATTCATTAGAACAGTTCATTCTAGATAAAGAATTTGCAATGTTTTATGAATATTTTCCTCAGCTGTAAGGCAAATGCCAGAATCAAACATATTATACACATTTTCCCCAATGATGTTTTCTCTGGTACAATAAAAAAAGAAGGTTTCACAGTTTTACTTGTTCGCATACGTCTTACACTACTCACGGTGTATACGTGGACAAGGAAAACAAGAGCACCTGGATTTTTCCAAGATTTCCCAGTTAAAAATACATTTTCTCCCGGATGAAAATACACTTTTTCCATGTTTAAGTGTCAGTAAACTTTCTATCGGAACTGTAAAAGTTATCAATCCTTTGGATGGCTATGGTTTTATACACCGGCATAGAATTTCTTGGCACTTTAGAAAATGAAACTCAAAGGAAAAAATTAAACACGTTTTGGAAAGCTCTTTGATGTGCAGCAACATGTACGCTGTGTATTTTTGTATAACGAAAGTATAAATGCGAATTCCACCAAACACCAATTGTTGCTTTCTGAAGCATTGAAATCGAGATTGCGATGTGCTCTTGAAAGCCAGTCACAGCTCGTGTCACGTGATCTCGCCTTATGATGACAGCAGATATTCGGAGTATACGACACGTGATGTAGTCAGCCAATAGCTGGTAAGTAGCACACAAATAGGAAAAGTTAATGGTTTAAATTTATATACATAGTGTTGCTACAAGAAAAGCATAGCTTTCACATATAATTTGGTCTCGAAGATTTGTGGGGGCGTAGAACCACTGGCTCACCCCCCAATAACATCGCTACCCTACCACAGCAAGAACAACTGCATCTTTGCCAGATCAGTTCTGTGTAGTAAACGCTATCTGCTACACATATTGTGTATACACTGCAGGAATAAAAGTAGTCATAGTAAGTGACAGGAGTACGAGTGATTATTTATCATTGTAATTACCACGCTCGCTCCCCAAGCTGCAAGAGAAGCTAAGCTTGAACATATAATGTTGATCTTTTTTTTTGCGCGTGTTACACTTTAAGATACATCACACAAATGTGCCAGTAAAATGTTCTGCGCTCGAAATTCTTCTAAATGGCTCGTCCTCAAAGAGTTAGTTTTTAAATAAGAGTCAAATGCTCTGCGATTTAAGAAATTCATCGTACATTCTCGCACATAGTTCATCTCGTGTGAAAGGAAATTTACTTTGGAAGTAAAGCCTAGTTTACACGATGAGACTAGGTTGCAGGCAACTGCGCTACCGGCCACTGCGCATGCGCGCCACGCGTTTGCCCAATTCGTTGGTGAAACTAAACACTTTCAGCGTGTTCAAACTGTGGTGATTCTAGTTGCATGAGTTTTGAGGTTACATGTGTTCATAGAGTGAGGACAAACAGAAATATGAAGTTAGGAACAGAGAATAATGTTTGCTTTTCGGATATCTATGCTTTGTATATGTGTTTATGAGATTTCAGTGATGCTGACTACAAAAATACAAGCAACATATTGCTGCTCCTGACACCGTCATGTCTGATCAGAACATAGATAGTTTCACAATATCTTAGCTGCAGGGCAGAATTTATTGAATTAGGAGCACATATACAACTGAATTAACAAAAATACAACCAAGTACAATTCTGCCTGTGGAAATGCTCTCATCTACAAGACTAAAATCCCATCATTCCAGTTGGCCGACTCTTTTTTAAGGAATATTGTTGACAGGAGGGAAGGCTACACAAATCAAGAAGCTGCATTCTTTATTCAATATCCATCTATTTAAAATGTCGCAGCAGTGCTCCCCATTCACATATGTTTGAGTTTAGAAGTATTGCCACTACAGATCTATCTTCAAGACAGTAATTTCCAAACCATTCTCTTCTTAATGCGGTCTGCTTCGAATAATTATTGCTGTTAATGTTAATAATTATTACTGTTATGTTAATAATTATTAGTGTTGATGATAAGGCATCATCACCAACTAAAACTGCATCTTCTAGCATGCCGAGTTTTCTCAATTGTAATGCATGCAATGTGATACATAACTTCGGTTCTGGCGACGGTGCTTCATGCATTACAGTATCTTTCCCTTACCGCAAAATTAACTCTATTTAGAAGAAATGTGAACAGTTCTGGTGACATTCTAAGATAACTGAAAGAACTTCTTGGGTCTTCTATTATAAATTATTCCATCAAGGCTGCTGAGCAACCGGGCTGATGTCTTTTCTTCATCCAGTCACGAATCTAAACACGTTTCTTATTTTTTCTTATGTGGTGATTCCGCGCAACAAGCTTTAGCTCCATCACAACTCATGTGATGTGCAGCTGCAAAACTTTCATTTCAAACACGACTCTTTGACCCCCAAAACGGAGAAACTGAACTGTACACTGGAGTCGCCGTGTCTACAGTCAAATATGAAACCATTTTAGTGCAACTTATTCCATGCAACGAGTGGCTCAACCCAATGTCATCATGTAAACTATGCTTAATGCTTTTCAAACAACCATTCACAATATTTTCCCGTGACTTGTTAGAAATAGGTTTGTTTCAGCAGTTGCCAGACAGTGCCAGATAACAGGCGTCACCACGCTTGACATAAGAAGCCCGTATGTTCGTACGTGTACAAAATTAAAGGATCTTACATTATGTCATAAAAGAAATAAGACATCAGAGGATACTCCAAGAGCACCGGAATTTCATGAAGCATACTAAAATGCATAATTAGGTTTATAGTGCACATTCGGGCGACCTGATATTATGCTTTTCAGTGTGGTTTTCAGGATGTAAATTTTCTTGGAGTACCAGTAATGTATTATCGCATGTTTGGTTCTTTATTATGGGATAATGCCATACGTGCTAGAAAATGAAAATGTGCACTTGAAATGCAGCGAACAGTTGAAACTAATGAATAGCATGTAATTAAACACTTCGTTTCAAATAAATTTACTGCCTCAATGGAAAATATTAATATAAGCCAAATTTCTTTAGCAAACCAACAAAAATAACTTCATCGTTCTGCAAAGCGATTAATGCTTGACTGTCAGAAAGGCAGAAATAAAATAAGATTCGAAACTAATAACATTTTAGACCTCCACAGTTATGTGAATGTATTTTAATTCTCTTGATGGCTAGTAAATGAAGAGGAAACAGCAAAATCACTAAACGTAAACACGGGTGACGTGGAGACTACGCACCTCCGCACTACAACTCAGACTGCTCTGCACATCTGCCTCACATCTACGATATTTCCAACCCCCCCCCCCCCCCCAAATGTTTGAGATACGATGCCAAAAATTTAAAAAACTGACTTAAAAAAATATTCATTTTATAGGACACATCTTTCTGAATAGTCTGATACATAAAACACATATGTAGTGGCATTCTTCTATCGCACGTCACTGTATTTCGTTCTGTGGAACTTAAATGTGTATATTTTGTAATGGATGCTATCAAACAATATTCACAACAGTGGAAATTAAAATGTGCTGTGGTGCCTCTCACGGTCCCAGTCAGCCAGTTTGACATTCTGCCACTCTTTTTTAAAAAACCTTGCAATTTATACTGGATGGGGTTATTTGTAACTGGAAGAACAAGAACTCTTTAGAAAATTTGCGCTCTTTATTGCATATTAGCAAATAAACTGCTGTTTTGTGAGACATAAAAGGAAATATAGGATACATAAAACCATAAAGACAAGAGACAAGCAAGACAGTACACATTTCTTTAATCCTTAGGTCCTAGTATTTTTTTCTCTCTAATCTTGCTACAGCTTTACATGGCGTGCTTTCCTTTCTGCAAAAGAATCTATTACCTCATCAGAGTTCATCAAATGTTATGCTACATGAAAAATCGAAATGTCATTGTCTAATAATGAAAAAGCTGTTAATACAATTAGTACCCATGAATGGTGTGATTTTTCGATCTGATTACGTCTATTTTGTCACTGCCTGCTAGATGAAACGAAACAGGCCTGACTAATATTGCAGGACTTGTAACACACGTCAAATAAACAAGACTGTTCAGACAGAAATGGTCATTTTTATAGCACGATAGAATATAATTCACAAAGTACCAATATCAAATGCCTATTAGGCCTACTAAAAGCAAAAAGCTTTATGTTAGAAAATAGTTCCACATTTCATTCATACGTTTCAGCTTCTCAAGCATGAGATCGAAAAGCAGTAGTACGAAGTTTTTGTATACATTTGAAATCGTCATATACTTCCACAATCTGTGTGGTGTCCCCGTTTCTTCTCCTCTTCCTCCTCCTCCGTTCTAACAAACAATCTAATCACCACTAATTCTGTAACTATTACTGCCAATGTAAAGTCTCATTCTCTGGTTAACTTCACTAACTCTGCCACAATCAGCAGTTTAGTTATCCCACATTTATTCTCTGGTTAGGTGTTATTACATGTTCGTACAACATGTTCCCTGCGCTACTCCCAGAATTGAACTTAAGCGGCTGCTAGCTGGGGACTGTAAACCTGGCCCTTACTAGTATAGCAATCTGGCCAAAACTTTTCTGTCAAAATTTCATTTTCTTGGATACACCCGGAAAGTAATTTTTCATATCTGTTATTCCTGTTTGTTGTTTATTTTCACTCTGGTAGTCTGAAGCCACGGATTTCGATAGTAGTTACAACAAAGCTGATCATTCGCAAACGTATTCAACCACAAAGCACACAGCTATTGGTATTCACCCGTGCGGCTTCATTCTGCTCAGCTCGTATAGCCCCATCCCCTTTTGTCTGCAGGAAAGTTTATTTCTAGATGTGACCGGGATTCCTCTGGCAGAGACATCACATACACTACGCACGCATTGAAAAATCAACTTATGATTCATTCAGAAATCAACTTAGAATGTGTTAAAAATGTTAAAAAATGAACTGGGATGCGTTTCAAAATCATATGAATAATCGATAGACCAAAGTGCGCTGGACGCTAGGCGCTTTGTGAAACAAGGCTTTTTTCTCAAAAATATGAATTTGGCACCCTCGGCCCCTGAAACTGCCGCTGTGGGCCGACATCACTGGTTTACCCCCTCTCCCTCCACCTGCTCGCTCCTAGACCCAGGCCTGTTGTGCATGCATGAAGCTGGCAGCTTGGGTGCCCCAGCAAAATGTTTCGGGTAGCATCTGGCCGTTTGCTGCTGCTGCTTATACACCTAACAGTCACACTTCTGTAGCCAGATGCAGGAAAACGTACTACTCATACATGACTCAACTGCGCATGAGCCCGCTCGCAACTGCTCGAACGAATCTAATGTTAACAGTTATGATGTCACAATTATCAGAGGCAATTTGTTGTTATGAAGCATTGCATAATTTTCCTAAAGCCTTTGACAAATTTTGCTGTTGGCAGACGCTTGCATGAGCACTGTGTTTTGTTGTTGTACGTAGTGCATTTCCTTTGCAACTTATGTTTTATTTTTGTGTTTTTCTCTCGTTCATGTGTTATTGCTGCAGTATTATTCTGCAGTAGTGAGATACAGTAATATACTTTGTTAGAGCATTGGTTCTCACCAGCCAACATTACACAAATTTAACTGAAAACTAAAACAATGAAGAATTCCTGGAATTCTAAAAAATTCCCAAGTTTTTTTCCGGTTTTCTCTCGGATGAAAAAATTCCCGGGTTTTCCCTGGATCTCCCAGTTGTCCCTGGTCGTATACACCCTGCTACTGTAGTGTAATATGAAGAATGACAAAGTATACCAATAAAATGATTTTAGTGTCCAGATGTGAGAATTACTCCACATATAGGTTTATTGTGGCAGAGAGTAAAACAGTAAAACCTCATTAAAATGTTTCCATATAAAGTGCTTTCCCATGTAAAACTAAAACCAACCCTAGTCCCACAAAACCTTTCACAACAGCCTACATAAAGTGTCTCCAATTTATAGGGCTCCACTCCCATCTAAGATACACTATCCCTTTGTCAGCAGTGTGTTTTCGTGAAGCTCCAGGATGTCCCTTGTCTTCCTGTGAGGGGGGATGGGAGGAGGGGAGGGGGAGGAGGAGGAGATTAGTGTTTATTGTCGCATCAACATCAAGGTCATTAGAGACAGAGCACAAGCTCCGATTAGGGATGGATGGAGAAGGAAAGCAGCCATGCCATTTCAAAGGAACTATCCCGGCATTTGCCTTAAGTGATTTATGGGGGTTGGGTTCTTTGGGGGAGGAGACCAGACAGCGAAGTCATCAGTCTCATCAGATTAGGGAAGGACAGGGAAGGAAGTCAGCCATGCCCTTTCAAAGGAACCATCCCGGCATTTGCCTGGAGCAAATTAGGGAAATCACGGAAAACCTAAATCAGGATGGCCGGACGCGGGATTGAACCATCGTCCTCCTGAATGTGAGTCCAGTGTGCTAATCACTGCACTACTCCACTTGTTGGTGATGGGGGGCTACATCAGGTAACACAAGGGAAAAGGTGGGATGCTATTAACTGGACATGGGAAATCTCCCTCCTAGCCACATTCCACACTTTCAGCTGTCAACCACATTCCACTTTTCGTTATGTGAGTAATCCACATACAAAAATAATTCATTATGACCAAATAAATTACTGAATTACATATTCAAATGACACTGACATTAAAATTTTGCCTGCGTACAATTACTTCTCCCCTCTGTTCTCTCAATATACCACCCCCACATATAATGAAATGCTCTAAAGTTTCCAGCTGGGTGGCAATGCTGAGATACCACAACCATTTTGAGAATTGTTGTAGTCATCACACTGGCTGCAAACCTGAGAGCTTTTCATCAATAATACACCCGGATAGTCTTTATTCATACATACTGACATATTACTTTCACTTCCTCTCTACATTTTCTACATCTTCCTCTTCCTTCCCCAAGAAGGCAACTCTGGTTACCAAAACATAAGATTTGTCATTTACTTAAGGAGCCCAATTATAATATTTGTTTTTGGTGGAAAGACCTACTGTTCCACATTAAATGCACATTCAAAAATAAATAAGTAAATAAGAGAACCACATGAACTCTATACAAACAGCAATTACATTTGATTATTTATGTAACAACACAGGATTTTCATACAAGATGGCCAAGGAGGAATGGTCAATCTTCAGGGTATGATAGGAATGAGCATTTGAAGCAAAAAACCTTCATATGGACATATCCCCTATTCTGAATGGTTTCTGAGATATGGCATATTTCATGTACATTGCCAGTAGTTTTCTGTATTATTCAGTACATTGTCAGGTTTACACATGTACAACAGACAGTAAACATTACAAAACATATTTTTCAAAGCATCAATTGAAAAACACGCATTTTTAACACAGTCAACTGTAATCACTACTACACATCAGATTACAGCTGTTGTACAGTTCACAACAAACGATACAACCCAATGTCAACTCTGATGCATTTGTGCGCTCTTAGGAGAACATGTTGTGTTGTTTGTCTGAGTACCCCTATGTGTTTCCTAATGAGGACAGCAGCATGCACGATGCAACCAAGCAGTTCAGCTCATGTATTCACTTTTAGTTTGTACACCTCAGACTTCATCCAATCCCATAAACAGATCTAATTGTGTAAGGTCTGGCAATCTTGGTGGCCAATTAATTGTACTACCATGACCAATCCAGCAATAGGATAAGTGCAGAGGGGCTATGTCAATGCTGGAAGTACATTGCAGTCCATGTGGCCAAAGGAACATCCTCGAAGTGTTCAGCAAACGAATTTTCCAAAACAATTCTCTCTCCACATTTGCTTGTCTAAAATGACTGGACCTGTCAAGGAGTTACTGATCATGCTGAACCAAAACGCTGATTGAAAAACTGTCTTGGAAATTGGTATCCACTGTAGCATGTGGAGTTTCCAGCAATCATTGATGATTATTACATACATTGTTGATTCCATTCCATGTAAATGTGGCATCATCAGTGAATAGTATTAATGGAAGCAAATGATAGCTGTCATTTAATCAGACAAAAAAAAATCCAGCTGTGCAGCATTGTTACCGATGTGAAGATAGTGGACACACTGTATGTGAATTGTGTCCAAGTTTTCCGCATGTAATATCACCATCACATGTCTGTGGGACATTTATACATGCAGAAAATCACCCTGTGCTGGTAACAGGACTATGCTGCACCATTCCAACAATATGTTACTGTTCTTGCACTGGCTGTTCAACAACATGTTCAGAACAAAAATGAGAACATGCAAAAATACCTGCTTCATGCGATGTGCTGAAAACTCTGATAAATACCAGACAATCAGGAATTTGATGTGCCCGAAAGTGCCAACAGTATTCTTTGCAAGCAGAATCTGTAAACATACACCATATCTGCATATTCTTCATTAGTGTATACATATGGCATTTTAGGAAGTGTGTGTACAAACACAGTTGACCAATGCTTCTCTCTGATATACTCTCAATCCCTCACACTACTTCACTCAAAACACCCCATAGACAACTGTGCATTCAGTGAACTAGTTTATTGGTAAAAACACATCCCGAGCAAAGATGTTGCAAACAACAAGGTAGGTTGGGCTAGAATAAAACGTCAAAGAGTTGGGGTGGGTAAGACAAACACTTAAGAGCCACCAGCCCACGAACAAATGTACATTAACTATGTTCTCTCTCAGAAACCATTCTGAATAGATCGTATGTCTTCTTCATATGAACATTCCTGTCATATCCCTCAATACTGACCATTCCTCGTGGGACAACCTGTACAAGAAAATTATATAAAGTTTTAAAAATTCTAATTTATTCTTTGCTATGTCATGTTATGAAATTTTCCATCAACAGTCCATCACAATTGTTAAAAATGAATTTTTATCATACCTAATGACCCAGGGAGCTTCAAACCCATTTTATGCCATTGGGTAGCTTCTGCAGCTAGTTTTCGTATGTAACTTTCATCAACACACAGGAGCACATTTTCTGGCTTAATATCTGTGTGTATTATTTTGCACTTGACATGCAAATAATCTAGGCCTTCTAAAACCTATAAATGAGACAGTAATATCTGAATTACTTACTAGCAAGAAAGAGACACAAAATTAGTTGCCATGGTTTTTAAATGAATATGAAGTTTATTAAAAAACATCAGTTTTCAAACACATTTATACAAAAAACTAGAAAAAAAACATTTTATGTTTTTAGTTATTACACACACACACACACACACACACACACACACAATATTTATCATCACATACACAAAATGCAAAACATTAAACTTGTTATAAGAATTTGTTTAATTTTAATAGCTTATGTAATGTTAATATACCACAATTCTGTTAAAAGTGTATTGTGTAAATGAAAACTATCAATTAAAATATAGAAAGGAAATTTGCTAAAGATCAGGGGATGTATTACAAATGCCTCTGACCAAGAAGAACCATTGTGCTCTTTTGCATTAACATTGGTGAACGACAGAAAGCCAGAATCGTGATGTTATATGAAGTAAATTACTTGAAAAGCAAACTGTAGTCCTAGTCATTCAGTGAACTATCTCTGTCACAGAATTAGGTATAGCACAGTTCCACTTGAACATAGCATATGTTGTTACCATACATTGGAAGGATGGAAAATGGTCAGAGACAAACTGCTAATTTCATTGAATTTAAGGAGATAGGAGTGAGTGTGTCCATGGCAAAGATGTCACTGTACTCACTGAATATTAATTTACACTGTAACTCGAGAGACAGAATGCGAAGGACAGTGGGATTCCACTATTCCGAACTATCTCATTTACGGGTATAAACATGGTGATGGTATCACATTGCCTGAGCATTCAGTTACCTATGCTCATTAATACTTAAACCCAAAGAATCTAAACCAGCAATTATTTTAGCAAAAAAATTGTATAGAATATCACCAAAAATAACCAACTACGAATAACATTTTGACACATACCAAAAGAAATAAATTAATACCCACATAAGAAAAGAAGTAAATTAATAGAATGTAAAACATTTCTTATGCAATTGACATCCGATATTTTTTCATACCATGTTGACTCTTGGAGATAAATGACTAACAAAAACTTCACTCTTGGATAGTCTCATAAAAGCCTCTACCCACACGAAGCCTACCACCCATCAACAGTACATCAAGTCCAACAGTTGACATTCCTTCCATACTAAAAGGTCTCTTCCTTACAGTCTGGTCACATACATATGGTGCATCTGCAGTGATGAGGAATCCCTGGCATAGTATGATGAAGGCCTTACTAAGGTATTCACCAAGAGGCACTCTCCACCCAACATAGATCAGAAAAAAAAACTCCCTCACCATATTCCATCCAGTCCCTCTTTCTCCACCATTTCCATTAACCGGCTGTAGAGGAACACTCCTCTAATTACCCAACATAACCCCAAACAAGAAAAATTTAAACAAATCCTCATACATGGCTTCACCTAACTTTATCACCACCTTAAAATAAGGAATACCCATCCCAAAAGCCTTCTCAACTTTCCAAAAAATGATATTCCACTGTCCACACAATCTATGACACACACAACGGTCCGCCCAAGGTGCCACAAGGCCCCAAATGTGAGCAACTTTTGTTATTTAAATTTTACAAAGAAGTCGCCTTTTTGTCCATCGCCTGTTCCCTGATATGACAATGATTGACTGGTTCATTCTGAAATAGGCCAAATCATCTTCAGCAAAGCTGCCCTGCCAATCAAATCACAACACAGTACTGACTCTTGAAACTTAGGGCTCTCGGAGCTGTAGCCAAAAAAACATCTTGCTCTCCTGTTCTGAGCCACCGCTTGGAGCGGACGCTAAGCGGCGTAATTTATTTACCTCTGCATTTCCCTTTTCATTTGAGATGGCTACTGAATTTGCCTTCTCTTGTCCCCTTGGCAATCCTCACCACATAATCTTCATGAGCAAACATTTTTCCTGAGACACTGAAAAATGCTGTTGTCAAGCCCCTCCATACAAAAGGTTTAGGGGAGACGTCAATAACTACTGACCTGTTCCACTGCTGACAAAATTTTCCAAAACTTTTGAGAAGGTGATGAGTTTATAACAGTATCTCACCTGTGCAACAATAATATGCTCTGTTAATCACAGTTTGGATTTCAGAAGAGTTGTTCTACTGAGTATCCATTTACATGCTCACTCAACAAATTTTACAAGCATTAAATAACAAGAGAGTGCCACTGATACTTTCTGTGAGCTATATAAGGCATATGACTAAGTGAGTCACAATATTCTCCTAGATAAACACAGGTTTTATGGGACACATAATGTAGCAAATCAATGGATAATATCGTATCTAACCAAAAGAATGCAGAACACGTTATACTTTTTTCAACCATAGTTGTCTGTGGTCATTATTCTGAGTGGGGGAGATATCATCTATGGGGGTTCCCAAGGCTTAATCTTCCGTCTGCTGTTGTTCCTCATACACACAAACTATGCTCCATCTAATAAACAACAAGCAGAATTAGTTCTTTTTTCAGAAGACACTAGTACAGCAATTATTCCTGGCACACATACAGAAATGGAAGAAATCATAAACAATGTTGTTAAAAGTATCATTTACAGCTTTTATGGATCACAACATATTCAGCTCTGTACATCTAGCAGTACTACACCCATGGTAAGTTTGACACATGGGGAGGAAGTAATAAATTGGTGGAAATTGCCCAAGTCTTATATGTTCACACTGACGAAAATTTAAATTGGGAAAAAAAGCACATTTTTAAACTCCACATTTGCACTTACAATCATTGTAAATCTAGGGGAGAGGTAAATCAGTAGCTTGAAATATTTTGCATATTTTCATTAAATAATATTAAATGGAATGAGGATCTGGGGTAGCTCATCTTTAAGGAAGAAAGTCTTCTTTGGTCAACAACACGCTGTAAGAATAAAATGTGATGCTCACTCATGATCATCTTTTAGAGATCTGTTTAATGAGTTAGGCATTTTGATTACTGCTTCACAATATATTTTTTTCCTCATGAAGTCTGTTGTAAATAATCCACTGCAGTTAAAAAAGAACAATGATGTACACAGTTACAATACCAGTACTGATAACATAAAGACTGTTATTATTTACATGTGTACAAAGTGCATCTCATGCCTGCTTGTGTTATGAAAATCGGTGCACCCACTCGACAGTTGAAGTTGTCTTTAGCACATAAAGGGGTATACAATGCTGAAAAAAATTTTTTGATTACTTACCCACTAATATAAAAGGTCTGACTGACAGCACATTAAAATTTGAAAACAAACTGACCCCATCCTCTATAAGAATTTCTGTTATTCTAATGTGTAAAATGTGGTGAGTAGGAATTACTAACTCAAACCTAAATATTTAATACCATTAGTAGTAGTAGTAGCAGTAGTAGTAGTAAAACTTATAAATGGTTATCAAGTTGGCATATTTACAATTTAATGCGTGAACTGAATGTAAAATGACTCATTCCACATCATTACAATTTATTGTACAAATGATCCAGCGAACAGGAAATTAACTAACTAACAAGCAAAAGAACAGCCTGAAAGAACATTTTACATAAATGCCACCTCAGTTAGGCCACCTATAAAAGCAGAAATTGAAAAGAAACTTTAACACCTGTGTAAGGCAGATCGGGTTGTATTGTACCCCACATTCTACCTGAATTTGCAATTTTGAAGGATAGAAACAGCTTCCAGCAACTTCCATAACGCACCACAAGATTCCTACAGGTGATGCTAGGTCTACAGCTCATAAACCATATCACACACACAGCCAACAGTAGAGAAAAATATTTCAGATTTGTTAGCAGCAGGAATAATCCAACATTCTTAAAGTCACTGGGTGTCACCTACAGTAACTGTCCCCAAGAAAACCAGCAATGGAAAGAAGGCTTATCGCATTTGTGTAGACAAGAGAGCAGTCAATAAGGTCACAAAACTGGATACTTATCCCATTCCAAGGACTGATGACACTTTGGTTCATCTTGGCAAATGTAAATTCTTCACCAGCTTATATATGCAGTCCAGCTACTATCAAATTCCTATAGCGATGAAATATTGGGAAAAGACAACCTCTGTTGTGCAATGTGGGCATTACAAATACTTTCGTCTCATGAATGCCCTTGCTACATTTCAGTGTTTTCATGATTTATTTTTACGGGGTTTAAAGCCGACCACGTGTCTGTATACCTGGATTACATAACTGTTTTTTCAAGTATGATGAGAGAGCATGCAGTATGACTGAGAAATGTGCAAACTCATGTTAGTGATGCTAATCTAAATTTGTAATTAGAAAAGTGCATTCTGCAAGATCGCTATCACAAGGGCACTATTTAGATTATATAATCTCACCGGATGCTGGGAGACCAGACCACAATTAACTGGCACACTGAACCATTTTCCTGTGCCAAAAAATGTTGAAGAATTGCAATCATTCCTTGGATTAATAAATGTCTGTTGTCGTATCATGCAGACCTATGCAGTTACCATGAAACCTGTCTCAAAATTATTGACGCAATAACTCCTTGACAGTGGACTGCAAGAGCCCATGTTAAAACCGAAAGAAAGTCTTAAAATTTCACCTGTCTTGGTTTATCTGGATTTTGCAGTACCTTTTCTCCTATTGTGTAATGTGAATGATGTAACTATTGGCTCATTTTGAGTCAAATACAAGAAGGCGAAGAAAAACCAGTTAGTTACAAATCATGTCAGCTGAATCGAGCTGAGCAGTACTATAGTACTACAGAAAAGGAACTTCTGGCACTTGTTTATTGGCACTCATTACTTTCAGTGTTAGCTTTATGGACGACAATTCACAGTAATTACATATCAGGAGGCTGTACAATGGTTTTTGAGTTTAAATGAACCCAGCAGTAAACTTGTTAGATGGGCCTTAAAACTTAGTGAATATGACTACAATCTACAAGGTCAAACACAAGCCTGGCAAGTTAAATCAGAATGTGGACATCTTGAGTAGACAAATTAAGATCCTGCAAGTAGACAATGTGCTTAATGAGGAATTAAAAACAAATTCAGTGTTGACCGTAAGACATGTGTTTCCTTGCCAGATTGTAGTACAAGAGATGACATTTTATACAACAAAAACACCTCTTGGAGAATGGATAGTATTTCCAAAGACTATGCACAAGTGTGTACTGCACCAATGCCACAGTAGCACACAGGCATGCCCCAATAGAAAAAGTGCTTCACATGTGCGTGTGGAAGAATTAGTTCAAAACGATCTTCCTTGCACTAACAGATCACAAGGACGAAGACCAAATATATATCTTCAAATTTTACCTGAGGCAGCAGGACCTTTTCAAATCACAGCACTTGATATTGTGGAACATTTTCTCATGACAGCATAAAATAATAGTGCATGTTTTATCTTTCCCCCCCCCCCTCCCCTCTCCCCACCATGAACCAGGGAACTTGCCATGGTGGACTGGCTTGCATGCCTCAACAATCCATATAGCTGCACTGCAGTTGCAACCACAATCGAGAGGTATCTGTTGAGAGGCCGGACAAATGTGTGGTTCCTGAAGGAGGTCATGCAGCCTTTTCAGTAACTGCATGGGCAACAATCCGGATGGTTGATCATCTAGTCTTGTAATATCAACCAACATGGCCTTGCTGTGGTGGTATTGTGAACAGTTGAAAGCAAGGACAAACTACAGCTGTTAACTTCTCCTGAGGGCTTGCAGCTTGAAAGTACGGGTAAGTCACGGATGGTATCCTCTTGGGTAAAATATTCCTGAGGTAAAATAGTCCCCAATTCAGATCTCTGGTTGGGGGTACTCCAGAAGATGTCATCATTAGGAAAAAACAAACAAATGAACCTGGCATTCCATTGGTTGAAGTGTGTAATGTTTGACACCTTAACCCTCTAGTCATGTGCGACAAGGATGTGTATGTTCCGTTCGTTCCGGATCATTTTGCAGTGCCTGCAATCATCATGTCAGACATAATTCCTGATGTGTTTGAACATCAGAATTTGCAATTTTCCCACTGATTATTTTTCTGTTGCTCTGGGAAATCATGGACTATTTTCCACCATCAATTTTTTTTCTGTTGCTCTGGAACATAGGAAATCACCATTTTTCTGTCTGAAACATTGAGAGATGCCTTTTTTGCATTCTCGGTCTCGCTCACATACTTACATATATACCTTCCCCATGCAACAATTCTGCCCACATTCCAGAGCTTGTGTATGGAACCTCGGTTTAAGATATTCAACACACAGAAATTTTATCAATAAATTAATTCTACTTTTATAACATTGAACATTGCTATAATGCTATCCTTACAAATATTCGAATTATCAAATAATCCCAACAATCAGTCATTTCGGCTTGACAGAGATACCTTACAGCAGCAAGATCATGTACTCTTCTTTTGTGCCAACAATAGGTCATGACCAGCTTTATACTCCTGCAGGATTCAGTAACAGAGAACGAGTCGACGAGTATGAAGTGACAGAAGCGCCACAGCTCTCAGACTTGTCATACTCGCAGGACTCCAGGGGGAATGCGGGAAGCCCATAAGTATTTATATAACAGCGGAATCTTGATTTGTGAAGTATGCAATTCACAACACAAAACTCATACTCGCTCTATTTCTGATCTCTACTAAGCAGGAATAAAAATAGAGAGAACAATTTTAAGAATATAGAAGCATATACAACTAGGGTAAGATAGTGCCTACAGGAAAATTAAGGAGGCCTTTGGGGGGAAGAGAAGCCGCTTTATTAATATCGAGATCTCAGACCGAAAACTTGTACTAAGCAAAGAAGTCAGCACTGAAAGGTGGAAAGAGAATATAAATGAGCTATACAAGGGAAATGAACTTGAAGGCAGTATTATAGAAAGGAAAGAGGATGTAGATGATGATGATGATGATGATGATGATGATATAGGAGGTATGATACTGCAAGATGAATTAGATGGAGCACTGAAAGACCTAAGTCAAAACAAAGATCTGGAGTACATAGCATTTTGTCAGAACTGCTGATATCCTTGGGAGAGCCAACCATGACAAAACTATTCCATCTGGTGTAAGAGAGGTATAGGACAAGTGAAATATCCTCAGACTTCAAGAGGTATGTAATAATTCCAGTTCCAAAGAAAGCAGATCCTTACAGTTGTGATTATTACCGAATTATCAGTTTAATGAGTCATGGCTGCAAAATGCTAACACAAATTATCTACACACGAATAGAGAAATTGGTAGAAGTTGACCTCAGGGAAGATCAGTTTCCGTTCTGGAAAAATTTTGGAATACATGAGAGAATATTGAGCCTGTGACCAATCTTTGAAGGTAAGTCGGGAAAAGGCAAACCCTTTAGACTTGAGGATAGCTTTTGACAATACTAACTGGAATGCACTCTCATTCTGAAGGCAGCAGGTTTAAAATACGTGGAATGGAATGCTATTTACAACTCATACAGAGACCAGACAGCAGTTATAAGAGTCCAGGAGCATGAAAGGGATGCAGTGGTTGAGAAGGGAGTGAGACCTGGTTTTAGGGGTCCCCAATGTTCGTCAGTCTCAGCCAACTGAGCAGGCAGTAAAGGAAACCAAAGAAAAATTTAGAAATGGAGTTAAAGTTCAGAGAGAAGAAATATAAACTTTGAAGTTTGCTGATTACACTGTAACTATCTCAGAGACAGGAAAGGACTTAGAAGAGCAGTTCAGTGGGATGGACAGCATCTTGAAAGGAGGATATAAGATGAAAATCAACAAAAGCAAAACAAGGTTAATGGAACACAGTTCAATTAAATCAGGTGATGCTGAGGGAATTAGATTAGGAAATGAGAAACTTAAAGCAGAATATGAGATTTGCTATTTGGACATTAAAATACGAGGGCTATCCACAAAGTACATTACGTTTTGGAATTAAAAATAAATAAAGTATTGGAAATTTTTTTTATTATATACATATGAAAGCCACACTTAAATACTACTTTTCTACATAGTTGCCATTTAAATTAAGGCACTTATCGTAGTGATGGACGAGCTCGGAAATTCCTTCGTCGTAAAATTCGGCCACCTGCGCCTTCAACCACATGGTTACCTCTTCTTGAAGCTGTGCGTCGTCATCAAAACGCTGCATAGCCAACCACTTCTTCATTGCTGGGAATAAGTGGAAGTCGCTTGGTACCAGGTCAGGACTGTACGGCAGATGAGGAAACAACTCCCACTTAAAAGATTCGAGAAATTCACGAGTGGCATTTGCCGTGTGGGCCCGGGCGTTGTCGTGAATCAGCAAGATCTTTCAGCCCAACTTTCCCCTGCGCTTGTTTTGTATTGCTCTTCTGAGGTTGTGCAGAGTTTGGCAATATCTTTGAGATTTTATTGTAGTGCCTCTTTCCAGCAAATCCACAAAAATCACACCTTTTCTGTCCCAAAAGACAGTCATTACATGGTTGAAGGCGCAGGCGGCCGAATTTTACGATGAAGGAATTTCCAAGCTCGTCCATCACTACGATAAGTGCCTTAATTTAAATGGCAACTATACAGAAAAGTAGTATTGAAGTGTGGCTTTCATCTGTATATAATAAAAAAAAATTCCAATACTTTATTTATTTTTAATTCCAAAACATAATGTACTTTGTGGATAGCCCTCGTAACTGATGAGGGCCAAAGTAGAGATGATATAACATTCAGGCTGGCAACAGCAAGAAAAGCATTTCTGAAGAAGAGAAATTTGTTAACATCGAATACAGATTTAAGTGTTAGTAAGTCCTTTCTTAAGGTATTTGTCTGGAGTGTAGCCATGTATGGAAATGAAACATGAACAATAAACAGTCCATACAAGAAGAGAGAGGAAACTTCTGAAACGTGGTGCTACAGAAGAATGCTGAAGATTATAGTGCATTTAAAATTAGTGATACTTTTGATGTTTGGCTCACCAGAAGGGACATGACACCATTTCCCAGGTAACACCAATGGCAAGCTGGCTTTCCCTACCACTCTGCCAACTGTTCGATTGGTAAAGTACCCCCGTTGCCATGCCAGGAATAAACAGTATCATGTGGTGTCATGCTTTAGATGCTTCTGCGTTCGTTAGTTCTCTTTGTCAAGTGTTACTTTTTGTCGTTGAAGTGCTCTGCAGTGGTCAGGTGTTGTGAACGAGTGTTTTTGTGTTGGCGGTGCATTGATGATAACAGTGCAACATGTCTGAACACAAGATTCGCAGTAAGAGAGGTCGTCCAAGAACATGTTCATCGACTATGAAGATATCGAGCATTGGAAGGGAAATTCCAATCCATGGTCAAGGTCACGAATTTGTGCGCTATGTGTGCCCTTATTCTGAACTCGAGTGCAATAACGGCAGTCCGATTTTAGATGTTACAAAATTCGTGGACAGAACAGCTGCTGCACACAACATTCATTGACTTACAGTGATGAGAATTGGCAAGAAGGACGAAAGAAAGGAAGACCCGAGTGAAGAAGCAACACCAGGTCATTCTTTATTAGAAATGCCAGGCAAGAAAAGGTGTTACTATAGTCAGGTAAAGAAGACGGATGCATTTCAGCAGGATGCAATTTGCAGATGTGTATGCTTATTATCAGCACAAGGAACACCCTACTTTAAATAAATACTTTTCAGTCTCAAAGAAGCAGAGCTGTTCAATAGAGTAGGTCGTCACCTTGAAATTGTTTACACGAGCTTGGTTTTCGTCTCAGATATTTATCATCGAGAGAAGTGACATAGTGGCCTGGAGAGGCCGATATCTGCATTCAGTGAAGAACATTTCGTTCGTATACACTGTGTGGAAGGACGAGACATGGATTAATGTGTGGCGCATGTTGACAAGGGGTGGACAGATCACACAGCACAAGGAACAGTGAAAGCACCTACAGGCAAGAGTGACAGAATAATCGACCTCCACGCTGGCTCTGCTCGTAGCTTCATTCGTTTATTCATTCATGTATCTATTGCTATTCCGTTCCAGAAAGCAAGTAATTACCATGAGGAAATGAGTGCCATGGTTTTAATGGAGAGGTTTTCCAATGTTCTGCTGCAGAATATTCCTCCCAATGTAACAATAGTAATGGACAATGCAGTGAAGGAAAGCATATATTTTGCTCAGGGTGCAAAGAAATGTTCCATCCGATAAAGCTGAACCTGGCATGAACAAGACAGAGTTAATGGAACTTGTAGCGCTTTACAAGCCAAAAGCTCCACACTGTGAGGTCGATGAACCAGCTACCGATAAAGGGCAAAATGTCATCCGACTTCCTTCATATCATGCTCATTTAAATATTATCAAGAACATATGGGTCTAGGTGAAAGGTAATGCAGTAAAAAACAAAAAGTACTTTATGCTCAGTGAGGTTGAAACGCTAACTAAAGGAGCCATTGCAAGCGTTACCCCGCAGGACTGGTTTTGCGTTGTCAGCCATATGAAGAAAGTAGTTGAGGAGACCTGGATTTGTAAAGGGCTGCTGGCGGAACAGATTGAAGAGAGGATCATTTCAGTCAGAGCCAGCACCAGTTCCGAGGAAGAGGACAGCAATGGTTCTTGCACTGGGGTTGCACCATTTACACCATAACTGTGAGTATGTATGAAAGATCATTGATTTAACTGCTCTGTTAATTATCGTCATTTCTTTACACAAAAGAATGTTTGCCTGATGGCCACTAATCTTCACAACCTAAGGTAGGTGCAGCTTTATTGCCACCTCCTGATGCAATCGGCACATGTTGGCAACAACGCTTCCCCCTGCGGAACTGTCTAAAGTCGCAACTTATTTTAAACACACTATAGATGGGTATGTCATGTACTAATGAGGAAGTACTAAATAGAACTTGAGAAGGAAGAAATTTCTGGGTCAACTTCACTAAAAGAAGGGATCTGTTGATAGGACACATTCGGATACATCAAGGAATTGTCAACTTAGTAAATCATAGAGGAAGACCAAGAGATGATTACAGAAAACAGGATCAAATGGATGTGGGTTGCAGTAGTTATTCGGAGATGAAGAGGCTTGTCCAGGATCGAGTAGCTTGGAGAAACTGTTAAGGAAACAACATCCTTGGTGCTATCTAGTGGGCTTCTTGGAAATTTGTAGTGTAATGTAGTGCCACTAGATGTCATGGGCATTCACTTATTACTGGAGTACATGAAAAGGATTTGGAGCACTCAGCTGGCAGTACAGTGCAAGCAGAAGCACATTTGTAATCAATATGCACAATTTGTATTGCCTCCTTTTTACTTAGCCAAAGAAGCCTTGAAGCCACTATTAGACAGTGATTCTGAAATCAGCTGTGAAAGTGAATCTGACAATGATTCATTACCATGACCTAGAGCTTCGGCACAACAATCACCTTCTGCTGGCCAATCAATGACTTCAGACATACCCATGTCTTCAGGCACATAATTGTTTTCTGGTCTTTCAACAGTACCAATACCAGGAATATCTGACCACTCATCTGAAGCCAAAGAGGGCAACAAAGAAGAAACCACACCTCCACATATATAACAGAACTTCAAATTCAAGTGTGACAGTTTACACATACACTGACAGCGTTGCGCCGCATTCACCTTGACGGCGCCCGATTTCAGGTGACGGGTGGTGTCTGGCCGGTGGCCAGTACCACTGCAGCATGAGGAAACGCTCTAGCATAAGCTGTTCTGATCACGACACAGCCACAAACTGTCCAGCGCAATTGTTTCTGTAGGTATTTATTATTACTGGTGGGTATCAATCAGATTCCTAACTTTAGACAAGTGACGAAATGTGGCTTAAAAAAAATAAAATAATAATAATAATAATAATAATAATAATAATTACAGCTGGTGGCGAACACGCAACTACGAGTTTAGAATGCACGATAATTACCACTACACCATGGGCTCACACAACACGACAACATCTCGGAAGTACACAACACTTCCTCCTGACACTTCCACATCTTACAGCAGGGCCGGCCAGAAATTCTGCACGCGTGCGGTGCTCCTGCACATGTGCAACTTCCGGGTCACAGCGTGCATGCTGCAGCCGTCGGCGTTCATGTAGTGTCGGCGTTCATGTAGTGCA
Source organism: Schistocerca nitens (assembly GCF_023898315.1). Classification (NCBI taxonomy): domain Eukaryota; kingdom Metazoa; phylum Arthropoda; class Insecta; order Orthoptera; family Acrididae; genus Schistocerca; species Schistocerca nitens. Next base: position 917,402,048 of record NC_064616.1, read on the forward strand.
TGTTATTACGCACAGATGTCGCTTCATCCACTTGCTGGGATACTCTGTACCGGCACATTCTAGTGCTCTTTAAACTTCTTGCCAGCCAACCATGGGAAGGTATTTCAAGTATTAAACATTTAAAATACTGTCCCAGTCTACTCATTGAGACGTCTACTTTTATGTTAACAGTTTAACCCAGTAAGACAAGTAATACAGTTAACAACCGCGGGTTTTTATTAAGGCAGTTTGACTGACAGCACGTAAATACGCGTAATGTTTTTGATGTAGTATTTAAGAAAGAGAGCACTTAACAACTTCCAATGAACCTTATTCATGATTTCAAATAACATTAAACTAATGCAACATTTCCTATAACTAATTCTCGGTGCCCTCAGTTACACCCACATAATTTGTGTCTCACTGACCTCTGAACAGAATGATAACCACAGACCTCTCGATGATCACTTGATATTTCAATACCGTTATTGCTATATCTTTCGTCAGTTCCGTCTGAAATCTGCATAATAACCAACAATTAGATGAATGTTATGGTTTATCGACTTCAGCTGAGTGTAGCCATTCACACATTTAAAAAAAACCTAAATGTAAGTATCCATTGGAACTATCAGTTTAATGACTTATTTTCCTGATAATAATGTAACATGGAGCAGAGTGAGGCAATAATACACAGTTAGTAAACAATAGTTTTTAATTATGAAAGGAATAAATCCAAACATGTTTATCACTGGTCACGAGAAATGATATAGTTAATATCGGGCACAAAAGCACGGCTCATTGACAGACGCAAGCAGTTGCGAAGATTTTCATCACTTATGCTTCATCGAAACATTGATTTATTCATTTTCATCACCAAGAAGAATATTTCACAAACATATGTCGACCCGAACATGGACATAACTCTCACGGCTTTTTGGTGCAGGCGTGGAAATTCTTGTTGTGAAAAATTTTCGTAGAATTCTTTTGTACTTCGCACTGCAAAGAACTTGTCCTTCAGTCTTGTATTGCACTTTAGGTCAATCAGTTCCATCTGTAGATCATTCGGAACATCTTCAACTGTCGATGAGAACGTCCGAGCAAAGAGGTGAATGACAGGAGACAAACTCGTAACATCAGCAAATCATGCTCAAAATTGTTCCTTAATTTTCACAATTCTTGAAATCTAGCACTTTCATGGACCAGTCCAACAGTCGGGAAATGTGCAGTGTTTTCTTGTCAATAGCTGGCTCTCCCAAAGCGCAAGCTTCCTTTCAAAGGCATTTACTTTTTCCAACATGTCAGAAATTAAATTATTTTCACCTTGCAAACTGACGTTCAGGCTGTTCATGTGAGACGTAATTTCCACAAGAAATGCAAGGTCTGATATCCAACAAGGGTGTTCCAACATAGGTTCACTTTTTCCCTTCTCATGTAAGAATGTTACAATGGCCAAACGTAAATCAAAAAATATTTTCAGCATTTTACCTTGACTGAGCCAGCGTACTTCGGTATAGTAAGGTATGTTGCCATACTCCGTTCCTAATTCCTCCAAGAACCGCTGAAACTGGCGATGCGTAAGCCCATGTGTCTCCAGATAGTTTACAGCACGCACAACTATTTGCATGTTTGCTAACATTACTGATTTTGCACAAAGCGCCTCTCGATGCAGAATGCAGTGAATTCCATACAACGTCTCATCTGTGCACCCTAGCTTTTTGCGCATCAGTGCTATGAGTCCTCTCTGATGGCCTTGCATTGATGGTGCTCCATCCGTGGCCACTGAGACTAACCGATTTAAGTCCATACCGACACCATCAATCGCTTACTCAACAGCTTGAAGTAAGTCCGTACCTGTAGTAGTCCCTTTCAAAGGTAATAAGTCCAAAACGTCCCCTGTTACACAAAGTGCGTTATCGGCACCTCATATGTATATCACCACCTGGGCTGTATCTGTAAGATCTGGTGCTTCATCGAGCGCAACAGAGAAAGCAACAAAGTCTTTATCCTCATTTATTAGCTGCCTGTGCACATCACAGGACATAGCACTAATATGCCTTGTCACTGTTTGTTTGGATAGACTGATTTCTTGAAACCTGCTAACATTCGTGAGACACACTAGTTCTACAGCATCAATCAGACACCCTTTCACAAACTCCCCTTCGGAAAAGAGTTTCCCAGATTGTGCAATTCTTAATGCGATTTTAAAACTTGCTCGGAGTGACGATTTAGTGTGGTTGTCATTCTGAAAAATTGAAAACAGTACATTGTACAGCGTACAGTAAAACAGACATAAATGAAACACAAGAAACTAAGAGTTCAAGAAATATCAGTTACTCTGAAGTACAGTAAAATCGAGTTGATGTGCCTCATCCATTTTCTTAAGGACATTTAATTTTGCTTGCTGTTCTTCACTGTTGAGTACACTACACTCATGTTTGTGATATGTATTGTAGTGTCTTTCAATTGAAAACTTACGCTGGCCGTCTATTATTCGGCGGCACAGCAAACACTCTGAGTTTTCACTAACGGCTACAAAAAAGAATTGCAGTTCCCAGTCATTTTTAAATGACTGAGAACATAGATCTCCTGTCCTTTGCTTTTTCACAGTACCTGCCATTTCTCAGTAGCCTACTTCTCTGTTAAGGTTACAGTCACCAGGGGTAAACGAGACTGGGTATGTTGCGCTCTTCCTTGTACCACATAAACAGGGAAGTGGAGCCGCCGCCGTTCATTTAGGAGACATGTCTAATAGCAGATGTCGCTGTCGCACACGTGCAGCACTTCCGCACGTCTGCACACTGTGCAGCGTGCAGCGTTTGGCCGGCCCTGTCTTACAGTGTTGCCAGATTGTGCAGATGGCCCGACTTAGCGTTGTTAGGGGCAGTCGGTTTTATTGGCCGCCTTAAGTGAACGACTCGGACTTAGTCGTTGTGACGGCCGGCTGGCAGGCAGTTTTTATGTCTAAGACTGTACATTAGTACGTCCTACAGAAATTATTACCATTTGGACCATGTCAGCCAGTGGGTTCAAAGCCAACACCGATATCGTGGCGCAACACCACCTACTGGTAAAATGTGGCTGTGGCTCTCGTTTTCACTATAAACTGAAGGTAATGGATCAGATGTGCAGGATACTTCACAGACGTACGTGCGAACCGTACCATCAAATCAGTCAAGTTGAAAGAGGGTGCACTATCGACATGAGAGTATGTGATGCATCCATCAAGAAAATATCTGCTCGTGTGGGATGAAGTGTTTTGGTGGTGCAACGAGTGTGTGCAGAATGGTTCACGCAAGGCCATAGAAAATGATGATATGTGTCAGGTCGCACAACCCAGACCAGCTCCCGAGAAGATCGACACCTCATTCGAATGGCGAATCCATCCTTCTCGGCTCTAGCACAACACTGGAACAGTGTAACACATTTGTACTATCAGGGATGACAGTCTGTCACCATTCATTATGGTATGGGTTACATGCACGCTGTGCACTTCTCCATCTGCCTTTGACAAATGTGCAGAAACATGCTAGATGGCAATGGTGTATGGAACAACACCACTGGGGACAGGAATGGCATCAGGTAGTGTTTTTGGACAAATCCAGCTTCTGTTCATTTGAAAATGATGGCCACATTTTGGTTTGCTGCATATGGGGGGGGGGGGGGGGGGCAGCATCACATTGATTGCATTCGCATAAGATATACAGCACCAGCTCATGGCCTTACGGTGTGGAGCACTATTGGGTACAACCACAAATCACAGCTGATGCATGTCCAGGGTACTGTGACCAGTGTGACCTATGTGAATGACATCCTGTTACCCATAGCCATACCCTTCCTGCACAACACCACACGTTCCATTTATCAGCAAGTCAATGCGCAGCCACATGTTGCTGCACAAACACGTGCCTTCTTGACGTTACAGAATGTCAGACTTGTTGCCAATCAAAAATGTGTAAGATATGGTGAAAAGGCAGATACAGTGCTGTGACCCAATGCCAACAACCACAGACAAACTTTGGAACCAGGTAAATGAAGCATGGATGGCCATAACACAGTATGCCATTCATGTCTTATACGTGTCAATGCCATCACATGTGGAACAAATTATCAGGGCCAACGGTGGACCCTGTGCCTACTAGGCTACAGGACACATGCTGAACCGAGGTGACTGAAATGCTAATCGTTCCTGCAGAACATACTAATGTACGTATCCTGTGAATATGAACATCCAATATCTTGTCGTTCCAGGTGTTCTGTTTTTTCTGTACACGAGTGTAGTTACACTGTTATTTAGTGTATGTAATCAGTGGTGCTAATGAGCTTTAAATAAATTTTACTTAAGAGTGCTTCAGTCCTCCCTGGTTACAGTTCAAACAAACCACTGTGTTTCAAAATTCTGTTCTGTGATTTCGTTCTGCCTTATTGTCAGATTGGTAACCAATTGGTGGCCTCATGGTGGTTACCGGCCACTGTACGTCCTTTAACACTGTGTGCCCAAACAGTCTTAAAAAGACTGAGCACAGTCTGACAAGGAGGCCTCTTGACATCACAAGGCCCCTATTCTATTAGACATCACACTGGGTCCATTACATCTCCATCTACATCTACATACGTGTGCTGCAAGCCACCATGCGGTGCATGGCAGAGGGTATGCTTTACCACTACTAATCACTTCGCTTCCTGTTCCATTTGCAAACAGAGTGAGGTAAAATGACTGTTTATTTGCCTCCATATCAGCCCTACGTTCTCGTATGTTCATGGTCCTTACACAAAATACACGTTGGTGGCAGTAGGATTGTTCTGTAGTCAGCTTCAAATGAAGATTCTCTATGTTTTCTCAATAGTGTTCCTGGAACAGAACATCGCCTTCCCTCCAAGGATTCCCATTTGAGTTTCTGAAGCATCTCTGTAATACTTGTGTGTTGATCAGACCTAATGGTAACAAATCTAGCAGCCCGCCTCTGAATTGCTTCGACATCATCCTTTAGTATGACCCAGTGGGAATCCCAGGCACTTGAGCAGTACTCAATAATGGGTCACACTAATGTTTTATACACAGTTTCCTTTACGGGGTGAACCACACTTCCCTAAAACTCTCCCAATAAACCTAAGTCAGCCATTTGCCTTCCCCACTACAATCCTTTCATGCTTGTTCCATTCCATACCTCTTTTTAATGTTACATCTAGATATTTAATTGACTTGACTGTGTGAAGTAGCATAATGCTAACATTGTATTTGAAACTTACAGGATTATTTGTCCTACTCACCTACATTAACTCACATTTTTGTACATTTAGAGCTAGTTGCCATTCATCACACTAATTAGAAATTTTGTACAAGTTGCCTTGTATCCTCCTATAGTCCACACAATGACAACATTTTCCCATACACCACAGCACCGTCAGCTATCAGCCACAGAAGGAGCCTTCAAGCAACTCACATACCTGTGAACCTGTTCCATATTCTCATACTTTTGGTAACAGTATAAATTAAGGCACCATATCAAATACTTTTCGGGAACCCAGAAGTATGGAATCTGCCTGCTACCCTTCATCCATAGTTCACATGATATCGTGTGAAAAGAGGGGCAAGATGAGTTTTGCATGAGAAATGCTTTCTAATACCATGCTGATTTGTGGACAGAAGCTTTTCTCTCTCAAGGAACTTTATTATATTTGAACTGAGGATATGTTCAAGAATTCTGCAGTAACCCAGTGTTAAGGTTACTGGTCTGTAATAGTGTGTGTCTGTTCTTTACCCTTCTTATATACACGAGTCACTGGGTGGGAGACACACAGTATATGCCAGCTAAGTATCTCATCTAACAATGCTAGAGGTCAATAAAACCCTTCTTTTATCAGTCTTTAAAAACCAAGCTGTAAACATGTACTAATGAATTTTACATTCTGTTTGAATCCTTGTTGTTTGGGTGTTTCAGTTGCTTGTACTCCTTGGAACCACCTCTACAACAATCTTCTTCTACCTTATAGTGCCATCGCCATCACAGTCCATTTCTGCCAACTGTAGCCACCACATGGAGACATAACAATTGTACTCAAGATTTGGATTGTTAAATGGAATTAAAATATTATCATCCCTAGATATAATGCCCAACTGGGATTGTCAAATTCACCTATGGTGAATTCTTTCATGGAGTCAGGAGGAGATGTGTACACCCTAAATGCAATAAATTTTTAATACTTAAATTTTATTAAGAAGCCACCTTTCCATCCACTTCCTTGCTGCTGATATGACGGCAATCTATTTGTTACAATGGAATAGCCTGAATCATCATTGGTGAAGACGTCCTGTAAACAAAACCACACCACAGAAACACCTGACTTACGAGACAGCCGAAAAATATCTCACTCTTGTGTTCCAACCCATCACTTACAGACAGACACTAAATGGCTTACTTTCTTTACGTTGGCATTTCCTATCTCCTTAGAGTCAGGTCTGACGCGACTGGAGTAACCTCAACCCCCACCCCTAGAAACCCACACCCTGTAATCCCTATGAACACACAAACCAACACAGTTTCTTTTGTTAAACTTGAGTACCATATATTAAGTCATCTCATCCCCCACCCCTAGAAACCCTAACCCTGTAATCCCTATGAACAAATAAACCAACACAGTTTCTTTTGCTAAACTTCAGTACCACACTCCCACAGCACTATCCAATCCTTACTACACTCCCAAGTGGCATGTATCACACTTACTCCCAGCCCCTAACCACATCAGCCACATCCCTATGCAAGACTCAGGTGCTAGACCTGTCCTATGAGCTCAACCACCACAACCTGTTCCACTCCCATCACACGTTTATTCTACCTTATTAGAGGAAGGGGCGCATGTAAAGGCAGTCCTGCCGTACAGCAACACCCCTGCACCTTCTGCAGAGCCTGAGGAGCAACTAGTTGTCCACCTAAATGTCCACTATCAGCCTAATGCTACAGAGCACAACTAATGTCCTCTGCATCTTCCTTTATCCCCTAAACCATATCAAATAGATGTGACTGTCACTGTATGACATCTTTTGTTTCCACAGTTTTCTTAGTCTCAATTACTGCTGGCCTGTCCAACATCCACCTCCACCCGCCCCCATTCCCTCCACCTAACGACATCTTTCTACACCCACATCACACCACCTTTTATATCACCAACGCTTCAATTCTGTCACAAATTCTACTCAACAACTCCTCACCCCTGTCAGGTTGCAGTGTCGCAACAATGTAGCCATTAGCTTTGAGCCCCTACCATTGAGCAAAGACATGTCAAATATGTTTATTTGCTTGTCCAACACTCAGCACTTCAACTACATGGTGACTGGCAATCTTTACTCCTTCCACTATCTGTATTCTAACCAGAACTTTCCAGCATCATAGTGACATTCAGTATGACAACTGCGATATAATACCTGCTATAATAATGCTAATATGGCAGTAAATCACAGCTTTCTGATCACCGGTTCCTCACATTACCACATTTTCTGGACATCAAAGTTCTGCACTCAGCAAGCATGATATTAAATAACTATTTTTACATTGAAACCAAATGCTCTGTTATCACATTTCCTGGCAGGTATGAAAGCAAAACAACACATGCCTAGGTTTCAGACTGAAATGGCAACAGTATTAATAATACGTAGATATATTTTGTTACTTCATTCATAACACTTTTGAAGTGCCCATTTTCCAAAACTACTGGCTGGTACATACAATTTCCCAATTTTGTTGAACCTTGCACTAAACAGTTTCCTTCCTTTGTTACAAGATAAAATCCTCAATAAAATACTTTTCCTTCCTTTGCTGCAAGATAAAAGTCTCGATAAAAAGGTGCCATTCTAGCAACACCGGAGCTCAAAACAACCAGTTTCGGTGAAAAAGAGGTAAGAAAAATAGTACGATCATTATGTAAATACCTAGTCAAGGGAAGTCATTTGAATCAAAGTGTAAGCTGACTGACCAAAATGAGTGAGGATTTGTAGAGACATTGTTGATTTATCTATTCTGGTAATTGATTGAAGTGTTATTTTACTCAACAGAACCAAATGAAAAAGATGAGGCAATTTTGAATGAAATGTTTCACTCACATGGAGGTCACTGGAGATAAAGCACAAGTTCAACTGGAAAAGGATCAGAGAAAAAAAATGAGTCAAGTCTAAGGAACAATTCATCTCAGTATTAACCTGTAACGATTTTGAGAAAGAAAATTTAAATGAGGATAGTCAGGCAGGAATTTGAATCTGGATCCTAATAAATATGAATCTAATACCTTAACCATCATACTACACAGTTGACAGTGCTTAACGTACATCAAACTAACAATTAAGAGTATCTAGTTTATCTCCCTTTACTCAAACATTTTTTTAAATTTGATACATCTTGTATCATCTATCAACCAAAATGATGGAAAGGGGGAAAATATGATTCAAGGTCAAAGCTTTCCTATCTAAACTCATTTACACACACACACACACACACACACACACACACACACACACACACACAAATAAAAGTCAGTTGAATTACAGTGTATCTTTGCAATGTCTAAAGACCTCAGAAATTCAATCATAGTCTTAGTAACAATCATATCTCCATCTGCCTCATTACAAGTTGATAATGATAGACTTACCTGCCTGATTATTGTTTTTACATTCTGTAATGGAATACCCTGATAATTACTCCTAATTATTAACTTCAGAAGATTATGGCCCAACACTTCAAACACCATACATATGTGTGTTCCATTCACTCCGTGGATTTTGAAATCATCTAACAGCTGAACAGTTTTATCTCGTTTTGGATCATTAACGTCAGTTTCACGAACCTGGAAATAAAAAAATGAAGAAAAATAAATTACACGCAAATCTCAATAACGCTTATTTTAAATGTTTCTTGTGAGTCTCCAGGCATAACGTAAAACACTGCATTAATTTCTGAAGTCCCCCCCCCCCTCCACCACACACACACACACACACACACACACACACACACACACACACACACAAAGTGTGGTTTCCTCTGGAAAAATAATGTAATAAGAATGTCCGATACTTTAAAAAATGCTATGGTAAGGTATATATGTTAATGGACTACAACTCCAGATGATTGCAATATCATGAACTTTACACCAGACATCAATACAAGTAAAAGAAAAGACTTTACAATTTTCATATGAACATACTCACTTCATCATCTCCAACTATGTTTTCAGTAACAACTATAACCTGCAATAAGAGCTGCCTTACATCATAGCTTCTAATGGTAGATAAGTCACTGTTTCTAGAACACAGCTTTCTAAATTACTTCTGACGACATCAATACTTCACAAGTATAAACTGTTGGAAGACATGTCTGATGGGGCTGAAGACTGGGGAAGAAGCAGTAGCTGTTGTGCTCCCATAAATCATGGTCATTCTCAGCAAAATTAGTAATACAATGTGTGGAATATATCAGAAGACAAATTCACAGTTTGGAGTATGGCATCTGATACCACAAACTATTGCCACAAGAAGAATTATCAGGTCAATTTATTTAAAAATGTTCCATTTTGCCTTTGGTGGTCCTGTGGTGAAGGTGGCAGACAAATGTTGCTATTATCTGCAACAGTGTTTGCTGTAATTCTTTACACAGTTTTAGAGTAGTAACCACAAAGACTGTTACAGGAGGAGGACTACAAATTTACATGAAGGCAGTTACATAATGGAATCAGTAATGACCCCTTGTAAAAGGCATTCTCATGTTATTCATCTGAGGTACTGAAGTAAACCACATACAGTTGTAGTCAGAATGACCAGACAGGGATAATCCATATGCATAAATATTTCCATGCAATTAGCTGCCACCATGGCTCCCAGACAATGAGTGTTCTCAGAACTTTGGTTGACAGAGTGCACAGCATTGCTGATGACAGCAGTTGCAGGGTTAGCAAACGGGTAACCTTCACAGCAGATACCTGTGACACTATGATGAAAACCTAAGGCGACGTAAGGATGCAGAAGAAGACACAGAATGATTTAAATCCATGGTTTTCCTGCCATACATGGGACACCTGTCACTAAAAATAGGACAGATCCACACCACGCACAAAGTGCGAGTGATTTTTTGCCCTCTACCAAAGACAGCAGCACTTTTGGGTACTGTTAAAAGATGGCTTGATGCTCCACAAGGCTGAGATTTAAAAGATCTCCTGCAAGTGTGGCCTGTCATACATCAGACACGAAACTCGTACAGTCCATGAAAGATGCACAGAACACTGTAGGTATACCAGGCTCTTACAGCCAAATAAATCAGCTTTGCAGAGCACTGCATGGACACAGGCACTCTACATTGTACAAAAATGTTGAAATTCTAGCACTGACTTCATCTTTTTGGGCATTGGTGGAGGAAGAAGCAGTTGAAATTGGCTTGGAATGAGTTTAACTAATAGAGAGAGCAGTTTCAGCTTGGATGAATCATGGAATTTGTGCTTTCTTTAATAAACTTGCAAAGACATCACCAAAGTGCAGTTCATAATGATACATCGACTTCTCAGTGTGCATAGACTGCATAGTCACATATTTAATTTGTGTATACCTTTTTCCTGCCAATCAAAGTCTCTGGCACTTATGTATCTGTGGCCATTTGTGCGGTGACACTGTCTGTAGGTTTAGAAGGACAGAGTGACTGCTGTGGTCTAAATGTTTTGGCTCAGTCTGAATATGGCCAAAAGGTATATGGCCAAAATCTTAGGAGGAGGAAGAAATAGAATTTATGCAGTTGCACACCCAAAATTTAACAGAACAGTCATTGTATTGCGAAAATATGAATGAGCACAGGAGTAATTTGGTTGGTTGGTTGGTTGGTTGGTTGGTTGATTGATGATTAAAGGGACCAAACTACTAGGTCATCAGTTGTTTTTTCCTTGAACAGACAGGTCTATATGACTGCACAGAGATGGCATACAACCCATAACCCAGGGGAAGAAAACCCCTAGGTCTACCAAAGGCCAATGAAGGTGTGATAAGTGACAAAAAGAAGAAAGGGAGGCATGGGAAGAAAGGCAGGCAAGGTGCGCCACCTAGGGAACAGCTGGAAGCCCTCGAAAGCAGAGTGCGGTGAGGGGCATACATCTCCCAACCCCTACCACTTACCAGAGGTACTACCCTCAGAAACTGGCTAGGAAACATTAGCAACACAGACAGGGAAAGAGAAACACAGAGTGACAAAAGATGAACATGTTGAACAGACTAAACAAGAGGGGGGAGGACGAGTAAACGAACAGGTAGGGTGAGAACCGGGCTGAACCACAAAGCCAAGACAGCAGCAACCTGGTCTGGGCAGAGGAGGCAATAGTGTGTTCTGCCAACCTCTCAATAGGCCAATAAGGTTACATGGCTCTCCCTTTAAGAGAGCTGTAAAAGCCCCCTTCACGAATAAAATGTGAGGCATCATGTGTAGCAATTCAGGGAGATTAAGAGTCTGCCACAGGGAGTCTAGGTTGGGACAGTCCAGCAAAATGTGGACCACCGTCAAATGGGAACCACAACGATGGTGGGGTTGGTCCTCATGATGGAGGAGATGACCATGGGTCAGCCAAGTATGACCAATGTGGAGCCAGCAAAGGATGGTAGAGTCCTTGCAAGAGGCCTGCACGGAGGATCTCCACAGATTCGTAGCCTCCTTTATCACCCGTAGTTAGTTTGGTGGATCAGACTGAGCCATTCCGTATTCGAGATCCCTAAAACTTGACAGTGTAATATCAATCTGAAGTCTGTTTGCAGAATATCGATCTCAAGAGTTGGCTTACTGGTAGCCAGTTGGCCTGGCTAGCAGTGACTTCATTCCCCAGGATCCTGACGTGACCTGGGGTCCAGATGAAGTTCACTGAATGTCCACATTGTTCAAATGAATACAGGGAATCCTGGATAGTAGTGACCAAGGGATGGTGATGGTAACACTAGTCAAGAGCTTGAAAACTGCTCAAGGAACTCCTGCAGATGAGGAAGGACTCACCAGTGCAGGAACTGATATGCTCCTCAGTATGTTCCATATGAGTACAAGCAAAGCCAATGTGACCAGCAACCACTGATCCATCAGTGTAGGCTGTTTCTGAACCCCAGGATGCACCAAGGATGGAGAAAAATTGGTGGCAGAGAGTCTCGGGATGAACCAAGTCTTTCAAACCTTGTAATAACCAGAATAAAGCTGTGACCGAGGGATGCACCATTGAGGTATACGTGAGTGGACCCAAAGGAGAGGTGGTAGAGGACACACCTGGTATACAGTGAGGAGGAACCAGATGCAGACTGAAATTGTAATCCCTGATCTAGGCTACCACTGAGGGAGATGGATTTCCATGTTTGGAAAATAGGATGCTTAGGGGAGCTGCAAATATGTACAGCATAATTGACAAGCTGTTGTTGGTGTATGATCCACAATGGAGGGACCCCAGCCTCCACTAGTAAGCTGTTCACAGGGCTAGTTCAAAAGGCTCCTGTCACAAGTTGAACCTCACAGTGGTGTATCAGATCCAGTGACAGTGATGCTGAGGGTGATGCCAAATCCTATTCCACACTCCCATAATCAAGATGGTATTGTATCACAGCTTTGTAAAACTGCAGAAGGGTAGTGCAATCTGCACCCCAGCTGGTATTACCCAGGCAGCAAAGTGTATTAGTGTATTAAGGTGCAACCACCACTTTCGCTAAACTATCAAAGATGGGGAATCCATGTCAAGTGAGCGTTGAAGACCAGTCCTAAAAAGCGGTAAATCTCCACCACAATCAGTCGCTGGTTGTCTTGGTAAAGTTCTGGTTATGGGTGAATGGCACGATATAAACAGAGGTGCATTATGTGAATCTTGGTGGCTGGAAACCAGAGGCCATGGGTGAGGGCCCCATGCCTGCGCCTATCATATGGCACCTTGCAACTGGCGTCTGGCGACACCCACACTAGAAGAGTATTAGTAGAAACAAAAATCATCAGTATACAAGGAGGCTGATATTGAGGGCTCCACAGCTGCTGCTAGACCACTGATGGCTACTAGAAAGAGAGAGACACTCAGAACAGGGCCCTACAGGACACCATTCTCTTGGATATGAAGGGTACGGTGGGAGCACCAATGTGAACCCAGAAAATATGGTGTGACAAGAAGTTCTGGATAAAAGCGGGAGCAGAACCAAGAGACCCCACTTGTGTATGGCAGCTATGATGTGGTGTCGCCATGTGGTGTGATAAGCCTTTTGCAGGTCAAAGAAGATGGCTATAAGATGTTGACTTTGGGCAAAAGCTGTTCAAATGGCACACTGCAGATAAACCCAATTATCAGTAGTGGAATGGTCTTGCTGAAAACCACCCTAGGACGGAACCAGAAAACCCCAAGACTTAGGGAGACAACACAGCCACCAGCTCAACATGCATTCAAGCAACTTACAGACAATATTGATGAGACTAACTGTGCAATAACTGTTCATCTCTAGAGGGTGGTTACTCAGTTTCAGTACTGGCATGATGAAGCTTTCTCGCCACTGTGATAGGAATTCACCCTCACTCCAGACGTGGTTAAAGATGGCAAGAATATGACACTGACAGTTCACTGATAGGTGCTTGATCATTTTATTGTGAATGGGGTCTGGCCATGGGGCTGTATCAGAGCAGTGGGTTAGGACACTGAGGACTTCCTGAATGGAGAGTTATATGGCTCTAGGTGGCGTATAGTATTATATAACTGCTTTTGCTCCATCTGCTGCTTCAGACACAAAAGGCAGGTTGATAGTTCTCAGGCGCAGGGGCTTAAGTATAATACAGAACAAAATCCGGGTCAGTGTAGACAATGCCATTCTAGGTAATACCAGGTACACCTGCAGGTGTCTCGTCTCCACATAGGTGTCTGATTTTTGCCCAAACCTGCGATGGAGAGGTACGTGGTCTGATGGTTGAAACATGCTGTTTCTGTCATTTCATTTTGTGGAAGAACTGGGCACCGAGCTACTTAAAGGCAATGAGGTGCTTCACAGATGGGTGCCACTTATGGCATTGGAGAACCCACCTATAATCCCTAATGACCTTTGTGATTTCTTATGACCACCAAGGTACTGTCTTCCGTTGGGGCGGATCTGGCGAACGGGGGATCACTAAATCATCTGCCAAAAAGCGGCTGTAGTTGTTTTCTGGACAGCCTCATTAATATCTCCATGCAGCGGTGAGTCAATGGAGACAGCAGGGATGAGAGCACCCCAATCAACACTGTTGAGAGCCCATCTGGATAGGCATCTAGGGGAGTGACACCAGAAGGGACAGGATGACCAGGAAATGGTCACTACCACACAGATCACCATGGACTCTCCAGTGGATGGATGGGAGAAGACGAGTGCTGCAAGTGGAAAGGTCAATGGCCTAGATAGTTCCATGCACCACACTGAAGTTTGTGGGGGCAGTAATATTCAAGAGCATAAGTCAAATTGAGCCAGTAAGTTTTCAAGGTATTCACCGCGGCTAGTAATCCCGGTTCCACCCCACAAAGGGTTATTGGCATCGAAATCACCCAAGATCAGGAAATGTTGGGGTAGCTGAGAAACCAATGCAAACAATTTGTTCCGAGACACTTCACCATCAGGAAGGACGTAAGCACTGCCGATCATAATATCCTGGATTGCTCTTACCCAAACAGCCACAGCCTCCAAAGGTGTATTAAGAGGTACAAGTTCGCTATATAGAGTGTCCAGGATATATGTGCAAACTACGCCCAACACCCTGTCACAGGTACCACAATTTTGTAATATCCCCGGTATCCACGAAGGGCCAATGTCCGCAGTACTGGAAGCCAAATCTCTTTAAGGGCAATGCAGAAGGCAGGGGACCTACTTAAAGATTTAGAGTTCCTTTTAAGTGTAAGTCCAGTGTTTTCAAATCAAATGTCTAAGAGATATTCGAATTATTCTCTTTCATTCTGTGATGTTTATTTTTTATTTTTTATTTTTTTTTTAAGTCACAGAAAGCACTAGGAGGTGCACTAATGCATTCAATCCACACAAAAACATCCTCATAAAATACACAACACACAATATGCAATGTGAAATTTATGTGCCAAATATCCCAGTCATTTGAAATGAAAGCGGTGTAAGACAGGGGAATGGATTATCATCTTTATTGTTTAACCATGTTTTAGAAGTAAAAAGTTGCAAGGATTATGGAGGTCAATGGCAAAGCAAAGATGACTTTCCTGGAAATCTCTATGAAATGAAACACAGGCCAAAGAAATAAATATTGCTGTATTTTTGAAGAAAGTTGCCAACAATAGCTTGGATCACAGAAATACGAAAGGAGCTGGAATGAATAACATCAAAGAATCATAAACAACAAATGGAAACATTTTCAGACTGAAGTTCTGCTGGCTACCAATGCACAAAAACAAAAGGAAACAGACAGCAGCAAGAAAAAATGCAAAATAGGGAGAAGCTGAACAAAAGAAGTACTGGAAACAACAAGCAAATCCAAGATGGGATAACAACAGTATGAAATAGGATAGACTGCTACTCAGCACATAGGAGGAGACATTGAGTGACAGACAGGAACACTGAATTAAACAACAAGTTTTGTTACTAGTCACTGTTTGTTTACATCCACCTTCCGGTGGATTTAAGTGTGGTAGTATGATGTGTGTGTTGTGTTACACAACACAACACAACACAAATTTTATAATAGCACATGTAAATTCACCTGAAGGTGGAGGTTTAAACCTTAACATCTTTTAAAGGGCAGACTTACTGGAACTCACTTGGAAATGCAATCCGTTGCCTACTAACACTTAATATAATACTCTAATGCTCAATACAGCAGGAAGCATCTGTGTTCCATAGTCACAAAAATCTTTACGTACAGCCCTACTGAAGAGTACAAAGCTTATCTAATTCTTTGGCATCAACAGAGGTAAGTACAGAAAAGAAGTGTTAGTATGGTCCTTCAGTAATAATCCATAAACTGACAACTGTAAAAAGCTTCTTTCTAAAAGCTGCTTTTTTCACGAGAGAGGAATTAAAAAGCCTTAGAGAATGGATATAGCACACAAATAGTACACACATTTCACTGTATAGCAAGCACACAAAGAAAAATTCAATGCAAGCCCAAGTATGATGGTGGCAAACAAAGAATGAGAGCATATATATCATAGCAATTATAGATGGGGACAATCACATTCGGGTGGGAAACAATTACTTTCTCTGTACCAAATATTAATATCAGAACCCATTTTTAAAATAATAATAATAACAACTAGGGACCATCTAAGAGCCACTAAAGCCTCTTTACTACTACTACTACTACTACTACTACTACTACTACAATTACTAACAACAACAACAATAATAATAATACAACACTATGGAGTAAACTAATTGTAATAAGAAACAAATCATGATGGAGACTATCAACAAAGTATGAACCTGCCAAATATTGTTCAGCATCTGCTAATGATTTTTGTTGGGTATCGGCTAAGTCAGTCGGCATCAGGCTAAACTCCTAATCTGAACTCCATGTCAGCTGTGCTCTCTGTTTTCAGTATTATATGGAATTTCGTATATTACACTGAGAAACTGTGTGTTATTTTATGGTGTTTATTAATAAACGCACCATAATGGCATCCTGAACTATTATTTGAAGTAGGTATGCTATGTGCACATCCAGATATAGCCACACAAGCAGGTGGGAAAGTTTCCAGTGTGCTATATATTTGGTGCAAGGGACATCAAAAACTGAACGGGAAGGAGGAAGTACAGTGTGTCGAGCCCCTAAGGTAATCCAAGAAAGGTTTATCTTTTCCTTGCAGTCTCAGATGAAAAGGCAAGGTCTTAACTGTACAGCACTTTCTGTCGACTCATGACTATTCTGGAAGAGGCTTATGGAAGTTTAGTGCACAAGGGGATCTTGTAGGGTATTTTAGCAATAATTTTGTTTCATTCTAGTATCTTGGAATCAAACAACAGTGTTACTGGTACTATTATTTGATTTCAAGTAATTAGTGCAGTTGTGGACCCTGCACCATTATGTTAACATGCTGGACAGGAAATTCATCTAAACATTGCCAAGATGTGGTTATCATTTGCTGAAATATACTAGAATGTATGGCACAATATCTATATATGTTACAGGGATACAGCAGAATGCAATAAACTACTACAATTTTGCTTCATAGGACTGAACAATACATTACTACTTCTCCTCAGTCTTTTTTTTTTTTTTTTTTTTTTTTTTTGGATAACAGGAACCTTTATAGAATTTATCATATGCCTATCTTCATTATTTTATGATTTAAATAAAATTATGCATCAACAGTGAAAAATCCCCCCCCCTCTCCCTCTCTCTCTGCCCCCCCCCCCTCCCACTGAATATAAGTTTACTTACTGCTTTGAGCAACTTTATTTCGTCCAATGCTGTATCCGTATAATGGGCAGCACTCTTCACAACTTTCAAAGCTACAAATCGTTTGGTCCTGGAAAAATTAATGTTGTTTAAAATTATCACATTGTTAAGATTTTCCTTATTCTCAAACTTAATTATCACAAAACCGTTAACATCTTTCTATCAATGAAATTATACGGAATCTGTTCAAAAATTTCCAGAACTTTGTCCACAAAATTTTTCTACACCTCCTTTTACTTATTATACATGGTCTCCTTCAAAATACTCTTCTCCACAACTGATACACCACTCCCAACACGGCTTCCACTTCTGGAAGCCGACTAGGTACGCCTCTTGCCGGATCGTGCGAAACACCATGAATTTTCTTTTCTCTCATCTATCATTGCAGACCGTCATCCTTTCAATTGGGTTTTCAACATCAGAAATTAAAAAAATAAAAAGTAAAAAAAATAATTAAAAAGCAATGAATTGTCTCGCTATGTTTCCGGCTGCTTCCTTCTCACATTTTCTTGCAAGCATCACAATACATCCCGATAGTACCATCGATTAACAGTTGGTCCCTGTGGCACAAATTCATGATGACCAAATCCTTCGAAGTCGAAGAAAACTTTCATATCTGATCTGACCTGATGAGCTTTATTTTGGTCTTTCCTGACCCACTGTGAAGACTGAAACTTGGTTTCATCATCATAACCAGTTACAATTCTCTTAAAGGACATCTCATTCGCATTTGTATGATCTAAAAGCTCTTCACAGATTGCAAGGTGGAGGTCTTTTTGGTCTTGACTCATGAGCTGTAGTATGAACGTGGCGGCAACATGATGCATTCCAAGATGCTGTGACAGGATTTCATGACAGGGTCCAACTGAAATGTTACATTCTTCTGCAATCTCTTGAACAGTTAGTCTCCTACTGGCAGGCAAAATTTCATTGACATTGCTGACATGAGTGTCACTGGCAGACACTGGAAGCTGTCCTGAACAAGGGTCACCTTTAACTCCTGTCAAGCCATTTTTAAATCCCATGAACCATTCATAATACCACGTATGACTTAAGCACTCATTACTGTAAGCTTCCTGCATTATTTGGTGTGTCCCTGTATGCATTTTCTGGAGTTTTGTGCAAAATTTTATGCAGGCGCATTGCTCCTTTAACTCTGCCATCTCGAAATTTGCATGCTATTTGACACAATGTTCTACTCAATATAACATTGAACAACAATGAACAGACACACAACAATGAAACTTCTGGTATTTACACACTGAGACAGGCCTGTGCAGGGATGCCAACCGCATGTCGCTCCGACATACCATTGGCGCAAAATTACAAATGTTCCGGAATTTCTTGAACAGATCTCATATAGGTATTATCTGTGATTAACATATACATATGACACTGCTTTTAGCCTTCTAAGCCTTACATGCAACTAGTAAGCTAACCTTGTATAGTTACAGAATTAATGCATCACAGTCACCTGTCAAACTTCAAAGTGACATACAGATATTAAACACACTTACACATAAATGCACAAGTTAATAGTAAAGATTTTCTTACTAGTATCTAAAGGCTTCTCATTATACTGAAGTGCAACAAATGGATTTGTCTAATAACATTCATGGTATTATTGACACAGCTAACAGCAAAACAAGAAAACAAACGTAAAGAATTTGTTTTGGTCTTATTAAATCATTTTTACCTTAAATTGTAGGTTATAGGCACACCCAAGAGATTCTTGATACACTGGCACTATCGTAGCTCAGTAAGTGTATTATCTTTAGTTTCTGAAGTGCAATATTGTCCCCACTTTAGAAAATAAGTCATTTTTTCCAAATTACAAAGGGTGTTCATTAAGTAATGCAACACATTATATTTACCAGCTAATTTCGGTTGAAAAAGTTTGGTATTTGTTATGGGACATTGTGGAATATTCCTGCTTCAGTCCCTTTACTTTCATGAAGTTTTGATAGGTTGTGGTGCTTTACATACCCTTCAAAATGGTGTCTGTAACTGAAGCACGTTCCAAGCACTGAGCTGTCAATGAGTTTACTTCGGCGGGAAACCAGAGCATCACAATTGTTCATAGACGCTTGCAGAATGTTTATGGAGAGCTGGCAATGAACAAAAACATGGTGAGTTGTTGGGCAAGACATCTATCATCATCGCAACAAGGTCACGCAAACCTGTCCTATCTCCTGCATGCTGGGCGACCACACACAGCTTGACGCCCGCAATGTTGGAACGTGCGGACTCTTATTCAAGGTGATCGACAAATCACAAACATCTCACTGCAAAACTGTATGTCTTTTTCAGTAGTGCTGACACATTTGTCCACTAGTTGGGGCACTCAAAGCTGTGTGCCTACCAGGTTCCTCACCTCCTAACACAAGATCATAAAGAGCAATGAAGGACCATCTGTGCAGAATTGCTCATGCGTTACAAGGCCAAACATGACAATTTTTTGTCATACATTGTCAAGACGAATTCATCAAACAATGTCACAGATGATGAAACATGGAAATTTGAAACAAAATGGCAAACCATGGAGTGGTGCCACACCAACTCTGAAGGGAAAGTTCAAAGCTGCACCCTCAGCCGGTGAAGTCATATCAACAGTCTTCTGGGGCACTAACGGGGTTATTCCATTTGATGTCCTCCCTCACTGTGCACTGGTCAGCTCTGAAGAATATTGTAGTATCCTCAGGAAATTGAAAAGAGACTTCCATGAGTTTATTAAATGTATTTGCAATTGCGAATATGGGCAGCTATCAGCTGTATAATGGAATGGTGACAATGAAAGTTTGTGATGGACTGGGACTCAAACATGGATTTTCTGCTTATTGCGAATGGTCACCTTACCATTTGGTTATCCAACCAAGACTCATGGCCAGAGCCAAACTTCCACATGTCATCAACCATGTGTGTACAATTTGTACTTGCACATCCATTATATTTATTCCCATACAGAAGAGACATTTTACTTGAAAGTCACTGCCCGGTGTCAGCAGATAAATACAATATTACACTGTCTGTGTTATTCCAAATTACAATGGAAAGTTCCTTCGGACATGCATCATAATTCACAACACAGGCACTGCAATGCTGTACTTATCTGCTGACACCAGGCAAGCAACATTCATGTGGGAATATACAGAATGGACTTACAAGGTTGTAGACACATGGTTGACAACATATGGAAGTTTGGGTCTGGCCATGAGTCGTGCTCTGAAAGCCAAATGGTAAGGAGACTACTCGCGGTATGTGGGAAATCTGGGTTCGAGTCCTAATTTGGCACGAATTTTCACTGTCATCATTCCAATATATAGCTGATGGTTGTTCATATTCCCAACTGCAAATACATTTAATGTATTTCATAATAGTTGTAGTCACTGTAGTGCCTGTTCCTTCGGGCATTCATGCATGTCTGAGGGAACTTTGCATCATAATTCAGTATAACACACGCACTGCAGTATCATATTGAGCATGTTCATGTTCATCACCACAAAAATGCAAACTGGCTTCTCCTTCTACATGACAATGCAAGACCTCACCCGAGTCTGCATGCCCAAGAACAGCTCACAAAACTTCAATGAACCAGTCTTCCTCATCCACCCTACAGCCTGGATCTCACACCTTCTGACTTCCATCTGTTTGGTCCAAT
The DNA here is from genome assembly GCF_023898315.1 of Schistocerca nitens. Classification (NCBI taxonomy): domain Eukaryota; kingdom Metazoa; phylum Arthropoda; class Insecta; order Orthoptera; family Acrididae; genus Schistocerca; species Schistocerca nitens. The sequence goes on from NC_064616.1 coordinate 917,423,087, forward strand.
GAAGGATGCACTTTGTGGGAAGCAGTACACACATGATGCGGAGGTTATTGATGCCGCAAGATGCTGACTTTGACATCGACCAGTAGAGCAGTACCATTTGGGCATACATACCCTCCCAGTAAGGTGGCAGAAGGCCATCACATTGAATGGAGATTATGTTCATAAATAAGGTTTTGTAACCACAAGAATGGGGCATATATGTTTTACTGGCATCCTGAATAAAACCAACTGGCTTTCAGAAAAAAAGTGTTGCATTGCTTACTGAACATCTCTCTTACCTTTTCTTCCACAAATGGAATTCTTAGTTAAAATGCCTCCACTTACGATAGTCCCAATCGTCTCACCACATTGACCCAAATAACAAGATAAATGTAGATAATAACGTCACCAGAAATAAGATTAACACACTGGAGCCTAACGGGTCAGCAATCCAGTTAATACCGAGATCCTGAGGCAATTTGCTACAATTTACAATTTTTTAATAAATTTACTAATCTAATTACCTCTTTAAGCACTATATCAGCTTAACTTTCCATCCTTCCTCTTTATGGACATGAATACATTTAGCACAAATAAATTATACAGAGATCTGTAGATATTGTATTGCATTTTATTGTATTGTATTGCATGTTAACCAGGAACCTACAAACGACGGAGAGGCTCCATCCCTGCCACAGCTGCAGTGGTCCACAACCCCACGACAACTACCGCAGTCCACTTCACCCCTCTGTTGCGCCACACCAAATCACTCTTTCAGAGTTATTGTGCGGTTCAGCCCCGGTGGACCCCCCCCCCCCCAAGAAACGTCTCACACCAGAGGAGTGTAAACCCTATGTTTGCGTGGTAGAGTAATGGTGGTGTATGCGTACGTGGAGAACTTGTTTGCACAGCAACCGCCGACATAGTGTAGCTGGGGCGGAATATGGGGAACCAGCCCGCATTTGCCAAGGCAGATGGAAAACCACCTAAAATCCATCCACAGACTGGCCAGCTCACCAGACCTCGACACAAGTCCACCAGGTGGATTCGTACCGGGGACCAGGCGCTCCTTCCCACTCCAGAAAGCCGAGCGTTAGACCGCTCGGCAATCTGTAGATATTACTCTAAAGATACTGTTTTTCATCATTTTTATTTTTCCCCCAAAGTGCACAAAATTTTCATAAGTTGTAGGGAATGGTAGGCGAAAACACTTGGGAACACAAAGGCCTGTGTTGCATGGCCTACAGTAGTATCTTGTCTCTTTCCTCACTACCTTTCCTGCAGCTTTTTCTTATTCCCAACAGACCTTGCATCTTCTAGCTGGGTTTGTTTTCTGTTCCATTGGTGGCAGTTTCTCAGGACAATGACGTGCTGTTAGAGTGTTTGCGCTTGCAACTCCAGATGCTGAATGTGTGTCTTTATTTAGTTCCGCTCCTCCTTTTGAACCAACTGCTTTGCTAATTTACAGATAAAATCTGCTAATACACACTTTTTTGATATTGTGAATAACGTTGGCATTCACAGCTGCGCTCATAAAAATATGGAAGAAAATCTTTTTCCACCATTTTACAGTCTTTCGCTGGAAGGGATAGTAACTCAGCAGCTGTTCTCCTCTGTCAACACCTGTTTTAGGCAAGCTGCTCTGTAGTACAATGTCTGGGTTTACTACCTCAACATTTTCACTCCTGGATTTTACACTGACATGCAAAGCAGTCATCTTATGCTGTGTTGGCAACACGTGTATATCACGTTTGTCTTTCCATTTCAAGCAGAAAGGTGTCCTTGGCGACGAAATGTCATTTCTACTTTCTTTAGTTTTTGATTTATTAGGTCCCTAGGCAAACCAATCCTGTTCATCACAGTTCCAACTCCCAATGTATTTATTTCCCGTAGTTCTTCAAGGACTGCAGGACTTGTATAAAATCTGTTTCTCAGGAAAATGACGTGCTGTTAGAGTGTTTGCGCTTGCAACTCCAGATGCTGAATGTGTGTCTTTATTTAGTTCTATGAGGAACATAGCCTCAGCAGCAGGGATTTGACAGAATTGTCAACACTTCCTTTTCCTTCAGTATAACCTTCAGCACTGCACATGTAACCTGTTTGAGCATCACTTACAACGTACAGTTTTATATCATATTTCTCTGGTTTGTCTTGCATATAAACACGGAATCCCATTCTTCCTCGAAAAGGACATACTGCTTCATTCACAGTCAGATTTCATGATAGGTAAAAGACTTTTCTGCATCTTTCTGTGAAAAGTCCCAAGCAGGTCTTATTTTATGCAGAGGGTCATGGTCTGGTTCTTGTTGAGGTATCCATAGCACATTACCGTCCACATGCAGCATCCTGAATATGGGAAAAAATCTGTCTCAGGACATTAGCTGAGAAGCAAATTATGAAGCAAGCACATGGTCTTGAGACCAATAATCCGTAAGTTTAGGTTTCTCTGCAACACACACATGCAAAACGACTGCAAAAAAAATGGTACCGTATTTACTCGAATCTAAGCCGCACTTTTTTTCGGTTTTTGTAATCCAAAAAACCGCCTACGGCTTAGAATCGAGTGCAAAGCAAGCGGAAGTTCTGAAAAATGTTGGTAGGTGCCGCCACAACTAACTTCTGCCGTCGAATATATGTAGCGCTACACAGGCATGTTTTGTAGGCACAAAGATAAATACTGGCGCCAAAACTTCTGCGTCAGTAAATAAATTTTTTAAAAAAGGTGGAAGACGAGCTTTTTTTTCTCCGCCCCGAGTTTAGACCACTGCATTTTCATACATTATCTAACGAAGTAAATACAAATTCCGTATTGTTCATCTTCGAATGTAGCAGAATTTCAATGTGCTACGAAAATCCGACTGGCAAGACTGTCTGGAAATTTGTCAATATGGCCAACTCTACATTCTGAATTTTTTCCTACCTGTGAGAAGAGATGGTTGCTAATAGGAACCTGGTGAAATGCGAATCACATGCAGTATTCTCTTCACCATAGGAATAATACGAATATAAACATTTTGCAATGTATTCTTTCGTGTTTGCTGTTATCTCATTTAAATCCTGTCTGCCTAATAAACTCTACGAAACTAGAGTGAGACAACAGCAAACGCGGAAGAATATACGTATCGCGTCATGTTAATATTCGTATTATTCTTATGCCTAATAGTGATACAGTCAGAAATGAAGCACGGCAACTGACTAGATTTTTAAATCTAAGATGACTCATTTCTGTGCAGAATGTAATGCACTAAAGAGGCGTCTGCAACGATTTTCAAACGGAGAAAAATTTTCGCTAAACTCTCGTTCAGAACATGTTCTATCACACGCAGTCTATTATTTGGTTCTTGTTGATCATTATCAAAGAAAGCAGCAGTGTAAGTAACAACAAATAGCAGCCTCTTGCCATTGTTTCGCTAATGAGACGATTCCTCCTCTTCTTCTTCTTCTTTTTAAAAATTGCAAGTGGCGGAAGCGCACACAAAACCAAACCATGCCGCGAGCGGCGACAGGCCGTAAACACGCACTATCAGAATGCGACAAACAGTAATGCATTTTCAGCTTAGAGTGACGTAAACACCTATAACAAAGAAAACGGCACTTATCAGATCAAAGCAAAATAAGCAATCGATTCAAACCAGACGAAGCACGTGAAAAAGGAAGGGTACCCGTATAAATACGGACGGAGCGCCTGACGCATAGCAATGACTACCTGGTAAAGCTTAACTGCTAAGCTTACGACTCGAACCAAACTACTGTAGCTGTATCGTCATTCATTCGACCTAAATTGTCTCTCATATTACAATGGACCAACTTTGTTTCGATTTGGAGGTTCGGCCTAAAACTTTTCTTTCCCCTTGAATTTCGAGTCTCAAATTTCAGGTGCGGGTTAGATTCGCGAATTTTTTTTTCCCCTTTATTTCGAGTCTCATTTTTCAGGTGCGGGTTAGATTCGAGTGCGGCTTAGATTCGAGTAAATACGGTATCCTTCAAGTAGCTTCACTGCCCTCCATTTCCTCCATCGAGATTTTGGTTTGATTTTGTTCTGACGGCGAAGTTCAGAAATAGTATCAGTAGCATGTATATTTGTCTCTGACTTTACTTTTAGAAACATGCTCTGATCAAAAGATTGCAACAAACAGTCTAGTTCTGTTGCTAATGAATCGACAGGAACCTGAATTCCACTTGTTTCTTCGAACAGAGGTAATTCAGGTAATGCATCAAAATAACACCATTCATTATCAAGGGCAGGCTGTTGACCTGATGACAAACCTGACCAATAGAAACTTGTGCATTAGCTTCTTCGTACTCACTACCATCATTTCTATTAGCAGTACAGGTTTTGCTCTCCAGCTCACATGAGTCTTCGTCGTCTTTTCAAAAATCGCCGATGTCATCCGAAATATCGTCAAGTTCTAAGCCATTGTCCAAGAGTTCTTCAATCTCTAAATTTGACGAGTGATTTCTGTTAGCCATATTCATATTCACTCTTTATATGTTTTTACACATGGGAAGGATGCACACAATAGCACAACACGGCAGCCGACATAGAACAAAACAACCTTCAACAATACTTCAAGCACGTGCACAGTTCATGTAACACTGGAACCATTCAAGGCAGACTGGCGCAAGCTAGCCATCAACAATGCACTTACAACAAGTAAAACAATTAGTCTTGCCACTTACAAACATAAAACATGTGTTTAAATCACAAATAAAGAAGTCGAAAGTGAAGAACATGGAACATACGACCATCTGATTTTATGGTTAAAACATGGTGAACATATGTAGTAGGTCCATCAGCTTCAATGTGTTGAGTCATCCTTTATTCAGTACCTTGTCATAGTAGAGAAATTGCTGCCAGTGGTCTTATTTTGTATAAGCCAAATTTATACACCATTGCAGTTCATATTTGTTGGATCCAAATATTTTCATTTTGGGACACAAAACAAATGCCAAACATTTCTTGGCCTGGGGACAAAGGTCACAGCAAAATATCTTATTTTAAATGGTTCTACATTCACAGAATTGCATAAAGGATTAAATTGTTGTTTGTTGATGAAGGTGTTGTGGGGCGGCGGGTGGAATAATAGAATAAATGTTTTGTATTTATGCTGTTTGCCGTTCTCAACACTGGCTCTCTAACTACAATATTGGCAACCAGAAAGTGATTAGCAAAACGTGAAGCCTGTAATTAGAATTCCTAGTGCCCACTTCATCTGAGAAATACATTTATAGCTACAGCTCATAGCTCTGAGGAATTAGGAGATTGTCTGGGATTCATAATCAATTGTCTGGGATTCATAATCAAAAACCATTCTCTCTAAAATGTTCACTATATTCTGAAAGTCACAGACCAAAAAGAATCCACACAATCCAACTACCAGAGCAGTTCAGAGTCTAATACGCTGATGCCACTATAACTGTTCAAATTAAATGTTTAAGTGAATGCTCGCCATAATATGATGAAATGTTAATCAAATGCCACGCTAAATAATGGTAGAATGTCTGTCCTGCGGCGGCACATGAAAATACGGCATACGCAAACTGAAGATAGATCATTAACATCATCCCAGAATTAACAGATTAGATTAGATTAATACTTGTTCCATAGATCATGAATACGACACTTCGTAATGATGTGGAACGTGTCGGTTAATAAAAGATGTCTGTACAAGATATTACATTACACAAAATATTACATGACACAAATGTTTAAGTTTTTTTTTTCCCCCTTAATTTATATCTAAAAATTCAGCCAATGAGTAAAAGGAGTTGTCATCTAGAAATTCTTTTAACTTATTTTTAAATGTTAGTTGGCTATCTGTCAGGCTTTTGATGCTGTTTGGTAGGTGACCAAAGACTTTTGTGGCAGCATAATTTACCCCTTTGTGTGCCAAAGTCAGATTTAACCCTGCATAGTGAAGACCATCCTTTCTCCTGGTGTTATAGCTATGCACACTGCTATAACTTTTGAACTGGGCTGGATTATTAACAACAAATTTCATAAGTGAATATATATACTGTGAGGATCCCTAGATCCTTAAATAGATGTCTGCAGGATGACCGTGGGTGGGCTCCAGCAATTATTCTGATTACACGTTTTTGAGCAATGAATACTTTTCTACTCAACGATGGATTACCCCAGAATATGATGCCATACGAAAGCAGTGAATGAAAGTAGGCATAGTAAGCTAATTTACTGAGATTCTTATCACCAAAATTTGCAATAACCCTAATAGCATACGTAGCTGAACTCAGACGTTTCAGCAGACCATCAATGTGTTGCTTCCAGTTTAACCTCTCATCAATGGACACACCTAAAAATTTTGAAAATTCTACCTTAGCTACAGACTTCTGTTCAAAGTCTATATTTATTACTGGAGTTGTGCCATTTACTGTACGGAAATGTATATACTTCACTCGAAAACGATTTCATGGTTACGCGTATCCAGAGTAACTTATTACTGCATCGGAGGCCGTTTATATCAATGATACCGACGCGACGCGACTCCCGGAACAGGTGGTGCGCTAATCAGCTTCTGGAGAGAACTGGGGCCTTCCTCTTTCTCGCGCAGTGTTCTTACACATAAAGCCGCGGTGCGGACGGCTAAAGGAATGCCTGATCAAATCTGCTCTCCCGACTAGCCGCTGGGCTAGAAATGCACCACTTTAATTTATCGAATAAATCATTGCTTCCTTTGCTGATGGCCGATGAAGCTTTCAATTTAATTGTGCAATCAGCACACAAGTAAGTAATCAAAAGTCTGACGTGGCTAAGTCAAGTATTTTGGGCGAGAGAATTAATTTAATTACACTACACGCAGTAGACGAGCTCTGAACTTGCTCTTTGGAGATACACTATAGCTATAGTTTTATAGTTATTCTGTTGAAACTTCTCACATTTTTATGATTATAGCGGATCTCCCTTCTACTTAAATTTAAACATCCTAGCTTTATTTATTCGCCTACTTAATCGATTATAGTGGATCTCCCTTCTACTTAAATTTAAACATCCTAGCTTTATTTATTCGCCTACTTAATCTATCTTGCTTCCTTAATTTCTGATACAAAAACCAGAAAATCATGAATTTCAACTAAAATTTTAATTTGTGAGATCCAGAATACTGTTTCTACTAAATTATTATGCAAAAGGAATCTAAATATAAATTTTTACGTTTCTAGCTCTTTTCTGTTGCGCCAATTATTTTTACAGAAAAACATCCAAATTTCGAAAATGGTTATAGTTATTGAACTGATATCCAACACATATTGATTTTGTATTACCCCTGACATGCTAGAAACGTTTCAGGTTATTTACTTGATTTTTAAAGTATTGCGCAACGTTTATGATGTCAGAGCTAGTTACAGCGGACTGGCTGGCACACAATGGAAAGACTGATGTGAATTTTATAAGGCGTGAGTATGCTGCTTCCCTACAGTGTGTATTGTATGGATATTCCTCAATTTTTCATGCAAATAAGCTAACTGAACTGTTAAGGGATTCTTGGTTTACTGGTACTAGAGGCTATCACGATTTCCTCAAAGTTCCATGAGATGATCTCAGAACAGTAGTAGAACTTAGCATTCTGCCATGAAGGTATATCCACCTTTCATCAATACCAGAAATTGGGTTAAAACACAAAAAGTATTATCTAGCTGCCTGCAATCTAATTCTCAGTTCCTTTACCAAAAAGGAGGAGTAACGATAGCTATTTGCAGAGATTCAGCTAGTTATGGATGACCTAGTTTGAACCTTCACTAACCCAACACCATGTGTGTGTATACTTTAGTGACAACATCCATACTTGTGCTCCATGAGAGTGGTGTCAGCTGTGGTGTCCACCCACATGCCTTTTGCTGAATTTTTTCCACCTAAACAATGATTTCACCTGATAACGAATTTGTTACACTGGTTTATCCTGGAGGTACCAGTTCTTTGCATCACACCATTTCATCAACCACTGCACCTATCATAATTCACCTGTAAATGATTATGTGCACTTGCATCAAAGAAAGGAATAATTTTAGTCGAAAGGAAACAAGGCTGTAATTTCACAACAGAAGGCTCTCAAGTTAGTGCATTCATTGTGCCTCTCCCCCAACCCCAAAAGGAAAACTGATACACACTTATTGCTAGCAAATGGGTAACCTGTGTACAAGAGTGTTATGGTATTATATAAGATAATATTTTCTGAAATAGAGCACTGTGGAAACAAACTGAAACCAGAAATACAAAGCAGTCAAAGTGAAAAGCACAGGACAGTTTAAAAGAAGTTGATATTAGACATGGAAAAAAAAGCTAAAACATTATGTGAGAAATGAAGAAGGATGGGAATGAATGGTGGTGAATTTTACTTAAATGTGGGATGCTGAGACAATGACATCCATATAATGAAAGTATAATATAAAATTGATTGTTTTTGTTGTTATTATATAACAGAAAGTGTACCAACAGAAAAAACACAATTATAAATAGTTACCAAAAGCTCATGTCCAAATATAACTTAATAATAAAACACAAAAATTTTTAACGGACTCATTTCATTATAATACTTACGCTAGATCCCAGCACAGCCATACAGTTGAAAAATGACCCCAGCCCAGTTTCCGAACAACGTGATATCGTACATGAAACAGGTCACCAATTTTCACAGGATGATAACCTCCTGCAAATTTAAGATCAAATTATTAATAAATGATTTCAGAACAGTTCAGAAGGTTTGGGAGAATGGTAGTGGAGGGGGGAGGAGGGGGACATTTACACTACAGTTGGTTTCATATGACAAATAATGCTGCAGCACTCATCTTACACACAATATTCTTACAAATGCAACAAAGTTGACTGCGGTAGTTGCAGCAGCTGAGAAGTGGTTATTAAACTTGCACCAGGAAAGCTGTGTAATGTTTTCAAGTAAACTAATTCCTATTTTCTGATATACTTCTTGTTACAGTTACCAGTAATGTAGGACATCTTTTTCTGAAACCTACATCTACATACATACTCCGCAGCCCACCATACGGTGCGTGGCGGAGGGTACCTTGTACCACAACTAGCATCTTCTCTCCCTGTTCCACTCGCAAACAGAACGAGGGAAAAATGACTGCCTATATGCCTCTGTACGAGCCCTAATCTCTCTTATCTTACCTTTGTGGTCTTTCCGCGAAATGTAAGTTGGAGGCAGTAAAATTGTACTGCAGTCAGCCTCAAATGCTGGTTCTCTAAATTTCCTCAGAAGCAATTCACGAAAAGAACGACTCCTTTCCTCCAGAGACTCCCACCAGAGTTCCTGAAGCATTTCCGTACACTCACGTGATGATCAAACCTACCAGTAACAGATCTAGCAGCCCACCTCTGAATTGCTTCTATGTCCTCCCTCAATCCGACCTGATAGGGATCCCAAACGCTTACGCAGTACTCAAGAATAGGTTGTATTAGTGTTTTATAAGCGGTCTCCTTTACAGATGAACCACATCTTCCCAAAATTCTACCAACGAACCGAAGCCGATTATTCACCTTCCCCACAACTGCCATTACATGCTTGCCCCACTTCATATCGCTCTGCAATGTTACACCCAAATATTTAATCGACATGACTGTGTTAAGCGCTACACTACTAATGGAGTATTCAAACATTACAGGATTCCTATTCATCTGCATTAATTTACATTTATCTATAAATAGAGTTAGCTGCCATTCTTTACACCAATCACAAATCCTGTTCAAGTCATCTTGTATCCTGCTGCAGTCACTCAACGATGATACCTTCCGTACACCATAGCATCATCAGCAAACAGCCGCACATAGCTATCCACCCTATCCAAAAGATCATTTATGTAGATAGAAAACAACAGCGGACCTGCCACACTTCCATGGGGCACTCCAGATGATACCCTCAACTCCAATGAACACTCACCATCGAGGACAACGTGCTGGGTTCTATTACTTAAGAAGTCTTCGAGCCACTCACATACCTGGGAACTGATCACATATGTTCATACCTTAGTTAGGAGTCTGCAGTGGGGCACCGAGTCAAACGCTTTCTGGGAGTCAAGGAATATGGCATCCGTCTGATACCCTTCATCCATGGTTCGCAAGATATCATGTGAAAAAAGGGCGAGTTGCGTTTCGCAGGAGCAATGCTTTCTAAAGCCGTGCTGATGCATGGACAGCAACTTGTCTGAATCAAGGAAATTCATTATATTCGAACCGAGAATATGTTCGAGAATCCTGCAACAAACCGATGTTAAGGATATTGGTCTGTAATTTTGAGGATCCATCCTTCTACCCTTCTTATATACAGGCGTCACCTGCGCTTTTTTCCGGTCACTCAGGACTTTACGTTGGGCAAGAGATTTGCGATAAATGCAAGCTAAGTAAGGAGCCAATGCAGTAGAGTACTCTCTGTAAAACCGAATTGGAATCCCATCAGGACCTGGCGATTTATTTATTTTCAACCCATTCAGTTGCTTCACAACCCCAGGGATGTCTATCACAATGTCTTCCATATGGGAATCTGTACGAGACTCAAACGGTGGTATGTTTGTACGATCCTCCTGCGTGAAAGATTTCTCAAATGCTAAATTTAAAATTTCAGCTTTCATGTTGCTGTCTTCCGTTACCAGGCCAGACTGATCAGTGAGGGACTGGATGGAAGCCTTCGACCCACTTACCGATTTTACGTAAGACCAGAATTTCCTTGGGTTTTCAGCAAGATCTTTTGCTAAGATATGACAGTGGTAGTGGCTGAATGCTTTACGCATCGCTCTTTTTACAGCAGCACGAATCTCTACTAACTTTTTCCTGTCCTCATTTTCCCGATCTTTCTTGTACCACGAGTGCAACTGCCTTTGCTTCCTGAGCATTCTCCGAATTGCACTGTTAAACCACGGTGGGTCTTTTCCATCTGTAACCCACTTTTTCGGCACATACTTGTCCAATGCGTGATTTACAATGTGTTTAAAATTTGCCCATAATTCTTCCACGTCCATCGTACCGGAAGTAAATGAAGTCGATTCATTTACTAAGTGGGATGCTAACAACTGCTTATCTGCTCTTTCTAGTAAGAATACTCTCCCAGCCTTCTTGATCGACTTTTTAGCTTTTGTAACCATAGTCGTAATGACAACATCATGATCACTAATCCCTGTCTCAACACTGACACCGTCGATGAGGTCTGGTCTGTTCGTGGCTACCAGATCTAAACTATTTCCATTACGCGTTGGCTGTCGATTTAGCTGCTCAAGACAGTTTTCGGATAATGTGTTCAAAAGTAATTCACATGATGGCTTGTCTGTACCACCTGTAATGAACCCATAGACATCCCAGTCTATACTAGGTCGGTTAAAGTCGCCTCCGACTAATATAGTATGATCCGGGTACTTCTGCGATACAGAATGTAGACTCCCTTTGAATGATTCTAGAACTGTCACAGTGGAAACTGGTGGTGGTAATAACACCCCACAATTAACTTTATTTCCCCTAGCCCTGTTAAATGTGTCCAGATAACTTCACAATCTCACTCTACGTCGATCTCAATAGACACAATATTTTTATCAACTGCAATGAAGACACCCCCTCCTACGGTGTCTAATCTGTCTTTCCAATACACGTTCCAACCCTCACTAAATATTTCAGAACTTCCTATCTCAGGGTTCAGCCAGGTCTCAGTCCCGAGAATAATTTGTGCGCCACACACTTCCTGGAGGGCAGTAAATTCAGGAACTTTATCCCGAACACTCTGAAAATTTACCGCTATATCTTGATAGCTGAAGTGTCTTTACACTGAGAGCGTCCTGATTTCCCTGCCTGCACATTGACTGGTGAGTGTTCATCAGAACACCTCGCACTACTGCTTAGCCTTAAAAAACCCCATGTGCACGCCACAAGTACTCTGCTACCCGAGTAGCCACTTCCTTTGTGTAGTGCACCCCTGACCTATCTAGGGGCGTTCTACAATTCCCCACCCAATAGTGCAAGTCTAGAAATCTGCAGCCAAGACCGTCACAGAGTCGACGAAGCCTCTAGTTGAGACCCTACACTCGGCTCCAAACCAAAGGACCCCAATCCACTCTGGGTCCGTGTTTCATTTTTGAACAGTACACAACCACACCATTAGTTGCCTTCTTCGTGTTCTGTTGGCACATCTAACATTAATGCTTCCAGCATCTCATGAAAAGAACAGCTGTCAAAAAACTGTACAGAAAAGAAACTCTCAACAGTACTAGACAAACAACATTTTGTCTTCTATGTAAGAGACTTCAGACATATCATCCCATTCTAAGACCATTGTCTAATGGCATAGTGTCAGAAGATTGTACACATTCCAAATGCCCTGCAGAGAGAGCTTTGCTGCAGTACTGGTGACAGGTGCATCACAGAGCACATTTGAAATGGCAAGGCAACTGGAAATTTACTCCAAAGTTGAAGTACATGGGACAGTACAAATTTATGTGATGGATGAAACAAGAAAATGTCAGAAAAGGGGTGAAGGTAGTATTTCCCAAATAAATAAGAAGCAAAGAGCTAAGGGAGATCCATATGAGAACAATAAGGAAGTTACTGTACCTCAAAAACAACCTCCACCTGATGAGGTAAGTGTCTACGATAACTTAAAAGCCTTAGGACTAAGGCTTTTTTGAAGGACTTCGCTTGATTATGATTTTTCTGTCGTGTTTTAAGCTAACCTATGTTTAGATTATGCAGACCACGTTAGGTTATGTTTGACTTGGTTCCTGGACTATAGTAGACCTACTAACTGTGCAGAGAAGCAAACAAACAGGTTATTCCTGGCGGTTACAAATTATTTAATGCCTGTAATTCCCGTGTTTGTTTGTTGTAGGTTTCATGCCGGTGCCACTATCAATGTAGAGACATTGCGTTGGAACACAAATTAAACATATTCAATCAGTTCTACGAACTAGGTGATAATGTTAAGCAAAACTCTTATTTGATGGAAACATAAGTGTATGCAATGTTAGAAGAAGGCGTCACGGTTCTTACGAAGAACCTGAGGAGAGTCACAGACAGGCTAGTGTTTTTTATACAGTTCCTGATGATGAAGGCGGAGTTTGCAAAAAAAAAAAAAAAAAAAAAAAAAAAAAAAAAAAAAAAAAAAAAAAAAAAAAACTTTCTGGAAATACACAAAATTACCAGGTGAAAAGTGGAAACCTTGGTAAAAGCAAAAATGAGTTATGATGTTACCTACATTGAACATAGGGGAAATAAAAACAAAGAAAGGAAATATACAGCTCCTGATGTAAAACGCATCAAAAGTTTCCCCCAAGGACGAGAGCCATTATACAAGGGCTAAAAGCTCCCTTCTATTTTTAAGCCAAGATTTAAATTACAGTAGAATGTATCATGCTTTTGTTATGTGTTATCCAAACACAGACATTAGATATTTGTACAACAAAAATGTATTGAATGAACACTTTCCAAAACTGAGATTTCACCACCCAAGGAAATACTTGTAACACATGTGATCTGCTTCAAAGTAAAATGTTGAATGACTCAGTCAATAGAGCTGTACATCGTACTTCACTAGAATCATCATAGACAGGCTGAAAAAGCTAGAGATGAGATGAAGTGTGATCATGTATATTCTACCTCTCCTAGAAGTGATACATGCACAGTATCCATAGATTTACAACAGGTTTTCTCTTTGCCAACTTAGTCACACTGCCAAATTATTATTTATGTCAACTTTCATGTTACAATTTGGCATTGTATATGGCAGATAATAATAAAGGTTTTATATTTCTTTGGCACGAGAGCATGAGTGGCAGGGGAGGCAACAAAACAGCAAGCTGTGTGTTAAGGGGGATTAAAAGTAAAATTATCCAGAAAAAAAAAGTTAATAGTGTGGTCTGACAACAGCTGCGGCCGAAACAAAAATCAAATGGTATTGTTCCTATGGATATACTTGGTCTGTAATGATTTCTTTGACGAAGTTCACCACAAGTATGTCGTCTCTGGACAATGATACTTAACCTGCAACCGAGACTTTGCTGTAATTGAAAAAAGAAAAAAAGTAGAAAAATGTGAAGTTCCTTTATATCTCGTGAAAGTTTTGTGTAATGCCAATAGTAAAACTCCTTTTCTGGCCACTATAATGAATGACGACGATTTTTATGACTTCTCCAAAGTAGCTAAATAACACCCCATCACAAAAAAATAGAAATTTCCAAGGCTGTTTGGCTCAAAGTTTCCACAACCAACCCACGAAAAGTTTTTACAAAAAAAACATTCAATGAAGTTGAAACGTGGACACAAATGAATGTATTCAAAAAAGGTGTGAGGATGGAAACCATAAAAGGCTTAGATCTACCCCAGCTCGAACCAACAGCCAGATTGAATACTGAGAAGAAGGACGACTTAAATAAGATAAGGTATAATCTCAAAAAAGCAAACAAACTGTTTTACCAAAATCTGACTGATTAAACACAACAGCTATTTATAGACTGTAACATTGTAATATTTTGTTTATAGAATTGTGATAAATTAATATAAAATGTAACTTTTTAAACTGTGTAAAAAGCATTTATTATGAAATAAAACTTGTAAGAACACAGTAACGAGCTTGATTTTGTCTTTGTTCTGTAACTAGTTTGTTTTCTAACACAGCACTTCTGTAAACCTAACTCACTTTTCATAATAATATAGTTATTATAGAAAAACTGTAAACAGTAGTTTCCAGATTTTTATAATAGTAAAATAATTATTATTATCCTTCCCACACCCCTTAGCCCAGTTTTTAAGTTAGAGAGGTTGGCATATAGCCCTGTTCTTGTTTTGTTCCATCAACAATTTTTTGTTATCGTTGTTAAATGTTTTACAGTAACTTTTCTCTAAAAATGTTTGTAGATTAACTGTCTTCATTTGTTTAGGCTACAAAACAATAAGGATATCAAAAAGGAATGCTTTCTGGAAGTTTTTTGTGATTTCCTCAAAACAGCAGTTGTGGCACTTACCACAGATTTTATGAAAAGTCGACAATTCTTGTGGGCTCAAGTCTAACTTGCACACAGATTCACCATACATTCTGGCAGTACAGTGACCAATGTTGCATCCAGCCGTAGGTGTGGAAAGAGAGAGAGAGAGAGAGAGAGAGAGAGAGAGAGAGAGAGAGAGGTGTGTGTGTGTGTGTGTGTGTGTGTGTGTGTGTGTGTGTGTGTTCGACAAAGGGCTCAATGGGGAGCTTATCAGTGTCCTTACCCTCGTTAAAACCAACAAATGTGGATAAAGTCCCTAAAAATGTTGCACACAGTGAGGGGGAAATTCATAAAATGACACTCATTCACTCACTCCCACCCCACTCGTGTTGAGCCACACACTCACTATCTCACATGCCTGAAGACAACTGAGAAAGTTTGACTGGTGCTGTGCCTGCAATTAAAACAGATGTAAAACCACATAAGAGCTAAAAGAAGGGCACAGGGAAATGTGACTGTCTGACCACTTACAAAAAACAAGGATGAGCCACTCACCCAAACACATTAAGAACATCTCCCCGCAATTTTATGAAACAAGTTGGACATATCACAAAACCTTATAACTCTCACTACATTTGTGTGAATGTTGCGTAAAACTGGGAGCAGATCTGTCGGCAAATCTTCTGCCGCCCTCTGGTCAGCCTAATGAAATGTAATGTACAGTGAATGGTATGCCACAAGCACCATACGTTGGAACATCCTCTCACTGGAGCAAGAAGCCATGTGTCACAGGGCAGCGGCCCATGCGAAGACAAGTAAGGAGAATCTCATCCCGTCTGAGTGGCTGGAAGGACATACACCATTGCTGCATTGTAGGCTTTATTAGACCAAGCTTATTGTCTGGCACTTCCAGCCACTCATCTTTTCACTGACGCATGACACTGTACCGCTGTACTGCTGGATACAAGTGTTGCAGAGAATGAAGGGCACTGATGGAGTTGCAACAGATGAGGAATTTTGCAGGTATTGTACATCTCATCTGCTTCAGTGCCCCAATAAATAGTGTCTTCCTGTTTAGACCCGTCTATCAAGACAACTACGTAGTTGTGGTGCTCATTTAAAATGTCAGAAAATATCACATTAAAAACAGAAACAGGAGTGCAGTCTCTCCTGTACTGCACTGAATCTAAACTTACTCTTGGCCTCTGCAGTAACAAGGGTGGCAGTCAGTTGAAACTCCAGATCTGAGTGTGAACATACTCCACACCAAGGGACTACAGGGCACATTTCGCAAGGATCCCAAATAGCCTTGCTGCCAATGGACAATTCGTAAAGAGGTGTTTCACAGCTGGATGAGCAATAGTACTGTGTGCTGAGGAAGTGAGAGTAGTGAGGAGCTGACAGGCCTGATGCACCATGAGACGTTGCCACCAGATGGTGAGGGTTCACCAACCTCAGCACAAACATTGGGTATGGGGCTGGTCCTGTTGGTGCATGTGGACACTGTGATCCCCTGAAGGTACACAGCATCAATGATTTACAGATACAAAGACCTCACTGCTCTGTACGCTGTGCACCCATAGTCCATCCACAATTGAACAAAAGTCCTATAAAACTCCGTCCTGTCTGCTCCCAAAGACCAGTGGCTATGAGACTTCAAAATGTTCAGTACCTTCTGGGCCTTTGCCTTCAGGTGTGGTAACCATGAAAACTTGAAGTCTAAAATGTGGCCCAAAAACCACACAAGAGTCTTTAAAAGGGAGAACAGTGTCCCATGTACGCAATTCAGGTACAGCAAAAATACAACTAAGATGATTAAAATGAACACACACACACACACACACACACACACACACACACACACACTTCTCTGCAGAAAATGTAAAACCAGTCTTTGCTGCCCCCTTCTCCAGCTTCTTCAATGCAAGTTGCAACTGATGGGTTGCTGTTGCAATACTGGAAGAGGAACATGAAAAAGCAAAATCATCCACAAATAAAGAGCACATTGTACAAGACACCTTACCGCAGACGTCATACTGGTTATGGCCATGCCAAAGATGATAACATTTAAAGCACTGCTCTGGGGAACACCCTTCTCTTGCTCAAGACAACTCGACAGCACATCACCAACTCTGTATTGAAAAAAGCGCTTTAATAAAAAGGACCGAATAAAGATGGGGAGATGGCCACAAAAACCCCATTAGTGGACTGCCCTAGAACAAGGTGTCTCAAAGTAGTATCCTATGCCTTGCTGATATCAGAAAATATACCTACACAATGCTGTTTATGTATGAAAGCCTGCTGAATAGCCACTGCTAGCAAGGTCAGATTGTCAACAGTGGATCACAATCTTCTGGATTGACACTGAGACTGACCTAGAAGCTGCCTGGTCTGCAACATCCAGACCAGACGATGGTTAACCATTCACTCCAGGCGATGCTCAGGTAACTACTGGGATATGTTCGATCCTTTCCTGGTTTGAGAAGAGGGTTCAAAATTGCCTCTCTCCACGAGTTAGGGAAGTTGCCTGTCTGTTTGTCGTATCGAATGAAAACATTGTAAGAGAATTTCATTGGAAACTACTCTCAGGTTCTGCAGCACGCTGCATCAGATTTAGTTGTGACTGGGCGCAGTTTCAAAAGTCGCAGACAGTGCCAAATCCAGCTTCCACATGGAGAATGGGCAGTTATAGGACTCTGAATTGTTAGACCTCAAGTCCAACTCAAACCTTTCCATGGTGGCTAGGTGACAACAGAACACTGTATCCTGGCTGGCAATGGCAGTAGTACACACAAAATTATCTGCCATTGTCTGTGCAGTAACTCCAGGTGTTTTTTGGTGACATCCCAATTGAACAACACCGATACAGGTGACCGACTGCCTTTATCGGAAATCCTCCTAATGGCTTCCCATATTGTAGTACAAGTGGAACAGTTAACAGAATTCAAGAACATTTGCCATGACCTTTTCTTTCTCTCTTTGATGATGCATTAAGCCTTTGCCCTCACTAATCGAAAGACTTCCGAGATTTCCTGCCGCTAGGCGGCTCTTAAACCATCGCAGAGCTGCATGCCAGGTTTAAATGACTGAATGGCACTCATCAATCCACCGAGGTACAGGTGGCTTCCTAGGATGATGAATGGACTTTGGGATGGAGAGGTCAGTGGCATGGTGGATTACTCATGTGATGTGGTCCACCCACTCCTGCATGCTGTTGTTGAATTCAAACACAGCCAGCTGAACAAACAGTGTCCAGTTGGCTCTACTGAGCATCCATCATGCCTATGTCCTTTCAGGAAGAGCTCCATCCAATAGTTGACTACGGAGTGGGAAGTGGTAACTGGAATGAAGGTGGTCAGTGGCTTCCCACTGAAGAGAGTCTGCAAGGGCTGGAGAGCAGAAAGAGAGGTCAATGACCACGAATGATGCAGTAACAGCACATAAATGAGTGGGAGTGCCCATGTTGAGGCTGCACAGCTCATGAGATGTCAAGAGGCTCTCCAAAATCTGACCCCGAGTGCAAGTAGTAGCCAAACACCACACTGTACGATTGGAATTGAAGTTTCCCAATAGGAGAAACGGTCATGGGAGTTGTTCAACAAGACCTTTTACAGCTTCAGAGTCAATTGCATAGAGCAGAGATAAATATAATAAGGAAAGTGTTCCCTGACATACATGGACTTCAAGTGGAACTGCTTGCATGTGAGTAGTTAGGGGGAAGGGCGGAGAAGTGGTGTGCATTCCTGACAAACACTACAACCCCCCCAACTGGCCCTTTCCTCAGTCAGGTCATCTTGCAATAGAGTGTATAGCACCTTAGGACAGGGACAGCAGACACTTTAAAACATGTTTCCTGTGAACACAAGCAAAGGGGGCATTCCTGTGCCAACAGTTTCAGTTCCTCCATGTGTCCTGAAACCATTAATGTTCCACTGTAGTATGGAAGCCATTTTTAACAGTGAGGTGAGTGGAGTGGTGGAGGGGGGGTGGGGGTGTGTCACTTGAGGGACTCACTGGTTCCCTCAGGCAAATGCCAATCTGGTACCGCTCACCGCGGAATTTGAATCCGCGCCAGACATCATGGACGTAGAAGACGCATAGAGGTCTCTGCACGATTGCACCGTAAGCTGTGGCGGCGTGCGCCTCCTGGCCCGCTTTTAGTGTGAGGACGCCACAGTGGAACACGTGGTCCCAGCGGCCACTAGCGGTGCCCCCGATAGTGTACTTAAGTGCCCGCCTTGCGCTCAGCCAGCCAGTCTAATCTCGCGTATGTTGGTTTACACCTCGCTTCGCACTAGACAGCTTATTTCCTTGTTCTGTGTACGAGTGGACATGTTTGTTTCCTTCTGGTTCCGTTGTTTGATCTTGATGTATTCATTTTGTCCTTCGTTGGTCGTGTCGGTCCTCTTCCATTGTGTTGTTGTTCGCGGGCCGATCCTGTGGCTCTCTCTTTCCAGGAGATTTGCCTTTTGTTGACAAACTATTATTCCCAACGCTACGATGTAGTCACCTCTTGGCTGGAGTTCCACCAGTACCATAAACAGCCTGGTCAATTGTATCGTTCCTGGGTCATGGACTTGCAGGGTCTCAGCCGTCGATGCGATTTTATGTGCACCAATCAGCGGTGTAAGGCTTCGTATGTGGACTCCCTGATCTGGGATGTGGTGGTTCAGCTGGCTCCCAACCCTTAGGTCCTTACTGTGGCATTGAAACGCGACAACCCTCCTTGGAAGAAATTCTCCGCATTGCCCACTCCTTTGAAACTGCTCAAGTGACTAACGAGCGTCTTATGGTGCGACCGCAGGTGGCAGCGATCACGGCGTCACGACGGGTTCCGCCCTCACGATGTCGACATGGCCTGGTTGACAGAGGCCAGTGCCGTCGGGACTCCTTGTGTTCCGATGTCACCATGGTGTCAGCACCTTTGGTCGCCCCTAGTTGCCGGTCGCGCGGCCCATTACCATCTTCCCCACAGTGCTTTACTGCCCATTCGCGGGCTGATTGCCCCACCGCTGGAAAACGTGCACGCTGTGTAACAAGGAGGGCCAGATCCGATCGGTTTGTCATAGTCACTTGACTCGATCCAGTCCTGCCCCCTCCTGGGCCTCACGATACAGTCCATGCTCTGCAATCGGTCATCTCACAGGATGACCCATCGGTGCGGAAGCTTTTCTCATGCTCCGCATTTTCACTGAGGATGTCAGTTTCCAGGTCGATACTGGGGCCACCGTCTTCCTGATTAATATGGTGACATATACACGGCTGGGCCCTCCTGTGTTGTCGCCTCCCTCTCGCCATTTGTCACCTATGGAGACGGTTCCATTCGCCTACGTGGGCAGTTCGTCGTCCAGGCGACATACAAACGTGTTCCACGGCTGCTTACCATCTTTGTCGTCGACCATCCATCGGCTTTGAATATTTTTGGCCTGGATGCGTTTCAACTGTTGGGCTTTTCAATTTCTGACGAAGTTAAGGTCATTTCCATAGCTGTTCCCTTTCAGGACGTGGACGGTCTGTGCTCTGCTTTTGTGTCGTCGTTTGCACTGCAGCTCGGATGTGCTTCCGGCTTTCAGGCGCACATCACCGTACGGCCTGATGCACAGCCTTGCTTTTTCTGAGCCCGGCCCCTTCCGGTGGCCTTACGTCCAGCGGTCAAGCAGGTGTGCTGGCATGCTGGAATCTGTAACTTACAGTGCATGGGCCTCACCTCTGGTGGTCATACAGAAACCCAATGGGTCCCTTCGGCTGAGTGGGGACTTCGGCGCTACAGTCAATGCTCAGTCCCTTGTTGACACTTACCCCACTCCCCAACAGGAAGACCTTCTTGCCAAGCTTGCCGCGGGAGAGTATTTTTCCAAGATCGACTTGGCTGAGGCATACCACCAGTTGCCCTTGGATGTGGAATCTCAGAACATCATGGTTATCAACACGTCTTTCGAATTGTATAAGTACAAGCGCCTTCCGTTTGGTGCCTCTTTGGCACCGGCCATTTTCCAGCAATTCCTGGAGCAGCTTACACAGCCTATCCCTGCATGTGTGAATTATCTAGATGACATCTTAGTCACCGGGCGTTCCCGCCAGGAACATTTGCAAAACCTCAGCGCCTTATTTCACACTCTGCAGTCTGCTGGTCTACGCTGCCGGCTGGACAAGTGTTGTTTTTTCAACCGGAAGTGGAATACTTAGGCCACTGGATTAGCAAAGATGGCATTCGCCCTTTGGGTCGTAATGTCGTGGCCATTGAGGCCCTTCCTCGTCCCAAGGACTTATCTGAACTGGAGGTGTTTTTGGGCAAGGTTACTTATTACTCAAAGTTTTTGCCCCAGGCTGCCTCCGTTGCTCAACCCCACAATCACTTGCATCACAAAGTGGTACGTTTTATCAGACTCCTGCCTGTGACCAGGCTTTTCTCCATTTAAAGGTGATGCTGAAGTCCGCCCCTTGCCTTACTCCCTTCTCTCCGGACCGCCCCTTGGTTGTGGCAGCTGATTCGTCGGCATACGGCATTGGGGCTGTCCTCGTGCACCGGGATGCCGATGGCTCCAAACAGCCCATCGCTTATGCCACTAAGACGTTGACCCCAGCACAACGGAACTACTCCATGATTGAAAAGGAGGCCCTGGTGATCGTGTTCACCATCCAAAAATTTCACACCTATCTCTTTGGGGCAAAGTTCGCCCTCCTGATGGACCATAAACCCTTGGTTACACTTTTCGGACCCCACTCTCACCTTCCCGAGTGGACGGTTCAACGTCTCCGGTGATGGGCATTGTTTTTACGGAATTATGCTTACACCATCCGGTATAAGCCCACTGTCCACCATGTTAATGCGGACGCTTTGTCACGTCTCCCAGCAGGCCCTGATCCTGACTTTGACCAACAGGAGGTCCTCTGCTTTCACATTGATTCCGCCCACCAGGATGTGCTGCAAAGTCTTCCTCTTATGGCTGCTGACATTGCTGTGGCTACCCGCTGTGACCCTGTCTTGCGGCAGGTTCTCAACTATGTGGTCCACGGGTGGCCGTCCTCTGTTACTTGTCAGATGCAGTCTGATTTCAGCCCCTGGCGCCACCTGTCCCACAGGCTCTCCGTGGTTGATGATGTCCTCCTGTTGGCCACGGAGTCGGATGCCCACCAGGTGGTCATCCCTCCAGAATTGCGGCTTCGGGTGCTGAGTTTGTTACACCGTGAGCACTGGGGTATGTCCCGTATGAAAGTTTTGGCTCGCCAGCATGTGTATTGGCCGGCATCGATGGCGATATTGAGGGCCTGTGCCTTGCCGGCCCTGGGATCGCATCTATACCAATTTTGTGGGACCGTTTGTGGGGTCCATGTGGTTAATCATCGTTTATGCCTACTCCAAATACCCATATGTTGTCCGAATGGCATCCACCACCATGGAGGCTACACTCACGGCCCTGGCCCAGGTTCTTGCCATTGAAGGTCTGCCCCACACATTGGTCTCCGATAATGGTCCCCAATTCACAGCATCCTCCTTCCACGACTTCTGTCAGGCCAACAGTATCAAACATATCTGTAGCCCCCATTTCCACCCTTTGTCCAATGGCACGGCGGAGAGGCTTGTCCGCACTTCTAAACACCAGTTGACTAAGGCAGTCGACACATCTCCAACCACGTCGGCCCTCACCCTGTTTTTGAGCACCTATTGCACTACGCCAATTGACAGACGCAGTCCAGCCGAGCTCCTTCATGGGCGACAGCCGCGGACCCTGCTCCATTTGCTGATGCTGTCCTCCTCCTGCCCCCACTCCCAGCCCTCGCAGTGGTATGCCCCTGGCACAGCCGTGTGGGCCCACGAGTACGGGCGCAAGGCGGGCTGGACATCTGCCACAGTCGTCGCGGCCCATTGGTGGTGTGTGACGTCGGTGCAGACGTCGAAAGGGTTGGAGCGCTGCCATCATAATCATCTCCGCCCTTATGCTGCCACGGGACTCGCACCGCCGCCTCTTTCCCTACCTCCTTCGGGTACAGATGTGGTCCTTGAGTCACCGTCCCAGCCCATGGTAGCCGTCTCCTCGCGGGCCTGCCGCTGGCCCTCTCCGCCTCTGGGTGGATAGGCGGCTCCCTCCCGCACCCTGGACTCTGGATCAGCTGTCATGGATACCTTGGGCGTCCCTTCCTCGCTGCCAACTGCAGTTAACATGCCCAGTTCCTCTTCCCACTGCCGCCCACCTCGGCACCGTCCAGTGCGTTTCCACCCCTACGCTCAAGTTTCAGGGGGGAGGGATCTGGTACCGTGCGCCGCGGAATTTGAGTCCGCACCAGACATCGTGGACGTCGAAGACCCATAGAGGTCTCTGCACCATTGCTCCGTAAGCTGTGGCGGCGCACGCCTCCTGGCCCACTTTTAGTGTGAGGGCGCCACAGTGGAACACGTGGTCCCAGCAGCCAGTAGTGGCGCCCCCGATAGCGTACTTAAGCACCTGCCTCACGCTCAGCCAGCCAGTCTAATCTCGCGTACGTCGGTTTACACCTCGCTTCGCGCTAGACACCTTACTTCCTTGTTCTGTGTACGAGTGGACGTGTTTGTTTCCTTCTGACTCCATTGTTCGCTCTTGTTGTATTCGTTCTGTCCTTCGTTGGTTGTGTCCGTCCTCTCCTATTGTGTTGTTGTTCGCGGGCCTCTCCGCGGTTCCTGCCGCGCTTTCTGTCACTGATACCCCACGACAGTCCTGGTCGCAGTTACAACAGTCAATGTCTACAATCATGATACAATCATCACCAGATCCATCAGATAGTAACTAGGTCACATGGTGTGATGGCTTTGGAGCAGATCACTCTGGCCATTTAACCTTCATCTCTCAAACCGGGATTTTGGGGGATGTTGTCAATGCTGATTTAAAAGAAGCACACTGCTGGATTCCTTCTAATGTCTGCCTTGAGGGTTTGCTAACTACACTGACATTACATTCGGCAACTTTCACTGCTTCAGTGATAGGATGACTGGGCTGCAGTACCAGCAGTGCAAGCTGGCAGCTGTATTTACAGGTGCAGGTAGATGTGCCCTGCTCAACCATCATAGTCTGGGTGCTAACACTGACCTTCTGGACAGGTAGCTTCAACACTGAGACAAAAGACTAGGCAAAATTTGGTGGCTGAATTCCTTCTTCACGTCAGAGTACGAGACTGTTGGGCAACTTTAATTTACTGAATCTTATTTTCTTCAGCAAAGACAAACTGGATGGGCCTGGAATCAATTTACACACCTGGTTGGGAAAGTGCACTGAAGACCTTGTTTGTGTGCCACACTGCCCCATCATCCATACGTTGCCCGATAGTTACAACCCATATGGCGTGACTGAAGCACTGGCACTTGAACCAGCACAC
The DNA here is from genome assembly GCF_023898315.1 of Schistocerca nitens. NCBI lineage: Eukaryota > Metazoa > Arthropoda > Insecta > Orthoptera > Acrididae > Schistocerca > Schistocerca nitens. The sequence goes on from NC_064616.1 coordinate 917,447,342, forward strand.
TGGATTTGGGACATAAGGAATAACCTTATGGCAGAGAAATTCTGCTGCAATATACTCTGGCAACTTCAGCAGAATAAACGATGCTTACTTTTAGAGCTCACCATAAACCCCTTTTATAACATTTCGGACTTCCGTTACCCTTGCACCTTCCCATTCCTATTGTAGTCCTTTTGTATGCATATCCATAAGGTCACACCACGTTACAACACTTTTAACACTATTCCACATGATTTCGGGATTGCAGCCGGATCTCATCGACTTCTTTCTACGATATTTCGGCTGACAACCTTACAGCCATCTTCAGGCGAGTGTTTGACACTGGCGATTGCTAGTGCAAGTCGCTCTATTTATACGTAAAAGTGCCGCCGGCGCGCATGCGCAAGTTACCGTAGCATGCGCGCCACCTGTCGATTCCAAGGCCCTCTACAATATTACTGCATCTATGGAGCGCAAACGAATGCGTGAAAAAAGTAAAACATGCACGCAGATGTGTCCAAAACAATAAAATGCAAAATTTTAATATTAAAATTAAAATTACAATTACTTGTCGCTCGAAATGTCAGAATCCATAAAAAGTTTTCTTTTGGTTGAAATTAAAGAAATCAATGGGTCCCAGGCCTTGTTCAATAAAAAGCCGCCATCACGGTTAATGAGATTTTCGGCTAAACGTATTTCCACGGAATCCTTCATAACTGAATCCCAGAAAGATCTCGAAGGGGCCAAGATTTTCGTGGCCGAATAATCCATAGTATGTCCTGTGGAAATACAATGTTCGGCTATGGCCGACTTACTGGGCTGTAAAAGGCGAGTGTGGCGCTCATGTTCAAGGCAGCGGTCGTGTACTGTGCGTGTGGTCTGACCAATGTAGCTTTCCCACACTCGCAAGGTATTTTATAAATTCCAGCCTCCTGTAATCCCAGATCATCCTTGGCTGAGCCCAGAAGAGCACGAGTCTTTGTAGGTTGCTGGAAGATTGCTTTCACACGATGTTTCTTTAAAATTCTGCCTACTTTCGATGAAATGTTTCCGACATATGGGAGAAATGCTCTGGACTTAAACACCTCCTTTTCCTCTTGATCTTGTGGGTGGTCACGTTTTTTCCTCCTTAAAGCAGTACTGACCTGATGTGCAAAATATCCATTATCGAGATCTTTCTGGGATTCAGTTGTGAAGGAATCCGTGGAAATACGTTTAGCCGAAAATCTCATTAACCGTGATGACGGCTTTTTATTGAATAAGGCCTGGGACCCGTTGATTTCTTTAATTTCAACCAAAAGAAAACTTTTTATGGATTCTGACATGTCGAGCGACAAGTAATTGTAATTTTAATTTTAATATTAAAATTTTGAATTTTATTGTTTTGGACACATCTGCGTGCATGTTTTACTTTTTTCACGCATTCGTTTGCGCTCCATAGATGCAGTAATATTGTAGAGGGCCTTGGAATCAACAGGTGGCGCGCATGCTATGGTAACTTGCGCATGCGCGCCGGCGGCACTTCTACGTATAAATAGAGCGACTTGCACTAGCAATCTCCAATGTCAAACACTTGCCTGAAGATGGCTGTAAGGTTGTCAGCCGAAATATCGTAGAAAGAAGTCGATGAGATCCGGCTGCAATCCTGAAATCTTGTGGAATATTCGATACGCCAGGAAAATTTCGAGAGTCACACTTTTAACACTATTTAACCCAGTGTTCAGCTCACTGTTGGTGGGATATTCTCCAAGTAGCTTGGCATTCAACAGCTTCTGTACTTGGGGAGCCTTCATAGTCTCCAGCACGAGGCTGCCATTCTGAAGCCTCTTGATCAATCTGAGAAGGATGTTGAATAACAAAGTCCACCTGAGAAGGCTGGGTTCGCGAAGTGTCCACAAAAAGACAGATTACCAAGTACAGCCGATTGGACTAGCCTTCTCAGGTGGACTCTGTTATTTGACATCCTGTCATAAATTTGATTGGTAAGGATCTGGACAAAGCTACGTTGTCTGTCTTAAGTAAAGGGCTAAATTTTGCCCCTACTCCAAAGACTTTGCCGATATAGTCTTTCAACAGTGCCATTGAAGAAGCTGTCTGACCACTATTGGAGAATTCTGCTGAAGAAATCGGACGAGAAACCTGTCGAGCAATTACGAAGCATCATCCACAAAGAAGCAATGTTTCCAAGGAAGAAATGTGTGTGATACGAAAGCTGCACGAGGATACTGACTCAGTCGTCCTACGCGCAGATAAAGGTAATGCTACTGTCCTTTTGCCTCAGGAAGTCTACAAGGAAAAGATATGTGGTCTACTTAGTTCTGGTGCATACTGGAAGATTAACAAGGTGACAATAAGGACTGCTGCCTTGCTGAATGCTTCATCACTACTGAAGGAAGTCATAAGAAGTTTAAAAGTATGAGGTGCAATACCACCAAGATTTTATGGACTACCTAAAGTTCACAAGATGTGTAAGGAAGAAAGAAAACTGTATTTGTCAATCCGAAACATTTCCAATGTTGATGCTATAGCACATTATAAGAAATACTGCAAAATATTAAAGACTGTAATACGGATGTCAAAGCAAATATATTACAAGGAAAAGATAGTCATATCAGATAACAAAATAAAGACAATATGGGATATAGTGAAGGAGGAGACCGGTAGAACCAGACATGAAGAGGAACAAATAGCATTAAGAGTAAATGATACATTGGTGACAGATGTGTATAGTGTTGCAGAACTTTTTAACAAACATTTTATAACTGTTACTGAAAAGATGTGGTTGTCAGGTTCGGTAGATGCTGCTATGGATTACCTTAGACCAGACATTTCAAGTAACTTCCATAATATGAATTTGACCCTCACTACCCCAACAGAAATAATGTCCATCATAAAATCTTTAAAATCAAAAACATCTAGTGGGTATGATGAAATATCAACAAAGTTAATTAAAGAATGTGATTCTGAGCTAAGTAACATATTAAGCTATCTGCGTAAACAGTCGTTTATCAGTGGAATATTTCCTGAATGGCTGAAATATGCTGAAGTTAAGCCACTGTTTAAGAAGGGAGATAAAGAAATAGCATCAAATTTCCGTCCAATTTCACTGTTGCCAGCATTCTCAAAAATTTTCGAAAAAGTAATGTACAGTCGTCTTTATAACCATCTTATCTCAAATAACATACTGTCCAAGTCACAGTTTGGATTTCTAAAAGGTTCTGATATTGAGAAGGCTATCTACACTTGCAGTGAAAATGTGCTTAATTCATTAGACAAAAAATTTCAGGCAACTGGTATATTTTGTGACCTGTCAAAGGCTTTTGACTGTGTAAATCACAATATCCTTTTAAGTAAACTAGAATATTATAGTGTAACAGGAAACGCTGCAAAATGGTTCAAATCTTATATCTCTGGCAGGAAACAAAGGGTGTTATTAGGAAAGAGACATGTATCAAGCTATCAGGCATCATCCAACTGGGAACTAATTACATGTGGGGTCCCACAAGGTTCCATTTTGGGGCCCTTACTTTTTCTTGTGTATATCAATGACCTTTCATCAGTAACATTACCAGATGCCAAGTTTGTTTTGTTTGCCGATGATACAAACATTGCAATAAATAGCAAATCAAGTGCAGTCTTAAAAAGATCAGCCAATAAAATATTTGTGGACATTAATCACTGGTTCCTAGCCAATTCTTTGTCACTAAACTTTGAAAAAACACACTACATGCAGTTCAGAACTTGTAAGGGGTGTCCCAGGAGTATATGTCTAACATACGATGACAAGAAGATAGAAGAAGTGGACAGTGTTAAATTCTTGGGATTACAGCTTGATAATAAATTCAACTGGGAGGAGCACACCACGGAACTGCTGAAGCGTCTTAACAAATCTCTGTTTGCAATGCGAATTTTGTCAGACATAGGGGATGTAAAAATGAAAAAGCTGGCATACTATGCTTACTTTAATTCCATAATGTCATATGGGATTATTTTTTGGGGTAATTCATCAAGCCAAGCTAAAGTTTTCTGGGCACAAAAACATGCAGTAAGAATTTATGTGGTGTGAACTCAAGAACATCCTGCAGAAGCCTGTTTAGGGAACTAGGGATACTAACTACTGCTTCCCAATGTATTTATTCCTTAATGAAATTTGTCATTAAAAATATATCACTTTTTCAAACCAACAGCTCAATTCATGGAATCAATACTAGGAATAAGAATAATCTTCACAAGGATTTAAAGTCACTTAGTCTAGTACAAAGAGGTGTGCATTATTCAGGAACACACATTTTCAATAACTTGCCAGCAGCCATAAAAAGCTTAACAACCAATGAAATTCAGTTTAAGAGAAGCCTAAAGGATTTATTGGTGACCAACTCCTTCTACTCCATTGATGAATTTCTTAGTAAAACCAACTGATTTGTATATAAGTACAACACAACTTCTGCACAATTTCAGTGCAGTAATGTGTTCATTGAAAATTTGTGTGTGTGTGTGTGTGTGTGTGTGTGTGTGTGTGTGTGTGTGTGTGTGTAAGTATAATCTAACTTCTCCACCATTTCAGTGCAGTAATGTGTTCATTGTAAATAAGTATTACAGTAGTTGTATTACATGTTTATTACCTTATAAATAAATAAAAAACTTTTTTATTGTAAATTCAGTGCATTAGTATTTGTAAAATGACTCTTAGTGTTCATTAAGAAATGACGATCATTCCACTTGGGACCTGTGGAATGGTACATTAGCTTCTTTGTTTTAGTTGTAAATATTTGTCATGTATTGTTGTTTTTCTGACATGTTCCACATCCTGGAGGACCTCCTCACTACGGATCAATTGGAATGAAAGTAAATCTAATCTAATCTAGAGGACTTATCTATGAGACACCTATAACGAGCACTATTGGTTCAGCAACAGATTTTTCTGCCAAATATTTAGCTTCCTTATTAAAACCACTGGTAGGAAAATGTAGTCACCACATTTGTAATTCTATGGATTTTATTCAGAGACTTAACAATGTCAGGCTTAATAGTACAGATGTGCTTGTTAGTTCTGATGTGGTATCATTATACAACAAGGTACCTTTAAATGACTAGTTTATCTCTTATTGGCCATAATTTTGATAACAACATTACAGCCTTATTTAAAAATGTTCTTTTATCATCTTATTTCCAGTTTAATAGTGAATTTTATGAGCTGATTGATGGTGTTGCTACTGGAAGCCCTCTCTACCCTCTGGTAGCTAATTTATTCATGGAAGACTTCGAGGACAAGGCACTGGGCTCGACAAGTTTTAAACCAACGGTCTTCTGGAGATACGTGGATGACACGTATGGCTGCACGGGATGGATGAATTACATCGATTTCTTGAACATTTGAATTCCATCCATGTTAGCATCAAATTTACTATGGAAATAGAAAAAGATGGCTGCCTCCCCTTTTTCGATGTTGTTGTTCACCGTAAAGTTGATGGCACATCAGGACATGCTGTATATCGGAAACTGACACACACAAATCTATATCTTCATGCCAGTAGCTGCCATCACCCTTCACAGACCATAGATGTCCTTAAGACCTTAGTGCAGAGTGCACACTGTATATCCGATAAAGTCAATTTGCAAGAAGAGCTCACATACCTCAAGAGCATTTTTAAATTGAATGTATTTTCTCCACAACAAATTCGAAGAGCATTCAATGCAAAACCTAGAATGCAGGTATGTGATGAGGAAGAAGATAGTAATTCTTTAAGATCTAGTGCGTTTATGGCCAATGTGGGTGCTCTTTCCTTGAAGATAGGCCATATTCTTGAGAAACACTGTGTTAAGGTGATCTTCTGGCCCCCCACGAAGATTTCAGCTTTACTCGGCTCTGTGAAGGACAATTTACAGCTTCCTAGAGTGGGTGCATATTAGATTCCTTGCAGAAATCATGAGAAGTCGTACATAGGTCAAACAACACGCATCATTCATGAGACGTATGGAGCATCGAAGATACACATGCTTATTACAGCCAGAAAAGTCAGCTGCGGCTGAACATTCTATTGATATAGGGCATTCCATGAATTAAAGTGATGTGAAGATTTTAACAACTGTGCGGCTGATCCCAGCAGAGGTTTGAGTCCTCCCTCGGGCATGTGTGTGTGTGTGTGTGTGTGTGTGTGTGTGTGTGTGTGTGTGTGTGTGTGTTACCCGCATGCCCAGTACCGCCGGGGTGGAGCATATAAGGCCGTGCTTTGCACCTTGTCGTCAGTCTTGTGACTCACTCTGAGGATGGTCGGATGATACACAGACGAAATATCAGTGGAGGAAATTTTATTTGTGCAGCTGCATGCCTGAAATTTAATGGACTATTCATTATGCCGCGAGAAGCTGAAAATGCACACTTCAAACTATGTTTATGAAACAAAATTAACTGGAATAATGCCAATTAAAAATGTGGGAAACATGAACTGTACTTACTTTAAATCTTGTTTAATACACGATAGATTGAGTATTAAAGTACACCCATGAAGTCCTTCCAACAGGTAGGAATGTGTTATATGGTACACCACATCAAATAAAAACTGGACAAATGCCATTTCTACTTAGAAAATTTTATGCTCAGTGCTTGCTCTCTGCAACTGCTGTTCACAATGCATAATAGTTTAAAAGTAGTCTGGAGACACAAATATGTGGTATGCAGCGGAGCCATGAAATGAGATTTCAAGTAGTCAAGAGTTCTAACACTAGGGAGGGACCAGGGGGAGGAGGGTTCAGGAGTGTTTTAAGCACTATGACCTGGAGGTGATCCAGTACATACATCATTACAGATTATATGGAGAGCTGTACCCTAGCTGCCATTTCTCTACAGCTAGTCCCATAACACAAATATTACCTTGATTTTGAGACAAATACATAAGCAAGCCAATCAATCAGTAAACACTAAAAAGCACAAATAAAATATATAAAAAGGACCACTTTCGAAAAGGATATACACTCAGTGGTTGTCATCAGTCAGAGCTTGGATTTCAAAAGGGTTGCTCTATTGAGACTGCTATATAGACTTGCACTGAGCACAAAAAGAAAGATGTGATACAATTTAAGATGGAATTTTTGTTTACTTCTCAAAGGCAGTCATTTTGGCACAGAACGGAGTAAATATACAGCTTTATAAAGCTATGGCAATCAAACAAAACTAAAAGTTTGCCAGATCATAGTAGTGCTTTCAAATTAAGTTTTAAATTTCTCAACATCTCATCTGCAGATGAAGTTTTGATGAAATAAATAGTCACTACCTGCAAATTCCCAATATTTTGCCATATAAATTTATTTTCAAGCAACTATTGTACAAATGATACATTTCAAATCATAATATTTATCACGAATATGACCTATGGAACACATGATTACATCTACATACATAATCTGCATATCACTGCAAAGAAGATGGCTGAGAGTACTATGTATCAATTTTAACCATTCCATGTCACAAGCAAAAAAGTCTAGTAAACTCATCAAGTCTAGTAAACACATCTCTTCTATTAAAGAAGAGCTCACAACTCTTAAAGCACGCATTTTAGAGCCCATGTTTAAACAATTTTTTGTGGCTTTGGTCGATATTACCTCTTCCCTAAATATGGAAAGTAAAGAGCTTGCAGTAGAAGAGATTTGTTTCACAGTATCAAAGAGGAACAAGTGCTCATAGTTATACACTTCAGAGCCCATGTTTACTACACATTTTTGCTTCAAATGATCGTTCCTGTCACATCACTGATTACCGACCATTCCTCCTGAGACACCCTGTATATGATGAAGCCAGAAGGCTTGTTAAACAGTCCCCCTAAACTATTCATTCTCTAAGTTTATATGACAGATTTTGTGAGAACAATGTCTCCTTTCTTCCACCAATTCCTATTTAATTTAAGATTCTTAGCCTCAGCTACACTTTTGTGCAAGCTAATCTACATGAAACAAGTCCAGTAAAATGTGTGTGGATTGCTAGACATATATTATCGAGTCTACTTGATAGGGATCCCAAATACCAGAGCATTACTCTTGAATAGGTCACACTAGAGTCTTGTATATGGTCTTCCTAACAGAAGTGCTGCACTTTCCCAGAATCATATCAACAAATTTATGTCTCTCAATCACCTTCCCTATTACTGATTGTGGCTGTTCTGCTTTGTGTAATTTCATAATGTTACTCCTATATTTTTTAATGATTTGATGGGCTTTGGAAGTTCACCATTAATCTCAAAGTATTATCGTTTGGTTCTTTCTCTTGTTTGTAAGCATTATTTTGGATTTATCCCCATTTGAAGAGAGCTGTCTTTCAGTACATCAACCAGAAATACTGTATATGCAATTCTGGATTTCCTTATGATCATCTAGCAATAGTTTCACATTTTCAGAATCATTATGAGACAATGGCAAGTTGTTAATAATGGTGTTTCTATGAAAAAAGTTTCCTTCCCTTGGCAGATGATGTTATGTTTGGGATTATGGTATGCTCTTAGATACCATAACTCACAGATGTTGCAGATATTGGTCTTTAATTCTGTGTACCCATGCAGTTACCACTCTTGTACGCTGGAGTGAGCCAAGCTTTCTGCCAATCATATGGGCCTGTTCATTGCGGAAGACATTTTTGATAAATATGACCCATGTAAGTGACTAATTCCTCTATCAATTCAATTCAGTATCTAGTAGGAGTTTCAATTCAGTATCTAGTAGGAGTTTCAATTCAATATCTAGTAGGAGTTCCACTGAGACCTAGTGTCTTATCTGCTTCAAGTAGTTTCTATCCTTTCTACTTGAAGTGTGCATTTCAATGCCATCAAACTGTAAATTAGTATGGTGTTTTTTTCTTTTCTTTTTGTCTGTGATCTTTCACCAAGCTTTCATTGCTGGAATTATTATACAGTTCAAATACAGTCTCTCACCTTCTTTTTTGAAGTGACAATACATCAATTTATGTCTACACATTTCTCTGTAAACAGTATCATTTAACCATGGTGGCTGCGTGTCATTTTTTATTATATTACATTGTAATTATTTCTCTCTCTCTGATCACAACCCTTTTAAATTTGTGAAATTTGAATTAAATGTTAGTAAACACAAATACTTCCCTAGCATTATCAATAAACTTTTTGACTTTGGGAACCACTGTTGCCGCAACATTGAGGCTGCTAATCCCCGACTCTGAAGAGATTAAAAAATGCTGGATCTCCATATAGTCAGCAGTTATAAATATTTCTCTTGCATCTGTCTGCTAAGCTAGTTGTTAGAATCAGGTGACAAACAACAGCCGAGGGTTACTTCATGACTTTTTCCACCAGTACAGTACATTTAGTTTTTCTACTCACTACTAGATAATTAAAGCTGCTATTGGATTACTGTCACCACTGTAAGGTCATGGTATTCTCATAGTACTGAACTGTGATTGTCTTTGCAGGAGCAGCCAACGATAAAAAATGTCATGACCTGGATATGTTCCTGGTGTATCCCCCTATGTACAGTTTACATGTGAATCCACAAATCAGTAGCAGTAGTTGCCAAAAGACCACAACAAACAAATTACAGACAAACAATATCACAGAAATGTGCAATTGGTGACACATCAGATGACATTGCTGGTTAAGGAAACAGAAATACTAGTTGTCCTACAAAGAGAGGTTGCACATTCTGTGCCAAATGAGACTTGGAATTGTCCTGCTAAAACACAGCATGTGTTGTCTGAAGGAGGGGCAATAGCTAAGTCTCAAAACCTATCAATGTTTTGTGTTGAGCTTGTTGGAGTTTACATTTGACATTTGTGTGTCAGATGGCTGAACAGTGGAGGCTCTAAAACTGCTATCACCTTCATAACTCCTATTCAAAGCCGAGGCAGTCCTGCTTTTCAAAAAAGTTTGTTGCAAAATGGCATACGTGCTGCCAATCAGTCCACCTGCAGTAGACAGCCTCAAGCCACTGATGCAAACTGATCTGCACTTATTGCAGTGCAGCAGATTTAACTCAACTCTGAAATACGTACAGTCTGGTATTGCTGTGTTGGCCAATGTCATGGTCACAACACATGGACCAGAACCTGATTGTCTTCACATGTAACCTACTTCTCTCCGCTGGCCTCTTTCAAACCATCATGCTGATATTGTACACTGGAAAATGATGTGGCATATTGGAACTTTTTTCACATCACACTTCATTCGATGGCTTTCGACTGACTGATTTTGGTACAACAGAGGCCTTTTTCAGCACATATATGCCATCACTTTGTGTTTTCAATCCTTACTCCTGCAACACTCTTTTCAAAATCCCAAATAATATTAGCTGTCATCATTTTCATAAGTGTTTCTGTATGTTTTAGAATTTCTGATATGTTACTTTTATTTTACTTGTGATAGCTTGCTGAAGTCAACAGCTTACAGGTGTAATTTTACGAAAAATGGAAAATAGTCTCTTGTTGACAAGAATTAAGTAACAACCAATTTTTGTGTTGTTAGAGGAGAAAGAAAAATATTTTCAGTACAGCAACATCTGTCTAGAAGTATCTTATGTTAACCTCTCCACTTTCAATATCATATTATTACTTTGTTTCCAATAACCTTCCACACAACTAGATTTAAAATTCCTCGCCTCTATCGTCAGTTTCCCACTAACCATATTTCTCTTCTATAAAACCTAATTGAGTCCTGACTGACTGGTAATGTTAAGGCCTGAGCAACCTTGGAAAATCCAAATACTCAGATGATCGAAAGTTTAAAAATGCATATGTATTTGAGACAGAAAACCTTTAATATTAAAAAGGAAACACTTTCCTAATGGTGTTCAAAAGTATTTTTTATTTGGTCATGAATCAGCTTTTACAGCTTCTTAGGCCATCATTAGGTGACAACTCAATAGGTAGCCAAAAGAGAGTTTGTGACCAAATAACAATAATTTTATGCAGCAGACTTTGAAGTCAGGGAAAAATAATTTTGTAGAACATTAGGAAAGAACTTTCTTTTTAATACTGCCGACATGTTCTGCCAAGCACCAGCATAAAATTCAGTTAATGCCACAAAACCTTTAACTGCATGTAGAACTGATCAATATTTGTGCAATAATAATAACAAATAATCATTTTACCTTAAAAAAACATGTTATATTATAACCAAGAGTTACAGAACTGGGCTACTTTTAAAAAATATTGTAGATTACAAATTAAGTCATTTTCAGCGTATGGTGCCGAGTAGCCATGTAGACCCTCCAATTTTTTAGTACACCTAATAAAGTTAAAGGCTGCTGCTCTACAAATAAGGCAGTCTCAATTGCTCCAAAACCTTTCATTGATTAAACAAGTTCCTCTGCAATGATTCTGTCATCACCAGGCTCTCTGCCAATTTATGTTTCACCATGAAGAACTATGACAGCTGTCATTAAGCTCGAATTCTACTGTGTTGTGTCCTCAATCTGATCATTAATGTCTTTCTGAGTAGCCTCTTCAAGTTCAAAAACTATTTAAGCCAAATTTGAAAGAGGCATTAGGTACTATCCATCATCATCATAACCTTCATTGTTCAGCAAGTTATTACAAAATATCTTTAGTGCAGTTTTTGAAACTGTGCCTCAAGATTCGGCTGCCCAGCATGCTTGATGTCGTGTGTGTGTGTGTGTGTATATATATATATATATATATATATATATATATATATATATATATATATATATATATATATACTGTCACTGTGATTCAGAAGCACTTACTGAAGAGGCAGTTTCTGATTATGTTGTTTAAAGAATTTTTAACTCCTTGATCCATTGACCAAAATAAGGTTTCTAATGTTTGGTGTGAGAAATATCGCACTTATTTCCCCCCTTTGCAAATGTGTACCTGCCAAGGGAACAAACTGTTGTCCAATATGAGAAAATTTTCTTTGGCAAACCATAAGACATGAACTTTTCATCTTTTAGGAGAAACTCATCATGAGACCAGTAACAAAAGTAATTTGCTGACATTCTTCATGATGATTTTTAGCAGTAGATGCGTAGACTTTAAGCAGCAAAAATCCCATCTCCAATCCTTCCTCTCCCCTTTCCCTCCCCTGGTTAACATTTTAATATTCATGCTCATCTCTTCAGCTTCATCAAGTGTGAAATACTCTTTCCACTCTTTCTCCAGCAGATCTAGAAATTTTTCACAAAACCAAACAGCTGTTACATCATGTGCTAACAACCTTTACATGAGAATTTTAATGTGTTTTTCCCTATTCAGCTAACCTTCAACTGCCAATAATTTCTTTAAGTATTAAACTGTCCAGGCAGTACCATGGCCTTTTCCATAATTATGGGATCTATTTATTGTACCTGAGGAAAACACAATCATCTGTATTATATAAGTAAGGTTCTTTACTTGCTCCAAAGGAGAAAAAGTAGAAACTAGAAAATGTAAAATATTAGCTCACTTTATTACAAGATAGGTGTAAAGATTTCCTTAACTTTGGATAATCAATTTCCACAGAAATTTTCTGAGTACTTGCAGCTGTCTCTGAATATTAATGTATCACACGATACATAGAAATTGGCAAGACTCTTCAATTGGAGTACACAGACGTAATTTTCACAGTTAAAGTTCAGCATAAGATATGAAATGCGCTGCTGCCCTACCTAAAACAACTCTGTCATCCTAATCATTTATTGCAAACTGGGGACAAGCATTCCTCTGCTTGGCTGTATATCGGCATCTTGGTGCGGTAGCATTGGGAAGCTGACAGAGGGTATGCCTATGCCAGCACCTCCCATTCGACATTGCAGTATGCAGTGAGACATTGTTATCTTCTGTGGCATCGATGCAAACTGCTGACTTTGTTATGGCATCATAATCTTTGGATATTAATAGGACTCAAAATGCACACCTAGGGGTACTACAGCAATGGTAAGAGTAACACATGGAACGAATAGGGTGGAAACTTTAAAATTCTTAGGTGTCCATCCTGATGAGAATACACAACTTAGTTGAGTCATATTTGTACACAGAATTATTGCAAATCTTGGGGAGAGACAAATCAGTAAGTTGACATATTTTGCATATTTTTATTCAATAATGTCATAGGGAATAATGTTTTGGGGTGACTCATATTTAAGAAAGAAAGTCTTCATTGCACAAAAACATACTGTAAGAATAATATGTGGTGATCACCCACAGTACCAGAAGGAAAAATGAAATTCGTAATTCCACATTAAGGTTGTCTTTAGCATAATGCTGCAACATAATTTTTGATCACTTACCCAGTGATACAAAATATCTGCCAGACAGCAAAGTAAAATTTGAAAACAGACTGGGGAGGTTTCTCCTTGTTAACTCCTCCTATTACATAGAAGAATTTCTATTACTGCAATGTGTAAAAGGTGATGAGTAGTAATTACTAACTCTCATCTGTGTCTCTTTTTACAAAACTTTAGAATGTACCCATATGTAAAAATTAATTTGCGATGTGAATGTAAAATGACTCATTCCACACCATTACGATGTATTTTGCAAAATGATCCATGGAACATGTAACTGACTAACTAACTAACTAACTAACTAACCGTATTACACCACAGTTAGAACAGACATGAAAAAGCTTAATTTGTTCTGGGGAAAGTCAGCAACTTCATAGTTTTCTTATTGACAAGAACAAGCATGGATTGTTCCACAAATTTAACTATTTTTTTCTGTTTCTTCTATCACCACCAACAGTTTGAGCTACATCATATCCACTATCAACTGCACACATTTTCTCGCTGTTATCAGATTATCAATGTATTTTGTTGCTTTTAATTTGCTTTCAAGTGGAATCACATTTTAAAGTTGTGATTTTCCCAGGCATATCATCAGTACGGCACAGTTCTAACACTGCCGTCACACAACTAAAACAGAAACATGAAACAACAATGATGCTTGTGTTTTTTAAACAAAAATTCCTACCATTGTAGAAACAGCAGCCAGTAGCTTTACGAGAGTATTTTCTCTTAATGTATGTCTCGTTAATGCTTGTATGTACAGCTGAACTCAAATTATAATTGTAATGGCTCCTTTCATGTCAATAAACTTGCCACAACAACTCTCATAAATGCTTAATAGCAGGTTGAAATGTAAACATCAGGTAACAAATACGGTGTCAAAAAGCGTCATGCAAGTGAAACCAAAAAACTGCCCTTTCTAACAATGGATATTTAAAAACTCAAATAATTTACATCCAAATAACCAGAGTTCTATTATAATTTATATTGCCCAGTAGGGACGGTTCTTCATTTATGGTACTCTCTCTTCTTCCATTCAAAAGTCTGCAGTATGTTATTCTCACTGCTGTGGCTTTCCACACTCTTGCCTTTTGTCTTTTTATAAGAATTTATTCCTTTTAGATAGAGAACTCACTAATTAACTAACTAACTAAATCTTAGGAATATCACAATATGAGCTATGGTAATTTTTGCAGATAATATTTCTACCATGTCCTACAGCCCTTAGCCTGTCATCATATTACAACACTGATATGATCAGAAAGACTTTTACTAAACACAAGTTTGGAATTGTTTTATAACAATTCTCACATGATAATTTCAAATAGATTATGCACGGTGGAAACTTACCTAAATATAACTTTGGAATATGCTGGTAATCTTAACCCAATAACAAGTTAAAAACACAAAGGAAGTATTTTTTTGGAACATTAAATGCCAACACATTTTTACAACCAGCAAAATTAAAACAACTCACTGAAGTTTTGGAGAAATGCCAAATAAAATTCTTAGCCTTCCAAGAAACTACATTTATGGATGAGAACACGAAGTCAGAGATATACAGAATTTTTAAGGTTAAAAATGGCTGGAATTCAATGAAAAAAGGGATCCTACACCCAGGAACAGGAGTCATCGTTCACTGCTAAATGGTTATTTCTATCGGACATTTTTATTCACCAAGTGAGATCCTTTCTATTAAGACCTTCAATGTGTGACCAAAACATATATTTTAATAAACTGTCATGGCTCAATGAAGATGATAAAAGAAATACCAAAAACGTGGAATGCTTCTTGGAAGCTGTACAGCATGAAATGTCAAATTCCAGGGAACAATATGAAAATACTAATGGGTGACTTCAAAGCACAAACAAGAGAAGACAAAAAAATATATACAAAAACAGTTGTAGAATTTCCAACACACAAAAGAACAAATAAGAACAGAGGAAGGCTAATAGAATTCCATAAAGAATTTAACTTCAAGTTACTGTCCACAAAAAAAAAAAAAAAAAAAAAAAAAAAAAAAAAAAAAAAAAAAAAAAAAAAAAAAAAACCTCCCAAGGAAACAGAAAACATGGAAACCACTAATTCCATATTTAGGGTAACTTCAAATTGACCATGTGCCCATATTTTTTGAACAGTAGAAGGAAGTGATGAATGTAAAAGTTAAGAAATAGCAAATACAGAAACAGACCATTCATTGCCTTATCACAATAAAAATTAAATTTAGCCCACAGAGCAGGAAAAGATTACCGAAACATAAAACCTTAAGAATAGATACAAAAATCATGAATCCTAAGAAAAAAGATTTTCAAGAAAAACTTTATATACAATCAGAAGACTTGCATGAAATTAAATCTAAATTGGTTAACCCCTTAATACCGAGTGTTGCAAATTCGCATTATATCAAGGCTGTAATAATAACTAGAAGGTTAACTGTTTTTGAATGTCAGCACCAGTAGTGCTGATTCTTTATTAAGCTACCAACACTTCTGACAAGTGCTGCATTCTCCTGAATATTCCAGATACCTCTAAAGAACCACAACTTTTGATTTTTATCTTTCATCTAGAAATTAATCAGACATTAAGTGGTTCAGTCAGTGTATGAAGCTGCCATGGCAAAGAGAACAAAGCAACATAGATGGTGGAATTCACAATGTGAGGGAACACTAGAACTAAGAATGAACTTGGATTAAATGGTACCCTTAACACACACACACACACACACACACACACACACACACCTTAAGATTATGTTGAAATTAAAAGACTAAGATCACTGACAACTAAAATTATACGATCAGTTAAATGGAGTCATGAGATGGACCAACTTTATCAATTTAATGAGGACTTTCATACAAACAATACAAGGTTGTTCTACAATAACTTGGAAAAATATCAACCACCAAACCAGTGTTCCAAAGACAAAACAGAAAGGTTGGTCCTAAACAGTCAGGAAAACTGTATAATACTGGCAAGAAAACTTCAGAAAGTTCTAAATTGTGAAGAATCAAAAGAGAAAGTCCCAAAGAAAGCTCCACAATATATGGAGATTCACAACTGCCAAATTTTCAGGAAATCCAACAAAATTTTGAAGTACTAAGAAGCAACAGAGCTCCAGGGGAAGACAGTGTTGTTGCAGGAATGTGGAAAAATGAGAGGAATTGAACGGTAAAGCAACTACAAAAAAGAATCAGAAACATCTAATGGAGATTGCAGAACAGTGCTCAGTCATCCATTACACAAGAATGGGACAAACCAGATTACCAAGTTATATCTCTCTGCCAAGTGATGTATAAAATCCCATCAAAAGCTTTACAAAACAGATTAGAAAATCAAATGGAGGAACAATTAGGAGAATACCAGGGTGGGTTCAGGAGAGGAAGATCATGTGTCGGACAGTTATTAAACCTAAAGCTCTTAATTAGGTATAAGCAGCTTTGAGCACAAAATACTCACATATTGTTTGTTGATTTTAAAAAGCCTACAATTCAATTGACAGAGAGACACTATTTAGTGTCCAAGAACAATTTGGAGCTGACAATAAAACAATGGCTATCAGTATGCACATAATGAGTAACACAATTTCCAAAGTCAAAGTTTTACATGATATATAAAAACCTTCTGAAATTAAAACAGGCATTTGCAGATGGACTGCCTCCATTATTATTTAGTTGCGATCTGGAAACAGTAGCATAGAAAAACAACAGAAGAAGAGGGAATAAATAAAGTGAAACTTGGAAGAAAGAGAGAAAACCTTGAAACTGACTGTTAGCTTTTGCTGATGATCCAGCTACCTTAGCAGAGAACCCGCAGGATAAAATCCAGACTTGGTACCATCTGATTTTCTTCGGTTTCCAAAACTTACAGAACACCTTTGAGGACTCCACTTTGATAGTGATCAAGCTAGGGTGAAGTTGTGGCTCTGTCAACAAAGTCAAACTCTCTATGGTAACAGTATTGACACACTGGTCTCTTGATGGGACAAATAAATTTGTTGTCAACAACAAAGTCAAACTCTCTATGGTAACAGTATTGACACACTGGTCTCTTGATGGGACAAATAAATTTGTTGTCAAGAAATAAATAGTTAGACATGTAGAATAAAGATTTAGAAAATTAGTAACATGTGTTTTATTTCAAAAGCTTTACAAGTTTTCACATAAAAAATTCTGAGAGATTATGTTTCAGCATAACTAAGTGATTTGAAGAAGAAAGAAAATGAATAACACAAAAAAATTTGGATTCAAAGTACGAAAATGGGATTTGAAAATTAAGAAACAACAAAATGGTGTATGGGGAAAAAATAGAATGTAATAAATACCACAAGAAAGCTGAGGATTACATTTTATAGCATAGTTAAAAAGAAGATATAGTGAGAGGCTGGTCAAAAAAATATTCAACTTCTTTGATCAAAAAACAAAAACCCATATTTCATGGTTTAAAGCTGTTAACAAAAATCTGCAGGAGTTAGGAATAACAGACAAAGACCTAGAAAACAGACATAAATTCAGGAAAAAGGTCATGGGTTTCCAGAAGAAACACAAAAGAAGAGAGGAGTGACATGGACAGAAGAAAGAAGAGGACAACAGAGAGCAAGAATGAAGAAGTATTGGAAAGCAAATAAGTAAATAAATAAGTAAAATAAATTTTTAAAAAATCATGTCATAAATTAGCTGTATCATGTGGTCCTGAGCTGGCCATATTTAAATAATAATAATAATAATAATAACAACACAGACCTAGAAGCACTAAATACACTTACACGATCACAATGCCACAAATATAGAATACATCACATACATTCAGCAACAGAAAGATTCACATTAAGCAGAAAGGAAGGAGGAAGGGGATTCATCGACATAAAAAACCTACATTATGGACAGGTAGACAATTTAAGAAAATTCTTTCTAGAACGCGCAGAAACTAGCAAAATACACAAAGCAATCACTCATATAAATACATCGGCTACACCACTGCAATTTCATAACCACTTCTACAACCCTTTAGATCACATAACATCAACAGATACGAAGAAAGTAAATTGGAAGTGGAAGGCACTACATGGCAAGCACCCATATCATCTAACACAGCCACACATCGATCAAGAGGCATTCAACACATGGCTAAGAAAAGGCAATATATACAGTGAGACGGAAGGATTCATGATTGCAATACAGGATCAAACAATAAACACCAGATATTACAGCAAGCATATTATTAAAGATCCCAATACCACAACAGATAAATGCAGACTTTGCAAACAACAAATAGAAACAGTAGATCACATCACAAGCGGATGTACAATGCTAGCAAATACAGAATACCCCAGAAGACATGACAATGTAGCAAAAATAATACATCAACAGCTTGCCTTACAACATAAACTTATAAAACAACATGTTCCCACATACAAGTATGCACCACAAAATGTACTGGAGAATGATGAATACAAATTATACTGGAACAGAACCATTATAACAGATAAAACAACACCACATAACAAACCTGACATCATACTCACCAATAAAAATAAGAAATTAACACCACTAATCGAAATATCCATACCCAATACAACAAATATACAAAAGAAAACAGGAGAAAAAATTGAAAAATACATCCAACTGGCTGAGGAAGTCAAGGACATGTGACATCAGTATAAAGTTGACATTATACCAATTATACTATCAACTACAGGAGTCATACCACACAATATCCACCAGTACATCAATGCAATACAGCTACATCCAAACTTATATATACAACTACAGAAATCTGTAATTATTGATATATGTTCAATTACCCGAAAGTTCCTAAATGCAACATAACATATACCGTACAGTTAAAAGGAAGTGACGCTTGATCAAGGTCCGCGTCACTTTCCATTTTTAACCAGACTTAACGTCTGAGAAAGTAAAGAAATAATAATAATAATATTTACCATGTGATTTTTTTTGTATTTGTTGTTGAAGTTCAACACATTTGTGCAGGATGTAGGGGAAAAAATCAATTCTGCACAAAAATTTCTGGTTTTGTTCATCATCAAATTCTAGTAGCTTATAATTTAACACATTTTAGAACTTAAGTGAGTTTTTAACCACAGCCAAACACTTCTTTTCCCTTTACAAAGCTTTTTTATTATTATTTCATTAACTAATCAGTTTATTTATTTATTTATCTACTGAATCATTTTCATGATACAGGACTTTTTATACTGATGCAAATATGAACCAAACATATATCTTAAAGCAAATGATTACATCAGTTTTCAAAGAGTTCGAACATTATAAAAGAGGGAGTAAACATATCATAAGCCTCCTTTTAACCTATGTAGTTATTTAATCTACACTGACTTTCAACACATTAAAAACAATTTTGTTTTAAATTACACTGCTAACTCAAATAAAATTACCCCCATAATATTTCAAGTACTGTAAGTAGAAGCTTCCTGGAGGAGTATACTGATCTAGATAGTTTATTATTCAACATGGTGCCTGTACACCTCACGCTGCCATGGCATATACACTGAGGTGACATAAGTCATGGGATATCTCCTAATATATTGTCAGACCATCTTTTGCCTGGCAAGTGCAACAACTCAAAGTGGCACAGACTAACAAGTTGTTGTAGGTCCCTGCAGAAATACTGAGTCATGCTGCCTCTATAGATAGCCGTAACAGTGAGAGTGTTGCTGAAAATATTCAATGGGGCTCGTGTCTAGCGACCTGGGTGGCCAAATAATTCACTTTCATTGTCCAGAATGTTGTTCACACCCATCGCAAACAATTGCGGCCCAATGTCATGGTAAATTGTCATCCATAAAAATATATTGTTTTTTGGGAATATGAAGCCCTCGCATGGCTGCAACTGGTCTCCAAGTAGCCGAATATAACCATTTCCTATCAATGATCAGTTCAGTACAGGGGAGGGAAAGGATCCACCTTGGTACAACAAACATATTAGGAAGTTGGTGAGAAAGCAGAGAATTTTGCACAGTCGTTTTAAATGTAGTCACTGCCCCGCTGACAAACAGAAATTATGTAAAATGAAAGCAGCTGTCAGAAGGACAAGGAGAGATTCTTTTAACTAATTTGGAAGCAATATTTTATCTGCAGATTCTAAAAATAACCATAAAAAATTTTGGTTGTACGTAAAATCTATCAACGCTACATATAATTCAATACCTTCTCTTGCTGACAGTATGGATAATGTAACTGATGATGATAAACAGAAGGCTGAAATTCAAAACCTAGCCTTCAAAAACTAATTTACGGTAGAGGGCTGCAGCACCATTCCCCCTTTCAATTATCGAACAAACGAAAGGATGGCTGACATATAGTGTTTAGTGTATCTGGGATTGTAAAACAGTTAAGATCCTTAGACGCCAGAAAGGCATCTGGACCAGGTGCCATCTGGACCAGGTGCCATCTGGTCCAGATGGCATCCCCGTAAGATTTTATGTTGACTATGCTACAAATATAGCACCATTCTTATCCATCATCTATCAGAGATCATTAGAACAGCAGAAAGTTCCATGGGACTGGAAGAAGGCCCAGGTCATAGCAATCTATAAAAAGGGTAGAAAATCGGATGCACATAATTACCAGCCAATTTCACTGACATCTATTTGTTGTAGAGTCATGGAACATATTTTGTGTTCAGACATAATGACCTTTCTAGACTCTGAGAAGCTCATCTGCAGAAACCAGCACAGTTTTAGGAAACAGCGGTCATGTGAGACACAGCTGGCCCTCTTTGTGCTGATATACAACAGGCTCTAGATACCGGCTCCCAAGTTGATGCCATATTTCTCGACTTTCGAAAGGCATTCGACTCAGTTCCGCACTGTTGCTTTCTCCAAAAAGTGCACGCTTACTATAAAAACTGCTACCATCAATGTATCGAATCTAAATGACACTAATAAACGTAAATACTGAGTATTGTACACTGACAGATGCAGGTACAAAACAAAACCTTTAGCAAACAATAAGAGTTCAGAATGTAAATCACAAATATGAACTCTACTTTATAGGAACTGATGGGCTTACAGTACACGATCATTAAAGCCCACAACAAGCAAAGGAATTTAAGCAGACGGCGAGGGAAGTTTTAGCTTTCTGCTAACTAAACCGTATGTAAGAAGGGCTCAGAAGTTGTATTATATAACACACCATCTGTCGAAGATGTGGCCACAGCACTGCAGCAGGGGTCGAGTGGTGGTGCACAAACATGCATTGCATAGGGAATTGCCCAAATTCTTAACATACCTGTGAGCACAGTGCATAAAATCCTACAAAACATCCTGCATTGCTATCCATATAAAGTCACCCACATTCAGCTATTGCTTCCTGATGACCTAACAGCAAGATAAACATTCACTCAGGAATTGCTTGGACACACGGAAGTGAACAATAAATGGCCACAGAACATTTTGTGCACAGATGAAGCACATTTCCATCTCGAAGGACATGTCAACATGCAGAATTGCAGATTATGGGCAATGGAAAATCCTCACACACATCTACCCATACCACTTCATTCTAAAAACATGACCGCATGATGCGATTTGATGGCATTGTTTATTGTTGAGCTGTATTTTTGTCAGGTGGCAAGTACTGCAGGTCACTTTACCTGTGTCATAGCTGGTAAATACTATGAGAGTCTTTTGCAAACCAACATCATTAGAACCCTTCAACTGTGTGGATGTGTGGGTAGAATAATTTTTATGAATATGAGGCATGAATATGAGGCTCCTACACACATTGCACAGCCAGTATAGTGGCTGCTGCAGAGGCACTTTGGAAATGCTAGGATTATCAGCCAACACTAAAGCCCAGCCATTAAGATCACTTCATTTTAACCCATGCGATTTCTGGCTGTGGGTCTATCTGAAAGATGATGTGTTTAGTGCTCCAATTACAAATGCAGTCAAATTGAAGGCACACAGTGTGCAGTGTACTCTGAATGTAACAAACTGGACACTCCGATCTGTTGTGGAACATGCTGTTTCTTGATTTTAACTTGTGGCAGAACACAGTGGACAGCATACTAAACATGTCTTGCCCCCAGTCAATTAGAAACCAATATCACTTTGCTTCTTATGCAATTTTTGGCCCCAGGACAATTAGAAACCAATGTCACTTAGCTTTTTATGGTGTGACAACTAAAAACCAGTTTTTCCCATCCGATGTGGTATGACCTTGCCATGGTGGATGGGCTTACCTAATTAACAATGCCACAAGTTTTGACTGCCAAACTTGTGCAGTCATGCACATTGAATCAGTAAGGATGGTGTAATGTCCAACTCAGACCATTGCCATCATACTGCCACTCATCTGTCATCTGTAGCCAAACCCATTTATGGTAAGACGTTTACAGTGCCAATGTTGGTAAAATTTTTGTGTCCTTTTCCCCGCATCAGCAATATGCTGTTCAAATTTGATGTCATTCTCAGCAGTGGTTCTCGTAACAGTGTTTTGAAACTAGAACTTTAGTTATGGACACCCTGTACTTCTTGTATTCATCTGAACAAAGGGAGATACTCAATCACCAACAAATTGTGTAGTGTTCCGATCAGTTCACCATATTTTCTCATCATACCACCACCTTCAGCTATTTCTATCATGAAATGATGATAACTCTTACAGCAGTTACCTCCAACTAGTGCAACCTCAAGCTGTTTTCTCCCAGTAGCTCACCAAGTGTTCTTACCTATCAGCCTGATGGTGTTCCCCTATGTTAGCTTTTGTTTCTCAGAATCTACTGTAGCACCAAGTCTGTCCATCACTTGTTCGCACTTGTCACTTCAATGAAACTGTCAGTTCTTGGATGTTGCTGACCTTTGCGACAGATCATGGCATCAAAAATTGAAATATTTCTTTTGCCTTTCAGGAGGTTCCCCATAATTATAGTTTTCATAAGTGCATAAATCATCTTTTTCATTGACAAGCTCTTTCTGCAAGCTCATTGCCCTTTCCTTTGCTGGGCTAACTTCTGATTTCCCTTTGTGTGAAGCATCAAACCTTGATGAACTTTGGTATTAGTTCTAAGTTACAATTTGAACCAGCCTGTATACCAGCAAGAGCACTTATGCCCAGTAACAATAGGCCTGGGTTTGTTGAATAAGGGTGACAGTTTGCCTTTTGGGATGAATTTTTTTAATACAAGGGCATGCCGGAAAATAATAACACCAATTTTTTAAAAAGGGAAAACACATAAGATTTCTTAAATATAAAAGATGTTATTAACATTCTAAATCTTTACTCTTTGTATCAACATATTTACTTTTCAACTTAGTCATCCTGGAGATGAATACATTTCTCCCAACGAGCGACCAGTTTGTTGATACTATTACTGTAGAATGTTTGATGATGTTGACGGAGCCACAACCTCATCTCCGTTTGCACAGCTTCATCACTATCAAACTGAAGCCCTTGAAGGTGTTATTTAAGTTTTGGAAACAGATGAAAATCAGGTGGGGCCAAGTTGAGATTGTATGGACGATGATCAATGAAGGTGAACTCAAAAGCGTCTGACTGTTGCAGATGTTGCAGTGCTCCTGTGTTTCCTGGAATTGCATTGCTGAAGGAGAGAGTGCGCCATGTGTGGATGAACTCTTCAAATTCAAAAGTTGATTACAGCATACTGTTTCCAATGTCCTGACATATACACTACAATACAGAGCCTCCTAGTGGCAGAGGGCTGCAAATGTGTGGACACAAAGAATAAAGATATACGAGGGCGGTTCAGAAAGTAACCTCCGATTGGTCACAGTGCGGGTTGTGGGGGGAGTAGCGACGCCATCTGTGCGTTCACGCACTCAACAGGTCAGTCGGCATCAAGCCGTGGTTGAGTGAACGTCGTACCTGCGCTAGTTTAGTTTTTGTGGCAGTTTGAAATGTGTGCTGCAATAGAAAACCCCGCCAAATGTGAAGTGCGTGCTGTCATAAGGTTTTTTGCAGCCAAAGGATATTCTGCAGCAGCTATTCATCGTGAGCTTTGTGCCGTGTACGGACCAAGAGTTATGAGCGAAGGAGTTGTCCGTGAATGGGTACGTTTATTTAAAAGTGGACGAGAAAACATTCATGATGAAGAGAGGAGTGGTAGACCATCATTGGTGACTGACGAACTCGTTCAGACAGTTGATGCAAAAGTTCGTGAAAACCGACGTTTCTCAATGTCGGAGTTGTCTACTGGTTTTCCACAGATTTCTAAGACTCTCTTGTACGAGATAGTGACAGCAAGATTGGGTTACCGTAAGTTCTGTGCACGATGGGTGCCCAAAATTCTTACCGACCACCACAAAACTCAAAGAATGGCCTCTGCATTAGACTTTCTGTCACGTTATGAGGACGAAGGAGAACCATTGTTAAACAGAATCGTGACCGGTGACGAAACCTGGATTAAGTACGTGAACCCTGAGACAAAAGAACAATCAAAGATGTGGGCACATTCAAATTCGCCTACCAAACCAAGAAAAGCCTCGCAAGATTTTTCTGCCAGAAAACTGATGGCAACGGTGTTTTAGGATGCCAAAGGGGTGTTGTTGGTTGAATTCATGGAACGTGGTACGACCATTAATCAAGACGTGTACTGTGAAACAATAAAAAAGTTACGACGGGCTATACAGAACAAACGCCGTGGTATGCTGACTTCCGGTATCGTTTTTTTGCACGATAACGCCCGTCCTCACTCTGCTCGCAGAACAACGGCCCTTCTTGAGTCCTTCAAGTGGGACGTTATCAACCATCCACCTTACAGCCCAGACCTGGTGCCAAGTGATTATCACCTCTTCATGCATTTGAAGAAATGGCTCGGGTCACAGCGGTTTGATGACGACGAAGAGCTCAAAGATGCGGTCACAGGCTGGCTCCAGGCACAAGCGGGTGATTTTTATGCAGAAGGAATTTCAAAGCTAGTGAAGAGATACGATAAGTGCCTCAATCGCTATAGAGACTATGTAGAAAAATAGTGCAAAGATGTAGTTGTAAGATGTATATATTAAAATATTTTTATTTAACTTGGTGTATTTTTTTAAATCAACCGGAGGTTACTTTCTGAACGGCCCTCGTAGAATGTTAATAATGCTTGTTTTATTTGAAAACCTTGGACAAATTTCATATAAAAAATTACAAGGCATTGCTTTTCAGTATATCCTTGTACATGTTCTTGGGCAAGCTATGTACACAACTAGTTTCAGATTATGTGCCACCTTCAAATGTTTACACATTCTAGTGTCAATAATAGCACCAAAAACCATGATTAACATTCACACTGAGCTGCTCACTAAATATTATGAAAAAAAATTTCAACAACATACCCAACAAGGAAATGCCACGGGCACAAAGATTACACCAAACTCACACAATGTGCTTCTGTTCATGGCAGTTTATAAACTGTCAATGCACTTAAAACGGAAGCAGCCATGTCCCCAAACAGCTTCAAAACCATGTCAAATGGTAGCACATCTTGTTGAGTTTGCTGCTATCTTGCTGTCTTCAGCACCTTGTTGCTGAGTACACTGTTACATGCTGTTTCATAACATGTAATTTAGCAACTGAGCTAACATTCTTAATGCTCATATTGGTACTAGAATAAACACTTGAAAATAATATAATAAGCACACCACAATATAAAATTAATGATAAGATACAACAATTCGATTCTACACAGAGTACGCGAAAGAACTTGCCCCCCTTCTAACAGCCATGTACCGCAAGTCTCTACAGGAACGGAAGGTTCCAAATGATTGGAAAAGAGCACAGGTAGTCCCAGTCTTCAAGAAGGGTCATCGAACAGATGCGCAAAACTATAGACCTGTATCTCTGACGTCGATCTGTTGTAGGATTTTAGAACATGTTTTTTGCTCGTGTATCGTGTCGTTTTTGGAAACCCAGAATCTACTCTGTAGGAATCAACATGGATTCCGGAAACAGTGATCGTGTGAGACCCAACTCGCTTTATTTGTTCACAAGACCCAGAAAATATTAGATACAGGCTCCCAGATAGATGCTATTTTCCTTGACTTCCAGAAGGCGTTCGATACAGTTCCGCACTGTCGCCTGATAAACAAAGTAAGAGCCCACGGAATATCAGACCAGCTGTGTGGCTGGATTGAAGAGTTTTTAGCAAACAGAACACAGCATGTTGTTATCAATGGAGAGACGTCTACAGATGTTAAAGTAACCTCTGGCGTGCCACAGGCGAGAGTTATGGGACCATTGCTTTTTCACAATATATATAAATAACCTAGTAGATACTGTCGGAAGTTCCATGCGGCTTTTCGCAGATGATGCTGTAGTATACAGATAAGTTGCAGCATTAGAAAATTGCAGCGAAATGCAGGAAGATCTGCAGCGGATAGGCACTTGGTGCACGGAGTGGCAACTGACCCTTAACATAGACAAATGTAATGTATTGCGAATACATAGAAGGAAGGATCCTTTATTGTATGATTATATGATAGCGGAACAAACACTGGTAGCAGTTACTTCTGTAAAATATCTGGGAGTATGCGTGCGAAACCATTTTGAGGTGGAATGATCATATAAAATTAATTGTTGGTAAGGCGGGTGCCAGGTTGAGATTCATTGGGAGAGTCCTTAGAAAATGTGGTCCATCAACAAAGGAGGTGGCTTACAAAACGCTCGTTCGACCTATACTTGAGTATTGTTCATCTGTGTGGGATCTGTACCAGGTCGGATTGACAGAGGAGATAGAAAAGATCCAAAGAAGAACGGCGCATTTCGTCACAGGGTTATTTGGTAAGCGTGATAGCGTTACGGAGATGTTTAGCAAACTCATGTGGCAGACTCTGCAAGAGAGGCGCTCTGCATCACGGTGTAGCTTGCTGCCCATGTTTCGAAAGGGTGTGGTTCTGGATGAGGTATCGAATATATTGCTTCCCCTTACTTATACCTCCCGAGGAGATCACGAATGTAAAATTAGAGAGATTCGAGCGCGCACGGAGGCTTTCAGACAGTCGTTCTTCCCGCGAACCATACGTGACTGGAACAGAAAAGGGAGGTAATGACAGTGGCACGTAAAGTGCCCTCCGCCACACACCGTTGGGTGGCTTGCGGAGTATAAATGTAGATGTAGATGTAGATAAACGAACAACAACCACCACTGTTGCCCCATCTGAAACAATCAAACTTTCCCTCATCAAAACAAGACATAATCACACACACAGAGAGAGAGAGAGAAAGAGAGAGAGAGAGAGAGAGAGAGAGAGAGTAGACAGATGTGTAGCATGGACACTCATAATGGTCACAGGAGTTCACTTTGTCGCCAAAGTCTTTATTATTGGCAAGAAATATAGAAATATTTTGTAACATCACATTACTTGGGCGTTGGCATTACCTTTTTAACACGACACTGCTTTACTAGGCATGGTCCTGCCGAAGGTGGTATGCCATTACCTTCCTCCAATCTTTTCAAATAACTTACCTATCTAGTTATACGGCGACCTTTAGTTTAATGTGATTTCTGAATCGCAGTGCAAACTTTGACAGAGGTGAAAGAAGTGACAAGTGATGGCTAAAAATCTTAGGACTAACTGGTGATCCAACCAGAGCCCTTTAGATTTGTAGTTCTTTATCCCTGACCCACACCTACAACAATGTACTTTACTAGAAAGGTGGAGGAATTTGGTGAAAGAACAATAATATTGGTATTTATCTACACACACATATCACCAGTGTTATTTTGCCCTAATAAATGAGAAACTCTGTACTTTGAGGAAGTATCAAAATCATTAGGGTTACTCTGGAGCTGGTGTATTTTAAACTCTGACATAATTAATCATGGAATGTTAACAGTAACTTCCCTGTGTACAGATGTTACCATCGCAAACTATGAAATTTCTGAATGGTAATTATTCTGTTCTCATGTATCAAAAATTAAAAATACTTTGTTTAACATTAGTGGAGCTAATTTCAGCACTCTGTTATTCCTTAATATTTTTATTGCTTTGCATATTTCATGACAGTATACTCATCTAATGAATCAAACTGTTCACTTTTATTGTAGACAATTACCTTGGAGGAGAAAATAAAGGAAAATGATTGTGTATTTAATGTACTCTACTCTACTTTTGACTTCTTTCCACACTTCCAATTTGATGATAATTGTTGAATTGGGTAGATTCAACATCTTTGTGAAAACTCTCCAATCCTGAGACAAGAGAGAGACAAATTTCCAGTTCTCTTTTGCAAGTTATCTCACATGCCACAAAACAAAATGAACACTGTAATCAAAGTGGTGGAAAGAGACTGAAGATTAGTAATGCTGAACTGAAGTCACAACAGAAAGTGCAATAGCACAGAAACCTAAATTTGGATAGCTGGGCATCTGTTTCATACCCCCATGTCGCTTCCATGATAATCAAGTATCTTAATCACTGTGTCACCTCACTACGTCGAAGCAAAGGAAACATTATAATTTTTTATTGCAAAAAGTTCTGAATTCCATAACTTAAAACCCATAACCAAACCCCTGAGCAAAAGTTTACTACCATTTTTTGAGAATTTTAATTCCTGAAAAATCCACTTTTTTCTTTAATTTTCTTTAAGACACTGTATAATATATTAGATGAAATATTTACAGGATATTCTGAACAGTTTATGTATACCCGCGTCAAATCTACTCAATTCTGATGGAGAATACATCAACAAATAGCCACAATTTTCAACTGCTCAAATTTCTAAATGTACTGCAAGCACAGGTCAGCACACTATCATTCCTTGTGTTTAACTTAAAAGATTCCAAAGCATCAGTCACCTCAACACTGCAGTATAGCAGATCATATTAGCCATTTCAAATATATTTTTCTTCCTTTTCTCCTTTCTTATATTCCAATACTCTTAGCTGCTACACTTTTTTTTTTTTTTTTGTAATTTTAAGACTGTTCTTACCTTCTTATCCTTCATAATAGCACAACATTCATTATGAGCTTCACACACACATTAATGCAATATCAGCGCACACACACACACACACACAAATTCACAACCACTAGCTCTCGAACACATATGAGCATGCACACATAGTTGATTATGATTATACTGTAAACACAGCATCAGTATTTACCTTTGCAGTAATCTTTTGGATCTTCTTGCTCATCATCATCTGAACCTAAAATTTCATCTGGTCCAACGCTAACATCAGTCGTTAATGGGCTTCTCGGCTCTGACCTACAAAATAAAGAACAAAACGAAAATTAATAAACTGATTTAAATGCAATGTAACACCACACAAAGATATGTGGGCAATTAAAAGCAGTAAGAAAAATTTAATTACTTTAGTAGCCACAATGAACTGAGCAAAAACCTCATCACATGAAACACTGAGGTGTAAAAAGCAAGTTTTGTGCCAAATACATGACCAAAAAATGGGAAAATTTTAATTCACTTTCTTAAAGTAGTGTACAACAACTGCTTACAATGTCTTTCAGGCAGTGAACACCATAAATTAAAACAAACTGGCATTATTTTCCACATTAACAATGATAGTAACCCTTTCACTCCCCCCCCCCCCTTTCCATTTCCACCTCAGTGAACAAATAATGTTAATAAAAGGATTACTATAATATTGCAACATTACATACAACTGCTTTATAAGTTTGCCCCTGTGTCATGGAAATTTCTTCATATATGGGCACTTATGCAAACCATTATCTAATCAGCACACCTCTTAGGAGTCTGTGAGAGGAATTCAGAAGCACAGTGTATTAGTTTTTCTCTAACAATGACAAATCTGAAATAAAATGTCATTCTTCATAAAAACCAACCAAAACATTTTTTATATGAGAAATTCTTATCATGCTAATTAAAACATTTGACAAAACCCCACCCATCAAACTGGCATGTGACCAGGAAAAATATGTGAGGTAGCATATAAAAATCATCTGAGAAATGGAACTGATCAACAGTAAACTTTGTTAACTGACCCAGGTAGCAGAATACATTACTGATAGTAATGAACAGCCAGATTTCTGAACGAAGTTACTGCAGCCAGTTTCCAACTCATATTTATTAAAACTCAAAGAACTCTGAGAATACCCGCCCCTTATTTCTAAATAACTCAAAAACACAAAAGGGTGTAACATGCAGTATTGTAATGAAATCCATGCAAGTCCTCTTGGATGCTGCATTGGTTTGGTACACCAGTTCTATTCAAGGTCCCTCCTCACACACAGTAGAAAACAAATTTAAACGTTAATTTTGAAAATGTACATTTTTATATTTAATATACTTTGTTAGATGCACGTCATCTTTTGTATACTTGCTGATGGCCATACCTGTTCAAAAATTTAAAAACAATTTACATTAGCTGGTACTGACAAAACTCCCCATACATTTCAATAATATTTGCCTTACTGTTGCCAAAATTACATGTTTATCACTGAAACATGCCATGAAATTGTTCAGAACGTGGATCCTGATGACATTCCTCAGATGAACTGCACTTTAGGCAAGAGTATTCCTCACTTTTCTTACATGTTTACGCTATAACCAACAGTACAAAAATTACTGTTTGCTGAAAAGATTCAAAAAAAGGACAAATTTAAAAATGTATTCCATTGCCTTTCTCCAGCCTTCGAACTGGCTGACCCAGCCAAGTATAGGGACACCTGTAGGTTAAGGTTGATTCCAAATGTTGATGTGAAAAATGCCATGTTGCACAACAACTCCACATTTTTCCCATCAAGAAACATTGCCAGGGGTGAAAGAAGTGATGAGTGACAAAAAAATCCTATGATTGACCAGAGATTGAATCCGAAACCTTTGGATCTGTAATCTGGCACTTCACCACTTAGCCACCAAGCCAACCTACAAATAAACAGCACTTTGGTATTTTATTAGTGAATAGCCCTACACATTTTGATGGAATATCATTATTAGGTCTTTTACCTTTATTTTGTTTAAATGGTGGCAGTTACTGTAGTGAAGTGCCACTTATAAAGCATGTAATGTCCTTCTGTAGGGAGACAAAAAAGTGAGAATCACTGCACTTACAGACTGCGGGCAGCCAATGAGACTTAGGATCTTTCTGGATGTTTCACCATAAGGATGAGAAACTACAGAAAGTGCACTCCTGCATATTGTTACTGTATTTTAGTGGTGGTGAACTGCAGTTAGATGAATCTGATAATTGCCTATAGCAACAAATCTTAAGGCTTGGCAACATGTAAGATGTCACCACATTCCTCCCCCCCCCCTTCCCTCCCCCCCCCCCTCTCTCTCTCTCTCTCTCTCTCTCTCTCTCTCTCTCTCCCCCTCCACTTGATTGCTGTAGAAGTACTTTGGTGGCAGCACTGCTGGCAGATTTTCACCACCCTCACTCTTTAAAAGACACAGATGACCTTTTGAAGTATAGGAGATGATTTTGTTGTCAATTCAGTACCATAGCTATCAGCAAACTCTCATAGCATTTTGCAGTTTGCTATAAACCTAACACACACACCAGTTCAAATAAAGCTGTGCTACAGTCAATGCAACGTAACTCTTTTCTTTAAAATGAACTGCAAACAATGTATCAGCAGTAAATAATCCAGCTCAGCTGTGAACACATTTATACATTCATCGATGAAAACAGCACATAGTATATGGATGTAAATACTGCAAACAAATACTCTTAATTCTCCCATCAGCTATACAAAGCCAAGTGAAAGAGGGCAGAGAGCATGAGAAACGTCAAGATCTTCATAAGCGTTCCATATATGATGACCACAAGTGTAGTATCTCATGAAAGATTATCAGCTCCTACTATGCCCTTTCAATCTCTGTCAGTGATGGAGTGTCATTAACTGTGAACAATTCTGAAGATCTTCCCAAATTTCCAGAATAGGGTTAATAATATGTTGTACACTGGTCCCATTTCTTGTGAAAAATACTGGGGAAAGTTTTCCCAGGGGCATCTCTAATAGTCATATGCCTTACAGGAAAAAACCTGCCCATAGCAAAGGTGTCCAGCACCAAACATATAATTAACCATGAACTGAATGGATTGATGGAGATGAAAATGATGAAGTTGCAATGAAATGCAATGGTATCAGTGCAAACCATTCAGATATGCTGAACCTGAAATACAATGAATTTGTTTCCTCAGTGGTGCTATTCCACATACCTATGAGAGTAGCTTTGATAGTACTGTTCAGAAATCATAGGTGGAAACATCACTAACAATGAGGGTCTGTAGTAAGTAGGAAATCTGAGTTCGAGTCCCAGTCTGGCAAAAACTTTCAATTATCACTACAAATTCACATAATTGTAACACAAAAACAAAAACTGAAAATGCAATCCAGGTTCACATGCCATTGCAACTTGCCACTTGCAGCAAAGTGCTCGATTGTGATTAGTGAAGGTAAACTGCTATAATGAGGCATAGTTAAAAAGACCACAACATAAAGTCTGTGTTTTTAACTTTGTAGTTCATTCAACACTAATTAGTTACAATAATAAGGTATCCTCCCATTCCCCTATCAAACAAATGCTCTTGTAATGTTACACAAAGATGCATCAATGGTAGAGATTATGTTAGTGAAATAGCCAACTATATCCTGAGTTCTAACAATGGACTCTGATATGTAGCTGTAGGATATCTTAGTAACCCTCTGAAGCAGCTGTTTCAGAGATTTTATCAATCAATAGGCTGGATGAATCCAGACAATAAACATCTGAGTTGTATCAGTTTCCAGTGTACTGACCACTAGTCGAACGGGAAATTACAAGCAGCCGACATCATCTAACAGAATTAGAATATATTAAAAGACACTATCTTCAATGAATATTAGAGTAGGAACTAAAATTTGTGTCACAAGATAACAGTGTTGTAAGGGAATTTGAGAATGTTAAACAAGTGATTGGAAAAATGACTCTAGAGGTACTGGGGACTAAGAGTAAGCATCTATGCATCCTCTCATTCCCCTATCAAACAAATGGTCTTGTAATGTTACACAAAGATGCATCAATGATAGAGATTATGTTAGAGAAATAGCCAACTATATCCTGAGTCATACCAATGGACTCTGATGTAGCTGGATGTCAGATGTATTAATGTCACAGAAAGACTGAGACAAGAATGCAGTTTATTACCCATCTCATTCAATTTATACATAGAAGCAGCGCACCAAAGATAGAAGAACAGTTGTGGAGAAATGGGAAACATTGCCACTGATGTATTGGTGTTTTCATTAAACTTTGCTGATAATCAATCCACTCTACCACAAGATGAATATGATCTGGAATTCATTATATGATGTTTATATCAGGAATATGACAAATGGAAACTATAAATGAGTCTACCAAAAACTGAATATCTGATAGTGAACACTGACACTAGATTTGAAGTACACATCAATGCTGGAACAGTGATGACTAGAAAATTTTAAATATTTAGGTGTATATATATTTACAAAAGCCCCCCCCCCCTCCCCCATGAACCATGGCCCTTGCCATTGGTGGGGAGGCTCGTGTGCCTCAGTGATACAGACAGCTGTACCGTAGGTGCAACCACAACGGAGAGGTATCTGTTGAGAGGCCAGACAAACATGTGGCTCCTGAAGAGGGGCAGCAGCCTTTTCAGTAGTCACACGGGCAACAATCTGGATGATTGACTGATCTGGCCTTGTAGCACTAACCAAAACGGCCTTGTTGTGCTGGTACTGCAAACTGCTGAAGGCAAGGGGAAACTAAAGCCGCAATTTTTCCCGAGGGCATGCAGCTCTACTGTATGGTTAAATGATGATTGTGTCCCGTGTCCTCTTGGGAAAAATATTCCGGAGGTAAAATAGTCCCCCATTCAGATCTCTGGGCGGGGACTACTCCGGAGGACGTCATTATCAGGAGAAAGAAAACTGGTGTTCTACAGATCGGTGCATGGAATGTCAGATACCTTAATTGGGCCGGCAGGTTAGAAAATTTAAAAAGGGAAATGTATAGGTTGAAGTTAGATATAGTGGGAATTAGTGAAGTTCGGTGGCAGGAGGAACAAGATTTCTCGTCAGGCGAATACAGGGTTATAAATACAAAATCAAGTAGGGATAACGCAGGAGTAGGTTTAATAATTAATAAAAAAATAGGAGTGCAGGTAAACTACTACAAACAGCATAGTGAACACATTATTGTGGCCAAGAAAGACACGAAGCCCACACCTATTACAGTAGTACAAGTTTATTTGCCAACTAGCTCTGCAGATGACGAAGAGATTGATGAAATGTATGACGACATAAAAGAAATTATTCAGATAGTGAAGGGAGATGAAAATTTAATAGTCATGGGTGACTGGAATTCAATAGTAGGAAAAGGAAGAGAAGGAAACGTAGTAGGTGAATATGGAATGGGGGTAAGAAATGAAAGACGAAGCCGCCTGGTAGAATTTTGCACAGAGCATAACTTAATCACAGCTAACACTTGGTTCAAGAATCATAAAAGAAGGTTGTATACATGAAGAGGCCTGGAGATAATGGAAGGTGTCAGATAGATTATATAATGGTAAGACAGAGATTCAGGAACCAGGTTTTAAATTGTAAGACATTTCCAGGGGCAGATGTGGACTGACTACAATCTATTGGTTATGAACTGTAGATTAAAACTGAAGAAACTGCAAAAAGGTGAGAATTTAAGGAGATGGGACCTGGATAAATTGAAAGAACCAGAGGTTGTAGAGAGCTTCAGGGAGAGCATAAGGGAACAATTGACAGGAATGGGGGAAAGAAACACAGTAGAAGAAGAATGGGTATCTTCAAGAAATGAAATAGTGAAGGCAGTAAGAGGGTCAAGTAAGTAAAAAGACGAGGGCTAGTAGAAATCCTTGGGTAACAGAAGATATATTGAATTTAATTGATGAAAGGAGAAAATATAAAAATGCAGTAACTGAAGCAGGCAAAAAGGAATACAAATGTCTCAAAAATGGGATCGACAGGAACTGCAAAATGGCTAAGCAGGGATGGCTAGAGGACAAATGTGGGGATGTAGAGGCTTATCTCACTAGGGGTAAGATAGATACTGCCTACAGGAAAATTAAAGAGACGTTTGGAGAAAAGAGAAGCACTTGTATGAATATCAAGAGCTCAGATGGAAACCCAGTACTAATCAAAGAAAGGAAAGCAGAAAGGTGGAAGCAGTATATAGAGGGTGTATACAAGGACAATTTACTTGAGGACAATATTCTGTAAATGGAAGAGGATGTAAATAAAGATGAAATGGGAGATAGGATACTGTGTAAATTGTTTGACAGAGCACTGAAAGACCTAAGTTGAAACAAGGCCCAGGGAGTAGACAACATTCCATTAGAACTACTGACAGCCTTTGAAGACCCAGCCCTGACAAAACTCTACCATCTGGTGTGCAAGATGTATGAGATAGGCAAAATACCCTCAGACTTCAAGAAGAATATAATAATTCCAATCCCAAAGAAATCAGGTGTTGACAGATGTGAAAATTACCGAACTATCAGTTTAATAAGTCACAGCTGCAAAATACTAATACAAATTCTTTACAGAAGAATGGAAAAACTAGTAGAAGCTGATCTCAGAGAAGATCAGTTTGGAATCTGTAGAAATGTTGGAACACGTGAGGCAATACTGGCCCTACAACTTATCTTAGAAGATAGATTAAGGAAAGGCAAACCTACATTTCTAGCATTTGTAGACTTACAGAAAGCTTTTGCCAATGTTGACTGGAATACTCTCTTTCTAATTTTGAAGGTGGCAGGGGTAAAATACAGGGAGCGAAAGGCTATTTACAATTTGTACAGAAACCAGACTGCAATTATAAGAGTCGATGGGCATGAAAGGGTAGCAGTGGTTGGGAAGGGAGTGAGACAGGGTTGTAGCCTATCCCCGATGTTATTCAATCTGTATACTGAGCAAGCAGTAAAGGAAACAAAAGAAAAATTCAGAGTAGGAATTAAAATCCATGGAGAAGAAATAAAAACTTTGAGGTTCACCAATAGAATTTAAACCTGTCAGACACAGCAAAGGACCAGGAAGAGCAGTTGAATGGAATGGTCAGTGTTGACAGGAGGATATAAGATGAACAGCAACAAAAGCTAAACGAGGATAATAGAATGTAGTCAAATTAAGTCGGAGTTATTTGGGGAGCAAAATAACTGATGATGGTCAAAGTAGAGAGGATGTAAAATGTAGACTGGCAATAGCAAGAAAAGTGTTTCTGAAAGTATTTGTACGGAGTGTAGCCATGTATGGAAGTGAAAAATGGAGGACAATAGTTTCACAAGAAGAGAATAGAAGCTTTCGAAATGTGGTGTTACAGAAGAATGCTCAAGATTAGAGGGGTGAACCACATAACCAATAAGAAGGTAGTGAACAGAACTGGGGAGAGGAGTAATTTGTGGGACAACTTGACTAGAAGAAGGGATTGGTTGGTAGGACATGTTCTGAGGCATCAAGGGATCACCAATTCAGTATTGGAGGGTGGCATGGAGGGTAAAAATCTTAGAGGGAGGCCAAGAGATGAATACACTAAGCAGATTCAGTAGGGTGTAGGTTGCAGTAGGTACTGGGAGATGAAGAAGCTTGCACAGGACAGAGTAGCAAGGAGAGCTGCATCAAACCAGTCTCTGGACTGAAGACCACAACAACAACAACAACAACAACAACAACAACATTGACAAAAGTGGGCTGGTTAATGCAAAAGTAAAATACAGAATGCTGCAAGGCAGAAAAGTAATAGGCTGTATGAATTCTTTTGGTGGGACAACAACAACAATAATGAAACAGTGGGTAGGCCAATGTTTGAATCTGTCCTATGCTATGGATCAGAACTATGGCTTTTAAATTCTGACCTCAAAAGTCAACTAATATCTGTGAAAATGGATTATTTACAATGGAGTGCCAGAATATCAAGAACCATGAAGAAAACTAATGATTACGTTAAGAGCTAGAATGAGAGCAAATGAAACAGCGATAGACAGAATTGAAAGAAAACTCATTAAAGTGGTATGGGCACTCGCCGGGAATGACAGATCATTACGGGCCAAAGAAAATTTTTGAATGGAAACCATCTGGTAGACATAAACATTTTTGGAAAGACTGTATCTATGAAATAATGGCACATCATGTGTACACAAGGAGGATGCCCTGAATAGAGAGGCTTGGCAGAAGATTACAGGGTACAGTTAAAAGTTGTTATTAATTGAACACTGTGTTAAGTAATCCTGTAATAATAAGAGTAATAACAAAAGACAATTTCTGACATGTAATTCCCAACAAGTGCAAGAACATGTGGATATACAAAAATCATGCTGCAAATTCACATTCTTCACTTTCCATGCGGAGAGTCAGTAGTTCACTGTGTCCGTGAGTCATCAACAGCTTCATACACAACTGAATCAGGGCACACAAGAAACCTACTAGTATCAATACTGCAGTAGTACATTTGTACATTAAAAAATACATTTCAGCTCCTTCCAATATGTGAAAAGTGAATGCTGTCTGCAAAGAGGAGGAGGAGATTAGTGTTTAATGTTCTGTCAACAATGAGGTCATTAGACATGGAGCTCACACTCAGATTAGGGAAGGATGGGGAAGGAGATGGGTAGTGCCCTTTCAAAGGAACCATCTCAGCATTTGCCTGAAGTGATTTTGGGAAATCAAGGGAAACACAGGATAGCTGGACACGGGTTTCACAGTTATCTTCCTGAATGCAAGCCCAGAGTGCTAACCTCGCTCAGTGTCTGCAAAGAGAAGCAATCAATTTTTCTTCCCATGTCACTCATCCTGTGGATGCCATCACTTGTTAAATGAAGGTAATCTGAATGACTTGATAACAAATGCAATTGGGAGGAGCATTCCACACAACTGCTAAAGTGCCTAAAGAAATCCTTTATTGCAGTGTTGCTGGAGTCAGACATAGGTGATACAAAAAAACTAAAAAGCTAGCTTATTTTGCTTACTTTAATTCCATTATGTCATAATGGGTAATTTTTTGGAATAACTCAGCAGTCAAAGTTAAAATTTTCAGAGTCTAGAAGTGTGTAATATGATATATTTGTAGTGGGAACTTAAGAAGGTCCCGCAGAGGCCTGTTCAAAGAACTGTGGATGCTAACAACTGCTTCTCAACATATTTATTCCATAATGAAATGTTTCATATATATAATATATATCTTTTTCAAACAAACAGCTTAACTTGTGGAACCAGTACTGGAATAAGAATAACCTTCACAAACTCACTCACTCACTCACTCTGGTCCTGAAAGGTGTCCATTATCCAGAATGCGTGTTTTCAGTAAATTTTCAGCAGCCATAAAGAGCTCAACTACTAAGAAAAGTTCAGTTTATGATGAGCCTAAAGGCTTTATTGATGGCCAACTACTCAAACTCCACTGATGAATTTCTGAGTAGAACAAACTGATGTGCAAGTAACATGAGTGTTATCTTTGACGTACTGTAACCTAAGAATTATCATATACACCTCAGTGCACTGTAAAGTAACATGTATTCTGACAAGTTTGGTATTACCATTTAAATGAAAATGTGTTTCAGATTTTTTTTACTTGTTCTTCATCCATGAGGGTAATTTCACTTGGGATCTGTGGAAGGAAATTAGTCACTGGCATTCTTATCTATCTTTCTATCTATCTATCTATCCATCCACACTATAGGTCTATGAAACAAAACAAACATCTAATCTACACCAATAAAGACTGATTAAATAAAATGTACTGAATAGTGAACTATGTTTTTTTAACGCATGTTGTGGATTCTTTCTTTCACTATTTTGTGACTTTTACTGATTGTTCCAACATTTACACTGCTGAGAATGAGACTAATAAAGCAGATATAGAAAAATTCAGCATTTAAAAATGCTTGTAACAAAACAAGATCTAGATTGCAATAAATTAATTATTTTTAATTGCAGTAAGTGGTTTCATTCTATATGACAGTCATCAGACCGGAGGTTCAGAAGATGCAAGGAGAAAGTACATAAAGCTGCTGAGCACCAACTAGTACCTGTCACCAATTGCAGGTACCAGTAGGTGCTCATAGCAGCTCCATGAACCCGCTCCTCACGTTATCTGAGCCTCTAGTCTCAAGGTGGTCATATAGGCTGAAATTGGTTAATGTAATTAAAAAAATCAAAGTATTGCAATCTAGATTGCTATTTTGTTACAAATGTAATGTACGTTGGTGTGGTTTGTAAACAATGTCAAAATTTTTCTACAGCTATTAACTATTTGCCTGCAGGAAATCAGAAGTGGGTCTGCACTAATCTCTCTGTACGTAGAATGAAGTTTGAATAAAGTTCACCAACACAGAAACTGGAAAATAAAAATAAGTGAACATATAGAATACATACTGTCACATTGTTTTAATATAGTTACAAAAGAGTGGTGCTTTAACAGAGTGAATTGTAAGACAATATAGGAAGTAATATAAAAAGAGAAGAATGCAAATAAACTAATCGCTAACACAGCCATGTTGAAGTGTATGTGAAAGATCAGCTGACAAAGTGACACATTGGTTTGTGGAGCAAATATCTTTTGATATTCTGGGGAATGAGGAAAAGTGTAAGGTTGGGGGTAAGGATGACATGCAAACTTTACAACAGTGAATATATGCAAACTGAATTCCTGAGAAAACTAAAACATGGCAGTTACAGTACAAAAAACAGTACTATATCCATTGATACTTCAGTTACTCCTTACTTGAACGATTTTATATTTATGAATGAAGTACTTAACTGGAAATCTGCAACACACTAAAACAATGACAATTATCTTTGAGTATTAGTTGAACTGACACCCCAATCAGGTACAGATTTTGGTATTGACACAAAATCTCCTTTTGTTGTTCTAAGCTTTTTAATATATGATCACGGCAGTAGCCAAAATGTCATAACCCCCAAATTTTAACACACGATCTAGATGGTTTGAATTTATTTCCTTTATTAATAATTTGAGTATTAGTGTTATCAAATAACAACTGTTGATTTCTGATCTCTGTAGGATTCTGTTGAGAGTTAAAAATATCACCAATTCATAGTTTTAGTACAACAACATTACAAGACTTAATGAACGAAAATCTTTCCTTTCAACATGTTGACAACGGAGAAAATCAGAGGTTATGTAATCAAACCTGGTGGTGCCAAAGAAATGTGACATATTAATTCCTCATGCTGCAAACTCCATGCTTTCCACACATACCTACATTAGTTTCAGAGTAATTTCTTAGCACCATATCAGCAAGTTCATTACTCTATTGTGTTCCAGGAAAGTATCTATGAGTAAGACTGTAACATATTACATCAAGACAGCTTACGCATCCCAATCAGTGATAAGAGATGAATGTGATTTCAGTCTTCCAACTTTCAACATCATTCTTGATAATTTCATATGTGACCCAACACAACAAAAATTCCCAAACTGTACTGAAATAGTTATTCTAGAATGGAACCATAAATTATTAACTTTTTAAGTTTTATTTCTTTAGGCTCATCCATAATTTGCAGCATGATACTTAATGACAAAATAATCCCTGGCTGTTGCATATGACACATTGGAAGACATCATAGATGTTCATCTGTCACACTATTCTTCAGAAATTTTCACCTCAGCTGTTCAATTGCAAAGCCTGGGCAAGTCACCCTATATGAATGAGACATTCCAAGTACATCAAAATGAAAATCTGATTATCACAAAACGGGAGGTATACAACACAATTCACTACTCCTCATGAATGACTAAATTTTCCTGTTCTTTACCTTACAGCTGGGCATCATTAATACTGATCTAGGGAAAAATTTGCAACTTTGTAATTGTAATAGATACAGTCTCTAACATGTAAGCATTTGTTAATGGAGTGCAATTTATAATAAATTGCACATTCTCCATTACAACTGAAGATTACAATTTAGTCAATTCCCCAAAATCCATCTGCACACAGTGCACTGGGCCAAGGTTGCATAAGTTTGCTGTTTCAAAGACCAACCTGTCAGACCCTCATCTGATGTGAAGAA
Source organism: Schistocerca nitens (assembly GCF_023898315.1). Lineage (NCBI taxonomy): Eukaryota > Metazoa > Arthropoda > Insecta > Orthoptera > Acrididae > Schistocerca > Schistocerca nitens. Next base: position 917,488,536 of record NC_064616.1, read on the forward strand.
CGTCTATTTGCTGTCCCAGCCAGCAACATCAGTTTTCCAATGAAAAATATTTTTGGTATGAACATTAAAATCTCTTTTCAAATCTCATCACAGATGTTTTTAATATAATTAAGCACCACACACTAATGTCTTCAAAAATAAAAGGATTATTGCAAATCTGAGACCACCTGCCAATTTGTTACTTTATGAGTATTTTTCTCAGGGTTTTTCGTGTCGTTGGTTTGAAGGAGTATTATTTGAAGAAACAGACAAGATTAAAAAATTATTATAGTGTCATGATCATTCATAAACCTGAAACAGTTTTAATGCATACATTTCACATACCTAACTTTCACTCATTTAACAGGAAGCAAAAATTGAATAACAATAACATAATGATAAATAAAGCCATTTTCATAACTATTGTTGACCTTCATTATTTTTTGTACACTAGAGAATGTAACATTCAAACTGAAATTTGAGAGCCACAAGTGGAGTTTTATCATTCACTGGGCAAGACCGAATGCCATTTCATTTGTTAATAAATTTTGAATTACACACACACACACACACACACACACACACACACACACACACACACACACACACACACAGAGCAAAATATTGTCTCAAATCTGAGTCCACCAAGGTTTTCCAGACTAATCAAACCAATAATCAATATAATCAAGAATCATCAAGACTTGTGCAAATGCTGAGATGGAAAATGGAAATACCCTGTGGCTAGGGCCTCCCGTCGGGTAGACCGTTCGCCTGGTGCAAGTCTTCCGAGTTGACGCCACTTCGGCGACTTGCGTGTCGATGGGAATGAAATGATGATGAAAGACACACAACACCCAGTCATCACGAGGCAGAGAAAATCCCTGGCCCCGCCGGGAAAAGAAATGGTTCAAATGGCTCTGAGCACTATGGGACTTAACTTCTAAGGTCATCAGTCCCCTAGAACTTAGAACTACTTAAACCTAACTAACCTAAGGACATCACACACATCCATGCCCAAGGCAGGATTCGAACCTGCGACCGTAGCGGTCGCGCGGCTCCAGACTGTAGTGCCTAGAACCACTCTGCCACCCCGGCCAGCGAAAAGAAATGATTATGAAAATGGTCAATTACTAAATGTGAAGGCATGTCCTTCTTCACCATCATATTCATATTCAGTAATTAGCGCAAACTGCTGTAGTTATAGTAAAGACAAAGCAATAGTTAATAACACACTCTCAGTTGAGGTTAAGGATAGATCTTAGTTCTGCAAGAGTCTTCATTTGAACATACTCAGTGAACTTGTCAGAATTTGTCTACACAGATGAAGTACTTAACATCACAAACCTACAGTATAATGTCTTAATGAACAGTTATCCAAATGTTGGCTGCCTTTGTCCTGAGATACATAACCTACCAAGATTTTATTACCACTGCCACAAACTTTTCCAAAATGTGGACACTTTTCAGACAAAACACTACCACAATTTATAGAACCTTTCATATAAGTACAGTAAGTGATGAGATGCCCGCAAAGAGAATGGATGACATTTAAATGGACTTAAGACACCCCTATAATCAGTTTGGAAGAAAAAAACATGCTATATTAGTGCAATACAAAAATTAAAATCAGACAGGTAATTGACATACTGTTTCTGGTATGTTTGTATAAAATCACAGCATATTACAAGTCCTCCTACCACATTTTCTGTCTGTATGTAAAGCCTAATCACAGGAACTACAGTAGGGAATTTAATAAAGTTTTCATTAATACATGGACTGATTCTCAAGAAAGGTTTGTTTACATAATTTACAAATATTTTGTGCAAAATGGCTGAACTATGACAACACTTGTCAATTAAGTCATTTCCCCTGAGAACTTTGCAGGTGTGTCCTGCTAAAATAGTTTAAATTATACAAAATTGTTAAGGCTTTCGTGGCCACTTTTTGACAAACTGCCTATTGGCTTCTGTCTCGGGTTCTCCGGCCGACGTTCATCTAATGATTTTTCTGACGTTTCGCCAGCACGAGTGGCTGGCATTGTCAAAGCTTCACCCTCCATTGCCGGTGGTGAACTGGAGGCGAGCTCGCGGCCGCAGACTATATGTACCTGGCGCGCCAACGTCCGAGGGCTTCTCCGCGGTCATTTCCGGTGCGGTTCTTCTCTTGCTACCTGCGATGGTCGTTCGCTGCAGTAAGGGAAGCCAGGATCCGTTTACCTTAAGGCTTTCCTCTTTCTTGTTGAAACTGTTCACGTGTTTTTGTATTTCTACAGCTTCTCTGAACAAGCGCGTTTCTTCAGCTTCTCAATGAAACTGAAACTTGCACCAAACGACATCCTGGTCAGCTTTGATGTTGTTTCGTTATTTACGAAAGTGCCACTCAGTGACGCTCTGGAGCACATCGGTTCCATGTTCCCGCAAGACATCAAAAAGCTCTTCCATGCATGTCTCACCACGAGCTATTTCACGTGGAATGGCGATTTCTACGAACAGCTGGAAGGCGTCGCCATGGGTAGTCCTCTCAGTCCAGTGGTGGCCAACTTCTTCATGGAACAATTCGAAGCACAGGCACTGGACTCGGCGATTTGCAAACCTAAGGTGTGGTACAGGTACGTCGATGATACTTTCGTGGTGTGGAGCCATGGTGAAGAACAGCTCGGTGACTTCCTAAGACACTTGAACAGCCTCCATGCCAACATTTACCATGGAAGTAGAAAAGGATAAGAAACTGCCATTTCTAGATGTGCTGGTCACAAGGGAAGGCGAGAACCTGGGACACAGCGTGTATCGAAAACCGACACACACGGACCGATACCTGCACAAACTGTCAAACCACCACCCGAGCCAGAAAAAGAGGCATGATTAGTACGCTCGTAACGAGAGCAGGACGAATATGTGAGCCGCAACACCTCAAACGAGAAATGCAACACCTGGAAACTGTTCTGAGGAGCAGTACTCCACAAACTACATTAGAAGTGTAACAGAGCCCAACACTCGGCGAAGTAAGGAACCAGAAAAAGAAATGTCGGGTACGGCCTTTCTGCCATACATTCCCAGAGTGACGGACAGAATCGGCCGTACATTGCGCAAACATGGCGTAAAGACGATTTTCAAACCGACAAGGAAGATCAAAGAGTGTCTTAGATCGGCGAAGGAGAAAAGAGACCCACTTGCAAGGTCGGGAATATACTGTATACCATGCACATGCGGAAAAGTTTGTCGGAATGACTGGACGATCAATTAACACCGGGATCAAAGAGCACAAACGACAATGCAGGTTGGGGCAGGTGGAGAAATCAGCCGTGGCAGAGCACGTACTGAATGGGACCGACCACGTAGTAAAATTCGCCGACACTGAAGTTCTAGCTGTAGAGAAGCACTATCACACGTGCTTGTTCAGAGAAGCTGTAGAAATACAAAAACACGCGAACAGTTTCAACAAGAAATAGGAAAGCCTTAAGGTAAACGGATCCTGGCTTCCCGTACTGCAGCGAACGACCGTCGCAGGTAGCAAGAGGAGAACCGCACCGGAAATGACCGCAGAGAAGCCCTCGGATGTTGGCGCGCCAGGTACATGTAGTCTACGGCCGCGAGCTCGCCTCCAGTTCACCACCGGCAATGGAGGGTGAAGCTTTGACAATGCCAGCCACTCGTGATGGCGAAACGTCAGAAGAATCATTAGATGAACGTCGGCCGAAGAACCCGAGACAGAAGCCAATAGGCAGTTTGTCAGTTTAAATTATGCTAGAATTTGAAGTTAATATTCAATTACCTAAGATTGCTTTCAGACTTTTAATCATGACTCCATGTAGTTGCCGGTAAACAAAATTACCATACCCCAGATATGACATCCAGCCACATATACTCCGTGCTCTTTGTGTAAAGTCAGGGCAAGTTGCTAATTGCTATACAGACCACACAAATTTATACTGCTGCTAACAAATTAACCTACATAGTGATGACTATGAAATTTGTTTTCAGTGTGCACTTTTCAGATTGTTTATTACATTTAATCTATCAATTTTTTGCTCAGTTTTTAAATGAAAAAGCTATTTCATCCCTCACACATTTCACTTCCTCTTCCACAGGCCCTAGGATTATTTCTTGTATTCTATCTATGGTGCAAGATAATTCTTGGCCATAAGATATGACGAAGAGCAGCTGATTTAAAAGACAACCCAAAATGTAGGTTAGCTTTTACCTAATAACAAAACTGAAAGAGTGTAACAAGAACTCTAACTTATCACTTTCTGTTCACATTTAATACACTGAAAAGCAGCATAGTACCTGAAACAATATTCTCCATGTCAGTGAAGCATAACCCAAACACTGAACTCTCTTCAATCTGATTTTTTGAAGAAGTTTCAAAAACCTGAACACAAGAATATAATAAAATTAAACAACAATTCAGATACACATCTTACATGCTATACAAATGCTTCAGGTACACTAACTTTTGCAGCAGATGTCACTAGACAGAAAAAACGCACAGCATTTTTTGGGAAAGGGATGCATACTGTTCCTAAATAACTGAAGTTTCAGAGCCCTAAATTTACTTCTGAACAGGGAATAGTATACATGCAATTATATTATTATCAAAAGCCATAAAACATGTGCAACAACCTAGGAAAGCTGTACATAACCTACAAAAGGACAACTTCAAACAGCCACAGTATTACATACTAAACTTTGCTGTGGCCACTAACAGCACCAAGCAATTTCACTGAACATATAAAGCACAAAACGAGCACTACTTGCAAGCTGTTAAAGTGCCACACAATAAATGAGTTTTCATTAGATGATATGATCTGCAGTTGATAAGTTAGAAAATTCTCAGTGTGTGGGGATGATGGTATGAATGTGCACCAGCACACGCACCACTGCAGTCGTGCCGGAGCAGATGCATATCGTCGTCGCTTAGTGCTTCTCGAGTGTGAAACCACTGCGCGTTCCGGTTGTGCCGTTTCAAGTGTTGCTGTTGCTCTCGATGATGCCGCTCGGAATGGAACAGCTCGCAATCTTCGAACCACCACATGTGATAGTAGAAGGACCAGTGTTATTAACAGGCACAGTCCAGCAAAAGAATTCCATGTCCACTCAGCAGTTGACTGCTTACTTGCAGGTTCTTCTACCTCACAAACTGCACGACTGTCCCCTGTATCTGGCCACCACTCAACTCGTACCGAATTGTTGACACGCACTTCACCATCAGTGGCAAGCCATTCGGCACGGAGCCAGTAGCGCAACTGCGCTGCCCGCTCGGCATCGCACTGCATGTCATGCCTACCACGTGTTGGCGAGAGTCGACGACACCACTGTAAAATATAGTCTTTCACTACCTTTCCCTGCAAACGAAATGTGGACACACAAAAATTGCAATACCTTTCCACAGTTATATCAGTTATTTATGTTTCAGGCAGTTCAGTTATCACACTGTACAATTGCACTCCATCATAATTAAGTGCTCCTTATCATTCACTACTGAAATTTAACTTTTTTTACAATTGCTACAATTACCATTTCAAGTTCTTGTGGCACATCGAAATAAAATTTAACTTTACATTCCAGTTACAGCACGAGTAGCTGAATGTAAATCACGTCAGCTTCAATATTACAGAAAATGAAGCTTCCCAATCCAATTATTCAATTTAATATGCTGAAAAATTGCCAATAGGTCTGACTTAGAATGTGGTGCGTATTGCATTTTTCAACTGTTTAATCCATAATTGATTATCAGAAAGAATATTAAAGTAAAAAAACACAAATGCCTAAAAATGTCAATTTCAAATGCCTAAAAATGTCAATTTTCCTGTAGTTCAGCTGTAATATTTCCCACTTAACAAAATTACAGAGATTATGTCTTTAAGTTGGAAAGTGAAATTACTATGCCTGTTAAATTAACATAGTTGGGTAGCAATTCTGAATAGATTTTGTCACTAAAAGCAAAAACTGAAACATCGCCAGGAATAAAAACCCGAAGTTTCATTCAACACATTGTAATAGAAACATTTGAGTTTTTAGAATCTGTCAGGAAGTTTCATTTGAGTTTTTATTTACAATAAAGGTAAAAATCAAGAACGAGAAATCTAACAACCCCACACAGCAGAGGGAAGGAAGAGCAGAAGCACAGCAATTCAGTTTAGTCTGCACAGATATCAAGTACATTCACAATGACACAGTATCTCATAGTCGAAGTTCTGGTGATGTCTAGAGACTTTTTTTTCATTCATATAATCCTATTTATGCTTGCAACACAAACAACGAGCTTTAAGAAATTATTACAATGAAGTACTCATTACCTTATATCAGGTTCTAACATCAAAATCTCACCTGATGGTTTTAATAAACTTTTCTTTCAAACTTGAAGTCTTGTTATTAGCAGCAAGTGCAAGTACACAATTGTTTGAAATGTTAACAAAAGACTTCTTTAGGAAATCGACACATCATCAATGTAATGGCTTAATGAATTGAATAAAAAAGGCTAATCATTCTATTTGTATTCTTAGGTGACAGGAACTTCAAATACTTCAACACATGGATATCAGTGTTGCGAGATTTATTGTGGAAATACCAATTTCTCACATTTTTGAAGAAGTAATTATAGAAACTCCCCCTCACAATTATATAAAGGCTAATTAATCTAATAAGAAATATTCCACATTCATTGTCTTGAGCAAAGAAACAAATTCAGAATTGCACACCATCAATGTGCAGAAGATCTCAGCTGAGATGGTTCGCTGTGTCCATACTGAGTGAAGTGACAGTGGAATAGTAAATCAACTGAAATCAGTTCTACAGTTTTTTAAAAACTGAAGATTAAGCTGTCTAGATGACAATATACACACAAATACTTGCTGATTAAAGACTCAGTTAAAGAATTTACTACCTTAATTAATACCTAAAGAAAAGGCGATAGGTTGGGGGCTACTTGCTAAGATAGTAGCTGATGGGGGAGGAGGATGGAGGAGACGGCAGCACTGAGATGTTCAATGTGTGTGGGTGTTTGGAAGTGGGGGCTGACCAATAGGGAACAGCTAGATAGGAAAAGGGGAAAAGGAGAGTAGGCAGGACCATGATGCGATGGAGGGGAGGGAAGCAATGTAGGGGAGAGGAGGGGCAGGAGAGATTGAGAGGTACAGGAGGGGGAAAGGGAGGAAGGTAAGACGATGCCGAATTGCTGAGAGGTAAAGGGACGGCAAAAGGAAGGCACGTGACTGGGTAGGGAGGGAGGGGGTGTGGTTGGGAGGGGAGGGAGGGAGAGAGGTTTGAAGGGTAAGGAGAGGTTGTGGTTAGGAGTGAAGGGGCAGAGAGAAAAGTGCAGAGCAAGGGATGAGAACAGTGCAGGGGAAAGAGGAGAGGTTGGAGAGAAGAAAATTTATGTTTCAATGTGCCACTGATTAATTTAACAGTCAGAGAAACAGTCTGTTACATGAACATCACACTGTTTTATAACCCCATTTTCAAGAAAAATAAAAAACTTTTGGATATCTTTAAATCTTTCACCAATATGTCGGTTCTTTTCCGAAGTACAGTACAGTATGTTCAGCTGACACTGCTCAGAAATATGTCAGGACCTAATATTAGAAAATCATAACAAATTTTGATGACAATGATGATCACAAAATTTGATGTGTCATGCTTGTTTATCCCACCAATTCTGCATTAGCCTTACTTCCCGAAATTCATGACGAATGTATTCACAGAGCAGTTGCATGCACGCAATTTGTAAATATGGCTACATGATGAACATTTATAAGTTTTTTGTATTATTATTATTATTATTGTCCGCATCACGTGGTTTCGCGGTAGTGTTCTCGCTTCCCGAGCCCGGGGTCCTGGGTTCAATTCCCGGTGGGGTCAGGGATTTTCACCTAACCCGAGATGACTGGGCGTTATCATCATCATCTTCATCATTCATCCCCATTATGGTCAGAAGAAGACAACGGTAAACTACCTCCATTAGGACCTCGCCTAGAATGGTGGTGCGTGTCTCCCGCATCATTCCCCTATGCTCCGTCAAGAAGCATGGGACTTCATTTCCATTATTATTATTATTATTATTATTATTTTATTATTATTAACAAACATGCAGATGTAAGTTAGTAATTTCTGCCCACCACCTTTTACACATTACAAAGGAAACACTTCTACAGAACAGAAGTTGTCATGGACAAACTTTTTCAGTTTGTTTCCAAATTTTACTTTGCTGTCTGTCAGACATTTTACATCACTGGGTAAACTACCAAAACCAGGAGGTAGTGGGTCCAAAACAATGTAGTTTGAAATTAGGAACTAATAGTAAGAAATGAATATTTAACCTTACTTAGTGGGGAGGATGAGTGGGGAGAGCCAGGAGAGGGGGGAGGGCCAGGGGCAGGGATGGGCCAGGGGAGGGGGGGAAGGATGCACAGACAGAGAGGAGAGGAGAGGAGAGGAGAGGGAGAGTGTCTCAAGCTCTTGTGCGCATATGTGGATATGAGACAAAGTGAGTGGAAGGACATTTTACAAACAGAGTTGAACATCAGACTGATAATGATGAAATAGGAAATCAACTATGGTCTTTTTTTAAAAGTCATCCTGGCTTCCACTTGAAGTGATTTAATGAATCCATGGAATACCCTAAATATGGATGCCCATGTAAGTAATTGAACATTGCTACTAGGGAATTTCAGTCCACTGTGACAGAGTGGAATGGGCAACAAATGGTACTTCAGACAAAGTTAAAGCTGTGAAGATATAAGATGAAATAAACTGTCCCAGTAACACAAACATAACCAGCACTGCAGAGAACAAATTACATCACTTATAGAAGATTTCATCATGCAGCTTGATGGTAACATTTCTCTTTGGCAATTCCCAATTTATCTTCCTCCCCCCCCCCCCCCCTCCCACTCTCTCCAACTGACTTGTTACTCTAATTGTAGCCAAAATAATCCTGTGCTAATACTACACAAGATAAGCAATAATTTCTCAATAATACCACTATGGCGTAAGTTTGAGATAGCATATGGAGCTTTGCCATTTCCATCACAAACTGTTTTACTGTAGCACAAGAGCTTAATGTAAAAATGGTGTCAGTTAGGTGCCAGATGCAATGCAGTGCAGTGAAATAATCCATAACAATTATCACATGTCATAGTTCTGTATCTGAAGCACAAGATAATTTCTAGACAGCATACTTCCTGAAACAATATACTGGGGGTGAACAAAAATATGGAAACACCAAAAACACATTACCAAGCATAATATGGTGTAGGAAAACTGTTAGCATTCAAACAACATCCAGTTGTGTCTGAATGCATAAATACAGGTCCTGTATGGTTTTCAATGGAATCTTATGCCATTCTTTCAGTAAAATTGTGGCAAGTGATAATGATGGAGATAGACAGTAATCACACTCCTTTCTCTCCAGAGTACTGCTCAACCACAATATTATTGCACTTGGCCATTATCAAAAACATGCAGCAACGTTACAGTAAACAAGTACAGTTCTGATTAATGAAAATTCCTGGCACAATCAATGCTTTCAGGTCAATTGTGCATATACTTTCAAGTCCGATCACGTGCTGACTCATGATAAGCTGGATGAAGTGCCCTCCTTCCAGGTGCAAAAATATTGTGATCAACTAACAGACCACAAATGCTCAATAATGTTAAGATCTGATGACTATGGTGCCCAGAGTAGATACAATAATTCATCCTCGTGCTCACAAAACCACTCCTGGATGATGAAAACTGTATGAACAGAGGTCCTGTTGCCTTGGAACACAGCATCACCATTTGTGAAGCAGCAATATACCATGAGTGGACCTCATCAGCTAAAATGGTCATATAACAGTTGGTAGTAATGCAACGTTGCAGAGCAACCATGGGGCCCATGGAATACCATGATATGGATACCCAAAATCATCACCCGACCCCTGCCACGTTTCACTCTTTGAAACTTAAAACTGGGCCAAAAGTTGGAAACACACTAATGCGACCACATGATTTTCTTCCATTGCTCCACAGTCCAGGTTTTATGGCTTCGGCACGACATTTTCCTGTTACAGGCACCAGTGATGTGTGGTTTTGGAATTCCATCTCCCCCTGCAATTACCAGCTCATGGAGATCCTTTGTGTTGTTTTGGTGCTGATATTCAGTTCACAGTGACGTTTTCAGCTGTCATCCTCTAATTTTCCTTCACAATACTCGTCAGTGACTGTGTCACCGTAACTCAACACACACTTTCGTCTGTGTTGTGACTTTGTGAATAATGTTTCCCAGTTCCCTTGTATGTTATGTAAATCTTGCCTCATGAAACACCAAACATATCGGCTACCTTGGTTATGGAAGTACCCACCATACTAGCACCAACAATTTGTCCACATACATGTCCACTTTACTCCGAAATACACTGATCGGTCAGAACATTACAACTACCTACCTAACAGCCAGTATGTCCACATTTGGCATGGGTAACAGTGGCGACGCATCGTGGCACAGAAGCAATGAGGCCTCAGTAGGTCGCTGGAGAGTTGGCACCATGTCTGCACATGCAAGTCGACTAATTACCGTAAATTATGCAGAGAGGGCAATGAGCTCTTATGCCACGTTCAATCAAATCCCAAATGTGTTCAATCGATTTGGCAAGCTGGGGGGGGGGGGGGGGGCAGCATACTAACTGGAACCCGCCACTGTGTTCCTCGAACCACTCCATCACACTCCTCGTCTTGTGACATGGTGCATTATCTTGTTGAAAAATGGCACATCAATCAGGAAACATGATCGTCATCAAAGTATGTACATGGTGTGCAATCAGTGTACGATACTCCATGGTTGTCACGGTGCCTTGCACGAGCTTCACTGGACCCATGGATGCCCCCACTGATTGTTCCCCAGAGAATAATGAAGCCGCCACCAGCTTGCCTCTGTCCCGCCATACAGATGTCTAGCAGCTGTTCCCCTGAAAGATGACGGATTCGCACCCTCCCATCGGCATGATGAAGAAGGTACTGGAATTCATCAGATCACGCAGCACTCTGCCAGTGCGCCAATGTCCAGTACTGATGGTCACATGCCGATTTGCCGATTTCGTGGTGTTAACATTGGCACATGCATGGGTCATTGGCTGTGGAGATCGATCGTTAGGAGTGCTCGGTGCACTGTACGGTCACACACACTTGTACTCTGCCCAGCATTAAAGTCAGATGTAGTTCCGCCATGGTTCGCTGCCTGTCCTATTTTACTAGTCTGCCCAGCCTACAACGTCCGACATCACATGACGAAGACACTAACGACAGCTCTCGTGTAACACCCGACAAGTTGTGCATTTCCGAAATACTCGTGCTGCGCCTCCATGACGTCACAATTTGCCCTCTGTCTATGTCAGATAGACCGCCTTCCCGACACCACACATGCACAGTACACTCACTGATACTATACTGATCATCGCACCCTGTACATCGGCCACCAACTCCGTGCACCCCACTCCCTGGTGTTCCCCTTCAAATGGTTCAAATGGCTCTGAGCACTATGGGAGTTAACTTCTGAGGTCATCAGTCCCCTAGAACTTACAACTACTTATACCTAACTAACCTAAGGACATCACACACATCCATGCCCGAGGCAGGATTCGAACCTGCGACCGTAGCCTGTTACCACACCTTTACCATTGTGTCCCACCCTCTCCCCATCTCCACTCCGACCTACTGTCGATATAAACCCGACCAGGCGATAGCAGTGTCACCTGGAGAGGAATGACTGCTAGTCAGACACACGCACGGTGCATGTAGTATCAGCGAGCGTGCCAACTGTGTGTAGAATGGGGAAGACGCGCTATCTATCCGAGTTTGACCAAGGGCAGATTGTGATAGCCTGGAGGCTCTGCACGAGCACTTCAGAAACTGAACGACTTGTCGGGTGTTCGAGGAGTGCTGTGATAAGTGTCTTCGACACGTGGCGAATCCAATGTGAAACCACGTCCAGACATCGTGGGGTTGGGCAGCCACTGCTCATTACAAATGACGGACGTTGTAGGCTGGGCAGACTAGTAAATCACGACAGATGACGAACTGTGACAGAACTAACAACAGACTTTAATGCTGAGCAGAGTACAAGTGTGTCTGGAGACACAGTGCACCAAACACTCCTAAAGATGGTCCTCCACAGCCAACGACCTATGTGTGTGCCAATGTTAACACCACAACATTAGCAATTATGACTTAAGTGGGCACGTGTCTATCGGCATTGGACGTTGGCGCACTGGCAGAGCGTTGCACGGTCTGACAAATCCCGATACCTTCTTCATCGTGCCGATGGGAGGGCCCGAATCGGTCATCTTCCAGGGAAACTGTTCCCCGACACCTGTACTGCGGGACAGAGACAACCTGGCAGCGGCTCCATTTCGCTCTTGGGAACGTTCGTGTGGGCATCCACGAGTCCAGTGAAGCTCGAGCAAGGCACCGTGAGAGCCAAGGGGTATCTTACACTAGTTGCAGACCACGTACTCCACCTTCATGACGATCACGTTTCCCGACTGCAGTGCCAGTTTTCAGTAAGATAATGCACAATGTCACAAGGGCATTTTTCAGTGTGCTGACACGGTTCGAGGAACACAGTGGCGAGTTCCAATTGATGTGGTGGCCCCCCAGCTCGCCAGATCTGGACCGAATCGAACACATTTGGGATGTGACTGAACGTGGCGTCGGAACTCACTGCTCCCTTATCCGGAGTTTACGGGACAATGTGACTTATGTGTGCTAGTGTGGTGCCACCTCCCTCCAGCGACCTAGCAAGGCCTCACTGCTTCTATGCCGCGTTAACATGTACATATCGGCTATTAGGTAGGTGTTCATAATGTTGTGACTGATCAGTGTACATTCACCTTGCGCATGTCTTGACTAGCAGTCAATCCTCGCCAGGTCACGCTGCTATCGCCTTGACGGGTTTATATCGATAGTAGGTCGGTGGTCATAATGTTCTGGCTGATCAGAGTAATGCGCTTACAACTACGCAGAACACTATTCTTGTCGCGATTGACAATTGCATCGTATTGAGGACATTGCAAAGGTGCCGTTCGTGGTCAAACAGAACAGCGCGCGGAGTTTCCATATTTTTGTGCAACCACTGTATTTACTTTGTTAAGAGGTGTTCTGTTGACAAGGTACTTTTGGGTTTTGCTACTACTAACGACATTTAGATACTATAAAAACTTCATACTGGAGTCTTTCTGAGCATTGCTATTCAATAATTGTACCATAACGGAAGCTCTGGGACCCAGTACGTGCTCTGATCAAAATTTGTAACGAACTGCACGACGGTAAAATATTTACATACCGTACGAAAGAAATACTTATCATCATCCATGTCCTGCCACCACGACTGAAGAAACTTCACCATTCCATTTTACACACGTCTGGGATAATTATTATTCAAGCTAATAACATTGCGCTCTTGACTTGTAAGTTGATTAACTACTGTTTCCATACACAGTTCCAATTCAAAACGTCTCGGCAACTGCCTCAGTTCCTTTACATATGATTTAAATACACGTACCGTTCTTACGTGTTTAAGAGACTGTGACAGTAAATTTCTTCAAAGTTTCAGTAAAGCACTACTAAACCCCAGGCCAGACCGTATTTTGTGTGTTATGCCAAGGTGTACTCACAAAACGTTGACAATTGTATGTCTGGAGGACAAAAGCTGTGAAAACAGTTTTGCAAGAATAAGGTCCTGCACAGTAACTGGTGCCTGTGACTACAACGAAAAAAAATTCCAGTACACAGGCAATATTAATAATACTCGGTTACTTCCCATAATACAAAGAACACGTGCTTTCGAGTAAGTCCGAATCCGGAGAAGAACTGCAAAGTTTTGATAAACAAACATGGGCAGCCAATTTTATTCCTAGATTCCTATTCACCATAAAAGATGATGTCGTTTCCAGAAGTAAAACAAAATATGCTCTCCTCTTTCGATGTTGCTTTAGCGCGAACACACACTTTCGGACACATTTATTGCGCAGATGTTAACCTGAAAATGGTGACGATTAAGCACTTCTGTCATGTCTTCTCTGGCGAGATATACAGAGTGTTTTGCAGTTTGGCGAGATCAAATCCCCACAGACGGTATTCTCCAAGGCATTTAATTATTTTCATATATGAAGTATCACGTAAAACCATCAGTAATTCGAGATAAAATAAAATATATGTAAATTATAATTTTTCTGTTTTTTGTTTGAGATTCACCTACAAATTGTGTGTTCATTGTTTCCAGTTAGAGCTGTCCAAACTTCTTCATTGTTTGTTCTACGTGTATTTCGATAATCGGGTACAAGTTATTTTAATTTAAGTCGTTCACGCTTGGGCACTGTAAATATTATAAATTGCACATTTGACATTAACAGTATCATCAATGACAGTGATTAAATGCGCGAAAACTAAATCTCTAAACTAACGCTATGTCCTAACAACTGCACCACTTCTCGACATAATCAAAATAAAACATCGAAGCAGTGACACCACAGACGCTGGCACTTAATCTTGCGGGAAAATGAGACTCTGTACAAGCATGCATTTACGAGCAGAACGATAAGTGAAGTGACCCGTATTTTGTAAAACAATTTTCAAGCATTAAATGAGTGCATCGGCACCGTCATATACTTACGAAGATGAGGCTTCATTATATCTGAGCACTCGTGTGCAAGACCACAGCTGATGCGGACCACCGGCACACTGCCAGCCTGGCGGTACGTCGCTGCTGGCTATTAATAAACGGCCAATGTATGACCTACGATAACATGCTGAAAAATTCCATTTTAACACTACGCCCACGTAGTTTTACTTCAAACATGCTACAGCTCAACAGCGAGTTTACTATGACATCGACTTAACGTTTTAATGAAAATTATTGTCCGGTTAGCTCAATGACGAAATACCGATTGGGCTGATCACATTTAAGGGAAAAAAAAACCGCACACACCGTTTGAATTCTTTACCCTCTATCAGTCATTCCTGTACGACTATACTCACAAGGTCGTTTACGCCTCATGTGGAACTATCTCGCATGTACTTACGTAAAGATACTGACTGGCGCGGTGTTTAAAAAACAACAACGGGTCTGCGGACGCCCCACAGCCAACCAGGATGTAAGCGAAAAAGCGTGTGCCTATTATTCCAAGTTTGCTCTCCTCCGTGCAACTAAGTGTTTAAAAGTTGTGGCAATCATGGAAATAATTGATCTGCAGACGACCCTTGTTCGCAAATCAACACAACTAGCACTCATCTAACAAGGGAACCTCCCCATCGCACTCCCCTTAGATTTAGTTATAAGTTGGCACAGTGGATAGGCCTTGAAAAACTGAACACAGATCAATTGAGAAAACAGGAAGAAGTTGTGTGGAACTGTGAAAAAATAAGCAAAATATACAAACCGAGTAGTTCATGGGAAGATAGGCAATATCAAGGACACTTAAAACGCAGGAGCGCCGTGGTCTCGTGGTAACGTGAGCAGCTGCGGAGCGAAAGGTCCTTGGTTCAAATCTTCCATCGAGTGAAAAGTTTAATTTTTTATTTTCAGTTTACGTGACAAACTCTTATGTTTTCATCACTTTTTTGGGAGTGATTATCACATTCGCAAGAAAACCTAAATCGGGCAAGGTAGAAGAATCTTTTTACCCATTCGCCAAGTGTACAAATTAGGTGGGTCGACAACATATTCCTGTCATGTGACGCACATGCCGTCACCAGTGTCGTATAGAATATATCATGTGTTTTCCTGTGGAGGAATCGGTTGACCTATGACCTTGCGATCAAATGTTTTCGGTTCCCATTGGAGAGGCACGTCCTTTCGTCTACTAATCGCACGGTTTTGCGATGCGGTCGCAAAACACAGACACTAAACTTATTACAGTGAACAGAGACGTCAATGAACGAACGGACAGATAATAACTATGCAAAAATATAGAAAGTAAAATTTTCACTCGAGGGAAGGCTTGAACCACGGACCTCTCCTTCTGCAGCTGCTCACGCTACCACGGCGCTCGTGAGCTGACGGTCTCCATAATATTGCCTATGTCGCCCATGGACTACTCAGTTTGTATATTTTGCTTATTTTTTCACAGTTCCACACAACTTCTTCTGTTTTCTCAACTGATCTGTGTTCAGTTTATCAAGGCCTATCCACTGTGCCAACTTATAACTAAATCTGAGGGGGGGTGCGATGGGGAGGTTCCCTTGTAAGTGTACCTTCCATCCACAAATTTGTAAAAGCTTATTAATTTCGTGCCTACCTTTATCGTATGATACGTCAGTCTCAATACACTACTGTATTCCACATCCGTGGGTGGAACAAGACGCAGTGCCAGTAGTTTTTACTAAGTTTTACGCATGTAACGTGATGACACTTTATCACATATAAATTTATTCTAACATACACCAGAAATGCTATTTGAGTGTTTGTGCTATTTTAGATTTGCTTTCCCACGCTGTCCCCACAAATGTACATTTCAGGATCAACCTCTTACTACCGACACGTTATGATAGATGTGGCTGCTGCGCAACCATGTTACAGGCAGGTAACACTTCACTTTTTAGTGGGTGTAAAATAGTTTATGACGGATACGGGAGACCATAAACAGTAAGCTGCGCTACTTGTAAACAATACTGTGTGGAACGAAAAGCATCCAATCAGTGAATCTACACGGGGCACGGAATTTCAGCGTGGCTATCGTCCGATACATTGCAGCTATCAGGATGTTTCGACTGGGCTATCCGTAATTAAGAACTACCTACTTCTTTCTGATTAGAAACTTTTGTCACTGGCCGCAACAGCACCAGAAACAGAGCACAAGATAGAAGTACTTTATTATATGACACAAACATAACCAGGCTAACTGCTTCTTTCATATCATTTAAGAATTTTATAACATCTTGTCCCCCCCTCCCCCCAAACCCCTACGCAAAAGGTAACAGAAAATTGTGATTAAATTCATTCAATATCTATAGGCATCCTTCTCCTCTAAATAGACCATGCACAGTATCCAGCAATGCAGATTATTTTCCTGAAAACCCGACATTTAATGTTATGTTGAGAAAAATACAATGTCAGACATGTCAAGTATAAATAAATGTATTTCGCTTTAGATTGAGAAACATGTGCCCAAGAACACGTTAATACACATTTCTACACGAGGAGTATTGCTTTCTTTATTCGTACGAGTAGTGACATGTCTGAGCAAACTACTTGTCAACTTTGTTCAAAATATCTTAGTTTTTTTTTTTACGAATTGCACATACTTAAAGATTTGGCTACTATAGTATTTAACGACTTCGCCAATTTTTCATGTATGGCAATGAAATGAATGAGAACAGTGTAAGTCAAAATAAAGCAGAATAAATTTTATAGCCAACCTTTCAATGTACGAGTTTTGAAATGACGAAGACCTGTCACTGTTTCATCACCAGTTTCAGTTTCAAAACAACAACAAATATTGACCATCCGTTGTAATACATTCATATGGGTGCAGTACCAGATAGTATTTTCTTCCGCGTTTCTAGCCTAATTTCCAACGCGGCTATCAGCAAGTATGAGTATCTGTGGCCGGCACACCAGACAGTTGGAGTTAGATATGCGTATTACAGGTCCCAGTGGACACATATACACCATCTACAAGACTTTAGTTCCATAATACAACTGTAACATGTCATTGAGTTCTTACATTCAGATACTGTTACTACATCTAATGTTTTCGTTTGTCATCAGAATAGTGTTTTTGTGCTGCGTCGAGATAACTGTGACCTGGCACATCTGATTACCGTGATTAACTGGGAAGATTGGTTCAAATGGCTCTGAGCACTATGGGACTCAACTGCTGTGGTCATAAGTCCCCTAGAACTTAGAACTACTTAAACCTAACTAACCTAAGGACATCACACACATCCATGCTCGAGGCAGGATTCGAACCTGCGACCGTAGCGGTCGTGCGGTGCCAGACTGTAGCGCCTTTAACCGCTCGGCCACTCCGGCCGGCAACTGGGAAGACACGGAGCATGCATTTGACAGAGTTATTAAATCTCATTCACATTTTTAAAAATACGTTGACATCTCCATTATGCATCCAAAGATTTTCCGAAAAAGATGAACTTCATTCCACATCCTCTATTCCCGAACCAAAAGAAAATAATGGAGAACAACTTTTGCTATGACTCCGACAGCACGCATTCGAGAGGTTACACGAAAAAGTAACTACATTAGAGGCCACAAGAGTGCTTTACCTATGAAACACAAGTATTTCATACTTTGAAAAGGCCGTTTACACGCCACTTACAACCTACTTGGCAGGGTTAGAGTCCTACAATGCTTTTACACAGGTGACATGGCAGGCCGCCGACTTAGGGTGTCATTTCAAAGACATTTCCATTTTCATTGTAGGCCATTACAAGGTCAACCAACAGTACATAGTCGTCAAAGGTGGTGTAATTGGACCGGTCTTGTTCTCCTTGTGGATATATCATCTTTCAGATAGGGCTGACAGTAATCTAAGACTGTTGTCTACTGATGATTCTGTTGCGCAAGGGAATATTTCATCATCAAGTGACTGAGGCGTATTCAGTATAACTTAGGCAAAATGTCTGTCTGATGGGGCGAAAGGTAGCTTGTTTTAATGTGGAAAATTTGAGTCTAATGCGCCTATGTAGGAGAAAAATTTCCTTAGTGTTCGAAGACAGTATTAATGGTATGCATCCTGACTTGGGCACGTCGATGAAATGTTTAGGTGTAACCTTATGAAACGACATGAAATGATTCAAGGACGTAAGATCAGTTGTTGGAAGGGGGGAAATAATGACTATAGTTACTGGGAGAGTTTTGGGAAAGTCTGGAAATCTATGAAGGAGACAGGTACAGATCGCTTGTGCAACCTAGTCTTGAGTACTGCTCAACTGTTTGGAGTCTCCACCAGCTCAGGTAACAGGAGGACATAGAATTTAGATGTGAATCCACGAAGAGAAGAAGGCGATCTTTTCGTGACAGACTACAGAACGATTCTATTAACCGTAATGTTCATGCTGCATAAGGACCGCAAGGACGAAATAGAGATTTGAGCTCATACAGCGGCATACAAGCGATCATTTTTTCCCTTACTCTACTGAGCGTGGAACAGGAAATGGAAAGACAAGTAACGATAAAAAGTGCCCTCCGTTATAAACTGTAGGCAGGATGTGGAGAATGTATGTAGATGCAAACGTTAATTAGCCACTAGTTGATCGAGAGTTGCATTTCCTGGAATCATGTGTATCGGCGGTTCAGAGTTGTTGATTTGGCACCGTGTGCCCTGGTCTCGGCTTTAGAGGCGCTCCCGTTAGTTGTGGAGATTGTATTATGAACGAATAGATGGGGTCTGCGG
The DNA here is from genome assembly GCF_023898315.1 of Schistocerca nitens. Lineage (NCBI taxonomy): Eukaryota > Metazoa > Arthropoda > Insecta > Orthoptera > Acrididae > Schistocerca > Schistocerca nitens. The sequence continues at coordinate 917,507,899 of NC_064616.1, forward strand.
AAGAAAATGTTAACCCTCATTTTCACAATGATTAGTTTGATTATACAACCTCTTGTGTTTTTGAACGTACCACAAGCTGATTACAGGTAGTTCCATTTGTACCGCCAGATAAAATACAAACTGTTTTATTTAACTAATATGTAACATGCAATAACTCAAAACAACACTAATGTGGATAAGAACTTTCTTCTGCCGACTCCTGGAAGAATGTGCCCTTCACGGATTAATTCTGTTTTTTTTTTTTTTTTTTTTTTTTTTGTATATTGATTCCGCCGCACATTAGTCTGGAGAGAAAGTGCTAGCCAGTATAATCACACTAACTTTATGAAAGTAGACCACTCTGGTGGTGAACATCCTCACTGCGGACGACCTAACTGCGCTGACAAATGACTTCCTCGCAGTTAAAAATAATTTGGGGGAGGGTGGAATGCAAGGGAATCTACATCTACATCTACATTTATACTCCGCAAGCCACCCAACGGTGTGTGGCGGAGGGCACTTTACGTGCCACTGTCATTACCTCCCTTTCCTGTTCCAGTCGCGTATGGTTCGCGGGAAGAACGACTGTCTGAAAGCCTCCGTGCGCGCTCGAATCTCTCTAATTTTACATTCGTGATCTCCTCGGGAGGTATAAGTAGGGGGAAGCAATATATTCGATACCTCATCCAGAAACGCACCCTCTCGAAACCTGGCGAGCAAGCTACACCGCGATGCAGACCGCCTCTCTTGCAGAGTCTGCCACTTGAGTTTGCTAAACATCTCCGTAACGCTACCACGCTTACCAAATAACCCTGTGACGAAACGCGCCGCTCTTCTTTGGATCTTCTCTATCTCCTCCGTCAACCCGATCTGGTACGGATCCCACACTGTTGAGCAATACTCAAATATAGGTCGAACAAGTGTTTTGTAAGCCACCTCATTTGTTGATGGACTACATTTTCTAAGCACTCTCCCAATGAATCTCAACCTGGTACCCGCCTTACCAACAATTAATTTTATATGATCATTCCACTTCAAATCGTTCCGCACGCATACTCCCAGATATTTTACAGAAGTAACTGCTACAAGTGTTTGTTCCGCTATCATATAATCATACAATAAAGGATCCTTCTTTCTATGTATTCGCAATACATTACATTTGTCTATGTTAAGGGACAGTTGCCACTCCCTGCACCAAGTGCCTATCCGCTGCAGATCTTCCTGCATTTCGCTGCAATTTTCTAATGCTGCAACTTATCTGTATACTACAGCATCATCCGCGAAAAGCCGCATGGAACTTCCGACAGTATCTACTAGGTCATTTATATATATTGTGAAAAAGCAATGGTCCCATAACACTCCCCTGTGACACGCCAGAGGTTACTTTAACGTCTGTAGACGTCTCTCCATTGATAACAACATGCTGTGTTCTGTTTGCTAAAAACTCTTCAATCCAGCCACACAGCTGGTCTGATATTCCGTAGGCGCTTACTTTGTTTATCAGGCGACAGTGCGGAACTGTATCGAACGCCTTCCGGAAGTCAAGAAAAATAGCATCTACCTGGGAGCCTGTATCTAATGTTTTCTGGGTCTCATGAACAAATAAAGCGAGTTGGGTCTCACACGATCGCTGTTTCCGGAATCCATGTTGATTCCTACATAGTAGATTCTGGGTTTCCAAAAACGACATGATACTCGAGCAAAAAACATGTTCTAAAATTCTACAACAGATCGACGTCAGAGATAGAGGTCTATAGTTTTGCGCATCTGCTCGACGACCCTTCTTGAAGACTGGGACTACCTGTGCTCTTTTCCAATCATTTGGAACCCTCCGTTCCTCTAGAGACTTGCGGTACACGGCTGTTAGAAGGGGGGCAAGTTCTTTCGCGTACTCTGTGTAGAATCGAATTGGTATCCCGTCAGGTCCAGTGGACTTCCCTCTGTTGAGTGATTCCAGTTGCTTTTCTATTCCTTGGACACTTATTTCGATGTCTGCCATTTCTTCGTTTGTACGAGGATTTAGAGAAGGAACTGCAGTGCGGTCTTCCTCTGTCAAACAGCTTCGGAAAAAGGTGTTTAGTATTTCAGCTTTACGCGTGTCATCCTCTGTTTCAATGCCATCATCATCCCGGAGTGTCTGGATATGCTGTTTCGAGCCACTTACTGATTTAACGTAAGACCAGAACTTCCTAGGATTTTCTGTCAAGTCGGTACATAGAATTTTACTTTCGAATTCACTGAACGCTTCTCGCATAGCCCTCCTTACGCTAACTTTGACATCGCCTAGCTTCTGTTTGTCTGAGAGGTTTTGGCTGCGTTTAACTTGGAGTGAAGCTCTCTTTGCTTTCGCAGTAGTTTCCTAACTTCGTTGTTGTACCACGGTGGGTTTTTCCCATCCCTCTCAGTTTTACTCGGCACGTACCTGTCTAAAACGCATTTTACGATTGCCTTGAACTTTTTCCATAAACACTCAACATTTTCAGTGTCGGAACAGAAATTTTGTTTTGATCTGTTAGGTAGTCTGAAATCTGCCTTCTATTACTCTTGCTAAACAGATATACCTTCCTCCCTTTTTTTATATTCCTATTAACTTCCATATTCAGGGATGCTGCAACGGCCTTATGATCACTGATTCCCTGTTCTGCACTTACAGAGTCGAAAAGTTCGGGTCTGTTTGTTATCAGTAGGTCCAAGATGTTATCTCCACGAGCCGGTTCTCTGTTTAATTGCTCGAGGTAATTTTCGGATAGTGCACTCAGTATAATGTCACTCGATGCTCTGTCCCTACCACCCGTCCTAAACATCTGAGTGTTCCAGTCTATATCTGGTAAATTGAAATCTCCACCTAAGACTATAACATGCTGAGAAAATTTATGTGAAATGTATTCCAAATTTTCTCTCAGTTGTTCTGCCACTAACGCTGCTGAGTCGGGAGGTCGGTAAAAGGAGCCAATTATTAACCTAGCTCGGTTGTTGAGTGTAGCCTCCACCCATAATAATTCACAGGAACTATCCACTTCTACTTCACTACAGGATAAACTACTACTAACAGCGACGAACACTCCACCACCGGTTGCATGCAATCTATCCTTCCTAAACACCGTCTGTACCTTTGTAAAAATTTCGGCAGAATTTATCTCTGGCTTAAGCCAGCTTTCTGTACCTATAACGATTTCAGCTTCGGTGCTTTCTATCAGCGCTTGAAGTTCCGGTACTTTACCAACGCAGCTTCGACAGTTGACAATTACAATACCGATTGCTGCTTGGTCCCCGCATGTCCTGACTTTGCCCCGCACCCGTTGAGGCTGTTGCCCTTTCTGTACTTGCCCGAGGCCATCTAACCTAAAAAAAACCGCCCAGCCCACGCCACACAACCCCTGCTACCCGTGTAGCCGCTTGTTGCGTGTAGTGGACTCCTGACCTATCCAGCGGAACCCGAAACCCCACCACCCTATGGCGCAAGTCGAGGAATCTGCAGCCCACATGGTCGCAGAACCGTCTCAGCCTCTGATTCAGACCCTCCACTCGGCTCTGTACCAAAGGTCCGCAGTCAGTCTTGTCGACGATGCTGCAGATGGTGAGCTCTGCTTTCATCCCGCTAGCGAGACTGGCAGTCTTCACCAAATCAGATAGCCGCCGGAAGCCAGAGAGGATTTCCTCCGATCCATAGCGACACACATCATTGGTGCCGACATGAGCGACCACCTGCAGATGGGTGCACCCTGTACCCTTCATGGCATCCGGAAGGACCCTTTCCACATCTGGAATGACTCCCCCCAGTATGCACACTGAGTGCACATTGGTTTTCTTCCCCTCTCTTGCTGCCATTTCCCTAAGGGGCCCCATTACGCGCCTGACGTTGGAGCTCCCAACTACCAGTAAGCCCACCCTCTGCGACCGCCCGGATCTTGCAGACTGAGGGGCAACCTCTGGAACAGGACAAGCAGCCATGTCAGGCCGAAGATCAGTATCAGCCTGAGACAGAGCCTGAAACCGGTTCGTCAGACAAACTGGAGAGGCCTTCCGTTCAGCCCTCCGGAATGTCTTTCGCCCCCTGCCACACCTTGAGACGACCTCCCACTCTACCACAGGTGAGGGATCAGCCTCAATGCGGGCAGTATCCCGGGCAACCACAGTCGTAGTCCGATCGGGGGATGCGTGGGACGAGCTGGCCGTCCCCGACAAACCCCCCATCCGGACCCCCACAGTGATGCCCATTGGCAACAGCCTCAAGCTGTGTGACCGAAGCCAACACTGCCTGAAGCTGGGAGCGAAATCTCTACAGAGTATGTCTAGAATCCTGTATGCCGACCAACTGCATCTTCTGATCACCAACAAGAACTACTCCAGAACTCCGCATAGTGGTTTCACGCGAACAGGACTGTCAGCAAGGCTGTTAAAACACATCACAAAGATCATGACGTGTCACTGCGAAGCCTGTGCAGAGGCTATACTTTCATTTAAATGCGATTGACATTTCAGCAAGTCGAATGATAGGGACCAGTCGCCAGTCAATCGTGGTCCTTACGCTATCGTTATGTGCTAGTTGTGTTGTCTGTTTTCTTGGTACACGCAGAGCCGTATCAAGCGTAGCTGGTTGCACGTTGGTAGCATTGCCCCCTCGCCACCGCACTGTATCAATGTTATTTCATTCGAGCTATACAGGGGTTGGATAAAAATATAGAAACACCACGGGAAAAACGTGCCTGAACATAAAGGCAGATGCTAACCAAACTCGCAGGTTGCGCTGTTGCATTTGACCACTAACGGTACCTGGCGCAATGTCCTCAATACTTTGCCAGTGTCAGTCGTGACAGGAATAGTGTTCCGTCTAGCTGTCAGCGCATTATGTCGGAGCTACGCGAACGCAGGCAATTGTGGGTGCTTCCGTAACCAAGGTCGTCGAAGAGAGTGGTGTTTCAACAGGTGCCATGCCGTATCGAAGATTTATGCGGCAAACAGGGAAAGCACCATCATCTGTTCAATCACATCGCCGACGAAAGTACGTGTGTAGTGATCGAAACAGACGGTCATTAAAGAGGATTCTAAGGAAAATAAGATAACTGAATACCGCACTCTCGAAGCCCGTCAACACCAAGGAATCGACGTAAGCAGGGAATCGCAGGGCGAGATCGAAAACCACATATCACTGATGCAAACGCCCGTAAACGTGGCGCCGAAGCCATAAAATCTGGGCTATGGAGCAATGGAAGAAAATCTTTTGGTCGGATAAGTCGTGTTTCACACTGTTTACAACTTCTGACCGAGTTTTACATCCAAAGAGTGAAACATGGCTGGGTTGGGTAATGATTTGGGCATCCACATCGTAGTACTCCATGGGCCCTATAGTTAATCTGCAATCTCGCATTGTTGCCAAGGATTTGGTGAATATTATGGCTGATTAGGACCATCCAATGGTACAATATCTGTTCCACGGTGGTAATGCTGGGTTCCAAGATGACAGGGCCCCTGTTCACACAGTTCGCATCGTCCAGGACTGGTTTTGAGTACGAGGATGAACTCTCGTAACTCCCCTGTACACACATTCAACCAGATCTCAGTATTATTGAGCCTTTGTAGTCTGCTTTGGAAAGTAGGGTGTCTGATCCCTATCCATCTCCCTCGTCCTTATCTGAAACTGCCACTATTTTGCAGAAATAATGGCATAAGATTCCACTGAACACCATATAGGACATGTATTTATCCATTCCGAGACGACTGGAAGCTGTTTTGAATGCCAACGGGTTTCTTAGACCGTATTGGGTATGGTAATGTGATTTTGGTACTCCCATACTTTTATTCACTCTCTGTAGTGGAACACTATTGTCACCTACTAATACTTTTGCTGTTCAAGATTTTTCGGTTCTGATACTTTGAAAAGTTTCTTTGCGATTTAGGAGCTTCTCAATCTGGCGTACATATTTGTAGGCCAGATACGAAAGCGATTCAATAAATATCGGTGTATGTCGACAGGTGACTTCGCAAACGCAAGTTGGTGTTACGATCGTGTGCCGCTCTATGTCGGACTCCGCTAAAACAATGAGACTAGCTCATAAGTAATTTTGGCTTGCCAGCCGTATCAGTAAGTTTTTAAGTGGTTTCGTCAAGATGGAAAAAGTTTGGTATCGCTCAATGATTCGCTTTTTTGTTGTTGGTTGTGAAAACATGTGACCAGATAAAATCGAAATTGGGTGCTGTTTAAAGTGACAACAGTCATATATTGCTTCAATGGATTTAAACATTGCCTAAGGTATTTTTCTTTTTTAATTTTATTTTTTACAAAGAATAGTCTAGGATGCTCACCAGGTGTGGTTACTCCAGTCTCCACTACATTATTCTCGCAGATCGTCGACCGGAAATACGTGAAGTAGCAGAGGCCACACGTGTGTCACCGGGAACGACAATTCCTATTTTATGTTGTAAATCGCTGATGAAAGAATTGTCGGCCCGAGGGGTGCCGCGACTGCTGACGGACAATGAGCAGGTGTAATTTTCAACTCCGAAACTGTGTTTGGAGAAATTAAAGCGAGATCCGAAGAACTTTTTGCGTCGAGTTATCATCGATGAGACTTACACTGAAGAGGGAAAGAAACTGGTGCACCTGCCTAATATCGTGTAGGGCCCCCGCGAGCACGCAGAAGTGCCGCAACACGACGTGGCATGGACTCGATTAATGTCTGAAGTAGTGCGGAGGGAAGTGACACCATAAATCCTTCTGAGCTGTCCATAAATCCGTAAGAGTACGAGGGAGTGGATATCTCTTCTGAACAGCACGTTGCAAGTTATCCCAGATATGTACAATAACGTTCGTGTCTGGACCGTTTGGTGGCCAGCAGAAGAGTTTAAACTCAGAAGTGTGTTCCTGCAGCCACTCTGTAGCAATTCTGGACGTGTGGGGTGCCGCACGGTCCTGCTGGAAATGCCCAAGTCCGTCGGAATGCACAATGGGCATGAATGGATGCATGTGATCACACAGGATGCTTACGTACATGTCACCTGTCAGAGTCGTATCTAGACGTATTAGGGGTACCATATCACTCCGACCGATACAATATGAAACGAGACTCGTCCGACCAGGCAAACATGTTTCCAGTTATCAACAGTCCAATGTAGGTGTTGACGGGCCCAGGCGAGGTGTAAAGCTTCGTGTCGTGCAGTCATCAAGAGTACACGAGTGGGCCTTCGACTCCGAAAGCCCATATCGATGATGTTTTGTTGAGGGATCCGCACGCTGACGCTTTTCGATGGCGTAACATTGAAATCTGCAGCAATTTGCGGAAGGGTTGCACTTCTGTCACGTTCAACGATTCTCTTCAGTCGTCGTTGGTCCCGTTCTTCCGGAATATTTTTCCGGCCGCAGCGATGTCGGAGATTTGATGTTTTAACGGATTTCTAATATTCACGGCACACTCGTGAAATGGTCGTACGGGAAAATCCACTCTTCAACGCTAACTCGGAGATGCTGTGTCCCATCGCTCGTATGCCGTCTATAACACCACGTTCAAACTCACTTAAATCTTGGTAACCTGTCATTGTAGCAGCAGTAACCGATCTAAAAACTGCGCCAGACTCTTGTCTTATATAGGCGTTGCCGACCGCAGAGCCGCGTTCTGCCTGTTTACATATCTCTGTATTTGAATACGCACGCCATACCAGTTTCTTCGGCGCTTCGGTGTAGATTCATCGTTGTATACTCGAAGCCAAGCAACAATCAAAACAATAGGTTGGTTGGGTTGTTTTCGGGGAGGAGACCAGACAGCGAGGTCATCGGTCTCATCGGATTAGGAAAGGATGGGGAAGGAAGTCGGCAGTGCCCTTTGAAAGGAACCATCCCGGCATTTGCCTGGAGCGATTTAGGGAAATCACGGAAAACCTAAATCAGGATAGCCGGACGCGGGACTGAACCGTCGTCCTCCCGAATACGAGTCCAGTGTGCTAACCACTCCGCCACCTAGCTCGGTTAAAACAATAGGTTGCTCCCGATGACTGCTTTAAAGAACGCAAAGACCATTCCATCGGCGGTAAAAGTTTTGGCGACGATTCTTTTTTGGGATGCGAAAGGTGTCATGTAGCCTTTTTAGAGTAAAGTGAAACGATCAGTGGATAATACTCCATATAAGTCTCCTTCGACAAGAAATTAATGGAAATACGGCCCAGTTTGTCGAAGAAGAAATCTTAGTTTTCTTACAACAACGCGCTACTACATTCATTTGGAGCTATCGCCAAAAATCTGTATCAATTGCTGTCACCCTCCAGAATTCAGCTTACATGACTCCCTGTGGTTTCTCTTTGTTCCAAAGCACAAAGAAATGGCTCACATGTAAAAAATCTAGTTCTAATGTGGTCATGGGTAAGACAAGGGTGCAAATTTTGAAGAGTTTGACAATTTCTATTTTTTATTTTTATGGCCTAAAAAATGGTCAGGACGTTGGGAAAGTGACTATCCCTAAGAGGCGACTATGTTGAAAAACAAATAATTTGTTTTTCAAACAAATAAAGTTTTCATTCGTAACACGGATACTTGATTAACTGTCCTTGTATCTTGTAATAAAGCTTTACTACGTCCTGTAGCTCTTCTGTCTCATTTTTGGGAAATATGCAATCGTCTCTCCAACATTCCTAACCTAGGAACAGATAAATCTGCAAGCCTTTGCTGGACTAAAGCCTAAAAAATCACTGTTACGGATAGCAGTAATCGTAAGGAAGAGATTTTACACAATTTTTCAACGTTACCGTAACTAATTGTTCAAGAAACAGTTGGTCCTTTTAAATGCTTAAAACGCCAAAATACAATTGGTTACAATAATCTTAAGGCTAGAACTACCAGGTACAAAGAGACTTACTGGTTACCTTGCTGTGTAAAGTATGGTGCAAATTCATTTTTCACGATGACATGAATCTGTCAAAGTTGATAGTCGTATTATCTTCTGGGGTTGATCCCGGGACCTCGGGTTGTACTCCCACACGTAATCGCGAAGTAACTAAATAATCTAAATAATATACTTTTATTTTATTCTGTCGTGAAAGTGAAAATAATGTTTCTACTAGATTTTACAGTAAGAATTTCAGTGAATTTGAAAATAATCTTACACCCACTTCACACATTCCAAATAACACGAGAATATTGGAAATTATTACCTGTGGGGTAAGCGGAAGTCGAAGATATAGCAGAAATCTGAAGATCAGATAAGCTCCTATTCGAAACTTCCTGACAGATTAAAACTGTGTCCCGGGACCGAGACTCGAACTCAGGACCTTTGCCTTTCGCGGGCAAGTGCTCTACCATCTAAGCTACCCAAGCACGACTCACGCCCCATCCTCACAGCTTTATTTCCGCCAGTACCTCGTCTCCTACTTTCTAAACCTCACAAAAGCTGTCCTGCGAACCTTGCAGAACTAGCACTCCTGGAAGAAAGGATATTGCGGTGACATGGCTTAGCCACAGCTTGAGGTATGATTCCCGAATGAGATTTTCACTCTGCAGCGGAGTGTGCGCTGATATGAAACTTCCTGGCAGATTAAAACTGGGCGCCGGACTGAGACTAGAACTCGGGACCTTCGCCTTTCTGGAAACATCATTCTGGAAACATCCTCCAGGCTGTAGCTAAGCCATGTCTCCGCAATATCCTTTCTTCTGGGAGTGCCAGTTCTGCAAGGTTCGCAGGAGAGGTTTGGAAAGTAGGAGACGAGGTACTGGGCGGAAGTAAAGCTGTGAGGACGGGGCGTGAGTCGTGCTTGGGTAGCTCAGATGGTAGAGCACTTGCCCGCGAAAGGCAAAGGTCCCGAGTTCGAGTCTGGCTCAGGCACACAGTTTTAATCTGCCAGGAAGTTTCATATCAGCGCACACTCCGCTGCAGAGTGAAAATATCATTCTGGGAGCTCCTATTCATTTACTACATCGTAACAGTCTTTTGAACGCTTTGAAGCAGGAAATAATTATTCAGGCACAATATGACGAGGTCACTAAAGAGCAAGCATAATCCCGGATAGTACAAAGATGGAGAAGAAAATTGGCCAAGTGGTTTCCTAACGAGTCATCCCGGGGTCTGCTTTTAGCGATGCAGAGAAACCGCGGAGAAATATAATCTGCGTGAATGGATGAGATTTGATCCCCGCGCCTCGGAATGAGAGTCCAGTGCCTAAACGTCTGCTATTATTTCGTTCGCTCAATGTAACCCATGCCTCAAGTTGGCTGCCGATGAAGTAACTAAGAAATGATTGGTTTTTTGCTCAGATATTATAATGTTACCTTTAGAGCGATTATTTTTCATACTTTTATTCAATCTGCTTTCACACCTGCCTTAAATAATTGTACGAGGGGCGTTCGAAAAGTCCATGAGATGGCACCACCGGCGCATATCGAGGTCATGTTTAGTTAGTAGCATCTTTGGAAAGAACGCACACCAAGTTCCAGCCATATTGGTCTATTTCTTTGCCTTGGCATTCGTGTGAATCAAGGAAGTCGAGTGACTGTGAAAAAGTGGACGAAGAATAATTTCGTGTGGTGATTAAACATTACCTTATGAAAGGCAAAACGCCTCAGGAAACTAAAGAGAAGCTTCATAAACATTACAGTGACTCTTGCACATTCGATCAGAACAGTTTATAAGTGGTTTCAAAATTTTCGGAGTGGCCATGTGGGCACAAGTGATGCTGAACGTTCTGGACGCCCAGTGGAGGTTACGACTCCAGAAATCATTGATAAAATCCATTATATGGTGATGGATGACAGAAGAGTTAGGGTGCGTAAGATTGCTAATGCTGTGGGCATCTCGAATGAACGGAAACACAATATTTTGCATAAACATTTGGACATGAGAAAGCTATCCGCAAGATGGGTTCCGCGATTGCTCACGCTTGACCAAAAGCGGAATCGTGTGAAGTGTTGCAAGGATGGTTTGCAGCTGTTTCAGGAAGAATCCGCAGGACTTTAAGCGTCGTTCCGTCACTGTGGATAAAACATGGATACATTACTACACTTCTGAGACCCAACAACAATCTAAACAATGGGTTACCAAGGGAGAATCTGCACCAAAAAAGACGAAGACCAGTCCTTCGGCCGGAAAGGTTATGGCGACTGTCTTTTGGGATTCGCGTGAGATAATCCTCATCGACTATCTGCAAAAGGGTAAAACTATTACAGATGCATATTATTCATCGTTGTTGGACAGTCTGAAAACCGAGCTGCAAGACTGGACCGCAAAAAAGTCCTTTTCCATCAGGACAATGCACCAGAGCACAACTCAGCAGTTGTGGTCGCAAAATTAGAAATAGGATTCCCACTCGTTTCACCCTCCCCCCCCCCTCCTCCTTTCTCCCGACTTGGCTCCCTCGCACTAATGTTTGTTCTCCAATTTGAAGAAATGGCTGGCGGGACAAAGACTTTATTCAAACGAGGAGGTGAGTGCAGCCACTAATAGCTATTTTGCAGACTTGGACAATTCCTATTATTCGGAAGGGATCAACAAATTAGAACAGCGTTGGACAAAGTGTGTAAGTGTAAAAGTAGACTATGTCGAAAAATAAAAAGGTTTACCCCAAATACGTAAGTAGTTTTTATTTTTGCACAGACTTTTCAAACGCCCCTCGTATGTATAAGTAAAATGAACAAATCACGCCGCAGTATGTCCATAAGTTTAACTATATCGGCTAAATGTAGCTATTGCACAATACCAGCGTTGAGAATTCAAAGTCGACACGAAAACAAGTACATGGCGATCTTTATGGAGCCATCGGAAAGGGCGCTTCGGTACCCGTCGTACACAACACTAGCGTCGAGAATTCAAAGTCAACACGAAAACAAGTACATGGTGATCTTTATGGAACCATCGGAAAGGGCGCTTCGGTTCCCCTCGTACAGCCGACGCGTGTGTACGATCAATACCACGTGAACCACACATGGCTCGTTTGTTCAGCTTCTACCTGCGTTTTTGCCCTCATTTATGCCGTACTATTCACCAGACGAAGGTATATTTCACACCGCGACGTCTGTGACAATGTGCAATCAGTTGTTTCCATAACAACATTACACGATCAGACAGTACGAGGTACACATGCAGAACGAAAACATTCTTCATAAATTAAGAAGTGTGTCATATTTTAAATGCACACGTAACCAGGTGATTTCAAAACTGGTGGTGATAGAAATAATAACACAGAAAGAAATCTAACTAAAAGCAGTATACATTTAATGTGATTTTTTTCCGAGAACTTAGTTGCGCCTATATTTAAGAGAAAGCGTTTCGCGAGTTAAGTGACGAATAACTATATAAAATAAGACAATTACGTACTATGGATAGTTCACTTAATTTACTCACTCTGCCTCCCTCCCGCCCACCGAATACAGACATCGCAATGCTACATGCTTAAAGAATAAAATAATTCTATAGTCTTGTTGGCCCCAGGCAGGGAAATAATAAGCAAACAATGTTACCTCGAAACTGCAAGCCCACTCGGCTGTAAATAACGTACACTGTAACGGTAATAAACTGTTGCGTTGCTTAATACTGTATAGGATTAGTTCTCTGTTCTTTAAAGCTGATTGACAAGAATATGCACCGTTGCTATAGGCTAGTAAACTGAAAGCTGATACTTCCAGTACGTATCTAAGAAGATTACTATCTAGGTGACTCGGAAGGAAGAAATAATTAATCAGCTGTATTATGGTTTATATTCTGTTACAAAATCGAACCGACGTCCTGTTTCTATCATTACGTGCAATAATTGTATCTGGTGAATTGGGCTCCACCTGAAACCAAATAAAACAAAGAAGATCAGGGTAAAACACGTATATGTGGCCCAGTGAATATACACCATAGATCCTATCGAGAAATCTTACTGCTAGTAATCACGAATGCAGTAATACGAGAAACATTTTCTTTCCATCACATCGACAGCACAGATATCGGTGCCTTTGTACGTTATCTAGCCCAAAAGTAAATATAGGAAAGAAGAGCAAAGTGGGTCAGTTTTACACGGATTATCGTATGCTAAGTTTTTGTATTAATTTTCGACGGAGAAACAAACATAATACTCATCACACAGATTTATTTCACTTTAGCCCGTCTCTGAATGGGACTCTGATGCACTTGCGGACGGACAGAGTGAATGAGTGAGTGTGATCATGAGCGAGTGAATGTAATGATAATGTTGTTCATTCGGAAACAACACAAATTAAGGCCTAAAGAATGTAACACTGTTGGGTATAGCCTGTTCCTTCTTTCCTACCCTTACATTTAGTTTATTTACAATTCACAGATAACCAGCGTCGAGACAAATGGGTGAATGCGACAAGCTTAGGAGTAATACTCTGTGTGGCTGCGTAGCTGGCAGCGAGTCGGGCTGGGAAATCAATGGCTGGGGTCAGCGTCTCGCGATACAGGACGGCGCAGCCGCGGCACCTGCCTAGCCGCAGCCCGTGTGCTCCATTTGTTATCGCCACCATTACACCAAAACTTTCACAGCTCTGCAGTTAAAAAGGCCTGCCGCTACGTTCTGTTATGTAAAGCTCTTATTTGAAAGGTCTGCTATCGAACTTGATCTCTCAGTCAGCTGTCAGATGCATCCAAAAACTGAGTCGAAATGACTCCGAATTATGTTACTTACAAGGAACCCCTTGAGTACGAGGTCGCAAGTTCAATCTTTAGTAAAGCTCATTTGAAAGTGTTGTATTAACAATTATGACAGGAAAAATATTAGCTGCTAATGAGTCACCATGCGCATCAGGAGGGCGACAGAAAATGTGTGTCCTGGAGGTACAGAGATCAACCTATGTCATGTACGTATTACTCATCAGAAAAAGGACACCGTCCACAGTCAAGAAATGTTCAAAACAAAGCATCAACTTGTGCCAGTAACACCGAATGAAAATCAGCGCACCACAGTGATCGAAAAGGTTCGCACCTTCAGGATCGAAGGCGATCTCCTTGGGAGTTAAACTGTGCAGGATATTCAGGTAGTTACCCAATCTTACAGAATGCATATAGAATCATAATGGAGTGACGGGGTGATGAGAACTGATGGAATGTGATGGCACGCAACCGCATGCGAAGCAGTCTGCAGTGGAGCGTATCGTCAAACTGGTAATCCTTTAAGGAGTAGCTGCAGATAGTGCGATAATATGCTTTATAGGCACGGAAAAACAAATATCCAGAGGCTGAATTTGTCCAGTGATTCCAGGTGGTACGAACAGCAATGTAACACACTTTTCAGGAGGTACAGTTTGCTCTAAAGGAGTACGATTTTTATACGCAGACCAGGAATCAAGAAAAAGCACGTTATTTTGACTAGGTATTAGCCAAAAGAAGTGCTCGTACCATAGTTGTAGTTATCTTACGCTCATTTTCCCACTCTTGTTTGCCATGACGTAAATATTCCCGACTGCCCTTGAAAGATCACGCACACGAGAAAGAATCGTAGGAGGGCAGAGCACCTCCAGCTTCTTGCATCACAATAAATAACTTTCCAGCCAATTTAGCATCCAGATTAACAGTCGGCATAATTGTATACGAGCGTGTTAAGGCACTGGTGTTAGTTGATCTCCATACAACTCTCTTGGTACCTCCAATTTTCAGGGTTCCTTTCATATGCATTTCCTCTTCAAATCCCAATTGGGCAGAGTTGAAAACAAACTCCTTACTGAACGATGGAGTAAGTTTTTTTGTCTAATCTACAAATTTTCGGGCCGATTCCGCAGTTTGCTGTGCATCGTTAAGTTGACGCTTTGTTTGAAATTTCGTTGTCTTACGGGCTCCCTGCCCGGCAAGGAGGATGAACTACATGGTTCGACACCTACTTCCGTATCACTTTCGTTTGTTAAGCACGCATCATCATCATTGCGCTCCCCAGTATATTGTCCGCACAGTTGAGCGTATACGATACCACACATTCCATTGAAACTTCCTGGCAGATTAAAACTGTGTGCCCGACCGAGACTCGAACTCGGGACCTTTGAAAGGCAAAGGTCCCGAGTTCGAGTCTCGGTCGGGCACACAGTTTTAATCTGCCAGGAAGTTTCATATCAGCGCACACTCCGCTGCAGAGTGAAAATCTCATTCTGGACACATTCCATTGTCTCATTTGCCGGTCGGAGTGGCCGGGCGATTCTAGGCGCTTCAGTCTGGAACTACGCGACCGCTACGGTCGCAGGTTCGAATCCTGCCCCGGGCATGGATGTGTGTGATGTCCTTAGGTTAGTTAGGTTTAAGTAATTCTAAGTTCTAGGGGACTAATGACCTCAGATGTTAAGTCCCATAGTGCTCAGAGCCATTTGAACCATTGACTCATTTTCCAGAAACGCTAATGTTTCATCTGTCACTTCTTTCTCATTCTGCGAAATTCCTTGGGTTCCTTTCCGGCAAAATATCAACTTCGACAACAGTTGCTGGAAATAATGACTGCTTGTTTTGCTTATAGTTGCCATTGTTCTGCTTTGTATCAACGCCACTAGCACAGTAGCACTGTTGCGAGTTACTCGTCGGCTAAGCAGTTCAACTACTTTCCGGAGCGTCATATAGTGCTCACCATTACATACGTCCAGTCCAGCCCCCTGTTGCCATTACCAGCCGTATTGCGGTTGCACTGTAGACAGTATGTTGGGCGTCGAATACCGTAAACATCACTGGCCCTTTGTGACCTCGCACACAAGGGGTTCGTTGTTGGATTTATTAAAACACCCATGTGCGGACGTCTTACCTTGCGAAGAAACTTAAATTGACATACATCAGTCCTCCAATATGTACTTTTGACATAAATTTATTACATTTAAGGCCAATTTTTGCTTATTATTTAGGACTATAATTTGTTTTATGATTTACGAGTTCAAAAAATGGTTCAAATGGCTCTGAGCACTATGGGACTCAACTGCTGTGGTCATAAGTCCCCTAGAACTTAGAACTACTTAAACCTAACTAACCTAAGGACAGCACACAACACCCAGCCATCACGAGGCAGAGAAAATCCCTGACCCCGCCGGGAATCGAACCCGGGAACCCGGGCGTGGGAAGCGAGAACGCTACCGCACGACCACGAGATGCGGGCCATTTACGAGTTCTCAGAAGTTTCGATATGTCGGGTTTCGTCTAGGATAAATGCGAAATTACTTTAAAATCTATCTCACGAAATGACGGGTGGTTGAACACTTATGTCCCAGTGGTTCCAAAGTGAAACCACCACCTCAAAACAACTGACTTTACATTTTCCAAATTTCTTTTTGTACTCGTTGCTCACTATGACAATAAAGGTCAATTTTGTGAAAAATTTTGAAATTAATTTTTTCATGTTATTGGGACACAAATACTTATTTCCTCCACTATCAAATTAACTATTCCTTGACGCCTCCCTACGTATCACATCAATCGAACCCTTCTTTTGCTAAAGTTACCCATAATTGTTTCTTTTCTACCCGATTCGTTTCTATATATACATCTTCGTTAGTTATCCAATATTTAGCAACATTTTGCTGCACCAAATTTTAAGAGCTTCTCCTCTCTTCTTTTCTGAACTGCTTATTGTCGACGCTTCACTTGCTTACAAGGCTAAATTTCAGGCAAATGGTTTTAGAAAATACTTTCTAACATCTCAGTTTATATTAGGTGTTAACACATTTCTATTTTTCAGTGACGCTTTTCCTGCTACTCGCAGGTTACACTTTTTCCGTTGTACTTTAGCAGCCGTCAGTAATTTTGCTGCTCAAATAACGAAAGGAGCCTAATGCTTTCAGCGTCTCATTTCCTGACCTAATTCCCTCATTGTAACCTAATTTAATGTGACTCTACCCCATGAACCTGGTTTTACTGATGACTGTCTTAAAACCTCTTTCCAAGACACTATCCACATTGTTCAACTGATCTTCTACGACCTTTGCTACCCCTGACAGCATTACATTTTCACTGGAAGACCTTCAAGTTGTTCTTTCTTCTCCATAAACTTTCATTCCAAATCCAGGTTTATACCTGGTTTTCTTTCCTGCTTGTTCACTGTACTGACTGACTGACTGAGGACAGGCTACAAGCCTTTATCATTCCCGTCTCTACTACTTCCATCATTTCATGTTCTTTGACTTCCGCAACTGCAGTCTGGTTTCTGTACAAATTGTAGATAGCCTCGCGTTTTGTGTATTTTATTCTGCTATCTTCAAAATTTCGAAGTGTACACCAGTCAACATTATAAGAAGCTTTTTTCTAAATCTAGCTATAAATGGTGGTTTACCTTAATTAAGTATACCTTCTAACACAACCGATAGTAATCAGCTTTGTATAATTAATTTTGGGACGCTGAAGAGTAGGACAGCAAGAGTCTGTAAAATAACATCAAGGAGCCATACAATGCTCGCATTCAACATAAATTCTGGAACTTTTTCTGAAAAACTGGAAATATACCATTAGTAGAGCCTTCTGTAAGTAAACTATTCTGCTAGACGCACATTTACACTACGGAAATACTTTGTTAAATTATTTGAGAAGGAAAAGTATCCAACAGAATAGCAACTATACCAACTGTAATAATTTTTATACCATATGAAGATGACACTAATAACGAAATCAAGAACAACAGTAGCAAACAAAAATAATATATGTTAATTGGAAATTTCAGTTTGACTTCCTAAAACTTTTAACTGAGGTGTCAGTAACCATTCACAAAGTTTTAGAATAGCCTCATGTAATGATGAAAAACCTTCATGAATTTCAATAAGAATCGTTTTTGTACCTTGATGAACATAAAATACAAGCGAGATTGCTTTCCGAAAGGAGTAACAACGTCGTTAAATGTAGGTCGAGTGCGTACAAACCACGATGTTGAGGCAATTATTGTGTGCGCAACGTCGAGAACTTGAAAAACGCACGTTGCGAAACATCAAGAAAGTGTCTCTTCCCTGTTCTTATTACCATCTTCAGTTAAGCATCTGCAGAATTCAATCAACTGCCGCTAATTTTGTAACGTGGACGACAGGAGATGATGATGATAATATGACGCATTTTGGGTTCTTTTAATTTCCCTGCGTTACTTCCTGTTGAAAATGATCTAGCGTAGTTACACACCGTAATTCGTGGTGGCACCGACATCTTCACGTAAACCTAACCATATGCAATTTTATTTCCATCGTTTAGTCATCACTATCATTTGCAGACCAAAAACCATCTTAATGATGCAGGGCATATTCCAGGATGCAGTGGCACACCTAAAAACCGCCCTACGAGAGACCGAGTATTCCCCATATTAAGGTCAGAAGCCTCTTCCGATAAGAACGTAAGACCAATCACAGGAAGATGACAATTCACAAATATTCGAAGTAGTATCGTCTGTAGACGAGAAGTGTTTCATCTAAGCTAACCGGCACCCCTAAGGGGCACCAATTTAAAGTGTTAGTATGCCCACTGGACAAAGATGACGCTCTTCTGGAGAATGAATAACAAGTTGCTATTACGGTAGTCAAGAAACCATAAAAACGTCGCGCACCATGTCACCTAAGCGCGAAATATGTTCCTGGCTTTCATCTTCACTGTTTTGGAATTCGGTAGTCACTTAAGTCGTGTAAACGTGAGTGGCAAATAATTATACAGAATAGTACTTTTGATTGGAATAAAGCAAGGGAACTGTTTTGTATCTGTTATTCGTGGAGACTTCGCTTATACACATGGCCAATTAAAGCGCTGTGCCTGTCGTTTCGAGCGGCAGCCCGTCCAACAATCAATCATTGAGCTGCAGTAAGTATCGTAGTGCCACTAGCATTTTCCCAGGTTCATCGTATGCTCGTACTCTGTGATTTACTGCATTATCAGCTGCTTTAACCAATAAATAAGTACGAAGCAATCTCTAATGCGATTCTGACTCATCTCGATAACAATTTAAGTATTTCACAATACTCGACCTTAATTTCAAATCCTGGCCAAATATGGTACTTCCCACAGTACGTAGCGTTAAGGCAGGCTATTACATTTCAATGCAATGACGACGACCTTGAGCTAAACCGAACGCAAGACGTACGCAGCAGACACTGCATTTCTTTACTTCCAGAAAGCCTTTGATACAGTGCCGCTCAATCTCCTAGTAAATAAATTACATGGATACGGACCATCCGATTGGACTGAAGACTTCCTAGGAAACAGAACTTAGTACGTCGTTCATAATCTTGAAGCATTGCCAGAACAAGGGTAGCGTGTGGCATACATCAATGTAGTGTGATGAACGCGCGGCTGTTCACGACCTAACGAACACCTGTAGCTCTTTGCGGCTATTCGCAGGCGACGCAGTTCGCTAGAAACTTGCTACGAAATGCAGACACACTTGCAGGTCATAAGCATCTGGACCAAAGATTGACCTAAACATAAATTTAATGTAATGCACTTAAACACACGAAAACGCCCGGTATCTTCAGACAACGCGATAGGCAATCAGCTACTAATTAGTCACTACCTTCAACGACGTGTAAGTTTCTGTCCCAAGCGATTAAAGGTGCAACGCCACAAACAAATCTAGCCGAGGGAAAGGAGGGTAACTGACGAGATCGAAAAGGCTCTAAAAAGAGCAGCATGATTCAGAACCCTCTAAAATCTCCGATATTTTCCGATATGGAGGAGAAAACTAAACTGCAGATGGAACCCGTGTCCGGAACCGTCATCCACCGAGGCAACAGAGAATCGCAGTCATGGAAGACAAGGCCTTTCTACGCACAGCAGCTACTTCTATCTTCTCTACTGGCGATGGTGGTAATCAGTCGCGATCACTGAATAACAAGCAACGGTCCGTCAGCATACGAAGTCAGCAGGCGCCGGTGCCTGTAACTTCGACGCTCTCTACCGCCTTTGGATAACGTTTCCGGACACAGATTCCTATCGTCAGTTTGTTCCCCAAGACACCCTCAACAAATCCTCGAAGACTGTCGCAACATCTGTCTCTGTACATGCCATCGTCTCTCTTGCTTGTTCTCGTTATTCCCTACATGAGACGTAAGACGGTTACAGAATAATGGTCACGCAGTCTTCTTCGGAATTTCGCGAGAACTACGTCATATTTCTTCATAGCATTCCCATTAATTTCCCCGATCATTTCTCTTACACTTTCGTATGGCTATACTGATCTGTTACTACCGTAGCAGCAGGGTATTAATTCTGAATTCATTCTATGTTTGTAGTCATACCTATTCGCTAAGGACTTCAAACCCATTGAACAAGACTCTAGAATTTGTTGCCCTAACCTCTTGCATGTGATTTTTATTACAGATGCAGTGCGTTTTCGCAGATCCTTCCCAACAAATATAAATCATTTCATACGCCTTCCCTATTAGTGACTTACGTATCGTCCCAGTTCATTTCGCTTCTTAGGATTGCCCCTTCTTAGTAGATCACCTGCACTCGATATAACGTGCTCAAGATATTCACTTCTAATCTTATTGCAGTTAACATCATTTAAAGAGAGCTGCCATTCATTACACCAAGTAGATAATTTCTCAAAAACCTTTCTACATTTCCTTGCGACCATGCAATGATGGCTACCATCACGTCAATAGCAACATCGAAACATACAAACAGATAGTGCTGCTGATCTGATTTTTTATATATGCTGAGAGCATTAGCGGTTTTATTATGCTTCTACTCCGTTTTAGTTTTGTTTCTATTCAACATTCTCCTCCAGTCTCAACATACAGAGTTCTATTACCCAAATGTGCACCGAACCAACCAGGTACCTGCTAATGTACAGTCTCTAAGGCCTTTCGGAAATCTAAGAAGACGGAATCTAACTATTCGCCTGTATTAATGTTAGCAAGATATCGCGTATGAATACAGCAAGCTGTGTTTCACTCGATAATTATTGGGTTCATTACAGTTTTGTAAGCGGTGGGCGGAACAAGACGTCCAGAGAAACATTAGTAATTGCTTTCTCTGAAAACTACCTAAGACACATTCTTTGGAGGCCCACTCATGATGGGAAGACACGGCGGGCAAAATGAAACTGGCCCAGAATATATTTCATGCACCTTAAGTCAGGTAACTCAACTTACATCATCCGCCCCAAGTCTATATTAGTTCTAACGGCAACAAATATCTGATCTCTTCGAGGAAGTCCACAATGGAACTTATCTGTGACCATGATGCAGTTGTAGAGCAACAATGACTTTCAAAATGCAAACGACAATAAAAATTAGTTACATTCAGTAAATTGGATAAGACGCGGTAGTGTCACATCTCAACGATTATCTTTAGCCATTTAGCTTTGGGCAGGAGCATACAGAGAAAATGCGGCTCAAATTTAGAAGAATAGTTGACCGAGCCATGGATACTACGCTCTTTAAATTCTTCATTTGTGTACCATATTGCCCGTAATTGCTTCACAATTTTCGTTCCGTCGTTACAACTACAAGAAAATAATTGTTTTTCACTCCAGGTGCTTTACTTCAATAAAGCGAAACGCGTCTGGTGAGAAAAACACACGTTTTCCTATAATTGAAACGACGAACAAAATTACCCTCAGTAACTCTGTTCTTTGTACAACAGTCCGTCGTAATGGGAGGGAACCTTCGTGGTACACAGTCGCTGTAAAGAATTTTCTAAAGAAACAGGAACCACAGCACACTAGGTCTTAGAAACAGCGTATGGCTGTAGATGGAGAAATGTCGAATGAAAAGTTTGGCTGTACGAAGAGAAACATGTGGAGCCTTCAATGACTAGCATGGCAGAGTGTTATCGAACGACTACTCACAAACCTCACAAAAATGCTGGTCACGTGTAAAGACTGTCTAATTTCAAAATTAGAGCATGGACACTCACTCATGCATGGGACAGGAACTGCAATTCACGGCAGCAGTGCAAAAGCAGAGCTGCTGAACTCAGTTCTTTTACAAAGCAAAACGAGGAGTACTGCCCCATTTTAATTTTTTTCCACCACTGCAAAAATTAGTGATATGGATATCCGTCAGTAACATTGAGAAAGATGAAATCGTTAAAATTGAAGTAGGCCCCAGAGGCGAGGGGCTCCGATCACATTATATACTTGATCTACGACTGCCTTGTAGCCCCCTTTTAATCATAATATACCGGACATCCCACGAACAAAAAAAACTTTGCCAAATAGAAGAAATCATAGGTCAAATCCGCCTGCAAAAAGGGTGGCAGAAACGACACACAAAACTACCGTCCATTACCTTTGCCATCCACCTGTTGCAGAGTCCTACGAAGTATTTCGAGCTCAAATGTACTGAGGTATCTCGAACAAAATGACTTCCTCCATTCCAATCAGCGTGGATTTCGGAAACATCAGTAACATGAAACCTAATTCGCGCTCTTCTTATATGACATCCTGAAACCCACAGATCAATGAAGTCAGGTAGATGCAGTATTTCTTGGCTTCCGGTAAGCATTGGATTCAGTATCACACCAACGCTAATTAACAAAACGACGATAATATTGGTTATCAAACTAACGTCTTCATTGAATTGAGAATTTCATGGTAGGACAATACAGCACATTATCTTGGGTGGTGGGTCATAGACGTATATAGAACTAACTTCAGGCGAGTCACTGAGAAGCGTATTGTGATCCATGCTATTCATGTTGGGGAAAAAAGAAGAAAAAAAAAAAGCTGCAGAGATACTGAGGCAGATCTTGACAGCCTTGGAAGTGGTACACGGTCTGACAATTTGTTTTAAATGTTCAGACATGTAAATCTGCGCGCTTCACAAAATGAGAAAAGTGGTATTCTGTGACTACAATATCAACGAATAACAATTGGAAACAGTCAACTAATACAAATACTTAGGTGAAACAATTTGAAGAGATATGAAATAGAATGTTAACATAGACTCAGTGGTAGGTGAAGCAGAGGGCAGACTTCGTTTCATTGTCAGGATACGAGGAAAACGTAATCAAGGCAACATAGGGCATTCCCCACGAAACAGTTGTACGACTCATCCTGGAATACTGCTCAAGTGTGTGGAAGCTATACCAAATAGGGCTGACGAGAGATAATGAATGTATACAACGAAGATCAGTGCGATTACGCAGATGTATTTTTAACTCGTGTGAGAGCGTTACGGGGATTTTGAAAAAGCCGAACAGGCAGATGCGTGAAAAATGGTTCAAATGGCTCTGAGCACTATGGGACTCAACTGCTGTGGTCATAAGTCCCCTAGAACTTAGAACTAATTAAACCTAACTAACCTAAGGACATCACACACATCCATGCCCGAGGCAGGATTCGAACCTGCGACCGTAGCGGTCGTGCGGTTCCCGACTGTAGCGCCTTTAACCGCTCGGCCACTCCGGCCGGCCAGATGCGTGAAAATACAGGCAAATTATCCCATGATAGTCGTCTTACAAAGCTCCAAAGAACCAATTGAAAGTAAAGAAGCTAGGAATAGAGTACAACCCCGCACGTATAGAATGCCGTGAACACAGCTTCACATGGCTATACATGTACATTCCACAAGTTGCATAAAAAAAATTCCCCACACACTACATTATACTTCTGTTTTCCTGTACCTCACAGTTCCTAATATGGTTTTCGTGTGTTTATGTGTGTGTGGGCGGGGGGGGGGGGGGGAGGAGGAGGTTTCTAGGAGTTCTGGGACTTCGCTGGAAAAATTCCTGCAATTAACAACTAATATTCTAAGAGTCTCACTGCTTACATACATTTATTATCCTGTCTGATGTAATAACTGATTTATCTGACGCTGGTTTTAAGTTTAGTCCAACCTAAAAACCCTCATCTACATTCCACATATTCATAGTCATCCGAGTGGCCGTTTCTGGCGTATACGTCACTCGCAACCAACCCAGGGAAAAATTACAAGTTTTCTTCGTGCAGTGTAGGTCGAGGAATTCGTCAGTGGATCGACAAAGCATCTTGCAACTGAAATACCCTATGTTAATTCATTACTGGTATGGGACAAACTTTTCAATGATTATCCATATACAGTCTTCGTTGCGAATCAGCTCCAGATCTGGGCACGGCCCACGAGCCACCATTTGGTGATCACTTGGTGCAAATGCATCAACAAGAATAGCTGGCAAGCTCCGCGGTTCGTTCGCTACAGGAGAATGCTGTGACACTCCATCACCGGCGAAATTCGCAGCGGCCGTAAGACGAGTACGAAGCTGGTCGACAGTTTCCAACGCAGCTCCTCCTCCACGATCACGCAGCGGCCGCCATCCCTAGCCATATCAACACTTGAACCAAGCTCTTTCAAATACAGGAACAAATAGAGGAATTCGCATCCCTGTGCGCTGCAGGATTTTCGTTTTCGTTAGTAGTGCTAATGTCGTTAGGCACTGGTACGTCGACGGAAGGTGGAAACAAGTGTCAGTGTGCATACAGTTGCAGACAGACAACATGGGTTTGGACAAGGAAAGTGGGGCGCATTAAATGGACATGGAGAAGTCGTCTTTCCGTACCAGAGTTGAAGAGTATGATTCGGAAGTTCGAATTAACTGGCGATTTGCGAGTGACCAACGGCCAATTGCGCCGCAAATTCTTGAAGAAGCTACTATGGCCAAGGCTGCGAATGCTGAACGCAGTGTTCGATCTTCAAGCAGTGCACGAGCTATGACACGACATCTGAACATTCCGTGGCCCATCGTTTGAACACTGCAGCTAACAATTGTGAAATGGAATCACTAATGCGGTTCCAGGCTGTAGCGCATGCAGATGGTCGTCACACTGACCAACGTTTGTACCCTGGGGCGTAGACATGTTACGCAATTAACACATGTTACCCCCTTATGTGGAAATTACAATGTTTTACTTTCAATGGTTTATCCGTTACTCCTCTTCCGAATGCCGTTACATATATTTCCACGAAGTTTCATTGTCCTACGATCACTCTTTTTTCATGGGGCTCTCTCAAATAGCGAAGGTTTAATTATAACCACACTGTATATTGATTCTTATAAAAGACACAGACTTTTACCACCCATCACGGTCATTTATCTGTAACACTCCAAATTTACGTACAATCGATGTTTCCGTGTTAACGAATCTAAAGACTACAGAAGAGTAAGTCGCTGATGAAACAATGGCATATAACAGACGATTGTGACGGGTAGGTTTGCAAGAATGATCAGTGAGGTATTATTAGCCGGCCGCGGTGGTCTCGCGGTTAAGGCGCTCAGTCCGGAACCGCGCGGCTGCTACGGTCGCAGGTTCGAATCCTGCCTCGGGCATGGATGTGTGTGACGTCCTTAGGTTAGTTAGGTTTAAGTAGTTCTAAGTTCTAGGGGACTGATGACCACAGATGTTAAGTCCCATAGTGCTCAGAGCCATTTTTGAGGTATTATTTGGGAAGAAGTTAAGTTTTGTACAACAGCGTATATTACTTCAATTAAATATTTGAGGACGAAAATAAGCTTCGAATTATCTGTCACTGTCAAGGAACATAGTTCGATGAAACTTATGCCATACATAGCAAACTGCTACAGTACAGCCCAGAAGGAAACAAAGAAATTCGCAATGATACGAACAGAAATGACATTTTTATTCAAAGACAATAATTACACTGTAGTCACTGCAGTACATGATGGCCTCAGGGACGTTGTTCTTAATAGGATGTGTGATCACTACGGACAGCAATGCACGCTCACATGCTGGCCACGAGGTTGGTAAGCATTCCATTCCTCCACAACTGCTGGATGGTCCTTGGTGCATGTGGACGCCTCCCCTGAAGTGCTCCAAATATCGTCTCGTTACAAAGCTCTTCCACCTGCGCTGTTTGATGCGGTAGCACAATGTCAGCCATAAAACTGAAGCCAGGCCCGTATGCACCCCTGAAAAGACGCACATGGAGTAGTCCACTGTCACAATAACGTTGATTGGTGAGTTCACCGTGTTCGCAGATTTGGGGGTCAGTAGGCTACGCCCAGGCAACATTATGCCTCCCCACACCGTAACACGTGGACCACGAAAATGACGATGTTCGACAACGTTCGTGGTGTATTACGTGTTCCCACCTCTCGCCATATGAGGGTACGATTATCGGAATTTTATGAATAAATCTTTACGTGATGTACAACTACAACTTCTATGTAATAGCATCCTTTTTTTCCAATACTTGTTTGATATAAATACGGTTAGTGAGAATCGCGACATTCTCCGAGTCCTGTCTGCCTTACCGTCAATTCAACTCTGTAAAGAACTGAGACTGATGAAATACACTTAACCTTTTGGAAGGCTTCAAAAATGTCTACGTAGTGACGAAAACTATAGCTAATTCTCAGACAACAGACAGTAAATAGTGGGCACTAAAACTTAACGAATCTGGTTGTCTCAAAATGTAGTAAACTTTAAAAAGCGCACCGGAATCGGGTATGACACGAAAGAGTCAGTTTCCACTTCGCTTTTAGTCTCTCGTTTACTACTTTTATGACAACTGCCTGCATTCAAAAGCAGTGAGACTTTTGGATATGTGATGATGAAAAAAAAAAATCTTAACTCCATAGACGAAATAAATGACTTTAAATTATTATTCCGATTCGTAACATAAATCTTCCATTTCTCTCTCGCTAGTTGCCCATATGCTATTAGTGGAAGAAAACTTTAATTCCATCACTGTCCAAGAAAAATAACGTAAAATCATCGAACGATTAAAAGGCAATAAGTTTATTACTCGCAGTAGAAAAAGCTCTGACATACACTGTTCATAGTCATCTAACGATTCTCGTAACACTTTTAACATAAACTATAAAAACCTTCTGGCTTTGCAAATCACCACACCCCAAGTACTGTATTTACCTACAAGACCAACGATTTCACAGGAGTTATGTAGACTCTAAGCGACCTTTTCATCTATGTTTAGTTTCAGCCAGGGATTGTAACACAGTTAACTTGGATATCATTCTTTTGAAAATGAGAAGTTTCTCAAACCGTGCACTTTTGTGACTCGAACGCTACCTAGAAATTGAGAAACAATTCATCTGCGGAACAAAGAATTCAATACGAAAAAAATATACCTCACAAGCCTCTCAGCGTTCAATCCTTGGTCGTTTCCGTTCTTTCCCCTTACACCAATGATACATCATCTGTGTTACGTTCTGGTAGATATCACTTATATGCCGATGATACCCAACTGTATTCACATGGCACCCTAATAACAACTCTTGTAACATCTCATGCATTAATATTGAATTTTGTTCATTATCAAGATGTGCACAAAACATGGGTCTCCACCTGAACACCAAGAAATCATCGACTAATCTCGTGAGGCTGTTCATGCCATATTAATTAATAACGACAGCAGTTAAAGAACTACGCAAAAATCATGTAGCAGTACTTATATTGGACAGAACATACCACCACTGGAGAGAGAAAATATCGTTTTTTGCTTATATTTAGTTCACGAACATTTCCACCTCAAATGAAATAAAATAAAAAACAGTAATTATAGATCTTGCCGAATTTATACTATTCTTACTTTCAATACGGAATATATAGTGAAAACTCCAGCTGACTGGAACTATTACACCTGTGAGTGTTTACGTAAAATGTGTAACATTTAGTTGTTTCCTCCTGTTATGCCACCCGTTTTGGGTGGCTACGAGTGGATGAAGATATGATTTAAAAACTAGTCTGAATTGATAGTTCTCTTGTTATCTCCTCATGTATCAAATATTATTCAGAATTTCAATACAACATTCGATATGTCCAGTATCTAGTCTGTATCTTTCCAGAACTATATACAAGTTTTATCTTCTCCTCCGCTAATTGACCATTTTAGGTCTAGGACAAGCTTACTATAGTTAACTTCAATGCACTACGGTATTTTTGTGTTTGATGGTGATAAAACAACTTTTCGTATATGTTGCAATTCATTCTTCTTATGTGAACGTAAAACTTGACTGTGAGTTTGAGCACTGTGTCCGTAATTTTCCCTGTTTTAGAACCTTTCTTGTTTCGATGTTTTACGTAGACCTCGCTTCTTAGAATTTGGATAAAGCACACTGTGCAAGACGTTTCTACCTTCTCATTCTAGTTTAATTAGAATTTTTAAGAGGATGAGATACGCATATGGACGCGCCTGTTTGATGGCAGATGCTTAATGACGACTTCTGGTATTTCTGTAGAAGCCCATTTATTGTAAATGTTTCGTGTTTTTGGGGAAGATGTTTCTAATCTCCTGGCTATTGCTTTCAATACTTCTTCATCAAACCGATTGCCTTCATTCCATTCGCATATGTATTTTAAAGCTATCCACTCGTTTTGTTATTCTGTATTTGATGTTCAACTTGGATTGTTGAAGGATATCTACAAGCTGGTTTTTCTGATAGTTTCTTCAACACATTCATTTGTCCCGTTGGAACTTCAAAATCTTGTTTCATAATGACTATGTCGTCTGCAAAAGCAGGACATTCAAGATCCATACTAATCTTCTTAGTACCAAACATTAAAAGTTACGTTCTATTCGTTTGAGCCATTCTTGTTTTATTTCTTCCAACTGAAAAAGGACGGTCAGTGCATATCTCCCAGTCAAACACCTGTTTGAATCCCAAAGAATTTGCATAAATACTCTAGTAATTTTATTTTGGACTTTGTGTTAAACCAGGTAGGCCCTACAAAAGCTACTAACAACATATGTAGCAAATAAAAGCAACTGGTTTCGTAAGTGATCTTGGCCCGTTTCTCTATTTCAGCTAATCACTAACTTAAGTGTATAAAATGGAGTTTCCCGAAGGTGTGTTAACAAGAAAATCCGCTTCGACCCTACATGTTGTTTCACCTGTTCCTCGTTGGAATCTACTTAAAACATGGTTTTGTTCACAATGTTCATTATATTTAACACATTAAAACAATTTACCGCAGAAAGCGCTGTTTGAAAGCCCCGGCTGGTAGGATGGCTAATGGAAAGGCATCCTTGATGCGCAGCACTTGCTTTACAGGCTCATGTAGATTACTATAGGGTTTCCGGCAATAGCGCAGCGCGTCTCTAATCGACGAATAAAACGCAAGGAATAGGAAAACGAGATCAAAGCTAATAGCGGCACATTTGTTCATGCTCTACTAGAACTGCGTGCTGAGCCAGAAGCGGAACGTTGCGCCGCGGCAAGCACCAAGTGCATGACGTCATAAAGACGATCACGCGGCCTGATGCGCATGTAGCGGAGCACCCCTGGCAGCCACTGCGCGCCTCACTGCTCCCCAAAAAACACATACAAAAACGTGACGATGCAAGTATCATTATTTTTAAGTGTGACCATGACTCCAGCCACTGCCTAGTAAACACACTTTAATTGCATAATATAATGTAAGGGGTTAGAGAGACCACTTTCTTCTGCCGTGGATTGAGAAACGCAGCAGACGAAGTAGGGAAGTGTCTTATTCAATACGGCACCGACGGATTTACAACACCATGAGTAAGATCTAAGAAGGTTAACAAATTTTCAATCCAGTTTATTTATTTTTTTATTTCTCAAATACTGTTCACCAAATCTATAAATGGAAAGGTGCAACAACACACGATTCGGTCAAGCCTTCACGAACTTTCATTTCTATACCAGATTCAAACTATCCAGGGCCTTTACAATAAAACTTACGGCAGCGAATCCATCTGCGTATCAAATCTCGGAACTGGTGGGGTATGTTCCACGACTGGAACAATCCTTCTGTATTAGAGCAACTGAAAATTATTTTTCATAACAGTCAGGCTTGGCACAAATCGCTCCTAGCATTTGGACTGTCGTTGAGTTATCTCGTTGGACACATACGTGCCTACACTATGGAATCACTTCACGAAAGCATTTGTTGCACGAGGAAACTGATTAACGTGTGTCGTGGAACAATCCTGAAGAAATTCAGCGGCTGCTTCCCTGAAATGAATTGAAACTCTAAAATTATTGGAGTGATACTGAGGCAGACTATTACATACTAGGTTGTGAAAGAGTGAATAAGAGAAAGTGCACTATCATAAATTGTTCGTCTTAGGCAACCAAAATTACTGCAGAAAGAGATGACTGGACTTCGAGATAATCAAATGGTTCAAATGACTCTGAGCACTATGGGACTTAACGTCAGAGGTCATCAGTCCCCTAGAACTCAGAACTACTTAAACCTAACTAACCTAAGGACATCACAAACATCCATGCCCGAGGCAGGATTCGAACCTGCGACCGTAGCGGTCGTGCAGTTCCAGACTGTAGCGCCTAGAACCGCTCGGCCACTCCGGCCGGCCGAGATAATCCGAAACATCGATTCGGTATCATCCTGCTACTTCAGATCGCAGATAACTGTACTTTCTATACATTTTGTTCAAGAGTACTCAAATTTTATAACGCCAACACGATTAAGAGGTAAGCCAGTTTACGAATGATCTCGTGAAACTGGTGTGTCTATTTAGTTACGCGTAAAACTCACTTCCCATACTCTACTCAAAGAATGCTTTCTTTTAACCAATTGTCTCAGAAAATGCTCTGACAGTCATTCAGTTCGTGTCCGGCGATAATGCCATTAGATGCTTTCGATTAGTCGGGTATAGGAGAAGCTCTGTACGAACTGACTGAAAGGAATGGAGATTAGGGATTAACGTCCCGTCGACGACGACTCGATTAGTGACGGACGACAAGTTCGGATCGGGGAAGGATGGGGAAAGAAGTCGGCCGTGCCCTTTCAGGGTGCCCATCCCGGCATCAGCCTTTAGCGATTTTGTGAACTCACGGAACGTCGATCGCGGATTTGGATACCAACTGTCGAAGAGATAAGATTCTGTCAGACTGGCTGCCAATAAACTATCCCTTTATTTTGTTACCAGCACGTTCGGGTAGTGCAATCCATTAAAATGAAAATACCGGGTTAGTGTCCAAACACTCGTCAAATCACACAATGGTGAAAACTTCACAGTTTAAAGAGGCGGAAAAAATTCTAAATTTCATTCATTTCGGAATACCGCAGCCGCTTACGTAAAATTCCGCTTCGGTTACATATCTTACATTGAATCAGGCGGTTTCGGACCTACAAGTCCATTTTCAGTTGATATCTGCAGAAAATGTGCAAGCGAAATTAGGGGAGAGGGAGTGGAGGGGATGATAGCGTCCATTTATTTAAAAATGCCATCACCACAGTTGGTTTAAAATCGAATGCAGTGACGTAACTTATATAATGTCCAATACTAAAATTCCGTGAACTGTTAGTGGATACACTTAAAGGAGTTAGCATGCGAAAATAAAGTGGAAGTGTCCGGTGTGCGTGTCGCGGTGCTAGATATTTTGCTTGACCTACTCACAGACTGAGGTAGGCGCCGCGCAGAGCGGGCATGCGGCGGCGTCGCTGCGCGGGCGGCGACAGCGAGAGGGACAGGGAGGAGGCTGGGCCGGAGCCGGGCGCCAGGGCTGCGGCTGGCGGGGCGCGCGTCGCGACACTGGCCGCCGGCGCCGAGCCGCCGCACAGCATCGATTGCCACTGCGCTCTCCGGGCCGCCGCGCCCGCCGCCGCCGCCGCCGCCGCCGCCGCCGCCGCCGCGCACGCTCACTGCACTCCTCTTACAGTCTCTCTAATTTTACCTTCGTCGTCTTTTCGCGAGGATATACGCTATGTGGAAGGGAGCAATATGTCGGTCGGGTCTTCTACGAACGTACGTAATCTCACTCGTAGCGTCCGCCACTGGAATCTCCGCGACGAAACGCGCTGTTCTTCTTTTGATCTCTTCTTCTTCTTCTATCTGTCCTGCCCGACTGCCCGATAGTGGTCGCAGACTGACGAGCGACGTTCGAGTACCCGGCAACCGAGGCGTTCGCAGCTATCTTCCACACGGGGACTGAGGATCCTTCCGACAAAGCTGAACTCTGGCATCCACATTTGCTTTACGAGGTGGTTCTACTATACATCGTTCTTTTTTTTTTTGTTACGGTTTTAGGGCGCAAAACTGCTACGGTCATTAGCGCCCGGTCCGTGACTTAGGAAAAGGTAAAAAACCAAACTGGAAACCAGCAGCAATGGGAACGAAACTCAAAGTGGGGAAACTAAAAAGAGGAGGAGAGCTTAAAAGCCGGCCGGAGTGGCCGAGCGGTTCTAGGCGCTACAGTCTGGAACCGCGCGACCGCTACGGTCGCAGGTTCGAATCCAGCCTCGGGCACGGATGTGTGTGATGTCCTTAGGTTAGTTAGGTTTAAGCAGTTGTAAGTTCTAGGGGACTGATGACATCAGAAGTTAAGTCCCATAGTCCTCAGAGCCATTTGTACCATTTTTTTGAAAGCTTAAAAAACCACTATGGAAGGGGGTTGTTTGTCCCCAAAAAGAGCTTCAAATGACTGACGTCATCTCACTGACGCTAATAAACTCGAGAACGCGATCGGCTGAGCGCGTGTCATCTGCTAAAATGGAAGATATATCAGGCGACAGGTGTAGACAGGCGCGTAACGGAGTAAAATAGGGGCACTCGAGTAAAAGGTGTTTCACCGTCCACAGTTGAGAGCAGTGGGGAGGATCGCCACTTAAAAGATGTCGATGGCTAAAAAGACGGTGCCCTATCCGGGGTCTAGTTAAAATTACCTCCTCTCGACGACGAGTTCGGGAGGAAGAGGTCCAAGCACAGGGAAGAGCTTTCACATCCCGCAATTTATTATTGGGAAGCGTCGACCAGTGTGCGTGCCATAAAAGAGCAACATGACGACATAAAACACTCGGTAGATCGGCGAAGGGAACCGTGCGAACAGCAGGGTGAAGAAGAGGGACAGCAGCCTTGGCCGCTATATCGGCCGCCTCGTTTCCACAGATACCAACATGCCCTGGGATAAAGAGGAACGCCACAGAGACGCCCCCCAAGTGGAGCAAGTGGAGGCAGTCCTGAATCCGGTGGACCAGAGGGTGGACAGGGTAGAGAGCTTGGATACTGAGGAGAGAGCTAAGCGAATCTGAGCATATGATATATGGCTTCGCTGATGACGACGGATGTATTGGACAGCCTGGAGAACAGCGTAAAGCTCCACAGTAAAAACCGAACACTGGGTCGGGAAGCCGAAAGCGATTAGGGGTGTCGCCAACAATATAGGCACTCCCAACACCAAATGATGTTTTTCAGCCATCAGTGTAAATAAATGTGGCATCCTTCATTTGTGCGCATAGAGCAGCAAATGCCCGACGATAATCAAGAGAAGGAGTACCATCTATCTTTACATCGTTCTGTAAGCACACCCACAACTGTGACCTGTGATTGTCTCACATCGTGAAACCAACCAATGTCACATTCTTTCCGCTTATTTACTCGCAATACACTGAGGTGGAAGACGTCAAGAGACACCTTGTA
This sequence comes from Schistocerca nitens, assembly GCF_023898315.1. Lineage (NCBI taxonomy): Eukaryota > Metazoa > Arthropoda > Insecta > Orthoptera > Acrididae > Schistocerca > Schistocerca nitens. The sequence goes on from NC_064616.1 coordinate 917,541,092, forward strand.
ATATCGTGTCGGACCTCCTTTTAGCCGGGTTAGTGCAACAACTCGACGTGGCACGGACTCGACACGTCGTCCGAAGTCCCCTGCGGGAACAGTGAGCCGTGCTGTCTCGACAGCTGTCCACCAATACGAAATTGTTGCCGGTGCACGGTGTTGTTCACGAACTGACTTCTCGATTACGTCGCACAAATGTTCGATGGGATCGGTGACAGGCGATGTGATTCGCTCGAATTATCCAGAATGTCCTTAAAAGGAATACCGAACAACTGTGGCCCGGTGACGTGATATCGTCGTGTGGGGACGTGAAGTCCACGAATGGCTGCAATTGGTCTCCAAGTAGCCGAACATGACCATTTCCAGTCAATGATCAGCTCAGTTGGACTAGAGGACCGAGTTCATTCCGTGTAAACACAGTCCACACTAGCTTCAAAAAATGGTTCAAATGGCTCTGAGAGCTATGCGACTTAACTTCTGAGGTCATCAGTCCCCTAGAACGCAGAACTACTTAAACCTAACTAACCTAAGGACATCACACACATCCGTGCCCGAGGCAGGATTCGAACCTGCGACCGTAGCGGTCGCGCGGTTCCAGATTGTAGCGCCTACAACCGCTCGGCCACCCCGGCCGGCCACACTAGCTTGCACAGTGGCTTGTCGACAAATTCTATCCACGGTTTCGTGGGGTCTGCGCCATACGCGGACCCTACCATAAGGTCTTACCAACTGGAATCTAGACTCATCTGTCCAGGCCACGGTTTTCCAGTCTTCCAGGGCCAACCGATACGGTCACACGAGGCCAGGTGAGGCGCTGCAGGCGATGTCGTGAAGTTGGTAAAGGCACTCGCGTCGGGCGTCTGCTTCCTTAGCCCATTAACGCCAAATTTCGACACACTAACCTAACGGATACATACGTTCGTCATACGCCCCACAATGATTTCTGGTGTTATTTCACGCATTTCTGCTTCTCTGTTCGCACTGATAACTTTACGCAAACGCCACTACTCTCGTTCAAAAACGGGCCGTTAGCCACTGCACTATTCACAGTGAGAGCGAATGCCTGAAATTTGATATTCTCGGCACTCTTGACACTGTAGATCTCGGAATATTGAATTCTCTAACGATTTTCGAAATGGAATGTCCCATGCGTCTAGCTCCAACTACCGTTTCGCGTCCAAAGTCTTAATTCCCGTCGTGCGGTTATAATCACGCCGGAAACGTTTTCACATGAATCACCTGCCCACAAATGACAGCTCCGCCAAAGCACTGCTCTTTTATATCTTGCGTACGTGATACTACCACCATCGGTATATGTGGATATCGCTATCTTGTGACTTTTGTCACCTCAGTGTACGTAACGTTTATGCTATGGGTTACCTGTTACCCCTCCACCGAACACCGATCCTTTGCAGGCCTTCCTGCACTCCGCTGCCATTTTTCTACCGTCACCCCCCCTCTAGATATACAACAGCATTACCTACTAACTGCCACATGGAGCTTCCTACATTATCCACTAGGACATATACTATGACCAGGAATGGTCTTTTGACTCTCTCTTCCGATATGCATAAACCTCCTCTTACATTTTAAGATTTCCCTCCGTTAAGAATAACACCATGTGTTTTGTTGGCTAGTAACTCTTCAATCACGAAGTTGGTTTTGATATTCACTACCACCTTACCGTGTTTATTAGGTGACTGTGCGGAACTGGGAACTGAATCGGACGCTTTTCAGAAATCACGACAGGCTGATTTTATAAGCAAATGCATTTCTCCGATGACGACTTTGGCAGGTGACAGAAACTAATCATACAATAGTGTAAATCATACAAAGCCATGAATATCAGTAGGAAAGCACCGGCACGTTTGGCAACGGGAAGGGGACGTGATTTAGTCAAACAAAGATATGAAATCCGCTGCTCTTCAATACGAGTTTAGTGTCTATACCAGTGTATTATTTTTCGCAGTTCAACTGAGCAAAATTCAACTTGCGACCCCAACGTAGCCTTTTATCCCAGGTATGCTTCGCAATTCGCAGGCTTGCAGTGACGGCCGATCGCTTATCAGCTAATTTGTAGGCCGAGTTGTGACAAAATACAGCTCGTAAATTCCACTGTGTGCTACTGAACGTGATCGCCGTCCCAGGAATAAAGGAAAATTAGCATTTTTACTTACTTACAACGACGAGGTCAATATAGACGGGGTAAAAGCCTACACTGCACAAGAATGAGGCGCAAATCAGCCGTCGCTGTTTTCGAAAGAACCATCAAGACAATACACGACATATTACAACTTCTGGTGTGGTGTTTTACCACTGTAAGGTGACACTTACAGTATTTCCAAATCTGATTTGGTTTCTCTGTATCACGTCAATGCCTGTACAAATCACGTCCGAAATTTAAGCTGGAATCACAGATTTTCTAGCAGAACTTTTTAATTGCAATAAAAATAAATTATTTATTTTGTAACCTTGTCTGGCATCACTACACACTGCATTAGAGTTGACAACGGCGACTGTCGTGTGCGGGCACAGAAGATGGCTCTGCTCGTCGCCGGCGACCTCGAGGCAGTCAGCACGTTCAAAACGCTAATAATTTTCACAAAAAAACGAAGTATGACAATTTAATTTGCCTTCGCTGTTTTCACTGCCTCAAATTCTTTCTGACATAGGCGAAACTTCTCTTCCTCGATTGTCTCCCTTCACCACATGCCATCTCTCTTTAGCCTAAAACAATCGGCAGTGTTTGCACTCAACCTTCCCCATTCTCTCTTTTCCCTCTCCCTGATGTTCTGATGGAACCCTTCTTGTTCTTCACTGACTCGCCAACGTTCGCAGAGAAAAAAATCGATATGGAAATGTAGAAAATGATCCTTCACACTTATGTTACATCCCAGTTTCATAAAGCTATGCAACATTGTTTTTAGCATGGCTTTATAACTTGGATGTTTTCTGTTGTCCAAATACTTGGCCACTACTACTTTTAACGAAACCCAAGGCCTTCTTCAAATTGATGAACAGTACTTTCCGACAAATTGTCTTTCATTACATGTCTGATCTGCGCCCCACTAAGTTTCTCGTAAGATACTTTTGGAAATCTTGTTACCAAGAACAGGAAACAGTCAACAACTTGGGCAAATGCTTTCGTGAACTGTTTCATTAATTCAAGCTTGATGTGAAGAGGAAGTAATAGTATTTTGCTTGGTTGACCAACTGGTTGCTAGACCATGGGAACTGCAATACGCGATGATTTCCTCTTCCCATTTTTCCACAGTCTCAGTCCCTCAACGTACTGTGCGTACGGCATACTGTATGTGGCGCTTAGCTTTTGTCTTTATCACCACGCCCTATACCAAAGTCAGCGTCGCAGACTTTTTTACGAGACTATTAATGTCCTGTCTTTGGTTGCCAATTACGTAGCTACCACAAATATAACAGAATACGTCTGGGTTATTCAAACACTTGCGGGAACTCATTTCTGAGAAACAGCAAAACTACATGTTGCAGCATAAATATATCACAATACTGTAACATGTCAACAATGAACAAAAGTTTCCCGTCTAAGAGCCAGATGGGTGTAAGAAGTGTAGCCAACTGCCCCATCTTACTACAATAAAATTTCCCTTGTTTGCAATAAAATTTCTCTCTGTGGAATTTAAATTGAAATGAAAAATAGAAGACAGAAAAAACTAATAAAAGATCTGAAATCAACGCAAAAAGGTACTTCAGGAACAGCGAAAATTACGCACACATCAAAAACCATGCTGCATAGTGTAATTAATCCGGATATCCAAAAGCGAAAACAAAGTCCTCGCTTGCAATGAAACGTTTCTTTTCCCACGGAAATAGAGTGGAACCAGTGCGGAATTAAGGGGGAGGGGGATGCAAAGGAAAATGTAAACATTTATTTAAAAATCATTACATTAATGTACAAATCTAAACTTTTGCATGTATTAAGCACAACAGCTATGTTTTAACGGGAAAATATAATTAAAAAATGCAGGATTAATATTTTGCCAGAAACTCTAATTTTTAATTTTTTATTCTTTTATAAAAAGCCGTAACTCAAATTTTAATCATGCAATTAATGTGGAAATTTTATTGTAGTGTCCTGAGAAGGTTGTAAGACCACTGAACCACAGTTATTAATTTATGGTAAAAATTGTAGCATTAACAGAAGTTTTAATTTTGCACATCCAAAATTAACTTATTTTCTACATAAAATCATCTAAAAATCAGAATGTAATTGCAGGATCTCATTTTTTTAGTTCCAGGGAGACAGCAAAATGCTGCAAACAGTTCCTGAAAATTTCTTAGCTTTAGCGCATATACTTTTTGAGAAAAGGTTTCTAATAAAGTAAAAAATGTAAAACAGAGAAAATGAGGTTCAAAGATTTTCTTCTCATACTTCTACATGTAATAAGCTTACCTCAATTTTAAAATTCTTCACACTGATACTCGTCATCCTCCAGGTTTCTCTTCTCTCATCTCCGCTTCGAATCTGCCTGGCCTGTATTTGCAGCTAAGACACTGATCTGTTAGCTTTCTTGACCCTGCTCTCGTCGATGGTATAAAATGCTTTTGTTGTAAACACACCAGGATCTTTACCAACTCTCTTCAGCGCTTCAATTCTGCCATTATTTCCGTTATTATAACATAAAATTGCATCATAAACGCCTATTTTAAGTACTTCAAGTCCACAGAGTGTCCTTTTTGAACATCTAATCCAAAGTAAACTATTGAGGCTTTCATTTGCATTATATTTCTTTCTGTGGAGACACTTCCTCAATAAATCAGAGTTTGCAAGAAACCTTAATATGGACTTAATTGCATTCATAACAGGTTCTGGTAATTATTTTTATGTAACAATAACGGAAATAATGGCAGAACTGAAGTGCTCAAGAGAGTTGGTATAGATCCTGGAGTGTTTACAACAGTATTTTACACCATCGACGAGAGCAGGATCCAGAAAGGTAACAGATCAGTGTATTACCTGCAAATACAGACCAGGCAGACTCGAAGAGAAGAGAAGAGAAGAGAAGAGAAGAGAAGAGAAGAGAAGAGAAGAGAAGAGAAGAGAAGAGAAGAGAAGAGAAGAGAAGAGAAGAGAAGAGAAGAGAAGAGAAGAGAAGAGAAGAGAAGTATGGAGAATGACGAGTATCAGTATGGAGCATCTTAAAGTTGAGGTAAGCTTATTACATGTAGAAGTATGAGAAGAACATTTTTGGACCTCATTTTCTCCGTTTTACATTTTTTAAGTTATTAGAAGCCAGAGACATAGATGTCAGCCAAAGACATCGAAAGAAAACAGCCTTCACACTGACAAAAATTCCGCTGATGCAAGCAGTACGACTCGCGGGTGTCCCGGTGCTGGCGAGGACAACTGATGATATCAGTGAAGAAAGATCTTTGCTCCACCATATCATTCAAGAAAGTGCCGGCCGCGGTGGTCTAGCGGTTCTAGGCGCTTCAGTCTGGAACCGCGCGACTGCTACGGTCGCAGGTTCGAATCCTGCCTCGGGCATGGATGTGTGTGATGTCCTTAGGTTAGTTAGGTTTAACTAGTTCTAGGGGACTGATGACTTTAGACGTTAAGTCCCATAGCGCTCAGAGCCATTTGAACCATAACCAACAGTCTAATCACAAAACTTATTCGAGTGAATTTGCTACACTCCTCGCTATGAGCATCTGCATAACCTATCTAATCAAAAGTATTCAGATACCTACAAGTGGAGATTAATCCAATATCCATCTACTGATCGAATTGCATGCCGTATTTAAAAGGAAAATCATGAAAGATAAGATTTGGACATGCGCACGGGATTTGCAATGGATTTGAAGTGTTTTTGTCTTGAGGTATTGCAGTGTAATATCTGATCACAATGCAACATTATCATATCAACACTGCTTAGAGTATCATTTCTACATATAAACACTAATCCATTGCACAATATTCATTTAAGGCAGAACAAACCACTAAAATCAGTACCAAACACCCTCAGCCATGTTCGGCAATCTATGGTATATACAGTTTGTAAATCGTGTAAGTGCAGATACTACAATTGGCGATTGAGAACGGTGTACTAAACAACATTACACCAGTATTGGTATCATTTGCAGACTAATAATTACAGCTATCACAAGCTGAATGTTTTTTGGGTTGGTTAGTACCGTTAAGTGCATCTGGCAAGAGCGTGCCATTAATGCTTATTTTATCCTAGGCAGTATGTCAGGTGTTGAAGTGTGGACTCATGGATGCAAAACGATTAGTCTATACCGATATGCATAGCACACTTAGTGGTGCAGCTATCACCATGCAGAAAGCATCAGATCATAAAGTTCGTCACGTGTTTGTGAGAAGACTGTTCGATGCAGCGAAAAAACAACCAACATGCCGATGTGTCCACATACAAATATCTGCATTTATACCTGTTACAACCTGTAGGAGGGTCGAAAAGTGGATTTACTACTGCAAGGTCTGCATTGCTTAACAATATTACACATCATTTCTTAGCAACATTACACACAGACCAGTAAGATATGTACAGATTTAGTGTGTTGTCCATTTCACCCACTTGGTACCTGAGAGTGTAAATCAGTGATATTGGATACAGGGTAGTGGGGCATGTATCTCTTCCATTTGCTGCACTAACCTGGAAGTAGTTTCTGTATGTAAAGATTTATCCCACTGTTCATTTTTCCACATGTTATTCGAGAGTGGAATGACTTTGATATCAGATTTTGGCTAGTGTTTCGTATATCTTCTCCTAAATGCATGCTCACTCCTGGGTATTTTATCCTGGTTACTGTTGTGGTGGTGGTTAGTGTTTTAATGTCCCGTCGACAACGAGGTCATTAGAGACGGAGCGCAAGCTCGGATTAGGGAAGGATTGGGAAGGAAATCGGCCGTGCCCTTTCAAAGGAACCATCCCGGCATTTGCCTGAAACGATTTAGGGAAATCACGGAAAACCTAAATCAGGATGGCTGGAGACGGGATTGAACCGTCGTCCTCCCGAATGCGAGTCCAGTGTGCTAACCACTGCGCCACCTCGGTCGGTGGTTACTGTTGTCCTCGACAGTCAACTCCATCAGAGATTTTAACCACCATAATGTTATCACAAAACGGCTCTGTAGTATATGCTAGCAATATCAGAAAGTAGTGTGTGTCCAGGTTCTCCAGTAAAAACCACAAACCAAATCATTCGTCAGTTGGTCTCGTCTTCTTCCCTAATAGCTGAGGGATGTTAAGAATATTAGAAGAAGCCACATCGACACTGTCTGCTACCACAGAACGCTAATCAGCTGCAGCTATCAAGCCCTCTCATATATTCTGAGGAGACATAACAGTGGCACGTAACAGTTGCGTGACCATGTCCCCACTTGTGGTCATGACTTCCAAATTTGATTTTAGTTGCAATCCATTCATAAATTCTTATCCCAGTTCGCTATTTTTTCACACTTACATGTAGTGAGAGATAATGGTGTACTATGCCCACATCACACAGCCCTTGTTACCATATGGTACGGAACTTCAGCCCCATGAAGCTTTTCTCCAACAACGCTAACGTGGGTTGTGCTGGAAACTTGAAGCCGCCATATGGTATGTGGTAGAGAGTACTATCATTTACCGCCATCATAACTGTCTATTACGATACACAACGCACCGCCACTCTCATGTGGGTAGTAACACTTTTGCAACATCCATTGAGAGTGATTACCAACGCAGGCTGCGAGCCAACAGAGGAAGTTGCTACTTCCACACCGCATGCCAGGCGAAACACGCACCGTACCCACACTGCAGTACAGTGACTATCATTCCACAGAAGCTGCAGAACAGGCTACATTAATTCTGTGGTGTTAGCATACAAATCACAGTGACACGTGGTTATTAATAGTTCCCAAGTATTTGTCACTTCCTTCAACTTTATCAATGTTGCTTGTGTTGAGTCAAACACTGTAGCTGTAAGACGAAAATCAATACTACTTTTTTCTTTAGTCAGGACACTTCATCAAATTGCTTCCCAGTTTCTAGAGGCATACTACGGTGTTCTGCGCACATTGCACAATGCAGCTCAAAATAATGCTTGGTAGTATGAAAAACACAAAGCAGCAGCAGCAGCAGCAGCAGCAGCACCAGCACCAAATTATAAATCACAGCTTAATGCATGCTGTTTGTCAGGAAGACATGTCTCAAAGTATTGTATAAGATGGTTACTTAATCTTAACTCTCCATGGATGTCTCTCCTGCCTGAAGTATCATGTAAACCAATGCTCATTGCTATGCGTCACAGTAGTACCAGAACTCTTAGAAGATGTGGCAAACCTACTAAAGAGAGACTGCATACACTATGCTTACCACTGCTTGTGTAATGCTGTCCACTGTCCCACTAGTAGCAATATGTGAACCAACTGCTACAGAACAATTAAGTTACAAAGTAGTACTTCATACGTGTTTTATACCTGAAATTTTTTAGGAGGAACTGGTGCAAGTCTGTTCGACATATTAATTCTTTTTTCTTAAGACCTGTGGAATAACAAAGAACCAATTCCAATTCTGCAATATCTCTATATTTGACAGTATTGTCTCAAACAATATTCTGGATTGCGAAAAAAATATGTTTCTATTGCTTTAATATATAACTTCTGTATCACTAGCATCTAATACATTTACACAGTCCTCCACAGGATCAAACTTGACAAATCTGTTCCCTAGTTACAAACTGTGCCTTAAAACCATATTCTTTAGCTAAGAAAGATGTACAACTTTCTACTAGCTGCATATCAGGGTGCGTTACGAAGTCAATAAGTTAGTTAGCGATAACTTTGTTCACTTCTGGTTTTGTAGTATGACATACAAAATTTGTTATACGCCTTTATTCTACAACTGGAGTTCATACACAATAAACTGCCTTATCATTGTTTACACTAACATTACCTGCAAACAGTTTGGTTATGAACTTCACACAATGTTCTTACTATATGTTTCTGTAGAATAAATCTTTTCTCCCCTTGCTTCAAATGATTATGCTGTACGACAGTGCTGAGTGAAAGTATGCTAGAAATCCTTTCTAGAGGTCTAGCGAATAAGACATTTCTTGAAAGTGCGAAGCAGGCCAGCACCTAACAGCAAACTAGTGGAGGACCAAGACAATTCTGCTTTTAAAGATTAGCAATTTGCCGATAGCAACTACTGTAAGGAAGAGTAACTACCAATAACGACCACATGTAAAAAGTAAAACTGTGCTGTTGTTAAAAAAAAAAAAATGAGGCAACAATGCCTAGCTCACCAGAACACCTGCGAAATATCAAGATTTCTGCACAACTGGCTCATCTGTCCTGGACAGAAAGAGTTATTCAAAAATATATGTAAATACTGGGTTTCAATTTTCGAGGCACAATATTCAGTGGGTATATTCAAAGGCATACAACGCGTTCTCAGATGTCCGTCAGCTAACACGAGAGTAGTGATTTCAGAATACCACGTTGTCTATATTATGCTTTTCTAATCTACCTCTATAATCTTTGAGGAACATCACCATACATTAAAATGTTCCTTGAATGCCTTTTTACAAATTCATTATTTTGCCCTCTTGTTCCCACAGAACTGCTACAAAGAAGACCGAAATATATGAGTAGATTCCACACGAAAAAAGGATTTTCAGGTTTTTCTTAGCACGCTTTTTCGAGACAGCCGACTCCATGTTCCAGTGGCCTCTATTTCAGGAATGAACTCAAGAGAATGAAATGTGCCTATAACCGTGTAATGCTGTATTCGATGTCACTCTCAGATCAATCTATATCGATTTCTCTATCACTTGAAACACAAGCCTCAAATAAGCAACCTCTTTTGTTCACAGGCAGCCATTCCTACCAATGAGACGAATCCTGACACTTGTTAAACAACTCCAGTCTATGTGACTGTTTCACTTGATTTCGGCAGGCATTGTTACTCCAGGTATTTGTATGACATTCATCGTGTAGTCGTCCACTCCTACATTTTTACATTTCGTGAACTATCTACCTTCAGTGTTTGTCAGCAGTTGAAAACTTCGAACTTGATTTATGTCAATAATGACCTGACTCGTCGATGTCGAGATTATTCGAGACCAAGCAGAAGATCGTCCGGGAAAGCATGGCGGAGGAAATAGGTCGGAGTCTTTACGAAGGAACAACACCGACATTAATCTGAAGTCATCTGGTAATATCAGCATCTGAACGCACAGTGAGAGGACGTGTCTCTCAGTCACTATGTCATAGTGTTCGGTGTTGTCCATTCTGTTTGCTACGCATAAGGCCGCTTTGTTTAAGGTACATTTTCGAAACAGATGGAGGGGCTGGAGTGAGGGATCACACAGCATGAATTTATTAAAGGGTCTACATCTTCTGGGACATAGACAGCCTTTCTCAGGCAGTTTCCCAAATGTAACAAGAGCATCAATTACGAAGACTTAGTCGTGGTGTGAGCACCTACCCCTGTATACACTATATGATCAAAAGTATCCGGACACCCCCAAAAACACTTTCATATTAGGTGCATTGTGCTGCCACCTACTGCCAGATACGCCATATCAGCCACCTCAGTAGTCATTAGACATTGTGAGAGAACAGAATTGGGCTCTCCGCGGACCTCACGGACTTCGAACGTGGTCAGGTGATTGGGTGTCACTTGTGTCATATGTCTGTACGCGAGATTTCCACACTCCTAAACATCCCTAGGTCCACTGTTTCCGATGTGATAGTGAAGTGGAAACGTGAAGGTACACATACAGTACAAAAGCTTACAGGCCGACCTCATCTGTTGACCGACAGAGACCACCGACAATTGAAGAGGGTCGTAATGTGTAATAGGCAGACATCTGTCAAGACCACCACACAGGAATTCCAAACTGCTTCAGGATATACTGCAAGTACTGTGACAGTTAGGCGAGAGGTGAGAAAACTTGGTTTTCATGGTCGAGCGGCTGCTCATAAGCCACACATCACGCCGGCAAATGCCAAACGACGCCTCGCTTGGTGTAAGGAGCGTAAACATTGGACAACTGGACAGTGGAAAAACGTTGTGTGGAGTGACGAATCACGGCACGCAATGTGGCGATCCGATGGCAGGGTGTGAGTATGGCGAATGCCCTGTGAACGTCATCTGCCAGCGTGTGTAGTGCCAACAGTAAAATTCGGAGGCGGTGGTGTTATGGTGTGGTCGTGCTTTTCATGGAGGGGGCTAGCACCCCTTGTTGTTTTGCGTGGCACTATCACAGCACAGGCCTACATTAATGTTTGAAGCACCTTCTTGCTTCCCACTGCTGAAGAGCAATTCGGAGATGGCGATTGCATCTTTCAACACGATCGAGCACCTGTTCATAATGAACGGCCTGTGGCAGAGTGGTTACACGACAATAAGATCCCTGTAATGGACTGGCCTGCACAGAGTCCTTACCTGAATCCTACAGAACACCTGTAGGATGTTTTGGAACGCCGACTTCGTGCCAGGCCTCACCGACCGACATCGATACCTCTCCTCAGTGCAGCACTCCGTGAAGAATGGGCTGCCATTCCCCAACAAACCTTCCAGTACATGATGAACGTATGCCTGCGACAGTGGAAGCTGTCATCAAGGCTAGTGGTGGGCAAGACCATATTGAATTCTAGCATTACCGATGGAGGGCGCCAAGAACAGGTGTCCTGATACTTTCGATCACATGGTGTATATACTCGGGCCGTCAAAGTGTGCAACACAAGAAACTCTACTGTACCGCCTATTAAGGTTTCTTCTCGTTACATTTTCGCATGTTGCAAGCGAAGAATAACTGCTTGTACATCTATGTGAAAGCTTCCCTCCCTCCCTCCCCCCTTAATCTTATCTGCGTGATCTCTACGGAATCGATACCCCCGAGGCGGCTGAAGAATGTTAGTAGTTTCTGCCCTGAAGTTTCTAAGTAAGTTATCGCGCGAATTACTGGGGTCTCTCTCTCTCTCTCTCTCTCTCTCTCTCTCTCTCTCTCTCTCTCTCTCTCTCTCTCTCCCTCTCTCCTCACCCTTTTTTTGTCTTTGCTAGTTACGGTTTCTCACGATTTCTGTAACACACCTCCTTCGTACACGAACCGTGTTTTCAGTTCGGCCCGATTTGAATCCAGTACAACTGAGCGGTATTCATTTATGGGCCATACAAGTGTCTTGAATGCAATCTCTTTTGCAGACAGCTGCAATTTCCAGTATCATACCAGTGAATCGTAGTTTGCTGCCAGCTTTATTTATAACTGAGCCTGGGTGACCATATCCCCACATACTGTTAATTCCAGATTTTTGTTATCATATGACTGACTAGTTGTGACTCATTAATCCTGTAGGCAAAGGACGCAAATGTTTTACGTTTCGTGAAGTGTACAACCTTCTGAGTTTAATATTTTGTCGACATGTATCTCGATATTACTGCAATTTTAGTGAATACAGTTTCCTTACGAATAACTGTATCATATGCAAAAAGCTTATCATTGCAACTAATACTAACCGCAAAGTCGTTAACGTGTAACACGTGCAAAACCCGCTCTGTTGCACCTTCCTGACCCCAACAACAGTGTGGAACACAAGTATAAAAGTGCACTAGCCTTGCACAGAAGCGTCGAACATAAAAAAGCCCTCGCTAATAACAGCCAGTAAAATTTTTCTCTACAGCTGAAGCCTTTCACTAAACATGTACCAAAGATGTAACCTACATTACTCCAACGATCATCTGCAATTCGAGGTTTTGTCTACTTTTCAGACCGTGGACAATATAGTATTGTTCACGTTAAAATAATATTTGCAAAGACTATTAATAAGATTGCTACCATATCTACTGCGAAATATGAACTTCCTCGTGGCCTTTTACTTCGGAATTGCTGAACATTTCTAAATGCCACAGTCTCATTTCGAGCCTTTAAATGGTCGACTAAGGCCCGACTGGCAGAAACAGGTAAGAGCCTCACGAGGGCTGTAGCGGAAAAGCTCTCTGCACTCACTAGAGATTAAGGGACCAACTCGGTGGAAGCACTTACGGGGTTCCTTGCAATCTGTTCTGTTGACAAGCAAAACAGAGCTCATAATACTGGTTACGCAGTGCGAACACACAAGGGAAGATGACGTGGAAGCATTCGCGTGTGAACGAGGAGTTGGGTATGTGGATCGGCAGTTAACGGCAAGGATAGGGACCAAACACTTTTTATTGGCGTCGGGTAAAGCTACTGCAAACGTCTTGAGCATGAAAGATACTGTACCTACGTAAAAATTAATTTGTATTTTTTCTTGAAAAGTCGCATGTTGCAGAGTTCGGGAAACACGAGTATATAATTTTTCAGTTTAACGGCCACAAATTATGCATTTCACAAATTCAACGCAGTACTGAACTATGCGAAGTGTTATCGATCATCTCCAACAAACTTTTCAACGCAGAAGGGGATTTACATCAACGTCGGGTATACATGATATAAGTAGCGATCGGAAATAGCAGCCACTTTTCAGTATTTATGCAGACCCACCGAAAACAACGAGATCATGTGCAAGACAAAGGCAAAATGACAGTTCCTGAGGAACTCCGTTTGCACCACGATACACACTTGCGAACATGGCAATGCTTCACAATTGCTAAATATCGAGTGATCAAAAAGTCAGTATAAATTTGAAAAATGAATAAATCACGGAATATTGTAGATAGAGAGGTACAAATTGACACACATGCTTGGAATGACATGGGGTTTTATTAGAACCAAAAAAATACAAACGTTCAAAAAATGTCCGACAGATGGCGCTTCATCTGATCAGAATAGCAATAATTAGCATAACAAAGTAAGACAAAGCAAAGATGATGTTCTTTACAGGAAATGCTCAATATGTCCACCATCATTCCTCAACAATAGCGGTAGTCGAGGAATAATGTTGTGAACAGCACTGTAAAGCATGTCCGGAGTTATGGTGAGGCATTGGCGTCGGATGTTGTCTTTCAGTATCCCTAGAGATGTCGGTCGATCACGATACACTTGCGACTTCAGGTAACCCCAAAGCCAATAATCGCAGGGACTGAGGTCTGGGGATCTGAGAGGCCAAGCATGACGAAAGTGGCGGCTGAGCACACGATCACCACCAAACGACGCCCGCAAGAGATCTTTCACGCGTCTAGCAATACTTTTTTTTTTTTTGGTTCTAATAAAACCCCATGTCATTCCAAGCATGGGTGTCAATTTTTACCTCTCTATCTACATTATTCTGTGGTTTATTAAGTTTTCAAATACTGACTTTTTGATCACCCGGTATGTGTGGAAACTGGATGTACGTCCTAATCTGTAGTATCCCTGGGAACTGTGTCAGAGCGCAAATTTCGGTTCGTCGTTGCGACTTCGCCCACTTTGAAGGTATGGAACTCGAAATTATAATAAATCATCTGCAATATGAACTGTTTTAATCTGTATTGTTTTTAAGGTTTTTAATTTTTGTACATAATTACAAAGCATCAGAATACAAAACATTTTCGATTTTTGAATACGGTGTGGTAAGAAGCGTGATCAGGTTTTCTGAACTCACAGTTCGAGACAAGGCAAGATAGAACTGACCAAGCGAAAAAGTTGGTTAATTGTTCAAATGCCCTGCTATCGCAGACAAAACCGAATGTGAGGAAGAAAACAAAACAGCATATTTACACACCACATCTATACACGCGTACACAAGGTACAAAAGGGCAGTGCACTGGCGAAGCTGTGATTTGTAGTCAGGTGATTCACATGAAAAGGTTGCAGATGTGATTGTGGCCGCACGACGGGAATTAACAACTTTGAACGCGGAATTGTAGTTGGAGCTAGATGCATGGGACATTCCATTTCGGAAATCATTAGAGAATTCAATATTCCGAGATCCACAATGTCAAAGAGTGTTCCGAGAAAACCAAATTTCAAGCAGAAGAAAAATTAAGAAAAGGCAAACCTACGTTTCTAGCATTTGTAGACTTAGAGAAAGCTTTTGACAATGTTAACTGGAATACTCTCTTTCAAATTCTGAAGGTGGCAGGGGTAAAATACAGGGAGCGAAAGGCTATTTACAATTTGTACAGAAACCAGATGGCAGTTGTAAGAGTCGAGGGGCATGAAATGGAAGCAGTGGTTTGGGAAAGGAGTGAGATAAGGTTGTAGCCTCTCCCCGTTGTTGTTGTGGTCTTCAGTCCTGAGACTGGTAGCCTCTCCCCGATGTTATTCAATCTGTATATTGAGCAAGCAGTAAAGGAAACAAAAGAAAAATTCGGAGTAGGCATTATAATTCATGGGGAAGAAGTAAAAACTTTGAGGTTCGCCGATGACATTGTAATTCTGTCAGAGACAGCAAAAGACTTGGAAGAGCAGTTGAACGGAATGGACAGTGTCTTGAAAGGAGGATATAAGATGAACATCAACAAAAGCAAAACGAGGATAATGGAATGTAGTCAAATTAAATCTGGTGATGCTGAGGGGATTATATTAGGAAATGAGACACTTAAAGTAGTAAAGGAGTTTTGCTATTTAGGGAGTAAAATAACTGATGATGGTCGAAGTAGAGAGGATATAAAATGTAGACTGGCAATGGCAAGGAAATCGTTTCTGAAAAAGAGAAATTTGTTAACATCGAGTATAGATGTAAGTGTCAGGAAGTCGTTTCTGAAAGTATTTGTATGGAGTGTAGCCATGTATGGAAGTGAAACATGGACGATAACTAGTGTGGACAAGAAGAGAATAGAAGCTTTCGAAATGTGGTGCTACAGAAGAATGCTGAAGATAAGGTGGGTAGATCACGTAACTAATGAGGAGGTATTGAATAGGATTGGGGAGAAGAGAAGTTTGTGGCACAACTTGATTAGAAGAAGGGATCGGTTGGTAGGACATGTTTTGAGGCATCAAGGGATCACAAATTTAGCATTGGAGGGCAGCGTGGAGGGTAAAAATCGTAGAGGGAGACCAAGAGATGAATACACTAAGCAGATTCAGAAGGATGTAGGTTGCAGTAGGTACTGGGAGATGAAGAAGCTTGCACAGGATAGAGTAGCATGGAGAGCTGCATCAAACCAGTCTCAGGACTGAAGACAACAACAACAACAACAACAACAACAACAACAACAACAGCTGCTCTCACCACGGACAACGCAGTGGCCGACGGCCTTCACTTGACGACTGAGAGTAGCGAAGTTAGCGAGAGTTGTCACTGCTAACAGATAAGCAACACTGCATGAAATAACCGCAGAAATCAATGTGGCAAGTACTACGAACGTATCCGTAAGGGAAGCGCGTCGAAATTTGGCGTTAATGGGCTATGGCAGCAGACGACCGACGTGAGTGCCTTTGCTACACAGCACATGACCTGCAGCACCTCTCCTGGACTCTTGACAATATCGGTTGGACCCTAGACGACTGGAGAGCCATAGTTTGGTCAGATGAGTCCCGATTTCGGTCGGTAAGAGCTAACGGTAGGGTTCGAGTGAGGCATAGAGCCAACGAACCCATGGACCCAAGCTGTCAATAAGGCACTGTGCAAGCTGATAGTGGCTCGATAATAGTGTGGGCTGTATTTACATGGAATGGACTGGGTCCTCTGGTCCAACCCTGAAATGGTTACTTGGAGACAATTTGCAGCAATTCGTGGATTTCTTGTTCCCAAACATCGATGGAATTTTTATGAAGACAATGCGCCATGTCACTGGGCCACAACTGTTCGCAGTTGGTTTGAAGAACATTTTGGACAATTCGAGCGAATGATTTGACCACCCAAATCGCCCGCGCGAACCCCATCGAAAATTTATGGGACATAATCAAGAGGTCAGTTTGTACACAGAATCCTGCACCGGCAACACTTTCGCAATTATGGGTGGCTATATAGAGGCAACATGGCTCAATATTTTTCCAGGGGCTTCCAGTGACTTGTTGAGCACATGCCACATTGAGTTGCTGCACTACGCCCAGCAAAAGAAGGTCCGGCACGATATTAGGAAGTATCCTATGACTTTTGTCACCTCTGTGTACTATTATACATATGTCGCTGTGTATCCAACTACTACGTAAAAATATACAGTCTACGTTCTACCAGTATCGAGAATGGTTTTAGTTTTTTAGACACTATCTGGTAAGTGTTGCTGAAAGGGAGCACAGAACTGATCACGATAAAAACTCTCTGATCGTAAAGCATTTCCAACTTATCTGAATGCTCGACGTTGAGCCTTCTTTACTGTTACCTCAAACAAAGGCTCGATTCGCGTTAACGGGGTGGATAAATCGGTCGGAAAAAATGGCATACGGGGTATAAGAGAGACTTCTCCAGCTGTTGGACATATGATATTAGCATCAATGACATTATGTCGCATAGTTTCAATCTGTGGAAGGGTAGCATTACAAGGTTTCGGACAATTCAGACTGTGTAATAGTATTCTAAAAGCCGATACGCCATAAATACAGCTCTCCTAATACACCAGGTTTCTATTAAAACAGACTACGAGAAAGAAAATGAAAACTCACAAGCGCACAGCAAAGCAGAACGTTTCTTTCCTGTTGTGTGTTTAAAAAAAAATAAAATCTATGTCCGTTCGCAAGTTTATCAGAGTATCGTATGAAAATCTTAAGTTAAATCGATTAAGAACTTTTCGAATTTTTGGAAACAATGTTTCCCTTTTGTATATTAGTATAGATTAGCAACTAAACTATAGATACCTGTCGCCACGGGCAATATAATAATCCTGTATGTAGCGTTCCTGATCATGGCCAGATCGATGTGGGCACCCACATCGATGTGACCGTGATCAGGGACGCTGTGTGTGTGTGTGTGTGTGTGTGTGTGTGTGTGTGTGTGAGAGAGAGAGAGAGAGAGAGAGAGAGAGAGAGAGAGAGAGAGAGAGAGAGAGAGAGAGATGAAATGTTACAAAAAGAGCATACAGAGTAGATGAAGACGACATGGGAGACATGAATAGATGACATACCTTCAGAATTAATTGAGATCCTTGGAACAGCCAAGCAAGAGCAAATCATTACACCTGTTGTGCAAGATATATGAGACGCATGAAATACCCTCAGACTCCGCGAAGGTTGTAATAATACCAATTCCACAGAAGGCACGTGCCGAAAGATGTAAATATGAGGTAACTCTCACTTTAGCAAGTCATGATTGCAACATATTGGCACGAATTATTTACAGACGATTGGAAAAACTGGTAGAAGTGGGCTTTGAGGAAGAGAAGTTTGAGTTCCAAACAAATGTAACAATACCAGAGACATTATTGACCCTACGATTTATCCTGGTAGAAATTTTGAGGAAAGGCAAACCTATGTTTATGGCATTTGTAGATTTAGAGAAAGCTTTTGACAGCGTCATTCAATCCGTACGTTGATCAAGGAGTAAAGGAAACCAAGGAAAATGTAGAAAAGAAACTGAAGTTCAGGAAGAAGAAATAAAGCATTTAAGGTCTGCCGAAGACACTGTAATTCTGTTCAAGACGGCACAGGCCTTGGGAGAGCGGTTGAAAGGATTGGACAGAGTCCTGACAGGGGGATTTAAGATTATCATCAATGAAAGCAAAACAGGGGTATTGGTATGTAGTCGAATTAAATCAGGAGATGCTGTGGGAATCAGATTTGGAAAAGGGAAACTAAAAGTAAATTTGGATAGTAAAATAACTCATGAGGGCCTAGGTAGAGAGAATATAAAATTTGACTGGCAATGACAAGAAAAGCGTTTCTGAAGAAAAAATTGTTAATATCGAATATAATTTTAAGTGTTAACAAGTCCTTTCTGAAGGTACTTACCTGGAGTGTAGACTTGTACGGTAGTGAAACGTGTACGATAGGTAGTTAAGATAAGACCACAAGAGATGCTTCTGAAATATGATTACGTAGAATAATTCTGAAGATTAGATGGATAGACAGAACAACAAAAGAGGCGATTCTCAATCAAATTGGTGAAAAAAGAAGTTTATGGCACAACTTGACAAAGGAGAGATCATCTGACAGCACACATCCTAAGGTGTCGAGGAATTGTCAGTTTGGTAATGGAAGGAAGTGGAGGGCGGGTGGGGTTAAAATTGTAGAGTGACAACAGGGATTGAGTGCAGTAGGCAGGTTCAAATGAATGTAGACTGTGGTAGTCATGCAGAGATGAAGAGGCATGCACGGGATAGGCTAACACGGAGAGCTGATGTGTTTTTTGTATATAGACTGAAGAGGCGGATGAAAATTTGCACAAAGGCCGGGATCGAACACGAGTCTCCTACCTACTAGACAGGTATGAGACCAGTGAAGTCTCCGAGACTGTGTCATTTAATTTGCATAGAGAGCTGAATCAAACCAGTATTCGAAATTAACAACACAACAACGTTTTGACACCTATGATATGGCAATCGATACTACGCATCCAGCTATTTCATAACATCGTGTGATGCGTATCGGATGACGCGTGGGAAATCATAATCTTTCAGTACTTATTTAGTGAGAAGATATATGCAGTATCTATGCAGTGCAGCATTAAAAACTACACATCATGAGTGGTCTGTAATTAAGATACCAAATTTCAGCAACATCTACTAGTAACTGAAGAATATACCTGCCACTTTGGGAAAGTGATACTGGTATTCAAATGCATGTGAACTACACGAACGTAAAGGAAGGCGTTAATAATTTAATAGAAGTGTAATCTCCCAAATTTCTCTCTGATTTTTTTTTTTTTTTTTTTTTGCTCTGAGTTACTAAAGAACAAGATTTATGGTAGCCCTTTTCAATGTGCAGCAGATGTGGAATCCCTTCTTCACTAGGGGTACCATGGCAGCTCAGCTCGATGGGAGTCAGAATTTGAGGTTGACGACACACAACACAGAATGGATTGAGCGTATGTAAACTTCTTTATGTTCGGCCACCTCAGTGAGTCTGAACGAGGTCTTGTAATAGGACTAAGAGAAGCTGGATGTTCCTACTGCGATATTGCAGAAAGACCTGGCGGGAATGTAGCCTCTGTAAATGATTGCTGGCAGCGATGTTCACGGGAATGTACGGTCGACCGGGCTCCGGACGGCCACGTGGCACTACCGAAAGCGAAGACCATCGTGTTCGGCGTAGGACTCTGGCACATCGTACTGCATCTGCAATGGCAAGTTGACCAGCAACTGACACCATAGTGACGCGACTAACTGTTACAAATCTGCCACTTCAAGGATAGCTCCGACCCAGACCAACACCGACTCAAAGGAAGGCTTCGGCGCTTGTTGGTGACGTCACGTCAGCTAGGCACGGCGAACTCCAGGTCTGTTGCAGGCATACTCATAATGGTGGTGTCTCCCTCTCTGACACAGGAAAATGTGAAACTATAGGCGGTAGTTGACCAACACACATTGTTCTGAGAGATTTCTGAAATCAATTAATTGTGCAATTCATTACATTTCTTAACAAATAGTGTACTCCTGAACTTAAATTTCCACCTGTTTTAAGGATTGACATACAAAAACAACTTCATGGTCCAGCAGCAACAGAATTCGCGCTTCTTTACCTTATTTGTGAATCTGAGGAAGTTACTTTTGTACTGGGTTGCTTTTACAAGAAACTGTGAACACATTGGTGCTCTTCTTTAGGTATCTTGGTTGACTATGCGGTGAGGAGCACTGAATGTTAAAGAAATATCTTGCGATTGTACACGTTGGGGGAGGGGGCGAGGCACAGAAGAAGAGGCAAAATAGAGATACTTGTTTTATCAAATAAATTTTTTTGTCTTATAAAGTTTCTCCTTTCAGTTGCAAGAGGGGAATATTTATCTTTTCTCGTGTGCATGTTTAAAAAAGTTTAAGCTCAGCAGTATTTTCGATGTATGAAGCTATTTTGCTTCCTGTTTAGAATTCCTTTTGTTGAAAACGACTGTAATCTAATGACTGGCAACAGATGGACTTTTACACATGTAAATTAGTTCACATTTCCAGTGACGATGTCAAACGAAAATAAATAAATAAAAGAAACGTGTTAATTGTAAGGGGGTTGGGGTAAGTTTCGATAGCAAAATGGATCAATTAAATATAGTTACTTGAATGTAAAATTTCCGAAGCTTGCAATGCGGCAAAGCATCTTCTCATATTGATCTACGTTTGTTCAAATGGCTCTGAGCACTATGGGACTCAACAGCTGTGGTCGTAAGTCCCCTAGAACTTAGAACTACTTAAACCTAACTAACCTAAGGACATCGCACACATCCATGCCCGAGGCAGGATTCGAACCTGCGACCGTAGCGGTCGTGCGGTTCCAGACTGTAGCGCCTTTAACCGCTCGGCCACTCCGGCCGGCGAACTACGTTTGTTTCGACAGGATTCAGTAATACAGAACTATGATCTTCATTTGTAGCTTTACGATAGTAAGAAAATCTTTCATCTAAATAAAACTACATAATCCAAAACAACACCAAATATTCTGTCCAAAAATAAGAGATTTATAGTGATAACCACGCCCAGGCGTTTCTGCTTGCAACAGACCTGGCGTTCGCCGTGCCTAGCTGACGTGACGTCACCAACAAGCGCCGAGGCCGTCCTTTGAGTCGGTGTTGCCCAGACTCCCTGTAGCGTGCATTCCACTGACCCCAAACCACCGTCAATTGCGACTTCTGTCGTGTCAAACGACAGCTCACTGGATGGAAATTTGTTGTGTTTTCTGATGAAAGCTGGTTCTGCATCAGTGCCAGTGACGGTCGTGTGTTGCTAAGGAGGGGGCCAGTTGAGGGCTGGCAGCCAGCCTGTCTGCGTGTTATACACACTGGACCTACAGCTGAAATTATGATCTGGGGTGCGATTTCGTATGACACCAGGAGCACTCTCGTTGCTATCCCACGCGCCATGACTACAAATTTGTACGTCGGTCTGGTGATTTAACCTGTTGTGCTGACACTCATGAACAGCATTTCCAGGCGGTGTTTTCCCACAGTACACCGCTCACCTACATACCGCTCTTGTAACTCAACGTGCTCTACAGGGTGTAGACATCTTGCCTTGGCCTGCTCAGTCACATGATCTGTCTCCAATCGAGCACATATGGGACATCATCGGACGACAACTCCAGCGTCACCCACAACCAGCATTAACCGTCCCTTTATTGACCGATCAAGTGTAACAGGCATGGAACTCCATCGCAAAAACTGTCTCCGGCAGCTGTACAACACAATAAACGCACATTTGCATGCTTGCATTCAACATTCTGGCGGTTACACCGATTACTAATGCACCAGCGCTTCACATTTGCAATGGCTTATCTTGCACTTACACTAACCTGCGATCTTGCAATGCTGATCACTTAAATATGTTACCTACACTAATGTAATCCCAAAATTTCATCACTCTACATTAATTATTTACTGGTGTTGCAAGTTTTTCGCCGGCCGCTGTGACCGAGCGGTTCTAGGCGCTTCAGTCCGGAACCGCGCGACCGCTACGGTCGCAGGTTCGAATCTTGCCCCGGGCATGGATGTGTATGACGTCCTTAGGTTAGGTAGGTTTAAGTAGTTCTCTAAGTTATAGAGGACTGATGACCTCAGATGTTAAGTCCCATAGTGCTCAGAGCCATTTTTGCAATTTTTCGTCAGTACATGTTCTTGAAATTGTGATAGTTTACAAAAAATTTTAAATGTGATTTAGTTTGGAAGATTCTTAAGTTTTCTGGTAAATGATACACTTCTAAGTAGTTACCAGTCTAACATACTATTCAGTGTTTGTCATATATTTCCTCTTTTTTTTAAACAGAAAAACGGACATCTACACATTACCGAAAGTCTCTCAGCTGTCAATCGAGTGTGGAATCAGTTTCGGAAGAAGATAACAAAATTGAAAATGTTTAAACGACTTTACATACAGTGGCAATACTACAAATTTATTTGTACACTTGAAAAGAAATCAGACAGTGATTTAACTTTCAAGATACAGGTAAATTCTTAAGCATCTACAGCTCCTCCTCCTGAACCTCAACTACCGACATCTAGTAGCTTCAACGACTGCTCGGTGTACGAAATGGACCACAAACTATGTTAAATGTTCTGTCTGGAGTGCGTTAGACGAGTTTAAATCACCTACTAGCGACTCTATGTTGAAGACCTCTGCCTATTTGGAGGACTGCACACATGCAAACATCAAGAACAGCTTGTTTTATTCTATCTGTAAGGACACCACTCCTTTGAAGTAATTTAAAAGCAAGGTTTCAAAAGTCTTAAGGAAATGGTACCTACTTTTGAATTCCTTCAGTTATGTTTCCTAGCAAAGGCTCTCTCTAAAATATGAAGAGGTATCAGACGAAATTAAAGAGAATACATGAAGCACTATCTTAATTTATCAATCAATATTTAAAATTAAGTGATAGTAGGAAAGACATTTTTGGACATCACGGGCTATTTTCCTGGAGATACTAATACTGACAACCACCAAACAGACGGCATCAGATCACACTGCAGGCTTATTGTGAAGAATACTGATGGGTGTTCTGAATTGCTGGCATACAGAAAAACAGAAAATCGTTTAATACCGTGAAGGCCAGTACTGAGGACCGCATAGGCAATGAGCTCTGGGAAATTACTGTCGCAGCTGTGAAAAGATCACTTCAAACAGGTCACATAACCTGCCATCCCCAGACTATAAACTTTGTTGTAACTGCTGCTGCGACCCATGCTGCTGTTTCTGTAATCACATCGTCGGTTAAAGAAATCATCAAGTACATGAAAAATAGTGTCCACATGTCAGACAAGTAGAAGAAAGTTCAAATGGACAATTTTAGATCAGAAGGGAACGTGAAGAAAGCAATTCTGGATGTAAAGGTGAAATTAAACCAATTGTATGATGGACAAGACTCAGAGATGCGGAAAATTTTAAGCCTGATTTTTCTAGATGATACTTTATGCCTTAAAATGCCATCTGCTGCTGAGATTGAAGAGTTTCGGCAACTTGCTGCATTACCTAAGCCGTATGAAACTTACTGCACAAATACTGTGCGAAAAGTATGCACCAGTGTTGAAAATCTTGTCAATAGTTACTGTTTGACTGTGCAACTGAACAATTTCAACTCAAACAGCGCCAACGTTTTAGCAATAAAGAACTCTTAGCCGAAATATTGAAGAGGCTTGGCTTTGTAGACGAAAATTACAATAAGTATAGTTCTTGGTCCACAATTAAAGTACATTTACAGACATCTGTTTTAAGTGTCAAAGCAATTGGCAACTTGAAAAACCTTTAGTCTCTCGTAAGCCCTTCCGGAAAATATGAGGAAGACGATGCTGTAAAGCTGCTGATCATAGGAAGAAACATATAGAGGTTGCTCATGGTCAGAATAAGAGAGACGATGAGCTAACACAGTGAATTCTCAGGAATTAAGTGCTCTGGAAGTATGGCAGAACATGAAACCCATTCTCCTTATACCGAAACTTCTGTGCCATGTGAAAGCCTTGTTCCCGGTAATTGGAGTAACTGTCGCACAGCAGAGAAATCAACATCTAAAAAAGTGAATGGTTTTTGGGTGGCACTTTGGAAAATGAATGGTTCGAGTAGATAAGACTTTTCACTACGGAAATAGCTTTGCCTATAACAACAGCATTTATGTTCAGCATAAATATCATGTTAAGGCCTTTGTATTTTGGAGTATTTGTCCTTTACTACTCAAGCTTACATTTGTTTTTATATCCAGGTTAGTTCATGTGAACGTGGTCTAATTTCCATATTTCGCCATGTGCTGAGTGTTTCAAAATGACTATCGCGGCTTTGTAGCACTTATTACATTCAACTTACACTTATAAATAATACATTAAATGAAAGAGCAATTCAAACCGTTTTTCTTACGAGTGCTCCAAATGAGCACCTGCATCACACGGCACACATTGAGTCCATAGACGAATTCTTCCCAAACCTTGATCAGTATGTGTCGAGTAATTGTTGCAACAACGGCCTCAATCCTATTTCTTCAGTCGGCTAGGTCAGCTGGTAGCGAAGGTACGTAAGTACGATCCTTTGTACACCTAAACGGTAAAAATTGCAAGGTGTCAGATCGTGTGAACGTGGAGGCCATGCGAAACAAGCTCCGTCATCTGGCCTCTTGTGGCCAATCCAGCGGTCGGGTACAACGTCGTTATCCAATCACTTCGAGTTACGCCCGTGAGGCGGCGCACCACCTTGCTGGCAAATAAAGTTCTACGCTTCACCTTCTTCAAACTAAGGAAAGAGCCATAGTTCTAGCGGATCGAGATAAGAAATACCAGTTACAGTTACTTCACCGAAAAAGAAAAGCACATGAACTTTCCGCCGGGATGTGGGGAAAAAAAAAATCCCCTAATTCTCGTTGCAAATGTTCCATCTCGTGGGGATTTGCTGACACCCAAATGAGCGCATTGTGTGTGTTCAATTTTCCACTTCGGTGGAATGTCGATTCATCACTAAAGACGAGAGGATTCAAAGAATCTTCATCGTCATACAATAACACTTCGTTTGCAAAGTTGGCATAAACCGTAATCTATATGCTTTAGAGCTTGTAACGACTGCTAACGATAAGGGCATAGCTGTGAGCATCTTCTTAAAAGTCTCCATACACTTCGAACTGATTTCTTGGGGCTAGGCGCTAAAGACTCTCACACTCGTTGAACACGTTCTTCGTTCACCCTCGGTCATCCAGCACTCTTCCCTTTGCAAAGACAGACGGTGTCTTCAAACTGATCATACTATCTACGGGTGTTACCATCACTTGAAGTATTACAACAGAACTTGATAAATACAGAACGCCTGTTGTACAGTAACAACAGATTCAATCCTTGCAAACCGTAAAACACTAAAAGCTTTCTGCACACTAGTGCTTTTCCGGTGTCTCGCGAAATGAGCGGCATGAAGAATCTGCGTCGTCATCGAGACTACACACTACTATGTAGGTTTCTGTCATTGAACTGTTCACGAGTGTTCTGCCCCTGTGCCTTTCAAGGAAGAATATTCCACTGTTGGTAGCAGTATCATTCTCCAAGATCGTGTATGATCAAAACTGGGTTCCTTTAGATCTTAATGTGATGCACTGTTCAATAATAAAGTAGTTCCACATTAGATATTCATGATACAGAAATTCGTTAGATAAAGGCCGAAATCATGAAGCGTCTGTTTTCTTGAACTTTTGCGTCAACTTCCTGCGTAACATCTTCAGTGATGACAGACGGTTGCCCACTTCGCACTCACGGCCATTTTTAAACGCTCCAACCCTCTCTCTTACCGAACAGGCCTCGAAGACCCAACGGTAGCGACCGGCCGCCGTGTCATCTTCAGTCACAGGTGCCACTGGATGCGGATATGGAGGGTGGAGGGGCGAGAGGTCAGCACACCGCTCTCCTCGTCGTATGTCAGTTTATGAGACCGTGTATAATGATAAACAGTTTATAAATGTAAACATATAGAATAGTTCAAATATTTAGACTCCTGTATAAAATTTAGTACGAACCATTAGACGTGATGTTACACATATTTCTAATAATAGTGTTTTGTAGTAATAATATCCTACTTACAATATTCCCATTCCCCCAAAAGATCATTCTGTATCTTGCAACAGAATCAAAGTACCTGTGATAACTTTTCTAATGTCCATCTGACATGTATAGGTCAATATTGTCATTGAGAATGCAAGACTGTTTAGCTCGTTTGCCAAGTAGCTTATGTGAGGAGGCAAGGATAATTTTTTTCTATAGATATCCCCAGGAATTTGACAGACTCTGCTTCCCTAAGCAACTAACTTTTATGGAGAGTTTGGAAATTATCTGATTTTGATTGTTTAGTTTTAAACTGTGTTAGTTGTGTCTTTGTCATGTATAATATTAATCCATTTACATCACATCAATGTTTTAAACTATTTAAGATGTCAATGACTTTATGGGGAATTTGTTTTGTGGTCTCACTTTCATTGATTACAGGTATGTCATCTGCAAATAAAACTGATTCGGATGTTATACTTAGAGGTAAAGTATGTATCTCTATCCAGATCTTATTCTAAAGCAATGGACCTATTTCAACCAAACTTGGTACACATATCACTTACTGCCTGGAAAGAATTTCTGTGCGTGTAAGAACCACCCACCTATCAGAGAGGGGGGAGGAGGGTGGGGGGTGAAAAACCAGTATAGCCCATGACATGCGAATACCCATAGTTTAGTCATCCAGTATTTGAGAAGGAGAGCAGTTAAAAATTTGCAACAAACATCACACAAAATTTCAGAACTTTACACAACTTTTTCCTCCCTGATGGCCCCCACAAAATGACTGAAGAGAAAAAGTTTACCACTTACTACATTGCTACTTGAAGCATTAAGTTTACTACTAACTGAATCGGTGACACATTTTCTATACATTACTCACATACACAACTTAAAGTATCAGAAAAATTATATCATCGTATGACACACAGTTAAGGATATGTGACTGAGATGAATGAGAAACTATCACATCATGCATGACATTTTAATTCATTCCTTCTTTACTAAACCTGTTCACAAGGCATTTTGCGGACTGTAGCCACATCCACCAATGGATGTACTTGCAAAATTATATCAATGCACAACACACAGTTCAGGAGATACGACTCCATAAACATTCAGCTGCATAAGAATCAAACTGCAGGGCAAAATTCACTAGTTATAGAGGCATAACGTGTATTCAAATACTTGTGAAATATGTTCAGCATATGTGAAATATATCTGCCATGTGTATGCGGGCAAAGTCACAGGTAAAGAGCTCATCGTAAATCCCTGGAACAATTTCAAGCAAATTTGGTCTCTGAGAGGAGTGCAACAACATGGAGGGCGAAGAAGATGTACAGACGGCAAGGGGAGAAGGAGGAGATGAGCAAAGATTGTGGAGGTGGACAGAAAAAGAGGAGACAAGGAGATGGACAGAGAAAGGAAAGAGGAGGAGATGTACAAAGACAGGGGGCAGGAGCAGACGGACAAAGAGAGGAAGATGAGGAGACATACAAAATGTGGGGGTGGAGGAGATGTACAAAGAGCAAGGGGGGAGGAGATGGAATTAGAGGCAGGAAGAGGAGATGGAATTAGAGGCGGGAAGAGGAGACGGACAGAGAGGGGTTGAATGAGGAGATGGATGAATAGAAAACTGCAATCAATACACACCTGGGCAATGCTGGGTACTCAGCTAGTCATTTATATAAAATAAAAAAAGGATTGGGCCTCAAATGGAACCTTGTGCAACTCCATATGAAATAACTTTCCAGTCCAAGAAACAATTTCCTGTACTTTATGTTACAACTACCCTTTGCTTTCTACGATCTAACCATTTCAAGGCACTACTATTTACTCAACATATTTCTAATTTACATAGCAGTATAGCGTATGTTATACAGTCAAGCGCCTTCACAAGATCACAGAAAACTCCGATCACAGAAAACTCCTGCAACTTTTTGGGATTTATCCAAAGATAAGCAAATTTTCCCAAACAGTTTATTGATGGCACATATTGTACTTTTGCCTTTCTGGAAGCCAAACAGATGTAACGGGATTATATTTTCCTATGAAATTTCTGGATATGGACTGCAATAACTTTTTGCAAATACCTTTGAGACTATTAGGAGAAAGCTTACTGGTCTGTAGTTTCCTACATCTTCCTTTGAACCTTTCTTGAATAAAGGCTTTACTACTGCATACTTCATAGCTTCTGGATAGTACCCTTCTCTAAATGGTTAGTTAATTATTTCAGATAGGAGTCCTGGATATTATATTAGAGACTGCTTTAATTACTCTAGTGGGTATTTCATTCTACCCAGGTGAATTTTCATTTTAAGAGACAATGTTACTTTTTCTATATCTTTAGCTATAATTCATTCAAATTTAGTTAGAACTTCCATTTATCCTGGCTAAAACCAAAAGCTGAAGATCCAGAGAGCAACCAAACTGGAAGAAAGAAGAGATAAGATCACCTTAGGTTCTCTCTCAGAAAGATGACAAAGGAGCAAAGTAGGCAGGAAACACGATTATCAGTGAGAAAATTCTCAACTTAGGTTCAATGCTCTTGTGCCTCCCATGTTTCAGCCTATTTAACTGCTTTGAACTGCAACACCCAGAATGAATTGCCTACATGGACCCAAACCAGGAGTATGTGTCTAAGAGATTATGACAGCAGAGAGGGGACCAACACATTCCTCCAGAATGAGATTTTCACTCTGCAACTGAGTGTGCACTGATATGAAACTTCCTGGCAGATTAAAACTGTGTGCCGGACCGAGACTCGAACTCGGGACCTTTGCCTTTCGCGGGCAAGTGCTCTACCAACTGAGCTACCGGAGCACGACTCACGCCCCATCCTCACAGCTTTACTTCTGCCAGTACCTCGTCTCCTACCTTCCAAACTTTACAGAAGCTCTCCTGCGAACCTTGAAGAACTAACACTCCTGAAAGAAAGGATATTACGGAGACATGGCTTAGCCACAGCCTGGGAGATGTTTCCAAAATGAGATTTTCATTCTGCAGCGGAGCAGGAGAGCTTCTGTAAAGTTTGGAAGGTAGGAGACGAGGTACTGGCAGAAGTAAAGATGTGAGAACAGGGCGTGAGTCATGCTTGGGTAGCTCAGTTGGTAGAGCACTTGCCCGTGAAAGGCAAAGGTCCCGAGTTCGAGTCTCGGTCCGGCACACAGTTTTAATCTTCCAGGAAGTTTCAACACATTCCTCCTTTGTGAGACCCAGTCAGTCATGTTACACCTCAAGTCACTTGTACATTAAGTTCCCTAATCATACAGCAATTATAAGAGAAGGCTATAATCATCTAACAATCAATTTGGATACTTACAGTTTTGTTAGTGGTGGATGTAACAAGATATCCAATGACTCATTACTAAATGCCTTCTCTGAAAACAACCTAGAACAGATAGCTTGTAGTCCTACTCATGATGGAAAAAGATCTAACAGCAACAAATACATCTGATCCCCTTGAGGATGTCCATACAGAAACTGTTATCAGTGATAATGAGGCAGTTTTGCAGTAACAGTGAACACCAACGTACAAAGGTCAACTATATATGAGGCCTGTTCAAAAAGTAAGATGACTTTTCAAATTGCACAAGCAATGTACATTCAACTACCGATTTTTTTTTTTTTTTTACATATTTCATGCACATTTGTTCCTAGTTTCAAGTGTACAGCATACTGCATTTGTTTTTGACAGCTAGAAAGGTTAGACGCGTTTAAGTGTGCTTGGCAATTTTCGATAAAAAAAAAAAAAAAATATTTGCTTCCAATTTTGGGTGAAAAATAGAATCCAATAATCCAATGCTCTAAGACACTTGAAATATTGACAGTGGCATATGGTGAGTCTGATCTAAGTACAAAAAAAAAGTTTACAAGTGGTACAAGCTCTTCCAAGATGGCCGAGAAGATGCCAATGACGAACCTCGCTCTGGACGCCTAAGTACATGAACAAAAGGTGATAACATCAAAAGCTGTGAAGAAAATTGTTTTGGAAAATCGTTGAATTATCATAAAAGATGATGCTCAGGGTGTTGGCATATCGGTAGGCTCGTGTCATGCAATTTTTTCTGATGTTCTGGGCATGAGACGTGTGTCAGCGAAGTTTGTTCCAAAACATCTCAATTTTGATCAGCAGAACCGTTACATGAGCATTGCTCAGGAGCTCTTGAATGATGTCAACGATGATTCTGATTTTCTCAGAAAAGTCATAACTGGTGACAAAACATGGATTTACAGTTGACGTCAAAACCAAAGCCCCATCTTCCCGATGGAAGTATCCCAGAGAGCCAAGACCTAAAAAAGGCATGCCAAGTTCGATCAAATGTCAAAGTTTTGCTCAATCACCATGGCGTAGTGCATCATAAATTTTTGCCTCAAGGCCTTACGATCAATAAGGAGTATTACCTTGACATTATGCACGGTTTGCGAGAAGCAATACACAAAAATGCCCGGAATTGTGGAAAAACAATTCAACAATGCACTTGCTCATTCATTGTTGCTTCTGAGAGATTTTTTGGCCAAGAACAACATGACCATCATGCCTCGGTCACCATATTCACCAGATTTGGCCTCGTGTAACTTTTTCCTGTTTTAAAAACTGAAGAGACCTATGAAAGGATGAAAATTTTTAACTGAGGAAATAAAAACTGCATCACTGGAAATACTCAAGGCTGTGCCAAAAAGTGCTTATGAGAAGTTCTTCAAGGATTGGCACAAGTGTATTGAATCTGAAGGGGGATTACTTTGAAGGACGCAACATAAATATTGATGAATGTTGTTGTTGTGGTCTTCAGTCCTGAGACTGGTTTGACGCAGCTCTCCATGCTACTCTATCCTGTGCAAGCTTCTTCATCTCCCAGTACCTACTGCAACCTACATCCTTCTGAATCTGCTTAGTGTATTCATCTCTTGGTCTCCCTCTACGATTTTTACCCTCCACGCTGCCCTCCAATGCTAAATTTGTGATCCCTTGAGGCCTCAGAACATGTCCTACCAACCGATCCCGTCTTCTGGTCAAGTTGTGCCACAAACTTCTCTTCTCCCCAATCCTATTCAGTACTTCCTCATTAGTTATGTGATCTACCCATCTAATCTTCAGCATTCTTCTGTAGCACCACATTTCGAAAGCTTCTATTCTCTTCTTGTCCAAACTATTTATCGTCCATGTTTCACTTCCATACATGGCTACACTCCATACAAATACTTTCAGAAATGACTTCCTGACACTTAAATCTATACTCGATGTTAACAAATTTCTCTTCTTCAGAAACGCTTTCCTTGCCATTGCCAGTCTACATTTTATATCCTCTCTACTTCGACCATCATCAGTTATTTTGCTCCCCAAATAGCAAAACTCCTTTACTACTTTAAGTATCTCATTTCCTAATCTAATTCCCTCAGCATCACCCGATTTAATTCGACTACCTTCCATTATCCTCGTTTTGCTTTTGTTGATGTTCATCTTATATCCTCCTTTCAAGACACTGTCCATTCCATTCAACTGCTCTTCCAAGTCCTTTGCTGTCTCTGACAGAATTACAATGTCATCGGCGAACCTTAAACTTTTTATTTCTTCTCCATGGATTTTCATACCTATTCCGAATTTTTCTTTTGTTTCCTTTACTGCTTGCTCAATATACAGATTGAATAACATCGGGGAGAGGCTACAACCCTGTCTTACTCCCTTCCCAACCACTGCTTCCCTTTCATGTCCCTCGACTCTTATAACTGCCATCTGGTTTCTGTACAAATTGTAAATAGCCTTTCGCTCCCTGTATTTTACCCCTGCCACCTTTAGAATTTGAAAGAGAGTATTCCAGTCAACATTGTCAAAAGCTTTCTCTACGTCTACAAATGCTAGAAACGTAGGTTTGCCTTTCCTTAATCTTTCTTCTAAGATAAGTCGTAAGGTCAGTATTGCCTCACGTGTTCCAGTGTTTCTACGGAATCCAAACTGATCTTCCCCGAGGTTGGCTTCTATTAGTTTTTCCATTCGTCTGTAAAGAATTCGTGTTAGTATTTTGCAGCTGTGACTTATTAAACTGATGGTTCGGTAATTTTCACATCTGTCAACACCTGCTTTCTTTGGGATTGGAATTATTATATTCTTCTTGAAGTCTGAGGGTATTTCGCCTGTTTCATACATCTTGCTCACCAGATAGTAGAGTTTTGTCAGGACTGGCTCTCCCAAGGCCATCAGTAGTTCCAATGGAATGTTGTCTACTCCGGAGGCCTTGTTTCGACTCAGGTCTTTCAGTGCTCTGTCAAACTCTTCACGCAGTATCTTATCTCCCATTTCATCTTCATCTACATCCTCTTCCATTTCCATAATATTGTCCTCAAGTACATCGCCCTTGTATAGACCCTCTATATACTCCTTCCACCTTTTTGCTTTCCCTTCCTTGCTTAGAACTGGGTTTCCATCTGAGCTCTTGATATTCATACAAGTCGTTCTCTTATCTCCAAAGGTCTCTTTAATTTTCCTGTAGGCAGTATCTATCTTAACCCTAGTGAGATAAGCCTCTACATCCTTACATTTGTCCTCTAGCCATCCCTGCTTAGCCATTTTGCACTTCCTGTCGATCTCATTTTTGAGACGTTTGTATTCCTTTTTGCCTGCTTCATTTACTGCATTTTTATATTTTCTCCTTTCATCAATTAAATTCAATATTTCTTCTGTTACCCAAGGATTTCTACTAGCCCTCGTCTTTTTACCTACTTGATCCTCTGCTGCCTTCACTACTTCATCCCTCAAAGCTACCCATTCTTCTTCTACTGTATTTCTTACCCCCATTCCTGTCAATTGTTCCCTTATGCTCTCCCTGAAACTCTGTACAACTTCTGGTTCTTTCAGTTTATCCAGGTCCCATCTCATTAAATTCCCACCTTTTTGCAGTTTCTTCAGTTTTAATCTACAGGTCATAACCAATAGATTGTGGTCAGAGTCCACATCTGCCCCTGAAAATGTCTTACAATTTAAAACCTGGTTCCTAAATCTCTGTCTTACCATTATATAATCTATTTGATACCTTCTAGTATCTCCAGGATTCTTCCACGTATACAACCTTCTTTTATTATTCTTGAACCAATTGTTAGCTATGATTAAGTTATGCTCTGTGCAAAATTCTACCAGGCGGCTTCCTCTTTCATTTCTCTCCCCCATTCCATATTCACCCACTATGTTTCCTTCTCTCCCTTTTCCCACTCTCGAATTCCAGTCACCCATGACTATTAAATTTTCGTCTCCCTTCACTATCTGAATAATTTCTCTTATTTCAGCATACATTTCTTCAATTTCTTCGTCATCTGCTGAGCTAGTTGGCATATAAACTTGTACTACTGTAGTAGGTGTGGGTTTCGTATCTATCTTGGCCACAATAATGTGTTCACTATGCTGTTTGTAGTAGCTTCCCCGCATTCCTATTTTCCTATTCATTATTAAACCTACTCCTGCATTACCCCTATTTGATTTTGTGTTTATAACCCTGTAGTCACCTGACCAGAAGTCTTGTTCCTCCTGCCACCGAACTTCACTAATTCCCACTATATCTAACTTTAACCTATCCATTTCCCTTTTTAAATTTTCTAACCTACCTGCCCGATTAAGGGATCTGACATTCCACGAATAGATAAATACATTTCCTAAAAATATAAAGTCACATTTTGAACTCACCTCATACTAGATAAAGAAGCAGTAGTGTCATATCTCAATGAGAAATTTGAAACTTTTAACTTAGGACAGAATAAGAAGAGTATTTGGCCATGCAAAATGGATATGTTCTGAATAGGACAGTTTATGACGGAGCCTCCATGGTATACAGTCACCGTAAAAACTCCTGTAAAAACTCCTAAAAAAACAGAGACTACTGCAAAATAAGAGTAAAACAAAACAGAGGGCTACAGATAGAAGTTAAAGGAAACGCACTTGGCTGTCATGAGTGCAATCAATGAAGCCGTGAATGAGAAGCGTAGCAGAATACTGTCAAAGACCTTTCACAAAATCCAAAGAAATTCTTTGTCATATGTAAAGACTGCTAGTGGCACAAAATAGTGTCCAGTCACTTATGCATGAGACAGGAACTGAAATTGAAGTCAGCCCAGGATTATTCCACCAATTTAATTTCTGTATCACTGGAGAGATGAGTGAAATAGGTATCAGTGCCAGTAGCATTGAGAAATAGCCGAAATCGTTAAAATTGAACGAAGTTCCAGGCATCAATGGAATCCCTTATCAGATTGTATATTGAGTCGGTAGCTGCATTAGCCCTATTTTAACCATAACTTACTGTAGGTCCCTCGACCAAAAAACTGTGCACAGTTTATCTTGGATGGACAGTCACTGACAGATGTATACGTACAAGTAAGTTCAGAGTAAGCCCCATGGCAGTGTGCTGGGACCCTTGTTAGTCATGTTGCATATCAATGGCCTAGCAGACAATATTAACAGCAATCTCAGACTTTTTGTAGACGATGCAGTTATCTACTGTCTGAAAGAAGCTGTGCAAGCATTCAGTCAGATTTTAACAAGATTTCAGAGTGGTTCAAATATTGGCGACCGGCTTTAACTGTTCAGAAATATGTAACTGTGCTTCACAAAATAAACAAATGATTATAATATCAATGGGTCAAAAATGGAATCAGTCAATTCATACAAATTACTGGGTGTAACAATCTGCAGGGATATGAAATGGAAGAATGAAATAGTCTTAGTCACAGATAAAGTAGGTGTCAGACTACAGTTCATTGACAGAATATTAGGGAAATGCAATCAGTCTACAAAGCAGACTGCATACAGAACACTCATCTGACCCTACTAGCATACTGCTAAAGTGTGTGGGACCCATGCCAAATAGAACTAACAGCGGATACTGAAAGGATACAAAGAAGGGTAGCACAAATGGACACAGGTTTGCTCGATCCACAGGAAAGTTTCATGAAGTTGATGAAAGAACTGAAATGGCAGACACCTGAAGAGACGAAACAAAAATCCTGTAAAAAACAACTTAGAAAATTTCTATGAACAATTTAAAGTAATGAATCCATGAATATATGACAACCTCCTATGTATCATTCCTGTAGTGATTGTGAATACAGCGTTAGACTAATTACAGCATGCAGAGGTGTATAAGTAATCATTTTTCCTTCAATTCACACAGGAATGGAAAGTGAGAAAGCCCTAGTAACTAGTACAATGGGATGTACATTCTGTCATGCATTTCACAATGATTTGCAGAGTATAGATGTAGAGGTAGATGTAGATAAAGCAGTTGCATCAGTATCATCTAGCAAAGGTTCCTATAGGGCAGTGGTTCCCAACTTACCCCTCAGTTAACACCCCCCAATACAGCTGGACTCCTTACTGAAACACTAGCCTGAAATAAATTAACATAGGTACTTTTCTAATGACAAATGATAAACAATACTCACAAGTTAATATTGAAACAAATAAAACACACGTTTTTGTAGTTTTTCTGGATCAATGAGACAGTCAGTGCTCTTTTCTAGAAATCCTTTTTATTTTAGACGGCATTTCCAATAATGCACACAGTAGATCACACTCAAATTCCATTAGATTCTTTGATTTTCTTTCTATTGCTGCCATAGTTGATTGTCTACTTTCACAACTTTGAGTAGTGGTGAATTGAAGAGGTACTCTTATCACATCTGCCAACAGTAATTGATACTAGCCACTGACCATTCACTAAAACAGTTACATTTCTGTTTTGTCAAACTCTGTTTTTAGTGCACTGTCTTCACGGAGTCCAAGACATTGCACTTTTGTTGGAATTTTACGATCTGAAAATATTCCTTCCTTCATCCAAAATTTGCTTGGGCCCTGAACATTCACTGGTCTGTTTATAAAAATCAGGGCAGCAATTGCTAATATAATTTACTACTGATGGCAAATGAATCAGAATCATGTATCCAATGTGTCTGAAACTGAAAATTTACACTCTATGTGTACTTACAATTTTTACTAACATCAGTGAGATGTAGACTGTAATGGAGAATTGTTTAAAATTGATGCCTTTGTTTTCCCGGCACACTGTTCGAGAGTACAACGGCAAAGAAATAGTTTGTCGGTAGTTCAATGAACCCCCTGCCAGGAGCTTGATCATGAATTGCAGAGTAATCATGTAGATGTAGACGTAAGAGTTGTCTAGAATTCAGAGTGGAGCTGCGTTTCAGGAATAAGTAGAAAAGACATAAACAGACAGACTGATCAGGGAACAAACTGGAGTAGAAAACATAGTTATGTCTGTAATAAAAATGATGTGGAATTGGATAGGATATATAGATGGATGAATGGTTGGTATGTGAACCGATGAAATTCTTTGCTATATTACAAGAGATAAGACACACCAGAAACTAAGACATTATGAAAGAGGGCCAGATTATTAATAAATGCGTCAGCAGCCATTAAAATTGCCCCACAAGGAAAGATAGGAAGCAATTAAATTTTATGCCACAGTTCATCACTCATAGTGGCTGGCGAGAGATGGTGTGCTTGTCACTCAGCAACCCACAATCAGATGTTTTCAATGGCTGATAGATAAGAAGAATGTGCTGGCTAGGGCAACAGTCAAACACCCTCTGTATAGGAAAAGGCCAGGACACCACTGGCAGCCTGCAGTCTCATGTTATCTTCATGAAAAGTAGTGTCACAGCGATCTCAAAATTATGGCACAGTCATCGGCCTTAACATGTCAGGAATGAAACAGCCGCTGTCAAAATTATTGTTTATACAAATCAGAGTTGATCACGGTGTACACATAATGCCATTCCACATCATCAAACCCGATGCTGAGCCCTTGTGACAATGCCTGATGCTAACTGGCAACATCTTTTCTCCTTGGAGGCGCCCCACAAGGCTACACCCATTGTGATACAGAATGCCAAATCAGGATTCATCTGAATGGATGACGTGGTGCCATTACTGTGTCTAGTACTGTTGTTGGGCAAAACACTGTTGGTGTGCCTTTCTGTTGTGCATTAAGGGAAGCCACAATAAATGTCTCTGTTATGACAGACTGTGGTGTTCCTGATGTCTCACTGCAAACACACCCACTTCCTGAATCGAGATACGTCATGTGATGTGAGTGAATAATATATCTGTTCTCTCCCTTGTTCAGCATGCAAGGTCACCGAGATCCTGCAAGGCTTTGAGCACAGCCTCCTCGACTCATCAATTCCATACCCTTATGACAGTAGTGGCATCCCAATCAGTACTATCAGCAATATCACGTAACAAGGAACCTCAGTGTATATAGTCCATGAGCCTGCTGCTGTTAGCTTAGCACACATGCTGGAATGGTAGCAGTAGAGATTAATTTTTACAGAATACATATGAGTCTACACAAACTATTTTCTTTTTTTACCCCTCAGAGAAACTCATTGCACCCCTCCGCAATGGGTAATTAGCCCCAGGTTGGGAACCACTGCTATACCGGGTAAACCAGATCCTCCGAGATAACCTCAAGTCTTTGTTTGTCTCCAACAACTTTCAGGACAGATGGGTATTGTATTCTGCATTCTCTTTCAAATATTTTGCATATATATATATATATATATATATATATATATATATATATATATATATATATATATATATATATATGTATATGTGTGTGTGTGTGTGTGTGTGTGTGTGTCTGCTTGTGTCTGTATATGTGTGGATGGATATGTGTGTGTGCGCAAGTGTATACCCGTCCTTTTTTCCCCCTAAGGTAAGTCTTTCCGCTCCCGGGATTGGAATGACTCCTTACCCTCTCCCTTAAAACCCACATCCTTTCGTCTTTCCCTCTCCTTCCCTCTTTCCTGATGAGGCAACAGTTTGTTGCGAAAGCTTGAATTTTGTGTGTATGTTTGTGTGTCTATCGACCTGCCAATGCTATGGAATGATGTGAAAGTGATCATATGTAACTTAGGTTAACAACTTAAATACAAGGTATCCACAATTAAAGTTCCAGTTTGAAAACACCAAAACACCGTAGAAAGAGAACCACTGCAAATAATTATATCAAATTTTAACAACGTATTATTATTATTATTATTATTATTATTATTATTATTGACTCCAGGTGGAAATGTTATGGGGGGAAAAAAACGAAAATTTGACCAACAGACAGCGGCCTAAGCATCAGAATAGCATACCAACAGATGCGTAGCATACAGCTGTTCCTCACTTCGTATCCGAGATGCCCAACATGACTGTCCTGAAAGATTATGTTCTCCTGGTAAGGCTCTTTCACAAAAGTGGTGATTGTGTGCCAGTAGCCCTGCCGAAGATCAGGACACCCAAGGATATGAAAGAAGACAATTAGTCTGACGAGTATCTGGAGAAAATTATTACAAAATTCAAAAAGACATTCCTTTTAAATGCAATGTAGTCTAGGGAATACAACATTTCGTAATGATGTGGAACGTGTCACTTTAACATAAGTTTTCTATACACAATTTCTTTACACAAAATAAATATTATTATTATTTTACAGTTGCTACTTCATATGTAAGAATTCATCTATTGAGTAGGAGTTATCATTCAGAAATTCTTTTAATTTGCTTTTAAATGTTGGTTGGCTCTCAGTCAGACTTTTAATACTATTTGGCAAATGACCAAAGATTTTTGTGGTAGCATAAGTCACCCCTTTCTGTGCCAAAGTGAGATTTAATCCAGAATAGTGAATATCATTCTTTCTTCTAGTGTTGTAGCTATGCACTTCACTGTTATTTTTGAATTGGAATGGGTTGTTAATGACAAATTTCAAAAGTCAATATATGTATTGCGAAGGTACTGTGAATATCCCGAGTTCCTTAAATAAATGTCTGCAAGGTAATATTGGGTGGGCTCCAGCTATTATTCTGATTACACACTTTTGTGTGATGAATACTTTCTCTCTTAATGACGAATTGCCCCAAAATATTATGCCATATGAAAGCAGTGAATGAAAATAGGCATAGTAGGCTAATTTACTGATATGTTTATCACCAAAATTTGCAATAACCATAATGGCATAAGTAGCTGAACCTGACCGTTTCAGCAGATCATCAATGTGTTTCTTCCAATTCAATTTCTTATCAATGCACACATCCAGAAATTTTGAGTATTATGCCGTAACAACAGACTTCCGTTCACTGTGTTTTCTCAAAATTTAGTGAGAGTCCATTTCCAAGAACCACTTAATAATTTTCTGAAAGACATTATTTGCAATTTCCTCAGCTGAATTAAACCATTTGTGCACTGTCCCACTCATACGACAATACTTCAGCTTATCTAGAAGAATTTCATGATTTATACAATCAAAAGCCTTTCAGAGATCACAAAATATCTCCCAATGGGTGATGTTCGGTTATTCAATGCATTTAATATTTGATAAGTGAAAGCAAATATAGCATTTTCTGTTGAAAAGCCTTTTTAGAAACCAAATTGACATTTTGTTAGTACTTCATTTTTACAAATACGTGAGGCTACTCTTGAATACATTACTTTTTCAAGAA
Source organism: Schistocerca nitens (assembly GCF_023898315.1). Lineage (NCBI taxonomy): Eukaryota > Metazoa > Arthropoda > Insecta > Orthoptera > Acrididae > Schistocerca > Schistocerca nitens. Next base: position 917,581,041 of record NC_064616.1, read on the forward strand.
TTTTAGATAAAGCTGTCAGAAGTGAGATTGGGCGGTAGTTGTTAGCATCAGATCTATCCCCTTATGTAACAAGGGACTTTGTCAAAGTTAGGCATTGGTCAGATTTTCTTTGATCTAGCGCCTCGCCTTAGATTTGATCAAAGGAAGCGTTCGTCTTATGTTTACTGCATGAGTCGCCACGAAAACCAGATGTTATACAGAGACTGTACAGTATCGGAAAGTACAGTATAACATATAAAGCTTACTATTACGGCAGTGATGATAGCCATAGGGAAGGTTGGTAGTAGGTGTAGCACTCATTTGTTTTCCCAAAATTACACAATTTCTGCCAAACTGGGGCACAACTGGACAAAAATTGTTGCATGTCACTTGGGAATCCTGAAACACGTCACACCTCATACTGTATAAGCTATAGTACCATATTACTGTATTTACAATTATTTGAGAACTGCTAACATGAGTGGAAGAAAAAAGAAAAACATTACTATGGCTGAAAAGCTACGAATTTTGAGAGTTGTGAAGGAAAACAGTGATCGTAAGCAAGTGGATATCGCCAAGGAATTATGAATTTCTGTGTTTACTTTAAATTCTATAGTAGCAAAGGCAAAGGAAATTGAAGATAATGCATGTGTGTTCGGAATTTCTACTAATAAGCGGACACGCATTCAGGGCGGGAAATATGAAGACGTGGAAGACTGACTGTTGCAGTGGTTCAGGCAACATTGAGCAGAAGGCAATCCTATTAGCGACCCAATGCTTTGTGGAAAAGCAATGAATTTGCAATTCGACTCAAGTGTGGAAAATTTCAGTGCTTCATCAGGTTGGCTGCACAAATTTAATGTAAGACATGGCATCAGCTCTCAGAATGCATGTGGCAAAAGCAAAAGTGTTGATCCTGAGACAGTGTGAGATTGGAAGGAAACCCGTTTGAAAGAACTAACATCCCAATATGGTCCTAAAAACATTTTCAATGCAGATGAGGCGGGCTTGTTTACAATGTAATGCCTGACCGCAAATGTCATTGAAAGGCGAGAACTGCCACGGAGGAAAAAAATAAACAATGTGTGACAGTGCTGTTATGTGCTAACAGTGATGGGAATGAGAAGCTCCCCCCACTTACGACTGGGATATTTGCCAAGCCCCGTTGTTTTAAGAACATTGTCACGTTTCCCATAAAATACACTAATAACAAGAAATCGTGGATTATGACAAACGTTTTCGAAAGCTGGCTTCGAAGTGTCAATGCGAAAATGGGTGCAGCAGGCCAAAAGATTTTATTGTTCATTGACAGGTGTGCAGCACATCCTCCCTTACTTCCTATTTGAGACATGTGACAGTGGAATTCTTTCCAGCAAATTGCACGAGTGAGCTCCAGCCACTTGATCCTGGAGTAATACATAATCTCAAGTTCCATTAGAGCAAAATGCTCGTGCAGCATGCCACCAGGTGTGTAAACATTGAAAAAAAAAGGAAGAAATATGAAAATAAACATTTTACAGGTAAGATTTTTACTTGCCATTTATTTCATGTTGTGCTACCAGAGCCAAAGAACACTTCGAGAAATTATTAATGAAATTGTTTCTTCTGATAGGCAATACACTACATTGCAGCTTCACAGCACAGAGTTTCAGATGAGACCATTAGGAACTGTTTCCGAAAAGCCGGATTCGGAAATTAAGTCTATGATCATGGTGGAAATGATCATATTGACAATATTTCACCTAATGATGAAGAATGCAATCGACTTGAAGAGCAGGCATCATTTGAGGATAACGTGAACGTTGATGAAAACTTCGTCACTACAGAACCCATTACTATCGCTGAGATACGAGTAGTTCAATGTGCATCACAGGCCCTGGATGAGGAGAAACTGACAATGAAAAGGATAAAAAATAGCCTCAGCATTCCTCTGTGACATTTAATGATGCAGTAAATGCGTTAGAAATAATTAAACAATTTGTGGTGCGCCAAAATGTTTCTGACGAAATAATGACAGAGTTGTCCCGTTTTGAGGGTACAGTGTACGCTGTTGCCAAGTGAAAGAAGAAAACATGGAAAAATTATGAACTTTTTTTTACAAAACGTTTTTTTTCCGTGTAGAGGTTTACATTTTTCTTTATATATTTGTTGGCAACGGCTGTCAGGTGTGGTCAGCATTTGGATGGGTGACATCTGGGCCGCCATGCGCTGTTGCCATTTTTCGGGGTGCACTCAGCCTCGTGATGCCAACTGAGGAGCTATTCGACCGAACAGTAGCGGCTCCGGTGCTTCGGTCAAAGAAAACCATCATAAAGACCGAGAGGGGTGTGCTGACCACACGCTCCTCCTATCCGTATCCTCAGCTGAGGATGACAAGGCAGTCAGATGGTCCCAACGGGGCCACTTGTGGCCTAAAGATGGAGTGCTTGTATCTTTGTTAAGTATGGTACCCAGTAAGCCTATGTAACGTTTTCTAGAATGTAACTTTTTATTTAATGGATTTTCCATTTGTGTTTACCAATTAATTTGACAGTATGGTGGTATATTTCATATATACGTTTTTCACACTTACACTTTTTTTCTGTAGTCCCCTGAAAAACGAATAAATGAAGTTTTACTGTACATGCTATTGTGGATATTAAAAGTTTTAAGGTAGTTTGTGTTTATGTTATAGACAGACTATGAGTTGTTTATTGTTACCCATTTTAATCCAGGTGGACAGTGATAAACACAATTCTTGAATCATTCCACACATTGATCCTGTATGCAATGGCTAGTTACACAATATTAAGTATCTTTGGTCACTATCCATCACCACAGACCACAACTGTTACCATCAATGAAAGTGGTTTGCTATCCACCCCTCCCAAGTCTCCTTCCTTGTCATTGCTAGATGCAGCAGATAATGTGTATGTGAAAATATACATAGAGGGACACATCATAAAATTCACTTATCCCAGTCTCTGAGCTCATATGCACTAACACACTTCACAAAGCTATTTGGTCAATTACAACTGGTTACATAAATTATGCTTTCATACTTTTACAAGACACTGCTAGAAGTACAGACACACTGACATATTGTTGTTGTGGTCTTCATTCCTGAGACTGGTTTGATGCAGCTCTCCATGCTACTCTATCCTGTGCAAGCTTCTTCATCTCCCAGTACCTACTGCAACCTACATCCTTCTGAATCTGCTTAGTGTATTCATCTCTTGGTCTCCCTCTACGATTTTTACCCTCCACTCTGCCCTCCAATACTAAATTGGTGATCCCTTGATGCCTCAGAACATGTCCCACCAACCAGTCCTGTCTTCTGGTCAAGTTGTGCCACAATCTTCTCTTCTCCCCAATCCTATTCAGTACTTCCTCATTAGTTATGTGATCTACCCATCTAATCTTCAGCATTCTTCTGTAGCACCACATTTCGAAAGCTTCTATTCTCTTCTTGTCCAAACTATTTATCATCCATGTTTCACTTCCATACATGGCTACACTCCATACAAATACTTTCAGAAATGACTTCCTGACACTTAAATCTATACTCGATGTTAACAAATTTCTCTTCTTCAGAAACACTTTCCTTGCCATTGCCAGTCTACATTTTATATCCTCTCTACTTCGACCATCATCAGTTATTTTGCTCCCCAAATAGCAAAACTCCTTTACTACTTTAAGTGTCTCATTTCCTAATCTAATTCCCTCAGCATCACCCGATTTAATTCGACTACCTTCCATTATCCTCGTTTTGCTTTTGTTGATGTTCATCTTATATCCTCCTTTCAAGACACTGTCCATTCCATTCAACTGCTCTTCCAAGTCCTTTGCTGTCTCTGACAGAATTACAATGTCATCGGCGAACCTTAAACTTTTTATTTCTTCTCCATGGATTTTAATACCTACTCCGAATTTTTCTTTTGTTTCCTTTACTGCTTGCTCAATATACAGATTGAATAACATCGGGGAGAGGCTACAACCCTGTCTTACTCCCTTCCCAACCACTGCTACCCTTTCATGTCCCTCGACTCTTATAACTGCCATCTGGTTTCTGTACAAATTGTAAATAGCCTTTCGCTCCCTGTATTTTACCCCTGCCACCTTTAGAATTTGAAAGAGAGTATTCCAGTCAACATTGTCAAAAGCTTTCTCTACGTCTACAAATGCTAGAAACGTAGGTTTGCCTTTCCTTAATCTTTCTTCTAAGATAAGTCGTAAGGTCAGTATTGCCTCACGTGTTCCAGTGTTTCTACGGAATCCAAACTGATCTTCCCCGAGGTTGGCTTCTATTAGTTTTTCCATTCGTCTGTAAAGAATTCGTGTTAGTATTTTGCAGCTGTGACTTATTAAACTGATGGTTCGGTAATTTTCACATCTGTCAACACCTGCTTTCTTTGGGATTGGGATTATTATATTCTTCTTGAAGTCTGAGGGTATTTCGCCTGTTTCATACATCTTGCTCACCAGATGGTAGAGTTTTGTCAGGACTGGCTCTCCCAAGGCCGTCAGTAGTTCCAATGGAATGTTGTCTACTCCGGGGGCCTTGTTTCGACTCAGGTCTTTCAGTGCTCTGTCAAACTCTTCACGCAGTATCGTATCTCCCATTTCATCTTCATCTACATCCTCTTCCATTTCCATAATATTGTCCTCAAGTACATCGCCCTTGTATAGACTCTCTATATACTCCTTCCACCTTTCTGCTTTCCCTTCCTTGCTTAGAACTGGGTTTCCATCTCTGATAAATTACAAGAGTACTAGTGCACATTTCACAGAGTTGTGCATTGTTTCTCAGAACAATAACCACATAGTATTACAACAAGTGAAATAACGTTCCTATAAGAGCACTAAAAGGTGAATATGCACCTGTTTAATAAAAGACTGACTGAAAAGTGGGGTACCAACTGCCCCATTACATCTTCCTCAACATATTTAAAAATTTTCCCAAAAATTTTGGCATGCAAACATATTCACACTCTTTTTAATGTGCAACTCACCTTTCACTCCCACGACCTCTCCTAACTGTAACTCACTAGCCCATCACTGTATGTTGCTCACATCCATCCACTCCCACTCGCCCATTCTCTCTCACTCATTCAGCCCAACTCATTTTCATTACCTCTTTCTGTCTCTGTCACTGCTTCCTCTCTCACAGCCACAATCTCCTCCATTCTGTATTACTACTACTACTACCACCACCACCACCACCACCACCACCACCACCACCACTGTCTCCTCACACTCTCACTGTCTCCCTCTTGCTCTCTCTTACTGCTTCTACTTCATTCATTCCTTCCCACTACTGCTGTCTCTTCTCACTGTCACTATCTCTCTTGCATTGCCACTGTCATAGACTCACTCTCTAATTATCACTGTCTTTCACCCACTTCCACTTTCTCCTCCTCTTTATTCCTCTCCCACTGGCACTGTCTCCTTCACTCTTTACCTAGCACCGTTCTGTCACTGTCAACTACGTTCCACTCCCAGTGTGTCGTCCTCTTTCTATCACACTCCCACTGCCTCCTTTAGTCTTTCTAAACCACAACCACTCTCTACTCTCTTCCTGTTTTTATTACTGTTCTGTCTCTTTTCTCACTGCCACTGCCGCCCCTCTTAGCATTTAAGAGCATGAACATGATCACATGCCAAAATTTTTGGGAAATTTTCAAAGACGCTAAGGAAGGTTGACTGAGGCAGTTGGTACGCCACTTTCCAGTGTCTTTTAAACAAGAACACATTCACATATTTTTGCTCTGATAGGAACATTTTTCTGCTGGTTCCCTTCTTTTCCCTGCTCGAGCAGGACATGTCACTCACATGAAAAGTACTTCAAGGATCAGTAAAATTTTGATAGTTTGCTTATGTGAAACTGAAGTAATGCAAAACTAAGTTTGCACGTCATACCAGATTTTATGTATACAGAAATTTTGGATGTGCTTCTGTACAACATGGGGTTCCCACAAACCTTCTGATAACAGAGACACTTTACAGCATATTTCCCCATGCTATATCACATTATAAACTATGTTTCCGCATCACACCAAATTTTACATGCATATTTTATGTGTACAAGTATAGGGTAACTTTCAATCTCTGTATTTCAGAAAGTGATACAGATATCATGGAAATTTTCAAGAATGAGATCAGGTTCTTAGGAATACTTCAGACAAATTCCAAACATTTGCTGTGTGTAGCTGTATTGGAACACGCGACTGTTTTGTTTTCTGGCTTTCTAAGGAACCACCCATGAACAATGTGGTGCCTTCATAGCTCCCCATCTGGTTCTAGAGAAACAGTATACCAGCAACTAAGCCCATCTATGTCAGTAACTTTCCTATGTAATTAGCTTTAAATTACTTTCACTATGGGTCTCTCCTAAAAATTGAAAAATAACTTTTAACTTCCCAGTTGCAAGCAAAGTTGTCCCTTTGTTAGACAATGTTCCATCCCACACAGTGGAAAAGTGAGGAAACATTCCTATCCAATGGTACAAGCCTGATTTGTCACATGTACCTAAAAGTTATTGCAACCTTTAAACAATGTTATCACAAACTGCTCCTCCATACTATATTTAGCGCACTATTTATTGAGCAGCTGAAGCTGTGAGTATAGCTTGAAAGAATACTTTAAAATTGTCATATAACAACTTGCTGAACTCTGAAGAATATAACAAAACAAGTGACCTAACTGTAAATCATCACAGAACTAACTGTAGTGGATTACCCTCTTTCTAATTTGTCAAACAATATTCCCAAAGTTTATGACGTTATTCAGGAAACATCAATGGTTCAATTGAAGCAGGTGCTGTAGAATTCAGATGGAAAAGACAGCTATCAATGTTGTTGACAGCAAAACGCAATTTGACAAAGAGTCTGGTGGTGACAAAAAGTGCTGCAGAGGTACCAAATGCCTTTCAAACACTTACAGCTGAGGTTACCTTACTTTTGGAGAAGCAGCCTTGAGCTTGGTCAAGTAACATTTGTTTACTCCGGAGGTACCCAGCATACTTGCAGCAATACCATCTGGATTTTTAGCTGAGAAATTTGTTTTTCAAGTTTTCTAACTCGTGAAAACAATGCTGTACAACTGTATGGACGCATGTACGAATGAAGTGTTCACTGTACGATTTAACAGTTGTTTATCACAACTATTACTAAAGACACATATTGTTTCCCAAAAGTAAGGGTTTCCTACACTCCTGGAAATTGAAATAAGAACACCGTGAATTCATTGTCCCAGGAAGGGGAAACTTTATTGACACATTCCTGGGGTCAGATACATCACATGATCACACTGACAGAACCACAGGCACATAGACACAGGCAACAGAGCATGCACAATGTCGGCACTAGTACAGTGTATATCCACCTTTCGCAGCAATGCAGGCTGCTATTCTCCCATGGAGACGATCGTAGAGATGCTGGATGTAGTCCTGTGGAACGGCTTGCCATGCCATTTCCACCTGGCGCCTCAGTTGGACCAGCGTTCGTGCTGGACGTGCAGACCGCGTGAGACGACGCTTCATCCAGTCCCAAACATGCTCAATGGGGGACAGATCCGGAGATCTTGCTGGCCAGGGTAGTTGACTTACACCTTCTAGAGCACGTTGGGTGGCACGGGATACATGCGGACGTGCATTGTCCTGTTGGAACAGCAAGTTCCCTTGCCGGTCTAGGAATGGTAGAACGATGGGTTCGATGACGGTTTGGATGTACCGTGCACTATTCAGTGTCCCCTCGACGATCACCAGTGGTGTACGGCCAGTGTTGGAGATCGCTCCCCACACCATGATGCCGGGTGTTGGCCCTGTGTGCCTCGGTCGTATGCAGTCCTGATTGTGGCGCTCACCTGCACGGCGCCAAACACGCATACGACCATCATTGGCACCAGGGCAGAAGCGACTCTCATCGCTGAAGACGACACGTCTCCATTCGTCCCTCCATTCACGCCTGTCGCGACACCACTGGAGGCGGGCTGCACGATGTTGGGGCGTGAGCGGAAGACGGCCTAACGGTGTGCGGGACCGTAGCCCAGCTTCATGGAGACGGTTGCGAATGGTCCTCGTCGATACCCCAGGGGCAACAGTGTCCCTAATTTGCTGGGAAGTGGCGGTGCGGTCCCCTACGGCACTGCGTAGGATCCTACGGTCTTGGCGTGCATCCGTGCGTCGCTGCGGTCCGGTCCCAGGTCGACGGGCACGTGCTCCTTCCGCCAACCACTGGCGACAACATCGATGTACTGTGGAGACCTCACGCCCCACGTGTTGAGCAATTCGGCGGTACGTCCACCCGGCCTCCCGCATGCCCGCTATACCCCCTCGCTCAAAGTCCGTCAACTGCACATACGGTTCACGTCCACGCTGTTGCGGCATGCTACCAGTGTTAAAGACTGCGATGGAGCTCCGTATGCCACGGCAAACTAGCTGACACTGACGGCGGCGGTGCACAAATGCTGCGCAGCTAGCGCCATTCGACGGCCAACACCGCGGTTCCTGGTGTGTCCGCTGTGCCGTGCGTGTGATCATTGCTTGTACAGCCCTCTCGCAGTGTCCGGAGCAAGTATGGTGGGTCTGACACACCGGTGTCAATGTGTTCTTTTTTCCATTTCCAGGAGTGTATTTCTATACATAGGTATGCTCATTTTATCTCTTTCAAACCTTTTTAGTGTCATAGTTTTTGGATTATGCAATGCTGTTCAGGCCCCAACCACCTCTGATAATTACAGTTCTACGACATCTACATTTTACTGGCAATGTAGTTGCAACAGTACATATGCCGAGTATCACCTAGACCAAAACATGACAGTAAACAGTAGTGACAAAGAAAACCTAAGTGTCTGATGCACCCTCAGAATTTAACTGTAACTACTACAACACTGAAAGTAAGATTTGAAATACTTGAGTCACCTCATATTGAAGTTTCAACACTTAAACACTGTGTTTGTAGGTTCCTACATCATTAGCCAGTTGCTGATGATTGATGCAGGCAACTGAAGAGAGAAAACAACAAATTTAAATGCTCGTACCCATAATACGGCAAATCACTTAAAGTATGTGAATTAAGAGCTCTGTACTAACACACACACACACACACACACACACACACACACACACACACACACACACACACACACACACAGACGGACACAGTCGCAAATTAATCTACAACACAAGAAGAAAAAGGATCCCTACCAAATCACTGATTAGCTTTTGATAGTTCACCATAAATGCCAAAAGAAATATATTAATTATAAAGACTATTTCCAATATGAAAACGAGTCCAGGACAGAAGAAGTTAGAGAAAAAGCAGAATTACCTTTAAGATTATCCACTAACAAAATTGATAGAAGTTTCTACAGCAACACTATGGAATTCAATTAATGATCTCCCTTGAGGTTTTGGATCATTAGTGTTGTGCTACATAACGATCTTGCCAAAAAAAAACAAAAACATACATCTGCCTTCAATGGTGCATGATCACTTACTTTGTACAAGATAACACTGAATGCTGTGTGATTACTAAAATGCTCAAAATCTGTGAAGATGTAAACTGCTGTTTCATAAAGAATCATACACAGTAAGGATCATAATCTTTTATTAAGGCAGTATGCCTGGTGGTGGTTGTGGTGGTGAAGGAGGAAGAAACAGGAAAGCCTGCCTCATTAACTCTTTAAAATTTTCTTAAACCCTACTGAAGAATGATTAGCTGCTAGCATACATCAAGTAAACAACTATATTTATACGATTTGCCACATACCACCAAAACACTAGAAAAATATACAGCAAGCACAGATGTAATTCACGCGGACTGTGTTAATAATACAAGCAGATATTTCCAAGCAACAACATTATGTTGGAAAAGTAGCAAACAATCAGAGGCAGGTGGATTCCTATTCTGAAAACTGTTAACTACCTGACATGATGCACAGTGAGATTTCTTAACAACCTATATCTGGTTCTAGAAAACTAAATATCACTGAAGCCAGTTAAAAAGCTTCGTAGCAGCAGCAGCTACAGCATCTACCACACAATGCACACCATTAAAGCTGCATTTCTTCTTCTTTTCCCTCCTTCTAAGAAGTCAGTAACATAAAAGAAACTCCAGAAATATGAACAAGAAAATTAACTGTTACCAATACTTTGTCACCTTCCACCAAGTAATGAATAATACCGCATGATTGGACACGCATCACTTTCCAGCACTATAGCAAACATCAAGTTTTCTGCAGCCCTTCACGTTAAGGAATATTCTCATCATTTCTAGTTACACAGCTACTAACCCATTCTCAAACTAGAGAGAAAGGGAATATAGTTGTACAATCGTTTGGCAATATTTCTTATGTTACAAGTTTCTTTCTGGGCACCATGAAACAACAAATGGAACAATACAATGTATTAACTTTACAATGCTACACAGAGCACACAAAAAGCTGACCTCAGCAGCTCCTCTGAACTATTGTAGAGTATATCCTTCAAATTTTATAATATTCAGTTTCAATTTATCCATTTTATTTGCTCAGTCTACCCTTACAGCTGAACTAATTACAAAATTAAGGCCACGTACAATAATTAAAAAAGATTTTGAAAAGTTATGGTACAACTCACAAGCCAAAATAGTTTTTCTTTTAGGTTTTCTCGAAGTCCATTTGTTTGTGCCAGCTTCATGCAAAACTAATAGAGAGATTTTGATGAGGTTCCATCTATCAGATAGCCTATGGCTCTAATTAAAAACTGGATATGTAACTCATGCTAGAATGCCAGAAAGATGTGTGTCAACTATTAAAATATTTCTTTTTTTTTTACCTTTTATGAACTACTGCACTGACGTAGATGGGACTTCAACTGTTTAAGAGCCTAAAATAGTAGAGACAAAACGAATTTGAAATTGTCACACATTATACCAAGAAGCAACAGCCAAATAGGAAAATAATATTCCATATGGATTCAGAGTGCTTTGCTTTTCAAAATTAGCACCACCAACAAAATACATCACATTGGTTTGTTGGAAGGACATCCTATAGAAGTGAACATTTACTGTGTTCATCAGTTTTCTGTATTCTGATGTCTCAGACATTCAAAGTACAATTCTATGTATTATTGATTCATTAAAACTCAGTTTGTTGTCCAGTAGGTGGGCTGTTCACTTTCTTATAATTTTATATTTCTCCCACATTCAACCACAAATCAAACACATATAATACGACAATGTGATCAAAAACATGTTTATGTAACATATTTATAAAAACCTTCATAGAGTAACCAGTATTTTATTTACTCTGCTATGTTTATGCTCTCTCATATTATGAATTGTGTAGTTCATGGAGAAACAAAATTTTTCTGTGCAAAGAAATCATGCAAAAAAACTAGCAATTTCATCCAGTGCAAAGAAGTTTGATTTTCCTCCAAACACCTTTAACCCTAGAACACTAACGGAGGGAATTGTTATACTGCAACCAAACCATTGCAAAGTTTACTACTCCACATTTTATTCAAACCAAGTCACAATTTATAGGTTATGCATTAGCTAATTACCCTATTAGATCTCCAATGGTATGTTAAATACCAAATTATGTAAAAATTGTTGTGTTTTATACCCTACTGCAATCATAAATTGTACTAGAGTTTAGTAATCTAGTATTAACTCAAGATTGTGATGCATTTGCAGCGACTTACGCGTTATATTCCACATACAAATAAAAAGACGTAAAAGAGAAAAGTATCTTAAGTACTTTGGATTCCACAACCAAAATACATGTCAAAATTAAAAATTTCTTATTGTTGCAACAATAACACTAACAAAGTAATAATTATAGAGATATAGTACTGGAAATAGTGTAGACTTTTTTATATGCGGCAAGACCAACTAATAAAGCACGTGTGCACGCGCACACGCACGTACCTCTTCAAGTATAAGATATACAGGGATGATATATAATTTCTCTATCAGCATTTATCAAGTCTTTTTACTGGTTGCTCATTGCCATTTGTCATGAACAAAACAACATTCACTACAGCTTATGGCTCCTGTGACTGAATGTGTGTTGCTCAGTAGTTCCCCAACTCATTAATTATCACTCATATTTTATCATGCACAACAATAAGAATCTCATGAATGACAGAGTTATACACGTAAAATCAATCATTATAATTACTACATTTTTCTGTGGATGTTTAAAGACTGCAATTCTTATTCTGGAATTGGGCAAGTCAAAATGACTAACAGCAGCCGCTGAGCCGAGACGAAGCACAGCAGATCAGCAGCAGCGGAAGCACTTGTCTGATGTAAAGTAAATTAATTTAGTGATGAGGGCAAAGCTGTGGAGAACAAATGGAAAAAAAATCAAAAGTGTTGTTCAATACACCATAGACAAGTATGTTCTGAGTAAGGTTTTAAGGGATGGGAAAAATCCATCATGGTTTAATAGCTGTATTAGAAAAGTGCTACGAAAACAAAGAGCACTTCATCTCAGATTTAAGTGAAGTAAAAACCTAGCTGACAAACAAAAGCTGAACGAAGCAAAAATGAGCGTAAGGAGAGCAATGAGAGAAGCATTCAATGATATTGGAAGTAAGACATTGTCAACCAACCTGAGTAGAACCCCTAAGAGATTTTGGTCTTATGTAATATCTGTAAGTGGGACAAAATCACCTATTCATTCGCTCAGCGACCACACCGGCACTGAAACAGAATATAACTGAGAGGAGGCTGGAATACTGAATTCGGTCTTTGGAAGCTGTTTCACTGTAGAGGATCGTAACACTGTCCCTCCTTTCTATCATCATATGAACGTCGAAACGGCAGATATTGAGATAACCAATCGCGGAATTGAAAAGCAACTACAATCATTTAGTAGTGGAAAGGCATCAGGACTAGATGAGATACCTATAAGATTCTATAAAGATTATGCAAAAAAACTTGCTGCCCTTCTAGCAGTAATTTATTGTAGATCAATTGAGCAACGAACGGTACATAACGACTGGAAAGAAGCGCAGGTCATACTCATTTTTAAGAAAGGCTGTAACACAGATCCACCCAATTATAGACCTATATCATTGACGTCAATCTGTTGTAGACATACGGAACATGTTTTATGCTCAAGAATTATGATGTTCTTGAAAAATGAACATCTCCTCTATAATAATCAAAATGGATTCCACAAACAGAGATCCTGCAAAACTCAGCTCACTCTGTTCCTCCACGAGATCCACAGCACAGTGGACAATGGTGCTCAGGTTGATGCCATGTTCTTTGATTTCAGTAGACATTTGACACTGTGCAGCATTGCTGTTTAATGACAAAAATATGAGCTTAAGGAGTATCGGAGCAGACTTGCAATTGGATTCAAGACTTTCTTGCAGATAGAACTCAACACATTGTTCTTAACGGTACTGAATCAACAGATGTAAAGGTAATATTCAGAGTACCACAGGGAAGTGTGATAGGACTGTTGCTGTTTACAATATGTGTAAATGAGCTAGTAGAAAATGTTGGATGCTCTTTAAGGCTACTTACAGATGACGCAGTTGTCTATACCAAAGTAGCAACGCCAGAAGACAGTAAGAATTTGCAGAACGACCTGCAGAGAATTGATGAATGGTGCAGGCTCTGGCAGTTGACCCTGAACGTAAATAAATGTAACATATTGTGCATATATAGGAAAAGAAATCCACTACTGAGCAGCTACACTATTGAAGACTAACAGTAAGAGACAGTGACTGCCATAAAATATCTAGGTGTAACCAAATTTCTCCTCCGATTGCAAAAACATTCTTTTGGCACCCACCTACATAGGGAGAAATAAATGATCATCACGATAAAATATGTGAAATCAGGGCGCGCACAGAAAAATTTAAGTGTTTGTTATTCCCGCGCGCCGTTCGAGAGTGAAACTGTAGAGAGATAGCTTGAAGGTGGTTCACTGAGCCCTCTGCCAGGCACTTAATTGTGAATAGCAGAGTAATCATGTATATGTAGATGTAAAATTATACAACAAGAAATTTCAGTCCTCAAATTTAAAAAAAAAAAAAGTAATAGAACAAAGATTAGGATTTAATGTATAGTTGACAATGAGAGTGTTAGAGACTGGAAATTGTTATGTAATGCATATGCTGGCGATCTACAAGCCACCTAAAGTTACTGAAATCATTGGCTTAGGCAAGGTCATGCGGCTGGGTTAACTCCAGTAGTTGCAAGCCGCCGCCTAGGGCTGGAACAGCTACCTTGGCGAGTGAGTTAGGGGGATGGAAGCTGGGTTTTACGCAGGCCAATGGAGTGAGGGGAAGATGGTCACCTTCATTACCAGCATGTGGATAAAGAAGCTGGCTCCAAAGATGGTGGCATTCACAATGAGACAAAATATGGCTACATTAAAATACTGTGAAATTTAAGAGTCATTTGATGTTTCACCGTATCAGCACACTCAAGGCAGTGAGGGGCATCTATTGAGACATTAGTATTATAACTGTCACAAAACAACAGAAGTTAGATTGTCACAGTAAATGAATGTGCTTACAGAAACCATTAAACATTAATAACTGCTGAACTCTTAATGTGGTCTTAACAAATGAAGTATTGACTGATAGGTTATGGTTCTGGCTGGAATCTCTAAAAGCCACACATTTATACACATTTTATTTATTCAGTTATTACGTTTTTTGTATCTTCTCAATTATATAAATGAGTCAGATAATCGTGTCCTCCAGAGTTACACAGCAAGGCATCCATTATATCTCTCCTTACTTAACCATGTAACATATGTCCAGCTCCTTATTTGATTTCTAATTTGTTCAATTATAAGTTAATTCAGCCAGTACTAACAACACCCGTAGTCCGAAAGTGGTAAATTTTAATAAGATCTGATATCACCAGTAGGTGGAACACAAAAATCACATCTACTGAGCATGTCAACTTTATTGTTTTACATGTTTTAACAACTCCTCATCTGTATTTGAAATAAGCATGCCTGCGCTGTCTGAGGGGGACCACAAGAGAAAAAGCTTTTATTTAAATTATATATCAAGTTTGTAACTTATTTATTTTTCAAATAGTGGTCTCTTTTCTATATTTTAAGTACATTATGCATTTTAGGTGGGGAAGTGAAGTTTTAAACGTGCAAGCGAGCAGTTGCCTCACGTCATTCCGCATCTGGTGGTCAGCCTGCATGTATCGGTCCTGCAGTAACATGATGGTGAGCTGATAGTGTGGTTTCAGACTGGTAAAGATGATAAATTATGGCAGCAAGCGACGACACGAGTACTTTAACATTCATTCGTACTTTGAAAAATTCCGAGCCAAGTGGGAGTTAAACTCTGAGAACTGGTTGGAACTTAAACATTTCGTGAGCATTAGAAGATGTGCAGCATTGAACTTAAGCTATACCAGTTGTAGTCAGAGAATTAATACTCCACGTGTTTTAACACTTTGGCTGCCGGTCATGTAAGCTGTGCAGTTTCTTAGAATGCCAGCATTTTTTGCTAATATTGTGCATTTGTTTTACAGAAAACTAGCCTACATTTTGTTGTGGTACTAACTTTTTATGAAAGCCAGCATCATCATCTTCCAAAAAATGTATATACAGCTCCTTTGATCATTTAGTTTTTTTCCTTATATTTTTAATGATTGTAAGGTTTTACAAAATATACAAAAGTTTATGGAAATGAAAAACATGTTTTACTAACATTTTATTCCTCATAATCTGTGGTTTTACATCCTTTAACAGAAAACTGGTATCCTAAGTCCATAATTATTATAAATTGTTACATAAAAGATTCACTAAGTATAATGTTTTTTCGTGTGATATATTCTGTACTGCGTGGGTTCATACAGCGAATGCGATCTATCAGCCGTTTGAGGAACTAAATGTACGCGATCTGTCGGCTGATTTGGACACTACATGTACCAAGTATGGCAATGAAGGCCGATCGAGCCCATCAATAAACGTGATTTCGTATTTAAAAGCAGGAGAAAGCAAATCACGTCAAATGACATGATCCGCACTCTACAGAAATTCCCACATCCCGTCAATTGACATGACTGGCACTCAAAGTGTTAATATGCTGATTGCCACAGTGGATTTTGTGTATTTATTATCTGGTGAACATGTTGTGTTTGGCTTGATGGAATAGGACTCTGTTTTTCTTGTACCAGTGATGTTTAGATATCATTTGGGGATTCTAGTACCATTCTAATTACACATTTATGCAAGTGTAAGTGCACTTGGGGATTATTATTATTATTATTATTTTATTTAATGTTTAAATGAATTATTGTAGGATAAGCAGTCTTAAAAAATTTTTAACCTACCAAATAAATAAATTCATTCAACTTACATCCTTTGCTGTTGTCTACGTTGGCTATTTTCCAGAATATATCCCATCATCATTATCATCATCATCATCATCATCATCATCATCATCATCATCATCATCTATTATTCGACAAACAATAATAAAATGTGAACCAGGTGAATTACAGTTTAAGCCACCTCTACATGTCGTGTATTTTATCCCAGGAAAGCAAGACACAGTTGTAGATGTCACTAGTATGACCAGTGATACTGATTGGTTGAGACATGGCCAAGTACCCAGACAATGGAAGTGTGCATCAGTGCATTTGAGAGGAAGGGTTTTAAATAAAATTTATGGTCCAGTATACAATACAGAAACTGGAAGAGAGGAAAGAAGGCACAATGAAGATCTGTATCAGCGGTTTAAGAAAGCTAACATAGGGAGAGTGATTGCAAAAAGGCTACAATGGGCACGGCATATTCTCCGAGAAGAGGGTACTCTCCCTAACAATTATTAGTACATCAGCCAACTGGTAGACGTCCAAGAGGTCATCCAGAAATGAGGTGAAAAGACAAAAATTTAGTGAAGCTGAAAGAAGCACTGAGGTTCCCCAAGACAGAAGTAAATGGACAGACATATGTAATGAATTGTTGTGATGTTACAATTCTATTTAGTCATGATTCGTGGACTGGATGTGTTGATCATTTCTTTACATTTTATATTTATGTATTTGTATATGTTGCCTTCTGCCATAGGCATAAATGGTCTGTTTATGTGCAATAAATTATTATTATTATTATCACTATTGCCTCTTGTTTTTACTCAATAACACATTTCAAGCAAATGCTTGGATAATTAGACCAAATACTTGGATAGTCAGACTGAAGTGTCATCACAGGTTACCATTATTTCTGCAGTCAGTTTAGGTGCGGGGCGCGAAAGCAGGCATATATGGTTCAATCTTATGACTATATCCAGGCAGAATTCTAATTCCTTTTTCAGTTATCAGGCAATGTTTTTCAGATTTCTCTGTTGTGGAAATTATCCAAATTATTCTGAGTCTAACTGATCCTAGAAACCTTATTTTCATGTAGAATATCTAATTAGGGTCAGGTTTGGGTTTAGGGCACTTAACTCACTTGACAAATGTACTTAAAGACTGAAAACCCCTTTCTTCAATATGTTAAAAACACACACGCAATCTACTAATAAAATTAATGTATTTAGAACTGTTTTTCAGAGCAACACTTCATTAACTAAAATGGTTACTAGATACAATAATTCTCAATAGTGAACAGTTAAATGTTTTCCTCTATTAAAAATAAATAAATAAATAAAACTAGCTATTTCAATTCACATTTATGACTCTTCCATAACAAAGAATGGGTCCTGAGATTACACATTATTTTGAAACTCACTCAACACTCATCCAATTACCACCTAAAATAGATATTAAGTCCACAGCTAATCATAAGGCTGCCCTCTAAGAGCGCAAATAAGATAGTGACCTAAAATATTTATTTATGGATTTATTTCAACTTGCAAGATTAGGGTCTTCAGATAACACTGCAATATGTGTATGTAACAATAATAGCAACTGTGGTAACAACAATTGATTACTTAAGAAATATCAGTCCTATTAACATTATGTTGACCAATTTCCTCATTGTGTTCTTACTGAATAGCAGTAATGACACGTAACAGAAATACATAGAAGCATCACAGAAGAAATCGAATGTGTTGGTGAAGTTGACTTGTCAGAGGGAGAGAGAGAAATAAGAGTGCCAGATTAACAGGCGAGACAAAGATGAAAACAAAAATAGGCAGTGATGAGGAAAGCATGGATAGTGTTGACAATAGGACAGACACCATTTCACGGGCGAACAGAAGGAAAACAGCTGGGATATGCCAATACAGAAGCTACACTGATGACAACAAACAGTTTTAATCTCATCTGGAAAGCAGAATGGTTTTGGATAGACACTGGTCGCAGGGTAGCTTGTTACAGAACTGTGCGGTTGAAATTGAGAAGTAAATGGAAAAAGATAGGTATAGCCAAGATGCTGATCATATCCAATCTGGTGTTGCAGTTATTGAATGATGATAGGTATCATATATGTGAAAAAAGGCACTGAGCACACCAGTGATGAAGAAACCAATGAATACAAGCATTTGAGTTTTCACTATTTGTGCTGCATTGAACCATGTCATATTTGTGAAGATTTGGCAGCACTGAGGACTGGGCTAATCTTGGTTTAATGTGAGACTAAAATATTTTTCCAAATTTTTGGACTACACATATGCAAGAAAGAGATTTCCTGCACGCTGTACCAGTTTGTTCTTCCCAATGTAGATGCTCATCCAACATAAAGTCTAGATCTCCTACAATTTTTGATACAGTAATTTTTACCAACAAAGGTACTGGAGGAACTGTTCCAGTGGCAGAATGGCAAGAGAGGCATTCTGCATCACAGTGTTGAAGTTCCAAGAGTGTACGTTCACAAAAGAGTTAATATATGTACTGTTTCCTCCTACATGTATGTCACGAAAAGGCCATGAAGATAACATTACAGAGATTCGAGCCCAATCATTCTTCCCACAAACTATTCGAGACGAACAGGAAAATTAGGGGTAGTGGGGAGGAGTGAGAGTGGCACACACTGCAGGGTGGCTTGCAGAGTGTAGAGGTAGATGTAAAATCCTTGCTGAAATCAAGCAGTGTTAAAAAGGGTTGCTTCACACATGCCTATTGCATGACTGATATATCATCGCGTCACTTTTGATTAATGCGATTGCTATGGTGTTCCAAAAGCCTTACTGATTTCTATCAAGGATGTTATAAATTTTAATGTAGTCAATTAGCTGTTTGTGAACAATGTACTCCAATGCTTTACATACTGTACTGCAAGTAATATGCTGATTGGCCTATAGTTGCTCGGTGATTTTGAGTGACAATTTCTGGGTATCAGTCAAATTAATGTTTGCTTCCACTTAGTATGATATGTATCGCTAACAATCAATGATTTTAATCATACCTATGCTCACTCAGTCATTACCTACTGTCTGTGACAATTTTGGTCAAATTCTTCAATCTGCACTGCTTTCAAAGGAACTAATACCAACTGGACATTTTTTTCACAATTTCAGACACATCTTAAACTTAGTGCAAAGAATCATAGGAATGTTTCACAAATTTTTAATGAAATTATTGAACTAAAGTGGACAATATGACATTTCAGGTACTGCTTCAATACGATTATCAAATACCATCCTTCGAAGTATGTCTCTTACTTCGAAAGGGGGAAAAAAATGAAATTTTCAAAGGTCAACTGGTCAGACTTAACTAAAATGGACACGGAAGCACGTAGGGACTAATGCTACTATGTGACATGCTTAAACACATTAGTACTTAAATTCTATGCTCAAAGAAGGAACAATAACTAGAAACCCTGCTTGCTATGCTGATTTTTTTCTTTATCCTTTAAGGCTTTTATAAAAATATCAAAGAAACACAACTATTGCTAGCCAGGTTTTAAAATAACTGCACAACACAGGGAACAATGACAACTATCAATGAAGGTTGGTTAACATATTTGTCTTTGTTGAGTACAGTAACTGTAGAACTACATTTCAATTATATACAAAACCTGTTTCACACTTGGCTCTGCTGCTCCATTAGAAGACATTAAGGCCAGATATATAGTTTCTGAAATATGTAGTGTCAATATGGAACTACAAAGCACCATAAAAATTGTCTGTTTTGTTAGCTAATCTGATCTGATATTAGATGGAGAAATGGCTAAAATTTAATTTTTTTTCTACACTACAACAAATGAAATAAAATATGAGTGAACCAATGTTGCAAACAGTAGCTACAGTATCTCTCAAAATCTCCCAGATGAAGTCAGAAGTCCTTAATGTTCACTAAAAGCTGAAGTAATGGGAAACACTTAAACAAAAGAACAGCTACTTCTACACTGAAGAAATATAAGAACATATTTATGAATGTGTAGCATATGGTAATAAGACATGTTACACATTCTCATTAATGCAAAAATAAGAGATCAGGGCTTAATGCACTGTCAATAATATTGCTATTACAGACTGAGTGCTAGTTGCACTGGAGATACATAGCATAGAAATTTGATTGTGTTATTTTGAAAGAAAACCTCTCAGCATTCATATTTAATTGATGTAGGAAAACCTATAACTCTGTATAGCTGCACAGGGGTTTGAATTCATTGCTCCCGAATGTGAGTCAAGTGCCTTAACTACTTTGTTACCCTTCTTAGTATTATCATTAGTGGCCATTTAAAAATTTGTTTTCGGTCACACATGAAAACACACCCATGCACAGGACACAAGGCAACAATTTGCCAGCATTTAACAATATTGCTCTGAACAGTAGCCAGTTTTCAGTTTTATCACTGTGTTGGTGTTATCACTGTTGTTGTTGCCTGTTATTGTGTCTAACCTCTCGTGCAGTTTTAATGATTTTAATAATCTCAATAACAAGCTTTTACAACTAAGCCAGCACTAGCTGTTGAAAACAGAAAATACAGAAATATACAGTATTTTCATTTTCAATGATTAAGTCTATTATACCAACAAAATAATTTTTATGAGTAAATGGCTCTTGCCACCTACTGCACATATAACTATGTTCCCAACAGTATGAATTTCTGGTTTCATTTTGAGGTCACCTTAGGTCATTTTCATGAAAATGTAGCAGTCTTTTAATTCCTATCACACTACAATGCTCTTCTATGTTTCCTAGCAAATAATGTATCATCACTGTTCTTTCAAACTAAATAAAATGAAATGATCGTATGGCATTGCTGACCAGGAGGCCCCAGTCGGGGAAGTTTGGCTGCCGTCAAGTGCCAGTCTTATTTCAGTCGACACCACATTGGGCGACTTGCGTGCCAGTGATGAGGATGAAAAAATGATGAGCGCAACAGAACACCCAGTCCACGAGCGGAGAAAATCTCCAAACTAAGAAAGTATGCAAGTGATTCCATCTGCAGCGGAGTGTGCACTGATATGAAACTTCCTGGCAGATTAAAACTGGGTACCAGACCGAGACTCAAACTCGGGACCTTTGCCTTCCTGGAAACATCATGCTGGAAACATCCCCCAGGCTGTGGCTAAGCCATGTCTCCGCAATATCCTTTCTTCTGGGAGTCCCAGTTCTGCAAGGTTCGCAGGAGAACTTCTGTGAAGTTTGGAAAGTAGGAGATGAGGTACTGGCAGAAGTAAAGCTGTGAGGACGGGGCGTGAGTCATGCTTAGGTAGCTCAGATGGTAGAGCACTTGCCCGCGAAAGGCAAAGGTCCTGAGTGCGAGTCTCGGTCCGGCACCCAGTTTTAATCTGCCAGGAAGTTTCGTTTTATGCGTTATGTTTGTAGTATGCATTTTTATCTGAAACACAGTAAATAAAATCACTCTGTTGAGTTAAAACAAAAAGTGTATTCTAATATAGTAGGAACATTTGTCTGTTTGCTGTTTGTAAAAAGCACTTGGTCATTTTGGAAACTAAGACTAATGTTTGGCTTCAAGTGAAACAACCACAAAGAAATTTCTTAATTTGGTTCTTTAACACCTTTAAAACACACACACACACACACACACACACACACACACACACACACACACACACACACACACAGAGAGAGAGAGAGAGAGAGAGAGAGAGAGAGAGAGAGAGACCGACCTTCACAAACTGAACTCGTATCCTGCCCTGTTAGACGGATGGACAGAATCAATTTTAAGAAAGTCAGTGCGCATAATGAATACTGACTAGTAGTATGTGTACTTCACACCATTTGTCATTAAATATCCAAACTATTTTATCAAGTGGCAAAACTAACTAGAGGTGTGTATCATATTCCCCGAGGTGAAATTTGGGGGCCTGCCCAGTATTTGCCTGAATGAGCAATGAAAACCACCTAAAAACCACATTCAAGCTGGCCAGGGTACACTGATCCATCACATGGATTTGATATGGATCTGGCTTAAGTTAACGCGCTGTACATAATGCTACACAAGCAGGTCATCAAAATTAGCCCCGTCACTTTCTTATAACCTCTACCAGTTAAATTAAGGAGTTACTCCTATCAGGAAAGCAATAACTGTGTTTTCGTCAACTTTCCACTTACCCACATTTACTGCCCCTACGCACAACTAACTACTACCTGTATAATAATACATTTAAGTAGTAAAATACCACAAAATATTTTGTTACATCAAGTGTGGGAGGGATTTATCAATAGGAATGCAAGCCTGCTGCAATGTGTAATGACCTAAGAACTCAATATTCATTACACAATGACTTTATTACATTAAAGTGCTACAAATCTAATGCTGCCACAATTTAACAAAATTAGTTTGGATTAGTTATGTTTCATGTTATTCTAAAATGATTTCGTTACAAGAACTGCAAGTCAACTTCAATTACTACATATTTTATACTCTAGCTGTGACAAATTGAAAATTCAGTGAGATAACTAAACTGACAAATTGTTTTTAAAAATCGGTTGTTATTATGTATGCCTCATTTTATTTTTGTTTGCATCTACAATAGAATATTCCCTTTTCTTGATATTTGGTGTCTAAGCACACCAATATAAAAGTCTTCAATCAAACTACCACAGCAGAATATAAAATATGCCAGCTTCTCCATGTTACAGTTCATGTACATTTTTAACTTTATTTTGGGTATGTTAGGCTTTATTTTATTCAGTAAGCATTTTTAAACATATGTGCAACCCTTGAAATAAGTTTGTATAACACTAGTAAACCTGGCAACTCTTCGCAGTTTCTATATATGTATGGAAATTTGATGTATGTCCTAACCTCCCCTTCCCCCCTCTCTATCCATCTCTTTCTACCCCCTCTCTCTTTATCTGTCGCCTCCTCCTCCCCCCTCTCCCTCTCTCTGTCCATCTCTTCTTCTTCTTCTTCCTCCTCCTCCTCCTCCTCTCTTTTCCTCCCTCTCTCTGTCTACCTTCTCCCCCCTCCCCCCCCCCCAATTTTGTGACTTTTGGCCTAGTTCATTGGTGTTGCAAAGGAAACATTGAGTGGTAGCTGAAGTCACTTAAAATGAATGGGTAAATCTGATAGTATCATCGGTATACACAGTATGAGAGAAACCTCTCCAGCTGCTGGATCTGTGAGGATAGTAGCATCAATAACAGTATTTTGCATGGTTTTAAAACAAAATAGCATATTGTTGTGTATACACATTTTGTTTAAAATATTATGTGAAACAATTTGTCTCAATGATTTAAATGTCTTGATATCGTAGATGAACTGACTGTGAGAAAGAAAACTAAACCGCATGTAGAATGAAATTTTCACTCTACAGCGGAGTGTGTGCTGATATGAAACTTCCTGGCAGATTAAAACTGTGTGCCAGCTGATTTTTAAATCGCATGTTTCACAGCACTGCATTTTCTTTCTTATAGTCAATCTTATCAGAAAGCCTGTACAGTATTGTTAAAATCTCAAATATCTATGTATTATATATATCAAAAAATATATATTGTATGTCCATCTGAAAGTTTATTAGAGAATTGGGTAAACATTTGAAATACATCAGTCAGGAACATTTACAGTTTTTCCTAACTTCATATTCCCTTTATGTAGCATAAATATTTATGTACTGCATATATTAAAAAATATGTAGCCTATGTCTGTCTGCACATTTATTAGAGTGTTGTGTAAAAATTTGGATTAAATCATTCAAGAGATTTTTGCTAACACTCTTTCCCATTTATATAATGTACACTGATCAGGCAGAACATTATGAACACCGACCTACTATCGATATAAACCCGTCCAGGCAATACTAGCGTCACCTGGCGAGGAATGACTGCTAGTCAGACACTCGCAAGGTGCACGTAGTACAAGTAAGTAATCTGTCCGTGTGGAGAATAGGGTGGCATATTATCTATTCAAGTTTGACCGAGAGCAAATTGTGACATCCTGGAGGTTTGGCATAAGCATTTTGGAAACTGCATGACTTTTCATGTGTTCGAGGAGAACTGTGGTGAGGGTCTTCAACACGTGGCGAAACCAAGATGAAACCCTGTCCACAAGTCTAGGTGGTTGCGTGGCCACCCCTCATTATAGATGTCTGATGTCATATGCTAGGCAGAGTGGTAAAACAGGAGAGGTGGTGAACTGTGAAGAAACCAACATCAGACTTTAATGCTGGGCAGAGTATAAGTGTGTCTGAACACACAGTGCACCGAACACTCCTAACGATGGGCCTCCACAGCCGACAGCCCATGTATGTGCCAATGTTAATGCCACGACATCGACAAGTATGACTGAAATGGGCACGTGACTAATGGCACTGGATGTTGGCGTAGTGAAAGAGTGTTGCATGGTCTGATGAATCTTGATACCCCCTTCATCATGTCAATGGGAGGGCACGAATCCATTGTCTTCCATGGGAACAGCTCCTTGATGTTTGTGCTGCGGGACAGCTCCTCTGCCTCTGCACACAAGATTGGTACAGGGCTCATCCTCATGCTCCTGCATCCAATCTGATGCCCTTGTGGTGTATTGAATACAGCATCTTTAACTATGTTGGTGATGCTGAGTCGTATAACATATAACCATAATCAAGACGTGATTGCATGAAACCCTTATAGAACTGCACCCCAGTTCTTCTCATTCAAGCACTTCATGACATGCAGCACTTTAAGGGCTCTTATTCTGAGCTCCTTGAGGTGTGGCAGCCAATTAAGTTTGATGTCAAATACAAGACCTGAAAACCACACCCTCTCCTTAAAATGTTACACAGTCTCCCACAGCTGCAGTTCCAGAGGTGTAAAAAGAGAATGATCACGATTGAAATCAATACATAAGGTTTTCTCTGCAGAGAAATTAAAACTTGTCTGAGCAGACCAATATTTTTAGTCTCTTAAGTGTCAACTGTAACTGACGAGAGGAAGATGTGGGACTAGAAGTGGAACAGAAAATAGAAAAAATCATTCACAAACAATGAGCACTGTACAGGACTCCTCACTGCAGACAATTGGTCATTGATTGCAACTGCAAACAAAGTCACGCTTAAAAAGGCTCCCCAATGGGATGCCATGAACTTGAGGAAATCTATCAGAAAGAGTATTCCTTACTTTGTAATGAAAATAATGTTCAGCACAAAAGAATCACAGAAAAATGGGGACAGTGCCACAAAACCCCCTTCATGTAGTTGACAAAGTATATCGTGCCTCTGTGTAGTGTCGTATGCCTTTACAAAGTCAAACAAGATGGATATTAAATATTGCTGTCATAGTTATGCCTCCTGTATAGCAGCCTCTTGTAGGGTGAGGTTATCAAGAGTGGAACAATATCTTTTAAACCCACATTGGGAACAAATGAGGATATTTCAAGATTCCAGAGTCCAGACTAGTCATCCGCTCCAGCATCTTTCCCACACAGCTGCCAAGATTGACAGTCCGATAGCTGCCTGGGAGTGTGCAGTCCTTGCCTGGTTCAAGAATGAGATCATTATGGATTCCCTCCATAGGACTAGATATTACCCATCTCACCATATCTTATTACAGAAAGCAAGTAAGATTTCTTTAAATTCAGGATTAAGGTACTGTAGCCTCATTATTGTTGGACGTGAAAGCAAGACGTCTCTACTAAACTTCGCAATAGGCTTGGAAACCTGTAACTGGACGATGTTACATCATAAAAGTACCACACCATGGTGTGAGCGATATCTGCGGACATTACTTTCAGGATTCCATTGTCCTGTATGGCAGCTAATGGACACAACTTCCTTTCCCCAGATATCTTCCTCACAGATTCCCATACTGCAGTGGTGGAAGTCAACCAATTAATGGACTTCAAAAACTCATACCATGATTGCTTCTTGCTCTCCTTCACTGTCCGCCGGGTGTTTGCTCTCGCAAACCGAAAGGCTCGAAGGTTCTCTGCTGTTGGACAACGCTTGAACCTGCGCAGCAGTGTCCACCTCTCCTGTACAGCGCAATGACACTAATCATTCCACCAAGAAACAGATTGCCTTCTGTTATGGCCTGACAATTTAGGTATAGGTGCATCAGCAGCAGAGTAGATTGGCCCACCCAGCACATCCAGCTGGCTATAAAGCAGCCAGTTCACCTTGGCTAGCACCCACTTGGGTGGTTTTCCCTCAGGCTCTGTTCTTTGTAAAAGGCAGACAGCAATAGGAAAGTGGTCATTGGAGTGAGGTCTTCTGCCTACTCCCACATGACAAGAGTCTACGAGACTAGGAGCGCAAACTGTCAAATCAATAGCAGTGAGTGTTCCTGTTGCTGTGCAAAAATTTGTCGTCGTACCCATATTCAGGAGACACATGGTGTCAGATGGCATTTTCAACCAACCAACCCCTTGGGTACGTGGAGAGACTAGCCCATAGAATATTATAGGCATTAAAATCCCCTCAGAGCACAAATGGTGGCAGAAGATAAAGGGAAATAAGGTTAGCTGAAAGGACACAAAATGCACAGTGATAGCAACTGCCTGTAGTGTGGTGATTAAATTACAGGTGAGGAGTTAAGTGTGTTGTGAATGAATACTGCCACTCCTCCCTGAGCTCTGTCGAGACACACACACACACACACACACACACACACACACACACACACACACACACACACACAAACGTGCGCGTGTCTGGTCTGTGTGACAAACTTCAGTTCAGTTCATCCATATGAACTCTGAAGCCATTTAAATTCCACTGGACGATATCCATTACCTATTGGTAAAGTTATTCTTTACACCTTAGCAGTGACCCCAAGGTCATTGGTGGTGGACTAGTAGGGCTTGGCAAGTCACCGATAGGGACCACATCCATCACAAAAGTGTCAGTAGCAGCTAATTTCATTGCTGGTGCTTTAGGTACTGTTCCACTGGACTTTGACTTGGTCTTTGTGGCGGCTTTCCTTTGTTGGGCTGAAACACAGGAAGATCCCTGAATGACTGTACCAGTTAGTGCTGGGTTAAAATTTGCTGTCGGGGTCAATGGCTGCATACTGTCAATCTGAAAAGTTTGTGCAACTGAGTCTCTAGCAAGCGCAGGGTTACTACAGCCTTTCTGTTGGCATGGGCAGCAACAGGAGAAAGTGTTGGTAGCAGCAGTTGCCACTTCCGTTCGTGTTGTCAGACTAACTTTTTAATTATGAGCTGTTTCACAGCTGATGCAAATGAGATAACAAAAAGATGAGGGCTGCATGGTTTTAAACAGCTTCTTCGCTTCTGAATATGACACGTGACATGTAACTTTAAGTTCTTGATTTTTTTTTTGTCCCTATAGATGGGGCACTCTACTCCAGACTGGATGTCAGAGAGTAATCAACATACACTGGTGGATATGTACATTCCACACCTGGTTCACAAGGTGCTTGACCACAGGTCCCAGAAGAACCACAACCATTACATGCAACAGTAGTGTGACCAAGTCTTTGACACTTAAAACACAGCATTCAATTAAGCGTAAGAAACCTGCCTTAATTTGGCTGGGCACATCTTGCATTTTGAAAGTTAGAATGCATGTACGGGTTGTTTCAAGCTTTCCATTCACTCTCTTCTTCACATTTTGAACTTCCATAATTACTTTGTCTGCCCATTCCTGTTGTAAGACACTGATGTCCTCATCCATGAGGTCTTCACTCGTTACCACCCTGCAGCTCGAATTTAAGGTTTTATGCAGTTCAACAGTAATAAGGTATTTGCCCAATGGTGTTGCTTTTATAAGTTTCTGTACATGCCCTGCACTGGCCATTTCAATAAACAATGTGCCATTATGAAGCCTTTTTATTGACTTTAGACCACTCGTAATATCACCGAAACCTTTCTGGATGTGGAATGAGGACATCTTAGTAAATGTCGTCTAGGCCCCTTTAACTATCAATAAAACATTTTGACACATCTGTGCCCTGTTACTGTAACTCATTCTGCATTGCTGAGAAGCAGGCTCAGGATAGGTACCTCACAGCTTCTCTTGTTGGGATGGTAGGAGTGCTCACCAGCAGCCCACTCGATCCACTGGGAGCAGTTTGTGGAGAATCAATAGGCTCCATGGTCATCCCAGAAGCAGCTAGGGAACAGATATCCACCCATGCAGAGCCCAACTTTCCTGGGTAAGCCTCGTACAACTGGGGTGCGGCAGGTTCCCCTGAGGTCACCCGCTTAAGACTGCCTCAACAGCCACGCATCCCATCAGCATGCACATACCCCTTAGGACTGAGGGCTTTTTGAGAAAAGTTTTTACCATCCTCGCAACTCAGGTGGTTAAGCCAAGATCCCTGGCCCCAGTAACACACAACATTCCACCACCATATTGCACAGTGATCGCTGAGACATGCCCAGAGGTTACAGTCTCAGAGAGTCGGTGGCACTCACCATTCCCTAGCTCAGGGAAGCCAGGTTCGCCAAGTCTGTACCCACCAAATGAATGCCGAGACCCCTGCAGGAGCAGGACAGAGATAAGTTGGCAGTGGCACCACTACCCTCTGGGAAACATTCATTTGGGAATCCATGAGCCCAGTGGAGCTCGTGCAAGGCACCACGATGGCCAAGGATTATTGTGCACTGGTTGCAGACCACGTACACCCCTTCACGAAGATTATGTTTCTCAACAGATGTGGCATTTTTCAACAAGATAATGTGCCTTGGCACAAGGTAAGGAGTGTGATGGAGTGGTTCGAGGAAAACAATGGCAAATCTCAGCTGATGTGCTGGACCCCCCCCCCCCCCACTTGCCAGAGCTGAACCTGATTGAACACATCTGGGACATGCTTGAACATGGCATTAGAGCTCGTCACTGCAATCCCCGAAATTTGTGGGAATCGGGTGACTTGTTTGGGCAGATGTGGTGCCAACTCCTTCCAGTGACTACTAAGGCCCCATTTCTTGCATGCCACAATATGTTTCCGCTGTTATCTGTGCCAAAGGTGGGTATACTGGCTATTAGGTAGGTGGTCATAATGTTCTGAATGATCAGTGTATATATACTTGTATAACATATTATTAAAAATGTGTAGTCTATGTCCGTCCAAACATTTATAAGTGTATCATGTAAAAATCTTAAGTAAATTGATCAAGAACTTTGAGATTTTTGGCGACAATTTTTAACTTCAATTTCAAGTAAAGATTAAGAACATCATTCATGTATAAGTTATTCTTAATTAGCAAATTGCACAAATTTTGCACTCAGTTGACATCCATACCAGTTACTCTTCTGAATTGTATTTATTATTTATCAATAATAATGGTCATAATTAACACTGTACTATCAACTCTGTCAAGTACCTTTTACTCTATTGTAGACCAAACAATTTCTGGAATAGTCTTCTGAGCTCTAGAAATAGTCTGCCACCTCTGCAATTGATAAACATAAGAGAATCATCAAATAACCATTCCAATTTAGCTCTCTTGGGTTTATCAGTCATTTCAAATGAAAGCTGGGATGGTTAGTTCAACAATCACAGTAGTGAAACTTCCTGGTAGATGAAAACTGTGTGCCCTGTTTTTTGGTATCTTAACATTCAATTCACATTATTTTACTTTCAGTGTATTGCCTAACTGGATTAAGCCTCATAAAAATTAATTTTCTAAAGAGAAATCTGAGGGAAAAGTTCATTTGTTGTTCTCAGTATGACAAGTGTTTCTTGGTCAAGGCCCATGTAAGATTCACAGAATGCAGAAAGCATATTGTACAGCTATTCCAATGTAGAAGCAGAAATTTTAGCACAGAACTCATTGGAAAGTGGACACTGTACAGTATGCACCCTTTTTCTTGAGGCCTCATTTCGCTAGACTGCTACCTGAAGAAGTATGACTTTTTCATACCAGAAGTTTACCTCTGGTCACTGCCAACCTTTGTAAACAAGCAGTACTGAAGTGAAGCACAACTACGTCATATAGTGTAGACATGTACATCATTACTGCACAAGTTATATATAATGAAACTTCAATTAACATCAAATACGCATTTGTTACCTGTGTGTGTAATTTTTACAACCAGATGCTCTCAATACAAAGCACAAGTCTCATTTACCTTGCAGCACTGCTTTTAATGTTCCTGTGTATGTTGGGACACACCATAATAATGAAAGAGAGCCGAAGATCAATTTGGGATCATTTCTTAAATCACAAAAAGAAATGCCCAGTTGAGAATTAATCATATGGAGGAAAATTCAGAGTGGTCAAAGAAAATACTGATCCTCTTTAACTCTGAGGCATTTGTTTTGTCTCTTATTATGTCTAAAAATTTAGAAGCATAGGAGAAAGCAAGAAATAGTTCTCATTAAGTGACAACATTAGTAAGGAACTCAGTCAATACATTGGTTTTCAAAGAATTAACCCTAATTACAGCAGGTAGTTATATTTCTCAGTTTCTTATGTAAAAGTACTGAAAATCACAAGAAGAGGAACTAAGAACACCACACGCATTGGAAACAAATACAACTTAAAGATTCAGCACTGCCCAGAAGCCAAACAAATAATTTGACAGTTGATAACACAGCAAAATGAGATATGTTGATTGGGTTCCATATATCACTCATTACAGAAACATTTAAACTAAGTTACACGCTCTTGTGTGGAAAAAATTCTTAAGGTATATGAGGAAGTTACATAGGAAGCCTCTCTGCAAACTTAACATCGAAAAAGAATAATGCATATAAATAAGTACAAAATCTGAAGTGTCTGTTCATGTATAGGTTCAAATACTTCCACCAATTGTGAGAATAAGGTACAAAATAAAGACATGAGATGCTCATTCAGCTATTTCAGCAACAGCAATTAGTCTATTACTCCCTCTTGTATTCTTAAACAAGTGGAGGACAGGAATGAAAGGATGAAAGATTAGAACAAGAAGGAAAGATAAAAACTTCTAAATGGAAGAAAACTGATCCACTACTTACAAAGGCCATTTCTGACTAACATAAAGACACAACAAAAGTGAAATTTACAAAATATTTGTTAAAAGCTGCAGTAAGTATAAAATGCAGCCCACAATGTTTCTTTTTAATTAACTCATTCTAAGAACATAACAAAGTACTGAGAATGAAAAATAAATGTTTGCTCCCATCCCCCCCCCCTTTTACACACACACACACACACACACACACACACACACACACACACAGAGAGAGAGAGAGAGAGAGAGAGAGAGACTGACTACGATCTAAAAAGATTTTGGAATATTATCAAGGAAGCTTACAACCTGTGCCACACTGGCAGATATTCAAAATTAAAACTGTACGAGTAGTTGTGCAGATAAACATAGAAGATTCCAAGTCACTGTAATGGAATGAAAATAATAATAATAATAATAATAATAATAATAATAATGCCACAGAGCTGATCAAACTTTATCACAAAGGTTTTGCTAAGGATAAAACCATCTCATTTCCATGGCATACTAGTTGAGAGCCAAAGACTGGAAGTACAAATAATTGTGTAATCTATGACACTTAAGATCAATGGTACATTTATGAATAAATACAGCATTTGGTATTCACATACTATCCACAGCTTCCAAACTTGTCATTTTACCCAAGCTGTGCTCAAGAGGGAATCAGACTGCCAATTTAGCAGAGGAAAAATAGCTGAAACTGTGTGGAAATATCAAGTTTTGCAGCCTTAATTATAATTAAGTTCTGTTAAATATTAGCATAATTTCCTTTTCTTAATTATGCATGCTTGTTACTGGACATTGCTTTTAGCTTGTTGCCCCACATCTCAGTCTGTTAATCTCACCAATTTCTGAAACTTAACATTTGAGATACAACACCAATTACTGCAACTAATTCTGCAACCAAAGAATATCTCTTCAGCATTCACTCCTGGTATGATTTCCTCACAAATTTTGTGAAATATTATAAATAATCTTACATTATACAATGTAGGCATTCACCATCAGCATTTAATTGGTGAATATTCCAAAAAGTGATTTTTCATCACAAAATTCTTCACATATTTTCCATTTTTTACCATATTCTGCGTTGCATTACCTTTTGTTAATTTTCTTCTTTAATAGTTTACTTGTTTCTCATTTTCCAGCAACACTCTGAATTTTTACATTAACAGATCACTGTCATGGCCTTTACTGTTCCTTCTAAAATCTTGTGTTACTAAGTGTTAAGCAATTTGAAGTATCAGCTAGATTATAATATCTTCTTTTTCCATTTGCAGCATATTTTGCAAACTTACTCATCATCTATTAGTTACCAAGATTGTATTGGTATAGTATCTAGACATCATTCACGGAATTTACACATGTCTAACCAATGTATGGGGGAAAGCGCACGTACACTGATGAGCCAAAACATTATGACCATCTGCTTAACAGCTTGTTTGTCCATCTTTGGAACGAAATACATCACTGATTTTGCGTATCAGGAATCCGACAGACTGTTGGTATGTTGTTGTGATATGTGGCATTAGATGTCTATACACAGGTCTAATAATCCGCATAAATAACGGGCTGTTGATTTGCGTACGCAGTGATGGCGTCTGATTGCAACCTCAATGGGTTCCACAGGATTTACATTAGGCGTCAACGCTAGTTCACTATAATGCTCCTCAAACCACTGTAGCACAGTTCTGATTCTGAGACATGGGCAGTTATACTGCTGAAAGATGACATCGCTGTCGGGGCAGACATCCAAGCAGGAAGAGATGCAGGTAGTTCACAACTGTCAGTGTGTCTTCCATTACTGCCACAAGACCCAGGAAAGTGCAGGAGAATGTCTCTTAAAGCATAATAATGCTCCCACCAGCCTGTTTCCATGGCACTGCACGTTTCAAGTCAATGTTCACCTCCATGGCAGCACTTGTGGAGACACACATTGACCTAATGTAACAAAAATGTGATTCACTCGAAGAGCTGATAAATTTCCATTGATCGATGGCTGAATCCCAATGGTCCTGTGCCCACTGCAATCATAACTGACGATGTCGTTGGGTCAACATGTGAACGTATGGGGGAAATCTGCAGCGAAGCAACATGTTCAACTATGTGTGATGAATGATGTGCTCTGTAACAATTGTGCATGTACCAGAATTGTGCCCTTTCAGCAGAGATGCCACAGATCACCATCTGCCCTATTTTACAGAGCAGAAAAGTTGTGGACATCTAATCATTTAACACCTAGTGGTAGTTTCACTGTCCTCCTACTTCTTTCCATAGATGCTCATGACAGTAGCACATGAACATTCAATCAGCTTCACCATTTTCAAGATACTCATCACAGGCTCTGCATAATAATAATTTGCCCTTTGTCAAAGTCTCTTATCTCAATGGATTTCCCCATTTGAAACCCTTGCCTTCACTAGTGATCCCCTGCCTCAGTCTGCTCCGCTTGCATACTTTTGATACCGCGTTATGTGCCCGCAACACCACCAGGCAGCACCCAACATCACTGTGGGCAGGAGTCATAATGTTTTGGCTTATCAGTGTACACCATTTGTTTGCATTTGGTATACTCTGTTTTATGAGTTTTGTATGATAACCTGGCATTTATTGCTACAGAAAGGGCAAACAGCACCACACTTTTGTATTAGATGACGCAGAGACTGTATTAAACTTACACCTAAGATGATCTAATTTCCTCATCTGGGTG
This sequence comes from Schistocerca nitens, assembly GCF_023898315.1. Lineage (NCBI taxonomy): Eukaryota > Metazoa > Arthropoda > Insecta > Orthoptera > Acrididae > Schistocerca > Schistocerca nitens. The sequence continues at coordinate 917,614,931 of NC_064616.1, forward strand.
TCAAATGTTGTAACTTTTTTTCCCCCCCTTTCTTTCTTTTCATGGGCCATCTGCTAATTTACCAGTAACTTTTTATTTCAAATTATCTTTCTTTTGTAAACACCACTGCCACTGCAGCTTATTTCGCAAACCAATTTTCTTAAGCATCATTTGATATTCCTGCACGTTTTTGTTTATTACATTTACTTCAGTGTGTAAAGATTTTATTTGGCTCATCTAACTACATCTCTGCTCTACTTACATCAGCACAATGTCAACATTTTATGATTTTAAGCCACTTTTCAGTTTGTCAATTTTCACTACAGATATACAGCCTTTTTACATTTGATCATCATTAAACTTGTGCCAACATTTCGTCTCAATCACTTCCATTTATTAAATCAAATTAATCACATAGCCTTGTTTAAATTTCTCTTATGTTATCTATTAACCACCAGCTCACTATAGTACGGTATGTTTTAATGATACCACTAAAACATATTTACTTCAAAATTGACAAAGGGAGAAAGGCTGGCTACTATTTACCCTCAGCAGACACAGCTCAAGCATTCCAGATAGAAAAACAGTACTTCTATGTCTCTTCTTCAGAGAGTAAAGAGGAATTGGTGGTGGAAGGAGCAAAAGTCATTCAAATTCCACACTAAAACTCAGCTGTTATGTTGAGGATTGGAGGCAAGTACTGACAAACATTTTTGTCTCTCTAATTTTAATAATGTAATGACCTGAATTTACCTTTTTCCACAATTAACCCCCTTATGACTCATTTTGTTCTTGTTTTGTGACAGTGTATTAACTGTCACGTTTCAGGCTTTTTCCGTCACCTCTCCCTCCCTCACTTCTGAAAAAGATGGCACATGGGCCCCTTTTTGCCTGGATTATGAGCTACCTTTTGCACCCTACCCCCCTCTTTCCTGATTCAACCTATCTCATCCTTTCCTGATTAATGAACTCACTGTGAATGAGTGTTGTAATACATTTTTGTATGTTCCTATTGTGCAGTGCTCTGTTGCCCTTCCTGGCAGTAGAGAGATTTTAATAATCTTCCTTTTTACACAGTTACTTCTGAATTCCTGAGTATACACCATGTTAATGTAACTTTGAGCTTTCTTTGTTTTTATCATGACCCACTATTCTTGCTACTGCGTAATTTGTGTTGCTTTCAAGTTTTTACATGACTAAAATTTTTGTTGTTTCCAACCAATCAGTGAGTCTGCTGATAACAGTAGCCTGTTACCACTATTCCCTTTATTAATAGAAAATTCAAATCCATCTGACTAAATAGCCTTCCCTGTGTGACACTGCTTCTGATAATTTCTGATTCCAATAACTATCTTCCAGCCCCAATATATTATTTTGTATAGTATCTTTTAATAGATTTTAAATTTCAGCCTGTATCACAAACAACACTATTCTCTTCATGTGTTTCACGGTTCCATATTTGATTACCTGATGGCAGTTTAATTTTTATGCACATAGCTGAGCAAGATTATATATTCATCACCAAGAACAAATTTCTATAAATTTTCACTGTTAGTACATCATCACCACATACACTGCCTTTCCACACTTCAGCATGTCAGATTATTATTGTTGTTGTTGTTTTGTTCTTGTTGCACTTTTCTCAACATCAAACGCTGCTGACAAGTAGTTGTAATCAATAGGGATTTCTATTAACTTAATGTAATCCATTTTGATGAATGCAAAAAGCTTTTGCAAAGAGAGAAGAATCATGGATAAAACTCACTTCTAGCTTCAACTTCACTTTGAAAATATAGTTAAACATGCTCTGTTCGACACAAACAGGCAATGAGCTTCTTTCTAACTTAACTAGTGCAGCATAGAAAGGAGAAAATGCTCTAGTGTTTATTTTTCTCAAGCATACTAAAGTGTAACACTAAGAAGTAAAATAATAATTGTGGTATCTGGAGAATTTATCTTCGCAAAGTTGAGAAGTTCATGGAACCCATATACATATATTTTTATTATTTATAGTCTGAGTCTTTTCACTTGCCAAGAGCATAGTAAATGTATGTGGAGAATGAAGGATTAACGCCACTGGTGAGAGGGATAAATCATCCAATTGAAACAATAGTTCTTTATATAATTTAGCTGTTTGAAGAATACTTCTTTATTTGCTCTTATAATACACTAGAGGCATAAAAACATATGATTATTTGAAAAGAAAATTACACACAAACAATACACTAGTTGTAGTCAGAGTTAATACATCTTGATTACCTACAAATAATTACACTACATTTTCTTCATTTTAGCATATATAAGACAACAAGATATCACATTGGCACTGAACAGGTACGCAGTATTCTTCAACAACATAGAACCAGTCCAACTATAACAACCTAACACTAGTTGAATCCTGGGTATGTTGAACTTGGGATGTAGAACAAAATAACTTCAGCCACTCTATGGACAAGGACTACCTCAAACAAAAAAGAACTAAAGAAAGTATATACAATGTAAGATAAAATTTCGGCACAGAGAATGAGTACTACTAAAAACCAAAGATCTGCTTTATATTTTTCATTCACATTCTCTGGAGCTAGAGTCAAAGTGTAATTTAAGCCCATCTAAGCGAGTGGGAGTGTAGCAAATGTGAGATAATCCAAAGAAATCCACAAGTTGTATGGGAAAACACGCAGGGTAGAAATAGAAAAACTGTTACATATGAGACCAAGTTCACAAAACAATGACAATCCAGTCATTTAGCCACCAAAAAAAGGAGACGTGACAAAAAAAGAAGGTATGGCTAAATAATTACATAAATATACAAATAAATATGCCAGGAAGGAAATTAAAAATAGCTGGATTCATAAACAGGCTACTAAAAATGGGGCACACTGTTCCCTCATTTCCTTGTTTGAGTAAGTGGAAGTAGACACGCATTAACAGTAATTAGTGGAAAAAATACAAAAAAATAACAAGATCTAACAGATAAGAGAGAAATCAAAAGTAATCATCCAAAGCATAAAAATGAGTCCGTCAGCTGTCACACAGAGCAGGTAAAATGGTCTGGGTGAGGTGGAAGAGGATGTGCGTCAAGTGAACAATACAGCAAGGTGTATGAAGTTAATTAGAGGAAGGACTGCACACAATGAAACCTAATCTTGCTCCATCTAAGTTGCTTCATTCTTGATTAAATTATGCCATTCTTTGGTCACAACTACCTAGATTTGGGCTTGTGAGTATACTGAAACAATGCCCATAACATAGTATACATGTGCCAAGTCAGATAGTATACATCAAATGCTTTGTAGGAACCATCTGAAAACAGCCACAAAGTGGAAACTGTGTATTTCTGATGAGAAAATAGAGTGACTTACTGAAGAATGAAGCATGTTAAGCACCAGTCTTTGACACCTCTCATTTTTGTTAAGTAATAATGAAATTAAAGCCATTCTCTTTGGTACACATATGGAAATTTTGTGTTTTGAAGGGGAAATAAACTGGAAAGCGACTGTTGATGTTCAGAGAGCAATTTCACAAAGACAAGCACTATGAACATTCTATGGAAATGGAGCTGTATAGCTTTAATGGCTTAAGAGCTGCAATGATATATTTTATTAGAGACAATTGATTTCGGTCTAGGACTAGACCATCATCAGGTCCAAAAATCGTCTCTCCCAAATTGTGAGACAGTATACCACTACAGCTGTGTACTGGATAATGTAGTTCTTAAGAAACATTAAGGTAAGGCTCTTGTTTAATTCATGATGTGTAACATTTGCACACTTAATATAGAAATACTATTATATTGGACTAATCCACAGTATTGTTGGAACTAAAGCAACTTGTTATTGATAATTTTAAGGAGTTTAATGTAAAGATTGATTTATCATTTTCTGTGACGTTCCTATCTTTTGACACTCCCAGTGAATAACTGATACCTCAGTTTTTTATTTTTTTACACATCATTCACGACATGTCATGACAAAAATGAATTTGTTTGAATTCCTCTCTTGCGATTTTTTATTTATCTGAATCTTGGTTCCAGTCTTTGACATAATGTAATTCATTAGAACAACTGGCTGTCAATAACTGAAGCATTTTGTTCCACATATGGGGCCCAAGAGAAATTACACACCTGAACGAATGACAAAAAACTATATAAGCTGCCCAGGCGAGCATCCTAAAGGCTACTGCAACTAAGGAATTTGGTGTACCATGGGTGACACTACAAGTACGTTAAGTCCCAAACTGTGAAAATTTAGTCCTTCCACTATACTTACATAAGATGAAAACAATCTAGTCCACTGGCTAGTCCTGGACAGTATACAGCAAATAACAAGTGAAATTAAAAGCAAAACCCATTTGCTAATGGAAGAACAAGCGATGTCATACACATCCTCTAGGAAGACATTCCATGTCAAGTGGCCTATGGGACTCTACGTGACTCTCTCCAATTTTAATAATTTTTTTACAGGATGTACATATCAGTCTTACATGAAGCCATTATATATTACAGCTGAGTAAGAAATGTGATGGAGCCACTAGTCATGTTTTTGCAATGGCCAGTTTTTCATGTTGCAGCAGATACAAATAAATCATGAACTTTGCTTTACTGTTGCTCATCATCTAAGGGGATTCCCATACTAAAATTATATGAGTCTACTCAACTTTTTAGCTACAACAGTATAGTTGCTGAACAGATCCTCATTATAGACCAGATTTATCACAATTTGCTGTCAAAGTAGCTCACAAGCCTTGCTGTGACAAATTTGGACCATATTTTGGCAGCTTGTACCTCATGATAGAATGATTTTCTGATGCTCATTTTTTCCCCCATTTGCAGCCAGCCAGCATGTCACTTAACTATGCATTAGTTATCTTGATTAGTCATTTACCGCGTTATCCCATATTAAAAGCAATTCAAAACATTCATTCTGCCAATTTTATCTGATTTTCAAAAGGCTATATCTCATATTTTATTTTTCTTTGAACCATTGTAAAGAGCTCATTTTCATTTTGTTTGATATGGAAAAGTTTGTTTAATTTTTGGGACAAATCAGTTCAAAGATAATAAATAAGTTCAAGAACACACTTCAACTGCTATTACAAACAAATAATGTGTGGACTTCTTGAACATGCACACTTGAACAATGCAAAATCTGAAACGTCCTGGCAGATTAAAACTGTGTGCCGGACCGAGACTCGAACTCGGGACCTTCGCCTTTCGCATGCAAGTGCTCTACCAACTGAGCTACCCAAGCACGACTCACGCCCCATCCTCACAGCTTTACTTCTGCCGGTACCTCGTCTCCTACCTTCCAAACTATACAGAAGCTCTCCTGCGAACCTTGCAGAACTAGCACTCCTGAAAGAAAGGATATTGCGAAGACATGTCTCCGCGAAAGGCAAAGGTCCCGAGTTCGAGTCTCGGTCCAGCACACAGTTTTCATCTGCCAGGAAGTTTCATATCAGTGCACACTCCACTGCAGAGTGAAAAATCTCATAATGCAAAATCTGTTTAAGCTGTCATTAGTGGTCTCTTTTTTTTTTTTTTTTTTTGTTCTTAAAATAAAATTTAATGTGCCCAGCCTTTCACTTTTAGAAATGTTCATCTGTTCATTTAGGTTTTTTCTATGCTGTTTAAGAAGTCACAACACTTTTCACTAGCTATAAACCTGCAGTATCTTTTAGGTGAAAATATCCAGCAATTTTATGTTTAACAGTTGGAAACATAGTGAAGTGGAAATTAGGATGAAACTGTATCTTGATGGATGTTCAAAGCAATATTTTAATTCAATGTAGCATTGGTTTTGCAGATAATTCTACATATTACCTGAAAACATTTGCAACTGAATATGGTTTCAAAGAAATAAAAGAATTTTCAGCACAATAGCAACAACTACTTAATCGAAGAAGTGTAATATTTTGCTCAAAAATGCTCAAATATGCTTTCATCACAAAGCATTGCTTTTTGATAAGAGTGCACTTCTACAGAAATTCTGTTGTAATCTTTTTGGTCTAAAGAAGCATTTTACGGAAAAGGGTTCATGGGCTGTTACTTCAGAAACAGCTGATCATTTGAAAGATATGACAAAGTGCAATGTTAAACTTGGTCACAAAATGTCATCGACATGTCAAAAAACATATGCAGGAGCACGCACGCACACGTGCGCGCGGACACACACACACACACACACACACACACACACACACACACACACACACACACACAATTAGCTTCATCACAGACATAAGATGAAGCAGAAAGCACATCCATCAGAATCACGTAGTTGACTCAAGTCCAACTGCTGCTGGCATCTCTCCTTTGAAATTACAATGGTATCAATGACGTGTGCCAGAAGTTATACAAAAAGTAAGGTAAATGAAACTCGGGAAGCAACTGCACATAACACTGCTGTTGCTGGGGCTTTGATGTAAAAGATTTTCAAACACCAAGGACAAGTAAGGAACATACTGAACGCTTCGATCATAGGCGACAGATTACAAGAATTCAAAGTTGCAACCGTCAAAGCAGCAAGAAAAATTGCAGATTTTGACATTGTCACCTCAAAGTTGGACTATAGAAGAAGTGATGTCTGGGGTTTCCGAAAGAATGGTAAAATGTTGTCAGGCGGAATGTAGGTTTATCTGCCAAACCAATGCTACACTACTTTGAATTGTTCCTTAAGATCCATCAAGCTACACACAAATCCTAAATTCCACTTCACTTTGTCTTCAACTGTTTAACATAAAATAGCTTGATATTTTCAACTAAAAAACTGCAGGTTCATAGACAGAGGAAAGTGTTGTGGTGAATTCCAAAAAAGCACAGAAACAATCTACATGAACAGATAAACATTTCTAAAAGTCAAAGATTAAGCAAGTTAATTTTTATTTTAAGGAAAAACAAAAACAACTAATAACAGATTTAATGTAATTTTCAAAAGTGCATATACAAAAAGTCCAAACATCCTTTGCTCGTAATAGCATTCAAAGCCTGTTCTTCAAGTTCTTGATTATTGATAGTAAGAGAAGCTGAAAAAATGAATAAAAATCTTTAAACCAGTTTGTCTCAAAAATTAAACTGTAGATGATCAAACGAAATAAGCTCTTTTCAATGGTACAAAGAAAAATCAAATCTGACAGGACCCTTCTGAGATAGACACTTTTGAAAATCAGACAAAATTGGGGAATAAATGTTTTGAATCAATTTTAATATTAGATAACTTGGTAAATGAGCAACAAAACTACTGCACAGCTTTACAACATGCTGGCTGGCTGCACATGGGCGGGGGGAATAAGTATCAGAAAATCGTTCTGTCCTAAGATACAAGTTGCCAAAACATAATCCAAATTAGTCATGACAGGATTTATGAGCTACTTTGGCAGTAAATTGTGATAAACATGCTCTACATTGAGGATATGTTCAGCAACTATGCTGCTGTAGCTAAAACATTGAGAAAAATCACCGAGTTTTAGCATGGGAGTCCCCTTAGATCATGAGCAACAGTAACGCAAATTCCATGATTTCTTTGTATCTGCCATGATGTGGAAACACTGGCCTTTACAAAGACATGACTACTGGCCCCACACTATTATTTACCCAGCTATAATTTGACATGGTTTCTTATAAGACCTATATGTACATTCTATAAAAATTTCATAAAAATTTGACACGATAACATGGGGACCTTGTTTAAATTTGGGCCATGTGACACAGGTTGCCACAGAACTATACAACTTCCTTTGAAAATGTCGCTGAGCAACAAAGTCATAAGTGGTTTGTAGAAACAGAACAGTATTTGAAAGAAACAAAAAATTGGAAATAGCAAATTCCCTTCAAGTAGAGATTTCAATTCCAATGAAATGACAATTATTTATTTATTTTAGCCTAAAGATCAAAAGTAAAGGCAATAAAATTTTAGACAATGCCTGCAATTATAAGAAAAAAGTATGAATGCAGCCCCCCCCCCCCCCCACACACACACACACTTGTAAAAGCAAATGTTGTTGGTAAGCTTACTACTCCTATGATTTTTCCCCCGTCCCACAAGATAATTTCTGACTAAATGCTTAGTGGTATATGAAGAACATAGAAGATTGGATGATCTGAGACTGGTTGGGTGTGTGGTTCCACACCTGTGAATACATGGCAAATGTGCCCCAGCCTTGGGTAATGGGACAAGAAATCCAGCAGCCAACCATATTTTTCCATTGATGGCATCTCAAATAATTTTAGACTTGTTGGAGTTGTTTTGGAAATGGTACAGTCCATAACACTTATAGTATTGTTCCCTATTATTTAGCCATGGTATGTGTCTGTAAACATAACAACATGAATGGAAAATGGGTGTGGAAGAAAGTTGAATATCCAACTGTGGAAATGAGCTGAAAAAGAAAATGTTGGACTTACACTAAAGGAAGCATTGTGGTGCATTACTGAACAGACAATACAGAATGGTTTTAGAACCTCAGGATTGTGTCCATTCACTGTTGAAAATGTAAAATTCAACAAAATTGTCACAAATTACTTGAAAATACCAATAGTTTGCATTCAGTAATATCTAGGCCTATTAATGATCATTTAAACCTTACAGATAGTTTACAGAGTCTGAAATATAACACTGCAGTAGAGAAACTGGTAAACAGTTAAGCAATGGAAAATTCCACTGAGGATAAAGACGACACCTCACTTTCCATGATGTGGAAAAAATCAAGAAACTAAAAATCTGGAAAAACAGTTCAATGACAGCACCAAAAAGCAACGCACAGAAGAAAATGAAAGTTTGGTGCAAAGAATTTGTGATAAAATTAACCAATATGAAATGTCAGTCCAACCAAATTCAAGTAGCCCTCAAACACAAGACAATATATTGACAAACTTCAATGACTTGGCTTCTTCCTTCTCAAATAATATATTTGATATTCCATAAAATAATGCTTTGGACTCAGGACAGGCTAACTCAGCTACTTTGGAATCTACATCGGTGACACTGAGAAATACTCTTCATGCAGATTTACCTTCACCTTTCAAGAGAGCTGTCTTTTGGCCTCGGACAGCAATCAAGCAAGGGAGGTAGACAGAAAAAAAGACATAAGTAATATTATCCAAGTTATGGATGCATTAGTGATAGAATCATTAAAATGGATGAATAAGTAGTTTGTGTACTGAAACAAGACTCATTCAGGGAAATTATCAGGACCTGTTCACTTGGCTACAGGACCATGGCTACAATACCAGTTTCCCAAGTCTGGGCGTATATTGGAAAATAATGTGCTCATTTGTGAAAAATTTTCACTGCCACTTTAAGTTTACATCCTATTTCCCTACTTTTTATGTAAATGTGTTATTTTTTTCTATTCTTGATTAAACCATTCCAACCACTTCATACAACATTAATAATATAGCTGCACTCAGCTCATTCTGTGCTATACACTTTACCATGACTTAATTATCATAGAATGATTTAAAATGCTTTAAACCTATGTTCAGCTAACAGTCAAAGACTGGTATGTATGCACATCAATGACTGGTGCACATTACAATCTTGCATGTCAGGGACTGGTGCTACTGACTTGCATTACATTTTTTAATAGTAGAAACTATTTTAGGTGAAAAGCTATTTTGGGTATTCAGTAAAACTTTAAGGGAGGTCGGGATCATGAAACATTATATTTTTAAGCAATAGATTGAGAATTGTAGAGGAAATGCACAAATCTACAATTTAGGAAAAGACAGACTGCTACTTACTGTAAAGAAGATACATTATGTTGCAGATAGGCATAACTAAAAGACACTTACATAAAGATTTCAGCCACATCCTTTATCAGCCCAAGGTGCTGGAGTTGGTGATCACGTGTGCATGAGGTGTGCTTGCTTGTGCGTATGAATGGTGTGGCTGAAAGCTTTATGTAAATGTCTTAATTGTGCCTGTCTGCAACTTAACGTGTCTCCTATGGTAAGTAGCAATCTGTCTTTTCCTACATTGTTGATATTCCTACCTGGAGTTTCTATTGTGTAAATACATAAATCTGTCACTATATTACAAAACATGGCGTGTTTATCTCGGGTGGAAAAGATACAGTTTCAACCTTTGCGAGTTTTGTGAAGCTGTGGCATCCAACACACACACACACACACACACACACACACACACACACACACACACACACACACACACAAAATTACAGGAAGGAGATTCCAATTTTTCAGGTGTTGTAGGGAGGTAAGGAAGCAAGCTCTGGCCAATACAATCTGCTGCGAGGAGAGAACTGCAGACAAAACAATCCCCACCCTCGTCACACAGTGCTGCCAATGTGTTTGTTATCTGTGCATTACACGTATGTACCTAAAAAAGTGAAAGTAACACCCAGAGGTAAGCATATGCTCAAATGATACCTAATTGACATTACCTGTAATTACTGCCCCTATTACATCACTAATTTCAAAACAAAACATTAGCACAATATGGAATCTCTAACTATTGACTAGTACATTCCTACTGCACACAATACAGCTTGAACATTTAAATAAGCAGTAGTCAGACAATCGACACTAGCAGTTCACAGTTTCCTGATTCAGAACTAAGGAGTTGAGCATAGGAGAAAAAGTTTAGCACAGTATGTACATGTGCAAGACTCAAATGTGGAGCACATTCCCATTAATGAAATTCTGAGGTACCTATGACACCTAACAGGAGCAAGAAAAAAGTAGCATGTAGATAATTCTGAAAAAATAGTGTGTGGGTGTTTTATTAGGCATTCCTATTTCAGAAGAAGAATCTGACAATGTAACGAACACTGCATACCATGGCATTGGTTCTTTCTTTTGAATCGCATAGTGATCCAAATATCTTCTGCAGTGCATTGGTTACATTTCAGGGTTGTGTAAATGTTTACAATAATGAATATTGGATGCTTTAAAAAAGTGACACTCTAACCAGTCAGAATTTTCATGCTCAGGACCAAATGTTGTCACTGCATGTGATAACCACTGTTACAGTGGTGTGAAACTCACTTAGAACTGATAAAGAAAAGAAGTTTCAAATAGTGTCCAAAACTCTGTGAAATTTATCTGAAAATGATACAATACTAGGAGATAGAAATGAGTACTTAATTACACTATTAACATAAGTGAACCAATCACTGAAATGGAAATGGTTAAAAGACAGCACGAGTAGCACATACAATGAAGCAGTCAAAGGCAACAAGAAATAACATATATAACTGATTTGAGTCACAAAAAAGATGTTACAAACAGCAGAAACTGTCAGAGTAGTAGTGAGATGAATCCACAAATGCAAGGGAAAGAAATCACACTAGGAGCTCATAATTAAGGAAAAAGAATATGCACTGCAAAATATATCCCTCCAATTAGAAATTCCAACTTCATAACAGAAAATATACACGTATCCAATCAGAACTACTGTAGGAGAACATTTTATACACTTTGACAAATCTGATATTTTTCAATTCTTCATGAAGTTTCTCTCTGGTGATTTTGAGACTGATTAGTGTCTGTTGCTTCATCCAGCCATGCTGTCAGCTGAGAAAGTGCTGCAATGACGCTAAATGCACTATAGTTCTTAGGATATGTAAGAGCAATTACAGCCATTCTGCCACCAGGAATTACAAAAACTAAATATTAAATGGGCTAAATCATATTTATATTTCACTAAACGTATGACTATCAAGTTTCGCAGTGAATAGACTACTAAAATTTAGTTTCATCCAAAATAAGTACACAATTTGAAGTAGTAACTTTATGAGGAGCAATGAGTAATCTACCTGAAGTAGGAAGTTACGTTGAAATAAAGGACAAGTTATGTGTGACGGTGAGCCTCCACCAAAACTCAACACCTGGCAACTTCACGGTAAGTTACGGCACGACTATAATACCCTACACAATAGATTGTTCTGAACACCAACTGCCTGGCCAATGCACTGCAGTATTTACTTCACTATACTTACTATGGTAGTCTCCCCTCCCCCCCCCCCCCCCAATGAACCATGGACGTTGCTGTTGGTGGGGAGGTTTGCGTGCCTCAGTGATACAGACATCCATAGCATAGTTGCAACCACAACAGAGGGCTATCTGTTGAGAGGACAGACAAATCTGTGGTTCCTGAAGAAGGGCAGCAGCCTTTTCAGTAGTTGCAGGGGCAACAGTCTGGATGATTCACTGGTCTGGCCTTGTAACATCAACCAAAATGGCCTTGCTGTGCTGGTGCAGTGAACTCATGAAAGCAAGGGGGGAAACTACAGCCATAATTTTTCCCGAGGGCATGCAGCTTTACTGCATGGTTAAATGATGATGGCATCTTTGGTAAAATATTCCAAAGGTATAATAGTCCCCCATTCGGATATCAGGGCGGGGACAACTCAGGAGGACGTTGTTATCAGGAGAAAGAAAACGCATTCTACAGATCGGAGTGTGGAAGGTCAGATCTCTTAACTGGGCAGGTAGGTTAGAAAACTTAGAAAGGGAAATGGATAGGTTAAAGTTAGATAAAGTGGGAATTAGTGAAGTTCGGTTGCAGGAGGAACAGGACTTCTGGTTAGGCGAGTACAGGGTTATAAACACAAAATCAGATAGGGGTAATCCAGGAGTTGGTTTAATAATGAATAAAAAAATAGAAGCACCGGTAAGCTACTACGAACAACATAGTGAACGGATTATTGTAGCCAAGACAGACGTGAAGCCCACGCGTACTACAAGTTTATATGACAACTAGCTCTGCAGATGATGAAGAGATAGAAGAACTGTATGATGTGATAAAATAAATTATTCAGATAGTTAATGGAGATGAAAATTTAATAGTCACGGGGAACTGGAATTCAATTATAGGAAAAGAAAGAGAAGGGAAAGTAGTAGGTGAATATGGACTGGGGATAAGGAATGAAAGAGGAAGCCACCTGATAGAATTTTGTACAGAGCATAACTTAATCAAAGGTAACACTTGGTTCAAGAATCATGAAAGAAGGTTGTATACATGGAATAGGCCTGGAGATACTGGAAGGTTTCAGATCAATTATATAATGGTAGGACAGAGATTTAGGAAAAAGGTTTTAAACTTTAAGACACTCCCGGGAGCAGATGTGGGCTCTGACCACAATTTATTGGTTATGAACTGTAGATTAAAACTGAAGAAACTGTAAAAAGGTAGGAATTTAAGGAGATGGAGCCTGGATGAACTGAAATAACAGAGGTTGTAGACGGTTTCAGAGAGAGCATTAGGGAACGATTGACAAGAACAGGAGAAAGAAATACAGTAGAAGAAGAATGGGTAGCTTCGAGAAATGAAATAGTGAAGGCAGTAGAGGATGAAGTAGGTAAAAAGACAAGGGCTAGTAGAAATCCTTGGGTGACAGAAGAGATATTGAATTTAACTGATCAAAGGAGAAAATATAAAAATGCAGTAACTGAAGCAGGCAAAAAGGAATACAAATGTCTCAAAAATGAGATAGACAGAAACTGCAAAATGGCTAAGCAGGGATGGCTAGAGGACAAATTTAAGGATATCAATAGAGGTAAGATAGATACTGCCTAAAAGAAAATTGAAGAGACATTTGGCAAAAAGAGATCCATCTGTATGAATATCAAACCAGCTCTAAGCAAAGAAGGGAAAACAGAAAGGTGGCAGGAGTATATAGAGGGTCTATACAAGGGTGATGTACTTGAGGACAATATCATAGCAATGGAAGAGGACAACAAAGATGAAATGGGGAGATATGACACTGCGTGAAGAATTTGACAGACCACTGAAAGACCTAAGTCGAAACAATGCGCTGGGAGTAGTTAAAATTCCATTAGAACCACTGACAACTTTGTGAGAGCCAGCCATGACAAAGCTCTACCATCTGGTGACCAAGATGTATGAAACAGAAGAAATACCCTCTGACTTTAAGAAGAATATAATAATTCCAATCCCAAAGAAAGCAGGTGTTGCAAGTGTGAAAATTACCGAATTATCAGTTTAATAAGTCACGCCTCCAAAATACTAACACAAGAATGTAGGAACACATGATGCAATATTGATCCTATGACTTATCTTAGGAGACAAATTAAGGAAAGGCAAACCTACATTCCTAGCATTTGTAGACTTACAGAAAGCTTTTGCCAATGTTGCCTGGAGTACTTTCTTTCAAATTCTGGAGATGGCAGGGGTAAAATACAGGGAGTGAAAGGTTATTTACAATTTGTACAGAAACCAGATGGCAGTTAGAAGAGTTCAGGGGAACAAAAGGGAAGCAGTGGTTGAGAAGGGAGTGAGACAAGGTTGTAGCCTATCCCTGATGTTATTCAATCTGTATAGTGAGCAAGCAATAACGGAAACAAGAAGAGAATAGAAGCATTTGAAATATGGTGCTACAGAAGAATGCTGAAGATTAGAGGGGTAGACCAAATAACCAACGAGGAAGTAGTTAACAGAACTGGAGAGAGGAGGAATTTGTGGGTCAACTTGACTAGAAGAAGGGATCAGTTGGTTGCACACATTCTGAGGCATCAAGGGATTACCAATTTAGTATTGGAGAGAAGCATGGGGGGTAAAAATTGTAGAGGGAGACCAAGAGGCGAATCCACTAAGCAGATTCAGAAGGATGTAGGTTGCAGTAGTTACTCAGAGATGAAGAAGCTTGCACAGAATAGAGTACCACTGAAGCTGCGTCAAACCAGTCTCTGCCCAGAAGACCACTACAACAACATGATACTGTTGAGATGAGTTGGTAGTATGACACTGACCACATTCATACCATTTGTGGCAATTGTGGAGAATGACGTATTTCCTAAAAACCAATGAATAGCTGGATGAACACACCATATTACTTGATAACATGACGAGAAAGGTGGTTTACAAAAATTCAACCTTTCGTCAGACAGTTGCAGATTAATATGATAACTGTCAGTAATAAGAACATTAAAAATGCCGGTTTAATGTGATACACCAATCAGGAAAAATGAGGATGAAATGCTGCACTTTGAGATCTGATCCTATGTAAACTGGGAAAAAGGTAACAACACTTCAGAGCTAGCCTGTTTCGCACCTGTAGTTGGTTACATTTGTCTTCCTACTCAATTTCCAATTTACTGTACACAGCACCACTAGCACAATACCATGATGCCAGCACAGGTGGTATGATGTTCTCTCTGTCTGAATAGGTACTGTAAGGCTCAACAGTACGGATCGACCACCATGTCATCATCAGCCTTTTGGGGTCGACAGAAGCGTCCGATCCCACGCGTCGGCTTCGACCCGTGACATAAGGGTGTTGTCGTGTGTGACGTCATGACGGCGCGGAGTTTGGTTTGAGTGTGGCTGTCTCCAGTTCTGTTTTATCTTATTTTATTTTCTGATCTGTTCGTTCTATCTCGTGAGATTTTTTTTTTAATTTAAAAACACTTATTACTTATTTTAATTATCTGTTTCCTCCAATTTCTGTTTTAGTTTATTATATTTATCTTTCTGATCTGTTCGTTCTATCCCGTGAGTTTTTTTTTCTTTTTTCTTTTTTAAAAGACAACAAACACTACTACTGAAGCATCTTTATCTTCTATGGGTTGCACGGGTTACGACCACCTGGGGAGGTGGGTGGGTATTCATGCATGGCTGTCTTCACTTACACATTGTAGCTATGCAAGGCGTCTAAATTTGTTTATATTTAGTTTGCCCCCCACCCAAAACACCCCATTTCCTGCGCTTGTCCCGTTAGTGTCATTAGGCTTCTTGTGGAAAGTGTGTGTGTGTGTGTGTTTGTTTCCGCCATATTTGTGATGTCATGGGTCAAAGCAGACGGGCGGGATCGGACGCTTCCGTATTTCCGCCTTTTGGCATCACTGGATGTGGATAGGGAAGGGCATGTGGTCAGCACACCGCTCTCCTGGACAGTTTTCATGACCAGGGCCACTACTACTCAGTCAAGTAGCTCCTCAATTGGCCTCACGAGGGCCGAGTGCATCCCACTTGCCAACAGTGCTATGAAGACCTAGTTGGTGACCCATTAAGTGCTGGCCAATCCCAACAGCACTTAACTTTGATGATCTGACAGGTACTGGTGTTACCACTACTGCAACGCCGTTGGTTAGTATCACGTTTCATGTGGTTAAATAGTATACAGTGGTAAAATGGTAATATCCCTTTCCCTGTATTCTATGCTGCCCCCTCCCCTCCTTCCGTCTATGTGCAACATGCTGCTGCAAGAAGGTATGCTTCCTCTGCCACCTTCTTTCACTGATTCTTCCTTTGACTTCTCTCTTCCTTGTTCATACTACTTGCTTTACCCAACTGGAGTCCTCACCCGAATACTACCGTAACATTGAACAATGTAGCTAAGTGGTCTGAAGAACAATTACAGTTCATGGGTTGCCTTACCATATCTCGGTCCTTTTTAAGTGACTTAACAACCATCTGACACCTCCACTTTATTGTAAGCAGTATTTTGGGTCGCAAGTTTGAAGTGGAAATATACAGGAAAATTGAAGGAACACCATCTAAACACCAAAGTGCAACTAAGTATATGCAAACAATTACCAAAACTAATATTTTGTAAGATTTTATAGTTGGATAACACACGCAGAAGACTGGAGAAATTTGAAAAGGCACAACACTGCAAACTGAACGGAAGGGAAATTAGGATTTAATGTCCTTACAATGACCAGGTCGTTACTTAAGGAGCTAAGGTTCATATTGTGAAGGAGATCAGCTGCTGCTTTCAAAGGAATTGCACCATTCACCTTAAGCAATGTAGAGAAATTGCTGAAAACTTAAATCTTGATGACCAAAGAGGTCTATACCTTCACTACAGATTAAAGTGAGATATCTCTATGGAGTCCAGAACACTGCATTTTGAATGACATACGCAACCACATCACTTGCGCCTTCAGCAGTGAGCACAGTAACATCCTACTACAAAGAAATTATCAATGGAAGCAACATATTATGGAGCATGAAAGCAGGAAGCCGATAGTCCAGCGACTGTCATTGGTCAAGAAATGTCTGCAGATAAGTTTGTGAGTTGCTACTTACGCAGCTATTTGGCTCACAATAGTTTACCCAAAGTCTCCCCATTTTGTGGGGAAAACACGTTTATACAAGAAAATATTGGCTGGCTTTGTCAGAGACTAATGCTACGAACAGAGCCACACCTCGCAGAATTTACAACCTAAAACTTCTGCTGCCACAAAACATCTGCATAGGTAGTGAGCTACAACAATACAAAGTAACTGTGCCTGGTAATAATTTGCTATGAGTGTATAATGTAAGAACAACTGACCAACCAACTTCAGACAAATTAGTAAATCACGATCATGGATACAAATTTAGTACTGACTGTAAAATTTCCTTACAGCTGATAAGTCACAGCACTCAGCCATTCACAGTATAACAGGACATAACCATGGTTTGATTCCCGAAACACAACCTGTCCCTCAAAGAGGGCTCAGCAGAGAGTTACATAGCTGATCCCTTTTCATTTTCTGTGCATAATATGCACTACAATATTCGCCTCAGGTTTGCCTATTATATAATGCAATGTATTTGAATTTACCATTCTTTTTAAATATTTATGAAGCTAATTAAATTAGATGTGGACAAATGTTGGCTATGAAAGCTTCATGCCAAAATTATAAATGACTATTTTATCAGAATTATAAATGACTGAATCAATCACAATGCTCTCTAACAATCCATTAACACACTCACTGAAGACTGCTCACATTCACCAGTTTTGTCAGCTCAACCAAACTCCCAATCACCCTGTACCACAATCAAGATTTCAGGGGGCTAAAAACATTAACCCAGTACATTAGTTGGATCAAACCATAAGGTTAACTCTACAGATGCACCTGCCAGAGCACCCTCAAAATTGGGATTGAAAGTTAATAGTTTCAAAAGATTAATGCGCTTTAGAAAGATGTCCATCTCGAAATTTAAATGGCTCTAAGCACTGTGGGACTTAACATCTGAGGTCATCAGTCCCCTCTGGAAATTTATCTGATTCTCAATAGTAATTTATAATTTAGTTTAAATACAACAAAACGCCTTATTTTTAATAAAGGAGCTCACAATGTAGTTACCATGTGAGAAGCACCGAGTTTGCCAATTATTAGTGAAATTACAGTCAACATCCTATCTGATGTCTGCAAGATATGATTATTTCTACACCATGCAAATATGATCACAGCTGTTATAAAAGCTGAAGGGATAAATAAGTGTGACATTATTTTACAAACTGTAATGAAACTTTGGACAGAAACAGAAAAATGTCTGTACAAGAATCCTGTAACTGGTCTTACAAACATAATTCTTTTCAATACACCACAGTGTTACTCCAAATTTAGACATCATACGGCACACAGTGAAGTGTTGCTGCAGAAAGAATGGTGTCTACATCAGGAATCCTATCATATTTGTACAAGATTATGCGAATTAAAATGATTTACTGACCAGCAACTCCATAGAGTGCTTTTTGCATTACATCTAGAACAGATATTCTCAGTAGAATCTGCAGCTATAAAATTGAGATCTAAGATGAGCTCAAAAGAAATGCCACACACACAAAATGTGTTGTTTGGTTACAAAATAAAAGTACATTACATTAATCTTCAAATGTATTAAGCACAATGATCTACAGGCATGCATTACTTGTATGACCTATAAAGACAATGTTAATGTTTTCACCAGCTACAAAGCTAAAGTATACCAAACTATGTGCATAAAAAACCATCAAAACATCACGACAGTTCAGCCAGGGCCATTTATAAACAAATAACTAATTTATAATTTGCCATTTACAGCAAACTAAGCAAATACAACAAACTACAAAGGGCTTACAAAAACTGATCACTGTATAAGCACATTATATAGCTCAACAACCACTGCACACTCGTCTTAAACATTCCTTAATATCTATTTGAAACTAGTTTTTGGAAGGAACTACAGCAATCTTTCAAACAGTTACACTGTCAAGCAACAAAAACCTTTGTTTACACATCTTTGTTACAGGACACTGCATGCAGTATTCTAGAGCTAAAAGAATAAATGATCTTGACAGCAATCATGATTTGTTCAAATTTGAATATCAACTTTTCTACTCCATTTCAGTGATATGAATACTTACATCTGCCTCAGTTTCAGCATAATAAGCCATTGTATAATTATACTCATCTCTATATGACATCCTAATCTTTTGTACATGTTTATGCTCTGAATCTAAACCAAGATGACAAATAAACGACCTAATAAAGCAAGTTTCAAATTGTGTATGGTAAAATGACCTGCCTACAGATAATTGCATGTAGGTAACTGTATGAAGTTATTTGTTCTAGTGAACACTTGATCCCAGACTAATATCAAAGCAAATGAGAATTAAGAAAGAAAAGATGCTATTTCAAACATGATTATGCCATGACTTCAACAGCTGAATATATTGCTACAACTCATCACAAGAACTCTTGTCAAAACAGCACATCAACAATTTCCTACTAAACGTGCATTAATAATACTGTCCAACTGCAAAAGAGAAACAAAAAGGAAGACCGTGTCATAATTCACACCAAATTCACATAAATGGGAATTAAATATGATAGGTTTCACTATTCTCACTGATTTGTAAACGGCCCACAAAACTATTTTTGACAACATTATTTGCCACCATGTTATTATTCACGCACGGCACAATATGACAAGAGAAATGGACAATTAATGGACGAACACAATGATGCCTCAACTCTCTAAGCAAGCGTCAATACACATCAAAACATATTATTGAATCAACAACAAGCTTCCATGTTTTCCATTATTCAATCAACCAGCAGCTAAACTAGCCCACTGCACACCAAAGTACCTCTCAATAAATGTGCTGAACACTGAGCTTGCATACAGCTATCTTGTCAGTTCCAAACATTCCGCATAATATTCTGCCAGTTGCACTGATATATGGCCCTACATATTATGCATAAATTTGTATGCCGAAATCATTGAATGGATTTATTAAATTTTCAGCTGATACAAAAATCGTATGGAAATAGGGGGGTTTCAAAAAGGTCTTCCAAGCTAACTACTCTTTAATCTCTCAGCAGTAATAAATCATTTACGAACACACATAACGGTGAAAGCACATTTTAATATCATTTCCGCTCCAGTATTAATATTACCGCGAAAATTTCGAACAAACCTCATATCAGGTCTCAGAGCATTCTGTCCTTCTTTGGCTTTCGGCTTTGCTTTCCCATTCCTCTGTCTTTTTTTCTTCGCTTGAATGGACAGAACTGAAACCAAAATCATACGGATTCAGAGCCAAGAAATTTCTAATACTTCTTACAAAACGCTGTATTTTAAGATAGGCCTCACCTCGGCGACTGAAGTCTTGTTTACAGTTCATGTTTTTGTTTACTCTTGTTAAAATACGAACGAATTCATCGAAATTTCGATAACATTAGAAAACACGATTAAATACCTCTGCTCGCTCCTAACCTAGACTATAACACAAACAACAATCACTAACACGAACCCACATCACCACAGTCCAACAACGAATACAATTCCTAGTCGAGTAGTGATAGGTGAGACAGAGATCGACAATCGACAACTGCCAAAGGGTTCTTCTCTGACGCTGGAAGGGTATTCGCGTTTGTGGTTCGGGTGTACGAACTTGGTATAACGTTATAACTACAGCCTACTTCAATTGATAGAGCCTACGAAATGACAACATTGCGTAACTGTCAAATAGCCGGTTGGACTTCCAGAATGGAACTGTCGCTGCACGTTAAAAACAAGGCGGTTTTACTCTCTAATACGCGTAAGAAAAAAATTGGCGTTCTATGGATCGGAGCGTGGAATGTCAGATCCCTTAATCAGGCAGGTAGGTTAGAAAATTTAAAAAGGGAAATGGATAGGTTAAAGTCAGATATAGTGGGAATTAGTGAAGTTCGGTGGCAGGAGGCACAAGACTTCTGGTCAGGTGACTACAGGGTTATAAACACAAAGTCAAATAGGGGTAATGCAGGAGTAGGTTTAATAATGAATAGGAAAATAGGAATGCGGGTAAGCTACTACAAACAGCATAGTGAACGCATTATTGTGGCCAAGATAGATACGAAGCCCACACCTACTACAGTAGTACAAGTTTATATGCCAACTAGCTCTGCAGATGACGAAGAAATTGAAGAAATGTATGCTGAAATAAGAGAAATTATTCAGATAGTGAAGGGAGACGAAAATTTAATAGTCATGGGTGACTGGAATTCGAGTGTTGGAAAAGGGAGAGAAGGAAACGTAGTAGGTGAATATGGATTGGGGCTAAGAAATGAAAGAGGAAGCCGCCTGGTAGAATTTTGCACAGAGCATAACTTAATCATAGCTAACACTGGGTTTAAGAATCATGATAGAAGGTTGTATACATGGAAGAACCCTGGAGATACTAAAAGGTATCAGATAGATTATATAATGGTAAGACAGAGATTTAGGAACCAGGTTTTAAATTGTAACACATTTCCAGGGGCAGATGTGGATTCTGACCACAATCTATTGGTTATGACCTGCAGATTAAAACTGAAGAAACTGCAAAAAGGTGGGAATTTATGGAGATGGGACCTGGATAAACTGAAAGAACCAGACGTTGTACAGAGTCTCAGGGAGAGCATAAGAGAACAATTGACAGGAATGGGGGTAAGAAATACAGTAGAAGAAGAATGGGTAGCTTTTAGGGATGAAGTAGTGAAGGCAACAGAGGATCAAGTAGGTAAAAAGACGAGGGCTAGTAGAAATCCTTGGGTAACAGAAGAAATATTGAATTTAATTGATGAAAGGAGAAAATATAAAAATGCAGTAAATGAAGCAGGCAAAAAGGAATACAAACGTCTCAAAAATGAGATCGACAGGAAGTGCAAAATGGCTAAGCAGGGATGGCTAGACGACAAATGTAAGTATGTAGAAGCTTATCTCACTAGGGGTAAGATAGATACTGCCTACAGGAAAATTAAAGAGACCTTTAGAGATAAGAGAAACACTTATATGAACATCAAGAGCTCAGATGGAAACCCAGCTCTAAGCAAAGAAGGGAAAGCAGAAAGGTGGAAGGAGTATATAGAGGGTCTATACAAGGGCGATGTACTTGAGGACAATATTATGGAAATGGAAGAGGATGTAGATGAAGATGAAATGGGAGATACGATACTGCGCGAAGAGTTTGACAGAGCACTGAAAGACCTGAGTCGAAACAAGCCCCAGAGTAGACAACATTCCATTGGAACTACTGACGGCCTTGGGAGAGCCAGTCCTGACAAAACTCTACCATCTGGTGAGCAAGATGTATGAAACAGGCGAAATACCCTCAGACTTCAAGAAGAATATAATAATTCCAATCCCAAAGAAAGCAGGTGTTGACAGATGTGAAAATTACCGAACTATCAGTTTAATAAGCCACAGCTTCAAAATACTAACACGAATTCTTTACAGATGAATGGAAAAAGTAGTAGAAGCCGACCTCGGGGAAGATCAGTTTGGATTCCATAGAAATACTGGAACACGTGAGGCAATACTGACCTTACGGTTTATCTTAGAAGAAAGATTAAGGAAAGGCAAACCTACGTTTCTAGCATTTGTAGACTTAGAGAAAGCTTTTGACAATGTTGACTGGTATACTCTCTTTCAAATTCTAAGGGTGGCAGGCGTAAAATACAGGGAGCGAAAGGCTATTTACAATTTGTACAGAAACCAGATGGCAGTTATAAGAGTCGAGGGACATGAAAGGGAAGCAGTGGTTGGGAAGGGAGTAAGACAGGGTTGTAGCCTCTCCCCGATGTTATTCAATCTGTATATTGAGCAAGCAGTAAAGGAAACAAAAGAAAAATTCGGAGTAGGTATTAAAACCCATGGAGAGGTTCGCCGATGACATTGTAATTCTGTCAGAGACAGCAAAGGACTTGGAAGAGCAGTTGAACGGAATGGATAGTGTCTTGAAAGGAGGATATAAGATGAACATCAACAAAAGCAAAACGAGGATAATGGAATGTAGTCCAATTAAGTTGGGTGATGTTGAGGGTATTAGATTAGGAAATGAGACACTTAAATTAGTAAAGGAGTTTTGCTATTTGGGGAGCAAAATAACTGATGATGGTCGAAGTAGAGAGGATATAAAATGTTGACTGGCAATGGCAAGGAAAGCGTTTCTGAAGGTGAGAAATTTGTTAACATCGAGTATAGATTTAAGTATCAGGAAGTCATTTCTGAAAGTATTTGTATGGAGTGTAGCCATGAAGTATTGAATAGGATTGGGGAGAAGAGAAGTTTGTGGCACAACTTGACGAGAAGAAGGGATCGGTTGGTAGGACATGTTCTGAGGCATCAAGGGATCACCAATTTAGTATTAGAGGGCAGCGTGGAGGGTAAAATTCGTAGGGGGAGAGCAAGAGATGAATTCACTAAGCAGATTCAGAAGGATGTAGGTTGCAGTAGGTACTGGGAGATGAAGAAGTTTGCACAGGATAGAGTAGCATGGAGAGCTGCATCAAACCAGTCTCGGGACTGAAGACCACAACAACAACATGCGTAATTGTGCGTTTACGTTGTGCTCAAATGTGGCACACAAAAATACAATTTTTCTGTTGTCAGCTTGCTATCATGCATTTAACGTAGAAAGCACAAGTGATGTTATTATACAGTTTCATTATCAGTTTCCTCATTGTACGCAGTTCAGACATAATGAAGTGTATGGTTTGATAAACGATAGTCTCTAACCTATTTTGATACACTCAGTCCTACCGTCTGTATACCTACAAACAATTCTGAAACGGAAATCTCAAACATTAGGAAATGAAGGAGAAAATGCACAATGTGAACACAACTTTCCTATCAGAATCAGAATTTTTGCTGTCCCATAACGTACATAGTTAAATGAAAGATTTAATGTACAGGGCATTCATCAACTCTGCAATTACAATTAATATGTACTACAGAAACAATATATAACAATAGCATTATTATAAAAATAATTATTACAGTCATTTACTTGATATAAAAGTTCTAAGCTCAATTAACAGAACCTGCCAACCATTTGCTTTCATACTCAGATCTTCACATTATCATTCAGAAACTCTTTTAAGGAATAATAGCATTTCTCTACTAACAACTTTCGTAACTTCTGTTTCAGTTTTCCTACCTCCATGCTGTGCATTTGTTTCATTTTTAGAATGTTGTAAATATTCATGCCCATGTGTTCTGGGGCTTGTGCAAACAGCTTTAATCTATGAGTGGGAAGCATGATATTCCCCTTGTTCCTAGTGCTGTATTGTCTATTAATAACTGACTGATGACCATAGATGTTAAATCCAATAGCGCTCAGAGCCATTTATTAATAACTTAGGATTACTGTATACATGATCATTTCATAAATGTGCAAACAGAGGCACTTAATATTTTTAAATTTCTTAGCAGTGGATGACTGATTCTTTTGGTTTTGCATTACACATATTTCTAACATTTGATTTATGTAATTTCAATATTATAATCATTTTACTTGTGTTGCTGCAAAAAATAATGCCATACCTTAAAACTGATTCAAAATATCTGTGGTAAACTAGTAGTCTCATTTCCATACTAGTCGCATATGACAGACTATTGATTGCAAAGACTAGATGCTTATTTTATTTCCTAAGTAATTTGTATATGAAGACCAGGATAAATTTTGGTCCAGATGCATTCCTAAAACTTTAACACACAACACTTCTTTCAGTTCTTAGTTTCTGTAATTAATGTAGGTTTCATTCACCTTAGGGCTTTTAGTTTTAAACTGCAGTAAATGTGTTTTCCAACATTGAACTTCAAATCCATTTAGTTGGAACCAGTTTTCTAAACTGTCTAGTAGATTTGTAACAGCTGAGGGAATTTGTTCTGAGCCACTGCTTTCGACGAGTGCAGAGGTGTCATCAACGACAAAAGCTGAGTGTGAATTTAAGTTTAGGGGCAAGTTGTTTAGATAAAGTAGAAATGAAATTGTACCCAGAACTCAACTTAGTGGAACTCCTTCTAAAATAATTATCCAGTCAGAGAAGGCATTTTCCATGCTTGATGATATAGCTATCCTTTGTTTTCTGTTTGTGAGATATAATGTAAACCACTCTACAGCACAACCCCCCAATTCCACATCTTTCCATTTTATACAGGAGCAAGTGATGGTTTGCACAATCAAATGTTTTTGTGAGGTCGCAGAATAATCCTCCAATTTTTCTCGACTTATCTAAGGTGAACTGTTTTTTTCTCCACAAACTCATTAATGGTCTCCACTGTGCTTTTGCTTTTTTGAAAGGTATATTGATTATCTGAAATTGTGTTTGATTTTTCTATATTTTTTATTTGCATTACTACAACTCTCAAATGTTTTTGAAAAAATTCGAAGAATAAAGATTGGGTGGTAGTTCGCCATATCTCCTCTTGAGCCTTTTTTAAACAAAAGTTCTCGAAAGTGGTCTTCTTCAAATGATTTATTAACAACTGAGCAAAGGGGTTGAGCTTCTATCCAGGCAGCTGCTTTAACTACTTTGTAAGTAACTGTTTCAAAATTTAGTGGTAAGAAAAGTTTTGGACTGTTCTGTACATCGTTGTTTGAAACTGACATATTCTTCACTTTTGTGCTGTTGTATCACCACTGTTTCTTCATCAGACAAGCCAACAAGTAAGAACTAGTATCAGATATTGTAAATGAGAACAAAATTTGACATTAGTTGGATATACCTCTATTTGACTTATTTTCAGCTGAAATGTGCAAAGAAGCGATATGTTTACAGCTGTCAATCTTGAAACTAGTTCGAAGTATTGGAAATCCCTTCCCTGGTAACTTATTGAAACATGATGAATCATGCATTACAGCAAGATAGCACTTATCACCTACTACAGTCTCAACTACATTTTCACACACGTCTGTATAGCTTTTAATCACATATTCTGTAAGTCACTCCCTATTTCTCTTACAAAGATCTTCCTCTCGCTTAAGTTTTTTTTCATTTGGATCTTTCTCAGCTTCAAAGTTAGCCGATAATTTTGTGAATTTGGGAAAACTCTAGGACTCGCACCTTCACATAACTCTTGTCCAGCTTGTTCGTACCTCTCCTCACTTCCTTGCAAATCTTTAAAAGCGTCAATTGTTATTGTGTCTTCTCCTTCAAAATGTTTCACATAGATTACAGCTCTCTTGCAAATTATATCGCCTTTCCCCAGAATTGTTCTCTGTACATCCGCGTCTGTGGGCAAGTGGTATACCATGGTGCAGCTCTTATCGTGAATGTAACTGGTTGCCTTTCCTGGGACAGTATCAACCAGACAACTCAAAAACGTTATATCATTAAGAACAACACACATTTGTTATAAATAACAAACCACTTTTTATTAACATCTTAAGTCTATGCAATTTATTATGTGGCTTCACATTCTGATGCTATCTTCAGCTGAACAGCTGCTTTTAATATATTTTCCGACGATCATGTCATTGTAACTAGAAATGCAATAAGTTCGTATGGTGTGTAATTTGAAACGATGAAACCTGCTTTAACTATTCGTAAAACTGGATCATGTGATTCCAAAATGAGCAGGTATTCAAACAGTTTCTCTGAACCATGTTTTTATTCCGAAAAAAACTGTACACGCCATTCTTACACATAATTTGCCTGAGTGTGGTATGTTTTGAAACACTCAGGTATACAAACAGCTACATCGCAATTTGGACACCACCAGGACGTTTCTTTTGGACGTGTTTTTCCCTTCTGCCTCTTACTGACAGACTAAAATAGAATGGACACAACACAGCAATATATAAGCCACTGCATTCGAGTGCAGATAGCTCATAATTCGGACACTACACGACAGCACAATGCAGAGATACTTCCTCGCGATGTCTACGGAATTATCGATAGAGTGGAGGAAGCACAACGGCAGTTACGAAGTTTTATGCGCTGCAAGAGCGAAACCTGGGCACCGTCCACCTAACTGCCATTGCACAGTTCCTACCCACCTTCTGCTGTGAAACTGCTGATAAGAAAACTTGTTTTTAAAGAAAGATCAGCTGTCTTTAATAGACGCCTAGCGAAATAATTTACCGGAGTTGAATATGTCATGACAACTGAAGTCAAATGTTCACAATTCATGTTTTCCTGAACTCACCACTGCATCGGTAGAAGAGTTGTCTATCCTCGTAAGTCCAGCTTGTGTATTAAGAAGATAACAGTAACACACTTTATTAATGTACCTAAGTAATAAGTAGGCAGAAGTAAAATTCATAACGGTGTTTCTGGCAAATGTTGTATAATGCATTTTCCACACTGCTCAGATCTGGAAGTGAAGCCCAGACATTTCCAAAGGTCTATATCTGTATACTCGAAATGCTATTAGCAGAATGAGAGTCAGTTTGGTTGATAGTGTTTTTAGACACTATTTAAAATGGGTCTCTCAATAAATATTGGTTACACTGAATTCCCATACATCTACATCGATACTCCGCAAGCCACCGTTCGGTGCGTGCCACCTTGTACCACTACTTGTCATTTCCTTTCCTCTCCTACTCACAAACAGAGCGAGGGAAAAACGACTGTCTTTATGCCTCCAGATGAGCCCTAATTTCTCGTATCATATCTACGTGCTCCTTATGTGCAGTGTATGTTGGGGCAAATGGTTCAAATGGCTCTGAGCACTATGCGACTTAACTTCTGACGTCATCAGTCGCCTAGAACTTAGAACTAATTAAACCTAACTAACCTAAGGACATCACACACATCCATGTCCCCATGTCCGAGGCAGGATTCGAACCTGTGACCGGAGCGGTCGCTCGGCTCCACACTCTAGCGCCTAGAAATGCACGGCCACTCCGGCTGGCTGTTGGGGGCAGTTGAATTGTTTGGCAGTCAGCTTCAAATGCTGGTTGTCTAAATTTTCTCAATATTGATTCTTGAAAAGACCTTCGCCTTCCCTCCAGGGATTCCCATTTCAATTCTCAAAGCAACTACATTACATTTACATGTTGTTCAAATCTACCGGTAACAAATCTAGCAGCCTCTGAATTGCTTTGATGTTTTCCTTCAACCGGACCTTGTACGGATCCCAAACATTCAAACAATAATCAAGAATAGGTCGCACCGTCGTCCTACATGCGGTCACGTTTACAGGTGAACCACTCTTCCCTAAAATTCTTCCAATAAAACAACGTCGACTATTTATCTTCCCTACCGCGGTTCTCACATGCTCGTTCCCCCTCACATCGCTTTGCAACATTATGGCCAGAGAGTTAAACGACTTGACTGTGTCAAGCAGGACACTTGTTATACTGTATCCGAACATCACAGGTTTGATCTTCCTACTTATCCACATTAACTTACATTTTTCCACATTAAGGGATAGCTGTCATTCCTCGCACAAACTGCAAATTTTGTCCAAGTCATTTTGTCTCTTCCTACAGTCACTCAATTTCCTTACCATACACCATGGCATCATCAGCAAACAACCGTTACCCACCCTGTCAGCCAAGTCATTTATATACATAGAGAACAACAGCAGTCCTATCACACTTCCCTGGAGTACTCCTGATGACACCCTTGTCTCTGATGAACACTCGCTGTCTAGGACGACATACTGGGTTTTATTATTTGAGAAGTCTTCGAGCCATCACACATCTGTGAACTTTTTCCCTATGCTTGCACCTTCGTTATCAGCCTGCAATGGGTCGCCATGTCAAATGCTTTCTGGAAATGTAGAAATATGGAACCGGCCTCTTACCCTGCATCCATAGTTCTCAGTATATCATGCGAGAAAAGCAGAACATTTATGAATATAATTAAAATGAATATGGGTAACAATGTAGTTAATTACATAAGTAATCCATATGCATAATTATCTTAGTTTTAAATGGAGGTATGTAAGTATATAAAACAAAAATTGTTAAAGCATAATCTAGACAGTCAAATGGTAATACATAGTACTTGTAGGTATCCCAGTTATAGCAAGTGCAAATAGAACAGAGAGGTGACTATAACAGGTCACAAAACTGGACATCATTGCACAAAACTCTGTAAACACCGTTGAAAAGTGAAAGTTATGTATTCAGTGCAAGAGCATTTTTTAGCAGTTTCGGAAGGTGGACCTTTTGGTGCAGAGTAATTTAGATAAAATCCAGGAATACATCACAACCACTTATCCATCCTGATCTTAGACCAATAAAATGAACGATCAGTGACTCATTAGTCTCATCTTTGAACAGTCCAATATAACCTTGGTGGATATTATGGCATACAGATAATCAGACTCATAATCAAGTGTTTCAAATGCCTTGCAGTGGCACATCGTCACATCAAATACAACGCAGTTCTGCATGCAGGGGCGTGCATTCTGGGCATGCTAGATAAGCGCTGCTTACCCATGAAAATGTAAAGTGAAAAAGAAGTCAAGTTTTACTATGAATCGCTCCCTTATTTTTGGGAAACAGATGCTTCTTCCGCAATTGGAGCTTTAGCAATGGAATAGTTGCAACTCTTACCATTGATCTGAGAACAGTGTGTAGTGTGATACGTGTAGTGGAGTGCATGTACCACAGGCATGATATTCTGAGAGAAGAGAAATCTGTGAGTCTTCTGCTGTCCACCTGGTTAGCTTAAGCGGGGTTCATCCATGCAACAAAAGTGTCACCACAGCTACTGGTATACTCAAGTTGCAATAAAGTTGCATGTGTGACCTCCCAGTTCTCCAGTTCTCAGTGGCGCAACTTAAGAGACGTGACTTTGTCATGCCACAAAAAGTACAACATGCTTGACTTTGTTATGCCCATAACATTCGTTCCATTATTGTTCCCTGGTGGATTATTTTGAAACCCAAGCATTCTGTAACAGTTATTGTGGAGTAATTGCTGCTCTACCGTATTTGGTTTCAGTCTGTTTTCATTTTATTACTGAAAAATGTATAAACGGTGATCAGCAGTTACACTTTCGCAGCTTCTGAAACTACAAGAACAACAACCTATGTATAGTTTTCTTTAGTTGTGTGTGTGTGTGTGTGTGTGTGTGTGTGTGTGTGTGTGTGTGTGTGTGCATGCGTGCCTGTGCACGTGCTCGTATGTGCGCACAATATTTGCAATTCAATGTTGTAGGTCTGTCCTTCAATCTTGAAAGATTGTTAGATGAATAAATAGACAAACTTAATTTACAACCAAAAAGGCGACTTGTGAGACCAACAAATTGTTGATTATATGCGGGAAGTAGCCACTGAGTGTGATGTGGCAGCTGTTGAATTAAAATTAGTTATTCGAAATGCCTAGATCAACGAATACAATAAGATTCCAAAGGTTTGGAAGAGGGGCGTGTCTGCAGATATTCATACACGCCAGATGTTGGTTAGTTTGGCATA
Source organism: Schistocerca nitens (assembly GCF_023898315.1). NCBI lineage: Eukaryota > Metazoa > Arthropoda > Insecta > Orthoptera > Acrididae > Schistocerca > Schistocerca nitens. Next base: position 917,645,272 of record NC_064616.1, read on the forward strand.
GCAGACAGTAATTGTAATTGCGTTTTTGGTCTCTGATTTATCGCTGCGTGAAATCTGTTTTCGGCTCTAACATTTTGCGTTCCATCTTACCTGTATTTAACTATTGTCACACCTCTAATGTTATAACCTGCACTATAACATTAATACTCACCCTAATGATTTCAATTGACGCTAAGTTGAAAGCTGTGGTGGTACACAGAATTTGTGGCATCCTGTGTATGACATTTCACATCAAATGCTTTATTCCCCAGCATAGTTGATCTGAAAATAAAGCAGCAACACCAGCCCAGTTATCAGATCCACCAAGGACCAGAAGCATATCCACATATTCATCGTTTGTGTATGCCGTACCTCTGCCACACTGGTTCAGAAATTTACAATCAGAAAATGCGATACATGTACTCATGTACATTGGAGTCTGTCACGGGCATGTTACTCCGCTCGAAACTAGTCCCTGTCTGGTGGACAGCGCATACAGTAAAAACACACTATCAGACCTGCACGCTGGTCCTCCTAATGTGCATTACCCCTGTGATAGATACTATTCTGAATGATTCATCCCGACACCGGTAATTGTGAAATGTTTGCTTACGAATTACAGTGTTTCCCTAACTGTTATAGAAGTTATGTTTCCACTATCCAATCGATAGGATAATAATAATAATAATAATGCATTGAGATACGTACTAAACAGTATGCGGTTACCAGACTCAATGTTGAAAGGCATAATTAGTGGGACCATGGTGATAAAACATACAAATAGTTACCGAGTTTAGACATTAGTCGCAAAGCACGTTGCTAGTCCTACCGGTAGCGCAAGGCCCCAACGAAATGTAATGGACCTAAACGAGGCAAGAATAATAATTGGTACTAATCTACGGGACCACTGGAGGAGGGTACAAAGAAAACAGGTTTCGCATCTAGTAGATGAAGTTGTGTGAATAAATTCATACCCACGAAGTGGAAAGGGCTTCTTTCAAAGCTGAGCAATCTTCCATTTCTATGACTGTAGTATGTAAGTACAAATATTTTCTAGAGGACCCACTAGAATCGCTGTTGACGTTTAAGATCACAGATACCATACCACCTGGGCTATGTTTACCAAATAAAAAAAATAATCCACATCCGAGGATTGAACCATCAACCTGCTGCTTGTTAAACCAGAATGCTATCCACTGCACAGCACATAGAAGACATGCTCACAGAGGTGGTTACAGTGTAGCCAGATTGCCACTCTTTAACGTCCTCTTTCTGCTGGATGTACCCGCCAGACGAAATTTTGTGAGAGGAGTCACGCTGCAAAATTCGATTGCGCGTATTTCGCTTCACCATGTATACACAAAGTGCGTGTCTGCTCTGTTCTGTAAATGAATTTTTCGCTTTCAAATATCTGACATGCTTCTGTAAGAACACCCAATGGATTCATTTTATTTATCGTATGGCAATACATATATAAAGATTACAGATTACTACACATCAACATTAAAGCACAGCTCTCCAGCATAAAATAACACCGAGCGAGGTGGCGCAGTGGTTAGCACACTGGACTCGCATTCGGGAGGACGACGGTTCAATCCCGTCTCCGGCCATCCTGATTTAGGTTTTCCGTAATTTCCCTAAATCGTTTCAGGCAAATGCCGGGATGGTTCCTTTGAAAGGGCACGGCCGATTTCCTTCCCAATCCTTCCCTAACCCGAGCTTGCGCTCCGTCTCTAATGACCTCGTTGTCGACGGGACGTTAAACACTAACCACCACCACCACCATAAAATAACACAAATAACAACAGCTATAGATGGATATCAAGGTCTTTTACGTATTTTATGACATCATTCCTTGCTGCAAGAAAATCTACGAAAGGACACTTGTAGGTACGAGCAGGGCATGTCGATACAACATGAGCAACTGTTTGTCGTTCCACACCACAGTCACACGATGGTGATGAAGATTTGCCCCACTTGTAGAGAGTGTCTGCGCGTCGTCTATACCCCGTTCGGATGCGGTTCAAGATAGTCCAAATTGCCCGAGACTGGTCGAATCCAGGTGGTTTCTCCTGGATGCAGGGAAGCTTCAGGTATTATGGGGAACAGTTTTATTGCCAGCATAGTTTACATTCATCGATGGGATTGAATTCAGTTTCCATGAGAGTCCTGGCTATCATGAGAGTGGGATGTCTTGATCTTAGTCTTCTTCGCTCTGCAGGGAATACGTCGTCCACTATTGGAAGGTTACTGTTATTAGCAATGTTCTGGTATTCACACAGCAGTCTGCTCTTCCGTCTGATATCAGGGGGTGGAATGTCACTCAAGATAGGTTGCCAGTATGTGGGAGTAGATCATATTGACCCATTAACTATGCACATGGCCTCGTTAAGTTGTACATTTATATTTTTTATGTGTGACCCATTAAGACAGTCAGGTGCAAAGTAGTCTGCTGCTGAGTATACCAAACTGAGTGCTGATACCTGGAGAGTGTCCGCTGCCCTTCCCCAACGTGCGTGGTTCTAGGCGCTATAGTCTGGAACCGCGCGACCGCTATGGTCGCAGGTTCGAATCCTGCCTCGGGCATGGATGTGTGTAATGTCCTTAGGTTAGTTACGCTTAAGTAGTTCTAAGTTCTAGGGGACTGATGACCTCAGAAGTTGAGTCCCATAGTACTCAGAGCCATTTGGGCCCAACATGAGCTGCAGAGTTTATGGAGAGTGTTGTTTCTGGTTTTGAGCTTAGCAGATGTTCATGGCAAGTACTACTTAAAGGAAAGTGTCCTATATAATGTGATCCCAAGGTATTTTGGGTACATATTATGATGAAGCTTGCCTCCTTCAAAACAGACATCGAGGGCTCTGTGTGCGTCTACTGGACAGATGAAAACATGAAACTTCTCTTTTATTTGAAGTTGGTTGTGACCTCCATTTGTGGAAATAGTGGCTTAAGATATGTAGATCAGAAGTTAGGATTACGTCAGTTCTTTCAAAAGTTTTGTGTTGCGTAGGCATTACCCAGTCGTCTGCACTCCCAAACTTTCCGGACTGTGTTGAAAGGATGTCAAATACAAATAGATTAAACAAGAGAAGAGCAAGGACGGATCCCTTTGGCAAACCATTATTCAATACTTTTAGGCAGCTAGTGTGTTTTTCTACAGGTACAGTAGTTGGATTGATTGCTTATGTCAGGTGCATGGTCACACATTGGTGTGGTTCCTGCTGATTTTCTCAATAGGTGGTATTATACTAGGTATGTCCTTAATCTCAACAGGAAGGGGACGGATAAATTGGCTGGTAAAATAGCAGGAAAGTTAAAGGGGGGAGGCACTCTCATGAGTGATAAAATACCAGTAGTTATAGGGTTCAGAAAAGACCATTTTTTAGGGTAGTGAGGACAGAAAGAAACCAAATTTTAAGAGAAGTTAGGACTCAGACAAACCTTCAATTTGAGAAAGAAACCAAAAAACGTAATTCTAGCTCATTACTTCAGCATAAACAGCCATTGGTTAAGAATTTTCAACAGCCAGCAGATATTTTAACTCTACCCAATTTTAACTCAGTCAATGTGAAATGTCAGCTATCTTTACTGCATCAAAATATTCGAGGACTGAGAAATAAAATTAATGAATTAATTATCTGCATAGATGGTTCAAATGGCTCTGAGCACTATGGGACTTAACATCTTACGTCATCAGTCCCCTAGAACTTAGAACTACTTAAACCTAACTAACCTAAGGACATCACACACATCCATGGACGAGGCAGGATTCGAACCTGCGACCACAGCAGTCGCGCGGCTCTGGACTAAGCCCATAGAACTGCGAGACCACCGCGGCCGGCTCTGCATAGATGAATCTGCCTCTCTGAACATCATGTGAGCACTGGTATAGAACTTTTAAGTGTTACAGGGTTTAGGTTAGCATCTCAATTTTGTAGATCAGAAATGGAGAGAGGAGGAGTTGCCACATTCATCAGGAACTGTCATAAATTTAAGAACATAGACATTCATAAATTTTGCCTAGAACAGCATATGGAAGCATGTGCAACAGAAGTAGAATTTCACAAAAAACCCTTCATAATATTAAATGTATATTGAGCACCTGCAGGTAACTTTAATCTGTTTGTAAACCACCCTGAAGCTGTTTTCTGGCCCATTTAACCAAAACCAATAATAGTGGTTGCTGGTGATTTCAATGTAGATTTCCTTAAAGACTCTCCCAATAAGAACTTATTTGAGTTAGTAACACTATCATTCAACTTAATTCCCACTGTAAAGTCCCCACTAGGGTAGCCAATTGCTCACAAACAGCCATTGATAATATCTTTATAGAAAAGTCAAATGAACAAAATTATATTACAAAACGAATAGTCAGTGGCCTCTCAGATCATGACATGCAGTTCCTTCTGTTAAATGTTAATACTGAACAGGATATAAAATCTGTTAAATCTGAGTTCAAGAGGGTAATCAATAAGCCAAAAATTGATTATTTTAGGACACTCTTCAGAGACATTCATTGGACTGATGTTTACAGTGCTCATGGCATGAATGAAAAATATAACACTTTTGCTAATAAAGTGCTTACTTTATTCGAACACTGTTTTCCACAAAAACTTACCAAGGTTAGAGAAAAGTCTACAAAGAAGCCGTGGATTGCTAAAGGAATAGGGGTATATTGTAAAACAAAAAGAAAACTGTATCTGTCAATCAGAAACAATTCCAATGTTGATGCTATAGCACATTACAAGAAATACTGCAAAATATTATAGACTGCAATACGAACATCAAAGCAAATATATTACAAGGAAAAGATAGCCATATCATATAACAAAATAAAGACAATATGGGACATAGTGAAGGAGGAGACTGGTAGAACCAGACATGAAAAGGGACAAATAGCATTAAGAGTAAATGATACACTGGTGACAAATGTCAATTGTGTTGCAGGACTTTTTAATAAACATTTTATAACTGTTACTGAAAAGATGGAGTTGTCAGGTTATGTAGATGCTGCTATGGAATACCTCAGACCAGACATTTCAAATAACTTCCATAATATGAATTTGACCCTCACTATCCCAGCAGAAATAATGTCCATCATAAAACCTTTAAAATCAAAAACATCTAGTGGGTATGATGAAATATCAACAAAGCTAATTAAAGATTGTGATTCTGAGTTAAGTAACATATTAATCTATCTGTGTAACCATTCGTTTAACAGTGGAATATTTCATGAAAGGTTAAACTGTGCTGAAGTTAAGCCACTGTTTAAGAAGGCACATAAAGAAATAGCATCAAATTTCCGTCCAATTTCACTTTTGAGAGGATTCTCAAAAATTTTATAAAAAGTAATGTATAATCGGCTTTATAACCATCTTATGTCAAATAACATACTGTCAAGTCACGGTTCGGATTTCTAAAGGGTTCTGATATTGAAAAGGCTATCTACACTTACAGTGAAAATGTGCTTAATTCATCAGATAAAAAATTGCAGGCAACTGGTATATTTTGTGATCTGTCAGGGGCATTTGACTGTTTAAATCACAATATCCTTTTAAGAAAATTAGAATGTTATAGTGTAACAGGAAATGCTGCAAAATGGTTCTAATCTTATATCTCTGGCAGGAAACAAAGGGTGTTATTAGGAAAGAGACATGTATCAAGCTACCAGGCATCATCCAACTGGGAAATAATTACATGTGGGGTCCCACAAGGTTCCATTTTAGGGCCCTTACTTTTTCTTGCTTTTTCATGTGTATATCAATGACCTTTCATCAGTCACATTACCAGATGCCAAGTTCGTTTTGTTTGTCAGTGATACAAACATTGCAATAAATAGCAAATCAAGTGTAGTCTTAGAAAGATCACTAATAAAATATTTGTGGACATTAATCACTGGTTCCTGGCCAATTCATTGTCATTAAACATTGAAAAAACACACTACATGCAGTACAGAACTTGTAAGGGGTGTCCCACGAGTATATGCCTAACATACGATGACAAGCAGATAGAAGAAGTGGACAGTGTTAAATTCTTGGGATTACAGCTTGATAATAAATTCAACTGGGAGGAGCACACCACAGAACTGCTGAAGTAACAAATCTCTATTTGCAATGCGAATTGTGTCAGACATAGGGGTATAAAAATGAAAAAGCCGGCATACTATGCTTACTTTCATTCATATGGGATTATTTTTTGGGGTAATTCATCGAGCCAAGCGTAAGTTTTCCGTGTACAAAAACGTGCAGTAAGAGTTATATGTGGGGTGAACTCAAGAACATCCTACAGAAGCCTGTTTAGGGAACTAGGGGTACTAACTACTGCTTCCCAATATATTTATTCTTTAATGAAATTTGTCATTAAAAATATATCACTTTTTCAAACCAACAGCTCAATTCATAGAATCAATAGTAGAAATAAGAATAATCTTAACAAGGATTTAAAGTCACTTAGTCTTGTACAAAAAGGTGTGCATTATTCAGGAATACAATTTTCAATAACTTGCCAGCACCCATAAAAAGCTTAACAACCAATGAAATAATTCAGTTTAACAGTACAATCTAACTTCCTCACCATTTCAGTGCAGTAATGTGTTCATTGTAAATAAGTATTATAGTAGTTGTATTACATGTTTATTACCTTATAAATAAATAAAAAACTTTTTTATTTTAAATTCAGTGCATTAGTATTTGTAAAATGATCCTTTCATATATTGTTCATTAAAAAATGATGATCGTTCCACTTGGGACCTGCAGAATGGTACATTAGTTTATTTGTTTGAGTTGTAAATATTTGTCACATATTGTTGTTTTTCTAATATGTTCTACATCCTGGAGGACCTCCTCACTATGGATCAATTTGAATGAAAGTAAATCGAATCTAATCTAATCTAAATGTCCTTCCAGTTAACATGTTGTCAATTAGTTTTGTTGTCCTTTTACATGGGACAAGTTGCAATAATTTATAAAGCAGTCTATGCCTCCAAACTGGAGCGGTGAGATCGAAGAAAGCGACTGATATTTTCTGCTTTATTTGGTATCCTGCTAAAGATAAGACTTGATCAGTGCAGCTCCATCCAGGACAGAAACCAGCTTGCTCAAGAGGAAGGTTCAGAAAGATTACTGGACTAATCTGATTGTATAGAACTATTTCAAGGAACTTATAAATTGTTCTCAGTAGTGCAGCTGGGCTGGCCGAGTGCCTTGCTGGGCCTGAGTGTTGTTATGATTTTTGATTGGTTCATTTTTTGTGGGACTGATCCAGATCTCATAATATCAGTGAAGAATTCTGCCATCCATCTTTTTGTGTAGTTTCAACTATGCAGAAGAGATTCTGGGTGGATTTCGTCACTTCCTGGTGGCTTCCCGGGTTTTAGAGTTTTAAGAGCAGCAGAAGATATAGAGAAAGTTCTTGAGAAGTCAGATTGTTCCTTCATGTTCTTTTTGAGCAATGTCAGTTTGCGTCTGATGTATCTTGTATGAGTTTTATCCCTTGGTGCTCTTGATGTGGACAGCAGATGTGAAGCAGTCTTATTAGCTGATATTTGAGTGTTGTTCCTTACTTTGTTTTCACCTAAATTCCTTAGCAATGAACATGCTTTTCTACATGATGTTTGAAAATTGACTGACTCAACAGTCTCTGTCCACCTAATTCGTGGGCTTTATTGAGGCTATGAAGTAAGTTATCCGGTATTTCAGGGTCCCACGTTTTAGTAATTCATCATATTGTTTCTCAGTAGTTTCTTTCCAACATGAAATATATTGCTTCTGGTAGCCCCTTGAGATTGCCTTCTTTGATACACTTATCACAGCTCCAACAAGCCTCTCATAGTTTTTTTGCTTTTGGGGGAAACCAAACAAGACATTCGTCCAGATTTTTAGCAAATGCATTCCACTTTGCTTTCCTAAAGTTTAATCTAGGTGATGGAAGGGATGAAATGAGTGGGATATTTGTCCCTATTTCAATTAACATTGAACGGTGTTGGCTGTGTGCGAAGTCTTGAAATACGAACTGTAAACTTTGGAGAGGTAATTTATTTTCATTAGTTGTTACAAAGCATAGATCTGGATAATACTCCTGTCTCTAAGCTGCTGAAACGAGCGTTCCTCTATCTTATGCATCAAACACCCAATATAATCTATTGTCTTCTGCCCTGCTTACAATAGCTTCTCCATTCCCATCACTTTCTTTATTCTTCCATTGAGTACGATTGCTGTTAACATCTCCGAGATGTATGGAAGGGTGTTGTGGTACCAGGATGACCTGTGGAGGCCAAGAGATAGCTGGGAGTTTGTATATATTAATTACTGTTAATTCTCCTATTTTTAATGTAACTTCGTAGATGTCATTGAGATCAGATACAGAGCATAGATGTACATCCTTGATTGAAGATCGTACGTATGTTGCCACTCTGTAAGCACGGTGGTATGTAGCTCCTAGTAATTCAAAGTCAGGTATTTTTCCTCTCTGATTCATTTGCTCTTCATTTTCAGTTTGAGTTTCCTGAACAACAGCAGCATCGATCTTACATTTTTGTAAAATTTACTGTAACACTTGGCATTTGGATTTACTTACACCTTCATTGTTGATTTGACATATCCTTATGACCTGTCCTGACTTTATAGCTGGATGGTCCTAAGAAGAAACTGTGCAAGTCCATGTGTTGTGACAGAGTCATTTTACCCAGGAGATCTTTGAGATTATCTGACTGGCTCTCTTTCTTGGGTTTATATATTTGCCTTGAAGTCACTGTTCTCTATCACCACCCAGAGGACACGTGTTACTTATGGTATGTCATGGATATGAACAGTCATTCTCTCCCCACCCAATGGAAAAAATATATATCCAAGTCGTTATGGAACATTTATAATTTGCAACAAAAACAAATCACAATAAAAATTGGACAATTTACGTTATACAGTGTTCCTTCAGACATGTACATATGTCTGAAGGAACAGACATTGCCTGACGATCCACACCTGCTCACAAAATATTACGAAATTTAATTCGCAAATCCTAATCGACTTCAGCTACACTGTTTATCGGTGACATATGAAAACTTGTGCTGGACTAGCACTCGAATCCAGATTTTCCGCTTAACGCACTCTGTCGCCTATACCACTTTGGCTACCTAAACGTGCCTTAAAGACTGACCTAAACGTCCATATGTCACACTTGTCCACATATCCTAATGCTTGCACATATACTATGTGATTCCTGCTGGAGAGAAACATTCCATGTGATTTGTCGAGGCCTGTAATACTTATTATATTATTGTACAATGTCCGTGATGACAGTTCACACTATACAGTGTTTCTTGAGACATGGATGCATGTTTGAAGGAACACTGTATAACGTGAATTGTCAACACAGACGTTGTACAATAATACAGAAACGATTGCAAGCATCGAAGTGTAATATATGGAGGTTTGGGTCGATCCTGGAGGCATGCCAGATAGCCAAAGTGGTTAAGGCTCTTTATACTTGTGACGTAATGAGTGCTATTGACAGGGGATGTCAAATTTAATCCATATTTTTTAGATTTCCAGAAAGGCTTTCGACACACTTCGACTCAGTTGTACGATTGGATTCGTGATTTCCTTTCAGAAAGGTCACAGTTCGTAGTAATAGACGGAAAGTCATCGAGTAAAACAGAATTAATATCCGGCCTTCCCCAAGGACGTGTTATAGGCCCTCTACCGTTCCCTATCTATATTAACAACATAGGAGACAATCTTCATAGTCTTAGATTGTCTGCAGATGATGCTCTCATTTACTGTCTTCTAAAGTCATCAGATGACCAAAACGAATTGCAAAATGATTTAGATAAGATATCTTTATGATGCGAAATGTGGCAATTGACCCTGAATAAAGAAAAGTGTGAAGTTATTCACATGAGTACTAAAAGAAATCCGCTAAATTTCGAGTACGCGATAATTCACACAAATCTGAAGGCTGTAAATTCAACTAAATACTCTGGATTACAATTACAAATACCCTAAACTGGAACGATCACTTAGATACTGTTGTGGGTAGAGCCAACCAAAGACTGCGATTCATTGGCAGAACACTTAAAAGGTACAACAGGTCTACTAAAGAGACTGCTTACAACACGCTTGTCCACCCTATACTGGAGTATTGCTGTGCAGTATGGGATCTGCATCAGATGGGACTGACGGATGACATTGAGAAAGTACAAAGAAGGGCAGCTAGTTTTGTATTATCGTGAAGTAGGGGAGATAGTACTACAGACATGATAGGTGAATTGGAGTGGCAATCATTAAAACAAAGGCGTTTTTTGTTGCGACAGGATCTTCTCATGAAATTTCAATCATCAGTTTTCTCCTCCAATTCCCAAAACATTCTGTTGGCACCACCTACATAGGGAGAAATGAGCATCGCGATAAAATAGGAGAAATCAGGGCTCACACAGAAAAACTTAAGTGCTTGTTTTTCCCACGCGCCGTTCGAGAATGGAATGGTAGAGACACATGTTGAAGGTGGTTCATTGAACCCTCTGCCAGGCACTTTGATGTGAATAGCAGAGTAATCAGGTAGATGTAGATGTAGACTGCTAGCAAGCGGGATATCCGAGTTCAAGTCCTGGTCCTGGTCCATCACAAATTTCCATGTGTCATCTGATAAACAGTACAGCTAAAATCAGATTTCGTAATAATAGTAAAAACTTTCTTCCTGAGAAACTTGGATGTTAAGTGAGAAGGCGGTCTGTAACTGCCACTATTTGAAATGCATTGTGGAATGTTTTGACATGACATGACATGATGGCGAATGTGAATTGGCCCTCAGATATTTTGTTCAGTTTATAATTTACAGGAGTGAAAAGACAGAGTATAGCCTTCATCTAACAGAATCTGTACATATTATATCTACGTGTGTGTGTGTGTGTGTGTGTGTGTGTGTGTGTGATCAACATCTCCTCTTAACCCACTGGACAGATTTCAACCAAACTTGGTGAGATTTAGAATCACTATCTAACACAGTACAGGAGATGCAACATAAAGAGTCAGATGTTTGAAAAACTGCCACATCATGCATGACGTTTAAATTTATTACTTTTGTGCAAGTAAATGTATGTGCATTAATTTCTCAGACAGTATCCATATATGCCGTTAAATGCATCTACAAAATTGTATCATGGTACCACACACAGATCAGGACATGTGACGTCCTGAACACTGAGATGTGTGAAAAACATTGAGCATGACGCTTAAATTTATTAATTCTTTGCTATTACCTTTATTCATGACACATTTTTCAGTCAGTATCTACATATGCAGCTGAACGTGCCTTACAACACATAGCTCGCTAGTGAAAGGACGTCATAAAAAATGAGATACGTGAAAAAGTTTCACATTATTCACTAAGTTTCAATCCATTTATTCCTTACTTCTAAGACAAGTCTACATCCAGGATAACTTAAGGAAATCCCTAACATCTGTCAGCACTTTTGATAGCTTTGAACTTCAAAACCTATTGCTGTCTATAGAATTGTGAAGAGGTCTTGCCATGGATATTTTTACGAAATCGTGTTGTAGATGAGGTAAGCATTTGTATTTACACATCTGCTCTCTATGCATATTTGTTTGTGTGACAGTATCATAATTTCAAAGGTTTCCACAAATACATGGAAATGAATTTTTTTCGATATTACACTGCAAACACAGTTCATATTTTGCTTTTGCTTCTAATAGAAAGTTGGCGAATACCAATGTCAGGTTTGTGAGCAAGCCTAGTTATGAATTCTGATTAGATGTATTCTTCTGGATTATTGTGTCAACATCTCACATATTTCGGACGAACATTTCTGCAAAATCTCGTCATCACTGTAAGATTCTATAGTTTTTCCAACATAACAGTCGCGACTAGTGGTGGGCAGGAAATCGCGTATCTGTTAGAAATCACAGTGACTGAGAAGTCACAGATATCACAGTAGCAACTTTACAGAATCTAACTGCGATTTCAGTCACAGTTAGCAGTCGCAATAAGTATTTCACATTCAAAGACGTGAGCCATCTATTGGTCGAATTTAGCACTGCTTTCTGCGATTTCAGTGACAAGTCGCAACTAAGAGTCGCAAGTAGCATCTAAAAAGCGCGGTTAACAGTGGCATCTGTTGGCCAAAGTTCGTACTACGTCCATCTCTGCGGTACGCTATGGAGTCCAACTGCGATTTCCGTGACAAGTCGCAACTAAGAGTCGCAAGTAGCAACTAAAAAGCGCAGTTAACAGTGCCATCTGATGGCCAACGTTCGTACTACGTCCATCTCTGCGATACGGTATCGAGTCTAACTGCGATTTCCGTGACAAGTCGCAACTATGAGTCGCAAGTAGCAACTAGAAAGCGCGGTTAACAGTGCCATCTGTAGGTCAAAGTTCGTACTACGCCCATCTCTGCCATACACTATTGAGTCCAACTGCGATTTCCGTGACAAATCGCAACTAAGAGTCGCAAGTAGCAACTAAAAAGCGCAGTTAGCACTCCCAACTGTTGAGCAAAGTTCATACTACGCTATTCGCTACCGAGTCAAACTGCGATTTCTGTGACAAATCGCAACTAAGAGTCGCAAGTAGCAACTAAAAAGTGCAGTTAACATACTTTTCCTAGTGTCATCTGTTGACCGACGTACGTACTTCGTTATGAGAGCCTTGTGCCTCACGAGATCGATGTGCTGTGTGTGCATATGAAGGGCTTATTTCAATAGTGGTACAAGTCCATTTTTGTTCATTTTGAGATACAGAGTCGTAAAGTTAAATGAGTGCTGAAAAATCTGCAGTTGAGATACCAGAAATATTCAAGCATATGGCTTCTTGCTAGAGATGAACCTTTATTTATGTTTGTTTGGATCACTAATTTCAGAAGCATTATAGACAGAAAAGTGGAGGTAATGGACTTGTACCACTATTGAAATAAGCCTTTCATATTATATGACGACATGCACATTCAGCATCAGTTATGGTTGGTCAAATACTGCTGTGACTCTGAATGTATTATATTAATAAGAAGCAATATTGCTCTTTTCTCCTGAAAATATCAAGTAACGTAACAAATGTGTTTGATTCTGCTTCCAATATGACAGTTTTGGTTAATACTCCACATGCCTACAGGACTTTGCAATGTTAACACAGCAGAACTCAGACATCTGTATAAGTGTAGAGAAATGAAAACAGTCATATGAATGCCTCACTTTTGTTCCGACACAGTTCAAGACTCGGGAGAAAAGTTTTACACCTGGTGTTCTACATGGCAACTTCACACACAAGAACTTTTTGCCGACACTACTACCACCTACATAAGTAAGCTTTTCCTGTGTTACTTTCAAGTAATGCACTTAAGCTATTCCTGATTTAACTGGAAGATCTGTACTTCCCACTTTCATATCAACAGCCGCAAAATGCATATTGTAGACTTCGGGATATGTTACAGGTCAGTGTCACACAAAGATTGTGGAGAAAGGGAGGGGGGGCGGCATGTCGCTCTCCAACAAGTGTTTACCAATAAGTAAGTGGCGGAAAATTATGGGTATAGGACGGCTTAAACATGTGGAAAATGAGATTTTTATGATTCACTCACTGTATTTGACATTTATTATTCCTTTAAAATCGCACAACAACTTCAATAAAACACAGTTTAATCATTCACACACTTATTTCACAATTATTTCACTTTTAAACTGCAAATCCTCTAAGAGCTGTCTTGAATCTTCACGAGTCTCTCCAAACAGCCTTGATGTGGATAGATACGTACAGCAACCAGTAATCAGAGTCAGAACTGTGTCTGCAAAAACACAAGGATTATTAAACAATCTTTGCTGTCATTAATTACTAGCAATATAATTGCCAGAGTAGATTGCTAATATTTGCTATAATGAATAAGACATTTGCAAGAACGATCTCACTGAAGTAATTAAGTCCATCGAAACGCTTAGAAACTAACCTCTCATCTGACGAAAACGGTCGAAAGATGCAGTGGCAATTTCTTCAGATCTGTTGAGAATGATATTTTGAGTTATCACTTTACTGAGTGACTGAAATGTAGTTCAGGTACCTGTGAACATAACAATATGTTAGAATTCATTTTCTAAATACGAACTATTACGGTACTGTACGGCTACTTACATATTAATTACACTATTAATATTTTACAGTTGTTTCTTTAATACAAAATTAAAGCCAATGGAAGAAAAAACGTAAAACATACTTGCCAATGACAGGTTTGTTGCGATGCAATTTTCTGTGTTGACAGATGTAACTTTTTCATACAGTGGTAAGTCGCAGAAATCGCAGGAGTCACAGAAATCGCAGAAGTAGCAGAAGTCACAGAAATCGCAGAAGTAGCAGAAGTCGCAGAAATCGCAGAAGTAGCAGAAATCGCAGAAGTCACAGAAGTAGCAGAAATCGCAGAAGTCACAGAAGTAGCAGAAGTCGCAGAAATCGCGGAAGTAGCAGAAATCGCAGAAATAGCTGTGGCGGAGGGATACACGATCTATGTTCCTTAACTGCGACTCTTAACTGCGACAAATCGCAGTTAAGAATAACAGATACTGAAAAGTAGCAGTCACAGAAATCACTGATATCGGAAAATCGCAGTTTAGCCCATCACTAGTCGCGACACATCACACCGATTTTGTTACCTACCACGCCAGCAGCGCCCCAAGTAGCCAGTAAGTTAAACTGTGAGTTCAGCGTGATCGTGAAAGTGAATAGTGGTTGTTTATTTTGATTTCTACAATGATTTTTACAAGCGGGAGCGTTTGTAGTGCAATAAGTTGCAGCACCAATAGGAAGAAGACACCACAGTTGTCCTATTTAGGTTTACTAAGGATTCTGAGAGGTATATACCATCATGTTACTAAACTGTATCATCAGGATTCACTTGCAGACTACATGTGTATTGATGATTAATGTTTCGTTTTAGGACCAGAAAATGGCTAGTTAATAGCAGACGAGAAGACCTTAAGAAAAAAGAGCGAGTTTACCTGTATAATAATATTAGGTTTTGTTCGCTACATTTCGAACAAAACCACGTCATGAACGCTGACGATAATAAACTCATGTCGAATGCAGTACACACACTGTTTGACATCCCAAATAAGCCACCTCAACTGACGATGAAGAGGAAACTGCCACAAAGTTTCGACAATTCATCTAAAGCTGTAAAACAGTCCTATGACACAGAAACAGCTAGTTCAACTCTCCATGTATCAGTGCTAGATTCGTGCGAAGCGTCAGCACAGACCTGCTTTGAAAATGTAGTGGTTAGATTAAGTGCAGTTATTCGTCTCTTACAAAAGCGTGTGAAGTGTCAGAATGTGCAGATCGCTAGACTTCGAGTAACACTATTACGGGACAAGGAAAGTGCCTACAGACAGCGACAGAAACTGTATCAGATGGATCAAGTGAACAAGGATAAAAGAATGTTGGAGACTGTAGGATCTCGATATTTACAAAAAGATGCCCCTGACATCTTGTTAAGCCGGATTAACATGCCATTGAAAGAAAACATGCTGCAAGATGGAAAGACGAAAATAAGCTGTTTGCTCTAAATTTATTATGTTACAGCTCTCAGGCATACAGGTTTTTGTCAGAATTTTTTATGCTGCCATTAGTGCATACATTACAAAGGTGTGTGGAAGGCATACAAATAAAATGTGGGATAAGTGACAATAAATTCCATCTTTTAAAGCAAAAGGTGCAGCATTTCTCTGATAATGATAAACTAGTGAATATGTCATTGGATGAAATGTCTCTAATGGCAAATTTAACATTTCTTACAGTGTTATTGGTTTTGAGCACTTGGGGTTTACACGCACAGCTAAAATTGCCAACGGTGTGTTGTTGATAATCATTAATGGCATTTTTTCATGTTTCAAACAACCACTGCTGTACTGTTTTTGTAAAGAAACAGGGGGAGCTATGCATTTGACTGCTATATTTTATGAAGTACTAAAAAGACTTAAGGAATTTGGCTTGGTTGTGAAGACTTGTGTGACTGACCAGGGTTCAAATTTTGTGGACTGGAGAAAGAGACTGGGAATTACACAAGACAATCCAAGTTTGGTATATGAGAAGCAGAAGATCTACTTCTTCTATGACAGTCCACATTTATTTAAGAGTATCAGAAACATACTGTTTAGGTATGACATAATTCATACATCAAATGATGGTTTGGTTGGTACTGCTTCTTCGAAGGACATTTCTCAGCTCTAGTCAAATGACTTGGACAGAAAATACAAGTTATCTCCAAAGCTGACTAAAAAGCTGTCGAAATGCCAGAGTTTTCAAAAATGAAAGTGGGTACTCCAGTTCGTGTGTTAAGCCACACAGTGGCAGCTGTATTTTGTGGTAGTATGCCATTATCTGCTATTGACACTTCAGACTTCTGTCAGAAAGTTAATGACTTTTTGAAACTTTAATACATACAGTGCGAAAGGGCCTGTGCATCTAAGAAACTGTATTAGGAGTGATTCAGAGCATCTGGATGTTCTACATGTGATGAAGCCATGGATTCACTCTTGGAAATTTGCAGACTGTGATGGGAAAGATTACTCCCTGAGGATAAGATGTGTAAAGGGGCTTTGGAAATGCTTGCTGCTGAAGCACTGACTGGAGCAAAATTGTACTTATTCTCATGTAAAATTAACCAAGATACGTTAGAAAACTTTTTTTCAACTATAAGGCAACCCATCTCCAAGGCAGTTTTTTGCTGCATTTAACATCTGTATACTAAGTAAATTGATAAACTCTTCTAACGTGGCAAGCAGTAATTGTGAAAGAATTGACTGGGTCAGGCAATACTGGACATGAAATCTGCTCAAACATTAGAGTTCTCACCATTGTTATGCAGCAGTGATACAAGTTCTGCAACAAAGCTACCAAATGTGGAAGTTCCAGCTGGCCTCAGAGAACAAAACAGTATGAGATATGTTTGGCGGCATCTTGAAGAAACTTTTTTCTTTACATAATTGTGTCAAGTGCAGGAATCTACTTGTAGACAACTTCCAGGACTTAGACGTAAATGACAAATTTTATTGCCATTTCAGAAGTTATGAAGACAATTTTGGAAGCTTGGTTATTTGCAATGAAAATTTTGGTTTATTTTTGAGGGATTGTGAAGATCAGATGGCTTCAGTTTCTGATGAACATTCTCAGAAGAATAACTGTGGTGCATTATATGTGGACTTGTTGATGGCTATCCCAAGTTTTCCTCCAGGATGTTGTGAAGAAACTAAGCTGCTGTTGATCAAGATATTTGCTAAAGTTTACTGGCTCAAATATTGGAATCAAGATATAGTTTCTAACAACAAGAAAGCAAATAAGAAACTGAAGAAGTTGGCTCATTTGAGCTGCTGATTTCTTTGGTATGTATTTCATTCATTTCTGTTGTTAGTCACTTAATTTTCCTTGCTTCCTTCTTGTGATGACCTTATTTTGTTAGCACTTTGTTCACTGACAGATTTTTTGAAAATTATTCAAACATTTGATTTTTCGTGAAATGTAATGTAATCAGCTCATTATAATGTTTTTAATATATTTTCCCACTATTTGGCAGTTGCTTGTCCCACTTAGAATAATATAAAGATGAAGGTCGTACATGTGGCAACAGGCGACAATAACAAACACAGTAGGCCTACAGAATGGTAAATGACCTGTCGATATCTTTTGTATGTAGAGGTACGTGTCTGTGCTTCTTACGTGTAAATCTGTGTCTTTATATTCGTTTGATATCAACATTGTAAGCTGCAATTCTATCCAACGTCACAAGTGTTTCTTCACGAATGTATTGTAGCTTGCCACTCGATTCATGGTTTTTGTCCATATGTGCGCTTAATTTAGATTCATTTTTAAAAACATACCGCTTGGCGGGCTAGTATCGCTCCATCTGTCGAACGGTAACAACTTTTACAGCAGTGAATATCGCGACTGTTATGTTAGACTGTGGTTGTTTCTCAGTACTTGTCAAACTTATTCCTAGGTGAACCTCGCTAACCCCACCCAAAATCGCTCAATAACTTATCACAAGTTTATACTCTGGGTAGGTGTTGTTTTGCAGTGGTACAACGCATTACCAACGATATTCCGAGAATAGAAATAAACCATCAGCTATCCCGAATTTGTACAAACGTCCCTGAGAGTTCTTCTACTGGAGGACAGGTACTGGTGAGCAAAACCGATTTAGATTTCACAATATCTGGAAAACTAAAATGCCTGCAATTTGTGTAACTAAGAATATAAATGAATGAACCGAGTTTTATTAAATAATATTTTTTGAACAGTGAAAAAAATCAGATATATTGAATAAGAAAAGTATAGTTGTTTTTGAGATTATTTCATGTATAGAAAAAATAAAATACTATGAATACAGGCTCTATGTATTGCCACATAAATATTGTCTGACGTTTGCACGTACATTGGTGTCCTTTCGCTAGCAACTATATGTTGATGTTTAAAATGTTGGCCAGCCTGTGTGGCCGTGCGGTTCTAGGTGCTTCAGTCTGGAAGCGCGCGACCGCTACGGTTGCAGGTTCGAATCCTGCCTCGGGCATGGATGTGTGTGATGTCCTTAGGTTAGTTAGGTTTAAGTAGTTGTACGTTCTAGGGGACTGATGACCTCAGATGCTAAGTCCCATAGTGCACAGAGCCATTTGAACCACTTTTTAAAATGTTTTGACAACACTTTTTCGTCCTGTTCCACATCTTAGCACTGACACACAAACTTTTTCAAGAACACTTGTCATGAAAATTCTTTTGGTCAGTATTAAACTTGATCATTCCTAGTTCCTTAGGGATGGAAAATCCCCAAATCAGTAATGTCTTGGAAAACAGCGTACAGATGTTCAGGCAGAGGAAAACCTCGTAACACCTGGAAACAAACTTTTACAGAGATTTTTGGTACAGATTTTATTATACGCAAAAGGTATAATCTATGGACACTATTTGGGAGGAAGTTGAAAACCTGGAAACTCATCGAGTTTTATGGAGGAAATATCTTGCCTGATTTGCTACCTGGCATTGGAGGAACTAAATCTAAGTACAGTAAGATCTTTAATTGTGATACCATATTCCGAATTTTTATATCACGACATGGTATCTCACACCCTCACTTTCACCACTTGGTACTGAATTAAATGAAGTGATGTGAAGGTGATGTTCTGTCTAGTGTGAATATACTACCATTTGATGGTGACATCACTTGCCATTCTGTTCCGTTGACATCTAGTGTGCACTGGCCTTAAACTGGCATCTGGAGGGGAGGCTGGAGGATGCATTTGCAACTCTTCAATGTCAAATTATCCAGTGGTAGCCTGTATTTGATTTCCTTTCCTTTTCAAACACAAGTCAAGTGTTTTAATGTTTCCACATCTCATTATAAGTTGGAGCAATTGGTCATTTAGAATATTTACCTGGATTGTGGATTCTTTCTTTTTACTGGAAAGAGTAATTAACTAAATGCTCATAAAAGCTCAGGTTTTTTTTCTTTTTTGTCGTTCTGTATGTGACATACTTGAAGCTAGGGTGAACATGTATGAGAAGTTCTATGAAATTATGACTATGCCAAACCTTTACTTCAAGCTCAAACCTTGTAATCAACTTTTGTGGTTTTCATAGGACATTCTAAAATAGTATTGGTGGGCATGTTTTCCTTTGTCAGTTTAGAGTATAAGAGAAGTACATGTATTGTGTAGTTGACTATGATGAGTACTTGTACTTTCTGGTGCCATTATGAAAGTTTATGAAATGGAACTAAAGGTACACTGGACAAAAATTACAAGAGGCGTTCAATATGCAATGCAACACATTTTTTCTCAGCCACTTTCGATTGAAAAAATTGGGAATTTGTTGTTGGGACTTTGTGGAATATTACCACTTCAGGCTGTACAGTTTCATGTAATTTCGATAGGTGACATAAGGCCTTACACAAGTCTGTGCACCTGACAGGTGCTCATAAAACTTCACTAGATTGTTCTTCCTCATTCACCCTACAGCCTGGATATCACACCTTCGATTTCGATCTGTTTGGCCCAATGACGGATACACTCCATGGGAACCAGTACATGGATGATGGGGAGGTTATTGATGAAGCAAGACGTTGGCTCTGACTTCGACCAGTAGAGCGGTACCATACGGACATACAGGCACTAACAGTAAGATAGCATAAGGCCATCGCTCTGAATGGAGATTATGTTGAAAAATATGGTTTTGTAGACAAAAGAGTGAGGAATAATATTGTGTACTGAAATCGTGAATAAAATCATCCTTATTTCAGAAAAAAGTGTGGTTACATTTCCACTGGTAGGTTATCATCTACATTATTGACTAACATTCTTTGTTTGGAAACATGATGATCCATTAGTTTCAACTTCATATGGATAGAACAGTTAAAATATCTATTCCTGTTGCTTAGGAATTCAGACTTGAATGAAAATCTTTTATGTACAACATACTGAACCTTTCTGTAGTCCTGTGGTTAACAGTAATTCCCTTTCATGATGATCATGGCCTCAGTCGAACGGAGGGCACCAAGTAGTTTGCGCCTAGAGGTCGATTCAGTCTTGACACAAAGGAATAGAACCTCGAAACGTTTCATAATGCATTTCAAATGGCGGCATTCGGAGAGGCCTTCAATGGAAAGGAATGTAATGGGATGCCAGCATCAAGAAAGATTTGACATTAAAGTGTGGTGGGGGGGGGGGGGTTGGGGTAGGGGTGTTGGACCACATCGTTGTCTGCTAGCATCGGAATTTCTAGTAAGTAAATTACTCTTTTGTAACAGTGGAGAAGTCAGCTCTATTGAGAAGAAAAATACAGCTCTTTTTGAGGTTATTTGGTACATAGAAAGAAATAACACAATGTAACAGGTTATAAGTTAATGTCAGTGGTAGGTCTAGACGTCCTGCAGTGGGGAGACAGGGACCAAGGAGAATGAAGGATGTTATACCTATTTCGCTAACCAAGAAGAATGGGGTTGCTGTCACTCACTGAAACCGAAACTAAGCCAGTGAGACCCACAACACCTGTTGGGAAAGGCGCTGTGTCCCACGTCAGTGGGAAACAAGCACAAAAGAGTAGGGGTATATCAATCTTTGGCAGTTGAAATGAAAGGCGAGTAATGGTACCCCTTATGGAAAATGACAGAAATGCTTGGGAAGGGAAATCAGGTGCACTCAGTGTGTGTGCTTGGGGTCCTCACTCAACATGCTGAAGAGGTTACTCCGGCAGCCATTTAGAAAAGAGGGTGCAACCAACCGCAAACGATGCCTGTCATCTCAGGTCCGAAGTCATACATAGATAATTACAGCGAATGGCACAAAAGGTTGAGAGTACCAGCCTTGTTCATGGAATTTCAATCTACAGCACTGTCACCACAACAGATTGTGGCCACCTGGTTCTGAGTTGGGGGGAAGGCTTGAACCACAGAATTCGAGGGTTCTGTGACAAGATAGACTGTGACTTCATAGACTTGCACCATAGGGTTGGGAACTGTAGGGTCCCCCTAAATGAATCATGTGTGCACTGCACATCACAAACAGCTATCCAGGCAGCTGGCAGTACTGGACCAAGGAGAGAGCTGGGCCACTTTGATTTACAGGTATCCCTGTTAGGTCAAGGTCAAGGTCACTTCCAACCCCTCTATCCACCAGGGACTCTGTATGCTTGTCAGGCACACTAAGCACTACTCATGTTCTGTACACTATAGTGAAAGGATCATCTACTCTAATTGAAACTAAAGTACGCTGAGTCTATGATTAAGGACGAAAATGCTGGGCCCTACACACGAGTTGTGACCTCACATAACATACCATGCTACATATGTACTAAAACAATCACTAGGAAACGTACACTACATTAAAAACAGGGCCAAAGTTCAGAATAGTTATTGCCTACAGTCAGACTTGCTAACTAGACAGAATAATAAGAAAAACGTGAGCTGAGACGTTACTGCTGATGCAATAAAACTAGGACGATTAGTTCACCACAGTTCAAAAAAAATGAAAGATGTTTGTGGTGGTAAGGCACAGTAGAATTATTAGATGTTGCTACTTCTCAGTCACTGTGGCTAATAATTATAGCTGATCTCCATGTTCAATAATTACAAAATGTGATACATTTAAAAACCACATACGAACACAGTTAACTGAAAAGAAATGTCTTCCATGGAACACAAATTACAAAATGAAACATCGTTGTACCACTAGAAGTTGTAGAAAACACATCTTTATTTAAAATATGAGGGAAGTAATCTTCTGCTGTGAGCCACACAGTACAAGCCAAAAGTCATGACAGCCAGAACTGGCAGGCGGCGGTAGCTGCCAGGGCCTGTGCACACACTTCCGCAATGAGACGTTAAATGGAAGCTATCTGTCTGCAGGATGTACTTCATCCCCTCATCGTGGACCTTTGACCCCCACTCTACCAGACACTGTGACCGGGCTGACCTGTGTTGCCCAAGTGACCGTCTACTGTGATAAAATCCAAGATGGTGGTGGTAAAAAGAAGGTGGTGGGCTGTAACACCACACAAAATGGAGGACAAGATGGCAGACAATGGCGTATAAAGCACTGAACCATGCCTCTCAGAACTCTAAAATACGTTCTGATGCAGAAGATGTTCTCAGCCTGCTGCTGCGATGAGGAGCTTTGCACACACACTTCCCCCAAGTCAGCAAAACGATGATGGGCGAAAGAGGATACTACATCATGCAGACCATTTGTTTTCATAATGTTATTTGAAGGAACAATTTTTAGACTGGATAACACAAACTTTGATACATAATGAATTTTATTTTTTGCCTGGTTACAACTTGACCACACAGATATAAGACAGAACGCTGCAGACTGTCAACTAGCACTGTAAAGTATGGAACACTTGCATGGGGGTGGAAACTCGAATTTGGCAGACAGTTTGGATATATTTTGTTAGAGATTATGACACATTTACTGGGCATTTTGATACGATGTTCTTTGCTTAATATCCTGCATTGATCTCTCGCATGGACTGATGCAGTAGCCAATCACAAGTGACCTTTTGCTGTGAAAGCCTATCTAAATGACAACAAAAATTAATTTCTTAATAGAATTATGCCTGCTGTACTCTGTACCCCAGGTGTCACTGTGAATTATAGTGCAGACTCCAACAAGGGTACAGCCTGCACTGGATTCTCTTGCAGAGTTGCCAACACTGGCAGCAGCAGCGACTGTGTCACCACCTCAATAGTAGAATGACTGAAACTCCAATATTGTGATACTTCGCATAGTGTATAATGTTTCATGAAATGTATAATACGATGATGTGCATTTCGCCATAAAGAGTAAACAGTAATGTGATGAGGTGCATAGGGCAGAAAAGTCCATGTAGGTGTTGCAGAATTAAACATTAAACATGATGATAGTGATGATGGAGGAATAGTAAATATGTATTTATATGTTATTATTACTATTTTTATCAATCTTTGCCTATGGGACAGTGTTTATCTTCAATGGTACATGACTATTCATTTTTTTCTTGTTTCCTTCATTTTTTTCTCTTGACGGAACAGCTTCATTCTTTGGCTGTGTTCCTGTATCCTTTATTCTGTACATATTTTCCTGTTTTCTTCCTTTCTTTTGTTTCAAATCTCATGTTCATAATTTTGTTTCTGAATTTGTCTCTTAATTTCAGAACTGATCACTGCTTATTTTAGGTCCTCTTCTATTTCTTGAAGCCAATTGGTTTTTCTGACTGAACTGTTCCCTACATCAAAAATCCTCTTTGTGAGTCTGTTGTTGTTCATTCTATGTATGTGTCCAGTCTGCGTTTTCTGATCATGTCTGTGAGTCTGTCTGAGAGTTCATGTAATTCTGTGGTCGCTCTCCTCATCCTTATACCATATCAGTGTACTGCTCCAAAAATTTTTCTTTCTCTGTGATGCTCCAATTGTGGTTGTTTCTGATGCATAGAGTGCTTCTGGTAGTACAGCTGTCTTGTAGTGTCTGAGTTTGGCCTGATTTGAAATATTTCCTTTACTGTAGTGCGTCCGTGTCACTTTCTGGGCTTTCTGAAATTTTCTGTTCTTTCTATGTTGGATGCCTTGTCTGGTCCTTTTGTTTATATATGTTCCCCAAGATACTTGAATTTTTCCACTCTAATAGAGTGGAAAAATTCATATTTTGTGTATAGGGCTTGATTGCTGTTGTTCTTTCTTTCGTGTACTGTGTTTTCTCGTATGATATCTGTAGACCTGCTTTGGCAGAGATGTCATGTAATCCTGTGCATCTTGCCTATTGTTGCTGATTAGTGCCAGGTCATTAGCAAATGCTACACATTTTATGATCATCTTGTTTGCACATGTTCTTGCTAACTGAATTTTTATTGCTTTTTCTTCCCACTATTTGATAATTTTGTCAAAGACCATATTGCATAAATGTGGTGAGAGCATCTCCTTGTCTGATCCTTATATGTATCTTGAATGGGTCTGAGATTTCTCCCATCAATTTTATTTTGGATGTGGTGTTCGTAAGTGTTTGTTGTATGAGAGTCCTCGTTTTCTGTCTATTCCATATTCTTCTAGTATACAAAGCTAGTCTGCCTGTCTATGAAGTCACAGGTCTTCTTAAAGTTCACAAATGTGACTACAGCGTTGTTTGTCAGATCTTTAGGAATGTTCACGAGTTCCAAATCTGATCAATATAGAAGGTTCCTTTTCTGAAGCCTACTTGGTATTCATCTGCCTTTGTATCAGCTTGTAGTTCTTGTCTGTTGAGTAATCCCTTGGTGAGAATTCTGTCGTAGGCGACATCCTATATTTCAGTTCAGTATCAGAAAGAATCTCCACAATAAACTTCAAATCAGGAAACAAAAGATACACAGTCATTAGTGCACATGTAACGATAAACGATCATAACAGAAAGAAATAACAAGAAGTGGAAGACCTTTGGGAAGGCATGGAAGAAGGAACAAATAACATACCAGAAAGAAGTTGTTTAAATGAATACGAGTAATAAAACGTTCCTACAGTACTACACGCAAAACAAAACAGTTTCAGCTGTGATGCAGGACTTTGCCGCAGTTGGGGGTTGGGGTTGGGTTGTTTGGGGAAGGAAACCAGACAGCGAGATCATCGGTCTCATCGGATTAGGGAAGTATGGGGAAGGAAGTCGGCCGTGCCCTTTCGAAGGGCGGCATTTGCCTGGAGCGATTTAGGGAAATCACGGAAAACCTAAATCAGGATGGCCGGACGCGGGATTGAACCGTCGTCCTCCCGAATGCGAGTCCAGTGACGCAGTTGGCATGGATGGTGTAGCCATCTCGACACGGGGCAAGGTATGCGACGTTCGCTTACGTAAATAAACCAGCGAACTAGAACTCTCCACAGAAAAAGTTGCTGCTAAAATTTCGTTCACACCAAAGCAGGCATACAAAAATATCGATGATCGATGTTACTGAAAGAATAATACTGTCGTACATAAAGTGTGTGTGGTCGTTGCAGTCCCTATACGTTTGCTGTACGGAAGTTTTATCTTCTTAAGAGCTTACTTCCCTAGAGTATAGAGTCGTACGTAGGCGAACCTTGCTAGGTGAAAGAAAGTATGTGACGCGCTATAGATGGATTTCATTCGTAGGAATGTGAATAGCGTCGCAGTCCAGACGACTAAGAGACCAGAAACAGTATAGTTCCAGAACAGGAGAGTGTTTTAAGTGCAAAATCGTGTTGCTTTAGAAATACGTCTGAGAGCACGCAAACTGCTCGTGCAGGCGGCTGCGGTGGCAGGGATAACTTGGAAGAGAGACATTCTAGTGCAGCATTTGTTGCAATAAATAAAAGCTCCTGTCGTATCCTATAAGACATAGACACACCACAGTATTTGTACAAACATTTAAATTCTCGTATTTATGATGATCTACGTGTGCCTTTGGCTGGTTATCTTGAGAGGTAGTTGAAATTGAGTAAATGGGCGACATTGAAAAGTTGTTTCTTACCTATATGATAGACTTGAGTAGATTAGATTAGTTTCTCGTTCCATAGATCCGTGCTGAGGAGATCCTCGTGGATGTGGAACATGTCTCTTTTTTTTAATCTGAAATAACAATACTAATAGTATGAATATATACAATACATCATTTGTTTCTATTAAAAAATTCGTCAATGGAGTAGAAGTTGGCCACTAGTAAGTCTTTCAGACTCCTTTTGAACTGGTCTATATTTGTAACTAAATTTTTTATGTTTGCCAGCAAATTATTGAAGATGAGTGTTCCTGAGTAGGGGACCAGTTTTTGAACTAAAGTAAGTGCTTTTAAGTCCTTGTGCAGATCATTTTTGTTCCTGGTATTGTATGTATGAACTGAGCTGTTTGTTGGAAAAATAGATATATTATTTAGGACAAATTTCATTAAGGAGTAAATATACTGAGAGGCAGTAGTTAGTATACCCAGTTCTATGAAGAGGTTTCTACATGACGTCCATGAATTTACTATACAAATAATACGTATTACACGCTTTTGGACTCTGAAAGCTTTTGTTTGACTTGAAGAGTTACCCCAAAATATTATACCATATGACATTATGGAATGAAAGTATGCAAAGTATGCAAGCTTTTTCATTTTTATGTTACCTATGTCAGCTAACACTCGAATTGCAAATACAGATTTGTTAAGGCGTTTCTGCAGTTCTGTGGTGTGTTCCTCCCAACTGAATTTATTATCAAGTTGTAATCCCAGGAATTTAAGACTGTCAACATCTTCTGTCTGCTCTTCTTCATACTTTTTGCATATGCTGGGTGGAAACCTCTTACAGGTTCTGATATGTAGTTAAGCCCGAGGTCTATGTTAGGTTAGGATTTGACAGTTTGGCTCGCAAAAATTAAATTAATACCATAACTCTTCAGTTTGAATCACAAAAATTAAATTAATAATATAACTCTTCAGAAATATTTCTTTCTAAGCATCTCACGAATTACAATGCTGTCTACCGTTGGGAGCTAGCGATACAGTTAACATTGCTTGCTGCAAATGAAGGAGGAGAAATACAATAATGATGCTGGTTGTCACAAATATTTCTTTGCTTTTTCCGAACATGTTACAAATTAGTAAGATGTGCTTAGGTAGGGGTCTAAGAGGACATCTTAATTTTATGACAATGGAATGCTCAGGAATGACAAATATTTGACTACCTTTCGTTACTTGTCACGAATTACGATGTTGTGGTTCACACAGTATTAATTGCTGCTTGTAGTTACATTAATAATCTTCGTTGCCACATTATTTCATGGCTTTTCCTCAAATGTGTAATGAATTATGAGGTTGTGCTTATATTTGGAGCGAAAAGCACAGTTTATATTGGTGCCAATCAAACAAGGTGCAATTAAATCTACACTACTGGCCATTGAAATTGCTACACCAAGGAGAAATGCAGATGATAAACGGGTAATCATTGGACAAATATATTATACTAGAACTGACATGTGATTACATATTCACGCAATTTGGGTGCATAGATCCTGAGAAATCAGTACCCAGAACAACCACCTCTGGCCGTAATAACGACCTTAATACGCCTGGGCATTGAGTCAAACAGAGCTTGGATGGCGTGTACAGGTACAGCTGCCCATGGAGCTTCAACACGATACCATAGTTCATCAAGAGTAGTATTGGCGTATTGTGACGAGCCAGTTGCTCGGCCACCATTGGCCAGACGTTTTCAATTGGTGAAAGATCTCGAGAATGTGCTGGCCAGGGCAGCAGTCGAACATTTTCTGTATCCAGAAAGGCCCGTACAGGACCTGCAACTTGCGGTCGTAATTATCCTGCTGAAGTGTAGGGTTTCGCAGGGATCGAATGAAGGGTAGAGGTACGGGTCGTAACACATCTGAAATGTAACGTCCACTGTTCAAAGTGGCGTCAATGAGAACAAGAGGTGGCAGAGACGTGTAACCAATGGCACCCCATACCATCACGCCGGTTGATAACGCCAGTATGGCAATGACGAATACACGCTTCCAATGTGCGTTCACCGCGATGTCGCGAAACACGGATGCGACCATCATGATGCTGTAAACAGAACCGGGATTCATCCGTAAAAATGACGTTTTGTCATTCGTGCACCCAGTTTCGTCGTTGAGTACACCATCGCAGGCGCTCCTGTCTGTGATGCAGTGTCAAGGCTAGCCGCAGCCATGGTCTCCGAGCTGATAGTCCATGCTGCTGCAAACGTCGTCGAACTGTTGGTGCAGATGGTTGTTGTCTTGCAAACGTCCCCATCTGTTGACTCAGGAATCGAGACGTGGCTGCACGATCCGTTAGAGCCATGCGGATAAGATGCCTGTCATCTCGACTGCTAGTGATACGAGGCCGTTGGGATCCAGCACGGCTTTCCGTATTACCCTCCTGAACCCACCGATTCCATATTCTGCTAACAGTCATTGGATCTCGACCAATGCGAGCAGCAATGTCGCGATACGATAAACCGAAATAGCGATAGGCTACAATCCGACCTTTATCAAAGTCGGAAACGTGATGGTACGCATTTCTCCTCCTTACACGAGGCATCACAACAACGTTTCACCAGGCAACGCCGGTTAACTGCTGTTTGTGTATGAGAAATCGGTTGGAAACTTTACTCATGTCAGCACGGTGTCGCCACCGGCGCCAACCTTGTGTGAATGCTCTGAAAAGCTAATCATTTGCGTATCACAGCATCTTCTTCCTGTCGGTTAAATTTCGCGTCTGTAGCACGCCATCTTCGTGGTGTAGCAATTTTAATGGCGAGTAGTGTAGAATTTAACTGCCTAATTAATTTCCTTGTATTAATATCGGTCGTGTGAGTTCGCTGCAGCGGAAACGCAGTCACGCATCGCGGATGTGATTTAGCGGCCTCGAGCTGGACAGGGAACATTCCGACAGGGCTGTACAGAATGGAACTGTAGGATGTTTACAGAAAATTTAATGGTACATCTGGAAAAAAACTGTTTCGCAATGGAACACGAATGTACTCCTTATAAACTTGGGGCTGCATTATTTGTGCAGTCATCTGTGACTCATGTTTCTCCTGACTTTTAAGAGAATATAATATCAGCTCTATGAGCTACTGCAAGCTCATGATCTCTTCGTTGTAGGTGTCACAGGTTCAGCGCCCAGAACAAGAATGGTTTTCATCTGCCAAGGAAGCGGTATTTATACACAATACTGACCAATCATATGAGATGAAGGTTATGCGTATTAGCCAATTAGGTGATAGGAAAATTCTGACAGGATCTGACATGCAGGTGCTGGGTACTGGCACATCTGACATTCATGGAAAAAATCGGTAGCCCGGAATGGTACCCCTGCAAAATTAGAAAAAAAAAATTGTTCAAATGTGTGTGAAATGTTATGGGACTTAACTGCTAAGGTCATCAGTCCGTAAGCTTACACACTACTTAAACTAAACTAT
Source organism: Schistocerca nitens (assembly GCF_023898315.1). Classification (NCBI taxonomy): domain Eukaryota; kingdom Metazoa; phylum Arthropoda; class Insecta; order Orthoptera; family Acrididae; genus Schistocerca; species Schistocerca nitens. The sequence continues at coordinate 917,674,673 of NC_064616.1, forward strand.
CCTAAGGACAAACACACACACCCATGCCCGAGGGAGGACTCGAACCTCCGCCGGGACCAGCCGCACAGTCCATGACTGCAGCGCCCAAGACCGCGCGGCTACAAATTTAGAAACTGTCAAAATAGTTCAAATGGCTGTGAGCACTATGGGACTTAACGTCTTAGGTCATCAGTCCCCTAGAACTTAGAACTACTTAAACCTAACTAACCTAAGGACATCGCACACATCCATGCCCGAGGCACGATTCGAACCTTCGACCGTACCAGTCCCGCGGTTGTGGACTGAAGCGCCTAGAACCGCTCGGCCACCTCGGCCGGCTTGAAACTGTCACTGTGAGAGTGAATTCATAGCCTGGAAAAATTCGTGCACACTGGAACAGGGATGCAGTCCTTATAAACTTACTAGCACACCTCGGAGGAATATCGTAGGGATTCGTAGCTGCACTTACAAAATCAGAACCTTAAACGATGCTTCTGACCTCGGGGATTCGAATTACGGTGGCATTAATGTAAGGGTCAGCCTGCCGTGGGAGGGACCTCGGATGGCGGTTGAATGGGTGTCGGCTGCATTAATCTCTGGAGCGTCTTTCAGTGTGGAATGAGGGGGACTAGGCTACCTGGCACCTTATCGTCCATGGGAACGCTGGTGTGCTGGCGGCGGGGCGATCGCTAAGGCCCCAAGTCAGGCTGGAGATGCGATACGTTGGCGTGGTGGGGCGGAGGGCTGGCGGAATGCGCCACTCCCCAGCCCTTGCGACACGGCGCGCAGACGTCACGGGTGTACCTCGCTCACAGAGCAGAAGTACAGCGGGCTTCCCCGTGGCGAAGGACGCTACCCCTCGAGCAGCTACCTCGCCTAGCGTACAACCAGTCACGCTGCTGTTTTCCCTGTGTCTGCGTGTTTACTCACTACCTCACCTCGCCTTTGTATAGCGTTTGCTTTAAACTGTTGGTTTGCAAGTTACTGCCTACAGCAGAACATAGAACTGAACTTTGTTTACGTACAGACGAGACCAAACGCGTCCGAAAGTACACGACTGAAACACGTGCTTCGGCTTTGTACAGTCACTTTATACAGGGTGGTCCATTGATAGTGACCGGGCCAAATATCTCACGAAGTAAGCATCAAACGAAAAAACTACGAAGAACGAAACTCGTCTAGCTTGAAGGGGAAACCAGATTGCGCTATGGTTGGCCCGCTAGATGGCGCTGCCATAGGTCAAACGGATATCAACTGCGTTTTTTATAAATAGGAACCCCCATTTTTATTACATATTCGTGTAGTACGTAAAGAAATATGAATGTTTTAGTTGGACCACTTTTTTCGCTTTGTGATAGATGGCGCTGTAATAGTCACAAACGTATAAGTACGTGGTATCACGTAACATTCCGCCAGTGCGGACGGTATTTGCTTCGTGATACGTTACCCGTGTTAAAATAAATCGTTTGCCAATTGCAGAAAACGTCGATATCGTGTTGATGTATGGCTATTGTGATCAAAATGCCGAACGTGCGTGTGCTATGTATGCTGCTCGGTATCCTGGACGACATCATACAAGTGTCCGGACCGTTCGCCGGATAGTTACGTTATTTAAGGAAACAGGAAGTGTTCAGCCACATGTGAAATCTCAACCACGACGTACAACAAATGAGAATGCCCAAGTAGGTGTTTTAACTGCTGTCGCGGCTAGTCCGCACATCAGTAGCAGACAGATTCCGCGGGAATCGGGAATCTCAAAAACGTCGGTGTTGAGAATGCTACATTAACATCGATTGCACCCGTAACATATTTTTATGTAACAGGAATTGCATGGCGACGACTTTGAACGTCGTGTACAGTTCTGCCACTGGGCACAAGAGAAATTACGGGACGATGACAGATTTTTTGATCGCGTTCTATTTAGCGACGAAGCGTCATTCACCAACAGCGGTAACGTAAACCGGCATAATATGCACTATTGGGCAACGGAAAATCCATGATGGCTGCGACAAGTGGAACATCAGCGACCTTGGGGGGTTAATGTATGGTGCGGCATTATGGGAGGAAGGATAATTGGCTCCCATGTTATGGATGGCAATCTAATATTTCATGACAGGTGGCTCAAATGGTTCAAATGGCTCTGAGCACTATGGGACTTAACTTCTGAGGTCATCAGTCCCCTAGAACTTAGAACTACTTTAACCTACCTAACCTAAGGACATCACACACATCCATGCCAGAGGCAGCATTCGAACCTGCGACCGTACCGGTCTCGCGGTTCCAGACTGTAGCGCCTAGAAGCGCTCGGCCACTCTGCATGACAGGTGGATTGGTCGTCGAAGCACCATACCATGGCCCGCACGTTGGCCGGAGCTGACGTCCCCGGATTTCTTTCTGTGGGGAAAGCTGAAGGATATTTACTATCGTGATCCACCGACAACGCCTGACAACATGCGTCAGCGCATTGTCAACGCATGTGCGAACATTACGGAAGGCGAACTACTCGCTGTTGAGAGGAATGTCGTTACACGTATTGCAAAATGCATGGAGATTGACGGACGTTATTTTGAGAATTTATTGCATTAATGTGGTATTTACAGGTAATCACGCTGTAACAGCATGCGTTCTCAGAAATTATAAGTTCACAAAGGTACATGTATCATATTGGAACAACCGAAATAAAATGTTCAAACGTTCCTACGTTCTGTATTTTAATTTAAAAAACCTACCTGTTACCAACTGCTCGTCTAAAATTGTGAGCCATATGTTTGTAACTACTACAGCGCCATCTATGACAAAGCGAAAAAAGTAGTCCAACTAAAACATTCGTATTTCTTTACGTACTGCACGAATATGCAATAAAGATGGGGGTTCCTGTTTTTAAAAAAACGCAGTTGATATCCGTTTGACCTATGGCAGCGCCACCTAGCAGGGCAACAATAGTGGCATCTTGTTTCCACCTTCAAGCTAGACAAGTTTCGTCCTCTGTAGTTTTTTCGTTTGAGATATTTGGCCCGGTCACGATCAATGGACCACTCTGTAGTCATAGTGCAGTATTACTTCTGCGTATTCTCAGTATCTGCTGAAATGGTTAGTCATCACACAAATATACATTATCGCAGAGTATGCTCATATGGAAAAGTATTGAAAATAACATAGTTCAGTTCTGTCCAGAAGAAAAACGCAAAGCTTTGCTTCATTTAAAAAATGTAAAAATAGGACATCTCTGGCTGAGAAGGACATCGTAGCGTGGCATGCATGCTTTCTTAGAACAATGAAAAGAGAACGATGCGAAGAAACGTACAACTTCGATCTGATCGCAACTCCAGTTATTAGTTCTTAATTTTGTTTACTTCTCTCTAGAAGAACGTATTAATATTATAATACAGGTTCGCTTCAGTTATTAGACACTAACACAAGTCTCATTTTATTTTTTTCATTCCCTACATTTTCCTCTAGAATATATTAAAACTTAAAGTACTATTGTCTCCTGCACGCCGAGCTGCATTGTGCGATCATAAAATAAGTTTTATTTTTCTGTTGTTCATGTCGATTGTTTTTCTGTAGACGTGAGTTTGTTTTATTTGCTGCACTTATACAAAGTACAGTTCAAAACCGTGTTAACATTTTGAATGAGTACAGTTATATCGCTTGTACGTAATTCGAAACAACCAATAGCAGAACATGTCAACAGTTCACAAAATGATTCAAATGTCTCTGAGCACTATGGGACTTAACTTCTGAGGTCATCAGTCCCCTAGAACTTAGAACTACTTAAACCTAACTAACCTAAGGAGATCACACACATCCATGCCCGAGGCAGGATTCGAACCTGCGACCGCAGCGGTCTCGCGGTTCCTGACTGTAGCGCCTAGAACCGCTCGGCCACCTCGGCCGGCCTCAACAGTTCACAGCGCGCTCAGCTAAATTGGCAGTTGTAAAGCAAACAGATTACAATAAATGAGCGAATAAATTCAATAATTTAGGTCATATTGTTTCCCAAAACCAGGTAGCCTAGACTTACAGAAGCCGGCCCGTGCGACCGAGCGATTCTAAGCACTACAGTCTGGAACCGCTTGACCGCTACGGTCGCAGGTTCGAATCCTGCCTCGGGCACGGATGTGTGTGGTGTCCTTAGGTTAGTTAGGTTTAAGTAGTTCTAAGGGACTGATGACCTCAGATGTTAAGTTCCATAGTGCTCAGAGCCATTTGAAGCATTTTGAACTATTTTTGAACATACAATTTGCATCACTAGCTGATGACTTCTTGTGTCGTTTCATGCCAGTAAGTTTTTCTTCGATTTGTATTGGCAGCATACAAAGAAGAGAAACATGAGGCAGCTTCGCACTCTGCCTAACAGGTCATAGAAGGCGCAATAGCCGCACATGTGGCGTGTAGCTGCCAATCTTGTTGCGGAGCAGCAACGTATGTTCTAAAACGCACCAAACGTAAACTGGCCAGCGATTGCATTCTTCACTGCAAACTTCTCGAAATATGTGCAGTGATGTACCGGGTGAGCCGGCCGGGGTGTCGACCGGTTCTAGCGCTACAGTCTGGAACCGCGCGACCACTACGGTCGCAGGTTCGAATCCTGCCTCGGGCATGGATGTGTGTGATGTCCTTAGGTTAGTTAGGTTGAAGTAGTTCTAATTTCTAGGGGACTGATGACCTTAGAAGTTAAGTCCCATAGTTCTCAGAGCCATTTGAACCATTTGTACCAGGTGATCAAAAAGTCTGTATAAATTTGAAAACTGGATAAATCACGGAATAATGTAGATAGAGAGGTACAAATTGACACACATGCTTGGAATGACATGTGGTTTTATTAGAACCAAAAAAATACAAAAGTTCAAAAAAGGATATTGCTAGAAGCGTGAAAGATCTCTTGCGCGCATCGTTTGGTGATGATCGTGTGCTCAGCCGTCTCTTTCGTCATGCTTGGCCTCCAAGGTTCCCAGACCTCAGTCCGTGCGATTATTGGCTTTGGGGTTACCTGAAGTCGCAAGTGTATCGTGATCGACCGACATGTCTAGGGATGCTGAAAGACAACATCCGACGCCAATGCCTCACCATAACTCCGGACATGCTTTACAGTGCTGTTCACAACATTATTCCTCGACTACAGCTATTGTTGAGGGATGATAGTGGACATATTGAGCATTTCCCGTAAAGAACATCATCTTTGCTTTGTCTTACTTTGTTATGCTAATTATTGCTATTCTGATCAGATGAAGCGCCATCTGTCGGACATTTTTTGAACTTTTGTACTTTTTGGTTCTAATAAAACCCCATGTCATTCCAAGCATGTGTGTCAATTTGTACCTCTCTATCTACATTATTCTGTGATTTACTCAGTTTTCAAATTTATACTGACTTTTTGATCACTCGGTACTTTACATCCAACTATCACACCGGCCGAGGTGGCCGAGCGGTTCTAGGCGCTTCAGTCCGGAACCGCGCGATTGCTACGGTCGCAGGTTCGAATCCTGCCTCGGGCATGGATGTGTGTGATGTCCTTAGGTTAGTTAGGTTTAAGTAGTCCTAAGTTCTAGAGGACTGATGACCTCAGATGTTAAGTCCCATAGTGCTCAGAGCCATTCGAACCATTTTTTGAACCAACTATCACAATAATTACGGGCCGTAACGAAAAGAAAACAAGTGCATTAGCAAGCTGCAATGTGTGGCTATAAGATGTTTCTTTGTACTGAACAGTTTTCTCAAAATCGAATGGAAAGACTGCATAGCGGAGAACACGTGTGAATCCCAATACAGTGGTTTTTATTTGTTTATGCGAAAAATGAAAGTTTTCCTGACAAACTAACTAAAGGAACGAACGTATCTTTGCTTCATCTACGTAAAATTTTTTTAAAGGCAAATCAGATGACATGAAATTTCACTCCCTGTGTACCGTGGAATACGTTTTGCATAAGTGAGCAGCACTTCCGTGGGTGTGGGTACCCAGATGGAGGGGGAAGCTTGACACACCTCACGCGGTCCGAAGACAACTCTATTTCCTTCTATGCTCTGTGGCCTCGCTCGTCAGGTAGAATTCAACCAGCGATGTCATGCGCTGCTCCAGACGGCTGTCGGCGCGTCGAGACTCGCCGCAACAACTAATGCGTTTCCAGGGCTTACCCCCTGACAAAATAAATACGATTCCGCATTACAGCTCCCGTTACAGTGTGACATCGTTGTTTTGTAGCTATAATTACTCTGTTGTGGCTGCACTTTCGTCTTTTTGGACTGAGTGTCACTACTTCTAGCTATTTTTTTTCCTAAGCTTAAAACTTACTGTTACAATGTGGCATCGTTACACAAGAGTCATATTTCGTAATTATTGATTGGGAGGCGCCTCTTGGTCTGTCTGCGCCTTTTTGTTTTTATGTGATACTATTCCTAGCTCAATTTTTTTTTCTAGGTGTCAAACTTTACTGTTAAGTGTGGCATCATTACATATGCTTTACATTTGCAATTGTTTGGCTGGCCTTCCTTGTTCTGTTGCACCTATATTATGGACTCTTTCTTTTTTTTTCAAGTCTCATAGGCGTAAAACTTTTGTCAGATTGTGTGACCAGTAGTGATACGTTTTTTAAATTTCAGGTATTGTTTTTCGCGTGAAATGTTCGCATCGTAATGTCAGTGTCGTAAAATAGCATAATGCGCACTAGGCAATTATTGCTCTTAATTTTTGAACATATTTTGTTCATACTGCTGAAATTTATAATAACGCATCATATTTTGTAATTGTAATTATTCTAAGATTTTGAACATCGCTGCACTTCAGTAACTGCATGCAAGAGCTTCAATGGGTTAGAAATAACAGCCAACCAGTAGCAACTGGTTGGGTGTTTTTCTAATCAATTGAAGCTCTATAATTATTCACTTGCAGCTTCATGTGATATCAGCAGCATTTGCAGTCATTGTTTCTCGTTAATGTTCAAAGCATTGTAATTTATTCATAATTTGCTCTTCTTTCCAGTAGTTGAGGTAACATGCATCACCTTTTTTCTTATTATTTTGTCTGATTAGCATGTCTGATGATAGAGAATAACTATTCTGAACTCATCGCAATGTTTTTAATGTAATACATGCTTGCTGGTTCAAATGTTCAAAAATGTTCAAATGTGTGAAATCTTATGGGACTTAACTGCTAAGGTCATCAGTCCCTAAGCTTACACACTACTTAACCTGAATTATCCTAAGGACAAACACACACACCCCTGCCCGATGGAGGACTCGAACCTCCGCCAGGACCAGCCGTGCAGTCCGTGACTGCAGCGCCTTAGACTGCTCGGCTAATACCACGCAGCATGCTTGCTGGTGATTGGTTTGTATGTACATAACGTGATATGTTCTGCGGGGTCACAAGTGATGTATAGGGCCCAGATTTTTCACCGTTAATCATAGAATCAGCGTAATTTAGGGTCAGTTAGAGTAGACGGTCCTCTCACTGCAGCGTACAGAACACGAGTGATGATTAGTGTGCTTAACAAGCAGAGTGTGGGAGGCCTGGAGCAAGTGGGGGTGGAGACTTGCCAACCAACAAGGCTGTGTCTGCCAATTTTAAGTCACGTAATTGGACTACAGAAGTGGGGGTGAGTGGGGATGATTATAAGGGGGGGGTGGTAGGGGCAGGTGAGGGGAAGGAGATATGTGAGGGGCCGACCTGAACATTGACCTTGGGGGACAGAAAGGTGGGAGGTGACCTTGATTTCGACCTTGAGAGTGTGAGGGAGGTGGACTTGTCAACCAACATTGTCCAGCACTCTCTTTGCTCCAGTACTGCTGGCTGTCAATGTTGGTGATTCAGGCCTATCCATATAAAGATAGCTGCAGGCAACCCAGATGTATCAGTCACATAGGTCTCGATTTCAGCAAGAGTCCACTCAAGATGGCAAATTAAATTTACAACAGACTAGTGCTGTTGAGTCATCTGTGTAAAGAATTGTGTCTGAATTTATGTTAGTCGACATGTAATTTAGATAATACAAGAACAGTATTGGGCCAAGGGTAGATCCTCATGGCACACCTTGCTCTGTCTTTTTCCAGCTTGAGAAGAATCTCTTACCATTCTCTTCTATTACTACTCTTTGTTTTCTGTTTACTAGATAAGATGATATCCAACTCAGTGAATTTTCACTAAAACATTATGTTTGTAGCTTACGAAGTGGTAGTTTGTGGCCTACTATGTCAAAGGCTTTAATTAGTTCACAGGAGATGCTCGATACATTCATTTTATTATCTAAATTACTAGTAATTTTTGTAATAAGTTTATTGATGGCTTGCACAGTGCAGTGCCCTCTTTGGAAACCATGCTGATTGTCCTGGATAATATTGTGCAGATTATTATAGTTAGCTATCTGGTTACATGATACTCTCTTAAATATTTTGGAAAATATTGATAACAATGAGATTGGTCGCTAATTACCCATTTCATCATGTCTGTCTTTTTTACAAATAGGTCATATTTCAGCATACTTCATTCTGTTGGGAAAACATCCTTCCTTGAAACATTGACTGATTATAAGGGACAAAGTGTATGCAATACTATAGTGACTGCCTTCATAATTTTTGAAGACATTTCATCCTAGCCTTCAAATTCTTCAAGGAGTTTACTAATGAGCTACTTCAGAGTAGGATATGTGGGTGAATTTGAATTCAGTGGAGTTATAAAGTGGAAACAGGATAAGTATTTGGAAATTAAAGTTCATCAGTTTTATATGGATTTGTGAAGTGGCTGTTAAAAGCTCCACAGATCTGTGGGGGGTCCAAAACACTCTCATCTGCAACAACTAGTTCAAGTTTTGGCTGTCTAACTTTTTTGATACGTATTTCATTCTTTGCAAAGGACTATATTGCCTTAGACTTATTTTTAGCATTTGTTGAAATGTAATTATTATTCACCAATTTTTTTGGCTTGTCTGACTAATTTATCAAAGATTTTTTTACTTTGCCTTACATAAATTAAGAATTCTGTGCCTGGATTTACTTTTGCCTCCATATTAAGTTCTCTTTTAATCATGTTTGAAATCTGAATACCCATTGTTATCCTTGATCCCTTCTTAGGTGCGTCAGTTTTTACCATTAGAACAGGAAAGCATACATTGAACACCATCAGGAAGGCCTCCAGAAATTTACTGAAATTTTCATATACCGAGGACTGAGCAGTAAATGGCCATGAGATGAGGCTGATTTTATTGACAAACTTTTCTTTATTTTCTTGTCTAAAATTACTGACTTTCCGATTTGTGTCCTTTGGGCGAACACAAGGTAATGGTGCTAATAGAACACTGTGACATGAGGTCCCTAAGTTTCCTATACATTTTTCTGTTACTCTGTAATTTAAATTACTAGCAATTATCTATGCAGGATGCAGATGAAGCAGTTACCCACGTCACTCCTACAAAATTTAGAATAAGACCGTGTGTGGACATCAGCTCCTACATCTTAAAGACAAATTTGTAATTTTTTCTGTCATATATATTAAAACCAGCACAAACAAAAATTCACTTTTGAGTTGGTGGAGTAAATTTTCAAGTTTGGCAAGAAAACTACAGGAGACTGAGTAACAAGGGGTACTATATATGCTGAATATCAGCCTAATTTAGTATTTTACTGTTTTACTGAGCCAACATACCCATTGTCGCTACAGAAGCTAGCTGCTACTCCATAATTTGCAAGTTTGTTCAATAAATTTATATTTTCTATCCAACATCAATTTGCACTTAAGCAAATAACCTTTACAGACCGTTTTGTTCTCTCTAGAAATATTTCCAAGCTGCGAAGCTTACTGACCAGATTACTTGATAAACCTCCAATATTTAAATGCATGATAAGATTATTATTTGCTATTGTACCTGTGATGTCATCAAAATCATCTATTCTAAAGTGAGCAGACACAAATTTTAGAATGTTACTTATATTACTGTTTCTTTCATCCCATTTTTTACGAAGAAATACTTAATACTGTGGTGAAATTTTTCTCTTATTACAGAGATGAGTGGTTCCTATTGCTTCTTCTGCTGTTGTTTCTTTTTTTTGATGTTGTTGTTTCTTCTGTTGTTGTTGCTTCTTCCCTTGTTGCTTGCTCTTGTGATGATAATTGTGCTGATTCTGGCAATGCTGATGCTGCTGCCGCAGGTGACAGTAGGTCTGTTGTTGACACTGATGGTGGTGGCTCTGATGTTGATTGAGATGATGTTGCTGCTTCTGTAGTTCCTGCCACTTCTGGAGAGGATTGTTTTGGTTCAGTTGACCAAGCAAGCATCGAACGAAGGTGCATACAAACATTATTATGAGTTATTTAGTAAATCATATCAACTTTTGAACAGTTCTCAAATTCTTTCAGCGGTTTTCAGCCATTTTTGGGTGTTATTTTTAAAGATATTAAGAGAGGCAACATGTGCCTATGCAGGTAAAGTACTGAAAAGTTATATTCCAACATATTCCTGACTGCCTTATATTTCATAAATCTAGTTGTAGGTATATGTATTTTCAACATCTAATGAGTATTATGGGTATGATTGGACGGTCTAAGGTTGTAACTATTATAGTTTTCTTTTATGTGCAAAATGCAGCTGTATATAAAAAGAGATGGACTGCCATTACCTGTAATTCTTTGAAATAAAGCCTATATGATATGTTACTTTCATTAATCCCAGAGATAGTCCTGATGGCATTCTTCTACCAAATAAAAATTTTCCTGGCCCATGGAGAAGTAACCTATAGAAGATTGCCATAAAGAATGGCAATGAAAGAAGGCATAATATGATTTAATCAGCAGTTTTCCAGAGACAGATATTGTAATTTTTTCAGTAGTGGATGACTTGTGAAACCTTTTGAGATAATAGTCTATGCAACTATCCCAAGTTCTACTTGTATCTAAGTATATTCCAAGGAGCTAGGTAGAAGTGGACTCAACATTAACACTGGACAAGTTGAAAGAAATGTTTAGAGTCTTTTCGCAGTTAACAGATACCTCATTGGCTTCAAACCATGTATTGGATAACCTGAGGTAATCTTTACTTTGCTCTTTAAGTTTATTTGCGCACTTTCCTGAATTTATTAAAGTTATGCCACCTGCATAAAGCACAGAATTGCGTGGAATCTTGCTGGGTAGGAAATTTATAAATAGTATAAACAGTAGTGGTCCAAGCACAGTTCTTTGGGGAACATTCAGAAACTGTGACTTCTGATCATTGTAGGTAATGGTTTGTTTCCTGTTACTGAGAAGGGATTTAATGAGAGAGAGTTCCAGGTCCATAATGCTTTAATGACATAGTTTCTTCAGTAATATTCTGCGGTTTATAGAATCAAATGCTTTGCTCAAATCCACGAGTGTGGATTCAGTAGATTATCTGAATTCAAAACACAGTTACATAATAGAAACAACATTTTCAACACCGTTAAATATTGATAATTGGGACCTAAAACCATACTGGAACTTAGTCAATATATTTTTTTATGACAAATGCATGCAAATTTGCTTTTATATACAATATTCAATTATTTTTCAGAAAACAGGTACCAAAGAAATTGGACGATAAGTGTTAGTACATATTTTATACCCTTTTAGGGCTCCACAACTCAGTCGGTAAAAACGTAACCCTTATGGGATCACTTTGTTGTCTGTCTGACCATTGAAGATCGTTTTTATCAGGAATGCTTGGATGTATCAAATTGAAATTTATGCAACAAGCTGAGGTCTATTGTCCGTTGGCAGTGTTGAAAGATGAAGCTTCTAATTCAGTGACATCAAAGAGGTGGCCATTTATGTGACATATTTTTATACTCAAAACTCACTAATGAAAACCTCTAGGGTATTTCTCATTCATCTGGAATCACGAATTTTGGGAAGAAGCGAAGTTTCATGGTACAACTAAAAAAAAATACGAAAATTGTTATATACTTACACTAGATGAAAAAAAAGTCTTTTGTTATTCTGCTGTCTGTTTGTTTGTCCATATGTTAAAATTCCTTTTTCCCCGGAATGAGTAGACAAATCACCTTGAAATTTATGTCACCACTATAGGGTTTTAGCGGTGTAGTAAATGAAAGCTTCTAGGTCAATGCATTCGAAAGATACGGCCAATTGTGTCACATATGATGATACAACTCACTCACAAAAACCTTTAGGGTACTTCCTGTTGACGTAGAATGGTGAAGTTTGGCAATCAGCAAACTTTCATGGTGAAAGCAAAGAAACTGTCCGAAAGTTGTTAACTTGTAACTACATCACACAAAAAATTTTTTGGCATGTGTTATCTGACTGTCCATCTGTCAAGACCGCTTTTTCTCAAGAACGGGTAGAAATATCAAGTTGAAATTTATATCATGTATTGAGCTCTACAGTCCCTTGGCGGTGTAAAAAAGTTTTGTAATCAATGCAATCAGAAGATATGATCACTTATGTCATATTTTGATACTTGCAAACTCACTCATTAGAACCAATGTTGGATTTTCCGTTGACCTAGAATCAAGAAATTTGGAATGAAGTAAGGGTTCTAAGTACAAGTAAAGGAAACATCCTAAAATTGTTTATTTGTAACTATATGCCAAAAATATATCCTTTGTCATTTGTTTCCAATTTCAAACTTGAAATATTCTCGAAAATCTTGAAATTTCCGGGACCAATATCTTGCCAGTATCAATGTCGGTAACAGGAAAAATCGTCGAGATTCTGGATTCCCAGGATCGATTAACCGTCTGTATAGATAATAAAGTTCGTACAGTACCGTCAGAGCGCAAGTCATACTCGAGTCTGGCCAATTTTTATGTAAATGAATGACTGATGTCTTTTCACACATTCAGGAAAACCATCACTAGCAAAGATCCAGTTTGCAGAGAGGGGAGTTTTAACCACAAAACTGGAGAGGCCATAAATATCTTCCGCACTGGAGCCACTTAATTTTGCTACTGTTTTAATTACATTACGTACTTCCCTTTCCTCCACTTGCAAGTTGGCATTGTATTTATAAACTGCTTGATATAAGCAGAATGTGAATCAGGGTTCAGTGCAGGTTTGAAATTCTTCTTATGGGGAGACGACGAATTACGGTTTGGAAGGGAGGTTAAATTCATCTGGAGTGACATTAACATCGCTTGTAACGTCTACACAATGTGTACCTGTACCCAATTCTGCTTTAACGACCCTTCATACAGCCTTATATTTATTATTGCAGCTTCAAATTGGTTTGTGGAGTACGGATGTAGACACAGATGAATCACATTATTTTTTCTGTTCTTAATTTGAAACACCATGACATGATGACATGTCAAATATGCTTGTAAAAGCGATTCTGCAGGCACATACAACATTACTACAATGTTTAATCCACGAGTGAAAAGAGAGAGAAACATAAAAATACAAAAAATCACTCTCTGATAAATATTTCTTGTTGGTATACAGAAGATAAAAGTGGAACTAAAGAATGAGTCTTTAGGAGACTCAGTAATATAGTACATAGGTGTCTGAGAAACATAACAGTTTGATACACCACACTACAGTACACTCAAGTTGTTAGCAGCAAACACACTATAATAGTAGTTACCGATATTCATTACACCAGACATTGGGCTGTAACAATAAAGTGAAGCAAATGCTTTTCCTTCGAATTTCGAAGCTAAAGTTTCGGAATTTGTGAATAAAATGTGAAGCAAGAGCTTTTGCTTGTGGGAAGAAAAAGAACAATGAAAGCTTTTGCTTTCCCTTTGAGCTCTTGCTCCGGTATTAGATGAACTGTAAGAATAAAGAGAAGCTCTGACTTTATTCTGGAAGCAATTGCTTGTAAAACTTGAAGGCTGGTCAGTAGCAGGCTCATGTTTGCAGAGTGCAGCAGATATGGCTCAAATAGAAGCACGTTTACGCCGCGAAAAATGCTACAGACCACGTCGATGTCCACCTGGAGAGCATTATAAAACTCTGTATCGTTTCAACGAAGAAAATGTTAAGTGGATTGCAAAGCATTTGCTGTCAGAGACAGGGGGGAAGAAGGGGTGGAGCACTGTCGTCAGAACAGAAGATGAAGATTTTCCCTCGGTATGTACCTGATCCAGGATTCCAGTCTGGAATATCAGAAGAAATGGGAATTCATCAAACTACAGTAAGTAGTGTTTCTAAAAAGATATGATTTGTGGATCATGTTTCCGTCATCAACACATGATATTACTGTGGCTAAAAATAAGTGGCTCCAAAAATGTAAATTTCCATGTGCTATTGGTGTAATTGACTGTACACATGTGCGAATTCCAAAACCTGTGAAATTTGGCGACGATTATATCAACAGAAACGCTTTTGCTAGTATAATGTGCAGGCTACATGCAGTGTGAAGGAACAGTTCACTAATGTTGAGGCTAACTGGCCCGGGTCAGTACATGACAATCGAATATGTAGAAATTCAGGTGTCTGGAAAGTGCTGAGTGAATGTAAGAACACAGTTCTTTTGGGTGATGAAGGGTATGGCCTAGAGCCCTGGCTGATGACCCCCTTTCGTAATCCAACTGAGGACAGTCACAAGTCATTCAATAACCTTTTAAAAAAAGGAAGAGTTGTGATAGAACGTTGCTTTGGTCAGCTGAAGAGGCGGTTTCCTATTTTGCAGTATATGTATAGAGTTGCCTTACCAAATGTTCCAACAATAATAGCTTGCTACTTTATACTGCATAATGTTGCGAAATATCTACTATATGCAGATTTTGAAGACACGGCACAGGATTTACATGGAGATGGTGATAATGGAAGCAGGATCCTTTAACTGAAGCGGATATTTTTCGGAGAGGATGTCACAGAAGACAAGAAGTTGCAGCTCTAATACAAAATGCAGGATTTTGAATTTTTTATTTATGAAAAGATACAAAACTACTGATCATCTACAACAAAAGGGTTGGACGTGCAGTTCTAGGAGCTGCAGTCTGGAACCGCGGGACTGCTACGGGCGCAGGTTCGAATCCTGCCTCGGGCATGGATGTGTGTGATGTCCTTAGGTTCGTTAGGTTTAAGTAGTTCTAAGTTCTATGGGACTGATGACCTAAGATGTTAAGTCCCATAGTGTTCAGAGCCATTTGAACCAAGCCAATAACACAGTCTACAGAACAGTATATACATAAAAACTATTTTCATTTTCCTCCTGTTGCAAAATGGTGTACATTACTCATCTTTATATTAAGAAAGTTCATTAACATAGCTTCTTTTTCCATTTGCAATCGAGTGAGCTTCAGTTGCTCCAGCAGCACCAGCCTGTGTAATTCTGTGGTACTGAGCATGTCCGTCTCGTGTGTTTCTGGCAATGATCCTTTCTTCAAGGGTGGTGGCCTGGCATATGGACTTGCTCTAGACGAAGGGATGGTGGGCCAGCACGAGGTGTAACATCTGTTCCGAGAAACACATATGTAAGCCAGAGATGTATACAACGGTAGAACTTAACGCGCGTTGCATTTTTATGAAGATTTACTTTACAAAGATAACAGCGGAAACTTTCCTCCGCAAAGGGTTACGAAATGTTGGCGGCCCAACTTAACTCTAGCCATGGCACTTAATGAAACTGAATAGCAAACATGGCTATTACATATTATATTACTGCTAGCACCACTAATAATAGTAATAGTAGTAGTAGTAGTACTTACGATACAGTAATAAGAACATTTCGCTACTCTCGTGAAAAACAAATTTCCGCTAGTATCTTTAAAAGTAGCAGTAATTAATTTTGTTTGACTAACAAAAACTAGAACTGAATCTTACCGGATGACTTCGAGTGCTCTACTGGCGATAGTGTAGAGATGGACGGTGCAACCCCTAGTGTCACTGCTCCTGAAAGTTAACGAGTTGAAAAAAAAATCCTCATTTTAACATTTACAGACTGTGTGTAATATTTTTAACCGAACGAAAATAAATGTATATTAACATCACACGAGTTTATAGTTTATCTTACTTGGTATCTGGTTCATTGTACGATTCAAATCTCCTTGTAGCAAGCTGTAAAACATTTTCTCCCAAACATTTAAAACAATTGAAACTTCCTGGCAGATTAAAACTGTGTGCCGGACCGAGACTCGAACTCGGGACCTTTGCCTTTCGCGGGCAAGTGCTGACTCGGCCCGGCACACAGTTTTGATCTGCCAGGAAGTTTCATATCAGCGCACACTCCGCTGCAGAATGAAAATCTCATTCTGGATTTGAAACAATTGGTTATTTCCCGTTCTGTTCTTATCCGTTTTCCTTTTTAGTCTCGTTTTCATGTTACTAACTTTCTGTAGCAATTATTTCCTGTCAGTTATAATACCGATATTAGTTTCAAATGAATGTATTGGATTGCTTCCTCTTTCTTTCTTTTTGCTTCTGGAAGTTATGACTTCTCTAATAACTCAGGATGGTTTTCTAAAGCCGTGACTAATAACATTATTGTCCTTTCTGCACATACCGAGCTTTCATCTGAATCAGACGAGATCATCTTCAGTCAATAAGTGACAGTACTCACTGAAAATAAATTAAGAAAACTCAGTCGCACAGCAAAGGAAACAGTGGTGAAGCCTGCTCTTGCTCAACAATTGTTCGCTGACAATGCGTACCGAGCAGGCAGCTAGGTGCTTTTGCTACTGTGTTAGAAGTAAAAGGTAGAGAGGAAAAGCAAAAGGTTATTCTTACAATCAGAAACTAATGCTTCTGCTTTTACCTTTTGATTCCAAGTGAATGCTCTTACTTCTACCTTTTGCTCCAAGCTTGTGCTTCAATTTTATTCATATGGCCCATTGAATGCTGTGTATGGTTTCCGTAGAAAAATAACGAGTATTCGGATATGTTTCAGGCAACAAATGGGTTCTTTGTTGGTACCACAATCACTTGATGTCATTGTGTAGTTTTCGTCACACGTTGATATGAAATAAAAAATCTAATGAGACAAGTTGATTTGCCGCTTCTATGTGTTACATATTTTTATATTTTCTTCAGTCAACTTCAGGGTTGTCAGCAACTGTTAAAGTTTCAAAGATAGTTCCAGTTATACTTGTATTTCTTTCCTTTTTATTGGCTTCTAGAATTCAAACTTTTTAGCTATTACAAATAAATGTACTGACACACATAACAAAGTAACATTTGTTCTTCGTCATACACACTATTTAGGGCATACATTCATATTTTTTCAGATCAGAATTATTGTAATGAGATTACAAAACACAGTTGACTGCTAAAAATTTATTTGTTGGTTAAGTTCTTTAGTTAAGTTCAATTCATTTTAGATTTTTATGTCTTATTTCGTTAGAAAACGGGATATGCCATCGTACCGGTACGTAGTGTTATACTTGTAATTCTGTTCGTTCAAGATTCTGCTGTAGTTACAATAGGCACTTTACGCTGCAGTGAATTTAACGTCATGTGGCAATTAGGGAATTAACTGTGTTCAACGCACATGGAATGCATAGAAAATACTATTGGTTTTCTTATAACACTTGAGATCTTTTTCAATGTTGGCTGCACGCCATCGTAATTTGTATCGTTGGAACCGGTATAGTAGGATTGTTTGTAAACCGTAAGGAAGTTGTGTGGAACTAAGTTCGTAATTGTGAGGTGCGTTGGAATGAATTATTACACAGATTATCAGGGCTTTATGCCGCCCGCTGCTAATGGTATACAGTCGACAGGTACGGCTGGAATCCCGGGCCGGGATGATGACAGAAAGTTGTTTATCGGCGGGCTTCCGAGACAGATTACAGAGAACGAGATTAAAAATTATTTCAGTTTGTTTGGAGACGTTGACAGCGTTACGATTAAAATTGACCCTTTCACGGGACAGTCAAGAGGCTTTGCCTTCATAGTATTTGTAGATCCGAAAACTATTGACCAGTTGCTGTCGTCTGAACACTATATAAACAGCAAGAAAGTAGATCTCAAGCGAATCATAAAAAAGTCGCAGCATGGCAAAATATTCGTTGGTGGCTTGACTGCTGACATAACAGACAACGACATTAAGTCTTATTTCTCGCAATATGGTACTGTAGTCGATGTGCAAACTCCGTATGACAAAGCTAGAAATCAGAGAAAAGGCTTTTGCTTCGTAACTTTCGACTCGAAAAATGTAGTTCGTGAGCTGTTGAAGACACCCAAACAATTCATCAAAGGAAAGGAAGTAGACGTCAAAAAGGTCAAGGTGAATCAAGAAGGTACTGTCACTGCAGCTGGTGGTAGAGTTTTTCCTGCAAATTGGGTGAACCAAGGCTATGGAACTTACGTTGGCTCATACCCGCAAGATTTTGGAACTAATTATAGTAGTACAACCTATGAAGGCTATGACTACTCGACGGATTACACAACAGCATATGAATACCCAGGAGGCTATGTGTATGATGGTTTCAGTGGAGTCCAAGGCACGTACCCAACAGCTGGGAAACCAAGAGTAGGTGCTCGTCAGCTGCAGAGACCTCAGCCGTACTAGTACCTGTAAACATGTATGTTTCCTCCACTGTTTGATTATCAAACTACTATAACTCTTAAAATCACTGTGTGTTGGGTATTCGTGTATCACAGTTTTTTCCCTTTTGTTATGCTGTAAAAAGTAAATCATTGTTAATTGGGAAACCTGAATTGAGACTTAAGTTTTGCGTCATGTTAACTGCAAGTTTTGCCATGTGCCCATAAATTATGCCCCAATCCTGTATCTTCAGCATCAGTGAAGCCACATTTCAGTATTTCCATACTTTTATAGTCATTGGGTTTGAAACGAGTGATCAGAAACATATCACATTTAATAAGTTATGGTGGTAGAACATCATTGGTGCTGCCTTCAGGCTGTGATGTTTCTGTGACTTAAAATTTAATTTATGTTAGTCTGTTAAATAAGCTTCATGTATTGAGTTGGTGACTTATCTGTGGTGAAAGCTAATCTTAAAGTCCGTGGTATTTTCATTACCCTTGTGCTGTGGCACATAGTTTCTTCTGGAAGAATATACTAATTCGTATCCTTACAGTGTGTGTGTGTGTGTGTGTGTGTGTGTGTGTGTGTGTGTGTGTCAGATACAAACAGCATATTTGTACAACAGAAGTAAGATTGCTATATAAAATGCAGACATCGGAACAAATTTCACAGAAACTAAATGCTGTTTATAATATAATTTGTGCTTTTGTTAATTCACACAAATTTAAGATGTGGTTTTCATACTGTTTCTTACATTTTTAAGGCAAAAGAGACTGTGTGTGTGTGTGTGTGTGTGTGTGTGTGTTTGTTTGTGAGATATGTATATACACATACATACATAATATTGTAGAATAAATTTCCATGTCATTACTGTGTGATCTACGTGTAATTTCAATTAGTGTGTGCCCTATATATTTTGTTTTGCAACAATTGTTGTCTCATTGCTACTTTTTTTCTGTTAGCATGCTGTACACTGTGTTACAAGGTCAGCATATGCAATGTGTGACACTTTTTATATTGCAGCTTTCATATTGATGTACAGTTTTTCTATTGATCATGTTTTTTTAGTGGCTAGAAATATATCTATGCATTATTGTGCATGGTTGATCAATGCAAACCTCAATTTGATACTAAGTTTACATATACTAAATTAAGAGAATCTGATTTTTTAGGTATTTGTATGAGATATGTTAAAAATAGGAATGAGGGTCATGTACTGGTTTTAATTATTCATATTAATAGACCCTAGGATTGAAGAAAGGAGGAAAAAACACGGGAATCACTCCCAGATGGCATAACATGCAGTTGCAGAACATTAATGTTCGTGTACTGAAAGTCCATGAGCTATGTCTTCAGTTAATGTATTTATAAAGATTATTTTCCCTTTCTGTTACTTTGTTATTTTGGAAATATATGAACCTTACTCAAGAACTAGCGCCAAATCTGTATTTTTGTTAATTGTCATTAAACAGCTTCTAAATATGCATCATACTTTTATTTGAAGATAAAGCCTTTTAAGTGAGAACAATATCAACTTTTTCAAATCACTGCATAAAATTTGTGACACTAATTGTATTTCACTGTCACTAAGTAAATTGGTAATATTTGTGAAAGTGGTTCTCATTGTTTTTACGCTTTGTTTATGATTTGTAATCTGGATGTGGGCTATACACTCTGTGGTTGCTTCTGGAGATATTGTGGAGTAGAATTTACTGAGTTTCCAATAATAGGTATTAAAATCATTATTATTTGAGTGAGATGGATGAGACCAGCAAAGACATTAGATAATGACATTTTGCTCCTTTGTGTGTGTGTGTGTGTGTGTGTGTGTGTGTAATATGTTTATTGACAGAGAATGACAAGAAGTGTGGATGAAATAGTGGTGGTGCTGGTCTAGTTGAGCAAGAAATGGAAAGGAACTTGTGAACTTAAATCTTAGGAATGTTAATAGGAAGTTGGTGTACATAGTATTTAACAAATTGTCCTTATTTGTTGCAAGATACATTTTTAGCATGTGACAGGAGTCTTGGAAATATACACTGTTTTGACTTCAACAGCAGAAAAAAATTCCATAACACTATAAAAAGGATAGAGAGCTACTCACCATAAAAATGACATGTTGAGTTACAGACGGGTACAACGAAAAGACTGTAGCATACGAGCTATCTGCCAAAGCATTCTTCAGAAAAGAAAACGTACACACGCATGCGCGACCACAATGTCCAGCTGTGTGAAGTGTGAATATTTCCCCCCCCCCCCCCCCCTGAAGAAGGCTTTGGTCGAAAGCTCATGCATAAGTCTTTTTCCTGTGCCTGTCTGCAACTCAGTATGTCGTCTTTACAGTTAGTAGCAACTTATCCTTTTCATAATGTCATTGATATTCCAATCTGGAATTTCCATTGTTAGAAAAAAAATCACAGAAAATTGTCATCCTGAAAGCAGTGGTGTCAATGATCAGAAATTTGGCATATTCTTTGAGTATGGCTACTTTCTATCGAGGTCTCTTGGTATATAATGGGGACAGTAATGAAAGTTTCTTTAATGCTGATGTTATCTTATGAACTCCATAACAGTATAGAACTTGAGTTCAAGTGTTTCAGAAAGAACATCCAACGGGTTCTTCTGGATGGACACTGTCTGGGACATACTTTATGTTGATAAGCATACGACAACTTCATGGCTGGTGGTCTGAAAAAGTTTCATAGCAAGTATTTGCAAATGTCACATTTTCCTGTGTCCATTTTCATAGCATCCCAGTCCTTTCCTAGCCCCCCCCCCCCCCTTTTTTTGTGTAGAATAGATTGAAAACTAACAACAATTCTTTTTATAGAAACCACCCTTCATAATTCTTATTTTCTTTTGCTATCTATAAATTTTCAATTGAAGCAAAATATGTAAGAAATGGCTAAAGTAACTCTGAAGTTTGACTAAGGGGTATGTTGAATTTCATACACACAGTAAAATATGTTGGGACATAGTTATTTTATATCAGTTTTTCAGTTAAATGAGAATTCTTTTTGTATTAATGAAATGAATTATTCCTGAACTAGTTTTTTAGATGGTGTAAGTATCTAAAATCAGCACTTATAAATATCTGACATCAACATTTAAATTCTAGTACTTTTTCTCATTTCGTAAAAGGGCATATAAAATATTTGAATTTTTGGAACATGACTGCCCTTGCTGATTAATAAAGATACTGATTAGTTACGTAAGTGGAGCCTATTACACAGAGTGATCAGAATACTGTCTGATGGCTGACACAAGGTTTTATAGCCAAAGAGGTCTACTTAAAAAACTCTGCTGATAAACTAGGAAGACCAATAAAAAATGTTCACAGTTTTAGATATCACTTTCCTTTTTCAGTTATTTTCATGTCCACATCAGGTTTGCTGGCAGTTGGCTGTGCATGTTATTGTAGATGTTTTCAAATTTGTGTGCAGCATTGTATCGCTGCTGTTTGAAATCATTTTGGCAGATTGGAGATTTTATTAATTTATGAACTGGGAAAAATCTCCAACTATATGAAATTATTTGTATTACTACAGTAAATATTGTTGTGTTTTGAACTGTATAGAGCCAGAAAATTAAGAGTTGCTTTTTTTTCCAATCAGAAATTTGTCAGCAATGTATATGTGGTGCAGACTTGCTTACTAAAACACACACGAAATATTTTTGTCACTAATTCCTCAGGATACTGTCTGTGTTGCAGATGGTGTTAACAGTGATTGTACCTACACTAAATGTTCCTTTTGAAATGGGCAGAAAAAGAAAACAAACTAGATTTTGTCATAATTTTGAAATAATTATTATGAGTTGACTGTACTTGCATTAATTTGTTGATTATAATGAAATTACCTCTGTGTTCTCATACACATGACTGTCTACCAAAATCTCTGTATTTGTTATGAAATTTCTCGTGTTACTCTAAAGTATTGCATGGAATTTCCAGGTTACTAAAAATTGTTAGCTTCATCATATTTGCATGCCTTCTATCACTATGACTTTTCATCCTACAACACTTGTTACATCTTAATCTTCCAAAATCTTGTCTCCAATTAATCAGGACACCAGTCTCTTCTCCTTTGTCTCACAAAATCGATCAGCTCGTTTAAAAGTAGGAAAACAGTGTTGTTTTGATAACTTCTTCCTAAGGGATTTTATTATTTCTTATTTTATTAGAACTGTAAATGTTCTATAACCTCAGTGTGTAGGAAAATATTGCTCACCTCTTAAACAGAAAACGCACTGTCCACTCACATTAATGTGAGCATCTATCAAAAGCTGCTGCAAGATGTGCAGAAAGAGTGTCATTGAGGTTGTGGAAGATACCGACAGGGATGTGGAGCCATGCTTACTGCTGTGCCATGACCAGCTGCACACTATTTTTCCATTGAGGAAGCATTGCACAAACAACCCGGTTGAGACAGTCCCACATATTCTCGATTGGGTTTAAATCCAGGGAGTTCAGTGACCAGGGGAGAACAGTAAACTCATCCTGCTGCCCTTTGAACGTGACATTCATACTGTGAGCAGTGTGAAATATTACATTGCCCTGTTGGTAGGTGCCATCGTGTTGAGGAAAAAAAAAAAACAAACTTCATGTAAGTGTGGACATGGTACCCAAGTATAGATGCATACTTACGTTGATCCAGTGTGCCTTCCAGAATGACAAGATCATCCAGGGAATGCTACGAAAATATTCCGCAGACCCTAATTCTTCCTGTATAGACCGCTCTGACAGTAGTTGTAAAGTGTTTGCTTTCAGTCTGATGGAGCCTAAAACATGGTTCATCTGAAAAGGCCACCTATCACCACTCAGTGGATGTCCATTTGCGGTACTCGTATGGAAATTCCAGCCTTCATCACCAATGAAGTGCTGTCAAGAGGGGCACATAAATCAGGCGCGTGCTGTGGAGGTTCATATGGAGCAACTTTTGCTGAACGATCATTGAGGAGAGACTGTTGGTAGCCCCTTGGTTCGTCTGGGCAGTCAGTTACTCAACAGTTGCACACCTGTTTGACTGTACACATCTCCACAGTCATCATTCACACCTGTCATTTATAGTCTGCAGTGCATCACAGTTGCCTCTGCATTGGTTTTGGATAGTGCCATTTTGCCATGTCAGGTGAGTCACTAAATTCCTACAATATAACAAGTACTGCCCTGTTTTCCACATCCCCCCCCTGACACACTTCATATAGTCTCCACTGTGAGTGCTCCCACCAGCCATCTGAGAGTGCTTATTGCATGTTGACGTCAAACGTAGGTGATGGTCACATTAACATGACTGGACCATGTGTAAGCAAAATAGCATGTACAATTGATATTTGTTTTTGTTTGTAAATTGACTTCATGTAACTGCAAAACCATATAGCGGAAATGGTTAACACTCATTTGGAACAGTGTAAATACATTTGTGTGTTTTTCGGATTACTGTTTAGAGTGTGGGAGGAGTAAGTAATGTGACAATCATTTCTTTTTCGTGAGAAGGCACTCATATTTGAGATAGGAAAGAAAAAGAATTAATACATCCGTAACTACTGAAACTTTCCACTATTCTCATTCTGAGAGGCAGCATGAGGTCTCCCAGAGCTTGTCAGAATTTACCTCACAAGTGATTCAACAACCTTGTACGAAATCTTAGATACAACCAACGATTTAGTGAAAAGGGAACTGTCACTTCAGAAATTAAATTTCTTTTTATTGTATGATCCCTGCGAAACATTGGTCAATGAGCTTCATAAAGAGCTTTGAAACAGTGCACTAACTTTTTATAGATAGTGTCTTTCAAGACAGTTTTTTAACTGTCATCACAAATTTGCTCTTATCTTTATCTATCATGTAATTCAATTAGACAGTTGATTTATTTTATGGATTTATTGTCACTTAATGCATTTACTGCATGTGATATTAGTAGAAATGAATCATAGTGATATTTCATAGAGAAAATTATCTTGTTAAAAATTATTCCAGTTCTTTCTGTGTAAGTGTTAATACTAGGGCCAATTATACAGGCTTCACAATGCTACATTTAAGGTCCAGGTTCCAGAAGCACAGGAATTGTATGCTGGTGGCTTCTGCTTCCTTAGCCCCTGATAGTCTTCACCTCAGCTGCAGTGAGATGTTATAACTATCTATCTTTTAGATAGTTCAGTAGATTTTTACCTTCTTCCCTTGCACCTTTATCTCTGTTTTGGCATATTCACTTTTAACTTCTGTTTTTCCTTGAATTCACTTCATACTTGCAAAGGACTATTTAAAAAAAATAATAACTCTCCTGTGCTAACCTATTTAATGCATTCATTATTCATTCCTGAAGCAATCATCTGATTGTTAACAGTGTATATTTGTTGCTTAACTATTCCTCTTTTAACCTCACTAGTTGGTTAGGCCGGTATTACCCTATCATATTTCTTTGTCAAAGTTGATATGTTAAATATTTTCTCAAAGAAGTTTGATGGTGTAATAGAGAACTTTGTCAAATCTTGCCGGTCGTCAAATAAATATGATCAGACTGGGGCATCGCCGTAGATACGATCAGAACAGTCATTAGTCTTCTGTTCACTGCAGTGTGAAATGTAACGGCTTGGAGCGCTGGCGTTGCTACAGCTATTTGGCCTCTCTGTGGTGTGTTTTTAAACATGGCTTCAAAGTTGGTGTGTTGCTTCGACTTTTTTGTAATAAACTTGGTTCAACTAGGGTGGAAGGTGAGCAAGGGACGCAGTGCATGCTATTAATTGTGTGGAATGTGCAGCAGGTGACTTCATGTCCACCAGCACAGCTACAGCCATCCACCTCTACACCTGTAAACATCCAGGCAGAGGATGTGGTCACACTCTTAAAATAATAAATTCTTTCTTAGCTTTCCATTCTACTTTGTTTATTTTGGAACTCTGGATGCCCCAAGTTTAAAGGCACTTCATCTGTTTCGCACTTTTTATTAATTTTGTAGTTGTTGGAACTCTTAATTCCATTAATTAAATTATTCAAAAATAAAAAAATTCTTATTGCCAATATAGTGTACCAAACATTTATTTACCTTCACATATTCCCCCTTCAGTGCTTTTTGTGATAGCTTGCCTGTCTTCTGCACATACAGCATTTCTCAAGAGAGTATTCTGTTTTGTAATATGAGAAGCCACTTTACTAAGCAAATACTGAAATACACTTTCATCCATTCAGTAATTTATATATCAGACTTGATGTCCTCCACTAGCAGCTCTCGTAACAAATTTTACTCAATGCTTTTACTGTCTTGAAACACCTATGGCTTAATCCAAGTACGTTTCCTTTTTTTCCGCCACTTTTCTTCCAAGTACACACACAGAGCAACTGCAGTGCAAAATAACTAGTTGTCAGCAGTCTTGAAATTTGATGAAAAATATGACAACAGTGTAATACTCCTTTTTAGCGCCACGTCAAAGATCTTTGTCAAAGAAATTTGATGAATATTTGATCATATTCCTTTGGCAAAGAAATATGATAGTATATACTGGCCTTGAAAGTAAGTCAGAATATGAAATATCCTGTGTATGCCTGCTTTCTTCCTCCTCTGTCTTCCTCTTCTTGCTGCTGCTGCTGCTACTACTACTACTACTACTACTACTACTACTACTACCTGGGATGTGTAACGTAAGTAATACAACACTAGTTTGTGTAACTACATTAACATCATGAAGTGTGTCGAAACTCAGGAATTTATTCTAGCACTCAGTGATTTAGAGAAGTTGTCAAGAAAGTGCCAAATTGTCTTGTTATAAGAGAAAATATGTTTTATGGCAAAGGTGTTGTCGCAGAAGGGGTCATACTGTTGGAATGGGTGAGGGGAGGGGGAGAAAATAAGTAAGAAGAGTAGTGTGGATGAGGAAAGGTTTTGTACTTAAATTTGTTGAGGAGGTGGTGAGGAACTTTGTCTTCAAAAGCAAATTCAAGCAGTTACTTGCTCTGGAGAAGACCCTCTTGTTAGGTTAAATTCAAGATCTGTAGAATTAAAGAGCATTAGTGAAAGTTAATAGAATTAAAGAGCATTAGTGAAAGTTAATCCTATCATGTAACAGTAAAGTTATAAGTATAATCACTTTGATTAGTTGGATAAAGTAACCAACCATTTAATGTTTAATTGCCCAATATTTCTTTTCCGTCCAGGAATATAAGGTAAATATGTGTTGTTTGCCTATAAGTTTGAAGGAGACTGATTGATTGATTATATATTTTGCTTTTCAAATAGCACTTTGCCATAGGGTTAGACGAAGGGAATGTAAGTTGTTATAAACTAGCTGCATTTTCATGCAGACACAGTGTTGATAATAAAGTAGTTGCCACATGCATAAAATTAGTATCAGTAATAGTAGAATGTGTGTACTAAGTGACTCCAAACTCCGCTGACAAAATTTAGAGAATTATTAACTGTTAATAAAATTTTCTCGGGCTTCCAGCCGCGTCAGGTGGTTAAAATCCCTCATTTTAACCACCTGACGCAGCTGGAAGCTAGAGAAAATTTTATCGATTCGTATTGCCATGAAACCGTGCATTCGTACAATTGTTAACTATTTTTTCTGAGTATTTTGGTATAAGGAATCTGTGATCTTGGGTGGTGTGTTACAGAGTAATAGCTTTCATTTGATTTATTGTATTACACTGGAAATATATGAATAATAATGCAAATGTCGATGGCATATAGTGTGTGTATTGTTTGGAAATGACCTATTCCATTTACTCACAGTACTTGCTTGCAGCAGTAATGCCCACTTTACTCTTTGCCCTCAAGCTCGCATTCAGTACTACTTGGTTCTGTTTCCGGTTTGTTTTTCCAGTGGAGTTAGTTGCACGTTAACAGTGATACACAGCAGTGCACGTAGGTATACTGATGAAGAGTTGATCATTATGGACCTCGAGAGCAGTTTCACTTAATGCAATGGACGAGTGGCACACTGACACTATGCTGAGCTGTTCCTGCAGCAACAGGAACACCACCACATCACAGCACTCTGCAGTGGTGGGTTGTTGCAATACTTTGCTTTTTGTGTTGTATGTTGTGGTGATTGCACATTATAGGATATTTCGCAGTAATGAAGTTATTTTCACAGAAACAAAGTTAACTGGGGTAACAAACAGAATAAATCGTAACTACGTTTAATAAAATTTTTTTGAGTTTGTGACTGCACTGTCAATGTGTAAAACTACTGATGTTTTAATCACTGTTGCAGGGTGGAAACAAAAAACACCCTGAAGGAGGTCACTTGTAACAGTGACCGAAACATGAGTAGTTTTACATATTGACAATGAGGTCACAAACACAGAAAAATTTGATTGACTGTGTCAATGACTGTGGAAGCCTATGTTTATTCATGACTATTGTAATGAACCAACAGAGGCCATGGGTCCGTTATACCAAAATACTCAGAAAATATCCTTGAAGAACCTCTGAAATTTTTTCAGTGGAGTTCAGGTTCACCCTGAATATCAGAATAGCTGGAGTTCGTCACTTAATACTGCATAAGGTGATATTGATAACTTTAATACTAAATATGCCCCCCAAGGCAGTGAGTGAAAGCTTTGTGAAAAAAATCTTGGCTGTGTGTTGTGATCTGCCTCTTAGACAAAGAGAGAAAATTATTAATTTCTGAGCCTTTGCAATTATATGGATCCACTGGTCTTTTCTGTGCATTATGGTATTGCTGCAAGTTTTGAAATGTCATCTGTTTACATTGCCACCTCAGTCATTCTTTTGGAAATCAATAAAGAACTAAATCTGTCAGTCTGCTTGGCTACATATTCTGTCCACTTACATTCATTTTCAAAGCAGTCACAATTATGCCTTCCAATGCAGTCTCTTCCCTGATCTCTCTGTTTGTTTTCCAGTCTACTTCATTACAACATACCTCTTCACTGCTTGCTGACTAAGACTCAGTTTTTTTGAATGGTCTACAGAATACAAATCCATGTCACAAACATTTAACTTGTTTGTATGACTCCATTATTAATTTGTACTAGTTTTGTTTTAATTTCTTGATTATACATTATTCCAATATTACTGTAATTTACTTTCAAATGTATTTTCAATCTTACTCTACTAAGTTCTTAGATTTTTTTGTTATAGTTCATCTATGCAAGAGGCATATAGTACAATGTTTTAATTAAATGCAAGTGGTTGAGGTATTACTTTTCCTTTTGTACATTTTAATGACATGAGAACTTCTCCATGTCCTGTTAAGAATAGTTCTGGTGGCGTGAAATCTTGTTACCTTACTCCTGTTCCAGAATTGAATTTCACACAATTCTGATGAAATCTAACGGAAGACATAGCATTGATTTATATACTTCTCAATGCGCTGACATAGCTTGAATCCGTGCCTTATTCCTAAAGGGCTGTTGGTGAAGTTTTTGTTGAAACTGATTCAAAAGCTTTCTCAAACTATATGAATCTCAGACAGAGTGACAATTCATACTTATTACTTTATTCTATACATTCGTTCGTGACATGCAAATGATCTGTTGTGCTGCATTCACTTCTAAAGCCAACTTTTTCACTTGTCTGATTAAAGTCTTCTACTTCTTCTATTCTGTTGGTGATAATTTTATATAAAATGTTGTATATTATGGAGATGAGGCAGATAGGCCTATACAGTTTTTTTGTTCATCTCTTTTCTCATTAAGAGAACCATTTACAGCATCATTCCATTTTAAGAGAAATAGTTTCCCATGCAGCCATTCTGCAGATGATTTTGCAGGTTTCTTTTGCATTACTTTGCCTACAATCTTAACTATTTCTATTGAAACACCATAGGCTCCAGCCACCTTTCTTATTTTCATGGGTCAAGTGGCTTCTGTTTAATAATTGCCTAGTTCCGCTTGATAATTTCTTTTCTTTTGATTTCTTTGCGCCTATAATGTACTTTGCTGTATGCAGTAGTATGTTTGTTAAATAATTCCCCCTTCCATCTTCATCTGTACAACCTTTGTTATGATGAACTTATAGCTTAATTTAATATGATATACTTCCCTATTTTAAAAAAGGTCATAATTTACGTTTCTAATGTCCTGTCAAATGAACCTCTCTAGCTTCTGGATCTTATGAGTCTATGATCAGTTGAATTTCTAAAGTGGTTTATGACCATCTCATGTTGTCCAATTTCTTTGTCGTTTCATTACAGAAATTTGACTTCACCATCACCTGTTGTGTGTCATTAACAGAGTCGTCTTGGCTACTACATATTTATGTTTCGTCGTGCACAACTTTTAAGTTTCTCTACATTAAGAGTTTGTGGGCATGAAGTTGATATTTTGTTCAAATCCTATTAGTTATAAGTATATTAGGCAAGTAACATTTCTTTAGTTACGTACATCATGGAAAAGTGACTTCTGCAACTAAAATTATACTCTTGTTATTGATATATAGCGTGTACAGTGATGACTCTATTGTACTTTTCTAAGGCAATCTCAAAATCACTTTATGGTTTTCCGGGAATTATCCTCACCTCATTGTTAGTGTTTACTGAATTACATTTTCCTCCTGGATTGTGCCATGTCTACTATGATTAAAATTACTCTGTGATTGACAGACTGCCATGGCAGGGGCAGTGTTGCCAGTGTGCAGCCAGTTGCATTACACAAGGTGCTGTGCGTACTTGTAAAACAGCCAATAAAGCAAGCGCATAGCTCTTGAGAGAGAGCTATGATTGGATGCCAGCTTGTCCCTGCGACTCAACTCGGTGCAACATCAGTAACAAAAATTTTAATCGAAGTATAGTGGGCACATCTGGCGCAGCTTGGTCAGCCATGTCCAGGTATGGATTTGATGAACTTATTTTTATCACTCTGAGGACAGGTCAGCACTGACATTTACTTATCATGGTAATCTCCGTGTTTGCCGTAGTGACTGCTGTTAGGCCTGTCAATATATTGTAATTATGAAGATCAAACAACTCTCCCTCAAAAAATATACAAATAAACTCAGCATCAGGGTGAGCTTGGAGCCAATTGGGTGGATGGCAGTCGAGACATGACAGTTATTAGTGGACAAGTTCTGGGGCCACCCACCTCACTTCAACTACATACATACTCTGCAACCTACCGCACGGTGCTTGGTGGGGGGTACCTTGTACCAAAACTAGTTGTTTCCTTTCCTGCTTCCCTTGCAGATAGAGCTAGAGAAAAACTACTATCTATATGCTTCCATATGAGGCCTAATTTCTCGTATCTTATCTTCACGGTCTCTCTGCGAAATGTGTGTCAGCAGCAGTACGATCCTTACGCAGTCAGCTTCAAATGCCAGTTCTCTAAACTTCCTCTATAGTGTTCTTCAATATGAGTGTCTTCTTCCCTCCAGGGATTCCCACTTGTGCTCCTGAAGCATATCCGTAACATTTGCATGCTGAGAGAACCTACCAGTAACAAATCGTGCAGCTTGCTTCTGAATTACTTTGATGTCTTTTTTTTAATCCTACGTGGTGCAGAACCCAAACACTTGAGCAGTACTCAGAGCAGGTCGCACTAGCTTCCTATATGTCGTCTTCTTTACAGATGAACTACACTTTCCTAAAATTCTCCCGATAAACTGAAGTTGACCATTCACCAAGCCTCACATGCTTTTTCCATTTAATACTGCTTTGCAATGTTATACCCAGATATTTAAATGATGTGACTGTGTCAAGCAGAACACTACTAATGCTGTATCCAACATTATGGGCTTGTTTTTCCTACTCATCCACATTAACTTATACTTTTTTTTGTTTCTTTTTTTCTTTCTTTTCTTACATTAAGAACCAGCTGCTATTTATCCCACCAACTAGAAATTTTATCTAGGTAATCATGTATCAACCTAGTCACTTATCTTCGACACCATCCTGTACACCACAGCATCATCAGCGAACAACTGCAGATTGCTGCCCACCCTGTCTGCCAGATTATTTATGTATATAGAAAATAACAATGGCCCTATCACACTTATCTGGGGCACTCCAGATCT
The DNA here is from genome assembly GCF_023898315.1 of Schistocerca nitens. Classification (NCBI taxonomy): domain Eukaryota; kingdom Metazoa; phylum Arthropoda; class Insecta; order Orthoptera; family Acrididae; genus Schistocerca; species Schistocerca nitens. The sequence continues at coordinate 917,706,024 of NC_064616.1, forward strand.
TACTCAATTGTGTACTTCAATTGTCAGTCTTGCTCAGTTACTCCATGCTCTGCCCTAGTGACTTCAATTTCCCTATTTTAGTACAGGAAGAAATGGTTTCCAATTCTTAACAAAAGGAAAACAGCTGGATGGTTGTACCATTTGGATGTTATAACACTTGATTCAACAAAGAAGAATTTAGTTACTCTACTGGGGAATGGCAGCTTCAAAAATGATTCCGTTTGATGACAGGACAGTGATCTAGAAACTGTATGCAGACTTTTGCCATGGTTAGAGAGGAAAATGTGTGGTGTGAACTGCTTCATGCTTCGAAAGTATGTGTTCTATCACCAGCTTTTTTTCTAGATACATGGTTGAGTCTCAAAGGCTGGAAAGAGGATAAAAGATTTCAATATTCTGGATTCACAGTTTCAGATTTGCGTATGTCACCACATGGTGTAATTTCTAAAATAGAAAGTAAAGAACTGTAGGAAAAAGTGTAGCAGAAAAGCAAATAAAATGGCTCAACACCAAGTAAAAGTAAGAGCAATATTACAATATACGGATTTTGATGAATGTGCACTAAAAACAGGTTTGCAGGATATGAAATGGTTGACCATTTCAATGACCTTGGGTCCATGATCTGTATGAATGGTAATTTCACTAAGGAAATTAATAAATAATAATTTTAAAAACATCATTTGAGTGAGGGGGGGGGGTGCTGAAGCTAGAAGATTCTGGAAAAGAATGTACTATTAGTCAATAAGACTGTGAACTATCTACTTCTTGCATTGATTCTATATGGTATAGAAAGAGACCCTCAAGAAGTCGATCACAAAAAAAATGATGTTTTTCAAATGTGGGCACAGGGGGGGAGGGGGGGCGGGACTATTTCAGTGCTAACGAGCAGCTCATTTTGTATTATCACAAAATAGGGGAGAGTGCTACGGATACGATATGCAAATTGGGATGGCAATCATTAAAACAAGCATTTTTTGTTGCAGCAAGATATTCTATTGAAATTTCAATCAGCAACTTTCTCCTCTGAATGTAGAAATATTTTGATGGTGCCCACCTACATGGTTATCATAATGAAACATGAGAAATCAGAGCTTGCATGGAAAGATTTAAGTGCTAGTTTATCCCGCACATTGTTCAAGAGTGGAACGGTAAAGAAATAGCTTGAAGGTGGTTCGATGAGTCCTCTGCTAGGATCTTAAATGTGAATTCCATACTTTTCAAGTAGATTTGGAAGGAAATCCTCCTTAATCTTTAAACTAATACTGAAGGAAGGGCAGTTTCCTGACTCATAGAGGGTTGATATCCTCCTCCACCACCTTAAACAAACATTGGAAGGGCTGTACTTTGCTGTGTAGCTATTATATTGTTTTTCTCATTAGCTGTGTAGCATTTCTACCCCTTGTCACAAGTATATCTCAATTGCAAGTAACAGTTAGGAGACTGGAGGAGTGAGCTTTAAAAACTAAGTTTTTAACAGGTACATTTATGTGCATTTTTAACCTTTCGTTCCAAATATGTTATCTTTCAGAACTGAGACTGAGTGATAGCATTTAAAATTTTAAAGATCCAGCAATGTTCCTAAGTTTCATTTTCAATCAGTAATGTATATGCTTTTCCTATCAAAGTGATCTGAAAACTCAGTTCCCCAAAGTGCTTAATATTTTAAAATGAATTGTGCATAGGACATGGCTGGCAGATAAATAATGTCTGCTCCAGTTTTATTGAGCCTTATTCACATCTTGATTATAAATTTTAGGTGTATGGCTCTGCCAAATATTACACCTGGAGGTTTCACATACCGTCCAGTCCAGGGAATTAAGACTAGTCACAGGGGCATTTAAAACAACCTTGTCAGTGAATGACAAGTCCCAGATACTTGTTTGCCCCTAATGGGAGCTTACTATATACTTCAATTTGTTAATTCACCACCAAAGATATAAGGACAATGTGTGATCTAGATTCAGCTTGTTTAAACAGTCTAGGGGAGACTAAAAAGCCTTGGGGTATGTCCCAGATGCAACAAAGAACTTAAAGTCGACTAACATCCAGATGAAATTTAAATTATCTTAGATTTATGTCACAAGTGAAGTGCCAAAAATTCATAAACACAGAAACGACTGACTTGTAGGAATTGACTACAAATTAGTCACATTGAAATCTCATTTTCATTCATTCAAGTCGGGTGTTATTTACATAGTAATCTGAGCTTTGGGCATTCTGTGGGCCAAAGTAGCACAATAAACCTCAGTACTGTTCAGGACTGTCCAGCCAACCAGATTTATGTTTTCAGTTATCAGGATGGTTGTTTTGAAAGCCTTCCTTGATTTGAACTTGTGCGTCATCGCTAGTGACCTCATATTTATGATATTAAAACTCTAATCTTTCTTCACCTTCCGTAATGACTTGTTGTCAGTGGTCATTTCAAGTATCCAGCACAACTATGAAACATGAAATACCACAAGTTCTGAATCTACTACATACCTTGGCATGTCCTTGGACAAAACAATGGGCAACTTCAAATGAAGACCATCATGTAACTTAGAAAGAAAAAGAAACAACTTTCTGCAAGAATTCTGTAATATTACCTAAGGGTCCTCAGCCATTAAACTGAATTTCAGCTCTTAAGTCTGATGTACTCTATTGCAAAATGTAGAGCACCAGTGTGGCTCAGCAGTGCCCATGTGAGGTAGAAAGAAACCACTCCAAATGGGTAACACTGTATGTCCAACATAAAAGTGGCCACACTTCATAAGCAACAAATTGTGGTTTGACTGTCTCAAACTCACCCCACCTTCTGATCATGTGATGGACATGGTTAATTGTCATAGCTTTAGTTGTTGCTTTAAATAGCTGTGTCTTTTCATTGTTCTCTGAGCTTTCGAGAATAGGATACTGTTTTTTAATGAATGAAAGTGTGTGTGTGTGTGTGTGTGTGTGTGTGTGTGTGTGTGTGTGTGTGTGTGAGTGAGTGTGTGTATGTGTGTGTGGGCGCGCGCGCACTTAAACCAGTAACCTGTCGTGAAAAACTACTCTGTTTCATGTGTTCAGCCATTACTTCCAGCCGATAAAGGAGAGAGTGTAAGTATCCAGAGTGGTTGCTTAAAAATATAGTGAGTGACAAACTTGAACTGACATCGTATTTTCGACGGATATTTAGAAGTAAGAGTGTACAAAAACAACACAAAACTGCTAGACCAGCTGCAGGAAAACACGCCACAACGTTATAATTGTGTGTAAAATGAGTTTGAATTGAATTTCATGAGCATTAGAATGTGTAGAGATGCAGACGGGGGAAAATTTCGCTATTTGCCGCCCCTGGGAAGAGAAAAATACGCCGGCCGAAGTGGCCGTGCGGTTAAAGGCGCTGCAGTCTGGAACCGCAAGACCGCTACGGTCGCAGGTTCGAATCCTGCCTCGGGCATGGATGTTTGTGGTGTCCTTAGGTTAGTTAGGTTTAACTCGTTCTAAGTTCTAGGGGACTAATGACCTCAGCAGTTGAGTCCCATAGTGCTCAGAGCCATTTGAACCATTTTTAGAAAAATACTTCCGTCCCTCGTTTCGACATAACTGCAAGACATACTATCGTACATTTGTACGTAACTGAATATCAGCTGCTCCTGCTAATAATAATAATAATAATAATAATAATAATATGCATATTGAGTTCATATATAAACAGTTCATTGTTGTCTGGCTCAGAAAAATCAGTTACAAATTCAAAAGTGCTGTAAAACTCTTCCAGTTACTCCTTTTTTTTTCTCCAATTCAGATGGCAATCTATCTATAATATCGAGAAATGAATTCAACTGACAATCTTATTTTCCTTCAAAAGTAGTATCAAGCTTGGCTGTTTCGTTATCTGACTCTTCGATGCCAGCGTTCTCATGTTTGTCGTACTTACATAGAAAGATTCTGTCGAAAGTATTAAAGTAAAGAATCGTACAACTCTTACATGGAACGATTCTGTCGAAAGTATTAAAGTAAAGAATCGTACAACTTTATTACAGTCCCAGTATCCGTATGGACATTTAGCAACAATTTGTGTGTAGCATTAAATTTCTTCAATATCGCTGACCAAAAAGTGGTCATTATCGCAGTTTCTAAAATCTGCAGACCGCTTTGCATCACAGTTGTCACGCGTCTGACTGAAGTGAAACCTTTCGAGTGTAGCCGTCCTGAAGAACTTCCAGAGCTGATATTATTTCTACGCAGTTGACATTGAGACTATAGCAGGTACGGTGACGCCGTGACCAGCGTGTTTCCGTAGGTCGCCTTAGGGAGACTGAACCATTTAATTTTAACTGAAAAGTATTGTGTAACTGCTGTCGAAGCAGAGAGGAAAGTGTAAATTTTTAGCAACAAACAGGACAACACTCTGCTGCACACGATCCTACTAAGGGCGTGAGCTGCAAACGGAACATACACAGCAAGAAGGTCGATTTGTTTAATTCTAGTTTGGAGACCAGAGTAAGTACGTGCCATATTGCTTGCATTGTCATATGACTGACCCCTAAATAAAAGAATGTACAGGTCATATTTTCTTAATAAATTTATTAATGAACCAGCTAATTCTTCAGTTTTGTCCCCTGAATTTAGGATAAAAGAGAAAAAGTTTCCAACAGGAAATCCATCTTTCGATAAATATCTTATACCAAAGACATTTTATCTACATGTATGATATTGGGGTGAATTGTAATACGGTGGAAAAATATTAAGTTTCCTTTAGTTATACCTCAGGACCCTTTTTGCCAGAATTGATGCACTCTTCACACGTTTGAGAAGAAAGATACAATGTACTCCCTTTTCCTGTTACCCTCAAGTTCCATATGTTTAGCTAGTAAAGGGGCGAATTCTGGCATTAGCTATAGTGCTATCTCAAAATTCCTTGAATGTGTTGACCCAAAACCATAGTTACCGTATTCATTTGTTATCCAGTTCGCAGGATCGTTAAAAACTGAATCACTATCATCATTCGCTTTATATGCGTCATTTGGGTCAACTGAAGTTGTTTGCGCGACATTATTATTGCTTTTAATATTCGGTACTGCTCACTGCATTATTATTAGAGACTGGATTATATACATCACAAAAACCGTAAAATATACATGCAAATATGGATGAAAAATGCATGAAAAGTGTCGAAATATGCAAGATCAAATGATAAAAGAAATGGTAGTTACTGCGTGCATTATATCTCAAAAGTCGAACCTGTGCATATCAATTATGAGGAAGAGCGCCGGCCAAGCGAAAAATAGGTACATTTAGAACGCTGTCATTTTCTGGATACTTCCTGGTAGGGGTTAGGAAGGGGGCCTTTCTAAGATTATTTTCTAAAAACTTGAAAAATGGGGACACATACCGTGTTTCAAGAGTTGTTCCTTCTTTGCCATTGTTGTCGGTAACAAGCGGATGCGATGCGAGTGAGTCGCAGAGAAACAGTCGATATGTACAGGACCAACTTCGAGATACACCGCACGTAGAGGGGCACGCTCAAAAACTCCGTAACATTTTATTTAAAAAACTTACAATCATGAATTTTTTGAACAGCATTAACTTTTAATTAATGCTATTGGAGCAAATCATCATTTACAAATTATTTTACATTTTTTTACATTGTAAACATAAACTGCCAAGTACTGTTCCAAATGTTCGGAAGCAAGATTGTGTCTTCGATAATTCAAAACATTTTTATAAGCTGAAAAGAACCATTCTACATCAACTGAGGTAACTGGGCGGTATTTGAATTTGGGTGCTATGTTGGCACTTATTGTTCCTGGTAAAAGTTCACCCGTCCTATTAATAAAGCTATCAATGTGGCGCAAACGTTCAAAGCCTGGGTTATTGTTTAAAATGTTTTCAAACTTTTCTGTAAGTTTTCTTGGGAATACCTGTGGCAATGAGGAGCTCACTAGAACAATTTTATTCATTAACTGAATAGATTCATTCTACGCAAAACGTTCAGTTTCAAGCTTAAAAAGCAGGTACACGAGAAAAATGAGTGCTAATCACAGCAATGTCTGTTTTAATACCGAAATCATTAAAAGCTTCCTTGCACTGGCAAACTGCCAAAGCCTGTGCACTATCGAAGTGGCCTCCAAACGTTCATTGTAAAACAACACAGCTTCCACTCACATACCCAAACGAGTTACCACTTGTTCAGGAGGTAAAGACACATGTAGAAGTTTTTCTTTGTAGCTCCTGATGCGAGCAGGAGCCTTTAGAAACACTTTCCTTGTGGATGAAATCAGTTTATTGGTAAGGGGTGTTCAAAAAGAAACAAGCCAGAGGTATAATTACAGAAACCAGTACCTGTATGTTAAAAGCATTGACCCTGGTGTTGAGACACTTGTCCCACTGTGACACAAGGTGGCGAATGGCTGTCTCATAAAATTCCTGGGGCTGCGGTGTTAACCAGTTCCGCACGTACAGCTGGACGTCGCCGTCCACACAAGTGGAGGAAAGGTTATGTTGGCGTTCTTCTTTGACCAGGATGACCCCCTTCTGGTTCATTTCCTGCAGCGCGGGACAACAGTGAATGCCCAGTGTTACTCGCAAACCTTAAACACCCTTCGCCAAGCGATCGAATCAAAATGCCAGGCAATCTCACCTGTGGGGTCATTCTGCTCCACGACAATGCAAAGCCTCATACAGCTAACACAGTCACGGCACTCCAGCAGAAATTCAAATGGGAGGTTCTCGGCCACCCTCCATATAGTCCGAACATCTCTCCCTGTGATTACGCCATTTATGTTCCCCTTAAAAAGACTCTGAGGGGCAAACGTTTCACCTCGGACGACGACATCCAGCTGTACATGCGGAACTGGTTAACATCGCAGCCTCGGGAATTTTATGAGACAGCCAGTGGGGACATGTGTCTCAGCAGCCAGGGTCAACACTTCTAACATACAAGTACAGGTTTCTGTAATTATGCCTCTGGCTTCTTTCTTTTAGAACGCTCCTTCTTCTTCAGCAAGGCGATGTACTCCATGAGCAAAGCACGTCACATGATTCAAGTTGGGATAAAATTCTCGGGGGACCATTTCTGGTTTGATCATATAGGGAGCATCTGAAATAAACACAAACACCCTTTCATCTGCCGAAGATTCTGGAAATATTTTTCTAATACTCTCACTCACAAATCTGGCGATCGTAGAATGATTTACTTTCTCAAGTTCTTTGCTGACCGCTAAATAGGAATAAGGCTCTTCTTGTAAAGCACCAAAAATTAAATTTGCAATGTAATGGCCAGAAATGTGTGTCTAGTTTCGTCAGCTGGAATCCACATAATGTTGTCCTTCAGTTCATTGCGTATTTCTACCAGAACATTTACGTAAATTGTCGGTATGTAATTTTTACGCAATGTTGATTCATCTGGTATATTTAGATTTAAGCAACATTTGCGGAGAAAACCTTTGGGGATAGGGTTTGTAAGTTTGTGAAGAATAATACTGCTTGCAATGAATGCTTCACATAGATCCATGTTAAACCAACTTTTTTTTTTTATTACATATGGACAGATCCCTACTACTGCAACTTGCTGCTGTCAGAAATTGTTGTCGTGGTCCTTTCTTCTGCATTTCTGCGATATGAAGACTTGTCTTGACATTCTGGTCTATTTGAAACTTTTATTGCACGAAACGTTTTTCTCGCAAACTCGACAACATAACACAATTCCGTCATATGTAAATGTTCCAGGATGGTTAGCTATCCACGAAACGCTTCTTTTTTCGGGCGACATGCCGCACCACACGTTACCACACTACACGTCATAAACACGTTCAACCGTGTACAAGTAAATAGAAAGGTAAACCGAAACAATGGAAGTGCGACTAAAAGCTTGCGTAGTTTAAATTAATTGTTGCCGACGCGTACGGTATATCAACGGAGGGGATTAACGGAGCGTGTGAGCGCAGAAGCATTGACTGTCTACCTGTACCTCTTCCTCTTCTGTAATGATTTCGCTAGGCTGTGGCCCCTCGGTTAGCGATTGCACGCAGTTCTAAGTCGCAGCCACTCTGTGAGACATCAAAACTAGATTGGGCTAGAGACCGCCCGTCTACATATTTAAAATATTTTAAACATATAGCGAAAATATGTATAGTTACTAGTTTTTAGTTAAAATATGCAATAAGCAGTGAAAAGGAACCAAATATGCAAATGCATATGCAACATGGAAACGCATGTAACCAGGTATCTAATTATTATACTCCGGTGTTTCTCGGCTGGACGTCGAGCTTTAACTTTGTTCGTCATAAGAATAAACGTGATGTAAACAAAGGCGATGATTGAAATTACGACGAAATCCACTCCATTAGCTGCTTACAGGCGTTGATAAAAATCAACAGGGACAGTTGAAAGTGTGTGCCCCGACCGGGACTCGAACCTGGGATCGCTCGCTTACATGACAGACGTTCTATTTTTTTATTTTATTGAATTGGTTCTGGGCCGACGTCCGATGACACCCGTTCAGGTTCTTCGTTGACCCGTTCACTCAGTTTTTTTATTACAGAGGGTAGCTAACCCTCTGACCGAAGACGCTGAGCTACCGTGTCGGCAATCCGACTGAGCTATCGAGAACACAGTGAATAGTGTGACTGCAGGGGCTGATCTCTGGCACGCTCCCCGTGAGACCCACATTTACAACTTACTGTACTCACACTACATCTGTAGTGCCCCTGCCCACCATACTCATTACTCGCGGCAGTCAATGTGAGAAGTACTGGAACTAAGGCACGCAGCTTCTTCACATGTCACTGCCGAACGCTGGTGGGATATAGAACTGCACGTCATAAAAGAGGAGAAAATGCGGCGCCTGTTTGGCTTTGTGGATTCTGTTGTTGACAGACTCGTTATCAGCGTAGCAGATGATGGTTCCAGAGCTAAAATGTATTTCTATGATTCGGATAAGGAAGGAGCTAAGAGATTACCAGACGACTGACTGTCATTAATACCTCCAGTATTCAACAGTACGGTGAAATCTCTGCAGTATGCTTTTGCATCACACGTGGTTCGCTCAGAAATATTACCCTTTGTTTAAGTTAGAAGTTTTCATCACTCTTGTTCGTAGGTAGAATACTATGTCAGCTGAGAACGAGATAGCATTTTATGCTTTTCGTCAGGTCACCTAAGAAGCGCGTGGTAGTGCTGGAGTTTTGCCAAATATTATTGCATTCTCTTTAAAAATTAAATGCAATTCGAACCAATGTTTCTTTGCTTGTCTCTTTTTTTGCGTCTGAACTGCAGCTGCGCACATCATTGCAGATTAGTTGGCCCACTGGCTGGCCACACTGTCCAAGTTTAATGCGCCGGTAAAGTTTGGTTCCGCATAATCTCTCAGTCCATGTGCGCGTAACACAGCATAAGACGTATTCTTATGATCATACTTGACTATGCTGGTCACAGCTTGGCTTACTCACCACGTGAAGCGAAATCCAATTAGATTCAAGCAAACGAGGGCGAATACAGGGCATAATGTGCACATCAGGTTTATTCTTATGATGAGCGGAGTATAGTTGGCTGTGTTTGATTTTTGATTAGCACATAAATTTTTGTAGTCTTTCTCACAATTTTCTCATTCTTTGTCTTGTCTGTCATGAGTTTTCGGTACCGAGAACCTCTTACTCTTCTCCGACTGTCACTCATTTTAATTAATACTAAAATATAAATCACAAACTAAACGCTATACAACTTCAAATTAAACAAAATTGCCAGCCAAAAGGCCGGTTGTTAGAATGACTGGCGGTATTTTCTTTGAATAGTCATTGCTGAGTGCCGACACTGGCTGTCCCAAGGACCATTATTCTGTTTGTGTTGTGCCTTCTTATGTGGTATTCGTCAGTAAGGGGCCCCTGGCTGTCGCCCACCACAAAGCTTAACTGCGAGCAACGACATTTTCCTTTCTGACGAATACCACATAAGAAGGCACAACACTAAATAAACAGAATAGTGGTCACATTTTCACTATTTAACGTCATAAAACAAAACCTATCCTTTTTCCGTTGCCCAACGAGACCGTTCATGAAATTTGAGATGGCTGTTGCCAGTGTTATTCACTCCTATTTCAGTGCGAGTTAAGTTGTTAGTCTCCTTTCAAGAGTTGTGAAAAAACTGTTTTCAAAAAGGTAACAGCTTACAAGCTACACCTAAAAATCCACCGCCCCTTAAAATCCAACACCATAGGCACCTGCCTAGTCTGCCTAGGCATAAGTATGCCCCTGGGTGCAGACAACCGTTTTCAACATACAATATTGCATTGCAAACATGTCCGAGGAAGAGGCACTGTGGCAACTACAGCTGCTATGAAACAGATGAAATGTAGTTGCTGTTGCGAGTATGGACAACCTTCAACATTCAGCTAGTATAATGGATTGACGGCACTGAAAATTTGTGCCATACCAGAGGTCAAACCTTGATTATCGTCCGCGACAGGCAGGTAATTTAGGTTCGAGTCCCGGTCTGGCACAAATATTCGATGTCGTCATTATATTATACAGCTGAAGGTTGTCCGTATTCACACCTGTGAATACATTCAATATATTTTCAACATATGTTGTATTTTTTAAGCTTTCTTAAGTATTGAATGAATTTTCTTATTTTAAATAAAGTCAGGTTTTCCTGTGGCTGAATGTGCATATCGTTGACTGTGAGCGACTTTTATAGTGGTCAAACTGTATCTGGAATTATGTATATTGACTTCTTACACACACACACACACACACACACACACACACACACACACACACACAAAAGTGCGCGCGCGCGCGTCATAAATATTGTGGGGCTATGCTCTTGACAGAGAATTCACCAAAATATGAAGTATTTCTTCGCTTCCAGTTCACCAACTGTCTGAAGGCATTGAAAGAATTGAACTACCCTCCAGAGCCCCACTGTACTTGACATACGTGAAACTACAGGCAGATACTTTTAATTTCATTGAAACTTGACCAAAACAGTGGCACACATCCTCACCAATTTTTAAATGCGTCTGTATGATTACTGTGCAGTTCATATTTAAGTGCTCAGCAGAGGGTTCATCAAACCACTTCCAGACTGTTTTGCCCACGCAAACCATGTTGGAAAAATGAACATTTAAATCTTTACAGGCAAACTCTGATTCCCTGAAAAGATCTCACTGCAATGAAGAACGTTTTTGTTGTAATGACTGCCACCCCAAATTGTGTATCATGTCTATGGCACTTTGTCCCCTATTTCAAGGCAATACACACTAAGCTGCCTTTCTTTCAACTTTTTTGATGTCCTCGGTCCTATCTGGTAAGGATCCCAGACTGTACAGCAGTAATTCAGAAAAGGATGGACAAGCATAGTGTAGGCAGTCTCTTTAGTAGGTATGTTACATACTCTTAAGTGTTCTGCCAATCACACAGTTTTCGGTTTGCCTTCCGCACAATATTATTTATGCGATGGTTCCAACTTCAGCTGGACGTAATTATAATGCTTACGAATTTAGTTGAATTTACAGTCTTTAGATTTGTGGAATATATCTTGTAACCACAATTTAATGAATTCCTTTTTGTACTCATGTGGAGTCACTTTTCGTTCCATACAGATATTTTATCTAAGTCATTTTGCAATTGGTGCAATACATACCTGCAACCTTCTCTGTATCACAGAAAAATCCTAGGGCTTTAATTTACATGGAATAATATGAACCATCTGCAGTAGGGGGAAAAAAAAAGGAAACACAGCACATATGATACTTTGTTATACCAACAAAGAAAGGCAGCTTCACCAGAAAAGTCAACATGGTGCCGATAGATAAACCATCTACCACATTACAGCAGAATGTTCTTTACGGTCTTACTCTTGACAATGATCCAAGTTCTTCACAGTGGCCCAAGATAAATCAAATAAATAATCTTTCAATTTGTTTTTGACATGTGATTTAGATCCTTTTGTTTTTAGATGAACTTTTATACATTGTTTTCAGCTATTGTTTATGACTTGTGTATGGTCACGTGTAATTTTCTGTGTGTTATTCTAAATAAAAAATTCTGAATATGTAGTTAGATACACTCTTACATGCTGTTTGAAGTGGTACCTCACTGGTGATCTTAGCACTAGTAGTGGTATACACAAATTAATTGTTTTATACTTTTGGCAATAATCACCATACAAAGGATGTGATAAAATTTGATAATGGCAAGACTTGTGACACATCACACTGATGGACTTCATTCTATGGGGATATTTCAAGTCTACCAAATGCCTGTCAACCACATCAGTGATTCAAATAATTGAACCTATGCTGCCATTTCTACAATTGATGCAGATATGTTGCGCCTAGGGTGGACAGAGCTTGAATACAGACTGGATGTTGTGTGTGACACCAAAGGCACATATGATGAAGTTGATTGAATTGCATAAGAATTTTGTGAGATAGTGAGTCACATGAGCCAAATGTGTGAATATCATAATTAGTTTGGGTGCTATAACACATTAAAGTTGTATCATACCTTTTGAGAGACCCTGTATTTTGTGGTCAACAATGTCAGAAGCCTAGGACATGTCTAATAATATACTTGAAACACAGCCATCCTTGTTAAGAGCTTCAAGTACCACTTTTGTGAACTCGGCAAGTTAAACAGGTTGTATTTATTAATGTAACTTACTACTATATCCTTCATAATACATTCAATTATTTTTGAGAAAGAAGACAATAGTGAAACTGGCTTGCAGTTTTCAATACTTTCTGCATTATCTTTCTTTAGTAAGGGCACAATTCATGTATGTTTCAGGAACCTTGGAAAAATTTATTATGTTTGTTAATGGGGCTTGTACGCTGTCTATGCACTCCTTCAGAACAGAGACTGGAACCTCATCTATAACCACAGACTTCTTATTTTTTAATTTCTGTTTTCCTTTCCTTACTCTATTGTGGGAAACATTATTGTGCTTGCTGTGTAGGTTACTGTGGGTGCTATGTGTATTTTAGGAAGATTTTGCAATATCAGAGAAATAGTCATTCACAAAATTTGCCAATTCCTGAGGATTTTCTATTATCCTACTCTCATCTCTGATTTGTATTATTAAACTTGTGCCTGTCTTTTGCAGTTTCTTGTCTTATGACATCCTACACCACTTTGCAATGACAATATTTAAGGCAGCAAATAAAAGCATAGTCTTTTCGGGGCCAAGAAGTACTCCCCTGTATATTTTTATATACCTGTGATAGTAATCTACAGCCAAAGGCCTTGCCTTAGTGGTAACACCAGTTCCTGTCAGATCACCGAAGTTAAGTGCTGTAGCACTTGGATGAGCCACCGTTCGGGTCTGCTGAGTGCTGTTGGCAAGCGGGGTGCGCTCAGCCCTTATGAGACCAATTGAGGAGCTACTTGGCTGAGAAGAAGTGGGTGTGGTCACGAAAACTGACAGCAGCTGGGAAAGCAGTGTGCTGACCACATTCCCCTCCATATCTGTATCCGATGACACCTAAAGGCTGAGGATGACACAACAGCCAGTTGCTACCATTGGGCCTTCAAGGTCTGTCCAGAATGTGTGTGTTTATGTGTGATAGTAATCTGGGAACTGTGGTTTGGTTGTTTTCTATTTTAAAGAAGTGAGAAATTTAAGTGTCTGCAATGAGTTTCTAATACCCACAGTTATCTATTTATTTTTCCTAGCTGTTGCTGCTGCAGAAGTGGCTACTTTTGGAAATACCTCCTCAAAACATAATTTAAATGATGTGCAGAATCTACAGAACCTAACATCTACATTGTTTTCCATAGACACTTCAGCTTCAGTTTGATTTGCCAATGTGGTGGAAAAAGTATGTATTTTATACTCCAAAAAGATCCTTTAGTAGGTCTGCAGTTTTGTGAGCTTTACCAAGCCTGTCTTTAGCTTTACTGTCTGACAGTAATGATCAGAAATGCCAAGATCTCTTATAAATACTTTATAATTCTCCTGTGCACATTTGTAAGTACATGGTCAAAGACTGATGCTAAACTTTTAGGTACCCTAGTGGCAGTGTTTACTATATTTTAAGGGTGATAAAATGCACTTTTTTTCTCTGAAAAACTGCCTCCAAAATTCAGGTGCATACTACTCGAAATTAATATAAAAAGTCCAGTGTTCGATTTAAAATTCCTGCCAGTCTTAAAAATGGCCATATATGCAATGCGACGGGAAACCTATCTCTATCTGGCAACATTGGATTCAATTGGCCAACGGCAGTGCACCGATGTGACAGACATGAGTTGTGTGGAATCACAAGCTTGTTGACACAGTCTCCCCCCCCCCCCCCCCCCCCACTCTGCCATCACAAACTCAGAACACTGCCTAGCCTATGATGTGTCATTGCAGTCTAAGATGCCAGTGAACTTGAGTTGAAAGTGATTTGTATTGTCGGTAAAAGTACAATATTTTTGTTAGTTGCTAATTTCATAATGGAAAAAAATAGAAGGTATTCATATGATGAGGGCTGTAAATTGAAAGTAATATCATATGTAGAACAACATGGAAACAGAATAGTTGAGCTGCATTTCAGACCTCTACCAACAGAAAAAAAACCATGACAACAAAATGTGCAGACAGAGGACTGAATGCAAAATGGCCAAAACTAGAAGATGACGCTTTTCAGGGATTTCAGAGGTCAATTTGGTTTTATAAACTAAGAATTATTTTAGTCTGCCTTTGCAATCTAATAATAAAATGGTACAAGAGCTACTTTTTTTTTAACTGCTTAAAAATTAAGGTGCATCTTATAGTCTATAAAATACGGTACCATTTGTGCTGTGCCAAAAGTGCTCAAAATGTCTAGGAAATTATTATTAATTCCACCATCAACACCAGTGTTAATATTCACGACTCCACACATATTTTTGTGTCAGTTTTGGGGGCTGAGACTCATTCCAGGACTTCATTAATTTGTTAAAAAAAATTATCACAAGAAGAGTGGCACACACTTACAATAATTAACTTCTTAGAAGTGTCTAGCTTTGTTAGTTCAACAGCTGCCAATTCGACATGTTTATTCACACTTAACTGTAATCACATCATCTCTAGCTTTAAAATATGTGCCACCTCTGATATCAATACATGATCCTCCTCCCTTTAACAGAGCTCTACAGTAGCAACTAGCACATTCATATAATGATAATACTACATGCTACAATTCATTATCTGTACACCAGTGCTCTGTAATGCATACCACCACTGTTCAAAGACTGTAATTCAGCTTCAAGTTTGTGTACTTTATTTTTAATGGACTGCATATTTTGATGAATAATAGGTAATTCCAACCAAATTTCTGAGGTGTTTTTGTACTCTGCTATGGAACAATGTATCTTCTTGGCATACAATGAAGAAATCTGTAAACTTGTTGAGATACTTATAAGAACACCCTTTTCTCATGGTTTCCTAAAATGGCCTAGTCCTATCCATGACAACAGGTCTTTGACCATGTGTGGCACCACTCCCATATGCTAGACTATAACTAACTCCACAAACCTCCCTTTCCCAGTCCTGTTGAGGTGTAGATCATGCCTACTGTAGCCGCAACTCTTGGTAGTTCCCACTGGTACCAGTGCAAATGCGTACCCAGTCACCAGTAATCAGCACCATCTCCATCTCCAGCTCTGTACTGAATCGCTGCACAACACTGCCAAGATGAGGCCGATCATGCCACTGGAACAGCCCAACCATGCTCACATTGGTGCCACCAGTTAAGGAAGTTATCCTCCTCAGTCGCCACCTACTTTGTACGTTCCATCAGTAACCAAGCTGTTCCTCGCCCACCACCAATTACTACCTGATGCTCCTTTGTAAAATCACTACACTAAGGCCCTAAACCTTCAACCACCTGATCTAGCCCATCACTCAACTTGAAAATACCAGTGACCTTGAGGGCTTTCATAAATGAAAATGAAATGGTGATGGTGAGGTGCTGGCCCTCAACTATGCACCCTCTGACTCAGAGCTGAATTATTAAAAGTTTTGGCTGGTTTCATTGTCTAGGGGCTGGGATATGTAGCTGCCGCACTACAGGCCAAATACTGCTGAGTCGACAGTATACAATATGAATACACATATGAATCGAATGGTCGAAGGTTCCCATCGCTCGGCAATTGCGAATTAATATAGAAATTTATGAATGAAAGATTGCAATTAAATAAAATCTGCAGGTACTGTCTTAATGACTTTAAATGATGAGTACGTTATTATGAGTACATTTGAGAATGCCGTATATTTCTGCAAAACACTTATTGGTGTCAACGGTCCAGCAATTAAATAAAATATAAGTTGAATAACAGGGAAACAATAGATTCCTACTGCATGTAATTAGTTATGAATGACGACATAGCTCGCAAGATATTCACTTCTAAACGCATACTACGTCTTCACTGTAGAAACTATGGAGATCTCACAAGTTCACATGTCACCACTCGGAAGTATTTCTATCTCTCACAACCATGCACAAACTGCTTTCCCGCAACTGTGCGTCCATCGCACCGTCACGTCCAGCACCCTCCGTGTCCTGTGCCATACTCTCGCGCCGCACTGTCCACAACTACCTCGTGTTCTCTCCGGAAATGATGCTCCTCCCCAACCTCCATACGTCTCTCTTAGTCACGAGCGCTGTGATTGGCTAGAGTGCTCCCTCCATGTCTCCAACCCAACGTGCACTCACAAACATATTGAAACACATACAAAATACTGGATTTACATTTAAATAACTTGAAATTAAATAAATATTCCTATGGCTGGAACATAAACATGCTCTAACATACATTATTAAACACATAAACAACATATATCAAAGGAATAGCAACAAAAGGTAGGCCAGTAGCCTAATGTGTCTGTGCTTTCTAAAACACAGTAAATATTTAACCAATTTCTTCATGAATAGTATATATTGGATATAAACAAAGACATAGATGAATAAATATATTTATAAGCATGCTGCTACCATTTTTTCTGGAGTACTTATCGCCTGACACGATCGATAGTAATCGGTCACTTTGACCTCCAATAACTCATGTACTATTTAAGTTACATGCCTGTCATTTATACCAATTTGGAAATTTGTTGCTGGGTGTTACTTGTATAATTTATCGTCAGATACTAAACATTAAACTAATAAATATATTGAAAATCTGATTACACCATCAGAATCATTGTACAAATAATGGTAACGTACATGTTTCTTTTTGAGGTATCACGATTCATCTGGCTACTATTAATTTCTATACGAACTGTGAAATGTCTGCCATTAAGGTTTCACAAAGTCTGCCATCTTTGGCACTCCCACAATGTCTCCTTCATCGACACAGTGTCCCAATGGGATTCCCAGCCACGCGGCTGGACCATGCGCTGGGGCTACCCCTCTCGTCTGCCTAACGTTCGACACCACGTGTTTGCTGCCGGGCCCGGCTGGCCGAGCAGCCAGTGCGGCCGCGCCAACTCCGAACTTAGAATATTTTCAGGGCATCACAATTTGCCCATTACCTCACGACCTGATACACCTCCCTTCCACCCCTCCCCAACTTCTCCTGCAATTGAGGGTGTACACCTCTGCCACGACCGCTACCTAGCAGCAGTGCTCTCTACATCCTAACATTTGTGCTCTTCTTATTCTTCCTACACATGGACAAAGTCTGCTGCATATTCCCTACTCCTACAGCATCTTGAGGCTCTCTCCCCTCAAATCTGGCTGCTGGAGCCAATTCCTGGTAGACACAACAAAACCATTAGATTGTGTCCTTCCTACCAACTTCCAGTTCCCAACCAACCCCCTCAACACTAACTTCCTTCATCCTCACTAGCTCCCTCCTCAAATTATTTATGCTTGAAGGGCACTGATCCTCCTTTCCTTTCCTGCTCCTCTATCAATCTGTTCCTTCTGCATATTTTGCAGTTCCATGAGAGAGTATCAGTGACATCTCCAGAGTTCTCCTCTCCCCATCCATCCAGTGAAACCACTTACTACAGCTCCTGCAATGCATCCCACTAGTTACTTTCCTATGACAGGTTCCACAGCTTCCACTCATGGTCAAATAAATATCTAAAGCAAAGAAAAAATTCAAATATTTGAATGGGAAGGAATATTATGAGATGTATTATGTTTATCCTAAAAAAAAGAATGTAACCTCCGACAATGTGTTGGGATTGCTACTAGCATGAGCTCACTTACGCCAGATGTTTGTAAACAAAATGATGGACAGAAGTTGCACCTAACAGAATTCAAAACACAAGATATTTCCTAAACCTAATGCAGAGATGCCATTTCTTCATTCAAGTGACAAGGGGAAAAAAATAATGCAAATGTGCACAATTTGCTACAAACATTTAGTTCAGTATATAAACAAAAGTCAGACCTAAATGAGGATGTCAGAAGATCACTGCACAAGCAAGCCTTCAACATAATAACCATAAAATATACTGAAAAAGGTATTAAAAATGTGAAGCAGGCAAAAAAAGGATGACAAGCATTATAATCATGCTTGTCACTTGGCAACTACCTTAGCTTATATATGTGTAAACAAACTTGTGAATCACATGGATTTTGCACTTAGCTTGTTTTGTGCCTCCTTTTACACTGGCATGCCAAAGATGAACACTGTAGTGTCAGTATATCTCACAAAACCAACATAAAATGAGGAGCACAACAACACACATCTTGTGCGTGGAGCAGCAAACAATGCATCTGATTGCTCCTATCAACCGGTTACAGTCAAAGATATGGGGCATCATATCAAGAACACTGTCATTAAATATGATAGCTGGAATAATTAACTAATGTTGCATGAGAAATCACAGTCATTGTTATCTCCAACTTATTACCAAATTATCACCTTTCAGCCTTACCTAGACAGCAGGAAACGATACAGCTACTCTGTCATCCCAAATTGCAGTCTAAAAATTTTAGAAACAATACTGAATAAATTTAGAAATATATATTCTTAGTGTTCTGTTGCAATATCAAAGTGTGTGTGTGTGTCCTGTGCTTTGATTGGCTGGATATTTAGGTAATTTTGTATCTATATTTGGTTACTACAATAATATTCAGTTTAGTTGCATTTAAGATTTCTACAACAATCATTTTTTTTTATTTTTTTATCTGGAAAAGTGCATTTGCTGATAAAATTGTTACCTATATTTTAAGTTAAAGGCGTTTGAGTATGATTTCATTATTGTGAAAAGAGGGATTTTTGTGGAGAAGGCCAAAAAGTTTTCATAAATCTTGAAGTGACAAATACCTCAGGCAGAGGTGATGGAAACAATGGAATGCATTGGGTTGCACCTTCAAATTAAAATGACAGCTCTTATGCACAGGCCCATACAAGTCTGTGCTTAGAGTCCAAGGTTCATGTTTCCACCGTAGCACAATAATGACGAACTCTACTAATGCTGACGCGGCAAAGATACTTCCGTTTATCCAGAATGGCAGGCCATAACAGTGTAGATATTCTGAAAGGATACAAATCCCTTCAGCACTGGGGGAAAAGCAACTTTCCTTGCCAGTAGGACACATGGACATTGCTAAGTGTCTGCTGTTGTGCTGGAGGCAGTTCGTTTTTTGTGTTCAAATGTAGACTCTTGGGAGCTGTTTTCATACTATATTGAAGTTATGAGTGCTCTGAAACTTCCTGGCAGATTAAAACTATGCGCAGGACTGAGACTCGAACTTGGGACCTTTGCCTTTCGCGGGCAAGTGCTCTACCAACTGAGCTACCAAAGGACGACTCACGCCCCGTCCTCACAGCTTTAATTCCGCCAGTACATCTTCTACCTTCCAAACTTCAGTTGGTAGAGCACTTGCCCATGAAAGGCAAAGGTTCCGAGTTCGAGTCTCGGTCCGGCACACAGTTTTAATCTGCCAGGAAGTTTCATTTCAGCGCACACTCCGCTGTAAAGCGAAAAATTTCATTCTATGAGTGCTCTATTTTGCACAATTTTTAAGTGTATCAATGTCAATCTTTTTTTTTTTTTTTTTTTTTTTTTTTTTTTTTTTTTTTTTTTAAATTGATCATGTTTAATAGATGGTTCCGTTTTCCTATACCAGTAATGTAAATGAATGTAAGGAGAGATGTCAATAAATATAATGTAATTGATAGGTATGTTTTGGTTTCCTACATAACACTGTAAAACAATGTACTGGAACTGGAAAATTAACTGGAACTGGAAAATTAAGCTATCATAAAATAACACTGTAACTTACCATAAAACAACTTCTACCTCAAATAGAACAAAAATTAGTCCAGTATTTAGTCCTGCCAAATCTTTACTACTTTAATGTACTTCAACATGGCACAAACACTGAGCACTCCTGGTGACTCGAGCTAGCCATGAATGCTCATGTACGATATGTGTGTAACATTCAATTGTTTGATTTCACTGAGTGGACGAAATGGACCAGTAACTTGTTTTTCACACATACTGATTTATTCATTAGTTTAATAGTCACTGGTGTCCTAAATACCTGTCCTCAATTATCAGATACCTATCATCATTCCATAGCTGCAATACCAGTTCTGATACTTCCAGCAGCATGGTTGTACCCATGTATAATGCTAAATCTTTCTCCATCCCTTAAATATCAGTCATGACGTTAGAACAAACGACCTACTAACCTGCATCTTACCCAAAACTAGTCTGCGTTCAAAATGAAATGAAAGCTTTACGTATTATCACTGGCACAGCTTCCCTCTCAGTGTATCCCAGCTATTTTCCTTCTGTACAACAGTGAAACAATGTCTCTGTCCTAGCCAACACTACCGACACTTTTCTCATCCCTGTATCTTTCAGTTTTCATTGTTTTATTTCATCTGCGAACCTTACTCAATTATTTGTTGCTTTTCCTCTGACCAGTCAACTTCCCCACATCTGATTTCTTCTGAACTGCTGCTATAAATTCCTGTTAGATGTCATTACTCACATTCAACAAGAATGCAATGACGAAGTTGATTAAGACAATATTAGTGAGACAGATGTTTCAAAAATTTTATAAATTATTGTATCAATTATTATTAACATCATGTACTGATTTATCACTAAGGATGTCTGGTTTTATCTAAGAGAGGGTCTGAAGGCCCTAATCTTGCCAGGTGAAACAAACTCATAAATAAATAAATAAATAAATAAAATTGTCAACTTGCCCCGCTTAGTCTAATACTCCACGAGTCTGTCCTGATAAGATGTACTTCATGTGAGAGGTACAACTTGCCTGTTTTAAGGACGCAATGCACTCTGCACATACATTCAACCATGAGCATTTTCTTGTTCCTGCTACAGCTTATCCTTCACCCACTTTCTCAAGTCTGCCTTCCTTCCACCTTTACACAGCAGGTGGCTTACATTTAGCTGTCGAAGCTGACCTGCCTTTAAGATCTGTTCCTTAAAATGAATGGCCTATTATGTGTCACCTCCCCAAAATCCATTGGCCACTCTCACATTATACCAATACATCCTGAAACTTTGGTTACATCAATTGTGGTAGTCTTACACCATCATCTGTCCTCTAAGGCAGTAATACTAGAGCTGAGTAACATTCCAGGCCTACAAAACTGTTCTAGGATACTACCATGGCCATTATAAATATGATGTTACTCCTTTCAATACCTCCCTCTCGTCTTAAGAAAACTGTGACTTTGCTACTGAAAATATTTGTTGAACTCAGTTTGTTCAAACATGCTGAAGTGTGTGCAATAGCAGGACTGGCATGAAAATAGGGTTCGGGTATCACAAGTGATGTATGACTCAAAGTACATGACTCCTATCTGTAGTTTTTATCACCATCTGTCTTAGCAAAGTATCAAATGGCAATTACTATGTTTTCTGAAGCTAAATGATTAAATTTTGCAATACACAAGTTATCAGATTGTAGTTAACCTCTCAGTATACGAAGTTTTTGTAGCATCATTCTTAACAATGAAATTATATTCTCACTTGAATGATTTTTCACTGACTTTGAAAAACATGCAACACTTCTTACAATAGTCTGCTACATTTGAATCTCTTTATTGGTCTTATAAATCATGAGTTGGTACACAGTTCGCATATATGAGATATGCACCCATCAGATTTGAGATAGTAAATACAACTCATATACATCACGAATTTGAAATACTAATTGTACACATGTTTCATAGTGGTAACATAATCATAGAGATAAATACGATGATTGAAAACAATAAATGGTTATGAATTGTGACCAATTACACTAATTTTTTATGATTTTCCACATCTTCAGAAACAGCTTAGGAGCAGTGGCCCAGCAATTATTGTTTCATTTTCACTTTAAACATATAAATTTGGTATCTGTTTCAAATAGGGTGATATGTGGTGATACAGCATAATGCCAGTGTAATATACTCCTTTTGGCCTACAAATATGAGTATTTACTGTATTGAGAAGTAGCCTTTGCCTAGAATCGTAAGAGTGAAAATCATAGTTATGCTTGGAGATATTTTCTTCTTTTAACAATCTCACTGCATAATGATGGATGTTTCACTGGCAGATCAGGCCACAATATTGGGTGTGAGGCTGTGCTGTTAGTGCTGCGTGGTACACGGCATCACACGTAAGGCTCCGCTGTGGCTGGCGGTGGTCTTACAGCAGTCAGTGTATTAAGTGTTTCCTTTTGTGAAGGTTAGTGCTTTTTAAATATATAAGGTAGGGGCAGTATACTGAGATTTTTAAATATTGTTCTACAGGAGCCTCTATATTTGTCTTGTTATTCTGATTCTCTTTTTCTATAGTTTTTTTGCTAATTATGGAGTACTGTCAAAAAATTCCATGTATCAGTAACGATTGGATACTACCAGGGTACATTGTGACCACTGGTGCATGGCTTGTATTTTGCATGAGGGTTCTTACAGCATATGTGAATGCATTTAACTTTCAAGTTTTCCTGGCTATGTATAACTAAAAATTTTCTCTCATTTCCTGATGAGTTTCTGTGCTGTGTGAAAACTGATTGTCACTGCCTTTTTCAGAATTTATTGTAAGCCTATTAGTTCTGTTGTGTCAAATTTTGTATTATGACAACAGCTGTTTCCTGTACACTGTGTTAATTGGATAATCTAATTAGGATACTTGTGTCATTTGCAAAAATTAATGTGGTACCTTTAGTTATCTTTTCTGCTAGGTCGTTAATGTAAATAATGAAGACCCTATAGAGGCTACATATCTGATGTTTTTGTTCATTACTCTAAAAATTAGAAGTTTTGTGTGTATCTGCATCTTTGAATTTTATCTGAGTAATTTGTTGAAGATCATGGAGGTAAGAATGGATGCCCCTGTTTGGTAGGCTTACGCCAGAAACACCATGTTTATTAACTAATACACTTTGTATTTCATTTAGGAAGGCAAAAACAAATGGTTGGGTTGACCTGTCAGCTCTGAATCCATGTTACAAATCACTTATTAACATTTCTTTGTTTAGTAATGCTGTTGGTCTCCTAAGAAACAGTTTCCCAAGAATTTTATCAAAGCCTGACAAAAGTGATTCAGTCCTATCTGTAGTCTGCAGCTCCACATTATCTCAGTTTTTGTGCAGTTTTCAGATTTTCTGGGAAAATAGCTCTCAGGAGTGATGCATTCTGAATATCTGTTAGCAATTCAGTTGCACTTGTACTGATGATATCATCTGGTATTTAAAAAGCATGCAGTGCATATGTATTGAAAAATCTTTCCATCACTAAACTTCCTGACATTAACTCTCTTTTTGGAGGTTTCATGTCTCCCGTAGGAGCTCTTGTTAGGGTTTGGGCATAGGGATCACTAAAACTGGGTTTTACAACTTAGGTTGTGTACATATATTTGTCTGTATTTATAAAAAAATTGCCAATGGTTGTTGCAAAAGTACTAGTTATACAAGTTGGGTTAGTTACAGTTGGTTTTATGTTAAAGGACTTCAGTAGATCTTTGATTTAATCTTTAAATTTATTGGGTTTGGAGAAATTAACATTTAACTCTCCACATATGATAATATTTTTCAACAGTTGTTCCATGTGGTTAAAAAAAAGCCACTTATCACCATCTGTTGATCTGTATACAAAGTTGATCACTGTATTTTAATTTGACAGTTCTGCTATTGAGAGTTCTATGCCCCTTTCTCTAGATAATATGTCAAATTCGGTTAGATTACTGAATTATATATTTTATGGGACATACACGGTCCAATCACATTAATGTGATCACCTGCCAAGAGCCTGAATAACCACCTTTTGCAGTGCAGACATGCAGGAAGAGAGTCAGTGTGGTTCTGGAAGGTATCAACAGGGATGTGGAGCCACGCCAACTCCAATTCCATAGCCTGCTGAACTAAGTTTCTCAACAGAGGACCTACGGCACGAACAACCTGACTGAGGTGTTCTCAACTGGGTTTGAATCTGAAGAGTTTGATGGCCAGTGGAGCACAGTTAACTCATCCTGGTGCTCTTCGAACCACAAACATACACTGCGAGCTGTGTGACAAACTGCATTGACCTGTTAGTAGGTGCCACAGGCCAAGAAAAGTACAAGTTGTATGTAGGGGTGGACATGGTCCCCCAAGGATAAATGCATACATGTGTTGATCCATTGTGCCCTACCAGAATAACGAGATCACCCAGGGAATGCCACAAGAACATTCCCCAGGCCATAACACTCCCTTCTCTGGCCTGTACCCTTCCAACGACTGCTGCAGGGCCTCACATGCCAACAGCCATCTTTCCGAGGAAGCATAAAATGTGATTCATTGAAAAGGGCTCCTGCTGCCACTCAGATGACATCCAGTTGAGGTATTCGCATGCAAATTGCAGAAGTTGGCACGGGTGCATGAACTAGACAGTTGCTGCAGAGCCCCATATGCAGCAATGTTCACTGAACGGTCACTGAGCAGACAATGTTGGTAGTACCTTGGTTCACCTGGTCAATCAGCTGCTCAGCAGTTACACATATATTTGCCTGTAGACATCTCTGCAGCAGTCGTTCATCCATCATCTATGACCTGTGTTGCACCTCAGTTGCCTCGGTGCCAGTTTCGGATAGCGCCATTTTGCCATAATCTGTATACTTCAACCATGACAGCACGCGACAGCACTATTTTCCACATCCTACCCCCAGTGACAGGTTTTATATACCCTCCACCGCTAGTGCTGTCATCTGTGAGTGGTAATTGGACATTGATGTCAAACATAGATGGTGGTCACAATGTGACTGGACCGTGTATATACAGCTACCACTACCCATACGCATTTCTCTGCACAACATGGGTCCCAATTTGAAGAGAGGTACTTTTGTCAGTTCTAACATGCCTTTATTCAACCAGTGCTCAGTAAAACATAAAACAGAAATATAACCCAATTGTTTAACAATATTTTTATTTCATACAGTTTGTTAGAGAGAGACTGAACATTATGGTGAAGCAATTTAAAGGTTAGTGTAGGGATATATTGTTTCTTGCTTGACCACTTTTTTAGAATCAGCATTATTCATAGCAAAAAAGCCTCATTGTTTCCAAGAATGGGAGATGTCTTCTTATCAGCATGTTCCCTGGATTTTGAATCCTAACTTTCTTGTGCTTAATTGTTTTTAATGGTAACCCACTTCTTGGGTAGCATGTGTTTCATTTTATGCATTTGTACTTCACCAGTTTTCACACACTATTGTGGTGAAATAGTGATGTACCCAGGCAGGCTTATTGGTCTAAAAATGGGTGTGCCTGCTTTGCAAAGTACTAATTTTAATTCATGAAGAAAGTCTATTGCAAATTTGCTTCTCCCCTTTCATATTCAAATGAATACTGTGACTTTTCAATTTATAACAATTCTGTAACCTTTCCATTTCTAAGTTCATGGATTTTCTGCTTTTGTTGCACAATCTGTAACTGTTCATGGTTTGCACTAAATAAAGATTTACCATGCTGATTCTTTTATTCATACATTCTTTGTCAAATCTTTTAGGAACTGAGCATAAAATTAAATTTCTCTTATTACTGAGTTGGAGGACACTTAGTAAGACATTATCAATGTTTTAAAAAATGTTTTGATTTGAATCTTCACTACTGATTGATTAATATTAACATAACAGCAGCACTCCCAATCAAGCCTTCTGCTAATTTATCAGTTCTATTAAAAACTTCAAGGAGTGGATCATGTGGCTTAATAAAGCATTGAATGTCATAATCTGATCCGAGTTTTTTCCTCCAGTATCTTTTTATATTGTGTTCCTTGAGTGTCACTCACTATTAAAGCTTTCGGTTTCCATGATGTATACCTTGATTTGTAACTTTGTTTCACGCAATTAGATGATTTATCTATTGGAATAATGCTGGTATCTTCAAATGCAGTTTCTTGAACTCTTTCGTTTTCACTAGTTGGCATGTAAATAACATTTTTAGTTAAACTTATGGACTGCACTGCCTTCTTCCTGGCTGGCATCAGAAGCTTTTCTTTGTCATTAAGTACATTTACTTATTCTATCGTCTTTTTCTCTGTGTCACTGGCTCTGAGTATATATCATTAGAACGTAAGTTTGTCTTCAATGGTGATCTTAATTTACTAGTGTTTAATGCACTTTTCACTGGTTACATATTTACTTAGTTTTTGCTCTAACTCACTAATTTTCATTAGTAGAGTGTCTCTGTCCTGTTTAAAAAACTTAAATTAATTTGTCTTTCGATGGCAAGTCTGTTAAGAGATATTGTTCTCCTTGTGGCACTGAAACACAGCTCATGTAGACATACCATTACAATTATTTACATGAGTAGCACAGACTGTCTTTATCACAACCATTTTGCACACACTTTGTACATAATACACTGGAATTTATATCAATTTGCGAGAGCTGTAAATGTGTTACAATTTTACTTTGTAATGTGTTGCCATGACATTCAATATCTTTACCTGCAGTTGGTTGTCAGTTACCATCACAACTCAAAATTGTGTATAGTAGGAGTTTATCACCAAAAATGGTATCTTAACCAAGACACAAAGTAAGCATCTTGGAGGCCCATAAACTTCCAAAATACACTGACAAATGTTCCAATTGACTTTGGTACACAATTTAAGCACAAGAACCAGCAGTTTACATGTATGGGACACAGTTGGCTTAATTCTGCTATTTTTGGAAAGAGCTGAAACATAATGGGCAGAGTACAATATGGCAGTGACATCATTCTCCTAAGCAATGACAGACAGTCCACTGGAGCCAGTTCCTGAAAAAAGATTTTAGTTAATTGAATAAAGGTGCTATTAACCTGTGCAAACATCTCATATTTGCACAAGAAACTCACAGCCTTAAGAATCCATTTACATTGAAACACCCTGTCCACATCTAGTACATGGTCATTGGGCTGTTTTTGACACTCATAATAATCCCATCAAAGTGGCATTCTCCAACTGTTACGCAATGATGTGGTGACAAGACATCACCTTTGTCTGAATAGTGTGACTCCCTCTTTGCTTTACATTAAAAAACAACGTAACTATTCTAACTAGTCTTGACTTTTACATAAATTTTATAATTTAAAACTATTTACTTCAATCACAATATTATTATTTAGCTCATTCCATTTTCACAACATCTAAAATTTCTTTTCATTCAAAGCTGTGTCGGCAAACTTTCAGCTAGTCAAAAGTCAGCATTGCTTTCCCTTAAAGCGATGCTCGAGGAAGTCTAAACCACTCCCATTATTTCCTTATACGGTAACAAATTTTGAGCTACTTCACAAGGCTAGTTAAAAATAGAATTTGAGGCAATTCCGCCAAAATGCAGGAGTTTACTACCACCATCACAGGTCCACAACACAACTCTTGGGCTCTGTGGGGTGGACAAATTATGTATGATTTAATACTGGGCTGGGCTGTAGTTATTGATACCTTGGGTGTCACCCTTCTTATATAGAGAGGGTATATTTCAATCTGTCTGGGAAACACCCTGAAATAATGAACCATTACATAAGCGATTAAGAACATTACCTATTATATGGCCGCAACATTTTAATGTCTTATTGGACCTTTATCTACTCCCATATGAACTACTAATTTTAGAGCCATGATGATCTTCCTATTTCAGAGGGGGATGTGAAATTAATTTTTATTTCACCAAACATCCTGTATCACTTCTTCGATTAATGTTTTGCTCTCTCTTCTGAACTATTCCACCAACATTCTAATTGAAACTTCCTGGCAGATTAAAACTGTGTGCCGGACCGAGACTCGAACTCGGGACCTTTGCCTTTCGCGGGCAAGTGCTCTACCGACTGAGCTACCCAAGCACACTCCGCTGTAGAGTGAAAATTTCATTCTAGAAACATCCCCCAGGCTGTGGCTAAGCCATGTCTCCACAATAACCTTTCTTTCAGGAGTGCTAGTTCTGCAAGGTTTGCAGGAGAGCTTTTGTAAAGTTTGGAAGGTGGGAGGCGAGGTCCTGGCAGAAGTAAAGCTGTGAGGACGGGGCGTGAGTCGTGCTTGGGTAGCTCAGTCGCTAGAGCACTTGCCCACGAAAGGCATAGGTACCGAGTTCGAGTCTCGGTCCGGCACACAGTTTTAATCTGCCAGGAAGTTTCATATCAGCGCACACTCTGCTGTAGAGTGAAAATTTCATTCTAGAAACATTCTAATTATTTTTAAAAAGTAATTATTAAAAATTTCTTGTGCACATGAATCATCTTTCAGAATGCTCCCGTTCTCTTTAAGAGAAATGTCATCATCTTCTGTGTCCTTCTTTCCTTGTTTCTCTTTTAACAATATTCCATACTGATTTTACATTATTCTCATGTCTGTCAAATTACAGTCGAGATCTCCATGCACCTGGGTTTTTTACAACTTTTCTTACATCACTGTTTATAATATGAAAGTATTTCTAGATCATTACTTGTTCTGGCTATTTTGCTCATGCCTCTTCTTCACTGTGAAGATACTCTGCAACCTGTAGTGGTCCAAGATTTCTTTAAGGACTTCTCAGTATTGCATTTAATTGTCTGTTTTGCAAACTTTACCCCAATCAACATTTTTAAAAGCTTTCCGTAAAATCTTTAGTAGTTTTGTCATTCATCAGCCTCCCTTTTGTTTGCGTGTTTCTGAACTGTACATAGACCTAAGTTATGTAATGTGACTGACAATGCTTCGTGATCTGACAATCTGTTTACCACAAGATAGCCTCGAGTTTCTTTAACTTCTGCTTGTTGTATGAATAAGTTATTTATAAGGGTACTACTATCTTGAGGAATTTGGGTAGGGAAATTTATGACTGATACTAAATTGTATGAGGCTAACGGCACCTCCAGATCACTTTTCCTGTCACATTCCTTCAATAAATTTGCATTAAAACCACCACAAATTAATACTCCTTTCTTTCTGTCTGACCTACAGCACAACAGATCATCAAAATGTTTCAAGAGAATTTCCCATTTACCTATTGGGGACCTGTATACTGTTACAATAACAAGTATTTGCAAACATTAACTTACAATCACATGCTTCTATATTCTGATTTACACAGAATTTACGTATTTCTACAGCTTTGTATTTATATTCCCTTTTTTATGTGTGTGCTGACTCCTCCCCCCCCCCCCCCCCCCCCCCCGTTAATATTTTATATACATGAACAAGCAGCTAATTTCTATCATTTTCATTAAAATTTTGTATACTTGTAGTTATGCTGTATCCTGCTACTAGTGCCCGAGTGTGAGTGTGCTGAGTGTAGTGTTGTCATGCGTGTGTACTTGAATCAACCACCAACTGCTCCAGTTCGGGCCAGCCACTCAAGGCCACCTGTAGGAAGGGTGCACACGGCATGGCCTCCGCCGCGGTGTCTACCGACGACTCACACCTCTATTGTTCTTTTAGTTTGTACTGCTCACATCATTGATAAAACCTTCTTGGATTGACAGCTGAGTCAATGCGTTGTTCTCTGGCAATGTTTCAGGAAGTTTCTTATTTGCCAACTTCAGGTGAAGTGACGATGGCAAGAAAGATGGCAAGTAAGAAACTTGCTGAAATGTTGCTGGAGAATGATGCATTGACTCGGCTGTCAACCCGAGAAGACTTTATCGTTGCGATTCACCAAGAAAGCTTGCATTCTCATACGCTCACATAATTTATTCTGTGTATTGCTTATTCTGCATCTTCTGTATGACTTTTGTCTTGTTATGTGTAGAGTCATGAGAGGCTTTGTTCAGAGGGTTATGAATAAAGCTGTATTTGTGTTACTTGGATTGGTTTGATGTAATACTTGGTTACTACAGGAAGATCTTCGAAACAAATTAACAGTTCATCTATTTCATTTTATGTTCTACCCCCACCCCCCTTCCTCCCACAATATTTCAATACAACAAATTCATTTCACCTTTCCCTTTATTCTTATAAGATGAACTGGTAGTCAGTATCAATTTAATTTTTTTTAATAGTGTGTCTGAATTTTCTGAATTTGAGCTAAAGTTTGTCTCGCATGTTTGAGCCTCCTATGTCTTCTGTTAATATATTTGCTAACTTGTCCGAATCACTTCTACTTAGATGTAAGATATGAGAAGTATATCCCCTCTTTGTATCACAACTACTGAAACAGAACCAATATGAGATTTTGCACCCATCCGAAGGAGCCCTCTCAGCTCACTTTACAGTACAGTTAACCCAGGGCTGGTCATGGCACCACAGAATCTCCCCAACACCCACATTATGAGTTCAGTAGCTGTTCTGTTTTTGTCTACTGGAAACAGGCCTGGAGCATATTGGCTGAAAATGTGTAGCCCACAGTAACTGCAGAGTATAGCCGAATTATATACAAATCATAAGCCTTAATAACATGTGAGTAGATACGCAGCAAAGCAATGAGGGCTGAAAAATATTATTCTCCAACACTGGAGGAGAGGTTAAGAATGGTACATGGGAAACATATCAGGGCACTTCTTCAGGAGTCACAACCCGGAGCGTATGAGAGACAGTCGAAGAGGAATATACCATTCTGAAAAAGAGGGGACATTCAACACATAGTGCTGAATTGTAGCGTATACAACTGGGAGCAACAAATTGGAGTTTAATGTAATGACCTGGCCAATTTTCTAAACAATCCCATAACTTTGGCATTAATTAATAATGCTGTAAAAAGGATCTCCAACAGGTTCCTTAGGGAATAATGATGAACTTATTGCAGAAGACATATAGATGATGTTTTTGATGACACACACACACACACACACACACACACACACACACACACACACACACAGAGAGAGAGAGAGAGAGAGAGAGAGAGAACAGTTAACCGTTTTATGACAAATGATGAAGAACAATATCTGATCAGACAGTGTTAATAAATACACTACAATAATTTTAAATGATATTTTCGAAATTTAATGTTATTAGCCTGTGTGTCAGTTATACTGTACATAAAGTAAATGTACATAAAACTACTACTAGGGTAAGTGGTGGTAGTAATGGGCTTGCAAGGTTGATCCTGGCAACTACAGCCAGGGTCACCACTAAACCTGCCAGTCAAAACATGGGTTAGAAGTAAAGGAAAATCACTTGGGGGTGCATGAATATGTCTGTTCCAAGGCTGAAACCTACCGGCAGATGGGGAGAGAAGCGAGTAAAATTTCTTCTAGAGTTATAATTTTTCCCCGCAGTTTCATAACAGTCAATAGAATTTCTTCTACTCTACAATAGTATGTATTGATTACCCTCTGAAATACCTTTTTAATATAGAATACATTTACTTATAAGTTATCTACAGCAACTAGAAAAGAAGTTAAATCATCGTCATTTACAATATTTTCAATTGAATGTTATATAACTCACGATTCATTTTAGGCAAGGACAGCAGATCCAAAACTGAACAGCAGAAATAAATATACAGTGTAGAATAGTAGTTGTGTAAACCAAAGAATTGTTTTTATAGTGATCACCCGACACCTTAAGTCACTAACGATGCTGTTGTATGCAGAGCGCAGGTTAGTGGAATGTGTAACAAATGTGATCATCTCATACATGAGGCTGATTTCTTGATTTGTATTAAGAAAGTAGATCTTCCACGAGTTAGTGGGACATTCACAATGTTTCACTATGCAGTAAGACGAGCGATTATCAAATTGAGATTGAAGCTTCATAAAAATTTCTCAAGCATAACTATATATGCAGGTTCATAGGCAAATGTAAGCTCGAGAAAAGCCACTGCAAACATGAAAAGCTTGTACATTAATAACAGGTGTAATTGTCAGAATACTGAATGCAAGCATGCAAACATTTATTATTTCGTATACGTGCCGGATGTCAGTTCGTGGGATGGAGTTCCATGCCTGTCGCACTTGGCTGGTCAATACAGGGGCGGTTAACGCTGGTTGTGGATGATGATGGAATTGTCATCTGTTGATGTCTCATATGTGCTCAATTGGAGACAGATCTAGTGATTGAGCAGGCCAAAGAAGCATGCCAACACACTGTAGAACATGCTGGGTTAAACAGCAGTATATGGGCGAGCGTTATCCTGCTGGAAAACACCCCCTGGAATGCTGTTCGTGAATGGCAGGCCAACAGGAAGAATCAGCAAGCTGCTGTACAAATTTGCTGTCAGGGTGCACGGAGTAACGATGGAGTGCTGCCACTGTCGTATGAAATTGCATCCCACCATAACTCTAGGTGTAGGTCCATTGTGTCTAGCCCACAGACAGATTGGTTGCAGAGGCACACCTGGCTCTTCCTAACCAACACAGACTACCAATGGCACTGAGACAGAACTGGCTTTCATCAGTAAACATAACCGACCTCCACTCCACCCTCCAATGAGCTCTTGCATGTACCAAAGAAGTTGCAAATGGTGGTTTGGGAGTCAGTGGAATGCACGTTACAGGGTGTCTGTCTCACAGCGGTCCTTTAAGTAACCAATTTGTAACAGTTCATTGTGTCACTGTGGTGCTAACTACTTCTTGAATTGTTACTGCAGATGCAGTACGATATGCTAGAGCCATATGTGGAATGCAATGGTCTTCCCCCCCTGGTAGTGCTTCTGGAGCCCAGTCTTCTTGTGACCGTACCTTCTCATGACCACTGCTGCTAGTAATTGTGAACAGTGGCTACATTCCTGCCAAGTCTTTCTGCAATACCATGGAAGGAATATCCAGATTCTCATAGCCCTGTTACACGACCTAGTTCAAACTACATGAACTGCTGATAATGGTGTCTTCCTCATCTTCAAGGCATGCTTGACTAACATCAACTCACTATGTCCAATCTGAAAGGTAAGTAATGCTTGCAACCATTACAGCACATATTTAAAGAAAACCTGATTTGCATCTTCATAGTGGCACTACTAGTGCCCCTCTTATGTGAATGGCACAAAATTTGAATGCATGTCATCTTCCAGATGTAGAAACATGCCTAACAACTTCTGTTTCTCTCGCACAACTACTTCTTGGCATTGAGATTCTTTTTCCCTTTCAGTGTATATATACAGGGTGATGAAGAATTTGCTAAAAACAACACAAGGAGATTTTACAGAACTTTCAAACAAAGGTTATCAATATACAAAGCACCCACCCTCCAATTTCGAGATGTAAATGGGACCATCGCTCACAACAACACGGAAAACTGCAAAATACTAGCAGGCTACTTTGAGAAACTCTTGAATTGTGAACACATCCTTGAAAAATTTGAATCCATTCCAAACAACCGTGAGAAGCCGGATTCAGAACCACCGACGACTGAAGAACTACAGAAGGTCATTTCAGAACTTAAAAACAACAAGGCGTCCGGAGAAAATCAAATAGTGGCCGAACTATGGAAAAAGGCTGACAAAAATGCAGTTACATCCCTAAAGTGTGTTTTCGATCAAATCTGGAAAGAAGAAGAGATCCCCGCAGAATGGAGAACAGCTCTCATCCACCCTATCCACAAGAAAGGTTTGAAGACAGACCCCAACAATTACAGAGGAATATCACTGCTGGATATAACGTACAAGATTCTTTCTAAAGTCCTTTTGAACAGGGCAGAGCCGCAATTGGATCCGCAAATCGGGGAATACCAGGGAGGTTTTAGAAAGGGTAGATCATGTTCGGAACAAATACTAAACCTCAAAAACATTATGGCATACCAAAAATCAAGGGCAAAGACATACGTAATCTCCTTCATTGATTTCAAAAAAGCATATGATTCGATTGATAGAGAATCTCTGTTATCAGTCCTGGAAGAAATGGGTTTGGATAAGAAAACAACTAATATTATAAAAGCGACCCTTACAAATACATTTTCGAAAGTTAAATTTATGGGCGAACTATCGGAACCCTTTGAAATAAAAACGGGAGTGCGACAGGGCGATGGGCTCTCACTGTTGCTGTTCAATTGTGCACTTGAGAAAGTAGTCAGGGAATGGAACACAAATATTAAGAGTGGTATAAGACTGGGTTGCAAAAAGAAGAACCTTAAAGTAAATTGCATTGCTTTTGCAGATGATATGGCCCTGTTTGCTGAAACAATGGAAGAAGCACGGGAGCAAATCCTTGAACTAACTAAACAAGCAGCTAAAATTGGTCTTCACATCTCCTCTGAAAAAGCTAAGATATTGACAAACATCAAGCACTCATGTAAATACCTCAAAGTTCAAGAACAGAAGATTGAAATAGTAAAAGAATTCAAATATCTCGGAGAATGGATTACTTGGAATGCTGGGGAAAGCAAAGCAATGGAATCCAGAAAAAATAAACTTGAATTGGCCTTCCAACTAACAAAAAATACATACAACAAAAAATCCCTTTCATGGGGGTCCAAAATTACACATTACAAGCCAGTGATTAAGCCAGAAGCACTGTATGCAGCAGAAACACTTAACATGAATTTCAAAGGCCAAATGGAGAAACTTGAGGTAAAGGAAAGAAAAATTTTAAGAAAAATCATTGGACCAAAATTTCAAGACAATAAGATTATATACATCAAAAATAAAACTCTCTACAAGAAAATTGAAAAACTTTCAGATTCTATGCGAAAAAGGAGAATAAATTTTTATGGTCATCTTCTCAGAATGAATTCCAACAGATTAACTAAACAAATCTTTGACTTCTTCCGTAACCGAAAAACGAAGCCCAACTGGTTTAAAGAAACTGAGAAAGACCTAGTGGAATTAAATATTTCAGAAAATTCACTTACTGATCGAACTGCTAAATTAATTACTAAAGATGAAAACATAAGGTTCCAAGACAAATCCACACAAAAGTCCAAATCCTTCATCTCGGAAGAAGAGAGGAGAAGAAGATCAGAAAGAATGAAGAAATACTGGGCCCTAAGAAAAGAACAACGCACAAAGAAATGATTGATCCAGCGTACCCCAAAGAGGGTGAAACGAAAGAAGAAAGATACAGGGTGTTTCTCCTAAGGATCATCAGGCCCATTTTCTCTGGTGTTTTGCAGATATTTGCAATTTTGTTTTAGCATTGTATAGTTGGAGTCAGCCCAAACAAATAATGCTCATTGTGTCTATGCAATGGCCAGTGTCAACAAAATGTCTGCCTATTACTAATGATTTCTGCAGCAGAATTTTACATGGCCAGTTGACAGAGCAGTCCTAGATTAGTATAGCTTGATATTCATTTTATCAGTTAAACTCGAAGAATACCCAGTGCTCCAGCAGTGACAGCACTGCCCTGGTCCATGCTGACTGCTGCCACCAAACATGCTGCACTAGTGAGTTTCTGCTGAATTGCGGTTAATTCTTTGTGTTTTACTCTCCCTATTAATGCATATTGATAAAGTAAATATTGGACTAGACTAATTTGGGAGTGTTCTATTGAATGGGCAAGAAAATTCTGATTTAAAAATAGATATGTTTATATT
The DNA here is from genome assembly GCF_023898315.1 of Schistocerca nitens. Lineage (NCBI taxonomy): Eukaryota > Metazoa > Arthropoda > Insecta > Orthoptera > Acrididae > Schistocerca > Schistocerca nitens. The sequence goes on from NC_064616.1 coordinate 917,741,789, forward strand.
GGAAAACAAACCGAAGCTTTCTATTGGCACTGGGTGGCGCGTGAAAGATGCCATGAGCAGTAATTGTTTGGGCTGACTCTAGCTACAAAACACAAAATTGCAAATATCTGCCGAAACAGCAGACCGTATGCACTTGATGATTCAGTACCTTTAAAGAAATGAGGACAGAGCTCCCTCTTATCATTCCTGTTGTTCCAAATGATCTTAGTAATAACCACAACAATGGGCTTTACTGCAAGAAAAGTGCATATGAAAGGGAGAAGAAAACTATGTGCGAAGCTGAAGCTAGGACAGACTTTCATGACAGCAAGAAGTGAATCTGAAAGCACTGTGTACTGCACATAATTGGGTATACATTATTTTTTCTCAGTGAAAATAAATGATACAGGTTTCTACACACAGAAGTTCTGTTTCTCTACATTTAGTATAATCTTACAGCATGACTAAGTGAACTGTGATCCTGAGAAGGCAGAGAAATATTTTGGAACTCAAGGTGCCTTTGCTACTTGTTTTGTTTTCCTTATTCAGAGAGGAGAATGATACAGATTGTAAAAAGTTCTATTAGTATACTAGTTGCTATTTGTGTCAAGTAAAGGGACAATCTGAAATGTAGCAAGGTGGAATAGCTCCACTTGCTACATATAATCACACTTGTTACATTTATACTATTTTTTCCCCCTCTGCTTTCTATTCCATACATAATACATACATGAAATCTCTAAAATATTATACAAGCTGCAATGTTCAAAACCTTATTATTCGGCATATAGTTTACAGGCTGCTAATAACAGTGAAAATACTTGTAGTTTATTAGAAACACTTTATGCAAAGAAATAATCAAAATTTATGATTCACTACAACTATACACGCACTTAAAAATTTGATCCCACTAATAATTCTCTGTTTTAGGATTGACATACTGTATTGGAAAGCATTCAGTCTCATCTTTCTGAAGAACATCTTTGCTTTTCTGAAAATGTGTGATTTAAAATTACCTTCATTCAAAACTATCAGTTTCTACGATTTTTGGATCTTATAATTTAATCCTTTCAAAATCCTGACAGTCTTGTAATCATACACATAAAAGTCATGTAAGATTTCAGTCAGAAAACCTGAGTTTTGAGAAATCCTTGGTGAGCTTTTTAAATCCCAACGTGTGCTCAAACTTTCATCTCATAAAACAGAATTATTATAGGCACCAGTTCTAGAACATTCAGTCAACTGATAACCAAAATAATGCCTTTGTCTATTGTGGCTTTATACACTTTACTTTTCCTGTCCTTTATGTTAATATCTAAAATTTAATAGCTTAGTATGTTAACATTTTGTAATATCTGTCCTACCTGCATCTTTAAATAGGTGTCACTCACAGAGCCCCAATTGGTTGGCAGCTGGCATTCGAAAGACACAATTACTATGTTACATGTTAGTCAGTTTGTTCATTTAGGCAGTTGGCACCCAGTATTCATTTTGTAAAGCTCCACATCAGCAGTGTATAATTAAACTATGTCAATACAGACCTTTGTATGAAACAATCATTTTGCGGAAACAGAGTCCTATTGCCACTAGTATGTAGGCTTTCTGATCTGATAAATGACTCAGGTCAACACTAATCTACAGCTGATCATCATAATGAGTGATAACATTAATAAACATAAGATTGTGAAATCTAAGATGAAGGAAAAAATAAAAAATGTGTGCACTTCATTTAAAATATACTTCAATATCTTTTTCAACACTGATACGTAGAAAATTACTGAGGAACACAGAAAACAGGTTGGTAAGGTAAGTTCCATTCATTTCCCTTGGAAGGCCAAGAGGAAACAGTGTTGCTTTCACTGATAGGCACACACTCAGTTCTTGATTAGACTGTATGTTGTCACAAGCAAAGTTTATCCTGAATTTGATATTTTTTCTATAAAATGTAAATAACAATTTTTACTAACAATGCACCAGTTTGTTAAGGATAGTAATATAACTGAATTTTATATACCGTGTGTTACCATGAAACAAACATGTGACGTCTGGAGGCACCCTTCTTCATCGATATTCCATTGCTGCTGATGATCCATGTGTGTATGTATGTCAAGTGCATAACTGACGAGTATGCATGTATTGCTGGATTGTATTTGTGCTGTTATGGCCTTTATTAAAGGAAAGGAGACTGCAAATCCTGGTACTGACAAATTGCTGATTGTTCTTTTGGTAACACTGAAGGGGTTGCTGAGATAAATGCCCTTATCTGACAGAGCTATCATCAACACTTCACATGACTTTACTCATGAAATGCTATCAAGTTTTGGTATTGAATTTGTGACGTACAGCAGCATAGTCTGTAATTATGAACTGCATGCCATCATGTCTTCTCCCAATGCCTGCCACATAATGACAATGAAAACTTTTTTTGCCAGCAGGATTTGAGCTGACTACCTCTGGTTTGAGTACAAAATGTATTAGTGATCTGTACACTGAAGGGTGCTCAATATGGTTTATAGTACAGCATTTCATGTAACAAAAACTTTTGTCCATAGGTCCTGAGACTTTTGTGCTACAGAATGATTTGAATCTATTAAAAATGGTAGGCACCATGACCAAGAGAAACCACATGAAGACACTTACCAGTACAACACAGATCCACATTTGATTTAATCAAGATGAGGTGCAACATGAGCACATCTAGCTACTCTCCTTCTGTAGGGAAAGGCAGCATTCAAAATGCTGATAGGGTACAAGCAATACATTAGTTAGCAGTTCGGTAGATGCTAATTTTAAACCGCAACATTTTGCATTAGTGTGACGGTTATACCTATTACAGTATGGTCCAAAATAATATTGCCACCTACAAATTTTACTTAATGTATGTGAAAACAGCAACAGAGAGGCTGTTTCAATGGTTTATTGAATTTTTTGTTTAAGGTGAAATTAAGTTGTACAGAACAAATTATATAAAATTAAAATTTTGTGCACCTACCCCATGCCTTTTTAAGAGCTTTAACTCTATCAATCATTGACCTGACAAATTTTCCACATGTACCAGGTTCAATTTAATGGTACCAGATGTGAGCAATTTTCTTAATGAACTCTATTCTACAGGTACAACAACATTTACTTAGTTTTTTAGACATCATTGCCCACAATACTCAGAAGGTTTTATGTCTGAAGAATTTGGGGGTCACCATAACTGTTCATTAGCCATATCTGCACGACACTCCTGGACAACCCTGGCACAGTGACTGCTAGCATTGTCTTTTTCAAAAATGAAGACCCAGTTTTCTCCACTGAAATGATCTCCTGCATTATTTAATAACTTATTTTGAAGGATATCACAGTAGTTTAACCCAGTAACTGAACCTAGGTGTATCTTAAATCTTCCCACTCCTTTAGACACATTCCTCCCCACAGCATTACTCTTTCACTGAACTACTCAATTTCCACAACACACTCTTCCTTCATTATTACTCTCCTGGCTCCATTCGCAGTTTCAAACCACTGTCATTGCCATACACACTAAATTTCTTCTCTTTCCCAGTCCTTGGATGAGCTGTGTTGGTACAGATCGAGAAACCTTTTTCTTTTTTCAACATGCTTTTTTGTTAGGTGGGCTTCCTTTGCAGGTTTTTTCTTCGTAAGGGTGAGATCAGAAAGGCATCCTAAGACCGCTTGATGGGAAGCTGAGACCCAGAACTCATGCTTGATCATAATAGCAATCTGCCTTGATCTCAGTTTTCTTTCTGTGTGTGCTATCATTTTCATTCTCCAGCACAGTCTGGGACTGCAGATTTTCTTTGGATCACTTTTGTACCTCAAACTTCTCTTTCTAGTTTCAGCTTGTTTCTTCAATACATCTGTCACAGTTCTGTGATCGACTAATAATTTCCTAGCAACTTCCCTATTCGAGAGTTCTTCAGCTTTAAGTCCCAAAATAATCCCTTGCTTCCTTGGAGAAATGTGTGTTCTCTTTCCCATAACCTTTAAAATCAAATATTTGTATAGTTAACTAGAAAATGCTAAAGTTATGGTTATTTATGTTATTATAGTGCAACAGATAAATATAAATTTTCTTGGTACTTACTGAACGATTTTTTGAAACAATTCTTCATAAATGCACAGGATTCTGTGTAGCAAATAATACAAAAGTGGAGGGAAGACAAACTAGAGATATCTGGTGGAGTGTAATGAAACTTCGAAGTATACTGTATAAGTGTCATCAAGTGCCAATTATTGTACCTAACTGATATGTATTTTATTTCAAACTTTCTCATACCAAATAAAAAAATCACCTTTCTTATGGATATGTACTCTACAACATATTTTAAGTAATCACTCAAACAAAGCTGGCATGAATGGAGACTACTTCTAAAGTTCATAAATATGCTAATGTAAAACAGTTAGCATCAAAAGTTCAAATGCTGAAGCAAAAAAGATCAATAATAGATTAATTTAATGCAAGCTAAAGTACAGTCAAAGCGCTTACTGGGGATATTATTTTGGACCATACTGTATATTCGTTTACAGCATTTTACACTATTTACTGTTGAAGTGTTGTGTCTAATGGAATACACAATTAATTATACAGATATAGATTACTTTTGTACAGTTACAGCTTACACATGGTGGGTGATTGTTTACTCCTATTTTTATGTTATATTTGTGTACTTCTGATGCAAGTAACACTGACCCATTCAATTTAAAATATACATAAAATGGATGGAATCATGTTGAGCAGCCCAATTGCTATGGTTTACCACATCACTTTATTGTATTTTGCACATAAATAAAGGATAACAAAATAAATCCAGAAGTTTTTCAAGTAGTTGGCTGTTGTCAAACAGCTTTGTTCACTCTAAACAATTACTAAAGATCTATGCACAATGTCAATTTTTAAACTAAAACTTATTTTCTTTTAATAATACTTTTTTGTGAACTCAAGACATTGCAAAAGTTTCCACCAGAAATAAGTTTGTAGCTGTGGACACACTGTCAAATCATGTCTACAATTTCTTACAGACACACTAATTTATACATTGTAAAGGGCAGCATGATGGCTGGAATCTTACCTGTACTGATATTTGATTTGCATTTCACTCTGCTATTTGCTGCAAAGGCAGAATATCTGGCATGTCATGAAAAACTAAGGGAAGGATGTGTGTCGAGTGTTGGTGCTTGGAAAAGAAAGTATTCATATTTAAATAAGAAGATAAAAAATATATGTTCCCAGTGCAAACCAGTGACTGGCATAATTCAACACTGACCATTTTGCCAATGTGTGTGAGTAATTATAACCTTCATCTTGAAGTTTATCTGACATGTCAAACATTACTCCCAAATATGACAAATGAAATGCAGCAATTGCACCAAAGCATATGTTAATCAATATAACTGAAAGTCTCTTTTCTTTGTAGCGATGTGCACAATCTTTCCTACATGGACGCACTAAAATACAGGCACCAAACACCGTAGCCAATTTCTGTCGCAACACGTATTCAGCATATGTATATGCTCCCAATGACAGTAGAACAGCTGCCAACTGAAAATTCAAGCCATGTAGCAAGGAACTTACAGCATATGTTGACAGAATAGCAGCAAAGCTTCCCATAGGTTTCGTGGTACGGAACACATCTGCAAAAAGAAAATGTCAGATGAAATTTTAACCTTATGTACAGCAAGAAATAAATGACTCCTAATTTATATTGTGAATCCAACATTATTTCCAAGCATTTTTTCCATATTGTATGTTTTCACATACATCTATTAAACTGACAAGTAAAACTGAATACCAGGGTCTGCAATTTCCAGTTACTTTCTGGTGCAATTAATGAGTTAATTTATGACAATCTAAAATATAGTTATATAGAGTTACCTATGGGAACAAATGATTTACAAATGAGCATTAGTATGTTTACTTATACAGAAAAATCTTTTATTTACACAAAAATCAAAGGTTAACATCTGTTTAATTACACATGGTCACTTACGAACAATTACATCATCCAAGTGTCAGCCATTCTTTTTAATACTATTTTTAACACTTCGCCAGAAGTTACTCCTAACTAGGGCCAACAGGTGTTGGTCAGTCAAACCCATCTCCTCTTTAGTGACAGCATTTGACCCAATTAAATTTTTTTTAATCACAGACACACTCTTTTAAATCCCCTCCCCCTACCCCCCCCCCCCCCCTCCCCAAAGAAGAAAGTCTGAGCATCTTGCTGGCCATGGCATGTCACCAAAGTGAGAAACGAGGTGTCCCAGGAAAGTATTCCTCACAACTGACATGGATGCATTTGCAGTATGCAGTGTTGCAGCATTCTATTCAAAATAAACATTCCTTGTGTTTATCTGCCATATCCACAATTCTGATAGAAAGAACTAATACATGTAGTAACATTTGGAGCTCACTGTGACTTTTACGCCACTGGCACAACACACAATCACATGTTGTTGGGAGTAGAGAGGTCTTTCATGAACTATGTAAGGCTGTTGAGGGGCCCAAAAACAACTTGTAAGTGAAAATGTGGCTCACTGCTCATAAAAAAATACTGCATTTGAGTCACCTTCAAAGATCACTTACATACACACAGCAAAGAAGACTCCCTATTGTAAGTCTGCATCTTTGATCTGCTGAATGACCAGCATTCTATATAAATGGAATTTTAAACCCAAACACAACATTTTTCTTGCAAACTCTTGGCTCATCTGTAGACAGTGTGGATGTTACCATGCAGATTGACTCAGGTACCTGATGATTGCCTCCCTCACACCTGTGATGTTTTTAGGTGTCCTTACTTTTTTTATCAGAACCAAGTAGCTTATTCTTAAGAATGTTTCCCATTGTTCTGAAAGCTGTAAGTGACTGTAGGATTGTATTCCATCTTTCAGCTGTGTGAATAAAATGGTGATGAAATAGCCATTGTGTTGAATCAACAGCCCCTGCACTTAGGACAAAGGTAACATATGTGAACACGTGATTCCCTATCATCTACTGTTCAATTGCTACTAAAATGGTGACCAGGCCTGAAATGAATGATCTACGTTCCCCCTCCTTTCCACCACCTACTGCGGTGTGCTAGCCTGCTTAAGAATGTTCATTTCTCATATGTTACCTTGAGTAACTTAAGATTCTTTGTACTTCTGTTGCTTCTTTTAGTGAAACCATTATAGAATGAGTAGGTGAAATACTGGTCATTTAGATCATCTTTGAAAGGCCTCTGTAGTTTGAAACAATGAAGAGTGTGTAGCTGAGAAAAACTATATGTGCAGGGGAGGACATTATTACAATAATGGAATTTCACACGTAGAAATGAAACAAACAAAAAAGGCAAGATTGTTATGGTTTAATGGCTTATAAATATTAATGTCAGAAGAAACAGTGAGAGACAAGGTAGAATGAGGTTGGGGGAAAATTGGTTCTGGCATTGTTTTAGGAACCATCCTAGCATTTATTTAAGTAATTTATAAAAAGTGAAAAACTTAAAGCAGGTTGGTATAACGGGGATTTGAGCGTGCTCATTCCCAATACAAGTTCAGTCTCAATCACTCAGCATGAAAATGAAACAAAGATTAACACAGATCACCATTCACCTTTACAATGATAAGTAAATGTGACTGGTAGTTGCTCAGCACAGCACAATTAATCTCTGGTCCATGGGCCTCTGATAATCACCAGTTTCTATAAATCGCCAGCTAGCACTTCCTACAACCCATCTAACTTAGGCCTCAAGCTTGCTTGTTTTCTCTCCCTACTGTCTTTGTCCCTGACTATTTGTTTTCTGTACCTATTCTATCCCTAACTTTTGCTACTGTTTTCTGTCCCTGTTATATCCCTATCTTTTGCTAGTTTCAGATTTATCCAAGTTCTTGCTTTTATCATGTTTCACCCCTTTTCCTTAAATGGCCAATAGTTTTTCAGCCATCTTCCTGTCACCTTCTCTACTCTCCCCTCCCCCTCCTCCAACTTTGTTCTATTTATTGTGTGCAGACTACTTGTGCCTCACGTGCTTCTGGGAGCTGTATTTCCATCAACTTAACTGATTTTCCCTCCACTTAGTTGGTCTATGCAACATTCCAGCATCTTCTCCACCTACACCATGTCGTCTTTTCTCCGCCTCCATAGCTGAGTTGTCAGTGTGGCAGAATACCATGCGAGCAGATCGGGTTTGATTCCTGGCTGGGTTGGAGATTTTCTCTGCTCGGGGACTGGATGTTGTGTTGTCTTCATCGACATGCAAAGTGGCGTCAACTGAAAAGACTTGCACCAGGTGACCTGTCTACCATACGGGGGGCCCTCACCACATGACATTTCATGCACAATTTAGCCTGCTAACTGCAGTTACATTGCAACTATCTTTCTGCTCAAAAGATGAGTTGGAGTCTGAGGGATTACTGAACAGCTGCTTCATCTTTGTGATCTGTCCTCTTAATAAAAATGGCCAAATGGTAATTTACAAGCCCAGATCGAGTGGAAGATAAAGGTGCACGGCAAAGGAGAAGGTGATGTTGGAATGTGATACAAATTCAGAGAAAACTATTTTCTCCTATAAGGAACAGTGATTAATGCACTTCTTTTTATTTTACACACAATCACAGGATGTGATTACTGATTTGTACCACAATACAATACAAGAGTGTAATTTTTTGAGAAAATGACAGACAGAATGTGCGGTTTTTCCTGCTTATATCAAGTAGCAGCCTGTGAAGATGACATGGAAAAGGAAATTTTGGTCGACCACTGAAGTGGTGTAAATGTGACCAGTGAGGATGAAGAAAGTGAACTTGCCTGTGAAAAAATCAAAAGCAAAATATATGACATCACAAGTCTAGAATGCATAGAAGATGGACCACTGAGTTGATAGGAAGGTACAGGATGGTTTTTGCAAAAAGACTTTGAGTAACACAGGGCTCAACATATTGAATAAAAATACACCCTCATAAACCAGAATTTAGGCAGCCTTATCTAATACCACAGGTCATAAAAGAAGTTGTAGAAAAGGACCCACAGAAAATGCTGGCAATAGGAGTGATAAAAAGAGCTCTGAGTCACTACAATAGCCTGTTAGTCATAGTGGCAAAGAATGACAATGTGAGGCTTGTTTTGGGCACCTGTTAAGCCAACAAAGTGTTTGGACCAAAAAGGGGTTACCCAGAGAATATAGAAGAGCTTAAAAAAATTCAAGGGAGTAAAAATCTTTAAAAGTTGTGATTTAATGTCAGGATGCCATCAAGTCCAATTAGACCTGGAATTCTGACAATATACAGCATTTTTAAATGAAGGACGATGTTATCAGTGCAGAATGAAGCTAGACTCAGTACTAGGGGAAGAATTGTTAAACAAAATTATGATGTAAGTGGACAATGTTTCGATAGCCAACAAAACTTGGGAGGAACACATGAAGACATTGGAAGAGAGATTCAAAAGATGGGCAATTGCAAGTGCAAGAGTTAATTTTCAAAAATCTGAGTTTTTGGAGGCAGGAGATACCATTCCTGTGATATATTGTGGGGCTATAGGGGATTAGACCTGACCCAGACAAGGTGATGGCAATAAGAGATTTTCTGATACCAAAAAACATGAAAAAATTAATGAGTGGTCCCTGGGATTTCTATCATCACTTCACTGATGAAAAACCTTGAAATAGTGAGGCACTACATAGACTGTTAAAGAAAAACAATGAGTGGTGTTGGCAGCAGAATGTACAACAGATTTTGGAAAAGCAAAAAAAGAATTTGGGTGACAGACAAACACTGTCTCATCCAGATATGATGAGAACGTTCTACCTAGGTTGTGTGTCAGAGTCCAACTGTACCAAAAGGAAAAATAAGCTGGAAAGGAGGAGACAGAAACAGTGGTTATTGGCAGTCATGTGTTACATGCCCACAAGCAAAAATACTCCTTAATTGAAAAGGACACACTGGTAGTAGTGTTTGATTTCACTAAGTTTAGGTATTACCTTTCTGGGTGAAAGTTGATTGAGGTGACAGATCATAAGCGCCTGTCATTTATGCTAATGAGGAAGTTAAGGCATTGTAGATTGACAAGGTGGATGCTTCCTCTTCAAGAGTTTCATTTTGATGTACAATACATGACAGAAGAGCAACAGATGGTGCCAGATGTACTGTCATGTTTGCCATTAGGCCTCAAACATCAACAGCCATAGCTTTAGGATCAGCTGAAATTAGAGAACAGTACCAGGAAAGGATAATGTGGACACTCAAACATGCTAGAGAATCCGATAACATTGAATACCAGTAGGAAATAATTAAAGACACAGTGGAGACATCTGTAAATTAAATGCTAGGAAATGAAGTACGGCATGTGAGATTTCCATGGTTTGATGCTGAATGCAAAATGGTTACAGAAGAAAATACCAAGGCAAATAAGAGGACACTACAATAACAGTGTACAGGCAGGATGGTAGGACACTATAAAGAAAAATGGATGATTGAAAAGAGAACCCACCAAAGAAGATATAGTGGATGAAAGCAAATACTGAATAAATGGAGCTTCTGAGGAATAAGGAAGAGCTAAGGAAATTCTATGGAGAAGTAAATCGAGCACAGAAACCCTTCAATGGTACAAGTAGTCTGATAAAAGGTGAAGCAGGAAAAATTTTAAGTGAGGAGAAAGGCATGTGTGAAAGGTAGTGTCAACACTTTGAAAAACTCCTCACCCCAGAATAACAACATCAAGAAACCAAACAGAAGTACACACAGAAAATGACTGGCAGCATAAATCCAACAAACCTACAAGAAATAACAGCTGCCATGAAGAAACTGAAAAGGAACAAGGTGAAAAAGAACAAGGTAGCAGAAACAGACTGTATCCCAGAAGAACTGCTTAAGCAAGGAGGCAATGAACTGGAACGGATCTTCCTACAGATGACTACTTTAGTATGGTCAGAGGAGAAAATACCACAGCAATGGAGAGAAGGGATAATATGCCCCATATAAAAGAAGGGAGATCAGTTTGAATGTGATAACTATAGGTGAATCACAGTATTTAACTTGGGGTATAAAGTATTCTCCAACATAATATTCAACCATCTCCTCCCACTCATTCAGGGAGGCATGGGGTTAAATCAACATTAATTTCTTCCAGGAAAGTCAACTGCAGATCAAATCTATACTCTAAGGTGAATCCTAGAGAAAATTATTAAATTTGGAATTGGCATGCCTCACTTCTTTATAGACTTTAAAGCTTCCTATGACAGTATAGATAGAGAGCAATTACACCATGCCCTGGCTGAAATTAAGAATCCCTAGAAAATTAGTAAGGTTTGTGATAACGACAATGAGTGAGACATGAAGTAGCATAAGAATGGGAAGTACGTTGTCTGATACATTAAACATCAAAAATGGGGTATGGCAAGGAGATGCACTAGCCTGCCTCCTTTTCAACGCTGCCCTGGAGAAGGTAGTGAGGGAAGCAAACCCGTTTTCAGAAAGGCAACAAAATTCCACAAATCAGAGCATATACTTGCTAATATGGATGACTTAGATATAGTGGCAAGAACCCAAAAGGCAATGGAAGAGACATTCACCACACTTGAACAGGCTAGAAGGAACATGGGGTTAAACATTAACCAGCAGAAATCAAAATAAATGGCTGCCAGAAAGGCATGAAAGGAGAACATGCAAGCCTAAATAACAGTGGGAAACTATACCTTTGAGAGAGCTGAGCTGGGTTCAACATTCACCTCCTCAAATTGCACTTCCCACGAAATCAGAGACTGCTTGTAGCCAATAGAGCTTATTTTACTCTAACACCACTCATCATCATCATCATCATCATCATCATCATCATCAAGGCTCCTGATCTGCACCACCAACTTACTCATCTACTAGACACTTTTCAATACCTGCACTCACATATGCCTCCGAAAGCTGGAACCTAATAGCAAAAAGACATGGAAAACCTGAGGGCATTAAAAAAATTAAAATTAAAAAAAATAATAATTTCTTTGAAGAATTATTAGTTGAATTTTTGAAAGAGGAATATGGAGGAAAAGCTACAATCATCAGTTGTACAACATTTATAAAGACCCACCTATCAGAAGAGCAGTGAAATCATCCAGATTCAAGTGGCCTGGGCATGTAGCACGTATGTATGATGCAGAAGTAGCCAAAATGGTACTACAAGGAAATATAGGAGGACAAAGAGGGCACGATCAAATAAAAATCAGATGGGGGTTGGGAGTCATTGATGATCTCTGTAAAATGGGTTATAGAACTAAGAGCTCTAGCAATGGACCGAGATAAATAGTGGAAAATGGTTGAAAACACCAAGGCTCACAATGAGCTATAAAGCCGAAGAAGAAGAAGAAATAGTTTATCCTATGGATTGTGCTTCCAAATATATACACATCCTTCCATTTGCATGAAAGTAACTGAGAGTTTAATAAATTTTTCTCTTCTAGCAAACTGAATAACTTTAAATGTATATTGTGCTAGTCATTGTTGCCCTCAGAATGTAAATCATTTCCAGCATTGTAATACTAGATATGACTGCCTGTAATGCACAAGACTGAAGCCTTTGCTTTCATACTAGACACATTTTTTATTTAAGTGCTTGTCTAGTGCGAAAACTTGAGGGAAAATTAATAATGGCAGATATTGTGAAAATATTGATAAATGTGTTTGTTTCTATGTACTTTCCTTTCAGATTTAAATTTAATACTTCCATAATTTGAATGAACTCAAGAAAAGATACAATTTTACTACTTTTAGTATTGCATCATTATACTTAATAAATCTTGCTATAGATAATATTGTTGTAAAATTTCACATAGTATGCATGGATGAACATAATGTGTGTGTATTAAAAAACTGTTAACAAGATTTCTTTCTTTGGAGTTATGAGGGTGCTATTGCCATTTACTGTCTTTCAGTTCATGGTAATTTGTTATTTAGATCTTTAGGGATAGATTTTCTACATTCTCTCTTTTTCAAAATTTTGGGGGGTCTTTTTTCAGAAATGGAGGGTGATTTTTTCTTTATTTCCAAAAATTCTTGCTTCTCGTGGATTTTGAAAACATCTAGTTGGGGGACATGAGGATACAGATATCAATCCCATCCCTGGCTAACCGCATCTATCCTTATGCACCTTTGCTCCAGCAAGGTAGCGTCGCTGACAGGGAAGACCCATCATGCGGTCGGGGTGATTTTGGCACCTGTAGATCTTTAGGCGGAAGAGTGAGCCACTCTGGTTTGAGAAGCCATGCAAAAGGGATCATGTACAACAAGTCTTTTTAATGTCATGGGAAAATAATTTGCAGAAATGATTGTATTTCATTACCCAGGAAATGACATTTAATTCAATTGCAAACGTTAAGTACCTACCAGCAATGGCCAACTCAAACCAAGTGGTGTTTAGTGAATGACTGTGGTTGTAGAACTAGTGAAAACCGACACATAGGGACATCTTACTTGTGACTAAAGTATAATAAATTGAGTATTTATTAAATCTGTGTTAACATCATTTAACTCTATCATTTTAATGCTAGTCTCTTGGCGGGGATTATGAACAGAGGTATAGGAGAGATAGATAGGAAACATGTCAGTAGGTTCACGGTCAAGAACATTCATGATCTGGCATGTGTACCTTGGGTGTAAGTTTGCCTTTCTATGCTGTCAAGAGCCAAAAAGTCCGACGCCTATGAATTTTAATTAAAAAGGAGGAACAGCTTAAAAGATTCAGCTCACAAAACATTCATATATCCAATCACATATGAAAATTTGAGATGAAATAACTTTAATATTATGATGTTCATGTAATTTCTGTTACACTATGTCCCCTGTTTTCATATCACTCCTACAAAGATTAGCTATAGTACTACTCAGATGATGTAACAGAATTCCCCTTGTTTGTAACATACAAGCAAATTATAATTTATTTTCTGGGGTAAGTTTTTTTTAAGCCTGCACCAGCAGCTTCACAGTACCTGTCTTCTTACATTCAAATTTAGGAAATGGCTTGTTGGAGGTGTCAAGTGAAAGCGTTATAACGGGACCTGGAAACAGAGTTTTGATCAGAACACAGTGAAGTCAGAAGCAACAGTCAGCGACCCACGTGCTAAGTGGACCAACAGCTCTTACGCATCACAGCCTTCCGCATGACGAAATGAGGTAGCAAGTCACCAGGAAGTACTACAGCTCGACTCACTGGCTGTTACAACAGCTGGTCACTGCCTCTATTCCAGGTAATCCACCGTGAAACACAAATCCTGCCACCACCACAAAGTCAGTGGGGAGCAACAGCATTTAAGCTTGTCCAAACCAGCCTGTCAGCACTCTACATCTGGGCAGTTAAGGCACATTGAACCTGTGCTGCTCACACTATGCTGATGATGCAGCCACATCTACTGCCCCTGGGATAGGAACAGCTACCTACCATCTACACATCTGGACACCATGGCAGCTCTGCACTTTTGACACTGTGGCAGGAGTACGACATGGGGATCCACCACTCCTCCCTGGCCTTATGGGACATCAACAGAAGACCTCTACACACTGATACTTCGGCATGACGTGCCCAGAAGTTCGCGTAGCAACCCCTGCTGGCCACACCTTTGCTGACTGGTGAATCCAACAATTTGGCAATGCAGCAGCAACAGCAGCAGCAGCAGCAACAGCAGCAGCAGCAGGGTGTGCAATTAGCAGCTGGGAAATGCCGTGGCATTCACCTTGCCCACCACCTTTACTCGCAGTTCCAAGCCAATGTTTGTAAATGAGCTGCAATAAAGAAGTTCTTGTAACTTTGACCAGACCTTTTTTGGCTGCAAACCTCATATTTCTTCAGCAGAGAATCTCAGCCCACAACTAGCTATGCTGGAAATTTCACTGTAACCTACAGTGCAGGAGCCAACCACTGTTATAGAGGGAAAGCAGCCTAAGTGATGAAACTGATGTCATTTAGACATTACATACCAAGATATATTAATCCTAAAAGTGGTTACTGATGCTGTATATATATATACCATGTTAAATATTGCAAAATAGGAGATTTATTTTCCAACAGGATGTACACACTCGAGTGGGGGTATGTCTTTCACAATCAACAGATTTCTCTCAAAAATGTGTATATGTGAAAAGCCAGTAACTTTTTTTGTTGCTACCACTATAAAAAAATCTGCTGTTTGTGCCTTCAGCAAACAGAAAAATGATACAGGAAATGTACTGTTCTTACAAGAGGAGAGGCTGCAATACATGAAAAAAAAAAGTTTTATTTTTTTCACAACTTCAAAGTGTAACGTATAACGTGAAGGAAATATAACCTTAAAATTAAAGGAAGATAGAAAACAATGTTTGATATAATGTGTATGAATTCTTTTATTATTTACAATACCTGAAACATACGGTTATAATGTAGGGCCCAGTTATTTTGAACAGGAAAACCACAAAATAACATCAATCTTACAAAATGGAGATTGGTAAGTTAGTAATTTTTTGTGTATTACACAGCTATATAAATGTACAGAAGAATAAAATACTCACAATTTTTCAGCCAATTGTGCATAGGAATGTTCCAGTACACGACGACTTGAACTAATGACCGAGGTACTTCAATAAACTGCGGTCTAGCTACTGGGAGGCTAAACAGTGGATCAGTTCGTTGGCCAAATCCACATAGAATAGCTGATGCTTCTGACAAGAAAGAAACAAAGTAATGACTCGACCTGAATGAGAGAGCATCACGATAAGCTGTCCACCACCTGCAACACACACAAAATTTAATCAGTATTTGGAATGTATTTTATATTACTCTAAATGTGTTTACTACTTTGAGAAAAATGCCATGGTTTCCAAAGCAGTGACTGTTGTGGGAACCTATGCAGACACACAACATTCTAGAAGGCAGAACATCCATATACCATGCTATGAGCAATCCCATTAGCTGCTGAGCATGCAACACCACAGCCTCTTCAAATATTTCTACCATTTCATTTCTAACTATTCAATAATGACGACTTAAGTTTTGAACTCTGACTTTAGTTTTATGAACATTATTCACTTTCATGCTCACTCTTGGATTCTGTCAAGTTGCTTATGCAGCAAAAACAACTAAACACTACATTCATTCACTGTTCATGGTAAATGCAGGAATTTGGTAGTTCCTACTTCTGTGTATTCTTATCAGTTTGATGGTGATAATCTATTGATCAATATACACAATTATTAACATGATATTTACTGAAAAGTGGACCATGTACATCTTTGTCCGTCTTAATAATATTAATACAGATGCTACCACTGGTGATCACTTACTTCAGAAGTAAATAAACATACAGCAATTCTTAAAGTATTCTAAATGACTATCACTACTGTTGTCCACCTGCTACACAAAAATGGAGAAAGATCAATCCCCTCATTTCAGTGATCTAAAAACATTCTTTGAGGTATTACGAACAAGAGTGGAGGGTTAACTAAAATCCTGCATAGGAGAGTATTGAGATGGATTCTGGAAGTCAGAAACAAATACTGAATGTCAAAAATACTCTCACAAATAAAAATTTAAGAACTGCACCTCATATAGCAACCTTTGTAGAGTTCCAGAACTGCTATGATTTGGTAGACAGTTATTTCCTCTCCCAGAAACTAACTGAACTGAGCCTAGAAAATGAGACCTTGAACCTTGTGAAAGGAAAACTTACCAAAATGATGCCCAAAGTAGAATTCGGATGAGAACTGACACAGAACTTCAAAATCAGAGGATATGTTAGACAACAAGCTAGCCTATTCCCAGGTTTCTTCAAAAGCCTGCTGAAGAAAATTATTTGTGAATTACAGGTGACTGAAGATAGAGAACTGATAACAAAAGGCCAAGTTAGTAGTCAGTTCCTCAGCCTTTGTGTATGGTATCACAATCTGAGCATCCAGTGTACAAGAAGCTACCTACCAACTCTCCTCCATCAAGAAACTAGCAACTAAAGTTAGGATGAAATTCTCATCAACAAGACAGAATTCATGAACATCAGAGACACATTCAACACAATCCTATTCACAATATATATGAAGGACATCCAGTAATTAAAGAGAAAAATTGATATAGAAATGAAATAGTTTGTAGTAGTAGTTTTCTACTTTCATAACTTTAGGTTAGCATCACTGGCATCAGTTGAGAACAGCTGACAGATAAAAATTGTTTTATTTATGACCTCAATATTTTAATAATGGCATGTTCACTTGAAGTCTGCACATTAGTTGAGAACCATTCAGTGATCTGATTTTTTGCTTCCCGCAGGTAAAAAACTGGCTAAAAACTTTTCTCAAATGATTTTAAAGTATGGCGAAAGTTGTATAAACTGTGGAAAATTTTATAAGTGAGTGGAACAGGTGAAAAATGGTTCAACCTCAGTGACTGATGAACTGTGCCCTGGCTGGCCGGTTGAAGTGTCAACTCCTTCGTTTGAAATCCACACTGATGACATTATTCATAAAGACTGATGTGTTACAGTTGAACATATAGCAAAAACAATTGCAGTAAGTGTTGGCACAGTTTATAATGTTATCAGTAACAAGCTCAATAACAGCAAAACAAGTGCAATGCAGATGCCAAAAGAGTTAACACAACAACACAAGGAAACAAGACTCAAAGTGTGTACAGACTTGAAAGAATGCCATGAAACGTAAGTTGATCATTTTCTAAACAGAATATGAATGTGTCATGAAACTTGGATTTACCATTTTGGAACCAGATGCCAAAAGACAAAGCATGAAAAGGAAGCATACAAGGTCATCCTGCCAAAAGAAATTCAGAATGCAGGCATCAGCAGGAAAGTGATGTTGACCATATTTTGGGATGCACAAAGGTGTTTTCTTTTGTGATTATTTGGGAGACCAGCATACGATATACAGTACCTACTACTCAGACATGCTGATGGAGAAATAAAACCAGCAATGAGAGAATTAATGTAATTTCAGGAGACTAATTCTTCCAAATACCTTGGAGAGCCAATAACATGAAAAACCAGTGAGGGTCTAGCCATGATCAGTAGGTGTGGTCTTCAGTCTGAAGACTGGTTTGATGCAGCTTTCCATGCTACTCTATCCTGTGTGAGCCTCTTCATCTCCGAATAACTGCTGCAACCTACATCTTTCTCAATCTGCTTACTGTATTCATATCTTGGTCTCCCTGTATAATATTTAACCCCCACACTTCCTTAAATACTAAACTGGTCATACCTTGATGTCTCAGAATGTGTCCCATAAATCGATCCCATCTTTTGGTAAAGTTGTGCCACAAATCTCTTTTCTCCCCAATTATATTCAGTACTTCATCATTAGTTACATGACTGACCCATGTAATCTTGAGCAGTCTTCTGTAGCACTAGATTTCAAAAACTTCTATTCTCTTTTTATCTAATCTGTTTACTGTCCATGTTTCACTTCAATACATGGTTACACTCCACACAAATACCTTCAGAAAAAAACTTCCTAATACTTGTATCTATATTTGATGTTAACACATCTCTCTTCTTCAGGAATGCTTTTCCTGCCATTGCCAGTCTACATTTTACTTCCTTTCTACTTTGGCCATCATCAGTTATTTTGCTGTGCAAATAACAAAACTCATTTACTACTTTAAGTGTATTTTCTTTTTTTTCTGTTTTTGTTTTGGGATCCAAAAACAGCGGAGGTAATACACGCCCATGTCAGACCCTGAGAACACTAATACAAAAAGGGAGATAAAAATGACTACATGTTAAGCTCAATCGATGGGAGGAAAGAGAGCTAAGAAAAAGGACTTCATCTTGGAGAAAGGCCAATAAAATATGTCACAGAGACAATGGAGGTTCTGGACGAAAGATTAAACATCCTTCACAATATTGCTACGATGGATAAAGAGTAATGGCTGACAACTCAGACAACATACAGACACCTGTATGTAAGTGGTTAAAGAAAAAGAGCATTCGGTAAGGAAATGGCGAATTGTCAAAGGTTGATGACAATGAGCACAAAGTGATGGAGGATCACCACTTAACAAATGGCAATGGCTAAAATGAAAGTGACCAAAACGCAACAAGCTAAAATGGTCTCCTGGGAACAAGAGGGCCGAGAGGACATCAGGCAAGTTGCTGGGAGAGCTTGTTCCCATGAAGGGAAGACCAGTGGTGATGCTGAAGTGACACCATCTGCTGACAGATGGCAATATGGAGATTATCAGAAGGAATGGAAGAACTGGCAGGCCAATGTAGGTGTGGTGCAGCCTTTGCAGCAGCCTCATTTCCCACCAGACCATGACCAGGAACTCGCATAAACATCACAGAGGCTCCATCACGAGTGGCAGTTTTCCTGGACCTGTTGCACTAAGGAATGGACTGGAATGGACTGTGTACAGCACACAGACACTCTGAAGGGCCCAGAGAGTTGGGAGCAGATGACATAATTGAAAAGCAGGATGTACTGCATGGCCTGACACAGGGCAAAGAGCTCTGCTGTAAATACTGAGCAGTGTTCTGGAAGCTGATACTGACAATCGTTGTTGCCAATTATGAAGGTGCACCCAACACCATGGTCAGTCCGAGAGCCTTCAGTGTGCACGAAGGTTCTATCACCTAGTTCTGTGTGCAGGTTGAGAAACTTAAAGCAATAGATCGAATCTGCAGTAGTTTCCTTAGGAAGCAAATGAAGTCCAAGGTGAACACGGGCTGCCACACAAAGCCAAGGTGGTGAAGGGTTCACACCTATTGGGGAAGTGACAGGTAGTGCGAAGTTAAGCTGCCAGAGTAGAGGGATGCGCCCCATTCTGGCGGTCAAATGAGTCATCGAGGAAGGATGCATACGAGCGGCCAGTTAAGACACATGGGAGGATCAAGAAAGTTTTCTATCATGCATGAGCCCCAGGAATTTCATAGTTTCAGTGAGCGGAAGAGCAACAGGCCCAAGATGTAAAGACGGTGGGAGAAACCAATTGCGCCACCTGAAATTCATACAAACAGTTTTTTCAGGGAAAAGCGAAAACTGTTGTTGATGCTCCACAAGTAGAGATAACAGAGACATCGCTTAAGATGCCGCTCGAGGAAGCAAGTCTGTGGAGAACTGCAATAGATCACACAATCGTCAACAGAAAGGGAGCTAGAGATGCCTGGTGGGAGACAGGCCTCAATAGGGTTAATGGCTATAGCAAAGAGGACAATGCCTAGGAAAGAACCCTGAGGTAAACCGTTTTCCTATATGAAGCTGTCCGACAAGGCAAAACCCACACAGATTTAAAAATTCCTGAAGCAAATGGATCAGGCGACATTGGAAGCCCTACATGTATAAAGTACGGAGGATACCATTCCTCCAGAAGGTGTTGTTGGCTTTCTCCAAGCCAAAAGACAAAGCCACAGTCTGGTCAAAGTGGACTGGAAAGAAATGTGAGAGGTTGAAGCAGTCGCGAAGATGCAATTTGGTTTCCTGGAGGCAGAAAACAAGTGAACGCTGCGATTCCAAGAACAGCCTTAATTCCTCCTTGTTGGATCTAATGCCGTGAATTCCCATTGGAGGAGAGTCATGACAATGAAAGGGGAGGAGGGAAAAAATGAAGGCTTGTCACCTCAGCAGCTGCCGAGTGCTAGCGTTTGAAGACTCACTGCTACGGAGCGCAGGTAAGGGTATTAAGCGGTGGCACCATTGAAGAGGATTGCTGAATTGGCAAAGGAGAAGACTATTTGCCTTTGATTTCTTATAGCGTATCTGGTTGGCACTGGAAGACTCAGATGTTTGTAGGCTGGGGGGATGTAAAAAGTATTTGTGGGATTATTCCTTCTGTCCTTTCCAGCTGGCCGGTTGAGTACCAGGTGATTTCGCCACTGGAAGCGAAGGTGTGGTGGCTTACTGCACAGGTGGATGATGATGATGATGATGATGATGATGATGATGATGATGAGGTGGAGGAGGAGGCGGAAACGGGGATGCTACTGTGACACTGGGTGATTTTACAACTGTGGTGCTGAATTTGAGGTCGCAAGTCTGTGTTGTTGTGTCCTTCATGGAGCAAGGTGAAGTGCCAGATGCTAAAATGGAGGGCTTTAGACTAGCCAATAATTTGTGAGCAACAGGGTAAGGCACTTTTTCCTTCACCTGGAACTCCTGGATGGCCTGCTCATCAAGATACACAGGACAGTCTCGGGATGAGGCTGCATGGTCACCATTGCAATTGTTACAGCAAGGAGGAGGAGGGGACAATAGCCTTCGTGAGCATCCCTACCACAAGTGACACATTTGCTCATGTTTTGACAGAACATTCAAGTAGGGTTGTAACATTGACACAGGTAGCAGTGCATCGGGTTTTGGAATGCATTGTCACATCATAATGACTTCATAGACTGCTTTGATCTTTGATGGAAGCACTATCCTATCAAACGTGAGGAAAAGTGTGTGTATGTAGGCACTAAGGTTACATCAACCTTTTTTATTACCTGATGGACTGCAGTGATGCCTTGATCAGAGAGGTAAATTTGGATTTCTTCCTTGGCCAGACCATCGATCAGCCTAGTGTAAATAACACCACATTAATAATTCAGCATTCAATGTGCCTCAACATGAACAGCAGTGAAGCTGCAAGCAGTTGTTGGGGTTGAGAATCACAATTCACCTCCAAAAGCAAGGTGCCATTACGTAAACGAGATCAGGGTTTCACAAGGCTGGCAACTGCATCAACACTTTTCTGAATTACAAACGGATTAACTGTAGCAAAGGACTGACCTCCCTCAGTACGTGATACCATGAGGAACTGGGGTGCAGCTGGGAGAGTCTTGGAATCTTTAGCCTCATTCCCTTTACGTAGACTGAGATAGTGATTGGCTTAATGCGAGAAAAACTCCCATGATTGCCAGTGTCTCCTTCCAGTTGGGGGCCCCCTCAGGGCAGGGCTCACCCGCCTTAGGTGATTACTCACACCTCAGGTGTAACAGCTCAGGCAATCACCCCTCCCTGGACCAGGGAGTACAGGTGAAACCTACCTGTTGACCCGGGTCTGGGAATTATGTATTACCCAGGGACCTTTTCCATAGCAGACACATGGGCCGGCCTCCATGTGCACACAGGGAGGAAGAAGAAACAAAGAGGAACCTCAAACATCAAAGCAGAGGAAGGATAGGAGATGGAGAATGAAGAAAGAAACAGTGTGGGGTCTGTTCCGATTTCAGGCTACTGAAAATGCAGGACACATTCCCAAAAATATCCATGTTCCACAAGGGAGGGGAAAAAGAATAGCAGAAGGATATACATGTAGCATGGAAGGAGAAAGATAATGCAAAGGCTGGTGTACCATGGTAGTCAAGCATGAATTCACCACAGTGTGTCTAGCCCCTTGGGGGGGGGGGGGTTATTTAAGTGTCTCGTTTCCTAATCTGATTGCCTCAGCATCACCTGATTTGACTACATTCCATTATCCTTGTTTTGCTTTTGTTGATGGATGTTCATCTTATATCCTCTTTCAAAACACTTTCCATTCTGTTCAACTGCTCTTCGAAGTCCTTTGCTGTCTGTGACAGAATTACAATGTCATCAGCAAACTTCAAAGTTTTTATTTCTTCTCCCTGAATTTTATTTCCTACTCCAAATTTTTCTGTGATTTCCGTTACTGCTTGTTTAATGTACAGATTAAATAACATGGGGAAAAGTTACAATCCTTTCTCATACCCTGCTAAGCCACTGCTTCTCTTTCATGCCCCTTGACTCTTAACTGCCATCTGGTTTCTGTATAAGATGTAAATAACCATTTACTAATTTGTATTTTACCTCTGCTACCTTCATAATTTTAAAGAATTTATTCTATTCAACACTGTCAAAGGCTTTCTCAAAGTTTGCCTTTCCTTAACCTATCTTCTGAGATATGTTGTAAGGTCAGTATTGTCTCGCATGTTCCAACATTTCTCCGGAATCCACACTGATCTTCGCTGAGGACTGTTTCCACCAGTTTTCCCATTCTTCTGTAAAGAATTTGTGTTAGTATCTTGCAACCAAGGTTGCAAGGTAAAGCCCTTTACAAATCTGAATTCCCTCCCATCAAGCTAAAGCCCCAATGATGATGACCAAAAAGCCTCAGTTATGTGAAATAACTGATATACATCTATGTAATAGCAATAATGAAAAACTGTTACATTATAATGAGCAATTGGTGTACATACAATGTTTTAAGCAAGAGTTAAAACAAACTTAGTGATATTTACTGTGTGGAGACAGAAACATTCTAGAAAGAAAGCACATCTCCTCCATTTGTTTAGCACACAAGTATCACCTAAGAAACCTGAAGGTTGCTGCCCAAAGCATGTCAAGCCTTTTTTAAGCTGTTTCAAAATACTTAATTGGTGAAACAAACTCCTCTGCAGCATTTTTGTCATTACCAGACTCTTCTTCAACCTGTGCTGTTTTAGCTTTTCTGTAATGTCTTCTTGTTCTTTTGCACAAATTATACAGTTCCTTACTGAATCCAAACATGGGATTCTATCTGAGTAACATCCTCAAGTTGCCCCAATCTCAAAGAGAATTTTCTGCAGCAGTCATGTCCACAGTTCTATCACCACCTTCAGAGTTTAGCAAGTAATTCCATGATAATTTAATTAAAAAAAATATATATGTTAGGGATTGAAAACCCTCAAAGTCAAGATTGCACATGAAATAATCTTTATTTGGTTGGATTACTAATTTCAGCAACCAACATAGCCATCTTCAGATCTCAGATATAGAACAGAATTTTCCTCATGTTAGCAACTCACAACAGCTTGCACAACTGCACATAATATTGTACCAGGATTCAAGAATATATACACAAATTAATTACAGAATATATACCATAAAACATTCTTTATTTGTGTTAGCATCATTATGGCTCCATACATCATTGAAATTTTTCTTAAAATGACAATATCCATACATGAAATAGTTAAAATGACAATATATCCATACATGAAATAGTTAAAAACAGCTTTATATCGTTTGTGACCAGTGTAATTGAATGATGGTCATAAAACTGAAAATATACATTAACATAGAGAAGAGGCAATGAAAATAAAAGAACAATATTTGCATAAGGAACTATTCACTAAAACGACTAAATGTAAAAGGTATCTTCTTACCAAAGATGTTATACTGTTAAAACTTAGTAGCTGACACACTTAGTATTTACTTCATCTCATAACAGAGATCATTATATATAAAGAAAGGCAACCTTCGGCATATACATAGTATACACATGTATGGTCAGTACTGTAGCAAAATGGGACCAATGACCACTAGATTTTGACACAATGCTTTAGGTGAAGACCTCTAGACGACTTTAGCAGCTGGTTATATAACTTACATAAAAATAAATAACAGTTTAAGGAACAAAACAGAAATGTATTTAAAATTGAATAGTTGACATCAATACAGCTTGTCTTATAGTTAAACCAACAGGACTTTCATGATGACAACAACTAGCATAATACGAATCTGCTGATGCTATATAAACCAAGTGATGTAGTTTTATTTAATTCTTTATCATATTGATACTTCACAATGGATTGATTGTGACGGTAACAGGTAATAACAACAGATTATACAATTATTACACTGAAAAGTACGTAAAATGTGTGACAGTGTATGTGATGAAAGAACAGCATTTTTAACACAGTATGCTACATGTTTTCATAATAAACCATGGTTTAAGAAGCCTCACTCACAGACAACATTATGAATTATAATGGACGTTGAAACAATGTCAGGCAATTTTTATGTTTTAGTGATGGTTCTAGGTAATAATAATAAATTATTGGATTTATTAAAATGAAGAAGCACAAAATGTATCACAATATAGATAATATAAAGAGAGATTGTAAAAGAAAAAATAACAAAAACTGCATTTAGCTCTGTGGCTGGATACTTACCAACTTCATACATAAAACTACAACCCTTAGGATCGTGGGATTTAATGTAATCTTACCCATTTTATGTAACATTGCTCAACATCCACTAACAGAAATATATGTATCAGTAACTAAGTTTGTGCCATACGCTATCATATGTTTGGCATCCCCACTCTTGCGAGAAAAACCTTACATAATCACACTTTATACAATTTCCAGCTCACATTTGTGCAATTTTGTCATTTATGTTGGAAACGTTTCTTATAATTTCTTCCATTGAGTACACATGTAATAAAAGTAAAAATATTTTGAGATACTGGCCAAAGCTGACAATCCATTGTAAAATATTAGTATGATAAAGTATTACATACAATTACATAGCCTTGGTTTATATAACATCAGAAGATTCCTGTCATGCTAGTTATTATCATTAAAGTCCTGTTGGTTTCACTGCAGGACGAGGCTGTACTGATGTCAACTGTTTAATTTATATCATTATACAGGGTGGTCCATTGACAGTGACCAGGGCAAATATCTCACGAAATAAGCATCAAACGAAAAAACTACAAAGAACAAAACTCATCTAGCTTGAAGAGGGAAACCAGATGGCACTATGGTTGGCCCGCTAGATGTCGCTGCCATAGGTCAAACGGATAGCATGTGGTTTTTTAAATAGGAACCCCCATTTTTTATTACATATTCGTGTAGTATGTAAAGAAATATGAATGTTTTAGTTGGACCACTTTTTTCGCTTTGTGATAGAAGGCGAGGTAATAGTCACAAACGTACAAATGTGTGGTATCACGTAACACTCCCTTCAGTGCAGACGGTATTTGCTTCGTGATACATTACCCATGTTAAAATGGACCGTTTACCAATAGCGGAAAAGGTCGATATCGTGTTGATGTATGGCTGTTGTGATCAAAATGCCCAACGGGCGTGTGCTATGTATGCTGCTTGGTATCATGGATGACACCATCCAAATGTCCCGACCGTTCGCCAGATAGTTACATTATTTAAGGAAACAGGAAGTGTTCAGCCACATGTGAAATGTCAACCACGACCTGCAACAAATGATGATGCCCAAGTAGTTGTTTTAGCTGCTGTCGCGGCTAATCCGCACATCAGTAGCAGGCAAATTGCATGAGAATCGAGAATCTCAAAAATGTCGGTGTTGACAATGCTACATCAACATCGACTGCACCCATACCATATTTCTATGCATCAGGAATTGCATGGCCACAACTTTGAAGGTCGTCTACAGTTCTGCCACTGGGTACATGGGAAATTACGGGACGACGACAGATTTTCTGCACGCGTTCTATTTAGCAATGAAGCGTCATTCACCAACCGCGGTAACGTAAACCGGCATAATATGCACTACTGGGCAACGGAAAATCCACGATGGCTAGGACAAGTGGAACATCAGCGACCTTGGCGGGTTAATGTATGGTGAGGCATTATGGGAGGAAGGATAATTGGCCTTCATTTTATCGATGGCAATCTAAATGGTGCAATGTATGCTGATTTCCTACGTAATGTTCTACCGATGTTACTACAAGATGTTTCACTGCATGACAGAATGGCGATGTACTTCCAACATGATCGATGTCCGGCACATAGCTCGCATGCGGTTGAAGCGGTACTGAATAGCATATTTCATGACATGTGGATTGGTCGTCGAAGCACCATACCATGGCCTGCACGTTCACTGGATTTCTTTCTGTGGGGAAAGCTGAAGGATATTTGCTATCGTGATCCACCGACATTGCCTGACAACATGTGTCAGCGCATTGTCAATGCATATGCGAACATAACGGAAGGCAAACTACTCGCTGTTGAGAGGAATGTCAATACATGTATTGCCAAATGCACTGAGGTTGATGGACATCATTTTGAGCATTTATGGCATTAATGTGATATTTACAGGTAATCACGCTGTAACAGCATGCGTTATCAGAAATGATAAGTTCACAAAGGTACATGTATCACATTGGAACAAATGAAATAAAATGTTCAAATGTACCTATGTTCTGTATTTTAATTTAAAAAACCTACCTGTTACCAACTGTTCGTCTAA
Source organism: Schistocerca nitens (assembly GCF_023898315.1). Classification (NCBI taxonomy): domain Eukaryota; kingdom Metazoa; phylum Arthropoda; class Insecta; order Orthoptera; family Acrididae; genus Schistocerca; species Schistocerca nitens. The sequence continues at coordinate 917,768,693 of NC_064616.1, forward strand.
AATTGTGAGCCATATGTTTATGACTATTACAGCGCCATCTATCACAAAGCGAAAAAAGTGGTCCAACTAAAACATTCGTATTTCTTTATGTACTGCACGAATATGCAATAAAAATGGGGGTTCCTGTTTAAAAAAACAAAACGTTTGACCTATGGCAGCGCCATCTTGTGGGCCAACCATAGCGCCATCTGGTTTCCCCCTTCAAGCTAGACAAGTTTCGTTCTTTGTAGTTTTTTCGTTTGATGCTTATTTTGTGAGATATTTGGCCTGGTCACAATCAATGGACCACCCAGTATATAAAGAAAAGTTTTAGTTTAACACTGTTACCAAAAATCTCAAAAATTTCTTCAAATTTTTATAAGACACCCTAATAAACACTCAGAAGGACATATGGTACATATTTAAAAAAAATACACCCCAGTCCATCCCTATGCCACTCGCACTCCCAACCCCTGGCACAGTGATCATGCCCTTGCGGAAGACCCAGATGCCAGACCTGTCCAATCCACCCACTCAGCACCTCCTACTCCAGTTCCGTCACAGGCTTACCCTACCCCATCAGAGGGTGGACCCACAGCATTTTACTTTGGTATGGCAACCAACCAGCTGTCGACCAGAATGATGGCCACAGCCACAAACAAGTTGGACTAACCAATGGCACAACATGCAGTAGAGAACAACATGTGAGATTTCAATGGCTGTTTCACAACCCATGCCATCTGGATCCTCCCCACCACCACCACCACCACCACCACCAGCTTTTCTGAGCTGTGCAGATGGGAAGCTATCATTACAGCACATCCTTCACTCCCATAACCTCCGTGGCCTAAACCTAAGGTAACTCACTGTAACCCTACTCCCCACATAATTTTGCGTGTGTGTGTATACTCTTATTTTAAAAAAAATATAGACAGAATAAAAGAAGAAACATTGTTAGCAAAAATCTCGAAAAGTGCTGGATCAATTAAGTTAAAATTTTTCCATGATACTCTAACATACTTTCCAATGGACATGTGCTACATATTTCATTAATACATGTGGTACACTCTTTATGTGGTGTGTGGGTGTATAGATAACACACAGGGGAGACATTGTTAGCAAAAAGTTCAAAAAGGTCTTGCCCTATTTATTTCAAATTTTTAAATGATGCTCTAATAAACGTTCAGACAGACACTGGGAGAAATTTTGCCAGCAAATATCTCAAAAATGTCTTGACCATTTTATATATATTTTTTTAAACGACATTGTACAGATTTTCTGTTAAATCTGACTGTGAGAAAGAAAATGCTGTGCTGTGAAAATGTGCGCTTTGATTTTATTTCTCGCAGTCAAAGTATTAACTTAAATATCAGGGCCTTCAAACCATTAGACAAATTTCTTCTACCATTTATATTCTTTCTCCTTATGCATAATTTTAAACAAAATTTGTATACACAACAATGTGCTGTTCATCACAGTCAGTTTTATGAGGAAAGAGTAATGTTGTATTTATAGCTTGTTGACTTATGATTGGAATAGTACAATGGAAACCAAATCAACTGAAACTTTGCATTCCTACCCATTCAATGATTAAAACTATGAGAAACACTGTCACTGAAGCTACTACCCACACAGATGCAACAGCTGGACAGGTATCTCCTGTACCACTCTTATTAGCGAGCCAATCAAAATTCCCATTCGGTTTAAGTGATTTCATTTCTCAATTGAGATTTCATTTGCTTTAACAATAAACAAGGCTCAAGGTCAGAGAGAGGGACAAGGAAGTGATTGACAAAGAGAGGGGTTAGGAGGCAGAGGAGATGGAGAGATGGGTGGAGCAAGAGATGGACAGTGAGATGGGTGGACGGGGGGCATGTGGACAGTGAGAGGGGTGGACGGGGGGCACGTGGACAGTGAGAGGGGTGGACGGGGGGCACGTGGACAGTGAGAGGGGTGGACGGGAGGCATGTGGACAGTGAGAGGGGTGGACGGGGGGCATGTGGACAGTGAGAGGGGTGGACGGGGGGCATGTGGACAGTGAGAGGGGTGGACGGGGGGCATGTGGACAGTGAGAGGGGTGGACGGGGGGCATGTGGACAGTGAGAGGGGTGGACGGGGGGCATGTGGACAGTGAGAGGGGTGGACGGGGGGCATGTGGACAGTGAGAGGGGTGGACGGGGGGCATGTGGACAGTGAGAGGGGTGGACGGGGGGGTGGGAGATGAACAGGGAGAAGAAGGGGGGGAGATGAACAGGGAGAAGAAGGGGGGGAGGTGAACAGGGAGACGATGGGGGGTAGATGAACAGGGAGAACAGGGGAGATGAACAGGGAGGAGGAGAGTAGGATGTGTATACAATTCCCAAACATATTCAACAATTGTGAAGCATTGCAGGGTTCGTTAATTTTAAATACATTTACATCTTGTTCCTTACACTGCTATTAGATCATGTAGATTTTAATTAAGTCATGCAGCCAGCTGCTAACACAATCTAGTGTGTCTTCGCCTCAAGCAACGTGCCAAAATCTAGTGGCTGTTGGTCCCATTTCGCTACAGTACCAGTATCCTGTGTATAAGCTGAATGTGGCATTTGTTGAATGCTGTAACGACATCAGCTGCTATACTATTCACATGCACCATGTTGCACACACACACACACACACACACACACACACACACACACACACACACACACACAGGGTGTCCCATTTATCTTGACCCACCACCCTATATAACTGTTGTCCAGATGCAAATTACAAAATGTTTCAAGCAAATGTTGTTTAGGCATCAGGGGCATCAATCAGCATGATTGCCTTCGCCATAGCTTTTTTTTATTTTTTATTTTTATTTTTTTTTTTTTACAAAGATATGAACAGTGGTATGACTTTTTTGAGCGGCACCTTGAATTTTTATTTGGTAATTCATTTCCTCTCCTAAATAACCATTCAAAAATGTATCACAGTGTACCATTCACTGAAATACAACTTCCTTAATTACATAACACAACATTGATGTCACTCCCAGCACTTAGTACAGGTACTGGAGATAATGGAACACATCCATGTGCTGACATTGACAGAGGACAAATGTAAACATCAGTAGAATGCACACTCGTCAATCTGTCAACCATTGTCAGTTGATGAGTTGTGTGAGTAGAATGTACACCAACGTAAAGAAGGTAGAAATGCTATTCATCTATGGGGAATGTAAGTTAGCAGAACAGTAATTGCAAAACTGTTTTATTATGTACGGGTACATTAGTACAACAGTTCAGCCCTTTTAAATACTGTTGTGTAGAGTAGGCATACAGTAAAGGCTATCCTTCCTACTAACAGCATTGACATAACATTTCTTTTATTGTTGTTGTTGAAGGTAGGTGAAATGCTACACAGGCAGTGGAACTCTAGAGAGAGCGATTCCTGACAAGAACCCACCTTCCTGACAGATGTTTTCTCATCTTGTTGTGACACTTCAGGAAAGGGAAAGTTTCAACCCACGACAACGCAATCGTCTTAGTACTCACACAGATGAAGCTCCCGAAGTTACTGTTCTCGCTTCTGTTGCTATGAATCCACATGTGAGCACATCACAGCTTGAAGACGAGATTGGCATTCCTAAAACCAGTGTACATCTTTTTTTCTTCACGTCACCGGTTCCATCCTTACCATGTACATCTACATCAAGAATTGCATGGGAATGATTTCCAGAATTGAGTACAGTTGTGTCAGTGGGCACAGCAGCAAATCCTTACCAACCCGAACTTCTCCAATGTTCTATTTACCGATGATTATTCTTTCTCAAACAAGGGGCAGGTAAATACAAGGAACACGCATTATTGATCCAGCGACAACCCACAATGGCTTAGACAAGTGGAACATCAGTGTCAATGGAGAGTTAACATTTGGTGTGGGATGCTTGGTACTAGAATTATTGGCCCTTATTTCATCAATGGTAGTCAAAATGGCACGGCGTAGGCCAACTTCCTCAGACACATTCTTCCTCCTCTTCTGGATGAAGTGCTACTAAGAAGTAGAATGCTTATGTGGTATCAACACGATGGATGTCCAGCACATAACGCCTTGCGTGCACGTCGTGTTCTGAACAGAAGGTATCCTGCCAGATAGATTGGTCGAGGAGGAACAGTTACTTGGCCTGCTAGGTCTCCTGATTTAAATCCTCTTAGACTTTTTGCTTTGGGGATGAATTAAAGACGTTGTCTATCACGATATTCCAACAACACCAGAGGGCGTGCAGGAACGTATCGTGCTTGCTTGTAATTCTCTTCAGCAGTTGACGCTGGAAGCAGTAAATAATTCTTTCATTCCACGAGTGCACCAGTGTATCTGTGTCCACAGTCACCACTTTGAGCACCTTTGAATCTTCTACTCCTGGGGAATGGTAGAGGAGAGTCAAAGGCAATTTTGTGTTATGTTTTTACTTGGTTTTCATTTGTTTTCTGACAACTCCACCAAGTCAACAAGTTTGTGATCCCGGGCTCAAATTAAGTGTTGTGTTACGTAATTAATAACAATGTGTTTCAGTGAATGGTATACTGTGAAACATTTTTGAATAGGTCTTTAGGAGAGGAAATGAATTACCAAATAAAAATGCAGGGTGCCATTTAAAAAGAGTCATACCGCTCTTCACATCTTTGTAAAAAACAAAGCTACAATGAAGGCAATCATGCTGATTGATGTCCCCCTCATGGCTAAAGAACATTTGCTTGAAACATTTTGTAATTTTCATCTGGACAACAGTTATTTAGGGTGGTGGGTCAAGATAAATGGGACAATAGGATAACAGTTGATGTCGCTACAGCATTCAAGAAAAGCCACATTCAGCTTTTATATAAAGACAAACTTGATAATTTACTGTATTTTGTTGAAGTACAATCCAAGCTTAAGCTGTCTAGTATATAGTGTGCTCGATGGTTTTGTCACATCTATTTCCTTGCAAAGATGTCTCATCACTGTAAAGCAGTGTAACACCTAGTGTATTGATTTCTTGGCTGTTATGGTTGCCAAAGCTGGCATCCAGTGAAACATGGCTTTATCCAGATTGGAGCTGATGGAGTGGTCTTTGCCTCATCTGTCTAAGGAGGCATGTATATGGGGCTTATTAGGCTGGCTTAAGGCCTCGACATTTCAATTATGGCAGATGTTTTTGCAGCACTTATTAGGAACAAACTGGTGGAAGGATGTAACACTTTCCAGTGGAGTGCCATCAGTGGGAGCAGCAAATTACCAATGATAGTTCCTCCATTCTATTCCTGAAGTTTACTGGCTGAAATTCTGGAGCGTTTAAAGATTTTTTTTTTTAGTTGCTGGCAGCTAATGCAATAGATGAGGCAGCTAACAGTCCTTGTTGGTGTAGGTGGCAATTTGTGGGTCCTTTGTTTCAGTGTTGTTGCTTAAAAGTGTTTAAACATATTTGAAGTCAGGACTCAGTGATCTTTTATGATACAAAATGTTATTTTTTTTAATGTGGAAAGGTTACAAGGACTCTAAAGTACATGCTTGTGTGAAGGCATGGGATTTTGATTAATTATCTTCCAGGTTTCTAGATGAGTGTTTTAGTTTAGTGAGCGTCCTCATTCCCTGAGGGGCAGCAAGAGCAGTGCTTAACAAAAGACACTGATTTTCTAAAGTCTACCTGAAACCAATTAATTGGAATTGTTTCCATGGAAACTTTAAGCATGGCATTCAGGTGTGATCTTTGGCCTGTTGACTGTTATTTTATCTTGGTGTAGATTAGGGACCACTGGTGGCTGTACATTGACCACTATTGACATAAAATTTCCAAATCAGTGGTTGAATCTTTTTAAATGCAGATAGATATCTACAGTGAATTAATCACTGGGCCTGTAACATGACAAGCTTAATCCTTCTTGTAGTGTCACAGCAAGGCTGGTCATCTTTACTGAGACTATTTTGTAAGTGTAGCAGTGCAGCAAGTTGGTCCTGGTCCACTAATAAACATGTCCTAATTAATCTTTGGAGCAATTTACATAACGTAACGTGTCTTGCACAAATAGAGCACATGACATCCAGCGCAGATGCAACTGAGACTTGCAGCAGTGGCAGGATGTGTCTGGAGATGAGCAGAAGGTACATTTTAACATAAGCAGTTATTAAAAGGCCTGTTTCTCATTATTTTGTTTAGAGGTTTCAGTAACTATTTCGTCTGTGGGCTGTGTTAAGTTTGTGAGTTGGGTGGGAGAAATGTCACAATCATTTCCCCACTTTACAACCATGTTTCTGCTGGATGAGATGGAGCCTTGCTGGACAAGATGAGATTTTTTTTTTGACAACTACTTAGAGGTGAGATTTTTTCAATTTGTAAGCCAAGCTAATTGTAAAGGCAACTGCAAAAGAGATCCGCACACATCTAAATGCTTCAACATTTTCGTAATATGACAGGGAGACATCCAGGAGAAATTTGCTTCCGAATGACAATGCGCGGTAAGCAGGGAGTGACTGAAGCAGCAGCTCATTCCACTGCAGTCTGTCACTTTTTATTTCTTTTATCTTGCCTTTTGCAACACCAATATTTTGGTTGGTAGCAACTGATATGAAGTTTCCATTATCCAATTTTCTAAGCTGAAAGACAAGTACTCATTCTCTTTGGCACTGGGCCTGCCTGCAGATAATGGTTATCTTGGTTAGCTTGGGTAGGTTAGTGGTGGGGACACGGGCAAGGTGTGATGCAGGGAGATGGTAGAACAACTAGACAACAGTTGAAATCTGGAGCATATAGGTACAAGCAAAGGGAGCAGTTCGTCAGAACAAAGAAAGGCATGTAGCAAGACTGGGTATCAGAAAGAGGTATACTGAGAAAATAATACATCTGGATTGTGGTGGATGTGAAGTCAGACAAAGAGGCAGACAAGATATAGATGAGGTAAAGTGGAGTACAAAAATATCAGGGTAAGCAGGTGGTTTCATACAGATGAGACGGTGCCTGTGGGTGTGGATAGTTGTGATTGTGGCAGTTAAAAAATTTAGAAAAATTAGTGTTCAGTAACACAAGCCAGATGGTACAAGTTTTGAAGTAGCCACTGAAGCCAACCACATTGTATCTAGCAGAATGTTCCACAACTAGGGAATCCAGTCAGCCCTCAACCACATTTAGGATGCGACCATGACTGAGCTGATAGTTAATCTACAGCTATACTCACATACAAGGTAGTGGGATGGTTGTGGCAAAGTTGGTATATAGTGTGGCTACTTTCACAAGTAGCCCTGCCTCTGATGGGATAGGAAATGCCAGTAACATGACTAGAATAGATTGTGTCAATGGGTGGATTTATTGGGCAAGGCTCACACGTGAGTTTGTGTGTGGATACAATCAGTGGGGCGAGTGGATGGAAGTGGGAGACAAAAACGCATTCAACACAAGCTTGTCGAGTAGCCAGACATCACTTTGTAAGGAAAGGGACTGCTTGTGGTGATACTACCCTCATTATTTCACAATATGAGAAGAAGTCGTAAAGAAGACAGTTCCTCCACTGTTCCAATTATAAGTCATGTTTATGTCCAAGGTGTACAACTTTGCTTCCGCCCTTTTTTCCCCAACATTTGAGGCTTTAGTGAAACAAATTGGTTAATAATAATAATGGCATGTGATGAGGGCCCCCCGTCAGGTAGACCGCTCGCCTGGTGCAAGTCTTTCGATTTGACGCCACTTCGGCGACTTGTGCGTCGATGGGGATGAAATGATGATGATTAGGACGACACAACACCCAGTCCCTGAGTGGGGAAAATCTCCGACCCAGCCGGGAATTGAACCCAGGCCCTTAGGATTGACAGTCTGTCGTGCTGACCACTCAGCTACCAGGGGCGGACAACAAATTGGTTACACATGTATCATTCATAGTATTTTCCATTGCTGGCCACTACCTTTTCCCATCTTTCAGGCAGTGTACGAATCCCACGTTGAAAAAATTGTTCATCTTTTAAAGCGATCCATGAATCGATCCAATTTGTGACTTCTTCATGAGATCGGAAGTGTTGGCCAGCCAGGCCATGAGCCATTGATCTAAACAGGTGATAGTCAGAGGGAGCAATGTCTGGAGAACATGGTGGGTAGGTAGGACTTGCCATTTTAATGTTTCCAAGTACGTTTTGACCTCTTTTGCAACGCCGAGTGTTTTCGTGCTGCAAAATCACTTTATCGTGCCTCTCACTGTATTGTGGCCATTTGTCTTTTAATGCTCTGCTCAAACGCATTAATTGCGTTCAATAATGAGCACCTGTGATTGTTTCACTTGGTTTTAACACCTCATAGTACATAACACTATGCCGTGGCTATACGGTTTGGCCATCGACGTGGAAGCATTGCTGGGATATCCCCACGATTTTTTGCATTTAGGGTTATCGTAATGAGCCCATCTTTCGTTCCTGGTCACAAAGCGATGCAGAAATCCCTTTCGTTTTTGCCTCTGAAGCAACTTTTCACAAACACAAAAACACAGTTCAATGTCTCTTGGTTTCAGCTCACACGGGACCCAAGTTCCTTCTTTCTGAATCATGCTCACAGCATGCTCATGTTTTGAAATGGCTTGCTGTGTCACTCCCACTGATCATGCCAATTCTGCTCGAGCTTGACGCGAGTCTTCACTCAGCAATGTCTCCAATTCTGCATCTTCGAAAACACTCTCTTTTCCACCACTATGCTGGTCTATGACGTTAAAATCACCGTTCTTGAAGCATTGAAACCACTCACGACACGTTCTATCACTAATAGCATCCTTACCATACGTACTTGAGAGCATTCGGTGACACTCAGCCGCTGTTTTCTTCATATTGAAACAAAACAGTAACACCTCCCGCAAATGATGAGAATTAGGTTCGTAAACTGACATTTTCAATCAACAACTACTTTATGATGCAGAAATAAATCGACTAATGTTTGAACGAGGTTATGTTGACCGAGGTCCAAGCTAACTGCCTGACATCTGCAATCTGTTTCTTTCGACCGCTACTTACCGTTTTCACCACCTATCGGCAAACGGCGGAAGCAAAGTTGTACACCTTGTATTTTGTGATCCTTAGTGTAGGGTGAGTTAACTTTGTAGTGTAGCTTCATACCACCATAAGCATTAGAGCTGCTTTATTTACTTACATGATGTAACCACTGCAAAAAAGTAAACAGCCTGTAGAGCTCCTGTTGAAGAGCAGGGAGGAGCTCAGCAACAGCGTTAGTTTACAGCCTGTATACATGATTTGATTAGTAGTTTCCTTACATGGTTCATGTAGAATTGAACAGTATCTGTTTATGTATTTGCTATTTATGTTGATTTAAAAGTCTGCATATTTTGCAGTCATTAGTCTACAGCGTACTAACTTTTCAGTACAGATTTTACTGCTAGTTTTTATTAATTTTGTGTGCATCACGATTTTAGTGGTGTCAATTTATTTCACCTGCAGCACCACAATCAGGTACTTTTATCTCTTGTTGCAGTATTCTTATTCTTTCTTAATTGCCGCTGCCTGATATGGTAAGTAAATATTTCATGATTTTCACATTGTAGGAACTGTGTGTCATTTGCTGAGACAAGGTTAATTAGAAGCTGCACTGGCCATGGCTGACACACTTCAGGCTGCTGCCCTAATCTTCAACAATGCTGAGGCAGCAGTGACAAAAGCTGTAACACCTCTAATGTCACTGTAATCCCCTGGAAACACAAATGCCACTTTATCTTACAATATGCATAATTTGAAAAATTTATCCTCATTTGAGGTTGAGTGGTGACACGTATCTGGGCAGAAGGCGACTGTGGGTCCTATCCACTTGGCTGTCCACTTCTGCCTTAGCAATACGTATGAAGTGTTGGCTTGCGTTAAAACGCAAAATGTGAGTTGACACAGCATGCATTGTCTCTTGAGCTAGTGACCAATTTTTTTGCAGAGAAGTCCGAGCAAGCACAGAAGGTGGGTATGTTGGTTATTGGGCCCCCAAAATTAGGCAAATAAGGAGCGTCTCAGGGAAACAGCATGCATGTCAGGATAGGATAATGTGTAGTTGGGACATTTATTGGGAGGTCTTGTCCAAGATATTGAGAAGGCTCTACAAACAACTACTGAATGAGCACCCGCAGGCAAGAGTGGCCAGAAAGTTCTAACATGCACAGAACATGTCCAATAGGCCTGCCTGTGACCCATGGGGCAGCATTGGAATAGACTGCTTTAGGCGGCTGGTGGGATTGGTGAACATATCTAGCACTATATACACAGTACAAATGCAGTTCACTATTTGCAGCACTGTATCCAGAATTGATGGAGTTCCTCTGGGTTGCCAGCAGCTGTGGCCGAGCGGTTCTGGACGTTTCAGTCTGGAACTGCATGACCAGCTACGGTCGCAGGTTCGAATCCTGCCTCGGGCATGGATGTGTGTGGTGTCCTTAGGTTAGTTAGGTTTAAGTAGTTCGAAGTTCTAGGAGACTGATGACCTCAGATGTTAAGTCCCATAGTGCTCAGAGCCATTTGAACCATTTTTTCCCCTGGGTTGGAGCTGAGTGGAAAGTATAAACCACAGGCTCAGACAGTTCTGTGACAATCTCTGAAGCAATTTCCTGGTCTCCGCTAATGGGTGCAGAACTGTAGACACATCATGCTCAGAGGAGGACTTTCATCCTTGCAGAACAGAAGGAAAAAATGTTAACGTGTTTTTAATAAACTGCTGGAGCATTCTTGGTAAAGGCGAAAAATTAGTATCACTTATGAAAGATAATAATGCCCATGCAGTATTAGAACCAGAAAGTTGGCTGAAACTGAAAGGGAACAGCACTGAAATCCTGAATTCAGATTGGAAAATATGCTGCAAGGCTAGGCTAGATGCCAGTACAGAACTCGATAACAATTAGTCAAGTTATTACAAAATCCAAATGTGAAATAAACTGGTTGAAGGTGATCACTGAAGATCAGTGAAACATAGTAATCAGATGCTTTTATAGACCCTGTGCCTCAGGATCTGTAGTGGCACAGCAGTTCACAGAACAATATCTCGAGTAAATTTCCCGATCCTGGTACTGTAATAGAAGGAGACTTCAATCTGCCAGTTATAGAATTGGAGAGTCAGTCTATTAAAATGGGTGCCAAAGAAAGGGAATTGTGAGAGGCTGTTCTGAATGCATTGTCCAAATATTACTTTGAGCACGCACACAGTTGCTATGAAAGCACAGCGGGCTGACTCTTGAGTGCAACATCCTAGCCCTCTTAGTAACTAACAGACCCAAATTTTCCAAAACAGTTTAATATAGAGAAAGGCATCGGTGTCATAAGGCTGTGATAGCATCAGTGACTACAGATGTTACAAGGAATCTAAGACAGGCACAAATAATATCCTTTTTTTTTTGCAAAAGTGACTTGATAGAAACAACAGAGTATATGAGTAATCAACTTCAAATATGCAGCTCTGAGGATGATGATGTGGAGCTCAAATGGATTAAACTGAAAAGCACTGCACAATATGTTTTAGACATGTACATGCTGAGCAGGGTTGTGAGGTATGGGAAAGATGCTCTGTAGTTCAACTGATGTGTTAGGAACCTGCTGCAAATGCAAAGAGAGTTTCATCTTTGATTTAGGTGAAGTCAAAGCCTGGCAGACAGACAAAACTAATATGATGCCATAATGAGTGCAAGAGAGAAATGTGAGAATCATTCAAAGATATTTAATGTTAAATTTTGACAATCAAACTAAAATCCCTGGGACATTTTTGTACTGTGTGAAGATACTAAGGAGATTGAAATCATTTATTCAGTGATTCAGTTACATCAGCATCAACATAACTTGATATTAAAGCCATTTTATGAAAATATGGTCAACATTTATACATATCTGGCCAAAGATTTATTTAGTTAACGTGTGATTACCGTAAATGTAACAGTTCTGCATTTTAAACTTCCTACACAAGGTTTGAAATAGATGCTGTGAGAGTCAACATCAAACACTTTTAAAAACAGCAAGTCAGTCACTGCCAAGCTATAGCAAGCTACAGTCAAAGTTCTGGTTAAGCAATTTATGAGAAAAGTCGGCACTAAACCAGTCGTATACTGTCACTTCTATAAAGTTCAGGTTGAGAATGCATCGATTAAGGTCCCTACAACTGGACACCATTTGTACATTTAAGTTGTTATTCTTTAAGCTTTTGAACATTACAGACTTGTTTTGACATAATAATGTAACTTTTTATTTGCAAGATGATCAAGAACTACTACTGTGACAATATATGTGCTTCAATGGAAAATTTATTTTAATGGTGTCAACTTGATTATTTAAAATTGTTTAAGCACTGAGCAGTCCATAGACTAGACATGACAACTGAGACAAGTAAGGTCATTAATTTTTCAATTGGGAGGGCAGGGGGTGGGGTGGAGGGAGGGAACCACTTGGCTCCATGTAAATGCTTCATCTGCAGTGACACGTTATATGGCAGGGTAGGATGGGTACTACCTGTCAAAGTGCAATTAGTGGGTTTAAAGACAAAGAGTATCTTATGGATTCAACAGCAAGACAGAGGTCAATATCGAGGAAGGTAGTTCATGGAGCTGTGTAGGAGCTATGATCGACTACTGTAGTACACAGCCCCAGAAGAAGTTGAAACAACACAGCTCTAGTGTGTGCCTGTAGCAGTGTTGTGTATTATGTTGTAGGTTCTACGTCCAAAGGGAGCCCAAGTGTGGTTGGAATAAGGTGAGAGACTAAGCAGTGAGGTTTAGCTGCTGGCTCGGGTACCTGGGACAAGTTCACTGCAGTGAAGCCCATAAGTAGGTGTGCCTGGCAGCTCCTGAAGGACTTTCATTGAGTAATGAGTGTGATGAAACTTGTTCCTTCAGAGACAGTGATTATGTCACATGTTTAGAGGTAGTGGACGATTTCTCTTTTCGTGGTTGTGAAGTCGGCCCTACTTGTGAGCGTTCTACAGATGGAATGTGGGTAAGCTGAGGCTACGATTCCATTATCTTCATCCTCAATAATGAACTGTGAGATGCTGGCAATGAAGGAAATTCATCATACTCCTCACACACAACTTACAGCACTTAATGCCTCTTCAATGACGACACAAGCCAGTACTCACTAGTTCAAATGGCTCTGAGCACTATGGTACTTAACATTTGAGGTCATCAGTCCCCTAGAACTTCAAACTACTTAAACCTAACTAACCTAAGGACATCACACATCCATGCCCGAGGCACGATTCGAACCTGCGACCGTAGCAGTCGCGCAGTTCCAGACTGAAGCGCCTAGAGCCGCTCGACCACGGCGGCCGGCTACTCACTAGTCAAGAGCACCTAAATCACTGCCCATTCTAAAAATTGTCAATTTTTGGGAAGATAATAACATAACTTGAAAATAAATCTTTCATTCTGCAGAATAGTCTGCAGAATTATGAAACTTCCCTTTACTCATTCCATTATTTACAATTTACAGATACACAGTTCTTGGGAATGAATTTATTTTTTTATTTTATTTATTTTTTGTCAAAGGAGAGTGTGCCGATTTGAAACTTCCTATCAGATTAAAACTCTGGGTCAGATCAAGACTCGAACCTGGGAACTTTGCCTTTTGCAGGAAAGTGCTCTACTGCTTAGATAGCTCAGTCATTAGAGCACTTACCAGTGAAAGGTATAGGTCCCAGGTTCAAGCCCTGGTCTGGCACACAGTTTTAATCTATCAATTTTCACATAGTTTGACATGAATTTCCATCTAAATCAACAGTCCAATAAGGTACTACCTAAAAGCAATTCCCACAGTCACTTTTGTAAACACATATATTCAGTTGGACAAGGTGCCTCAAAGTCCCAAACTTGAGAAAATTTTTTTATTTAAATTTTACAAAGGACCACCTTTATCGGCCAATGCCTTTCCACTGTGTGAACTACTATCCAGTTCACACTGGCAAAGCCCGAATCGTCACCTGCAACACACCCTGCCAACTGAATCACTACACAGGATCACCTGACTTGTGAGACGGATGGCTCTCTACGACACGGACACAAAAACAGAGCTCTCTTCTGTTCCGAGATGCAGCCAGAGCAGACACTGAAACAGCTTAGTCTTCTTTACCTTTTCACTTACGTTCTCCTCCGAGATAGGTCTGGGGTACTGGGGTTCCCTTCTCTCACCCCCACCCTGGCAATGCTCACCATGTAATGCCCATAAGAAAATAAACTGACATTTTCTTTTTTCTGAATAAAGAGTATATTATTTATGAGCCCACACCACTTTTAAATCCTAAGTACACTGCTGCACATCAAGTGGGTGTATACAGTTTAATTAGTCTTTCTGACATATCAGTTACTTCATCCACCTGTACAATAAACCAAGTCTGGTTCTTTTTATAGTGGTCACAAATGTTGTGCACATATCTATAATTACTATTTAACTACAGGGCTACAAAAAATATCTTTACAGTATGAAATAACACTTTCAGGTACTTTCTTTCTTTCAGGTGCAAAATTACTAAAGCACATAATACACAATGAGGAGTTTACATATATCATTATTTAAAAAACAGACTATTTGCAATACCTCCAGGCATCATCTGGAATGAACCAATGTGTCCAACACGTGGAAACAGTAAGAAAGAACAATGCCATGAGGACACTCACAGCAATTTTCCACAACCACTTAGCATTCTGCAAAGAAAAATGAAATACACATTGCAAATAATCTTTAAGACATTTAATACACAAATTATTAGGTGTGGGAAGATAAAGACCTCTGTAGTGAAACTAAAATCTAGCATGGACTGGAAAAAAATATCTTGTACCTACCAGGAAGAGGCAGACAAACACAAGAAGAAACAGTCTTATGGAAACGATTTTACACAGAATTTTCTTTATCTGTCATACTGTGTGTGTGACACACACACACACACACACACACACACACACACACACACACACAGAGAGAGAGAGAGAGAGAGAGAGAGAGAGAGAGAGAGAGAGAGAGGTGAGGGTCAGTTGGAGGGAATGGAACTATTAAGAGAATAAACGGGATACAATAAAAATAAATAATATGTTAAAATTTTATTTTCTTCTTGAGTGATTTTTATCTTCTTTTGTCCCCAGAGGTAACTTTTTATTCCTTGAATAGTCACTTTACTTGCAAAGCTTTTGCTTTTATGTCAGATGAGGAAGGTGTGGTTGTAAAAGGTAATACATGCCTCACCTTTTATTAATGTCTACGACTGCCCTCACCTGGTACATAGCGAGTCTTTGTATTGATTTTTATTTCAATTATTATATTGCACCCCCCTCTCTGATCCCCCATGAACCATGGACCTTGCTGAGATGGGATGGGGTAGCTTGCATGGCTCAATAATACAGACAGCCATACTGTAGATGCAGCCACAACAGAGAGGTATAAGACGTTAGACACACATGTGGTCCCCAAAGAGGGGCAGTAGCCTTGTCAGTACTTGCAGGAGCAACAGTCAGAATGAGGGTCTGATTTGGTCTTGTAACATCAACCATCATGGCCCTGCTATGCTGGTTCTGCAAATGGGTGAAAGCAAGGCGAAACTAAAGCTGTTACTTTTCCCAAGGGTAAGCAGCTTGACTGTATGTTTATATGATGATGGCATCATCCTGGATAAAATCTTTCAGAGATGAAATAGTCTTCCATTTTCGTCTCCACCAGGTGACTACAACCACCACAGTAAGTTATATGTCAACTAGGTCTGCAGCGGAAGTGATTGATGAAATGTATGATGAGGAAAAAGAAATTATTCATATAGTTAAGAGAGGAAAATATTTAATTGTGATGGGAGGTGCGAATTCCATAGTAGGAAAAGAAAGAGAAGAAAAAATAGTATAGAATATAGACTGAGGGAAAGGAATGGAAGAGGAAGCTGCTTGGGAGTATTTTGCACACAGCATAATTTAATCATTGCAAACATTTATTGGTTTAAGAATCAAGAAAGTATGTTGTATGCGTGGAAGAGGCCTGGAGACAGTGGAAGGTTTCAGACTGATAATATAATAGTAAGACAGAGATTTTGGGAGCAGATTTTACACTGTAAGACATTGCCAGGGGCAGATGTGGCCTCTGACCACAATTTGTTGGTTATGAACTATAGATTGAAACCAAACAATTTGCAAAAAGGTACAGAGTTAAAGGAATGGGACTTGGGTAAGTTAATACAACCAGAGGTTCCTGGGAGTTTCAATGCGAGCATTAGGTAACATCTGATTGAAATAAGGGAAAAGAATATAGTAGAAGATAAATGTATATCTTTCACACATGGACTAGTGAACACAGCAGATACTCAAATAGGTAAAAAGACAAGGCAAAGAAGAAATCGTTTGATATCACAAGAGATACTGAAGTAAATTGACAAAAGAAGAAAATATAAAAATGTGGCAAATGAAACAGACACAAGGAAACACAAATTTCTAAAAACTGAGACTTTTGATAAATATACATATCACTCTAATTTGTTGCAGGACAAGTAAATTCTGAAAACACCACGGAAAAGAACTCAAAATAACACTCAATTTAATTAGGATATATTTATTTATATGTAAAGATTTAAAGATGTTTTACAGGTTGAATTGCTGAGCATGTGAATGCAACATATGTATTTATTAATGAACCATCAGCAACAGGACTAGTGTGAGATGGAAAAATGACCAGTGATGAGAGCTGCTGCCTGCTCACTACATGTTAGTTGTAAACTAATTTTACTGTAAATATAAATGGTGTGACATTTTATAAATACCCAGAGTGATCTTTTGCACATGAACTGCTGTGCCCATATATACGCGTAAGAGTGAGCATTATGTATCTCATGATATTTCACAGTATATCACTCAGTGAAAGCAGGTGTGTGTCGTCGGTATCTGCAGTGCTTATCCAAAGACACCCATGCCTGTTTAAGACCAAATTTTGGTACTGAGTATTAGTCTCTGAACATCAGCCAGCCAGGGATTTGAAACATCATCCTCCTCAGTATGAATTTGAGTCGTGTCTCTTACCACTGCGCCACCTTGCAAAGATGTGATTTACACATTGTGGCCCACATCTTGACTATAAATGGACATGGAAACAGGGAAATTGGCTCGATTGATAGCAGAATCTCAAACAGACGGACGGACGGACGGACGGACGGGGAGGGGGGGGGTCTCATGGGAGGGAGAGGGAGGGGGAGGGGGAGGGAGAGAAGGTGGAAGAAATGGACAAAGAGAGAGGGAGGAGGAGATAGATAGAGGTGGGAGGACGAGGTGATGGACAGAGGGTGGAAGAGGTGGATAGAAAGAGGGGGAGGAAGAAATGTGTTCACTATATGTGTCGAATGCATAATCAGGCAAGGCCACAGGGAAGAGGCAAGTTAGCAGTAATAGAAGAAATTTTGAGACTAACTTGTGAAGATAGAAGTGGAGGTTAATATTGCACCAAAACATTAGAGATTTAAAAAATGTAGGCTGGTATGTTTAGATGAAATGCAACTTACAAATCATATAAAACATAGTTCTGATAATTTTGCCACTCAAATTACTGTGATAGTCATAATATATCGACCTCTTGATGGTAATTTTCAACTATTCATCAAACAAATTGATTTGTTATTAAGTTTTTTTTAGCTTTTAAACAAACAAGGTACTACAAGTGGATAATCAAATTTTATATCTCTTCTAGCACCATATTAGTGCCCTCTGACACTACATACAGGAATAATCTAACACCAGTAATGGCTTTGGCAAGCAGGATTATGGCAATAACACTATTTGTTAAATGTTTGAAGAATAGTCCACATTACTAAGTAATCTTGTAAATCCTATGGTCAATTCTTTTACAAATCATTGTGCTTAGCTGCTGATGTTCATCATAATTATACTTGATATGAAAACTAAAAAATGGAAAATGATTACAGTAACAAAACAAAAAGAAACTGAGGAAATGAAGAAGTATTTCTGATTTACAGACTGGAAAAACACATATGTTGTATGTATATGGTATAAAAGAAAAATATACTGTCTGTAACATAGTAACGAATTTACTTTGAAAACTTTTGCCTTAAACAAAATAACTTGTGTTGGTAGATCAAATTCTCCTAAACTCTGGGTTACAAATGACATGAGAAAATTGTTCAAAATTCAGAAGAAGACTATTTAACATCAAGGAATACTGGTGATAAAGGTAAATTACATTTCAAATTGTACAATGAACTTTTACGCAGGAATATAGTAAAAATTAGACAATGAGGAAATTTCTCAGAAGGTAAATAATAACCATTTGAAAAATTGCTCATAAACTGAAAACAGTTTATTAAAAATTTTGAGTCAGTAGTTAATAATTTACATTTGAACAGTTGCTTAGTGGAGGAAAGAATTCCAAAACAAGTCTGATGAAATTCAACTACATCCTGTACTTCCAAAATAAGTCTTCAGTATTATTCTCTCTCTTTATTAAATGTCTTAGTGATAATGATGGGTTCTGTACTAAAATAATACAACATTCTTGAGCTGAGGTTTGTAATACACTAAATTACTTATGTAATGAATCATTTAATAGTGGTATTTTCCTAGACAGTTAAATATGATGTAGTCAACCACTATATATATATACCGTACTTCATCTTGCAGAGACTTAACAATATGGGTTTTTCAACAATGGCTTCACAATAGAAGCAAGGAGGAGATGAACAGAGAGACAGGAAGGCAGAGAGAGAGAGAGAGAGAGAGAGAGAGAGAGAGAGAGAGAGAGAGAGAGAGAGGGGGGGGGGGGGGAGGAAATAAGCAAAGAGAGGGAAGAGGAGGAGATGGACAGAAAGGGGGGGGGGGGGGGGACAGAAGGAGATCAGAATGTACATCCAATTCCCATATATATTTAGCAATTGTGCAGCACTGCCGGGTTCACTAGAATGTTTAAAACTTAGAAGTACAGTCTTTAACTATGTTGATATTATATCATGACCTCTGGATTCTTTGATTTGTTAAGATTTTATGGTGTACATCACTTCTTCAAGTGTAATGAGGGTCACATACACTGAAGCACCAAAGAAACTGGTATAGACATGCATATTCGAATACAGAGAGATGTAAACAGGCAGAATACAGCACTGCGGTCGACAACACCTATATCGGACAAGAAGCGTCTGGCACAGTTGTCAGATCAGTTACTGCTGCTACAATGGTAGGCTACTAAAATTTGAGTGAGTTTTAACAAGGTGTTATAGTTGGCGCACGAGCAATGGGGCACACAATCTCCAAGGTAGTGATGAAGTGGGGATTTTCCCATACGGCCATTTCACGAGTGTATCGGGAATATCAGGAATCCAAATCCATTGAAACATCAAATCTCCAACATCCCTGCAGCCGGAAAAAGATCTTGCAAGAACGGGACCAACGACAACTGAAGAGAATCACTCAACATGACAAGTGCAATCCTTCTACAAATTGCAGCAAATTTCAATGCTGGGCCATCAACAAGTGTCAGAATGCGAACCATTCAACGAAACAACATTGATATTGTTGTGTCGATTCCCTAAGGTCTCGACACAATGAGTGGCTAGGTGCACGCGAAACTAACGCAGACGGGCGTAAATTCTGAAACAGGAGACTGGATGAAAACTATAAAGAAAAGAAGAGAGATTGTCATCTACTTAACTTTTAATGATGTTCTTCTTGTTGAAATACATCTCTTGCATAGTAGTAAGCAATTAGCAATGATACACATGGCGCCTTGCTAGGTAGTAGCGATGGACTAGCTGAAGGCTATTTAATCTGTCTCTCGGCAAATGAGAGGAAGACGTGATACGTCTTGTCGCAAGCTATGTCGTCCGTACAACTGGGGCGAGGTGAAGTCCGTGTCTTGTGACCTGCCCTGTGGTGGCGCTACGTTTGCGAATACACAGTGGCGACACGCGGGTCCGACATGTACTACAGGACCGCGGCCGATTTAAGTTACCACCTAGCAAGTGTGGTGTCTAGCGGTGACACCACAGATATGGGCTTTCGGAGCCGAAGGTCCACTTGTGTACCCTTGATGATTGCATGATAGAAAGCTTTATGGCTTGCCTGGGTGTGTCAACACCGTCATTGGACTGTTGATGACTGGAAATATGTTGCCTGGTTGGATGAGTCCCGTTTCAAATTGTATCAAGCATATGGATGTGTATGGGTATGGAGACAACCTCATGAACCCATGGACCCTGCATGTCAGCAGGTGATTGTTCAAGCTGGTGGAGGCTCTGTAATGGTGTGGGGTGTGAGCAGCTGGAATGATATGGGACCCCTGACACACCTAGATACGATTCTGACAGGTGAAACGTATGTAAGCATCCTGTCTGATCACCTGCATCCATTCATGTCCTTTGTGCATTCCAACGAACTTTGGCAATTCCAGCAGGACAATGCGACACCCCACATGTCCAGAATTGCTACAGAGTGGCTCCATGAACACTCTTCTGATTTAAACGCTTCCGCTGACCACCAAAGTCCCCAGACATGAAAATTATTGAGCGTATTTTATTTACACATTAAGTTCCGTAGGACCAAATTGAGGAGCAAATCTCCAAGGTCATGGAACATGTCAGTAGATGAAATTATAATGCAAAAGTAATAACAAATAAAAATAAAATGTTTATAAACCCAAAAAAGTCAAGCCATAAGTTTAAGTAAACAGTTAACAATACAACAATAATCAGCTTAATTTTTCAAGGCTCTCCTCAACAGAATAGGAGTGACCCATGAGGAAATTCTACAGTTTCGATTTGAAGGCACATGGATTTCTGCTAAGATTTTTAAATTCTTGTGCTAGCTTATTGAAAATGGATGCAGCAGTTAATACTGCCGAGTATTAAATGAGTGAAAGCTGCTTATTCTTTGAAATAAGCTGATATTGTTAACGAGAAACAACAGTAAAGAATATATATATATTGAGAAGCCAATGTCAAAATACCCACATTAGGGAACAGGGGTCGACGAGAGGTTCGTGAACTTACACCACTTATTGTTCGAACTGCTCATTTCTGAGCCAAAAGTATCCTTTTAGAATGGGAATCACTTACTTCAGGTACCGTTTGAATAGTAAAAAAGGCAGCATTAAGTTTTTGAACAAGATCCTGAACGTGGGCTTTCCACGACAGTTTACTATCTATCTGAACATCAAGGAATTTGAACTGCTCAGTTTCACTAATTATATGCCCACTCTGTGAAATTAAAATGTCGGGTTTTGTTGAATTGTGTGTTAGAAACTGTGAAAACGTAGTCATACTGTGATTTAGCATATCTCGGATGCCTTGCAATGTGCAGTTCAGAAGAGACCTCTACCCTCTCGTACTCTTACAGATTTATGGACAGCCCTGCAGGAGGAACAAGACTTTTGGTCAGGTGATTACAGGGTTATAAATACAAAATCAAGTAGGAGTAATGCAGGAGTAGGTTTAATAATGAATAAAAAAACAGGAGTGCGGGTTAGCTACTACAAGCAGCATAGTGAACACATTATTGTGGCCAAGATAGACACAAAGCCCATGCCTACCACAGTAGTACAAGTTTATATGCCAACTAGCTCTGCAGATGATGAAGAAATTGATGAAATGTATGACGAGATAAAAGAAATTATTCAGGTAGTGAAGGGAGACGAAAATTTAATAGTCATGGGTGACTGGAATTCGTCAGTAGGAAAAGGGACAGAAGGAAACATAGTAGGTGAATATGGATTTGGGGGGAAGAAATGAAAGAGGAAGCCGCCTTGTAGAATTTTGCACAGAGCATAATTTAATCATAGCTAACAATTGGTTCAAGAATCATAAAAGAAGGTTGTACACATGGAAGAATCCTGGAGATACTAGAAGGTATCATATAGATTATATAATGGGAAGACAGAGATTTAGGAACCAGGTTTTAAATTGTAAGACATTTCCAGGGGCAGATGTGGATTCTGACCACAATCTATTGGTTATGAACTGCAGATTGAAACTGAAGAAACTGCAAAAAGGTGGGAATTTAATGAGATGGGACCCGGATAAACTGAAAGAACCAGAGGTTGTACAGAGTTTCAAGGAGAGCATAAGGGAACAATTAACAGGAATGGGGGAAAGAAATACAGTAGAAGAAGAATGGGTAGCTCTGAGGGATGAAGTAGTGAAGGCAGCAGAGGATCAAGTAGGTAAAAAGACGAGGGCTAATAGAAATCCTTGGGTAACAGAAGAAATATTGAATTTAATTGATGAAAGGAGAAAATATAAAAATGCAGTAAATGAAGCAGGCAAAAAGGAATACAAACGTCTCAAAAATGAGATCGACAGGAAGTGCAAAATGGCTAAGCAGGGATGGCTAGAGGACAAATGTAAGGATGTAGAGGCTTGTCTCACTAGGGGTAAGATAGATACTGCCTACAGGAAAATTAAAGAGACCTTTGGAGAGAAGAGAACCACTTGTATGAATATCAAGATCTCAGATGGCAACCCAGTTCTAAGCAAAGAAGGGAAGGCAGAAAGGTGGAAGGAGTATATAGAGGCTTTATACAAGGGCGATGTACTTGAGGACAATATTATGGAAATGGAAGAGGATGTAGATGAAGATGAAATGGGAGATAAGATACTGCGTGAAGAGTTTGACAGAGCACTGAAAGACCTGAGTCGAAACAAGGCCTCGGGAGTAGACAACATTCCATTAGAACTACTGATGGCCTTGGGAGAGCCAGTCATGACAAAACTCTACCATCTGGTGAGCAAGATGTATGAGACAGGCGAAATACCCACAGACTTCAAGAAGAATATAATAATTCCAATCCCAAAGAAAGCAGGTGTTGACAGATGTGAAAATTACCTAACTATCAGTTTAATAAGTCACAGCTGCAAAATACTAACGCGAATTCTTTACAGACGAATGGAAAAACTGGTAGAAGCGGACCTCGGGGAAGATCAGTTTGGATTCCGTAGAAATGTTGGAACACGTGAGGCAATACTAACCTTACGACTTATCTTAGAAGAAAGATTAAGAAAAGGCAAACCTACGTTTCTAGCATTTGTAGACTTAGAGAATGCTTTTGACAACGTTAACTGGAATACTCTCTTTCAAACTCTGAAGGTGGCAGGGGTAAAATACAGGGAGCAAAAGGCTATTTACAATTTGTACAGAAACCAGATGGCAGTTATAAGAGTCGAAGGACATGAAAGGGAAGCAGTGGTTGGGAAGGGAGTAAGACAGGGTTGTAGCCTCTCCACGATGTTATTCAATCTGTATATTGAGCAAGCAGTAAAGGAAACAAAAGAAAAATTCGGAGTAGGTATTAAAATCCATGGAGAAGAAATAAAAACGTCGAGGTTCGCCGATGACATTGTAATTCTGTCAGAGACAGCAAAAGACTTGGAAGAGCAGTTGAACGGAATGGACAGTGTCTTGAAAGGAGGATATAAGATGAACATCAACAAAAGCAAAACGAGGATAATGGAATGTAGTCAAATTAAATCGGGTGATGCTGAGGGGATTAGATTAGGAAATGAGACACTTAAAGTAGTAAAGGAGTTTTGCTATTTAGGGAGCAAAATAACTGATGATGGTCGAAGTAGAGAGGATATAAAATGTAGACTGGCAATGGCAAGGAAATCTTTTCTGAAGAAGAGAAATTTGTTAACATCGAGTATAGATTTAAGTGTCAGGAAGTCGTTTCTGAAAGTATTTGTATGGAGTGTAGCCATGTATGGAAGTGAAACATGGACGATAACCAGTTTGGACAAGAAGAGAATAGAAGCTTTCGAAATGTGGTGCTACAGAAGAATGCTGAAGATAAGGTGGGTAGATCACGTAACTAATGAGGAGGTATTGAATAGGATTGGGGAGAAGAGAAGTTTGTGGCACAACTTGACTAGAAGAAGGGATCGGTTGGTAGGACATGTTTTGAAGCATCAAGGGATCACAAATTTAGCATTGGAGGGCAGCGTGGAGGGTAAAAATCGTAGAGGGAGACCAAGAGATCAATACACTAAGCAGATTCAGAAGGATGTAGGTTGCAGTAGGTACTGGGAGATGATGAAGCTTGCACAGGATAGAGTAGCATGGAGAGCTGCATCAAACCAGTCTCAGGACTGAAGACCACAACAACAACAACAACAACAACAACAACGACAACTGCAGGATTCATGGTGGATACCCTCCAGCACTACTTCAGATATTAGTCAAGTCATACATGATATTAGGCAGATGTACCAGTTTCTTTGGCCCTTCAGTGTATTACTGAGTTATTTGTAATGACAGGTCTCAGATGTTCCATGGCAGCATCTACTGACTCTGAAGATCCCATATTTTCAAGTTATGAAGCAGTTGTTAAAGTGTTTTGCAACACCACAAACATAGGTTATCAATGTATCGTTTATTATTAATGTTATCTGCTCCTCTTCATGCCTGATTCTACCAGTCACTCTTTCACTATATCCCTACTGTCTTTATTTTGTCATCTGAAGGGATTCTTTTATTCTTATAATACATTTGATTTGATGTGTGTAACACTATTTTGATGTTTTGCAGTGTGCCTTGTAATGAGCTATAGCATTGAAACCAAATAATGATTAATGAAATTCTCGGAATACATTTGTCTGAGTAACAAATTTAAGTGATTAACATTGCAAGATCACACAGTAATATAAGTTAGGTAAGCCATGGTGAATATGAAATGCTGGTACATTAATAACTGGAGTAACCACCACAATGTTGGACGCAAGCATGCAAATGTGCATGCATTGTGTTGTACAGGTGCCAGATGCCAGTTTGTGGGCTGCATTCAACACCTGTTGCAATTGGTTGGTCAATACAGGGATGGTTAATGCTGTTTGTGGACATCACTCCTAACTTGCATCAAAAAACACAACAGATCTCCACCCTGTCCTTCAATTAGCTCTTGCTTGACACAACTGATGTCACAAATGGCAGTCGTTTGGGGTCAGTGGAATGCATGCAACAGTGTGTCTGGCTCAGAGCTGTCTCAAAGTAACCAGTTTGTAACAGTTTGTGTGTCAGTGTGGTGCCAACTGCTGCTCAAATTGCTGCTGCAGATGCAGTATGATGTGTTGGAGCCATATGCTGAACATGATGGTTTTCCCTCTTGGTAGTGTCCGGAGTCCGGACTTCTTGCAACCATACATCCTGATAACAATCGCCACCAGTAATCATGTACAGCGGCTGCATTCCTGCCAAGTCTTTCTGCAATGTCGCAGAAGGAATGTCTGTCATCTTGTAGACATATTACACGACCTCCTTCTCTTTCAAACTTAGTGAGGTGCTAATAATGGCATCTTTGTTGCCTTAAAGGCCTTCTTGACTAACATCAACTCGCCACACGCAGTCTGAAAGGTAACTAACAATCATGACCATTAGTGTGTGTATTTAAAGCAAATTTGATTTGCATCCTCGTAGAGGAACAACTTGTACCACTCTTTTGTGACTGGAGTGAAATTTGAATAGACGTCATCTTTCAGATGTACTGTAGAAAGATGCCTACCAACTTCCATTTATGTTGCACAACTCCTTCTTGGTGTTGTATTATTTCCCTGATCAGTGCATGTGGAAAAAACAATTTGTCTAAACTCTAATGATTTAAATGACACACTATCATAGTTAAACTTGACAAGAAAAAAAAAAAAAAGAAAAAAAAGAGAAAAAAAAAACATTTTCACAGCACAGAATCTTGTTTCCCAAAGTTGGTTTAAACAGAAAACCTGTAGATTTTGATTAAAAAATATATATAGCCTATGCCTGTCCAAACTTTTACTAGAGTATAATGTAAAATAAAAATTAATGGTAAATCAGTTAAGAACTTTCCAAAATTTTTGGTAACAATGTTAATGTTCAACTTATCTTTATACAGTAGTATACAATTTTTTGAGATGTTTGGTAACAACTTCTCTTTAAATACAATTACAGATTAAGTTACCTGAATGACCAGTCATTTATCTTTCTGAATGCTTGAAATTGTACTGAAGTTCAGCTTTTGTTAAGAGATAAATACTGTCATATTTCTGTAAAGTTTCTCTCTCCCAGTATTCTCTAAAATTCTGGAAGTAGTAATATACAGCTGACTTCTTAATGATGTGACAACAAATAATATATTGACAAAGTCACAGTTTGGATTTCTAAAGAGTTCCAATATTTAAAAGACTATCTACACATACAGCAAGCATCTAGTTAATTCATTAGACAATAAATAACAAGCTTCTGGTATATTCTGTGAGCCACCGAAGCTGTCTGACTGTGTAAATCACAATATCCTTTTACATACATCAGAATCTTTGAGTGTAACAAGACTTGTTGGAGAATGGTTAAAATACTGTGTGTTTGACACAAAACAAAGGGTGTCAACAGGAAAGAGAGACACATTAAGCTACTAGGCATCATACAACATGTGGTTTCCAACAAGGTTCCATCTTAGGTCCCCTACTTTCTGTTGTGCCTATGAATGATCTTCCATCAATAACATTACTGGATATGAAATTTCTTTTGTTTGCAGGTGATGCAAAAACAGCAGTAAATAGCAAATCAAATACAGTCTTAGAAAGATCAGCTATTGAAATTTTCATTAACAATAATAAATGGTTCCTAGCCAATTCTTCATTGCTAAACTTTGAGAAAACACATTATATGCAGTTCAGAAATTGTAAGAGGTTTTTTGCCAGTATATGTGGATTACAGCTTGATAATAAATTCAACTGGAAATTCCATTTCACAGAACTGCTAAGTGCCTAAATAAATCTCTGTTTGCAATGCGAATGTTGTAAGACACAGGTGATACAAAAATAAAAAAGCTAGCATAGTTTGCTCACTTTCATTCCATAATATCATACTGGGTTATTTTTTGGAGTTAACTCATCATGCTAAGCTACAGTTTTCCAAGTCCAAAAACATGTAATAAGAATAATTTGTGGGGTTAACTCAAGAATGTCCTACAGAGGTCTGTTTCAGTAAGTACGGATACTAACTGTCGCTGTTTCAAAATATTTTTTCCCCTAACGAAATTTGTCATTAAAGTGTATCACTTTTTCAAACCAATAGCTCAGTTCATGGAATCAGTACCAGAAATAAGAATATTCTTCACAAACGTTTAAAGTTACTTACTTAGGTCCAGAACGGTGTATTACTAATAAAGTAGAGATTAAGAAGAGCCTGAAGGATTTATTTTTGGCCAATTGTTTCTACTCCACCCTTTTTTTTTTTTTTTTTTTTTTAAGCAGAACTGACTGATGTGTGTATGTTACTAATAATACAAAAGAATAATGTGACTATTACATACAATCTTACTTCCATACATATTTGAGGTAATAATGTGAACATTGTAAATAAGTGTAGTAAAATGATGGTGTATAGCTCTGGTGCCTTGCACTGCATCGGTAGTAGTGACATGAGCACTACAGTAACATTTCAAACTCTTACAAATCGGTTACTTCAAAAATAACTCCAAGTCAGGTGCCCTGTAGTGTGCATTCCACTGACCCCACACCATTGCCAATTGTGACTTCAGTGATGTCAAATGTGAGCTCATTGGATGGCAGGGTGGAGGACTGTTGTGTTTTATGATGAAAGCTGGTTGTGCCTCAGTGCCAGTGTTGGCTGTGTGTTGATTATAAAGAGGCCAGTTGAGGGCCAGCAATCAACCTGTCTACATGCTACACACACTGGACTTACACCTAGAGTTACGGTCTGGAGAGCTATTTCATATGCAACTCTCATTGCTATCCCACACCGCCTGACTCCAAATTTTTACGTTAATCTAGTGATTCAAACTGCTGTGCTGTCATTCATGAACAGTTTCCCAGAGTGTGTTTTGCCAAGAGGATAGCGCTCGCCCACATACCACTGTTATAACCCGACATGCTCTACAGGGAGTTGACATGTTGCCTTGGCTTGCTCGATTACCATATCTGTCTCCAGATGAGCACATATGGGACATCATTGGACACCAACTGGAGTGTAATTCACAACCAGCATTAACTGTCCCTGTATTGACCAACAACGTGTCACGGGCATGGAACACCATCCCACAAACTGACACCTAGTACTTGTACAGCACAATACATGCACATTTGCATGCTTTTGCTGGACATTCTGGCATTTTTACCAGTTATTAATGAACCAGAATTTTACATTTGCAATGGCTTATCTTGCACTTATATTAACCTGTAATCTTGCAGTGTTATTCACTTAAAAATGTTACCTAGACAAACGCATTCCAGAAATTTCATTACTCTACATTAATTACTATTTTGGTGTTGCTTTTTTCCCCATCAGGGTATAGTTACAATTTTACTTATTCCACATCCGTGAGGACCATTTCACTTTGGATCTGTGGAACATGCATTAGCATATCCGTTGTTCATTGTAGATATTTATTGAGTATTCTTATTTTCAGACATGTTCTACATCCTGGATGATCTCCTCATTATGGATCTATTGGAAACATAAGTACATTTAATGTAAAATAATAACCAATATTTCCCTTCTCTCATAAAAGAAACATAAGATCTAATTATAATACCTGGAACACAAACCATCTCTACCACAACAAAGATTTTAACAACATTATAGAAAGTTGATGAATACATGGGTAGACTTTTATCCAACACCCTGCCACAGTATATTAACTGTTTTGGACATAAAATGGTGGAGTTGAAGACAACATTTAATAATTTACCATTGGGTATCATTAAAGTATATCTTTACATAATCTCTTAAAATTAATGCACTGGTTTACTATACAGTTAACATTAGCATTGTAACACTAACATATTTCATAAATTTAAATCACTCTTTTGTACAACACTTAAAATAAATTTTACGCCTATGACTTCTTTCCATGTCCCAGAGATTTCTCTCTGTGGGATCCACAGAATGTGATTCAGGCTATATAATTGGTGATCAGCTGTTTTATTTAAGGCAATAAAATACCACTAACAGTTTAATAAAATTAAAACCAATTTACTTTCTTCAAGTAAAAATTAATATCTGAAGGAAGATTTCTGACTAAACAGATATCACACATGATTAGAGCCCGCGAAAAGCAAGGCCCATTATGAGATATTTTTCAAGTCCTCATATATTTCATTCGGACATAATCAAGCAATTTTGCCACAAATACACACAGTTTTTCTTATCTACAAATATGATTGCACCGTTTGGTGGCTAAGCTGATAAATGTCAGATTACAAATTCAAAGGTTTGAAGTTTGATCCCAAGTTTACTTGCTTTCACCTCGGGTAACAAACAGGTTGTTATGTGAAAATGTCAAGCTACCCCACAGTTTGGTTTATTTATTTATTGTAGATCTTCTTACAACTGACTGGTTATGTCATTTCACAGGTTGAAGGGAGGCAAGGGCATACCACCTTTAATATGACTATGCATAATCTTTTATGGAGGTATTTGACTGGAATGCTGCTTTGTATGAAAGTAAAACATGGATGATACACACATCAGACAAAAGAGAATAAGAATGCTGAAGATTAGATGGGTAGATCAGGTAACTAATGAGATCAGGTAACTAATTAGGAGGTACTGATCTGATTTGGAGAAAAAACCTTTTTGGTAGAACTTGACTAAAAGGAAGAATCAGCTGAGAGGACACATCCTGACACATTAAGGAATAGCCGAATGAACGAATCATTAATAATAGCCTTGTACACTACCGAGTAAAAAGTCAGGCGTCAAACCTGGCAAGTTTTAGTTTTGCACTGTACAGATGTTCTACGAGTGTCTCTCTGCATATTCCAATACACAATAACTCTTTTCTTGCTTTGTCATCATTTTGTCAAGGCACTACAGTCTTAATGCCAACTGAAGGGCACAATGCAAAACTACGAGTTTATGGTTCTATTCATACACTAATAATATCTGTACATGTAATACTTGGAAAAATACAGAAATTTGGAAACCAATGAATCATTTACAGTGGTCCTGTATAGTTATCCTGGTTATTTCATAACTGAATAAATATTCATGAGGACACTACTAATACAACGGTTTTGTCATTCGTAATATATTACTGCATACATACATGAGTAAAGACTTAATGGTTTAAGTTGCTCTATTTTTTGAACCAAAGCTAAGTACATAGGGCCACTGGTCTACTGCTAAGTATAGAGATTTATCTTTCAAGACAGGGAGATGAGCTAAACTTCAGACCACATTTACATGTCACATCGACTATAGTCTGAATTGGTACATTAACCAGTCTTTATTTCTACTTCATATACCCAATTTGCAAACAAAATATGAGGAAAAAAAACCATTTTATACAATTAAAATGATTCACATGCATATGAAATGAGGAAATCCCTTCCACTCTGATTCACTTACTATCACCACCATAGGTTAGTACAATGTAGTGATAGAATGATCACTTAGAAACACAATTAAAAGAAATGACTCCATGTAAGGACCCCCACAAAGAGTGAGAATGATGTGAAAGGAAACAAAATATAAATTGGTTGTGGATGAGGAGACTCATTTTGTTGTAAAGAAGGAAACTGGATGAAAGAGGTTAATTCATAACACATACTGGTGGAATAGTCAGAATTCATCATTCAATGTTAAGAAGAGTAATAATCACTCAGAAGCAGCACAATGAAGTTCCACAATGAATCTTTCACTCTGCAACAGTGTGCGTGTTGCTTTTGATGAAAGATTAAGACTGTGTGCCAGTCCAGGAATTCAGAAAGTATTTACTGGGAAAAGTGAAGCTGTGAGGACAAGTCTTAAGTTGTGCCCAAGTAGCTCAATCGGTAGGAGTCCCAAAAGGCATGGTTCCCGGCCTGGCACAGTTTAAATCTGCGAGATAGTTTTAACATAATCAACTGTCCCTCTGATGTTGCTGTAGCAGCAAGAAGTTGTCGCCTAACACATATTGCAAAGTGGCTGCGCTAGTGGATAGGCACATAAATAAGAACTTCAGCGTTGTAACTCAGCTTTCAAACTTGTGGTTTTTTTTCTAGACCACCCTGCACTCTCTCGAGTCTGAACCGATACTGCAGTACAGTCACAATCAGAGAATAAGGACAGAGGAATTATGAAAGATAAACCCAAGTAAAGCCTAAACTGACAAGTGTATGCAGCATAGTACAGTGGAGTGAACACAGTTGGAAGAACATACTTTGACCCTGATAAAGAAAGGAAATTTAGAATGATGGGAAAATTATGTGCATGAAACTGTCCGCACAAAATGGCTGTAATAAGAAACACATATTTGTGTGAATGAGTGGCTATAAGGGCCCTCATCACTGCTAAAGTTCCTGGAATATTAATATATATTGAGAATCCACTGATGCATCAAATTACCTTAATATCCTAGGATAAAGCATTCCACCAGGAGCCTAACACAATTTTTTTAGAGTACATGTGGCTTATATTATCTTCCATGACTATAAGGTGGGAACTGAACTATTTTTCTTCCATGCGTAACACACATTTAAAACCTTCTAACAAAGAATTCAGATCTGGATAACCTGCATAAAAGTGACATAAAACCTGTTTTATCATAATATTTTACTAATGTAACGTGAAAACAAACACAACAATATTACTTACCCATAAGGGCTTGTTATAAATTGCTAAGTAATCCCTGTACGGCACCCATGGTCCAAAGACACATGTGCCTACACAAAGTACATAACCTATATACTCAGCAGGTGATGGAAGAGATTGCAAAGCTCCAAAATCTGCATCGAATGCAACTGATATCACCTTCATCGCCACGAGCATCTGAGCTCCCCGAATTTTATGCCATTCAGTTCTACTAACAAAAAGCAGTTCACTGAAATCAAGACAGAATGCATCCTTATAACAATTTTCCACATAACTTTTACACAATTTTAAATTATTAAATGCTAATTTAGCTAAAGAATGCCACAAACCAATTACTGACTAGAGCAGTTCAGTATAATGAAGTATCACCTCCGGACACTAATTACAAAATTATTTATTCCCAGAGATTATTTTTGAATTAAAAACCTCATCTGCAGTCTATATGAGGTGGCTCTACTCAAAAATAATATTTCCTTATAAGGAAAAAAGATAAGTTTAATACACATTAGTATAATGGGATGTCAAATGAAAATGAGACAGATGTGACAAAGTAAGTAAACTGTTTTTATTTCAGAATTAATCATCATAACTATTAATACATTTACTGAACATCTTGTTTAGGCGATAGTCAACAGCAACTACAAATTTAAAAAAATGCATAGCACTGTACTATCTGTAATAATGTTATTTTTTATTTTGCTACTGGTTTTGATTCTGAACCATCATCAACGGCTGCTGTACAACATACAAAAAGCGGAAAAAGCCCTGACAAAAGCAATTTTATTTTTGAAACTTCCTGGCAGATTAAAACTGTGTGGCGGACCGAGACTTTAACTCGGAACCGTTGCCTTTCGCAGGCAAGTGCCGGCACACAGTTTTAATCTGCCAGGAAGTTTCATATCAGCGCACACTCCGCTGCAGAGTGATAATCTCATTCTGAATTTTATTTTTTATTAACAGTATGGTGATTACTTTTGAAATATTAAACAGTTTACTAACTTTCTTCAATCTGTCTCATTTTCATTTCCCTGCTCCTTATATATACCGAATTTAGAGATGTTACACTGTCCTGCACAATTACCACTCTTCCAAAACAGAATTAACAAGGTAATTAATCAAATTTAAATTGGAATTAGTAGCATGAAACATACTACGAAACTTTAGTCCCTCCTATTAAAGTAATGAAATAAAATTAAATATTCATCCAAAGAAGTGACAAATATGGCTTTCAATGAATTTAGTGATAGAGAAAAGGACCTACTCAAGAACAACTAAAATATAATTTGCAAAATACTTCCCACAAGTAAATAGTAAAAAGATCTCATTTGCTCCGGAAAAACCCAAGCTGATTTCTCAGAGTTCAGCAAATAATTATACTCCACAAACAAAACCTGATTACTGATAAAGCCTTGCGTAAGCGACTGAAGAACTTCAACTGTGGTCTAACAACACCACCAAGGCCAAAATAAGGAATGTGGTGGTAGTAATCGGCAAGGAACACCATACTGAAAATATGTTCCAGTTCTTTCACAAAAACTACACTGAGGAGGAAAATTCTACAGCTAAATTTCAAACTTTTTCTTTTCAAATTAGTGAAACTTGTAATAGTAAAAAATTCCTATCTGTTACAAAAAGGATACTGTTCTGTTTAGAAAAAAAAAGCCCTTTACCTCTCATATCTGATCCTGCTCATAAATAAGTGAGAAGTATTCTTTAATTAGCCAAATAGTGAAATCTCTCCTAGAAGTAATAAAGAAGTATATTATACAGCTTCCAAGAATTAAACATTTGAAAGGTCTCACTTACCAAAAACTAGTTGTAACTTCACTGAAAGTATCAAAAATATTCATTTTCTAACAATGACCTAGTTCATTTCCACTGATGGGGTTAATACACCTGAGAAGACAACGTAGATTTTGATCTGATGGTAGTATATGCCACCTGGGGGGATAACAGATGTACTGATGATGATTTCAATGTCGTCCGCCAACAGATAGTAAAGTGGCCTTGCTACTAGAGGGCCATCTGTGTCTACCCTTTAATGGGGAATGCTCACAACCAGAAGGCTCAGTGTGATGCAAACGTGTGAAGCAACCGGGAAACCATGCCACGGAGATGTACACATGCTTTCTTCACTCAATTGAGTGAGTTCTAAATGGGTCAAACTGTGGCCTTCTGAGTGGTGGGATGGTCCTTTTGGAGAACTGCCACAAGATGGACATACTGTGTCAGTTGCACAATGATGCTGGTATCCGTGGTCCTGTGAACATTCTCACACCCATAGACGAGATTCTGCACATCCACGCAGCACAGACTCCCACCGAGACTGTCGTATTGTAAGGGCAGCAGTGGCAGATTGTACAGCTGCCACAGCGCAGATAAGAGGGCTTGTGAGCCCAGACGTGTTAACACAAGTTGTTGTGAAGCAGCTATTAGCTGTGAAAATATGGGCACGCACACCTATAGCCCATCTTCAACCTACACCACAGCATTGATATGCATGGCTCATCTGGTACTGTCAGAGGATCACTTGGAAGATGGAATGACATGCTGTGGCCTTCAGCAATGAAAGCAAGTTCTACCTGAATGCATGTGATGGTCATTTACATGTACGAGGTAGACCTGGTGACCACCGTCTCGTGGAGTGCATTCGTCCAAGAGACACTGGCCTCATCCCAGGCCTTATGGTCTACAATTTTCGTTCACCTTTGATGTTTATGGAGGGGACACTAACCAGTGCTTGGTACATGCAGAATGTTGTTAGACCCATTCTTTTGCTGTTCTTGCAATTGGAAGGTGATGTGTTGTTCCAACAAGATAATGTTCGCCCCCACACAGTCTGTGAAACTCAATAGGCTCTGAGACATGCAGCAACTTCCCTAGCCACCACGATCTCTAACCTTGTCTCCAATCGAGCACGTGTGGGATATGGTTGGTTGGTTGGTTGGTTGAAGGATTAAAGGGACCAAACTGCAGAGGTCATCGGTCCCTTTTTCCATAAGACTAAAAATACCCACAGAGAATAAAAACTGTTCAACAGAAAAGGAGACAGACGACACAGAACAAAAGAAACATAGACAAGGACCAGACAAAACTAAATAAAATCACACCGAGTGTGACGGTGGTTGGCCGACCATAGGAACAAAAAAAGGAAAAGCCAACCACCGAAAACACATTAAAAACTTAGTTTAAAACCGTAGGCCAAAGGCCAGAATCAACATAAAACAATAAAATAAAACAGAAACACTCAGAGTAAAGAATAAAATCCCCCTGCCCTAATAAAACGTAAAACTAAGCCAGCCATAACAGGGTCATCAGATAAAAGGGCAGGGAGCGTCTCAGGCAGCGCAAATGTCTGCCTGACCACAGCTAAAAAGGGGCAGGCCAACAAAATGTGGGCCACTGTCAAACCCGCCCCGCAGCGACATACAGGAGGGTCCTCCCGGCGCAGTAAAAAACTGTGTGTCAGCCGGGAGTGGCCAATGCGGAGCTGACAGAGGACGACTGAGTCCCTGCGGTTGGCTCGCATGGATGAGCGCCACACAGTCGTCGTCTCCTTAATGGCACGGAGTTTATTGGGTGTGATCCGATCGCGCCATTCAGCTTCCCAAAGCGCAAAAACTTTTCGGCGGAGGACTGCCCGCAAATCAGTCTCTGGGAGGCCAACATCCAGAGACGGTTGTCTCGTGGCCTCTTTCGCCAGGCGGTCAACATGTTCATTGCCCGGGATACCGACATGACCGGGGGTCCACACAAAGACCACAGAGCGGCCGCTACGCGCAAGAGTATGCAAGGACTCATGGATAGCCATCACCAGACGAGAACGAGGAAAGCACTGGTCGAGAGCTCGTAAACCGCTCAGGGAATCGCTACAGATAACGAAGGACTCACCTGAGCAGGAGCGGATATACTCTAGGGCTCGAAAGATGGCGACTAGCTCAGCAGTGTAAACGCTGCAGCCAGCCGCCAAGGACCGTTGTTCGGAATGGTCCCCTAGAGTTAGCGCATATCCGACACGACCAGCAACCATCGAACCGTCGGTGTAAACAATTCCAGAGCCCTGATACGTGGCCAGGATGGGAAAAAAGCGGCGGCGGAAGGCCTCTGGAGGGACCGAGTCCTTCGAGCCCTGTGCCAAGTCGAGCCGAAGGCAAGGGCGAGGAACACACCACGGGGGTGTACTCAGAGGCGCCCGGAAAGGAGGTGGAACAGGGAAAAACCCAAGTTCGCAGAGAAGCTCCTTGACGCGTACGGCGATCGGACAACCCGACCGGGGCCGACGGTCTGGCAGATGGACGACTGACTGCGGGAACAGGACACGGTAATTTGGATGCCTGGGCGAGCTAAAAACATGGGCAGCATAAGCAGCCAGTAATTGTTGGCGTCGTAACCACAGTGGAGGGACACCTGCCTCAACAAGGATGCTCTCCACAGGGCTGGTGCGGAAGGCACCAGTGGCAAGTCGGATCCCGCTGTGTAGTATTGGGTCTAGCACCCGCAACGCAGAGGGGGATGCTGAGCCATAAGCCAGGCTCCCATAATCCAGACGTGACTGGATTAACGCCTGGTAGAGCCGCAACAGGGTAGATCGGTCGGCGCCCCAGCGGGTGTAGCTCAAGCATCTCAGAGCGTTTAGATGCCGCCAACACGCCTGTTTGAGCTGCCGGATATGAGGCAGCCAAGTCAATCGGGCATCAAAAAGGACATCCAAAAACCGGTGGGTCGCCACCACTGAAAGAAGTTCGCCGGAAAGATAAAGCCGCGGCTCCGGGTGGACAGTGCGTCGCCGGCAGAAATGCATTACGCAGGTCTTGGTGGCCGAAAACTGGAATCCATGAGCTACAGCCCAAGACTGCGCCTTGCGGATAGCACCCTGTAGCTGACGTTCAACAGCTGCCATGCCAGTAGAGCTGTAATAAAGGCAGAAGTCGTCAGCATACAGGGAAGCAGGGACAGAATTTCCCACGGCCGCAGCGAGCCCGTTAATGGCTATTAAAAACAGGCAGACACTTAAAACAGAACCCTGTGGCACACCGTTCTCCTGGACGTGGGTGGAACTGTATGAGGCTGCGATTTGCACGCGGAAGGTACGAGAC
Organism: Schistocerca nitens; assembly: GCF_023898315.1. Taxonomy (NCBI): domain Eukaryota; kingdom Metazoa; phylum Arthropoda; class Insecta; order Orthoptera; family Acrididae; genus Schistocerca; species Schistocerca nitens. Next base: position 917,805,285 of record NC_064616.1, read on the forward strand.
GACAGAAAATTTCTGATAAAGATCGGCAGAGGGCCCCGAAGACCCCACCCATGAAGTGTAGAAAGGATGTGATGACGCCATGTCGTATTGTACGCCTTCCGCATGTCGAAAAAGACAGCGACCAGGTGCTCACGGCGGGCAAAGGCAGTACGGATGGCCGACTCCAGGCTCACCAGATTGTCGGCGGCGGAGCGGCCTTTACGGAACCCACCCTGAGATGGAGCCAGAAGGCCCCGAGACTCCAGTACCCAAGTCAAGCGCCGGCTCACCATCCGTTCGAGAAGCTTGCAAAGCACGTTGGTGAGGCTAATGGGGCGGTAGCTGTCCACCTCCAAAGGGTTCTTGCCTGGCTTCAGAATGGGGATAACGATACTTGCCCGCCACTGCGACGGAAACTCACCCTCGACCCAAATACGGTTATAAAGATCGAGGAGCCGTCGCTGGCAGTCCACTGAGAGGTGTTTCAGCATCTGGCAGTGGATGCTATCTGGTCCAGGAGCGGTATCAGGACAAGCGGCAAGGGCACTGCGGAATTCCCACTCACTGAATGGAACATTGTACGATTCTGGATGGTGGGTGCGAAACGAAAGGATCCGACGTTCCATCCGCTCTTTAATGGTGCGGAAGGCCTGAGGGTAATTCGCAGAAGCGGAACTCATAGCAAAATGCTCTGCTAAGTGGTTTGCAATGACGTTGGAGTCAGTACAAACTGCTCCATTCAGTGAGAGCGCAGGGACGCTGACAGGTGGCCAATAGCCGTAGACGCGTCGAATCTTGGCCCAGACCTGCGATGGAGTGACATGGAGGCCAATGGTGGACACGTACCGCTCCCAGCACTCCTGCTTGCTTTGGCGGATAAGGAGGCGGGCTCGCGCACGCAGCCGTTTGAAGGTGATCAGGTGTTCAATGCAGGGATGTCGCTTGTGACGCTGTAGCGCCCGCCGGCGATCTGTAATCGCTGCAGCGATCTCAGGCGACCACCAAGGCACAGTCCGCCGCCAAGGGGACCCAGAGGAGCGGGGAATGGCAGATTCGGCGGCAGTAACGATGCCGGTGGTGACCGACTGAACCACCGCATCAATGTCGTCAGTAGAGAGAGGCTCAAGAGCGGCAGTGGAGGAGAACAAGTCCCAGTCAGCCTTATTCATAGCCCATCTGCTAGGGCGCCCAGAAGAGTGACGCTGTGGTAGTGACAGAAAGATCGGAAAGTGGTCACTACCACACAGGTCGTCATGCACACTCCATTGGACAGACGGTAAGAGGCTAGGGCTACAGATTGAAAGGTCAATGGCGGAGTACGTGCCATGCGCCACACTGAAGTGTGTGAAGGCACCATCGTTTAACAGCGAGAGATCGAGCTGCGACAATAAATGCTCAACGATGGCGCCTCGACCTGTTGCTACTGACCCACCCCACAGAGGGTTATGGGCGTTGAAATCGCCCAATAGCAAGAAAGGCGGCGGCAATTGGGCGATCAGCGCAGCCAGGACATGCTGCGAGACATCACCATCCGGTGGAAGGTAAATACTGCAGACGGTAACAGCCTGTGGCGTCCACACCCGAACAGCGACAGCCTCTAAAGGTGTTTGGAGAGGGACAGACTCGCTGTGCAGAGTGTGAAGGACATAGAGGCAGACGCCACCAGACACCCTTTCATAAGCTGCTCGGTTCTTATAATAACCCCGATAGCCACGGAGGGCGGGGGTTCGCATCGCTGGAAACCAAGTTTCCTGAAGAGCAATGCAGAAGAAAGGGTGAAGGCTGATAAGTTGTTGGAGCTCAGCGAGATGGTGGAAAAAACCGCTGCAGTTCCACTGGAGGATGATATATTCCATGGCTGAGAAAGGCGTGAAAGGACTGGGAAGGCAATTTACGCCGCTTGTTCACTCACTGCCACCGATTCAGTACCCATACGAGAGGCATCCATGGCGTCTGAGGGACCAGCGAGATCAAGGTCCGCAGCGGATGCTAGAATCTCGACTTCATCCTCAGACGCAGAGCGCGAAAGGTGCGGTGGGGTTGGTGCCACCGCAAGGTCTTTGGCCTTAGAGCTCTTTCTCTTGGACTTCTCTCGCTGAACCTTGGGCTTCACCGGCTGGGAAGGCTTCACCGATTCAGTCTCCGGGACAGAGGAGGATCGTGAAGTCCTACACCCGGCCGCTGGTGAGGACTTATGCCACTGTCGGCCGTCATCCTTCCCGCTGGTGGAACCCTGGGAAGGGAGGGTCCCAAGGGAACTCTTACGGGCGAGAGTAGCCGAAGAAGTTAGACGCTTCTCCGGCTGAGAAGCGGGGACGGACGTCCCCGACGGGTGGGAGGAGGTTGCTCCTGAGGTAGGTGGTGCAGGAGCAACCGGTTGGGTAGAGCCCCCCACGGGCAAGGGGGCAGGAGGAGTCTTACTGCGTATCGAGCTCGCTGGAAGTCTCGAAACGGATGGGGCTAACACAGTTGTTGTAGCAACTGCGTAAGACGATGTCATTCTCACAGGATGGAGTCTGTCATATTTCCTTTTGGCCTCAGTATAGGTCAGCCGGTCCAGGGTCTTATATTCCATGATCTTGCGCTCTTTCTGAAAGACTTTGCAGTCAGGCGAGCAAGGAGAATGATGCTCTCCGCAGTTGACACAGATGGGAGGCGGGGCACATGGAGTATCGGGATGAGATGGGCGTCCACAATCTCGACATGTGAGGCTAGAAGTACAGCGAGAGGACATATGCCCGAACTTCCAGCACTTAAAGCACCGCATCGGGGGAGGGATGTAGGGCTTGACGTCACAACGGTAGACCATCACCTTGACCTTCTCCGGTAATGTATCACCTTCGAAGGCCAAGATGAAGGCACCGGTAGCAACCTGATTGTCCTTCGGACCCCGATGAATGCGCCGGACGAAATGAACACCTCTACGCTCTAAGTTGGCGCGCAGCTCGTCGTCAGACTGCAAAAGTAGGTCCCTATGGAAAATAACTCCCTGGACCATATTTAAACTCTTATGTGGTGTAATGGTAACGTGAACATCCCCCAACTTGTTACAAGCAAGTAACCTGCGTGACTGGGTGGAGGATGCCGTTTGTATCAGTACTGACCCAGAGCGCATTTTGGACAAGCCCTTCACCTCCCCAAACTTGTCCTCTAAATGCTCGACGAAGAACTGAGGCTTTGTGGATAGAAAAGACTCCCTATCAGCTCTCGTGCAGACTAAGAATCGGGGCGAATAACTATTACCTCCATCCTGAGACTTACGCTCCTCCCACGGCGTTGCCAGAGAGGGGAACGTTTTCGGATCGTACGTTTGAGCATTAAATTGAGCCCGAGAACGCTTAGAGACTGCTGGCGGCTGGCCGCCAGCGAGAGATGATGTACCACGCTTCATTGCGGGTCATCCGCCCTGATGCCACCTACTCCGACCAAGGGCCCTCCCCACGGGCGCCACCCAGCCGCAGCAATAGCCACCTGGCAGGATGGCCATTGCCGGGAGTCCTGATGCCCCAGGGAGACGGGCATCTACTCCTTGGCATACGTGGGGAGTGAACGGCGCAGGCATCAGTAGAGCGATCCCTGTGTTGTCAGGGGGCTACAACCAAGAGGGTACATGGCGGCCCCACCACAACGGACTGGCTACCGTGCTGGATCTTAGGTGCAAATATGTCCAAGGTCGTCGTCGCAGTTAAAAGCAACACTGCAGAGTGCAGTGTGGTAATCGCACCCAGCGACGTATCCCCGCCCAAGAGACGGAAAACGAGCGGGACACCATTGCAACGACGAAAAAGTTGGCTAAAGGTCTCAATGCACGACGGATACAGTGCACCATGTAAGGCGCCCTTCCCCAATTGGCTCGCTCTTCGGAATAATTTAGAAAGATGGAGGTCAAACCCGAGAGGGGACCATCACATAAGGCCGAAACATTTGAGACTCCTTTTAGTCGCCTCTTACGACAGGCAGGAATACCGCGGGCCTATTCTTATCCCCGAACCCGCAGGGGGGTGTGGGATATGATGAGAAGCAAATCGAGCAACTCATCAACCAACAACGCTTACAAAAATACGTGAACAGGTCGAGCAAGGGTGGTGTAATGTTTCCCAGGACAGTATTTGCCATCTGTACGATTAACTGGCTGCCAGAGTCAGCACCTGCACTGCTGCCCATGGAGGATACACCACGTAGTAATTGAGTGTTTCAGCATGAGTCAATATCAGGCACCTCAGAACCATTTGTGCTACTGCTCTATTACTGTAATCAGCTCATGTACTCCATATGCACTGCAGCAACAATAAATCTTGTGTGAACTGGAAACCACTAAAATTGTGTGCTATTTTTTTTTTTTCTGGCAGTGTATTTGCAGTAGTGTCATAACCAACAAAACAATTACAAACACCTCATGAAAAACAAGTCCATAAATGTGGCAAAATAGATGTACTAATAAATTTCCTCCAGCTTGTCCTAAGCATAACTAAATTTCACTTCACAACAAATTCTATCAACAAGATAAAGGCTCTGGCATGTGTAGCCTTCTTAGTGGATTGCTTGCTGACTTTTGCATCAACTTTGTATAAAATCAATCTACAAACTGTAATGAGAGCATTATTAAGAAGTTGGGCCATCACCACAGACACGATTCAATGCTCTCTACCCTACAATGGTTCTGCAGAATACATTAAAACACCTCATAAGTTTTCTGTGCTAAACTTGAGAGTTAATTACTTCAACTTTCATTAAATATTTTTTTCCAAAAAATATCATGAATATTCCCTCAAACTACAATGAAAACCCAAAACCACAGACAGCAATATTAACAGTAGTTCATTTAATCCTCACAACCAGACCTTCACAGCATTTAGATTTATAAAATGCACTAGTTCCCACTAATTACACAGGACGTTTACAATAAAATTAACATGATGAAGGAAATATGAGATAACAACAGAGAGAACATAAAAAAAAACCTCTTTTGTAGAACTAAACAAAATTTAGATACTAAATGGACAATATACAAAATGGGTAATGCTGAACAAAAAGAAATATAACTGAATAGTCTACCTTCCCTCTCCAACATACAATGCAGCTGACAAACTGTTTAGGAGATCTAAAGTATGAGCAAAACTTAGCACTACTGGAGACAGAAGGAAAAGCTAGGGAAGTGCATATAGTCCAGTACAACAACATGGTCACTCTGTTGTTGACAAAATTTTATACAGCCCATATCCTACACACTACTTTATAAAAATTGGAAGACTCCTTATTGCACAGCTAGTGTGAACACAATTTTTATGTTAATTGGTTGGTTGGTTAATTGAGGGTTAAGGTACTAGACAGAAAGGTCATCAGTCCGTTGGTCAAGCTTAGTTCAACTGGAGCCAGTGACATCTGCCAGGAACTTGTTACAATGATTAAAGTAAGAAGGAGTGGTAAAATCGAGGCATAAAAGGCAATAACGATGCCAGAGCTGAGAAGTAATTTACGGATATGCAAGGCAGGGAGGAAGGAAGACTGAGCTTAATGTCCCGCTGACATCAAGGTCAATAATAACAGAGCACAAGCTCACACTGTATCAAGGATGGGGAAGGAAATTGGACGTGCCCTTTCAAAGGAACCATCCTGGCATTTGCCTGGAGAGATTTAGGGAAATCTCGGAAAACCTAAATCTGAATGCCCAGACACAGGTTTGAAGTGTCATCCTACTGAATGTGAGTCCAGTGTGCTAACCACTGCACCATCTCACTCTGTACAGAGAAGTACATGGTTTGAGACAACATGTAGGTAAGAGCAGACAAGGCGTCTCCCAGGACTGACTGACGGCAAGAGAAACCCCACCCCACACCCAACCGCCACCAACCCAATGAGGGACAAAGACAGTTACAGAGCAAAGAATGCATTCTAGTTGGCAAATTCAGAACAGTAAAAGTGAGAGGCCTAAAAATGTAATGGACGTCAGTTGGGCTGTCAATAATGAATACAGGATAAGAGACATAGTTAAGGCAGCAGGTAGGCTCTTCATGCGAGATGAGGAGTCCCACCCACAGCTATTCCATTCCTGTACAATTATAGTCAAGGAGTTAAAGAGCACCCATTACTTAACAGAGTGATAACCCTAAATAGGGCATGGCAGAAAATGAGGTAAACCATGTCTAAAAGCCATTAAAACAGACTTCAAGAAGGATGAAAGAGTAAGTTGGTCAAAGATGTCCATAGACTCAGCATGCAGTGAGAGAGAGCCCAATCGCAGCCACCTTGGCCCCACTGTGAACATAGCTTAAAACCTAATATCTGAGAATAAAAAAGCACTTTCATGCAGGAAACAGAGAACCAGTTCAACTATCCTTGAATCATCTACCAATATTAGAGGCAAAGAATTTGGAAGAGCATGATTAGGAGGAGGAGGAGGAGGAGGAGGAGGAGGAGGGGGGATAGGGGGAGGGGAAGGGGGGGACATTCCACCAGGATAGATCTACTGTCTGTAAGGTTACACAATCACAATGTAGGGGTGGCTCGTTACGCAAAATGAAACTATGGGTTAGCCTGATAGGACCAATGTGGAGGTGACACAGGATGGTGGATTCTTTCTGGGAGGAACGGAAGGAAGAGTGCCATGCAGCAGTAGTCTCCTTGGTACTGCGGACTTTATTAGAGGGGTAGTAGTCCACCGGACAATGTTCCGTCTCCGAGTGAGCAGAGTTCTTATTAGCAGCCGCAAATCCGCAGCTGGGATCATCAAAGTCATTACGGACGAGTGATCACTACTCTAACCAAATGGCTGACCAGATCACTCCCTGGGACACCCACATGACTTGGGGCCCAGAGAAAAACAATCGAGCAGGCAATACAACTAACTACAGTGAGAAGAACATGAATAGCAGAGTCCACAGGGTGATAACAGTAACATCGGTTCAATGGCCTGGAGACAGCTCAACACGTCACTACACATTAAAAGTGGCCAAGGGATGCTCATTTAATAAAACATATGCCTCTGTTAATGGCTATCAGCTCTGCTGTAAAAATACTACGTGTTCCTGGCAACTAATGGTCTTCCTGACCAGCAGGCGATATAATCAGGAAGGTTGGACATGGGTTTGAACTGTTGTCCTCCTGAATGTGAGTCCAGTGTGCTAACCACAGCACCACCTCACTCAGTGAGAAAACATGGGGAGCATATGCTAGGGAGGAGAGGCAGAGGACCTGGCAGAGGGCTGCGTGTACGTCCACGGAATATTGAATGCACAGGAACCAAGAATCAGTACTGTCAGAATTGAAGATGGTAGATCCCCACTTGGGCAATGAGGATGGCTGTGGGACTAGTCCGGAAGGCACTTGTGGCCAGTTGTGCACCACAATGATGGAGTGGTCGAATACCTGAAAAGCTGGAGGTTCCACTGAGCATAAACCTGGCACCATAGTCCAGTCAACACGAGAAAAGGGTCCAGTAAATACGGAGAAGAGTAGCATCATCTGTATCCCAAGAGGGGCAGGCAAGGAAGCAGCGCGCATTTACTTTCCACATGCAGCTAGTCTTTAGTTGCCGAATATGAATAAGCCACGTCAGCTTTTTATTGAAACATAGGTCCAAAACAAATGGGCTGTGCAACAACATCCAAGTGCTGTGTACACTAGAAGAGTTCTTGGTCAGGAGTGACCACAGTGTGATGACAAAAATGCATGACCTGCATTTTTGCAGGAGACAGTTGGGAAGTGTCAAGGCAGAGACCCTTTGGTTGGTGCCCTGGAGCTGGCATTCAGGTCAAGGCTACTGATTGGGAGCCATACCAAATGCAAAAGCTGTTGACATACAGTGCAGAGATGGCCAGCAGCACAATAGAGGTCACAAGACCATTCATGGCAATGAGGAAGAGTGAGACACTCGGTACAAAGCCCTATGGGATGTCATTCTCTTTGATCCATGGAGAGCCGAGTTACGTGCCAACTCTAGCCCACAGCCGATGGGATAAAAATTGACTAATAATGATCTGTAGGAAGCCTTGAAAGCTCCAACCCTGGATGGTAAGTAAAATGTAATGACACCACTTTGTGTCCTATGCCTTATGTAGGTCAAAAAAAGACTGACAAGGTCCTGTTAGAAAAAGCATGTCAGATTGCTGGCTCCAACATAACCAGATGGTTGGTTGAGGATTGTCCCTCCTGGAAACCACACTGACAGAGGAACGAAAGGACCCAAGGTTCGAGAACCCAGCATAATCTATGGGCAACCATCCTTTCAGTTTGTAGAGCATGTTGATGAGGCTAATCGGTTGGTAGCTGTCTAGAGACATAGGGTTTTTCCATGGCTTAAGGATTAGGACGGTGATACAATCTCACCATTGTCAAGGAAAGATATGTCCAAGCCAAATATAGTTGAAGTAACGATCAGGTGTTGGATCATCTGATTATAAACTGATTCAGTGCCTTGAGCCATACTGTGAGATAAGCCAAGAGCCTGAAGCAGTTCCCAGTCAAAGGAACATTATATGATTCGGATTGGCAGGGGGTGAAACACAGGAGGATGTCTTCAACTTGTCATTTCCGCATTAAAAAGGTAGTCGGATAAGAAGAGGATGCCGATACTGTCACTACGTGGGTCACATGGTATTCAGCAAAAATTGAAGTGTCGGTGCAAGGACCACCATGAAGGACAAGATCCGGAACAGTTGTTGACCTCTGGTGTCCCAGCAGACAAGCTTGGCCCATACCTGAGAGGAAGAGGCTTACAGTCCCGAGGTGGAGACATAGTGCTCTGTCTATTCCTTCTTACTGCACTTAATTAGATAGTGAGCCTTAGCACGGAGTTGCTTGAAAGTGAGGAGGGCAGCCTTATGAAAGGTGCTGTTTGAGATATTTCGGGGCACGATGATGATCCTGAATAGCTGGTGTGGTGTCTTGGGTTCACCATGGCACTGGCCGGCAATGGATGTGACCTGTAGAAAGGGGGGAGAGCAGTTCTAGTGGCGCAGGTAATCACATCTCAGATGTTTTGGACTACACTGTTGATGCAATTTGACAGAGAGGGGGCTAAGGTAACAGCAGAGGCATACATCTGCCACTTGGATCTTTGAAGCATGCTACATGGAAGTTGGTAATCTGGTGGTGGCAAAATAGTGACAGGATCAGCGGAAAGTTGTCACTGTCACAACGTGCTAGTTGAAACTTCCTGGCAGATTAAAACTGTGTGCCGGACCGAGACTCGAACTCGGGACCTTTGCCTTTCGCGGGCAAGTGCTCTACCGTCTGAGCTACCCAAGCACGACTCACGCCCCGTCCTCACAGCTTTACTTCTGCCAGTACCTCGTCTCCTACCTTCCAAACTTTACAGAATCTCTCCTGCGAAACCTTGCAGAACTAGCACTCCTGAAAGAACACACAAACTGTAGTGGGGATGGTGAACGAAAGACTGCATTTTATTGGCAGAACACTTAACAGATCTACTAAAGGGACATCCTACACTATGCTTGCCCATCCTCTTTTGGAGTACTGTTGCATGGTGTGGGATCCTTACTAATAGGATTAATGCAGTGCATAGAGAAAGCTCAAAGAATAGCAGCATGTTTTATGTTATCAAGAAATAGGGGAGAGAGTGTCATGGACATGATATGAGATTTGGGGTGGACATCATTAAAATAAAGGCATTTCTTGTTGCAGTGGTATCTTCTCACGACATTTCAGTCACCAATTTTCTCCTCCAAAAGCAAAATTTTTTGTCGATGCTGACCTATGTAATGAGAAACTATCATCATAATAAAATAAGCAAAATTGGAGCTCATGGGGAAAAATATAAGTGTTAGTTTTTTCCATGCACTGTTCGAGAGTGGAATAATAGAGAATTATTGCGCAGGTGATTCGATGAAACCTCTGCCAGGCACTTCAGTGTGATTTGCAGAGTATCGATGTAGATGTAGTTGTAGTTGTAGACGTTGATAATAATAGTTGTCCTATCACAGTTGCCGGGGCACTCCCAACGATGCCCTTGTCTCTGATGAACACTCCCTGTCGAGGATAACATACTGTGTTCCATAACTTAAGAAGTCTTCGAGCCACTCACATATCTGTTAACCTTCATTAACAGCCTGCAATGGAGCACACAGTCAAATGCTTTCTGGAAATCTAGAAATATGGAATTTGCCTGGTTCCCTCCATTCATAGTTTACACTATATCATGTGAGAAAAGGGCAAGTCGAGTTTCACACGAGCAATGCTTTCTGAAACTGTGCTGACTCATGGACATAAGTTTCTCGGTCTCAAGAAAATTTACTACGTTTGAACTGAGAATATGTTCAAGGATTCCGCAGCAAACTGGTGTTACGGATATTGGTCTGTAATTCTGAGGCTTCGTTCTTTTACCCTTCTTGTACACACAAGTCGCCTGCACTTTTTTCCACTTGCTTCAGTCTGTGTGCTGGGTGAGAGATTCACAATAAATGCAAGCTAAGTAATGGGCCAATACCATAGAGGCTTATTTGTTTCCACTCTTTCAGTTGTTTCTCTACACCAGGAATGCTTGTTACCGTGTCTTCCATGCAGGAGTTTGTTCAATGATCAAATGATGATATGTTTTCATGGTTCTCCTGCATGAAAGATTTCTTAAATGTGAAATTTAAAACATTGGCTTTCATTCTGCTATCTTTAACTGCCACACCAGATTGGTCCTCAAGTGACTGGACTAGCACATTGATCTTCAAACTACAATTTTCAGTTTCTAAGTGAGATGCTATCAACTGCTTGTCTGCTTTTTCTACCAGAAACACTCTCCTAGCCATCGTGACTGATTTATTAACTAAGATCTGGCCTGTTTGTAGCTACAAGGTCTAAGCTGTTTCCGTTGTGTTTGGGGAGCCAAACTAGCTGCTCAAGACAGTTTTCAGAAAATGTATTCAAAAGTACTTTGCAAGACTGTCTGTGCCGTTGTGTATACTTCTGGGTTAAAGTCAACTCCTAGTAATGTTGCATGATCTGAGTAGAATCAGGTGACTGGTAAAAACTTCCAACAATTAACTTGGTTTCTTCTAGACGTTGTATACAGGACCAGATAACTTCACAGTTACACTCAACTACGACCTCAGTAGAGACAGTGCTTGTGTCAACAGTCCATCTCCTATGAGGCTGAATCTGCCTTTGTTCCAGACTCGCTAAATATTGCGAGAACTTTCTTGGAGGGCAGTAAATTTAGGAACTTCGTTATGAATACTTTGACAACTTACTGATAAAATTTTGACAATCAAAGTGTCTTTACTCTTAATACAGTCTGACTTCCCTTTCTGCTTACGAACTGGGAAGTGTTCATCAGAGTACCTCAAGCTACTGCGTAGCCTAAAAAAATCCATGTGTACTCTACAAGTACTCTGGTCTCCAAGTATCTACTTCATTTGTGTAGTGCACACCTGACCTATCAAATGCAGCTCTACAAATCCCCACCCAATAACAAAGATCTAGAAATCTGCAGCCAGCACTGTCAGATAGTTGCCGAAGGCTTTTTCGTTGATACCCTCCACTCGACTCCCAACCAAAGGATCTCGGTGAATTCCGGGAACACTTTGCAAATTGCGAACTCAGATTGCACCCCGTGCATGAGGCCAGCAGCCTTCATCACCTCCACCAGCTGCATGTATGAACTAAGGATCGCCTCAGAATCCATGGGATGGGCGCTGTTGGTGCAAACATGAGCCACAACTTTCAGATGACTGTGCCCTGCATACTCAATAGCCACAGGTAAGGCCACCTCCACATCTCAGATGAGGTTTCCTGACAGACATAGGAAGTGCACAATGGCTTTCTTTCCAGCCCTGAATGCTAACTTCCTAAGAGACTCCATAACACGCCTACAGTTGGAGCTCCTGATAACTAGCAACTAGCATGTTTCTAGAATGAAATTTTCACTCTACAGCGGAGTGTGCGCCGATATGAAACTTCCTGGCAGATTAAAACTGTGTGCCGGACCGAGACTTCCATTTAGCACTCATGTTGATGACTTCACACTTTTCATCATTTAGGCTCAATTGCTAATTTTCACACCATACAGATATCTTTTCTAAATCATTTTGCAATTTGTTTTGATCTTCTGGTGACTACTAGATGATAAATGACAACATCCTCTGCAAAAAACCTACGGCAGCTGCTTGGATTGTCTTCTAAATCACTTATACAGATAGCAGGGGGCCTATAATATTACTTTGGGGGATGTCAGAAATCACTTCTGTTTTACTCAACCACTTTATGTAAATTACTACAAGCTGTGACCTCTCTGACAGGAAATCATGAATCCAGTCACACTACTAAGATGATATTCCATCATCACACAATTTGATTACAAGCCACCTGTGAGGTACAGTGTCAAAAGCCTTCTCGAAATCTAGAAACATGGAATCACTTTGAAATCCCTTGTCAACAGTACTCCACACTTCATGTGAGTAAGGAGCCAGTTGCGTTTCACAGGAATGATGTTTTCTAGATCTGTGTTGATTGTGTGTCACTAGACCATTCTCTTTGAGGTAGTTTGTAATATTTGAACACAATAATATGTTCCAAAATCCTGCTGCATATCATTGTTAGTAATATGGACCAGTATTTAGTGGATTACTCCTATTGCCTTCCTTGAATATTGGTGTGACCTGCACAACTTTCAGGTCTTTGGGTACGTATTTTTCACTGAGTGAGCAGTTGTATATGATTCTTAAGTATGGAGCTATTGCATCAGCATACTCTGAAAGCAATGTAATTGGTATACAGTCTGGACCAGAAGACTTACTTTTATTAAGTGATTTAAGTTGCTTCACCACTTCGAGGATATCTACTTCTAAGTTACTTATGTTACCACCCATTCTTGAATCGAATTATGGAATATTTATTTCATCATCTTTGATGAAGGAATTTCAGAAGGCTATGTTTAGTAAGTCTGCTCAAGCAGCACTGTCATCGATAGTATTTCCATTGCTATCAAGCAGAGAAGGCATTGATTATGTCTTGCCCTAGCAAGATTTACTTACGACCAGAATCTCTTTGGGTTTTCTGCCAGGTTTTGAGACAAAGTTTCACTGTGGAAACTATTATAGGCATCTCTCAACTGCTATCAATGCTATTTCTTTGAATTCATGCTGCCTCGCAAGCTGCTAGATTTGTTACTGGTAGGTTCAAACACCATGCAAGTGTTGTGGAGATGCTTTGAGAAATCAAATGGGAATCCCTGGAGGGAAGGTCGCATTCTTTTTGTGGAACACTATTGAGGAAATTTAGGGAACCAACATTTGAATCTGACTACAAAATGATTCTCCTGCCGCCAACATACATTTCATGTAAAGACCACATGGGTAAGATATGAAAAATTAGTACTCATATGGAGGCATACAGACAGTCTTTTTCACTCACTATATTTGCCAGTGGAACAGGAAAAGAAATGCCTAGTAGTGATAGAGGATACTTTCCACCCTGCACCATACAGTGACTTGCAACATATGTATGTAGATGGAGATGCAGAAGATCATCATGTAGTGACCAATGAAGTGAAGCTACGAGACTGGGGTGGGAGAGAGAGTTATGTCAATAATCGAATAGGTGCCATGGGGGAGACTGAAGTGGGGAGGAGTACCATTCACTGTGGAGAGACAAATCATGGCTGGTAAGAAGCAGGTCAATCAGAAAGCCCCTACCAGATGAAGTGGTACGCACTGGGGATGGTGCACATGGAGATGCCCTAGTAGGAAAAAATGGGAGGTGGGAAGGGAAGCTTTTAAATTAAGGTGGTCAACTCAATATAAATAAGAGGCCTAACAGGACATAAATAAACATTACAAACAGTGATCGCTAAGTTCATGTGGACCTGCACCACTATTGCTTCCAATATGGTATGAAGGGAAATCCACCCACTGACGACATGTGTGTGAATCAATGTACACCCCTCCAGATGTGCCCTCTTGGGGCCATTAGGGTTCTGACAGAATGAGCAATAACCACAGGGCATTAGGGAACTGTCATCAGTATATATTGTTTCTTGAGAGAAATGCAAATAGGAGATGATGAGGAAATAAGGTGATGTAGTTCAGGCAGGTGACAGTAATATCAATTACAGTTCCAGTGAACGATCACATTGTGTGTTTCTAGGTTATGAATTAAAGGTGCCAGGAGGACTGGTCACACCTCATATTCACTGCCTGTCACTGGCGTGGATGGAACCACATCAGCGAACACTGGTTTACAATCCGGCTGCGTGGGGGTATCTGGTACCTCCAGGGTAGCTGAAATAGCCTTGTCCCGATTCTTCTCCCCCCCCCCCCCCCCCCCTTCCCTCCTCCTGTCCACATTGAAATTTCTATACCTGTGTCACGAGATGGTTGATCAGAATGGCCATTGTTTTGGTTTAATTAGATATGCTGATATGCAAAATGTACGACCTGATGCCACCCACTCCAATCAAGGGCTCTTCCCACAGGTGCCACCCAGCCACATCAAAGGTCATTTGGCATGATGGCTATTGTCATGCGTCCTGATGCCCCTGGGAGACTAGTATCTACTCCTCAGCATGCATGGGGAGCTAGGAGCTCAGGCATTAGTGGTGTGATGCCTGTGGTCTCAGGGGGGCTGTACCAAAAATATAGGTAACGCCCCAATAACCTGAGATTGACTACTGCGCTTGCTTTCAAATGCATATACGAGACTAAGCAGGTATTGTACACACGTGATATTCAACATTGCATGCTGTAGGTGCTATTTAAGGCTTTCTTCCCCAGTCAGGCCACACTATAGAAATAGAATTTTGAGACTGAAGATCAAATCCAGAAGGCGAAACGAAAATGGTGATGTAAAGTAAATGAATGAATGTTTTGAGAAAATAAGGCAGAACTTACGGAGTAACTAGGTCAACATCAAAGGCTGCCATCATGAGAAAGTAAGTAAGTAAGAGAAGGAAGGACAGTCTGAGATGAGAGACTGCAACACAAGAAAGGAAGTAGGCACTGCAATAGCTTTGGGTCCCATGCTCGTCACACACGTACTCATGAAAGAGTCATGAGCCCATGAGGGGTTTTTATGTAGAGTTCACATGACAAGAAGCTCTCTCATCAACCAAATTAACGAGCAAATCATATATCAATGCCAATTGATTTTTTTTGTAAATATAGTCAACAAAGTGTTGAGAGTTCATCACCAAAAGAGTAACACAGATGTACTACAACAAAATGTTTTCGGTCAAGGTGTATAAAAGTGCTACTTGTGTGTTTCTCTTTGTATGAACTGAAAACAGTTATGCTATACATATTTAAAATTTTATTTGTTAGTGTCAATACTCTGTAGTACTGCCAATAAACAAACAACACACAAAATTTACACAACTTTCTCAAAGTGTCACATATGTTCAGCTATTCTGTACCGACTTTTTAAATTTTTTATAAAACATGTGAATAAGAATGAAAATGTACGATGAACAGTGTCCTGTCAGTACGTTCATAACACTTGTTTTTATCTACTACTGTGTAATGCATCGTTCATGATGAAATGTACTACATTAATGTGTCCTTTAAGTTTGCAATTTATTAATTTTTTATCTAATTATATAGGGAGAAATAGTTTTGTTTTCATTTCTATTATCCACGAGACAACTGTTTGCATTACCACATTTCTGTAAAATCATTATAGTTTTTGTCTTTTTGTTCCATCATACACCTGAAGATTATCTGAAGTGCAGAACAAAGCCAATTGTTGGCAGATAAAAAGTTGTTAAGCAGATTGTGTTTGTTTGTTTGTTTATTTATTACATATAAAGGGAACCCATTACCTAATTTTCGAAACTACTCATTCCTTTGTCAGGAAGAAGAGAGGTCAAGGGTTTCTATCCAATTGAGCTATAAAACGTTAAAATGGCTACCCTATTCTTCCTTCAAATAATTATGTTTGCAAACTTGAACCAACACTTTTATGGGAGGAGGTTCACATTGACTGGAGAGACTATGGCAAAATAAAACTTCTATTACAATAAAATTCAAGGAATTGTAAGTTTTACAAGGCTTACACATGATAATAATAATGAAACATGTAAAGTGGGGGCAAAAGAGGGCAATGTTAAGAAACTGGCATTAATAATTTAAAGAAATTTTTTTGATCACTCCATCATGAATTTATAGGCAAAACTTCACAATAACTATTAAATCATCATGGTATTAAAGTTTGACTCAATTTTGTATTATGAAATCTGAGTATCATGCAGATTATGACGACAAACACCACAGCATTAGTGGCAATTAGATTTAGAGAATATATCTGGTTTCTAATCTCTGTTGTTAATATGTACTACAAAATATATTTAAGGACATCTACAACTAAATTATTCCACAGGGTCTATTCTGCAGCGACAGTTGAGCCTCCTGATCCCCACAAATACTGACCCTACCTTTCCTTTTGCTGCAATAGGGTGGCCATCCCACAACACTCCTCACTATCACTATGCTAAAGGTGGGCCGAGTGATACTCAACAATTAAATAGAACATGTTTCCAGAAAAATGAAAAATAACAAAAACTATGTGACTCTGGGATGGCTGAATAAACATTTTGTCCTTAGATGTCTGATGCTTCACTGTCAAAATCAAGATTGACCAACAAATATGTAATGCTTTACAATTACCCATGCTTTAGGTGATGGATCAACAAGGTATAGTAAATTGTTTAGTAGTTAAAACACTGCCATGCAGTAACCACAATCTAGTCCAAATCCGAAAGCAGGGTCGTCAGTGAAGTACAATACTTAGTACCGAAAACATGATGATTAGTCACCAATGAACAGACAAAAAACAAATCCTGGGTACACAGTGTAACTATTTATACAAACATTAAATATTCCAGAATGTACAAATATTTCTTATTTTTGTAATTTTGAGAACCCAACTGATAAATATTTAATGACAAGTAATTGCAGGTGGTCAGGTTCGAACTAGCGGCTAGCAGCATGCCAGCCTGTGACCGTAACTGCTTGCACTACAGATTCTGGCATTACTCTCTCCCTGAAGAAAAAGTGAGCCACTGTTTCAGTAGTTCTCATGGGAGCCGACCACAGTACTATAGATCTAGATCTTGTAAAGGGTCCTCTGTATGGCAGAACTGGGAGATCCTCCTGTTCTCATTGCGTTGGCACATTCTCTCCACTATGACTAGCATTGAAGGTAGATCCTCCCATCAAAGCTTTGTGTTCATCAAACGGGTCTTCAGTTTCCTTGAACAAAATGGCCTCACCTCTGATCTGCACCTCAGCATGGGTGGATGTATTGATGGGGTTAGAGAGACCAAACTACGAAGTCACTGGTCCCTTAATCCTTTTTGCACCAAGCCAGGAATAGTAGAGTGAAAGGAAGGACACAAGGGACACATTCTGATAGACTCGATTGTATCTGAGAATCAAGAAAACGAGGAGACAGAAGCAAGTTGAAGTAAGAGATGGGTAAAATAGTGAAGGTGGGGTAGGTGCGCCACTCAGAGAGCAACTAGAGGCCCAGGGGACATGTTATGCATCCAATCGGTGCAAGAAAACTAACAACACGCAAGAAAACTAACAACACAAACAAGTTGATAAAATCTGAGAGAAGAAACAATGATGATGAGCCAGTAAACCAATGACAGATGTGAAAGAATGAGAAGAATTAAAACATAGGAAGGGCAGGAGCCAAGCCAGACCACCACGCCTGGGGAGCCATGGGCCCCTAGGTCGGATTAGGTGACAAGGCACCCCTCCAATCCCTCACGTGGATGAAGAGGCTAATGTGCCATACATCAAAGAGATCAGTTGATCTGGTGGATGGGACCAAACAGCAAGGCCATCGATCCCATCGAATTAGGGAAGGACGGGGAAGAAAGTCGGCTGTGCCCTTTCAAAGGAACCATCTGGCATTTGCCTGAAGGGATTTAGGGAAATTATGGGAAACCTAAATCAGGATGGCCGGATACGGGTTTCAACCATCATCATCCTGAATTTGAGTCCAGTGTGCTACCCACTGTGCCACCTCACTTGGTATGTCAAAGAGAGAAGTAGAAACCACTTTCACAGGTAAAACATAAAACCAGATTAGTCACTGTGGTGTCGTCCATTAGCAGCAGAGGTAGCTTGTCAGCAAGTTTAACGTTTCATAGTAAGGTGGCCAAATTAGGGCAGTGCAGTACGATGTGTGCCATGGTCAGGTAAGTAGCACACTGACAGTGGGGTGGATCCTCATGGAGGAAGACGTGGCCATGGTTCAGTTAAGTGTGGCCAATGCGAAGGCGACACAGAACCGTAGATTCTGCATGAGAAGCACGAAGGAAAGACTGCCACATGGTCATGATCTCCTTTTTGGTTTGCAGTTTATTTGGAGAAACCAGGGCACAACAATCCTATTCTACAAGCAGTGGTCAGACTTGAACTGAAGACCCACAACACGCCAGCCAGTGGTGCTAAATGCTACACCACACTGCATGTAGCACAGCTTGTGGCAATATTCGTCTTGCAGTGCTGAAATGGGCAACTGTTAGTTTTATGATTAATGCACTACTCACTGTGTTATTAGAAGTTGTAAAAAAGTAAGTTGCTAAAAAGAGCCTAAACAGCACAGTAGGTTACTTACCAATTTACCAATTTATTAAAATAGAGGGCGCTGATGACCTCGATGTTGAGCGCCCATAAACCCCAACACACACACACATTAAAATAGAGAAATAATGCATGTGTCCATAGGCCAGTACACTCACACTTCAGTACAACTAGAACAGACTCAGAATGAAGTTTTACAGGAAGCCTGAAGAAAGGAAAGATTTTGATGCACTTCTAATGTGAGATATTTTGCTTCAATGTTCAGTGTGAGACATTTTGAGTTTGGCCGGAAATACGATCAAGACTTTGACCAACCATCAGTGTTTACTTCCATAACCACAGTAATTGCTCTTTAATGCCCAACCTAGACCAGCCCAACTGCAGTGTATGTGCTGCAACATTTGCCACCCATAGTTGCTGTCAAGTGAAAACAGGAAGTTGATCAACACAGACGACTACTGCCCAGTAATGCACAAATGCGCCCCAGTAAAAGTCTGTCTAGTAAGTCAATGTCGTTAATAAAAAACACCTGAGAAATTGGCCATTTTTAAATATTGGTTTATAATGAAATCTGTTAGTTCTTTAGGTTTAAACATTTCACAGAGATAATTTATTAATTTGGTAAAGGGCAACCATCACCACTATAGCTGTGACCTGAAATAAATAATTTTTATGGAAATAAGAGGAATTATAATGTACCTTCGTTACATTCCTGCAGCTGGAGCACCAAATCCTTTAATTTTATCGACTGCAAATGGCGCATTTGAGTGCCTTTAATTAGTCTGATTGCAATTTTCCACACTTAAGTGCAATACTTGTAATTAACAAATGTAATAAATGTAAATTATCTCCCCAACCTGGAAAGCATAACAAATCCCATCACCACATACACAAATGGCAAGCCAAAAGTACACTACAAAGATTTCACATAAGACACTACTTAATAAAACGAGGAATGGCTGAAAAAAGTACTAAAACCTTTTTCCAGATATATGTTCAATTCGCTGATAACTAATATAAATTAGAATAGAGAATGAGCTAGGAACTCATAGGATTTTAACCTCCACCTCCCCATCCCCCTATAAATGAATGTGCCTAAAAAAACACGAACATTTACAGCACATGCTAAAATTGTCTGACAACTGGATAAAAAAAGAAGGAAAATTCCTATATATCTTACGGTTGCCCTTGTGTCAGGAAACAAATTACGAGCGTTGCCCAGAAAGTACTGCACTACATTTTTTTCCTCAGTCGAAAACAATTCTACGAATGCAAAATGTTACCTATGTATTATTTTTTGTCTCCTGAGCGAGTGCGTCAAGTTTCCATCACTTCTGGTGCATAGTGTAACTTCATGACAGTTTAAAAATAGTGTCTGCAGGTGATGTACGTTACAAGCAATGTGCCATCACTGAATTCCTTACTGCAGAGAAAGAAACTGTGGGGAATATTCACAAATGCTTGTGTAAAGTCTATGGAGCATCTGCTGTCGACATTAGTGCAGTTAGTCGCTACGCATGGAGGGCACAAGGTCATCAGAAGGCAGTTCAGCGGAGCTCGACGATTTGCAGCAGTCGGGGAGATCATTCACAGCTGTCACACCTGACATGTTGCAGCGAACTGATGTTGTCATTCATGAGAACAGATGCATTACATGGAAGACATTTTGAGGATGATGATGATGAGGTGATTCACACAGTGAAGCACTGGCTCCACCACCAGGACAAGGATTGGTACCAACAGGGCAGACACGCCCTTGTTTCACACTTGAGGAAGGCCATAGAACGGAATGGAGATTATGCGGAAAAATAGGGTGTGTAGATAAAACAACATTCTCTCCTGTGTGTAATTCTCATTATGTTCAATAAAGAATTGTTGAAGAAAAAAAAATGCTGTGCATTACATTCTGAGCAACCCTCATACACCTGGTTAAAATACAGGGTGACCTAAAGGTCTGTTAACATTTGAAAATTCAATACTTTGTGGAATAATGTAAGTAGAGAGGTAAAAACTGACACACACTCTTGAAATGACATGAAGTTTTACTGAAACAAAAAATGTGCACACAATGACCAATTTATTGTACTTCACATGATACAAAAGCAATAATTAGCATGACAATTTATTTTTAGCAAAGATGATGATCTTTGCAACAAATGCTAAATGTGTTGGCCGTCACTCATCAACAATACCTATAGCTGAGAGACAATGTTGTGAACAGCACAATCACATTCAAGTGCCTGGCAGAGGGTTCATCAAACCACCTTCACAGTTCTCTATTACTCCAATCTAGTATAGCGCACGGAAAGAATTAACACCTATATCTTTCCGTACAAGCTCTGATTCCCCTTATTTTATCGTGGTAATCGTTCCTCCCTATGTAGGTCGGTGTCAACAAAATATTTTCGCATTCAGAGGAGAAAGTTGGTGATTGGAATTTCGTTAGAACATTCAATCGCAACGAAAAACGCCTTTCTTTTAATGATTTCCAGCTCAAATCCCATATCATTTCTGTGACACTCTCTCCCATATTTCGTGGTAATACAAAACGCGGTGACTTTCTTTGAACTTTTTTGATGTATCCTGTCAGTCCTATGTGGTAAGGATCACACACCGTGCAGCAGTATTCCAAAAGAGGGCGGACAAGTGTAGTGTTGGCAGTCTCCTTAGTAGGTCTCTTACATTTTCTAAGTGTCCCGCAACAAAACACAGCCTCTGGTTAGCCATCCCCACAACATTTTCTGTGTGTTCTTTCCAATTTAAGTGTTTGTAACGGTAATACCTAAGTATTTAGTTGAATTTACAGCTTTTAGATGAGACTGATTTATCTTTTAACTGAAATTTAATGAGTTCCTTTTAGCACTCATGTGGATGACCTCACACTTTTCGTTATTTTGGGTCAACTGCCACTTTTCGCACCATTCAGATATTTTTTCTAAATTGTTTTGCAGTTTGTTTTGATCCTCTGATGAGTTAATTAGTTGATAAACGATAGCGTCATCTGCAAACAACCAAAGACTGCTGCTCAGATTGTCTCCAAATTGTTTATATAGATAAGGAACAGCAAAGGGCCTATAAACACTACCTTGGGGAATGCCTGAAATCACTTCTGTTTTACTCTATGACTTTCCGTCAATTACTACAAACTGTGAGCTCTGTGATCTCTCTGACAGGAAATTGCAAATCCACTCACATAACTGAGATAATATTCCATAAGCATGCAATTTCACTAAAAGTTGCTTGTGTGGTACAGTGTCAAAAGCCTTCCGTAAATCCAGGAATACAGAATCGATTTGAAATCCCTTATCAATAGCACTCAGAACTTCATGTGAAAAAAGCTAGTTGTGTTTCACAGGAACGAGGTTTTCTAAACCCATGTTGACTGCGTCAATATACCGTTTCCTTCGAGGTAATTCATAATGTTCGAACACAATATATGTTCTAAAATCCTGCTGCATATCGATGTTAACAATATGGGCATATAATTTACTGGATTACTCCTACTACCTTTCTTGAATATTGGTGTGACCTGCGCAACTTGTGAGTCTTTGGGTACAGATCTTTCGTCGAGCGAATGGTTGTATATGTTTATTAAGTATGGAGCTAATGCATTAGCATACTCGGAAAGGAATCTAATTGGTATACAGTCTGGACCAGAAGACTTGCTTTTATTAAGTGATTTGAGTTGCTTCACTACTCCGAGGATATTTACTTCTACATTACTCATGTTGGCATCTGTTCTCGATTCAGATTCTGGAATATTTACTAAGTCATCTTTTGTGAAGGCATTTCAGAAGGCTGTGTTTAGTAACTCTGCTTTGGCAGCACTGTCTTTGATAGTATCTCCATTGTTATTGCGCAGAGAAGGCATTGATTGTTTCTTGCTGTTAACATACTTCACATATGACCAGGATCTCTTTGGATTTTCTGCCAGGTTTAGAGACAAAGTTTTGTTGTGGAAGTTGTTATAGGCGTCTCGCATTGAACTCCGCGCTACATTTCGAGCTTCTGTAAAGGATCGCCAATCTTGGGGATTTTGCGTCTGTTTAAATTTGGCATGTCTGTTTTGTTGTTTCTGCAACAGTGTTCTAACCCGTTTTGTGTACCAAGGAGGATCAGGTTTGTCGTTTGTTAGTTTATTTGGTATTAATCTCTCAATTTCTGCCGATACTATTTCTTTGAATTCAAGCCACATCTGGGTACACTTATATTATTAATTTGGAATGAGTGGAGATTGTCTTTCAGGAAGGCGTCAAGAGAATTTTTATCTGCTTTTTTGAATAGGTATATTTTTCGCTTTTTTTCGAGGATTTGGGGATTACAATATTCAATCTCGCTACGACAACCCTGTGTTCACTAATCCCAATATCAGTTTTGATGCTCGTTATTAAGTCAGGATTATTTGTTGCTAAGAGGTCAAGTGTGTTTTCACAACCGTTTAGTATTCGCGTGGGCTCATGAACTGCTCAAAATAATTTTCAGAGAATGCATTTAGCACAATTTTGAATGATACTTTATGCGCACCTCTGCAATTAAACATGTATTTTCGCCAACATATCAAGGGTAAATTAAAGTCACCACCAACTATTATCGTATGAATAGGGTACATGTTTGAAATCAAACTCAAGTTTTCTTTGAACCTTTCAGCAACTGTATCATCTGAACTGGGAGGTCGGTAAAAGGATCCAACTACTGTTTTATTCCAGTTGCCAACAATGACCTCTGCCCATACTAACTCAGAGGAAGTTGTTTGTTGTTGTGGTCTTCAGTCCTGAGACTGGTTTGATGCAGCTCTCCATGCTACTCTATCCTGTGCAAGCTTCTTCATCTCCCAGTACCTACTGCAACCTACATCCTTCTGAATCTGCTTAGTGTATTCATCTCTTGGTCTCCCTCTACGATTTTTACCCTCCACGCTGCCCTCCAATACTAAATTGGTGATCCCTTGATGCCTCAGAACATGTCCTACCAACCGATCCCGTCTTCTGGTCAAGTTGTGCCACAAACTTCTCTTCTCCCCAATCCTATTCAGTACTTCCTCATTAGTTATGTGATCTACCCATCTAATCTTCAGCATTCTTCTGTAGCACCACATTTCGAAAGCTTCTATTCTCTTCTTGTCCAAACTATTTATCGTCCATGTTTCACTTCCATACATGGCTACACTCCATACAAATAATTTCAGAAATGACTTCCTGACACTTAAATCTATACTCGATGTCAACAAATTTCTCTTCTTCAGAAAAGATTTCCTTGCCATTGCCAGTCTACATTTTATATCCTCTCTACTTCGACCATCATCAGTTATTTTGCTCCCCAAATAGCAAAACTCCTTTACTACTTTAAGTGTCTCATTTCCTAATCTAATTCCATCAGCATCACCCGACTTAATTCGACTGCATTCCATTATCCTCGTTTTGCTTTTGTTGATGTTCATCTTATATCCTCCTTTCAAGACACTGTCCATTCCATTCAACTGCTCTTCCAAGTCCTTTGCTGTCTCTGACAGAATTACAATGTCATCGGCGAACCTCGACGTTTTTATTTCTTCTCCATGGATTTTAATACCTACTCCGAATTTTTCTTTTGTTTCCTTTACTGCTTGCTCAATATACAGATTGAATAACATCGGGGAGAGGCTACAACCCTGTCTTACTCCCTTCCCAACCACTGCTTCCCTTTCATGCCCCTCGACTCTTATAACTGCCATCTGGTTTCTGTACAAATTGTAAATAGCCTTTCGCTCCCTGTATTTTACCCCCGCCACCTTCAGAATTTGAAAGAGAGTATTCCAGTCAACATTGTCAAAAGCTTTCTCTAAGTCTACAAATGCTAGAAACGTAGGTTTGCCTTTCCTTAATCTTTCTTGTAAGATAAGTCGTAAGGTCAGTATTGCCTCACATGTTCCAGTGTTTCTACGGAATCCAAACTGATCTTCCCCGAGGTTGGCTTCTATTAGTTTTTCCATTCGTCTGTAAAGAATTCGTGTTAGTATTTTGCAGCTGTGACTTATTAAACTGATGGTTCGGTAATTTTCACGTCTGTCAACACCTGCTTTCTTTGGGATTGGAATTATTATATTCTTCTTGAAGTCTGGGGGTATTTCGCCTGTTTCATACATCTTGCTCACCAGATGGTAGAGTTTTGTCAGGACTGGCTCTCCCAAGGCTGTCAGTAGTTCCAATGGAATGTTGTCTACTCCGGGGGCCTTGTTTCGACTCAGGTCTTTCAGTGCTCTGTCAAACTCTTCACGCAGTATCGTATCTCCCATTTCATCTTCATCTACATCCTCTTCCATTTCCATAATATTGTCCTCAAGTACATCGCCCTTGTATAAAGCCTCTATATACTCCTTCCACCTTTCTGCCTTCCCTTCTTTGCTTAGAACTGGGTTGCCATCTGAGATCTTGATATTCATACAAGTGGTTCTCTTCTCTCCAAAGGTCTCTTTAATTTTCCTGTAGGTAGTATCTATCTTACCCCTAGTGAGATACGCCTCTACATCCTTACATTTGTCCTCTAGCCATCCCTGCTTAACCATTTTGCACTTCCTGTCGATCTCATTTTTGAGAAGTTTGTATTCCTTTATGCCTGCTTCATTTACTGCATTTTTATATTTTCCCCTTTCATCAATTAAATTCAATATTTCTTCTGTTACCCAAGTATTTCTACTAGACCTCGTCTTTTTACCTACTTGATCCTCTGCTGCCTTCACTACTTCATCCCTCAAAGCTACCCATTCTTCTTCTACTGTATTTCTTTCCCCCATTCCTGTCAATTGTTCCCTTATGCTCTCCCTGCAACTCTGTACAATCTCTGGTTCTTTCAGTTTATCCAGGTCCCATCTCATTAAATTCCCACCTTTTTGCAGTTTCTTCAGTTTTAATCTACAGGTCATAACCAATAGATTGTGGTCAGAGTCCACATCTGCCCCTGGAAATGTCTTACAATTTAAAATCTGGTTCCTAAATCTCTGTCTTACCATTATGTAATCTATCTGATACCTTTTAGTATCTCCAGGGTTCTTCCATGTATACAACCTTATTTCATGATTCTTAAACAAAGTGTTAGCTATGATTCAGAGGAAGTATCTACTTCAATTTCGCGACAAGTTAAACAACTTCTGACAGCAACAAACACGCCACCGCCAACCGTGTTTAGCCTATCTTTTCGGAACACCATTAGGTTCTTCGCAAAAATTTCGGCTGAGCTTATATCCGGCTTTAGCCAACTTTCAGTGCCTGTAACGATTTGAGCATCAGTGCTTTCTATTAGTGCTTGGAGCTCTGGTACTTTCCCAACACAGCTACAACAATTTACAACTGTTATACCAATGGTTCCTGTATCTGCGTTCTTCCTGTGTTCAGCCTGCACCCTTTGTGACTGTGGCCCTTCTTGTGTTTCCCCGAGACCCTCTAACCTAAGAAAGTGCCCAGTCCACGCCACACAGCCCCTGCCACCCGTGTAGCTGCCTCATGTGTATAGTGGACACCTGACCTATTCAGCGGAACCCGAAACCCAACCACCCTTTGGCGCAAGTCGAGGAATCTGTAACCTACATGGTTGCAGAACCGTCTGAGCCTCTGATTCAGACCCTCCACTCAGCTCTGTACCAGAGGCCTGCAATCGGTCCTGTCAACTATGCTGCAAATAGTCAGCTCTGCTTTCATCTTGCATGCAAGACTGGCAGCCTTTACCACTACTGTTAGCCACTCGGAACCAGAGAGAATCTCTGCATGCTAATAGGTATGGTGACAAATTACCATCAAATGTTGTTTTTCAGCATCCTTAATGAAGTTGGATGATCACGGTAGACTTATGACATCACGTAACCCACAACCAATAATCACAAGGCCTGAGGTCTGGGGACCTGGGAGGCCAAGCATGATGGAAGTGGCGGTTCAAAATGCTATTCTCACCAAACCATGTGCGCAGAAGATCTTTCACATGTGTAGCACTACGGGGTACAGCACCATCCCACATAAAAGTTGTACCTTCCAGTAGATGTTTATCAGCCACGCTAGGGATGATCTGAGTCCCTCTCTCACTGCAGTTCATTTTATACAATTCTCCAGCAGTGTCACTGATGTGTTGCTTTCAAGTGCCACTGTTGGCCAGTTTTTGCTCTCTTTTCTATTTCAATAAAACCTCATGTCATTTCAGGGATGTGTGTCAGTTTTTACTCTTTGCCTCCATTATTCCACGAAATGGTGCATTTTTCAAATGTTAATGGCCTTTTGGGTCACTCTGTATGTTATACTGAAATTGATCTAACCAGAGATGGAAGCTGTAAGTCAATGGGTAATGTTCTGTACTTAGCTTGGTAAGTGTTAACTACATCACTATGTCTGACAGTCTGAGCTCATCAGACATGTTCTGCTATGATGGATTTTCACACACAACAATATTTTGCACACTGAACATACTTCTTCTAACAAATTTTTAGCGGATCAACCTAATGAAATTGGAAGACATTAACAACAGTAAAACAAGTGAGAAGCTGCAGGTATTCCCATGCTTAAAACTAACAGTATGTACCGGGTGATTTTGCTAAATGGGGAAAAACTGCAGGAAATGCGCCCAGAGAGGCTAAGAAGCAATAAATGTCATATGGAGATATGGCTGGAAGTGCATTCAAAAGGAGGTACATCAACTTGAAGGTAGAGATGAAATATATTTGACAGTGTAGGATTCAGTGATTGAAAGCACACATGGTGACACACTCGACAAGTGGGAATGTTCTATCTGTACTACACTGAGGTGACAAAAGTCATGGTATACCTCCTAATATCGTGTCGGACCTCCTTTTGCCTGGTATAGTGCAGCAGCTCGACATGGCATAGACTCAACAAGTTGTTGGAAGCCCCTGCAGAAATATTGAGCAATGCTGCCTCTACAGCCATCATAACTGCAAAAGTGTTGCCAGAGCAGAATTTTGTGTATGAACTGACCTTTCAATTATGTCCCATAAATGTTTGATGGGATTCATGTCAGGCAATCTGGGTGGCCAAATAATTCACTTGATCTGTCCAGAATGTTCTTCAAACTAATTATGAACAACTGTGGCCCGGTGACATGTTTGGGAACATGAAGTTCATGAATGGCTATGAGTGGTCTCCAAGTACTTGAATATAAGCATTTCCAGTCAATGATTGGTTCAGTTGGACCAGAGGACCAAGTCCATGCCATCTAAATACAGCCCATATCATTATGGAGTACACTACCAGTTGCACAGTGCCTCGTCGATGGCTTGTGTCCATGGCTCCAAGGGGTCTGTGCCACAATCTAACCCTACCACCAACTGAAATCGGGACTCATTTGATCTGGCAATGGTTTTCCAGTCTTACAGGTCCAACTGACATGGTCACGAACCCAGGAGAGGGACTGCAGGTGATGTGCTGTAAGCGAAAGCACTCGTCAGTCGTCTGCCGCCATAGCCCATTAATGCTAAATCTTGCCCCTATGTCCTAACAGATACATTCTTCATGCATCTCACATTGATTTCTGTGGTTATTTCACACAGTGTTGCTTGTCTGTTAGCACTGACAACTCTACGGAAACACCACTGCTCTGAGCAACGCCGATCACTGACACAGCGGCATGCTACCCAATTTCAGTATCATCGCTAAACCGCCCCCCCCCCCCCCCCCCCCCCACTTTGTGAGTGCCATTGTGAATGTAGATAGATGACTGTGCAGTATGTCCATTGATTGTTAATCCTCAAACATATACACCAAAGTATACCAGACAGCAATCTACATATTTGTTGCACTTTGATCATAGTGCGTAATCTACAATCTTTCCCTATGCAGATGAGAGTCACAGAGCATTCTCGCATTCTTAGGATAATGTTAGATACTCAAAGATCTCCTTGCGCTCTCTTTGACCAACACTCCACCCAACACTGTCACCGACTGAATCTTCAGCTGACCAGAAGTAGACTGCTACATTCGTGTTTCATGAAGAAACAGTACAAACAGGAGACCGTAACTGCTGTCCCGCAACCATCCAAGAGCACAAGATTTTCCAGATATGCGAATGTTGAGGAAGTTAGCACTCCTTGTTGGTGTATAGTAGAGATGAAAGTGTTGGGATGATATAATAGATGGTTAAGAACAAGAAATGGGTGGTTTTTATGCATGATGGAGCTCCAGACAGATGGAGTTTGAAGCATTTTATGTAAATCAACTGCACGATCAATTCTGAAGTATTGTTCTAGTGTCTGGGGTCAGTACCAAGAAGATATTGGTAGAAGAGAACATAAGCACATGCAGTCATAAGGCTACACGGTTCTGCACCTAAAGCACACTATAATGTTAGATCGTTGTGGTTTCCGACCTATTTGTCGTGTGGAACGCAATGCTGTTATCATCCCAATGTAAGAATTATATTTCCAGCGTATGATATACATTCTACTTGCAGATTTCTTTATGATAAACTATGATGACAAACTGTAAAATGAAAAATCTACACCTTAAAACATCGATTCTTTGTGATACATGCACAATATAGCTTTCCAGAGGTGTATAGCACCTACAGTTCACATCCGATCATGGTTCAGAAATTGCACTATGCCCGTATCAGTCCTATATAAAATAATCGTTAGTAACAGCGAATGCCTCTTACAAAGAAAGAGACAAAAGCATAGCAACAGTGTTTGACGTGTGAAATTACAGCTCATGCCGCCACTAACTCTGTAAACAGGACATCTGTCAAGCAGAGGTATACATGGGTATGGCAGTACCTCACAAACACCAGTTGCTAGCATAGTATCACCGTAGTTATGAAACTGAAGACTCGATTTTCTGCCCAAGTTGTGGCAGAGGAATGGAGTACATCGCATAAATCTTCGTTCACTTATAGGAATATGTCGAAACAGGATGTAAATGTTTCATCACACATGTGATGGAAATCCTTTGATGACTGAGAGGTTTACTGTTAACGATCACAAATAGACAGTGCTCTAAGTCATACACAGAACACGCAGTTGTATGCAAGTAAAATGCAGGTTATGTCATGCAGCTGATGCATCCCGACAGACCAACGGAAAAAAATGCTCAAATGACATGCAGCAACTTCTCCCTCTCTCTCTCTAGGATGCATAATCAGTCTACCATTAAATCATACCTTGCTACAACTTCATCTCAACCAATCACTCCATCCACTGAGAAGCAGTTACAATATGCATAGGGACTGTCTAAAACAATGTTGGAGTTGTACTGTAGATAGATTCAGAAATGGAGACTCATTTCAAGACACAAGAGTGGCAGTGGCATAAATATTATTCACCAGTGACTGTTGTCATTAAAAGATATCACCATAGGATCCAACACAAGTACGTGGTTAAATGGAAAGACTTGATTCCAAATCACATACAGTGTTTCTACCAGAACGCAGTACACTATTAGCGACTTTTGTGTGTGCCAGTAGAACCAGGAACACTTTTTATGCAGTGTGATGATAACATAGTCATTGTGATCGTGTTTTCAATAGTGCAGTCCTTACGTGTAACGTATCTTGCCAGCGATAGATCAACCTATGGTCAGCTTAAAATGTCTATTTTCAATAGGTTTCCTTGAAAAGAACATTGTCTTTTCTCCAGGAATTCCCATTTGAACTAACTGGTGAGTGTTATCAGACTACTGAAACAGAAAAATTACTCTCCATGCTGAGTGACTCTCATGATCAATTGAATTAATTAGCCAATGAATTTGAAATCAGTGACATGCTGACTGTGTAGGTGCAGCCGATGGCTGTGGAACTACAGATACGATTCTTCACTTGGTGTTTATTTTTTGCTTTCTTTTTTTGTTGCAGCAATATCTTTTAACGATAACTGAATGGTCCAACTATACAGGGAGCGACAACCATCGTAATAAAATCAGGATTTATAAAGTGATATGTGGTATAAAACTTATATTTTCAACTTCTCTGTGCTGTTACCTTAAGTGACTTCATAGGTGGCGAGACATTTGGTTAACTTAAGAGAGAGTTCGAAAGTCAGGAGGCGTCTTGTGACAGTGATAGATCTTAGCGCTCCATCATGAGCCAAATATGAGATTAATATTCCAGACCTACGATACAGGACGTGACAGATAAGGAAAAGTATCTCTCTACCTGATGAAGGAATACTTAAAGGGAATATATAGTCTATGCCGTAGTCCTGTACAGGATTTTCAAAGTAATGATAATTTAGCGATGTGAAAATGTGTATGTTGTTGGATTTCTTCTATCTTTGAAAATAACTCAAACAAATGGGAGGAATATACATTTCGTGTGAGAAATTCAAGGTGTATGGTCAACATCATTGCCTTGGATTGGGTAAAGTAGATTTTTTAAACTGGGAGGTGTATGTCGGGATGGAACTGTTTAGTACAACTATGTATGTCCAAGCTGCTTGTTTCGCAGTGCACTGCGGTCACGAGGAGTCAGCAACTGGAGGTAAAGGATTAGCTCAGCCTGTCACATGTTCAAAGAATGCACCTGTCTGATCCCAGTCACGACAGCGAGGGCTGGCGAAGTGACTGGTAAACTGGATGTGTGTGACCGAAGTGGATGTGAGTGTGTTGCACGAGAGAAGATTCAAACTGATTGATGTCTGTGCTGGAGGTATTGATAACATCCGAATTCCTACCACTCCAATCATCCCAGGATTCCATCCCAGGGGTGCTTCACTCTGGGATACATGCGTGTCCACAACTGCGGATGCAGAAAGAGGTGTCGTTTCTCTGGTCCATGAACCTTGGTGATGGCGGCGAGCGATGGGTTTGGCACTCTGTGTGTGGACGTTGGAACAGAAGTGAGCAGGGTGTGCGAGTTTATGGTCCCGTATCGCGCAAACTGATTACATAAAGGGGGAGGGAGGGGGTGGAAGAGGGGGGGTGGAAGAGAGGGGGAGGGGGGCGGTGAGAGGGGAGAGAGGGGGGGTGAGAGGGGGCGGGTGGAGAGAGAGAGGGGGGGTGAGAGGGGGCGGGTGGAGAGAGAGGGGGGGCGGGTGGAGAGGGGGGCGGGTGGAGGGGGGCGGGTGGAGGGGGGGTTGCGTGGAGGGGGGTGCAGAGGGGGGGTGCAGAGGGACGGGGGTGCAGAGGAGGAGGGGGGGCGGCGGAGAGGGGGGGCGGCGGAGAGGGGGGGCGGCGGAGAGGGGGGGCGGCGGAGAGGGGGGGCGGCGGAGAGGGGGGGCGGCGGAGAGGGGGGGCGGCGGAGAGGGGGGGCGGCGGAGAGGGGGGGCGGCGGAGAGGGGGGGCGGCGGAGAGGGGGGGCGGCGGAGAGGGGGGGCGGCGGAGAGGGGGGGCGGCGGAGAGGGGGGGCGGCGGAGAGGGGGGGCGGCGGAGAGGGGGGGCGGCGGAGAGGGGGGGCGGCGGAGAGGGGGGGCGGCGGAGAGGGGGGGCGGCGGAGAGGGGGGCCGGCGGAGAGGGGGGCGGCGGAGAGGGGGGGCGGCGGAGAGGGGGGGCGGCGGAGAGGGGGGGGCGGCGGAGAGTGGGGGCGGCGGAGAGGGGGGGCGGCGGAGAGGGGGGGCGGCGGAGAGGGGGGGCGGCGGAGAGGGGTGGCGGCGGAGAGGGGTGGCGGCGGAGAGGGGGGGCGGCGGAGAGGGGGGGCGGCGGAGAGGGGGGGGCGGCGGAGAGGGGGGGGCGGCGGAGAGGGGGGGGCGGCGGAGAGGGGGGGGCGGCGGAGAGGGGGGGGCGGCGGAGAGGGGGGGCGGCGGAGAGGGGGGGCGGCGGAGAGGGGGGGGGCGGCGGAGAGGGGGGGGCGGCGGAGAGGGGGGGCGGCGGAGAGGGGGGGCGGCGGAGAGGGGGGGCGGCGGAGAGGGGGGGCGGCGGAGAGGGGGGGCGGCGGAGAGGGGGGGCGGCGGAGAGGGGGGGCGGCGGAGAGGGGGGGCGGCGGAGAGGGGGGGCGGCGGAGAGGGGGGGGCGGCGGAGAGGGGGGGCGGCGGAGAGGGGGGGCGGCGGAGAGGGGGGGCGGCGGAGAGGGGGGGCGGCGGAGAGGGGGGGCGGCGGAGAGGGGGGGCGGCGGAGAGGGGGGGCGGCGGAGAGGGGGGGCGGCGGAGAGGGGTGGCGGCGGAGAGGGGTGGCGGCGGAGAGGGGTGGCGGCGGAGAGGGGTGGCGGCGGAGAGGGGTGGCGGCGGAGAGGGGTGGCGGCGGAGAGGGGTGGCGGCGGAGAGGGGTGGCGGCGGAGAGGGGTGGCGGCGGAGAGGGGTGGCGGCGGAGAGGGGTGGCGGCGGAGAGGGGTGGCGGCGGAGAGGGGTGGCGGCGGAGAGGGGTGGCGGCGGAGAGGGGTGGCGGAGAGGGGTGGTGGAGAGGGGTGGAGAGGGAGGTGACCAATAGTTTAAGGACCTGTCAATCAAAATGAAGGCTTATCGCCAGGGGGTCTTAATTCTCTTAGCAGGACAACTAGTTAAGGACCTTTCAATCAAAAGAGAGCAATAGGTTTGCCATGAATGGCTACTTGCCCCTGATGTAGGCTACCTGCAATGTGTGCTGATAACCGCTTTGTCCCACTATTGTCGCCTCCTGGCAAACTGGTTCCGGAGTGAGCACCAGCCATGGGAACATTCCCACTTAGCCCAAACCAATAATAACCTTGCTACATGCCATTAACACCACACCAGTGCATCATTGCGGAATATGTCACGTCACACTAGAGTTTGGATTGCGGCTCAGTTTTAAGTGGAATTTTGTGATGGAAGATGTATCTGTGCCAATTGTGAGTGTGGATTTTCTATGCCACCACAAGCTTTCAGTATACAGCAAAAGGAACGATTAGTTGTCCTATTTGTTGTGTCGATTCCCTAAGGTCTCGACACAATGAGTGGCTAGGTGCACGCGAAACTAACGCAGACGGGCGTAAATTCTGAAACAGGAGACTGGATGAAAACTATAAAGAAAAGAAGAGAGATTTTAATATACTTAACTTTAATGTAGTCTTGTTCTTGTTGAAATACATCTCTTGCATAGTAGTAAGCAATTAGCAATGATACACATGGCGCCTTGCTAGGTAGTAGCGATGGACTAGCTGAAGGCTATTTAATCTGTCTCTCGGCAAATGAGAGGAATACTTGGTAGGTCTAGTCGCAAGCTATGTCGTCCGTACAACTGGGGCGAGGTCAAGTCCGTGTCTTGTGACCTGCCCTGTGGTGGCGCTACGTTTGCGAATACACAGTGGCGACACGCGGGTCCGACATGTACTACAGGACCGCGGCCGATTTAAGTTACCACCTAGCAAGTGTGGTGTCTAGCGGTGACACCACACTATTATTGGACATTCAGTGCAGAGGCCCATGTACAATTTAGGTGCAATTGCATGGGGTGATAAAAGAAAATGATTGACAAAAATTATACTCAACCCAGAAAAGATCACCAGGACTCACCCCAGATTGCAGGTGGTGGCACAGCACAATGTGTTACTATGCCGAGAAAATTTAGAATTACATGAAGCAACAAAGAATTGTCAAGACAGTTTGACAGCATACACAAGAGGCTAGCAGCCTTGCTGCATCAGGGGCAGCAGCCTCAACCTCAGCTGCAGCAGCATATTGATATACTAGGTTGGAAGAGATCAAGTATATAGGTCGGCGAAGTTCAAGCCACCAAGATTTTACGTCTTTATGTCAGCAAAAGGAAACAAGTAGTCAATACAAAACAGGGACAAAAAGAATTTGGAGGTGGTGTTCAAGGGACAAGCATTACATTCATATATCACAAGGCCCCCAGTCTATGCCAAGGCAAGGAGACTCGCATAGACGTCGAACAGTTAAATTGTAAATGAACTTTTGCACTTATAGTTCAGCCCTCTGCTTCTAACTGGGCACCACTGATCCATTTAGTGCCTAAGGAGAACTTACAGATTATACATCACTTAACTCCCTTACCATACCACATAGAGACTCTATTCCCAACATATAGGATTTTTTTACAGGCTCTGGCAGGTACATATATGTTTAGTGTAATAGATTGCAAAAAGGCCTAGCATCAAATTCAAACGGCACCAAAAGACAGTCCAAGAATGGCAATTATCATATCCTTTGACCTTTACGAATTTGTGTATATGCCTTATGGGTTAAAAGAGGCAGCTCAGACATTGCAGAGTTGTATTGCCTCAATATTAAGAGTGTTTCTGGTCTGTTTTTGTTACTTGCATTATACAGTGGTTTTCTCAAAATCAGCAGAAATACATGAAATACATTAAAAATTAGTTTTGATACTCTGAAGATACAAAGTGTTGTGGTCAATGAACAGATGTGTAACTTCAGAGAAATGAGGTACCCTTTTTGGGTCATTGTGTAATTACATCTGGTATGAGACCCAAAGCTGATAGAATTAAAACTATGAACTCCATGCCTAGACCTACAAACTTCAAAAAGGTGCAATGACTTTTTGGCACCGTCAACTTTTGCAGGAAACATCCGCCTCAAGCAGTGCAGTTGTGGGCATGTTTGACAGACATCCTGATGGGAAGCGTGTGCTGTAGTGGACAGTCGATGTGCAACAGGATTTCGAGATCAAATGCAGCTTAGAACAAGCAGTTACACTAGCACATCTGGTAGAGGTTGCCGCCCTTTTAACTATGGTAACAGATGCAAGTGATGTGATCATTGAGAGGTTTTGCACCAGATGATCAACAGAAAATCTTATCCACCGAGATTCGTTTAAAAAAAAAAAAAAAAAACTAAGTTCAGCTCAACCCAAGTGGGGGGTATCTGTCAGGGAACTGCTCGCAGTTTATGAGGCAGTCAGGTACCTTAAGGCAGACATCTAAGGATGACAATTCACAAATATTGACGGACCACTATGTCCCACTGGACATGATATGGAATCCTAGTGAAGATTGTTCTCCTTTATGTTTTCACTACCCGGATTTGATCAGTCAATTCTTGATGACCGTGGTACACATTAGAGGGGTGAATAATATTGCGGCGGACTGCCTTTCCAGAATAAATTCACTGCCAATATGCCTCGACCTAGACAACATTGCAGCAGCCCAAGAAACGATGAGGAACTCCATAAATTGCAACAAAACAACATAACGAGTTAGAAATTTGAATGTTGCCAAATGATTGATACCCAAGACAGGTTATGGTGTCACACATCAAAAGGACATGCCAGACCATTCGTGCCTAAAAAGTATAGACAAACCATCTTTCAGAAATTGCACTGATTATCGCATTCAGGAATACGACTGTCTACCGGACTAGTGACAGAATGTTTTCTGTGGCCAAACACGAAAAAAGTTTGTAAACTTTGGACTCGAGCTTAAGTAGAATGTTAAAAGAGCGAAATAGGAAGACACATGAGCCCTGCTTTAGGTACATTCGATGTTCCAGCTGGCCATTTGCCGCACATTCATCTAGATTTGACACAGTGGCAAGATGACTGGAAGCCACTCCGTTATCTGACATCACAGCTGTGTCAGCAGTGAAAGTATTCACTGAAATGTGGATGGCTTATTTTGGATGCCCAGTGGCCATCACAAATGATCAAGGCCGATAATTTGAGTTGACACTGTCCACGAACCTTTGCAAAATGTGTGGAGTGAAATGTTCTAGAGCCACCGCTTACTATCCCAAAAGGAACAGGCTGGTAGAATGCTGGTAGCACACATTAAAGGTGGCATTAATGTGTCATGGGTTCAAGTGGCATGAATCTCTCCCTTGGATGTTATTAGCAGTCAGATCAGCATTTAAATAAGACTTAAAAGCATTGTTGGCAGACATTCTGTATGGACAAGCTTTAAACTTTCCGGCCGAGTTCATTGAACCAGCAGCCTTATCAGATTCCCGGGAGCTGCCAGAAGTCCGCAAGTTTTTGTACACAAAGAACTGCAGAATTGTGACTTCATGATGCTGAAGGATGATACAATGAGGTCAGTGTTCCAACTGCCATATTCGGGTCCACATAGAGTGATATGCTGAGGTGACAACACTTACGACATCACACTTCAACAGAAAACTGCTGCACCGGCGATCTTCACAAAAGTGACTGGCAACATTTCGGCCACTTCGGGCAAGCATGCAGCCTATGTGGCCCCTGCACACCTTAGCATCGCGGAATTGCCCTGTCGCAGTAATGGATGGACACCAGGTGGCTGTACCAGCACTAGTAGAAGCCATCACTTCCAAGGAACCTATTCACATCCACCACACACGTGACCAGAAAACAGTGCCACGAGTATTGCATCACCGGTCACTATAAAAGTCAGTGCTAGAGCTACACAACTCAGTTCTTCTTGCTTCAAGAGCCTCTCCTAGCATTTGGGAGGGAGCTATTCACCCCATCGTCTTATGACACACTCTAAGCTCACCAATGCCGCTGTATTCAGCCTTCACCGTTGTTCCCTTGGCGCAATCAGACTGTACCCAGGACAGACTTTTCTGCTCAATCACTGGTGTTTTTCTGGACAGCTTTGGACTTAGAACATTTTCCATAAAAGAAGATCCTAATGGTGTTACTTTGGCAGTACGATGGTTCCAGGGTCTGACAAGTCTTCATACCTGTGAGACACCGTAATTGTGATTTTGTTATCGTCTAAACAGACATTTCTTTCTTTTGTCAATAACCATTTCTAAACTTTGATCTCTGTTATCCTTGTGTTGGTGTGAAAGACACATTTAAAAAAACATCTACAGTTTCAGTACACAAGCTGAAACCAGCATGTATACTGCAAGGCAGGCACACAATACGACATTCAACAGGCTACTTCCAATATTCAGGACGACTCCACAGATTCACATATGTGCAGCAGCAACTGTCAGCTCCAGACGACGTCTATGCTGCAGAGACTGCTGATGCAACCTAGTCATGCTATGGCTGCTGGCACAAACCAGTGGCCCATTTGCTAGACTATGCGGTGGAATGGCTCTAAGTGTTTTATTATGCCATACAGCGACCAGCAGATGTGTTCACAAACAATTTTTGTTCTTCCTATCTTTTTATTATATTAATTCAATCATATTGTGTGGATGTCAAACTTAAATTACTCATGATGTGGTATTGTGAGTGTATCATTAAATAATTTTTACTTTCTTATGCCTTGTTATTGATACTGCCTCTGTATGCACTTTTTTTTCCTTCTGTGCATCTGGATTTATAGTAGTTGTTATGTTTAGTACATCACACCTGATTTCCACAGTGCTCTATACTGCAAGAGGGTGGGCGCTATGTGGCAATTACAATGGCAGTAACACTGAATTTTGGAAATAACAATGTCAAGTGAGATCAATTTTTGCACAGGCAAGACTTTCCCACAGGAATGGACTGATGTGTGGAACTCCTTTGTGAGCTAGTTTCTCTGACACTCTCTTAACTTTAATGTTGATGTTACTTGTGCTAATGTGCTTGTTCAGATTTATGAATCAATAAAGTAGTTACTGTGTCTTTAAATAATATTGACCATACTTAGTTCTAACTGCCTATGCCAGTTAATGACAGACTTTAATTGTTTCACAAAGGGTGGCTGTGGTACATCAGTCGCTTCTGAAGATGATATTGTTCCACAAGTAAGGACATTGTTGTGGTGATGTCTTGACTTCCACACCTAAGATTTATGCAAGCAAAATGCTTATGAAGCAACAGAGGTAGAAGCTGGCAATGACAATGAGGAAGAGGAAGAAGAAAAAAGAGGAGGAGGAGGAGGAGGGTGTTGTGCCAAGTTTTTGCTGCTGCGACTGCACAAGGAACTGATACTGTGAGGCATTTCTTTTCCTCCCTTAATGTAGATGAATAAATTCTAACCAGCTGTTGGGACAATTTCTTTCACAACAATATGGGGTGGGGGGGAAAGAGAGTTCCTGATTTTTTAAAAATAAAGAACGTGTTTTGTGAAAGGTGTAATAAATGTATATTTACTGCATTTAAATTTTTATGCACAGGATATTGGTAATTTTGTAATTAAATAGCACATATATCACCTAAATATGCTTCAATTATGATTCTGCATCACACTTTCCATGTACTCTGGCAAAACCCCCTTTTAAGGAAAAGCTATTTGGGTCCCCAAAGATTTGGTGAAAAGAAGTTTTACTATATTAGAAATAAAGTATAATTTTACATTTAGTTCCCTCTTTCCAGAAAGTAACAAACATTTTTAAATAAAAAAATCAACTATATGGAAAAACCAAATTACATTACATAAATTTTAAAGATACACTCCTAAGCTATTTTTCTACATAATTGCAATCCAAAGTGAGGCACTTATCATACCATGGCACAAGTTTTTCAGTACTGTATCTGTAGAAATCTGCCGTATGTGATTGCTACCACTGGTTTGCACCGGCGTACAGTTCAGGTTCAGTACCAAAGCATTGTGTAGCGAGCCATGTCTTGAAGAGCTGGTAGTCGCTCGGCACCAAAACCAGGCTTTATGGTGAATGGTCAGACACCTCCCATCCAAAACTCCATAGGAGGTTTTGAGTACAATTGGTTGTGTGTGGACAGGCATTGTCATGAAAAAGCAAAACTTCTGCACTAAGTTTTCTCCCAACAGTTGTTTTATATTGACAGCTTTGGCAACACATCTATGAGTTAACTGTTGTGCTATGTTCACACTAATCAACAAGAATCACTCCCTTAGTCCGAAAGCACTGTAACCATCATCTTTCTTTCAGACAGCATTTACAAACACTTCCTAGTTTTCTTAGGAGAATTTGTCCCCCCATCCCATTGACTGCCTTTTTATTTCACTTACATGCTCCACCCAAATCTCAACCTCAGTTACAATACGTTTGATAGCTTTATTACCATTTTTCTTGTAATGTTCAAGGAAGGTAAGTATTGCAGCCAGTCTCTGTTTTTTATGGTCTTCCTTCAGGATTTTGGGAAACCACTTAATGCAAAATTTGTAGTAACCCAGCTTTTCCACCATAATTTCATGCACCAAACTCCATAAAATTTGGGGAACATGTTTCAGAAGTTCCATAATCAAGCAAGAACAATTTTCTCGAATTTTGTTCTTGATTTTCATCATCAGTTTGTCCGTCACAAGGCTAAGCCTACCACTGCAGTCCTCATCGTGAACATTGGTACAGCCATTTTTAAAATCAATGCACCATTGCTTCACTCAGCTTTTACTCATTATTCCTTTTCCGTAAACACTATTGCAGCTCACATTTTAATGTGTCATAGAAAGCAAAGTAGCAGAGACACAGACCACACGCTACCACCACTGGGCGCACACTGAGTGTAGAAACGTTACTGCACCAAGATGACTGCTGCAGACCCATACAGTGCCGTGATAGACCAAAACATCTGTTACTTTCTGGATAGCCATCATATAATGTCCACATTCATCATAAATTAATGCTATTTCCAAGCATTTTAGAGACCGTAACCTCAAAACTGTTTCAAGGAATCAGTACGTTTTACCTAAGTTTTTCTGTTGTTATAACAGAAATCTCATTTTGGATGTTAATTGCTTCAGTTCTTAAAGGCAACTGATAATATGTGTAACATAACAGACACAGAAATTAAAAGGGAATAAGCAAGCTTAGTTTAAAGGTATTTGTTTACTGCTCTGTAAAATATTGCAGAAGAAACAATGCAGCCCCACTGTGAATGCTATTCTTGGGTGCAGGCTAAGTTACTTGATGTTTTTAAGCAGCTAGGAATATATATCGGCACTATAGCATTCTTCCATCCTTCTGGTAACTTTTTTGTCCTCTAAACCTGGTATATAAATTTGGTCATGCTGTCTACTGCCTTATCACCTCCTCACTTTATCATCTTTGCTGCTATCCCATCTTCTCCAGTTGCCTTATTATTCCTTAGACCACTTACAGTCTGTGCAACCTCATCCCTTGTTGGAAGGCATGGCTCACTCTTGTGTCTATCCCCAATTCCATCTTGTCTTCTCGTGGTTCCCAGTTCAGCAGATCGTGGAAGTACTCTGCAAGTATCATACAGTTCTCCTTCACACTTATGGCCTGTTATCCTTTCTTATCTCTTACAAACAGTTCTCTGCTCCCGTATCCAGTCAGACTCTCTTTGAATTTCTTAAAAAATTCTCTACTGTTGTTTTTCTCAAAGCTGTTCCCTCAATCTTATCCATTTTCTGCTTCATCCTGTGACTTTTGGTCCATTTTATTGTTATAGTTGTTTCCTTCCTTGTTCCTATGGAAACCTCCAATTTTTCTCAGCTCTTCTTGCAACTCCAGCCTCTCCAGGCTTTTCTGCGGTTCTCTACTGCTTCGTCCTGATCGTTTTTAAACCACCAGTGATTGTTTTTCTTTCCTTCCTTTTCCCACAGTTCTGCCTGTGTACCCATGTTCTGCTTCACGTCTTCTGGTCCATCGTAAGTTGCAATTCATTCCTTGTATTTGGCCTGATTGTATCTTCATTTGTACCTGTCTATCTTCATGTTTCCAGTATCTCTAGTCATCTGTGGCTGTCTACCTCTGTTTGGAATCCCATGACACTTGACTTCAGTGAAATAGTGATCTCATTCTATTCTTGTGTCCTTCCTGACCTTGGTGTTCACTATCTCTTTGGCATTTGTCCAACTGACTGCGAAGTGGTCATATGGAATTCCCCAATATGGGTGCACGAGTTTGTCCTTGTCTTCTTCTCACTCAGTTGGGCCTTATGTGAGTTGTTCTGCCTCATTTTGTGTTCTTGACACAGTTCAGTTAACCTTTCCTCATTGTTGTTTGTCCTCTGATGAGCTTGGTACTCTCCTACTTTTCCGTATGTTGGGTCTCCCTTCCAATCTGTGTATTGTTAATTGCCAACAAGTTCTTTACTTCTCAGTGTATCTAATCTGGCTCCTCCTGAAAACTGTCTACTACTTTCTTGCCTTTCCTGTTCTTGTCAGTAGTAGGTGCTTGTCAATCTACATTTGTATACTTTTTGTCTCCTGCTTGGATTGTCAGCATTGATGTCTTTTCTGACCTGCTCTTCACTTAGTTACGCAATCCTGATACCTCTTGTGTACCATGAACCCAACACCAAAGCTGTAGGTGAGCGTCTT
The DNA here is from genome assembly GCF_023898315.1 of Schistocerca nitens. Lineage (NCBI taxonomy): Eukaryota > Metazoa > Arthropoda > Insecta > Orthoptera > Acrididae > Schistocerca > Schistocerca nitens. Next base: position 917,846,753 of record NC_064616.1, read on the forward strand.
TCCTTTTCCACCTTCCTTTTCAGATCTTTAATATACTTATTTTTGAAGTGAACACACATGATATTTCAAATTCTTAGCAGAGTGCGTAAGTCGGGACATATGGTATCCGGTGTAAGCCTTATGTAGGGTGGGTCACGGCACTCCTAAAGATCTGAACATCCCGCAAAAAATCGGTTTGTCCCGCAACACTACGTCTGATAATCATCCGTACGTGGTATGATGCTCTCATGGAGGAGTGTCTAGCATACAATGGCATGAGGTCTTAGCAGATTTGTAAATAGCACTGTCATAGTCAATTTAGACCTTGTGAATGATTTACGGAACTGCAGGAGACAAGGCCTCTCATCACCCCTAACAATTTGTTGTGGAGGAATTTCAAAACATTCAGTGATTTAATGCACTTTAATATTAGGTCTTTAATTATTAAGAAAGAGCAGACCCCGAAATAAAACAGTTTCATGAACATTTAAAATATGGTCCTCAATGCTGAGTTCTGGCTGATTAAAAACACTGTTAACAGTTAAAGTTTGCTCAAATCATGTCCTCAGATAAAAACTTAAAACTAGTCTGTTCTGTTCATTCTTGCAACATTCTGATAATCAACTACATTGGCATTCTAAGGCTAGATGAAAAGTAGAATATCACAAAATCTTTCACAAACAGCAAACATTTAACAGGAAATCCAACTGTTGATCAGTATTGCAAATTATAATACACTTTAAAAGATGTCTTTAGGGACACAATCCTGTTAAATAGAACAGTCTGATGGGACACTGTAGACATGACAGTAAAATTAATGCTGTGGCATTAAGAGTCAAAGATGAACTGACATGTAACCCCATAAGCCACATTCAGCAAATTGGTAAACAATGTTACATCTCCGAATGGTGTTCTACATCTTTCTGAGGAAAAAAAAAAATTGAATAAATGAGTTTTACAGAAGAAGGATTCTTGCATATCTATTTCCAGTAGGCTTTATAATGTATGGTATGTTCTGGCTGAGAATAACGAATTATTTAGTAATAAAGGAGACGACTCACGGAAGGGTACAAGTGCTGTGTCGTCGATAGGTACGTAAACTAAAGGTACAGAGCTTCGCTTTGCTAGTTTTCAGAATGAACTTTCTTTCTCAACCTTGTAGGAGAAACATAGCTCTTTCCTGGCCCATGGTGAGTGTACTGGGTTGAGTTGGGAGTGCAGGATGGGGTGCGGAGAGGGATGGAGAGAGGAGGCAGGAAGGGGGTTGGGGAGAAGCCTCTATCAGCTCATGGGAGTGTGGGGAGCCATCTGTGGGCTAACTAGGGGTGCAGGTAGAGGGGGACAACAAGTTACCTTAGGTCTAAGGTCTAGGCAGGGAGGTTGCAGGAGAGAAGGATGTGCTGTACGAATAGCTCCCATCTGGGCAGCTCAGAAAAGCTGCTGGTGGTGGGACAGATCCAGATGGCATGGGTTGTGAAGCAGCCATTGAAATCTTGCATTTTGTCCTCTGCTGCATGTTATCCCACTGGGTAGTCCACCTTATTCTCCACAACAGTTTGGTGGTGGCCATTCACTCTGGTTGACAGCTAGTTGGTTGTCACAGCAATGTAAAACACTGTGCAGTGGTTGCAGCAGAGCTGGTCTATAACATGGCTGCTTTCAAATGTGGCCCAGCCTCTGATGGAGTATGATAAACCTGTGATGGGATTTGAGTAGGAGATGCTGGGTGGGTGGATAGGGCAGGTCTTGCCTCTGGGTCTCCCACAAGGTTATGAGCCCTGTGGCAGGGGATTCTGGGTGGGAGTGGCATTGGGATGGATTAGCATGTTGTGGAGGTTGGGTGGGTGGTGGAACATCACTTTGGGAGGAGATGGAAGAATCTTGGGTAGAATGTCTCTCATTTCAGGGCATGATAAAATATAATCAAAGCCCTGACAAAGGACGTGGTTGTCATTCCAGTCACGGGTGGTATTGGGTGGCAAGTGAGGTACTTCTTTGTGGTTGGTTCTTGGGATGGATATGAGGATCAGGTGTGTGTGGGAACATGGCACGGAAGATGTGTTTGTGTATTAGGTCGGGGGGGGGGGGGGGGGGATTGTCTGTTTCTGAAGGCCTTTGTGAGGTCTTCAGCATATTGGGTGAGGGAGTTCTCATCATTGCAGCTGCATCTGCCATGGGTGGCCATGGCTCTGTGGGAGCGATTTTTTTGATGTGGATGGCAGCTGTCAAAGTGCCAGTACTGTCGGTGATTGGTGAGTTTGATGTGGAGAGGATAATGTGTCCTGGACCCGGGTCCAGATTATAAAGATGTCATCAATAAACCTGAACCAGATCAGGGATTTTGGGAAGCTAGGAATGTTTCTTCTATGTGGCCCATGAAGAGATTGGCATAGGAGGGTGCCATCCAGGTGCGCACTCGCGTGCATTCACACGGTTCTCCTACAAGCTTGAGAAAGGAATTTCATTCTTACAGCTATCAATCCACAGCTCTGTACCTTCTGTTTATGTGCCTGTCGACGATGCAGCGCTTCTGCCTTTTGGTGAGTTGTCTCCTTTATTCCTAAATAATCCAGTAGCAATACTACCTGGGACCTTATTGGAAGCAGCATGGTATGTTTTTGGATTTGAGGAACCATACAAAGCAGTGACTGGCCATTCACTAAGATGTCTTTCCTATGCTGATAGTCAGGATGACATTCCAGTATGTGTTTAGCCCAGCATAATTGTTGCCAGGTCTCAACAGAAAATGAAGGAAGATTAAGGTTTTACATACTGTCAATGACAATGCAAATAGAGATGGAGCACACTTTTGGATTGGGGAAAGATGGAGAAAGAAATCAGTCCCTTTCGAAACGTCTATCCCAAAAATCTTTTTAAATTAACTGGGGAATCACAGAAAACCAAGACGAAATTCTAGCTGCCCAAAATGGACAGGTTTCAATAGAGAACTGTTTGGTGGTGGTGGTGGTTAGTGTTTAACGTCCCGTCGACAACGAGGTCATTAGAGACGGAGCGCAAGCTCGGGTTAGGAAAGGATTGGGAAGGAAATCGGCCGTGCCCTTTCAAAGGAACCATCCTGGCATTTGCCTGAAACGATTTAGGGAAATCACGGAAAACCTAAATCAGGATGGCCGGAGACGGGATTGAACCGTCGTCCTCCCGAATGCGAGTCCAGTGTGCTAACCACTGCGCCACCTCGCTCGGTGAGAACTGTTTGGGCATATGTGACAGTACCATAAAGAACATCAGCGTAGACTCATTATATTAGTCACATTTCTAGTCTCGATAATATTAGGTGCTGTCTAGTGCTACCTCAAGTGTAGAACTGCACAGATCTCGGTCGTACTGTCCTTCCAATCTGCAGGCCTATATTAATAGTGTAAGCACTCTTGAAGGCAGGGCTCGATTCTGTAGAAAAGTTCTGAGTGAACTCCTGTAAATATTGTGAGCCAAGAAACCAAGAAGTCATGGGTTCCATCAAAGCAAAGAATTAAGAGACGAATTCTTCTAAGAGGGGAAGAGTGTAGTGGTGTTAGCCAAGGCACAGGCTCATTCACACAATCATATCACTTGCCATATCCAGAAGCACTGTGCTTTGCCATCCCGCCTGTCTCGGTAAAGCGACATGAACGTTTGGTGAATGACCAATGGTATTACCATAACCCAGAACATTTCAGCAGCATAACAGCATGTGGTGTATGTGAAAGTTGGTGTGCCCACTTGCCAACAAGCTAACCTAGGAGCATATAAATACTGGCTGCCTTGCAAGGCCAGGGATTCGAACTGCTGAGTCCCCAAGTTGCCATCTGCTGTAGTGTGGGCTTCCACCATGAGGTCACCATCATAACAGTACCACTCGTCCAGGGGCCCAGTCACAGCACCTATGGGTCATGGGTTAAACTGAGGTCTTCTGGGCCACTGGTCCACCAGGCTTGCACCATACACCGCAGCAGTCCACCACCACACCTTACCTCTGGCTGAGCCACCCCAACAGCAGCTGACCCGGCACAACATTGCAAGCCAGGAATACTAGCCTCACAAAGTCACCCTACCATTGAGTGAAGCTGGGCTTAGTGACTGCAGGCGACATCTCAGCCACACACCATGCCCCATGGACCAGGGGTTCAATAACCACTACCCATTGTCCGCCTGATGTGACCCAAGTCTTCTGTAATAAACTACTGGGAAACAAATAAGAGAGTCAATAGCCTTTGAGCTGTCACTGATGTGTACTGCCCACCTATCTCCACCAGTGAACTGCTGTGCCACTACAGTATAGATGTGATATATAATTTTAATGACTACATGTTAAGGTTGTCAGGAAGGAAATAATTGCTACTTTGTAATTGTGCAGGCTTCCACAGAAAGAGTCTGTTAACATAAAAGTTTTCTAGGAATAGTTCCATGTCATATTGCAAAACACCTATCATCATATAAAACCAATGTTTTGGCCACAGTTACAGTGGCCTCCTTCAGAGTCTACTCGTGTATTTTATGGTCCACAGTCCATCATATTTTGATGTGGTTCCTCTCCTGACCATGATATTAAGACACAATTAAAATTTCTGATATTATTAGTCTCACGTGGAAAACTTTATTATGATTGATCTCCTGTTGTGGAGGGAGTGGTTTCTGCTGTTTTCTATTACCCCGTACAGTGTATGTTGGATTGATAGTCGTCATGGAATGGGGTGTGGACTGTTATTTTCATCATATGAGTGTGGGTTGTGCAGTATAGGGGAGGGCATTGGATGACACACTAGTGTACAGAGTATATTGAAAGCTAACATATATGGACAGGTATTTACATGCTGAATTCCACCACCACCCAGCACAGAAAAATTCAGTCATAAATTTGTGAACAATTTGCATGTGGCACCCAATGATGCTTACAATATAAGCTTAAAAAGACTTAAAAACATTCTTGGCCTATGGTAACAACCCAAAACTGATCCACACAGCCACGGCAATGAATAAAAGAATACATGACAGAACATCAACAAACCACAGCCAGCAGTTCTCTTACCCTATGTGAAATTTCTCACTGACCAATTACATGAACACCTTAGCCAGTTTGATGCCTAGTCCACCTTTTACAGTACTCCCAAGATCCAGGATTTGTTAGGCTCCACCAAGGATAAGACAGATGCTCTGCAAACTGCACATCATGTACAAGGTAGATTGTGAGTGTGGACAAGTCTACAGCAGCAAAACCAGCAGGCAAGTAGCAACACTCATCCTGGAGCATGAGAGTTACATTTGACCTGGACAGCACACCAAATTTTAGTGGTCGAATATCAGAAAGGCTGCAGCAAAAAAATAAAATTGAACAAAACTTACACACTTGAAGTCGGTGGGGATAGTGGAATGCAAGATCAGAGACGCTACTGAAATACTAAACATTTTAACAACACAAACAGAGAGGATGGCCTTAGTCTTTAAAGATCCTTCAGAACCCAACAGACTATAGAAACAACTTGAAATCTGAGTGCTACTTACAAGTAACTGCCACTATGTGATGTATGTACCGTTTGAGGAAACAAGAGTCCAGATCCCATTTGCTGATGGCTACCAATCATGGCACATTTACTGTAAGGAGCAGCAGACAACAGCAGATCCTCACTTCTTCTACCATAGGAAACCAATCACAATAAATTTTCCCACAGGAGACCAACAACAGTGTGCAACAGTGAATTTGCTAATGGGTGAAAACAACGCAAGTTACGTAATAGGGTGCACTGATTCTGATTTTGCAATCAGAAATGTTGTAGGATGTCTAGATTTAAAGTTATAGCTGGAGGTCGTATGATATTAAAAGCCTGTGCAGGGGTTAATATCTAGCTGCATCAACAAGCCATGTTTGATGTATGATTGTGTATGTATTCTCAAGGTTACCCTGCTTCATGCTTCTGTTGAATGATAGGTGTGCAGTAGTAAAAAGAAACAGGCAGACTTACACAAGTTCTAACTTGTCCGCAGGCTACAGCATGCAGGCAGGTTTCAATATGTTCTTTAAAATTAGTTCCCATGCAATTTCCCCTGTTTGTCCATAACTCCGATTCGAAGGTGACAAGAGAATAGTTCGTGCTAGTGTGGTTCTGTGTTTTATTAATCAACAATCACAGTAACATGCGTTTAAGTGATTTTGTATACGACGATTCAGTAATTCAGTATATGATGATTCAATAAACGAAAGACGAATAGGCCAGTTTTGTGATTTGTACAGACTACTTTTGCTATATTTGTGGCAAGTATATGACATCCGACCAGTGCAAGAACATGACCAGAAAGTGACATATAGCTTACAAACATTACTTCGATTGTGAAATCGGAGATCAAACAAAATCCTGGGCTCCTCATCTCTTTTGCACCGTCTGCTACTCCAGCCTAACCCAGTCATTAAACGGTAAGTGAAATGTAATGACTTTTGCTGTTCCCATGATCCGATGGGAGTAGAATGATCACCACTCAAATTGTGATTTCTGCTTGGCCAACATTTCCAAGTACAGCAAGAAGTCAAAAATTGTGTATACAGATTGTCAGTCTGCTCTATGCTCTAAGGCCTGTGGCACATGGCACAGATTACCCAGTACCAATTGCTCCTCCATCTGATGCAATGAGCAATGATGAAAGTGATACTGAAGGTAATTACAGTGATGCTGGAGCTATGGAATACATGAATGATCCCAACAATGACATTAAAAAGCCACACATAATCAGCCAAGCTGAATGGGATGACCTGGTTCATGTTTTTTCCCTGTCAAAAGAAAAGTCGGAACTATTGGTTCCAAGACTGAAGGAGAGGAACTTCCTTGAGAGACGTGCTACAGTTATACATTTTCGGCATCGCCACATGAAGTTTGTAGCATACTATGCTATTGAACGTGGTGTTTGCTTCTATCATAATGTGACAGGACTCTTAAAGGAACTAGATAGCAAATACATTGCAGAAGAGTGGAGACTTTTTAATGACTCTAGCTCAAGCAGTCTCAAAGCTGCACTACTACACAATGGCAACCAGAAACCATCAATTACTATTGCTTATGCCATGGGAATGAGGGAAACTTATGAAACAATGAACACTCTCTTGATCCTGAATAAGTACTCTGGGCATAATTGAAATATCTGTGTTGATTTGAAGGTTGGAGTCGTCCAATTAGGATTGTAGACTGGGTATACAATGCACATGTGCTTTCTTTGCCTGTGGAATAGTCGCGATGACAAGAATCACTACATAGTGAAAAGCTGGCCACCCACAAATTTACCTGTAGACAGACAGCACAACATTCAACATGTACCTCTCGTGGATCATAGTGAGATTTACCTACCTCCAATCCATATCAATCTGGGCCACATGAAATAGTTTTTTCAGTGATGGATAAAACAAAGTGTGGTTTTCAGTACCTAAAAGACAAGTTTGGAAAGATGAAAACCGACACAAAATTGAAAGCAGGAATCTTCATTGGACCAGAAATACGAAAGTTGATTCGAGGTCCACAATTCAGATTAGAGCTCATGGAATGAGAACTAGCAGCTTGGGATGTATTTGTGCTTGTAGTGCACAACTTTCTTGGGAACCACAGAGCAAACAACCACGCAGAAATTGTGGACAACTTGCTGACAGCCTTCCAGCACCTTGGTTGCCGAATGTCACTAAAGATTCATTTCTTGCATTTGCATCTCACCTCTTTTTGTCAAAGATGGGAGCTGTGAGTGACGAGCACAGTGAAAGATTCCACCAGGATGTCCAACATGGAGACAAGATATCAAGGCTGCTTACTGTGGTTTTTGCAGAGAGCAACGGAAGACGTTCACAGTTGGAAAGCAAGGAGTTCAAACCAAGCCATTGTCAATCTTAGTGCAACTAAGGGTCCCTGACTCATTTCAGAGGGAAATAAACATTTATAATTCAATTCTTAATTATAATATTTAGTGTTTTCATTCCAAAGTACGCACATTAATTTCACTAAAATTTCTCACATTCGCAATTCAACATAGTTAATAGCATTTTCCTTGATAACCATCACACATACATAACTTTTTTTCCTGACGTGCCAGAGCAAATCTGACTGCAGCTCTGTATTCAGCATATATGAATTACTATAAGGAATGGATTATGTTTCACTGTGTTGTGTAATATAAACTATTTTAAAATTGTAACATATGTCAATGCTCAGTAGAATATTAAGATGAAATAAAATCGACCATGGACAACAAAATGCATCAGTAGTGCCAGAAGGAGCCACTGTAACTGTGGCCAAAATTCCGGTTTGATTGAGGGACAGTCATTTTACAATATGATGAGGTACATAACCAGAAAACTTTTCTGTTAATCCTTAATTTAGTTGTATACTTGGTATCACTCATTCAAGATGTGGAGGATGGCACTCGTTAAGTTCATCCATTACATACAATGACAGAAAGAAAATCCCAACACCAAGAAAGAGTTGTGCGACACAAACAGAAGTTGGTAGGTATGTGTATACATCTGAAAGACGACACCTATTCAAATAACGTGCCAGTCACATAAGAGTGGTAAGAGTAGCAGCACTATGATGATGCAAATTAGTTACCTTTGAGATTGGACATAGTAAACTGATGTTAGTCAAGAATGCCTTTAAGATAACGAAGACACCATTATCAACCGCTCACTCACTTTGAACGAGGTCATGTAATAGAGCTACGAGAAGCTGGATATTCCTTCCGTGATATTGCAGAAAGACTTGGCAGGAATGTAGCCACTGTACATGACTGCTGGCAGCAATGGTCACAGGAAAGTGTGGTTGCAAGAGGACTCGGCTCCAGATGGCACGTGGCACTACCAAGAGGGAAGGCCATCATGTTCGACATATGGCACTGGTACGTTGTACTCCATCTGCAACAGCAGCAATTCAAGCAGTAGTTGGCACCACAGTGACTCAGTGAACTGTTATATATTGGTTACTTCAAGAACAGCTCTGAGACAGATGTCTTGTAGTGTGCATGTGTGCATTCCATTGACATTGACCCCAAGTCACCAGCATTTGCGACTTCAATGGTGCCACGCGAGAGCTCATTGGGGGGGGGGGGGGAGGGGGGGGGGCAGAGTGGAGGACTGTTGTGTTTTCTAATGAAAACCGGTTCTGTCCTGGTGCCAGTGACTGCCACAAGTAGCTTCAAAGGAGGCCGACGAGTGCCTGCAAAAAACCTGTCTGTGGCCTAGACACACTGGACCTATATCGGAAGTTATGGTCTGGGGTGCAGTTTCGTATGGCAGCAGCAGCAGGATGTGGTTATCCCACACATCCTGACTGCAAATCTGTACGTTAGTCTGGTGATTTGACCTATTGTGCTGCCATTCATGAACAGCATTGCAGGGGTGTTTTCCAACACGATAACTCTCACACACATACCACTGATGTAACACAACATGCTCTACAAAGTTTTGACATGTTTCCTTGGCTTGCTTGACCATCAGACCTATCTCCATTTGAGCATGTATGGGACATCATTGGACGACAGCTTCAGTGGTATCCACAACCAGCATTAACCGTCACTGTACTGACTGACCAAGCGCAAAAGGTATGGAACTTCATCCCACAAACTGACATTGGCACCTGTATGACACAATGCATGCACATTTGCATGCTTGCATTCAACAATCTGTGGTTATACTGGTTATTAGTACCAGCATTCCTCATTTGCAATAGCTTTCTCACACCCACATTAAGTTGTTAATTTCTTGAGCTTACATAAACTTGTACACTTGCAACATTAATCGTTTAAATATTGTATCTAGACCAATGTATTCCCAACATCACATTACTCAACATTAATCATTTCTTGGTGTTGGGACTTCTTTTCCCATCAGTGTAAATGCAAAGAGTAGTACAACTACAGTGGAACATTGCTTCTTAAGTTGATGGGAGGGGGTCGAGGGAGGGGGGTGGGGGTACAGTGATGTTACCACCGAAGGAACACAGTATTAGCAGTAAGATAATCTTGTGTAATGAGATGAAATAGTTAATAGGATGTTTTGTTTTGTATGTTCAGCAGTGTTTTTTTTTTTTTCTATGACAGTTTTGAAGCGAATTCTGTACCTGCAGTTTGAGTCTGATAAGTGGACTTAGGTACAATTTTTTTTTTCACTTTATCTATTTGTTGTGCAGTTTTTCTCCCGAAGGGTAGTAGCTTGTTTTCCAGTTTATAGCTCATTCATTTCACAATTCATTCTAAATGAACTCACTGACTATTAATTATTTACTCATTGATCTTATGAAGACTTTTGTGATAAATCATAACATAGAGAGAGCAATGAATGACTCTGATAGTGGCACAACAGTGGCAGTCAAAACTGCACTCTTCAGCATCCTCTAGCAAAACTTCAGAAGAATATGATAAAGTCAGTGCAGTCAAACAAAAAAAGTTATCAAGTAAAAATAAAATTACTTTTACGAGACAAAGTTTTAAATACTGAAATGTTGGATTATTCACTCTTTTCTTAGTTTTTGCAATTAAATTGAATGAGAATTGGGAGCATAAAGTTGATTGTGTTAATGATAGGTTAATTTTGGCTTATGCACCATTATTAGTAAATAAGAAGTTACAGCTGGAATATTAGATTTGTAAATTTTTTCAGTGTTTTTGATATTTAAATTTAGGAAATTTTAAATTTTATAATCAGTTTGATAGATTGGTTAAAACTTAAAAATCATCTGAAGGCAGATCCACTGTGTTAAAAATTTTGTGTACAGTGTTACTTAGATCAAACTTTTGGTGGTACAGTAGAGTACCACTGCATGGTTAAGATTGGTACCAGGCCAGTATTATGAGGGCTTGTTGAAAAGTAGTGACGATGAACTTTTCCATGTGAAAACTTCTAAAGCTTTTTTAAATAAAACAAATGTTATTAACATTCTACATCTTTATTTTTTGTGTCTACATGATTTATTTCTCAACACAGTCACCCTGGCAATGACAACATTCCTTCCAACAAAAGACCAGGTTGTTGATACCATCACTCTATAACCTTTGACTCTGTTGACAGGACCACAACCTCACCTCTGCTTGCACCACATCATCACTAGCAAATTGAAGGTGTCCTTTAAAATTCTGGAAACAGATGAAAATTGGATGGGGCCCCAGTCAGGACTGTGTGGAGAATGATCAGTGACAGTGAACCCAAGGCACTGGATTGTTGTACATGTTGCAGTGCTTGTGTGTGGTCTGGCATTGTCATGCTGAAGGAGTGGGTGCTCCATTTATGGATGAACTCTACTTAGCCTGTTAGCAGCAGCTGACGTAAGTTGCCGAATACTGCAGACTGGGCCTGCTAGTGGCCCATAAATATGGTTGTTGAGTTGCCCAAAAGAAGACAACGACATTGGCACGTATCTGATGGTGTAATGTCAGCTTGAAGTACTGAACCATCTGAACATCTTTGTGACTAGGATTCGACCACTGTTAAGACTTCTCATGGATCTGAACTGTTCTTGAAGGACTGCCGTAAAAAATGCATTTCAGTTGCCACAGTTTTGGGTTATTTACGCAAGCCAGTTCTTGAACCTTATACCTGGATCAGCTGAGCTGAAGCTGCAAATAACATCGCCATACACATTGATGTCACAGCTGCTCATGGCTTTGCAGTGTCTGCCTATGGCCAGGAACCACTGATGTACAGACTCATAGTGTGCACCTAATATGTTGCTTAGTGGGGCATACTGACAACCCTCTGCTGCCTGCTTCACATCCATTACAGTACTGCATCATGGATATTAGGAGATAACTTACACAATGTGCTGTTCATTTATCAGAGTCTGCAGAGTTAGTAGCTTCCTAAAAAGGAAGTGTCGAACGACAAAAAAAGCTGGTAGTGTAGCCTGATCACCTGACTTGTATTATACCCGTAAAGAACTGTGCTGTGAAGTACTGTACTGTAAATAAATCTTAATATAATTATGGCACTTTGGATTTCAATCGTCATTTGACTGCACCTAGATTTAGGCGCACTATGTGAGAGTGAAATAGTGTATCAGAGAGAGAGAGAGAGAGAGAGAGAGAGAGAGAGAGAGAGAGAGAGAGAACATGAGCACAAGCAGGGCCAACACAGATAAATGAATAAGCGAGCATTTGAAACAATTATTTTAAAAAAATCTTTCTTTTACTATTATGTTTCAGAAACTTCTACTTACCAGATAATGAGAAAACCGACTGAAACAACTCCCATGATTGGACCTCTATGCCTTTTCAAAAAACATGAGACAAGAAACAGCAGGAAGTAGGCACCAGTAGCAAATCCTATTATGTAATACATGGTACTGTGGAAAAAGTGATGTAATATCACCAGACCAGTTCCAGCAGAAACAGAATGGCATACCAGTGCTGGAACCTTCACTGAAAATATGATACATATTAGAATCAAATAAATGTACATAGTTAGGATTGTCAAGTAAAACATTCTCTTATAAACCTACCCCACTGGGTCGAGGCACGGAAGAGAAAACACCAAAGTAATAATTTGCCTATGTGGTTCAGGCCATCTCTTAATGTAGGTTCGATACAGAGTTCTAAAAGTTCTGTTACTCTGACACTGTCTGTTCCATCATCTTCCTCATACCAAAGATGTGTGGATGGTACATACAAATCCTCGTAAACTGGTGACATATCATCCATTTCGTCAACAAAATCATAGTCAAAATCATTCATGGTTTACTGTCCACTTCAATTAACCTGTTAAAACAAAAGAAAATCACTGCAGAAAACAGTAAGGAAAAAGTTGAAGCAACCTAATTATTTGAAGAAATTTTATTTGAATATTTTCATTAGCTTGGAGGTAACATTATTTCACTAGTGTCATCGCTCAAGATAGACTACACTATGTATTTTGATTTAACTTCCCAACAAGGCCATTAGGTCCAGACAGAAAATTCTACCACTTCATCCCTTGCCACAATAAGAAAGTACTGCTAAATATTCCTGCTGTGTAAACTACCATAGGACAAGCTGTAATAAGAGCACCATCAGTGTAACATACACAATCATAAGTTACAAGCGCATGTAACATATGATGGCATGAGAATTGCACAAGAAACATTTTACATAAAGAATCAGCTTCGGGAAATATAAATAATAGAAATGCATCACCATATAGTTGAGGCATTGAATGATCAATAGGAACAAAACTAAGCAAGACTGAAACAACAAAGAGACATACAAAGACTGACTCTCTCTCTCTCTCTCTCTCTCTCTCTCTCTCTCTCTCTCTCTCTCTCTCTTTTTCTCTCTGCACAGCTACACTGTCACAGTGGACTAGTTGCACCAGTACTGCAGCTGGATTGGGTGAGAGGCTGCATCAGATAGAGTGGGTGAAGGGAGACAAGGTGAGGTGGGTATTGAGGGGAGAGATGGGGAGACAGGTAGCACAGTTCGACGGAAAGATAACTGATTGCTGACACAGGGAGTCAGGATGTATACTGAATGGGAATGTGACACTGACGAGCTTTGTCTGATGCAGGGTGAGGTGTGCTGCATGTGGTGCACATTGACATGGAGGAGTGGACAGAGAGAGTGAAATAGAACAAAGGACGAGAGAGAATGGAAAGGAGAGTGGTGGGACAGAATTGTGGGGAGCTGGGGACATGGTTGGAGATTGCTGGGGGACAGGGCCTAGTGAGGATTAAAGATGAGGATATAATTGTATGCCACAAACAAATCACCCTATCTACGCTAGGCTGAGTTCACTGGTACCACATTACTATCTTGTGCACTTGCTGATTCCTCTCAGCTACCAACCATCCTCCTCTCGAACCCCCCTACGCCCACCCAGCACCAATCTCCCATCATTCACTCCACCTGGTACCTGGTATAACCCCTCATCCTAGTTATGCTCCAGTGTCAGTAAAATTTAACCAGCTGGACAACATAGCCATGGAGATGTATATGTATGTGCATGCATGTTGTACAAATAAACTCAAGAGTCTCATTATGCATCTATAGATCACTCAACACATCAACAATATGGCAAGTTGCTACATGTACTCCTCCCATTTTCAGCATGAATTTTCACTCTGCAGGGGAGTGTGTGCTGATTTGAAACTCCCTGCCTTATTAAAACTGTGCACTGGACATGAGAAGATGAAGTACTGGTGGAAGTAAAGCTGTGAGGGTGGATCCTGACCTGTGTTGGGATAGCTAAGTTGGTACAGCACTTGCCCACAAAAGGAAAATTCCCAGGTTTGATCCCCAGTCCAGCCACGAAGTTTCACTGCTTCCATGATTTATATTCCACGGACATTCATTACTATAATAATGAGAAACTTTTGTACAACATGAATGTCCCAGCAGTGTTTAGGACACGTTAAAATTGAAACTGTAATTAAAGCACTGGCTGAAAGCTGAAGGCCAGTGTTCTTGGTATGCAAAAACACCAACTGGCAAATACTATGGCAGTCTTCTAGACAAACTGAATGAAAAAATATGGAAGATGAAACCAGGCTTAAAAAACTGAGGGTTTTGAAATACAAGGTGTTGGAATATACACCACCCTCTTAATTCCATCTATTCACACATCACAAGTAATCTGTGGCCTGAAAATTTTTCCTAGCCAAATGTAGATGCTATGGCAGCTGTAGTGCATTTTCCAGAATTTCCGGAATCACACTTTGAAGAGAGAACCTACTCTTTACAAAAATGATGGACTACATTTGTTGATCCACAAGAGCACTACATTGAAAAGTTGGAGTTTTTTAATGTAAAAACAAGAGTCCTTGCTGCCAGGCCAAAAACTCTGCATCTTGTCCCTGCATTTCCTCATTGAGCTAAAATATTCTCAAACTGTTGGCTAACTAAAGACCTCACTGTGCATTAACTGACTGTATTTCTGTTTGTCATAAAGAGACTGTGGAGATATGAAAGAGTTTATTTATCAGGACTGTAACTACATACATCTGCAGGGTGTCTGTAAAATTTCTTCTGACAAAAAATGAGAGAGGAGGACACATTTCCCATAATGTCACAGGTACCATGGAATAGCTACCATTAAAATTCTGTAGAAATTTCATTGCAAAACAAACTTAATGTGCAAAAAATTTACAAGTTAGTTTATGGTCACATTTTAGAGTATACTAACTTACTGATTCTGATGACATGTACATTAGTAATTGTTGTTACAGCGAAAGCTGCTGAGCCCACTCTTAAAGAGATCATGTTTCCCAATATAAATTATCAGTAACTACATCCTAGCACTCAGCCTTGTCGGGGTAACTGAAGCTAAATGACCAACAGCAGTGGTCCCATGGTCTGGAAAGGCTGCAAAACGGGGATAGGTGTGTGTTGACTACATGCATCTCCCTCCTGCACCCGTGCGTCGCCATGTGGCTGAGGATGACGTAGCAGACAGTAGACGTCCTTGGGCCTTCATGGCCTGACAAGAAGCTTGTTTTTATATCACTAAATATTAAGTTTGCTTTCACAGTATTTAATGTGATGTTTGACCTTACTTCAGATGTGGATGTGAGAGAAAGATCACTTCCACTAAATTTTCTACCTACCGTTCATTTTGAATCACAATACTCAAGACAATTAGGGGAGCTTTACTTATACTTAGTACACCATAGTACATACAGACACAGAAAAGATCAGTTGAAATGTAATAATTTCATCAGTCACAATCTCATGACTTTTACAGCTATTACTAGTTCCAATAAACATGCCATAATCAGACAGTCTTTTTTTACATCATAGATGTCACTAATCCATCCACAGAAGTTTGTGTTACCAAATTTTCCACTAATTGGAACTGTAGCTGATGCTGCTTTTGCTGCTGCTGCTGCTGCTGATGATGATGACTGGGGATTTTGAGGGACTCAAAGGTGTGGTTATTATTCCCTTTATCCTATTCTCATAATCAAGCCAATAGACGAATTTTTTCAGTAATATTGCTGGAGTTGGATCAAGAGCTGTGACACTGTCACAAGAAATAACTTACAGAGGCCAGTGACCTGAGAACATTGATAAGGAATGTGTAGAATACACACAGGTGAAGGTAAAATGGCAGGAGAAAGTGTACAACCAAAGGCTCCCCCACAATAAAAGCCGGGGTGGAAGATATATCCTGTAACTCTCTTTTCTCCCCACACCCACTTTGGCATAGACACGAGCAGAAGATATCATAAAAAGATCATTCAATGTATTATGGATGATATGGACAATTAACACAAATTTAAAATGCCAGGGGGTGGGGGTTGAGATATGGGGTTTACATCTGGACTGGAGTGATGCTGCTACCGCCAGTTACAATTGAGGGTGTGGGTGGGTGGATCAAATTCTACAGAACAATATGACCTGACATTTTTTTATGGCACAAAGCTATACCCATGTCTCATGAATGGCCAATCGAAGATGGAGAAGTACAGATAGAAGTCACTGACATACAAGGCTGACAATACATTTGGACTTTCAAAAACAGTAATTCCATTTTCTGCTGGCATACGCCTTAGCTAGCACACTGGTCAGCACTAGGAAACATTGTATGGCAGGTGCTGAACTAATTGCACCTGTAACAAGAGAAGACTAAGTCACATCTCCAGGCTATGTGCCAATAATGCCCCCTGGGCAGTGTGCATATATGCTGCTGCCGCCACCAATCGAGCTGTGTCAATCTCTCAATCTCAGTACCTCAGTATGTCGCATTGGGACTACTGCATTGCACCTCAATATGTAACACTGTGCTCTAGTCTTCCATAGTGATCGTCATTGCCTCGCACCTTAGCTAGCTGTTCATTGTATATAATTGTGATAGGGACATGGACAAGATTCAAGAATTAGTACCTGTCAATTGATTGCTGTTAACCACGGAACTTTAGATTGGACATCACTCAAGTAAAGTAATACTCAGTTGGTTCCTGCAATATAGTATAATTTAACCACATGTGCATTTTGTGCTGTAGTGAGAGGAAACCGGCCACGCACCTATCATACTACCCTCTCCTCATCCAGCCAGGAATGACAAAACATTACAGGTGGGCACATCCACAATAAGTGGCACCAAATCTGATCAACAAGTTTTGTTTGCTTTTCATATGTTCTAAGTTGCTACAGAGGAGCTGTCATTACCATGATTCTATTTGCTCATTTGCTCTTGTTACACAAGTTACAGGAGCGGAGCTGCTTTTCAGAGGATTTTCACATTGCTTTTCTATTTGTCTTTTCATATTTTGCTGTGATTTGTTAGCATTATAATAGCTACCCCATGCCTCAGCTGCAGACTGCTCCTGCTCTGAAACTAAATCAGATTTTTCACTTTCAGAACCAGCAAATCACCACATTGCTGTCTACTGTACAGGAATTTCTTGCTGCACAAACTGCATCGGCTACTCAACTGACCGACCAACTGATCCAACAAGTGCCACCAAACAACATTCCACCATTTCGGCACTTTGATGAAAAAGGACAGGAATGGCTCAAATATCTCACCCCGTTCCAGGCCCACTGTCAAGTCCATTGAATTCACGGGAACCCCTGTGTTTTGCTTATTTCAAAAACTCTTTCCTACGTCGTCTCCTGATGCACTCTCCTATGATGAAGTACTAGGTGCATTAAGTCAGTATTAAAGAGAGCAGATTCAGGTTGTGGCAGTCAGATGCCAGATTTAGTTCTTATGCTTTATGAAAAAGCCAGAACAGATTTAGCGTCAGTGGTATACTGACTTACAGGGTCTCACTAGGTAGTGTAAATTCAAGTGTAGTTGTGGCTACTTCTATAGTGACATGATGATCCATGATATGATCACATACAATGTCCCTGACAGCAGAATTTGAGAAAAGATTCTCAAGTACTCAGATCCTTCGCACCATCAAGTGTTGCAAATATTAGAACAATTTGATTCCAGCACCATAGTCACCGATAAATTTGTCGGGGTGAATTGTCTCTTGCCTGCAACCGCTCCACTGAGCTGCTACAATGAGCACGCACACAGATGCATAGACAGCCTAGTAAACAAGTAGCCACGCCTGTGAATCTAGTGACGTCTTGCCATTGGTGTTTTGCTTGCCACAAGCCACAAGATTGCCCATCACGCAAAGCGACATGCTATTCATGTCGAAAGAAAGGCTGTGTCTAGGCAGTTTGCTTGCTACGCCAAAAGAACACCAATTCTGCCCCCCTCTCGCAACAACAGTCTCCTGCAAATTCTGTGTATGTAGTGTTTTCAAAACTGACTACAGGTTCTAGCAGTAATTCAAGTAAGGTTGTGACCTCATCTCGTCCCACTGCAGTGCGACGCCATTCTAACAAACTATTTGTAACACTAAAAATTTCTGGCTGTCGTGCTGACTTTCAACTGGGCACAGGTGCTTCTGTAAGTCTGCTTATCACACCACGTATGAACAGTTAGGCTCACCACGCCTATCAAAATCAAGCACGCACCTCGCTGCATACAACGGACAAGAAATTCCAGTGCTTTGACAGTGTAGTTTGCCTGCCACTTCCAAATCTCACACCAGGACAGTCAAATTTACTGTGTTGCAATCAAGACAGTGAAAATATTTTTGGCTTAGATTCATTTGACATGTTTGGCCTTAGCATCCAAGACAATGTACTTTCAGTGACTGCTTTTAATCCAAAAGACAGTAGCTAGTTTGCTTAAGGAATTTCCTGAACTCTTCTTCTGATATACTTGGAAAAGCTAATAATTTTGCAGCACACATTACCCTGAAAGACAATGCACAGCCTAAGTTTTTCTGGGCTCAGTCTGTTCTCATTGCTTTACGGGACTAAACAGCCAGTGAATTAAACAAATTGCAAGGTAATGGTGTAACAGCTCCCATTCGAGCTAGTCAATGGGCAAGTCCTCTTGTTTTGTTGCCCAAGCCTTCTGGTCGTATTCACATTTGTGTTGACTTCAAGTCTACAGTCAACCCACAGACAGTAGTCTACACTTACCCGTTACCTCATCCTGTAGAATTCATGGACAGGCTTGGTGCAGGCTGTTACTTTTCTAAGATAGATTTGCGTGATGCTTACTTGCAAATACCACTAGATGAAGAAGCACAGAAAGTGTTTGTTGTTAATACACACTGAAGCCTGTTCAAGTATTTGCGTTTGCCCTTCAGCAGTGCCTCCGTACTGACCATTTTTCAACATTACTTGGAACAGCTGGCTGCTCAAGTGCTGTTCTGGTTGGTTGGTTGATTGATTGGGGTGGAAGGGACCAAACAGCAAGATCATCAGTCCCTTGTTTCAAAGGTGGTCCATTCAGACGTATTTACATCTCAGAAGAGTCATAACGATAAAAGGTAAAAGGCTAAAAAATGTAAAAGTGCAGTCATGTTGTCAATGTTGAAAACAAAAGAAGGGAAGTCAGCAAGTGGGCAACCACAAGGCTATGCTAGAGGCAGGAAATATCCCACCTCTGATGAAGTACAGGCAAGACCACCTGCTATTCAAAAGCATTCAACCGCTAGAATGTAAAAGTGCATATTGTAAAAGGAAACTAACCAAATCTAAAAAGCGATAAAAACAGAGTAAATGGGAGAGAAAAAGAGGATCTTGGCCAGGGAGGGGAGTCAGGAATCTTTAAACACAGCTTACAGTGGGAAACACCCCAACCCTCACCACCCTGCCCCTACTCCAGAGGGCGATTAAAAACCTTACAACTGAAAATAAAAACCACTTTCACAGAGGAAACTGAGAACCAGTTCAACCATCCGAGAATCATCTGGCAACATTAATGGTAAAGTGCAGGGAAGTCTGTACTTAGTATGCAGAGCCAAAAGAAGGGGGCATTCCACCAAAATGTGGGCTACTGACTGGAAGGCTCCACAACCACAAAGTGGGGGTGGCTCACAACGCAAAAGAAAACTGTGGGTCAGCCTGGTAAGGCCGATGTGCAGACGACACAGGGTGGTCAAATCCTTTCGGGAGAGGTGGAAGGAAGAACACCACGGGACAGGTGTCACCTTAATCGCACGAAGTTTATTAGACAGGGAGGTAGCCTCCTAAGAGTTGGCCCATGATTGTGCAAAGTGGTATTTGATATGAAGCCGTAAATCTGCCACAGGAGAGGTGTCAGAGAAGGGGAGGTAAGTGACTGCTCCCTCAGACAAACAATCAGCAAGTTCATTACCTGGGATACCCACATGGCCAGGGACCCAAAGGAAGTCAACGGAACAAGCAGCATGGTGAAGATCAGCGAGAGGGTCATGGATGGCCGAGACCGAGGGATGGCTCGAAAAACACTGGTCAATAGCCTGAGTGCCACTCATTGAGTCCGTACATAACAAAACATGGTTGACTTGGGACTTTTTAATAAAGGTAAGGGCCTGGGAAATTGCCATCAATTCCGCAGTAAACACCCCACATGCAGCTGGCAGGAGATGATTTTCCATGCCAACAGAGGATGTGAAGGCATATCCCACATGATCACCAGATTTAGAGCCATTGGTGTAAAAAAAACACCCACCATCCCAAAACTACCATAAAACTCAGCAGAAAAAACAACGGAACACCATCGGGGGAACGGAATCTTTCAGACCTCGGAAGAGATCCATCCGAATCCACGGCCGAGGAAATAACCAAGGGGAGGGGGGTGGGAGGGGGAGGGGGGTTGGGGAGGGAACGTGGGAGATAGGACAAAGAAAGAAGCTGAAAAAAATCACGGCGGAGAGACGCAAGGCGGAGCCCAACCAGTAAACCCGCCCAAAAGCAGGAATCAGGTGGGGGACGCCCTTGGTCTGGGAACAGGATAGAATAGGAAGAATGAGTGGGAGAGGAATGGACAGCGATTGCATAAGAAACCAGAAGCTGGGACAACCAAACAGAAAAAGGGGGGCGGGGGGGGGGGGATCCCAGCTTCAACCAGAGACTATCAACAGGGCAAGTATAGGGAAGGTACCAGTGGCCAAATGGAAACCACAAGTGGTCCGGATCCAGCTGAACCATAAACTTGACAACCATAGTCCAAGCGAGACAGTACTAAAGCCCGATAAAGGCGGAGAAGAGTGGAACGATCTGCACAACAAGAGGTGTGGGCAAGGAAGTGAAGGACATTGAGTTTACGGAAACATCCTATCTTCAGGCAAGTGAGCTTGTTGTTGAAAAGAAGACCCAGGAAATGAAACTGTGGGACCACAAGTAACTGTTGCCCATCAAAGTACAGCTCCGGATCAGGGTGGCGACAGAAGTGGACCACCCGCGATTTTGAAGGAGAGAATTGAAACCCGTGTGAGAGGGTCCATGCAGAGGCACGCCGTATAGCATCCTGGAGCTGCCACTCTACAGAGGTCATCGAAGAGGAACTAACCCAAATGCAGAAATCATGGACATTCAGAGCAGGGGTGACCAAAGGACCGATGGAGGCCGCAAGTCCATCTATAGCAATGAGGAAAAGAAGTACACTCAATACGGAACCCTGTGGGATGCTAATCTCCTGGGTCCATGGAGAACTAAAAACAGTACCAACCCCAACCCTGAATGACAGATGGAACAGGAACTGGCAGAGAAAAATCGGGAGTGGGCCCCGAAGACCCCACTCACAAGAAAGATATGATGGCGCCAAGACGCGTCATAGGCCTTGCGAAGGTCAAAAAATATTGCAAGCAAATGGTGGCACTGTGGAAAAGCCTGCCGAACTGTGGATTACAAGTGAAGTAAATGATCAATTGGAGACCGTTCCTCTCAGAAGCCACTCTGATAAGGGCACAATAGATCCCGAGATTCGAGGACCCAATAGAGCCAACAGGCTACCATCCGTTCAAGTAACTTGTAAACAATGTTTGTCAGACTAATAGGCCAATAGCTTTTGACAAACAGGGTTCTTACCAGGCTTAAGATGGGAACCACAATGCTATTGCTCCATTGAGAAAGGAAGTCACCTGGAGTCAAATATGGTTAAGCACCTGGAGAAGATGATGATGTGGAGCACTGAGATGTTGAAGCAAATGGTTATGAATGGAGTCTGGGCCAGGGGCTGTATCATGAGAAGAAGAAAGTGCGGAAAGAAGTTCCCATTCAGTAAAAGGTTCGTTGTAAGATTCTGACTGACAAGGGGTAAAACATAAGGCGGAAGCTTTGGCCCACTGTTTCTGGCGAAGGAAAGCAGCCGGATAGGAGGTTGATGCTGATGCTGTTGCAAAATGGGTCACAAGATGTTTTGCAAGAATCAACGGCCCCGTGCAAAGTCCATCCGGGAGGGCAACGCCCGGGAGGGTAGACTGCCAATGGCAACCCTGGACAGAGCAAAGTGTATCCCATACCCAACATAGTGACAGTAGAGCCGAGGGAAGAAACAAGGCGTTCCCAACACACCCATTTGCTCCGTTTGATTAAGTAATGGGCTTTGGCGCGAAGGCATTTAAAGGTAATAAGATTGGCAGCAGATAGGTGCCTCTTAAGGTGTTGCAAAGCTCGACGGCGATCATGGATGGTGATGGCAATGGCCGTACTCCACCACAGTACTTGCTGGCGGCAAAATGGTCCATATGAGAGTGGGATAGCAAGGCTAGCAGCACAAACAATCACATCAGACACGTCACACACGACATCAGCAATACAACCCAACAAAGTGGGAGAAAGAATGACCTGTGCAATATATAGAGGCCAATCGACATGCTGGAAAGACCAATGAGGTAACCTGTCCATCAGGGAGTGGGAAGGGAGTGAGAGAATCAACGGGAAGTGGTCACTATCGCAAAGGTCGTCGTGTGGCGACCAGTGTAATGAAGGGAGGGAGAAGAAAGAGAAAGATCAATGGCAGAAAAGGTACCATGACTGGCACTGAAATGGGTAGGGGAGCCGTCATCAAGAAGGCAAAAGTCGTGGTCTGCAAGAAACTGGTCTATGAGAAGACCCCGACTAGATGAAAATGCACTGCCCCACAAGGGATGATGAGCATTAAAATCCCTGAGATGGAGGAAGTTGCTGAAGAAGGGCAGTTAAGGCAGCAGGTGTAAGAGTCCTGTCACGAGGGAGATAAAGATTGCAAACTGTGACCCAAGAGACCAGGTGGACCCTAACAGCAATCGCTTCCAATGTAGTTTGAAGAGGAATCCACGTGCTAGCAACATCCGTATGGACCAACGTACAAACGCCACCAGAGGTCAGCAGGGGGCCGACCCGATTTCAACAGAAAGCACGGAACCCACAGAAGGTCGGTGAGTGATCATCAGTAAAATGAGATTCCTGTAGAACCGCACAATCTGCACAGCAAAACAAAATAAGGGATTGCAACTCTGGAAGGTGACAGTAATATCTATTACAATTCCATTGGATAACCACAGAATGTAGATTAAAATGGGGTTGAACAGGCTAAAGCCAGTCATGCCGCCGGGTCACCATCAGTCACTGAAAAGGAGGGGGCAACATCCATGAAAAGCAGGTCAGAATCAGGTTGCGAAGGTGTGGCAACACCAGAGGCTCCTTGTCCCAGGACTTACGTTTCTTCTTCTTTTCAGTTTGAGATCGAGGAGGGCTGTGCTGCAGCAAGATCTGGAACAGAAAGAGAGCGGGCCCAAAGACCGTGGTTCTTGTGGTCACCGTGTGCCAGCAGACCTTTGGCCTGGAAGGTGCCAGGAAGGGGGTTCCCGGGAGGGGCGCCCTTGGCCGGTAGACGCCGAAGGAGTGGAACACTTCTCCAGCTGGGGAGGGGGAGCGGCGCCCGGAGGGGAGGGTGTGGGAACTGCAGGGGATGAGGGGGGAGGAAAGGGGTTCGAAACTGGGGTAAGGAAGGGGGAGGAAGGGGTGAAGATGTAAAGCATAGCTAGACGCTATTGCCACAGGATGAAGACGTGCATACTTCTTACGAGCCACGGTGTAGGTTAGACGATCAAGGAACTTATACTCCTGTATCTTCTTTTCCTTCTTATAAGCCGGGCAATCAGATGAATGTGTAGAATGATTGCCATGACAATTAACACACACAGGAGAGGGAACACAGGAACTCCCCTCATGTAGTGGACATCCACAGTCACCACAGAGAGGGGTCTGCGAACAGTGTCATGTGTCCGAAACGCAAAAACTTAAAACATCTCATAGATGGTGGGATATATGGCTTCACGTCACATCGACAAACCATAATCTTGACCTTCTCTAGGAGAGTATCACCTTCAAAGGCCAGGATAAATGCACCAATATCAATGTGGTTGTCCTTCGGGCCCTTCTGAACAATCCGAACAAAGTGAACACCCTGCCACCCTAGATTGTCCCTAAGTCCCTCATCAGTTTGAAGGATGAGGTCTGTGTGAAGAATTACACCTTGAACCATATTCAAAGACTGGTGGAGGGGGGGGGGGGGTGTGGACACAGGAATTATGCCAAGATGGTCACCGGCACAAAGGGCCGCAGACTGGGCAGCTGAAACAGTTTTGATCAACAATGAACCCGATCGCATCTTGCTGAGAGAGTACACTTTGCCAAACTTGTCTTCAATGTGTTCCACAAAAAACAAAGGTTTGGTATTGGTGGAAATATCCTCATCAGTCCTGGTGCAAACCTGATAGCGGGGGAAAGGTTTCGCCCCTAGTCGACGAGCCTGACCCTCCTCCCACGGGGTAGCCATCGAAGGGAAGGCCGAAAGGGCAGAAGAAGCAGCACTAAAAGAATCATTTCCAGTCGACGAGACGGCAGTAGAATGGCCAGAGGTCTGGACTCTTATGCGTTTCATTTGCATAGCGTCCGCCCTGATACCACCCACTCCGATCAGGGGCTCTCCCCACGGTTGCCACCCAGCCACAGCAAGGGCCATCTGGCACAGCGGCCATTACCGGGAGTTCCGATGCTCCAAGATGACAAGCAACCACTCCTAGGCTTACATGAAGAGGTCACAGTTCAGGTATCAGAAGTGTGGTCCGTGTTTTCAGGGGGCTCAACCAAAAGTGTACATAACAAACCCACCACACGGGCTGGCTACCGTGCTGGCTATGTACCCTAGCATCAGACAATGACGTGAAGGAAAAGATGGAAGGAACTAGGAGAGTACACGCCAGAGACACTAGGTAAGGTGCTCTTCCCCAAATGGCTCACACTATGGGATAGAAATTTAGTAATAGATGTCAAACCCCAGAGAGGGACCAAAGAATGCCAAAAGGACGAGGTAATTACTCAACAAAACCAAATCGCAAAGCTAACATAACCAGGAGGATAGCGGTGCCAACATAAACAAGGACACCAAGAGAGGTAGAGGAGAGGGTGGAGGGGAAGCAGCAAGGACAGGAAAGGAGGGGAGGGGAAGGGAAGGGAAGGGAAGGGAAAGGAAATGCAGCCTGGGAAAGAAGAAAGGCTGCAACAGCTCGGGGTCCCGTGCTCGGCACACACATACTCATGAAAGGACCGTGAGCCCCCTGGGTGCAAGTGTCGTTCTGTTCGAACTACCTTGATGATACTGTCATCTCAGGTTGTATGACAGAGGAACACACTGCCAATTTGCGTACTCTTTTTTGAGTGCTGTCAGGTGCTGGACTCAAGTGTCGTCTCCTTTCAAGATACTGTCCATTCTGTTCAACTGCTCTAAATTTACATCTGCATAGCTACTCCCCAAGCCACCATACAGGGTGCGGCGGAGGATGTGTTGTAACACCTCTAGTTATTACCTTCCCTGTTCCACTCATAAATAGAGCATGGGAGAAACAACTGTCTATATAGCTCTGTACGAGCCCGTAATTTCTCGTATCTTATTTTCATGATCCTTACACACAGTGTATGTTGGTGGCAGGAGAATTGTTTGGCAGTCAGCTTCAAATTCCAGTTCTCTAAATGTTCTCAATAGTGTTTCTTGAAAAGAACATTGCATTCCCTCCAGAGATGCCCATTTGAGTTCACACAGCATCTGTGTAACACTTATATGTTGTTCAAACCTACTGGTAACAAATCTAGCAACCAGCCTCTGAATTGTTTTAGTGTCTTCCTTGGTCTCCTCTACAGGTGAACCACTCTTCCCTAAAATTCGCCCAATAAACTGAAGTCGACCATCTGCCTTCCGTACCACAATTCTAACGTGCTCATTCCATCTCATATCTCTTTCCAACATTACACCCAGATATTTAAATGACTTGACTGTGTCAAGCAGCACGCTAGTAACACTGTATTTGAACATTACAGGTTTGTTCTTCCTACTTATCTGCATTAACTTACATTTTTCCACATTTAGAATTAGCTGCCATTTGTCAAAGTCCCTTGGTGTTTCCGACAGAATTACAATGTAATAGACAAACCTCAAAGTTTTTACTTCTTCTCTCTGAACTTTAATTCCTTCTCCATACTTTTCTTTGGTTTTCTTTATTGCTTACTAAATATAAAGACTGATTAACGTATTGGGGGTAGGCTACAACCCCCTGCCTTACTTCCTTCTCAACTGATGCTTCCCATTCATGCCCACTGACTCTTGTAACTGCATCCTGATTTTTGTACTAGATATAAATAATAACCATTCACTAGCTTGTATTTCACACCTACTACCTTCAGACTTTAAAAGATTGTATTCCAACCAACACCGTCAAAAGCTTTCTCAAAACCTAGAAATTCAATAATTGTAGGTTTGCCTCTCCTTAACCTATCTTCTAAGATTAGAATTGCCTCACATGTTCTTACATTCCTCCACAACCCAAACTGACTGTCCCCGAGATCAGCTTCTACCAGTTTTTCCATTCTTCTGTAAATGATTCGTGTCAGTATTCTGCCATCATAACTTACTGATCTGATAGTTTAGTAATATTCACAAATGTAAGCACCTGCTTTCTTTGAAATTCTAATTATTACATTCTTCTTTCACCTGTCCCATAATTCTTCCACACCATATGAAACAGTTTTCTCATTGCTGACTCTTCCAAGAATAACAAAAATTCTTAAGGAATGTTGTCTACTCCAGCGGCCTCGTTTTGACTTAGGTCTTTCAGTGTTCTGTCAAATTCTTCTCACAGTATCATTACTTCCTCTTCCATTGCTATAATATTGCCTTCACATTCATTTCCACTGTTTGCAACCCCTATATATATTCCTTCCAACTTTCAAGTTTCCCTTCTTTGCTTTATACTGGCTTGCCATCTGAATTCTTGATATTCATACAGTTGCTTCTCTTTTCTCCAAAAGTTGCTCTAATTTTTCTGTAGGCAGTATCTCCTTTTTGCCAAGTTATGTGTGTTTCTATAGCCTTCTTTTTGTCCTTTAGTCATTCCTGCTTAGCCATTTTGCACTTACTGTCAATCTTATTTTTAGACTTCTGTATTCCCTTTTGCCCAATTCATTTGCTGCAGATTTATATTTTCTCCTTACACAAATTAAATTCAGTATTAACCTTCTTTCATGATTCTTAAGCCACATGTTAGCAATGACTAGATTATGCTTTGTATAAAATTCTACCACACTGGTTCCTCTTCCATTCCTTTCCCCCCATACCATATTAGTGAACTATTTATTATCTTTTTCCACTAAATTCCAGTCAACCGTAACAATCTCCTTTCACTACCTGAATAATTTCCTTTATCTCATCATACATGCTCTCAATCTCTTCATTATCAGCAGACCTAAGTGGTATATGCACTTTCACTACTGTGGTGGGTGGTGTGCAGAAGGCAAAAGACAGGGAAGTCATCCACACACAATGAACACTACATAGGACTTCTTGTTGTTGACATTACACTGTTAATATCTATATGAAAGCCAGTCACACTTAATTTCAATACGTTCTCTCCCGGAGTTGAGAAATAGTTCTGACATCCATATAAAGTTAAAAAGGGGTGAGGAGGATTCCTTTGCTATGCACTATGAGATGCTGCAGCTTGCTGTAATTGACTATATCATAGCCAAGTGATGTGCCATGAGCCATGAATAATGCAAAATTCAGTTCCCACATAGAAAAGGACAGTTGCATTCTTAATGAACTGAATACCTAATTGCCAATCTCGGTGGCCACTTTGTGGCACCAAAAAGCTGGATTTTGAGTAGGAGTGGTGATATCTAGTAGAGAGTTTTGCCATTGTTTGGGCAATGTCTCACAGATTGATCTGGAAACTTATAATCCACATTACAGCAACAACTGGGCACCTCCCCCCTCTCCTAGAAATCGTCCTACTGGTTTCCCCACCAACTGTATTTTTAGTGGGATAGTTTATGGTGTTTAGATACTGTTGCTACAATCTCTTCTTGCTCCCTTGAATAATTCCATGACTTCTGCCCTTGTTACCCAAAAGGCTACGAGGTGCTCTGCAACTGACCAGCACTCAAACCAATGCAGAACTGTCTGCATGCCACCGACTGCAGAATGGTAATTGTGACTACCGGGTGACATGCTGCCATTCCCACCTATTCCTGAGCAGTCACAGTGATTGAACACAGCAAATTGGCTGTACAGTGCACATTTCACCTTCCTGAGCTCTTACTATAGTGGCTTCCTTTTGTTCACTGTTTTGCCTGTCCAGTGAATCCAGATCGAGTGCAAGTTGCCAATCACTTGCCATTGAGCAAAGGGTGCAAGGGATGGTGAGCATATTGAGGCTGATAACCACAAGGAATCCTGTTGAAGTGCTTAAATTGTGTGCTCTAGTTCCCGTTACATTAGTCATAGTCCATGGAACCGATGGAGAGTGATGTCTGGGATGTGGAAAGAAGTCATAGATGTCTAAAAGACATGTGCAATGGCATTACTAGGCTCTCGCCAGGTCTACCCCTCAAGCAGATAGTTGCAGAGTCCCATACCAAATTGTGGGTGTTAAAATTGCCACATAGGATGACGGGTTCAGGAATCTGCATAGTGAGTTCAGTAAGAGCCTCTCTAAGAGCCTTTTTATCTACAACTTCATTTGGAGGCATGTAGGGGGAACAAATTACACACATCCACTGATAAAGCAACTGCTTGGAAACTGATGGTGAGGGAAAGATGTGACAAGTGGTATGCATTCTTTACATAAACAGCCACTCCTTTAGCACTTTCTCCACTATGGTTTTGCTTTTTGTAGAGAATGTAGCTATGAAGCTAGTAGTTTTAGTTTTTCCACACGTGTCCTGAAGCCATTCCTGTTCCACTGTAGCATGGAAGCCATCTTAGCTATGAGATTTTTCTCTTTCCCTCCTCTGCCATTTCTCCATGGCAGAAGCAGAGAAGGGATTAGGGAGGGCGTGTTACTTTAAGGATACTTGTCTGTTCCCTCAGGCAGACATCGATATCAATACCACTATAGGAATGGGTGTCAGATGATTTGTCAGCCAGGAGCAAGGTCACAGTGATTGACTAATCTGTACCAGATATTTCCACCTCAACAGCCTTTTGTATGTACAGGTCCACAGCCACAGTGAATTACTTGAGGGAAGTCTTTCCACTGGGTATGCTGTTTCATTCTGAGACAATCACTATTTCATTATTTAGTAATTAGCTAAGTTCGTCCCCTTGTGTGTTACTGAGCTACATCACAACTGAAAATTATAATGCATACAGCACGATATATTCCACAAATTTGTGTGGAGGAAGCAAGCTGCAATAGCATCATTAATAATTGTTTCCCCACAACCATTTCAGATGTGAAATCAATACATAAAAAGAAAAAATGCTACCCTTACACAGGTTTTGTGACTGTGCTAGCATACAATACATTACAATCAATGGTATAATTATTTAAAATGAATACAATGGCCTGGTCAGCTTCTTAAAATCAAAACTGATGACTGATGGGTAAGGCCTTAGTTGGCAGCTCCTGCTTTATGTGTTACATTAAATGTTAAATCTATATGCTAGAGATATTGATTTATTTTGAACTACAGCAAACCAGACAACCTGTGAAACAATGCAGCAGCATGTTGTCACTGCTGAAACATAATTAGCATCGACATGTTTTGAGTCTATTTTAAACCTTTTGTAATGTAGTTGTGTGAGAAGTTTTGGCATGAGCTCCTGGTCACTTATTACCACTTTCCATAGACATGACATTTTAGATATGGCATAGCTGAAGGATAAGGGACAATTCCTGGTTCTAGAAATCACTATGGTGATTATATGATTTGTCTAACATCCAGCAGTCAGCTCTAAACTAATGCACACAAAATTGGCCCTATGTATCAAATACTCAACAAATAATTAGAAGCTGTCTCTTCAACAAAAATCAAACATTGTTTTTTTGTTTTGTTTTCTGAAATTTTTTATCTGATGTTACAAGGCAAAGACAGCACAGTTTAGTCGGCTAGTACCGTGAGAAAAAATTTAGTCAAAATATGGCAGCTTTTGCTCATATGTCAAACTCTAACTCTCTTAAGCAGGCCCCTTACACAATGTCCACCTGGCTGAACAGCATTTTACTTATTCATTCGTAATGTTGGCCAAAGTGGTTGTGCATTATCAAACTGAATTACTCATGAATCCACTGCAGTGCACACTGGGTGGGTAAACTAGCTTAATTCATACAAATAAAAGAACGCGTTAGGGAGAACACAAAAAACTACAAGGGAAACTGCTGCCAACTATATTGCTCTTATTTTCTTGAAGTTCAACAGTACTAACACTCTCAGTTAGTGCCCCCACAGAAAATTTACAGTCTGCCACACTATGCTGACCTGATCCACAGTTTTCACAACCATAAATGTTCACTTACGAGTGTTACTTCCTTGTCACTTGTAACGGTAAGTTCTCTGTCCTACAGACATTTGTAAATTAAAATATTGATGAAACGCGCATAACCTCAGTTTATGGGTGTATGTAAACACTCTGTCAGATCTACGTTCTATATTATACCACTACTTAGAAGATTTGAAATTTAAACATGCCCACAAACTAACGAAAATCATAAATAAAAAAAATAACAAGACATTTAAGTGTTACACTTAGACTGCACTTTATGAGAAAATGCTCCTTTCCCCTTGATTATATTTGAGAAAGCTCTAGAAATTAACCATTATTAAAAATATTATGGTGAACCACCACAATGCTAGAAAAGCAACTGGTCTGTAATTGAACTTACCGCAGACAGTAATTTTTCATTTCTGAAACTTCATCTCCAACAACTGTTTCGCAGCTGCTTTGTAATAAAATAGTATTATACAGCAGTACTCATTCGTAACTTTCGAACAACTTCCGTGAGTTTCGTTGCTATTCATTGCCGTAGGTTCTGTAACACCGCAGTGCATCTAATGTTTCTTCTGCTGGTAACATCCACCGCTCCATCCTTGCAACTCGTGGCTACGGTTCACAAACACGCATGTGGTAAGCGCTGCAAATTTCAGTTTAATTCATGGCAAGGCACTAAGAGATTCGAGCAACCATTATACTGTTAACCACGAATTAAAATATAGAAACTGCTATACAGTTTACGCGCAAGCTAAATGCTAGGATCCTTTATAACTCCTTTGTTCATACATCTACGCTAATGTTTATTTTATTTCTGGCGGGATTACTGCGTACACTATAACACTTGTAAGTGTAGTGCATCTCACTGTGATTTTGCTACATAATTCACTATAAAATGCAAATTTGTTTCGCTTTACAGCCAAATTACGTCTTCTGCATTCATGTACTTTCCATTTGGTATTTAAATGTTGTTTGTTTGATAATCATAAACATCCCTGCTATCAAAGATATTATGTTTTGACATACCAAACACCGCTGGTACATGAGCGTAAAGAAAACTTCTGGGCAACTGCACAAGCTCCTCTAGGTCTGCGCGGATAAGGCACATCATTTCTGCGCAAACAAATCGTAGCGTGTGAATTGTAAATTGCAGCCGCAAGTTTGATCGACATTTCTCAAATCTGTGGGTGCATATCACAGTTGCGCAGATTAACCGTAGGAGTGAAAATCGCCGCAAATCTGGCATGTAACATGGGTCTGAGTCAGTACCAAACCAGACTGGCCATGTGATTTTTGGGATGCTGCTGCTTGTTTACATTTTGTGATAAAAGTGAAACTTTACTTACGTTTACATACATTGAGTACCAGAAACAACTATGGCGCAGTATTGTTGTTGCTACAGATGCAAACTAGGACCTGTCAATTTTTCATGGCTATGTAAACAAAGTCTAATTACAATCGTCGTATTGATATGAGTCACTTCATATATTGGAAAACATCAAGGCACAGTGTTATAAAGTCTTATATTGTAGAGCTAACTTCTTTTCTTTTTTTAGCTACATGTTTACGAGACAAGTGCTAATTTGTAATTTATTTGTGTGAAACATGTAATTACATGCATAGCAATTGGTAGTACAAAACAACAGTATACAATTCAATTTTACTTTATAATAGGAACTTAGTAATGGAGACCAAATTATTTGACATAATAATACTTTAGATTTTAGTTTCAACAATAGGGTATAGAAGCACTGCTCAATGAGCCACGATTTTAGATGTTTTTTGAATGTCTCTCAAGTTATTACCTTCAGTTCATTTGGCAGTGCATTGAAGTATTTTGCTCCATTAATATATGGACTGTTTGCAGTTTTTTTTCAGTCTTCTGTGTATCATATCGTAATTTTGTACTTGTCTAGTATTGTGATCATGAATTTCTGCATTACGACAGGTATATTTCTTATCTTCTACAGTTAATACTATTGTTTCAAACATATACATTGAATAGATAGTCAGATTTTTAAATTCTATAAACAATCTCTTACATGATGTTCTAGCATCTTTTTTGCCTGATATTCTCAAGGCTCTTTTCTGGAGTTTAAATACTCGGTCTACATGACTTTTGGAAGCTGCGCCCCACAATGCATGACCATATGTTGGAAATGGATGTATTAACCCAAAATACATCACTCTCATTGTTTGGGTATTGACATATGGAGTTATTCTTCTTAAAACATATAGGCTAGATGATAGCCTTGCACATACATTGTCAATTTGTTGTGTCCATAGTAGTTTGCTATCTATGCATATAAGTAGGAATTTACACACACTGCAGATTTTCCCTACACTATTACTATCTTGAGAGTCAATACAAGTTTGCTAATCACCAGTATTGAAGGGGATTATGTTTCTTTTTTGTAAGTTGACTTTTAGATTGTCATTTTCAAACTTTTCCTTTGCAATATCTATAATTTTTTTTACCTCTATGCTGAGATTAAGAATATCATTTCCCCAACAAAGGCCTGAAGTGTCATCTGCATACATCGTGATGAAGGTATCAGTTTTTACTATCTTTGGGAAGTGATTGATGTAACATATAAAAAGCAAGGGACCAATTATCCATCTCTGAGGCACACCAAATTTAATATTCCTGAACCTTGATTTGTAACATTTTAATGTTTCTCCATTATTGTGTGAGATTGAGGTACACTGTCTTCTGTTTTTTAAATGTGATGTGATGAGGTGCAATAGTTTTCCACTTATGCCATCTCCGGCCAGTTTTGACAGAAATACCTTATGTTCAAACCTATCAAAAACCTTTGATAGGTCTAGGAAGACTCCAGCTACTTGCATGCCTTTATCAATTTTGTCAAGAGCTTTCAGCATAAATTGAAGTGTTGCAGTTATGGTGCTACGACCACTTCTGAAACCATGCTCAAAATCTCCCAGGATGTTGTGCTTATTATAATTCTCTAATATATAATTCAGAATTATTTTTTCAATTAACTTGCTAAAAACGGAAGTTAAGGTGGGTCGTCTGTAGTTTTCTACTAGTTGTATGTCACCTTTTTTGTGGAGAGGTTTAACAATGGCTATTTGTAGTATGTCAGGGAACACTCTTTCTTTTAAGACACTATTTATTAGATGCACCAAAGGATACACTTGATTGTTTTCGTACTGTTTAAGTAAAAATGGAGAAATTTCATCCCAGCCAGTGGATTTTTTGTTTTTTACAATCTCTAATGAGCTACAAAATATCCTTGATTTCAAGTTCATGGAGTTGATTAGCTTCAGAATTGTCCTTAGCAAGACTTCCAATAGGTACTTTATCTGTGGTACAAAAGTCAGATTCTATGATATCTATGAAATAGTCATTAAATGTTACTGATCTCTTGAGGATTAGTGACATCAATATTGTTATTAGATATCTGTATGTTGATATTACCTTTTAGTTTTGTTTTACTGTCTCTTATTTCATTTACTATTGACCAGCAGGTCTTTTGGAGATACAATCTGAATTTTGTATTTTCGAGTTAATCCTTCCAGCCTTCAATCTTTTGACTTGCTTGCGAAACTGGTACTTGTATTGTTTGTATTTATCCCTGTGCTCATTGTTTTTGGTGTCTCTTTGTATCATATACATTTCTTCCATTTTTTTTATTTCAGTTCTTTGGTAGAATTATCAAATTCCATGAGCCTTGACTATGTTGCCTTATTCTTATTAATATTTATCTTTCTGATGGGAATAGTATTATTTAGATGATAAGATAATGTATATAGAAAGGCATCCCATTTATTATTCACTCCTTTGGCTTGAAATACTAGATGCCAAGATTCATGACCAAGGCTCTCTCTCAGTTTGGCAATGTTGATAACACAGAGATTTCTTTTGTATACATAAATTTTCTTTGGTTTTATAGAAGGATCTCCCTTTAGCACTAATAGTTGACGTGGATGGTCAGAAATGTGACCAATTACAACAGCAGCTGTGGCAATATTTTCACAATTATTAATAACATAGTCTATAGAGCTTATACTAGTTGGAGTGATTCTAGTGGGTATGTCTCCTAACAGATATTTTGCACCATAAGAGTAGATACAGTCTTTGAAGCATTTGCTTTCTTGGGAATCTTGTAACGTGTTGACGTTAATATCCCCTAATAATATAACATTTATATGCTCTTGCTTGGACATTAATTTACGTAATACTGTATCAAGGGAATTAAGAAATAATTCAAAATTTCCATTTGGTGATCTATACAATGATAAGATAAAGTATACAACAGACAAGAATTTTAACTTAATTGCTACAATTTCACAGTGCAGAACAGTGGAATACTCTTTTGCCCAAACGATATTTTCGTAAGATTATACTAAGTTATTTGTTCTCAGATAGATTGCCATTTTAAACAGGTGAATGTTATCTGCAGATTGTTGGTGTTCACTGACAACTAGTATGTGGGGTGTAATATCTGAAAGATATTGCTGTGCTGGTACTGCGAACGGCTGAAAGCAAGGGGAAACTACAGCCGTAATTTTTCCCGAGGACATGCAGCTTTACTGTATGATTAAATGATGATGGCGTCCTCTTGGGTAAAATATTCCGGAGGTAAAATAGTCCCCCATTCGGATCTCCGGGCGGGGACTACTCAAGAGGACGTCGTTATCAGGAGAAAAAAAACTGGCATTCTACGGATCGGAGCGTGGAATGTCAGATCCCTTAATCGGGCAGGTAGGTTAGAAAATTTAAAAAGGGAAATGGATAGGTTAAAGTTAGATATAGTGGGAATTAGTGAAGTTCGGTGGCAGGAGGAACAAGACTTTTGGTCAGGTGATTACAGGGTTATAAATACAAAATCAAATAGGGGTAATGCAGGAGTAGGTTTAATAATGAATAAAAAAATAGGAGTGCGGGTTAGCTACTACAAACAGCATAGTGAACGCATTATTGTGGCCAAGATAGACACAAAGCCCATGCCTACTACAGTAGTACAAGTTTATATGCCAACTAGCTCTGCAGATGATGAAGAAATTGATGAAATGTATGACGAGATAAAAGAAATTATTCAGGTAGTGAAGGGAGACGAAAATTTAATAGTCATGGGTGACTGGAATTCGTCAGTAGGAAAAGGGAGAGAAGGAAACATAGTAGGTGAATATGGATTGGGGGGAAGAAATGAAAGAGGAAGCCGCCTTGTAGAATTTTGCACAGAGCATAACTTAATCATAGCTAACACTTGGTTCAAGAATCATAAAAGAAGGTTGTATACCTGGAAGAATCCTGGAGATACTAATAGGTATCAGATAGATTATATAATGGTAAGACAGAGATTTAGGAACCAGGTTTTAAATTGTAAGACATTTCCAGGGGCAGATGTGGATTCTGACCACAATCTATTGGTTATGAACTGCAGATTGAAACTGAAGAAACTGCAAAAAGGTGGGAATTTAAGGAGATGGGACCTGGATAAACTGAAAGAACCAGAGGTTGTACAGAGTTTCAGGGAGAGCATAAGGGAACAATTGACAGGAATGGGGGAAAGAAATACAGTAGAAGAAGAATGGGTAGCTCTGAGGGATGAAGTAGTGAAGGCAGCAGAGGATCAAGTAGGTAAAAAGACGAGGGCTAATAGAAATCCTTGGGTAACAGAAGAAATATTGAATTTAATTGATGAAAGGAGAAAATATAAAAATGCAGTACATGAAGCAGGCAAAAGGGAATACAAACGTCTCAAAAATGAGATCGACAGAAAGTGCAAAATGGCTAAGCAGGGATGGCTAGAGGACAAATGTAAGGATGTAGAGGCTTGTCTCACTAGGGGTAAGATAGATACTGCCTACAGGAAAATTAAAGAGACCTTTGGAGAGAAGAGAACCACTTGTATGAATATCAAGAGCTCAGATGGAAACCCAGTTCTAAGCAAAGAAGGGAAGGCAGAAAGGTGGAAGGAGTATATAGAGGGTTTATACAAGGGCGATGTACTTGAGGACAGTATTATGGAAATGGAAGAGGATGTAGATGAAGATGAAATGGGAGATAAGATACTGCGTGAAGAGTTTGACAGAGCACTGAAAGACCTGAGTCGAAACAAGGCCCCGGGAGTAGACAACATTCCATTAGAACTACTGATGGCCTTGGGAGAGCCAGTCATGACACAACTCTACCATCTGGTGAGCAAGATGTATGAGACAGGCGAAATACCCACAGACTTCAAGAAGAATATAATAATTCCAATACCAAAGAAAGCAGGTGTTGACAGATGTGAAAATTACCGAACTATCAGTTTAATAAGTCACAGCTGCAAAATACTAACGCGAATTCTTTACAGACGAATGGAAAAACTGGTAGAAGCGGACCTCGGGGAAGATCAGTTTGGATTCCGTAGAAATGTTGGAACACGTGAGGCAATACTAACCTTACGACTTATCTTAGAAGAAAGATTAAGAAAAGGCAAACCTATGTTTCTAGCATTTGTAGACTTAGAGAAAGCTTTTGACAACGTTAAGTGGAATACTCTCTTTCAAATTCTGAAGGTGGCAGGGGTAAAATACAGGGAGCGAAAGGCTATTTACAATTTGTACAGAAACCAGATGGCAGTTATAAGAGTCGAGGGGCATGAAAGGGAAGCAGTTGTTGGGAAAGGAGTGAGACAGGGTTGTAGCCTCTCCCCGATGTTATTCAATCTGTATATTGAGCAAGCAGTAAAGGAAACAAAAGAAAAATTCGGAGTAGGTATTAAAATTCATGGAGAAGAAGTAAAAACTTTGAGGTTCGCCGATGACATTGTAATTCTGTCAGAGACAGCAAAGGACTTGGAAGAGCAGTTGAACGGAATGGACAGTGTCTTGAAAGGAGGATATAAGATGAACATCAACAAAAGCAAAACGAGGATAATGGAATGTAGTCGAATTAAATCGGGTGATGCTAAGGGGATTAGATTAGGAAATGAGACACTTAAAGTAGTAAAGGAGTTTTGCTATTTAGGGAGTAAAATAACTGATGATGGTCGAAGTAGAGAGGATATAAAATGTAGACTGGCAATGGCAAGGAAATCGTTTCTGAAGAAGAGAAATTTGTTAACATCGAGTATAGATTTAAGTGTCAGGAAGTCGTTTCTGAAAGTATTTGTATGGAGTGTAGCCATGTATGGAAGTGAAACATGGACGATAACCAGTTTGGACAAGAAGAGAATAGAAGCTTTCGAAATGTGGTGCTACAGAAGAATGCTGAAGATAAGGTGGGTAGATCACGTAACTAATGAGGAGGTATTGAATAGGATTGGGGAGAAGAGAAGTTTGTGGCACAACTTGACTAGAAGAAGGGATCGGTTGGTAGGACATGTTTTGAGGCATCAAGGGATCATAAATTTAGCATTGGAGGGCAGCGTGGAGGGTAAAAATCGTAGAGGGAGACCAAGAGATCAATACACTAAGCAGATTCAGAAGGATGTAGGTTGCAGTAGGTACTGGGAGATGAAGAAGCTTGCACAGGATAGAGTAGCATGGAGAGCTGCATCAAACCAGTCTCAGGACTGAAGACCACAACAACAACATACTAAGTTATTTGTTCTCAGATAGATTGCCATTTTAAACAGGTGAATGTTATCTGCAGATTGTTGGTGTTCACTGACAACTAGTATGTGGGGTGTAATATCTGAAAGATAGTGGTCGAAAACATCAATCTTATCACCTAATCCCTCTACATTATAATGAAGGAAAGAAATATTGCTTTCTTCAGGCACATTTTGTGCATGATCATCCCCTCTTCTGCTTTTTAGTTTCCCTTATTATTTATAATATTGCAAATATTAGTAATCATTTTAGTGAAGGTCTTGGAGCCTAACCTGTTTAAGTGAGTACCATCTTTCCCCAGACATCGATTGCTTAAAAACTTATTTGGAAGTGTGTCTGAGTAAGCTGCCCGTCATTGTACCCACAGTCGTGCTATATTCATAAGCAGATAACATTTAAAAAAGCAAATCTGACTAAATTCCTCCATTTAGTATTCCAAGATGGCCACCGAGTGAGATCACAGGTATTTTTTCGTTCACTAAAATAACTTGTTTAAGAGGAAATAGTGTCAAATCTAAAGTTTCTTTGTTTCGTATTACTGCTGTGCTGTCCATTCTTGTCACACAACTGAATATTAGCATACCAGCAGAGCTTGTTCTTGACAAAAATTCGTGTTATCTGAAGTCCCGATAATCGCGACGTATCCGGAAATTTTGTGTGACATAAACACAAAAAATTCTATTCACGTTTTCTTGATAGAGCAGAATTCGCTTAAAAAAGACAGCTAATAGTTTCATCAGTGTCTATTGTCGTTACAGAAGTGTAATTAAACGTTTCTAAATCGTATTAACTAACACATTTCGTATTGTTTTCTAGTTAGATAGACGCGATCTAGGCCTAAAATTTGCGAGTTGTAAACATTTAAAACCCTGACCAAAAACGCTTGATAACGTAAATGCTCTAAAAGAAAAGTAATTACTAATTCATTTTTCTGTCATTGTATCTCTCTTTTCAGTAAAAAAAAAAAACACATAAAAACCTTTGTGTCGCGTTTTGTTGACACACAACCAATCTCTCGTCCTTGACAAATTTACACATTTAAAGCATTCTATAAACTTAATTATACTTTCGAAACTGCCCATGTGTGAGAAATGTGTGCCGGCCGAAGTGGCCGTGCGGTTAAAGGCGCTGCAGTCTGGAACCGCAAGACCGCTACGGTCGCAGGTTCGAATCCTGCCTCGGGCATGGATGTTTGTGATGTCCTTAGGTTAGTTAGGTTTAACTAGTTCTAAGTTCTAGGGGACTAATGACCTCAGCAGTTGAGTCCCATAGTGCTCAGAGCCATTTGAACCATTTGAGAAATGTGTGAGCTGTCATAGGGTAGTGAGTAGTGGGATTTGTTGCCAATCTTGTAGGAATTATTTTCACTAGGTTGGAGGGTGGGGTATGCAGTGGGAGAATGTTGGAAGAAGAGACCAGGCTCTCTCCTGGAACTGCAGAGTATGCAGTAGGAACATTTTTATTGGGAAATGGGAAAGGAAAATCTGTGCCGTTCAGGCACATTTGGAGGAAGCAAGGAAGGAACTGATAAGGCTCCAGTGAGATAGGGGGGAGAAGGGTGGTTGGGAACTGGCAACTGGTAAGAGGATAGGAAGAAAGACAACGCGATCTGACTGTTTTATCATCAACACCAAAAACAGGTATGACACTGCCAGAGTTAAGTGGAGAAGAGCCTCAGGTAGAACGAGGAGCAGGAAATGTACAGCACACTTCAACTGAGGCCAAGAAGCCTAGAAATAGACAAAGTGTGAGGAAAAAGAAAGTGCTGCTGCTAGGTACTAGCCATGGGCGAGGTGTAGGCCCTCAGGTACAGGAAAGTTTAGGGGCAGCGTACCAGGACACCAGTATCTTTAAGCCAAATGCAGGGTTAAGTCATGTAATAGAGGACTTAGGGTCTTTATGTAAGGACTTAACAAAAGAGGACCATGTAGTGATAGTGGGTGGGGCAGGAAACAGTTTGGAGAGGACTGGGGCATATGACTTACGTGGTGACCTGGACAAGATAGCTTCCCTGAGTCATGGCACCAACGTACAGTTTGTTGAGCTGTTCCGGTGTCATGATCGACCACATCTTGATGGTGCAGTGAGGTGAATCAATGTGGGGTTAGGGATGGCTCTGAGGACAGCCAACTTTGCTCATGTTTCTCTGGTGCCCATCGGGACTATCAACAGATGGGGTTTCACTAGGCATTGCCTACACCTAAACAGGGCTGGGAAGGGAAGATTGGTACAGCTGATTCATGAAAGTATAGGAGGTGGATCTCGGGCCACACATGGTCAAAAACCTCTTGCCATAGATAGAAAAAGTAGATCTTTTTTAGCATAATTACAGACAACAGGTTCCCCTGCCTAAAGAGTATCTCCAGCAGTTTAAAAATACTGAAACAATCACTCACAAGACAGATTTTAACACTTCTAATATGACACATACCAGATGTCACAAAGAAAAAGAAACTATTGGAAAGAGTAACATGGGGCATTTCACAGACATAACACTCCTCCATCAAAACATGCAATCAATAAAAATAAAATACAACTATTAGAAGTTGAGCTCCAATCTTTGAACTGCACAGTAGTTTGTGTTACTGAGGACTGGTGTAGAGACACATAAATCCAACATGTAGTATTATCATTGTATGAAAGGACAAATTCTTTCTGCAGAACTGCTTCAAGGAGTGGATGATCACGCATTTATATCAGAAAAGGAACAGAGTTCAAATCAAGACATGACTTCAATACAGTAAGCGAAGACAAACACTTTGAAATATCAGCCATTGAATTAACAGGGCTTGATATCACCAAGAAATTAATCATTTTGTGTGCATGTGGATCTCCAAGTGGTAGTGTGGACATTTTTTCAATAAATTAACAGAAGTTCTAGATAAAATCGCAAGTAGAACGGTCAACATAATTCTGTGTGGGGACATTAACACCAACACTAATATCATAAATGAATCCAGCAGCACCCTCATAAATATGCTTCAAAGTCTTGGCATGTCCCTATTGGCCAATAGTGCAACAAGGGTTACTACAAGCCGGCCGCGGTGGCCGTGCCGTTCTGGCGCTGCAGTCCGGAACCGCGGGACTGCTACGGTCGCAGGTTCGAATCCTGCTTCGGGCATGGGTGTGTGTGATGTCCTTAGGTTAGTTAAGTTTAAGTAGTTCTAAGTTCTAGGGGACTTATGACCTAAGATGTTGAGTCCCATAGTGCTCAGAGCCATTTGAACCATTTTTTTTTGGTTACTACAATGACTACATCAGTAATTGACCATGTGGCCACAAATATGGACAGGGAAAAGGTCTCGGAATATGAGACCATCTCTGCCAAATAACAACAGTAAAATCTGGCATCGAATCATTCTCTAAACTAGAAACCTACAAACGACATCTATCAGAAATCAAAATAAAAGATTTTCTAGCAAAACATAGCTGGGATGAAGTGTATAAGGAAACCAACATGAATATGAAATGCTATAAATTCTCCACATTATTTAAATTGAACTTTGAAAAGGCATTTCCAAAAATATGAATGTCTATATCAAAATCTCACAGAAGCAGATGGATAACAGCAGATATTAAGAAGTCTTCCTGAACGCTTAAATACCTCAGTTCCATGAGAAAGTATCGCAATGATCTAGAATTTTTGATTTTCTATCGTAGATACAAAAAGATCTAAAGGAAGGTGCTGATTGCTGCAAAAAAGTCATTTAATGACAAAATAATATATAATGCAAAGAGTAAAAGCAAAGCAGTCTGGGATGTTATAAGAAAGGAAACAGGGAGAGGCAAACAAATGCAGAATAATGTACTGCTAAGGGAAGGGGATAAGATAATAAACGACCCACAACACTTAGCGAACTATGTAAACGAGTATTTTCAAGCATTGCAGAGAAGTTGCAGCAAGAATTTCCCATAACAAATATAACTCCTGTAAATAATGTTGCACTAAATGCAACGATGGTACTTCCAACCACAGAGAATGAAGTCACAAAACTGTTCAAAAACTAAAAAATAAAAAGTCAGTACGTTTAGATGAAGTACCAATGCGTGTACTGAAACAATGCATGGGGATTATACAAGGCTCCTTAACAAATATACTAAATGAATCCTTCACATCAGGGACATTTCCAGAGGAGTTAAAACAGGAAAGAGTTGTACCTTTGCTTAAGAAATGTAATGCAGAAGGCATAGAATATTACTGGCCCATTTCGTTGCTGTCACCATTCTCAAAAATAATAGAAGCAATTATGAAAAACGGAGTAATGAATTACCTGAATACATACAATCTTTTAAGCGAATCACAGTTTGGTTTCCAAAGTGGCAAAAATACGGAGTCAGCCATAGTAGAATTCACAAAAGTTGTACTTGATGCTGTTGATAAAGATGAGTGCGTCACAGGCATATTTTTGGATCTTTCTGAGGCCTTTGATACACAAGATACATAAGATTCTATTAAATAAATTAGAAGCATTAGGAATAAGAGGGGTAGCTAATGATTGGTTTCGATCATAACTAGCAGATAGGGTCGAAATAGTAGAGATAACACATACTTCAAATAAATCTAAACATTTAGTAAAACACCTATCAGAACCAAAATACAGTAAGTAATATAGGGGTTCTGCAATGTAGCATATTAGGACCAATACTATTCCTGATATACATCAATGACTTTCCCAGTAGTGTTACTCATGGTGAAAAAAATCTCTTCACTGATGATGGCAATATTATAGTCACTGAGAAAACAAGAAAACTTCTTGCCGAGGAAACAAATGAAACTCTCAAGGATGTTTATGACTGGTCAATAATCAATAAAGTGACATTGAACATAAAGAAAACTATTGCTGTGAATTTCAGTTTAAAGAGGGAAAATAACAATGTTAAATTAAATGTAGGTGGCACCTCTATAGACCGTGTAACAAATGCAAAATTTCCAGGAATAAATATTGATTCTCAGTTGAAGTGGTGTGAACACACAAAGGTACTTGCAAACAGAATGTCATCAGCATGTTATGCCCTTAGAATCCTATCATCAGTGTTTAACATGCAGCGTCTTTTAGTTACATACTATTTATATGTACACTCAATTCTTAGCTATGGCATACTTTTTTGGGAACAAATGCACAAAATATGAACACAATTTTCAAACTCCAGGAAAGAGCCACAAGAATAATAACCAAAAATAGTAGTCGAGCTCATTGTAAAGATCTGTTCAAAACACTGGGGATTTGAACTGCTCCATGTGAATACATTTACCAGTCAGTTGTACATATCAAAAATAACGTTGGTAATTACTGCACAAACAGCTTTGTTCATGATCATGGAACAAGAGCTAAACTCAACTTACATTCACACAAAAAAAAATAAACATAAAACTGAAACAGTATTTTCTACCAAGGAATAAAACAGTAGAATAAATTACCAAAAGATATTAAAGAAATTGCAAAAATACGATTAATGAAGGAGGCAGCTAAAAAGATTAATAGTTTGGGATCTTCAGATCGGTGCAACTTCATTAACCTAGCACTGGATTCTGTTGCTGAAATTGGTTTAGAAGTTATCTCTCTGTTATTTGAGAGTGTTTTATGTAATTTAGGAATGGCTGGGTACATGATGTAAATAGTGAATTATTTCAGAATTATTTTATTTACAAAAGAACTGGGAAGAAAACATAAACTGTATTAGATACGTGTGACATGCTAAAATCAGTTAGAAATATTTTAGCTTCCAGGCAACTTGTTTTAGATTCTGAGTGTAATATAATCAGTTGGAACTACAGTGTGCATTTAAAAGGGACCTAAGAGGATGAAATTCTTTTTTCAGCAACTCAGTTTAGGGCAAGACACCTTCAGCGGAACAGAGAAAAATGAAAGTGAGGCTTGCTGCACAAACACTTAATGACCATACACATGTACCAGATTATCACCTGACCAACCAAACAAACAACCAATTTTGTGGCAGCCTTAACACGTTCTGACAAACTGCGCTCAGCGATTGCAGCACTGCCCTTTTCCTATCTCTAGATGCGAACTATTTATTGTATGTTCACTGAGATTTAGTTCCACAAGATGTTGTTTTTTTTTACACAGAAAGAAAAACTTGGATTTTCGTTAGCTGATTTAGAGGTAACAAGGCCAAGAAAAGCTGAGAGAAATGTGTGGGCGAAGAAGTGGCTTTTGCA
This sequence comes from Schistocerca nitens, assembly GCF_023898315.1. Lineage (NCBI taxonomy): Eukaryota > Metazoa > Arthropoda > Insecta > Orthoptera > Acrididae > Schistocerca > Schistocerca nitens. The sequence continues at coordinate 917,890,993 of NC_064616.1, forward strand.
AAGAAAGAAATTCACCCATACTGTGTTATTTATGGGGCTGGGAATCAATGATCCGATGATTTTCGTAATTATCTAAGAATGGATGACGAATGCTTTTTAAAGCTTCTGAAAAAGATGAAACCATTCTTAACGGAAAGGAATACAGCCATGAAAGCAGCCAGAAGCTGTCAGGAGATGCTGTTAGCTTCACTGCAGTTTCTGGAAGAAGTTACAATTATCTCAATTTCAGTGCTATTGTAGCTGCACAGTTATTATAGAAAATGATGACTGAAACCTGAAACATGATTTATAGTTGCCTGAGGAAATATGTCAAAGTAATACAAAACAAATAAAAACCAAACAAATGATATTCAAGTAAACCTAATTACCATATGTTTGTAGCATAGATGACCGTGATAAATAATAGTAATGAATGAAACAGAATATCCCTCACTGTTGAAAAATCAGAAACACTGTCATCACACCTCTATCTCTCTCGCCATCTGGCACATTAGCCATTTTAAACAGTGTGTATTTTCATGTGCAGAAGTAGCAGACGATTCTAAAATGGTCAGACCCAACCGACAGCCCAGCTACAAGAATTGTTAAGGAAGTGCCTACACTTGTCTAATTTATTGGATGGCTGATAAGTTCATCCCAATAAATTGTTACATTGGTGTGGCTCTTTAGTAATAGTGCGGCTACAGCTCCTGAGTACTTGGAGGACAGATGTGATCCTGAATTTTCTGAAGCAGGAGCCATAATGAAGTTATTGAGAGGTTTTGGTGGCTCATTCGATATTCAGAACACTCCCAATCTTTTGAACAAATACCTTAAATCATCACTCACACCAGAAAATTTTTCTGAAAGTTCTAAACTTCTTAGAGAGGCTGACGTTTATATTAAATATTTATGACAGCCTAATGGAGATACATTATTGGACTCAAACAGGAAATCTGGTGTCCTAGGGTTTATTGTAACAATAAGAAGTGTGACTGAAAATGGCTCTGAGCACTATGGGACTTAACAGCTGAGGTTATCAGTCCCCTAGAACTTAGAACTACTTAAACCTAACTAACCTAAGGACATCACACACATCCATGCCCGAGGCAGGATTCGACCCTGCGACCGTAGCGGTCGCGTGGTTCCAGACTGAAGCGCCTAGAACCGCTCGGCCACCGTGGCCGGCAAGTGTGACTGATTTGAGGTGCTGAGAACTATAAGGGCCTAAAGCACACCATCATCAATTTTGAGACTGTAGCATTTGGCATGCTCCTGACATCTGTTGCTCTTATGGATAACCAAATTTATCTACATTGAAGGCCCACATTGTATGTATGAAGATTCACGAAATGCTGTCTCACCGATTCATCTGATACTTATTTCCAGAAGGTCCAAAAGCACAAAGCATAATTTTATTGCTATTCACTGCCCAGTTGTTGTCTAGGGTTACTAGTACAATTTAGTGTCTACATCCCAAATGTAATAGTAGTAACACTTCATAATTGGAGGCAGACTGTCAGTTTCATTTGGAACTCAAGCCACAGAATGTGCTTAATGAAAATAATGATAACAAGGGCCATGAATTGCTGGAATAGGTCATAAGTGTGTGTATTTAGTATCTGTTATTTATGATCTGATTCTATTTTCAACTTAATTACAAACTTCATGGCTATCATGAAGACACTGTCGTCACTAGCATATATATGAAAATTTTGTGAATTAACATTAGTAATAATAGTAATAAGAATAATAATCCTAAATGTTGGTTAAAATTTTGTAATGTAAAGTGGATAGATAAATTTTTCATGGAAATATAGGATGCAGACATTGCTTAAAAAAATTCAAGCCTATGATACTGCTGGTTTGCATACAAATTTGATTTTCACAAAGATTTATTTCTCTCTCTGTGTCTTGCTTTGGGCCCTTGAGCGAGGTTCACACACACAACTTATGTGTCATCACAGCTAGTGTCATACTGCAGTTTCATGTGTGAACTCCCAGCTTTCTGTGGCGCAGCTTAAGAGACGCAAGTTTTGCCATGCCAGAAAAAATTCAACTTGATTGTCCTTTGTTACACCACTCCCATTCCAGCACTGCTCCCTGGTGGCTGCATTTAGAAACAGCAGCATACTGTCACAGTTTTTGTGAAGTAATTGCAACTGTATTCCATTCTATTGCAGAATATTCTCTTTTTATTACTGAAAAAGTCAAAATAGTGGTCGGCAAGTACACTTTCACAGCTTCTTGAAGCGCAAGAACAACAACCTATGTTTAATTTTCTTTAGCAGTGTGTGTGTGTGTGTGTGTGTGTGTGTGTGTGTGTGTGTGTGTGTGTGTGTGTGTCCACGCAGCATTTGCAAACCAATGATGTAGGACCTATCCCACTACCCTATAAGATTTTTGGATGAATAAATAAATAAACATAATTATTTATTTATTTATTTTACAGCATAGATTAGGCCACTTTCGTCAGTATTCTGAACTAGATTCTGTTGTTTTTTGTTGACCCAACACTTTTTCATTTATTCAGATCATGCCATTCTCTCCTCATCCGAAATCACCCTTACCATTCTCTGTTTGTTAATTTTTATTGGTAGTGTAATATGTTTGACCTGAAGTATCTTGAGTGTGTCTGTCTTGCCTTTCATATCCTCCATCGTAATATGTAAGTTGATAATGTCCTCCCTGATCTCTGCAATCAATCTAATGCCACTCCATTACATATCCATTATTGTCCTGCTAATACTATTTTCTGTTGTCCTCATCAGTTGTCCTAGGAAAAAGATCTGTTTCTCTTTCATTGTACTTGTTACTGGTTCTATTTCTTTATGAACTGTTTCATTTGGAGCTACTCTTCAAACTCCATCTTTTTGGTGTTTTTTATTTATACGTGTTCTGGCGATCATTCTTTCTGTTTTGAGTAATCTGTTTATTGCTACGGTGTTGCTTGTTTAAAATATAGTTTCGCCAGCATATGTTATTTGCGGCTGTGTGACTGTTTTGTAGTGTTTCAGTTGTTTGGCTATTGAGAGGCTTCTTTTGTTATATGTGTTCTTGGTTACATGATGTGTTTTAATCAATTTGTTTATTCTACTCTGCCTTGATGCTTCCTCATTCAGGTTGTGTGTTATTATTTCTCCCAATTATTTAAACTTTTCAGAAATTTTTATGTCATGTTCTCCAGTTCTAATTTTGTTTGCGAGTAACGGTTCCATTAGCATTATTTCTGTTTTTTCAAAAGATATTTTAAGGTCAATACTCTGGGCTGTTTCCTGTAATGATGGTATTTGTTGTTTGGTTTCTTGATGTTGTTGACGAGGAGAGTGAGGTCATCAGAAAATCCTAAAGAGTTCGACTTTAAGTCATCTTTTTGTGTTCCAGTATTAATGTTCTTTGGATTGTACTTGGATCAATCCCTCATTATATATTCAAGGGTGCAATTAAAAAGAAGTGGCGACTGGCCATCTCCCAGCCTTAAACCAGTTTTTACCAAGAATGATTCAGAAAGTTTCCCTCTGAACTTAATTTTCGAATTTGTATTTATTAAGGTAAGCTTTACCTGTTTAATTAATTTTGGGTGGAGTCAAAAATGTCTCAAAATTTTTAACATTGAGGGTCTGTAGACAGAATCATATGCTTCTTTAAGATCTATAAATGTAATTGAGAGAGGATTGTTTTGTTTGTGGTATTAAGCCATGATTAATTTTACAGTGACTATTTGTTTCTCACAGGTTCTCCAAGGTCTGAAGCCTCCTTGGTATTCCCCCATTGCTTATCCAATTCTTCTTTGATCCTATTGTGTAAAATCTTGGAAAAATCTTGTAGGAACAATCCAAGGGCGAGGTTCGATTCTTTTGGGAATTTTTCTGATGCTAAATTTTTTTGTAAAATAATATGTAATGATGTCTCAGTTATTTTACCATATACTTCCACATTTCCGCAAACACTTGATTTTCCCAACATGCTTTGTAGTTTCTCATTTTTTAAGTGCAATTTCTATTTTTTGTACTGTAAGGGGGGGGATTTATATTTTCTGGTTTGGTTTTTACAGGGGTGCTTGTGTCTATTGTTAAAAGCTTTTAAGGTTCTTTAGAGTTCAAGAGCTTGTTGAATGCTTGTGTCATGATTCCTGCGTTTTCCTTGGTATTATGGCCTATTCGTCCATCTTTATTTCTCAGCAATAGTGTGGGAGGCTTGTAATTACCTAATTGTTTATCAGAGGCTTTAGAATACTCTCTGGTATTGGTTTTGTGGAAGTTTTCTTCAATGGAACTCAGTAGATCCTTTTGATATTTCAGCTTTGTCTTTCTGATAGTTTTATAGAATTTTTCTGATGTTTTTGAGGTTAGTTGCATTTTATTCTGTTATATGAGTTTGAAATTTTTCATCGTGAATTTCGTTACATTCTATAATCCAGCATGCATATTTTTTTATGCTGATTTACTGGGGCCGAGTCTTCAACATGCTGTTTTAAAATTGGTATTAGTTCCTCAAGATTAACGGTTACTATTGTATTTTGAGTGTTTTTCGGAGATTTGTCATTTTTTATTAATTTATGTGGGTCATACTTTCTTTTATCTCCATTTGTTCTCTGTCTTTTTTCCTTAATGGGGTGAATGTGATTTTGAATTTGACCAAATAATGATCTGAACCTTTGTCTGTTCCTGTCATTACTTTAGCATTTCGAATTTCTTTAAGAAAGAATTTCTCCATGCAGACATAGTCCAGCTGAACTCTCCTCTTGTCCAATCAGGGTGTTTCCATGCCATAAGTTAGCTTGATTTTTTTAAAAAAATTTGAGATTTAGAGATGAGCACATGCAATCTGCAGATTTCAATGAGTCTTTTCCTTTCCTAGTTGGGCGTTAAAATCTTCCATTAAGATTTTTGTATTGTTTTTACAGACTTGATTTATTGTCTGATCCAGAAGTTCCCAGAAATTTTCTACTTATACCCCAGTTATTGTTAGAAAAATTTTCTCATAGGTAGGGACATGGTCATTTATGATAGTATAAGCTTTGTTTGTGGCATGCAGAGTTAATGTTGCGATTCACGCAGAAATAGCTTTAAAATCAGTTATTGGATTCACCACTTTCAAATTTACTATAAATCCTGTTCCAAATTGTGCGCACTGTTTCATAACTCTTTGTCCCGTTTTTCCATTGTAAATTCTATAACCTTGAGATTCAAATGGATATTCTGTTGTATTTCGCATTTCTAGAAGCTCTGCTATTATGATGTTTCGTTTGTCCAATTCATTTGTGAAATTTTTGAGCTTTCCAGTTTTCAGTACAGAATTTATGTTATGTGTTGCAATGTAGTTAACATCTTTATGCTTTATTTTGGCATTTCAAATGATCTGATTCATTTGAGTCTTCAAGTTGGCTACCCCCCGAATCTGACGGAGCCTTCTGCTTCCTTACTTGGTTGGATGGTGGAAATTTTTCTCTAAAAGACCTTTTCATGTTTGACTGTCAGGGGCTATCAACCTCGAGTGGAGCAAGCTCTGTGTTACAACTATTGATGTTAGCCACAGACAATATTAATCAGCTGGCACTAACGTATGGAACAGATGCTGTTGGAGTACTGCCACTGACATATGGAACTGTCATGCCCTTGGTACTAGTTTTGGTCCACTAAGGTTTTTATTTCCATGGTACCCACCATATCTGGTGAACATCCATCTCTCCACCACCTGGGGAGGCGCTTAGTAGGAGACTAGAAACTCCCCTAATATGTAACCAAAAAAGCAAGTCATATGAACTTCGTGATTTGTGTGCCCAAGCACTGTATAAATTGTAGGCTATTAGCCCCTAGTGTGATGTGGAAGCTGTTAAATTAAACATAAGTTACCAGTATTCAAAATGCCTGCATCAACAAATACAATAAGATTGGCTCTGAGCACTATGGGACTTAACATCTATGGTCATCAGTCCCCTAGAACTTAGAACTACTTAAACCTAAGTAACCTAAGGACAGTACACAACACCCAGTCATCACGAGACAGAGAAAATCCCTGACCCCGCCGGGAATCGAACCCGGGAACCCGGGCGTGGGAAGTGAGAACGCTACCGCACGACCACGAGCTGCGGACGTACAGTAAGATTCTAAACTCTTGAAAGAGTGGTGTGACTGTAGATGGTATTTAACTTACGTGCCAGCTGTTGGTTAGTTTTCCATAGCAGAGAGCATTTTCATCATTGAGTGTCCTTTCCTTGTATATATATTTGTGGTTCCTGATTTAACCCTCTGCAAAGTCTACTTTCAGATCCAACATTTGGTTTTTCTCTTCCTTGTATTTAACTCTTGTCACAGCTCCATTGCCATAACTTGCACTATAACATTCATAACGTCTCATATGATTTCAGTTGATGCTATTCTGGAAGCTGTGTAACTACGTAGAAGTTGTGGCAGCCTGTGCGCACTGTAGCTCACGGTGCATCTACAGGAAGTGACAAGCTGTGACGTCATATTAGGTAGGTGCTTGAACCTGAGTTTATTATTCTTGGTGCTTCATTGTATAATGGCGGTACGTATAGACATTCTAGTGAACGGCTCTGTGCAAAACGATTATTCATCGAATGTGAAGTGTATTTTATGTAGTAAAAGCGTTATAAACAGTACCGTAAAGCGGGGTGACTTTGAACTTCGAGGTAACTTTGAACGGCAGCTTTGAATAGCTGCACTCTAATGTGTAAATATGGAACTAAGGTCAGAACCGTTAAATATCGCCAATACTCGATACTTTCAGATGATATGAGAGTCAATATGAAATAACATTGCATACCAATGCCAGAAAATAAAATAATTTTCTGGAGATGTAAGTTCCTTCACAACGGCAAAAACATTTGCCTATTATTAGAAGTATTTTTTAGTTTAGTATTTGAAATAAGTTTATATGGGCAAGGTTAACACTTGAATAAACATTTACAGAAAGCATAAAATGTTATATTTATTCTTTGGTGACATAAAAAAATTAAATATAAGGCTTGTCTTTCAAGGGATGACTTTGAACAGCGCCTTCTGTATTCTTTGTCACACCAGCTCCATGGAAAATATGTTTTAGTGTAGATATTGTAAAATATTATGTTGAACGGTTGTGACTGATGATGAAAATACATTTCTCAGGTAATGGCATTCCAAGGTGTAATCAGATAAAGTTTTTATTGTGTGGCCTAATGTTCTCGATGTGACAGGTTTTGAGAAATATGACATTTGTAGGATTCGGATCCTAAGGCAGCCGGAAGGGGAAGGCTTCATTTTGAGTTTAAATTTTATGTTTATGACATCTGCTAGAGTGAAGACTCTGTCGTGGCAACTTCCTTTCCTGTAGAATGTATACATTTCTTTAAAATGTGATAACTTTCTTCATTGCTTTTATTAAAATCATACAGACTGTTTTGAAAAGATCTGTTTTCAAATAGTGTTCTTATATCATAAGTAGCTCAGCACCCATTTCCATTATTAGCAAATTTAAGCTGTAATCATACGAAAAGATTCAGGTGATGAACAAAAACTCATAAAAAAATACTCACATTTTTCTAAATGATTTACTTTCAAAACTACATTTATATACAAAAAACACGCTGTTTCATATGATAGGGGTGTCATTTAATAGTAATTGACATGACTCCCACAGAATAGGCAAATTATTGCATGTTCGAAGTGACCACAATTCATGGAGTGAAACTGAACAGTGAAAAATAAAAAAAAACTGAACGTTGAGGATAAAAATGTATAATGTGCTTTATCATATTCAGCAACACCTATTGCAACTTTCCAAAAAGTTTAATGTCACTATCTTGAGATGTTTCTGTTTAATTTACAAAAATGAATTTTAAATGTTCAAAGTCACCCCGCTTTACAGTAATAGGCTGTGTTCAGTGGTTCAAAAGTGGATACATACGATGTATGCCGCACATTCTGACACAATAAATACAAAATGCGCCTGTGGTGTAATTCACTGTGATTTGCAATTGAAAGCTGTAGCAAAACATGATGTTGTGCAAGACGAAAACGTGGTGTATACTTTAGAAAAGGACATAGTGATTGATAAAATGTACTTGAATATTTGGGAACAATGGTAAGAAATCTGAAAGAAAACCAAAACATAGAAATCACCCATTTCTTAGGCCTAATATAAGTTGGCTTGCAAAACAAAACGAGAAAAATTAAAACTCGATATAATAAGTGAATCTTAGCTGCAAGCAGCAGACGAAGTTTCAACCAAATAAATAAAAATAAATAAATGAACTTTTTTTACTAAAAACGGTTTGAAGAGTCAAGAAATGACTAAATGCCTTACAAAATGAGTCATTAAATACAAAAATAAGAAAGAGAGAAATTTGCATTTTTCGGATAGCTATGGGAGAGGCTTAACAGGTTTTATGGCAAAGGAAGTAACTGGCTATACCAATCCTGCCACCTCTCTAAGTGAAGTAGTGAAAGATTGTGAAATATCACTAAAGGTTTTCGAATTGTGCCATTATTGGAGGAGGCAATACCGTCCACAGGAACGAAAACAGCAATTCAACCAGTGCGCTTAAAGAAACTTTAGAAGTAATTCCATGTTCATGTGTTTGTTTGTTTTTTTTTTTTTTGTAAGTATTCCACAGAGAAATGATCTAACTGAACCTTCATGTGTAAATAAAGAAATTACTGGCACAAACAGAAAATTCAAAAAGATACGTAGCTATTTTCAAAAGTAACATTAATTGAAGCTACAAGCTCAGTGAGGGAACATTTCGCGAAACACAACGTACACAGAAACAATTTTGGCAAAACAGCTATGTACAAAGAAGTACTAGAAATTATTAACCTCTTAATGTTGAGTATCGCGAAATTGCATCATATCAGTGCTGTGATAATAAACAGAAGGTTAACTGTTTCTGAGCGCCAGTATCAATAGGTGCTGATGCTGAACAAAGCTACCAACATTTGTGACATGGTACGCATTTTCCTCAGTGTTTTGGGTACCTCTAAAGTGCCACGATTTTTTATTTTTGTCTTTCGTCTAGAAATTTATTCAAGTGTTATGGCCAAGACAAGAAACACACTGGCCAATCTTAATTCCAAAAATTAAAGAAAATGAAGTGGAATGGCTATCTTCAGGAAATGAAGGACCATCGTAATGAATAACAGGAAGAAGAAACATCACTGTACTATGGAGAAAAGGAATGAACATCACTGTCTTCTCAAAAGGAAGGAGCATCATCTGTTTCTCCTGAAAAAGAAGGGCCATGACAGTCTCATAATGAAGAAAAAGAATAAGAAACATTGCTCTGCCCTGCAGAAGAAGATGCATTACTGATGCCACCAGAAGAAGAAGCATTACCACCAGCAGAGAAGCCACCAGCAAAATTGGAGAGAGGAGAAAGAATCAAGAAACACAAACACCTGAAGGCTCAGGATTTTTTGTGGAGAAAAGAAGTGACATAAAAAATTTCGATATAAAAATAAATGTTTCTACTGTATGAATTTTACACCAGAATGTACGGTATGTATCAACTAAAGTAAATGAGATACAAGTACTACTGGTAGAAAAACTACCACATATTTTCATTATGACATAACATTGGTTAAAAGTAAATGAAACTGGTGTTTGAAAGGTACAGGTCTACCATATAAAAAGTGACTTACTTCTGCAGATGTGAATATAAAGGTGTAAGAGCTGCAGTATATGTACACAATGAAATGCAGGATCACATTCAATGGATAGTGGACAACTATACAGAAATGCTATTTGAACCAGCAGCAACAAAATAATATTCAAAGGGGAAAAGTGTTTGATATTAGGACTATACATATCACCAAAGAGTTAGGTAAATGGTTTTCTAAAGGAGCTAGAAGTAGTATTAGACCAGGCTATCAGGAAATATCCCTACATAATAATAGCAGGTGATATAAATATTAAGACACTAAAGGGCAACTGTTATACAAGGAGATTCATTGATCTAATCAATGTTTGTGATGGCAATCTAGTCTCACAAGGTGCAGTAAAGATACAGAGATCAATGTGAGAAAATCTTTAAATAGTTGTTACAAACAAAGCCAGCAAAACTATGCTGGCAACGAAGATCACTGCAAACTGAAGACTGGAGTGAGATCTTCTTAACAGGAAACGTAAATAAGGGATGGGAATCATTTTGCAAAACAATATCCTATCACATAAATCTTGCATGTCTAGTAGTATGTAGGAATACAAATGATAAGTGTAATAAATACAGTGTCAGAATAGATGTAGTAAGGAAGGGCTAAAAATTATGTATGAAGAATTTGGGACAAACTAACACAAGCAAACTGTGATACTTATAGGGACAAGAAGAGATCATATAACAAACTAATAAATGAAACCAAACCCAGTTATTAGAAAAACAAAATTGCAGCTTTTACTCATATCTTGAAGACCACAAGGTCCCACATAAAGCAAGAGAGGGTACTGTAGACATGAAAACAGTGGAAAAATAACTATCATGAAGAATGTGAAAAAGTCATAGACACTAAAAAAGTCAATAATATTAGCAACCAGCGTTTATGTTGTGGTAGTGGACAAATTAATAAAGTAAAACCCACCTACCACAAAATACATATGAAGTACATCTCATGAGACAAAATGGTTTTTCCTTTTCCCAACAAATGAATCTGGATTATTAAAAATTTTATATATATATTATAAACAAAAAATACTGAGCACCTAGATGGTATATGTACTGGACTAATTAAATGCTGCCTGCAGTGGGTGGTAAAGCCTCTGATGTTTCTTGTAAACTTAGTCATGGAAGAAAAAATATTTCCAAAATGTTTTAAAAAAGAGTAAAGTGACCCCTACTTACAAAGTAGGCAGCAAAGAAGATCCAGGAAATTACAGACCAGTAACTATCACACCTGTCTTATCTAAAGTAACAGAAAGTGTAATTAAAGACAGAATAGTAAATTTTATATATATTTTATATATATATATATATATATTTGGTATATCTACCAAAACAGCAATAGCTAAGTTTTTAACATTTGTAACTAAGGCACTAGATGAACATAAAAAAGTCTTTTGTATGTTTTTTGACCTATCAAAAGCCTTTGATTGTGTGTACTCCAACATATTATTAGAAATGCTTCAATGTTATGGTATTAGGGGGAAAGCAGCTAATATCGGAAAATCATTCATGCAAAATGCATGTAGAGATAAAAAGTACAGTAAACAATACTAGTACAAACATCTATTTTAATTTCTAAATATGGTGTGCCTCAAGCATCAATGCTAGGCACACTACTTTTCATTTTATATATAAATGATATGATCGAAGTAATAGATGGAAATGCTGTCATGTATGCAAGTGACACTTCATTTGTTATAAGCAGTGTTTAAACAGATGTCTTACAAAATAGAGCTGCTCTGAACATGAAAATGGAAACAATTATTTCAGTGAAAATAATCTTTTTAGAAATGTCAACAAAACCACATATGTACAAATACATATAAATAAAGGACATTATTTGAACAATATTACTGTCAAACTTCGAGACTTGGATGTAAAAGAGAGAGAAAGTTACAAATTCCCCATTGTGGATAGGTACTAGACAGGGAGACTCATACACTGACGAGCCAAAACATTATGACCACCTGCTTAATATCTTGTTGGGCCATCTTTGTAATGCAGCACCAGTTCTGTATACTTTCGATTCTACAGTTCATTGATAGATTTGTGGGTCTATGTGGCACTCGATGTCTACATACAAGTCATGTAATTCCTGTAAATAGCTGGCCACTGACTTGTGTATGTGGTGATGGCGCTCGATAGTGACCCAGATGCAAACCATCGGATTCACATCAGGCGAATTCGTTGGCCAAGACATTAACGTAATGTCACTCTCATGCTCCTTGCTACTGTAGCACGATTCTGGCTCCAAGACATGGAGAATTATACTGCTGAATGATGACATCGTCGTGAGGGAAGACATCAAGCATGAATGTATGTAGGTAGTCTGCAGCTGACACAGTGTCCTTGATTACTATCACAGGTCCCATGCAAGCACAGGAGAATGTCTATCATAGCATAATACTGCTCCCACCAGTCTGCATCCTTGGCATGGTGCACATTTCGAGTAGCAATTAGGCTGGATGACGGTGTTTGTGGACACGACCATCGACTTGGTGTAGCAAGAACTTGATTCACTCGAAGAGCCAACTCATTTCCAGTGATACAAGGTCCAGTCTCGATGATTCCGAGTCCACTAAAATCGTAACTGACGATGTCGTTGGGCCAATGTGTGAACATGCAGGTGTCATCTGCTGCGGAACCCCTTGTTCAACAATGTGTGCTCTGAAACACATATGCATCCACCAGCATTGTGCTCTTTTGCCGTCGGTGTCACAGATCCGCATCTATCCTACTTTAATGAGCTGATAAGCCACCAAACCCCACTTTCTGTAATAAGCCATGCACATCCAACGACTTAGCGCCTAATGGTAGTTCCACAGCTCTCCTACCACTTTCTGTAGATGCTCACGACAGTAGCACATGAACATTCGACCAGCATCGCCGTTTTCGAGATAGTCGCTCACAGAATCTGCATAATAATAATCTACCTTTTGGCAAAGTCGCTCATCTCAAAGGATTTCTCCATTTGCAGCACATATCTTCAGTAGTGTAATCCCCCATCCGTCTCTGCTCAGCTCACAAATTTTTCTTACTGTGTCACGTACCTGCAGCGCCAGCAGGGGGCATCCAACCTGCAGTGAGCAGTGGTCATAACGTTTTGGCTGACCAGTGTATAAATAATATGCCACAAAGTGAGTTCAAATATATTTCTTACGAGAAAAATGTTAAGTGCAGTAGACACAAAAACACTAATAATGATGTACTACTACCTAGTCTGTTCACAACTTTCATATGGTACCCTGGTCTAGGGAAATGCTGCAAATGTGCATGTACAAAGGGTACTGAAGCTAAAAAAAATCTGTAAGATGTATAGCAAGATTATTTCCAAGAGACTCCTGCAGAACTAAATTAATGAAACCAAACATATTAACAGTATCGTCAGTATTCACATAAAAAACCATATTGCATTGTTAGACATAGATACCCATAATTATAACACAAGAAATTGAAATTATTATCATACTGAAAGGAATTGGCTCAAATTAACTGACAAAGAACATATGAAATTAGGCCGGTGAGCCTTAACTCTATATATATATATATATATATATATATATATATATATATATATATATATATATATATATATATACTAAGATGGTATCTGTTCATGTCCGAAAGAACAGATACCTTCGGTGACCATGCAGCTCGTTAGAATGAAATTACACTGAAATGAACACCCTTAGCTGCTTACAGGCGTTGACATACGTCAATTGGGACAGATGAAAATGTGTGCTCCGACCAGACTCGAACCCGGGATCTCCTGCTTAGATGGCAGACGCTCTATCCATCTGAGCTGACATGTCCGAAAGAACAGATACCAACTTAGTATATATATATAAGGCTCACCGGCCACTTGACCATCTTCTTCTTCTGTGCGAATGCACAAACAGTTCCCGAACTCTTATGGGAATCGACAACGCGCCGCGAGTAATGAGTATAATGGGCGGGGGCACTACGCATGTAGAGCGGGACAATACGTTGAGAATGTGGGTTTCGCGGGAAGCGTGCCAGAGATAAATCCCTGCAGTCGCGCTATCCTCTGCGTCCTCAGTGGCTCAGATGGATCGCCAGCACGGTAGCTCAGCGTGCTCGGTCAGAGCGTTAGCTACCCTCTGTAATAAAAGAACTGAGTAAACGGATCAACAAAGAACCTGAACGGCTGTCATCGGACGTCCGCCACGAACAGATTCATCATCCAGTATAGAGCAAAATGCGATTAAAAAATAAAAATAAAAAAAAAGATGGATAGAGCGTCTGCCATGTAAGCAGGAGATCCCGGGTTCGAGTCCCGGTTGGGGCACACATTTTCATCTGTCCCCGTTGACGTATGTCAAAGCCTGTAAGCAGCTAAAGGTGTTCATTTCATTGTAATTATATCAAGTGAGTTGTCCCTGAAATAGCGGCGGGCAGATGGAAAGTAGGTCCCATTATCCCACTCGCTGTTCCATTTAATAACAGACCACTCCCGTTTAATTCTACAATCTTTGCTGACGTAAGCTTGCCCTGCTCGAAACAACTACCCACTACTACCATCCTGTTAAAGGTAGAGAACATCCAATGCGCCTCGAGCTGCTGACAGTGCAATTCCGGCTCGATTACTTCATTATTGCATTCTGTTACCTCCTTTTGTGCCATTAGCAACCTCATTGAGCAGGAATACTGCCCCTCTCTTATTACTGTATTCAGATAGACTGTGATTTCCCCTCGGTAGCTTTTTGTAACTCTGCTTCCTTCATTTCTACATATCTTCCCCTTTTTTGCAATTAATCCATCTCTTCTCACTGATACTGTTGCTACCTTGAAATAAAAACATAAGTTTTTGCGCTCGGGTTCTAATACCAACCCCAACTCCGGCGGTAGTTCCTTCTGTACTTTCTTTAGACCGACTAAATACTGCTCTGCGGACAAGTTTACCCCTAGCAGACCTCTTCAGCCTGCATGCGTAACCTCCTGTTTTTCTGTTACATTGCCTCGTGCTTCCCATATACTATCTTCTATGGACTGCAACGATTTTTTAATTACTACTTACCTATCTAAGACTTCTACTTCGGTTTGTAGTTCTGATTAACTGCCTTTTCTGCATCTCTGGCATGCCGCATTCAGTGGCGGATACAGAAAAACCACAAGGAGGGGGCGCTAAAGATATCATGAGCTACCTTTACTTTTACTGTAATAAAAAATAATCAAGTCACATGCAAAGTTTAATTCTCGAATAAACACTTTATTCGCACTGAAAAGTGCAACACTAGTACACGTAGCACTAAAACACACACGGTCACATTCCGCATATTTCTAATATCACTAAGCACAACACTGACTGAAGTTCGTGGTAATAGCCAATAATCGTAGTTGTTCACTTTTTATCACTTGCAAGTTATCGCGACGATTATAGTTTTCAAAACTGATTTTCTGGCAGCGACTCTGCTTCCCTTATATATGTGGCTCGGTTGTTTCCAGAACATTCGCTGCCAGAATGTTCGCTTAAAGGCTTTTATGGAGTGTGAACAAATACCTACTGTGAAACTGATAAGCCAATATGTACCTTACGACATATAATTTAAGGACGAGTTTTCAATGATGGCGTCATCCGGCAATTTATGTATGTGGAACTTTTATTGTCGATTCCGTTCCTTTCAAGTGCGTTCGATAGGAAGCCTATATAGTAAAATGTCTTTTTAGGAATCTTCTCGAAAGTCACTATTACCGGAGATATACACATCAATAGTTTCGCATACATAACTCGTATTACGTTATTAGTAAAAATATTGTTTTACTAAGAAATTACTATGAGTTACAATTATTAATACTTCACGATCAACTGATCACTCTCACTCTTGACTATTCTTCACACTTGCACTTGCTACAACTAGGACTTTTTACTTATTCATTCTTCAGTCTTAATATTTCTGCTTCTGAATGTAATCTCGCTTCCTATTCTGCGAATAGTCCGTATTTATAAAGCTTTGTGTCGAAGGTTCTCTGTACAAGAAAACAGTATAATATTCGCGACTTTTCTCAAACAAATGCCAGACAGAATAACGTATTGAGATCATTAGAATGGTCGCGACTTTTCTCGTAGGTGTGTGTTAACTGTCTATGTGCCAGACAGAAACGAATAAAATACGATGACGCGCACACTCGTGTTACATAGGAAAGTACAACTACTCGATTACTTGATTCAGTCGAGTCGACTGACGAAAGAAGCCAGCGAATAGCGTGCTGGCTGACTGGCGTGGGCGGCGCGGGAGGCAATCCGGATGGCCACGCTGCGGGGGGGGGGGGGGGGGGGGGGCTCCGCGCGCCTCCCATATGTATCCGCCACTGACCGCATTACTTCTCCAGTCAGTTGTCGTAGTAGTCGCCTGTTATTCAATACGTCCTTCTCTACACTTGCAGTCTGCATAGTGTGGCACTCACTCACAGCTTTGTTCTCTTTTGCGAACTGCTTAATCTCTGCTAAGGTGTCGTTCACCCTTCCAATGCCTTCCTGATCAGCAGTGCCAAATATGGTTTTCATAAGCCGACCTCCAGCTTCGATCCAACCACTCTTCCTTTGCGTATGTGGAATAACTTCCAGTACCTGGATCATCTCACTCCTTAATTCCTTGCACAACCCATGTACTCTCTCACATATCCCAGCACTTTCTTTGAGTATCCCGTGCCTTCCATTTCGTGACGGAATTTGTCGTCCAATCCTCTCATCTCGTTACACATCTCCCATGCACTGAATATCACCCGTATCACCTATCGATGACAGGTGATCACTACGTCTTACTGCATGGCGAACAGCACTTCCCCTTCCCGTCTTCCAAGTGCTGGTTCCGTAATGCTTCCACCCCGACGAAGGTTAGTAGTCCCGCTATGAACAGCATCATCCCACCTTCTCTGCACCTCACATACGGGCAGGAATACCTATTACTTTCCCCCCCTTAAATTCATTGCTGCTCTGCAGCTGCTTATACTGATTACACTAAATCTATACCTAACCTAAAAATAATATTAAATGACTATCTATTAGGCCTGAATCCATAGTTTCCTAGTTTCCGTTTCATTCACAACCTCTTGTTTATCTTCCAGATAACTTCCTCCTCACTTTCTGGTCCGCATATCCTATCACTGGAATAACTTCCGGAGTCCCTTGGAAAGGTTTTAACTGCCCTACATGCACAACTGACGTCCTGTCCTCTCATTTCAATCTCCATGGGTGACAATCCATTGGTCATCTAACACTTATTATCCTCATTACCCTCAATATGTAATTCTGCTACTTTTATACTTAAGCCATCCGCGTTTCCGTGCTTCTTCCCAGATTTGTGCATGACTTCGAAATCAAATTCTTTTGGTCTTACTACTGATCATGTCAACCTACTAGAAGGATCCTTTAACCCCAACAACCATTTTAATGCCATATGGACTGTTATTATTCTAAACTTTTTATCTTACAGATAACATTTGAAATATGCGATTCCATTAATAAAGTTTGACATCTCTTTCTCCGTTGGGAAATAATTTCTTTCCACAGAACTTTTTTGTCTTGATGCACAAGCTGCTGGATGTTCTACACATTCCACTTCTTGCGACAACACACAGCATGGTTTGAGCATCACATGATAAAAAAAATTCTCTGTTAAAATCTGGAAATACCGGTATTGGACTCAATGTTAAAGCGTGTTTTAGCTCCTCAAAAGCAGGCTGGCACTCTTCTGACCACACAAATTTAATAGCCTTTTTTTAACAATTGTGTCAATGGTTTGGCAATATCCGCAAATCCTTTTACGAATGGGCGGGCGTTAATACACTCCTGGAAATTGAAATAAGAACACCGTGAATTCATTGTCCCAGGAAAGGGGAAACTTTATTGACACATTCCTGTGGTCAGATACATCACATGATCACACTGACAGCACCACAGGCACATAGACACAGGCAACAGAGCATGCACAATGTCGGCACTAGTACAGTGTATATCCACCTTTCGCAGCAATGCAGGCTGCTATTCTCCCATGGAGACGATCGTAGAGATGCTGGATGTAGTCCTGTGGAACGGCTTGCCATGCCATTTCCACCTGGCGCCTCAGTTGGACCAGCGTTCGTGCTGGACGTGCAGACCGCGTGAGACGACGCTTCATCCAGTCCCAAACATGCTCAATGGGGGACAGATCCGGAGATCTTGCTGGCCAGGGTAGTTGACTTACACCTTCTAGAGCACGTTGGGTGGCACGGGATACATGCGGACGTGCATTGTCCTGTTGGAACAGCAAGTTCCCTTGCCGGTCTATGAATGGTAGAACGATGGGTTCGATGACGGTTTGGATGTACCGTGCACTATTCAGTGTCCCCTCGACGATCACCAGTGGTGTACGGCCAGTGTAGGAGATCGCTCCCCACACCATGATGCCGGGTGTTGGCCCTGTGTGCCTCGGTCGTATGCAGTCCTGACTGTGGCGCTCACCTGCACGGCGCCAAACACGCATACGACCATCATTGGCACCAAGGCAGAAGCGACTCTCATCGCTGAAGACGACACGTCTCCATTCGTCCCTCCATTCACGCCTGTCGCGACACCACTGGAGGCGGGCTGCACGATGTTGGGGCGTGAGCGAAAGACGGCCTAACGGTGTGCGGGACCGTAGCCCAGCTTCATGGAGACGGTTGCGAATGGTCCTCGCCGATACCCCAGGAGCAACAGTGTCCCTAATTTGCTGGGAAGTGGCGGTGCGGTCCCCTACGGCACTGCGTAGGATCCTACGGTCTTGGCGTGCATCCGTGCGTCGCTGCGGTCCGGTCCCAGGTCGACGGGCACGTGCACCTTCCGCCGACCACTGGCGACAACATCGATGTACTGTGGAGACCTCACGCCCCACGTGTTGAGCAATTCGGCGGTACGTCCACCCGGCCTCCCGCATGCCCACTATATGCCCTCGCTCAAAGTCCGTCAACTGCACATACGGTTCACGTCCACGCTGTCGCGGCATGCTACCAGTGTTAAAGACTGCGATGGAGCTCCGTATGCCACGGCAAACTGGCTGACACTGACGGCGGCGGTGCACAGATGCTGCGCAGCTAGCGCCATTCGACGGCCAACACCGCGGTTCCTGGTGTGTCCGCTGTGCCGTGCGTGTGATCATTGCTTGTACAGCCCTCTCGCAGTGTCCGGAGCAAGTATGGTGGGTCTGACACACCGGTGTCAATGTGTTCTTTTTTCCATTTCCAGGAGTGTAGTCCGCAAGTCCCAAGAATGACCGCAACTCCTTTACAGATTCTGGTACAGGAAATTAATGTAAAGCTCTAATTGGTTCAAATGGCTCTGAGCACTATGGGACTTAACAGCTGTGGTCATCAGTCCCCTAGAACTTAGAACTACTTAAACCTAACTAACCTAAGGACATCACACACATCCATGCCCGAGGCAGGATTCGAACCTGCGACTGTAGCAGTCGCGCGGTTCCGGAAAGCTCTAATTAATCTTAGGTCTGTATTAACCCCATCTTTCTTATAATATGACCTAGGTATGCTACCTCTTCCATCACAAAATTACACTTTCCCTTAGTCAATGCCGGCCGGAGTGGCCGAGTGGTTCTAGGCGCTACAGTCTGGAATCGCGCGACCGCTACGGTCGCAGGTTCGAATCCTGCCTCGGGCATGGATATGTGTGATGTCCTTAAGTTAGTTAGGTTTAAGTAGTTCTAAGTTCTAGGGGACTGATGACCTCAGAAGTTAGGCCCCATAGTGCTCAGAGCCATTTTGAACCTTAGTCAATGTTAAGTTCATTGCTTTTAACTTTAGGAATACTTCCCTTAATCGCTGCATATTTTGTTCCATATCACTCCCATAGACGATTATGCCATCGACATAAGCTGAACGTTACTGTGGTTTTGACCCTTCGAGTATTCTGTCCAACAATCTCTCAAACATTGCACGTGCATTTTTTAATCCGAATAGCAGTCTTCTGAATTGGTAGTGTCCCCAGGGTGAGGAAAACGTTGTTCTGTGTGTCGATCCTGTGGATCAGCCTCTATCTGATGATAACCAGTCTTTAAATCCATTGTTGCAAAATATTTACATTGCCGTAAATGATCCAAGGTTTCAGCGATATTTGGCAAAGGGTAGGGGTCTATTATGGTTTCCGGTTGAGGTGTATATAATCACCACAAAACCCATTTTTTTGTGTTCCATCCACTGATTCTTTTTTGTTGCTACAATGACTATTCCTGCCTTCCATGAACTATTACTTTCTTCAGTTAGTCCATCCTTCAGCTGTTTATCGATAAATTCCTCCAAAATTGACTGCAAGAACTGTACCCAGGTATTCCGTAAGGTTTGAAGGGTTTGGTGATTCATTTCCTGTTGGTATCTGGTGTTGTGTAATATGTGTAGTTAGTAATCGCCATTTTGGAAAAAATAAATCGTTAAATTCCAAAAGTAATTTTTCCATCTGTTCCCTATTGTGTCCCTCTTGGTGCTTTAGTTTTCCTCCTAATGCAGTTTCAATGGCGTCTGGTGATTTTCTGCGGATGAAACGCCTTGCGTCCCATTCTTCTTCCTCCAAGATACCCATATTAGCGATTAACATCCCCTTTGTTAATCCTGTGTCTTCTGCTCTAAAATTATCTATAAAAACAGGTACCTTCTTTTCATCATTTATTGGTCGTACATATACAATATCTCTTTTAACTAAGCAACGCACTTGATCTAATACTTGAGTCTCTTCTAACGGTTCCACCACACACAAAAGTTCTACCGGCAAGCTAGACTCAACACTGACCCAAAGCGATTTCCCAGTACCCTTGGGTACACAATCGTGTGAATCAAGTTCTAGCGTGATCGGTCGTGGTTTAATCGATTCGTCTTTCGCAACAGACTCCCCTCGCAACATCGCTACACTGGCAATGGCCTCACCTAACTGAAAAAATTTCCGCCAAGTTCCACCCTATGTTGCTGAAGATCAATTATGACACAATATTAATATAAGAAATCTAATCCTAGAAGCATGTCGTAGCATTCACGTGTAGAACAATCTCTACACATTGCTGAAACTGAATTGAATCCAGGCAAAAATCTATGTCCACTGAACCTAATAGTGTGACATCTTTATCCCCTACACCACGCAATTTGTACCATGGTGGGTCCCATTGCTTATGTTTCACCAGATCGTAACTGACGACCGACACATACGCCCCTGTGTCCAGTAATATTCCCCTTATCACACAATCCATCTCTGCATACCATTTTTTAGCATCCAATCTTAATGGGAATGATCAGAGGTGGACCTACAGTTCCCGTTGGAGCTTAACACCTTATTCTTCCTCGTTCCTCTACTTCTAAAACTATTGCTTCCTCTTACTTGATTCACATCAATCTGAGGCTGGCGACACTGCCTCCTTACATGTTCCGTTCGTCCGCATCTGAAACATTTTATACTAGCTGCAAACACTGTCTCTTTGCCCTGCATTCCAGTCGACAAATCGATCTCCTCACATTCTACAGCTATCCACACTTCTGCGTGCAAATCCGTCAGACCCACTGCATTCCATACACATCTTGACATTTCCGCATGCAACTCTCTTAAAGAAGCATCGAGCGCCCTCTGCTCAGCTTCTTGAAAAATAATTTCACTGACTGCAGCATCCTGTCCTAATTCATGGGGTGTTGTTGTGGTCTTCAGTCCAGAGGCTGGTTTGATGCAGCTCTCCAAGCTTCTCTATCCTGTGCAAGCTTCTTCATCTCCCAGTACGTACTGCAGCCTACATCCTTCTGAATCTGCTTAGTGTATTCATCTCTTGGCCTCCCTCTACCGTTTTTACCCGCCACGCTGCCCTCCGCCTCAGAACATGTCCTACCAACCGATCCCTTCTTCTAGTCAAGTTGTGCCACAAACACCTCTTCTCCCCAATTCTATTCAATACCTCCTCATTAGTTACGTGATCTACCCATCTAATCTTCAGCAGTCTTCTGTAGCACTACATTTCGAAAGCTTCTATTCTCTTCTTGTCTAAACTATTTATCGTCCACGTTTCACTTCCATACATGGCTACACTCCATACAAATACTTTCAGAAACGACTTCCTGACACTTAAATCTATACTCGATGTTAACAAATTTCTTTACTTCAGAAACGCTTTCCTTGCCATTGCCAGTCTACATTTTATATCCTCTCTACTTCGACCATCATCAGTTATTTTGCTCCCCAAATAGAAAAACTCTTTTACTACTTTAAGTGTCTCATTTCCTAATCTAATTCCATCAGCATCACCCGTTTTAATTCGACTACATTCCGTTCTCCTCGTTTTGCTTTTGTTGATGTTCATCTTATACCCTCCTTTCAAGACACTGTCCATTCCGTTCAACTGCTCTTCCAGGTCCTTTGCTGTCTCTGACAGTATTTACAATGTCATCGGCGAACCTCAAACTTTTTATTTCTTCTCCATAGATTTTAATACCTACTCCGAATTTTTCTTTTGTTTCCTTTACTGCTTGCTCAATATACAGATTGATTAACATCGGGGATAGGCTACAGCCCTGTCTGACTCTCTTACCAACCACTGCTTCCCTTTCATGCCCCTCGACTCTTAAAACCGCCATCTGGTTTCTGTGTAAATTGTAAATAGCCTTTCGCTCTCTGTATTTTACCGCTGGCACCTTCAGAATTTGAAAGAGAGTATTCCAGGCAACATTGTCAGAAGCTTTCGCTAAGTCTGCAAATGCTATAAACGTAGGTTTGCCTTTCCTTAATCTATCTTCTAAGATAAGTCGTAGGGTCAGTATTGCCTCACGTGTTCCAAAATTTCTACAGAATCCAAACTGATCTTCCCCGAGTTCGGCTTCTACCAGTTTTTCCATTCGTCTATAAAGAATTCATGTTAGTATTTTCCTTGTCCTGTCCACAAATTGTTCCACAGTTACCGTATTTCTCTTAGTTACTACCCCTGGTCTGATTGTACTTGCCTGTTTTAAGTAATATTTTACTATATACGTATATATCTTGAACAGTGATGTGCATGGTAAATACACCACTTATCTAAAAATGTCGTGCTAGCTTTGATGAAGTCGTTCTGCTATATGTTTTGTGTCCAATGTAAATCTTTTACAGGTAGAAGGCTGTGCTTGTCAAAAGAGGCCCTTTTTATTCTTGATGTGAGATTATTGTACATTGGTTTGCAATGATGTATTTTTAGCGCCTATTGAGTATAATACTTTTGTATCAATATTTTTGATGACACTTCTGGGATTCGTTTCATTGTGTTTGCCCACTATTTAAGTATATAAAAAAGGAACATGACGGGTAAAACTATCCCACAGAACCCATGATAGTTACCACATGGCTGTGTATATGTAAACCCCCTGCCCCAATGGATGTGAAGATTTTCTAGATCCTCTTTTTTTATACGAGTCTTAGAGAAAATTAGTCATAGGCCAGCGTGATGCAAGAAATGCACTTCATTCCCAGTCACTATGCACGCCTTTCATATTTTATTCTTTTTGTAGCGAAGGAATTTTGCATCAGTGTCTTATAATTCCAGTTGAATGCCGCATGGCGGGATAGGTTTTTGTGTTAATATCACACCGATTAGCGAGAGAAGATGGGAGCAAGATATTTTTCTTTACTTGTGCAGTCAGTTGAGCAGCTTCCCTGTAGCCACCTTTCTCGCCTTGATCGTTGTTTTAGGGGGACCACGTGGGACCAGTCTGAATGCTATGTGATGGCCAAAGTTGACCCTCTTCTTAGCCCCTAATACTGTCGTATTACTCCGAAATTTCACTTCTCACTCCTTTTTAACGCCGCAAAGTAGCCTCCGTGGGAACTGTCCCTCTGCACTCCAATGTTCGCTACCTAACGCCCCCAACTCCCTTCTGGAGACAAGGTGCTAGTCTGTTGCTGCTCATGGCTGGAGGTGAGACGTCGAGGTCCCGTATCGGTAAGTATGAGTGTTCTTTGTGAACTCCAGCTTCGTTGGTTACAACATTATGAGTGAGGAAATCCTTCGCTTAGATCGCATTTGTAGTCTTCGTTTTATTGTTTTGCGACGTTTATCTCATAAAGCTAAGAATTTGTTTGTCATGCTGTGTTTAGTATCCGACCTCTGTCCGTTAGACGCGAGAAGCATGTTGAAGTTTATATTAGGGTAAAGATTCTCACTCTGAAGGTTACAGCTGCACCTTCTGCATTCTTACTCAGTTTGTTTATTTATTTATTTTCGCAATATGCGTGTGGAATTAAGAGTCTTTAAACTGCAGCGTTTGTGAAATGGGCTTGGTCCTTTGTGCTAGACAACGTGACCACAAGGTGAGGGGCTGGCCTTACGTTACAATGATTCCATACCAAGGTTTCATGTCCACGGTAATGTGATCCTCTTTGCTCAGACGAAAGTAATTATCATGGACCTTGATGATTGTTACTTGATTCCTGGACGGCCGGCCACTTTGGCGTCTTATTATCCTAATACTCAGTTGTTCTTTTTAGTTTACAGTAAAGGTGGTTGCACGCTGATAACTTAATTCTCTCACGTAGAAGTAACTTAACTTTTAGCCACGACGATCAGATTCCTCATTTCCTTGCTCACCATCCCTTCGTTTCTTCATCATTTTGGGAAAGTCAGGCTGCAGGATCATTTCCATCATTTCACACGGCTCCCCCCCCCCCTCTCAATAGGTCATGTTTAATGCTATCAGAGCGAGTAAGAATAACGAGTTTCACTTTTTCTGCCTGTAAATGTTTCAGTTTCTCATCTTTTGTTAATAAAAAGGCAATATTAATGTCACTATTGCTTTTCTTCATCATCTAGAAATTCACCCCTCCACATGACAATAGTTTGCAAGGCCCCTATGAAATCTGTGGTATCAACGTCCGATACCACACTTGTTAGGGGCTGCAGTTATCGACCGCGGTCCGTTATCGTATCGCTGGATCCGCGAGTCGAGACTAGCTCAGCTAGCACAGCTCCGCGGCTTGGAATAAGTCTCTAGTGTGCGCTCGGCCACTCTTGCTCAGGACGTCAAGTAGGAAAGTGGTATAGCCTTTAGCTGATAGGAAGCAACCCCTAACAAGGCGCTTAGTTAAAGTATGGCCTGTGTGGTGCCTCTATCGCTCTCTGTCTGTAGCTATATTCCTCCGACGCCGCAGCCGCCCCCGCCTTCCCCGCCGCCGCTGCCCCCGGCCCCGACCCCAAACCGGCCGCGGTCGCCACAGCATCCCTCTGGCGTCCAAGGGTCGCCCTCCTTCAGGCTAGCGGGTCAGGGATGCAGCAACCAGGCTGCTCGCAGCGTCTACTCCTCCGCCGTGACGTCCTCGTCGATCACGTGAGGTACAGCACACAGCCCTATCCACCTCGTCACAGAACTCCAAGGCGCGCTCACACCGATCCCATACAAGAAACGCCTCCGGGTGGCACCTGTGTTTACCGTTGCTGCCGCTATACCTATGGATACTGACGTCACAGACCGCGCTATAGAAATCTGTTCCAGAATAGCGCAGGCTGCTTTCTCCCTAGCGATCCTAATGGAACATTTCAGCTGCGTCCAGCCGTGCGTATATGCCCCAGCATGATTGACACCTCGCCGCGAAACCTCCGCGTGGCGACTCACCATCTAAAAGATTCTCAATGTTATTCTGACACCACATGATTATGCAAAATAAGAGCCAAGTCGACCTCTCGGAAATTGTATAGTGTCCCAGAAATAGTTAACGCTCGCTTTCTTGATGTCTCAGCTTGTATGCACGGAAATTCTTGGCCTAAATAAACCTGTTTACGACAGTAGCGCAGAATAATGTTGAATGCAGTCTTCCTCGCGTTCGTAACGTGGTACCCCGTCCATCACGTGTTATCCTCCCTGCATTCAACACACACAAACGTTCCCTCCGCTATGTAGAGACGCCTATATCCCAGCACAAAAGGATGTCTTGTGAATGGATCGAGCATTATGATTGGCTCTTATCGAATTTACCCGCCGAATTACTGATGCCGCCGGTATCGAAGCACCGGCCGCCTTTTTTTTTTCTTTTTGCAGACGAGACTTTCAGCAGGAAAAAAAACTGTTTTATACAGATACGCATACTGCATCGACAATTAAACCCTGCAAAGTGCCTCTACATATCGTAAAATACAGAAAGACTCTTACTCAATTACACTGCTCTCCCACTGAGGACAGGAGCTTGAATATTAGTATGTAAAACCAATCTCCAACCCAGCAATATATCACCGCATACCATGATGATGTAGTACACATACATTTCCTATCATGCACCATACAAAATCATCCCTTTTAAGTCATTCGTACATACACTGTGGCCGGCCGGAGTGGCCGTGCGGTTCTAGGCGCTACAGTCTGGAACCGCGTGACCGCTACGGTCGTAGGTTCGAATCCTGCCTCGGGCATGGATGTGTGTGATGTCCTTAGGTTAGTTAGGTTTAAGTAGTTCTAAGTTCTAGGGGACTGATGACCGCAACAGTTAAGTCCCATAGTGCTCAGAGCCATTTGAGCCATACACTGCGAAGATTCGCAGCTCTAGATGTTTTACCGCAGCTGACGATCACAAGTCATCCACTCCCAATGCGCGACCAGAGCACCCTCAGCGAACGGAAGTCGCTCTCAGAACTGTTCTATAAATTCGGGCTCATTTCTCCTCGGCACAAACGCGTCACTGTTTCTGGTCAGAACCTGTTTCGTTGCTTGCTCACTTTTCTACACCCATCTCCAGACTCAGGGATTACAAGAACACATGTATTTTCGCATGGTTTGCCATAATATTATACCATTTTCGCGGTTCTTCTCGATATCAAGCACTCAGGAGCACCCCACCGAACGCCCGCGCAACATAATATAGACTGGAAAGTATTTCTCTAGAAACCCAAAACCTCTGCTAGGTGGGGCGTGCTGTAAACCACTGCCTAACTAGAAACCTGTCACTTATGCGAAGACATTTACTCGGCAATTCGAAAAAAAAAAATAGAAAAAACTGATATTTCCACTCGTGACTACTGATGTCGGTGATGTAGTAGATTCCAAATCATCCCTATAGTTTACAAGGTCAACTAAAGTGTTTCTCATGTCTAGAGAACCGGCAAACGTGTCTTCCACACGCTAGATGCACACACCACAATCGATCTTCTCTCAACTAAATAAAGGCGAGAAAAGAAATGCGCAGAAGGAGTCAACCGAACAATTTACATGAGGGGGGGGGGGGGGAATAACGATCCAGCGCAAACGCACCTTCTTCTCAAATTTCCACGCAATCACGAAAGCTATCCAACACATACTAAGTATTAATTCGCTATTTGTTCATCTAGAGGACAACATGGTTAATTCATCTACAATCCTACACTCCAACAGGCCTCTCCAGTCTGACAGCTCCTACCATTAATGGGAAACATGAATCACCCCTGCACAGGTTACCAGCGCTGCAGGCCGAGCACGCACAGGCAGAATGTTTATCCTAAGAAGTCGGTCACATATATATTTTATCCCTGTACTTACAAGTAAATGTTACGATCTTAGTCTCAGTTGAACGACACTCGACAGTGAGCGAAGTATCGGAAATACACCCTGTTGATGGCTGCGGCTCTGGAAATAGAAATATCTGCACCATTCTTATGACTTGATATACTCTTCCCTTTGCTATCACGGTACTCGACGTCAAATCCATACCCTCCTTTGTACATGTCTGAACACAAACACATACTTTATAACCCTGATGCTCAAGGCGAACCTATCTCGCTCCCCCTACTACTAAGTATAATACTTCGTCAATAACTGATCGCTTGCGATACGAAATAATACTGACCGAAAATCTGCAATGGGTGGAAATGTCTCATAAGTTTTTCTTGCGAGTGCTAACACCCTGTCTCAGAAAGAGAGGTTTAACTGTCTTACAAACCGCCAGATGTTAAAAAAACCCGATCCCAACAACTACTGTATGTTACTGTCACAAGCGGTCGTGGTTCTACACGTGCACACAAGCATTCATGTTAAAAGTTATACTGGCTTTATAAATAGAGGTATGACATTACCTCCTAATGAACTGGTTTTTCCAGACAAATACCGAGACGGTGATCGCCGGAGTGTATAGTCTCAGACCAACATCTCGCCGACGGTGAAACCTCGTAATAAGATTACGTTTTGAAAGCGATTCGGCTAAGGAGCATGGTAAGAAACCGGTATTTGCAACTCGTTCACGCTGCCGCCGCTAGATATTTCTCCGGTATTTGTAATACATTCTGTCTTGATGCAATGTCAGAGGGTTGGTGATATATCAACTGGGCAATAGGCAATGGCTGATTGAGAAGGATCACAAACAGTAGTAGATGGTGTGATGATTGAGGTTGTAAGAAATATACACAAGCTTTTCCGATCTCTAATGAAACGCTATCCGCTAGAAATGCTGTCAGGGATTTGGAATCAAGTCTTTCCATTCAAGCACATACCTTCGTTGGATCCTATGGAGAAGTCCATTAATGATTACAGCCACTAGTGAATCATATTTCTGGCACTCACACATCTCGAAACGAGTCACATTTCTCGAACCTATCTGTTACAGTAAAATTACTGCCTAGTTTTAGGTAGCCCCTACGCATCCTGCAATTGCCCCCTCAGACGTCTACACTATCATCCCTGCAGCTTTGCGCATGTGATCTTTCCAGTGTAAGTCGGAACTGAGTAGGGGTCAGAGGAAACTATATCTACCACCTCCTGCAATCCGTGTAGAAACAGGCGAAACGGAGATACTGTGAAAGAACTGTGGTTTGATCGTTTGACGGAAACAAAGCCTGCTCCTGCAACACGAAGTAGTATAAAAGACAGTACGGGAGCTGGCGGAAGGACGTGGATTTTGCTAATGCATTGTGGTGCTTCTCCAAATTACATACAAATACTACAGATCCACGTCCATTCACATCTATCTCCCCAACATACTATTATCGTTATTCTGTTCCATCCATCAGTGAAAAATTACGAACTATAAAAGCCCAACTAACTTCATCTGATAGATAACTAGATAAGATTTTTACCGCATCTCACTCTTCCCATATATCGAAAACAAATACCTCATATGTGCAGGCATCGAGCATATTCACGATCCTCTTAAATATACGTGTATTGATCAACTGCAGAGGCCAGTTTAAAGTTCCATCACCTGCACTGTACGAGGATGATCCTATCCCACAGACCATACTGTAAGCCGCAAGAGACGCTCCCTGTGACCGTGTCTTGTTCTTTGAAACATTTTTTTTTTCTGCTCTAACACGCTTTGTACACTACCAAACATTTTGTTTTTCTACCATGACTTCGAGGTCTGTGTCAGGTTCTAAACTGCCATTAAGACATTCTGATCCACTGCCTCTTGTAGACATCAAGGACGTCACCCCAAAGTACAGTTATCCAAGACGTTTCACTGTGACGTGATTGATGTCATTCAAGATAACTGCCATGGCGTCAGCTGATGACGCAAGTACCGTCATCCAAGGTGACTGGAAAGTGCCATACACCCCTGCCAAGACCCCCAGGAAGGAAGTTTGAATTATGGAGGGAAGATAGGTCAATTGGACTATCTCTAGACCTTGCACTGTGTAAATCATATTATTACTGCTGTTACTATAACACACCGCACACACTGAATGATCTTAGATACAAGTCTTTTGCAACATAAGGAAATTGGAGGAGTTTTACGGCGTTGCCATCGGTTTCCAAACTACGTTTAAACTCATCTGTCACATTGATCGAATAGCTGATGGCTATGCATTCCGTTTCGAATGATTCCTTATATTGTAGTCATGTACGTGATCACTGTTTCGGTGCTAGCCATCCCCAGAAGGTGTCACCCCGCCACAAAACTCCTTCTCCAACTCAAACAAGCGCTGTCAGTCAGTCATTATGTCGTAACCAACAGCGTGCCAGTGGACGGATGGGATGGAAAAGACACCACCAATGTACTGAAATAATAAGCATCACAGTTGATACTGTGAACAATTTTAGCAATTTTACACTAATTTAAGCACTGACCAATGATGTGACATCATGTTTCCCAATTTCAGTATCATAGCTAAACCACCCCTTCTCCACTTTGCGAGTACCATTGCGATAGATGACTATGTAGTATGTCCATTCATTGTTAATTCTCGAACACATACATCATCAAAGTATATCAGACAGCACTCTACAAATTTCTAACACCTCGAGGATAGTGCTTAATTTAAGATCTATCTCTATGCTGATGGGAGTCACAGAGCATTCTCGCAGTCTTAGGATAAAATTAGACACTGAAAGACCTCCCTCACGCTGTCACTGACCAACCTGCCCTGCAGCACCGTCACCGATTTAATCTGTAACCGACGAGAAGTAGACCACTACATTCCACGTCTCGTGAATGAATGGCGCTTACCGAGTCCTCACCCATCCAAATGCATAATATTTCTCGAGATTCGCCCATGTCGAGGAGGTCAGCATTCCTTATCGATGTATAGTAACAGATTTCAAAGTGTGGTGATGTAATAGCTGACAGTTAAGAAGAACAAGAAACGAATGATTTTTATGCGCGATGGAGCTCCAGACGGATGGATTTCGACGCGTTTTTACGTAAATCAACCAAGTTATCAACTCTAAAGTATTGTTCTAGAGTTTAGGATCGGTACGTGGATGGTATTGATAAGAGAGAACATAAACACATGCACTCCTAAGGCTACAACGTTCTACACTTAAAACGGGCTATAATGTTAGATCGCTTCCGTTTCCAACCTATCAGTCGTATGGAATGTACCGCTTTTAATATTCCAATGAAAGAAATATGCTTCAAGCGCGGGACATACATCCTACTTCTCCGTTTCTCTACGATAAACTATATTATCGAACTGTAAAACGAAGAGTCTACTTCCTTAAAACATTGGCTCTGTGTGATACGAGTACAATACAGCTTTCTGGAGATGTATAGCGCCCACTGTTCACATCCGATCACGGTTCAGAAATTATACTATACCTGCATCACCCCTATATAAAATTATCGTTAGTAACGGCGAATACCTCTTACAAGGAAACAGATAAACGCATAGCAACAGAGTCTGACGTGTGAAAATTATAGGTCATTCCGCCTCTGACTCTGTAAACACCACATCTGTTAGGTAAATGTGTACACGGGGATTACAGTGCTTACAAGCACCTATCGCTAACTTAGTTATGACGCTGAAGTCTCGATTTTACTCCCAAGATGTGACAGGGGGGGGGGGGGGGGGATGGAGTACACCGCATAAATCAAAGTTCGTTTAGAGGAATGCATCACATTTCATCACACATCAGATGGAAGTCCTCTGATGACCTACAGGCTTACCGTTAACGATCGAAAGTAGACAGTGCTTTAAACCACATGCAGAACATATGGCTGTATACGAGTAGAATGCAGGCCATGTCACGCGACTGATGCATCCTGACAGAACGGTGGAAAAATTGACCTGCAGCAACTTCTCCTTCTCTAGAATGCACCATCAGTC
Source organism: Schistocerca nitens (assembly GCF_023898315.1). Lineage (NCBI taxonomy): Eukaryota > Metazoa > Arthropoda > Insecta > Orthoptera > Acrididae > Schistocerca > Schistocerca nitens. Next base: position 917,922,106 of record NC_064616.1, read on the forward strand.
AACCATTAAATAGTACCTCGTTACAGCTCCATCTCAATCGATCACCCCGTCCATTCTCTGTTATCCTTTAACGCAGATGCAAGTAAGTTTAGAGGCGGATGGTTCTCTGTCTTCCCGAAGAGCATCAAATACAGTAGTCAACTCACGTGTATCACTGGTACCTCAATAGACATACAGTATAATGCTGCCTCGATGGAGAAAAATTGACTGCCTCCCTGATTCCCTTCGTTTCGATGTCGACGTTTTCTCGTATTCCTCTTGTTGCCGCATACTTGTTCCCAAGTACAAATTGTTCGGCCCGAACGAGGAGATACACAAGTACTTCCTCAATTTCCTCGCATTTCGATGTATATTCGGTCAATTTATACCTATTCCCTTGTCATGTTTCGCAATTCTATCGATTTTAGGTCAGATTTATCCATGCGATCATGACATAACCTCTCGTTCTGTGTTCTAAAATTGCTTGTAAATGTAGCACATCTGCCAACACCTAGCTCAAATGCACTGATTGGGAGGCGTAATATAGCACTGTAGTCGACTGTATCCAGTCACCTCCATATTTGGAGAGCGTTTGCTCTGTTTTCTGTATGTCTTTGTATATGCATGCCTCCCAGCACCCAGTCGCCTCCCCAGACATAATGCGTGTTCGGTCCACCTGCAAACCCTATCGTAGACGTGACGTGTGGTGCATCCACCTCCGAACATAGGTGCAGATATATAATCCGCGACAGATCCACGCTCGAACGCTAATTCGGATGTGGTACATTGTGGATCTGCATCCCAAAACCGCTTCGTACTTTGCGTGTGGCGGATCCACCTTCAAACCCTATCCCGTGCGTGGCATATTGTTGATCCGCATTTCAACATTGCTCTGGATAGAACCCGCAGCGGATCCAGATTCGAATGCTAACTTGGGTCTACTGCAGCTCCTGGGAGCCTTCCGTGAGGCATGCATATACACAGTCATGCAGAAAACGGAGCAAACACTCTACAGATATGGAGGTGACTGGATACAGTCGACTGCAGTGCTATATTACGCCTCCCAATCAGTGCATTTGGGCTAGGTGTTGGCAGCTGTTCTACATTTACAAGCAATTTTGGAACACAGAACGAAAAGTTATGTTATGATCGCATGGATAGATCTGACATAAAATCAATAGAATTGCGAAAAATGACGAGAGAATAGGTATAAATGGACATAATATCGTACATTGAGGAAGTACTTGTGTATCTTCTGGTTCGCGCCGAAAACTTTGTACATGGGAACAAGTATGCGGCAGCAAGAGGAATCCAAGAAAACGTCGACATCGAAACGAAGGGAATCAGGAAGGCAGTCAATTTTTCTCCGTCGAGGCAGCATTATACTGTATGTCTATTGAGGTACCAGTGATACACGTGAGTTGACTACTGTATTTGATGCTCTTCAGGAAGACAGAGAACCATCCGCCTCTAAACTTACTTGCATAGACGTTAAAGGATAACAGAGAGTGGACGGGGTGATCGATTGAGATGGAGCTGTAACGAGGTACGATATAATGGCTGATTGATGATGTATTCTAGAGAAGGAGAAGTTGCTGCAGGTCAATTTTTCCACTGTTCTGTCAGGATGCATCAGTCATGTGACAGCCTGCGTTCTACTCGTATACAGCCACCTGTTCTGTATGTGGTTTAAAGCACTGTCTACTTTCGATCGTTAACGGTAAACCTGTCGGTCATCAGAGAACTTCCATCTCATTTGTGATGAAACATGTCAGGTGTTTGTGAGGCACTGCAATCCCCGTGTACACATTTGCCTGACAGGTGTGCTGTTTACAGAGTTAGTGACGGAATGACTCGTGATTTTCATATGTCGGACACTGCTGCTATGCGTTTATCTGCTTCCTTGTAAGAGGTATTCGCCATTACTAACAATCACTTTACATAGGGCTGAGGCAGGCATAGTATAATTTCCGAACCGTGGTCGGATGTGAACAGTTGGCGCTATACATTTCCAGAAAGCTATATTGTACTCGTATCACAAAGAGCCAATGTTTTAAGGAAGCAGTTTTTTTTCGTTTTACGGTTTTATAACATAGTTTATCGTAGAGAAAACGGGAAGAAGGATGTATGTCCTGCGGTTTAAATATATTTCTTACATTGGAATATTAACAGCGCTACATTCCATATGACTGATAGATTGGAAACGCAAGCGATCTAATATTATAGCCAGTTTTAAGCGCAGAACGTTGTAGCCTTAAGAGTGCGTGTTTTTATGTTCTCTCTTACCAATACCTTCCAGGTACCGATCCTACACTCTAGAACAATACTTTAGAGTTGTTAACTTGGTTGATTTATGTAAAAATCGTCGAACTCCATCTGCCTGGAACACCATCGCGAATAAAAATCATTCCTTTCTTTTTCTTCTTAACTGTCAGCTATTACATCAGGACACTTTGAAATCTGTTACTATACATCGATAAGGAGTGCTAACCTCCTCGACATGGGCTCCTCTCGAGAAATCTCGTGCACTTGGATGGGTGAGGGTTCGGAAAGCTCCGTTCATTCACAAGATGTGAAATGTAGTGGTCTACTTCTGATCAGATGCAGATTAATTGGGTAACGGTGCTTGCAGGGCGGGTTGGTCAATGACAGTGTGATAAGGGTCTTTCACTTTCTAATTTTTGCCTAAGGCAGCGAGAATGCTCTGTGACTCTCATACACATGAGATAGATCGAAATTAAGCATTATGCTTGAGGTGTTAGAAATATGTAGAGCGCTGTCTGGTACACTTTGATGATTTATGTGTTCGAGAATTAATACTGAATGGACGTACTGTGCAGTCATCTATCTACATTCGCAATGATACTCGCAAAGTAGAGATGGGGCGGTATAGCTATGATACTAAAATTTTGAAACATGTTGTCACATTATTGGCCAGTGGTGAAATTACTGTAAAATTGCTAAAACTGTTCACGCTATCAACTGTGATGCTTATTATTACAGTACATCGGCAGTGTCTTTTCCATGTGCGCTGGTGGTTACCGCATAGTGATTGACTGACAGCGCTCGTTTGAGTTGGGGAACGAGTTTTGTAGATGGGTGACACCTTCTGGGGGTTGCTAGCAGCGAAACAGTGATCGTGTACATGAGTGCAATGTGAGGAATCAGTCGAAAGTGAGTGAAGAGCCATCATCTATTCCATCACTGTGACAGATGAGTTTAAATGTAGAGGTCGTCAATCACTTTCGGACATCAGTCTGGAAACTCTCTACAACACAGCCAAACTCTTCTACTTTCGTTATGTTGTAACTGTCTTTTATTTAAAATCATCCACTGTATGTCGTGTTTTATGGTAGCTGCAGTAACAAAATGATTTACACCGTGCGATGTCTAGTTTTCTGCGAGAGGCTGTGGATCACAGCATCTTAATTTCAGTTTAGGACCTGACACAGACCTCGAAGTCGTGGCAGAAAAACAAAATGTATGCCACTGTACAAAGCGTGTTAGAAAACCATGTTTCAAACAATGACACAGGGTCACAGGGAGCGCCTCTTGCGACTTACAGTATAGTCTGTGGGATACGGTCATCATCCTACAGTACAGGTGATGAAACCTTATACTGCCCTCTGCAATGTATCAAAAGCTGAATATTTAATAGGATCGTCCCATATAGGCAGCAGCAGCAGTTTGACAGGTAAATTAGATGACGGAAGGGGTGTCTCGTTAGAAATTCTATTCTGGGGAGCATCATAAAATCTCTCTCTCCATGCTGGACCGCACCACAGCTATGCAACGGTGCAACGGTGCCTCGGTGAGTTCTACACTCCTGGAAATGGAAAAAAGAACACATTGACACCGGTGTGTCAGACCCACCATACTTGCTCCGGACACTGCGAGAGGGCTGTACAAGCAATGATCACACGCACGGCACAGCGGACACACCAGGAACCGCGGTGTTGGCCGTCGAATGGCGCTAGCTGCGCACCATTTGTGCACCGCCGCCGTCAGTGTCAGCCAGTTTGCCGTGGCATACGGAGCTCCATCGCAGTCTTTAACACTGGTAGCATGCCGCGACAGCGTGGACGTGAACCGTATGTGCAGTTGACGGACTTTGAGCGAGGGCGTATAGTGGGCATGCGAGAGGCCGGGTGGACGTACCGCCGAATTGCTCAACACGTGGGGCGTGAGGTCTCGACAGTACATCGATGTTGTCGCCAGTGGTCGGCGGAAGGTGCACGTGCCCGTCGACCTGGGACCGGACCGCAGCGACGCACGGATGCACGCCAAGACCGTAGGATCCTACGCAGTGCCGTAGGGGACCGCACCGCCACTTCCCAGCAAATTAGGGACACTGTTGCTCCTGGGGTATCGGCGAGGACCATTCGCAACCGTCTCCATGAAGCTGGGCTACGGTCCCGCACACCGTTAGGCCGTCTTCCGCTCACGCCCCAACATCGTGCAGCCCGCCTCCAGTGGTGTCGCGACAGGCGTGAATGGAGGGACGAATGGAGACGTGTCGTCTTCAGCGATGAGAGTCGCTTCTGCCTTGGTGCCAATGATGGTCGTATGCGTGTTTGGCGCCGTGCAGGTGAGCGCCACAATCAGGACTGCATACGACCGAGGCACACAGGGCCAACACCCGGCATCATGGTGTGGGGAGCGATCTCCTACACTGGCCGTACACCACTGGTGATCGTCGAGGGGACACTGAATAGTGCACGGTACATCCAAACCGTCATCGAACCCATCGTTCTACCATTCATAGACCGGCAAGGGAACTTGCTGTTCCAACAGGACAATGCACGTCCGCATGTATCCCGTGCCACCCAACGTGCTCTAGAAGGTGTAAGTCAACTACCCTGGCCAGCAAGATCTCCGGATCTGTCCCCCATTGAGCATGTTTGGGACTGGATGAAGCGTCGTCTCACGCGGTCTGCACGTCCAGCACGAACGCTGGTCCAACTGAGGCGCCAGGTGGAAATGGCATGGCAAGCCGTTCCACAGGACTACATCCAGCATCTCTACGATCGTCTCCATGGGAGAATAGCAGCCTGCATTGCGGCGAAAGGTGGATATACACTGTACTAGTGCCGACATTGTGCATGCTCTGTTGCCTGTGTGTATGTGCCTGTGGTTCTGTCAGTGTGATCATGTGATGTATCTGACCCCAGGAATGTGTCAATAAAGTTTCCCCTTCCTGGGACAATGAATTCACGGTGTTCTTATTTCAATTTCCAGGAGTGTATATCAGATGAAGTTAGTGGAGCTTCTGTAGTTTTTAATTTTTATCTATAGAGAATGACGATGATAACATGTTGGGCTGATAGATTTTCAATGGGCACAGATCTGCTTCGAACTGTAGTATCTATATCTAGTTTGGATACGTAACACATTGCGCGCATTTCCACCGAATGATCAAAACACGGTCCTGTTGCCCTAACTTAGGTCGTTCTGTTTCTACATGGGTTGCAGAAGGTGGTGGATATGGCTTTCTCCGACTTCTGCTCAGTTCCGACTTAAATTGGAATGGTCATATGCGGAAAGCTGTAGAAATGGGAGCAGTTGCAAGATGAGTAGGAGTGACAAAAGCCACGTTGAAATGTTACTGTAGCAGCTAGATTCGAGAAAGGTGACACGTTTCGAGGTATGGGAGTGTCATAAATTTGATTGAGTAGTGGTTGTAATCATTAAAGGAATTGTCAATAGGATCCAATGCAGGTATGTGCTTTAATGGAAAGACCTGATTCCAAATCATTGACATCATTTCTAGCAGATAGCGTAACACTAGAGATCTGACAAGCTAGTGTACATTTTCTTATGACCTCAATCAGCACCTCACCTACTACTACTGTTTGTTATCCTTCTCAATCAGTCATTACCTGTAACTCAGTGGATTTATCACCAAACCGCTGACATGGTATGGAGACAGACAATGTTACAAGTACTATAGGAATATCTAGCTGGGGCAGTGTGAGGGAGTCGCAAATACCGCTTACATACTGCATTCCTTAGCTGAATCACTTCCAAAATTCAGCGATTTTATTACGAGGTTGCACCGTCAGCGACGTGCAACCTGAGTGATGGACTGATACTATATACTCCTGCGATCGCCGTCTCGGTATTTTTCTGGACAAAAAACCACCTCATTCAGAGGTAATGTCGTACCTCGATTTATAAAGCCAGTATAGCTTTTAACATGGATACATGTATGCACCTGTAGAACCAAGACCGCTTGTGACGGTAACATACATTAGTTGTTGGGATCGAATTTTTTTTAACATCTGGTGGTTAAACCTCTCTTTCTAGGACACGGTGGCAGCACTCGCAAGAAAAACTTATGAGACAGGTCCACCCATGGTTGATATTATTATTTCGTATCGACAGCGATCAGTTATTGACGAACTATTATACTTAGTAGTACGGGGTGCATGATATGTTCGCATTTGAGCATCAGGCTTATAAACTATGTGTGCAATGGAAATGACTGTGTCCAATCGTAAGGAAGGTATGGATTTGACATGGAATACTGTGATGGCAAGGGAAGAGTATATCAAGTCCTATGAACGGGTACGGATATTTCTATTTCCAGAGCCGCAGCCGTCAGCAGGGTGTATTTCCGATACTTCACTCACTGACGAGTGTCGTTCAACAGAGACCGCAATGGTAACATTTAGCTGTAAGTACAGGGATAAAATATATATGTGAACGAATTCATAGGCTCACCTGTCTATGCGTGATTGGCCTGGAGCTCCGGTGACTTGTGCGGGAATGATTCACATTTCACATTAACGGCAGCAGCTGTCCGAATGCAAAGGCCTGTTACAATGCAGGAATGTATCTGAGTTAACTTTCCCGTCCTCTAGACGCCAGAATAGTGAACTAATACTTGGTATGTGTTGGGACGGCTTTCGTGATTGCGTGTAAATTTGAGAAGATTCAATATGGACTTGTGTTTGTGCTGGACTGTTATTCCCTCACATGAAAACTGTTCGGGTGACTGCTTCTGCAAATTTCGCGTCTTTATTTAGTTGAGGGAACATCGGTTGTGGTGTGTGCATAAAGCAGGTGAAAGAGATGTTTGCTTGTTCTCTAGACACGAGAAATACCTTAGTTGACTTTGTAAATTATAGCGATGATTTGTAATCTGTTACATCACCGACATCGGTATTTGCGAGTGGAAATATCATTTTTCTCTATTTGTTTCGAGTTTTCAGGTAAAGGTCTTCGCAGATGGGATAAGCGCTAAAGTCTTGGGTTTGTAGAGAAATAATTTCCAGTCTATATCTTCGGAATTATGTTGCGTGAGCGATCGGTAGGCTACTGCTGGTTGCTTGATATTGAGAATTACCGCGAAAATAGTATAATATTATGGCAAACCGTGCGAAAATTCATGTGTTCTTGTAATCCCAGGTGTAGAAAAGCAAGCAAGCAACCAGGTCTGGACCAGAAACAGTAACCTGTTTGTGCCGAGATGAAGGGAGCCCAAATTTGTAGAACCATTCTGAGAGTGACTTCGGTCCGGTGAGGGTGCTGTGGCCACCCATTGGGCGTGGATGCCCTAGTGCCACAAGTATACGTACTGTGCTGTCTGTCTTCACAGTATATGTACGAACGATGTAAAAGGGGTCATTTTGTATGTTTACTGCATCGACATGGTACGCGGTGATATATTGCTGGGTTGGATTTCGGTTTCATGATCTATTATTCAAGCTCCTGTCCTAAGTGGGAGAGCAGTGTAACTGAGTAAGAGTCTTTCCATATTTGACGATATGTAGGGGCACTTTGCAGGGCTTAACTGTCGATGCAATATGGCTATCTGTATAAAATAGTTTTTTTTTTTCCTGCTGAAAGTCTCATCTGCAGAAAGAAAGAAAAGGCAGATGGTGCTTACACACTGGTTGCATCGGTAATTCGGAGGATAAATTCGATAAGAGACAATCGTAATGCTCGATTCATTCACAAGACATTCTTTGGTGCTGGGATATAGGAGTCTCTACATAGCGGAGGGAACGTTTGTGTGTGTTGAAAGCAGGAAGGGTAACACGTGATGGAAGGGGTATCATGTTAGGTCTGCGAGGAAGACTGCATTCGATGTTGTTATTCTGCGCTATCTTCGTAAACAGGTTTATTTACAGTAAGAATTTCCGTGCATACTGCGTCAGTCACCCTGGGCAGTTAATCACGGTTAAACGCAGCTCTCATGTCCAGCTATGAACAATCCATACTGTGCTACTCTGTCATCTATGGTAAACACACATGCTGCCCAGAGGTGTCTCGCCTATGAGACCAGTGTGAGCGCGCCGTGGAGTTCCGTGACATCAGTATAACATTGACTGTATACTGGAAAATGGAAGAAACTTTCACCGGGTCGCTGTAGGCAGCAGTGGTGACTTGTTTCCAGCAGTGGCTTGCGGCAGCGTCGGCACACTCGGCAAATAGGTTTTCGCTCTCGTCCAGTCGCGTCAGCAACGGCGCCTAGGTGAACACCTATTTCGAGAGGAATTTCTCAGGTACCAAGTACGAAAGGGATGTTGCTGCCTCATTCTTTCGGGACCCGAGCGGGCACCTGTGTGTGGTTTGACAGCTGATGGCCGCGTCAATTCGCAGGGGCTGCCTGTTGCCTCCTGTGCAGTCTAGTGGACAGGGGGTGGTGGATGGTGCTTGCACGCATTGATTGCATGTATGGTGCATTATTTTGTGAGTAGGTCTGTAGGCTGTGCTTTGGACTATTTTGGCAGTTTACGAGTATTTAGCGTGTCTACACATCAGTGTGCTGCATTATTTAGGAGCAGTTTGCAAGTCTGTACTGACATTATTTTGGTGTAGTAGTTTGCATGTGTGTAGGCTGTGGAATACATTATTCGACAGTCTACAATTAGCAAGCGTGTCTGTTGCATTATTTACGAGTAGTTTGTAGGTCTGCAGACTGTGTATTGTGACCCCAAGCACATCAGGGCGAGTGTTTTGTGTCAGTGTGATAAATATACTCTATCCCTAAATAAATTGTTCCAAAATAAGTGAAATACACTCCTTCCTTACTCTCTCCAGCAACCCAGTGCAGGCTGAGTCATTTTCGCCCCATTCCCCCCCCCCCCCATACCACCATCTTGGATTACATCACAGGAGGGATACAGCATCCTCTGGTGGCTGTACTGTGTACTAGGTCAGGTGGAGTGTAGATCTCGTGGTGGAGACACTGCCTGCAAAATAAAGACCTATGTCCAGCTCATGCAGAGTCCTTTTCCCGCCATTTTGTCCCATCCCAGACCGGCATCTTGGATTACAACACACAATGAACGACAGCGCTCTCTGGTGGTGGTACTGTGTACTAGATCACATGGGCCTCATGGTGAACACACTGTTTCCCGCCATCTTGGATAATGGTACTTGCGTGATCAGCTGACATCATGGTGGCCACCTTGGATTACGTCACAGATGGGAGCGCCCTCTGGTGGTGCTACTGTGCACTAGGTCCGTTGGAGTCCGGACTCTGTGGTGACCACACTGTTTCCCACCATCTTGGATAGTGGTACTCGTGTCATCAGCAGCCATTTTGGGGACGAGAGCACCCTCTGGTAGTGGTACTGTATACTAAGTTAGTTGGAGTCTGGACCCTTGGCGACCACACTAGATGGTGGTAGTGCCTCTAATTGTTAAAATAAAGACTTATGTCCAGCACTGGTCGAGTCCTTTTCTCGCGAATCCCTTGGAGGAGGTGGTGGTCAGGTGACTTAGGTTAGTGGAGGTAGCCCAAGGGCCCTTTCTTTCCCTCGATTTTCTTAGATTAGTAGAGATAACTGTGGTGTGATGCATTATCCTGTTGGAATTTGAACTTCCCACCACTTTTCTGTGGGAAGGGAGGGGAGGGGGGTTGGGTTAGTGGAGGTAGCCCAATTGACCTATCTTCTCGCCAAAATCCGCCATATTGGATGACGTCATGCGCTGTCGCCAAGTCTTCACGCCGCCGTCTTGAATTATGTCATCACTGTCATGTTGGATACATCTGGAAACAATCGAGATTGGGGTGATGCCCTCCTTTCTCCAATACTGCTTCATTCTGAATATATGATAATGAGTGTTAGGGTTACCAAGTTGGGAGCATTTTTGTAGACGCATATGACGAAAATACTGAACCGAAAAAGTTTTGAATATCTGGTTAGTCCATTACAAGATCTTCTATCAGTTCCCATGCCAATGAAATACATAAGGCACCACTTTCGTCTGGCGAGTCTGTCGAAGATCTTACTGATAGAAATCCTTGGACAATAAGCCGTTAGGCCGGCCGCGGTGGCCATGCGGTTCTAGGCGCTGCAGTCCGGAACCACGGGACTGCTACGGTCGTAGGTTCGAATCCTGCCTAGGGCATGGATGTGTGTGATGTTCTTAGGTTAGTTAGGTTTAAGTAATTCTAAGTTCTAGGGGACTGATGACCTAAGATGTTAAGTCCCATAGTGCTCAGAGCCAATAAGCCGTTAGGATATTATTCTGAGCTAGTAAATTTTTTTCCTGTAACTTATTTTATTCTTACATTGGTGGTTTTGCCATTCTGTTTGCAGTGGGGAATCTGCGTTGTTAATACAGCGTTGTTTATTTCTCTTTTTGTGTGATTTTCATGTGCTTCTTTTGGGGGTAATTAATTTTCTGTGTTTGCAATCTAATAGAGTCAATTCCGGCAATGTAAATTGTGCATTCGTAAGCTGTAATGGGAAAGAGCGGGAGGTCTCTTGCTTATTAAATAATATTGTGAACCACAGTTGTTAGAATGAGTGATACTACCCTCTGAAGCGCCATAAGTTAACGGAGTTCGACAACACTCCCAGAGTCATGATCAAGGGTAGCGCACCCACTAAAAGGGCAGCCAGAATGGTGGACCAATTAGACGGTACAATAGATCAGGCGGACAACAGATGGGCCACATGTGAGGGCGCGGAAACGGGCCAGGTCCACTTCCTCCTATCTCCGCGCCATGCAATAATGCGGTGGTGGAAGGTAGCGTCGATATCAGGGGCCCTGACACAAGTTGTAATGTGCCATGTGGAGAGGCGACAACCAGGTCCACTCCGACTGGAAGAGACCAGTGCGGGCACTTGTAGTCGGCAACTAGAAACTGCCTTCCTTTTGTCATACGCACCCAAGGCATTAGAGAAGGTCTATTGCGGGAACGAGAGAGCGTTTGTTTTATTTCATACCCTGTCATAAATGTAAATATTGTCTGGCCCTGGTAACTGAGTGGTCAGTGCGACAGAACGTCAATCCTAAGGCCTGGGATCGATTCCCGGCTGGGTCGGAGATTTTCTCCGCTCAGGGACTGGGTGTTGTGTTGTCGTAATCATCATCATTTCATCCCCATCGACGTGCAAGTTGCCGAAGTGGCATCAAATCTAAAGACTTGCACCCGGCGAACGGTCTACCCAACGGGAGACCCTAGTCACACACAATGTAAATAAATATTAGGAATATAAGTGCCCAGTGCATTCTCGACGTGGGGAGTCATGTGATGATGGACGAGAGCGTTTTTGTAACACGTATGAAGGAGAAAATGTGGCTAGTATTCCCTCATCAGAGAACGAAGATCCGAGGTGTAATAGGAGGCAAGAATGCGCCAGCCATTAAGCACGTTCTATTGATTTTGTGTGACGAGGGCAAAAGGTCCTAATGAAAGCCCATTGATTATTTCGGAAGCATTTCTGCAAGACATCTTTCAGGGTACTCTGTGGGTCGTTTGGGAGTCGAAAAATTGTGGTGGAAATCGAAACCCTGAGAACAAAAGATCGGGCAGTATGTGCTGCATAACAAACATAAGGGAATTCGAGGCCTTATGAACTAGATGAACGTTCAGCAGCGTGTTCAGCATAACAGCAGTAGATGGGCTGTTTAGTCATATAGTGGATCCGCATGTTTATAAATACACTACTGGCCATTAAAATTGCTACACAACGAAGATGGCGTGCTACAGACGCGAAATTTAACCGACAGGAAGAAGATGCTGTGATATGCAAATGATTAGCTTTTCATAGTATTCACACAAGGTTGGCGCCGGTGGCGACACCTACAACGTGCTGACATGAAGAAAGTTTCCAACCGATTTCTCATACACAGACAGCAGTTGACTGGCGTTGCCGTGTGAAACGTTGTCGTGATGCCTCGTGTAAGAAGGAGAAATGCGTACCATCACGTTTCCGACTTTGATAAAGGTTGGATTGTAGCCTATCGCGATTGTGGTTTATCGTATCGCAACATTGCTGCTCGCGTTGGTCGAGATCCAATGACTGTTAGCAGAATATGTAATCGGTGGGTTCAGGAGGGTAATACGGTATGCCATGCTGGATCCCAACGGCCTCGTATCACTAGCAGTCAAGATGACAGACATCTTATCCACATGGCTGTAACGGATCGTGCAGCCACGTCTCGTTCCCTGAGTCAACAGATGGGGACGTTTGCAAGACAACAACCATCTGCACGAACAGTTCAACGACGTTTGCAGCAGCATGGACTATCAGCTCGCAGACCATGGCTGCGGTTACCCTTGACGCTGCATCACAGACAGGAGCACCTGTGATGGTGTACTCAGTGACGAACCTGGGTGCACGAATGGCAAAATGTCATTTTTTCGGATGAATCCAGCTTCTGTTTACAGCATCATGATGGTCGCATCCGTGTTTGGCGACATCGCGGTGAACGCACATTGGAAGCGTGTATTCGTCATCACCATACTGGCGTATCACCCGGCGTGATGGTATGGGGTGCCATTGGTTACACGGATCGGTCACCTCTTGTTCGCATTGACGGCACTGTGAACAGTGGACGTTAGATTTCAGATGTGTTACGACCCGTGGCTCTACTCTTCATTCGATCCCTGCGAAACCCTACATTTCAGCAGGATAATGCACGACAGCATGTTGCAAGTCCTGTACGGGCCTTTCTGGATACAGAAAATGTTCGACTGCTGCCCTGGCCAGCACATTCTCCAGATCTCTCACCAATTGAAAACGTCTGGCCAATGGCGGCCGAGCAACTGGCTCGTCACAATACGCCAGTCACTACTCTTGATGTACTGTGGTATCGTGTTGAAGCTGCATGGGCAGCTGTACCTGTACACGCCATCCAATCTCTGTTTGACTAAATGCCCAGGCGTATCAAGGCCGTTATTACGGCCAGAGGTGGTTGTTCTGGGTACTGATTTCTCAGGATCTATGCTCCCAAATTGCTTGAAAATGTAATCACATGTCAGTTCTAGTATAATATATTTGTCCAATGAATACCCGTTTATCATCTGCATTTCTTCTTGGTGTAGCAATTTTAATGGCCAGTAGTGTAGCTCCACCCTGATCGACCTTGAAGATCTCCAATATTGTAAGCTGTTCGTTTCTGCTGTAGGTCCCTCTTTTCATCGAAGATTTGGAATTAGGTCTTGGAGAGAAAGTCTGATGAGTTAAGGTTGTGTAGCCAATTGCAAAGATGTATTGTGCTTTTAATTTTTTGCCTCCCAGACGCAGGATTGGGCGTTCAGTGCAATGAGTTAGAGTGGTGTATCCAGTTGAAAAGGTGCATTGTGCTGTTAACTTTTTAGCTTGCCAGACGTGGTAGAGGGCGTACGCTGCACGATTTACTTATGTGGATGGACGCAAATATGGGCGTACCATGCTGATGATTAATGAATGGATTAGTTTCTTCCAGAGGGGGAACGATGAATCGGAACCTATATGGGAGGACATTTCACGAGAGCAGAGAAGTACAGTACTGAACAACTGACGAAAGGAAGTCCAAGTATGGAGTGAAATGCCAATCTGTTGAAAGGTAATGCGGTACCAACTACCAAATTACTTAAGTTTGTGTAACTACCAAAATGAAAATGACGGAAGGTGTCGAGTAAGCAAGCAAACAAGTAGGATGACTATTTCATTTCCTACACTCAATATCACTATGTAAGATTTATCAGTCAATGGAAAGAGAGTGCATGTCTTTTTTTTTTTAAGTAATCGTTTTTGCGTGTGTGTTTCAGAAGCCTAAACTGAGTCAAATGAATGGTATGACGTCAGGTCTGTCAAAGCTGCAGCAACTCTGAGATTAAAGTTGAGAATGGAGAGATCACCGATGTCTTGCAGAGGCCAGTGCCAGCAACAGTCCTTAGAGTAAACTAAAGAGACAGTCTTGCAGCAAAGAATGATAAGGTGAGAACAAAACTGGGATGATGAACGGGGAGTATGACCCCTAATATGTTCTATTGTTTGATGAGGTCTAGTGCCATAAAGTGCTATGCTGCTACAGTATAACAGCAGGTGCTGTGGACTATAGTTGCATATCGAATTTATGGAGATTAATAGTGTTTTCCATTGGTTATGGTACTAATGTATTATAATCCCTTCCTAATATTCCCATGTGACGTCACTTCTCACCCTCTTATCTTTTACTAAATTTCTTCATGTTAATTAATGAACTCTAATTCTGGCATGTAAAGGGCGTAAAGCGTAATTTGTTCAATAATTTGCGATTCCAAGATCCTGTTGGGCCAGGACACTTTTGTAACGCCTTAGTGTCCATACAATAAGGTTAGCTGTTAAGTGCTCCCTTCTGTTTTCTTGCATTAAACAATTATAAACTATTAAATGAGCTGGGCTACATTATATGTGGTCAGACAGCCCTGTCGCTCTGTGTCAATAGATGTTTGTAAATCCTTAGATTGTGATCATTGTAACTTTGCCTTTATTTTCCTGCATTAGTGTGAAGCTCTTCTCATAGGTCAGTGTACCTGCAGTAGGGTGGTTGTATTCTGTGAGTTACTGTGTAGTTTTGGAATATTGTAAGGCACGGCGGAGTGGTGTCATCAGCCACGAGTTCAGCTCCACCAGAGATGTCATGGCGAGAGGCACGGCCGGAGGTGACAGGCAACTCGCTTCCTCCCCTCCCTCATCAGAGCTGGCTGACGGCGACGCACCTGTGGCAACGCTGGGCTGACATGACCTCAGCGAGGGCCATCTACCTGTTCACCAACCCAGTGGTCAGCGGCCACACCCACGTTAGCAGTCAGCTGAGCTGCCTGCGTACACACTGCAGAGTCGGCAGCCGCCTCACGCGCGATTGGACGCTGCGCATGACACGACAGTGGACATCCGAGAGTCTGACCAATGACAGGGAGCTCCCGACAGCGAGACCGGACTGAGGTGGAATGCTGAAAATACATGGCACCCTGCCAATTCTTCAGCGTGGAACCTTGCGCCAGAGGGAGTAGTTGGCACCCCAAGAACAGCTCGATGCAGACATATATTCTTCCGATTGTGTAGCACAAAAAAAAGGAACAATCTGCAGTGAGGAATTTGTGCTTTCCGGCCACAGTCAAGTGACAATTCATAATATTTTGATGTTTTTGAGAGAAGATGAAACCAAATTAATTATTTTTCACCTCCACCATTGATGGGGATGTTCTGTGGCATTCAACATTGAACTTTCACAATCTGTGTAGTGAAGACAGCACCACTCTTATTAGGAACTTGGATCTTTTTGAAGTGTTGATGAGTATCTCATGTACAGTGATCCAGTTCAGTGCAACTGTGCAGCCTCTACCGACTGCGCAGCTCCAAAATAGACGCTTCTCAGTGATCAGTTTGTGCTCTGGATACATGTTTGGTAGATGAACTATAATGTTTATTAGTTTCAACCATTTCTAGGTTGAAGCTTGGAGGATGGATCATGCTACACCACCCTTCCTGTAGCTGAAGTAACGACGTGCAGACAGAGGTGTTTGCATGACTAAAGGCAGTCTGGTGACGGAGCTGATCATATGAGAGCCAATGTACTGTTAAGAGAATAATCGAAACCCCAGATTCTGTAGTGATTGTGGATCGGTTAACATTGGCCCAGTATTAAGGATGAAGACCATGGGGAGTCTTGACTGTTTTCCTCGTCTGAGTTTGTAAATGAACATTTCAGGAAATCCTGTGGTAATTGTTTTGAGTTATTAGTTATCAATGATGCGGACGAGATTCCTGCTAATTCGTATGGACATGGTGTAGTACATCTGGACCCATGGCACGTTGGTGCCACTGAAAATCAGATTAAGGGAGCAACAATGGGTAGTCAGAATTGTATTGCTTGGACCGCAATGGTTTATCTGAGCCATTTTGCACCCAAAAGGGAGCGGACCAGTGAAGGTGAACTTTGCCGGCCTCTTATCACAGACGATAGTTCGAGCCCGTTACAACAACTGAACGCTTCTACTCAGCAGTAAGTGATTCTGTCCAGCCAACGCAGTGCTACAATGAGCGTTTTCCTTCTGTCCCAAGTGCTTAGGTTCCTTCACTCCACCCCATTTTGAGTGCATTCACAATGCCACCAAAGTATAGACTGTGTATTGCCTTGTACCTTCAGATTGTGCCAGACGAGATATTCTAGTAATTTTCTTTATGCTGAGATGTTCTGTCGACTTATGCACATCTTCGTTACCTTGTGTCTGCACATTTGCTTGGTGTGGGTTATATTGATGTGCCATGTTTATTTTTGTGTTTTGGGTTCTTTAATGCTTAGTTAAGGATTATCTTCTGCTTTTCTTTTTGCGTCTCCAGCTTCACTCTTTCTTTTCAGGCTAGTCCTTGTTCACTACTACTCTTACTCCATCCAGTCATCTGATCAACATCAAAGTGTCATAGACGATGTTCTCTGTTTAAATACACGCTTTACTAACTCTGGCTCAAATAAACACCTCATTGAAGATGCAAATAAAGCTCTAGTTTTGCTCCGAGTTCTAGACAGTAAGCCACATTACAACTCCTGGTATTGTGTATCCTACAGACAAGATAGTGAAGCAATTGTCGAACTTAGCAACTCAAAAGCAGAATATTTCTATTGACTTACAAATTATGTAATAAAAATATAAAGAAATAAAGGCTTCTGCTACTAACCAAAATCAAGAACCAAATCCTACATGAATGAATCTTCCCGTGTTGCGTGAAATGTACTATTGTAAATGGTTCAAATGGCTCTGAGCACTATGGGACTCAACATCTGTGGTCATAAGTCCCCTAGAACTTAGAACTACTTAAACCTAACTAACCTAAGGACATCACACACATCCATGCCCGAGGCAGGATTCGAACCTGCGGACCGTAGCAGTCGCGCGGTTCCTGACTGAGCGCCTAGAACCGCTAGACCAGTACTATTGTAACACATATCCCTAAGGAAGGTGAATAAGCGTCCCCTGCTAACTATTGCCCCATCTCACAATCATATAAAAAAGAATAAAATATTGTATGCAGATACAGATGAAAAAGCACTTTGAGCAAAATAATCTACGTAGCTCCTCACAATGTGGTTTCAGACTTTGTATTTCAACTGTCAAAGCAGTTGAGACCACCAACACAAAAATATGTTATTTTGAGAGTGAGGAAACAACCCGTGAAACTCTAGAGAGAATGCTCTTTACCCTACTGAATCACATCTAAGCAACAGAGTGCAAATGACAACTATAAACAACCAAAGTTTAGACTCATTGTCTCTTACAAAACGTGTTCCACAGGATTTGGTACTGGGTCTATTCCTATTCATTGTATATATAAACGATTCACTCTCATTCTTGCCATGTGAGGCAGTACTATGTGCAGTTGATACAACTCTAACCATACAAGTTGATGATCTAGAGGAGGTGTAACATAGTGTAAATATAAGAATGAACGAATGCCTAATTGCTTCCAGGTAAATTATTTGCAGATTAATTGTAGTGTTGGCAGAAGAGCCAACACCGTGTTGCTGTAGGAGGCCGAAATACACGCGTTTAAGCTCACGCAGACTGGCGTGAGGTCTGGAACAATTAAAGGAGTTGAGTCTAATAAATAAAGAACGTAGTGGCCTGAATACTTAACTTTAATCCATAATTGGTGTACATCGCTCTTGACGGTACTCTAATAACAGTCTCAATATAAACTGGTAATGGCGCCTTGCTAGGTCGTAGCAAATGACGTAGCTGAAGGCTATGCTAACTATCGTCTCGGCAAATGAGAGCGTATTTGTCAGTGAACTTTTCCTAGCAAAGTCGGCTGTACAACTGGGGCGAGTGCTATGACGCCTCTCTAGACCTGCCGTGTGGTGGCGCTCGGTCTGCAATCACTGACAGTGGCGACACGCGGATCCGACGTATACTACCGGACCGCGGCCGATTTAAAGGCTACCACCTAGCAAGTGTGGTGTCTGGCGGTGACACCACATTAATAATAATAAAACTGTAGATATTGTTTTCAATTTAAGTGTCTCCAACGAAGATCGTGAACTAATTAAACTGTTAGGTTTGCACATAGGTTACGAACTCATCTGGGCAAGCAACACAGAAAAATTTTGCTCCAAACTGTCTCAAGTGATTTATCTGTTGTACACACTACGGAATAATGTAAGCAAAACTCTGCTAGTGCATGCATATTTTACATTTTTGCACTCACAGCTTAACTATGGAACTCTTCTATGTGGTTATTACCTCAGCTCAAAAATTGTATTCAATCAGCAATAAAAGGCATCAGATATATATCAGCACTTACTTCATGTGAATCTTATAAAGAGTACTTCACAGAGCTCAGTATTATGATAATCCCTAGCCTCTACATGTATAGCTGCCTTCTCAATTTTAAAGTGAATTTAAATAACTGTAACCTTATGATGTCTATATGTGAACACAACACAAGAACTGGACAATCATAAATATCTGGGGCCCAGATTTTTCAACAGACTTCCAAAAGCTGCTCATTCTGTTCCCTGCAGTACATTTAAAATTGTTTTAGCAGAGTGATTTAAGAAGAATGCATACTACTCCATAAGTGAGAGTGAGGAATCGGACTTAAATGACAAAAAGCTCTAATTACTGTCATACTAAGTTGTAACAAATCACTGGTTAAAAATTTCCTGCATATTTAAGTTTCAGATTATATGTAATGATGTGCTACTGATGTAAATATGATGAAATTTTGTGCACCTCACGTCTGTTAGTTTTATATGTAAATACATGAACCAATAAGATGTAAAATGTCTGAAGGTGAATAAACTCTACATTACAACAACTTTGACCAATACTGTGACATTTTTAGTTGAGATGCATGTGCAATGTTTTACTGAGGTATGTTATAAGTTGCAGACGTAGTTTCATAACTATTCGCAAGTCAGTGGTAATACTGTCATGCAATTGTGAGACGAAGGGTACACAGCTGTGCTATAGTAACATAACAATACTAAAATTACTATTGAAAGGCTTCTTCAAGTGTAGCTCCTATTTAAACATATTGAGTTGCTAAGTACAGAGTTCTTCAACTATTCTTCAACAGCCGACCTCTGTGGCCGAGCAGTTCTAGGAGCTGATGACCTCAGATATTAAGTCCCATAGTACTCAGAGCCATTTGAACCTTTTGTTCTTCAACAGCTGAAAGAGAAGGTCAGGGATTATATGAATTGAACTGTCGATATTAATAAAATTCATAGATCAAATATGTCTTCTTCTTAATATTTCATATTTTACATATGATTGGATGATGTATAAAATGTTCTTCTCTCTTCACAGATAAAGACTGTGACAGATAAGAAAGCTTCTGTGGAGAGGACTCTGAACATATTTCAGCATCCAGATCAGATATAGGTTTTGAAGAGATAGACAGGTTTTGTAAATGATTTCATTAGTTCTGGAGCTTGCTAGCTGTTCTATAGTTTTTATAATGTAACGTTATACAGGATATTGAAAACAGATCGTGGCATATTTTTTACTGAGAGCCTAATAAAATGTGTCAGTCCCTCAACAATGTAATATAATGTTTATTTAGTTAAGGCTCTATAATTAGGTGTTTTTCAAGTGGTATGAGTGCTAGCAGTATTGGAATGTTGGTAATTCTTGGAACTTATTCTATTTAGTTAGATAAATTGTAAAATTAATTACCCTTGTTTGCCTAAAAATAAGTTAATTTTGTTGTAGATGTGCTCACACTTTAAGGAATATAATACATTTTTTGTTGTTGCAAAACATAATATGCTCTGAGTCCATAGTGAAATAAAATGCTTTGAGTAGTGGCAAAGTTTTTTATGTACATTGAATGTTTAGCAAGACGTCAAGGGAGATTGGAGCAGTGCTGATTTCCAGTTTGTCAGCAAAATAAGTTAACCCAAGTCTGTTTGTAAAAAACTCGGGTTTCACTTGCTAGAGACTTGTAGGGTAATACTGTGACTTCCACTTTACAGCTTTCTGCATTAATAGGGCTTATTGCATAAGATGCCTTTCTGTTCTGATCATATGACTGTGGAACATTTTTGAGGGCTTAGTTCCTCTGAGGCTGCACATTTTTGGTAAGGGCTCAAATATTCGTTTCTTTAATCAATCAACAATGTATGGCAGTAAAAGGTCATGACTTAAATATTCGTTTCTATAATCAGTCAGTAATCTGTGGCAGTAAAAGTTCATGTATGAATACAAATGCTGCTGCTCACAAATAAGTAATATACTTTCCTCAAGGAAACTGCTAGTACCACACTGGAGGAATTTGCCACACTGTAGTTAAGGGTTTCTGCTCTTATTTTATGCCCTTTTGTTGTCAGTGTATATCTGTAGAGAATGTTCTCATATTTGTGTAATAAAAATGTACAATTTTTCGTGAAAAAGTATGCAGTGGAATAAAAATTGATACCATTATTTGGAAATTTTACTGTGAACCTTTTTGTATCCTAATGTTGTTTCAAATATTGACTTGAATTTAAACAGTTAAAAGCAAAGTTAGGACTGAATGGAGTATACTAACTTTTGTGAGCAGTAGACCTGACAGTTTTATTCTCATTACGATATATTTAAGGAAAAAACTTCTAGTGACTGCATCCATATTATTCAGTCTGTCCTGATTTTGCCAAAGCATGTAAGGAATAAGGCTGTACATTCGCTTTAAAATTCGTATTATATTCTTTCAGTTATTCAGTTGCAATGAAACAAATTTAAGAAGTCAGCATTGGTGGATGTTACGGTTAGGAAACTATTTAGGCCAATATGGTTCCACTGTTGGCTCCAGATGTTTGTGCATGAGTAAAAAAGGATCACTTTGCAGGTATTTAGTGACTGCTTAATCTGTTGATTTTTACATGACACAGATTCCACATTAATGTGAGTTGTATATTGTTTGTCATAGACGATGCCTAAGATTCAGATGTCATAAAATGGGTAGTTTACACTCAGTTATTCAAATGGATCTGATGTCTCACCCATGAATTTAACTTTTGAAAACCTTTCATAATACTGCTTTTCACTACATTAGTTGTCTTCTTACCCAAACCCAGTTCTCCTAATACTGATGTTAGGCATTCTCTGTCAATTGAATTGTATTCCTACTTAAAGTCAGTGAAGGAAATAATATAAGTCTTTGTCCTTCAGTTTTGGTATGCCATAATGTTTTTGAGGTGCAGTATTTGTTCAGAACATGATCTACCCTTTCTGGACCCTTCCTGTTGTGGGTCTAATTGTGGCTCTGCTCAGTTTAAAAGGACTTTTCAAAGAATCCAGCAACGATATTCCTCAGCAAGTGTTTAGGTCTGTTTTGAAGCCTTTGTTGTGAAGATGGTGGATGAGAGCTGTTTTTCACTCTACTGGGATTTCTTCTTCTTCTTCTCAAACGTAATTGAAGGCATTGAAGGGGTTTAATGGCATTTTTATTATTATTTTTCCATAGATGGCCACTATCTGATTTTGACTTGATGCTTTATTATTTTTTAATTTTCAATTTTTTTGTAATTATTCAATTGTCAGTGGTTCTGAAACTGGTTTATCAGAATTATTTGGAGTGAATACAAATTTTTCGAAAATGGGTTCACAGTGCAAGAGTTTCTCAAAATATTCTTTTAATATTTTACAATTTTCTTTATTGTTGGTGGCAATATTCTCATTAGCATCTCAAAAGTGAAGACCTGGTGCTTTATATTTTGACAATTTTTGCTTGAAAATTCTGTGGAAGCTTTATGTGTTGGTTTTGGTAAAGTCTTCATCAGTTTGGTGGAGAGTTTTGTTTTCACATGCCTTATTAACCTTTTTTATATTATTATCTGCCTTTTCGTAACTGTAATGCAGTTTAGTCTGTGTTCCTCTGGTTTTTTTTGTGATTTCCATTGTTGCCAAGCCTGGTTTCTTGTTGCAATGTATGTATCACATTGCACTGACTACTATTTATGTGTTCTGATTTTATTTTGGGCTGCTATTTGTTCAGGTCTGTTAACTAAGATTTCCTCGATATTTTCCCAGCTTTGAGTCTGGATGTTTTCTGTCGCCTATGTAAAGTTACCTGTGCATAACATATTTTTCGTGCTGTGTTTATGGGCTTTACTTTGTTTTATTTTGTATTTTCTGTTTAGGGTGAGTTTAAACTTGCTTTTCGACGGATAATGGCCCAAGTTTCCACCCATAAGCACTCTAATATTCAAAATTTCTTTGCATAATGTCAACAACATATGACTAATTGCTACATGGTTAAGTGGGAATTTGAGGATGCCCATGTTTTTTGTTTTGTAGATTTAAGAATTGGATTATGTGGTTGTCAAAGTTCTATTAGCCTGATGCTATTTCTTTTTGTTTTATAATGGGTGAGATGGTTTCCAAAAATTTCATTATACTTTTTTCTTTGCTAATCTGTGCATTAATATCTCCAAGAAAGTCCATGTTGTTTTTCTAATTTTCTAAGTAAGTTCATCTAGTTAGTTCCAAAAGATCTCCACTTTTTCCTCGTTTTTCGTATTATCTTCACTCAGTTTATTTTCAACAAATATGTCGAAAACTAAACTCCACCCTTTCCTAAACACCCTCACAAATTTCTATACATAAAAATTGCACAAATAATATGTATCAAATTTGTAATGGTTTGTCCCAGTACTGTACCAGTAAATATGACAGCAACATCTTGTTGGTACTGTTGCTGCATCAGATTTTGTTAGCAAGTTCTTGCATGAAACACATGTGGTGCAATTTGCTCTTACCTATAATCCCCTTATCTACAATGTAGGTATGTTGTGCTGTGAAATGGCGTTAATAATGTCTAATCAGTAACACTTCATAGTATCCAGTTTTACTTACTGACCTTGCTAGTGTTTGGAGGGTACATTTGAACAAAGAAGAACACACATCACGAGATCCTTATTGATGTACATTTACTACTACTGTGATCTCATTTGCAGACATGTCTGATCTGTGAGCATCAATATTATGCTAAGATTAATTTACAGGGGATCCTTTGACTAAGCCTAGCAGTACACTATATTTTACACCTTCCTCTGAAAGTAGTTAACTGATTACTTTGTACTGCCTTTGTACCTCACATTGTATATTTGTTTATGATTACAATGAACTGAATTGATTCATTTGAATGACAGTCTCCACCTATTCTGTCTCCTTGTAATTTTAGTTTTCTTAGTTGACTGTTCTTATAATAGAATTAATATGACGATTTTTAATGCTAGGTGACTGTTACCTGCTTAATTTCCTCGTACCATTTTCTAAATTCACCAATGACCTAGAAAGATAATTCTTCACGTTTGGGGTTTCTAAGTGGTTAAGCAAACCGTTTTTGCCAGTTATTCATGAGTACATAAGTTGCACATTTGTTTTTCGTTTTAAGCCACAATTGCTCAACATGACATCTGAAATCATTGTAATGTGTATTCTGCTGCAATAGGTATACAACTGTTGCATTTCTGTTAACACATGTTGTAAGATACAGTTTTTGGCTTCTGCTGCTTCTCAGCTGTAATATTGCAGTTCCTTTATTCTGGAATACAGCATACAAAATTGTGCCTTCCAGAATGATGAGGTCACTCAGGGAATGTCGTCCAGCCTAGACCCTTCCAACGATTGTTGCAGGCCGTTTGCTTTCAGACTTTCACACAGTACACGCCAACAGACGTCAGTGGTCATCTATCCGACGGAGCATAAAACGTGATTCATCCAAAAAGGTCACCTTCGCCACTCAGTGGACAGCCAGTTGCGATAAGCCTTCGTTGCTGATGAACTACAGTCAGCATGGGTGCAGGCCTGCTGCGGAGGCCCGTACTCAGCAACATTCACTGAACGGTCGTTGAGGAGACACTGTTGGTAGGCCCACGGCTTATCTAGGTGGTCAACTGCTCATCCGTCGCACGTCTGTTTGCCCGTCCACATCTCCATGGCCATTGTCCACCCCTGTCATCCATGGCCCTTTTCTTGAATAGTTTTCGAGCATTCAGATGGGCGGTGTCGTCCAAAACGCGTGATATTTCGCCAAAACGACTTCTTACCATCTTCAGGCGTTTCTGCTGACCGAGTGATGTCTGCTGGGTGCCACCTTTATATCCTCTGCCCCCCTCTCGCCGTTTCTAGCCGGTTGTCTCCATGCACATACCTGGTACGGTGCTAGGGGATGCGCAATGTCGGGAATCAATCCTGGGTTCTCAGTAGCGCTGTAGCTGGCGCCAGACGCAGATTTCTGCTTGTGTGACGACAATGCTTATCATGATGGGAGCAGATGTCCATGTAGACTGCCACTGTACTTTGGCTGTGCTCAAGGCTGCATCCCAGGCCTTACTTAACTGAAAACCGCTATCTTTATATATTACTCCATCATGCTGTAGTATCTCTACAGCTTCCTTGAAAATACAATCCCAGGTCGTGTCAGACTATTGAAACATCTTGGTGTCGTCATAATTCACGGTATGTCCTTAGGAGATGGAGTGCTCTGCCACAGTGAACTTTGTTGGGTGAACATTGTCAGCGTGATGTGTATGGTCAGAGCATCGCTCCTGTACTGAGCATATAGTTTTGCCTACTTATCTTTTTCCACGCTGACAAGGGATGCGATAGGGTCCCGGTTTCCAGAGCCCTAGGACATTCTTGACAGATCCCAATACGTTTTCGTCTTGGCTGGTGGGTGGAACATGTAACTAACGTTGTGTTTCCAGAGTATTCTTACGATTTTTTCTGATATGTTCCTGACGTATGGAATAATCCTCCCTGCAACTGTTCTATTTTGATCTTCAGCAGGCTGTGGTCTCGGCTTCATTCATAAGGCACACTGTACCTGGTGGCTGCTGAACTGTTTGTACGGAACACTGCCTGTAAGTGTTGCAGTTCATCTGCTAGACTGTCGTGGTAGCACTAGTGTGCTTAGGACACCTTCTCGTTGTGAAGCAGTATTAAAGCTGGAGGCATCAAGTACAATTCTTTATGTGTCGATTTATGGTAGACACTGTGTCCTAGTGTGCCATCTGGTCTTCGCTTAACGAACGCATCCATAAATTGGAGTTGGTCGTTTTCTACTATCTTTATCGTGAATTTGATGTTACTAATAACTTGATGAAGAGGTATTTCTCGCTTGTTGTCTTTAGATAGTCCATAAAGTCTAGGCGGTGTAGCTGCTCATGGACGAAGTTTCTTCACTTCATCTTGTCTCGGAATATGTGCTGGACAAGGCTGATGGTTTTCCTCTTCACTCTGTTGGTAAGAAATTCTTCGTATGTGTTGATCCCTAATAGGTTATACAATTTTTACTGTAAACATGACGTGGTAGCATAAAATTCCCTCTGTTTGCTGCGAGGATGACTGTCTCAGTATCTTCTTGGAGCCACTTAAGTGCTTTTCTCTCTTTCTTGTAGATGTTTGGCTTTGGTGTTACGGCCCTGGTAAGTGTATAGCATGTTCTACATTGTATTTCTTCTTCTGCATCCTGTGGAAGTCCCATGATGGACTAGCAAATAAGGACAGTCGTTTTCCATTAAAGGAGGCCTGGGTCCAAGCATTGAGCATGACCAAAGCACAGTGGCAATCTACGTGGATGTCCGTTCCTGTCATGACAACTGAAGAGGACACGTAAACATTGTAGTCACGCTAGCAGAGATCCATGTCTGGCGCTGCCTGTGGCGCTACTGAGGACCTTGGATTGATGCCCCATGTCGCGCTTCCGCCACCACCGCACCAGGCCCTCACCCAGATGTGTCCAGCTGGGGGATATAAAGGTGGTACCCAGAAGATATCATTCATGTTTCACTTCTGGCCCAAAAGCCAATGATTATGTCTGTTTGGACGTCATATAAATTGCTCCATTGCGTCAACAACTGCACTGTTTTCCATATCCCACTGACACCCATTATACACTCCTGGAAATTGAAATAAGAACACCGTGAATTCATTGTCCCAGGAAGGGGAAACTTTATTGACACATTCCTGGGGTCAGATACATCACATGATCACACCGACAGAACCACAGGCACATAGACACAGGCAACAGAGCATGCACAATGTCGGCACTAGTACAGTGTATATCCACCTTTCGCAGCAATGCAGGCTGCTATTCTCCCATGGAGACGATCGTAGAGATGCTGGATGTAGTCCTGTGGAACGGCTTGCCATGCCATTTCCACCTGGCGCCTCAGTTGGACCAGCGTTCGTGCTGGACGTGCAGACCGCGTGAGACGACGCTTCATCCAGTCCCAAACATGCTCAATGGGGGACAGATTCGGAGATCTTGCTGGCCAGGGTAGTTGACTTACACCTTCTAGAGCACGTTGGGTGGCACGGGATACATGCGGACGTGCATTGTCCTGTTGGAACAGCAAGTTCCCTTGCCGGTCTAGGAATGGTAGAACGATGGGTTCGATGACGGTTTGGATGTACCGTGCACTATTCAGTGTCCCCTCGACGATCACCAGTGGTGTACGGCCAGTGTAGGAGATCGCTCCCCACACCATGATGCCGGGTGTTGGCCCTGTGTGCCTCGGTCGTATGCAGTCCTGATTGTGGCGCTCACCTGCACGGCGCCAAACACGCATACGACCATCATTGGCACCAAGGCAGAAGCGACTCTCATCGCTGAAGACGACACGTCTCCATTCGTCCCTCCATTCACGCCTGTCGCGACACCACTGGAGGCGGGCTGCACGATGTTGGGGCGTGAGCGGAAGACGGCCTAACGGTGTGCGGGACCGTAGCCCAGCTTCATGGAGACGGTTGCGAATGGTCCTCGCCGATACCCCAGGAGCAACAGTGTCCCTAATTTGCTGGGAAGTGGCGGTGCGGTCCCCTACGGCACTGCGTAGGATCCTACGGTCTTGGCGTGCATCCGTGCGTCGCTGCGGTCCGGTCCCAGGTCGACGGGCACGTGCACCTTCCGCCGACCACTGGCGACAACATCGATGTACTGTGGAGACCTCACGCCCCACGTGTTGAGCAATTCGGCGGTACGTCCACCCGGCCTCCCGCATGCCCACTATACGCCCTCATTCAAAGTCCGTCAACTGCACATACGGTTCACGTCCACGCTGTCGCGGCATGCTACCAGTGTTAAAGACTGCGATGGAGCTCCGTATGCCACGGCAAACTGGCTGACACTGACGGCGGCAGTGCACAAATGCTGCGCAGCTAGCGCCATTCGACGGCCAACACCGCGGTTCCTGGTGTGTCCGCTGTGCCGTGCGTGTGATCATTGCTTGTACAGCCCTCTCGCAGTGTCCGGAGCAAGTATGGTGGGTCTGACACACCGGTGTCAATGTGTTCTTTTTTCCATTTCCAGGAGTGTATATCCTCCACTGCTAATGCTGCTAGCTGCCGTCCGAGAGTGATTATTGCACCCTGGCATCGAACATAGGTGGTCACATTAATGATACTGGACTGTCTACATACTGATAAGTCCCCACAACAACAACAACTGATAAGTTCTCACAACATTAACTAGAACACATCAGGGTACAAGTGTAATCCACATAAATATATAATATATGACAATGAGTTTACTCAGTGGAATGTAAATCGTACCATTTTCTTAATGTGTACTACTTAAAGGTACTACTATTGATAGTTACCATGTTTATTAACTTGCACCAGAAGGCAAAATTAAAAAATAATAATCTTGGGTATCGGCCATGGCCTATACTTAGTAGTCACCCCAACATAGTACAAGGAGGTGGTGCAGACACTTTGGTTGTGCAGATTTGTAGAGTTTCTGGTATGGTCCTGGATTTGTGATGTCTTTATGAAGTTAAAGCAAAGTTATACTGAATGAATTACTGAATATTTTCTCATCAGACCTGGGAGTAATGGAAAGAGCAGAGATAAGCAGAATAATGTTATTGTATATCTGATTAGAAAAGATTTAAAGAGGCATTGATTAATAACATGAATTTTGTATGTAGTGTACACCCCTATGTCGCCAATGAGGTGCAAATTACTCAAAAGTGAAGTATGCATAATTTTTATGTAAAACGCAGTACAATAGTTTAAGGGGGTGGGTGACAAAGAAGAATGCGCCAGAAATGGCGTTCAAAAGCATGTGAAATTCGAAAAGTGTACCAGAAAATGGTAGGAGGACATAACTAATTACTTAATTTGGTATAAAAGGCGGTAAAATAGTTTAAGGAAATGGGGGTGACATGGAAAACCACTTAACAGAACAATAGGTTAAATGACGACAAAGGGCCAAACATTAGGTTATGACACCAAGAGTACAGTGTCGAACATTAGGTTATGCAACATCTTTGCTCCATGTAATTACTTCTTACAAAACCTGCATGTATCCAAACAGCAGAGAATGATGAGCAAGTCTGTGTTTACATTTATAGGCCTATGAAAAATTCGACACTTGTTTGAAAATATGCCGAAAGTGCACTCTATGTAATGTCTGACTCTCCGTTTTTTATCTGCTAAACGTTTGCCTGCATAGGGTCGCATTAAATTTCCCGCTAAGCCAAAAGCTTCATCTCTAACTATAATATAGGGCAGTGGTTTGGATCTACATAAGATATATTGGTTTGAGTTTTGGTATATTCAATGATTTTTTTACAAGTCTTTTGTAAAATATGGAAGCTTTATATATAGCGGAATCACTGCCCTTGCCATAAGCTTAGATGTCATCATAAGTAAAACAATAGTTTGAGTCACAGAGTGCTAAAAGCGCTATCGAAGAGAAATGTTTGTAGCTACGATACAACAATCCAGAATCCATAGGCTTTATAACACGGATATGCTTGCCATCTATGGCGCCAATGCAATTTGAAAAATTTGCATATCTTTCAGTCTTCCGCTATTTTCTTCCGCATATCTGCAGTTAGTTGCACTGATGACCATAGATGTTAAGTCCCATAGTGCTCAGAGCCATTTGAACCCCCCCCCCCCCCCATTTTTTTTCAGTTAGTTCAGGCATGACTTTACGCATCAACTTTTCTCACAATGTCTTACAAACTTCGCAGACAATTCCTCTTACCGTAGATTTTCCAAGGCTATAGTGGTAGCTAATGTCTACAAATGAACAACCCGTCCCAAGATATCTGAAACAGCGAAATTAATAATGTCGTATTATTTTCACGTGTATCGCTACCAAAAAATGGAAAAATATATGGGATTGCTATAATAAGAAAATCAAAACAGCTCCTTCAGGTTCAGATGCTCGTAATGGATCACAGTATATGTATTTTTCAAGACTCTCTTTTCTTCAGAAAAATTTAGACACCAAAGAAAATACTGCTAGTATAAAAAAGCATCAAGGCGAAAGTCAAGAAAGGCACTCTGAAGTCAATAATGAGGCAAGTGAAGTCAATAATGGCGCCAGTGAAGTCAATAATGAGGCCAGTGAAGTCAATAGTGAGGCAAGTGCAGTTAACGGCCGGTCGTTGTGACCGAGCGGTTCTGGCTCTTCAGTGCGGAACCGTACTGCTGTTACGGTCACAGATTCGAATCCTGCCTCGGGCATGGCTGTGTGTCATGCCCTTCGATTTGTTATGTTTAAGTAGTTCGAAGTCCTGGGGACTGATGACCTCAGATCTTAAGTCCCATAGTACTTACAGCCATTTGAACCATTTTGCAGTTAACACTACTAAACCCACTGAAGTGCGTGTAACCAAACGAAAGAAATCCCAGATTACGACAGAAGACCGAATCAGTGAATTAATACAAAAAAGTATCCAGCCAAGAAAAAAATTGGAGAAAGAACTACAAGAAAACAGTGTTTCGAAACAAGACGATGATAAACTTCTTTGCTTGTCATTATACAATGAACTCATGAAGGTACCAGAAAATAGGCGTTTAGCAATCAAAATTGAATTGCACCAGGTGATACAAAAAGGGCAGGTTTCACCACCCTCTCTTCTCAACAATTCTCAGCAGATTATACCTACCACAGCATACTGGCATAATCAACAATATTCAAACGGTCAGGGATATTTTACTGCACCTGAATCAGCCTCTACAGTCATAGTACCAGCATCACCGTCTCCTGCATCCCAATATAGCTCTAGCTCTCATTCTTCTAGTTTTGTTAACAATGTATATGCTGGTATGGATGAACAGCAATCAATACATATCTTACCTCAAAGTTATTACGAGTTTTTCTTTCGGTGACACGCTTCGTCTCATGTGTGTTTCAGAACTTGAAATATCTTCCTTGACTAATTGATGTAGCCCGTCAAAAGAATTTATTGACATTCTCAAATAATCAAAGAATTTTTCTCCATAGATTCTTAATGTAGGGTACAACGTTACGGATTGGCCATGTACGTGCCGATCACTTAGTATAGGATGCACCCAGTACTGTCTTTTTCTTACTCTCGCTCTCTTTTTTTATGAGTAACCAGAGTAAACACAATATTTCTCCTCTGACTTCCATTTTGACACTGTCAATTCCCGCTACACACCGCGAAAGCCAACCGCTTACTATCTACGGCCGGACAGCACCTGTCTGAACACACAGGCCGCCATTCTGCGGTTCAAACCGCGCGGCTTAAGATGCGCTATTCCTGCGTGTCTGAATGCAGCCCTAGGGGCTCCGGCCATCCGGCCAGGGCAGCTCGTTCTCACAAGGGAACCCCCCCCCCCCCCCACCCCATCGCACCCTCCTCAGATTTAGTTATAAGTTGCCACAGTGGATAGACCTTGAAAAACTGAACACAGATCAATCGAGAAAACAGGAAGAAGTTGTGTGGAACTATGAAAAAATAAGCAAAATATACAAACTGAGTAGTCCATGCGCAAGATAGGCAACATCCAGTACCGACAAAACTCAGGAGCGCCGTGGTCCCGTGGTTGGCGTGAGCAGCTGCGGAACTAGAGGTCCTTGGTTCAAGTCTTCCTTCGAGCAAAAAGTTTAATTCTTTATGTTCAGACAATTATCAAAGTTCAGGCACTCACACATAATCAACTTCGCTCTCCAAAACTCCAGGACATGTTTAGATTTGCTTGGACATATACAGGATTTGACGGTCTACACACGGAAAAATTTGAAAACGTAAAAAACATATGTTTTGACAGAGCACAGGGAAAAGTGTGCGAGTGTGAGAGTTTTGGATTCATTTGTTGCAGTTTATGTGACAAACTCTTATGTTTTCATCACTTTTTTGGGAGTAATTATCACATCCACAAGAAAACCTAATCGGGCAACGTAGAAGAATCTTTTTACCCATTCGCCAAGTGTACAAGTTAGGTGGGTCGACAACATATTCCTGTCATGCGACGCACATGCCGTCACCAGTGTCGTATAGAATATATCAGACGTGTTTTCCTGTGGAGGAATCGGTTGACCTATGACCTTACGATCAAAAGTTTTCGGTTCCCATTTGAGAGGCACGTCCTTTCGTCTACTAATCGCACGGTTTTGCGGTGCGGCCGCAAAACACAGACACTAAACTTATTACAGTGAACAGAGACGTCAATGAACGTATGGATGGATCATAACTTTGCTAAAATAAAGAAAAATTTTTCGCTTGAGGGGAGACTTGAACCAAGGACCTCTCATTGCGCAGCTGCTCACGCTAACCACGGGACCACGGCGCTCCTAGTCTCGGAATGTCCATGATATTGCATATCTTGGCGTGGACTACTCAGTTTGTATATTTTGCTTATTTTTTTATAGTTCCACACAACTTCTTCCTGTTTTCTCGATTGATCTGTGTTCAGTTTTTCAAGGCCTATCCACTGTGCCAACTTATAACTAAATCTGAGGGGGGTGCGATGGGGAGGTTCCCTTGTCAGCAACTCTGCACCCGCGAGGCCGCGAGTTCGCGCCCCGGCACACCCCTGAGGACGGCGGCTTGCAGTCTACCGGATGATACCACACAGAGAGTAGATGCTAGCAGCCCTCTCGCTCCTCGCGCCGATGTAGCTCTAAGGTGTGTGCAGTGGAGGTGGGAGGTAGCCTCAGTGGTGCAGTTGGCCGCCGATATCCATCACCAAAAGGTCGTTGCGGTTGGCCTGCAACTTACACAATCGTCATTCTCTCCGGTTCTAAACGCAGACATTAGAATGGAGACATGACCGCCTCCGAACCCGCTTATTTATACACCTTTTCCCTACGCCTCTTACGTAGGTCCTCCGGAGGGGACAAGTGGAGTGATCTTTAGTAATTATGACGTCAGGTTTCCTCAGCCCACTTTGGCCCCTACACACAGGTATCTAGACACTGTTGTAAGTGCAACATATGGCTTCTTCACAGCACGTCACAGCCTGTGCTGTCCTGATTACTTCACATTTGTATACAGTGCCCGCTGGGCCATGTCTTCTGACCTGCGAGCGGTGTCGTAAACCTGCCTCGCAGACTCGTTTGCAAAATATCAAGATCGCCCGCGCCTACCATCCAATGTGCCAGTCGGCCTCTTAATTACTGCCTTCCAGCCATAGCTGCCCGAGATTTTACAAGAGTTTCCCAAATCCACGCCTGTACTTATTTGTTGCCCAGCATTATTTAAGATGCGAATACTGTAGTGGACTGTTAAGGCAGCCAGTCCACAGTGAAGTAGCCGAAAGGGCACGCGTCAACTCACGCCGTCTGGCGTTAAGTCTGGAACAGGATTCGTAATGAATGTGATAAAGAAAAGAACGTAGCTACTAGAACACTTAACTTTTATATTGTCCTTTGGTATACAGCATTCTGGATGATACAAGTGAGACTATCTTGAGGTACATGCAATGGTACAAATGGCGCCTTGCTAGGTCGTAGACATGGACTTAGCTGAAGGCTATTCTAACTGTCTCTCGGCAAATGAGAGAAAGGCTTCGATCAGTGTAGTCGCTAGCAACGTCGTCGTACAACTGGGGCGAGTGCTAGTACGTCTCTCGAGACCTGCCTTGTGGTGGCGCTCGGTCTGCGATCCTGACAGTGGCGACACGCGGGTCCGATATGTACTAATGGACCGCGGCCGATTTAAGCTACCACCTAGCACGTGTGGTGTCTAGCGGTGACACCACAAATACAATAATGTGATGAGAATGTTGTAATCCGTAATCTTAATAATGAATCTATGTATCTAAGTCCATGGTTGAATTGTTGTTGGGAAATTAAACAATTCTACCTGCAACATTTGTGATGTGGAATAATCAGCATCTTTGTTCTGTCTAACATAAAGCTGATAAAAAGACTTCTGGAAAGTTAATTCAGATGTTGCTTTCATGTGAATATGTGATTCCATTTCCAACGCTACTACTGCTATGAAAGTTCACCGAAGGATCAAAGACTGAGCGTGAGAAAATATGCACCCTGGATTGGCAAAGAATCATAGTAGCATGACCATAGTGACATCCATCGATTTGCTCGGTAGCTGACACCCCTTTCTCTACGTTGGCTCAGCCACCTGTAGCGTTTTGCGTCACTGTTTATAAACAACGGAAACAAGATGGTGGGCAGCTGGACAGTTGAATGCTCTCTGGCCAGTAGTTCTGAATGTTTGGGAATATATCTGTCTTTGTGTGTGTGTGTGTGTGTGTGTGTGTCGATGGATATGAGTTTCATTTATTTTATTATTACTTTTTTCTTTTCATTTTTTTTATTTATTGTGTGTGTGCTCATGTGTGTGTTTTGACGGGGGGGGGGGGGGAGGGGTTGGGGAGTTTATGGAGTGCTGTTGTCTGATAGTTCTTTGAGGGCTTAAGAGCCGGCCGCGGTGGTCTCGCGGTTCTAGGCGCGCAGTCCGGAACCGTGCGACTGCTACGGTCGCAGGTTCGAATCCTGCCTCGGGCATGGATGTGTGTGATGTCCTTAGGTTAGTTAGGTTTAAGTAGTTCTAAGTTCTAGGGGACTAATGACCACAGCGGTTGAGTCCCATAGTGCTCAGAGCCATTTGAACTTTTTTTTTTTTTTTTTTTTTTTTTTGAGGGCTTAGGACAGAGTTCCACTGCACAGAACTGTGTATTCATTTATTACTTATTTTCCTTCAGTTATGGCTTTTTGTATTTTATAGTTTTCTTCAATTATTAGTTTTTGTGGGGGGGCTGTTGCAGCACTTGAAAATTTTCAAGTGAGTGTTGGTGTTTCTTAGGCTGTGTTTCATATCCATAAGATGATCAACAAATGCAGAATGACAGCTGTTACTTTTTAATGCTTTTCTATGTTCTGTATATTTGGTAACAAAGTTTCTGCTTGTCTGTCCTATATAAACTGATTTGCAGCCTTGGCATGTCAGTTGGCAAATACCAGATTTGTTACGTTTTTCTGTGCTTGTGTTGGTTGTTCTTAGACTTCTCTGTACTGAGTTGTCTGTTCTGTAGGCTATTTTAGCCCTTGTTGTTTGAATATGTTGCCTATTCTATGGGCTGCTTCGTTGTAAGTGAGAGTAAATCATTTGCTTGTTGTTATTGGCGTTTCTTATTCATCTGTGTGTCTGTGTTTGCAAGTTGGTGACAGGTCGTTTATTTTTGTGCGCCGAGTGTCTCCTTTATTTTTGTTTTAATTTTGTGTTTCAGTTTCTCTACAATGTGTGTATTATATCCATTCTCTGTAACCATTTGTTTGATTTTTTGTAGTTAATTTTTGTTTTTATCTTCATTGAGTGGAATTTTGTACAGTCTGTGTATCATATACTGGAAACTGGTTAGTCTGTGCGGAATCGGATGATTAGAGTGTGTATGGCTCTGCTGGTGGTGATGCCTTTCCTGAATATGGAGAGCTGGTATTGGTTGTTTTCTCTGTGTGTTGTGAAGTCAAAGAAATTTAACATTTCGTTATTTTCTGTTTCAATGGTGAATTTTATTTTGGAGTGATCTGTGTTTGTATCATTGTGGAGTTGTTGTATGCAACTGGGAGTTTTATTTAGAAGAAATATGATGCCATCTAGATAGAAATATCAGTATACTATCATATATTGTTTCCAATATTTTGCTTTCAGCCGAGGGGGATGATGGTTAGGAGTCTACTGACTGGTGACCCCATGGAAAGTCTGTCCTGGTGTGACTGGAACTGGTTGTCAAATGGGAAATAATTTTGCTCTGTTATACACAGATACAATATGTTGCAGTCAGCCAAAGAGACGTGACACAGTCCTGAAGAGCGTCTTGCTATGGCAGGCCGCGTATCAACCTCTAATTGGCTCACGCTCACGACGTCATAGATAGACACATTAGTCCAAAGCTAAGGCCATCTGTTGATGTTAGGCTGGAACTTGTCTTTTGACGAAAGTGACGTCACTCACTTCTGCCCACAGCCACTGCCCTGGATGCCATCTAATTCCACGTGAGTCGATCAGTTCGTTTCTACACATGGTTGAGAACAATATCTGCACTGACTGGTGCGTTATTTTGTTATTGTTACTTTCGGCTACTAATGTGAAGTTTATATAGTTAAAATTATATTAATGGTAAGTATTTCTTAACCGTCAGTATAAGTACCAATAGAAATTTATTAACGATCGATGAGTATTTTCAGGGTCTCTCAGATTCTGCTTCAAGATTATTTCATAAGTTATTATATAAATTAAGTAAATATATACAAATACTTTTACAAATTGTGTATTTTTACATTGTAACAGAAATACCGTACTGAATGTCCTTTTTCCGACAAGAAATGTTTCGAAGTGCTGCAAAAATCACAAAATGAAACCATCAGCATATTATCTGTAAAGTGATGAAGATCAATCCTCGAAGGCTACACATCAATATCTATGTTCGAAAGTCTGCCGATTGGCTATCGTTCAAGACATCTTAAGGAAGACATTTGCCATTCAGACAAAAGCGTTGTCACCTACCTGTTGGCCAAAGCTTTGTAATCCATGTTGTAATTTTGGCTTCGTAAATACTCTATAAAGTGCTGCATGGAACTTCGGCTATGTATAACTGAAATATATTGAGATACAACGCTCGAGTTTGATAATTCTTGAATGTAGTGACAGACTGATCTGTAATGCCGTTACAGGCTGGACTGAAAGGTAGTGGTCTGAAGCCACTGAATGTGACTACGAATTATTAGTTGAATGACAGGCTGATTTGTAGCATGTATTATGCAGGTTATCAGCTTAATCTGAAAACTGATAGGTATGGTGTCATTGCCTTTATTTCCTCGCAGCTCAGAGACACTTAGGGGTAGTTTATTTTTGGAAAATGTGTATCGTAATTCTGATCAATAGTCAATACGCAGTCATATAATCATAAAAATTACCTCTCCGTTAACATGCTTTTATTATATACGGTCGTCACCTTTTTCAACCATAAATACATGTCAATAGTTCTTCCCCAACTCACAACAAAACTATCACCTTTCAGACTAACATAGGCACTGGGGTATGCTGCAGATCAGAATGCCACCACGATTAAGACATTGTATTCACATTCGCTCGCTTGACTGACTCAAACAAATTGTCAACTTGGGACCTAATGTATACTTTGGGCTGTGTTAGAGATTAGTCTGTCATCACAGCCTACATTCCAAAAGTAAGAAAAAAAGAACAAATTGTCAGTATTTTGTTCTTTTCCTGTTTTCACGTGAAGTACAACTCATGCCACAGCATTACGTCATGGATCAAAGGCAACATATGATATCGATAGATTCAGTTGAGCGTTACTTCGTGTCCTTACACCAATACATGTAAAAATAAACATACAGGGTGTTCATTTTAATTGAAGACGTTGAAATATTTCTAAAACTACACATCGGATCAAAAAAAGTTATAGTTCCAATTTGTTTGTCTCAGGGGGGAACATTCAACTATAGCACACTCGACGCGGCACCCCACCGTGTGCAAGGGTGGTGGGGGCAACTTTGAAATCTTAAATAGGAACCCCTGTTTTTTATTACAGATTACGATTGTACAGCAGAATCTACATACGTTTTGTATGAAGTATTTTCTTCGTTTCGCCACAGATGGTGCTGTAATTTGAGGAATAGAAATGGGTACACAATCGTAATTTATGACATGGTACTCAATGACCCTTGAATATCCAATGGCACGTGGGATCCCACCTCCATGCTGCGAGGATAGGACAGATGAGTATTTCATAACTTCTAATTGGAAACCCCATTTGTATTATTGTATTCCTCCAACATTTTGAACAGGGGACTACTTGAAACGCCATCATGGTCATGTATCAAACTACGACATATCATAAGAGGCAGATCAGTCAGTGTACACTGTGACCAGAGTTCACGTGTCCTGCAAACGTAGAGCAGGTACTGGCTTCAAACATTACAATACTTGCGCAGTGTTTATGGCCTTCACACTTACCTATAATTTGGAGAACAGACGTGCAAGTGGACGATAAACGTTGCAACCACAGAAGAAAAAACTGAAATGATCCTGATTCACAGAGAATTTAGGAGAAATGATTAGGCTGATGTTGCTTTGTATGGCGAGCATTTTCCAGAGAAAGCTCGCTCTTGTTCGCTCTTTTACCAGGCTGTGAACGTCTTTGTGTTGATGGCAGCATACAGACTGCTAAACAGAAACAAAGAAAACATGTAGCAGGAAAAGTTACGAAACAGCTGTTCTAGCGGCAGTACAACACAACCCACGGATCAGCGCCAATCAATTACACCGCGATACCGGTATGTCCGTCACAATACTGCATCGTTATAAGTATCATCCACACCATGTGTCACTGCAGAAAGAACTTCATGGTACCAATTTCCATAACTGGGTAATGTTTTGTCAATGGGTATGTCAACAAATGCAAAAGACCACCACATTCTTTGCAGAGGTACTATTTTCTGATGAGTCTACATTCACAAACCGTAGTAATGTTAACTGGCATAAGATGCATTACTAGATTGTAGACAATCCTCACTGGTTACCGAAAGTTGACCATCAACATCCTTGGTTGGTGAACATATGGTGTGGCATCATGGGGAACAAACTCATTGGTCCCCATCTTATCGACGGCGCGTTGAAGGTAAGCAAATATCGAACGTTTTTGGAACAGGAACTACTGGTACTATTGCAGGATATTGCCCTGGACATTTAACAACATATGTGGTTTCAGTATGACAGCTGACCAATGGATTAGCAATTGAAGCATGGAGGGATTAGACCATGTTTATATTGGTAGGTGAATCGGCAGTGGTGAGCCTACTAACTGACCCGTTAGGTCGCCAGATTTGACTCGCCGGATTTCTTTCTGTGAAGATATTTCAAGATGGCCTCAAACCACAGCCACAGTGCATACTGAGTAGTCCCCTGTTCGATATTTTGCAAATTGGATTCGGAGTTAGAAGTTATCAAATACTGGTCTCTCCTACTTTCATACCATGGAGATGGGGTCACACATCCTGTTGTATATTCAAGGGCCATTGAGTAGCATGTCACAAACTATGATTGTGTACCCATTTCTATTCCTCCGATTACAGCACCGTCTGTGGCGAAACGAAGCAAATGCTTCATATAAAATGTATTTAGATTTTGCTGTAGAATCGTAATCTGCAATAAAAAACGAGGGTTCCTTTTGAAGATTTCAAAGTTTTCCCCCACCACCGATGCATGGAGGGGGGGGGGTGTCGAGTGTGATATCACTGGATGTCCCCCTCTGAGACAAACAAATTGGAATTATACATTTTTTTGTTCCGATGTGTAATTTTCGATGTATTTCAATGTCTTCGATTAAAATGAACACCATGCATGCATTATGAAGAAGATATAGTTAGATATAAAGTTCATAGGCCAGAAATCACCATCAGGCATCCATAGTGGTGCATTGCAAAACTACATTTTATATTATAACATATTTGGTGAATATTGCGTTTAATAAAAAGAACATTGTATAACAGGGTACCAACCAAAAGAGTCTGTGCTATTGTAACACTGACTTCATATTTTGGAGGATGGAGTTCACTCAGACCGGCCATCCTGGTTTTTTTCCTAAATGATTTGAGACAAATTCCAGAATGGTTACTTCAGCAAGGTCACGGCCAACCACCTGTCCTGTCTTCATATGTGTACTGGAACTACTCGTCTTCTTTGGATTATCATGAAAACTCCTACATCATTGTGAGATGATCCCTGGATAATGAATAAATAAATTACTACCACGATATAACATGTTTGTGAAACAATACATGACAAACGTACATACACAATATAAATGAAACAATATTATATATATTCAATATCATTTTGGAGACACATTTTAAATTCTTCTATTGATTAAAATCTCCTTTGTATTAACCTGTTTCTAGTGGTGTTTCTGAACACACTAAGTATCACACCCAGTGCCTGTGCTCACAATTTATTAAATACCTGTAACTGTAAACTCAAGTGTTTGTAACTGGATTGGATTTTTTTTTAAGTCTGGCAACTGGGATGTCAGTCTGCTGTTGTAGGTGTATCATGTTGATGAACAGACTGTCACAATTTATGGTTCCGTTGGTTTCCATTTGTGTGTAGTGAATGATTTAGATAGTCTACAAGACACTTTACTTTTGGCACCACAAATTCATCTAATGGCTCTGAGTACTATGGGTCTTAACTTCTGAGGTCATCAGTCCCCTATAACTTAGTACTATTTAAACCTAAGTAACTTAAGGACATCACACACACCCATGCCCAAGGCAGGTTTCGAACCTGCGACCGTAGCGGTCGCGCGGTTCCAGACTGTAGCGCCTAGAACCGCTCGGCCACCCTGGCCGGCTACAAATTCATCTGAATGTCTTTCTCTGCCACTTAATTTTTTCCTTACCAAGAGGAATTGCCCTATAATAGAACTCCATTTGTGAACTGGTTGTAGAAAAAGGCATAGTTGACAATAAACATTGCCACTAACGTTATCACTAACACAAGATGGGAGTTTACTTAACCCTCTAGCTGCTGCAGACGTGCTCTTTGCGTTCCGTGCTGAGAGGGCTTGCGTTATAGCTGTACTGCTCGCCAAAATCTTTTGCCTGTGCTGCAACACGGTGCTCTGCTCAATATAATATACTTATCATCCAATTTTTCGAAAACTGTCACGCGAAAAACTTTGGTTTTTTGAACATTTTACAGTCTGATATCTAATTCGATAAAGAACTGAATTTATTTTGGTTATTCGTCATACTTAATGCGTTGCCTCATATCAAGTAAAACAATGCAGGAAATTTAAAGATTTCACAGAGGTAAAAACGCAATGCGTGTATTTTGCGTATGGTTGATTTTAGCTCATACAGTGAAGTGAATTAAATGTAGATAAGATACCGAAATTTTATTTAAAATTGAGAGAAGACGATATCTCATTTCGTTCACAAGTTGCTGAATTTTCTGTCCGACAAATGGTTGGGCGTGACGCACCCAGTTCCACCCCTGAGTACTTATCGGCTGCTGTGAAATACTTATCATCCATTTTTAAGAAATTTATCAAGCTAAAAAATTTGATTTATGCACATCTTACAGCCCAATATCTTTACTTGCTAAATGACGGCCGTATAGTTACTGTACTGCATCAAATGAAGTAAAACATTGCCGTTCTCGAATAGTTGGGTCTCATATCCGAAGGACAGTCACGCCGGACCCGACCATTCACGTCCTTGCACATCGCGAACATATGGTCACAAAAATAGTCATATCTCATAAACGAGTCAAGATACTGAAACGAGGTTTCATGCAAATGATAGCACGCAATGAGGCACGTATGTTGTATGATAAATAGTCGAAACTTTTTATTCACCGAGATACGGAAGTAACTCTTCCGCAACAGTGAGAAGTCGGCGGCTCAGGACGCATTCAGACTTCCATAGCAATGTAGGAAATTCCAAGCGGCGCACGTATACACACATCTGGGCAGTGGTGTAGCAGGACGTGTGTACAAGCCCACACCAGCCAAAGGGTTAAGAAATACGTAACCCATACTAACTTTGTACACTG
This sequence comes from Schistocerca nitens, assembly GCF_023898315.1. Taxonomy (NCBI): domain Eukaryota; kingdom Metazoa; phylum Arthropoda; class Insecta; order Orthoptera; family Acrididae; genus Schistocerca; species Schistocerca nitens. The sequence continues at coordinate 917,963,101 of NC_064616.1, forward strand.
ATATTCCACAAGACTTTTTGAAGTTCACTTTAAGTCAAGATGAACCATGAGAAACTCAGAAGAAGCACAATCATTGTCATGTTTTCTATATAAATTGAGGAGAATATTTACAGTTTTTCATGATTAACATATAGTTGATTGATTCCAAACCATGTAGTGATTGCTCGTGCCTGATTTTTACTTTGATGCTTTAATGCTGCTAACTCTTCTTCAAGTGTACAAATGTGGTGATATCAAAATATAGTGTGGACTTATGCAGCATGTCATTTACATAGATTACGAATAGTAAAAATCCAAACACAGAAATTCTTGGCATGCCCCACTTGATATGCAGAACATTAGTTCTATCACTAAACTATAGTATTTGTTTTCTCTCACTCAGTTATGAGCTGAGCAAAGAGATTTTTTTTGCCTATTTTAATCAGAATCATGTGGCTGACCCATTCAGATGCGTTCCTGAGATATGTAGTATCTACAGTTCTTCGTTCACACCAACAGTACACAAGAAATACAGCAATGAGGAGAGCACCAGAATTAAACAAACATGGGAGAACATTAACAGAAGAATAGTAATCCAGGTAGAACTTGATAACATGCTATGTTCATCATACAAAATCACAGAACTGTCCTAGTCCGTAAGTGGAACCTTCACCACCATGGTGGCCGCTTGCTGTCTGGACCATTCGTCTGATACTGGTGCTGCCAGCGAGCGAAGCAGGCACTCTTTATTTTGCCTTCTCTCTGGCAGTGCCGAACATGAATTCTGTGGTCGTGATAGCGGCATATATGAGTGCACCGACACGACATCCACCAGCACAACAGTAACAGATAACTGTGATTTAAATGAGTGTAGCACAAATAAAACAACATCTTCAACTGCTTTCTCCACTGACACACCAACCCTGAAATCATCCTGCAAGCCACTGAGGATGGTATTTGTTGATCGTTGATAGGTGTTCACAGACTTGGAGCTGTGTGCAGTACTCTAGTTCTTTTGAAACGATGGATACAAGAGAGATTTGGCGATAATTATTAGGATGTGAGTTGTCATCATTCTGTAGTTGAGATTTAAGAACTATAACGTTTAAGGATGGAAGGTAATGGACACGTCTAAATATCCAATGAATCATTGAACATAGCTGGTGTGCTATAATATAGGTTTTTTTTTTTTTTTTTTTTTTTTTTTGCAAAATTGAAGAGACCATCTGATTTTGAGTGTCTTACCTTTTGTACTTTTGTGGTAATTTACTTTAATCTCTTTGCATTTAAAGGCAAGTACAATGAGTTCAAAATGTTTCAGAAAGTTGTCAACACTATTTGAGTTCTGAATATTATCAACTTTAGTTTTTCGTTTGCAACATTATTAATGAAATCACAAGCATTAATGAAAAAAATATTGAAATCATAGGGAATGATAAAATTTTAAGATGAAGTATTTTTGGTAGTCTTAATTCCACCCAGTTCCATCTTGACAACATTTCAGACAGGTTTACATCGTTTTGAGAGCTATTGATGTATTCATCATTCCCTTTCCATTTGATCAATCTGATTTCCACCCTGTACTTAATTTTAACCTTATGTAGTTGACTTTCTCTGCATCGCTATTTTTAGATTGTTCATGAGAAATTATGAACAGAATTCTAAGCCTGTCGAGGTTAGGTGTGAACCCTCTATTCACAGGTGTATAATCGGGTTTCCTACGAGTAGTTTTATTTCTTTTTTACTATCTTACGGTAATACATTTTCAACATACCTGTGTGCATTGATAAATAACGGAGATACATCCTGAAGATAAGGATTGTCAAGGATATTATTGTATTTTGTGATCCTTAACCTTTCTTCATTCAGAAATCTAATATAGATCTCGCTGGAATCTTATAGGCGTTTTAGTGTTCAGTTTGAGCTGTATGCCTTTATGGGCAAGAGTAACACAAGAGAGCCCGCTTACACCCACAACCAGACTGTTGTCTTGCAACCAAACGTAGACTTTGGGATACTCTAAAGACCAGTCCATCAAATGATCACATTATCAAGACAGGAAAATTATCTATTTGAATTATTAATGCAATATTGGTTATGTGATCGTAGCATATTAAGAAAATTAAATTGTTTGGCTAACTTTAGATTTCATCAACATTTATGTTTCCAGAAATAAAAATCCTGTATTTAGACCATTTAAAAAAATATAAGATCATTTTCTCCAAAAACCGAATGCTTCAACACTGCCGCTTGATGTACCGGTACACTATGGAAGAAGTAGGAAAAGAGTGGCATCACCCCACATTGCAGGTTGCCTACATCAGAGATAAGTATACATTCAGGGGTAAACCTATTGTTCTCTTTTGATTGACAGATCCTTAACCTATTGTTCTGCTAAGTGGATTATGACCCCTGGGGGTAATCCTTCCCTTTGATTGACAGGTCCTTAACCTATTATTACCCTGCCCCTCCCCACCTCCTTCCAACCCCTCAGGAAACCTCCAACCCTCCCCCCTCTCCCTTGCTGATACAGGTACACTTTCAGGCCTGAGTTATTCAAATAGCCCCTTCTCCCTCTACCAATCTGATTGATTACTTACTTAAATTGATCAATTAATTAACCCTTCCCCCTCTGGTAAACCCCCCAAGCCTACTGTCGCCTCTCCTCCTCCTCTACCTGGAAATTGACGGCTCTGTGCTGGAGAGGAGGATCTCATGACAGGAAATTCAATTACATAGCAGAGGGTATATTGCTTACTTATAAAAAATTCAGTTTGCACGGGTTGGATCTCTTTTGCTCATCGTTCTCAGCTGCTTAGGAAGATGCATGTCTTGTAAAGTACATCGAAGAAAGTAATTAAATCGAGCGCTTTCCTTTTAATCCCAATTCTGCAAGGAATAGCATCATGAAACACCCATCATACGTAATTACACTGTTAAAAATCTTTCGATCGCGAAGCGTGCGCCGTTCACTGACCCATACAGAACACCACCCGCACAGGCAGCTCAGACTCGGAGTGTGCCGGGGGCCCCAGCAAAGCGACGTGTCCGTCAGCGGATGTGGCACGCACCGGAGTCCAAGATGTGGCCGCTCTGGCCCCACGACTGAGAGACCGGATGTCACGCTGATCCCCGGACAAAAGCACCCGAGAAATTCCTGTTGAAACACGTGCTGTCTCTCTATTTCTCCCCGCGTAATGTGCCACTGCCGAGCATGCATGTGCCCTCGTTCGCAGTCGGATCGAACCACAAACAAAGCAGTGTTTACGCTCTTCCAGGCACTTTATTGTGAATAGCAGAGTAATCACGTAGATGTAGATGTAAACCCCTGCCGAATACCGATGCCTGCGAGCACTTCTTCCAAGGTAAATGTCCGACCGAGAATCGATCCGGAAATACTGCTGAAGTTAATATACGAGGGTGGTTGGAAAAGTTATCAGAACGGAATAGAAAAAAGTACTTGCATCACTGAAACATTTTTAGTTTTCAATGTAGTCGCCTTGTCGATTAATGTACTTGGTCCAACGATCTTCCAGTGCCTTGATCCCAACTTGAAAATGAGTTTCGTCCACGCCTGTAAAATAGTTGTCAACTCCGGCTATCAGTTCTTCGTTGGAAGTAAATTTTCGTCCACCAAGGAAAATTTTCAGTTTTGGGAAGAGATGGAAGTCTGACGGAGCCATATCAGGTGAATAAGGCGGGTTTGGCAATAATTCGTACTTTAGTTCGTGTAATTTTGCCATGGCGACGGCACATGTGTGCGGGCGCGCATTGTCTTGATGGAAGATGACTTTCATCGTTGCTAAACCTAGCCCTTTTTCGCCTCTTTTTTGTTGTAATTGGTCCAGGAGGCTAGCATAGTATTCTCCAGTAATTGTTTTCCCAGTGGGGAGATAATCTACGAACAGAATCCGCTTCACATACCAGAACTTTGATGCCCTGACCTTTCCCGCCGAAGGAATTGTCTTTGCTTTCTTTGGTGGCGGAGAATCAGCATATTTCCATTGATTTGACTGTTGTTTTGTCTCTGGGGTATAGTAGTGTAGCCAACTTTAATCTGAGGACTGGCGCAAAAAACTTGTTCATTTCTCCTAAAACGGGCCAAACATTGTTCCGATATATGCATTCTCATGCGTTTTTGATCCAGTGTCCGCAGCTCGTGGTCGTGCGGTAGCGTTCTCGCTTCCCGCGCCCGGGTTCCCGGGTTCGATTCCTGGTGGGGTCAGGGATTTTCTCTGCCTCGTGATGACTGGGTGTTGTGTGCTGTCCTTAGGTTAGTTAGGTTTAAGTAGTTCTAAGTTCTAGGGGACTGATATCCATAGATGTTAAGTCCCATAGTGCTCAGAGCCATTTTTTTATCCAGTGTCAAGAGTCACGGTACCCATCTTGCAGACAATTTTTTCATTTCTAATTCTTCAGTTAAAATGTGATATACACTTTCAGGTGACATCTGGCAAGCATGAGCAATTTCAAGCACTTTCAATCGGCGATCCTCCATGACCATTTTGTGCACTTTCGTAATGATACATCTTGGCCGACCACTGCGCGGATCATCATCTAAACTCTCCCGACCAAATATAAATTCATTTGCCCACATCTCAACAATTGAATATGAAGGGGCAGAGTCCCCCAGTGTTTTCTGGAAATCGGCATGTATGTCCTTTGCTGTCATACCCTCCTTCACGAAGTACTTAATCACTGCTCGAATCTCGACTTTTTCCATCTTCGCAAATCACTACGCGGGAACAACAGCAGAAACAGGTCACCGCCACAGCTCTCTTCCAATAGCACTGACGTGGTACGTGTTTACAGGCAACAGTTCAATGAATATCACGTGAACAACTCGTACCGCTAGCACTGACCTCTCGTGGTGATTCCGAGAACTTTTCAAACAACCCGCAAGTAATTAATTTCCGGTCACGTGATCGTGATACAGTGCATATAAGGCGGACGCGGTAGCTATCTCACACACACTAATTGACGATGCTGCAAAACTGGTAGACGGCTGACTCGAAATACACTTTTTAAAAAAGATCGTTGCACACAAAGAGAGAGAGAGAAAGAGAGAGAGAGAGAGATGTGTAGTTTGCTTTGCAGGTGACATAGGAACTGGCATGAGATATTTCAATCCGCCATGGACTCTAAACTGTCTCAGGCTTCCTGTGCACTTTTCTTGAGGTACACTTCACGAACTGCTTCAGGAGTTATTAAATCTGGTGCAGAATATCACGTCTTGAAGATGTCACAAATGCTGCGTCAGAAGACGTGCCACAGGAAATATTAATTAAATCGTTAATATAGTGTTCAAGTAATTTTCTTCACAGAGTTTAAAACTACTCAGAATAAAAAAAGATCGACATTGCATAATAGTTTGCATGCGTAAACGACAGTGTTATGTTTTCGAGAAGACATATCATTAAATAATCCAAACCTATTATTATTGGACGTCACGATTGGAACTGGTGATCTGTGAAATGATAGTTGGAATTTCCAATTTCGTCGTGAATTTATACCGTCGTGGTTACAGAGTCCCCAAGCACCCCAAGTCTGCTAAGTGTATTTTCTTTTTTAAAAGTGCTATAGAATTCCTAAGTTGACTGGTTCTCTCAGCTGCTCCAGGACGAAGAAGGAGGGAGGAAATGGTTTACCACGCTATTGGATAACAACAACAACAACAAATGTATTGAGAAACACGATCCATTCACACCTATATTGCGTTTAAAATAAGTTGCGACTTCTGACGTTTGACTGACCGGAGAGGGACTTCACGCTGTTGCCCAGGTAACACCAATAGCGAGCTGGCTTTTCCTACCACCCCGCCAGCAGTTCCGCAGGTACAGCAACCCTATCGCCAGCCCAAAACACTGCCACGTGGTGTGAGGCGTTAGATGCGTCAACGTTCGTCAGCTCTCGTTCTAAAGTTGTATTTTCTGTCGTTGAAGTATTCTGTAGTCGTCAGCTATTGTGAACAAGTGTTTTGTGTTTGCGTTGCATTAATAACAACTGTGCAGTACATCTGATACGAGATTTGCAATTAAAGAACACGTTCACTGGTTGGTGAGATAACGTTCTGCTGCAAAACATTCCTCGGAATTTGGGAATAGCAATGGAAAAAAATTGTGTGAAATCTTATGGGACTTAACAGCGAAGGTCATCAGTCCTTAAGCTTAGACACTACTTAACCTAAATTATCCTAAGGACAAACACACACACACCCATGCCCAAGGGAGGACTCGAACCTCCGCCGGGACCAGCCGCACAGTCCATGACTGCAGCGCCTAAGACCGTTTTTTTTTTTTTTTTTTTTTTTTTTTGCTAATCCCGCGCGGCAGTAGCAGTGGACGAAACGCATTATCACTTTGTTGTGATACATAAATCACCAACAATGCAGTGGAGGAAAGCGGATGTTTTGCTCTGTGTACAAAGAAATGTTCCACGAGATAAAAGTTGAACCAAAACGTTACTCTACCAGGTCGACTAACTGGCTGACTGAAGAGGGCATAGTTTAATCGTGCTTCCTCCGTATGATGCTCATTTAAATGCGACTGAAAATATATGCACCTATTGTGGCAAAAAAACAGCAAGAAGTTTACTCTGAGGGATTCGGAAGTGCTGGCAAAAGAAGCCACTGTGTATGTTACACGAGAGGACTGGCCTTGAGTTGTCAGCCACTCTAAGAAGGTGGTTGCGCAGACATTGATTCATGAAGGACTGTAGCGAGTTTTGATGAATACGGAACTTCTCTTGTTACCATGATAGCAGAAATTGGAAATATTCATCTCACTAACATTCTAATGGAGCTGAAATTGCTACAGAATGCTGAAATAGTTTGTTATTAAACTAGCAACTGAGTGCAAGTCACGTCAATAGCTTATAAAACAGCCCATTCTCAGTATAAAAATAAATTTGTAACTTCTTCACTTACGAGGGTCACTCCAAAAGAAATGCACACTATTTTTTTTAATCCATCTTTTATTCTACATGTTTGAAAGTTTTATAATGTGTAGATACATCCTTTAGGAACAATATTTTCATTTTTCCGCATAATTTCCATCCTTCTCAACTGCCTTACGCCATCTTGGAACAAGCACCTGTATACCCGCACGGTAAAATTCTGGGCCAACCTGTTGGAGCCACTGTTTGGCAGCGTGCACAAGTAGTCATCATCTTCAAACCTTGTTCCACAAAGAGAGTCTTTCAGTTTCCCAAAGAGATGATAGTCACATGGAGCCAGGTCAGGACTGTAAGGCGCGTGTTTCGGTGTTGTCCATCCGAGTTTTGTGATCGCTTCCATGGTTTTTTGACTGACATGTAGCCATGCATTGTCGTGAAACAGCAAAACATCTTGCTTTTGCCGATGTGGTTGAACACGACTCACTCGAGCTTGAAGTTTCTTCAGTGACGTCACAGATGCATCAGAATTTATGTTGGTTCCACTTGGCATGAGTAATTCGGAATCGAAAAACACTGTAACCATAATTTTTCTAGCAGAAGGTGTGGTTTTGATTTTTTTTTTTTTTCCTTGGGTGAATTTGCATGATGCCACTCCATTGATTGCCTCTTCGTCTCTGGTGAAAAATGATGGAGCCATGTTTCATCACCTGTCACAATTATTCCAAGAAATTCATCTCCACCATTATGGTACTGTTCCAAAAGTTCGCTGCATACCGTTTTTCTTGTTTCTTTGTGAACGACTGTCAACATCTTGGGAACCCACCTGGCACAAACCTTTTTTAACGCCAACACTTTCAGTATTCTGGAAACACTTCCTTCCCCTATCCCAACGTAGCGTGACAATTCGTTCACTGTGATGCGTTTGTCAGCAGTCACCAATTCGTTAACTCTCTGGAGTGTGTGCAGTACGAGGCCTGCCGCTGCGAGGACAATGCTCAATATTGCCGTGCCCGCTTTCATCACGTAACCTGCTTGGCCACCGACTAACTGTACTGCGATCGACAGCAGCATCTCCATACACCTTTTTCAACCTCTTGTGGATGTTTCCCACTGTCTCGTTTTCACAGCACAGGAATTCTATGAGAGCACATTGCTTCTGACGAGCGTCAAGTGTAGCAGCCATCTTGAAGACATACTGTGAGCGCGACACTCATGGGAACAGGTTGAACTGAGTTTGAAAACAAGCGGGAAGGATGTATCTACACAATGTAAAACTTTCACACATGCCGAATGAAAACTGTATTTTTATAAAAATAGTGTGCATTTTTTGGAGTGAACATCGTATATTGTTACACAAGCCACAGCAATTCTCGTTTTACCAGCTATCAAAGGCCCTCAATAATTACACTATTTAACTGAAAAAAATCTGTAGTCACTTGAATATCGTGGTAGATATGGAAGTTGCGCATATTAATCATATGGCAAAACACTCTCGTCTTTACGTGCTATCATTTGCCAAAATGTTGTTTCAATATTTCAAACCATTTACGAGACATGAGGAATTTATGAATATTTCACTCTAGTTTTTTCACTGACGCATGGTGGGCTTTACACACATTTCATTTTTCCCGAGATTGGAAACAGACAGCAATATACTTCCAAGTTTAAAGAATAATTCAGTATATTACCTACATTTAATAAGCAGCAACATGCAAGCTAATACCCACAAAACACAAATTCACAGTGACCTCTACTTTTCACTGCACCCTAAGAATTTCTTACAATAGTTTACCTAATATTGACGTATCACAATAACCATGACTAAATGATAAGCGGTTCAGCACGAATCTGACGAAGTAAACTGTAAGATGTGTGAGAATGATATAATAATAATAATAATAATAATTTTATTGTCTTTAAGCCATTACAGCAATAGACAAAGTCATACATGTAATACAGTACAGTACATGCTATAGAAGGACAGAAGTGTTAAGAACTTTACAGTTTAATATCACAGGTCATGAAATCCTTTACATTGTAGAATGGGTTTACAACTAACCAGTCATAAAGTGTTTGTTTGTATTGTTGCTCTGGCAAATTTTGTATACCTTGTGGAAGTTTGTTAAATAATTTGTGGCCCATAAGTTCATAACTGTTAACAGATTTTGACAGTCTGTGGTAGGGCGTATAGATAGAGCTGTTTGTCCTAGTGCTGTAACAATGTATATTTGCCCTGCGTTTTACTTTACGTAAGTTCTTTTTTGTGTAGATTAAAACATAATAAATATATAGGTTTATTACTGTCATGATTTTTTGTTGAGTAAACAAAGGTTTACAACGAGCCTTGTATAGTGAGCCTGTAATTATCCTAATAGCTTTCTTTTGCAGCAATAGTATATCATTCACACAAGTGGAGTTTCCCCATAAAATAATGCCATAGGATATGATGCTTTGGAAAAATGAGTAGTAAGATACTCTAACATAATTTTTAGGTACACAGTGCATTAATCGCCTTAACAAATAGATTACCCTAGACAATTTACCGCTAATATACTTAATATGTGGATTCCAAGAAAGTTTATCATCCAAATATACCCCCAAAAATTTAACACAACTAGGATCATCTGATGGAAACTTGTCTTTTAAACTAAATACCATCTGCTGGGTTTTGCTTTCATTAAGCAAGAACCCATTTGCTTTAAACCAGAGAGAAGCTTGCTCAATTGTCTCTGTAACACATGTTTTAAGGCTATTAAGATCATTACTGCTGTTCAGAAATGTTGTATCATCAGCATAGAGTACTGTTCTGGATTTGATAAATGATGGCAGGTCATTTATCATTATTAGGAAAAGGAAAGGGCCCAGCACGGATCCCTGCGGAACACCTACCTCAACTTGTTCTATACTGGACATTTCTTTCCCAACACAGACGGCTTGCTTACGGTTTTGTAAATATGATCTTAATAGCTTAAGGCTGTTACCTTTAACACCGTAAGAGTTTATTACCGAGTATTTTCCTTAAAATCGTTTGAAAAAGATCGCAGATCGGTTTGTTGTTCACGCAGTCAAGCGAGCCCGCCAGGTTCCACGCGGAGTAGGCCTGGAATTATCGTCACCTGCGGATGGCTCAGCACACGCTGGCATCTGCGCTTCCCTCTACTCGTTCTGAAGTGTCAAAAGTTGCAACTTATTTTAAACGCACTATAGATCACTGAGATCGTCGAAAACACTCTCACGTCCCACATACCTTCTGTACGCCTACATGCACCGTGCCGCAGTACAGCGCCAACGGAGGAAATTGCGGCCGGAAACGCGTCCCATGACCGCAGCCGCGGAAGCCAGAGAGATCCCGCCGGCTGTAGAGGGCCCCCACCCCATGGGGACTGAGTTGCTGGATTTGGAACGCTATCAATACTCCCAGCGGAGACACTCGTCATATTGGATCTTCCCAAATTTCCACTGAGTATACATGCGACAGACGCGGTCCCGAACACGACTCAACGCAAACGGGGTATTAGTTCACTATTCACCCGTCCAGGGAGAGCCGCTAGCCAAGTAGTTCAAAGCCGGAAGCTTTCTCGGTCTCTCTGAACAAAGATGTCCACCGAGATACTGTTTCCCGCCCCCGACCGGTTGGCTTGCTGCTATGCTTTCTACGGTCATTTCCAGATTCACAAGAATATAGGGAAATATATTTGCCGGCCGAAGTGGCCGTGCGGTTAAAAGCTCTGCAGTCTGGAACCGCAAGACCGCTACGGTCGCAGGTTCGAATCCTGCCTCGGGCATGGATGTTTGTGATGTCCTTAGGTTAGTTAGGTTTAACTAGTTCTAAGTTCTAGGGGACTAATGACCTACGCAGTTGAGTCCCATAGTGCTCAGAGCCATTTGAACCATTTTGAAATATATTTAGCAGTGTAAATACAATTAAATGTTACGACTGGCGCTGCAGTCTGACGCCGACCGATGTACTGGAAATGTCTCCTCTATACAGCTGTGTTTTTAGAACGAATATCAATATCTATAGCACACATAATTTTCCACATAAAATGTAAAAAAAAAAGGTTCAAATGGCTCTGAGCACTATGGGACTTGACATATGAGGTCATCAGTACCATAGACTTAGATCTACACTACTGGCCATTAAAATTGCTACAGCAAGAAGAAATGTAGATGACAAACGGGTATTCATTGGACAAATATATTATACTAGAACTGACATGTGATTACATTTTCACGCAATTTGGGTGCATAGATCCTGAGAAATCAGTACTCAGAACAACCACCTCTGGCCGTAACAACGGCCTTGATACGCATGGCATTGAGTCAAACAGAGCTTGGATGGCGTGTACAGGTACAGCTGCCCATGCAGCTTCAACACGATACCACAGTTCATCAAGAGTAGTCACTGGCGTATTGTGACGAGCCAGTTGCTCGGCCACCATTGACCAGACGTTTTCAATTGGTGTGAGATCTGGAGAACGTGCTGGCCAGGGCAGCAGTCGAACATTTTCTGTATCCAGAGAGGCCCGTACAGGACTTGCAACATGCTGTCGTGCATTATCCTGCTGAATTGTAGGGTTTCGCAGGGATCGAATGAAGGGTAGAGCCACGGATCGTAACACATCTGAAATGTAACGTCCACTGTTCAGAGTCCCGTCAATGCGAACAAGAGGTGACCGAGACGTGTAACCAATGGCACCCCATACCATCACGCCGGGTGATACGCCAGTATGGCGATGACGAATACACGCTTCCAATGTGCGTTCACCGCGATGTCGCTAAACACGGATGCGACCATCATGATGCTGTAAACAGAACCTGGATTCATCCGAAAAAATGACGTTTTGCCATTCGTGCACCCAGGTTCGTCGTCGAGTACACCATCGCAGGCGCTCCTGTCTGTGATGCAGCGTCAAGGGTAACCGCAGCCATGGTCTCCGAGCTGATAGTCCATGGTGCTGCAAACGTCGTCGAACTGTTCGTACAAATGGTTGTTGTCTTGCAAACGTCCCCATATGTTGACTCAGGGATCGAGACGTGGCTGCACGATCCGTTACAGCCATGCGGATAAGATGCCTGTCATCTCGACTGCTAGTGATACGAGGCCGTTGGGATCCAGCACAGCGTTCCGTATTTCCCTCCTGAACCCACCGGTTCCATATTCTGCTAACAGTCATTGGGTCTCGACCAACGCGAGCAGCAATGTCGCGATGCGATAAACCGAAATCGCGATAGGCTGCAATCCGACCTTAATCAAAGTCGGAAACGTGGTGGTACGCATTTCTCCTCCTTACACGAGGCATCACAACAACGTTTCACCAGGCAAAGCCGGTCGACTGCTGTTTGTGTATGAGAAATCGGTTGGAAACTTTCCTCATGTCAGCACGTTGTAGGTGTCGCCACCGGCGCCAACCTTGTGTGAATGCTCTGAAAAGCTAATCATTTGCATATCACAGCATCTTTGTCTGTGGCGCGTCATCTTCATGGTGTAGCAATTTTAATGGCCAGAGTGTAATTAAACCTAACCAACATAAGGACATCACACACACCCATGCCCGGGGATTCGAACCTGCGACCGTAGCAGTCGCGCGGTTTCGGAGTGAAGCGCCTAGAACCGCTCGGCCACAGCGGCCGGCCATAAAATCTCGCTCATACCCTTACGGCTATCGATCTGCTGAATCTCTACCTCCCTCACGATAGAACATACAGTCATTTTCTCTGGACGTACCGGAACATAAACCACAGTAACTTTACACTGCAACATATACACATTTCAGACAAGCAGAGCAGTTATCATTTATAAGTGTACAGCACCCCAAACATTTGTGGTATGCTCACACTCACACCAGTACGTGTCTCGATTCTCTTGACTTGTAGGAAATTATTTAACGTAAAAGTTTTCCAGTCAGTGCTTCCGGAAGATGCTGTATCCTGCCAAGACTCGCTCAAACAAGTGTTATAAAGCACAGGCGTCCGCGGACGAAAGGGCTGGAAAGACATCACCGATACACGTTGGTGTACTGTAATCAACAATCTGTTGATAGTGCAACAAGGAAAACGCGAGGAAATGCTTGGGGGTGCCGATGAGGGGACGTTCCGTGTGTCGTCCGACCCGTTTGTACACTATAGCAGGTCCAGTTGAACCCTTGCATTGCTATATAGTGCAGCTGTTTACGAAATGAATCTATCACCCGTTATGCTCGGATGCGCTCCTCAATGCCTTGAAATCACAATTCGCCACGTCAAATCATCCTTCCCTTACGACTAGACGCACGTAATTTCTTTTTACATGAATAGTAGCTGGATTACTTGCCACAAACGTCTGGTGATATTTTGGAACGTAAGCCACAATACCTTTACGTTCAAGCAGCAGCATAACATTTCTCACTGTCAATTATAGGTGTTTAAAGAAATTATGATACGTCCACACTCGCATCAGCTGGATGCCGTTTTCACATTGCCAGTAGCAAAAAAGCCTCTCGTCATCACATACTTGTCGATGAATAAAGGATGTAATTACTATTTAAGAAAGCCCTAGCATCTTTGTTTATTTTATCGATTTCACCACTTCCACGACACGTTCTAGTGTTTTCGATACTTGCAAATCCACCCAACACACAGTGGCGTCTTCTTTATACCATGCATAGCTACCGTAGACCTTCCTACCACCATCCAGATCACACAAATTTCGCCTGGCTAAGAAATCATTGCGAATGCAATATATAATAGAGTACGTCCATTCGGAGCTAATTTTCAGGGGCTGAGCAGATGGGTGGAGAAACCGCAAAATTGTTGTAGTCGAAGTACATTTTTAAGTTCCTGTTGCTAAGCAACGCACCTCTTTAATTCTTTGGAGCAGGAGAAGAATCACGACGACACGGATCTGTTGTTGCACCTGGAAAAATTGAGTTTGTTATGAAAAAATAAAAGAGCCTGTTAAACTCGTCATACAAAGATTTTGTTTGCTACATGTGCGAGTAACGGCGACTTAATGATACAGACCTGGTAAGATCGTATAACGTGTGTGCGGAAGCTGAATTTTCAAAAAGGTTCAAAATTGGCTCTGAGCACTATGGGACTTAACATCTATGGTCATCAGTCCCCTAGAACTTAGAACTACTTAAACCTAACTAACCTAAGGACAGCACACAACACGCAGCCATGGCCTGCACCTCAACAGGTATGGGAAGGGGAGGTTGGCAAAACTTATAGGTGACAGCATAGGTGGGGGTGGTGGGATCACTCATGGGAAAATTCCGGTAGTTGTGGGTGTTAGAGCTGTACCTTTTTTAGATTGAAGTCAGCTGATAGGTATTCCTGCTTAAGGGAAGTCTCTCTAACAAAGAAACCACTTTCTACAAAGCTTGGGTATCCGATTAATGAGGGAATTAGTATATTTCATCAAAATATACAAGGTATTAGAGATAAAGTTAGTGAACTGCTTATAGATGTTGACTCTGAAATTATTGGTATATCTGAACACTTCTTAAATAAGGAGATAATTCAGAGGCTTCCTTTACCAGGATACAGGTTGGCTGGCAGCTTTTCTAGGAGCTCTTTGCGGTGTGGGGGAGTAGCCATGTATGTGAAAAACGGTATCCCATTTGAGTCAATTGATGTTTCAAAGTACTGCACTGAAAAGGTGTTTGAATGTTGTGCAGGTGTGGTTAAATTTAGTGTAGTTAAACTTCTAACTGTTGTTATTTATAGATCCCCAGGCTCCGATTTCACAACATTTTTGCTAAAGTTAGAGGAGGTTCTTGGTTCACTTTATAGGAAATACAAAAAGTTAGTTATATGTGGTGACTTCAATATTAATTGTATAAGTGATTGTGCAAGGAAAAGGATGCTGGTAGACCTCCTTAATTCATATAATCTTATGCAAACCGTATTCTTTCCAACGAGAGTGCAAGGGAACAGTAGAACAACCATAGACAATATTTTTGTTCATTCGTCATTATTAGAAGGGCATTCTGTTAGCAAAAAGGTGAATGGCCTTTCAGATCATGATGCACAAATTTTAAGTCTAAAAGATTTTTGTGCTGCAACACATGTTAAATGTAGTTACCAACTTTTTAGGAAAGCTGATCCAGTTGCTGTACAGACTTTTGTAAACCTTATCAAGGAACAAGAGTGGCAAGATGTTTATAGTGCTGATACAGTAGACGATATATATAATGCTTTCCTCAAGACTTTTCTCGTGCTCTTTGAAAGTTGCTTTCCGTTAGAACGTTCAAAACAGGGTACTAGCACAAACAGGCAGCCTGGGTGGCTGACTAAAGGGATAAGAATATCTTGTAGAACAAAGTGGCAATTATATCAAAACGTTAGAAACAGTCACAATCTAAATGCAGCAGCCCATTACAAACAGTATTGTAAGGTGCTTAAAAAAGTTATTAGGAAGGCAAAAAGTATGTGGTATGCGGATAGAATAGCTAAGTCTCAGGATAAAATTAAAACCATATGGTCAGTCGTAAAGGAAGTGGCTGGTCTGCAGAGACAGATCGAGGATATAGAATCAGTGCGTAGTGGGGATGTCCGTGTTACTGATAAGTCGCATATATGTACAGTACTTAATAATCACTTTCTGAATATAGCAGGTGAACTAAATAGAAACCTAGTCCCAACAGGGAATCATATAGCGCTCTTAGAAAAAAGTGTTCCGAGACTGTTACCTGAAATGCTCCTCCATGATACTGACAAGAGGGAGATTGAGTTAATAATTAAATCACTAAAGACCAAGAACTCTCATGGATATGACGGGGTATCTAGCAGAATACTGAAGTATTGTTCCACGTATGTTAGCTCAGTACTTAGCCATATCTGTAACTTTTCCTTTAGGAGTGGTCAGTTTCCTGACCGATTAAAGTACTCGGTAGTGAAGCCACTTTATAAAAAGGGAGACAGGGATAATGTTGACAATTATAGACCTATTTCTATGCCATCGGTGTTTGCTAAAGTTATCGAGAGGGTTGTATATACAAGGTTACTGCAGCATTTAAATTCACATAATTTGCTGTCAAATGTACAGTTTGGTTTTAGAAATGGCTTAACAACTGAAAATGCTATAGTCTCTTTTCTCTGTGAGGTTTTGGACGGATTAAATAAAAGGTTGCGAACGTTAGGTGTTTTCTTTGATTTAACGAAGGCTTTTGACTGTGTTGACCACAAAATATTACTGCAGAAGTTGGAACATTATGGAGTAAGGGGAGTAGCTTACAATTGGTTCGCCTCCTACTTTAAGAACAGAAAGCAGAAGGTAATCCTCCGCAATATTGAGAGTGGTAATGATGTTTAGTCCCAATGGGGCACTGTTAAATGGGGCGTTCCCCAAGGGTCGGTGCTGGGGCCACTGCTGTTTCTTATTTATATAAATGATATGCCTTCTAGTATTACAGGTGATTCAAAAATATTTCTGTTTGCTGATGACACCACCTTGGTAGTGAAGGATCTCGTGTGTAATATTGAAACATTATCAAATAATGTAGTTCATGATATAAGTTCGTGGCTTGTGGAAAATAATTTGATGCTAAATCACAGTAAGACTCAGTTTTTACAGTTTCTAACTCACAATTCAACAAGAACTGACATTTTAATCAGACAGAATGGGCATGTTATAAGCGAGACGGAACAGTTCAAGTTCCTAGGCGTATGGATAGATAGTAAGCTGTTGTGGAAAGCCCATGTTCAGGATCTTGTTCAGAAACTAAATGCCGCTTTATTTACCATTAGAACAGTATCTGAAATAAGTGACATTTCAACACGAAAAGTAGTATACTTCGCATATTTTCATACGCTTATGTCATATGGTATTATTTTTTGGGGTAATTCTTCTGATTCAAAAAGGGTATTTTTGGCTCAAAAACGGGCTGTTCGAGCTATGTATGGTGTAAGTTCGAAAACCTCTTGTCGACCCCTATTCAATAGTCTGGGAATTTTGACATTGCCCTCACAGTATGTATTTTCTTTAATGTCGTTTGTTGTTAGCAATATTAGCTTATTCCCAAGAGTTAGCAGCTTTCACTCAGTAAATACTAGGCAGAAATCAAATCTGCATGTGGAATGCACTTCCTTGACTCTTGTGCAGAAAGGAGTGCAGTATTCTGCTGCATCCATTTTCAATAAGCTACCACGAGAACTCAAAAACCTTAGCAGTAGCCCAAACACTTTTAATTCTAAACTGAAGAGTTTCCTCATGGCTCACTCCTTCTATTCTGTCGAGGAGCTCCTGGAAGAGCTAAAAAATTAAGCAAATTCCAGTGTTACATTCTTGATTTTCTTTATTTAAACTAACGACTTGTCGCCTGAATATGTTTCTTATATTTCATTTCATCTGTTTCTACAATCGTGTTATAATTTCATGTATTGACTCGTTCCATGACCATGGAGACTTCTCCTAAAAGTGGTCCCACGGAACAATAAATAAATAAATAAATAAAAATCACGAGGCAGAGAAAATCCCTGACCCCGCCGGGAATCGAACCCGGGAACCCGGGCGTGGGAAGCGAGAACGCTACCGCACGACCACGAGACGCGGGCTTTTCAAAAAGGAATACCATGTTATGTAGAAACCTCCTATAGGCTTGAATGCAAAGGATGCTGTATTACAAGCGTACAACAGACTTCTGTTTGTTCCTTTCGCCGCACCATCTGTCTGTAACAGAATAATCGCTACGAATCCATTGTAATTCAGTTATTCTACTTCAAGTGCGTGCGGGATGTTTGTGAATAAGGTAATAATTCTGATAGTGAATTTGAGGAGTGGTAGTGAGTGTATTGCGCAAAGTATGGTCATGCTTTAGTTAACGCTATTAAAGGAGTATACTGACTACACAACTCAACTTATTCAAGAACAGACCTGTAGCCACACTTTCGAAAAAATGTTCTAGAGCTCTTATTTCCTCAACATGTTAAGACAATTAGCCTTGAGCACTACGGATTCCCTGAGAAAATAGAATGTTACTGCTTACAATGTGTTTGAGCGGGTGAAATCAAGAAATGTGTGTAATGTGCTCTCAAATATTTATATAAAACCATGTGAACGCTTTTGGTTACTACACAACTTGAACCATTACTATGTGATATATATATTTTATTTGCTAAAAACTAAACTCCTCCCACACAGGCCATAAAGGCCCAACGGTACCGCCCGGCCGCCGTGTCATCGTCAGCCCCAGGCGTCACTGGATGAGGGTATGGAGGGGCATGTGGTCAGCATACCGCTCTCGCGGCCGTATGTCAGTTTGCGAGGCAGGAGCCGCTACTTCTCAATCAAGTAGCTCCTCAATTTGCCTCACAAGGGCTGAGTGCACCCCGCTTGCCAACAGCGCTGGGTAGACCGGATGGTCACCCATCCTAGTGCTAGCCCAGACCGACAGCGCTTAACTTCGGTGATCTGACGGGAACTGGTGTTACCACTGCGGCAAGGCCGTTGGCATTTTATTTGCTACCTAACGTATTTAAAAAGGATGAGCCCAGCTTTAAGCACTATGACTCGTATGCGCGATGCCAATTTTGTGGTAAGTTCCTATGGGACCACTACCCGTCCTACTGTCGCAGAGGTTTTTTTCCCTTGGCGCTTGCCTTGGCACTTTTTTTCCTCTGCCCTTACAATCGCTACCCTTCGATCGTTTTCGTCCACTTTCTATCTGCTGATGGACCATGTTAATGAGTAATCTTACCCAGACGCATGGATAACATCACAGCCCGCATCCTGTGACTACTGATTCAAAAACTAACATGTTATACGGAGGTGACAGTAGAACTTCTGGTTTGGTCACCACGTTGGTGTCGGCGTGGAAGGGCCCCATCCTTTGTTTGTGGGGTCAGTCGCCCTCATTCTGTCATCAATCACCGAAGTGTGAGGTCGGTCGTCTTGGTCTCGCTCGTGCGCGTCAGTTTGCTCCCTTTTGCGTGCGTGTTACCAGATTAGGTGAAAGAAATGAAATGTTCAGCTGCATCAAGCACCATCGGTAGAGCTAGTGGCGGCAAACGGTAGAGACCGTTAGAGCAGGACGGGAAATTACCTGGTAAGTGCAGATTCAAATCTGTAACTAACTTTTTTAAGAATTTCGTAGAACTGAACACATTTCTTTTTATTGTTTCAGCGCATATCAACCAACATCAAAGTATGGATGAAATGAATCCTGTGGTGCAGCCACAGAGATAGTGGCAGCAGTTGCTGCACCAGCAGCATTGTAAGTATACAGGGTGAACCTCGAGATCATGTACAACAACAACAGTGACAACATGTTACGTAAACGACGAAATGTTTTAGAAAGAAACTACGTGAAGTTTGGAAGGTAGGAGACGAGGTAGTGGTGGAACTGAAGCTGTGAGGACGGGTCCTGAGTCATGCTTGGGTAGTTCAGAAGGTAGAGCACTTGCCCGCGAAGGGCAAAGGTCCCGAGTTCGAGTCTCGGTCCGGCACACAGTTTTAATCCTCCAGGAAGTTTCAAGAAACTACATGTACACGACACATACTGCAACAATACGAAATCCTTAGTGGAAAAGTAAGATTCATCGATTTTGGTCCCTCGAAATCATCTACAATAACCACAGACTCGTTGGTCGCAACATATTCCATACTCAATGAAAAATATATATACTACTTACGATGGTATTGCTGCTGCTGCCACTGCTGTTGCTGCTGCCTCTCAGCCTCTTCAATTACCCGATGGATATATGCTGAAACAATAAGACATGTATTTATTACGAAATTCTTATTGAAAGAAAAGTTACTGTTATCGAATTTGATCCTTCGAAATCATCAACAAATTCGCTGGTCACACCAGTACTACAAAGATGGAATATATAGGGTGGTCCATTGATCGTGACCGGGCCAAATATCTCACGAAATAAGCATCAAACGAAAAAAACTACAAAGATAGAAACTTGTCTAGCTTGAAGGGGGAAACCAAGATGGTGCTATGGTTGGCCCGCTAGATGGCGCTGCCATAGGTCAAACGGATAGCATGTGCGTTTTTTAAAAATAGGAACCCCCAATTTTTATTAAATATTCGTGTAGTACGTAAAGAAATATGAATGTTTTAGTTGGACCACTTTTTTCGCTTTGTGATAGATGGCGCTGTAATAGTCACAAACGTATAAGTACGTGGTATCACGTAACATTCCCCCAGTGCGGACGGTATTTGCTTCGTGATACATTACCCGTCTTAAAATGGACCGTTTACCAATGGCGGAAAAGGTCGATATCGTGTTGTGTATGGCTATTGAGATCAAAATGCCCAACAGGCGTGTGCTGCTCGGTATCCTGGACGACATCATCCAAGTATCCGGACCGTTCGCCGGATAGTTACGTTATTTAAGAAAACAGGAAGTGTTCAGCCACATGTGAAACGTCAACCACGACCAGCAACAAATGATGATGCTCAAGTAGGTGTTTTAGCTGCTGTCGCGGCTAATCCGCACATCAGTAGCAGACAAATAGCGCGAGAATCGGGAATCTCAAAAACGTCGGTGTTGAGAATGCTACATCAACATCGATTGCAGCCGTACCATATTTCTATGCACAAGGAATTACATGGCGACGACTTTGAACGTCGTGTACAGTTCCACCACTGGGCACAAGAGAAATTACGGGATGATGACAGATTTTTTGCACGCTTTCCATTTAGCGACAAAGCGTCAGTCACCAATAGCGGTAACGTAAACCGGCATAATATGCACTATTGGGCAACGGAAAATCCACTATAGCTGCGACAAGTGGAACATCAGCACATTGTTGGTTAATGTATGGTGCGGCATTATGGGAGGAAGGATAATTGGCCCCCATTTTATCGATGGCAATCTAAATGGTGCAATGTATGCTGATTTCCTACGTAATGTTCTACCGATGTTACTACAAGATGTTTCACTGCATGACAGAATGGCGATGTACTTCTAACATGATGGATGTCCGGCACATAGCTCGCATGCGGTTGAAGCGGTATTGAATAGCATATTTCATGACAGGTGGATTGGTCGTCGAAGCACCAAACCATGGCCCTCACGTTCACCGGATCTGACGTCTCCGGATTTCTTTCTGTGGGGAAAGTTGAAGGATATTTGCTATCGTGATCCACCGACAACGCCTGACAACATGCGTCAGCGCATTGTCAGTGGATGTGCGAACATTACGGAAGGCGAACTACTCGCTTTTGAGAGGAATGTTATTGCCAAACGCATTGAGGTTGACGGACATCATTTTGAACATTTATTGCATTAATGTGGTATTTACAGGTAACCACGCTGTAACAGCATGCGTTCCCAGAAATGATAAGTTCACAAAGGTACATGCATCACATTGGAACAACCGAAATAAAATGTTCAAACGTACCTAGGTTCTGTATTTTAATTTAGAAAACCTACCTGTTACCAGCCGTTCGTCTAAAATTGTGAGCCATATGTTTGTGACTATTACAGCGCCATCTATCACAAAGCGAAAAAAGTGGTCCAACTAAAACATTCATATTTCTTTACGTACTACACGAATATGTAATAAAAATGGGGGTTCCTATTTAAAAAAAGAAAAGCACCGCGTTTGACCTATGGCAGCGCCTTCTTGTGGGCCAACCATAGCGCCATCTGGTTCCCCCCTTCCAGCTAGACAAGTTTCTTTCTTTGTAGTTTTTTCGTTTGACGCTTATTTCCTGAGATATTTGGCCCGGTCACGATCAATGGACCACCCTATATATTCCATCTTTGTAGTACTGGTGTGACCAGCGAATTTGTTGATTTCGAAGGATCTAATTCGATAACAGTAACTTTTCTTTCAATAAGAATTTCGTAATAAATACATGTCTTATTGTTTCAGCATATATCCATCGGGTAATTGAAGAGGCTGAGAGGCAGCAGCAACAGCAGTGGCAGCAGCAGCAATACCATCGTAAATAGTATATATATTTTTCATTGAGTATGGAATATGTTGCGACCAACGAGTCTGTGGTTATTGTAGATGATTTCGAGGGACCAAAATCGATGAATCTTACTTTTCCACTAAGGATTTCGTATTGTTGCAGTATGTGTCGTGTACATGTAGTTTCTTGAAACTTCCTGGAGGATTAAAACTGTGTGCCGGACCGAGACTCGAACTCGGGACCTTTGCCCTTCGCGGGCAAGTGCTCTACCTTCTGAACTACCAAAGCATGACTCAGGACCCGTCCTCACAGCTTCAGTTCCACCACTACCTCGTCTCCTACCTTCCAAACTTCACGTAGTTTCTTTCTAAAACATTTCGTCGTTTACGTAACATGTTGTCACTGTTGTTGTTGTACATGATCTCGAGGTTCAAAATCGATAAACGTTACTTCTTTTTTCATTTGACTCAGAATTTCTTATTGGTGTCCCATTTATCTTGACCACACTAAATAACTGTTTGTCCAGGTGCAAATTACAAAATGTTTCAAAAAAATGTCCTTTAGCCATCAGGGGGACATCAATCAACATGATTGCCTCCATTGTAGCTTTGTTTTTTACAAAGATATGAACTGTGGTATGACTTTTTTAAATGGCATCCTGTATTTTTTATTCGGTAATTCATGTCCTCTCCCGTAGACCTATTCAAAAATGTATCACAGTGTACCATTTACTGAAACACAACGTTATTAATTACATAACACAACATCGACTTTGAGTCCGGGTTCACAAACTCGTCCACTTGCTGCAGTTGTCAGAAAACGAATGAAAATCAAGTAAAAACATAACACAAAATTGACTTTGACTTTCCTGTACCATTGCCCAGGAGTAGAACATTCAAAGGTGCTCAAATTGGTGACTGTGGACACGGATACACTGGTGCACTCATTGAATGAAAGAATTATTTACTGCTTCCAGTGTTGCCTGCTGAAGAGAATTGCAAGCAAGCACGATACGTTCTTGCATGCTCTCTGGGGTTGTTTGAATATTGCGATAGACAACGTCTTCAATGCACCACCCAAGAAATAAGTCCAGAGGATTTAAATCAGGAGAACTGGCAGGCCAAGTAACTGTTCCTCCTCGACCAATCCATCTGGCAGGATACCTTTGGTTCAGAACACGACGTGCACACAAGGCATTATGTGCTGGACATCCATCGTGTTGATTCCACATAAGCATTCTGCTTCTTAAGGCACTTCATCCAGAAGAGGAGGAAGAATTCATCTGAGGAAGTTGGCATACGCTGTGCCATTTAGACTGCCATTGATGTAATAAGGGCCAATAATTGTAGTACCAAGCATCCCACACCAGACATTAACTCTCCATTGATGCTGATGTTCCATCTGTCTAAGCCATCGTGGGTTGTCGCTGGACTAATAATGCATCTTCCTTGTATATATTTACCTGTCCTTTGTTTGAGAAGGAACATTCATCAGTAAACAGAACATTGGAGAAGAAGTTCAGGTTGGAAAGGATTTGCTACTGTACCCACTGACACAACTGTACATGATTCTGGAAATCATTCCCATGCAATTCTTGATGTAGGTGTACATGCTAAGTATGGAACTGGTGACATGTAACAATATGATGAACACAGGTTTTAGGAATGCCAATCTCGTTGAAAGGTCTCTGTTGGATTCCTTTCATGTTAATTTCTTAAATCTGTTGTCATTTACGGCATAAATTCCTCGTCTAAATTTACTGTGGCGTTTCTGACTATCTGGGAGGAGACTGAGTAGTGGAACATGTTACTTTTACACATAAACAACAACTGTGGTGTCACCGCAAGACACCACACTTGCTAGGTGGTAGCCTTTAAATCGGCCGCGGTCCATTAGTATACGTCGGACCCGCGTGTCGCCACTGTCAGTGATTGCAGACCGAGCGCCGCCACACGGCAGGTCTAGAGAGACGTCCTAGCACTCGCCCCAGTTGTACAGCCGACTTTGCTAGGAATGGTTCACTGACAAATACGCTCTCATTTGCCGAGACGATAGTTAGCATAGCCTTCAGCTACGTCATTTGCTACGACCTAGCAAGGCGCCATTATCAGTTTATATTGAGATTGTAATTCATGTATCATCAAGAGCGATGTTCTCCAATTATGGATTAAAGTTAAGTATTCCAGAAACTCCGTACTTTATTTATTAGACTCAACTCCTTTAACTGTTCCAGACTTCACGCCAGCCTGCGTGAGCTTAAACGCGTGCATTTCGGCCTCCTCTAGCAACACGGTGTTGGCACTTCTGCCAACACAAAAAGAACGATCTGTCACACTACTACACTTTAAAACACAGTTTATATGTAATTCATGTCACACAGTCTCATACGGAACCTACATCCGCTTTCTTTTATATACTGTACAAGATACTGTCATCCCCCTTCCCTTCTGTGTGAGAGGATGAATGAGCAAATGTGTTTCTAGTTGCATGCTTGAGGGTAGCAGACAAGCCTGTCTGCTAGAGAACAGTAGGTCCAACGTCGGAACAGGTAGCTATGCTTTCTAAAAGCAGAGAGGTTTCTATCCTTAGTATGGTCCTGTCCGTCCCTTGTCATGTTGGTATAGGAAGCTGCCTCTCTGGCCACTTCCGTTTGTATTTGTGAGCCACCCTCACGAAGGGACCACGGCAGTCTGTATGCGGCGAGCGTCTGAAGTGGTAAGATCTCCGGCTAAGCGCATGTCTGCTAAGTCCGTAGGACAATGGATTTCTTAAGTTCAGCCTAACTGAAAATTTAATCACCTTTATTTCAGGTTTAGCTCTAAAATATCTAATGTTATCTTCAATTGCAACGTAGTGTAATTCGAGTGTGAAGTTCAGAATATATTCCGGTAGTTGCTTTGTCACTACTTTGTGAGTAAAGTGGAACCACGTGTTGATCAGTAACTCTAACTAGCATCATCAATCTTCAATGCGAATGTGCGTGAGATTATAACGTCTCGTCTTGACAATATTTTTCAATATAGCAACTTTTCTTTATGTTCAACCCACGTGGGGTGTACTTTGTGAGACCAGTACCACGTGCTTATACAATTGTTTGACCCATCAGGTTAATAGTAAGACGATAGTAACCAGTTTGAGGTTTTTCTTTTGTAAATTGCTTTTCGATCTAATTTATTTTAATTATCAAAATTATTGTGGAGTTACACTCTTTGTATAAACCAAGTTGACCACGTGAAGCATGTGGTGTAATCATCGAAGTAGCCCTCACCTATTCTTTTCGGGAAGATTTCACAGAGAGTTAGTATGAATTTAGTATACCAGTGTGTGGTAATTACATGACGGACAGGATTGCGCTACGAACGTAGCTTCTTTGGGTGAAAATTGAATCGGTTGGTTGTGGTTAATTTCCTCTTGCATATGTTTCAACGTTCTTCATGTGTTATTTTATGAATGCTGTGTTGTATGCAGTCTCCCAATCTTGGCTCCATATTTGATGTGTTCCGTAAGATTACAATCTCACATTTTCACAATCCTAAATAAGGCGCCAGTTTAGTTATGAATCAAGTTTAATATGCTGAAATTTCAATGAACAATGTTAAAATAAATTTCCAAATATAAACTGATTTATTTCTTTTTATTTAAATTCTCTTTTTTATATACAGTATATATCACCGGTTGTCGTACAACTATTAAAAGATTATAATTAATGTTAGTCTGGTTGGGAATTTGGTAAGCTAGACTGGATACCTGGTGAAACAGTTGCGCAGTAATGCAAGGTTAACTTCCCCACATAGCTCACAGCTTTTAACCCGCTTTTATTGAATATCAGCACCGCTTGCAGAGTAAATTAGTGGAACAACATTACATCATGTTCAAGCTTCGTGTGCTCACATGTGGATTCATAGCAATGGAAGCGAGAACAGTAACTTCGGCAGCTTTGTGTGTGCGAGTGCTACGATGATAGCGTTGTCGTGGGTTTAAACTTCCCATTTCCTGAAGCGTCACAACAAGACGAGAAAACATCCGTCGCGAAGGTGGGTTCTTGCAGGATGTCGCTCTCTGTACAGTTCTGCTGCCTGCGTAGCATTTTGCCTACCTCCAGCAACAACAATGCAATGCAGTTTCCCGGAAGGACAGGCTTTGCTGTACACCTACACTACACAACAGTATTTAAAAGGAGTAAACTACGGTACTAAATGTACCTGTACATAAAAAAACAGTATTACAATTACTGTTCTGCTAACTTACATTCCACATACATGAGTAGCATTTGCACCTTCTCTTCGTCGGTGTACATTCTACTCACACAACTCTTCAACTGACGATGGGTGACGAAATTATGGGTGTGCATTCTACTTATGTTTACATTTGTCCTCTGTCAATGTCAGCACGTGGATGTGTTCCATTACCCCGAGAACCTGCACTAAGCGCTGGGAGCATCAACGTCAATGTTGTGTTATGTAATTAATAACAATTTGTTTCGGTGAATGGTACACTGTGATAAATTTTTGAATAGGTCTTTAGGAGAGGCAATGAATTACCAAATAAAAAATACAGGGTGCCATTTAAAGAAGTCATACCACAGTTCATATCATTGTAAAAAAACAAAGCTATAACGAAGGCAGTTATGCTGCTTGATGTCCCCCTGATGGCTAAAGAACATTTGCTTGAAACATTTTGTAATTTGCATCTGGACAAACAATTATTTAGGGTGGTCAAGATAAATGAGACAACCTGTATATAGGGTGTTTTGGGAAGAAAGGTCAATATTTTACACAGTGTTAGTACAAGAAATTCTGAACAAAAATGTTATATCAACGTAGGTCCGCAAATGCTTGGTTAGGGAGGTATTGGTATTGAAAGGACCTTTAATTCTGCAAAATTGATGTGCACAACGCGAATGTATACGCAATGTAACTGGGCCATAACGTGATTTCCTTGAAAACAATGCTACAGAGAAGTACAGCTTTGTTACACATTTTTACATAATGTTTATTTTCTTTGCATTTAGTACATAATGCATTACAAATGCAAGTTACATGTATTCAGATGAAAAAGACATACCACGTCTTTTAAAAACAGGTTTAACACTTGTCAGTGTCCGCACTTTATGTGTCTATACAGTGAGTGTACTAATATGTGAAAACTTAGCTTACCACTCAGCGTGTAAATGGACAAAACATCTGAACTGTCTCCTCAAACCCAGCCTGTTAAACAGATATTTTAAACAAATATGAACCGGGCCCTGTAAGGGAGCTAATATTAGGTGTGGATTGTACCAAAAATCATTTAAATGTTGCTGTCACTTAACTAGACTGCATGAATTAATAAAAGTGAAAGTTTGGAATCTATTCTAGAAAGACAAATCAGCTATTCCCTTTTTTATTATACATTTAATTTATCAACTGTGCTTTCAGGGCTCAAGTTATACCCACCAATCATGTGCAATTACTTTTGACACTCAATAACAAAATATTTAACTCTTGGACATATTGAACTGACGATTATTAAAATCGTTATCTCTACATATGAAAAATTTTTATCACAAGAAAGAATCATTAAAAATCTTCATCAGCTCGTTTACATCTACGCTATCATAGCTGGTCAATGCACTGAGTTGGTGGAGAATAAATTTAGTTTTTGAACCAATGAAAAATGGCTCTGAGCACTACGCAACTAAACTTCTGAGGTCATCAGTCGCCTAGAACTTAGAGCTAATTAAACCTAACTAACCTAAGGACATCACACACATCCATGTCTGAGGCAGGATTCGAACCTGCGACCGTAGCGGTCGCTCGGTTCCAGACTAGCGCCTAGAACTGCACGGCCACTCCGGCCGGCGAACCAATGAAAAACTCTCATGTATGCAAGTGCGGATGGGTTAGTATCCAAGCTTTTGATATTCAGTGGTCATACCGTACGCGAGTTGGAGTGAGCAAAATCTTGACTCAACATTTACTGTGGACTAATGGACGATGGTACTTTACCAAGTGGCATCTGCAACGGCGTTGTCTCTGTGCTGGATCTGAAACGCCAATTCCCTGTTCTAGCCTTGACTGAATTCACCCAGTCTCAACTTTCCTGCGTTCTGTAGAATGTTAATCTTTCTCTAGTCGAAATAATGGCTATTGCACTCTTACTAAGGGCTGTAGTGACGTAAAAAATTTCTTTGCCTGCAAAAATTCCCACAGGAATAATTAACTACCTCTACCTCTTTGCTATCTGTCGCCACCATACATGAAGCATATCGTCCACACTTTACAGAAATCAAAGCTCTCAATGCCCTCACTATTTTACACAGACTTTTGCGGTCTGCTGCTAGGTGAGAGAGATATCTAGCCATTTTAGTTCTCAAAATGCTTTTATATAATGGGGATCTCACAACCGTGTCGCATCTGTGTCGCCCAGTATGGCTTCAGCCAATCGCTGTCTTGCTAGAGGTAAATTTTATTTTTCTTGCTGGGTCGCAGCCTAGCCCTGTTAATGCCGTGCAGCCACTTACCCTCGGTCCCAGTCGTATTTACATTAAAAGGAATAATGTATTGTTCTGGCAGATCTCTTTCTGCAGTGAAGCTCGCTGTTCTCTTGTTAAGTGGCGTTTTTCCAATGCCTTTAACCACTTGCTCGGTTCATCTCCAAATTTCGTTTCACTTTAACTTGTTAATTTGTGCCCCTGTCCATATATTGGTAGATAATGTTTTGTTAGATTTGGTACATGAGATTACTGCAATTGCCTTTTGTTGATGTATTATAATTATTTTTTCTGGGGATCTCATACTTTACTGCACTGTCGTTATGGATCAAGCTAATGTAAGGTCCATAAAATCTGGACCCCTTACACATGCCGTCTCTTCTGAATTCATTTTGTGCTGCTGTGATCAATGGTTGAGGCATTGCTCATTGCAGTACAAAATTATAAATTCAATTAATTTAATCATTGTCCAGCTACTCTTGTATCTTATGCTAGATGATGTCTTTTTAACATTTTTTTTATTTGAGACATATTTCTTTACATGGCATTTTATATTTAGATAATTATTATGTGGCTTTACAGTCGTTTATTGCAGTTATTTGACTAATCTTACAACATTTTTCTCCTATACTTGTGGTTAAATTTTATTAAAATGATTCATCCACCCTTTAGATTTCCTCTTCACAATAACTTTAGGCATTCCTCAATTCTCAAACATTCATGATACTGATGCTTATGAAAGATGAGTGAAGTTAAGGAAGAATTTTGTTCTCTTATCTATTCTCAACACATAAATGCTACATCAATATTACAATTTATCCTCATAGATAGATATGTATTTACTTAAGTGACATTATGTATGTAAAATCGTTAATATTTTTGCATATTTTTATACACATTAACACAAACTTTATTCATTGACATTATTTATCATTTGAAACACGTTTCCAAGATATCTACAATACACAACTTCTTATTAATGTATCTTTGGCCTGAATGGGCATTTACAAATTAAACATGAAATATAAAATATAAAACATGGTACATTTATGAATAAACTTTATTATTTAAAATCGAATTATAGAGTACCAATGAAACACACAAAGTACAAATTCTCAGTGTTACAGATGTGACTGAATATTTACATGCATCTCAACTCCTTGCTGAAGTGATTATCTTATGCACTCTTTAAAATTTAACAGTGAATGCGTCACATGCATCACTTTCTTTCTTCATGCACTCTACACTTCAAACCTTGGGCTGGGGTTGCTTCCTGATGCTGCTGTCGATCAGTGGTGGTTGATGCTGCTAGTCAGTTGTAGACTCTGCATGATGTTGATGAAGATTATCGACATTTACAGTTCTGAGTGTTCGATCACTACTGCCATTACATGGTCATTTCCACATTTCATTGTCTGATGACAAGCTAATCATCCAAGGCAATGCCATGATGTGACAACATAGGTGCCATAGTCCTTTATTGATGTAGTTGCCATCGAGACTGCTGAGTGTGGCCCCTCAACAGTTGCTGCATTTTGATGTCCCCATTATGCAATCTCTGTTTGAGGTTTGACCGCATTTGGTTTGATAGTTAGGATGAAATAACTGCCGCGGTTTTGTTGAGTATTGCTTTCTGTTGATTCTGACAAATCTCATACTGGTTTAAGGTATAGGATTTAGAAAGGAATCTTGCTGTCTTCTGCCCTCATCTTGGGACTCTTTCTTCTCTTCGTTACTTAATGAGTCTTCATGTCTTCTCTCTTGGAACTTGCAACTTCTTGGGCATAGGGATAGGATATGTTATTCAGCGAACATTATTTGGAAGAATTATCAGTAATGTTGTTATGAGATATGGTCAAGTCTGAATAGATAATTTCGGAAGTGATATATCTGTTTTCAGTTATTAGCTTCTCCATCTGGTATTGAGAGAAATATTCTGAGTTTATTTTTCCAGACAGTTGTACTACAGACCTGTTACCAACGGTTTGCTATTGTTAGTCGTTGCTATTGTGCCACGCTAATAGGGTCACTTCACTTTCCTCACAGGTGTGTGTCCTTTGTCCCTCACTGTTGCTGGTTTTTTTCTCTATTGGGGTGAGGCATGGGACAATATTCTTCAAAATACACCTGGCGCAGTCTCTACACTAATGTAAAGCGGAAGTCAGTAAATTTTTTACTTCAGTCTCCAGTTTGTCGCCAGTGCCATATTGTGCAATCATATAAACTGTCACACTCAGACCATAGCCTCCTGTCGACCTTCTGCTTCTGTTGTCAGCTTGGCTTCATTGACCAGATGATTGTAGTGACATTGTTTCATTTGTTTACAGTGACTTTTGCTTAATGCTACTACTTACAAGTTTCTTTATCTAAATTTACAATGATTTTTTCAGTTGAATATTTACATGAATAATACAATGAATATTTAAATGTTTTTTTCCAGTACTTTACAGAAGAATTATCATTTATACTGTAAGTTAATTTATTTTTTATTGGTTCCTTTACTTCTTGAATGAGCATGGATTGATGATATGTAGGTTAGATAATTAGTACATATACAAGTACTTTTCTTTTCTTTTTGAAATCTACTTTGATTATTTAAATGATTAGTACTATTGTACCTATATTTGAACGTTTACATGTTTGTAGCTCGTCCTGTCTGCCTCTTGAGATCTGCTGCTGCCTGAAACATATCTACATTCTTTTGCTTTATCATCTTTGATCCATTTAGATTTTTGTTTCATGGCTAATTGCTGTATGACCACTGCAAGAATTCCTATACAATGCGTCTGTAGAACTGCACGTTATTCATCAGCAAATAATGCTGATGAATGTCAACCAACTTTTTGTCTTTCCACTTATGTTTGACCCTTAACACTTCTGGATCTTTGTTCTGTTCGAATAAGTCACTGTTACCATTGCAACGATTGAGTAACAGCTCTGATATTGCCGTTAACTCACTCCCACTATCTACTATTGCGTTAATGACAATACCCTTGACTGTTACACGCAGTAGCGGACTTATCTCTGACCTACTCTCGTCTTCATTCTGATTGGTTGATCAGATGAACAGACAATCAGATCAATCTTTCAAGATCGTATTCGCGCCTAAACTGTTTCACTCCAATCAACATTTACAGATGCATTTACGTCATTTTATGCTGCAAATATTAATAAAATGTTCAACCAAACCAAACAAAACGAAAACTAATCTTGAAATTACTTTAGAAAAACATTACTCTACAAATAACTATTCTGGCTGCCTTCTTATGAAAACAAGCACACTTCGACACACGTCATGAGCAAGTAAGGGGAATTACAGCTTTCATTGCAACAGTTTGTTGCACACTTTCCCATGACCAAGTTACATAATGTTTAACAGGAGATAATATTGAATCTTTACATATGTCCTGCATACACATACCCATTTACTCTCCTTTATTTACACAACAAAACAAATAGCTATTAAACGAATATTAATTCTTACTGAATTCTCTATTATGAAAACGAAAAATAGTGAATGTTATTTAAATATAAAATTTAAAACATACTGACCTAACATTTTGTAAACTTCAGTTATGATTCCAACTGATAGCAAAGGACAAACTGTTATGCATCCGAACTGACTTTAATCTTATTAGTGTTGGGTTTTGGTATTTTCTTTAATTTTCTCTAACTTTGAAAGTATCCCAGCCAGAAAGCTGAGATTTTGCAACCAGCTTCTTTTTAACAATAAAAGGCTAAATATAAAGTTTTTCGAAATTGAATATGATTTAGTACAGTTTATTTAGATTCTTAAGGGCTTGAATATTCTGTCGATGGTACTGACACAAGTAGCACTTCCCACAGTCGTGCTAGTGACAGGTGCGAGTGAATCACGCCGAGATACAAACAACTATCACCGCCACCGACTCCAAAGCTACGAGCCCGTACTGCAAGGTAGCTTACTGCAATAAAATGCTATTGCAGTTTGACTCGCGACATTACACACCCCCTAAGAACCTAAAATTTAACAATATTTATGGTTCTTACAAAATACGGAGCGAACAGGAAGAATTTAGGTATCCATATCGACACTGTCAAATCTAAAATGGTTCTTACGAAACTCTATGTTGAACTAAAGTCTTTCACAAATAAACAAAATATTTCAGACTACTTTATAACATTATACATAATTACATCAAATAATCATTGGCTAGGGCTTGATGGCACACAGAAAATTCTTATACAAACAAATTTTCAATCCCCTTCTCTCCCAAAATTTAATACTACAACATTTTCTTTCAATTCAAATTTACAAAACACTCATGAGGAAACTTTTTCGTTTTGTACCTCATTTTTAACCCAAAAACAAATATTCCGCTTCATCGCTTATGGAGCATTCTAAAAATTCACTGAAACATAAACTTTTACAGTGGTACAGGGGTCGTCTATCCCTGCAACACTTTTCCAAAACAACATTGGGGTTTCGACTACTTTCACTGACTAAACAAACGGGTGCGGATCACTAACAGTTACATGTGGGTCACATAATGGCTTGTCACTGGAATACAGTGTCCAGCTCTGTCTCAGCAATCAGGTTCTTTCTCAGTACCATTTCCAGTTCGGTCACATTATTCGTACCTGCAAATACAGTTTGTGTTTGTGTCCATTCTTAGTATCTACATCCTAACCTAACACACACATTTACCCTAATTACAAATTTCTGAAAGCCTGACTCTCAGATTCAAAGGTAAAACCAAAACTTTTTCACAGTTAAATACCACTAATAGTTTTGAACTAATCCGGGCTGGTCCAAAAATACTTTACAATGCCTATTAAAAATTTGCCTTAAATGTTGTCGTACATTCGTCAAATCAGTTAGTTGCTCTAATTTTTCATCGATCCTGATTCTGAGATTCTGTAGCTCAGAAGGATCTACTTCCTTCCTTTCGCCACATTCATTTTAACCTCCAATCACCTCAGTGGTCCTACAGTATCGGATCAGAGTATCACTTACTTCATTATTCACGCTATGTCTTTTACCTATGAACAGTATAGTTACCAGTTTTCCAGTTGTCCTAATCATTGTATCATTGGTTCCAAAATTAACCCTCCCTTGGTATTTATTCAAGAAATTGGCACCTACTAACATTTCCACACTGAGTCCATTGATAATCAAAAAATTCAATTCTATCTGTATCCCACCTATAGTGACTGGTAACAATATTTCTTGCTTTACTACTTTCTTGCTTTTACCCGTGGCCAGCACAATTTTTAACCCACTCACAGGCATTATCACTATTTGTTTACTTTTTGGAAGAGCATTCACAAAATTCTGTGACACTGTGCAAACTTCTGATCCGGTATCTATCAAGCAAGGAACCTTTTCTTGAAATACAGGTACTTGTACTATAGGTTGTCCCACGTATTCACTTCTGATTACAGACTTAGGCTCTTCCAATAAATTTTCCACTACTTAGCGCCTGTCAAAGCCTACTCCTTCTGTGAAAAGTACATTTAACTTAATTGGCCCCCCATTCACTACATTATTAGTGGCAACTTTTACTATCCATTCCACTATAGACAATTCAAAATATTTCTCTAACTTCTCACCCTCCAGAATAATCTTTGTTTCTGCAACCCTATCCAAGGTGTCGTCAGAACTATCTAAATTATTCACTTCTTCTTCCTCTTCCGTCCCTTCATCCTCACTCTCCGAAATTACTTAGTTCAGTCTACGTACAACACACTCTTGTATTCCCGTAGTGTCACTTCCACCGTCTACAGGTAGTCTCACATCTGTTTCGCAGTGCTGATTCACTCCCACCTCATGACCTGAGTCTTTACTTTCTGTAATAAGTTCCTTCTTAGCATGGTTCCTGCGATCTTTACTAGAACTTTCCTTTCCATGAAATGCTACTTCCTTTTCTAAAGAAGTAAATTGCTTCTCAGTGTCACTCTCCTCTGCCCTTCTGATTTCATTGACATTACATTCAGTATATTGTTTAGTAGGTGCCTTCTTTACAAAGGGCGTTGCTAGCGTGTTTAGTCTACACAGTTGCAGCCTGCAAACGCTAGTCATCATAGACCGCTACGGGATTCCCTTCTGTGCGATGTCGTTGCCTCTGACGTTTCTATTACCTGATAGGTGACGCTCATCCATTATGTCATCGACTCGGAGCCGCTTGCATTCAAAATACTGTACTCTGTTATTGAAACTACTTCTAGCAGTACCTCCTCTTCCTCTATACCTACCCCGGTAGCCGTTGCCTCTTTGTACGCCTATTCTATTTACATTGACTTCCGTCCTATTGTCATTGCGACTCGAGGGAGGCCTATATTCTCTCCTATTATTTTCCTCCTCTTTCAAAATGTTTTCTACTCTTTCCAAATGATGGATAAACCTATCAATATCATCTCGAGGAGCCGAAATGATTATATTCCGCCAATGCAGTAGCAACCTATTCTCTATGCCCATAATGACCTGCTCTGTTTCTACCTTAGCATTTAAATATAACAAGGTAGTCACTCACTTTTGTACAAACCTTTTGATGCTACCTTTCTTGTTTAAAACTTCCAACTGCTTTCTCTTTCCCCCGTATTCTTCGAAAAAAGCCTGTTTGAAATCCCCTAAACTGTCGCAGTTATCAGAAGCTAAATTCCACCATATTCTAGCTTCCCCCATTAAATTTGAAGTAATAAAACCAATTTTTTGCTTATCGTTCCACACTAATCAACATATCTTGGAAATCACTCCAAAACTGTTTTGGATAAACATTCTTATTTGGGTCAAATTTCAAAAATTGGCGATGCGTCACACAGGCAATTTCAATAGATTCCACAACACCATTAGAAACTACACACACATTATTGTTGTTAGCTCAACCATTGTTAGTCTACCTTCATGGTTACATAGTTACTCATTTACCTCAGTACTAAACTGACTAATGTTAGTTTCAAAATTAGTAATTTTATTAGACATCTGCACACCAACCTTCATACACACATCATTTCCTTCCTTAATTTTACTTTCTAAGAAAATGCGACTATCTTCACAGCATTTTTTTTACCTTCTGAATCTGTTCATGAACTTTATCTAATTCAGAATTTACTCTTTCCTCTAACTGAACACTATCCTCAGCAACTTGCCTTATCTGTGACATTAGTTCACTTTCAACTGTTACAATTGTAGCATTACATTCTTGCCTGACCTGACTAATATCACTTTTAATATTATTACCATACAAAGTCAGGTCATTTTTCCACGAATCCCTCAAATTCGAAATTTTATTTTCCATTTTGGGTTATATTTCGACCAATTCAGTATGTAATTCGTTTATTTCATAACTTAGTGAAGTTTTTATACGTGACATTAATATACCTGGACATTTTTGTATCAATGTCATTACCCATTTTATTCATTTTATCGTCAATATCAGAAATCAATGATGTTTTAATTTCGGAACCCAAACCATTCATCTTACTATCAATATCCGATCCCATTTTACACACGTAGCATCTATTTGTCACATATGTTGCGAGATATTTACCAACATAACTGACTCATTGTCCTTCTGCTCCCTAGCAGCTGACATTGGCTCCTGCTTTATTTCTTTAACATTACGAGGTGTAAATGGGACACTAGATTCCGATATATTGTGCACACTATCCGTTCCATAATTAGCACACATTGAATCTGTCAAACTGCTTACTCGTATTACCTTGTGACATATCAAAACTGAAACCAGTACCCATGGAATCATTTTCAGCTTTAACTCTCCCCAAATCTACAATTTTCTGATTGTTTTCAGCCATTCTGCACGGTTTCTTAGCACATGCACACAGACAATAAAGTAGAACACTGCTTATCTTCCGTCTCGTCCGGTTGACTGCACGCCAAGATGAAACTGCGTATCCGTCCGCCAAGCTCTGCTTCAACCAAGTGCAGTTTTGGGCCCTCGCTGCACACACGGCCGCCAACTGCCCCGGATGCTGATCGCTGCAGTAGAACCACAGTCAAACATAACTGTCACGACACTTCGCCTCGATTTTGTTGCCTACCGCACCAGCAGCGCCCCAAGCGGCCAGTAACTTAAACTGTGAGTTCGGTGCGATAGGGAAACCTAATAGTGGTTGTTTATTTTGATTTCTATAATGGTTTTTACAAGCTGGAACGTTTGTAGCGCTATAAATTGCAGCAACAACAGGAAGAAGACATCACAGCTGTCTTTTTTACGTTTCCTAGGGATCCTGAGAGGTATATACCAGCATGTTACTAAACTGTATCGTCAGGATTCACTTGCAAACTACATGTGTATTAATGATGTTTCGTTTTAGAAGCCGAAAATGGTTAGTTAGTAGCAGACGAGAAGACCTTATGAAAAAAGACCCAGTTTACCTGTATCATAATATTAGGTTTTGTTCGCTGCATTTCGAACAAAACCAGTTCATGAACGCAGACAATAATAACCTCGTGTAGAATGCAGTACCCGCATTGTTTGACATCCCAAATAAGCCACCTCAACTGACGATGAAGAGGAAACTGCCACAAAGATTCGACAATCCATCTACGGCTGTAAAACAGTCCTATGACACAGAAGCAGCCAGTTCAACTCTCCATGTATCAGTGCCAAATTCGTGTGAATCGTCAACACAGACATGTTTTGACGATGAAGTGGTTAGATTAAGTGGAGTTATTCGTGTCTTACAAAAGGGTTTGGTATGTATTTCATTCACTTCTGTTGTTAGTCACTTAATTTTCCTTGCTTCCTTCATGTGATAACATTATTTTGTTAGCACCTTGTTCACCGACAGATTGTTTGAAAATTATTCAAATATTTGGTTTTGCGTAAAATGTAATGTAATCAGCTCATTATAATGTTTTCAACATATTTCTACTACTATTTGGCAGTTGCTTGTCCCACTTAGAATGATATAAAGATGAAAGTCGTACTTGTGGCAACAGGCGGCAACAATGACAAACACAGTAGGCCTACAGAACGATAAATGAGTTGTCGATCGCTTTTGCAATGTAGAGGTAAATGTCTGTGCTTCTTACGTGTAAATCTGTGTGTTCATATTCTTTTGCCATCAACGTGCTAAACTGCAGTTCTATCCAATGTCACAGGTGTTTATTCACGAATGTGTTGTAGCTTGCCACTCGATTCACCGTTTTTGTCCATAATTGCACTTATTTTATAATCATTTTTAGAAACATATGTGCCTTCTGATGCTACACAAGCCCTTAGAGGAAAGAAAATAAATCAAATACTTCGTAAATGACGTAGGAAATGGATGCAAAACCAACATTATGCTTACGACACGTCTGAGGTTCATCTTACTCGCCGCTTGGAGCGCTAGTGTCGCTCCATCTGTCAAACGGTAATAACTCTTACAGCAGTGAGTGTCGCGACTGTTATGTTGGACTGTGGTAGAACTGCGCCTGGCGGTCTTCAGCTGTCAGCACGTCGTCTGCTACCGCATACCGTCAGTTGTTCTCTCTGTAGTAGAAATGAAGAGTGCTGCAACGCTCAATGTTTGACCGGTCACGGCGCGCCTGTCGACGGAGGGACCGAGCCGCTCATGTCCAGCCCCACACGACTCGGCTCGGTCACGTACTCGCCCCATGACTGTTGTCCGGATTCCGGATATGCGGATAACCGAGCATGACAGGTCACCGCTGGGGTCTCACCTCGCCTCGGCTCGCTGCACTGTACTGTACAAATCCAACGTCCGTCTCTCTCTCTCTCTCTCTCTCTCTCTCTCTCTCTCACACACACACAATGTATTTATCTCTGTCTCTCTCTCTTTTAATACAAAAGTAACGTTTCCAAGAACAGGTACGTGACACAGCTAAATTCATAAAGCACTCCGCCGTCAGGCCACGAGTGACCTACCAGGACCATTCGACCGCCGTGTCATCCTCAGAAGAGGATGCGGATAGGAGGGGCATGGGGTCAGCACACCGCTCTCCCGGTCGTTATGATGGTATTCTTGACTGAAGTCGCTACTGTTCGGTCGAGTAGCTCCTCAATTGGCATCACGAGGCTGAGTGCACCCCGAAAAATGGCAACAGCGCATGGCGGCTGGATGGTCACCCATCCGAGTGCCGGCCACTTCCAACAACGCTTAACTTCGGTGATCTCACGGGAACCGGTGTATCCACTGCGGCAAGACCGTTGTCAAATTCATAAAGCACTTGGAAAGGAAAATGATATTTCAATGCAGTCACGGATAGAAGACGAGTCTCATTTCCAAACAGAAGATATATTTTTCCTTTCATTAATAAGAAACATTAAATAAGTGTCGTCCCTGTAATCTAGAAGATAACCATCTTCATAAGGAAAGCATACGAAGAACATTAAATATTTACAGACGTAACTTGTCATACTTTTCACTTGTTTGCAACAGAAACAAAATTATAGTTATTGTTGATCAGCAGTAAATCACTAACGCGTTCCGTATTTAATTGGCTGCGGCGATTTGTTAGTAACATGCCGGCTTTACTAAAGCATCTTTCACTAGGTGCGCTTGTTGCTGGGATACATAAAATATGTCTTGCAACTGCAGTACGGCCTGGCAGACCTTTTTCATGTCTGCTCCACCACTTTAAGATGTCATCATTATCTCCGGGGTTCATTAAAATGTAGAGATCTACTTCATCTGCTGCGGATGATCTATTGTGTCTCCATTCCTTGAAACGGTCTCTCTTTCTGGGTGGTGATGACACAGTACTTGAAGGATCTATGATAATAAACAAAAGAGACAAGTAATACAGAATTGATCTGGAAACCATCGAAACGTTCCCGTAAAAACTAGGTTTTTACGTTAATGAAATATTATACGAACTATAACATTCCCGTCTCTCTATAATACACTATCCACTAACTATGCAAAAACCATTATGTTAATGATTGTACCTACGTAAGTAGCACACATTTGTCGCACATTGCTAAGAATTTCGTGCTTTTTCGTTTATTTCAAGCATATTAAGATCACGGAAAGACGGCCAAATAAACGTAGCAATTTTATGTCTGGAAGTGATCACAATCTTCTCACAAACGAAAGTCAAGGCTCGATTTTTAATCCTTTGTACCTCCTGTTAAAAAATACTATCTGTTAATACACATCAATTACGCTAGTTAAATATAAATCTATCGCATATCATAATGAAACAGTGCTTTTAAAAAAGTTGTTCAAATGGCTCCAAGCATTACGGGACTTAACATCTGCGGTCATCAGTCCCCTACACTTAGAACAACTTAAACCTAACTAACCTAAGGACATCACACACATCCATGCCCGAGGCAGGATTCGAACCTGCGACCGTAGCAGCAGCGTGGTTCCGGACTGAATCGCCTAGAACTGCTCGGCCACAGCTGCCGGCCAAACACTGCCTTTATCTGCAGTAATTACTCACCTGACAGTCAGTGTCATTGACACTGCAAATTTGTTGCAGTTTGTGAAACCAAAGAAGAACTAACTGGATTGTCGGTTCTTTCTCGCCTTCTAATTCATCTGTGGCCTCTTTAAATGGTCTCAGAAAATGCGCAATTTTTCCTGCAAGCTCATTATCATATCCTTGCAATCTGTAAGCGGAGTCCTTTTCCGTCAGCAAACTTCGTTATGCTTCTTTCTTTATTCATGTCAGAGGTACACTAAAATGAACACATATACAATACATACAAAGAAAACTATGCAGTATTCACTCAGAATTCCGCAACTTTGGTAGCATTGGGCGCTGCAGACGTTAAGTCCTTCATGCTACAGCTGGTTGGGCATGAGTTACATTTGAAGAGATGCTGCATTGTCTGCAATTCACCGCATTCACAGTGTTGTGTTGGCATTTGGAAGTTCCATTTAAGGAGTTTGTCCCTCGATCTTGCGACTTTGGTCCGTAGTCTGTTGAAGGACTTCCAGATGACTTCGTTATACTGAGGGTGTAAGGATTCCAGCATAGTGTACAAGCTGTTCCAGCCTGTGCAGAACTCTTGATTCAACGATGATTTCAAAGATGAGCAGAGGCCACTTTTCTTAATGTACCTTCCAATGTATTTTGCAGTATTTATTGTTGATGCGATGTTCGGGGCATGATTTAACAAATAGTTATCTTCATCGAAAGTATGACTAAGTGCTGTCTTTATACCATAAGCAGCACAAGAAGTCCTTTCGTGATTTTCCAAAGCCTTTATTACATTGGCACCCTGGTCGGAGACAAAAACAAAACTGTGCAACACGTCCGGCGAAATGTCCCAATCAGCCATCCTCTCTTCAATTTCTTTCATAATATTTACTCCCGTCTTCTTAACGTCCGGGAATTTTGTTGTAAATAAAACATTGTTCATAAGAGACCAATCTGTGTTAATGTAATGTTATAAGCGTCAAATAGTGCACCTGATTATGCGAATCAGTCCACATATCAACTGTCGCAGCACATTTTTTGCGCAATAACAGAAGGCGGCCGACCGCGGTGGTCTAGCGGTTCTAGGCGCGCAGTCCGGAACCGCGCGACTGCTACGGTCGCAGGTTCGAATCCTGCCTCGGGCATGGATGTGTGTGATGTCCTTACGTTAGTTAGGTTTAAGTAGTTCTAAGTTCTAAGGGACTGATGACCACAGGTGTTACGTCCCATAGTGCTCAGAGCCATTTGAACAGAAGGCATTATGCTGTTTTGTATTGCATCAGCTTGTTTTTTTGACATGTCTGCTTATAGTAAACGGATGTGGCATGACATCTGCCACGTTAACTTCTTCATAATGATCACCTGGATGTATTAATTCTTGGCCTAGTTCTCTGAAACCTTCACCGGAAACAGCATTAAAAGTTCTCATGTCTTTAGCACACATTGCAACACACTTTGCTGGAATACTATTTTTTTTTATTAATGCCGGTATCCCTGAAGGAGCTGTATCTTGGTGAGGTTTCTTGCAGCTGTGTTTCTTTAAATTAGTGGTTCCCGACTGGAAACAAAATAATGTGGAGCAGTTTATGCACGATACGTACCCAATAGATGCACTGTTTTCGTCTACAACCAACAGAAATGTACTCCATACTTGGCTTTTTAGATCTTCCCGCTTCTTACGTCTTACTGCACTGGCTTCCTCGCGCTGCATGATTACAGAGAGAGACTCACCACAAATGAGAAGCCCGTACTGGCTGCAGTCTCACACGGATAATGACACGTGTAATGTGTTTGAAATTACGTGCTACGTATTCGGACACGGCTTCTACGCTCGGTCACTAGAACTAGTGCGGGCAGCCTATCCGGTTAGGGTATGCTCGCCCCATCTCGGATTTTGTGCTCGTTTACTCGGCCATGCAGGAATCTAGTAGAAATGCCGCCTCTCGTTGCCGAGCGGTCGCCGACAAACTCTGCCACCTCGTTTCAGTGACTGCCGATTCTTGATGCATGTTCATTAGCACACATGTCCTAATATAGTTCCTTTTTCACTCGCGTGTGAAACACTTCACCAAGTTCATTTAACACTGCTGCTTTCATACACAGTTCCTACTCTTCCAAACACTATATTGTAATTCCCGGCCAATAAAGCACCAACTGCGGCATTGCTAGGTTAAAATTCGCGTAATTGCTTACTGCTTCTTTCGCTGTACTGTCAACCACAAAAGTTCCACCTAGCTCAGTACGGCGTCTGGACACCAACCCGCTTCTCTGCAACGTAGATACTGTTCTGATGATGTTAAAAGCAGCGGTGAAGAAAAACATCGTCAATACTTACGTTAGCACAGTCCGCATTAACTCTGTAGCTAAATGTCATGTAAATATCTTATAACAATTTTCGGATGGAGGGCGATTGTTTCGTCTTAGAAAAATGTCAAAATTCGGCAAATAGTTCTTTATTTGCTTTAGTGCCAAATCAAATAGGTGCCATCAGCACGTATTTAAAACTAACAGCTAATATGACTCTCCTCATTTCATAGCTCATACCATCTAATACACATGCAAGACAGCCAGAAATGTACCAAAGGTCAACCTTACGGTTACGCGATTTTCACAGTTTATGTTCAAATGTGTGTGAAATCTTATGGGACTTAACAGCTTAAGGTCATCAGTCCCTAAGCTTACACACTACTTAACCTAAATCATCCTAAGGACAAGCACACACACACACACCCATGCCCGAGGGAGGACCTCCGCCGGGACCAGCCACACAACACAGTCCATGACTGCAGCGCCTTAGACTCACAGTTTGTACTCAGCTACAACATGAGTTTTACATTCGGTCCTTTTCAGTGAATTTCTTTAAAACAAGTTGCTCGGCAACTATTCCGTAAACGATTACGAAATATGCCACGTGGAGTTCTTCACAAAGGCCGAGAGTTCACACGCGTTTATCTCACCATCTAATTCCTTCACAAAGCTCAAATTTTTACATCTGTCCGCAAATGCAGCTGCTTTCACGGCGATATAAACCGAACGCGAAATAACGGTACCTTCTTCATTTTACATACAACTTTTTTCGGGCACATTCTACACGACCTGCGCACCCGACAGTAATACTACGACTGCCTCAATTCCGTTGCTCACAGCGCGTATAATCATTTATAGAGCGCGGGAAAGACTTCTCTCTGATTGGTTGATCAAATGAACAGTCAATCAGATCAATCTTTCAAGATCGTATTCGCGCCTCAACTGTTTTACTCCAATCAACATTTACAGATGCATTTACGTCATTTTATGCTGCAAATATTAACAAAATGTTCAACCAAACCAAACGAAACGAAAACTAACATGAAATGATCGTATGGCTTTGTTGGCCGGGAGGCCCCATGCGGGGAAGTTCGGGCGCCGTATTGCAAGTCCTTTTTATTTGACGCCACTTCGGCGACTTGCGAGTCAATGATGATGAAATGATGATGAACACACAACACCCAGTCATCACGAGCCAGAGAAAAATCCCTGACCTCGCCGGGAATCGAATCCGGGACCCCGTGCGCAGGAAGCGAGAACGCTACCGCAAGACCACGAGCTGCGGACATTACTCTACAAATAAGTATTCTGGCTGCCTTCTTACGAAAACAAGCACATTTGGACATACGTCATCAGCAAGTAAGGGGAATTACA
Organism: Schistocerca nitens; assembly: GCF_023898315.1. Classification (NCBI taxonomy): domain Eukaryota; kingdom Metazoa; phylum Arthropoda; class Insecta; order Orthoptera; family Acrididae; genus Schistocerca; species Schistocerca nitens. Next base: position 918,006,365 of record NC_064616.1, read on the forward strand.
GCTTTCGTTGCAACAGCTTGTTGCACGCCTTCCCATCACCGAGTTACATAATGTTTAACAGGAGATAATACTGAATCTTTACGTATGTCCTGCATACACACTCTCATTTACTCTCTCATTTATGGTTCAAATGGCTCTGAGCACTATGGGACTTAACAGCTATGGTCATCAGTCCCCTAGAACTTAGAACTACTTAAACCTAACTAACCTTAGGACATCACACACATCCATGCCCGAGGCAGGATTCGAACCTGCGACCGTAGCGGTCACGCGGTTCCAGACTGAAGCGCCTAGAACCGCACGGCCACACCGGCCGGCACTCTCATTTATTTACACAACAAAACAAACAGTTATTAAATGAATATTAGCTCTTACTGAATTCTCTATTATGAAAACGAAAAATAGTGAACGATATTTATGTATAAAAATTCAAACACACTGTCCTAACATTTTGTAAACTTCAGTAATGACTCCAACTGATAGCAAAGGATAAACTGTTATGCATCCGAACTGACTTTAATCTTATAAGAATCGGTTTTCGGTATTTTTGTTAATTTTCTCTAACTTTGAAAGTATCCCAGCCAGAAAGCTGAGACTTTGCAACCAGCTTCTTTTTAATAACAAAAGGCTAAATATAAAGTTTTTTCGAAATTGAGTAAGATTTAGTATAGTTTATTTAGATTCTTGAGGGCTTGAATATTCTGTCGCTGGAACTCACACAAGTAGCGCTTCCCACGGTCGTGGTAGCGACAGGTGCGAGTGAATCACGCCGAGATGCAAGCGACTGTCACCGACACCGACTCCAAAGGTAGGAACCCGTACTGCAAGGTAGCTCACTGCAATAAAATGCTATTCCGGTTTGACTCGCGACGTTACAACACCTTAACCTGCGGTCGCCTTGTCATCCGTTTCTACAGAAAGTGTGTTACGTGCTTTATCTACTGCAATACCTAACGTCAGTCAAGCCTCACGCTTCCCAGGAACTGGTGGTCGTAATTCAACCTCCGTCTCTGGTGCGTTTCTCCGGTAATAGCCCGAAGTATTTGCTTGTGGCTGTGTTCTCGCACCAACTCACCACCTGCTTTCTCTCTATGGACCTGGTGATTGCTGATTAAAATCATTCTATCGGTTATCCCGAGTTCTCCAGTTTCTATTCCTGAGTTCGTCTATATTCCTCCTGTTCCAACCACTATTAAAACCATGTCCATTACGTTGTGGTCTAGTGTTTCCACTACTCCCATTTCCCTAATTATTCCCATTTCGTCCAGAATTCAGTCCCAATACCGGCCTACCATCGCTACCATTATTGATATTTTCCTTACTATTACACGTTCTTTCAAAATTATTCTGGCCTGAATCGCGATGTCTTTGAGCCTCGCTTTCAAACATGAATTCTATTCCTCTCAAAACACCTTTGAATGTTTCTGCATTATCGCCCCCACGTCCTATCAAGGTTTGTTGATACTTCATTGGCAGTTTCATTTTGCATATTTGAATCAATTCTCCGTCACTATATGAGTTATCTAAGTATTGGTTCCTTTTAGTCATATTCTCAAAGAATTTGACTGCTGTTTTCTCACTCGAATTTTCGAATGAGACATTTTGTAATAATCCATTTTTTATTCTGATCTGAGCCTCAGGTGACCAATATTTTGCTATAACGGCGGCTCTAAACAAACCATACGAATCGCGAGTTTCTGCTGCATTCTGCATAGTTTCAGCAACACTTTCCTCCATATGTGCGCAAATGAATCTAACTTATGTTTCAATGGCCAGTGTGTCGGTATTCCTACTTTTAATATGGTCAATAAAGGTGCAGGGATGGAGAATATGTGCATATTCTTATAGTGCTGGTATTTCCGCACTGTAAGAAAGTGGTTATCGTCAAAACCTCTCGCTTCTCTTTGTGATGTACCTTCTGAGTTTTGAAGAATGGAATTCTGTCCTTGGTTTACGTCAAATCTACGCAAACGTGTGTAACTTGATTCATTCCGTGAAATTTGTGCCGCGAATCACTTGCAGGTGTCACTGCGCAACGTGCGTGCATAACGCCCGCTACTGGCTCTGTATCTTGACGTGTAAGCAATTCTGTCTCGTTAGACGCCGTACTGTAACCCGTCGGTATTCGTCCTACGGGTTGTGGCGTTGTGTAACGCGTCTCTATGGTTTAATCAGCGTATGTCACGGTTTGTGCTTGACGTACTGAACTTTGCTGCAAACCACCCTCTGGTATTCCCGATTGACCAGTTATTCTTTCGTGAACAAGTGGTCGCAATCCACACTGTTCCCTACGGTTATCGTGATGTTCTGGCATACGCTGGTTTGGAGTAATTTCCCGTTCGCGGTTTGCGGTTTCGGACTGGTATCCACATGTGCCTTTCCGTCTTGCGTCACACATAATTTCGCGTACCCTTTCTGTCGTATTATCGGCAACTGTTGATTTTACAGTCTTCATAATAGTATTTACCGACACTAAAGCGGATTTGTCGTCGTCTGTGACTCCTCACTAACGCTTTCTACGTCAGCACGACTTTCGATCGTACGTAAAACTTCCGATCTCAACCATTGAAACTGGTGTTCGTTTTTCTCTTGTATTTTTAAAATATGAGCATCAAATTCCTTTAATGATTCTTTTGTCGTTGTTTTGTGAGACGTCGTCTCAGCAATAACATGTTTCGCTTTCGTCGTCCCTTTCATGGCATAAGCTTTGACCTGTTGTTTAACCTTTTTGACACTTCGTTGCGTAACTTCACGCAACGTAACCATGTCTGTTTGGACAGTGTCAACGTCTGTTCTCAATTGTTTGTGCCCTGTAACGAGCGTTTGAAGCGTGATTTGCTCTTCCTTAGCTTCAGTTCCTATTTGATCTAATTGGCCTTGAATATTATCACTCGTTTTTTGTATTTCCCTGCGGAAATGAAATGGGCGTGTGGCGTCATTGGCCGGGAGGCCCCTTACGGGGCAGGTCTGGCCGCCTTGGTGCAGGTCTTATTACATTCGATGCCACATTGGGCGACTTGCGCGACGGATGGGGATGAAATTATGATGAAGACAACGCAACACCCAGTCTCTGAGCGGGGAAAATCCCCGACCCAGCCGGGAATCGAACCCGGGCCCCTGTGGACGGCAGTCCGTCACGCTGACCATTCAGCTATCAGGGCGGTTAGTTTCTTTCAGCCCCAGTGTTATGCACCCATTTAATTCTTTTTGCCCTTGTGTTATGCGCCCTTCTAATTCTTTTTGCCCTTGTGTTATGCGCCCTCCTAATTCCTAAGATTGTTGTAATAAACGCTGCAACATTCCAAATATGTTGGCGTTTTCATCTACACCATTTTCGCCAGTTGCCATCTGATGCAACAGTTCCCTATCTCGTTTTTCGTGAACCGTTTCCTTCACTTCCGAACATAATGTAGGAGCACTAACACTCGGTCTTTCATGCAATTGTAAGCTTGCCTCATTCAATATGATTACGTTTGGTTCAATATGCTGAAAATCACTATCTGCAGACTCCGCGTCTGATTCATCAGTAACGCCGTTCTCGTGTCCATTCTTTGGACCATATTGAACATCATCTGTTGCATTTTCGGTCTCATTCGGTATTTCTACGTGTTGTGTCTCGTGTTGTTCACGCTGATCTACCTTCAATCCTATCAAGATCTTCCATGACTTCTCTTTGACTTAATCTTTTATTTTCTGTCATTTTTGAGCGTTCCATTAAGCATTGCTGTTCTCGAATTTTCCGAACCTGACTGCGTGTTAATATCTGATCATAAGACTTGATTCTACCCCAAAATATCATCCACGGTCCTATATTCAATATCTGAACCCTTTTCCTCGTCTTCTATTTAGCCTTTTGGTTACTGGAGTTAAGTTAGAACTCAACACATCCCAATTCAGCGTTGTGTTGCGCCAGAAAATAAGAAATACATGAATACATTTCTATCTACACTTACTACACAGTTGAGTCACATTTACATTTACATTTTTTTTCTCCAGTTTGCGTCAGCTTATTGTTCGGGAGGATTATGTGTTTTTTAACCTGTCATAAACAAACCCTGAATCTATCAGAATGCTGTAAATTCGAATCCTGGCAGACGTCGCCATTTGTCAGCGTCCGCACTTTTGTGTCTACACAGCGAGTGTACTAATATGTGCAAACTTAGCTTACCACTTAGTGTGTAAGTGGACAAAACCCCCGAACTCTTTTCTCAAGCCCAGGCTGTTAAACAGACATTTTAAATAAATATGAACCTGGCCCTGTAAGGGAGCAAATATTAGGTGCGGATCAAAACAAAAATCATTTGAAATGCTGCTGTCACCTAACTAGAATGCATGTATTAATAAAAGTGAAAGTTTGGGATCTATTCTAGAAAGACAAAACAGCTATTCCCTTTTATATTATACATATAATTTATCAACTGTGCTTTCAGGGGCCAAGTGATACACACCAATCATGTTCAATCACTTTTGACAATCAATAACAAAATATTTAACTCTTGGACATATTAAACTGATCATTATTAAAATCGTTATCTCTACATATGAAAAATTTTTATGACAGGAAAAAATGATAAAAAAATCTTCATCAGACCATTTTCATCTACATTATTATAGCTGGTCAATGCACTGAGTTAGTGGAGAATAAATTTACTTTTTGAACCAATGAAAAACTCTCATGTACACAAGGTGAGGGTAGGTTAGTATCCAAGGTTTTGATATTCAGTGGTCAAAGCGTACGCAAGATGGAGTGAGCAAAATCTCGACTCAACATTTACTGTGGCCTAATGCGCGATGGTAATTTACCAAGTGGCATCTGCAACAGCATTGTCTCCGTGCTTGACCTGAAACGCTAATTACCTATTCTGGCCTTGACTGAATTCACTCAGTCTCAACTTTCCTGCGTTCTGTAGATCGTTAATCTTTCCCTAGTATAAATAATGGCTATTGCACACTCGCTAAGGGTTGGAGTGATGTGCACAATTTCTTTGTCCGCAAAAAATCCCGCAGTAATAATTAACTACCTCTTTGCTGTCTGTCGCCACGACACGTGAAGCGTATCGTCCACACTTTGCCGAAAGCGAAGCTCTCAATGCTCTCACTATTTTCCATAGACTTGTACGGTCCGCCGCGAGATGAGAGAGATATCTAGCCATTTTACTTCTCAAAATGCTTCTATATAATGGGGATCTCCACACCATGTCGCGTCTGCATCGCCCAGTATGGCTTCAGCCAATCGCCGTCTCGCTAGAGGTAAATTTAATTTTTCTTGTTGGGTCGCAGCCTAGCCCTGTTAATGCCGTGCAGCCACTTACCCTCAGTCGCAGCTGGATTTACATTAAAAGGAATAATGCATTGTTCTGGCCCTATTCCTTTCTGCACTGAAGGTCGCCGTTCTCTTGTTAAGGGGTGTTTTCCGGTGCCATTAAGCAACTGCTCGGTTCGCCACCAAATTGCGTTTCACTTGAATTTGTTTATACATGCCCCCGTCCATATATTGGTAGATATTGTTTTGTTAGTTTTCAGTACATGAGATTACTGTTACTGCCTTTTGTTGATATAATATAATTATTTTTTCTGAGGATCTCATACTGTATCTTACTGTCATTTGCCGGCCGGCCGGTGTGGTCATGCGGTTCTAGGCGCTACAGTCTGGAAGCGCGCGGCCGCTACGGTCGCAGGTTCGAATCCTGCCTCGGGCATGGATGTGTGTGATGTCCTTAGGTTAGTTAGGTTTAAGTAGTTCTAAGTTCTAGGGGACTGATGACCTAAGATGTTGAGTCCCATAGTGCTCAGAGCCATTTTGAACCTTACTGTCATTATGGGTCACGCTCATGTAAGGTTCATAAAATCCGGACACCTTACACACCTATCACTCAGATGTACCGTTCACAAAACATGTTCGAATATCTCACCATTAACGTCAATGCACTTTTGTGCTCTAGCGATAACATGTGTTGCTTGTTCAGTTGCCTGTGGTTGGTTCCTCATCAATTCAGCATCGTCCACGATGCGATGAAGCAGTTCATCTTTTGTATTTACCTTCACTTTGTGCACCTCTGTTGCCATACAGCCCCATAAACAGAAATCTAAAGGTGTCAGGTCAGGTGGTCTTGGAGGCCAGTTAATAGCACCAGCAATTAGGGTAGGTGCGGTTGAGATGGTCCCTCACATGAAAAATAACATGTGGAGGGGCACCGACGCAGTTCGCTTGGCTAAAGGAACATCTTCCAATAGTTCCACAAATGAATTTTCCAAAAAATGCAGGTACCTCTCTCCCGTCAATCGCTGATTAATAATATATGGACCTACCAAAAGATTACCGATCATACCACACCAAACATTAAGGCAAAACGAACTTGGAAAATGCTATCCTCTGAAGCGTGTGTCTTTTCAAAAATGGTTCAAATGGCTCTGAGCACTATGGGACTTAACATCTGTGGTCATCAGTCCCCTAGAACTTAGAACTACTGAAACCTAACTAACCTAAGGACATCGCACACATCCATGCCCGAGGCAGGATTCGAACCTGCGACCGTAGCAGTCGCGCGGTTCCGGACTGAGCGCCTAGAACCGCTAGACCACCGCGGCCGGCGTGTGTCTTTTCCTGTGACCATTGATGATTATTGTGTGTGTTGTTTATTCCATGTCGTGAAAACTGGGCTTTGTCGGAGAATAGTATGTATGGAAGAAAATGACTATTCTCAATTATCTAGCGACAGAATTGAAGTCGTTGGGCATTGTCGCCAATGTGGAGATTTTGGACACACTGTATGTGAAATGGATACAGGTTTTCTGCATGTAATGTTTTCCATACACATGTCTGTGAGACATTCATACACAGGGACATTCTTCGTATGCTTGTACTGTACAGTATGAAAAATGTCTACTTCGAAGAGAGCCTGTTGCATGCAAAGTGATAAGCACTTTGGCAAACACCCTGAGATCGGGTAATCGTCAATCGCAAAGCGCCTGCAGTAGTAGCACTATCATCGCAGAAGCCATAAACATACACCATATCTGTGTATTCCTCATTACTACGGACGTGTGGAATAGTTAGCAGCGCTTGTACGAACACAGTTAACACCATACACTACACAGCTAACCGATCCGTCGCTAGTACACTACACAATGCGGCTTACACGGCACAACTGCACAAACAAGGGTGCCATGTGGTCGATCGCTAATCCCTGTGTTCGTCACAATACTCGCTATTTGTCCAGGATTATTTGTTGCTAAAAGGTCAAGTATGCTTTATCACTCATTTACGCTTCGAATGGGCTCACGAAGTAATTGTTCAAAGTAATTTTCTGAGAAAGCATTCAGTACAATTTCGGATGACGCTTTATGCCTGCCGCCGGCTTTAAACGTATAATTTTTCCAGCATATCGAGGGTAGGTTGAAGTTACCACCGCCTATAATTGTATGAGCGGGGTACTTATTTGAAATGATCTCTTGCAGGGATTGGATGTTTACACAAAAAAACTTTGCATAATTTTGTACAGTGTTAATCAGTGCCTCAACCATTGATTCACCCCTGCACAAATTTAACTGCCCCTTAACATACTATTTTCAATATAGAATCGTAATCTACTCATCAAGCCGAGGAGTTTGATACCATGCATGCCCTACTTCAAGGAAAGTGATACTAATTTGCATAGTACGGAGAGTGATCGTTCATACGTGGCCGACATGAACTCAATACTAACAAGCATTCCCTATTTTGCATGTCAATAGTCACATAGTATCGCTGTCACTTTGAAGTGAAATGTACGTAGCGAGTACCGAACCATTGAGAGAAGTAGAACATGGAACGCATTTCAAAAGGGGCAATAAAAGCCGACCATTCGCAGTGGGGAGGCAGGTGGTATTTGCTAACAATAAGCCATTAAACGAGCATGCCATTAGCTAACAATAAGCCATTAAACGAGCTTCTCTCACTGACACCTACGTGGAATGGAAAGAAACATCTGAGCATAGCAGGGGTCCACGTGGCCAGTCTTAGACGACCAATACATGGAATTCACATTTACAAAAAGTGTTGAGTCGCCCAAAATAAAGTTAACAGCGGGACAGAGACGATGGGACAGAACACGTGTAGAAAGACCACACCTGATGCCTGGGAAAGCTTCTCGGAAAGGAATTCTTTCAGAATAACGACGGGAGGTCTTTGACAAGCACGAAAAACATTGCTACTGTCTCTCTCTCTTTTTTTTTTTTAAACAGAAAACATGCCACAGTGGAAAGCATCGCTATTTTTAACAAATCCACACGTATCACGTGATGAAGGCGTGGAGAACACGAGGGTGTACGTGGACAGCTCATGTATGGGCGGAGTCTGAGAGTATAGGAGCGAAACATGAATGCCACAGGTCAGAAGGAAAATAGTTTCCACCCCAACACGCTTCTCAAGCTTCATTGGGCCAAGAAGCGACACAAGTAGTACCACAATCAGCACTGGCAGCTACGAATTGTGGTAGGGGATGAACACAAGGTACAGTGGGGGGAACAAAAAAGATATACAGACCGGGGCCGTGGGTAGAAGGGGAGGTCTCTTCAGACTAGGGCCGTGTGTAGGCGGAACACTTACTGTTCTGTCGGCCCAGGAGAGCTTTTTAGTGAACATTTGCGTTCATAGGGTTCGAAAATCTCGTAACATCTCCGGAGTGAAGATTTCGGATTTCGACCCAAGTTAGTTACGTTCTGCGGAAGAATTAAAGACGGCAGAGGTGTACACGTCGGTAAGCTAAAGCGAGTGGACATTATCAGTAGGTTAACTTGAGGAAAAAAAAAAACAGTTTTTCGCCTCACGAAAACTCAGGACAGTTTGTGATTGCTACAGTCAAGGTCAGAATAGTATTCCGGTTTACAGGTCCGCATACCGTCTACGCACCGCCGTCGTCATACGCGATTGCCGACCACAGCAGCCGCCGAAAAATCAGAGTAAATATTATGTTTGCTGAGGCACTCAGTAATGGAGTCACTAGCTTGTGTGTGCACTTCAGTTCTACTGGTGATTGGAGTTGTGTTACGTAGTTTCTTCTCATTCCCTCGTTTCAGACTAGCCACATATCGCGTGTGTATTCATAGGGCTTAAAAGTCGAGAAAGGTATCGGTAAATATACATAATTGTGCAGCTAAAATAGCATAGACAGTAGGGAATATTGAAGTGTAGCGAGTAAATTGTTTTGGAGGGTACATTGTTTTGTGATTATTGTATTGTAAGTTACGCTAGAGCTTCTTTTCTCATGTAGGAACACTTTTGAAAGGTTATTATGTGTTCATGTTTATCATGATTAATTTCATTTAGTTTGTGAATTCATTATCAGGATCTTCCTAATTATGGAGGATTTTCCAGTGTCACCAACTACACACTTGAACCCAATGTGTATGGTGATTCTGTAAGAAAAAGATTTAGTACAGGTAACAGTTGTTTGTGTGTTCTAGAGTAGAGGCTACCTCTTCCCCACTGAAATATTTTAGGGCATGTATGACGGCTGTTATTCTGATATGTAATCATTATTTCATCCAGGATCTCCTTACCTTGCAGAGTCTGAGTCCACAGGCTCTTTAGTGCTGTCAGATATCTCTGTGTGTGGCAAGTGGTAAGGACAGGTCGTAACAACTGAGGGAGTATATTAGAACAGCTACGATTACTGCTACAAAAGGGGTTCAATATGGCGCCCATCAATGTCCAGAAGAGTCTGAAAGTGCAGGATTGCATTATGCACAGCAGAACGAAGCATGTCTGAAGGTATGCTGGCTACCTCTCTTGATATTCTGCCCTTCAGATCAGCGCATGTGGTAAACCCTGCCCTTTAGGTAGCCCCACAACCAGAAGTCACAGGGAATGAGATCAGGTGATCGTGCTGGCCAAGCATTTGAAAACGATCGGCCGATAATTCGATCGTTTCCAAATGTGTTCCCAAGATGCAGGTGAACTTCACGAGCGTAGTGCAGTGAGGCCCCATATTGCTTGAAAACAGTTGAGTTCAATGCATCTCTCTCCTGTAGGGCGGATATGACATGCTGGAAAAGCATATCACGCTGGCCAGTCACACTGCACGTCTTTGGTCCTGTTGAAAAAAGAACAGGCCAATGATGAATGTAGGCATGAAGCCATACCATTCTTGAAGTGCAGCTGCAACATTACTGTTGTTTTGATAATAGAGCTTTACCAGTAATGCCCTGCTCCTTTTGTCCAAGCTCATGTTGACATGTCAACAAGTGCATTGTGACTGGTCAGGTGTGTGAGACTATGAATCACGATGACTGATCACGGAACCTGGTGACCATAGTTGGAAGCAGATGGTGGCACTGTGATGCATGGAAATCATGCACCCCATATTATTTGCACACACAGTGTGCAGTCATGTACATAGTACACACAATATATGCAATTTACATAGTGTGGAGTCAGACACACATACTCATACGCTCACGTATGATGAAGGGTTCATCCAGCTATTCCACATACACTCACACACACAACCACTATTTACAAATAAATAACCATCCACCCATTCAATCATTCTCTAGTGAATAGTGTAAGTATGGGAGGATCCTGGTCCCCATAGATGAACCGTTTGTTATCACAACATGAGAGTCCAACTTCCAGCTGCAGTGCAATATGTACCACATGGCCTCATGACTGAATGACTATTTCGCACAACATATGCGTAGCGCCACGAACGTCCCTGAGCGGACATCGCTTGTAATCTTCAATCGAGAGAGCCTTTGAGACCACACAATGTATGCCCTTAGCTCGCATTTGGGTGACACCTGCATCAATTTGGTATGGACACATTTTCGATCTGAGCCCCACAAACTCCAAAAACTGCGACACATTCGCATCATCTTTCATTAGACCAATAATCTTCTAGTTTTGAGGAGTTATTCCATAAGGATAATCAGCTGTACATCCAGACATGTTAAATGCATTGGATTGTACCTAATTACCTCACATGGATAGCAGACTTTCACCCAGTAGATGGAACTGACTGTATTCATGTAGAGTAACTGGGGTCGGTGCAGTTTGGCTTTGCAAACTCATAGTGGAATCGTTTACATGTTAGGTTTAGAGAGACCCAGAATACATATACTGATGTAGAAAGGCTTCATGAAATGCACTGAAACCTTAGCCATTTCCAAAGTAACTAGTCCTTGATTGATGATGATGGTCCACTTAAAATTTGGACTGGTGATGTGATCTCTTGCGCCATAATACCTAACCCAACAGTAAAGTAAGTGAACTGATTTACTAGCATTTTCAATGGTTTTCTCAAATGCCGAATTCTTCATTAATTTAATTTTTTTTTCAAATTCATATATCACCAAAGTCCTCTGTTTAGTGTTTCATCAATGTACTCCATCAACCAGGGACACTGACTGAAGGAGATGCTGCGAGTGATTCTAATATGGCCCATCCGTAAACTGGGACATGGCTGGAGGCTTAAGTAGTGCGGAATATATCTCTGCCTATCCCCCAGCGTTGTCGTCAGCTTGAGAATGGAACCATAGCATGGGACTAGGGCTCCAGACACAGTAGCAAGTCGCAGTGTGCATCATGAAAATGGGTAGGATGTGCCAGGTATGCCTCCAAGACCTATTCTTCACCAGAATCTGCAGCCACATCTTGAGATTTCTTTCTCCAGTCTGACGATTTCTTCTCAGGACAGCCATCAGAGCCCTCCAAATGGCAGAGATTGTTGTGTGGCGTGCCTGTAGAGGTTTTTTACAGCCAAGTAAAAGATGTAACTTAAATCGTCAGATGGCCTGTAAACCTCCTCACTTATTTGTGAGTTACTATCCTTGGCATACCTGTGCACATACTGTCAAAGTCCTGTGTGACTCCCACACAAAGAAGAGCAACATGTCAACATCTGTCAACAGTTCTATGTTGAAATGTGTTGTTCTTAACATTGTATTCCACAAAAGCGCTGGAAAGGTGCCCTTGTAATAGAAGGCAGGATCCAAACAGCATGTGCCCATTCATACACTCCAAAATGTCTCAAAAATATATGCAAGTAGACATACAACAGTGTACATGTACAGTACAACATATTCACCCCAATCAAGGATGCTGAAATCCTGTCAAACATTCGTCACATACCCATACCCCACATATGTTATGGCAGTGCCTGTGAGTTTACTGGATAATGCTGTTATGTCGGACAATGGAGTCTGTCCATTGAATCCAGGTATTCATAAGGAAAGACCACCTTCCTCGTGACATTTTGAAACTTTGCATCATTGAGATATACAGCACTTGTGATATCCATATCCTCTTGACACATGGTCTCAGCAAGTTTCTGAAGAGGTGCACACATTAAACGTAGCGAATGCAGAAAGTGGTGTGTTATTTATGGCGAGATTTGCTTGGGAATATATTTTTCAACAGTTTCAGGTATGACACTCACCTTATCATCTTTGAAGCTGAAATCACTCAAGCACTGAAGAAGAAAGTGAGCATCAAACCCATTAAAATTATGGCAGCAGACAAGTGTGTGTCATGGCAGTTAGTATATCAAATTGCATGCACTGTGGGCTGCAGCACAAAATTTCCCCATTATATGACAGTAATCTCTACACGGAGTTTCCACTTCTCTATCCAATCTTCTTCTTTCACTAGTGCCTTATCCTGCAGTTTCTCAGAGTTGTCATGGTTAGAACGGATTTGGCAAGGTTAATTTTAAGGGGTGGCCAGATGCCCTTCCTGCCGCCACCCCATAACCCCTGGCACGGAATGAGTGTACCCCAGCTGCCTGTGTCTAGTGTAATCCACGGAATAGTGCGAATGTGTTCAGATGTCTGCCAGTCGTGTAACTGAGGCGGAACGTGGGGACCAGCCCGGTATTCACCTATCAGGATGTGGAAAACCGCCTAAAAACCACACCCAGGCCGGCTGGCACGCTGACCGAAGTCGTTAATCTGCCAGTCGGATTCGATCCGGGGCTGGCACACCTACCCGAGTCCGGGAAGCAGCACATTAGCACTCTCAGCTAACCTGGCGGTTCTACTTCTCTATCCAATGGCAGCTGAAAAATGTGGCAGTAAATTGCCTACTCATATAAGGCATCATTCTCCTGCAAACTGGTCATGGGTTGGTTCAAATGGCTCTGATCACTATGGGACTTAACAGCTGTGGTCATCAGTCCCCTAGAACTTAGAACTACTTAAACCTAATTAACCTAAGGACATCACACACATCCATGCCCGAGGCAGGATTCGAACCTGCGACCGTAGCAGTCGCGCGGTTCCGGACTGCGCGCCTAGAACCGCGAGACCACCGCGGCCGGCAAAAACTGGTCATGGGAACATTGTTGCAATAAATCTTGTCAATGTGCCATGTAAGTTTTTCGAAGTCAGAGAGAAGTCATCTTGCAGGATTATCTCCAAAGTTTGATTTTAAATGGTTGAGGTTGAAGTCATATGAGCATACAACTTGATACACTGCTACATATAGTACATGTCATTCATTGAAGGTATTATGACAGGCAGAGGGGCCACCTTCACAATGTGCCACAGGAGCTAGGAGACACTCAAAGTCAGCATACATGACAAAGAGACATCGCTCATGGTGGTAGGCATTCTTAAACATCAATAACTTTTCAACTTTGGCAGGCATTTCCAGGCTAGAGCAGGAAATGAGGCGTCTTTTTGGATACTCATGCCTAGTAAAAGAGTTGAGGCATCTACGGCAAAAACAACTTGCACCATTTAAAAAAAATTGGGCAGAAATTAGATGGAAAATGTTTTTGATCCAGACATGGTGTTGTTTCTCACCCTCAGAGAATAGTAGCAAATCTGTGTGTTTGAGATACTGACTGGCTAATTTTTAAAAGTAGACAGGTCCAACTACTTTATGCTTTACTTCATTCTGCCCAGTGTGAACATTGTCTTCTGCGTCACTATCATTCTGCTGCCAGCCTGCAAACATGACTTGAATAATCCAGATTCTGCTCCTGGAGTTTAATTGGAAATGAGATGCATTTGATGTTACATTTCCCATGGACATCAGATGCATAGTATGTTCTTGTAAATTGTGCATATTTTAGGTAACTTCTATCGCAAGCCAGAAGTGAACTTAATCCCCCTCAGCAGTATTGTGGGCTTTAAAACATGTGAGTTTAATGGCAATATCTTTCAGGAGAGGGATGATATTAAGCACCTAAAAAGTTGATAAAAATGCAAGAACACATCCAGGAAGACAACATGACTCACCTTCTTTCCTGCATTTCTCCCTCTCCCATCTCAGAAACCTGGCACCACTTCTAGTATTAAATTAATTGACTAATTAAGTAAACTGATTGACAAAATTGGTGGAAAATAGCTCAGTTGTGCCACTTCCGGTATTTACAGGCTGCTTCAGGTTATTTCAATAGACTCACCCCTACAACTGTATCAGTTCGATTGACTAAATAATTAAATGGATATCCTTCACTTTCCCTTGCTCCTGTCTTCTGGAAATGTTGATTGATTAGTGGAAATCGATTGCAGGGTATGGGACATTGTTTAAACAATTTAAACAATGTGACGAATATTTTTATTTAAACAATTTATGGGATACAAGGTGTATGGAATATAGTTTATTTAAAGAATTTGTCAGGACATCAGTTGCAATGTGTGGAATATTTAAACAATTCCAGCACTTTCTCATTCCAATCGCATAAGGAAACATGTAATTAAACTTTCAGTCATTGCTTAAACATATCTGAAAACTTTCTCGTGTCTCGCCACCCGTACAGGCTCCCCAGAATTGAGGTGTGTCAGAGCACCTGGACGTGTCAGTGGACTCGCCACATTGCTATCAGCTGTCAGCTGCCCCACAGCTCCTTTGAAGTACCACACTAATCTGTGCAACAAAAGTCCACATCCTGTTGGTGTCCTCTGCCATCTCAACTGGTCAGATCCTGTTTCTGCATGCTTGAACCAACCTGTTGGATGCCACTGCACGCGAGACTCCTTCCTTCCAAAGCAAATGCCTGACTGAGAATCGATCCAGAATTATTTCTGAAGTCAATAAATAATTAATTTCTGGCCACATGATTATCATTAGAGGATATAAGGCGGACGTGGTAGCTATTTCACACACACAAATTGATGATGTCACAAAACTAGAAGGTCTCAGGGAACCACAGAAGGGACGTCCATATAAAAGTGGGCAGGTAAAACACAGTAAGGTAGTTGTAGAAATGGTTGGTATTGTAGTTGTAAATTGTCGTAGCTGTGTTGGGAAAGAACCAAAGCTCCAAGCCCAAGACAGTCTTCCTCCTTATGATCTGATCATGTAAGTGTAGAAAAGTTGTGGAATGTTTTCAAAGAGATAGTATCGACAGCAATTGAGAGATATATGCCACGTAAATTAATAAGTGATGGTACTGATCCCCCATGGTACACAAAACTGGTCAGATCGTTCCTGCAGAAGCAACGAAAAAAATCATGCCAAATTTAAAAGAACGCAAAATCCCCAAGATTGGCAAAGTTTTACAGAAGTCCGAAATATGGCGTGTACTTCAATGCGAGATGCTTTTAATAATTTCCACAACGAAATTCTGTCTCGCAATGAGGCAGAAACCCCAAAGAGATTCTGGTCACACATAAAGCACACCAGTGGCAATACGCAATCAATACCTTCACTGCGCGATAACAACGGTGAAGTCACTGATGACACTGCCATTAAAGCAAAGTTATTACATACGGTTTTCCGAAATTCCTTCACCAAAGAAGACGAAGTAAATATTCCTGAATTCCAATCAAGAACAACTGCCAAGATGAGAAACACGGAAGTAGATATCCTCTGAGTAACGAAGCAGCTTAAATCACTTAATAAAGGCAAGGCTTCCGGTCCAGATTGTATACCAGTCACGTTCCTCTCAGAGTATGCAGATAAAATAGCTCCATATTTAGCAATTATATACAACCACTAGATCACAGAAAGATCCATACCTTAAGATTGGAAAATTGCTCAAGTCACACCAATACCCAAAAGGGAAGTAGGGGTAATCCGCTGATTACAGGCCTATATCACTAATGTCGATTTGTAGTAGGGTTTTAGAACATATACTGTATTCGAACATCATGAAGTACCTCGAAGAATACGATTTGTTGACACATAGTTAGCACTGATTCAGAAAATATCGTTCTTGTGAAACACAGCTAGCTCTTTATACTCATTAAGTAATAAGAGCTATCGACAGGGGATGTGAAATTGATTCCATATGTTTAGATTTCCAAAAGGCTTTTGACACCGTTCCTCACAAGCATCTTCTAACCAAACTGTGTGACTACGGAGTATCGCCTCAGTTGTGCGACTGGATTCGTGATTTCCCGTCAGAAAGGTCACAGTTCGTAGTTATAGACGGAAAGTCATCGAGTAAAACAGAAGTAATATATGGCGTTCCCCAAGGAAGTGTTGTAGGCCCTCTATCGTTCCTGATCTACGAGGGCGGTTCAGAAAGTAACCTCCGATTGGTCACAGTGCGGGTTGTGGGGGGAGTAGCGACGCCATCTGTGCGTTCACGCACTCAACAGGTCAGTCGGCATCAAGCCGTGGTCGAGTGAACGTCGTACCTGCGCTAGTTTAGTTTTTGTGGCAGTTTGAAATGTGTGCTGCAATAGAAAACCTCGCCAAATGTGAAGTGCGTGCTGTCATAAGGTTTTTTACAGCCAAAGGATATTCTGCAGCAGCTATTCATCGTGAGCTCTGTGCCGTGTACGGACCAAGAGTTATGAGTGAAGGAGTTGTCCGTGCATGGGTACGTTTATTTAAAAGTGGACGAGAAAACGTTCATGATGGAGAGAGGAGTGGTAGACCATCATTGGTGACTGACGAACTCTTTCAGACAGTTGATGCAAAAGTTCGTGAAAATCGACGTTTCTCAATGTCGGAGTTGTCTACTGGTTTTCCACAGATTTCTAAGACTCTCTTGTACGAGATAGTGACTGCAAGATTGGGTTACCGTAAGTTCTGTGCGGTCACAGGCTGGCTCCAGGCACAAGCGGGTGATTTTTATGCAGAAGGAATTTCAAAGCTTGTGAAGAGATACGATAAGTGCCTCAATCGCTATGGAGACTATGTAGAAAAATAGTGCAAAGATGTAGTTGTAAGATGTATATATTAAAATATTTTTATTTAACTTGGTGTATTTTTTTAAATCAACCGGAGGTTACTTTCTGAACGGCCCTCGTATATTAACGTCATAGGAGACAATCTGAGTAGCCGTCTTAGACTGTTTGCAGATGATGCTGTCATTTACCATCTTGTAAAGTCATCAGATGATCAAAATGACTTGCAAAATGATTTAGATAAGATATATGTACAGTGCGAAATGTGGCAATTGACCATGAATAAGGAAATGTGTGAAGTTATTCAGATAAGTACTAGAAGACATCTGCTAAATTTCGATTACGTGATAAGTCACACAACTCTGAAGGCTGTAAATTCAACTAAATACTTAGGGATTACAATTACAAATAACCTAAATTGGAACGATAACATAGATAATATTGTGGGTACAGCAAACCAAAGACTGCGACTCATTGGCAGAACATTTAAAAGGTGCAACAGGTGTCTGCTTACACCATGCTTGTCCGCCCTATTCTGGAGTATTGCTGTGCGGTGTGGGATCCGCTTCAGGTGGGACTGACGGATGACATCGAAAAAGTACAAAGAAGGGCAGCTCGTTTTGTATTATCGCGAAATAGGGGAGATAGTGTCACAGACATTATACGTGAAGTGGTGTGGCAATCATTAAAACAATGGCGTTTTTCGTTGCGACGAGATCTCTCATCAAATTTCAATCACCAGTTTTCTCCTCCGATTGCGAAAACATTCTGTTGGCACCCACCTACATAGGGAAAAATTATCACCACGATAAAATAAGAGAAATCAGGGCTCGCACAGAAAAATTTAATTGCTCGTTTTTCCCATGTGCCATTCGAGAATGAAACGGTAGAGAGACAACTTGAAGGTGGTTCATTGAACCCTCTGCCAGGCACTTTATTGTGAATAACAGAGTAATCACGTACTCGTAGATGTAGATGTAGGTTGACTCGAATTACACTTTACAAAAGACCGGAACTAAATTTGTATACAGAGAGAGGGAGGGACCTGTGTAGTTTGCTTTGCAGATGACATAGAAACTAGCATGGGATGTTTAAATAATTACTCTTTTTTATTTCCCCATGAACTGTAAACTCCCCCAGCCTTTCTGGCGCACTTTCTTTGTGGCACACTTGCCATTGAACAAGAACTGCTTCAGGAGTTTATTAAATCTGGTGTTAGGCAATGGCTGGTATAGTGTCAAAAACACACATATCTTGAAGATGTCACAAAACTCTGCAAATGTAGCTTCAGAAGATGTGGCACAGGAAATATTAACTAAATTGTGAATATTGTCATTTAAACAATTTGTTTCACACGTACAAATTAAAACTACTCGCACAGTAGTTTGCGTGCATAAACAACAGTGTTGTGTTGCCGACGAGAAATTTCATTAAATAATCCAAAACTATTGTTATTTGATGTCATGAGTGGAATCAAATGGCTCTGAGTACTATGGACTTAACATCGGAGGTCATCAGTCCCCCTAGAACTTAGAACTACTTAAACCTAACTAACCTAAGGACATCACACACATCCATGCCCGAGACAGGATTCGAACCTGCGACCGTAGCGGTCACGCGGTTCGAGACTGTAGAGCCTAGAACCGCTCGGCCACATCGGCCGGCATGAGTGGAATCATTGATGCATAAAAAGATAGTTCGAATTCCAGATTTCGGCGTCAGTTTATACTGTCACGGTTATGGAATTTCCGACCATTACTGGTCTACTAAGCTTATCTTTTTAAAATTGCTATAGAATTCCTTAGTTGATTGGGTTCCTAAGTTAAACGAGGACGAAGAAGGAGGAAGGAAAGGGTTAGTCGCGGGATAGGATAGTAACAACAAATGGGTTATGGGATTCAACCGAAATTCCAATTGAATTGGCGACTTATTTTTGTGTGAATTGATAACCTTTTCTCATTCGAAGAAGCATCAACATTTAAGAATAATGGACGCATTTCTCTTATTGACAGGTTTAATTGTACTTATTTTGCAAAACACATTATAATTTGCACAAACTCATTTTTGCAGCAGCAATTGTGACAGAATTCTAAAACAGTGTCTCATGAGACAAGTAATTGACTACCGAAGAACTCAGTTGCTTACGAAAAACCGCGTTATGTCGGTTTGCTATAACATAAGAGAAGAAATTTCATGTTATTTTCATACTCTGAAGCTCTTGTTTCACTAGCTGTCGACAACTCTTAAAGAATTACAGTCATTGGCATGAAAAAAATAAATAGAAAGTACAACTTCTGATATATCGTCATAGATAAGAAAGTTCTGCGTGTTTACGAACTGGCAATTGCTAAGCTAGGCGCCAATTGAGGAACGTATAGCACGTGTGACGTGACACGACGCTACAGCACGACGCTCACATCCTGCACATGTCACGCGGGTCCTGCGCGTATTAAGACGCGTACTCATAGTTCTAACGCACCGATTGGCGACGCTCTGTGCTGACAGAACCGAAGTGCGAGCACCCTACAATCTTTCTCAAACGATTTTACAGAAACTATTCAGTAAAAATATTTCATTTTTGCCTTGCTTTTAGCGTTTATGTCAGCTTCGTGGCGCAGTGCTCATCACCTCGCTAATGGTCATACTTACTGCGATGTGTACGTATTAGTAAGACACTACGCAAAATTCGAAAAGTTTGCAATGAAAAATAGCGGTCGCTATGATTTTACGGTTGGTGCGTATTACACCATATGTTGCTGCGCATGAAATTTAGCTAACATATTGAATTTTTCTTTAGACTTGGGAGGAGGTCTCTACCAGTCTCCAATCTCCAGAAAATAGATCCTATGTAGCGCGTTCACTGTCGATCTCACGCCCGCAAAAATGAAATATCCACAACCTCGCTCATATCTCCTAAGCCGCTCGAGACATGGAAACGAGATTTTGGCGAATGATGACACTTTGCCAGTTCGTAAACACACTGAACTTTCTTATCTACAGCGATATATCAGAAGTTGTACTTTCTATTTTATTTCTTTCATTCCAGTGACTGTAGCTTTTTAAGAGTCATCGACAGCTAGTGAAACAATCGTTCCTAGTAAGAAAATAAACATGAAATTTCTTCTCTTATGTTACCGCAAACCGACACAATGAGGTTTATTGTAAGATATAGAGCTCTCTGGTCGCCAATTGCTTGTTTAATGGAACACTGTTTCAGGATTCTGTCACAATAGCTGCTGCAAAAATGAGTTTGTTCAAATTATACTGTGTTTCGGCACAAGAAGTACAATTAAACCTGTCAACAAGAAAAATGTGGCCTACTCAAAATGTTGATGCTTCTTCGAATGAGAAAAGGTGAACAATTCACACAAAAATAAATCGCCAATTCTGTTGGAATTTCGGTCGAATCCCCATAACTCATTGTATTTTTAACACTGAACGACTGGAATGGAGTCTTACTAAATGATTTTATTCCTTTTCTTCATCTGAACAGTCTGGTTAATCACCTACGGGTTGCCAAACTGACAATGTGTGATTCGCGAATAAAATAGGTGTTATTGAGAAAAGTAAAAAACTTGATATGTCGCACAACACAATGGTCAGTGTAACGTCAGCAGCTGAGAATAATGCGCGCGACAGGAATGCGGAAGCTATCTAAGTGTGCTTTTTGGGAGAAGAGTTCACGTCGTTGGAAAAGCATTGTCATGAAAGTACACTCTTGATCATAAATTAAGGATAGTTGCAAAATGTGGTGCCACACGACGTGGCACTACACAAAACTGGCGCTAATGGCATAGGCACATAGGGAACACACACGACACAGATCTGTAAGTCCACGGTACTGGTGATAAGTTGAGAAAACCGTCCCGAAACACATGTGCTACAAAACACCACTGTTTCCTGAGCATGTACCCCGACATCAATATGGGATATGATCACCATGCACACGTACACAGGCCGCACAACGGGGTGGCATACTCTCGGTCAGATGGTCGAGCAGCTGCTGGGGTATAGCCTCCCATTCTTTCACCAGTGCCTGTCGGAGCTCCTGAGGTGTCGTAGGGGTTTGAAGGCGTGCATCGACACGTCGACCGAGAGTATCCCAGACGTGCTCGATGCGGTTTAGGTCTGGAGAACAGGCAGGCCAATCCATTCGCCTGATATCTTCTGTTTCAAGGTACTCCTCCACGATGGCAGCTCGGTGGGGCCGTGTGTTATCATCCATCAGAAGGAAGGTGGGACCCACTGCACCCCTGAAAAGGCGGACATACTGGTGCAAAATGATGTCCCGATACACCTGACCTGTTACAGTTCCTCTGTCAAAGACATGCAGAGGTGTACATGCACCAATCATAATCCCACCCCACACCATCAAACCACGACTTCCATACAAGTCCCTTTCAAGGACATTAAGTGGTTGGTATCTGGTTCCTGGTTCACGCAAGATGAAAACCCGGCGAGAATCACTTTTCAGACTATACCTGGACTCGTCCGTGAACATAACCTGGGACCACTGTTCCAATGACCATGTACTGTGTTCTTGACACCAGGCTTTACAGGCTCTCCTGTGACCTGGGGTCAGTGGAATGCACCTTGCAGGTCTCCAGGCGAATAAACCATGTCTGTTCAGTCGTCTGTAGACTGTGTGTCTGGAGACAACTGTTCCAGTGGCTGCGGTAAGGTCTCGAGCAAGGCTACCAACAGTACTCCGTGGCCGTCTGCGGGCACTGACGGTGAGATATCGGTCTTCTTGTGGTGTTGTACACTGTGGACGTCCCGTAGTGTAGCGCCTGGACACGTTTCCTGTCTGCTGGAATCGTTGCCATAATCTTGAAATCACACTTTGTGGCACACGGAGGGCTCATGCTACGACCTGCTGTGTTTGACCAGCCGCCAGTCGCCCTATTATTCTACCCCTCATAACGTCCTCAATATGTGTTCTTTGAGCCATTTTCAACACACAGTTACCAATAGCACATTCCTGGGGTCAGATACATCACATGATCACACTGACAGAACCACAGGCACATAGACACAGGCAACAGAGCATGCACAATGTCGGCACTAGTACAGTGTATATCCACCTTTCGCAGCAATGCAGGCTGCTATTCTCCCATGGAGACGATCGTAGAGATGCTGGATGTAGTCCTGTGGAACGGCTTGCCATGCCATTTCCACCTGGCGCCTCAGTTGGACCAGCGTTCGTGCTGGACGTGCAGACCGCGTGAGACGACGCTTCATCCAGTCCCAAACATGCTCAATGGGGGACAGATCCGGAGATCTTGCTGGCCAGGGTAGTTGACTTACACCTTCTAGAGCACGTTGGGTGGCACGGGATACATGCGGACGTGCATTGTCCTATTGGAACAGCAAGTTCCCTTGCCGGTCTAGGAATGGTAGAACGATGGGTTCGATGACGGTTTGGATGTACCGTGCACTATTCAGTGTCCCCTCGACGATCACCAGTGGTGTACGGCCAGTGTAGGAGATCGTTCCCCACACCATGATGCCGGGTGTTGGCCCTGTGTGCCTCGGTCGTATGCAGTCCTGATTGTGGCGCTCACCTGCACGGCGCCAAACACGCATACGACCATCATTGGCACCAAGGCAGAAGCGACTCTCATCGCTGAAGACGACACGTCTCCATTCGTCCCTCCATTCACGCCTGTCGCGAAACCACTGGAGGCGGGCTGCACGATGTTGGGGCGTGAGCGGAAGACGGCCTAACGGTGTGCGGGACCGTAGCCCAGCTTCATGGAGACGGTTGCGAATGGTCCTCGCCGATACCCCAGGAGCAACAGTGTCCCTAATTTGCTGGGAAGTGGCGGTGCGGTCCCCTACGGCACTGCGTAGGATCCTACGGTCTTGGCGTGCATCCGTGCGTCGCTGCGGTCCGGTCCCAGGTCGACGGGCACGTGCACCTTCCGCCGACCACTGGCGACAACATCGATGTACTGTGGAGACCTCACGCCCCACGTGTTGAGCAATTCGGCGGTACGTCCACCCGGCCTCCCACATGCCCACTATACGCCCTCGCTCAAAGTCCGTCAACTGCACATATGGTTCACGTCCACACTGTCGCGGCATGCTACCAGTGTTAAAGACTGCGATGGAGCTCCGTATGCCACGGCAAACTGGCTGACACTGACGGCGGCGGTGCACAAATGCTGCGCAGCTAGCGCCATTCGACGGCCAACACCGCGGTTCCTGGTGTGTCCGCTGTGCCGTGCGTGTGATCTTTGCTTGTACAGCCCTCTCGCAGTGTCCGGAGCAAGTATGGTGGGTCTGACACACTGGTGTCAATGTGTTCTTTTTTCCATTTCCAGGAGTGTATATATATATATATATACCCTCCCCGTCTTGGCGGCCTAGGCGCTGCAGTCCGGAACCGCGGGACTGCTACGGTCGCAGGTTGGAATCCTGCCTCGGGCATGGATGTGTGTGATGTCCTTAGGTTAGTTAGGTTTAAGTAGTTCTAAGTTCTAGGGGACTGATGACTTAAGATGTTAAGTCCCATAGTGCTCAGATCCATTTGAACCTGTCTTGGCATTAGCCCATAGGCGAGCGATATTCTACATCTACATTTATACTCCGCAAGCCACCCAACGGTGTGTGGCGGAGGGCACTTTACGTGCCACTGTCATTACCTCCCTTTCCTGTTCCAGTCGCGTATGGTTCGCGGGAAGAACGACTGTCTGAAAGCCTCCGTGCGCGCTCGAATCTCTCTAATTTTACATTCGTGATCTCCTCAGGAGGTATAAGTAGGGGGAAGCAATATATTCGATACCTCATCCAGAAACGCACCCTCTCGAAACCTGGCGAGCAAGCTACACCGCGATGCAGAGCGCCTCTCTTGCAGAGTCTGCCACTTGAGTTTGTTAAACATCTCCGTAACGCTATCACGTCCGCCCCTCGTGGTCTCGCGGTAGCGTTCTCGCTTCCCGAGCACGGGGCCCGGGTTCGATTCCCGGCGGGGTCAGGAATTTTTCCTCCCTCGAGATGACTGGGTGTTATTGTGTCGTCTTCATCATCAACATTCATCCCCATTACGGTCGGAGGAAGGCAATGGCAAACCACCTCCACTAGGACCTTGCCTAGTAAGGCGGCGCGGGTCTCCCGCGTCGCTCCCCTACGCTCTGTAAAGAAGTATGGGACTCATCATCATCATCAACGCTATCACGGTTACCAAATAACCCTGTGACGAAACGCGCCGCTCTTCTTTGGATCTTCTCTATCTCCTCCGTCAACCCGATCTGGTACGGATCCCACACTGATGAGCAATACTCAAGTATAGGTCAAACGAGTGTTTTGAAAGCCACCTGCTTTGTTGATGGACTACATTTTCTAAGGACTCTCTCAATGAATCTCTACCTGGTACCCGCCTTACCAACAATTAATTTTATATGAACATTCCACTTCAAATCGTTCCGCACGCATACTCCCAGATATTTTACAGAAATAACTGCTACCAGTGTTTGTTCCGCTGTCATATAATCATACAATAAAGGATCCTTCTTTCTATGTATTCGCAATACATTACATTTGTCTATGTTAAGGGTCAGTTGCCACTCCCTGCACCAAGTGCCTATCCGCTGCAGATCTTCCTGCATTTCGCTACAATTTTCTAATGCTGCAACTTCTCTGTATACTACAACATCATCCGCGAAAAGCCGCATGGAACTTCCGACACTATCTACTAGGTCATTTATATATATTGTGAAAAGCAATGGTCCCATAACACTCCCCTGTGGCACGCCAGAGGTTGGTGCATGCACGCACAAACAGGGTGTGACCTGAGGTTCAAACTCCATTGTTCCACTGTAAGGTGGCGTGATCTGGGAGGTCACAATGGCCGGGAACTTGACCTCTAGTCGGAAGGAGATGTGCTGAAACTGGAAGTAGCCTCTTTGAGGTGCTGCAGCAGAAGTTCCTGAAAGATGTCGGCAATGCAGTGCTTGTTGGCAATATCTCAATTGTACCAGTATTTCTGTGTATGTCATATCCTTAAAAATGAACTGTCTACGTTCATCATCTTACGCTGAAGAGCCTCAAAAAAATGGTACACCTGCCGAATGTCGTGTAGGGGCACTGCAAGCACGCAGAAGTACCACAACATGACATGGAATGAACTCGACTACTGTCTGAAGTAGTGCTGGAGGAACTGACACCATGAATCCTGCAGGGCTGTCCATAAATCCGTAAGAGTACGAGGGGGTGGAGAGCTATTCTAAACTGCACGTTGCAAGGCATCACAGATGTGTTCAATAATGTTCATGTCTGCGGAGTTTGGTGGCCAGCGGAAGTATCCAAACTCTGAAGAATGTTCCTGGAGCCACTCTATAGCAATTCTGGACGTGTGGTGTGTCGCATTCTCCTACTGGAACTGTCCAAGCATCAAGTGCTGGAACGACGGCCAGGACCGTTACAGCAGAGAGGGCTGTAAGACGACGTCAGCCAATAGTACACTACCGATCCCTCTCTCGGATGACACCGAGACAGCAGTGGCATCTAGGCGAAGGGAATCTGGCGCCTTAATTCTTTCTTGTCTTTCCATTGCAGGGGTGATTACTTGCTTTAACAGCCTCTTATAGTTTTTTTTTGCTAATTAGTGTTTTCAGGTGGACGTTGCGGAAGTTTTCTTTGCTTTTGTATTTATTTTTCTTGCTTGACTTATCTGTTTATTGCATTTGTCTCTTCCAACATGCCTGCCCCATCTATCCCACCCATTGCTCAGGCGCCTCAGCTGCCAGCGTTAGATGCAATGCAGCTAACACAGATGTTTCAGTTTCAGATGCAACAGATTGCATCTCTACTCAATACGGTACAACAGCTCCTGGAAAATCAAACGAATACAGTACAACAGGCATCTACAGCAGCTCCAAGTGCTATACCGCCTTTTCGCAAGTTTCATGAACAAGACGAGGAATGGTTTGAGTCGTTGCAACAGTTTGAAGTCGGCATAATTGCACACAACGTACCACGTAAGGTGGAAAGCCATTACTTTCTCTCAACAGCAGGAAGTGCAGTGTTCAGACTCATTCAAAAACTCTTTCTTAATGTCACTCTGAGTAATCTTTCGCAAGAACAGGTTGTAGATTTGCTAAGTAACTATTATGACCACCAAGTGAATGTGGCAGCTGCTGGTATCAATTCCTTAATTGCAAAAAACAATCAGAAGAAACTTATCGCGAGTGGTTAACAGATATTCGGGGTATGACGAGGAAATGCAAATTCAAATGTGCTTGTGGTGCTTTATATTCAGATGTTGTGTTGCGTGATGCAATCGTGTACAATTTCACTGATGTCAAACTTAGAGAACAGATTTTGAAACAGTCCGACCCATGACAAAGTGCCTATTGGCTTCTGTCTCGGGGCCGGCCGCGGTGGTCTAGCGGTTCTAGGCGCTCAGTCCGGAACCGCGCGACTGCCACGGTCGCAGGTTCGAATCCTGCCTCGGGCATGGATGTGTGTGATGTCCATAGGTTAGTTAGGTTTAAGTAGTTCTAAGTTCTAGGGGACTGATGACCACAGATGTTAAGTCCCATAGTGCTCAGAGCCATTTGAACCATTTTTTCTGTCTCGGGTTCTTCGGCCGACGTTCATCTAATGATTTTTCTGACGTTTCGCCAGCACGAGTGGCTGGCATTGTCAAAGCTTCACCCTCCATCCATTTAAACACGTCAGATAGTAAACAAAATCTGTGAGACGTACATCACATAGTAATGGTACAAACTGTGTATGGAACTTGTAATAATCAAAAGCGTTCACGTCACGACGACTCTTAGTCAGCTTCATACAAATATCCAAGAGCACATTACGCACATTTCTTGATTTCACCCGCTCAAACACGTTGTAAGCAGTAACATTCTCTTTTCCCCGTGAATCCGTAGTCCACAAGACAAATTATCATAACATATTGAGGAAGTAAGAGCTCTAGAATATTTTTTATAATGTTTGGATATGGTTGTTTTCTTGAAGAAGCAGCGTTGTGCTGTCACTATCCCCTTTAATATCGATAACTAAAGCATGACAATACTTCGCACATTACACTCACTACCACTCCTCATATTTATTATTAGAATAACGGCATTACCTTATTCACAGACAGCCTGCATAACTCGAAGTTAAATAACTGAATTACAATGGATTAATAGTGATTAATCATTTACATACAGCTGGTGTGCTGAAAGGGACAAACAGAAATCTATTGTATGCTTAGCATAAAGCATCCCTAGCATTCACGCCTATAGGAGGTTTCTACATAACGCGGTATTCCTTTTTGAAAATTGAGCTCCGGCACACACATGTTATAGGATTTAAACGGACACATGTCTAATACGTATCATTAAGTCGCCGTTTCTCGCACATGTAACAAACAAAATCTTTGTATGGCGCTCTATGAAGCTCTCTTGTCTTTTTCTAACAAACTCAATGTTGCCAGCTGCAGCCACAGAGCCGTCTCACAGTGATCCTCCTCCTGCTCCAAAAGTGTTAAACAGGTACGGTGCTTGGCAACAGGATCTTAAAATATGCTTAGATTCGATACAGAACAGTTTTGTGGTTTCTCCACCCATTTGCTTGGCACCTGAAAATGAACTCCGAATGGATGTACTCTAGTACAGATCGCCCTCGCAACGATTTCTTAGTCAGGGGAAATTTGTATGATCTGGATGGTAGATCTACGGTAGCTGTGCATGGATTGCAGTGACACAAACTCCGACCTGGAGGTCTGAACATATGTAAGACGTCACTGTGTGCTGGCTGGATTTACAACTATCAAAAATACGAAAAGGTTGCGTGAAAGTGATGAAATCGATAAAATAAAAAAAGGAGCTAGGACTTTTAAATTGTAAATTACATTTTTAAACTGTAAATACATCCTTTATTGATCGACAAATATGTGATGGCGGGAGGCTATTTTGCTACTGGGTAGT
Organism: Schistocerca nitens; assembly: GCF_023898315.1. Classification (NCBI taxonomy): domain Eukaryota; kingdom Metazoa; phylum Arthropoda; class Insecta; order Orthoptera; family Acrididae; genus Schistocerca; species Schistocerca nitens. The sequence continues at coordinate 918,034,363 of NC_064616.1, forward strand.
GCGAAAACGACACCCAGCTAGTGTATGAGTGTGGACATGGCATAATTTTTTTTATATACCTGTAAATGATAATCGGAAATGTTTCGATAGCTGTAAGGGTGTGAGGGATTTTACATGGAAATTTATGCGCAGTCATAAGAAGATTGTGTAGACATCGATGTTTAAACATGAGATTTGTTCCAGGACCACAGCTATCAGGAGGATACACCTCCAGTACATCGCTCGCTGTCAAACTGTATCAGCAATCGTCATATTTAATTGTTATTACACCAGTGTGCGATTTGCAGGGGCGGATGGGGGGGATTTCCCCCCCCCCCCCCCCCCTCTGCACATCCCCTCCTCTTGTTTTAGTTCATGCATCCCAACCTGGGATGTTTATTTCCCACGCACTGGAGTAAAACTTTACATATAATTTAAATTTGTGGAACCGAACACTGAAAGTTTTTAATAAGTCTTACTATTAATACTATTAATATGCTTCAGTTTTCTATCATCGGAATAAGTACAACTTTTCACAAATGTGCCTCTACTTTTTGAATTCTCCTCGTATATCTGTACCCGTATGTAGATGATTTTGTAAATAAGCTTTACCTATAATGTACTTTTAAAGATATAACAAGGGATGGCTTTTCTGATAGTGCATACGCGTCAATGCTGAGTTTCGGCATTAACATCTATTTATAAATAGCTGTTTAACCAAGTGTGGCAGGCCGCAGTGGCCGTGCGGTTCTAGGCGCTGAGTCCCGAACCACGGGACTGTTACGGACGCAGGTTCGAATCCTGCCTCGGGCATGGATGTGTGTGATGTCCTTAGGTTAGTTAGGTTTAAGTAGTTCTAAGTTCTAGGGGACTGATGACCTCAGATGTTAAGTCCCATAGTGCTCAGAGCCATTTGAACCATGTGTAACGCCACGGTCCAAGCTAGTAACATATATAATTCTACTAACCCCCTAAGACATCCCCCCCCCCCACTGGTAAAAGCACAAATCGCACCCTGTATTACACTGATAATTATGTGCTTGGGTCCCTCCCTAGGGCAACTCCTCTTTGTGCCTGGGTGCATTGGGAGATGAGCGCGCAACTGTCGGTGAGCTGAACTATCTCGACCTGTCTTTGTCTTCGGGATCGGAAAATTAATTCGTGATTGACGAATCACTTTTTTGTTTCTGTTATTGAGATTCGATTCCCCCCAAAGGGGGCGGGCTGGCAGCAGAAGATAATAAATAATAAAAGCAGGTGAGAAAATCGGTGACTTAAATGGTAAAATGGCGGAAAATTGTGGAACTTAAAACATAAAACAAAGGGTTGGCGATGCTAATAAAATACGCAGGAAGCAGGCAGGTAAAATAATAGACAGACAATTAAAAAACACAGCAACAGTCTGGTTTCTGTTCGCAAGAGATATAAATCACACCCAGCGACAGCATGATTTCTGTTTGCACCACTGAACACACACTTAAAACACTGCACTAAAAAGTTGGCACAACTATGACACACCACAGCCGAGGGCAGATGGGGGGAAACTGGACAGATGATGGGAAAGAAAAGGGGGAACGAGAGCAAAAACGAAGTGGGGGGAGGGGGGGAAGGAGCCGACAGAAGACGAGGACTCTTAAGAGGGGGTGGGGGGGGGGGGCAGGGGCTGGGCAGACACGAGAGGGAGTGGGGAAAGGCAGAGGAGGGGAATGCAAAAGGACGACGAATCATTTTCTCGGAAAGTAAATATTCTTGCGTTCTGCAGAGGCCGCAGAAAGCATGGCAGCTAGTAGGTCGGGCTGCAGAAGTATTGCTTGCAAACGGCTTTGTTCCGGGAAGGGGTCGCTGCAGCCATTGTACACCAGCTGGGAGGAAGCTTACTATATGCCGCGGATTAGGACGATCTGATGGACTAGTGACAACAGAAAAAAAGAGTCTGGCTTGTGGCTCCCTCTGGACAGATGGATAGCGAACTAATACTCAGTTTGTGTTAGGGTGGTCTTTGCGAACGCGCATGTTGCGAGTATACTCTGTTCTGGCCGAGACACGCTTCCGTAACTGTGGCCACGAGCCGCATTTGTGCCTATGGTCTCTCCTGCCACTGCTCGTTGGCATAGGCGCACTGTGTGGGGATGTCCAGAAGGTGATTGCATGGGATGTACGAGTATTCTCAACGATCTCAGACATCTAGCCATGAATGGATCATGTTTCTCAATACATAACAGCGGTATTTGCTGTTGTTGTTGTTGTTGTTACTCTTCTATAACGAGACAAATCCTTTTCACCCTTCTTCTTCGTCCTGGTGTAACTGAGAAAACCAGTCAACTTAGGAATTCTATACAACTTTTAAAACAATACACTTAGCAGACCTATAGTGATCGGAAATTCCACAACCGTGACAGTATAAATTCACGTCGAAATTTCAAATTCCAACTATCATTTTACACATCACCGATTTCACTTGTGACGTCAAAAAACAATAGTTTTGGATTATTTAATGAAGTTTTGGAGCAAACCAAGCGCTGTATCACGTGTGAGATACAGAGGCGAGCGAGTGCGCCGGGACTTACCCCACATCACTGTTAGTAGCGCCACATCACCTTAACGCTTCTGCATGTAGCGCACAAGTATTGCACCACAATTTAGTATGAAATTAAAAATCAAAATTTATGTTTAAAACTTTGTTAAATTATAGTCTAGTGTAATAATATTCCAAATACCAAGTCTTGATCTAAACTTAATAGTTTACGGAAAAATGCCGTTTTAAGAGAAAAATCAGAGGCTCTAAATAATGACGCTAGGAAGACAGAATTTGGTCAGAAGGTGCAGTTAGAAGTTATAAATAAGTGATGCTGGTTTCCAAAACCATAAAACAAAAATTAACGCCATAATCCACGTTTTTTGGAACAATCAGAAGCGCTAAATAATGGACTTAGAAACTTGAAAATTTGTTTTATGCTTCAGTACACCCCGAAAATAATAACAGAGAGTCCACGTTAATCTACCTCTTACAGTTTTTGAGTAATTAAATAAAAACTAATCTTGTATCTAAAAAGTACGTAAGTGTTGTAGATTAAGTACTTGAAATTTTAATGATAGAGGATTTTGGTTAAACCAGATGATCAAATATATCAAATAATAGAGCTACACCAAGTTTAAGACTTGTAACATAAATAGCAACTGATATAAGTCTTAGCAAAGGTATGGTTCAGAGGTAACAATCCACCATTATTCTACTAAATAAATTCTATTAAGCAAAGTTTTCATTCTAGCGAGCTGAAACTTTTTACATGCTTTCAAATTGCTTATCTGCATACCAGAAAAAATTAAGAAGTTTCTGAAGTAATTGGTAACTATATTATTAAAGATTATATGCACGAGATAGCGGTCGTTTGTAGACTGCCGCCGTATGCAAATAGACAGAGACAACAGATGTTTTCTCGGCAGTCCGCACCGGCACCTTATAAATACAGCCCCTGAAGCAGTGGGAAGGTTCACTTCGCTCTCAGACACTGTGAGGTCCACGCCAGTTAAACGTCTGGTCGCGCTCTGCCTCGGATGACGTCAGAGCCGAGCTGCGACCAGCGTGTAATTGGCAGTAAAAACGGGTAGTGAACTCGCGAGGACTGTACACCGTCCTGGATCGTTTGGAAGTTGGTAAAATAACTGTTGGTATGCCGTCCATGTGAAATTCAATTCCGCGTGGCAAGTGGTGAATTTATTTCCACTTTTATGGCGAGCATTAATTTTTGAACATTTGTTGTGAACTTTCAATTGAGTGATGTTAGTCAGGGCGAAAAACAATCTGGTAGGAAGTTACCATAGAGGTCACCTCTGAACTGCTAAAGGTGCTGTTAGATTAGAAAGACTTGTTTTCAATTGAACATAACGCAATATTAATTATTGTTTGTGAGAAACTTTAATTAAATTAAATCTTTATTGGAACTTTAAACTTTTACTGAAGTCATAGTCCTGATCCCGCAAAGAAATGGGAAATAGACACTTTTCTTTCAGTGGTCTGGACCGGAATGTGGCCGTGCAGACTGGAAACTAAGGTCAGTATGTTCCCTTCGCTTTCTGGCTGACCACCAAATTAGTTGCCAGGTTCACGTGATTAAAGACGGCATCAAAACTTTAAACCAGTGAAGTAACTTACTCGCCGCCCCACAGTTTCTCATCAACAACAAGACACTGTTGTTTATTCACGCAAACTACTGTGCAGCGTCGCTCTTTTTATTTCGAGTAGTTTTAAACTATGTGAGTGAAACAAATTATTTAAATGCCAATATTACCGATTTAATAAATATTTCCTGTTCCACATCTTTTGAAGCTACATATGCAGAGTTTTGTGACATCTTCAAGATATATGTGTCTTTTGGACAATATTCTGCACGTTGCCTAACACCAGATTTAATAACTCCTGAAGCAGTTCATGTCCAACGGCAAGTATACCACAAAGAAAGTGCACCAGGAAGGCTGGGGCAATTTGGAGTCCATGGCGAAATGAAAAATAGTATTTATTTAAATATTCCATGCTAGTTCCTATGTCATCTGCAAAGCAAACTACAGCTCTCTCTCTCTCTCTCTCTGTACACAAAGGTGGTGTTGAAAGAGACGCCATGGAAAATTTAGAAAACGTAACAGAAATAGTAAAAAGAATTCCCAGATGCGAAGACCTAGCTATGTGAAAGGTGGATGGATGGATTGTGGTGGACGATTCGAAAGAAATCACGAACGACTAAATAGTAGAAACAGTTCTTCTCCTTCAAATCCTTTAAAAAATACATACTGCAGTATTATAATTCAAAATAATATAGTACTTATTAGATGTTCATGGTTTAACAGTAAACATGGTTATCCGAAACGGCTTGACCCCCTTTAGTTCAGATAACTGGGGTTGTACTGTAATAACACATTAATTTCATTATTGTCCAAGTACTCGAGTTTCGTCCAACTGTTCTTGTCGCCATGTCAGTGTCTCGTCTCGTCAACGTTGCGTCACGTTGAATCACATCAACATCATGTAATGTTAATGGCATGATACTCTCAGCCAATCACAATGCAACATTGGCTCAGCAGTATTAACAGTCCAATTTCATTATCCATCATGCGCTGTTCCTCGCCATTCTAAGTGTGAGCTCTGTAGTGGGAGGATCACGGTGTGGGTATTTGTTATAAATTAAAAATTGATTTTGTTATTATTACACTCGTGCTAGTTGCATCATTCGAGTCGATAGCAGACACTAGCCACCAACCTCAGCCAGAATAAGAAGATATGTAAGTAATCCCGTAATTAATTGCTAAATCAAATTAATTAGTTCCAATTCTAAGTGTTTTTTCCCTAATACTGACACCTATGTTCTAAATATGATGTTAACCAAGTATGGTAATACATAATTTAATAACACATTCGCTCTTGCAATGACTTTAAGCGTTACAGAAAAACCACAGCACGATATATAAAGAAGTAAACTTTTGCTAAGTCACCCTGACATTACTAATGTGTGTAACGCCATACCGTGTAAGTTTAAACAGTCACGTTCTCCTATTGGTAGAAATAATGACGTCTCGGTATATTTCACAAAATCTCGGTGAATATAAACAAAATATTTGATGTAAGACACTAGTGCGTGCCATCACAGCCGAATTCTGTAAGCACTACAGTTTTGCAGAGTTCCAAGAGTGTCAAATACATGCATAAATATGATATGAATAATAATTAGCACAGTGATATAAATACATACCTAAAGAAGTGACCAATGCCGCCTAGAGCATGTGTGACCAACATTTGCACTCTCGGAGTGCTCTCATGCTCCATGATCGCAGTAGAGTCTGCTCAGTTCTCTGGCTTCCCCCAGCACTGTAATTTTCCAAGCACTTGTGTAAGTAAGACGGCTATATGCCGAAGGCTGCACATGTGAGAACCTTAGGAAGACATGCCTGCAACACAGTGCAACTACTTCCAAGAGACAAACATTGCAGTATACCTTTTTAACCAGGCATTTATCACATTATCTATTTTCAACTTTTTATTTTTCTGCCAAATCAATTACTTTTGTTGATTTAAGAAATACAATTCTTCAGTAACACAATCACTAAATCCGAAGCTAAAACCGCTCAATATGTTTAAAACAACAAATTCTAGGTGTAAATAAACCACACCAAACCCAACGAGAGGACCATATGCAAATCCAAAACCTCTCGGTACAATTGTCGAAAACTCGGCAGGAGGACCGATCGGTAACAGGTCTCAGAAGCTTATACTGAATAGGAACTTCGGATAAAGAACTGACAATGACGTCACTACTGAGGTTAACCTACTGCACCGATCGGTATGGATGATACAGAATAAAGCCCCTGGCATCTGGCTGCAGCCTTCATTTTCTCTTCCTCCTCACCCATCGGTCCCACTCGCTGCTGCGCTCAGAGCACTAAGCAAGAGCATGGCCAGGGCTCTCGTGGAGTGCTGTTTAGGCATTCCTAGCCTAGTGTATGTTCATGATGGCAGCAGCAACTGAACGAAATTGAGCAGCTAACACTACGCTAACCTATTCCCCCTGAAGTGATACGGAAATTTGCATTATTTAAACAATGTATGTGTGATCATCTCTGTGACCAACCTGGTAACTGGCAGAAAAGACGCTACTGCTAGGTCAAGCTTTCAGGGAGTGGCATCCAGCCCAAGTTAATAACACCAAACCTATCGAAACCTGCCAGCGCCTACACGTTCAACCAGCGGAAATCTGTGGACGACTTTGAGATAAGCGCCAAGCATCCCCTCCCCTCCCATGTTTCTCTGTGGACCAGTAAGAAACAAGTCCTCCCCGCTCCTCCAACCATCCTGTTTTTAATACTAGAGATTATGTATGGGCGACATAATTTTCGGTCAGCCAGCGCTCCCATACAGTTTAAACACATACGTAATGACAACTAGCCTACAACAACACAATGTTTAAACAAACGAACTGTTGCTGAAACTTTACATTATTAGTGTTTGATGCCACTATAAGACTCGTAAATAACTATGGGAGAATCCGAGTATGTACACTTACATCACATTGCTATAAACAATTATCACAGCTCATTATTATAACGAAATACGTCAATTTTCGAAATGCTTTATCAAGAAACACATTCCTCATTGTACCTTCTGTAAGCACACACTGATGAAGTTCTCATCCCTCCATTAATAACAACAATTTTATCGATTCACCCTCAACATTTCAAAGGCACACACATATATACCAACTTGAACAATTAGCACATGGGCTAACTGAATATATAGAAGGTTATCAAAGTGCTCTAAGAAATGAAAGATAATAGCAAGGAACCCAAATGGTGCAGGCTAATCGCAAGCCAAGTATAAATGCAGAACATCATATGTAAAAACAATGTTAGGGACAAACAGCCTCAATGGAACAAAATTAAGAACCTTATCAAAAACCCCTGGTACATATAAGACCCATAGATAACTGTGAAGTCTGGAAACAGGAGTGCCATATGCACTTTTTTTTTAGTATGTAATAAACACAAGCTCGCGTTGGTAATAAAACTAAAAGTCCATGTCCGAAGACCATCTTCATGTATCTCATTTTCATTTAATAAAAATATTTGCAACATCGTCGACAGGACCGATTGCGGACGTTTAGTACAGAGCCGAGCGGAGGGTCAGAATCAGAGGCTCAGGCGGTTCTGCGACCGTGGAGGCTGCAGATTCTTGGACTTACGCCACAGTGTGGTTGGGTTTCAGGTTCTGCTGAATAGGTCTGGAGTCCAACACAAGCAGGAGGCGGCTACACGGGTAGCAGGGGCTGTGTGGCATGGACTGGGCGGTTTTTTACGTCAGAAGGTCTCGGCGAAATACAAAAAGGGCTTCAGCCTCAAAGCGCGGAAGTCGAACATAGGAAGAACAGTTGTAAATTGTAGCTGTGGTAGGAAAGTACCAGAGCTCCAAGCACTAATGGAAAGCACTGACACTCATATCGTTATAGGCACTGAAAGCTGGCTAAAGCCGGAGGTAAGTTCAGCTGGAATCTTTGTGAAGAACCTAATGGTGTTTCGAAAGGATAGTCTAAACACCGTTGGTGGTGGTGTGTTTGTTGCTGTTAGAAGTAGTTTATCTTGTAGCGATATTGAAGTATGTATATTTCCCGTGAGTTAGTACGGTCAGAGGTCATTCTTGGCAACCGGAATAAAAAGTAATTGGATCCTTTTACCGACCTCCAAACTAAGATGATACAATTTCTGAAAGGTTCAAAGTAAACATGTGTTTAACTTCCAACACAAACCCGACTCATACAATTATAGTTGGTGGTAACTTAAAGTTACTCTCGATATGTTGGCGAAAATACATGTGTAAATCCGGAGGTACGCATAAAACATCATCCGAAATTGTGCTAGACGCATTCTCCGAAAATTATTTCGAGCAGTTAGTTTATGAGCCGATGCGAATAGTAAATAACTGTGAAAACACACTTGACGTCTTAGCAACAAATAATCATGACCAAATAAGGAGCATCAAAACGCATCCAGGGATTAGTGAACAAAGTATTGTCGTAGCGAGATTGAATATTGTAAGCTCTAAATCCTCCAAAAATAAACGAAATGTACAGGGTGTTTCAAAAAGAATATGTGTATTTCGAATGCATATAGTTATTAAACTTTAATACATACGAATATGAAATTTTACACACATATTTACGAACCTCTCAAGTTCAGATTACAGATGTTCAATATGCCATCCATCAGCAACATGAACAATATCACATCGATAGTCAAATTCCTCCCACACTCAGGCAAGCATGTCCTTCGTCACTCATGCTATGGCAGCACGGATCTGGTTCTTCAACTCTTCCAAGTTCTGTGGAAGTGGTGGTACATAAATGTTGTCTTTAATGAAACCCCACAGGAAGAAGACAGAGGGTGTCAAACCCAGTGACCGTGGAGACCAGCTGAGACGTGCTAAGTCGCCAGCTCCTTGACGACCAGCCCAATGGTTCGGTAGAGTTTCATTCAGATATTCACGCACTTGGCGACTCCAGTGAGGGGGTGTCCCGTGTTGTTGAAAAATGAAGTTTTCTTCGTGCAGCCTCTGAAACAACCAGTTTTGTAAAATAGCGAGATACTGCTGACCGTTAACAGTGTTTCCATCAAAGAAGGATGGCCCATAAACAGATGATCGGGATATCACACAAAACACATTGACTTTAGGCGAATCTCGTAGATATTTAGTGGCTGCATGTGGGCTCTGTAACCCCAAAATTCGAACATTGTGTTTGTTTATCTGACCACTAACATGGACAGTCGCTTCGTCACTGAACATGATGCGTTGTGCGAAAGTGTTGTCATTGTCAATAGCATCAAGAATCTCGTTACAAAATGCCACACGTTTGTAACTGTAACTTGTATGGATTCATTACCAACCGATGTCTCAAAATAAGGCAAACTGTAACTCTCGAGTGGCAAGACGAGTTGATTTTGAAGGACTATGTTGGAAAGCAGTTTGAATTGGTGCATCATTTTCTTCAAGAACACGAGGACGGCCGACTCTTTCCTTTACATACACATCCTGCATCTAGAAACTGTCGATACCATCTGCGAATGTTCCACCCATTAGGAGGATCAAATTGGTACCTCAACCTGAAACGTCTGTGCACTGTAATCACGGAACTGCACTTCTCAAACTCGAGACCATAAAATGATTTCTGCTGTGGAGTAACCATTTTAAACATATGACGGCAACTGACATCTAGCGGCTGTTAATATAAATTAGACTATGTATTCAGAATGAGATTTTCACTCTGCAACGGAGTGTGCGCTGATATGAAACTCCCTGGCAAATTAAAACTGTGTGCCGGACAGAGACTCGAACTCGGGACCTTTGCCTTTCGCGGGCAAGTGCTCTACCAACTGAGCTACCCACGCACGACGAACGCCCCCTCCTCACAGCTTTACTTCTACCAGTACCTGTCTCCTACCTTCCAAAGTTAACAGGACGGGGCGTGGGTCGTGCTTGGGTTGCTCAGTTGGTAGAGCACTTGCCCGCGAAAGGCAAAGGTCCCGAGTTCGAGTCTCGGTCCGGCACACAGTTTTAATCTGCCAGGGAGTTTCAGACTATGTATTCGTTCCTCCAATAGCCGAGCCAAGGCTACAAAATAATACTTAGTAATACGTATATTCTTTTTTAAATACTCTGTATATATATTCAAAAATTGAGACAAAATCTGACTTGACGTCATTCTGAGAGACAGTCTCCATTCCTTCCAAATTAACAACGTAATCGTAGACCAGATGTGGCTTGAATTCAAAGGAAAAGTATCGACAACAATTGAGAGATTTATATCAAACAAATTAACAACTGATGGAGCTAATCCGCATTCGTAAACAAATCGGGTCAGAACAGTGTTGCAGAAACAAAAAAAAAAAAAGCATGCCTAATTTAAACGAACACAAATCTCCAAGATTCGCGGTCTTTTACAGAAGCTCACAATTTAGCGCAGACATCATTGCGAGATGCTTATAATAGTTTCCCTGACGACACTTTGTCTCGAAACCTGGCAGAAAATTCAAAGAGATATTGGTCGTATGTTAACCACACTAGCGACAAGATGCAGTCAATGCCTTCTCTGTGTGATAGCAATGGAAATACTATCGACGACAGTGCCGCGAAAGCAGAGTTACTAAACAGAGCCTTTCAAATTCCTCCACCAGAGAAGTAAATATTCCAGAATGTGAATCTAGGACAGCTCCCAACGTGAGTAACTTAGTAATAGATATCCGCAGAGTAGTGAAGCAACTTAAATCACTTAACAAAAGCAAATTTTCTGGTCGAGACTGTATACCAGTTTGGTTCATAGTGGTGAATTTATTTCCGCTTTTATGGCGAGCATTAATTTTTGAACATTTGTTGTGAACTTTCAATTGAGTGATGTTAGTCAGGGCGAAAAACAATCTGGTAGGAAGTTACCATAGAGGTCACCTCTGAACTGCTAAAGGTGCTGTTAGATTAGAAAGACTTGTTTTCAATTGAACATAACGCAATATTAATTATTGTTTGTGAGAAACTTTAATTAAATTAAATCTTTATTGGAACTTTAAACTTTTACTGAAGTCATAGTCCTGATCCCGCAAAGAAATGGGAAATAGACACTTTTCTTTCAGTGGTCTGGACCGGAATGTGGCCGTGCAGACTGGAAACTAAGGTCAGTATGTTCCCTTCGCTTTCTGGCTGACCACCAAATTAGTTGCCAGGTTCACGTGATTAAAGACGGCATCAAAACTTTAAACCAGTGAAGTAACTTACTCGCCGCCCCACAGTTTCTCATCAACAACAAGACACTGTTGTTTATTCACGCAAACTACTGTGCAGCGTCGCTCTTTTTATTTCGAGTAGTTTTAAACTATGTGAGTGAAACAAATTATTTAAATGCCAATATTACCGATTTAATAAATATTTCCTGTTCCACATCTTTTGAAGCTACATATGCAGAGTTTTGTGACATCTTCAAGATATATGTGTCTTTTGGACAATATTCTGCACGTTGCCTAACACCAGATTTAATAACTCCTGAAGCAGTTCATGTCCAACGGCAAGTATACCACAAAGAAAGTGCACCAGGAAGGCTGGGGCAATTTGGAGTCCATGGCGAAATGAAAAATAGTATTTATTTAAATATTCCATGCTAGTTCCTATATCATCTGCAAAGCAAACTACAGCTCTCTCTCTGTACACAAATTTCGTCCCAATCTTTTTGTAAAGTGTATTTCGAGTCAACCTGCTTCGTTTTGTGACATCGTCAATTTGTCTGTGTGACATAGCTACCACGTCCGCCTTATATCTAATGATAATCATGTGGCCAGAAATTAATTATTTATTGACTTCAGAAGTATTTCTGGATCGATTCCCAGTCAGGCATTTGCTTTGGAAGGAAGGAGCCTCACGTATGGTGGCATGCGACAGGTTGGTTCAGTCATGCAGAAACAGGACGTGACCAGTTGAGATGGCAGAGGACACCAACAGGATGTGTGCTTTTGTTCCGGGGATTAGTGCAGTACTTCATGGGTCTGTGGGGCAGCTGACACCTGATAGCAGAGAGGCGAGCCCACTGGTGCTTCCAGCTCCCCCCATCATGCCGACTCTGGGCAGCCAGTGCGGAAGGCGAGATGAAGAAAAGTTGTGCAGATATGTTTAAGCAATGACTGAAAGTGTAATTACATGTTTCCTTATGTCATTAGAACGAGAAAGCGCCGCAATCGTTTAAATATTCCACACATTGCAATCGATCTCCTTACAAATTCTCTAAATAAATTATATTTCATACACCACCTTGTATCCGATAAATTGTTTAAATTAACAATATTCAACACATTGTTCAAATTTTTTAAATAATATTCCATACTCTGCAATCGATTTGCACCAATCAGTCAATATTCCCAGAAGGGAGGGGCAAGGGAAAGTGAAGGATATCGATTTAATTAATTAGTCAAACAAATTGATATAGTGGTAAGAGGGAGACAATTCAAATAACCTGAAGCAGCTCACGAACACCGAAAGTGGCACGACTGAGATATTTCCCAACAATTTTTTTCAATCAATGTAATTAATTAGTCACTTAATTTTATTTCAGAAGTTTTACTGGATTTCCGAGAGGAGAGTGGGAGGAGGGGGGAGGGAGAGGAGGATGGGGAGGGGGGGTAGTTTCTTGGAAGGATGGGTTATCCCTAGGGAATAATAATCCACTTAGCAGAACAATAGGTTAAGGACCTGTCAAGCAAAAGAGAACAATAGGTTTGCTGCTGAATGCATACTTGCCCCTGATGTAGGCAACCTGTACTAACAAAATGTGCTGATGGCCCTGTTGCCCAGCTACTATTGACATTAGAGTTGTCAGTGCAAGCTTGTGACTTCATGTTTCCAAAAGTGCTAGCAACCACAGAGTAGACCAATGCAGTTGTGAAGAATTTCCGATTATCCATAACAGAGCGAGCAGGAAGGCTACTACTGCTAGGTCCAGGGCGATGTCTAGGTGATACCTGACGATGTGAAGGGCTAGGATGATTGTGAGATGGTCAAGGATGTGGAGCGCATGGTCCAGTGCATGGTACGCGAAAAAGTAGTAGGTTGTTAGTGTATGTTCTTGCCATGACTTGGTTATAACCGGTTATAACTGATTATATCCAGTTTAATCCACTGATAATGGGTACTGTGCTATAGTTGAGGCAACTGGGCGAGGTCACACCCAATCTCCTCCTTGGTAATCACCATCCAACCCACACTCATGAAGCAACTGGACGAGGACACCCCCACCACCCATTTCCTTGTCCCTAGTAAATCAACATCTTGCCCACACTCCTCTCACCCACCCCCTTCCCAGGAGCTAATAAGGTTCAAACGACCATCCTCGTCCTTATCTTTTGTCACTAGAGCAACTGTACGGGATCATGGTAATCTTGTTCTGCACTACATGTGGAGAGAATCAAGTTTGGTTGCGGTCAGGGTGAGGGCATTTTTTATAAATAATTATACAGTAAAGCCTCGATTAACCAAACTTGGGTCAGCCAAAACCTGGATAATCTGAAACGACTCTGAAGCTCGTAAAACCAAAAATTAAGACTGTATGCATGGAAACTATTCGAGGTAAAGAGTGTTCCTAGCAATACCTAGTGAGGAAAGGTCGATGCCTGACCTTGAGTTGCTTCTCCAGCCACTGACTCACCAGTCTAAATATGGCTACACTGACAACAATAGTGCATTCAAGTGGTTGTTTACTTCCATTGTGTGTGTATTTTTGTGCTATGGCGACTAAGCGGAAGTGTGTTCAGATTACTTTCGTTGATAAACTAGTTGCTATCAAAGAATTTGAAAAAGTAATTTTACTGAAAACTGTTGCAGCTAGTTACGAAGTTGTGTTTCTATCGTTTTGGAACAGGTGAAACCTGTGAAATCAAGCTGTGAAAAATCTTCACAAAGAACACTGAAAACATCGGACTTTGAAAATGTAGATGAGACTCTTTAGCTTTGGCACACCCAACTACGAGAAAAAGGTTTGCCTTTCAGTGGCCCACAAAGCAAGAAAAAGCTAAAATGTTAACAGAGTTGTTAGGTGCAAACGAAAAGATTCTTTTTCTAGCTCTGGGCGGTTGGACAGGCTTAAAAACAGATATGTCATTTAAAGTATGTTAAGAAATTTATCTGCAGACCCAGATGCAGTTGATGTTTTGAGAACAGAGTTTGAAGATTACAGCTGAGGCTACATTGTAGATCCAGTGCCGATTGAACAGGTTTGGATTTTAAGATGTTGCCTACAAGATTCTTAGCTTCCTTAAAAGAAACCTCTGCCTCAGGAGACAAAATGAAAAAAGAGCGGAAATAGTTTTTTTTTGTATCAAACGCTTCTAGCTCACATATACTGCTCCTAAGTATCAGGAAATTGAAAAATCTAGAGCGTTGAAAGATGTTCCAGAAATACCTACCAGGTTTTAACAAAGCCCAAGAAACACGTTGGATGTCTTGTTAACTCGTGATCGAATGTTTTACTGATCAGTTCTACCGAAATTTGAAAAGTTTTTAACTGAAAAACGTCTATCTAAAAAAGCGAAATTATTAACTGACTGTGCACCTATGCATACTTGTGAGTTAAAAAGTGCCGATTTTGTTGCGCGTTTCCTTTCCCTAAATGTTACCAGTCCAATTGAGCCACTGGGTCAGGGTGCAATAGCGACCTTTGAATGGCACTAACGTGGGCTGTTTTCGAGAATCATCCTGCAAGATATACTTGTCTGCCCAAGCGTGGAATAAGGCACAAGCAGTAACTCTTCAAAGGTGGTGTTGAAAGAGACGCCATGGAAAATTTAGAAAACGTAACAGAAATAGTAAAAAGAATTCCCAGATGCGAAGACCTAGCTATGTGAAAGGTGGATGGATGGATTGTGGTGGACGATTCGAAAGAAATCACGAACGACTAAATAGTAGAAACAGTTCTTCTCCTTCAAATCCTTTAAAAAATACATACTGCAGTATTATAATTCAAAATAATATAGTACTTATTAGATGTTCATGGTTTAACAGTAAACATGGTTATCCGAAACGGCTTGACCCCCTTTAGTTCAGATAACTGGGGTTGTACTGTAATAACACATTAATTTCATTATTGTCCAAGTACTCGAGTTTCGTCCAACTGTTCTTGTCGCCATGTCAGTGTCTCGTCTCGTCAACGTTGCGTCACGTTGAATCACATCAGCATCATGTAATGTTAATGGCATGATACTCTCAGCCAATCACAATGCAACATTGGCTCAGCAGTATTAACAGTCCAATTTCATTATCCATCATGCGCTGTTCCTCGCCATTCTAAGTGTGAGCTCTGTAGTGGGAGGATCACGGTGTGGGTATTTGTTATAAATTAAAAATTGATTTTGTTATTATTACACTCGTGCTAGTTGCATCATTCGAGTCGATAGCAGACACTAGCCACCAACCTCAGCCAGAATAAGAAGATATGTAAGTAATCCCGTAATTAATTGCTAAATCAAATTAATTAGTTCCAATTCTAAGTGTTTTTTCCCTAATACTGACACCTATGTTCTAAATATGATGTTAACCAAGTATGGTAATACATAATTTAATAACACATTCGCTCTTGCAATGACTTTAAGCGTTACAGAAAAACCACAGCACGATATATAAAGAAGTAAACTTTTGCTAAGTCACCCTGACATTACTAATGTGTGTAACGCCATACCGTGTAAGTTTAAACAGTCACGTTCTCCTATTGGTAGAAATAATGACGTCTCGGTATATTTCACAAAATCTCGGTGAATATAAACAAAATATTTGATGTAAGACACTAGTGCGTGCCATCACAGCCGAATTCTGTAAGCACTACAGTTTTGCAGAGTTCCAAGAGTGTCAAATACATGCATAAATATGATATGAATAATAATTAGCACAGTGATATAAATACATTCCTAAAGAAGTGACCAATGCCGCCTAGAGCATGTGTGACCAACATTTGCACTCTCGGAGTGCTCTCATGCTCCATGATCGCAGTAGAGTCTGCTCAGTTCTCTGGCTTCCCCCAGCACTGTAATTTTCCAAGCACTTGTGTAAGTAAGACGGCTATATGCCGAAGGCTGCACATGTGAGAACCTTAGGAAGACATGCCTGCATCACAGTGCAACTACTTCCAAGAGACAAACATTGCAGTATACCTTTTTAACCAGGCATTTATCACATTATCTATTTTCAACTTTTTATTTTTCTGCCAAATCAATTACTTTTGTTGATTTAAGAAATACAATTCTTCAGTAACACAATCACTAAATCCGAAGCTAAAACCGCTCAATATGTTTAAAACAACAAATTCTAGGTGTAAATAAACCACACCAAACCCAACGAGAGGACCATATGCAAATCCAAAACCTCTCGGTACAATTGTCGAAAACTCGGCAGGAGGACCGATCGGTAACAGGTCTCAGAAGCTTATACTGAGTAGGAACTTCGGATAAAGAACTGACAATGACGTCACTACTGAGGTTAACCTACTGCACCGATCGGTATGGATGATACAGAATAAAGCCCCTGGCATCTGGCTGCAGCCTTCATTTTCTCTTCCTCCTCACCCATCGGTCCCACTCGCTGCTGCGCTCAGAGCACTAAGCAAGAGCATGGCCAGGGCTCTCGTGGAGTGCTGTTTAGGCATTCCTAGCCTAGTGTGTGTTCGTGATGGCAGCAGCAACTGAACGAAATTGAGCAGCTAACACTACGCTAACCTATTCCCCCTGAAGTGATACGGAAATTTGCATTATTTAAACAATGTATGTGTGATCATCTCTGTGACCAACCTGGTAACTGGCAGAAAAGACGCTACTGCTAGGTCAAGCTTTCAGGGAGTGGCATCCAGCCCAAGTTAATAACACCAAACCTATCGAAACCTGCCAGCGCCTACACGTTCAACCAGCGGAAATCTGTGGACGACTTTGAGATAAGCGCCGAGCATCCCCTCCCCTCCCATGTTTCTCTGTGGACCAGTAAGAAACAAGTCCTCCCCGCTCCTCCAACCATCCTGTTTTTAATACTAGAGATTATGTATGGGCGACATAATTTTCGGTCAGCCAGCGCTCCCATACAGTTTAAACACATACGTAATGACAACTAGCCTACAACAACACAATGTTTAAACAAACGAACTGTTGCTGAAACTTTACATTATTAGTGTTTGATGCCACTATAAGACTCGTAAATAACTATGGGAGAATCCGAGTATGTACACTTACATCACATTGCTATAAACAATTATCACAGCTCATTATTATAACGAAATACGTCAATTTTCGAAATGCTTTATCAAGAAACACATTCCTCATTGTACCTTCTGTAAGCACACACTGATGAAGTTCTCATCCCTCCATTAATAACAACAATTTTATCGATTCACCCTCAACATTTCAAAGGCACACACATATATACCAACTTGAACAATTAGCACATGGGCTAACTGAATATATAGAAGGTTATCAAAGTGCTCTAAGAAATGAAAGATAATAGCAAGGAACCCAAATGGTGCAGGCTAATCGCAAGCCAAGTATAAGTGCAGAACATCATATGTAAAAACAATGTTAGGGACAAACAGCCTCAAAGGAACAAAATTAAGAACCTTATCAAAAACCCCTGGCACATATAAAACCCATAGATAACTGTGAAGTCTTGAAACAGGAGTGCCATATGCACTTTTTTTTTAGTATGTAATAAACACAAGCTCGCGTTGGTAATAAAACTAAAAGTCCATGTCCGAAGACCATCTTCATGTATCTCATTTTCATTTAATAAAAATATTTGCAACATCGTCGACAGGACCGATTGCGGACGTTTAGTACAGAGCCGAGCGGAGGGTCAGAATCAGAGGCTCAGGCGGTTCTGCGACCGTGGAGGCTGCAGATTCTTGGACTTACGCCACAGTGTGGTTGGGTTTCAGGTTCTGCTGAATAGGTCTGGAGTCCAATACAAGCAGGAGGCGGCTACACGGGTAGCAGGGGCTGTGTGGCGTGGACTGGGCGGTTTTTTACGTCAGAAGGTCTCGGCGAAATACAAAAAGGGCTTCAGCCTCAAAGGGTGGAAGTCGAACATAGGAAGAACAGTTGTAAATTGTAGCTGTGGTAGGAAAGTACCAGAGCTCCAAGCACTAATGGAAAGCACTGACACTCATATCGTTATAGGCACTGAAAGCTGGCTAAAGCCGGAGGTAAGTTCAGCTGGAATCTTTGTGAAGAACCTAATGGTGTTTCGAAAGGATAGTCTAAACACCGTTGGTGGTGGTGTGTTTGTTGCTGTTAGAAGTAGTTTATCTTGTAGCGATATTGAAGTATGTATATTTCCTGTGAGTTAGTACGGTCAGAGGTCATTCTTGGCAACCGGAATAAAAAGTAATTGGATCCTTTTACCGACCTCCAAACTAAGATGATACAATTTCTGAAAGGTTCAAAGTAAACATGTGTTTAACTTCAAACACAAACCCGACTCATACAATTATAGTTGGTGGTAACTAAAGTTACTCTCAATATGTTGGCGAAAATACATGTGTAAATCCGGAGGTACGCATAAAACACCATCCGAAATTGTGCTAGACGCATTCTCCAAAAATTATTTCGAGCAGTTAGTTCATGAGCCGATGCGAATAGTAAATAACTGTGAAAACACACTTGACGTCTTAGCAACAAATAATCATGACCAAATAAGGAGCATCAAAACGCATCCAGGGATTAGTGAACAAAGTATTGTCGTAGCGAGATTGAATATTGTAAGCTCTAAATCCTCCAAAAATAAACGAAATGTACAGGGTGTTTCAAAAAGAATATATGTATTTCGAATGCATATATTTATTAAACTTTAATACATACGAATATGAAGTTTTACACACATATTTACGAACCTCTCAAGTTCAGATTACAGATGTTCAATATGTCATCCATCAGCAACATGAACAATATCACATCGATAGTCAAATTCCTCCCACACTCAGGCAAGCATGTCCTTCGTCACTCATGCTATGGCAGCACGGATCTGGTTCTTCAACTCTTCCAAGTTCTGTGGAAGTGGTGGTACATAAATGTTGTCTTTAATGAAACCCCACAGGAAGAAGACAGAGGGTGTCAAACCCAGTGACCGTGGAGACCAGCTGAGACGTGCTAAGTCGCCAGCTCCTTGACGACCAGCCCAATGGTTCGGTAGAGTTTCATTCAGATATTCACGCACTTGGCGACTCCAGTGAGGGGGTGTCCCGTGTTGTTGAAAAATGAAGTTTTCTTCGTGCAGCCTCGGAAACAACCAGTTTTGTAAAATAGCGAGATACTGCTGACCGTTAACAGTGTTTCCATCAAAGAAGAATGGCCCATAAACAGATGATCGGGATATCACACAAAACACATTGACTTTAGGCGAATCTCGTAGATATTCAGTGGCTGCATGTGGGCTCTGTAGGCCCAAAATTCGAACATTGTGTTTGTTTATCTGACCACTAACTTGGACAGTCGCTTCGTCACTGAACATGATGCGTTGTGAGAAAGTGTTGTCATTGTCAACAGCATCAAGAATCTCGTTACAAAATGCCACACGTTTGTAACTGTAACTGTAACTTGTATGGATTCATTACCAACCGATGTCTCAAAATAAGGCAAACTGTAACTCTCGAGTGGCAAGACGAGTTGATTTTGAAGGACTATGTTGGAAAGCAGTTTGAATTGGTGCATCATTTTCTTCAAGAACACGAGGACGGCCGACTCTTTCCTTTACATACACATCCTGCATCTAGAAACTGTCGATACCATCTGCGAATGTTCCACCCATTAGGAGGATCAAATTGGTACCTCAACCTGAAACGTCTGTGCACTGTAATCACGGAACTGCACTTCTCAAACTCGAGACCATAAAATGATTTCTGCTGTGGAGTAACCATTTTAAACATATGACGGCAACTGACATCTAGCGGCTGTTAATATAAACTAGACTATGTATTCAGAATGAGATTTTCACTCTGCAACGGAGTGTGCGCTGATATGAAACTCCCTGGCAAATTAAAACTGTGTGCCGGACAGAGACTCGAACTCGGGACCTTTGCCTTTCGCGGGCAAGTGCTCTACCAACTGAGCTACCCACGCCCCGTCCTCACAGCTTTACTTCTGCCAGTACCTGTCTCCTACCTCCCAAAGTTAACAGGACGGGGCGTGGGTCGTGCTTGGGTTGCTCAGTTGGTAGAGCACTTGCCCGCGAAAGGCAAAGGTCCCGAGTTCGAGTCTCGGTCCGGCACACAGTTTTAATCTGCCAGGGAGTTTCAGACTATGTATTCGTTCCTCCAATAGCCGAGCCAAGGCTACAAAATAATACTTAGTAATACGTATATTCTTTTTTAAATACTCTGTATATATATTCAAAAATTGAGACAAAATCTGACTTGACGTCTTTCTGAGAGACAGTCTCCATTCCTTCCAAATTAACAACGTAATTGTAGACCAGATGTGGCTTGAATTCAAAGGAAAAGTATCGACAACAATTGAGAGATTTATATCAAACAAATTAACAACTGATGGAGCTAATCCGCATTCGTAAACAAATCGGGTCAGAACAGTGTTGCAGAAACAAAAAAAAGCATGCCAAATTTAAACGAACACAAATCTCCAAGATTCGCGATCTTTTACAGAAGCTCACAATTTAGCGCAGACATCAATGCGAGATGCTTATAATAGTTTCCCTGATGACACTTTGTCTCGAAACCTGGCAGAAAATTCAAATAGTTATTGGTCGTATGTTAACCACGCTAGCGACAAGATGCAGTCAATGCCTTCTCTGTGTGATAGCAATGGAAATACTATCGACGACAGTGCCGCTAAAGCAGAGTTACTAAACAGAGCCTTTCAAATTCCTCCACCAGAGAAGTAAATATTCCAGAATGTGAATCTAGGACAGCTCCCAACGTGAGTAACTTAGTAATAGATATCCGCAGAGTAGTGAAGCAACTTAAATCACTTAACAAAAGCAAATTTTCTCTTCCAGACTGTATACCAGTTTGGTTCATTTCAGAGTATGCTGAGGCAATAGCTCCATACTTAACAATCATATACAACCGCTAGCTCGACGACAGATCCATATCCAAAGATTTGAAAGTTGCACAGGTCACACCAGTATTCAGGAAAGATAGTAGGAGTATCCACTAAATTAGAGTCCCATATCTTTAACGTCGACATGCAGCAGAATTTTGGAACATATATTGTGTTGAACATTATGAATTACCTCGAAGAGAACGGTCTATTGACAAACAGACACCATGGATTTAGAAAACATCGTTCTTATGAAACACAACTAGCTCTTTATACACACGGATTGTTGAATGGTATTGACAAGGTATTTCGAATTCATTCCGTATTTATAGATTTCCAAAAGGATTTTACCACTGTACTACACAAGCGGCTTATAGTGGAATTGCGTGCTTATGGAATATCGCCTCAGTTATATGACTGGATTCGCGATTTCCTTTCAGAGAGGTCACAGTTCGTAGTAATTGATGGGAAGTCATTGAATAAAATAGAAGTGATTTCTGGCGTTCCCCAAGATAGTGTTATAGGCCCTTTGCTGTTTCTTATCTATATAAATGATCTAGGAGGCAATCTGAGCAGCCGTCTTAGGGTGTCTGCACATGTTATCGTCTAGTAAACTCATCAGAAAATCAAAGCAAACTGCAAAACTATTTAGAAAGAAAGATTACTGAATGGTGTGTAAATATGCAATTTACCCTAAATAATGAAACGTGTTAGGTCATCCAGATGAGTGCTAAAAGGGATTCGTTAAATTTCGATTGCGCGATAAATCAGTCAGATCTACAGCCCGTAAATTCAACTAAATACCTGGGAATTACAGTTACGAATAAATTGAAAAGAACACATAGAAAATTTTGTAGGAAAGGCAAGCCAAAGACTGTGTCTCATTGGCAGAACATTTAGAAAATGTAACAGATCTACTAAAGAGACTTCCTACACTACACTTGTGCGTCCTTTTCTGAAGTACTGTTGCGCGGTCTGGTATCCTTACCAGATAGGATTAATGGAGTACATCGAGAAAGTTCAAAGAAGAGCAGCACGATCTGTATTATCGCGAAATAAGGGAGAGAGTGTCACTGACATGATACAGGATTTGGGGTGAACACCACTAAAACAAACGCATTTTTCGTTGCGGCACACTCTTCTCACGAAATTTCGATCACCAGCTTTCTCCTTCGAAAGCGAAAATATTTTGCTGGCGCCAACCTACATAGGGAGAAGCGACCATCATAATAAAATACGGGAAATCAGATCTCGCGCAGAAAGGTATAGGTGTTCGTTTTTTCCGCGTTCTGTTTGAGAGTGTATAACACTCGCTTGCTGTGACACAAACAAACGTTACCCTCAGGGAGGGTTTTTAATGTCTAATGGTTGAAGGTATCAGACAGTAATTTTCAATATATTGTAATTAATAGAAAAACTAAACTTTGGGGATAATGAAAGTAGTAAAGTTCATATACGAATGAAAAATCGAACGGTCGCCAGCCCTAATAGGCACATTAATTTGAAATATGTTTCGGAAAATTGAATATTATTTGTTGAAGTGACTTTCATTAAGATTCCCTTTGAATAGCATACTGGATACACACGAATACAGGGTAATCTAAGTTGTGGGTAGCAGTAGTTAGCATTAATGCACAAACCAGTAGTCATAGAAGCAAAACTATACCCAACTCATAATAATAACAGTTACAATCACGATCATTGTGTGACTCAGTATTGAGGCGATACTGCAGGAAGCACTGAATTAAAATTGGACATAGAAGGGCTTCTGACTTAACTGACATATAAATACCACATATAAAATTAAATAATACTACAATTACTCTCTTTATACTCCCATTTATAGCAATGTATCAGATTTCTTTAGTAGCAATAATATTCCAGTTATCTTCCTAATATGAGAAGAATATGATGGGGACCCATAAACTGATACTGTATCACTAGTCAAACTCTATCATCATTTCAGTAGTAAGATTCAGTTCAACTAAATTTACTTCTTAGCCTCACTTGGAATAGCTTATGTTTTCATCCTCCAAAGCAAATTACTCAACACTACACTCGACTGACCTCAAAAAATCGTTCATGATAGCAATGAGGGCCAATAAGTTTAGCTTACGTGCCTTTTTCATCACCTGTGAAGCAGGTATTTTAGACAGCAACATTGACACAGTCTGGCACTGAATCTTTGCACATTTAATACACAGAAATAAATTACTAGTTTGTTTGAAACAGGATACCCAGTTTTCTGAACACTTAGGAGGGGATCCTGCATGGGTTAATGATTGGGATAAAGATACGGTTCTAAACACAGGTTTATAGCACTTGGATTGTTATTGAATCAGTCACATAAATTATCTGGTCCATGATACATATCTGTATGCATGAAGTTGGTGGAGCAGTGACGACGTAGTGGTGGTAAGTGACGTGGCGGCTAACTGTAAGCACGGCTGTTGATGTTTGAATGCTCTTTACAATTTCTTCTTGGCGACGGATTTTTAACGTGATAGAGCCATTTCTTCTTGCCAAGAGTACCATGCAACAGCCAAATCCACATCTGAGGCAATATTCCTTGCAAAACGACTTCCAATTTCCTCCCTTGGCACCCACGATGTATACCGTGCAACGCCTAGCCACTGACTGCGTGCCGTTCCCACCAAGGAGCCGCCCAGTTCGATCTCCAAAACCACCTTTTACATCGCGCCATGCCACTTCCGTTACGAAGTGACTTCCCTACATCTTTTATGTTGTACGATACAAGTGTTCTAAGCATGAACCAGCTTCCAATATACAATGTTTTCTTTACAAACATACATATATTATAAAATGTCATTATTTTAATCATTATTTAGTTTTTTCCATACATACATTACGAACTTTACATTTCTTGCCACAAATCTATCACCTTAAGTAACAAAGAACAAATACTTCATCATCACAGATACACAGTGACATAGCATAAACCTACTTCTAATCAGTCTAGGTGTTACAAGTGGATTAATAGAGAATTATGGTGAAGGTGATTCGATGAACCCTCTGCCAGGCACTTAAGTAGGATTTGCAGAGTATCCATGTAGACGTAGATGTAGATCCTAACAGTCTCATGGTCAATATATGTGGAACAATACAGAGGCATTGTGGTACCAATATACTTTGCTGTCCATATCAGTTTAACCGATCATACTAATACAAGGGAAATATACCATTGTATTAGTATAACCAGTTAAATTAACATACAGTTCCAATTACATTTCATTATACCACTGTATTAGCAGGAATGGTTAAAATGAGATACAGCTCCAATTACATTTCAGTACCCATCGCTCTCTGATGTGTTACCGACCATCATTCCCTTCCTTGTCTATAGAATTCTGCTACCTGTTTTATCTCATTGCGGTTTCACTTTGTAACTCTGGGTGTATGTATATATGACCTCACACATTAGTAATAGCTTCGAGCATCAGCTGATATTCATTCTTTGGGATTATAGTCCGTTGTGTCAAACCGTTTTCGATTTTATTTGGCGGCAGCCTTAATCGCTCTTTTATTTGACATTCCATTTGTACTTACCTTGCAAACACTGATTCATGTTCAATGGTCTTTTATCGGTCTTTTATTTAACATTCTATTCGTTCTTATCTGGTGCACGTTAAGTCAGGTTCACCAGTGTTTTTAGTACGTTATGGGGTAATTTATCAGCAACTCGCATTCAGTTGGTTGTGTAACCAAATTTCGATTTTTGTCTACCATTCATGGTACAATGTTTGTCACAGATTATCACATTTTATCACATTATGTGTTCTAATGTTTGCATTAGTAAATCGTCAACATTAGCCTTTTTTCTTTTTGGGACAGGTTTTTCAATTTCCTAGGATGAGGGATTGGAATTCTCGTCAATTTACTTCTGATTGCTCTTATGTTACATGTTTCTATTGTTGCTTTACTGTCTTAGTAGACTTTTTGTTATTGTATGATACTTCACATGTGTACACAATGTCTGATTTTGATTGTAACTTCCAAAACCATTTAACATTTATTGTTAGTTACACCTTTCTTGGAAACTGTGATGTTGTACAGTACATATAAATGATACAGATCATTTATATGCGCAGTGAATGGTAAGAGTTCAAGGGGCTCCGATAGTGTTCTATACCTTGGTTCCCAATACTGATACCACATAGTTATGGACAGCTAGCTATATTGGTAACACAATGTCTATGTACTGTACCATGTATGTTGACAATGACACTGTTTAGCTAATTTTACCTAGGATATTTTTATTATCAAGGATGAGGTACGTGAAGTTGGTCTTTGGACATTGATTCTTAGTTTTCTTACCATTATGAGCTTGTGTTTATTACATACTGATAAAAAGTGCATATGACACTCCTGATTCCAGCTTTCACAGTTATCTATGGGTTTTATATTCACCAGGGTTTTTTGATCAGGTCATTACTTTTGTTCCTTGAAGGCTGTCTGTTGCAGACATTGTTTTTACATATGATGTTCTTCATTTATACTTGGCTTGTGATTATCCTGCGCCATTTTGGTTCCTTGCTGTTATCTTTAATTTCTTAGAGCACTTTCATAACCTTCTATATTTGTATTTTGTACATTAATGTACATGTTCTCAATTCGATCATGTCTATTATACTACCCCTTTGTTAAATTTAAAATTCCTGTAGATTGGATTTTTGTACTGATACAAGTTTAAATTGAGCTAAATGTTACATTTTGAATGTTCCACCTTTTTTCACATGTGGCAATAACTACATATTTGGTGAATATGGCACAGTTTCTATTGTGTGCTTTTATGTTCTTATACTTTCACCCATTTTATGATTCTAAGTAGAGCTAAAAAATTATGTATGTGACATATACTCTCACAGTGTTATTGTTGTTAGTTCATTTATGGTGTTAGTGCTTTTGTGGTATGTTGTTTTTATATTAAATCAGCTACCAGACTTAGGTGCTGAAGATATATAAATTGTTCTTTGCTAAACAGAACCTGAATATAGTGTAAGTGTTGCACTGAAACTAGTCGTTTGAAATAAATTTCTTTGATGATATGGCTGCAGTGGTTATTTTCCTGTAATCATTTCATCAGACACTTTCCCACATGTGTGAGAACAGTGAACTTTCACAAATCAACCTGCATGTATTTACTTTAATTCTCTGGGAGTTGCTGGTTTGGATCCCAAATCGGTGTGTATTAGTATTTTTATATGTGTAGGACAAACACTAGAATGCGTATTAGCATAGAAATATGATCAAAAGTCTACCAATAGAAAATACCTTTTGTTGTTGACAATTATTTGTACCAGTAGCAGAAACCTCTGGGTACAGACCAAGATGGCATTACTTCTGGTCACCTGATCCTCTGATCATACCTTCTAAATTTAATTGGGCTACAATACATCTGCAAATTCCTAGCCTAGTTACACTATTTTGTGTGTCCTGCGATGTGAATACCCCAGGGGTAGGGTGCTGGAGGGGAACAAGAATAGACAAAAAGTAGCTTGCATAGGTGTTTCGTATGCACAGTGCTACTCTACACACGAAAACGTATATCGAGGAAGGGAAATTTAATTGAGAAACGGCATGTTCCACAACTGATCGAAGTGTTTCTGGGATCACATTCAGAATGTGTTGCGCAATGTGTGCCTTTGTAGGGAAGCAGCCTACTCACGCTGTAGTAAATTCACATCAGTTTTCAATTGTGTGCCAGCCAGTCTGCTGTAACTAGCTCTGACGACATAAATGTTGCGCAATACCTTAAAAATCAAGCAAATGACCTAAAACTTTTCTAGCATGTCAGAAATAATACTAAATTAATGTGTGTTGAATATCAGTTCGATAACTTAAGCCATTTCCGAAATTTGGACGTTTTTCTGTAGAAATCATTGGCGCAACAGAAAAGAGCTAGAGACTTCAAAATTTATATTTAGATTCATCTTTTATAATGATTTAATAAAAACAGTACTTTGGATTTCACAACTTAAGATTTTAGTGGAAATTCATGATTTTGTGGTTTTCGTCTCAAAACTGAAGAAAGCAAGATAGATTAAGTAGGCTAGTAAATAAGGCTAGGATGTTTAGATTTAAATAGGTTGGAGGTCCACTATGACTTTGAAGATGTGAAAAATTTCTTTTGAATACCTATAAAATTATGGCGATAGCGGATCTCAAAAGGGACAGTTCAGAGCTCATCTGCTGTGTGCAGTGCAATTAAATTAATTCTCTCGCCCAAAATACTTAACTTAGCCACGTCAAAATTTTATTATCAATACTTACCTGCGTGCTGAATGCACAGTTAAATTAAGAGCTTGATCGGCCATCAGCAAAAGAAGCTATAATTTATTATGTAACTTGAAGTGGTGCGTTATTAGCCTAGCGGCTAGTCGGGAGAGCCGATTTGATCAGGCGTTCCCTTAGCCGTCCGCACCGCGGCTTTATATATAAGAACGCTGCGCGAGGAAGCAAGGCCCAGTTCTCTCCAGACGCTGAATAACTCGCCATCTGTGTCGGGGGCCGCGTCGCGTCGGTATCACTGCGACAAACAGCCTCGGATGCCGTATTCAGTTACTCGAGATGCGCGTAACCATGAAATCATTTCAAGTGAAGTGTTAATTCTGGGAGGATTTTCATTATCTAGCTTCAGTTTGCGTATTGTCGTATTTTCACGTGCCGTCGCGGGACAGACATTCTACCAATTATTTAGCGTGGCGTTTGATGAAATACTCTCATCAAATTATGGCGAGCATTCTTTTTAACATTTAATTCGGACATTTATAGTTGCATCAGCGCATTAGACTCTGAACTGCTCTGTTAGTTAGGTTGTAGGGATACTTGTGTTTTCTATTTGTGACTTTGAGAATATACCCAACTATTTTGGAAAATCGTTTTTGATTATAAATCCCGGACAATCTCCTAATTCCTCAGAGCTATAAGCTGCAGCTATAAGGGGATTCTCAGATGAAGTGGGCACTAGGAACTCTAATTACAGGCTTCACGTTTTGTTAAATCACTTTCTGGGTGCCTAAAAAGTAAATAGAGAGCCAGTGTTGAGAACGGCGAAAGACAGCATTAACAACATTCTAATAGCCAGAAACTGATTCAACAAACAACCATTTGTACTGCAATCATAATTTTCAATTTAAAAAACTCGCCGCCCCACATATGGTGCATCGGCCGGGAAGTGATTTTTAACTATACCGATTCGCGAGTGGAATGCGACACGCAGCTGAGTAATAGAACAGTGAAAGTGTTACGTGTGCATGTGGACGATGCAATTGGATTAACAACGCATCTGGATTCACGGAGCTGGCACCGAGTCTAGCGGTGCTGCCAGCATCGCGAGTAGCCAGTTTCGCCGCACCGCAGTCGTCAGCCGCAGCAGCCGGAGCCGTGCCTGTGGTTACGGGCCACGGAAACAGACAACAGCCGTCGGAGTGCCGTCTACAGTTCAACGTGCCACGTCGCATCAGTAATCCTGGTACGCCACGCCGGCAACGCCATACGTCGTGCAGAAGGAACTAAGTTAAGTGAAAAGCTGTTAAAAATTTTACTAACCTGCACTAAAAGACTGTCGGCGATGGAACCGCCAAAAGAAACCGAGTTTAAACTTAAATTAGAACCTATGTCTGTTGAGGGAACGGTAAATTCAGACAACGGTTCAAGTGTAAATATGCATGGAAGTAGTAATGTTAAGGTGAAATATGAAATATTGTCTCCTGACAGTAGTGTGGGAAGGGGCAATGATTCAATAATAGAGACCCCTGTAGTAAAGCAGAAAGCAGAAATTGTAAATTTATTGGATGATAGTTTCTCTGATGAATTAATAATGAAACAGTCATCAGAGATGGTAGAGTTTAAGAAGGAGAAGTTAGATATAACTGATCAATCTGCAGTTTCATGTAGTTTTGATGATTCTGGTATTGGAGCTAGTCTTTCGTCACCTGAGTGTGATAAAAAGCCAGCTAGTGAGCAACCCAAAGATGCTGGGGCTGTGGATTTAAATGTTATATTACAAGCTGCCAGTCAAACAAATTTTAATATGCGGTTTGAGGCAATGGACCATAAATTAGAATCCAATAATGCTGAATTAAAATCTGAAATAACTGAGGTCAAAAGCAGTCATGCAGAAATGTCAGCTAAAATGAATGGTGAATTAAAGTATGAGATTGTAGCCAGCCAAACTAATTTTAATAAACGATTGGAGGAAATGGACAATACCTTCAAGGCTGGTTGCAATAAGTTGAAAGAGGATCTAGACAGTTTGAATTATAAAATTGATTACAACCATGAGGATATTAAGAAAAAGGTTGCTCAACAGTTTTCGGAAATGTATAAAACAGTTAAATCCGAAGTTGCTGAGGTTCGCAAAGACTTCCAAATGGAAGATGCGAAGCTGGAGCACAAGTTAACAGAAAAGATCGAGACGGAATCTGAACTGTGCTCAGATAGATTTAAAGATGTTAATATAAAAGTAAACATATGTCAAGCTGACATAGATGCCATCAAAACTGATACTACTCATATTGTACAAAGAGTAGATAATGTTGAAATGAAAGTAGAAAATATCAGTACCAACATTGCTAACCTTGAGAGTAAAGTAGCTTCAGTAACTTCTGGCAATGGTAGTATACAACAAGTTGTAGCTGCAAACGCCGCTTTTATCGGGTGTCGGCAGTTCTTGCGGTTCGATCCAGATAAAAATATCCACCCGCTAGATTTCTGGAACGATTTTGAAGATGTAATTCCACCAACTTGGTCTGAACGAGAGAAAATCTCATTTATTAGAAGCCATTTAGCAGGTGACGCCATGCGTTGGTCAGCTGATGTTATGTTAAAGTGTAAAACATTAGCGGAATTTAAAACAGCTTTTATTAATGAGTATTGGTCTAGCAATAAGCAAATGAAGTGTTGAGAGAATTTTGGAGTGGAAAACGCTTCAATGCAGGCAAGGAATCCATTAAAGAATTTGCTAGGTCATGGATTTCACGTTTGTCACATTTGGACAAAAAGCTAAAACCTTAAATGATTATACTAGGTCTTGAAGCCAAACTGCCATGGTATTGGCAAACTAGAATTATATCTGCCCCTAGAGACAATCTGGATCGCTTCATTGAGTATTTGGAACGTGTAGAACGTGTTGCTGCCAATGAGGAGCAAGCACGTAATAATAGAAATGCCAATAACAATAGTAGTAATTTTAGGAACGAGCAAAATGGCAATGTAAACATCAGAACAGTAGGTGTTCGCCATCCTAAGAGGGGAAGAATTGGGGAAATAATTATCAGAACCAACAATGGCATCCAAATGACAGTAATGCTGTGCCAAACGAAATTATGCATGTAAACCACAGTACGGAAAGTAATGCTGTGCCAGTCAACTATAATGGAAATAAAGGAAACAGCAGTAGGCCGAGGCAGGAAAACTAGTTCCCGTCTGTGAGGACACTGGCGCTCACCAGGCGGTTACTTTTCCTAAGCCAGTAGTTACGAAAATTGGTAAGACAGATCAGAATACTCAAACTGACTATGTGGATGAAGAGTCGGTAGCACCTAAGGATACAACAGAAATATTAGATCACTCACAGTATTTGATAGATACCGTGTTAGAGACGCTTTCTAAGTGGGAAGAGAAAGAGAATGCGCAGCAGTGTAACGATAGGGAAGAGCTACAAAATACTGAATTGTCAGGTGAAGAAGCAGAAGAAATTCATGCTTATATTTACGATGAGGATGATGTGCTCGTATCTAAAGTGCCTGTGCAGGATGTTGATAATGTATTAATAGATTTAGGACAGGAGTTAAGTGAGAATGTAGAGGGTAGGCTGTTGAGGGTCGATGAACCCAGTAGCTGTGACCAGTTGTCACTTGAGAAGGAAACCGACGATAATGGTGAAAGTGGTTTAGCTGTAACTAGTATTATGCCCGGTCTGGAGGCGCAGAATCGCTCAGACTACAGTAATTTGGGTCATGTTCAGCAAACTAAATGTAATGAAGTCGTGCGGTGTTTCGATTTGAAATTAATAGACCGACTGGAAAAGGCAGCTGAAAATGTAATTCAGGAAACCCCTACACACTGTGACCTAAATGTAATAAAGACAGATGTCGATCACTTTAGTTGGAGACAAATCCAAAAGGAACTATTAGATGAATTTGAGGAACCACCTGTACAACCTAGAATAAGCCACCCTATAATAATAGTGAATATGTTGGGTATCAATGTACGTTGTCTCTTAGACAGTGGAAGTGAGGTGAGTGCAATATCTCAGTCCTTCTTTGATGCATTACCTGGTAAAGACAAGCTTACAGTAATGAGGGTATCAGGACTAAGAATAATTGGTGCTACTGGCAAGGTGTCAAAAACGGTAAAGCAAGAAGCTTTGCTGCCCTTTAACATTAATGGTAATTTAATTGATCATCCATGTTTAATTGTAAACAATCTCAGTATTGAGGTTTTAATTGGCATAGATTTCTTGTCAAAATATCAGAGTGTTGTTGACTTTGAAAGAAGCCAGTTAAAAATGGTCTTGCCAATAACCGGAGTAATTACAGTCCCTTTTAGTGATAAACATGTAGTAACTAATGATGAAACTTGGGAGCTGCCTATACGAGTTCTGAAAAATAGGAGATATTGGGACGAAGGTGTTAATCTTAGTAACAGTGAGCTAAACACAGAAGAAGAAGAAGCAATTATTTTGGACAAAATAGAGGCTAAATTGCAGGAAATCGATAAAAGTTCAGCCAATCAGAAGGAAGAACTGAGACAGGTTCTAAAAAGGTATCATAAAGTATTTTCAGATCGACGTGGCGTGGTCAAAAGTAGTGAATGAATGCTGTAGGGAGGAGGTTGTTCTGTAACCTCTACACAGTGTGGCAGCTGTGCAGTCCCAGCTGTGTGAGATCTTCTTTCCCATTTCAGGTCTCACTCATTCTTCATCTTTCCTGTCCCCAAAAATTTCGGCCTCTTCTTTACAACACAAAAATTTTCCGTCATTGCTATCCAGCCATGTGTTCTGTAACTATTCTATCTACCGATTAGTGACGAAAAATACCTAATGTGACAAACCTAATAGTGACAAACAATAGAGAAGTATCACGTAATTAAGATACAAATGTATTTGAGTAACAATTATGTATAGAACCCTGGTAAAATAGTAAGTACAAAGTGTTGTTTTATTGGAAATGGTCCCACAATAATATTAAAAAAAAATGTACAAATTCATGTACAAGCACGATCTGAAGTGGCAGTGAAACCTATTGTATGCTGCAGAGCTAACTAATAAATAATAAGAGATTGCTTAGTGTTATAAGAAAAATATGCAGACAAGTTGTAAGAATAAACTCACCTTGTGTAGCAAGGAATGGCAGTGTAATAGAATTGAGCAGTGTTTGTAGTTGAGACGTGAAGGACACGTCCCTGAAGTATTTATAAGGTTGGAGCTGGCCATTATTCTGGTGTAGTGTGTGACAGGATACACCTACACGTATTGAGGTTATGAGTTGGAGGCGTGAATGCGACCATAGGTACCCTTATGTTAGATGAGACATAGCAGCTCATGGTGTCCTATAGGTTTAAGGAAATTAGCATTACGCACGTCCATAATTACTTGATGCATTTTAGTGGTAGGTCTGAGAGAGACTACCTGTGGTTTCAGCGTCCGATCGAGTGGAAATGGATTGCAACGTGAGCAAACTGATCAGCTGCAATACACTAAAGATATGAAATAAATGTGCTATCCTATGCTTTAAATATTAATAGAGTGAGGGTTAAATAAGTACATACACTAGCAAAGTAAATAAGTAACATAATGGCAGACGTAAAACATTATTTTAGCTCAGCATAAATACACTTCAAAGTAAGTAAGTACCTAATTGCAGATGTGGAACTGACAATAGCAGAGGACCAATAAGTGGATTTAGTAGTCAACTAAACGTAGTGTGTTTTGAACACTCAGAACTGTACTATTACCAAAAGTTACTCACATGTACAAAGAAGCTGAGAAAACAACCACTAATCATACTCATACTATCTCTAAGAATAAGGTGATCAAAGATGAGTCAGCTAAGTGAATAAAATACAGAATTGTCAGGAATGTACCGAGCATTGGTTCAGTGTTCCGGCCTAGAAATAATAAATTCAGATTAAATATGATTTATGATTGTATGCCTTAGGAGCATAAATTTTCTCTAGTACATGACTAAAGGCGTTTTGAGCCATTTGTTTAACGATTTTATGACAATTAAGTAACCGCGAGAGTAAATTGAAAAAATTCTGTTAACTTGTTCCAGCAACATATTGAAGGATAAAATGTATATATCCCCATTTCATTGTGACCCACCCTTAGATATTAAGTGAACAGAGTCTGAGGCACTCTTTTTGTTTGTTCTACAGGACAAACCAGATAATGGCAGCCTGGTAGCTGCGTGAAAGCGTGGAGTGACTTGGACACAACTCACAGTGACCCCTCCCCTATCCCCATGTAATTTAGAGAGAACGTGAAGGACGCACACCATAGCAACTTCCCCTCCTCTACCCTTGTGAATGGAAGTGTAGGACGCCAGCCAAAGCGGCTACAACCACGTGTGTAAAAATTATTTGTAAATTTTTCTTTCAGGTTTAGAAAAGACTGCTAAGAGATAATCATCTGTTTATGTATCATGTTATTTTCTTTGAATTTGTGTGTGTAAAAATGTATTTAATGTATTTAATGGATCTAAGATTTTCATAATTTTTCAATTTGTATGTGTTTGTTTGTCTAAGGCAATATGTATGCCAAAATATTTCATTGACTTTGCTTGAAATTTGAGTAATGATAATTTTTAAAAGGCAGTGAACATGCCCACAATTTAAATAATTAATGTAGGTAATCAGTTTTCTTTTAATGTTTCTACATATTTACATTTCAATTTTGATTTTCATAGGGAGTTAAACTGTACTCTTGCTTCCCTTTTTGTAATTAAATTTTTTTTCATTCATTAACATTCATAAACAAAAAAAATTTAAGTAGAGGGTATTGTAGGGAAGCAGCCTACTCACGCTGTAGTAAATTCACATCAGTTTTCAATTGTGTGCCAGCCAGTCTGCTGTAACTAGCTCTGACGTCATAAATGTTGCGCAATACCTTAAAAATCAAGCAAATGACCTAAAACTTTTCTAGCATGTCAGAAATAATACTAAATTAATGTGTGTTGAATATCAGTTCGATAACTTAAGCCATTTCCGAAATTTGGACGTTTTTCTGTAGAAATCATTGGCGCAACAGAAAAGAGCTAGAGACTTCAAAATTTATATTTAGATTCATCTTTTATAATGATTTAATAAAAACAGTACTTTGGATTTCACAACTTAAGATTTTAGTGGAAATTCATGATTTTGTGGTTTTCGTCTCAAAACTGAAGAAAGCAAGATAGATTAAGTAGGCTAGTAAATAAGGCTAGGATGTTTAGATTTAAATAGGTTGGAGGTCCGCTATGACTATGAAGATGTGAAAAATTTCTTTTGAATACCTATAAAATTATGGCGATAGCGGATCTCAAAAGGGACAGTTCAGAGCTCATCTGCTGCGTGCAGTGCAATTAAATTAATTCTCTCGCCCAAAATACTTAACTTAGCCACGTCAAAATTTTATTATCAATACTTACCTGCGTGCTGAATGCACAGTTAAATTAAGAGCTTGATCGGCCATCAGCAAAAGAAGCTATAATTTATTATGTAACTTGAAGTGGTGCGTTATTAGCCTAGCGGCTAGTCGGGAGAGCCGATTTGATCAGGCGTTCCCTTAGCCGTCCGCACCGCGGCTTTATATATAAGAACGCTGCGCGAGGAAGCAAGGCCCAGTTCTCTCCAGACGCTGAATAACTCGCCATCTGTGTCGGGGGCCGCGTCGCGTCGGTATCACTGCGACAAACAGCCTCGGATGCCGTATTCAGTTACTCGAGATGCGCGTAACCATGAAATCATTTCAAGTGAAGTGTTAATTCTGGGAGGATTTTCATTATCTAGCTTCAGTTTGCGTATTGTCGTATTTTCACGTGCCGTCGCGGGACAGACATTCTACCAATTATTTAGCGTGGCGTTTGATGAAATACTCTTCATCAAATTATGGCGAGCATTCTTTTTAACTTTTAATTCGGACATTTATAGTTGCATCAGCGCATTAGACTCTGAACTGCTCTGTTAGTTAGGTTGTAGGGATACTTGTGTTTTTTATTTGTGACTTTGAGAATATACCCAACTATTTTGGAAAATCGTTTTTGATTATAAATCCCGGACAATCTCCTAATTCCTCAGAGCTATAAGCTGCAGCTATAAGGGGATTCTCAGATGAAGTGGGCACTAGGAACTCTAATTACAGGCTTCACGTTTTGTTAAATCACTTTCTGGGTG
The DNA here is from genome assembly GCF_023898315.1 of Schistocerca nitens. NCBI lineage: Eukaryota > Metazoa > Arthropoda > Insecta > Orthoptera > Acrididae > Schistocerca > Schistocerca nitens. Next base: position 918,069,823 of record NC_064616.1, read on the forward strand.
CCTAAAAAGTAAATAGAGAGCCAGTGTTGAGAACGGCGAAAGACAGCATTAACAACATTCTAATAGCCAACATTTTAAACAGCAAACGATTAACATTTCCCTTCTTAAACGCCGCCCCACACCTTCAATGCAGCTAAGTTTGCAATCGGAACATTGAACACATCTTTCAGATATACCCACAGCCGGAAGTCACACGGATTAAGATTGGGTGATTGGGATGGTCAGACTGTAGGGAAATGGCGGCTGAAAATTCTAGCATTTCCCAAATGGCGCTTCAGCAACTGTTTAACTGTATTTGCAATGTGTGGAGGTGCGCCATCTTGAATAAAAATGATCCCATCCACACAGCCACGCTGTTGGAGGGCTGGAATGACGTGGTTGCGTGAAAGACACTCATAGTGCTTACCAGTGATGGTACAGGCCGTATGATAAATGATGCCGTAAACCCACACCACACAGTGAGCTTTTCAGGATGAAGTGGTACTGGTTGATTTGTGTATGGATTTTTCGTTGCCCATATTCGACAATTCTGTGTATTGACATATCCTGTCCACAAAATCTTCCACTTCCATGTGAGCAAGAAACTAAACCAAAGGTCTCTCTTGCTGGCAGGTCAACAGGAAGCAACTCGTGCACATAGATAATTTTGAATGGGTAGCAAAGAAGGATGTTTCGTAGGATTTTACGCACCATGCTCACGGGTATGTCCAGAATTCGGGCAATTCTCTGTGCACTACACGTTTGCACACTACCACTCATCTCCTCCTGCATTGCTGGGCCAATGCTTCCACTGACGTCAAATCAATTCGTTTCCTCCCTCTACCAGTTTGCACGCCAAAAGAACCCTTCTTATCGAATTTCCGAATCATTTTCTCCAGACCCACGGCAGTCATCGGACCAACGCCTTTTTTCAAACCCTTCAGTGTCCGAAACTTCTGCAGAGAGACATGTGCACAGTCATCATTCTTGTGATACAGCTTCACAAGCAGAGTGCGATCCTGCATTGAGACAGTCGTGGCGAGCGTTGCAGACGTGAAAGGAGGAGTGGCCATGTACCGCGTATGTTTATACCAACTTCAATGGGTCGTGCGCATGGCTGATGTTTTCATTTACGTATTCTGACACATACAGCGCCATCTATTGATCAATTTTCACACTATTTTTTGCCATTAGTTTTCCCCTTTCTCCGATAATATTCTGTTGCAATTTGATGTCATTCTGACCAGTGGTGTTATTTCTACATCGTTCTGAACGTTTAACTTTAATTCTAATCACCCTGTATATTACAGTACATACTTGGGGTGTGATAAAATAGCGAAAGATAACGGGGAAATTACGAAAAAAGTATGTTTAATTTGTATGTAAAGTGCTATAATCTATATTTTCTAAGCGAATTTATTTGAGTCACATGTACTCACTCATAAAAGGCACTCCTTTACTTTGCTTAAGAATATTTGGAGAGATTTCCTGCCTGATTTCTACCGACAACATATAGAAACTTTCTCACCAGAAAATACAACTTTATTGTGGATGCTAAAAAGGGACATATAATCTATATGGAAGTGACAAACAGTCACCGAATCCTACCCTATTCCAACGATCGAAGAAATTGTCAGTCGACTCGTTGGAGGAAAAATCTTCGCGAAAATAGACTTAAAAGACGCATACCTACAGCTGCCGATCGACAAAGAGACACAAGAAAAACTACTAATCAACACGCCCTTTGGAATGTTTCGATATAATCGCCTCCCATTCGAAACGTGTAGTGCTCCGGCGATTTTCCAGCGGTTGTCGAACAACTGATCCACCACATCCCAGACACGGCAAATTATTTGGAAGACATCATTGTCACAGGCCGGAACACAAGGGAGCTCATAAGGACCCTTTCAGTCGTATTTGCGGTATTGCATTGTAACGTGGAGAAGTGCGTTTTTGGGGTGCCACAAGTGGAATACTTAGGCCACATATTTAGTGCTTCAGACATACAACCCAATCCGGCATATATAGAGGACCCCCAGAAACTGGCGCCACGCACGGATACCACACAGCTCAAATCAGTGTTGGGGAAAATCAATTATTACAGGTGGTATATCCCCCACGTTGCTGCAATAGCGGATCCACTACACCACCTTCTGCGCAAGGGGGTAAAATGGCACTGGTCATCCAAGTGCGACAATGCTTTCCAGGCTTTAAACAAGGTACTCTTAAAAACTACATGTCTTCGTGCATACGATACGACACACCAGCTGGTACTAGCAGCAGACGCCTCTGATTATGGGGTCGGAGCAGTCCTTTCCCATGTGATCAGTGGTGTGGAAAGACCAATAGCGTTTGTCTCAAAGTCTCTCACAAGAGCTCAACGCAATTACAGCCAAATAGAGAAAGAAGTTTTGGCTATAGTATTTGGAGTGAAAAAGTTCCACGAATACCTGTATGGACGACATTTTGTGTTGTAGACCGACCACAAGCCTTTGGTACCATTGTTCCGAACGTCGGCCGACATACCCACCAGGACAGCTCGCCGAATTCAGCGATGGGCCCTATTCCTTGCAGAGTATAAGTACGACATACAGTACCGCTCATCAGCACAATACGCGAACGCGGACTTCATGTCTCGGTTCCTGGCAAAGGTTGATCCAGCATTTGATGTGGACCCGGTCATTTGCTGCCAGCTACAAGGGGACGCAGAGAACCCACTGGCACAGCTTCCATGCAAAACTCATTGCCAAACGTACGGCCGAAGACAAAGTCCTATCAAAACTTCTCCGATTCATTAAGACCAGCTGGCCAGGCAACAGGAAGCAGATGCAAGACGCAGACCTTAAGGCCTACTGGGACAGGCGACACGAATTGTCGACCCGGCAAGGCGTCATACTCCAGCGAAGTGAAAACCTTCACCAGGGTGATTATTCCGGCTGCCCTGCACAAGAAAGCACTAGACCTATTACATAAAGGACATTGGGGTGTGGTACTGACTAAATAGCTGGCCCACAAACATCTCTACTGGCGCGGGATGGATCGCGCAATTCCTAACATCATCGCCACCTGTATGACATGCCAGCAACACCAAGCAGCTCCCCCTAAGAAATATTTTCCGTGGCCCGCAGAAGGAAAACCATGGTCTCGGGTTCCCATTAACTATGCAGGGCCTTTCCTCGGCCACTGCTGGTTCATCGTCGACTCCACGACGGGTTTTCCTTACGTATCACAGATGACGTGCACAACCTCAGCAGCAACAATTCAAGCATAAGCACACATTTTCGCCATCTAAGGGCTTCCCAACACGTTGGTATCTGACAATGGGCCCCAATTTTGCTGTGAAGAATTTAAGACATTTTGTACCTTAAATGGTATCCAGCTGGTACGCATGGCACCATTCCACCCAGCCTCGAATGGGCTCGCAGAGCGGTTCATGCGAACATTTAAGGCACAAATGGAAAAACTAACTAACCATTATGCTCTGCCTGCTGTTCTATCATTGTTCTTGTCTTCTTACAGATGTCAACCTAAGGAGGGTGGATCATCAGCAGAACAACTACATGGAAGACAACTGCAATCCACACTCTCTTTACTGCAACCACCAGACAGGCAAGAGCAGCAGCCAACCCAGTATCGGACAAAATATCAGCCCGATCAGAAAGTCTGGGTCAATGTCCATACACGGGGGCATCCACATTGGATACCAGGCTTGATCACTCATACCAAATGACAGGCAATGTACGCGGTCGTCTGCACTGGAGGTGTCATACATATCTGACATCAGAACCAAGTCCGGCCACGAAGGGGCAACGACCTCCCACATCAGTCTCTAACCCCCGCACGCACACGAGCCTTTTTCCGGCGCGGATGGCCACACTATGATATCACCATCCACCAGTCAGGGATCGCAAACGGCCGCCAATCATCACTCCATAATTAGCGGAGGAATACTGGAGCCGCCGCGTTAAATAGCCAGAAGAAAGGGACACAGGCATCTTTCGACCCGCCGCAGACTGCCGCCCAGAAGATACTTCGACGCAGATGGAATGTCCAGGTGCCACATCTTCGCTACGCTGGCCATCGACCCCAGACTCTGCGCCCGTCTACTTCCTGGCATCCGCCAGAAAGTGTCGACAGAAAACCCAGCAAAGGAATGTAAGTTCAGTTCAGTTGCTAATATTTCAATTCAATAAGGTGGCATATTCTTTGGCTTGTTATAAAATTTTGGTAGGAGAAGAAGCCTTTCGATTTCGAGGAAAGTTTATCTTTTGTAAAATTAAGCGGTTGTCTTGATACACCCAATAAAAAATTTTTGTTCGCACGTGGGTGGTAATATGTGGATATAACAGGATGCACAATGATAATTGGCTACACTCTTCAGTAATTATAAAAAACATTCATTATTGAGTTTTTGCTTTCTTTAACCAGTATCTATTACTCAATTTACTTTTAACATTTTGCCAAGGACATTTACATGATCAGAAAACATCAATATATTTAACATTATTTGAAAACCTCGATACTTTTATGTATCAATTCTTAAAGTCACACATTAACGGAAAGTTATAACAACATTTTTGTTGAAATTTAAGCAGTTACGTTACATACACCCCATATTTCATTGAATTATCCTATAAGAATCACTTCAAGGAAATGCTTCTTTCGACAATGTAACTCTCACTGAATCATAACTACTTTCAATAATGCTAGACTATCCAACAGGATAACATACACAGTTAAACTTTACAAATTAATTACGCAGATAAAAAATTATTGACTAATAGTTTTTTCAATGTTGTATATATGTTTATCATTACACAGTGTAACATTTGGTATATTAAAGCCATTTATTGTTAATGTAATGAAACATCCATTACAACTTCCAATTTAAAAACTTACAGATTAAATTACTATGTGCTGTTCTTTTTATTTATTTCCAAACACAAATCATTATCAATACACAAACAATTATATTGACAAATTTTCTAAAATAAAAAGAGCAATGTGCTCCAGAGTTTTCCTTGCTCACACTTCATTTTAATTTGTGCATGCACTTGTAATGCATTCAATGAGTCTTTTCTCACTCTCTTTGACACCCACTTTTTCACTTTTTTGTGAGTCCTTCATCACAACTCATTTAATTGTTCATTTTCAGGGCTCTTTTTCAAAAGCACAGCCATTTTTGTTGCATTTCATGTGATCTTAGATATACTCTGAAATTTAAAAAAACGATATTGGACATTGTGTTTAATCATTAACGTATACAGACAAAACTATTACATTAAGGAGATACTAACTAATGAAATTATTGTGGTTTTGCACGTTTTACATACACATTTATTTCAGACGATATTTTATGTTTGTTAATTATTATTTGTAACTCTAGGTTCATACTTTCTCAAATCCCCCATTATCATTAGGGATATTTACAATTTTGTAAGGCTAATGTCATGATTAATTTCACTCAATTTCTGATGAGTCTCCACAAGAACGAAATCCCCTATTTGGAACTTTGGAAGTTTCAGATTTTCGTGATGCCAATGAATCCTGAGCTTCAGCTTGTTTTACCATCTTGTTTCGAAGTAGCTGTTTTTCCTCATGTAAAGTAATGTCCTCAAAATCACCAAATTGGGTAAGTTCTCCATAAACCTTTTTGATTTCTCCCTATTTAATGTTTCTTTAGGAATGAAACACACACTTTCATTATTTAACATGTTCATCATTATTTGTTCAAATTCTGTCACATGCTTGCCCAAAGATCTGCAACTTTTATGGTGATAGCCCTGACATAATCGCCCAATCCCTCACATGACACTGCTGGATTACTTGATGGATGGTAGGCTGATATGTGCACAACCTGTACTTAGTTGTCTGCCATACCATCTTTCCATAACTCTGAGCAAAATTGAGAGCCATTACCAAATAATACAAATAATACTGTCTTCGCTTTACCAATGTTCACAAAATAGTTCAGGGCCCTTTTATTATATACCACTTGTAGTGTAACGACGTATAGATTTGTTTAAATGATTTTCTTTCGACATATGACCATGTGTAGACTTCGTCACCTACGTCAGTTACAACCCACTTAAAAATTATTTATATTCTTTATAAACTGTCTCAGAATGGTTCTTGAACGAAACTGTAAAACATCATTTGAGTCGTATGCACAGAATTACGTCACTCGGGCCAACTGGTTTGCATAAACTTTTTCAATTTTAGATGTCGTTTGTTTCTCCTCAGAAATTATATTGATACACGTTATCTGATTTAATCGATAATAATAGAACCACATTGAATAAACTTTTTGAGATTCAAAGTCGCGATGAACGCTGTCAAAATCCAATAATCTTGTCAAATATATTATTAATTAATTCACATAATTCTTCATAAATAAATCCTCGGAACACGTATTTCAACTTTAGTAGCATCCACTAGTTTACTATCTTCCTACATACAGACGTGAACCTGAGCCTTGACAAGACAAAACTAACATTTTCAATAAGATTAAACTTCCTATGATATCATTGTTGTACAAAACATTACAAATTATTCATTTTCAATTTTTAGAAGCACGACGCAACAAATCGGTTTCAGAATCTTCTGTCGCTCTTTGGCTGTCGACCCGCGACGTATAGTGGCCAGCAATTTTCTCTCCGGTCCCGGCAACAAAGATGCTGTCTCCGTTCGTTGCGCCGCCCTCTCCGTACATGAAACATAAAAAAAATACAAAAACTTTAGACACTTCACAACCATTACAAATATTACAAAAATACATAAACAAAACTAAATTAAACTTATATTCACCTGCAAACTGGGCTGACACTGGTGGATCGGTAACGCTTCAATTTCGTCCCACTACATACCCCACCCACAAGCTCAGTTTGTCAGGTTTTAACCGAAAATAAAACTTTTTCTATATACAATATTTAACTGTTAATACATTTTCCTCACGTTTTACGTACTCTAGAGTCCTTGCTCTTAGATAGATTTAATCCTTTTACTACGATGTTATTGTGACTATTTGTCATTTACTCTTAATTGTGTTATTATGGTAATTCATAACCGAATATATGGAGATTACTCCTTTTCATTTAATAGTTGCTAGTAAATACTAATTTAGTACGTTCTTTATCGTTGTTACATTAGGACAGAGCGTTCAAATTGTGATAGATTAGTTTCAGTTTTATTCATTTACTAGAGTTATTCTTTCCAAAAATGTATATCACTAATAAGTTTCTCACAATAACTAATAGTACTATTTACTTTGCGTCATTCTTTTCCCTAGTGCCCTATTTATGGCTGAGGTCAAGAAGAAATCAAGCAAACCTTTCTTTAGAATCTCGGCATGGCTTTCTTTACCTTCGGACTCTCTGTTGGGTAATGGCAATTTATTTAGGAGAAACGAGCGAGAGAGCCCCGTTTGGTGTGTTCTATATTAACACTATTACAAATCTCTATTAAAGGCACTCTGCTATGTTCTCGTGAGCCATTCAGCTCTGGACGCCCATGGTCACTAAAATTATTAACCATCCCCTTTGGTTCCTACTATCCGAGTAAATATAAAAATATACAAAATTCCTTCTGACCTTTTAACAAAATTTCTTCCATATAAATCCCCTTTTAGTTATCTTTCTCTTTTTGAAGTACCGGTAGATTATTGTAGAACACTTGTTTAAGCTTCCTGTCATTTCTTTAAAATAACACGTAACTATCACGAAAAACTTCACATGAATAAACTATGAATGCTCTTCCGTATGTAACATATACTAAATATTAACTTATTTAGGAATGAAGGGTTTCATTTCATCAACACTATATAATCCTTTAATTACACCTGATGAAGGTTCCGTAAGAAGTAACGCTTTGGGATGTACAATCTTATGTACAACATATGGACCTTCAAAGATAAAGAAGAATTTTCTACATTCCTTATTGATCTTCGAACTTTTAGGATGAGATCGTACTAACACAAGATCTCCTACCTGAAATGAGGGTTCTATAGCATGTTGATTATAACTTTTAATTCTCCGTTCAGCATTTTTAACAATCTGTTCGCAAACTTTTTCGTTTGGATAGACAATTCGTAGAGTAACATTTTTCTTTCCTTTACATAATACGGTAGCCTACTAATTAGGACTCGTATTAGCTGACTTTCAATAATTGGTTCTTCAATTAATTTAGCACGGTTTAAATGCCATTCGAAATAATTCCTATAACCTCCCCACCGTTTAGAATATGGAGGAGGGTCTAACAACTCTAAATTTAAGTGTTGTTACTTTCCTCTTGACCAATAATTTTGTTTAAACCACTTAACGAAATCATCCCAGTCCCTAAATTCAGTTCGATGCAGTACTGCCCATTCCGCAGCTTCTGCTTCTAAATGTCCTATTACAAATTGAATCCGTTTTTCATTACTCCATTTAGGAGATAATGAAGTTTCAAAAGCTTTTATAAATATTATAGGGTAAAGTTCGCCTCCTGGTTTGAATACAGGAAATCGACTCGCTACATTTGAATTTGTTGTTATATCATCCAAACATTCTGCGAGAGACATAGTTGGATTTTGTTTAGATTGCAGAGATGGAGTTGCATCGGATTGGCTTGCCGTGATTTCTTTATTCGTATTGTTGTCGTCCGAGCTAGCAAACTCGATGCGACTGTTTTCTCTGATTACGTTATTACTTCTACTACTTGAAATGTTTTCATTATTATCTAATTCCGATAACCGTTTAGTAATTTCCTGTATTCGCATTTCTGTATTGGATATGCGATTAGCTAATATCGATTCATCATTGTGTTCACGATGTGAACGCTCTGTACCTTCGTCAATGTTATTATCTTTGGCAGTCTCAAGGTTACTGCATATTTCAGTAATTAAAAATTTCATGTTTTCTATTTCGGTATGATCTTTTTCTACTCGATGAGTTAGTATCTCTAATTCTACATTATCTATTGAAGAAATCTCTACAGGTTTGGTAGAAACCTCTTTAATAGATTCTAATAATTCTCTACGAACAGTTTCTGTTTGCATAGAAAATTCATCTCGTAACTTATCGTTATTTTTCTCTATTTCCTTTACAACTAAGACATTGACATTATCTAGTCTCTTGGTTAAGTCAGTAATATCATTTCGCATGCGGGCTTTTTCCTCACGCGATTCCTGGATATGTTCTTCTAACCTTTTACAATTATCAGCAATCTTATTACTAAGTCCTACTAGTTTGTCCTGCATTTCAACCTTAGAAGCCTCTATTTTATCACTTAATTCTCGACTGGTTTCATAAAGATGTTCCTGTAACCTGTCTGTCGATTTTGCTAGCTCCCCTTTAAGTTCCTCTTTTAATCCAGCCGTAGATTCTTCGTTAGACTGTTTTAATTCAGCTAGAAAATCCCCGTTAGATTGTTTTAATTTAGCGATCGCCCTAAAAAGGGATCTCATGCTCCTATCGGACATAGACTGCTCTTCGTCTGACATTTCACTTCCCGACATTATTGTAAGATATTAACTAGTTACACACGCAGACTTGTAATCAACAATCCTATAAAAGCACACTCCCTACATACAACACTCCACTTCCAACTTAAAACAGACTCACCGGACACTTATATTGTAATTTGTAGTTCTCGATTATCAGTGTGCTGCTATGGGATGCAGATGTAACAGCCGTCGATGCAGCCGCTGAGATGCTGCGATCCCGCTTCCGGAACCGGCAGGACGCTGAGTCGAACACCGGAGACGTCGCTGGCTGCAACCACGTCCGGCCCCACCGTAGACAGGCGAAGCCCTCAGCAACACCTCTAATACCAGCCGGAGGAACGCCCCCCAGCTGACGTACTGGGTCTGTTAGTTTAGGAGAAAAAGGTTGTCGGGGTTTGCATCGTTCATCTGCTGCCCAACAGATGCGCCTTCTCGTGGAATAACTGCGTGACCGTACTGCTTGGCTGCGCACCGTCAGATGACCACACCCGCGAAGTCGCCGCTGGCTGGTGAAGGCTCCACGAAAACTCGCGTTGACTTCCGAAGGACTCTTGATGTTTTGTTTCGTACCTGTGTGCCTTAGTCGCACACAACTCCTGTTTCCAAGGTCGCCACGGTGTAGTGTAACGACGTGTAGATTTGTTTAAATGATTTTCTTTCGACATATGACCATGTGTAGACTTCGTCACCTACGTCAGTTACAACCCACTTAAAAATTATTTATATTCTTTATAAACTGTCTCAGAATGGTTCTTGAACGAAACTGTAAAACATCATATGAGTCGTATGCACAGAATTACGTCACTCGGGCCAACTGGTTTGCATAAACTTTTTCAATTTTAGATGTCGTTTGTTTCTCCTCAGAAATTATATTGATACACGTTATCTGATTTAATCGATAATAATAGAACCACATTGAATAAACTTTTTGAGATTCAAAGTCGCGATGAACGCTGTCAAAATCCAATAATCTTGTCAAATATATTATTAATTAATTCACATAATTCTTCATAAATAAATCCTCGGAACACGTATTTCAACTTTAGTAGCATCCACTAGTTTACTATCTTCCTACATACAGACGTGAACCTGAGCCTTGACAAGACAAAACTAACATTTTCAATAAGATTAAACTTCCTATGATATCATTGTTGTACAAAACATTACAAATTATTCATTTTCAATTTTTAGAAGCACGACGCAACAAATCGGTTTCAGAATCTTCTGTCGCTCTTTGGCTGTCGACCCGCGACGTATAGTGGCCAGCAATTTTCTCTCCGGTCCCGGCAACGAAGATGCTGTCTCCGTTCGTTGCGCCGCCCTCTCCGTACATGAAACATAAAAAAAATACAAAAACTTTAGACACTTCACAACCATTACAAATATTACAAAAATACATAAACAAAACTAAATTAAACTTATATTCACCTGCAAACTGGGCTGACACTGGTGGATGGGTAACGCTTCAATTTCGTCCCACTACACACTGGCAGAATGGTGTCCTCAATGGGAGCAGCTTTATGAATTTCGAAAGAAGCTCAACGACTGCTAAAATGTGTGAAAAGTTACCTGGAGTTTATGGTATCGGTCCGAAAATATCTAAGCTGACTATATCCAACACATCATCAGGTTTAATAATTTGCATAGGACCTCTATTTGTGGCATTTGTCACCTTGGTCTTTTGGTAAGTATCGCAGGATTTAATTCTCTGCACTACACTCCTTATTAAATTGTTGAAGGTGATACATGCACTTTTTGGCTTCACAAAGGCCATGTACCAAATGAAAATAATCTGTCACTTTACTTACAAATTGTGACAGGCAACATACCCTCCATATTCCTAGGTTACCTACTTTCTGTAAATTCAATACAGAATGGTATATTTTGTAGCAAGCTCTAATATTGATGGCATTGTCATAATCAAATTTGACCTTTACCAATTTTGGATTCTTGTCTGCATTCTGATAATTGTCTCATATTTTTACAAATATCGTTTATTACCTCTTTTCCTTATATAGCTTTAAAATGACTAAGTCTGAATGTACCATCATTTTCTTCAATTCTATTTGGGATTTTGGCATTTTCAGGTTTGTCATACTGTTGGAGGAACACTGCCCATCTCATGAACCTGTTGTGTCACAGTCGTAAATCTTTAACTTTCAGAACCCACAGACAATGGCTCATGACTTCTTCTCAGACACAGATTAACTTCTCTCAACTTTACTCAGGATGTGACTGGCAGAAGTAAGTGGGTATTGTACTATTTTGCTATCTGAAGAGTACAGGAAAAGAACATGCTTTGTCCACTTTTTTTCAAAAATGGGTTATGTATGCTAAGTGATATGGGATTCTATGTTGTTTAATACGGTTAATTGGCCAGAGTGATATCATGAACAGTCCAGGTTCTGTAACTCACTTTAGATTAGGTATGCAGGAAAGAACAGGCTGTACTGGGTGGGTGCCAGGAGGTGCCGTATTAAAACTCGGCCAAGCTTTTCAAATGATTTATTCGTTTCCACTACAGTGCTTCGTTGACGTCGGTCCACGTCACAGGCCCCGCAATGCTGAGGCCACTGCCCCAGCGACCTGTGCAACGCAACGCTGTGTTGTGCCGGCCTTGTTCGCCAGCTGTAGAGTTTCGATTACGTCAGGATGGCTGCGCCAGCAGCCGACTCAGCGACCACTGTCCTCGTCTCTGGGCTGCTCCGCCGGGAGCCGTAGGCTAGCCCCGCTGCCACTTCTTCCTCAGCTGGCATAGCTGGGAACGCGGCGGCAACGACCGCCCATGATCCGGCGTCGGAATCTGTGGCCCCTCGCCACGAAAGTCTCCGGCGTGTGTCGGAAGCCAAGACGACTGTCCGCGGTAGCGAGCCAAAGAGTGGCCTAGCCTGGCTGGCTGTGGACCCTGTATCGGCCTCAGAGGGTCGAACCAACGACCCGCCGTGGACTGGGATGCTGTAACCCCATCTGTTGTTGCGTGTAGCCCGGTGGAGTGACATGCCCCACTGTCCACGAGAGCTGCCACACTTGAATCAATCTTGTTAGAAAACAACACCTATTTATACTCAGCTGTGCGCCTCTGTTTCGCTAACGCATCGATCTGAGTCATGTACGCCCCACACCCCGGTTGCGCCAGTGGGCCCCTTCTGCCTATAACTTGCGCCATGCGAAACACTGCATTTACTGTTTTCAACGGTTTGACGACCCTGTGGCCTCCATTCCACTTCGCAACTGCTGGTCAGCGTAACTTACTGCAATCTGGCGCGCACCTGGCTGTAACTTGTGCTCAGAATATCGCACAAAACTAACTTTGCCTATCCTAAACGGTGGTGCCGCTACATTATTCCCCTTTTCGGAAATACCCAGTCCCCGGGTCGTCCTTTAACTAACTCTTAAACTTGTTTGGATTGGCACAACAAGGTCAGATTCTGCTTTGGCAAAAATTCTAAAGTGGTTTCTGGCCAGTACAACTGTGGCTGCGTAACATTAAATTGTGTGACTCCTGAAATTGACGCTGGCAGGTGGAAGGTTGGTCCTATTATCTTACACTTAGTTCCATTGTTTAAAATTCCGCTCCCCTCGAGCTGTATACGTTTTGCTTCCTTCAACACTCCTTGCTCAAAACAACTTGCTACTACTACCAAATTCTCATAGGTGGAGAAGATCCAATGCATCCTGACTCGTTGCAAGTTCAATTTTGGTTCCACGATGTCCCTTGGACAGTCTATTCCTTTCCCACTAGCCACCTAACTAAAAATAACTGCACCGTGCACGCGACCCATATTTGTAGCTCACAGATTTTCTACCTACATTCACTATTTTTGATCCAAACTCAACACCCATTGTGTGACTACTATCATCCTTAAATTTACATTATATGAAGTGGTGCAATAAACACGACTTTCCTGACCCAGCGCTGTCAATACTAAAAATTTAAACACGAAACCGTACGACTGTGACATCGTTCAACACATATTTATTACGGCTTTGGCGCAAAATTTACTCCGACGCATTTATTTCTCCAGAACTACGTTCTATTACTCCTCCAACAACACTCCACATACGTTAGACACTACACTTCCCTTTTCAGTGACCTGAGGACAGGGATCACCATCACCCTTCTTCCCTCTTCAAAAAGACTGCTGCCGCTAGAGGCTTACAACACTTGAAAACACATACAACACATAAAAACACAATGCCTAATGAAACTACACAAATCCAGTGATACTTAACATGAAAAATAAAACTACAAATACTCTACTACTTTCTAGATCGCAAAGCATGCTGTACTCCATCTTCCTGGTTTTCTCTGCGCTTAGCACCTCTCTTCACTCTCTCTTTCTTCCTCTTTCCTTCCTGTGACACGCCTAGAATCACATCTGGGCAACCCTTATATCGCCGTATCCTCCCAATGTGTACTACCGCTGTTCTAGTTGGCAGCTGAAACTTAACATTAACGGGAGATGTGGTTTCAAAAACTTGGTATGGCCCTTGATGCCTCGTGAGGAACTTATTCGTTTTCCCTTTTTGCGTATAGGAGCTGGACAGCATTATCCATTGTCCCACTTTATACTGCGGTATATTTCCTTTCCGGTTCACTGAGTCTTCCTGCCTTTCCAAAGCCTTCGTATTCGCCTTTTGTACTCGTTTCCAAACATCCCGAATTGTTCTCGCGAATTGACGCACAGATTCATCAGTCCTTCCTTTCTGTAGCTTCGCTACATCAAACGGTGACGGCGTTTTTCGCCCGTACACTACCTCATATGGAAACAAACCGATATTTGTATGGACTTTTGCATTGTATGCGCACACAATATGCTTCAAATACTCGTCCCACTGATGGTGATGAGAATCCACATAAAAACTCAGCGCCTTTCCGATTGTTCTGTGTACCCTTTCTGTCCTTCCGTTGGCCTGTGGATGCAACACGCTCGTCCTCAACTTCTTTACGTTCAACAATTGACACAGCTCCTTCATTAAGTTGGTCCCTTGGTCAGTAATTATTGTCTCTGGTACACCAGACTTCGAAATCCAGCTATTTACTAACGCTTGCGCGACCATTGCTGCTTGTTGATCTGCCATAGCCACCATCACTAGATACCTCGAAAAATGGTCTATTATTGTGAGAACGAATCTGTTCCCCGATGGTGTTTGCCTAAAAGCTCCTAAGACATCAATCCCCAGAAAAGAAAATGGACATGTCGCTTCCAGTAATCGTTGTAGTTGTATATGTTTCCGGCTCAAATCTGCTCTCTGCGCACATGGTATACAACTCCTGACATACTGATCCACATCTCCTTTCCTACCTCTCCACCACTCTCCTATTCGTCACTCTACGCCCTCCATGATCGGATAACACGTGATCATGTGCTTCCTTTAAAACCTCATCCCTCTACTTCGCTGGCACTACTACCCTTGGGCCTAACTTCGTTTCTCTACACAGAAGACTGTCGTACACATTACAATCGTTGTCCGCGTCCTGTAATTTTTGCCATACCGCTAGGTCATAACCTATGACTTCTAGTTTTGCCACCTTGCTACTTAGTGCATCCGCATTACCGTGCTTCTTTCCAGGCTTGTGCACCACCTCGTATTCGAATTCACTAAGCCTCACAGCCCATCTAGCGACTCTAATGGACGGATCCTTCAACTCCAACAACCACTTCAACGCAGCATGATCTGTCACTACCCGAAATCTTCTCCCATATAAATAACATTTAAAATATGTGATTCCATAGATTACGCTAAGCATCTCCCTCTCTGTTGTTGAGTAATTCTTCTCTGCTGCATTCAACTGCCTAGACGCATAGGCTACAGGATGCTCTTTCCCATCAGTTTCCTGACTAAGAACACACCCTAATGCTTGATTCGAAGCATCGCATGCTAGTATAAACTCCTTTTCAAAATCTGTAAACACAAGAACCGGACTTGATGTTAACACTTCCTTCAGTTTGTCAAACGCTTTCTGACACTCTTCTGTCCACTCAAATTTCACACCCTTCCGTAACAATCGCGTCAACGGCTGTGCTAAATCTGCAAAAC
Organism: Schistocerca nitens; assembly: GCF_023898315.1. Lineage (NCBI taxonomy): Eukaryota > Metazoa > Arthropoda > Insecta > Orthoptera > Acrididae > Schistocerca > Schistocerca nitens. The sequence goes on from NC_064616.1 coordinate 918,085,325, forward strand.
CCTTCACGCACTTTCGATAGGCATTGCAAAGTCCGATGTATGACTGCACTTCCTTAACTGTTTTCGGTTCCCGAAAATCCCTTACAGCCTGTACCAACCTCGGATCTGTCCGCACTCCGTCCTTACAGATAATATGACCCAAATATTTTACTTCTTCCAACGCGAAATGACACTTCTCCAGGCTCAACTTCAAACGAGCTGCTCTTAACCTCATAAAGACTTCCCTTAACCGCTGTCTACGTTGCTCCACACTACTTGAAAACACTATGTCATCCAAATAGACAAGACGTTTCCGTGGTTTCGAACCCCTCAAGATACTGTCTAGCAACCTCTGAAACGTTGCCAGAGCGTTTTTCAAACCGAATGGCATTCTAATGTACTGGTAATGACCTCCAGGAGTTGAGAAAGCAGTTTTTGGACGATCCTATGGAGCCACCTCTAACTGATCATAACTACTTGTTAAATCCATCGTAGAAAAGTACTGGCACTGCCCTAAGTGATCCAAAGTCTCCGATATGTTTGAAATGGGAAATGCGTCCGTTACTGTCTTATTATTAAGGTATCGGTAGTCACAACAGACACTGTATTTCTTAGTTCCATCCGCAGATTTTTTAAGCACAACGACAATGCCTGCTCCCCAGCAACTATTAGTATGCTCTATAATACCGTCCGCAAGCTGCTGATCAAAGAAATCCTCCACAATCGGCTGCAAATACCTCGGTATTCTGTATGGTTTACGGTAAACTGGTGCTTCATTCCCTGTTGGTATCCTATGTTGAACTGATGGAGTTGCTGGTAACGGCCCTCCTGGAAAAAACAAATCCTTAAATTCCCACAATAATTCTTCCATCTGCTCCCTTTCTTCTCCTTTCAAGTGCTTAATTTTGTCACGATGCAGTTGTATCGGCAGTTAGTGGTTGATCGCTTCGCCTATCTCTCGAACACGTCTGCATCATCTGGCACATCCAAATTTGCTACTAAAACGCCTTTCCTTAAATTCGCGTCTACAGCGCTAAAATTATCCGCGTTCGTGGGAACTACTCGCCCGTCGTTCCCCTCCTGTATGCGTATAACACAATGTTTCACAAAACAACCCAAATCTTCAAATGGTTCAAATGCCTCTGAGCACTGTGGGACTTAACATCTTAGGTCATCAGTCCCCTAGAACTTACAACTACTTAAACCTAACTAACCTAAGGACATCACACACATCCATGCCCAAGGAAGGATTCGAACCTGCGACCGTAGCAGTCCCGTGGTTCCGGACTGAAGCGCCTAGAACCGCACGGCCGTCGGCTTCGCAAATCTTCATTGTCCTCCAATGGTTCAATAACACATACTGTACCCACAGGTAGATTCGACTCCACACTTACCCAAAGCGACTTCCTGGTGTCACTAGACACACACTCATGCAAATTATGCCTTAATGCTAACGTACAGAGTTCAGTTGGTTTGTTCATTACGTTGAACAGCCCCCGCGACAGCTCTGCATTGACAACAGTTTCCTATAGCGGAAATAAAATTCCACCAAGTTCCACAGTTCGTTGTCCAAGTTCAATTTTGGCATGATGTTGATGCAAGAAATCTCTTCCTAGGATCATGTAGCCCTCGCTCACCCATGGTACTATCTCCATGCATGCATTAAATCGGACTTTCTCTACGCGAAAGTCAACTGTCACTGACCCCAAAGGCGTGACCTCCTTATCCCCCACTCCACGCAACCTATAACGTGGTGGGTCTAACTTCCTTCATCCCATTATATTATTAGCAGCCCCTGACACTTGCACCCCCGTGTCCAACAAAATCTTAAACTTTTTAGTTCCTACGGATCCTACCACTGAACATTCCACCTCTGCATACGTATTCGTAGCATTGAAATTAAACGGGATCTCCTTTAGGTGGGTCTTGGGCCCCCTCTGTCGTTTAACGCTTGTCCACCTCTCCTATTTCCATTTCTCCATCCTCTACGCTGCTGATTTCCACCCATTCCTCTATTCCTTGGTGACTGGGTACATTGCCTCTGCACATATCCCATACGACCACACTTATAACACTTTATACCCGCTGCAAATACTGTTTGCTTCCCGCGTACCCCTGTTGCCATGTCTATTTCCTCACACTGAATTTCCAGCTGAATAGACGAATACAAATCTTTCAGTGTCCCTTCACGCACTTTCCTTAACATATGCGCTGGTAATCCTCTCAAAAATACATAAAGTCCTCTTTGCTTGGCCTCCTGCAACAGAACACTATTCACCTCATCACTCTGACCCAACTCGTAAGTGTACTTATTAATTTCCCTTATCCTGTCTGCAAATTTCTCCACCGTCTCCCCCTGACTCTTTGTCATTTTACGTAACCTCTCCCTAAAGTACCGAGCGCTATTCTGTTTCTTGTACCTTTGTGAAAGCCCATCCTTTAGCTGATAAACTGTCCAGCCTTCCTTAAGGCTTATGGGCTCGAACGTCGTACTGGACAGACGACGTCCGCTATTCTGACACCAAATGTAGTGGGTGGGTGCCAGGAGGTGCCGTATTAAAACGCCGCGCTTTTTAAATGATTTATTCGTTTCCACTACAGTGCTTCGTTGACCTCGGTCCACGTCACAGGCCCCACAATGCTGAGGCCACTGGCCCAGCGACCTGTGCAACGCAACGCTGTGTTGTGCCGGCTTTGTTCACCAGCTGTAGAGTTTCGATTACGTCAGGATGGCTGCGCCAGCAGCCGACACAGTGACCACTGTCCTCGTCTCTGGGCTGCTCCGCCGGGAGCCGTAGGCTGACCATGCTGCCACTTCTTCCTCAGCTGGCGTAGCTGGGAACGCGGCGGCAACGACCGCCCATGATCCGGCGTCGGAATCTGCGGCCCCTCACCACGAAAGTCTCTGGCGTGTGTCGGGAGCCGAGACGACTGTGTGCAGTAGCGAGCCAAAGAGTGGCCTGCCCTGGCTGGCTGTGGACCACGCGTCGGCCTCAGAGGGTCGATCCAACGACCCGCCGTGGACTGGGAGGCTGTCGCCCCATCTGTTGCTGGGTGTAGCCCGGCGAAGTGACATGCCCCGCCGTCCAGGAGAGTTGCCACACTTGAATCAATCTCGTTAGAAAACAATACCTATTTATACTCTGCTGCACACCTCTGTTTCGCTAACGCATCACTCTGAGTCATGTACGCCCCACACCCCGGTTGCGCCAATGGGCCCCTTCTGCCTATAGCTTGCGCCATTCGAACTGCTGCGTTTACTCTTTTCAACAGTTTGATGGCCCTGTGGCCTCCATTCCACTTCGTAACTGCTGGTCAGCGTAACTTACTGCAACCTGGCCCGCACCTGGCTGTAACTTGTGCTCAGAATATCGCACAAAACTAACTTTGCCTATCCTAAACGGTGGTGCCGCTACAGTGCTAATGTCTCTCCCCACATGGAATAAATGTGCTCTCTCCAATGTTGTGTATTAAGTTTTTGATTCCTTGTTGGTTGGCAAACAATTTTGAAGCAAGAAACAGAATTTTTCTTTATAGTGCATTGTTGGTATTACTGAAAACCATTGCTTTAGTTTCAGACACTCTGTTTCGTAATGCTGGTGTCTTAATTCATTTCAGTTTGATACGTTAATTATTTATAGTGAATTATGAGTGCTTCATCTGAGGCTGAAAGACAGAGTCCTTCAGATTCTCACAGTTTTAGGAAAGGGCATGTACAAGGGTGAATGAGTACAGCCATGAAGAAATTGAGGGTTCAGTCACACAAACTAGGAAAAGACTAACTATAAGTTACAGTGTTTGCAGTAGTAATTGCTGAAGAAGGATTACATATTATACGAAAATTTAATGATACGGTAGACTGGACTGAACAATCATTGTATCTGACAGACTTCATTAGAATACTTCCACTTCACACAATGCTATCAACGTAGAATGAAGATGAAGCACAGCTTCAATGGTGTAACTTCTGAGACAGAGTAAGAGTGAACAGTGACGACACTGTACACGAAACTGCTACATGTCGAAAAGCTTTCATGACTGTACATGGAGTAACAAGGCGACGATTAACGACAGTTCGGAAAATTTTGAAGTGGGACAAGTGTAGTCTGTTCATGCTGGAAGGGGTAAGCATGGAAATAGGTCATTGAAAATTAAGGAAGAAGTAGGAATGGCAGTTTATGATCACAGTTATTCATTGATCAAGCCATTACAAAAATGACAATACCAAGAGGTTGTATCTTCCAGAGGAACTTTTGGTGAAAATAATTGCATGAAATATTCCAGGAAAAATACCCACATTTTGACGTTTGATATGAGTGCATAGAACAGTATTTAACATCAAATTCAGTATAGCTTTTGAGTATCCAAGGAATGATGCATGCTCAACCTGTGGTAAGTACTCTGCTGAATGCAATGACATGAGAAAACAAGCCTTGAAAGAAATTAATAAGATCACTAGTGACCAGAAAGTACGGAAAGTCAATGGTGAAATATTTTATTCCAGAAAAAGAAATGCTAATTTAAGAAGCCAAAAGTCCAATAAAACAGAAGCAATTTACATGGACTACCAAAAAACTACATGCTTACCAAACATGAGTATTAATGACATCTATTACACAAGGCAGTTCTCTGTTTAATTCTTTCAATATTCTCAGCTTTCAAATACAATTTCAGTGCCCTACACTTACATTGAAGACGTTGGAAGATAATAGGCCAATGAAGCTGTTTCCTATCTAATTACTGCACAAAGGTTTCATGACCCATGTTTAGGCCAGAACAAGACTTACACCGTCCCAAAGTATCTTAATTATCATGAGAATGAACTGAAATTTTTAGAGACAATGTAAGTAACTTACACTATTACAGGACACTCTTTTATGGAAATCAATAAGAATATGGGGCTGATTAACATTATAAGCATTAGCAGAAGTACCAATGGATTGGGTGCAGATTAAACCTAAGCCTTATGATGTTTTGGTGGTCAGTCAAGATATGATACAAAATTAGGGGTCATTTCTGAAGAACAAATATTTGAAGAAATGTCCTTTCCTAACGAAACTCATCAAAGAGTTATCATGAAAGTAATCAATCAATGCCCAGAATTTTTCCATGTCCAAGTCATGTACCATGTAAAGGATAGCCCTTATATTTTAAAATCAAATAACATTTGGTATTTAATTGGTTTGTTTAGTTTTTCAGTGGCTCCAATTAGTTTTACTTGCTCCACAAGCATGTATTCCGTGTCCGGCTCCTCCTTGATAATTCCAAAGAACTCACTGGAAATGGCACTAATTTGCACCTCTGTATCAAACAAAACAAACAAGTCATGACTGCTTATTTCTGTTGGTATTACGCTTTTGTCCTCTTGTCTATTCTCCGTGCTATCGCAAAAAAAAATCCTACTCTATTAAGCCACAGTCTCCATATTTTTCAATTGCTGAACTGCATACAGAACACTTGCACATATGAGACTCAAACACCACAATGCGCATTTGAGATTTTATGAAAGTAAACATACGAGGCGTAAGTGTTCTCTCACAACTGGCGTAAGTCTCCTCCCCAGTAACTGGAAAGGCTTGTGACATTTTTAAATTTTACAGGGACAAGTGGAGAGCACTCCTAAACCACATGTAGGCAATGGAGTGGAAAACTACTGCAGATGCAGATGACAATGACGACGACAGTGTGTGAATCCCATACACCATATCATCTTTTAAAAATTGATCAGATGGAATAAAAAGCTTCCTTGAGACATATGTGTCTCAAACTTTATCTCTGATAATGACAGAAGCTGAAGAAATGAATTAAACTTCGTGCCACAGCCAGGACGACAAACCAGGTCTCCTGCATGGAGTACAAAAGTCCAATGCCTTCACTAACACTAACTTCGTTTCAAACATTCACCCATTTTTCCCTTCTCACACTGTCACTATTGCCGACACTCTCTGACGCTGAACCATCCCATACAAAGCTGGGACGCTATTTGAATGTCAGAGAGCCTCAGCAATAGTGACGATGTGAGAAGGGGAATATGAGCTGAGGGTTTGAATTGAAGTTTGTGTTTGGTCGGGCATCGGACTTAGGTAGTCAGTGCAGCTGTGGTAACCACAAAACTATGGTGGTGTAGTGGCCAGCAGACCTGCCTGGTAAGCAGGAGAGACAGGTTCAATTCCTGGCTGTGGCACAAATTTTAATTCTTTTCTTTAGCTCTTTTCATTACTGAACATGTTTAAAAAATTATATTTATTTTTCATCTATTTCGCCTGGCTGCCCTGGACGCACCCCTGCAGAGTAGTTCATAGTGTATGGCACCCTTTTTGTACCACCAGATACAAAGTATTACCTGTTAACTATGCCCTCGTCTTTAGGAGTTTTTTTTCTCTTTGTTAGCACTCCACCATTACTTTCTTCTTAAGAAGTTAACGTAAAGGAACTGTAACTTGTCACCAGCACAACGTTGCATGGAAATGTTCAATGAGCAAACTGATGACTTTTGAACAAGTCTCTGCAGTGGCCATGTTTTATGTCGAAGAGCGTACATTAGGGGCATTAAAATATGCTGTGACGAAACATTATGACCAATGGCCACCACAAAATTGAGTACTGCCTAGCAACATTGTGGGCATGTGAAGCAGGAAAGAACATAATGAAGTGGATCTATGGAGTAGCGTCACTTCTGCACAGAGCTTGGTAGTGGTGGTGGGTCACAGCGGAGATGCAGGCTGAGGGCAACTCACAGAAACGTCACTCATATTTTATTAGAACTTGGGCTACCACACTCATAGCAGTTCCGAGAGGTGGCCACAGCCCCTATCAACATATGGTGAGGACAGCGCATAGTACACTGCGGCGGCTGGCTGGCAGCCATCAGGCTTACCACAATGTCTCCCCTGACAGCGATAGCATCTTCCAGTTGGCTAACTGTATATGTCACAAGGCCAGGGTTGTTCCTACAATGGTCTGGCGAGCAAGATAGTGAACTCACATTGATTAATTGGCCAACAAATTCGCCTGATTTGAATGTGGTGGTACACACTGGGGATGCTATTATATAAAATTGTATCTCGCTCCATCAGAACAAGTACAGTAACTTGGCTGCACTTAGTTGGAGTGCTCATAGTTATTTCTAGCCATGGAGGTCATCACAAGATAGAAGTAATCTCTTTGAATGGTTGATACAAGCATTTGGTCAAGGTCAGTAAAGAAGCATATATGGATAAAATGGCAAATGATGTTTTGTGACAATTGAGCACAATTTGAAATGTCTGATATCCCACTTATTAAAGTTTACCTGCAAGAAACAATATAGAATGTTCAAATTTTTTTCAGAGTGCATAATGGTGAAAACTGGCAAAATATTTACATTATACACTTATAGCCATAAGAACAACTATTGAAATTTGGGAACAAGTAACTCAAATAATAATCTGCATATTTTCCTCAGTGATGTACTAAATATTTTGGGGGAAAATTTTCACCTAAGTAAAAAGTATCCATTGCCAAAAAGGAAGTGGTAAAAATTTCACAAACACCTCTTGTATGCATTTGTTTAACACTTTCGCTGCGGCTGACACTTATAAGCGCAAGCCACGAGCCAGTGCGGCTGACGCTTATAAGCGTCCGCACTCACTATCGGATTACTCAGTCTAGTTGCAGTGTCTAAGCTAGCATCAAAGCATGTAAACTTTAGTTTTGTGTGGTCAGTTATCAACCATATATTGTTCGTAATGGCGGCTAATGAAACATCTGGACCTTCCAATGTGAAAAGGAGCAGGAAAAGTGTTAAATTGACAAAGGAACAGTTACTTAGTGCACTACATGACAGTGACTTTCCGTGTAGTGAGGACGAGGCATACCACGGAGATTGTCATTAAGAGGCTGCAGAAGAATTGCAGAGTGATGATAGCATGGAAGCACAGCTTTCGAATCTGTTTCATGACAGTTCCAAATCTGATGATACGGATCACGACAATTGTGTGGAAATAGATGACGAAAAAGAGCCCAACCTGTAACACGGAGATAATCCAGGTGGGTCCTGGCATAAAGAACCACATAATATCCAGTACCACCCATTTATGAAGGAAGAAGCTTTGCAAATTCATCCCGCTGGCAATTCTCCTACGGATTTCTTCAGATTATTGGTAACAAACGAAGTGTTGCAACTTGTAGTTGACGAAACGAACGATAACGCAGTCAACATATTGCTGAGCTAAAATAAAAAAGAAGAGTCTAGGCTCTGTAAATGGAAACCTCTAAGTATAGGCAAATTACTAGTTTTCTTGGGTGTTTCGTTACATATGGCTTACATTAAATACACGCGATTACAAGACTACTGGAAGAAAGAACCTCTGTCTGAGAATAGAGGAATAGCAATGAGTATATGCAGAGACTGGTATTTGATCATATTACGCTCTGCATTTTGCAAAAAATCCACTTCCAGGAAACCCGAAACCAGACAACCGTTTATATAAGATACAACCTGTATTGAATTATTTTAACACGAGAATGTCTCAAGTGTATTACCCGGGAAGAAATTTATCAACAGATGAATCAATGCTTCTTTGGAGGGGAAGATTGTCATTTAGACAATACATAAAAAGCAAATGTAATAAATATGGCATTAAGATATACATGGAATCCAAATTTCTTCTGAATGCAGTGGATTTGTTGCTTGTTTGAATTGTATTTTTTGTTACATTATCAACAAATCACGAACATTTGAAAGACGCCTGTGACCCCTATGGGTTTCAGAAAGCAAACAGACTTTAAAACATGACCACAATACAGTCGAAGCTTATTTGAAGTAATGCATCTAAGGTGTCATCATTAAGTCAGTATAGAACATGATCCTACAGACCTTACAAGATCTTGATGTCAGCCTGTAGCTCAGGTGTGCTCAGGAGAATCGGCTATGAGCGGTACCTGTCATTTAGGAGTGTTACCGGCCCGCACTCGCACTGGTGGTGTAACATTACTTATATCAGAACAGCACCATTCATCCGACTCCGCTTTCATCGCTTATGACAACAGCATCATCTTACTTCAGATCCAAAACACGAGTGGTATTCGAATCCAGAACTATATCTTCTAGTCTATAATCAATTGTGCATTGAGATAAGACTATCATTCTGTATCATATCAAGTATGAAGTTGTAGAGTGCAGTAACATACACATTCCTGTTGACAGAGTGTTTCCAAGTTATGTATTTCAGAGTGTTCAAGCTTTTAAGTGATCTAATATTTAGTGTGGGTTGCATCTGCTTCACTACCTCCAGAAATAAATCTAGGCTTGCTAGGACACACTACAGGGTCCCAACACAAATGTCCCAACCTTCTGTGCACGTGTGGTGGTGTTTTTTTTTTCTTTTTTGGCATTACAGTAAATAATGTCGCACACATTTTACTGCCTTCACATCGCACATCACAGAACAAATCTTTGCAGGATCCTCTTCATTTCCTAATATTGTGTACTGCACTTGCAGACCTGCACAACTATCAGACACCAACAATCTACAATGACAACATGAGATCTGGTGACTTAACTGGGTGTGGACAATGTGATCAAACTGATGGTATGCTTAAGACATATTATAGGCTGTCATTCTAGTATCAGCACATTAAAAAAGTATTCACTTTAATTGTAGAACTTCCTCTTTTAATCAAATTCAGTCTATCTAATTCATATTCAGTTAATAACCTTGTCACATGAGCACAAAAAGCCTAGCTACTTTAAGTAGCTTACGATTAAGTGTACATTCAATTTTAAAACCAATTCAGGTATACAAATTCAAATAAATTTCTAACATACAGTTATTATTCATTGACCCAAGCAAGGACAAAAAAATGGTTTAACCAATTGCTGGTTAACAATATTCCCCAAAAGGAATGCTACACGCTGTTCAGAACTGTAACAACTCCAACAGCAGCAAAAGTTACAGAAATAATGTAGGGTGAGAGAACATTAAACAAATGAAAGAACCTCTAGCCATTATTTCCTGTTTTGGAAGGCTGGGGAAGAGTTCCTTTAAGCATGTGCCATCCCGACATTTCTGAAAATAGCAGCAAGAAAAATTGTCACTGACTTCAAACCACAATATCATACAGCAGTGAGAACTGAACAGCAGATCTCTCGAAAATGAGTGTCATGCTGTATTGTAAAGGGCATGTTAGGACAACAATATGGCAATACACTACAGAGAGAGTACCGAATTACACAGTGTTATCACTGCACAAGATTACCAGCTTGTCTCCACAATTACAATGAACTATAAATCATCTGCAGTCTCTGCTCAACTCTGGGGCACAGGTGCGTGTGCTTATCTGTTACTTCAGTGCAGGCTGGAGTAGTGGCATATACACCCCCACTCTGCTGTTAAGAAACCACTAACTCAACTTTAATACATGTATGATGTTCATTGGTGTGCTAAATAGCAACATTTGGCTGGTGTGGAACTAAAAAATCATCAATGTAATATTTTTGGCAAAATGCAGGTTACAGTAAATCTGAACCTAATAAGTAAGTACCTATGGATTATAAAGTGGGCTGTGTGTTATTTCATGTTGTAAGTGCTCCAAATGTTGAAATAACATTTCAGAATTGGCATACATTTTCCTACTACTGGATAACATGAATATTTATCAAAAGAATTTGGCATATACTGTGGCAACAGCATTTACTGCTACTGGTAAATGTAGCTGGCAACACAGAATGCACCACCACTGGTGTTTTAATGTTTGTTGTGTCAGTTACACATGAAAATGAAACTATTATCAAAGTTATAAATAAACTAAGTGTTAATGGATTAGTAGTGGCAAAGACCAGCATCACACCAAATTAGCACATAAAAACAGATATCTGAACAGAATATTTCTTACTGCCAGTTTGGCAAAAAGACTTTGCATCATATATCAGCACAACTGATGCTGAAGACTTCGTGTGCACCTCCTCCAGAATCCAGTTCTAGTGAAAATTAAGGGACGTATTTACTTTAAGGTGAAAAAAGGTCTACAAAAGAATGTAGTGCACTACTGCTTTACCAGCTAACATGGTTATTTATACTGCATTTTCTTTTAATGAAATGGGTAGTGCTTGTCAAGGTAAAGCCTTTTGTTTTAACTTTACAGATTCAACATAGTTATACACAAACACATACAACCACTTAAAAGTACTGGAAATATTGGAGAAGCCAAGGATGACGCAGACGAGGCAATAAAGTAATCGGTCAAGAGGTTGGAAGAGAGACAGGTGAGGAGTATACTTGGGGGAAGAACGTATTAAAACAGGAAAGAGCAACAAGCGAAAAAGACATAAGCACAAGAGGAAATATTTTACTAGGTAAAGCGATTTCTTCCCACAGTTTGCTATGCTGACGTAAGTGCTGGATCACATACCAACACACAAAGATAGTCACGAATCATTCTGTAAGTTGGGTAGTTGGGATTCCAAGACTATGGTTATGTGGTGCAGTTACCATGAAATCCCAGAACCTCAGGGAAGTCTGTCTACACAAAAACTCCTGTCAGTTGTTTCTTAACAATACATGTTTTGCAAAACTTTCTACAGGCTCTCCAAGTCAGTAAACATTGCTGATATTATGCACTGAGTTAAATGAACAGATGTTATCCATATTACATACCCAGACTGCAGATGACAAAATTCCTGGAAACAAGGTAAAAGTTTTCCTAAATACGAGAGTCATTACAGAGATACAGCTCCCAGTAATATCTGGCACCTGACTTAAACCTCATTAAAACCTATGCATTGTCTGTAGAAAAATTTGAAGGCAGAAACGAAGTACACAGGAAACATTTATGTACAGAATCTAACACATCTACATTCCCAAGGAAGATGCTTGCAAGGAATTTCATGAATTTGCTGCAAAAACTTTTACAGGAAAGTCCCTTGAAACCAGCCAAAGATGGGAACACAAACAACATTAGCTGCAAGAGTATTTTTAATTCATATCGACAAGACATTTAATCATCTCTTCCCCTTCCTCACCTATATACAGGCAGTCTATTACTGAAGAATGCTGAATATAATAAACTTTGGCATACACACAGACTAGCATGGTGGGCTAAAAGTTGTCATGAACATTGGGGCGTGAGAAAATATGTGCCCGAGGGGGGGTGGGGGCTGTCAATAGGTAACATCTTTGTATAGACATGAAAAACCAGCTTCCTCAACAAGCTAAGCTCACTCTCCTCAGTGACTGCTGTGGTGGTCAAAACTGCAACTAGAATTAGATGTACTTCACTGTGTACATTGTGAATAATTAAAGTGATGAAATTTGTGTGTATCATCTAGCAACTTGTCACACTTATTTATGAATGTGAGACAGCAGCTCACCATAGGCACACAATTTGTCATTTACATAGCAATTAGTTAAAAAAATTACAGTTGTAAAAAAAATTTAGAATTGTCTGCAGTAATGAGTGTCAAGTACCTCATTATGTACTCTTATGTCCAGGGTACCATAAACAAAATTCATGCCTAAGTAAAATACATTTGTTTGTGCTATTACTGTTTGTTCATAGACCACTCTAGTTCCATACCAGCCTTTTTCTATCTCCCTGCAAGTCCGAAGTGTGTATCCTAGAGAGATCATTACATAATGAAGTCCCAGCAGTGACAATCTGGCTTACTGAACATTGGCACAAGATGTCTTAGCTATGCCAGACCTCACTAAAGTCTTTAAGGAAAGATTTGCAACGTGTAGCATAGCCAACTGTTTCCACTTGTTCCATCACACACTTTAGGTATTTTCCACAATTAGTTCAGTTCACGTGTCTTTCCTGTCTATCTTTTACAACCTGTATTACTTGCATTGAGAGTGTCTTATCATCATTTGAGTGGTCCTCACACAAGTTATTGATAGTACAGTTAACATGGCATAGCAGGCTGGCAAATGCTCTGTGCCAACAGATACAATCTTGTGCACTTTATACGCAGAACTTACCTCTGAATAAAGATACATATCACATTAGCACTCTCAGTGGAATGGAGTAGTACTGAGGAACTTGCCAATTTTGTTTTGCACATACCAACTTGAGCTTATTACAATTTAATGTAATAACTACACAGTACACAAAAATTCCTACTTTACTCTTTACAGAAAATTTAGCATCATACTGCACACAAACTGCATTTATCATGAGATGCCACTGACAATTATTTACAGCCACCTGTGCCACAGCCACTCCCCCTCCCCTCAATTGCTGCTTTCTGACATTTAGGCTTTATCTGAAGCACTTTCACATCTTCAAGTGTGAAAATGTGAATTGTCCTCATAAAAGATGTAACTTGATGCCTTCACATTTCACACTAACAGTCCAGTACTGCATTTAATACATTAGACAGCTACATAACTGAGGAACTTTACACAGGCCCACAAATACCCTAAAATGTGGATAGTTCAAAAACTTTTCGAAAGTATGAAAATAACTGCATAGGGTTTACAGCAAATCAATTTTTGGAGGGAGGACCCTGTGTCATGTTTCATTTACCCAACTTTCACATTAAGCCACGTAACATTACCAGTTTCTCCCAATGCCAACAGCAACAAGATTGAGATGACTAAAGTTAAGTACCAGTGAGTTGTTACAAGGTTCTTCTCTACATTGCTATGTTAACAACTTAAATGCATACAGTTCATTACACTCTTGCCTCCCTGCAGATCACAGATGAAGATCTGACATTCCCATTTCCTACCAAACACTGCAGAGAACATAATCTACACTTTAGCACTGCCAATTTTCATACTGTTCCAAGACAGTGTGCAAGAAACTTACCAAGTAACACTTATTTCAGAACACTACAGTGCCTTACCAGGTATGGTCCTGTGGAGGTGACATGCCATTTCCTTCCTTCAACCTCTGAACAAATTTGCCCCAACAGTTACGAGGCCCCACTATTGAATGATCAATATTTTGCTTTAGTATTTGAACACTTCAGCTCTACTTCTGGTGAAATCTACCAATTTTTAAAGATTCTCATTTGTTAATCACAGTGTATTATGACTGACTACTCATGCACCTACATCATTCTATTAGTGTGTGTAGCCTTTCAAGAATTTAACAATTGTCCAATTATTTAATATGTATTACACATTTCAAACAAAAAGTAAACTGCAAGAAAAGTAAGTAGCATTTAGGAACTTTATTGCTGGATCAACTGCAGAAGTTTAACAAGTAATTCATACATTCAAATGCAAGAACATATGCACTTAGTTTTATAATACTCAAGTGGTTAATACTTTTCACATAAATTATCAGATCTGTCTCCTTAGGCATGATTTGCTGTAGAAAAGTACTCTTTGCTGTCGACAGGATTCGGCTTCATTGTCTTTTCTCCTGGCTTCCAACCAGCAGGGCACACTGTAAAGAGATTATTGCAGTAAATAACAATGCCACATCACACAGTTCAAATTTGTTACTCTGAACCCTTGATCCTTACCTTCCCCATGCACATCAGTATGCTGAAAGGCTGTTATCAAACGTAATGTTTCATCTACACTCCTTCCAACAGGCAAGTCATTAATTGTTATCTGCCGTAGATTCTGCTTTCCGTCAATTATAAATAGCCCTCTGTATGGGATACCAGTCTCTTCATTCAGTACACCATAATCTTTTGCAATCTTCATAGATTTGTCAGCAAGTAGAGGAATATTTAACTTTGACACACCACCATTCTTACGTGGTGTATTAACCCAAGCAAGATGACTGTACTGGCTATCACAAGAAACTGCTATTACTTCACAATTTAATTTCTTAAATTCCTCAACACGGTCAGAGAAAGCAATAATTTCTGTAGGACAAACAAATGTGCTGAAAGAAAAAAAAGAGACTCAAATTAGTATTTTGTAAGATACTATACTTATGTTATAAGAAATCTAGTATTCATACCCAAAATCTGTAACTACTCATCACCACCAGAAAAATTCAAGATGCATATATCCCAATCAATACCAAATCAACAAAAAATTAGGCCACCTGAAATTTAATGACATACCCACCACAACTATATGGGACATACCCACCACAACTATATGGGACAAGAGCTACGCAGCCCAACCTTAGTAACTCCGCTTCAACTCCAAACACTTTGGAAATTTTAGCCAACAGGTGCAGTCATTGTTTTTTTAAGGCAGAAAAATGACAATTTGTGCATGGTCATGAACTCAATATCCAGTACAGCAATTGCAACCCCCCCCCCCCCCCACGCCTCTCGCCCTACAAACAAATCCACAATTAACATTTACATATTAGTTAAATCAGAATGAAATCTAAGAATATACAGCACCTCAGTAATTTATAGATGCCGTACTTTATGGCTACACTGATCAATATCCTATACTTAAAATCCATCATTCCCTAGTTTTACCTAAGCTGGATACCTACACTTCAGATTAAATAAGCTTGCCCACAGTTTCTGTACAACAGATTTGCGAAGGATTTAATGACCAATCAGGCTTGTCCATTACAAAATTCTATCGCACACATACGTACGTTTCAACAGCTATTAAAAGCTACTATTGTCTTCCACATTCAGTTACTCTGTGGACTAACTCCTATCTAAATAATGGGTACCAGAATTCTCCCAGATTACTTTAGGCAACGGGAAAACTAGTGATCTGATGGTGCAGTTTGTTTTCTGGTAAAAAAGAATGTCGCGAAAATGAGACCGCAACAACACATCGATTGGAACCCAAAGAACGCAATCTACTTCCTTTCACGTTGCCAAGCAAGCACAACCAAGGACAAAGGATTGGGGAAAAAAACCCACACACACTCACACTGACTCAAACTTCCTGGGGTCCAATGGCATGCGTCAACGGCACTGAAGCCGGTTTGCTTATGTAAGCAAGCCTGTTCCTGACGCAATAATTCTGCTTAACAATTAAAACTAACTGATGAAACGTTCACAAAGTTCCATGGAAATTACGCAGTACTTAGTTACATCAAATACAAATCATATAAAACGCATACTTACAAATCCAAGGGATAGAAGAACAGTACTAAGTATTTTCCCTTGTAATCTGACAACTTGATATCCTCAAAATTCGTACCAACTACAGCAACCCCAGAGAAAGGAGGCGCCGGCTTTGCTAAATCCGGAACAGGCATTATCACAATTTTCTACCTGAAACACAAAAAAATGAAATTCTGGCGTTGTTTCGTTATTTCACAAAAAGCGAGGTGTGTGTGTGTGTGTGTGTGTGTGTGTGTGTGTGTGTGTGTAGAAACAAAAAGGAGAGGAAATAATTTTTTTTTTCCCTCTCCCCTCGTGTGAATCCTATATTGTAGGCAAGCGTTATTAACAGACCTTAACACTGAACAAACTGAAACACGTAGCACGTAACAATACATACTTCATCGCAGTTGCATCAACTACTCACTTTCAACGAAAACCTGTAAAACAAGAACGCCGCAGACAACCACTCAATAACGGCTGCGAGACTTCAAATGGCACGAGCATAGTTCTGTATTCGATTTTAAAGCAGGCGGGTGCGTTCCATTAGTTCCCTTATCAACTGATCGATCCATCGATATTGTTCCAAAGGTGCTCGACTACAAAAATGATGTTTATGTGCCAAGTTTCCATAGACATTAATTTCCTTCACGAGCAGCCCCTCATCATCAATCGCGTAAGTCAACTCACATATGGATAAACCCAACTTGCACACTTTCGTGTCAAGTTACGCGTAAATTACAAAAGTTAAAAGGCATTCTACTTTCTTGCACGATGTCGCTTCCCCCACCATCATCTACGAGCTTCAATAGCGATCGACTTTAGTTAACTCGCGGTTTCGCTCCGAACGCTAACGATGGTTACCGAAATATCACGATACGAGCACTGTCTGAGCTGTTAACGAAACATGCGCCTCACAGAGGTGCGACAGACGTAAAAAATTTTCCATATGTACCGCTAGAAAGGACCTCTTCTCTTATAATTTGTTTTACCTTATTGAAATTCAGTTGCTGACTCTGAATTTAATCAAAAATCAAACACACAATACACAGCAGCTCAAAATATGCTCTTGTGAGTTAGCACTTTCTTCTGCAGATCCTTTCAATTCGACCCATATATGTAACGCATTACCTTCTGAAATGGCAAGGAACAATAAAGGTTTTGGTATATTTAATTAATTAAGTGGTATTTAGCTATTTTACAACGTATGTTACCTGTACCATACTGGCAAGATAACTTTCACATTTGTCTGTTGACACAACAGCTATTTTATTAATTATGGCATGTAAATAAAAAAAAACCGTAAATATATACGACAGTAATGAGGAAATAGCAACATTGAATACACAACTGAAAAGCTGAAAATCATTTTTTTATTTACTGATGAACTTTATAATATTTTTAAAATTCCATATAATCCCCTGTAATTAACTACAATTACCCAGTATATGTTCATCTTTTGTGACATCACCTACCATCAGCCTTTCTTGCAGCAGAGACACAGTGCCTGACTGTGCTTTACTTGCTTCTCGTTTTGCAAGAGGAACCAAATGTGACACTTCCTTCTTTTTGGTGGAAAAATCTTCTTTGCAAAATAATGTTTCTCTTCAGCGAAACATTTTTTAATTTGGAGGCTGGCACCCCCTTTCTGTCAGTGCACACTGCGCCCAGTGTGACCTTTAAACACACAGTGTGCTTCTTGGAAATATTAAGCTCATCTGTTTTAGTGATGTCGTTAAGCAAATGAAATAACTGAGCAATGATTATGTCCTTCTGTTGTGACAACGATATGGAGCTGTTCAATCTACCCGGTGCACTTATTTGGGCAAATATCATATGATGCACATTTGCAGTAGAAGTGTCTCATAGCTTATTATCAGATCGTTGTTGCCAGGAGAGTTTGTAACAGGTTGCTTGTGCACTTGAAGATTACATGCATTGTGAATATGTTTATACAGGGTGTCCAGAAAAGGGCTCACTGATTTCAAAATTAAATATCTCGAAAACAAAGCTCGATAGAGGAATGCAGTAAGCGGTATGTTTATTGTGAAAGCTGTAAGAAGTTTATACAGCAGTTTGAAATAATAGTTACAAAAGCTGCTAACAGATGGCGCTGTACGCTGTACGCTCATATCAGCATACGTAAGTGAAATAAACGTATGAGAACAATCGTTGCAAACAATCACATCACAATGTTTTCAAAATGTTCACCATTAGCACTACAGAGGTGGCGCAAACGAAGAATGAAATTCGCCATCACATTGCGTAGTGTCTCAACGGAAACGGATTCAAATGCCACAGAGATCGCCGATTCAAGCTCGTCCAGCGTGGCGGGATGCTTCGGGTAGACCATGTCTTCACTGTGCCCCACAGGGAATCAAATCCGGCATATATGGAGGCCTATCCATGCCTGCACCAGTAAATTTGGGATATTCCAAAGCAATGACTCGATTCCCGAAGTATTCCTCAAGAAAGTGAAACACTTGTTCGGTCCGATGTGGTCGGGCTTCATCTTGCATAAACCATTCAGTACCTGGTCGATCCTCTAACGCTTGCTGTGTGACGACAAATTGTTCCAAAATTGCAACGTAATGTGCACCAGTGACCGTTTCTCGAATGAAGAAAGGGCCAATAATACCTCTGCTGCATACTGCAGCCCACACAGTAACTTTAGGAGAATACAGGGGTTTAGCTTCACACCAGTATGGCTTTTTGGAACCCCAAAATCGCCAGTTCTTCTTATTCACGTATCCATTCAGGTGGAAGTGTGCTTCATCTGTAAACCAGATGCAGCCAACATCAAATCCTACACTATCAATGATTGTGAGCATCTGATTAGAAAAGGCAACCCTTTGTTGCACAGCTCGTACGGGTATGGCCTGGTGCGTTTGAATTTTGAATGGAAACATGTGTAGGCTCTTTCTCAGTATTTTCTGTGTGCTGGAACGCTTCAAACCAGTCTCAGATGCAATTCTACGGACGGATGACATTGGATTTCGCTGAATAATTCCAGAAACTGTGGCAATATTTTCAGGCGTAACTGCGGTTTGCTTGCGGCCAACATGCCCCACTAGATCATCAGTTATGCTGCCTGTTCGTTGAAATGTTGCGAAGAGCGTACGAATGGTTTTCGTATCGGGTCTTTTGGAACATTAAATCGTGCTTGAAAACTTCGCCTTGTTGCCGTAGGACTCTCTTCTAACCTGTGGTACTCTAGCACCAGAAAAACGCGTTGTTCAATGGAGTACATGGTTTTAATCTCTTCCTTCGGTACGCTAACCTCCTTTCACATTTCAATAGTGGAACTGATCGCTCTGGGCTTCGGATCACTATTTATACTAGGCATTACGTATGGCGATTACAGCGCCATCTGTTAGCAGCTTTTGTAACTATTATTTCAAACTGCTGTATAAACTTCTTACAGCTTTCATAATAAACATACCGTTTACTGCATTCCTCTATCGATCTTTGTTTTCGAGATATTTAATTTTGAAATCAGGGAGTCATTTTCTGGACACCCTGTACATGTACCATTTGGTGCTAGAGTCCAAACTCGAGCAGGAATACTTGTGTAAGCATGTATTGTATTGCAACAACGCTAGCCACTAGACCACAAGCTGCAGACTTCTATAGGCAGGTCTGTATGTATTCCTGCCTGCAGTCTGTGGCATAAAGCCCAGCACTCTACGTTATTTAAAATGTATATATCTGAGTAGTGTCTGTTCTGGCGGACATGTCACGAACTACCATCCATCTCTTCCCTTTCTTCCCCCTTTCTCTAATTCATATAAATCTACGTTAATTGTGTAGTTCTTCTGGAAGTGAGTCGCAATCTCTGAGGTTTATTCACCACCCTCTATCATCTAAAGAACAGCAGGAGGCATCACATTAAATCCAGCAGCATCTCTCTCTTCCAGCAAAGTTCTAATAAGCTTGTAAACATCTACTTGTTTTGCTCGGCTTGTGACTTTGCTGTTTATGTTCTTTCTGCATGCTCTGTCTATGCACCATGTGCAGTACTGCCTCATTTTCGGAACGCCCATTGCAGAATTCCAGGCAATATTGAAGGATTCTAAGTCTGGCACAAAGGCTTTAGGGGAAATTCATTTTTATAAAGTGAAAAAGACATGGACTGTCGCTCCTGTTGGAAATGAGAAAAGCATATGGGGATCCTTGTTTCAAATCGTCTAATACTAGTAATGTAATGAGCTCAAAACCATAGTTGCTTACACCCATGCATCCCATCATTACATACACAGTCATTTCCACACTTCTTTAGTATTTCAGTTTGCACAGCACTCATTGTTACCAACACAAAAATTTAACTTTGTAATTATGGGGCAGCTCACTTCTTGTGTCTTGTGGTTTCTGAAACATCACGCAAGGACTACCACTCGAGTTCATTTTTGTACCTATGTCTTAACACTGTTCCCATCGTTCTGGTATCTAACGGAGGTAGAGCACAGGATATAGGCCTATATCTGTTCAATGTTGTACAAATATTATTTTGTTAACAGCTGTAATCTTTGCAATTTCGAATCAGACACTAAGTCCTGAATTTTGTTCAGAATAACTTGAAATGTAATTTTATTTGCTACCTCTGCTGCTACATGGTCTTTCTCTTTTTCTGGTGAATTTAAATGACTAAGATCCTTTTCATGTTCAGAGCGGGTTGAGATAAATTTCACTAGGCACATCCCATCTTTAGCTTGATACACTTTTTATTCTAACTGGACACACTTTTGATATTTATTGCTGCCTTACAGCTTTAAATTCCTGGAACCTTTACCTTTCGAGGTAAAATAGCCTGAACAATAGCATAAATAACAGTGTTTTATGGAACTGTCAGCAACAACTCTGTATCCACTGTTCTTGACATAAAATGAATGTGTCGACTTTTCTGTTGCGCTTCCAGTTCTGAAATTCGGTGAAGGATAAGAAATTCAGTTCTTCGCACTTATATTGTGTTTGAGTCAGCTGTTGGTCCAGTCTTGTGTTTCTTGACTGTGTGTGCACAGTGAATTTTTAAATGGCAGATACACGTCAGTGCTCTAGAGAGTTCATAGCTGAACCCATTGAAATGTATAGGAGTCACCCATGAGTGTGGAAAATTAAGAACAAGGAATACAGCAGTTGGAATAAGAAGGTACTTCCTTGTAATTCTTTAATAGAGAAATAACAAGCAAACAGGGAAATGACAATAAAACAGTCATTGAAGACAGTTTACCGCAAAGAACTAAGCAAAATCACGAAATGTATTTGATCTGGTACCAGAGACGACGAAACATATAAGTTTGTGGTATTTTGACATCCTCTACTTTCTGAGTGAATCCAATCAAGATGAATCATATGAAACACAATTTAAGGTTTATCTTATAAATAACAATAACTATTAGTTGTCTTTTGCAAATCTGTTCACTTATCTACAAGATAAAAGTTTACAAGTAGCATCTGAAGGAAATGACTACAGATATTAAGACTGAGCTTTACCTGGTTCCTCTTTTAGAGGCTACTGACAAAAATCATTTCATCAAACTGAGCTGGCACTAGCATCTAGATAGCTTAACGAAAATTGTCAGTTCTGCTTGCTTTGGACTTAGAAATCTCTTCCATTATGTTGATCTGCATAATGGAGTGCTATCATTCTTTCACAAAGTACTCTCCTATGCCATAACCTTATGTGACAGTGTAGAAAAAAAAGAAAATAAAGTAGGCCACCATTTATTCTAAGGAAAAATGCAATCTGGATATTCTTTAAAGCTTATAATGGGAGATTTGGCAGCAGTGCCTTCAGGGACATATGGATACTTACAGTTGTTTACTTTCTAAAATAAAATGTGGTGTGTAATAAGGGTGAATTAGAGGTGAATTGTAGAATTTACTATCATAATACTGGAAGTAAAAGTTTCGAAACCGAATATGAAATCCTGTCTAGAGTTCAGATGGAGTTTTATATTCTAGTGTAAAAGTCTGTACAAGAGGCTACTGGTAGACTTCAGGCAGTAAATTGAAAATGCCAAGTCAGAAACAAGTTAGACTGTAGCTCATTCGCTACACATACAATTTTTAAGGGTATACAAAGGTTCAAACAGTCTGGAAGTATAATAATATTATCTGTAGCTTGTCAGAGTAGATATATTACAGAATTGAGGTATTTTATTTACCTTCATTAAATTCTCATTCAGAACAGCATAAATAACATGGCATGTGTTGGGTCTGATTCATTGTAGCTGATTTGGTAGAAGCACGAGCTGGTTCAGCCCTGACAGAATTCACCTCCAAAGATGGTATTCTATACTATAAGATTTTGTGAGGAGAATGGACTCCAGCACTGAATATTTGCACAACTTTATGATAGTACTCAAACACATAATAGTGAGAAACAGGCAATACATGCTCATGTAGCCATTAGATAATAATGACAAATCAGCAAAAAGATGTACAGAATTTTATTCACACAAACATTAACTTGGCCCAGTGTGCACAAGAGACTATGTACAGGATTCCATTGCAGACTTCACCCAAAGCTGCAGAACGTTTGAAATTGTTGCTCTGAATATACTCAGAACCTTTCTGCAGACATAACAAAACAAGAGCTACACTATCTAACCAAAGGCCGAAAAACCTATTAGTGGACATTAATCTGGGATATGTCCACTCTTCACCTTTATGACAACTTGAAATCTGCTGGTGACACTTCCAATGAGGTGTCTGAATGTCTGTGGAGAAGTAGCAGCCCATTCTTCCCCAGTAGCTGAAAGCAGATAAGTTAGTGATTATTTACTTACTGTTCTTCACATTGCAGTCTATTATAATGAAAGCTAACATTGGCACTAAAAGTCAAATTTTTGTACCTAGTAATAAAGGCATGTTTAATTATTTGTTTCTGATACTTATAAATATAAAAAATGCAAACTTTACAAAAAATGCTAGTACTACAGTTATTCGCTACCACTAAAAAACTACAATAAAAAAATCTTTACAAATTACCCAAATACCGATACTACTTCAGTGTTACCGATTCCGTTCTGTTTATGTTCCTTTCTTAGGGTGCATCTGGATCTTCTCTCATAATGCCCTGGTCAGCAGCATTGTCTGCTGAATTCCTTGGGCTTAAGACAGTGGCAGCAGCGTTTCCACATTTCACTGTAATATCTTAGAGTTTACACTTCCATGATCACTTGCACCAGTGCACTGTAGATACTCGAAAAACTATTTTATTCAGTGGTCACTGACCTCAGATGTCTTTTCTCCATCTAACGAGTACCTCATCCAGCAAGGATGGCCGCATAATGCTGTGTGGTTGGGTGCCTTGGGAAGTCTTCCATGGTCTTTCTGGGTACTACACTAATGTCCAAGATCCCCCAGACTGACTCATTCCTAAGTGCTGCTCTGAGATCCAGTGTTCTTAATGCCTGACGACCATTACCCACTACTTGCGTAGTATGGATTCCAAAGCTATATCCCTTAATTCTAGACCACGCACTGATCCCTGTAGACTGTGTTTTGTTATTGTTAGCCGGCCGGGGTGGCCGAGCGGTTCTAGACGCTACAGTCTGGAACCGCGCGACCTCTATGGTCGCAGGTTCGAATCCTGCCTCGGGCATGGATGTGTGTGATGTCCTTAGGTTAGTTAGGTTTAAGTAGTTCTAAGTTCTAGGGGACAGATCACCTCAGCAGTTAAGTCCCATAGTGCTCAGAGCCATTTGAACCATTTTTGTTATTGTTATTTCCTTTCCTGGGAATATTAAATTGCATGTCTCCCACAGCAATAGTGTCTAGGGCAGTTGTACAGTGCTTCTGGATAAACCAACTCCTCAGGCGGCCAAAGAAAGATGGCGGCCATAGATTATCGAAAGCACCAGTAACATCGATCATTATCGCTATAGCACACGTAAATTCAGTATCTGTGGCTAGTGAGATCATCTTATTACTTGTGTTTTCACTTTACTTGCCTCTTCTGAACTCATGCTGCTGAGGACTCACCCTTATAGTACACTATTGGCCATAAAAATTGCTACACCAAGAAGAAACGCAGATGATAAATGGGTATTCATTGTACAAATACAGGGTGAGTCACCTAACTTTACCGCTGGATATATTTCGTAAACCACATCAAATACTGACGAATCGATTCCACAGACCGAACGTGAGGAGAGGGGCTAGTGTAATTGGTTAATACAAACCATAGAAAAATGCACGGAAGTATGTTTTTTACCACAAACCTTCGTTTTTTTAAATGGAACCCTGTTAGTTTTGTTAGCACATCTGAACATATAAACAAATACGTAATCAGTGCCGTTTGTTGCATTGTAAAATGTTAATTACATCCGGAGATATTGTAACCTAAAGTTGACGCTTGAGTACCACTCCTCCGCTGTTCGATCGTGTGTATCGAAGAGCACCGAATTACGTAGGGATCCAAAGGGGACGGTGATGGACCTTAGGTACAGAAGAGACTGGAACAGCACATTACGTCCACATGCTAACGCCTTTTTCTTGGTCTTTTTCACTGACGCACATGTACATTACCATGAGGGGTGAGGTACACGTAGACACGTGGTTTCCGTTTTCAATTACGGAGTGGAATAGAGTGTGTCCCGTAATGTCAAGCCAATAGATGTTCATTGTGGTGGCCATCATTTGCTGCACACAATTGCAATCTCTGGCGTATTGAGTGTCGTACACGCAGCAGTACATCTGGTGTAATGTCGCCGCAGGCTGCCACAATACGTTGTTTCATATCCTCTGGGGTTGTAGGCACATCACGGTACACATTCTCCTTTAACGTACCCCACAAAAAGAAGTACAGAGGTGTAAGATCGGGAGAACGGGCTGGCCAATTTATGCGTCCTCCACGTCCTATGAAACGCCCGTCGAACATCCTGTCAGGGGTCAGCCTAGTGTTAATTGCGGAATGTGCAGGTGCAACATCATGCTGATACCACATACGTCGACGCGTTTCCAGTGGGACATTTTCGAGCAACGTTGGCAGATCATTCTGTAGAAACCCGATGTATGTTGTAGTGCTCTCCGATACACACGATCGAACAGCGGAGGAGTGGTACTCAAGCGTCAACTTTAGGTTACAATATCTCCGGATGTAATTAACATTTTACAATGCAACAAACGGCACTGATTACGTATTTGTTTATACGTTCAGATGTGCTAACAAAACTAACGTGGTTCCATTTAAAAAAACGTAGTTTTGTGTAAATAAACATACTTCCGTGCAGTTTTGTATGGTTTGTATTAAACAATTACACTAGCCCCTCTCCTCACGTTCGGTCTGTGGAATCGGTTCGTCAGTATTTGATTTGGTTTACGAAATATATCCAGAGGTAACGTTAGGTGACTCACCCTGTATATTATACTAGAACTGACATGTGATTACATTTTTACGCAATTTGGGTGCATAGATCCTCAGAAATCAGTACCCAGAACAACCACCTCTGGCCGTAATAACGGCCTTGATACGCCTCGGCACTGAGTCAAACAGAGCTTGGATGGCGTGTACAGGTAGATCTGTCCACGCAGCTTCAGCACGATACCACAATTCATCAAAAATAGTGACTGGCGTATTGTGACGAGCCAGTTGCTCGGCCACCATTGACCAGACTTTTTCAGTTGGTGAGAGATCTGGAGAATGTGCTGGCCAGGGCAGCAGTCAAACATTTTCTGTATCCAGAAAGGTCCGTACAGGACCTGCAACATGCGGTCGTGCATTATCCTGCTGAAATGTAGGATTTCGCAGGGATCGAATGAAGGGTAGAGCCACGGGTCGTAACACATCTGAACTGTAACGTCCACTGTTCAAAGTTCCGTCAACGCGAACAAGAGGTGACCGAGACGTGTAACCAATGGCACCCCATACCACCACGCTGGGTGATACGCCAGTATGGCGATGACGAATACACGCTTCCAATGTGCGTTCACCGCGAGGTCGCCAAACACGGATGCGACCATCATGATGCTGTAAACAGAACCTGAATTCATCCGAAAAAATGACGTTTTGCCATTCATGCACCCAGGGTCGTCGTTGAGTACATCATCGCAGGCGCTCCTCTCTGTGATCCAGCGTCAAGGGTAACCACAGCCGTGGTCTTTGAGCTGATAGTCCATGCTGCTGCAAACGTCGTCGAACTGTTCGTGCAGATAGTTGTTGTCTTGCGAACGTCCCCATCTGTTGACTCAGGGATCAAGACGTGGCTGCACGATCCGTTACAGCCATGCGGATAAGATGCCTGCCATCTCGACTGCTAGTGATACGAGGCCATTGGGATCCAGCACGGCGTTCCGTATTACCCTCCTGAACCCACCGATTCCATATTCTGCTAACAGTCATTGGATCTCCACCAACGCGAGCACCAATGTCGGGATACGATAAACCGCAATCGCGATAGGCTACTATCCGACCTTTATCAAAGTCGGAAACGTGGTGGTACGCATTTCTCCTCCTTACACGAGGCATCACAACAACATTTCACCAGGCAATGCTGGTCAACTGCTGTTTGTGTATGAGAAATCGGTTGGAACTTTCCTCATGTCAGCACGTTGTAGGTGTCGACACCGGCGCCAGCCTTGTGTGAATGCTCTGAAAAGCTAATCATTTGCTTATCAAAATTTCGCGTCTGTAGCACGTCATCTTCGTGGTCTAGCGATTTTAATGGCCCGTAGTGTAGTCTGCAATCTTGTAACCTGTTACATTATATTTTTCAAATATCTTCCCAAGAAAGTTCAGATGACAAATTGGTCTGTAGGGGTTTGGTATCATCGGACCCTTGTCTTTTCCTTTACTGATAATCGCAGCCTAAGCATTCTTCCATAGTGCAGGGACTCTTTCTTGCAAGAGACGCTCGTTGAAAGGTTTACACAAGCAGATACCTATTTGGTCACATAAGGTTTGTATTGCTTCAGCGGGGATCTCATCTGGTCCCGCAGGTTTTTTTCTATTAAAGAGTGCTAATTTTTGGCCTAATTTCTTCCTTTGTGAAGGGGTACATAAGCATATTGTTTCTATAGTCTTCTCATACTATAGTTCGTAATCTACGCGGTCATCTGTCTTGTCTTCTTCTTTGTCGTCAGAAAGTGGTGTTTCCATTAGCAGGGCAGTTGATTGTTCCCAACTTCCTGTTACCGTCCCATCATTTCTCTGAGCATGGCCAAGACTGTTGATGATCGTATTTTCTCGAAGAATATTTTGTGTTGTATTCCCCATCTCCACAAACTGCTTACATCGTTCCATTTTTGTTTTCCCTAGCTCTTCCTTAAAATGTTGCTTAATGTGCCACTATCTATGCATCCTTCGGATTCTTTCTTCTTGGGGCATACTGCTCTGATATAGCTTCCTGGCTCTTCATGCTTCACATCTTTATTTTTGCTGCGCCTCAGTCCAGATGGCAGGTACTCCTCTTGAGGGATCTCTCCTGATTGGTATCGACAGCTGCGTTGCACTATGTATGTCTGTTGTCAGTTCTTCCACTTTAGCGTCTACATCGTCACCCAGCGATGGACTTCCTAGGCACTGGAACACTCTTGTGAGTTCTTCCTAGTTGGCCTCCTTGATGTTGTATTTGGGCCTTATGCTCACGTTTTCTGTAGTATCTAGTGTTTCCCTTCCAGTGATGATAAAGTGTATGATGGTGCGATCATTCGATCTCGTTCCACTATCAACCTTTCACATGGCGCGCCGCTGCCGTATTTGCTTGAGTAACGTCTATGTTTGAAGTTGGTCCGGCTCTCCCTTCATACTGTGGCAGATTGCGAGGTGTATTCGGTACCTGTAGGTTGAGTACTATGATAATTTCTTCTAGCTGTCTTCCACGATCATCAATCAGGCGTCTATGCCAGAACACTGATTTCGCATTTGCATCATTGGCATATGGAAGAGGCTTAGTTTGTCCTAGATGACTAATATCCTTTAACTTAAGCAAAAATTCATCGATCTCGTCACTAAATATAAAATACACAGGAACCAGGATGAAACTCCCCTTTCCAGGTAACACTACAACACAGGTTAAGTTTTCTGAACAATATTGTGATATTTTTGTCTCTGTGATGGCCTTGTTAAATACTATTATTGCTGCCATAGGACGATGCGCTTTGGTGGCTATCAGAGAAGTCTTTGGCATACTGGGGACCTTTCCGGCCTTCTTGGTGACACGATACGTGCAACGTCAGCTCTTCTGCCAATTTTCTAGCCTCATGTAGAACTCTGGCTCCTCTCATAGCATTAAGCTGTCCTATTTTCATCTCCATTAGGGATGGTGGTTGTATATTAGACTACATGGCCATTTTCGTCTGTAATCCCACACTATATGACCATGCATCATCAAAAAGTGCTCATACAACGTATCTAAGGATAATGATTAATTTATTCTGGCAATAAACATGTTTTAATAATTTCTCTAGTATTGTCACTTCTGTTGGCAGATTGTTCACCTTCAGAAGGATTCCATCTACGAAATCAGGATGCATATTCCTTACCAGATGTCTTAATGCTACAATAAGAGTCATAGGTTCTTCCACCCTATTGAGTTGTATCACATTATCTATGCTTTCATAAATTTATCACAGATGTTAGTGATATTGGTCACTGGGGTCTGCAGCAAAGTTGACGTACGGACTCATCTCGAAGGTGTTCCATTTGGTTCAAGTTGGGACTCTGGGCAGGCCAGTTAATTTCAGGAATGTTATTGTCCACAAATCATTGCCTCACAGATGCTGCCTTATGATAGGGTGCATTATCATGCTGATAAAAAATAATCTCAGAACTGTTCCTCTACGGAACATAGCACACAATGCTGTAGAATGTGGTCATACCATTCTGCATTTAGTATTTCCTAAAGCCCAATAAAGAGACCACATCTTAACCACTAAAAACGTCCCCATACCGTAACCTCACCTCCTCTGTACTTCACTACACATGGTGGCAGGTAATGTCACCAGGCGTTCACCAAGCCCAAACCATTCCACTGGGTTGGCACAAGGTACAGAGTGATTCATCACTCCAAATCACTTCTTCCCAGTTATTTCATTTTTCATTCTCGCAGAGAGGCCTTAGCATGCTGCAGCTGACGATCTCAAATTATTTTTCCAATCTGTGTTTCATAAAACCTTTATAAATGAAATAATCTAACTTCAACACGACACACAACTTCAAGCTCCAGTATAGTATCCCTGGCTGACACTAAAAATTTGTCTAAAGTCTACCTTGGCAGCTAGCGGAAGTCAAACTGCCTGTGTCAATGAACAGCAGGCTGCCAGCTAGGGGGAAATGCTCAACGAATTGTGGCAAACACGAAAGCTGTCGCAGCACAGGGGAGATACCGAGCACCCAAGTCGGCAAGCAACGCATAACGACTTCATGGAACCCAAGAGATACCATCATAGTAGTGTCAAAGCAGAGCTTCATAGGAAAGGGTAGGTACAACAATACTTTAAGTATTCAGTTATCGAGCCAGCAGAAAAGAGCCTGTGAAAGCTGAAGTTGCGAAAGTCTGAAGTCAGTAGGAGAGCTTACAGTGAGGTAAAACTAAGGCATGATGTAGCCATCCCCACTGCCGCAGAGCAGATGGCAAGTGCCCACATAAATAGCCTGCCATTCCTAACAAATGTTGCATTGCAGATTGATGAGTGCTGACTGCTGACTGCCCAGTGCATAGTCTCAGCCCTTGTGTCAGTTGCAGCCATCCAGTAAGAGGGGAAGCTATGGAGGTCGACCCTCAGCACCCCAATCGTCTTCGATTGCCTATGGAACTATGAGTCCAGCTGGAATGATGCTGCTGCAGCCAGTTGTACTGCCAATTTCCGAGGCCACACTGATGGAGGTCGCTACCACTCAGCAGGCCACAATGATGGAGGTCGCTATCACTCTCCAGGCCTGCTACAGGCTTGACCTGCCTGACCTGGCTGCTGTTCTTCGTCCGACTTCGAGTGGACAGACATCGCTGCTGCTCATCACGTTCCTGAGCCCGACACCCATGCTACCAGCTCCTGTTTCCTAAACGAGGCCTGCGAGCTGACTCCTGCAAGCTGGAGAGCTTCAGGTGGGCCTGGGTTGAGACTCCTGAATGCAAATATTCGACGCTCATGAGACCACTTTGGAGATCGACACGCAGAGCTGGACCCCACCAGGTTCCATGGTCAACAGCTGCCCATGACATAGCTGCTGCTACCCGACCCTTTATTGCGCTGGTTGTACTGCTGCGAATTGAGCGCAGACCAGCTTTCCTCCACTGACAAGGCACTACTCTGCTGGTCTGCTTGTGACAAGGCTCTTTGAAAGACAATGCTGTGTTACTGCTAATGAATGTGTTATTTTCAATTATGTTTTCTTTGTGCTCTCGAGCGTAACTAGGACCTCACCACTGCATCTGCCTGGCTGTCTCCTGACGACTGTAGCAGTCTGGGACACGACCGCTTTAATTTATAGAACATCGTAAAAAGCAGGAGTAGACTGAATTTTGGAGACGAGAGCCTAGAAATTACAAAAATTTATGAGACTCTTCAAATTTATTTTAATACTATTTCCTTCAACTCACATTTCTGAAGCTTCATTTTCGAAAATGAGCTACTCGAAAATTAGATATTGTACTCAGTTGTCCAGAAATTTCAAAGACACAATGAGGATTGTATATAGTCCAAATGACGCATGTATAGACGAAATAGCCAAAAAGTACAATACAAGTCACATTAATTAACATTTTTATTTTTGTACTTAAGTTTTCTTTCCGGTTAGAATAAATAAAAATCCAGTTTCTAGAAGAGTAGCTTTTTTTATAGCCATTGGTATGAAAGTTTGAGATTAAGTGCATTAGAATGAAGTTTACAAGTATGTGACCATTTGAGTAGTGTAACATTTTTTAATGCTACAATTGGTCCCTCTTGCATAAAAGCAATTTGAAATCAACTTCAGGGATAAAATACGTTGATGCCAGACTCGGTTTTGATAGTGACTCAAAATAATCAAATTACTAATAGATCCTGCCTTTCCTTTAACTTTCACGTGTAACAGTCATGACGGTTTGGCAGGACTGGTGAACTTTATATTCATAAGGATGAGGTGGACAGGTCTCAATTTTTTTAGTTTATTGAAAACTGGTTAGCAGCAAGTTCGTTAATTTTTACATTTGTATACATGATGGCAGTCATTCAGTGAAATTTTGTCGGTTGTGAATCCCTTTCTTTGTCCATGCTACTAAAATAATTATTTCGGTTAGTACCAACATTCAGCTTTTTTGAATACATCACTAAAAACATAATTGTTGTTAAAATGTGTATGCAATTTGAAATTCTTATACCCTATTTTGGAGGATTTTAATACCGCAAATATGGCTGATTATTGTCAGTAAGAGCACAAGAGTTTTATTTCATGGAGGAGTCAGGCTCAACCAACAGTTGTGAATGGTAAGAATGTATTCATCCACAGTTTCGAAGATACATTCCCATTTGTAACAGAAGTTAACGTTAAATAGCTCCTGAAGAAGGATAACTTATGTATATCCAAAACTGATAAAGGATAAATAGTTGCCATTTGCAACTGTTCTTTGTACTTCACTCCTTCATCAAATGAAAAATGTGTTAGAAGAATTATAGTAGGCCTCGAAAAGTTGTTTAAATTTAAGTACAGTTAGTGTTATTAATCAGTTAATTATGCACTCACACACACAAAATGACAACATTTCGTCAGATCATAACAGTGTCACAATTTTCAGGTCGTAGTGGGTGCCAGTAATGTGAAACATAATAGTCGACACGAAGTGCTCTCTATGACGCCAACTTTTAATGATCAGTACAGGGGGCAAGCAGCCACTTATTACCCACTTACTGTAGATAGCCTATTTGGGACTCATAATACACTAATTTATGTGGGCCACCAGTTAATAATAAGATTGGCATGTATGCAGTCCGAGCTGCTCTCTATAATGTCTGTCTTGGCTCTTGAGCAAACAAGTCTGAGGACCACTGAGATAGTGAATATATTTTCAGTGACCGACCATTTCTCGCAATATCTGGTTATGGTTTCTATTAGCACTGTAATAGCAGAAACTTTAATAAAGGCGTTCACTACCTACTTGGTCCTGGCCTTTGAAAGTCCCAATGTTACACTCACAGACCAAGAGTCGAATTTCATTGCCTTGTCATTTGTTCAAGTGCGCAAATTATTGAGAATCAAAATGTGGTAGACTATTCTTTTTCATCCTAAGGCTAATGGAAATTGTGAAGCTTGTACATGAAACTAAAGATGCTATCCTATTATGTTAATAAAACCAAACTGACTAGAATAAATATTGGCCACTCTAATGATTCTGCCTTAATAAAGAACATAGAAAATATTTACTTCTGGTGACACTGCATGTCAGTGAGCAGCAATGTGCTGATAATATATTTGCAGCGTAAGAGAGACAGCATCATATTTTATAAGCAGTTGCTACTTAACTTATAAACTGCATCACTGTCAAGGGGTCTACATCATTTAATTGCATCGATAAGGTCCTGGATTGTTTGTTAAGACAAACTTAAAGGATTAGTTCTTATTTGAATAATGTGGTTTTATTCTTATTCAGTGTGAAATAACCAACAACCAATGATACAGTTCACCATCACAATAAAGAAAATGGATTCAGAATGAACATAAACACTTGAGAACAGTATTATTGTCTTTCTAAAACTCACACCTCCAAAGAGTTTGACATGATGTTATCCCTTACAACAGCAAACCGAGTCTGCCTACCTACAATGGGAGCCAGTCAAGGAAATATAGACCATTCTAATTGTTCGCAAAGTTGCTTGTGTAGATCTTAAATAAATTTTAATTTATTTAATATTTCTCATAAGTATTAATTTCTTTGAGAATTTTTGAAACCAACAGCTCGCAATTAGCTTTGTGATTATTGGAAATATTCTTAATGCTGTTAACTTCAGGTCAACATTTTCTGAGTAAAAATAGCAGCACAATAAAAATATAAATCATAAGACATGTTTTGTCTAATATTAATAATAATATTGTAAAATTATAATAAATGATATAGTTTTGTTTTTTAGCATTACCTATCATTCATTTGCAAATCCATTCTTAATGGTGTAGCATCACAGTATATTAAAATACTGTATCGATATATACACGAAAAATTATATTCGTACAAATTTGGTTCCAAGGGCTAGAAAAATTTGTGAACATCCACAATCATGGATTACATAATTTATAAATAAACATGAGTTCTAATCTGGGCAAAATTTAGATGGTACTAGAGATTTCTGTAACCAAGAAAAGTTTTGTCAGGTATTACAATAGGTCCCCCACACACTCTTGGATAAAGAGTTGTGTGATTTCAGATAATATACTTCAAAATTAGTTGTTCTAAGAAAAATTTAATTCTCTTTTCAGGAAACTTGCAAATGAAATTAAGATACAAAAATCTTGTGCATAAAATATTAAATTCTCAGTTTCAAAGTACAGTAAAAACTTTGTTCAAATCTTTCATCAATAAGAAGCATAAGGTTACATGAAATTTATATTTTATGCTAAACAACGTTTGTAAGACGAAAATCGCCTTTAAATACGAAGAAATCGTATCTTATATCAAGTGTAGTCACTTCATTCTGATTTTGAAAGAATTACTTTATCTTCAATTAGATTTTGATTATATTTAATTATATTTTATAAAAGTAGAACCAATTCTCTCTGTATCAACAATGAACAACATTTGTAAAAACACTTTGTTTCTGTTAAAGTTTTTTGGCTGTCTGCATGATACAACTGCACATGTTTAATATTGTGAATTGACAGGAAAAAACACAACCTAGTAATTAAAACTTCCGGGCTAAGAGGCCGTGGTCCAATAGTAGAAATACTTCTCCCTGACGTTTCGTTGCCAGCTGCGGGAAACATCATCTGAGGTGAGTCTACGACTGGCTGCTAGGCCGTGGAGGTCCTGTTTATATAGAGCGCGTAGAGGGCGCCACCACTCGTCACGTGTTGTCAACAGTAAAACTATCTCTGGCTGGCGTCATTACTCTCGATCGAAGGTAATCGATTGTCACATCTTTGGTACAGAGTCGATCGCCATATCTTATCTAGCTTCAAGCCTTCTTCTTTCCTGTTAAAATTATTGTGGTGTTTAAAAATCTCTACAGCCTCTCTATACATACGTGTATAATAATGCCCGCAGCTGGCAACGAAACGTCAGGGAGAAGTATTTATACTATTGGACCACGGCCTCTTAGCCTGGAAGTTTTAATTACTGAAGACGCCGGCCGTGAAAGCCTACACGCTATGATTAAACACAACCTAGTTAGGTACTAACCACAAGTTTTTCCCCCTTTCCCTTTCTATAAGGTATGTCCCAAGTTTCCTCTAGATTCTCGTATGTCTTATGGCTGTTCTCTTTGTTTGTGGCCTTAGCATCTAAAAGTATATGACAGTTTGGCGTATGAGGGAGAAAGCCTTTGGTATACTGTGATACATAACATGTGTTTTAGATCCAATGTATGTTTCGAGGAAGAATACTTACGCCACCAAGAGTAGACAAACTCATTATAAATCACACACAAAGTAAATCGTAGTTAGGTCAAATTAGTGGAATACACGACACATGGAAACCTAGGATATAAACTATTACTAAAATACACGATAGAAAATGACCTGTATTGAAACGAGTCTCTTGTATACTGACAAATGGCACATGTAACATTTTAAGAATATGGAAAAACATGTTTGCCCCTCCTGAGCGCAGACAATTGACACAAGTGTGGTTCTAACACATTGTAAAAAATTTGTTCCTATTTTCTGGCTTTCATATTGATTGAGAACATGGAAAATTGTTTTCAACTGAATATAAGAATACCTGAATAGTCACAAAATTTTGTTTGATCCCCCAATCTACACAAGATACAAATACTCTACACAGAGCAATACTGAAGACAGTTCAACAAGATAATTTTATTTTTTCTCAGAATAGAATTGTAAGAGCGCCCCTTTTATGATTAATCAAAAATTTTAATTGTATTTATTCTAAGTTATTTAGAAATCATCATTATGAAATTATTCCTTAATGAGATTTTCACTCTGCAGCAGAGTGTGCGCTGATATGAAACTTCCTGGCAGATTAAAACTGTGTGCCCGACCGAGACTCGAACTCGGGACCTTTGCCTTTCGCGGGCAAGTGCTCAACCA
Source organism: Schistocerca nitens (assembly GCF_023898315.1). Classification (NCBI taxonomy): domain Eukaryota; kingdom Metazoa; phylum Arthropoda; class Insecta; order Orthoptera; family Acrididae; genus Schistocerca; species Schistocerca nitens. Next base: position 918,120,451 of record NC_064616.1, read on the forward strand.
TCTGAGCTACCGAAGCACGACTCACGCCCGGTACTCACAGCTTTACTTCTGCCAGTATCTCGTCTCCTACCGCTCAAACTTTACAGAAGCTCTCCTGCGAACCTTGCAGAACTAGCACTCCTGAAAGAAAGGAGACGTGCTTTGGTAGCTCAGATGGTAGAGCACTTGCCTGCGAAAGGCAAAGATCCCAATTTCCAGTCTCGGTCGGGCACACAGTTTTAATCTGCCAGGAAGTTTCATATCAGCGCACACTCCGCTGCAGAGTGAAAATATCATTCTGGAAACATCCCCCAGGCTGTGGCTAAGCCATGTCTCCGCAGTATCCTTTCTTTCAGGAGTGCTAGTTCTGCAAGGTTCGCAGAAGAGTTTCTGTAAAGTTTGGAAGGTAGAAGACGAGATACTGGCAGAAGTAAAGCTGTGAGTATCGTTCGTGAGTCGTGCTTCGGTAGCTCAGATGGTAGAGCACTTGCCCGTGAAAGGCAAAGGTCCCGAGTTTGAGTCTCGGTCGGGCACACAGTTTTAATCTGCCAGGAAGTTTCGAATTATTTCTTTTTGACATTTATGAAAAAGCTAGTTCCAGACTACTGTACCAAACAATATAATATTATGTTTAAGAGACCCATCATTGGAGTCATTGTAATCACCCCATCCAGCAACAGAAATTATAGAATTGATGATATTGACCTTAGTAAGATACTGACAAGCAAATTCTTGTGATAAAACAGGTGAATACATGCAATCTAAGGAATATTTCAAGCAAATATACAATGCAACTATATTTTACACCTGGTGTCCTTTATAACACCCAGAAACTGAAGAAAACATTTTGAGAAGATATTGTCAAATAATCTTACTAGGAGACATTTACATTGATTTTCTTAAAAATTAGGTACAGGATAGTTAAAGAGAAGAGTACTTTAATAAAAAGAAGAATAAAATCATCCAGAGTGGGTAGGCATTATTTGCTAGATAATGTAATTTCAACAGAAGAGTAGTCGTCTACTTATTTCATAATAATTTCTTTTTCTGATCTCTTCATTTGTTAGCAAACAAGTATGTTCTTCAGAAAACATAATAAACTGTCTTTCTTTTTGATATTAAGCCTTATTAGAAATGGACTACATAGTTTTCTATTACAGACTAGAATAACAAATTGTTTACAAAAACTAAAAAGTATTTGCGTTTTTTGTAAAATGTTGTACTTTTCAGCAGTGGAAGAGAAAAGGTCATAATGAGCATACTTGAAAACAGGATTATTTTTCATGCTATTGATGTAATCCTGATATAAAAGTTTGCTGTTTTAACAGATGTGAAAAGTATAGCTACCTAAATTACAACATGGCTTCAGACAATGTGATGAGTAGCAGAACACGAAATTACACAACTCAAATTTTGCTATATCATTTCAGTTATGAACAGTTAACATACAAAGGTAATAATGTGAAAAAATGTTGTATTACTATATGTTAAGAGGTATAGCAGTTAGATTTGCTCTTTATCATATTAGACAGACAGTTTTGTAAAATATCTGATGTGACAAAAGATATGGTTTCAGGGATCATGAACATAAAATTTTAATTGAATGACATTACATAATCCAAAGAATTTTCTAGATTTGGGATAGATCAGTCTATATACATTGGAATGGGATCCTCTAGTACTTTTAAGGGACATATTTAAATTTGAGAAAATTTCTTCATCTCAGAAGTCATGATCTTAGAAAAATCAATCTTTTACACATGATACACACTTTTATTTTAATATAAAGTATTTATTCTTTCTTAGGTTTCTGGACCTTGGATACTTATTATTTCCCCCTCTTTTCATTTTCTGTAATCTTCTTTCCACTACTTCCTTCTTAAGTAAGTGCATGGCATTTTCCTGCACCTATCAAGTATTTATATTCCCAACCATCTATTTTGACTTTGTATAGGGCCAGTTTAGCTCATCGCGTAGATCTTTTCCCTTAGCATTTTCAAACACTAAATAGTTTTCAGTTTCTTTATAGTTCAATTCTTCTACATTCTCTTTTTTCAACAGGTGCTCCACTTTTAGTTTTCGACATATTAACATTCACACCTGAGTATTTCTGCCATCTTTTTCTAGCCTGGGCTGTACACTAGACAGCCTACTAAATGTTGTCAACATTTTACTTAGTTTGTTTCTCAATTGTCTCCACAAGTTTGGATAAGAGATCTTACTCAGTTGAGCAAGCATTTCCGAGAACTTTTCATTATTACTGCTATTCCCATATGTATTCCACATAAAGCTAAAAAATTTCTCTCTGTCTCCTCTTCTAAATTGGTGTGTAAATTTATTTGATCCAAATCTTTGCCATTCTCTGTTCCCAGTTCTGTCAAACACAGGTAGGCAACATCTTTTTTTCTGATACACTTCCACTAACAAATTTCAATCCATTTCCCTTGATGATTATATTCTTGATTAAAGTTCTAATCACTACTTTCTTCCAAAGCCCTATCTTATATATCAATAAATTTCAAGAAGTGATCTAGAAATCCACCTCATCTGTGAACAAGAATCCACTGTAACCTATGAGGCAACCTTTTCTTAAGTGCATGAGATTGTGTTATTTCATGAATAGCTTTCCCTAAATGTACTAATTTCTTTAAATGCTTGATACAGAAATCCTTCGGACAATCATTTTTCTCTCTATAAATAGGATTATTCAAAAATTTACACTTGATTTCAGCCTATTATGATTCTGACCAAAATTTATTCTTAAAATTTTTCAGACTCCTGAAATGATGCCCACTGACCGATTTTGAAGTTTGTCCATCGAAAAGCATCTTCATCAAGAAAATTTTTGTCAAATTTAATATATAATTTTCTGTCGTACCAGACACAAAGTTACCTTTACAATGCTGTACGAAATCAACAGATTGTAAGTTGTCACAGAGAAAACCTTTAACTGATAATTTCGACAAAAAAATCTCATTGTTTGCACACACATTTTTAGCAACAAAGTTTTCTTAGGCTTCCAGTAACTTTTGTCTAACATATTAACATCATTGTTCATATTTCTTCCCATATCATCCATATTTTCATTTAAATTAGTTATGTGGCCCTATGTTTCAGTAACTAAATAACAAACTCTTTCTTCTACTGTTTTTTGTGCAGTTTGTGATTTTGCAGTAGCCTTCAATGACAGGCAGTCTCTTGAAAGAATTCATTTTCTAAAGCTATAACTTTATTTTCAACAGTTTCTACTCTTACATCAACACCCTTTCAGCCAGACTCTGCCCAAGAATTTAGTTCTGAAATCAGACTACTAATTTGTTCATTGCTAGTCTTCCTGGCAGATTCTAAATGGTCACAATTTGCTTTCAGTGTACTTTATAGTGCTGCTTTTAAAGAAATTCTGACTGGTCACTGTTGGATTTCATTTGGAGATTCTAATTGGTCACTGTTGGATTTCATTTTTACTGTCAAATTTTATTGTTGGATCTATGTTTCCTAAATTTGAGCTTGTTTCTCCTATTTTTCCTAACATGCATCGCAATAATCAGTCCACATCTGGTTTTCTACCTACTTCTATATCGGTTGAGGTGTCAAAAATATGCTGACTTATATCAAAGAACCCCTTACTGCTTCACTTCCTGCTTCTTTATTTTCGTTCATTTTAACTCAATTAAAAAGTGCTTTACCCCAAAGAATGCTGAGTTTGATTAACTTTGTGCACTTAGCTTGCCTTTCCTTTCGTAGTTTAGTGTGAAGGTCTTCTGATTGTTTCTTGAATTTCGTTTGTTCATGATGTGTCAACCAGTAAAATTCTCTTTCGATTTACAAGCAAAATTTCATGCTTCTTCATAGCATTTTATTACGGGCATCATATATATGCTGAACCTAGGTGACTGAAATGCTAATCATTTCTGCAGAACATACTATATGTATAGAACTACTACATACATAGGACGTTCATATTCGCAGGACATGTACTTCAGTACGCTTTGCAGAAATGATTAGCATTTCAGTCACCTCATTTCAGCATGTGTCCTGTTTCCTAGTGGGCACAGGATCCGCCATCAGCCCTGATAACTTGTTCCATGTGTGATGGCATCGACGTGTATAAGGCGCAAATGGCGTCCTGTGATACAGCCATCCATGCTGCATTCATCGGTTCCTAAGTTCATCTGTGGTGGTTGGCATTGGGTCACTGTGCTGCAGCCGTCGTTTCACATTATCCCACATATTTTCGCTTGGCGACATGTGAGCTGGCGACCCAGGCCAAAGACTGAAATCCTGTGACAACAAGGCACGTGTTTATGCAGCAACATGTGGTAGTTCATTACCTTGCTCAAAAATGGCGTCTGGGGTGTGGCGCAGAACGGGTGTGGTTATGGGTCGCATGATGTTACTCACATAGGTCACACTGGTCGCAGTGCTCTGGACATGCACTAAATGTGATTTGTGGTTGTACCCAATTGCACCTCACACTATAAAACCTCGAGTAGGCACTGTATGTCTTGTGCGAAAACGGTCACTGTTACGCTGCTCCCCCTTTCTGTGGAGAACCAAAATGCGGCCATCATTTTCAAACAAACAGTACCCGGATTCGTCCAAAACAGTATCTGTTGCCATTCCTGTTCCCAGTGACTTCGTTCCATACAACAGTGCAGCCGTCTAGCATGTTTCTGAACATTCGTCAATGGTAGGCGGAGAAGTGGACGACGTGCACGAAACCCATGCCGTAATAGACGGCGGCGGTCGGTCACTCCCGGTAGCGTACGATGTGTTACACTTAGTGTGTTTACATGGGCTTCCAAAACCAGAACTCGTAAATCGATTTCCGAGTTCCGCTTCTGGTTGGTCATATAAACACTCCACAATCGAATCTGGAAATCCACTTCTAGTTGTTGGTTTTCCAGTTCCGCAAGCGGTTTTCGTGCCCATGTAAACGCTCAACCGATTTTGAAGCGGTATTGGGCTGTCAGATTGCTTGCATTTCTTGTTATCTGTGAAATGTCGGGAAATATGGCCGAAGCAAACGCTTCCTCAGCGAAGAAGAAATACTGGACAGAGCAGGAGGTGATCCATATGCACTATCTAATAGAAGAAAAGCACATATTACACTTGTTGGATGGCAAGAGATTCAGGAATGAAGATATTTTTGCTGAGCTGGCAAAGCCATGGCTGACGCCGTCTATATACGTACACCAGATCAGTTAAGGTTGGTTTACTTTTTAGATATAATGATATGCGTGATTTAAATCTAAAAACTTTATTTGCTTTTTTTTAACTATATATATGACGGTAGTATCTGTTCCCGAAAGAACAGTTACCGTGGATGACCATGCAGCTTTGCTAGAAATGAAATGATAATTAAATAGACACCCTAGCTGCAAGCAGGCGTTGATACACTTCACTGGGGACATGTTGAAAATGTATACCCTACCGGGACTCGGACCCGCGATCTCCTGCTTACATGGCAGACGCTCTATCCATCTGAGCCACCGCGAGGACAGAGAATAGTGCGTCTGCAGGGATTTATCCCTTGCACGCTACCCGTGAGATCCACATTCCCAACATGTCCACAACACTACATTCGTAGTGGGCCTAATAGATGATTGCCCATCATACTCATTACTCGTGGCAGATTAATCTACCAAGTCCCGTACGAGTTCGGGCATAGCGTTTGCGTTCGCTCAAGAAGGTCAAAGGCCGGGAACCCATATTTTTTTAACTATATATATATAATCTACCAAATCCCGTACGAGTTCGGGCATAGCGTGTGCGTTCGCACAAGAAGGTCAATATATATAGTTAAAAAAAAATGGGTTCCCGGCCTTTGACCTTCTTGTGCGAACGCACACGCTATGCCCGAACTCGTACGGGACTTGGTAGATTAATCTGCCACGAGTAATGAGTATGATGGGCAAACATCTATTAGGCGCGCTACGAATGTAGTGTTGTGGACATGTTGGGAATGTGGATCTCACGGGGAGCGTGCAAGGGATAAATCCCTGCAGACGCACTATCCTCTGCGCCCGCGGTGGCTCAGATGGATAGAGCGTCTGCCATGTAAGCAGGAGATCCCGGGTTCGAGTCCCAGTCGGGGCACACATTTTCAACATGTCCCCAATGAAGTGTATCAACGCCTGCTTGCAGCTATGGTGTCTATTTAATTATCATTTCAACTTTATTTGCGTTTAAATTGGTTGTAACTCGCAATGCTATTGCATTTCAGATCGAAGTGGAAATCTCTGAAGAGAGACTTCAACGATGCCAAGAGGCGAAATACCGTAAACGGTAATGATCGTTCGGATTTTCGGTTTTATGATGAAATGCCAAGTCTCCTTGACGAGAGGCCGTCAGTTTTATTGCTAGAACGCGGTGTAGATTCTACACCATGTGGAGAAGGTAAGAGTTTGGCTATAGTAAGGATTCAGCAATTGCGTTACTTTTATATTTATGATATTAAATAAAACGCTACAACGTACATTTCTTTATTGTACAGAATCTGCAGAAACGGACACATAAACCGAAACTTCAACATCAGAACCGCTACATGAGGTTGCATTTACAGTTTCTGCAGGTAACTCGCCGAATTTTACGGTGTTTGCAAACAGCAGACCAGCAAAAAGTGAGTGCTGCTTACATTTGAAAGCTTGAAAATGAGTTTTGTGAGTGATAGACATCAGTGGATGTCTTCATGGTGTCACTGCATATCTGTTGGTTATAGTGGCTTATTACAATTACACGGTGCTCATATTATATTACTTTGTGACCCCCCCCCCTCCCCCCCCAAAAAAACTTGCATTTTTCATTGTTTCTGTATAGTGTGTATGTGCATAATAGGCATAAAATGCTCATAATTTCCGTGGCCATAACCTATTATAATTTTTCTGTTTGACGATATTATAATTTTATTTCACTAACTCAAAGCAAAATTCACACATTCTGAACTAACCTAGATCTTGGGCTACATTACAGGCTACACTGGTTTCAAAACCAAGATTTCAGTGGGACAGGTTGAGGGTGATTGGGAAATCACACTCCAGGTGTCATGCTTGCTTAGTATTCATTCACATTTTGGCGCAAAGCCATACTACTGGTTTCAAAATGGTTCAAATGGCTCTGAGCACTATGGGACTTAAGATCTATGGTCAACAGTCCCCTAGAACTTAGAACTACTCAAACCTAGCTAACCTAAGGACATCACACAACACCCAGTCAGCACGAGGCAGAGAAAATCCCTGATCCCGTCGGGAATCGAACCCGGGAACCCGTGCGCGGGAAGCGAGAACGCACCCGCACGAGCACGAGCTGCGGACAACTGGTTTCGTATATATAGGGTGAGTCACCTAACATTACCGCTGGATATATTTCGTAAACCACATCAAATACTGACGAATCGATTCCACAAACCGAACGTGAGGAGAGCGGCTAGTGTAATTGGTTAATACAAACTATAAAAAAAAATGCATGGAAGTATGTTTTTTAACACAAACCTACGTTTTTTTAAATGGAACCCCGTTAGTTTTGTTAGCACATCAAAACATATAAACAAACACGTAATCAGTGCCGTTTGTTGCATTGTAAAATATTAATTACATCCGGAGATATTGTAACTTAAAGTTGACGCTTGAAACCTCCGACGTTCAGTTGCGTGTTGTAACAAACACGGGCCACGGTCGGCGAGCAGCATCTGCAGGGACATGTTTACGATGACGACCGTGTTTACGAGTGTGCCTGTAGTGCACTGTTGTGGTTTGGTCTAGCTGTCGCAGTGTCCGCATGTAGCGCTTGCTGCTATTGTTATTCTGCATTCGTCTCCGCACGCAGACCTACTGTAGTACACCGTGTTACCAGACGTCTGTGATAGTGTAGTGTTGTAGGAACTGTGACCATGGTGTATTCGAACTCTGAAAAGGCGGAGATGATACTCATCTATGGCGAGTGTCGACGAAATGCAGCTGAAGCCTGCAGGGTGTATGCAGAACGGTACCCGGACGGAGAGCATCCAACGTGCCGCACATTGCAAAACATCTACTGCCAACTGTATGCAACAGGTATGGTCGTAGCACGCAAACGGGTCCGTAACAGGCCCGTCACAGGAGAAGCGGGTGCAGTTGGTGTGTTAGCTGCTGTTGCCATGAACCCACACATGAGTACACGGGACATTGCGAGAGCCGGTGGACTGAGTCAAAGTAATATCATGCGCATACTGCATCGTCACCGCTTTCACCCGTTTAATGTGTCGCTACATCAGCAATTTCATGGTGATGACATTAATCATCGAGTGCAATTCTGTCAATGGGCATTAACAGATAATGCGTTGCAGTTCTGCCTGTTTACCGATGAAGCGGGTTTCACAAACCACGGGGCAGTGAATCTACGGAACATGCATTACTGATCCGTGGACAATCCTCGCTGGCTCAGACAGGTAGAGCGACAGCGACCGTGGACTGTAAATGCATGGTGCGGAATCATTGTAGACCACCTCATTGGTCCTCATTTCATTGCAGGGGCCCAAACAGCTGCAACATACTTCGCGTTTCTACAGAATGATCTGCCAACGTTGCTCGAAAGTGTCCCACTGGAAACGCGTCGACGTATGTGGTATCAGCATGATGGTGCACCTACACATTCCGCAATTAACACTAGGCTGACCCCTGACAGGATGTTCGACGGGCGTTTCATAGGACGTGGCGGACGCATAAATTGGCCAGCCCGTTCTCCTGATCTTACACCTCTGGACTTCTTTCTGTGGGGTACGTTAAAGGAGAATGTGTACCGTGATGTGCCTACAACCCCAGAGGATATGAAACAACGTATTGTGGCAGCCTGCGGCGACATTACACCAGATGTACTGCTGCGTGTACGACACTCATTACGCCAGAGATTGCAATTGTGTGCAGCAAATGATGGCCACCACAATGAACATCTATTGGCTTGACATGTCGGGACACACTCTATTCCACTCCGTAATTGAAAACGGAAACCACGTGTGTACGTGTACCTCACCCCTCATGGTAATGTACATGTGCGTCAGTGAAAAAGACCAATAAAAAGGTGTTAGCATGAGGACGTAATGTGCTGTTCTAGTGTCTTGTCTACCTAAGGTCCATCACCGTTCCCTTTGGATCCCTAAGTAATTCGGTGCTCTCCGATACACACGATCGAACAGCGGAGGAGTGGTACTCAAGCGTCAACTTTAGGTTACAATATCTCCGGATGTAATTAACATTTTACAATGCAACAAACAGCACTGATTACGTATTTGTTTATATGTTCAGATGTGCTAACAAAACTAACGGGGTTCCATTAAAAAAACGTAGGTTTGTGTTAAAAAACATACTTCCATGCATTTTTTATGGTTTGTATTAAGCAATTACACTAGCCCCTCTCCTCACGTTCGATCTGTGGAATCGATTCGTCAGTATTTGATGTGGTTTACGAAATATATCCAGCGGTAATGTTAGGTGACTCACCCTGTATATATACAACATCATACTTCTTATTCAGGACGAAAATCTGAAATCGGGTTATGCTGGGGTTCTTGCATCATTTGCAAAGGACGTCTGTGCAAGCCACCAGGAAGTCCAAAAGGGTCAGAAAAAATGCTAAGTCTTTTTCTTTTAACCAAGATGTGACTGTTAAAATGGTGTACAACACAAGTAATGGGAATCCTTTGGGAGATAGCCCCCTGTTCATTACAATTAATTGTACAAAGCATTAATGTAGTGGGAAACTGGCATGAATGTGTATTTAACTTACATGACACAAATCTATGAAGGAAGTATCTATGTGGAATTTCACCATCACAGTTGGGACAGTTGCACTATATTTTCCAAAAGTCAAAAGGTGAAAAATAAAAAGTAAACATAGAAATAAAGAATTTCATTGGTACACCTTCTGTTAAAATATAAATATCAAAAGTTTTCAAAGTGAGTTGTTGATCATAATTAAAACTTTGTCACAGAAGGGACAGCAAACATTTTCCAAGTACTCTGAATTTTACACACATTTTATTTTGAAAACATTAAATTTTCTCTAAGAAGACAGTTCTCTTCATGACGAAAATATCTATGAATGTTACTTCTCCTTCTGTTTCACCCTCCTTGGGGTATGTTGACTCTCACTTCTTTGTGTGATGTTCTTTCCCTAGTGCCCAGTATCTCTCCATTCTTGTATTCTGACTGTGTATATCACAATACCGCTAGAAAAGATCTTTATTATCATCTGCAAAGCCCATTGTGGAGTCAATGTACCGGGAAGTGAGTGAAGTATTCCTAGGTCTTTAAAAAGGCTTCTGGAAGATGTACAATTATCCACTTTACACAATATTCTTACTACTCGCTTCTGTTGCAAAAAAAAAAACTGTATATACTTTAGGTGCACTTCCCCAACAGGGAATGAAAATACGCAAAATAAGCCAACACTCTTTGTCTTTAGGCCAACACAATGGGAGGTGCTTCTAAGAGCATAACATAACTAAGTTTCTTGATTAGTTTATCTGTGTGTTGACTCCACTTTAACTTGTTATCCAGCTGTACACCAAGGAATTTTACACACTGTGCTTCATTCAATGTTTCACCACTAATGTCTACTTCTGGTGTTAATATGTTGTTTGTCTCAAATTGCATAATGTGTGTCTTTGTGAGGTTAATACTTAAACTGTTAGCTGTAAATCACTTATAGGCCTGTTCAGCTTGTTAAACTTCAATCTAGGATATAGCTGGCTCTTCAATACTGAACACCTCTGCTGAGTTCTCGATATAACTCGTACACAAAATCTTTTCCATATCTCCTTCTGTCTAGTTATCTTTCTTTCAGTCTATTTGCAGTTATCCTCCTTAGTAGATCCACTGACATCTTCAACATTAAAACATGGTAATTTAGATATTGCCTAGTGTTTTATTGGCAACTGGATGTTTTATTGGTTTTCCTTATTTGTAACCTAAAATAAACACAACTAATATTATTGAGATAGAGAACAAACTTTTCATGTTTTGTGTCATGGGTGAAAACTAAATTAAATGCATAGTTATTTTTGTGAATTTGCTGCATATTTAATACTTCCCTTTTTTTTAACTGAAGTTCAAGCGAAATAAATATGACTTCAATGTAAAAGCTAATCGTGTTCTCCATCCTCATCTACAGTAGTCCCATGTTTAACTACATTACAAGAAATTTAGTGACTTTAATAATTTTTGCAGTACAGTAAAATATACCTTTTGTAGATTCAGAAAACAAATTAAATTTTGAAAACTGTGTGGCTGTTTGATGTGGAGTTGTCCCTTTACACACTCCAAATTGCATAAAAAATAAGTAAAATTTTATTTTGTTTATTGGCAGCATTACTGTGCATTTGTTTATAATAAAAATTTAACATTAAAAGTTCGTCATCAATACCGTGCTAATTTCTGTAAAATGTTACAGGTTATCAGAAGAATTTGAGAAAGACAGACAGTGCAAGCTGTTGGAGAATATCCAAAGTAGGCATGCGGAAGAGAAAAAACAATTAGTAAACTCAAAACACTCAAACCCACTTCATGCCCTACCATCAAACACCACAGTTCTTTCCTTCTCCAACACGATCCCCTTCCCCATCCACCTCCAGAGTCCAGTCCACCTCCAGTGCCCCATCCACCTCCAGTGCCCCATCCATCTCCGGTGCACCATCCACCTCCAGTTACAGACAGTAAGCTTTTTGTACACTGTAAATTGAAGTACAGCAAATAAAAAAAGTTATTGAAATTGCGCATTTTAATTTCATAACTACCAAATTTGATCTGATTTACAAGTATTTATACACACTTAATTACAATGAGCTCATTGAAATCTTAATCGAGATCTCCTTAATGGATAATTGGAAACACAATCTTGGTTAGCTTCTGTGGAAGTATATTCATTGGGTTGAGGGATCATTTTATTTCTCCTGTCCATATCATTTAGCCAGTTTTCCCTGAAGTGATCTTTGTGCATTTCAGTGATGTTATGGAGTAAACAACATGAAGCAACAAGTTGAGGCACAAATTGATAGTTTATATCTATACATTTGGCAAGGCACCTCCATCAAGCTTTGAGCCTACCAAAAGCATTCCCAACAACAATTCTGGTGGAGCTCAAATAAACATCAAAACTTTCTTCTTTGGGTGATACAGTCCCTGTATAGAGTTTCATGAGCTATGGCAGGAGGGGCAAGGCACCTCCATCGAGCTTTGAGCCTACCAAAAGCATTCCCAACAACAATTCTGGTGAAGCTCAAATAAACATCAAAACTTTCTTCTTTGGGTGATACAGTCCCTGTATACAGTTTCATGAGCTATGGCAGGAGGGGATATGCTGCATCTCCAAGCAGGAATTTTGGCACAACAGTCCCATTCATTGTTAATGGCGCCTATGAAAAAATGTTACATTAATAGACAATATTACAATACAATTTGTTTAAATGCTTCAAAAGAGTAATAACTTTCAACTTAGCACAAATTATCATGTTGTTGTATGTGAAAAATAACTACTTGGTATATACTGAATTACTGATGTAACACATATTATTTCTATTTGGAATATACATCAGGCATTCCATCAGTCAGCCTGCCTATGAGTGAAATTTCAAAATACGAAAGTCATGGCTGTGAGTAATTTTAATGAAATCCTAATGCATTGAGATTAGAGGACAAACATTAGGTAATCTTTTTATTTCTTTCGTTTATCACCATAAGCTTAGACAATTTACACTTGTGATAGCTGGTAGAAAGTGTTTGTGAAGTTAGCAATGATTTTCCATCATTGAGAAACAGTTCATTGTTAAGACTTGTTTATAGTAGAGCAGTCGTTCTGACAACTCTCTAGAAAATCTGAAAGCTGGTAAGAATTTCTATTATGCATTAGATTTCTCTTTTACATTCCATGTTGTCCTGCCTGTCTCTAAAATCTTACATCAATTTTGTTTGTATGCTCAATTTTTTGGATAGAAAAGAAATATGTTAATTTCATTGGAACATGCTTGAGAACTACAGAAGTCCACTAAATATATTTTAATTCAAATTGTTTGTATATGAAAAATGTTGACTGATGGGACAATTTAAATGAAATGATGAAGTTACAACCTAACCACTAAAGCACAGAAACAGGACATATCTCTTCTGCACTGTAATCTTTGAAGAATGTTTTCTGAAGTGTTCAAAGTGTATTAAGTTAAATTCAATATTTATTTGTCACTCTATTTCATTTTTATGGTGTTACTATGGAACTGTGCGAGAAACATTAGTCAAAAATGTCAGTAGGTTTGCTGATTTAAAAGTTAATAGTTTCACTATTGCTATTTGGAATTAGGCCTATATGTAACAACTGCTGCTGCTTTATATGGGATTACTGTAAACTATCTATGCTCAAGACATGCACTTCTTTTTACTATTTTATTTTTGAAACAAGTTTTCCAAACGTGTAGTTTGAGCAGCTGCCATTTTCACCATCAGTTTCCCCTGCCAAACCTATAACTACACTGTTTTTTACTTACCAAAGAAATTAGTTTAAATTTGGTATGAAATAATTCATGAGATAATATTTATATGTTTTGGAAACATGCAATAGAATCTTATCACTTGACTGAACAAATGTAAGTCATTGACAAGGAAGTAAGTTCAGGAAACTGCATGTTATGGCCATCGAGGAAATTACACTGATTGCTACATTAACTGTTGGGTATGTACAAAACTATATCTTACTTTTAGCATCAGCCTGTTGGCCATTTTACACAGCTGTGAATCCTTCAGTACTGATGCATCTTGAACATTTCCGGTATGGCTGATATTGATGTTCCTAAAACTGTACAAAGACAAAATTTTGTGTATTGCTTTTGGACAACTGTAATATCAATTTCATTCATATTACTTCATATTCATTTACCAATTATGACAGTCAACAACTGCCTGAAGAACAAGTGACGTCCATCCCTTCCTGTTCACAAAATCTGAATATCCCTCCTGAGGGGCTAACACAGGAATATGAGTGCCATCGATTGCTCCTATGACCTGTGGGAAGCCTGTCATGTTGGAGAACTCATTACTGATTCTCTCTGCTTCCTCAGAGTCTGGAATTTTTATAATTTTTGTCACCAAAGCAGTATTCACAGCCTTAATAAATGGATACAAGCATTTGTGCATAGAGCTTTTATGCACACCAAACTGATTTGCAGCTACTCTGTACTCTGCACAGCTTGTCAATTTATATAGAGCTATTGCCACTATCTTCTCTAGTGGCAACGGTTCACGAATGAAATCCGCAGCAAGCGATAATGCACTTGATAATTCGAAGCAAAGGTATCGGAATGTTTCTTTCCTCATGCGGATATTTTCAAGCCACTCGGATCCCTCAAAATGCTGCAATACAATTATGTTCCACCAGTGATCACTTCGCACTTTCTTCAACACACTGCGCGATCTCAGTGGGTGCAAAATATACGTTTCTGGTGGAATATATTGTGTTGATAATATTCGGAGGCATCTCCTTTTAAACAACCTCCTCCTCCTCCACACAAGTTCACTCGCATTTATGGTTCAAGCGTCTCTGAGCACTATGGGACTTAACATCTGAGGTCATCAGTCCCCTAGAACTTAGAACTACTTAAACCTAACTAACCTAAGGACATCACACATGTGGCGACTATCGACTCTACGACTGATATATCTCTGCCATCGCAGGCTCTCTGACCCATGCGGACCTTGTTGTACGCCGCCATATTGCTTCCCATTCTGTTTTGTGCTGCCGACTGTATAAGACGTTGTAAATATTCATGCATAATAAAGTTGTATTAATGTATGTCGGTGTGTTATTTAATGATCGCTGCCGCTCCGCCTATCAGGAATAACCACGTTGGTGACTCAGATCTGTCTTAGTTCAATTCGCGAGTGCTATTAACAGTGATTTGTATTGTGCTACAAACAATGTTTCAACAACCGTTCAGTCCCTGTGATCCGACTTCTCAGACGCAGTTTTTCAAAGTGGAAGATGAACCCATACCGGAAATCACGCCACAGTTTCAGTGCCAAAGTGAACTCCGCTGTCAACCGGATTTTAACCTACGTGACCCCGAGATAACCTCAACGGTTCCCGCTTGGCCGCCGCAGCACGTCCCCGCGCCTACGGCTGCCTCACGACCGTCGGACTGCATTCTGCTTATCGACGCCCCAGCGCCTGCCGTTCCTGCTCAGCTGCTGCACCCACACATGACGCCTGCTCTACAGCCACAGACTGCGCAATTCTCCACGGACATCTTACAACCGCTCGGGTACGGTGCAGCGGCGCCTCCCGCTCCGCGCCCCATCCCGGCTCCTGTTCGTCTTCCGCACGTTTTCCCGATGGTTTCGTCCGTCTCTGCCGCGTCGGTTTCAACCGCGCCCGCTACACTCCCGCACCCGTTGTTACCAGCTCCCGCATGCCTACCGCCCGCTCCCGCGGTGGCACCGGCCGCCCCACCCGCGCCGGTCCGCGACGTTCCATCGACTTCCGCGCCAGGTTCTTTCGCTTGGCAAACACCGGTCGCGTGCTCACCAGTCCGAACTGCACCTGTTTCCACGGTACTGGAGAGTCTTCCGCACCCAACCGTGCCCCCACGAGCCGAGGCCCCAGCAACTGCACCTGCCTACTCTATGCAACTGAACTCACATGTCAAGACTAAATTATCTTCTTGCACTCCTGCTGCTTGTAAATCGTGTGGTTTTGTCCCTAATAACCAGATTAGTACAGCTACTGTGTGCCAGTCTCCTGGTGCCTACAATCCCGATTTGACACCACTCTACACTGCTACACCGTCTGCACCTCCGAGTAGTGTGTTCGCTGCACCGACTGTTCCTCAGTACCCCGCACCTAGCAGATTCCCAAAACTGCCAGCCCTACAAATGGAGAACCCTAAGACACGGTTTGCATTAGTGGATAAAATGTTGGACATTCACAGCGTCCTAGACGACGGAGTCCGATTCGTGTGCCTTCTTAATCACCTGCACGATCACACGGATCTTATTAGTGACCTACTGCTTTCGCCTCCCGTGCAGAGTAAGTACGAATTTGCTAAAGCTTGTATCGTTGAACGCTTATCCCGTCCTCCTGCTGAGTCGATCCAACGCATTATCCATGAGGAACACATCGATGACCGTACCCCGTCACAGCTGTGGCGCCACTTACGCGCCATTGTGGACACAGACCTTCTACCAGACGTCGCGCTTTGGACAATTTGGCTACATAAACTTCCTTCTGAGCTACAACTGCAGCTATTGTCCCATGTCTCTGAGCCCCTCGAAGCACGCCTGCGCATCGCCGACCGTGCCTATAGCATCATTCGACACCGGTACCTCCAGCATTCGAGTAACAGAAGCCAAGCCTACCCGCCGCCGCAGCAACACACGCGCCTCGCTGTCAGCGCAAACAACGGCCCCTCCACCCTGTGGTTTGCCTGACTGCACTACCTACTTTTACGTTGCCGCCCCATGGTCACCAGAGACGGCCGAGCGAGCACCTGAGTACACTCCGGCCGCGCAGCTGGCCGCCTCACCGCCCAGCCATGCACCTGCACCACAAGCTGGCTCTCCTTATTGCTGGTTCCACGCTAACTTTGGTGACACGGCTCGCAACTGCAAATCCTCGTGTGATTTCCAAACGCTTATGGCGGGCACGTCTAGACGCCACGTCCCGCCGCACTGCCTCACGGCGCCTACTGGCATCTCGTCCGACACCTGCTGCACTGTCATCTGCTTCGCGCCTCTTCGTCGAGGACACCAACACCGAACTTCCTTTTCTAGTGGACACTGGAGCCGACATTAGTGTTATCCCGCCCTCCCTCGCTCCTAACATAGATCCCTTATCTGCATCACCACTGATAGCTGCTAGCAATTCCCCGATTCTGGTGCTAGGTTCCTCACATCTCCTGCTTAAATTTGCTCCAGATCAGGTTTTCCCCTGGACATTTTACGTCACGGAAGTTGATGCACCTGTACTGGGCCTCGATTTTCTTCATCATTAAGCCCTCTCCCCTAATCTGCATGCCGGCTGTCTGACTCACATCTCCGGTTCGAGTGTTCCTGGTGCGTCACAACATTCCCCCCCTCAGTTCGAAGTTTCTACTGACTGTTCACACTCTGCCCTTTCATAGTGTATGTCACTTTCTGCAAACCTTTCTTCTGCTCTCTCAGCTTTCTTGCGTGAGCGTTCAGACGTCGATCCGTTGCGCACAACTGTTGGAGACTCAGTAGCAGCTTCTGCAACTCCGCACACCCACTCTTGCAATCGTGGACACACTTCCTCAGCCTGGTCATTCTTCTGCAGCTGCGACCCCATTAACAGTTCGGGCAGCCTCTGCCCCTCCCCCATCTTCCCCTACCTCCTCTGCCCCTTCCCCTCCTGCCCCTACCCCTCCTGCCCCTACCCCTCCTGCCCCTACCCCTCCTGCCCCTACCCCTCCTGCCCCTACCCCTTCTCCCACGTTTTTGCGTGCAATTGCCAATGGCACATGCCCCAGAATAAACACAACTGAAGGACCCCCTGTGCGGCATAAGGCGCGCCGCCTAAACGCGCAGAAACTTCGCCATGCTAAAGACATTGTTAAAGATCTTTTGGGTTCCAACATTCTCTGTCAATCTGATAGTAACTGGTCGTCACCTATCCATCTCATGCCAAAGAAGGACGGTACTTTCTGCCTCTGTGGTGACTACCATGCTCTTAACGCATGCACTACTATCGATAACTACCCTATCCCCCACATTCAAGATTTCACTCAGATGTTGTGTGGTTCCCAGATCTTCTCTGTTCTCGATTGTAGCAAAGCATATCATCAGATTCCCATGTTCCCCAACGATATCCGCAAGACAGCCATAATCACTCCATTTGGCCTCTTCGAGTACTGTTCCATGCCATATGGTCTCAAAAACGCCGCACAGACATGGCAACGCTTCATCGACTCACTGTTGTTTGACCTCCCTTTCGCCTATGCCTACTTAGACGATACACTGATTTTCTCTTCCTCACCTGAGGAACACGGGCTCCATCTTTCCAGAGTGCTTGCACTGCTCGCTGCTAATAGAGTGGAGATCAATCATGAGAAGTCTCAGGTCACCTTCTTAGGTCACACAGTCACAGCCGAGGGAGTCCGCCCTACCTCCTCTCGGGTTGAACACATACTTAGCCTCCCTCCCTCAGAGGACTTCGCTGAACTTCACCGTTTTCTAGGCATGGTGAACTTCTACAGGCGCCACCTGCCCTGTGCTGCATCTATCCAGATCCCTCTGAGCGATAGTCTGGCGGGTAAGGATACTAAATGCAAACGCAAACTCGTTTGGACACTGGAGATGGACGATTCATTGCAAAATCTCAAAACCGCCCTCTCTAAAGCTGTCACACTCGCTCACCCTGCTCCTGACACACCCATTTCTATTACAGCTGATGCGAGCGACACTGCAATTAGCGCGGTCCTTCAGCAACATGTATTGGATACTCCTCAACCCCTCCGTTTCGTCTCCAAGAAATTAACCAAATCACAGTCCTAATGGTCGCCCTTCGACCGTGAACTCCTCGCCCTGTTCGAGGCGGTCAAATATTTCAGAGCCGATGTCGAGGGTCGCCCGTTCACAATTTGTACAGATCACAAACCCTTGGCAGATGCAACCAGTAACCCCTCACGCGATCTCCCCCACGACGCTTCCGTGATATGGATTTCATATCCCAATATTCCACTGATGCACAATATATCCGAGGTGCTGACAATGTAGTTGCTGACTACCTGTCTCGCGTCAACATCATTACTACCCCACGTATCCTTACCGACCAGATCCACCAGCAAATCGAAGACCCTGATATTCGTGCCTTGCAAGAAGACACAACCTCCTCCCTCCAACTGGAACAACGTGCATTCCCCGGCACCACAGAACCGGTCTGGTGTGATGTTTCCACTGGTAACCCCCACCCTCTCGTACTCGCAGCTCTCCGCCGCTCAGTTTTTGATGCACTCCAGAACCTAGCTCACCCAGGCATCAAAGCCTCCACCAGATTGGTCACGGAAAGGCATGTGTGGCCCGGTGTTAAACATGATTGTAGGATGTGGGCTCGCACCTGCGTACTATGTCGGACAACTACAGTGGGCCGCCATGCACTTCCTCTGCCAGGCACTTTCGACATACCTAAAGGACGACTACGACATGCCCACATTGATATTGTAGGTTCCCTCCCTTCCTCCAAGGGCTTTCGATATATCCTGTCTGTTATTGATAGGGTCACTAGATGGGTCGAGGCAGACCCTTTGGAAGATATTTCGGCTGAGTCTGTGGCTTGGGCCTTCGTTGCCACTTGGATTTCCCGATTTGGAAGCCCTACCTCACTGACCACCGACCAAGGTAGGCAGTTTGAATCACAGCTGTTCGTCTCCCTCTGTTCGTACAGTGGCGTCGCGAAGTTTCACACAACCACTTATCACCCCCAGGCCAATGGACTTGTGGAGCACTGGCACCGCATGCATAAAGCCGCACTTATGTGCCACGGTGGCCAGTGGTCTGATGCTCTCCCCTGGGTTTTGCTAGGCCTGTGCACAGCATACAAAGAGGACTTGCAAGCCTCCCTCGCCGAGATCCCTTACAGGGAGCCTCTGGTTTTACCAGCCGAATTTGTCGAGGATAAGCCGCTACCAAGCACTTCCGAGCTCCCAGCACTCATCGAGAGCGTCCGAGGGCACATCGCGCTCATCAAACCTCCCTTGCCCTCTGCCCACTGCAGGCCTCGTGTGTTCATGCATAAGTAACTGGCCACATGTGAATTTATCATGTTACGGGCCGACACAGCACGGACAAACCTGCAGCCTCCCTACACCAGTCTGTTTAAAGTCCTGTCCCAAGGCCCTTCCACATTGTCGATACTTAACAACGGCAAACCAGTAACTGTTTCACTCCACCGGGTGAAACCTGCATGGACCTTGCAGGAGCACTCTGCAAGTGACCCCGACGTACATGACACCTGCCCTCCTTCCCAGGAATCCCATCATGATTTGGACGGGCCCACCACCCCTTCCCTCCTTCCTCCCCCCTTGCAGCCTTCATCACAGGCCGGACGACCGGTGGTTCCACCCCGTTGGCACAGTGATTATGTCTTAGCTTCAGTCGAGCTTGCTACACCTACTCCCAAGTGTCGTGCATGTGATTTCACTGTGGCAAATGCTTTTGTGACCATCAAGTGTCCCAACCCCACCGGGCTGGCACAGGACTTGCCGCACCACCGTGTTCCACACTGAAAGGGGGGGGGGGGCTCTATGGCGACTATCGACTCCACGAGTGGTATATCTCTGCCATAGCAGGCTCTCTGACCTATGCGGACCTTGTTGTGGGCCGCCATATTGCTTCCCATTCTGTTTTGTGCTGCCGACTGTATAAGACGTTGTAAATATTCACGCACAATAAAGTTGTATTAATGTATGTTGGTGTGTTATTTAATGATCGCCGCCGCTCCGCGTATCAGGAGTAACCACACACACATCCATGCCCGAGGCAGGATTCGAAGCATAGCGGCCGCGCGGTTCCAAACTGAAGCACCTAGAGCCGCTCGGCCACACCGGCCGGCTCACTCTCGTTTATTTGATATTCATATTCCCTCTTTATCAAAAACATAACAAATGCGCCGATCACATCAGTTACGAATGCTGAAGCTGCCATTCAGCTATCATACTAGGACAAGCGACAAACACGACAGCTGACTGTCAGCGGCCACTTGTGTAAAACAAATGACGACCGGAAATCCGATTTTCGACAGGGACAGCAAAACCGATTCAACCCGCACATTAAACGCGCCACCGAAAAACGGTTTACGAGATTCGATTTTCGTCTTCCGGAAGGTGTGTCACATTTAAACGTAGCAAGTGTTCCGCTGTTGCGCCTGAGCCAAAGAGGATGCAGATCTGTCCACGCACTCCGCTGCTCGACTCGCTTGCAGCCCCCGTCGTCGGTCGCTCGCCTACATCACACTACTCGCTGCGGGTCGCATCGTCGCTGTCGCTGGTCTCGCTCGCCATGTCCGGACGCGGAAAGGGAGGAAGAAGCAAGACTGCAGCAGTGGCCAATCTCCTGCTCACGTTAGCTGGCGACCGCCGCGACAACAAAAACAGGACGAGGAACAATAAGGAGCGGTGCTACCGGTGCCAAAAGATGGGGCACCTAGCCAAGACATGCCAGAATACAGCTGTATGCCGGAAGTGTGCGCACGCGCACGACACACACGACTGTAACAAACCGAGAGGAGTGGCTGCTACCTGCGCAAACTGCGGCGGCATGCACGCTGCTGACTCGCGCAAGTGGAACTACGTGAAGACACGGATGCAGCAGAAGAGGCTCACCACACGAGAAGAGGTGGCCCGTGAAGACAAGGCGGCCGCCCCGCCCTTCCACCAAGGACGGGGAAGTGGGACGTGCCGCCGAGAAGAAGACAATGGTGGCCTCGGCGAAATGTTGCGGAAAGCCACCGACGAAGCAACTGCCACTCCCAAAACTGCCTTCGCGGAAGAGAGGGGAGCTCTGGAAGCTGAGGTGGAAGAAGTACGTCGCCTACACCCGGAACTACGCGATGCACGACTGCAAGTGATGTTGACGACCAGCAGGCGCACAACGCTGCACTGGAAGAGACGCAAGAACCGGCATCCACCGATAAGGAGGATGAATCAGAGGTAGTACCGCCTCTGTCTGCGCCATGGCCGCTACTGAACAAGGACACCGTGCAGCAAATGCTGCAGGTTATCGCGCAAGCAATACGCGATAAAACATTCCCATTTCACATCTATCCCTACCCTTATACCCCATCTAATATCCCCAAACCTTCCCTTCTCCATAAGCCATACGTATTCGGCTTGCAAATCACCAATTTGACCACCATCATCCCCAAGCATAACCTGTGCCTGATAAACAGGCATCCAGTTTTCACAGAACGTTACTGGCGTTATATCATCGATGTAACGCCGAGAATCAAACAGAGCAAGAAGACGCTTCCTTCATAAGCTCGCTAGCCTTTCTAGCACTCCTAGTAATTCATTCCTGTCTGCTCAGACTAGTCCAATGCCACTCCAATAGTCCCAGAAACCAATCTGAACCCAGTACCAGTGGAGTAAATGTCCAAGGACAACAAACTCCGTCATGTAGACAATGTCTAGGGAGGTTGGCATCACGAGAGCAGAGAGAGAGAGACGGAACTCATGCCGTAATAAACATCGGCGGGCTGTCACCTCCGATAGTGTACGATGTGTTACACTGTTGCGCCAGAGCTGTGGAGGATGCAGATCTGTCCTGCAACGCCACTTGGATGAGGTGTCGATCCTCTCGTGGGGCAGGGGGGATGGGGGAGGGCAGTCTGGGTGGTGCGACCTGACGCATCTCGTCGTGTTCTATGGCACCTCCGTGAACCATTCTGCGCACACCCTTTGCACTGCCAAAACGCTTCGTCCCACACGAGCAGCAGTTCCCTGGCTGGATACGTTACATTCTCTCATCCCAACATTGTGCCCTCTTTTAGACTCATTGATTTGATGGTGCAGTTAAGACATACGTCTGCGAGGCATCCCTCACTTCTGCCCAAGTCACACTGATGCATTACCTTTGGATTATAGCGACAACGAGAGCTGGAGGCACATTTTACCTGTAGGTTGTGTTGCGCCGCCATGTCGATGTTAACCTCGAACCCGCTGGTCGACATGGTTCAAATGCTACTCATTTCTTCAGAACATACTAATGTACATGTCCCGTGAATATGAAAAGAAGTCGTTCAAGGTGTTCTGTTTTTTTTTCTGAATACAAGTGGATATTCTTGTGATATTTATCTATAATAAGAAAACTATTAGTGCTTCTGCCAAAAAAGTCTATGAATCCTGGCACAAGCACGCATCTGTAATGATTGACTCCTAATGAAATAAATATAAAATGTTTACTTTTGCTGACATTGCATATGAGTGACCAGCACAGTAATGACACTGTAAGGGGAACCTCATCATATTTTATAAAAAAGTTGGAAATGGCTTAAGTGTGTAGGGGTGAGAGTGGTTTTAATTCCATCGATATGATCCTGGACTGTTTGTTAAGACAATATTGAGGCACTAGGTCTTTTTTTTCTAAATATGTGGTTTCATTCCCATTCAGTGTAAAACAATCGAAACTGACAGACATAGTACAGTATCACAAGAAAGAACATAGATTCAGAAAGATGCAAAATACTTGAGGACAGTTTCATTGTCTTTCTAAAACGCACTCCTCCAAAGAGCTTCACATGATGTTATCTCTTTCAACAGCAAAACGAGTCTGCCTACAATTGGAGCCAGTCAAGAAAATATAAACCATTCTTATTGTTCACGAAGTTGCCAACATGTTTTATGAGCGAAAGCATTGTTTATGTAACTTCCATGTTAAAATCTGGAGTCAATTGTAATTTATGAAGTATTTTTCATAATTATTAATTTCTTTGAGTATTTTTGAAAATAACAGTGGATGATAAAGTTTTTAAGTTATTGAAAATATTCTTAAAGCTGTTAACTACAGATTATAATGAAGTGTTGCTCGGGTATCGATAGTATCAGAAGAAAAATATAAATAGTAACATATGTTTTGTTTAACATTATAATTATATTGTAAAATGATAACAAAGGAAAGAGTTTTGTTTTATTAGCATTTGCTGTTTTTTATTTGTGAACTAATCTTTATAATGTAGCATCTCAATACATTAAAATACTGTTTGTATACATAGACGAAAAGTTATATTTGTGGCAAATTTGTTCCCAAGGGTTTGGACAACTTTGTGAACATCCATGTTTTAGGTAATATATAAATAAAAATGAATTCTGATCTGTCCAAAATTTAGGTGGTATCACAGATTTCTGCAACCAAGGAAAGTTCCATCAGGTCTTGATTTAATACAACATATACCATCTCCGGCTACAAATTCAGAATGCGTGAATCTAAGTGCAATGCCTCATACCAAATAGTGTACAGATGGCAAGGGATTCTCTATTCAAACTGCAGAACTTGTGACTGGATATCAATTCGGGTGAAACCAAAGGCTTAGTGAGAAGATTTAAAGCTATTGGCAAAGGTTGCAGTAGAATAATACAAAAACAGTCCCACACAAGTAGAAAGAAGCACTGAAGGATCGAAATTCCCATCTTATTAATCAGGTGTTTGCACATTATTAAGAAATCCCGTAATTTAAAAATAGAAATGAGAATTTTAGTCTGTCTTATGATGGACTTTACTTTGTTGATAATACCTCCTGTCACTGCTGAAGTAACATGGTAGTTCCTCTCAAGAGATTAAAAATATGCTATGGTGATCAAAAACGGTGTATTCGTCAAATGCCACATTTAGTTGGACTGAGTGAGTTTTGACCTCTAAACCGACACCAGAGCTGCAGGATGGCCACTTCTGCCTCAGTGTGGGTGCTCTATGTGATAGGATCTAGTAGTATGGCGAATGCAGAGACAAAAAAGCTTACTCAACAACAGTAGTATTTATTAATCGATGCTTCGATACAGGAGGTCTATGATTGCAACCAGAAGCCAGCAATGGCTAGAGAGCAGTGAACACATACGCTGAGGCAGTTGAATGCTGTGACAATGTAACAGCTGCTGTTGACATGCCACATTCCTCACGCAAGAGGTAGTCAGGTCTACAACAGGCATGGTGAGGCTGCTGAGTAGTGAAAACTGGACACTTCCCAAGGCGGTTGGCAGGGGTGTGCAGACACCCCACGTTGAATGAGGATTCTAAGCAGTATGAGTTCGAAGCCCATAACCATCAGAGCTGATGGCATGTAGGCCAGCTGCTTTACCTAGTTGGTGTTGCTACTCGATGAGGCTGCAGCTGCTTGGCCACACATTTAACCGATGACTGGCGTGGTGACTACCACAGCGCCAGTGGAGATAGGAAGCCCGAAGTGCTGCTGATGGCTGAGTGTAAGCACTTATCTTGCCCCAGATGGGTGTTTTATGACACAAGCTCGCTTGCTATTGCTGGAGGTGCCGCCTTGTGCTACAGCATGCACAATCCAGCTCACCCTTATGGTACACTGTCGTATTGTAGTATGCTATACTATAATTATTTTAGCACCCAGCTGCAGAATTATGCAGGTGGCTGGCCTGCATATCCCGTCGCTGGTTTCAAGGGCCTGCCTGAAGCTGATGCCATAATGTTTCCTCCCTTCTTGGGAGAATTTGGTCCTCAGAATTTCAGACTGCTTTCGAAGCCTTGAACTAGTAAAACAACACAGTACTGCCGTGTCTACATTTTTTCCCCTGTTCCTTCGTTACTTTCTCTCTCACACAACTCTTTACACTTTACACACTGTCAGTTCTTCTTCCCTACAAATTCCATCACTTAGTGTATGACGACTAATTCAGGCACAATGTTCCACCACTTCGTTAAAACCTTGTGTTCGATACCTTCGGTTGGTAGGCAATCGATCAGGAGTGCAAGTGGCAGATGAGTCTGCCTTCATAATGGTAATAGGCCGATACTTGCGATGATCATGGTTAAGAAACTTCAGCCGGCCTTTGTGGCCGAGTGGTTCTAGGCGCTTCAGTCGGGAACCGCGCTGCTGCTATGGTCGCAGGTTCGAATCCTGCCTCGGGCATGGATGTGTATGATGTCCTTAGGTTAGTTAGGTTTAAGTAGTTCTAAGTCTAGTCCCATAGTGCTCAGATCCATTTGAACCGTTTTAAGAAACTTCCCGAGGACGAAGTTTCCTTTACCATGACCCATTGCTGCTATCCGCCTTGGTTTTCTTTAATATGCTGGATCATCTGTTCTGTGCTAATGCACTGATTCTGTACTGCTAATAGTTTGTCGCGAGAACTAAGTATTGTAGAATCAAAGGTATTATTCAGCAGGGCTCGGTTTTCCACTAGTAGTAGGCTATCTCAAGAGAATTATAAGGCGGATATAGCAGAGGATACATTAGACTCAGACCTGTAATTTCTGTTATTCTTACATGAATGTGGATAGTTGGTTTTGAGACGTCGCATTGTGTCCCGTTTAGAAGTATACTGCTGTTCCGTACTTTCAGACATACTGTTTCCCCAGACTGTCAGTGCTCCTTGCAAGTGGTGATAGCTATAATTGAGCCGTACACTGAGTACACACAGTCAGGACCTACAGTCTGGAATATGGATGGATTGTAGTTGAAAGCACAGCAAGCTTCGTTTCTTACCTATACAAATGTGTATTACTACTTTCCATAATGCTGTTCCATGGAAGTCTCACGTAATTTCATATACGTCAGAACTTGATTTGACGTTATCAGCAGGAAATGTCAAACGTTTTCGTAGTGTAAGACAAAGCTATTACCCTAGTATGAGGTCACTATAATGTTTGAATGGCCTTGAAAGTAGGTAGCTGAAATCAAAGCAACCCCCATTTCTTACCTATATGGATATGTATTACTACTGTTCAGTATACTTTCAACTAATCCAAAACCCTTGAGGTTCCTGTTTCTGGCATGGGAAATTACTGTTCGATATATCAGCAAAAAGCATTTGCAGGTGACAAGCCATCTGATTGTACTGCTATCCTAATCGAATTCCAAGCCTGTGAACATATACAGATGAATGGTGAACTACTGAAACTGCTTTTTGCAGGCATAAGACGTTAATGCCAACGTCGTGGGAATAATATTGTTTACTTTAGTAACTGTTGTCGACAAGTGAACTTTATGTTGTAAATTGGATCAACTGTAGTGACCATGTGTGTTTTACAATGTTATAGAACCAATTTTCAAAAAAGTTGAGATCGTTTGGATACTTATAACAATGACGCTAATTTACAAAAAAATTCAGATTATTCAAATACTCTTGAACATAACGCCAATTTATGCTAAATTCAGGGTATTTGAATAGTTTCAAACGTAACTCAAATATAGGTTGTTAGGATACTCTTTAACATAACATTAACCTGGGCATGATTCAGATCATTCAGATAATATTTTACATGATACAAATCTGTCAAAAATTCTAATATTTCAGATACTTTTGAACATGGCGTCAGCAGTGCAGCTAGGGATGTCCTGGCACAGCCCACACTGTTGCTATATTCGCCCCCCCCTCCCTCTCCCCCTACCTCATGATGACATTGACGATATCATGCAGTGTTCCCTATTGGTCTATGTGTAAAATGACAGGAAATTCAAAGATCGACAGGAAATTCAAAATAGCCTGGATCTCCCAGCCTCCCACTCCTGTATGTCAATGTAGGAGCAGGGTACTTATCCTAAGTGTAACTTGGCGAGGAATTAAAACATCCAAGATTGACAATTATTCTATTAACTGAAATTCTAAGATGGTGGATCTCAGGATACTGGCAAAGGCTCTATGACTTCAGAATCCAAGATGGTCAACTAGAGTGGATGATCTGGGATACTGTCACAGACTGTGATATCAGAATCCAAGATGGTGGATCTGAGAATACTGGCCTAGGCTCTATGATATCAGGATTCAAGATGGCGATTCAAGGTGGCGGACCTGGGGATAGTGGCAGTGGCACAGCCTCCATGAAATGGGAATCCAAGGTGGTGGTGCTAGGGATACTTACAGAGGCTCTATGACATCAAAATACAAGATGGCAGGCCTAGGACTCTGGTGAATGCTTTAAGATATCATCCTAGATGGCGGACCTGAGGATACTGGAACAGCCTCTATGATGTCAGAACCCGAGATGGTAGACCTGGGCATACTTGCAGAGGCCCTATGACGTGAGAACTCAAGATAGCGATCTATGATGGTGTACCTTAGGATTCTGGCGCAAGCTCTATAACGATAGAATCCAAGATGGCGGATCTGGGGACACTGGCACACACTCTATCACATCAGAATCCAAGATGGTGTACTTGATGGATACTGGCACAGTCTGCAAAGTTGTCAGATCACTTGTGCTAGGGGTGGCATTCAAGATGGTGGACATGGTGGATACTAGCACAGCCTACATGGTTGTAAGTCGCTTGTGTACTAAATTTGGAATCGTATCCTGGCGACCACACTAGGGAGTTGCCCCTCTTCTGGTCTCTGGACACACTGGTCAAGAAGTTTGCACTGCCAGATGCCACATGAAAGCAGTCAACTCACCCACACTGCTGGAGGGCCAGAGGCCATGAGCACTGAGTTCCACTTGTTGGCATGTGACAGCTAAGCACAGAAGGATGGTGCACACATACTGCCGTCTTGACCACTTAATGCAAAGGGCAGGATAGTAGCTCGAATTCCCATCATTAGTACGTT
Source organism: Schistocerca nitens (assembly GCF_023898315.1). Lineage (NCBI taxonomy): Eukaryota > Metazoa > Arthropoda > Insecta > Orthoptera > Acrididae > Schistocerca > Schistocerca nitens. Next base: position 918,148,682 of record NC_064616.1, read on the forward strand.
GTCCGTGATGGCACTGCAGACACAGTCAACCTCAACAAAGTTAAAATAGAGAGGAAACTATAACATTCAAGACTTACATTTATACTTGAATCCACATTAAGAAATGAGGGACATTCAAAATTCACCTAAGTTTAAAATCACCAGTAGTCCACACATATATCATGTAGCACCATATTATTTCAAAAGTCTCAGACTAAAAATAATCTGGAGGTACACTCTCATCCAGTTGTGAGAACGCCGGCCGCAGTGGCCGAGCGGTTCTAGGCGCTTCAGTCCGGAACTGCGAAACTGCTATGGTCGCACTTTCTAATCCTGCCTTGGGCATGGATGCGTGTGATGTCCTTAGGTTCGTCAGGTTTAAGTAGTTCTAAGTTCTAGAGGACTGATGACCTCAGATGTTAAGTTCCATAGTGCTCAGAGCCATTTGAACCATTTTTGATGTGCGAACTTGCGCAGATGGTTCAGAAGCAGAAAAAGAAAACGGTCAGGTTGTATGTCCGCAAAATTCACCGCAAAAAATTTATGTGCCAGGTATTAAAACTGACAATAACATGCCTTGGTCATAGTCAAGTGGACATACTGCCATTTTTTCTTTATTGTAATTTTATTCCCCTTATCCCAAATGGCTGTGGTGGGGGTTACTGTCAGCAGAACAGCATTCCACACTTCAACCAACTGCTTTTAAAAAATATAACAAAGACGGAAAACAAGTATTACTAAAAGGTGAAAAGTTTGCAACAGTTTTTAACAACTTTAAAAGGTTGAATTATTTTGGTGTTTGCATAAAAAAATAAGACTGTTGTGTTTATTTGTGGTTAGGGTGAAAGAACTAAAAGTAAAAAAACCACTCGCAAAATACATACATTTAAAAACACATCACAGAAGGATGACATTCTTTTAAGAGTTAGCACTTCACTTTCTCTTAAAAGCTGGCAAACCTGCCCTGAGAGAAAAGGATTTATGGAGGAAAGAATGTGTTCAGAAGGGTTAAGGGTAATGGATACAAAATAGATGTGCATTTGTAAGATACGAAAACTGTGGAGGTGGTAGGTGTAAGAGTAGATAGTGGGAGGAATCTGGTGGGTGGCCCAGACCATAATACTGGAAGGGGTTAGGGTGGAGAGAGGTGGATAGGGCAGAAGAAGGGGGGGGGGGAGCCCTGATGTGGAGTGAGATAGTAGGATAGTAGGGTAATTGTAGTAGACAGGACAGACAGATTTTGGGAAAGATCTCATTGTCTGGGAGAGGGAGTCAGTTGAAGTTCTGCCTGGGATAAGACGAAAAACAAGTATTATTAAAAGGTGAAAAGTTTGCAACAGTTTTTGACAACTTTAAAAGATTGAATTATGTTGGTGTTTGCATAACAAAATAAGACTGTTGAGTTTATTTGTGGTTAGAGTGAAAGGACTAAAAAAAAAACACTCGCACAATACATATATTTAAAAATACGTCACAGAAGGATGAAATTCCTTTAAGAATTAGCACTTCACTTTCTCTTAAAAGCTGGCGAACCTGTGTGTATAGGTGTCAGGATGGTGGGAGCATACCGGGATTGGTGAGCAGAGGGGAAACAATAGGATTGTTGGAAATTAATTTGCAGATGGTGTAAGACACGCAGAAGTGTTTGATGTGGTCGAGTAGGGGCGGCACTGTGATGAAGAGGATACACGTGGTAGAAGGTAAACGGATATGGAAAGTGAGGCGGAGTGCATGATGTTCAAAGATTTGGAGGGACTTACAGAACTTTTGGAGCAGATATCCATGCAACATTAGCATAGGTGTAAGTAGGTCAGATCAAGGTTTTGTATGTGTTGAGGATAGTGGAAGGGTGTAATGCCCAGGTTCAGCCAGTTAGTAGTTTTAGTAGTTTCAGTAGTTTTCGTATATTGTAGGCTTCCTGTTAGATGTTTAATAACTGAAGTTTCCATTTTGGTGGCCGGCTGAGGCCTAATTTAAGCTATTTTAGTCTATTAGTTAGCTGGATAGCTACACATAGACCTTCATTATCACGGCAGTGAGAGTGGAGGATGGTGTGGAGACTGACGATGTTTGCCTTTGAGGTGGAATTGAAGGGCTTGAGATAGGCATGAGGGCAAAAGGTGATGTGTGGGAATTTTAGGAGGAGGTCTGTGTGGAAGTTAGAGTTCATGGTTTTTTTTAACAACTGAGTCTTTGTGTGGTATGTTTTAGGTGATGGGAATGTGTAGGAGGTACTTCTTGATTTCAAGAGCAAGGGACATGGTGTTAAGGAATCTGGGATCAGGATGGGACAGGATAAAGGAGTGAACAGCCAGGGAAGAAGATACAAGAAGGGTAGGGGGGCAGAGTACATGTATTCAGTGGGATCAGGGTGTGTTTGGTGTTTCTTGGATACAGTGGTGAGAATGGGGTCTAGATTAGGGAGTTATTGTGGTTTTTTTGGAGTTTGTGGAACGGAGGTGGTATGTGTCATGATGCACGGCCTTCCATTTATCTTGAGTTGGTTGCTTGCTGAGTTTGTGGTAGGTATTGTGACTTCATGTATTGCCACATAAGCACTGTGATATGTGAATTTTACTGGTGTTGGAACAGGGGAAGTGGCTGGTGACTGACGTGGGGGATGAGCATAGGACATGGTGGGAGGTGGGGAAGAGGTCGTGGGGAGGATAGGGAAGGCGAATTAAGTGATTGTGGTTGGACACAAGACTGTGGGAAAGTCAGAGTGGACGTAGGGTAGCGGATTGTAGGTTGCGTTCCATGTAGTGACAGCTAGAACAGGGGAAGGGGTGGTATACATGACTGAGGTAGTAGGAGCGTCCATAATGGAACAAAGGGACAGGTAAAAGTTAGTAGTTGGTTATTACCGGCGACAAAGAGTCGCCGAGATGGTGGGGCATGACAGCAGCGACGTCTGGAGCGACGTAGTGATGATGACAGCGGATAAAGGTGGCAGCAGCAATGACGAAGTTGGAGGCAGCGAGTCGACTACAACAGTGGCAACGGCGAGATGAGAGACGACTGCAATGGGACGGAAGCGACAGGAGCGCTGTGACAACAAAGACGACGATCCACAGGGCGAGTTGAGGATGATGATGATGACGAGCACACAGAAGAAAACTGGAAGGTGCAAGATAGATACACTGTAATATTTCTGGCTTAGTCAGCCGTCATATTAGGCTCCAAAAAGCTGTTCCCAGAGCAGTGGAGATGCCTGAATTATATAGATGACGAAATGTGGTGTGAGGTACCTGTGACAGATGTTAGATTCAGTACCATTCCCGTGAGAAAGACCGCCTGCGTAATGCTACTGATCTGTGATTGGCCGCTGTGTTCGGAGCAAGGGCGCCAAAACGTTAAAGTACAGTTATTATTATTAGTTAAACTACTCATTGGAATGACTTCACTTTTTAATGTAAATATCTCTTAACAGCTGACTATCAATCAGTCATTTTAGAATTATTAAAAACAATTTAAATCAAAAACAAAAGACTGACGAAATTGAGACGAAGCACTTCGGAAGCGTTCGGGTCACGCCTGGTATGGTGTGCGAAGTGCTTCGGGCTGTTCGTCACTCTGGATTAGGCAGTCGAGAAGAATAGATATGTTGTCTGTCGTAGGATGTGTTTCCAATTTTTATTTAAGTTCCTGTTCGTCACTCTGGATTAGGCAGTCGAGATGTACAGTCATGTTGTCTGTGGCAGGATGTGTTTGCCAGTATTCAGTATTAAAAGATTCACACCGGTAGTCATGAGGCACAGACACGTGCCACAAATAGTGTAAAGATACATTTTCGTAAACATTGTGTTTGATCATGTACTTTGCTGTATCAGAAGGTGTTGTATTAAGATCATGAAGTCTTCTCGTGTGGCTATATTAAAATATGCGAGTGGCATTCCAAAGAAGTGATACATTATTTCAGAACAGAACCTCACTAAAAGTCAGTTTCAGCCTCAAGATACAGAACCTACGACCTGCATGCTGTTTTCTGCGCTGGGGACATCAACTTGAAGACAGCAGGTTAGTGAACTATAACAGAACCTTCGTATTCCACACAGTGCAGTGGAAACAACTAGGCGCCCCACGTGTACTGCATGCACAGAACAAATGTGCTCAGTGACACGTTATCTGCAGTAATGCAGAGGAGGTAAAGGAGGATGATCGTTATTAACACCAACAATCAATTCATTCTTCCTTTCTTGCCGTAACACGCAACAGGTATGAATATGAAGTGAAGGAGAGTACACCTACCAGTCTACGCAAGACAACAAAGTGCTGGGGCAGGGGCGCCCATAGAGGGCCAGTGGGGACAGCTGCCACTAGTGAGAATGCATTCACTTTATGAATACGAAAATGGGCCTGTAACTACAGGGCCCAGATTTTTATGACCTAAAATACCTGGAAAATTATCACTATAATGACCTCAATATATCGATAATATGACGTAAAACTGATATTGTCACACAGAAGAAGGTGTAAGTAGATTAATGATGAACACTAACTTCACGCAACGAAGGTTTGTTCAGCACTTGCACATACAAGAGCGCGGTGCGAACTGCCTCCGGCCAGAACACATATGGCATATACACAGTTACAGAACATTCCAGTACAATGATTCTTGCCATTTTTGGATACTTCTAGAATGTACTCGAACCGAATATAGAAATTAAAATTTTACACTTCAAGTGAGTTTTGAGCTCACGACCCTCCATGCAACCACTACACTACAGCGACATTGCTCCCTGCTTAAGAGAACAGAGTCTCAGTGTTACGTCCTCTGAGTCCGGGAACGAGTCATGTGTCCTGCATACTCCGACTCCCGATGACTGATGTTCGCCCTGGCGGTGATCTTCTTAGAACTTCTCTTGCCACTACGTTCTTCGTCACCTTTCCGCTTGTTGCCTGTTGCTGGAGGTTCGAATTTACCCTGCGTTGCAGGATCCTTATAGGGCTTCATTCGAAGGACGTGGACCGTGTCTCTGATCTTTCGTCGTCTTGTCTCGGGGTCGAAATCTTCAACTTCATAAGTAATACCAAACAATTGTCTTACAACCTTATAAGGTCCAAAGTAGGGTCTGAGGAGCTCCTCAGAGAGACCAACCTTCCGAACAGGAGTGAAGATCCAAACGAGGTCACCAGGCTGGTAAACAACAGGGCGGCTCGCGTCATACCTTCAGCGATCGTTTTCTTGAGACTGCAGGGTGTGCAGTCGAGCTAACTGCTGAGCTTCCTCAGCTCTGGTTAACACCTGGCCGATGTAGTCGTCGTCCACGTCATTAGGATGTATCGGAAACACAGTGTCCATCGTCGTCGTCATCGCCTCACGCCAATGCACCAGGAAAAATGGCGTAAATCCTGTGGTGTATTGTTTGGCGGTGTTGTAGGCAAACGTCACGAAAGGTAGCACCTCACCCCAGTTGCTCTGCTCAACATTGACGAACACTGATAGCATCACGGCGTTCAGCAAGCCCGTTAGTTTGCCGATGGTAGGCAGTCGTCATGTGATGAGTAATGTTGCACCGACGGTTTATCTCTGTCACCAGATTCGATTGCAAAACTTTCCCTCGATCCGTAATTAAAGACCTTGCGGCACCGTGTTTTAATACAATGTTTTCCACGATGAATTTGGCTACCTCGAATGCTTCGGTTGTTTTCACGGCTTTTGTAATGGTATAGCGTGTCAGATAATCAGTGCAAACAATAATCCAGCTATTACCACTAGCAGACGTTGGAAATCGTCTGAGGAGATCAATCCCAACACTCTGGAAAGGCGTTTTGGCGGGTGGAATTGGTATGAGTGGGCCAGGTGGTTTCTGAGGAACTGCCTTTGTCCTCTAGCACTCTCGACAGTGCGACACATAGTGGAGGACACCTCTAAATAAACATGGCCAGAAAAATCCCTTGCGAATCCTATCGTATGTCCCAATAAATCCTGAATGTCCGGCCTCAGGTGTATCATGGAATTTCTGTAGAACATCTCAGCGCATGTGTTTAAGACTCACTTCTAGCCACCACTTTCCAAACGGATCAAAGTTTTTCTAGCAAAGTAATCCATTAACTACCGTTTTAAGGCAAACATAATTTGAGATATCTTGGCGTCCTTCTGCTCAGCAGAGAGATCCTGGAGTGTAGTGAGACAGTCACTATCTTTATCAAAGTCTTGATGGTCTTGCACGGGGTTTCTTGAGAGACAGTCGGCATCTTGATGTTTTCTTCCACTTTTGTACACTATGGTAATGTCATACTCTTGAAGACGTAGTGCCCACCTGGTGAGTCGTCCTGTTGGATCCTTAAGACCTGTCAACCAACAAAGTGAATGATGGTCTGTAACAACTGCGAATGACCCTCCATAGAGATACTGTTGAAATCTGCACATGGCCCAGATCACAGAAAGACAGTCTCTTTCTGTAGTTGAGTAGTTTCTCTCAGCTTTTGTAAAAGTCCTAGAAGCATAGGCTATAACCTTCTCTTTTCCATCCGAAATCTGCACCAGGACAGCACCGATCCCATACCTACTGGCATCTGTGTGTAGTTTTGTAGGTGCTCTCTCATCATACAAACCAAGTACAGGGTCAGTCGTCAGAGCTTTTCGCAGCACATCGAAAGAATCTTGTTGAGCACCACCCCAGATAAATTTAGCATTGGCCTTTAACAACTCTTGGAGTGGTCTGGCTTTGATACAAAAGTCTTTGATAAAACGACGGTAATAAGAACATAATCCGTGGAAGGTTCTCACATCTCTAATACTTTTGGGAATAGGAAATTCCATTATTGATCTCACTTTTTCTGGGTCTGGCCGCACACCATTGTTTGACACAAGGTGTCCAAGTATTTTGATTTCTTTTGCTCCAAAGAGACATTTTCTTGAATTAAGTTTCAGTCCGGCTTGTTGGACACACTTAAGAACGGCCCTCAGTCTTTTTATATGTTCATCAAATGTCTCTGAGAACACTATAATGTCATCTAAATAACAAAGACACATCGTCGACCTCAGGTGACGTAGAAGATTATCCATTATCCTTTCAAAAGTTGCTGGTGCATTACACAAACCAAACGGCATTGCCTTAAACGCATACAGGCTCTCAGGGGTGATGAATGCAGTTTTCTCACCATCAGCCCCATCTACTTCGATTTGCCAGTATCGCGAGTACATGTCCATGGCTGAGAAAAACGTAGCCCCCTTCAGATAAGCTAGTGTATCGTCAATTCGTGGAAGAGGGTAAACGTCATTTTTAGTTATCTTATTAAGCTTCCTATAATCAACACAAAAGCGCCAACTGCCATCCTTATTCCTGACGAGAACCACTGGTGACGACCATGGGCTCTGCAAAGGCTGAATGTTGTCATTCTTCATCATTTTCTCTACCTCGTCGCGAATTATTCTACGTTCTGTTGCTTATACACGGTATGCTCTCTGGCTTATTAGTTGATGGTCTCCAGTGCTAATCCGGTGCTTCACTGTCGATTTGTCCAATTTCCTCTTCACTTGTGGATTGAAGCATTCAGAGAACTCTTGAAGAATGACAAGTAGCTTCTTTTGTTGTTCCTTAATGAGATCTGGTGATAGTCGAGCTAGAAGATCTTGTCTCGTAGTGGTAGCACTAATTTCGCCCACAGACTCAGCTGTTCTGCAATTAACGGCTCAGCGTTTGCTATGCACATGTGTCTTGGAAGGATCTGCGGTTCTCGGTGACAGTTAACTATCCACAACTCAACGAATCCGTTCTTAAACGAGTCGACAGAGGCTGGGTTGACCAAGTTATTCTTCAGTGGTATGCTTCTCTTACATTCCACTAAAAGATCCATGGGTCGATACATGGCATGACACATGACAGTTACCTTTCTAGCGCTGACTGCTGGAATGCTCACCTCATCCGGCACATATAGTCTCCACACACTCGGATGCGCATCTTCCTGTCCACAGTATCTCATCTCGTCTAGCATAATCTTCGAGCGAGGACAGTCTATAATTGCCTGTGAAGCTTTCAGAAAGTCCCATACGAAAATGACGTCATAACTACACTACTGTAAGACGATGAATTCCAAGGGCTGTGTATGGCCACCTATACCCACAAGAATGACACATCTTCCTGTGGGTTTTACATATTTCCCATTAGCCACCTTCAGCAGAGATGATTTGCTGTCGACTAATACAGTTTTCTGCAACTGTCGACGGTACTTCTCCGAAATGACTGAATACGATGCTCCGGAGTGCACAGGAGCTTGGGCTGGTCGGCCATCCATGAGGATATCGACGAAGTTTCCTGTCATTTTTGTAGTGATCGAAGATGGAGGATTTTTCTCTTCGGCGGCCTCACCTCCAAGGAAGGTCGCACCCTTTAGTTTTCCAGGTTGCGGCGGCTAGGTGATCTGCTGGAGCTTCTAAACTGCGATGGAAACCATGGTAGGCGTGTTGGGGAGCGTCCTCTACAGCGGCTAGCTTGCGGCGATGGTGACCTACGTCGTCCTGCACCCACATCTTCTTGTTCATCTTCGTCGTCCCGGAGTTGGCGTCGGCAAAGATCCGTCTGCCGTCTTCTGGCGCGGACGTCATCAAATATCCGCCGCCTTTCTCGACAATAGCTCACAACATGTCCCGGTCGTCCGCAGTGGAAACATACTGGTTGGTTATCCCGGGTCCTCCAGACGTCAGTCTTCCTTTGTGCCCAAACAGGTTCCTCATGCGGCATTGTAGGAACTTAACTTCGCCTGGGTCTCGACTTTTTTACCGCTTCAAAGGGAAATGAAGGATGAGAGATTGGGTTCAGTGTCTGTTCCAATTCCTCCCTTATGATCTCTTGAAGCGTCTCGGTTTTTTGCCCGCCGTGCAATCCAAGTGCCTTCTGAACTTCCTCTCTCACTATCTGACGAAGAACATTTGTGAAATCAGTTTCTTACTCCACCACAGACATCGATACGACGTTTGGAAGCCGTTCAAACTTCTTGCGTGTAATTCTTTTTTGAAGCATTGTCTCGATATACTGGCACCATTTTATTAAGTCGACTACTGTCGAAACCTCCTTCAGCAGTAGGGCTTGATACATGTCCTCAGCAACACCCTTCATGAGATGTGCAACCTTATCTTCCTCCTTCATTCTAGGATATACTATTTTACACAGCTCCAAGACATCTTCAGTGTAGGATGCTATCGTTTCTCCTGGACGCTGTGGCCTTCACTTTGATTTATTCTTCAGCCTTGCAGTTCTGTCGTTGTGTGTCGCCACAATACTTGCGCAGTTCCAGCTGGAATACTTCCCAGCTTGCGAACTTCTCCTCGTTGTTCTCATACCATTGCTTGGCAGTGCCCTCCAAGTAGAAAAGTACGTTAGCCAAACACACGGTCTCATCCCATTTGTTAAATTTGACTATACGCTCATATACCTTCAGTCACTTGTTTGGATCTTGGCCATCGTCACCAGGGAACCCGGAAGGAAGTCTCGTGTTGTGGCACACAGTTGCTGTCATCGTAACGTCCTCTTCTTCTTCTATCTCCGATAGGTTGCGATCTGTTGTATATGGCCCTGACTCGGGTTTCTCGCCACATAAACGGCGGCTCTGTCGTTGCCAGCTGGGAGCTACTGTGTCGTCGATAATGTGCGCTACCACAAGTTCCATTACCCAGCGCCTCCGCCAGAATAATGTCACATAGAAGAAGGTGTAAGTAGACGAATAACGAACACTAACTTCACTTAACGAAGGTTTATTCAGCACTTGCACATACAAGAGCGTGGAGTGAACTGCCTCCGGCCAGAACACATACGGTATATACACAGCTACAGAACATGCCAGTACAATGATTCTTGCCATTTTTTGGATACTTCTAGAATGTACTCGAACCGAATATAGAAATTAAAATTTTACAGTTCAGATGAGTTTTGAACTCACGACCCTCCATGCAACGGTCTAGTATCATAACCACTACACTTTTTTTGGGGGGGGGGGATATTGATGATTTCGTGGGGTGGCGGAAGCAAGGTAGGCAGGTGTCGTAACCCGAGGCCTGGCCACGATGTCTCCTCCCTTTCGTCTTGGGGATGTGGTACAAAGGTTGCAATGGGTGTATTGTTTTGAATGGTTTTTTTGTTATTTTATTTATTTACTTTTTTATTTGTATTTTTACTTTTTTTAAACAGTAAGTAACTGAAACTAGTAAGTACCCTTGTTGCGTCGAGTTGAGGACGCACATAACTGAGAACATGCTTATACTGTAGTTGCAGCAAAGGGCATAAAGAAGGAGAGCAAAGTGTGAGGCTAAGGAAGCCATGAAACAAAACCTACGGGTGGAATTCGTACCACCATTAACCGGTACTACATCTTGCATCGGATGGGAAACAAAAACTGCGAAGAACTTTTCGCACTGGGGACAAAAGGTGGAAATGGGGCAAATACTACTACAGAGTACGGGGGGTCATGACGAAACTCTCCATCTGCTGTATCATCCAGGTAAGACTTCTCACAATGACCAAGGTAGATCCCACGTTGTACCGTGTAGTGTTCTATTATCGTCTTGTAATTTTAGCTTCTCTTACGCGTGATGTTCCAGCTACGTGGAGGGTCGTGGAACGCACTCCACAAATAATTGGAAAAATTTTGCCGATACTTTGGGTTACAGAGGGTCTTACAATGTCGTTCCTGCAAATAGTTCCAAAAGTCTAAAGTGTCCTTAGTGCCGTCTTGAAACAAATAATGCGCTGCATGTCCACGAAGCCACGCCATGGCCTTAGTTTTCGTGAATGGGTAATACGTCTCCTCCGGGAATAAGATAGTCTTGGGGTCGAAATGATTCGGCGCCACTCGAAGGCCGAATGCTGACATTTGCTTCATTAAGTGCCACACTGCCGTAGACTCGCCACTGCTAAGACGGTGTTCACCGTTGTCTTGAATGCCATAGCTCATGCACATGGGTGAGTGTACTATATGGATCGCATGCGGTCACCTGCTTACCGTTGACAGTGATATACCACATCGCCGTGACGTCAGTGTCCAGTGTTACGTGGTGAATTGTCCTCCACACTACTCGCCAGTTGACGTTCGGGTGCTTCCTCTCCACGACGTTATCGGGTCGTCCACGCAGCAGGACCCGATAGACCGTCTTTGCCGTCGCCAGTTGAGTCGCCGGTAAAGCAGGTCGAACGTAACTGAGTCCGAGGAAAAGACACCGATGTAGAAAAGTGACGAGGGGACGTGATGTATCGGCACAGGTGACAACAGGGAGCGCGGTGGTACTTCTTCTATTAACAAACTCGTCAGACTGTCTGGACGGCGGTGCCATAGTTCGACTAACGCGCTCACGATAGGGCGACTGCTCTGTCATGAACGTGATAAAGGCCAAGCCCTCCCCGCTCCGGGCCAAGGGTGAGAGTCTCATATGTGGTCTTGAAAAGCATTCCTGAACTCATGAAGGACCCAAAAGCCGCCAGTATACGGCGAGCTAACATCACCGGTATAGGTAATATCTGAGCAATGTGCGGAATGCGCAACGCTAAATGTCTGTTGACATATTGGGTCCGTTGGACGATGTCCAGGGCTCGTAGGCGGCTGCTGGCTATCCCAGTCCGAACATTTCGTAAAATCCATGGAAAGTTGTGTGCAGCGGTTCGTCGTATAACGTCTGTGAAATCAATGCCGAGGCATTTCAAAGTACCGGGTGATCGAAAAGTCAGTATAAATTTGAAAACTGAATAAATCACGGAATAGTGTAGATAGAGAGGTACAAACTGACACACATGCTTGGATTGACATGGGGTTTTATTAGAACCAAAAAAATACAAAAGTTCAAGAAATGTCCTACAGATGGCGCTTCATCTGATCAGAATAGCAATAATTAGCATAACAAAGTAAGACAAAGCAAAGATGATGTTCTTTACAGTAAATGCTCAATATGTCCACCATCATTCCTCAACAATAACTGTAGTCGAGGAATAATGTTGTGAACAGCACTGTAAAGCATGTCCGGAGTTATGGTGAGGCATTGGCGTCGGATGTTGTCTTTCAGCATCCCTAGAGATGTCGGTCGATCACGGTGCACTTGCTACTTCAGGTAATCCCAAAGCCAATAATCGCACGGACTGAGGTCTGGGGACCTGGGAGGCCAAGCATGACGAAAGTGGCGGCTGAGCAGACGATCATCACCAAACGACGCCCGCAAGAGATCTTTCACGCGTCTAGCAATATGGGGTGGAGCGCCATCCTGCATAAACATCGTACGTGTTTATCAGCCAGGCTGGGGATGATGCGATTCTATAACATATCGGCGTACCTCTCACCCGTCACGGCAGCAGTTACAAAACCAGAATCACGCATTTCCTCGAAGATAAAAGGCCCGATAACGGTACATGTGGTAACTCCAACCCATAACGTGACTTTCTCGTCGTGCAATGGAGTTTCCACGACAGTTCTAAGATTTTCGGTAGCCCAAATTCTGCAGTTGTGGGCGTTGACAGACCCTCGAAGCGTGAAATGAGCTTCGTCGGTCCACAACACGTTACTCAACCAATCGTCATCTTCTACCATCTTTTGAAACGCCCACACCGCAAATGCCCTCCGCTTCACTAAATCGCCAGGTAACAGTTCATGATGCCGATGGATTTTGTACGGATAGCATCGGAGGGTGCACGTAAGTGCCAACCGAACAGTAGTGTATGGAATGCCGGTGCGACGTGCGACTGCACGAGCGCTGACTTTCCTGTGCATAGACGAACCCGCTATAGTCTCCCATTTCTTCCTGAACTGTCTCAGCAGCATTACGCCTTGTGCTCGGTCAGCCACTACGGGGTCTATCGTCTAAACAACCCGTGGCTTCGATCTTCGAAATCATTCTCGCCACAGCTGCATATGTCAACGGACCTTTACCTCTTCGAATCCCCTTCCTATGGCGATAGGATCGTAACGCTGAACTAGCACATTCCCCATTCTGATAATACAGCTTCACTAAAAGCGCCTTTTCAGGTAACGTCAACATGCTGCGACTGCGGGCGCATCTGATTCTCTCTCTCATTACAGCTCCTTTTATACACGATTGTCAGCGCAGTCACTGACGTTTTGCTGTCCAGCGCCATCTGTCGGACATTTTGTGAACTTTGTTTTTTGTTTTGGTTCTAATAAAACCCCATGTCATTCCAAGCATGTGTGTCAATTTTTACCTCTCTATCTACATTATTCCGTGGTTTATTAAGTTCTCAAATTTATACTGACTTTTTGATCACCCGGTATCTCTGAGCTGTAAGGGGTGACGCCGTCCTCAGACAGTCCGACCCCGGTGTTCATCGCCACCAATTTTGCGACGTTGACCAGTGGCCATGCTATATATCGCTATCCAATTCAGTGTGCTGGCGGTGTCGTCGCCGTTGCGGATGACGATCACCAGGTCGTCAGCATATGTTTTACATCGGAAAATGTGACCTCGTAACGTCATACCCGTTAGTCGCTGGCGCAGGCCGCGTAGGATTGGTTCCATGGCCACAGCGTAAAGTAAAGTGGACAGAGGGCAGCCTTTGCGTATCGATTGAGAAATGATGAGGGGCTATGTAGGTCGGCCGTTGACGATCACCTTGGATGTAGCGCCACAGAGTAGTCGCATGACGACAGTGACAACTGACTGTGGGTACCACATATGTTGTAGGGCCGCTTCCAAATAGTCGTGGTCCACGCGATCGAAAGCTTGACTGAAATCAAAATGGTTCAAATGGCTCTGAGCACTATGGGACTCAACTGCTGAGGTCATTAGTCCCCTAGAACTTAGAACTAGTTAAACCTAACTAACCTAAGGACATCACAAACATCCATACCCGAGGCAGGATTCGAACCTGCGACCGTAGCGGTCTTGCGGTTCCAGACTGCAGCGCCTTTAACCGCACGGCCACTTCGGCCGGCCTTGACTGAAATCGATCGCCGCCAGCGCACCCTTCAGACGACATGCCCTCGCCAGTGACATCAAGTCACGATATTCATTGATTGCTGTTTGAATATTATTGTCGCCTCCTAATGACGTTTGATCAGGTGAGATGACGTGTTGCAAGATCTGGTGTATCCGCGCCTCCAACAGTCGAGGAAAGAGCTTAAAGTCACAGTTCAATATCGTCAACGGGTGGTAGTCCTGCAGCCGTGAGCCACTGGACGGTTTGTGAATAGGAATAATCATCCCTTCCATAAGGGCCGCAGGGAGCGTCACTTCCGGGGATGGTATTTCGCGACAGATGTCCGTCCATCGGGTGGCTAATAAATTTTGAAAATTCCGGTAAAATTCCAAGGGGCGGCCATCAGGACCCGGAGACTTGTTGGCAGCTCCTTTTCTAATGGTGTCGATCACTTTTTCTTCCGTAATTTCTTCCGTCAGGGCCGCTTCCATTGCTGCGGTCACGGTGCCGTAAATCGTCTGAGAGACGTCTTCCAGTGCTGTCGGATCCGGAGTCTGAGCTGAATAGAGCTGGGAATAATAATCGTAGAACGATGTGTTTATGTCTTGTTGCGTGGTGAGGTGACGACCGTCCTCTGTGTCGTTGAAGCATATCAGCACTCTTTGGCGTCGTTTATGTTCATGAAATACGTGGAACATCGACGGGTATTCGCTTGGTATCCGATCCTGCGTCGTCGAGTGGATGACCACCCCCTCTAGGTGCCGTCGCTTATTAGCGACGATCTGAGCCTTAGCACGGTGGACCGCCGTTTGTCGTTCCAGAGACGGCGCCATAGCATCACAGTCACGCAGTACCCTGAAGTAAAAATCGAGTGTATGTCTACGCCAAGCAGCGTGATCGCAACCATATGTTATCAACGTTCGCCTCAGTGCCGGTTTGGCGCAGTCCAACCACAGGCGGATCATTGTGGGATATGCACGGAGGCAATTTTCACACGAATGCCACATATCCTCAACGGCTTGGCGGCAATCCGGGTATGACAGGTGAGCGATGTTTAATTTCCACGGGCTGTGGCTTCTCCACACTTGTTGCCGCCACAGGGAGACGCACAAATGTGAGCTGAGTGGTCCGAGAAAGCTGCAGGCCACAGTTCTGCATCCTGTGTCCCAGGAGCAAGAAAGTGTGAGACATAAATCCAGTCGATGCGACTGGAGGAGTGACTCGTGAAGTGTGTGAATCCCGGTCGGTGGCCGTGAAGATGTTCCCAAGTGTCCACCATCTGCAGGCCTCGGATTAGCGTCTCGAGTTCCAGGTACGGATTATGTCGTAGGAGTTGGTCTCTGGGGGCCATTACACAATTGTAGTCACCTCCAAACACCAGATGATCGTGCCGGCTTTGGAAGAAAAAAATGGTTCAAATGGCTCTGAGCACTATGGGACTTAACATCTATGGTCATTAGTCCCCTAGAACTTAGAGCTACTTAAACCTAACTAACCTAAGGACATCACACAACACCCAGCCATCACGAGGCAGAGAAAATCCCTGACCCCGCCGGGAATCGAACCCGGGAACCCGGGCGTGGGAAGCGAGAACGCTACCGCAGCTTTGGAAGGGCTGAGCGACGTATTCCCCAACGAATCGTGAACGTTAGCGACGTTTGTCCGTCCTGGAAGGTGCGTAGATATTGATAAGGTGGATACCTAGTACTGTGAGCGCCATTCCCTTTGCCCCAGGCAGAAAGAGGATATCGTCCACCACTATCCCATCCTGAAGAAGTACAGCGACACTGCTGCCTGTGGGGGAAGTTGGAGAGATGTATGCATCAGAGCCGTACATGACTCGGAAGTCGTCGATGTACACTTCCTGGAGAAGGGCTATATCGATGGAAGCAGAATTCAACATATCCTGAAGCAAGGATAACTTTGCGTGATTCCGTATAGTGTTGATGTTTATAGTTGCAACGCGATAAGTTTGAGGTCTATCCATAGCACCTGTGTTGGCCGTCATCACCCTTGTAAGGGTGCCTCGTCTCTGTATCTGATGGTAGAAAAGGATCAACACTGGTGGGGTGAATTCCCCATGTGTCGTCCGACATGATAGGCAAAGTGTTTTCCTAACCGTCGTCCGCCCAGTCGCCATGAAATACCATCAGCTATTAGTGGCTGTTTGTGGCTGCAGCGGCACTCAGTGCAGACTCCTTTGGCGCTACTGGCTGGGAACTGGCAGCAGCTGTCTGTTTGCTGATCCTGCTGTTCTGTGGGGTCGGGGGGACCGAAGCTGTCACCATGGCGATCTGTTGGGTGGGATGTTAATGTGGCCCCTGTACTGCTGGTACCATCATCAGAGCGTCCACATTCCATGTCAGACGATCACTGCAAGCACTCGTCCGATGGAGCACGCAGCCGTCTCTTGTGTTTCCGCGAGGAACGCTGTTTATGGACGTGTGTTTCAGTATCCGAATGTGGGTGAATTTCTTCAGCTGCTCCGGTGTCTGGAAGAAAAGCCGCTGTGTTGTGCTGACAATCCATGGGTCAATGTCCATCCTGGCATCTGTGCTTTCTTGCAAGGTCGGTCGGTGATTATCCTCAGAAGGGGGCCCACTGTAGAGGCCTGATCCAGTACTGCAGAATCCATCATGGTCTCGCTATCGGGGGCAGCTATCAGATGAATGTGGTCTGCATTGGAAAGGATTGCTGCCCGTGCAACCTCAGCATAATTGAGAGGACGTGTTGTCACCGTACAAGGAGGCATAGATTCATCTGTCGGGATCTGAGTAAGCCGTCATCAGATGCAATCCGACCTGTCGTGCCCTTCTTGGCCACAACTGGAGCAAGTGCGTGGCTGACCATCATACATAATGATTGCCCTACATCCGCCGATGACAAGGTAGGATGGTACATGTTTGGTCAGTTCAGTTTTGATCTGTAGTACCCCGTTAAGGACCGGGTACGTTGTAAATGTGTTCCATTTTTCGGCCATGTGGCTGACCACTCTGCCGTAAGGCTGGAAAGACACAGTTACTTCATCCGGTGTTACTTCGAAAGGGAGTTCTAAGACGCGTATCGTACGGAGTCCAAGCCCCACGTTATCGATAGAGACCACCCCTTATGGCCATCAGAATGTCTGAATTTAAAATCACATGTGCACGTACGATTCTGTTGCACACCTCATCACTTTCTAGCTTGATGTAGACAAAACTGCTCGCGATAGAGAGATGGATACCAATTATGTCCTGCGGTTCAATTTTAACGTCTTCACGTAGAAAACGTTCCACTTCAGAAGCTCGCGATCGTGCACAATGGGGTTTAAAACTGATCTTGATGGTGGTTTGTCTGTATGAATGTGCTATGTTGCGTCGGTAGTGATGGACTCTAAACTAGCGGCGACGAAGTAGTTAACAACTGCGGGCACTCGCGACCGCGCGGACGGGACGTAAACAAGACGTCCTCGCCGCAGTGGTGCGGAAAGCAGACTGACTGCAGCGATGGTGCTACTCAGTTTCTTCTGCGACAATATAAAACATATGTAAAGTGGAACGTAAAATAAAGTAATTAAAATCTTATTGGAAGTTGCAACTGAAATTACAAAATGGTTAGTTAACTTAAAATTCCATATTTTTCTCCATGAAGATGTACGAAAAATGTCTTATAACCATCTTACAGCTATTTCAGCATATAACAATAAGAATGCAGAGTCTCTCGGAAGTGGGGGAACACCTGCTGTACAGCACAACATATGTTGAAACAACTGTCATGTGCACTTTGATATTTTCCTTTAGTTTCAAAAACGAATCTAAGAAATCGACACACAGATATCGATATTTCACAAATAGACATTACGTATGGTACAATATCTATATTTTTCATTCAACATCCAAACCTGTAAAGTTAGTAACAATAAGTAATGCAATAATGACCGTAAGCAGATGGACCATCACCTTATTTTCAACATGTACAATAATGTTACGTTTTTCCGAGAGGTATATGCGCTGTTCGTTTTTGCCAACATTAAAAGAATGAACTGTTGTGCCATAAAATGATATTAAACAGCAACATGTGAAAAATTAAGTGAAATCTTGAAAATAAAATCGAAAAACGAAAACCACGCAATGCAGACTATAGTGGCCGGCACGAAAATAGGGCTTCAAAGTTATCTCGCCATCTTACAGCATTGCCAGTTTTTTTATAGTGATAATTTCAGATGTTCATAAAAATTCAAAAAAATATTGGGCAACTCTATTTTTAGTCTAGAATATGATGGAGTACTTTCCAAAAGAAAATTCTCATTAGCTGCTAGGAAAAAAAGTGAAAACTAACGTTACAAGAAATTTTGAAGAAAAATAATTCTTTACTTCAACCTGTGGTAGTAACAGAATCCCTAATGTAATTGGACTGAAAAATATGAACGTCCTCAAAGTCTACAGATGCATATGCTGCGTCTTTGTTTCGGAAACGAAAGTATTCTAAGATATAAAATAAAATATTATAAGAGATGTGAAACTGTGCCCACTGCGTAGCGAAAAATGTAGTCGCTGATGAATTTTCGTTCTGTAGGACTGCAAAGAAACTTCCCGCGAGAAAGTTGTTAATAAAACTACAAAATTATTTTTGGTAACATTTCAGACTTCATTATTGTATCGTTTCACGTACAGAGGCAAATTACTTCCTCGACATTCCGTGAGTAGCAGCGCGCGAATCGTTGTGGGCCGTCGCCAAGAATTTTGTTTGGACGGCTCACTTTAATATAATCGAGAATGCTCCCTACTTCCCAAAAATATGTTACTGGCTTCTAATACATATTCTTCGTCATTGCATCCATCACTCAAAACGCCAATATACGCTACGCAAAAGTAATTGTAGTTATTTTGAAGCCAATAGGCTCACTGAAGTCGAGCAAAATATTTGTTCGAAAGGTTTTGTGAAACCCAAGTTTTATGTAAATTTGCTGTAAGCCTATTATTCTCAGCAGGCAATATGTGCTTGGTACAGAAAAACCTCGTTCTTACTACTGCTATGTCCCTGTCTTGTGTTACAAATTTCGTTCATCATTACAGTTTCTGAATTAAAAACCAAGTGGGCGGAGAAGACAGTGCATTGAAGTGACTGGCCAGAATAATCAATTTTATCCCGGACATTGCCCTGTATTTCTCTAGCCATCGGATACTATCCTCTGTCATATTAAAAAAAAAATGGTTCAAATGGCTCTGAGCACTATGGGACTCAACTGCTGTGGTCATTAGTCCCCTAGAACTTAGAACTACTTAAACCTAACTAACCTAAGGACATCACACACATCCGTGCCCGAGGCAGGATTCGAACCTGCGACCGTAGCAGTCGCGCGATTCCGAACTGCGCGCCTAGAACCGCGAGACCACCGCGGCCGGCTCTGTCATATTAAAGCAATACAATTCTACGTTCTAGCTTTTTGTAAAAGTCTTCAAATATGATAGATTTCTATGCTCTTCTCAGGGAATCAGAATAGGTGCTGGGACTGTTCTGATGTTACTGCACTATTTATATATACAGTCGATACAGAAGCACCACAACGTTTTGTCATTATATGAACTGCATTACCCTTTCTACGAAACAGCCAGCAAATCCTTCTATGAAAAAAAGGAGTTAAATTTCGAATGTACAAGTAAACCGAATGTTTACTTGCACAGGTTTCTCTCTCCTTTATTTTCACCCATAACTATGCAAAGCCAACACTAAAATGTAGAAGCACTCATCACAGTCATTCACATGGCACAGATACAATCTTGACACTCATAACAGGTCGGAGGAAGGCAAGCAGCTGCACTAGTTCCTTGCCTGCAATAGTGATGCAGCACTCCTGCATCTTCTCCCCTATGTGCATTTCATGAGCACCATTTTGTCATTGATAGCCAGAATATTCGGGATTTTAATACCTGTAAACAAGTCGTAAATTGCACAGAAGGAAAGATAATATATTAATATACTCTGGGCATTACTAATAAGCTATGACAAAATGAAATGAAGCTACCAACCAACTGAGTGATGAAACTACTACATGTGTACACTGTCCCATTATAAGGATGTCCATGGTAAGAGTTCCGTCTTGAAAATGTTGCCTTTCTAGGTACTGAAAAAAGTCACACTCGCAGTTCCCACGTCACTAGATGTGCAGATCCTCATAAACCTCAAATGTTTATTTGTGTCACAAAACAGCTGCACGACTAAGCACACTCGACAAAAGTTACTCCTCCAAAATTCGAATAATAGTTAACAACTTGCCAGCCCTAGGTGCAGCTAGTATTTGTGTTATATTTCTTTTCATTTGCTGAAGGAATGTTCGCTTATACTGTGCGCCTACTGATTGGTATTCGTCAGTAAAAGTAGGAAGTCGTCGGCAATGGAAATTCTGCCAAAGTTAGCAATTTAGCGGCGCGCCACTCAGTCATGAAGTATTTGTTGTACAACGGTGTTCATTTCAGTAATTTCATAGCCACTACTGCAAATAAGCACCACATTATAGCGTTTGTTGTCAGAAAACTGAACTGACTGGTATTGTATAAGTCGGTTGTCGACAGTGAATGAAATTATATATCAGTTTTTCTATGATCAACGATGTGTTGTAAGTGAGCAGTGACGCATGATTGTGTTTTACTTAAAATTTTGTGCATTATTGGGCTTAAAAGAATTGTGAACATAGTAAAAAAATTACCATTATTGGCAAGCTATTTGTATGTAAAATGTCCTAAAACTGATACAGTCAAAACTTTCCAAGAAATAACACACCCAGTCTACTCATAAGAAAACCATACCTAACACATGTGTTCCTACTCTTAGCTATGCTGCCGTTGTTTAGGAATAGTTAGTCTTAATGTATTTTCCATTAAGGACTTCGCTTTGGAGGTAAAAAATAATTTTGACAAACAGCACTTTCAATCTGAAAATAAGTGTGTACACAGTTGTAGAAATTTACGCAAATATTGACCATATACCTACCAAATCTGTCTAATATAAATTAGCCGAATTATTCATCATTGACACATGTGTTGCATGGAGATATTTAAACAGTCAATATAATCCTTAAAATCCTTAAATCAGTAATCAACGAATCGGTAATATAACACATTCTTTTTCTGAAAACAGGTTGGTTTTATTCGGAATTCCAGTAAACCAAATTATTACCCACTCTTTTGTCTACAAAACACTGTTTTTCAACACAATTTCCGTTCAATAAGACAGTCTTACGCCACCTTAGTAGCAGGGTCTGTATGCCTACATGGTACCAGTCAACTAGTCGATGTCAGAGCCAATGGCTTGCTGCATCCGTAACCTCCCCATTAACCACATATTGTTTCCCATGGAGTGCATCCTTATTGGGCCAAACAGGTGGAAGTCAGAAGGTGCAAGATTTACGGGCTGTGGGGTGGATGAGGAAGAACAGCCCAATAAAGTTTTGTGATGTTCTCTTGGATTATCAGACTTGTGTGAGACGTTGTAATGTCACGGAGAAGGAGAAATTCGTTTACATTTTTGAGGCGATGAACATGCTGAAGTTGTTTCTTCAATTTCCTGAGGATAGCGCAATTCACTTCAGAGTTCATTGTTGTACCATGAAGGAGGACATGAACAGAATACCCTCTCAGAGCACCAGAACACCGTCGTCATTACTTTAGCAGCTGAAAGTGCGGCTTTGAACTTTTTTTCGGAGGAGAGGTGGTGTGGCACCTCTAAAAAATGGTTCAAATGGCTCTGAGCACTATGGGACTTAACTACTGTGGTCATCAGTCCCCTAGAACTTAGAATTACTTAAACCTAACTAACCTAAAGACATCACACACATCCATGCCCGAGGCAGGACTCGAACCTGCGACCGTAGCAGTCGCGCGATGGTGTGGCACCTCTCCATGAATTGCTGTTTTGTTTACGGTTCTAAGTGATGGACCCATGTTTCATCACCTGTGATGATGTTCGACAAAACATTGTCACAGTCAGCCTTATAACGTGCAATTAATTCCGCACAGATGGTCCTTCCTTGTTTTTTATGGTCTTCTGTTAGGTAGCGAGGAACTCAACAGGCACACACCTTGAGTATCCCAACCGCTGGACGAGTATGTCAGTACTACCAACACAGATGTCCAGTTGAGCAGCGAGGTGTTTGATTGTGATCCATTCATCACCTCGAATGAGAGTGTCTACACATTCCAACATTGCAGGAGTCAGGGCGCTGCGAGGCCAGCCAGCATCTGGGAGATCGGACAGACTTGCGCGATCTTGTTGCGATAATGACAGACGCCTCACCCAACGACTCACCATGCTTTTGTTCACTGCCAGGTGTCCATAGACATTCTGCAAGTGTCTGTGAATATCTGCGATGCTCAGATTTTCCGCCAAAATAAACTCAATGACAACTCTCTGCTTGGGGTGCACCTCCATTACAGACGCCATATTGAGGGCTATGTATAGTGCCGCCACCTATTTGAACTTCATCAAACTATAGGGGCTACAGGGAAAAGCCCCACAACAATTCCGAATTTTTTCAAGCTAAACTGGCCGAGAAAAAAAGTGTTGCATAATATATTGAACACTCCTCCTACGATGTGCTCTATTTCAAAATATGATAGTCATTCCTAAAAGTGATACACTGTCGCCTGCTGCCCTGCAACCAGCCACAGAGCGGTGTACCAAAGATTGACACCCTCCAAATACTCCAGCAACAGCACTGCAGGGGACCACATCCTTCAGAAGTAAGCTCATTGCTGAGAAAGAAAAGCGTCCAAATAGGCCAACAGCAGGCGAGCCAGAAAGCTATGCTTGTGACCGTAGCTGCGGCAAGTACACAAAAGCTAAAAGAAACTGAAGAGATTGATTCGGATTCTGATATTTCTTTCAAGAGTGACAACAGCATATGCAAAATTTAGAGGGGTAAGCCACAAATATGACTGTGTCATACAAAAAGTACTGGAACATGATCTAGGGGTTACGGGTCAAGAGTCTATGGGCAAGGATAATGTAGTTCTCAAATTAATTGAAAAACAACAGTCTTATTAATAAAAGTGATGTTACAGGGAAATTCCTCATGTTGTGACTGGGATGGGAAATATCAAATGAGGAATTTGCTTTGTATTTAATGGTCTTGTTGATATTTACGGATAAAATAAGGCAGTGATTCTCTTCTATGTACCTCTCATTTTTGTATTAGTGTCATTATATTATGTATAACTGTAAACAGTTCCTACCCACTGCTGCTTGACTTTATGGTATTAAAAACAGGAAAAACCAATAAAGAAAATTCTGTACTTCACTCTGACCAACGTTTCATGCCATAAATATCCTAGAAATACCCCTCACAGAAAAATCTCAGTTACACATATCTGTCGTTTTGTGTGTTTTTTATCTCATTTTTAAGGCCTCAACCTTTTATCTGCACTGTACATAACAATATCACATGTGTGTCACATTTTGGACCAGCCATATCATATTTAAGAGCTACGGTCCAAATAGTGACGCACGGTTTTTATTTTTTCTAGTCTACATTTCTAACTTTAAATAATTAAATACAGTGTCGCTTTAAAGCAGGTTACACTCTCTAACATTTACAATTTTTTCCTCCTATTTTTCTTTCAAAAATAAAGACAAATTTTGTGATTTTGGATCGTATTTAGGTCACCTTACCCTACCTCACAAACGAATGAAAAGCGAAAGTGAGGTAATTGAAAAATATAAAATATGGTACCTGCCTACAATATCACAAGAAAACATTAAGAACTCAGTAATTGCATTTGTGGGGAGAATATAGAATTAGCCAATACGTCTGTTGGCTTCAAGTGCTTTTATGAGAAAGATAACAGTCTCCTGGTAAGTACTTCTGAGATCGGAAATTACGTCCCTGAAGATTTTATTGAACCCATGACAACGTGACAAAAATTGCAATTACCAAATTACATAGATGGCATAAGGAGAACATTTCAATTGGACTGGCTGTAATTATATCGATCGTTGGTTAATCGTAAAGCAATTAAAGGTGCTCTTTGTAAGTTGTGTGTTTTTCCAGCAGCGTATAACTCATGGGAAACATCATGGCGCGTTCGTGAGCCGCCCATTCATCAATTTCAAGAAGTTTCACGAATCTGCAAAAATGCATATGAAATTCCGAATGGCACAAAGATGTAGCTGAAGACTCAAGTAGTTTTGTTGTCTTATGACAAAGTCTTATGACAAAGAAAGGGTAGAATAATTCGTCAGTGAGACTCTCGCGAATTTAGTACAAACTAAACATAAAATCATTGCTTTCTTACATGCTGTTTTGTGCAATATATGACTTGCCTTCACGAAGAAAGTCATATTCATGTGTTGTTTTTTATAATGTATTGCAGATTACCTCGGAAAATGAATGTATGGCAAAACAAACTTTCAAACTTCAAAAAAGGCTGTTAGACTAATGAAAAGAGTTCACTGTAGGGAAGTATTTACAGAATTTAAAATAATAACATTTCCTGGCTTATACATCTATGTATGTCTATGCTTTCTGAAAACTCACTATGAATTTTCAACATTGAACAATCAGGTTCATAATTACAAAACAAGAAACAGAGATGAGTTTCACAAAGATACCCACAAAAAAGTCATTTTGCAAAAACTGTAATTTATCAATCAAAAATACTTTTTAATGCATCGCCTACGATAATAAAGACAGTTAAGGAATTTCGTAAATTCACAGTAGAGCTAAAATAATTTTTAATAATGCGTTTCTCTCATCACATTAAAGAATATCTGAATATGAAAAAGCAAAATTGTTTACATCTACTGATATAAGATGACTCTATTTTTATGTAAGTTTGGAACTGTCCCTGGCTATGAGTTGACTACATCCATACAACGTATATTGTCAACAGATGAGTAAAGAAATTGAATTGAACTGGAGTAGTCAGGCGACGAAATATTGTGGAAAGATTTTGAAAATGCCTCTAACAATGCCACTTACATTTCTCATAAAACCCGAAAAGATTTAGATTCTCAAACAAACTGTACAGTTTTATGGTATGCATAATCTTACTGGTTGTGTGTGAGTTGAAACACGATTTAGCACCCACATAAATCGATTTGAAAATCGATGTTAAAGCACGTGGTAGTGGTTGAAAAGCTCAAAATATTGTACACGTTAACCAACCAGTAATTTTAATGGCAGGAAAACAATTAACTGAGAGAACAGAGCTTATGGTGTCACCAACAAAAAATAACGTAAATGACTGGAAAACATAAAACCTGATAACTTAAAAACAGATTTTACTATTATTATTCTGTTAGCTTCTTTAAGTTTATTGTATTGACAGGTACTAATAATTGTTTAAAGATATATTTCTCAGTGAAACCTCTCCTGCAACACCCTTACAAGCTTTTCAGACTGTTTCTGAGCATCCTGTTTAATCGCAACAGCCTCCTTCTTGATCTCACAGTAATTTCTTTGTGCTGCTGTTGAGTCTGTGAAGCGAACACAATTGGACATTCAAAACCAGTGTATCGGTGTGACAGACTGCCGCCTATATCATAATCTGAAGGATCCACAGCAACTGTGAGTATTTAGTTTCATTCGATGCCTTTAAGTAACCACTTCTGCAATGGTTCACTGCTGGAAGCTGCATTAGGGAGAGAAACTTCCGATAATAATATATTTGTTGTAATACAGAACGTAATTTCCCCTGCCGCCGTTGGATAAGCAGCTGCCAGCTGAAAGTCGTATACTCCTAGCTCACTCATTTGTTACATAGTTTAATTCTTAATTTCTTTGCGTGTTTTTGGTACTTGCATTGTTCAAATTCATAAATTTCGGGCGTATTATAGTATTTGAGAGTTGTAGCATCGCGTTTTAGTACCTGAATAGTGCAAATTCGCATAGTCGTCTGTCTTCTGTTTTTGTTTTGAACGGCCAGTGTCGGTTGGTCACAGCCAGTGTGCTCCCTGCCGCCGTTGGATAAGCAGTTGCCAGCAGAAAGTCGTATACTCCTAGCTCACTCATTTGTTACATAGTTTAATTCTTAACTTCTTTGCGTGTTTTTGGTACTTGCATTGTTTAAATTCATAAATTTTGGGCGTATTATAGTATTTGAGAGTTGTAGCATCGCGTTTAAGTACCTGAATAGTGTAAATTCGCGTAGTCGTCTGTCTTCTGTTTTTGTTTTGAACGGCCAGTGTCGGTTGGTCACAGCCGGTGTGCTCCCTGCCGCCGTTGGATAAGCAGCTGCCAGCAGAAAGTCGTATACTCCTAGCTCACTCATTTGTTACATAGTTTAATTCTTAATTTCTTTGCGTGTTTTTGGTACTTGCATTGTTCAAATTCATAAATTTTGGGCGTATTATAGTATTTGAGAGTTGTAGCATCGCGTTTTAGTACCTGAATAGTGTAAAATCGCGTAGTCTCCTTCCGCCGCCAAGCAGTGTGTCAGCAGTGCGCAAGTAGCAGCATTACTGCATTAATAGGCAATCTTGTATTTTAATAACCGTTTAAATTTTGTGTCGATTTGTTTGTGCTCTCTGTAGATTAGTTCAGACGTTCTTTGCACAACAGTTTTTAGCATGGATAGGGACTGCAGCTGCTGTGTTCGGATGCAGGCTGAGTTGCCATCCCTTCGCTCCCAGCTTCAGGCAGTGTTGACTTCGGTCACACAGCTTGAGGCTGTTGCCAATGGGCATCACTGTGGGGGTCCGGATGGGGGTTTGTCAGGGACGGCCAGCTCGTCCCACACATCCCCCGATCGGACTACGACTGTGGATGCCCGGGATACTGCCCACATTGAGGCTGATCCCTCACCTGTGGTAGAGTGGGAGGTCATCTCGAGGTGTGGCAGGGGACGATAGACATTCCAGAGGGTTGAACGGAAGGCGTCTCCAGTTTGTCTGACGAACCGGTTTCAGGCTCTGTCTCCGGCTGATACTGATGTTCGGCCGGAGATGGCTGCTTGTCCTGTTCCAGAGGTTGCCCCTCAGTCTGCAAGATCTGGGCATTCGCAAAGGGTGGGCTTACTGGTAGTTGGGAGCTCCAATGTCAGGCGCGTAATGTTGCCCCTTATGGATATGGCTGCAAGAGAGGGGAAGAAAACCAATGTTCACTCCGTGTGCATACTGGGGGGAGTCATTCCAGATGTGGAAAGGGTCCTTCCGGATGCCATGAAGAGTACAGGGTGCACCCATCTGCAGGTGGTCGCTCATGTCAGCACCAATGATGTGTGTCGCTATGGATCGGAGGAAATCCTCTCTGGCTTCCAGCGGCTATCTGATTTGGTGAAGACTGCCAGTCTCGCTAGCGGGATGAAAGCAGAGCTCACCATCTGCAGCATCGTCGACAGGACTGACTGCGGACCTTTGGTACAGAGCCGAGTGGAGGGTCTGAATCAGAGGCTGAGACGGTTCTGCGACCGTGTGGGCTGCAGATTCCTCGACTTGCGCCATAGGGTGGTCGGGTTTCGGCTTCCGCTGGATAGGTCAGGAGTCCACTACACGCAGCAAGCGGCTACACGGGTAGCAGGGGTTGTGTGGCGTGGACTGGGCGGTTTTTTAGGTTAGATGGCCTTGGGCAAGTACAGAAAGGGCAACAGCCTCAACGGGTGCGGGGCAAAGTCAGGACATGCGGGGACCAAGCAGCAATCGGTATTGTAATTGTAAACTGTCGAAGCTGCATTGGTAAAGTACCGGAACTTCAAGTGCTGATAGAAAGCACCAAAGCTGAAATCGTTATGGGTACAGAAAGCTAGCTGAAGAAAGAGATAAATTCTGCCGAAATTTTTACAAAGGCACGGACGGTGTTTAGAAAGGATAGATTGCATGCAACCGGTGGTGGCGTGTTTGTCGCTGTTAGTAGTAGTTTATCCTGTAGCGTAGTAGAAGTGGATAGTTCCTGTGAAATATTATGGGTCGAGGTTACACTCAACAACCGAGCTAGGTTAATAATTGGCTCCTTTTACCGACCTCCCGACTCAGCAGCATTAGTTGCAGAACAACTGAGAGAAAATTTGGAATACATTGCACATAAATTTTCTCAGCATATTATAGTCTTAGGTGGAGATTTCAATTTACCAGATATAGACTGGGACACTCAGATGTTTAGGACGGGTGGTAGGGACAGAGCATCGAGTGACATTATACTGAGTGCACTATCCGAAAATTACCTCGAGCAATTAAACAGAGAACCGACTCGTGGAGATAACATCTTGGACCTACTGATAACAAACAGACCCGAACTTTTCGACTCCGTAAGTGCAGAACAGGGAATCAGTGATCATAAGGCCGTTGCAGCATCCCTGAATATGGAAGTTAATAGGAATATAAAAAAAGGGAGGAAGGTATATCTGTTTAGCAAGAGTAATAGAAGGCAAATTTCAGACTACCTAACAGATGAAAACGAAAATTTCTGTTCCGACACTGATAATGTTGAGTGTTTATGGAAAAAGTTTAAGGCAATTGTAAAATGCGTTTTAGACAGGTACGTGCCGAATAAAACTGTGAGGGACGGTAAAAAACCACCGTGGTTCAACAACAAAGTTAGGAAGCTACTGCGAAAGCAAAGAGGGCTTCACTCCAAGTTTAAACGCAGCCAAAACCTCTCAGACAAACAGAAGCTAAACGATGTCAAAGTTAGCGTAAGGAGGGCTATGCGTGAAGCGTTCAGTGAATTCGAAAGTAAAATTCTATGTACCGACTTAACAGAAAATCCTAGGAAGTTCTGGTCTTACGTTAAATCAGTAAGTGGCTCGAAACAGCATATCCAGACACTCCGGGATGGTGATGGCATTGAAACAGAGGATGACACGCGTAAAGCTGAAATACTAAACACCTTTTTCCAAAGCTGTTTCACAGAGGAAGACCGCACTGCAGTTCCTTCTCTAAATCCTCGCAAAAAACGAAAAAATGGCTGACATCGAAATAAGTGTCCAAGGAATAGAAAAGCAACTGGAATCACTCAACAGAGGAAAGTCCACTGGACCTGACGGGATACCAATTCGATTCTACACAGAGTACGCGAAAGAACTTGCCCCCCTTCTGACAGCCGTGTACTGCAAGTCTCTAGAGGAACGGAAGGTTCCAAATGATTGGAAAAGAGCATAGGTAGTCCCAGTCTTCAAGAAGGGTCGTCGAACAGATGCGCAAAACTATAGACCTATATCTCTGACGTCGATCTGTTGTAGCGCTTTATTTGTTCATGAGACCCAGAAAATATTAGATACAGGCTCCCAGGTAGATGCTATTTTCCTTGACTTCCGGAAGGCGTTCGATACAGTTCCGCACTGTCGCCTGATAAACAAAGTAAGAGCCTACGGAATATCAAACCAGCTGTGTGGCTGGATTGAAGAGTTTTTAGCAAACAGAACACAGCATGTTGTTATCAATGGAGAGACGTCTACAGACGTTAAAGTAACCTCTGGCGTGCCACAGGGGAGTGTTATGGGACCATTGCTTTTCACAATATATATAAATGACCTAGTAGATAGTGTCGGAAGTTCCATGCGGCTTTTCGCGGATGATGCTGTAGTATACAGAGAAGTTGCAGCATTAGAAAATTGTAGCGAAATGCAGGAAGATCTGCAGCGGATAGGCACTTGGTGCAGGGAGTGGCAACTGACCCTCAACATAGACAAATGTAATGTATTGCGAATACATAGAAAGAAGGATCCTTTATTGTATGATTATATGATAGCGGAACAAACACTGGTAGCAGTTATTTCTGTAAAATATCTGGGAGTATGCGTGCGGAACGATTTGAAGTGGAATGATCATATAAAATTAATTGTTGGTAAGGCGGGTACCAGGTTGAGATTCATTGGGAGAGTCCTTAGAAAATGTAGTCCATCAACAAAGGAGGTGGCTTACAAAACACTCGTTCGACCTATACTTGAGTATTGCTCGACAGTGTGGGATCCGTACCAGATCGGGCTGACGGAGGAGATAGAGAAGATCCAAAGAAGAGCGACGCGTTTCGTCACAGGGTTATTTGGTAACCGTGATAGCGTTACGGAGATGTTTAGCAAACTCAAGTGGCAGACTCTGCAAGAGAGGCGCTCTGCATCGCGATGTAGCTTGCTCGCCAGGTTTCGAGAGGGTGCGTTTCTGGATGAGGTATCGAATATATTGCTTCCCCCTACTTATACCTCCCGAGGATATCACGAATGTAAAATTAGAGAGATTCGAGCGCGCACGGATGCTTTCAGACAGTCGTTCTTCCCGCGAACCATACGCGACTGGAACAGAAAAGGGAGGTAATGACAGTGGCACGTAAAGTGCCCTCCGCCACACACCGTTGGGTGGCTTGCGGAGTATAAATGTAGATGTAGATGTAATTGCTTGACATCCTTGGGAACTGGAAAGCGACAATATGTTGCGGCGCTGCGTTGATGCCGGGTGCTGACAGTATGTGTCCCAAGTGTTGCACTTCATTTGAAAGAAGATGGACTTGCCTGTGTTGCATGTTAAATTTGCCACTTGAATAATTTTGAAACTGATTGCCAATTCTGTAACAGTTCTTGTTGAGCTATGCCTGAGACATTTATGTCAACAGTAGAGGCCAAATTGAGTATTTATTACCATAACGCTCCGTGTGTTAGTCCAAAGAGATTTACAAATATTCTTTACGATCCAACCTGGAGAAGTACATACCACGAGGTAATTATGACATAATTCCTTCTGGCTTGGGAACAGGGTATGAATCAATTATACATTGAGAATTAACCATCGCTCTGAAATTCACCGCAGATTCATAGTGAGTCTTTTGGTTTCTATACAACTATGACGGCGTTGTCCAATGGCTACGGGTTATGGCTTCTAAGACCTCATTCTGTTCCAAACTATCGAGTGCCTTCTTTACTTTATCTTTCAACGCAAAACTTATGTCTCATGCTT
The DNA here is from genome assembly GCF_023898315.1 of Schistocerca nitens. NCBI lineage: Eukaryota > Metazoa > Arthropoda > Insecta > Orthoptera > Acrididae > Schistocerca > Schistocerca nitens. Next base: position 918,179,371 of record NC_064616.1, read on the forward strand.
TGCAAAATTTCGCGACCACATTCAGTTTCAGCGCAATGTGTGCCTTCTAACATTGGACACTGCTCGTTGCTTCAGAAAAATATCATATTTTGACTCGCAAGTCCACCTTCCTGCTGCCAGACAGATTTTTCAACGCTTCAAGAAGTCAAATCGAAGCTATTAAGAGTGATTACTCAGTTACATGGCCTGACTGCGGAGTGTAAACCTCCATTTAGAAAACTTTGAACTTGATTCACTCCTTCGTGAACGGAAAAGCCCAAAGCATTGAAGAGATCCAATCCTAGTAAATTAGCTGCTTTATTTGAATTGAAAACTAGGGATGTAACCTGTTTCGTGAATGTTTTATATGTAAAATTAACTGAAATTTGGCATTTTACTGGAATTTCCTGATTGCTGTAAGTGAACAGCAAACTTTGAAAGTCTGTTAATTTTATCGCACCTAATTTTCAGTACCTGTAAGTTAAAGATTCAAATTGTCCAACCCTACGTCAATTTGAAAATTTATTTACATCTTGTTAGCTGTACGAGTTACGCAAAACGATTTATTAGTGACATAAAAAAATCACATTCAAATGACATTTCGCCCGTGAAAGTTTTCGAATTTTTGTTATGAACGTTAATTGACTTTTTATTATTAATCATTGCAGTACGTTTGAGTTGAGTGTCTGCTTGTTTTGTCGATTGTGCTCCGCTTTGCAAACCTCAGCACTACGTCCGGTCTTTTCACAGTAATTACGACATGTATTTCCATAGAAAAGGTGGTCCCTTTTGCGTTTACGCCACAGCGTGACCAAGGTTGTAATAGTTATCATTCCTAAACTTATTGGCGTAATTTCAGTCGAGTAGCGTGCGCGCCCTGTTTCTTTCGGGTATGGCTGTACCAGTCGCTTGGCTGTGCCGGCTGTTGACTTGTAGTGAATACGTGAGCGTCTTTGCACTGTAATGCGTCGGCAAATACATGAGTTTGTTCGTATCCCCAAATTAATGGCAGTCGATCTTGCAAAGACGAATTTGTTAGACTAAGCAGGCCCTTCTGTAATTTATTATCTGGGGAAGACATGGTAAGCACACCCCGAATAAGTGAACCTGTATAAGATTTCTTATACTGATCATTTTCACAATGAAGTTTACACTCCGTAGTCAGGCCCTGTAACTGAGTAATCACTCTTTATAGCTTTGATTTGACTTCTTGAAGCGTTGAAAAACTCTGTCTGGCGGCAGGAAGGTGGACTTGCGAGTCAAAATATTTCTCGAGAATTTCTTTAATGTCAGAATAAGAGAGAGTCACAGGTTCATAGGTAGGTCACAATTCCTGGATATGTTGAAATACAGTGGGACTTAGATATACTAATAAAAATTATTTTCGTTCCACATCATCTGATATCTGATGCATGAGAAAGTGTTGCTCCAGATGCTGAATGTAGTTGTTACAGACCCCAGCTTTCCAATCGAATGCCGGAAAGGGTGTCAGCGTCATCTTAAATTACAGTGGTCGTTTTTGGCCTTCGTCCTTACTTTCTTCAAGTGTGGCCAACAGTGCCACCTTGAGCTCCTTGGTTATTGATAATTGTTATTGTAAATGTAGCACAGGTTGCAGTATGTTGATTTCCGGTTGGGCCATATCCGAATAAGATGCTCAAAACCGTTTACAAATGTTACAAAAATCTTTCTGGAAAGGAGATGGACTAGCAGTCCGAGAATCGATTATGCACAGAGTAATAAGCCACACAGTGTTGCCACAAAAATCAATGAAATGAATCGTGCACTCGGAAATAAGTGAAAATATAAGTTCCTGCTTGGTCCCTAATTCTTTCCTCTAGTATTGTTTCTGTTTTCTTGTTGTCTGTGTTGACTATAATTATACTGTGGATTTGCACTGCCTCGGTGTCGGTGTTGGGAGCTTACGAAAGTCTCGTTAATGTTGACTTAACTCGTTGTCAGTGTTAGGTACTGGTACTGGTCGAAATTTATTGTTCACGATCTGGAAACTTTTTCTTCGTTGCCAGTGTCGAGTGTTGTAACTGTGAACAAATGTTATCAGTTATTTATTATTAGGTCGCCATATTTCTGTGCGTCCGCCACCCTGTCAAACAAGTGTTTAATAGTAATATTGGCATACTTACTGCCACAGATTTTATTGAACTATAGCTATAGACAAGTTTTCTGCTGCTGTGGATGTTTGGACTCAATTGGGCTCAATTAATATTAACATTATATTAACTGAGCCCAAACATCCACAGCAGCAGAAAACTTGTCTATAGCTATAGTTCAATAAAATCTGTGGCAGTAAGTATGCCAATATTACTATTAAACACTTGTTTGACAGGGTGGCGGATGCACAGAAATATGGCGACCTAATAATAAATAACTGATAACATTTGTTTACAGTGTGGTACAAAGCTTTGCTGGACTTTTGGTAACAATTTGATGGGTGGCAGTTGATGTCCTATACCCAATACAGTAACATCTAAATTACTTCGCTGTCTCTTAGCAACCAATGGTATTGTCACTAAAACTGTCCTAGTTCTCCATAATAGCGACCGCTATGTCAGAATGTAGTCTTCAGAACGGAAATCTCGTTGCTGTGCATCGAAGTGTAACAGCACGAACTGTACTGAGTTGGGCACAAGCATGACGTGTTGATGGACACAGAAGCAGAATATGGTATGGATTTGTGAGCGCCATCAGACTCTGCTGCTCGGAACTGTAAAAGATGTCAGGCGAGCGGCTGTGCTTGTATTGTGACAGCCTTCCGTGGTATTTGTTGTGTACCTTTGAAGCCTGGGACACACACAACCTTCACATAAAATCAAACTCAAAACGAGCTTGACTGACTCTAAGTTCGACGGTCTTCAGAAATATTTCACTACAATCTAACGTATTTCAGCATCCTACAACCTAGTAGGCATGTACTATTTCTCAAAGCCTGCATGGATGATCATTTTACATCACACTACCTGACACTAGCTATCGTTACCAGAAAAAGACCTACTGCGCAAGTGCCCTTATTGTAGGAATCGTATTAGCATTCATCGGAAAATTATTCAGAAATCCTATGGAACTGTGTAAACTCACGACTGGAAATTTCACTACCCCCACCCACCCATTATGAACATAAGATCCTTTCACATATTGCTCACTTCTTCAGATTCGTCACCTGACACCGTTTTGAAATCCACTAGAAATGTTAGATACCTTATGCAGACCGTAAAACACCTACATATTTATGTGAGAAACCACTCAAACGTCACTTAAAATGCAATACGAGCCTGGATATTAGATCACTTTCTGTTTATAGGAGGGATGATTAGACTTTAACTTTTATGTGCATCATTATCAAATTTCTGTCACATCAAGGCGTATCTTTAGCGAAAATCATTGTCAGTTAATGAATAATGCTATCATCTACCAAAACTGTTTGTGGTCATTGTTAGACACTTACTTGAGAACCTATGGTGTGACTCTACTACTAGTACAGTGGTACACAGTAGTTCATTGGGAACCTATAATATGAATGTACTGCTACTACATTACTGAGTTCACCACTGAATCTACTATGATCCAATGAACTACTAAAACAATCACTAGTGCTCTACCAACTGCTTGACAATAACTACAAATCTTAAAGAACTACCATAGTGGATTTTCCCCCACAAGCACCCATAATATAGACTAAAGTATGGGGTTCAGACCATGCTAATGTGATTTGTGGAATAATCGTATTCATTTGTTAAACCTTAAATGCGTGTGATCCCAATACATCCAGTACGATTCTGGACATCAGCTCTACACCCGCAATTTATGGGAGTCGCGTGTAAACATGTGATGTCATATACCTCTGGAAACCTAGAAGAATCCATTGTAGTATGTCTGATCTGCCGACAGTCCTAAACTTTCATCTCATTTGCAACCTCAATCAACAAAGAACTTACCGCACAAACACCCCTGTTGAAAGAAGCACTCCTGCATTCGCCTGAAATAATTAAAAAATCCTGTGCAAACGTTATATCTACAACGCACATATGGATGCATATCCTGCAGACCAATGCAACTACACATTTCAGTCTGAGCATTTCTCTCTTAGAATCTTTTATATGGGCTGAATTTAACATAGAAGTCACCTATTTTGAGGTAGAACTGACTGATTTCCTATATATATTTGTGCTTTGTCCATTTCCTATTCTGTTGTTTTGGATCACTGTCTTTCTTCTTTACGTTCATCCCCATCCTGAGTAGTGGAATAAAGCTGGTTCTGATCCATTTTGTTTGTGTGGGTTGCATACATTCAGAGGCAAGCATCCCTTCAGAGGCATACATACATTCAGGGGCAAATTATTGCTCTCCTCCTCCCCTTAACCCATGGTGATGCTAACCGATTAATGACCCTTTGGCATTGATTTATGATCCTCTGGGGACAATCGATCTTTCTGAGAGTCCACCACCCATCCACTTCCCCCTCCTCCTGCCCCACCTCTCTGGGAAAAGGGACACTTTTTTTTGGCAACCCATCCCAGTTCAGTTCAGATCCACTTTTTCCCCTCCTGGGAAATCCCCGAGCCCTCCTCTCCCCTCCCCCATTTCCCCCCTCCACTCCCCATCTGGAAATTGGCGGGAAAAATACTTGAGAGGAACGATCTCATGACACAAAATTCAAATTCATGTCAGTAATAATATATTGTTTAATTCAATTTGCATATTCTTTATTTAATCAGTTTTTGAGAGACAGGGCTCCCCCACTTGAATAGAGCTCACGTCTGAATTCCCTCACCCCACTTCCCATTACGTAATAACTCTAAGCTCCAAAGAACTGAATGAATTGCGGTATGTTAGCTACTGTTTTGTGTCACCCATGTGTGTATCTGTTGACCGGGCACTGCATCTGCACACCGCGGAGGTCAAGCCCGTCTGAGGCTCTAGTTCCATGCACTGCCGCCAGATGGCAGCAGCATTCCAATTGGGTCCCACCTCAGATCTCTCAGTATATGTTGAGCTGTCAGGCAGGAGGAATCTCACTATGGAGCACCTGTGTGATAATGGTGAAAAACAAAGAGAGATGTGGTACAGTATGAATTTGGCTGGATATTTTAGCTCAGTTCAGAACTATGTTACTGCAGTGTCTCAGTATGTAGTCTCCTCCTGAGGAGGTACTGTCATAATGTGTTCAGTTGAGGAGATGTTGGTGTTGTTAGACAGAGAGAAATTTAATAGGTGTATTACCTGTAGGCATACAACTGAGGACTGTGTACATGCCCTCCACAAGAGGAATGGAAATAGGTGATAACGGATAAGAGAGGGGTGAATACTTTTCAACAAATAATGGCGTTGCAGTGAGATGGACTCAAGATGCAATTTGCAACTCACAGAGGCTGCTGCCTGTGCTGGAGCCGTTTGTGTTTTCTGAAATGGCTGGGCAATCCACAGTGCAGGAGACAGCTTCATACTATTCCACTATCACAGACAGAATGAACAAGAGATGTCCATCTTGGTGTATGGGCTTTGACTGAGCTGGTTCACAAAACTGTCACAAATTGCACTTGAGATTCTTTCCCCAACACTTCCCTCGTGAACCAACAGCAATACAGCATCCTCCCTTCCCCCTCCTAAAAATTGGCAGCAGGTAATACGAGTGCGTGAGTGCTACATCTGGGCACATCATCATATAATATGGATATAAGATGGATTGCATTCTCAGTCGTAGTCACTCAGTGGAAGAACCATGAAGTGTCATCAGTTCAACCAAGATCTTCATTCTCCTCTGTTTCGAAGAAGAAGCGTAAGAGTAAGTACGTGTGGTATAGTTCCATATCTTTGTTCAGCGCCATGTCCTTGTCTGCAGTTGCTTATTCTTTCTCCTTCTTTCTTCAGCGACCTCTAGTATGTCTAGACCTGCAACACCCTCCAGCATGTCAAGACCTGCTGTGATGTATGTCGTGTCTGGGTTAGCAGCAGATACTGTTGGCTTGTTGGGACCTGTAGCGACCTCTGGCCTGCCGGGTTGAGCAGGAGCAGCAACACCATTGGATCCTGTAGTGCACCATGAACAACATGTTGGAGAAGAACAGTGAGCTGCTGTTATCCATCCTGCTCATCGGTTTGTGTAATGACACTCAGCCAGTCCTCAACTCTCAGAAATGCTCTGGGAGCACTACACCACAAAGTGCACGTTAGTACTGGTCTCCTTCATATGCTCCATTACAGAACATTCTGGTATTACTGGAAGGGCAGAGTGTTGATCCAGTGGGTGAGAAGCTGCCGATTTTTCCCATGCTCTACTGCTTTTCACGTCATCTTATAATTTAAAAGCCCGCATCTCGTGGTCGTGCGGTAGCGTTCTCGCTTCCCACGCCCGGGTTCCCGGGTTCGATTCCCGGCGGGGTCAGGGATTTTCTCTGCCTCGTGATGGCTGGGTGTTGTGTGATGTCCTTAGGTTAGTTAGGTTTAAGTAATTCTAAGTTCCAGGGGTCTGATGACCATAGATGTTAAGTCCCATAGTGCTCAGAGCCATTTGAACCATTTTTATAATTTAAAAGCTAGCGTTTCAAAGCGCTTAAATGTTGGTGTAAGAGCATCAGTGAAGTACCTGGATTGTTGTTTTAGGGACAGAAATTCGTTGAGAAGTATTAAAGTATGGTTTACAATGTTAGAATGGGATGAACTGTGTCATGCAGAAGCCTACATCAAATGGTTCAAATGGCTCTGAGAACTATGGGACTTAACATCTGAGGTCATCAGTCCCCTAGAACTTAGAAATACTGAAACCTAACTAGCCTAAGGACATCACACACATCCATGCCCAAGGCAGGATTCGAACCTGCGACTGTAGCGGTCGCGCGGTTCCAGACTGAAGCACCTAGAACTGCTAGGCCACAATGGCCAGCAAGCCTACATCAATCGACAGATGACCTATGAGTATTCTCCATCTCTTCCACCCCAAGACATTTACTGTGCTGGCTTGACGCTATCTATACCATTATTGTATGATGACATGACACTCACAGTGAGATCTGGAAGTCGATCCATTTATCTGCAACACTCCACTGTTACAAACTTGTCTGGCCTATGGGTGGTGCTACCCATTGTGTTGGTAAGATCTTAACTGTTGGTGTCTGTGTGTCAAACTGTGTATAAAGACATTGTGAACTATCTCTGTATGCATAGCGTGCATGAAGATGATTTAGAATACTGCATCAAAAAAATGGCTCTGAGCGCTATGGGGCTTAACTGCTGTGGTCATCAGTCCCCTAGAACTTAGAACTACTTAAACCTAACTGACCTAAGGACATCACACACATCCATGCCCGAGGCAGGATTCGAACCTGCGACCGTAGCAGTCGCGCGGTTCCAGACTGTAGCGCCTAGAAACACTCGGCCACTCCGGCCGGCAAAACTGCATCAATATGGTGTTAAAAGAAGACGCTAAAGCAACATCCATCAGTATGAGAGATATACATGTTGAATTCTGCGCATACAAGAAAACTTCATTTGCTAAATACAGTACTGTTGTGAAGGTTAAACTGGTGAGTTTCTAGTCATGTATACCACTGCACATGTGTAAATGAAAATTATTTTCTAAAATCTTTGTTGTTTTCCTTATTTAACCACCCCTTCATTATATAATATAAGGCATAGCCACTGTAGCTCAGCTTGTATGACAACTGCGCTGTAGTGGCTACACATATTATTATTATTATTACAAGTTTCATTTTTCTATAAAAGCTGATTGCACACCAAAACCTTATACAGTCGGTATCATGGCAGGGTTTCTGAAACATAAGGACATTGTTGTAAGTGACTGGTCCTGTGATGGTGCAGGAGAAGACCAGAAGAAGAAGGAGAAGAATGTGATACTCCTACCCGATAATATACGAGCGATAACTGTAGGTCCATGCAACTGAGTCAAGACAAATGTTCTCATGTCACTGCTAGCACACGAGGATAGAGCCACTTTGAGCATGTCTGTGTATTTTCAAAAACACTATATTTCCAAGTACCAGTCACTGCAAAAGGTGTTGCAGGGTGTCTATGGTGTAACAAACACAACATTCAGTAAAAGCAGTGAAATCCCTCCACCAGAAAAAGTAAAGCTAAACACTGTGTTCATATTTGACGATGTTGCTCTGGAAAACCAGGATAAAATTCTACAATATTTCTGTTTTGGTCGTGATATGGGTGTTGACGTAATTTAATTTGAGTCATATGTCTTCGAGAATCCCAAAACAGTTGGTGACAGGTAATTCAAATCTCATTATAGGTTTCGAACAAAACAAACTTAATTTAAAACACATTTACCAGGCGCATGTAGGAAGTGACATGTCGTTCAATGATTTTGTAAAGATATGTGCAGATTGCTGGAATCACACACAGTGTGGGTTTCTGATTATAGATAAAATCAAGATAACTGAATGATGGTCGGTATAGAAGGAACTTTCAAGAGGTTTTTTATATATAGATATGAAGAAGGTGATGAGAACATTAGTTTACATCACACCATGAACAAGTTCGCACATATGTCAGTCATTCAGCCCAAGAGGATACGTGTGCATAGACAGACAATGCGTCTATACATAGATGGAAAATTTGAACCTCTCGAACATAAAGTTAAGGACCTAGAGACGTAAGCCCAGACCTTCTGAGACTGGTCAGTGATTTAGATACTAGGGTTAAGAAACTAGAGACGTACACGCAGATCATTCTGAGAAAGAAGGTAGACGACTTAGCTGTAATGGTTGATGGAATTGAAACGAATGTACACGACATAATTGTAGAGGTTGATATAACTGAACGAAATATGTATAAGGTCCGTGCTGCAAGGAAGTCTGCTTAGTACATAACAAGGTATCGACTAAGCATTATCTCATCATGGCACAGAAGGCTGTTCGAGAGAAGTTACAACTACTAAGATTAGGACATTTGGATACAGAGTGGACAATGATGGAAACTTTGAAACCAGTTACTGAATTGCTGGATGAACACCCAGAGAAATTACACAACGACGACGGCATTGCTGATTCCATTAACCATGACAGCGATACCATGACGGACAAAACATTTGGTGCAGTGGTGAAAAACCATACATGTTGGGCACAAAACCTTAAGGTAAACAGATAAAATAATACAGATAGGTGATAGGAAATTTCCAAGAACAACTGGTCTAATTATCCTCATTTTCTTAAATCCCGCACAAACCGTAAATTATCCATCCAAAAATCTGGAGGCTTATAGCGAAATGCTGCAGTTGACTGGTGTACGTAGGAAAGTGGGAAACTGGTGCACTGTGAAACAGAGAACCAGTATAAAACCTATATTAGATGCTCAATATATCATTGGTGATGGTATTGACATACAGCATAAAAGAGTCAGCAATCAACGCCCACAGTGTATATACTACAATGATCCCAATGAGCTAATAGATCGGCTGTGACTGCTCATGGCATCAGATGCTGCTGGTAATACTGCTCATTCGAAAGAGGTTGAGCTTAGAGAGAGGGTATAATCGAATAAGTGTGGATACAGTAGTTCGAGAACTGCAAAAACCAGCACATAAAAGCCGGCCGAAGTGGCCGTGCGGTTAAAGGCGCTGCAGTCTGGAACCGCAAGACCGCTACGGTCGCAGGTTCGAATCCTGCCTCGGGCATGGATGTTTGTGATGTCCTTAGGTTAGTTAGGTTTAACTAGTTCTAAGTTCTAGGGGACTAATGACCTCAGCAGTTGAGTCCCATAGTGCTCAGAGCCATTTGAACCAGCCAGCACATAAAACATACTCCCATATGTTATGATTAAAGTTTTGAATGACTTATGGCAGGCTGATCTTGTAGACATGCGTGAATATTCGCATACAAATACTGGATTCAAATATATTGTAATGTTGATTGATATATTCTCCATATTTGTCTGGGAATTACCCGCTAAAACAAAAACTGGGAGAGATGTCACCGAGGCGTTTGAACTTTTGTTGCCCAGCGGGACAAATTGATGCCTAGATAACCTCCAAATCGATCATGGTGGAGAGTTATACAATAGATATTTCAGTACCATGATGCAGCGATATGGAATACATCACCACTCAACATTCACCCACCTGGAAGCGAGTATTGCGGAATGTCTGAACAGAACAATAAAAAGCCAAATGTGGATGCTCAAATGGTTCAAATGGCTCTGAGCACTAAGGGATTTAACATCTGAGGTCATCAGTCCCCTAGACTCAGAACTACTTAAACCTAACTAACCTAAGGACATCACATACATCCATGCCTGAGGCAAGATTCGAACCTGTGATAGTAGCAGCAGGGCGAATGTGGATGCATTTTAATCTTTGTGGCTCATACAAATGGACAGATATCCTTCCAGAAGTAATTGCACAGTTTGCACAGTAAAAAGGAGCCTAATATACCACAATGAAAATGAGACCAATCGATGTTCATGACAGTGAACTCATGGATAAAGTACACTATCATATTAAAATGCTGGATCCACATAAACAGAAATTTAATGTGGGTGATTTGGTAAGTACCTCAAAATACATGATAGTATTTGAGAAGTGATTCCTCCCAAAGTGGTTGAGTGAGATATTCACAGTTTCCAGAGTGCAGAGAACAAATCCTGGAACCTACATCTTAAAGGATAGCAGTGGCACTGAAATTGATGGTACTGCTACAGTTGTATCAAACCCTACACTTTATGCTTTAGCGTTCCTGTGTCATAAGAAACAATATGAACTTGAAGGGGTCGAGACTGACCATATGCGCCATGTAGACATAGCATGAACTCTTAAAATGTATGTCTCTACGTCTCCCCCGGATCTGAACGATTTGGAAAATGCTGGACGGTTCTTAGAAGAGCTAGTGGATAGAACAGTGGAAGAGTACTAGAGACTTACTGCACGTATATCTCTATAACTGTTTATGGGATACTTTAAGGACATGCGGCGAATTGTTCTCAATGCTAAACAGGAACTACCGGCACAGAGTGCAACGGATAACACCTCATAGATTCAAGAAGCTCAAGAGGAGATCGAGATCACCGTCAATAAAATAATGTGGAAAATGCCACACATCACTGTATCGATGAGCAGCGTTGAAGCTTTCAAAAGTTCTGAATGCTGGTGTATTTCTACCATTATCCTTCTATTCGTGGTAGTACCCAGTGCTCTCAAATGCAAGCAGACAAACGTGTCTATTGAAACCTCTGCTCAATCGGAGACCCCCATATTTATAATACTTGCGTTTCAGACCGATAGAAGAGGGAATATAGAAGATGATTCCACCAGATTTGACAGTTGCAGGTTAACTAATGCCATAGTCTACCTGAACTCTGAATTGCTCTCGTATGATAATTTACAGCTGCAGTGGAGTGAAAATGTATACAGTCTATTATATGACATGTATGCAAGTTTCTGTGCTTCATACTATGAAGAGGAAGGATATCTACTCAGCCAACAGAAATTCGAGGAGCTGGCGCCAATAACCATAATAGACTATTCGGAACAGATAAAGATAATTAAATCTGGACCTACAGATGTATAAATTGGATTAGAATCTTTGGCACACTGCAGTGAATGGTTTAGTTCCACGTGACATGTGATTAACTATTGCCCACTCACCAGTGTTGTGCAACGTGCTGTGTAAATGGACAGGTGCTGACCCTACACAGAGCATTTCACAATGGCATTTCAAGGTTTGAATATTATTGTAGATGCTCAGAGTTTCAATGATGATGAGTGTAGACAATTCATATTTAAGGATGCTGCATTCGTAGCATACACAGACGATACTGGTATAATAGAAACATTTCTAGCATACATTGCATCGCCAAGGTCTTTCAAGGATGTGAAGTGAGCTGAAACATGGACGAGTACAACATGATTAACAGGTTTCTGCCACGGAATTCACTGGAATTATACTGGTATTTTCTATAAAGAGACTGACGTCACTTTGATTATTTCCCCACACGTATACCATACTCTACGGAAAAGGTGAGGAGAAGATCACGTGGATCGATCGAATCTTCAGGTTTGCTTCTATTCGAGACATTGGAATTCTACAAGTGTCCTGCTCTCCATCGACTCAAGAAGAAGATGTGTGAAAATAATGTTGTGCCTGTTTATGAAAATGTAAAATTACTTTTAAGCTGGATAAAAAATAAATAAATTTTTACCTCACAATCTGTGTATGATTTCTTTTCACCCTCCTCCCAAGTTGATAGTATATACACTCCTGGAAATGGAAAAAAGAACACATTGACACCGGTGTGTCAGACCCACCATACTTGCTCCGGACACTGCGAGAGGGCTGTACAAGCAATGATCACACGCACGGCACAGCGGACACACCAGGAACCGCGGTGTTGGCCGTCGAATGGCGCTAGCTGCGCAGCATTTGTGCACCGCCACCGTCAGTGTCAGCCAGTTTGCCGTGGCATACGGAGCTCCATCGCAGTCTTTAACACTGGTAGCATGCCGCGACAGCGTGGACGTGAACCGTATGTGCAGTTGACGGACTTTGAGCGAGGGCGTATAGTGGGCATGCGGGAGGCCGGGTGGACGTACCGCCGAATTGCTCAACACGTGGGGCGTGAGGTCTCCACAGTACATCGATGTTGTCGCCAGTGGTCGGCGGAAGGTGCACGTGCCCGTCGACCTGGGACCGGACCGCAGCGACGCACGGATGCACGCCAAGACCGTAGGATCCTACGCAGTGCCGTAGGGGACCGCACCGCCACTTCCCAGCAAATTAGGGACACTGTTGCTCCTGGGGTATCGGCGAGGACCATTCGCAACCGTCTCCATGAAGCTGGGCTACGGTCCCGCACACCGTTAGGCCGTCTTCCGCTCACGCCCCAACATCGTGCAGCCCGCCTCCAGTGGTGTCGCGACAGGCGTGAATGGAGGGACGAATGGAGACGTGTCGTCTTCAGCGATGAGAGTCGCTTCTGCCTTGGTGCCAATGATGGTCGTATGCGTGTTTGGCGCCGTGCAGGTGAGCGCCACAATCAGGACTGCATACGACCGAGGCACACAGGGCCAACACCCGGCATCATGGTGTGGGGAGCGATCTCCTACACTGGCCATACACCACTGGTGATCGTCGAGGGGACACTGAATAGCGCACGGTACATCCAAACCGTCATCGAACCCATCGTTCTACCATTCCTAGACCGGCAAGGGAACTTGCTGTTCCAACAGGACAATGCACGTCCGCATGTATCCCGTGCCACCCAACGTGCTCTAGAAGGTGTAAGTCAACTACCCTGGCCAGCAAGATCTCCGGATCTGTTCCCCATTGAGCATGTTTGGGACTGGATGAAGCGTCGTCTCACGCGGTCTGCACGTCCAGCACGAACGCTGGTCCAACTGAGGCGCCAGGTGGAAATGGCATGGCAAGCCGTTCCACAGGACTACATCCAGCATCTCTACGATCGTCTCCATGGGAGAATAGCAGCCTGCATTGCTGCGAAAGGTGGATATACACTGTACTAGTGCCGACATTGTGCATGCTCTGTTGCCTGTGTCTATGTGCCTGTGGTTCTGTCAGTGTGATCATATGATGTATCTGACCCCAGGAATGTGTCAATAAAGTTTCCCCTTCCTGGGACAATGAATTCACGGTGTTCTTATTTCAATTTCCAGGAGTGTAGCTTTGCCTAGCTACCACGTCTTTCGTTTTCTTCAAGTACTGCTGATGTAATTTTAGATGTGCTTGTTATGTCTTTGGAACTGGACACAACGACTTGCCTCGTGCTCCCATAAGCCTTGCATGTATTATGGGCTTCGCCATGGGCCTTCCCTGTAAGATGACAGTGATCCCTACAAGGAGTTTCCACTTTCCTATGTAACGGCAGCCAACAGATATGGCAGTCGCGTTATTGTAAAGATCTTCATTCTCCTTCGATTTGGTCATGGGAATGTTGTCACTGTAAAGCTTATAAACCTCCCATGAAAGATTTTCGAGCTCAGCATGATAGGTGTGATCCCATGCAACCATTCTATATATTTTGTTATTTTCCACATTAAACTTCACCTTCATGTTCAAAGCTAATGTCATTTGTGTTGCACATCGTTTATATATGCAATTGAAATAGGTTTTTTTTAAATAACTACAACAAAGACTTACGGTAATGAATTCATTTTATTCAGTTCTCACATATACTATTTGATTCTTGAGATACATTTTGTTTCTTGAGATATAATTTGATTGTAATATTCGATACAGACATACTTTTTACACAATAACAAAAAAATCAGTGATTGAAATATTTACAATTTTCTGATGTACAAATCTATACTATAAACTAATGTGGAGGTACTTTTATCCACACACTGCGGTAGTCCCAGTAGTAGCAGTTACATGGTTGTTATATAACAACAATTTTGATAGACTGTGAACCTATGTGCATATATATATATATATATATATATATATATATATATATATATATATATATATATATATATATATATATATATATATATATATACTAATCAGGTTTGGATGGTCAGCGCCAAGTTAAGTATATATATTTATAGCACACTGTTTTTTTTTTTTTTTGTCGACGTGCTAATCAGGTTTGGATGGTTAGCGCCAAGTTAAGTATATATATTTATAGCACACTGTTTTTTTTTTGTCGACGTGCATGGAGCACAGATAAGTATTTTTCAAGTAGAATTCTTGTCAACAAACATGGTTGGAAGATTTTTTTCATGAGGTATATATTTACAAGTGTACACAGTGCACATATGCCACACACATGCTGTGTGTAAATAAATAAATAAATAAATAAATATTTACATGATACACACACACACACACACACACACACACACACACACACACACACACACACACGCACACGCACACATGTACAAAATTACTTACACTACGACAAAACTGTTCTGCAAAGTTTACACACAGTCCCATTTTCAAATAACTTCCGGGAATCAGCCAGGTAACACTTTCAGCGGCCGCCGATATTTTGGCGGGAGAACACCCTGCCATTTTCAAGGCAAACTGCAACGGACAGACGACGTACATGCAAATTTAAAACCTCGATACTCGGACTGATGCAGTAAAGATAACACACACACTGAACACTAGCGCCACCAAAGTCAGAGCTGTCGATAGTGAAACTGCGAACTCGCCGGTGAGGTAGCATTGACTCTGTCGCTCTGTTTTTTGACAAGGGAGAGAGCCGGATTCCAAACAGAGTTTCAACAAAAACCTCTATCCCTGTTAACGAGGTTGCTCGCTAATTTAATCTCAACTGCCTCCTTTAAAACACTGTCCCAATAGCTTGACGTGCATGCCAATATCTCTGTGTTATTATATAACATGGGGTGACCAGTATCCAAGCAACGTTCGGCAATAGCAGACCTACTTGGCTGCTGTAATCGTGTATGCCGTTTATGCTCACAAGGGAACCTCCCCATCGCACCCCCCTCAGATTTAGTCATAAGTTGCACAGTGGATAGGCCTTGAAAAACTGAACACAGATCAATCGAGAAAACAGGAAGAAGTTGTGTGGAACTATGAAAAAATAAGCAAAATAAACAAACTGAGTAGTCCATGCGCAAGATAGGCAACGTCAAGGAGAATGTGAACTCAGGAGCGCTGTGGTCCCGTGGTTAGCGTGAGCAGCTGTGGAACGAGAGGTTCTTGGTTCAAGTATTCCATCGAGTTAAAAGTTTAATTTTTTATTTTCAGACAATTATTATCTGTCCGTCCGTTATGTTTTCATCACTTTTTTGGGTGTGATTATCACATCCACAAGAAAACCTAAATCGGGCAAGGTAGAAGAACCTTTTTACCCATCCGCCAAGTGTACAAGTTAGGGTGGTCGACAACACATTTCTGTCATGTGACGCACATGCCGTATAGAACATACGACGCACAGTGTCGTATAGAATATATCAGACGTGTTTTCCTGTGGAGGAATCGGTTGACCTATGATCTTGCGATCAAATGTTTTCGCTTCCCATTGGAGAGGCACGTCCTTTCGTCTTCTAATCGCACGGTTTTGTGGTGCGGTCGCAAAACACAGACACTAAACTTATTACAGTGAACAGAGACCTCAATGAACGAACGGACAGATCATAAATTTGCGAAAATAAGGAAAGTAATGTGTCACTAGAGGGAAGGACCTCTTGTTCCGCAGCTGCTCACGATAACCACTGGACCACGGCGCTCCTGAGCTCAGACTTTCCTTAATGTTGCCTATCTTGCGCATGGACTACTCAGTCTGTATATTTTGCTTATTTTTTTCATAGTTCCACACAACTTCTTCCTGTTTTCTCGATTGATCTGTGTTCCGTTTTTCAAGCCCTATCCACTGTGTCAACCATTAACTAAATCTGAGGGGGTTGCGATGGGGAGGTTCCCTTGTCAGTACATGGGTCCTCCACGGTCCTGATAGTTTGACCAGTATATGCCATGCCGCAGCTACAAGGAATGCGATATACACCCGCCTTACGCAGACCAAGATCATCTCAACAGAATTCAAAAGCACATCGTATTTCCGTAAAATAAGACCGATTTTGTTGGAAGTGTTTCCTACATAAGGCAAAAAGGCAATAAACTTAGGTGTCGACTCAGAATTATCATCAATCACCCGATGTACAGTTGGTCGATAGCGCAACGCACGTTCAATCTGTCTATCACTATAACCATTTTGACGAAACGTAACTTCAAAATTGGAGAGCTCAGCTGGCAAAGTCTCAGCGTCGGAAACGACATGTGCCCTTTGTACCAAGGTACGAAGTACCCCTACACGCTGAGCTGCATGGTGACAACTATTAGTCTGTAAGTACAAGACGGTGTGAGCGCGTTTCCTGTAGACTGCATGTCTCAATGATCCATCATCCTTCCTCCTAACCAACACGTCAAGAACGGGAAGGCAACCATCCTCTTCCACCTCCATCGTAAAACGAATGTTCGGATGGATCGAGTTCAGATGTCCTAGAAAGGCATTCGAATACTCCCTACCATGAGGCCAAACAACAATGGTATCATCAACATACCTAAAGAAACAGGAGGGTTTCAAAGGCGCCGACTCCAATGCACGTTCCTGGAAGTCTTCCATAAACAAATTTGCGATCACAGGAAACAACGGACTACCCATCGCAACTCCGTCTGTCTGCTCGTAATACTGGTCATTCAATAAAAAGTAAGTGGATGTCAACGCATGCCGAAAGAGATTAGTTAATTCAGCACCAAACCTAGCCTCAATTAACCGCAACGAATCAGACAGAGGAAGACGAGTGAAGAGAGAGACCACATCGAAACTCACTAAAATATCAGAGTCATTCAACCGCAGTCCCTCCAAACGACGTAAAAAATCAGCTGAGTTCCTGATATGATGTTCACACCGACCTACTTGTGGACTCAACAGAGAAGCAAGATGCTTGGCCTCACGATATGTCGAAGCGCCGATGTTACTCACTATAGGACAGAAAGGAACCCCTTCCTTGTGAACCTTCGGAAGGCCATATAACCTCGGGGGGGACAGCACTATAGGTGTTAAGACTCTTGATAGTGTCCTGCGACAAATCACTTTTCTTCAGGAGGTTGTTGGTTTTTCTCTCAACACTTTTTGTGGGATCAGCATCGATTCTGCCATACGCTGAATCAGATAGTAAACGTTGCATCTTTTGTACATAATCCTGTTTATTTAAAACAACAGCGGCATTGCCCTTGTCCCCAGGTAAAATAACAATATCAGGATCAACTTTGAGAGAGCGTAAAGCAGACCTCTCTGCTTCTGTTTGCCGGTGGTTGATTTTATTAGTTTAATTGTACAGGCAGTTTGCAAACTACCTCCTGACGCTGCAGAGAGGGTTAGGAGGGATGCATGCCGTGTGTTGACTAGGGCTCATCCACCCAAGAGTAATGTAATTCCATTCTTAAATTATGGTGCAATACTCTTGTGCTAAGCACAGACGCATTGTTGTGACGTGGCGCTACTAGCAGTGAGCTGGGGTAAGTCCTGGCACACTCGCTCGCCTCTGTATCTCTTAAATGATACAGCGCTTGTTTCGCCACAGTGTCCTTCATTAAAACATCAGAGGAGGGAACCCTGATAGCCACTGGATTACTGCTAGTACTATATCTACAACTAGTTGACTATGATGTTGCTACTGCTACTGGCTGGGGCGAGGAGCAAGGAGGTGCACGTATCTTGCAGTTCGGGCGAGAACGTGGTGGAGGAGGAAATGGTGTGTTGGCCCGGTGTAAGAATCCTGGCTGTGGTTGTGGTTGCGGAGATGGTTGTAGCCACAGCCATAAGCCAGTTGCTGGAGGGACACTGGCTCATTGACGCCAGAGTGAAGCTGGTGTAGGGGAAGGTGGAGAGTGCCGCACAGGACCGCGTCTTGTTCGTAGTTTTTTCACTGCCCCTGGTATCTGCGCCATGGTGTACTGTGGTGAGGTACTTGCTGGAAGAAGAAGAAGACTAACAAGAAATAAGCGCATCATTCCAGACATTACTTGATGCTGCTGCTGCAAGGAAGAAAGAACACTGATTATATGTAAGCATTGTGAACACGTATATAAATTACCTATATTGCTCTGGCTCTGAGATATATCCCTCAGTTCATCCAGAATCTCATCACAGTCACACAGCTCGACCTCCTCAAACCATTCAAGCAACACGTCGCCCGAACCACCATAAATCCATCGATCCAGGTCCCCTACAACGCCTACAACAGCAACATACTGGTTTAATAGAAATGTATACGCACACAGCTAAGAAAAACTTCTTTTGGAATATACACTTACGCAATAGCTCTGATGCGTATGGTATCACAACCTCTTTCCCTCTCTATTCCTCATCCTCAAAATCATCTACAACAACAAAGAATAGGCATGAGACTCAATGGCTCTGGAATAACAGCATCGTATTATGTACACACAGAAAACTACGAAGAAGGCATCACAACCTCTGTCCCTCCCTGCTCCTCCTGCCTCGAAGAACATGCCTCAGCCAACAATATTGTAGCGGCACCACCGTTTAGGATAGGGAAAGTTAGTTTTGTGCAATATTCTGAGCACAAGTTACAGCCAGGTGTGGACCAGATTGCAGTAAGTTACGCATACCAACAGTTGCGAAGTGGAATAGAGACCACAGGGCCGTCAAATTGCTCAAAGAGTATACGTAGCGGTTTACATGTTGCAAGTCACAGGCAGAAGGGGCCCACTGGCCAACCTAGCCTGTTATGAGTATGTGACGTGAAGCGGTGCATATGGCAAAACAGAGGCGCACAGCCATGTACAAATATGTGCGGGCTTCTAACGAGATTCATTCGAGTGTGGCAGCTCTCCTGGACGGCGGAGCGTGTCTCATCACAAGCTACACACAGCAGCAGATGGGGCGCCAGCGTTTCAGTTCACGGCAGGTCACTGGTTCGACCCTCCGAGGATGACAAGGGGTCTGTAGCCTGCCAGCAGTGGGCCACTCCACAGCTAGCTACCACGGGCAGTCCAGGCTTCCAACACACGCTGGAGGTATCCTGAGGCGAGTGCTGCAGATTCGGATGCCAGATTGCGGGCACTTGTTGTTGCCACATCCTAAGCCATGCCAGTGAGGGAACATGGCGCAGACCATCTTGTAGCTGTCAGCGGGCCGCTTGGCAGCTTCTCGGAGCTGCACGGAGGCAATGAGGCCAGGGACAGCTGAGTCAGCAGCCGGCGCACTCTGACACCATCTGAACTCCGGGGCTGGCCAAGGCCGGCTCGACACAGCTTTGCATTGCACAGGCCACTGGGGTGCTTCCTCAGCATAGTGGGGCCCTGAGATGCAGACGAGGTGTATGAGGGCACTGTAGTTGGAAAGAATAAATCATTTGGAAAGCTCGGACAACTCTTACTATGGTGCCTTCTACCTCTTTCTGCAACATTTTGTCAATCTGATACATTCGGCAGCTGAAGTCCCACTACATTTGGTTTCAGAGTAGTAGACGTCGTCTGTAGTACGACGTTCGAGCCCACCATCTGCAGTACAGTCACAAGATGTGGTGAGTGCTGACAAAATTTTTCTTTTGAGTGTTGGATGTTTTCTTTCTTTTTTTCTTGTTTTGAGTATTGCATGTCAGAAGACACATTTTTAGATGTTTTGCTTGGGCATATTATTTTGTTGTCAGAGTAAGTGTTAGTATGTTTAGGGAGTAACTTGTTTTGTGGCGTTTAATCACATTTGTATTAATTTGAATATGATGTTACTGAATATGATGCTACTGAGATGTAAGGAATCAGATTATTTTTGTGGTTAAATGTTTTGGTTTTGGGGATTTTATAATTTGAAATGGGACCAACAGAACGAAAGCAACACAATGGCAGAGTCAGGGACGCGAGATGTGTCGGAACCAGAAGCCGTACGGTTTTTGTTGGAAAAAGTAGCGCAATTGACAGCAGACAATACGTAGTTGAGAAATGAATTAACATCTAGAAGATAGCGGGAAACCGCATCTGATGAGGCGTTGTTGCCTAGGGTGCAGGAGATTGACCCAGCTGCCGTGAGTTGGATTATTCCGTTTTCTGGCAAGGCCTCTGAGGATGTGCGTTCGTTTGTGGAGGACTTGGAGACTTCAGCGGTGATGAATGGTTGGTCTGATGAGCAGTTGTGACACAAAGCCAAGATTAGATTAATAGGTGAAGCGAAAACATATGTAAGGTGTTCTGAGGACTTAAGGAAGGCAGAACAGTTTAAGCAGTTAAAGCATGGGCTTTTAAACAGAATAGCTCTCGGTACTTTAGAGAGAGGTTAAGTAAAATGACAAAGGGACAGCGGGAGACGATGGAGAAATTCGTGGACAGGATAAGGGATATTAATGAGTATAATTATGAGTTGGGTCAGAGTGATGAGGTGAATAGTATTCTGTTGCAGGAGGTCGAGCAAAGGGCACTTGATGTATTTTTGAGAGGATTACCGGCGCATATGTCACGGAAAGTGCGTGAAGGGACTCTGAAAGATTTTTACGTGGCCATTCAGCTGGCAATTCAATGTGAGGACATAGATGTAGCAATAGGGGTATGAGAGAGGCAGACAGTGCTTACAGCGGGTGTGAAAGGTTTTAAGTGTGGTCGTATGGGACATCTGCAGCGGCAATGTACCCAGTCACCGAGGAATAAAGGAAGGGGTGGAAATCCTCAGTGGGGAGGATGGAGATGTGAAAATAGGAGATGTGGACAAGAGTTAACGACAGAGGGGGCCCAAGACCCACCTAAGGGAGCTCCCGTTTATTTTCAATGCTATGAATACATATGCAGAGGTGGAATGTTCAGTGGTAGGATCCATAGGAACTAAAAAGTTTAAGATTTAGTTGGACACAAGGGCGCAAGTGTCAGTGGCTACTAAGAGTTTAGTTGGATGAAGGAAGTTAGACCCACCACGTTACGGGTTGCGTGGAGTGGGGGATAAAGAGGTCACACCTTCGGGTCAGTGGCAGTTGACTTTTGGATGGGGAAAGTCCGATTTCATGCATGTATGGCGGCAGTACCATGGGTAAGCGAGGGCTACGACATGATCCTAGGTGCAGATTTCTTCCATCCACATCATGCCAAAATTGACGTTGGACAACGAACTGTGGGACTGGGTGGAGTGTTATTTCAGCTAGGGGAAACTGTTGTCAATGCAGAGCTGTCGCAAGGAGCGTTCAACGTAATGAACAAACCAATTGAACTGCCTACATTAGCATTAAGGCATAATTCGCATGAGTGTGTGTCTAGTGGCACCGGGAAGTCGCTTTGGATAAGTGTAGAGTCAGATCTACCTGTGGGTATGGTACGTGTTACTGAACCATTGGAGGATAATGAAGTTTTGGATCCTTTAAGTCGTTTTGTGAAACGTAGTATTGTACGCGTACAAGAGGGAAACGACGGGCGAATAGTCCCCATGAACGTAGATAATTTTAGCGCTGTAGACGCGAATTTGGGAAAAGGGGTTTTAGTAGCGAATTTGGATCTACCAGATGATGAAGATTGGTGTTCGAGAGGCAGGCGCAGCGATCCACCACTAACTGCCAATAGAACTGCATTGCGAAACAAAGTTAACCATTTGAAAGGAGGAGAAAGAGAGCATATTGAAGAATTATTGTGGGAATTTAAGGATTTGCTTTTTCCGCACGGGACGTTACCGGTAACTCCATCACTTCAACATAGGATACCAACAAGGAATGGAGCACCAGTTTACCGTAAACTATAGAGAATACCGAGGTATTTGCAGCCGATTGTGGAGGATTTCATTGATCAGCAGCTTGCGGACAGTATTATAGAGCATAGTAATAATTGCTGGGGAGCGGGCACAACGCCTAAAAAATCTATGGATGGAACTAAGAAATATAAGGCCGGCCAGAGTGTCCGAGCGGTTCTAGGCGCTACAGTCTGGAACCGCGCGACCGCTACGATCGCAGGTTCGAATCCTGCCTCGGGCATGGATGTGGGTGATGTCCTTAGGTTAGTTAGGTTTAAATAGTTCTAAGTTCTAGGGGACTGATGACCTCAGAAGTTAAGTCCCATAGTGCTCAGAGCCATTTGAACCATTTTTTTGAACTAAGAAATACAGGTTTTGATGTGACTACCGATGCCTTAGTAATAAGACAGTAACGGACGCATTCCCCATTCCAAACATATCGGAGACTTTGGATCACTTAGGACAGTGTCAGTACTTTTCTACGATGGATTTGACGAGTGGTTATCATCAGTCAGAGGTGGTTCCAGAGGATCGTCCAACAACTGCTTTCTCTGCTCCTGGAGGTCATTACCAGTACATTAGAATGCCACTCGGTTTGGAAAACGCTCCGTCAACGTTTCAGAGATTGCTAGACAGTGTCTTGAGGGGTTTGAAACCACGGCAGTGTCTGGTCGATTTGGATGACATTATAGTGTTTTCAAGTAGTATAGAACAACATAGGCAGCGGTTAAGGGAAGTCTTTATGAGGTTAAGAGCAGCTCGTTTAACGTTGAGCCTGGAGAAGTGTCATTTTGCATTAGAAGAAGTAAATTACGTAAGTGCGAACACATCCGAGGTTGGTACAGGCTGTTAGGGACTTTTCAGGAACCGAAAACAGTTAAGGAAGTTCAGTTATTCATGGGAATTTGCAATTTATATTGAAAGTTCGTGAAGGGTTTTGCAACTTTAACACAGTCGTTGACGCGATTGTTACAGAGGGACGTGAAATTTGAGTGGACAGAAGAGCGTCAGAAAGCGTCTGACAAACTGAAAGAAGTGTTTACATCAAGTCCGGTTCTTGTGTTTCCAGATTTTGAAAAGGAGTTTATACTAGCATGCGATGCATCGAATCAAGCATTAGGGTGTGTTCTTAGTCAGGAAATTGATGGGAACGAACATCCTGTAGCCTATGCGTCTAGGCAGTTGAATGCAGCAGAGAGGAATTACTCAACAACAGAGAGGGAGATGCTTAGAGTAAGCTATGGAATCACATAATTTAAATGTTTTTTATATGGGATGAGATTTTGGGTAGCGACAGATCATGCTGCATTGAAGTGGTTGTTGGGGTTGAAGGATCCGTCCACTAGACTAGCTAGATGGGCTGTGAGGTTTAGGGAATTCGACTACGAGGTGGTGCACAAGCCTGGGAAGAAGCACAGTAATGCACTAAGTAGCAAGGTGGCAAAAGTAGAAGTCATAGGTTATAACCTAGCAGTATGGCAAAAATTATAGGACATTGACAACGATTGTTAATTGTATCGGACACAGCCACAATTTAATATGTACGGCGGTCTGCTGTGCAGGGTAACGAAGTTAGGGCCAAGGGTAGTAGTGCCAGCGAAGTTGAGGGACGAGGTTTTAAAGGAAGCGTATGATCACGTGTTATCTGGTCATGAACGATGTAGAGTGACGAGTAGGAGACTGGCGGAGAGGTATTGGTGGAGAGGTAGAAAAGTAGATGTGAATCAGTATGTCAAGAATTGTATACCATGTGCGCAGAGAACACATTTGAGTAGGAAACAGATACACCTAAACGATTACCGGAAGTGACATGTCCATTTTCTTTGTTGGGGATCGAAGTCTTAGGACCTTTCAGGTGAACACCATCGAGGAACAGATTCGTTCTGATAATAATAGACCATTTTTCGAGGTATGTGGAGATGGTGGCTATGCCAAATCAACAGGCAGAAATGGTCGTACAAGCGTTTGTAAACAACTGGATTTTGAAGTTTGGTGTACCAGAGACAATAATTACCGACCAAGGAACCAACTTCATGTCGGATTTAATGAAGGAACTGTGTAAACTGTTGAACGTAAAGAAGTTGAGGAAGAGCGCATTGCATCCGCAGGCCAACAGAAGGACGGAACAGGTACACAGAACAATCGGGAAGATGTTGAGTTTTTATGTGGATTCTCGTCATCATCAGTGGGACGAGTATTTGAAGCATTTTGTATGTGCATACAATGCAAAAGTCCATACAAATACCGGTTTGTCTCCATATGAGATAGTGTAAGGGCGAAATATGCCATCACCGTTTGATTTGGTGAGGCTACAGAAAGGAAGGACCTGTGAATCTGTACGTCAATTCACAAGGACAATTCGGGATGTTTGGAAACGGGTACAAAAGGCGAATACAAAGGGTTTGGAAAGGCAGGAAGAAGCAGTAAAGTGGAAAGGAAGTTTACCCCAGTATAGAGTGGGGCAATGCTGTCCAGCCCCTATACGCAAAAAGGAAAAACGAAGAAGTTCCTCATGAGGTATCAAGGGCCATACCAAGTTGTTGAAACCACATCCCCTGTTAATGTTAAGCTTCAGCTGCTAACTAGAACAATGATAGTACACATTGGGCGGTTACGGCGACTTAAAGATTGCCCTGATGTGATTCCAGGCATGTCACAGGAAGGAAAGAGGAAGGAAGAGAGAGTGAAGAGCGGTGCTAAGCACAGAGAAAACCAGGAAGATAGAGTACAGCATGAAGTATCATATGCTTTGCGATCCAGAAAGTAGTAGAGTATTTATAGTTTTTTTTTTGTTTTCGTGTCATGTATCATTGGGTTTGTGTAGAGTAATTAGGCAATATATTTTCATATTTTGCATATATTTTCTAATATAGCCTGCTGCGGACAGCAGTCCTTTTGAAGAGGGAGGAAGGGTGATGGTGATCCCTGTCCTCAGGTCACTGAAAAGGGAAGTGTAGCGTCTGACGTATGTGGAGTGTTGTTGGAGGAGAAAGCAAACGTAATTCTAGAGAAATAAATGCGCTGGAGTAAATTTTGCGGCAAAGCCGTAATAAATATGTGTTGAGCGATGTCAGAGTCGTATGATTTCCTGTTTAAATTTTTAGTTATCGATAGTGCTGGTTCAGGAAAGTCGTGTTTATTGCACCAGTTTATATAATGTAAATTTAATGATGAAAGTAGTCACACAGTCTGTGTTGAGTTTGGATCAAAAATAGTAAATGTTGGAGGAAAATCTGTGAAGCTACAAATATGGGACACGTGCAAGTTGCAGTTGTTTTTAGCCAGGGGTAAAGGAATAGACTGTCCAAGGGACATCATGGAACCAAAATTGAGCTTGCAAGGGGTCAGGATGCATTGGATCTTCTCTACCTACGAGAATTTGGTGGTAGTAGCAAGTTGTTTTGAGCGGGGAGTATTTGCAGAAGCGAAACGTATAGAGCTCGAGGGGAGCGGAAATTTATGAATGGAACTAAGTGTAACATAATAGGACCAACCTTCCACCAGCCAGCGTCAATTTCAGGAGTCACGCAATTGTATGTTACGCAACCACAGCTGTACTGGCCAAAAGTCAATTTAGAGTTTTTGCCAAGGCAGAATATGACCTTGTTAAATCAAACTCTGGAGCCAGGTCTGTTGAGATCCGTAAACCAGTTCATTTTAGAGCAAGAGGAGCGCATATCAACCGAAAAGCTTGTGCAACATGTCACTCAGTATAGGGAAAGGCAACGGTGAATAACGATCATTTTGAGCACCTCTGTGTCAAGTGTAATCGCAGCCTTAACTTTGTTATGTGTTGTTTGCTTTCTGATCATGCGGAGGGCTAATTCAATGAGGGAACGAAGGGTAGTCCAAGTCCCAGTGGATTGGATACCGAGGGCGTGAGACGAGTAGGTAAGGGTTTGATCGAGCAGTGGTCGTCCAATAACGAATTTTTACGTTTTGTTTCATGCCGTGGTTTTAAGGGGCACTAGACCACATTTAAGTTTTCTAGTAGTAAGGAAATATGTCGTAGGTGCCGACCCAAGAAAGTTAAGAGCTATTTACGGGTTGATCTGGGGACCGGGTCTTTCCGAAGAGGGGAATAATGTAGTGGCACCACCGTTTAGGATAGGGAATATTAATTTTGTGCAATATTCTGAGCACAAGTTACAGCCAGGTGTGGGCCAGATTGCAGTGAGTTACACATACCAACAGTGGCGAAGTAGAATAGACATCACAGGGCCGTCAAATTGCTGAAAGAGTATACATAACGGTTTGCATGTTGCAAGTCACAGGCAGAAGGGGCCCACTGACCAACCTAGCCTGTTATGAGTATGTGACGTGAAACGGTGCATATGGCAAAACAGAGGTGCACAGCTGCATGTAAATAGGTGCGGGTTTCTAACGAGATTCACTCAAGTGTGGCAGCTTTCCGGGATGGCGTGGCGTGTCACACCACCAGCTAGATGCAGCAGCAGATGGGCACCAGCGTTCCAGTTCACAGCGGGTCGCTGGTTTGACCCTCTGAGGTTGACGCGGGATCTGTAGCCATCCAACGGCGGGCCACTCCACGGCTCGCTACCGCGGGTAGTCGTCCTGGTTGCAACACATTCCGGAGGCATGCCAAAGGGAGGGCTGCAGATTCGGACGCCGGTTCATAGGCGTTTGTTGTCGCCACGTCCTAAGCCATGCCAGGGAGGACAGAGCGCAGAACATCTTGCAGTTGTCAGCAGGCCACTCGGTGGCTCCTCGGAGTGGCACGGAGGCAATGAGGACGGGGACAGCTGAGTCGGCAGCCGGCACACGCTGTCGCCATTGGAACTCCGGGGCTGGCCAAGGTCGACTCGACACAGCTTTGCATTGCACAGGCTGCTGGGGTGCTTCCTCAGCATTGTGGGGCCCTGTGATGCAGATGGGATGTACGAGGGCACTGTGGTTGGAAACAATAAATGATTTGGAAAGCTCGGACGAGTCTTAATATGGTGCCTTCTACCTCTTGCTGCTACGTTTGGTCATCCTGATACATTTGGTGGCAGAAGTCCCACTACAATATATTATATATGCACACAGCACTATGATGAAATACGTTTAACGAAAGTATTATGCAAAAAAAAAAGGTTCAAATGGCTCTGAGCACTATGTCAAATCTATGGTCATCAGTCCCCTAGAACTTAGAACTACTTAAACCTAACTAACCTACGGACATCATGCAACACCCAGTCATCACGAGGCAGAGAAAATCCCTGACCCCGCCGGGAATCGAACGCTACCGCACGACCACGAGCTGCGGACAAGTATTATGCCTCAGCAACATATTACATATGCAGACAGCACTACAAACAATAAAATATGTACTTACAATGCTGATGCTGTTTCTGCTGTGCTACTGCTGCCTCATAGAATTCAGCTGATCCTGTATTTCATGGATATATATGCTGAAACAATAAGAAGAAGACATGTATTCAGTATTAAGAAATTCTTAATGAAAGAACTATGATAGAAAATTATAGTTATCGACTGGAATATGTCCTTACCTAGTAATTCTCCTTGCCTAGGGCGTTTGCCATTTGTGTTGCTGGTGTTTACTGCTGCTGACCACTTCACGTAAATGCACCATTGAATACTCGATGCACTAACGAGGACAACTGAATGTAGTCAGAGACTAGAGCAGAATGAGGGCCATTGAGGATGGGGGTAGACTTTATATACCTTTCCTCAATCAGCATTGGCCAATAGGAATGCTGTATTCGGAGTAGTGATGAAAACCTTCATCTGCGGGTTTGGACATGTTGGTTCATGATTGCCTTCACACAAATAGATACTAGCCACTTGAGAGAGACAGAGACCAGAAGTGGGTCTGGAATTTCCCAATCAAAGGAATGCTGTCACCTGATGGTTTGTTTGGGACCATGAACACAATGGGCAGTCTTTCGAGCAGGTAAGCATGTGCATCCACTTAGACCAGTATAGGCACATGCAGTGGTTGGCTGGAGCCGTCCTACAATCATTTCACTTCCTCCATGATGCATGAAGGATGGGTTGCCTCACACGAGCATTCTTAGAGAAATTCTATGTGGCAACGATTGAAGCTTGAACTGGTGAATGCATGCCTTAGCCTGCAGACATCCAAAGTTAATGGAGCTGTCAGTGCTTGACGCTCCACCCAGCATCCCTCCAGCGGCACTCAATCAGCAGATGTGGAAGACAGCTTGCCTGGTGCCCAACTGACAGACATACGTATGGGGGACTGAAAACAATGGCTAATATACTGCACTTCATTCCATTTCTTGGTGCTTACTGTTATCATGTCATGGGTGGTGTGAATGGGGTAGTGCAGATATGAGCTCTACCAAAGTGGGGGAACCCTGTCTCCTGCAAACTGATCAAATAAATCATGTGCAAATTCAATTGAACAGTATATTATTATTGACAATGATTTGAATTCAGTGTGTGGGGTTGTTCATCTTCAACACAGACTGAATCCCTTTCCCGCCAATTTCCAGATGAGGAGGGGATGGGGAAGTCAGGCAGGGTAGGGAATAGCTGGGGGATTTCCCAGAAGGGGGAAAAGTGGATCTCAACTGAACTTTGGAAGTGTGACAAAAATGTGTCTCTTCTCCCAGAGGGGTGAGGGAATAGGAGAAGGAAGGGAAGGGGTGAGAGTTTCTCAGAGGGGGGTCATCAGATCAATGCCCAGGGGGTCATAAAACAATTAGCGTAACAATAGTTCAAGGGGAGGGGCATGGCGAAAAATAGGCCCTGAATGTATGCTTACCCTGAATGTATGCAACCTGCACAAACAAAATGCACCAGAGCCAGTTTTATCGCCGGCCGGTGTGGCCGAGCGGTTCTAGGCGCTTCTGTCTGGAACCGCTCGACCGCTACGGTCGCAGGTTCGAATCCTGCCTCAGGCATGGCTGTGTGTGATGTCCTTAGGTTAGTTAGGTTTAAGTAGTTATAAGTTCTGATAAGTTCTGATGACCTCAGATGTTAAGTCCCATAGTGCTCAGAGCCATTTGAATCATTTTTGAACCACCTTTATCCCACTACTACCCATATGTTTTCATACCTTTATCCTGAATCTTTCGACCTCGCTTTCATTATGTTAAGCATGCGTTTTCTGAACACTGTATGTATGTTGTAAGCCCCAAGGTGATCTTAGGTGTGTTCAGCTTACTTTCACTGCAAGTATCCATTTAATCATTTCATCTCATTTCAGATCCCATCTATGTATTCTGCTGGTATGGTGCGAAAATTGGCAGTTGACCATAATGTAAAGGATGGATGCCAGGAGGTGCCGTATTAAAACTCAGCGAGAACTTTCCAAGTGATTTATTATTTTTTAGCTACAGTGCCCTCGTTCTTCTTGGTCTGCGTCACAGGGCCCCGCAATGCTGAGGAAGCACCCCAGCGGTCCGTATAATGCAATGCTGTGTCGATCCGGCCTTGTACACAAGTGGAGTTGCAGCGTCAGGATGAGCCAACCAGTTGGCTCAGTGGTCTGCATCCCTACCGACTCAGCACTGCTCGGTGTGAGCCGTGGGCGTCCAGCTGCTGCTTCTTCTCGCCGGCATGGCTGAGATCACGACAACGACAAGCGCCTGTGATCCGGCATCCGAATCTGCGGCCCTCGCCTCGGAATGCCTCTGTTGTGTGTTGGACGCCAGCATGACTGCCAGCGGTAGTGAGCCGTGGAGTGGGGCGCCGCTGGCTGGCAGGCTATGGACCCTGTGTCGGCGTCAGGGAGTCGAACCAATGACCCACCATGGACTGGAGTGCTGGCGCTCCATCTGCTGCTATGTGAAGCTGGTGGTGTGACACGCCCCGCCATCCAGCAGAGCTGCCACACTTGAATGGATCTCGTTAGAAAACGGCACCTGTTTATACTCGACTGTGTGCCTCTGTTTTATCAAGTACGCCGATTCGTGTCACGTACGCACAACACTTAGGTTGGCCAGTGGCCCCCTTCTGCCTGTGACTTGCGCCATGCAAACAGCTGTGTGTGCCTTCTCCGTCAGTTCTACGCCCCTGTGGCCTCTATTTGCCTTCGCAACTGCTGGTATGCGTAACTCACTGCAATCCAGCCTGCACCTGGCTGTGACTTGTGCTCAGCATATCGCACAAAACTAACTTTCCCTATCCTAAACGGTGGTGCCACTACAATAAATAACGAAAAGTGTAAGGTGATCCAGATGAGTGGTAAAAGGAATCCGTTAAACTTTGGTTACACGATAAATCAGTCAAATCTAAAGGCCATAAGTTCAACTAAATACTTAGGAATTACAACTATGAACAACTTACATTGGAAGGAACACATAGAAAATGTTGTGGGGAAGGCTAACCAAAGGCTGCATTTTATTGGCAGGACACTTAGAAAATGTAACAGATCTACTAAGGAGACTGCCTACAGTATGCATGGCCGTTCTCTTTTATAACACTGCTGCATGGTGTGGGATCCTTACCAAATAGTATTGATGGAGCACATCGAAAAAGTTCAAAGAAGGGCAGCACGTTTTGTATTATCGCAAAAAAGTGGAGAGAATGTCACTGAAATGATACAGGATTTGGTATGGACATCATTAAAACAAAGGCGTTTTTCGTTGTGGAGGAATCTTCTCACGGAATTTCTCCTCTGAATGCGAAAATATTTTGTTGACTCCGACCTACATAGGGTGGAGCGACCACCATCGTAAAATAAGGGTAATCAGAACTTGTACCGAAAGATACCGGTGTTCGTTCTTTCCGCACACTATACGAGATTGGAGTAATAGAAAATTGTGAAGGTGGTTCGATGAACCCTCTGCCAGGCACTTAAACATGATTTGCAGAGTATCCATGTAGCTGTAGATGTATATATAGACACGGTGCATAGTGATAATCATTTCTTTTGACCTTGGAGTATTTAGGGGACATATGCTTCAATAAAATATTCTCGGTTTACACGCCATGTCACTTGGAACAAAAACACTCGAGTTTTCGATAGCTGCCTCTGCCATCACAGTCAGTGATTTTAAATCCAGATGACGATGGCGGAGACAGCTGGCAAAAGCTCGACTGTTTATTTGAAGTGATGCAGCTTGTAGACCGAGAAGAATTTATCAAGTCTTTCCTTTTCCTATTTCACTTTCAAATGGAGCAATAGGAGAACGAGAATGTGGTGCCGAATGAGCTGTGATTTCTCCCGTCTTGGCAGTCCTTAAATGAGATGTACATTTATGGTTATAAACCATTCTGCTCTCTGATAATGTTCTGTAAACTTTCGCATTAATGTTTCTCGGAAAGAACGTCTACATGCCTCTTAATTTCTTTGACGACTTCCATTCACCCACCTGTCTCGTTAGAAGCTCCATCACATAATATTTACATGACAACACACGTAGAAACTGTTGCATTGAACGTCACGTTTTCCGAGAACTTCTTAAAGCATCTCTAGTACACTTTCGTATGTGTGTATTGACCTGCTATCATGCTAATAACCTGTTTCTAAATTCGTTGAATAAATGCTATAACAATTACTTGATAGCAACATCAAACCAGTGGAAGAGTAATTTAGAATTGGTCGTAATAATTTGTCATTTTCCGAGAGCTTTCATTACAGAAATGGCCGCTGGCCTGTGGAACATCCAGTCAGCAGTGCAGAGTGGAGCGAGTGGTTTTTCTTGGCGTGAGCCGTCTGACACGGCCCACTGTTATTTCTTTTTGAAATACAGTGCATACGAATCGTTACTATTGTGAAATGTACTTCTTTTTTATGACAGATATTTGCGATCTCTTTGAGGGTTACGATTAGACTTTTAATTGTATACAACCGTGTTTCATTCTGAAATGTTCTTAATTCGTGTTGGATGCATGTAAGATAGATGAGTTGATTGCAATAGGCCGATTTCTTCTGAGGGTTGGAAGGCCTATTCTTCTTGGGAATAACAACTGCCTGGGCTGCTCTCAGGGTTGGACACTTGATAGGAAGAAGTTTACAGCTGTCGCTGTCCATGTCACCACCATTCCTGGTCTATGTCATCACCATTGCTGACAGGCCTTGCTACCACTCCTCACTGCCTGTCATCATCTTTCCTGCCAGTCATCACCTTCGTTACTAGTCATCACCTTCGCAGCCACAACTCGCCCTTGCCGCTAGTCATTGCCAGTCATAGGCAGGCTACATTTTTGCTTCCAGTCTTCGCCTCCATCAGTCAGTCACTGCTGTTTCAATGCCTACTTGTCACCACTCTTACTGCCCTCATCATGTGATGTATCAACCCACAATTAATACTTCTTGAATCAACTGCTTGCACATGTACTCTACTCCCACCTCCACTTGCTCATTTACCCCCTACTCACTGTCCCCACCTGTTCTTCCCTTTTTACCCTCTTTCCCCATCACTTGGATCAATGTATCTGTCTTACCACTCACACATACTTCCTCACCAGACTTAACTGAGTCCTCATTTGTGAATGACATCACTTCAGCATGTGCTGCAGCTTCGTTGCCATCACTGCTACTACTACCACCAATACTGTTCCTGCCACCGATGTCAGAACTGCACCAACCAGCAGTGCCACTGGCCCTTACTGCTGGTCCATTGCCACCGCCATCATCACTCCATGTGGATCCAGAAACAGAAGCAACGCCGGCCGGAGTGGCCGTGCAGTTCTAGGCGCTACAGTCTGGAGCCGAGCGACCGCTACGGTAGCAGGTTCGAATCCTGCCTCGAGCATGGATGTGTGTGATGTCCTTAGGTTAGTTATGTTTAATTAGTTCTAAGTTCTAGGCGACTGATGACCTCAGAAGTTAAGTCGCATAGTGCTCAGAGCCATTTGAACCATTTTGAACAGAAGCAACAGTCACACCTACAACAACAACAACCAAACAAATATGAACAACATATGCTGTAGCTGTGACTGCATCAACTTCAATTCCACCATCTCCCAATAAAAGAGAGAAGAAAAGTCATGCAAATTTCCATCCCACTCAACCGCCAAAATCCTCTTACATCCCAAACTTCAAAGATCCTTGAAACTCACCTAGTACAGATAACCCATCTTTTTTTGAAACCCAACTGCCCCCTACCCAGGCCTACACACTAGAACCTCTGGTGTCCACTTCCATCCCACCAATCTCTAGCACATTCCTTCAGCCTAATGTCAAATTCTTCAGTCCTAAAACACTTTCCCTCGAAATAAAAAAAGTACCTTCCAAACCTCAACATATCACAACCCATTTCTCACATATTTTCCATAACTATAAAGTCCTCTGATCCTGATTTTTAAACCCATGTACTGCAATGGCTAGCTTCCATCTCCTTTGGACCACATGCTTCATAATTCCCACTCAGCCCCCTACAACCCAGGCAACCCAAACCTCCCCACTGTCCACCCATTATTACTGCTGTGCCCAAAGGTGTTGACTCTGAGATTGCAGGGGGAAAGTTTAGCAGTAAATAAATTCCAATCCCGACTCCCAAATCTGGAAAGCCCTTTGA
The DNA here is from genome assembly GCF_023898315.1 of Schistocerca nitens. Taxonomy (NCBI): domain Eukaryota; kingdom Metazoa; phylum Arthropoda; class Insecta; order Orthoptera; family Acrididae; genus Schistocerca; species Schistocerca nitens. The sequence goes on from NC_064616.1 coordinate 918,213,003, forward strand.
ATTCACTACCATTCTGGTCCAACATTCCTCAGTCATATATTTTTCGAAGATCCCTCAAATATATTTATTTATTTATTTAACCTGATCAGATTAGGGCCATCAGGACCTCTCTTACATCAGACCAGTGTTCCACCCATGCAGCATTTCACACATCAGAGTTACATCATGACCATAGTATAAATGAGAAAATCAGCTTACTCTAGTGACAAATGAATAAAGAGTAGTGACTAAGACCTAATAAAATAAATGAGGCAGTATTTTTACAACAGGTGCTATACATACAGATTATGATAAAAGCAATAATAATAATAACAGTAAAAAAATCAAATAATAATGATAAACATGACTAAGACCTAATGAAGTAAATGCTGGCAGTATTTTTACAACAGTTGCTATACATACAGATTATGATAAAAGCAATAATAATGACAGTAAAAAAAATCAAATAATAATGACAAACATGAGAATGACTGGCAATAGTAATGAAGGTTTGTGCAGCTGTATATTAATATCTTGGTGTGTAAAGTAGATGTTTACTAGTATAGCGAGTTTTGGGGAAGGGAGATTTAAGGAGAGGGAAAGAGGGAAGTAATGATGTGAAGTGCATTCATGTACAGAGGAAGGCATTACTGTCGCTTAAGTAGATATGTCATTAACTGTTTTTTGAAGCCGTACGTGCTTTTAAGTTCTCTAACATAACGAGGGAGGTTATTCCAGAGTCGGGTTCCCGCTACTGTAAAGGACTTGGAGAAGGTGACTGAGCGATGCAGTGGAACGGAGAGGATTTTATTATAATGGGAACGTGTGTTTCTGTCATGTTGTTCCGACATGAGCGTTAGGGACAAGGAGAGATATGAGGGACAGTGTACATTTATAAGGCAGTAGATGAGACAGAGTGTATGGAAATCTCTGCGTTTGTCTGCACGCAGCCAGGACAATTTTGCATATGCTGGTGAAATGTGATCAAAAAGTCGAACGTCACAGATATATCGGACGAATGCATTCATGACCAGTTCTAGGCGTCGGGAATTTTCCTGAGAGAGGCCTTGTAGGATAATATCGCTGTAGTCAATGATTGGGAGTACAAGCGTTTGTACTAATTTCTTTTTCAGATCGAAAGGGAAGACTTTTTTATATTTTTGTAGGACATGAAGGGATGCTGATGCTTTTTTGCACACTGCAGTTACGTGCTCTGTCCAATTTAGATTTTTATCTATTATTACTCCCAAACTCTTTGCTGAGGGAGAGAAGTTAATATTTGTTCCATTTAGGATAAGAGGTGGTACGGATTCCCGATGTTTTGGGCTAGTGAGCTTAGAGTGACCAACAAGTACCGCTTGGGTTTTAGATGGGTTTAGTTTTGGACCTATGTCCTGTGCCCATTTTGACAGTGCATCGAGGTCAGTATTGAAATTTTCAATAGCTTTCTTGAGATTGCTTGGTTTCGCACTTAGATACAACTGAAGGTCATCAGCATACATATGATATTTGCAGTAGGTCAGAACCGATGACACATCATTGACATACAGAGAGAAGAGTATAGGACCTAATACTGGGCCTTGGGGAACGCCTGACACTACCTGCCGTCATGGTGATTTTATATTCCCAGACAGGACGCGTTGCTGACGAGACGTCATGTATGAGTGAAACCAATGCACTGCACTTGGTGAGAAATTTAGACCGCTAAGTTTGCCTAGTAAGATGTCGAAGTCGACAGTATCAAATGCTTTGCTGAAATCTAAGAAGCAAATGATAGTCGCTTCTTGTCTGTCCATGGCAAGTTTCAAGTCATCTGTCACCTTTATCAGTGCGGATGTTGTGCTCCGACGTTTACGGAAACCTGATTGGTATTCGTCTAGTAGGTTGTTAGTAGTTAGGTAGTTGGTGAGCTGGTGATGAACTACACTCCTGGAAATGGAAAAAAGAACACATTGACACCGGTGTGTCAGACCCACCATACTTGCTCCGGACACTGCGAGAGGGCTGTACAAGCAATGATCACACGCACGGCACAGCGGACACACCAGGAACCGCGGTGTTGGCCGTCGAATGGCGCTAGCTGCGCAGCATTTGTGTACCGCCACCGTCAGTGTCAGCCAGTTTCCCGTGGCATACGGAGCTCCATCGCAGTCTTTAACACTGGTAGCATGCCGCGACAGCGTGGACGTGAACCGTATGTGCAGTTGACGGACTTTGAGCGAGGGCGTATAGTGGGCATGCGGGAGGCCGGGTGGACGTACCGCCGAATTGCTCAACACGTGGGGCGTGAGGTCTCCACAGTACATCGATGTTGTCGCCAGTGGTCGGCGGAAGGTGCACGTGCCCGTCGACCTGGGACCGGACCGCAGCGACGCACGGATGCACGCCAAGACCGTAGGATCCTACGCAGTGCCGTAGGGGACTGCACCGCCACTTCCCAGCAAATTAGGGACACTGTTGCTCCTGGGGTATCGGCGAGGACCATTCGCAACCGTCTCCATGAAGCTGGGCTACGGTCCCGCACACCGCTAGGCCGTCTTCCGCTCACGCCCCAACATCGTGCAGCCCGCCTCCAGTGGTGTCGCGACAGGCGTGAATGGAGGGACGAATGGAGACGTGTCGTCTTCAGCGATGAGAGTCGCTTCTGCCTTGGTGCCAATGATGGTCGTATGCGTGTTTGGCGCCGTGCAGGTGAGCGCCACAATCAGGACTGCATACGACCGAGGCACACAGGGCCAACACCCGGCATCATGGTGTGGGGAGCGATCTCCTACACTGGCCGTACACCACTGGTGATCGTCGAGGGGACACTGAATAGTGCACGGTACATCCAAACCGTCATCGAACCCATCGTTCTACCATTCCTAGACCGGCAAGGGAACTTGATGTTCCAACAGGACAATGCACGTCCGCATGTATCCCGTGCCACCCAACGTGCTCTAGAAGGTGTAAGTCAACTACCCTGGCCAGCAAGATCTCCGGATCTGTCCCCCATTGAGCATGTTTGGGACTGGATGAAGCGTCGTCTCACGCGGTCTGCACGTCCAGCACGAACGCTGGTCCAACTGAGGCGCCAGGTGGAAATGGCATGGCAAGCCGTTCCACAGGACTACATCCAGCATCTCTACGATCGTCTCCATGGGAGAATAGCAGCCTGCATTGCTGCGAAAGGTGGATATACACTGTACTAGTGCCGACATTGTGCATGCTCTGTTGCCTGTGTCTATGTGCCTGTGGTTCTGTCAGTGTGATCATGTGATGTATCTGACCCCAGGAATGTGTCAATAAAGTTTCCCCTTCCTGGGACAATGAATTCACGGTGTTCTTATTTCAATTTCCAGTAGTGTATATATTCTAAGGCCTTTGATAGTGTAGGAAGAGGGCAGATGGGGCGGTAGTCAGAGGGTGCTGTGGCGATGTCCTTTTTAGGCAGTGGCTTAATTTGTCCCAATTTCCAGGCCTCAGGGAAAACACTTGTGACTAATGAATCGTTGAAAATGTCTGTTATAGAGGGCAGTAGTTGGTCAATAATAAGTTTTACCATCTGGATAGTGATACCATCATGTCCAGTAGATGCTGATCTAATCCGCATTATGGCTTTCTTGACAGTACTGCAAGTGACGTGCTGTAGATAGAATTTTTCTTTGCTACAGTCGTTCATCCCCATGAAGTAATCAATGATTCTCTGTTTTTTTTTGTGGTTCAATTTTGGTTGTAGGTAATGTGAAGAATCGGTTTAGTTCTTCAGCAGGGACCATGGGATTTTCTGCAACTTTTATTTTGCCTAGACCGAGATTACGGAGATTTTTCCACAGGATAGCTGGTCTACATCTATTGTCAGCTAATGTGCGGGCATGCCTGAACTTAGCGTTTCTCACCGCTTGACTGACTTTGTTTCGCTTCTGCTTGTATACAGTGTGATTTTCAGGTGTAGGGTGTATCTTGTATGCTCGATGTGCAGTGTCTCTGAGATTCATGAGGTGTTTTAGTTCATCAGTCAGCCAAGGTGCAGGTTGCCTTTTTACTTTTCTGGTCTTTATTGGAGCATATTTGTCACATAGGTGAGTAATTTTGTTAGTGAAATCCTGGAGTTTGTCGTTAATTTCCTTGAGGGGAGTAGAGGTCATCCCCCAAACTATTTCTTGTGCCTCAGTTTCGAGTTCAGGCAAATTTATGCGTTTGAGGTCTCGGTATGTAGACAGTTTTTGTTTCTTTCTAGGGCATTCTAGTGAATACGTCATGGAAATGATGTCATGGGCAGACATACCAGGCGCAGATATTTGAGAGGTGCGGATTATTCTGTTCGGAGATTTCGTTGCGAATATATCTATGAAAGAGTGACTGGTAGTCGTGTGATGAGTAGGTGCCAGCTGAAGTAGCGTCATATTTGAGAAAGAAAGCATCCTCTTAAATTTTCCAGTGGAAGGACTATTGCACAGAAAATTAATGTTAGTGTCACCTGCTATAATTACATGTTCATATGACGATTCGAGACTAGAGAGGCAGTTTCGAAGCAGGCGAACCCACCTACTTTAGGAGGTTTGTAAAGGACACATATTAAGCACTTTCTGTTAAGTGATTTGATCTCTATGAACATATATTCCACTTGTTTATCTACATTGTTGTCGGATGTGTGTAGTACTGTAGATGACAAATCAGAGCGTATATACGCCCCTACTCCGCCCCCTCGTCTGTTGCATCTGTCGTGCCTGAGAAAGATATAGCCATCTAGGTTTACGGAAGTCGTAGGAATACTTGGTTTGAGCCAAGTCTCTGACAAAAGTATTACGTGTATATCAGCAGTTTGGAATATATATTTGAACTCGTCGAAGTGAGCTGGCAGATAATGGACATTTGCATGTGCAATATGCAGCTTGGTGCGTTCGGGTGTTGATTGCCCAAGGAGGCTGCCGACTAGTGGTGGGCAGGAAATCGCGTATCTGTTAGAAATCACAGTGACTGAGAAGTCACAGATATCACAGTAGCAACTTTACAGAATCTAACTGCGATTTCAGTCACAGTTAGCAGTCACAAGTAGTATTTCACATTCAAAGACGTGAGCCATCTATTGGTCGAAATTAGCCATGAATTTAGCACTGCTTTCTGCGATGACAAGTTGCAACTAAGAGTCGCAAGTAGCAACTAAAAAGCGCAGTTACCAGTGTCATCTGTTGGCCAAAGTTCGTACTACGTGCATCTCTGCGATACGGTATCGAGTCTAACTGCGATTTCCGTGACAAGTCGCAACTAAGAGTCGCAAGTAGCAACTAGAAAGCGCGGTTAACAGTGCCATCTGTGGGTCAAAGTTCGTACTACGCCCATCTCTGCGATACACTATTGAGTCCAACTGCGATTTCCGTGACAAGTCGCAACTAAGAGTCGCAAGTAGCAACTAAAAAGCGCAGTTAACATACTTTTCCTAGTGTCATCTGTTGACCGACGTACGTACTTCGTTATGAGAGCCTTGTGCCTCACGAGATCGATGTGTTATGTGTGCATATGAAGGGCTTATTACAATAGTGGTACAAGTCCATTTTTTTTTCATTTTGAGATACAGAGTCGTAAGGTTGAATGAGCGCTGAAAAATCTGCAGTTGAGATACCAGAAATATTCAAGCATATGGCTTCTTGCTAGAGATGAACCTTTATTTATGTTTGTTTGGATCACTAATTTCATAAGCATTATAGACAGAAAAGTGGAGGTAATGGACTTGTACCACTATTGAAATAAGCCCTTCATATTATATGACGACATGCACATTCAGCATCAGTTATGGTTGGTCAAATACTGCTGTGACTCTGAATGTATTATATTAATAGGAAGCAACATTGCCTTCTTCTCCTGAAAATATCAAGTAACGTAACAAATGTGTTTGATTCGGCTTCCAATATGACAGTTTTGGTTAATACTCCACATGCCTACAGGACTTTGCAATGTTAACACAGCAGAAGTCAGACATCTGTATAAGTGTAGAGAAATGAAAACAGTCATATGAATGCCTCACTTTTGTTCCGACACAGTTCAAGACTCGGGAGAAAAGTTTTACACCTGGTGATCTACATGGCAACTTCACACACAAGAACTTTTTGCCGACACTACTACCACCTACATAAGTAAGCTTTTCCTGTGTTACTTTCAAGTAATGCACTTAAGCTATTCCTGATTTAACTGGAAGATCTGTACTTCCCACTTTCATATCAACAGTCTCAAAATGCATATTGTAGACTTCGGGATATGTTACAGGTCAGTGTCACACCAAGATTGTGGAGAAAGGGGGGGGGGGCGGCATGTCACTCTCCAACAAGTGTTTACCAATAAGTAAGCGGCGGAAAATTATGGGTATAGGATGGCTTAAACATGTGGAAAATGAGATTTTTATTATTCACTCACTGTATTTGACATTTATTATTCCTTTAAAATCGCACAACAACTTCAATAAAACACAGTTTAATCATTCACACACTTATTTCACAATTATTTCACTTTTAAACTGCAAATCCTCTAAGAGCTGTCTTGAATCTTCACGAGTCTCTCTCAACAGCCTTGATGTGGATAGATACGTACAGCAACCAGTAATCAGAGTCAGAACTGTGTCTGCAAAAACACAAGGATTATTAAACAATTGTTGCTGTGAAACTTCCTGGCAGATTAAAACTGTGTGCCTGACCGAGACTCGAACTCGGGGCCTTTGCCTTTCGCGGGCAAGTGCTCTACCAACTGAGCTACCGAAGCACGACTCACGCCTGGTACTCACAGCTTTACTTCTGCCAGTATCTCGTCTCACAAGGTTCGCAGGAGAACTTCTGTAAAGTTTGGAAGGTAGGAGACGAGATACTGGCAGAAGTAAAGCTGTGAGTACCGGACCTGAGTCGTGCTTCAGTAGCTCAGTTGGTAGAGCACTTGCCTGCGAATGGCAAATGTCCCGAGTTCGAGTCTCGGTCGGGCACACAGTTTTAATCTGCCAGGAAGTTTCATATCAGCGCACACTCCGCTGCAGAGTGAAAATCTCATTCTGGAATTGTGGCTGTCATTAATTACTAGCAATATAATTGACAGAGTAGATTGCTAATATTTGCTATAATGAATATCACATTTGCAAGAACGATCTCACTGAAGTAATTAAGTCCATCGAAACGCTTAGAAACTAACCTCTCGTCTGACGAGAACGGTCTAAAGACGCAGTGGCAATTTCTTCAGATCTGTTGACAATGATATTTTGAGTTATCACTTTACTGAGTGACTGAAATGTAGTTCAGGTACCTGTGAACATAACAATATGTTAGAATTCATTTTCTAAATACGAACTATTACGGTACTGTACGGCTATTTACATATTAATTACACTATTAATATTTTCACAGTTGTTTCTTTAATACAAAATTAAAGCCAACGGAAGAAAAAACGTAAAACATACTTGCCAATGACAGTTTTGTTGAGATGCAATTTTCTGTGTTGACAGATTTAACTTTTTCATACGGTGGTAAGTCGCAGAAATCGCAGGAATCACAGAAATCGCAGAAGTAGCAGAAGTCACAGAAATCGCAGAAGTAGCAGAAATCGCGGAAGTAGCAGAAATCGCAGAAATAGCAGTGGCGGAGGGATACACGACCTATGTTCCTTAACTGCGACAAATCACAGTTAAGAATAACAGATACTGAAAAGTAGCATTCACAGAAATCACTGATATCGGAAAATCGTAGTTTAGCCCATCACTACTGCCGACCGATGTTTGCGGGTCGTGGTTAGCGGTGACAAGAGGGTCTGTCATGAGAAATGCGGAAGGCGTGTGAAGGAGAGGGGGTGAGGGAGTGTCCTCCCAGTTCTGAGCAGTGAAAGCGGCTGGGAGGGGGAGGGGGGGGGTCCCTGGGAAGGCAACGGGATCTGCGGCCAAGGTCAGCGAGATGTGCAACGGTTCTGGAAGTGGCCGTGGGCTGGCACTTGGCAGGGGAAGGAATTTCGCTAAACACAACGGGAGTAATCTGCACGTTACGACAGAGTGTGATATTAATTTCACTTATGAGGATAACAACTAAAGTATGATGGTGGGTTGCTAATTAAGGATGGAAGTGTGACTAACTTATGTAATAATTAACAAAATTACATGAGGAAAACTGTGGTGTCACCGCTAGACACCACACTTGCTAGGTGGTAGCTTAAATCGGCCGTGGTCCATTAGTACATGTCGGACCCGCGTGTCACCACTGTCAGGATCGCAGACCGAGCGCCACCACAAGGCAGGTCTCGAGAGACGTACTAGCACTCGCCCCAGTTGTACGACGACGTTGCTAGCGACTATACTGACGAAGCCTTTCTCTCATTTGCCGAGAGACAGTTAGAATAGCCTTCAGCTAAGTTAATGGCTACGACCTAGCAAGGCGCCATTTGTACCATTGCATGTATCTCAAGATAGTCTCACTTGTATCATCAAGAATGCTGTATACCAAAGGACGATATAAAAGTTAAGTGTTCTAGTAGCTACGTTCTTTTCTTTATCACATTCATTACGAATCCTGTTCCAGACTTCGCGCCAGCCGGCCTGTGTGTTGACGCGTGCCCTTTCGGCTACTTCACTGTGGACTGGCTGCCTTGTCAGTCCACTACAAAAACAATTAAAGATGAAAATAGTTATGTGGAGAAACAAAAAGTTGATAATACAAATATTAACAAAAATTACACGACACGAGAAAAAATAATTAGAGATAAAAAAATAGTTATGTAGAGAAACGAACAATTTGATAATACATTAGTTAAGATATGGTTGATAGGGTAAACAATATAAACATACAGGTTAGTGGCAGTAAGATTAGACATGATTTAGCTTCTAAAGCACAGGCTTTCGAGTTCATTAACACTGCAAATTGTTTTCTTTCCGTTTTCGGTCTTAACCATTATCCTGCCGTCATTTGTCCATACGTTCTGTAGCCCAAATTTCGAAATCGCGCTCTTCAAAATGTTTAGTCTTTCAGATGTCAGATCCGCGCGTACCGTCAGACCCGACTTCGCGAGATTCTTCTTTGCTCTGAAGATTTCAGATATTTTCCTATACGACATAAATTTCACTATTATAGGTCTTGGTTTTGTAGAACCTGGCGACTTACGACCCACTCTATGACTTCTGTCAATGTCACTCAGAGTCACCTGCACGCCTACCTTTTCTTGGACAAGGTTTATCACAAGTTCATCTGTGTTCTCTCTGCTGCTCTCTGGAATGCCGAACAATCTGAGATTATTGCGTCTATGATATTGTTCGAGCTCGTCCGTCTTCTCGATCAATTTCTGTTCGAGCAGTCGTGCTTTCTCCTCACTTGCTTTTAACGATGTGTCCAGTGCACGGATCTCGCTCGCATTCGCCTCCTGTGTTTTCTGTATTTTGTCCGTCACTGCTGCACTGACGGCATCAGTGATGGTTTGAACAACGAGCCCGAGCGTCTCCTTAGCCTGCAGCGCGGCACTCACCTCAGCCTTCACGAGTGCGGCGATGTCAGCGATGCCGCGAGGAGCGGCCTCAACTCCCAGTGTAGACTCCACGCCTGCGCTATCGCCGGCCTGGCCGTTGGCTGCACTGCGCGTTGCTCGGCGATTTTCCATTTTAAGTGCGATTCCGTGTAATTGGTGCTCAGTATGTGATGTGAAACACGACACTCAGCAGTAGATATACGGCTTTAGTATATGTAGACTAGCCTAACTGCTTAAAACACCTCCAGATTTCACGTAAACTTGCGAGCCAAGCTAACGCACGTCACTCACTCGCCGCCATGTTGCCCTCAATTGATCACTCTTTCATAATGGAGCCTTCATTTATCACCTTAAACACATTGTTGAGCCTTGTCAGTACCAAGCCCAAGCCTATCAATGCCACAAATGCCTCACTTACAATGATCATTTAACTCCAGCTGCATAAACTCTCCCGCCTGACGCCACCACCTGTACCAACACTGTGCCCACCTCCAATCCTCGCTCACTTGCAACCAATCCCATCCTACTTACTCCTGTAAGTGTACAGTCAACATCCTATCCCCCCAACGAAACCTAAACTGACCATCCCAATCTGCCTTGTTGATACACCACTTCACCCAAACAACTGCCTGCATTCTACTCCTACTGCAAAAGACATCACATGCATCATCACCACTCTCCTTCAAAACATCCACCCATTTGAGTATCCAACTAAGGCCACCATAGCCCATTCTGCATTTCATTTAAGTGCCACTGCCACACATTCCCAAAACCATTCTCATTTCCTCTTTTCCCGAGAAGACACTCTCACCTAATACATTCCCACCCAAACCTGAGCAGCCATGCCAACTCCACATCACCCAAGATCCCTTCTGTCACCACACCCCTCTCACAACCACATCAACTACCTCCTCTACTTTTTTAAAATTTCACTCTGATATCTTTCAAATAACATAGTGCTATTGGTCATTTGAAGCTTATTTCAATTTTGAATTTCCCACGATTTTTCTGTGTTGATTAAAGTGTAAATGTGAGTCTTGCAGTTTCTAAATTCTTCTCCCTTTAAATCTTCAACAATGTAGGTTAGCATTATACTGGCTCCTATTACTCAAAATTTAGATAGTTTGGATATTTTTGAATATAGCGCCAATTAACAGAAATTTCTGGTCATTTGCATAATTTTAAACATGATGCTAATGCACACAAAATTCTGATTGTTCATATCCATTTGAACATGCAGCGAAATTCAGATTATATTCTGTACTTTTGAAAGTGATACCAATTTACAGAAAATTCAGATGATTCAAATACTTTCGAACATAATCCTAACTTATGCTGAATCCATTTTTTTCAGATAATTTTGAATATGACAACGCTAATTTATGCCAACTGTAGATCGTTCAGATCCTTTTGAATATGGTATCAACTTATACAAAATTCAGACTATTCAAATACCTTTGAACATGGCAGTAATTAACAAAAATTTTTAGATTATTTAGATACTAATTCATAAACAATTCAGACTGTTAAAATCTTTTGAACACTGTGCTACAAAATTCAGATTGTTCGAATACTTTTGACTATGGCGCCAATTTAATGGTCTGTATGAATGAAATTACAATTTGTTCCTTCATGCGTGTAGCAGGTTTCTGCTGTCAGACACACCAGAACTTGACAAGGGTGGTGACAAAAACATCATTCTTCTCTCCCACTGGCGGATCATGAGCCGAATACCTTTGAAAAAAAGAGACAAGAAGAACAATGTCAAAGCTCATGACGCTGTTTTTGGAACTACAGGCTTCTCTTGCAGTCATTGCACGAGAGTTGGGACTGTCAATTATTTCATTTAAAACTTCATTTAGCTCTGAACGGTTTTCATGAAAAGCACATACTGCTCTGACGTTACAGTTCCATCTTGTTTCGTCTTGGAATGGATTTATCAACAGCACTATCGAGAATTACTGTGGGTTTGGAAGACCAGTGGAAGAAAGCTGGAATATCTTGAAGTGTGGAGAAAAGTAACCTTTCTGGATTTGTACCAGAACAGTTCTGTTGGAGAACTAAATGTAAATAATTTCCAAAACAGTGAGTAAAAACAGCTTGGCGGAGGGGGGGGGGGGCAAATTTCTCATATCATAGATTGCAGACCATTTAGTTCTCACACCAGAATGGAAGCACCATCATAGGTCTGGGCTACGAGTTTGTTCTTCGTATTATTATTTTAACACATGCCAGTCAGCACAGAGAATAAAACAGCAGCAGTTCTAGCTTCGCTAACACCATGAAAACTAAAATTATGTTCTTGAATATCGTCTTTGGAGTCTACTAGTCTCAAAACAATAGAACATTGTGACTTGTTTGAAACATTTATTGCTTTATCCACAATGCAGGCATAAAATCAGGTTCTATCCAAACTGAGTGTATATATTCACAAATTTCCTCATTTATACATTCAATCAATTCGTTGTGTATAGTTTTTGAAACTCCCTAGAAATATCCAGTTACCTTCTAGTGGCTGGCCGATGCGGCAGAGCGGTTCTAGGCGATTCAGTCTGGAACTGCGCCACCGCTACGGTCGCAGGTTCGAATCCTGCCTCAGGCATGGATGTATGTGATGTACTTAGGTTAGTTAGGTTTAAGTAGTTCTAAGTTGTAGGGGACTGATGACCTCAGATGTTAAGTCCCACAGTGCTCAGAGCCATTTACCTTCTTGTGTGCTTTCAAATCCTCATGTCTGTTTAACACAAGTTTAAAAATGGCTGTGGAATTTCCGGGATTCAGAGAATCTTTTGTCTCATCATTACCTCTGAAAGATAGCTTCTGCTTACACGAAAGACCTATGATGTCAATTAGAATTTTCATTACCTCTCTGTTAGCTTTGACTTCATTGTTGTACGTGATTTTTATCAGTTTTTGATGTTCGTTAAGTAACTCTGAAATACTAAACAGTTGTTTGGATAGTTATTCAAGTAAAACTAAATTACTTTGAGGATCTTTAGAAGAATCATGCAGTGCTAAACCGCTAAACAGATTCTTCAGGCTGTTGAAAACCTCATAGAACCATGCAGTTTTTCTTCTTCCTAAGATAAAACATGGCCAGCAGAATAACTCTCCTTTTGAATGGCTAGCACATAACCACTTGTGCTTCTCAAACCATGAACTTTGAAATGCTGGTGTTCTGAAATTATATTCCTGAAGAACTTGTAGCGTCAGTGATGGATGTCCTTCCTCCAAAATTTAATGTCGTTCAGTTTCACATCTCTTTCAAACGAAAGTTCTTGCAAGGAAATAATGGTATCCTCACTCTCTAGTGTTGCACCAGTACTTGTGCAAGGCTGGGCTTCATCCATATTCACTGCAGATGGGACAACTAACGTGACAGAAACCTGGAGTGGCAGCACCACAGCTCCTGGCCTCCCGTGTCATAGAAATGCATGGTAACATGGCTGCAGCACTTGTACCTCCTCTTCTGTTCCTAGTAGTGACATCCTGGTTACGACAGCAACCAAGCATTTTAATGTGGCTTGGCCTGTATCTGGCCAATTTGCGATATGCTTCGCACTTTTGTCTGCCTAAGATTGGCGTTAAGCTTCCGCACTTTGACTTGGCCTTTAGTGCTTGTTGTTGTGGAGAAATAACAGAAGCTAATGTCTTTTACACTCACTGACCTAGGAGCATAAAGGTTTACTGTAAAAAATAGTGCTACTACTACTACCACTACTACTACTACCACCACTTCTATCACAGAAAAGTGGGGAGGCCCAGCCTCCCTTCCCTCCTCTAATTGGTGCCACTGTTCTCTTTTTATCTCCACCTGTAACCATTAGCTTTCGTAAGTCACATACAGGTATGGTGTGGTGTGTGTGTGTGTGTGTGTGTGTGTGTGTGTGTGTGTGTGTGTGCATCTTTTCGCAGTTCTTTATTTTATATGGCCCAAAAAAACTCTACTTTTAAAATATGACAGACTATACATACTGACTGGCTTGTTTTATTTTTGGTAAAAAGTACTGCAATGTAATTAGCTGTTAGATTTTAATGCATACTATAGAATTTTTTTGAAACTTCCCACCTGCACCATTTTGTGTTTTTGAATTTCCTGCCACATTAATCTTGCAGTTTTAAACTTCCCACGATAGCCATCTTTTATTTTTTCAATTTCCCCCACCACCATCATGATGACATCAAGCATTTAGTCCTGGCATGGAGACAGCCCACACTAACACTTGCTCTTGGTGTCAGTGATATCTCAAAGTTAAATACTGCAAGATCAGCAGTGCTATACAATTTGTCTGCCATTCAGAAATGGCGTTTGAATGTTAGTTGTCTGTGAAAAAAATCATAAAGAAGAAACTTCCACCAGCTTGTTTCAGAATTCGACAATACTTGTACCATGGCCTATTGAGACTGTACTTCATTGTTTCACAATACTGCTGCTCGCGTTACAATTCAAGCTCGTTGTAGATGAGAATCTGCAAGAAGGAGTTATAAGGCTTTCTGAGTCCCTGTGTTTTCACCTATTTTTCTTGTCCCAAAACCTCAAGGTGAGGTGCGATTGATTGTGGATTGCTACACCATTATTAAAAAGACCGTTGTACAGTCAATTCCATTACCTGATTTACACTCATCGTTTGAGAAAGCAAAAGTGTTTACTACCTTTGACCTTAATTAGGCCTATTTCCAACTGCCCTTTACTGAGAAGTCAAAACGAGTAAGGGCTTTTGCGACTGATTGGAATCTTTTCGGATACAACTGGGTCTCCTTCGACTTGTCAACCAGAGCAGCAATGTCATCTCATGTTTTGGACAACGTCTTTTTGGGTTTAAAATTTCGCTGTGTATATTACTATTCAGATGATCTTGTAATTTTTAGTAAAAATTTTCAGAAACATCTGAGCCATATTAGAGAGATTCTTAAATGATTCCGAGAAACGGAGTGTACTGTCAAGCCATCTAAATTAAAATTTGTCCAGACTGAGATCGCCTTTCTAGGACACACAGTTTTATCAGCGGGAATTAGTATCCACCAAATCCAAATGGAAACAATTCACATCTGCGCACCACCTTACAGCTTGAAGGCAATGACTCGTTTCATGGACATGGAGAATTTTTTTCAGAAATTCGTCCTGAATTTCACCTAGTTAGCAGCACCCCTTACTGATCTAAAGAAGAAATGGAGAAACTTTTAGAGAGATCCTTCACAGCAGACATCTTTTGAAGCCATAAAGGCTGCACTGGCTAGACCTCCAGTTCTGGCGATGCCCAATTTTAACATAGAATTTATTGTCCAAGCAGATGCGTCTATGTCTGTGGTTGCTGCTGTCCTTGTTCAAAAACATCCTAGTGGGAGCCGAACTGTGGTTTATGGATCCTCTCTGGAAGTAAAGTACGCCATTAATGAACTTGAGATCTTGGTGGTATTGTTGGCTCAGGAAAAGTTCAAGATGTATTTAGAGCACTATACATTCCAGGTTGAAACTGAAAACCAAGCACTTAGTTCAATGCTCTCTACGCCAAGGAGAATGGGGATTATTGCCAGGTGGACAGTTAGGATATCAGCCTTTCATTTTAGGGTTAAACATATCCTTGTAACGGAAAATGTTTTATCTGAAGGTCTTAGCTACATGTTTGGCGAGTAGAATGAGAGAGAATTTCAGGAAGGTGAAGAAGTTCAATTTGTTACCACAGAACCAAGTGAGGCAGCGGGTTCTGTTTTAATGGGGCTTTCCATCCTTTTTAAGGATGTAGAGGAAATACAAGATGCAGAGATGGAGTTGTCTGGTTGTGGAGCAGTAAGAAAAGGATGAGATGATAAGACGATATATTCTAAGGGGAAATATTTTATGTTGCCCAGATTGGGGACGTTGAGGAGATACGATTATATTACTCTCTGAACTGGTTCCATGTCTACTCAAATAGTATCATGAGAAATCTATAGTTGACCACTTGATTACTTACAAAACAAGGAGGAAGATCTGGGAAAACTTTGTTTGGAATGTCATGGACAAAGAAATTAGGAATTTCCTCCAGTCATAGAAACTGTGTTGTCTAAGTAATCTTTCTGTTGTCTCGAAAGTCACACAAGCACAGTGGCAGAAAATGTATGTAGATTACATTGGTCCATTTCTATGGTCTAGGGATAGAAACCAAGTTGCGCTAGTTTGCCTGAATGCATGTTCACGTTTTCGTTGGTTAATCCCTAATAGAAATGTCACTGCACTACTGACAGTTAAGTGTTTACAAGGAATTTTGGATAACTTTAGAATGTGTAGACTCTTAATATCAGATAATGCCATGGCATTCCCATCAGGTGCCTTTTTATGACTAATGACAGGTATTAAAAAATAGAATAAACAGATGGTGTAAGTAAAGGGACATGTAAGCTTTAGCGATGTTTCATAGGTCCTGTCCATATTGTCCGATTGATCACTTCAGTCATATTGTTATTAAGGGACCCACAGAAACACAAATCCTTAGGGTACACCTCTCCCAAACCAAACTGTATCTGGAGGAGACTTCACCTGAATGAAATTCAGCTGCATAATGTGGCTTCATGATTGCAAGATATGCCATGAGTGCTAAAGGTAACTTAAATAATATTGTTACAGTGTAATTTATTATCAGTAGAAGTGATTGATCACTATTGTGAATGTATAACTGTATGCTACTCTAAATTCAGCCCAAATGTCCATGGTAAAAAGAGTGCTTCCCTACTGTGGTCCCTTAAAGGTAGCTGAAGGCACACTTGCTAATTAAGCACTTATGTGACAGGGTAGCCCTATGACAGACATTTTGCAACACAATAAGAAACAACAAGTATTGTATTGTATGTTAATCGGGGGCCTAGAAACGACAGAGAGGCTCTGTCCCCGGCGCAGCTGCAGTGGTCCACAACCCAACGACGACTACCACAGTCCACTTCACCCCTCTGCCGCCCCACACTGAACTACTCTTTCAGGCTTATTGTGCGGTTCAGCCCCTGGTAGACCCCCCCCCCTCCCCCATCCCGCCATTGAACGTCTCACACGAGACGAGTGTAACCCCCTATGTTTGCGTGGTAGAGTAACGGTGGTGTACACGTACGTGGAGAACTTATTTGCACAGCAATCGCTTACATAGTGTAGCTGAGGCGGAATAAGGGGAACCAGCTCGCATTCGCCGAGGCAGATGGAAAACCAACTAAAAACCATCCACAGACTGGCCAGCTCCCCGGACCTTGACACAAGTCCGCCGGGCAGATTCCAGCCAGGGACCAGGTGCTCCTTCCCAATCCAGAAAGCCATGCGTTAGACTGTGCAGCTAACTGGGTGGACAACAACAAGTAACATTTATTAACATTATGTTACAAATGGTAATTAATTTTGTTGCAGTTTTATGTGTTACACTTGATGTCCTAGACCAAATACAATGATCTAAACTTCACTATCTTTCGGCGGTCTTGATATTCTCACTATAACTGACAGAAATGGCTGCAGACACTCTTGATAGTCCACTCACTCTGTAAATGCAACTGCTAAGTGGGAAGTTAGTTTTCAGAGTACTGTACTGAGCTGGCTGCAGACACTGAATTGAACCATCTGACTACTGGTTAGGAACTATTTCAGTGTCCACAGTACGTCATGTTTTGGTGCCTGTCAGCAGAAAGATTTTCATGTCTGCCAGTACAAGGCAGAAGGAATGTAGGCCGTAGTTGACAGCGCTCCCCAAAGCGACTATTCAGACTATTGTAGGATATAAAAAATGCACTTATTCTTGTCAGGACAAAGTGCTAGTAAGAAACCACCACCCCTCCTGTAAAGCAAAGAATAAGACTCACAGGTTTTTCTCCCTGTACGTTGAGTCCTTTGGAATACAGGACTTGGTTTTTGCTAGTGTAAATGTGCTTGAGACACTGTGGACCAAAGAAGTGATAGGAATCCATCACTGCTGTAATGTAAAACCCTTTTCACAGTAGATTTAGTCTGTGTATTTTCTGTAATCCATAGCGTACTTAGTTGAAATTAGATACCCCTTACCGATAAGTTTTTGCTTCTGTTTAGCTATAAGTTTTTTGTGAGTTTTTTTGCGTAGTTCCTCGTACCTTGCGTTAGGTTGAGTTGTACATGTTTCTCTTTGACAGGGTAGCATTTTATGTGCCTAGTATTTATTTTGTTTGAGGGGTGTGTGTCCACGGGCCCACACGATTTGCTTTCACACTCAATGGGGAAGACTTCTCCTTATTGTGAGTATAATTCATGCTTTGACTGTTTATATGCATCACCTCTCTGTGTTATACAGATGAGTTTATTGGCGAATGCCTTATAATTAGAATTTTGTCACCCATACTAAAAAACTGGAAAGAGAATCGATGTCAGTGACTGATTGTATGGACTGATTTATGAGTGAATGCCACAGATGTTATGTTAAATGTAAGGATTTGGGGGGAATGAAATCTGATATTTTTCAAACAATGTACCAGATGATTTGTACTGGTTTTTTTCTGTGGAAAGCAAGTTTGTATTGCTTACAACTGATTTAAAAAGTAATGTTACATAAATAGTTGTTTCCATGGCTCCACATTCACTTAGAACACAATATAAACTCGTGTCAAGAAATTAAATGTTGGATCAACATTTGGGGTTGTGATGGAGTATATAGATGCTACAATTTGCTCATTGAAGTGCACGACCATTTCAGAATTGGTCTGTCTGAGTGCAGGCGGACGAGAGCTTCTGACAGATGGTAGAGGTGAGTGAGTCACTGAGGGATGAGTGATTCACTGACACCCTCCATTATCTGCTGTAATCCCCTGAGTCACAGTTTGGGGTGTGCCCTTTGTAGCACAGCACAGCACCAAACAAAGTGCTGCTGCAGCACTTTCTCCTATGGTAAAGGAAGTTGTTGTGCAACAGTTTCTTCAGACTCAGCTGAGCCTCAGAACTTTATTTTCATTCACCTGCACATGCACTCATGCATGTTGAACATAACTAATTGTTTTGATATCGATGTGCAAGTCGCCGAAGTGGCGTCAAATCGAAAGACTTGCACCCGGCGAACGGTCTACCTGATGGGAGGCCCTCGTCACACATTTTTATTTTTATTTTTACCTCTTGGCTTACACAATACATCATATATTCAAACATTACTGACAGATAAATTCAAGGCACATGCCACCACTTTCATTGAACCCATATTTTCACACATGTGTCTGGCCAAATGAGGCAGCATTTTATACAATTTATTCTCTTAAATTACTTGGTTTCGTTTCTTGCCCACTGTCAGATTTCAGTGACACTCTTTAATATTAATCAATATTTTACGGATAAATAATATGGACTATTGTCCTTGTGGCCATTCTATACAGTATTATAAGTGGTTCATCATATGTAATCTCCAGTGAGCGACAATAATTGCAATATTCAATTTTTGTGGACTAAAACTAGTTTATAACTCAAAAATTCATCTTCATTTCACATTTACGATTCTGCTAAAATACTGCACAATATTTCTGTGTTGAGTAAAATTACAATCATGCTCATGGAAGCAAGGCTACCATATTAACCTGCACTATAAAATCATGCTGTAATAGTTTTATTCGAATCAAATGGGAGAGAGATTGCCTGTTTTACAGTTTAATGTTTGCAAACAAATTTTTTGTAAGAGTATATAATAATCAGGTAGTACCATAGTTATCTTTAAATTCTGTTGTCATTTGAATCAAACAAGCTACAACACATTGCTATTTTTATTATTGTTGGATGGGAGACTGTTAGGAGGTTCGTTGTTTGAGTTCCAGTGCTTGTTTCATGTAGATTTTTCGTGATGTGTCAATATTCTATAATTTTAAGTAATATTGTCTCTATACTGGTTGCTGGTGAGGAGGAAAGTTAGTTATTAGTATTTTATTAATGATCTCATTCATAAGCTGCCATATCACAGTCGCAAGAGAGTTATAATTAAGCCTTACTTGTTTAATCAGAATCAGACGATGACTCTCCTTGTCCGCAGTCTCGGTGATTCGAAACGATCTGCAAGACTGTGTACATAAAATGTCTTGGTTTTCTTCCATTGCATAGTCAGTCGGGAAACCTCAGATCAAGCGGAAAGTTTGCTTTGATAGAGTTTAATTATGCGATGAAATAATGGAGCTCTTGGATCTAATAATTGCAGGTTCGCTTCCAATTCATCGGAAGTTACCTTCTGATTGCCAACGAAACGACACCTCCGTGCAAATTTCCAATTAGAGAATACATATATACTAAAATTCCTTACACACCTTTGATGTAAATGCTCAGTATATATTTTCAATCTCTTTCTTCCAGTAATCTCGATAGCAAAATTACAATTATTCTTTTGTGTTAGCAGAAGAGCCAACACCGTGTTACGAGTGGAGGTCGAAATGCATGCGTTTTAGCTCACGCAGGCTGGCATGAGGAGGGAAGAACTATACTGACGTGAGGTCTGGAACATGACAAGGAATGAGAATTCAGAAAGCGGACGTAATTAGTTTGATACTTAACTTTAATCCATTAATGATGAACATCGCTCTTGACGGTACATGATTCACAATATTATCTGTTAAGAATACATTCTTGAAGATAGTAATTACAGTAACTGAATATGGCGCCTTGCTAGGTCTAGCAAATGAATTAGCTGAAGGCTATGCTAAACTGTCGTCTCTGCAAATGAGAGCGTATGTAGACAGTGAACCATCGCTAGCAAAGTCAGCTGTGCAACTGGGGCGAGTGCTAGGGAGTCTCTCTAGACTAGACCTGCCGTGTGGCGGCGCTCGGTCTGCAATCACTGATAGTGGCGACACGCGGGTCAGACGTATACTAACGGACCGCGGCCGATTTAAAAGCTACCACCTAGAAAGTGTGGTGTCTGGCGGTGACACCACATATTCAATGCGGCTATTCGGCTCGGAGAAGATCCTAGAAGTCCCCTCAACACACCAGAGAGAATATTACAAAGAGTAATTATGCGCTCATGGAATAGTAATAGTACTGTACTACTTTGCGCATCGATTCTGCGAGTATATAGATGGTCAAGTAGGAAACGTAATTCACTCATAGAATTGTGCAGGGATAATTAGTAGAATATAAAGAGATATCACAATTCAGTGACTATCGAGGATTGTAATCGTGGGAGTTTTATTCTTTTCGAAAAGAGACGTGATGGGCTGATATGACATCGCAGACAAATAGCGCTATGCGATGTTTGATTATTTTTAATTTCTTTATTTTTCTTAACAATGCTGGAGGAAAGTACATGGCTCCTTTGCACAGGAATAAGGTTTCAAGTTATCTTAACAAAGATGAGCTAATCCAGGGTGGAGTTTCTGCTCTCTGTGGCCACTTGAAGGTCTCTATATGTATGAGAAATAACTTCCCAGGGAACTGTGGTTTGCAGAAGTCGGCGACGCGAGGACTTTTGTCAACACAGGTGGCGTTGTACTTTATAGTCTGTGGTAAGTCATTGAGGGTTCCTAGAGAATCAATGAGTGTGACTAAGGAAGCTTACTCAAGGCAAATGTAAGAACATGCTGTTGCAGCTATGCTGTGCAGCATGAGAGAATTAGGTGTATTGTCATCCAACCAAGTAAATCGGTTGGCCTCTGCCCCATAGCGAGAATGGCATGACAGTGAGCGTTACCAAACAACTATGGGATAGTGCTATCATTTTTTTTTTAAAGGAGAGGGGCGAATACATTTAATGTAAGGAGGACTTGATACTTGGTTGTCTGGTCATGGAAAGAGAGGCGTCTGGTCCAACTTCGACCAGGCGCGCTTGCTTAGTTTTCGAGTAAGTTTTACACTTTGCGTTTGTGCTATCCTCTTTCTGAGCAGTTCACAATTTGTGTGGCCTGCTACACAACTTATGTTGATTCATTGATTGTATTGTTTCATGGATCTCGAATCCGTTTACCCTTGAGTTACAAGCTACATAGATTAGGAAAGTGTACCGCATTTCCCAAGCAGTCTTCCAGACAATTCTGAGGTACACCCCTATTTGTTAGCGCTACATTCATTACGCATTTGAGCTTCTAGTGAGCTACCATTTGCTATAAATTTTACGACAATTAACATTCTTTCTACTAATAATTCATTGTCAATAATTTTCATTATGCTTCATATCGAACTTTGATGTCAAACAATCAATATTGTAAAACGCAGACTTGATTTGCATTTCCAAACCTAATTGTCCTACAACAGATCTTGATGAGGTTACCTTTCAGTAAAAAAGTAATCGGTACATAGACAGCACACACCACAGCCAAGCTCCAACATGACACAAAACATAGACATTTCAATATCTTTATTTTGTATAAAAACAACAAAACGTCATATGTGTAAAGAGAGGAAATATATGGAATTTTAAAATTTTTTGACAGTAGTCGACAGGCTACCAATCGTTTGGCAACATACGTGTTCCTAATTATTTTCTTCTGTAACGCTAGGAGCCTCGTGACATGTGCTGAATTTCACCAGAATATGCCATGACAGTTAACTGACTCAAAGTAGCAGAGACCGACAATCTTTCTGGTGTCTATGTTTGTGGCACTTGACCAAATACACATCGCTGTCGCTACGTTTTTAAATTTACTGGATAATTTGCAACATAAATTTTTGTCGAGATTGAGGCGTAAGTACTTTGCAGACTTTGCTTCTGTGATATCCTCATCACTGCAAGTTACTTTTATGTCAATCTCTTCTCATCATTTAGTTTCACACTGCATCAGTTTAGTTTTAGTTACTTCTGGTTGTAAGCCGTTTCAATGGAACCAACATTCAAGTTTTTCTAATCTATTTTTGACACTTTCTGGAATTCTTTCAGTCACCTCCCTTCGAATTACAACTAATATGTCTTTAACAAATAAAACTGAGTGAAGTGCATGTGGTAGGTCCTTTACGAAGAAAAAGGATGGATAGGAACCCAATATCGAACCTCCTGATCCTCCTTGGGAAATTGTTTTCCAATGTGAGGAGTAATTACTTGTATTTGAAGTTACGCCTCGGTAAATAGTTTTCCAGTTTGAGGAATAAATGCTTGAATTTGAAGTTACAATTTTCCCATCTGTTAAGTGGGAGATGAGCCATTGGAAAGCAGTGTGTCTGATTCTATAAACCCGTAATTCGTGGACAAGCAAGGAGCTATTCACTGAATCGACTGCATGGGTCAGATCACAGAATATCTCTGGTATATATTTTTCAATAAATTCATTGATGGCATTTGCAGTGTTTGAATTAGATCAAAATATTCAGTAATAATTCATTATTTCATATTGTAATGCCTATTTAATGTTGCTACACTCAAACTTCAAATGGGAAATTGATGATATATTTTGAAGTTCTTTGTGTTGGGTGTGTTGCCTTTTGTTTTTGACGAAGTTCTCAGGCAACGTAGGTTCAAGAGGTAAGAGGGAAGTTGTGTTTGTATTGCGAATTGTGTGTGAAAGTTTAGTTGTTTGTCAGTGTATTTACAACCTTAGAATGTTTGTTCAGATGGGTTGAATTGCCGAGAGAGAGAGGAAAAAAACTTAAGTTTTTCTTAGAGTAAATGTACGTACTTCCAGTGAGATATGTTTGAAACATAGATATGGGAGGTTTTTGTCATTTTATGAATGATTAATAGTTATATATAGAAATTGGGTGTATTACAGGATGGAGGCGTTAATACCGGTGATCAACAAACTGCAGGATGTGTTCAGTACTATTGGGGCCGATTCTATACAGTTACCTCAAATTATAGTAGTCGGCACGCAGGTATGTACAAGAACTACAGAACGGTGTTTACATCTGATGACATAAATAAGTAAGTGTTATATGTTACAGGTTCTTAGTGAACATAGAGATTAATTCTGTTGTACGCCGGTTTAAGTACGGTATATGTCGGATGATAGCGCAAGCGAATGTAATCACAAGACCGGATTTATTTTGTGAAACTGTTCTGTAGAAAATGATACTTAGTTCGAAGAAGAGCTCTGTGACAAGTGCATAATTTCTTTTAAAGAGCTACATTATTGTAGCAGAAACTATTGTTGTGACATATCGTTTCTTGTAAACGTCCAAGGAAGGTGGCATAGTGCTAGGCCTTTCTACTTTTATGGCAGCGATTGTGTAGTTTTTTCAGTGACAGGGAATTTGTACAGACAGTTATGTTTAGTAAGTATTCATAAGTATTAATAGATAAATACCAAGGGAAGAAGATAGTTCAATGTGGTATTGATAACGGTTTTATTTTGACATTGTTAATATTAATTTTCATTAAAATTTTTAATGTGTTTATGTGGATGCTCCAAAACATCAAATAGCGAACAGAATTTTTTGTTTATGAACTGGAATCAGCATTATAATGTTCACATATTGATTGATAATGCATCAGAGATACCACAGTTGGGCCCTGATGCCTTTCAAATCGGCATGTGACATTTGAAGAATGTTGGTATTATTTTCATTAGGGTGCAGTGGGAACCACTCCGAATGATCAACAACCTTGTCAAGTGAAGAATTTATTTTTGTAAATAGATTTAAAAAATATATCTGCATAAATCTTCCTTATGAAGAACAGCTATCAGTGATTTAGAATGATCAATTCATTTTCAATTAAAAAAAATATGCTTCTTGGCATTATAATAAGACTACCTTTGTAAAAAAAACTAAGAAGTTCTGCATAATCATTTCAAAATATTTCCATTTTATGTTATGCCTGTGCTATATGACTTTATCCATTGTTTTGGCATCTTTCTTACATTATGAAACTTCGAAGGTTTTTGAGGGCTTGTGCTCTGATATTTGTGATCGTGGTGTTATAGCGATCACTAGAGACACAGCACTTTGCCTCAGTTATGATGAAATATAGTGCATTTGCTTCAAAAAATGTCCAATAGTTAATGCACAAATCTGCTTTACTTAGTTATAGTAGTGATTATATGACAAGAAAAATGGTAATAGGCCTACTGACTGGAGATCCTGAAATCCTTGGACAGGTAGTTGCTGGACAATATAGAACAATGTCACCAATGCAACACTATGTGATTTGAACTGATTGCCATGGGCATCAACTTGCAAGCTGTTTATTCTGTGCACACACTTGGCTAGTCCAGTTAATCTACTGCAACAACCTAAAAGTTTAATGTCTCTATTCTCCCAATATTTTTTTTTTTCTTCTTACTGAATCATGTCAGTACTATGTACTGTGGTGCTATACATTGGCCACCACTGAAAGTGTGATGATTGGATGCCATACAGTTAAAGAGAACTATGAACATTGAAAACAATATGGAACATGCAGTAGCATTGCTAAATCAGTTTGCGTTTGCACTGTCACATTTGTCTAAAAAACTAGGCATGATGTTTAAAAATGAGAACAGTCGTTTCTGTGCTAGCAATTCTGGTGGAACTGTCTATAAAAGTCAGTCAGTGTAATGGAAACCTATTGAGATTAATTGGGTACAGCAGAGAAAACTGGTTTTTCTGTACTGACATCAACCAGGATTTATAGACTACGTCAGTAGTATCATCTGCGGTGCATCTGATACATACTTGATTTGGAAGATAGTGTAACCGTGATAGTACGCCATATAAGATACTTGGAGATCCTCTTTTAGTGTAACAGTGAAAAGGCGCACTGAATTCTAATAAAAGAGCAAGAAGAGAATATGGCCAGAGTCTTGGGGTCTCAGTAATTTATCTAGTTCCATTAGGCAACAATGCTTGTACAGCTGGGTGATGTCTTTGGGCAGTTGTCGTAGACATCGCCTGGTTGCATTCCCGTAAGCTATTTTAACAGTTTGTGTGCTGGGGGAAAGTAAAGTTTCACATTTGTGTAGTGTTTTGGTATTGTTGGTGGTGGCCTCCGGCTGTCCCCCCCCCCCCCCCCTCAACCCACTCTTCCCCCTACCTATTGCCCACCGTTGTTCCATCTTTGGATGATCATCATTGTCGATTAATTGCTGAGAGGAGGTACGCTTCACTTCCACTAACATTAAAGAACATAGGGACACACTGCAAGAAAACAGATGCTTAGCTGGGTGGTAACGTGCTTGCTTCTCATGCAAGCGGTCCTGGTTTTGATTCCCGCCCAGGTTGGAGAGTTTCTCCGCTCGTGGACTGCGTGTTGTGTGTCCTCATGATCATTTCATCCTCACCACTGGCTCACAAGTCGCTCAGTGTGGTGTCGACTGCAATCAGACTTGCACTTGGCGGTCGTACTTCACCAGATGGGGCCTCCCGGCCAACACTGCCATACTCTCATCATTTAGTGAGGCCTGATGGATAAATCTTAATAGCAGAGGGGTCAGTGCAGTCATAGCCCAAGATGTTAAACGAAATATTTGGAGGTATTGTGTGGACTCACTTGCAATGTACTAATTTTATGAACTTTCAAAAGGCACACTTGGCAGGAAGTGTACAACAGACAGTTGCAAGGAGGAAAAGAGCTTTAATAAGTGGCTTGTTTGTATAAATACTGACATTATATTTCTGTGTAATATAAGAAATAGGACTTATATCACAACTGGCAGTTGTAGTGGAGTTACTGAATTTAATAGCAGATAATGCTGCTAAGTTCTACAACATGTTACCAGACAGGTTCTACCATTTACACTAAAAGAATAGGAAGTTCAAGGAATAATATGGAAGTTTATGGTGAGTCATGAATAAAAAGAAAAGCACCAGGGCAAAAAGAAGGAGCTCAACATATTATGTCTTCTCCATGGGAAGATGAAAGTGATGCTTCACCAGAGTTCTGTGAAATATTCACTATCAGCTTCTTTTCTATAATTGGGAAGTTGAATGAAAGTTTTATTGGTACAAGCAGATATGCAGGAGTTTTGAAAGCTGGTGTCTAGAGACAGTTAAATCACTTGTAGCTACAAGGAATAAGGAAGGGGGAACTTTAATTAATTATTGAATTGCTGGAGAGTTGAAACTAGAGTGTTTATGTGCAGACCAGAGTACAGTACATTAGTGTCATTCTGTCACCTGTGTTTTTCAAGTGTAATCAATTCATTGATAGATTGAAATGCTTCTTCACGTGTGTCTATTAAAAAGGATAAAGGGATAACAAGGAAAGTTATAGGCCTGTTTCCCTGCTACAGGTTTCCAGAGATTGTTCAGAAGACAGTTTATGTAAAAGCAGGGTGGTGATTCTTCAGGAAAACATGGAATTCCCAGGGAATTATAATTTACCTGGAAAAGTTGGGGAAATGTCTGAGAATTTGAGGAATTTCATAAATTATTTGGGAATTCTGCGTATTTAACATAGCACTGAAATTAAATTGTACTGAGTTTTATAAATCACAAATTTTAAAATATTTAATATTTCAAAGTGTGTTAATTGAATGCATGTTATTCCATGTTAATAATTAATGTTTTAAAACTATTGTTAGGCTACTGCTTATGGCTGGCATATAGCTCATAGGAGAGGAAAGAAAAGTTATTATTGTGGTGACATATACCTCACTCTCACCACACCTCACCCCCTCCTTGTAAACCATTAATTTATTTGGAGCTTCTTACCCCATCTTCCTCCTCACACCTGGAATTCTTAGGGAATTTTTTTCCAAGTTTGAGTAGTACCCTAGAAAGACTAATCTCTGCACTATTAATTCATTTTTGGGCTTGCAGTTAGTGTTCAGGAAGCAGAAATAAACATGGAATGCAGTTTATTCTTTTCTCAGTGAGGCACTTTTAGGGCGATAGTAAATACCTTATTTTATTTAAGTAATGTATGTGATTATGTGGACACTGATACAATTTTGTATAAAGTGAAGCATTATGTTAAAGGGAAAGCAAACACCCACACTACATACAGTGTTAGATACAGAAATCTTATAAAAGTGAAATTGTTTACTCGGTGAAAGCATGTTATTTCCCAGTACAATAGGGAAGGAGGTAAGTAGCGAGACTGGTTGGTAATTATTATTATCAATCTTAGCATACTATATTTCTTGTAGAGGGGTCTGAGAATAGCACATTTCAGCCCAGCTAGAAATATACTTTTCAATGGTGGTGTATTGGCTATGTGACTAAACGTGTGTGTGTGTGTGTGTGTGTGTGTGTGTGTGTGTGTGTGTGTGTGTGAGAGAGAGAGAGAGAGAGAGAGAGAGAGAGAGAGAGAGAGAGAGAGAGAGAGAATAGTACTTTAATAATTTGCTTGAGCTTTCATCAAGTACGTAGTAGCTTTTGCTTTTCAGAGGTAGAAATTTTGAATTTCATCGTCAGAGCTTGGAGTAATGATGATTTGTCTATGTGGATATGACATTGTTTTTTGCATGTATATTATTGCATTTTTTCCTTTATCTTTCCATTCCAATCTTGTGAGCTACTTCCAGGAAGCTGGGAAAAAGCCATCGATATCTGTAACTTATTATTTGGCTGTTTTTCTTTAATAACGAGGTTCTCATATTCTTTAACTGATTTCCTGGTTTCTATTTCAACTATTGGCCACAAATATTTAATTTTATTATTTGCATTCTTCATTGCAGACGTTACGCAGATCGTTTGATTTTTAATCACTTTCCTTAAGGTAGCACACCATTTCTTGATATGTGACATCTACTTATGTCATGCCCAAAATTACAGTTTCCTTTTCCTTCCACCTGATATTTGAACTCCTGATTACGAAGCTTTTAGGCTTTCTTGTGCCATGGGAAAGCAGTTATTAAGAGTTTACAAGCAGCCATCTAGAAATACATTACTCAGAGAACTGGCATCTGTAACATTATACCCCACTCTGCCCAGCTTCCTGCAAGGCTACCTTGAAGCATTCTGTTGTCTGTTCACTCTGTTTTTCATTATACCACCAAATATAACATAATGTAGTTTTCTTTTTAAATATATATGTTAGAAATAGTTTGTGTTTAAAATCTCTTTTCTCACCAATGAGATGGGATTTTTCATTGTTTATAATATATGATATGATCCACTTTAGAGCTGTTTGGTTTTGTGTCCTGCACTGTAAGCTCCTATTTATTTAAAAAAAAAAATCTTGATGAGATGATTGTGACTGAACCCAGTCTGTTGTTACAGAGCTCGGGCAAGAGTTCAGTTATTGAGGGTATAGTTGGTCGTTCTTTTTTACCACGTGGTGTGGGCATAGTCACCAGACGCCCTTTGGTACTGCAGCTCATATATAGTCCTAAAGGAAGTACACGTCATAGGTCAGCTGAAGAAGGTAATTAATTATTATTGTAGTTGACTTAACTTCTTTCATATTTGTAATAAACAAGCCCATTCCTAGAATATAAATTTTTGTGTCATTACATTTAAAATAATGCTGTCAGTAATACTTCCATTACAGTTTCTTTCATGTCACCCTGTAATAACAAAAAGGAGAATTTTTCTGATGTGGGAAGCTTGGAAAGAATTGGCTGATTCTTTTGCAGCCATAAGGATTGTTAGGAATACACTGTGGCAGTGTTGTCTCTTTGGCTGCCATTTTCACACTATTAGATATAAGGTTGTATGTCAGTGAGAGACTGACTGGAAGCAAGGACTAGTAATAATTAGTATAGAATAAAAATCCCAAAACATTGCAAGGCCCAATGAAAGGTTAAAAATATTTTTAATATAGCTTGTGGTAAAATCTTCTGAAAAGTTGTAGCTGCTAATCCTCGTTTATTGTGGAATCAGGCTGCAGCCGGTTTCACAAAACTGAATCACATGTTCAGGTTAAATTTTGCTGGAATACATTGAGATAGGATTTACTAGTAGTTGCATCTGCATAGCTGAGTTAGCTGTTCTTAAATGTACTATCAGGAGTGCAACGCTGGTTCAAATTAGTATGTCCCTCATTTATTACCCATAATCGTCTAAAATTATTGATGGATTTTTCAACCTCCATTTCCATTTGATGATAACTGGATGTGTGCCTTATAGAATGTTGGGAAACTGTATTGGTTTAATGGCTTAATGTAAACAAGCTAATGCTACGGTCGCAGGTTTGAATCCTGCCTTGGGCATGGATGTTTGTGATATCCTTAGGTTAGTTGGGTTTAAGTAGTTCTAAGTTCTAGGGGACTGATGACCACAGATGTTAAGTCCCATAGTGCTCAGAGCCATTTGAACCACAAACAAGCCAAATTAACCTGAAGAGATCAGTTCATTATTGTGAAGCTGGTTGTACATTGATTCCTCAATAAATGAGAATTAGCAGCTACCAGCAGCCTGTACAATTTTTTAGAAGACTTTACAACAAACATTTTTTTATAAATGATTTCTTATCTATCAATAGACAAAGCTGTAGTTGCTCACATAGAAAACTTAAATGTTTAGTGAAATGGTCAACCTGTACAAAGATATAATAGTGTGTGTAACACTCCCTTGTAGCATCTATGCTGTCCATGCTTTAAGCTGAATAATAGTATCGAAAGCAACAATTTATTGAAAAAGGGTACATTGAGCCAAACCATAACAACGCTGATTACATCTGGTTGTGGGAGATATTGCCAAATATCTGTAGGTGTGCATGTACAGACACACCACTTTCAAGATAAATGCTAAGGTTGCACTGGACTCACATTCAGGATGATGATGGTTCAAATACCTGTCCCACCATCCAGATTTAGGTTTCCTGTGATTTCCCTGATTCCCACCAGCTAAATCCGTTGTTGTGAGGTCACTGGAGCAGATGAGATATGGAGATGGAGGAAAGCTCCATAGTTGTTACGACATCTTTAATGCTTTAAAAGCAGTCAAATAGATTTAATCCAGAAGATGCAGTATATAATGCTTCTTCTACAAATGCTGGAGGAAATAATAATCTGAGTATACATGGGAAGGAAATGAAATGAGGTAGTGGATAAAACACCAAAAGCAGCAAGCCTCTAAATCCCTGCTGTTCACTTAATGTCCTCCTGCAGAGGAGAATTAGTGCACGATGAACTGATGTCAGTGAGGTCACAATCTACCCACTTTACACCTCTTTCTAATATTATAGGAAAGTCAAAGGTAATTCTTAGTTGTCTTTCTGTTGGGCATTGTCCTTGTAGATGTTTCTACTTCCTCTGATAAGAAGGCTGCCTGAAATGCATTACTTGCATAGTTCTCACTGTGTACAATATTTTAGCTTCCTGTATGCTATGCTAAGGATATGAAAACTTTTGAGATTACCTTTAATTTTTATTTGTGATTTGTTCATTAATTCATCTAAGGATCATCTCAGAACTGTGCAGGATTTGTCGTCATAATACAATGAAAGTAAATGGCTGAAATGTAGACTTGCATGTAGTACATAAGGATGTTTGTACGGAGGTAGGATAGGTGATAATAGGGCAGATGATAATGAGATAACTGTAATATAGATGTTATAATTTTATATAACATCAGAATAGCTGTAGTTTAAAGGGGCAGATAATTAAATGTGTTTTAGAGTGGCTGATTTACTTTATGAAGTGTGTGATCTATAGACCATATCTACATGCTGAACTGTTTGATCAGAAGTTCAGATGTTTGTTTTTATGGACTAAAATATGTTTTAAGAGAGTGGTGTATTTGTATGCAATATTTTAAATACTATATGGAGGACAGTCTATTTTTACCTAGCTTAAAAATTTTAATTATTTTCATCCCATTATTTCAGAATATGTTGGGGACCTTGATGCTCAGTACCCTAAAATTAAATATGCCCATACAACACTAATATGAACCATGGTTTGTTTGTGTACGACAAAGTAGGACATTTAATGTATGTGACTCGCTGGCCACTGTTTTCTCTGTATAAACAGTTGCGTACTTCTGCCAACATCCAATGTGAATAAAATTTTGCTTAAAGATCCAGCAGGTAATTGTAAAATGAAGTTTCATTTATTTTTTTATATTTTTGAAGAATGTAGTAGAAAATGTACACATTGGTTCCTTCAATAACGCTACAGCATATTTCCTTCCTCATATTGGCTAACAGAACATGTTACATTTCTAATGACCTCCATCGATAGAGATGAACTCCAATCGAACTTTCTTCTCTCCTTCTGATCCATCAGTAATACAGAGTTACAGTATATCC
Organism: Schistocerca nitens; assembly: GCF_023898315.1. Lineage (NCBI taxonomy): Eukaryota > Metazoa > Arthropoda > Insecta > Orthoptera > Acrididae > Schistocerca > Schistocerca nitens. The sequence continues at coordinate 918,244,421 of NC_064616.1, forward strand.
CTTGTTGAGGGATGAAAATGTTGTGGATCTGCATAGAAACGAAAACAATTCTCCTATTGACATAGGCTCTTACCTGACATTGACTTTCGTGTGTGTGTGTGTGTGTGTGTGTGTGTGTGTGTGTGTGTGTGTGTGTGTGTGTGTGTGTGTGTGTGTGTCAGGTGGGGGAGGGGGGGGAGGCGCACACACTCACTTCACGACAGCACCAGTGATTGTATGAAAGCAAGGTTGAGAACATCCTCTTACCCTCTACTATCTGTAACTCTGAATTAATGTAATGAATCTTTCACTTACTGTAGACTGATGGACTTGTCTCGTGTGAAGCCCCCAGGCACTGATTGAGTTTATAAAAAGATATCCAACATTACAGATACATCTCTGCAGTTTTGATACACATTGTAAACCCGGGGCCTCAGTATCGTAGCTTGCTGGTAGAGGAATCAAAACAAAGTTGCACAACCCATTAATTATGCAGAGTTTGTGTGGTAATTCATTTTCTGCTTTTTGTGGGGTACAGTTATGTAAAAATCCTTGCTAAGTTAGTGGAAATGTACAGCAACAGTATATCTTCGTGATACAGTGGCTACACTTCACCACTGCCAATGTGGCAAACAAGTCTGAACGGTGTACAGCAATGTGGTAGACCCTCGCTTTGTGAAGAATTGGGAATTGCAAGAGAAGTGGAAGTCCTGGTGCTGAAAGACCAGTGTGTCACGTTTGAGACAGAAGTGGAAAAAGTGGAAAAAATAGTAATGGATGAGTTTTCAGTGTCATGCATGACATTTTGAACATGATGATCACCACGCACTGCTATCTATGAGTACTCATCCTCATTTGTAGAGCCCACCGAACCAAGGCATTGGCAGAAGAGATTGCATTGGTGTCAGCACAATCCAGGTGATGTCTTTAGTTGGTAGTCGCTATGCTGGGTGTTTCACTGTGGTCCCACGACAAAGGAGCAAAGCAGACAATGAAAAAGTGAAGTTTTCACTGGTGAAAAAGATGAAGGCATGACCATCATCGGGCAAGGTAATGCAGAGTGTTTTATGAAACTGCCATAGTGCGTAACTATCAGATTTATGATCGTAAGGGGTAAACTGCTACGAAAAATCTCCTGATGACGTTACGGGAGGCTGTCGAGGAGAAGTATTGTGAGAAAATATCGAAGGTGGTGTTTCTTATCAACCACAACTCTTTAGCTTAATGTTCCATGAACGTAGAAATCTGTGACAGTAATGTTGACGTAATTTTCTTTGGGTGAAAGCTAAAAACATTTACTGTCACTTTAATAATTTAAGGCTTGCTCAGGCATGCAGGGTTTTGCCCGGGTCAACGGTTGTTTCCCTAGTATCTCATGGGATCCCTATGGAACGGCCTCATCAAACTGCTACTCCTGGGGGGATGGGTGTACTGTCAGGTGTACCTACACCCACTCGTCAAAGAGAGTTCTGATGTATTGGTCAGATTTGAACAATGTTAGGTTGCACGTAGCTGCAGCAGTGTAAATAAGCCTCCCCAACCACAAATATCAAATAGTTATTCAGTAATAAAGTTCATTCTCCTATTTCACACTTACTAAGCATAAACTGCTGACAAAATTCATCCACCAGGGGCTCAGCATTTGGTTGCTGGGTACAGGCTTGGTGACCCCAGGTTCCTGAGCTGGGGACTGGTAAGCACCATCAGTCCTCTGTTACTGTAAGCTCTGGGCATGCTTCAGTAACCACCATGCGGTGCAACAGTGGAATGTTGTGTGTTTCGGATATCGAGGACCTCTAATAAAAAAAACCTCAACCTCAGGGTGTGCTACATGCTGATTAGGTGAATGGCTGTTGAGGTTAAACAGTCTCTAGTGGGCAACCTCTGGGTCTCCTGTTGCCCCCCAGTTTTTTAAGGCTTGCTCAGGCATGCAGGGTTTTGCCCGGGTCAACGGTTGTTTCCCTAGTATCTCATGGGATCCCTATGGAACGGCCTCATCAAACTGCTACTCCTGGGGGGATGGGTGTACTGTCAGGTGTACCTACACCCACTCGTCAAAGAGAGTTCTGTTGGTCAGTCCTCCTGAAAAGAAGTGTCAGAGTCATAGTAACAGGGCATTAGTGTGCCATAACACTTTCATTGTAATCAAGTGAACAGGAGGAACCTTGGAGAAGGTCTCCCCTTTCTATATTCACAAGGCGTTGGAAGGCATTGCTGGGTCTCTAAAAAGTGTCAAACGACTTAGCAGTGGAACACTTCTAGTTGAAACTGCTAATTCAAACCAAGTATCTAAGCTTACCTGCTCTGATATAATGGGGGTAGACCCTGTGGAGTTAATGTGAAGAATGGAAAAATATAGGCATCACGGAAATACAGAACTATGTGAGGAGAGTGAAGGGCAAATTGGAAAAATCTGCAACATTTACTCGAGCGTTTGGTAATCCAGAATTACCTGACATATCCTTGCAGGCTATATTCGCCTTAAGGTTTGCCCATTTGTTCCTAACCCAATGCAATGCTTCAGATGTCAGAGATTTGGCCATACCACTATGGGATGTAATGGGAGTGTTACGTCTGGCAATTGTGAAGGCTCAGCTCACAAATTGGACAATTCTTGTACACTGCTCCAGAGATCACCAAGTGCGGAGCAGAAAGTGTGATGTTTACAACGAGGAAAGGAAAATTCAGGAGTCAAAAGTCAAGAGATGCTTACCATGTGCTGAAGCTAAGAAGCTTTCAAAGATAAGTGACCTCCTGTTTTTGCTACTTCTGTTGCATCAGCCCTTAAGATGCCAATTGCCGAGTGCAATACCTCTGCACAAACTGAGACCACAGATGTTGTCAGTGTACCTGTGGGGGAAACGCTACATTTGAAACAGAAGTCATTCAGAAGCCATTGGCATTGGGCTTACCACACAAGCCAGACACCACTTCCCACCATCAGATGCCCACTAAGCTGTCCCCTCAATCCAGGCAACCAACTCCTCCCATAAGTAAAGAAAAACATCCTTCAAATAGTTCCAAGTCAAAGGAAATGGTAGGTAAACCTTTGGATCGGCAAGTTCTCTCCTTCTCTGATTGGGACTATGTTCCCCCCAACCTCCCCAGTAAATCCCTGCCTCCAAGGGAGAAAGAAAAGAACAACCTTCGCTAAATAGTGGCTTCCACAGGAACTTCTCTGTTGCAGTGGAATTTAAATGGATATCAATCACATTTGGAAGAATTCAGCTCCTGGTGTAGGAGAAACAGTTCTGCATCTGCTTACAAGAAACGCATCTTAGTCACTGACAGCTGCATTATGCAGTTACCACCTCTATGGGAAGGACGGTATTACTGGAGGCAGGGCTAAAGGTGGAGTGGCTGTTTTCATTGATGACAGATGCCAGTTCTCTCCTGTCCCTCTTACCACGATCATACAAGCAATTGCTGTGCACATTCTATCACACTTTAACGCCACAGTGTGTTCTTTGTGTCTTCCACCTAATGATGCTTTGGATGCAGATGCACTGCCAGAACTCCTACATGCACTCCCACGCCTGTTGCTAGTTGTGAGGGACGTCAGTGCACACAATAAACTGTGGGGCTCTGCTACCACTTGCTCCAGGGATCAGATGATCGAGCGACTCTTCCATTCTGAGAATATCTGCCTTCTGACTGTGGGTCAGGTGACACACTTTTCCACAGCTACAAGGTCTTTTACAGCCATTGACCTTTGTTTTTGTTCCCCAGCTATTACAGACTCAATTTAATGGGAAGTGGCTACGGATCTACATTCTGGTGACCACTTCCCAGTGTGGATCCATCTGCCGACTAGAACGGTGGCTGACAGAAGACCATGAAGATGAAGATGGATGATACAATGGACAAATTGGTTGCAGTACAGTCGACACGCTGTTTTTGTACAAGAAGATTGTGCACAGGAGATAGTGGCCCATATCACTTGTGAGATCCAATGGGCTGCCACAGCGTCCATCACCTGGTGTAGTAACCACCTCAGACGATGGCCTGTACCATGGTGGAATGACAACTGTTGATTGGCAGTCATAGCCAGACGAACAACTGTGTGGGACTTCAAACACCATCCAACTAAAGAAAACCTTCATGCCTAAAGATATGCGAGGTGAGTGATGAAAGAACTGAAGAGGACTTCCTGGAAGGAATTCAAGACTTCCATTAGAAGTTCCACTTCCACTGCAGAAGTTTGGGACTCAATAAGACAGATTTCAGTTATGGGTAGCACCCATCCCCTTATGGCCTTGTCAAGTAGTGGACCTTGGTGGACACGCCAGAACACATGGCTCATGTTTTAGCTGAACACTTTTTTACTCTCATTACATCATCTAGACAAGTTTCTGGTTTTGAGGTGTTCCATAGTACTGCAGAGATGAGGAAGCTCAATTTATTCTTTACAACCTTCCATTCTCCATATTGGAACTGGAATCAGCTTTGTCTGCAGCCAGACACACTGCTCCAGGCCCTAATGAGATCCATTATGCCATGCTTCATCACCTGTGCCCTGAAGCAAAAGGACAGCTTCTTTCTTGTTTCAATGACATCTGGTTTGATGGACAGTACCCCATGACTTGGAAGGGGCAATATTAATTCCATTCTCTTACCAGTGGTAGGGGTAAGACTCTCGAATCCATGGTTAACCACCACCTCATATGGCCGCTAGAGTCCCGAGGTTACCTGAGCTGCTCCCAGTGTGGTTTCAGGTGCCACTGTTCTACCCTTGACAACTTAATTCTACTACAGCGATACAGTAGTCCTCCTTATGCTGAAACCATTTGGTTTGTGTGTTTTTGACCTCAAAAAATCATGTGACAGTACTTCGAGGTACAACATTCTTTGCAAACTTCATGAATGGGGACTACGTGGATGCCTGGTCTTTCTTATGCAATCCTGTCTCGGCGACTGGCATTTTAGATACTGTGTTGGAGATGCCTTGTCTGACTGCTTTGTTCAAGAGAATGGAGTCCCCCAAGGCAGTGTTCTCAGTGTCAAAATTGTTTGCCATCACTATCAATGGCATCTCCTCCACAGTCAGGAGCCCTGTCAAATGCTCTTTGTTTGTGGATGACTATGCAATCTTCTACTCTTCCTCAGGTCTTAGTGACGATGAGGTAGCTACAGCTGACCATGAGGAGGCTGGAAATCTGGGCCAGGACAACAGGTTTTCAGTGCTCACCAGAGAAGACTACATGTGTCAATTTTACCCATGCTCATCAAAGTTTCAACCAACCAGTGCTCATAATGGGGGACAATATTTTATGTTTTCAAGAAACTGCGGTTCTCGGTTTATTCTTTGACTCAAAATTAACTTGGCTCCCACACCTGAAAAAACCCATCATCAAAGGACTTAGTCATTCACTATTTTGAAATGCCTTAGTGGAAAAACATGAGGAAGCGACAGGTCCCGCCCTCGTGCAGTTTTATAGGACATTTGTTCAGTCATGTTTAGATTATGGCAGTGTGGTCTACGGATCAGCCCATACTTCCTAACTCAAGATGCTAGACGCTGTCCAGTGTGGGGGCATTCGGATATTGACTGGAGTATTTCAGATCAGCTCAGTTCAGAGTCTGTGTGCAGAGGCTGGTGAACCACCACTATGGATTTGGTGACATATCCTTGTAGCTCGACAGGCACTGAAAATCTCTGTCGCCACAGTCATTGACATATAGTGCAGTGGTCCAACACACCTTTGAATGGCTGTTCAGGAATCATTCTTATGGGACCAAGCCATTTGGGATACATGCTACAGACTGGATCTGGATCTATTGGACGTCAAAATACAGAGCCAGGGATGGAACGCATTGCCGCCTTGGTGTCTTCAGAGGCCCAAAGTGATTTTAAGCTTGACACAGTACAAGAAAAGTTGTACTCCAGTTTATGTTTTTGCAACTGTGTTTTTGTCCATTTTAAGTATGTACCACAGTTTCATCATTGTTTATACAGGTGGAGCCCAACAAGACTTTGTCCTTGGTTTTTCTGCTGTTTTCTCTGATAGGGTTTTTAAAGTGTGTCTTTCGGAACAGTTTACAAGTTATGATGCGGAATTATATGGCATTCTAATGCCACTGAAGAGGATTCACATACCTGGCCACATTGAGATACAGGGAAACAACATGGCCAACAAAGCCACCTAGGAAGCATGTTGGAATGATGCTGTCCATCGGTGTCCCATCCTGTTACACGCTATCATCTCATTTTTCTGACAGATGGAGCATGCATCAGTGGGAGACTGAATGGTTGCAGGTAACAGAAGACACACTGCGGTCTCTCAAATTGACCACACAAGCATGGTGGACTTCACGTCAGCCTCACCGCTGGAAGGAGGTTCTTCTTACCAGACTGTGCATTGGTCATAGCCCTTTAACACATGACTTTCTCCGCCAGTGGGAGGATCCATCACTCTGTGAAGTTCGTGGTGTGCCACTTTCAGTTCAGCGTATTTTGGCAATGTGTGGCCTATATACTGATATTAGGGCAGCCCTCAGTCTCGATGGAAATCTGCCCACCATCCTCACAGATACTGATTCCAGTGTTGCAAGAATGGTGAAATTTTGTGAACTGTCAGGCCTCATCCCTAAATTAGTGGGGAAGGGAGGCAGACTTTAATACATTATAAACATGCTCTGCATCTGGGGACAGCCTTCGTTCGTCCCCAGCCGTGAGATTGTCATGCCGACTTTTCATCAGGGTGCTGATGACAATAATGTTGCGTGCCCCTCACCTCAAATCATCCATCATCATCAGACTCAACGTTGAAGTTAAGTGAATCGAAAATAGTTCAAGCCCTCAGTATAGTGGTTAACAAACACACCATAAAATTAATATAACTGGACAATACAACAAGTGTTGATTGTTTGAAGTCAAATGAACACTAACACAGTAAAATGCAAGTCTGAAGAGACACAATGTGATGATCCTAAGCGTCGACCAGTGTGGAATTGAACAGAGTCTCCACTAACAGACAGAGTTAGACTTGATGCATGTAATTCAAAGTTCAATCTAGATTGACACGCAAAAAATTCAAGTTCATCTGGACTACTGGCAGAATAAGTTGGAGTCTAGAATACTGTGAATTTTTCTGACTTCCTACTGAACTAATGCAGAATATTTCTGAGTATCATGCCTATTGTCACAGAAAACTTCTGAGTTCAAAAGTTTGCAGCTGGACTGCCACCCAAACCTACATAGGTCTTAGCTCTGCAACTCCATCCAGAACAATGCTCTTGAGGCCAGATGGCCACCACGTGTAATAAATTTGGCATCCTTTTCTCCAGAAATTCCAAGCTTCTATGTCACATGACTTAGAACAAGTTAGTTAGATCTTTATACAATAATGCAGTCCTAACAGGATGTGCCTTTAGATGTGCACTAAAAATCTGAATAAAATGACATATTACATTTAATTCTAGAAAATGCACACTGCTCACAAATTGAAGGTAAAAAAATGCATATTTTAATTGCAGTAATTAAATGCAGTTTATGCTTTCTTTGCCTTGAGTGCTTATTGTAAGGCACATATGCATCTCTCTTTCATTTGAATTGATATATTCTTTCCACTGCTGCAGTCAGGTTTAATGTAACTCAACTCCATTTTTAAATTAAAGTTGAAAGTGTACAAAATAATAATCAATTAATTAAAATAACAAACACGCAAATCTTATCAACAAAGTGTTGGTGATATATATGTGTCTGCCAACACGTACTGACTTGCTGGTAGTGTAACTGTTTTGGCCTACAAAATATGCTGATTTTAACCAAATTTATCATTAAACCATGGCTCATCGGTTAATTCTTTAAGTAATAGAACACATAGCTAGCTCAGTTGATGCGTGTTGATGATCAGTGCTAACTGATATGTCAATCTTTTTTGTGCAATTAAAATGAAAGTACTTGTTAATTATTTACTAAATTTCTGTTAAATTAACCTTCTCAGCACTGTAACTTCCCTTACACATCATCTGCATAGCAAATCAATGTATCTTTTGATTCATTCTTTTTCTCCTCTTCAAAATGGTGTATCGTGCTTTATTGTAATTATGATAATTTGTGCTACATGCGCGCATACACAAGCTTGTGTCTGTATATGTGTGGATGGATATGTGTGTGTGTGCGTGAGTGTATACCCGTCCTTTTTTCCCCCTAAGGTAAGTCTTTCCGCTCCCGGGATTGGAATGACTCCTTACCCTCTCCCTTAAAACCCACATCCTTTCGTCTTTCCCTCTCCTTCCCTCTTTCCTGATGAGGCAACAGTTTGTTGCAAAAGCTTGAATTTTGTGTGTATGTTTGTGTTTGTTTGTGTGTCTGTCGACCTGCCAGCACTTATATATATTTAGCGCACAGATCTGACAGTTCCGTATAATTTCAGCCATGCCACTCCACGGTACACCACACCCTCCAGTCAGCTGTCAGAGCCACACCAGCCTGGCCTCTGCACCACAGCGTGCCTAATTCAAATGCCATGCTCGACCAAAATCAATCACTTCAGCTCAAGTTGTAGTGCATTGTGACACATCATTCAGAGCAGGACACAGTTGCTCATGCTGCTTCTTTGGGCTGTCAAATTTTGCTTCACCCCTGTGTTGTTCTGATATGGCAGATCAGATCAAGAAACTGTTCTGTGGCAGTCATTTTCAGAGTGATGATTGATGGTGATTTTTGAGGTGTGACCTCTTGTGAATAGCCAAATTACAGACTTCTGTAACCAAGGTCTTCACCAAGTCGCTCACCAGTGTGTGAAAATGTCACACTGGAGGTGTAATATGTACAGATGGACTAAGACCGTAACTAAGTTTCTCACAGCTTGATTTTTTTTCCAGATGATAATTTAAACTTTATGACCCACCCTTGTGTATAGGAATGACCTGATTTCACTGTGACAAGTACTGTGTTTAAATAGCCATTGGTTCCTCCCATTTCACTCATGGCTTGCAATCACAGTGGCTACTGCAACTCCAATGTCAACCGCAATCTGCACAAGTCAACATTGCTGTACATTCTATGCTGGCCAGAGTGTTAATTTAATCACAACTGCTTCTGACTAGCAGGGATAAAATATGATACAGCTAATGCCTATTGCAGATGTAGATGTATATTTTTATGAGTGCTGAGTTAATAATGGCTGCATTGTATATGAATCAGTGTGACCTTCATACCTTCAAATGCTGTACTTAGTGCACTGTGAGAAAATCTGATGAGCCACTGGAGTGTTACAGGACTAGGGCAATAACCAGTCTATCTGTAGATATTGGATAACTGCCAGTAGCAATCTTATGGAAGTTAGTAATGGTACAAAACGTGTATTATGATCACAGCCACAGTCAGCTGTTTCTGTTGCTGTTGTTCATGCACTCGTAGAACATGTGTATTAGTGCCATTGCCCCATTTGGAGTCTGTATGGAGCAGAATGTGACCTAACTGAGTTTTGCATATATGAATGCCCTTGCACAACACTGGTAACCATTTCAGTGTTACTTATTAAGGCCCAAGTTGATTTTATATATGTTTGAGTGTAGAAAGTATTGCATTCCACTTTTAATTTTTAAAACAATTTTACAATATTTTATGTAAGTATTGCAGTTTTAAGTTTTTGTTTTGTGACAAATTTGAACAAGGGGACAGTCAGCTGCTACACCACTTTCCTTCACAATATATTCCGGATTTAGCAACTTCATGAGTATATTACGTTGGTTGCCAAACTTAACACTCTTTAGAGTGTGTAGGAGTTAATAAATTGGTCCAAAACTTCTTAGATGCTCCTTTCTTCGCAAAGGGAAAGGAAGAGAGTGCCGTTTGGCTGGATATTGGCCCATATGGGAATTGTGGGTAGGTACTTATTGCAGCCATGAAGGTGTGGAGTTCAAATCTACATCTTCATTTATACTCCGCAAGCCACCCAACGGTGTGTGGCGGAGGGCACTTTACGTGCCACTGTCATTACCTCCCTTTCCTGTTCCAGTCACGTATGGTTCGCGGGAAGAACGACTGTCTGAAAGCCTCCGTGCGCGCTCTAATCCCTCTAATTTTACATTCGTGATCTCCTCGGGAGGTATAAGTAGGGGGAAGCAATATATTCGATACCTCATCCAGAAACGCAACCTCTCGAAACCTGGCAAGCAAGCTACACCGCGATGCAGAGCGCCTCTATTGCAGAGTCTGCCACTTGAGTGTATTAAACATCTCCGTAACGCTATCATGGTTACCAAATAACCCTGTGACGAAACGCGCCGCTCTTCTTTGGATCTTCTCTATCTCCTCCGTCAACCCGATCTGGTACGGATCCCACACTGATGAGCAATACTCAAGTATAGGTCGAACGAGTGTTTTGTAAGCCACCTCCTTTGTTGATGGACTACATTTTCTAAGCACTCTCCCAATGAATCTCAACCTGGTACCCGCCTTACCAACAATTAATTTTATATGATCATTCCACTTCAAATCGTTCCGCACGCATACTCCCAGATATTTTACAGAAGTAACTGCTACCAGTGTTTGTTCCGCTATCATTCGCTACAATTTTCTAACGCTGCAACTTCTCTGTATACTACAGCATCATCCGCGAAAAGCCGCATGGAACTTCCGACACTATCTACTAGGTCATTTACATATATTGTGAAAAGCAATGGTCCCATAACACTCCCCTGTGGCACGCCAGAGGTTACTTTAACGTTTGTAGACGTCTCTCCATTGATAACAACATGCTGTGTTCTGTTTGCTAAAAACTCTTCAATCCAGCCACACAGCTGGTCTGATATTCCGTAGGCTCTTACTTTGTTTATCAGGCGACAATGCGGAACTGTATCGAACGCCTTCTGGAAGTCAAGAAAAATAGCATCTACCTGGGAGCCGGTATCTAATATTTTCTGGGTCTCGTGAACAAATAAAGCGAGTTGGGTCTCACACGATCGCTGTTTACGGAATCCATGTTGATTCCTACAGAGTAGATTCTGGGTTTCCAAAAACGACATGATACTCGAGCAAAAAACATGTTCTAAAATTCTACAACAAATTGTGTAGATAACTATGTTATCCTACTACACATAGTGATAATGAGATGTAGAAGACACTTCTTGGGTCAGTGGGTTTGTTACTGGCTGGAGGTGAGTAGTAATATGTTATGGATTGGCCAAGCAAATATGATAAATTTGCTCTCAGTAGACACTGCCTGTTGATGTGTGAGTTCCTCCTCTATTTTTAGTTAGAATGCATGAACACAACATTGATTTTAAAATTTTATGTGATGTTAGGACTCCCCCCCCCCCCCCCCCCCCTAAATGGATAGTATGAAGGTTTTAATTTCTAATGCACTAGCTGGGATGGTCAGACAAAGTTTTTTTATGTTAATGATCAGCTAGGCTCATGTGCATGAAAAACTGTTTCATATGCTTTGACCTTTTATTAGTCTTCAAATTTTGTGACTTCTGAGAGTGGTCAAAGTAGCAGTGAAGTACACATAGTTGAGAAGGCAAGTAAATGTCATTAATTTGTGCTTTTAGGAGCAAAGGCAATAAAGTACAACTGGAATTATTGTCTTTGCGAGAGAATAATAAAGATACAATAAAAATGAAGGTTTTAATTGTATAGATGGATTACAAGGGAAAAATTCACCAGTTCTTTTAATTATTTCTACACACTGAAATATAGGAGTGAATCAGTCATCAGAATATTGAAAAATTAATGAAGTTTGTAACTGCTGTAACAAATTTACTATTGTTGTCCCTGTTTATGTACATGATGATCCCACCATATTTTCACCATAAATATAGTGTGTATTCAATAAGCGTTGATGTACAATTTTATTTTGCACCCCAAAGCCATTTGCATTATACTCTGTCCATCGTTTATTCCTTTAAGAACCAGTCATCAAACTGTTCTCTTTTTTTCCAAATACCATCAGCATTAATGGCCCTACACATAAGAGCTAATCATCTTTTAACAAAATCATTGTGCTTGTGAAATTTCTGGAGAGCTACAAATTTAGTGGTGTTCTGGAACATTGTGTGAGTATGAGTAAGTATCACCATTAGTTGTCATGATACGGCAATTATCTCTTCAGTGATAGTAAGTAAGGAGTGAGGCTGCAGGTGCATCTGTTACTCTCGGAATTACCCTTGTGGTGCTTCACATTGCACAACTTTCCTACAACTGAAGTTAAATTATTATATAAATTTTGTATACTAATGTAGTTGCCTAGCAAGATGACATTGGAGTTGCATTTGGGAAGTGTGGGATTAAAAGTCCCATGTAGCCATTTCGATTAAAGTAATTTGTGATTTCCCTTGAGTTGCAGGATGCTTATTTGGAAAAGGACATGGCTGACTTGCTTCTCCCATGTAGTGCATTGTGATCTTGAGCTTCTTCTCTAATGACCTTGTGTGTGAGAGATTACACTCATGTCTTCCTTCCTTCCACTAGCCTAAGACAGAATTCTTTTGTGGCTGAAAGTAAACAAATTTCGGGATAAACTCTGAATTGCCAAAACTTGGGTAGATTAAGAGGCCTACTTCCATAGCTGCGTGGGCAGCACATCTTTTTTGACTGCCCTGCAGAGGATCAGAGTTAAATTACTCTTACTGCCAGGGATGTTTCCTTGATGGAAGGAGTGGAACAGGGTCCACTTAGCCACTTAGCCACTTAGTCTTGTTATGCCAATTGAGGAGATAATTGAATAAGAAGTAGCGGCATCGACGTCTGGGAAGCGAACAGTGGCCTTGCAGGGTGGTGTGTTGACTCCGTCCCCATCTGTACCACATCCAAATGATGCCTTGTGAAAACTGATTTGCATTGTGTGGTCTTCTGAGCTTGATCAAGGAGTTTAGGTTAAAAATAAAGTAGTCTGAAGTATGTTGTTTTTTTCTGTTGTAATATTAAGGTCATGTTTAATAAATGTTGCTTTTGTCATCAGTTAGTCATCCTAGGATGTGAGCATTGCTGTTTGCTGTTTCACTAGCATTATTGAAATATCAGAAATAAAGTGAAATTTATGACTGGATTCAGGATTTTTTGGTAGGGAGGTGCAACATATTATCTTGGATGGAGAGTCGTCGTCGGGTATAGAAGTAAGTTCCCAGGAAAGTGTGTTCGGACCCTTGCTGTTCATGTAGTGTATTAATGACCTCGTAGACAATATTAATAGTAAATTCAGTCTTTTTTTTTGGAGATGGCACAGTTCTCTATAATAACGTATTTTCTGAAAGAAGCTGCACAAGTATTCTGTCAGGTGTGAAGATTTGCAACTAGCTGTAAATGTTCAGAAATGTAAAATTGTGCATTTCACGAAATGAAAAAATGTGGTACCCTATGACTATATAGTCAGTGTCGCAGTTGGAATCTGCCAACTCATAAAAATACTTGGCTGTAGCATTTCCTACAGATATGAAATGGAATGGTCACATAGGCTCACTTGTCAGTAAAGTAGAAGGCAGATTTTGGTTTATTGGTAGATTACTGGGGAAATGCCATCAGTCAGCAAAGGAGATGCTTAAAAATCACTCACGTGACCCGTTCTAGACCATTGCTACAGTTTGTGGGACCTGTACCAAGTAGGACTAACAAGGGATGGTGAACATCTATGGAGAAGGGCAGCATGAATAATCACAGTTTTGTTTGACCTGTGGGAGAGTGTGCACAGAGATACTGAAGGAACTGAACTGGCAGACTCTGGAAGATAGATGTAAATTATGCTGAGAAAGCTTATGTACAGTATTTAAAGAACCACTTTAAATGATGGCTCTAGGAATATTCTGCAGCCTCCTACATATTGCTTGCGCAGGGATCAAGAGTAGGAGATTAGATTACTTACAGCACACAAAGAGGCATTAACTCAATCATTATTCCCACACTCCATACATGAATTGAATGAGGAGTGGCTTGTGGAGTACAGATGTAGATAAGAGTATTTGATTATGCTCTCTCATGTATCTGTAGAAAACACAGGAGAGAAGAGAGTATGAGAACAAGGGCATTATTTTAATGTCCCAGTGGCAGAGTTAAAAATGTGTATTTGGAACTGATTGTGTAATAGGAGAGGTGTAGAACAGATGATACAAGAAGAGTTGGGATATCAGATTATGAGTAATTGTTAAACTAAATTTGGTTAAAGCAACATAGGAGCCTTCAAAACTACAAGGGCATTCTGCAAAGTAATGCCTGTGAATTTTTTTATCTGAAAACTCTTCTAGCTTTTTAAATAAAACAAACATTATTAACATTCTTCCTATTTATTCTTCATGTCTACATACATATTTCTCAACATAGTCACCTTGGCAATGATCGCATTTCTCCCAACAAGAGAGCAGTGTGTTGATGCTGTCACCATAGAATGTTTGACTTTGTTGACGGAACTGCAGCCTCACTTCTGCTTGCACCACTTTTTCACTATCAAAGTGAAGTCCTTGAAGTTGTTATTTAAGTTTTGGAAACATGAAAATCAGATGGGGCCAAGTCGGGACTACATGGAGGATGATAAATGACAGTGAACCCAAGGCATTGGATTGTTACAGATATCGTGGCACTGATGTGGTATAACACTGTCATACTAAAGGAAAGGGTGCTCTGTTTATGGACGAACTCTTTGTGTTCAAAGCTCAATTATAACCTGCTGTTTCTCATGCTCTGACATAGTTACATTACACTGCCGTGTTACACACTGCAATTCGGGTTCCTATAGTGGCAGAGGGCTGCAAATACAGTGGACATTCAAAATAATGTGAACAGTGGTAGTAATGGGATGGTTGTGTTTGATGGTCAACAATGCAGATAAGGCAGGTGTCGTGCTGGACTGTGCATGTTGAGTACGGATTAGGCAACAGTGCAGAGTGTTTACAAGTAGTGCACACTTCGTATTTGCATTCAGAGACGGAGGTCAACGTGCAGTGAATGACCTAAAAGGGTTCCAAACAGGGTAGATTGTGGGGGCTCAGTTAGGTGGAGCATCAGTAACCAAGACAGCCAACTTATTGAATGTTTAAACAGCAACTGTTTCAACAGTCATGGCAGCCTACACAAAACATGGGAAGACATTGTGTAAACATAATAGTGGGCACAATTCAAAACTAAATGACAGAGATCGTCATACGCTAACACAAATTGTCAAAACAACACAAAACTCCGAGGGCTAATGTGACTGCGGAGCTCAATAGCCAACTTAGAGACCCCATATCTATTGACACTGTCTGCTGAGAACTCCATAAAGTAAATATTCATGAACGAGCTGCTATACTGAAACCATTAGTGACGACAACTAATGCAATGAAGTGTAAAACGTGGTGTTAGGAGCTTAAAACCTAGACAGGTGATCAGTGGAAAGACGTCACATGGTCTGATGAGTCAACGTTTTCATTATTCCCAACATGAGGCTGGGTTTATGTCTAGAGAAGGCCAAAAGAAGCCTACTGTCCTGATTGCATGATTCCAACGGTTAAGCATGGATGTGGAAGTGTGATGGTGTGGGCAGCAATATCGTGGTATTCTGCTGGTCCCATCATTACTCTCAAAGACCGTATTACAGCCGATGATTATGTGAACAGTTTAGGTGATCAGGTGCACCCCATGATTCACATGTTGTTACCTAACAGTGACGCCATATTTCAGGATGATGATGCACCCATTTACACAGACAGGATAGGCTGGAGCATGCAACTGATCTACAGCGTCTTCCCTGGCCAGCACAGTCTGCATACTTGAACATTATCGGACCCTTGTGGGTGTCATTGGAGTGCAGACTCTGGAGCAGATTTCTGCCTCCCTCATCACTACAGGATTTAGAAGAGGTTCTGATCGAAGAGTGGCATAACATTCTACTGGAGACTAGACAATCATTATATGCCAGTATTCGAAGAATAATCACAGCTGTATTGTGGGCAAGGGTCCAATCCCTTATTATTAAACCATTCCAAAGTATGTACAGGTGTTCACATTATTTTGCCTATCCCCTGTATGTAGACATGAAGAATATAGATTTAAGTATTAATAACATTTGTTTTGTGTAAAAAGCTTTAAGGGTTTTCACATAAAAAATTCAGAGGCATTACTTTCAGCACACAAGTCAAGTATCCTGACTAAAAACATAGATTATGGCATCCAAAATGACCTTTATGGAATAGGAGCTGTAACATCACACCCAAATGTAAATCCTATGGTGATTTTGCAATACCATGGCTCACTTCCAAAGTAAGAATTTTGTAAGCAGCATAAAAAAAGAATTGAACTGGTTGCAATTCACTATAACAAGCTACTGTATGTCTGATGTGGCTGTGGTGGAACTGAAAGCTGTGGATTTACAAACCATAGATGGACTTGATGGAGGGGGGGGGGGGGGTTAGAGAAGGGGAGAGGAGGAGAGAGAAAACCACTGTAGTAATTTTAGGCAGAATTAGAAATGGTGTATTTTGAGTTCAGGTTATTTTTAAAGCTAAAGCAGGGTCATATGTTTCCAGTCGGGGCCATATAGACCCTAAATAGAGGAGGGATGCTGTGCCACAACTACAGTCACAGATTATTGTACAGTAAAACTCCCATTTTTACACCTTTCAGTGGACTGATCTAAGAAAGTGTAAAATACAGGAAAGCATGGGAAACGCAATAAACAAAAACGAATAAATTACTGTTACTGTAATTCTCTTTATATTGTTAAAATATGAACTGAAAACAAAATAAGTATTTAAAAAATCTGAAATACTTAATTGTTTTTGTTTCTTTCTAATAACAATTAGCTCTACTTCTCTCCCCATAGTGTACAAAGCATCAGATGCATTATCACCACGAGATGTGCTACAGATGTACTGCCTCAAAGTGTTGATAGCTTCCCTACTGCTTGTCACAACTAGTTCTTGGTACAGCAAAAGTGGATATATCGGGTTTTGTTCTGGTGCTCCTCAGTTCTTTTTGTGACATGTTGGCACAATTTGGAACATCTCCTGTTGACTATTTTACGTTTTCAATTGTGGCAACTGGAAACAATTGGACAGTAATAACTCAAGTTGCAACCTTCATTGCACAGTTGTGTATAGAACAAGCATACGTGTGCGCGCCTGTTATTTGTGTGTGTGTGTGTGTGTGTGTGTGTGTGTGTGTGTGTGTGTGTGTGTGTGTGTGTGTGTGTGTGTTTGTTTGTTTGTGTGTGTGTGGGTGGGCGCGTGCACGCGCCTGTGTGGATACACACAGCCACTACCTTTGTGATAATCAGAAAGGCAGTGGCTGAGGGCTGACACAAATTAATGCGCACACGAGTTTCCCTTGTTGTTATCTATAGTTTGTTGCCGACAAGATCACTAGGTTCAGGGATGTCCTGGGTGAGAAAGAGGGTGGACATTGTCATGTTACTGAGCATCTTGAAGAGGAATGTTTATATCCGACATCAGCTTGTACCAGCCGAAAGACTGCGCACCTGGTTTAAATTAGCATATTTCTTGCAGATGTGATGACAATTCGTGAAACCCCATTATAGAGAAGGCTGTCTTCAAAAGCAGTGTACACTCGTGTATATGACTGTGAAATTAAATTAAAATGTTGTAATACAACGCAATGAGCACAAGGAAGGTTGTTACTAGAGTCAAAATCATCAGATCGTGATTATCATTAAGACAATATCACGGTATACTTTCTCACCCTTCCAAAAATTGTGAACCTATAATACAGGGGCCATGATCCCAACGTGCTGACAGCAAAAATATTGCTTATTGTGCTAACTTTACATTACGTGATAATAACTTTAAGTGTCAGCATTTGTGCTTTGTTCCGTATCTGACTTTGAGTTAGAATACAACACACTTTTTGCAGAAATCTGTGTGAAATTCAACGTTAAAGGTTGTGATAACATGAAAGAAAACTTAAAATGTGGGAAATGTTGTATCAAGGTATTGGTGGGAAAGCATTGTATTGAAAGAATAAGACTTAAGTTGAGGCTGACTGAAATGAACATAAAAAGCAGGAAAATGTAAAATGTGGGTATGTAAAAATGGGGTTTTACTGTATATCCTCTGGTATATTTATCTACATGGCAGACATTCCCTCTTTCTGTCTGCAGCCTGAAAGCTTCATTCACAAAATGTCTAATAACTCTTTATTGGTAGCAATATATTACAGAAATTTTAAAGAAAGAGCAGGTATGGACAAGTTCTATAATGTTCAGTACACACATTGCCTAATCCCCCCAAGGGGTCCACAACTCTTTTGTGGATACGTGCGTAGCGAGCACGGGACCCCGAGCTAATGTGGCCCTCCTTCCCTTCCGGGCTGCATACCTTCCTTTTCCGCATCCTTCCCTCTCCCCCATCTTCGCCCCTCCTCCTCTCACCTCTGGCTCTTTCCTTCCCTTTCTCCCCCTCTGGGAGTATGGTTTGTGCCTACGTCCGGAGACGGATGCTCGTAAATGTACCACATTCTTCGCCTTCTCTGCTTGTATGTCTTCATCCTTCCTTTGTCCTTCTCTTTTCCTTACCTCTTCTCTTTACCCTTTTCTCCGCTGCGGCGTTTGAGACCTCTCCTCTTTCCTTTCTCTTTCTTTGTTTTTCCCTTTCTCTTTTTTCCTCCCTGTGCATGTCTGAAGGCCGACCCACGCATTTTTGTGCGTAGCCGGTGATGGGGTAACGTGTAATTCCCTGCCCCGGGTAGACAGGTAGGACACGTACGTACCCCCTGGTAACGGCCAGGCCCAGGGAGGGGTGATTACCTGAGCTGATACCTTCCGAAAGTGCCGATTGGTCCCTCCGTCCGTTTGTCGGGAGGTGTGACCTGAGGTGTGAACAATCACCTAAGGCCGGAGTGCCCTCAGAGAGGGCCCCCACAAGGGAGGAGCGCGCCATCGGAGACGCCGGTAATCATGGGGGATTCTTCCGCATGGTTTCCTCACCTTCCACTATGTCTGCTCACAAGCGTAAGTTCACTGAGTCTCAGCCACAGACAGTTCTTCCATCGTTGCCACAGTTCCTTGTTGTTTCTCGGTCTGACGAAGGTCACGACTTCACCACGGTCAACCCTTTCATTATTCAGAAAGGTGTCGACGCAATTGCAGGTCCTGTAAAGTCTTGTTCCAGATTACGGAATGGCACCCTGTTGTTAGAAACAGTCAGTGCCCTCCAGGCACAAAAATTGCTGCGTACTTCACTGCTCCACACCTTCCCTGTCCGGGTTGAAGCGCACCGCACTTTAAATTCCTCGCGTGGAGTCGTTTATACACGCTCCCTCGATGGATTGTCTGACGAAGAAATTCAGCACTACCTGTCTGACCAGGGCGTAACGGCTGTTCATAGAGTTATGAAAAGGGTTGACACGAACATCATTCCAACCCGCGCTGTCTTCTTGACATTTGACAAAGTTCAACTCCCATCGAAAATCAAAGCAGGCTATGAGATAATTTCTGTTCGCCCTTACGTCCCAAACCCTACGCGTTGCTATCGGTGTCTGCGGTTCAATCACACCAGCCAGTCCTGTTCCAATCCGGCCAAATGTGTTACGTGTGGCAGGGATGCCCATGAGGGTGCTTGTCCACCTCCATCCCCTCGCTGCATCAACTGTATGGGTGACCACGCCGATTCCTCTCGAGATTGCCCCGTTTTTAAGGATGAAAAGCTCATCCAGGAAATAAAAGTGAAGGAAAAGGTGTCTACCTTTGCTGCTCGAAAATTATTCGCCAGTCGACAGCCCACCGTGCCTCAGACAGGAAAATACAGCACTGTCCTTGCTTCTCCTCGGCCAACAAGGGAGGCGGCCATGCAGACTTGCGACCTCACCTTTAGTGCCACGGTCGTCAGATCGGCCAGCGCAAAGATCGCCCGTTCAACCTCACCACTTTCACCTGCCCACTCTCTGGCTCACCCTTCGTCGGGTTCTGCTAAATCTCGAGCCCAAAAGTCAGACACCAAGACTTCGAAAAAAGAGCATACTCGTGAAGATTTTTTACGTACCCCAACTTCACAACCATCGGTTCCTCCTTCATCTAAACATCATACTTCCAAGAAGGCTACAAAGAAACCCAGTTCATCTCCTTCTCCGCCAAGGCGTGTCCCATCTACAGCACCACCTGGCGGAAATCGCCCTCGGCCGTCTTCTGTGTCGCCGAGGCGCACTGCTGGCGGCCGATCAACCAGCCGATCGCTGGTGGCAGGAGCTGCTCCTGAACAACCTATGGATCAGGATCTTCTGCCTTCGGCTGAATGCCATTCCATGCTGTCGGTCGCAAGCTCTGAACAGTCGTTGAGTTGACAGCAACCTTGGTCACATTCCTCCAATTTCTGTTCACCCTATGCCCATTATCCACTGGAATATCCGCGGCATTCGAGCCAATCGGGATGAATTGTCGATCCTCTTACGATCTTACTCGCCGGTCACCTTCTGTCTTCAGGAAACATAGCTGCGTCCCCATGACCGCTTTGTTCTCCCTCATTTTCAGTCCGTCCGATATGATCTCCCTTCTGTTGAAGGCACTCCAGCCCATCGAGGACTTACGATTCTTCTCCATGATACTCTCCATTATCACCCAATCCACTTAAACACTTCCTTCCAAGCTGTCGCCGTCCGTCTTTCCCTTTCTGGATACACGTTCTCTCTTTGTACTGTATACATTCCATCGTCCACACCAATGGCACGAGCTGATCTCCTTCATCTTCTTGGTCAGCTTCCACCCCCCTATTTGCTGGTTGGGGACTTCAATGCCCACCACCCGCTTTGGGGATCTCCACATCCTTGTCCACGTGGCTCACTATTGCTAGACGTCTTCCACCAAGCGGATCTAGTTTGCCTCAACACTGGGGTCCCTACATTTTTGTCTGCCTCCACGACAAATTTATCTCATTTTGAGCTTGCGGTCGGTACTGTTCCGCTAGCTCGGCGCTTCGAATGGCTCGCCCTTGATGATACACACTCGAGTGACCACTTTCCATGTGTCCTTAGACTGCAGCCTCAACTGCCATATATGCGCCCGCGATGCTGGAAGTTTGCCCAAGCCGATTGGACACTTTTTTTCGTCTCTAGCGACATTCGATGACCGTCACTTTCCCAGCGTCGACGATGAGGTCACACATATTACCGACGTTATTCTTACAGCTGCGGAACGTTCAATACCACGCACCTCCGAATTGCCCCGGCGCCCCTCAGTTACTTGGTGGAACGAGGCATGCCGTGACGCATTACGTGAGCGGCGACGTGCTCTCCGCGTTTTCCGCCACCATCCTACTTTGGCCAACTGTATCCGCTATAAGCAGTTCCGTGCGCAATGCCGTCGTGTCATCCGCGATAGCAAGAAGGCAAGCTGGAAATTCTTTATTAGCTCATTTAACACCTTCACTCCCTCCTCGGAAGTTTGGAGTCGGCTTCGACGGTTCTCAGGCGCGCCTAGTTTCTCCCCAGTCTCTGGGCTCACTGTCGCGCATGATACGTTAGTGGACCCCGTCGCAATTTCTAACTCATTGGGTCAGCACTTTGCTGAGATTTCGAGCTCTTCAAATTACCCGCCCGCATTTCTCCCGAAGAAACGTGCAGCGGAAGTACGACCTCGTGCTTTCTCCTCTCAAAATCGCGAAAGCTACAATAACAAAGGAAACAATGTCACAAGATAGTTTGCCAATTTCCACTCATTAATGATTGCATGAAAGAAAACAGTAAAAATAATAGCTGATGCTCATCCAAAACTGCCTTGTATGTGCTTCTTCAAGGAGTTAGGGATTGTAATTACTGCTTCACAGATGTACAGGGTGTTTCAAAAATGATCGGTATATTTGAAACGGCAATAAAAACTAAACGAGCAGCGATAGAAATACACCGTTTGTTGCAATATGCTTGGGACAACAGTACATTTTCAGGCGGACAAACTTTCGAAATTAAAGTAGTTACAATTTTCAACAACAGATGGCGCTGCAAGTGATGTGAAAGATATAGAAGACAACGCAGTCTGTGGGTGCGCCATTCTGTATGTCGTCTTTCTGCTGTAAGCGTGTGCTGTTCACAACGTGCAAGTGTGCTGTAGACAACATGGTTTATTCCTTAGAACAGAGGATTTTTCTGGTGTTGGAATTCCACCGCCTAGAACACAGTGTTGTTGCAACAAGACGAAGTTTTCAACGGAGGTTTAATGTAACCAAAGGACCGAAAAGCTATACAATAAAGGATCTGTTTGAAAAATTTCAACGGAGTGGGAACGTGACGGATGAACATGCTGGAAAGGTAGGGCGACCGCGTACGGCAACCACAGAGGGCGACGCACAGCTAGTGCGGCAGGTGATCCAACAGCGGTCTTGGGTTTCCGTTCGCCGTGTTGCAGCTGCGGTCCAAATGACGCCAACGTCCACGTATCGTCTCATGCGCCAGAGTTTACACCTCTATACATACAAAATTCAAACGCGGCAACCCCTCAGCGCCGCTACCATTGCTGCATGAGAGACATTCGCTAACGATATAGTGCACAGGATTGATGACGGCGATATGCATGTGGGCAGCATTTGGTTTACTGACGAAGCTTATTTTTACCTGGACGGCTTCGTCAATAAACAGAACTGGCGCATATGGGGAACCGAAAAGCCCCATGTTGCAGTCCCATCGTCCCTGCATCCTCAAAAAGTACTGGTCTGGGCTGCCATTTCTTCCAAAGGAATCATTGGCCCATTTTTCAGATCCGAAACGATTACTGCATCACGCTATCTGGACATTCTTCGTGAATTAATGGCGGTACAAACTGCCTTAGACGACACTGCGAACACCTCGTGGTTTATGCAAGATGGTGCCCGGCCACATCGACACGACATCTTTAATTTCCTGAATGAATATTTCGATGATCGTGTGATTGCTTTGGGCTATCCGAAACATACAGGAGGCGGCGTGGATTGGCCTCCCTATTCGCCAGACATGAACCCCTGTGTCTTCTTTCTGTGGGGACACTTGAAAGACCAGGTGTACCGCCAGAATCCAGAAACAATTGAACAGCTGAAGCAGTACATCTCATCTGCATGTGAAGCCATTCCGCCAGACACGTTGTCAAAGGTTTCGGGTAATTTCATTCAGAGACTACACCATATTATTGCTACGCATGGTGGATATGTGGAAAATATCGTACTATAGTTTTTCTCAGACCGCAGCGCCATCTGTTGTTGACAATTGTAACTACTGTAATTTCAAAAGTTTGTCTGCCTGAAAATGTACTGTTGTCCCAAGCATATTGCAACAAACGGTGTATTTCTATCGCTGCTCGTTTAGTTTTTATTGCCGTTTCAAATATACCAGTCATTTTTGAAACACCCTGTATGTCTGGTAATAAAATTTGACATGATAAGCGAACTAATTTAACAACAATGATGTACAAAATGACAACACAAAAAGTAAAAATTGCCTTCATTATTTATTATTATACGAGGTTCATTCAAGTTCTAAGGCCTCCAATTTTTTTTCCAATTAACTACTCACCCGAAATTGATGAAACTGGCGTTACTTCTCGACGTAATCGCCCTGCAGATGTACACATTTTTCACAACGCTGACGCCATGATTCCATGGCAGCAGCGAAGGCTTCTTTAGGAGTCTGTTTTGACCACTGGAAAATCGCTGAGGCAATAGCAGCACGGCTGGTGAATGTGCGGCCACGGTGAAGCCAAAAGTCACTAGGAACCAGGTCAGGTGAGTAGGGAGCATAAGGAATCACTTCAAAGTTGTTATCACGAAGAAACTGTTGTGTAACATTAGCTCGATGTGCGGGTGCGTTGTCTTGGTGAAACAGCACACGCGCAGCGCTTCCCGGATGTTTTTGTTGCAGTGCAGGAAGGAATTTGTTCTTCAAAACATTTTCGTAGGATACACCTGTTACCGTAGTGCCCTTTGGAACGCAATGGGTAAGGATTACGCCCTCGCTGTCCCAGAACATGGACACCATCATTTTTTCAGCACTGGCAGTTACCTGAAATTTTTTTGGTGGCGGTGAATCTGTGTGCTTCCATTGAGCTGACTGGCGCTTTGTTTCTGGATTGAAAAATGGCATCCACGTCTTATCCATTGTCACAACCGACGAAAAGAAAGTCCCATTCATGCTGTCGTTGCGCGTCAACATTGCTTGGCAACATGCCGCACGGGCAGGCGTGTGGTCATCCGTCAGCATTCGTGTCACCCACCTGGATGACACTTTTCACATTTTCAGGTCGTCATGCAGGATTGTGTGCACAGAACCCACAGAAATGCCAACTCTGGAGCCGATCTGTTCAACAGTCATTCGGCGATCCCCCAAAACAATTCTCTCCACTTTCTCGATCATGTCGTCAGACCGGCTTGTGTGAGCCCGAGGTTGTTTCGGTTTGTTGTCACACGATGTTCTACCTGCATTAAACTGTCGCACCCACGAACGCACTTTCGACACATTCATAACTCCATCACCACATGTCTCCTTCAACTGTCAATGAATTTCAATTGGTTTCACACCACGCAAATTCAGAAAACGAATGATTGCACGCTGTTCAAGTAAGGAAAAAGTCTCCATTTTAAGTATTTAAAACAGTTCTCATTCTCGCCACTGGCGGTAAAATTCCATCTGCCGTACGGTGCTGCCATCTCTGGGACGTATTGACAATGAACGCGGCCTCATTTTAAAACAATGCACATGTTTCTATCTCTTTCCAGTCCGGAGAAAAAAAAATCAGAGGCCTTAGAACTTGAATGCACCTTGTAGCAGTTGCTGGCTCAGAGCTGTGCAATATGCAATTACGAAAATCTTTGATCATTTACCCAATAGAAAAATATCAGACCAATAGCAAAGTAAATTTAAATCTAAAGGAAATTCAGCTACATATATTTGACAGCTTAAAACAACCAGTAAACAGTAAAACAAAAATTGATGAATAGATGAAAAGACATGGGGGAAGAGGCCTGACTTGGGGAGGGGGAATAGAGATAGAGAGAAAGAAAGAAAGAAAGAAAGAAAGACTAAACCCTGCTAGAGCAATTGAAGCTTCGACAAAAGTGCTTTAGCCGTGAGAAGACTGAGGGATTTCACTTTTGAATTATTGGAACATCTATCCCTGTTCATCCTGTTTCTCACCTTTTGCTTATCTTCTCATTTGAAGACATTTGTTAGTGGCAAACAGCTTTGGTGCAATGAGTGGGTTAGCGCAGGCATAGATGAGTATTTTGCAAACCTTCCAGAACTACACTTAAGGAAAAGACTGTAATCACTGGAAAAACCTGGGGCACAGTGCTTTTAACTAAAAGAAACTGACAAAAAAATAAATGCACTTTGATCTTTGCAGATGATTCTATCATGCTAATAAGTTAATGTGGAGGCTGATATTTTTTTTGATCTCTTTATTACAGCTAAGATATTTATCCTTAGTGATTGCCTCACACGATTTTTTTGGTACTTCTATCATTGGCAAATATCAAGCAGGTTTTAGGAAAAGTATACCCTTTGTGGAAGAAATTCTCAATTTGTCTTAAAAATCTGCAAGACAGACGAACTGTGATCTTCTTTGTAGACTTCAAAACAGCATATGAGTCAATAGATAGCTTACACTGTTTAATATACAGAAAGAGTTTAAAGTTGATAGAAAGACCACACAGTTGATTAAACACTTTTGATATAAAAACTGATCTGACAGGGAGATTGGTATCCCCCTTACTGTCCAGTCTTATAACAGAAAAAGAAGTATGTCCGGAGAAGGGTCTTAAGGGATGGGAAAGACCCACTGTAGTTTAATAGCTGTTTTTGGAATCAACAATGTAAACAAAGAGAGCTTCATGACATATTCAAGCGCTTTCAAAACTTGTGTGACAAACGAAAGGCTGAATGAAGTGAAAATGAACATAAGGAGAGCAGCTACATACTCTTTTTTAGTGTAAGATCAGTGTGCAGTGGGAAACTCAGCCAGGCAAGTACTAAAGATGTTAAAAAAGTTCAAGATACTCACAAAAGTAAAGTGAAAAATAATGTTAGTATATTTCATCAAAATATTGGCGGATTGAAGAATAAAATCAGGGAACTTCCAGCTATTTCTAGAAAACGTGGATGCTTTGTTGTGCTATCTGTCAGACAGGGGGAAGCAAATTATCATTTGTGGGGATTTCAATGTTGACTCCCTGAAAGAGTGTAATAGGAAGAATGACCTTGTAGTATTACTCAGTTCTTTCAATTTGAGCTCCGTCATTGATTTTCCTACTCGGATAACAAAGAACAGCAGTACGTTAATAGATAACTTTTTTATAGACCAAGATAAGTTTAAGGACATAAATGCTTATCCTGTTGAGAATGGTCTTTCAGATCATGGTGCACAGCTAGTTACAGCTAGTTACTTAAACATTAGTGTCATGCAATATTTTGTGTAATGTAATATCTTGTACAGACATCTTTTATTAACTGACACGTTCCACATCATTACGAAGTGTCGTATTCATGATCTATGGAACAAGTATTAATCTAATCTAGTGAAGGAAGCTTTCAATCACTTTTAACGTAAAATTTTGTCAACTGATCTGAGCAACAACCCTAAGAGGTTTTCGTCTGATACAAAATCAGTAAATGGCTCAAAATAATCTGTTCAGTCACTCGTTGACCCTAGTGACACTGAAATGAAAAGTAACAGGGGAAGGCTGACGTACTGAATTTGCTCTTCTGAAATTGTTTCATGGCGGGAGACTGTAATTTGGTGTCCCCTTTCAATCATCATATGATCTTTGAAATGGCAGATATGAGGTAACTGATCATGGAATAGGAAAAAAATTAAAATTGTGTTGTAGTAGAAAGGTATCAGGATCAGATGAAACACCTGTAAGATTCTACAGAGATTATGTGAAATAACTTACTCCCTTTCTAGCAGTAGTTCATTGTAGGTTACTGGAGCAATGAAGGGTATCTTGTGACTGGAAAAAAACAGAGGTCATTCCTGTTTTCAAGAAGGGTCATAGAACAAATGAACATAATTATAGGCCTATATCATGGATGTCAATCTGTTTTAGAATTATTATCATGT
Source organism: Schistocerca nitens (assembly GCF_023898315.1). Taxonomy (NCBI): domain Eukaryota; kingdom Metazoa; phylum Arthropoda; class Insecta; order Orthoptera; family Acrididae; genus Schistocerca; species Schistocerca nitens. Next base: position 918,271,342 of record NC_064616.1, read on the forward strand.
ATTATGACATTTGTGGAGAACGAAAATCTCCTCTATTTAAGTCAACATGGATTCTGCAAACAGAGATCTTGAGAAACTCAGCTTGCTCTGTTCCTCAAAGAGATCCACAGAACTGTTGACCTCGGCACACAGGGTGATGCTGTGTTCCTTGAACTCATGAAGACATTTGACACTGTCCCTCACTGTAGATTTGCGACTGGATTCAAGACTTCCTCACAGATAGAACTCAACATGTCGCTCTTAATAGAACAAAATAGACAGATGTATAGGTAATTTCCAGAACACCCCAAGCAAGTGTGATAGGACAGTTACTGTTCATGATGTATATAAATGATCCAGCAGAAAGTGTCACAAGCTCTTTAAGGCTTTTTGCAGATGATGCAGTTGTCTACAAGAAGGTTTCAACGGCAGAAGACAGTAACAACTTGCAGAAGGATGTACAGAGGACTGTTGAACAGTGCAGGGACTTGCCGTAGACTCTGAAAATAAATAAATGTGAAATATTGTACATACATAGGAAAAGAACTCCACTACTGTACAAATTTCTGGAAACAGTAACCACCATAAGATATCTAGGAGTATCTGTTGAGAGCAACCTTAAGTGGAATACCCACATAAAACAAATAGTTGGAAAAGCAGATCTCAGAATTAGGTTCGTAGGAAGAATATTAAGGAAATGTAATAAATTTACTGAACAAGTGGCTTACAAGACACTTGTTCAACCAATTCTTGACTATTATCAATCGTCTGTTACATTGCCAAATCCTAAGTTTATTTTGTTTGCAGATGATACAAACATTGCAATAAGTAGAAAGTCAAGTACAGATTTAGAAATAGCTGCTAATCACATTTTCACTGACCTTAATAAGTGTTTTAAAGCTAATTCACTGTCATTAAACTTTGAGAAGACCCACTATATGCAGCTCACAACCTGTAAGAGATTTCCTTCCAGCGTGTGTATAACATATGGATACATGCAGATCGAAGAGGTTGGTTGGTTTGTGGGGGTTAAAGGGACCAGACTGCGATGGTCATCGGTCCCGATCGAAGAGGTTGGCAGTGTTAAATTTCTGTGGTTACAACTCGATTATAAATTCAGTTGGGAAGGGCATACCACAGAATTGCTTAAGCACCTAAACAAGTCTGTATTTGCTGTGAGAATGGTGTCTGGTGTGGGAGATATAAATATAAAAAAAAAAAACTTGCATACTTTGCTTACTTTCATTCTATTATGTCATATGGGATCATATTCTAGGGTAACTCATCAAACCGAGCAAAAGTTTTTAGGGTGCGAAAGCTTGTGATAAGAATCATTTGTGGTGTAAATTGAAGAACATCATGTAGAAACCTATTCAAGGAACTTTGTATTATAATCACTGCTTCTCAATATTTATATTCCTTAATGAAATTTGTTGCAAGTAATACATCTCTATTTCCAACCAATAGCTCGATACATAGTATCAATACTAGGAATAAGAACAGTCTACATAAAGACCTAAAATCACATTCCTTGCTCCAAAAAGGGGTCCAATATTCAGGAACACACATTTTCAATAAATTGCCAGCAACCATTAAATACTTGGTTTCAGATAAAGCACGGTTTGAACAGAATTTGAAAGAATTTTGATAGGCAACTCCTCCTACTCCATAGATGAATAATCTTAACAGAGACTGTTAAGTGAGCTTAAGTAAAAATAACTGTTAGATTTCGGTTTTGACGGCACTTGGTCACAACAGTCAAGATTAGGTATTTTGTGTATGATAAATTTATTAATAGTGTATAGCAGTGTTTCATTTTGACAGCATATTAATTCTGTAAATATTAGCTGTTACAGTTTACTGCATTGTATTCACCTATCTCCTGACAAATGATCAGGGTTGTAAGTATTATATTAAAGTGTTGTATGTTATACTTTCTGACATGTTACACACCCACGAGAATCATCTCATTTTTTGGGTCTAAGGAACGTAAACTGAATCTAATCTTATCAGTTAGGACTGATGGGGGGAGGGGGGGGGAGAGAGAGAGAGAGAGAGAGAGAGAGAGAGAGAGAGAGAGAGAGAGAGAGAGAGAGAGAGAGAGAAGAAGGAGAAGAAGAAGAAGAGCAGCACATTTCTGCATGTTATTGTTCAGTCAGCATGGTAGCATTACAGAGCTGCTGGACAAACTCTTATGGCAGATGCTACAAGAGAGGTGTTCTGCATCATGAAGGGGTTTACTAATTCAATTTTGGGAGAGTACTATCCATGAAGAGTTGGCCCACATATATCTTTCTGCCACACACATTTTGCAAAATGACTATGTGAAAATTTGAGGAATTAGAGCTGATATGGAGGCTTACCGACTATCATTCTTTCGACCTGCCATTTGCGAATGGAATAGAGGTTGGGCATCAGTTAATGGTACCAAAAGTACTCTTTGCCACACACCGACCTCTGGCTTGCAGAGTATCGATGTAGATGTAGAAGTAAAAGAAATAACCATTGGCAGACTACGTGAAACTAAAATTCTTTTATGATGATTGGCTGATGCAGACAATCTAGGAATCATTTCAAATAATAGAGGAGAGTAGATTAACTCCCTTAGAGAACTGCATGAAATAACAGCTAAAAGTGGACTGAAAATTTCTCAAGAAAAATCCAGTACCTGGAAGGTTCTCCTCTGTGGGCAAATCATGTTTTCACAATTTGGCAAAATATCTCAAGTATCCAGATTTAAATACCTATGAGAAATCATCCAGTGCTCAGGGTCAACTCTGGAAGCAAACAAAGAGGGGATCATTAAATTACTAAATGCTTATAGAATTACGTGGGATAGATGTAATGGAAAATAAATATCTCGTAATGCAGAATTAAAACATTACATCACAGTAGGCAACTGGAAGCATTATATGCATCGGATACTGTCATCATTGGAGATAGATCTTTAACTAGAGACATAGAAAAAGAAGAAAAGAAAATACTAAGGATTTTTTTTCTGGTTTGTATTGATGCTAAAGTCTGGGTGAAGACAGACATCTAATCAGTTATATCAAAATTGGGAGAAAATATGACTCTTTTAGGGAAAGAAGGTTGAAGTTTTATGGCAAAAATTAATGGCAATAGATTGGCCAAAAGGATTCTTACCTATGCCTTTTCAATGAAATTTAAAAACAATTAGATACTTAAAATACATGTAACAGGCATTACAAACAAAATTCGACAGGACACAGCTGCATTCAAAACTTTGACAAGGCATCAGTTTAAAGCCGAAACAAGTGTTACGTGTGAGAGAACATAGATAGAAGATTATAAGAAAAATCATAGTGAGAAGATGAAGAGATTTTAGAAGCAGATGAAAGCAAATACGTCAGTGTAAGTTCAAGTGTGCTCCTTAGCTGGGCATAATGGTGTAGAAAAAAAGATGCATATTGATCTAAAAAGCCCAGTCTTTCAGTACCTGGCTAAGAAAGTCTCTCTTTGCCCTCATTTATTTATTTATTCATTCTCAGTGTGTAAAAGTATCACTTCATGAGAGTATTGTACCATTAGAGGTAACATTTTTTAGCATAACTTGAGAAAATGCCCATTGGGTATCACAGTCACTTTCATCAGAATTTCCCTTTCAACTTTTTTTCTGTGCATGGGATTTTAGGTCTAGGAGTAAAATTTTCATTAAACCAAAACCAGAAATTACGTACTAGCAAAACACCTGTAGGCTAAACAATGTAGAGATTTTCTTAATAGTCTAGTCACTACTTCCATTCAAGTGTATCCAGTGGCTTAGCATTCAGTTTGCTTGTTCTGAAAGTTTGAACCCAAAGCAAAAGGGTTGAAACTGTTCAGAACTTTAGCAGTTTGCCACAACTCTTAAATGAATACGAAATATCCGTTATTTTACTGCTCAAAATCATGTCATACTGCTAGCACAAGAAGAGTATAGGTGGCTACTTTGTGAATTTTTTTACAGCCTTGAATACTGCAACAATACTGCTAGAATAGTTTGTGTATGATGATTTGAACAATTATTCCCAAGACAATAGGAGATATTTTGTGAGTTGGCAGAACTAGACTCAGGGTATTAGAATATAAAAAAAAGAGAAATTGTAGACACTGTACACGCGACAGCAATCAAATTTGAGGTAGCTACTATGTCGACAAGATAAAACTCCAGTCATTGTAACAAATAGTACAGTTTAGTGAGATGCATCATGGGGACAGCAACAGGTGTTGTACGGGCAGTCTTCACCATAATCTAATGCAGGGTGGGAAAGGTAGTGGGTGATCAGTGTGGTCACTGAACTTATCATGTGCCACCATGTTGAGGCTGTATGCAAGTACTCCACCTGAATTGACTAACTAATGCAGGCAAGAATGTTGATAACAAGAATCGCAGTTTATGACCGTGGATACTTGGATGATAGAACTACAAATCATTTGCATATTAAATGCGGAAAGATAAGTCAACAGCTGCAATGTTGGGAACAACTGCCTTGGTACAAGGTGCAGGAGCGACTGTTGTTCACGTGTTCCTTGCATGCCACATGTCGTAGAGATTGGAATGTTCAGAGGAACAGCACCATGCGACACTCAGTGTGTAAAGGAAGGTTCCCTGGAGTGGCAAGGCGTGATGATGTGTTAGTGGCAAGGTAGTAGTGTATTTGACCAATAGCCCTCTCTCCAAGTAGGTGAAGGAGCTAGCCTGGTTATACAACATAAATTGGACCCCTCACAAATGACATGGGAATGTACTGTCCATTTGCGTGCATTCATTTATTGCTTACAGTATTCTGTAGGGTATTAAAAGTTGCTTGTGAAGCCCTCAGGTTACTAGATTTCATTACGCTGAGCACGTCTCTCATGTCATCGGGAGAGATGCACGCATCTCTGTGTCAACTCTGATGGGTCTCAATGGCTTGGGGGCAGTGGCTGAGCAGTGGCAGTTTGACTTTGATCTGCCACACTTTTGACATCTCGTAGAGTTCATCTCACTTCACACTTCTGCCATCATTGGGATAGATTTCTTGAATTTTGCTTCTTGTGAGCACAGTTCGTGTGGACACTGAAATGTGCCGTGTTCACATGCAGAAACATTATAGTAGAATTACACTACAGGTTGTGCATGAGCATTTATGCCAAAGTACTTGAATATATCCTACTGTTGTATTCCTTTCCTTTAATGAATTAATCATTACAGATTTCATGTAAGTTTCATCTTTTATTCTAGGCACACTCAACATTGAAGAATTTGGGAAGTTCCTTCATAAAAAGAATGAAATATTTACTGATTTCAATGAAATACGCAAAGAGATTGACACAGAAACTGAAAAAGTAGCGGGATCAAATAAGGGCATCAATGCAAATCCTATCACTTTAAAAATTCATTCACCACATGTTGTGAATTTGACTCTTGTTGACCTACCTGGCCTTACAAAGGTAAGGGTATAATGGCTGTGAGTTCTTCAGATATGTTGTTGTCTAGATATGTTAGTGGAACATACGTGCAAGAGAAGAAGCAGAATTATTTTAAACATTATACTACCTGTTGTGCCTGTACCAAATTGACTCAATTTTTAGGTGTCTTGTTGCTCTGCTTTTTACAATTTCTGATATTAAACATTTTTAATGTGACCACATTTTGTGATTTAGTATGTGCTCCTACTTCTGTGTGAATATAAATAACAATAATGTGAAACTGAGTGTTGTAACAACAAGTTCCAAAGTGTAATGAAGGTGTACTTCAGCTACAATTACTAATCTGCAAATAACTGAAAAGTCTGTTTTCTCCATAACATTTCTTATCTTTCTTGTTTGTTTTCTCAGAATCTGGCAATTTCACAAGAATTTTCCATTAGGTGCGACAGTGTCATTTTTTTTTCTTGTCAAGTTACTTACATTGCTTTGTAATCATTGTATTTGTTCCATCCATTGAAAGCCTTTAACAATAAGTAGGGAAAAAGTAAATAATGTAGTTTTTTTTTTTAATTCTAGATCTGGTAAAATCAACTCTTTTGTTACAGGTACCTGTTGGTGACCAACCAGAAGACATTGAAGTTCAGGTACGGGAGTTAGTCTTAAAGTATATAAGTAATCCGAACTCAATAATATTAGCAGTTGTTACTGCTAATACTGATATGGCAACTAATGAAAGTCTGAAACTGGCAAAGGAATGTGACCCTGATGGACGCAGAACTTTGGCTGTAGTAACTAAACTGGATCTAATGGATGCAGGTATTTTGTTCATTTGAATTACTTCAGTGTATCTTAAGTTACGAATGTAATTTTTGTCTTTGCTGCAGAAATATTTCACAGAAAAGTCCTTCCCAATTCAGGGGACTAAAGCAAGAATAAACACATCTGGAAATTATGTACGTAAAATGATAGATTTGAAGTTGTCAAAGAATGGTCTTCATTGTCAGATGTAGCTGTACTAAGTTATGAATAGTAAATTATAATTATATTCAGAAAGAACTAAAGGAGACCAGTAGCTATGAAATTGATTTAGGAATGTACAAAACATATACTGGGCTGAATGAAGTGTGCAACGAGTTTGTTTTGAATTGTGAGAATGGGTATAATTAATATAAAGCATGTGAAATTTTTTTTAAAAAAATGAGAAGGAGAAAGTGGGCGTGTTTCCAGGAAAGGCAACAGTAATTTTCAACAGTGAATAAAAAAAAACTATATATGAATGGGAATTTGTAACTAGAGCAAAGGTGCCAAGATTAATGGAAAGGAGAGAGCAGCTGACAGCACACAAATTTAAAAAGATGTTCATTATAAAGAAACTCTACATATGAGGGGGGTAACATACATTATACAAAAACAAGGCATTAGTAGTGAAGTGACAAAGTGAAGTAACTATTAACTAGTAATGCAGAATTGGTGGTGATTTGCTTTGTTTCCTGGTTAATTTAACTTTTGATGCTTCAAATAAGTTAATCCCTAGCTATATGCCTTTTCTCTAAAGTAGTATGGCAGTGAGAAGATTGGCTACTAGCATGACATTTTTCCCCATTGCCAAAGCAACAGTGAAATTCAGTGAACAGATGGCACTTGAAAACTTCCAGTAGGAAGTAGTAGAGGCATCACTCGGTAAGGCAGAGATACTAGGCGAGGAATAGACATATGCGAGACAAAGGTGGAAAATAGTATAAAAGAAAAAGCAAATAGTGAAGGAAACTAATACCCAAATAAATGGAAAAAAAAACAGAACAAAGATAGTGAAATGTAAATATTGTATGAAAACCTGAATTACATAGTTGAGGCTGACTGTCAGCTGGGAGCTGCCAAACATGTGGGTAAAGAAGTTATATATTTGAATGACATACTGTATCTGCTGTTTTTTGTTCCTCAATAAATAATTCTGTATGTACCTATCGAGTAGCAACTGTTTGCTATTGAAACAACTTGTATCAGAAAAGAATATTTTTCAAGAGAGCGTAAAGACAATATAACTTGTAAATTGTTTAGTTCAGTTGCTTCCTTTCCGTGAGTGTCAAATTCTGAAAAATTGCTAAACAGCCTGAGAATAATGAGAATTACAGAGTTCCAGATTGTTTTTGCAAGGTGGTCAGTAGGGAAGAATAACAGTATATTGTTTTTGTATGGAGATCAATAGGGAAGAATAACATTATTCCGAAGTTTTTGCAGGAATCTGTATTCAGACACAAAACATTATTCATAAATCAATTTTTTCTTACTCTTCATTGCTATAGGTGGCATAAATTCTTATCAGACTTCAGTCTGTCTCCTCTTCCTCTACAGTTAATCTGCATTTTGTAAAACATTTTGACTCTTGCTCATTAAGACAGGAAAAAAATACAGTGTGTCTAAAGTCTTAAGCTTTTGGTTGCCTTCCCTCAGTTCTGTCATAGCACTGTTTGAAAGTTCTCTTGTGGAATAAAAAGTTACTGGTTTCTTCACTTTGTACCTTCTCATTAGGTGAAGTATAAATATTTTCATTGCCTGTTTATTTGCATTACTTGAAATGCAGTAGAAGTCATGGTCCGAAGCTCTCTGAGAAAGTTTGGGAGCTTGTAGCTTGTAGAAAATAATTAAATTTCCCGACTAAACTTTTGAAACTTTTGTGCCCTGCATCTGGATGCATGAAGTGGAATAAAGTGCCTCTTGGAAGCAACACATTCATAGGAAGTGAATATTTTGCTTCTCTGATTGAATATTGCATTTATTAGTTGAGAAACTGAATGATTTTCCAGGTTACCAAGTGATAAAACTGCTCTTAGGGGCCCAGCATTCAGTTGCTGGGAACAGGCTTGGTGGCTCGGAGTTCCCCGTAGCTGGGGACTGGCAAGCGCCACCATTCCTATGTTCGCTGCACACTTCAGCAACCACAGTATGATGCGGCAGTGGAACATTGTGTGTCACAGGGACTGGGGATCTTGGCTTGACTGCTCGGATTGCAAGGATGGTAGAAACCTCTATAAAAAAAACCACTAAACCTCAAGGTGTGCAGCACACCAATGAGATGTGTGGCTGTTGACGTCGAACAGTTGTTAGTGGGCAACCTCTGAGGTAACTACCAAACCTCAGTTGTACAGGGCTTACCTAGGTGTGTGGGGCACTATGTAGGTGGACTTTTATTTCCATAGTTGCTCATGGGACTGAGATGGATCCTTCAACATTATCCTTTCTCCTCCCAGAAGAAAGAGTGAGCTCCTGGAAGGTACCAACACCCAGTCCAACAAGAGAGCTCATGTAGCTAGACATCCCTACTTGGAACTGTTTCAGAACTCTATTCTGTACTGTAACAGAATACATGCTGCTAGTCGTAATGTATTATTATTAGTTAAAAGGGAGGGGAGAAGTTTTGACAAAGTGTCACATTTTATATTCAATTAGGTTTAGGGGGGATTGCAGGTACGTTAAAATCTGTTAAGCGGTTACAAAATGGTGCACTGTTGATGATGACCTCAACTTCCCTGCTTGTGACAAACCTGCAGAAAACCAAACACCATAGGGAGTATCCCACTGAGGCTGTGCTCCATTCCACATTAAACTACGGTTAAGGTGTTGTGACATGCAGGGATGTGGTGGACATCCCCAAAGATGACCTCAATGTTGAGTGGACCCAAGAAGGCATTGCAGACATGCAGAATATCATGAAAAGGGTGTAAGGTGATCTGATTAAATCTGACTCATTTATCCTCACTTTTAATGACACAAAACTTCGCTTAACCATGCGGCTTTGTCTCCCCAACCCAATGTGCTGTTTTAAGTGCTAGTGCTTTGGGTACACCACTCTTGGATGTAAGGCGAAAGCCACTTGCGATAAATGTGGTAAGGCTGCCCACAAAGGGGTTGGATATCCTTCTCTTCCAAAGTGTGCGAATTCCTCTGGGGTTCACCCTGTCTGGAGTAGTGACTGCTGTGTCTTCCTTGAAGAACAGAACATACAGGAGATCAAAACTAAGAGACGGATCCCCTATAGTGAAGCCAAAAAGATTTACAAGGTCCTGCAGCCCCCCCACATTCACTACCTCCTTTGCGTTACCTGTTAAACAGTCGGCTCAGAAATCTGTTGCTGCTATACAAACAGAAGCTATTACTGTCAGCACTAGTACCTGCATTTATCAGTGCACTTGTGCTGCTGCAGTTACTTGAAAGCCTGCACTACCTCCCAAAACATCAGCCAAGGCTGTGGTAGCCAAAGTTGTGGAGCTCTCTGCTCCTCCAAAGGTTCAGTGTGGTCCACCACCCAGTGCTGTCCGTACCACTGCTGTGGTTGTGGCTCCGAAGCCTACCCACGACAAAAAATCAAAGGTCAAGCATCTACCACTGATGGATTCGTGAAGTAAACAGTCAGACAGTGTCAACATCATCCTCTCTGAAATTTCTTGGGATTCTTCTGTAGAACTAATGGACTGTGATGTTAGATTGGGGCAATCATCTCTGCCCCCCCCCCCTCCCCCTCTCCAAGCCTGGGCCTCCAACCAGTATGGGCTCCCCTCCCTGGCAGAAAGACAGGGTGAAAGTGCAACACCTGTGATAGATGGCTCCTGTATTACAGTGGAACGTTGATGGGTTCAGGACACATGTAGAGGGACTGCAACTGCTAGAACAGGAATGCCCCTGTGCCTGTGTTTGCAAGAAACACACTTGCCACTGACACCCCTGTATCCTTTACCAAAGGGATGACCTGACTGGGGAGAGCCAAGGGAGGGTTTGCTGTGTTTGTCAGTAAGATGCACCACTCCTCTGCTTTCTCCGTGGTTACTGACCTACAAGCAGTAGCTGTTGCAGTTCATGTGGGTCATATCATCACTGTGCTCACTGTACTAACCTCCACATGATGCGATACTCTAAAGCTCTCGTGGGCATTATTGAACAATTCTGATGCCCATTTCTCCTGCTGGGTGATTTCAATGCCAATAACGTGTTATGGGGCTCGAGCTATACTTGCCCTAGAGGTTGAGTCTGGGAGAACCTCATGATGTCTGAGGAGCTTTGCATCCTCAATACATGCAGTCACACTCATTTCTCGGCTGCTACTGGATCATCCTCAGCCATCGACCTCTCTTTCTGCTCTCCCACCCTTGCAGACTCAGCTCAGTGGGAAGCATCTGATGACCTTCATTCCAGTGGCCACTTCACACTGTGGATCAACCTACTGGATGGAGGATTGCTTGGACAGAAGCCACCAAAATGGATGGTCCATAGGGCTAACTTGACACTGTTCAGCCAGCTGGCTGTGTGTTTGAGCACTGCAACAGTGTCCAGGAATGGGTGGACCTCATCACACAAGTGATCCCTCATGCCACTGACTTATCCATCCTGAAGTCTTCACGTCATCTTTGAAGGCAGCCTGTACCTTGTTGGACTTATAAGCGCCACTCAACAATCCGGGACAGGCTTTGATGGTTTAAATGACACCCAACAGCAGATGACATCACAGCATATTGAGTCGTGAGAGCCTAGGAGGCTCGACACATAATTAAGGAGAGCAAATAAAGGTTATCGCAAACATTCCTGGGCTCTGTCAACCATTCCACTTATTCTACCAAACTATGGGAAGCCATCAGGATTATTTCCAGTAAACAGTCATTTACCAACAGCAGCAGTGCTGAAAGAGGGGTGTCATTGCTCAGATGATAGCAGAGCATTTTGCAGAGACTACTGACAATGCCAGCCAGGATCCGCCATTTTGTCAGTACCATGTGACTGCAGAGAGGGGGCACATTGGATTACAGATACAACATATCTGAGTCTTACAATACCCTTTTTCCATGTGGGAACTCTAATTGGCACTGTCCGAGACTAGTGATGCTGCACCCAGTAACGGCGAAATCCACTACAACATGCTTTAATATTTGCCAGCATTGTCAAAGGAAATCCTCATTGAATATTTTGAATTGACTTGGCAGTCAGGTCAATTCCCCAACTTGTGGAGAGAGCAATTTTGATACGTCTCCTCAAACCAGGGAAGGACCACACATGTCCCAGTAGTTAACAGAGTATTGCCTTAATGAACTATGTCGCAAAGACCCTGGAATGAATGGTTAACCATTGTCGGGGATGGTTGTTAGAGACCAGGCAACTTCTTAGCCATTCTCAGTGTGGGTTCTGGAGATTTCGGTCCACTGTTGACAACCTGCCCCTGCTAGAGGCAACTATTCAGCAGGCTCTCCAACGTCAACATCACGAGCTCGGTATTTCCTTTGACATCTGTTCCTTTCATCATATAGTCTTTCCTGTCTAAAGTGGTATTTTAGGTCCTGCATTGGTGACATGCTGTCAGATCGTTTTGAGCAGGAGAATGGTGTCCCTCAGGGCAGTGTTTTAAGTGTTACCCTCTTTGCTATAGCCATAATCAGTATCACATCTACAGTAACTGAGTCCTGTACAATACTCAATATTTTTGGACTGTTACTCCTCCAGTATTGCAACAGTGACTCATCTGTTGCAACCTACAGTGCAGAGGTCAGAGGAGTGGGATGAAAAGACGGGTTTTCATTTAATCATTCACTTTGTATTTTAAATTTACCACATTCGCATGCGTGGTATGCCATTCTCCATTTCAAGGCTCTGTGAGGTTTCTGGGCCTCATTTTTTGTTTTTTACTCCAGACTGTCGTGGTTACCACACATGTGAGACCTGAAAGCCAGAACCCAGAATGCACTGAATATCATAAAGTGTCTCAGCCACGGGTCACGGGGAGCAGACAGGATGTATTTGATCCAGTTTTATAAGGCTTTTGTGTGTTCACTACTAGACTATGGGTGCACAGTGTAGGGATTCACAAGGCCTTCTTATCTGAAGATCATTGACAGTATCCACCATGAGTGGATAAGGCTGGCCACAGGTGCTTACAGGACTAGTCCCATACCCAGTCTTTGTGCTGAGGCTGGTGAACTGCCACTTACAATATGAGGGCAACTCCTCATGGTATGTCAGACATGTAAGTTTCTCGCAGCTCTGAATTCACCTGCATACCAAACTGTTGCTTGTGTGCATCTGTAACACCTTTTCTCCAATCATCTCTGAGCAACGAGGCCATTTGGGATCCATGTACGGCATGTGCTGGAGTCTCTTGGTTTGGACCAAGTACAATCCCAAATCCAGGGTTTTAACTGTGTGCCACCTTGGTTATCGCAGAGATGCAGAATACTTTCAGATTTAGTGCGCCCTTGCATATGTTTTTAATACATTATTTAAGGATGTTTAACTGACCAACACACCTTTACAGCTGTCTTTACAGATGGGTCAAAACAGGGGGACTCTGTAGGTTGTTTTCCCTGATCATGTCCTAACGCTTTTTTTAAGTTCGGTTCTCAGATGGCATACTTAAGCTGGAACAGCTGTGTATAACAACTAGCATCTTCTAAATTAATGTGATTTTTTTGTGCTGGCTAATGTTTAAACTGTGATAATACCCTCCCACCCCCCCTCCCACCCCCGCCCACTGCATCCTTTAGATGCCTAGAATGTTTTTGGCTCCATGCACATTGTCTTTTGTATTCTTTACACTTTCACAGCTACATAAACTAAGACTTCCTCTCTCTTTTTTTGTAATAAATTGCAAACTCTCCAGGATCTAAAGACAGGTTAGTGGAGTGGGATGTTACCCATGGAGTTTCACAGTTTCAGTTACAGGCTTGATTAGGAATACATGTCTGGAAATGTACTATTTGGATATAAAATAAGTGGAAATGTCTGATCACTTTCAAATGTTTTTCACAGTATGTCCACAAGCTGAGAAGAGTGCCAATGTCAGCCTCTGTTGTAATTATGACATTACATACCATTTTCATCAGACTACAAGAATGGTTGTGGGAAACTGGTGCATTTGCAACTAGGAGGGTTGACTGTGGCACTGCACTGTGGCCGAAGAGGACAACTTTCATCTCATAGAAGAGAACCTGATGACGAATACTCGAAACACTACCTGTGCAATGATCTGTAGAGCACACAGATCAGAGCTCATTATCTCCACTGTTTGTATACCATGAGCCGAGAAAGTTTAAAGTGATGCGATATTCAAACTTATTTTACGTCCAAATGGTACATTTCTAGATGTGCGTTTTTTTGTGAAAACTTTATCTAGTAAGTCCCCTCTACAATCTCTAGAAGCTTTTAATAGAAATTGTGAAACACTCTTTATAAGATCAAATGGTATGTAGTAGGGTTATCATAAGAGTAACAAAGAGAATGAACACCAAATAGAATTATGATCAGACAATATGGCTTACTACATAGGAACAGAACAGGGATTAAATGCAAATGTAGGAGTCTCGATAAACAAGAAAATTGAAGGTGATATTACAGATTTTGAACAAATCTTGAGTAGAACGATAAAACTTGTTTCAAAAATACACAAAAGATATTCCGTAGAGATAATTAGTCTGTGTACCAATATTGTCGCATTCTGGTGAGGAGGAAGAACTACTTTATGAGAGGGAGGGGGGCTGATAACTGGCAAATGCGCTACAGAATGATTCTATGCAGAAGTAGGACAAAAACTAATGAACTATGGATAAGACACCAGAAAAGACGGGAGACAGGTTGTATGTTAGTAGATTTTACTGTGCCCTTAACACATTCTCCCAAAAGAAAACAAATAGAAAATGGATTTGGCAGGGACCAAGGGGTACTAAAAGTGAACTTTTGTGCTCTCTTGTGAAAAACTGACATTCATATCAGGGACTTGATATACTTCATTGAAAGTTTCAGGAAGTTATAACACAGATCGAGTGACATTCTGCTCAGTTTCGATGAAGTTTTGTTGTGTACAAAGTTGCTGCTAAAGGACTTGGTGAAGCACATCAGGTCCTTCTTCACGGATTATATAACAACTGTTCCATACTTACCTCACATTTAGTTACCTCATGTGTGATGGTGATTTCTATGAACAGCTGGAAGAGGCTACTGTGTGAATTTCACTAAGTCCAGTGGTATCCAGTTGATTATAGAACAGTTCAAATAGCAGGCTCGGGACTTGGCACCATGGAAGCTTACAGTGAATAGCTACATGGATGACACCTTCATAGTGTGGATTCTGGTCTTCCGGCATATTGGACATTTAAATAACTGATAGGACTGCAGCTGGGTAACATTCTCAAGAATTGTCACTATTTTGACAGGTTAACTCTGTTATTGCCAAGACACCTTTGAAATTAGAGATCACTGGGCGTGGCTATTCGAACAGTCATCTTGGTGTATGCATAAACTCAACACACAACTAGTACGACGACACAAAGGTAACCAACATCAGATATTAGTGATGGTGAAATGTCAATTAACAACAGGTGAGCATGTACCGTTGACCCTGTCCTTGTGTTGTTTGACCAGGAAGAGAGTAGGAGTCAAAGTAGAAGTGGAAACATTAGTATCTATTTATAAGGTTATGTTCTAGCTTAATTCTGAGACACTGTTAAGACACTATCCCAATAACTCAAAGTGCACATCAGAATATCTGTGTTGTTACACTCCATTGGACAACCAGTAAAAAGGCAATATTCTCCAGTCATAGATTTGTCTATCTGTTATACGTCTGTGTGACGTTTAGTCAGTTCCCCACACTCGGACCATCAGTGTGATAGTGCAGTAGCATAATAATGCCCTTGCAACAATTGTGCGAAGAGTATATGAGTTGTGACACATTGGAAATGAGGTATAGAACTTGGAATGGGTTTTGTAGGCAGTGAAAGAAATCTAATATGTGACAAAGCCTGACACTGGAGAAATGACACCTTTAAAGAAGATATTTCAGGCTCAGTGTTTTTTTCTATTCAGCCAGAGTGATGGACAGTATGAGCTGTATACTCTGAAAATTCACCATAAAGACAATATATGGACCGACAAAGTTGATGAGTGCCTCTGATCAGCCAGAAATGTACTGGACCCACTCACAGTATCGGGGGCTTACTTAATAATGTGTAGGTGTGACAAAGTGTTGATCAGTATAACAAGATGATTAATTAGCACCAAGATCACAGAACATAAATGAAATTGCAGTCTGAGACAGATGTAAAAAATCATCTGTGACTGAGCATTCATTTAATGATGCAAGTTGTTGTACAAAATTAGCTGAAACTCTAGTTATATCAGCAAGGGAATTACTGTACTCGATTGAGGAGACAGTGAGATCTATGAACATGATATCCTGTCTTAGAGAGAATGGTGACCACATGTAGCAAGTGTAAAGGCTCATTGAAAATGATCCCAGAGAGGCCCTCGAATGGTGCCGCCACAGTGGCATATATATTCCACTCATGAACTTGACTTTGGTTCACCAGAAGTGATGTAAGATAGTTCTTCAAGAATGCCAGCTAATTGTGCTGGTGAAACATCTGACGATGACTCAAACAGCTATTGCATGAAATAACCAAAACCTACAGCTCTGGCCAACATGTCAAGATGTGTTTGTGAATATTTTGGTTATGTAACTTTTGTGTGCCAGGCTGAAGGATACCCAAGAAATACTGCTAGAGGCCACCGCCACCATACAGGCATGGAACCTCACCTTGGCACCTCTGTTGTGAGCAGCAGGCTCCAGATGGCACTTACAATCCGGACATCTTTCTGCTTCCATGCCACATCCTTGAGCATGTCCGTATACATCTACTAATAGTGTGGACAGTTGCCAAAGTGTATGCTGTCAGCCATGGATGTCATTGCTTCCAGCTTGTAGTGGCGGATGTAGAAATTTTTCTGCTGACATGCACAAAACACGATAAGCCAAACCAGCAGTCTAGACTGTTCAGTTCAGTGCCTGCAGCAGCTCAGGACAGTTATCTGAAGAGTAGATTGTGACTTAGCATTTGCTATTTACGGAATAATAGAACAGCCAAGTATGGTTGCTTCATTACTATCAGTTATACGGACAATCTCATAGACTGCTGAGACACAGAAAATATTATTTAGATTACATTGTATTAGGTTCAGGACATAAAGTGCCCTGCAACACACTGTAACAAAGTTAAGTGCCATTGTTCTACAGACTCCTAAAAAATGTTATTAGTTATTTCTTGAAGTGTTGCCACTTTTCTGTTCTAGTGTTGCCATGTCAAGCTTGTGTTTATGTCGCTGATTAGTAAGCATTTAATCTGCTACCATTGCAGAACAGTAGCAGTAAACCACTTATCTGCTACCATGGATGTTTCAGCTGAATTAATTATAGCATTCAGTCACAACAGTCCCATCAACCACCAGCAGTTACATACATATTTTCTGATCAGTAAATTCTGTAAATTTACTTACTTTCAATTAAGCCCTATAAGTATTACTCTGATATTGATTTTGAGCTGGTTTTCTAGTGTTAAAACTGCTCTAGTCTACAACATCTGGTCTTTTCTTACATATTGCGCTGTGAATTTTCTCTTCTGATATGAAGTAGGCACAATTAATTCTTAAACTGTGAAAGGTTTCCAGATTCCGTCCATCCATCCATTTGCTCGATGCAAATTTTGGACCTGATGTGTCAGGTGATACTTGGGTATTTCAGTGTGCGAGATTAAGCTTACTTTATCTGTAGCATTCTATAAATTACATATGATGTTTGTGTCAAGCATCATCCATTCTGGGTTGCTCACTCCATGTTACGAAGTGCGAATCAGGTGTACTCTGTGATCTTTTTGGCGTATGTCTAGGCACTGGTACTAAGTATAACCATCATTACTGTGCACGTAATGTATGCACTAATTGTATTATGCTTACTGAGGAATGTGCCTATGATTTCTTTAGCCATCTGGATAGGCCCGACACAGCTGCAAGACATCGGCTGTGGCCAAAAATGAATTACCACACAATACTCCTCTTCTCAGTGGGTTGAGCCATATTGTTTAGACTCCTCTAGCAGTGTGCTATGAGACTTTGGCATGGAGATTTCAGTGTGTAATAGAACTACAGACATGTATCTGCAAACAAACAAAAATAAATTATGTAACTTAATTTTTTCAAGATGAGAGTTGAAACTTCATGACTACCTGTTACACATGCATAAATTACTCCATCGTTATAGGAGGTACAAGAAGAGCCAGTAAAATAAAACCTACCCTTCATGCCTTTGAAGCCTTTGGTTTCCATTTTTCAACACTACTTCAGTGGAAGTGCAATGGTCATGAATGCCACCTGCCATCTAGCAGAGTTCCATCAGCTGATGACCATTAGCCCTCTCCCCCCCCATTTCCTGTGGGTATTGCAATACAGGAGTCAGTGTTATGATGAGATCACGTTCTAAACATCAGAAATTACCATGTCATTTGCAAAAACAAAGTAAACTTAAGGAGGGCATCTGGAGGAGTCTGCACACTGATAACTTTAACACTCTTGGCACCAAAGTGCTGCCTAACACCACACTAGATGCAGCAGTCAGATTAGAGGCCATAGGAGGGGGAGTTTTCATTGCAGTTGAGAAAAATGTTATCTCTGTTCAGGTTGAAGTTGAGTGTGACAGTGAAGTCATCAGGTAGCATGTAACAGGTGTAGATGAAATTAAGTTCATTGTTGGATGTTTTTACTGGCCACCCGATTCCACTGTGGAGAGTCATTCAAAGAAAGTCTACGGTCAGTTGCATGTAAATACCCAGATCAAGCAATTTTAGTTGGAGGCGACTGCAAGGTTCGCAGGGGAGCTTCTGTAAAGTTTGGAAGGTAGGAGACGAGGTACTGGCAGAAGTAAAGCTGTGAGTACCGGGCATGAGTCGTGCTTCGGTAGCTCAGATGGTAGAGCACTTGCCCGCGAAAGGCAAAGGTCCCGAGTTCGAGTCTCGGTCGGGCACACAGTTTTAATCTGCCAGGAAGTTTCACATCAGTGCACACTCCGCTGCAGAGTGAAAATCTCATTCTGGAAACATCCCCCAGGCTGTGGCTAAGCCATGTCGCCGCAATATCCTTTCTTTCAGGAGTGTTTGTTTTGCAAGGTTCGCAGGAGAGCTTCTGTAAAGTTTGGAAGGTAGGAGACGAGGTACTGGCAGAAGTAAAGCTGTGAGTACCGGGCGTGAGTCGTGCTTCGGTAGCTCAGATGGTAGAGCACTTGCCCGTGAAAGGCAAAGGTCCCGAGTTCGAGTCTCGGTCAGGCACACAGTTTTAATCTGCCAGGAAGTTTCACAATTTTGAACACGTTTTCTGAAAATTGTCTTAAGCAGCTAGCTGGGCAGCCCACACACAATGGAAATATCTTAAGCCATGTAGCTACAAGTAGGCCAGATCTTACCGACAATGTCAGTATAGAAATGGGATTTAGTGATGACAATGTCATTATAGCAACTGTGATTATGAAAGTTAATAAACCAGTCAAGATGGCTAGAAGAGTGTTTCTGCTAGATAGAGTAGATAAGCAGTTACTAACATCCCACTTAGTGAATTGGCATCACATAGTTCCAGTAAGATGGATGTAGAAGAATTACAGGCAAAGTGTAAATAGATTGTAAATCATGGTCTAAAGATTAACGTGCCTAGGAGGTGGTTAAAGGATGGAAAACACCTACTGTGGTTTAATAACGAAATTTGGAAGATTCTGAGGAAGCAGAGGCTGTTGCACTCTAGGTTCAAAAGGGGACGCACAAATGACGAAAAGCAAATGTTAGTAGAGATTGACGCATCTGTGAAAAGATGTCTGCTTGAAGCATACAACTACTACCTCCATCACATCTTAGCAACAGGACTATGGCAGTTGAAGATAGCGAAACAAAAGCTGAAGCTTTAAATTTCACATTCAAGATATTGTTCACAGAGGAGAACCGTACAAACATACTATCATTTGACCATCGGACAGACTGCTGTATGGACGATAAGCGTACCTGGTGTAGAGAGGCAACTTCAAGATTTGAAAACAAACAAACCACCACATCCAGATGGAATCCCAATTTGATTTTGCAGAGTGTACTCAATGGCATTGGCCCCTTACTGAAGTTGCATATATTGTGAATCTCTTGCCCAGCACCAAGTCCCAAGTGACTAGAAAAAAGCGCAGGTGACTCCAGTATATAAGAAAGGTAAAAGAATGGATCCCCAGAATTACAGACCAATATCCCTAACTTCTGTTTGCTTCAGAATCCTTGACAATATTCTCAGTTCAAATATACTTCCTTGAGGTTAAGAAGCTTATGTCCATGAATCAGCATGGTTTTAAAAAGCAACATCAATGCAAAACTTGGGTTGCCCTTGCCTCACATGATATACTGCAAACTGTGGATGAGGGCAGAAGGCAGATGCCATATTTCTAGATTTCTGGAAGGCATTTGAACACTGTACCTCATTGCAGGCTGTTAACGAAGGTACGAACATATGAAATAAGTTCACAGTTATGTGAGTGGCTCTAAGACATCATAAATAATAGAACCCAGTATGTTGTCCTCGACAGTGAATGTTTATCAGAGACAAGGATATCATCAGGAGTGCCCCAGGGAAGTGTGACAGGACCCCTGTTGTTGTCTATATATATTAATGATTTGGCAGATAGGGTGGGCAGTAATCTGCGGTTGTTTGCTGATGATGCCGTGATATACGGTAAGATGTCGGAAGTTGAGTGACTGTAGGAAGATACAAGACGACTTAGGCAAAATTTCCAGTTGGTGTGATGAATGGCAGCTAGTCTAAAACTGGAAAAATGTAAGTTAATGCAGATGAGTAGGAAGAACAAACCTGTAATGATTGGATACGGTATTACTAGTGTTGTATAAATATATGAGTGTAACGTTGCAAAGTGATATGAGATGGAACAAGCATATGAGAACTGTGGTAGGGAACCCGAATGGTCGACTTCAGTTTATTGGGAGAATTTTAGGAAAGAGTGGTTCACCTGTGAAGGGGACCACGTATAGGACACTGGGACGACCTGTTCTTGAGTACTGCTGAAGTGTGTGGAATCCATACCAGGTTGGATTGATGTTGGATTGATGGAAGACTTCAAAGTGGCTCAGAGACAGGCTGCTAGGTTTGTAACCAGTAGGTTTGAACATCACATACGAGCTACGGAGATGCTTTGGGAACTCAAATGGGAACCCAGTATTTACCAAGATGATTGAAGGGAGAACTATTGGCGGTGTGAAGCTTTTAATTCCTGTACCTCCATGTAATTGGTTGTTGGTGTGTACCATTTCTAAGTAACATACCTTAAATGTGACACTTAAATTCTGACCACCCCATGCAGTACTTTAGAGTGAGGCCTCTCCTGCTCCTGTGGTACTACTCAAGAGACATATGCTGTATGCCATAAGCTGGTTTTATCCTGTCCCTCCCTTTCATTCCCTATCTATCTGTAATGACAAAAAACACACTATATTGCATAATTTCATCAGTCTTTCATGCGAAACTTGATGCTTCATCACACAATATTGATAAACATTTAACATTTCCCATCTGTTACAGCAGTCCCTGTATGTAACTCCACAATTTTATGTTTGGGGAGGTGACAGTGTGAAACAATGTGTCTTTCCTCTGAAGGCTACCATTTTGCTGTAGAGTTGGAGAGCCGTGGCACTCTCTTAGGAACTGCTGCTTGTGAAGTTAACTGTCTGCCTGCAGCATGTCTCGTAGCAGTTAGTCCACTGGGACTGGGTCAGAAATTGATAGTCCTTTGCCAGGGCACCAACATTTTTCTGTTGTATTTTTTATATCCTTATCTGTTAAATTTATTTAACCTTTGTTCAATTTATCATTTGTATCATAAGTTTATAAAACTCACAAATAAAGTGTGTGATATGTAGTGGAAAATGTAAACTTTTATCACTTTTGCTGACTCTTGTCTCCTAAGATTAAATAGGGACACTGGAGACCTTGTTGTCCTTTTTAAAACCTAGATGTGAATGGGTCTTCCAAATATCTTGCTACTCATACTTTAACCAACATATTTAAAACCACAGGACTTGCAGTGGGTCAGTGCACAGTGCTTTAGTTGAAGGTGAAAGGCCCTATCCTGTAATTGTTGCTTGTCTAAACATATAATATTAACTAAATTTGCTTTTATAAAATTGCTGTTACTGTGTTGATTTTGCTTCATTTTTATATTAAAAATGTCATTTTTAGGCACAGATGCAATTGACATACTCTGTGGCAGAGTAATCCCTGTAAAATTGGGGATCATTGGTGTTGTTAACAGATCCCAGCAGGATATAATGGACAATAAGGTAACAGAGCTGCTTGTGTAATTTAAGTGTAACATTTCCTTTATGTAATCTGAAATTTTATCCACTGCATTTACTATTCTTGCTACTTAATTTCTCAGATACTGTCTGTACAGTTCCAGTTTTTATTAGTACAAACCGCTTGAACTTGCACCATTTTCAGCTTAAGTGCTTGGCAACTATACTTTCAAATTAAACTTTCACATTTTTCTAGCTGTTACTTCACAGATATCTTATCACAACACACTGACATTTCACACCACGTAACATGAAAAAAAGTAAAATGTTAGTAAGTTTTGCTGCACGCTTACTGGTTTCAGACCTGAGCCCATCTTCAGATGGTAGTGCTGACTTCATTGCAAGTTTTACGTGTTTATCTTCCTGGTAACCACTCTTCTACAAATTATATGACAGAGGTTTTATATTCTTTTACAATCTATATTGTTCAATGAATTGAACTAATAAGAGATGGCAGATAAATTCTACCTTTTATCTTGCATCTGTTCCAGGAAAGCTTTTGCACTTCAGTTGCAGACGAGATACTGAATTCTGTGCATACTTTTCTGATTGGTTCACACTGCAATAGACTTTAGTGTATTGTACTGTGCTAATAGTCTCTGCTGAGTAGGTACATCCCCTGATAGATTGCAAATCAAAGATATAGCTATAAAGTTTTGAGTATACGAAATGATGAACAATTAATGACTGATCCTCCTTTTGGCTTGACATTACGTATGAAAAAGCTGACAGTAGCTGAAATTATGAAAGACTGAAAAGCTGACAATCACTTACCTTCAAGAGATGCAACTCCCATTACTGCTAATGCTAAAAAACATGTTTTTAATTTTTGAAACTACATGTTCCTTACTCAGAGAAGGGGAGAGGGTTAAATTGCGACAACATTTAGGAACTCTGCATCAGAGTCATGGCTTTCATAGCTGCTGTGCATTCTAAACACAGAAAAAAAGAAGAAATCTGATGTTAGAGCTATTTGGGGAAGTTTGGTTCAGTCATTTGCAAAAGCTAGCCGGCCGGTGTGGCCGTGCGGTTCTAGGCGCTTCAGTCTGGAACCGCGTGACCGCTACAGTCGCTGGTTCGAATCCTGCCTCAGGCATGGATGTGTGTGCTGTCCTTAGGTTAGTTAGGTTTAAGTAGTTCTAAGTTCTAGGGGACTGATGACCACAGATGTTAAGTCCCATAGTGCTCAGAGCCATTTTGCAAAAGCTAGATCTTTGTATATTTGACAGAATTATGTTATCTGAGGAATTTTGTGGTGAATGATGGAGAGGACATAGGTCTACAGCCAAAATCTGCATTTGCGTTTTTTTAATTTGTTAAGATACAACTTGTTTAGGTGTTGGTCAACAGCATGTATGAATTTAACAAAATGTATTAAACTGTGCTGTCAGTGATAAATGATATTTATTCTGCTATCAGTTTTGGTCTTAAATCATCTTCACCGGCAGCTTTGCATGTTGATAAGCCAAGATTGCCTGGACCGAAACCGGTAGCTGAATAAATATCACTAGCACAGTGTAATGCATTTTGTAAAATTCGTACATGCTGTTGACCAGCGCCTAAATAAGATCTTCAGTTTACTGCCAAACACAGCAAAACAGACAATCTTGGCTTATCAATGTGCAAAGCTGCTGTTGAAGATGGTTTAAGACCAAAACTGGTAGCAGAATAAATATCATTATCACAGACAGCTCAGTGTAATGCATTTTGTAAAATTTTTTGGACATGTCGAATGCGGCCTTTCTAGAACTTGTCTTCAAGTCTGCTCACCAGTGCCTCCTCTCTAATTATTTAGTGTGAACTAGAGAAGGTCCTTCAGAAACACGTTGCAGTTGCAGCAGCTCGGGGTCCAAACTTTCATGGATATTTTGTTTAGCTTTTCAAAAGAGATTCACATAGGCACTAGAGATGGGCTGTAAAGTGACAAACTGTTTTAATTTCGGACAATTAGCATACCAATTCGCTATTAATGCCCTCATTTTTTCAATTTTGATTGTAATCATGTATGCTGTTGCTGAAGAGTAAGTGTACTTTATACCTACATTCATTCTCTTTTTACACTTGATGGGTGACGACATTAGGAAATAATAAGTGCACAACTATCACTTCTTTGTGTCATTTGTTGCATTTTTATTTTGAGCAGCCTGTCATTCCTAGCATATGTTGGCAGAACTCCAAATGCTGAGTGTTGTCACTGTGTTAGACACTACAGTATCTACATACTGGAAACTTAACCAATATGACTCTACTGCTAAAATTTTACAGGCGGTTGATGATGTAGTACCTACAATTTAGTTAATGTGATAGTAGACGTAGGAGGTATCTTTTTTGGTTGTCTGAGTATAAGACGCAATGTTTTCAGTTGCAGTTGTTACTGTGTGCCCAGACTGACCTTCATCTTAGTCTCTGGCATTAAACTGCTGAAATGATATATATCAATTTGCAGTATATCTCTGCCGTAAGTGTAAAATAGATACCACATATTCCAATTATGGTTAATTTTTTTTTTTTTTTTTTTTTTTTTTTTTTTTTTTTTTTTACAGTCGATAGCAGAATCGCTTAAAGATGAAGCAACATTTCTTCAGAGGAGGTACCCAACTTTAGCAAATAGGAATGGAACACCTTACCTTGCCAAGACACTTAACAGAATGCTGATGCATCACATACGTGACTGTTTACCTGATCTGAAGGTAGTTCTCTCATTTTAAATGTTAGAATGTACATATTTGTTAAAGGTGATTTTTTTTTTTTTTTTTGTCATAAACTTGTTACTATTAACTCTCATTTCGTTGTTTATTTCGTGGAACTTACATTGACTTTTTTCATCATCATTTTTAGTCATCTATAACTAGAAATTTTATATGAAGAAGAAAAAAAATTGAGTTGATTGATTGATTTCTCTCTTTCTTTCTTTCTATTCATACAGACAAGAGTGAATCTTATGATATCACAGTTTCAAACATTACTTACATCATTTGGTGATGATGTGTCAGACAAGAGCCAGACACTACTTCAGATTATTACAAAGTTTGCTTCAGCCTATTGTGCTACTATTGAAGGAACTGCGAGGCATATAGAAACTAATGAATTGTAAGTACTTGCTCTATAATCATGCTTTATATTATGATGTAATTGGCACATTATTGGATAATGCTGTGGTATCACAGAAATAGTGAAGATATAATTGAGCTTATCATGGTGTGGCCATCTTGAGTCATGTTTTAGTACAGTTCACTTTATTTACCTCAGCTGAGCTATGAATTAGTTCCTTGAATGATCTCCCATTCATTTCCTCCATACCTCCATATATTCAAACACTTGCTGTCATCCTGCTCATGGTCCAGGTGGTGGGTGATGCAAGAGAAATTACCACACAACACTGTACTCCATGGCTGAAAAATTTTATTGGGTATCACCATGGTCATTATTATCATCATCATCCTCCTCCTCCTCCACCCAAATCAAGTTCTTTGAATAAGGTTCATGAGGATAGAATTAGTAGTTCATACTCCTGTATTAGGTGTTTCAGCGGAGAACAAAAGAATTGAGTAGATTGAATAACAGGACAGTATGTTAGTACATTTTGAGGAGAATGAAAAATACTGATAACTGAAAGCAATATAATGTGGTGTTCCCCTGGTCATTTCATCTCCTGAGAAGGGAATGCCACCATCTTTCTGTTGTGAACTGAATACAACCTGAAGATAGATGTACTGCTTGACAAGCCCTGCGTATCACAAGCTAAGATAGGATCTGACTGGCAAGATTCAAAGAAAAACTGTAGACCTCCTCAGGAAGAGTTCTATTCCCACAAATTTCGTCCAGGACCTGAGTCAGCAGGCTGTAGTCCCCCAAGACTGTACAGCACACGGAGGATTCAAAAGGATGGTTCCACTCTTTGCCACACTGTAAGCAACATTGGAGCACCTACCTATTTTGTGGGTAAACATCTTACTTTGGTGTTGCGATTTCTCATAGATGAAAGTGACAATCGTATTTAGATGATTTCTTAGGATGCTTGAATATGCTTAAACTAAAACAGTTGGATTTTTCAGTGAACTTCGATGTTGTATCCTTATTTACAAAAGTGCCTTTGTGGACTCATTAGAGCTTATTCGCAACAGATTTTAGAAATACATTGTGACGTTATCTAAACATATTCCTACCTCAGGGTATTTCTTATGTGATTCCAAGTATTTTGAGCAAGTGGAAGTTGTGGCCATGGGAATCTGTAGCTCCCAATGTGCCCAACTATTTTACGGAAGACTTTGACGAACGTGCACTTAAGGTGGCAATTCCCCCAACCTTCCTGCTTGTTGTGCTTTTTAGGTGATGTGGCCCCATGAAATAGACAAACTATGTGTGTTTCTTCAACATTAGAAATCACTCCATTTGAATATTCAGTTATCCATGGAAGTGGAGAGAGGTGACACCCTACCACTTCTGGGTGCTATGGTTAGAAGAAAGGTCGATGGAGCTCAAGACACAGGTATTGCAAACTCCCTCTCACAGGACTTTATTTGCAGGCCAAAAGCTGTCATTACCCTCCACAGTGCAGTGGTGTCTACATTCCTTTTTGCATAGAGCACATGTGGTCTCAGATCCCAACAGCCTGCTAGGTGAGCTGCGACACCTAAGATAAGTGTTCCAACAGAATAGTTATTTTTATAAACAGTTATACAACATATTATGAAAGGCAAACACAACTCGCACACACATGACCAATGTCTATGGCAGAGACAGTGGTTTTGTGTGTGTGTGTGTGTGTGTGTGTGTGTGTGTGTGTGTGTGTGTGTAAGGCTTTTTTTGGCTGAAAGCTTGCTTGTTTAGCGGTATTTTTGTTGTGTGTGTCTGTCTGTGACTCTGCATCTCAATTGTATGTTGAATATCAATCTGTCCTTTTCATAATATTGTCATTGTTCCATCCTGGATATTCCATTGTTTGATATGTAATGTATTCTGACCAAAGTGAATGCATTGTTGGGGTGTGAATGAACATGCGGAGGCATCCACTGCAATTGCCTTTTTTGGCATGATTTCAAGAATTGAAGGGGTCCTCAAGAAATAAAGACACTTAGTGTGTTTTTTGTCCACCAGGAAAACAGTAGAACTTCTTACATTTTTAGAAAACGGGGTCTACTTAAGATCACTTGCCGGTATAGGAAGCCAGACATGTCGCATTGTGCAAGAATGTTGTGCTGAACACTAGTATGACATACACGTGTGGGCCAGCTTTACAAATCAGCTGTGGTGGAACACTGCCTGAATATGGAGCATTGCATGGTCTATGAAAAGTCTGAAGTTTTATGCTCAGCAAGTTTATACTCAGCATCATCATTCTGCAATTGTAGTTTTGAGGAGGCCATACTTATCTGTACAGCAGACAATTTTATCAACAAGGATGTGAATTTTATCGAAGCACTGCTTGAAATCCAGCACTGGCTGCCATTAAATCAAAATGGGGAGAATCAGGGACTTCAGATTTTTGACCTGACACAGCACACTGCTGACAAGTTAATTTAACTTTCGACCACAGCAGCATCTGGCAACACAGTCATTATCCACTGCACACTTGCAGAAAGTCTTTCTTCGGCACTCGGCAGGGGACACAATGAGCAGTACTTCTGTCCAGTTGTGTGTGCCTCTCTATGTGTGCCATATTCCAGCCCCGGGACTTGACAAATTTTGATGCTGTTGTGCAAGTATCATCAGTCGCATCTTGCAGCAGTAAATACCGCAATATTTACAACCTGAAGATATTAAACAGTTGTTTTGGTGAAATACTGTTGGATGTGCATAAGGTTATCCAGTGGCATACCTGAAAACTGTATTACCAACAGATCTGTGAGGAAAGCTTGAAAAATTATAAGCACTTATGCATTGAGGAAAACTACAAGTGAACGAGTGAGCCATAAAAATCTGTGGACATGGACTAATTTTTGATGGTTTACAATATTGTTATAGAATACCAGAGGGCAGGATCTATCAGATCCTATGTTCTTAACTTGAAATATTTGAGGACGACTAATATTTTCTTTGATTTTTGGTTAATATTTCAGTCATATGGGGGCAATTTTCATTCTAAAATCATGTTTCTAATAGTTTGCTGTGACTTCCCATCGTGCAGTGTCAAATTTAGTTTGGTTTTCTTGTGTCAACAGATAGAATTTCTTAATAGTTCAACAATAAACATAAATTGCTACAGTCTATCATTTGTAGGTGGAATGAGGGAAAAAATACATGTTTTTTACACAGTCATTGTGAAAGACAAGCCTGAAGAGGTCGCAGCAGTGTCGTAGTGGGGACGGAAAACATATTATACTCATCACACTAAAGGTAAGAAAAGAACTGCTGAATCACAATGTGAAAACACACGCGTGTGAATCAAAGCAAATCATAATGTATGCATAAAAATTGGTTGCCGATTTATGCAGGTTGTTCACACAACCATGAATGTGTACCAACATTTTTATGAATAGGATTTTGTGTTTTTGTGGGTTCATGTGCAGAATTTGTGGTAATAAATTACAAGATAACATCCAGTATCCATCTGACTTGTTGGAATTCACAAATGACATTGCATCTCTGATAAAATTTCAGTTGCCGTACAACCAGCCTCGTAGAACCAAATGAATGTACTGTCGAACATATGCCATAGGATAGATGGGAACAAGCAAGTGTGAATATAATGGCTCAGCCACACTGTGCAAAATGCAGAATTCTCTGATACTAAAATATATCATTACTGAGAAGAGGAATAGATGTTAGTGATAAAAACCGTAGTGTAAAAATTATGTTGCTTGACTTGTAAATGCTAAACTAGATATCTCAAATGAATACAGTAGTTCATTCAGTTACAGTGTACCATTCTTGCAGAAGTGAAAGTTTCAGCTCCATGTGCATAGCATTCATTGTTAAAGTTATGTTTTAACATTGATTTGAAGTGTTTGAAGGGCAAAGTAGTTCCATAAAAGGAGGTTTTAAAAATTGCTTTGTGAATGGTTTTTGTGATAATTTTCTTGCAGATGTGGTGGTGCTCGGATGTGTTTCATTTTCCACGAAACTTTTGGGAGAACTTTGGATACAATTCACCCATTAACAGGCCTTAGTAAAATGGATATATTAACAGCAATTCGTAATGCAACAGGGCCTCGACCAGCATTGTTTGTTCCAGAGGTTTGTAAAGTAAATATTATTTCACATACATATTTAGTGATTCTGATGTTAAAACCATTCCACATTTTATAATACTTGGGTGGTGATTTGCCTGGATTAATTTGAATTTTTGGAAAAATTGATTTTTACCTAGAAAAGCTCTGAGAATATAGAGTTATTCTAAGAGACTGGTGGAATCTTTCGAATTTTCAACTGTTTGTTGAATACTGATTGAAGGGTGCTTTGAATAATGTGTTATAAATTCCAGAATGTATTTTTGCTCTATAGGGGAATGTGCGCTGATTTGAAACTCTGCTGCAGAGTGAAAATTCATTATGGAAACAATCCTCCAGATTGTGACCAAGACATGTGTGTGCAGTATTCTTTTTTATAGGAGTGCTAGTCCCACAAGGTATGCAGGAGAACTTCCGTGAAGTTTGGAAGGTAGGAGATGACATACTGTTGGGAGTAAAGTTGTTAGGGCCGGTCATGAGTTGTGCTTGGATGGCTCAGTGGGTAAGAGCACCTGCCCGCAAAAGGCATCATGATCATCTCTACGAATTACTTTACATCCATTAACCACACCGAACTGTGTTTTTATGGAAATAACTTTGCATTGTAGTAGAGAGGGTCCATGATAACCCACAATAATTTTCTTTTTAATAGTTGATCTGAAGATCCTTACTTTACCAAAATGGACCACCAACTACAAATAAAAAGTGATTATGACTCTTTCCAGATCTGCTTTACACCGAAGAATTTGTGATATCTTTTGCATAGCAAGAAACAACACTTTGTTTGCATGTGTTTCACCTTTTTTTTTTCTCTCTCTCTCTCCAAGAAACATAGGTTTCTGGTTCCAAGTCGATACCCTAGTGTGGCTTGGATCCAGCAACCTATGTCCTTTGTCTTGTGGAGTAAAAATCAAGTTAAACAAAATCAAAAGGATGTGTGTTCCTGCGTATTAATTCCATTGCTTCACAAAAAACTGACAGTCAAGTCAATTAACCTTTTGCTGCTAGCAGATGTCCTCTCTGCATTCCGTGCTGAGGTTGGCTTTTGTTATGGCTATACTGCTCGCCAAATGCCGGTGCCTTTGTTGAGAGACTGCATTCTGTCCATATGAAATACTTAACATATGATTTTTCAAAAACTTTAGGTGAAAAAAAAATTGATTTTCGCACATTTTGCAGTATGATATCTTCACTTGCCAAATAATTGAATTTCTTTTCGTTATCCACCATACTATTTGCGCCACATCAAGTTAAGTAAAACATTGCATGAAAATTTAAAGAGTTCACAGGGGCAACACACACTGCGTAAACTTTACTTAGGGTTGATTTTAGCTGATACATTTCAGTGAATGAAAGGCAGATAAGATAACCAAAATTTTATTTAAAACTGAGTGCAGAAAAATATTCCATTTGGTTCTGAAGTTTTTGGGTTTCCGAAGGACAGTCACATGTGATGCATCCCTTCATGTCCTTGCACATTGCAAATTGTGTTCATAAGAACCATCATATCTCATAAACAATTCAAAATATTGAAATGAGATATTTTGCAAATCATAGTATGCAATGAGGCACATATGTTGTATGATAAATACTTGAAACTTTTTAATTCCCTGAGATATCGAAGTAGTTTGTCCGCAGCAGTGGAAAGTCAACGGCTCGGGACGCGTACAGATGTCTGTAGCACTGCAGGAAAGCCCAAGAGGTGCGTGTATGCATGTCCATAGAACCTGGGGAATAGCATAACAGGACGTTTATACATTTCCAAATTAGCAAAACAGTTAACATAATTGACATATTAAAAACCTTAAATTGCATAAAAACATTTCTGGATAGCTCTTCTCGGAAAAAAAATGCAGGCAGTGTTGTTAGAAGGCTTCTAAGTGAACACTATACATTATTGCTTTTGGAGAAATAAGAGCAATCATTGCCCATCACCAAATCGATGTACACACATAAAAAAAAATGAATGTGGATATTGTATCACAGACACAGTCCCTTTGACTGTTCACAGACATCACTAAACCTGCCCAAAGATGTAAACAACCTTACATGAACAGTGCCTATTAGACAGAGGGGGTCCAACAGCCCATCAGTTCCATTCATTCCATCAGTAAGGAGATACACGGCTCGTGTTGTCTGTAGTTCAACCATCCCTAGACGGTCAATACTGCAGTTCGATCGCGTACGCGTTGTTACTTTCTGCCAGGAAGGGCTCTCAACAAGGGAAGTGTCCAGGAGTTTTGGAGTGAACCAAAGCGATGTTGTTCGGGCATGGAGGAGATACAAAGAGACAGGAACTGTCGATAACATGCCTCACTCGGGCCACCGAAGGGCTATTACTGCAGTGGATGATCACTACCTACTGATTATGGCTCGGAGGAACCCTGACAGCAATGCCAATATGTTGAATAATACTTTTCGTGCAGCCACAGAACCTCGTGTTATGACTCAAACTGTGCGCAATAGGCTGCATGATGCACAATTCACTCCCGACGTCCATGACGAGGTCCATCTTTGCAACCACGACACCGTGCAGTGTGGTGCAGATGGGCCCAACAATGTGCCAAATGGACCACTCAGGATTGGCATCACGTTGTCTTCATCAATGAGTATCTATGTGCCTTCAACCAGATAAACGTCGGAGACATGTTTGGAGGCAACCACCATATCGGCAGCATATTAGCAAAGCATTCGTCTTCATGGACGACAATTCGTGCCCCCATCGTGCATATCTTGTGAATGACTTCCTTCATGATAACGACATCACTCAACTAAAGTGGCCAGCACGTTCTCCAGGCATGAACCCTATCGAACATGCCTGGGGTAGATTGAAAAGGGCTGTTTACGGACGATGTGACCTACCAACCACTCTGAGAGATCTACTCTGAATTGCCATTGAGAAGTGGGCCAATTTGGACCAACTGTGCCTTGATGAACTTGTGGATAGTGTGCTACGACGAATACAGGTATGCATCGATGCAAGAGGAGGTGCTACTGGGTATTGTGAGGTACTTGTGTACCACAATCTGGACCACCACCTCAGGAGGTCTTGCTGTATGGTGGTACAACATGCAATATGTGGTTTTTATGAGGAATAAAAAGGGGGAAATGATGTTTATGTTGATCTCTATTCCAATTTTCTGTGTAGGTTCCAGAACTCTTGGAACTGACATGATGCAAAACTTTTTTTGATGTTTGTGTGCTTTGAGTCATAGATTAACTCAGAATCCCCACTTATAACTGATGTGGCAAATCAAAAACTTCAGTTTGTGACCATGAGAACATGGAGAAATTAAGAATTTTGAGTTGGTTATCTGAGAGAAATCTTCTGATTGGATAAAATTAGCACCCTGATGAGTGGAAAATTATATTTTGATTGAGACTTGATTTAGTTGTGAGATAGAAGAGTGTATATGTGGTTGGAAGTAATATTTCATGCAAATGAATGCTGATAACAAGATTACTGGATGGTCCTCATTAGTTGGCAGACATGATATTCATTTAAATTTGTTACATATAAAAATGCATTTTCCATTTGTGTATGTATGACTAGCATAAAATATTAGACTCCACCCTGTGTGAAGTCAGTCTCATATTTTCTTTCTAGTATCTGATTTTTGGAATTTCAGTGGTTTTCTTTGTCTATTTGCTTTAGTTGTTTACATTTCTTTTAACATTGCAGTTTTTATCTGTGAGTGTTTTTTCTTTTTGCAACCTCAATGCCCCACCACCCTTCTTCCATATGAGCTTTGGTGTTCACTCATTGAATTTCATCAGTATTGCCTTTTTTCTGTGTTAAAGCATTATATTTCTTTTTTAATATCATTTACAAGTTAGACCAACATTCTGTGCTACTGTTCAAACATAACAGTTCCGTGCACCCTTTGTAAGTTTCCTTTCACTTCCGTTGTTTATGCTTATTAGCAGAAAATTATACTTTGGAGCCAAATTTTTAGGGAAAAATCACTTTATGTTAATGAACATGGCCAGTACTGCTGACAGGTCATGTCAGATGAAATTTAGTGTATAATGGTGTTCCAGATATCATTTGAACTTCTTGTGAAACGCCAAATTCGACGCCTTGAAGAGCCTGCTCTTCGCTGTGTTGAATTAGTCCATGAAGAAATGCAGAGAATCATCCAACACTGTGGTTCTGAAGTCCAGCAGGAACTAATGCGCTTCCCTAGGCTTCATGAAAAAATCGTGGATGTAGTAACTCATTTGCTGAGACGAAGACTACCAGTCACGAATCAGATGGTATGAAAACAAGCTGAATATATATTATGTTATGCATGTAGTGCTATGATACAGCAAAAATGTTGTACTAATCTTGGTTTTTCTTTTATATGTGTTAATTTTATGTAAAAGCTTTTGCTGGTTCAGAAGAGTTGTAAAAAGTTTAAAAATATTGTGTAATGTCGTCAAAAAGTTTAAAAATATTGTGTTATGTTGTCAGTAGAGTCAGGGCTATACCGTGTAGATAAATGAAGGAACTGGGTACTTTCATTTACTTTCATTACTATCATAACCTGCATCTTGTGTTAGAATTTCATGTAGTGACCTTTGTTTTTTAATTCCCTATCAGAAAATCTAACTTTCCCCTGTCTACATTGATTGGCTGAGAAGCAAAGCTATCATGTAAGTGATTTCTGGTGGTATCAGCTTACAGGTTGTTGAATTGAGAGAGAGAGAGAGAGAGAGAGAGAGAGAGAGAGAGAGAGAGAGAGCAGTTTCTCTAGTGCAGTCTTTGATTTAATTACTTACCCATTCAAATCCCAGTTACTGTGAAAGGTGGCATAGTTATCAACACATTGAACTCTCACTTGATAGATATGAGTCCGCAGCTCGTGGTCTAGTGGCTAGCGTTGCTGCCTCTGAATCATGGGGTCCCGGGTTCGATTCCATGCCGGGTTGGGAATTTTCT
Source organism: Schistocerca nitens (assembly GCF_023898315.1). Classification (NCBI taxonomy): domain Eukaryota; kingdom Metazoa; phylum Arthropoda; class Insecta; order Orthoptera; family Acrididae; genus Schistocerca; species Schistocerca nitens. The sequence goes on from NC_064616.1 coordinate 918,305,016, forward strand.
CTGCCTGGGGACTGGGTGTTTGTGTTGTCATCATCATCATCATCATCATCATCATCATAATTTGTGACAGTGACTAAATTGGAGTGTGCAAAAAATTGGACTGTGAAAAAAATTGCGACTTCGTATGGGTTCTGATGATCACGCAGGTTTGCGCCCCACAAACCAGTCATAATAATAATAATAATAATAATAGATGCAGAGGTGACATATCAAGCTAAAACTAAACAAAGGTCGCTACATTACGCATACATTGATTACCAAAAAGCTTTTGATAGTGTACCCCACTCATGGTTACTACAAATATTGGAAATATACAAAGTAGATCCTAAATTGATACAGTTCCTAAACATAGTAATGAAAAATTGGAAAACCACACTTAATATCCAAACAAATTCAAATAATATCACATCACAGCCAATACAGATTAAGCGTGGAATATACCAAGGAGACTCATTAAGTCCTTTCTGGTTCTGCCTTGCTCTGAACCCACTATCCAACATATTACTGGAACATACCCACACAAAATCACACATTTGCTATACATGGATGATCTAAAACTACTGGCAGCAACAAATCAACAACTCAACCAATTACTAAAGATAACAGAAGTATTCAGCAATGATATAAGTATGGCTTTTGGAACAGACAAATGTAAGAAAAATTGCATAGTCAAGGGAAAACACACTAAACAAGAAGATTACATATTGGATAACCACAGCGACTGCATAGAAGCGATGCAAAAACGGATGCCTATAAATATCTAGGATACAGACAAAAAATAGGAATAGATAATACAAATATTAAAGAAGAACTAAAAGAAAAATATAGACAAAGACTAACAAAAATACTGAAAACAGAATTGACAGCAAGAAACAAGACAAAAGCTATAAATACTTATGCCATACCAATATTGACCTACTCATTTGGAGTAGTGAAATGGAGTAACACAGACCTAGAAGCACTAAATACACTTACACGATCACAATGCAACAAATATAGAATACATCACATACATTCAGTAACAGAAAGATTCACATTAAGCAGAAAGGGAGGAGGAAGGGGATTTATCGACATAAAAAACCTACATTATGGACAGGTAGACAATTTAAGAAAATTCTTTCTAGAACGAGCAGAAACTAGCAAAATACACAAGGCAATCACTCATATAAATACATCGGCTACACCACTGCAATTTCATAACCACTTCTACAACCCTTTAGATCACATAACATCAACAGATATGAAGAAAGTAAATTGGAAAAAGAAAACACTTCATGGCAAGCACCCGTATCATCTAACACAGCCACACATCGATCAAGACGCATCCAACACATGGCTAAGAAAAGGCAATATATACAGTGAGACAGAAGGATTCATGATTGCAATACAGGATCAAACAATAAACACCAGGTATTACAGCAAGCATATTATTAAAGATCCCAATACCACAACAGATAAATCCAGACTTTGTAAACAACAAATAGAAACAGTAGATCACATCACAAGCGGATGTACAATACTAGCAAATACAGAATACCCCAGAAGACATGACAATGTCGCAAAAATAATACATCAACAGCTTGCCTTACAACATAAACTTTTAAAACAACAAGTTCCTACATACAAGTATGCACCACAAAATGTACTGGAGAATGATGAATACAAATTATACTGGAACAGAACCATTATAACAGATAAAACAACGCCACATAACAAACCTGACATCATACTCACCAATAAAAATAAGAAATTAACACAACTAATCGAAATATCCATACCCAATACAACAAATATACAAAAGAAAACAGGAGAAAAAATTGAAAAATACATCCAACTGGCTGAGGAAGTCAAGGACATGTGGCATCAGGATAAAGTTGACATCATACCAATTATACTATCAACCACAGGAGTCATACCACACAATATCCACCAGTACATCAATGCAATACAGCTACATCCAAACATATATATACAACTACAGAAATCCGTAATTATTGATACATGTTCAATTACCTGAAAGTTCCTAAATGCAATATAACACATACCGTACAGTTAATAGGAAGTGACGCTTGATCAAGGTCCGCGTCACTTTCCATTCTTAACCAGACTTAACGTCTGAGAAAGTAAAGAAATAATAATAATAATAATCATCATCATCATCAATAGGTCTGTGGTTCTATTCCCTGTCTGAGCCTCCAGACCTCCAGATATGGATTTTCTGTGGTTACCGTAAATTGCTTAAGGAAAATTCTGGTGCATTTTCCATTCATTACCATTCCCCATCATAGGTTTATTCAGCTTACCCACAACTGTCTGTGCTGATCACCACCTGTTTATCCCAGTAAACCAAAATGGCAAGTACTAATCCTTTTTGAAACATTCGTGGATCATTGAATGTCATGTCAATCAGGAAAGAGCATTATCCTGCGTACCATCTTGGATTTGGATGAAACTTGGCTTACTTGTTCTTCCTATGAAGATAAGCAACCACACCAAATGTTAACATTTATAACTGTCTGTTACTGTGTTATGCCACCTTAAAGTCAGGAAATTTTGCCATTTTTTAACACTGTGATGGCACAAAATGACACTTCTGAACATTTTGAAAATAAATTACTATTTTAAATTTATCATCCACACTGTGAAATTTAGTGATTAATAATTTCTGTGGTAAAGATTGTTGCAATGCTGCCCCATGTGGTGCGAGCATTCCCATTCCCAGGTGCCCCTTGTCACATTTGCTGGCAGGTGCGGGTAGTTTAAGTAACCATATGGTCAGATTGCACAAGTTTTGTCCAGGCACAAGCTGCTTGAGCATCTCTGCCTTGTGCACTCTACCAGTACAGTATGATTGTGTATGCTATGGCCTTTCTGCTTGACTGCCCCCGTAGCAGTTGTATGCCCTTTCCTGTACACCTGTGCCTTGTCTGCCTGAATGCCTTAATGCTGACGCTCTACCTGTTGTGGTCTACTGTAGTATAAGGACTGTAAAGATAAATAACTCGCATTTTTATGTAAAATCATCAAGAAAAAGAAATGTAGACTTATAGTCCTTTCTGTAAATTGTTGCAACTAGACCGAAAACTGGTTTTAGGCTACTTTATGAAAAGTTACTTTTACTGGTTTTGAAATGATGGAATTCATTATTAGACAACGTGCATGCATTCATCAAAAACAGGTTACGTTGGTTTGCAGATGGGTTGCCATAGGTTAAACAGTAATTCTCAGTTGCAGAAGTGTAAGAATGATGGTTATGCAACAGACTAGTGTGTTAGAATGCAACTTCCCCCCCCCCCCCTCGCCCCCCTCCTCTCTCTCTCTCTCTCTCTCTCTCTCTCTCTCTCTCTCTCTCTCTCTCTCTCTCTTTCACTCACTCAATCACACACACACACACACACACACACACACACACACACACACACACACACAATAATGGTAATTTATTTTTAAAATGTTAGCAAGTGTCATTTGTGTCATCACAGTGTTAAAAACCATAAAACTACAAAAATCTGAAGTTCCATAAAAAGAAGACAGATATAAAGTACTAACATTTGATATTGTTATTTATTTTTGTAGAGAGAACTGAATGCGTAATGTGGCATGGTGGTTAGCACACTGGACTCATATTCGGGAGGATGACAGTTCAAATCCGTATCAGACCATTTTAGGTTTTCTGCGATTTCCCTAAATCGCTCCAAGCAAATGCTGGGATGGTTTCCTTGAAAGGGCATGGTCAATTTCCTTTCCCATCTTTGAAACAAGTCAAGCTTGTACTCCATCTCTAATGACATTGATGTCAACGGGATGTTAAGTCCTCATCTTCCTTCCTTCGTTGGGAGAATAGATAAGCTTAATCCAATCTGAGATGCTAGGGGAGAATTTTTTGTGGTGGAATTGACATGGAAAACAGAGGAGTGTTTTGAAGAGGACTAGTACTTGCCATTTTGGTGCCTCTAGATGGTAAGCAGATGTTTTTCAGTAGAGACAAGAGTCCTGAAAGTCTGTCATCCAAATAAACCTGGGGTGGGGCAGATAATCTAAAGGATACACCTTACGCATGCTAATCTTGACTCAATGGTAATATTTTTGTTTTTACAATACTTTCCCCATAATTGTACTTTGGGCAATAAAACAAAATCCATGCTGCGCAAGATAAATAACATTGCTAATTGCTGCCAGTAGAAAAATCTTGAATGCTTGGTGTTCTGCAGCTTACATCTTCTATACACAGTGAGCTGCACAAGAAATGAAAATTGTTTTTTTGGGTTTATAAACCATCAGTGGCATATTATATGTTTCTAGAGCAATGACATGCTCGTCAGTTAATATTACATGATCTGAAATGTGTTCTATAATATAGTACACAGTTTCTCATATATGTTACTGCTGTCAAATTTTAGGCAGTGATAATCCTTGATAATGTTTGACATAACTGTCATATAGAGTAAACCATGAAAGACTGCGCATTGTGGCCAATTACTGTGCCCCACTGAGAGAATATCTGCTCTTGTGGACCAACACCTACTGCCTGTTACCAGTAACCTGTGCTCCTATTTAAACGACGTTTACCATTTCCTGTTCTGACTCTCCACAGTTCCTAATCCTGTACGAGCCACACAGCGCCCTGCTTGTCATTGTTGATGCCATTCCTCTGTACACTTCGTGTACAATGCCAGTGGCCTTGCCACTAGTGAACACTATCATTCCCAATGTCCTTCTGACTCCAAACCTACAACCTCCTTCATATCCTCACCCACAATTACTTCTCTTTTGAAGCAAATCCATGTTACAGCAGTGTGTACCAGCATTGCACCAGGCTGTGCCAATCTGTTCATGGACCATCTAGAGGAATTCTTCCTAATCACCCAGGATCCCAAATCCCTAACCTGGTTCTGATTCACTGATGAAGTCTTTGTGATCTGCACTGAGGGTGAGGACACCCTATCCATATCCCTCCAAAACCTGAACACCCTCCCCTGTGACTCAGTGCCACCCAGGACTGAAGCAACTGAATCATATTCTCTGCCAGGGTTTCAATTGCCTCTCTTTAAACCTTGAAATGAGGAATATCCTTCCCACTATACTTCCCACCCCCTCCCACTGTGGTATTTTGCCACCCACCAAATCTGCACAAGATCCTTGTCCATCTCTATTCGACCCCAGCTCTCATACCCTTGCCTCATGGCTCATATCCCTGGTCAGACATAGATGCAAGAACTGTCCCATACATCATCCCTCCACCACCTACACTGGTACAGTCACAGGCATCTCCTGCCCTGCCAAAGTCAGGACTACCTTTGAAAGCTGTCATGTGATCTGCAAACTAAGCTGCAGCTATGTGGGCATGACAACTAACAAACTGTCTGTCTGCATGAATGGCCTTTGGCAAACTGACCAAGAGACAGTTGGAGCATCCAGTTGCTGAAAATGCAGTGCACCACATTGTGCATCACTTACATGTCTGCTTCACAGCCCGAGTCTGAATTGCACCCTCACCCCCCCCACCACAGGATTGCTGCTCCTATGAGGCACTGTTACCATTCAGTCTGGTCACAGAGGCTAGAGACAGTGGTCATATGTATGTTTTCCCTGTCAGTAGAAGGCCTAAGTTCTTGAGAAGCCGCACTTCTTATTTTTTATTTACCAGTTTCATTCTTCAAATGAACAAGAGCATCATGAAAATATACACTGTAAAAGATACAACTTGAGATAATACAGAAAACTTTCATTGCTGTTATGTAAAATACATATTCTGTTTCAAGCATGGCGACTTTTGTTGATAAATTGGCTAACAGCTCTAAAGGTTAAACTGGCTGTACTGTAGTATGTAAACTTATGTTTAAAGTACAGTAGTAAATAATATTGACAGAGCCAAAGATGAAATTGACTGTACAACAGTACTTGTAATGTCCATGGTATAGTGTATCCAAAGTTATTTTACAACTACAGAAAACGAAATTTACATTTTAGTCACCTATTTGTATGGGCTTGTGTATAGACATCTGTAAGTATACCGTAAGTGTACTTTAAACATAAGCTTAAAACTACAGTAAAGCCAGTTAAATATTTATAGCTATCAGCGTACTTTAAATGCAATCATTAATGCTGTCGGCCAAGTTTCAACATAAGTAACCATGCTGGAAATATGTACTTTCATAACACCAGTGCAAGTTTTCTGTATTATCTCAATTTGTATCTTTTTACAGTGTATATTCTGATAATGATCTTGTTCATTTGAAGAGCAAAACCGGTAGTTAAAAAACACAGAGTGCTGCTTTCAAGAACTTAGTTTTAACAGCCACTCCCCCTGCAGGCAATTGCTATATAGAAGAGGGCCTTTTGGCCAACAGCTAAATGTATAGCAAACTTTTCATTTGTTCCATCCTGGATTGTGTGAAAGAATAAAATAACTAACAGAAAGAAAGCTGAGAGAATGAAAGTGAAATGAGTAAACACCGAAAAAAATATATATAAAAACACCAAAGAAGAGGAAAAAGGGGGGAGGGGGTGATATGCTAATGGCGAGTGAAGTGATTGAGGATATGTTTGAAAGTTTCCATATCTGGAGTTCCTGTGGTACAGAACATATGGAATTTATCTCTGAAATGTTTGTAGAATACACAGGTATAGGTCACAGTTGTTCATTTTGTAAGGATGAACCAGTGCATAATAGTCTTAAAACTCCGAAAATTCTCATAGACATACACAAATCCTCACACAGGATAAGATACACCAACAGTGCATTTAATATGCATGTAAGTCATGAAAGTGTAGAATTTTTAACTGAATCTCTGAAGTCTGCAAAATGTATATAGAAAAAGAGAAAATGCGGAATTACAATATTTTTTTCAGTCAGCATGTTAAGACATTTTGTATGACTGAAGCGCTATTCCATGTGGCAGAAGTGAAGGATGACAATTATTGAACTGTATGAAAAGAAACGTAAATTAGTTACAAGCTACAGCATACACACACTTCATTCAACATGTAAGGATCACTACAGGTATTTGGATTTAGGTTATGACATGTTAGAAATGCCTGCCATCATTGGCGATGATTTGGTGCAGGCAAATATCAAAATTCGCATGACCTGCTGAAGTGTTGAAACATCGATGCTGTCTATGACCTCCCGAATGGCTGTTTTCAGCTCAGCAATGGTATACCTTGTCTTTAAGGGTATACGGAACGCCCTATGCTTACAATGTTAAATTGAGCTAAAAGTTAGGAACATTTTCTCATTTGTTATTTGGACGATACTCTTGATTTTTTTCACAGAACGCAGAGATATGTTCTGCTTTTATGCTGAATTATTAATTTTGAAAAAATAATGTATAGTTTTTCAGATATTTTATTTTTTGTAAATGTTAAAAAAAGTTATACATTTTAACAAGTATTTTAAAATTTACATCCATTAATACAAAATAATTCCACATATCTTTTAATTCAGATATATTAGAAGGTCTTAAGGAACAACTACAGAAAATTTCATCTTTCTACTATAAATAGGTCCTGAGAAAATGTACCTTACACACAAAAAAACTAAAGTTACGGGAAATTAGCTTCAAAGTTTTTACTTCAGTACAAGCCTGCTCCATAGCTTGTATCATCAGAATCGTCCAACAGCTTCCTCTTGATGGCTCTGCTATGCTGTCTAGCCATCTTTGAATATACTTTTATGGCATTATCTGAAGACCTGAGCCGTTCCTTGTCCAAACAAAGCATAGCTGCGGCAGTTCGTAGTTCTACACAGAGCCCGAACTTTGCACTTTGTTATATTGCCCTGATTGAATGATGAAACAGCATCATAAACGCCAAAGTGAAGTGTGTTTATACCCACAAACACAGTTTTAGGTAGTCTATTCCATATCACATGGTTCACACACTCATTGGGATTTTGAGTCCGGCCATGAAGACATTTCTTTAGTACACTAATATCTGCGAGGTCTCGGAATATACATTTTATTTCATCCATTATGGCAGGTGGCAGGTGATGAGGGTGATTGTATTGTTTCTTAGTTACCTTGCCTCTGTTGTACTTGCACCAACTGTCGTCTCCTTTTGGACATAGCCCATGTTGGGGATTCTCATTGTTTGAAACTGTATGAAAAAACAGAGCCCAGACTGCTCTTCTCATTAATTCTGCATCTGGTGTATTCTGTCTTATTGCTAGACCATAGCACTTCTGAATATGATCTATTGTAGCATCTGTCAGTCTATTTTTCCCATCTAAAGTTTTTCCATCGCTCAATTTCTTGCCTTTCATGCTAGCCTTGAGCCGTCGAAGTCTTGATCCCATCCTTTTCTGATCATGGCCAACACACTCCAGTTTGGAAATTTTCACATCGTTACCATAGGGTCTCAGTTTCTCAGTTTCTTTGAAAGCCTTTGAGTCACCATCTCCAAGATAATTTATATATCTAACGTTGTACCATTTTACTGAGCGTTGATAAATACTTCTTACACCAGCAACTTCCATACCACCACTTGACCCATAGTAATTTGCCATGCACTCCTCTTCATGTTTATTTTTCATTTTCTCCTTGCATCTGCAATGCTTGGAAAGTATTGCCACATCAACTACCTTACCAGTGTCCACACTCGTAGCTGTTACTACATCATTCAGAGATGTGTGGCCTCTCTTCTGCCAGCTTCCATCAAAAGCTATGGACAAGTCTCTGCTATTATTTTCAACAACTGCTTCCTCAACAGCATCTTTCATGTTTTCCTGTGCCACATCTTCTACAGCAGAGCCTATTGCAATTATGTGTTTGTTAAATTTTGGAGGTGGAGGAGGGAGGTTCATCACACCACACAACATGGCACCTGCAGCCCTGCCCTTTCCTATACACTGTAATCCATAAACCAGTCTAATGTTTATATCGTATAGTTTACCTGTATCTGCAGTAACATGTGAGGAATTGAAGAAAGTAACACTGTGTTTGCAATAACTGCACATCAACTCTAATTCACAAGCAAGTCCTACATGTAAGTTTGTTTTCAATGAAACACCACATTTTCCACATTGTTTGCAGCACACATTGTTCTCCAAAACATCTGATAATAAAGAGATGTTAATTACCTCATATTTTGTAGTCCCAGCATTTAGTTTCTTGTATTCTTCTTCAATTCCAGCTAGTTTTCTTCTTGAAGCACTTTCCGGTGTAGTGGCAGCAGCATCACTCAATGTATCACTACCAGTGTTGAGGTTAGTCGCTACTGGGACATCAGATACTGAAGAAGATGAATCAGACGAATTTTTAGTACACTTTACTTTCTTGCGCCAATGTACACACTTTCTAAATACCTTCAGACTAGGTCTTGGCATGTTGAAGGAAAGAAAACTCAATGACTTCTCCACATAAGACTTTCACAACAATGGCATGGATGTACTCACAAAGGAAACAATACAGTTGGTGCAGAATCTATTGTCAACTGTCTAGCAGTGTAGCCAACAGAAAAGCTAACTCTTTTGTGCTCAATTATATCTCTGGCAAGGCTGTCTATATCAGGTATATTTCACGTCTCATATACAAGGTGCGGAACATCGTGTGTCGAAATTATTTTAAAAAATTATTTAAAATAGTTCTATTCACGTCATCCAAATATTTTATACATGGTATTAAACGGGAGAGTCTAAATTTTTCGAAAATGCATTTACCCAAAAATCGATTTTTTCATCGAAAAACTCATTCCGTATACCCTTAAAGTAGCCTGAAGAAAAGGAGTCGCATGTATTCAGATCTGGAGAATATGACGGCCAATTAGGCCCATGCCAGTGGCCTCTGGGTACCCCAGACCAGAATCCGATCTCCAAAGTGCTCCTCAGTGACATCAAACACTCTCCTGCTTCGATGTGGTCTAGCTCTGCCTCGGATGAACCACATCTTCTTGAAATCAGTTTCACTTTGGATAATGGGGGTGAAATCATCTTCCGAAACCTTCATGTACCGTTCATTAGTTACTGTGCCATCAAGGGATATCACACCGATTATTCGGTGACTGGACATTGTACACCCCACAGTCACCAGTTGAAGATGAAGAGACTTCTCAATCACGAAATGCAGATTCTCATTCCCCCAAACATGCCAATTTTGCTTACTGACGAGCCTATCCGAATGAAAGTGGGCTTTGTTGCTAAACTAAACCATACATGCACATACGAATTCCCATCATGCCCCGTGGACAACTGTGCAGTTTGAACGTCCTAATGCAAACTGTTTAGAAGTTACGATGATTTTATTTCATATACTTATATAATTTTCACCCTGTTTTGTGCTCTAGATTGCAATGCGTCTCAGTGAGATATGAGAATGTTATATTTGTATGAAACTTTCAAAGCTGGAAGACATAACCAAACTGGTGGTAGAGCATTGTGATGATGAGCAAGGCAGAATAATGAATAGTATCCCAAAGTGTAAGAGAGAAAATTAAATAAACTTTTGTGAAAAATGGGGAAGAAAAGGTCTTACACATTGCTAGCCACCTGAAACTCCTATATTAATGAAAAGAGAAATGTATTACACTTGCAAGTCAGATACTTTATTTCATCCTTTTACAAACAGGATGAATTCTGTGAATGTAATATTTCATGTGATGCCTGCAAATTTCTAACATTTTGTGAAGTGAATTTGTCAGCTAGCTCATGTGACAGACCCAGTGCTCTTTGTATATGATAACCAACTCAGTATACAGTTTTCTTAATTTAACTTTTTTATTTAGATGCAACTTATCTTTTTTCAGGTAGAAAACCTGGTAGCAATTGAACTTGCGTATATTAATACGAGGCACCCAGATTTTAATAAAGATGCAGCACTTGCGTCGTGCTTGTTCTCAACGCCACCGGCTGAAGAAGATACACCAACACCAAAGCCTACAAATCTAAAATATCCTGAAAATAATTTTCCTTACACACCAGTAGAACTGGAAGGGGCCAAGGTAATATAGTACTTTCATTAATTTAGTTGTAACTAGATACGTGTATATTGTGGTACAGCTAAAGATTTGTGTGTTTTGCAGAACTCCTTTGGTGCCAAGTCAAATGCTGATGCCAGTGGGTGGCTATCAAACTTGTTTCCTGCTGGTCGAATGGACAATAAAGAAAACCAAAGTATTAGAGATAAATCTATAGAACTTAATTCTTCTGCTTTACCAAACCATGTTTTTGAAGCAAAAGGTGTACTTTCGCCTCAAAAGCCAGTAAATTTGCTACCTGAAGTTCCTGTACAGACAAACAGGAAACTTTCAGAAAAAGAGAAAAGGGATTGTGATGTAATAGGTTGGTGTATAATTCAGGCTTTTAAGTCATTCTTATTCTTAATCACGCATTTTCTGATGTCTGACTTCTTGTTTTGTTTCAGAACGCCTCATAAAAGTATATTTCTATATAGTACGTAAATCAATTCAGGATACTGTACCAAAGGCTGTAATGCATTTTCTTGTAAATTATGTGAAAGATAACCTCCAGTCTGAGCTGGTTGCACATCTTTACAAATCGGCGCAGGCTGAGGAGCTGTTGAGTGAAGCGGAACATGTTGCACAGCGTAGAAAAGATGCAGCCGATATGTTAAAAGTATGTACTTTGTGGTGGTGATTCTCTAAATTTCTGTCTATCTGTATAATGGTTACCTTTATAGCTTGTGCCTCTTGACACTGCACAAGAGATGCTGTAGGTTTCTTCTAGTAAAAACAAAATTTAAGTGATATATTATTCTTCAGATTACTACTCACCCTATAGAGCAGACAAAGAGTGACAGACAGGCACAATGAAAAGACTGCTACACACATGACCTCTGCCTCTGGCAGCTGTGGTCAGACTCTGGAAGAAGGCCATTTGCTAAAAGCTAAAATGTGTAGTAGTCTTTTCCATTGGGTCTATCTGTGACTCAGTGTGTGCTCTATACAGTGAGTAGCAACCTGTCCTTTCATAGTATTGTTGTTGTTCTAGTCTGGACTTTACATTGTTTGATATATTAGTCTGATTTTTTCAGATGGATAGAAAAATTAGTCCAATCGTTCAGAGAATGACTAGGTGAACCACGGAAAATTGGAAACCAAAATATACTGTTTGGGCACACTGCACTACAAGCAGTCTTGTCAAATTCCTCACCATGTCATCAGAAGACATAAACCATGCATTATGCATAAAAATAAAATCCAAGAACAAAGAGAAGGCAGTTGGGAACATTTGTAGGCATGATACTAATTAACTCAGTAAGGAAAACTATATCCAATCATTGATGGCAGTAGCAGTGAACAGATGATAAATTTAGCTCATTGGCCACTAGATTTGATCAGTACTTCATAAATCGAAGGAAAAATGGGCCATTGGAAGTGGAGGTTTTAGATGTACTTAGACAAGCATTGTATACTCCACCAGCAAATCAAAGTTTTGCCAAGTCAACTATTAAAGACATATCAAAATTCATTAGGTTACTGAAAAGCAGCAACTCTTGTTGCTAGGATGGTATTTCACCAAAGTATTGAAACCATCTATCGAATTTGATAGTGGCCCTGCTAGATTTACCTCTTTCATTCAGTCAATATGAGTCAAGTGATATCTCTTGAAAGACTGATATGTGCAGTAGTAATTCCCATTTATAAAAGTAGAGGTTAGCAAATGACCTTTAATTATGGATTCTGCTTCCTCCTCTGTGTATTCATAAAAATGTTCGAAAACATGTCTTACAACAGAATATTGAACCTCCTACCTAAGAGTAACATTTTGGCAACTGCATGGTTTGCTTCTGTAAAGGATTCTCTACAAAGAAAGCAATATATGAACTCACCAACTTAGTTCAATAGTACTAAACAAGAAAAATTACAGTGTTGGTATTTTCTGTGAACTTGCTAAGGGCTTCAGTTGCATGGAACATAAGATTCTGTTTTGGAAATGAATATGTAATTGCATTAATTGCACCAGTGTTGCATGGGTAGTCAAATCTTGTCAGAAAATGGTCCCGTTAACAAATTATGCCACAGGTATAAAACAAAACTCACAGTGGAGAAACATTAAATATGGAGTCCTACAAGATTCAGTGGTGGCCCACTCCTGTTTTTGACCTGTGTAAATGATCTACCAGGGACATGGAGGACTCTTCAAAAACTGGAATGTGTATTGACACATGAGGATACTTCTGAAAGGATTCACACATCCACATCAGGCATAGCCTAGAGCTTAATTGAACACACTGATAACTGGTTCACAGCCAACAGTTTAAACCTCAGTTGTATAAAACAATAAAGAGTGAACTTAGGGTTAACTCTGAAACTGACAGAGTCCTTATAATTAAACTTTCGCTTCTTGAGCCAGTGTAGAAGGAAAACTGTGTACCCAACTTCATAGGAATGATGTTCAGACTGTCCACTGCAGAGTTTGTGTTGTTAGTAGTGTGTGTGTCATGACTTGTTGTTAGGTGCCAATACTGGTATGGCAACATAGGGCTAAAACACGAAAATCAGTCTGCATTACAGTTGCAGAAAGTCAACATGGGGTCTGGAAAGAGTGAGCAGGACTTTACTCGTAAATCTCAGAACAATAATAATAGTGCTACTGCTTTTAGTGAATATTGATGCATTAAAGAAATATGGAGAGGTCCTTTTTCAGCACTGGGGTTGTTGAACTTGATTTGGAAGTTCAAATTATTTAGCGATTATGGAATTTCTCTAGTAGACTGACAACCAATTGCATCACAAATTATTGAAGAAGTTACTGTTGCCTTGGCCGAGAATGCTTTATGTAATTTCCAGTCTTTGAGCAGTGCACAAGCTGTGTCTTGACAGCTGAACATTGCGTGGTTTAACATTGTTTTGGGCACGGATAGAGCAGTCTCTATTGTACTCTCAAGCTGTTGTGAATACAGATGGTCATCACGTTGAGCAAAATTTGTAACATGAGACATAAACATGTTACATAGTTGACAAGTGTTAATTTCTCATGCAGAAATTAAAATATGTTTCTATCAATGGTTTATTCATTATCTATCTTCCGCATGTCCTTACAAATTTTGCCACAAAGTTTTATTGAAATTATTGAAGTTACTTAATTGCTTAATATGCAGTACAGTGTAACCCCACTTTCACATTCCCAAAATTGACATTTTTCCCAATTTTTACAACATTTTTTGTTCAGTCCCTTAAAATTTTCAATGTTCCAGTCATTAATTTACACTCACTTTTGTGGCATTATGATTATAAAGTTATTGCTATTTACACTTAATGAAATGATGTTCATGGAGATAAACAAAAATGGTGTAATTAATAAAATGTCACTGGCAAGGCATGGGATATCTAGTAGTGTTTACAAACCTTACACAGTTAACTTTCTTTGAGCCTTGGACTCCATAGTTATGAAGTTATTAAGCTCATTAAAAGTTGGAAGTACATCCAGTGCTTGGTCTCCTAACGGCTCGTACATTGTGTGTAGCATTGTTCTTAGTTACATTATTGAACAAAATGTCAGATTGAGTTAAACTTCACTATTAGTCAGAGTGATGGGAAGTTCGCACCAATAAAGATGGCCTATGGCAGTGCCTCTTCTCAATTATACAAAATATTGCCCCAAACTGTCATAGATGTGGCAACTCCTGTGAAAATTATAGGAACTGCATGGGAATTATTGGCACATTATTTCATAAAAAATACATAGATTTTGATTTGCAGGGAAACATTCTCAAGTGGTGTATCGCAGTATCTCCCCCTCGCTCCTCTGCCTCCCCCCTCGCTCCTCTGCCTCCCCCCTCGCGCCTCTGCCTCCCCCCTCGCGCCTCTGCCTCCCCCCTCGCGCCTCTGCCTCCCCTCTCGCGCCTCTGCCTCCCCCCTCGCGCCTCTGCCTCCCCCCTCGCGCCTCTGCCTCCCCCCTCGCGCCTCTGCCTCCCCCCTCGCGCCTCTGCCTCCCCCCTCGCGCCTCTGCCTCCCCCCTCGCGCCTCTGCCTCCCCCCTCGCGCCTCTGCCTCCCCCCTCGCGCCTCTGCCTCCCCGCCTCGCGCCTCTGCCTCCCCCCTCGCGCCTCTGCCTCCCCCCTCGCGCCTCTGCCT
Source organism: Schistocerca nitens (assembly GCF_023898315.1). Classification (NCBI taxonomy): domain Eukaryota; kingdom Metazoa; phylum Arthropoda; class Insecta; order Orthoptera; family Acrididae; genus Schistocerca; species Schistocerca nitens. Next base: position 918,320,047 of record NC_064616.1, read on the forward strand.
CCCCCCTCGCGCCTCTGCCTCCCCCCTCGCGCCACTGCACTGCCTCCCCCCTCGCGCCTCTGCCCTGCCTCCCCCCTCGCGCCTCTGCCCTGCCTCCCCCCTCGCGCCTCTGCCCTGCCTCCCCCCTCGCGCCTCTGCCCTGCCTCCCCCCTCGCGCCTCTGCCCTGCCTCCCCCCTCGCGCCTCTGCCCTGCCTCCCCCCTCGCGCCTCTGCCCTGCCTCCCCCCTCGCGCCTCTGCCCTGCCTCCCCCCCTCGCGCCTCTGCCCTGCCTCCCCCCCTCGCGCCTCTGCCCTGCCTCCCCCCCTCGCGCCTCTGCCCTGCCTCCCCCCTCGCGCCTCTGCCCTGCCTCCCCCCTCGCGCCTCTGCCCTGCCTCCCCCCTCGCGCCTCTGCCCTGCCTCCCCCCTCGCGCCTCTGCCCTGCCTCCCCCCTCGCGCCTCTGCCCTGCCTCCCCCCTCGCGCCTCTGCCCTGCCTCCCCCCTCGCGCCTCTGCCCTGCCTCCCCCCTCGCCTCTGCCCTGCCTACCCCCTCGCGCCTCTGCCCTGCCTCCCCCCTCGCGCCTCTGCCCTGCCTCCCCCCTCGCGCCTCTGCCCTGCCTCCCCCCTCGCGCCTCTGCCCTGCCTCCCCCCTCGCGCCTCTGCCCTGCCTCCCCCCTCGCGCCTCTGCCCTGCCTCCCCCCTCGCGCCTCTGCCCTGCCTCCCCCCTCGCCCCTCTGCCCTGCCTCCCCCCTCGCCCCTCTGCCCTGCCTCCCCCCTCGCCCCTCTGCCCTGCCTCCCCCCTCGCCCCTCTGCCCTGCCTCCCCCCTCGCCCCTCTGCCCTGCCTCCCCCCTCGCCCCTCTGCCCTGCCTCCCCCCTCGCGCCTCTGCCCTGCCTCCCCCCCTCGCGCCTCTGCCCGGCCTCCCCCCCTCGCGCCTCTGCCCGGCCTCCCCCCCTCGCGCCTCTGCCCGGCCTCCCCCCCTCGCGCCTCTGCCCGGCCTCCCCCCCTCGCGCCTCTGCCCGGCCTCCCCCCCCTCGCGCCTCTGCCCGGCCTCCCCCCCTCGCGCCTCTGCCCGGCCTCCCCCCCTCGCGCCTCTGCCCGGCCTCCCCCCCTCGCGCCTCTGCCCGGCCTCCCCCCCTCGCGCCTCTGCCCGGCCTCCCCCCCTCGCGCCTCTGCCCGGCCTCCCCCCCTCGCGCCTCTGCCCGGCCTCCCCCCCTCGCGCCTCTGCCCGGCCTCCCCCCCTCGCGCCTCTGCCCGGCCTCCCCCCCTCGCGCCTCTGCCCGGCCTCCCCCCCTCGCGCCTCTGCCCGGCCTCCCCCCCTCGCGCCTCTGCCCGGCCTCCCCCCCTCGCGCCTCTGCCCGGCCTCCCCCCCTCGCGCCTCTGCCCGGCCTCCCCCCCTCGCGCCTCTGCCCGGCCTCCCCCCCTCGCGCCTCTGCCCGGCCTCCCCCCCTCGCGCCTCTGCCCGGCCTCCCCCCCTCGCGCCTCTGCCCGGCCTCCCCCCCTCGCGCCTCTGCCCGGCCTCCCCCCCTCGCGCCTCTGCCCGGCCTCCCCCCCTCGCGCCTCTGCCCGGCCTCCCCCCCTCGCGCCTCTGCGCGGCCTCGCCCCCTCGCGCCTCTGCCCGGCCTCGCCCCCTCGCGCCTCTGCCCGGCCTCGCCCCCTCGCGCCTCTGCCCGGCCTCGCCCCCTCGCGCCTCTGCCCTGCCTCGCCCCCTCGCGCCTCTGCCCGGCCTCCCCCCCTCGCGCCTCTGCCCGGCCTCCCCCCCTCGCGCCTCTGCCCGGCCTCCCTCCCCTCGCGCCTCTGCCCGGCCTCCCCCCCTCGCGCCTCTGCCCGGCCTCCCCCCCTCGCGCCTCTGCCCGGCCTCCCCCCCCTCGCGCCTCTGCCCGGCCTCCCCCCCTCGCGCCTCTGCCCGGCCTCCCCCCCCTCGCGCCTCTGCCAGGCCTCCCCCCCTCGCGCCTCCCCCCCCTCGCGCCTCTGCCCGGCCTCCCCCCCCTCGCGCCTCTGCCCGGCCTCCCCCCTCGCGCCTCTGCCCGGCCTCCCCCCCTCGCTCCTCTGCCCGGCATCCCCCCCCCTCGCTCCTCTGCCCGGCCTCCCCCCCCCTCGCGCCTCTGCCCGGCCGCCCCCCCCCTCGCGCCTCTGCCCGGCCTCCCCCCCCCTCGCGCCTCTGCCCGGCCTCCCCCCCCTCGCGCCTCTGCCCGGCCTCCCCCCCCCTCGCGCCTCTGCCCGGCCTCCCCCCCCCCCTCGCGCCTCTGCCCGGCCTCCCCCCCCCTCGCGCCTCTGCCCGGCATCCCCCCCCTCGCGCCTCTGCCCGGCCTCCCCCCCCCTCGCGCCTCTGCCCGGCCTCCCCCCCCCTCGCGCCTCTGCCCGGCCTCCCCCCCCCTCGCGCCTCTGCCCGGCCTCCCCCCCCCTCGCGCCTCTGCCCGGCCTCCCCCCCCCTCGCGCCTCTGCCCGGCCTCCGCCCCCCTCGCGCCTCTGCCCGGCCTCCGCCCCCCTCGCGCCTCTGCCCGGCCTCCGCCCCCCTCGCGCCTCTGCCCGGCCTCCGCCCCCCTCGCGCCTCTGCCCGGCCTCCGCCCCCCTCGCGCCTCTGCCCGGCCTCCGCCCCCCTCGCGCCTCTGCCCGGCCTCCGCCCCCCTCGCGCCTCTGCCCGGCCTCCGCCCCCCTCGCGCCTCTGCCCGGCCTCCGCCCCCCTCGCGCCTCTGCCCGGCCTCCCCCCCCCTCGCGCCTCTGCCCGGCCTCCCCCCCCCTCGCGCCTCTGCCCGGCCTCCCCCCCCCTCGCGCCTCTGCCCGGCCTCCCCCCCCCTCGCGCCTCTGCCCGGCCTCCCCCCCCCTCGCGCCTCTGCCCGGCCTCCCCCCCCCTCGCGCCTCTGCCCGGCCTCCCCCCCCCTCGCGCCTCTGCCCGGCCTCCCCCCCCCTCGCGCCTCCGCCCGGCCTCCCCCCCCCTCGCGCCTCCGCCCGGCCTCCCCCCCCCCTCGCGCCTCCGCCCGGCCTGCCCCCCTCGCGCCTCCCCTCCCCTTCTCCCTCCCATTCCCCCCTCTTCCTCTCCCTTCCCCCCTCTTCCTCTCCCTTCCCCCCTCTTCCTCTCACTGAATATGTAGCGATTTCGGAGTGGTGGCTAGGTTAGGACCTGACAGTAGAGCTTAAATTTAACTACACATGCGACTGTGTATCGTGTTCTACAAAAGTGTGGTGCACAATGTAACTAATTTCATCATCTGTCATTAGATTTATGCAACATATGTCTGTGTCTTGTAACCACCTTCGGACTTCTGTTAAATTTCTTATGTACACATCAGAAGTGTAAAAGCTGTCAATGAATTAGAGAATCGGATAAATTCACCAGAAGATATTGAAACAAACTATAATAAAAAAAAAGACCTAGCAATGTTTTCCTGAAAAATAAAACTTATATAAGAGCAAAGGTCTGGAATTGGTCAGTAGGCTGCAATTACCTGGAATTGGTCAGTAGGCTGCAATTACATCGCTAATTGGGGTTTTGTAATTTTTTAAAGTTACATGAAAAGTGTGGAAAAGGTATTGATTGTAGTAGGTAAAAACAGCAGTTCATTAGTGTAGAGGAAGAGCAGTGATTTACTCCAGAGTGTAATTGTTAATGTGAGTAGTTTAGTGTTAACTGTAATTGGCTGCTTCTGCACATTAATGTAAAACTTGACCCGTTACACATGCCCGATCCTTCATGATGGGATGTACGACTCATTGTTTGAATAAATAACTGAATCTGTGTGATGCTGAAGGATACTGGGTTAGTAATGTGTTAAATGTAGTTGAGGTATGGGATCAGTATAGAGTGTGAAAATCCACTGGTTGTTAAAGGAAATATTTCTGTACAGGTTGTATGTAATGTAAAGATGCATTTTCATCTCAATAAATAAATCACAATCTAAGGAGAAAGTGCAACATGGTTGGATGTGTCAGAGGTTGTGATACATGAAACAATTTGTACTTTTCACTAATAACACCAAAGGCAGCAAGTTTTTAATATATAAATATTATTTGCAGCATATAACCTCTACAACTGTGTAAGAGTTTGGATTGTGTACGAGAAATTCATGGCATGACATAGTCAATGCCAAATATACGCAAACATGTCAGTGAAATTGAGTAAAACTTCTTTTCGTTTATAGTGTCATTGAAGTTCAGCAGTTTATGGAGGCGTTGTATGAACTATCCAGTTTCATAAAATATTGTTCTTTCACATTCTCGTCTCTTTATATTATTACCTACAGGGTGGTGATCGCTGTTACCTTGTGTTATGATTAATTATAAATTATTACATGGTATGATAATGAGTACACGTGTTCAAGTGGTTGTAATATAGCGATCACTGTCCTTCATCAAACCTCAGTGTATCCTGTCGTTTAGTTACCCAGCTTGAACAGTAATTTCTTACTAACAGGCTATTTCTGTCACAATGTGCTGAAGGATTTTGCAGTGATTCATTGTGAATTGCGTGGCAGTATAAGATTAGCTGCAAATCACTGTACAGTCCCAGTGCTCATACTGACAGCTAGTTTGTGGGTATTGAGTGTTTCAAAGTTCAATATGTAAACAATTTTTTTGTTGGTGTTATCAGTTGGAGGGGGTTTAAGAAATAGTTCCATTATCATACGTAAGGTTGTATTTGTAGGGTATTCTATTAATTTTAGGGGAGGGGCCTGTGAGAGTATTACAGAAACATTAAAGACACCTCAGTGTGATACGAGAAAGGCATTGTGCATTGTAGACTTTACCATTAAGTTTGTGATGGCTTTTGATTCAAAACAAATTAAGGAAATCACAATTTATCCAGTGTACATCTCATGTAATGATGACGACGACAGAGTTAAAGAACTTGGAGCTTATACAGAATGATTCCTTTGTTTTTGCCATGTACTATCTGCAAGTGGTATGGATAGGTGAAAGGAATAAGTCTAGCATACTATATAATCACTGTAAGGTGCTGAGTTAGGTTGCACAATACTTAATGCACTCGACTCACATTTGCGAAGAGTAGAGTTCAAATCCCTATTTTCTCATCTAGCTTAAGGTAAATGCCAGCATGGTTCCCTTAAAACAGATACGGCCAGTTTTGTTTCCTGTCATTGCTCTATCTGAACTTATGTCCGCTCTCAAAAGGTGGTGTTGTCAGGCCATTAAACACTGATCTTTCTTCTTTTAGTACATATGTAGTTACTGTAGCAACTGTGTATGTCACTGTTGGTATTGGCACATGGAAATAAGGAGAAATGGAAGAGCATTTACATAAGCAGTGGGAAAAGAATAATAATTTGATGCTGACACATTCGGTGGAGGAAATTATACAAGCTGTAAGGAATTAAGATTTTACACTTAGGTTAGTTACACCCCATTCTCTGTCCCTCCACTCATGTCATCATATATTGTACAAATGTCACTGGATTCCAGAGGTAACCTTTTAACACACAGAACAGGTGCGTTTAAGCCTTGCCCACTTAGCTCCTCCCTCAACACTTTATCTTCAAAATTCGTGATTAGAGGATGCTAAGGAAGGGGACTTCACTGCTGTGATTAACTGTGTAGTATCTTATGCTAGCAGTAATGATACTTGTTGCAATAAAACTACTTTCTTTTTTTTTTTTTCAGGCTCTGCAAAATGCAAGTAGCATTATTAGTGAGATACGTGAAACCCATGTGTGGTGAAGACTTAATAGTGACTGGAAACAATTGATTTCGTGTTTCCAGAAAAATCGCAGTTTGCCAGTAGTTTAATTCAGATACATGGAATGTATAGCACATTTGTGACCATGTAGATGACTGGGTTTGAATGCAAATAAGTTTTAATTGTGTTTATTGTTATTTATTTGAATGATACATCTGTTTGCATTTTTTACACAACATAGAATGTAGCAATCATTATTAAATGGTGAAATTCACAGTTTTCGAAGTATGTGTGTTATTCATGGTTCCTTGTGTACCTGATTCAGACGTTTGCAGACGACTCGTAAACTTCGTGTATGTAATTAATCTTTGTATTACTACGTTTACGCAAAAAATAAGCTTGTTATTTAAATTTTAAAAATCTTGACATTTGTTAATAACTGTATGTAATCACATAGTTTGTAGGTGTTAATCATAACATCATTGCCTCTGTGAAGTGTTAGATTTTTTTTGTATAGCTCAGTTAAGTTTAAAATACAGAAAGTTTACTGTATATATGATGTTCAACTGGACCAAATATTTGGAAGGAAAAAAATTCATGAACATTTGTTTTATACTGCACTGTCAATAATTGATAATCATGTGTTGTATTGTGATCTTTGTGGAGACAACAGTTCTCCTTTCATGCCTTTAAAACGAAAAGCATTTTGAGATGTTTAAATCTATATTACACTGAACTGCGTGTATAGAAAGAGATGCCAATTCAGACACATTAATGTGGTGATACAAGAACTTATGCAATAACATTCATTTATAAGTTAATTGTTTGACCTGTCTTATTTGTAGATTATCACAATTGACAATTGTATTCACTGCAAAAAGTGAATTACTGTCAATTTTTAGTTCAGTTAAAAACATGGTACTTAATTGTTTGCCTGGCAGTTTTGAGCTTAAAGAATATTAATTAAGAGTATGTTTAGTTATGTCAAGTTTTTCATGAAAAGCTTTATATGCCATTCTTATTTGGAACTAGCAGATTTTGCATTACATCAGTTGTGGATATAATTGAAAGTTAAAATGCATTAATAAACAAATTGAAATTGTTATTGCATACTGAATTTGTTGCTGTGTTCCAATTTTATTCATTCCTTCTGTGCACTAATGTTGAGCACACTTTAATCGTATGTTGTGGACCTTTTACTGTTGTTTGTTAGGGCAGTAGCATAGACGCGTTAGACCAGGCAGAAAATCTTCAGCAAAATTCCCTCCCTGACCTTGTCATCTGAGATAATCATCCATCTCAAATGATGTTAATATGAGTGAATGGGATGTTAGCCACTGACTGCTCTCCCTTTTAAGATGAAATGTGCTCTCACAGAAACTTATTTACTGCAGTGAGATAACATAAATTTCATGTGACAATTATGCAATAATTGCACATGCTGAACAAATATGTGATTATATTAAGTTCACTGTCATACGTTGTTGATGATTGACAGTGGGGCATATTTTCATAATGTACCTAATGAATTTCTGTAAAATGTAGTACAAATGTCAATCAGTAGGAAATGTGCACCCACTGTGGCTCAGTCAGTTTAACCTAGGAAAAGATATAAAATAATTATCTCTGTAGTCCATTGCAGATGTCATTTAATATATGATCCATCTGACTCACTGCACTTCGATCAGCTTTGTTTCCATATACACACACAGAATCAGCTCATCGTCTTGTTGAAACTAAAAGTCATGTACATATAACTCTGAACTCTTTGTTCATAAAATACATCTCAGCTCGTCGAAGGATGAACAGTGTCATTTGGTAATGGTCTTCCACATGTGAGACGGTCAACATTTCCCATATAAGATGTCAAAAGAAAGTTGTCACTAGTTTCTTAAGTGACACAGCAAGTCCTGGTTAGTTTCTTTTATTTGCAGATCCCGATTGCCTCTGTTCCATCAACTGTCTTTTAGGCTTGCTATCAAAATTAAATGTGTTATCTTTCATCACACATGGTGGTCCATGAAGCATAGTGGACATTCCCCACAGAAAAATAAAAATATGAGCATACAGACTCTTTTTGAATTATATTCCCTGAAATAAGAATTAAAAATGGTTGTCAGTATTTACATGTACCCCAGGATGATTTGCAAATCAATAGAATACGCTGTTATTATTGAAAAGTGCAAGTAACTGTGCATACAAACATTTGTCGGTGGTTTCTCTAGCTGGTTGATGAATGCCAAACAGTTTTTAAGTGGGATGCTTTATTTGAAAAGGACGTGATCAGTTTCCTTCCCCAGTCCTTCCTCTACTTGAACTTGTTTAGATTACATTAGATGTACTTTCATTCCAATCGATCTGTAGTTAGGAGGTCCTCCAGGATGTAGAACATGTCAGAAAAACAATAATACATGACAAATATTAACAACTGAAACAGATAAGCTAATATACCTTCCACAGGTCCCAAGTAGAATGATAGTCATTTTTTTAATGAACACTATATGAAATAATCATTTTACAAATACTCATTTACTAAGATTGCATTAATGCACTGAATTTAAAATTTAAAAAATGTTTATTTATAAGGTAATAAACATATAATAGAACTACTACAGTACTTATTTACAATGAACACATTACTGCAATGAAATGGTGCAGAAGTTAAATTACACACACACACACACACAGTTGGTTATACTGAGAAATACATCAATGGAGTAGGAGGAGTTGGCCACCAATATATCCTTTAGGCTTCTCTTAAACTGAATTTCATTGGTTGTTAAGTTTTTATGGCTCCTGGCAAGTTACTGAAAATGTGTGAATAATGCACACCTTTTTGTACAAGGGTAGGTGACTTTAAATCCTTGTGAAGATTATTGTTATTTCTAGTACTGATTCCATGAATTGAGCTGTTGGTTTGAGAAAGTGATATGTTTTTAATGAAAAATTTTGTTACGGAATAAATATATTGGGAAGCAGTAGTTAGTATCCCTAGTTCCCTAAACAGGCTTCTGCAGGATGTTCTTGAGTTCACACCACATATAACTCTTATTGTATGTTTTTGTGCCCAGGAAACTTTAGCTTGGCTTGATGAATTATCCCAAAAAATAATCCCATATGACATTATGGAATGAAAATAAGCATAGTATGCCAGCTTTTTCACTTTTATATCCCCTATGTCTGATACAATTAACATTGCAAGTAGAGATTTGTTAAGACGCTTCAGCAATTCTGTGGTGTGCTCCTCCCAGTTGAATTTATCATCACGCTGTAATCTCAAGAATTTAACACTGTCCACTTCTTCTATCTGCTTCTCATCGTATGTTAGGCATATACTCGTGGGACACCCCTTACAAGTGCTGAACTGCATGTAGTGTGTTTTTTTAAAGTTTAGTGACAAAAGAATTGGCTAGGAACCAGTGATTAATGTCCACAAATATTTTATTAGCTGATCTTTCTAAGACTACACTTGATTTGCTATTTATTGCAATGTTTGTTTCATCAGCAAACAAAACAGACTTGGCATCTGGTAATGTTACTGATGAAAGGTCATTCCCTAAGACGGAACCTTGTGGGACCCCACATGTAATTAGTTCCCAGTTGGATGATGCCTGATGTCTCTTTCCTAATAACACCCTTTGTTTCCTGCCAGAGATATAAGATTTGAACCATTTTGCAGCATTTTCTGTAACACCATAATATTCTAATTTACTTAAAAGGATATTGTGATTTACACAGTCGAATGCCTTTGACAGATCACAAAATATACCAGTTGCCTGCAATTTTTTGTCCAATGAATTGAGTACATTTTCACTGTGAGTGTAATAGCATTCTCAGTATCAGAACCCTTTAGAAATCCGAACTGTGACTTTGACAGTATTTTATTTGTGATAAGATGGTTATAAATCCAGTTGTACATTACCTCTTCTAAATTTTTTGAGAATGCTGGAAAAAGGGAAATTGGACGGACATTTGATGCTATTTATTTATCTCCCTTGTTAAACAGTGGCTTAACTTCAGCATATTTCAACCATTCAAGAAATATTCAACTGATAAACGACTGGTTACTCAGATAGCTTAATGTGGTACTTAACTCAGAATTACATCCTTTAATTAACTTTGTTGATATTTCATCATACACACTAGATATTTTTGATTTTAAATATTTTATGATGGACATTACTACTGCTGGGGTAGCGAGGGTCAAATTCATATTACGGAAGTTACTTGAAACGTCTGGTCTGAGGTATTCAATAGCAGCATCTACAGAACCTGACAACCCCATCTTTTCAGTAACAATTATAAAATGTTTGTTAAAAAGTTCTGCAACATTATACTTGTCTATCACCAATGTATCATTTACAATTAATGCTATTTGTCCCTCTTCATGTCTGGTTCTACCGGTCTCCTCCTCCATTATATCCCATATAGTATTTATTTTGTTATCTGATATGACTATCTTTTCATTGTAATATATTTGCTTTGATATCCATATTACAGTCTTTAATATTTTGCAGTATATCATGTAATGTGCTATAGTGTCAACATCAGAGCTGTTTCAGGTAGACAGATACAGTTTTCTTTTTGTTTTACAAGATACCTCTATTCCTTGAGAAATCCACGACTTCTTTTTAGACTTTGCTCTAACCTTGGTTAGTTTTGGGGGAAAACTGTTCAAATAAGGTAAGCACTTTATTAGCAAAAGTGTTATATTTTTCATTCATGGCATGAGAACTGTTAACATCACTCCAGTGAATGTCTCTGAGGAGTGTTCCAAAATAAGTTTTAGCTTATGGATTACCCCCTTGAGCTCAGATTTAACAGATTTTATATCCTGTTCAGTATTAACATTTAACAGAAGGAACTGCAGGTCATGGTGTGAGAGGCCATTGACTATTGGTTTTGTAATATAATTTTGTTCATTGGACTTTTCTATAAAGATACTATCAATGGCTGTTTGTGAGCAATTGGCTACCCTAGTGGGGAACTTTACAGTGGGAATTAAGTTGAATGATAGTGTTACTAACTCAAATAAGTTCTTATTGGGAGAGTCTTTAAGGAAATCTACATTGAAGTCACAAGCAACCACTATTTCGTTTTTGGTTGTTAAATGGGCCAGTACAGCTTCAAGGTGGTTTATGAACAGATTAAAGTTACCTGCAGGTGCTCGATATACACTAAATATTATGAAGGATTTTTTGTGAAATTCTACTTCTGTTGCACATGCTTCCATATGCTGTTCTAGGCAAAATTTATGAATGTCTATGTTCTTAAATTTATGACAGTTCCTGATGAATGTGGCAACTCCCCCTTTCTCCATTTCTGCTCTACAAAAGTGAGATGCTAACCTAAATCCTGTAACACATAAAAGTTCTATACCATTGGTTACATGATGTTCAGAGAGACAGATTATGTCAGCTAGGTTTGAGGACTTAATTCATCTATGCAAATAATTAATTCAATAATTTTATTTCTCAGTCCTCAAATATTTTGATGCAATAAAGATAGCTGCCATTTCACAGGGATGAGTTAAAATTGGGTAGAGTTGAAATTTCTGCTGATAGTTGAAAATTATAAACTGACAGTTGTTTATGCTGATGTAATAAGCTAGAATTATGTTTTTTGGTTTCTTTCTCAAACTAAAGGTTTGTCTCAATCCTAACCTCTCTTAAAATTTGGTTTCTTTCTGTCCTCCCTACCCTAAGGAAGGGTCTTTTCTGAACCCTATAACCACTGGTATTTTATCACTCATGACAGTGCCTCCCCCCCTTTAACTTTCCTGCTATTTTCCCCAGCCAGTTTACTCTTCCCTTTCCTGTTGAGGTGAAGGCCATGCCTAGTATAATCCCGCCCATTGAGAGAATCAACAGGAACCACACCAATGTGTCACTCTGCACTCGACATAAGCAGCTGTTCCAACTCCAAATTAACTCTCTTGACAGAAGACTTCAAATGAGGTCAGTCATGATGCCCAAGATAAGATACAAACTCAACACTAGTATGCTGATGCAATCTTTGCTAGGTCACACTCTGTACTGTACCCAGGATCTCTGTCAGTACTATTACCTGGCCCACCCACTATAATCACAGTGTCTTCCTTAGTGAAATCTTTGCAAAGTGATCCTAAATCCTTCGTCACCTGGTCCAGACTAGCACTAGGTTTAAAAAAAATTGGTGACATTGTATTCTGATCCTAGATCATCCCCTTCCATGGGAACTACCTAACAACACCACTTTCTTTCTCTTTACTGATTTCCCTACATTCTTACTTTTCAATTTGCTGCTGAAAGTTTGTTGTGCCCTGTCTACACCTGCAACTGCAGGCTCGCCAGCTTCTTACTGATGCAACAGGTCAAATCTATTTTCCACATTCACCATGAAGCTGTCAGACAAAGTTCTAGGCCTGTTCCTCCTGTTACCTATTGCCACTTCCCACCTCTCTTTACCCTTCTCCCTCCTTAATCTGTCAAGATCTCCCCTGGCCTTGCCTAACTCAGCCCGAAGGGCGGCAATTTTCCCCTCCTGTTCCGGTTCTAACCTCTTCCTGTCTCTACTACATATCCTACAAAACCACTGATGAGTCTAATTTACTTTCCTTATTCCCACGCCACTACAGTCACCCACGTGGAAAAATCTACAGCACCCGTCACAACAACGCCCCGACCTAAAAATTCAACGGCAAGTCAAGCACTTTTCACTCATGACAAACGTAATAGTTTATTAAGAACAAGTCAGTTTAATTAAAAACGAAAATACGATTCCACAAATTTGGCCTGTACGCAACTGTATGTAAACGAGAATAACGGTCCAAAGTTTCCGAAACAACAACTTAAAAGTTTACGCTACTTTCCGGAAATGTGAGTTAAATAATGAAGAGGTGCGCTAGAGTTAATTTACTGGAGAGAGCAAAGAACAATTAAACGAAATTCTTTAGATCTGCTCCGGCAAAACGTAAACAGAAAATACGACTGTAACCCGACTGTACGATCTTTCGCGTTTTCTGCTATAGTACGTAAAGAAAAATGAAACCTTTAATGGTACGCTTAAAAAGCACACTAATACACCTATTTACTACGCAATCAGTACTAAACTAAATGTTGTTATAAACATGTCTCATTAGAGAGCACTAGAATAAGTTAACATTAAAGGGCGCTTTACACGTTCCGATTGGTCTGTGCAAACTAGATTCACAGTTACTGTCTGCGCATTTTACGTTGCATGTAAGCGTCCTGATCGTAGGTACAGTTTTGGTTCTTTGGTTGATTCGAAGGAGGGGACCAAACAGAGATGTCATAGGTCCCATCTGAAGCTATTTAGGGAAATCACTGGAAACCTAAGTCAGCATGACCGGACGCGGGTTTGAACCGTCGTCCTCACGAATGCGAATCCAGTGTCTTAACCACTGCGCCACCTCGCTCGGTGGGTACAGTTTTGTTCAGTCTGGAATTCATCGGGCAACAGTATAGAGGCTTTGGCAAAACTGGGTAAATTTGCTTATAAAGCAATCCTGCTGTCTACAGCTATTATTTATTTCGGTAGTTGAAAACAAAGAAAGAGGCCACAACGTAAATAGTGGACAAAGGCTGGCGTGTAAAACGCGCGTCACTTTCACATGTTAATCTTTTAAAGGAGTTAAAATCTGGTTCTACTATGAGTGTGAACGAGAAAAACATTTTTGGTACTTTTGCGACATGTCATACCATACATACAGACATAATAGCGTAATGAGAAAATCAGTAAGTGCTTACCAGAGACTTTTAGTGACACTGCCATTTCTAGCAACTAGTAAAAGATATGCTGATCTTAAACTTTATGTTGTGGTGTCATCATCATTAAGTCACATCATTCCAGAAACATGTGTTACCTACACAGTATTATGGAAGCAATATTTGAAAGTGACAATAGAAGTTTAGCACAGCTCTTTATTATTTTTCAGTGTGGTTAAGTTTCTTAATCTTGTACAGTGAAGGAAAGTTATAACATTTATTAAACAAATGTATTTACAAATTTATACGTATGGAATGTAGGCCTATTAAAATGTGAGAGACATCTTCTTTCTCCAGTGTATTTAATTTTTGTACACTACACGCTGAAGATTGTCCTCCATCCAAAACACCAACTCTCGTTCGTCAGGGTTGTTAACTGTTTCATTGTTAATCATCTTCCATGTTCTGCGACAGTCAGTCTATTTTTAGATTACCGGTAACTGAAACAATGTGAAGTACAAAACTTATTAAACATTAATATTTTAAAATTATTAACAGTTTTAAGGAGTCAGTATGGTAGTAGGAAATATATTCTACTGCGATTTTGTGGTTGTCAACAAAAAAATATGTTTATATTTTCAAATTCCAAACTCTGAGGAAGACTGGAGAGACATCTATGTAGTTTGAAGAAAAATGGAATTTCCCACATGCTCTGGGGGCCATAGATGTAAAGCCTGGTTTATATGACGACATTAGGTTGCACCACTCGTTGTGTGGAATAAGTTGCACGCAAATGGTTCAAATTTAACTGTAGACATGGCGAAACCAGTATATACTTCAGTTTCGTCGTTTTGTGAGTTCCTGAGCCGTGTCTGAAATGAAAGTTTTGGCAGCTGCACGTCGCACGAGTTGTGATGGAGTTAAAAGCTTGTTGCGTGGAATCGCTGCATAAGAAAAAATAAGAAATGTTTTTCGATTCGTGACTGATAGACGTCAGCTCGGTCGCTCAGCATCCTTGCTGAAATAATTTGTAATGGAAGACCCAAGAAGTTTTTTTAATTGTCTTAGAATGTCACCAGAGCTGTTAACGTTTCTTCTAAGTAGAGTTAATTATGCGACAAGGAATAAAGATATTGTGATGCATGAAACACTGCCGCTAGAACCGAAATTACATATCACATTGCATGCATTACAATCGAGAACACTCGGCATGCTATAAGATGCGGTTTTAGTTGGTGATGACGGTTTTTCATCGACACCAATAATTATTAACAATAATAATTATTAACACTGACAGCAGTAATTATTCGAAGCAGGGCACATTAAGAAAAGAATGATTTGCAAACTTCTCTCTTGAAGATAAATGGCTCTGAGCACTATGGGACTTAACTTCTGAGGCCATCAGAACTACTTAGGCCTAAACCTAACTAACCTAAGGACATCACACGCATCCATGCCCGAGGCAGGATTCGAACCTGCGGCCGTAGCGGTCGCGCGGTTCCAGAATTAAGCGCCTAGAACCACTCGGTCACAACGGCCGGCTTCTCTTGAAGATAGATCTGTACAGAGGCAATATTTCAAAATTCAAACATATGTGAATGGGGAGCACTGTGAGATATTTTAAATAGATGAATATTGAATAAAGAATGTAGCTTCTTGATTTTTGTAGCTTTCCCTCCTGTCAACAATATTCCATAAAAAAAAAAAAAAAAAGGCCGGCCGTTGTGGCCGAGCGTTTCTAGGCGCTACAGTCTGGAACCGAGCGTCTGCTACGGTCGCAGGTTCGAATCCTCCTTCGGGCAAGGATGGGTGTGATGTCCTTAGGTTAGTTAGGTTTAAGTAGCTCTAAGTTCTAGAGGACTGATGACCTTAGAAGTTAAGTCCCATAATGCTCAAGCCATTTGCACAATGTTTTGGAAAGAAAAAGAGTCGACCAACTCGAACAATGGGATTTTTAGTCTTGTAGACAAGAGAAGTTCTACAGCTAGAATTACGTTTGCATGTATTTTTCTTAATTCAGTTGTATATGTGCTCCTAATTCAATAAATTTTGCCCTGCTGCTTAGATATTGTCAAACTATCTATGTTCTGATCGCACGTGATGGTCTCAGAAGCAGCAATATGTTGCTTATTTTTGTATTCAGCAACCCTTAAATCCCACAAACACCTCTGTAAAGCATAGATATCCAAAAAGCGAACATTATTCTTCGTTCCCCACTTCATATTTCAGTTTGTTTACGCTCTACGAACACACATAACCTCAAAACTCATACAACTAATGTTACCAGATTTGGAACACGCCAAAACTGTTTAGTTTCACCGACGAGTTGCACAGACGCGCGGCGCGCATGCGCAGTGGCCAGTAGCTCAGTTGCCTGCAACCTAGTGTCGTCCTGTGAACTAGGCTTAAGCCTGAAAGCATGTGTGTATTATTCCTCCACCGAATAACGGATCATTCTTTTGTAATTACAAAGGATATAACAGCATAATTTTGTTGGCTATTGTCAACGCTAACCACGAGCTCATAATGGTTGATTTTGGAGTCAATTGTCGTATTTCTGACGGAGGTGTTCTTGAAACGAACCATCCCGGCATTTGCCTGGAGCGATTTAGGGAAATCACGGAAAACCTAAATCAGGATGGCCGGACGCGGGATTGAACCGTCGTCCTGTTTTAGGTATATTTCGGTATAGTACTGGAAAAATCCGACGTCAGCTTCATTTACTGATTCGAGATCATGGATGATGTGTAATAAAGTTATAGCATTCATAGTATTTACTGCATGTTCTACAATAATTTCGATAGGTTTTTGCACTATTATGGATTTATCTTTTATAGAATTAAATGAACATTCAACGGCCAATCTTGCTTGAGATAACTGAAAGTGTTTCTTGGAAAAGGCCCCACTAAATATTCCTTTAGAGAAAATGCTGGATCCCCTAGGAAAACAGGTAGGCTCTTGACACTCGATCCTGACACAATTATTCGTTAGGTATTTTGTCTTCCCTTATCTATTGCATATCAAAAGGGCATTCATCGAAAATACCTGCGCCATACCCTTTACAGTAGGAGTGTGTATTCACCGCAACGAACCTATAATTTGCATCAGTGACAGTTAATAATCCAATGGAAGAGACGGATTTATAGCGATAACACGTGGAAACAGATTTACTCGGTTTTTTAATGTGAATGTGTTCCCCATCAGTATTTCTGAGACTACCGTCTGCTGAGCTCAGCGTGAGCGAAAGGCGTGTGCATGTCAGTGTGTGTGGGTGTGTGTGTGTGTTTCCCACAAGCTTGAAAAAGGAAGTACATTCCGAAAGCTAGCCAAGCTCTGTAACTTTTGATTGTGTACCTATCGACGACGCAGCACTGCTGCGATTTTGGTGAGTCATCTCCTTTATTCCTAAATAATTCGTAATGAAAGGGATCTGTAATTTTCCACATTATTTTTCTTACTTTTCTTAAAGACTGGATAACTTTTGCCACTTTCGTACAATCATGGAAAGTACCTGACATCAAAGATGAATTGTACACATTAGACAGTGTGAAATGTACCAAGTTGGAGCCTAATCCATCTGTTATGCTTTCTGCTCCCAAGAATAACTAATTTTTTTATCTTTTGCAGTCTATATCTAATACAGCTGCATATATTATACGTACAAGATTACATAAAATTGTTGTTTTAGTTGTTTATATTTATATTCTTGATTACAATGGTACAAGTGGTTTTACTATAAGCCTGCATAATTAAAAGTTAGGATAACTGAAGTTATGACAATATCATATAACAGAAAAATATTTTGAGCTAATCAGCAGCATAGGAGCTACCATTGCCAGTCATTCAAAAGCAGAAATTAGCAACTTCATGAGAACATATTTGAAATTATCTGAAATTAGTTAATTTAGGAAATAACTGACGTCAAAAGTTCAGACCCACAAAATTTAAATTGCCATTTTTGCGGGAATGCCTGCAAGATTCTGAACTTTGATGATGTAAATTTATTTCTGTACTTTTACTGATTGAAACACAACCTCTCACTAATCAATTCAGTCAGTAAGTAAGATTTTGAATAATTCAGAATCATAAAACATTTATTGTAAGATAGATGACATATTCATAAATAAGGGTTTTCAGATGATGAGTAATAATATTGTTCCATATACTTTTGTGAATTATTAACCTGAAACATTGTTTATGAACCAAACAATAGTAAAATGTTAGAGACCATGCGGAACAGTAAAATCTAACCTAGCCAAATCTCAAAGCATTAAATAGTTTCAGAAATCACATCATGTTATTATGTCAGTTTTTTAAATAGCCACCCCTTCCGCAAAATAACAGGTAACATCTCTATGTTGGTTTGTGATAGTCTGGAATCAGAAAACATTTTGGTAATATATCCATGTTGACAAAGTGAAAGTTGTGGTCAGGAAGTAAACACTAAACATCTATGTAGCCTAAAGCGGATGACCAATGAACAACCATTTTAGCTATGCCATGTATGTAATATAATTTTGTATAACCTACATGAGCGTGTGGAAACACACAAAATCGAGTTATGGGGCAAGTAAATAAGTATTCATGCAATCACCTACAGAACTGCCAAAGAAAAATCACAGTCTGTTACTGCAGAGTCAGTTTTCTGAACAGACTGGAGTGCAAGGGGCATGGCAGCATGTTCATGGTCCAGGACTCACTAGCATGTGCAGTGAAGATGAGCATAACTTTGTTTTGTATTATACGTAAGCTGGATCAAATTGTGTGGAAAGTAAAGAAATTGTACAACAAAGACCAAACAAATGAGGCAGTACAGTTGTTAAGACACTGACCTCATATTCAGGAGGACAGTGTTTGCTCTGTCTGGCTACCCTGATTTAGGTTTTCCTAAATCATTTCAGGCAAATGCCAAGATAGTTCCTTGATCAAGGTCATGGCTGACCAGGTGTCATATCCTCATAAAAGGATACTTATACAATGTGTGTGCATATATATTTTTGAACTATTTATTTTGATTGTACAGTGACAAATTCTGTATGATTGTGAAATGATCCCTGGGCGAATCAATAAATAAACAATTAATGCATTGAGTAGGTACAACTGCAGGCTCTTTCCTCATTCATTTACCATAAGGCTGACAGCAATTAAAATCACTAGTAAATAAAACAAGCTGACAAAAAATGATGTGTAGCTTGACTACAAATATAAGAAAACAAAAAATTTCCGTTTGAGGGACTCCTGTAGCGTATGTGCTACATTGCATGCTCTAATCTGATGCGACTATATAAGCACCGACACGCAGGCAAGGTATTAATGTGGCATTTGTGTCTTTATGATGTGCATGTGGTAAATACAGATACACTGTTGTAAGCCAACATGGGTCATGACATACTTACTTGAGAAGCCTGCACTCGTATCAGAGATGAAGCAAGATATTTGGTCATCTGTTTCTTGGCACACGATTAGCTGCATACAGGAGGAACAATGATGGGGTCAAGCTGAGATCTTTGAGGTCTCTGTGGATGCAGACAGTACTGAATGACTTAGATGTTAAGCTAAGGAGGTAGATATGCTGATGACAGGGGAAATGAGACTCTGGGTTGGCTTACTGGTCTGCTTTTTATTCCTTCTTCACATGTTAACAAGGAGCATGCAGAGGAGCAAAGGGATTGGTTTACAGAAACACAGATGATGCTTACTAGATTCTCCAGTCAGTTAACAGAACCTCATCAACATATAAATTTGTTAAGATTCGGATATACACAGTAATCTATTGTACTACAGATCATGAGCTATGGAAGCGCCAGATTCTATTGTTCTCATTTTCTCATTAAACCCTAAGTTTCGAGTACTCATCACAATATAAATTACATAAGGGCATAGGTACATGTAGTCAAATGTATGATGATAACCAATAAAGCTATCCCAGAGCTACATACAGGCAAGCTTTGCAAGTCCTTAGTGCCTGAAGTTAACTGAGTCTGACTGCTCACCTATGTAGCACCTGCTGTAGGCTCATCCATCTGAGGCAGTGTTACTGGATCTCTCGTATTCTCAAAAGTTGCTGTTTGCTTGCAGATGGTATAGGACTGCATTGCCTTTTGCCTCAACTTCGCAACTGGTGCACTTGAAATCAGAGGTTTCTCAATGCGTATGACCTCTTAATGGACTGATGAAAGCAGCTTGTGCTGTGTTACTCCACCGAAGTTACAGTAGTTAGAGCTAATATTCATACTTGAATGATTTTTCATTTTTTGTAGCAACCTTTCATGATTTGGTCATTACAGTGTGAACTATGGTGATGTTAGTACCAAATGTATCCAGACATGATAAACATGATGTAATTCTTTTCTTGGCTGCCAAAGGACAAACACCAGTAGACATCCATTGGAGAATGAAGAATATGTATGAGGCAGCATGTCTGTAAAAAACCACCTTTGTGTAATGATGCACCAAGTTGGGTGCTGATTGCGATTCAACACAAAATGCCGGTCGATTGGGGAGGTCAGCCTCATTTGTTACGGACAACAACAACTCAAGTGGGAGACACTTGAGCACCTACCCTATAGCTGTGATCTGACCCCATGTGATTATCATGCCTTCGGTTCCCTAAAAAAGGCCCTGAAATGTCAATGATTCCTTTGGATGAGGAGGAGGAGGAGATTAGTGTTTAACGTCCCGTCGACAACGAGGTCATTAGAGACGGAGCGCAAGCTCGGGTGAGGGAAGGATAGGGAAGGAAATCGGCCGGGCCCTTTCAAAGGAACCATCCTGGCATTTGCCTGAAGCGATTTAGGGAAATCACGGAAAACCTAAATCAGGATGGCCGGAGACTGTTGGATGAGGGCGTGCAGCAGGCAATTATGGACTTCTTCACATTACAGAACATGGTGTTTTATCAAAGTGGTATCATCAGCCTGGTGCATTGGTGGATGATTGCTTCAATGCTCACGGCAATTTTGCCTTACCAGTTGTGGACTGTACAGCCTTTGATGAGTAACATTTTGATCGCCCCTTATAGTATGATTTTTGACAAAATATTTACACTGATACAAACCAAAACACCAACATGTTACATGTTAATGTTGAGGACTCTAATGTGATATTCACCGTTATTTGTAAGGTTTAGCTTTGAAAGCAAAATAATATCTCAGAAAAATCTAAAATTTACAAAGCCCATCAGAAAATGGGAATGAAGTTTTGTCTCCTCTCAAAGTCAAGTGTGGCTATTGGCCTGAATAAAGCTGACAATATTAAGGACGGTGACAACAAGAGCAATGAAGGCCTGCAGCATCTGGGTATCAACAAAAGAATGAGAACTTGGAGAGCATAATTGGTGCATCTGTGATCCACTGTTAGTTTACCTCTGAGGTAGCACTATTACATTTCAAAAGCTACAGGCCTCAATAGCGTTAATACTTCAGTATATAACCGCAAAGTTGCCTAGTTTGAGATGTAAAGATATTGAATTGTACTAGTACTCTTTATAAATTTTGATACTGAAATGGAAATAATTGTCTTAACATTATAAATATAGCAGAGGTAGACTTCAGCAGCACTAGATGAAAGTGTATATTTCAGGGCAGTGATCTGTGTGTCAGATAGAGATGTTAAGCTCAGTGAACCCATTAGTGCTATTCAAGAGGTGTAGGTTATGTGCTGAAAGCAGTTTTCAACTTCTTCCTCCTCTCATTGTCATCAATACAAACAGTATGCTACACTCACTGCTCTATCGCAGTCCTACATAGGAAAGTTACAGTTACACATAACATATAAACTGCTCAGGAGATGTCAACTAGAAAGACTTCCACCAGGCTGTAAGCCATACAAATAAGAAAGAAATTAAGTTAAGTTTTACCTAGTATTTATACTTCACAGTAGTTTCTGTTATAAATTAGGGCTTTCTGGTTCTGATTACTACGTGATAATGTACAGAATGCAACAAAAGATTGCTGACAACTTTCAAGGGGGTACAACGGTGCCTCGAGAAACAAATTAAAGATAGGAAACCATGCCTGGAAATGACACTATAGATCATCGAGGTTGTAGAGACCAATACTTGCCGTAGGCCACTCGTTTAGCAGGAAGCACATGTTTAGCAGTCTCTACAATGTTGTGGCAGGTTCAGTGGCAACTAATGTACTAAATACTATACAAGTATGGGTCATTGTAAGAATTTACAGTCATGGTACTTCAGTAAAAAAGTTCAGGTCTACTGCCGAAGAATCGATCTAGTGCTAGGCATTAGCCTCTTTACTCTAACAGTACTTTATGTAATACAGTTGGAAGATGTATTCCCACATAGGTTCCCATCATTAGTTTGTTCCTCGTGATACTCACTACAACCGTTAATAATTGCTTGGTATTTTTTTGTTACATCCTGTACATCTGAATGTTTTCTTAAGTTATTTAATAATGGTTTGTTTGAGTTTCATAAAGAGACCAGACACCTAAAAATATTACCTCAAAACAGGAAAAGACATGGTAGATCATAAAATGAAAAGGCTACAACAGAAGAAAGTTTTCTTGTCAGAGAATTCAATTTCCACCAGCAGTATGTAATGTGTAACTTCTGACAGATATTTATACCAACATTGGTAATTCAAGATTTTATCTTAATTTTCTTACTGTTTTCAGTGTAGATATGAAATCATATTAACTCAAAAATTAGTCAGAAGTTGAATATTGAACTTTGCTGTAATTAAGGAGCTATTTGTTCACAATGAGGGACACAGAGAACTTCTGAGTAACTTTTTTAAATAGTGTACATGCATGACATATCCTTTACAGTTTTGTTTCTGCCATCTGATTTTTATAATCATTTTTGTTGTTTAAAACATTCTCATATATTCTAAGTGTATGTGTATTTGAGCTGACGACAAATGCGGTATTGTTATGAGATGATCACTTGTGAATAAATAAATAGGTCATTAAAATATGGTATCAGAAGGAAATGTGTACAGCTACAAACATTATTAATAGTCATAATGAACCTCATTGGCTCATGACAACAATATGGAAAAATTAACTGCTTCTATTTCCCATTTAGGAAGGAACTCGTTATCTGTCTCCAGTTAACGCAAGAACATGACACTGGTGATAGTTAACAGAAGTTTATTCATTGTGGTTTCATGACTTTGAGTTATTAGCTATAAGGTAAGATAACTGTGCTCAATCCAAAAGCTGGTTTGAAAACTTCAGTGTTTTATCAGGAACAGTTCTCATCAAGGTGCACACTGTCTTACTCAGCCGGTTACAGGGTGGCCTATAGTTAAATATGCGCTCTAAAGTATTGTGCAACTTTGTATTTTTGATATATACAAATTATTGTCAGAAGTGAAGAGTGTCACTGAACACCCTAGAACCAACTGGGGATTTAACAACTGGACATTAGGTTTTGGAGGGCGGCATGTGAGCACTAAATTATTGATCTGCCTGCTGCTAACAATATAGAAAATATTATAGTCACCAAGTGGAAATTCCATAAGTTGCATGGATATTCTTCCTTGAAAAAATTTATATTCTGTCAGTAGATATTATTAATGGCTGAGACTGGAATGTGTATCAGAAACTACTGAAAATAATATAAGTAGACAGGCCATGTTTTTAACCCCAGTGTGTTCCGAATACAAGTTAATTGCAAATATTTCATAAGTTCACTAACGATCTTTCAGCAAATGTATCTTTCTAGATGCATGGCATTGATTTTACATATTGTTTTTCAAAATGAGGAAAAAATTCTGCATACACAGCTTGGTCCCATGTAGTAAATTTTTCTTGAAAAATCATAAAGAAACTCTCATATTAATATGTAATTTAATTACCAATCTCTTTAATATATGTAATTGTTGCATAGAAGAGTGTAATGGTAACAGACTAAATAAACCACAAGTTCTATCAAACGTAATAAGAGTGTGTGGTACCAGTAGCTAAAGTGACAAACATAGGCTCCCTACACCTCACACATTCGCACAGAACTGCACATTTTAGGCTGCTTGGATTCCTTTTGACGCAAGCTTTCTTCTGACTTGAGTTTTCTATCATTCTGAACATATTTATGAGTCATTTGGGATGACACATTTTGTATTGCAAGATGGCATCAAGCGAGTTGTATATGTTGGTAAACTGAACACAAGTTACAGTGAAGTGGTGAAAAAGCAATTTTGTGGCGATTGTAGCGGGGAAATTAGGAAGCTAAATGAGCGCTTAATATGTCTACAGCTCATAATGGATCAATTAAGATGTGAAAATTCCCACTTATCAAATGAAAATTCTGTACTGCAAAAGCTACAAATACCACGAGTTCCTGACCTGCAAACAAGTAGGCCTAAACTGCAAGACTGGAAACAAGTGCTGTAAAAGTAAAAAAAAAAAAAAAATGTATCAACCACAGAAATGAGCAAATGTTTGTTGATAAAAACAAGTATAGTGTGCTCTCAATAAGTGGTCGCAGTGATTGCAGTACATTTAGGCCTACAGAACTTGATAACGAACATACTGGTAGTAGATGTAATTTTGAAAGAAACCCAGTGAAAAGTGAGAAAATAAGATACAACACTAGATCCTCAGTAAAAAGATATAATGAACATCCAAAAACTACCGTAATGAAGCATAAATAGCTAATGAAAGAAAGACAGTTAATAAGGAAAATGGGAACAATTCAGAGTGGCAAAGCAGTCAGTGACTCCTTCAATTAACTCTATAATTCTGGACTTCAAAGCACACACTAAGGTCCAGTGTCACTTTACTGTCAGACAGCTGTGGAAGAAATCTAGCTGAAATCCTAAATAACTCAAATAAACATCTTCAACTGAGTGGTGTTGTGAAACTGGGCGCGAAAACAAAAAAACAAAAAACATCGTACAAGATACCAACTCAAAAGGTAATGATATTATTGTCTGGTGCGAATGGTATGGGGAGCAATGAAGCTGATACCTGCATTGAAGCTCTGAAGAATTTCCTCGAAGAAAATAGGCAGAAAAACACGATTGTCGCTACTGCCCCACATCAGTAGGATCTGACCTATAACTCGTGTGTAAACAAGGAAATTAGAAAAACAAATATTAGAATTAAGGCACTATGTTCAAACTATGGAAACAGTTCAACTCTAGATATAGGAATCTTGGACAGAGGTTAACACACTAGCCGCAGATTGTACTTGAATTATGGAGGTAAACGTTATTTGTGTGAAACATTAATTTAAATAATAAAGGAAAGGAAAGCCTTATGCATAGAAACAATTCGTTCATAAGTGAAAGTAGACCTACAGAAACCTTTTTTAGAGTAAAACAGCTCTCACATTGCATACGTGAAGGCAAAGTACTTGACAACAACATCAAAAATGACAGTAAGCTCAAAATAATATCACAAAACGCCCAATACATTAGCAACAAAACTGGAGAAATTGACGACTTTCTAAGTGGAAGTAGTCCTCATATTTATCTTGTGAGTGAACTAGGGTGCAAAACTGAAAAAATGTGTAACATTAATTTAAGTAATTATAACACTGTCAGTATGTACTGTGGGAAACAACATGAATGGAGCAGTGTCAAAAACAATGTCCAATATAAACAAATTGACTAGGTAGATCAGTTTGCATGTGAGATGATTTCTGAAATAGCTGCAATAAGAATAAAGCTTGGAAACAGCAGTTTAATAATAGCTAGCCTGTACCAATCCTCTGACAGTAGAATGGAAGAATGCTTTTGTCATTTAAAGGAACTTCTTGATAAATTATCATCTCATAAAAAACAGACTATAATAGCAGGCAAAGTGACCATTGACTCCTTGACTAATAGTATAAAGTATCTTCGATCTATTGATATGTTACAGTCCTATAATTACACCCATGAGAATTCAACACCAACAAGAATAACATGTGTCTTTTAGACATGTATTGACCACATTATTACAAACTTAAGCAAGGAAGACCTTGTAGTTAGAACCGTTGAGAACCACATTTCAGATCATACTGCATTAGTCCTAGTGCTTTATACAGACAAAGAAATAGTATTTCATGAGGACCTCTTTACCTATAAAAGAGAGCTAGACTATCACACATTAAAGAAACCCTGGCACACATAAACTGGAATCAGGTAGACCTAGATGAAACAGAAGATATTAATGAAAAGTGGGACAAATATTATACAACACTAACCCATTGTGTTAATCAAGTGTGCCCAGTGGTCAAAAAACTAAGGAAAGGTTGCAGTTCCAAGAATCTTAAACTTCCCACTAATGTGATGAAATTAAAGGAAAATATGAAATATTTGTATGTTCTTTTTAGAGACATCAAACTGCAGTACTTCCAATCTAAATACAAGGCCTGTAGAGAAACCTACAGGGAAGCACTTAAAGACATTAAAAGCACAGATGTATGCAGAACAGATGAGGCAATCCAGCAATGTTTGCAAAATGGCGTGGAGTATGGTAAACAAAGAAAGCAGGGGAAGTGAAAATGCAGTGCACAATAACATAATAATAAGAGGCAACGAAAAATTGATGAGTGACACAAAGGAAGTATGTGAGAGATTAATAGACCAATTTAGTAAGATGAGTAGGGAGGATGTGATTGACCCATCACAGGCACTAAATCCCAGTAATGTCAGTAATTTATTTTCCTGAGATGTGTTACAGAATTGGGAATTCTGAAAACCATTTCCAGCTTAAAAGCAAATACATACAGTGGCTGGGATGAAAGCTCAGCCAAATTTCTAAGAGAATGCTGTGATGAATTAAAAAAGCCACTACAACATTTAATAATCAGCTTTTTCTCAGGGGTCATTTAATGACTTCATTAAAAGTCACTCAAAATAAGACCGGCGCATAGAAAGGGAATAACTAGCGATAGGCTTATTATCTTAAGATCAGTACTTAATAAGTTGTTGGAAAAGCTACTTCTTGATCAACTTGAATCATTTTTCTGCAAGTACAGTAAACTAAAAAGCTCTCAACATCATTTCAGATGGGCAGATCTACAATAACACCTGTAGCTACATTTTTCCAAGCAGTATTGGGTAAACCTGATGATGGAAATAAAGTTATTGGCACCTTTTTAGACCTATCCAAGACCTTTGACTCTGTAAATCATTCTGTTCTTCTATATAAATTTGAAACTTATGGTGTCAATGGAGTGACATTAGATTTGTTAAGATCCTACCTTGCTGACAGGAGACGATGTGTTAAGCTGTATCATACAACTGGGGGCAAGACAACTCTCATGGAGTTTCTGCTAAATTATAAATCAAGACACGTGGATATTGAGCCAGAGTTGTCAGTTGAAATGGATGATGCTTCCCAAATAAAAGAAGCAAAATGCGTATGGCAACAAACAAGCTGCCTTCAGTTAGTTGCGTAGATGGTACATACCTTCACGACCTTAAAGCAACTAATGGAAAGACGGAAAATAGAAAAAATGACGATAAATCCCTGGGTATTATAGTAGATGTTATGGCGTTAAGTCAAGTGCCGGCACGCCAGTCAGGAACAAAAGAGAAGAGATGGCTGTGAGAAGAAGTCAGCCAATTGCGCGATGACCAGGTCTCTCTCCACGGTGACAACACCACAGTGGCGACAACTATGTGAAGAGGACATATGCGCCGTGACCGACTGGTGATACCCAGTTCACTAGCAGCGTCAACTCTAGTCACTTCACTTGTACTCTCTATGAAGGACAGACTTGGGATTGTCTATACTGAAGAAGATTGGATTATTTTGTATGTCGCCCTTTGCTTGCGACACACCTGTGTAACTGCAAAAGTTAAGTATTGTAATTTTCTTTTTGTAATAAACCTAATTAATACGACTGGTTTCATTGTTTGTCTAGTGATCCGAGTGTTCAGGCTTCCTTGACACTACACATTTGACGACACTACATATTTAGGCATGAGGAGGCGAACGAACACCAATGTGACAACCTAGAGCCTGGCTGCCACAATGTTGTTTTGTTGTGTTCTGCTGGCTCCTTAATGCTACCTTGTCTTTTCTTTGCAGGGGTGTGTTTCCATGTTTTAACAGTGTCTCTTATAGTGTTTTCTCTATTCAGTGTTTTCAGGTGGGCGATGAAGAAATTATCTTTGCTTGTGTGCTTATTTTTCTTGCTTGCATTGTCTGTTTGTCACATTTGCCTATTTCACAACGAGCAACTCACTTCTCCCACCTCTGCTCAGGCACCTCAGCTGCAAGCGATAGATGCAACGCAGCTAACACAGATGTTTCAGTTTCAGACGCAGCAGACTAAGACCCTACTAAACACAGTACAGCAGCTCCCGGTAAACCAAGCCATTAACGCAGCGCCACAAGCAATAACTGTAGCTCTGAGTGCCATACCGCCTTTTCAACGAAAAAGAAGAAGAATGCCTCGAGTGGTTGCAACAGTATGAAGCCGATATCATTGCCCACAAAGTGTCAGTTACCGTGAAACTACATTACTTTTCGTCAATGGTGTGAAGTGCAGTCTTTCGCCTCATTCAGAAATTGTTCCCTAATGCCACTCCGAGTAATCTTTCCTATGATCAGGTTGTAGATTCACTCACTAATTATTATGACCAACAAGTGGATGCGGTGGCAGCTAGGTACCAATTCTTTCGTTATAAGAAAAGGTCAGAACAAACTTATCGGTATGACGAGGAAATTCAGATGTGCTTGTGGTGCTTTATATTCAGACGTTATGTTGCGCGATATGATCGTGAACAATGCAACTGATGTCAAACTAAGAGAACAGATTTTGAAACAGTCAGATCCATCATTTCAGCACGTAGTGCCTCACCAATTAGTCAGGCTGAGTCGTCCTTTGCTCACTACCCGCCTAGTAGGCAGCAATAGCACGCATATGCCAAGCTGCGCAAACAGCTCTCCACACAGGCAAATAGAATTTAGTCATGCCCTTGGTGCTATTCACGGCACAAACGCCAAGATTGACCGTCCAGACAAGCACAGTGTTATGCTTGTGTCAAGAAAGGACACATGCAATTCGTATGTTTGTAACAGAACAAATATGATCATTCTGCCCACTCACAAAAATTAGTCACAAGGCCCACATAATCAATGCAGTGTATTCAAAGCTTACGGCAGGCATTAGCAAAACTAGCAAGCAAACAGTTTCTTCAGTGCTATGCCAGTCCAGCAAACTTTATGTTCATTTGCATGTTAGTGGAAAACGTGTGAAATTTCAGTTGGACATGGGCACCTCAGTTACATTGCTGAATCATAACACATTTGAACTGTTAGGCTCCACACGCCTGTCTAAAACTAGCACACACCTGACGAATTATAATGGACATGTCATTCCCGTTCTCGGAAAATGTACTTTGCCTGCCATTTATCACTCGCATACATGAACTGTGGCTTTCACTATGCTACAAGCACGTGATTGTGAGAACATATTTGTCCTTGATTCATTTGATTTGTTTGGCTTTAAAACTCAGAACAATGTGTTGTCAGTGTCCCCATTCAATGCCAAAGACAGTGTAGATAGCTTGCTGAAAGAATTCCCTGAACTTCATTCTGAAGGTTTAGGCAAGGCTAACAGTTTTGTTGCACATATTACTATGAAATGCAATGCTCAGTCGAAATTTTGCCGCTCCAGAACTGTTCCCATTGCAGTACAGTACAAAGTGGCTGATGAACTTAAAGAACTGCAAGATAGCGGAGCTATTGCGCTCATACAAGCTAGTCAATTGGCAAGTCCACTGGTTTTGGTCCCCAAACCTTCAGGTCACATTTGCCTCTGTGTTGGCTTTGTCTACAGTCAACCCCAAACTGTGCTTGATACTTATCCATTGCCGCACCCAGAGGATCTCATGGAGAGATTAGGCGCTGGTCGCTACTTTTCAAAAATTGATTTGCACGACACATATCGTCAAATACCACTAGATGAAGAATCTCAAAACGTGTGTGTTGTGAACACTCATTTGGGCTTGTTTAATATTTGTGTTTGCCTTTTGGCAGTGCTTCCGCACCCACCATTTTCCAATGATATTTCGAAAGCTGGCTGCTTGAAACTGTTCAAATTATCTGGACGATATTGTCGTAGCAGGTCATACATCTTAAGAACACATTGCAAATTTGCGTGCTTTGTTTTGTATGCTATCTGCTGCAGGGCTAAAGTGTAGACTGGACAAGTGATTTTTTTAAACCTGAGTTGCAGTGTCTTGGTCATGTCATAAACAGTCAAGGTGTACATCCTCTTCAGTCACATTTGTTAGCCATATGAGACCTGTCAGTTCCTCACACTCTCACAGAGTTGCAGTCAGTCTTAGAGAAAATTCACTATTATATTCGGTTCATGCCGATTTTCAAAAACTTAAAGATGCATTGCTCAGTGATCGACACTTGGTTCACTTTGATCCTTATAAACCAGTTGTGTCGCAAGTTGACACTTCTTTTGCCCAGATTTGGTGATAAAGACAGGCCTATTGCTTTCGCATCTGTAGTGGCACCACCGTTTAAGATGGGGTAAGGTTAGCTTTGATGAAATATTTCTGAGCGCACAAGTTACAGCCAGGTGCAGGCCTGTTGACAGTAAGTTACGCTACCAGCGGTTGCGAAGTAGAATGGAGGCCACAGGGTCATAGACCTGCTGAAAAGAGTAAACGCAGCGGTTTGCATGGCACAAGTTACAGGCAGAAGGGGAACACTGGCCCAAACCAGGTATTATGAGTACATGACTCGGAGCAGTGCATTAGAAAAACAGAGGTGCATAGCCTCGTACAACCAGGCGCCAGTTCACTAACAAGGCATTCAAGTGTGTCAGCTCTCTTGGATGGTGGGGCGTGTCACACCACCGACTACACGCAGCAGCAGATGGGGCGCCAGTATTCCAGTCCACGGCAGGTCGCTGGTTCGAACCTCTGAGGCCAACGTGGGTTCCACAGCCAGCCAGCGGCAGGCCACTCCACGACTCGCTACTGTGGGCAGTCTTGTCGGCTCCCAACACGTGCCGGAGGCATCCCGAGGTGAGGGCCACAGATTTTGCTGTTGCTTGTTGTCACTGTGATCCTAACCGTGACTGCGAAAAAGCATGCAGGGGCCATCCTGCAGCTTCCTGTGAGCGGCGCTGAGACAATGGGGATGGAGGCTGCTGAGTCGGCTGCCAGCACATCCTGACGTCGTCACAACTCAGCGGCCATACAAGGCCGACACACAGCAGTGCACTGCACAGGTCGCTGAGGCAGCCATTCCTCGCCAAGCCATTTCACAGACAGTAAATGGTGTCCTCAGCATTGTAGGACCTGGTGACGCAGACCGAGAGGAAATAACGAACCACATGGGAAACTCGAACGAGTTTTAATATGGTGCATCCTGACAGTTTCCATCCTCATCCAACATACCGCTACATTTGGTGTCAGAATAGCAGGTGTCGTCTGTACAGTATGACATTCGAGCCCACCGCCTACATTACAGTCACAAAATGTGGTGAGTCTTGACTAATTTTTCTTTTTGAATGTTGGCAGGCCATTTTAGATGTTTTGCGTAGGCATAGATTTTTTTTTGTCCGAATAAGTGTTAGTGTGTTAGGGGCAGTAAGATGTTGTTTTTTGAGGCATTTGATTACTTTTGTATTGGGGTATGATGATACTGAGTATGATGATACGGAGCTGTAGGAAGTCAGGTTATTCTTGTACTTAAATGTTTTGTTTCAGGACTAAATGGGAACGTAAGCAACACAATGGCAGAGTCAGGGAGGCAAGGTGTGTTGGAACCAGAAGCGGTACGGATTTTGTTGGAAAAGGTACCACAATTCACAGTGGACAATAAGCAGTTGAGAAGTGAATTAACATTTAGAAGTGAGTGGGAAACCGCATCGGATCAGTCGTTCCTGCCTAGGGTACCACAGCAGGAGATTGATCCACTTGCCACGAGTTTGATTATTCAGTTTTCTGGCAAGGCATCTGAGGATGTGCGTTCGTTTGTGGAGGACTTGGAATCTTCAGCTGTGATAAATGGTTGGTCTGATGAACAGATGTCACATGTAGCCAAGGTTAGATTAACAGGTGAAGCGAAGACGTAAGTAAGGTGTTCTGAGGCTTAAATGAAGGCAGGACGGTTTAAGCAGTTAAAGGAGTGGCTTTTACAGAGGTACAAGAAACAGAATAGCGCTCGGTACTTCAGGAAGAGGTTGAGTATAATGACGATGAGGCAGGGGAAGACGGTAGAGAAATTTGCGGACAGGATACGAGAAATTAACGAGTATACTTACAAGTTGGGTCAGAGCGATGAAGCAAATGGTGTTCTGTTGCAGGAGGCCGAGCAAAGAGCAGTTGATGTATTTCTGAGGAGGTTACCGGCGCATATGTCGCGTCAAGTGCGTGAAGGGACGCCTAAAGATTTGTATTTGGCCATTCAGCTGGCAATTCAACATGAGGAAATAGACGTGTCAACGGGGGTACATGATAGACAAGCAGTGTTTACAGCGGGTATAAAATGTTATAAGTGTGGTCGTACAGGACACGTGCAGAGACAATGTACCCAGTCACCGAGGAATAGTGGAAGGGGTGGAAATCAGCAGCGTGAAGGATGGAGAAGTGGAGTTAGTAGAGGTGGACAATCGTTAAATGGCAGAGGGGGTCCAAGACCCATCTAAGGGAGCTCCCGTTTACTTTCAATGCTACAAATACGTATGCAGAGGTGGAGTGTTCAGTGGTAGGATCCATAGGAACTAAAAAGTTTAAGATTTTGTTGGACACAGGGGCACAAGTGTCAGTGGCTACTAAGTGTTTAATGGGACGAAGGAAGTTAGACCTACCACGTTACAGGTTGCGTGGAGTGGGGGATAAGGAGGTCACACCTTTGGGGTCAGTGGCAGTTGACTTTGGCATAGGGAAAGTTCGATTTAATGCACGCATGGAGGCAGTACCATGGGTAAGCGAGGGCTACGACATGATCCTAGGAGTAGATTTCTTGCATCAACATCATACCAAAATTGACCTTGAACAATGAACTGTGGAACTTGGTGGAATGTTATTTCAGATAGGGGAAACTGTTGTCTATGCAGAGCTGTCACGAGGGCCGTTCAATGCAATGAACAAACCAACTGAACTGCCTGCATTAGCATTAAGGCTTAATTCGCATGAGTGTGTGTCTAGTGGGACCGGGAAGTCGCTCTGGGTAAGTGTAGAGTCAGATCTACCTGTGGGTACGGTATGTGTTATTGAACCATTGGAGGATAATTAAGTTTTGGACCCATTAGGTCATTTTGTGAAATGTAGTATTGTACGCATACAAGAGGGAAACGACGGGCGAGTAGTCCCCATCAAAGTGGACAATTTTAGCGCTGTAGTCGCGAATTTGAGAAAAGGAGTTTTAGTAGCGAATTTGGATGTACCTGATGACGAAGACTGGTGTTCGAGAGGTAGGCGCAGTGATTCACGACTAACTGCCAATAGAACTGCATTGTGAAACAAAGTTAAGAATTTGAAAGGAGGAGAAAGAGAGCATATGGAAGAATTGTTGTGAGGATCTAAGGATTTGTTTTTTTTTCCGTGAGGGCCGTTACCAGCAACTCCATTAGTTGAACACAGGATACCAACAGGGAATGAAGCACCTGTTTACCGTAAACCATACAGAATACCGAGGTATTTGCAGCCGATTGTGGAGGATTTCATTGATCAACAGCTTACAGACGGTATTATAAAGTATAGTAATAGTAATAGTTCCAGATGAGATTTTCACTCTGCAGCGGATTGTGTGCTGATATGAAACTTCCTGGCAAATTAAAACTGTGTGCCGGACCGAGATTCGAACTCGGGACTAAGTTCGAGTCTCAGTCCGGCACACAGATTTAATCTGTCAGGAAGTTTCATAGTAATAGTTGCTGGGTAGCGGGCATTGTCGTTATGCCTACAAAATCTATGGATGGAAGTAAGAAATACAGGTTCTGTTGCGACTACCGAGACCTTAATAATAAGACAGTAACTGATGCATACCCCATTACAAACATATCACTTAGGACAGTGCCAGTACCTTTCTGCGGTGGATTTGACAAGTGTTTATCATCAGTTAGAGGTCGCTCCAGAGGATCGTCCAAAAACTGCTTTCTGTTCTATGGGAGGCCATTACCTGTACATCAGAATGCTATTCGAGTTGAAAAACGCTCCGGAAACATTTCAGAGGTTCAAAAAAGGATCAAATGGCTGTGAGTACTATGGGACTTGACATCTGTGGTCATTAGTCCCCCAGAACTTAGAACTACTTAAACCTAACTAACCTAAGGACATCACACACATCCATGCCCGAGGCAGGATTTGAACCTGCGACCGTAGC
Source organism: Schistocerca nitens (assembly GCF_023898315.1). Taxonomy (NCBI): domain Eukaryota; kingdom Metazoa; phylum Arthropoda; class Insecta; order Orthoptera; family Acrididae; genus Schistocerca; species Schistocerca nitens. The sequence goes on from NC_064616.1 coordinate 918,353,622, forward strand.
AGTCCCGCGGTTCCGGACTGAGCGCCTAGAACCGCGAGACCACCGCGGCCTGCTTTCAGAGGTTGCTAGAGATTGTCTTGAGGGGTTTGAAACTACGACAGTGTCTGGTCTATTTGGATGATATTATAGCGTTTTCAAGTAGTATGGAGCAACATAGACAGCGGCTAAGGGAAGTCTTTAAGAGGTTAAGAGCAGATCGTTTAACGTTGAGCCTGGAGAAGTGTCATTTTGCATTGAAAGAAGTGAAATATTTAGGTCGTATCATCAGTAAGGAGGGAGTGTGAACAGATCAGAGGTTGGTACAGGCTGTAATTGATTTTCGGGAGCCGAAAACAGTTGAGGAAGTTTAATCGTTCGTCGGAGTTTGAAATTTATATCGGGCGTTCGTGAATGGCTTAGCAGCTATAGCACAGCCATTGACGCGATTTTTACGGAAGGGTGTGAAATTTGAGTGCATAGCAGAGTGTCAGAAAGCGTTTGACAAACTGAAAGAAGTGTTAACATCAAGTCCGGTTCCTGTGTTTCCAGATTTTGAAAAGGAATTCATTCTAGCATGTGATGCATCGAATCAAGCATTAGGGTGTGTTCTTAGCCAGGAAATTGATGGGAAAGAACATCCTGTAGCCTGTGCATCTAGGCAGCTGAATGCAGCAGAGAGGAACTAGTCAACAACAGAGAGGGAGACACGTAGTGTAATCTATGGAACCACATATTTTAAATATTATTTATATGGGACTAGATTTCGGGTAGTGACAGATGATGCTGCTTTGAAGTGGTTGTTGGGGTTGAAGGATCCGTCCACTAGACTCACTAGGTGGGCTGTGAGGCTTAGGGAATTCGACTACAATGTGGTGCACAAACCTGGGAAGAAGTACGTACTGCGGATGTATTGAGTAGAAAGGTGGCAAAAGTAGAAGTCATAGGGTGTGTCCTAGCAGTATGGCAAGAATTACGGGGCACTGACAATGATAGTAAATTGTATCGGACACAGCCACAATTTAATATGTATGTTGGTCTTCTGTGCAGGGAAACGAAGTTCGGGCCAAGGGTAGTAGTGCCAGCGAAGCTGAGAGATGAGGTTTTAAAAGAAGCACATGGTCACGTGTTATCTGGTCATGGTGGGAGTAGAGCGACGAATAGAAGAATGGCGGAGAGGTATTGGTGGAGGGGTAGGAAAGTAGATATGGACCACTATGTCAAGAATTTTATACCATGTGCGCAGAGAGCAGATTTGAGTCGGAAACAGATTCAGCTACAACGAATGCTGGAAGTGACATGTCCATTTTCTGTGTTGGGAATTGATGTCTTAGGACCTTTCAGTCGAACACCGTTGGGGAATAGATTCTTTCTGAGAACAATAGACCATTTTTCGAGGTATGTGGAGATGGTGGCTATGCCAAATCAACAGGCAGCAATAGTCGGACAACCGTTAGTAAATAACTGGATTTTGAAGTTTGGTGTACCGGAGACAATAATTACTGACCAAGGAACCAAATTCATGTCGGATTTAATGAAGGAACTGTGTCAATTGTTGAACATAAAGAAGTTGAGGACGAGCGCGTTGCATCCACAGGCGAACGGAAGAACAGAACGAGTGCACAGAACTATCGGGAAGATACTGAGCCATTATGTGGATTCTCATCACCGTCAGTGGAACGAGTATTTGAAGCATACTGTATGTGCATACAATGCGAAAGTACATACCAATACTGGTTTGTCTCCGTATGAGGTAGTGTATGGGCGAAAAATGCCGTCACCTTTTGATTTAGTGATGCTACAGGCAGGAAGGACCGGTCAATGTGTATGTCAGTTCGTGAGAACAATTTGGGATGTTTGGAAACGAGTACAAAAGGCGAATACGAAGGATTTGAAAAAGCAGGAAGACGCAGTGAAGCAGAAAGGAAGTTTACCACATTATAGAGTAGGGCAATGGGTATTGCTATCCAACCCCTATATGCCAAAAGGGAAAACGATGAAGTTCGTCACGAGGTATCAAGGGCCATTCCGAGTAGTTGAAACCACATCCCCCATTAATGTTAAGCTTCAGCTGCCAACTAGAATAACGATAGTATACAATGGGCGGTTGTGGCCATTTAAGGGTTGTCCGGATGTGATTCTAGGCATGTCATAGGAAGGGAAGGAGAAGAAAGGGAGAGTGGAGAGAGGCGTTAAGCGCAGGGAAAACCAGGAAGATAGAGTACAGCATGATGTAGTGTATGCTTTGCGATCCAGAAGTTAGTGGAGTATTTGTATTTTTTTTTGTTTTTTTTTTGTTTTCTTGTTAGGTTTCATTGGGTTGCGTAGATCAATTAGTCGTTGTATTTTAGTATGTTGTATGTGTTTCTGAGTATTGTGAGCCTGCTAGGGGCAGCAGTCTTTTTGAAGAGGGAGGAAGGGTGATGATGATCCCTGTTGTCAGGTCACTGAAAAGGGGAGCGTTGAGCAAGTTTGTAGAGGTAAAAACTGAGGCAGTATTGCTGATCTCGGCAGTTAACAGCTGGTACGCCGAGATGACGAGGGAGGAATTACGGAGCTGTCATAGAGGGAAGGTAACAGTATGTCCAGCCAGGGTGATAAGCACCAATCCGGATACGTGCACGGTGCACTTATTTTTAGCCAGGAAGGTAGGAATAGACTGTCCAAGGGACATCGTGGAGCCAAAAATTGAACTTGCAACGGGTTGGGATGTATTGGATCTTCTCCACCTACGAAAAATTAATAGTAGTAACAAGTTGTTTTGAGCAGGGAGTATTTGCCGAAGCGAAACGTATAGAGCTCGAGGGCAGCGGAATTTTAATCAATGGAACTGTGTGTAACATAATAGGACCAACCTTCCATCTGCCAGCGTCAATTGCAGGAGTCACGTAATTGAATGTTACACAGCCACAGCTGTACTGTCCAGAATCAACTTTAGAGCTTTTGCCAAGGCAGAATCTGACCTTCTTAAATCAAACTCTGGGGTCAGGTCTGTTGAGATCCGTAAACCATTTCATTCCAGAGCAAGAGGGGGCATATCAGCCGAATGGCTTGTGCAGCATGTTGCTCAGATTTAGGGAAAGGCAACGACAAGTAGCGATCATTTTGAGCACCTCTGTGCCAAGTGCCATTGTAACCTTAACTTTGTTGTGTGTTGTTTTCATTCTGATCAGGGGGAGAGCCAATTTCAAGAGGGAACCGACGGTAGTCCAAATCCCAGTGGATTGTATACCAAGGGCGTAAGACGGGTAGGTAAGGGGTTGATCAAGCATTAAGTGGAGTGGTCATCCAATAAGGGATTTTTACGTTTTGTCTCATGTCATGTGTTTTAAGAGGGCTAGACCACATGTAAGTTTTCTAATAGTAGTAGTAAATATGTCCTAAGTATGTGCCGACCCAGAGAAATTTAAGAGTAGTTAGAGGTCGACCCGGGGACCGGGTCTTTCCGAAGGGGGGAATAATGTAGTGGCACCACCGTTTAAGATGTGTAAAGGTTAGCTTTAGTGCAATATTTATGAGTGCACAAGATACAGCCAGGTGCAGACCTATTGACAGTAAGTTACGCTACCAGCGGTTGCAACAAAGTAGAATGGAAGCCACAGGGCCATAGACCCGGTTTGCATGGCGCAAGTTACAGGCAGAATGGGCACACTGGCCCAATCCAGGTGTTATGAGTGCATGACTCGGAGTGCTGTGTTAGCAAAACAGAGGTGTACAGCCGCGTGTAAACAGGCGCCGGTTCACTATCAAGGCATTCAAATGTGACAGCTCTCCTAGACAGAGGGGCGTATCACACCACTGGCTACACGTAGCAGCAGATGGGGCCCCAGCATTCCAGTCCACGGCAGGTCGCTGGTTCGACCCTCTGAGGCCAACCCAGGGTCCACAGCAATCCAGCAGCGGGCCACACCACGGCTCGCTACTGTGGGCTGTCTGGTTGGCTCCCAACACACGCCGGAGGCATCCCAATGTGAGGGCCGCAGATCTGGCTGTCCGATTTCAGGCGCTTGTTGACGCAGCGATCCAAACAGTGATGCGAAGAAGCAAGCAACAGGCCACCCTGCGGCTTCCCACGAGCGGTGCTGAGACAATGGGGATGGAGGCCACTGAGTCGACTGCCAGCGCATCCTGACGTCACAACTCCGAGGGGGTACAAGGTCGACACACAGCAGTGCACTGCATGGGTCGCTGAGGCAGCCATTCCGAGCCAAGCCGTTTCACAGACAGTGAAGTGATGTCCTCAGCATTGTGATACACGGCGACGCAGACCAAGAGGAATGGGGGCACTGTAGCTGGAAATAATAAATCACTTGGGAAACTCGGCCGAGTTTTAATACGGCGCATCCTGACAGTTTCCATCTTCGTCTAACATACCGCTACACATCTAAAGTGTTGTCCAAAGTTCATTGTAACTATTCACAAATAGAGAAAGGGGCATTGGCTATTGCGTGTGGTGTCACCAAATTCAACCATCAATCATATTGCAGAAAATTCTTCTTAGTAACTGATCAGAAGCCATTGCAGCCCTTGTTTCATTCAATGAAACCAGTTTCTATACGAACTGCCCAAAAATTGGGGCTTTGCTGTTGTCTCAATACCAATACACAGTAATGTATCGTCCGACAGCTCAACAAGGTAATGCAGAAGCACTTTCACTTCTTACAATTGGCCCTTTGGCCCTGATACAGACTTTGACGCTTCTGCTGCAGCTTGTTGTCACATCGATGTTCACGATTCTGAATTGCTTCAATCCTTTCCTCTGAACTAAAGGGAAACTGCACAGGCCACGAAAGCTGATTCAGATTTGAAAATTTTTGTAATATACACTCCTGGAAATTGAAATAAGAACACCGTGAATTCATTGTCCCAGGAAGGGGAAACTTTATTGACACATTCCTGGGGTCAGATACATCACATGATCACACTGACAGAACCACAGGCACATAGACACAGGCAACAGAGCATGCACAATGTCGGCACTAGTACAGTGTATATCCACCTTTCGCAGCAATGCAGGCTGCTATTCTCCCATGGAGACGATCGTAGAGATGCTGGATGTAGTCCTGTGGAACGGCTTGCCATGCCATTTCCACCTGGCGCCTCAGTTGGACCAGCGTTCGTGCTGGACGTGCAGACCGCGTGAGACGACGCTTCATCCAGTCCCAAACATGCTCAATGGGGGACAGATCCGGAGATCTTGCTGGCCAGGGTAGTTGACTTACACCTTCTAGAGCACGTTGGGTGGCACGGGATACATGCGGACGTGCATTGTCCTGTTGGAACAGCAAGTTCCCTTGCCGGTCTAGGAATGGTAGAACGATGGGTTCGAAGACGGTTTGGATGTACCGTGCACTATTCAGTGTCCCCTCGACGATCACCAGTGGTGTACGGCCAGTGTAGGAGATCGCTCCCCACACCATGATGCCGGGTGTTGGCCCTGTGTGCCTCGGTCGTATGCAGTCCTGATTGTGGCGCTCACCTGCACGGCGCCAAACACGCATACGACCATCATTGGCACCAAGGCAGAAGCGACTCTCATCGCTGAAGACGACACGTCTCCATTCGTCCCTCCATTCACGCCTGTCGCGACACCACTGGAGGCGGGCTGCACGATGTTGGGGCGTGAGCGGAAGACGGCCTAACGGTGTGCGGGACCATAGCCCAGCTTCATGGAGACGGTTGCGAATGGTCCTCGCCGATACCCCAGGAGCAACAGTGTCCCTAATTTGCTGGGAAGTGGCGGTGCGGTCCCCTACGGCACTGCATAGGATCCTACGGTCTTGGCGTGCATCCGTGCGTCGCTGCGGTCCGGTCCCAGGTCGACGGGCACGTGCACCTTCCGCCCCGACCACTGGCGACAACATCGATGTACTGTGGAGACCTCACGTCCCACGTGTTGAGCAATTCGGCGGTACGTCCACCCGGCCTCCCGCATGCCCACTATACGCCCTCGCTCAAAGTCCGTCAACTGCACATACGGTTCACGTCCACGCTGTCGCGGCATGCTACCAGTGTTAAAGACTGCGATGGAGCTCCGTATGCCACGGCAAACTGGCTGACACTGACGGCGGCGGTGCACAAATGCTGCGCAGCTAGCGCCATTCGACGGCCAACACCGCGGTTCCTGGTGTGTCCGCTGTGTCGTGCGTGTGATCATTGCTTGTACAGCCCTCTCGCAGTGTCCGGAGCAAGTATGGTGGGTCTGACACACCGGTGTCAATGTGTTCTTTTTTCCATTTCCAGGAGTGTAGTTCATCACCAGCTCACCAACTACCTAACTACTAACAACCTACTAGACGAATACCAATCAGGTTTCCGTAAACGTCGGAGCACAACATCCGCACTGATAAAGGTGACAGATGTCTTGAGACTTGCCATGGACAGACAAGAAGCGACTATCATTTGCTTCTTAGATTTCAGCAAAGCATTTGATACTGTCGACTTCGACATCTTACTAGCCAAACTTAGCGGTCTAAATTTCTCACCAAGTGCAGTGCAATGGTTTCACTCATACATGACGTCTCGTCAGCAACGCGTCCTGTCTGGGAATATAAAATCACCATGACGGCAGGTAGTGTCAGGCGTTCCCCAAGGCCCAGTATTAGGTCCTATACTCTTCTCTCTGTATGTCAATGATGTGTCATCGGTTCTGACCTACTGCAAATATCATATGTATGCTGATGACCTTCAGTTGTATCTAAGTGCGAAACCAAGCAATCTCAAGAAAGCTATTGAAAATTTCAATACTGACCTCGATGCACTGTCAAAATGGGCACAGGACATAGGTCTAAAACTAAACCCATCTAAAACCCAAGCGGTACTTGTTGGTCACTCTAAGCTCACTAGCCCAAAACATCGGGAATCCGTACCACCTCTTATCCTAAATGGAACAAATATTAACTTCTCTCCCTCAGCAAAGAGTTTGGAAGTAATAATAGATAAAAATCAAAATTGGACAGAGCACGTAACTGCGACATATCTGTGTAATTGCAAAAGTTAGGTATTGTAATTTTCTTGTAGTAATAAAACTCATCAATATGACTGGTTTGATTGTTTGTCAACTGATATGAGTATGCAGGCTTCCTAGACACTACAGTAGATGAACATGTTACACGGAAGGAGCACATCAGTTATATGTGCAAAAAAATCTCCTTGTGACATGTTACTGCTAAAATGCCTTTCTAACATACTAACACACCTGCCTTAGACGATTCTGTTTTGCAATCATAGGCTTCCACCTGCAATATGGTATGGAGATTTGGTGTGGGGCAGAGCCCAGAAAAGAGCAGTTAGGATAGTAGCTGATATTAGTAAAGGTCAGTCCTGTAGAGAATACTTAATTAAGTATAACATACTAACAGTGTATTCATTGTATGTTCTCAGGACAATACTGTTTGTAAAAGAAAATCAGGAGCATAGTATAATCAATAGTGAAATCTATAATTATAATACAAGAAATAGAGAGGATTATCACATAAAATGTAGTAATGAAAGAGCAACAGTTCATAGTTCATTTTCTGCTGGAAGACATTTTTATAACAGACTGCCAAATAATGTAAAAATGTTAAATGGTAACATATTTAAGACAAAATTAAAGGAATTGTTAACTGATAAATTTTTGTACTTCATCGAGGATTTTTAATGTTGTTGTGTATAATTTATTTATTTCTAAAGTCTTATTAATGTTCATATATTTATAAACAAACTGTATCCACGACTGCAAAAGTTATTATGGACAAACAAACCATTTATTTATTTATTATTTGTTTGTTGTTTATTATTTTGTAAATTTGAGATTAATAGCAATTTTCACTTATATTCTGGTGAGTATTTTTATTGCCTGACTTTAAGTCCTAATAGTGCTCCACAAGCTGTTCAGATGACATCCTAGTTAAGCATGATTTCATGCTACTTCAATTTTTATAACTTTACACAAAGCTTGTTTATTTATCTTTCACCCACTGACCACTTTTTCTGTTGGATATGTCAAGATATACATGGATATGTTATAAGGTATTTGGTATCTACATAGAAAACTTAGAAGATTAGACCAAGTAATTCAGTAACCCTAAAGGGGCCTCAAATGTCGGGAAATACCCCAAAGTTGAATGACAAATGTTGAACATGTCACCAGACTATGTATGTCATCGTACATGCCATGGTTGGGCTTGTTGATCCTTCTCTCGCCAATAGGGGCAGCGCTACACATTGCTCCACTAGATTACTCTGTTTGCAAACATCCTTTGTAAATGTGGTTTGTTCTAAACATAAAAGTTACAAAGTTATTGTCCTCACCATAAACAAGCAAAAGCTGTTCTCTTTTGTGTTTATTTCCTTTCGCCTCTTCGTTTTTTGTTTACAGACTTCATGCAGTAAAGAATATTTAGGTCATTTCCTGGTAGCGATGGAATTCAGAAGCTTATATTTATTTGAGTGAGATGCATTACGATGGTTTTTTTTGCTGTACTGTACATTGCAGTTAACCAGTGGGGAGCACAAAACCAGAAAATAAAGTAATAAATCTTACATCAATGTATGCACATAACTCTCTAAAGAAATGCAAAATACACTGCCTGTGAGGCACAAGAATTGAACCCTGAGCCTCACGCACTGAAGTCATGCACATATGCCCAGAGCCACACCAAAGTGAATACTTGCCCCGGGTTGGGTTGATCAGGTGTTACAGACAGATAGGCTGCACCACTGTACGTACAGTGAGGTACGTCATCTGGTAAGGTCACATGCTCAGTGTTTGTCACCCACTTTTGGGGCATTTCCAGACATTTGAGGCTGCATGTCTCTTATACTGAATTACTTGTGTCAGAGTGAGGATATAGCGTTTACACCATATAAACAAAATTACACACATACCTACATGAAGTAGTATCAGACAGAGTTAAGAAAATACATGTAGGTGTGGAAGGAAATATATATAGTTGGGTATATGTAAAGTGGCCAGCACAACACCTTTACATGATTTTACATGGAAATTGTAGAAGAAAATCTTATTAAAGGATTTGTATATTTGCATCTAAGAAGTCCCTTACACTGTAACAACAGGCTGTGACTAGCTAACAACTCAGTCTTCATTTGAAAGTAGACAGTGTGTTTAAGTTCTTTCTACTACATGGAAGCTTCTTTTATAAAGTATGCATCTGGTCTTTCAGGGTCTTTGTCACTTTAAGTCTATTTGTATACATGTGGTAGTTATCTTTACACCTAGTGCTATGATTATGTATGTTTTTATTCATCAAAGCAGTGCAGTTCATTTCTTAAAACAATTGTTCCATATAGGTACACACACTGTTCATATTTGTAATTTTTTGAATTTATTTCTTCAGGACTGCCTAGGTAATAGGTTTCCAATGCACCTAGTAACCGTCTTTTGCATTTTGAGTAGTCTGTATATGTGTATGTTATCTGCACTGCTCCACATATGTATACAGTAAAAAGTGTGGATAAGTTAGATTATAACACATTTTTAATAAAGTATCCCAATCAACAGTTTGTGATGTTTTTCATGAGAAATATATTTGTGCTAATTATGGAGCATATTTTATCTATATGAACCTCCCATGGAATGAAACAGTCCATCTTTGGAGAGTGGTATATTATCATAGAATAGACTACAGGGGGAGTGATTGATTGAGTTCAGTGAAGTTTATGGAATTCACTTTTAATACACACCATTTAATATAAGAACATATTTTGAAGCAGTATCGTACAGATAGAAAACCATTAGAAAACAATAATTTAACAGAAAGCAATTATCCATAGTTACAAACCAGCACAATAGTAAACTAATTTAAACTTCAGTAACACAAGACTCTGATCCTATGTGTCAGACTGATGTAAGAAGTGGGTACCAGACTTGTAAATACCTTAAACAATATGTACAAGAGCAACCACTGAGATTAATTTTAAGAAAAGATGAGAAATCACTTAATAAAAAAACCAAGGCAAACTACGTCATACCAAAGTTTTCCCTTCAGGTTAGCTAATCTTGATAGTTCTCAAACATGCTTTAGTGAAAAGACTTAATAATGGCCAGTCGATGAGTTTACCAAATTTAAAAAAATGAACAAGCTAAACATAAGCACTATCTCTCAGTCTGCACAATCACATAGATTTTAAAGAAAAAACAGACAACTCATGACATCTAGAAAACTTACAACTTTTTCGTGAAAGCAAATGTAGGAATTATTACTTTTAGGAAGGGCAAGACCACAGCTAAAGCAATTAACCTGACCTGCAATTTTAGTCTACCAGGTATTTAGCAATGCTCAACAGGCAATATTTATCAGGGAGGCCACAAATATATTATCAAATATCATAAGCTATAGACGCTGTTCATTCCCTTATTTGTCAGTTGGTTTGGAAACCTGGTGGCACACCTTTACTTCCAGTGCTTTGATACCCACCTACGTTCAAAGTACGGGAAACGACATCTCTGACTGCACCTGAAATGGAGAAGTGTTAGGAACATGCCATACACAGTGAACTCGCACTTCTAAGAATAAATAACGACCTCAAAACCAAGTCAGTCAGCACAGCACACATCAATGCCAAACTGCAACATCACTGTAAGAAAGAGTGTAGCAAATCAGGATTGAACTGTGGTCAAGAACTGGTGTACATCCACGGAATTTGTATTATATGAAAGCATAACACAGGTCAGTGATCAATTAGTGCCACACTATAGATGAACGTAAGACAGAAATAGTGGTGATGTGGCGATCCATACACGGTACCTGACTAACACTGTACAATGTAGATGCAATAACAATGCCTGATTCTTTCTTTGGCAGGATATGTCACGTGCAGTATATTTTCATCCACAGTCTGTTCATATTTCAACTATACAACACCATGCAGCGTGCAGCAGGTAACCTTCTCTTTGCACGGGCACCACAATAAAACACACTATCAAGTTATAATGCCACACAAAATCACGACAACCGGCAAGAGCTTCCAAATGCTAGCACACATGGCCACTGCTCACCCTGTGCTGGCCAGATAAACCACCCCTAGCGAGAAAGGTCACAAACACAGTTGGGGGAGGAAGTATGGCCAACCTACTTGGCTAGTGCCAACCTAAGCTCATAGTGCTGTACACGACACATCATCAGTCCCAGAAACTTGCTGCAATGAACTTCTGAAATACATCAGCCCCAAATATTGATATCATCTTTTTTGGATCCCTGATATGCTTGTACTCTCATGAAAGTTGTTTTACTTCCATTTATAAAGAGGCTGCACCCTTGAAAATATTTATATGCGCTTCCCATGAAGAAACAACTCCTGAATTCAAGGTCTTCTGCACATTAACTGCTGACTACTAGAGATGTGTTGTCATTATACATGACCAGTGATAGATGTACAGCTATTGGCACATCATTTACATATAGAATAAATAGTAATTGTACCAGTATTGAACCTAGTGGTACACCATGCTTTTCTTCTTTGAATGCTGAATACATAGTTTCCAGTCTGTTGCCCATTTTAAATTTTATATTGCCTATTTTCAATAAATGTCAGTAGTAAGTGGGTACACTGAATGGGGCTGGGGTTTGTTTAATGTATACTGTTTTTCTGATGACTTAATTACTTAAATACAGGTAATATTATGTAGTCAAGTGAATTAAATTAATTTGTTAAGCTGGCTTAACAATTTCATTAATTGATATAATTAATTCCTCTGTGTAAATTCATCTATATTTAATTAATTAACCAGTCAAAAAAGAGATACATTAAAAACACTCCAACTGCGCTCAACCTACCCACATACAGCTATATATATGAATTCTCATCAATTCTGAGTGCACTAAAAATTACAGGTTATTTCTAATACCATCTAATTAAAGTCCATATAGAATGAAATGAATTTTAGTTGTAAATAATGGGCATTTTGAGTACACTAAAACTAATTTTGGGAAGTTCCAGAAGTTCTTCATTCCTAATTAAAGTCCATATAGAATGAAATGAAATTTTAGTAGAAAATAATGGGCATTTGGATTACACTTGAATTAATTTATAAAAATAATTTGATGTTAATTTAGATCCAATGCTGACATCTAGTTCCCATTAATGATGGAAACAGAAGTTATAAATAACTTAAATATTTTACATGTAATTCATTTTGGTGCGTCAAAGCCCATGTTACATGAGAATGTAATGCTAGATTATTGTGAGATAAAACATGTTTAATATATATTTCAATTCATTAAAAATGAATTAATATCTTGTTTTAATTAATATTTTACATTTCATTCATTTTGGTGTATCAGATTCATTGTTGAATGTCCATACAAATCACCAATTAATTTCAAATATCTGTCTGGTTAAAGAATTTTAAATTAATTATTCTTTTCCAAGTATATTTTATCTCCATGTCTACTATTGGAATATCCACAACTGATAAGGTTACATAAAAAAATTTACTTGTACCTCACTAATCTCCCTAAAAAATTAGTATTGCTGTCGTTGTTGAGCTTCTTCAGTAAGGCTTCCATTTATATGTAATGAAAATTTATTAACAAAATTTAAAATCCGCATAGTACTGTATCACAATTTTCTAGAACTATTCTTTTATCATACTGAAATGAGAATTCCTTCTTAACTTGATTGTTGATTAAATTTTTAGTAGTTACATATCCAGTTATGTGGTTGTATTCTAATTGTATCTTTTCTTTCACTTCATCCTCAGCTTTTCAATATTCTTGTAGTTTAAAGTGAATCCCTTTATTTTCATCCCTGTGTTTGTATCATTTTTCTCGAAGTAATAAGTTTTAGTTCCAGTTGAAGCCCAATCTGTTTTTCAGTAATTTCTTAATTCTTCTATCCATTCACCTAGAAAACAACTTCTTTCCACAGTATTTTCACCATTATGAATGTATACTATACTTACTATATCAAAATATATAATAGCTTTTCCTAGGTTATCTAATACATCACATCATTTGAGCCTCGCATTAGATGTAGTGAATGCGTCTATAAAAATATTTGTAGATTGGCTACTACATAATAATCTTGGAAATTGTACTTCATCTGAACCATATTGTCATTAATAAAATTTATATCTGTATCATCTAATCGAACATCCAATAGTGTCTCATAAAATTATTGTAAATCTTTAAGTTTTCCCGTTGTCCAAATTTCCCCTGTAATGAATTCAGACTTATCTTAGCAACAACTCATTTTCCTGGGTCTAATTTTGTTCTGTCAAGATCTAAGTCAATATCTACTTTTCCTCTACATATTTTATATACATCTTATTAGTTTCAAACATATGGGGGCTTGTGTCTAATTTTATTTTCAGATAGGTATGAAACTGACAGAACTATGCTTTCAGGTACCCTAGTTTCAACTACTTTTGAAAACAATTATGTATTTTAAGTTTAATTTTTCATTTCTAATTCTAGCTGCTTTCAGGCAAATTTTATAAAAATATTTTCTATATAAGAGGAAGCAAAAAAAAAGAGCTACCAACAGAAAGAAATATTCTACTACAGAACTTCTTGGCAATAAAAAAAGACACATAAAGAAAAATTTGGCTTATGGCTACTTATAAAAAATTTATATAACAATAATATTATTACAAATATTGGAGACATTAATCACATGAAAGGAGAAAATAATTAGAAGAATTTATACCAGTTACAGAAACATTTTTCGACATTATGGTCGTGAAAATAACAGGTTTTATAGACTGTGATGGAGAAATGAAAAATAATAAATTTCGTGTAAAAAATCGGCTTATGGCAATTTAATACTTTTTTAACATTTAAACTTTCTAAATTTAATTTGTCTAGATATGGAGTTAAAATACAAATTCCTTATATCTCGTAACTCCTTTAATACTGTATCCAGCTGAACATCAGCTGATGCTGTTTTATACAGAATAGCAATAGGATTTTTATATTTTTGCTAAATAATTTATATATCTTAATACCATTAATTGTTTGCACATTAGAATCTAGTAAATACAGAATTTATGTTTGTAACTAATAAAATGCATATAAAATATGTAAAAGAAAAAATAGATATTGACTTAGATCAAGACAGAACAAAAGCAGACTCAGGAAAACGAGGTGTTGCTAAGATATGTCTGAATTCATTACAGGGGAAATTTGGACAACAAGAAAACTTGAAGATGTACAACAATTTATGAGACACTACTGGATGATCGATTAGATGATATAGATATAAATTTTATCAATGACAGTATGGTTCAGATGATTTCAAGGAATATTATGCAGGAACCAATCTACATATATTTTTATAGCAGCATGCACTACATGTAACGCAAGACTCATATGATATGTTAGATAAGCTAGGAAAAGATATTATATATTTTGATATAGAAAGTGTAGAGTACACTGATAATGGTGAAAATACTGTGGAGAGAGGGTGTATGCTAGGTGAATGGAACAATGAGTTAAGATATTACACAATAACAGATTGGGCTTCAACTCGACCTAAAATTTATTACTTTGGGAAAAATGATAATAATACAGGGATGAAAATAAAGGGATTCACTTTAAATTATAAGAATATTCAAAAGCTGAATGGTGAATCTATGATAAGATTAACAGAGGATGAAGTGAAAGAAAAGGTACAGTTACAATACAACCAAAGAACTAGAGATGTAACTACTAAGCCAGCCGTGGTGACCAAGCGGTTCTAGGCGCTTCAGTCTGGAACTGCGCGACCGCTACGGTCGCAGGTTCGAATCCTGCCTCGGGCATGAATGTGTGTGATGTCCTTAGGTTAGTTAGGTTCAAGTAGTTCTAAGTTCTAGGGGACTGATGACCTCAGCTGTTAAGTCCCATAGTGCTGAGAGCCATTTTTTTGTGACTACTAAAGGTTTAATCAACAATTAAGTTAAGAAAGAATTCTCATTTCAGTGTGATAAAAGGATGGTTCTAGAAAATTATGATACAGTACCATATGGATTTTAAATTTTGTTAATAAATTTTTATTCTATATAAATGAAAGCCTCACTGAAGAAGCTCAACAATGCCAGCAACCCTAATATGTTTAAGAAGATCGGTTAACTACAAGTAAATTTTTTATGTAACATTACCAGTTGTGAATATTTCAATACTAGACATGGAGACAAAATATGCTTGTAACTGAATAACTAATTTAAAATTACTATACCAGACAGATAGTTGAAATTAATTAGTGATTCAGAGGTTGGAAATATTAAACGGAGATATGTAGATATAAAGAAATAAAGTAACTAGAAAATGATGATAATGAGTTTCATGATTTACAATTTTTGGTTTAATACTGATTTTTCACGATAATCTAGTGTTGGATGGCTATCCAACACTGAATTTTATACACCAAAACGAATAAGATATAAAATATTTGTTAAAACTAGTTACTAATTCATTTTGTTTAATAAATTCTAACAATTTAGTGTTACATGGTCATGTAACATGGACTTTGATGAACGAAATCAATAAAATGTAAAATATTAATGGTAATTATAATTTCTATTTCCATCATTAATGGTGACAAAATATGTATAATGGATCTAAATTAATATCAATATTTTTTTAAAATTAATTTTAGAGTGATCCAAGTGCCCATTATTTTCAACTAATATTTCCTTTCATTCTATATGTATTTTAATTGGGAATGAAAAAACTTCATATATTTTAAAGTAACTGTAGTGTGGCCAAAATGCCCATTATTTTTAACTAAAATTGTATTGCATTCTATGTGGATTTCTGTTAGACAGTATTAGTAATAACATGTAATTTTTCAGTGCAGTCCAAAGTGATGTGAATTTCTACATGTAGTAGTCTTTAGGCTGAAGGCAGTTGGAGTGTTTCTAAGGCAGTCTCTTTTTTTGGCGAATTAAATAATTGGTCACAGATAAACTGATATATATTTAGCAATTAAATTTGTTAAATTAATGAAATTAATTAAGTAATTTAATTATTTTATTTATATAAATTTTTCTTTGTTTAATTTGCTTCATTCATCACAGACAGAGTATGCATTGAAAACACCCTCACTGCGCTCAGTGTGCCCACTTAGCACTATCTTGAGTATATTATTTTATCTGCCTCTTATGCCAAATTGTTTTAATGTTTGCAACAGAAGTTAAAACCCTTTGATAGGTCAAGGAACAAACTACAAACTGAATATTTTCCAATGCGTGACAAATTCATAACAATCATGCTCATGTGCCAATACTAGTACAACATTTTAGGCAAAACTAAAAATGCATGACAAACATGTAAGGCATCATCTAGCCTTGCTCAATTTTGTTTATGTATTATATCTTATAATTATTAAGGTGCCTTTATTCTGTTCAATGCTGAGTGTGTGTGCACATTTCCAACAGTGCAACTACACAATTTTCTCGAAGAAGAGGATTCACATGAAGCCCCCATTATATGATGCACATACAAAACTGGTAGCATGCTGAATTAAAACAAGACAGACAATCAAACCAAATGTGAACTTTCGTCAACTAAGGTGTAACATATACAAATCGAAAATCACTATGTAAAGTAATATGAATATTACTCAGAAATAAACTATTACCGAAGTACAGATGGCTGTGAGGATCATACAGACACCTTTCACCGCTAAATGCCTGAATTAGGACGCTTAATGCCTGTTTGGTACATTCTATTTCAAGAACACGAAGAATTAGTACAAAGAATGCTGTTCACAAACAGCTTGTATAAAAGAAAGGCTTCTGACAAAAAACATTTCTTTTGTTTCATTAGTGCATTTACGACAATTTAATTACTGAAAAATGCATAAAATCTCCAACACCAAAAATCTGAAGTTACGTACTAGCCATAGGTATCAACAACAACCGAAAAGTGTAGTATAGCTTTTGACAAATATTATTGCTATGAAGTATTAAAAACACGACTGAGGAGCCTGACATTTGCACAAAAAAGTGATGTGGTAACTTTGGCATATCTTCTCAACAGACCACTAGAAACTGACACTGGACACTGATGAGCAAAAAATTCATAATTGGGAAAAATAACCTCCATTCTAGTGGATTCTGATGTATATGACCTTTCCCTTTTGAAGAGTCTGGGCATGTTAAGCCACATCTTCTATTATTAAAGTTGTAGGTCTATAAACAACTTTTTTTATAAAATAAAGTATAAATGATGCATTTAAAGTTAATTAAACTTCACATAACGACTAAGAATGTCTCTTAAGCAGGCTATTTCTGTTTTAGGAATAACCACCAAAATGTTTTGTTTTGAAATGTGAAATACAAAAGTTGAAACTGGTGTGGCGAGTGTCGATCACAGCCAAGCATAATCGCTGCTTTGTATTCCCCTCTACGCGGATTTCTTCGATTTGTCTCCCTTGTCTTATGTTTCGCGCCATAATTTGTGAAGTATCATGTTGTATTGTGTTCTTATATTGAATAAATCAACTCATATCATTATGTGATTGACTGTTACTAGTGTAGTCTACATCGCTGCCATATGTAATGTCCACACTGGTATATAAGCTACCGGTTGCTGGTTGACTAAATACTGTCAAAGCTTACTGATATTTTTCTCATCCGTATCAGGCAAGTGAAGAATGTGTAGCTGCTTTAGGACAAAAAGGCTGCACTATAATTGCTGCTACAGTAAGATTATATTAAGAATGAAAGAAATTTTCCAAGTTGATATTTAGACAACTCAAGCAGCTAAGAAGAGAAACCTTTACTCACTGCATAGATCAATTTGATAATTTTTGTGCGACTCTGATACAAATACACAGTGGCTACCACACATTTTTCCGTTAATATGTATTTGAATAGGCAACAAAGGTAAGTCTACATTTGCAACTGGAACTATAAACTGTCTTAATGTACATGAATAATGAATACACACGGTTTATTTAAACTGTTGTGTTATTGGAAGAAATGCTTTTATTTTACCATAAAATAGCAGTGCAATGATTACGATTTGTCCCCAAAAATCCATTGCATTATGAAAGTATGAACGCGCATAAACATGACAGTCCAAAACTCATGGAGCTGGGCGCCGCCATCATTGCTAGGTGTAACTTAGCCAGCCATCCAAATAAAATGGAAGATAACACAGACTTTTGCTTCATCACATCTTTCCGCTGGTTGCACGTTGTTCTCTACAGCAAAGGCATTTCCGCTTGTTAGTGTCTATCAACATTAATCCATTACCGAGGTGACATGGGACGTGATTCCATATGTTGTAAAGATATTAAAATGTTTGAACACATATTTCATTACCTATATGGTCAATAATAACTGCCTAGCCACTTTGTTTGCATTTCATTGGACTGATCAAGATTGACTGTGACCGTAGCTCAGTGCTCACCTATGTAAAATTTTCACAGCTCAGTATATGACAAAGAATACTTATGAAGCGAGGTAAGGTGACAATCTCAACCACATTTCAACCATGAGTGTTATTCTGAAGCACTTTGTGTCTATCTTGCAGAATCATGCTACTTTCACCTAAGCTATGGCGTTTTAAATCCACCAGCGCTTACTCTCATAGCAACAATCACAGTATTGCCAATCTCTGGTAGGACCCTAAGATCTGAATACTTATCCCCACCACAAGGGAGGCTCGCTGTGTTCTTCACCAAACACATCATAACTTCTTCACATTTATGCCTGCCATCTGAAAAGAAGTAATGGACTCCCTTCAATATTCTGTATCATCCTACACCATTTGTCAGAGACTAGCAACTGTTGCAGAAGTGGGCTCACGTTACCAAGCCCTTTGTAATCACCCCGAACAACATTACATACCCTCTCAATCTTCGAAGTTTCATTTTGTTTTCACCTTCTCTTGAGAATGGTTCACTCTTGTCATGAAGTACATACCAAAGAGTTTCTATAAAACACAGAAGTGCAGGTACAGGCCTATCGTTCACTTACTAAGAAATGTAGAAGACTGTCACATTGGATATGTGTACCTAATTTTACTGAAATAAGTTATTGACGAATTGTGGGTAGCTGCTGTACATAATGAGCAAGGATTGTTCCCGAGCCTAATGCATTCAGGGCCTTGTTGGTTAGCGCTACAGAAGGCCATGGCTGTCGTAAGGCTGGATGGATGAGGAGATATGTTCAGGAGATGTGTCTAACTCAAAAACTGCTCAACCTTTTTTACACTACATTAATAGCAAACAAATGCCATTATTGAAATTTTTGAAAGTTATGTATGCTTCTTGAGTAAATACTCTGTTTTCATTGTTTACATACTCTAATAATTGTTTACCGACTGCTACATCATACAAAATACATTTTAACAGTGGAAAAGACTTTTTAAAGTATAGATTGAAAATACAATGACCTCCCTAATTATATTCGATACAACTATGGAAAATATACTGTGATTATCTTTCTTCTGCAGAGTATCATGAATATGAAGCAAATAACTTTTTGTCAAAAATTCCTAATTGTAGTTTTTTCAGACTGCGTACAACTTGAATCTTCCTAAGGAACTGGATATAAATCAATCTTCGAGCATTCTATCTGTGTTTACTAAGTACTGCCACGTGTTTGTGGACATGGTTGTTGCTGGTAAAGTGCTCATATGAAGTTGTTGAATTCGCAGAGAAGTTTGTGCTTGTACCACGTGTTTGTAATAATTTTCTTAATCAGCAAGCACCACACTGTCAGCCACACATGACAGTTCAGCACACACATCTCCTACAGTAATCTTGCACTGTTGCATATGGCCATTGCGTTGGGCATGTCCTACACCACGGATCCGCCAATGGGAGCTCACCAGATAATGTCACATTGTAACTCCACACCGCTCCCTTGTCATACACCAGCGCATAGCACTTTGGCCATAGAGAAATTCTTGCATATTATTCACAAAAATTACTGTTTGTTTTTATTGATACTAGGATTCATTGTTGAGCTGACATGGGAAAAGATTTTCTATAAAAGTGAGGGCTGCATTGTAAAGATAGCTATCCTGGAAGAAATATTTATGCACACCTCAAATGTCTGTCATTACCTATGTAGTATTTGATACTAATAATTTTCTATCCAGTTAATAATTTTGCTTGTTATTTTATTGGATTGTTCACTGTTAACTGCAGCCACTAATTCTCATATGTAAGATTTATCATTAAGTTTCTAACATCAATAAGGTTACCACTCCTTGTGAAGTACATGTCTTTATTTGACACTGGTAATTCGTCCTGGTGTCTTTTGCAGAACCATACTTCTATCATGTATTATGGGAAGAGCAGCCCTGAAATTAATCCTACTTTTAACCAGTCAGAGTTTACAAAATATGGGTAATATATCCAAAACACACTCACACACACACATACACACACACACACACACACACACACACACACACACACACACACACACACACACACACACATACATACATACATACATACATATATATATATATATATATATATATATATATATATATATATATATATATATATATATATATATATATATATATATATATATAGACAAATACACATATGTACATATTATTGCCAACAACTAGTGTTTGTTTCTGTTAGTTACTGAATTTATACTCTTTCTGTGAACAACTGTGCTTGAGGATTTTTTGACAAATGACCTCTACTTGTTACGATGATTGAGTGTAGTTGCTAATAATCATAGTCGAGTATTGCCTCCTTTTACTTTTCCTCTCTGTTAACTTGCACATGGTTAGTAGGCCTGACAGCGAAATGTGGATACACAGCTTGGCTGTGCTGTGCTGCACGTTCCTCTAAATTGATAAGGCACATCTTGAGCTCTGCTACGCAGATGCAGTCGATTTCATTGAAGCGAAATGGTGTCAGCAGTAAGTCATATGCCTGTCAAAACAACTTCATGATTTAAAAAATCGTCTTGTTTAACCTTAAGTATGTAACAGTTAACGAGAATCAATTAATGAAGCAACTCAATCGATCACTTTTATTTACTTCAGCCAGTAAAAATTTGACAGTGCCTCCAGATAGAGAAGTTAACGACTTGGTTACTCGTTCTGGTAGCGTCCATTAGTATGCACTATGTATCTGAAGAAGGTACTTAGAGAAGTTTTCATACCACATGTGCTAAAAAAATGATACATCTACAGTACAGTATGCTACAGTTTCGAGCTTCTCATTTCAAGCCTGTAATGTGGGAAAAATGGCATTCTGTATGCAAGTGTTTGATCTACTGTTAGTTTAATTTAATCTTCATAATTACTTAGGGAAGAATATGTAAGGGATAGTAGCATATTTCAAACTTGCTCACTGCAGTCTGAGAACTTATACAAGGGAATTGTTTTATCAAGATAGTAAATGCCCTTCTTAGTGTGTCTGCCAGTTCAGAGTCTTTATCTG
The DNA here is from genome assembly GCF_023898315.1 of Schistocerca nitens. Lineage (NCBI taxonomy): Eukaryota > Metazoa > Arthropoda > Insecta > Orthoptera > Acrididae > Schistocerca > Schistocerca nitens. The sequence continues at coordinate 918,374,955 of NC_064616.1, forward strand.
TCTTGTTAGATGAACCAACAAGTCATAGATGTGGTTGTTATCGCTGTTTTTAGTATAATCAGGATGTTCCTCAACCAGTAAGCGTCCCATGTACTCAAGAACTGTTACAAGACAAGCATTTTATAATATACAAAAACTTTATAACCTAAACTTTTCACTATCTTCTGACAACTGTAATCTGAAAGGAAAAATTCACCTATTATTCAGAATGTGTATTTAGAGCATAGGTGGGCAACTAGCAGCCCACAGAACAGATATGGTTATTTCAGTCTGGCCTGTGGAAGAAATTTGTGTGAGATAAAGTGAGGAAGTTGCATTGTACTCAACCCGGGATGCATTTTCATCGATTAGTGCCTATGCTTGTTTCACCCAACGCCACTTAGACCACTGTTAAGGTGGCGTAGGGTTTCCTTGGGATTGTAGCTCATGACTCAGTCCAGTGAGAGTTTCACTTACTCCATGCATGTGCAATGCCATTTCACCACTGCTGGATTTTAAGAACAAAGAGAAATGCATTTCCAGTGTGAGCATGAAGTTGTGGTCCACATGCTCATGTGAGAGGGGGAGACAGCTCACTACTTTGAAAGTATGTGGGGAGAAGTGCTGGGTGAGGCAAATAAAAGTGGCCCAGAAGAGTGCATACGTTTGGGTTACCATTTCTGGCAGCATTCACGTAGGAGGACGAGACCTATAGTTACTTCCATCAGAGTGGAGCATCAGCCCATACAGCTGGCCGAACCTTGGACCACATTTATACGATCTTCACGCCTGAGAGAGTTGTTAGCAGAGCTGTCCAAGTCACTAGATTTGTCAATGTGTGATTACTTTGTGCGGTAAGTCCTCAAGTCGAAGGCAGATCACAACAATCCTCACAGTCTTCAAGAACTGTAGTAGAACGTTTCGGAAGAGACTGTAGCATTTCCAGCAGTTCTGATCCGCTTTCACTAACTAGCTAATGAGGGCCCAGAAGGGCCAAAGGATGAATGGTGGTCACTTTCAACATCTGCTATATTCAGGTTAGTACTGTATTTCGTTTCCTCTGCTGTGTTTCTTTGTGCCCTGGAACTCTGTTCTCTGAGCCATTTTTATTTGCCCCACCCTGCACTTTTGCCTCTGCATCAGTATCAACAACACACACGCACACACATATACATACTGCTTGCTCACTGTGTCTGTGCTCAGTTCGAGAACCTTTTTCCTCAGAAAAGGCTTTTCTTTTGCACCTTCTCCCCCTTTCTCTCATGACTTTGACCCGTTTCAATTTTCGCTACTAACTGGGATACACATTGTATACAAACCTGTCACTTAGATGCCCCTGGCACTCCTCTGAGAATGGTGCCCAAGTTGCGGCTTTTGTCATTCGGGCCTGTCTGTATTATTCAGTGATATATCGCAGACATTGGTAGTAGGGGACAATGGCACGAAAATGACCTGCTACTCTGGAAATGTGCGAGCCTTAACATGGTGAACAAACTACTAGTTATCTGTCGTCAATTGGGATGTAAAGTTCTTTCTGTTTGTTAATTTGGTTCAAGTGTTTCCGCGTGTCTTTACTGAGTTTATCTCCAAAATGTCTGGCATTAAGAAGAGAAAAATAGATTCTGAACACCACAAATTCCGGTACAAATGGACGGAGGATTATTTCTTTATCATCTACAAAGATAGCCCTATTTCCCTTTTGTGTAGTGAATCACTATCTATTGCGAAGGAAATATAACATGAAAAGGTACTTATCTACTAGTATGAAGCACATTCCTCAACAATAGCTCATGGGGCAATTGCAGAAGGCAAAGTTAAAATATCAATTTCCAATCTGGACAATAAATAGCAAATGTTTGCCGAACCGAGGGCACAATGTGACAGTTCGGTTAAAGCTAGTTTTACATTGGGTGTAAAAATTGCGAAATAATTAAAACATTTTGCTGAAGGCGGATTCGTAAAGGAGTGCCTCTGGACATTGCAGATGTACAGTGGCGGCGAGCTGAACATATTAGAACCTTGAAACTGTTAAAACTGAAGCTAATTTATAGTGAATTAGCAGAAACCAATTGCTTTTATAGGCGCTTATTTTTCCATGACGACATTTCAAGATGTCTGGCACCCTGTCATCAGATATTTACATTTATTTCCGTACGTGAACATTGTTCCCTTACCAAGTGCATTGCAGAATTTTTTTATCAAGACTTTAAGGTAGCTATTGTAAAACGTCGCAAGTAAAGAAACAATTTTCACAACGTGTAAATAAATGTAAACATCAGAGGATGGGGTGAACATAAAATGAGTTCACTGTCAAAAACGTTGTTTTAAAGCATAATTTGCTGCCTGTCGTGTCGGGAGAGGGGTGACGTTCATATATGTTTGTTACCACATAAACGTTAACGTCATGATGCTATAGTTTTGACGTTATGTGCTACGAGTGCTGCTGTCGCGTCTTGTGGCGAGGTGGCCGGTGATTTTGGGCAGGAGCCGAAGTCAGTGGCCTGTATTACTCTAAGATAGCAGTTTATTTGAAGATCTATAAATTATTATTAATTTAGGGGAGATTCGCCGTTGTCTCCAATCATCAAGTCGAAAAACTGAGATCACACCCTTTCTTTCACATCATAGTGTGTCGTTTTAATTACCCTAAAAGTTTTTTGTGCTAATATATATAAATGTCTTAAACTCGGTTTCTCAGGGTATATAGTCTTTGAGTATGGAGTAAACTAAGGATGTTTTTTCTATTTAGTTTAAACTGAGAACCGATGCTTTGTTTTCCCATCTGAAGCAGACTTGTAAGTACTGAAATTACGTATCAGTGTGTAAACTGACATGTAGAAAGCTGTGTGTATATTTCTCTTATAGATGTTTACAGCAAATCTTTCTTTGCTCAGTGCAAGAGTCTCATCAATTGAACACATGGAACCTAGATGGACATACATACAGTAAATAACTGGAAGATGTGGCTGTTCGATACAGCTTGTCAACTGGCGCGCAGCAAGCTGTGAATACATTTCTCTGATAGCTATTTACAACAGACTGTTCTTTGCTTAACGCAAGCATCTCGTCAGTTGAACTCATGGGACCTAGACATGTACACAGACAATGAATAAATGCTAGTGCTTAAGTCAGTGTTATGTATTTTTTACATAAATGCATTACTATTCTCGTGACATCACAATTGCATGATTCTGTACTGCACCGCATGCAAATTACAAAATTTGCTCGAAGGGTGTGGAGCTTACATGCAATTGCCCGACTTTGACATTAAGTGTGTGTGACATCGTTAGATCATTCAGATTCAATAATGTTTACAACAAATAATGTTAGGAGCCCATGAGATCTGTACATGGTGCAGGCGGCTGCAAATGACAGCATTCATGAATCTAAGTATAGAAAAAATCATTCATAGAGGCGTCCACTTTTTTTGGGGTGGATAGCCCCCGTGCACTTATATACAATTTGCCTAGAGGACTAACATTTTACTGTATAAATTACCAAGGCGTCACGCTTCGTTGTCAAAGTATTACAAACTCACATAAATAAAACTTACCAGGGTTATAGCTGCTATAGACCTAACACAAGCGCCCCTGTTTGGGGTGTAGATGTTCAACGATAGTGTAGTATATTTGATGTTTTTTGGCTATCCCCAACAGCAGTGCTGCATGCAGGTAGCACATGGGCATGTTGGATATCAGGTGTACATCAGTACACCCACATATCATGAATGTCACTGTTGTTTTTAAACTGGTCCATGTTGTTGAGAACAAATTTCGTTAGTGAGTAGATGTATTGTGAGGGTGTTGTAAGAAATCCCAATCTTTTAAAAAGATGCCTACAAGATGTGCGACTATGAACCCCACACATTATTCTAACCACTTTCTTTTGTGCGGTGAATACTTTTTGTCTAAATTTTAGGGTAATATATATGTATTAAAATTTTTGTTTTGTATGTGCATTTCTTGTGCGCTTGATACATTCCACATCATAACAGCTACCGTACAGTGTGATTGATCAATGGAACATACAACCAACTAACTAACTAACATACATGTGAACTACAGCCCACTGCGATGAGAAGTGCAAATTCAACAACTACGTGGTAGTAAGTCTGGACTGTGCTAGCAGCAAATTGAAGGTCTTGGCCCACACTGCAAGAAACATGATGTCAACTGCTTCAAGTCAACTCTTGTTCCCACAAAAAGCACAAATGCGATAACTACATGATCTGTTGACTTCTGTGCAATGTCTTCTCTGTTCTGAAATCTAGTCTCTTTTAGTGTCTCTTTTTAGGGAAAAGTCAGAAGTCACTCAGTGCTAGGTCAGGGCAACAGGTAGACTGATAAACCACAGCCATGTTGTATTTGGCAAAAAACTGAATTAATTGAGAATGATGAGTGGGTTCATTAGCATGGTGAAGTTGCCAATTGTCCACTGCCAACAAGTTTGGCCATTTGTATCTCAATGTTTCACAAAGGCGATACAGGACCGTTTGGTAGTACTCCTTATTGACATTAGTACTTTCTGGGGCATACTCATGATGGACCACTCCATTGGAGTAAAAAAGGATGTTCAGCACACCTTTCACATTGCTGTGGACCTGTCTCCGTTTTTTGGTCTCACAGACGATGGATGTTTCTATTTCAGTGACTGAGACATTGCTTCTGGGTCATAGCCATAAACCCAACACTCGTCACCAGTGATCACTATGTCAGGAAAGTTTAGATTACTGTTCATAGTATCCAATATGTCCTGTGCAACCTATGAACGAAGTTTCTTCTGCTCAGCTGTCAGCAACTCTGGCACAAATGTGGTTGAGAACCTCCTGAGGCCCAAATGGATTGCATGGATCCAGTACTAATTTTATCCTCATCTGAAAGTTCTGTGATTGTGCTTTGTCTATCCTGCATCGTCAATGCTCTTACTTGATCACTAACAATCTCATTTGCAGGTGCTGGAAGCCTACCTAACATGCTACACTCTTCACTGATGAGTGGCCACCTTTCAAGTGGCTGTTCCACTCCTTTATCAATGTGGTATCCATTGCTTCACCCCCAAACAATTGTCGAATCTTGTGGATTGTTTCAACTTGACAGGTGCCAAGCTTAAACAACAATTCAATGCAATAATGTCGTTCCACATTTTCTGTCATTTTTCTCGCAGCAAAAATTCCGACGACTACTACTTATGCTTGATTTCAACAATAAAAAGTAAGGTCAGATACTTTTGAACAACCCTCATATAATGGTGTGCATCTCGACCCTTGGCTGCACTCTATTCACCCAGGATAGCGGCTAGGAGGACCACCATAGGTAGCCGCGCACAACTGTTGTTTATTACAGTGAGATAATATAAGTTATATTTCGAAACAGGTATCCTTATTTACAGAACATTAATAATACTGGGAGCAGGACTAGCCATATAAAGCCCATCACTCGGATTTCTGAACGGACAGTATAAATCTATCTTTTTCTGGAAGGCTCTGAGGAATACATACAGTTGAAGTTTGAAAAAAAAAATATAGTAATTACATGTATTTACCTATGTCTAATGGCGTTAGGAGTCAGCATAATTATTTTTTTATATTAGGAGAGGTCATATGAGACCACTGTGGTGCAGGTATTACTCAGATTCGCTACCGAAGGCCACCTGGAAAATGTCTGCACAAGGCAGAAAGTGTAGGTTGTCGGTCGATCCTGAGAGAGGAAAAACCAAATGAAGCCGAAGTGAGGATGAAATGTCTGAGTTATATGGGGATAGATTAGTGACATGTGCTTGTTATGTGTAACACTTTTCAGAATGGTGTTTGGTACATGTAGTGCCATTGGACACTCAAAGGAAGAAAGGAAGTTCACAGTATTTTGGTCAGTAAAAAATGTAACAAGAACGTGGTGAACATAGTATCAATCGGCAGATAGGTATGAGAGGCACTTTCAACCTACCGAAGATCGAGAAGGGGGTGTAGTGTTTGTCTGCATTGTGGAGCTACCTACTTGCGTCTGTGGGACGATCCACTTTGGAACAGCTTTTGATTGTATAACGTCTCCTGGATAAACAATATATGAAATCATGATAAATTTTACTTAACATCATTTACATTTTTATTATTTCTTTGTGAAACGTAAAGGCAAAGATGTAAAAGTGATCGCAGCGTCCGGCAGAGAAAGAGACTGCCACAGACAAATAATTGGTCGCTGAAGCTAAGATGATACAATTTCATTGCGTTTTATAGATATAACCGAATTAAGGCCAATAATTTCTCCGTTCTTCTTCACTTGCCGACGAGTGCAGACGCACGAAGCGCTGTATCTTTATAGTATCTGTATAGTAGTCGTGTTTTGTCTGTTGAAACATTAGCCGCCATTAGGGGCAAGATTCTGTAAAAATGTGTGTATCGTAGGAAACTTATATTTTAAAATATAATCATATAAGACAAAGTGTGATATTAATTTTGTAGATAGCTGCCCCAGCCATAATAACTACTTTTTTTGGACACGGAGCAGAACGATGGTTGGCGTTAGGTGCCGCAGCTACAAGCATAGAAATTAAATATTTCAGCAGCCCGTCTACAGCGCGGGAGAAAGAAAAGTAACAACAGGAAATAACATTAATCCATTTCTCTTTCAGTGAAATTAGGAGACGCGGAGGATAATATTTTATCCCGCGGTGAATTTTTTAGTTAGACATTGGGAAAGATGAGCAAAGACTGCACACTGAATTTCACGTAAAATTTCAAAGCGAATAATTAATTTTGGTAAGATTCCTGGTGGGTTAGGTCTGATCTGACTACAAAAAATTTAGCCAATTACCTTTTGCGTCTCATGTTCTACGAGCAGCTTGGCAAAAATATTTCATCGTGCCAGAGAAATCCACTGCATATTTTTCAAGTGTAGCCTTATAACATAGAACGCGGCTGTAACTGTTGGCAAAAGTTTTAATAACCCAAATCAAGTGATATAATATAGCAAAGAATAGTAAACAGTTACAAATTAATTTACCATTTCTTTACAAACTCAGACCAGAGAATGCAAATAAATTCTGTATAATTCGCACTGATAGAAAATCCCACCACAGGGTTAACTTCATGTTGTTATTCATCTCTCCCTAGGCAATATCACAGAGTATGATTTAAAATCAAACTTCTATTGTTAGGTTGCCGGAAATTCTCTCAATGATATTCGTCTGAAATTCTTGTAAGATGCAACATAACATAATACACAAAATTAAAATCAAACAAAAGGAGAGACAGAGTAGTTGGTGTACAATGAGACCAGCCTTGCTATAGCAGGCTATTACCTTAAGCTAGGCCCAGCCATTAGATGTATCAGGTGATGCAGCAACATCGTCAAAGCTGCCCATTTCTACATGATAGGATGTGCCAGATCGTCTTTCTTGAAAACAAATGTATTGTTTCTGACAACAAAGCATGAGTTAATTTGCTATGTCGATATTAGTATTATTATTTAATTCCTTGATGATTCAAGTTATTGTAAGGTGGAGGCAAATATAAGGAATTTGTTAGTAGAATATGTTTTTATTTACATATATACACCAAACATTCATTCAGTTTTACTGAAGAATGCAAATAATTCGTCTTTTATATGCTTTATATTTAGCCTGAATTGTAATCAGATCTGTAGGTACAATTACATGCCTTGGCAGTCCTTCAGTAAATTCAGCTTCCACTGATTTTTTTATGCATAAAATGTTTTCAGTATATAGCCATAATGTTAGGGTGCCAGTGGCTTTTAGTTTATTTGAAATGGATTCTGCACATTCGTTTACATCTTCATAGACATCAACAACTTCTTTACATTCTCCCTTATTTTTGGAGAAGTGCATTACAACTATCAGGTAATGTTTTATTGCCCTTATTTGAAGCGTCTGAACCTAATCATAATGGAACATTTTGCTTTAATCCGCTTAGTAGTTTCTCTTTAGCATGGGACAGAAGCACATTTTTTATGAACACTATACTTTTATTTTGGCCCTTATTTGAAGCGTCTGAACCTAATCAAAACGGAACATTTTGCTTTAATCCGCTTAGTAGTTTCTCTTTAGCATGGGACAGAAGCACATTTTTTATGAACACTATACTTTTATTTTGGCCACATCTTTCTTTTGTTGCTCTGAAAACATGTGGCTATAGCTTATTACTTAAATCTTGAGAATTGTAAGAATGGTGGTGCTTCACACTATGATAAGTCAAAGTTAATTCTGTTGCAGTGATTTCGTTGTTTTCTGCAAAAAATTGTTTTATCAAAAATTTAAAAAGAGACTAACGTTTCTTTTGTGCGATAATATTCGCTTTGTGTCTTTCTGATCGTAAATATCTATTCATAGCCTTCACACCATCATGATTAACAGTAAATGAGATACTGCATATGCTGCACTTAAGCATACACTCATCACTATCAATTTTTTGTAACCACTCTTTATAGTTTTTGTCCTACAACCATTCTTCACAGAAGGAATGTATATATAATCTCTTCATTTCACTGTTATTGCTCTCTATTCTGAATTGTAAGAGGTAGTCAATTCACACATGATCCAAGCACTCCAGGAATTGCTGGTAAACTGATAACTGACAGTGAACGAACGAACACAAAAAATTGATGTTGCCATGACTTACCAGTATGCTTTTAATAATGCACAAGCCAAATATTACATATGCAACAAAGAAAGTTATAGCGTTTTGTTACAAGAATAAATTAACATTGGAATAAAAGTTTCTCTGGTTAGCGTCTGGAGATCTGGTAAGCTTACTCTCCTTCAGTGATAGAAAAAGATCTTAAGATCACAGAAGGAGACTTCCCTGGAAAAATTATTATACAGTGTTTAAGAACAGAGAGTGCTCACAGCTACAGGAACAGAGGTTTAAGAATCTAATGTACACTGCTTACTGCTTATGCAACACAGCATGCCCTAGAGTGTCAGCTTAGATGGCAGTCGCATGTCCACCGATTCTGTAAGACAATGTGGAGTAATCTGTTGGAGTTAGCTCGCCAAACTCTTTTTCCCATCAGTAGAAATCATCGCTCAACTCTGTGATTCGTGCTGTTCGTCCACAAAAGAAGAAATGTATGGACCAAGTGTGACCGTTGTAGGTACAGAACTGTGTGTGTAGAAACAGACTGGTCCTACAGTGATACTGGAAGCTGTAAGAAGACAAAGAATGGACTATTGCTTCCTAAAAATGCACATGCTTTAACTGTTGGACCTTCAGACTGTGGGAAGACTAATCTTATTCCATCACTCTTAACGTGTCGTGAGGGGAATTGCTCCAAGCGTGTAAATATATTTTCAAAAACACTATTTGAGCTCAAATATCAGCTATTGCATGAGATTTTGTATGCTGTCGATGGAGTAACATACTAGACTTTCAGTCAAACTAGCGATTCTCCACTGTCTGGAAAAATAAAGCCAAACGGCATATATATATTTGATGACATCACAGGGAAAAACCAGGATGAGATATGCAAACATTTTGATTTGGTTGCCATATGAAAGTTGATGTCTTCCTATTTGAATAAGATATACTCCAGGATTCTGAAGCAGTTGGTCAAGGATATGAGAACCTTATTATCGCCTACAAACAGGTCAATGTGAATTTAAAGCATATTTACCGATCGCATGTAGCAACCAACATGCCAGTCAATGAATTTGTTACCATATGTAGGAATAACACACAGTACAACTTTCTGATCACTGAGTAAATGAGGAAAATCAGTGACGATCAATATAGACGAAAATTCCAGGAGACTCTGCTTAAAGGATAGTGTACCAGCATGTGACTATGTCAGCATATTGTAGGATACAGGCAAATCCACATGTATGCAACATCTTAATTCTGTGGCATGAAGCACAAGCCAAAAATACGTTTATAAGTCGACAGAAAAATCGAGGCTATAATCGCAAATCTGAAAGGCTCTATTGAAAATATCGGCAAGGCCCTGAAAAACCATACTATCGAAATGCAGACTTTGGGGAATGGTATGTAAGTGATAACTGTAAAGGTTCATGAAACTGACAAAAAATTAGAGATTAAAAAAAATCTTGCAGAAGTGAATGCTCAGGAAGAAGGCAATGAAACGCTTCTGACATTAATCAGTGTAGTGAAACTGGAAAAGTCTTAAACATATGAGGAGAAAGCCCTCTATAAAAGTATATATGTTGAATACTATCTCAAAGTTGGTTTAGTATGCTGCAGCATGTTGACAAAATGTCTCATCAACACGGGGAAGGCTAATCATAGGAAATTAAGACTGTTAAAATTTGGAAGTTTTAGTGGGTTAGAGTCTCTCTCTCTGAAATGTTTAAGCCACAAATGCAAATCATTAAACAACCCTCACATTAGGTAGATGAAACCATAAGGAAAGGAGAGGAAGAAGGAGAAGAAGAAGGCTATACTACCACCGATTTCATGAACCATCACAGTGCTCTCAAATAAGATATAACTTAGGGAGTCAGCTGCGATCAACTGCATGTGGTGGGAAAACATGCTATATGCTTAACGAAGCACACCATTCATGTTGGAGAGAAGGAGTTGGACTGAACACCCAGTTTAGTTGAACTGATATTCCTGAAAACTTTGAACCAGAAAATGTTGCATTCATCAGTGTCCGTGGCAAAAAGTGCCATGAAGTAAGAAGAAGTAAGAAGGGGACATGTAAAAACTATGAGGGTTCTACCAGTGCCTAAGACATTTGCTGGATTATCACATTTCTAATTCCAGAGCTTGCAGGACTATCCGCAGTTGGTTCACTAGCAAGAGGAGTACATACCATGGCCAGAGCAGTATAGAATGCACAGAACTCAGAGGAGGAACAACAGGGAACTAAAAGGCATAACAGGATGATCGAAGCCATTGGTAAAGAACTATATTTAAAACCATTGAAGAAAGAGATTGGACAGTTTATTAAAAAAAGTGCCATAACTATACTTCTGGACACACTGGTTATCGATACAGATCTGCTTAAATTAATCAAACAACTCAAAATCCCAGGACTTTGTGGAATGTTTATGTGGAATACACTGATAAAGATGCTGTGGGAATGGAAAGAATGTGGGCCCGTAAATTTAGACATTTGCAGGAGGATCTCGAATGCACTGTCTTGCATATGTTAAAAAATTGGAATAATGTGCTCCAGTTTCCTTCTTATGGGAGCTTGTGTCTGCCTGAAGAATTGCGGCGTTGCTTCACTAACATCCATGTGTTCTACAGGTTTTAATGCTACCAGGACTTCAATTCAGACCTCTGTGGCCATATCTGTATAATTTTTCTCCTAAAACTGGCATAAAAGCAAGCAGCATGCACGTTACTACATCAGTTGAGATTTAGATATGATGCCACACACTCTGCTTTTAAGAAAACAGTTGTATGTACACTAGTGGCCGTTAAAATTGCTACACCAGGAAGAAATGCAGATGATAAAAGGCTATTCATTGGACAAATATATTATACTACAACTGACATGTGATTACATTTTCACGCAATTTGGGTGCATAGATCCTGAGAAATCAGTACCCAGAACAACCACCTCTGGTCGTAATAACGGCCTTGATACGCCTGGGCATTGAGTCATACAGAGCTTGGATGGAGTGTACAGGTACAGCTGCCCATGCAGCTTCAACACAATATCACAGTTCATCAAGAGTAGTGACTGGCGTATTGTGACGAGCCAGTTGCTCGGCCACCATTGACCAGACGTTTTAAATTGGTAAGAGATCTGGAGAATGTGCTGGCCAGGGCAGCAGTCGAACATTTTCTGTATCCAGAAAGGCCCGTACAGGACCTGCAACATGCGGCCGTGCATTATCCTGCTGAAATGTAGGGTTTTGCAGGGACTGAATGAAGAGTAGAGCCATGGGTCGTAACACATCTGAAATGTAACGTCCACTGTTAAAAGTGCCGTCAGTGCGAACAAGAGGTGACCGAGACGTGTAACCAATGGCACCCCATACCATGGCACTGGGTGATACGCCAGTATGTCGATGACGAATACATGCTTCCAATGTGCGTTCACCGCGATGTCGCCAAACACGGATGCGACCATCATGATGCTGTAAACAGAACCTGGATTCATCCGAAAAAACGACGTTTTGCTATTCGTGCACCCAGTTTCGTCATTGAGTACACCATCGCAGGCGCTCCTGTCTGTGATGCAGCGTCAAGGGTAACCGCAGCCATGATCTCCGAGCTGATAGTCCATGGTGCTGCAAAGGTCGTCGAACTGTTCATGCAGATGGTTGTTGTCTTGCTAACGTCCCCATCTGTTGATTCAGGGCTTGAAACGTGGCTGCACGATCTGTTACAGCCGTGCGGATAAGATGCCTGTCATCTCCACTGCTAGTGATACAAGGCCGTTGGGATCCAGCACGGCGTTCCGTATTACCCTCCTGAACCCACCGATTCCATATTCTGCTAACAGTCATTGGATCTCGACCAACACGAGCAGCAATGTGGCGATACGATAAACCGCAATCGCGATAGGATACAATCCGACCTTTATCAAAGTCGGAAACGTGATGGTACGCACTTCTCCTCCTTACACGAGGCATCGCAACAACGTTTCAGCAGGCAACGCCGGTCAACTGCTGTTTGTGTATGAGAGATCGGTTGGAAACTTTCCTCGTGTCAGCACGTTGTAGGTGTCACCAACGGGGCCAACCTTGTGTGAATGCTCTGAAAAGCTAATCATTTGCATATCACAGCATCTTCTTCCAGTCGGTTAAATTTCGCGTCTGTAGCACGTCATCTTCGTGGTGTAGAAATTTTAATGGCCAGTAGTGTATTAAGTGCAAATTGTTTCCTCTCCTCCAACAGATACGAGTGACAGGATTGCGGTATTGCGTTGATCGATCCGGAAACATGCAACATAATCTCTAATATCACCAAGGCGAACGATAAACGTCATGTAGGAGGTGGACATGGTGCTGCAAACGTCGTCGAACTGTTCGTGCAGATGGTTGTTATCTTGCAAACGTCCCCATCTGTTGATTCAGGGACTGAAACGTGGCTGCACGATCTGTTACAGCCATGCGGATAAGATGCCTGTCATCTGCACTGCTAGTGATGCAAGGCCGTTGGGATCCAACACGGCGTTCCGTATTACCCTCCTGAACACACCGATTCCATATTCTGCTAACAGTCATTGGATCTCGAACAACGCGAGCAGCAATGTGGCGATACGATAAACCGCAATTGCGATAGGACATTGCTCCTGGCTCGTGTGATCCATACAATGTATATTGTTCTACGCATGATTAAATCAATTAATTAATACTGGGTTTCTTGAGGAAAGAAGTTTTGTTGAATAATACCGAGAAAATTTACAATCATATCAAGAAGTTCATATTTTATCTGTTAGCGCATTCTGTATCTAGGATAATATTGCAAGTAATCATTAATAAATACTGTCTATGGATTATTGCCAACAGTGAGATCAGGATACCAGATACCAGATCACTGTTGCAGAGGCAACCAAAAAAGCGTGCCAAATTTAAAAGAATGTAAAATCCCCAAAATTGGCAGGGTTTTGCAGAAGTTCGAATTATAGCGCGTACTTCAATACGAGATGCTTTTAATAATTTCCACAACGAAACACTGTTTCGGAATCTGGCAGAAAACCCAAAGAGATTCTGGTCATACATAAATCACACCAGTGGCCAGACGCAATCATTACCTTCACTGCGCGATAACAACGGCGAAATCACTGATAACAGTGCCACTAAAGCAGAGTTATTAAACACGGTTTTCCGAAACTCCTTCACCAAAGAAGATGAAGTAAATATTTCTGAATTCCAATCAAGAACAACTGCCAAGACGAGAAACATAGAAGTAGATATCCTCGGTGTAGCAAAGCAGTTTAAATCACTTAATAAAGGTAAGGTCTCAGGTCCAGACTGTATACCAGACAGGTTTCTTTCAGAGTATGCTGATAAAATAACTCCACATTTAGCAATTATTTACAACCGCTCGCTCACAGAAAGATCCGTACCTAAAGACTGGAAAACTGCTCTAATCACACCAATACCCAAAAAGGGAAGGAGGAGTAACCAGCTGAATTACAGGTCCATACCACTAACTTCGATTTGCAATAGGGTTTTGGAACATATACTGTGTTCAAACATTATGAAGTACCTCGAAGGAAACGATTTATTGACTCAAAGTCAGCACCGATTCAGAAAGAAAATATAGTTCTTGTGAAACACAACTAGTCATGAAGTAATGAGTGCTATAAATGGGAGATGTCAAATTGATCCCATATTTTTAGATTTCCCAGAAGGCTTTCGACACCATTCCTCATAAGCGTCTTCTAACCAAACTGCATGCCTATGTAATATCGCCTCAGTTGTGCGGCTGGATTCGTGATTTCCTGTTAGAAAGGTCACAGTTTGTAGTAATAGATGGAAAGTCATCGAGTAAAACAGAAGTAATATCCAGAGTTCCCCAAGGAAGTGTTATAGGCCCTCTATTGTTTCTGATCTATATTGATGACGTAGGAGACAATTTGAGTAGCCCTCTTAGATTTATTCCAGATGATGGTGTCATGTACTGTTTTGTAAAGTCATCAGGTGACCAAAACTAATTGCAAAATGATTTATATAAGATATCTGTATGGTGCAAAAAGTGGCAATTGACGCAGAATAAAGAAATGTGTGAAGTTATTCACATGAGTATCAAAAGAAATCCGCCAAATTTCAATTACACGTTAAGCCACAGAAATCTGAAGGCTGTAAATTCAACTAAATACTTAGGGATTACAACTACAAATAACCTAAATTGGAACGATCACATAAATTGATTTATTGATCCGTTTTCATCTACAGCTGCACAGTGTGCAAGAGATATTTGGATTTTTATGTTAATATTAACAGTTTACATATAATTATACTGATGTACATAATAACACACAGTAACATATCAGTTAATGATGAACACTTACATAAATGTTTTTACACTATATACAGAGAGATAATATACAAATGTTCTTCTGTACATTGAGTTACCACAGAAATTTTATTTTTCTAGATATTCATTTACTGTGTAAAAGCAGTGATCAACCAAGTACAACTTCAACTTAGATTTGAAATGACCGATGTTCTGTACGTGTTTAATGGTATCTGGCAAGGCACTGTATAGTTTGATACTAGGATGGATAAGACTGTTTTGAAATAACTTTTTGTTGGCACTTTGAACATGTACATCCAATTTTCGTCTTGTATATGATTTGCAATTATCTACCTCTTCCACTCTTCTTATAATTTTTGGATTTTGAATGTTTTATGGCATCTCCAGAATTTCCCCAGAACATAATCCCATACCGGAGGTGAGATTGTACAACTGCATAATATACAGACGGTAGGGTGTTGTACCTAGTACAGCTTTTTAATGTAACCAACGCTAAACAAGAAGCGCATAATATTTGTTCATTTGCTCAATATGTGCTTTCAGTTTCAAGTTGTCTTGTAGATGAAATCCAAGAAAATTGGTACAGGCTGTTTTGGAAATAGTCTGTCCACATAGCTCTAGACTGGGTGATCTCAGATTTTGGTTTGTGCTATGTGTATATCCATATATTCATAGTTTCAGTTTTTTCAGTGTTTATTATTGAGTCATTGTTATTTAAATAACACATTAACCTGTCAGTGGCTTCTCTTCTGTTTTTTAAAAGGTTTCTTCTGAGTTTCATGTGATTTGAATGCTTGTATCATCAGCAAATTCTAACATTATACTGCTCTCATTGCTTATGTTTAGGACATTTACATAAAGTAAGAACAGAGCAGGACCCATTACTGATCCTTGTGGCACATCATATTTAACAGTCATTAGTTTGGAATTATATTTCCCAATATCATTATCCCTTTCCTGATCTATTTCTGAATATTTGTCCCTGCTTTTAAGACAAGAGTTGAGCCAGTTGTTAGCTGTTCCTCTGATGCCAATATTTTCTAGCTTGTGTAGCAATTTATCATGGGTTATGGTGTCAAATGCCTTTGACAAATCTAAAAATATGCCATTGGTAAGTGTTGTTGTGGGTAGAGCAAACCAAAGACCGTGATTCATTGTTAGAACACTTAGAAGGTGCAACAGATCTACTAAAGAGACTGCTTACACCACACTTGTCCTCCCAATTCTGGAGTATTTCTGTGTGATGTGGGATCCGCATCAGGTGGGACTGACAGATGACATCGAAAGAGTTCAAACAAGGCAGCTCGTTTTGTATTATATCGAAATAGGGGAGATAGTGCCACAGTCATGGTATGTTAATTGAAGTGGCAATCATTAAAACAAAGGCATTTTTCGTTGTGATAGGATCTTCACATGAAATTTCAATCACCAGTTTTCTCCTGTGATTGCAGAAACATTCTGTTCGCATCCACCTACGTAAGGAGAAATGATCATCACGATAAAATAAGAGAAATCAGGGCTTGCACAGAAAAATTTAAGTGCACGCTGTTCGAGGGTGGAACGGTAGAGAGACAGCTTGAAAGAGGTTCATTGAACCTTCTGCCAGGCACTTTATTTTGAATATCAGAGTAGTCACGTAGATATCGATGCATATGTAGATACAAGGTCTTTGAGGTGCTGAGAACTCTGATGCATCTCCCAGTAAATGTTTAGACATTAAATCATCTCTAGTTGAACATTGTTCACCAGGACAAGAATCTAGTCGATTTCTAAGGAGAAAAAATCATCGTCATCTGAATCAGCATCAGTATTATGGGTTTAAAGTATAAAATCAAGCCACACACTAGTCAGGATGTGACTTCACAACATAAGGACAGAGTGGAAACATGTCAGAGTAATGAGGTCCTTAAATTGATAGGACTGAAACCATGCAACGACTTCACTGGATACATAAAACTCCAATTCAAAATGACAAATTAATCAGGAATATGTCTGCCACAAACGTTTTGCTTGAGATAAATTTCACACTAATGAAAAATGAGAATTCCCATCCAACATCAAGATAATTTAATAATCCCTGGCAACAGTTTCCTTGGAGGGCACCTTTATGACGAATGTTGGGAGCACTCCACCAGGAACAAAGTGACTTACATGTAATTCATTTACTTTCTGTTTCAAGAAATATGATATGAATGCCATACAGGAACTGATTCTTATTTGAAGTGCTACAGGTAAGAATGCATACATTCACCAAGCATAAACCACAGAAAATAAAATTGCGTTGGATAAGCTGGTGAGGAAAGTGCCCCATATATCTGTGTTAGATGAGGAGCATCCGAAACTCTTATGTGTACTGAATTTTGGAGTTTAGCTGCCATTAACTTTCCATTCCTGGGAATCTACAAGTATCTAGTTCTACCGACGACATCCATACAGTCTTGGTCAATAAACACATCTGTTCAAGTGGAACCACCTCATTTCATTATATCTGAGACAATAAACAGACAGGAGAGGGAATATGAAGAAGGATCCCAGCATATTCAACAACTGTAAATTACCCAACGCAAGAAATTCTGAATATTACCGATATGATAACCTACATCTTTAAAGAAATAATAACAGTAGTGGTCTACTGTACAATATGTCCTCCAGGTTTCACTATTCTTACTATGAGGACATTAAATTTAAAGGATTAGTGCCAGTTATCGTGATCAACTGTTCAAAGCAAAATTGGAGTATAAAAAACAGAATTGATAGACATCCATATTGAATTTGAATCGTCAGACAATTTCCCTGTCAAACAGCGAACATCGTCGAGAGTGTATAAGGCTTCTATGAAGAGTGTGGACAATTTGTGTTTGAAGATGTTACATTTGCTGTATTCACCAACACTGGACGAGTGTTAATGATGTTATCCACTGTCGCTGCTTTCCCCAAATCATTTAGAACAGTACAGAGTGCTAATGCTGAATGGACAGCAGTATGGTGGACTCGCTTTCACCACAGAAAACAGTAGGATTGCACTGTGAATATATAACGACAGCACTCTGAATCTATGATCATAAAGACAGCATAGTTCATCTCAGAGGTTATTGAAAAGTTTCATGGTTGCATACCAACTTCCAAAGTACATCAATAAGGAATGTTGAAATTTCCAACCGCCCATCTATTCAAAGATTCAGGAAAATGTATGACGGAGACACAAGTGATTACATCTGTGCTTTAGAAAATGTACAAATACTTTCAAGATCACTTGGTGAGTGGGGCAGCGACAGCTGTAGAAATCCAACTGAATAAATAAATAATCAAAACAGCACAACAGCTGCTATGAGAAGATTTATTAATCTCCTATTGGTTCACAACTAGTTTTGTGACTTTAAAGTCACATCCTCAGGTGTGAAACACTTGACCTAAAGAAGGATAAAAAATATTTTTTTCAACCTTCGTAGGCTAAACTATATGACAAGGTTTTTAATTACATTGTAAATTAGAAAAGAAAGACCACAGACCATTTCTAGCCATGGGAGCCGTCCGTCAGCTCATCCCTATACTTATGCTGATCATAGCATAAAAATGCAATCATCCAAAACTTAACAGTAAGCTAAATACGAGATGTAACCTAGAACAAACAGGTATACAAAGAACCCAAACAAATTTAACTTCTTAAGGATACAGGGTACTTATAAATGGTGGAAAAATTAAACATTTTTATGACTTTATTAAATTCTGTAGTCTATCCTGATTACATTGATATATACATTATAGGGTTTCAAATGAAAAATGATCTATATATACCAAATTTTAAAGTTACGGTCCTGAAGGCCGCCATGCCCCTTTTATTTCTGTTACAGAAACCAGTATTATTTCGAAAAGAACTTAACTTTCTGTTTCCAGCGTTTATATGTATGATACATTGTATATGTTGGTGACAATGCAGGTTTCTAGTGTATGTAAATGATTATCTATGCTAGTATTTATTTTGTTTCGCTGAAGCAATTTGTTCATGTGTTATTGAATATTTGTTTCCCAAGTGCTACATACATTTGTGGATGTACATATCCTTTAGTGCACAATAAATAAGAACCATGCCACGTATCAAGAAATTCAATAAAAGGAAATTCCGTGGTAACCAGTTCACAAACAAAGCAAGCCACACTGTTGGAAGTAACCTATGTGCTCCCACATGGCATGCATCCAGCTGATTCAAATTTTTGTGTTAACAATGACGCAGTTTGTAGTGAATTTGTTGTTGTTGATGAGGTCATCTTATCTTCTTTGATAAAGGAAGTGGCGAAATGTAAACAATGTGATTGTTTATACTGCCTGGAAATAACTGAACAACAAAGTAGGAGGAAGGGTTTAGCGTCAAAATTAGTTCTTTTATGTAGATCCTGCAATAAATCTACCTTTAAATTGACTTCGAACATTGTTCATAATCTTACAATGTTAATTTGAAGTTGGTGTAAGCAATGGGTCCAATAGGAAAAGGAAAAAAGGCTGCTCAAACGTTTTGTGGTTTGATGGACCTTCCTCCTCCTCCCAGTAGGTTCAGCAAGTACGTAAAAATACTTTTAGGTGCCCTGACGGTTGTCTCTAAAGCATCTATGAAACGTGCAGTAGAAAAAACTGTAAATATCAGTGGAAGCAGGGACATTGTTGTTGCACTTGATTTGACATGGCAACGTTGAGGACATCGTTCCTTGAATGGTGTAGTAAGTGCTACTTCTCTGGAGAAAGGAAAAGTTGTTGATATTGAGTGCTTATCTAAGTACTGTCACACCTGCCATGGTAAAACTGATGGACATATTGACATCAGTGTTCTAAGAATTATGATGGTTACAGTGGAGATATGGAGTGTGATGGAGCTCTAAAAATATTTCAGTGTTCGGTGCCCGTTTATAACGTTAGATATACGAAGTATCTAGGCAATGGGGACTCTAAACCTTTCAATAAAATTAATGAGTTCAATGTTTATGGTGATACATTGGTAACAAAACTGGAGTGTTGTAGACATGTGAAAAAGAGGATGGGTGCTAGACTGAGGAAGCTACAAAGAAAAATGAAAGGAAAATTGCTATCTGGTGGAAAATCCCTGTCTGGCCAAGGCAGGTTGACAGAAACTGAAATAGACCTTCTTCAGAGTTATTATGGACTGGCCATTAGACGAACTGCAGCTCTGAATGATGTTACAGCAATGAGAAAAGCTGTATGGGCCACTTACTTTCATAAGATGACCACCCTGTTCACGGACTTTACCGTAAAGGAGCAGATTCTTGGTGTGGTTATGAAAAAGCAAAAGAAAGTGGTCAAATATACCATCATAAGCATTCTCTTCCTGAGCGTGTTAGGAATGAGATAAAACCAATTTTTAGAGTCCTGAGTAACGCTGTTTTGCTTAGTAAATGTCTTCATGGGGGCACTCAGAATACAAATGAAAGTTTGAACCATTGCATATGGGAAAGATTACCCAAGAATGTTTTTGTAGGACTAAATACATTAAAAGTTGGTGTACTACATGCAGTGATATATTTCAATGATCGAGCGATAGGAAGGTTGGAAGTCCTGAGAAATTTTGGCACAAAATGTGCCTCTAATATGGAAGATCAGTTGCTTGCATGTGACAGACAATGGATCCATGAAGACGAAAGATTAGCTCTTCACGTTACTAAAGAAGCAAGAAGTGCTGAAATGAATGCCAAGAGGAAGCTTGAAGATGAAGATTTTTATCCTTGTAATATACATAATACACTCCTGGAAATGGAAAAAAGAACACATTGACACCGGTGTGTCAGACCCACCATACTTGCTCCGGACACTGCGAGAGGGCTGTACAAGCAATGATCACACGCACGGCACAGCGGACACACCAGAAACCGCGGTGTTGGCCGTCGAATGGCGCTAGCTGCGCAGCATTTGTGCACCGCCGCCGTCAGTGTCAGCCAGTTTGCCGTGGCATACGGAGCTCCATCGCAGTCTTTAACACTGGTAGCATGCCGCGACAGCGTGGACGTGAACCGTATGTGCAGTTGACGGACCTTGAGCGAGGGCGTATAGTGGGCATGCGGAAGGCCGGGTGGACGTACCGCCGAATTGCTCAACACGTGGGGCGTAAGGTCTCCACAGTACATCGATGTTGTCGCCAGTGGTCGGCGGAAGGTGCACGTGCCCGTCGACCTGGGACCGGACCGCAGCGACGCACGGATGCACGCCAAGACCGTAGGATCCTACGCAGTGCCGTAGGGGACCGCACCGCCACTTCCCAGCAAATTAGGGACACTGTTGCTCCTGGGGTATCGGCGAGGACCATTCGCAACCGTCTCCATGAAGCTGGGCTACGGTCCCGCACACCGTTAGGCCGTCTTCCGCTCACGCCCCAACATCGTGCAGCCCACCTTCAGTGGTGTCGCGACAGGCGTGAATGGAGGGACGAATGGAGACGTGTCGTCTTCAGCGATGAGAGTCGCTTCTGCCTTGGTGCCAATGATGGTCGTATGCGTGTTTGGCGCCGTGCAGGTGAGCGCCACAATCAGGACTGCATACGACCGAGGCACACAGGGCCAACACCCGGCATCATGGTGTGGGGAGCGATCTCCTACACTGGCCGTACACCACTGGTGATCGTCGAGGGGACACTGAATAGTGCACGGTACATCCAAACCGTCATCGAACCCATCGTTCTACCATTCCTAGACCGGCAAGGGAACTTGCTGTTCCAACAGGACAATGCACGTCCGCATGTATCCCGTGCCACCCAACGTGCTCTAGAAGGTGTAAGTCAACTACCCTGGCCAGCAAGATCTCCGGATCTGTCCCCCATTGAGCATGTTTGGGACTGGATGAAGCGTCGTCTCACGCGGTCTGCACGTCCAGCACGAACGCTGGTCCAACTGAGGCGCCAGGTGGAAATGGCATGGCAAGCCGTTCCACAGGACTACATCCAGCATCTCTACGATCGTCTCCATGGGAGAATAGCGGCCTGCATTGCTGCGAAAGGTGGATATACACTGTACTAGTGCCGACATTGTGCATGCTCTGTTGCCTGTGTCTATGTGCCTGTGGTTCTGTCAGTGTGATCATGTGATGTATCTGACCCCAGGAAAGTGTCAATAAAGTTTCCCCTTCCTGGGACAATGAATTCACGGTGTTCTTATTTCAATTTCCAGGAGTGTAGTTGGAATTAAATAGGTCTAGTACCTCAGCCATCAAGTCATTCATATCTGGTAAAAATTTGGTCTCCTGCAAATGTACAACATTGGATTAAGTGGTACCTCAATGTGAAGAAGAATTTTGGAAAAAATTGCATCAATTTCGTTTTAATTGTTTTAATAATCCTAAGCAAGTTCAAAAATATTCAAAATACTTCGAATTTGTTTAGAAAGTGTGCTGCATTACCTAATATCAACCAAAAACCTGTAAAACATGTACATTATACACAGTGTCTGAAAGAAATACGTGTTGATTTTTACATAATATTCAGCTGGAAAAGTACCCTGTATCCTTCCTTAACTTAGCGATTTTTTTCAGATTATGTTCCAAAAAATAATTTTATTAGTGGAAAAATCCTATAATGAATGATATTACATAGAAATATAAAGACAGCATTTAAAACTCAAAATAGTAAGACATAAAATTTTGAAAATCACCAGTAGTATACTCGTGGACTGGAAATTGACTAAAACATCCCGAAACATGAAGTCACTTCATAGTTACTGTGTAGCTATGAAATCTAACCATGTGTTTCACAACGGCTTCCTGTGAACGTAAATCTTGGAGGAGCTGGATGGAGCACAGTGGCTGTATTCATCTTGTACCACTGGTTAGCACTTGTCTCTCAACTGACGAACTGTCATCAGTTTCAGTTTCTAATGAAGTAACATCACATTTTCATTCACTTTCTGAGCTGCTAAATTCAATGTCAGACTCAGGCTGAGTGCAGTAATCCTTTTTTTGAAAGCACTCCCTAAACAAAAATATAGGAGAGGATCCGAAAGCAGGAGTTTTATTGTCGAGTATCCAAAGCAGCACATAGTAAAGACAATATCTAGTGGCTAACATCTCAACCGAAACACTACATCCAGGCTACAAACGTAACACCAGATGCTCTCTAGTTGCCGAATACGTAACTATCAGTTTCTGGAACGGTTGTAAGTGGGGTTTTATTTCTTCGAAGTTCTCTTCTTAAGTTGCCCAAGTGTACTGTCAAAATAATAAAGACGAGGTAGCTTATGGTTTTGTGTTAAGGGCTTAAAGAAATTCTGGTGATAAATGATGATTACTCGAAAGAAATTGGGAACCAATTCTAAGAACTTCAAATAATAAATAGTGCTTACACAAGCAGCACTGAGAAGACATACATGGAGTGGCCTGGCTCACAGAATAGCACATAGTGAGAATCTAAGAGTAATACATGAAAAACCACTCTCCTGCGCATGTGTGTAAAGATGCGCTCAGGTAAGCCAAGTTGTAGCCACAATAATAATAAGACGCAGTACAGTGCTAGTAAAGTCCAAATTAAAATTAAAATTAAGGATACCTGCCAGCAATGAAGGTATGGAGGATATCTGTACAATAAAACATCTCTACAGAAATCATATTGATAAAATTACAGAAGTTCTACAAACACTAATGGTACATTGTGTGGACAGACTAATATTTACAGTGATTTATCTTTGGCGAAAAAGTAAGTAGCAGGGGAACATATATCAACTATTAGTGAAGCTGCTTCACTGGAGGAAACTGTCACATAATAAAATGAAAATAAAAATACAAATAAAAATCACATAACACGACTGTGTCGAGCCCAAGTGCCCATAAAAGACAAAATTCCAGCTAAGTTAACCATTGAGTATTATAATGAATTACATAGAAACCAACCACAAACTGTTTTGAATGGGGCTGTCAGATACAAGAGGTCAGGGAGAATAAAATAACAGAAGTTACAAAAATTACCAAAATCACTAATTAACAAAGCAGAGGCAAATACAAAATTAGTAAACATTGTGAACTACAAAAAGCTTTTTCTGTAATCAAAAGTTACCAATAACACAGGGGGAACGAATAGCCAGGACGGAAATCAAGGTGAAGGTACCTGACCACTAATACCAATTATGTTAAAGCAACAAATAACGACCAGGGTTCCTTTACAATTTCATTGTTTTCTTTATATCTGTTTGTTCTAGTTTATGTCTTGCATATAGTCCACTATAAGTTTTGGAGGATTGCCTTTTTATGGTATGAACAACATATGGATAGGGGATATCTATGTTTTATTAAGGGGTGGCTTCAATGTCTAGAAGAGGTCTGTGGTCTTTCTTTTGTTATTTACACTACAATTAAAAATATCATAATGTAGTTTAGCCTGTGTGGGTTAGCGAAAAGTTTTTTACATCTTCTTCAGAACAGTTGTTTGGCACCTGAGAATACAACTTTAAAGTCATGAAACCAACTGGAGATCAACAAATCTTCTCATGGCAGGCGTTGTTGTTATTTATTTAGTCAAATACTTTTAAGTAAGATTGTCACTAAATGATACTGTCTTTTTTTAAAAATGTTTATTTTATTTATTCACATATTTCTATACCTCTTAGCTGCTTTTACCTGTCAGTAGTCATTGTATATTACCTATATTTCTCAAGGATTGGTGTTATAACTTCAGAAGTGTCTTTGATATGATTCAGGAAGCAGCATCTTTTCCTCAGCTGCCTGTATCCAAGGTGCCATGCAGGCCTCCTTGTACACAGTAACAGGCCAACCGCTTAATTCATGAACTAAGTTACACACCTCATCTGGAAAGTAAACTTTCTTCATGATCACTGCACTCATGTTGGACATGTATGTCACAGCCCTTTTTATGTACAGGCATGTGTAACTGCACACCACCCGAAACGGGCATGGCCAGAAACACCCTGGCTGCAGAACACCAAATGCCTGCACTAATCCCCAACACTTCCCGCAATAGCAGCACACAGCGGCCAGTTCACATAGGTCCATGATCGCTGAGGTGTGGGCAGTGCTCCACAATAACACCCATGAAGTACCGGCCTTTGGTGGTGCCGTATGCAGCAATAAAAATGATAAGTGGGATAAAAACTAGGTCATAACAGATGTAACAAGGAAGAAGGAAGAGCTAAAAACTCCATATGATCATTTTCGGATAAAACCAACGTGAGAAAACTGTGATCTATACAGGAACAAGAAGATATCATATAATAAACTGCTAAAAGAAACCAAATCCATTTATTACCAAAACAAAATTACAGCTTCTAGTGATATCACAAAGACCATATGATCCTACATAGTATAAAGAAAGACAGCAAAAGAGTTGATACGATAAACGATGGGAACATAACTAGCAAGTATAATGTTAAGAAAATGGAAGAAAATGGAATCTCACAAGGACGTAGCCAGAATTTTGTCGAAAGGGCGACCAGATTTGTTGAAGAAGACAATAAAAACACACTTTTTTATTTATATTGAAAAATATTTATTTATTTTTTAATTCTATCTTCATAATTTGATTTCGGGAGGCTTCAGCATGATAACTTCCATTTATTGCCAAACAAATTAAAACTCTGGTATAATTTATTGGTCCCCAGGTAACAAAACACAGCTCTGCCTCCTAATATAAGGTTCAGTATTACAGAGCAGAAGAATCTTAATGTTGTACTGGTGAACTTATAATGTTGAAAGGCTCAAACCTCTTTTGAAAATAACTATCTTTCTTCTACTACAATCTTGTATTTAAGTTTCCAGCTTATCTGAAACCAAGTCAGAATTCCTTCAGCTCGTCAAAGCATCTCAAGTTCGTCAGTTCCATCTCAAATTAACTATCATTTCATTAAACCTCTTCACTTTCCATAAGCGATCAAGAACATCTTTTTAAATTATCATTTCAACAGTCAACTTGAAACTATAGCAACCAAATTTAGACATGAAACAAACTGGAATACATAAATACTATGAGCTACAGTATTGCGATCTGAACATTGGTTCATGCATTGATTTCAACTAGACTTGTAATGTGCACAGTGTCACAAATGAGTCTCCATTTACCCATGATAATATGGTTATACAATCTTTGATGTTGATAAAGTGCTTTGTGATGCATATGGCGTTTATTTACAAATGTTAGAGTTGTCAGTTGCGACAGATGGATTCACTGTTCCACGGATATTACGAATAAGACATTTCACTGTAGAACATTTTTCTTGTAGTAAAATTTGAAGACTTGATATATCGCCATTCCTCGAACGATCCATATCTATGCACAGATACTAATACAAAATGACTATTGCTAACAGCCTTCCAATGTAAATATCACTGAGCTATGCATATTGTCGAAATCTTACGCAAATCAACATTAGGAACAAACACCATCATCCCCATATTGCTTCAGTTATTGAAACGTTACAACAACAGCATAATAGATGAATGGGATGGGGAAGGGTGCAAGGGTGGGAACGCAGGGTGCATTTGGCATGGATGAATTCAAGCAGGCTGCTGAAGAAATGTTTTAGAAAAGACACCTTCCACTCTCCTCAAACCCCTTCCTGTCGTTCAGTACCAGAACTTGTTTTCATAACTGAGTACTGCCTAGGTGACGAGATTGGGCGATATATTGCCATTTGGGCTACTAAAGATTGAATTCTGAGCAATTTTGTTTTTAAAGAAATGCAACCATCGCCGTTTGGGTGATATTTTTGTTTACAACGCAAATTTGGGAGACACATGCAAATCCAGGTGCATTTTTATCCACTGATTTTAGTTTAATGTTATTTGTAGTTACATTTACCACTCTGATACTTGTGAAATACTGAAACATTGCAGACCCGAAGTTCTAATAGTCTCCGAGTAACATGCTAACATTAAACTGCTATAGATAGGTAATTAGTGCACACATATTTTTAACTTACCATAATGCTAGTGCACGAATCAAGATTCATTTCCTCTTCTTTCTTATTTCAAACTTGTCCATAATTAGAAACTATCAGAACACACAGAACAAAAGCAATAAATGGCAGCACTGTATCAAAAATGGTTCAAACGGCTCTGAGCACTATGGGACTTAACATCTGAGATCATCAGCCCCCTAGAACTTAGAACTACTTAAACCTAACTAACCTATGGACATCACACACATCCACGCCCGAGGCAGGATTCGAACCTGCGACCATAGCGGTCACACGGTTCCAGACTGAAATGCCTAGAACCGTTCGGCCACACTAGCACTGTATCAACCAAGCAGTTCGTTTGAAACTATTAGTTTTGTGAAACTTCCTGGCAGATTAAAACCGTGTGCCAGAGCGAGACTCGAACTCGGGACCTTGCCTTTCGCGGGCAAATGCTCTACCAACAGAGCTACCCAAGCACAGCTCACGACCTGTCCTCACAGCTCTACTTCTGCCAGTACCTCATCTCCTACCATCCAAACTTTACAGAAGCTCCCCTGCGAACCTTGCAGAACCAGCACTCCTGAAAGAAAGGATATTGCGGAGACATGGCTTAGCCACAGCCTGGGGGATGTTTCCAGAGTGTGATTTTCACTCTGCAGCATAGTGTGCACTGATATGAAACTTCCTGGCCGATTGAAACCCTGTGCCAGAGCGAGACTCGAACTCGGGAACTTTGCCTTTTGCGGGCAAATGCTTTACCAACTGGGCTACACAAGCGCGACTCACAACCCGTCCTCACAGCTTTACTTCTGCCAGTACCTCGTCTCCTATCTTCCAAACTTTACAGAAGCTTTCCTGCGAACCTTGCAGAACTAGCACTCCTGAAAGAAAGGATATTGCGGATTACTTTTGTAGTTGTCTAACCCACAGTGAAAGAAAATTGTTACTTGATTCAATAGGCTGACATCAAATACGAAATTAGACTTTTGTATCAGCATAAAGTAAAATGTAATTACCAATTTCACTAATTACTCTTACATGTGTCTGTATATTCTATCACCAGACAATATGTTGACAGTCTAAGCCTAGTCATCATCTGGATATTAAGTCAGTGTCAGTCCACATAAACATGATCAGTAAAAGACAGTATGTAGTCAGCAAATCGTTACATCAATGTATCAGCAATGTCTGCCATAAATTTTTCACTAAGCTTTCTGTATCAGTAACACTAACATCTGTGTATTACGATCAGTTATCAGAGCTCTATTGTGTTCAGTAACTATGTGTTCAAAGCAGCTTTGTGATATTCATCAGTCAGAATTGACTTGTGGAAGTGCAATCTAAAATGATTGTCACTGTCAAAATGCTTCATAGTCTATTGGAAGTATCTACCTGTGATTAACATTCCATATAAAATCTTATAGACAAGAGTGGGAATTGTATTGCCATGAGTGATAATAAATGTGAAAACTGGCCAAGTTAACTAAATTTGTGTTGCGTCTGTTCCTTAAAAATTTTCTACCTAAAACCATATTTCAGCAAGCTAAGGATATCTGGCAAATAGCTAGCAAGTACCATCAGTAAATCATAGGCGAGCCCTGTTCCACTAAAAGAAAAATCTGTAAATTAAGTTGATGTACATAATTTATGACGAAAATAAAAATTAGTATTCGTAACAGTAGGGTGGGTCTCACATAACTTTCAGAATGACTCCAATATGTATGTAGGTGTGACCTGAACATAAAATTAATGCGTGACACATTGCTTAAGCTATGAATATTTATTTTTGACTATAATTTGGTACTTCCAGACAAATAAAAATATAATGCATATCTATTATTTATTTGTTTGGCAGAGAAGTGCTACTCCTCTCTTTATCCAGTGGGATTGAGGAAGTTCAGTTGGTAGTAACATAGCTATCACAAAATTTGTTGATAGCCCATTTGTCATAATTATTCCTCGACGTTCAGGTGTTCTGTAGAGTGGACATACGTAAAAGTTTCTCCATGTTAACTTAGAGATCTCTGCAATTTTTATCCAAATTATTGGCATCTCTTCCTGTATTTGTTTCGGATATTGATCTGCCAGCTGGTTCCTGCAACATTAATTTGATACATTCATTGTTCTCATGTAGTTGCGTATGTGAGACAAATGTTCCATAAAATTTCGCAGCCACATAAATTTCACTTCTTCATCAAATATTTCGGCTGTATACTGTCCAGCCATCTTCAGAGTGAGCAGAGGCGACTGATACTCCTGCAATTGCCCTGTCCTTTTAAATCCTCAGACCATGTCACTGCGCATGTGACGACAGATATACAATGTTCCAGACACGTTGATCAGCGGCAAAGAGGCACAACTTATGCATGAAATTAGATCTATGACTGAACAGTCGACGAACACAATGATACTGTTGTATCACTGTGAGGTACACTGTCGCGATGTCTTTGTGAATTTATTACAGAAAGCGCTGGATTCCATGATTTGTCCAAGCTGAAGTTGCTATCTCTATAAATTAAATTCATCACCAACTAAATTTCAATTGCTTCTTTCACTACTGAGTCCCAGAAAGATGAAATCGAGGCTAAAATTTCGACGTTATCATACACCATAGAGTGCCCAGTGTCAATACAGTGCTCTGCCACCGCCAATCTGTTAGGTTGCAAGAACTGGATATACCTGTGGTGCACTGTGCAGCTCTCATGGATTGCACATGTCATCTGTCCAATGTATGAATGGCCACACTGACAGGGCTTTCGAAGTGCCAATCATCTTTAATGGAACCTAGGAATGCTGCTGTCTTTGGTGGAGGGTGAAAAATCCTAGCTCTTTGTGTTTGCCAAGGATGCGTCCTATTTTTGATGATAGGTTTCCCACATATGGCAGAAAAGCCACGGATTTAGAACTTTACTTATGGCCACTGTTGGTGTCATTTATAGTGCCACACATATCTGCTGTGGAGAGTACCCATTGCTTCAAAAACTCTTCTCAACTGTAGAGGCTCGTCCTCCAGACTGCTGTCGTCAACAATGGTATGTGCTCTGTGTACCAGAGTTCTGAGTACACTCATCGTCTGCAAAGGATGGTGGCAGCTATGAACATAAATATAAATCAGTATGGGTTGGTTTCTGATATACTGCACGTCCCAAAGGGCCATCATCTTTGTGTTGTACCAAAACATCCAAAATTGGAAAGCACCCATCTTTTTCGATTTCCATCACGAACTGAATTTTTCTATGGACGGAATTCAGATCATTTTAAAATTCTTTAATTTATTGTCACCACGGAACTGTACTACAAACGTGTCACTGACATACATCCAAAAATACTGTGGGATTCAAGCTAGTAGATTCCAGTTCCTTTTCCTCGAAGTCTTCCATAAAAAATTTGGCCACCAAGGGCGACAAAGGACTACCCAAGGTGACAACATCAGTCTGTTCATAAAATTCTTTATTGAATTAAAAATGTGTCGAGATCAAAACATATTCAAACAAAGCTGAAAACTCTTTAACAAAGGTTTTGCCAGTAAGAAATAATGATTCTTAAAGAGGAACCTTTGTGGACAATGACACTACACTGAAACTGACTAATGTATCCGAACTGTTCAGTTTGAGTGATTCTACACTTGAGAAGAGTTTTTGAAGCCAATGGGTACTCTCCGCAACAGGTATATAAGGCACTACTAATGGGACCAACAGTGGGCATAAGGAATGCAGAAGACACACAAAGTTTTAAGTCCGTGGCTTTTCTGTCATACGTGGAAGCCTCTCATGAAAAATAGGATGGATCCCCGGAAAACACAAAGTGAAAGTGATTTTCGCCCTCTGCCAAAGACAGTAGCACTCCTGAGTTCCATTAAAGAAGACTTAGTGCTTTGGAAGCATGGCATTTACAAGATCCCCTTTGAGTGTGGCCGTTCATACATCAGATGGACAACATATATGCTCCATAAGAGACGTACAGTGCAGCACAGGTACACCCAGCTCTTACAACATAATAAACTGTCGCTGGCAGAGCACTGTATTGACACTAGGCACTCTATGGTGTACGATAACGTCAAAATTTTAGCCTTGACTTCATCTTTCTAGGATTCAGTAGTGAAAGAAGCAATTGAAATTTGTTTGGTGACGAATTTAATTAATAGAGAAAGCGACTTCAGTTAGGACAAATCATTGAATCCGGCACTTTCTGTAATAAACTCACAAAGACATTACGACAGTGGGGCTTACAGTGATACAACAATATCACCATGTGAAATGACTGCGCAGCAATAGATCTAATTTCATGCATATGTTGTGCCTCTTTGCCGCTGATCAACGTCTCTGGCACCTTGTACATTTATTTATTTATTTAGATTTTTTTTACGTGGAGTCATCAATATGATGGCTTTTGCAAACGTCAAGTACAGTTACAAACATAAAATACATTTAGATCTTAACTTTACAGGTAATAGTTAAACGGTAAATTGATGCTTGTCAAAATACATTACATCTTACACATATTAATACAGCCAATTTTTTTGTACATTATTTCACAGCTCTTAAACTTAACCATTTAAAATTCTTTGAGTGAATAGTGACACTTTTCAATTAAGAATTCATTTAGTTTTGATTTGAATTGCTTTTTATTACTGTATTTCAAGGACTCTGGCTGTTTATTATACGATATCAGTCCATTAGTATACGGGCTCTGGTCCTTCATTTTTAATCTTGTTCTTTGTCGGTAGTAATTTTCTTTGGACCTGGTGTTGTGGTCACATATATCACTACATTTTCTGTGAGAAAAAAAGTAATTAAAAGATACAAAGATACAAAGCGTATATGGTGAAGTACTTGTGTTGTCTCAAAACATCATGGCAAAAGTCTTTATAGCCTAATCCATGTATAATCCTTAACCCTCTTTTTTGTAGCAATAGTACTCTGTTAAGGTGAATGTCTGCAGCACAACCTTCAATGTCTATACAGTAGCTAAGATGAGGATAGATACAGTTTTAAGCATGTGGGTGGGCACCATTTTGGACAGTTGGCTAAGAAGATACAGCCCATTTGCTGACTTTTTTACATTCAGCGTTAATGTGGCTAATCCACCAAAGGTTTGAGTACAGATGGCTTCCTACAAATTTACATTTGTTAGCTTCCTCTGCCACTTTGCTGACTACCTCATTTATGCATGAGTAGTGTGAGCTGCCAGTTGTAAATATTAGCATCTGGGATTTATTTACATTGACCTTTAATCCTTGTGCATGAAAATATGGATTTAATTGTAGTATCCCAATACTTGCTGAAAATCTCAGTTCCTCACAATCTTTACCATGAAATAAAAATGAGATGTCATCAGCATAATTTACAATGTGCGAGTTAATGGGATGTACAACGTCATTAATATATGCTAAAAATAGGAAAGCTCTACGAATAGAGCCTTGAGGGACCCCTGTGTCACTGTTTCAGTTGTGGATTTAAAATTTAAGATGTTATTGTCAATTCGATGTGTAAGTTTGGTACACTGTTTCGTATTCACCAGATAGGTGGATAGAACTTTCATTGATGCATCACTGATATTTTACGCCTGCAGTTTTTTAAGAGAAGCTCATGGTTTACTGAGTCAAAAGCTTTGCTCAGCTCAAGGAATATTCTGGCTGAGTGCACACCTCATTCTATATTGCTACATACTTCATGGAAGAATCTGGTAATAGCATTGGCCGTGCTTAGGTCTTTCCTAAACCCATACTGCGATTCAGTAAGCATTTTGTGTCTTGAGAGAAATGTAGATTTGGGATAGGATAACTGTTTCAAATATTTTACTGAAGGTAGGGGTTAGTGATATCGGTGTATCAGGTGTGACTGGAAAGTTATAAGAATGGATCCGCTACTGGTTACTGGTTTGGTGTGCAGGTACATGGAGGATGGGGAGTGATTCATTGCCTTGTGCTTGAACGCCCTCTGACAGGAAACTGTGTTTCCTTTATTCAGTTCATTGTGGCAGCTGGTTGAGTGCGTGTCTGTTAGGGCTTGTTGCCGGATTCTGTCAGTGTGAATAAAAACGGAGCAAGGAGTTTGTGTGAAATTTTGTTTTAAAACCCAGAAATCAGCTGCTGAGACCTATGACTATTAAAACAGCTTTTGGATATAATTATATGAGCCAGTCAAATATTTTTGTCTTGTTCAACAGATTTAAAAATGGCCACGAATCATTTGAAGATGAACCATGGTCTGGCCGTCCATCCACCTCAAAAACGAATAAAAATGTAGTGAAAGTTTGTGACTTAGTGTGTTCTGATCGTAGACTTACAATTAGTGAGATGTGTGATGAACTTAATTTAAGTTTCTATGCAGTTCAGTCAATTTTAACTGAAGATCTTAGTTGGGTGCTACACCATGTCACTGCTCCGGTTCATCATGCCTTCTCCATCGTTGAATTTTTAGCCAAATTCAAAATTCCTGTGCTTCCATAATTGCCATATTTCTCTGAATTGGGCCCTGCGGACTTCTACCTGTTTCCTAAAATGAAATTTTCACTGAAAGGGAAGCGATATGACTCGACTGAAGACATCCAGGCAAATACGGAGAGCGTCCATAACAAAAAAATTTCCAGGAATGTTACCAAAAGTGTAAACACCGTTGGAGTCAGTGTGTTCAGTCAGAAGGGGACTATTCTGAAGGAGATGCATCACAGTAGCATGTAAGTACCAACATTGTACAATTACAAGCCCATTCCTAAAACTTTCCAATAACACCTTGTATAATTAGAAACTTCTTCTTTATTTACCTTCTTATGGATTGGCTGAACTACACTTATCTTTAAGGCATTTGGGTATATGTTTTCATTAATACTACAGTTGATAAGATAGGTAAGGGGTGTAGTTATTTCATTTGCACATTTCTTTAACACCACACTTGGGATACCATCGCATCCAGATGAGTGCTTGTTCTTTAGCTTTTGTATTGTGTTACATATTTCCTGTTCATTCACCTCCATAAATTCGAGCTCTATACCATCCGTGACATCATTTGGTGTGCCAGCCTGTAGATCTATAATAGGAGCTGGTTGGTCAAAAGGAGAGATAAAATGCTTATTGAATAAATCACATACTTCATTTGGATCTTTCACTAGATGGCCCTCATGTCTAATTTTCACTGGTTCACTTTGTCCCTTGCTGGTGGCTTTACAATGGTTATTGATTAGTCTCCAGGATGTCTTACCTATGGTGGCTGAATGCTCTATTGCATCATTGTTTATCTGTTTCCTCTAGTGTAAAAGGTCTGTCTTAAAAGTTCTGTGTCCACATGTGCAACGGGGTGGTCCACAGGTTTAAAAGGACTGGGTAATTGCTGAAGTGTTAGTCATCTTGGTTCACTCTGAAGATGGCTGAACGATATACAGCTAAAATATTAGAAGAAGGAGTGAAATTTACGCTGCTGCACGCCTGAAATTTTATGGAACAATCATTAAATGATGGAAATATGAAGATGCGTAAATCAGACAAATGTTTGTCTCTGCCTCCTCCTTTCTTTCCGTGACAATACAAACACTACAGTATACTGCTCTACCTTTGGCTTATGCTCACCTTCAGATGACAGTTACAAGTCAGGAACATTATCCACAGGCTGAAGGAAGACAATGGAGAACAAATTTTGTTGAAACTTTACCAAAAAAGGAAGACATCATTCTTGCCTTCAAAGCCCATTACTCAGTAAGGAAATTTACTATTTTTAGAGTGTCTTTTGAAAGTTGAGAAAATGGAAATGAATGAATTTAGCCAATAGTGTTTGGATTAGAACATTGTTTTCATTTGTGGCAAGATGTCTTAATGTCCTAGCTGAAATTCCAAACTTCCATTCAGTACATGATAACCAGGTGAACTGGTTCAATGCTTAGGGCATTGTACTTGGCATTAGTCAAAATTGAAGTACTAATCTGCAGTTGGTAATCCTGATTTATGTTTTCCACAGTTTTTCGTAATGTCTTATGGTGAATTGTGGAGTGGTTTCTTAGAAAACAATATACTACATAATCGTACTTATAAGCAGAAAACATAGCCATAATATTGTTTTTAACATATTTTAATGCAGTTGAAATAAATTATGCATTACAGTTTCACATCTGACTTTTAAAGACATTCACGGGACCTCTTGCTTTGATGTAAGGATTAGTCAGTTTTACAATTACAGTAACTTGCTCAGTGAAAAATATACTTTAAGCTACTGGAACATGTTTTTGCTTCATATATACAATGATTTCTACTTCATAATTTATTTGATATTTACGATATAATTTGTTTTTTAACCATTATTATTTTATTATGAGAAAAACATTTTTAAACACGACATTGATTTAAAAAAATGCTACCCACCCCAAGCAAGGTGGCATACAGAAATTGAGAGACAACAGTATGTAGAAATAAAAATGTTTATTTTATATTGTGGAAATCTGGAATGTGAAGGCAGACTGGAGATAGGCAAACGTCTCTATAGAGTAATGCAAATGTTTGAAAAGCCATGTGACAATATTAGAAACAGGGATCAAATACTTGCACTTGTAATTAAATTAATTGTTGAGATCATTTTATTGTAAAGCAACAGAGAAGCCATTTTTGTCTGTGTTGTGTCCATTGAAATTTAAGTAGTATTTTGAGGATTAGAAAGAGATTACTCAAAAGCACTGGATATTTAGATGTCTATGATGATGATAAAGTTTTTCAAAATAGTGGCTGGTGAAATTACAGGAATGACTCAGTGTAAAAGACTACAATCAACAGTGAAAATCAGTGAAAATGAAAGTAATAGACTATTAAGGATAAATGGACACACCAAAAAATATGTTTCAGAAAGGGACATGACATAAAATAGAACAACCTGTGAAAATTGCACATTATTTCTTTAGAACATTGAGAAAGTTGGAATGGAGAGAATACAGTCAGTTCCACAA
Source organism: Schistocerca nitens (assembly GCF_023898315.1). Lineage (NCBI taxonomy): Eukaryota > Metazoa > Arthropoda > Insecta > Orthoptera > Acrididae > Schistocerca > Schistocerca nitens. The sequence continues at coordinate 918,410,664 of NC_064616.1, forward strand.
GAAACTGTATGCATAATGTTAAATGTAACATCTGGAGCAACACCTCTGGTAGTACCTGTAAACAATGAACTTTTACACATTGTAACAGTGTGAGACTTGAATGTTTTGTTTTGTCAGTTACAGTTTTGGCTATTTGCACTAATTAACAGCCAATTTAAACGCTTAAAAATGAACAACATTTATCAAAAATGACTTCTGAGCTCCATTAAGAGAACTCCTTGGTTCAAACAAGGCAAACTAGGTGCTTCAAGAGTATAACGGTCCAAAACATCGCAGCCGTCTCTGTACAGTGCAGAAGTAAGACAATTGGGTGTCCTTGATGTGTTCGCCTGCAATTTCTCCAGATGCAAATCCTATCAAAAGTGTTTGGTCGTATATTAAGATGAAGCTTAAAGGAAAGCCAATATATACTTTGAAGCAGCTGTCATATAAAATCAGGTTGATTTGGATACTGTTACTGTGAGAATATGCATAAAATCTGATGGAAGGCATGCCAAAAAGGTGCCAAGCTATAACTGATAACAGCTGCAATTGGATATCAGGTAATTGTGCAATTAGTAATAACACGTCTTTTCATATAAATATATACTCATAATAGTGTCTTTTATTTCATACAGATAATGGTATACACTTTATTGTGGACCTGACTGTATACAGGGTGCTCCATTGATAGTGACCAGGTCAAATATCTCTCGAAATAAGCATCAAACGAAAAAACTACAAGGAATGAAACTCGTCTAAATTGAAGGGGTAGCCAGCCGCCGTGGCCGAGCGGTTCTCGGCGCTACAGTCTGGAACCGTGCGACCGCTACAGTCGCAGGTTCGAATCCTGCCTCGGGCATGGATGTGTGTGACGTCCTTAGGTTAGTTAGGTTTAAGTAGTTCTAAGTTCTAGGGGACTGATGACCTCAGATGTTAAGTCCCATAGTGCTCAGAGCCATTTGAACCATTTTGAAGGGGTAAACCAGCTGGCGCTATGGTTGGCACGCTAGATGGCGCTGCCATAGGAAAAAGGATATCAACTGCGTTTTTTTAAATAGGAACCCCCATTTTTTATTACATATTCGTGTACTACGTAAAGAAATATGAAAGTTTTAATTGGACCACTTTTTTCGCTTTGTGACAGATGGCGATGTAATAGTCACAAACGTATAAGTACATGGTATTGCGTAACATTCCGCCAGTGCGGACGGTATTTGCTTCGTGATACATTACCCGTCTTAAAGTGGACCGTTTACCACTATTGTGATCAAAATGCCCAACAGGCGTGTACTATGTATGCTGCTCGGTATCCTGGACGACATCATCCAAGTGTCTCCACCGTTCGCCAGATAGTTACGTTATTAAAGGAAACAGGAAGTGTTAAGCCACATGTGAAACGTCATCCACGACCTGCAACAAATGATGATGCCCATGTAGGTGTTTTAGGTGCTGCCACGGCTAATCCGCACATCAGTAGCAGACAAATTGCGCGGGAATCGCGAATCTCAGAAACGTCGGCGTTGAAAATGCTACATCAACATCGATTGCACCCGTACTATATTTCTACGCATCAGGAATTGAATGGCGACGACTTTGAACAGTTCTGCCACTGCGCACAAGAGAAATTACGGGACGATGACAGATTTTTTGCACGCGTTCTATTTAGCGACGAAACGTCATTCACAAACAGCTATAACGTAAAGCGGCATAATATGCACAATTGGGCAACGGAAAATCCACGATGGCTAGGACAAGTGGAACATCAGCGACCTTGGCGGGTGAATGTATGGTGCGACATTATGGGAGGAAGGATAATTGGCCCCCATTTTATCGATGGCAATCTAAATGGTGCAATGTATGCTGATTTCCTATGTAATGTGCTACCGATGTTACTACAAGATGTTTCACTGCATGACAGAATCGCGATGTTCTTCCAACATGTTGGATGTCCGGCACATAGCTCGCGTGTGGTTGAACCGGTACTGAATAGCATATTTCATAAGAGGTGGATTGGTCGTCGAAGCACCATACCATGGCCCGCACGTTTACCAGATCTCACGTCCCCGGATTTCTTTCTGTGCGGAAAGTTTAAGGATTTTTGCTATCGTGATCCACCGACAACGCCTGACAACATGCGTCAGCGCATTGTCAATGCATGTGCGAACATTACGGAAGGTGAACTACTCGCTGTTGAGAGGAATATCGTTACACGTATTGTCAAATGCATTGAGGTTGACGGACATCGTTTTGACCGTTTACTGCATTAATGTGGTATTTTCAGGTAATCACGCTGTAACAGCATGCGTTCTCAGAAATGATAAGTTCACAAAGGTACAGGTATCACAGTGGAACAACCGAAATAAAATGTTCGAACGTACTTTCGTTCTGTATTTTAATTTAAAGAACCTACCTGTTACCAACTGTTTGTCTAAAATTGTGAGCCATATGTTTGTGACTATTACAGCGCCATCTATCACAAAGAGAAAAAAAGTGGTCCAACTAAAACATTCAGATTTCTTTACGTACTACACGAATAAGTAATAAAAAATGGGGGTTCCTATTAAAAATAAAAAACCACAGTTGATATCCGTTTTTACCTCTGGCAGCGCCATCTAGCGGGCCAACCATAGCGCCATCTGGTTTCTCCCTTCAAGCTAGACAAGTTTCGTTCTTTCTACCGTAGTTTTTTCGTTTGACGCTTATTTAGTGAGATATTTGGCCCGGTCACGATCAGTGGACCACCCTGTACATTAAATATTCAATTGTGCGTATTGGAATAAAGAAAAATGCAAGGCACATTATGAGTCAGGTACAGAGAATCACACACAGTTTTAGAACTACGTTATTTCATAGGTCTTACTATTGAATTTTAAGCCAAGTGGGGAATAAGCCATTACACAGATCTACTCTGTTTTTAAGAACATTAAAAATGATAAACTGATGTGTTAAGGGCAGTTACTGGCAGCAGACTCTCAGTGTACCGGCCATTAAAATTGCTTCACCAAGAAGAAATGCAAATGATAAACGGGTATTCTTTGGGCAATTATATTATACTAGAACTGACATGTGATTACATTTTCACACAATTTGGGTGCATAGACCCTGAGAAATCAGTACCCAGAACAACCACCTCTGGCCGTAATAACGGCATCGAAACGCCTGGGCAATCAGTCAAACAGGGCTTGGATGGCGTGTACAGGTACAGCTGCCCATGCATCTTCAACGCGATACCACAATTTATCAAGAGTAGTGACTGGCGTATTGTGACGAGCCAGTTGCTCGGCCACCATTGACCAGACGTTTTCAGTTGGTGAGAGATCTGGAGAATGTGCTGGCCAGGGCACCAGTTGAACATTTTCTGTATCCAGAAAGGCCCGTACAGGACCTGCAACATGCGGTCGTGCATTATCCTGCTGAAATGTAGGGTTTTGCAGGGACTGAATGAAGAGTAGAGCCATGGGTCGTAACACATCTGAAATGTAACGTCCACTGTTAAAAGTGCCGTCAGTGCGAACAAGAGGTGACCGAGACGTGTAACCAATGGCACCCCATACCATCGCGCTGGGTGATACGCCAGTATGGCGATGACGAATACACGCTTCCAATGTGCGTTCACCGTGATGTCGCCAAACACGGATGCGACCATCATGATGCTGTAAACAGAACCTGGATTCATCCGAAAAAACGACGTTTTGCTATTCGTGCACCCAGGTTCGTCATTGAGTACACCATCACAGGCGCTCCTGTCTGTGATGCAGCGTCAAGTGTAACCGCAACCATGGTCTCCGAGCTGATAGTTCATGCTGCTGCAAACGTCGTCGAACTGTTCGTGCAGATGGTTGTTGTCTTGCAAACGTCCCCATCTGTTGACTCAGGGATCGACACGTGGCTGCACGATCCGTTACAGCCATGCGGTTAAGGTGCCTGTAATCTCGACTGCTAGTGATACGAGGCCGTTGGGATCCAGCATGGCATTCCGTATTACCCTCCTGAAACCACCGATTCCATATTCTGCTAACAGTCATTGGATCTCGACCAACGCGAGCAGCGGTGTCGCGATACAATAAACCGCAATTGCGTTAGGCTACAATCCGGCCTTTATCAAAGTCGGAAACGTGATGGTACGCATTTCTCCTCCTTACACGAGGCACCGCGACAACGTTTCATCAGACAACGCCGGTCAACTGCTGTTTGTGTACGAGAAATCGGTTGGAAACTTTCCTCATGTCAGCACCTTGTAAGTGTCGCCACCGGCGCCACCTGGTGTGAATGCTCTGAAAAGCTAATCATTTGCATTTCACAGCATCTTCTCCTTGTCGGTGAAATTTCGCGTCTGGAGCACGTCATCTTCGTGGTGTAGCAATTTTAATGGCCAGTAGTGTATAAATGCATCATTATTGATTAGTTTTGCTACTGGTAGCTCGAGGCGGTAAATTGTTGAACTGACAATAAGGAAATTAGGTACCAATTTTTAAAGAAGTCATTTTCAACATCTGTAGACTTATACCAAGCTATTTAACTTGGCAAGAGGAAAAAATTAATTCATTCAAAATTTACTCATGGTTGTCAAAGACTCATTGGCACAATGGAGTTGCACCAGTAAACGAGATAGATGAATCTGAGAGTACATTTTCAATGTCACTGACATATGAATGGTGGACAATCTCAAGATTTGCTACACTAATGATAACCGAGAAGAATCATGTGGTGGAGTACACTGCAATCTGCAGTAAAATGATAGTTGCCATGTACACAATGTGCAGATACAAAATTTTAATGAATGGTTTCTCAGGTTTCAATTAAAGGCCTGTTCTTCAGGTACACAGCAAGACAGCAGGATAGTGAATTCTTATGTATAGATTTAATGAGCATAGGGCAGAGACTGACACACTCCTGTTTCAACACATTTCATGTGATAGAAACAGCACTGTGGTGCAAGAGACTGAAGATGACCTTTGAAGGGGAGGTAGTAAGCAGGAAACAATAAGATTGCTGTATGCACCCATTTCCACATCTCCATCTACGTGGAAACTCTGCAAATTACATTTAAGTGCCTGGCACAGGGTTCATCGAAGCACCTTCACTATAATCCTCTATTATTCCACTCTTGAACACCCATATCTTTCTCTTCTAGCTCTGATTCCCCATATTTTATTCTGATGATTGCTTCTTACTATGTAGGATGGCGTCAACAAAATATTTTCAGAGGAGAAAATTGGTGATTGAAATTTCGTGAGAAGATCCCGCTACAATGAGAACACCTTTGTTGTATTGATGTCCACCCCAAAACCTGTATCATGTCTATGACACTCTCTCCTCAATTTCTTGGTGGGTGGTGGTTGTTAGTGTTTAACGTCCCGTCGACAACGAGGTCATTAGAGACGGAGCGCAAGCTCGGGTTGGGGAAGGATTGGGAAGGAAATCGGCCGTGCCCTTTCAAAGGAACCATCCCGGCATTTGCCTGAAACGATTTAGGGAAATCACGGAAAACCTAAATCAGGATGGCCGGAGACGGGATTGAACCGCCGTCCTCCCGAATGCGAGTCCAGTGTGCTAACCACTGCGCCACCTCGCTCGGTCTCAATTTCTTGTTAATACAAAATGTACTGCCCTGCTTTGAAATTTCTCGATGTACTTTGTTAATCCTTTCTGGCAAGGATGCCAGACTGCGCAGCACTACTCCAAAAGAGTATGGACAAGCGTAGTGCAGGCATAGATCTGTTGCATCTTTTAAGTGTTCTGCCGATAAAACACAATCATTAGTTAGCCTTCCCCACAACACTGTCTGTATGTTCTTTCCAATTTAAATTGTTTGTAATTGTAATTTGTAGGTATTTAGTTGTATTTATTGCTTTTTGATTTGATTGATTTATCGTGTAACCTAAGTTCAACGGATTTCTTTTAGAATGAGATTTTCACTCCAGAGTGTGCGCTAATATGAAACTTCCTGGCAGATTGAAACCCTGTGCCAGAGCGAGACTCGAACTCGGGAACTTTGCCTTTTGCGGGCAAATGCTTTACCAACTGGGCTACACAAGCGCGACTCACAACCCGTCCTCACAGCTTTACTTCTGCCAGTACCTTGTCTCCTACCTTCCAAACTTTACAGAAGCTCTCCTGCGAACCTTGCAGACCTAGCACTCCTGAAAGAAAGGATATTGCGGACACATGGCTCAGCCACAGCCTAGGGGATGTTTCAAGAATGAGATTTTCACTCTGCAGCAGAGTGTGCGCTGATATGAAACTTCCTGGCAGATTAAAACTGTGTGCCGGACCCAGACTCGAACTCGGGAGCTTTGCCTTTCGCGGGCAAGTGCTCTACCAACTGAGCTACCCAAGAACTACCCAAGCACTTTCTTTTAGCACTCATGTGGATGACGTCACACTTTTCATTACCTAGGTTCAATTGCCAATTTTGGCACCATAAAGATATCGTATATAAATCGTACTGCAATTTGTTTTGATCTTCCGATGACTGTACTACATGACAAACAACAGCATCATCTGCAAACAACCTAAGATGGCTGCTCAGATTGTCTCCTAAGTCATTTACATAGATAAGGAGCAGCAGAGGGCTATAACACTACCTTGGGTTTGCCAGAAATCACTTCTGTTTTACTCAGTGACTTTCCTTCAATTACTACAAACTGTGTCCTCTCGGACAGGAAATCACGTATTCACTCACATAACTGAGATGATGTTCCATAAGTACACAATTTGATTAAAAGCTGCTTGTGAGGTATGGTGTCCAAAGCATTCTAGAGATCTAGAAATATGGAATCAATTTGAAACCTCTTATTGATAGCGCTCAACACTTCCTGTGAGTAAAGAGCTAGTTGTGCTTCACAAGGATGATGTTTTCTAAATCTGTGTTGACTGTGTGTCAATAAACAGTTCTTTTCAAGGTACTGGTAATTCATAATGTTAAAGTACAATATATGTTCCAAAATCCTGCTGCATATCGATGTTAATGATAGGGGCCTGTAATTTAGTGGATTACTTCTATAGCCTTTCTTGAATATTTATGTGACCTGTGCAACTTTCCAGTCTTTGGTAATGAGTCACAACACCAAATACATCTCAGTTGTATAGCTTGACTCACTTGACATCTATGAAGACTCTTCTTCGTGGTGGGATTTACTGAACACCATGTGTAAATGAATGAATGAATGGATGAATCACAACACCAAATGACCCTAACACAAAAACACAGCAATTACATGTAGATATATGCCAAAAAAGTTGGCTAAAGCTTGGGTGCTGACATTCACCACTTCTGAATTACAATAGAAATACTACAGTGCAATTAGTCAAGTGTTCTGTTGACCTGTTTTGCAAGTACAACCATTCTACAATGTAATATCAATAGTTAATTAATGAAAAGGAAACCATTCAGTTCCAGCCGAGGTTAATAAATCCAAGAACTAAGGAATTTTATAATATGCTTTAATAATAAAGCATGTATTTTCCAAAGAATAGCTCTATCCATCTGAGCCACCGAGGGCACCAAAGAATAGCATAACATACTGGACAGGTTACTAGATTTAATCATCAGTTATGATTCACATTTTCAAGTTTTTGTTTATTTCAGATGTCATTCCTCAGATTTTTATTAGAATAAAATTATTCATTTTCTGTTTGCTTGTTTAATTTTGTATGTGTGAAGTGGTGGTTAGTTTCTAATTTAATATGCAAGAGGTTTGTTTTTGTATATTGCGACATTGTAATGTTGTCAAAGTTTAACAGAAATACATAAAATGTACCAGTCCAAATCACGTTAATTTCAATTTTCGAAGATGCTAAAAATTCTTTTTTCCTACATAATATACCACTCTCTCAATTAAATCTGTTGAGGGTGTGTTATATTTAACATTAATATATGTCAAGGGGACCCAAAGCTGTGTGCAAATGTGGGCTGTGCTCCCTGCCCGCCTAGCTTTCAAGGAACGGAAAGATACAGGGTGTAAACGGTATAAGGCGCCAAAATTATACAGATGGCACATCTCGCAATGCTTGACAAAAAAAGTCTAGTAACATGTTTCCGTATTTCCTACGGTTGTCCCAGAAAAAAAAAAAAAAACAGTTCGTCTCAGGATAATGGTTTTGGAAAAGTAGATACTTGGCAGTGCACGTACGTAAGCAATCGGTTCCTGTTATTGCCCGCTGCGCGTGTTGACATCGCGAGCGTAAATCGTAAACACACAGGCAACTGCGGCCTGAGTGGCTGCGTCATTGTTATACACCGAGCGACGACAGTAGGCGAGTAACCTGTGCAGATGTTATTGCAACTCTCTTAACTGTTAGGATGGAAAGGAGATTTACTATAGCTGAACTATGCGATATGCATTTAATTTATGGCGAGGCAAAAGGTGTTGCAAGGGCAGCAGTACGAATTTATCGAGAACGCTTCCCACAACGACAACTTCCTGCTCGAAAGACATTTGTTGCTATCCTATTCGTTATGGCATTGCCGTAAAAAGGTGAAACAGTTGATTGTAATTAATGCACAAGTATCTACTTGGTCATTGATTGAATTTGTACTAATGGAAGTACATTGTGTTTGATATTAGCTTGTCATTACTACTACGACCTTGCCGGCCGCGGTGGTCTCGCGGTTCTAGGCGCGCAGTCAGGAACCGTGCGACTGCTACGGTCGCAGGTTCGAATCCTGCCTCGGGCATGGATGTGTGTGATGTCCTTAGGTTAGTTAGGTTTAAGTAGTTCTAAGTTCTAGGGGACTGATGACCACAGCAGTTGAGTCCCATAGTGCTCAGAGCCATTTGAACCATTTGAACTATCTATCCTACGAACATTAGGTTTTAATAATACAAAAATAAAGTACATGATACAAGAAAATGTCATTAGACTTTTTTGTCAAGCACACCGAGATGTACCAAGTGTTAATTTTGGCGCCTTATACCGTTTACACCCTGTATAGTGCAGTCAGGCGTTTTTCCCTAAAGAAAGTGATTTAAAAGTCAATATTATGCCAGTTTTTAACAGGGTATGAAGTGAATTTTTTTATTAATGTTTACAAGCCATCATTTGCCTTCCAAATTATTAAAAATACTCCATATTATTTGGGTAACTTTGATATATGTTATTCTTTTGTTTCACATTAAATCAAACAATGGGTACTCCATGTTGGAATATTGACAACATAAGGAAAAGGTAGTTTGCTTCTGACTGTAAAAGTGGCACATTTGGGTACAGACAGGCACAACAAAAGACTATTACACATTTAGCTTTCAGCCAAAGCCTCCTTCAGGAAAGAAAACAGATACACATTCATTCACACAAGCAAGCACTTGTCACACACACATGACCACCTTCTCTTGCACCTCACACCGGAATGCAACCATCAGGTGGAACGAAATCAGCAATATGAAGTGGGCAGAGAAGGGGAATGCAGAGAGAGATATGAGTGCTGTCTTGTGGAATGTGCAGGGTCTAGAGCACGAACAGACAGTGAGGTGGAGGGGGGGGGGGGTAGGGGGGAGGGAAAATGGAGAGCAAAAAAGAAGAGGAGAAGGAAAGGGGAAAGATGGGAATGTGCATTGCCTGAGAGCAGCACACAGAGAGGGTAAGGGGATGAGAATAGGGAGGAGGTCATAGTCAGAGGGTGTGGAAGCTTTTGAAACTGTTGGATGGAGGATGCAGGGGCATTAGGTTACAGTAAGTTGACACCAGGATAATCTCAAGAACAGAGAATCTGTTGTAAGGATAAATCACATATGTGTAGTTCAGAAAAGATGGTAATGGAGGCGAGTATCCAAATGGTATTCACAGGTGTCCCAGCCTCTGGTGGGACAGGTTAAGCCTGTGACGGGGCTGGAATAGGAAGTGTTGGACGGATGGATTGGGCAGGTCTTGCACCTCAGTCTTTCACAGGGATATGATCCCTGTGACAAGGGGTTGGGATTGGAAGTGGCATGGTGATGGAATAGGCTGTTGTGGGTGTTGGGTGGATGGCAGAACAAAACTTCAGGAGGGGTGGGATGGATTTTGGGCAGGATGTCTGTAGTTTCAGGACATGATGATAGATAATCAAAGCTCTGACAAAGGATATGGTTGAGTTGTTCTGGTTTGGCGTGGTACTGGGTGACACAGGGGGCACTCCTTTGTAGCTGGTTCTTGGGGATGGTGGGTATGTGGGGAAATGGCATGGTTGATTTGTTTGCAGACTAGGTCTGGGGTATAGTGTCTGTCTGTGAAGGCCTTGGTGAGAGCTTCAGCATGCTGCACCAGGGAGTTTCTGCCACTACAGATATTCTGTCCCCAGATGGCCATGTTTTATGGTAGGGTGTGGAAGGGATGACAGCTGTCAAAATGCTGGTACTGTTTGTGGGTTTAATATGGACAAAGGTGTAGATGGAGCCATCTGAGAGGAGGAGGTGAACTTTGGGTTGAGGTTCTAAGATTGTGAAGGAATGATGATCAGGTCTCTTGGCCCTGGTCCAGATCACCAAGAAATCACCAATGAACCTGAATCAGGCTAAGGATTTGGCATTTTGGTAGGCTAGGAAGGTCTCCTCTAGATGCTTCAAAAACAGGTTGGCATATGAGGGTGCCATTCAGGTGCCTATGGTTGTGCTGAATATTTGTGTGTATACCTTAACAGGGCAGTGAGTTTGGAGTTTGGAAGATGCTGGGAAAGATAGTGTTCAACAGAAGTAAGACTATGGGCATGAGGGGTGTTAGTGCAGGGAAGTGGCATCAACAGTGTTGAGTAGGGAACCAGAAGGTAAAGGGGTTGGGAAGGTGGAGAGTAGGTGAAGGAAGTGGTTGGCGTCTTTGACATCAGGCTAGATTACAGGCAACTGATTGGAGGCGTTGGTCAATGAGGACCAAAGTTCTTTCAGTTGGGGCTCAGTAACCAGCAACAATGGGGTCCCAGGATTGTTGGGTTTGTGGATTTTGTGAAGCATGTAGAAGTTGTGTCTGTCAGTGGGTGTCATGGTAGTGTGGAGGGAAATGGATTCAAGGGGTTTAAGCAGGGATTGGAGATTACGTTGGGCATCTGGGATGGGAACACTCTGGCAGAATTTATAGGTGAAGCAGTCAGATAGATAACTGGCAGAGGCTTCCATCAGGCAGTCACTGTGATTCATAACGACAGTGGTGGAAAATTTGTCTGCAGGTAGGATGATTAGGTCAGGAGTTTTTTTGAGGTTGTGTATGGCTGGCTGAAAGGTTGCTGTTATGAGGAAGGGACTTGGGGAAGGAAGATGAGGCCAAGTTGAAGGTAAGGCATTCCTGGAAGGTGACCAGGGGATGGTTGGTGTGGATGGGGGGGGGGGGGCGATGAAGATTGGTCGTGGTATGAACTCAAAAGGCAGGGTTCAAAGTTGGGATCAGGTTGGATTTGGCCGGTAGGACTGGTGGCAAAGAAGTGTTTCCGGGCTAAAAGAGAGGCCTTTGAATAGAACTGAAGCTTCTATGGGGCTGAGCTTTTTGCTGGAAAGGTTAGCAATAGTGTTCTGGGGATGTTTCAGGTCTGAATTTGGTGGAGTTTTGGTACGGGGTTTGGTGGGATGTGACAAGTTGAAAAGGTCATCTAGGCAGGAGCTGGGTGCTGTGAGGGGTTGACAAGGAGGAAAACTGTGGGTAGGATAGGCTTTGGATAGTGGTGTTCTGAAGTGGCAGTAGGATGTCAGCAGATTGGATAACTTATGGAGGTGGTGTCTGGAAAGCTCCTCCAGTTGCTGGAGAACTAGGGATTCAGTTTTAGAGATATGATGTATTTAGCAGGATTGCACATTACCAGAAACTTGTGGAGTGAACAGAGATGGTTCTGGAATGGCTGTGCCATAAATACATGTTTTTGCAGTATCAGGTTTGTGAGGGCCAGGGACTGGTGGGATCTGAAAAGATGAAGGTCCTTGTGAAAGTAAGGGTGGGACACAGAGAAAGGAATTTCTATGGTTAGGCTATTGGGGAAAAGGGGGGGGGGGATGCTTGTGTGCTTCCATGGTTTAGGCATAATTGAAACAGGATGTGGCGCTGCGTTTTAGCCAGGGAAAGGGATACTTTTTTTGAACTGGTGCAGAAAGATGGAACTGGGATCCACTTTGAATGATGCCGAAATGGGCAAATGACAGTGTTTGGCAGTTGTGAGGGGAGCTGGATAACAGAAAAGAGACGTAAAAGAACATAAATACACATTAAAAAAATACCAACAGATACGTAAAAATACGCAAAAATGAGCGAAATTACATAAAAATACGCACAAATACGTTAAAAAATGTACAGAAACGTGGGAGAAAAGGAATGGATGTGGTACAGGATTATGCATGTGTTGGAATAAGAGAAAAAAGTGGGAAAGGGGATTGGTTATGTCAAGGGTCACAAGTTTTTGTGGCATGGGTAGGTGTGAAAAATAAAATTCAGACCTATGTAAGGATGAGAGAGGAAGAGGAATCAATAGCAATAATTATAATTTTAAGAATTTGGGACCTCAGATGCTTCATCAACAATACATGTGGTCATGTAACCATGTGTTGTGTGTGAATTAGATCATTGTCACAGGGTGGCTCATAAATATTTGCGTTTTCAAGGTGGGGAATAAACACAAGAAAGAAGAGAAAGAATGGACACTGAGAAGGTTAACACTATAGAGAATAGTAACAAACGAAGTCATCACAGGCCATCCTGTGGTACAACATGCAGCTGAACATAAAATGCACGGGTTCAATGGCTACTTCACAACCTGGGCCATCTGCATTCTCTGCTCCACCACCAGCTTTTGTGAACTTCACATATGTGAGCTATCCTTACAACACATTCTCCACTCCCGAAATTATCCTGGCCTTCATACTTTGGTAACCTACTATCTCTATGCCCTCCACCCAACAGCTTCCCCCTCTGTCCTATCATCTCCTCCCTATTCTCATCCTCTCACCCTCATTGTGTAACAATCGCAGCCAATGCACCTGCCCGTCTTCCCCATTTCCTGCTCCTCTCCTTTTTTGCCATCTGTTTCCTCTCCCCTCCCTTTCCCCTCTCTGCCTGCAACGTCATTATACTGTAGCTGTTGGCAATCTAGTCTCTGCACAGTCTGCCAGACAGCACTCTTATCTCCCCCCACCCATACTCTGCCATCCATTCCCCTTCCCTTCCCTCTCCAGACTGCTGTTTCCATTCTACATGACAGTAGCATTATGGTCAGTGCTGCCAGAGATGGCAGTCACATGTGTGTGAGATGTGCTTGTTTGTGTGAATGAATGTGTGTGCATTTCCTTTTCTGAAAGAGGCTTTGGCCAAAAGCTAAGTGTGTTTCTATTTCTTCATTAGATATGTCTGCATCTCAATGAGTCATCTTTACAGTGAGTAGTACACTATTTTTTCCTTATTTTCTTTCATACAAACATGCAGTTGTACACACTATACATATTTACCAACAATTTCATTGATAAACTTAAACAATACTTCTATTTTGACTCAATGATTAACCTTTTAGAAGAATAAAAGAATAGACTGTTACATATAAGTTAGTATAACACAAATGGGAGCTGGCATAAGCAATTTTAACTTAGTTCACAATATTTCTTTTAAAGTTTAATTAATCTTGTCTTTATTTTAAAAATTTTCAGAATTTTTTTGAGAAACAGTGGTCTGTGTAAATGTTCTATGCCTTTAGATTCATAAGATTAAATTACTGACTGTAGGTAAGTAAGTAGTCTGGAGTGGGCAGTTGTACAAAAGGGTCTGACACAAGAATCAAAACTGTGAGGTCATGAGAAATGCATGGACCACAGCAGTGAGATTTATTTAAATGAAGGAACTGTCAAAACTATCAAAGCAACACTAAGGGATTAATACACTGAAGGGCCACAGAAACTGGTACACCTGCGTAATATCGTGTAGGGCCCCCACGAGCATGTAGAAGTGCTGCAACATGACGTATCAGGGACTTGACTAATGTCTGAAGTATTGCTGGAGGGAACTGACACCATGAATCCTGCAGGGCTGTCCATTAATCCATATGAGAGCGAGGGGCTGGAGATCTCTTCTGAACAGCATGTTGTAAGGCATCCCTGATATTCTCTACAATGTTAATGTCTGGGGAGTTTGGTGGCCAGAAGAAGCGTTTAAATTCAGAAGAGTGTTCCTGGAGCCACTCAGTAGCAATTCTGGACATGTGAGGTGCCACATTGTCCCGCTGGAATTGCCCAAGTCTCTTGGAATGCACAATGCACATGAATGGATGCAGGTGATCAGACAGGATGCTTACATATGTGTCACCTGTCAGAGTCATATCTAGATATGTTATGTGTTGCATATCACCCCAACTGCACGTGACCCACACCATTACAGAGCCTCCACCAGCTTGAACAGTCCCCTGCTGACATGCAGGATCCATGGATTCATGAGGTTGTCTCCATACCCACACATGTCCATCTGCTTGATATAATTTGAAATGAGAGTCATACAACCAGGTAACATGTTTCTAGTCATCAACAGTCCAATTTCGGTGTTGGTGGGCCCAGGTAAGGCATAAAGCTTTGTGTCATGCAGTCATTAAGGGTACACAAGTGGGCCTTCATCTCCTAAAGCCCATATCGATGATGTTTCATTGAATGGTTCACAAGCTGACATTTGTTGATGGCCCAGCATTGAAATCTGCAGCAATTTGTGGAGGGTTGCAATTCTGTCACGTTGAATGATTCTCTTCAGTTGTTATTGCTCCCGTTCTTGCAGAGTCTTTTTCCAGCCACAGCAATATCAGAGATTTGATCTTATACCAGATGAAATGGCTGTACAGAAAAATCCTCACTTCATCGTTACCCCAGAGATGCTGTGTCCTGCACCAAATATAATGCCATATTCAAACTCACTTAAATCTTGATAACCTGCCATTGTAGTAGCAGTAGCCAATTTAACAACTGTGCCAGACACTTGTTGTCATATATAAGTATTGCCGACTGCAACACCATATTCTGCCTGTTTATACATCACTGTATTTGAATACACATGCCTATGCCAGTTTCTTTGGCACTTCAGTGGAGACTGATGTTGTGAAATTGAATTAAGAAGCAGAAATTGATCTGAACTGTGAAACGTTATGGATGTTGGGAATGCATGAATCCCAATATTTGAATTTGTGTTAATGGGAGAATAACTGTTTAAGTTGAATACAAATGGTTCAAATGGCTCTGAGCACTATGGGACTTAACTGCTGTGGTCATCAGTCCCCTAGAACTTAGAACTACTTAAACCTAACTAACCTAAGGACATCACACACATCCATGCACGAGGCAGGATTCGAACCTGCGACCGTAGTAGTCGCACGGTTCCGGACTGCGCGCCTAGAACCGCGAGACCACCGCGGCCGGCAGTTGAATACAGAAGTAAAGTGATTTATGGGAACTATAGCAATAGGAACATTAAATTGAAACTAAACTCTGTCCAAACAGGCCTTGGAATGCCCAATAGTACAGACCAACTGTCTTGTAATCCTCAGCCTACCGGCATCACTGGATGTGATATGGAGGGCCATATGGTCAGCACACCACTCTCTTGGCTGTTGTCAGTTTTCATGACCGGAGCCACTACTTCTCAATCACGTAGCTCTTAAATTTTCCTGAAAAGGGCTGAGTGAACCCTGCATGCTAACAGCACTTGGCAGGTTGACAGTCACCCAGCGAAGTCCTAGGGAAGCCCATCAGTACTTAACTTTGGTGATCTGACAGGAACCAGTGTTACCACTGCAGGAAAGCCATTGGCAATATGAACATTATGTACGCCAATTATGATGAAGGCGTATGTCAGATCAGTGAGTGCAAATTTTTAGCAACTGTGCTGTGTGAACAGGCTAATTACAATAAAACAGGAAAAGTGTTGTTTTACTTTAGTTTCAAGAATTACATCACTAACTGAAATAGAAATTATCAGAACACTGATATTTGGACAGATATTTATTACTAGGCCATGGATGAGTTTATTACTGAGCATGGATAATCCAAATTTATTTACTCTGCTGGCTATTACAATTGCATGAGCATGAAGGTGACATGCATTAGGATTTCAGCACATCAAAAAAGTGTTTGTAAGGGAAGATTAAGGAGTGAGTGTCTCTCTCCGAAATCATATTTGAAAGTGTTTTGCTTGTAAGATGATTGTGTTATGCCTCGTGTAAGAAGAAGAAGCTTCTAACAGTACACATCAAAATTCAACAACAGTAGGAGTGTAGCCTATTGAGACTGCAGCTTGTCATTCCTTGACACTGCTGCTTATGCTGGCCAGGGTCCTATGATTTTCATGCAAATGTAGAATCAGTGGTCTTGGAGGATCATACACAGTATTACACAGGGTTTCAATGGACCTGCATTACTAATGTTTGATAGGAGATACATACTGTTTGATCAACAATGCCGTAAACCCACTGCCATGTCACACATCTTGAGTCAGGAAACAAGATGGTTTGCTGCAAGATGAGTATCCACTGGGCACCATGGACTGTATCACAGTGACTGTTATAGCAGTTACCCTTGATGTGGCAGCAGAAAGAGGTGTATCTGAGCTCGTGCACACAATGACTGCACTGGACACACAGGAGTGACACCACAACATCTATTTGGAAGAGTGGTGTCTTTGTTGTATCCAGTGTTGTCTCTCTGCTGCCATGTTGGGAGAAGCCACAACAATGGTTACCATGCTGACGGTCCACAGAGCTCCAGAGGTCACTGCACTGTCAATGGGGATACTTGTCTTGCTGTAAACAAGTCCATTTCCTGATTCAAGTTATGAGACATGGCTGTACAATCATGCACAGCTGAGTGAACAATCTGTCCACATTCTCAGGTAGCAGTCACATAGAGCCATTGAGAACCTGCATTGCATTCAGTATGGCTCTCCTGAACTCATCTATTCCATTTTTGCATGACAGTCACAGAATCTGATAAATGTGAGTACCAATATTGTGAAATGAACCACGTTCTTGATGGGCCTTCCTACTGTTGCTGAGCTCCGGCATGTGCTAGTAATCATTTTTCCTATTTACACAATGCATAACACAATCTTCGTATAAGCAACCAACAATAAAATGTGATTTCTGAATGAGAAACCCATTGGGTAATCTTTTCTCATATACAGAATGTAAATGGGCTTATGTAGTGCATTTGCAGTGAAATTTTAATCATTTGCCTAGCCAAGCATATGCAACACATCATGCCAATTTGACATTTGTTATTTCTTGCCTTAATTGTATTACAATTTTAATGGCCAGCAGTACATTGCAATACTAAATGACATGTTGGAGTGTTACATGCAATTCAACACTGTCAGAAATCTAAGTAGTCTTAACCATCTGCTTATGGTGCTGCTACCTAGCATTTTCATTGTGAATACACAAGGTATCATAAAATACCAAATATGGAATACTGATTTAACAAAGTAATCACCTGACACAATCCCAACTAGCACCATCCAAAAACAATCCATATGTATAGACACCATCATCTGGAGCCTCATTCACAGAATAAACTGAAAGAACTTCAAAGTCAAAGTCCAACATGCAAATGTGAATGCCATGTTTTCTGGCATAATTTAACTTAATTGCACTAAGAAAGGCTTGAGTGAAGAAGAATCCTGGTAACCAAAAAGATGATGGTATTCCTTTTTCACACCAGTCCTGTAACACCAGTGAAACAAAGTTTTTGGATTATACATTGTACTGTAAAAGTAGTGTAAATTTTTGTGGATAAAGTGTAAAAATCTCTTTTTAAGTACAACTTCCACAAGCTTCCAAATACATGTAACACTGTATAATATTAAGAAACTCAGGATGGAAAAAAATACCTATATGAAGCTAGGTGACCGGTGACCAAATAGAGGGAATTTAGAGCAGCAGATAGGCACATAGGGATGAATGATTACCCACAGTCTACCATAGACAACTGTCATCTTTTCTTTTAGCTTTCAGTTTGGATCCTCTACCTGTACTATCTTCTAGCTATATATCACAACATTCAGCTGCCTATTTGCAAAGGTGCCAGCAGCTGTACAGTGTGTATCTACACTTTTATTTTCTCTCCTTACCCCGTCCAACACCACCTGCTATTCCTTCACTTTTCTACTCTATCTGTGTTCAACTGGTCCAACTGTCATCACTACTAGCAGCAACTGTGATGTAACATTGGGAGAGAGAGTGGCTGTGTACGTATGAGCTTTAAATGATGACAGCAACAAGAAAGTGCTTCCAGGGTCCATTCATAGATCCTTCTTTCCATCTGACCTATCATGTTGTTGTTGTTGTTGTTGTTGTCTTCAGTCCTGAGACTGGTTTGATGCAGCTCTCCATGCTACTCTATCCTGTGCAAGGTGCTTCATCTCCCAGTACTTACTGCAACCTACATCCTTCTGAATCTGCTTAGTGTATTCATCTCTTGGTCTCCCTCTACGATTTTTACCCTCCACACTGCCCTCCAATGCTAAATTTGTGATCCCTTGATGCCTCAGAACATGTCCTACCAACCTGTCCCTTCTTCTTGTCAAGTTGTGCCACAAACTCCTCTTCTCCCCAATTCTATTCAATACCTCCTCATTAGTTATGTGATCTACCCATCTAATCTTCAGCATTCTTCTGTAGCACCACATTTCGAAAGCTTCTATTCTCTTCTTGTCCAAACTATTTATCGTCCATATTTCACTTCCATACATGGCTGCACTCCATACAAATACTTTCAGAAACGACTTCCTGACACTTAAATCTATACTCGATGTTAACAAATTTCTCTTCTTCAGAAACGCTTTCCTTGCCAATGCCAGTCCACATTTTATATCCTCTCTACTTTGACCATCAACAGTTATTTTGCTCCCCAAATAGCAAAACTCCTATACTACTTTAAGCGTCTCATTTCCTAATCTAATTCCCTCAGCATCACCCGACTTAATTTGACTACATTCCATTATCCTAGTTTTGCTTTTGTTGATGTTCATCTTATATCCTCCTTTCAAGACACTGTCCATTCTGTTCAACTGCCCTTCCAAGTCCTTTGCTGCCTCTGACAGAATTACAATGTCATCGGCGAACCTCAAAGTTTTTATTTCTTTTCCATGGACTTTAATACCTACACCGAATTTTTCTTTTGTTTCCTTTACTGCTTGCTCAATATACAGATTAAATAACATCAGGGGCAGGCTACAACCCTGTCTCACTCCCTTCCCAACCACTGCTTCCCTTTCATGCCCCTTGACTCTTATAACTGCCATCTGGTTTCTGTACAAATTGTAAATAGCCTTTCGCTCCCTGTATTTTACCCCTGCCACTTTTAGAATTTTAAAGGGAGTATTCCAGTCAACACTGTCAAAAGCTTTCTCTAAGTCTACAAATGCTAGAAATGTAGGTTTGCCTTTCGTTAATCTATTTGCCTCACGTGTTCCAACATTTCTGCGGAATCCAAACTGATCTTCACCGAGGTTGGCTTCTACCAGTTTTTCCACTCATCTGTAAAGAGTTCACGTTAGTATTTTGCAGCCGTGACTTATTAAACTGATAGTTCGGTAATTTTCACATGTGTCAACACCTGCTTTCTATGGGATTGGAATTATTATATTCTTCTTGAAGTCTGAGGGTATTTCGCCTGTCTCATACATCTTGCTCACCAGATGGTAGAGTTTTGTCAGGACTGGCTCTCCCAAGGCCGTCAGTAGTTCCAATGGAATGTTGTCTACTCCCGGGCCTTGTTTCGACTCAGGTCTTTCAGTGCTCTGTCAAACTCTTCACGCAGTATCATATTTCCCATTTCATCTTCATCTACATCCTCTTCCATTTCCATAATATTGTCCTCAAGTACATCGCCCTTGTACAGACCCTCTATATACTCCTTCCATCTTTCTGCTTTCCCTTCTTTGCTTAGAACTGGGTTTCCATCTGAGCTCTTGATATTCATACAAGTGGCTCTCTTTTCTCCAAAGGTCTCTTTAATTTTCCTGTAGGCAGTATCTATCTTACCCCTAGTGAGATAAGCCTCTACATCCTTACATTTGTCCTCTAGCCATCCCTGCTTAACCATTTTGCACTTCCTGTCGATCTCATTTTTGAGACGTTTGTATTCCTTTTTGCCTGCTTCATTTACTGCATTTTTATATTTTCTCCTTTCATCAATTAAATTCAATATTTCTTCTGTTACCCAAGGATTTCTACTAGCCCTCGTCTTTTTACCTACTTGATCCTCTGCTGCCTTCACTACTTCATCCCTCAGAGCTACCCATTCTTCTTCTACTGTATTTCTTTCCCCCATTCCTGTCAACTGTTTCCTTACACTCTCCCTGAAACTCTGTACAACCTCTGGTTTAGTCAGTTTATCCAGGTCCCATCTCCTTAAATTCCCACCTTTTTGCAGTTTCTTCAGTTTTAATCTACAGTTCATAGCTAATAGATTGTGGTCAGACTCCACATCTGCCCCTGGAAATGTCTTACAATTTAAAACCTGGTTCCTAAATCTCTGTCTTACCATTATATAATCTATCTGATACCTTCTAGTATCTCCAGGCTTCTTCCATGTATACAACCTTCTTTTATGATTCTTGAACCAAGTGTTAGCTATGATTAAGTTATGCTCTGTGCAAAATTCTACCAGACGGCTTCCTCTTTCATTTCTCTCCCCAAATCCATATTCACCCACTATGTTTCCTTCTCTCCCTTTTCCTACTCTCGAATTCCAGTCACCCATGACTATTAAATTTTCATCTCCCTTCACTACCTGAATAATTTTTTTTATCTCATCATACATTTCATCAATTTCTTCATCATCTGCAGAGCTAGTTGGCATATAAACTTGTACTACTGTAGTAAGTGTGGGCTTCGTGTCTATCTTCGCCACAATAATGCGTTCACTATGCTGTTGGTAGTAGCTTACCTGCACTCCTATTGTTTTATTCATTATTAAAACTACTCCTGCATTACCCCTATTTGATTTTGTTTTTATAACCCTGTATTCACCTGACCAAAAGTCTTGTTCCTCCTGCCACCGAACTCCACTAATTCGCACTATATCTAACTTCAACCTATCCATTTCCCTTTTTAAATTTTCTAACCTACCTGCCCGATTAAGGGATCTGACATTCCATGCTCCGATCCGTAGAACGCCAGTTTTCTTTCTCCTGATAACGACGTCCTCCTGGGTAGTCCCCACCCGGAGATCCGAATGGGGGACTATTTTACCTCCGGAATATTTTACCCAAGAGGATGCCATCATCATTTAACCATACAGTAAAGCTGCATGCCCTCGGGAAAAATTACGGCTGTAGTTTCCCCTTGCTTTCAGCCATTCGCAGTACCAGCACAGCAACATTTTGGTTAGTGTTCCAAGGCCAGATCAGTCAATCATCCAGACTGTTGCCCCTGCAACTACTGAAAAGGCTGCTGCCCCTCTTCAGGAACCACACATTTGTCTGGCCTTTCAAGATATACCTATCCGTTGTGGTTGCACCTACGGTACGGCCATCTGTATGAGGCACGCAAGCCTCCCCACCAATGGCAAGGTCCATGGTTCATGGGGGGAGGTGACCTATCATATTGTCGAAAATAAGGGATTTTACAGTGCGAAATGTAATACAGGATGATGATAAGTTGAAAGCATAATCACTTTACGTAGATAACCTATAAAAGTGGTTGTTAATAATTATTGTTTCATGACAAAATGCTATGAAAATGTGTAAAAAGAACTGTTACAACCCTTCTGCATTGACATGGAATGTAGTTAAGCTAAACGTATTGAATCTAATTAAAGACTACAACAAATTTGATCCTGTGACAAAATGTGCCATTCTTTATTGTATCTCCTCTATCTCACCTATCAGTCCTACCTGGTAAGGTTCCAAGACTGATGAGCAATACCCAAGAATCAATCAGATAAGTGCCTTGTAAGGCACTTCTTTTGTGTATGAGTTACATTTCTTTAAGATTCTTCCTATGAATCTCAGTTTGGCATTTGCTCCTCTTACTATTTGTTGTATGTGATCATTCCACTGAAGGTTGCTCCAGATAGTTACTCATAAGTATTTTGTTGTAATACTGCTTCCAGAAATTTGTCATCAAAAGTGCATTTGTATATAAGTGGATTTGTTTTCCTGTGTATGCACAATCAGTTGTACATTAGTGGATTTCTTTTTCTACATATGCACAATATGTTACATTTATTTATGTTTAGGGTCATTGCCAGAGCCTGCACCATTAATGTATCCTCTGCAGGTCTTTCTGTGAACTGATACTGGCTTCTGGCATTGCTGATTTCTTACAGACAACCATATCATCTATGAACAGTCTTGAGGAGCTTCCAACACTATCTACTAGATCATTTCTGTACATTGTAAACAGTAACAGTACTGTCACACTTCTTTGGAGTACTCTGGAAATTATCTTTGCATCTGTCAATTTTATTTCATTAAGAGTGGCATGTTGAGTTGTGTCTGTAAGGAACTCTTGAATTCAGTGGTAAATCTGGTCTTATACATGGTGAACTCATATTTTATTTCAATAAACAACAGAGTAGGGTGGCGTCAAATGCCTTCATGAAGTCAAGGAACATGACATCAACCCAAATGCCACCGTCTACAGCACTATGGATCTCATGGAGAAACAGAGTGAACTGAGATTTGCAAGATCTCTGTTTGCCAAATCCATGACAATTTTTGTAGAGGAGATTTTCATTCTCCAAAAATGTTATAATTCTTGAATATAAAATATGTTACATAATTCTACAATAGATTGAGGATATGTGCCTATAGTTATGTGCATCTGTCCTATGACCCTTTATGCAAACAGGAATAACATGTGCTTTTTCCAGTCACTATGCACTCTTCATTGTTCCAGCAAACTATGTTAAATTGCTGCCAGAAGGGTAGCAAATTCTTTTGGATAATGTTTGTAGAATATTACAGGTATCTCACCTGGTTCTGATGCCTTTCCAGTACTAAGCAATTATAGTTGTTTTTCTATTCCATGATCAGTTATCTACCATTTTGACATTCATATGATGATTGAAAGGAGGGGCTGTATTATGATCGACCAAACTCTCTTAGGCTTTGTTATGTCAGCACTATAACACAACAAATATTCCGTGATAACCAAATTTATTTGACCTTCTGTCACTCAAAACAAAACTTAAGTTTGACTACACAACACTTCTCTTGCTGTAGTGCCAAGGAGAAAACAGAGTCACTAGTGGAGAATACAAGTCCAAACCACTGCCAACCAGTCGATACCGACGTGTCTCAAGTTTCCAGCCAGGGAGGCCACAGTACGGTTCGGTCATCATGAATCCAGCAGCTGGGTAGTAACACAGTCATCGGCGAAGATTGAATTGGTTAAACGGGCTCAGGGAGCTCGCTTAAATCTGCAGGTCTGGCCAATCAGAATGTTGGTAGATGGCACCTTTATACGGTTGCTCACTCTGGTGGCAAGGGCAGCGCCACCAGAGTAATCCGTATCGATAGTGGTATGTACGCTGCCCCTAACCTCGCGACGACGCATTCACTTGCACCAGTTGTTGACATTGTGTGCAGCACCAGTGGTACTCGCTGTGTGCCGAGCATGTTGTAGCACACTGCGCTGAGTTGATGGCTGCTGTGCGGCGGCCGATATGACAGGCTTTTAGTTAGATTGGATAAAAACTAGATTTATCTTTGTATTGGTCAATATGACATGTATTTATGTTCTTTAGTAATTACTATGGTATTGAGATTTATATTTTATGTATTCTATGTTTAATGAGTAAATTATCTCCACAAAGTAATTTTCAGACTGTTCATTCACAATAATGTCAGAAAAATCCATGTCTCTGGCACCAGTTTTGATAGCATGAGACTCTCAATCTATACCTGGCAAGTTGAAGCCATCCCCTTTTCTAACATCTTGATGAGGAAAGGTATTAATGACATTATGAAAGTTCTCTCTGAAGTGTTCTATCACTAGAGGTCCTGACTGAGACAGTCTATAAAAGCATCTGATTGCCATTTATGACTGACCTTTGATGCTTAACTCCACCCAGACTAGTTCACTTTCAGAATCCATGTTAACCTTGCTAGATATTATGTAATTCTTTACTGCAGCAAATATGCCACTACCACTGGTTACAACCTATTCTGATGATAAATATTCCAATCTGAACTTAGGATGTCGCTGCTGTTCCTTTCCGGTTTCAACAAGCTTTCTGTTCCTAACAATAATTCTGGAACATTTCCTTGGATGCTCCAGTAGTTTACTGTTATCATGGACTCAGCATCAGCACTGGAAAAAATGAAAGAAATTTTTACAATCTTTTCGTATTTAGTATCTAACTCATTGGCTTCAAACCAAAAACTGGATAACCTGAGGGAATCTTTACTCTGCTCCTTCAGTTCATTTATGTCCTAACCAGAATTGATGAAAGTTGTATCATCTGCATAAAGGACAGATTTGCATGGTATATTGCTGGGTATGTCATTTACAGATATTATGTACAGTAGTGGCCCAAGTGCTAGTCCTTGCGGAATGCCTCTAGTAAAATTCAGAAAGTGTGGCTTTTGAACATTGTAGCTTATGATTGGTTTCTTGTTACTGAGATAGGGTGTAATGAGGGAGCATTCATCTGCAGCTGTTCACACACTCGCCTTTCACATGGTGCAAGCCATGCCTTCCATGTCGGACTTCTGCACTGTGAATGTTGCATCGGACAATTCTAGAGCCTCATTTCCTAGTGCTTTGGTGCCATTCTGATCTGCTCCGACAGGCTGCTTGCTTGCACCTTACACAGTGCCGTTTGCGTCAACTGCGCCAGCCCAGCATCCATGTCATGTGAGTGATACAAGGGACTCATATATGGAACGAGCTGCACCTTCGTTGCCACCACCAGGCCGCTTACCGACCCTGCCCCCACTATCTGAGGACATCCCAGCAATGTGGTTTGCACTATTAGAGAACTTGTTTGAACTGCACTGCATCACTGACGACGATTCAGAATTCCTGTGCCTCATGACTCAAATGCATGGCCGCACAGACCTGATCTGCAACCTACTTCTGATGCCGCCGCTAACTTCAAAGTACGATTTCACAAATCAGACTTTCATCGATCACCTTTCACGTTCCCCACAAGAGGTTATTCTGTGAATACTGCACAAGGAACATCTCAGTGCCTGCACGCCATCTGAGCTTTGGCGCCAGCTGTGCCTCTCGAGCAGATAATGCCTGACGAAACCCTGTGGTCGGTGTGGTTATCAAACCTGCCTGCAGACCTCCAGGTTCATCTCCTCCCCCACGCCCTGGAATCCATCAGTTTGCATCTGCAGATGGCTGACCAGGTTTAGTCACTCACACACCAGTGCTACCAGCAGGAGATCACGCCACAGGTTGGCACTCCTACACTGGTACCTCTCCCAGCTGCAGGCAGCGGCAGGCTGTGCTCGGCCTCCCAGATTGCAGCACCACCTGGCACTCGGCATGCACACACTCTGCCCACTGAGCCATTGTATATTGCACCTGCAACTACTACCCTGCAGTACAAACCTGAACACATAGAGGATGATCGACCACCACCTCTTTTAACGTACCCTCACTGTCAGTACCACACCATATTTGGCGACTACACAAGGAAGTGCCGTCCCCCTAAGCAAGCATCCGAAAAGCCAATCATCCGATATGCGCCAAACCACACTACACTCCATTCGTACCTCTGTCCCATCGAATGGCTGCCTTTAGGTCAAAGACTGTTCTTTGAGCTGCAACTTCTTTGTGGACACTGTGGCTGATGTCTCAGTCATACCTAAATTGATGGTCACACGCCCCATCACATGCACACGCTCTCTCCTGTGAGCCGTGAACTCATTAATACTCAAGACTTGCGGCTCTGTCGAGCTTCAACTCTGCCTCTCTAAAGGAATCTCCTGCCCCTGGATTTTCCATGTGGTGGACATCACAGAACTAATCCTGGGAATTGACTTCTTATCATCTCTAAACGTCATTCGAGGTTCTCTGTTTCACCACACCTCTAACGCTCACATCCCATGTCACCGTGCTCCACCACCTGCTCCGAGTGTAAACGCCATTAACTGTTTAGTGCATCAGTGAGTGGCTCACGCAAGCAGGTCTTGTGCAACTGTGAATCGCGTCCTGGCAGAAAGTGCCAAGACATGTGCCCTCCTCTGTGAGAATGCAGTTTTGCAATATCGCATTGCACCCAACAGGACGAGCTTGTGCAATCACAGCCTACATCTTACATCTATTCACACCATTCAGCAGTGCCAACACCCGAGCCTGCATCTGCCACACCTTACAGCTCTGCTGACAACAGCACATAGGTTAGCAACACCATACCTATCTCATGAGACTCCAGTCGCAACCACACAGTGTTACCACCGCCTCCCCCACCCCCATCAAGTGTGTCCCATCTCTCACTTGTTTCACAAACTGACACACGCATGCCTCATGACAATCCAGCTGTCCGAGCTCTGACCACGCCTGTGCCGCCACGTGCGCGCCTGCCCAGTGTGTTGATAAACATTTCCCCCTCTTGAACCTCCTTGCAAGGCTTGCTCCATAGCTCCACGTGTGCCACCACTGAGCACGCCTCTCTCGCACACTACAGACAATAGTCAGCATCTATGCACACCACTCGTGCCCGCCTCATGCTCAGTACTCTCAAATTCCATCCGCACTAGCTGAACATAACAAAAATGTGACTTTTTCACTGCCATTCCCCTCTTGAGCAGACAACTACGCTGCTTCCAAGCCATGCGCCCCTAATAAATCAACTGACACCACATCCTGCCCGTGCGCAGTCATCGAACATTCAGTTTCCAACGTCATGAACGAAACTGTTCACCATATCATCACATCTGAGGGCCCACCTATTCGTCACAAGGCTCGTCGCCTTAACACACTCAAGTTACTCTCAGCTCGCCAGAAAATATAGGAACTTCTTGAGGTGGGAATTTTACATCCCTCCGAAAATAACTTGTTGTCACCCATACACCTCACTCCTAAACAGGATGGCTCCTTTCGTATGTGTGGCGATTACAGATGCTTGAACGCTAGAACTGTGCTGGTCAAATATCCTATATGAAACAGTTCCAACTTCACTCACCTACTTGTGGGTGCTACAATTTCCAGCATACTGGATTGCAAACACGCTTATCACCAAATCCCAGCTGTACCAAAAGACATTTCAAAAATGGCGATTAGCACCTCTTTCATGTTGTATGAGTACCAGTTCATGCTATTTGGGTTAAAAAATGCCACCCAGGTGTGGCAATGCATTATTGACTCTCTCTTACTCCAGTTTCACTTCTATTTAGTATATCTCAATGATATAATGATCTGCAGCAAATCTGCACAAGATCATGAACACCACATGATGATAGTAAAGGGCACTCCCTCATCAAATGGAATGGAGATCAGCACTGACAAACTGCAACTGTGCCAACAATCTGTCCAATTCTTGGGGTACACAGTCTCACCCGCCAGTATACACACCCCTGAACCTAAGGCGCAATCAATCTTATCCATGCCACTCACTACCACAAACAAAGAGCTCCTTAGGTTCCTGGGAATGATAAACTACTACTGTCGTCATTTGCCTGCAGCAGCCGACAAATAGGTAGAGGCACTGTGTTTACTTTCATCAGAGTAAGTAAGGACTTATAAAGTAAGTGTTGCATATGCTTTTGTAAACAGTCAATGCTTTAATTTTTCATCTTTTTCGTTTTTTGTCCTCATTTGCTCAATTTTATCTCTGTTTGAAATTAATTTTTTCCACCCTTTGCCAAACCTAAAATTTTGCTCCCTAGTCTTGCCTAGTGTTAGAAATGGCCCTGGCTGCAAGGATAACTTCTATCAATGTAATTCAGAAAAGCTGGTGCTGGAGGTAAGGATCTAGATGGCATGGGTTGTGTACCAGCATTTGACCTTGAACATATTGTACTCAGCAGCACGTTTCACCACTGGGTGGTACCGCACACTTGCTGTTGCCTCCCTCCAATTCATTCATTTTTGTGTGACAATAGACAATCAGTTCAGTATGATAAGTCTTCCTGACATGTTCTGTGTGCAAAGAATATCCATAAAAACTTCAATGTAAGGTCGGTGGAACTGCTATTAAATGGAATTAAAATATGTTAATTCAATAATTACAGACACAATTCAAAATGGAACAGGGACATAACAGAGGAATATGGAGCCAGATATAATTATGAGCTGTGTAATTAATATGTAGTGGTGGTGCTACAATACTAAATTTCACAAAGTATGAGGACAAATAGTGCATATAAATTTTTACCCTCTTAGTGTTGCATGTCATTAATATAAATGGCAACAATGAACAAAAACCAATATCATCATGAAAATTTCCCTAACGTAAATAACTGAATAATCTGCTGAGTAATGATTACTTACTTTTAAAAAAATTACACGTTTTTGCAGATCTGAGATGTAGCTACCTAGTAGTTTCACACTGGGATATGATGCTTTAATCCAGAGAGAAGGAACTCGATTCTCCACCAAGGAAAGGATGACATCTTCAAATGTAGACGTGAGGGATGATAAACCATTAACACAATCTAGAAGTGTATGAAGACTAGTTTTAATGGTGTTTAACAAAGTATTGAAACGTCCAACTTCTTGATTCAGTACTGAATTCATGGTTTCTTGATAGAGTGCTGGATACTTATCATATATATGTTTCTCATCAAATTTATCTGGTATCTGTAAAGCAAAGAAATTCATTAGCATTAATCAAGAACATATATATCTGAAAGTTATTTATTTAATATCAATGAATAAGAAACATGAACTAAAAATACAAATTATTGCACTGTTATTTCCTCAATAATTGTGATTTATCTGCATTTGGGTATATAGGTTGTTCATATAAAAATAAGGTGAAACTGGTTTGAATGACTTCATATACCTCTAGGTTAAAATACTTGAAAGTTATTTGTCATATTAAGTGTTAGTGGATGTTCCAGAACTCCCTTCAAAACATTTAGAGCTGTAATAAGAGGGTTTGTTTACATGAGATGTGTAAGTGATAAATACATGGAGTGTTTATACTGTGACATAAATGAAAACTATGAGTCTAAGAGCAGCAAATAGATGAGAAAAAGGTTGTCTCTGCAATGTTTCTGGATCTTTCAAAGGCTTTTGACACCATTGACCATGAAATGCTGATACAAAAATTAAGCAACTATGGCATTCGGGGGCAACCAGGTGAATGGATAAAATCATACTTGTGCCACTGCAAGCAGTATGTATCATTAGGAAACTCGTACCAATCAGAAACCAAATCCATCAAATATGGAGTGCCGCAGGGTTCGGTAATGGGGCCATTGTTATTTAATGTACACTCCTGGAAATTGAAATAAGAACACCGTGAATTCATGGTCCCAGGAAGGGGAAACTTTATTGACACATTCCTGGGGTCAGATGCATCACATGATCACACTGACAGAACCACAGGCACATAGACACAGGCAACAGAGCATGCACAATGTCGGCACTAGTACAGTGTATATCCACCTTTCGCAGCAATGCAGGCTGCTATTCTCCCATGGAGACGATCGTAGAGATGCTGGATGTAGTCCTGTGGAACAGCTTGCCATGCCATTTCCACCTGGCGCCTCAGTTGGACCAGCGTTCGTGCTGGACGTGCAGACCGCGTGAGACGACGCTTCATCCAGTCCCAAACATGCTCAATGGGGGACAGATCCGGAGATCTTGCTGGCCAGGGTAGTTGACTTACACCTTCTAGAGCACGTTGGGTGGCACGTGATACATGCGGACGTGCATTGCCCTGTTGGAACAGCAAGTTCCCTTGCCGGTCTAGGAATGGTAGAACGATGGGTTCGATGACGGTTTGGATGTACCGTGCACTATTCAGTGTCCCCTCGACGATCACCAGTGGTGTACGGCCAGTGTAGGAGATCGCTCCCCACACCATGATGCGGGTGTTGGCCCTGTGTGCCTCGGTCGTATGCAGTCCTGATTGTGGCGCTCACCTGCACGGCGCCAAACACGCATACGACCATCATTGGCACCAAGGCAGAAGCGACTCTCATCGCTGAAGACGACACGTCTCCATTCGTCCCTCCATTCACGCCTGTCGCGACACCACTGGAGGCGGGCTGCACGATGTTGGGGCGTGAGCGGAAGACGGCCTAACGGTGTGCGGGACTGTAGCCCAGCTTCATGGAGACGGTTGCGAATGGTCCTCGCCGATACCCCAGGAGCAACAGTGTCCCTAATTTGCTGGGAAGTGGCGGTGCGGTCTCCTACGGCACTGCGTAGGATCCTACGGTCTTGGCGTGCATCCGTGCGTCGCTGCGGTCCGGTCCCAGGTCGACGGGCACGTGCACCTTCTGCCAACCACTGGCGACAACATCGATGTACTGTGGAGACCTCACGCCCCACGTGTTGAGCAATTCGGCGGTACGTCCACCCGGCCTTCCGCATGCCCACTATACGCCCTCGCTCAAGGTCCGTCAACTGCACATACGGTTCACGTCCACGCTGTCGCGGCATGCTACCAGTGTTAAAGACTGCGATGGAGCTCCGTATGCCATGGCAAACTGGCTGACACTGACGGCGGCGGTGCACAAATGCTGCGCAGCTAGCGCCATTCGACGGCCAACACTGCGGTTCCTGGTGTGTCCGCTGTGCCGTGCGTGTGATCATTGCTTGTACAGCCCTCTCGCAGTGTCCGGAGCAAGTATGGTGGGCCTGACACACCGGTGTCAATGTGTTCTTTTTTCCATTTCCAGGAGTGTATTTGTTAATGATATAGGTGTTGAGGAGGAAGAAAAGAAAATATTGTATGCTGATGACATGACAATACTAAATAGTGACCAAAATATGGAACAGCTTGAGAGAAGAGCATACATATCTGCAAATGTCACAGCTCAATGGCTGTTGGAAAATGAACTGGTTATAAATCTAAAAAAGACTATGTATGCAGTGTTTAAAAACAAGGAAAAGGCTGTAGACATGGATTTAGAGGTTGATGGAACAAGGCTGGAAGAAGTAGAATCTGCTAGATTCTTAGGTATTCTTGTGGATAATGAACTGAAATGGAAAAAAACATATTAATAATGTCTGTAAGAAACTGAGCTCTGTCATATTCTTAATGATGCAACTATCACAGTATTCAGACAAGAACCTTCTGTGTACAGTGTATCATGGACTTTTCGAACCATACTTACAGTATGGAGTGACTGTGTGGGGCAACTCAAACAAACAAGAGACAAAACGAGTGTTCACATTACAAAAAAAAAAGCAATTCGAACCATTTTAAGAAGAAAGACCTCTGAAACATGCAGAAACTGTTTCAAGAATTTAGGTATCTTAACTTTTTCATTGTTGTATATATACAAAACAATAATGTACATCACAAAATGTAGTGAGGACTGGATCACAAATGCTAGTGTACACACGCACAATACAAGAAAGAAGAATGAAGTACGGAGCATACCCCACCGACTGGCAATGCTAGAAAAAGGACCCCAGTACTCTGGTATAAGACTACTAAGAAGTCTGCCCAAAACCCTGCAAGATAGTGTACTTCACAATGACTTTGCAAAGAAACTTAAAGACTAACTCATTGAAAAAGAGTTTTACAGTGTTGCAGAATACTTATGCCATTAAATTTGTATATATTGTTACTCATTATCAGTGATGTAAAAATGTAAGCTAAAGGTGTAGGAAAATAAGTGATAAAGAATTTTAATACTTTGACATGTCCTATATTACACGTACGTACATTTACTGTACACAATGTAATCTTACAGGATCAAATAAAATTCAATTCAATTCAATTCAATTCAATTCAATTCAACCAACAAGTGTTTCAGTGAAGATGGTTTATAGTCATAATATTATCCAAGATTCCATTTGCTTTCTCTAATAGAAGTCCTGGTGTTTTATCAGTGATGATAATGTTACTGTTATCAACAAAGAGAACTTTTCCTCCATGTCTTATAATACCTCAAAAAGTCATTATATAATGGTTGATTATAATTAGAGTTCCAGTTTAAAAATGCTGTAAAAAATGAACCACTGCTTTGAATGACATCAAATTTGAATGGAATATTATCAAAGAAGGGGGAAATGTTATCAAAAAATGTTTTACAACTAGCTGGCACTGTAAGTGACAGAATATGCAAAATAAAAGACAAGCGATATGCAGCTGTGCCTCAGAGTGTGGATCATGCACTGCTGGTAAGGCTCTTTTAATAGAATGGTGCCTGTGTGCTAGCAACTCTGCAGAAATTCTACACATGGATACAGAAAAAGGCATTGCTCCAATGTTTGCCAAAGGCCTGGAGAAACTGATATTAAAATTTGGAAGATAGGTTTCTTTAAAGTGCAGTGTTCCAGAGCATGGAAAACAGGTGATTGAACATCAGTAGGAGATGTGATGACAGCATTACAGTAGGTTTTGAGTGGAAGTGTGCAAACATGCATTGCATGGGGAATTACCCCAACTTTGGATATGCCTGTGAGCAAAGTGCATAAAATTCTACAAAACATCCTGCATTGATATCCACGCAAAATTTCCCATGTTCAGGAATTGCTGCATGCTAACCTGCCAGTAAGACAAACGTCTGTTCTAAAGTGTCTTGCTCGCATGGAAGCAGACTATGAATGGCAATGGAACATTCCATAGAGAGACGAAGCCCATTTTGATCTCCAAGGACATGTCAATACCCAGAACTGCAGAATACAGTATGGCCAATGGAAAATCCACTTGCACATCAACTGTTGTTGCTTTATTCTGTGAAGATAATTGTGTGGTGTGGGTTGACAACCCTGTTTGTAATTGGGCAGTATTTTTTCGAGGAGATGGGTCCTGTGGGTTCTGTTACCTGTATCATCACTGGCAAATGCTATGAGACTCTTTTGCATACAAATCTCATCCAGACGCTTCAGTACTGTGAATGTGTTTTGTTTTCATAACACTTACACCTTTTTTGATAATATTCTCTTCAAATTTAACATCATTCTGGACAGTGGTTCTTTTGTTACAGTGTTATGAAAATGGAACTTCAATTACACACACCAAAAAAAGTTGTGCATCACCTCAGTTCCAAGAGTTTAAGAACCTGTACAGAAAACTGGAATAGAGGTCAACATAAACATCATGTCCACCCTTTTTATTGCTTATGAAAACCACACATTGCATGTTGTACCACCATACAGCAAGACCTTCAGAGGTGGTGGTCCTGATTGCTGCACACACTGGTACTTTTAATACCCAGTAGCATCTTCTCTTGCATTGATGCATGCCTGTATTCATTGTGGCATACTACCCACAAGTTCATCAAGCCACTGTTGGTCCAGATTGTCCTACTCCTCAACGGCAATTCAGCATAGATCGCTCAGAGTGATTGGTGGGTCATCCATAAACAGCTATTTTCAATCTACCCCAGGCATGTTTGATAGGGTTCATGTCTGGAGAACATGCTGGCCACTCTAATCAAGCGATGTCATTATCCTGAAGGAAGTCATTCACAAGATGTGCACAATGGGGGCGTGAATTTTTGTACATGAAGATGAATGCCTCTCCAGTATGATGCTGATATGGTTGCACTATCAGTCAGAGGATGGCATTCATGTATTGTACAGCCATTACAGTGCCTTCCATGACCACCAGCAGCATACATCCACCCCACATAATGCCACCCCAAAACAGCAGGGAACCTCCACCTTGCTGCACTCGCTGGATAGTTTGTATAAGGCATTCAGTCTGGTTGAAGGCATATGTGACACTTATTGATGAAGTGAACATGATGCCAATCCTGAGCTGTCCTTTTGGCATGTTATCGGGCCCATCTGTACTGCACTGCATGGTGTCGTGGTTGCAAAGATGGACCTCACGATGGACGTCAGGAGTGAAGTTGTGCATCATGCAGCCTATTTCCCACAGTTTGAGTCATGACACAATGTCCTGTGGCTGCACGAAAAACATTATTCAACATGGCGGCTTTGCTGTCAGGTTTCCTCCGAGCCACAATCCGTATGTAGCAGTCATCCACTGCAGTAGTAGCCCTTGGGCGGCCTGAGCAAGGCATGTCATTGACAGTTTCTGTCTCTCTGTATCTCCTCCATGTCCAAACAACATCATGTTGGTTCACTCCAAGATATCTGGACACTTCCCTTGTTGAGAATCACCCCTTCCTGGCACAAAGTAACAATGCAGATGTGATCAAACTTCAGTATTGACTGTCTAGGCATGGTTGAACTACAGACAACACGAGCCGTGTACATCCTTCCTGGTGGAATGACTGGAACTGATTGGCTGTTGGATCCCCTCCATCTAATAAGTGCTGCTCATAGATAGTTGTTTACATCTTTGGGTGGTTTGAACTGTCTGTACTGAATTACTCAGTTACACTTACAAAATGACCTATACGGAGGCTTCCTATATGTTTGGTGTCATGAATCATTTGGTCATTATCTTTAATTACTAAATCATTTTGTTCCCCAACAAACACTCCTAAAAATGGCTTCTAACTGTGCTCCATACTCTTTTGATTTTATTTTCAAAATTATTAAACTCTGAAATGAGAGGCATACCTTTAATTTTTAAATAACTCTTCTCATTAAAGAAAAACATTTTACATAAAATGTACATCTTTCTTGATACTTTAATCCATTTTGTTATAGTAAAGCATTAAATTTAGGATTTACATTTACTGCCTCATACATCTCTATCCAGCAGCTCTATCCAGCTGATGGCTTGCAGATTCCTTCGAAAGATGTCTATTGTGAGACCATTACTAGTCTAATTGCTTTTCTAACACAGTGCGAATTTTGTCAGACATAGGGGATATAAAAATGAAAAAGCTGGCATACTATGCTTACTTTCATTCCATAATGTCATATGGGATTATTTTTTGGGGTAATTCATCAAGCCAAGCTAAAGTTTTCCGGGCACAAAAACGTGCAGTGAGAGTTATATGTGGTGTGAACTCAAGAACATCCTGCAGAAGCCTGTTTAGGGAACTAGGGATACTAACTACTGCTTCCCAATATATTTATTCCTTAATGAAATTTGTCATTAAAAATATATCACTTTTTCAAACCAACAGCTCAATTCATGGAATCAATACTAGAAATAAGAATAATCTTCACAAGGATTTAAAGTCACTTAGTCTTGTACAAAAAGGTGTGCATTATTCAGGAACACACATTTTCAATAACTTGCCAGCAGCCATAAAAAGCTTAACAACCAATGAAATTCAGTTTAAGAGAAGCCTAAAGGATTTATTGGTGGCCAACTCCTTCTACTCCATTGATGAATTTCTTAGTAAAACCAACTGATTTGTATATAAGTACAACATAACTTCTGCACAATTTCAGTGCAGTAATGTGTTCATTGAAAATTTGTGTGTGTGTGTGTGTGTGTGTGTGTGTGTGTGTGTGTGTGTGTAATCTAACTTCTGCACCATTTCAGTGCAGTAATGTGTTCATTGTAAATAAGTATTACAGTAGTTGTATTACCTCATAAATAAATAAAAAACTTTTTTATTTTAAATTCAGTGCATTAGTATTTGTAGAATGACTCTTAGTGTTCATTAAAAAATGACGATCATTCCACTTGGGACCTGTGGAATGGTACATTAGCTTATTTGTTTTAGTTGTAAATATTTGTCATGTATTGTTGTTTTTCTGACATGTTCCACATCCTGGAGGACCTCATCACTACGGATCAATTGGAATGAAAGTAAATCAAATCAAATCAAATCAAACTTATAGTTGTTGCATTGTCCTCAGTTGCCAGAGACACTGGTCATGTATGTGTATGCTTGCCATCTGGCCGAAAGTTCATATATTTAGCAGTATTTTTGTTGTGACTGTCTGCAGCTCAGTGACTCCTCTATATGGTGAGTAGCTATCTATCTTTTTCGTAACATTGTAATTATTCCATTTGTGATTATTTTTCACATGCATGACATCTCCTCCTTTCTCCATATGCTTCTACTGTAGGAAGTTTCTAATTTATAATATTCAGAATTTAAAATTTCCGTTCCTGTACTTAAGTAGTGCTCATATAGGCAAGGAAAGAATGTCAAGTAAATATCCATTTACTATTAGGCCATATTATTTGGTTGGTTGTATCCACAGTCCTACAATATTTTTGAAATGACTAAATTTTCTATCTGAATTGTAATTTTTGCCATTTCGCCATTCTCAAGTGACAGCTCCTTATGAAGTTCATCAATGCATAATTGACATGAGGACAGAGTACTCTTAAAAGGAACAGTGTGTATTTACACACTTCACAGTGAGCTGTCATTTGAGGATTGCATAACAGGTGTAAATCATGATTGTGAATAAATTCATTTATTGATGGTACTGATGGAAAATGTTGTCATTTACACTTATTGTTTTACTTAGCCAGTGGTGGCATTGATGGCCAAAATCAACATTGACAGCCAAATAGTATTAGAAACAATGAGAAAAATGATTGTCTTTGTCTTTCCAACTGTTGTCTTCTCTCATGTGCTCTGGACTCAAGTTTTCTCTTACAAGGGAACCTCCCCATCGCACCCCCCTCAGATTTAGTTATAAGGTGGCACAGTGGATAGATTAATCGAGAAAACAGGAAGAAGTTGTGTGGAACTATGAAAAAAATAAGCAAAATATACAAAGTGAGTAGTCCATGCACAACATATGCAACATAAATGTGACTGTCGGCTCAGGAACGCCATGGTCTCGTGGTTAGCGTGAGCAGCTGCAGAACGAGAGGTCCTTGGTTCGAGTCTTCCCTCGAGTGAAAAGTTTAATTTTTTATTTTCTGACAATTATCAAAGTTCAGGCACCTACACAAAATCAACTTCGCTCTCCAAAATTTCAGGACATGTTGAGATTTGCTTGGACATATGCAGGATTTGACAGTCTACACGCAGGAAAATTTGAAAACATTAAAAACATATGTTTTGACAGAGTACAGGGAAAACTGTGCGACTGTGAAACTGTTGCATTAATTTGTTTCAGTTTATGTGACAAACTCTTATGTTTTCATCACTTTTTTGGGAGTGATTATCACATCCACAAGAAAACCTAAATCGGGCAAGGTAGAAGAATCTTTTTACCCATTCGCCAAGTGTACAAGTTAGGTGGGTCGACAACATTTTCCTGTCATGTGACGCACATGCCGTCACCAGTCTCATATCGAATATATCAGACGTGTTTTCCTGTGGAGGAATCGGTTGACCTATGACCTTGCGATCAAATGTTTTCAGTTCCCATTGGAGAGGCACATCCTTTCGTCTACTCATCGCACGGTTTTGCGGTGCGGTCGCAAAACACAGACAGTAAAAACTTATTATAGTGAACAGAGACGTCAATGAAAGGACAGATCATAACTTTGCGAAAATAAAGAAAGTAAATTTTTCACTCGAGGGAAGACTTGAACCAAGGACCTCTCATTCCGCAGCTACTCACGCTAACCACGGGACCACGGCGCTCCTGAACTCACACTGTCCTTGATGTTGCTTATCTTGCACATGGACTACTCACTTTGTATATTTTACTTATTTTTTTCATAGTTCCACACAACTTCTTCCTGTTTTCTCGATTGATCTGTGTTCAGTTTTTCAAGGCCTATCCACTGTGCCAGCTTATAACTAAATCTGAGGGGGGTGCGATGGGAAGGTTCCCTTGTTAGTATTGTGTATGTACTAATTGCATTCATATAAATGAAGTGTCTAATTCATGGCAACAGTATCCAAAGATTATTCCATGTACTCACCACTATCAAATTATGACAAGTTAAATTGCAGCTGCTCAACTAATTGAAGAGGTATTATGAGGTATCGAAAGCAAGGAACATGTGACAGGTGTATACCTAGACCTGGAAAAAGCCTTTGTGTAAATGTTGACATCCTATTAAACAAGCTATGGAACATGGGCATTAGAGGCATTGCTTATGACCTAATAAAGTGTTACATGAACAATGGAAAACAGTTTGTTCTCCTTAAAATGGAAAGTGGTGTCTACAAATCAGAGATCACTTACATAAAATATGGCTTGCCCCAGGTCTCTGTGTTGGGCCCCCTTCTGTTCTTGATCTATGTAAATGATATTAAATACTGTACTATAAATTTCAAAATTGTTCTGTATGCCGATGACATGTCCGTTGTGTGTAAAAAGGTATCATGTAATGAACTAGAGGCCGAGTGTAATAATGTGACAAAAGAAATTGTTCAGTTTTGTAATGAAAGCCACTTAAATGTAAGCACCAGTAAAACATGTTTGATGGAGTTTAACAAAGGAATTTTGAACAATGTAATTAAATTATAACTTGGCAAAGAATTGGTAAAGAAAGGGTCTAGTGTAAAATTTCTTGGCCTAACAATCCAAAGCAACCTGAAATGGGACACATTTATTGACTCCCTAGCAACTAAGTTGTCAAAAAATATTTTTGCAATCAGTACTATTAGCAAGTTCTGTAAAGACACTGTAGTCCTAAAGACTGCATACCATGCTCTTTTCTCCTCTCACTTGAAATACGCTACTGGAATTTGGGGGGCAACAACCAAAGTTAATCTAGATAAGCTACTCATTCTTCAAAAAAGGGGTGTGAGAATAATCTGTGGAGCAAAATATAGGGAATCTTGTCGCAACTTGTTTCCAAAAACAGGGGTGTTAACTGTTATAAACACATGCATCCTAAAAGGCATATTGTTTGTGAAAAGGCTGCACTGAAACACTTATTCGGATTTCCAGCAGTACAATACTAGAAATAAAGAAAGATTTTACGTCAGCAGACAGAAAAGCACTTTACGAAAAGGGGCCTCAGTACGCAGGTATAAAATTAGCTAATGCACTGCCTAGTGCAGTCATGACTTTTCCTACAATTAAACTGAAACATCAGCTTAAGAAATTTTTAGTAAATCACCCTTTCTACACATTAGAAGAGTACCATAATTATATGAAGAACAGCAAATGCTTTGTGAAATTATGTAAATAAAAATCAGTAAACATCTTACGGTAATTTTGTTGTAAATTAATGATGTATTCAGAAGAGTGTGTCTTGTGTATTGTACAAATAACTGCAATCATTACTGTTTCTTTGTACATGTGTAGGGTACCATTCGATGTTGAATAAAGCTATTATTATTACTATAAAATAACAAAATTATTAACTTTCTTCCTCAAGCCCCTCATATACTGGTCCTGGTAGTAAATATACTTCCCAATTTCTCTATTACTGTCTTTCCACAACCTATGAATGTGGAGGTCATGCTTCATGTATTCACATACCCAGATAGCATAATTCAGACAACTTCAGTGTTAGCTTTCACCACAGCCCCTCCTACAGACTTAACTGCTGCAACTGGAAGAGGTATTTGGGATAAGTGGACATACAAAACATCAGATTAAGAGAGACCTTTGAGAGAAATTGTCAGAAGAACTAAAGGAAGACCAAGAAGAAATAAATATAAAGTCTATGGCCTTTCTACTATATGTGGGGAATATATCTTCAAAAATTGCCAAAATAATGAAGACACATAAAGTGGGTATGATCGTCCACCCACAGCCAAGATAGTAGCACTTCTGGGATCTGTAAAACGTGATCTGTTATTATGAAAGGTGGGTATTTAATGAAATTAACTCTTGGTGTGGTGAAAATTACATCAGACAAACAGTTCACACCGTACAATAACTGTCTACAAATATCAGAGACATACCCACTTTCTACATCCCAACAAATCATTGCTTAGCACTGTATTTCTGCTGGCTGTTAGTTACTTAGTTAGCTAGTTTCATCTTCCATGAATCATGCTTCACATTTCAAATTAATTTATAAATATGACTACATGTTGACCATTTGTAAGTTTTATTTTGTTTTTTAGATATGCAGATGTGAGTCAATAATTCCTGCCAATCACCTTTTATAGATTACAATAATGGAAATTATTCTATGGAACAGATGGAGTTGTCAAGGAGAAACTTTTTAATTTTATCTTCAAATTTCACTTTGCTCTGTCTGAGACAATTTGTGTCACTAGGTAGGTGACTAAAATTTTTATGACAGCATTGTGCACCCCTTTTTGTGTTAAAGATAACCTTAATGTGGAGTAATGAATTTTTTTTTCGTTCTGTTGCTGTAGTTATGAACATCATTGTTTCTTCTGAACTGTAGTGTATTGTTTACAACAAACTTCATGAGGGTATAAATATACTGTGAGGCAGTAGTCAGAACGCACAACTCCTTAAACAGATGTCTACAAGATGATTAAGGGTGAGCACCACGTATTATCCTTACAGCACATTTTTGAGCAATGAAAACTTTTTTCTTAAAAATGAGTTACAATAGAACTTTATTCAATATGACATTATTGAATGACAATAAGCAAAATATGTCAACATACTGATTTGTCTGTCCCCAACATTTGCAATGATTCCAAGTGCAAATTTGGCTGAACTAAGTTGTTACTTACCATATAATAGCGATGCTGAGTCACAGATAGTCACAATAAAAAGACTGTCAGAAAATAAGCTTTTGGCCAACAAAGCTTTAGCATATTCCATCCTGGATTTTCCATAGTTTAATGTGGTTTGAACTAAGCTGTTTTAGGAGTTTGAAAGAGTGTTATTTCCAGTATAAATTCTCATCAATATAAACACCTAATAATTTTGGAGTTTCCAACCTATTTATAATTTTCTCACCATGCATTATGTTAATCATTGGTGCAGTACTCCTAGCTGGTCAGAACTGAACATGTTGCCTTTTTAAAATGGAGGGTGTGAACATTTGTCAAAAATCAGTCAGTGTTACTTTTGAGAACATTGTTTACCATTTCTTTTGTTTCTGTATGTACACTTGGATTGATTAGAGTACTAGTTTCCTCTCCAAAAAGAACTTGTATATTAGATGTAAGATTGTTTCCATGGATTATGGGGAAAGGCAAGATACTTGTGACAGACTCGTCCTCTTGGTGAAAGGAAGCTGTAGAAATACAATTAACAAACAATTTGCTCAACTGAAATGAGGGTTTCCAAATGAACAGATCATGGATAGCACTCATTTCATGCCTGCACTTTAAAAGGAATTATTGTTATGTGTCTTTGCTGCCTGGATACCAATGTATGTCATTTATTTTAATAATTTCTGTGTTTTATTCTCAGATACATAAAGTTTTATCAGGATTCAGGCACCCTGTTTTGAAAGAAGTCAAAATAACAGAATAGCCTCACAGAATGTTTAAATATGCACAAAAAAATAAGGATAGCATATTTCATCTTTTTTATGAGTGTAGCAATCTATATCAACCTGTCACTCAGTTGCTCCATTAATAGGTTGGACCTGAAGTACTTGTGATCAACAGAATTTTGAAGCTACTGGTATAGTCATTGATAGTTGTAAGCTAGTAATAATATCCTTTAATAGGTCATCTAAGGGTATATCACCTTTGTGTTTCTAGAAAACTCGACATGCTGTTATAAGTAGTTAGAGAGACAAAATAGTATTTGAATTTATAATTGATAATGATCACAATATGTTAAGTAAAGAAAGATTAAAGGAAGATAATATTAGGCCTAATGAAGAGTTAGAGTTTGAGAGTAGTAATGAGGAAGAGGACCATGCATTACAAATTTTGGTGATAAGAATCTCAGTAAATTAGCTTACTATGCCTACTTTCATTCACTGCTTTCGTATGGCATCATACTGGGGTAATTCATCGTTGAGGAGAAAAGTATTCATTGCTCAAAAACGTGTAATCAGACTAATTGCTGGAGCCCACCCACGGTCATCCTGCAGACATCTATTAAAGGATCTAGGGATCCTCACGGTAACCTCACAGTATATATATTCACTTATGAAATTTGTTGTTAATAATCCAACCCGGTTCAAAAGTAATAGCAGTGTGCATAGCTATAACACCAGGAGAAAGGATGATCTTCACTATGCAGGGTTAAATCTGACTTTGGCACAGAAAGGGGTAAATTATGCTGCCACAAAATTCTTTGGTCACCTACCAAACAGCATCAAAAGCCTGACAGATAGCCAACTAACATTTAAAAATAAATTAAAAGAATTTATAGATGACAACTCCTTCTACTCATTGGCTGAAGTTTTAGATATAAATTAAGGGGAAAAAAACTTAAACATTAGTGTCATGCAATATTTTGTGTAATTTAATATCTTGTACAGACATCTTTTATTAACCTGACATGCTCCACATCATTACGAAGTGTCGTATTCATGATCTATAGAACAAGTATTAATATAATCTAATCTAATCTCATGCTATCAGTCATTTGACCATGTCTGATAATTATTTTGGTAAGCAGGATGATAGTTTTTCCAGGGAAAGGATTAATGAGGATTTGTTGTATAAAGAAGATCTCATGGTAAGTAAAACTGAATTGTGTGGCATCCTATAGTAACAGCAAGTGTACAAGGGATACATGATAAGTGTTTACTGGGTAGTGGTAGTGATTTGAATGTCATATCACAGGCATTTTTTGAATCTATTAAGTACACAGGGGGTATAGTAGTGATGCATGTTTCTGTAATAAACATTATTGGTGCTACTGGTAAGCTATCAAAAAGTGTGAAACAAGACATACTATTAACTGTGGAATTGGCAGGACAGCTGTTGGAGAGAAATTTCTTGGTAATTCAAAATCTCAGCATTCATGTAATATTTGGGACTAATTTCTTGTGCAAATGGTGTGTAAATATTGATTTTGCTAGTGGTAAGTTTAGTTTTAATTGCAACAGAAGTAGGCATGGAGTATCATTTCTGGAAGGTATGGACAAGTGTGTGCAAACTGAAATAGATTTGCCATTAAGAGTTTTGACCACAGAGGAGGTTACTGAGGAAGAAGAGAAGGAGAGAGTAAGGTTGGAAATAATAAAGGGAGTTTTAATTGTAATTTCTATAAACATCAAACAATGTGCAGTTTCAGTTCCTGTTATTGTGAGGATATACACTACTGGACATGAAAATTGCTGCACCATGAAGATGACATGCTACAGACGCGAAATTTAACTGACAGGAAGAAGATGCTGTGATATGTAAACGATTAGCTTTTCAGAGCATTCACACAAGGTTGGCACAGGTGGCGACACCTACAATGTCCTGACATGAGGAAAGTTTCCAACCTAATTCTCATACACAAACAGCAGTTGACCGGCGTTGCCTGGTAAAATGTTGTTGTGATGCCTCGTGTAAGGAGAAGAAATGCGTACCATCACGTTCCGGACTTTGATAATGGTCGGATTGTAGCCTATCGCGTTTGTGGTTTATCATATTGTGACATTGCTGCTCACGTTGGTCAAGATCCAATGACTGTTAGCAGAATATGGAATTGGTGGTTTCAGGAGGGTAATATGAAACGCCATGCTGGATCCCAATGGCATCGTATCACTAGCAGTCGAGATGACAGGCATCTTATCCACATAGCTGTAACGGATCGTGCAGCCACGTCTCGATGCCTGAGTCAACAAATGGGGATGTTTGCAAGACAACAACAACCTGCACGAACAGTTTGATGACGTTTTCAGGAGCATGGACTATCAGCTCGGAGACCATGGCTGCGGTTACCCTTGATGCTGCATCACAGACAGGAGCGTCTGCGATGGTGTACTCAACGACGAACCTGGGTGCAGGAATGGCAAAACGTCATTTTTTCGGATGAATCCAGGTTCTCTGTACAGCATCATGATAGTCGCATTCGTGTTTGGTGACATCGCGGTGAACGCACATTGGAAGTGTGTATTCATGATCGCCATGCTGGCGTATCATCCAGCATGATGGTATGGGGTGCCATTGGTTACAAGTTCGGTCACCTCTTGTTCGCATTGACGGCACTTTGAACAGTGGACATTATATTTAAGATGTGTTATGACCCGTGGCTCTACCCTACATTTGATCCCTGCGAAACCCTACATTTCAGCAGGATAATGCACGACCGCGTGTTGCAGGTCCTGTACGGGCCTTTCTGGATACAGAAAATGTTCGACTGCTGCCCTGGCCAGCACATTTCCCAGATCTCTCACCAATTGAAAATGTCTGGTCCATGGTGGCTGAGCAACTGGCTCATCACAATACCCCAGTCACTACTCTTGATGAACTGTGGTATCATGTTGAAGCTGCATGGGCAGCTGTACGTGTACACGCCATCCAAGATCTGTTTGACTCAATGCCCAGGTGTATA
Organism: Schistocerca nitens; assembly: GCF_023898315.1. Lineage (NCBI taxonomy): Eukaryota > Metazoa > Arthropoda > Insecta > Orthoptera > Acrididae > Schistocerca > Schistocerca nitens. The sequence continues at coordinate 918,454,792 of NC_064616.1, forward strand.
AGGCCGTTATTACGGCGAGAGGTGCACCCAAATTGCATGAAAATGTAATCACATCTCAGTTCTAGTATAATATATTTGTCCAATGAATACCCATTCATCACCTGCATCTTGGTGTAGCAATTTTAATGGCCAGTAGTGTATAAGAGTCAGATTTTTGGTCTCGAGTTTCAGATGAAGAACTTGTATTTGTTAGATCAACAACAATGCATCCACTTAACTGTGAAATAAGTGGAACAGCCCATGTGTTAAAACAATGACAGTGTTTGCTCAGTTTATTTGAAAGACTGTGAAATGTGTGGTTCAGTTTTTACCGCTCATAAATATTCAACAGTAAACTATTGTAGAACTATGATGACATATGCCTGCAAATTATTAATGAGGCTTATCTAAAGTTAACCAATAGTGCACTGGCCATATTAACTGCGTATATTGGGGGTTTGTGAATAGTGAAAATAAATGCAAATGTGTACCTGTCGTCTACATCATTTAAAGTAGTCAGTCTTGATCTTCCACTCTCCATTTTTCAGCCAGTGCAGCAATGCAGTACATCGACACCAAAGACAATCAAGAAAGAAATAAAGCAGGAGAATATGACATAATCAGTTGAGGAAGTAGGAATAGTAATCCATCACAGATTATTCCAAAAACTGGCTGTAAACCACTGGCTAATACACAGATGTATTCCTTCTCCGAGGTCTCTCAGTCTTGTCCTAAGAATGGTAAAACTGCTAAAACCATCAGATAGTGTAGATATATATGACATATCTTGTAACATACTAAAGAAAGTAATAGATTGTATTGTGTATCCCTTGACATATTGTATAAACAAGTGCATAGCTGAGGAATATTTTTCTGATGAGCTAAAAGTGTCTAGGTTAGTTCCAATACATAAAAAAGGAGATACTGACTCATCTTCAAGTTACACGCCAATTTCTATAGTCCTGGCTTTTCCTAAAGTAAAGGAATGTGTAATTTACCAACAATTATATGTTTACTTTGAAAATCTAGGAATAATTAGTGAATCACAGTATGGTTTTAGGAAAAATTTGTCAATGGTTGATGTTATAGACTCTGTAGTCAAATAAATATATCAAGTGTTCGAGGATAAAAGCTTTTCTCAAGCCACTTTTTGTGATCTAAGCAAAGCATTTGGCTGTGTAGGGCACAAACCATGTCTGGAAAAAAATGAATTCCATGGTATTGAAGGCAACAGCCTTAAACTTTTAAAATTGTATCTACAGAACTTATCTGTGTTGGCAAGGAAATGTTGAGAATAGAACAAGTGAAGGTAGGTGCTCCTCAAAGATCCATATGGGGCTCTTTTTCGTTCCTACTAATGATCAATGATCTGCCATCCTTTATAAAGTCTAGTACAGTTCTATATACATATGATACAACCTTTCTTCATTGTAGTAATAATCTCAGCAGCCTTAAAAGTTGCGTAGACAATGGAACAAGCTTCCAACTAGTTTAAAGCAAATGGCTTCTTATTGAATTACAACAAAACACAGCATATGGTTTTTAGTCTGAAAGACAAGCTTCCTCAGATGATCATAGTTATTTGAAGTTCTTGTGGGTATATTTAGACAATAAATTATCTAGTGGTCAACATGTACAATGTATTAGTGTTAAGCTGGCAGGAGTAATTTTTCTGTTAAGCTGACTTATGGGCTGTGTACTCAAAAAGTCTGTCTGAACATCCTATTTTTCTTCCTTCCAAAGCATACTAACATATGGTACTATTTTATGGGGGAGCTCTAGTTGTAGGCATAAAAGAGATGTTAGGGTATTTAATCATTTTTCTTACAAGGCACACTGTAAACTATTGTTTTGTGAACAAAATATCATGACTAATACAGTTATAAATATACTACATTTTTATTTGCACAAAAAAGAAGTTACCAGATGCAAAATGCAGAGAAAATGTACATTGTTAGAGAACAAGAGGCAACAGATGCAATTATACCCCAGACCACAGACTCTCAAAATCACTGAACAGTTATGAACTCATGGGGCACAAATTATTTAATAAGATTCCACAATCTGTATGAGAATTACCTGTACAAGCATTCAAACAAATGCTGTATGACTGACTATTACCTACCCATTCTATGACATAAATGAATTTTTCAACTGTAATATAATATTGTTATTTCTTTTAAATTATCAATTGTTTTGTATAACATGTGTTACATTGTCTGTTGATGTAATGGGCGGGTGGCAATAAAATTATTATTACAATATGAGTGGTCTGAGTAATAAGGTAGAAGAGCTTCTTGTCTGTTTGAAAAATTTAGAGAATTCTGAAAAGATAGACATCCTGCACCTATCTCAGCACCACATAACCACAGGGTTAGATAAGCTACATTTAAATAATTACACTCTAACAGCTTACTCATGCAGAACTAATATGGGAAAAGGAGGGGTTGATACATATGTTAAGACAGAATACAAGTTCAAAAATATTGAGACAAGTAGATTTTATGGTGATCTGCACATAGAAGTGAGTACTGAAAAATAGTTCACTTTCAATTGCAGTGGTATATAGATACCTACTGGGAAATTTTGAACTGTTTATGAGGAGTCTGGATTTCTTACTGTGATATCTGTCAGACAGAAGGAAGCAGTTAATAATCTTTGAGGAATTCAATGGAGATTTTCTAAGTGATTCTGATAGGAAGAATGATCTGGAAACCTTAATTGGATACTACAGTTCAATCTCAGTAATTAAAAGCTTCCAAAATGGGGGGATGAAGACAGTGGGAGTCAAACTAATAATGCTTTCCTTGGTAAGGTTCAAAGCAAGAAAATAGCTGTTTAGCTGGTAAACAAATGTTCTCTCTGATCATAACACATAATTAGTCAGGATTAATAACTTAGTGCTTTACAGTATGGAAACTCATGAATAGAAATCATTTAGAATAATTGACAACTGCAGCAAAAATGTTTTTAAGAATAGTTCACAAGAGATGACCTGGGATGAAATTTATAATGAACCAAATGCTAACATAAAATTTAATGTATTCAATGATAAATACATATCATTATCTGAAAATAAGTTTCCACATAGGCCAATCAAAAGGACATTAAACAGCAATGTAAAAGACCATTGATCACTAGAGGGATTACAGTATGATGTGGAAGAAAAAGAGAAATGTGTCTTTTGCAAGAACAAGTAGAGATCCTGCAGAAGCTGGACAACATGAAAACTACTCAGAATTACTAATAAAGATTATTAGAAAATCACTGAACATGCACATAATCTCAGAAATCAGTAATTACAACAACAGGCTTAGTGCTATATAGAATGTAGTGAAAGCAGAGATGGGACAGCCAGCCATAGAACAGGATAATATCACTACTGAACTGAATGGAAGGGCTATAAATGAGAGTAACAGATAGCAAATCTATTTAATAATCATTACATAAACACTGTAGAAAGCAAGGGGCAAAGAGTTCAAGAAAAAAATCCCAGCAGTATGCTGAAAAAAATAACTCTCATAAAATTCAGTTCTATGAATGTATCACCAACTTCTCTTTCTGAAATTAAAAAATTGTACATTCTCTCAGACACAAAAGCTCATTTGATTTGATAGTGTCTTCAATACAGTACTAAAGATTTGTTTCCACATAATAAGCCTGGCTTACCTGATGTATGTAATGCATCACTAATTCAAAGCATTTTTCCAGAGAGAGAGAGAGAGAGAGAGAGAGAGAGAGAGAGAGAGAGAGAAACATGCCTTTGTTAAACTTCTCTTTAAGAAAAGTGATAAGAGAGACATCAGTAGCTACAGACCTTTTTCACTACTGACATCATTTTCCAAAATTTTTCAGGATGAGATGTATTCTAGAATAGTATCTCATCTTAGCAACAATAAGTCATAGTCTGGGTTTTTAGAAGAGTTGCTCTACTGAGAATGCAATTTACATGTTCACACATCAATTTTTACCAGAATTAAATAATAAAATAGTCGTGGTTGGTATTTTCTCTGACTTACCCATGGCTTTTGACCACGTGACTCACAATGTTCTCCTAGATAAATTGAAGCTTTGTGGGATTGATGGTATAGCAAACCAATGGATAATGCCATATATAACCAAAAGAGTGCAGAAAGTTTTATTTAGAAATTTAGCCAATATAATCTGGGGACACAAATCTGACCAGGAAGAAATCACATATGGGACTCCCCAAGGCCCAGTCTTGGTTCCACTATTGTTCCTCATATATATGAATGAACTTCAACTTAATATACAACAAACAGCACAGGTTCTTTTTGCTGATGACACTGGTATTGTAATCAATATAAGCATACATTCATAAATGTAAGTAATTGTAAACAATGTTCATAAAAGTAGTATTGACTAGTTTTCTGTGAATGATCTCATGCTCAATTTTACAAAGGCACAACATATTCAGTTCTGTGCATCAATTTAAAGTATAACACATGGTGAGGAAATAGAGTAGAAACTTCAGAAGTCTTAGGTGTCCATATTGATGAAAATTTAAACTGGAAAAAGTATATTTTGGAATCCCTATATATAGTTCAGCCACATTTCCACTTAGTATTATTGCAAATCATGGGGAAAGAAAAATCAGTATGTATACATATTTTTCATATTCTAATTCAATAATGTGTTCCAGAATAATATTCTGGGGCAACTCATCTTTTAGGAAGAAAGTTTTCAAATATGTGCTGTATGAATAATATATCATGCTCACTTATGATCGTCTTGTAGACATCTGTTTAAAGAGTTGGGCATTCTGGCTACTGCTTCACAGTACATTTAGTCCCTCATGAAGTTTGTTGTAAATAATACACTACTGTTCAAAAGAAACAATGGTGTACATAATTACAGTACCAGGACATTTAGTACTCCATGTTATGGTTGTTTTTTAGCACAGAAAAGAGTGCACAGCTCTACAACAAACTGAAAACGTTTCTCCTTGACAAGATCCTCCATTCCATAGCAGAATTTGTATTTCTGTAATGTGTATAAGGTGGTTGGTAGGAATTACCAACTCACATCTGCATATTTAAAAAATCAATAAATAAAAAACTTTCAAATGTTCATCATGTAGCCATATTTATGCATTAATCTGCGATATGAATGTTAAATGACTTGTTCCACATCATTACAATTTATCATGCAAAATGGTCCACGGGACATGAAACTTACTATCTGTAACTGATAGTCTGGTGCCAACTATCGTATCTCTGACATCTGATTTTACTGCACAGTATATCACTTTGTCAAGTGATTTTTATTCAGTTGCAGACTCACCTTGATGATGCGATGTGGTTATCAGCTGAAATATCGAAAGAAGAAATACTGTTGTTCCAGCAACATCCTGAAAGACCATGGAATAATACTTCTAATGATGTGTGATGCATTAAAGAATCTCTTGGTAAGGATAATAATAACAAGTTATAAAAATTTAATTACCACATCAGAAAGGTAGAGTTTTGTGATTTTTTTTTTTTGCTCATATTTAGGTACACATCTTGAGTCTGGGTACACACTGAAATTAGCATCTTACAGCAGCATAGCACACCCAAATAAAATGGTGAAGCCTATTTATAAAGTGGAATTGGTTCGATGCATTTCAAGGGGAATCACACTGCATGAATTCATCCTGTGTTAATTGAAGTGTGCCATAAAAATGCACCATCATATAGCATAGTTATTAGGTGATGCAGATGCTTCCTGTATGGCTAAACAAGTATGAATGTCAAAGAATAAAAAGGCAGATTACCTTTCTGTGAATAATTACAAACTGCAAGACAAATGGAACCCTTAGTTCTTGAAGACCAGTGTATCACAACTGAGACAATAGAGTAAAAAATGAAAACCACTCATAACTCAGTTCTTAGCTCTTGCATGAGATGTTGAACATGACAATGTTTGTTGCCCACTGGGTTCCACAACTGTTCATACACAAGGACCCTCCCACCCCCTCCCCTACCCCAACCGCCCTGCCAACTTGAGGCAGCAGTTAAAATGTTGTAGATGTGTCAGGCCTCCCAGATGGACTTCTTCAGACACTTGATCACCATGGATGAGTACCACATATGCCAATGTGACTCCGAGACACTGGAGCCCTGCAAGCAGTGGAAATGTGGATTCACCACTGTCAAAAAATGTGAAAGGCCTACCATGTGGAGTGGTATTTGGGATTGCCGTGGTGAAGTCCTAACAGATTATGATCACCTGAGCAAACTGTCACCAGAGTTGTCAAGATAAAGTGTCAGAGAGAATTATAAAAGGAGATGTTGTTGATTCGCAACAACACACAACCAATTCTGCACATGATGCAGTCACACAAGCTGCTTCTCAACATTAGATTAGATTCAGTTTTCGTTCCATAGACCCAAAAAAACGAGATGAATCTCGTGGGTGTGGAACATGTCAGAAAGCATAACATAAAAATATAAAACATTTGAATATAATACTCACTACCCTGATCATTTGTCAGGAGATCAGCAAAATATGTGAATAAAATGCCGTAAACTGGAACAGCTAATGTTTATAGAATTAATACACTGTCAGAATGAAACATTGTTATGCACTATTAATAACTGTATCATACACAAAATCCCTAATCTTGACTGTTGTGACCAAGTGCTGTCAAACTGAAATCTAACAGACATTTTTACTTAAGCTTGCCTAACAGTCTCTGTTAAGATATTCATCTATACAGGGTGTTACAAAAACGTACCGCCAAACTTTCAGGAAACATTCCTCACACACAAATAAAGAAAAGATGTTATGTGGACATGTGTCCGGAAACGCTTAATTTCCATGTTAGAGCTCATTTTAGTTTTGTCAGTATGCACTGTTCAATGGAGCACGTTATCATGATTTCATACAGGATACTCTACCTGTGCTGCTAGAACATGTGCCTTTACAAGTACGACACAACATGTGGTTCATGTATGATGGAGGTCCTGTACGTTTCAGTCGAAGTGTTCGTACGCTTCTCAACAACAGATTCGGTGACCGATGGATTGGTAGAGGCGGACCAATTCCATGGCCTCCACGATCTCCTGACCTCAACCCTCTTGACTTTCATTTATGGGGGCATTTGAAAGCTCTTGTCTACGCAACTCCGGTACCAAATGTAGAGACTCTTCGTGCTCGTATTGTGGACGGCTGTGATACAATACGCCATTCTCCAGGGCTGCACCAGCGCATCAGGGATTCCATGCGACAGAGGGTGGATGCATGTATCCTCGCTAACGGAGGACATTTTGAACATTTCCTGTAACAAAGTGTTTGAAGTCACGCTGGTACGTTCTGTTGCTGTGTGTTTCCATTCCATGATTAATGTGATTTGAAGAGAAGTAATAAAATGAGCTCTAACATGGAAAGTAAGCGTTTCCTGACACATGTCCACATAACATATTTTCTTTCTTTGTGTGTGAGGAATGTTTCCTGAAAGTTTGGCCGTACCTTTTTGTAACACCCTGTAGAGTAGAAGGAGTTGCCTATCAAAAAGCCTTTCAAGCTTTGTTTAAACCATGCTTTATCTGAAACCAAGTTTTTAATGGTTGCTGGCAATTTATTGAAAATGTGTGTTCCTGAATATTGGGCCCCTTTTTGGATCAAGATAAGTGATTTTAGGTCTTTATGTAGATTGTTCTTATTCTTGATATTGATACTATGTGTTGAGATATTGGTTGGAAATAGAGATATATTACTTGCAAACAGATTTCATTAAGGAATAAATATACTGCGAACTAGTGGTTAGACTACAACGTTCCTTGAACAGGTTTCTACATGATGTTCTTGAATTTACACCACAAATGATTCTTATCACACGCTTTTGCACCATAAAAACTTTTGCTCAGTTTGATGGTTTACCCCAGAATATGATCCCGTATGACATAACAGAATGAAAGTAAGCAAAGTATGCAAGTTTTTTTTATATTTATATACCCTACATGTAACATCATTCTTGCTGCAAGTACAGACTTGTTTAGATGCTTAAGCAATTCTTTGGTATGCCCTTCCCAACTGAATTTATTATCGAGTTGTAATACCAGAAATTTAACACTGTCAACCTCTTTTATCTGCATGTCTTCATATGTTGCACACATGCTGGAAGGAAATCTCGTACAGGTTCTGAACTGCATATAGTGGGTCTTCTCAAAGTTTAATGATGGTGAATTAGCTTTAAACCACTTATTAACGTCAGTGAAAATTTTGATTAGCAGCTATTTCTAAATCTGTACTTGACTTGTTACTTTTTGCAATATTTGTATCATCAGCAAACAAAACGAACTTAGTATCTGGCAATGTAACAGATGAGAGGTCATTAATGTATACAAGAAAAAGCAATGGGCCCAAGATGGAACCATTGGGTACAACACATGTAATTAATTCCCAATCAGATGAAGACTGACTGCTTACTGCACAAATAAAATTTATCCCGATGCTTTGTATTCTCCAGTGACCTCTTCCTGTTTCCTTGGATGAAGGAATCCTTATTTGGCAGGTGTTGCCTGAATGATGGAAGGTAATTTTCAATGTATACTTCTACAGTCAATGTCTGAACCAAGTCATACAGTGGTGGGAAAATGAGTTGCATTCAAAGATAAATATGTTGAGAAGGACTAACACCATTACTAAGTTTCATAGCTACTACTAGATCTTTTCAAGGCAATAATTAATGTCATCAGCAATAGTTACTTTTCCTTTGAAGATATCACATAAAAAGAAATTGACAACACTAACACAAGTACTTTAGTCATGCTGTCTTGTGCTATCCTGTTCCTGTGTCATTAATGGGAATTCTCTGTATTTCAGACTTCCACCTCTTTCAGGTTAATTGTTAACAGTTCTATGGTTGGAATGCAGGGTGAAGAAATGCCCATCTTTGTACCTCCAGAATATCAACATTACTTCATTCTCATCAGGTTTGATGTTGACCTCCACCTCACTGATAGCTGGTTCGGGACTATTGTTCACATTAAACATTTTAGTCACGCACTAAACAGTCTCACCACCTGTAGAATTCTCACTGCCTGAATATTAAGATCTTGTCGGTGTCATGACTGATTAAGGGGCTCCGAAAAGGCTCAAAATCATGAAAAGTTCAATTTTTACTTTTTTGCGTTTTCTGAATCTGCAGACTATTACCTTTTAATAGATATATAATTTATTCAATTCCAAAGACTACAACTATTTTTAAATTTTTTTTTTGAAATGTGTTCTACATGGGCGTGACCCACTGTGGCGCTGTTAAACTGCTGTCAAATGGTGTTATTATTAACGTCCGTGTTCATCAGGTACATTTTAGTGATGTGAGATAAAGTATGTGTTGTGGCTAACCTGTGATGGTTCAATATATATCGCTGGTGTGATTGTCGATTGTTTCATGTTTATTTACTCTGTCGTTATCTCGAAAATATTCGTAATTAATTCTGTTTCTTGAGTCTCTGTTTTGTTGAAGTATAATAATGAGTAAAAGTAAAGTTATTAGAAATCCTCTGAAGGCTTTTAAGAAAAGGAGAAATGTTGGAAAGCCAAAGGTATGTGTTATTACTGTAAACAACAAAGACGATAACCAAGTGAGTGAACCTAACCTCTCAAGTACACCTGCCCATAGCAGTCAAAGTGGGAAAGAAAATACCTCACAGAAGAAGCTTGGTTCAATGAGTGAAAACTATGAATGTTTTATGGGCGAATCGGATGTGAATGAAATATTTGATATGTCGGTTCTCAAAGGAATTTTTTCAAACTGTGTAAGATGTATTCATTGTAGTGAAGTTGGTCTGGAACTCTCCATAATAAAGCACGTAGGACTTGCTAGTGAAATACAACTGAAATGTGATAAGTGTTCATACATGACCACCTTTTGGAACAGTGTTGCAGTAACTGCAACTGAAGAAAATGGTAGCAAAATCTACGAACACAACATTAGATTTGTTTATTCCTTGCGTTCAGTTGGTAAGGGTGCTACTGCCGGTGCAATTTTCTGTGGCATCATGAATCTTCCCCCAACCAAGTTTACGACCTATAATAAATTAATAGGGTCTAAAGTAGAAGATGTCTGTATAGAATCTATGAAGAACGCTGTGGAAGAGGCAGTAATGGAAAATAATGGTAACAGAGATTTGACTGCAGTGTTCGATGGTACCTGGCATAAACGGGGACACACATCTCTTCATGGTGTAGTATCTGCCACCAGTATGTATACAGGAAAAGTTTTAGATGTAGCAGTAATATCAAAGTATTGTAGATGTCCACAAAAATATAAAGGTATACATGAAAATAATTGAAAAGCTAACTATAGTGGCAGTAGTGGAGGAATGGAAGTGGCTGGTGTTGCCAGTATATTCCAGCGTTCTGAGGCGTGTGATAAAGTGCAATATGTTAATTACCTTGGTGACAGTGATTCTAAAAGTTTCAAACATGTTCAAGGACTGAAGCCCTATGGTGATGATGTTGTAGTGCAGAAATTTGAGTGTATTGGACACGTACAGAAGCGAATGGGAACAAGACTTCGGCGACTGAAAGCTTCGTACAAAAAACAAAAACTCAGTGATGGTAAAGGATTGGATGGGAAGGGAAGGTTAACTGACAGTGTAATTGACAAAATACAGAACTATTATGGAATGGCTATTAGACAAAATACACAAAGTGTCGACGAAATGAAGAAGGCTGTTTGGGCTCTTTTTTTTCATACTTCTTCAACCGATGAAAATCCCCAACATAGCTTGTGTCCCAAAGAAGAAGACAGTTGGTGTAAATATAACAAAGGATTGCTAACTGGTGAAGTGTACACTCATAAGCATAGTCTGCCTCATGCAATAATGGAGGTGATAAAACCTATTTTCAGAGACTTAGCAGCACCTGAACTGTTGAAAAAGTGTATTCACGGAAAAACGCAAAACCCCAATGAATGTGTAAATAGTGTTATATGGTCGAGAATCCCCAAGACTGTATTTGTTGGAATAGAAACACTTCACTTTGGTGTGTATGATGCTGTTGCGACTTTCAATGATGGCAACATTGTAAGGTGCAAGGTATTTAGAAATATGGGAATGAAGATAGGTTCTAACATGGTACGAGCGATGCTTGCTTTAGACAAGGAACGCCTTCGGGCTGCAGACAGGGCTGTAAAGAGTCTAGAAATACAAGGAAGAGTAAACAGGAGGAGGAACAAGAGGAAGCTGGAGGAGGAGTTTGCAGAGGATGAAGATAATCCATCCTATGGACCTGGAATGCACTAAAAAGTTAATCCAATCTTTGTCGCTCGATTCCCAAAACTTTTATTTTCTCATACTAATTACATGTTTTCTAAGGATCTTCCAAACATATTTGTTTCAAACTTTCAGTAAATGTTGCACAGTACCTTCTGCATAATTTAACACAGCCCTTTTCCAAAAAAACTGTATATTTTTGAATATATAAATAAAAAATTGCAAAAAAATGTTGTGAATTTTCATTACAATTGAAAAAAAAATCATCTTTAATAACTGAACTAAAATTTTGTAAAATCCCTGTGTTAAGTTGTAGCCCATATTCCAATAAATAATCTGTAAAAAGTTCAACTTCCTACCTCAAATACTTTGTGAGGAAAGATGTAATTTATAAGCGTTATTTTAACATTACAAGTATAGGGCGTTCCGGAGCCCCTTAACCCTGAGATTCTGATTTTGTTACAAAACAGATCTCTCATGTCTTGTCATCAAGTACGTATAATACTCCTCATATATCTGATGACCAACCATGAAAGATTCAATCTTTACATCACACAATACCATTGATGTGTTGAACAGCTGAACCAGGCTTTTGCCAGAGCTTGCACTTCCATTTATAATGCTTCCAAAGTAGTATTCTGCTGTCCACTCAATATCTGTAGTTTTCTTGTCTGTCCCTTTGTTACTCCCAGTACCAAATCAATAGACTCATAAGTCATATCCCTGCAGAAAATCCTAGTGCAAGATCTGTCCTGTGCATCTGCCCATCACTTTCTATTATATCACTGAGAGGGGCAGGCACCCCCGTCCCATCAGACACACAACTGACTATGAAAAGAACCACACAATTTATAATTGTGCTCTGAGGCTACTATGTAAGTGCAATCTCAAATGAAATATATGCATTGATATATAGCCATTAACTATTTACTGCCAAGATCCAACTGAATTTTTAATTGTGTAATATGCTCCCAATATAATGCCTTCTTTACGCCTTCCTCCTCATAATATTAATTTTCGTCAGCTGTACTGGCAGGAATGCTCACTGTCCCCCCGCAGTCAGCCTCTGTTAGTTATTGTCTTCCACCTGAGTCTGTCTTTATTCTTGTTCTCACCCAATTCCAGTCTCCTGTTGCCTTGTCAGGTTAATTCTCCAACTGACACTTTTCTACTCAGTCTGACCTCAAACATTCTATTCATATCTCTGCACTTTAATTTTAATTGTTCAATTTGTTATTGCTTTCACTATTTTCTGGCCTACATTTCATTGCCTCTTCTCCTTTTTTCTACTTTCAGATACATGCTAACAGAATGAAAACTTCTGTATATCTTTTACTTACATTTATTATACCTAGAGGAAAAAAATCTTGTAATTAGTGCTACATATTATTTGTTAATACCTTCTGCAATATATGCATCAGCATGTGATCCACCATGTGTAAGTCTTTATATTTCGCACTTAATAAGTTACCGTATGCAGATCGTAGGCTTTGAATGAAATGCCTGGATTCATTAATTCCACATATAATTCCAGCATTAGAATGAAGACCAAGTATTTCAGTTGTTGATTGAGTAGGAAGTGCCTGCAACAAATTCAATAAGTGCAAAAATTCTTACAGTATAGCTATCACAGTAAAGCATTTACTAAAAGGTATGTGCCATATACTGACCATAATGTGCTCAATGCAAGAACTGTATGTTGTATCTATAGGGAGCCTGTATTTTTTATTTGTTGAGGAGAATGTGTAATGTTGATTGTATACAACACTGCTGTTGATGAAATCTAAAAGTATGGTGTTAAGGGTTCTTTGGTCCCATTCATCCAGTATATGTCCACCATAGTTACACTCTCCTACTAAGTACCTGATGGCTTCGTAAGGAACATCAACTGATTGATTTATGTGTACCTAGAAGACAAGACCAACTATTAATTTAGCACAGTTCAAGAAAAAGGATGAATACTAATAAACCACAAAGCTTGTAAAACAATGAAGAAATATACAACATAAACCATATGTAACTATTCAGCTGATCTGTGTATATTTACAGATGCATATGCTGGATAAATGATCAAGTAATAACATGGCAATTAATTAATAAATTTACTTATCTATCAGGTTCCATGGGACTATACAAGCCACAGATTCGTGGTCAGTCAAAAAGTCACTACATTGTTTACAGAATGCTGATTAGAAAATTTTTGGATGAAATAATTGCTAAAACACAAAAATATTCTGATAAAGGATATGAATGAATAATGCATTACAGAGAAAAATTATCAACAATCTCTTGTACAGACTAGAAGGAGTGTGTTATGAGGAAACCTTACATGTTGGATTTAAATACTTGGCATTTGTCACTAATTTTTTTCATCACTGCTGGAAACCTGTGGAACAGTTAATACCTTTCTATATGATGCTTCAGAAAGTTTTATCCAAGAGCTTATTAGTTTTTGATCAATTTGAAATACGGCAAGGTAGAATCATTCTCCTTGTTATTATTGCATTCCTACAGATAAATTATTTTTTCCTTATTTTTTATTGTGTCCAACCAAATAAACAGTGCTTATATTATGTATACAGTACCCAAAATTCACGAATTACTACTCATACAATATGATATGTAACTTTAGTATTTGTGTTATAATTTCCAGTCTGCTAGATCTTGTGGTACATTTATTTCTGTGAAAACACATTTATTTAAGATAAATTCGTAATTAGCATGTAATCATCAAAAAAGTATGGGCTAATAACAGTTTCTGCCCAGAACAACCTGACTCAGTGGATAGCAATAATTATCCTTTTTCAGTCAGCGGTTTCATTTTTCCAGAAACTCATTGACTTAGAAGATATTCGTAACTAAAATTTGGCTAGAGTCAAAAGCACTTTCATCATTTGAGCCATTCTGATTGTTTAATTCTCAGATTTGACTTTATACTTTTGTTACCCAAATTTTTCTGAACCTGATAATGCCTTTGGTTATTTACTTATGCCATTAATTAAGACTTTGGCTATGTTAACAAAATTCCAAACATGGTAATTTTCCATGAGAGTAGGGAATCCCCCACAGCAGTATATAGTGTATTAATCAAATAGTACACTGGACTTTAATACTTTCTTAATTGACTATCATTTAGTTAAATCAGATTATTGTTGGATACAACAGATAAACTCTAATGCTAATTCTGACCTATAAAATTTTGTAAACTAATATTTCATTACAAAGATAACAATATATCATTGTGCCAGTCTATATAGGCATATACGCCACCACAAAAAAAAAAAAAAAAAAAAAAAAAAAAAAAAAAAAAAAAAAAAAAAAAAAACGAGAATCCTCATTTTGTGATTACCAACCACTGAATCAACATTTCTAAGTCAGTCCTAAAGACTGCACCCAAACACTTATTCAGATTTCCACCAGTACAATACTAGAAATAAAGAAAGATTTTACATTGGCAGCCACGGAACAGCACTTTACGAAAGGGGGCCTCAGTACGCAGGTATAAAGTTAGCTAATGCACTGCCTAGTGCAGTCATGGCTCTTCCTACAATTAAACTGAAACATCAACTTAAGAAATTTTTTGTAAAACACCCTTTCTACTCATTAGAAGAGTACCATACTTATATGAAGAACAACAAATACTTTGTGAAATTATGTGAATAGAAATCAGTAAACATCTTATTGTAATTTTGTTGTAAATTAATGACGTATTCAGAAGAATGTGTCTTGTGTATTGTACAAATACACTCCTGGAAATGGAAAAAAGAACACATTCACACCGGTGTGTCAGACCCACCATACTTGCTCCGGACACTGCGAGAGGGCTGTACAAGCAATGATCACACGCACGGCACAGCGGACACACCAGGAACCGCGGTGTTGGCCGTCGAATGGCGCTAGCTGCGCAGCATTTGTGCACCGCCGCCGTCAGTGTCAGCCAGTTTGCCGTGGCATACGGAGCTCCATCGCAGTCTTTAACACTGGTAGCATGCCGCGACAGCGTGGACGTGAACCGTATGTGCAGTTGACGGACTTTGAGCGAGGGCGTATAGTGGGCATGCGGGAGGCCGGGTGGACGTACCGCCGAATTGCTCAACACGTGGGGCGTGAGGTCTCCACAGTACATCGATGTTGTCGCCAGTGGTCGGCGGAAGGTGCACGTGCCCGTCGACCTGGGACCGGACCACAGCGACGCACGGATGCATGCCAAGACCGTAGGATCCTACGCAGTGCCGTAGGGGACCACACCGCCACCTCCCAGCAAATTAGGGACACTGTTGCTCCTGGGGTATCGGCGAGGACCATTCGCAACCATCTCCATGAAGCTGGGCTACGGTCCCGCACACCGTTAGGCCGTCTTCCGCTCACGCCCCAACATCGTGAAGCCCGCCTCCAGTGGTGTCGCGACAGGCGTGAATGGAGGGACGAATGGAGACGTGTCGTCTTCAGCGATGAGAGTCACTTCTGCCTTGGTGCCAATGATGGTCGTATGCGTGTTTGGCGCCGTGCAGGTGAGCGCCACAATCAGGACTGCATACGACCGAGGCACACAGGGCCAACACCCGGCATCATGGTGTGGGGAGCGATCTCCTACACTGGCCGTACACCACTGGTGATCGTCGAGGGGACACTGAATAGTGCACGGTACATCCAAACCGTCATCGAACCCATCGTTCTACCATTCCTAGACCGGCAAGGGAACTTGCTGTTCCAACAGGACAATGCACATCCGCATGTATCCCGTGCCACCCAACGTGCTCTAGAAGGTGTAAGTCAACTACACTGGCCAGCAAGATCTCCGGATCTGTCCCCCATTGAGCATGTTTGGGACTGGATGAAGCGTCGTCTCACGCGGTCTGCACGTCCAGCACGAACGCTGGTCCAACTGAGGCGCCAGGTGGAAATGGCATGGCAAGCCGTTCCACAGGACTACATCCAGCATCTCTACGATCGTCTCCATGGGAGAATAGCAGCCTGCATTGCTGCGAAAGGTGGATATACACTGTACTAGTGCCGACATTGTGCATGCTCTGTTGCCTGTGTCTATGTGCCTGTGGTTCTGTCAGTGTGATCAGTGTGTATCTGACCCCAAAAAATGGTTCAATAGGCTCTGAGCACTATGGGACTCAACTGCTGAGGTCATTAGTCCCCTAGAACTTAGAACTAGTTAAACGTAACTAACCTAAGGACATCACAAACATCCATGCCCGAGGCAGGATTCGAACCTGCGACCGTAGCGGTCTTGCGGTTCCAGACTGCAGCGCCTTTAACCGCACGGCCACTTCGGCCGGCTATCTGACCCCAGGAATGTGTCAATAAAGTTTCCACTTCCTGGGACAATGAATTCAAGGTGTTCTTGTTTCAATTTCCAGGAGTGTAACTTTAATCATTACTGTTTCTTTGTACATGTGCAGTGTACCATTCGATGTTGAATAAAGCTATTATTATTATTAATATCTATTTTTGTAAGAGTTTGGGCTTGGTAATCATCACAGTAACATTGGCAACATTATCACATTATAAGTTAGATATCACAGCTAAGGCACATTTTTGTTGTCAGCTGAACATATGCACTGAGAATTTTCTGAAAAGAAGAAACAAAACTGATCTGGAAACATAATCTTAAGTACTAATACAATATGTTGCCAGAGGTCTTAAAATTATGACTGGGAATACATGAGACTCAGAACTAAGTATACTGACAATGAAGACATTAAGTTAGTTTGTTATAAGCAAAAAACTTATGTACTGATACCATATGCCAAGACAAACTGTCCACCAAGAAATAGTTAAGATTCTACACCGATGTTTGTGATAAGATTTGATTGCACATTTATTTTATGAAAAGTTGGATATTAGTGTTATAAAATGGGACATTGGAATAATGCAGTGTGAAAATGGTAGGAGTAAATAGATTAAGAGTCTTGAGTAGCACTTTATGATTCCAGTAATATAACAGTCTAAAACAAAAAATAATAAGAAAGTGAATTTTATAACAGTTTATGAATGAAATGTAAAGAACATTTGAATATTTGTGCAAAATGATTATCAATGGCTTGTATTTAAAATGTTAACTGTACATATTAGAATCAAATGTGCTTGGCCACAAACGGACTTTTGACTAGAGTAGCGGTCACTTGACTTACTGAGGTGAGTGCATGGAGAGGTTTTGTGAGGTCTTTTGCTGGTGGGCACCAATCTGCTAATATCTCCTTCTGCTTCTTTTTGTAACAACATTATATTTTAGAACCTTGAACATAATTTGCCTGCAAACTGCTCTACATGCACTGTTAGATGTATAACAAATTTAATATATTCTTGGTGTTATAATAATGAACCAAGTCCAGTGGTTTCTTGATATACCAAGATCTCTTCTATTTCATTTTATATCTTTGTATCAATGTACCCTGTGTTGAGCCAGTGCTTGAGACAATCTTATATATTGCAAATAAATCAACTGTCTTGCAATACAAGGGTGTTATAATTGTCAGAATTGCCTTGATTCCAAATACATGTTATTGACTGACTAAATTTCATTGGTCACTTGTTTAAAATCAAAACTTGGACATAAATGCAATGGTGGACAATTGCTCCCCTCAGTGGGTGAGCCATCCACAAACACTTAGGTTTTTCATTAGCCCCCTTCAGTGGGAAAGTAGCTTTAGATTGTTGTTTCCTATGTCTCACTGCAATTTGGTAGGCAAAAAAGGGATTTGTTAGAAAGTGGATGTTACACTCCCAGTATGTTGCAACATCATGACTTACCTTGAGTTTTCTACTGTTAATTACTATGAGTGGTTCTGTGACTAGTAACCAACCACTCAACAACCTGTTGAAAATCCATGGCTCATGTTAGATAGTAAAGTATATCATGATCTTTATTGGGCCTACATATTACTAACATCTTTAATGTGAGTAGTGGAACACATGTGTACTAGTATTGCTGATGATATTCAGTTGCTTCCTTTAACTGTTGTCTGACGAACAACTATATTTACTGTCATTGGTTCAGGAGCTTTGAGTACTGTGACAGTTATGTGCACAGTGTTATGAGTGAACTAAGTGAATGTTAGAACTGTATTATGTGTACTAAGTGAATTACTGTGAACCCTTAGTAATGAACTAGTTACATAATTTACCACTGAGTTATGATATTTCTTCCTAATGTCAAATTATAAGACTGGTTAGCTTGGTTGCTCAGAAACATTGTTATGAAGGAAATGGTGCTGGTCAGATCATATGAGAGTTGCTTGTTACCAGATAATTAAAGTGCTGTTAGTCATAAGGGCTGGTCTTTGCTTCATTGGGTTATGATAAAAATAAACTCATTAATTAGTGAAAGTAAAATCCATGGTGTTGTGCCTGTTACATTATTCATTAATTAGAGATCCTAAACATCTATCACTAAGAAACTCAGAAGTAATGGAGCTACTGAGGAAATAAGAATCTACAACCAAGTAAGTAATCTAGTAATCTTACACATGGTGCCACATCATTTTGTAGGTGGGTGCAGGGAGGGCACAGTATGTATTGGAATAGAACATGCGCCAGTGCAAAAAGCTTGTTATGAAGGAAATAGTACTGCTCTGATCACACAAGAGTACTTGTTAAGTGATAATTAAAGTTCCGTTAGTTGTTAGAAATTGGGTTATGATAAAAATAAACTCTGTCACTGCATGAATTATGCAGGTTCTTCTGAGTAGTCAATATTGCCAACAAAAAGTCCCATGATGAAATATATGTACATGGATGGATGAGTAAAATTCTGAGATGCCTGAACAACAGCCTACATGAAGTTTGCAAAATGATACTCAGATCAGTCTTACCACCCTTTTCTGCTATAAGAATGTTCTTGGTGAGAGCATAGTGTTCCCCAAAATATAGCACCACAGAAGATAATAGGGTGAAAGTAAACCAAGTAAGAGAGCCTTCTGTTATAACTTCAAGTTGAACAAATATATTTCAAGGAAGACGCAACACATGAAAGTCACAGATCAAGTAAACAGAGTAAGACGTGTTTACACTTTAACACTCAAATCATAACTGAGTCCAAGTCTAGCGTCCGCTGGCCAGCTGGCCGCTTAGGTGGCGCTGCTGCTGCATGGCTGGCAGACAGCGCCGTATGTAGAGGATGTGCGTAACTGCGCAGAGGCACTTTGAAAGATCGGCGAGTCACAACACCCTTCCCCCCTTTGAAGTTTTTGCACAGGTCTTGATGGAGGTGGCCTGTAGATTGCTAACATCCATAGGTGTTGTTTGACTGGCCGTATGGATGGAAGTGTCCCCGATGATAACGGGTCGAGATGACAGGAGACGTGGGGGTCAAATCTACTGGGGCCCTGTGCATCAATCAGCCCATTACGGCAAGTCCGGTTGTTATAACAGGAGACATGGCTGATGTGTCCGTGTCCGTAGGAGAAGGAGGCGAGTAGAGTTGCTCCGACAGATGATGGTCATCTGGTTCCTGCATGGGCACGTCTCCTGGTGCCATCAGTTCTTGTGCTGGCACCAATATGATGCTGAGAGAACTGCATTGTGAATAATGAGAGATTCCAGTATCCCGAGCGTCAGGTAGAGCCGAAGGTGGTGTAGTGGCATCCAGAACAGGTGTTGCTGGCACATGAGGCCGAAGCTGGTCCGAATGACGCACTGCAACACCTGTGTCCATCTGCACTTCATACAGGTGTTGGCCACAGTGTCGTGAGATGCGACCAGGACTCCATTTTGGCTGCCTGCCATATACCCGTACCCATACAAGGTCGTCGTCGGTGAACCGGTCAAGCGAAGGCACCCGCGGCTGTGAGGTGGAAGGCTGCAGAAGATGAAGCAGCGTGCGGGGCTGTTGGCCATGTAAGAGCTCAGCCGGGCTGTGCTCGCCCATGGGGGTGAAACGGTAAGAAGCCAGAAATTGGAGAAGCGCATCATCAGCAGCAGAAGAAGTCAGGAGTTTCCTCATCTGAGCCTTAAATGTGCGGACCAGTCATTCAGCCTCACTGTTTGACTGTGGATAGAACGGAGGGGTTGTGACTTGCATGACGCCATGATGGGCACAAAAATCCGCAAAATCGGAAGAGGCAAATTGCGGACCATTATCAGTAACAACAGTAGAGGGAAGGCCTTCCAAAGAGAAAATGTGAGCTAGAGCATTGGTGGTTGCCGCGGTGGTAGGCGACGTGCAACGGACAATGAAAGGAAAGTTAGAGTAGGCATCAATAACGAGAAGCCAATAAGTACCTAAAAAAGGTCCTGCGAAGTCAGCATGAATACACTCCCAGGGCTTCTCAGGCGGAGGCCATGGTGACAAAGATGACGTTGGGGCAGCAGCCTGTGACACACAAGGGCCGCAGGCAGCGACCATATGTGTGATTTCAGAGTCGATGCCAGGCCAGTGCACATGACGGCGCACCTGAGATTTTGTGCAAGAGACACCCCAGTGCCATTGGTGAAGGAGGCGCAAGACCGAAGCACGCAAAGACGCAGGTACCACAACATGCGGCGAAGCATTTTCGGTGGAAAGGAGGACAACACCATCCCTAGCCGTGAGGCGGTAACGCAAAGCGTAGTAGTTCCGCAACAGATCAGAAGTCTTAGTGGAAGGATGATCTGGCCAATCCTTCTGAATACAGCGTAAAACCCGGGAGAGGGTAGGGTCAGAACCCGTAGCAGCCACCAGCCGGTCCCCGTTGATGGGGAACCCGTCCACAACCCGCTTCTCGGCAACATCCAGGTGGAAACACAAAAGTTCATCCCTATCGAATGCCAGATCAGGACCCATGGGAAGGCAAGACAGTGCATCAGCATTTGCATGTTGAGCCGTTGGCCGGAAATGAATCTCATAATTGAAACGAGACAAGTAAAGAGCCCAATGCTGGAGGTGGTGTGCAGCCTTGTCGGGAAGTGACGTTGATGGATGAAACAAGGAAACAAGTGGTTTGTGATCCACAACAAGATGAAACTTTGATCCATAGAGAAAAACACCAAACTTATGAAGAGCATAAATAATGGCCAAAGCTTATTTTCCAATTTGAGAATACTTTTGTTGGGCATCCGTGAGCGTTTTGGAGGCATAAGCAATGGGTTGTTCAGAACTGTCAGAAAACGGTGCGCAAGGACTGCACTGACCCTGTATTGAGAGACGTCCATGGCAAGAACAAGACGTTGGCCAGGTTGATAAGTAGCCAGGCACGGGGCCTGTTTCAGCATAGTCTTCAATTTCTGGAAAGTCGCATCGCATCATGCGGACCAGTGAAAAGGCACGTTTTTATGCAACAGGCCATGCAATGGCTGAGCCACCGAAGCAGCAGATGGTGAAAACTTGTGATAGTATGCTATTTTCCCCAAGAAGGCCTGCAGTTCCTTAACAGATGTAGGGCGAGGAAGGGCATCGATCGCAGTGACAGTTTGCTGAAGTGGACGAATACCATCCCGAGAGTGCTGAGACCCCAAGTACGTGATAGATGCCTGAAAAAATTTTGATTTCTGAAGATTACACTTAAGACCATCAGTCTGAAAGACATGAAAAAGTGTGCGGAGATTTTGAAGATGTTCGTCAGTGATAGAATCAGTGACAACAATGTCATTCTGGTAATTTATACATCCAGGGACAGTGAGCAATGATTGTTCCAAGAATCACTGAAAGAGAGCAGGGGTGCTGGCAACCCCGAATGGCAATCGTTGGTATTGATAGAGGCCGAAAGGCATGTTAAGGACCAGAAACTACCGGGAAGCAGCGTCGAGAGGAAGTTGATGATAAGCTTCTGACAGGTCAAGTTTAGAAAAATACTGGCCTCCAGCAAGTTTAATGAACAATTCTTCAGTTCAAGGCATAGGGTAGGTGTTGATAAGGCATTGAGCATTTACAGTGGCTTTGAAATCGCCACAGAGATGAATATCACCATTTGGCTTAGCAACGACAACGACAGGAGAGGACCACTCACTGTAAGTGACAGGAAGCAAGACCCCTGAAGCAGTGAGACGATCCAGCCCCCCTTTGACCTGATCATGAAGGGCCACAGGAATGGGCCAAGCCCGAAAAAACTTAGGCCGAGCAGTGGGTTTGAGCGTGATATGAGCTTCAAAGTCGTTTGCACGGCCTAACCTAGGAGAAAAAAGGGACGAAAATGTCATCGACAAGGAATCCAATTGAGCATAAGGAATAGCATCAGAGACGATATTGACAGAGTCATCTATGGAGAACCCAAAAATGCGAAAGGCATCGAAACCAAAGAGATTCTCCGTGTTACTATGGTCGACCACAAATATGGGAACAGTGCGAATGACAGATTTGTAAGATACCTCAGCATCAAATTGTCCCAAGAGAGAAATCTTCTGTTTATTTTAAGTCTGTAATTGCCTAGTAACAGGTGACACGATTGGAGAACCCAACTGAAGATACGTCTGAGAATTGATGATAGTGGCAGCAGAACCAGTATCCACCTGCATGCGAACATCTCAACCAAGTATATGTACAGTGAGGGAAAACTTCCCTGAAAGAGAAGAAGTACAGTTGACAGACAACACAGAATCAGAATCAGCGTCATGTTCATGAACATCATGTATGCGGTCGGATCTGCAAACGGATGACTCATGACCCTTTTTTTTTGCATTTGTGACACACGGCCCAACGTTGTGGACAATCTTCTCGTGAATATTTCATAAAACACTGCGGACATGAAGGAAGCTGCCGCAGATTTTGCTGTAGTTTCTTAGAGGTTTGTTTACGGTTAGGCCGAGGCTGCACTTGGGAGCATACTGTGGCCACGTCGGCTGGCGGGGACACGCCACACGCATTGTCAACATTGCACAGAGGTTGTATTTCCCCAACATCGCCCCATGCCTCTATTTGCACTCCAGCGGCACGAGAAATTTCAAAAGACTGAGCGACGGATAGGACTTCATCTAGAGTTGGATTTGCCAACTGAAGGGCACGTTGCCTAACTTCTTTGTCGGGCGCCGACCGGATAATAGCATCCCGTACCATGGAATCAGCATAGGATTCTTTGTGAACGTCAGTAACAAATTGACACTTTCGACTGAGGCCATGAAGTTCAGCAACCCAAGAACGATAGGATTGACTCAGTTGTTTTTGACAACGATAAAAGGCAACACGAGAGGCTACCACATGCGTTTGCTTTTGAAAATAGACGGACAGAAGTGAGCACATTTCAGCAAAGGACAAAGACGCAGGATCTTTCAAAGGAGCCAATTGCGACAACAACCGATACATTTGAGGTGAAATCCATGAAAGGAACAGAGACTTACATGTTTGTTCATCCGCGACATGAAATGCCAAGAAGTGCTGTTGAAGACGTTTTTCATAATCAGACCAGTCTTCTGCCGTCTCGTCGTTAGGAGGAAAAGTAGGTAGAGACAATGACGAGAGACGCCCTGCATTTGATGCCGCGACGAAATCACGAATCGCATTTGTGAGAAGCGTTTGCTGTTCTATGAGACCTTGCAAATAGTTGCTCTAAAGTAGCCATGGAAACATGTGGGTCAACGATGGAAAAGAAAAATCCCATCCTTGTCGCCAATTGTTATAACTTCAAGTTGAACAAATATATTTCAAGGAAGACGTAATACATGAAAAAAGTCACAGATCAAGTAAACAGAGTAAGATGTGTGTACACTTTAACAGTCAAATCATAACTGAGTTGAAGTCTAGGGGCCGCTGGCTGGCTAGCCGCTTAGGTGGCGCTGCTGCTGCATGGCTGGCAGACAGCGCCACATGTAGAGGATGCACGTAACTGCACGGCGGCACTTTGAAAGATCGACGAGTCACAACACCTTCATGTTTCAGTGTCAAAGACAATGGAAAAAATTCTTGTAGTGAAGATAACAGCATTGAGTTTCTGTACAAAGACTTGAATGTGTTACTTCCAAGAAAGTCTTCCATTTATCCTAATTCCTGAGAATTTAAAATAGTCAACTCCACTGTCTGTTTGGCCAGCTTGTAAAAATAAAATTTAGCTTTTACAAGAGTTCCAGGTCAGAAACTGTATGCATTGCATTTTGTTTTGGCTACATCATTTATATTATGTCATATGTGTTTCACAATAACGTTTGTATCATCAGTAAAGAGAAAAAAATTTCTAATCAATTGCCATGTTCAGTGGCAGATCACGTATATGGTAAAGGAACAGCTCAGAATCGACCCCTGTGGCACACCCCGCTAAATGATCCCAGTCAGATCAAAAACATTTCCTGTGTTTACTGACACTGGGGAAAATGTTCTGCTTCTTAATTTCCAGATGTGAAGTGAATCATTATTGAGCTTTTTCCCTACTCACATAACGTTCCAACATACGCATAAGCGCTGCATGGTTAACACACTCAAATGCTCTTCTTAAATGAAAGAGAGTACTTATTGCCTTCATCCTATCATTGTGCCCTGCAAGTGCCTCACACATTAAAGAATAAATAAAAAAGTCTGTCAAAGTTCCTTTTATGAGGCCAAACTGTGTGTCTGATAACAAATTATGGGCACTGAGATGTGCTAGTACTTTCCTACACATTGCTTTTTCAAAAACTTTTGACAATGCAAGTAGCAATAAAAATGGCCAGTAATTGACTATTTCATCTCTTTCAACGTTTTTATTAAGTGATTTCTCTAATGACTGTTTCAGGTGTGATATGTTGAGCATCCACATTATCCCCTGATACATCTTTTACAATTGACCATACAGTTTTAAACGTCTTCTGAGAGCATTCTATTCTCTTGGAGAATGGACTGTTTCAGTCTGTCTGATGACATTCCGTAGCACTTTTCGGTACTGTTTACAGTCAGATTCTGTTGCTGGGGTCTGACTATCCTTTCTATTATGGTACAGCTCCTGCTTCCTCCTACACAATATTCTAATGCCATTATTTATACCAATCAGTTGCTCCTTAGTACTGCTTGTCTCCCTGCAATTTTTTAAGGGTAAAGAGCTATCAAAGAACGTGACAGAGATTTGAAGAAATTAATTATATGTATCATTCAAGTTATGTCTTTTGCAGAATTTATTTCAGATTAGGACTTCAACAATTACAAAGATTCCAGAATGAGATTTTCACTCTGCAGCGGAGTGTGCGCTGATATGAAACTTCCTGGCAGATTAAAACTGTGTGCCCGACCGAGACTCGAACTCGGGACCTTTGCCTTTCGCGGGCAAGTGCTCTACCATCTGAGCTACCGAAGCACGACTCACGCCCGGTCCTCACAGCTTTACTTCTGCCAGTATCTCGTCTCCTACCTTCCAAACTTTACAGAAGCTCTCCTGCGAACCATGTTCGAGTCTCGGTCGGGCACACAGTTTTAATCTGCCAGGAAGTTTCAATTACAAAGATATTTCTTACAAGGGAAACTCTATGTCACACTCCCCTCAGGTTTAGTGGTAAAGTAACTCAGTGGATAGCTCATCAAAAGCTGAACACAGATCAAGCATGAAAAAAAGAAGAAGATGCACCAAACTGTGAAAAACGAAGAAAAATAGAAACTGTGAACAGTTTAAGCTCAAAATGTGCAAAATCGAGCAACTTGCAAGAATGATGGCTTTGTGGTTGTGTGGTCATGGTGTTGGACTACAAAGCAAGAGATCTGTGTTCGAATCTCCATCCAGACCATTTTTTTCATAAATTTTTGAACTGTCTGTCTGGTCATTAACATGTCTGTTCTTCTATTGTAGTCTTGGTATTTGTCACACTACACAATGGTTATAGAATATGAGTCATGTGGTAAGGCTGTATTACCATCACAGATAAATGTGATGAATAATGAGAGCAGGCGAGATGCCTCATAGACCTCTCACAGAAACAAAAACAACAAAAAAATGGGGTGAGCTATGTTACAATGTAGGAACTCACGAGTAAAAACTTCCAAATTGTAATCCATGAGGCATAACATGTGGTACTTGTGTAGAACAAAAAATAGAAAGTATATGAAAATACACTCCTGGAAATTGAAATAAGAACACCGTGAATTCATTGTCCCAGGAAGGGGAAACTTTATTGACACATTCCTGGGATCAGATACATCACATGATCACACTGACAGAACCACAGGCACATAGACACAGGCAACAGAGCATGCACAATGTCGGCACTAGTACAGTGTACATCCACCTTCCGCAGCAATGTAGGCTGCTATTCTCCCATGGAGACGATCGTAGAGATGCTGGATGTAGTCCTGTGGAACGGCTTGCCATGCCATTTCCACCTGGCGCCTCAGTTGGACCAGCGTTCGTGCTGGACATGCAGACCACGTGAGACGACGCTTCATCCAGTCCCAAACATGCTCAATGGGGGACAGATCCGGAGATCTTGCTGGCCAGGGTAGTTGACTTACACCTTCTAGAGCACGTTGGGTGGCACGGGATACATGCGGACGTGCATTGTCCTGTTGGAACAGCAAGTTCCCTTGCCGGTCTAGGAATGGTAGAACGATGGGTTCGATGACGGTTTGGATGTACCGTGCACTATTCAGTGTCCCCTCGACGATCACCAGTGGTGTACGGCCAGTGTAGGAGATCGCTCCCCACACCATGATGCCGGGTGTTGGCCCTGTGTGCCTCGGTCGTATGCAGTCCTGATTGTGGCGCTCACCTGCACGGCGCCAAACACGCATACGACCATCATTGGCACCAAGGCAGAAGCGACTCTCATCGCTGAAGACGACACGTCTCCATTCGTCCCTCCATTCACGCCTGTCGCGACACCACTGGAGGCGGGCTGCACGATGTTGGGGCGTGACCGGAAGACGGCCTAACGGTGTGCGGGACCATAGCCCAGCTTCATGGAGACGGTTGCGAATGGTCCTCGCCGATACCCCAGGAGCAACAGTGTCCCTAATTTGCTGGGAAGTGGCGGTGCGGTCCCCTACGGCACTGCGTAGGATCCTACGGTCTTGGCGTGCATCCGTGCGTCGCTGCGGTCCCAGGTCGACGGGCACGTGCACCTTCCGCCGACCACTGGCGACAACATCGATGTACTGTGGAGACCTCACGCCCCACGTGTTGAGCAATTCGGCGGTACGTCCACCCGATCTCCCGCATGCCCACTATACGCCCTCGCTCAAAGTCCGTCAACTGCACATACGGTTCACGTCCACGCTGTCACGGCATGCTACCAGTGTTAAAGACTGCGATGAAGCTCCGTATGCCACGGCAAACTGGCTGACACTGACGGCGGCAGTGCACAAATGCTGCGCAGCTAGCGCCATTCTACGGCCAACACCGCGGTTCCTGGTGTGTCCGCTGTGCCGTGCGTTTGATCATTGCTTGTACAGCCCTCTCGCAGTGTCCGGAGCAAGTATGGTGGGTCTGACACACCGGTGTCAATGTGTTCTTTTTTCCATTTCCAGGAGTGTATATATGCCACAAGACAGATTAGGAACCAGCTCTTCCCTGTTGCAGTTAAAGACTGTGGCCAGATAACCATGACACCAGAGTCTTCCAGTGTATCTAAGTGTTGCACATGTTAATATTGGACTTGTCACTGTTTCTATTTTGATTATTTTGTCCACAGTTCAGAGTTCAGTAAATGTTCTTCCTATTTTCATGCTTGATCTGTGTTCACTTTTTGATGGGCTATGCAATAGGCAATCTTACCACTAAATCTAAGGGGGGGGGGGGGGGGGGGGGTACAATCAGGAGTTTCCCTTGTTAGTAGTTCCAGGGTACTCTACTATTACTGTAAAGTATTTTCAATCCTATATGTAAAGGAATTTGTTGTTACCTGTTTAATATCATCTGACATCTTGCTAAGAAACTGTCACTTCAAAACAAGACTATGGGAAAGAAATTCATAAATAATTTCAGTTGTTGCTGTGCGAAATATGACTGGCCTGGCTTGCAAAAGAGTCATCATTTGGACTGCATAGTGTAGTAAACCAAAAGCAGCTCAATGTAGAAAAAAAGAGTTCCATGTTTCACAATAAATCTATCAGATGTCAACAGGAATTAATTCAGGAATTAATTTTTAAAATTACTGGTAACAATTGCACCAAAATGTTTTTTTATTTTATTTATTTTATTTTATTTTTTTTTTGCTTGAAGCTTATTTAGATTCTAGTTATAATATTTGAAAATTAATTTCATAATTTACTTTAATATGATCCAAAACATAAAATCATTTGTAAAATAGTGAAATATTTATAAATTTAGGAAAGCTGTACCCATGAAAAAAAGTGAGTGTCATAGTGGGGACAATAGGTATATGTAGGAAATTGTTGAGTATCAGCTTTCACAAGTCAAATATTTTTCCTATTGGAGGTGTAGGGAAAGAGAGGGAAAATTATGGGAATAGTAAAGCTAAACGTATGTTATCAGAATTACTACCTCAAAAAATATGCAAAAGATGAAATGGGAAGATTAAGCGAATGTCAGAGTTATGTCGTGGAAAGTAAATCTTTTATCACTTGGAAGTTTCTGCCCTCTTTAATAACATGAAATATTAATATCCTTTTTATTCATACTGCAAAACTAAAACTAGTTTTGCCAAAATTACTGGTTAAAATGAAAGCTTTAAAAATTTCTGTAATATGAGGAAATCATTCTCGGACTTCTTGCAGTATCAATTCTTCACCTACACCCTCCATACATACTCCGCAAATCACGATACAGTCTGTGGCGGAGAGTACCCTGTACCACTACTCGTCATTTCCTATCCTGTCCCACTCTCAAATAGAATGAGGGAAAAATGACTATCTATATGACTCCATGTGATTCCAAATTTCTTGTATCTTATCGTCATAGTCCTTACATGAACTGTACATTTTCAGCAGTAGAACCATACTGCCGTCAGCTTCAAACACTGGTTCTTTAAATTTTCTCAATATCTACATCTACATCTACATACATACTCTGCAATCCACCATACGGTGCGTGGCGGAGGGTACCTCATACCACAACTAGCATCTTCTCCCCCTGTTCCACTCCCAAACAGAACGAGGGAAAAATGACTGCCTATATGCGTCTGTATGAGCCCTAATCTCTCTTATCTTATCTTTGTGGTCTTTCCATAAAATGTAAGTTGGTGGCAGTAAAATTGTACTGCAGTCAGCCTCAAATGCTGGTTCTCTAAATTTCCTCAGTAGTGATTCACAAAAAGAATGCCTCCTTTGCTCTAGAGACTCCCACCCGAGTTCCTGAAGCACTTCCGTAACACTTGCATGATGATCGAACCTACCAGTAACAAATCTAGCAGCCTGCCTCTGAATTGCTTCTATGTCCTCCCTCAATCCAACCTGATAGGGATCCCAAACGCTCGAGCAGTACTCAAGAATAGGTCATATTAGTGTTTTATAAGTGGTCTCCTTTACAGATGAACTACATCTTCCCAAAATTCTACCAATGAACCGAAGACAATTATCCGCCTTCCCCACAACTGCCATTACATGCTTGTCCCACTTCATATCGCTCTGCAATGTTATGCCCAAATATTTAATCGACATGACTGTGTCAAGCGCTACACTACTAATGGGGTATTCAAACATTGTGGGATTCTTTTTCCTATTCATCTGCATTAATTTACATTTATGTATATTTAGAGTTAGCTGCCATTCTTCACACCAATCACAAATCCTGTCCAAGTCATCTGGTATCCTCCCACAGTCACTCAAAGACGACAACTTCCCGTACACCACAGCATCATCAGCAAACAGCTGCACTTTGCTATCCACACTGTCCAGAAGATCATTTATGTAGACAGAAAACAACAGCAGACCTACCACACTTCCATGAGGCACTCCACATGATACCCTCACCTCTGATGAACACTCACCATCGAGGACAACGTATTGGGTTCTACTACTTAAGAAGTCTTCGAGACACTCACATATTTGGGAACCAATCCCATATGCTTGTACCTTAGTTAGGAGTCTGCAGTGGGACACCGAGTCAAATGCTTTCTGGAAATTAAGTAATATGGCATCTGTCAGATACCCTTCATCCATGGTTCGCAAGATATCATGTGAAAAAAGGGCAAGTTGCGTTTTGCAGGAACGATGCTTTCTAAAGCCTTGCTGATGCACGGACAGCAACTTCTCTGTCTCAAGGAAATTCATTATATTCAAACTGAGAATATGTTCAAGAATCCTGCAACAAACCAATGTTAAGGATATTGGTCTGTAATTTTGAGGAATCGTCCTTCTACCCTTCTTATATACAGACGTCACCTGCGCTTTTTTCCAGTCACTCGGGACTTTAACTTGGGCAAGAGATTCGCGATACATGCAAGCTAAGTAAGGAGCCAATGCAGTAGAGTACTCTCTGTAAAACCGAATTGGAATCCCATCAGGACCTGGCGATTTATTTATTTTCAACCCATTCAGCTGCTTCACAACCACAGGGATGTCTATCACTATGTCCTCCATACGGGAATCTGTACGAGACTCAAACGGCAGTATGTTTGTACGGTCCTCCTGTGTGAAAGATTTCTCAAATGCTAAATTTAAAATTTCAGCTTTCGTTTTGCTGTCTTCCATTGCCAGGCCAGACGGATCAGTGAGTGACTGGATGGAAGCCTTCGACCCGCTTACCGATTTTACGTAAGACCAGAATTTCCTTGGGTTTTCAGCAAGATCTTTTGCTAAGGTATGACAGTGGTAGTGGTTGAATGCTTCGCGCATTGCTATTTTTACAGCAGCACGAATCTCTACTAACTTTTGCCTGTCCTCATTCTCCCGATCTTTCTTGTACCGCGAGTGCAACTGCCTTTGCTTACTAAGGATTCTCTGTATTTCGCTGTTAAACCACGGTGGGTCTTTTCCATCTGTAACCCACTTTTTTGGCACATACTTGTCCAATGCGTGATTTACAATGCGTTTAAAAGTTACCCATAATTCTTCCACGTCCATCATACCGGAAGTAAATGAAGTCGATTCATTTGCTAAGTGTGATGCTAACAACTGCTTATCTGCTCTTTCTAGTAAGAATACTCTCCTAGCCTTCTTGACTGACTTTTTAACTTTTGTAACCATAGTCATAATGACAACATCATGATCGCTAATCCCTGTCTCAACACTGACACTGTCTATGAGGTCTGGTCTGTTCGTGGCTACCAGATCTAAAATATTTCCACTACACATTGGCTGTCGATTTAGCTGCTCAAGACAGTTTTCAGATAATGTGTTCAAAAGTAATTCACACAACAGCTTGTCTGTAACACCTGTAATGAATCCATAGAGATCCCAGTCTATACTAGGTAGGTTGAGGTCGCCTCTGACTAATATAGCATGATCCGGGTACTTCTGCGATACAGAATGTAGACTCCCTTTGAATGATTCTAGAACTGTCACGGTGGAACCTGGTGGCCGGTAATAACATCCAACAATTAACTTTATTTCCCCTAGCCCTGTTAAACGTGTCAGATAACTTCACAATCACACTCTACTTCAACCTCAGTAGACACAATATTTTTGTCAACTGCAATGAAGACACCACCTCCTACGGTGTCTAATCTGTCTTTCCGATACACGTTCCAACCCTCACTAAATATTTCAGAACTTCCTATCTCAGGGTTCAGCCAGGTCTCAGTCCTGAGAATAATTTGCGCACCACACGCTTCCTGGAGGGCAGTAAATTCAGGAACTTTATTCTGAACACTCTGAAAATTTACTGCTAATATCTTGATAGCTGAAGTGTCTTTACACTGAGTGCGTTCTGATTTCCCTGCCTGCACGTTGACTGGTGAGTGTTCATCAGGACACCTCACACTACTGCCTAGCCTAAAAGACCCCCATGTGCACGCCTCAAGTATTCTGCTACCCGAGTAGCCGCTTCCTTTGTGTAGTGCACCCCTGACCTATCTAGGGGCGTCCTACAATACTCCACCCTTTCCAAGAATTTCATCTTTCCTTCAGAGATTCCATTTTATGTGTGTGTGTGTGTTTGGAGCTTATGGGAGCTCAACAGTGAGGTTATCAGTGCCCTTACACTCATTAAAACAAGTGAGTGTGAAGATAATCTCTAAAATTGTTGCACACTCATGCACTCAAGATGACCACAGAATCACTATCACACACGTACTAAAACAACTCATAGAGATTAAAAGCAGCAATACATGAAATTGAAACACAAGAAAAACAACAAAGGAGCTAAAAGAAAAGCATAAGGACATGTCACTGGCTGACCACCTACAAAAAACTTGGGTGAGCTAGTCACCCTGTTAACACATTAAAAACATCTCCCTAAAATCTTGGGAAAAAATGATGGACAGTTCACAAAAGTTTAAAGTCAGTTTTAGAACATTACTTAAAATAGAGTGCAGCTATGCTGGCAAATATGCCACATATTGCTGGTCAAAAAATAAAACACAGTCCAATAAGATGTGATACATAGTGATCTGTAAACCACAAGTATCACACATTGGAGGGTCCTCTTACTGGAGCAAGAGGCAAAAGGCCATGTGTCATAGGGCTATTGTCTATGTGAAAATGAGTAAGGAAGACCTCATTCTGTTGATGTGGCTGGAGGGAGGTATGCCACAGCCACTTTGTGAGCTTTACTAGATGGAACTTATTGCTTGTCACTTCCATTCTTTCATCCCCCCACCAATGCAAAGGCTCTGGATCTCAACAGTGAGGCTATATCATGCAGTGGATTATCACACTGAAATAACTGAGGATCATGACACACCTCTTTGACTGCTAGATACACCCTTTCATTCCCCATAATACGCATGTGCCTTGGTACCCAGCAGACAGACACCTCTTTCCCCAGTTGTTGTAGTTGGAGAAGGACATCCTGGATATTATGGACTACTTTATCTGCTGGATACAAATGTTGCAGAGTGAAGGACACTCAGAGAATTGGAACAGACAAGAAATTTAGCAGTTGAAGCTGATCTCATCTGCTCTAGTGCTTGCAGTCTCACATATAATTCTGCGTGAAAGACAATAAAGTCTTGAGGCAGTTGGATCTTTAGGACACGATGTGGGAAAACAGCAGAGCAACTAACAGGTTCCCCATGTTTAGACCTATCCATAGAGACAGCTATATAATTGCTCATATAAAATGGTAGAGAATATTGCATTAAAAACAGAAGCAGGACTGCAGTCTCCCCTGTTGTGCACTAAATCAAAAATCACCCTGGGCCTCTGCAGTAACAGTGGTAGCAGATAGTTAAAACCCTGGTTTTGTGGCTGTATTTTCTCTACACCAGGTGACTCCAGCATATGCTGCACTCAGATCCCAAATGGCATTGTTGCTCATGGGTGATTAGAGAATAGGCTTTCCAGAGATGGATGAGCATCAGTATGGCATGCAAGTGATTTCTGAACTGTGAGGAACTTATGTACCTGATGCACCACAAGGAGCTGCCACTGGACAGTGAGTGTCAGATCCTGAGCTTCAGCGCAGAGACTGGTTATGGGCCTGGTCCTGTAAGCACCTGTGGCTAGCCTAATCCCCTCATGGCAGATAATATCAATAATCTTTAGGTTAAGATGGCCTCTGTGACCCATACACTGTGCACCCATAGTCCAGCCATGAATGCAAAAAAGACATATAAAACTAGAGAAGACATGCCCTATCTGCTCCCCAAGACCTGTGGCTCAGGCACTTGATGATTTGCAGTGCCTTCTGGGCCCTGGATTTCAGGTCTCACAGGTGCAGTAATCACGACAGTTTTAGAGTCAAAAGTGAAGGCCAGAAAACTCACTGAGTCTTAAATATGGAATGGTGCCCCTCATCTGCAAGTTAGGTAAATTAAAAATATGACAAGAATGATTAAAATGAACACACACACACTTGTCTGCAGAAAACAGAAAACCCATCTTTGCCAACCTCTCCCCTAACCTCTGCACTGTAAATTGCAACTGATGGCTCTCAGTTGCAATACTGGAGGAGGAACAGAAAACAAAAAAATTGTACACAAATAAGAAGCACTGTACAGGACTTCTTAATGTAGACATGATGCTGTTGATGGTCATGGAAAAGAGGGTAACACTTAAAAGACTGCACTGAGGAACAACAGACTCCAGCTCAAACTGATCTGACAGCATGTCACCAACTTGAGACCTAAAAAAGTACTTAGACAGGAAGGACCATATGAAAATGGGGAGCTGGGTATGAAAGCCCCATTGATGGACTTATGCTAGAATACTGTGTCTTTAAGTAGTGTCATACACCTTACTGATACTGAAAAATTACTGAGACAGTGCTGTTTATGTAGGCAAGTCTGCTGAATAGCCACCTCTAGTAGGGCCAGGTTGTCGACAGTGGATCAAAATCTCCAGAATCCACAGTGGAATGGGCTAAGGAGCTGCCTGGTCTCTAACAAACAGACCAGGTGACAGTTAACCATGTGCTCCAGGGTTGTTGCTACACAGCTCATAAAGCCAACGTTTCGGTAACTACTGGGACATGTGTGGCCCATTCCTTATTTCAGGAGAGGTATCATAATTGCCTCCCTCTATGATTTGGGGTAGTTGTCTGTCTGCCATATAAGATTAAAACATTCAAGGAAGATTTCCTTTGATGCCACTGGCAAATGTCAAAGCATGTGGTAACTGGAATGCTTTCCATGACCATTTCTTGCTCTCCTTAATTACACCTTGAGCCTTGGCTCTTGTGACATGAAATGCTGTGAGGTTCTCAGCTGTTTGGTAGCACTTCAACTGCTGGAGCCACATGCCTGGCACAGATAGCACTCACTAGTCCACCAGTGTACATCTTGACTCCTAAGATGACCTGATGACTTTGAGATGGATAAGTCAGCAGCATGATGGATCACCATGTAATGCGGTCCACCCATTCCTGGACACTGTCATGGTGTTCAAATACAGCCAACTGGCTGAACAATGTCCAGTTAGCCCTGCTGACCATCTATTTTGGTGGCTTCACTCAAGCTAATGCTCCATCCAGTGGGTGAATGCGGAATGGGAAGTGGTCACTGGAATGAAAGTCATCAATGACTTCCCCCTGAATGGAGTCTAGGAAGGCTGGAGAGCAGAAGGAGAGGTTGTTGGCTGAGAATAACCCAGTAGCAGCACAGAAATGGGTAGGAGTACCAGTGTTTAGGGTGCACAACTCTAGATATTTCATGGGGCTCTCCAAAACCCAACCCCAAGGGCAAGTGGAGGTCGAGCCCCACATGACGTGTCGAGTGTTGAAGTCTTTCAGGAGTAGAAATTGGTGGGAAACTTCTTGCATAAGATCTGTGAGAGCCTCAGAGTCTACTGCATCAGACAGAGGTAAATACAGTGATCAAAATGTGATCCTCCAACATGTGTGAATTTTAATTGCAACTGCTTACTTGTCAGTAGCCAGGGAGAGCAGAGGAGTGGTATGGATTATTTACAAACACAACAACCCTCCCTTGGCTATGTTTCCAGTCAGGTCATCCTTTCAGTGAAGTGTATAGCTCTGTAGCACAGGGGTGTCAGTCGGTTTAAAAATGTGTTTCTCCTAACAGGCACAGGGGGCGTTCCTGTGCCAGCAGTTTCATCTACTCCACACGAGTCCTGCAATATGGGAGCCATGTATCATGGGGGTTGTATATTCACCCTGTCTTTCTGCTGGGAAGGGGGCCCATAATGGGTGGGAACTCAGCCTTGGAGCGAGATGATTGCCCCAGTCTGACATCAAAGTCCATTAGCTCTACTGAATAGTCAAGAGAGACATAAGTAAGGATGACATTGAAATTGTTGGACTGTTTGCTTCCCAATTCTGTCAGTGGTGGACGCTTGGCCTTTTGTTTTTTGCTCTGGGTAGGCTTCGGAGCCACAGCTGCAACAGTGATAGTGGCACAACTGGACGGTGGACCACACTGTGCCTTGGGGGGAGCAGGGACCTCTGCAATGTTAGTGACCACAGACTTGTATGATGTTTTACGAGGAAGTGTAAGCTGTGAAGTAACTGCAGCAGAACCTGACAAATGCAGGTAATAGTGCTGATACTAAATGTCTTCATTTGTGTAGCAGCATTGGTTTTCTGTATTGGTTGTTCAATGACTGCAGCAAATTAGGTAGTGAATGTCAGGAATGGATGGTCTTATAAATCTTCTTGGCATCACCATAGGGAATCTGTCTTGTGATTTTAATTTCCTGGATCTCCCATTCTTCAAGGAAGAGACAGCAGTTTCTTCTCCAGACAGGGTGAGCCCCAGAGCAATCCACACACTTTGGAGGAGGTAAACATCTGATTCCTTTGAAGATGGTATTATTACATTTATCCCAAATGGTTTCTTCCTTACATCCAAGAATGGTATGCTCAAAGCTCTGGCATTTAAAACAGTGCACTGGGTTGGAGACATAAACCACATGGTTAAGCAAAGAAAACCTGCCTTAATATGTTCTGGGAGTTTTGTGCTGTTAAAAGTGATGATGAATGAGTCAGATTTAATCAGATCACCTTCTACCCTTTTCATAATATTCTGCATAACTACAATGCCTTCTTGGCCCATTCAACTCTCAGGTCTTCTTTGGGGATGTCCATCAGGTCTCTGCACATCACAACACCTTTACTGTAGTTTAATGTGGTGTGGAGCTCAGTGTCAATGGCATATTCCCCAAGGGTGTCAGCCTTCTGCAGGTTTGTCACGTGTTGGGAACTTAATGTTTCCACAAACAGTGTCCCATTTCATAAATGCTTAACTGAATTTAAAGTATGTGCAATCCCCTCTAAACCCTTTTGTTTTTAAAAATGTGAAACTTTTTCAAAACTTATTTCTTTCCTTTTAACCAATAAAAGCACACAAACCCTCTTATTTGAATAGATGTTGGTACCCACTAGAGATCCACATACTCCACTGGGAGGTGGAAGAGAAAACTTTGTAGGGTCCATGTCAGTCCCACGAGCAGCTAGAGAAATAAAGTCCACCGGGACAGAGCATCGCACCCTTACGTAAGACTTATACAACTGCAGTGCAGCAGGTTCCCCCGTACTTGCCCGCTAATGACTGTTCCACCTCAATAGTTATGCATCTCATCACTGTGCAGCACATGTTGAGACTGAGGGGGTTTTAATAGAGGTTTTTACCATCCTCATGATTCGGGCAGTCAAGCCCAGATACCCATTCCATGTGACGCACAATATTTCACTGCCATGTCATTCAGTGGTCACTGCAGCATGCCCAGTGCTTATGATGACAGGGAACTGTCAACACTTACTACTCCCCAGTGCAGGTTGCCAAGCCTCCACTCAGCAAATGAATGCTGAGCCCCTGAGGGCAATTCCCTTTTGTGTTCCCAAAACATCTCTGAAATACTTGTGTGTTGTTCAAACCTACCAGTAACATATTTGGCAGACCACCTCTGAATTACTTCAATGTCTTCCTTTAATCCAACCTGGTGTGAATCCCAAACACTCAAGCATTACTCAAGAATGGGTCACACAAGCAACCACAATACTGCCATACAAGTCTGGTGTGGCAGTAGAAGATAGCAAAATGAAAGCTGGAGTTATAAATTTCACATTTAAGATATTGTTCATGTGGGAGAATAATGAAAAAATACCATCATTTGACCATTAAACAGACTCCCATATGGACAACATAGTTATAACCATACGTGGCTCAGAGAAACAACTGAAAGAGTTGAAAACAAATAAGTTGCAACATCCAGATAGAATCTCAATTCAAGTTTATAAAGAGTAGTCTGCCACATTGGCCCCTTGCTTACCTTGCATTTATCATGAATCTCTTGCCCAGTGCAAAGCCCCATGTGGCTGGAAAAAAATGTGGGTGACTCCTGCATATAAGATGGGTAAAAGAACGGACCTGCAAAATTGCAGACCAATATCCTTAACATTGGTTTTCTGCAGAATTCTTGATCATATTCTCTGTCTGAATTCAATAAATTTTATTGGGTCCAAGAAGCTTATGACTGTGAATCAGCATAGTTTTAGAAAGCATTTCTCACAGGAAATGCTGCTTGACCTTTTCTCACATGATATACTGTGAACTATGGATGAAGGGCAACATTCAGATTCCATACTTGAGTGGGTTAGAGACTTCTTAAGTAATAGAACACAGTCTGTTGTCCTTGACAGTGAGCATTCATCAGAGACAAGGGTATCATTCAGAGTGTCCCTGGGAACTGTGATAAGACTGCTATTATTTTCTATATACATATATTCTCTTGCAGACAGGGTAGGTAGCAATCTCTGGTTGTTTGCTGATGATTCTGGGATCTACGGGAAGGCGTCAAAGTTGAGTGGCTGTAGGAGGATGCAAGATGACTTAGATGAAAACCAAATAACTTCATTGTCACACTCAGATTCAACCTCAATAGCGACAATATTTTTGTTGACTGTAATGAACACTCCCCCACTAATAGCATCTAATTTGTCATTTTGATATACATTCCATGACTCACTAAATATTTCACAGCTTTCTACTTCATGTTTCAGTCAACTCTCAGTCCCAATAATAACTTGAGTGCAAGAACATTCCTGGGAGGCAAGAACATTCCTGGGAATATTGTTATGAATACTTCAACAATTTACTGACATAACAGCATGGGCTTCAAGGTTAGTGCCACTGTAAAAGGCAGTGT
Organism: Schistocerca nitens; assembly: GCF_023898315.1. NCBI lineage: Eukaryota > Metazoa > Arthropoda > Insecta > Orthoptera > Acrididae > Schistocerca > Schistocerca nitens. The sequence goes on from NC_064616.1 coordinate 918,493,474, forward strand.
GAAACTCAAAAATATTTTAGAAGGTGTAGATAAGTGTAATAACAAACTAGCGGGATGAAAGCAGAGCTCACCATCTGCAGCATCGTCAATAGCACTGACTGTGGACCTTTGGTACAGAGCCGAGTGGAGGGTCTGAATCAGAGGCTGAGACAGTTCTGCGACCGTGTGGGCTGCAGATTCCTCGACTTGCGCCATAGGGTGGTGGGGTTTCGGGTTCTGCTGGATAGGTCAGGAGTCCACTACACGCAGCCAGCGGCTACACGGGTAGTAGGGGTTGTGTGGCGTGGACTGGGTGGTTTTTTAGGTTAGATGGCCTCAGGCAAGTACAGAAAGGGCAACAGCCTCAAAGGGTGTGGGGCAAAGTCAGGACATGCGGAGACCAAGCAGCAATCGGTATTATAATTGTAAACTGTCGAAGCTGCATTGGTAAAGTGCTGGAACTTCAAGCGCTGATAGAATGTGCAGAAGCTGAAATCGTTATAGGTACAGAAAGCTGGCTGAAGCCAGAGATAAATTCTGCCGAAATTTTTAAAAGGCACAGATGGTGTTTAGAAAGGATAGATTGCATGCAACTGGTAGTGGTGTGTTTGTCGCTGTTAGTAGCAGTTTATCCTGTAGTGAAGTAGAAGTGGATAGTTCCTGTGAATTATTATGGGTGGAGGTTACACTCAACAACCGAGCTAGGTTAATAATTGGCTCCTTTTACCAACCTCCCGACTCAGCAGCATTAGTGGCAGAACAACTGAGAGAAAATTTGGAATACATTTCACATAAATTTTCTCAGCATGTTATAGTCTTAGGTGGAGATTTCAATTTACCAGATATAGACTGGGACACTCAGATGTTTAGGGTGGGTGGTAGGGACAAAGCATCAAGTGAAATTATACTGAGTGCACTATCCGAAAATTACCTCGAGCAATTAAACAGAGAACCGTCTCGTGGAGATAACATCTTGGACCTATTGATAACAAACAGACCCGAGCTTTTCGACTCTGTAAGTGCAGAACAGGGAATCAGTGATCATAAGGCCGTTGCAGTATCCCTGAATATGGAAGTTAATAGGAATATAAAAAAAGGGAGGAAGGTTTATCTGTTTAGCAAGAGTAATAGAAGTCAGATTTCAGACTACCTAGCAGATCAAAACGAAAATTTCTGTTCCGACACTGACAACATTGAGTGTTTATGGAAAAAGTTCAAGGCAATCGTAAAATGTGTTTTAGACAGGTATGTGCCGAGTGAAACTGTGAGGGACGAGAAAAACCCACCTCGGTTCAACAACAAAGTTAAGAAACTACTGCAAAAGCAAAGAGAGCTTCACTCCAAGTTTAAACGCAGCCAAAACCTCTCAGATAAACAGAAGCTAAATGATGTCAAAGTTAGCGTAAGGAGGGCTATGCGTGAAGCCTTCAGTGAATTCGAAAGTAAAATTCTATGTACCGACTTGACAGAAAATCCTAGGAAGTTCTGGTCTTATGTTAAATCAGTAAGTGGCTCGAAACAGCATATCCAGACACTCCGGGATGATGATGGCATTGAAACAGAGGATGATACGCATAAAGCTGAAATACTAAACACCTTTTTCCAAAGCTGTTTCACAGAGGAAGACCGCACTGCAGTTCCTTCTCTAAATCCTCGCACAAACGAAAAAATGGCTGACATCGAAATAAGTGTCCAAGGAATAGAAAAGCAACTGGAATCACTCAACAGAGGAAAGTCCACTGGACCAATTAGATTCTACACAGAGTACGTGAAAGAACTTGCCTTCCTTCTAACAGCTGTGTACCGCAAGTCTCTAGAGGAACAGAAGGTTCCAAATAATTGGGTAAAAGCACAGGTAGTCCCAGTCTTCAAGAAGGGTCATCGAGCAGATGCGCAAAACTATAGACCTACTATATCTCTGCTGTCGATCTGTTTTAGAATTCTAGAACATGTTTTTTGCTCGAGTATCATGTCGTTTTTGGAAACCCAGAATCTACTCTGTAGGAATCAACATGGATTCCAGAAACAGCGATCGTGTGAGACCCAACTCACTTTATTTGTTCATGAGACCCAGAAAATATTAGATACAGGCTCCCAGGTAGATGTTATTTTCCTTGGCTTCCGGAAGGCATTCGATACAGTTCCGCACTGTCACCTGATAAACAAAGTAAGAGCCTACGGAATATCAGATCAGCTGTGTGGCTGGATTGAAGAGTTTTTATCAAACAGAACACAGCATGTTGTTATCAATGGAGAGACATCAACAGACGTTAAAGTAACCTCTGGTGTGCCACAGGGGAGTGTTATGGGACCATTGCTTTTCACAATATATATAAATGACCTAGTAGATAGTGTCAGAAGTTCCATGCGGCTTTTCGCGGATGATGCTGTAGTATACAGAGAAGTTGCAGCATTAGAAAATTGTAGTGAAATGCAGGAAGATCTGCAGCGGATAGGCACTTGGTGCAGGGAGTGGCAACTGACCCTTAACATAGACACAAATGCAATGTATTGCGAATACATAGAAAGAAGGATCCTTTATTGTATGATTATATGATAGCGGAACAAACACTGGTAGCAGTTACTTCTGTAAAATATCTGGGAGTATGCGTGCGGAACGATTTGAAGTGGAATGATCATATAAAATTAATTGTTGGTAAGGCTGGTACCAGGTTGAGATTCATTGGGAGAGTCCTTAGTAAATGTAGTCCATCAACAAAGGAGGTAGCTTACAAAACACTCGTTCGACCTATACTTGAGTATTGCTCATCAGTGTGGGATCCGTACCAGATCGGGTTGACGGAGGAGATAGAGAAGATCCAAAGAAGAGTGGCGCATTTTGTCACAGGGTTATTTGGTAACCGTGATAGCGTTACTGAGATGTATAGCAAACTCAAGTGGCAGACTCTGCAAGAGCAGCGCTCTGCATCGCGGTGTAGCTTGCTCACCAGGTTTCAAAAGGGTGCGTTTCTGGATGAGGTATCGAATATATTGCTTCCCCCTACTTATACCTCCCGAGGAGATCACGAATGTAAAATTAGAGAGATTTGAGCGCGCACGGAGGCTTTCAGACAGTTGTTCTTCCCGCAAACCATACGCGACTGGAACAGAAAAGTGAGGTAATGACAGTGGCACGTAAAGTGCTCTCCGCCACACACCGTTGGGTGGCTTGCGGAGTATAAATGTAGATGTGGATGTAAAAACGATATTGTTGTTATTATTGCTGGTTCAAATGACATTTACTGCAATGAATCATTTAACATGCTAACTAAGCTAGGTATAAAACTGCAACAGTTAGGAAAATCCAAAATAATAGTAGCAAGTTTCCAAAACAATATGATCTCCCTGACTGGTCATGCGTAAAGATGGAGATCAGAAAAGTTAATTCCAGATTGTTTAGTATTTGTAAGAAGTACAATAATGTCAGTGTGCCAGATATTAGCAATTATGACAGAGACATATTTACCACTCATGGTTTGCATATGAACAGAATGAGTAAACAGAAATTTACGAATGAGCTTATAAACTTGCTAAGCTCTAAATCAGAGGCAAACTCTGTAGGCACAATAGCACTCAGCTGGCCAGATCAGGGAAACTTGTAAAGGGCCCAAAAGGGACCATCCAATTTGTAGATGAGCATCTACCTAACTTACAAAATGCAGCTTGTACCTTGAGATGTGAAGCAAAATATCCCAAAATTGACCAAGATAATTGTGAAAGGGAACATCTTGAGTACTTACTAAATAATGCAGAATCTGATTTAGGTTTACCAGAGCTGAATACTAAACACCTTTGTTTCTTTCACATTAATATACAATCAATACGAAACAACTTGCCTGAATTAGTACTAATTTTAGAAGAGTTACATTGTTATGTTCAGTGTCTTAATGAGCACTGGCTCACAAAAAATGAAAGCCAGTTGTATATTCCCGATGGCTACAAAATAGCATCTGTTTATTTTAGATCCATTATGAGGAAAGGAGGTGTAGCTATACTTGTAAGAGATTGTGTAAAACTTAAATTCAGTATAATAGATATTAAGCATTTAACTCAAGAAGGAGAATTTGAAACTGCTGCCGTTAAGTTCCAAGAATGCCTGGTTATTGTGATTTCCATATACTGCACTCCCAGTACTGACTCAAAAGTTACAGTGGACCATATAGAAAAATTGTTATTGTTTATACTCAGATATAAGACATATAAAATTCTTATCTTTGGAGATATTAATATAGATGTGAATGTGCATAACTCTCAAACTAGCCTCCTGTTAGATACATTGAAATCATATAATTTCTTCTGTCTCAACAGTATACCCACAAGACAAAATGCATGCCTAGATAATGTTATCTCAAATGTCTGCAGAAATAATGTTGTCTTGGATGTTGTGAAACCTATGCTGTCTGACCATGATGGCATATTTCTAAAATTAACTGAGCTTGGCGAAGGTCAAGAGCAAACAATAGAACCTAGGGCAGTGAGACAGCTAAATCATACAAACATAATAAATATGACACATAGGATTATGTGTGTAGACTGGAATGTCACTGCAATTCAAACTGACTCATTTACTGGAACATTTCATTGCTTCAAACATACAGTTGTAAATATCTTTAATGAGAGCTGCCCACTCAAAACAAAACCAAATTGGTTACATACCAAGAAGCAGAACAGAAGTTCCAGCAACTGGTGTACACCGTATCTCCATAAATTAAGGGTCTTACTATATGCTTATGATAAACTAAAAAAGATATACAGGATGGAGATTGCTGAAGCTAAAAAAAGGCCAATGGTGATTACACTTTTAATTCCAAAAAATATGGTTCAAATGGCTCTGAGCACTATGGGATTTAACATCTGTGGTCATCAGTCCCCTAGAACGTAGAACTACTTAAACCTAACTAACCTAAGGACATCACACACATCCATGCCCGAGGCAGGATTCGAACCTGCGACCGTAGCAGTCATGCAGTTCTGGACTGAGCACCTAGAATTTTAATTCCAGCAATAAATGCAAAGCAGCATGGAGTGTAATTAAAGCTGAAACTAGGACTACCACAGAAAAATTACCCATTCCCATAAGTGCAGAGAGCTTAAGAATTACTTCATAAATGTTGGAAAATTTTCTATGACAGATGAAGTTAAGGCAAGTAATAATCACAGAAATGCAGATAGACAACCCATTTTATGGAAAGAATGATCTAACTCTGGTTTAGTAACTTTTCAGTGGAAAACTGTTGACCCTAAGGAAATAATAGATGTTGTCTCCCATATGAGCAACTCTAGAACAGGGGATGTCTATGGTCTGTCCAATTTTATCCTTAAAAATATTGTAAATACAATCTGTCACCTTAAGAGTTTCCTTATAAATCTTATGTTCACAAAATGAGTATTTCCAGACAGCTTGAAGTTAACAGCCAGATTGCCTGTGCATAAAAATGGAGACAGCAACACACCCAAAAACTATAGGCCTATTGCAATAGTCCCAATAACATAAAAAATTATTGAAGCTGTAGTAAAAAAACCAACTGAATGATTTTTTGAAAGTAATAACCTCTTAAACAAGGCTCAGTATGGGTTTCAAAATGGGCTGTCTACAGTTAAGTCCACTCAAAATGTTGTGTGGTCTGCTCTACATGGCTTTGAAGATAGACAACATACCTATGCCACCTTGTTGGATCTTAGCAAGGTCTTAGGCACTGTTTCACATAATATTTTAATAAACAAAATAGAACATTATGGAATAAAAGGCAATGAACTGGCATTTTTGAGATCATATTTATCTAACAGAAAACAGATGGTGGTCATAAATCCAAACAAAAAATCTGATTTTCAAAATGTTGTGTATGCGGTCCCACAAGGTTCTGTGCGGGGATCCTTCCTGCTTGTTATATATGTAAATGACTTGACAATTATGGTGCCCTGTAAAGCAGTGATTTATGCAGATGACATCACTTTCATGACATCTCATAGAGATGAAAAGGCTGTGATACAAATGAATGAACTAATGATGGAAGAGGCTAGAGTGTGGTTCAGGGACAACAGATTAAAGCTAAATGATGATAAAACAGAACACATACTTTTCTCCCTTAGGAAGCTTGATACTGACCTGCACAAAATCAAGGAAAAGTCAGTGAAATTGTTAGGCATCCTCTTGACAGTAAGTTATGTTGGAATACCCAGACAGAAAAAGTTTGTAATAAGGTATCAAGAATAGTGTACCTGATAAGAAAATTAAAAAGCTGTGTCAATCAAGACATCCTCCTTATGGTCTATTATGCATTTTTCACACACATTTGAACTGTGGGATAATACGCTGGGGGAACTCTGCTGGGGCTAAGAATGTCTTCCTGCGGCAGAAGAAACTAGTAAGGTGCATTTTTGGTCTACAAAACACAACTTCCTGCAAAGAATACTTTACAGAATACAAAATACTTACTGTTCCCAGCTTGTACATACTGCGAGTTCTTTTCTACACCAAAGAGAATGCTCTTATATATGAAACTAGGGCTAATGCCCATACTTATGAAACCAGGAACAGAAACTTGATAAATGTCCCCTGGACTAGACTATCCAAGACAAAAAACAATTTTACACACATTGGAAAGGTGTTTCTGAACAAAATACCACAAAGTAATAAGGAACTACCACACAATAAATTTAAAATGGTGATGGAATCATGGCTAAAAAGAAAGGCTTTCTATAATGTTCAGGAATTTTTATGTAATACTTTAAATGATTTAACTGTAATGTGAACTAAATTATGCATATTATAAAGTGGATAATAAAAAAGTGGAAATTGAAATTTATTTAAGTTTAATATATATCATTGTATTCTGTTGCCCACAAAGAAATAACTTGTACTTGACAATGTCTTATGCAACAGCAATGTTGTCTTCAGACAAATAAAAGGAATTGATTGATTGATAAAATTTTGACAGTCAAAGTGTCTTTACCCTGAATGCAGTCGACTTCATTATTTGCATATCAACTGGTAGGTATTCATCAGATTACCTCAAACTACTGCCTAGCATAACAAATCTCTGTTCACTCTAGAAGTACTCTGCTACCCAAGTAGCTGATTCCTTTGTGTAGTGTTCCCCTGACCTATCAAAGGGGTCCTACAATTCCTCACCCAATAACACATTTCCAGAAATCTGCAGCCAAGACTGTCACCAGAGTCAATGAAGCCTTTCATTGAGACCATCCACTTGGCTCAAAACCAAACACCTGATAAGATCAGGAAATAATGCTACAAACAGCTAGCTGCACTTGCATTCATCGACTTCACCAGCTGCCTGTATGAACTGAGGAGGGCCCCAGAATCAATGTGACTGGCATAAGTGAAGCTAATGTGAACCACAACATGCAGAAGACTACACCTTGCAGGCCTCTTCCACATCACACACAAGGACCCCTTTCAGACATATCAAGTGCAAAGTGGCTTTCTTTCCATCCTTGAATGCTATCTCTCCAAGGGGCTCCATCATGCACCTGATGTTGGAGCTCCCAATAACCAGAAAATCTCTACCAATGTATGCCTGATTGGGTGTTGCTGAAGGAACAGCCATTTCTTCACTTGCAGGACATATAAGTGAGACCAGGTGGCCAGTCTCCATCTTAGCCCTCTGCCTCGGGCAACACTAACATGTTACCATCAGCCACTCACCCTGCTGTGAGGGCAGATCCACTGCACTGGGTACACTAGGAAGTGTCTTTGCAGCAGAGCCCATGTGATGGACCAGATTCACTGGTATCAATATTATCTGGTGCAGCAGCCTGAAGGTTGCTGACGATAGCCAAATGTGCATTCAGCAGTTAGCAAACTGTGGCCAACTCCTCCTGCATCTGCACACAGCATGCAGACATCCTACCCATGGTAGGAAGGCTAACTTAAGAAGACAGACAGAAAGCTAAATATGCAACCTGCTACTTTCCTGGTGTGTCACCAATGGATGCTGATGCCTTAATGAGCTATGTAGCTGGCTGTTCAGAAGAAATTAGTACTTTCCTATAGGCTGCCTGAATGTACAAATACAGATAAAAACACGAGATTAAACTGATTCAGTAGAAAAAACACATGGAATTTAACAAATATTCTGCTAGAAAAACACAGGAAAAGCTAAATATGTAACTTGATGCAATGGAGATATCAACAGGTGACAGCTGAGGGCCTGACTGACTGGCTTACTAAACAAATGGATGCTTGTCTACAAAAAAGAACAAATGAGCAACTACAGAGCTACAGCCTGAATGATTTGCACTTACAAAGCATGAAATTAAACCTCTTAAATTGAAAAGATGCATGGAATTTAAGAGGTAGATTACTAGTGAAACACAGGAAAAGTTGAATACACAACCTGCTTCTCTGGTGATGAGATTCTGGGTAATACCTCAATCTGTCACTGATTGCCACCATTGGCTTTATCAGTAGCAACTGGGTTTTATCAAGAATCAAAGCAGCAAGAAGTTCAAGAAAGTTTTATACAAATGCAGTCACAAAAAACTTCATTCTCATGAGCAAATCATGCAGTAAGTTGCAAAATTTTTAGAATTGGTGGTAGAATGTGAATAGCTATGTGCACCAACATAAGGTGCACTGTGAAAGCTCAGAGAGTGACTGGATTATGATTGAGAGTATGATTTCCTAAATAGATTCATAGAGCTGCAGTCTGTATAGTCTATTGTTAAAAATTTTAAAAATATGCATTTACTACACTGCAGCACTAAAGAAACTGGTATAGGCATGCATATTCAAATACAGAGATATGTTAACAGGCACAATACGTCACTGCAATTGGCAGTGCCTATATAAGACAGCAAATGTCTGGTACAGTTATTAGATCAGTTACTGCTGCTTCAATGGCAGGTTATCAAGGTGTAAGTGAGTTTGAACATAGTGTTATCATCAGCGAATGAGTGGTGGGTCACAGCATCTCCTACGTAGTGATAAAGTGGGGATTTTTCTGGTGCAACCATTTCATGAATGTATTGTGAATATCAGGAATCCAGTTAAACATCAAATCTCCAACATTGCTGCAGCCAGAAATTGATCCTGCGAGAGTGGGACCAATGATGACTGAAGAGAACCATTCAATATGACAGAAGTCCAACCATTCTGCAAATTGATGAAGATTTCAATGTTGGGCCTTCAACAAGTGTCAGAGTGTGAACCATTCAATGAAACATCATTCATATAGGCTTTTGGAGCTGAAGGTCCACTCGAGTACTCTTGCTGACTGCACAACACAAAGCTTTATGCCTTGCCTAAACCCATCAAACCAACACTGGACTGTTGATGACTGGAAACATGTTGCCTGGTCAAATGAGTCTCATTTCAAATTGTATCGAGCAGATGGATGTGTACGAGTATGGAGACAACCTCAGGAATCCATGGACCCTGCATGTCAGCAGGGGACTGTTCAAGCTTGTCAAGGCTCTGCAATGGTGTGAGGCATGTGTGGTTGGAGTGTTATGGGACCCCTGATAAGTCTAGATATGACTTTGACAGGTGACATGTACGTAAGCATCCTGTCTGATCACCTTCATCTATTCATATCCATTGTGCAATGTGATGGACTTGAACAATTCCAGCAGGACAATGCGGCACCCCTCACATCCAGAATTGCTACAGAGTGTCTCCAGGAACACTATTCCACTGCCCATCAAACTCTCCAGACATGAATGTTATTGAGGATATCTGGAATGCCTTACAAATTGCTGTTCAGAAGAGATATCCACTCCCTCGTAATCTTCTGGATTTATGGGCAGCCCTGCAGGATTCATGGTGTCAATTCCCTACAGCACTACTTCAGACATTAGTTGAGTCCATGCCATGTCATGTTGCGGCACTTCTGCGTGCTTGCGGGGGCCCTACATGATATTAGGCAGGTGTACTAGTTTCTTTGGCTATTCAGTGTATATGTGGACAAAGTGCCTCCATTGCCAAGTTCCATGCATTATTCAGTAAATGTAAACCAAAGAATATGAACATATCCATCTGATGATCTGCTATTATTTTAAAAGAAGTTGTTTAGTGGCTAGGTGTGTGTGTGTGTGTGTGTGTGTGTGTGTGTGTGTGTGTGTGTGTGTGTGTGTGTGTGTATGTGTATGTGTGTATGTGTGTGTGTGTGTGTGTGTGTGTGTGTGTGTGTGTGCTTATGTGTGTTCGTCAAACAAGGTACACAGAGATTTCAGTCAGTGATAGGATTTTTCTCTGCCACTTATCATTTCTTTTTCCTCTGCAAATTATTTGTACACATGAAAAATGTCAAGTTTCACCAGGGCTTGCAGTTCACATCATACTTTACATCCCTTAACAATAATGTTTGTTCAAAGGTATATCACATCCAAATTACTACACCTAGTAAAGCAATATCCTGTTCAAATCAAACTTTGTGTTGAAGACAGGTTTATCTTACCTAAAGAGAAGAGGTTTGAGTATGAATCAGTGCTTTGAGAGATTTCAGTTGCTGTCTAGTGAGCCTTCTACATTCACAATCACACTCTCTTTTTCTATTAATTAAGAAATTTTATTAAAAATTAATTTTTGTCCATACACTCAGCAATAGTCACAAATAAAAAAAAATATATTTGCTATTTTGATTGGCGAATGATTAAAGAGCACAGCAACAACTAATGGAATATCCAATGTTCTCTAGGTATCAAATGCCATGAAACAATGTCTTCATGCTAAGAGTATTTTTAATACTGAAGCCCCAGCATTTGGAGTCCTCTCACATGATGCTTTTTGACAGCTTTAGTCCTGACACCTTAGAACTGATAGTCATTCTCATGTGGTTCTAACAATTTAATCTAGAACCAATTATCTGTCATTATCTGAATCATTATTTACAAAACTCCACCAACAAAATCCATAAAGTATATAAACAAAAGAATATGGAGCATTTTCTATGCTATAAGTGACCAAACTATCATAACTGCATTTGCTGAAGTTAGGATAGTGGGTACAAATTGCTGTGCTGGAGCATACTTCGCTAAAAATGTTGAACGAATTTAAGAGAATTGATTGAATTTGTGGCTTCATGGGATCACATTCTACAATGAGAATACACCTTGCAACATACCAGTGAAAAGAGTGGAATGAATGAGAAAAGTTAAGATCACATTTAACTATCCCAGATGAGACAAACCATTTATGACTTAACATGAAATAATATAATAAAGACTGGTATTGGGAAACATGTGGCTCAGATTACATATTTGGCTCACTATTGTCATAGAGGTTGATCCAGATACATTGGCTTTAATACCCTCCAGTTGCTTAACTGTATAATATACCTCAGCTGTCAGTGACCTTACAACCTAATTTACCTGACATTCGCTAGTCATTCTGAATAATGAATAACATATAGTGCATCTCATTGCATTAAATAAAATAAATGATATCAGGTGATGTCACAATTAAATGATGTAGTTGACCAAGAAGATTTTAACTAAAATGCATGGTTTAATCACTCAGAAACTCTTTGAAATAAATGGATGTGGTGGTCCTGTGTAAATTATTTAAATAATTAATAATACAATAAATCTCTCAGTAAAGCTAGGTATAGTATATTAATCAGAAAATATATCAGATTCTCCAATACTAACTGTCCATAGAGCTCAACTCAACAGCATATCTCAACTACAGAATTTTGGCTAGAAGCCACATCACATGATTACTTCCAGAGTCCCAACAATTGTTATAGTATCTAAAGCAACTGCATGTCAACTATGTTAAACCAACACTTGAAAACTGTTCTTACAACTCCCCAAATGTAACTGCATCTTTACCAGTATAACATGAACTTCCTCTCTCACATGGTCCTCTGGTTCCCAGCTGGCCTCCAGACACCCCACCAGTGCCACTCAGTACCAATAAGACAGTTGACAGCGTACAGGACCATGCCAATAGAGGCTACAGTCTGCCTCCATTCCAACTTACAGCATTTCTTAAATCTAAGTTTCAATAAAATTGAATGCATCATAAAATATAATGCTTAATAAAATGAATCATCCAATTTTACCTTATACTGTTACAATAAAACTGTTTACATTATATGATGTTCAGTTCTTTCTGGTTTGAATGGTACCAGACAACACATATTTCATGCAATAATTTCATATAAATAATTAATAATGTACTTCCACATAGTATTGTATTAAAGAAATGCACGGATGATTGATGACGAAAGTATCATGCTGAGTTCACTGTGTTCATGTGGAGGGCATGATGATCTGTCAGTGATCTGCACTAAATCTGTTATAACTAATACTTTAATGATTCTGGCTGTGTAGCATTCACAACCAATAGCTAGAGTGCAATGCTATGGTATGATATGATATCTGAAGAGATCACATGTAATGCTTACTTGTGGTTAAACTTTATCTGATTCTCACTTGATCTGCTTCCATTCAAAAGCTAACTTAAATATTATCGGAGATATCACAGGTATTAGTATTAAAATAGAAGCATTATGGCTGCCTAGTGATTTTGCTGTACTCAGATTAGTTTTATGATGAGCAGGTGAATTACTAATTAGTCTTTAGTATTTGGATATTCCTTCATTTTTGGAAGTAACAGTTGTCTCAGTTCTTATTGTTAGCCAAGCATCCTGTCTGCCACTGGTCCCGTAATGAGCATGGAATTGCCCTCCTTGTATCTGCACTGACCAGTCATTTATATCAACTCCCTAACCACCATTTGGTTAGGAATTCCCCAATGCTGCTCAAGCTGGGTGGCTGGACCATCACCACCACTGCCAAACAATACTTTCATGCCCTCAAGAATTTAAGATCTAAACATAGCTGGCTGGGCCTTCTACTTGATACATATTATGTTACAACCTGTTCACTGTTTTATGACAAAGCCTCACCAAAACATCTAATATCAACTTTTTATCTAAAAAGTGAAAGAAACATTCAGTGGGCATTGTTTTGAATCCCACAAATGACTGTGCCTGTTAACAAAATATTCTTCAGAAATCTTATTAAGGGTCTTCCATAAGCCACTTGAGAAAATGAAGAATTTGAATTATTTCTGCATAACTCAGATGATCCACAGATGTGTTTTATTTATCTATTTATTTACTTTTGAGGTGGAGAAGATGGAGGTCTGTAGTAAATTTTAGGATACTTTCAAGACATTTACGAGGGCGGTTCAGAAAGTAACCTCCAATTGGTCACAGTGCGGGTTGTGGGGGGAGTAGCGGCGCCATCTGTGTGTTCACGCACTCAACAGGTCAGTCGGCATCAAGCCGTGGTCGAGTGAACATCGTACCTGCTCTAGTTTAGTTTTTGTGGCAGTTTGAAATGTGAAGTGTGTGCTGTCATAAGGTTTTTTTACAGGCAAAGGATATTCTGCAGCAGCTATTCATCGTGAGCTTTGTGCCGTGTATGGACCAAGAGTTATGAGTGAAGGAGTTGTCTGTGAATGGGTACGTTTATTTAAAAGTGGACGAGAAAACGTTGCATGATAACGCCCGTCCTCACTCTGCTCGCAGAACAACGGCCCTTCTTGAGTCCTTCAAGTGGGACGTTATCAACCATCCACCTTACAGCCCAGACCTGGCGCCAAGTGATTATCACCTCTTCATGCATTTGAAGAAATGGCTCGGGTCACAGCGGTTTGATGACGACGAAGAGCTCAAAGATACGGTCACAGGCTGGCTCCAGGCACAAGCGGGTGATTTTTATGCAGAAGGAATTTCAAAGCTTGTGAAGAGATACGATAAGTGCCTCAATCGCTATGGAGACTATGTAGAAAAATAGTGCAAAGATGTAGTTGTAAGATGTATATATTAAAATATTTTTATTTAACTTGGTGTATTTTTTTAAATCAACCGGAGGTTACTTTCTGAACGGCCCTCGTATCAATAATACTGTATTAGAATACTCTTGTACTATAATGAAAAACAAGGCAAAGTTCATGAGAAAAATTATAAACATAAAACACAATCAGACATGAACATTACATATGGTAAGACAACAAAAGATTGTGTTAAAAATGAATAAATTAAATGGAGAAATGATATAGTTTTTACAGAGTGAAAAGTATTTAAACCGACAAACTCTGGGAGGTTGTAGGGGACATCAAAACAAATATTTTTCCCTAATGGCACTTTTTCCTATGAGCATTATTTAAACCGGTGGAGGCCATATTACGCTCGTCAGTTGTTAGAGGCCGTATTACGATCTTCAATTGTTAGAGAGCGTATTGCGCTCTTCAGTTGTAGGCAACTGCTGTCCACCAGTGTAGTAGTGCATTGTCTGTGTTTACTAATGGAGCGATACATCTGGAGTGAGTACACTGATATGGTTGGTGCGTACTATGTAGCGCACCACAACGGACGAGCTGCACAGCGGGTTTATCAACAACAATATCCTAATCACCGTATCCTGCACCATGCGACCTTTGCTGCTGTGTACCAATGTCTGAGTGAGACCGGGTCGTCATTTAGCAGATTACCTGGATACAGACACCGTCACATGGTAGGAACGCTGCAATTTGAGGATGCTGTCTTGCAGCATGTGGAGCGGGATCCTTCAATCAGCACTCGTGCAATTGCATGTAACATGGGGACGAATCAGACGAATGTAAGAACAGTCCTTCAAGAGCAATTGTTACGTCCATTTCACTTACAGCGTGTCCACAACCTGGAACCAGTTGATTATCCAACCCAGAGCATAGTTTTCACAGTGGTACCTGGAAGAGTGTGAAATGCATCCTACATTTCCATCCTCTTTGTTGTTTGCCGATGAAGCAACGTTCGTGCGTGATAGTCTTCAACATGCACAATTCGCATGTTTGGAGTGAGGATAACCCACATGCCATAATTACTAGCGCTCATCAATTGTGGTTCTTCGTTAATGTGTGGGTCGGTGTTGCTGGGGACTGTTTAATTGGGCCGTATCTGCTACCTAGGCCATTAAATGGTAGGCACTCGCCAGAGCATTGCCAGAATTGCTGGAAGACATCCCGCTCCCTACAAGACAACGCATGTGGTTCCAACATGACGTGGCGCTGACACATTTCAGTCGTTGTGTGCAGTGATTCCTGGACCGACGGTTCCCAGAAACGTGGACTGGCAGAGGTGGTCCTGTACCATGGCCTGCTCGATCCCCAGATATCTCCCCTCTGGACTTTTTTGTGTGGGAGAGATGTGCAACCTTGTTTACGCAACTCCAGTTGCCTCAGAAGAGGATCTGGTTGCCCGGTTAGTAGCAGCAGCAGGAACAATTCAGGGTACTCCTGCAGTTTTTGCCCGTCTCGGACAAAATGTGATCCAACGGTGTAACCTTTGTTTACATGTCAATGGAGGCAGTTTTGAAAATCTACTGAAATTGAAATTGGGTTGTGTTAATGTGTTGTCTCTTGGTCATAAAAAAATAGAAAAGTGTTTGTTGGTTTAATTAATTTGCCACCAGAGAAATCTTCCTCTACTGGTTTAAATACTCCTCATAGGAAAAATAACATTAGGGAAAAACATTTGTTTTGATGTCTCCTACAACCTCCCAGAGTTTGTTGGTTTAAATACTTTTCACCCTGTATAAAGATGTCCCTTGTGTGTATTTCTAACTTAATTGTGGCTTACATTTATGGTGCATAAATCAGTGCCAGTGAGTTACTTTAATATTGCTAATTATTTAGTTTGTAATAACCTGAAGCTGTCTGATTGAAATATTCAGATCTGATTCATTGAAATTATATGGTATGTTCCATCCAATAGCACCATATTTCCGCCTTTCTTGTATAACAGCATGGAAAAAACATAATGAATATAAAAGTCTTCTGAACTCTTTGTCCTTTCCCTTACATCCATTGAAGAACTCTGGTTCCTTAATTATTCCTGATATGAATGAATGAAGTAACTTTTCCTTCAGTGCTGCTGGAGTCTCATTCACAATCTTTATACTCTTCTGCAGAATTGCTTGTGAAAACTGTAAACATTGAAAAATAATTTTATCAAATTTTAAATATCTGATAGATCATTTATAATCTAAACTGTGTTGATGAATCATAACAATTTTGTTTTATGCAGCTGCTATTTTGTTCATGTACAACACAAAAAAGTAGACATATGAAGCATTTCCACTTAGCTATGAGAAGTATATGAACACTGACGGATGGTATAGGATTGCAACAGTGTTATAGTAACCACTGCACTTGACTTTTGGCTGTGATTCAGTTTGTGAATGCTGAAAACATTACAACAAGCAATCTTTGTGAAATATTTGAGATCTGGATTTCAATATATTTGTTAATTAACATTTCATTTGCTTTTAATTAAACTAGTCGATTTTATGTGTATTGAAAATAAAAGTAATACAATAATTATACAGAATAAGTGTTACATAAACCAGTTGATGCATCTTATATCTACACATTCATAACACGTGCAATGTCATATAATTTGTCAGACTTCCTACATTAGATACAGGGTGTCTCTCCTAAGAATTATCAGGCATATTTTTTGTGACATTTGAGGAGATATTTGCAATTATGTTTTTGCATAAAATAGTTGGAGTGAGCCCATACAAATAGTGCACCTCACATCTTTGGTGTGATGCCCAGTGTCAGTGGAAAGTGTTGGTTTGTTTACTACTACAAAGCAAATGATTTTTAAAGAGAAATTTTATGTGCCCATTTGATAGAGCAGCCCCATATTAATAAAATGGAGTATTTATTTTATCAGTATGTATTGACAGGGACAGTAAAACATGAGGAATAAACAGCATTCCAGAAGCAACTCAATAGTACTGCTACATGGCAGTAGCAGTCAGTGTGGGACATGTTTTTTTGAAGCAGAACTATTGTAAATCCTCCAGCTGTTATCATTGACATTAAAGAGTCAAATTTAACCATGTTTCACACATGTTATAGATAGTTTTAGAAAAACTGAAATATTTAGGACTAGGTGCTCCAGGCTAAAGCAGCTAAAAGAGTCTAACTACAAAGTCAGAATCTCTGAAAAAGTTAAATTCAAAGTTGACAATAATCATGATTGCCTACACAAGACTGGATCAAAACATCAACTGGAGGGCTGAGGATGTGTTATGTAAGAATGAATCACCAGTTAACTACAGTAACAGTTCTGTTCTTCTCTGTTAGATCAGTGAAAAAATGCTGAATGTAACGAATTGAATTAATTTATAAAACTGGGAACTGAAGTATGACAAGTGTTAGATAATAACCTCATTTGGAGGAAAGAAAATAAATTTGTGTCATCACATTTTACAAAATAGAAAATGGGTCCAGAAATATAAGTGGCAATTTAACCCTCTTCCATATTTGTGCTAAAGGTGAAAGGAGGTTCTGCAGAACCACTAACACTTAATTTTTTTAAGTTTGTGTTTATAAGGTTTTCAGACAGGGATAAAAATAATTTTCAGACCATCTTAAAACTTCTTCACAAAAAGAAGCTTATCTTGTTTGCTTCTACATTCCCTAATGTTATGATGAATTAAGCTTAAATAACTTTTCAGAGACTTCTTAAGAAATTTGTTGGAGCCTTTCCATCACTGCAGCCTCTTTTAAAACTGCATGCCTGAATACCAATTGCTATCTAAAAAGAATGTCCTTGTGGATTAGTAATTATGGGGTCATGTTTTGCATGATGATGGCACCTATATATTCAGTACAAGGGACTTAGCTACCCACCCTTTGTCTTTTATTTATATTTATAGTGTAAGTAGTAATCACCCACTCCCAAATTAGAAAAAGTCACAGCAATATTATTACACATTTTTTCAGTCAGTGCAATTTGTCAAAGTCTATATTTCTTGATTATATTGAGCACCACAGCTTAATTGGCATTAATTTTAATGATTAATGGAAACCATCTCAGCTGTATTATTAATCATTTGTTGGGTTATGACCAGTTTCATTCTTGAAACATCTTCAGGTTGCCAGCTTTAGTCTTGGCTGTTGAACCACAAGGACTGCTCATTTTTCTTGATCAAGAAGACAGGAAATTATCTTATTTCACAATATATTATTTTAGCCTTCATCTAATGATTGAAAGGAGGAAACAATTTTGAAAAAAAATTTAATGTTTTGCACTTTTCCCTGTCATATTCCATGTTGGTGTCATTATGATCACTGGTTGTGTCTGGATGGATGGCTTTGTTTTGCTTACTGATTTAGCATAAGATGAAAACTTCTTAAGATTTTCTGTCAGATAGGTAGCTAGAATTTTACATTAAATCGAGTTTCAGTATTGGTTCTGCTATGGAAGGATACTGTGGTCAGAGTGTGACTTGGTTGAAGATATTTGAGAATTCTAACCTTCAAATTTAAGTTGTGTCTTTATGTAATTACATCATAAGCATCGATAAAATATTATATTGCTCATATGATAAGTGATAATGTGACTGAGACTTTATGATTCTAATGCACTGCTTTTCATATGCACTGACCCATGTGAATTTTTAATGTCAACAGTATGTCTGTCCTTTATAGATACGAGGAACAATGTCAGTTTATGGGAAACTGTGAGAGTCACTTACATTAGGGGCTTCATTTTCATTCTACCAGTTTTCTTTTTTTTCTGGACGTGCATAACTTTTGGCCACTAGAGTGTTTTGTATGGTTTCTGACACCAGCTTTGTAACATTCATGCCAGTCTTCTATAACTCAGTTTCACCTTCATCTAGATACAGGTTTTCTCTCTTATCTCAAGTAACAAACCAATATTACTGCTCAGTGAAACACTCAAGTGTGTTGCAGAACTGTTCCCTTTTTAATTTTGTATATTACCTTCGTCCATTTCTCATTGCCATTTTTCCCCATTAAAGTCACATTTAACGAGATATTAATTGTGCCTGAAGAGAACAAATTCTTTCTTCTGTTCAGAATTTGTCTTGTATTTTCTGCATTGCTTATATAGTTCCATGGAAGAGGCTCAATGTGACCCCCTGTCAAAATTTCAACTTGTAAACTAATTAACCTATGGCAGCATCCACTTGCTGGGCAAGAGCCCTGTCAAGGAAATCAATTTACTTCCCAGTATAGACTGTATAACTACATTGACTTATGCCAATTCTGGTTTATGGTAGAATGTGTGGGAGTCACTGTGATTGCAAGTCACATGTAAAGTTGACAGAGACACTTACTATTTAGGTGTGGTCTTCATCATCACCATATAATAAGATTAAACATCTACAGCCATCATTTGCCGTTATTCTACTGTATTGGAACCAGTTTTGGTGACTCAATACACCATGTTCTGGCCTTAACTGACACTTAGAGGGGCAAACTCCAATTGTATAAATGATTCCATTAGTAACCAACATCTATGAACTGGCTTGTGTCTGCAACTATCAACTACCAATGTGACAAAAGGTTCATTAAATTGTTAGCCTCTTGGATGTCTGTGATTAGAAAATTGAAATTAAAAGCATGCCGCAAGATAAAATCAATCTGCATTCATAATGTACCAAAAGTAGTTATGGAAGAATCATTGTCAGATGACAGGCAGAATGATGCCAGTGGTTGACAGTTGTAGAGGGGTCCATAAAAATACATAAGTCTGAACTGGTGTTCACAAGGAATTCCTGTCTGGATTTTCTGACAATTGTGTACAGGTCCTGAGAGGCTGCTTGGCAACTGGATGCATCTATGTCTTGATGCTGTTTGCTTTCAGGTATGCACAAGGTGATACATATTTTCTTGCTAGATCCCCAAACTTTCTGTGGAACCAAAAAGTCACAGATGACTCATCTGTACCGCGGGACTGCTACAGTCGCAGGTTCGAATCCTGCCTCGGGCATGGGTGTGTGTGATGTCCTTAGGTTAGTTAGGTTTAAGTAGTTCTAAGTTCTAGGGGACTTATGACCCAAGATGTTGAGTCCCATAGTGCTCAGAGCCATTTGAACCATTTTGACTCATCTGTATCGCTGGATGTCAGCAAACTGACTCCTAAATGAGTACTGGAACACTGGGAATATTGCTTGTACAGAAGCTTGCACCGTAATGAGTGAGAAGCTCCCTCAGTTGTGCAGCTACAGAATCTACCTTATTGGATGGGCATTCATAGTCTGATTTTCTAATACTGGGAAGTGGTAGAGTGTTGCTATGTGTTATCACTGCAGTGCCGATGGATGGCAGAGAGACTGCATTGTGAACGCAATCAACTATCTCTGCTACAGTGTCCAATATTACCTCAGCCTGAGTTATGATTACTGTTCACACTTATGCCAGAAGTCAGCCTGCCCAGAGCATTACCAGTAGAGTACGGAAAGTTCCCATGTTTGCTATGCTTCAAAGATGTCCCAGGCATTGAGGTTTTCTATCTTATTGGGTAAATACTTGCTATATCTGCTGCTTCTCAGATGTGGAACTACATTGATTTAGCTCAGATTTAAACTTGAGGTAACTATCAGTTTCTGGACATGCCACAATAATGTCTTCTACCACAGCGGTGCAGTGATGATCTAGGTGACTCACCACCAGAGAAAATTTCATAAATTCAGCCATGATTTCCAAACAGGGAAAACTTGCTTCCACTTGTTCAGTACATAGAGCTGATTTATGAGACCAATATGAAAATCTACAGTGAGGCATGAAACTGCAGGTTTTTCACTCCCCTCTCTTTCCATAATTCACCCTGCAGTGCTGAAAATATATGGTCAGAATTACACTAAAATATGCAGTCAACAACTAATGGTTCACTAATCACATTGGGGTCAATGAGACAGTGATGAGAACAGTTGGATGAACGTCCTGAAGCATATGCATTCATTATAATTAAGCAGAATTAATTACTGACTACAATTATGGAATTAACATAATAACATTCAGAATATGTAACAAATACCACTTACACACTGTTTTGCAAAGTATTTTTGTCCATAATGAACATCTCAGTTAAGTGGAAAGCTGCTAACCAACAAATCATGAATCTTAAAAGCCCCAGTAAAGTTTTCAGAACAGTAATCACACTTATTTTTACACCAAACTTCAATCATCCTCCAAAGAAAAGTCTGTCTTTCACAAAACATTGATAACAAGATCTGACACTGTATTTCACAACATCTCTGGTGGCTAGGTTGCAAACACTGTATGAATAGTGATTAGTTTTCAGTTTTGCAACAGCCACCAATTTTCCTAAAATTATCTTGTTGACTGAAAAGGATCTTTTTCTACAGTTTACTAAAGTGCAGCCAGTAAGACTGTGGTTAAGTCAAACTCTGTTCTACAACCTTTCTTCCAGAGGTCTAGCCCAGTGGCACAATAATAGAGCCTCTGTGAATTGTGGAAGGTGTGGTAAGGTAAACTGAAGATTTGAGTAATTCTGTAAGGTGCATGTGGATTGCACAACTCTCTCTGCACTATCTATGAAAGATTTGAGACCTGGTCTGGCACAAAATTTTAACTGTTTGTTAGTACCTGTTTAGGCTACTTCAAATTTTGAAAAATGAAATCAGTGTGATTGCATGACTGCAGTATTTGGAATCAGGTGGTTAAATATTTTTTAAACACATTATAGATAATACAGTGAAGAAATTCTGTACAAAAATAAAGGTATTTGTTGAAAAAGCAATTTCCACAAAATCTTGTGGTGGAATCAGATCATGTCAGTGGATCATCTATATTTTTCAGAAATGGTTTGTTAGTAGTTATTCATACACAAATAACATTAAGCAGCCATATGGCATTAATCAATATGTGTGAGTTAACTATTATAAAAGTAACAGCTTATCCTTGTGCTTGGATATGGTATTATTAGCATTTTGTCAACCTATGAAGGATACACACATGTACAGAGTACACAAAAATTAAGCCCAAAAATTGGAAACATCTTGAGACCCATCAAGTATGAGGTAAACAGTTTTGCTGCACATAACATGTTATGTAGTTTCCAATAACAGTCACTGATCTAAGAGTACCTTTTTCGTTGAGTAGCTTGTGAGCCATAATCTAAAACTGTGTTTTGTATTTTCACTGGTTATGTTTTCCCATATATTTTCCAAAGTGTTCATCCATGGAGCTGCTAAGTGGCAGTTCTGTAAACACACCCATTCTCCTCCCTCCTGAGCAAATGTAAGCAAATTTTTTACAACATCTTCCTGAAAAATAAAGTGGTTAATTAAATTTTAGAACACAGAGATGAATATTTTTGTTAAACTTATTGTTTGTGAGTTCTTTGCTAATAAGCATAATGTGTGGAGCTTTGTAGATAATTGTTAGTATTGTTGTGCCTTGAGATTTATGTAAGCACATCAGGTAATCATAACGAATTTTCACTCTCCTGTGGAGTTTCAAATCAGCTAATGACTGACCAATCAAATAACCAAACTATCGTCTTAACAGAAAATAATAGAAAAAGAGAAAAACAATAATTTTGTAGTAGTATAAAATGTATTTCATTAGACAGTTGACTTCACCAAACCAATATAAATGAATAATTTCTGGATTGGAAGTAAATTATGGCAAATCAAAAAGGCTGTATTTAATTGGTGGAAGAACAATAATTTATAATGAATAGGTATTCAATGCATACACAGAGATATTCAGTGATCATAAATATGTGTGTAGTAACTTTCTTGGATGGTTTCTGTTAACATCATTAACTATGATTTGTATTTGCAGGAAAAGCTCCTGGTCATTCTTGCATTCCACATTGAGAAAATATGTCAAGACAAGGTTTCTATTGTCTCCTACAATAACACTAAAACAATCTCTTTGACACCTGCATTCTTCTTCTGCCATCTCTTTCAGAACTGATTCACCTCTATAATACAAATGTTCCTCTCTGTCAATTTTAGCTTTCTTCATAATATTTCTCCGATATTTGGTAGAGTGTTTCAGTCTTTCTTTGCATCACTATTGGAACAAGCCTCTTCATCCATTTTCACAAGAATACTGAAATCAGCAATACCAATTTGTTCTATGCAGTTGTACCTCACATTACTGTAGCACCAACAGCTGAGAGGAAAAAATAACCAAATACCTGGGCTTTGGGTGTTTCTGTACCCAGTTCAAACTTTCTACCTCTGTTTGCATGACAGAAAATAATTGGAGGGTACTGCAGGTGAATGCCTCTCATGTATGAGCCACGCAAATACATGTCACAAATAAATTCAAAGTTCAGAAAATCTCATACAGTTCTTCTTAAATCCATTGTGATCCACTTACCTACCCTCTTAGATTAGCATTTATGAGCAAAATAATATGACAGGATGTGATTTGGTCTGAGTGAGAAGATCTGTCTGAACGAAACATGTGCAAAGGTGAAGCTGGTAAAACGCGTAACTGAGGAGTTTGAAATTGTGACAGGACTCAAGCAAGGAGATGGATTGTCCCCTACCCTATTCAACTTTGCCCTCGAGAAGATCGTACTTGAGACCTTCCAAGAGAATGAAGGGATTGAAATTGAAGGAAAGAGACTGGAGCAAATGACCAAAGCACTAAAGGAGGCTGCCAGCAAATTTGGGCTAAACATAAATGAAGCCAAGACAGAGTACCTCGTTATGACACGTGGTCATTGTCAGACTGCTGATCATCTACAATCACTGCAGCTTGGGGTTCATTCCTACAAGAGAGCGCAAGAATTGAAATACCTAGGGGTACTTTTCACTGAGAACTCGTCATGTGAAGCAGAGATCAGTGCCAGAATACAAGCAGGAAACAGATCTTACCACAGCCTAGCACAACTGCTTCAGTCCAAATATCTCTCCAGACAGTTCAAGATTCGACTGTACAAAACCCTGATCCAGTCTGTTGTTCTATATGGCTGTGAGACATGGAGTATCCGGAAACAGGACTTCCATAAGCTCCTTGTTTTTGAGAGAAAAGTGCTTTGGAAGATCTTCGGTCTGGTTCTGGATGCAGATACAGGGGAATGGAGGATCAGATACAACCAAGAGCTTGAGGAACTATACCAGCAGCCCAACATAGCAGGAACTGTCAAAGCCAAGCGAATGCAGTGGGCCAGCCATGTGGCCCGGATGGGGATTCACAGATGGCCTCGGAAGCTCCTGGATTTCATACCTACAGGAAAGAGACTGCCAGGGAGACCCAAGAAGTGCTGGAGGGATGGACTCCATGAAGATTTAAACTGAGTGTCAATAGATGTGAACAGATGGCTGATAGCAGCAATGGACAGAATACAGTGGAGGAGGAAACTTGTAGATGTGTGCAGTCCACTGGGCCTGACCATGTAGTAGTAGTAGTAGTAGTAGAGAAGAGTTCATTTGAGGTGAACTTTCCTCATGGACTAGATACATATTCCAGCCTAGGCTCTACACAGTTATTTGCTTCAATGGCAATGTTCTTTCACTTAAAAATTCAAAAAATGACTCAAGCCTTCAGTCAGTAACTAGGAATCACATATGTTTCCAAACTCCACAGAGATTCACTTCCACATCCTGCTGAACTAGCTCATAAGTGAGAAATACATGTTATTTACCATTTTGCACAAATGGGTTCTACCTACTGTCTGAAATAGCTTGTGTATGTACCATTATGATAGGAAGTGTATGGAAAGCAGGATAAAGTATTGTACTACTTTAAAACATATATATTCAGTTTCCTTTAATCGTGTTTGACTTATCCACAACTTTCGCCAAATAGTAGACAGATATTAAGCATGCCTATTCAAGGCATGCTGGAACAGGATGGTAGATCCACAACTGTTCAGATATTAACCATTATTTATTAAACAGCAAGCAGTGAAAAGTTTCATGCAGTCAAGTAGCACAGTTTGCATAACAACATACCTGTCCTTCTCCAAGTGATACTACATGCAACTTAGAAGTGTAATCCTTTCCCTTAGCAAATTTATCTAGTTCCTCTGTGGGGTCAGTACCAGGTGACAGGATAAACAGTAGTGGTGATGTGATGTCTGAATCTTCAAATGATTTTTCCAGATCAAATGTTGGTGGTGTTACATACTTTCTGCCCATTAGATTTTCAATAAATAAAGCAACTGCATCTATTACCTGTGGAATAATAGTAAATATATTTTATTTAGAGTTATTTACTTCTCATGTGGCACTAATCACAATGTTAACTTGAGTTATTAGTATCTATGGCAACATCAAAAAACAGAGAGAGTAATTAATTTTCATGAAGCATGATGTGCAATGGAAATTATATTTATACTCAGTCTTTTCAAAATAAGTATTAAGAAAACTAAATAATACAAGTTTGAGGTGTGTGGATTGTTGAATTATGATACACTGCTTCTGTATGAATATTTCAGTATTACGACCTCAGTTTTTGTGTGTCACTACTGTTGCATGTTCTCTGTGCCATAGCCCCAATCTACAATGCAGTTCATGCATTTCAAAACCTAAATTTTGTGCCATATTTCTATACTTATTTGTAGACAAGCCCATTCTTTTTCAGACGCTTAAAAATTTGGTTTAATGTAATATTCCTCTTTGTTGGAAACTGATCCGTTACAGTTTTTTGGCAATGTAGCTGTACACTGAACATCTTGTAGCAACCATTTTTTCTTTCATTTTCTGTATATACTTCCATTAAATATGAAATGTCACAATCGTTTAAAACTCCTGAAATACTGTGAACTGAAAACAAACTCTAATGATCTCGAGGGACCTAATTAGTGCAACACTGGCCTGTGTTGTGCAAATGTCCTGTTTATTGCCTAGCTGTAGAACAATCAAACAGAACTTTTATGTCCACACACAGTTCCTTGCAGCAATGCTCACTATCAGATTCTGATAATGTTATTTCGAAGAATTTGTAGTGGAACACTGCCAAAGTTTAAATCCCATTGATATAAATCCACCTTTTGTTGGCTTCTCCATTCAGAAATGGAACACACACATATTGCCTTCTCAGAATTTGTCCTCACAATGGACTACCAAGTCTTTTAAGGCTACAGTCAGTTTCCTCTAATCTTCCTGAAAGATTACTGCAGGCAGAGTTATATTTATTTAGGCTTTGCTCATGGATCCTAGTTGATGATTTTCAGCTGTGTACTGGGTGCATCATTCAATTTTACAAGCAGATTAAGGAAAAATAACATCTATGTTCTGACCTCATTTACCAATGTACATGAGATCAAGGCTTAATTCTAGTGAGTACAAAATGTATTGATAATAAAATAACAGGTCATATTCTAAAGACATTGAAAAAGATGATTATATATGTTTTTAATATTTATTGAGAAATGACATCTTAAATTTAGTTTAATTAAGCACATTCACTCATATAGGATGTAAATTTATTTGGAGATCCACTTTTTACGTGTTTCACCATTTACACATTTCTAATTACATTATTGTGCAGTGTTTGCAGATCACATTCTACCTCCACATTTTTCTGCCTTAAATGATTCCACTTCCACTCTGGTCTCTCTAATAGCAGTGATTGTTTTGGATTGTTATGGCAAACACAGAGCTACAGCTCTCGTAGCATTTTGTCACTTTGGTTTTCTATGTTGAATCCCTTGTTCTCCTATTCTGTCAATCTATTGATTTTTATCTATCATTCTGAGTTTATTAAGAACCCCTAATTATGTTGACTTAGCAGGTTTATGCTGTGTTGTCACCCAACATGAAACCATACTTGTATCTGTAATTGTACTTGTACACTATTCTATTGAGGAAAAAATTGTAATTATGTTATGAAAACTGATGATTGTTTACACTATTAATAATATTTGATGACACTTCTCATTCTTCTACATTTGAATAGTCAATATTTCTCTATGCTATGTGAAAGGTTAGGAAATTGAATCTGTCATGCTTTCTTGTGCTATGTGATTTCATTATCTTGACTCTGCTGGGTAATGAACACTGACATGCATTACTTTGACTTTGCATATGGTTCAGGAAGCTGGTATGTATTAATGAACATGAACTGAATATTATTAACTTATTGGAATGCTTATGAAGATTCAATCTGTACTTACTTGTAATTTTCAGTATTTTACTATATGCTGATATGGTTTGTCAGTACACTTAGTTACATGATGTGCACCATTTGATTTTGTCTTTTTTTTAAGTTTTTTTAAAAATTTTCTCAGGGAATATTATACTCCTTTTGTCATTATTGGGGAGTAAGGAAGGAACTGATAAGGATCAAGGAAGATAGGGGTGAGGAGGGTGGTTGGGAACTGGCTGGTGGTAGGAGGATAGGAAGAAAGACATCTACATTTACATTTATACTCTGCAAGCCACCCAACGGTGTGTGGCAGAGGGCACTTTACGTGCCACTGTCATTACCTCACTTTTCTGTTCCAGTCGCATAGGGTTCGCGGGAAGAACGACTGCTGGAAAGCCTCCATGCGCACTCGAACCTCTCTAATTTTATCTTCATGATCTCCTCAGGAGGTGTAAGTAGGGGGAAGCAATATATTCAATACCTCATCCAGAAACGCACCCTCTCAAAACCTGAACAGCAAGCTACACCACGATGTAGAGCGCCTCTCTTGCAGTCTGCCACTTGAGTTTGTTAAACTTCTCCGTAACGCTATCACAGTTACCAAATAACCCTGTGACAAAAAGCGCCACTCTTCTTTGGATTTTCTCTATCTCCTCCGTCAACCCGATCTGGTACGGATCCCACACTGATGAGCAATATTCCAGTATAGGTCGAACGAGTGTTTTGTAAGCCACCTCCTTTGCTGATGGACTACATTTTCTAAGGAGTCTCCCAATGAATCTCAACCTGGTACCCGCCTTACCAACAATTAATTTTATATGATCATATATCATAATCTGACTTGTTTCAGTATACTGTTACAACTTTCAATTTATCTGTTGCTACACATACCAACTTATGACATTTCATGGTGATATTTTCTTGTACACAAAATTTATGTGCAATTATAATTATTTAATTGTCTTTTGAACATGTCATTGATCATCTAATTTCACTCATGAAACCTGTTTCAGTGTAATAATTGTCATATGACAGTTTAAGTGGTATATATTAAGGAATTTAACCTCACATTTTTTTGTTGCTGTTTTGTAATTCCAACTTGTTTTAGTGTGTGCATATTTTGTCATATGTTAGAGGACTCTGGTTCTGTATACTAATGCATGGAATATTTTGTAGGGCTGATTGATGGTGATTTGATAAAGTGAAACACTGCTATCATTATACGTGAGTAGGTGGGAACTACGATGAAGTGGTTGGCAACACATTCTAACTATCATGCAGGTCTTTGGCTCTATGTGGTGCTGGCAACATCTGTATACAGTTAATGCGAAGAGTGCCCAGAGTGACTAGGATGGATTGTGAGCCTTCAACCAGGAAGATACCAGCTTTGGTTAACTGGTGGAGTTGCAGGATATGTACCATGGTAGTTATCTGACTCTTGGCAACGTTTTCTGCAGAAAGTTGTTGGGTTGCATTTGTACTGCAATCCAGATTAGTGCTCAGCATTTTATGAATTGTAATTTCCTACTATATCTTGGAGTATTATACTTCTACATCTGAAATTTCATGATGGGAAAATATTTTGTGAATGAATATATGGCATCCTAAGGAATACAAAACACAAGAAGTATACATCTTCTGCTACCAAAAGTGTCTTGTTTAATTCAGACAGTGTTCAAGCATATTCCCACTTTGAGATTTTGGATTTCGTACTGGCTGTTCTGAGGTACTGTTGCTGAACATGTGTGGTTTGGTTTAAACAAGGAAATTTGTTCAGAGCTCTCAGGCAGTGTGACTGGTTTTGTAGTAACTGTTACTGACATAACTAGCTAGCCATTGGGGCTTGCATTTATGAACCATTGTTAGGGTTGGGCATTAATGTTGTGCAGCCCCATTGTACTGCCCCACTGTAAGAAGTGATATCTTGACATAAGTTTTACCCTGCTGCATGCTGTATTTAAATGAGTCAATATTCTGGTTCACAGTGGTGGCCAGAGAATGTGATGTAAAAATTTTACATATTGTATATTAAGAAATATCTTGTTGTGGTTAGTAGTTAGACATTATAAGTTATTTTATATCTACTGGGTCATATCTAGGCTTTTAGAACATAAATGGAGCTCCCCTGATTGTAATCTAATGGAATGTAACCTTAAATTACACACATCAAAAAAAGTTTTGCATCACACTGGTTCCCAGAACTCCTGAAGATAGACGTTGACTGTGGATATTGTATCATAGACACAGTCCCTTTGACTGTTCAGAGATGTCACTAAACCCACCCAAATATGTAAACAACCATGCATGAGGAGCACCTATTAGACAGAGGGCGTCCAACAGCTGATCAGTTCCAGTTATTCCACTAGGAAGGAGGTACACAGCTCGTGTTGTCGGTAGTTCAGTCATGCTTAGACAATCAATACTGCAGTTTAATTGTGTCCACACTGTTACTATGTGCCACGAAGGGCCCTCAACAAGGGAAGTGTCCAGGCGTCTCGGAGTAAACCAAAGCGATGTTGTTTGAACGTGGAAAAGATACGGAGAGACAGGAACTGTCAATGAAATGCCTCGCTCAGGCCACACAAGGGCTAATACTGCAGTGGATGACTGCTACCTACAGATTATGGCTGGAGGAACCCTGACAGCAGTACCACCAAGTTGAACAACGCTTTTTGTGCAGCCACTGGACATCATGTTACAACTGAAACTCACGAAATATACTGCATAATGCGCAACTTCACTCCCGACTCCCATGACGAGGTCCACCTTTCAACCATGCAGCATGGTACAGATGGGCCCAACAACATGCTGAATGGACCGCTCAGGATTGGCATCCTGTTCTCTTCACTGATGAGTGTCATATATGACTTCAACCAGACAATTATCAGAGACATGTTTGGAGGCAACCTGGTCATGCTGAATGCCTTAGACACACTGTCCAGTGAGTGCAGCAAGGTTAAGGTTCCATAATGTGTTGGGGTGGCATTATGTGGGGCCAACATATGCTGCTGGTGGTCATGGAAAGTGGCATAATGGCTGTATGATTCATAAATGCCATCCTGCGACTGATAATGCAACCATATCAGCAACATATTCGTGAGGCATTCATCTTCATGGATGACAATTTGCCCCCACTGTGCACATCTTGTGAATGACTTACTTCAGGATAATGACATCACTCCACTAGAGTGGCCAGCATGTTCGCCAGACATGAACCCCATCGAACATGCCTGGGATAGATTTAAAAGGGTTGTTTATGGACATCATGACCCACCAACCACTCTGAGGGATCTACATGGAATCACCATTGAGGAGTGGGACAATCTGGACCAACAGTGCCTTGATGAACTTGTGGATATTATGCCATGACAAATACAGGCATGTATCAATGCAAGAGGACGTGCTACTGAATATTAGAGGTACTGCTGTGTAAAGCCACAGCCTCGTGATACCAACTGAGGAGCTACTCGACCGAATAGTAGCGGCTCCGGTCAAAGAAAACCACCATAATGACCAGGAGAGCGGTGTGCTGACCACACGCCCCTCCTATCTGTATCCTCATCTGATGATGACATGGCGGTCGGATGGTCCTGATGGGCCACTTGTGGCCTGAAGACAGAGTGCTTTAGTGCTATGTGAAGCAATCTGGACCACCACCTCTGAAGGCCTTGCTGTATGGTGGTGCGACATACAATGTGTGATTTTCATGAGCAATAAAAAGGGCTAAAATGATGTTTATGTTGATCTCTATTCCAATTTTCTGTACAGGAACTCTTGGAGCCAAGGTGATGCAAAACTTATTTTTGATGTGTGTATTTTATTGGTATACTTGTTAAATATTGAGCCTTGAGCTGAGTGAGTTTTGTTTTAAGGTGTATTCCACTGTATATAATAATTATTTTATGGAATATAGTTTGTGAATATATTCTGAAGAGTTAACTCTGAGTTGGAATTGGATTATTATATCCATATCTGTGGTAGGTCTGGGAGAAAGTTAACAGCCATATGCACAAGTTAGTTAAATAAGAATTGTAGTCTTCTGTCTCATAGGAATGCTAATGTTGCTCCTTTGTCAGATGACCAGAGTCATTTTCTTATGTAACCTGCAATTGAGTCTCAAGTATGGAACTTAAGTATTGACTTTTGTGTCCTGTGCACACACCCTTCATCTAAGTAGCAACCACTGCTAGTCAGTGTATTATCTTATATATGTAATCTATTTTGCTCTAGTCCACGACATATAAACTTTTTTCTGTACAATTTTTACTAACAAATTGTATGTGTTTAATTAACAAATGTTTTTAGTTATTATTCAGCACTTTAATAACAGACCTCATTCCACTGCACCCAGTGGAACATAATAAAAGACTGGATGCTTGGGTAATGACCATGACTGTTGGTAAATTTGAAGTTGGAAGAACTTACTGTAAGTCAAGACCAGAAGGCAAGACCATACATATTGTAAACAGTTGCAATTTCAAATTTTGAGAAATTTTCTAATTATATTGTAACATGAAAAAGGAGTATTAGCTTTTTGCTTCACTGAGGTGGCAGATTCCCACCTATAAATACTTACGTGTGAAGTTTTTTTGGAGTTAAGTGATGTACTCAAGCTGTGACATATTTAGAGGTCTTTGATACCGTCATGTATCAGTAATTTTATTTTATAAATTTATATGTTTTTATAGACCTTACCCACTAAAATTCACTGTAGTTACTCATATATTGTATGTTTAGAAGAAATTTTGAACATTTAACATAAAATTATCTTAGTTAAAATCTACCAAGATTTGCTAATTATTTATCACTTAAATATCTTTGATAATGATGCTAACCTCCTTCTACTCCATTGATGAATTTCTCAGTTGAACCAACTGATTTTTGTGTGTGTGTATATCTATATAAAATACAGTGTAACTTCTGCACCGTTTCAGTGCAGTAATGTGTTCATTGTTAATAAGTATTGTAGTAGTTCTATTATATGTTTATTATCTTATAAATAAAAAAAAAATTTTTTTTAAATTTTAAATTTAGTGCATAAATGTGATCTTAGTAAATGAGTGTTGTAGAATGAACCTTTCACATAGTCTGCATTAAAAAAAAAAAAGATGGTCATTCAATTTGGGACCTGTGGAAGGTACATTAGCTTATTTGTTTTAATTGTAAATATTTATCATGTATTATTGTTTTTCTGAGATGTTCTATGTCCTGGAGGACCTCCTCACTATGGATGAATTGGAATGAAAGTAAATCTAATCTAGTCACTGTCCTCATCCCCCACCATCCGGGTGATGTTCAACCACTGGTAATTATTATCATTGACTTTCTGTCCCCTGTGTGCTTTGACCCACAATGGAAACTCCTGCCACTGCTGTAATTTACAGCTGGCTGCAGTGTCCGAGCAGTTCTAGGCACTTCAGTCTGGAACCACGCAACCGCTACAGTCGCAGGTTCAAACCCTGCCTCTGGCATGGATGTGTGTGATTTCCTTACATTAGTTAGGTTTTGGTAGTTCTAAGTTCTAGGGGACTGATGACCATAGATGTTAAGTCCCATAGTGCTCAGAGCCATTTGAACCATTTTTTGTAATTTACACCACCTCCTCCTCTGTTCCCACTATCACTATGTGAAGCACTTCCTCTGGCCCACCACCATATGTCTACCATCCCCTTCCAACAGTCTCATCACCATCTTTAGCTGCTTCCTTTGCCTACCCTACCCTTACCACAACATCTTCCATATCTTCTACCACACCCATTGCCACTCTCTCACTTCCAACTTTTCACACACCAACCACATTCTCTGCAACTCCAGCCCAAATAACAACTCATTGAGCTACTGTCGCAATGCCTGAAACCATATCACAATCAACATGTAACCTAACCAACTCAAACCTACTGCAAGGTACTACACCTTACCATATCCCATTTTCTCCAATTCCCCAACCCGCTGCAACCCATTGTCTCCAAAAATCTTCCAACATGCACTAATGCAGACCCCACTCCCAGCACTGTAACCAAAAAACCCCAAAGAAATCCTGATCCCACTGAACATATGAGTACCGCCCCTCCGTTGGACCTTCTTCCCCAATTGTTCACACATTCCTCCTATTGCACCCCGACTCCAAATTCCTAAATGCCAAAGCCCTCACATCCACCACATTCCCATCACTAAAATCATACCCCTCAAAGATTCTGTCCTGTTCAAATACATGAAACCCAACTTCCACTCATACCTTCTACAAAAATCCCATGCATTACTTTTGTTGCCATGCCTCCCTCCCTTCAACACTGCCTCCCCTTCCAAACATACCCAGCCTCATTACTGTCCCCCACCCTCACTGTCATAATAAAGGAGGTTGTTCCTGAGCTCACAGCAGAGAAGTTGGTCTCTGAACTAAATTCCAATGCTGCTCTTGACACCCTACAGCCTCCCAAATCTACAGTGACTGAGGTTCTGCACTCATTATGCAAGTCTTTGCAGAGTCTGCCCCCTCCATCAATCACCACCTCAGAAAGAGAGCCCTGATTTACAACCACCGGCATAGAATTGAACCCTCCAAATCCCTCAGACAGTCCTACCACTGTCAATTACTACCTCACTGTCAACTGTAAAAACCCACCCACCTGTTCTCACTGTAAAGCCATCCATTCCTTCAAACACTGTCCAATCCTTGCCTCCCCTACCACCTGCAACACATGCAATGACACCCATTTGACATATTTTGCCAAATGCAAAGCTAAACCCCCATCTATCAAACCAAAATTAATGATCCCTGGCTATCCTATTGATCATCCTATCCATCCCAATAACTCTCTCTGTCCACATCCCACTGCTGAAGATATAATTAGATTCTTCACGAAAAGACCACCCTTTACAATGACTGCATACCCTACAAAAAATTTCTCCTGAAACCAAGTTCACTTCATTTTCACCAATCTCTACATCCTTGTTTAAACCTCTCCACGCCTTTACCCAAACAATCCACTGCCTGGGCTCCCAACATGGTGTGACAGCAATACAGCATCCTATGCCACAACATCCGCTCCATACCCATCAAAAATCCTGTTTTAATGCATACACTGTCCCAACACAATGTCAACATCTTCATACTTAATGAAACATTCTCTAACCATACCACACCATCTGAATTTCTCCCTACATCCTCCTCCATACCACTCTGGCAAGAGGTGGAGCTGCAGTCAGCCACCACAAGAACTTTCCAGCTCAGCCACAATCTTTAATCAATAATCTCACTGAACACCTTATCCTTAGCCTTGCCTTTAAAACCCTAACTGCTACCTGTGATGCTATCCACATCTGAACTGATAATCCCAACCCCTATGATTTCCTCACCCACATCAACCATACCTTTTCCACCTATATTTCTGCATCTCACCTCAACGTCCATAGTAAATCCCCTACAGAACTGCCTTGTTGCATCATTTTACAGACTCCTTCCAAAGTGACATTGTCCCCATCCCACAGCACACCCATCCTGAAAGCAACACCATCCCAGTTGTCTTCCTCCCATCTCCCAACCTCCTTAGATGCCTCACTACAGAAGTGTTAAATTCAACTGGAAGTGAGCACCTACCTGTTCTCCTCACCATCTCATACACATAACCTCATCCTCATGCACCCCATCTCAATACCCACCCAAAAGTCATTCACAACTACTCCCATACTATCTGGAATGCCTTGTGGGAAGCCATAGATACCCGCACTAGGAGCCATCCCTTAACCTTCCAGAAACCCGACAATATCTCCCATGACACATTCTATCACGTATCGCCATTGCCCCACTATCCTCCCGTCCTTGCCCCACACCAGCCTTACTTCTCCAAGAATCCCATCGCTCATACTACTCCTTCCTAAGGACTCATGACCAGTACTTACTCATTCCCCACTGGCAAATACAGACACACACCAGAAATTTAATAAAAGCTAAAACATGTTGGGACTGATGACAGACATGCACTAGACTCCACACTACACTCCCAGTTAACACTTCCAAGTATTGGAAAGCATTCGACCAACTCATTGGCAGTCATTCTATCCTTCACCACCCACTCCTCCATAACAACTATCTGTTACCTGACAATCTGAGCAAAGCTGACCATTTTACATCTTATCTCTTTGACATCATCTTCATCCCTGATGATCCTCATTATGATTACTCCCTCTTCCCTACCATCCATAAACCCACAAGCACTGCTCCCCGCCCCTGCCTCCCAGCTTCCAGTACTTCAACAACATACCACAAAGAGAACTAAACACGCCAATCACAGCACATTATGTTAAAAAAGTACTTCACAGAAAACACAGCACATCCCATGATCATGACTGTATTACCTACTGACACCTTACATGATGCCCCTTCTCCTTTCTAGTCACCCTTGCACTTTATACTACTATTCTCTCCACAGGTTACTACTGTGAAATGTGGGAAATCTCTAAAACCCTACTTTTCCTTAAACTGCAGAAACCCTGTATTGATATGTCCTCCTATCACCCCATATTCCTCATCTTAGTGTTTAGTGAAGTCTTTGAATCCATTCTCTCCCAACACATCCATCAACACCTGCAGCAACACCACCTCCTGCCCATCAGCCAGTGTGGCTTCCATCACACCTTCTCTTCTGATGACCAGCTCCTGCACCTCATTCATCTCCTATCCCACCAGCTCAAACTCAGATATCCACTATTTTTGTCTCTGTTGACCTACAGGAAGCTTACCATGTATGACATTCCAGTCTCCTTTTAAAACTCCAGACTTATGCACTTCCAACTAATTATGTCACCTTATTGCATCCTTCCTACCTAATTGCCCATCCTTTGGTGCCATTGATGACACCAATTCTGGCACCTTCTGTCCCACTAAAGGGTTTGCCCAAATGCTCTGTCCTCTCACTGCTCCCCTATCTCTTCTACACAGTCAATATGCCCAAACCACCTCCAACAGCTCACCTCCTTCAGTATGCTGCTGACACAGCTTCCCTTGCTCTCTGTCTTATCCAGCTAACTAATACACTAAAATATCTTGGACTGACAATTGACTGGCAACTAACATGGAAACCATCACCTACTAATCACCCAACAGAAAGCTAACAATAAACTGAAATTACTAAAACTAGTAACTGGTGGAACTTGGGTACTGCACCTCTCCACTGTCCTCCACACCCATACTTTGCATGAGAATGTTGCATGGAGCTCTGCCCCACCCAAGTTCTATAAGTCCCTCCAGGTCCTGGAATGCCATGCATTCTACCTCACTTTCTGGATCTGTTTACCTTCTCCCACAAGGATGCTTTACCAACTCATTAAATTCCCACCTCTCCTCACACAGAACACCTTGGAACAATCTACATCATCTGCAAACTCAACTCCAATAATCCTATAGTTTCCCTTCTACTTTCCAGTCCTCATATGCTGCTCTGCCTTTACCAACATGTCTCATGAAACATGCACCTACACACCTCCCACAAATTTTCCCATACAAACTTCAACAATCTCCCCCATCCAGATCATGAACTCCACCACTACATTTATCCATCCTACTAGCTATAAATCCACCTTATCCACTCCAACTAATCAGGGCTACCACTCCCTCCCCTCCCCATATTTTCTTTCCCCCCTTTTTCCATCTGCCTTTCTTTCCCCAGACCCCTTTCCCCAACAACTACTAACTTCAGATACTCCTCACAAGCCAACCTTTCCCCTTCAACAACAGACTCTCTATCCTAGTGCAGGTCCTTCCAGTTTTAAGGCCAGGAAAGTGCTTCTATTAAATATCAGTGCTTCAGCATCATGCCTTACCTTTTCTTATTACTGTTCTTAACTGCAAGTGCAAGAAGTCACATCCCTTGTATATACAGAAACTCCCATTTTATTTTCACCTTTAAAAAGTTTTAAATTCATTGCAAATTTATCACATTTCTGTTTCTTGTTTTTTTGTCTCATTTAATTTTTACCCAATTAGCTGAAGAGTGGGTTAACTATACTGCTGACGCCCCATCCCTCTGCGCATATGATTTACAGGGAGATGAAACAACAATAAAGAAGAAAGAACTGATGACTGTGCTGTACACAAATATGCATGGTACACAATTTTTTAAATGAACTGACAATGATTTGTCCACATCGGTAACTATAGAAGCACCTGAAAATGGATGGTGTCTGAAAACAGTAACACAAATAATATAACCTACAACACAACCTGGTGGAATTATGTAATTTGCCGTATCTCAGGCCTGATTCAGTTGTGGAAAAATCTTCAGTGTATTGGTTTTATTAGTTCTGCAAGGAAATGGTGATCCTCATTTATCAACAAATCAGAGAAGTGTAGTGACTTGTACAGTAGCAGTACTAACAGCAGTAAAATAATATGTAAATACGTCTATGGCATTGTGTGCTGTCAGTACTATGCTATGTCGGTCCACATTTAAAAGTCTGCAGCAGCCTTCAGCCATGTGACTGTGCCACAAAGCTGCGGCCAGCTTCAAGACACACCTTCCTCAGCCCATGCAGCCAGCACTCCTATGGAGCTGACTTAAAAGATGCTGGTCAGTCTGTCAGATCAGTTCTGTCTGTCTAGTCTAAATGTTATCACTCAGCCTCTGTTACTGTTGTGGATAAATGAACCCACCCTAACTCACAGACTAGTATTGGATATTCCTCTGGACTTGCTGTTAGAATTTAAGTTAATTAAAAGAAGTTTATCAAATACTATGTGTGCATCCTATTATTTTGCTCTTTGTCATAGGGCCCACCAACTCCTTGGCATCCAGCAGTGGGATGACCAAACAACTGGCAATGAGGAAAAACTATGTTTTTTTGCTACTTGGTCCTGCTTCTTGTCAATATAGAACACTGGCAACATTGTTTTGTTAGTTCCTACCAAGTGTATTTATTGCGTGTATTTATAGCAGAATTGTGGACATTCAGAAAGAAAAACGAACAATTGGAAAGAGTAACAAGGAGCATTTCACAGAGTTAACAATCCTCCATCAAAACATGCAATCAATAAAAAATAAAATACAACTATTGGAAGTTGAGCTCCAATCTCTGAACTGGACAGTAGTTTGTGTTACTGAGCACTAGCGTAGAGACACAGAAATTGAACATGTAGTATTACCATTGTATGAAAGGGCCAGCTCTTACTGCAGAACTGCTTCAAGGGGTGGAGGACATTAACATTAACACTAACATCATTAATGAATCCAGCAGCACCCTTATAAATATCCTTGAAAGTTTTGGCATGTCCCTATTGGTCAATAGTGC
The DNA here is from genome assembly GCF_023898315.1 of Schistocerca nitens. Taxonomy (NCBI): domain Eukaryota; kingdom Metazoa; phylum Arthropoda; class Insecta; order Orthoptera; family Acrididae; genus Schistocerca; species Schistocerca nitens. Next base: position 918,531,593 of record NC_064616.1, read on the forward strand.
AACAGGGGTTGCTACAATCACTATATCAGTAATTGACCACGTGGCCACAAATATGGACAGGGAAAAATGTGATGTGGCTGTAAAGGATCTTGGACTATCAGACCATCTCTGTCAAATAACAACAGTAAAATCAGGCATTGAATCGTTCCCTAAACTACAAGCCTACAAACAACATCCATGAGAAATAAAAATAAAAGATTTTTCAAAAGAAATAGCAAACAAAGCTGGGATGAAGTGTATAAGGAAACCAATGTGAATATGAAATTCTCTAAATTCTCCACATAATTTAAATTGAACTATGAAAGGCATTTCCAAAAATATGAATGTCTATATCAAAATCTCATAGAAAAATATGGATAACAGCAGGTATTAAGAAGACCTCCCAAATACTCAAATATCTAAATTCCACGAAAAATCATCACAATGATTCAGAATTCTTAAATTTCTATCATAGATACAAAAAGATCTATAGGAAGGTGCTGATTGCTGCACAAAAGTCATTTAATGACAAAATAATATACAATGCAGAGAATAAAAGCAAAGTTTTTTTTATAAAAAAAAGGAAACAGGGAGAGGAAAACAAACACAGAATAATATACTGCTAGGGGAGGGGGATAAAATAATAAATGATCCACAACACTTAGCAAACTATGTAAACGAGTATTGCAGAGGAGTTACAGCAAAAATTCTCCAAAACAAATGTAACACTTGTAAATAGTGTTGCTCTAAATGTAATGGGGCCAATCTTGTTCCTATTCCATGTAAATGACTTATCCACAAATATCAATTCCCTGTCAGTTTTGTTTGCAGATGATACTTCTGTTTTAATTGAAGATGGTGATGCAGAAAAAAATCCAAGCTTCATTGTGAGCATACTGGATACCCTAGAAAACTGGCGCCAGTTAAATGGGTTGAAACTGAACATTACAAAAACCCATATGGTACATTTCCAAAACAAACACTCAAAATGTGCAGATCTTAAGTTACAATGCAATAATCATATTATGGAAGAAGTTGACACTGTCAAATTCCTAGGACTAAATGTGGACAAGAACTTGAAATGGAACACATGTACTGACTCCTTATCAAATAAACTAAGTAGTTTTGCGTTTGCAATGCACATACTTGCAAATTCTACTGATATGAGTACATGAAAAATAGCATACCATAGTTATTTTGAATCAGTCATTAGGCATGGTATAATTTTCTGGGGAAGTTCAAGTAGAGTATCTCATATACTGAAACTTCAGAAAAAAATTATCAGATACATGTGTACCGCACAGAAAACAGAATCTTGTCACCTATTATTTCGACAACTGCAAATCCTAACTGTACCCTCCATATACATTTATGAAATTATTATCTTCCTACACATCAGGCAAAAATTATTTGAGGAAATTCATTTTAACCACACATACAACACAAGAAATAAAAATAATTTTATGCTTCCCACACACAAATTGAAATTACATGAACGGTCTCCACAGTATATGGAGATGACAATATATAACAAATTAATGGGCAAAAATATATTTAATGTTAATCCAGAGAAATGCTACAATTTGATACAAGAATTTTTAGAGGATGACATGATAATTTGAACTAGGGTAATTTAGTGTTAGGTTTTTAGATACTATTTTTATTATTGTTATTATTATTATTATCTCTGCCTTTTGTGTATATAAAACAAAATCGTATTATTATTATGAAGCTGTATGTAAACATCAGCTTTCTATGCTTATGGTAAATTTTACCAAACTTTTGATATGTCTCCTGTACCCGAATCAAATGATTTTGATTATGTATGTTGTGTGACTAATAAACCACAATTGACAATTCACAATTACTTCCAACCACAGAGAATGAAGTGTTCAAAAACTAAAAAATAAAAAGTCAGTAGGATTAGATGAAGTGCAATGTGTGTACTGAAACAATGCATTGAAATTACACAAGACCTCTTAACAAATATAATAAATGAATCCTTCACATCAGGGACATTTCCAGAGTAGTTAAAACAGGCAAGAGTTGTATCTTTGCTTAAGAAAGATAACGCAGAAGACATAGAAAATTACCAGCCCATTTCCCTGCTGTTACCATTCCCAAAAATAATAGAAGCAATTATGAAAGACAGATTAATGAATTAACTGAATAAATTCAATCTTTTAAGCAAATCAAAGTTTGGTTTCCAAAGTGGCAAAAATACAGAATCAGCCGTAGTAGAATTTACAAAAGTTGTACTTGATAAAGACGAGTGTGTCATAGGCATATTTTTTGATCTTCCTAAGGCCTTTGATACAGCTAATGACTGGTTTTGATTATACCTAGCAGATCAGGTACAAAGAGTAGAGATAACACATACTTCAAATAGATCTAAACATTTAGTAAAAAACTTAAAAGAACAAAAATAGATTAATATAGGACTTCTGCAAGGTAGCATATTAGGACCAATACTATTCCTGATATACATCAATGACTTTCCCAGTAGTGTTACTCATGGTGAAAAAGTCTCTTCACTGACAACAGCACTGTTGTAGTCACTGAGAAAACAAGAGAACTCCTTGCAGAGAAAGCAAAAGAAACTCTCAAGGAAGTTTATGATTGGTCAATAAGTAATAAAGTGACATTGAACATAAAGAAAACTAACTCTGTTAATTTCAGTTTGAAGAGGGAAAATGGCAATGTTAAATTAAATGTAAATGGTGCCTCTATAGACTGTGTAACAAATGCAAAATTTCTATGATGTCATCAGTATGTTATGCCCTTAGAGTCCTATCATCACTGTGTAACATACAGTGTCTTTTAGTTACATACTATTCATATGTACACTCAATTCTTAGCTCTGGCATTCTTTTTTGGGGAACAAATGCACAAAATATGAAGACGATTTTCAAACTCCAGATAATAGCCATAAGAATAATAACCAGAAATATTAGGCAAGCTCATTGTAAAGATCTGTTCGAAACACTGGGGATTTTAACTGCTCCATGTGACTAAATTTACCAGTCAGTTGTACACATCAAAAATAAATTGGTGATTACTGCTCAAACAGCTCTGTCCATGACCATGGAACAAAAGTTAAGCTCCACTTACATTTACCAAGAAAAAATAAACATAAAAGTCAAAACAGTGTTTTTTACCAAGGAATAAAACTGTAGAATAAATTACCAAAAGAGATTAAAGAAACTGCCGAAATACACTTATTTAAAAAGGCAGCTAAGAAGTACCTGTTATGCAATACATTTTATACATTAAAGGAATACTAAGAAAAAATAGAGTAGGGGCTTGGTTAAAAAATTATACAAATAAATAATAATAATGACTATAAAACATCCAACATTCCCCGTACCACCTTCACACTACGTTTCTTTCTTTCTTTTTTCCTTTTCTAGAAAAGCTACCCCCAAGCTATGCATAGCACAATACTAACACCTCTTCCTCTTTCTGAGCTCAACGGGGATGCTGACTCAGTTTTTCAGGATAGCAAATGGTAAGTGGCAATACAGAAAATGGCCCAGAGATCACCAATGTGTGTGTGTGTGTGTGTGTGTGTGTGTGTGTGTGTGTGTGTGTGTGTGTGTGTGTGTGTGTGTGTGTGTGTAGTGAGTGAAGTGTTATGAGACAATGTGTGTGTAGTGTGTGCAGTGACTGGCAGTGAGATTTTAATGAACAGTGTGGGATTACATTATGTAATATGTTATTTGTAAAAAAAGAATTGTATACCAGGAGTAAATCTAATGATTGTCTCCAAGTAAAAGTCTGTAAGTATATGTGTATACAAATTAGTTTATTTTAAATTGGTCTAAACTTGTAAATACTTTGGCATGTCCTATATCCTTGTAAAAAGTGATCTATGGATAAATAAAGCTACTACTACTACTACTACTACTATTGCTACTTGCTTGCTACATTGCTTTAGTGTTACTGAATATGTTTCAGAACATTGTATCTGCAACTGACTGCATTTCACATGCTTTCCTCAGGCTGATATTTATAGCAACTTCAATTCATACTTTGTTCTGGCATAGCTTAGTGGTTGAACTCTATTATGTGTAGAATTGTTATTTTTTGTGTGTTTGATCATGATCAACCCTTGCAAAAACTGTTAGATGCTATTACTCAAAATGTGTCAGATCTTGGCATACATGAACAGATTCTTAGGTATCCTGATCCAAGCTTGCAACATGTTTTTGAATTAGTGAAGTATCAGAACTCATATGATAGTGCAGTGGTAGACTTTGTTTCTGCTCTTGTCTGTGCCATTCAGAGTCATGGTTGTTACATTTAATGTAATGGTAATGATGTCGGGCCCGTTACAGTGAAACCTCTTTATAACGTTCCTCCATATAATGTTTTCCTCTATATTACATCTATTTTTTTTGGTCCCGACTAAAAGCCCATATAAACAATGTTAAATTTTCCTCTTTACTGAGTTTCCTCTATATTACAATTTCCTCCATGTAATGCTCATATTTTTGGAACCCTTGTCAATTATTCACCTCTTTATAACGTTTAAGTGACTGGATGTAGACACACAGTTTTCTGTTCTGTGGATTCACAAGAAAGCCCGCGCTCAGTGTATTTCACAGGTCAGTGGCAGAACCCGGTCACGGCATGTGACACACATTCTGCTTGCAATCTTTTTGGTGCCATTTCAGTCAATGCTTTGGATTCATAGCGTGTTGTGTGAGCTGAGCAGCAAACAGTTTGTGTGTCTAGTGAGAGTGTGTCTTCGATATAACCTTTTTTTTTTTTAAAAAAAAAAAGAAAAAAAAGCTTTCATCAGTGTACATGAGTGAAAAGTGGAAGAACATTTCTCTGGAAGAGAAGTTTTCTGTTATTAAAAAAGTGGAGGCATCTCCTTGTGTGAGTCATGTGGAGCTAGCTAAGCAATTTGAACTGGTCCCTTCAACACTCAACACTACTATGGAAACAGATCGTCGATAATGGAAGGGTTTGAGAATTGTGGAAATTCAAAACGTATGCATGTGAAACCATCGACTTACAATGAAATGGAGGAAGTTTTATTAACTTGGTTTCAGCAAGCATGCACTGCAAACATTCCTATAAACTTAACTATTCTGAAGGAGAAGGTGCTTCAAATATCACTGCAGTTAGGAATGGAAAATTTTACAGCATCCAATGGATGGATTAATAAATTTTGACAGCATCATGGTGTTGTATACAAAGCGGAATGTGGAGAAAGTAAAAGTGTAGACGAACCAACATGTAACTCAGTGGATGCAGACTCTCCCTAATCTGATACATGGCTACAAACTGCATGACATTTATAACACTGACGAAACCGGCATGTTTTTCAATTTAATGCTGGATGAGACATTTACTTTTTGTGGGGAAAATTGCCATGGCGGTAAGAAGAGCAAGAAACGTCTTACCATTTTGTTGTGTACAAATGCCGATGACAGTGAAAAACTGACACCTTTGGTTATCAGGAAGCCAAAACCTCCGAGGTGCTTCAAAAACATTTCCATGTTTCCATGCAAATATACAAACAATGCCAAGCATGGATGACGAGTGATATATTTTTACGTTTTCTCAGAGAATTTGATGCCATAATGGGGAGTGCTGCAAGAAAAGTGCTGCTGTTTGTGGATAGATGTGCGGCACATCCACCAGACGTATCCTTTCTGAGAAATGTGAAAGTAATTTTCCTGCCACCCAACTGCACCAGCCACCTGCAACCTTTGGACTTGGGAATAGTACACATCCTTAAGGTTAAATATAGGACAGCCCTTGTAAAAAAAAAGGCCTTGAATTTGATGGACCAAAGGAAAACCAGGAAGCCAGCAGAGCTCACAACTGAAGCTGAATATTTTACAGGCAATGAATTTAATTATGTACTCATGGAGGGAAGTCAGTGCTGAAGCTATTAAAAACTGTTTCACAAAATCGGATTCTGTGAGAATGAGATGGCAGCTCCTGTGGAAGATGTTGCAAGTGATTTGCAAGAGTTTCAGGAATTAATAGGCAGTGATTCTGTCACTTTTGAGGACTTTGTGGCTGTGGATGACAACGTGGCAACCACAGGAGTACAAAGTATTGAGCATCTGACTGCAGAGAGAAGCTTGGAGAATAATAGTGGTAGTGAAAGTGACAGTGACAAGGTAGATGACCCTGTGCCCTCATATTCTAAGGCAGCTGAAGCCTTTGAAACATTCAGGAGATATATGATGGCCCATAGACTTGAGGACAGAACGAGCAATAAATGATTGCCATACAGTCAAGGAGAAATAGAAAACAAACATGCTTGCTTGAATATTTTAAAAAATCATAGGTATGTGATTTTCAGATTGCATAGGTTCCTAGAGTTTTGTTCAACTTTAAGTTCCATTTCATAATTTAATTATTAAAGTAATTTTTTGTAACTAATTCTTTTTTAATCTGTACTACTTACTGTGTTTTATGTAATATGTGCAGTATATCATAAACAAAATTTGGTTCATATTCTATAAGTGGGTCAACTGAAGAATGGGATACCACCTGTCAGCTTTGGACAATGATGTCATATCTTAAGAATCTGTTATAACTTTTTACAGTACAAACTGATCCATTTACTTTCACCCATCCACCTACTGGGCCCCATGTTTTAATTACAAAAAACTAGTCATTTGATACATTTATCATTTGCAATGAATATCATATTATGGTATTGTGAAAATTTAAAATGTCATCTATGGCACCATTTGTCAAAGCTGATTAGTGGTATCCCTATCTTCAGTAATGCCCTGTAATTATTATTTGGAAGCCTTCCTCTTTATAGTGTTTTCCTCTATACAGTGTTCAGAATTTGTGGTCCCTTGAAAAACGTTATATAGAGGTTTCACTGTATTCACATACTGAGACATGCAGCATCATAAACAAAATCAGTGTTCTAGGCAGTATGGAAGTGGCAGACATGCGCCTGTCATGATGCTAAGCTCTACCATTGTGGCAAGCATGTTCACTTTCAATCTCTTTGCAGAACCACAAGCAAAACAAGCACTCTGCATGTTTTGCAATGTCTCAGTCAATTGATGTAAATGCAATTTTTTCAAAGCCAGATAGTGATTCTAGTGTTGATTGCTGCAAGTCAAGTGCAACAGCAAAGAGGTAACACACTTCTTCCATTCAGTGCCAGGATGTTAAATTGTTTATCACCCATGACTCTTTTCAATAGTAGCACATATGAACTGTTAGGCAATACCAAGCTATGTAACTCACAACTCTTTCTGCTTGCAGTGGACATGACATCCTTGTACTAGGTACTTGCAGCCTACCAGTCACATTTCATAACATTACAAAAATGGTCTCATTCACAGTGTTGTGCTGACGTGAAAGTGAAAATATTTTTGGTGTGTATCTTTTGATCTGTTTGGTTTGCACATACAAGACGATGATCACTCTGTGAACCCTCTGTAGCTACATACAGGGTACCTGAACTTTAGCTCAACTTTGTGCTGAGTTTAGTGACTTTTTCAAGATGATGTACACAAAGCTAACAATTTTGAAGGTCACATTACCATGAAAGACAATGCACAGACATGGTTTTGCTGAGTGTGACCCATTCCCCACGCTATCAAAGATAAAATGGCACAGGAACCCATAACCTGGCAGGACAATGGTGTGATTTCCTCTGTAGCAGCCAGTCAAATTATCCTTATGTGCAGATTTCAAGGCAAATATAATTCCACACACTGTGACTGGTGTTTTTGCCTTGCTATGGCCTGAGGAACACATGAACAAGCTTGGTGAAGATCTCTTCTTTTCCAAGACTGATATTTGTGATGCTTTTTTTGCAGCTTTCTTTGGATGAACAGTCCCAACAAGTTTTGTGATTAACAACCAAATGAGTTATTTAAGTTTTTGCAGATGGCCTTCTTCACTGCATCAGCATTTGCTATTTTTCAGTGTTAATTATTGCAGTTGACTGCTACAGTTCCTTCTTTGAACTGTTTGGATGAAATGGTAGTTTTGGGTTGTTCTCCCAAAGAACATCTTTCCAGTCTCAGGAAATTGTTCAAGTACCCTTTGATGCTGGGTTAAAGTGTAATAAAGCCAAGAACTCTTCCTTCCAGACTGAGACTGAATATTTAGGACATATTATCAACAGCAGGGTATCTACCCTTTGCAGTCACACATAACTGCCATCCAGGATCCCCCAGCTCCTCAGATCATCACTGAATTCCAGGCTGTATTGGGTAACCTGATGTATTACACTCAGTTCATTCCAAACACATTGCAAATTGCAACTCAACTGCATCATCTTCAGTGAATGAATGTTCTGCTTGGGTGGACTAGTGGGTGGAAATCTGCATTTCAGATGAATGATTGCTGTTTTGTATGTTTTGATCCCGCTAAGCCAGTCATGCTGGCAGTTGACACACTGTCTTACAGGGTTGGCACTGTTCAATCACACAAAGTTGAATTGTTGAGCAGACCATTTGCCTCTTCATCCAAACTTCTAACCAAAGTACACTGCACCTATTCACAGGTTGAGAAGGAAGCTCTTGTTATCTTATATGTTATTACCAATACCGGTATGGAACAAAATTTTACTTGGTGTGGACCACAGGCCACTCATCTCATTGTGCAGCCCTTCAAAGCTGTCTGCACACGGCACAAAAGTTGCTGCATTTGTCATTGTTTCTTTCCAATTATCAATATAAAATTGTGTAACGGCCAAGCATTCAAATGCAGACACTCTTTCTTGCCTACCAGGGCAGTTACACTGTGTAATGACATTTCTTATGCTATGCCCAACTGTATCACATTTTGAGCAGGTCAAATACATTTTGAGTTTGACTAAAAATTATTTTTTTAAAATTATTATTTCATGTTTTAGTTATGAACATCAGTTAATTGTCTTCCCTTTGGACTTATAAGTTTCAGAATCATCAATATATTTATGATTTTTACTGATGAAAAACTACGAATTTTCTATTTGATTTCATAGGAGTCATTTATTCAACTTAATTTTTTAATTGTTATTTTTTTGCTGTAGAATGTGATACTTTCAAACTTACAAGAAATCCAAAAATCATCTTATGTGTAAGTGACTTGTTTCATGGACTGACCTGGCTTGGATGGAATATTTTTAACACAATTAATTTTTGAAAGTGAGAGAGCTTTGTTTCCCAAGGTTCTGGTAACTTCTCAGTCTGTGGCTGCAAGTGGTTAATATATATTTTCCATTCCTCTTGCCTTGTTTCCACACTTTCTGAAAATCCTGCAAATGCAATACAAGATTTTGGGTCTAAAATGTTAGGAGACCTTACATTGAAAAGATACCTAATGTTTATTTTAACATTTTGATTATTTAAATGTTACTGTAGGACTTTTAGTTCCATATTTCAGTCTCAACAGATTTTATTACAACATATTGTTGTCATTATGCCCTAAAACCATTACTTCCAAAATGTAAACTTACGTCTGTTCTGAAACTAGTTATGAGTTTGAAGAATATGATCAGTGGTAAGTGTTAAAGTTGACAGATATGATGCTCCTAGAAGGTAAGCAGTTCGTGTAAAAGGAGAGGTATCTAAAAGGTGAAGCTTAGCCTAACTGAGAGGCAGATCTGTCATGAGTGGAGACAGATGAGTGTACTGACTTGTTGTAGCCCAGATTCTAAGGCAGTCTGTCCAGGGCAGAATAAACTTAGGAGGCATACATGTATAGAGTTTGATATTTCTTAAATTGGGAATTAGAAAATGAGTAACCAAACATCAGTTGCTGAGGGAGCAGGGAGGAGAATGAAAATTTTAAATCATGAAATACTGGTTACGGAGGATATGCACATATCAAATGATGCAGACATAGAGATTACTATTGTAATCTCATGTTGCAGTATGTGAGCCACAGCTTTTGATCTATTACTCAATACATGGTATCGAGTATTCCACTATCTTCGAACCACACTCTACATTTATTATTCGTATTTAATGTAGTACGGAAGAATTGTAGATTATAGACCTACTAATGTTAAACACACTGTTTCATCAACAAAAACACAAACTTTAACTATTTGTAATAATGTATTTTTGAGTTTGTAAGCAGTTAAAACAAAGTTGTCAAATCTAAAGGAATATTAATGAAATTTTGAATTGCAGTTATTTTCATATGTCATTATCTTTTTGAAGTTCCAGAATATTAGCACACAAATATTGACTGCTTATAAAGGTATAATATAAATTATGAAGTAATTTGCTAAAGTAAAATATGTATTTCTCAAGTGAGATTATATTAAATGTTGGTAATTGAGATAATAATATAGGAAGCTAAATTTTTAGAACTATGTTATGAAATTTAACTTTGGAAATCTGGGTATTTTAGAAAACTATATATGAAGAGTATGTTTATGTTTTCCCCTGAGTGTATTATCATGTATAAACCAATTTGTTCTAGTTTTTCTACATTGTAAAATATATAAAATTCTCTTTGCAGTAGTACCTAAATTGACTACATTGTTGAGGTTCTACATAATTAATTGTTATTGAGACTGCAGGGCAATTGATAGTTGTTAGAGTTACACAAAGAAAGCTGTTCCATAAAGTGCAGCTATAAGAGTCTTGTAATGGTAGTAAACTGCATGGAATAAATGAAGAACTTATCAGCTAAGGGGTGGCAGACTTTTTTCATTTCAAAAGAAAGATACCTTCTGTGAAATTGATAAAGGATCCAGCATGTTTCAAGAACAATGGCAACAGGGTTTCTATAATGGACAGTATATACACTGTGTGATGAAACTGACCGGGATTTCATAGTCTCTCCTCAATAACACCAAACTGGATCACCTCAAAGATGAAAGTTTACAAAATGTGGAATGGTGGTCATTTAAAAGTGTACCCAACAACATTTAGATTTAATTATCACACACCTTTATTCCTTGCAAAGTTTAGTTGTCAAGCACAGCGACCAGATTTTACTCTATGAACAGATTGTTAACACACTTATACAAGTGGTGAATCTGAATGTTCTAATGTGACACAAAAACAGTGTTTCTATTTATACAAAAATATCACAGTTCTCACTTAGTGCAGTTCCAGTTAAAGGTAATTACACTCCAGTGGTTCAGATAAGTGAGCCCATCACATGAGCTGTGAGTCTAATAATGGCTCAATTTCATAATACTGATAGTTCTCAGTACTTGTGGATCACATTACAGTTCAGTTAAAAAGCTCTGTTAATTTAGATTACATGTATTACTTGACAGTACCTGCACACTAATATTATTGAGTGTTGCAGTTGTCAGAACATGTATTTTCACTTATAGGATGGGCATAATAGTAGCACAAGTCAATAATGAATGGGCATCTGACATAGATGTTACTCATTAGCTCTCAAACCATAGAATAGCTATTTCAGATTTGAGAAGTACACTCAGTAACTTCATGACAGGCAAGTGAGTGCTTTGTCTGTGAAGTAAGCAATGGAAAAGAGTGTGATGTATGATGAAGGTGACACTGACAGTGCTGAAACATTCACTGGGATGTGGCAGAAGTGTTTTCAGCTAACAGTGAAAGGTGTTGTTGCAGCAACATGCCTAGAATATGGAAACGTGATGGAGATTGAATGTTTGACAAAATACTGCCATGAATGCGAAGGAAGCAACCAGATCCTGTTTCTGTTCTGAATTTCTGGGTTCAATTCTGAAATGGAATCAGAGGAACTTTTGAGAATCCTTTAAGGTCAGAAGAGAATTGTGGTGCACATTTTGTGAAGCATTTTAGCGATGGAGGCTTGAAAATGTGTGCAAATGTGTGAGAAATTACATTATGTAAGACAGAAAACAATATGGTCCACAACACTGAGTCCAGTTAGTATGACATACATATTTCTTTAATTACTGTATCCAATTCCAGAGATCTTCTATAGTTTGTCTGCTTTACTCTTTCATATTATCTGATAATTCAAAAAGTAATGTGTGAGAATGCCAACTCATAATCCATGTCCACTGTCAACAGTTTTAACATTTTCATTCTCATACAGCAATAAAAAAAACTTAATTATGTCCAATAAAATCAGCTATATAGATATATGGGGTGATTTTTTCTACCCTGCACAAACTCTGGGGATTGATTAATGAGAGGATACAGAACAACAAATATTTAGTGAACTTATGTTGGAAATTTGTGCTAGAGACCATTTTATCTCATTTATTTATTTATTTATTTAGCGTATGGCCCATAACATCACAGTAAAAATTACAGAAACAACACGATTTAAAAAAAAATCACATATGTAAAACAGAGCAATAAATAACAGTTTGTATATAAGCACACCTCCAATTGTAAATTTACACTCACAGAAGAGCAATCAAAAGCAGATGTCCAGCTTAGATAATAAATAGTCGATTGCCTCTTGGGTCGCCATTAGGAAATCCTGTGGGTCACCCTCGTATGCCCTTAGTGGGCATTCCTGCACGATGTGTTTGACCGACTGTCTCTCAGCGCCACAGTCGCAAGTGGCCAAAGGAAGTTTACCCCATCTGTGTAAGGAGTCGGCGCATCTCCCACAGTTGGTTCTAATGCGATTAAGAGTTGACCAAACTTTGCAAGGACAATCAAATCCTTTTGGTTTACTAAAGAATAATGAATGGGCATCTGACATAGATGTTACTCATTAGCTCTCAAACCATAGAATAACTATTTCAGATTTGAGAAGTACACTCATAACTTCATGACAGGCAAGAGAGTGCTTCGTCTCTGAAGTAAGCAATGGAAAAGAGTGTGATGTATGATGAAGGTTGGTTATCTTCTTGCAGGGGACGGCACAGATAAATTTGTACATGAGCCCCTGTTTCCAAACTGTATCATAGGCTGCTGTTAGGTCTATAAAGCTGCAGCTACTTTATGAAGCCCCAAGTGGTGCCACAGAGCTATGGCAGTTTACTGCTGTTCTGCTCTCCCATTCCTCTTTCCATCGGTCATTTATTTTAAAGTTGGTTTGGTGCAGAGCCTGTGTGGTCTTTAGTGGAGGATGCCTGGACCGGAGTCAGTTTCCTTGGATGTTGTGAGTATCTTCATGGATTTGTAATTGAGGGTTGGCCATGATTTTTTGAAATTCTCTAACCAGAGCGTATTCATGGCGCAGGTTAGGAGGGGCTATGTTACTGAGAACGGGCAGCCACACTGTAGGAGTTGGCCTGATTGTGCCTGATATAATACGCATTGTTGCATTAAGTTGGCTATCTACCATGTGTGTGTGTTTGTTGTTGAGCCGCACTGGGGCACAGTATTCTGCCACTGGATACGCCAAGCCAAGTGCGGATGTTCTTAAGGTAGATGCTGTGGAGCCCCAAGTGGTGCCACAGAGCTTCTGCAATATGTTGTTGCGTGTTTTAAGTTTTGCTGCAGTTTTCGTCAGGTGTTCTTTGAATGTTAGTGTCCTATCTACGGTAACCCCAAGGTACTTTGGGTGTTTGTTGTGATTTAGTAATTTCCCATCTAGATAGACATGTAGTTCTCTGTTGGCCATTTTGTTGTTCAAATGGAAGGCAGATACTTCCGTCTTTGTAGCACTAGGTTGTAGCCTCCATTTTCTAAAGTACTCGCTGAGAATCCCTAGGTCACTCGTAAGGATATCTTCGGCAGTTTCTATATTTCTGTGGGCTGTTGCTAGAGCCCAGTCGTCAGCATAACCAAATTTGCGCGATCTGGTTGCAGGCATGTCAGCGATGTAAAGACTGAAAAGGAGGGGCACAAGAACAGAGCCTTGTGGGAGTCCATTATTGAGTATCATCTGTTTACTTCTCTCATTCCCCATTATTACTTGGAAGGTTCTATTTGACAACATATCATCAATGAGGTCGGTTATCTTCTTGCAGGGGATGGCACAGATTAATTTGCACATGAGCCCCTGTTTCCAAACTGTATCAGGCTGCTGTTAGGTCTATAAAGCTGCAGCTACTTTGTGTTTCTTCTGGAACCCCACCTCTATATATGTTGTCAGTGATAGGACTTGATCTGTACAGCACCGATATGGACAGAATCCTGCTTGTTCGATAGGGATTTGTTTGAGTATAGTCTGGCCTATTCTGTTGAGGAGCAGTCTTTCCAGTAATTTATAGACTATACTGAGAAGGGCAATGGGGTGGTAACTCTCTGGTCTATTGCCTGGTTTACCAGGTTTCAGGACTGCAATGATCTTTGCTCGTTTAAGTGAGGGAGGAATGTTACCCACTTGGAGAATGTCCGTAAAGAACTTAGCCAGCCATTGTTTTGTGTAGGCTCCGACATGTATGAGGAACTCAGGGTGGATACCATCGAAACCCGGAGCTTTGCCTGATTTAACCTTCTTCAGGTCGTTGGTAACCTCCTCGATGCGAATATCTGATGAATATTCTGAGTCCATTGCACGGGTCCTTTTTAATGTTTTTAAGTCTTTCTTCAGTTTTGTTGTGTGCTTTCTATTTGGTGGGGCTCTAGACGCAGAGACTATGCGGGATGCAACCTTGTTGGGAGATATTTCGTCCTTTCTATGTTCAGGTGGATTTGCACCTCCAAGTTTACGCAGTAGGGACCAGGCTTGTTGGCTTGACTTTGAAAAGTCTAGATTTTCAACAGTATTCTCCCATTTTTGCCATCTAATAAAGTCGATGTTGTATAATAGTTCATCCGCTTTTTCCCGGTCCCCATTCTTGATGAACTCCGCGTACAGGTCATCGCATATCCCTGTCCAACCGGGAATGTATTTTTTGCGGTACCCCCTTGGGATCGCTGTTTTCGCAGAGCTAATGACCACTCCCACAAACCTCTCATAGCTCTTGCTGGTTGGAGGGATCCAGCTCAAGGTATAATCAAGTTGTACAGAGAATTTTGTCCAGTCAGATTTTGTAAAATTCCACCTTGGTCGAGGGTAAGACCTTATTATCGGGATGGATATACCAATATTAATAAGCACAGGGTGGTGCTGGCTATGAGGGAAGTCCATCAGGACCCTTCTAGAGGCTGTCAGTGGTTTATCGTTTGTATCCCTTGAAATAAAGCACAGATCCGGGTTGTAGTCGCAGTTCCATGCGGCTGATCTGAATGTCCCTCGGTCCTTGGCATCAGAGACCAGATATGTGTTTTGTTCCTCGGACCAATCGACCAGCATGTCTCCATTGCTATCATCCGTACTATATTTCCACATTTCATGGTGACTATTATAGTCCCCAACATATACACTTGGGTGTGGGTGGATCTTTATTACTTCAGCTGCCCATGTAGTAGCAGGAGGTTTATAGATGTTAGTTACTGTAACTTCTCCTATTTTGATGACAACTTCATGGATATCATTTGCAATGAAGGCTTCAACTAGAAAGGCGTCCTCTATGTCCCCACGCACATATGTCGCAATGCCATAGTGTCTGTCATACGTGGCTCCAAGTAGATCATATCCCAGTATCCTTCCTCTAGCTTCAAGTTGGACTCTATTTTCAGCATGAGTTTCCTGTATGGCTACCAGGTCAATGTCGTTATCGTGTAAAATTCTCTGCAATATTTGACATTTTGCTCTGCTTATGCCCTCAATGTTGAAATGGCAGATTCGGATGCAAGGTCCGAGATCCTTTTATCTCATTATACATAGTTACAGAGACTGCGATCCAATACAGGCTGTACCATACAACCACAGTTACAGTATAAGTTGAAAATGGCTTCCGTGCGCCTCAATACATGCTTGTATCTGCCATAACTTGTTCTGTTTCACACATTCACATAGGCCAGGCTGCATCTTAACAATGTCAAAGGCAGCATCAGTACGATGCTCCAATGTTTCCACATCTGGAATGGGCTCTGCATACACAATACTTTTGAGATGGCCCATAACCAGAAATTGCATGGGTTGTGATCCAGTGAAAGAGCAAGCCACACAACTGGACCCCCTCTTCTGATCCATCGACCAGGGAAGGCCCTATTGAGATGCGTCCAGATGTTAACGACAAATGGGGCTGGAACACTGCCATGTAACAGCTACATAATCCTTCAAATCATCAATGGAACTTTTTCCAGAAGGGGAGCCAAAGTCACCTGCAAGAAACACTGATAGTTCTGGCCTGCTAGGTGACTTGGACGGAAGACTGGTCGCAAGATACAGCTGACGATTATCCCAGCCCACACATCCTGGATGCACCAATGCTGATGATTCCCTGGTAATGTACTATGGGAGTTCTGCATACTATCCCACATCATATTGTTATGAAAGTTGAAGATACCACTCTGCATAAAGGTGGCCTCATATGTAAATATGATAGATGACACAAATCGTGGTATCATGGTTGCCTAGTGAAGAAACTAGTGACAAAAGTGGTCCTCATGTGGAAAGTCTGATGCTAGTAAGCTCTGTAAATGCTATAAGTGATAAGGGTATTAACAATTGTTATTAAGAATGTTCCATACAGTCATGTGGATTACCCTGAACTGGCAGCCCAACTGCCTGCTACTAACATGGCGCTAATCACATTTTCCTCCAAGTCTGGTGTCCGAACATTTTGAGTACATCCTTCATGATTTCCTGCTTCCTGCAATGGCCCTTGATCAGTTCTATTAGAAGTATCACTCTGGGTCTCTAAATATTTGAGCTTCCCTCTTGAGGCCCTTGATGGTGTTGACCTAACATCCAGTTGGTTTGTAAATGTACTTAGGCAGTGTCTAGCTCTTGGTAACATAAACCAGTTGCCATAAAACTTATGTTCTCCAGTCCTATAACCCGTTTTAGGGGCCACAATAACATGTGCTAATGACAAAATAGTATTAACTCAAACTGCACAAAAGTTTATAAGCAAAACAACTCTTGAAAACCAAAGATATGCAAGGGAAACGTAAGAACACCACAAAGTGTATCTTCTAAGAATGCAGTCAACTAAAAAAAAGTTGTATAGTATGTCTTTCCTCAATGGTACTCTAATGACAACTTTTGACATGTGAAAACAGCAGAAACATGGGTGCGGTCACACATTGAGAAAGATTCCCCAGTGTCCAATTCAGTTCTTTTAACTACTATTTTGTTCATTAAACACTAAACATTGATTTAAGGTGAAAAACAGAAAATCAAGTTCTTGTAGGGGATTCACAAGCAAATGACCTTAAAGCCAGATTTCCATAGTTAAACAAAAGTGACGCCATTTGGTTGTCACTCAGATGGCATCACCAGAGTTGCATCTGGAGACAATCCCATGCAGTCACCTTACAGTGCATGGGAGAGGGTACATTGCACCCCTGTTAAACTGGTAAATTGAGCAAGGGATAAATTGAGCAAGGGAAAAATGACTCTCTATATGCCTCCATACAAGCTCTAATTTTTCTTATCTAATGTTAGTGGTCCTTACGCAAAATATGCATTGGTGGAAGTGGAATCATTCTGAAGTCAGCTTCAAATGCTAGTTCTATAAATTTTCACTGCAGTGTTCCTCAAAAATAATGTTGCCTTTCCTCCAGGGTTTCCCATTTCATATGCTGAAGTATCTCTGTGACACTTGCACAATGATCAAACCTACCAGTGACAAATCTAGCAGCCCACCTTTGAATTACTTTGATGTCTTCCTTTAATATTACCTTGTGAGGACCCAAAATAATAAAGCAGTACTCAAGAATGGGTCACACTAGCATTCCATACTTAGTCTACTTTGCAGATGAACCACACTTTCCTAAAATTTGTCCAGTAAACCAAAGTTAACTATTTTCCTTTTCTACTACACTCCCTACATGCTCATTTCATTTCATGTTGCTTTGCAATGTTACACATAAATATTTGATCAATCTGTGTCAAGTAATACAGTAATAATGCTGTATTCAAACATTACTAGGTTGCTTTTCCTACTCATCTGCACTAACGTACACTTTTCTATATTTAGAGCTAGCTGCCATTCATCACATCAAGTAGAAATTTTGTCCAAGACATCTTGTATCTTCCTACAGCCACTCAACAATAACACATTCTCTTACAGCACATTATCATCAATTATCATCAGCAAACACCCACTGTTTGCTGCTCGCCCTGTTCTTCAGAGGAACAACAGCAGTCTTATTACACTTCTCTGGGGCACTCCTAATGATACACTTGCCTCTTAGGAACATTTGTCATTGAGGTCAACAGGTCAACATACTCCTTCATATTACTTAAGAAGTCTTAATGCTCTTCACATATTAGGGAATCTATTCCATATGCCTGGACCTTCATTAACAGTCTGCAGTGTGGCATGATGTGAAACACTTTTTGGAAATATAGGATTATGAAATCTACCTGGTGCCCTTCATCGCTAGTTTGCAGGATATCAGGTGAGAAAAGGGCAAGCTGAGTTCCATGCAAGTAATGCTTTCTAAATGTGTGGTGATTTGTGGGCAAAAGGCTTTCTGGCTCAAATAAATTTATATTATTCAAACTGAGAATATGTTCAGGAATTCTGCAGCAAACTGATGTTATGTGTATTGGTCTATTATTCCTGTGGGCACAATTGAATGACATCACTTGTAGCCATGTCACAAAAGCTAAAGTCACTCAAACATTTTGTTGACACTTTCCTTCCCCCTCCAATGATTAGCATTACAAGCAAAACAAGCAGCCACCATCTTGATGTCAAGGCTTCCTAAGCTATTATATTTGGTGTTTTTAACATTTTTTTCTGCTTATTATGAAGATATGTGGTTTCACTGATGCTCTGCATTAATGATATTTGCAAAATGCATCATTTTGACTATAGTTTGTTGAGCTACAGTGTCTGGAAGTAAAAATTTGGTATATAAAACGTTCATGAGTGCATAATGGTTAATTCGTGTAGTGAAAGTATGTGTTTTTATTTATGGTGCATGGATGAGATTTGTATGTGAGTAAGCAAGTATTATTTAAATAACTAGAGATAGGTGGTTTCTAACTGCACAGCAGCTTACATAATTTTTCAAATGATGAAAATTAATGCAATGCGGGCAGTATATTGGCATCTAGTATAATGGCATCTTCAGTGCTCTTAAAGACTTGCCCAGAGGTTTTGAGAAAGGACGTTATAAGGATTCTAGTAATAGTATAATTTCAGATTGAGTGTAGCTATTAGTGAAGAAATTAACTATATTACAATGTCTTTTAGTGTATTTAAAAGAAGCATAATTCCAAAATTCGGTATAGAATAATTTTCATATTTTGTCATAGTTAACTGATGTGTGATGAATGAAAATACCATCTCTCAAATGAGATTTAAGGGCATTGTGAACAGCATCTAACACATCACATAAGAATATGAAAAATGGCAATTTTGAGGATGTGATCTAAATATTGGAGGGATGACAATCACCAGCTCTTATTGGATTCTAGGCTCAGTTCAAATGGCATAACCTGAATGACAACACCAATGTCTTTTTGAATAATCTCAGTTGATGCAATATTGTAAGCTGCGCATCTAGAATTTTGCAAGGGGCATGAGGAAACAGCATCATGTGGCACCACTGCCATAACAGACATCTGTGACCTGCTGTGGCATCATTTTAGTTGTGCATTGACACCAAACTTAATGTTAACAACCTTGATGTTCCTGATGCAAATAACAGTGATGACAATGCAATTATTTCACATAACGATTATGTAGAAATGGATGTTTTGAATGAAGCAGATGATGTTGATGAACAAAAATATTGTCTTGTTTTGAAAGATGAGTATTTGTCAGAGGAAAGTGAAAGTATTGTATTTAAACTGTCAAAAGAATATGGTTTGCCAACATTATTCAAAATTTGTGGGATATAAAGAAACTGTTTGGGAGAAAATATCTGAACTTTATAAAAAAATTACTGTTTGACTGGTGGGAAAAGTATCAGAACGAATTTTGTAGTTAGTTTAAAAGTAGTTCAAAAGTAGCCAATGGCCTTGCCGCAGCTGTAACACTGTTTCCCGTCAGACTACCGAAGTTAAATGCTGCTGGGCTGGCTAGCATTTGGATGGGTGACCATCCGGTCTGCCAAGCGCTGTTGGCAAGCGGGATGCACTCAGCCCTTGTGAGGCAAACTGAGGAGCTACTTGATTGAGAAGTAGCAGCTCCAGTCTCGGAAATTGACCTAAGGCCGGGAGAGCGGTGTGCTGACCATATGCCTCTCCATATCCACATCCAGTGATGCCTGTGAGCTGAGGATGACATGGTGGCCAGTTGGTACCTTTGGCTTTCATGGCCTGTGTGGGAGGAGTTAGTTCAAAAGTACTTTTTGATAATGTAGCAAATTATTATGTTTCCTGTGAAATGTTTTTCCTTTCTGATGAGAAAATTCTTAATTTTGAGTTGTCAGTTTCATTATGGGAAAAAGTTGCTAGTGTATGTGAAAGTACAGATATGTTTGTCTGTTCAAAAGTTACACAATTTTATTTTGAGATATATTTCAATGAGAGACTTGCAGTAAAACATACAAATAAAGTTATGTATAATTATGGGGTTGTAATGGAGAAGGAATCACAGAATACACAAATTAAGGGGGTCAAAAACCTGCCAGATAGATTAATATGTGACAGAGAAACAACAGTGATGTACACAAATTTGTCTCAAAAGGAGAACTGGAAGACTTTTTTCTTTGTTTCATTTGCTTTACGATCTTTCTATTTTTGCTATATTATGCTTTGTGGTAAGTTTTATGCTGCACTGCGAATAAATTATGGTTATTTGATACTTCAGATTATATTGAACTAGAACTGATGCCATACTGTAATATTTAATGCTTTTGTCTATTATATGGCATTACATGCTGACAGACATTACTTTTGGTTCATAAGATTTTTGTAATGGACTGTGCTGCACTAATGGTGACTTAATTATAAGGAAATTATAAATTATGCCATATTTCATATTTTGACATCTTTTCTGAAAAGCTTATGTGGAAAACAGTTTTCAAATAATGATATCAAATTTTCACAGAATAGATTAAATTTTTTGTCAATATTTGATGCATTATAAATTTCATCCCAGGTTATCTCTTTTAAAACATACTTTAAAACATTTGTCGTGGAGTTATTAATTATTCTGATTTCCTCTGAGGGGTGTCTATACTACAAGGCACTAAGTTATTCATCTTAATTAGCTGTGTGCTACGATGAGAGAGAGGATTTGTTAATGGGTATACAGTCATTTTCTTGCTTTGAGCTTCATCAAAGAAAACATCAGTTAGGGTCCTATTGTCTTTATTCACCCATGTTGGAAAGTTAATTACTCAGATCTAATTATAGGGACCAAATAGGGATAGAGATAATTTTGTCTATCAGAATCCTTTAGAAAATCTACATTGAAATCACCAGAGCCTTTTGACTGCTTGCTGCTTTCTGACAGACAGCATACTAAAGAATCCATATTCCTTATAAACAATTCAAATTTCTCAGTGGGGATCTATATACAGTTACAATCTACAGTAAATTATTTTTCAGTATCAGTGACCACTAAAAAATCTATTGGTCTCAATGTTTTTGAACTTGTGTTCTGTCTTAATATATATATAGCAACTCCTCCTTTTCTCATGTTACAGCTACATGAGTAAGATGCTATGGTGAAATCTTTTATATTTAACTTTCCTAGCCCTCTAGTTAAGTGGTGCTCTAATAGACATAGGATGCCTACCTTTTCAGAGACCTCTAAATTTCACAAATAGACAAGAAGCTCTTCTACCTTATTACTACTCCTACAATATGCTGATGAAATAGGCTAACATTACTTTTTTCGCACTCTTAAACATTTTACAGTGCTCTTTATTTTAAATTGTTTCACAGCATGGTGCCTAAATCCTGATTGTAAGCTACCCCTATGATGCTAGTGACTCCAGGTATCTTGTTTTGTATCATGGTGTCCCTTTGTACATTTTCTGCAAGAAACTGAGCCACCCTATCTCTCCCTCTTTTAACAGGTGTAGGCTGTACTGAGTGTATATCATATCCCAACTGTAACAACAGGCACTGCACCCTTATGAGATTTCATTCCAGTCAATATCAACATACTCAACTAAGTTTTCACATGGCTAACTGCAGTTTTAACCCAAGGCTGGTCATGGCACTGTAGGTCCTACACAAAACTCATATCTATGTGAGAAGTTACTACTCCTGTTTCATTGAGGTCACTCATAATTAATTCTGTTATTTCTGTCTTTAGCCATGCAGTTCCCACCTCTATCTAATATGATCACCTGATCCTCATTATCAAAATATTTACACAAATTCCCTATATCCTCTGTCACCTGGCTAATGCTAGCAATTAGCTTCATGACTATACTGATCAGATATTGTGTTCCTAACTTTTCCTGGTCTGTCTGGCTTATGCCTCTTCCATGACTACTACCTGTCAGCAAGACTATTTCTTCCTACTCTCTTTTGCTACCAACCAACATTTAGTTTCTTCACTAGAAGTTTGCTGCACCTAATTGTCATCTACAGCTGAATGAGACCCACCTCCTCCTACCTCAGATAATACATAAAACATATTATTTATGGTAAGCTCAAATGCAAATATCAGAGCTAAAAAGCTGGTCCTCTGTTACCCATTACATTTACCTTTACCCAGTACCAAGAGTCTTTTTCCTCCTTCGATCCACCTAGTTCAAATCTCATGCAGTCTAATTCACCCTAAAGGGCACAAATCTTTGTCACCTGTCCAGCAATTCTCTTGTCTTTTTCACAGAGCCTATAGTTCCATGGGAGATCCTTACTGGGTTCCTGATTCAGTTGCCCTCTACAACCCCCCAACAGAATTCCAACCCAAAATCTATACATATTTCCTGTATGACTACCCTACAGCAACATCCATAATTTTCATGCATTGTAACACAAACTGAACCCTTAAAAAAAGAATTACAACACTTAATGCTACAGGAATTTTTGTCATTTATGAACTGCAAAAGTTAGATCTACAGTTTAGCATTTCAAGTGTATGATATAATGTAAAACATTAATTATTTCTGCTTAAAACAAGGACTCAGCACACTTAGCTGCGTTATCTGTTAATTAACTTATTCATGAAAAATGTAACTTCTGATCACCACTTATCATGAGCTATATTACATATTGATCATAGACAATGTTTATTATCAGCAGAATATAACCTACTACCCTTGATAGAATTTTACATGATAGCATAAATACTTCAGATCATGAAATCTGCAGTTGCTGAAATGAAGAAGATATAAAGGAATTCAGTTAATTTACTCCATGAAATTCATGTATTTGTAACTATTAACACAGACGCACCAGCAGAAAGGCACCATAGCTGTTTAAAGACAGATTGTATGATTTAGCCGCTCAACATTCATTGTTTTGTTATGCATACTGTATCTTTTATGCCCTGGGTTTCATTCCACACTAATTCATAGGAAAAAAGAGACATATGGCATTGTCTTTAAGCAAGAATTCCAGCAAAGAAGGTTAAGGTAGACGACTAATCCCAAGAGACATGAAACAAGAAACAATAAAGAAGATGAAAACTTATTAAATTATTTTATGTTCCTGTATTTCATACATAACTCATGCAGTTAAACAATTAGGTTTCTTTGGAAAAGAAAATGCAGACTATCACTCTTTAAGGGGAGACCTTTAACCAATAAAGGCTGTGGTTACTCAGTTCACCTTGTGTCAACACAATTCTGACAAGTAAAATTGTTTTTTTTTCTGTTACATGCACATTCTGGCAGTATCTCAAGCACAAATATTTTGTATAAAATTCTGGGTGTGTGTGTACTATAACAATCTTGAATCTCATATTGAAGTGTGTGATGGATAGTTTTTAATGTACTTGTGGATACACAGTATTGAGTATTGAACAATCTTATGACCACATTTCACATTTATTATTCATTATTTAATATTGTTTGGAATAATAGTAGAATAAATGCCTACTGATGCTAAACAAATCATGCCATCCAAAAAACCACAAACTTTAGTAATCTGTAATAATGTTTTATGAGTTTATAATCATTTATAACAAATTTGTCGAATCTAAAGGAATATTAACTCAACTCTGTAGTGCAGCTCTTTGCACATAAAATTACTGATTTGAAAATTCCAGAATTTGGCTTAGAAATATCATGTATGTTTTGTAATATATAACATAAACTACAAAGTAATGTGTTGAATTAAGAAATGTAATTCTTGAGTAAGAACATGGGTAAATATTAGTGAAAGAAATAATTTTGTTGTTCAGATGAAAACTATATTTTTTTAGAACTGATTGTTTACAGTTCATATTTTATCAAATTTAACTTTTTGAAAACTGTGTATTTTAGAGAAATTTATATGAAAAATATGTTTATGCTCTCATCTGAGCATACTGTCATGTACAAATAAATCCGAACATGTTTTTCTCCATTACAAATTAAACAAATTATTGTTTTTAATAATATGTAAAATTGATTTCATAAGTGATCACAGCTGAGGGTACAGGGCAGTTGGTAGTTGTTAATGTTAAACAAAGAAAGCAGTTCAGTAAAATACCAGTTGTAAAAGTTTTTTCATGTCTGTTTTACTTTACTTATTTCATTTACATATTTGGTCACACAGAGGCAGAAGTACATCATAAGGAGGTTACTGATGCACACTATGTGAAGGAAATCTCTTGAGTTGATGAGGCTTAAGGTTTGAGTATAATTTCACTAATTTATTATTACAGATTTATTAATTGAACTTATACCCACACCAGGAAACAGATACATATAGGCAACACTATCCTTGAACACTTTCACTATGTTACCATTCATGCAATGTTTAATTTAAAATATTTACAGCACAGAAATAAATTTATTTCTGCTCATGTGAATAATGGAAACAGATCAGCTGAAAGTGGCAGTGCCCAAGAAAAAAAATTAAAACACATGGAAGCTGTTTGAAATTTGATTTATATGCAAATATAGGCCTATATTTCAATGAGTTTGTGTTGTATTCTTTGCTGTGTATATACTGAAGAATCACATTCTCTGTTTATTTATAATAGTACTGGTGAACCCGTAATACTTTATGAAGCATGAAAACGACAAGCACAACTGTGCAATTCTATAAACACATTGTTTATAAGATGTTTCCAGGGTATTTTACAATGCAGTGTCATATGCATGTTTAAGCAAAAGTCACTTGTGTTGTCTTGAGAACAGCCACATTATGTGATATTCATAGCAGCAACATTGTGACTATTTTCAGCACACATCACTTAGTGGAGCACAGTTTCTGTATGCAGATGTGAATATTTGTGTTTTAAGTAAAGTTCATGCAATGTCATCCACATCTGACTCAGAATCAGATTTTCAGATTTTTGTAGGTGTGCTTGCTTTCTTACTCAGATTCTAGTGAAGTGCTTGTGACAGTTTCCATTCTTTATTTCTTTGTTTTCTGTCCTCGGTGTTGATGTACTGCTTTGTGATACTGGCTGAAGAAAGGGGTGTGGAAGTACAACACTGACTACTTTAAATAATGTAGCCAACAGGTCCACAGTTGCGTTTTGCAGTATTTTACATTCACTGTTCACAAACCCCCAATATTACACAGTTATATATTGCCAGTGCACTGTTGTTTTAACTTTCCACACACCTCATTAATAGTTTGCAGGCAAGCCTCCACATACTGCTACAATAGTTTACTATTGAACATCTATGAGCAGTATAAATCTAACCACAAAGTTGACAGTTCTTGAAGAATAGAAATGTACATACGGAACAGACACTGTCATTGAAACTTCCTGGTAGATTAAAACTGTGTGCCCGACCGGGACTTGAACTCGGGACCTTTGCCTTTCACGGGCAAGTGCTCTACCAACTGAGCTACCGAAGCACGACTCACGCCCGGTACTCACAGCTTTACTTCTGCCAGTACCTCGTCTCCTACCAGTTTTAATCTACCAGGAAGTTTCATATCAGTGCACACTCCACTGCAGAGTGAAAATCTCATTCTGGAGACACTGTCATTGCTTTAACACATGGCCTAATTGTATGACACTTCTTTCACAGTTAAGTTGAGGCATTGTTGTTCTTCTAATCAACACAGGTTTCTTGCCAGAAACTCGGCTATGGACTGACTGTCTTGCGACCAAAAATTGGGCCCATGTATATCCTCACAATAATAGGTACTGAACCTACACATTGTTGAAAGTTAAATTTACAGAAATTACAATTATAACTCTACTCATTAAATTAACTGAATACATCAAAAAATTCATTCCCTTTAATAGTTTCTTATGCTACAAGGTTCAGCCAAATTATTTGTTTAAATGATGAAACTAACATATATGATTATGCAAACAATACTTTTGACAAAACTGTTAATTACTTTGGAATTAATTAAGGGCTGGCTTTGCTAACATGTTTTGCAATAGAGCCAAATAAATACTTTAAGAATACTATTAGTTGTTCCTTCAACTATTTATAATTAGTACTGTATTTATATTTGTTTATATGTCAACAATAGAATTTAAGTTATTGAAGAGTTACTGATTTCACCCTATAACTAAAGATACTAGCTAGGCACAGTCAAATTAAATTAGAAAATCAATTACATACATAAAACGAAGCAAAAAATTAGTTCTGGTGTTATATTCCTCAAGACTAAGGGCCAAACTTTCTTTTTTATGAAAATGCAGATTATATCATACTCATGTATGTTAATGCTAATTAGTTAGAAGTGAAAAAATGAATTTTAAGAAGGCAGATGGCAAAACAAGAGGGGAAGTAAAATTATGCTGACTTGCTTCGTCACATGCTGTAGTTTGATACGTTAACTCTAATATGGTGTCGACTCACTACAGACCACTAATTTGTAACTTAAGTTATGTGAGATTTTAATGAATGCATGGGTTACTAGTTTTGGCAGTAAAGCTGACTCTCAGTTGAGATGCAAATAGCCTGGATTGGGCATTTTGTAAGTGTGGACAGAGCAACAGAAATTCGGTATGGTGGAAAGCTTACTGCAACTACCCTTTGTAATCAATCAGTGAGTCAGGTTATATTTTATAATAAATTATGAGACAGAATTTCTGGTTGTAACTTACTTTCAGGAGGCATAATATTTAGTACTGCTGTCAGACAATTATAAAAGTGTGACAGTGAAATTAGAGAACTAAACTTCAATCAGTCAAAGAGACTAGTGATATCTTTGGCTTTTTTAGCCTTTAATCTCAGCTCTCTATGTTCTTCCAATTGGTTGGCAGCTATCAAATTGTGTTTATTACACATTTCCTGTTAAATTTTTCAATAAATTACTGCACCTTTTTCCTCTTCTCTCAGTATATACATTGTTTTTATTGTGGTTAATGCTGTCACAAAACTAAAAAAGACAGAGCTATCCTAGCTTCCAGAGCTATTGTTTCTTCTTACAGAAGGAGAGAGGGATTTGTTGGTGAAGGTTAAAAAGAAAAGGTATGTCGCTCAGACCTTAGAATGAGAGGGACACACCTATAGTGAGAACTGGCTAGTAATTTTATCTCATAATCTAATCTCTCTTTTGACTTAATCTTCCTCTGAAGCAAAGGTATATTTTCTGAAAGATTAAAACAACTGAATACGGAACTATTTATTAACAATAGCTTTTCAATAACTTCCCAGTTTGGCTTCTGTAGAGAATCCTTTTCAGGGAAAGATCTCACTAGCTCACTTTGGTAGGTTTATGCCCTAGCGGGGGTCTCTGATAGCAAAAGTAAAAATATGTTACTAAAGGAACTAGAATATTGTGGAGTTGAAGGTATGCATGAATGGAGACATACCTCAATCTTGGAAAAGAGAGGGCTGTGTCAAGAAATAATGCCATGGAAATAAAAATAAATATGGTATGAGGAAACACTAAATATGGTGTCTCAAAGTTCAGTACTGAATGCACTTCTGTTCTTAATGTGCATAAATAATTTACTAGCAACATTGGAGAAATCTTCAAAAGTGGGCTGATGATTAAAATATACTGATAATGGGCCCACATACATTGCTACAAGACACATCCAGGATAACAAAGGCACAAGCTTGCTTGTGGTTCACTGCTAACAGATTAAATATTTATTTTACAAATACTCATACTACATAAGTTCAGACAAATAGTATAATGGCTAACTGATAACTGATACCCCCCCCCCCCAATGAACCATGGACCTTGCCATTGATGGGGAGGCTTGCACACCTCAGCAATACAGATAGCCGTATCATAGGTGCAACCACAACAGAGGGGTATATGTTGAGAGGCCAGACAAACATGTGGGTGTGGTTCCTGAAGAGGGGCAGCAGCCTTTTCAGTAGTTGCAGGGGCAATAGTCTGGATGATTGACTGATCTGGCCTTGTAACATTAAACAAAACGGCCTTGCTGTGCTGGTACTGCCAACAGCTGAAATCAAGGGGAAACTACAGCTGTAATTTTTCCCGAGGGCATGCAGCTTTACTGTATGGTTAAATGATGATGGTGTCCTCTTGGGTAAAATATTCCGGAGGTAAAATAGTCCCCCATTCAGATCTCCAGGTAGGAAATACTCAGGAGGACGTTGTTATCAGGAGAAAGAAAATTGGCGTTCTACGTATCGCAGCGTGGAATGTCAGATCCCTTAATCGGGCAGGTAGGTTAGAAAATTTAAAAAGGGAAATGGATAGGTTAAAGTTAGATAAAGTCAGAATTACTGAAGTTCGTTGACAGGAGGAACAAGACTTCTGGTTGGGTGAATACAGGGTTATAAATACAAAATCAAAAAGGGGTACTGCAGGAGTAGGTTTAATAATGAATAAAAAAATAGGAGTGCAGATAAGCTACTACAAAGCATTATTGTAGCAAAGATAGACACGAAGCCAATGCTTACCACAGTAGTACAAGTTTATATGCCAACCAGCTCTGCAGATGATGAAGGTATTGATGAAGTGTATGATAAGATAAAAGAAATTATTTAGATAGTGAAGGGAGATGAAAATTTAATAGTCATGGGTGACTGTAATTCGATAGTAGGGAAAGGAAGAGAAGGAAAAGTAGTAGGTGAATATGGAATGGGGACAATGAATGAAAGAGGAAGCCGCCTGGTAGAATTCTGCACAGAGCATAATTTAATCATGGAAGAACGTTGTAACATGGAAGAGAGCTGGAGACACTGGAAGGTTTCAGATAGATTATATAATGGTAAGACAGAGATTTAGGAACCAGGTTTTAAATTGTAAGACATTTTCAGGGGCAGATGTGAACTCTGACCACAATCTATTAGCTATGAACTGTAGATTAAAACTGAAGAAACTGCAAAAAGGTGGGAATTTAAGGAGATGGGACCTGGATAAACTGAAAGAACTAGAGGTTGTAGAGAGTTTCAGAGAGAGCATTAGGGAAGGATTGACAAGAACGGGGGAAAGAAATACAGTAGAAGAACAATGAGTAGCTTTGAGAGATGAAATAGTGAAGGCAGCAGAGGATCAAGTAGGTAAAAAGACAAGGGCTAGCAGAAATCCTTTGGTAACAGAAGAAATATTGAATTTATTTGATGAAAGAAGAAAATATAAAAATGCAGTAAATGAAGCAGGCAAAAAGGAATACAAACGTCTCAAAATTGACATTGACAGGAAGTCCAAAATGATGAAGCAGTGATGGCTAGAGGACAAATGCAAGGATGTAGAGCCATATATCACTAGGGGTAATATACGTACTGCCTACAGGAAAATTAAAGACACCTTTGGTGATAAGAAAACCACTTGTATGGATATCAAGAGCTCAGATGGAAACCCAGTTCTAAGCAAAGAAGGGAAAGCAGAAAGGTGGAAGGAATATATAGAGGGTCTATACAAGGGTGATGTACTTGAGGACAATATTATGGAAATGGAAGAGGATGTACATGAAGATTAAATGGGAGATATGATACTGTGTGAAGACATTGACAGAGCACTAAAAGACCTAATTCGAAACAAGGTCCAAGGAGTAGACAACATTCCATTAGAACTATTGATAGCCTTGGGAGAGCCATCGTAATTCGGTCAGAGAGAGCAAAGGATCTAGAAGAGCACTTGAATGGAAAGGACAGTGTCTTGAAAGGAGGATATAAGATGAACATTAACAAAAGCAAAAGGAGGAAAATGGATTGTAGTCAAACTAAATCAGATGATGCTGAGGGAATTAGATTATGAAATGAGACACTTACAGTAGTAGGTGAGTTTTGCTATTTGGGGAGCAAAATAACTGATGGTGGTCGAAGTAGAGAGTATATAAAATGTAGACTGGCAATGGCAAGGAAAACATTTCTGAAAAAAAGAAATTTGTTAACATTAAGTATAGATTTAAGTGTCAGGAAGTGGTTTCTGAAAGTATTTGTATGGAATGTAGCCATGTATGGAAGTGAAATATGGATGACAAATGGTATGGACAAGAAGAGAATAGAAGCTTTCAAAATGTTGTGCTACAGAAGACTGCTGAAGATCAGATGGGTAGATCACACAAGTAATAAGAAGGTACTGAATAGAATTGAGGAGAAGAGAAATTTGTGGCACAACTTGACTAGAAGAAGGGATCTAAGGCATCAAGGGATTATCAATTTAGTATTGGATGGCAGCATGGAGGCTAAAAATCGCAGAGGGAGACCAAGAGATGAATACACTAAGCTGATTCAGAAGGATGCAGGTTGCAGTAGGTACTGGGAGATGAAGAAGCTTGCACAGGATAGAGTAGCATGGAGAGCTGCATCAAAACAGTCTCTAGACTAAAGACCACAACAACAACAACAACAACAACAACACCAACAACAACTGATACCACAAGTAGAGATTAATGAATACCAACTAAATGAAACTCCTTGTGTGGAATTCCAAAGTAACCAGATGGAAAACAAACTACAATAGTACCTACACATGGATAAGTGAAAAAAGAAGTGGTGGTGTGCCTGCTTTGCTTTTGGAAATCTCTCTCACTGTTTTGACCTGTGTATGAGATTGTTACTGTACTCCTACTGGTTAGGAGTGTCAGAGCTTGTGAGAGAAGTGCAAAGCAACATAGAGATGCGAATTTGGAGGGGTGATACTAATACAGAGAGGAAACAGCTGGGGGGACAGTGTGGTGACATTGAGTTAATGGAGACTGAGGCCAGGAAGGTTGTGGAAGTGATATATGTGTTGCAAGAAAAACCCCCATCTTTGTAGTTTTGGAAAAGCTGGTGATGGAGGGAAGTACCTAGATGGCCTGTGTTCTGAAACAGGCATCAAAATTTGATATTGAAACCTGGTAGTCAAGGGAAGGCAGGATTTGTTTATGATTGTGGACGGGGCCATAAACAGTTACTATTGGTTGTCTTTTACATTTACACACAATTTATTTTAAAACAATAATTCCAGACTACTCAATAAATAAAAAATACCACCCATTATTAATGAAGGAATAAACAACTGTGTAAATAATAGTGTTTTCAGTGAGTTACAGTTTAGCAAATCACCATTAAATACAGATACAACAAATAATGTTTTAAAAGCAAGCCACTGTGATCCGGGCAGAAGGCCCTACACGCCAGGAATGGGAATAAATTAAGAATTGTTTAAGAACTCACTGCAATTTACAGCTTACAGGTATTGAAATATTAAGGTAAGTCGCCCCAAACACATCGGAAGGCCTCAGATGCCAGGAATGGCAGTAATAAGGTTGAAACTTCCTGGCTGATTAAAACTGTGTGCCGGACCGAGACTCCAACTCGGGACCTTTGCCTTTCATGGGCAAGTGCTCTACCATCTGAGCTACCAAAGCACGACTCATGACCCATCCTCATCTCCTGCCTTCCAAACTTGCCCACAAAATGCAAAGGTCCCGAGTTTGAGTCCCTGTCTGGCACACAGTTTTAATCTGCCAGGAAGTTTCATATCAGTGCAAACTCCACTGCAGAATGAAAATCTCATTCTGAGTAATAAGGTTTTAAGGCTTACTGCTAAATACAAACACCAAATTAGAATTTTAAGGCAAATGACCACAAGCACAGCTGAAGGCCTTACACACGACGAAAAGCAGTAATATAAAAAAAATTTGAAACCTGCTGTAAAACAGCAAATGCAATAGCAAAATCTAATTTAAAAAAAAAAAAAAAAAAAAAAAAAACAAGCAACTGTTCCAGATGGTGCTCCAGGAATCGTCCTCTGAGAAGGTCCAGCAACAAACACTTTTGCAAGCAATGAGAAAGGCAGATGGTAACTCAGACTAGTGGAAGTCGAACGAATGACTAATTATAATCTTGCTGAAGTTACCTGATGTCTGATAAACCAAATGCAATGATGGAACAGTATGCCAAAGCCGGAATCAGCGGTCTGCACTACATCCAGAATACAGTGTTTAGAGTGCCCAGGACGTGAAGGGAATCATTATCACCCAAGTAGAAGAATCACCAACTGGCTTACAATCAAGAAAGCTGTCAAAACTACATGCCTTACCAGACAGCAGTGGCAAGGTGAGGAAATGTACACTGCTGTCACATACAGTAACCCCCAGGGCAGGTAACTGGGGTGTTAGCAGCCACAGGGCAAGAAAAATTACCGCTGGTTGAACTTAACAAGTTGAACGCAGTAAATAGAAATAAAAAGTCGAGGAAAGCAAATCAGATCCACCTTCCCCAAGCACTCCACTCACTGTTCTTTGCCTCAGCAACACTACGAGCAGCAACACATACCCGAGTCACTGGAGAATCACGAGATGTCACAATGGTGGAGGTTTCTCTAATTGAATTAAAATGCACTCATCTTAAAGCTTGCTGGATCCAGTTTACAATGAAGCTGTGCGCCCTCGTGACCTCAGACCTTCCATCCAGAAGTCCATGCGTGCTGCCAGCAGTCTTGGCGTGTTCCCGCACTGCTCGGACCTGGCTTCTCCTCAGTCCCCAACTGAACTCGCAGACTCACATGACCCAGCAAAACAACGATGTCGCCCCAAAGATAGGGCAACAGTTACTATATATCAATAACTGCCGCTACTGCCACTAGTGGACAGGCAACGCTTGCAAAACCAAGTGGCAACAGTCAACACGAGAAGAAGATAAACCACCACAATCGTGCCAACTAAACAATACTGTCTGGCCTCCAACGGAGGGCAGAAACCTACAAACAGCACCAAGGCGAGCCGCAGCACGGCTCAACGTCCCCCTCCCAAGTACAAACCCACCCGGGGGAAAGGGGAAACCCAACTAGTGGCCTAACCAAATTTAATTTATGTGGACCCGGTATTGCTTACCGGTATGGTTGTCCTGAACCAGAAGATTAGCTGGACCTAAAATCTGCATAACCTTACAAGGACCCAGAAAACAAGGAGTAATTTTACCAAGGTTGCCAACACGTACCTGCCTCCCGGGAAAATTACGGACATACACCTGATCTCCTGGCTTACCCCTGAAGGCTTGTCAATTACCGTTATAATGACCAGCTTGTCTGATGTGGGCCTCACATGATTCCAGTTTTCTTTGACGACCTGAGGGGTGATCTCTGCAGAAATTAGGTCTTGAATTCCACATGAGTTCGAAAGGGTGGAAATAACAGGATAAGCAAACATCAAGGAAACCAGAGTAGCCTTCAAAGCCTTATGGCTGGCGGTATTTTAAGGCAAAGCCAAGCCAAGGCAGACTAGAATCTCACATACTGGGAGACTTTTGATGAAAGATAATCAGTGTGGATTTAAGGTTACGATTGACCCTCTCCTCAAAGGACCCCTGCAGGTAATACAGAGTGGTAGTTAAATGCTTAACACCACTTTGAAAACAGAATGCCTTGAAGGGAGCCGAAAGAAAGGCCAGCCCATTATCAGTAACGATTTGCTTAGGAGGTCCAAAAACACTAAATACGTTAGTTAAGTGAGAAATGATGGTGGCAGCAGTCACATTACGACTCGGAAGAAGACAGGTAAACCTCAAAAATGCGTCAATAATAACTAATACATACCGATGGCCTCTTTTGGTGTGAGGTAAGGGCCAAACATAATCTATATAGAATTCGTCCATGGGGCAAGATTCACGCTCAGAACTAAGGAACCCCTGTTGAAGAGCGTTATTCTGTTTGGTCACACGACACAACTGACACAAAGAAACCATTTCTCTAACATCTTGGTCAATAGACGGCCAAGTCAGATGCTTCTTAATCTTCTGCAAGGTGTTATAAGGTCCTAAATGCCCGCTAATCAATGAGTTGTGAAAATAATGGAATATGGGGCATACTAGGGTGCCTGGTAGACAGATCTTAATCTCCTTGGTACCTCCCACCCTTTTACACAAAATGCCTTTCCTGGTAATGTATTCATTCAAATGCTCCCCCGCACAAAGCCTTTTCTTAACAGGTCCCCATGTGGGGTCCTGATCCTGATGGCTGTCAATATCACTGAAAAAAATGAGGACTACCACCTAAGATGACACAACTAAGATTGCCTTCCAAAGCTTCTTGGGCGCTCTCACTAAATGGTTGTTCAGCAAACATATGGCTGAGGACATCCGTGAGCTCATTCTCAGTACCTCTAATGTGCTTAACCTTGAACTGAAACGCTGAAATGCATACCGCCCACCTCGTGATACGGCCAGTTTTACGCAGTCTGGCTAGCACCCAGCTTAAGGCTTGATTGTCAGCCTTTAGCTGAAATACTCTATGTTTGTGATAAAACCGGTACTTATCCATTGTGAACAAGACAGCCAATGTCTCACATTTGTAAACAGAATATTTAAGCTCGATGCTGGTTAACCGACGAGACATGTATGCTAATGGTTGCCTTTCACCCTCGAACTCCTGAAGGAGGACTTTCCCCATTAGATGCATCGGTTTGGACAATAAATTTTTTATTAAAATCAGGAACCCCAAGAACTGGAGGACTAGCTATAGCCGCCTTGATGTGCTCAAACGTGGCCTCTTGAGCAGGTCAACACTCAAAACACACCCCTTTTCAGCACAGTTCATTTAAAGGAGCTGCCAACTGAGCAAATTAGGGACAAAATGCCTAAAATAATTCGCCATCCCTATGAACTAGAAAATCCTTCTCTTATCAGTGGGCAGCAGGTCTCTTAAGGCTTTAGTCCACTCTTGATCAATGCGGATACTCTTGCCTGATACTAGGTGACTTAAGAAGGATACCTGCTGCCTGGTTAATGTCACCTTATTGGGTTTAACAGTCAAATCAGTCCCCTGCAACCTAGCAAAACCTTGCTGGATGTATTCCAAATGCTCTTGAAATGAACGACTATAAATTACCAAATCATCCAGGTAATTGTAAACACAGAATAATTTCAAGTCTCCAAGAATATTATCCAGCAAACGAGAAAGGACGCTGCGCCAGTAGCCAAACCAAAGAGGGGCATATTATAAACTCAAACAGATTACAATCAGTACAAAATGCTCTAATGTGCTTCCATTCTTTGGCTAAGGGAATCTGATAATGGGCTTGATTTAGATCAAGCACAGTAAACGAATTAGCCCTGGCAAACCAAGTAAAAGATTTATGAAGATCAGGTAAAGGAACCAACTGAAGGACAACTTTCTTATTTAGGTGATGGTAGTCATCAACAGTCTGAAAGTTCCACCCCTGATCCTTAGGGACGAGGAATATAGGCCGGCCGCGGTGGTCTCGCGGTTCTAGGTGCGCAGCCCGGAACCGTGCGACTGCTGCGGTCGCAGGTTCGAATCCTGCCTCGGGCATGGATGTGTGTGATGTCCTTAGGTTAGTTAGGTTTAAGTAGTTCTAAGTTCTAGGGGACTGATAACCACAGCAGTTGAGTCCCATACTGCTCAGAGCCATTTTTTTGAGGAATATAGGGGGGGCATAAGTGGATGTAGGAGGCCTAATAACTCCATGCTCAAGCATTTTGGAGATCTTTCCCCTTAGTATCTTCATCTTAGGCAGTGAGAGATGGCTCAAAAATGGTTTAAATGGCTCTGAGCACTATGGGACTTAACTTCTTTGGTCATCAGTCCCCTATAACTTAGAACTACTTAAACCTAACTAACCCAAGGACATCACACACATCCATGCCCGAGTCAGGATTCGAACCTGCGACCATAGCGGTCGCGCGGTTCCAGGCTGAGGCACCTAGAACTGCTCGGCCACAACGGCCGGCGCAGTGAGAGACGATATGGGGACTGCCTGATGGGAACATGGTTAGAGAGATGAATATGGTATTAAAGAACATTAGCAATACCCAGTCTGTCACAGAGAAGCTCTGGGAATCTCTCCAACAAACCCCTAGTTCGAGGCCTGCTGGGAAGAAACATGTGTGAGATCAAACTCACTAAGCTTAGCATCAACAGCCAGCATCTCGATGCACCTTACGTTTAGCACACTCACAGAACCGAAATTTCTGACCAGAAGCAAACTTAAAGAAAAAGGTGTACCCAGAATAATCCAAGACAAGACCAGTTTTACCATTAAAATCACATCCCAAAATCAAATCAACCAGCAGCTCCTTAACCAAGGCCAAAGACAAGTGCCACGAGAAATCCCCAACCAAGATACTCACTTGGACCTAACCATGCAGAGGCAACAGCTATCCGTTGGTAACCCGACATCTCTGCACCGAAGAAGGAACCGACCTGTCTCGCAAGATGACAAAATTCAAGAAACCATTCCAAGCTCAACAATGAAAAGGAGCTACCAGAATCCAAAAGGGCACAAATAGGTTTGCCACCTACTCGAGAACAAATATAAGGCAGTGGGGATGGTGATCAAGCAGTGACATGGGCACACCAGGGTTTAAAGGCTTGACCCTGGGGTTGCTGCCCAGCCAGGTGTCATTTATTGGCTCTGGGTGTCCAAGGCTGAATGCAAGTGTGAACTAAATGCCCTGTTCAACCGCACCTGAAACACCACCACAATTCCCCTTTAACAGACTCAGCTTATGTTGGTAATCCAGAGTTCCCCTCAGTAACGCCAATGGGCTGAATTTTAACTTCATGGTGTCTGTTGTCCAAGAGTGGCAATGCAGATATCGCTTAAACAGCAGCATGAAGTTCTTCCCAAGTGGAGGGATGTCCATCCAAAACAAAATGTGACTTATCCACTGCTCGCATTCCCCTCAGGACAATTGAAACTAACTCCCACTCTGGCAAGTTGACTAACAAGGCAAAACAGGCTGTCTTAACTGTTTCCACATAATGATGCAACTCATCCCTATCTTGCTGCATCTGCCAAATATAGTGACACTCGAGTTGTTTATGAAATCCCGTGGTCAATAGTTCCAGGAGTTTCACAAATTTTACATCCATGATACACTGCTAATCTATTACCCCACCCCCAGTTGTTGTCATGGGATTCAACAGAAGCTCAGCTGTGACTAAAAGGGAACTGCTGAGACTGGGCCAACCAACCTGGGGCCATCAACAGTGGATTGCTAAGTGTGGACATAGAGACAAACAATGAGCAAAGAGATAAGTGGAGATTATGTTACAGATAAATAAGCCCAACGAGTAATCCAGAGAGAGAAAACTAGACACATAGTTTCAGAAGTCAAGAAGAACAGTGTATTGTTACAAGTGAGACGTTAGCAAAGTGAATACACCACTGAGTCTGGTGTGGTGGAAATTAAAGAGTGTTTGTGAGCTCTGACTGGTCAAGAGAATGATGCATGGCACTACCAGTAAGCTCCATGAGTTCTCACAGATACAATGGCTCTGCCTACCAGCAAATGTCAAGTTTCATGCTACCCAGCAGGCTTGCAAAGTTTTCAGATATGTCTTATAACAGTTTTGGTGGAATTCATAACTTGTCTAACACATATCACATAGTGGATATTACATTCTGCATCCTTATCATTTATTGTGTGTATCCTTTGGGTGGTGACATATCATGAATATCTTCAGAAAGTCATCCAACCATAACTTAATTTGAGTTTGGTACACCTGGGCTTCTTGATTGTGCTTGCTCACTGTCATCAGTTGTCTATTACCATAAGTTGAAAACATGCTTCAGCAGTAACTACTGATGGAGTATGATGTGTGGGAGAAATTTGAGAGCTTTGATTAACTGCCTGGCTCATGAGAATGGTAGAAATATTCATAGAAGACAACCAACTTCATTGCTAGCTATGTGCTGAAATAGTTAAAAGGTGACACTGAAACATTTGCTAGTGAGCAATCTCTATGATACTTATCACTGTTCAGTTGTATTACAATGCATGGGGCTCAGCTTAGGTGGACTGTACAGCTCCTTTATTACCTTGACACTAACACTGATCCTAGCCTAATGATTAGGATTTTCAAGGAACCCTACCAACTATCTTACAGTGCTTTCAATATTATTGAGACTCCTATATCAGTGTCACACACTATGGCTGATTTTCTCAGAGGAAGAAATTGTACAGTTAAAGTATCAAAGACTGTGTACTTCTCATTCCTTAACACATCTTATATCAGATATCTAATATTAAACTGAAAGATTATCTCTCTAAAATTTCTCACAGATAAACAGTAATAGAAAAAAGGCAATACCTGCAAAATACGGTGCCTGGCTTATGAAACAAATCTTTTGCCATAGCTCTTGTGGAAGCCATTCCTCACATGGATTCAACATTTCGTTCTCACAGCCCCCTGAAGAGAGCAAAAGAGCTAATTCTTCAGGATAAAGCTGATTGTTAGACCTGTAGTACATAAAACGACAATATAAGGCCACAATTACTCTATAGTGGAAAATATAGAAGGAGAAAAAGTTTTAAAATGTATTTTATTCTACATTTAGAGGTAAGTGAGATCATAAAATCTAAGTACAAATTTCTACTCACATCATAATTGTTGTACAGATCAGGAATGAGAACAGCAGTTTATCTTTCGCAAACAATGAGCGGCAGACCTTAGTGTACAGGTTATATGTAAAGGACTCTCGAATATATTTTAAATGCTCTTCATGCGACACAAATGCCAGACTGCAAAGGAGTCAAAAGGTTTTAGTATTTGAATAAGTATTTCTACAGATCATAATATGTGGCACTAAAATATTATGAGAACAGAAACAATGGTACTGTTAAATCTCCAACAACAGTATTGTTTAGATTTCTGGTAAGTATATGCATAGACTAAAACTAATAAAACAACTTCAGAGATTCATTTTTAGATTGAAACCACCTTTTATCAAAAAATGTTAAGTGCAGAGTTTAAATTAAAAGTAAAAATTTAAAAAAGTGGAACGTAAGGAGAAAAACAGAAATATACCAAGTACTTTGTTACAAAATTAACTCATTGGATGGTCATGTAATCCCATCTCAGTCACTGCCATGTCTGCTCATGTGTTGTACTTATAAAATGGATCAATTACATTCATAGAGGTTTCATGAAGGTGCCTTGCTTACATATACAGAAAATAAGGAAAAAATCATGTTTTGACATGCATATCACTCTGTAACTAACACGGCACAAAACAGGAAAGGAAGATTGCTCAATACCCAGGAGGAAACAGAGGATATCAAAACACAACATTCAGAATGGATTTTAAATGAACAAAGTAAATTTACCCAAAATTTTTATTTTAAAATTTTTGAAGAGTAGCCTTCTTTATGATGTCATGTGCTCAATGTGTCCATCAGATCATATGAGGTAGTGCCTTGTTAATTATATGCTTTACATGATGCCCAAGAGCTGATGTGACAGCTCCCACCTGTCTGTATGCTGTGCAGCTGTACGGGACATGACAGAGACGATCCTCTGTCATTCAATTCTACATACACATTTTACTACCGTTTGCTGGCAAAATACTTGTATCTCTGTTTACTATGGTTTTACTTATGCTTGGGTCCTTCTGCAGTTTTATATACTCTCTAATTAAAGCAGTGAACAGCCATAATCATTCAATTTTTGGGAAAAGTGGACCCATGATACCAGTAATCATTTAGCTTAGTTTCTTTAAATACTGAAAACTGTAGTTGATTAGTGTACTTCAAAAAATGAAACTTAATGATTTTGTTACAGTTTTTTAAACATAAAAAAATGTAATTTCCACACATTTAAGCAAGGCATGATCATGTGCCATTTACAAACATTACTGTTGCTAAGATATGACTTGGCAAACAAATGGTTATGAGATGGAGAGCTATTAATATCAATGGGGGCTACTCTGGGAAGAAGGTAGAGCTGGAAGAGGCTGCAAGTAAGATGAGGCTGGACGTTTTAGCTGTTAGTGACATTTGGGTAAGGGCTGAGAAAGAAGAGGAAGTGGGAGAATACAAGGTCTACCTGTCAGGAGTCAAAGCAGGAATAGCACAATGGGGTGTAGGGCTTTACATCAGGAAAGAAATGGAACTCAGTATAGTTGCAATAAGGTATGTAAATGAACGACTGATGTGGATAGATCTGACAGAGCAAGAAAATTAGGATTGTGTCAGTATATTCGCATTGTGAAGGGACAGATCAAGATAAGATGGATAGTTTTTATGAGGCACTCAGAGATGTAGTTGTTAGAGTAAAGGAAAAGGAGTGTTCTGCTCAAGGGTGATTTTAATGTCAGGATTGGAAATCGAACAGAAGGGTATGAAAATGTTATGGGTAAATTTGGAGAGGATATGGAGGCCAACAGGAACGGGAAACAACTCTTGGATTTCTGTGCCAGTATGGGCTTAGTAATCACAAACTCCTTTTTTAAACATAAGAACATTCACCGGTATACTTGGGAAGGCAGGGGAACCAGATCTGTCATTGACTATATAATAACAGATCAGGAATTCAGGAAGGCTGTGAGGGACACACGGGTATTCAGGGGATTCTTTGATGACAATGATCATTATTTAATCTGCAGTGAAATTGGGATTGTGAGGCCGAAAGTGCAAGAGGTCAGGTCCATATGTAGGAGGATAAGAGTGGAGAACTTCAGGATAAGGAAATCAGGCACAAGTACATAACAGTGATCTCAGAAAGGTACCAGTTAGTTTAATGTAGTCAATTACAGTCATTGGAAAAGGAATGGGCAAGGTACAGGGACACAGTACTAGAAGTGGCTAAAGAATGTCTTGGAACAGTAGTGTGTAAAGGTAGGATGAAGCAAACAGCTTGGTGGAGTGACACAGTCAAGGCAGCCTGTAAAAGGAAAAAGAAGGCATATCAAAAATGGCTACATACTAGAACTCAGGTAGACAAAGAAAGTTATGTTGAAGAAAGAAACAAAGCCAAACAGATAATTGATGCATCCAAGAAGAAATCGTGGGAAGACTTTGGAAACAGGTTGGAGACTTTGGGTCAAGCTGCTGGAAAACCATTCTGGAGTGTGATTAGCAGTCTTCAAAAGGGAGGTAAGAAGGAAATGACAAGTATTTTGGACAGGTCAGGAAAACTGCTGGTGAATCCTGTGGATTCCTTGGGCAGATGGAGGGAATATTTTGAAGAGTTGCTCAATGTAGGTGAAAATACGATCAGTAATGTTTCAGATTTCGAGGTACAATGGGATAGGAATGATGATGGATATAGGATCACATTTGAGGAAGTGGAGAAAATGGTCAATAGGTTGCAGTGCAATAAAGCAGCTGGGGTGGATGAAATTAAGTTGGAACTCATCAAATACAGTGGAATGTCAGGTCTTAAATGGCTACACAGGATAATTGAATTGGCCTGGGAGTCGGGACAGGTTCCATCAGACTGGACAAAAGCAGTAATCACACCAATTTTTAAACATGGAAACAGAAAAGATTGTAACAACTACAGAGGTATCTCTTTAATCAGCATTGTGGGTAAAATCTTCTCAGGTATTGTTGAAAGGAAAGTGCGAGTATTAGTTGAGAACCAATTGGATGAAAATCAGTGCGGGTTTAGGCATCTTAGAGGTTGTCAGGACCAGATCTTTAGCTTACGGCAAATAATGGAGAAGTGTTATGAGTGGAGCAGGGAATTGTATCTATGCTTTATAGACCTAGAAAAGGCATATGACCGGGTTCTTAGGAGGAAGTTATTGTCTGTTATATGAGATTATGGAATAGGAGGCAAACTTTTGCAAGCAATTAAAGGTCTTTACATAGATAGTCAGGCAGCAGTTAGAGTTGACGGTAAATTGAGTTCATGGTTCAGAGTAGTTTCAGGGGTAAGACAAGGCTGCAACCTGTCTCCACTGTTGTTCATATTATTTATGGATCATATGTTGAAAATAATAGACTGGCTGTGTGAGATTAAGAAATGTGAACACAAAGTAAGCAGTCTTGCATATGCGGATGACTTAGTTGTGATGGCAGATTCAATTGAAAGTTTGCAAAGTAATATTTCAGAGCTAGATCAGAAATGTAAGGACTATGGTATGAAGATTAGCATCTCCAAAACTAAAGTAATGTCAGTGGGAAAGAGATATAAACGGCTTGAGTGCCAAATAGGAGGAAAAAAGTTAGAACAGGTGGACGTTTTCAAGTACTTTGGATGCATATTCTCACAGGATGGCAACATAGTGAAAAAACTGGAAGCGAGGTGTAGCAAAGCTAATGCAGTGAGCGCTCAGCTACAATCTACTTTCTTCTGCAAGAAGGAAGTCAGTACCAAGACTAAGTTATCTGTGCACCGTTCAATCTTTCGACCAACTTTGTTGTATGGGAGCGAAAGCTGGGTGGATTCAGGTTACCTTATCAACAAGGTTGAGGTTACGGATATGAAAGTAGCTAGGATGATTGCAGGTACTAATGGATGGGAACAATGGCAGGATGGTGTCCACAATGAGGAAATCAAAGAAAAACTGGGAATGAACTCTATAGATGTAGCAGTCAGGGCGAACAGGATTAGATGGTGGGGTCATGTTACACGCATGGGAGAAGCAAGGTTACCCAAGAGACTCATGGGTTCAGCAGTAGAGGGTGGGAGGAGTTGGGGCAGACCAAGGAGAAGGTACCTGGATTCGGTTAAGAATGATTTTGAAGTAATAGGCTTAACATCAGAAGAGGCACCAATGTTAGCACTGAATAGGGGATCATGGAGGAATTTTATAAGGGGGACTATGCTCC
Organism: Schistocerca nitens; assembly: GCF_023898315.1. Lineage (NCBI taxonomy): Eukaryota > Metazoa > Arthropoda > Insecta > Orthoptera > Acrididae > Schistocerca > Schistocerca nitens. Next base: position 918,574,369 of record NC_064616.1, read on the forward strand.
AGACTGAACGCTGAAAGGCATAATCAGTCTTAAATGATGATGATGATGATGATGACTGTTCCATTTTATAGGGATGCTGCATGAGGAGTCATTACAGTTGATGTCAGCTGACTGATATAGGTTCTATGTGATTGTTTGACTTGCTACTTTTATAACAAGATATTGAGTATATTTGTATTTTTCTCTTTATTTTGAAACGGTTAAGTTTTCTATATAATAGTAACTTTGTGTTTTGCCTTTTCTGCATTTCTTTTAACTCTGATGATGGCTCATAAGAGTCAAGATTGGCAAATTTTTGTAAGTGAATACAATGCAGTGAATACAACTATGAGTTAAAAACAAGTAGGTCACATGCTCCAATTGAAGAATGTCAAATTTCTGAGACCCCCCAAGACATTAAGAGATACTGAATATCTGGAAGGAGATGTTCTAATTAAAATTGTTGGTAGAATCATGCTGCTGACATTAATTTTCTTTAACGAAAGATGTGACGGGACTATTGGCATCCAAATGAGAACATTATAAACCCATCATGAAAATTTTACTAATATTTAATAAAATGTGTTTAAAATTAAAAAGAGAGCCAAATGATACACTGCTCACTTTCCATACAACATACCTTATCATGAAGAGGCATATGGGAGACATGATGTATGAATTTTCTTATGATATTGGTAAATAGTTTAATGTACACAAACATTCCTAATGCAATGAATATAAAAAGGAACCATACTAGGGGTTTACATTTAACAGCACTTTTGTACATATCTAGTGCCTCACGTAGCTGCTTAGTAAATTTCTGTCAGCGCCTGTAGTGACCACTATCAGACCTCCTCCAATCAAACATCTGTTTTAGGACAAGTGGCGTCTTTGGTTGGCCTGATCAAAAGGTAAGCAGAAGACATACAAGACGATTGACCCATTTCTCTGCTATCATCATGCTCAAAAATAATAGACTCATTTATGAAAGATAGATTAATGAATTACTTGAATAAACATAACCATCCAAATGAATCACATATTGGGTTCCAAAGTCGTAGAAGTACAGAATGAGCCATAGATAAATTCATAAAAGTGGTAATTGAGGCTCTTGACAAGGATGAGGATGTTGTAGGCATATTTGTAGATGTTTCTAAGGCTTTTGATGCTGTTGCACATTAGGAATAAGCGATGTGGCTAAAAACTGGTTTCGAGCACAGCTGGCAGATAGGGTACAAAGAGTGGAGATAACAGAAACATTATAAAAGGCCAAACTTTTAGTGAAACACTAACCACAAACAAACTACACACATCATAAAAAGTTTTGCGTTGTACCGGTTCCCAGAACTCTTGAAGAAAGACATTGACTAAGGATATTGTATCACAGAAACAGTCCCTTTGGCTGTTTAGAGATGTCACTAAACCCTGCCTACACCCAGAACTCTTGAAGAAAGACATTGACTAAGGATATTGTATCACAGAAACAGTCCCTTTGGCTGTTTAGAGATGTCACTACACCCACCCAAAGATGGAAAATGGGTCATTTGTCATATACTCAAGGAACTCTTGAGCAGAGTAAATTACCTTACTTGTGATAAAAGTGCTGCTAAGTGATATAGTCACTCTGGAAAGTGAATTACGACTACTGAGAGAAGAAAATACAGACCTGAAGCATCAAGAAAATTGTAGTTGCAAGAAAACACCAGTTGTTGAAGAGCATACACAAGAAAATGAGAGAAACATAAATAATGGTCAAAGTAGCAAAACTGGCTGGAGTGATACACTTCTGAAATCCTCAAAAGAATGTGTAATGGTTTTTGAACAAGCTGAAGAGCTTAATTAGGGAATAAATATAAATGGAAAAAGTGACATACAATAAAGAGTTTACAAGCAGCTCAGTAGTGATATGAATCCTCTCAAAGAAGAGTTCCTCACTAAAGGAGGCTGTATGCTGAAAAACATTGAAGTAGTACCAAACACAAAAATTGATTTTTGTCCAGGAATAAAGTCTCAACAAATGAATAACATCTGAAAAGCTTATTAAGCTTGGAAGAAACTTCAAGAGATGAATCCAGCTGGAGCTACAAATCTGTTTTCCTACATGTGGGGATGAATTCTTTTTGAAGCTGGAGTGAGGAAGAAATTGTCCATACTAGAAACATGATTCAAATGGCAAGACACATCTAAAAAGCTTCTCAGATTGTAATAAGTGACATAATATATATAAGGTCAGTGAGTGAAATATACACAACAAGAATAAATTCTTCTATCAAAGAGCATTGCAACAGGTTAGGGGCGGTATTGATAGATCCTAATAAATCCTTGAGTAATAAATGTCTGGGGAAAGATGGTTTACATCTTAACAGATTGGGTTTGAAAACACTTAGCAGAATGTTTGCTGATACTTGTCAAATCATAACAAACAAGGGAAACTAAAAGGTGCCGATGGGGATGTTAAAGAATCTAAACAACTTCCAATCAATAGTAAACATAAAATTGTAAACAGAGCTGAGTGTACATATGTCAAGCACTGCAATGAAAATGTATTAAATACTGAAGACTCTGGTGACAAAATCTCTAAAATAGATAAGCTCGAAATTTTTTGTACAAGATTAAAAATGTTAAAGTAATTTGTTTAAATGAACACTGGCTTAGTGAAGGTACAATAAAAATCTTAAGTAAAATTAAAAACTTTAAGGTAATGACCATATTTTGTGGGAATAATAAATCAGGTGGAGGTTCATGCATACTTATTCATTCAGATTTAAATTACCATGTAAGACTTGACTAACTGTTTAAATGACGAGTGTATTTTTGAGGGTTGCTTTGTCAAATTAAGGAACCTAAATGTTGTTATAGTTTTGATATATAGAATCCCAGGGAAAGTCACAACTGAGTATTTCATATGTAAATTTCAGTTTTGCTAGAATACCTTAGTAAAGAAAAAAAATGAAGAAAATTGTAATTTCTGCTAATTTCAATATCAATGTGTTGAGTGAAAACAGCAGAGCATCAAAATTCATTGACTTAATAAAAAATAAAGTTTCAAATTAAATTTTGCAGAATCAATGAGCAAAATGGTCAGTCAGCTATATGCATTGACAATATTTAAATGAATTATGTTTTTAAAGATGTACATACATTTTGCTTAGAGTTAGGAATTTCTGATCATTCAGCATTATTCATTGAGTTACCCAGATCAAGTAAGGAAGTTCTCTGTAAAAAGGTCTATTTAAAATGAAACTTTAATCAGGAAAACATCATTTCATTTCATGACAAGCTGAATGAGACAGAATGGCACTCTGACAAAAATATTTTAAGTACTGCAAATATGAAGCATTCTTAAGTAGTTTTTTAAATGTTTCCACCTAAAACTTGTCTTAATAAAGTGACAAAAAATTAAAATGGGTCACTAAAGATAAAAAATCTCCATTGCTAAGAAAAGGCAGCTACATAATGAACTGAGATATAATAAAAGCACTGACTTTGATGAATATGTTAGATGATACAAAATTACGTTTAAGAAAGTTGTGGAGGCAACAAAGTAAATGGCAGATAATAGTTTAATTTTAAGACATGAGAATAAATCAGAGGGAGTGTGGTCATTTGTGAAATCTGAATTAGGTATTACAGTGTCTAGTCATGAAAGTTGTAAAATCAAGCTTGAAGACAAGGTTATTGCGAATCCAACTCAAATTTAAGATACTTCAATGAATTATTCATTAATGTAGCGAAATCAGATGTCAGTGTTGCAGATTATGACAATAAAGTATGTACTTTCAGACTTGATAAAGTCTTGGAATGCTTCACAAAATTTAAAGCGGTGTCAGCGACAGAAGTAGAAAACATTATATTACCACTGAAAAACAAAAATTCTTCAGGTTGGGCTGGGATAGTCCCAAAAGTTCTCAAATTTGTATGTAAAATGATAGGACACTCATTATCTTCAATAATAAACGAGTCTTTCCACCACTGATGTTTCCCAGAGGTGCTAAAGTACACAGAAGTAAGACCTCTGTTCAACAAAGGGTCAAGACAGGATATGGGAAATTATTATCCCATATCTCTTCTCCCAGTCCTGTCAAAAGTATTCAAAAAAACTGCTTCCATCCAGATTCAAAATTTTATTGAAAAATATCAGATTAATTTGAAAACTCAATTTGGCTCCCAATGTGGAAAAAGCACTACAGATGCAATAAATGAGTTTGTTAATAAGATTAACACATCATTAGACAATACGAATAAAGTCACAGGGATCTTTTGTGATCTCACAAAAGCTTTTGACTCAGTAAATCATGCCCTTCTTATCAACGAACTTGTCAAGTATGGAATTAGAGTTAGTGCTTTACATTGGCTTACTTCATACCTGAGCAACATAAAATAAAGTGTGGTTGTCTCTAAAAATACAGCAAATTGCTTTTACAAATGGAAGACAGTAATACAATGTGTCCCTCAAGGTTCTACCCAAGGCCCTTTTCGTTTCTGTTTTACATTAATGCCCCATTGGTCTTATTTGCAGATGACACGACTGTATTAACAGAAGAACAGGAACCACAAGCTATTCCTATCAGCATCATCAACACAATATATCATTTAGAAACTTGGTTTCATCTCACTGGATTAACCCTAAACATCCCAAAAATCCATGTGATCCAGTTCAGAACAAAACAGTCAACATCCCATGAAATTAAAATAAATCACAAAAATTAAAATAAATCACAAAAATCAAAATCTAAATTTAAATTGGAATAAACGTGTTGAATATGTATTAAAAATTTATGTAGCTTGGCATTTGCAGTGCAAATATTAGCTAATGTCACTGACATGGACACAAGGGAAATTGCATACCATGTCTACTTCCATTCAGTTATAAGATATGGTATCGCTTTTTGGGGAAATTTGAGCAGCTTAATGTGACTAATGAAATTATGGAAAAGAATTGCTAGAAACATGTGTGCTGTACATCCTATAAAATCATGTCACCCACAACTTAAAAATCTGAAATTATTAACAGTGTCCTCCCTATTTAAATTTATATTAAAATTTTTTTTGTAACAATTTAGAATTATGCAAGGAGAATTGCTTTGATCACACTTATAACACAAGAAATAAAGAAAATTTTATGCAGCCTGCTCATTGTTTAACATTGTATGCACAAACACCCCAGTATAAGGGAATGAAAATTTACAACAAACTAAAAGCCAAGAACATTCTGATGCATGATACTCTACTTCAGCAATGCTACTACTCAGCTGAAGAATTCATGAATGATGAACTGAATATTTGAGCAGGATTTAGTTTATCAATTGTCCTATTATGTAAATATGCAAAGGTATCTTTTCACAAAAAGCTACATTAATGTTTAAATCATCTTATTAAGCATAGTTTTATATCAGTGAAATTGTATCAACCATATTTGACCTGTCTCCTGCACTCTAATCAAATGATTAGCTTATGTATGATACAAGATGGAAAAACACAGTTACCAAGCCACTGTTGGGATGCAGCCAGGCAGATGTGAATATATGAGGCAGAACATGCTATGGCATGTACACACATGCATTGAGGCACATTGAAACGATTTTCAACACATACTGTAACTGTGGCTGCATGGTACAGTGTGTATTTGACTGCAGTCTCTGTAACAATGTTTGTTCGAATAAATGGTCTCTAGCATGGAAACCATGCATTTCTGACACCAGCTCATTAGACCTTTTTTGTTCTGTATTCTCTCATCGATCAGTGGCTAGAGTTTCTACACAGTGGAAAAAATCACCATGTATTTATATCACAGTTTATGATGGTTTTGTTATTACAGATAAAAATAACATTTATTTTACAATAAAGAAAATAATATATCATGTACGTATGTAGCCTTTTTAGATCATGGTAAATTTGAATTAAATCTTTTTGGGTGTTTGACTGCTTCATTATGAATCACTAAAATAACTTATATATATATATATATATATATATATATATATATATATATATATATATATATATATATAATAGAGGGAAACATTCCACGTAGGAAAAATATATCTAAAAACAAAGATGATGTGACTTACCAAATGAAAGTGCTGGCAGGTCGACAGACACACAAACAAACACAAACATACACACAAAATTCAAGCTTTCGCAACAAACTGTTGCCTCATCAGGAAAGAGGGAAGGAGAGGGAAAGATGAAAGGATGTGGGTTTTAAGGGAGAGGGTAAGGAGTCATTCCAGTCCCGGGAGCGGAAAGACTTACCTTAGGGGGAAAAAAGGACGGGTATACACTCGCACACACACACATATCCATCCACACATATACAGACACAAGCAGACATATACAGACACAAGCAGACATATTTAAATATGTCTGCTTGTGTCTGTATATGTGTGGATGGATATGTGTGTGTGTGCGAGTGTATACCCGACCTTTTTTCCCCCTAAGGTAAGTCTTTCCGCTCCCGGGACTGGAATGACTCCTTACCCTCTCCCTTAAAACCCACATCCTTTCATCTTTCCCTCTCCTTCCCTCTTTCCTGATGAGGCAACAGTTTGTTGCGAAAGCTTGAATTTTGTGTGTATGTTTGTGTTTGTTTGTGTGTCTGTCGACCTGCCAGCACTTGCATTTGGTAAGTCACATCATCTTTGTATATATATATATATATATATATATATATATATATATATATATATATATATATATATATATATATTGTTGGGTGACAACAGACATCACATCCTCATATGTCATTGGACAGTTTGGTGCCAAGATGCCTGTGGAGGGGTATAGTGTGGAAGGTTATTGCCTGTGCTATTGTCACAGATGAATGGTAGAAAACAGTAAATCAGCAGCTTGTACTCAGGGGCAACATTTTCCTGGAACAAGATGACAGTGCTGCTAGACCATTCCCTTTTGGCCACTTTTTTTATACTATTGAACTCAGGTCTTGTGGAGCTGCTGCTAGTGAACACGCATGACCTACTGGACTGGAATTCTTGGCAGTCAGACTATTGATGAGCTGTAGCTATCCTCACTGTTACTGCCATTGGAGTATTTAATTATCTCAGTAGCAATATTATTTTCTGCAACTGCATCCATGCCTGCCAAGCTAGCATATGTGCACCTTGAGAACTAATAGTGGTCACAGTCCACATGATGTTTGGCTATTAACTGAATGGAATTTTTAATGTATAACTTTGTGGGGCCTATCAGGCTGTGTAACTTGTCGGTCAGACAACTTGGGTTGACAGCCAGGTCAATGCGTCATTCTCTGGCAATGTTTCAGCACATTTCTTACTTGCCATCTTCAGGCAAAGCATCAGAATCGGTGAGGCAGTGCGTGGTGACGTGCACTCGTGCATAATTGTCCCAACTGGCCCAATGATGCAGAGCAGCCCATAGTCCAGCATGTATAAAGATGTGGATGAGATTTGGAAAGTAAGAAACTTGCTGAAACTTTGCCAGAGAATGACGCATAGACTTGGCTGTCAACCCAAGAAGATTTTATCATCAAAATTTGTCAAGAAAGCTTGCAATCTCACATTGTTGGTCAGATGTTTTGCCACATGGTAATGGTTGAGATGATCCAATTGAGGAATATCCTAAGAGGCCCTGCTTATTTATGCACCACAGTTCGACCTGGCAAAGCGAATGGCTCTTGTTACTGAGTCAGCAAAATGGCATCCTAAGGAGGATATCACACGACACCTGTAGGTGGCCTGATGCAGAAGCATGCATTCAGTAAGCAAAAACGGATGTGCTATGGTGGAGCATATGCTGGAACACATATAGAAATTCAGTGTGGAGTGATGTAGTAAAGTCATGACAATAAGCGTATCAGTCTCTAGTATTGTGGTTCTGCCTTTACGTTGTGTAATCTGTATTTACTATAGGTGGGAAACCACCTGACCACTTGAACTCCCAGTGCATCAGTTGCAGCAGTTGTTTAATATTAGGATATAGTAATTAAGTTAATAAACAGCCAATGAACATTGTAGTTCATACTGGACTAGAATAAGAGGAATCAGAGTACACTGTACATATATGCGTAACCATGAAACGTGTTGTTAAGAATTTTTTCAGATATGTAAACAGATGACTATCCTGTAGACCAGACCTCTCAAAGAGGAGAGGAATGGTGGACCTAGTTCTGTGTGAAAAAGCACATGGGTCTTGTGATTGAATCAGCAGAATGATGTCATAAAGAGGATACTGCAAGACACCTCAGCAACTATGTGGCCTGATGCAAGAACATACATTCAGCAATCTGACACTGCAGAAGACACAACCCAGGGCCCCTGCAAGTAGAATTTACTACACATTACAGCACCATCAGGACTTCTGGAGGCACTGATATGATGGGAAAGCTGGGGCAAATGACATCATGATCGCTCAACAACTACACCAAGAATGCCTAGCTCATTATGATGTAGAGGCTAGGAGCACTGCTGCTTTAGAAATACTAGCTGACCTGGCTTGCATAAATATTATGTAATTCAGATAGAGACTATGCAGTCATCAGAAGCTACTAGGCATGAGGACAGATCCACAATGGTTGATTCGAAATGAGTCAACAAGCATACTCTGCCAGACTCTTTCTACACTAGCTGCTGATTAGTGCTAAGTCTGGATGCTGCTGGCTTGTGTCTTTCTACTGGTGGTTCACCAACTGAGTGACTGTCATCTGCTGCTGGTCACCTTCCTGGTGGACTGGGGTTTGAGCCTGGGAAATGCAGCTGCCCAGCCGTCACTGCCTGAGGGGGAACACATTATCACTTTTCACAGCCCTGTGCAGGCACATGCCATAATTGCGACAACTGTCATCCACACTAGGAGCCACAGTTTGACTCCACCATCCCTGATGTATTTCAAGCCAAGCAATGTAAACAGGCCAACTGCTGTGACTGGCTTTCCTGTTTATGTTACCACCTCTGCTACCATACTGACTACAGCATTCTCCTGGCTGCCACCACCATCGCATTAGATAACATGTCACATGCTGTTCATATGATGGGCTGCTGTAGACACTGGTGTGCTTCAGCTGTCCAGTGCTGCCCTGTGTAATGGCAAGCATTAGCTGCTGCTTTAGCACTGTCTTTGCTGCTGTACTTGGTATCAAATAAAGCAATTATTCAATGAGTACTCGTTCCATATCCTGACTTATCACAGCTAGCAACACCACTCACTGTAGCACTCAGGTAACCCTGACCATGACATTTAATAACAGGTGTGGTTGCCGATGTCTACAGCTGTATCTAGGACCCTATCTCCAGCCCCAGCTTGCATTGTCAAAATACAGTAGGATGAATGCAGCTTTTTTTGATATTTTTTTATTTCATTGCAAGCATTAAGGCAAGTGTGTTGGTCTTCTACCAGAGTCTTAATCATATTTTTATGTGCGGTATGGGGAAACTAAACACAGGTGGTGCTCTGAGGAGTGTTAAAAATCTATATTAGTCTGCTCTGTTTGGAACAGTCAGTGTATTTTGTTGTGAGGAAGGAGTATGGCTCATTGTTTCTAAGTGTCTGAATCATGAACAGCCATCTGGGCAATGAAGTTAAATAATAGCAACAAGTGTTATGTTGGTATTACATTTTAGTTCCTTTTATTCATTCTATTTTGTTTTCTTGTTGTCTTTTTTCTGTGGAACTGATAGAAGGGCAACCATGTGAGGGTTGAAAACACAGGGAGCTATACTTCAGGGAGCATTGTGTGCTTTGGCAGTTGAGTTAGCTCAGATGAGAGCAAATAATGCAGTCATATTTAAGAATATGAAGGCTATGGAAGGGAAGAGGCCAGTGCCCAGTGTATCTGCCCACCCTTATGTGGAGATGAGCCAGAAAATATGGGACATGTGTTGGATTAGACACAAGGAAGAAATGTTAGGAATATGAGGAGGCTTGAGAGATTAAATAAGAGTAGTACTTGTGTGGAAGTAAAAAGTCAGGGGAGGGAAGTTAATGCAATGGACTTAAGTAATGCAGAAAGTAGTAACAGTGTGGAAGTTAAGGGAAGTAATGTGGGTTTATTGGCTCCAATATCTTGTGGAAATTCACAGTCTGAATCCATTTTAGTGCCATACAAAGTGAAAGTGTGCTGTATTAAAGTAAATGAGCATGAATAGCAAGATTGACAATACTGATTTAGGTTCTGTAGTATCTACCCCAATGGGAGACAATGGGTGTTGTGTGCAGGCCTTAGAATCTGGGCAAGGTGTGACACTGGCTGGGCATGTACACCCTAATACTTGTGCCAATGATTTTTGAGTCATGCATAGTGTAGCTAAAGATGGTAATTTTGTTGTCTGCAAAGGATGCACACAAAGCTTCTGATAATGTACTTATGTTGTAAATGTTGTGGATAAAAAGTATTGGAGAAGAATTATTTTTATGGTCTGCAGGTACAGTGCCACCTGGGAAGACACCACTCCCACAGATGATGGAAGGATTTAGAAGAATATAGAGGAAAAGTACTCATTTGAATAGTGATTGGGGTCACTATTTTTCAGTGCTGTGGCATAAGATAGTAGTAGTACCATGGCTGTTGCAGAAAGGGCCATGGAAGCCAGTGAGCATAGGGCTGACCAAAATACCAGAATATCAGATGCAGCAATACCATCAAGCTGTTTCCACAGTGGAGGGCAGTGGCCAGTAGCCACAATGCCAGAGACAGAGCAGAAAGGCAGGGCAACAGTGGCAAAGATAGGTCATTTGATAAACCTTCTGCCGCTGCCTTGTTTTGCTTTATGTGATTAGAAGCAGTGCCTCAGCAGAACAAGTTGCCACCAAACCTGTGGAACTATCAATGATTTTTAGCCATAGCAATCACAGTCTGGTGGCACCATCTACAAAGAGAGGAGGGCATTTGGTGATGGGGTGGCATATTTCTGCAAGCAGCCACCATGAGACCCCACCACCTATGAGCCTACTGGTGATTCTAAGTCCACTGCCATGAACTTGGCACCTTCCACCTGGTGGGCCACCTCAGGGGTCACTGCAACCAAGTCAGCCTTCTGCCATGGACTGTTTCCTGCACTTTTGCAGGCAAACTGACACTCTGTCACATCTGGGGGTTGGCTTCTCCTACAAGAAACATGATAGGTTCCTGTGTCAACTGGCATGCCAATCACTGAGTCCAGAGTCAGGCTAAGATGATACATGTGCTGCCACAGACAACGCATGTCAGTGTTGTAGCATGGTCTTCAGAAGGCCGCTGGCTGCCCATTTCATTAGCAGCACCACGCCCGCTGCTGTGAGCACACATCAAGGAGGCATTGCTACCACAAAACAATGCTAGAGTGCTGTAGCATGTTTTCTAATAAAATTTATGACTATTAATGACTTAAATAATGTAAATATATTAATATTAATTAATATTTTCATTTAAATAATATACTCAATGCAGTCTAGGTGAAATTTTTTGTGTGCACACATATAGCACCCTCTGCAGGTAGCTTTCCTTAATGCTAGAGCCTGTACTTTCAGGGAGTTGACTTTAACTATATGTCATATGCATACCCTTCTGATCCAGATGACATACTTGTGTTTTATTGTATGCAAGACAATTTTTAAATTGACAAGAGCCTTATGTTAATGGATCGCTATAATTAGCATCTAATCTTCACACCTGAAATACTATGTTGCTGGAGTCTTAAGTTGTGGCTTGTGTTAATTTGTGTTCTTAAGATGGATGTCTCATATGAAAAGAGCTATTTGGCTTCATTCATTGTACCTTACCAGCATGTGCTGTAGCAAAAGCATACACTTATCTTATAATTTTATGTTTTGTTTAAAATATTTTTGTAACCACTAATGTAATGTTTAGGATCTGTTACTCCTTCTGAAGAAGACAATTTTAAAATTGTTAAAATCTAGGTCAAGGGTTCCAATAAACCTTTATTTGCAACTGGTTGGCTAATTTTTTCAACCTCTTCAAGTTTACTGTCATGCAGTTACTGAACTTACAGCCATGTCTTTGTAGTAATGATTGCCATTCCAAATCAGCAAGTCACTACAGTATCACAGCCTGTGGTAAAATAATCATCGGCAATGGTCTACTAACTTCATGTTGGATTCAACAAAGCAGTTATGTCAGTTATTACAGGGACAGAAACTAAGGACTAGCCCATTGCACCCACAAGCTAATGGTAGATGTGAGCATGTACGACTTACTATTGGTAGATTGTCGAGTTACTACTTCTACAGCCATCACAATGATTATGATGTTTACTTACCATTTGTCATTGCAATATATAACCCAAAAGGGCACACCTGCACTGGGTTTTTCCCATATGAGGTAATGTATGGGAGAAAGATGCTTTGCCATGCTGTACATCCAAATCAAGGACAGGGAGGAACAGAGAGCAAATTCAGAATTTCACAAAGATATTAAGGGAAGTAAGGGAAGATGTACAGAGGGCAAACACTAAATAAATGGAACATCTAGAAAAAGTAGGAAAACATGCAGAGAATATAGAGTAGGGTAGTGTGTGTTGCTGTCAGATCCATATATCCCAAAGGGGAATGCCAAGAAGTTTATTACACTGTGCCAAGGAGCATACCAGGTGAACAAGATGGTGCCACCAGCAGATACCAAGCTACAATTGCCAACTCAAATGACTATGGTTCATGTTGGATGCCTATGACCTTTTGAAGGCACTCTAGATTCATTGCCACATGCGTCAACACTGACTACTAAAAAAGGAGCAAGGAAAGGTAGGGATAATGAGAATCAAAAGGATCTTGTGCAAGCTACATGTGTGATACCATATGGGTTGAGATCTCATACATAAGAAAGAAGGATATGGAGTACGATGAAATTTAGTTTAGTATAAGTTGTGGTCTAAGATTATTTAGGGGTAGTAATGTTAATTATGGTAACTTATGGAAAAGGTAGGGAGGACAGTTTGTACTTGCTGCACAGTGTGATTTCCTTGCTAGAAAGACTTTGGGGGAGAATCTGTAAATATTGTGTTTTATGTTGGGGTGTCACCACCTTCAAAGGTGTTATTGTTTGTTATCTATTCACATGTGGAGTTGTGTGGGGGAATGTAACATGTTTCCAATGGGGTCAGCTACCTTAGTTGCTTCAGGATTTCATAGCTCACGTTTAAAATGCTCTTTCCGTCATGTCAGTATTTTGGATAGTTATTCTTGCATCCGACATAAGCTTGCCTGTGACATTTCATGTAATCACCACTATGAGAATTTACTTCCTTAGCCACAGTGCCATTCAGCTATGTTGCTTGCTTGAGTGCTTACCTCATTCAAGGAGTTGCAACAGCTTGTGTCTTTGTTGATGCACCATCAGCAGTTCCTTTTTGCTGAATTTTGCCTGGTTACCAACACATTCTGTTCTATCTATGGCGCTGTCAGTGAAGATCTTTAAAAATTTCTGACTGTACCAAATATAGTAGTCTGCTGTGCAACATTCCCCCAGCCTTTAACAAATCTGCCACAGATTTCTCTAAGCTGCCTCTGAAATAGTCTTGATGGACATGTACAGAATACAATTTATACAATTTTTCTGATTCTGGACTCAATCTGTCTAGTTCAAACAACATAGTTCCTCAGTCATGTTCTTAATTCTCCAAGCTTATTTTTCAAACTCATATGAGGAACTCACATTCTTAAAAGGTCACATTCCATGCACATTAATATTTATAAACTAATACAACCACTTTCACATACTACTCACAACCATTCTAGAATTCAAAATCTAATGTACTCTTGCATGTCTAACAGGTAATTAAATACTCTTATTCTTTCTTAAATATTCTTACTTCTATTAATAAATCAGTCTACTGTTATTTGGTGCACAGGTGGTTCAGAAGCAGGTACAGGTTTCTCCTTTTGATAGATACTGACCACAAAGTGGTGAATAGAACCAGCACAGCACTGGGAGCTTTGACACTTGTGATCAGTACAGCCTGGCATTGCTCCTTGAGATAACATTGTATGTGTTGAAACATGTGCTCCACATGACTCATTCCTTTTGTCATGGTATGAATTTGTGTATGCAGTGTAGGAGGTCTGGTTTTCAGTCTGATTTATGAAGATTAGGTTCTGGGCTGACCACACATCTTGTGACTTTACTGGCCAATTGAACATATGTTGCATCAGAATTATGACAGTCATCCCAGTGACAGTAGCTGGGAGGCAGAATATCATACTCACTATGCCACAGGTTGTAACACTGATTAGCATCCTGCTTTCTTGTAACTACATCCATGTCATCCCTCTTGGTTTCCCTTGTTCATAACAGTCACCACTTCTGGAGAGAATACTGAGTAAACCCCTGCATGCCTACTTTTTTGAAAGTAAGTGTATGGTGCAGCACTTCTCATGACATTCTGATGCTTCTGTCTTAACCTGAAACAGTTGTACTCTACTTGAGTATGTACTAGTCTGAACCATTCTAGCTGGGCAGACTGTAGGACTCTCTCTTTGGCAGCCCTGTTGCTATTCTGCTAATACTATTGTTGTGTCGATAGTTCGTATCGACCACGAAACTTGATATCTGTGAATTCCCATTCCCATACTATCATGTATTTAAACACAATGAATCATACTTATTGCCTACAACAAAATGCACTGCTGGTTACAAACAGTACAAATTAACATAAACACTAAGTTAGTTAGTTAATTTCATGTTGCATAGATCTTTTGCATGATAAATTGTAATGGTGTGCAATAAGTGATTTTACATTCCCATCACAAATTAATTGTAAATATGGCTAAATGCTCAACATTTATAAATTCTTTTAACATACATATGTAAATTAGTAGGTCATACCCACCACCTTTTACACATTACAATAACAGAAATTCTTCTGTGGAATAGGAGTTGTCAAGGATGAACTTTCTTGGCATTTTTCAAATTTTACATTGTTGACTTAAGACATTTTATATTCCCAGATAAGAGATCAAAAATTTGAGTTACAGCAGTGTGGACTTCTTTGTGTGATAAAGACAACTTTAATGTGTAGTAATGAATGTCAATTTTCCTTCTGGTATTGTAATTATGTACATCATTGAACTGAAATTGATTATTTGCAATGAACTTCATGAGGGAATAAAAATACTGTGAAATGATAGTCAGAATGCCCAACTTCTTAAACAGATGCCTACAAGATGAATATGGTCGAGCACCACATATTACTCTTGCAGCATGTTTTTGAGCTATGAAGACTTTCTTTCTTAGAGATGAGTTACACCACAACATTATTCCTAAGGACATTACTGAATGAAAAAAGGCAAGATAAGTCAGTAAGCTGATTTGTCTCTCCCCAAGATTTGTAATGCTTCTAAGTGTAAATTGGCTGATCTAAATAATTGTAGGAGTTCCAAAATGTGCTATTTCCAGTTTAAATTCCTATCAATATAGACACCTAAATTTTTTGAAATTTCCACCCTGTTTATTATTTCCTCACCAAGTGTTACACTTATCATTGGTGTAATGCTTCTACATGTGTAGACAGAACATGTTGTGACCTTTTAAAACTGAGAGTAAGACCATTCACAGAAACTCAGTCAGTGATACTTCAAAGAACATAGTTTGCCATATCTCCTGTTCCTGTGTGTATACTTGGACTGATTACAATACTAGTGTTGCCTGCAAAAAGAACTAATTCTGTTTATTGTATATTATATGCAAAATCATTTACAGAGATGAGAAACGATAGTGGACCTAAAATTGTACCTTGGGGAACCCCATAAGAGGTTTCTCCCCAGTCGGGATAACAAGTCCAACAGTATTAGTTGAATTACTAAGCACAATTTTCTGCATTCTTTTGGTTAGATATGAATCCATCCATTGATTGGCTATACCATCAATCCCATAAAATTTAAATTTCTCTAGGAAAATACTGTGACTCACACAGTCAAATGCCTTAGATAGGTCACAGAAAAAGCAACTAGTGCTACTTTATTATTTACTGCTTGCAAAATTTGGTGAATGCATATGTAAATGGGATTCTTGATAGAGAAATTCTTCTGAAATCCAAACTGTGATATGCTGTTGCCCTAATTGAAATCTTGTTTTGTGTATTTGTTTCACTTCTTATAGGGAATTAGTAATTTTTTAGCTCAGAACTTAAAGGACAATCAGCAGGATTAGTTTAAACCAACTAAAATGCAGCCTCAATGTGAATACTGTTCTCAATCACAGGCTGAGGCACTAAATGTACCTCAAATAATATTCTCTCCTGTAGATCCTGTCTCATCTGTGGAAAGTACAGGATCTGCTATTACTCATCCACCGCCTGCAAGTGGCATCTCAGTGGAAGATCTAGGTGCCTGTCCAGGTTAGTCGGGAATCATGGAGGACTCAGGGTGTTAGACTGATCCCCTAACCAACAAGTATGAGGTGCTATCTTTCACTGAAAATGAAACTGAGTCAGAGGGACTCACTTTACCCGTTCTGTGGAAACCTGTTTTTTATGGTGTCAAGAGGAGGCAACACAATTTATTAATCATTGGCAGTTCAAATGTACAGTGAATGATGGTACCCCTTACGTAATTGCCAGCAAGAGAAGGACTGTACCAGAGACTTTGAAGGTTGTGTGACAAGCTATGCTGTGATATCCTGGACTCATGTCATAGAACTGAAAACTGTAGGGTCCCTCTAAATGGGTCAGGTGTGCACTACACATCAGAAGCTGCTACTCAAGTAGATGATTGTGTGTGGAGTTCACAAAGGGGTGCATCCAATTCAGATGATGACAGCTGTAGGAAACAGAACAATTAGAACCCATAAGTTTCAGTGTAAGATCAATAGAAATGCCTCCCACAGGCGAGAGTATTAAAATCCTAGTGGTTAAATGCCAAACAATTTGCAAAAAAGTGTCATAGTTTGAAGTACTCCAGAAAAGCAGTGAAGCTCACATAATACTACTTACGGAAAGGTGACTGAAACCTGAAGTTCACAGCAGTGAGATTTTTGGGGGAAATTTAATTGTATATTGACAGGATAGGCTAAAGGGAAATGGAGGTAGTGTATTTGTTGCAGTATCCAAGAAATGCGGATCCACTGAGTTAAAAATTGAAGCTGTATGTGAGAGTGTTTGCTCAAGACTCAGTATCAGAGATGGGTGTAAAATGATAACTGGATAATTCTGTTGCCCAACTGACTTATCTTCTAACGTAACTGAAAACTTTAGAGAAAATGTCAGATTGCTTGTACATAAGTTCCTCAATAATACTATAAAAATTGGTGGAGACATTAATCATCCTACACTCAAATGGGAAAATTACAGTTTGTTAGTAGTGGTCATGTAAAGTCATGCTATGAAACATTACTAAATGCCTTCTGTGAAAACTACCTAGAACAGATATTTCAGAACCCCACTCATGTTGGACATATATTGGATCTAAAGGCAACAAACAGACCTGACCTCTTTGAGGATGTCCATAATGAAACTGGTATCAGTGACCATGACACGGTTGTGGCAACAATGATTACCAAAGTACAAAGGACAAGTAAAACAAGCAGAAAAATACATATATTCAGTAAAGTAGGTAAAAAGTCAGTAATGTCATATCTCAATGAGGAACTTAAAATTTTCAACTCAGGGGAGGAGCAGTAGAGGAAATACGGCTAAAGTTTAGAGGAATAGTTGACCATGCACTAGACAAATGTGTACCCTGTATACCAGTTCATGATAGAAGGGACACTCCATGGTATACAGTAGGAAACTTCTAAAGGAACAGAGACTACTGCACAATATGTTTAAAAGAAAGCATAGGACTATAGTTAGAGATATGCTAAATGAAATTAATTTGGCTCTCAAGAGAGCCTTCAATGGCCATTGCAGCAGAATATTATCAAATGATCTTTCACACTATCCAAAGAAATTCTGGTTGTATGTGCTGTTATTAGCACCAAAGTTAGTGTCCAGTCCTTGGTAAATGAGACAGGAATTGAAATTGAGGGTAGCTAAGTTTAAATGCTTAACTCTATTTTCAAATGTTCCTTTACAACAAAAAACCAAGGACAATAGTTTCATCCTTGTCACACTGAAAAGATGAGTAAAATAAGTGTTAGTGTCTGTGGTGTTGAGAAACAGCTGAAATAATTAAAAGTGAACAAAGCTCTAGGGCCCAATGGAATTCTTATCAGATTCTATACTGTATTTGTGGCTGAGTTAGCTCCTTTTCTAACTATATCTACTATCATAGACACCTCACTCAAAAAACTATGCCCAGTAGTTGAAAGAAAGGACAGGTCACACTTGTCCACAAGAAGGGTAGTAAAAGTGATTCGCAAAACTAATGCCCAGTATCCTTAACATCAATTTGTTGTAGAATCTTAGAACATTCTCGAAGCTCAAATATAGTGAGGTACCTTGAACGGAATGCCAACCAGCATGGATTCCGGAAATATCAATCATGTTATATAGTAAAACCTTTGGATCAAGGCAGTCAGGTACATGCAGTATTTCTTGATTTCCAAAGTTCTTTTGACTCAGTACCACATCTACACTATGTGATCAAAAATATCTGGACACCCCCAAAAACACATGTTTTTCATATTAGGTGCATTGTGCTGCCACCTACTGCCAGGTACTCCACATCAGCAACTTCAGTAGTCATTAGACATTGTGAGGGAGAAGAATGGGGGCTCCGTGGAACTCACAAACTTTGAATGTGGTCAGGTGATTGGGTGTCATTTGTGTCATACGTCTGTACACGAGATTTCCACACTCCCTAGGTCTGTTGTTTCCTATGTGATATTAAAGTGGAAACGTGAAGCGACATGTACAGCACAAAAGTGTACAGGCTGATCTTGTCTGTTGCCTGACAGAAAACACCAACAGTTGAAGAGAGTCATAATGTGTTAAAGACAGACATCTATCCAGATCATCACACAGGAATTCCAAACTGCAGCAGGATTCACTGCAAGTATTATGACAGTTAGGTGGGAGGTAAGAAAACTTGGATTTCATGGTCAAGTGGCTGCTCATAAGCCATACTTCATGCCGGTAAATGCCAAACGATGTCAGAGCATAAACATTGGACGATTGAACAGTGGGAAAATGTTGTGTGGAGTGACAAATCACAGTACACAATGTGACAATCCAGTGACAGGGTGTGTGTATGGTGAATGCTCGGTGAACGTCATCTGCCAGCATGTGTAGCGCCAACAGTAAACTTCAGAGGGGGTGGTGTTATAGTGTGCTCATGTTTTTCATGGAGGGGAATTGCACCCCTTGTTGTTTTGCATGGCACTATCACAGTACAGGACTACATTGATGTTTAAAGCACCTTCTTGCTTCCCAGTGTTGAAGAGGAATTCGAGGATGGCAATTGCATCTTTCAACGCTATCTAGCACCTGGGTGTAACACTTTATTGGGATATGAAATGGAATAATCACATAGCCTTAGTTGTGGGTAAAACAGGGTTGGAGATCAGTTTTCTGGAAGAATACTGGGGCAGTGCAATCAGCATACAAAGAAGATTGCTTACAATTCACCCATGTGTACCATTCCAGAATATTGCTCAAGTGTGTGGAACCCATACTAAATAGGTCTAACAGGGGATATTGAACATACAGTATATAGAGAAGTGCAACAGGAATGGTCACAGGTTTGTTTGACCTGTGGGAGAATTTCACAAAGATTCTGAAGAAACTGAACTGTTAGACTCTTGAAAATAGATGCAAACTATCATGAGAAAGTCTCTTTACATAGTTTCAACAACCAGCTTTAAATGATGACTCTGAGAATGTACTATAACCTCTATGTATTGCTCATGAAGACAAGATTATATTAATTAGAGAATGCACAGAGGCATTCAAACAATCATTTTTACCGTGCTCTGTATGTGAATGGAATGGGAAGAAACCCTTATAACTGGTAAAATGGAAAGTAACCTCTTCCATGGAACTCATGGTTTTTCAGAGTAGAGATGTAGATGTAGATGTTAAGGATATTATTACCATTGCTAAGGTGAGATAATATTTAAGAATACATCACATTCTCAAAGATTTTGGAAAATTATGTCATCAATGAAACAGATTGGTCATTATTATGATCTCTCCTGTCACCGTTCTTAAACAGAAGTTTGACAACAGCATATTTCAGTCTCTCTGGGAAAATGCCATGAGGTAGTGATTCATTACATATTTTGGATAATACCAGACTTATTATATGGGAAAAATCTGTAATACTCTGTTGAAACACTGTCAAAAGCAGATGAGCTTTTACTTTTTAAAGAATACATCATTTTCATAATTTCAGAAGGATATGTTGGTGGTAAATTCGTATGACTGAATTTTATGGTAATTAATTTTTCATTAAAATGCTGTGCTTTTTCCCTTGAACTATTTGTCCCTATACTTTCTACTATATTTAAGCAATGATTATTAAATGTATTTGCAACCTGTGGCTCATCAATTACCGCACTTCTATTCAGTTCAATAGTGATGTCATCCCCTTCTGTCGCTGAATGTTTTGTCAATTCACTACAATCTATACAGCCTAAGTCTTTTGTTGGAATTACTTATTTCTGACTTGCGGATGTTTCTTAATTGTTTAATAATCTTTATTAGCTATTTTGAGTAGTATTTGGAGTGTGTAACTACTCCAGGCTCTCTGTTCGTTCTTGCCAACAGATACACTTTCCTTTTCCTTTCACAAGATACTTTAATTCCTCTAGTGATCGATAATATTTTTACATGGTTGTTCAATAGCCCATCCGACTAGCTAATGTGGAAAGCAATTTTCAATTAATGATATGAATTTATCATGGAATAGATTAAGCTTTGTTTCAGCATTTGATTCATTATTAAATTCATCTCAGATTATCACTTGTAAACTATCCTTAAAACATGTGTCCTGCAGTCATTAATTATTATAACTGATTTCCTCTAAGCAGTATCCATACTGTTAGTTACTACATCATTTATCCTTACTAACTGCCTGTCATGATCAGAAAGGATATTTGTTAGTGTGTGAACAGGTATTTTTTTGCTTGTAGATTGACCAAAGCAAATTTTATCAATTAGGGTCCTATTGTATTTATCCACAAGTGTTTGAAAGTTTATTACTGAGCTCAGATTTTAGGATCCAAATAAGGTTTCCAGGTGATATTTCCTATTAGAGTCCTTAAGAAAATCTACACTTAAATCACCAGAGACTATTAACTGATTGCTGCTTTCTGACACATAACATAGTAAGGAATCCAGATTCCTCACAAGCATTTCAAAATTTCCCACTGGGAATCTATATAGAGTGACAATTAAAAGAGAACTGTTTTTCAGTATTAATTCACAAGCACACACTACTATGTGCTGATCACTATGAAATCTACTGGTGTCAGTGTTTTCGAACTTGTCTAACAGCTCCTCCTTTTCCCATATTAGTTCTGGATGAATAAGCTTCATATGTAACCTCTGTAAGCCTGTGGTTACTTTTTTGTGCATTATTAAGAATTTTGTGGGGCTCTTCTGTTCTTTTGACTTATTTCAAAACAGGGTGCCTGAATTGTGATTATAATCAAAAAAGGTATCTCTCTGCCACAAGTAACTACAGGGATCTTCCTTTGTGTGATGGTGCCCCCTCCTTCCCTTATATCACCTCCAAGAAGCTCAGAAAACTTATATTTCTCTCTCCTGTTCAGGTGTAGGCCATGTCTAGTATATATCCATCTCTCAATTGTAGCAACAGGCACTACACTCATTAAAGGTTTCATTTCAGTTAGCATCAGCTTGCTCAGCTCAGTGTTCGTATGGCTCACAGCTGCATTAACACAGCGTTGGGCATGGCGCTGTAGGACCTCCACAGGACAAACCTGTATGTACAGTTGCTACTCATGTTTTATTCAGTTCACTCCTAATTCTGTTATATTTGTCCGTAGCCACACAGTTCCCTACTTCACCTAATGTGATCACCTGATCCTCTTTGTGAAAATCTTTAGACAAATCCCCTATGTCCTCTGTCACCTTGGTAGGCACTTGGCTTCACAATGCTTGTGACCAGGTACTGCATTCCTAACTTGTCCTGGACCATCTGGCCTACAACCCTGTCATGGCTACTACCTAGCAGCAAGACTCTCTTCTTCACTTTCTTTTCTTGTACTGACATGCCCTGAGTTTCTTTGTTAAAAGTCTGCTGTATCCTACTGTGATGCTGCACTGGATGAGGCACTTTTCCTCCTACTACAGGTAACAAGTTCAGATTTGACAACACTATAGGCTCAAATGTAGATGAATTTGAAGAGCTGTTTCCCTTTTACCAATTGATTGTTATCTTTACCCACTTTCCATGATGTTTCTCCTTGTTCAATCTATCTACTTAAAATTTCATGTGCTCTAATTCAGCCTGAAGTGCACAAATCTTTGCCACCTATTCAGCAAGTCTCCTCTCTGTTTTGCAGTGCCTACAGTTCCATAGGAGAACCTCTTTGATTTCCCCATCCAGTTCCCCACTACCATGGGGAATGTTCTGTGTTCACTTCCCTCTCACTTTCAAAAAAAGGGTACACATTCCAGTTACTATTATAGTCATCCATCTTGGTAATACCCTATGCCCTATCATTATCACTTAAAATGCCATCAATAAAGAAAAAATAGGTCTTCACAACACAACAGCCCACAACAACAAAATAAACATGTAGTACAACCTGAATATACCCAAACAGTGACAAAAAATAAACTATTTCACATATTATGAACAAAACTTTCAACAAACTCATGTCATTCAGTTTTTCCATGCTGTGGCCAAATGTATATGACATGTTTTGTATTCCTATATCATTGACTTTCAATCTCTTTCCTTTCTTCCTGAACTTAAAATACTGCACTGGTGATGACACTGGTACTAATGTAAAGCACCTCTGGTTCCCTCAAACAGCTTGACATGTCCTACATATAAAATAGAGACTGTCACTGGCAGTTGCAACTTAATGTTGATGGGAGATGTCATCTCTGTGACCTGATATGGTTTTTGATAGGAGTTCCGGAATTTCATTGTCTTGCCCTTAGATGTGTAGGGGTTCATCAATAAAACCCATTACCCAGTTGTATATTGAGTTAAGTTATTGACACGCTGTTTTGTCTGTCCTTCTCACTTGAGCACTTTCATATTAGCTTTTTTCACTTTCTGCCAAATATCAGGCAGCATCTTTGCAAATTTACTAACTGAGTTTCCAATTTTTCCCAGTTCAGGTTTCACTAAGTCAAAAGGTACTGTATACTACTTTGTGGGGTTATAACCCTACATTACTGTGTATTTTAGAGTCATATGCAGACACGACAAATGGGAGATAGATGACCCAATCATTATGATGTACATTTACACAATAATTAAAATTTTTGACATTGTACAATGAACACATTCTGTTTTTCCATTCAGTTGAGGGTGGAAAGGGCTAGTACTAAGCATTCTAAGAAATTGTTCCATGACTTCTTTCCTTGTTGCCCATCAAAATTTCTTTGCCACATGTCAGTCAGTTGCTCTCTGACCTTCATGACCTGACAGAACAAGATAATGTGCTTGCATTGGTGCATCACTTTTAAAAGCTGCAGACATCACCAGTCATGGTCTACAATTTGTTGCTCTGAATAGCAAGCCTTTGTGTACTCCAAACTGTGGCAATGTCCTAAATACTTTATAGTCAGCATCATCACCCTGTGCATTCTGCCACTTATTTGTGCTCCTACCCTGTGCTTGTAACACTCCAAATTTTCTATTTAAGCTACTGGCATTTCCATGCTTTCTTCCTGGTTTATGCACTATCTAGCAATGCTTTCTTCCTGGTTCATGCACTATCTCATACTAAAATTAACTTAATTTCAGAGACAAAAGTGTCAACCTACTTGACAGATCTTTTAATCGCAGTAACCACTTCATTGTGGCATGGCCTGTAACTACCATACATTTTCTTCCATAGAGATAACAACAAACATATATAATACTGTAGATCACAGCCAACATCTCTTCCACAATACAGTAATTTCATTCTGGTTTATTTAACTGTCTTAATGCATACACCACTGGGTGTTCTTTACCATCCAATACTGTACTCCATATTAATCCTTGTTTTAACTTATCAAATGCAGTCTTACAGTCAGTACTAAACTAAACTCTGTCTGAACATGCCTCAGAAAGCCTAATGGTACTGACTGACCTCTCTGCCATCCTCTGCCAATAGGCATCATTGGATTCGGATATGGTGCGGCGTGTTGTCAGCACACCTCTCTCCTAGTCGTAGTCAGTTTTTGGGACTGGAGGCACTAATCCTCAATCAAGCAGCTCGTCAATTGGCCTCACAAGGGCTGAGTGCACCTCACTTGCCAACAGCACTCTGCAGAGTGGGTGGTCACCCATCCAACTGTTAGTCAGGTGTGAGAGTGATCTGATGGGAACCAGTTTTACCACTGAGGCAACGCTGTTGGCTTGACAGTCAGTAGACAACTGAATCTTTGCTCTTTTCTTTAGCAAATGGTTTAATGTCTCAGCAATTTTCACAAACCTTCTATGGATTTACTGTAATAATTACAAAGACAGAGGAATGTTTGAAGCTGTTTTGTTGTCTCTAGTGGCAAGAAACCCTGTACTGCAGAAATTAAGTGCAGATCAATTTTCACACATTCTTGACTAATTATGTGACTCAGGTAATTCACCTTCATGGCTACAACATGACATTTATCCATACTCAGTGTCAAACATGCTGTATATAGCCTCTTGAACACATCCTCTAATTCTTGTAAATGTTATTCCATGTTGTTGGTAAACACAATTGTGTCATTGGGATAAATCTGTCAAATTTTTGAGACCAAAGAGCTTTTTATGATATTGGTAAGTGACTACATGGGGCCATAAACATGGTACTGTGTTGGTCTTCTTCCAATTAGTGACAGCCATATTTTAAACCCAGCATAGAAAAGTATTTACACAAACCTATGTTGTCCAAAGTCTCCCTATGTTTGGGAAAGGACATGCACTGATTATATTTCTTGCAGTCAGATACCTGTAGTCAGTGTGAAACCTGTGGAGACAGTTATTACCAGTGCAAAGCATGGGCTATCAATATGTTAAATACTGCCATCATCTAACTGCTGATCAATAAATTCCTTAGTTATTGGTTGCAGGTGTTTTGCAGCTCTTTATGGTTTCCTGTGTGCTGCAGCTTTAATTTTTATTGTTATTCTATATTGCATGACTTATGCCACTCCTAATGGCCCCCAGGATACAGCAAATTCATAAATATTAGTAACAAAGCCTCTACCACTGCTCTATTTTTTCATTCCAAATGCTTCATTTTTTCGTCTGATACAGATGCATGCACTGATGGTCTGCTAGTGGCAAAGTTCTTCATCAGACCTATCCATATTATTCTCTTCTAGGATATCTAAGTTGGCAAAGAGTATACCCTTTGGCAGAATTAACTCGTGCATGCCAAAATTACCTATGCTCACCAGAATTACCATTTGTTTCCTCTACACATAGTATGCTTTGATGTACAAAAAATTTGTAGGTGAATATACATGAAATAACCTTACTTTTAAAGGAAGCTGTCAAACAAAAAATGTCTGTATTGTCTATAATGTACTAATATAAGATTCTGATATAGTATCAGTATAATTTAAGAAACGTTCATATATAGTGAGCTTTAAAAAATGTGTTTAGCATTATTGCTGCAACATAATATTTAGAAAGGATGTGGTGACTTTTCTGATGCTCTCTTTTTCAAAAGTTATGCATTAAATAACCATTTTGTATGACAGTGTGGCAACAGAAAGGGGTTACGGAAAGTAGAGCTCAGGTGTATAGCATTTAGCTGTAACAGTACATTAGTTGGGAATTATGTATTAAATGGACATGCATAGCATTTAGTTGTAATGGTATACGTAGTTGGGGATTGTTGATTAAATGAAAATGCATGCAGATAAATGTGCCTAAGTCAACAGGCTGAAAATAAATATAAAAGTGATAAAACTTTTGGCTACAGGAACAGTATTTTCTAACAAATTTGAAAATGTTTTGAAATAGGATATTCTAACGTTTGAAGAGATATGATGTTTGGTTTATGCATGTTAGATGTAAGAAACTTTGCTTTCTATGTTTGCATAACTAAACAGATTGCCCCATAATCTCAATGTAGAAGAAGCCATGACATGCAAAAAGTGGCAGGCTAAAGGTGTCCTTTCAAGAAAGATTACTGACTCTGAAGGAAATGATGAAAGTTCCAAGCAAAACTTCAAGGTCTAGCCAAAGAGCCTATGAGTTGATGAGTAGGCTATGCAAAAAAAAAGATTAACCAAAGCAAAGGAGAATAAATCTAGAACTACAGCTTGACCTGTGAAAAGGAAATATTTTTCAGACTCTGTGTGGAAACCACCACAGAAACCGATTCAAGAAACATAGGAATGGTATTGTGAGTTGTGTGAGGAATTTTGAATATAAAAAATGATCACTTGCAGGAAATGCATAATGTGGATTCATGGAAAGTGTGGAGAAAATGAGTGTAAAAGTCATTTAGTAATTCCTCAAAATAGTGTGGTGGTGGTGATTAGTGTTTAACATCCCGTGGACAACGAGGTCATTAGAGACGGAGCGCAAGCTCGGGTTACGGAAGGATGTGGAAGGAAATCAGCTGTGCCCTTTCAAAGGAACCATCCCGGCATTTGCCTGAAACGATTTAGGGAAATCATGGAAAACCTAAATCAGGATGGCCGGAGACGGGATTGAACCGTCGTCCTCCCGAATGCGAGTCGAGTGTGCTAACCACTGCGCCACCTCGCTCGGTGAAAATAGTGATATTAGAACTAAAATAGGGAAGTTTTGCTTAAAGTTAGACTAGTATACATCTTCAAGCTTAGGGAGAGGATGGTACAATTTATGCACCAACTGGTACATACCAGAGTTCTAATTTGTACCACTTGGAAATGCTTAGAAAATTGAGAGCAGAATTCTCAGAATTTCCATCGTTTGAATCAGATACCAAGGACAACAACTTATAGTTGAGGATGGCAATGTTTAAATAATTTTGTAACTTACTACTCAAAAGTGGTACAATTTAGGCAACCCCCCCCCCCCCCCTAATACTTGGCTTGGTAGGTCAATACCCACACTTACTCAGACTAGTTTTACCATACCTCTTGGTACTTTTTCATGCAAATTGGTCTTATGTGCATATATCTGCAGTTTATTTGGTACCACCTTCAAAATTGGTGAATATTGCAGTGATGTAGAACTTGCAGCAGTCATGCGCAGTTCAAACAATGTCACACTGATTTTGATTCTATACTGCAAAAAATCAATTTTTGTGTGATGCTTACCCAGAAATTTAAGCCCTTTGCCAAGCAGTGTTATTCCTAGTGATGTCACATCATTCATACCCCACAGAATCTATAATGTGGAGATTCAGTTCTTCCTACCTAAGAGCTCCATACCAACAATCACCACATAAGCCCCTGTATCTACCAAAAATTTATGTTCCATTCCGCTTACTGAGTCAAAAAAGCAGCATTCCATCTTTGCATACATTTTTGCAGTATTCTGTCTTACTAGAAATGCCATCTCATGGTTGAGGTATTTCCTTTGTTGCTTAACAAACTCCTGTCATTACGTTGTCTATCCTGTTTTCTACTTCGACACTCACACAGCTGGTGCCAACTTCCTCACAATTGTAACATTTGGATTGGCAGAATTACTTCTTAATGTGACCTGCATGCCAACACCTATAACACTTTACCTCCAAGGAGAACACAGTTCAGTCATCTCATCCTTTGGTAAAAATGTCGATTTCCTCAAGCTTTGTGGCAACACTGATACTATCAGCTAAATCATGTATGTTTTCTATTCTGACCTTTCTCAATATGTCAGCTGGAGGTCCCTACAAAAATACATTCAATACTCTGTTTTCTCCCTCCTGCAGAATAGCTGTCTGTTTCCATATGCTGCATCAGTTCATGGGTTTGCATGTTAATTTTTCTAATTCTATCTGAAAATGCTTCTGCTGATTTATTGCACTTTTGTAACTAACCATTTAGACTGTTCCCAAAAAAACCTCACACTGTTCTGATGTGGTACTATTGGTAATGTATTTAGCTAGCTGTTCAAATGTCTATGCTTGTTTTCATCCTTTGTGGTACATGGAACATGACTGCACAACACCTACCAGCTGCAAGCTAGTCACATACAAGCACATCTGATCTGACAAATGACCTAATTTAGTGGCAGCCTTCAAATCATTAATAAATCCTCAGTTGATTTCCCTGAAAAAGGAGTCATGAAACTAGCTGCTACAGGATCTGCTGAAGGGAGAAATACATATGACAAGGTTTTTGCCTCTGCTGGTTTGGCATGTACATAGCCACTATTGGCTTGTTAAGCATCTACCTGTTTGCAACACAGCATTACTTTCTAACAGTGTGACTACTTGCCCCTTCAAAAGCTCAAGTGCTTCATGTATCACTGCTGCATGCATTTCTGGCATTTGTGTAGACTCCATTTGATAAATGTAAGAATTATGATGGGATGTGGTTGCAATTATACATCCAAAGACACTAGAAAACTGATCTTTATACATTATTATGGCCCACTGAGATTTAGTACACTGCCATGTTTCATGGATAACCCTTCTACAAGTATCACACACAACTGGCATTGCCTTTGAGCATGCAAATTTATCATACCCAAACAAATTACAATATTGGCATCTAACATGCCATACAAATGCCCTTGAATTATGGAAGGTCAGCAGGTTCCTGTGGCTTCATAAAAGTCACTTTCATACTGCAGTGAATATTCCATTTAATATTCATGGCTGAATACACAAAACAAATGCCAACCAAAGATGCACTCACCAACTCACAGAACTGGACTGATAGCACTGCCAGTCCACTGGTGCGTGGCAACAGGGCAATCCCATGGCCAATCAGAGTGCGTGGTGCAAAGTTTCCATAGTTTAAAAATGATGCTTTGTTGACCTACACATCATTAGTAAGTTTGGTTCCTACTGGCATTAGCTATCCAGGGTTAAAATTTCATGACACAATTTTTCTCCACACTGTATACTGTCTAATTCAAACAGGCATTGCACAATCATCACTATGCACTAACCATGATGGGAGATCCATGACAGTTGAAACAAGCTGAGTCAACAAGCTGCCTTCAACAGACTGCTGCCTTCACTAAGTCTGAATTGCTGCTGGCTTGTTGCCTTTCCACCAATGGGTCTTCCACAAGCTAACTCATCTGCTGCTGTTCACCTACTTGTGTACTGAGCCTGGGCCATAAAGCTGCTCAACTGTCACTGCCTGAATGGGTAAAAACTGTCACTATTCACCACTCTGTACAGGCACATGTCACTGCCACTGTACATGCTGGGGGCTGTAGGTTGGCTCCACCTGCCCTTGTGTACGTCACGTCAAGTCCAGGTCAGCCATCCTGTGTCGGAACCTCTGATACTTTGCTGACTGCATCAATCTGCTGGTCACTGCAATATCTGAGAGAACATGCCATGTACTATCTGTACAAAGAGCAGCTGCTAAAACCTGCATACCAGGGCCACTGTTCCTGCAGCATCTTCACAGCTGTAGTTGTTGTGGAATAAAGGGAAAAGAGATTATTCAATAGTACCATTTACATGTTTGACTACCTTCTGACAGCTGCCATCACATGACTGCAGCCATACCCTGTGTGGTAAACAGTAGACATTCTGCCTATCACTGCCAGCCACTCCACCCACCTTCACAGCCATCCACTCCTAACAGCTACATTATGTACCTTTTGTAATAATTTACAGGGTGACCTAGGAATAATGGTCAATATTCAGAGATATGACAGAAACAATCATTCTAAGCAAAACAGTGTAGTAAACATGGGCTCTAAAATGAATACCTTAAGAGCTATGTGTGAGCTTTGCTAATGTGAAACACACCTCTTCTACCGAATCAGTGCTTATAGTCCTTAAGGCATGCACTTTACAGCTGATGTTTAATGAAACTTTTTTAGCCGGCCGCGGTGGTCTAGCGGTTCTGGCGCTGCAGTCCGGAACCGCGGGACTGCTACGGTCGCAGGTTCGAATCCTGCCTCGGGCATGGATGTGTGTGATATCCTTAGGTTAGTTAGGTTTAAGTAGTTCTAAGTTCTAGGGGACTTATGACCTAAGATGTTGAGTCCCATAGTGCTCAGAGCCATTTTGAAACTTTTTTACTTGTTTTGATCCATACTACCTCTCAAAATGCAAAACACAAAGAGCTCACTCTAGAAGAGTTTTTTTTCATAGTATTTAAGATGAAGAAGTGGTCATAGGTCTTAATGTAGACATTTTAGACCACGTGTTTTTGCTTCGAATGATCATTCCTGTCATATCCCTGAATATTGACCATTCCATCTGGGATAGCCTGTGGTTTTGATTGCACTGGAACTTTCAAGGTAAGCTATTTGACTGTCAGCAGCGATTCTAAAACCTGTAATTAGAGCTTGTGACTTCCTTTATCTTCTAGCTGTGGGGTGGGGTCATTTCTCAATTCTTTGTATATGGAATGATTCAGAAAATCACTCATTTTGAATTCATACACTGTACTTTCAATGATTACTATGAGATTTCTGATGTACTCCTGTAAAATAAAAACCTCTTTACTGTTCCTGTAACTAATTAGGGCAACTCTTTTTTCATGTCAGGTTGAGACAGTTTCTGGAGTGACACTGTGAATGATTGTATGATGACTTTTGCATGAATGCACTTGTAACCAATTTGGTCTTCCCTCTTGCATGTAATGTGAATCTGACTCATTACTTTTTTGTGTCAAAGAAAATGATACACAACAGTACGCTACATGAGAAAATAATGACTGTCCACATTATAACCAACAACATACCACCTGTAAAGCACCTGGTCAAAAAGCTGTAGTCTGGCAAATCTGTGCTGGTCTAGTGCCTAGCAGATCTATGTACCTTTTAGGTTCTGCATCTTCAAAGTCCAACCACATCATCAACATCTATAAAACATATCTGATCTTACCTACAGGACAGCTAGCAGCACATTTCCTGTCAGCATATGAATTCTGAGAATGAATTTGCTACAAAAATAATACTCTGAGGAAGTTGTTACATATAAATAAATCCTGAACAAATCTGGTGTAAGCTTAATATATTACAACTTCAAGTGCTGCCCTTGCAGAATGATATCTGACAGGATTTTACTTCTCTCCCAACTGTTGGAACTCATAACTTCATCAGGTCCTAATTTTCCTCTGGCTTTATACATCACCTTAGACTCATCTACCTCTTTGGAAAAAGGGGGCCTCTGCTGCTGCAAAGTAAGCAGTATTTTTGCTTAATACACAGTTCCTTTCTACCTGCCAACCTTTGAACTTTCTAAGCACCACGACTTCACCTGCACCCAAATGACATGCATTATCTCAGGCACCACTGCCCCACTCTGTGACAATGCTGCAGCCCACTCACTCCTAGTACTCATGAATTTTGTTGATCAACTGAATTAAAACTTGAATATCTCATGATTCAGTGCTCAGATCATGTTGCTGTATTCATCAAAATTATTACAGTACAAATCTCTATACAACTAGATATGATTATACTTGCTCTGTTCTTTCTTTCATTATTTTAATGTATCCCACCATGGGT
Organism: Schistocerca nitens; assembly: GCF_023898315.1. Taxonomy (NCBI): domain Eukaryota; kingdom Metazoa; phylum Arthropoda; class Insecta; order Orthoptera; family Acrididae; genus Schistocerca; species Schistocerca nitens. Next base: position 918,605,944 of record NC_064616.1, read on the forward strand.
AAGAAGTACAGTGAGGGTGGATAGTGGGCAGACATGACACTACCATGTCTCAGAGTGGGGTCCCACTGAATAAAAAACTGTTAGGCAGCACATATGTAGTCACCAAGCAGATGATCTGTGTTGACATATTCCCCACAGTGTGAGACACCTAGTTTCTTTTCTTCGGCATGATCTCAATAAATTTACAATTTTTCATCACTTAACTGATTCGATCAATGCATAGGCAAGTTTTCACATTTGAAGATAATACTTGCTTTTCTGAAATAAAGGCTTAATCACACTGGTAGTGCAATGCACTGTTTATGCAGCTTCTGAAACATCTAAACTAAGATAAGAGAGCAACATGTAGTTGTTCTCCTGTTCCTTTGCCTATTTTGTTTTCAATGTACCACATAGTTCATTGTTTAGCCTGCACAAAAACCTGCCATCTAATATAAATATATTTGTCCATCTGCACTATGCTACAGCCAACCAGTACCTTCAGTATGAAAACACAACATTTATTCACTCTTGAACTGAGTCATAATGTAAGTTCTTATACTTTTCTGGCAATTTATTGTCATCTCATACAATCGAGTGTAATGCCAGTAGTTTGCATCTTCCCAACACAATATTTTTACTTCATAACTTGGTGTTTTCATCAGGTGTTCCCTAAGACAGGTCACTTTTCTGACCAATTGTTTATGCCTGGGAGGTGCCTGGTGTTCACTATGCTGTCCTCACAAATTGTGGCTCTTTTGTGTGGTGGTCTCCATCTCCAGGCATTCCTTCTTCTGCCAGGGCCCATTATGGGTGCCTTGATGCTGTAGACATTCTTCATGCTGTTTGCAACCACTGCAACTTTCACTTGTGGCCATGTCATCCTGCTGGCATTTTGAATTCTGTGTACGCCTGTAAGGTGTGCTACCTGTGGCATCGGGCTGCTGTTGGCATTGCATATTATGTCTATGCATGCTGCAGCAATCTCTTGTGGTGCTAGCAGCCTTCTGGTGTTTCTTATTATGTCTACTCCCAGCTTATGCGGTGCCCAAAGTTTTATATGGTTGATGTTGTTCTTTGTCTTGTTTGTGACCAGTGAGACTGTCTCCAAAGGAGGTAGTTGCTGCCTGGTGCTTTGTATGAGGCCTGGTCATGTTAATTATATTATGGTCATCTGAGGTTCATTACCAAAGAAGGGAACTTCTTTCTGGGGTTACTGTAATAGTTCCAAAGCTGTAAAACAAAATGATTGTATCGCATTGCTGGCTTGGAGGCCACATCCAGGGAAGTTCGGCCACCAAGTGCGAGTCTTATTTCAGTCTTATTGAACCTGGGCCCACTGCATGGGAGCAAACATGTTGCCATTCAGCTAAGCAGGTGAACTCCAAAGCTGTATTCCACATCATACTAAGTTAGTATTTTGTTGATCAGGTTCCCCACCATCTAGATTTCAGTAGATTCATTGATGACACTATTTCAGAATCTAAGGGTTAGAGCCAGGATGCTGGTTTTGTCACAATTTAAGGTGCTTTTAAGTTCCAGTCTATAGTGGCCTGCCATAGCATGATGTATCTTTGGCTCTTTGGTGTTCCTTACATCTTATGTCCCCTGTTCTGGTGGTTTGACCAATGTAAGACACACCAAATTCACAATTTATATGGTAAATACCAGGTTTTCTTAACCCTTGGTCATTCTTCACTGTTCCAGGTGTGCCCTGATGTTGCTGAGTGGGGGCAGAACTCACTTTTGATTTTGTGTGTCTTCAGAATTTTGCTGACCTTAGCAGAGATTGGCCCTGCATATGGTAGAAAGGCGTCTGTCATGGTCTTTTCTACTTGTTCTTCTTCCATTGTACCAGGTCTGGCAGGATGTAATGCTTTGTGGATGTCCCTGGTTCAATATCCATTGTCCGTGAACATTATTAGATGTTCTAACTCCGTTGTCAAACTGTCTTGGCCAGAGATTGTCTTGGCCAGACATTGTCTTGGCTTGATGTACAAGTGTTTTGAGCACCACAGTCTTCTGTGCTGCGAGATGGAAGCTGTCAGCCTATAGATATAAGCTTACGTGTTGATTTCGTACACACACTGTGGCCAAATGTGCCATCTACCTTACTCTTCACTATGGCATCCAGGAATGGCAGTTGAACACCATTCTCTAGTTCCATGATTAACCTAATCTTGGGACTTCTTTAGTTCATATGGTCCAGGAACTCATCCAGTCTTTTCTGTCCGTGCGGCCAGGTGAAAAATATTTCATCAACATATCTGAAGAGACACGTTGACTGATAGGCAGCAATTGTAAGGGTCTCATCTTCAGATTTCCCCATAAACAGATTTGCCACTGCTGAGATAAGAGGCTACCCATCACCTCATATTCAGTCTGCTCATAGAACTGGCTTCTGCATAGGAAGTAGGTAAATATTAAAATATTCTTAAAAAGACTCAGAAGAGCTCCATCAACTCTCTCACTGATCAAATTGAATGCATCATGAAGTGGTACCCTGGTGAATAGAGAGACATCATCAAAGATGACCATGTTGTCTGTGCTCAAGAGTCATGTGTTTATGAAGCATTCGAGAAGTCTGAGTGTAGCAGATGTGGTGGACACACTTTCCCACATATGGTGCTAACATCGTATTAAGGCACACGACTGTAGGGTAGGTAGCTGCTTTGATATTGCTCATGATCAGACAAAGTGGTATGTCCTCTTTATGGATCTTGGGTAATCCATATAGTCTGTGTAGTGCTGGAGCCTTAGCTTTCAGTTGCTTGACAACTTTCTCAGGCCATCCTGTTTCCTTAAGAATGGTCTTGGTTTTTCTGTTCACTCTATTGGTGGTGTTCTTCTCTAGTGGACTGTAAGCAGGCTGCTATAAAAGGTGACAGATATTTTGGTCATAGTTGGTCTTCTTCAATATCAGCAATAGCAGGAAATTGCCTGGAACTAGAAAACACCATGAATTATGATAAAACCGGAAGCCCAGCTCAAGCTTCCAGATTCTGGGATTGTGTCATCAACGAATCTGTTGAAATCAAGATGGTAGAGCACCTGCTCAGTCTGAAAGCAGCATGTTAGCTCAGTATGGCATGGAATTCAGATTTGGGAATATTACAGAAACACCAGAAAAAAAAGCATGATACCAGCCCAGTATGACATGGAATCCAGCTTTTGAACTACTACAGAAGCATTGGAAGTAAGTTTCCTTTCTGGTAATGAACTTCAGACAGCGAAACATGTAATTGATGGGTTCAGACCTCATACGGAGCACAAGTTGTCAACTACCTCCTTGGGAGACAGAGAGGGAAAAACAAGATAGCTGGAAACATCAACCACTTGAACCCTCTGGCACCACACAACCTGGGAGCAGACATAATAGGGAACAGCAGACAGTGAATACTGCAGCAAGCACAGACATAATATGCAACTCCAACAGCTGCCTCATGCCACAGGTTGTGTCTTTCACATGTGCATACTGAATTCAGAATGCCAGGAGGATGAAAGTTTTGGTTCTCACAATGTGATTGTTTATCACACTTACCATACTGGTGAAGTAGTGATAATGACTTTGGTAGGTTGTATTATTATTCTAAGACCTTGACTCTCCACACTTGTAGTAGACGCAGGGTAGACGGTCCCGAAAGTGTTTTCATTTGGTTTAACTGAACTGGTGTATGTGAAAATATCTCTGTACCTGGTGATTTTTCTGTTTATTATCAATAGAGGTGACCTTGAAACACAAAAGAGACCCATAGTATAAACAAAACACATTGCTCCTGCCAAAGTCCAAGAAGTGATTCTTCTTGGATTTGTAGCTCTCAGGTTTGCCCTGGGGCAGTCACATTGAGTGTCTATGTGACTCAGTAGCTGTGTGTGGATCGATTGTGTGATTGTGCAACATAGGGCAGCAAAGACATAAGGCCCACCACAGGTAGCCCACTGTGCCTGCCCACTGCTCCCTAGCTTTGCTAAGCATGGCAGGTATATTTATCAAATTGGATATGGCTGATAATATTAATAAAGCTGAGAGTGGTATATAACTGTGACCACATCCAGTCATGCTGCAGTCTGGCTCTGGCTGCTGCAAAGGCAACTGCATTGAACACAGCTACTGAGCTATGGCCTGCTATGGGTGCATTATCATGTGCATTATTGTGCTACTGTATTCAAGAGTATTCTGAACATTGAAGCTAATAGTGGTCCTCAACTAGGTGTGGCCAAGAATAAACTGAAAGGAGTTGCCTCTAGAAAGTTGCCACTAGAGAAAGTAGTGAGGTCATGGACAGCATAAAGAACATCTACAGCATCACAATAGAGCTAGGAACATGCCTGGCAGATGCTGACCTAATACGGAGCACCATGGGATGGCCACCACTGGAGAAGAGAGCCACAACAGGCATAGATGGAAGAGGGAACTCCTGGAGAAATACACTACTGCAAGAAACAGCCACAGGAGGTGTGGACAGCATTGTGAACACCAGGCACTGCCCAGGCATGAGTTTGGGATCCAGTCAGCATTGTGACCAGTATCAGGAAACACCTCATGAAGACACCAAGTTACGACATTGAAATGTTATGTTGGGAAGATGGAGAACACCAGCAGTACATCCAATTATATGAGTCAAAATGGTTTAAGGAACACTCCACAAATATGAGGCTATCTGTGTGCTTCTGGCCTCAGTCCTGTTGAACTGATCTGGAATACTTTCAAGTGAGATGTCTACAACTTGGACACAGTTCTCACTAATCTCTATGAATAATGGGGGACAGTTGAACAATTATGGATTAGGCCATTTGCTTAACACTGTCAATGTCTTGTGGATTACATGACACAATGCATCATTGTTGTCAAAATTCAACAGATATATTACACTCTTTGAAAACCCTTTAAAAGCATTCTTTGTTACTGATTTAAATGTATTTGGGTTTGCATGCTTGAGTTACATAATCACAATTCACATTTCATCACCAGAGATGAAAAACAAATTAAAATTTGGAGTGTTTGGTAGATGATTAAGAAGAGACAGCACAAGTCTTCAGGGACCCCATAGTTAATATGTTTCTTGGTCCCTTTTATCATGGCTTCACATGTTGCTACCAGAGTGCTAAACAACCAAGTAAATTAAAAAAATTCACAACAGATAAATCATATTTTACACATTATCACAATGAACTGATAATTATGTATCTCATACAGTTCAGTGTTACTCACATAATAGCTTAAATCTAAATAAGAGAAATTACAGATACATACTTCTTTCCATGAGATGAAATGTACAGATTTATGAACCACTCCAGTGAAAACTGGTACATGTATTCAATATTTGGAAGATCACAAATGCAATAGTAAAGGAGAGCTGCATGATGAGCAACAGGTTGGTAACTCTGCCTGAAATTATCAATTCTTTTCTGAGTCTCCTTAGCTGCTATTTGTTTCACTGTAATTTCTTCAGACAACACCTGGAACAACATCATACAAAATCATGAAGCATGAAATCAGTGGCCTCTAGAGCAATAAAACACTCATAACACTAAAAATGAAGTACAAATCGAGTACTCGCTATAATTTTTTTATTTCAAAATCGTAGTGTATTACAGAAGGAAGTGAGTCATGAGGCTTACTCACTCACATTATCTCACGCAAATAAAATTATACATTAATAGGCAGAATCAGCCACCAGATGCTATATCTGTGGGGAAAAAAAAGCATCTGCTTAGAATGAATCCGCTAGTCTATAATCTCTCTTTTCTACTTCTGTTTTTATCTAATACTTCAAGCAAAATATTTATGTGACTTTACACAGACTGCACATACTAGCAAAGTCAAGATCTGTTTCATGTAAACATTATAGTTATATGGAATTTATCTCTTTCAGTTGAAATACACACAATACACAGAATAATTATCTGGGCACAGCTGAGTAAATATGAGACACCTGCCACAACTAAAAAAAGAAGCTATGGAAGTGAGACAGACTAGAGCCTACTGGGTGCTGTTACATCACGGTCATCTGCCTGCTAGTACAATTAGAACTGATGCTATGATGTCAGGTAGTTACCATATCATTGGGCAGCTAAGGGACTGGAGCTGGAATACCAATGATGCAGCAGGAAAGCAGATCCACTGCAACATTTGTTACCTCATTACTTCACATCCAAGTCATGGTTTTTTGTGGCTTACATGATAGAAACTGATGTAACAAAACAAGGCCAGGCCAAGTCCATATAAATTATCATATTTTTTGGTCAAAGGTAGCGTAGTCTGTCAGCCACCAGTACTGAGTGGGGACCTATGAGAGACTATGAGCCTACGAGTCTACATAGATCTACCAGCCATCATCTCTGAACTCTGTCACTGCTAGCTGCGGCCCTTCTACTGACGCCAAGTACAATGCTGTCGACTTACCACCCTCCATCTGGTGGGCCATCTGGGGGAATAATTCAGCTGCTGCCAGCTCTTATACTGATGGTTTACAGCTCAAGCCCTGACTGTTCAGCAATTCAGTGGCCATCCCCCAAGCAGGCAAACTCCTTGCTGCCTGGCTCTGCTTGTGTGGGCAGTCACCACTGCTTCTGTGAGCCATCTCATTCACCCTAGGTTCATCACATGATACTGCACATGCTACATCATGCACTGCTGGCCAGTCACTAGTCTGCATTACATGCCACCTCTCACTGCTGCAGTCATTGTCATGGCAGAATTGGTGCCATTGTTACCTCCATCTGCATGACACTGCAAGCTGTCAAGCTGACAGCTGACAGCAGCCTCTACTTGCAGGCTATATACAACTTATACACTTGGGATGTCAATCCTCTGAGTATCATCATGATTGTTGTAGTTGATTAAGCATAAGCAGATGTTTTAACACAGATGATTTTATGACAACATGTCGAACAATTATCAGATATCCACTCATCACGCCATTGGTACCACATCTAGGGTAGTTGACCATTGGCATCCTGACATCTCCCAAGCCACTTGCATTACCCAACATGGGGGTCTACCACTGCAGCCTCTGTCTACATTTTGACGGCAAAAGAAATTTGCTGGCCACCATCCCTGGGGAAGATGGCTTTACTATTACTGGGAGTGCAATGTTCTTGTGTTTTTGTTTGATTGCAAGGGTCACAGTGAGCCAATGGGTTTCGGTCTGGTGTTTCTTTCCACTACAGGGAAATTATGTGCAGACAGTGTTCTGGAAATTGTAGAATATGTGCATTACTTTGTTCCATTTGAATGGGAAACATATTTGGTTTTGAGGTATGAGTGCGGCTCATTGTGTTTAACCACTTTAAGCTGTAGTCATAAATATCTATGCAGACGGAAGATTAATTTACAATGATGATGAGGTCCCATACTCAGAGGAGTGTAGAGGATGATGCAGGAGACCAGAACCGCTGCACTAGGAAAGGTCCTAGTGGAGGTGGTTTGCCATTGCCTTATTTACAATAACAAGTGTTATATTAATAGTATATTTAAGTGTGGCCGGCCGGGGTGGTTGAGCAGTTCTAGGCGCTACAGTCTGGAACCGCGTGACCGCTACAGTCTCAGGTTCGAATCCTGCCTTGGGCATGGATGTGTGTGATGTCCTTAGATTAGTTAGGTTTAAGTAGTTCTAAGTTCTAGGGAACTGATGACCTCAGAAGTTACGTCCCATAGCACTCAGAGCCATAGCCATTTAAGTGTGATCATCACCATTTTATTTTGTTCTGTTGTCATTTGTTGGGTTTTTGTGTAGTTATCAGAGGGTCAACTACATCATCTTAAATATCACAGGGAGCTACACTGCATAAAATGTTGAAACTTTTTGCAGTCAAAGTGGCTCAGATGCAAGCAGATAGTGGAAATATATCTAAGAAAATAAAATCTGTGGAAGCAGACCAAGTGGATATAGCAGAGGGAGTAAAAGTTGAGAAGGAAAGGAAACTGAAGAACCAGAGAAAATGTGAGTGGAATCTAGTTCTTGAATACCACAGGGAGCTACACTGCATAAAATGTTGAAACTTTTTGCAGTCAAAGTGGCTCAGTTGCAAGCAGACAGTGGAAATATATCTAAGAAAATAAAATCTGTGGAACCAGACCAAGTGGATATAGCAGAGGGAGTAAAAGTTGAGAAGGAAAGGAAACTGAAGAACCAGAGAAAATGTGAGTGGAATCTAGTTCTTGATGGGCTGAAATCACTAAGTATCTACCTTCAGCAGAGTGCTAGGATTTTGAGGAAGCGTGAGAGAGTAAGATACATGAGTGCTCATACAGAAGCTGAAAGCAAGTTGAAGGAAGTTAGTAGGGTGACTTTTAATTAATATGAAAAGTACTAACATTGTGGAAGTTAAGAACACCAATGAACAATTATCAGGTCTGATATCTTGTGAAAATATGGAATCTAGCTGAAGTGTCAGAGGAAGTGAGTATGTGCTGTGCTGAAGTAAATGAGTGTGGGAGTAGCAACATGCATGATATTGATTTAAGTGCAATAATATTTATGCCATTGAGTGATATCTACATCTACACCTTCATACATACTCTGCAAGTCATCATACAATGCATAGCAGGGGTGGGTAACATGTACCACTACTAGTCATTTCTTTTCATGTTCCATTCACAAACAGAGCAAGGGAAAAATGACTGACTAAAAGTCTCCACATGAGACCTAATTTCTCTCATCATATCTTCATGGTTCTTATGTGAAATGTGCATTGGTGCCAGTAGAATGGATCCACATTAGGGCTCAAATGCTGATTCTCTGAATTTCTGCAATAGTGCCTTGTGAAAAGAGCATCATCTTCTCTTCAGGGACTTTCATTTTTACAAAGCATTTCCATAATACTCAAATGCTGATTGAGTCTACTGGCAACAAATCTAGCAGCATGTCTCTGAATTGCTTCAATGTCTTCCTTACATCTTACCTGTTGGGGATCCTGAACACTTGAGCAGTATTCAAGAATGGGTTGCACTAGTATCCTGTATGTGGTCTTCTTTACAGATGAATCACGCTTTCCTAAACTACTCCCAATAAACTGAAGTCCACAACTTGCCTTCCTTATTACAGTCCTTTCCATTTCATATCTCTTTGTATTCAGATTCTATCTGGACTTAGTGATTTATTTATTTTCAGCTCTAACAGTTGCTTCTCTGTGCCAGGGATGCCTATTTCTATAATGGTTCTTATCAAGGGGCTGTGGAGCCTGGTCCAGATGTGCAGGGATGTGCATGTGCCAACGATTTTTGTGTTATGAAGAGTGCCACTACTGACAGTGATACTGCAGAGGTTACAAAGGAAGTTATTAATGATGTTATTTATATTGTGAATGTTCTGAATAATCAAGTAGTACAGGATATTTTATTTCTGAATGATGCAGATTCTTTGCCACCTGTTATGGTGCTGCTTCCTTAGAAGTAAGGAGGGAGGAAGGATAGAAAGAGGAAAACTGCTTGTAAGGCTACAGATTCAACAGAAAAGTCTGAGTCATTGTAGGAATGTGTGCTTGAGGATTAGAATAAAGTCAATGGTACTTGCAGTGTTATGGGTACAGAGGGTAAGAAAAGAGTCAGGTAATGTTTCGCCAGCAGTGCACAGTTGAACTTGTGGAGAAATTGTTGCAGCTGAAGAAGACCACTACAAATGATACATTGTTGCAAAGGTCCATTACCTTGAAAGTAGAGCCACCTAAACTGCATATAACATCATTAAGATTCAGTTCACATGCCAAAATGAAACTGTTTTGGTAAAAAAAAAAAAAAAAAAAAAAAAAAAAAAAAAAAAAAAAAAAAAAAAAAAAAAACCTTACAAGATGACATGACATTGCAAGACATAGCTAGTTTTTAATTAGTGTCAAAAAGAATGGAAGAAATTAAACTGCTGACCAGTGTATTTTCAGTGATAATACCAGACACAGAATTTTTGAGAGCATAGTCTCAAAGATGTATTTCCTGAGGAAACATAAGGGTAACTTTTGTCTCAGAGACAAAGTTCTGGATGATGTGCCAAAGCAGTGAGTAAAGAAACCATCTGATAGGCAAGGAGAAATGTCAAGCACAAGAATCAGCTGAGTGGAACCAATTGCAGTGAAATGATTTGTTAAAGGAATTTCATAAGAAGGAAGAGCTTGGTAATTTTATTTTGCTAGTTTATTATATGACAGTTCAGCAGAGTGACGTTTGTGTGTGGAAACTAGAGAAATGGATTGGGTTATCTGTAGCAAGCAATAATTAGTTAAGTAAGAATTATATAAGAACAGACCTGATAAACAATCAAAAATGCTAAACACAAGAAGAAATTGAGCAGGATGATTTGCCTTTATGTGACTGCTGAGAAATTGGTTGGGAGAGGAGAAGTCAATAACATTATTGTATAAGTCTGTAAATGATGGTACAGTGCAACCATATTATTGTGGAGAGACAAAAAAAAAGTCCAGTAGAGTGCTTATAGAAAGTACCTTTCAAAGTTAAGAAAAGCCAATGAACATTGCTGTTTAAACTCTAGTAGTGTAAGAATGGAAACTGAATGCACTCTATATAATTGTCACCTTGTAAAATATGTATTGAGGCATTATAGAACTGCCAGGAGCTGGATCCAGAGGACCAGATCTCCTGAAGGAGGGAAACACATCGCAGTGCAAAATACTTTACTGTGCATAGTTGAGTAAATCTGAGATACCTACCACAGCTATGGAATTGCGTCAGACCAGAATTGACCAGATACTGTTATGAGAGGGTCTGCCTGCTAATTCAACAAGAACTGCTGCTATGATTCCAGGCAATTACCACCATACTTCAGGTGCTGCCAGCTTTTACATTGCTGGTCCACAACTCAAGCTCAGACCATTCAGTCATTCGGCTACCATCCCCTGAGCAGACAAACTCCTTGCTACCTGGCTCTGCTTGTGTTGGCAGTCCCTAGTGCTGCACTGGGCCATCTTATTCACCCCAGGTTCAGGACATGATTCTGTGCACCTCAGAATGCTATGCCATGGGCTGCTGAGCACTCACTAGTCTGCATTATCTGGCAACTCCCCCTGTCGCACTTGGATTCATGGCAGAATCACTGCTGTTTTTACTTCTGGCTGCATGACACCACAAACTGTCAGACTGACAGCAGACAGCAGCATCTACTTGCAGGCCACAGACTGGTTACACACTTAGAGTGTTAACTACTCTGAGTACCATTGTGATTGCTGTAGTTGATGAACAATATATGCATGTTTTAACAAAGATATTTCTATGCCAACATGTCAAGAGACATAAATGATGTAGGCTACAAATGACAGATTAATCATAATATGACAGCTATGGTTTGAGATGAACGTTACTACATTCATACAGTTCAATCATCCTATCGAGACATCCATGCTTTGAAGTGTTGGAATGACACGTCCACACTTTGAAGTGTTGGAATGATGTTGGTGTGCAAAAAACACTCATAGCAGTTACCAGTGATGGTGGAGGTAACAAGATAAACAGGACTCACCTCTCCCCCCTCCCCCCTCCCCCCCTCCCCCCCCAAAAAAAAAAAAACATTTTGCCTCACAATAAACAATGCCATCAACCTGCACAACAGACATTCACATTTGTAGACTGAAATGATAATGGTTGATGTGCACATGGATTTTCCCTTGTCCATATTCTGCAGCAGTTCTGTACATTGGCATGCTCTTGGAGATAGAGATGGGCTTTGTCTATCCACAGAACATTCCAAGGCCATTCATTGTCAACCTCCATGTGAAAAAGAAATTCCAGAGTCAACATTTATCTTGCTGGCATTTCAGCAGGAAGCAACTCCTGAACATGGATGATTCTGTATGGATAGCAATCCAGGATGTCTCATAGGGTTTTATTGACTGAGCTCATAGACATGTCCAACATTTGGGCAAATCCCCAGGTACTGCATGTTTTTTGGCTCTGAGCACAATGGGACTTAACTTCTATGGTCATCAGTCCCCTAGAACTTAGAACTACTTAAAACTAACTAACCTAAGGACAGCACACAACACCCAGTCATCACGAGGCAGAGAAAATCCCTGACCCCGCCGGGAATCGAACCCGGGAACCCGGGCGCGTACTGTATGTTTGCATATCACCACTGAATCCCTCCTGAAACGCTGTGGCCACATCTTCAACAGATGTAGGATCAGCTACTTTCCTCTCTATGTCACATTGCACTTCAAAAGAAACTGTCTCTTTGAATTTTGTAAGCTTTTCTCTAGATCCTTAGCAGACCTTGGACCAATGACTTTTTTAAATCCTTTAGTGTCCAGAATTTGTGCAGGGTTACTGGTGCACAGTCACCATTCTTGTAAAAGAGCTTTACCTCCTTCATGGAGACAATCATTTTGGGCATCTCGGATACAAACTGAGGAACAGCCAGTGCCATACATCTGTTGGTGTGCGTATTCGGATGTCTACAGTGGTCAAATTTCTGTTAATTTTTTTTTCTGTTTTTTAGATCTATGACATTTCCCCCTGCATCAATAATATGCTCTTCAAAATTGTCATCATTCTGAGCAGTGGCCCTCTTTCTACGGTGTTCTGAAACTGAAACTTTAATTATGGACACGATGTACAAAATATGTCATACATCATAATTAATTATAAGAAACATCAAATTTGTGTGTGAATATGAAACCAAAGATGTTAATTTACTGCAAATGCAGAAGAAAAACAAAGTTACAACTGTTAAGATAAAACTGTAGCTCAACTGAAAATAAATAAAGACAAATGATTTACACATGTGTATCAGGAAAACTGTTGCACACTACAATTGCCTATACAAGGTGTACATAAAGTCTGGGAACACTTTCAATTATTTATTGCATAAGAACTAAACATTGTATAGATGTCATACATATTGCACTTTGAAGAGAAACTCTGAAAATGTTTTTTACAAACATTTGATATGCAAATCATGAGTGTGCCAGCAGATGTCAATATGGTAACTGAATTCTTGCCATACCTGTCCCAGCATGGCATTGTCGACTGTGGCAGTCACTTCCTGTATTTTCTCCCGGAGTTCTGCTACATCACATTGTAGAGGCAATACATACAGCAGATCTTTAATTTGTCCCCACAGAAAAAAAGTAACACAGAGTGAGATCTGGTGATTGGGCAGGCCATTTCATGAAACAGCTGTCCTCTTCTGTAGCATGGCCGATCCATCAATGCAGCAGCCCTGTGTTCAGGTACCCACAAACTTCACGATGAAAATGGAGTGGAGCCCCATCCTGCAGAAAGATGAACAGAGATTCCGATTGAATTTGGGGCATCAGCCATAGCTGCAACATGCCCAAGTAGGAATTTCCAATGACAGTGCTCTCAGTGAAGAAGAATGGCCCATACATCTTCAATGAAATTCTTCAGGGTATCAGACCTCATCGTCATAATTTAAAATGCACCAACATTTCGGCCAGCGTTGCAGTTAGCCTTCATCAGGGCCTTACGTTAACTGCTAAATGAACACACTTGGTTCCTTAAATAGCTGCACGAGAAAACCGTGTCATTACTTGATTGGCTGTAAAAGGAGGAGGAGGAGGGGTGAAAGGTATGCTTTATTGGTGTTTCCTTTATTATCTGTCATTGGCTGAAATAGCTGTTTTCTATTGGTCTTTATATTAATCCACCCCATTGGAGGAGACGGACGAATAGCGAACAGGTTATGGCTGTGACGTCACACTGTTTCCATGCTGTCCAGAAGCCGGCTGCGGCGTGCCATTGCTTTGTGTGCTCGCGACCACTACTGCGGCTCTCCACGTGTCTGCATGGGCCGCCACGGCTCTGCCGCCGCTCTGTAGCCCTGCTATTGCAGGCAGCCAAGACCTCGGAAGCTTGTACCCGTCCTCTCTATTCATGTTGGCGGGTCTTTTGGCTATTTCTATCACCCCTCTAATCTTTCTTTTGAAAGTGAGAGGCTGCTTCGCCAGGACGCGGGCTTCTTGAAAAAATATTTGTTTCCCGCACTCGTCTCGGTGTTCCGCCACTGCTGACTTAGTGTGTTGTTTCAGGCGGATATATCTTTCATGTTCCGAGAGCCTTGTGCTAATCAGTCGTCCCGTCTCACCTATGTAGACTAATCCACACGCACAACCAATTTCATACACGCCAGCTGTGTGTAGTTTGTCAACTGCATCGTTGGTAGAACCGAGCATGTCTGATATTTTGTTTCTGCTTCAGAAAATTGGTTTGATGTCGGCTTCGGAACTAATGGCTATGGGAAGCAGATGATAGACAGCACCATGTCGACAAGGGAGAAGACCAATAGGGAAGAGGAGAAGAAGGCACAGAGCATTGATGTGTTACCATATGTACAAGGGGTCACCGAATGTATTGGCAAAATTCTACGAAAAGCCGACATCAAACCAATTTTCCGAAGCAGAAACAAAATATCAGACATGCTTGGTTCTACCAACGATGCAGTTGAGAAACTACACACAGCTGGCGTGTATGAAATTGGTTGTGCGTGTGGATTAGTCTACATAGGTGAGACGGGACATCCGATTAGCACAAGGCTCTCGGAACATGAAAGATATATCCGCCTGAAACAACACACTAAGTCAGCAGTGGCGGAACACCGAGACGAGTGTGGGAAACCAATATTTTTTCAAGAAGCCCGCGTCCTGGCGAAACAGCCTCTCACTTTCAAAAGAAAGATTAGAGAGGCGATAGAAATAGCCAAAAGACCCGCCAACATGAATAGAGAGGACGGGTACAAGCTTCCGAGGTCTTGGCTGCCTGCAATAGCAGGGCTACAGAGCGGCGGCAGAGCCGTGGCGGCCCATGCAGACACGCGGAGAGTCGCAGTAGTGGTCGCGAGCACACAAAGCAATGGCACGCTGCAGCCGGCTTCTGGACAGCATGGAAACAGTGTGACGTCACAGCCATCACCTGTTCGCTATTCGTCCGTCTCCTCCAATGGGGTGGATTAATATAAAGACCAATAGAAAACAGCTATTTCAGCCAATGACAGACAATAAAGGAAACACCAATAAAGCATACCTTTCACCGCTCCTCCTCCTCCTTTTACAGCCAATCAAGTAACGACACGGTTTTCTCGTGCAGCTATTTAAGGAACCAAGTGTGTTCATTTAGCAGTTAACGTAAGGCCCTGATGAAGGCTAACTGCAACGCTGGCCGAAACGTTGGCGCATTTTAAATTATGACGATGCGGTCTGATACGCTGAAGAATTTTATTGAAGAAGACAACGGCCGTGGAAGCCTACGCTTACAATGGCCCATACAGTTTTTGATGTGACAAGGCACAAAAAACTTTTACCTTTGGGGAATCACTCAAATTTATTGCATTCGTGTGGATGCTTTGTACCCCAGATTTGACAATTATGCCTGTTCACTTTCCTGTTGGTGTGAAAAGTGGCTTCGTTGCTAAGAATTAAATGATCAACAATGCCATCCCCATCTTCATTCAATTGTTTCAACTGCAAACAAAACTCAAAATGCTTGTCTTTGTAGTCGTCATTGAGCATTTGCACTAGCTCCAGTTTGAATGGTTTCATAGGCAACTTCTGTTGCAGAGCCTTCCACACTGTCATTGGAGCCATTTTGAGTTCACAGGACACACGACACACTGATTTCTTTGGACTCCTTATGAATGTCTCTTGTATGCGCTCCACATTCACTTCACTCACACTGGGACGTCTGCTTCTCTTAGCTGGGCACAAGCAACCCATTATAACCAATTTGTTGTGGCACTGGTAAATGGCCTTCCTTGTTGTTGGCTTCTTACCATACTTAGTTCTGCAGAACAGCTGTAGCACACTTATTTTTGTAGCACTCCAACACACCAAAAGCTCGCTCTGTACCTGAACTCGCTATGTTTGCAACTATCTCTGACTATCGGCAAATTACAACTACACTGTGGCAGTATACATGAAAAAAAAGTTTTCAGGGTTTCTCTTCAAAAGGACATATGTATGATACATGTACAATGAAAGTGTTCCCAAATTTATGTACACCCTTTATTGGATGAAAACTTATATTAGTAGGCCACTCAACTTCATATAAAGATATGCACCTGACTGCGCAATATAAAATTTCAATTTTTTCAGTGCTGACTGACTGCAGTATAAAACTTCAGTTTCTCTAGTGAATCTTGTCCATTTTGCTGAACAACTGACTATACACTGCCCTGAACATCACAGGCTCAGTTGTATCAACTCTCAGATATACACTCCACCCACAGGCCCTGGTGGGCACTTCAGTACTGACTGATTGCCATGTCACTCTTTGACACTGGAGTCATCTCAGGTGACATGGAGGGGTGTGAGGCCAGCAGACCAGTATCCCAATTGTTGGCAGTTTTCATCACCTGGAGCTGCTATTACTTGGCCAAGCAGCTCCTCACTTAGAATCATGAGGCTGAGTGCACTCTGTCCCTGTTCTCCCACCAAGGCAAAATCCCTGGACAGCCACTGTGGCTGAGCAGTTCTAGGTGCTTCAGTCCGGAACTGCAAAAAATGGTTCAAATGGCTCTGAGCACTATGGGACTCAACTGCTGTGGTCATCAGTCCCCTAGAACTTAGAACTACTTAAACCTAACTAACCTAAGGACATCACACACATCCATGCCCGAGGCAGGATTCGAACCTGCGACCGTAGCAGTTGCACGGTTCCGGACTGCGCGCCTAGAACCACGAGATCACCGCGGCCGGCCCGGAACTGCATTGCTGCTGCAGTGGCAGGTTTGAATCCTGCCTTGAGCGTGGATGTGTGTGATGTCCTTAGGTTAGTTAGGTTTAAGTAGTTCTAAGTCTAGGGGACAGATGGCCTCAGATGTTAAGTCCCATAGTTCTTAAAGCCATTTGAACCATTTAAACCAAAATCCCTAGTAATACTGGGAATCAAATGTAGATCCCCAATGTGCCAGTAAACTGACAGATATAATCAAGTGTCAAAAGAAAATTAGATTGAGAAAACTAATAAATTGTGAGACAGAATTATTGTTCAGTTCTATCTTCAAGAGGCAAAAATGTTTAGTACTACTAATAGACACATATAAAAATAAAATTGATAATACAGTCCTAGTTTTGGAACTATTAGCTCCTTCATCAAGCAGGAATGAAGGATAGATTAAAGAAAACTAAAAAGCAAGGGCAAGTCAGTCAGACACTAGGATTAGAGGAACGCCATTGACATCAGAGACAAAACATTGGTAAGAAATGTGCCAGTTAACATACAATGATGATAAGGACACAGTGAGAATACAAGATAGATTAAGGGAAAGCAAAATGAATAGTACAATTAGGAACTAGCATAGCAGAAAAAAAAGAGAAAAAGATGGGAGGTAGGAGATGAAAAACTAAAAGCAATAAAGAAAATAAATGAGATGTAGTAAATAGTGTAATCTAAAGAGGGAATGCAGGACATTAGCAATAAAGAAAGTAAATGTGATTTAATAAAAGTATTATCAAAGGAGGGGATGTGGGGCATGTTAATGGTAAGTAAGTCCATAAGGGTACCAGAATTTGAGAATGCACTTGAGGGCAAGTTCCCATCTGAAGAGTTCAAGGAAAAAAATAGTGTGGGAGGATCCAAAATAGCCCTGTGGTGTAGCAGGCCTTCAGGTCCCTGACTCATGTGGTACAGCATGTTCAGCAACTGGGTGTTGTCTGTCCCATATTAGGTGGTTCTTCTATGGTCAATTATGTACTAAGCCCATTTATTATTGATCATGCCTATGTAAAATGTCTTGCAGAGGACACAAGTTAGTCCACTAATGTACCATCTCTGACCTCCTACACTGTCTGATGCCTCCCCCTTTGTCTTCCCTACCCCTATCAACACTACAGGAGGATTCCTCTCATCGTGGTTTCTGGATGACTTGTTCTTAATTTTTAATACTTCCAACCTAACCCACACTTCTCCCCAAAGAAGGAACTAACAGTTTTAAAAGCCAGGATTATGTCATCACTTTTACTTTTATATGTATCCATTGGAAGTAGTAAATATTATGTCTCCCAACCAGAAATTCTGTTTCGTATTTTATATGGTATAACTAAATCTATCATTTAACACTTTTGGTCCTGGAATATTCAGACAGGCTGTGAAACAGCAAAGCAGAGTTGATCCATTTGCTATTATTCTATTCTTTTTAAATAACTAATTTTTTCTCTCCTTTTAATAGACTGTATTTGTACAACTATTGTATATAACATGAGCACACACAATATCCCGGTTCTTAAGTGTATAGTATTTTATATAATCTCATGACATACTGTATTGTTTACAACTGGCTGATTATCATGGTGTATTTGCTTTTGATTAAAGCCTTATTAATTAAGGGAAATTGTTTACTGAATTTGTTACACCAGTTTGTAATGATAAAATCTGAGCAAGTTAATCAGCAATTTTGAGCTGACTGACACCATTCATTAGAAATATTTGATTTCATTCTTTTCAGTAATCTGTTTCAGTTTTCCAACACTAATTAACTGAAATAATATTAGTAATTCAAGATTAGCCACACCCAAAATTGCTTTTGGCTTTTGAGCCATTATGCTCTTTAGATTTTATGATTTGACTTTATATTTCTTCATCCTCATTTTTTGAAACAGATACAACCCTTTATTGTTCAGTTTGTCACTAATTAAGAACCTACATGTATTAGCAAAATTTCAGACATGACAAACTTATATGTAAGTCAGTAATGTACCACAGAGGCATAAAGTGTACTACTAAAATAGTACTGTGGACTTTTATACTTTTCTAAACAGCCATTTTGTAGTTAAGTTCAGTCGCCACTTGATCTTTAGGGTCATCTACTCTATTAAATTTTCACCCTACTGTTTTATAGACAGTAATGTAATAGTCAAGATTATATATCATCATGCAGATTTTATATACCAGACCCACTGCAAAAAATAGTCAATCTGCTTTCAGCAATTAACACCTCTACATCACTCATTGATTAATCAACATGTAGTTCCCTATCTCTGTGAAGTTCTTCTGTAAAAATCAGTCTATGAGCGACTTCCATTATTGGTGTATTTTTGTGTCAACAACATGGACATCTGTTTCTATCAGTGATCAGAAAGTTTATTGTGTTGAAGGACTGCTGAATCAAAAACTAACCTTCTGATTTTTGGCTTTTATTTATTTATTTATATACTTGTTCCATAGATCTGTACATGTCAGCAAGTCACTCAGATGTGGAACGTGTCAATGTACATAATAAAATACATAGAATAAAGATATTGCTATAGTATTAATAACAGTGCACAAAAGTCATACTTATTAGCTTAAAAACTAGTCAACATAAATGTGAAGATAGCAGTTTCATATTTAGGGCATTATTGCATCTATTTTAACCTTGAACAGTAATCAAAACTTCCCACTTTGGGTTTAAAAGTGACCCAAAAATTGAAATGAGAAAAACAGGAATTTTTACATTAGGGCATTATTACATCAGTTTAACAGTAAACAGTGTCAAAAAATTTAAAAACATCTTTCCAATCTGGGTTTTACTTATTTCTCTGAAAGAATTCCTCTAGTGAATAAAGTGAGGTCTCAAGTAAATAATTTTTCAAGCTAAATTTAAATACTGATGTACTACTCCTTATACTTTTGATGCTGTTGGGTAGGGAATTGAAAATTTTCGTTCCAGCATACTTTACCCCTTTCTGAATAAGTGTCAAGTTCTATGACTCACAGTGGAAATCCTCTTTTCTTCTGGTGTTATGTTCATGATGTAGGCAATTCGTTTCATACAGAGTGGGGTTATTTATTATGAAGCACATCAGTGAATATATGTACTGAGATGTTGCTGTCAGTATTTCAAGTCGTTTAAAAAGATTTCGACATGAGGTTCATGGGGGTACACCACAAATGATTCTTATTGCTCTTTTTTGTGCTGTGAGGATTTTCTTTGCGGCAGGTGTATTGCCCCAGAAGATGATGCCATAACACATGATTGAATGAAAATAGCCAAAGTAAGCTGACTTTGAGATGGTAATGTCATTGTAGCGTGACAAAATTCGTAAAGCAAATGTTGCCGACGTCAGCCGTTTTAGTGATTGTAGAACGTGATGTTCCCAGTTCAGCTTACTGTCCACGTATACGCCTAGGAATTTTGATAAGTACACTTGCTTTATCATCTGATCATTCTGTGTGATAACTATTTCTTTTGGGTTTTTGTCGGTTGTCTGGAACTGGATAAAATTGGTTTTTTTCAGGTTTATTGAAAGGGAGTTAATACTAAACCAACCCAGAACTTCTTTAAGGATATCACTGACCTCGGATTCTAAGTCAGTAGTTGACACATTATCCACCACAATGCTCGTATCATCAGCGAACATTGTAAATTTACACTGCTTATTGATGGATAAAGGCATTCATATGTGAAGGTGCACTGTAAACATTTTTCTGTTGTCATACTGATTCATAGGATATTGAAAGTGTCTGGTTCAAATGGCTCTGAGCACTATGGGACTTAACATCTGAGGTCATGAGTCCCCTAGAACGTAGAACTACTTAAACCAAACTAACCTAAGAACATCACACACATCCATGCCCGAGGCAGGATTCGAACCTGCGACCATAGCAGTCGTGCGGCTCTGGACTGAAGCACCTAGAACCACTTGGCCACCACGGCCAGCCAAAGTGTCTGGCTGTGACTATATTTTTATGTGAGATCTGAGATTCCATCATATTGCTGTAAGTTATACAAGGTGTACAACTTTGTTTCGCCATTTTCCAATAGGTGGCGACAACAGTAAGTAGTGGTCAAAAGAAACAGATTGCAGACATCAGGCAGTTAGCTTGGACCTCAGTCAACAGAGCCTCATTCAAACATTAGTCGATTTGTGTCTGCATCATAAAGTTGTTCTTCGATTGAAAATGTCAGTTTACAAGCCCAATTCTCGTCATTTGTGGGAGGTGTTATGGTTTTGTTTCAGTATGAAGAAAACATCGGCTGAGTTTCATCAAATGCTCTCAAGTATATATGGTAAGAATGCTATTAGTGAAAGAACGAGTCATGAGTGGTTTCATTGCTTCAAGAATGGTGATTTTAACGTCATAGACTGGCACAGTGGTTGATAAAAGAATGTTTTCGAAGATGCAGAATTGGAGATATTGCTGAGTTAAGACTCCCGTCAAACTCAAGAAGAATTGGCACAATCAGTGGGAGTGACACAGCAAGCCATTTCAAAACATCTCAAGGCTATGGGCATGATTCAGAAAGAAGGAACTTGGGTCCCGTGTGAGCTGAAACCAAGAGACATTGAACAGTGTTTTTGTGTTTGTGAACACTTCCTTCAGAGGCAAAAACGAAATGGATTTCTGCATTGCATTGTGACCAGGGACGAAAAATGGGTTCATTACGATAGCCCTAAACACAAAAAAATCATGGGGATATCCCAGCCATGCTTCCACGTTGACGGCCAAACTGTGTAGTCATGGCTCCAAGATCACACTCTGCATTTGTTGGGACCAGCTCAGTGTCATGTACTATGAGGTGTTAAAACCAAGTGAAACAATCACAGGTGCTTGTTATTGAATGCAATTATTGTGTTTGAGCAGAGCATTAAAAGCCAAATGGCCACAATACAGCGAGGGGCACGATAAAATGATTTTGTAGCATGACAACACTCAACCCCATGTTGCAAAAGAGGTCAAAACGTAGCTGGAAATGTTAAAATGAGAAGTCCTACCCCCACCCACCATATTCACCAGACATTTCTCCCTCTGACTATCACCTGTTTAGATCAATGGCGCATGGCCTGGCTAACCAACACTTCTGATTTCATGAAGAAGTCACAGATTGGATCGATTTGTGGATAGCTTCAAAAGATTAACAATTTTTTCGACATGGGATTCGTACACTGCCCGAAAGATGGGAAAAAGTAGTGGCCAGTGATGGAAAATACTTTGAATGATACATGTGTAACCACTTTAATTCATTAAAGCCTCAAATGTTGGGGAAAAAACAGCAGAAGAAAAGTTGTACACCTTGTAATAAAACTGGAAACAAGTCAGATTAACTGAATACTTTGTTGAGTACATTATTTAAGAATTTTTCATAGTACAATTTCATGGTAATGCAACAGACTTTCAATGAAGAGATAATGAGAGCATTCAGATCACAGGTAATAATATTTCAGCTGCAACAAGCCTTGAAGAGACTAAAATAAACCAATACTTATTAAATATATACCTTAGATGAGTCCAAAATTTTTATAGCTCTTTCATCTTCCAATATGTTACCACTGCTCTGTGACAGAGCAATTAAAATATCATCTTCAACCTGCTTTAGTGATTCTCGATGAGAAGTGCTTTCAACAATCAGATTTTGGCGTGTCTCTTCCAACTCTGGCCTGCAATTTCAAGGCATTTCAGGAAACCATAAAATAAACATTTTGGATTTCAAGCAAACAGTAAGTGGAAGCTAAAAAAAAAAAAAAAAAAAAAAAAAGTAATCAAATATGTAAATAACATCACATGAAACTTGAATTAATTAACATATTTTGTAAAGAATTCTGAACTGCTGTTTTGCTATCCAGTGATTTACAGGAATGAAATTTAGTAAGACTGCACTGTAAGAAATAATATGTCTAAAACAATTTAATAAGAAATTGACAGGGACACTACTTACAAGGGAACCTCCCCATCGCACCCCCCTCAGATTTAGTTATAAGTTGGCACAGGGGATAGGCCTTGAAAAACTGAACACAGATCAATTGAGAAAACAGGAAGAAGTTGTGTGGAACTATGAAAAAAATAAGCAAACTACACAAACTGAGTAGTCCATGGCAAGATAGGCAACATCAAGGAGAGTGTGAGCTCAGGAGTGCCGTGGTCCCGTGGTTAGCGTGAGCAGCTGCAGAACGAGAGGTCCTTGGCTCAAGTCTTCCCTCGGCACTCCTGAAGTCAGACTATTCTTGATGTTGCATATCTTGCGCATGGACTACTCAGTTTTTATATTTTGCTTATTTTTTTTATAGTTCCACACAACTTCTTCCTACTTTCTTGATTGATCTGTGTTCAGTTTTTCAAGGTCTATCCACTGTGCCAACATAAAACTAAATCTGAGGGGGATTTGATAGGGAGGTTCCCTTGTTAGTAGTGTGCAATAAGTCAAGAATTTGGGTCAGATGGAAAGCATGCTCGGATAGTCAAAGCAGGTAAGGTGACCACATGCATAAAGTGGGAAACCCAAGTCTGATTCCCAGTCTGCCACAAATTTTCAACTTTTGTCATTGAATTATTTCAAGGCTAAAGCACAGCTGACACTTGTACATTCCTCGAAATACTGATATCTACAGCTGCTGTATCAAAAACAGCGGAGTCCATTCTGCCTGACATTTCCAATAGAACAGACAAAATATACATACAGCATATTTTAATAATAACTCTCTTTCGGATGTAGATAATGAAATTTGAGGCAAGCTAAAAAGATAGAAGAACGTGAAATTTATCAGAAGATGACAGTGAAAAAAAATCATAAGTATGTAGTAAGTATAAGCATAGCACAGTGTAATATGTGCAATATTCACAAAAATCATATTTAAGTGCCATGTGAGAAAGTGCATGATGTTATGGCTAACTTCTTATGTAAAAGTGAAAGTGAAATAATTTAAATTAATTAAACAAACACTGTTTCTGCTTTGTTTCACAAATTTTATTATTGTTACTGTACAACCTAAGTTTCATGCTATAAGCTCATTTTCAAGTACATTACTGATTCCAAACAATGATAATGCACAGATAAACATAATGATAAGGAAAAGACAGTCATCCCAACTTCTTAATGTATAGATACATAGCTTAATGTAAAATTTCTTCAAAGACCATTTTTTAACCAATTACATATGGAATTAGACAATTCAGCAACACACTAACATGACTAAACATACCTGGGAATAAAGTTATGCATCAACCAGGAACTTTTTATCTACTGGTGGATTGAGCCCCAAATTTTAACCTCTATCCTGGAGTTGTGATATCATCTAAAAGAGGTGAATAATTAATGAGGTTTGCTCGATTAATAATAGGTGTGGTGATGTAGACATCTGCTAAGAGCGAAGTTTGTCACTGAGTGGTGTTTGGATTCTGAGGCATCAATGAACAGCTTTCTTTAACTTTTCTCACTTCTCATCTTAGTGAACTATAAAGTACTTAGTACATATCATGATAGGTACAGAAAGCTGGCTAAAGCCTGAGATAAGTTCTGCAGAAATTTTTACGAAGTCTCAGATGGTGTTCAGGAAAGATAGATTAGGCAGGATTGGTGGTGGAGTGTTTGTGTCTGTCAGTAGTGGTTTATCTTGTAGTGAAGTCAAAGTAGATACTCCATGCGAATTGGTATGGGTGGAGGTTATACTTAACAGCTGAACTAAGTTAATAATTGGCTCCTTCTACTGACTCCCAGACTCCAATGATATAGTTGCTGAACAGTTTGGAGAAAATTTGAGTCTCGTAACAAATAAATACCCCACTCATACAGTTATAGTTTGTGGGGACTTCAACCTTCCCTCGATATGTTGGCAAAAATACTTGTTCAAAACCGGTGGTAGGCAGAAAACATCTTCCGAGATTGTCCTAAATGTTTTCTCCGAAAATTATTTCTAGCAGTTAGTCCACAAACCCATGCGAATTGTAAATTGTTGCAAAAACACACTTGACCTCTTAGCCACAAACAATCCAGAGCTGATAGAGAGCATCATGACTGATACAGGGATTAGTGATCACAAGGTTGTTGTAGCTAGGCTCAATACCGTTTCTTCAAAATCCACCAGAAACAAACGCAAAATAATTTTATTTAAAAAAGCGGATAAAGTATCACTAGAAGGCTTCCTAAGAGACAATCTCCATTCCTTCCGAACTGACTATGCAAATGTAGATGAGATGTGGCTCAAATTCAAAGATATAGTAGCAACAGCAATTGAGAGATTCATACCTCATAAATAGGTAAGAGATGGAACTGATCCCCCGTGGTACACAAAACAGGTCCGAATGCTGTTGCAAAGGCAATGAAGAAAGCATGTGAAGTTCAGAAGAACGCGAAATCCCGAATATTGGCTAAAATTTACAGATGTGTGAAATTTGGCACGCACGGACTTAAATGTGAGATGCCTTTAATAGGTTCCACAACGAAACATTGTCTCAAAATTTGGTACAAAATCCGAAGAAATTCTGGTCATATGTAAAGTACACAAGCGGCAAGACGCAGTCAATACCTTCACTGTGCAATGCTGATGGTACTGTTACTGACGACTGTGCCGCTAAAGCGGAGTTATTGAACGCAGTTTTCCGAAATTCCTTCACCAGGGAAGATGAATGGAATATTTCAGAATTTGAAACACGAACAGCTGCTACCATGAGTTTCTTAGAAGTAGATACCTTAGGGGTTGCGAAGCAACTCAAATCGCTTGATACGAGCAAGTCTTCAGGTCCAGATTGTATACCGATTAGGTTACTTTCAGATTACACTGATACAATAGCTCCCTACTTAGCAATCATATACAACCACTCGCTCACCGATAGATCTGTACCTACAGACTGGAAAATTGCGCAGGTCGCACCAGTGTTTAAGAAGGGTAGTAGGAGTAATCCATCGAACTACAGACCTCTATCATTGACGTTGGTTTGCAGTAGGGTTTTGGGGCATATACTGTATTCAAACATTATGAATCACCTCAAAGGGAACGATCTATTGATACGTAATCAGCATGGTTTCAGAAAACATCGTTCTTGTGAAACGCAGCTAGCTCTTTATTCGCACGAAGTAATGGCCGCTATCGACAAGGGATCTCAAGTTGATTCCGTATTTATAGATTTCCGGAAAGCTTTTGACACCATTCCTCACAAGCGACTTCTAATCAAGCTGCGGGCCTATGGGGTATCGTCTCAGTTGTGCGACTGGATTCGTGATTTCATGTCAGGAAGGTCACAGTTCGTAGTAGTAGACAGCAAATCATCGAGTAAAACTGAAGTGATATCAGGTGTTCCCCAGGGAAGTGTCCTGGGACCTCTGCTGTTCCTGATCTATATAAATGACCTGGGTGACAATATGAGCAGTTCTCTTAGGTTGTTCGCAGATGATGCTGTAATTTACCGTCTAGTAAGGTCATCCGAAGACCAGTATCAGTTGCAAAGCGATTTAGAAAAGATTGCTGTATGGTGTGGCAGGTGGCAGTTGATACTAAATAACGAAAAATGTGAGGTGATCCACATGAGTTCCAAAAGAAATCCGTTGGAATTCGATTACTCGATAAATAGTACAATTCTCAAGGCTGTCAATTCAACTAAGTACCTGGGTGTAAAAATTACAAACAACTTCAGTTGGAAAGACCACATAGATAATATTGTGGGGAAGGCGAGCCAAAGGTTGCGTTTTATTGGCAGGACACTTAGAAGATGCAACAAGTCTACTAAAGAGACAGCTTACACTACACTCGTTCATTCTCTGTTAGAATATTGCTGCGCGGTGTGGAATCCTTACCAGGTGGGATTGACAGAGGACATCGAAAGGGTGCAAAAAAGGGCAGCTCGTTTTGTATTATCACATAATAGGGGACAGAGTGTGGCAGATATAATACGCGAATTGGGATGGAAGTCATTAAAGCAAAGACGTTTTTCGTCACGGTGAGATCTATTTACGAAATTTCAGTCACCAACTTTCTCTTCCGAATGCGAAAATATTTTGTTGAGCCCAACCTACATAGGTAGGAATGATCATCAAAATAAAATAAGAGAAATCAGAGCTCGAACAGAAAGCTTTAGGTGTTCGTTTTTCCCATGCGCTGTTCGGGAGTGGAATGGTAGAGAGATAGTATGATTGTGGTTCGGTGAACGCTCTGCCAAGCACTTGAATGTTAATTGCAGAGTAGTCATGTAGATGTAGATGTAGATGACTGAATAATAAATGTTGTTTTAAACAAAGAAAAACATGATTAATTTATTAATATGACCACTGAAATATGTATGTAGCTACTAAAATACATTTTATTTGTTTCTTTTTGATGCACAATTCTATGAGATACTGGACTCCAGATAATAACAGCTATGGACTCTGAGCAATAGGAGCAGTGGCATACCAGAACTTGTAAAAGATGGTGGTTGTTATGTGGAAAGGACTGAAAGATGGACTTGAGGAAAGGACTAAAAAGTAGATTCAGTTACATGCCCTTAGTGAAATATAATTAACATCAAGTGGAAAGGAAAAAATATCTACAACAAATATGAACTGTGCAAAAGATGTTTCTGTTTTGTTTATGAAAACCATTTTCAATATTGAAAAAAACTAGTGTGTCTATTCCTTCAGATATGCATACATGACAATCTGCAGCTGTTGTAATATTACAAAATTTTATCACTATTGCGAATACTTTTGACATCAGCTGTATTATGCATGAAAATCATACCTATTGGTATAGTTGTGCCAGATTGGGACTTCACATCTACATCTACATCTACATCTACATCTACATCTACATGTACATACATACTCTGCAATCCACCATACGGTGCGTGATGGAGGGTACCTCATACCACAACTAGCATCTCCTCTCCCTGTTCCACTCCCAAACAGAACGAGGGAAAAATGACTGCCTATATGCCTCTGTACGAGCCCTAATCTCTCTTATCTTATCTTTGTGGTCTTTCCGCAAAATATAAATTGTTGGCAGTAAAATTGTACTGCAATCAGCCTCTAAATTTCCTCAGTAGCAATTCACGAAAAGAATGCCTCCTTTCCTCTAGAAACTCTCACCCGAGTTCCTGAAGCATTTCCGTAACACTCGCATGATGATCAAACCTACCCACCTCTGAATTTCTTCTGTGTCCTCCCTCAATCCAACCTGATAGGGATCCCAAATGCTTGAGCAGTACTCAAGAATAGGTCGTATTAGAGTTTTATTAGCGGTCTCCTTAACAGATGAACCACATCTTCCCAAAATTCTACCAATGAACCGATGACGACTATCTGCCTTCCCCACAACTGCCATTACATGCTTGTCCCACTTCATATCGCTCCGCAGTGTTATGCCCAAATATTTAATCGACGTGACTGTGTCAAGCATTACACTACTAATGGAGTACTCAAACATTACAGGATTCTTTTTCCTATTCATCTGCATTAATTTACATTTATCTATATTTAGAGTTAGCTGCCATTCTTTACACCAATCACAAATCCTGTCCAAGTCATCTTGTATCCTCCTACAGTCACTCAATGACAACACATTCCTGTACACCACAGCATCATCAGCAAACAGCTGCACATTGCTATCCACCCTATCCAAAATATCATTTATGTAGAGAGAAAACAACAGCGGACCTACCACACTTCCCTGGGGCACTCCAGATGATACCCTCACCTCCGATGAACACTCACCATTGAGGACAACGTACTGGGTTCTATTATTTAAGAAGTCAACATGATTACTCTGCTATTCACAATAAAGTGCTTGGATGAGTGTTCAATGAACCACCTTCAAGCTGTCTCTCTACCGTTCCACTCTCAAATGGCACACGGGAAAAACGAGCACTTAAATTTTTCTGTGTGAGCCCTGATTTCTCTTATTTTATTGTGATCATCATTTCTCCCTATGTAGGTGGGTGGCAACAGAATGTTTTTGCAATTGGAAGAGAAAACTGGTGATTGAAATTTCATGAGAAGATTCCCTTGCAACGAAAAACTCCTTTGTTTTAATGATTGCCACTCCAATTCACGTATCATGTCTGTGACACTATCACCCCTATTTCGTGTTAATACAAAATGAGCTGCCCTTATTTGTACTTTTTCAATGTCATCCTCAGTCTCAGCTAATCAGGATCCAATACTGCACGGCAACACTCCAGAATAGGGCAGACAAACATGGTGTAAGCAGTCTCTTTAGTAGACCTGTTGCACCTTTTAAGTGTTCTGTCAATGAATTGCAGTCTTTGGTTTGCTCTACCCACAATATTATCTACATGGTCATTCCAATTTAGGTTATTTGTAATTGTAATCTCTAAGTATTTAGCTGAATTTCCAGCCTTCTAGTACCCATGTGAATAACTTAGCCGCCCAAGTGGCTGTGCGGTTCTAGGCACTACAGTCTGGAGCCGAGCGACCGCTATGGTCACAGGTTCGAATCCTGCCACAGGCATGGATGTGTGTGCTGTCCTTAGGTTAGTTAGGCTTCATTAGTTCTAAGTTCTAGGCAACTGATGATGTCAGAAGTTAAGTTGCATAGTGCTCAGAGCCATTTGAACCATTTTTTTGAATAAATTCACACTTTTCTTTATTCAGGGTCAATTGCCACTTTTTTCACCATACAGATAGCTTATCTAAATCATTTTGCAAGTCGTTTTGATCATCTGATGACTTTACAAGATGGTAAATGACATCATCATCTGCAAACAATCTAAGATGGCTACTCAGATAGTCTCCTATAACACTTCCTTGGGTAACGCCGAATGTTACTTCTGTTTTACTCGATGACTTTCCATTTATTATTACTGACTGTGACCATTCTGACAGGAAATTAGAAATCCAGTCACACAACTGAGGCGATACACCTTAGGCACGCAGTTTGGTTAGAAGACGCTTGTGAGGTATGGTGTTGAAAGCCTTCTGGAAATCTAAAAATATGGAACACAGATTACCTGCTTATTGGGAGTGGTCACCTTAAAGATCTCAGCTGTCCATGCACACTTCCAGGACTGATCAAAATCTCCATATGTCACAGAGTCTACTCCCCCACTGCTCACAGCTTACCTGGATTTCCACAACAACGTTAGTGAGACAAATGTGTTCAGCATAAGTATTACCATCATTTTTCCCATCTAGGCTGTAATACTTATTATTAAAATGTCTGTTCCTTCAGATGTGCAGCCATGTCTGAAGGAACAGACATTTGTGACAATCTGCAGCTATTGCAATATTACAAAATTTTATCACAATTCCAAATACTTTTGACATCAGCTGTATCAGGCATAGACATCATACCAATTGGTGACACAAAAAAATTTCTGATGGACTGGAACTTGAACCCAGATTTCCCACTTATTTCAAGTGGTTGCCTTAACCATCTCAGCTATTGATGCATGCTTGTGGAAAAACAGATATTGTAATAATAAACATTACAGCATAGACATAGAAAATGGTAATACTTAAGCTGAACATCCCTGCTGAAAGAATCCAGGTAAGGGGTGCAAGCAAAAGGAGTGTAGATACTGTGACATATGGAGGATTCAGTCAGTCCTGGAAGTGTGCACAGATAGCCAAGATGGTTAAGGTGATCACTTGCAATGAGCGGGAAGCCCGGGTTAGAGTTCCAACCTGACAAAAATTTTTCTACATCACCAGCAGGTATGATTACCATGTGTAATACAGCTGATGTTAAAATATTTGGAATTGTAATGAAAATTGTAAAGAAAGAACTGTCGAATTACTAAAATTTTCTAAAAGTTAAAGTTCTATGTATGTCTATGTATGCATGAAATTTACTGTGGGTGTTTTTTAAATTTTGTTACGTTTGTTTTATATAAAAATGTTCAGCCTGGCCACATTTTGTCCTGTTTAATTTGATAAGGCATTACACATGTAATGAGTGTTTGTTATATTTCTAAATTGAATATGTTTACCAAGAAACTTATAATTTTTATATTGCTTATGTGTTACGTAATTCTCATAGATACAGTTTTCAAAACAGAACTTTTCTTGACAGCTTGTGATAAATGCTACCAATTTTGACTGTACTCAATGTTTTTGTAGATAAATTTTTTTCATTGGATTATCCAGCATAGCACTATCTTATCTGTAGAAGCAAGTGGAGGTAATGACACATAGCAAGGTTGGATAGCTCCACTTGCTACAATTCTACTCCTTCAATTTATAGTTTTTTTTCTTTTTCCTTTGTTCATTTAATGTGAGGGAATAGGATATAATTGTAGGTAAACAACTAGAATTCTCTCAGATACAGATTTATTAGCACTTCGCTTCTACACAGATACAAGTCTGGAGGCTAACTGCCATTAGCAGCCAACATCCTCCCAAAGCCCTCTCCTAAAAGATAGCACACTTATACACTGATCAAATATCGATATTTATGGCG
Organism: Schistocerca nitens; assembly: GCF_023898315.1. Classification (NCBI taxonomy): domain Eukaryota; kingdom Metazoa; phylum Arthropoda; class Insecta; order Orthoptera; family Acrididae; genus Schistocerca; species Schistocerca nitens. Next base: position 918,636,967 of record NC_064616.1, read on the forward strand.
CCACATAGCCCCCCCCCCCCCCTTCTCCCTGTGCAGTATAGAGTACGTCCCTGTGAATGGGGAAGGGGGGGTGAGAAGTTAGGAAGGTAACATACAGTTCTTCTGCATCAGGCAGAAGTGGTCGACTGGTAGGGAGACCGGGGGGTGAAACCTGGTACGTCGACGGCGAAGTCAGCAAGCGACACCAGCGGCTGAAGACGACGTCCCGTCCTGGAGTGGAGGTGTAGCACTTCGTCAGCAGGCAGGCAGAGAATCACCTTGCCAGAAGGCCTAACAAAGGCACTTAAATTGCCACACGCAGCACTTGTGCTCAATTTAAAGCGGCGCACCACACGAGTTCCTGCACTTCCTCCCTCAAAATTGTCACACGTGAGTACCACACACACCATATCGCCATCTACGACAACAGATAATTGATGTATGTCATCAGGGTGAACATGTGTTGTGAATTCTTGGGTGACACCTGTACGAGCAATGGCAGGGAGGCAGGGAGGTGTGGGAAAGCCATGGCAGGGGGAAGCATCTGCGAAGAGGGGTGTGGCAGGTGCACTGGACTGTGCAGGCAACAACCTCGGGCGATCAGCTGGCGGACGAGGGAGCATGACTGAAGGCAACATGGAGCCAGCATGGTTTGAACGGCGTGACAAAGAACTGTCACACGAAGATGGTAACACAATGGTAGAATCTGAGTGGTTGGCAGTTCGACTGCGAGGGCTGTGAGGAGTGAAACCTCGAAAAGTTTGGCCACTCGAATTAGATGAACACGGAGAAAAAGCAGTGCTCGGCAGAGAAGCACGCTGTGGAGAATCAATACCTGAATGTATGGGATGAGAAGATGGATGACCACTCAAAGCAGGAGTGGGTGAAATAGGGGCAGAATCGGGGAGGTTCACCTGAGGCTGAATGAAAGCAGGTTTCACTCGGTTGAGTGAGACCGTGGTTACAGAGTCTTTTATGAGGAGATCCATGTTATTCTCGGAGCATTTGAAGACTTTGTAAGGACCTGTGTAGGGCGACTGAAGCAGGGCTTTGATTGAGTCGTCTCTGAGAAACACGTACTCACAAGAGTCTAGCGTGTGCGGTACGTACATGCGCGGAGGTGTATGAGTAGCTGGAGGTGGCGGCTGAATTTTGTTGCAGTGCAAGCGCACTCGCTCAAGAAGTGAAGGGAGTTCAGAGGGCCATGGAAGTGGGGTGGGAGTGACTAATTCTCCAGGCAAAACCAGAGGTTGGCCATACACAAACTCGGCTACGGAACCCTTGAGGTCTTCCTTGAAAGTCGCACGAAGGCCAAGATGCACGAAGGGCAGTGCTTCTGTCCATAGTGAGTCATGGCAACGCAAGGCAGACTTTAAGGTGTGATGCCATCGCTCAACAAGCCCATTGCTTTGGGGGTGGTATGCGGAAGTAAGAATTTTGACAATACCACACATTTTACATAAGTCGGAGAAAACTGAAGACTTGAATTGTTGTGCCTGGTCAGTGGTGAGGTAAACTGGTGAGCCTAATCTAGAGATCCACGAATCTAAGACTGCTCGACTTACTGTCTCAGAGGTAATGTTTGGAATAGGCACAGCCTCAGCCCACCGAGTCATCCTGTCAATAGCTGTAAACAAGTAATGGAAACCCTCGGAGGGGGGCAAAGGGCCTACGAGGTCCATGTGAACATGGTGAAACTGGCCTGGCAGTTGGGCAAAACATCCGAGGGGTGGGGAAGTGTGCCTGCAAACTTTGTTCTGTTGAAACAACACGCATGTCCTGGCCCAAGACTCACAGTCACGGCGCATGTCTCTCCAGACAAATCGTTCAGATACCAGACGGGTGGAAGCTTTGACACCGGGGTGTGCTAATGTGTGTAATTTGTCAAAGACCTGGCGTTGAAGGGGCCTAGGAATGAATGGCCACAATGTACCAGTCAATTCATCACACCACACTAAGTCAGATATGCCAAGGAAAGTAGATCATACCGGTTGGAGAGAGGAGCTGTGGTCCGAAATTAACTGCATGGTATCGGGGTCTGCCGATTGCAACCGAGGTAGGTCTGTTAAGTCAATTAAGGTTGTGACAGCACCAATGCGTGAGAGAAAATCAGCAATGACATTGTCCATTCCTCAGATGTAGTGAATGTCATTTGTAAATTGCAAGATGTAATCGATGTGAGGAAAGCGTCATGGGGGCGGATCAGCCGCAGGATTTTTTATGGCAGGAACCAATGGCTTGTGGTCAGAAATCTCGTCCCTCAACATCAGTTCTAAAGTGTCTTATGGCCTCATAAACTGCAAGTAATTCTCTGTCGAATGCTGAGTATTTCTTCTGTGCATTGTTTAGCTTTTTTGAGAAAAACTGCAGGGGGGTCATAACATCATTGTATGTCTGACTCAGTACTGCGCCGACAGCATTGTCACTAGCGTCAGTAGTGATAAACATTGTGGTGTCCACATGTGGGTGAGCAATAGTGGCAGCAGAGGCCAACAGCTGTTTGAGTTCGTTAAATGCCTTGTCCATGTCTAGTGTCCATGGGACCTGGCAGGTGCCAGAAGTTTGTGGGCCAGCAAGAGCATCTGTGAGAGGAGCCTGCACCGCAGAAGTGGCTGGCAAATGTTTACGGTAATAATTAACTGTTCTGATGAACCTGCGTAATTCCCTATAGGTCTGGGGTTGTGGCATCTTGAGGACAGGCTTGATCTTGTCCTGCAGTGGTGTCAGACCGTCCGACGGCACAACATAACTTAGGAATGTGACGGATGACTGGTGCAATTGAGTCTTTTTATTGTTCATTTCAGTACCAGCAGCTGCTAAAATATCTGTCACAACTTGAACACGCTCCTCACTCTGTTCCAAAGTAGAAGCAAAAACCAATATGTCGTCCATGTATAAGAAACAAAAGTTAAGATGGGATAAAGTTTGATTAATGAAACGCTGCCATGTTTGGGGGTCATTTTTCAACCCAAATGGCATAAATTTGTATTGAAACAGCCAGAAGGGAGTCGTTATGGCAGTCTTTCCAATATCCTCTGGAGCCATAGGAATCTGATCAAATGCATGCTTACAGTCCAAAACAGAGAAGTACTTTGCACCTGTGAGCGCATGATTGAAGTCCGCAATGTGTGGGACCGGGTATTTATCAATGATGGTGCAGGCATTTAAACGCATATGTCTCCGACCATGCGCCAAGTACCATCTTTCTTTTCTTCAAACAGGATAGGACTAGCCCAGCAACCGGAAGAAGGTTCAATTATTCCCTTTTGTAATAGATCATCTAATTGTTCTTTTGTAATTTTCATAAATTCCGGCTTGAGGCAGGGTGTGCGTTGCGATATGGGCGGCTCATCGGTTAGACGTAACCAATGTACTGTGCCATTAGTGACTACTGCAATACGTGGTGTGGCACTAGAGTCAGATGTCCATGAAGCAGAGCAGGCAGTGGCGGATGGGCAAAGCTGTGGTGCTGAGGGCACGGAAGTACAGGTGTGCCAACCGCTCGTAGGCTGCGTAAAGGCCACATGCATGTTAACATGGGCGAGGTTAGTACACTGATTCTTGGTAGTGGGCCGTGCCGCTATGAGCGCTGTAGGCAAGAGTGGGCGTGGCCGAACATCAGATGGTTACAGTTCATTGCCACGAGCTTCGGAAGTTAATTGTCAATTCGGAACGCAAGGAACATGAGCACTCAGGCATACACTGTCATTACAAGAGGGTGTGCTGACACAGTTTACAGAGTTCACAACATTGTTGTTAACGTGCGTGGGCACGGGAACACCAGATTGGCATAGAACTGACCTTGTCCGTAGCCAACGAGTCGTCTGCTTGTAGTGTCGCGAGGCGTTGTTGTGTGGAGGCCAAATTGTGGTGTATGTTGCGGAGATGCAGCAGCATTTCCATACGTTCCATCCGTAACTTCAAAGACTTGGTGCACTCCACTAGCCACTTGTTTGTCTACGATTGCAGCTCCAAGGATAGGTTTAAACACTTCTTAGCACATCACACATGTTTGGTGTTAGCCGAACTGTCACTCGGCGGAGTGAAAGGAATATGTTTGTTTAGTGGGGGGTAAAACACTGTATTTTGCACAAAATCTTGTGACAACTGATAGTGCTTGAGGAAATCAATTCCGAGAATAGGTTCTTCAATTGTTGATACTAAAAACGTCCACTCCAACTTGCACTCGGGCGAAAGTTTCACTGTATACAGAGTAGAACCCGAACACCGTAGGGTAGACAACTTCACTGCACAAAGTACTGTTTTCTGTGGTTGCACTTTATTGGTTGTTAGGCAAACCGGCAGCAAAGAGACATCTGCACCAGTGTCTACCAGAAAACGTACACCTGACTGTAAATCGCGAACATAGAGTCGACCACACTTACAGTTGTTGTCCGAAATGGAATGCAAAGTTGGATGGTGCCCATTGTTTACATCGCAGGAGGTGGCACCGCAGCCTACCTGCGGTTGGAGTTTGGGTAAGAACACGGTGACTGGCATTTGGGAGCTTGCTCCCTGAATCTTGCGTGGAAGAAACAATAAGGTTGGGCGGGCCTGTGCTCCTGTGGGTAGTTGCTAGGTGACGGAGTATGTGACCCAGAGTCTTTCACAGAGGCTGATGCACTGTCGTTGCGGGGAGTTGAAGGTGCAGGCAGAGCGGCTAGTTTAACGACCTTGTTATTAGCAGCACCAGACAAGGGCATGGTGTCAGAAAGCTTCTTAGTGTGGTCACATCCAGAATGCAGTGCACGGAGCTCACGTTGCCTGGCAGAGTATGCTCTGTCGGCGGCGTGTAAACGTTCATTTACTGGCCTATCTTCATACGCAGAGATTGCACTCTGGACAGGCAAAGGCAGCTTTTCTGTCCAGATTTCTGCAGGCGTGTCATCAGGCATAACTTGCTCATCGACGAGAAGATGGATGCACCGCCACAGCTGGGACAGAGACCTGTCACCAAAATGCTCTTTGTAGATGAGCTGTTGCACATTTCTCTCCTGGTTTTCGAGACGCGCTCCAGTATCGTCTGTTTTTCCACAGCATACTTCCCTTCTAGGGGGGGTGCTTTGACCAGATCATAAATTAAATCAATGTGGTTGTGAAGATGGTTCATGAGGCAGGCGAAGCGTGCGTTGTCGTCCAAAGCACAGACATTGAATGTTTGCTCAACCAGGTTAAACCAGAACTCCGGGTGAGTGGGTTTGAAGTCTGGTAGTTTTGACAGATTTGGCATTGCAGTCACTGCAGAGGTGCGCCTATTTCTTCAGACGGAAGTAGAGCATGCAGAAGATAGCAAGTCCGAATTATTGGTGTCCGCAATGCGGGTGTCACAAAATTTACTTGACGCCGGGTGGGCGGCTGAGAAGCGTCGGACGCTCGAACAGTGTGAGGATCGTACTGCATTCTCATTGATGTGGTGAGTGGGACTGGTTGTAGATGTCTGGGTAATTACTGTCCAGCACAGAATTGTTGACTTGATTACAAGCAACACATGGATCCCACACATGTCCACTAGGATGCACACTCGGTGTGATATTTGCTGTTTGGCAAGCATTGAGCACCTGTTGACTAGGTGGAACGGAAGGATACACATGACTTGGGAACTGATTCGAGTTTGAATTTACTACTGGATTTTCCAAAGTAGCAAAACTTTGCTCGACGCCATGAACTGTATTGAATTGTGCATTCGACACAGGAGTAGGAACACTCTGTGGAGAACATGTGGAAAGGTCTAGGCTAACAAAGCCAGAGTCCGCGACCATTGACGGTTGGAAGAAACTGGCGGCACTCAATGAATTCCACTGCACATTCAGGCTGAAGGATTCCGAAGAGTCTTGCGGCATGTCCAATATGATGGCAGGAGTGCTGGAGAGATGTTGCTGAAATCCGGGCGGCGGTGAGTGCTGAAAGGCCATTGTCTGAAGCTGAACAATGGGCCTCGCGATCGCGAAGAAACCCGATGCAGTAGGCACGTAAACAACCTTCGGGCGGTAACTCAGATGCGTATTACACAAAAAACAGGGTCACCAGTGAGGGAATAGGATATAGTTGTAGGTAAACAACTAGAGCTGGCTGGTGTGGCCGTGCAGTTCTGGGTGCTTCAGTCTGGAACAGTGTGACCGCTACGGTTGCAGGTTCGAATCCTGCCTCGGGCATGGATGTGTGTGATGTCCTTAGGTTAGTTAGGTTTAAGTAGTTCTATGTTCTAGGGGACTGATGACCACAGATGTTAAGTCCCATAGTGCTCAGAGCCATTTGAACCATTTTTTTAAACAACTAGAATTCTCTCAGATACGGATTTATTAGCACTTCGCTTCTACACAGATACAACTCTGGAGGCTAACTGCCGTTAGCAGCCAACATCCTCCCAAAGCCCTCTCCTCAAAGATAGCACACTTATACACTGAACAAATATTGATATTTATGGCGCTCTATGCCACAAATGCTTATACCAGAGAAATTCCAATTCATATCAAGTTTCATAAAACTTCATTATTCACTCAGTAATATTCTGATTAATAATGACAACAACACAATTTGTTTACCTAGAAGTATTTTTCAAATATTCGTGATCAACAACACCTATAAATCACGTACATGTCAAAAGTAAAAAATGCTGAAATTTTCTTGTTTTAAGAATGGTCTAGTTCATTTGAAAGCCCTAATTCTCCTCTTTTCCTCAAACATTTAATTTTTTTGGAAATGCAGCATTTCAAAAGTTAAATGTATACATAACTTTTGTGCCATAGAAATTTGCAATCTTAAAATGTACCACAATTATTTCCAAAATAAAGTACCACAGTTTTACAACCCTAATTTTTCTGTTTATGAAAATGTAGACTTACAGTAAAATAACCTGTTAATTTGTCAATAAGTCCAATTAGAAAATTTATCTTTCTCAAAATTTTTTCATGAATTTTGGGAACCCCATGCACATTAAGTTTCCCTCCTTATGACAACTGATTCCCTATTCTGTGTTAACTGACAAGGAGAACATGTCAAATTCCATCACCCAATTTCCCAGGAACTTTACTCACTGGAAGAGCAATCAAAATAAGGAAAATCTAAGCTCATCCATAGATATCCGACCATTTGTGAGAAATGACAGTCAAAGTTTTCAAGGTATTTTCTATATACTTTATGTGCCTTTTACTGCACAATATCCTCAAAAAGAAAGGTGGCTCAGTGCTAAGCATTGTGGTATCTTAATTTTGAAATCCTGTTATTTTTATTTCTTTTATTTTATTTTTATTCTTTTTATTTATTTACCCACGTCCATAGGAGATCACTGCATGAATGATTATTATCAAATTAGGGGATATGAGAGCTTTATATTAATTGTAAAATTACAGCTTGATTTCACAAAAAGTGTTACATATTTATTATATAATGTATATGTGAATATGTCTTGCTCACCAGATGGTAGAGTTTTGTCAGGACTGGCTCTCCCAAGGCCATCAGTACTCCTAATGGAATGTTGTCTACTCCCGGGGCCTTGTTTCGACTCAGGTCTTTCAGTGCTCTGTCAAACTCTTCACGCAGTATCTTATCTCCCATTTCATCTACATCTTCTTACATTTCCATAATATTGTCCTCAAGTACATCGCCCTTGTATAAACCCTCTATATACTCCTTCCACCTTTCTGCCTTCCCTTCTTTGCTTAGAACTGGGTTGCCATCTGAGCTCTTGATATTCATACAAGTCGTTCTCTTCTCTCCAAAGGTCTCTTTAATTTTCCTGTAGGCAGTATCTATCTTACCCCTAGTGAGACAAGCCTCTACATCCTTACATTTGTCCTCTAGCCATCCCTGCTTAGCCATTTTGCACTTCCTGTCGATCTCATTTTTGAGACGTTTGTATTTCTTTTTGCCTGCTTCATTTACTGTATTTTTATATTTTCTCCTTTCATCAATTAAATTCAATATTTCTTCTATTACCCAAGGATTTCTATTAGCCCTCGTCTTTTTACCTACTTGATCCTCTGCTGCCTTCACTACTTCATCCCTCAGAGCTACCCATTCTTCTTCTACTGTATTTCTTTCCCCAATTCCTGTCAATTGTTGCCTTATGCTCTCCCTGAAACTCGCTACAACCTCTGGTTCTTTCAGTTTATCCAGGCCCCATCTCCTTAAATTCCCACCTTTTTGCAGTTTCTTCAGTTTTAATCTACAGTTCATAACCAATAGATTGGGGTCAGAATCCACATCTGTCCCTGGAAATGTCTTACAATTTAAAACCTGGTTCCTAAATCTCTGTCTTACCATTATATAATCTATCTGATACCTTTTAGTATCTCCAGGATTCTTCCAGGTATACAACTTTCTTTTATGATTCCTGAACCAAGTGTTAGCTATGATTAAGTTATGCTCTGTGCAAAATTCTACAAGGCGGCTTCCTCTTTCATTTCTTCCCCCCCCAATCCATATTCACCTATTATGTTTCCTTCTCTCCCTTTTCCTACTGACGAATTCCAGTCACCCATGACTATTAAATTTTCGTCTCCCTTGACTACCTGAATAATTTCTTTTATCTCATCATACATTTCATCAATCTCTTCGTCATCTGCAGAACTAGTCGGCATATAAACTTGTACTACTGTAGTAGGCATGGGCTTTGTGTCTATCTTGGCCACAATAATGTGTTCACTATGCTGTTTGTAGTAGCTAACCCGCACTCCTATTTTTTTATTCATTATTAAACCTACTCCTGCATTACCCCTATTTGATTTTGTATTTATAACACTGTAATCACCTGACCAAAAGTCTTGTTCCTCCTGCCACCGAACTTCACTAATTCCCACTATATCTAACTTTAACCTATCCATTTCCCTTTTTAAATTTTCTAACCTACCTGCCCGATTAAGGGATCTGACATTCCACGCTCTGATCCGTAGAATGCCAGTTTTCTTTCTCCTGATAACGACGTCCTCTTGAGTAGTCCCCGCCCGGAGATCCGAATGGGGGACTATTTTACCTCTGGAATATTTTACCCAAGGGGACGCCATCATCATTTAATCATACAGTAAAGCTGCATGTCCTCGGGAAAAATTACGGCTGTAGTTTCCCCTTGCTTTCAGCCGTTCGCAGTACCAGCACAGCAAGGCCGTTTTGGTTAATGTTACAAGGCCAGATCAGTCAATCATCCAGACTGTTGCCCCTGCAACTACCAAAAAGGCTGCTGCCCCTCTTTAGGAACCACATGTTTGTCTGGCCTCTCAACAGATACCCCTCCGTTGTGATGCACCTACGGTACGGCCATCTGTATCGCTGAGGCACGCAAGCCTCCCCACCAATGGCAAGGTCCATGGTTCATAACCAACCCATACTAAGTAAATGCCAAGATTGTTCCTAAGAAGATGCCATATGCCATGACTTACCACATTTTCTGACAGTTATTTGCAATCTGAAATTAACATCCTACACAGTCATATTACCACTCATCTGCCAATCATGGCATTTTCTATATTGAGTTATCTCATTAGTTTGCAGTTCAAGTATCCAGTATAGTTGCATCCGTATTACTTCTGCATAATGTCAGGTTTAGAGACCTCAGAAATTAAGCCAAATCCATTCAGGTGGTGACTCAAACACTGGGGAACTGAATGTCAGTATACAGCAATAAAAGTAGGAATGGCATGATACAGAGTTTAATGGAAATTGTGACAAAAACTTGACTTTTCATAATTTCTGGTATTTGCAAAAGAACTATTCAAGAATTCTCAGTAACTGAATTCAGTGAGATCATAGGTGAAGCAGAGAGCTTACACAATGACCATGATTAGCTATCTCAATTTGAAAAAAATATATGCAAAAATCCATTTGTTAAAAACAATTTACGTTATTATGTATCTTCAAAAAACTACAGAAAATAATGCACCTCTCTATATTTTATGCCAATAGATATGGTAAGCACTGAAATATAAATTCTATTAATCTTAATGGCATGCATTTATTTCATTTCTTTCGTAACTAATGCAGATGTCTATGGTGTTGAAGACCTCCCCATCATACACATATTAAATGAAACCTAAAACCTTAAAAAATTATCCTCATAATAAAGAGAAATTTGGTTTCATTGTGTATATAAATTGTAGTTTCTCTATATGGGGTGAATATTCAGGGTAGTTAACTAGACAAGACTTTAGTTAATACTTCATCCCATTTTTGTCAAAATGAGAAAATTTCTTGGTCTTTTATGTACCATTGTGTCTCTTCAGCATTGAAATCTAATGAAAAAAGTGTTATAAAAATTAATCAAAATCTGTAAGAGTGTAGATAATAAGTAGTGTAGGATAGTGGCAAATTATTTACTGACCTTTCACTTTTCACAACAATTGCCAAAAGTTGATCCTCCAGTCCTTCAACAGTAAGAACAAAATTGATAATTGTGACTTTGCTGTATATTTCTGGAGAAAAATGTGGGGTCCTTAAACTGGTTGTCATATAAAAGCGAAATCCTGTGTTGTATTCTATCATCTTTCTTCCAAAACTTATGTACAAGAGATCACCTGTGGGAAAAAATACATGCTTATTGGTATTATCTGAAATGGCTATTCACTGCTCTAATGGATATTCTTTATTTATTTAGCTAGGCATTATACAATAGATTTACACCCTATATAACACACTTTTATCAGTGTGTTAGGGGTTCTGCTTATTTTTCCTGTCTAGAGTAAGACTGTCTTGTTCAATAGTTATGAATAGTACTGTTTGACCTATAATTTTCCATATTTTCTTGAGGTGCACTACACTCTGTAATATGAACTCACATTTAACAGTCAGAATAGAAATAATTCTCTGCAGAGAGCCCATTTATTGATTTTCATTATGATTCTTGCTGCTCTTTTTCCATTTTGAAAACTGTTAATAAATTATGAAGACTAAGTCCCTAAAAAAAGTATGCCATATCTGAGGACTGAATGCACACATAGCTAAAGAATACAGTTCCTAGACATGCATCATTGCACACCAGTGTAAAGACTCAAACTGCATAGCATGCTGTAGATATCCTTTTGACAGTTTCTTAACACGTTCCCCCACTTCAGATGGCTGCTAATTTGTACCTCTAAGAATTTTGTGCTGGGTTCATCATCTATGGAGGTGTTTTGTAGCTTTAAATTTAATGGATTGTGTGTCACATTTATTCTAAAGCACATACTATATGTTTTCTTCATACATTTTGTAACACCAGTGCTAGTGTCTAAATGGTGATTAATACGTATACTATTATCATCATTGAACAGCACTTCCTTTCCACATCAGCTGTTAGCTTGGTAACAGTGCCTGACATATTGTGGAAAGGAATTAATATATACCAGTACTAGTAACAATAATGGACTATGTGCTCTTCCTTAAGGTACTCCAAGACTAGCACAGTATTTATGTAATAAAGTTTATCTGTGGCTGTAGATTTACTGGAGGTATATGAGATCTCTACATACTTTACTCTGTTTTCTCAGTATGAATGAAACCATTTACTGGATACTTCCCTCCCCTCTAGTTTCTATAAACATAATTCTCCATTAATGAGTAAAAGTATAAGCTAAATATTACTTATTTTCATACTTTTAACATGTAACTTGCTGTGAAATTTACAGCTCATTGTAATATGGCAGACCAAGAGGCACTATATTGAAGTGTCCAATAAAGTATATACTAAACAACATGATACACATTCTGATTAATCACACAAATATTCAAAATCATATTTTATCTATTGGTTTATATTATAATTACTTATAAAATTTGTTTCTTTATCAGATATGAAATGGCTCAGCTTATTAGTTATGTAAATTACTGAATTTACTGGAGCTAATTTACTGAAGCTAAAAATGAAATAATTATTGTATTATTTAAGACCAAATGACTTAATATTGTCCTGACGGCATATTTTAAAACTTTCGGCTGAAATCATTGAATACTTTATTATTTTGAATAATAAATGTCTTTTTACAGTTCACATTGTACATCATAGTGGTCCCTCATTACATTTAAATTCACTGTTGCAATTGAGGAGCTTAATACAAAAACTGGCCAAGTCCAAAATTGTGATTTTTCAGGAATTAAAAAATAAATAAATAAACTTTCTGCTCCTAAAACTGAATCATCAATAGCATCCTCCCCTCCCCCCTTCCTCCCACCACTGAGAGAAAGTAATAAATGTAGAGTACACAGTTTAGACAGGAATGGGGCATAAGATGCAGGTGGTGACCCGGACAAGATAGCTTCCCTGACTCATGGCACCAACGTACACTTTATTGGGCTGTTCCAGCATCATGATCGACTACAACTTGATGGAGCTATGAGGCGAATCAATGTGGGGTTAGGGATGGTTCTGAGGACAGCCAACTTTGCTCATGTTTCTCTGGTGCCTGTCGGGACTACACTCCTGGAAATTGAAATAAGAACACCGTGAATTCATTGTCCCAGGAAGGGGAAACTTTATTGACACATTCCTGGGGTCAGATACATCACATGATCACACTGACAGAACCACAGGCACATAGACACAGGCAACAGAGCATGCACAATGTCGGCACTAGTACAGTGTATATCCACCTTTCGCTGCAATGCAGGCTGCTATTCTCCCATGGAGACGATCGTAGAGATGCTGGATGTAGTCCTGTGGAACGGCTTGCCATGCCATTTCCACCTGGCGCCTCGGTTGGACCAGCGTTCGTGCTGGACGTGCAGACTGCGTGAGACGACGCTTCATCCAGTCCCAAACATGCTCAATGGGGGACAGATCCGGAGATCTTGCTGGCAAGGGTAGTTGACTTACACCTTCTAGAGCACGTTGGGTGGCACGGGATACATGCGGACGTGCATTGTCCTGTTGGAACAGCAAGTTCCCTTGCCGGTCTAGGAATGGTAGAACGATGGGTTCGATGACGGTTTGGATGTACCGTGCACTATTCAGTGTCCCCTCGACGATCACCAGTGGTGTACGGCCAGTGTAGGAGATCGCTCCCCACACCATGATGCCGGGTGTTGGCCCTGTGTGCCTCGGTCGTATGCAGTCCTGATTGTGGCGCTCACCTGCACGGCGCCAAACACGCATACGACCATCATTGGCACCAAGGCAGAAGTGACTCTCATCGCTGAAGACGACACGTCTCCATTCGTCCCTCCATTCACGCCTGTCGCGACACCACTGGAGGCGGGCTGCACGATGTTGGGTCGTGAGCGGAAGACGGCCTAACGGTGTGCGGGACCGTAGCCCAGCTTCATGGAGACGGTTGCGAATGGTCCTCGCCGATACCCCAGGAGCAACAGTGTCCCTAATTTGCTGGGAAGTGGCGGTGCGGTCCCCTACGGCACTGCGTAGGATCCTACGGTCTTGGCGTGCATCCGTGCGTCGCTGCGGTCCGGTCCCAGGTCGACGGGCACGTGCACCTTCCGCCGACCACTGGCGACAACATCGATGTACTGTGGAGACCTCACGCCCCACGTGTTGAGCAATTCGGCGGTACATCCACCCGGCCTCCCGCATGCCCACTATACGCCCTCACTCAAAGTCCGTCAACTGCACATACGGTTCACGTCCACGCTGTCGCGGCATGCTACCAGTGTTAAAGACTGCGATGGAGCTCCGTATGCCACGGCAAACTGGCTGACACTGACGGCGGCGGTGCACAAATGCTGCGCAGCTAGCGCCATTCGACGGCCAACACCGCGGTTCCTGGTGTGTCCGCTGTGCCGTGCGTGTGATCATTGCTTGTACAGCCCTCTCGCAGTGTCCGGAGCAAGTATGGTGGGTCTGACACACCGGTGTCAATGTGTTCTTTTTTCCATTTCCAGGAGTGTATAAACAAACAGGGTTCACTAGGCATGACCTACGCCTTTTTTTATGATAAATCCAGACTACATGTTCCCCTGCCTAAAGAGTATCTCCAGCAGTTTAAAAAATACTGGAACAATCACTCACAAGACAGATTTTAACACTTCAGATATCACACATATTAGATGTCACAAAGAAAAACAAATCATTCGAAAGAGTAACATGGGGTATTTCATAGACTTAACAATTCTCTATCAAAACATGTAAACAATAAAAAATAAAATACAGCTATAAGAAATTGAGCTCTAACCTTTGAACTGCACAGTAGTTTGTGATACTGGTGCCAAGACACAGAAATCCAACATGTAGTATGAAAGGGCAAACTCTTACTGCAGAACTGCTTCAAGGGGTCAACAATCAAGACTCAAGAATCTTTATTCACCATAAATCATTTCACAATGACATGGATTTTGTCAATTTGATACAAGATAATGTATATACAGTGCACAGTAGTGCAATGTGTAGCATTAAATATTAGTTCTACAAAGTTTATATAGTACATAATAATACAATTAAAAGTAACAATTTTTAAAATTTAATATAAAAATATGGTAAATCAAAGTATTCTTTAATATTACAAAAAGGGTGATCTGTTAACCAGTTGTAACACTTATTTTTAAAACTAATTATATCAATGGTCCGAGCAAAGATTGGTAACTTACTGAAAATTCGGAGTGGACTTTCTTTTGTATTTTTAAAAATGTCCCCATATCATAAGACCATATGATATATGCGATTGTAAAAGTCGAAAGTATGTCATCCAAAGGTAATCCATGCTTACCATGTCTCTTAGTTTCAAAAAGAGGTATGATACCCAAGATAACTTTTTGCAGATATGATTGATATGTTCTTGCCAATTAAGCATGGAGTCAATGTGCATACCTAGAAGTTTAACTGGTTTAGTTTCTATATCCTTTGTTGTGCCTTGTATGAGCTGTTGTGTTTTATCAGGATTACATAAGAGTTTACTAGCAGTAAACCAGTCCAAAGCTATGTCAAGAGATTATTTTGTGATGTGATTTAGTTCAGAGATGTTCTGACGAGAGGTAAAGAGTGTAGAATCATCTGCATAACATATGACAGGATGTGGTATGTTCTAAGGCAGGTCATTGATTGCAAAAACAAAAAGGAAGGGTCCGAGGATAGATCCTTGGGGAACACCTGTATGTATCTCAAGCAAGAAAGAATGCATATTCCTGACTGAAACAAATTGTTTCCTGTTGTTCAAGTAAGAAGTGATAATGGCTAAAGTGTTCTCTTGCAACCCATAGTATTCCAATTTCTTTAGTAGGATGTCTACAGGAATGCAATCAAATGCCTTGCTTAAGTCACGTAACACAAGTGATACTTTGTTTTTGTTTTCAATAGCAGATAATGTTCAATCAGTGATTTCTAAAACAGCAGCAGTTGTGTTTTTCCCTTGCAAAACCCAAACTGAAAGTTACAAAGTAACCATGATCTTCCAAGTAGTTATTTAGGTGGTTGTTCATTAGTGCCTCATATATTTTTGACAATATAGGCACAATTGAAATTGGCCGAGAGCTTTCAGGCAGTTTTTATTCCCCTTTTTATAAACTGGGATGACTTTAGATATCTTGAGTGTATTAGGTAAAACTCCAAATTCTAAGCATTTATTGAAAATACTGGTTAATGGTGAACATATTAAGTGTATTGTTTTTTTTTTAATAATGTAATTGGACAACCAGTTGCAATCCATACTTTCTGAATTTGAAAATTTGGCAACAGTTGGAGGATCATGCATTTATATCAGAAAAGGAACACAGTTCAAATCAAGAGAAACACTTTGAAATATCAGCTATTGAATTAACAGGGCTTGATATCACCAAGAAATTAACCACTTTGTGTGTGTTTAGATCTCCCAATGGTAGTGTGGACACTTTTCTCAAAATATCAACAGAAGTTCTAGATAAAGTCTCAAGTACAAAAGTTCAATATAATTTGCCTGTGGGGACATTAACATTAACACTATTATCATAAATGAGTCTAGCAGCACCCTCACAAATATCCTTCAAAGTTTTGGTATGTCCCTATCGGTCAATAGAGCAACAAGGATTACTACTATGACTACATCAGTAAGTGACCATTTGGCCATAAATATGGACAGGGAAACTGTAAAAAATCTTGGATAATCGGACCATCTCTTTCAAACAACAACATTAAAATCAGGCATTGAATCATTCCCCAAACTACAAGCCTGCAAATGACATGTATCAGAAATAAAAATAAAAGATTTTTCTAAAGAACTAGCAAAACAACGCTAGGATGAAGTGTATAAGGAAACCAATGTGAATATGAAATTCCTTAAATTCTCCACATAATTTAAATTGAACTTTGAAAAGGCATTTCCAAAAGCAAGTATGTCTGTTAACAACATTTCACAAAAACAGACAGAGAACAGTGGGTTTTAAGAAGTCCTCCCAAACACTGAAATACCTCAGTTCCATGAAAAAGAGCCACATTTATCCAGAATTTTTAAATTTATATCATAGATACAAAAAGATCTTTAGGAAGGTGTTGATTTCTGCAAAAAGGCATTTAATGACAGAATAATATATAATGCAGAGAATAAAATCAAAGCAGTCTGGGATGTTATAAAAAAGGAAACAGGGAGAGGCAAAAGAATGCAGAATAGCATCCTGATTAGGGAGGGGGATAAGGTAATAAATGATCCACAACACTTAGCAAACTATGTAAACGAGAATTTTTCAAGTACTGCAGAGAAGTAGATAAGTTACAGCAAAAGTTCCCCAAAACAAATATAACACCTGTGGATAATGTTGCACTAAATACAATTATGTTACCCCCAACCACAGAGAATGAAGTCAATAAAACTGTTCAAAAACTAAAAAATGGAAAGTTAGTAGGCTTAGATGAAGTACCAATGTGTGTACTGAAATAATGCATAGGGATTATACAAGGCCCCTTAACAAATATAATAAATGAATCCTTAACATCGGTGACATTACCAGAGCAGTTAAAACAGGCAAGAGTTGTACCTTTGCTTACGATGTTGAGTTTTGTGGAAATGGTCCTCAGTTTATGATAAATACAGATTATAATAATCTGCTGTCAAAAAAGAAAGCTAATGTATCAGGATGTGTTAAATATTTATGGTACCTTTTATTTATTTATTTATTTAGCCATCCATGGACATTTTAAAATGTACGGATGTTGTCAGTTGTGTACATTCATATATTTATACAGTTTGTTGGTACATGTAGTTAAACATTGTGATATATAAGTTATTTACAATCATTTTTGCTCCTTATCAAAATATTGTGAAACAAAAGCTATTTACAATCATTTGTACTAAGGAATTCACATATAGTGTAAAAGCAGTGTTCCTGCAAAAACAATTTAAGATTTTTCCTAAAGCGGTACATGTTATCTGCTTCTTTTATTTTCTGTGGCAGTTTATTATACAGTTTTACACCTTTATACAAGAATCTATTTTGAGTCTTATGTTTATTCTTCCCGTCTAGTTGAAGACATTGCCTTGTTCTTGTACTATAGTTTTGAAAACTGCTATTTGTGCTATAATTTTCTATATTTTTCTTGATGTACACTATGGTTTGGAATATAAATTCACAAGGAACAGTTAGAATTCCTAACATTTTGAAACATTCTCTGCAGTGGGTCTGCTTACTGCTTTTTGTTATAATTCTTACTGCTCTCTTTTGCATTTTAAACACTGTTTGAAAATTCTGAGTACTGTTTCCCCAGAAAATAATAACATATCTGATTACTGAATGAACATAACTAAAGTATACAGTTCTCAAACATTCTGTAAATCACAAATGTCAATTTACTAAGAAATAGATTAGGGGTGTACAACACAGGATACTTATGAAAAGTCTCAAAAATATACATTTTCAAGTGTCCAAAAATGCTCAAAAATATATCTTCTTTCAGTAAATATATATAGTAATGAAATTTAGTACAGCTGATTTTGAACAAGGGTGTTGTTGTTCTAGCTCTCCATGCTATTCAAGTCTGTGCAAGCCTCCTCATCTCTGAATGGCTACTGCAACCTACGTCCATCTGAATCTGCTCATTGTATTCATCTCTTGGTCTCCCTCTATCACTTCCCTTCAATAATAAACTGGTGATCCCTTGATGTCTTAGAATTTGTTCAATCACATGACTTGTTATTTTCTTAAGTTATACGAAAAATTTCTTGTCTCCCCAATTCAAAACAGTACCTCCTCACTAGTTACATAGTCTACCCATCTAATCTTCAGCATTCATCTGTAGTACAACATTTCTAAAGCTTCTGTTCTCTTCTTCTGTAAGCTGTTTATTGTCCATGTTTCACTTCCCTGAATGGCTACACTCCATACAAATACCTTCAGAAAAGACTTCCTGACACTTGGGTCTATATTCAATGTTAACAAACTTCCCATCTTCAGAAACACTTTTCTAGCCATTGCTAGACTACATTTTATATTTTATATATTTTGGCCATTATCAACTATTTTGCTGCCCAAATGCAAAACATATCTACTAGTATAAGTGTCTCATTTCCTAATATGATTCCCTCAGCATCACCTGATTTAATTCAAGTACATTCCATTACCCTTGTCTTGCTGTTGGTGATGCTCATCTTATCTCCTCCATTCAATACACTGTCCATTCCATTCAACTGATCTTTCAAGTCTTTTTCTGTGTCTGACAGAATTACAACATCATTGGCAAACCTCAAGGTTTTTGTATCTTCTCCATGAACTTTAATTCCTACTTGTTATTTGTCTTTGGTCTCCTTTAATACTTGCTCAATGTACATTTTGAGTGACTGACACTGGGGATAGAATACAACCCTTTCTCACTCCCTACTCAACCAGTGGTTGCAGTATTATGTCTCCCATCTCATCTTCATCTATGTCCTCTTCCATTTCTATAATATTGCCTTCAACTTCATTTCTCTTGTCTAGAACATCTATATATTCCTTTCACTTTCCGGCTTTCCATTCTTTGTTTAGCATTGGTTTTCCATTTGAGCTCTTCGTATTCATACAGCTGTTGCTCTTTTCTCCAAAAGTCTCTTTAATTTTCCTGTAGGTTTTATATATTTTTCTCCTAATGAAATATGTTTTAAATCCTTACATTTGTCCTCAAGCAAACTTGCTTAGCTGTTTTACACTTCCTGTCAATCTCATTTTTAGATTTTTTTATTTCCTTTTTCCTGCTTCATATTATGAATTCTTACATGTTCTCTTTTCACCAGTTCAATTCTGTATCTCCCATGTTAGCCAAGTATTTCTTCTGGGCCTTATATTTTTACGTATGTGATCCTTTGCTGCCTTCATGATTTCATCTCATAAAGCTACCCATTCATATTCTATTGTATTTCCTTTCCCCTGTTCTAGTCAATCATTGCCTAATGCTCCCTCTTAAACCTTCTACAACCTCTGGTTCTTTCAACTTTATTCAGGTCCCATACCCTTAATTTCCTACCTATAAATTGTGATCAGAGTTCACATCTGGTTCTGAAAATGTCTTACAATTTAAAATCTACATCTATGTATGTAGTGGATGCATGTACCCCTCAGCACTACTGGTCATATCCTTTCCTGTTCCACTCACAAATAGAGCGAAGGAAAAATAACTATCTATATGCCTTAGTATGAGCCCTAATTTTTCATATCTTATCTTTGTGGTCCTTACACACAAGATATGTTGGTGGGAGTAGAACTGTATGGTAGCCAGCTCCTAATTCTGATATTGTAAATTCACTTAATAGTGCTTCTTGAAAAGAAGATTGCCATCCCTCCATGGATTCCCATTTGAGTTTCCAAAGCACCCCCGTAACACTTACCTTTTTTTTCAGACCTACCAGTAACAAACCTAGCAGCCCGCCTCTGAATTGCTTCAGTGTCTTTGTTCAACCTGATCTGGTATGGGTCCCAAACACTCGAGCAGTGCTCAAGAATAGGTTGCACCAGCATCCTATGTGCAGTTTTCTTTACAGGTGAATAACTATTTTCTAAAATTCTCTCAACTGAAGTTGGCCATTCACTTTCCCTGCCATAGTTCTCACATGCTCATTCCATTTCATACTGTTTTGCAACATGACAGCCAGATACTTAAATAACTTGACTGTGTCAAGCAGCACACTAGTAACACTGCTCCAAAATTTCTGTCTTACCATTATATAATCAATCTGAAACTATTATATAATCAATCTTGAATTTCCATTTCTCTTCCATATATACAAGATTCTTTCATTCTTAAACCAAGTGTTAGTGATGATTAAATTGTGCTCTGTGTAAAATTTTACCAGACAGCTTCCTCTTTTGTACCTTTCACCCAGTCCATATTCACCTACCATTTTTGCTTCACTCCCTTTTCCTGCTCTCAAATTCCAGTCCTCACTCCCAGTTAAATTTTTGTCTCCCTTAACAGTCTAAGGAATTTCCTTTATCTCATCAAACATCTGTTCTATCTCTTCACCATCTGTGATGCTGGTTGGCATATAAACTTGTACTGCTGTGGTAGATGTGGGCTTCATGTCTATCTTGGCTCCAATAATACAGTCACTATGCTGTTCATAGTAGCTTATCCACATTCCTGTTTTCTTATTCATTATTAAACCCATTCATCCATTACCTCTATGTGACACTGTATTTATAACCTTGTATACACCTGACGGAATCACCTGTTCTTCCAGTCACTCAACTTCACTCATTTCCACTACATATAACTTCAACCTATCCATTTTCCTTTTAAAATTTTCTAACCTACCTGCCAAATTATGGGATCTAACATTCCACATTCCTGTCCATACAATGCTAGTTTTGTTTCTCATGATGACAATGTCCTCCTGAGTAGACCCCACCTGGAGGTCTGAATGGGGGACTATTTTACCTCAGGAATATTTTACACATGAGGATGCCACCATCATTTAACCATACAGTAGGGCTTTGTGCCCTCAGGAAAAATTACAGCTGCAGTTTCCCCTTGCTTTTTGCCATTCACAGTAACAGCACAGCAAGTCTGTTTTGGTTGGTGTTACAAGGCCAGATCACTCAATCATCCAGACTGTTGACCCTGTAGCTACTGAAAAGGCTGCTGCCCCTTTTTTGTGGCATTAGCAAATGTTCAAAAACACTCATTATATCACCGTACACAGATGCATTCACACAATCAATGAAAGATTATGTGAAAATGATACAAGGACTGGATATCACACCTCATCTGCACAGCTTATGGACATCCAACGCAATACGTCGCCCATCACTGAGGCACAGCACGCATCAGTGAACCCGTATGATTCGTACCTTTCCTACACCCCCACAAGCACTGGGCCCTGGTTGTTTTCTGAAGCTGCCGCCATTACAACTGGACAACCCAGTGATGTGGTGCGGACGACAGCACTCGTTTTGTGTGTTTAGTGAATAACCTGAATGACCACCCTGATCTCATCAGTGAATTGTTGCTGAACCCACACTAGAGCAACAAATATGCCTCTGCCTGTGCACTACTCATCGAATGCCTTTCTCTTCCACCAGCAGATATGATTCACAACATTATTTATGATGAGACTTTAGGTGACAGAACCCCCTCACAGCTGTGGCGACAGATGTGTTTACAGGTCAGTACCGAGATCTTGCCGAACTTAGTGCTCTAGGGTTTGTGGTTGGTAAAACTGCTGCAAGAACTACAATTACATTTGCTTCCACATACTGCAGCATCACTTGAGGATAAACTATGCCTGGCAGACCAGGCATATGCCATTATCCAGCACCGCCACCTCCCTCCGCAAAGCACAGTTTCTAATACCGCCGAGGTTGGTAATCCTGTGAGTATACTTCCACCATCAGGCGGTAGAGGCTGGGCACATACGTTTTGCGGACAGCACATGGAACAGCAGCCATATAGTGTCCAAGATCGGGAACCACGAGCAGGCCAGCACCAGCCTCTCCCCACCCCAACCGGGCTAGTGCCTGCCCACCCCAACTTCCCCTCACCTGACTGTTTGCCTGGCAGGATGAGTACAGCCAACTCACACATATGCTGGTTCAACTACACTTACAGGGACTCTGCTTGCAACTGCTGCCCACCCTGCACATTCGCAAATGCCGCACGTGGGCCGCAGTAGGCACAACAGCTTGCGGATGCATGCAAGGGCGACCACAGACGTTGCATTCTGTCAGATTCCCCACGTCACGAGGACGTCTGTACACCTTGGATTTAGGTTTGTGCCAGTATTTTCTTGTCGATACCAGAGAAGGCATTAGTGTCATACCCCCCCCCCCCACATTCACCGTAAAGGCCACAGCACCAGCCAAACTGTTCCTGTGAGCAGCAAATAAATCATCACTCTGTGTTGACAGTTTGGCCGAGTTACCTATCGAACTCATACCTGCCAAACAGTTCACTTGGTTCTTCTATGTGGCTAATGTAGAAGACCCAGTATTAGGCATTGACTTCCTTTTTCATTTCGGACTATCTCCAGACCTCTAGTTGGCCGCATTATTGCACCATGCCTTGTCCACTCATATTGTGTGCTCAGTCACCCCCTCGGCAGCCCTTTCACCTCAGCTACCCGCAGATTTCAACTTGGCTCTCATCGAGTGCTCTTCACTGGTGGACAGCCTCGCAACATCCATCGCCCAGCTTCAGTCCGAGCACTCTGCAGTTGATGATCTCCGCGCTTGCAAATCTGAACTGAACTGCGCCATATCGTCGGCTACACAAGCCCTTGCCGAGGCACGATGCCGCATACAACACCTGTCAATGCCGCCACCCTCCGACACCAGCGACACACCATGTGGGACTTTGACGTTGCTGCCCCCGACACCGGAGACGCAGCTCGCGGAACTTTCTCACCGCTGACACAGACAGCTTCTCCAGCACATCAGGTTTGTGACTCTCGTGTGCTACCGACTCCCATTCGCAATGCCCCCCAAGCAAGTGTGCCAGCCCAGCTGAGCGCTATCATGAATGGCACGACACACAAAATTGATACAACAGACAGGCTACCAGTGTGTCATGAAGCGTACTGACTGATGCCACATAAACTATGACTCGCTGAGGCCACAGTGGAGGAACTTCTGAGGGGAGGTATTGTTCATCTGTCGGACAGTAACTGGTCTTCTCCCATACATTTAGTTCCCAAAAAAGATGGCATAGTACACCTCTGTGGTGACTATCACTGCTTCAATGCGCAGACTGTCTTAGACAATTATCCGATACCTCATATACAAGACTTCATGCAAGTACTTAACCGAGCATGCATCTTCAGTGTCTTGGACTGCAGCAAGGCATATTTACAGATACCTATAGAACAGAGTGACATACCAAAGACAGCGTTGATCACACTTTTTGAACTTTACGAATTTTGTTACATGCCTTCGGTCTAACTGGGCAACGTTTTATAGACTCACTTCTGTTTAACTGCACTTATTGTTATGCATACCTTGACAAGATACTCATTTTTTCCTCCTCTGACAGAGAACACAAACTCCACCTAGCCATGATACAGAACTTATTGACACGTAACGGAGTCGAGAACAATAATGACAAGTCACAACCCTGCTGGACTGCTGTCACTTTTCTGGGGTACACCGTCACCTCAGAAGGTATATGCTCCCCCTCAGGAGTGGGCTGACTGCATTCATTATCTACCTCTCCCAGTGTTGTTTTGCGAATTACATCAGTTTTTAGGAACTATCAAGTTCTACCGTAGTGACCTTCCGATGGCGGCAGCAATTCAAGCCCTTTTGATTGACACATTGACGGGGAAACAAACCTCGGGCAATTGCCGAATACAGTGGTCTGACCCCATGGTGAGGGCTTTCAAAGACCTTAAGTCAGCATTAGCACTGGATGTCACTCTTGCCCACTATTTGCCAGATGCCCACACTTCTCTTACAGCAGATGCAAATGATTTTGTAATCGGTGCAGTCCTCCAACAGCACATCAGTGACACAACACAACCACTCAGTTTTTTTTCCCCAAAAAACTATCTACAGCTCCATGTAAATGGTCAGCATTCGACAGAGAATTGCTTGCGGTTTACGAAGTGGTAAAATATTTCTGCACAGGCATTGAAGGAAGGAACATAACAATTTTCACAGACCATCACCCCCTTGTGGAGGCTATCTGTAACCCAGCTGTTGACCTTCCCCCATGTAGATTTCGGTAGATGGATTTAATTTGCCAATACACCACAGACATCTGTTACATCTGAGGTTCAGAAAATGCGGCTGTCAACTACCTATCACATATCACTCCAATTTCGTCCCCCATTAATTTTGACAAATTGGCCTGCTTGCAGGACAATGATATCAAATTGCACAACCCCCGACAGGACCCAGACACTTCCCTCTAGATCGTTTCCCGCAACCTACCGTGCTCTGCCAGGCCACTGTGATGCGATTCATCCATGGGCACCACCCGGCCTATTGTTCCACCCACACTGTGTCATAAAGTATTCACTACATTACATAACCTTTCATACCCTGGTGCTAAGGCTACTATGAGCCTTGTTACAGAATGCTTTGTGTGGCTGGGTGTGAAGAGGGATTGTCGTACTTGGGCTCATGAGTGTTTACCATGCCAGTGCAGCAAAGTTGGCAGGCACACACAACTGCATCTAGGTAAATTTGATATCCCAAAAGGCTGCTTCTGACATGTGCATCTGGACCTCATAGAACCGTTACCCATGTCTGATGGTTTCCAATATATCCTGTCTGTCATTGACCGTGTTACACGTTGGGTGGAGGCACTACCCCTGCAAGACATCACAGCGGATTCCGTAGCACGCACATTCGTATCATCCTTGATAGCTCGATTCAGCTACCCTACATCCATCACCACCGACTAGGGAAGGCAGTTTGAATCCCTGCTGTTTAACAAACTCTGCGTAATCTGTGGCATGGATAGATTCCACACTACAGCTTACCACCCATGGAGCAACGGACTGGTCGAGCAGTGGCACAGGACTCTCAAAGCTGTCCTCATGTGCCACAGTGGTGAGTGGTCCAATGCCCTTCTCTGAGTTATGTTGGGAATACGCACGGCTCACAAGACAGACCTCCAAGTTTCACTTGCAGAGGTCCTGTATGGTGAGACCCTAGTTCTCCCCACAGAGTTCATCAATGACAAAGCAATTGTTGGCCTGTCCGACCTCCCTGACCAAGTTGAGCGTGTCCAGACACACATAGCTGTGGTCCGCATGCCCTCTCCATGACCACACACCCTCCCTCATGTCTTTCTCCATCCGGCACTGGACTCTTGCAAGTTCGTTATGTTACAGGATGACACAGTCAAATCTGCATTACAGCCACCTTACTCTGGCCTGCATAGAGTACTGGCTCACATGGATAATATTATGGACATTCTCGTCAGTGGCCATTGGCAGACAGTTTCCCTTCAGCGAGAGAAACCAGCCTGGACGATCGAGGAATCTGTACCACACCCTCTTGAGTTGAGCTCACATAGACCCCCCACTTCCCTGCCCCCCAACATGATCATATGTGCACCACGCCTACACCTGCGGGCAGCCCAGTTGTTGCATGTGACGATACTCTACCCTCATTTTACTCAGGCACTGCATGTGACAATCCACAACCTCAGGCCCAACCACACGTTGTGTGTGATATCACCACGTTGCAAGTTTTGGCAGCCAATACTCCCACAGAGTACTCCAGTGCTTCCTCTGAACGACATTATTTTTCCCCACCACCTCCCACTGTCAATGAACTTTGCATCTCAATCAATGTCTTTGAGTGCCCACATGATGAGATTTCCTTGCAGCTCTACGAGAGATCCATCTTCGTTCTCTGTATAGGGGACACTTCATGCGAGTCCACCCCCATGTCACACATCACCATCCTGTGCATAGTCCCCATCCTAAACAGGGTGGATACGGCTGGCATAGCTGCAACATTCAGCACCGATGGGATGCTCAAGTTTTGCAACCCCCTCTCTGCCTGTACTGCAACACCGGCAACTTCTGTGCCAGTCCAGTTCACGCGTGCAGGTCGACCAGTCTGTCTCCCCCACTGGATGGTGGATTATACCAGCACTAGTCCCTCCGTACCCTCCGCACCACCTCACCTCCTAGCCTACCAACTTTGCTGCTACCATACTACTTACGGGGACGCCACACGCCACTGTTGCACACCTTGTGCCTACCCAAACGATTCTGACAGGCATGTCTAGGCACCATTTCCGACCATGTTCCTTCACGGCACCTACTGTCCGATGCCGCACCACTCGCTTCAGGGGTGCGACACCTCTTTGCCACTGACCAATCATCGGTCACTCTCTTGCTTGTCGACACAGTTGCCAATGTCAGCGTTATCCTGGCCAAGCCTGCAGGCAACATACTTTCACCTGCTAACCTCGCTTTGATTGCTGCAAATCATTCTCATATTATGGCCCTTGGGTCCATCAAGATGTCTCTTCACCTGTCACCAGTCCACACCTTCCCTTGGACTTTCCAGATTGCTGATGTGGATGAACCTGTGATCGGGTTGGACTTACTACACCATTACCAACTTTCACGAGACCTGCAGGTCACTGCGCTCCACCACACATCTGGTTCTACTGTTCCGTGCTCAAATGAGTTTAGCACGACTTCATTCTCCACCTCCTTGGCTACGCTTTCCATGTGTGCATCTCCGCTCAAGTGCATTACTACATGGCTCTCTGATTTATCAGATGTGTGCTCACAAATCGATGAACTACGCACCCAGAATGATGTGTTATACAACTGCATTGCCTCTGCTTCCGCTGAATTGTCACACGCATATCATACAATGTCACCTACC
Organism: Schistocerca nitens; assembly: GCF_023898315.1. Taxonomy (NCBI): domain Eukaryota; kingdom Metazoa; phylum Arthropoda; class Insecta; order Orthoptera; family Acrididae; genus Schistocerca; species Schistocerca nitens. Next base: position 918,663,583 of record NC_064616.1, read on the forward strand.
TGCAACCGTTACTCAGCACACACCTCTACTGGGTCTTCTCACCAATCTGCTCCTGTGTCGAGCGCTCCTCCGCCTGTGGAGGAATATACAAAACACAACTCCATGCTTCGCTCCTGTACCATGTCTTCCATCACTGACTTCAGCTGACACACTGCCTATGTCAACATGGTTCTGCAAGTTCAGTGAACTGATGTTGCCTGCGGACCCTTTCCTGACCCCTCTTGCCAACCTCCCTTCACCAGTATCTGCCATCAGTAATGGCACTTGTCACAGGATTATTCACACCATAGATGGCCCACCTGTATGTTATAAAGCCAGGTGCCTTAACACTTCCAAAGTTCTGGGTGCCAAGGAAATCGTTCAGGATCTGTTGGTTTTGGACCTGCTTTGCCCCTCCAATACCAACTGGTCTTCACCTGTTCACCTCGTTCCTGAACAGGATGGCACCTTACGCATGTGTGGGACTAAAGGTCCCTTAATGCTTGCGTCATTCTCACTATCCCATTCCTCATATCCAGGATTTCACACAATGGTTGTAAGTTTTTCTCTATTTTAGATTGATTAAAGGCATACCATCAAATTCCCATGCATCCCTGGATACTCCGAAGACAGCTTATTTGAATACTGTTACATGCCTTAGGGATTGAAAAATGTTGCGCAGAAGTGGCAGTGGTTCATTGATTCCATTTTGCTACCTTTGCCATTTGCTTACATCTATGTAGATGAACTGATCCTTTCCTTCTCTTCTACTGAGGAACATCAAGTTCACCTTGCTGCCAATGGTGTGCTGAACAACTATGATAAATCTCAACTCTGTTCCACTTCTGTTACATTCCTAGGCCATACTGTCTCTGCCAACAGCATCTGGCTGATAAGTTCTCGTGTTGAAAGAATACTTGATCTCCTCTTCCTGAAGATTACACTCAGGTCCATCGTTTTCTGGCATACTTTTACCGCCACCATATTCCTCAGGCTGCCTTCACCCAATTGGCCATCATTGATGACCTCTCGGCCAAAAACACCACAAGGGAATGGAAGCTGGACTGGACCAAGCCCATACTCAATGCATTTTGTAACCTTAAAACTGCTCTCATCAAAGCCGTTACACTCACCCACCCTGAACATGAGGCCCATATTTTGATTACGACTGATGCCAGTGACTCAGCTGTGGGTGATGTTTTACAACAACACACGGCTGACTCAACCCAACCGCTCCGCTTCTTTTCCAAGAAACTGACTAAGAGCTAGTGTAGTGGTCGGCCTTCAATCATGAGCTTCTTGCTGTGTACAAGGCGATTAAACACTTCTGTATTCACCTCAAGGCTCGACCTTTCATGATCTACTCAGATCACAAGCCTCTTATGGGCGCTACTCATAACCCGGCTAAGGACCTTCCACCGAGGCATTTTCATCATGTGGACTACATCTGTCAGCACTCTTCTGATGCATGCTATATCTGTGGCGCAGAAAATGTGGTGGCAGACTACCTATCTCTCATCTGTGTGCTAACCGCACCATTGAACTTGGAAGAGCTAGCCCGACTTCAGGCTGAAGATGACGATATACAGTGATTAATTTCGGACAACAAGTTATCACTCTCTGTCCAACCCCACATCCTACACAGGTCAATGACCCCGGTCTTTTGCAACATCTCTACAGGCACTCACTACCCCCTGGTCCCTACCACTCTTTGACACTGGGTCTTTACTGCTTTGCATGGCTCGGCCAACCCGGGAAGGCATGCCACGACAAGGCTGGTTACTGTGCACTTTGTCTGGCTCAGCGTGAAGCACGACTGCCACACTTTGACCTGCATGTGTGTACCTTGCCAGCATAGCAAGGTCAGCAGGCACGCTCAACCTCCATTAGGCAAGTCTGACGTTCCAAGAGGACACCTTCGGCACGTCCAGATCAAAATCGTTTGCCCCCTCCCCCCTTCTGAGGGGTTCCAATACAACGTATCTATAGTCGATCACGTCACCCGCTGGGTCGAGGTGTTCCCTCTTGTCAACATTGTTCTTTCATATCTGTGTGGGGCATATGATTTGGTTATCCTCTTCCCTCACAACTGACCAGGAACAACAGTTCGAATCCGTCCTCTTTGCGTGGCTGTGTGAACTCTGTGGTGTTGCTAAATTCCAGACCACCACCTATCACACACAGGTGAATACCCTGGTCAAACGGTGGCACTGTAACCTCAAGGCTGTGCTTATGTGCCACAGTGGCTTATGGCCCAAGGCCCTCCTGTGGGTCCTGCTGGGCATCCACTTGGCACATAAACAAGACTCGAATGCATGCTTGCTGAGATTCTGTATGATAAGCCCCTCCTTCTTCCAGCAGTGTTCATGGAAGACTCACCGTTGGCCGATACTATGGACTTTCTGGCTCTGGTTGAATGGGTTTGTGTGCACATCATATGCATCCACACCCCTCTGCCTCGCCCTCATTCTACCCCGCCTGTGTTTGTCCACAAAGACCTAGCATCATGTGAATTTCTGATGCTGTGTGATGAGTCAATGCAAGCAGCCTTGCAATCACCTTATTTGGGGACTAACCAAGTGTTACGTCGAGGTGTGAACACGTTTATAATTCATCTACATGGACAACCACAGATCACGCCTGTTAATCGCCTGGAATCATTGTGGTCACTCTCTGACCTGCCTTCTGATGCTTCTGACCTGCCTTCTGTCACGGCCACCCCACCTCCTGACACCACCGACCTGCCCTCGACCGATGCCTCTCCACACACGCAGTAGTTTGCCGCAGTTTTGGACACGCCTACTTCTCATGCCGGCCACTGCCTACACCCACCACAATGGCACAAGGATTATAATTTTGAGTGATGAAGCTTCCCACCGCTGTGCTTCGCTGCACTAGGGGGAGGGGGGGGGGGGTCTCTGTGGCATCTCTGGTCTGGTGTGGAGCACCATATATTTAAACCTGACCTCCTTGAACTGCTTTGTTCTATGCCTCTCTCTCGCCATGCAACTTGTATACTGCCATGTTTTGTTCTTCTTGCTTCGTGTCTAATAAACGCATTTACGATATTTAAAGTGTGTTATTACTGATCAGCATTATGTAATAAGGTTATTGTTTACACCATTTTGGACAATCTATGTTCAGTCTCAGCTCTGACTTCATTACAGTCAGTATGTGTTGAATATCAGGTCAGCTTTCACAAGTCTTAGCACTGCATTGATGGTGTCACTGGATTACATTTGTTTTTCTTCAGCACCACATTTCAGTTACAGGAAAGTATGCAATGCTTCTCATATTTGTGTTTATTTACATCAGTCTCTGCAGGTTGGAATTCAAGTAAAACTCTTTGAGTATATGAACAATTATGCAATTATAATGCAATGATTTCACTTTTCATTTAGTTGGACATAGAAATTTGCAATGCGAGTTTTCAGGTGGTGAACCAATGCGTATACACAGCCACCAAGCACAGATGCTTCTACAGATAGGTGCTGAAATGTTCCAGTCTCCTCAAGGGACCAGAGGTACTAATTACTGCATCACAGTATATTGGTTCCCTAATGAAATTTATCATGGCTAGCAAATCTCTGTTTTGAACCAAACGCTGAGTCCATGGAATCAATACTAGCAATAAGATTAATCTGCACTATGGTTTAATGTCATTTACTTTGGTCAAGAAAGGTGTCTATTAGTCAGATACATACATTTTCAGTAACTTGTCAGTAGCCATAGATAGTTTAACTACTGTTAAAGTTCAGTTTAAGAGTAGCGTAAAGGATTCATTGGTGGCCAACTTCTTCTATTCTATTAATGATATTTTACAGATAATATCACATCATTTGAGTGTTTTATTTATAATTTCAATTCTGTACAAATTCAGTGCATTAATGTGATTATTTAAATAGGTGTTGTAAACAATTTTTCTATTTGATGGTGCATGGCTATGACAGACTTAGTATTATCATATGTATCTCAGTGTATTGAAAGTGCACTTGTTTTGTGACAAATTTGTTATTATCTTTTAAATGAAAATATGTTTAATATTTCTTGACTTATTCCACATCCATGTGGACCATCTCACTTGGGATCTTTGGAAGATACAGTATAATAGCCACTTTACTTTGTTAGTATGTATTGTGTGTTCTTGTTTTTTGACATGTTTTACATCCCAGAGCTTCCCCTCACCATGGATCTGTCGGAACAAATACAATTTAAAAAATATTTTTTAAAATGTACCATGAAGTAATTATCCAAATGGGATGGAAAATCATAGACATTATGTACCTTTAAAAGCAAACAAACGATTACAATTTCACAAAAATTGGATGATTTATTCAAGAGAAAGAGCTTCACAAATTGAGAAAGTCATTAATTTATTTGCTGTTCCACCTCTGGTCCTTATGCAATCTGTTACTTGGCTTTTCATTGATTGAGAGAGTTTCTGGATGCTCTTCTAGGGGATATCATGCCAAATTCTGTCCAAGTGTATCAGTACACCATCAAAATTCCTAGAGGATCGGAGGGCCCTGCCTATAATACTCCAAATGATCTGAATTGCATAGAGATCCAGTGACCTTGCTGGCCAACATAGTGTTTGGCAAGCCCAAAAATAAGCAGTATGGCAGGCGACAACCAGCTTGGTATCCCACTGCTGTCTGAGGAATCACCACACACATCTTCAGCCTGGAATGTCATTGACTGTAGTACAGCCTAGAGCTTTCCCTCACTGTGGATCTGTTGGAACAAATACAATTTAATTTTTTTTTTAATGTACACTGAGGGAGTTATCCAAATGGGGTGAGTCCCACATTGAACTGATACCTGATGACCAGCGAAAATGTGTCTGGAGATACCCTGGAGAGCTGTGGGATATCAACCTGACTCTTACCAACCATACAGCCAGACAACCAGAAGTGATGGTGCCATTTCTTTTCATAGTAGTACCACTTTGGTTTTCGTGCATGTCACTCTTATAGCACTGTGCTTCATCATGAATATCCTGTGTCCCACTTCATTGCCATTCATGGCAAGCTATCCAGGGCTTACATTCCAGCAAGACAATCCTGCCTGCACATGGCAAGAGTTTCTACTGCTTCTCTTTGTGCTTACTCTCGACAACAAGATTGGCAGATCTCTCCTCAGTCGAAAATGTTTGAAGCATTATAGTCAGAGCCTACCAACCATCTTGGGCTTTTTTTGATCTAACACCAACTGGACAGAATTTGATATATCACTCAGAAAGAGATCCATCAATTCTGTAAATCAGTGTGAAGTTGAATAACTGCATGCATATGTGCCAGATGTGGACCAATGTATTACTGACTTGCTCAATTTGTAAAGTTCTTTCTCTTGAATAAATCATCCCATTTTTTTAAAACTGTAATCATTCTTTGGTCTGTGCTTGTATATAGTTTTTATTTATTTCTCTCCGATTCAGATAATTCCTTCATGGTGCATCTTTTTTGTGTCTTAAAGTGTAGTGCACCTAACCTAATCTAATCTCCCAATTTAAATTGCTGTATATCCATAATTCCAAAACTTTAGTTGGAGGTGTCTGCTCTATCTTACACTGTCCAGGCTCTAGTGTTAGTTTGGTTTCTAGTTTGTTTGTTATCTTCCTATAATTGGGTCAAATAGTTGTTGTGTTGCTCAAAATTAATGTGTTATCCCTAAACCATGTGTTTAGTTCTGTGACTCTCTCCTGTAGGTCAGCTTCATTCACAGCATTAACAAACAGACTAGTGTCAGTGGCAAACTTTATTGTATCTGTTGCTGATATATGAGGTGTGTTCAGAAAGTAAGTTGACTTTATATTTTTATGAAAAAATATTTATTCATTCATCAATATTAATGTTGTCCCCTTCAAAGTAATTTTTCTCAGATACAATACAGTTGTGCAAATGCTTCATCCAATCCTTGAAGCACTTCTCACAATAACTTCTTAGAACAGCCTTGAGAACTTCCAGCAATACAATTTGTAATTTGTAATTTATTTGCATGACATATGTAATTACATGCATAGAAATTGGTAGTACAAAACAACAGTATACAATCCAATTTTACTTTATAATAGGAACTTAAGAATGTAGTCCAAATTATTTGACATAATAATACTTTAGATTTTAGTTTCAACAATAGGCTATAGAAGCACTGCTCAATGAGCCATTATTTTAGATGTTTTTTGAATGTCTCTCCAGTTATTACCTTCAGTTCATTTGGCAGTGCATTGAAGTATTTTGCTCCATTAATATATGGACTGTTTGCAGTTTTTTTCAGTCTTCTGTGTATCATATGGTAATTTTGTGCTTGTCTATTACTGTGATAATGAATTTCTGCATTACGACAGGTTATATTTCTTACCTTCTACAGTTGATACTATTGTTTGAAACATATACATTGAATATATAGTCAGAATTTTAAATTCTATAAACAATCCCTTACATGATGATATAGCATCTTTCTTGCTTAATATTCTCAAGGCTCTTTTCTGGAGTTTAAATACTCCGTCTACATGAGTTTTGGAAGCCCCGCCCCACAATGCAAGACCATATGCTAGAAATGGATGTATTAAGCCAAAATACATCATCCTCATTGTTTGGGTATTGGCATATTGAGCTAATCTTTTTAAAACATATAGGCTAGATGATAACCTTGCACATACATAGTCAATTTGTTGTGTCCGTAGTAGTTTCCTGTCTATGCATATACCTAGGAATTTACACTCACTGCAGATTTTTCCTACAACATTACTATCTTGAGAATCAATACAAGTTTGCAAATGGGATTATATTTGTTTTTTGTAAGTTGACTTTTAGATTGTAATTTTCAAACTTTTCCTTTGCAATATCTATAAATTTTTTTACCTCTATGCTCAGATTAAGAATATCATTTCCCCAACAAAGGCCTGAAGTGTCATCTGCATACATTGTAATGAAGGTATCATTTTTTACTATCAGGAAGGGACCAATTATCGATCCCTGAGGCACACCAAATTTAATATTCATTACCCTTGATGTATATATTTTTAATGTTTCTCCATTATTGTGTGAGATTGAGGTACACTGTCTTCTGTTTTTTAAATATGATGTGATGAGGTGCAATAGTTTTCCACTTATGCCATCTCTGGCCAGTTTTGACAGAAGTACCTTATAATCAACAGTATCAAAAGCCTTTGATAGGTCTAGGAAAACTCCAGCTACTTGCATGCCTTCATCAATTTTGTCAAGAGCTTTCTGCATAAATTGAAGTGTTGCAGTCATGGTGTTATGACCACTTCTGAAACTATGCTGAAAATCTCCAGGATGTTGTGCTTATTATAATGATGTAACATATATTTCAGAATAATTTTTTCAATTAACTTGCTATAAACAGAAGTTAAAGAGAGTTGTCTGTAATTTTCTACTATTTATTCATCACCTTTTTTGTAGAGTGGCTAATTTTGGTATGTCAGGGAACACTCCTTCTTTCAAGACTAGATGCACCACGCTGTTTAAGTAAAAATGGAGAAATTTCATCCCAGCCAGCAGATTATTTGTTTTTACATTCTCTGATGAGCTGCAAAATATCCTTGATTTTAAGTTCTTGGAGTTGATTAGTTTCAGAATTGTCCTCAGCAAGACTTGCAACACGTACTTTATCTGTGGTACAAAAGTTAGATTCTATGAAATCTATAAAATAGTCATTAAAAATGTTACTGATCTTTTGAGGATTGGTGACATCAATATTGTTATTAGATATCTGTATGTTGATATTACCTTTTAGTTTTTTTTACTGTCTCCTATTTTATTTACTATTGACCACCAGTTCTTGGAGATACAATCTGAATTTTGTATTTTCGAGTTAATATTTTCAGCCTTCAATCTTTTGACTTGCTTGTGAAACTGGTACTTGTATTGTGCTCATTGTCTTTGGTCTCTCTTTGTATCATATACATTTCTTCCATTTTTTCTTTCAGTTCTTTGGTAGAATTATCAAATTCCATGGGACTTGACTGTCTAGCCTTATTCTTATTAATATTCTTTCTGATTGGAATAGTATTATTTAGATGACAAGATAATGTATCTAGAAAGGCATTACACTTATTATTCACTCCTTTGGCTTGAAATACTAGATGCCAAGATTCATGACCAAGGCTCTCTCTCAGTTTGGCAATGTTGATAACAGAGAGATTTCTTTTCTATTCATAAATTTTCTTTGGTTTTATAAAAAGATCTCCCTTTAGCGCTATTAGTTGGCCTAGATGGTCAGAGATGTGACAATTTACAACAGCAGCTCTGGCACTATTTTCACAATTCCGTAATAACATGGTCTATACAGCTTATACTAGTTGGAGTGATTCTAGTGGGTATGTCTCCCAACAGATCTTTTGCGCCACAAGAATAGACACAGTCTTTGAAGTGTTTGCTTTCATGGGAATCTTGTAATATGTTGACATTAATATCCCCTAATAATATAACATTTATATTCTCTTGCTTGTTCATTAATTTACACAATAATGTATCAAGGGAATTAAGAAATAATTCAAAATTTCCATTTGGTGATCTATACAATGCTAAGATAAAGTACACAACAGACAAGAATTTTAACTTAATTGCTGCAATATCACAGAGCAAATCAGTGGCATACTCTTTTACCTGAAGCGATATTTTTGTAAGATTCTACTAAGTTATTAGTTCTGATGTAGATAGCCACTTCTCCACCTTTATGCTTAGAACGACAGTGAAAATCAATGCAGTTTTTATTTCCTCAATTGTTGAAAATCTTCGTCCTTTCATAGGTCTCTTCAGTTTTGGGAACAGGAAATGTGGCAGGGGCCAAATCTGGGGACTATGGTGGCTGAAGCATGATTGTTGTGTGGTATTTGGCTAAAAAATCTCTCACAAGCAGTGATGAATGATCAGGTGAATTGTCGTGATGCAAAAGCCATGAATTGTTTTTTCACAAATCCTGACATTTTTTGCATATTGCTTCTTGCAAATGGTGCATAATGTCAAGGTAATACTTCTTATTGACCATACAACCTTGAGTCAAAAATTCATGATGCACTGCACCATGATAATTGGAAAAAAAATAAATAAATAAATCAGTGTGCAAAAATTTTAAAGTTTGATCGAAGTTGGCGTGCTTTTTTTGGTCTTGGCTCTCCAGGATGCTTCCATTGGAATGATTACACTTTGGTTTCACCATAATAACTGTAAACCCATGTTATGTCACCAGTTATGATCCTTTTGAGCAAACCAGTGTCATCATTGACATAATTGAAGAGCTACTAAGTGATACTCATGCGACAGTTCTTTCTGATCAAAACTGAGAAGTTTTGGAACAGATTTCGCTGACACATGTCTCATGTCCAAAACATCTGAAAAAATTGTATGACAAGAGATAATTGATGTGCCAACATCCTCAGCAACTTCTCTTATGGTAATTCAATTATTTTCCAAAACAATTTTCTTCGCAGCTTTGATGTTGTCTCCTGTTGTTGATGTGCTGGGTTGTCCAGAGTGAGGTTCGTCATTGGTGTCTTCTTGGCTATCTTGGAAGAGCTTGTACCACTTGTAAACATTTTTTTACTTAGAGCAGACTCAACGTATCCCACTGTCAACATTCCAAGTGTTTTAGAGCACTTGATTCCATTTTTCACACAAAATTTGATGCAAATTATTTGCTCCATTTTCTGTAATAATCAAAAATTGCCAAGCACACTAAAATACATCTAACCTTTCTATCTGTCTAAAGTATGGTAAATGAAGTGTGCGGTACACTTAAAACTGTGAACATATGTTCAGGACATGTGTATTAACATAACAAAAAAAAAAAGATCAATAGTCATATGTACATTGCCAGCACAATTTGAAAAGTCTCCTTACTTTTTGAACAGCCCTCGTATGGTTGGCTTGTCATTTATAAATGTTAAGAACCTCAATTGACCCATTATGGAGCCCTGTGACACACCGTATATGACTCCCTGGTATGCTGATGTTTTAACTCTACCTGTACATTATACAACTACCCTTTGATACCAGTTAGAAAGGCAGGTTGTGAATCAGTCGTATGCTACTCTACAAATACCATAGCAATATAGACACAGACGTAAGGAAGCTTATGTGCCTTCGCATTGGCCCCTCATCCCTCAACTCCAATCCACTATGGCATATCCACAGCCCTTTAAACATCTAGTCATGCTGGCAAAAAGCCCCACACTGCATTAGCTTTCTTATGAAATTTGTTGACACATCAGTCACAATTCAAAAACAACAGCGGCATTCATAAATATAATACTAGAAGGAAAAAGGATCTAAACTGGCCATCACTCACCCTTAGTGTGGCACAGAAAAGAGTGAAGTAATCAGCCATATGAATCTTTTATCATCTACCAAGTGATTTAATGACTGATAAAATTAGCTCCAAACATAAACTGAATTGATGTCTCCTTCACAGCTCCTCCTACACTATTCAGTATCAGAGCATAGTCAAGAGTACATATTTGAGTGCACATAATAAAAACATCCACACACACACACACACACACACAAACAACTTTAATAAATCATGTAAGTGTCTAATTGTAAAACTGTACCATATTTTAGCAAGAGACAACAATTTTGATCCACAGAACGTGCAGCTGAGTAACTAGCCTATTCCTTCAGTAAGGTGGCCAAACTTCAGTTATATTAATTACATCTGGGATGGCACTGAGTGAGTTGTGTGTTTCTTGAATGCTGCTATGTCCAAGTTCTATGTGTTATTGTAAGCAATTGAGCAGTCATGAATTTACTTATTTATTTAGGCAGGGATCAACTTAAAATGATATAAGATTAGTCATAAAACAATGAAAACAAATAGCTCAAAACTATATGTATACACAGAATATACACTTTTACCTACACTATTATGAGGGTTGGACAGTTTCCTTCTCCAATACTTTTAATGTCTCATGGAATGAATGTCATGTCAAGTCTTTTTTGTGATAAGAATGAAAATGACTGCTACATGCTACTGGGTAGTTGCAGAAACATCTCAGTTAGAAAGGGATAAATGGCCATAGAATTGAATAAGAAATTCAACACATTCTGTGCATTAGATGTGAAGAGCTGACTTTGTTTCTAAAGTGAGAATTAGACATACTTAATTTAGGAAATGGCTCAAGTTTAAGTGAATAATTGTTCAAGCCCCCCAAAAAATGTAAACCTAGCACAATAAAAAAGCAGAACTGATTCATAAAACTACTTTCCTACTTCAGTCAAATCCTTTTTAATAACATTCTAGAACATATGCTGAATTCAAGCAAAAACTTACCTGAAAAAATTATCTGCTTCATGATAACCAGTAAAAATTTCATAAACACCTGTCACTCAAATCCAAACTTTTGTAATTCATATATAATGTCATAACAGCAACAGACAGTGGTAATTTGTCTGGACCCACACATGTTCTATAAAGACATATTGGGCACAGAAGTACCTCAAAATCATGCGGACAGTTCATAGATCCACATGCCATATGTGGCCGATCATTGTCCTGTTGAAAAATATCACCACGGTATTGTCACAACAGGTAACCCATAAGGAATCAGGATGTCTGTGACATACCATTGTGTCATTAGAGTTTCCACAGTCACTGTCAGATATGATCTAAAGTCAGAACCGATGGCTCCCCATATCATGAAACCAGGACTAACAGCACTGCACTTCTCTAAAACAATGGAAAAATGGACCAATCCTCATGTAACTGTAGTAGAGCAGAACTGTAATTCATCACTGAAAGAACACAATCAGCAGTCTGAGCTTCCTAGTGACAACACCACTACAAATGCAGCAGTTTGTGTTGTGTTGACAGTGACAGCCCTACACTTTAGGTGGTAATTCCACAGGCTGGCTGCTGTTAGTCTCCTAGCAATGCTGCTGTGTGACACAGAATGTTGCAGAGAGACTATTACTTGTTGTAAGAGGGCAGGTGCAAATGTGAATGAGTTACAGTGTGCTAGATACATAATACAGTTATCCTCCCTTGTGGTTATCAGATGTGGTTCACCAGAAAACTGACAATGAGTATCCTGCCCTCATGTTCACATGAGTTCCAAAATCATTCCACTGTCACATCCAAATTTCTCATAAATCTAGACATTGGCTGATTTGGCACAGAAGACTCTCTATGTGGCACCTTTTGAACTCTGCAGGTGCTGATAATACTGTCATACATGGGTTCACTGGATTTCCATGTTCTACACAGTAACTACTCAATCACTCAACAGCTGACACTGTTCATGCCTCTCATACACAACACTAAACTCAAACTGTACTAATGCACTCTGGTGACCTTTGTACCTGTCCCAGAGAATTGCAAATCTAATCATTCACATACCCACCAATTGTGCATAGATGTATGAGGTTACATTGCTCTCAGAGCTAGCCTTCTGGGTGCTTCACATTTTTTTGTAAGGCAGTATAAATCAGTTTTTCGCATAGACTTGACAAGTATGAGTACTTTTCAATGTAGAAAGAGTTGAAATTATGCAGTTCATGAAACACAGAAATGTCTTGGCCTCTGACAGTAGAATAGGACATCAAATCATAATCCTGGATTAATTAGTCAAATCTGGAGTCCGCCATGTCAAACAATTTTCTGGGATTAAAGAAACATGTACATATGAAATGGAAAGACGACATATATTGTGTCATAAGCAAAGTAAATAGCAGGTTTTTGATCTATTTATAGGGTACTAAGTAGTCACTGTCTGTTCACAAATGAAGAATGAGAATTTTTTCTTTCTTTCTCAAGTGTGGAATCTGTACCAATAGCATTTAACATATACAAAGAAGGGCACTATCAATGGGCACCTGTCAGTTTGCCTCCTAAAACATAAAACTGATGAGCCAAAACATTATGACCACCGGCTTAATACCTTGTTTGTCCATCTTTGGAAGGAAATACATCATTGATTCTGTGGCTGAGGGATTCAACAGTTTGTTGGTAATTTTGTGGAGCTATGAGGCATTAGATGACTTCAGACAGGTCATGCAATTTGTGTAAATAGTAACAGGCCATTGGTTTGCTTATACAGTGATAGCACCTGATAGCAAACCAGAGGGTACCATAGGATTCACATCAAGCAAATTTTATCACTGAGACATCAATATGAGTTCACTATAATGCTTCTCAAACCAATGTAGCACAATTCTTTCTCTGAGATATTGACAATTATACTACTGAAATATGACATTGCCATCTTGGAAGACATTAAGTGCAGTGAGGATGCAGGTGGTTAGCAGCAGTCATCATGTATTCGACCACTACCACAGATCCCATGCAACTATAAGAAAATGTCTCCCATACCATAATACTGCTACCACCAGCCTGCATCCATGGTGTGCTGCACATTTTGAGCTGCCGTTCACCTCAATGATGGTGTTTGTGATACAACAATTGACCTAGTGTAGCAAAACTGTGATTCATCTAAAGAGCCAAGACAGTCAAATTGTGATGGTGCATAATTTATGATGTCATTGGGTCAACATGTTGGTGTAGTCTGCTGTGGAGTTCCATGTTCAACAATATACGATGGACAGTATGGTCTGAAACACCTTTGTGTGCAGTAGCAATGGGCTCTTTCAGCATAGATGCCACATACCACCATCTATCCTACTTTACAGAGCAGACAAGCCTCCAAACCCCATGCTCTGTGAAGAATCATGAATGTCCAACCATTTAGCACCTACCGGTAGTTTCACTGTCCTTCTACTTCTTTCCATAGATGCTCAAAGCAGTAGCATGTGAACATTTGAGCAGATTCAACATTTTTCAAATACTCATTCACAGGCTCTGTATAATAATAATCTGCCCTTTGTTCAAGTCACTTATCTCAATGGATTTCCCCACTTGCATCCCATATCTTTGCTAGGGTGATCCACTGTCTATACCTGCCCCATTTACATACTTTTGTTACCATATCACATGCCCACAACACCACCAGGCAGCATTCAATGTCACAGCGGCAGTGGTCATAATAATTTGTCTACTCAGTGTCTAATGTATGACAAACAGAAACTTAGAAAATTCTAAGAATTAGCTTCCAGAGTGGAAGGTAAATATATCTACAGCCTCATGTGTGACACTCTGACAAAGTTAGTAAAGAAAAAAATTGATTAACACTGAGCAAATTCAGTAAATGAACAAATCTTTTTTTTTTTTTTTTAATTCCATTCACAAATCGAGTAAGAAGACTGTAGTATGTATTGTAGGTGGTTCATGTTTCGATATTTTGTGACATGTGGAGTTCTGATTGGTTGTTGTTCAGCAGGTGTACTGTAGTCAAATGATTTCTATAGTTCCTGTATCTAATGCATCATCAAATCAATTTAGTGTTATCATTTGGAGACCTGTCATATCACTAGAACTGCTGCAATTACATGTATGTAATTGTGGATATACATTTATATGTTTACAAGTTACATGGCATAGAAACTTTCATTTTCATCTGCAACAAAAATATCTGCAAATGACCATATGTCCCAGCTGATGGTATTTTACTGTAAAAGGTGCCTTCTGCCATGAATTTATTAGTGACTAACAAATTATTAGTGTAAATCCACATATTTCAGATAAGTGAGGTACCTTATGGATGCACAGGTGTTTTATCACACATTTGAAGTATTTAAATTGGTGCATATATATACCTTTCTGTCTGCAAACTTTAGTAGTTGTTTTAATTTTTTTAAATCTAATTGTTCATTACCAGTGAACTAGAACTAAATAATAACAATACCTTTTCTGATCATTTGCTTTCTTAATATAGGTTCCAAGGGTGTTTCCAATTCTTCACTCACATTTTCAAGTAGAACAGGTTTCCCAAACCTGACACAATCCTCAAGGATTTGTGTATATTGCCTATCAGAAAATTTTACTTTTACCAGACCATTCTTTGTTTCCATAGATTTAATCCAAGAGTTTGCTTGTCCTTGTGGATCTACCATTAGTGACCACCTACAAATTTTAAAATGTTATCATAATGTTGTCAAAATGGAGTATAAATTAATTAAGAAATATTTATGATAAACTGGCTTGTACCACTGACAGCAATAATCATTTAAAAACATAATTTGATACAATAATTAATTCCATAAGCATACAGAAGTATTTAAGGTTAATCCATTGCAAAAGTAACTACTTTTTATTTCATTGCATGCATGCAAAATCTACTGGAAAGAGAACTGAAGAAAATATATCATGTTCTTATAAACCATAATTTTGTTCTAATGTTGTAGCAAAGATCTTGTAGAATGTAAATACTTTTGGACTAAACCAGACCGCTCACCAAAGAGAAGAAGTACCAAGTTGTCTATAAACACACACAAAGGAAAGAAAACTTGCTAGCTTTTGGAGTTGTCCTTTGACACACACACACACACACACACACACAGACACACACACACACACACACACACACACACACACACACACACAGGCATACACATGAATATGCCATGACTTGGTGCCAACTGAACTTCAAGTGGCAATGCTATATTTCAGCAGGTGGACTGGTTGCAGTGGGAATAGTGTTGGGTGTAGCAAGTAGAAGAAGCATGAGATGGGAGTGAGGAACTGGGAATGGGGTTGGGTGGTCAGCAGTTCAGAGGGAGGTGGCTGGTTTACCAGCTAGCATTGGTGAGAGAGGGCTGGCAGGTATATGACCTGGGTTGATTGTAGTGGCCAGTGGGAAATGGTATACACTGAAGGCAATGTGGAGACATGAACTGGGAGGGGATGACAGAACAAAAGATGGGGAGACTGTTGAGCGGAGGGTGCAGAGACAGGATTGCCTGAGACTGAGATCAGAATGATTGCAGAGTGTAGATAGTTCAGAGAAGTTGATGCTGGAGGAAAGGATCCACATGGCTGGGGTTGTGAAGCAGCCATTGAAATTGAGCATTTTGTTCTCAACTGGTGGCCATTCATCCTAGTGGATAGCTGGTTGATAGTCATACCAATACAAAAAGCTGTGCAGTGTTTGCAGCAGAGTTGGTATAACACATAGCTGCTTTCACAGGTGGCCTAGAATCTGTTGGGGAAGGAGACACCTGTGACAGGACTGGAGTAGTAGATACCAACTGGGTGGATTGGCCAGATCTTTCACCTTGACCTGTCACAGGGATATGATCCCTTTGGCAGAGGGTTGGGAGTGGGAGTGGTATAGGAATGGACTAGGCTGTTGTGTCAGTTGGTTGTGTAATGGAGCACCAGTTTAGAAGGGTTTGAAGGATCTTTGGTGAGATGTCCCTCATTTCAGGGCAGGATGAGGGATAATCAGGGCCTTGGTGAAAGAAAAGGGTCAGTTGTTTCAGTCCAGCATGATGTTGGGTGACAATCAGGGCACTCCTTTTAAGCTGGTTCTTGGGAGTGTTGGAAGGATAAGGGTATACAAGGATATAGCACAAGAAATTTGTTTGTGGACTAGGTTTGTGAGGTATTGTTTGTTTGTGAAGACCTTTCTGAGTCGTTCAGTATAGTGGGCAAGGAAGTTATCAATACTGCAAATAGGTCATTCACACATGGCAAATCTGTGTGAGTGGCAGCTTTTGGTGTGAAAGGGATGACAGCTGTCAAAATGGAGGTATTGTTGATTTCTATTGGATATAATGTGGACAGAGGCATGGTTGGAGCCATCAGAGAGATGGAGGTCAATGTCCAGGAAGGTGGTGCATTGAGTATAGAAGGAGCATGTGAAGTGGATGAGAGAAAAGATGTTGAGGTTGTGAGGGATAGGGTGCCTATATCATGAAGATAACATCAATGAGCCTGAAGTATGTAAGGGGATGGCTTTTTAGGCAGTCTAGGAAGGTTTTCTCTAGATGTCTCATAAACAGGTTGGCATAGGAGGGTGCCTTGAAGGTGCACATGGCTGCTCCATAGATTTATTTGTAAACCTTCCATTCAAAGGAAAAGTAATTATGGGTCTGGATATAGTTGGTAAGGTGTATAAAGAATGAGGTGGTGGGTTTGGAATTTGAAGCATGCAAGACAGGTGGGGTTCGATAGTGGCAAGGCCGTAGTCATGAGGGATGTTAGTGTAAAGGGAGATGGCATCAGAAATGACAATTAGGTATCCAGAAGGTAAAGGGGTGGGGATGATTGAAAGTTGATCAAATACATGGTTAGTATCTTTGATGTGGGAGGCTAGGTTTTGGGCAACTGGTTGGAGCTGTTGGGCAACAAGAGTGGAATTTCTTTCAGTGGCAAGCAAAGTAGCCAGCTACAATGTGGTGTTCAGGATTGTTGGGCTTGTGGATTTAAGCAAGCATGTAGAAGCTGAGTGTGCGGGGTGTAGTTGGGATGAGGAGGGAGATGGAATCAGGTGAGAGGTTCTGGGAAAGGCCTATGGATTTCAATAGATATTGAGGTTATGAGTGACTTCAAGGATGGTACCACTCTGACAGATCTTGTAAATGAAAGAGTCAGTGTGTTGGAAGAGGCGTTCCATCAGGTAGTTAGTTCAGCTCAGAATAGTGGTTGAGTCTTTGTCTGCAGGGAAGGATGACTAGGTTTGGATCTGTTTTATGTTGTGTATGGCTATATTTTCTTCTTCCAAAAGGTTTCTGATCTTAGGAAGGGATCTGAGGAAGGATGGTGAGCCCAAGTTCTAGTAAAGAAATTCCTGGATGCTGACTAGGATGCACTTATTAGGAAGAGGTGGGGAATGAAGGTCATAGTTTTTCATGGTAGTATGAACTGGAGCCACCCAGGGTAGCTGCACAGTCTAGGGTGCCTTGTCATGGTCCATGCGGCTCCTCCCGTCAGAGGTTTGAGTGCTCCCTCGGGTATGAGTGTGTGTTGTCCTTAGTGTAAGTTAGGTTAAAGTTAGCTTACGTAGTGCATAAGCTTAGGGACTGATGGCCTCAATAGTTTGGTACCATACGATCTTACTACAAGTTTCCAAAAAATATGAACTGGAGAGGCAAGGTTTGATGTAGGGTTTAGATTGACTTTGTTTGGAGGGATTGGTGGCAAGGAAATGTTGGCACTGTAGAGATTGTGAGAAGGAGATTAGTTCTTAGGAAAGTCAAACATGGTTCAAGTTTTGTGTAGGTCTGAAGGTTAGGCCTTTCGATAAGAAAGAAACTTCTGCAACAACTGAACCGTGTCCTTCACTAGGGCTTTGATTATCTCTCATCCTGCCCTGAAATGAGGGACATTCTACCAAAGAACCTTTGCACCCCTCCTGAAGTAGTGTTCCATTACCCACCCACACTACAAAACATCCTATTCCACTCCTATGCTACTTCCACTCCCAAACTCTGTGGCAAGGGGGTGCAAGATCTGCTTAATTCACTCAATCAGCACCTCCTACTCCAGCTCTGTAACAGGCTTATCCTATCCATCAGAAGTCTGGCAAATTTTGAAAGCAACCATGTCATATACCAACTCTGCTGCAAATTTTGCTCAGATTTTTATGTTAGTATGACTACCAACCAGCTGTCCATCAGGATGAATGGCCACCACCAAACTGTTGTTAAGAACAAAGTTGAACACCCAGTAACACAACATGCACAATTTCAAAGGCTGTTTCACAACCCAAGCCTCCTGGATCCTCCCCTCCACCAACAGCTCCTCTGAACTATGCAGATGGGAGCTATACTCTGCTGCCATAATTATCATAGCCTCAATCTCAGGTAACCCATTTTCCCCACATCCTCCACACAACAGTTTCCCCTTTCCTTGTCTCATCATCCCTTCCCTATTTATATACCCACATTCACTTCAGTGTGTGCTGTTTCCCACTGGCTGCTACAGTCATGCCAGCCCATATACTTGTCATCCCTCCCTAACACATTCCTAGCTAGTAAAGTGGTCTCCTCTCTCTGGCTGCTAGCCACTCACCACCAGTCCTTCTCCCTGCCTCCCACCTCCTTCTCCCACTGCCTATAACACCTCATAATAACCTCACCTCAACCAGGTCACCTTCTGAAAAGTACCATTGACACTGTTAGTTCAGCCAACAGCATGAAAGAACACATGTGTTTGTATGCATATGTATGTGTGTGTGTGTGTTTCGTGTGTGTGTGTGTGCGTGCTTTTTACTCTAGCTTATCAAAGCGTAACTCCAAAAGCTAGCATGTTTTGTTTCTTTTGTGTATGTCTATTGACAACTCAACACTTCTGCTTTTCAGGGAATAATTTTGTTTAATGTTGTGCACAATATAGGTAATTTCTAAGTGGTTATATTTGTTTTATATATTAATTGTACCTAGACTATGGCATAATTTACAATAAATAAAACTTAGAGCAAATTGTGTAAGTATGTTTTAAGAGTAAGGTTAATATAAATATGATGCCACAGGGAGATATGTACAATCAATAAGCAATGTTAAAAATGCACCTAAATGTCATTGATAGAGTCACAGAAATCTCTCTAGCTAATATGCTACTTTTAGATTCACTGACTGAAAAGAATGAGGGTCTCAGATAAGATACCAGATATTCTGTAAAGACAATCATTTAAGTAACTGTAGTATCACACACAGGAGTATTTTCTGGAGAAGATGCTACATGGTAGATTGGGAAGATACTGACAGAGTGCCTCAACAGCTCTTGTTTATGTTTTTTAACCAGAGTAACAGCTCAGGAATAGAAAAGAAACTAACCATTCATACAAGTATGTGATCATCATAAATGGTGTTTTGGTCATCTCAGAAGAGTGATGTGTTTGTGGATATGAATTTCTGTTCAGAATGATACTCACTTGCTTAATTCTTCATGATTCTTTATTAATAATGGAACATGTATGAGAGAATAGGTTTAGTCATGAAATATATACTGACAGAATAAAATCGCAACACCAAAAAGTAATTAACGTAGAGTAATGAAATTTTGGGAATACATTTATCTGGTTCATGCTGTTTATGGCTGACACTGGAGTTTTTATAGTGATTAAAATTCTTCTGGGTATTATGCTGTGTCATTGCTAAAAACTAACAACAATAATAAACTAAAACCTACGTTTTGGCTGAATTGCAATGGCCTTCCTCAGGGCATGACTGGTTTTGCATGGGGATAGGTGCTACTATTTATTACAGACTATTGATGTCTGACGTCACTGTTGTAAAACTTTTCATTGGCCCTCTAATATGATTAGCTAGTCATTACGTAAGGGAAGATGGAAAGAAAGAGGCTATTTGTGGATGTCCATGTCATCAACGATTGGTAGTTGTCCGCCAATCAGCGTTTGGCTTCTGGTCGGCAAGTTTTACTCCTGGTGTGCGCGGAAGTGAACTGACAGTTGCTCTACAGCTGTTTGTGCAGATACGTCCGTGTCCCATGTAGCTTCTGCCCCGCGACCGCTGGCGGCCCGTTGGACTGGGATGGCTGGCAGCCAGGACGCTGGTAGTTTGTAGCCATCTTCTCTGTTGATGTTGTCAGGCTGTTGAATAGTTTCGATCGCCTCCCGTATTTTGCTTTCTCGCATCCACAATTCTTTTGCCAGTACTCGGGCCTCCTGGAACCTGATAGGTTGTCCACAGTCATGGTGGTGTTCCGCTAATGCCGATTTGTTATGTTTTTGTAATCATACATAGCGTTTGTGTTCTGCTACTCGTAAGCTGACAGGTCACCCTGGTTCTCCTATGTAAGCAACTCCGCACTCACACCGTAGTTCGTAAACACTTGCAGTGTTAAGAATGTTGACTACATCCTTGGTGGAACCTATCATTTCATGGCATCTGTGATTGCTATGAAAAATTGGTTTGAAACCTCATCGGCAGAGGACGTTGCCTAGCCATTCACTGATGCCTTTTACATATGGTAAGTGTACCAGTGGAAAGTTTCTCTTCTTTGCCTTCTTCTCGTGTTTGCTCCCTTTGGCTGTAGCTACCTTGCTTATGATTTTATCATCATAGCCATTGGCACAAAACGTGTGTTGTAGCTCCTTTAATTCTTCTTTGATGTTATTTTCACCGCTTATCCGGTAGGCTGCAGACATCTTCATGGAAGCCTCTGAGCAAATGGCCATAGCTTCTGCTCTGTTACGTCCCAGTTGTTGGCTACAATATGTGGACGACACATTCATTATCTGTCCTTACAGTGACATGAAATTGGGTAACTTCCTCCAGCACTTAAATAGCCTGCACAAAAATATAAAGTTCACACATAAGACCAAAAACAATGGTTCCTTGCCATTTATGGATTTGGAAGTATACAGAGCTTCCGAATGTAAACTGGGACACAAAGTGTACCAGAAACCAACACACACTAATTGGTACTAATTAGTACACAGAGAGCCACCACCACCCAGCTCAAAAGTATTTTGTCCTGTATACGTTAACTGCCTGAGCCTACCCAATAAGCGATGAAAATAACATCAAAGAAGAATTACAGGAGCTACAACACACGTTTCGTGCCAACAGCTATGATGACAAAATCATAAGCAAGGTAGCTAAAGCCAAAGGGAGCAGAACACGAGAAGAAGGCAAAGAAGAGAAACTTCCACTGGTACACTTACCATATGTACAAGGCGTCAGTGAATGGCTAGGCAACGTCCTCCATCAACAAGGTTTCAAACTGATTTTTCGTAGCAATCACAGAATCCACGAAATGATAGGTTCCACCAAGGATGTAGTCAACATTCTTAACACTGCAAGTGTTTACAAACTACGGTGTGAGTGCAGAGCTGCCTACATAGGAGAAACAGAGAGACCTGTCAGCTTATGAGTAGCAGAACAAGAACGCTATGTCCGATTGCAACAACATAACAAATCGGCCTTAGCAGAACATCACCGTGACTGTGGACAACCTATCAGGTTCCAGGAGGCCCGAGTACTGGCGAAAGAATTGTGGATGCGAGAACACAAAATATGGGAGGCGATCGAAGTTATTAAGCAGCCTGACAACATCAACAGAGAAGATGGCTACAAACTCCCAGCATCCTGGCTGCCGGCCATCCCAGTCCAACGGGCCACGAGCGGTCATGGCGCAGAAGCTACACGGGACATGGTCGAATCTGCACCAACAGCTGTAGAGCAACTGTCAGTCCACTTCTGCACACACCAGGAGTAAAACTTGCCGACCAGAAGCCGAACGCTGATTGGCGGACAGCTACCAATCGTTGATGACATGGACGTCCATGAATAGCCTCTTTCCTTCATCTTCCATTATGTCATGACTAGCCAATCATATTAGAGGGCCAATTAAAGATTTTACAACAGTGGTGACAGATATTAATAGTCTGTAATAAATAGTAGCACCTATCCCCATGCAAAACTAGTCATGCCCTGAGGAAGACCGTTGCAATTCGGCCAAAACATAGGTTTTAGTTTATTATTGTTGTTAGTTTTTAGCAATGACATGGCATAATACCCAGAATAATTTTGATCACAACTGTTACAGGTTTGACACAAGGCACAGAAATCCCACACAAACTGCACTGTGTACAAGGCACAAGTTCTAACAACTTACATCTATAATTATCCTGATGCTATAATGAGTTGACTGGTTCCTAACTTTTACAAAAGTAACCTTATTATTATCATGCCCCCTAATCTTTGACCCCATGATTTTCACCACAAAAGAACAAAATTACTCCCATTCACCCCAGATGATGATATTGTAGGCTGTGGTTCAGATGTTACACTGTGAGGGAGAGGGGAGTGGGGTTGGCTGACCCTCTGCTGTTGCCTGCAACAATGTCAGCCCCCCCTTACACCACTTCAAAGAGTGCAGTTTCACTAGGTGGGGGGAATAGTGGTGGTGATGGGCTGGAGGGCCAGTGGAAACACTACTAATAGTAAGGAATGCTTTATTATACTTCCGTACATGCTTGGTTGTGGCTCAGTGAGTCAAAACGTGCCTCCTCCTCTTGACCATTAACAGTGCTGAAATACAGGTGGCGACTTCTGCCATTGTGAGAGGATGCTGCAAAGGCAGCCTGTGTTGCTGACTGCTGGCACATGGTGGCCAACAATCTCTGTAGGTCATAACTGTGACCTCAGTGGCATGTTGCTTCTCCATCAATGATAGCAAATTGAGCAGACCCTCGCCCTGCACACATTCACAGTAACAGCATGTTGAGACTACCGTTCATGGGATTCAACTTGCTGGCCTCTGGCAGGAGCTGGCCAGTGGCTGGTGTTGAGGTATTAAGTCTTGTGGGTTACTCAGTGCTGGTGGCAGTAGGTGCAGATGGCAGATTGGCAGTGCTGTTGACACTAAGCTCTGCGAGGAACTTTGTGCTGGTGGTGATAGGCACAGCCAGGTCCTGGACCCATGGCTGCTGCTGATGATGGACAGTCATCTTGCTGGCTGGTGTGGCCCTGGCATCATGGTTGTGCTACTAGACTCTTCCTCAAAATTCAGACATATTTATTTGATCCAAGGTACATTTGTTTCATTAAAACCTGATACCCAGTCTCCTTGTCCACAACAAGAGACTTGACTTGACCTTGTGTGGTGACATTGTAGAACCTGCTACAGCTTTTACTGCTGTGTGGTGCAATTTTCCACTGAGTGCAGCTAGCCTCATCTCACAGTCCCATTATGTCCATGTTCTACTGATGTGCCACACTGTCGCTACTAGCCTGCAGCTACTACTGCAATACTTCATGGTTGCTTTCTCACTATTTCTTATTGTTGTTGCTAAAAGACTGGGTAGCAACATTATATATAGATTGGAGATGTGGTAAATCATATTAGCACATACTTAATGGAAGACAAAAGCATATATTGCTCTGACAGCACAACAACAGTGGCATAACATTCCAATGAGCAGCACAAAACAATATAACTGCACAAAGCTCATGAACTAGTTAGGCAGATGCCCTCCTTCCCGTGAAGCAGCTTGCCCATACAAATGCTGATTATGGGCACAGATTGACACCATCTCAGCAGCAATAAATAGCCAGGTTACAGACTGACAGCATTCACAAGGCTGCTCCATCAGACAAGATAATACAAATAGCAAGTAAAGGCAGATAACGTACTGAATGGTCTTTACTACCATAGGGCACCATGGGAGCAAAATACTATGTCAGTGTACTGACTTTCTCTTCATTCACACAAAACAGTCAGTATGAATTAAAATAAAAACTATTACTAATAAAAGCTATTAGTCTCTACCTTCCCATTCTACCAGCCAATGAAAAAATATCAATGTTTTCTGACTACCTGACTCTATGAGCAGGATGAAATTACATTACATAAGACCTGAAAGAGGCATTGGAATGCCACTACATTCATCATTCTGATGAAGCCCACTTACAATAATGAACAAAACATTGATTTTATAAGAACACGATGATGAACTCACACATCCAGAAATTTCTTATTGAAGGATGGTAATACATTACTATTTTCAACCATAGGAAGCACATACAATGCAGACCCTCTTGGATCAGAAGAGAATGACTTAGTACATAAAATATTTTATTGTGAAACTTTGGAGAAATAATCTGCACTTACCAAGGCATATGATTTAATTGTGTTAATTGCTTTTAATCCTCCCCACTAGACATGAGAAGAGAAATTTCCAATAATGTGTATGTACTTCACATTGATTTTATGTATGTATTAGACTCTGTTGGGCATATTTAGTGTATTATCTGAACTTGTGCTTCTTGTTTCCTCCTACATTGCCTGACAAAAATATATGTAGCACCCAGAAGGGGAGGAAGAAATAATATGAAACATCATGGTTTGCAAGCATGCATGATGTTGTTTCAGTAATAACGTTATTGAGTCAAACAAACAACTTTATAGTATGAGTCCACTTATCAGTATGACGTTGCACACCCTCTGGCCAGGATGCATGCACTGATTCAGTTGGGAAGGGTGTCATAAACCTATTAAATCCTCTCGTGAGCAAAACTGGCCCAAAACTGTTCTAATTGGTCCTTGATATTCTGGCTACCAGCACTGGAAAGGACTTGACATCCAAGCTGGTCCTACATGTGCTCAATTAGGAGCGAGGTTGCACCATCAATTCAATGAGATTACCAAACAGCCAGGTGCATGTTTGCATAAGTGTTTTCACTGCAGTTCAGTTATTGTAATGGTGGAAGCTTCGAAATTAACAGACCAGTATGAAAAAAGTTTTCATGTTTTTATGAGGCAGTTTCACATAAAACAGTAGGTATTTTACAATGCAAATTGTAAAAAAAGTAGCAAGCTCACAATTGAGGGTACATTTTGACATGTTTTGAAATTTGACAAGCAGTCTCCTCACACCATAACTATTTTGAAAGAAGACAAAAAAACCTTGGTGGCTGACGGGTGTGTGAAATTGTGCGCTAAGGGCTTGAGCCAATTATAGCAGTAGAGAGGTTGAAAACTTTGTAAATTTAGGACAAACATTGATTGAAATAGGAAAAAATACAGCTCAGGGGTTATTAAAAGTCTTATGCTGTCCCAAGCAACAGTAGCTAGGAAAGTTGAAACCTTAGCTGATAAAGTATCCAGTGAAGTGCTTCCTGAAATAGTGCATGCAATTCACTCTGTTATCTGTGCAAAAGCAATTGATTTATAGACAGACAATGTGTTTCATTATGTGTCTGTCACAACACACTACATAAATTCAAACTGGTGTTTGACTAAATATGTATTAATGTGCTTGGCATTTCCCAAACACCCAAATAGTGGAACAATCATTTTGAAGTGAGATGGAAGATCGACTGGAAACTGTAGGTGTTTCTCATGAGGACATTGTCAAAAATATTTTGTCATAGACCAGGGCAGCAATATTGGTAAGGCTCTTAGCATTTATATAAACATTCCCTATGCACAGCTCATACTGCAAACATGATATTGATGCATATTCTGAATGAACAGCTTTAGAAATAAAATGTCCCAGATATATTAACCACTCTTAATTCAGTTAAGCTATGGCTTACTACTTCAAGAAAAGAGGTTTCTCTGCCAGACTAAATTAATCTTTAAAGCAGTGTGATTTCACATTGAAATAGTTATTTGCCGTGCATCAACCAGTACATTCTCAGACTGAGTCAGCGAGGGTTGTTTTAGATACCAAACATGCCCCTAATTAAAGGCTAGGCTATGATCACCAATAACTCAACAGTTTACAGTATATCTTAAACCATTTACGGAATCTACAGTTACGTAATCTAGAGCATGGGTAATCAACCTTCTCATCCACTGTCCACTTTTTTAAATCCCTGATAGTAGTAAAATTTTCTAACCACCCATCAGTTCCCAAGTAACAATATTTTATAAAGTAGGGAAGTTACTTTGATTTAATTTATAAAGCAGAGACACAGCAAGTTAAAACACATAATTAGATGTATAATGGAATGATGACAGTGAAAATTTATGTTGGACCGGGACTCTAGCCCAGATTTCCTGTTTATCGTGAGTGATCACCTTAGCGTTAAGCTATCCGATCATGACTCATAGCCAGACCCAAACTTCCATATATCATCAGCTGTGTGTCTACAAACTGTAGTTCTACATCCATTGTGTGTACTCCTCAAGAGGGGAGACATTTTACTTGAAAGTCACTCATCCAGAGTCGGCGGATAAATACAAAATTGCAGTCCCTGTATTATTCAAAATTATGATGCAATATTCCTTCATATATGCATGTATGTGTGTGTGTGTGTCTGTGTGTGTGTGTGTGTGTGTGTGTGTGTGTGTGTGTGTAAGGGATGTGCTGAGGAAGTGGAGAGGGTAAATGCACATGAGGAATATTCCTTGAATTGCACTACAAAGAACACAGAATTCAGAGCTACATGCTTTAATGACTGAAACACAAATATTCGTTACCTTTTTGTAGTATCAACAATTACTCCATTTTCTGTTGAGAAGTCATCCCTTGGTAGTCCACAGATATTCCAAGTTTGCACCTTGACTTCAGAACTCAGAACATTCATTATACTGAAATCATCTGAACATGGTACTTTCAGTGTCTTTATGAAGGAGTGCCAGTCTTTTATGCATTTACTCCTAGAATAATAGACTTAAGTAAAACACTTGTACTTATAGTGTCATATGCACTCAACTGATTTCTGATATTCCTTTTGCCTCTGAAACTTACAATTGTATTGATTACAATAGTGATGTCTGTTAATAATACTGTTGAATAGGGTGATACAGGTAACAGTGAATGAGACAAAATTCTCTTTACATCATAACATAGTATTTGTTGTAATGAAAATTAGGAAATTACACCAATGGATATAGGTATGTCAGCTGATAATGTTTAAAATGTAAACACTTACTACTGGGTTAGTATTTATTTTCAAGAAGCAGAACTGGAAATGTGTTATGATAAAAAGTTGTTTTTGTGCTTTTGAATTTCTGTTTACTCTCTGTACATCATAGCATAGTAATTATTGGATCTTTATAAAACCATAGTATTGGAGAAACAAGTTTAGTGGTTCCCTGGTACCAGAGCATTATCTGTTACTGCCAATTTAACTGTATTTTCCAGACAACAGTTGTCTTGGATAACTGAAGCTACATTTTAATGCTTATTTTTGTAGTTCCTAGAGCACTTCAGCAAACTTGGCATGCAAAAGTGACATTATCATGTCAGAATTGATTCCATGTGAATAACTGTACCTAACAACCATGACATAATACAGGACAGAAACAAGGTCAACGCCGGCCGCGGTGGTCTCGCGGTTCTAGGCGCGCAGTCCGGAACCGTGCGACTGCTGCGGTCGCAGGTTCGAATCCTGCCTCGGGCATGGATGTGTGTGATGTCCTTAGGTTAGTTAGGTTTAAGTAGTTCTAAGTTCTAGGGGACTTATGACCACAGCAGTTGAGTCCCATAGTGCTCAGAGCCATTTGAACCAAGGTCAACATAGGTCACAATTTCATCTGTATTTTATTGCAGATCTAGATCAATAAATGTAGACACCACGTGATGAAATTTTGAAATCAGTGTCATGTCTGCCATGTGAAGGTTAAATGCAATTAAATGTTTATAATATGCTTGTTAGCAAATTTTTATACCGGATGGTACTGTTGTTGATAATTCTTCCGGGTTAAAGAAGGCCACCATTATCATCTAGCGGTGTGTATAAAGTTCTGCGTACTTGTGGCAAGGTCTATATTGGTACTACAAAAAGAAGTGTGAATACAAGGGTAAAGGAGCATAAAAGTCTTTGCCGACTGGGAAAAATAGAAAAATTGGCAGTTGCGGAACATGCACTTCAGTCAGGTGCCCATTTAGTTAAGTTTTCTGAAACTACAGTTTTAAGTGCTACTACGAACTATTATTCACGACTGTATAGGGAGGCTCTTGAAATTTATAAACATGAAGATAATTTTAATAGAAAAGAAGAGGCCTCGAAATTAAGCGAGGTATGGACATTGGCGTTACAAAATCGATAAGTGATTTTTATCTATGACGGGCTATTATCGATAGTTACATTTTTATCTTTGACTAGTTTTCTCTCTGCTATTAAGTGCAAGCTAGACCATGCCCACTTTCCTCGGTATTTAG
This sequence comes from Schistocerca nitens, assembly GCF_023898315.1. Taxonomy (NCBI): domain Eukaryota; kingdom Metazoa; phylum Arthropoda; class Insecta; order Orthoptera; family Acrididae; genus Schistocerca; species Schistocerca nitens. The sequence continues at coordinate 918,692,003 of NC_064616.1, forward strand.
GCTGCTCTCCGACCCCCGACTTGTCAGTCAGCAGGACTCAGCAGGACCAGCCATACCTCTGAAGATGTCCAACGCAGTATTGGACGAAACGTTAGGAATAGAAGAATTCCATGGACCTTGGCCATATAACCCAGAAGAATTATCAACAATGTAACTTGCATACATTGATGTTAAAACTACATTACAAACTGTAAAATTTAGAAATACTGGAAAGATGCCTTAGATTTTTAATTATACAGTTTTTATATATAGGGCTGACTCTGCTAGTTTAAATTCATACACTGCTCCCAGTAATGATTGCATAATCTACAGACACCTGAAAAAGGCCCCTTCTCCTTCCTAGAAATCCAGGCCAATCTTTATAATATAGTCCTTTACCTGTATTTCTATCTTGAGCTGTGGGAAACCTCCAAAATCCTCTTCCTCAAACCTAATAAATCTGCCACTAACACCTACTACTATCATCTCATCAGCCTCACCTACACATATCTGACATATCCACAAATACCTACAGCAAAACCTACCTATTCTGTTCTAGTACGTCAGTGTGGATTCCACCCCAGTTTCTCCTCCAATGACCAATTCGTGTGCCTTACTCATCTTCTATCCCACCAAATCGACAACCACATATCTATCATTTTTGTCTCCCTTGATCTCAAAGAAGCCTATGACTGTGTAGAACATTCTGGCCTCTTCTTTAAACTCCAGACCAATACACGTCCCACAAATTATGTCTGCCTCATCACATTCTTTCCCTTTAACACCTATCTTATATCATCATCACGACACCAACTTCCATATCTTCCATTTCACTGCAAATGTGCCCCTAGGTCTTGTCCTCTCTCCTTTCCTGTATGTCCTCTACACCACTAAAATTCCAAAGGGCCCTTCTCCTGATCACCTCCTCCAATGTGCCAATGAAACCACCTTCATTGCTCTCTACCCCATCCTCCAGAAATCCCAACGATCCCACCAGCTCCATCTCAATCACTTCACCTCCTGTTGCTCCTCAAAATAAACCCTACCAAAACCCAGGCAATAATTACAGGCCAAACCTCCCAGAATTCCATAACCATGACTTTTACCTTACCATTTGACTAATACTCTAAAATTAGTTGGACCAACACTTGACTGCCAACTACCATGGAAGCCCAATTTATTAACCATTCAACGGAAAGTCCACAACAGACTAAAATTACTAAAACTACTAACCAGACAAACATAGGAACTGCACCCTTTCACAGTCCTCCACAACTACAAAGCCTTGATCTGACCCATCCTCTGCTATGCAAATGTGGCAAAGACTTCCCCTCCCCACTCCTTCCATCATACCCTACAGATCCTTCAATGCCGTGCACTCTGCCTACCTTTGGGATTCTCTTATCCTCCCTCACCCACATCCTCTACCAACTTATAAAATTCTCCTCTCTACTCTTCTACCTTGAACTCCTCCAAAAGTCCTACATTATCTATAGACTTGGCACTAACCATCCCCTAGTTCCTCCCCTGCTCACTGATCCTAGTACTCTGCCACACCTCTACCACAACATTCCCACAACACTACACCTCCACGTCATCTCCCAATGAAACTTCAATTATCTTCCCTTACCTGACCACAAAATCCATGCTGATTTATACCAATCCTACCAAATCTGAAAGATCCCTACTATCCTCCTCTTGTTAAGGCTCCCTTCCCCTCCATTCCTATCCACCCATTTCCTAAGCCTTGGTCTGGAACTGCATCCCTCTTCATTTTTCCCAAATACCTCTTCCAAATATCAAGCGACACAAACCACCTCCTATGCATTTCTTGATGCAATAATTTACCAACAGCTGTATGTATTGTAGAAATTTATTTTATGAACTCCTTATGTGCTACCACTTTTGGCATTACATTTATGCCATCTTCAGGCCCCACACGTCATAGTCATAAAAATGCTATACATGGAAGGAGCCATATAACTGGATCCATGAATCAAATCATTATGCACAACTCTTGGTGGCCAGGTGATCTTCATAGAGGTGAGAAGGACAGATTTTTGGAATTTTTTGAGGAGATGGAGGTTGGCATCATAGATCTCCTTAAGCCTGGCCACCAAGGGCTGTTGCATAATGATTTGATTCACGGATCCAGTTATATGGCTCCTTCCGTGTATAGTGTTTTTATGACTATGGCGTGTGGGGCCTTAAGATGGCATCAATGTAATGCCAAAACTGGTAGTACACAAGAAGTTCATAAAATAAATTTCTACAATACATACGGCTGTTGGTAAATTATTGCATCAAGAAATACATGCCAGCCATTGTCCCATGGTCCATAATGGATCAACGAAGACCTCCTACACACTACCCTTGAATGCTATGTTCCCATGACACCATTATTCCTGGCAGTCTACACCCACTCCGCACTTCACTCATCAAAGTAACTATTTTAATCAGTCAACACATTGACCTTTTACATTTTAACTTATGCAACTGTCTGTTTCTATATATTCATGTACTACATTCATTTTTCATTCATCTGTGACTATATTTTAAGTAATCAACAAATCAGTCTTTTATATTTTAACTTATACAACTGATGATCTGTCATTTTACAGTGGAAAATATTCATATTTGTCAATGGTTATAACCAGTTTTTGTAATATGTTTTTAAAATTTTTACTCTCACATGACTGAAGAGAGGAAGACTGTATCCACAGACTGCCCACGCCCCCTGCTTATGGGGCAGGGGGGATGAAATAACAACAAAGAAAAAAAAAGTTTGAATGTGTCTCTCCTGGGTCACCATTACACATGCATGGGAGCATGTGGGACTGGGAAGAAGCGCCAGGGCTGATAAATTTGATTTTGCTGTCCACCTGATTGACAGAGGACACAGTGCACCGGATCAGACCTTGCAATTTAAATCGCTTCATAGTGGTGAGAAGGACAGATTTTTGGATTTTTTTGAGGAGAGGGAGGTTGCCATCATAAATCTACTTAAGCTTCCTTGCTCAATGAGCAAATGGCAATGAGAAGCACACATTTTTTGAAAGCTGCCTTCTTGATAGAAAGACTGGCAGTCTGTAAGCAAAACTGTCAACACGATCTTCAGCCAGTTGACAAGAGGACTAAATGAGATGAAAGGACACTAAAACAGAGGAAGGTGAGATATTTACAATGAATTTAAAAAATTTTACAGGTGAAAATAACATGGAAGTTTTTATTTATAAGAGACACAACTTCTTTCAATTTTAGTTATAAATAGTAATAATAAAAGATAAAAAATGAAACACAATAAGAGTACATTTAAAAACATCTGAAATATGATGCAAAACACTGCTGACAAAAAGAAACACTTCACTGGCACTAAAATTAGAAGGAAATTCCCTAGAATAGATAGACTGTTGTTGAAGGGGAGCAGGTAGGCAAAGGAGTTCATGATTTGGGAGGGGGAGATAATTGAAACTTATTTGGGAGATATGTGGATAGCATATAGGTGTAGGGTTGGTGGTATGTGTTGGTAGATGTACAGCAGCACACTATGGTTGGGAAATAGACCCAAACGACTCCCTTCAACCTAATACTACCTCTAAAGACACCATACACATCATAACCACCAGAGATATCTGGGGTACCTAATTAGGTGGGTTGCAGGGATTGTTTGAGGATGGGGTGTCAGAGGATATTGACTGTGGTGTGGGATGGGATTTTGAATGACTTTTCTTATTTTCTTACTGGGAGCTAGTGAGTTTGACACTGATGCAGATGTGGCTGATGTGGTCATGACTGCAGCATAGGTTGTTGGTGCAGGTTTGTTTGTTACTAGAGTAGATGTGGCTGGGGTTTCCATTCCTGGACCAGAATGAATCGATGATGGCAGTGAAAACAGAGTAGCAGTAAGAGCTGATGGCAGTGTTGGCTGGTGCAGATTTGGTGTAGGTAGTGTAGGTGGTGCTGCAGCATATGTTGGACTGACATCATCTGCAAATGAAGATTCAGGTAAGTCTGGGAAGCGTGTCTGTGAGTGGGAAGACAGATGGAGTCATCCAAGTTGTATGGATGTAGAAAAGGAGTGAAGAACAGGAGGGGACAGTGAGCAGGCGGGTAACGAGTAATTGGAGGTAGAAGTGGAGTGCAGGTGCAAGTAGATGATTGTGGACATCATTGATATAGTCTGATACATCACTGAGACACAGCAGTGGTGATAGTGAGAGGAAGGTGATGACACAGTGATGTCTAGCTGATGGAGATAAATACTGACAGCGTAGATGTGGGCTGACAATCAATGATGATGACTAGCACAAAAAATGAGGTCTGGTGGTGAATGTGATGAAAGGTAGCAAGGAGAGGCAACAAAGTTGATGATGGGCAGTGAGGACTGGCAGCAAAAGGTGATGAATGGCAGCCAAGTTGATGACTGACACTGGGGACAGAGAGCAAGGATAGGCAGCAAAGACGATGACAGGTAGAAAGGCCTGCAGGCAGGGGTGATGATGCAGATGACAACAGCTGGAAACTTTTCCCTATCAAGATTCCAATCTTGACAGCAGCCCAAGCAGTTATTTTTCCCAAGAGGAAGAGGGGTTCCCACACTCAGATGGATGTGCATTCAACCTAGTGGAAAATGTTTGACAGTGTACCACAGGTGTACATACTGTACAATTAAAAATCTTTGGCGTCTTTCTAGTATTTACAAGTGGTACTCCATGTAATGTAGTTTTTAACATCAGTGAATGCTACCTGTGTTTTTCAAATTTGCTAATTATGTTTCACATTTTTTTGGCAGCCATGACACTGATTTCAAACTTTCATTACTTAGTGTCTACATTCATTTGTATTGGTGATTGTATTTTATATTTTTAGATAATAAAATAAAGAAAAAATGAACATTTATAATTTTTATGCCAGTATGTTACACATGTTTTAATATTTCTGGAATATAAAGTTTATTAATACATTTTAATTTGCTTCATGATAATGAACTCAATGCATTGTAAATATTTGTCACAATGTTTATTTTAATTTATATGCTTCCTGACAAAATGGTGTATTACTATAATTACTATTTGAATTTATTTTATTCTAATGGATAAATTTTATCTTTATCCACTATCTCATGTATGGACAATGGCAATAGGGAGCATTGACCATTCAACATAGCATAAACTGAGATTATCTGTATGGGTTTGTAAACAGCAGCCTTAGGTTGACTGACACACATACATACCAAAGTTCTGCTGTAATGTGTATGGTTATAGCTATCCTGGGTATACATGACAACCTATTATGGTATGTAATTGTCCAGTTGGCATTTTGTAAAACTGTGACATGTTTCTTAGTAAGTGTGCTTTGTCAGTGTCTAATTCCTGTGTTATTTTCATATTTTTAGCACTGATGACAGCTACATTATTAGCTGAAATTTAGATCTGAAATAAAATACAGATGATATTATAACCACTGCTGACCATATTTCTGTTCTGAATATTTTCACATGCTACAATGAATCTCAACAAACTTTTTTCAAGTGATATAATGATTCAGTTCAAACATGTGCACTTAATAAATGTTTTCTATGATCTCATTTATAAATTCTCAGTAAAATATAATTTTCTAATTGCAGCAAAATATAGCTTCCAAAAAAGTTAAATCTAAAGAAACAGCTATCATTAGTGTAACAGAATCTGTTATAGTTGTATTAGCCAAAAGAAATGCTGTATCTACTATGTTCCTGGAACTGTCTAAGGATTCTGAAACAATTACCTATTCAGCTCTCATTGAAAAACTTGAAGATTATCTTATATAATGACATGCAGTTCAATGAATAAAATTATATGTTGACAAAGAAAGTAGACTGTGACAAGAGTCTGGTTGCAGAAATGAAATTTGGATTTATACTTGGTCCACTATTCTTGAACATCTTTGTAGACTATTATGAAGTCACTCAGAAGAAAGGGATAAAATGATATTTTGATGACATGAGATTAGTATATATAGGAAGAAGATCTATAAATCCCTGAAAGAAGGGAATTCATTTAAAAAATACCACAGTTCAGAGACTTAAATACAATGAATAAATTATGAAAATAAAAAAGACAATGTACATGGGGTTCACTAATAAAGAAAAGGAAAATGACACAGATACATTTACTGAAGCAGAAAGCCTGGAAGAAGTTACCTGTGTAAAATATGTTTGGAAATTGTGCTAGTAAATGAACTCCAAAGGAGACAAAATATAGACAATGATTGCTGTGTATTAAATACAGTAATATTTATTATGAAACAGCTTGCATATTATGCCAATAAACAACATCTGTGTAGTGTCATCTCTTGGAACCATACTTAATACGGAATTACTTTGTGGGGGAACTCCAGCTGCAATAATACAAAAATAAATTTTACATTGCAAATAAGGCCATTACGATCATTACAAATAAAAAATAAATTGATTCATTCACAACAGATTTCCAAAATCAAAAACAGAAATTTTAATGATTGTTAGTAAAATTTTGGAAATTAGAGAATGGAACTGTATTATTGTAGTACAGTAAAGAATTTGCAAGCTGTGGTTTCAGAAATGTGTTTTTCCTCTAATGAATAGTTAGTTTGTGACCATATGATGTTTCTCTCCCATTGTCAATGGAGAAAAAATAGCAACATCAAGAAGGGGCTGTGTGACATTAACGAAAGTTAGTAGGGGTGTTTCTGTATCTGAAAGATGATGTCTTTTCCAATTTCACATCTGTTCTATAAGAGTGGTGCTAGTAGCACCAGTGTGTGAATGCAAATCAAATTTACTTTAAATACATGCTTTAACAGTTGTGATCATTAGTTACCTTTGAGATTGGACATGGTAATTTGATGTTGGTCAAAAATTCCTTTAAGGCAACGAAGACACCATTATCAACTTCACACTGAGTTTGAATGAACTCATGTAGTATGGCTATGAAAAGCTTGATGTTCCTTCGATGATACTGAAAAAAGACTTGGCAGGAATGTAGCCACTGCACATGATTGCTGGCTGTAGTGATCACAAGAATGTACGGTCGCAAGAAAACCAGGTTCTGGATGGTCACATGGCTCTATGGAGGCGGAAGATCATCATATGCAGTGTATGACTATGGTGCATTGTACTGAATCTGCAGCAGCAATTTGAGTGGCAGCTGACACCATACTGACAAAATAAACTGTCACAAACAGGTTAGTTCAAGGAAGCTCTAAGTCACAAACCCTGTAGCATGCATTCCGCTGACCCCAACTACTGCCATTTGCAACATTAGTGGTGTCAAGCAAGAGCTGATTGGAGTACATGGTGGAGGTCTGTTGTGTTTTCTGATGAAAGCTGCTTCTGACTGGGTGCCAGTGATGGCCATGTCTTGGTTAAAAGGAGGGCAATTGAAGACTCACACCCAACCTGTCTGCATGTTAGACACACTGGACCTGAAACTGGAGCTATGGTCTAGGATGCAGTTTCATATGACAGCAGGTTATCCCATGCACCCTTACTGCAAATTTGAATGTCAGTCTGGTGATTCAATCTGTTGTGCTGCCATTCATGAACAGAATTCCAGGGAATGTTTCCCAACAGGATAACACTCTCACAGATACAGTTGTTATAGCCCAACATGCTCTAGAGAGTGTCGACATATTGCCTTGGGCTGCTCAGTCTCCAGATCTGTCTTTAACTGAGCACATATGGGACATCATCTGATGCCAAATTTAGTGTCATCCACAACCAGCATTAACCATCCCTGTATTGATCAACCAAGTGCAACAGGCATGGAACTCCATCCCACAAACTGACATCTGGCGTCTGTACAACACATGCATGAATGTTTGCAAATTGAATTCACCAATTTGGTAGTTACAACAATTATTCATGTAACTGCATTTCAAATTTGCAGTGGATTACCTCACACTTACATTAACCTGTGATCCTGCAACATTAATCACTTAAATATGTCACCTAGACAAATGTATTCCTGGAATTTCATTACTCTACATTAATTAATTTTTGGTGTTGCAATTTTTTTTGACAGTGTAATTACTTCATGCATCCAACTATCAACAGCTCGTTATCACATGGGATGGTCATTGTGCACTAATGTGCTACAGCACACTGTAAATATCATACTAAAATTATGTAATCTCTCTTCAACTGTGAGCCAGAAATCACACTAAAATTAGATCATTTCCCTTCGAACATGAGCCGGAAGTCACATTAAAATTACACTGTAACTCTTCAAACACAAGCTGGAAATCTTACTAAGGTTATGCCATTTCTCTATGAATGCATGCTGGTATGCAAATAAAATGAATGAAAACATGTTCTGTAGTGCTCTCTCTGCAATAACTAGAAACCATGTAAAGTGCTGAAATTATGGTCATTCGTGCTACAAGCAGCTCAGAGAAGGGGCACAGCTGTCTGTTTCCAGCTGATGTGATGTACTCACTTCCAAAACTATGAGTGTTATGTTTCTTACAGTGTCAGGTCAGTATTTTTCTTTAGAAAAATGTGTAATGTATTGTGCAAGTATAGCACATGTGGGAATTGTGAGGAGCAGTTGATGTAATGATGTTGTGGCCAAGCAGTAAATCACACAGACTGACAATTCTTCAGCTCAGGATCAAACCCCACTGCTACCATCAGTTTGTTTTCTACCACTGACAGAATGCTGCCCCTTACTGATTGACACCTCCTAACAACTGCCCAACATCTAGCCTCCCACATCAAAGGTACCAACCACTTGCTTCATCAACTCTCCACTGTCCCCACCCCTTTATCTCCTTGATCTCTACTAGTCACTATTGATGCCAGTTCCCGATACACCAACACTGCTCTTACCCATGGTCTTGCCTCTGTAGAACACTACCGCTCCCTATGTCCTTTGTACTCAAAACCCACTATCTCATTCCTCATACACCTTACTAACTTTATCCTAACACACAGCTGCTTCTCCTTTGAAGGGAACATATAGAAACAAATCCACAGCACAGTCATGAGCAGTTGCATGGCACTCTCCTATGCCAACCTGTTCATGGGCCATGTATATTAAACCTTCCTAGCCTCATAAAGCTCCAGACCCATGGTTCAGTTAAAGTTCATAGATGATATTCTCATGATCTGGTTTCAGGTCCTGGACACCCTATCATCATTGCTTCACAACCTCAACACATTATCTCCCATCTGCTTTGCCTGGCCTTCATCAACACAGCATGGTACCTTCCTGGATATTGACCTCCTCCTCTCTGATGGCTGCATCCACACCCCTGTCCACATCATACCCACCAGTCACTAACACCACCTGCACTTGAACAGCTTCATTAACTTTCACACAAAAATATCTCTCCCACACAGCCTGGCCACTAGGAGCAGGGTATCTTCCATGGTGAGAACTCCCTTACCCAGTATGCTGAAGGGTGCCAAAGGCCATCAGAGACAGGCATTATTCTAAAGATCTAATCTGCAAACAGATTTCCCATACCAAATACCCATACAGCCCAATTCCTCCCATGACCCAGGTGCAAAGAAGCATCTCCTTCATCATCCAATACCACTCCAGCCTGGAACAACTGAACCACATTCTTCATCATGGCTCTGACTATCTACTATCACACCCTGACATGAGGGACATCCTACCCAAGATCGTTCCCAACCCTCATAAAGTGGTGTTTTATCACCCAACCAATCTCCACATCATCTTAGTCCTTCCATATGCCACTCCCATATGACCCTGTAAAAGACACAGATGTGAGGCCTGAAAAATCCACCCAGTCAGCACTTCCTATCCCAATGCTGTCATAGGCTTATTCTATGCCATCAGAAACTGGGCCACCTCTGAAAGCAGCCATGTCATAAACCAGCTCTGCTCCAATCATTGCATAGATTTTAATATTGGCTAGACTACCAAACAGATGTCCACCAGGAAGAATGGCCACCACAAGACTAGACCACCCTGTGGCCCAAAATGCAGCAGAACATAACATTACTGATTACAACATCTGCTTCACAAACTGGGCTATTTGGATCCCCTTCTACACCACAAGCTTTTGTGAGTTGACCTTACAACACAACCTACAGTAAGCTACTGTCCCCATACCCTCCACCTATAGTTTCTGTCTCATGTCCTATCAACTCCTCCCATTTCTCTTCCCATCACTGTCATCCTGTGCAGCTCTGTGTCAATGCATGCAATTTGTCTTTTCCCCTTTTCTGCTCCTCTCCTTCGCCACTTCCCATCCCTCCCAACTCCTCCATAGCATTAAAATGCTGCATGTAGCAGCCTGAACCTGCCACCATCAGTCCCCGCACACTCTGCCACACAGCATTCACTTCTCTCCCCCCAACCAGACTGCTATTAATTCCCCTTCCCCACTTCACTCCTGATAGCTGCTTCCATTTCAGGCAGTATTGTTCTGTCTGGAGATAGCAGTCACATTGCATAACGTGAATGTGTGTGCATGTTTTCTTTCTGAAGAAGGATTTGGTTGAAAGCTCAATTTGTAACAGTATTTCTGTTGTGTCTGTCTGCAACTCAGCATGTTGCCTTTTTATGAATAGCAATCTGTTCTTTTAATACACTACTGGCCATTAAAATTACTACACCAAGAAGATGATGTGCTACAGACGCAAAATTTAACCAACAGGAAGAAGATACTGTGATATGCAAATGATTAGCTTTTCAGAGCATTCACACAAGGTTGGTGCTGGTGGCGACACCTACAACGTGCTGACATGAGGAAAGTTTCCAACCGATTTTTCATACACAAACTGCAGTTGACCGGCGTTGCCTGGTGAAATGTTAATGTGATGCCTCATGTAAGGTGGAGAAATGCGTACCACATTTCCAACTTTGATAAAGGTCAGATTGTAGCCTAACGCAATTGCGGTTTATCGTATCACGACATTGCTGCTCGAGTTGGTCGAGATCCAATGACTGTTAGCAGAATATGGAATCGGTGATTTCAGGAGTGTAATACGGAACGCCGTGCTGGATCCCAATGGCCTCGTATCACTAGCAGTTGAGATGACAGGCGTCTTACCCACATGGCTGTAACAGATTGTGCAGCCACATCTTCATCCCTGAGTCAACAGATGGGGACGTTTGCAAGACAACAACCATCTGCACTAAAAGTTCAACAATGTTTGCAGCAGCATGGACTATCAGCTCGGAGACCATGGTTGTGGTTACCCTTGATGCTGCATCACAGACAGGAGCGCCTGTGATGATGGTGTACTCAACGACGAACCTGGGTGCACGAATGGCAAAACGTCATTTTTTCGGATGAATCCAGGTTCTGTTTACAGCTCATGATGGTTGCATCTGCGTTTGGTGACATCGTGGTGAACGCACATTGGAAGCGTGTATTTGTCATTGCCGTACTGGCATGTTACCCGCGGTGATGGTATGGGGTGCCATTGGTTACAAATCTCGGTAATCTCTTGTTCGCATTGACGGCACTTTGAACAGTGGACGTTACATTTCAGATGTGTTATGACCTGTAGCTCTACCCTTCATTCGATCCCTGCAAAACCTTACTTTTCAGCAGGATAGTGCACGACCGCATGGTGCAGGTCCTGTACAGGCCTTTCGGGATACAGAAAATGTTCGACTGCTGCCCTGGCCAGCACATTCTCTAGATCTCTTACCAATTGAAAACATCTGGTCAATGGTCGCCGAGCAACTGGCATGTAACAATACGCCAGTCACTACTCTTGATGAACTGTGGTATCGTGTTGAAGCTGCATGTACAGCTGAACCTGTACACGCCATCCAAGCTCTGTTTGACTCAATGCCCAGGTGTATCAAGGCCGTTATTACGGCCAGAGGTGGTTGTTCTGGGTACTGATTTCTCAGGATCTATGCACCCAAATTGCGTGAAAATGTAAGCACATGTCAGTTTTAGTATAATGTATTTGTCCAATGAATACCTGTTTATCATCTGCATTTCTTCTTGGTGTAGCAATTTTAATGGCCAGTAGTGTAATATTGTTGAAATTCCAAGCTGGATTTCCGTTGTTTGATATTTCAAGTCTTGTGAGATAGGATACTGCTGATCCACATGTGTATGATGTCTCTGTACCATTTATTGGTGGGACACTACACTACATATCCTCTGAGAATCGCTCAATTAAGGTCATTTTTCCTAGAGTTTACAGTTTTCACAAATTCTAGACTAACAGATACTTCTCTAATTATTAATTGAAACCATGATCTGTTTTATATGAGTACATCTTTGTATACTTAAGTAAACTAGATCCAAACAGGCCTTGGAATGTCCAACAGTACTGACTGACGGCCATGCCATCCTCTATTGTTATTCATCACTGGATGCGGATATGGATAGGCATGTAGTTGGCACACCTCTCTCCTGATCCTTGTGAGTTTTCATGACTGGAGCCACTACTTCTGGATCAAGTAGCTCCTCAACATGCCTCAAAAGGGCTGAATGCATTCCAATTGCCAACAGCACTCAGCAGACCAGAAAGTCACCCATCCGAGTGTAAGCCAATCCTGACAGTGCTTAACTTTGCTGATGTGATGGGAACCAGTGTTACCACTGAGGCAAAGCTGTTGGCACCTCTTCATATGTTGCTAATCATTCCAACAATTTTTTACAGTTTTTTCTGCAGTAATATACATGTCAACTCTTGTAAATAATCTTCACTGTGGCATTATCTGAAGGCTTGCAGAATATGGCACCATTGTGGATGGATGAAATATATGGCAGGCATAGGAATGCCTAGATAGTCACAATGTCAATTATATTTGAGGCACCTATGCTGTGTGAAAAGAAGAGAAGCACCCAGAAGGGAAGGAAGAAACAACGTGACACTTCATGGGTTGAGATGGCATGTGTAATTTCAGTCATTAAAAAACTGAGTCAAATTTTCAAAGAACTTGGCAGTATGAGCCCACTTATCAGAATGATAATGACCATTTCTGGCCTGGATCTATGCATTGATGCAGTTGGAAAGAGTGTCATAAGGCTGTCTTATCCTCTCCTGAGGCAAGTTGACCCACAACTACTGTAATTGGTCTTTGATGTCCTGGATGCAGGTACTGGGAGGGTGTTTACATCCGAGTTGAATCCACACATGTTCAACCAAGGACACGTTGGAGGATTTGTCTGGTTGAAAAATGGTGTCACAATACTGACACATTAAAAACAACACATGAAAATGCACCTTATATGTGACATACACTTGTGCTATCAGAGTTGCCCAATCACTACTATCCATATCCTGAAGTCACACCTCATGGGTCCTAACAAAATGGCACCAGGAGTAATATCACTGTGCCTCTCCAAAACACTGGAAGAATGGACCTCTAACCAAGTCATCACCCTACTTGCTGAGGTTAGTAATCTGGGGTAGTGCAGCACCATGATTCATCACTGATCAAAATATGATGCCATTCATCAGCAGTCCATGCTTCCACATTGTGGCACAACTCCATTTGTGTTGTTCTGTGAGCAGTAGCCTACACAGAAGACAATTCTCTAGTCTGGTTGCTGCTAGTCTCTGAGCAATGGTGTTTGATGACACAGACTGTTGCAGGTAGTCCATTACTTGTCCTTGGATGGTAAGTGCAGATGCACAGTACAGTGATTCTCCCTTGGGGTGATCAGACGTGGTCACCCAGACCCTTGAAGATGAGTATGCCTGCCCTCATGTTTCCATGCAGTCCAACACCAGGCAATAGCATAAATTTTCTCTTTCTCCTACCACTCATTGTACTGTATGAATTAAAACATTAAGAAACACACAGTTACATATGTACAGTACACTGTACATACATACAACATGTGGTGTCACCGCTAGACACCACACTTGCTAGGTGGTAACTTAAATCGGCCGCGGTCCTGTAGTACATGTCGGACCCGCGTGTCGCCACTGTGGGATCGCAAACCTAGCGCCACCACAAGGCAGGTCTCGAGAGACTGAGGAGACATCAGCCCCAGTTGTACGGACAACATAGCTAGCGATTGGACGTGCTAAGCCTTGCTCTCATTTGCCGAGAGATAGACAGTAGAATAGCCCTCTGCTAAGTTAACTGGCGACCACCTAGCAAGGCGCCATTTGTATCAGTGCCTATAGCTTACTAATATTCAAGAGAGATGTATTCCAAGGACTAATTAAAAGTTAAGTAACAAGCATCTACGTACTTTTCTTCTTATTCATTTATAAGTCTCATGTTCCAGACTTCACGCCCGTCTGCGTTAGCATTGCGTGCCCTATCGGCTACAGCATTGTGTCTAGGCTGTATGGTCTAGACACAACACAACACATTAAAATTAATGTGACAGAGGTGGGCTCATTACAGTACAGATCTTATTACACAATGAGCTGCAGTACATGCACCAGTGTTCAGCCAATGCTGTAAAATGTATAGTGTATTGTTACAAAGACATATTGTATTTTAGTGAACACTTAGTAGGCATAACAGTAAGGGTATTAATAAGGATGGTATGCACATACAACTGATTGTGAGATGGTACCAATTAGTCAAGCGTCAACAAAGAAAAGCGAAGTGCACTTCTTCAAACCAAATCGTACTTGTCCATCTGCAGTAGAAAAGCATCAGCAGTCTGAGGCCAAGGCTATTTCTGCACATTATGAATGAAAACCCTATGTGGGATGGTTTTACCTGTGTTGTACAAGGTGTGTCCAAAAATCATGAAATATATTTTTTTGTTGCATCACTATTGGTTGCAGCACACTCAGATTGGTTGGTTAAAGACGGGTGGACCCCCAACTTTACAGTGCACTAAAGCTCAGTCTACTCCAGGAAGTGGCAGCAAGCTGAAGAAGAGTGCCCCTGTTTTGTGACCTCATCATGACACACGACTGTCGAGTGACATTTGCTGAGAATGTTTTGCACAAAGCTCGATAAAAAGCCTTCTGAGACACACAAAATGTTAAAGCAAGCCCATGGGAAGTCTGTGATGAGTTACATGCAAGTTGCAAGGTGAGTGGAGAAGTTTAAGGATGACCAGGAACAGGTGAAGAATGACCCTTGCTCTGGAAGACCATCAACAAACAGAAACAAAGACAATGTGAATTGTGAAACTTCCTGGCAGATTAAAACTGTGTGCCAGACCGAGACTCGAACTCGGTCCCTAGTTTGAGTCTCGGTCTGGCACACAGTTTTAATCTGCCAGGAAGTTTCATATCAGCACACACTCTGCTGCAGAGTGAAAATCCCATTTTGGAATGTGAATTGTGTTTGTGAATTGTTTAATTCTGACTGCTAATTAAGTGTTCGGTTCTTAGCTGCCTCATTGAACATTTCAAAAAGTTCTGTGTCCAGCATTGTTATGGAGGAGCTTCACATGAGGAAGGTATATGCCAAGCTGGTGCTGAAAATTCTATTGGACAAACAAAAGGCCAATTGAGTGTTGATCATGAGTGAACTGTTGGAATGTGTGGACACTGAAATGGATTATTTGGACAGCTTTATTACTGGTGATGGCACATGGACTTTTGTGTATGAAATGGACATGAAGCACCAAAGTTCAGAACGGCACACTCTCAGTGTCCCCAAAAGCCAAGAAGGAAAATTGAAAATGAGTCTGCTTGTCTTCTTTGACAGCAAGAGTGTGGTTCACAAAGAGTTTTTACCTCAAAGACAGACTGTTAATGCTACTTACTAGATAAATGTCCTGGAAAGATTAATAAAAAGGGTCCTCTGAGTGCAAAATGGTGATGTTGCTGCCTGGTTGTTGCTTCATGACAACACGCCCAGCCATACATCTCTACATGTCCATGAATACCTGAAAGACCACAATGCTACAACGCTACCACAGACACCATACAGTCCCAAACTCTCCCTGCTGGACTTCTTTCTGTTCCCCAGGATTAAAACTGCAATAAAAGGTCGCCTCTTTGAGACCACTGAAGATCTCCAAAAGGCTGTGATAATTGTTAAATGTGGTTCCAGTCAAGGCCTACCTGGGGGCTTACCAATCATGGTTGAAGCACTGTAAAAAGTGTGTAGATGCTAAAGGTAACTACTTTGAAGAATTTTAAAGCTTTGTACATATACTGTCAATAAATATTTTAAAAAAATATATATTTAATGACTTTTTGGACAAATCTTGTACATGGAAAATTGAAAGAAAGTTCAAAATGTAACACATTCAGAAGTGCATAAAATGTACATGAGGGTCAATATACGACAATGGGTTTTTACTCTTCTCGTTCATTTTCTTAAGATCAGGTCAAATTACAAGTAACCTTGAAATACCAGGGTTTGAATTAAAGTGAGAAAAAAAATGTCAAGCTCCCAGAAGATGTGGTTGGATGTCAGTGCAGCTTCTTACTCATACACACCATTGGCAAGTATGTAAATGATTAGAGTTGCAATTTTCATTGATAAGGTAGAATTGCCACCAGTGTGCTGCAGTATTGTTACTGGTTCTCGTAGTGTATGTAGGAGGCATGAACAGTGTCAGATGTTGAGTGATCACTGTGAATGATGTGGAGATGCCACATAATTGTGTGAGACAGCTTCATCAGCTCGTAACAGACTTTGAAGAGTGCCTAACTGTCTATCTCCATTTGGCTGGTTGGTGGAATTATGCAACATGCAGATATGTGGGGCATTTGGATGTAATAGTGGACTAGTGGTGGATTTCATTGGCATATAACGGCAGGCGTACTCATCATCAAGGGTCTGGTCAATCACATCTGATGCTCACAATAGAGGACCACCACACTGTGCAACAGACAGATCATAACTCCCACCATCTGAGAAGAGGTAATTTGCTTCCTGCAATATTTTGTGTCATGATTTCTTATGTAACTGTTATGGACCCCACAGCACACTTCCATCTGAAACAGTAAATCTCTGGGAAGGGGGGAAAAGAAACAAAATGAAACTTCATGGGTTGAGAAGGTATGTGATATTACTTCAGTGATTACAAAATCAAGTCAATTTTCCAAAGAACTTGGCAGTATGAGCTCAGTTATCAGTAAGGTCTTGCTCTGCACTGACATGGATGCTTGCACATATTTGACTGACCAGCTTGCACAAAGCCATTATTTTCTCCCCTCAGACTAGCTGGTCCGCAGCTGTTGTAGCTGATCCTTGACATCCTTGATACTGTTACTGGGATGGTGTTGACATACAAACTTAATTGTCTAAGTATTTACTTTAATATTTATATTATACTTTTCACTCTGTTTATTCTGCACTGAAGTGCCAAAGAATCTGGTATAGGTATGCGTATTCAAATATAAAGATATGTAAACAGGCAGAATATGGCACTGCAGTTGGCAATGCATATGTAAGATGATAAATGTCTAGCACAGTTGTTAGATCAGTTACTGCTCCTACAATGGCAGGTTATCAAGATTTAAGAGAGTTGGAATGTGGTGTTATAGTCAGCACATGAGAGATACAACACAGCATCTCCAAGGTAGCGATCAAGTGGGGATTTTCCCATATGACCATTTCAGGAGTGTACCGTGAATATTAGGAATCTGGTAAAACATCAAATCTCCAACATCGCTGTGGCCAGAAAAAGATCGTGCCAAAATGGTAACAACAACCAAAGAGAATCACTCAATGTGACAAAAGTGCAACCCTTCTGCAAATTGCTGCAGATTTCAATGCTGGGCCATCAACAAGAGTCAGTGTGAAAACCATTCAACAAAACATCATCAATATAAGCTTTCAGAGCTGAAGATCTGCTCGTGTACCCTGGATGACTGCATGACACAGAGCTCTATGCCTCACCTTGGCCCATCAACACTGACATTGGACTGTTGATGACTGGAAACATGTTGCCCAGTTGGACAAGTCTTGTACGAAACTGTATAAGAGCAAATGAACGTGTACAGGTATGGAGACAACCTCATGAATCCATGGACCCTACATGTCAGCATGGGACTGCTAAAGCAGGTGGAGACTCTGTAATGGTGTGGAGCATGTGCAGTTGGAGTGATATGAGATCCCTGATACATCTAGATATGACTCTGACAGGTGACATATATGTAAGCATCCTATCTGATCACCTGCATCCATTCATGTCCATTGTGCATTCCGATGGGCTTGTGCAATTTCAGCAGGACAATGCGACACACAACATATCCAGAATTGCTAGAGAGTGGCTCAAGGAACACTCTTCTGAGTTTAAACACTTCCGCTGGCCACCAAACTGCCCAGAAATGAACATTATTGAGCATATCTGGGATGCATTGCGACATGTTGTTCAGAAGAGATCTCCACCCACTCATACTGTTAGGGATTTATGGACAACCCTGCAGGATTCATGATGTCAGTTCCCTCCAGAACTACTTCAGACATTAGTTGAGTCCATACCAAGTTGTGTTGTGGCACTTCTGTGTGCTTGCGGGGGCCCTACAAGATATTACGCAGCTATACCAGTTTCTTTGGTTATCAGTGTAAATACTGCATACAATGTTTTGCAATTATTAATAAAAATATTTTTTTGTATTAGATATTTATTTTCATTTTCAGTATTCAGGACTGCTTTATGTTGGCTCTCCTCCATTGTCTGAGATAACTGTCATGTCATCAATCTATATTGTAAGTCATCTTCAGGTGAGCCATCTAAGAATGATGAATATGTTCTCCACTCCATCTTATATAGTGTGTGAATAGTATTTTTGTGCATCCATCACAGTCACAGGGGCAGAAGAACCACACTGCCTAGTGGCAGTGCCTTCTCTGATGGAGCTGCTAGGATCAGCTGTTTTCGGCACTGCCGATCACTGCAAGCATTGGAGTATTCTGTCACCTTCATCTGGAGCAAATCATGGAGATGGTGAGATTCCACACATTATCCAGCTGGTAGCCACTGTCACAGTTCAGCAGATTTTCCATGATGCATATTTCAATGGATTCTTTTGTAATAGTTCCAAACAGATGTTTCTGTGGTCAAAATTAATGTTTTGTCATACTCCATTGACTGGCCATTGGAAATGCAATGTTCTACAGTTGGACTTCCAGGACTGCAGAAGGCGGGTGCAATGTTTATGTTCTGTGCAATGTTCTTCCACTGTGTGTCTTGTTTGTCGAATAGAGCCAAATATATCCTTTAAGAATACTAGTAGCTGTTCCTCCAAATGTTTATAATTAGTAAAGAATTCTTTGTTTAAACAGGGTGTTTCAAAAATGACCAGTATATTTGAAACGGCAATAAAAACTAAACGAGCAGCGATAGAAATACACCGTTTGTTGCAATATGCTTGGGACAACAGTACATTTTCAGGCAGACAAACTTTCGAAATTACAGTAGTTACATTTTTCAACAACAGATGGCGCTGCGGTCTGGGAAACTCTATAGTACAATATTTTCCACATATCCACCATGCGTAGCAATAATATGGCGTAGTCTCAGAATGAAAGTACCCGAAACCTTTGACAACGTGTCTGGCGGAATGGCTTCACATGCAGATGAGATGTACTGCTTCAGCTGTTCAATTGTTTCTGGATTCTGGCGGTACACCTGGTCTTTCAAGTGTCCCCACAGAAAGAAGTCACAGGGGTTCATGTCTGGCGAACAGGGAGGCCAATCCACGCCGCCTTCTGTATGTTTCGGATAGCCCAAAGCAATCACCATTACCATTCCAGTTAGTTTATTCAAACTTTCAACTTAAAATTAACCAATAATCAGAAATTTTGTAGTGACACTTTCTCATGAAAATGGTCATAGGCATCTTTCACAAACGATACATCTGCCATTTTCAAGTTGAGGATGCCTGCCAACACTTTGTGGAAAACAAGTATCATCCATAATGGCGACCCTTTAGCCTTGGATCTTGCTCAAATTGGGAATCCTTTTGTGATGCGGCGAGATTGCTAGGATGTACTAATAAATGATTAAATTTCCACAGGTGTCACAATTCCAATTTGTGAATAATCTGCATTGCAAATACTGCATTGCTTTGTGCTTTCATTTGTGTGATTTTGGGGGCAATTTTCTTTGTGTGTTATATTAACGTATTTTGGGGAATTTTAAATTACATTGCCTGTGACAATAAATGTGTTAGGCTGCTTGTGATGACTGTGCTAGGTTATGTGCAATCATAGCTTGTGCTAAGCTATGAAAAATAATTTGTCGTGATTCGCGAAGTCAAGGTAGGGAATTCTTTTTTTTGTGAGCAAAGCTCTATTAATTATGTAATTTGTGCAAAAGTATGATCCCAGTATCCAAAATGGAAACACATGGTCAGTCAAGGAGTGGTGCGAGGATAAATAGGTCAGGCGCAGAGCAAGTTACCACTAATCAGGCAGCTGCGGAGAGAGAAGAGACAGGTGCAGGTGAGACAAACAACAGGACTGTCCCTGATTTTAGTGGTGCTGTGGCAATGATGAACTTAGAAAATGTGCGGGCTATCTCCCCGACTGGTAGCAGGACTTTTGACCCAAGTGCGAGCACAGATGCAACCGAGAGAATAGCGAGTAGACAAAGTACATCGGCTAACACAAATCCCAATAACATGTGGGTGGATGAATCGGTGAGGATGATAAAAGAAAGTATGGCAAAACAGGAAGAAAGTGTGGCGAAACAGGAAGAATATAATACGAAATTAATCTCAAAACTTGAGGACTTTATGTGTGAAGTAGATACAGAATTAAACTCAAAACTCGAGAGCATTATGAGTGGAGTAAATGTGAGATTTGAAGAGAATAAGGCGCTACTTGAAGAGGTTCGAAAGGATGTTGTAAACGAGGTCAACAAAAAATTTGATGTGGTAGGTAGTAGATTAAGTGCTGTCAGAAAAGAGTTCATGTCAGAATGAAAAAACGTGGAGAAAAATTAGAAAAGGAAATCCAAACATTAACAGAAAGATGTAACAGCAAAAAGAAAAAGGTGATAAAACGGATAAAAGTCATCGAAGTAACTCAAGAAAAGACAGATGCAAACACTAGGACAATCTTGGAACTTGAGGGAAAAGTAGGAGCGGTAGAAGTGCAAAACAGGGAGGAAATAAAGAATGTGAAAGAAGAGTTAGAAAAACTTGTGGAAAAGGTTGCAGATAGGACAATATCAGAGAGAAGCGAGAACACTGCGATGCTGAATGCAATTGATAATTAAGAAATCAAATTATTAAGAAGCTTTCAGGAAGGCCAATGCGAGGCCAACAGGTGACAACATGATGCAACAAACGAGGTATGCAAATGTGTGGCTGACATAGAGAATCTTCTCGCATCCGGAACCGAAAAGGGAAACCACGTGCGTAAAGGCATGCAAAACAGTAGTGAGGGATGTGATTACAAACGTGAAGAGGACTACAAAGAAACTAGCGAGAGTAGGGATGTAGGGAAATGTTGGGAAGGACACAGAAACACATGCATAGGTTCATACAGGAGGGAAGCGGAAGTGTTTGACTACAAACACTTCCTCTCTGTTCGAAAATTCGAAGTCTTCCACAACTCGGTGATAGGGATGCACCCACGTGCTTGGCTTGAACAATACCAGTTCTGTCTTCCACCCAACTGGCAGGATGAATATAAAATAGAGTATATGTGTGGGCACCTCGAGGCCGAACCCACTGTTTGAATGAGAGCTGCAGTGCGCACATGCACGATGGTACACGACTTTCAGCGCGAGTTTCTCTCGTCCTGTTGGTCTGAGGCAGCGCAAGACTGGGCAAAGCATAAGATAATGATGTTACCAAATTTAAACCAATCTGGTTTTGCAAGTCCTGCCCAAATGTTCGAACACATGCTGCAGAACAACCAGTTTCTGTACAACCCGTACAGTGCGGGTGAACTGATAAGGCTGTGTATAATGAAACTTCCAACTCAGCTGCGCCATATTGTACTAGTCGGATGATGTAAGGATGACATAGAATCGTTTAAACTACTCTTACAGGAATTAGAGTACGACATCAGCGGGTGGGAACAGGAAGAGGCACAGTTCGCAGAATGAGACGATGTAGGACATAAGTCGCTGCTGCAGTAAAACGTGGAGGCATACAGGCTCACGAGTAGGCAAGTACTCAGACACTAATTACCAACCATATAAAGGTAATTGGGGGAATGGAAATGAATATGGTAAATATACAAACGAATGGCATAATGGCTATCACAATGCACACGATTACCACAGCAGAGGAAAATACGATCACAGTAACCGGCCAACCTCACCACGAAATAATGGCGAAAAATATGGGCAGGCACAGGTGAATAGGAAAAGGGACCCTATTCCCATTGATGCAAAAATCAGACGGGCTGACCCATGAAAAAAAACCACTGGAAATGGAGGGAAAACAACAGTTATGACCAATGAAGATTCAGGGAGACGGTATTAGTCCACATCTGACGACGGAAATTTGTAAAGTACTTTACATAGGTTAGGAAGATATTAAGGAAACATTACTTCAGGAACAAATGGATAACAGGATTTCAGCCGTTAGGCTGGTGATTGCCATCTCAGTGAAAGGGGTATCACTGGACTGCGTAATCGACATGGGGAGTCCGATCTCGATTGTTAGTGAGACTGAATTCCAAAAATGCGGGGAGGCCAAAGCTTGGCCAGCATTACCGTTGTGAGGGACGAAGGTGAAAGGGGCAATATACAGTAAAAGTGTAGAAGTCAAGTGGCAGACTAGTATCATGTTCCAATGCAAGGGTGAGGAGTTGGAGAAAAACTTCTTCATTGTGCCCTTAATGAACACTGAATTAATTTTAGGGGTAGACTTCATGAACGCCCACCAGGCTACTGTAGACTTGGGTGGAGGTATCATGTCTCTAAACAGAGAGGGGAACCCTGTCAAATTGAAGGTCGATAATTGGGTCATAAGAGATGAGTCTGAAGCCAGCTACCTACAAATTCTCACTTACCTGGAAGTGCACCAGGAACCATAGACCTTCGTAAACTGTATTAGTGGAGTGAGCTTACCGCTATACGCACACGGAAGGGATGGGGTTTTCAGAAAAATAATCGAATAAAGCATGCACAGCATAGAAGACATGCCAGAGGACACCCGATTAAGATTGCTAGAGGTCTTAAGGAATAACAAGAGAATATTTTCGGATGCACCGGGTGCGATAAAAGGCTTTGAAAACAAGTTCCAAGTAGGGGAGCACAAAAAGCTTTTCATGAGATCATACCCCATTCCGTTAGCACATAAAGAAAAAGTGAAGGCAGAGGTCATGAAGATGCTCAAACAGGATGCAGTCAAACGATCCATGAGTTCATACAACTCACCACCTTTAGTGGTACCGAAAAAGGATGAATCAATGAGATTGGTGCTGGATTCTCAGCAAATCAACATGATTATTAAAGCAGAAACAGACAGACTGGGTAGCATGGATGAATTATTGCAACGTTTCATGGAGTGAAAGTATTAACCTCCGTTGATCTGAGAGAAAGTTACTGGCAAATCGTGGTGTATCCTGAGTGTAGGCAGCATACTGCATTTTTGAGTTATGGGAACTGCTACCAATTTAAACGGCTTCCAATCAGACTGAATGTTTTGGTGGCAGCGAGGCCTGAACAGCATCCTTCCTGAGGACCTACATGAGAGAATTACATTCTGCACTGACGACGTGCTAATAGCAGAAAATGTTAGGAAGAACACAATGAGGTGTTGAACCATTTATTAGATGCTTTTGAGCTAGCCAGTATAACAGTGAACCTAGATAAATCTCAGTTTGGGCATAAGAGAATAAAGTTTCTAGGTCACATCATTTTGGTGGATGGGATGCAACCAGACCTCGAGAGAATTAAAGCGATTATTGAATTTCCAAGGCCAACAACGAAGAGGCAACTAAGAGGATTCCTAGGAGTGGCAAATTTTTTCAAGAAATTTGTGAACTGAAGCGTGCTGGCCACACCACATCTCTGTGCGCTAATAGGAAAGAATAAAATTTGGTAGTGGGACGCTCAAGCACAGGACAAATTCGAAAGGTTGAAGGAGGTGTTAGTAAATGCACCTATTCTCACACATCCAGACTTGAGCCACGATTTCTCATGATGGACAGTTCAGCAAATGGCATTGGTGCAGTTCTGTTTCAAGGAGAAGACGCTAATGATTCATCGACCTCGAAGCCCGTTTCTTTCGCAAGCAGAGTGCTGTCATGAGCAGAAAGAAACTACTTGGTCATGGAACTCGAGGGAGTGGCAGTTGTCTGGGCGTTCAGTGAATTTAAATACTTCTTATACGGAAGGAACACAAAGGTATTTACCGAGCATCAGGCACTACAATTCCTGAAGTCTGCAAAGTTGGCCCACAGCAGGTTATGTCGCTGGGTACTTTACCTACAAGAATACAACTTTACAATAGAGTATATACCAGGCAAAAAGAACCTGATTGCAGACGCTCTCTCTCGGGCTCCGGTAGGCCTAATAAACATAGTAGATGGTGAACTGGGCGAAAACAATTTCAGCATCTTGCACCTGAAAAATGTCACCTTCGAAAACTTTGTGACAATGTCACTAAAGAATGTCGGCCATGAACAAGACAAGGATCTCATACTCAAAGAAGTGAAATAAAAGTGGAGGGACAGAAATCAAGCTGCAATTTGGCAATATTATAGGTTAGAAAACGGGATTCTTTTCCAGAAATGGAGCATAGAAGACCTGTGATGGCTTGTGGTAATACCTGAGAAAATGATACACCCACGTAAGCTACGAACACTTCAGGGCACGGAAGAGCTTTCAGAAGCTACACAAGGTCTGCTAGTTTAATAATATGCTAAAAAGAAAACAGTGGGTCATCAGAGTGTGTAGGCTGTGTCAAAGGACCAAGCCCCCCACCACATCTTTCAACGCTCCGATGTACCCGATAATTCGAATGAAGTCTGGCTATGCATACGTTCTCGTAGCTGTGGAGCTAACATCTAAATTTGTCTGCTTTATTCCACTGAGGAAAGCAATCGGGAAATTGGTGGCAGTGGCATTTGTCAACGATTTTGTGCGAGACGTTGGGCTGGTCAAATGGGTAATCTGGGACAATGGGCCGCAGTTCTGGTCTCAACATTGGATGCAGATGTTAAAGTGGAGAAAAATTAAGGCGAACTTTATCTTGTTGTTCCACCCATCATCTAACCCTGCAGCATGTGTCATGAAAAAGTTAGGTTGGCTGTGTAGGCTTAACTGTTACCGCAAGCACAATACGTGGGATGTGCTTATAAAGGAATTCCAAGAAATTCTGAACGAGTTGCCAAATGTGTCAACTATGTTGCCACCAGTATTAGTGCTGAAAAATAAGGAGCCTCCAAATCAAATAAAAGAAGTGATACCAGGCCAAAGGAAAGACAACTCCGACACAAGGAGATCATAGACATACCTTTGAAGAACATCAAGCACACTGCCGAAAGCCATACCAAAAGAAAGTACGAAAAATCCACTTCTGTATTGAACAAAAGGTGTGGTTTCGGTTACACAAGCTATCAAAGGGTATGCAAAACTTTCCTTAGCCTTTACAGTGGACCTTACTGAGTGTGCTGTACCCCTCACCCCAACACTATCAATGTCCAGACCCTACGGACAAAGAAATAGAGAGTGCTGCATCACGTACCCAACGTGAAGACCCTCATAGAATAGCAGACAGTGTATCAACGTACATTTTTTGTAATATAGGTCAGTAGTGTTACGTTGTATATTAAATATCACTCATAGGTTTTGTGTCCCTAGTATTATATTGTATAATGTCAACAAGGCAATGCAAGTCGTCTATGCTAGAGTAAAAAGGGTAAGAACAAGATTTACCAGGATGATTTGATTATAGAAGAAAAGATATTCATTTAGTGGGGAGAAAATATGTCGCCACAAATAAGTCTTCAACAGCACAAAGAGGAATGAAGCAAGATGCCACATGAAGCGTGCCAGCGGCACGGAAAGGAAAAACAAAAATAAGGAAGCCAGAGTAGTAAATTACCATATAAATTATGATTGTAGAATGCATGGTAGACATTGAAAAGGGTACTTTGGGGTAATGGTAGTTCTGTGTTTGTATTTGTTAATGTAGCATTGACGTAGTCTGTAATCATTTAATATGCATGGTAGAAATTCTGTATGTTCTGTGTATTACATGTGAAAGTAGCTTGAAATGAATAGCTATGCATGAAGAAAATGTGACGTCACCAGGAATGCTTTCTGTGTAGTTAGTCAAGATTGCCTGTGTGTGTTGTTTATACATGTAAAAGAATGTAAAATTTGAAATGAATGGATTCATCTCATATCTTATTTACCATTAAGTAAAAATACTTCAAGTGTTGTAAAAAAGTCCCTGTGGTAAAGCTATTGAGGGAATGATTAAGAAATGTGACTATTGTAAATTAGTGACAGAGTATTTGTTTACATAATAGCCAGCTGAATCACAAGCCAATGTAAATATAATTTGAAAGTTAACACCCATAAGGCATAATATGAAGAATCATTGAGAAGACGTAAATGTTAGAAAATTATTATGAAGGATGTATGGAGAACACTGTTCCCCTGAGCACAGATTCCTATCAAGAACCAGCTTGCAGCTGGGAAAAGTGGAGGCTGCAGGTGAAGGAGGTTAGCAGTTGACGATGGGACAAGCGAGAGGCGTCTGGAATTCCCTGATTGATAGATGCTGCCTGCAGCTGACAGAAATGACAACGTGGGCCATCCCCACCACCTGGCAGAAGCGGCACCCATTCCACGCGGTTTAGCAGCAGCATGAGCATGGCATGAGGTAGTGACCCACACCTGCCGAGCGCCCACACTGACAGGTGACACACCCCCCTACACTGAGGGAGTCATGCAGAAACATCAATTGGTTACGGGCAGTCCGTATAGAGGGTTCGTAAAGCGATGCGCTGCCAGTTTGGCAGCCATTGCCAAATACAAAACTGAAGACTGCAGCGACCGCAAGAGGCAACCTTGGTTACCCGAGGTCAGGTGTTGCGATGTGGCAGGATGGATGAGAGAAGAGGGACGGGTGCACGCAAGGGGCGTGGCACCAGTGGCGACATGTTAGCAACACCACCACACCCACAATGTCTGCAGGTCTGAATCAAGAGACATGTCAGACTCACCACCAGAGCCGAGCATGGCGGAACTGCAGAAAGAAGAAAGGGGAATGACGCTACCAAGGGGGTGACGTCATGAGTAGTGGCTGTTAGCACAACAGTTGCTGATAAGGCCACACTACTAAAACATGCCAGCCAGGCGGGTCCAGCCACTCGTGACGCGGCAAGAGGCAATGACAGCTGCGATGAGTTCATCCTGCACTGGAGGTCGACGCTCACCTAACACGGAAACTTGTGCAGCTATGTCCTGTTGCAGCTGTAAACATGGGGCACCACAGGTTCTGTTGAACTGCTGCCAAATCATGAGGGAGAGGCATGAGGAAAGGAGTTGACCTGCATGACAGAGGGACAGCCTACAGTCCCTATCACCTGCACAACAAGTTTCCTCCCCCCACCCATCAAGTAGCCCAACACAGATGTCCTCTGAATGCCCCAAGCCCAATAGTGAATTGTATAAAAGTGCTCGAAAGTGCAACGTATTTAACAAAGGTAGAGCACGTGTTTTTTTACAGCGGACCTGATTTTTTATGCATATTATCTTTATGTAATTTTTCAAAAATGTACATATGATAATGACAGAGACTGATTTCTTAAAATCTGTGATTGTCGTAGTGATCAGGAAAATCTACTTTCAAACTGATCTTTAGTTTTCTAACTAAAGAAAATACAGACCAATGTTAAAGAAAGGACTTTATCCCATTAATCTGAAGTTCAGTAATGAACCTTAAAAGAATTTTAACGACTTTATATGATAATCTCAAAAATTTCAATCATATTTGTTTACCAATTTGAAAAAAAGGGAGAATATTTATGAAGTGCCAAAATAAGCTGAACTTGGTTAAGTTTCTCATGTAGTTAGGTTTAATTTTTTTAAGTTTAAAGATTTTGGATGGCTCTGAGCACTATGCGACTTAACTTCTGAGGTCATCAGTCACCTAGAACTTAGAACTAATTAAACCTAACTAACCTAAGGACATCACACACATCCATGCCCGAGGCAGGACTCGAACCTGCAACCGGTTATGTGGGGTAGCGTTCTCGGGTTCCCGGGTTCGATTCCCGGCGGGGTCAGGGATTTTCTCTGCCTCGTGATGACTGGGTGTTGTGTGATGTCCTTAGGTTAGTTAGGTTTAAGTAGTTCTAAGTTCTAGGGGACTGATGACCATAGATGTTAAGTCCCATAGTGCTCAGAGCCATTTGAACCATTTGCGACCGGTTAAAGATTTTATGTTTTCCTCTATACTGTAGATTATTTCAAGTGAGGACACACTTACGATCAGATATTAATAATTTTAATGCCCATAAGTTGATTATCGATTTGTATACATGTTTTAAGAGAAGTATGTATTTGTGCATGAGCATGTGAAACATTCTTGAGACTTTGAATGTTTAAAATGTAGAAAATTATCATGTCTTTGGTAACAATTCCAAAATTGCACTTACATAACATTTAGAATGGAATGCTTGGCCTAGGTAATAGATGAAATGACTTGTGTTCACCTTAAATGCTAAGTCAAATCATGTATGTTTTGCACAATGATGTTTGAGAAGGGCATGGGCCTATATGTTACTGCAATATGGTTTTGTCGATATTCACTGAAAGAGGATAAGTTGTTAATAGTTAATAACTTCCATATATTATGTTCAATATATTAGATGATTAGGATTTTGTGTAGTTAAAGTTAGTGGTCAATCATATATTTACATGATGCAGCTGTTGCCATTTTTTTTTCTCAGAAGGGGAAGGCTCTGTAATGGTTCCATGTGAGCTGCTACATGGCTTGATACAACAGCCACATGCTCAAAACACACCTGTGTGCCCTTCCGACACTCTGGGAATTTGTATCCGGAATTATGTTATATTATCACTCTTAGTATAGTCTGCAAATGTGAATGCGCAACGTCTGCTGACGTATGCAAGGGTTGACTGCTGTGGGTTCTGTGAATGTGGAGATGCAGTTTAACCAACCATTGTATTAAGTAGAGTGAGACTGCACTGGACCAGAAAGACATAAGTTCCCAGCACGTTAGCAGGCGCCTTAATGTTGGCAAAGAGCTGCTGTGCAGACTCTCTGAGCCCTTCGGGCCACCGTGTGTGGACCCTGGAGGAGGGGAGACAGTTAGGCATTCTCTGCTGAAACTCTGGTGAGTATAGACGATCTGTGTGATGGCTCCTATAGTTATCTCAGGTAGGAGAGATAGTCAGGTTGCATAAAATTTCTATTTTTATTTTTTATTTTTTTATTTTTATTTATTTTATTTATTTATTTATTTATTTTTTTGTATCACTGATGATGGGCCAACATTCCATATAGCCATACTGTTAAGTAAAATGTGTGATTGAGGAGTTATTTTCATGACTTTATTAAATAAAATGTTGTTGTTATATAAAATTATTAACTTGGTCTCACAGCAACGTCATATTGCCATTACCATTCCAGTTAAGTTATTCAAACTTTCAACTTAAAATTAACCAATAATCAGAAATTTTGTAGTGATATTTGGTCATGGAAACGGGCATAGGTGTCTTTCACCAAAGATACAGGTGCTATTTTCAAGTTTAGGATGCCTGCCAACACTTTACGGAAAACAAATATCATGCAGTCAACATTTCAATGTCGGTGTTGACAGGCCCAGCTGAGGCATAAACATTTGTGTTGTACTGTCACCAAGGTACATGACTGGGCATTCGGCTCCAGATGCCATGTAGATTGATGTCAGAGATTTGATTTCTGATATTCACGGTACATTCATGAAATGGTCTTACAGAAAAATCCCCACTTCATCACTACCTCAGAGATGCTGTGTCCCATTGCTCGTTCATTGAATATAACACCACATTCAAACTCACTTAAATCTTGATAACCTGCGATTGTAGCAGCAGTAACCAATGTAACAACTGTGCTAGACACTTGTTACCTTATATAGTCATTGCCAACCACGGTGCCATTTTCTGCCTGTTTAAATATCTCTGTATTTGAATATGCATGCCTATACCATTTCCTTTGACACTTCCATGTATAATGTCACATACCTCCACAAAACTACCAGCAGACTGTTGGATCCCAGATACACAGAATCAGTCATGTATTTCTTTCCAACGATGGACAATCAGGTTATAAAGCAGGTGGTCATAATGTTTTGGCTCATCAGTGTATATGAGAAAGATATGAGTTTCACAGTTATTACTTTCCTATTTTTGTTATGCTGTGAAACTGATTACGACTCACATTCTTCTGATAGTGGCTTTTCTTGTCTTATTTAGTACCAAGATATGTGGATGATGCATTCTAAACGCCGGCCGGTGTGGCCCTGTGGTTCTAGGCACTTCAGTCTAGAACCGCGTGACCGCTACGGTCGCAGGTTCGAATCCTGCCTCGATCATGGATGTGTGTGATGTCCTTAGGTTAGTTAGGTTTACGTAGTTTTAAATTCTAGGGGACTGATGACCACAGATGTTAAGTCCAATAGAGCTCAGAGCCATGTGAACCATTTTTTTGCATTCTAAACTTACAGTATACTTTGTGTTGCGGCCACATGTAGTAAGCGTTGTTTCAAAACAGTGGAGAATGGCAAAACAGAGGCACGCTGGTGACCGAGGCATTGCGAAGTAAGCACGCACAGATAGCCTTGGTGACAGCAGCAGTCTACCAACAGACTGATGCAGGGACGCACACAGACCAAACGCCAACCAAAGCCTGGAGAGCGCTGAGTAAGGAGAGATGAGGCCAGCATGCTAAGTTACGTGTGCAATGTACTGTGGGAGTAATAACAAAAAGCTACCACCGAAGCTAAGAAACAGGCCAAAAACAGCATTTATGACACATTGTGGTCACTTCGAGTATAAAAGAATGCCGTTCAGACTAAAAAGCACTCCAGCAACATTTCAGAGGTTGTTGGATGGAGTCCTTCGCAGGTTGAAACCGAAAAAATGCATGGTGTATCTGGATGACATTATAATTTTTTCAAGAGAGCAACATGTGGAACAGTTAGAGGAGGTGTTTAAAAGATTAGAGGCAGCACGGCTAACATTAAATTTGGACAAATGCCATTTTGCGCAAGCACAAGTAAATTATCTTGGGCATGTTATCAGTCAGGACGGGGTATGGGCAGATGCTCGTCTCACTTCTGCAGTACGAGATTTTCCGGTTC
Organism: Schistocerca nitens; assembly: GCF_023898315.1. Classification (NCBI taxonomy): domain Eukaryota; kingdom Metazoa; phylum Arthropoda; class Insecta; order Orthoptera; family Acrididae; genus Schistocerca; species Schistocerca nitens. The sequence goes on from NC_064616.1 coordinate 918,723,124, forward strand.
CACAAACAGTTAAACAAGTGCAATCATATATTGGTCTTGCAAGCTATTATCGAATATTTGTACAGGGGTTTACAGAAATAGTGATGCCACTTACTAAGTTGCTAAGAAAAGGTGTTACCTTCCAATGGACAACAGAGTGTGAGAAAGCATTTCAAGAGTTGAAACGGATACTGACATCAGATCCAGTTCTGAAGTTTCCAGACTTTTTGAAGGAGTTTATACTACAATGTGACGCATCTAATCATGCTCTTGGGGTTGTACTTGGGCAAGAAATTGAGGGCAAAGAACATCTGATTGCGTTCGTGTCTCGTCAACTTAATAAGGCGGAACCAAATTACTCCACGATGGAGAAGGAAATGTTAGTGGTAATATATGGGATTTCGTACTTTCGATGTTATCTGTACGGTGGTTATTAGGTCTGGAAGACCCAGCGAGTAGGCTAGTGAGATGGGCACTGAAACTCAGTGAGTTCGATTATGAGGTAATACATAAGCCAGGTGTGAAACATGCCAAATGCTGACGCATTGAGCAGGAAAGTGGCAGTATTACAAGTAACAGGGGTGACTGAAGATGAGTGGAAAAGGGCACAAGCTGTGGATAGTGACTGCCAACTGTTCAGAAAGCAACCACAGTTCCTAGTACAGGACGGGTTACTTTGCAGGTCGACGAAATGCAGCCTGCGTGTCGTCGTACTAGCAGCGTTAAGATCTGAAGTTTTGCAACAGGTGCATGACCATTTTCTTTCAGGACATTTCGGGAGAAGAGCTATGGATAGGCAGATAGCGGAGAAGTTTTGGTGGAGGACACGATGTCAAGACGTGGACAAGTACATCAGGAATTGTGTACCATGCGTACAGCGTGCGGACTTAAGCCATCAAAAGATTCAGCTTCAAAGATTACCAGAGGAAGACACACTGGCCGGAGTGGCTGAACGGTTCTAGGCACTAGAGTCTGGAACTGCACGACCACTACGGTCACAGGTTCGAAACCTGCCTTGGGCATGGATGTGTGTGATGTCCTTAGGTTAGTTAGGTTTAAGTAGCTCTAAGTTCTAGGAGACTGATGACCTGAGAAGTTAAGTCCCATAGTGCTCAGAGCCATTTGAATTTGAACCAGAGGCAGACAGACCTTTCCAACAAATCGGAACTGATGCTTTAGGCCCATGTAATAGGAGAGCAGCAGGGAATAAGTATGTGTTAACAGTGATTGACCACTTTTCTAGGTATTTAGTCATGGTCGCATTACCAGGTCAGAAAGCAAGTATGGTGGTACAAGCTTTAGTTAATAATTGGTTACTAAGGTATGGGATACCTCAGTCCTTCATCTCGGATCAAGGTATTAATTTCACGTCTGATCTGATGAAGCAAAGGTAAGGGAACTACGGACTAGTCCATTCCATCCCCAAACAAACGGACGAACGGAGAGAGTGCATTGCACAATCGCTAAGATGTTGAGTCACTATGTAAATAGTCAACACACTGACTGGGATGTGTACTTGCAATTTGTAATCAGTGCATATAATACTAAGGTACATACATCAACAGGATTGTCGCCGTATGAAGTGGTGTATAGGCAGAAGATGCCATCACCTTCTGACATGCTTCGTCCAAGGCTGGGAGAGGAGGGCAAGCATGTAACGCAATTTGACAAAACCATTTAGGGAGTATGGCAGAGAGTTATACGAGCTGACACGAAAGTGTTGGAATGACAAGAACGGATGGGAGGTACAACGAGGAAGTTGCCACAGTACAGAGTAGGCCAGTTGGTGCTACTAGCTAATCCGTATGTTCCAAAAGGGAGAACCAAGAAGTTCACAAACAAGTTCCAGGGACCATACCAGGTAGTGGAAATGACATCACCTGTCAATGTAAAATTACAATTGTCTACCAAGACAATGGTGGTTCAAGTTAGTAGAGTTAAGCCGTTCCAGGTGGTAGTAGATCCATGTATATGTGCTTCTCCTTCTGGCAGAAAGTGAAAAGAAGTGACAGAAGCAGACAGTAAACCAGGTATTAAGTATCAGTTGCATTCCAGGGATGTGTAGTTAGCAGTAATTAGCATGTGTGTATTATTTTTGTGCACGGACTAGGGTTATTTTATTGATATTAAGGGGTAGTGATGGGGCGTTTTTTCCTTCTATCTCCATTCTGTAGGTGTCGCATGATGGGGTACAAGTGGATAGTATGGGGTGTAGTCCTCTGGCAGCTGACACAAGTTGGCCAGGTACAGGATATGCCATTGTGAGGTGGGGTGTTGTTCGGAAAAAAACGGGATGAGATCCTCACAGTCACGAGTGGACGCTTCGGCTGGCACTCATTATCCTGCAGGTAAGGAATGAGATGTGTCAGCTACAGGAGGTGGTAGCGAGTGTGGAAACGGTTGCATCTGAGAATGGAATATTACGGGATGTGCAAGAAGAGTACAAGGCTTTGGATAGGTCGTGTAAGGAAATAAGGGAACAATGGCGCCAAGTCGTGAGCATGATTCCAGGGAGGAGAAAGGGAGTAAAGAGGGGTTGGTTGAATGCAGGTGGGTAGTTGCTGAAAACAATTTTTGGAACAGTGGATAGAGAAAATATTGAGGGTTTGAACAATTCTTTAACAGTTATTCGCGACAGGGAGGGAAGCGTAGGGAAGTTCGTGGATATACACACAACAGAGATACGGGGATTAGGTACAGAGTTGTTGAATGTGACACGTGTGGTGCGTGGGATGGCTACAGGGTTATGAGCATATATAGAACAAACACAGAAATTACTGAATACGGATCTGGAACAGGTACAAATGCGATTGGATATAGTGGAAAGGAAGCTGGAAATGGCTAAATTGCCGCGGGAACTGGTTAACAGCATTGGTGATGCACGAGTGAGGATGAATGAATTGCAAGTGGCAGTACTTCATGCACTGTACGGGCAGGTGAGTGTGACGTTGATATCACCAGAAAAATTCAGATGGATTCTGAAGCAGGCAGAGGGAGAGTTTCCAGAGGGGGTAGAGCATGTAGTGCCGATAATCAAAGTGAGTATGTCACTTTTTTATCATATGTCTAGGATTAAGGTAACAACGGATTTAGTTAAGATGTATATAGAGATTAGATTTCCAGTAACTAGTGTGGGGAGACAGTATCACTATTACACAGTGCATTCATATCCAGTCAGATGGGAGTACATACGGAAGGGTATACAGTTCAGGACACACAGGAGGTTTTATTAATTTGTAAGGAGGGGGATACTCATGCTACTATGTTAAGTTTAGAGTTGAGTAGATGTCTAATGGAGTCAGTTTCCATTTGTCCATCATGGGTTGTTTTCATGGGCAAGGGTTCGTGTGAGATCCAGTTATTTAGGGCAGAAGCAGAAGCTTCAGAGTGTTGGAGAATAATAGTGAAGACTACGCCACATTTTCAGCAAGTTGGGAGGCATTGGTTGAATTCAGTATTCACTACGGAGAGGATATCAGCCAAGTGTTATGACAATGGGAATTGGATAGCAACCACGGAGATGAAATTACGGGACAGTGGTTTGCTAATCAATGGGACAAATTGTGAAATAGTAGGGGATTGTTTCAGCTTACCAGTGACAGTCACGGGAGTCACAAAGGTTACAGATACTCATCTGACATTGTACTGGCCAGATGCATCATTCAGCATCACTCCAGGAGAAAATGTGACATATGTTAACAACACCTTGGATGCTACACTATTGCAAATGATAGATAAACTAGTAGATTTGGAGAAAGGTCAAATTTCAATGCATCAATTATTAAGGCATGTGAAGTAGTACAATACCAGGTGGAAACATAGCACAGTGATCATTGGTATTTCAACCAGTACTATTACTGTGTTGATTGTATTTATCGGTGTGGTATATGTCTTACTAAAACGGAGGATTCAGCATGTTAATGCAAGACCGCTCCATGAGATTCCTGTCGAATGGATTACCACTAGGGCATGAGTCAGGGCAACCTGGATGTATATAGGGAAGAAGTAGATTATAGGATAGAACTAGAGTTAATGTATAGGGTAAATTCGGGGACGAACTTAATGTTTAGGAGGAGACAGTGTTGTGGCCACATGTAGTAAGCGTTGCTTCATGCAGTGGAGAATGGCAAAATAGAGGCACGCCGGCGACTGAGGCGTTGCGAAGTAAGCATGCACAGATAGCCTTGCTGACAGGAGCAGTCTGCCAACAGACTGACGCAAGGACGCACACAGTCCAAGCGCCAAGCGAAGCCTGGAGAGTGCTGAGTAAGGAGAGGTGAGGCCAGCACGCTAAGTTACTCTGCAATATACTGCGGGAGTAATAACAAAAAGCTACCACCGAGGCTAAAAAACGTCCTCCTGCAGGATATATTGAACAAGAATGCATGTCTGACAAATTGTACTGCATTGACTACAGTCTTTATGAAATACATGAAATGTATTCACAGTTGTTAATGTGGACAATCTTCAGTTTTATAATGCAAAGATTACAATAAAAATTTGCACCAGACCAGGATTACCAGCTTATTGCTAGCAGCCACTTTACCATTAGGCTTCTGAGCACATCCCATGGCCAGGTAAACTTCTGTATATCTTCTACTATGTGTCTACAACCTGTACTTATATATTCATTATGTATTTTCCTGTATGGGGAGACATTTTATTTGAAAGTCACTTGCCAGGTGTCAACAGATAAACACAATACTGTATTGGAGTGGCTGCATTGTCATTCCATTATTCAGCTGATGGTTGTCCATATTGGCAACTGCAAATACATTTCATGTATTTCATTATGGCTGTCTGAAGAAACATTGCATTGTAATTTGGAATGACACAGGCACTGCAATAATAGTTGTATCCTTCACACTGGGCAGGTGACTTTCAAGTAAAATGTCTTCCCTGTAAGGTATATACATAATGGATGTACAAGTACAGGTTATAGACAAATGGTTGACAACATATGGAAGTTTGAATTGCTCAGATAGCCTAATGGTAAGGCAAGCATTCACAGTATACAGGAAATCTGGATTTAAGTCCCAGACTGGTACAAATTTTCACAGTTCTGATTCCATTATACAGCTGATTGTTGTCAATGTTTGGAAGCATGAATACATTTCTTGTATTTTGAATTTATTTGTGTAACTTACAATTGTATTGTTTATTGTTGTTTCATATGATTTACATAAGTAGTGGCTGGCGATAGTGGTCTGTAGTTTAAGATGCCAATAGCCATGACGATAAAGCTTTCTTTAAGCTGAATGTTAGTTTGAACTCCTCAGTGCTTTACTAGCTATGATCCTACTGACCAACCCATCCTGTTATAGGGGGAACTACACCTTAATATGGACTTCAGATCATTGTTCCAAAAAGCAATATCATAACATATAATTATTACAAATAGAATCAAAACAAAAATCAGAAGCTCTCACCTGAATGAAGCTGTGAATGGAGACAAATAAGCTATTAGCCCACAAGCCATAAGTAAATCTCCTGCCAGTGAATTGTAGTCCCTTTGCAGAGCTTCTGCAGCTGCTGACCACCGTGCTTTCTCTCCTCCCAGGCCACCTAAATAAGTAAAAAAAATAAAGAGATATTTTTTTAAGAACCATTAATATTGATGTTATTAAAGAAAGACTACTAGAGTCATACATGTCCTGAAAGGAGAAACTATGCCTATAAATCTTGAAACAACAAGAATATTAACCCTTTCAGGACAGAGTGTGTTTCCCCAAAGCAGAGCAATTCGGCGGTGCTGTTTGGGTTCCATATCCCTTAGGCTTCTTTTGTCTCTTATAAAATCTACTGTTTTTGACTTATTGGTGTAATTTTTTTTTAATAAAGCTTAAAACAGGCTCTTTACTGGCATATGATTTTCATTATTCCATATCACACACTTTTTGACTTGATGGTGGTGTTAAAATAGAAAAAAATTAAAAATTTGATTCTTTTTAACTTTTTTTTAGTTGAGAGCTGATGCATTGAATTAGACATAGTTTTAAAATGACATATAAAATACAATTTTATCTCTTATGTGACATCCATGGGAAGAAAATAAAAAGTCCATTTTGATTGATAAAAAATTTGATTTATGTCAATAAACTACAAAATTTCATAAAATTTGCTTAAAGCAGACTTTACAACTTTCGCATATCGATTTTTCGATAGGGAACCATATTTTACTAAGTCCTTTTGGTACTTTGCTACTTTGTGATACTTGTTGAAGCACTCAGGCATTTAAAGAGAAGGGTTGGACGGACAAGTTTTGCGAAAAAAGGGGGAATGTTTTCTCCCTCCTGGCTTGGAGCGATCACTGCAAAACGACACAGTCACCCTGTTTTCCGGCATTCCATTCTTGTGATTGCATGGTACAGGCCTTCCATCCTGTGTAGGTCACCATGCTCAGAGCGTGACCTCTTCCTCAATGGGGTTGGTTGAGCCCTAACATCACCCACAAACTCCTTTATGAGACTCTTCCAAAACTGCAAATGACTCTTTGGTGTCTCTCGTCTTTTCTTTGCTATGAAGACATATAGTAAGGAAGCGTTGACGATCCCCACCTGAAATTAGCCAGAACAATTACCATTTTGTCAAAATAAAAATTTACTAAGTAGGCCAAGGCCTATTAGAAAAGTGAATATCGTACCTCAAATAACCAGAAGAAAATTTTCCTCCACCATTTGAGGGATATTCTGGCAAAATCGTATGGCTCACAGTAGTGATCGGCTCTGTCTATGGCTCCCATACTTGCCGTGTAGTCACAAATCATTGATGGCTTCTGGATCACCTCTTCAGTGCCTCCCCCCTTTTTCTGGGTGATTTCTTGCATAGCATCTTTGTGATGAGTAGATTCCATGATAACCGGCCTTTTCTCTTTCCACGCTAGAATAACTGCCACTGCATTCTCAAACGCCTTCACGTCACCTTTTTCGACTTTTGACAGCTTTTTTCCCTTTACGGGCAAGTAAAACAATTAATGGTAAATTTTGTACAGTCCTATTTTGCAAAATATTTAATGAAATAAGCTAATTACCTCAACTGGTAAATCTTTTCGGTTTGCCATTATTGTTCCAGTTAGATGAGTTTTTTTCTTTCTTCAATTCCTCCACCAACTGTAAGTTTGTATAATACCTGTCAGTGTACATGGGCCTCCCCTGAGCTGGGCAATCTTGCTGTAGTCGAACAAACAAATGAAGGATGATTCGAGACATAAAGGGAAGTTCAGGGCTCACCAAGGACTCCATTGTAGGAGAGCCTTAGTAGGGCTCAAATGTCAAAATGTATCCTGTTTTGGAACTGGCCAGGATGTAGACTCATAGGCCCCACTTCGTCAGTTTCTAAGGATTATAGCATTTGAACGCAATTCTAACCTTGAAAACGACAGTAGACTCATCCACTGTAATTTTTTCTCCTGGAGAAAAGTGCTCTTTGCACTTGCTGTTCATGAAATCAGCAACTTTTTGGGTTCGAGTAGCTAATTTTGATAAGCCCCGAGGAGCCAGAGGACAAATGTGGAAGGCCCGGGAAAATTGCAAAAATCAGTCACAGCGAAATACTTCTGGAAAAAAGTCCTGCTTTGTTGTCCAATCAGTAGAAAAGTAGACTTTTATGTCACTTTCTTCATTCATCACCATGTTGAGAAAGGTACCCAAAAAAGCTTTTATTTCCATCAAACTCACATCAGGGCAACCTTTCCACTGTGAATGGGATTTCAGGGGGCTCATTTTTTCAATCTTATGGCGGCTGTATTCGTTTGTCTTGGCCACAATGTCATTCAAAAGTTCGTCAGAAAAATATAGTTGGAATAAATCTAGGAAACTCCTACAATTTGTCACTGCTTCATAAATGTTTTCCCTTTGTGGCACAAAATCGATGTCATTAGGAAGCCCTCCTTTTCCTGTAATATCTGTCCATACACCACTGACCTGAGCAGCACCACTATTGAAATCACCACCATCCTCTCCATTTTCTTCAATGATGTTTTCTTTGTTTTCTTCCTCATTGTCTTCTTCATTTCTCTCCACATCTTGCTCTTCATTTTCCTCTTCATCATCTTTTTCGTCATTATCACTACTTCCTGACCACTCACTCTCACCATCATCTTCATCTACATTCCACTCTTCATTACTGTCATTCAGCAAACTCTCAATGTCCTTATTAGATAAACAAGCCATAACTATGTAGCCACTAACACAAAAATCACCACAATAAATAACTGAAGCGCAAACATAAACATGACTGCAGGTGTCATGCGAACACCCTAGCAACAGTGTGACCAATTAGCAGAGCACTGAGGGAATGACTGGGGGGAGAGGGGTTGAAAACGTGCCAATCACCCACACTCCACATATAGTTCACATTTTTCCAAACAGAATGCTCCCCGTCATGTGTCAATACTCTAAGCCAGTCCCTAGATAAAACACCTTGATATTTCTTTATAGCTATTTTTATTTGTGTGATATTATTGTAGAGACCTGTGTCGAAGAGCTGATATCTAGTAGATAAGTAATCTTTGTATATGTATAACATAAAATTTATTCTAAAACTCTCAATGTATACCACACAATAAATAAAGAAGTTCATTAAAACTAACCACAGTGCCACCTAACTCAGTCTAGACATCTTAAGCCAGTACTTCCATAAATAAAGGTTACAACCTAACTCCAACAAAACAGAAGTTCAAGTTTTCATCTGTCCAATACATTGGTACACAGAGCCCCTGATGTCCATTTTGATGGATACAAACTTCATCATAATGTGCATCCCAATACCTTTGAATAACATTTGACAGGGCACTATTTTTTTAAAGAACACTTGATGTGAAAATCTGCTAGGCTTAACGGCAGATATAACATTCTTCAGGTATTGACACTTGGACTGGTATACTCAGCAACAGAGTACTTTGCTTCTGTATGGCTTAATGGCCCATATGTGAAACATATGTATTTACAACTTAATGAAAACGTGCACATTGTTTGTGGGTCAATATGATTTACTTGCACATACTGGTTATCTATCTTGAGTCACATTCTACCTCCTAATATCAGATTGTAGACTATGCTCCTAGGTGAATACCAGAAGATTGTTGATAACCCCAACCATCCAATATTGAATGGTGTATTTTTTGTGAAGCAAAAAAGATTAAGATCAACAACAAAACTGTCCTCCACAATGTTGACACTACCCAGCATCTAGGAGAAACTCCCTGTATTTCACCAGCCTTGGGTAATCTGGAATAGTCTGAACCACATTTGAACAAGCCATTGAAGTTGTGCAGACATTCACCACAAGTGGAACAAATCATCATTGCTATCTGGTGACTTTGGTGCTGAAGAACAGACAGTTGTCCATGCACTGTCAACATGTACCTCTACTATTTGGAAGTTTTCCTGAGAGTGATGAGTAGTGTGATAAGTCAAACACCTTGATATTTCTTTAAAGCTAGTTTTATTTGTGTTATATTATTGTAGAGACCTGTGTCAAAGAGTTGATATCTAGTAGATAAGTAATCTTGGTATATGTATAACATAAAAATTATTCTACTGGAGATAATAATAGCCTACTTTGGGTTCTTGTGCAATCATTCTCTTTAAGGAAATAGTCACTATTTACTATATGCAAATCAGGTGAAGGTGAAATTTTCTATGAGCAACTAGTTGTTTTCCTGCAATAATAAAACTTATTTGAAACTCATCTTCCTTTCTACTCAACATTCACTTTTTCCAAAAACTTCATATCTCAAAAGTTATTTGTGTTCAAAATTTTTGTACTCTAGAAATTTCTGGTCATAAATTGTAATTACTTCAAAAATTCAGTACCATAGTTCTGTAGCCCAAATTTTTCTGATTCCAAAAATGCTTACTTTTGTTAAGGTAACTTGTAGTCTGTTAATTATTCAAATCATAAAATTTCACTTTCTCAAACTTTTGATGGGGGTTGGGAATCCCTGTATACCCTAAAATCAACCTCATACAGTAGTACCTATTGTTTTTGGCATTTTCTATTTATATCTCTGTGCGTGGTCAATATTCCCTGTTAGTCCTATTTGGCAGAGGTCCCACACACTTGAGCAGTACACTGAAGTAGCAAAAGCCACAGGCTATCTCCTAAAATCATGTAGGACCACCTTTTGCCTGGTATAATGCAACAGGTTGAGGTTGCCTGGATCAACAAGTCACTGGAAGTGCCCTACAGAAATATTTAGCCATGCTGCCTCTCTCTGCCCATAATTGTGAAATATATAAGATTTTGTACATGAAATGACATCTCAATATTTTCCCATAAATGTTCAATAGGATCATACCAGGTGATCTGTATGGCCAAATTATTTGTTGAGATTGTCTAGAATGTTCTTCAAATCAATCATGAACCATTGTAGCACATGCATCCTTCATCTGTTGACATAGCCCATTAATGCCAAATTTTGCTACACTCTCATAATGGATACAGTCATTGTATCTCACATTTATTTCTGTGGTTATTTTATGCAGTGTTGCTTGTCTGTTACCACTGATAATCATACACAAACTTTGCAGCTCTCTGTCATTAAGTGAAGGCTGTTGTCCACTGCATTGTTCAGGGTGAGAGGTAATGTCTGAAATTCAGTATTCTTGGCACACTCTTGATATTATTGATTCCCTACTGATTTCTGAAATGGAATGTGTAGTAGCCACCAGAAAGATCGCGGGAGGCGCACATTGGCATGGCATGTCACGGGCGGTAGTTGCCGCAAGTAGAGTCCCGTCCACCAGAGGGCACGCGAGAATTCGGACGCGACCTCTGCCGGCATAACAACAAGAACAACAACAACAACTCCGGCAGCATGGGCCGTGCCCAGTCAGTTAACATCGGGCATGCCTAGGACACAGTCCCGGTCTATGCTAAGTGAAGTGCGACGTAACGTGAACAGTGTTACTACACAATTGGCGACGAGGATTGGATCGTCCTTTCGCGTGTTGCGTCGTTGTTCCGGTTTGGCAGCTTCTCCACGGTATGGAGGATTTGGTGCGGGTTTTGGTGGCGCAGCAGACGGAGCTCATGGCCACCATGAAACAAGTGCTTCCGGCGTTGCTCTCCACGCCGTCTGCTCCGGCGCAGTTCCCTCCTCCCTTTCCCCCGTATGACGAGACGGCGGAGGATTGGGACGCATATGAACATCGCCTTCGGCAGCATTTCCAGGCGTTTCATGTTGCCGATGCGGAGGTATGTCGTGCTCTCTTCTTGTCTTGGATATCTCCCTCGCTGTATCAAGTTTTGCGGCAGCTAGCGCCGTTGCAGGAACCCTCGTCCTTGTCTTTTGACGCATTGTGTTCATTGCTGTCTTCATATTATCGCCGCCGCACGCATGTTGTGGCGGCTAGGGTCGAGTTCTATCAATGCAAGAAACAGCCCCATCAGTCTTACCGGGCGTGAGCCGCTACCCTGCACGGTCTTAGTCGCAAGTGTCATTTTGTCACGGAGCAGTTGCGAGAGTCGTATGCCCACATTATGGTACGTGACGTCATTGTTCGTTCGGCCCCTGATAGGGAGGTCCGGCAACGGGCCCTGCAGTTAGAAGACCCTTCCCTCGAGGAAGTCCTGTCCATTGCTCAATCGTATGAAGTCTCTCACACAGCAGGTCAACAGCTGGAAGCGTGGTGCGACGTCGCGGAGGTTCAGGGCGGCGAGGCCGCGTCCACTGTGTCCGGGGTGGACGACGTGCGAGCGGTACAATCCGGCCGTTACGGCCGCTCCCGCACGGCGCGTAGACAGAATTCCAGCTGCCGGCCCCTGTTGCCGTCCTGTGCGTCATGCTATATACATCATGATCAGTCAGAGTGCCTCCGGCGTTGGGCCGTTTGTTGCAAATGTAATAAAAAAGGTCATATTGCTAAAGTTTGCCGCTCAGCCTCGAAAGAATCGAAGGAAGCAAGTACAGAGGAAATGGACGTTGACATTCAGGAAGTTTCATCGGGCCAGGCTCCCGATGCATCGGCACGCAAACTCTTTATCGAGGTGTCGGTTCGGTCACGCTGGTTACAACTGCAAGTAGATATGGGCGCGGCAGTTTCGTTGTTGAATGCACAAACTTATTCCGACCTTGGATCGCCCCCGTTGGCGCCAGTTTACCGGCGTCTACGCGGTTATGGTAAACAGTTCATTCCCCTACTGGGTCAATTCACTACCGACGTGACTTACAAATCAGTCACTCGGCCTATTACTTTTATTGTTGTCAGTGATGCGAGCTCCGCTAACCTTTTTGGCCTGGATGCCTTTCAAGCTTTCGGTTTTTCTATTGCTGACACCATACAGTTGGTCTCCGAAGACGTTCCCTATCACTCATTGGAATCTTTGATCTCAGACTTTCCAGATCTTTTTGAGGAGGGCCTGGGGCGTGTTTCCGATTTTAAAGCTCACTTCACGTTGAAGGCGTCGGCTCGCCCGCGTTTTCTACGCGCGAGACAGATCCCCTTGGCTCTCCGCCCTCAGGTAAAGAAAGAGCTAGACCGGCTGACAGCCCTAGGGGTCGTTCTTCCCATTGCTTCCAGTGAGTGGGCTTCGCCCCTCGTTATTGTCAAGAAGCCCTCGGGAAACTTACGTCTTTGTGGCGATTTGAAGGCCACCATTAATTCCCAATTGGTGGTGGACACCTATCCTTTGCCTCGTGCTGGTGAATTGTTCTCCGCCATGGCGGGAGGCCAATATTTTTCGAAAATCGATCTGTCGGAGGCTTATCATCAGATTCCACTTGATGAGGACTCCAAATGGCTGGCGGTCGTCAACACCCCATTTGGCCTTTACCAATACCAGCGGTGGGCTTTTGGAATATCCAGTGCCCCGGCGATATTCCAGCGTTATCTTGAGCATGTCACGTCGACAATCCCTCATTGTATTAATTACCTGGATGACATAATTGTCACCGGCCGCAGCACAAAGGAACACTTGCGCAACCTTTGCACCCTCTTTCTCAAATTCAGGTCTGTGGGCTTGCGTTGCAACCTGCATAAGTCAACCTTCTTCCAACCGTCCATTGAGTATGTGGGCTACACCATATCTTGGCATGGCATCCAGCCACTAGGAAGTTTGGTCCAAGGTATCGTCAACCTTCCTCGGCCCACTTCGCTGAAAGAGTTACAAGCTATTTTAGGCAAGATAGCCTATTACCACCGGTTCATTCCCAGGGCTTCCACTATAGCCCACCCCCTGTACTGCCTTCTGCACAAGGGTGTTCCTTTTGATTGGTCGCCTGCATGCGAGCGAGCGTTCACCTCGTTGAAGGGCCTCCTCATTTCAGCCCCTTGTTTGGCTACTTTTGATCCCCATAAACCGTTGGTCCTGGCTACAGATGCTTCGCAGTATGGGGTGGGGGCGGTCCTGGCCCATCGCAATGCAGATGGTTCCGAGCAACCACTGGTTATGCATCTAAAACGCTTAGTCCCACGCAGGCCCATTACTCCCAGGTGGAAAAAGAGGCTTTGGCCATGGTCTACGCTGTTACCAAGTTTCACCCTTTCTTGTATGGCACGAAGTTTCAGTTAATCACTGACCATAAGCCGTTAATATCGTTATTTGGCCACGCCTCTCAGATTCCGGATAGGGCGGCCCACAGACTACAGCGCTGGGCCTTGTTCCTCTCTAAGTACCATTATGACATTCATTTTCGCCCTACAGGACAGCATGCCAACGCCGATGCTCTTTCCCGTCTTCCGGTGGGCCCCGATCCTACGTTCGATCGAGAGGAGATTCTGTGTTTTCGTTTGGATGTGGCGTCCCGCCAAGCAGTTGATGGCTTCCCGATCACTAGTTCTCGAGTCGCCAGGGAAACGGCGGCTGACCCGGTTCTCCGGCAAGTAGTTCGCCTCATTCAGCAGGGGTGGTCCTCCCGCCCTCCGGGCCGGGCCTCGGACCCTCTTCGTAATTATTTTCTTCTACGAGACCGCCTCTTGGTCTTGGAAGGAGTTCTCCTTCTGGCTACCGATGATACAGCTCCTCGCGTGGTTGTTCCTCCAGGTTTACGAAGGGAGGTCCTCACGTTATTACATGCGGGGCACTGGGGTGTTTCCCGTACTAAAACCTTAGCTCGCAGACATGTGTACTGGCCCGGTATTGACAGAGAAATTGAGCACTTAGTGGCCGCCTGTTCCCAGTGTGCGAGCCAACAAGCATCTCCCAGGGCAGCGTTCTCTTCATGGCCGCCGGCAACCCAAGCATGGGAATGTGTTCACATCGATTTTGCGGGCCCATTTCTCAATGGCTTTTGGCTCATTGTTATTGATGCTTATTCCCGATTCCCATATGTGGTTTGCTGCTCCTCAACCACTTCAGAAGTTGCAATCCAGGCACTAGCAAAAATCTTTTCTGTGGAAGGTCTGCCAATCACCCTGGTCTCAGACAATGGACCGCAGTTCATTTCGCAGACCTTCCAGGATTTTTGTAGGCGCTTCGGTATTCGGCACGTTTGCTCTCCCCCCTTCCATCCACAATCGAATGGGGAAGCCGAGCGCATGGTGCGCACATTTAAGACGCAGATGAAAAAGTATGTGCACGAATTTCCTGCTGAGGAAGCCTTGACGTTTTTCTTGACGGCATACCGGACCACACCAATGGGCGAACGCAGCCCCGCAGAGCTCCTCCATGGGCGTCAACCTAGGACTCTGCTGCACCTCCTCCGGCCTGGTCCTCGCCAGTCTTCACAAAACGGAGTACCTGGTTTTCCACTGGGTATGTCGGTCTGGGCCTGTGGGTTTGGTCGCAATCCACGATGGATACCGGCGGTGGTCCTGCGCCGAAATGGCCGCCGGCTCTATACCTTGCAGGCGGGGGATCGGGTGGTACGTCGTCACCAAAATCAGCTCCATCCACGTTCGGGCACCCACCCTCCGACCTCTCGGACACCGGCTTCCCCATTGCCGGCACCTGTATTGGTTTCACAGGGGACGTTACCTCCTCTCCCCGCTGTGACTCTGCCGCACTGCGATGGTTCTCAGCCTTGGCAGCCTCCAGTAGCTCTAGCACCGGCATCGTCATCATTTGAGATGCCCCGGCGAGAGCCGGCCCCCCTAACAGGCCCGGTTTCTCAGGGGGCTAGTTCACCTGTGGTCGTCCCTTCCCCTTCGTCCCCGCCACTGGGTCTGGCCCCTCCCAAGGTGGAACAGGATCCGGAGTTCGACAGCTTGTCACCCGTTGTGTCCTGAGCTCTGGTTGTGGGATGACGGGGGCCTCTTCGTGTGGGTCACTTCCAGCCGTATTCGAAGGTTCCGGCTCGAGGGTTGGCAGATCCCCTCGACTCTGGCCATCCAATGGATGTGGAGGTCATCACTGCTGCCCGACGCTCCACCTTCCAACGCAGGGGATCACAGTGGCTTCACCCCCCGAAGGAGGAGGAGTGTAGTAGCCACCAGAAAGATCGCGGAAGGCGCACATTGGCACGGCGCGTCACGGGCGGTGGTTGCCGCAAGTAGAGTCCCGTCCACCAGAGGGCACACGAGAATTCGGATGCGACCTCTGCCGGCGTAACAACAAGAACAACAACAACAACTCCGGCAGCACGGGCCGTGTCCAGTCAGTTAACATCGGGCATGCCTAGGACACAGTCCCGGTCTACGCTAAGTGAAGTGTGACATAACGTGAACAGTGTTACTACAGAATGTCCCATGTGTCTCACTCCAACTACCATTTAGTGTTCAAAGTCAGTTAATTCCCTTCATGAAGCCGCAATCATTTCCTTAATCTTTTTACATGAAACACTTTGGTACAAGTGATGGCTCTTCCAATGCACTGCCCATTTATACTTTGTGTACGTGATACTACTGCCATCTGTGTATGTGCAGAATGCTATCCTATGACTCTTGTCACCTCAGTGTATTCTAGTATGTGTCACATGAGTGATTTGTAAGTAATCTCCTTTGTAGACTGATTGCAGTTCTCCAGCATTCTACCAACAAACTAAAAACTACCACCTGATTTACCCATGACTGAAACTATGTGATTGTTCCATTTTATAACCCTACAAAGTTTTATACCCAGGTATTTAATGTGTCCACTGATTTCAGCTGTGATGCATTGATATTATGATCATAGGAAACTATTGTTTTGTAATTTTGTGAAAGGCACAATTTATGTTTCTGAACACTTAAAGCACGTTATCAGTCTTTGCACCACTTTGAAATCTTATCAAGACCTAACTGAATATTGGAGTTTCTTCAAACAGTACTTCAATATGGATAACTGAATTATCTGCAAAAAGTCACATTGTCCACAAGGTCAATTAATATACAGCATGAGCAGCCAGGGTCCCAACAAAATTCCCTGGGTCATACCCAGAGTTACTTTTGCATCTGTTGATGACTCTCCATTCATGGTGCTGAGTCAAATGCTTTTCAGAAATCAACAACTACTGCATCTGCCTGACTGCTCTGACCAAAAGCTTTCAGTGCATCTAACGAAAAAAGTGCAAGTTTGGTTTTGCATGTCAGTGATTTTGGAATTCATGTTATCTGGTGTGAAAAAGGTCATTGTGTTTGAGATATCTCATTATGTATTATAGTTAAAGGTGGGGCTAACTCAGCCACAAATTCAGTATAGAACCTGCAAGGGATTCCATTGAGGCCTGGAGCCACATTAAATGTAAACAATTTTAGCTGTTTCTCAACACCACTAATACATTAATTTACTCATCTTTTCAGTGGTACAAGGATTAAAATGAGGCAATTCTACTGCGATTTTTTTTTGCAAAAAGCATATGCAAATGGAGTTCAGGATTTTACTTTTGCTTTGCTATGCTCAGTTTCAATTCCTGTCGCATCTGTAAGTGACTGCACACTAACTTTGGTGTTGACAACATATGGTCTGAATTTCTTTGGGTTTTGTAAAAGATCATCTGGCAATATCTCACCAAGACAGTCATTGAAGGCTTCCCCTGTCGCTCTCTGGACAGCCGAAGGCATTTCGTTCAGCATCTCTGTGACTATAGCCCCATGATTTGTTTCAAGCCTATTGCACAGTAGTAACTGTTTCTTTAGAAGTACCTTTGCAGTGGCTGTATACCATGGACAGTCCCTTTCACTAAGAACTGCTCTACTGGGTACATATCTGTCCATATCTGTCTAGTTAACAAATTTACATCACTGCTTATTCTGTCTCTGTTCCTTTTAATTTTCATGATTTTTATACTACCGTCCAACATATAATTTCAAAAAAATATATTTTCTGACATTATGCATATCTGTAAATAGGGTGAACAAAGAGTCCCAAACAAAGTGTCTCTCAGTTTCTGTTTAGCTACCAAAACGTAAACATTATATTATAAGTCTTTCGGATGCTATCATTCATTTTGTAAGCATCATGGAATTTGCAATTTCTATTCCACAGTTATCTGACATTATGCATATCTGTAAATAGGGTGAACAAAGAGTCCCAAACAAAGTGTCTCTCAGTTTCTGTTTAGCTACCAAAACGTAAACATTATATTATAAGTCTTTCGGATGCTATCATTCATTTTGTAAGCATCATGGAATTTGCAATTTCTATTCCACAGTTATCTGATAATATCATGTAGGCAGTCTATATTTAGCTCTCAAAATGAATGGTTCATGTCTGAAGCATGTAAATTAATGTGTTATTCTGCCACCAAACTTTGTAATATGGTGCTTATTTGTGTAACATATAATAGGTATGCCTGATGTATAGGCACAAAATGTATTAGTTGATAAAAAATCAATTTCATGTGAATTTTACATTATAGTTACTGGTAATCAATTATTTGGATTTGATTCCCCATCAAACATTGGAATAAAGTCAGACTAACATAATGTTAATGACACTGTAGCATCAACACTATATTTTGACATTACTAAGTGAAACAGCAGCACGGCCAGAATGGACACAAGTGTGCTGCAGATACCAGTGGGTGAGAAGTGGATCATTGCATCAGATTTAGCAATATCACCAGTCAGTTTCAACATTATGGGCCAGGGACCAGTGCTTGCAATGCTGACAATGCCAAACGTGGCAGTTGCCACAACGTCTGGTTGCTATCTTGTTTTGGTGTAAGCTGTTAGAAGCAGTGCCTCAGAAACTGTATAAATACCCATCATTTTCAATAGAGGTATTTACAGTCTGGCAGCACCTACTGTGACAGAGGAGGTCCATGTTAGGTGTGGGTGATGTTTTTGCAAGCTGCCGCCACGAGTCTTGGAATCCATCCCTGATCATCCATCTCCTGGTTCTGGGCCAACTCCAAGGAACATGGCACCTTCCTACTGGTGGACCACCTTGGACTAACTTCAGCTGTAGATGGATTTCTGACTCAAAGGCCAGCTGTTTTTGAAAAGGGCAGAGCAGTTGCCCAACATCCTGTATTGTTGCTGTATGCCTCCGCTTGCAAGTGCGGGCACCCCTGCTGGGAGCTGTCTTCTCCTACAAGAACCACAGTCAATTTCCATATCTGCAGGCACACCTTGTCTGGCTTCTAAGATCAGCCCAAGATAGTGCACGAGCTGCCACAAGCATCCAACAGCAGCTGTTGTATCCACTGGCTACACTGCATGTCACACACAACAAGTGATGGGAATTACTACAGAAATTGCTATGAGTGCTGTAGCTTCTTTTCTAGTAAAATGTGTAACTGTTAATGCTTGAGATACTACCAATCAGCATCCTGATGTCAATCCACAATCTAGAATCAACCCTGCCACATTAAATGCCATTCATCTGTGACCTGTACATTTTAGCATCAGAAACAACTCTGAGACAGACATCAGCAGCCAGCTCCAGCATCACATAGCATCCACTGTGGTCAGTAGTGAGAATTCCAGTAAGGTGAGTGGATGAACTTTTTTGTTTCCTTTTCTTACTTTTGTGTGCAGAGGATGAGTTCTAGGCAGGAGTGTAATTGTAACATGAGAGTAGGGTAGTAGTAGATTTAAGGGGTTTCTGTACCAAAGATCATATTTTTTTTAAATTCCTTGATGTAAATCAAGATTTTAGATTTGATGTACACCTTACAAAAATATGTCTGTACCAAAGAAAGAAATTTCCACATACTTCAAGTGGAATGAACAGATTTATGAACAAACGGATGGCGTGGCTATGGGAAGCCCCCTAAGTCCCGTAACTGCCAACTTATTTATGGAGAAATTCGAAGAATAAGCCTTAGGTGATGCCAGAAAAAAACCAAAAGTATGGTTCCGATACGTGGATAACACATTTGTGCTGTGGAGACATGGCAGGGAGGAACTAAGACAGTACCACGAAAATCTGAATAGTATAAACTCGAGAATTCAGTTTACGATGGAGGAGGAGGTAGACAGCAAATTACATTTCCTCGATGTGCTTGTTTTTAGAAACGAAAATGGTAGTTTGGGCCACTCAGTATACTGCAAACCCACGCACACGGACCGTTATTTGCACCGGGATTCGAACCACCACCCACAACAGAAGCAGGGTGTTATCAAGACATTAGCGGACAGAGCCAGAAATATTTGTGAACCTGAGTTGCTCAATGCTGAGATGGAACATCTCCACAATGCACTAATGAAGAACGGATATTCGTCCGCCGAAATAAAACGTGCATTGAGACAGACACGCAGAAACCATAGTGACGTACAGGCTACTGCAAAATCTAAGGTTTTCCTGCCATTTGTTAAAAATGTAACAGAAAGAGTAGGGAGGATCTTGACAAAGTGGAGTATTACTGTAATTTACAAG
Source organism: Schistocerca nitens (assembly GCF_023898315.1). Classification (NCBI taxonomy): domain Eukaryota; kingdom Metazoa; phylum Arthropoda; class Insecta; order Orthoptera; family Acrididae; genus Schistocerca; species Schistocerca nitens. The sequence continues at coordinate 918,742,786 of NC_064616.1, forward strand.
CCCACCAGGAAGATACAGGAATACCTTAAGCCTGCCAAGGACGTTCGCAAACCCTTGGAAAAAGCTGGAGTGTATAGGATCCCATGCAGCTGTGGAGATATTTATGTGGGTACCACTAAATGAACTGTTTCGAAACGTTTGGAAGAACACAAGGGCAATTGTAGAAGAGGAGAAACAGAACAATCAGCTGTTGTGGAGCATGCTTTCCAACCAGGTAACCACCATATTCGTTTTGAGAAGACACAAGTACTAGGGGCCAAAAACGGATATTACGAAAGGCTCTACAGGGAGGCAATCTAAATCGCCAAACACCCTAATAATTTCAATCGAAAGGAGGAGGGCATGAAATTAAATGGTATATGGATGCCGGTGTTGATGAAGATGTGTACCACCCATCCACCACTGGGTGATGGAGACGGGCCCCCAGGGGCTCAGCATTCATTTGCTGGGTACGGGCTTGGCGACCCCGGGGTTCCTGAGCTGGGGACGGGTAAGCGCCGCCAGTCCCCTGTCACCGTAAGCTCTGAGCATACTTCAGCGACCACCGTGTGGCACGGTGGTGGAACGTTGTGTGTCTCAGGGAATGGGGATCTTGGCTTGACCGCCCGGATCGCGAGGATGGAACAAACCTCTATAAAAAATCCCTTAATCTCAAGGTGTGCTGCGCGCTGATGAGATGCATGGCTGTTGAGGTGGAACAGTCGTTAGCGGGCAACCTCTGGGGAGCCTGCCTCACCTCAGTTGTATCAGGCTTACCTAGGCGCGCGGGGCTCTGTCTAGGTGGACTCCTAGTTCCCTAGCTGCTCGTGGGACCGAGATGGAACCCTCGAAGTTTTCTTCTTCTCCTCCCAGCGGAAAGGGTGGGCCGCTGGTAGGTTCTAACACCCAATCTCACAGGAGGGCTCGTGTAGCCAGTCCTCCTGATTCAGGTAGTAGTAACAGAATGCATGCTGCTTCGCAGAGTGTGTTTCTTATAATTAAAAGAAAAGATGGGAGTTTCGAAAAAGTTTCGCCATTTTACATCCAGAAAGGCTTAGAAGGTATTGCTGGCACATTAAAATATGTAAAGCACTTGCGAAATGGCACCTTGTTGGTTGAAACATCTAGCTTCCAGCAAGTCCAGAACCTTCAGAAGGCACAATTTCTTGGGGAGTTTGCGATAGAGACTGAATTTCACAACACCTTGAACTACAGCAAGGGTGTTGTGACTTGCAGAGATCTCGTTGACATTCCCCAAGACGAACTGAAGGCTGAATGGTCCCGGGAAGGAATTGTCAACGTGCAACACGTTATGAAATGGGTGGATGGTACTCTCATAATGACTGACTCATTTATCCTTACATTTAACAGCACCAAATTGCCAGAGCATGTGAAGGCAGGTTTCCTACGTCTCAGTGTATGGCCTTATTACCCCAACCCCATGCGGTGTTTTAAATGCCAACGCTTTGGACACACTACTCTCGGCTGTAGAGGGGAAGCCACTTGTGGGAATTGTGGTAAAGCCGCCCATGAGGGAATTAGTTGCTCCTCTCCTCCCAAGTGTGTCAACTGCTCTGGGGATCACCCTGTGTGGAGTAGGGAATGCAGAGTTTTCCTTGAGGAATGGAAGATCCAGGAATTTAAGACTACCACACGCATCCCGTATGGTGAGGCGAAGAAAATTTACAAGTCCCTGCAGCCGCCCACGTTCGCTGCTTCCTTTTCTTCCGTTCTCAAACAGCCAGTCTTGAAAACCGATGCTGCTACACAAACAGACGTTGCTACTGTCAGCACTAGCACCTGCGTTTGTCAATGTACGTGTGCTGCTGTCGTTCCTGTGAAGCCTGCTGCTCCCCCCCGGCCTTCTGACCAGGCTGTGGTAGCTGACATCATGGAACTTCCTGCCCCTTCCCGGGTCCAGTCTTGTGCACTGCCCAGTGCTGCTACACCCCCTACTGCTTCTGAGGTTTTGGCTCCAATGCCACCTCAGGCCAGAAAATCGAAGCCAAAGAAAAAGGTGAAGACTCGCCCACTAAAGGAGACTGAAGTTCTACAGTCTGCTGATGTGGATGTCATTCTCTCTGACGTCTCTCTCGACTCCTCTTCTGAGGTGATGGAGGTTGATGTCAGACTGGGGCAATCATCTCGCCTCAAAACTGAGCCCCCACCTGTTGTGGGCTCTCCTCCCCGACAGAAAGTGAGAATGAAGGTACTCCCACCCTGATAGATGGCTCCCATTATACAGTGGAACATGAATGGATTCCGGGCACATGTGGAGGAACTGAACCTCCTAGCACGGCAACGCCCCCTGTGCTTGTGTTTACAGGAAACGCATTTCAAACCATCTGATCCTCCTGTACTAAGGGGCTTTACGTTATATCGCTGAGATGACGTGACTGGAGACAGGGCCAAAGGCGGAGTCGCCGTGTTTGTCGATAATGACCACCACTCCTCTGCTCTCCCCCTGGATACTGACCTGCAAGCAGTTGCTGTTGAAATTTATTCCGGTTGGAGGCTTACCGTTTGCTCCCTTTATTTACCCCCTCTGGATGCAGTGAACTTAGAGGCTCTCACAGACCTTATCGACCAACTCCCCCACCCGTTTCTCCTCCTGGGAGACTTCAATGCCCATCATGTCCTGTGGGGCTCCACTACTCTTTGCGCTCGAGGTCGAATTTTGGAGAGCCTCCTAACATCTCAAGTGTTGTGCATCCTCAACACAGGTACTCTGACTCATTTCTCTAGTGCTACAGGGTCATTCTCAGCCATTGACCCATATTTCTGCTCTACAACCCTCACTGACTCCGTTCACTGGGAGGTCATTGACGACCTACATTCCAGCGATCACTTCCCTATCCACATTCATCTCCTAGATGGTGTATTGCTGGAGCAGCGGCCACCATCGTGAATGATTGGCAGGGCTAACTGGCCACTGTTCACTCGGTTGGCTGTCTTTGACCGCCACAACAGCGTACAGGAATGGGTGGATCACATCACGCTTGTGATCCACCATGCTGCTGACCTGTCCATACCACAGTCTTCTGGCACTCTTACGCGGCGCCTTGTGCCTTGGTGGACAGAAGGGTGCCGTTCAGCCATCCGGGACAGGCGTGCGACTCTTCGCCGATTTAAATGCCGCCCAACAGCGGTCAATCTTACCGCCTTTCATCTCGCGAGAGCCAGGGCACGCCGTGTCATTAAAGAAAGCAAGAAAAGGTCATGGTAGGAGTTTCTAGACTCCATCAACCGTTCCACTTGTTCCACAAAGGTATGGGAAGCCATCCGGAGGATTTCCGGTAAACGCAGCCGTTTACCAATAGCTGCAGTCCTGAACCAGGGATGCCACCAAACAACACCCAGAGCCATAGCTCAGTCGCTGGCAGAGCATTTTGCACAAAGTACTGCCACTGCAACCCAGGATCCAGCGTTTCGTCGCTACCGTGCGACTGTCGAAAGAGCGAACTTGAACTTTCGGTCGAACAGTTCTGAGGCCTACAACTCCCCTTTCTCCATGTGGGAACTTGACTCGGCTCTTACTGAGACTTCTGACACTGCACCAGGTTACGACCGAATCCGGTACTCCATGCTTCGACATCTGCCAGCGGCGTCAAAGGAAATCCTCCTCGAATGTTTTAATCTCATATGGCAGACAGGAGTGTTCCCCACCTCGTGGAGGGAGGCAATCCTCATCCCTCTCCTCAAACCAGGAAAGGACCGCACATGTCCCAGTAGTTATCGTAGTATCGCCTTGACAAGCTGTGTCGGAAAGACCCTGGAACGGATGGTTAACCGTCGTCTGGTCTGGCTGCTAGAGACCAGACAGCTCCTTAGCCGCTTTCAGTGTGGATTCCGAAAATTTCGGTCCACAGTCGACAACCTGACCCTCCTCGAGGCGGCTATTCAGCAGGCTTTCCTCTGTCAGCATCACTGTATCGGTATCTTCTTTGATATCAGTAAGGCATATGATACTACTTGGAGACACTGTATTCTTGCACAACTGCATCAATGGGGCTTTCGTGGCCGCCTCCCCATTTTCATTCGGTCTTTCCTGTCTCAGCAGTTTTTTCGGACCCACGTTGGTAACACACTGTCTGATCGCTTTGAGCAAGAGAACGGTGTCCCCCAGGGCAGTGTTTTAAGCGTTACCCTCTTTGCCATAGCCATAAACAGTATAACGTCTACAGTGAGGAGTCCAGTACAGTGCTCCTTGTTTGTGGACGACTTTGCTAGTGTTGCATCCGCGAGCCGTAAATTGCAACTAACAGTGCGGTGGTTAGAGGAGTGGGCTGCAAAGACGGGTTTTAGGTTTTCTGCTGATAAGTGTGTTTGTGTTCATTTTAATCGTTCTCGTCGTCTTTTTACGTTGCCTGCCTTGCATATGGGGGATACTGTCCTACATTTTGGAGACACTGTGCGGTTTCTGGGCCTAATTTTTGACTCCAGGTTGTCATGGTTGCCACACCTACGTGACTTGAAAGCCAGGACGCTGAAGGCACTGAACATCCTCAAGTGCCTCAGCCACAGGTCTTGGGGAGCGGGCAGGGCACGTCTCCTTCAGTTTTATCGAGCTTTCGTGCGCTCACGGCTGGACTATGGGTGCACAGTATATGGGTCAGCGAGGCCATCTTATTTGCGGATCCTTGACGCTGTTCACCATGCTGGGATTCGACTGGCCACGGGTGCTTATCGGACCAGTCCCGTACCCAGCCTCTGTGCTGAGTCTGGCGAACTGCCACTTACCATCCGGCGGCAGCTCCTGCTGGTGCACCAAGCTTGTAAGTTTCATGCAGCTCCCAGCTCGCCTGCTCACCATCTTGTTGCCCATCCACCTCTGGACCGCCTTTTTTCCCGCCGCCCCCAGGCTACGTTGCCGTTTGGGATCTGAGTGCAACGTGTGCTTGAGTCCCTTGGTGTGGAGTCTGTACAACCCCGAATCCTGGGTTTTAACTGCCTGCCACCCTGGTTACTGAAGAGGCCCCGTGTGATTTTAGATTTATTGCAGTACAAGAGAGATTGCACTCCTGCCAGCGTTTTTAATGCAGCATTTTCTGACATTTTATCTGAGCACCACGACTATGTAGCTGTTTTTACGGATGGGTCAAAACAAGGGGATTCCGTGGGTTGCTCAGTTGTTTCTCTGGATCGTGTCCTCAAGGTTCGACTGCCTCCGACTTTTACTGTCTTTGATGCAGAATTGTCTGCGATCTTGCAGGCACTGGAGCAGATGAGACTTTCTTCCTCTCCTAAATTTCTTGTCTGTTCCGATTCACTCAGTGCCCTTCACTCATTGCAACGTTTGTATCCGGTGGACCAAATAGTCCAGACCATCCAGGATGCCCTCCTCCGACTACAGCGACTGGGGAAAGTTGTAGCTTTCTGCTGGGTTCCGGGGCATGTCGGCATTGCTGGGAATGAAAGGGCAGATCTCGCAGCCAAGGAGGCGTGTCTCGAACTACAAGTATTTCAGCGTGCTATCCCCTTGCACGCACTCACCTCGCTGTTGAGCTCACGAGTCATGCGTCGGTGGGAGGATGAGTGGCTGGAAGTGACTGACAATAAGCTCCGTATAGTCAAGCCCACAACGCGTGTGTGGTGTACTTCCTTCCAGCCCCATCGGCGGGACGAGGTTCTCCTCACGTTGCTTCGAATAGGCCACAGCCCTAAGACGCATGGCTTCCTGCTCCGGCGAGAGGACCCTCCAATGTGTGGTGCTTGCGGCGTCCAGGTCACTGTGCGCCAGGTTTTATTGGATTGCATTTTATTTTCTGACCAGCGGGCCGCGGCTGACTTTCCGGCAGACCTGCCATCTCTTTTAGGCAACACTCAGACCAATGTGGTTAAAGTTTTACAGTTCTGTGCCATGTCACATGTTTTTCCAAAGATTTTAGGGAGAGGATTTTAACTTGGTTACTGTGTGACAAGCTCGCCCATATTTTATGTAAGTGGCCAGCCAATGACAATTTCCTGTGGCATTCTTGTTGATAAGTTTTCCCTTTCCTTCAGTTTTACTTTCTTATGTAGTCTTTTCCTTCCTTTCCTGCTTTCTTTGAGTGTGTTTTTCAGTTTTATTAGGTCTGTCCACATTCGTTCCTTTTAATGCGTGTCAGGGCGCTGATGACCTCGATGTTGAGCGCCCATAAGCCCCAACATACACACATGATGGAGACGGTGATCGACAGCAATGGACAGTGGCCAATTGCACTGACGTTTTCAAAACACGTGATGTCACGCCTCGGCACCGGATCGCACTGACATGGAATTTAGCGGCAGTCAGTAACAAGCCAGTGGGTGTGTTGGACCTTCCATCAAGCTACATACCCCCTTAAAGATGTCCCCCACAGATGGGGACGAAACGTTGGGAATTGACACATCAACCGACCACAGCATAACAGCCCGGATAATTGTAATAGACATATTAATATCATGTTAAATGCACACCATTGCTACACACAGTACTTGCTTCAATGCCGCCATGTTTTCACGCCATCTGCTACTGTCTGCTTCACTGTTTGACCCAACAACTATTGCTACACATCTCGCTCCAAAGTTCTTACAACACTTCAGTCGATTGCATTCTGTTTCACACAAAAGATCTTAAAAAGATCTTAAAGAAGTCCAAGTCTGTACATAAGGAGCATGTATAGAAAATAGAACAGTAAACTTAGTCACACACACTTCATGTTCGACACTATATAACCAATGAAAAATATTCTACGTCACTAGAAATACATCTATGGAGTCCAAGGAAGTAAAAGAAAGAAAAAGAATTATATCTCATTATCAGCTATGGCATCGCAAGTGGAAGGTCTAAACACGAGGCTCAGACAACTCTGCGAGGGTATCGGATGCGAATTTCTCGACCTCCGCTATTAGGTGCAGAATTGTAGGGTTCTCCTTAATAGGTGAGGTGTGCACTACACGCAGGAAGCGGCTACTAGGGTAGTGGAGTATGTGTGGCATGCTCATGGGGCTGTTTTTGGGTTAGAGAACACCTCCCTTGGGATGAAAGACGATTGCCTGTTAAATCAGCCATAGTGACCTCACAGAATCATGGTGCTCGCAGATCGGAGATAGAAAAGATTAATATGATTTTAGTAAACTGCAGGAGCATCCAAGGAAAGTTCCCAGAATTACTGTCGCTTACTGAAAGTTATAATGCACAGATATGAGGGTCATTCAATAGTTAAAGAGACAAACTGGTGTGGGGAAAAAACTGTTAGAAGGGCAAGTTTGTATTTTTATGGCTTTAATTTGGAATCACTGGGATGAGCCCTGATCAGCTGATATATCAACATTGTTTTGTTAATAACCTCAAAAATACGTTTCAAGATGACGAGTCTTCTTGAAATGTCCACGTTAGTTGAACAAAGTTCTGTTATTCGTTTTTTACTTGCTGAAGGTGAGTAACCAGTGAACTTGAACTTGAAAGTCTAGGTGATGACATTATTCGTGCCTACTCCAGTGTGACTGTGGAAATGATAGTTGATAAGGTTCAAGTTAGTACTGGTACAGTTCATAACATTATATTATATATAACTGCAAAACATGTGCAAGATGGATCCCAAAGGAGTTGATGTGGCTATGCAAGGAAACAAGGTTGAGAGTGTGCACAGAGCTAAAGGAACGTTATGAAAGAGAAGGTGAGCACTTCCTCAACAAAATTTTAACTTGTCATGAAACTTGGGTTCACTGTTATGAGCCAGAATCAAAACAACATAGCATGGATTAGACGCACACCAACTCACCTGTCAACAAAAAATTCAAAACCCAAGCTTCAGCAGGAAAAGTCATGTTGACGGTGTTTTGATATGCTGAAGGTCCAGTTTTTTATCATTATCTTGAAGAGCAACATACAATGCACAGCCAATACTATTCAGATTTGCTTTTAAACAAGGTGAAGCCAGCCATGAGAGAGAGATGTCATGGATTTCAGAGGAGGGGTGTAATTCTACAGCAAGACAAGGCTTGTCTTCATATTGCTCAACTGGAGCTGGAACGGCTGCTCATGTCGGGTGCGGGGTCACACATTGGTGTGGTTCCTGTTGATTCTCTCAGTAGGTGGGATTATACTAGGCATGGCCTTCACCTCAACAGGAAGGGGAAGGGTAAATTGGCTGGGGAAATAGCAGGAAAGTTAAAGGGGGGAGGCACTATCATGAGTGGTAAAATACCAGTGGTTATAGGATTCAGAAAAGACCCTTTTTTAGGGTAGGGAGGACAGAAAGAAAGCAAATTTTAAGAGAGGTTAGAACTGAGATAAATCTTCAGTTTGAGAAAGAAATCAAAAAACATAATTCCAGCTTATTACATCAGCATAAACAGCCATTGGTTAAGAATTTTCAACTGTCAGCAGATATTTTAACTCCACCCAATCTTAACTCAGTCAATGAGAAATGTCAGCTATCTTTATTGCATCAAAATATTCGAGGACTGAGAAATAAAATTAATGAATTAACTATCTGCATAGATGAATTAGAGTCTTCAAACCCAGCTGACATAATCTGCCTCTCTGAACATCATGTGACCACTGGTATAGAACTTTTAAGTGTTACAGGGTTTAGGTTAGCATCTCACTTTTGTAGATCAGAAATGGAGAAAGGAGGAGTTGCCACATTCATCAGGAACTGTCATAAATTTAAGAACATAGACATTCATAAATTTTGCCTAGAACAGCATATGGAAGCATGTGCAACAGAATTAGAATTTCACAAAAAATCCTTCATAATATTAAGTGTATATCGAGCACCTGCAGGTAACTTTAATCTGTTTGTCAACCACCTTGAAGCTGTACTGGCCCATTTAACAACCAAAAACAAAGAAATAGTGGTTGCTGGTGATTTCAATGTAGATTTCCTTAAAGACTCTCCCAATAAGAACTTGTTTGAGTTAGTAACACTATCATTCAACTTAATTCCCACAGTAAAGTTCCCCACTAGGATAGCCACTTGCTCACAAACAGCCATTGATAATATCTTTATAGAAAAGTCCAATGAACAAAATTATATTACAAAACCAATAGTCAATGGCCTCTCAGACCATGACATGCAGTTCCTTCTGTTAAATGTTAATACTGAACAGGATATAAAATCTGTTAAATCTGAGCTCAAAAGGGTAATCAGTAAGCCAAAAATTGATTATTTTAGGACACTCCTCAGAGACATTCACTGGACTGATGTTTACAGCGTTCATGGCATGAATGAAAAATATAACATTTTTGCTAATAAAGTGCTTACCTTATTCGAACACTGCTTTCCCCCAAAACTTACCAAGGTTAGAGCAAAGTCTACAAAGAAGCCATGGATTACTCGAGGAATAGGGGTATCTTGTAAAACAAAAAGAAAACTGTATCTGTCACTCCGAAACATTTCCAATGTTGATGCTATAGCACATTATAAGAAATACTGCAAAATATTAAAGACTGTAATACGGATGTCAAAGCAAATATATTACAAGGAAAAGATAGTCATATCAGATAACAAAATAAAGACAATATGGGATATAGTGAAGGAGGAGACCAGTAGAACCAGGCATGAAGAGGAACAAATAGCATTAAGAGTAAATGATACATTGGTGACAGATGTGTATAGTGTTGCAGAACTTTTTAACAAACATTTTATAACTGTTACTGACAAGATGGGGTTGTCAGGTTCGGTAGATGCTGCTATGGATTACCTTAGACCAGACATTTCAAGTAACTTCCTTAATATGAATTTGACCCTCACTACCCCAACAGAAATAATGTCCATCATAAAATCTTTAAAATCAAAAACATCTAGTGGGTATGATGAAATATCAACAAAGTTAATTAAAGAATGTGATTCTGAGCTAAGTAACATATTAAGCTATCTGTGTAACCAGTCGTTTATTAGTGGAATATTTCCTGAATGGCTGAAATATGCTGAAGTTAAGCCACTGTTTAAGAAGGGAGATAAAGAAATAGCATCAAATTTCCGTCCAATTTCACTGTTGCCAGCATTCTCAAAAATTTTCGAAAAAGTAATGTACAGTCGTCTTTATAACCATCTTATCTCAAATAACATACTGTCAAAGTCACAGTTTGGATTTCTAAAAGGTTCTGATATTGAGAAGGCTATCTACACTTACAGTGAAAATGTGCTTAATTCATTAGACAAAAAATTGCAGGCAACTGGTATATTTTGTGATCTGTCAAAGGCATTTGACTGTGTAAATCACAATATCCTTTTAAGTAAACTAGAATATTATAGTATAACAGGAAATGCTGCAAAATGGTTCAAATCTTATATCTCTGGCAGGAAACAAAGGGTGTTATTAGGAAAGAGACATGTATCAAGCTATCAGGCCTCATCCAACTGGGAACTAATTACATGTGGGGTCCCACAAGGTTCCATTTTGGGGCCCTTACTTTTTCTTGTGTATATCAATGACCTTTCATCAGTAACATTACCAGATGCCAAGTTTGTTTTGTTTGCCGATGATACAAACATTGCAATAAATAGCAAGTCAAATGTAGTCTTAGAAAGATCAGCCAATAAAATATTTGTGGACATTAATCACTGGTTCCTAGCCAATTCTTTGTCACTAAACTTTGAAAAAACACACTACATGCAGTTCAGAACTTGTAAGGGGTGTCCCAAGAGTATATGTCTAACATACGATGACAAGAAGATAGAAGAAGTGGACAGTGTTAAATTCTTGGGATTACAGCTTGATAATAAATTCAACTGGGAGGAGCACACCACAGAACTGCTGAAGCGTCTTAACAAATCTCTGTTTGCAATGCGAATTTTGTCAGACATAGGGGATATAAAAATGAAAAAGCTGGCATACTATGCTTACTTTCATTCCATAATGTCATATGGGATTATTTTTTGGGGTAATTCATCAAGCCAAGCTAAAGTTTTCCGGGCACAAAAACGTGCAGTGAGAGTTATATGTGGTGTGAACTCAAGAACATCCTGCAGAAGCCTGTTTAGGGAACTAGGGATACTAACTACTGTTTCCCAATATATTTATTCCTTAATGAAATTTGTCATTAAAAATATATCACTTTTTCAAACCAACAGCTCAATTCATGGAATCAATACTAGAAATAAGAATAATCTTCACAAGGATTTAAAGTCACTTAGTCTTGTACAAAAAGGTGTGCATTATTCAGGAACACACATTTTCAATAACTTGCCAGCAGCCATAAAAATCTTAACAACCAATGAAATTCAGTTTAAGAGAAGCCTAAAGGATTTATTGGTGGCCAACTCCTTCTACTCCATTGATGAATTTCTTAGTAAAACCAACTGATTTGTATATAAGTACAACATAACTTCTGCACAATTTCAGTGCAGTAATGTGTTCATTGAAAATTTGTGTGTGTGTGTGTGTGTTAGTATAATCTAACTTCTGCACCATTTCAGTGCAGTAATGTGTTCATTGTAAATAAGTATTACAGTAGTTGTATTACCTTATAAATAAATAAAAAACTTTTTTATTTTAAATTCAGTGCATTAGTATTTGTAAAATTACTCTTAGTGTTCATTAAAAAATGACGATCATTCCACTTGGGACCTGTGGAATGGTACATTAGCTTATTTGTTTTAATTGCAATTATTTGTCATGTATTGTTGTTTTTCTGACATGTTCCACATCCTGGAGGACCTCCTCACTACGGATCAATTGGAATGAAAGTAAATCTAATCTAATCTAATCTAACCCATGAAACCATCAACAAAATGGGCTGGGAAGTACTACCTCATCCCCCTTACAGTCCTGATTTAGCACCTAGTGAGTTCCATTGGTTTGGTGCACTGAAGGAGGCATTATGTGGGAAGAGGTTCCAGGACAATGAGGATGTGAAAACGTTTGTGAGAAATTGGTTCAAACATCAAGATAAAGAGTTCTTTGCAGCCGGAATAAAAAAGCTTGTAGCCTGTTGGAACAAATGCATAAATGTTCAAGGGGATTATGTTGAAAAGTAGAATAAGTATTGTTTTGTAAAATTAAATGCTTTTTTCTCCAGACCAATTTGTTTCTTTAGTTATTGAATGACCATCATAGTATTGGGAACAGAAAGTTGGTTGAAACCAGACGTTAGCGACAACGAAATCCTAAGTTCAGATTGGAATGTTTTTTGTAAGGATAGGCTAGTCGCCAATCGTGGCAGCGTGTTTATTGCAGGAAAAAATTCGATAAAACCTAGCGAGATTATTACAAATTCCGAATGTGAATTAATCTGGGTGAAATTAAGTATCAAAGAACGGTAAAAAATGGTCATTGGATGCTTTTGAAGACCACCTGGGCCATGATCTATAGTTGTAGAGCGCTTTAGACAGAACTTGCAGAATGTCATTAGTAATTTTCCTGATCATGCTATTGTAATAGGGGGTGACTTCAACTTGCCAGCTATACCTTGGGAGTGTTATGCCATCAAAACTGGTGCCAGGGACAAGGAATCATGTAGCATTGTTCTGGATGTCTTGTCCGAAAATTACCTTGAACAGATAGTTAGAGATCCAGGCAACAAACAGACCTAAACTTATTGAATCACTTAATGTAGAGGAATATATCAGTGATCATAAGACTGTGACAGCATTTATTACCATGGGTCCTACAAGGAATGTTAAGAAAGGTACGAAGATATATTTGCTCAGCAAGGGTGACAGCATACAAGTTTCAGAATATCTCAGTAATCAGCATCAAATATTTGATGATGAGGACGAAGATGTAAGAACAAATGGAAAACATTCAAAGACATCATTCAATATGCCCTAGAAAAGTATGTTCTACATAAGGTTTTAAGGGATGGGAAAGATCCACCATGGTCTAATAGCCATGTTAGAAAAGCACTATGTAAACAAAGAGCACTTCATCTCAGATTCAAGCAAGAGAAGTAAAAAACCTAGCTGACAAACAAAAGCAATGAGAGAAGCATTCAATGATTTTGGAAGTAAAACATTGTCAATCAACCTGAGTGAAAACGCTAAGAGATTTTGGTCATATGCAAAACCAGAAAATGGGTCAAACCAAAATAGAAGATAACAGAGAGAAGGCTGAAATAGTGAATTCAGTCTTCCAAAGTTGTTTCACTGTGGAAGATTGTAAAACAGTCCATCTTTCAATTGTCATACGAACTTCAAAATGACAGTAATTAAAACTTCCAGGCTAAGAGGCCGTGGTCCAATAGTAGAAATACTTCTCCCTGACGTTTCGTTGCCAGCTGCGGGCAACATCATCTGAGGTGAGTCTACGACTGGCTGCTAGGCCGTGGAGGTCCTGTTTATATAGAGCGCATAGAGGGCGCCACCACTCGTCACGTGTTGTCAACAGTAAAACTATCTCTGGCTGGCGTCATTACTCTCGATCGAAGGTAATCGATTGTCACATCTTTGGTACAGAGTCGATCGCCATATCTTATCTAGCTTCAAGCCTTCTTCTTTCCTGTTAAAATTATTGTGGTGTTTAAAAATCTCTACAGCCTCTCTATACATACGTGCATAATAATGCGATGTCTTAGCTAGCACGCTTGTCTCACTAAATTTTATTTCATGATCACCCGTTTCAAAAACATGTTCCGCTGCAGCCGATTTGTCCGTGTGTCCCAGTTGACAGTTCCTTTTATGTTCAGTTAGGCGAGTATTGATACTTCTTTTTGTGGTTCCAATGTAAACCTTCCCACAACTACACGGAATCTTATAGACACCAGGAGTAGCTAGAGGGTGTCGTGCATCTTTCGCCGATCTTAAGCATTCACTAATCTTCTTGGTGGGTCTGAAGATTGTTTCAACTCTGAACTTGGCCAGCACTTTCCCGATACGGTCCGTAACATTGTGGATGAATGGAAGAAAAACTTTCCCCACTGATGGTTGTTGTTGTTGCACGTTTTCGGACATTTTTCTTCTGGGATGGAGTGCTCTATCTATCTCCTTGCCAGCGTACCCATTTTTCTGGAAAGCGGTTCGCAAGTGGTTTAGTTCCTCTTGCAAATAAGCTGGCTCACAGATTTTATTAGCCCTGTCCACCAATGTCTTGATAATACCTCTCTTCTGCCTGGGATGATGGTTTGAATGCTTATGAAGATAACGATCGGTATGCATATCTTTTCTGTAGACTTTGTGACCCAGAGTCCCATCTGCTCGTTTAATTACTGAGACGTCCAAAAAATTTATCTGTCCATTACTTTCTGTCTCCTTAGTGAATTGTATTTTTGAATTAATGCTATTCAAATGCTTCAAAAAACGGTTCAGTTCTTCTTCACCGTGATTCCATATGACAAAAGTGTCGTCCACATACCGATACCACTTCAAAGGCCTTTTTCTGGCTGACTGCAGTGCTTGCTGTTCAAAAAATTCCATAAAAATATTAGCAACGGCTGGACTTAGAGGGCTACCCATTGCCACTCCATTAATTTGTTCATAGAACTCATTATTATACTGGAAATAAGTTGTGGAAAGGCAATGTCTAAACAAAGCTACTATATCAGTCGGAAATATGTCAGATATGCAAGCAAGAGCTTCGTTGACAGGAACCATGGTGAACAGAGACACCACATCAAAGCTGACAAGAATATCACTGGGGCTGACGGTAATCTCCTTCAATTTTTCTATGAAGTGCATAGAGTTTTTAATATGATGATCAGTTTTTCCAATAAACGGTTGTAACAAGGTGGCAAGATGTCTAGCCAGCTCTTGAGTAGGGGATCCAATAGCACTTACTATCGGTCTAAGTGGGACATTAGGTTTATGCACCTTAGGTAGCCCATATAATCTAGGAGGATAAGCTTCCGTTTTACAAAGATCTTTTTTATCCTCTGAAGGAATAGAAGACTTTTTTATTAATTGATTGGTAACTGTCAACACTTTCGTTGTAGGATCCTTTTTCAATTTCTTATAAGTGGTAAGATCCAAAAGGTCACTAATCTTCTTGTGGTAGTCTTCACTCTTCATCACCATGGTAGCATTTCCCTTGGCAGCAGAAAGTACAATAATACTCTTGTCCGCATTAATCTCCAGTAATGCTTTCTTTTCTCCTTGAGACAGATTACTGCTAGGTGGCTTAGCTTTACGCAGTATCCTGGCTGTTTCCATCCTAACTTCATCAGCAGTGTGTAATGGTAACAGCCGAATCCCCGCCTCTATATTAGCCCACGTAGACCGATAGTAAGTGCTATTGGATCCCCTACTCAAGAGCTGGCTAGACATCTTGCCACCTTGTTACAGCCGTGCTAGCTAAGTCATCGCATTATTATGCACGTATGTATAGAGAGGCTGTAGAGATTTTTAAAAACCACACTAATTTTAACAGGAAAGAAGAAGGCTTGAAGCTAGATAAGATATGGCGATCGACTCTGTACCAAAGATGTGACAATCGATTACCTTCGATCCAGAGTAATGACGCCAGCCAGAGATAGTTTTACTGTTGACAACACGTGACGAGTGGTGGCGCCCTCTACGCGCTCTATATAAACAGGACCTCCACGGCCTAGCAGCCAGTCATAGACTCACCTCAGATGATGTTGCCCGCAGCTGGCAACGAAACATCAGGGAGAAGTATTTCTACTATTGGACCACGGCCTCTTAGCCCGGAAGTTTTAATTACTGAAGATGCCGGCCGTGAAAGCCTACACGCTATGATTCGAAATGACAGTTATTGCGATAACTGATCACGGAATCGAAAAGCATCAACAATCACTTAGTACCAGAAAGGCTTCAGGACCAAATTAGATATATTCAAGATTCTATAAACATTATGCGAAAGAACTTGCTCCATTTCTAGTAGTAATTTATCGTACATTGCTTGAGCAATGAAAGTTACCTAAGGACTAGAAAAAAGTGCAGGTCATTCCCATTTTTAAGAAAGGCCAGAACACTGATCCACACAATTATAGACCTATATCACTGACATCAAACTGTTGTAGAATTATGGAACATGTTTCATGCTGAAGAGTTATGACATTTCTGGAAAATGGACATCTCCTCTATAAAAATCAACATGGATTCCACAAACAGAGATCCTGCGAAACTCAGCTCTCTCTGTTCCTCGTTGAGATCCACATCACAGTGGACACTGGCACTCAGGTTGATGCGGTGTTCCTGGATTTCAGTAAGGCATTTGACAGGAAGTGCAGGTCATTCCCATTTTTAAGAAAGGCCAGAAGACTGATCCACACAATTATAGACCTATATCACTGATGTCAAACTGTTGTAGAATTACGGAACATGTTTCATGCTGAAGAGTTATGACATTTCTGGAAAATGGACATCTCCTCTATAAAAATCAACATGGATTCCACAAACAGAGATCCTGCGAAACTCAGCTCCCTCTGTTCCTCGTTGAGATCCACATCACAGTGGACACTGGCACTCAGGTTGATGCTGTGTTCCTGGATTTCAGTAAGGCATTTGACACTATCCCACATTGCTGATTAATGAGAAAAATATGAGCTTACGGAGTGTCAGAGCAGACCTGCATTGGGATTCAAGACTTTCTTGCAGATAGAACTCAACACATGGCTCTTAATGGAACTAAATTGACAGATGTAAAGGTAATATCTGGAGTACCACATGGAAGTGTGATAGGACCATTGCTGTTTACAATACATATAAATGATCTAGTAGAAAATGTCGGATACTCTTTGAGGCTATTCGCAGATGATGCAGTTGTCTATACCAAAGTAGCAACGCCAGAAAATACTAAGTATTTGCAGAATGACCTGCAGAGAATTGATGAATGATGCAGCTCTGGCAGTTGACCCTGAACGTAAATAAATGTAACATATTGTGCATACATAGGAAAAGAAATCCACTACCGTACACCTACACTATTGATGGTGAACAGATGGAGACAGCATCCGCCGTAAAATATCTATGCATACCAGTCCAGAGTGACCTCAAGTGAAATGACCATATAAAACAGATAATGGGAAAAGCAGATGCCAGACTCAGATTCACTGGAAGAATCTTAACGAAATGTAACTCATCCATGAAAGAAGTGGCTTATAAGGCGATCGTTCACCCAATTCTTGAGTATTGTTCATCCATCTCGGTTCCCTGTCAGCAAGGCCTAATAAGAGTAGATAGAGAAGATCCAATAAAGAGTGGCACATTTCATCAGGGGATCATTTAGCTGGCGAGAGAGCGTTACGGAGATGTTTAACAAATTCCACTAGCAGACTTTACAAGAGAGGTGTAGTACATCATGGAGATATTTACTATTGACATTTTGGGACATCACTTTTCAGGAGGAGTCAGACAACATATTACTTTGCCTCACATACATCTCGTGTACTGACCATGAGAAGAAAATTTGAGAAACTAGAGCCAATACAGAAGCTTACTGACAATCATTCTACCCATGCACTATTTGTGAGTGGAACAGGGTTGGAGGGATCAGATAGTGGTACTAAAAGTACCTTCTACCACACACCATTAGGTGGCTTGCGGCATATGATGTAGATGTAGATGTAACATGGACACTGGATCACAGCCTTGCAGAGTGGCAGACAGCGAAGGCTACTGGTGTAGACTCAAAGCTGTTTATGATGCAGTTGCAGTTTATTGTGAACAACAGTTTGTCATGTAGTTCAACAAGACCTGGGCCATGCATCATAGTACCTACTAACATAAGGGAAGAAGTGTTGAAGATGGTGCATTATCACATGCTGTCTGGGCATGGAGGTTGTAGGGCAATGAATTGAAGAGTGGTGGAGCACTACTGGTAGAAAACAAGGAAATGAGATGCAGATCAGTATGTAAAGAATTATGAACTATGTGCACCGTGAGCGGATTTGAGTCATCAACAGATACTGCAACAAAATTTACTGGAGACAACCAAACCTTTTGAAATTATAGGAACGAATATTTTAGAACTTTTGGCTAGATGCCAGTGGGGTAAGATTTTTATCTGACTATTACTGATCATTTTTAGTGATATAATGCAATGACTGATATTTCAAACCAACAAACAAGTACTGTAGTGCAGGCCATGCTGAATAACTTCTTATTGAAGTTAGGAATCCCTGAGATAGTAGCCATGGACTGAGGTACTAACTCCGTATTGGACTTGATGAAACAATTTTGTTATTTGCTACAGATTCAAAAACTAAGAACTAGCCCATTGTACCCACAAGCTAATGATAGAACTGAGTGCCATCATTGTGCTATTATAGCACCCAGCGCACCAGATAATCATAGACTAGACTACCTGTTGATCACAGGATATGATTAAATGAAGAATGAAGTGATATGATAATTTTTAAGAGAGAAAGACTTCTTCCAGTGTTATATTAGTTTTATCTGTATTTATTGTGATTAGTGGTAGGAAAACATACATCTGCAAATTAAGGTTATTCAATGGACCACATTGCAGATGCTTTTCGTGTTCTAAAGTATAACATTGGTATTAATGACACAGTGCTCTAAAAGATTTTTTTGTAATTATTTAGGAATGTAAAACGTTTATTGCATGTTGAGGTGTTTGTAGTGTGTGTGGGTTAGTAGGAGACACAATAAGATTTGTATTCTGTTTTGTGTAACATTATAGGGACCCTATTAAGCTAATGTACTGCTAAGGGATGTCTAGCAGACGAGGAGAGTTTGACAACATTACTCTGTTAGTTAATGAGTGGTCACTTAAAGAAATTGTGTAAATGAAAGCCAGTGGACTAAAGTTGGTGGCTTAATACACAGTTGATGAGCCTTGTGGTTCAAACTGGGGAGACTTTGGAAAATGTACTGCACATATTGTCTTTGTGAAAATGCGTGCTGAGTTTTGCAAAGTTACCTGAGTTAAGATCCATCTGCAGGTGGAGGGAGGTACTGTAGTGCTACCACTATTTTTCAGCCCTACTAAGTAAAATAGCAGCACTGCCACAGCTGCTGCAAGTGGGTCATGGATATCAGTGAGCATAGAGTGGACCAAAACACCATTGCATCATATGCACATATGCCACCAGCCAGTTTCAGTCTTGCAACCCAGTGGTTAGCACTCACAGTACTGATGACACAGCAGAATGGTGAGCCAACTATGCCAGTGGCAAGCCACTTTTCATATCACATAGCTGCTGCTTTGTTTTGGTGAACATGGTTACATGCAGTGCCCTAGCGCAAGTGGATGTACAAGTACCCATCACTTTCAGTAGAGGTATTCACAGTCTGGCAGCACCTACTACAACAGAAGGTCCTTGTCAGGTGACAGGTGGCATGGTTTTGCAAGCTGCCACCACAAGTCTTGGGCTCCATCACTGATCAGCAATCTACTAGTTCTAAGCCTACTGCTATGGAATTGGTGCCTACATGCAGGTGGGCCACCTTGGGCTCAATTCAGCTGCAGCTGAACATCTGTCTTGGAGGACAGCTGTTCATGACCAGGGTGGTGCAGCTGCCCATCCATTTGCAATTTTGCAGCCAAACTCATGCTGTATGTCTCCACTCACAAGAGTAGACACCACTGCTGAGGGTTATCTTCTCCTACAAGCATCACATTGGGCTTCCACATCTGTAGGAGCACCCTACCCTGAAGTGCAGAGTCACACCAAGATGGAGCATGAGCTGCCATGTGGATCTCACAGCAGCAGTCCTGCTCCACTGCTGGTGTCAAGCCCACCGCTGTCCAGTCATTGCATCGGCAACCACGAGGGTCACTGCTGTGGACATATGTCTACTACTATGGAATAAAGGTATGAGTGCTGTAGCTTATTTTCTAGTAAAATGTGTACCCTTTCACTATGGGCATCTACAGTACCATTTGTTCATCTACATCTAAATCTACATTTATACTCCGCAAGCCACCCAACGGTGTGTGGCGGAGGGCACTTTACGTGCCACTGTCATTACCTCCCTTTTCTGTTCCAGTCGCGTATGGTTCGCGGGAAGAACGACTGCCTGAAAGCCTCCATGCACGCTTGAATCTCTCTAATTTTACATTCGTGATCTCCTAGGGAGGTATAAGTAGGGGGAAGCAATATATTCGATACCTCATCCAGAAATGCACCCTCTCGAAACCTGGCGAGCAAGCTACACCGCGATGCAGAGCACCTCTTTGCAGAGTCTGCCACTTGAGCTTGCTAAACATCTCCATAACGCTATCACGGTTACCAAATAACCCTGTGATGAAACGCGCCGCTCTTCTTTGGATCTTCTCTATCTCCTCCGTCAACCCGATCTGGTACGGATTCCACACTGATGAGCAATACTGAAGTATAGGTCTAACGAGTGTTTTGCAAGCCACCTCCTTTGTTGATGGACTACATTTTCTAAGGACTCTCCCAATGAATCTCAACCTTACCAACAATTAATTTTATGTGATCATTCCACTTCAAATCGTTCCGGACGCATACTCCCAGATATTTTTCAGAAGTAACTGCTACCAGTGTTTGTTCCGCTATCATATAATCATACAATAAAGGATCCTTCTTTCTATGTATTCGCAATACATTACATTTACCTATGTTAAGAGTCAGTTGCCACTCCCTGCACCAAGTGCCTATCCGCTGCAAATCTTCCTGCATTTTGCTACAATTTTCTTATGCTGCAACTTCTATGTATACTACAGCATCATCCGCGAAAAGCCGCATTGAACTTCCAACACTATCTACTAGGTCATTTATATATATTGTGAAAAGCAATGGTCCCATAACACTCCCCTGTGGCACGCCAGAGGTTACCTTAATGTCTGTAGACGTCTCTCCATTGATAACAACATGCTGTGTTCTGCTTGCTAAAAACTCTTCAATCCAGCCACACAGCTGGTCTGATATTCTGAAGGCTCTTACATTGTTTATCAGGCGACAGTGTGGAACTGTATCGAACGCCTTCTGGAAGTCAAGGAAAATAGCATCTACCTGGGAGCCTGTATCTAATATTTTCTGGGTCTCATGAAAAAATAAAGCGAGTTGGGTCTCACACGATCACTGTTTCCGGAATCCATGTTGATTCCTACAGAGTATATTCTGGGTTTCCAAAAACAACATGATATGGGAGCAAAAAACATGTTCTAAAATTCTACAACAGATCACATCTGCTCGACGACCCTTCTTGAAGACGGGGACTACCTGTGCTCTTTCCCAATCATTTGGAACCTTCCGTTCCCCTAGAGACTTGCAGTACACGGCTGTTAGAAGGGGGGCAAGTTCTTTCGTGTACTCTTTGTAGAATCAAATTGGTATCCCATAAGGTCCAGTGGACTTTCCTCTGTCGCGTGATTCCAGTTGCTTTTCTATTCCTTGGACACTTATTTTGATGTTACAGATAGTAGAGTGTTTTTCCTATTGGGCTGAATGAAGCAAATTTCTTGACTATATTAAGAAAATTATTATTAAAAATTTCTGCACACCCCAATATTCTGATGGGTTTTGGGATAGAAACTGCTTCAGCTGAAGGTATTATCATTATTGCATATGGTTATTAAAATGTTTGCAATGTATCTTTTGTCATGTTTCACTTAGTCAGTTTGTACAATGGCTCAATGATTCTAGTTCTTGGTAGACTTATCTGTCGTTTTTGACTGTTCTCTGAATTCCTTTAACTTTGCTCTCAGGATAATTAATTTCAGTCACGACCAGTATACAATCTTAATAAAAAATTTGCCTATAAGAGAAAATTCTTTTGTTATAATTTTAGAGTACTTGAGAATCTTTCCTTCCCATAATTACCTAATTACTTTGTATTTTCCCATTTCCTACAATATTATGCTTGAAATTTCTTCATTATGCATAATTCATCTCATGACCAGTTGGTTGAATTTTTAAAGTTTACATTGGAAAACAGTTGTTAATGCTAGAAATAATTTTTTCTTGAATTTTATTATGTTTTGAATTGTCATGAAATGAATTATACATACTATTTCACCTGATGATCTGCAGATTCTTGTAAATGTATTTGATGTGAATTAATTAATAACTGTTTTTTTCATACGATAATGTTATTCTCTTTGTGACTAATTGACAATCAAGGTCTAGGACAGCTTTTATCACTGGTTGAATATTAGCATCTTTCATAATGTGTTTGTATGAAAAAATAGTTATCTATTAATGTATTACTATATTATACAGTTCTTTTAGAAATTCTTGCAAATGATACAAAATCATAAGTGTTAAATAATATGTTTGTATTTTTTTAATACTTTGATTTATTAGCAGCCACCACTAATTAGCCATATTTTTTGGATGATGTAGCACTAAAATGTAGGGAATGTGAAGAGAAATCCAAGATACATATTTTAAATAAGCAAAATACAACCAAATCGTTAAAAATTATAAAATATAATCATATCACAGTGCTAATATTATCTATACAATGATCTAAATCTTTAAGAGTTTATGTCCATGTCCTTGCCAGTGGGGTAGAAAGAATACACTGCCTGGCAAAAAAGTTAAGTACCCACAAGGATAGCAAGAAAAGAAAATGAAACTTCACACATCAGGAGGATGCATGATTTGATTTCTGTTATTACAGTATTGAGACAAATTCACAAAGAAATTTGCAGTATGAGCCCACTTATCAGTATCACATTGCAGCATCTGGCCTCAGTGCATACACTGCACTTCTCCTGAGTCAAGGTGCCATACAACTATTGTAACTGGTCCTTGATGACATGGATACTGGCAAAGGATGGAGTCAATGCCCAAGCTGTTACCACATACACTCTATCACAGACAGATCTGGGGATCTTGTTGACCATGTGAGTACCCAACATCAGGCAGACCAATTATAGAGAGATGTACCATGTGCTGACAAGTACCATCTGGTTGAAAAATGGCACCATTATTCTGTCATATGAGAGGTAAGATGTAAGAGTGCAGGATGTCCATACATTCCTCCAGATGCTGTCAGCCATGTTCTGAAATCTTAATTCATGGCTCCCCACATGATGACTCCAGATGTAACACCACTGTGCCTTTCCAAAACAATGGAAGATGGGGACCTCTCCCCAAGTTGCTCCCTTTCTCACCAAAGATGGTCATACAGGATAGTGCAGCACCATGATTCATCACTGAACAAAATGTAACATCGTTCATCAGCAATCTATGTTTTGTGGTCACAGCAGGACAAAACTACGGTGATTGTTTTGTGATATTAACAGCACCATACTCATACGGCCATAGTTCCCTAGTCTGGCTGCTGCCAGTCTCTGACAAATTGTGTGGGATGACACAGAATGCTGTTGGGAGTCCATTACTAGTTGTCAGATGGCGGGTGCAGATATGAAGAGTTGTGATATGCTTAGTGCACAACACAGTGATCCTACCTTGTGTTGATGAACCAGAACCTTGATGACGAGTATGCCTACCCTCTTATTCCCTTGCAATCCAACGTCTGTCACATTTGAATGCCCCTCAAATCTGGGAAACTTCATGATTTGACCGACTGGATAAATGGAGACCCCCTATGAGGCCCCTTTCAAAGTGTATCAAGTACTGATAACACACACGCTGACAAGCACTTCCTGATGTAAAATGGCACCATCATACAGTCACATGAGATCTGGTGAGTGATTTGTTTTCAACTCTTCCAACTGTTTCACTATGCCAGGAATACTTATTACTATGTCATCCACAGGGGACACTGTGTGATGGTTAACTGATAAAATGTTTGTATGTTTCTCCTGCATAAACAAATTCTTAAATGCTAAATTTAAAACTTCAGCTTTCATTTTGTTATTGTCATCAGCACAACCACACAGGTAAACAAGAGACTGGATAGAAGTATTACACAAGCTTAGCTATTTTACATAGAACCAGAATTTTCTTGGCCAGATCTTTTGCTGACGTATGAAGGCGGTAGTTGTACGCTCCATGTGTAGATCTTTTTACAGATGCATGAATCTCTACTAACCTTTGCTGTCATCACTTGTGCAGTCTCTTTGTAGCTGAGAATGTAACAGCATTTTCATCCTCAGCATTTTCTGAATTTTGTAGCTAAACTACAGTGGGTCCTGTGCATCCTTAATCCACTTACTAGGCACATACCTGTCCATATCTGTTAATCTGTTCAAACGTTGCCCATAATTCCTCTATGTCCATCATACTGGAACTAAATGATGACAGTTAATTGTCTAAGTGAGATGCTGACAACTGCTTCTCTGCTCTTTCTAGCAGAAACACTTTCCTATCCTTCTTGACTGATTTATTAATTTTCATAACCATAGTTGCTATAATGACATCATGATCACTAATCCCCATCTCTATACTGATGTCACTGATGATATCCAGCCTATTTGTAGCTGCAACATCTAAGATATTTCCATCGTGTGTGGGCTGTTGAACTAGTGGCCCAAAAAAGTTTTCAGAAAACATGATCAAAAGTGCTATGCAAGAATGTGTGTTTGTATCACCTCCAATGAACCCATAGACATCCCAATCTATACCTCGTAGGTTAAAATCACCTCCAACTAGTATTGCATGTTCTAGGTATTTATGCATTATGATGGTAGCTTTTCTTTGAATGTCAATATCTTCGCTGCGCAGTGCCGATGGTAGTGTTACCGATGACTGTGCCGCTAAAGCGGAGTTCTTGAACGCAGTTTTCCGAAATTCCTTCACCACGGAAGACGAATGGAATATTCCAGAATTTGAAACACGAACAGCTGCTAGCATGAGTTTCTTAGAAGTAGATACCTTAGGGGTTGAGAAGCAACTCAAATCGCTTGATATGGGCAAGTCTTCAGGTCCAGATTGTATGCCGATTAGATTCCTTTCAGATTACGTTGATACAATAGCTCCCTACTTAGCAATCACATACAACTGCTCGCTCACCGATAGATCTGTACCAACAGATTGGAAAATTGCGCAGGTCGCACCAGTGTTTAAGAAGGGTAGTAGGAGTAATCCATCAAACTACAGATCTATATGATTGACGTCGGTTTGCAGTAGGGGTTTGGAGCATATATTGTATTCAAACATTAAGAATCACCTTGAAGGGAATGATTTATTGATACCTCAAGTTGATTCCATATTTCTAGATTTCCGGAAAGCTTTTGACACCATTCCTCACAAGCGACTTCTAATCAAGCTGCGGGCCTATGGGGTATTGTCTCAGTTGTGCGACTGGATTCGTGATTTCCTATCAGGAAGGTCGCAGTTCGTAGTAATAGATGGCAAATCATTGAGTAAAATTGAAGTGATATCAGGTGTTCCCCAGGGAAGTGTCCTGGGACCTCTGCTGTTCCTGATCTATATAAATGACCTGGGTGACAATCTGAGCAGTTCTCTTAGCTGTTCGCAGATGATGCTGTAATTTACCATCTAGTAAGGTCATCAGTTGCAAAGCGATTTAGATAAGATTGCTGTATGGTGTGGCAGGTGGCAGTTGATGCTAAATAAAGAAAAGTGTGAGGTGATCCACATGAGTTCCAAAAGAAATCCGTTGGAATTCGATTACTCGATAAATAGTACAATTCTCAAGGCTGTCAATACAACTAAGTACCTGGGTGTTAAAATTATGAACAACTCCAGTTGGACCACATAGATAACATTAGTGGGGAAGGCAAGCCAAAGGTTGCGTTTCATTGGCAGGACACTAAGAAGATGCAACAAGTCCACTAAAGAGACAGCTTACACTACACTCGTTCGTCCTCTGTTAGAATATTGCTGCGCGGTGTGGGATCCTTACCAGGTGGGATTGACGGAGGACATTGAAAGGGTGCAAAAAAGAGCAGCTCATTTTGTATTATCACGTAATAGGGGAAAGAGTGTGGCAGATATGATACGCGAGTTGGGATGGATGTCATTAAAGCAAAGATGTTTTTCGTCGTGGCAAAATCTATTTACGAAATTTCAGTCACCAACTTTCTCTTCTGAATTCAAACACATTTTGTTGAGCCCAACCTACATAGATAGGAATGATCACCAAAATAAAATAAGAGAAATCAGAGCTCGAACAGAAAGGTTTAGGTGTTCGTTTTTCCTGCGCGCTGTTCGGGAGTGGAATGGTAGAGAGATAGTATGATTGTGGTTCGATGAACCCTCTGCCAAGCACTTAAATGTGAATTGCAGAGTAATCATGTAGATGTAGATGTAGATTCTAGAACTATCACAGCAGAACTGGGTGGTCACAAACAAATTGAACAATTAACGTGATTTCACCTAGTCCTGTTATATGTGACCAGATAACTTCACTGTAACATTCAAATTTGTCCTCAACAGAGACAACATTTTGGTAAACAGTAATGAACACTCTCTCTCCTATGACAGCCAATCTGTCTTTCCAATATACACTCCTGGAAATTGAAATAAGAACACCGTGAATTCATTGTCCCAGGAAGGGGAAACTTTATTGACACTTTCCTGGGGTCAGATACATCACATGATCACACTGACAGAACCACAGGCACATAGACACAGGCAACAGAGCATGCACAATGTCGGCACTAGTACAGTGTATATCCACCTTTCGCAGCAATGCAGGCTGCTATTCTCCCATGGAGACGATCGTAGAAATGCTGGATGTAGTCCTGTGGAACGGCTTGCCATGCCATTTCCACCTGGTGCCTCAGTTGGACCAGCGTTCGTGCTGGACGTGCAGACCACGTGAGACGACGCTTCATCCAGTCCCAAACATGCTCAATGGGGGACAGATCCGGAGTTCTTGCTGGCCAGGGTAGTTGACTTACACCTTCTAGAGCACGTTGGGTGGCACGGGATACATGGGGACATGCATTGTCCTGTTGGAACAGCAAGTTCCCTTGCCGGTCTAGGAATGGTAAAATGATGGGTTCGATGACAGTTTGGATGTACCGTGCACTATTCAGTGTCCCCTCGATGATCACCAGTGGTGTACGGCCAGTGTAGGAGATCGCTCCCCACACCATGATGCCGGGTGTTGGCCTTGTGTGCCTCGGTCATATGCAGTCCTGAATGTGGCGCTCACCTGCATGGTGCCAAACACGCATACGACCATCATTGGCACCAAGGCAGAAGCGACTCTCATTGCTGAAGACGACATGTCTCCATTCGTCCCTCCAATCACGCCTGTCGCGACACCACTGGAGGCTGGCTGCACGATGTTGGGGCGTGAGCGGAAGACGGCCTAACGGTGTGCGGGACCGTAGCCCAGCTTCATGGAGACGGTTGCGAATGGTCCTCGCCGATACCCCAGGAGCAACAGTGTCCCTAATTTGCTGGGAAGTGGCGGTGCGGTCCCCTACGGCACTGCGTAGGATCCTACGGTCTTGGCGTGCATCCGTGCGTCGCTGCGGTCCGGTCCCAGTTCGACAGGCACGTGCACCTTCCGCCGACCACTGGCGACAACATTGATGTACTGTGGAGACCTCACACCCCACGTGTTGAGCAATTAGGCGGTACGTCCACCCGGCCTCCCGCATGCCCACTATACGCCCTCGCTCAAAGTCCGTCAACTGCACATACGGTTCACGTCCACACTGTCGTGGCATGCTACCAGTGTTAAAGACTGCGATGGAGCTCCGTATGCCATGGCAAACTGGCTGACACTGACGGCGGCGGTGCACAAATGCTGCGCAGCTAGCGCCATTCGACGGCCAACACCGCGGTTCCTGGTGTGTCCGCTGTGCCGTGCGTGTGATCATTGCTTGTACAGCCCTCTCGCAGTGTCCGGAGCAAATATGGTGGGTCTGACACACCGGTGTCAATGTGTTCTTTTTTCCATTTCCAGGAGTGTATGTTCCATGACTCTCTAAATAGCTCAGAGCTTTCTCCTTTGGGGTTCAGCTCGCTCTTGATCCCAAGAACAATTTAAGCATGAGAACTTTTCTAGAGGGTGGTAAATTTGGGAACTTTGTTATGAATACTTCAACAATTTCCTGATAGAATTTTGACTGTAGGAGTGTCTATACTCTGAGCATGGTCTGATTTTGCTATCTACATATTGAGCAGTGAGTGTTCATTAGAGTACCTGAAGCTCTAACCTACCCTAAAATGCATCCCATTTCACTCGACAAATTGTCTGCGAAAGTAGCTTCTTCCTTCGTCTAGTGCACCCCTGATCTGTTAAGGGGAGACCTGCAATTCCTCAGTTGATAACACAGGTCCAAAAGGAGCTGAGAGAGAATGCAAGGGACTCTTCTGCCAGAATTTTTGACATATTTGCACATTTGCTTTTTGAAAATCTCCATGAGACATTCTGCCTCACCATTGGATTGTGGATGAAATGGAGGTGGCTTCACATGCTGGATGCCATATCATGAACAAAAATCTTCAAATGATTGAAATAAAGATTGAGGAACCATCATACTGGGTAGGCATTCTAAAGAAAAAAATTGCTGACAACACCTTGACTCTTGTGTTGGCTGTGGCAGATGTGCAATGAACAACATCAGGAAACTTCAAAAAGGCATCAAAAACCAACAACCCCAATGCATCTAAATAATTTCCAGCAAAGTTAATATGGAATCTTTCCCAAGTCAGCAAGGGTGCTGCCAAGGGTAAAAACACTGCACTGTGCCACCTGTTCATTTGAACACTTGTGGCAAGCCACAACCAGACACTACACCTCATGATCATTACCAGACTAGAACGTGCACTGATGTACCAATTTTTTTAGTGTGAGAGTCTCCACAGTGACCTTGATGTGACAGGTTGAGAGCCATACACAGTAGTGCTCAAATCACTATACAGTGGATACCCCCTTCCACCGACAAGAGAATGACACAATCAAACAGGGAAAGGCAATGACAGAAAACATACAAGTTCTGCAATCTTTCAGATGCACAGTCCAGTTGACGATCAGCCCACCTGTGTAGCATCATGTGCACAACTTTTTTAAGCTCTGGGTCTGCAGATGTGGCTGATGCAATTCTGAAGCTGGTAATGGGGTAACCATCAATAGTCTGTCTAGCTTTCATATCAAGTTAAAAATAAAACTGTCTTTCATGACCAAACAATGGATCAGGCCCCATGCTTAGCTGAGACAATGCATTTGCATTTGCCTGCTGTGACATAGAGCAGAAATGAATCTTGTAATTGTGTCACGACAAATAGAAGGTCCAACACTGAAGGTCATGAGCAACTTTGTCAGGTAAAGCACCTAATGGCTAAACCAAGGAAACAAAGACTTATGAACTGTGACTAAGTGGAATTTTATACCATCTAAGATTACATGAAATTTTTGTGTGACATAAAAGAGTACAGGGGCTTCTTTTTTGACTTGTGAATAGTGCTGCTGAGATCTGTTGAGCATTGTGGATGCAAAAGTGATGGGTTGCTCAAAGACATCCACATGATGATGGACCAGAACTGCCCCAACCACATACTGGGACACATCTATGGTAAATATGAATTGTTTATCAAGTTAGAAGGCCAAAAGACAAGACAGAGAGGGTAATTTGTTTTTAAGCGGCACAAATGCATGCTGACAGGCCAGAAACCGCTTGAAAGAAAAGCTTCTATGAAGCAGTTGGTGCAGAGGGTGAGCCAGAGTGGCTGCACCTCGAAGAAACCTGTGAGAATAAGGTATTTTACCATGGAACATCTGTAGTTTCCCCAAATTGGTCAGATGAGGCAAAATTGACATGATGTTCCAGGGGTTGAACACCCTGTCTGGAAAGTTCATGACTGAAATACATAATAGAGGGTTGAAGAAAATGGTGACTTAGTAAGATTATACTGTTTGCAAAAAAGTAAACAAAGAACAGAGGTTATGTAAGTATTCTTCTGTTATAGCACCCATTACTACAATATCATCAAGATAGTTGATGCAGGAAGGAATCTGTGCCATAAGTTGATCCATAAAGCATTGGAAAATAGCTGGGGCACTAGCTACACCCAACATTAAAACACTGATATTGATAAAGACCAAAAGGCATGTTCATGACAGGCCATTGTTTCAATGCATCATCTAATGGATCCTGCAGGTATGCATTACCTAAGTCAGTTTTGGAGAAGAATCGGTCCCTGGCCACCTTTGAAAGTAATTGATCAGTTTGAGGCAGAGAGTATGTGCCAATAACAGATTGTGCTCTGGTAGGAACTTTATTGTCTCCACAGAGTCATAGCCAGCTTGATGGCTTTCTGACAAGCACCAATGTCATAGCCCACTTACTTGTTGAAAACTGTTGGACAACACCTCATTGTGTCAACTGATCCAATTTGGACTTAACTTGTAAGGTCACATGTATGAGCTGTGCCTGGAAAAATGCAGCCAAGCTGAAGGTTTCAGCATTTTATCTCCTGTGAAGTTGTTCACACAGCATAACCCCTCAGAAAACAAATGAAAAAATTCAGAACACAATGAATCTAAGTCTTGATAAGGAGCTTTATGCTATACAAGATGTACAGCGTCAGTAATAGAAAACTCAAAAGCAACAAAAACGTCTAACTCAATCAAATTCTTAATATGAGGATCATTAACAACCAAATATATGTTAGGAAGGACTACAGATTTGTAAGTCATAGTGGCAGTAGACTGTACAAGAACAGGAATATACCATTCATTGTCCCTTACCAGGTGTTTGAGAGGAGCCAATGGTGAAGAGCCCTGCCTTGCATATGTTTGAAAGTTGAGGAGCAAGACAGTCACTCCTGTGTTCACTTGCAGTGACAATTGTTTGTTCAGCACAGACACTTCAATAAAGAGTTTAATCTTACCTGCAGGCAACAGTGAAATAGAATAAATGTCAATGTCCATTTGTTCAGAGGAAGGCTGAGAATGATAAACTGATACAGTGTGGTCTTTCTTGTGACACTTGTGGCACACTCCCTACCACCTGGGTATGCAGCCACCTAATGTTGCATATAGCAAGATGGCCTTGATGGAAGTGCTGCATGGTGCCTTTTTTCTGTCATCAGTGGGATTGTCTGTTGCAGCTATGTTTCCTGAACAGCAGTAGCTTCCTCTTTGCTCATCAAGGCTGTTGCTGTGCACCACGGTGGTTCATTATCAAAATGGGGATGTTCCTTTCCAGTTTGATTTTTTGGCCTGTAGTGCAGGAGACATAAAGGTTTAAAACGTCTTCCAAGGATGGATCCTCACATTGAATGGCTCTCTGAAGAACTTCCTTATATGCTGCTAGACAGAAGACCACATCTCTAACCATGGAGTCTGCACAGGATTCCTTGGAGGTTTTAGCAAAAAAGCAACACATATGTCTCAAACCCTACAGTTCTGCTGCCCTATCCCAATAAAACTGGTGTGGCGTGGGTGCACTAGTGATGATAAGTAGACAACAAACTGCAGATAACATCAAAACAAGTGAGGCTGATTCCTGCAAAGAGTCTAAGTGATACAACAACTGGTACATGCAAGGAAGAACCAATGACAAAAACAAAGTATTATAAGTGTCTGCAGCTATCACGCTAAATGCAAGGACATGCTGGTGGAGACATATTTAATAAGCTTCCCAATCCTTATAAGAGTCATTATTTGGCAGGAATGGCAGTGAGTGAACCTCATACAGTAGAGTCTGAACACTCAACATAGCCATGAGATTTTCTAAAGTGGCCACAGTAGGGTGCTGCTGCTGGAGAAATGATTGAAGTACTGCCTCCCTGGAGAAGTAAATGAAAAAAAAACAGTCAGTGAAGCTGAGCACACTAAAGTTTCACCTGTTGGCACTTGTGTTCTAACTCTGAACACAATAAAAGCCACAGTTACAAGAAATCACAGCATGACAGCATACACATAAGTAGTATAATGCAGTTTAGTGTCATATTCAAGACTGCTGGTGGGAGCCAGTGCATGGAAATATAAAAGAGCATTTGCCCACCAGGAGCCACTGGCTATTGGCTGCAGGTGATTGAGGCACTGGCGATGATTGGTGTCTCTGGTGAGGGCCTGGAGCACGTGAATGGCATGCTACTCAAATTTGTGATGCCCACCGTGGTAGTCGTGGTGGGGGTGTAGCAATGTGCAGGTTACTACATAAATTTTTCTCTTTGAAATTGCAGTAGTTAAAATTAACAAGAAATAAAAACTCATAGTACTAACCAATTAACTTCTCAGCTCTCATGAGCTTGTTGGTAGATGCTGCGACCTCATTCTCCAGTACTTTTTTCCTTTGATTTGCCTCATTTAACTTTGCATTAAGTTCTGCTAACTGTTCTTCTAGCTTCCTAACTTGTGCACGTTTCTCTTCTAGAAGAGCAACGGTTGCATTGTATTCTCTTTCTGCAACTTGTAATTTGGCTTTCTTGGGTGCAACTTCCTGAAAAATTGTTTGTGATGAAAATTGATTAACAGTTGTCATCTGTTACTGAATACAGAGGGTTAACATTAGCTACATAACAATTTTTAAAAATGAATATGATTAATTTGAAAAAATTACAGTAAAGTAAATTAGGGAAGTGATCATCGACACAATTTCTTAACACATCTGTAAGACATACACATCTGTAAGACGTATATTACCTTGTACATTGAGTCGATTTATGTCTATGTCATTTATCACATTAACAGTTCTTTGACCTCCTTCACCATAGAATGTGTTACACTGTTTCCATTATAATAAAATAGGAAACTTAAATAAAAGATTTAAAAACAGAATGAATAAAGCATTCAAAAAACTTGATATCTGGGCACCCAAAGTAAAATGGAAAACTCACATTTCATTAATCTGGTGTTTCCTACAGACAACAGAAGTACACCTGTTTAACAAAATATAATTCTTCCAGCTTTGTACATAAATACCCTCTGACGGCTACTCAGTGCTGTGTCTGTGACCTGGAATGTATGATATGGTACATGATTTGACACCCTTACATACGTTTATAGCTCATACAATATAGAGAATATTTAGGAACAAGAACTAGTAAAATTCATTGTCAGTTTTTACTGAATAAATATAGGTCACTGATTCCCTTTTTTGTTCATTAATAATCCATTAAAAGTGATGCCAGCTGTTGATATTCCTCCCTATATCAAAGAGAGAAATCCACAGCTTTTATTGATACCTTGTTTTGTATTTTAATCCAAAAACTTTAGAGGTTGTATGAACTATTACAAATATCAGGTTATTTTGCAATGGAAATTTTGAAATTTTATTTGTTAAAATTCTAATGATGTTCATGGTTTCAGTTCATAAAGTGCCTGGACATCTGTGATTCTTATGAACCAGATGTAAGCAAATGTAAGTTATTATACAACAGGCTGAAATGTTTATCTCTAATTGTACTATGTAACATGAGTGGTGTGCCCCTTTATGATGATCTCAAATGGACAACAATCACTGTAAAATGAAGGCAAACGTTTAACTAAAACTATAAGCAAAATAAAAAAGTCAACTTTGCAATCAATGAGTTCAGATGTCACAGTATCTGGAAGCTCTGTGAGAAATACATCTGCAGCAGTCTTCAGGTTTACGTGAACCACTCAAGAAGTTCAAATACTCTCTCTAATGGTAATACACCTCCCATCTTGTTGGAAAGAAAGAATTTCCCCATGTAGTGACAATGTGAATAGATCTACTACTCATCTATTTATCTCATCATAGAAACGTAGCAAGTTTCCCATGGAAACTTTTCACCACTGAGGAACAATGTGATGATTATACCTATTGCCAGATAATTCTCTGCTTGTTTCCATGTACTAGCTTGACAGACAGGTTAATGAACATCTGTTAACTTCCTGTAGGAATAAACTGTGACTATAACTGCCTGTAAATCAAAGCTGATGACAAGAAGCTGGACATGATATTCCTCACTGTAAATTACAACAATGCCTTTGTTACCTCTGTGATGCATGACATCATTCATCTTGTGCTGGATATAGTCCCTAACTACTGTAGCATTAGGAGTGCATTGGAATCAGAAGAAAAGAAGACTTACCAGTATGGGAAACGGGAATACGGATAACTGTATACGCAACAAACTGTTCCCATAAATGTCTATACAATACATATAATTCAGCACAATGAAATATACACGTTTACACTGTACAAGGGACAAAGGCTGACTGGAACATTAACATGGCAGCTCATCAGATCAGTTAGAATTCAAAGATCATGCTTTATGTGGTTGATGTGACCTATTGACGCCACACCACTATCAGAAACCTACATTGCTCCACATGACTCCTAAACCTGTTTCAATGTCTCTGTAAAACTGGGGTCATTTTACTGGTCATGTCAATCCTTTCTTTCTCTACCTTACTTCTTGGGAGGGCAGGGAGTCTATTACAGGACCAAGGCTCTGCTATGTTCATGTAGAAGTAGGTCACAATAGTTATGCAGACATGACAAGGCCTACACGAGATAGACTATCCTGAAGAGCTATAATCAAACCAGGCTTTGTACTGAAGACCAAAACAACAATGATGTAAGTGTGGCTAGACCCACTGACAAAAATAAGAAAATTTTATGCCTTCACTGAGATATTTAGTACACAATGATCCTACTTAATGCAGCCTCGTGATACTACTACTACTAATATAGAACTGGTGCTGCAGTATTGTATATGGATGCCAATAATCTACGTCACTTAATCTACAAAGTATTAAGCTTACGAAAGTAACATAAAACAATATATACACTGATTTTTTAAATATCTGAGTGATCAAAACTTGGCATTCAGTGTGATATGTCTACATATGGCCATACCTATACGCTAAATTATATGCTGTACATTATATTCCAAAGCCTCTGAAACTTATAAATTTACTTTAATAATTCATAAACTGTCAGTTAGAAGAGCTGTTATTATCTTGACTGAATGGATACACATGTAATCTAAAAACAATTTGTGTGAAACCTCCACACAGCTATTCACATAGTAGCCACTGGTGTGTAGTGCATCACTGAGTGAATTAGAAGCTTCCTACAGTTTTCTGTCATATGGCACAGGTCTTGGAAGTTGAAACCAAAACATGCCATAAAATTTCTGAAATATCTAGTTGAAGCCTTCACAAGATTCAGAACTACTGAGCCACGATCTGTCCTGGGGTAATGCTGTAAATTTTGAGCTTCATTGAAATTCAGTGATCAAGGCTGGCCTTCTCCATCTTCTCTACCAGTCAATGGAATGATCTGAGTATGACCTCAGAGTATAGATGACAGGCATCATTCCATCAAATGTCTGCAACAGTCTTCAGCTAGTTGCACTCTGTTTCTCTACGGCAGCCAGAACAACTTCTTAAATGTGCAGAAAGCCTCTGGATGAACACACAAAGTGCACATGATGATCTGTCTTATTCTTTGATGCCATTTCCATGATGGGTACCATTATTTGCCTTATATGTAAACTGTTGATGATAAATGCACACTTTTCTTATTGATATGTGACTTATCAGGCTTCCCAACACTTTAAGTGTCAGACTTGTTGATAATGGGGTGGGTGTAGTAGCCTAAGTTCTTCCCAATCCCTGTCTCCCCTGTGCAGGATACCTGGATCTACCACTGACCCAACACTCACAACCAAGATGATAAGGTTTTCATTTTTTGCAATTTATTGCTCATAACACATAATTTTACATGCATGTGTGTTTCAAAATAAGTATAAAGTTTTTACAATTACAATTTTTTTAGTTTACAAGTTCTTCTCAATCCCTGTCTCCCCTGTGCAGGATACCTGGACCTACCACTGACCCAACACTCACAACCAAGTTGATGAGGTTTTCATTTTTTTCAATGTATTGCTCATAACACGTAATTTCACATGCATGTGTGTTTTAAACTAATTATAAAGTTTTTACAATTACAATTTTTCTAGTTTACATTATTTATTATTACATTATAATTCATGACAAATTCAAGTTTTAAGGGCATTTTTGGATAAGCCACTGCTTGACTCACTTTTTAAAAGTATCCCGTCAATATCTTAACTTCATTTGGTAATAAATTATTTTAAAAATCTCCTTTGAAATAGGAGCTTTTCGCTGTTAGAGTTAATCTTCTGTTAAACATATAAAAGTCTTTTCTATGCTTTGTTATATAGTTGTGAATATTCACATTCCTTTTTGTGGTCTTAGTGTCTTATTTCACTAGCATTATAGTTTCTAGTATATACATGGCATAAACTGTGAGACTATTTTGTCTAATTGATGAGCGTTTGCAAGAAGTTCCTGGATTTACTTTTCATATGATCCTCAAGCTTGCTTCTAAAGTATGAAAACCCTTTTCATTTAGTTTGGCATGCCCCATCCCACAGTATTATTCCATGACAAGAAAGGGTACACTAATCCATAATACACAGCCCTTAGGGTTTCAGAATTAAGATACGGTGATAATCTTCTTAATATGTATAGCCTTGGTGTTTTTTTTTACAGACATAATCAGCTTGCTGCTTCCATGAAAGTCAATCACCTATGCATAAACCCAAGAATTTATGATCTGTACAGGTTTTTGGTAGACTTTCATCAATCACAGTATACTTTCTGTTTGGGCCACTTGGTTTAAAATGAATAATATTAGTTTTTTCTATGTTAACTTTTAGGTTGTCTCTTTCAAAGTGGGGTCTTGGATGTTCAGTAAAGTTACGTATCTCTTAAACTAGTCTGGGCTCACTTTCAGCATTGCAGACACCAGATGTATCATCTGCATACATAGTGATCATTTTCTTATTGTCAAGAGAACTTTACATAGCATATGAATAAGACTGGACCTATAATCGAACCCTGAGGTATACAATTTGTTTAACACTTCTAATACCGAGTATTTGTTGTTACACTGAGTATCATTGGAGTCTTTAGAGACCCCAATGGAATTTATTTTTTATTAAGGATAGTTTTAATAATGGTAAAATTAAATCACATTCCTTATTTTTCCCACAATCTAAAACATGATGTCAGTGACATTACATTAAATTAAAATGCATATTTTTTTAAATTATTTATTTCTGTAAAATTTACAAATGATTCTCATGAAACTACAAACATTTCTGATTAAATTCAGAATTGACATTTATGACACATTACACTTACAAAAATAAATTGCTGAGTGGTTTTTACACACAGAACATCCACATTTTGAATATTTATTGGTGAATTTTCTATCCTCAGACCTTTTACAAAATGGACACCTTCCTCTTTTTTTTTGTCTGTACTGTTGATGGAAGTACTGGGGAAATAATTTTGTCTGGCCTTCTTCCAACGAGCTGCTTTCCTAATTCTATGAGAAATGCCCATCTCTTGTAGTTGGTCCTTTCTGCCCAGTGTGGCGTAAGATGTATCCATATGATAAATGGATTCAGTGCACTGATATCAATTATGTTGTAAAATAATACCATTGCCCACCTTCTGTTCATCCTCTTTGTAGTGTACATTCTAACCAGCTTTTCCATGGTATCTACTCGTGATTTTGCTTTATTATAATCCAGAATCATTACTGGCTCGCATTCTTCACAATCTTCCACTTCCTTCCTTGAATGCATTGTGCTGAGCAAAGTTACAACTTTTCCCTTTTTCGGACAGTATGAAACAATTGAAGCATGCTCTTGGAATCCAAAAATACATGAATATTTGACTTGACTTTTGGCCTGAGAGAAAGCTTGTGGTAGTTCTCTTTCATTTTTTCTAATTGTTCCTAAGAGTGTGAGATCAATTTTCAGAAGTTCTCTTGCCAAACTAAGGCTAGTGAAAAAATTATCAGTTGTTACATTTCTGCCACTGTTTTCTAAGTCTTTCACCATATCTAAAGCAACTCTCTTGCCTTGACCAACTTCACGAGATTCATTTTCTTGTTAACCAGTGTAAACTTGGAGACTGAGAATGTAAGACGTTGCACTATCACATACAGCCCATAATTTCAACCCACATTTTCTGGTTTTGAAGGAATATATTGCCAAAATGGCCCTCTACCATGAAATGCCACAAGTTTTTCATCAATTTTTATGTTGCTGTGAGGAACATATGCTTCTTGAAATGTGTGTACCCACATTTCAAATATTTCTCTAATGGGAGCCAGCTTGTCAGAAGCACAGTTGTGATGCCTCACATATGCGTCATCAAATTGGATGCACCTTGAAATTTGCATAAAGTGATTTCTAGCCATTGCTTCACTAAAAATGGGTCTACCATCCTCTTTGTTCCACAGATGTGTAACTGCTTCATTATGGGCCTTATAAGCACCCGCTAGGATCAAGACACTGATAAAGCACTTCAGTTCAATGGCATCTACTGGTTTCCATTTACTACCATAAACAAGACTACCCTCTTTGTTAGTCCACGTTAGAATTACATCAACAATGTTTCTCCTAAGAAACAACTGAAAAGCTCATTCTATGGAGTCTACATTTTTCACTGCAAATTTTGTTGGACCTGGCTTTACTCGCATTATGTTCCATCTCTCTTCTCCTCCAGAAGCTCTTCTCAACTTGTGTTTGTGGCACAATTCTTCTTTGTTTTTAGACCTACACACATACACACACACACACACACACACACACACACACACACACACACACACACACACACAAATTAAAATAAATAAATAAAAATACAAGGGTATATTTTAGCGCTAGACCCTGATGCACATTTACAAAAATACTATGTGTACCTCCATATAACAGTCAGAAATTTGTGTTACTTCCTGTTCAGGCTGGACATCTGTACTGTCCAAATCTTCTTTTGAACTTCCGTCCGATTGAGGAATATTCTCTTCTAAGACGTCAATTTCTCCATCGCTGCCTGAGACATCAGAAACTATATCGCTAATATCACTATTTGATTCTCCAGGTAGAGGATTATACTGCAGTAATGTTTCAAGCATTTCGTCTTCGGAAAGGTGACAAGACATTTTCCACTAAATGCAACACACACAATAGTAGTCTCCACTTGTATGGAACAAATAACTGTCGGCTTATAAAGTATTGGCAACAATCACACGTGACAACAATATTTACAAGAATAAAACAAAGGAAA
Organism: Schistocerca nitens; assembly: GCF_023898315.1. Lineage (NCBI taxonomy): Eukaryota > Metazoa > Arthropoda > Insecta > Orthoptera > Acrididae > Schistocerca > Schistocerca nitens. The sequence goes on from NC_064616.1 coordinate 918,781,491, forward strand.
TACAGCAACAGTTATGGATTCAATGCAGCATTATTGGGTAATAATACTGCAAGAGAGAAATGGGGTTGCATTTAACCCCAATGTATTCAATGGTTATCTCTTGATTTTCTGCAAAACTAAATATTTTCAAAAAGTTATATTAATATATTATGAAACCATTACTTAATTCAGAAAAATCTGAATTTTTCATAATTTTTAGGATTAGGAAATAAGGTATATTTTACAGAAAATTACGGCCTAGGGTCATTATAGACCCAACGGTATTAGGAGGGATATTTCTTATACTTGACCTTCTCCTCTCCAGTATTTCTCCATTAGAGTATATAATCTCTGTGCACTGCTGTCTACCCTTTAAATATGTTTCTAGCAATTGCATGTTTTCAATGACTCAACTCTTCACAATTTTTGATTGAAGCATGTCATGATTTATGCCATCAAAATTCCTTGAGAGTTCCAGAAATACTCCTGCTGCTTACAATTTTTCATTTATTTTTTCAAGTATATGATGGACAAATTGCACTGTTGCTGACATGGTACTTTGACCTCTTCTGAAACCACGTTAGAAATCAATTAATGTGTCAGCATTGTTGTAATGTTCCAGGATTTTTTATATGTTATTTTCTCTGTGAGTTTGCTGAAAGTTGAGATTATTGTAATGGGTCTGTAGTTCTGTAGATGCTTTATTTCACCCATTTTGTATATTGGTTTAACTACAGCCAGTTTCAACTTATCAGAGAACACACTGTTTTTGAAAACACAGTTCATTAAATGAACTAGTGGTTCCATTAGTTCATGTTTGCATTTTGAGATGACACTCATCTGCTTTATTTCTTCATCAGTTGTCCTCGGTGTTGACATACTGCATTGCTACACTGGCTGAAAAATGGTGTTTGTAATTTGGACAGTGACTATTGTAAATAATGTAGCCGACTGATGCACAGTTGTGTTTCACAGTTTTTTACTTTCACTTTTCACAACCCCCCAATAATACACAGCTATATATGGCCAGTCCACTATTGTTCTAACTTCCCATAAGCCTCATTAATAGTTAGCAGGTGAACATCCACATACTGCTACGAGAGTTCCCTGTTGAACATCAATGACCAGTAAAAATATAACCACATAGTTCACAGTTCTTTCGGAATAATCTGGTAATAATCAGGTAAGTACAGAGCAGACACTGTCATTGTTTTAACACACAGCATAATTGTGTTACACTTATTTCACAGTTAAGTTGATGCATTGTTGTTGTTCTAACCAGCACAGGTTCCTTGTCTGAAACTCGGCCGTGGACTGACTGACTTGTGACCAAAAATTGGGCCTTAAATATCATCACAATAATAGGTGCTGAAACTACACATTGTTCGAATTTGAATTTACAGAAATTACAATTAAAACTTAACTCATTAAATTAACTGAATACATAGAAAAATATCTTCTTTTTAACAGTTCCTTCTACTACAAGAGTTAGGCCACATTATTTGTTTAAATCGCAAAATTAACAAATATCATAAGGCAACAATACTTTTGATAAAACTGTTAATTACTTTAAAGTTAATTAAAGGCTGGCTTTGCTAACATGTTTTCGAATAGCACCAAATAGATACTTTAAGATTACTAGTAGTTGTTCCTTCAAATGTTTATAATTAGTACAGAATTTATATTTGTTTGTAAGTCAACAATAGAATTTAAGTTATGAAACAATTACTGATTTCGCCCTATAATGAAAGATACTAACTAGGAATAGTCTTTAAAACTGAGGTCCAACCTTTCTCTTTTATGGAAATGCAGATAATATTCATGTATGTTAATGGTAATTAGTTCAAATTGAGAAAATGAATTTTAAGGAGGCAGATGGCAAAACAAGAGGGCAAGTAAAAATATCCCAGCTTCCTTCAATAGAAGGAACAGATTTCATTTTTTAATCCTGCTGCTTTTTTGTTTCTAAGGATATCAGTAAGTTGCAGGATGTCATATGTGCTTACTGCTGGTAGTGTACTGCAGTTCAGTTTGTTACTGGACTCAAATGTGCGCTGTATAGCCTGTTACATAGGGACATCATTTTTGATAGTATCTATGAAGTAATTATTAAAAACATTGCTGACTAGAGGGGGACCAGAGATATCTTCATTATTCACAGTTAATTGTACATTACTAATTTTAGTTTCTGTTTCATTGTTTCTGATTTTATTTACAATTGACCAGGAAGTCTTTGAAATGTTATCTGAACCTTGTATCTATTGATTGGTTCTTTCTGATTTTAAGCACCTGACTTCTTTGTGGTTCTTATATTTGTATTGCTTGTAGAGTTCTTTATGTAACTCTGAGTTAGTCTGTGTAAGCTATACATGTTTTCCATTTTTACTTACAGATCTTTTGTTTTAAAATCTAATGGCACAGCCAGCCATGGTGGCCAAGCGGTTCTAGGTGCTACAGTCTGGAACCATGCGACTGCTATGGTCACAGGTTCGAATCCTGCCTCGGGCATGGGTGTGTGTGCTGTCCTTAGGTTAGTTAGGTTTAAGTAGTTCTAAGTTCTACGGGACTGATGACTTTAGAAGTTAAGTCCCATGGTGCTCAGAGTCATTTTTTTCCCTAATGGCACAGGTTTTGATTTTGAAGACTGATTTTTCTGGATACTCACTTTTTGTAATGGCATGGCTCTATTTAAGTGCTCAGTCAGAATTTCTGTGAACATGTTTCATTTATTGTTGATCCCAATGGTAGTCATAACTGATTCCCATGATAAAAAAAAATGGCTCTGAGCACTATGGGACTTAACACCTGAGGTCATCAGTCCCCTAGAACTTAGAACTACTTAAACCTCACTAACCTAAGGACATCACACACATCCATGCCTGAGGCAGGATTCGAACCTGTGACCGTAGCGGTCCCGCGGTTCCAGACTGAAGTGCCTAGAACCGCTCAGCCACACCAGCTGGCAATTCCCATGATTCTTGTTTTAAACTATGTCTTATTGTAACAATGTTGTTTGCAGATTGTCTTCACCTGTGCTCATACATTTTTCTTGGTTTGAATTTCGTATAACATTTTAGCACAATCGTTTGGCCCAAATGATCTCAGGTGTCACCATTTATGATGTCAGTTAAGATGATGTGGTTGTAATTTGTGATAACATGATCAATTGAACTACTATGTGTGTTAGCTTTTCTGATGGGTACTAATCCAAGAAGATCTTTAGCCCCATAAAACAGGATACAATCTGTGAAACGTTTGCTTTTCTGACCATCATGTAGAGTGTTAATGTTCAGATCTCCCAGAATGGCAAGGTTTACACTTCTACAACCTGACATTAATTTACTTAAAACTCCATCAAATTATTTCAGAAAAGCATCAAAATTTCCACATGGGGGTGGGGTGGGGGTCTATATACACCTATGACATAGAAAATAACAGTGCAAAATGTGAGTTTAAGAACTGTAATTTCGAAATCTTTGTCAACACAGAAATTGCCCCCCACAGCTATTTTTCCATGGTGATTAAGAACTTACATTTTCTTGAGTAGATGGCAACACCATAACTTTTATTATGTGTTCTGCAGTAGAACATAGTTATATTGTAGCCTTCTAGTTTACAATATTGAATGTTGTCCACTGTTTTCTGGTGTTCTGTAACTATTACTACATGTGGAGACAGTTTTGTGGTAAATTATTCAAAAGCTTTCATTTTGTTTCCTGAGCCCTGCACATTATAGTCCAAAAGAGATAAGCTATTTTTGTGTAGACTGAAGTCTGTGTGAGGCACATATGAAACACATACACTTGCATCTGGTGTTGTACTGGTGGAAGATTTTATTGTTCTAAAAAAATGTCACTCTTATCCTGCCGATGTATTGTTTTACTGACCTGGCATTTCGTGGTTGATTCTACCAAGTAGTCATTACTTTTGTCCTTGAGAGGGATGGCCTCTGTAGCACAGCACTGCACATTTAATTTGCTGTTCACTGCTCCTTGGATCCATGTTATAATTAAGTCCTTCGCTAGACTGTTGAGATGTAAGCCATGAGATGTGTGGAATTTTCCTACTATGCAGCTTATGTCCACAAACGTAACATTTTTTAATCTCATGCACGTATTTAGTATCTTCTTATTTGTGCTTAACATTCTTTGTTTACACATAACCAGATTGGCAAGTCATGTCAATAAGAAACAGAGAAGACGATAATGTTTGAGTTTCTCAGCTTGTGAAGCCTTCTTTTGGGTGAGATAAATTTGTCTTTCATCTCGTTTTTTTGCTACATCATTTGTTCTCACTAAGAACATGAAAAAGTCATTATTAGTTTATTGCTGTTTTCATGTCACAGTTCATGGAGGTCACTGCCTGAAATTTTGTGCCTGGTTCCACTATGCTAGTTATTTTGTGATTGCTGCTAGACTGAAATTCAACTGCTATGTTCTGTCCTTGACTATCTGCAAATAGGTTTATTTTACACATTTTTGCTGGTTGATGATAACTGTTTTTAGGCCTGTTGGTGCTTGGGTGTTGCATGGTGGCACTGTTTGTTTTGTCTTTTTTGTCCATATTAGTTGATAATCCATCTTGAGGAACATTGATTTTGATTCACTGTCAGTGGCTACATCCATTTTTCCTGTGGTAGAAATTGACTCTGTTGTTTTTTGTTTCAGATGTCCTTTTTCTTCCCATGTGGTTTGACACAGCTCATTGAGATTTCACAGCCTACAGTTGAAAGCACTTCAAAAGGGTTTATGTGCACAAAGATTGTGTCATTGGTACATTTACCGTGTACATGATTTTGCAGTTCTTGCGTGCTCTTTTTATAAGTGACTTTAGTCCACTTTTCGCTAGCAGGCACAATGCTTTGTGGAACTTGTCAAGTATTTAGATCACTTTTTCAAAGCAAAAAGTTCTCACTGAAGGGATCCTGTATTTTCTGGGGAAGAGGTATGGCCCATGCAAGAGGATAGGATTGAGGTATCTGTGACATCTCTCGTATGTGAGCCAGTAGTTCATGCAACACCCGCATTTTCAACAGCTTCCAGTTGCTTGACAGCTGTCAGGGAAACAGCTGTTTATGAACAGACTTAACTTATCCCATAGCCAGGACCAGAATTGACAATAAACCTGCATTGTGGCTAGGGCAATTATTTCTTAACATTAAACAAATAATTTTAAATTTACACACTGATTCTCTTTTAATTTTATGATCTGTTTTGACACCAGGATTAATGGTTTCCTTTATGAGCTAAAGGTACAATACCCAAGAATGTGGTTTTTATCACAACAAGAGAAAAACCTAGGGATTATATTTATTGAGATCCTGAAGCAGTAAGAGCTTTATTCCTTGAGCTGCAATTATTTGTTTTAGTGATAATTCTATTAAATGATGAAACAGCTCTGTAGAAGTCAACTTAAAATATTTTCATATTTATTAACACCAGAATCATTATGATGATCAGTCACCACATCACCTCCATAACAACATATGTGACAGAGTGGTATGATATTTGCAATATACTTTCACTATTTAGTTTTTCATAATTAATAACATGAAATTTACAATTTGATACTCAACTGCAGACTCACAATGTAATTTTAGATTCTGGATGACCTAGACATGTTATCAAGTTGGTTACTTAATGTGATTCAATCAACTAAATGATGTTGAGGTTGTCAATGACTACTGCACGCTATATGAATTGTTGTCCTTCTAAAACAAAACAAGATAATGAAGTTTCTAAATCATACCTGATCCTGTCCTGAGTTAATAAACTTTTTTGGCAATGTTAATTCTGATTTTGGTTGTACAGTACAAAATTCTTGATCTCCATATAAATATGCTATACACAGAAGTATTTATGAAATTATAGTTTCTTCTAAAATGCTTGCAGTAGCGTTACACGTCTTTGCAACCTATTATGTAAATGAACTACAGTATGGAGTTTTAATATCATATAGGTTTTACTTTACAAATAGATGTTGTGTCTATGAAAAATGTCATTTGTTTTATATCATTTTTAACTAATGCCATGTGGACCTGATTACTTTCTAAATTTAATTTACACAATGACAAATTTTATTTGTCATCCAACAAATTAAGGAGCACTATTATATTTCAAGAATACATTCAATTTCTGTGAAAAGAACTTAATAATAGTACAAAATCTCAATGTAAACAAACTTTGTGGTGTGGCATTCTTGAAATTTGACATTTTTATTTAATGATTGTATCAAACCACTTTTATTACCACTTTTATTCTCAGATTTTGTACATATAAAAAAGACAAAAGATTACTTAGTTTCTTACTGTTTGTAAAACCAGATGCTATGGCAGTCTTCAGTTTGAACAAATAGCTTCTAGAACATTCTGGAAAACATGGTTTGTTATACAGTACTGAATGCAAACCAAATTAGACAGTCTGCATTTAGTTGATAAGCTGTCATCAATCTGGAATCAATCAGACTGCTTTGAGTACTTTTAGTATGTCTTTTGTTATGTGTAATTATGTCTTGTGAACCAAGTTTCTTGTAATCAAAATATGTGATGAGAAACCAATGAAATAAAAATGTGGAAGTTAAAATTCATCTATGTGCCTCAGTCTTTATACTAAAAGCCCAGATGAACCTTATTTTGATCAGCCTTATTAATTGTAATCATCTCCTAGATGCCAACACCAAATGAAGATACTTATTGATGTGACATCTTCTCTTTTACTGCCAAGCAGTAAATGCAATGTTAGTCAGTAGAAGTGCATGCATAAAGTAATTGTAGTTTATCCAAAACTGGGTTGTTATACTGCACAACTACTTACATATAACGATAAAAGTAAAACTACATTATTACATTTTAATTACTGCCATGAAAGAGAGAAAAATCAGAGCATACAATATTATAATACGCAAAACAGAAAGTCTACTTAACTCTGAAATGGATAATTTTGATAATATAGTTGGAGATAAAATTGCGATCTATTGCAGATTACCATGTAATGAAACAGCCAAGACCACAAATAATCATTTATTTAAAATACTGATGCATTTTGGCCTTTATGCTGATCATCTTCAGATCTATGGCACCATATAGCTAAAGTCAGCAGCGCACAGAACACTTCCATGACGGCACAGTTCCATCATGCAACTGTTCTGTGTACTGCTCAATTCTGCCAAATGGTGGCATAGATTTGAAGATGGACAGCATAAATGCCTAAGCTAATAATCATGTTAAATACACAATTATTTGCAATCTTGACTGTTTCATTAAGTGATATGAAATCGATGATCAGTTGAAAGTAAAAATTGTAGGTGCTACTTTATATTATTTCTGCTTCTGGGAGAATTCACAGTGGCGACCAAAAATGGCTAAAACATGAAACTTTCCAAGTTGAACAAGGGGCACACTGACAACTTCTCCTAGCAAAAGTAGACTTTTTTTAATCAAAGCATCTAAGCTATAAAACTGTGGTACTAGATTTTGGAAATAAACAATACTTAAGATTTTAATGCTCTGGAACATGAGACCTATGATTGTCAGTAATTTTTGAAACAGTATGCTTTTGGAAAAGTAAGGTGTTATAAGGTAAGAGAAGAATGTGGGTCACTTAAAGACCTATATAAATCTATAAACAAATAACTATTTGCATTCTAAAAATTTCACCTTCATGTCTTTCCTCTGAATTTGAAATTATGGATATTAAACTACTTATGCTATTGTCATCAGTAATTAGGAAATTACAAAATAAATAATGAAGTTCTATGATCTTCTACTTGAATAAGTAAAAAGCCATTTTATGTAATTGTCAAATATGTATCAATATTATGAAAATGAATGTTGCTACTCACAATATAGCAGAGGTGCTGAGTCGCAGTCACACTGCCTGAGTCTGCAGTTGGTTGTGTGAGTTGTGTTTGCATCGTGTGTGTGTGTGTGTGTGTGTGTGTGTGTGTGTGTGAGAGAGAGAGAGAGAGAGAGAGAGAGAGAGAGAGTGTGTATGTGTGTTTGTGTGTGTCTGTCATCTATTGTTGACAAAGGCCTTACTGGCCAAAAGCTTTATTTGTGACAGTCCTTTTGTTGTGCCTATCTGTGATTCAGCATCTCTGCTATATGGTGAGTAGCAACTTTCCTTTTCATAATATCGGTACATTCCATCCTGGATTTGCCATTGTCATACATGTATCATTTATTTAAAAAAAACCGAATAAAAAAATAAAGTTATAGGGATATCGGAAATGGTCCAAGGACAAGTAGGATGCTTCCATCTTGTTCTATTAAAAAAACAAAGACCATATAAGACTATGCTAACTGGAATATGAGTTCACAGTTATGCACATAACACACTGTTATGCCATAGCATTAGAGTTCATAAATATTTATGTCTGTACCATAACTGTAAAGTTTTGAACACTTTTTCGGTACAAACAGCTCATTGAATAGAAAAGGATGGAACAAAGGCATTAATGTACACTCCTGGAAATGGAAAAAAGAACACATTGACACCGATGTGTCAGACCCACCATACTTGCTCCGGACACTGCGAGAGGGCTGTACAAGCAATGATCACACGCACGGCACAGCGGACACACCAGGAACAGCGGTGTTGGCCGTCGAATGGCGCTAGCTGCGCAGCATTTGTGCACCGCCGCCGTCAGTGTCAGCCAGTTTGCCGTGGCATACGGAGCTCCATCGCAGTCTTTAACACAGGTAGCATGCCGCGACAGCGTGGACGTGAACCGTATGTGCAGTTGACGGACTTTGAGCGAGGGCGTATAGTGGGCATGCGGGAGGCCGGGTGGACGTACCGCCGAATTGCTCAACACGTGGGGCATGAGGTCTCCACAGCACATCGATGTTGTCGCCAGTGGTTGGCGGAAGGTGCACGTGCCCGTCGACCTGGGACCGGACCGCAGCGACGCACGGATGCACGCCAAGACCGTAGGATCCTACGCAGTGCCGTAGGGGACCGCACCGCCACTTCCCAGCAAATTAGGGACACTGTTGCTCCTGGGGTATCGGCGAGGACCATTCGCAACCGTCTCCATGAAGCTGGGCTACGGTCCCGCACACCGTTAGGCCGTCTTCCACTCACGCCCCAACATCGTGCAGCCCGCCTCCAGTGGTGTCGCAACAGGCGTGAATGGAGGGACGAATGGAGACGTGTCGTCTTCAGCGATGAGAGTCGCTTCTGCCTTGGTGCCAATGATGGTCGTATGCGTGTTTGGCGCCGTGCAGGTGAGTGCCACAATCGGGACTGCATACGACCGAGGCACACAGGGCCAACACCCGGCATCATGGTGTGGGGAGCGATCTCCTACACTGGCCGTACACCACTGGTGATCGTCGAGGGGACACTGAATAGTGCACGGTACATCCAAACCGTCATCGAACCCATCGTTCTACCATTCCTAGACTGGCAAGGGAACTTGCTGTTCCAACAGGACAATGCACGTCCGCATGTATCCCGTGCCACCCAACGTGCTCTAGAAGGTGTAAGTCAACTACCCTGGCCAGCAAGATCTCCGGATCTGTCCCCCATTGAGCATGTTTGGGACTGGATGAAGCGTCGTCTCAAGCGGTCTGCACGTCCAGCACGAACGCTGGTCCAACTGTGGTGCCAGGTGGAAATGGCATGGCAAGCCGTTCCACAGGACTACATCCAGCATCTCTACGATCGTCTCCATGGGAGAATAGAGCCTGCATTGCTGCGAAAGGTGGATATACACTGTACTAGTGCCGACATTGTGCATGCTCTGTTGCCTGTGTCTATGTACCTGTGGTTCTGTCAGTGTGATCATGTGATGTATCTGACCCCAGGAATGTGTCAATAAAGTTTCCCCTTCCTGGGACAATGAATTCACGGTGTTCTTATTTCAATTTCCAGGAGTGTAGATATGTATACACTGAAATTAAAGGTAAATGATTTTCTGCATGAGATATTGCTACCAAAATTTGTGGTATACATAAATGTAGCTCACTTCCATGAATGAAATATGTCTACATAACACCTCCCTATTAGAAAAGATCTACTGCTGATAAAATCTGTAGTGTGCAGAAACTTAGTTTACACTTTCAAATACAGTACAAATAATATATAATGTGACAATCTTATAAACTCAAAAATATGCAGTTTATCATGACACATGCATTTTTATCATGACACATGCATTTTTATCATGACACATGCATTTTGATGGGAACTGTGAAAAATGATAACAAAACAACATGGACAGCATGTTTAATTGGTATATAAAGTGCTAGAACCTAAAATTTAGAAGTTAATTTATCTGACACACATGCTCTCACTCATATATAAAGGAAAAAACTGGAGGTTACTATGCAATATTGCAGTGCCTGTGTTGTTCAGAAGTACAGTGGAAAGTTCTTTTAGACATATGAGCATCTCGAACAGAACAGACGCTGTAGCAACTACAGCCATTATTAAACACATGAAATTATTCACAGTTGTGAACATGGACAACCATCAGCTCATGGAATCATGACAATGAAAATTTGTGCCTAACTGGTGCTCGAACCTAGATTTCCTTCATATCATGAGTAGTTACCTTAACATTAGGCTATCCAAGCACATATCATAACCACACCTAAACTTCCATATACCATCAACCATGTGTCTACAATCTGCACTCATACATCCATTATGTATCTTCTCATACAGGGGAGAGATTTTAATTGAAATTCACTTGCCTGGTGTCAGCAGATAAAAATGATATTGCATTGTCTGTGTTGTCATTCCGTTATATGGTTGATGGTTGTCCATATTTGCAACTGTGAATACATTTAATGTATTTCATGATGAGTGTAATTGCCACAGTGAATATTCTTTCAGACATGCATGTAAGGCCAAAGGAAAATTGCATGATATTTCTGTACAACAGAGGCATTGTGATATTGTATTACCCTCCAGCACTGGGCAATCTACTTTCAATTAAAAAGTCTCCCCTGTAAGGGAATATACATAGTGGATGCACAAGTGCAGGTTGTAAACTCATGATTGGTGACATATGGAAGTTTGGGTCTGTACATGACATGTGCTTGGATAGCCTAATGATACGGCAACTGCTTGTGGTAAGGAGAAAATCTGGATTCTAGCCCTGGTCCAGCACAAATTTACATTGTCGTCATTCAATTATACAATTGATGGATGGATGCGCATGAAACAAATCCTTTCAGACTCTCTTTATTTGAAAAGATTTTTACTGTCCAAATTATCAGCTGGACTGCTGACACTTGTCATTGAGGCATTGCCCAGGTGTAGCTGCAGAGGACCACAAGTGATCACCAGTTCTGAGAGTTAGATCCTCAAGCACTTTTTTTATTGTGTTTAAATGTCAACAGTTATCGTAAGTGGAGTATTTAAAATATTGAGCTAAAACTGCTGGAAAATGAAGTTTCCTTAAATATGTATTCTAAAACATTACTGTGTAACTGACTCATTTGTCCATTCTCTCATTCACACATTGTGTTCTGGACATTCTATAATAAAGGAGAGTCAATTATGATTAGTGCTAACATAATAAAAGTGATAATTATGGGAATTATGTATATATTAATTTATTACTGTATATGTTTGCAGAAGAGCAGCTCATTGAAAAGGATGTTCTTTCCCATACTCTACTCAGTTGTTTTCATCTAATATTTAATGCCAAAAATTTGTGAAATTTTGCACAAATCAATATCAGCTCTTTATACACTTCAAGAGTTGTAGCTTATATAATAGGAACAAATTCTTTCAGGCTACACAATAATTGGGTCCACCATGTGAAAGTATTGTGATAAACAACTCTTACTTACTTTTCTAATTTGTCCATGGAAACTCACCTTCTTGACAGCATCATACATGTCCATAGCCATGACCCATTTACACAAACCTTCAGCAGCACTAGATGCTTTGGCTACAATATGTGGTTTAAAATCTTTATTAGGGAGATATTCTGTACGAATCTTCTTCATTATAGGTAAAGGTATGTTATCTTTATCAAAATCCTTGAGGCTTTGAAGAAAATACATATCTCCCAACAGTTTTTTGCTAGGTCCCCAAAAATCAATTATCTGAAAATATAGTATATGTTGAAATCATTGATACAAATTTTTCATTTTCCATTACTTTTTCTTGTTTAAATATAACTATGGCAAGTCATAAGATATTTAAAGTTGCAATGTCATATAAAGTATAAGAGAAGTCACATGTCAAAATGTTAATTGTATATGATATGTGAATAACATTTAACCCAACAAGACAACTAACTGATAAATAAATCAGCACAGAGGACAGCAGTATCTCAGTGCAGTTGAACATTAGATAATTGTTAATATTGTCACAAAAATACAAACGTAATTTTTAGGAGATGTGGTTTTTTTTCTGGTAGTGAGAAATGAAATGCACGCACTGATTCCATGGAATTTCATTACTTTTTCAGCATAAGTGATTACAAGACATGAGATACACATGTTAGCACAGATAATCCAAAGCAAACAAGACAATGGTCAAGTATAAAATGAAAGATATTACACGTATATAATGATCTTAGTCCTCTATTTTGGTTGCTCGTATCAACTGCAGCAGGTTGATGTTGCCACGGAGCACCCACCTTCCCCTCCACCAGTGCACAGCTCAGGAGACAGGGTAGGTGGATTTGTCCCTAAAAACAAACATACTCTTGCTGGGAAAGGGGGGGGGGGGGATGCGTGTAGCATTTGGCCATAGCAAGAACTGTGAGGTGTGCCATTGTCATTGTGTAGTGATGTTATCAAGACATCATATTCCTCATTTAAATGGTAAGCAGTTGGGAGAACAATCTTGTCAGTTTAAGTGGAGGTAGATGTAGAATCTGCCAATTGTTGTGGTAGGTGATTCTCATCTTCCTGTTCCCACAGCACCCAAGCTGGCTTCAGGCAGTGAACAAAAACAGTTGTTTATTTGTTGTTAAGCACAGTAGAGAATGTTTGGTTCCCCCACAGTAGCACCTTGTGAGGGCCTGAATATGACTGCTGAAGAGTTATTCATATGGTATCATTGTCAAGCATCACATGGCTACTGTCCTTCATGGCCCTATATACAAAAACCTGCTGTATACCATGTGCTTGGGGATGCGAACTACAACTACGGGTTGTATGTCGTTTGACTTTAGATACAAGAAACAGTATTTCAGAGACTGTCAAAGGTGGTGACAGTAGGAGAAAGTCCTCGAGAACAGTTAAGCATTTGTCATACAATATTTTGGCTAAAGATTATTTCAAATCTACCTCGTATGACATGGGTACTCCCATCAAAACCCATAATTGAGCTTCAGTCCAAAATGAATCTTGGAAAATCAGTGTTGCTTTTAGTGCATGATTCCAGTGTTTAACTGAACTGTTGCTTTGGGAGTGGAATGCTGTAATGTGGAAATGTTGCACACTGCACACTTTTTACACAATACTTCAAAATGATGTGACTCAAAATTGTGCCTTTAGACAACAGTAATTGGTGACAGGCAGCGTAATAAAGCACTCCACATGTGAATGAAGGCCAAAGTAGTAAATTTGGCTGATATATCCTAGAAAAGTATCTGAAACGACAAGGCATAATGTTCCAACTCAGCTTACATATCATGTAAACCAAAGGGTGATGGTTAGTAATAACTGTGAGGTCACATTCCTTGATATCCTCTCTGAAGTACTTCACTGCTTCAAACAGGGCCAAAAGTTTTCAGTCATAGGCTTACCATACTACTAGTCAGATTACATGAAAAGAAATGCAGGGGATGCTGATGTTCATTAACAGTTTGTTGCAAAAGTACTTCAATATCTGTCTCACTCATGAATGCCTTAATGGATAAATGGGACCATGGGGAAGGGTGAGCAAGAGTGATGGCACTTTGTAAGCACTCTTTGACAACCTCAGTTGTGTGTAGCATTTCTGTTGTCCATTTTAAAGGCTATTTTCCCTTAGTATTTTTACCTGCCAGACTACTGGTTAAGCATGCCTTGATTCTTGTAGCTTGCAGTATACGTCACCAGTAAAAATTAGTCATCCCCAGAAACCTTCTGAGTTCTTGAAACATGGTAGGTCATAGAGTCTCTTTAATGAGGTCAGCTCTCTCTGCCATAGGCCTGATCCCATTCTGTGTCACTGAATGTCCAAATAATGCCACTAACTCTGACATAACTGACATTTGACCTCATTCACAACAGTGCATAACTTGTCCAATGTGCTAAACACTTGATGAGTATGATCCTCAAGTTGTTGAGACGAAGAGCAAAAAGTCAATAAATCATCCAGGTAATAGAAACTGAAAGGAAGTCTGCCAAAACATGAATCACTAAAGCTGTACCAGGTCTGCACAGCATTTTTTGAACTGAAAACCATGTACAAGAACTCAAACAATTCAAAAGGATTGATTATTGCCATCTTTGAAATGTTCTTCTTAGGCATTGGTATCAGTAAATAAACGTTTTCACAGTGTGTCACACTAAGGACTAAAGCACTAGGCAACGAATGAGCAAAGTCATTTATGTTCAGGATAGAATAACTTTCCAATTTTCTTCATGTGCTCAATGTTCTGTAGTTCCCACACAACCTGTAAGTACCATCTTTTTTGGTACTAAGTGGTTTGGGGAAGACCATGCACTATCCGAAGGATGTACTATGCCCTTCTTTAATAATTCATCTACAGCTATTTTTGTGAACTGAGCAGGGAATAGTCACTACACTTTATGGAAGACAGCTTGTTCCTCAGTAGTGTATTTCCCTTAATATTTCCCTTAATATCATGGTGAGTATTGGTTCAAGTTGCATGAATCACACTTGAGTTGGGGTGATTATCACTGAGTGGACAATCACAGACCTGTAAGTGTTCCTTCAGATCTGATGGAATATCATTGTTCAGAAGAGTTGGTGTAGCCACTGATGATTCTAGTTGATCAGTGCACTTCTGGATGTGTACTGCTCTGTGCAATCATTTCATGCTCTAACTGCCTCTAGTATGCACTGCATCCAAGTCCAGTAGATTTTGTATCAGCATCTTCTTCAAATATTTGAATTTTTTATCATCCTTGGAACTGTCTTTGAAGTTGTTTATCCTACTTCATCAGCTTACCATGGTTTGCAAAATGCAACTGAAATGTTGACTGATGGTTGAATGGTAACTCTTACTGATGATAGTAGGTCTTTCATCTCTACAACTTAGTTGCACTTATCACACAAAGTGTCATGTGAATACAAATTTTCTTTCTATAGTGCCAGAGAATCCCTTGTAGTATCTACATATAACAAATGTATGGTAGTCAGCTGCTCAGCTTGTGAGAATATTAATTTTTGAAGTTCATTTATCAAAGCTGTTGAGGGTTCTGTTTACTATGGAGAAAAAGAAACTGGAGTTCTGCCAACAATATCTGGAATGGAATCACCCGTATCTCTATTGAAAAGTAGACCTTCTCTAAAATCAGGACAGAAAAAGATAAGAACACAGAAATTCAACTCCTAACATAGGTTGGTTAATGTCAGCTATAATAAAAGTGAATATAAATATAAATATTTTGCCAAGAACTATGTCAACAGTGCAGGCAGTGGAAGCATACATTATTACAGGTGAATCATTCACAGCCCAGAGCTGGTGCAGATATCTTGAAGTGCAACTGACAGTTTTTGTTGGGATTGTGCTTATTTCTAAGCCAGAGTCCACTATAAAATGTTGGCATGTATTCTTGTTAAGAACATAGAGATGGTCACTGTCTTGTGAAGGATGAAGCAAACTAGTCTGGTTTATGTTAATAGGGTCTGGGCATACTTTCTAGACTCCATGATCAGTGATGCCCATAGAAGATCACAAGTGGAATTGGGTACTCACATGGTGAGATGCATTTGAGCATGTTGGTGCTGAAATATGAGTGAAACCAACAACAATATGTGCTCTGTTAGTTGCTATTGTAACAGTGAGTGGCAGTAGCTGGTCCATTGAATGCAGCTGATCATTTCAAATCTTGGGAGCTGGGAGGCATTGACCTGTTTTGGGCACACCATGATTCACTGGATGCATCCAGCATTATTTGGTTGCTGAATGCTGTTTCATAGTGCAATATGGATGCTGTAGGTTGTGACAAAGCAAACTGGGATATTTTTACTTCCCCTCTATTTTTGCCATCTTCGTTCTTAAAATTCATTTTTTTTTTTCATTTTTGAATTAATTATTATTAACATACATGTGTATAATCTGCATTTCCGTAAAAGAGAAAAGTTGGCCCTCAGTATTAAAGAATATATCACCAGAGCTAATTTGATGCTTAGTTTTAAGTATGTAATTGATTCTTACTGTTCCTAGTTAGTATCCTCTGATATAGGCTGAAATCAGTAATTGTTTTGTAACTTAAATACTATTGTTGACTTATTTATTTTAAAGACAGTGAACTGTGTGGTTAGGTTTTACTGCTCATAGATGTTCAACAGTAAACTATTGTAGCAGTGTGCTGATGTATGCCTGCAAACTATTAATGAGGCTTATCAAAAATTTGCCAATACTTAACTGGCCATAATACTGTGTAATATTAGGGGGTGTGAACAGTGAAAGTAAAGAACTATGAAACACAACTGTGAACCAGTCAGCTACATCATTCATAGTAGACAGTGTTGAACTTCCACCCCCTATCTTTCAGCCACTTTAGCAATGCAGTACGTCGACACCGAGGACAATCAATTAAGAAATAAAGCGGGCGAACGTAACAAGGTGAGGCTTGCCATTGGCTTCCAGGTAATAAGAGCATCCATCTTGAAGTGCAAAAACATGTTTTGTGATCTGTAGTTTGACATCTTGCATGAATACTTTATTCCTAAGTAAGGACACGTGAATAACATGAGGCAATTTGCTCGCCCATGCTGCCCACAATGTATTATCTGACACTGACTTTGGATCCACTAAGTTTCATGAATAGTGTCAGAAATATGAATTTGTCCTACCAATTAATTGTTCTGAGTAAATTCCCAAATGAACTTGTTTTTCAGATGATATGAATAGTCTTTGCAATAAAGCTACCTTATCTGTTTAAAACTGGCAAAAGTCAGATGGTGACAGAATTACATTGTTGATGATAGATGCATAATCTCTGATATTACACAATAATACAGCATATTTTGCCATATCATCAATGATGTTGTGAGTGAAATGCACCGATTGTACAATGGTGAATCAAGTTGTTGTGGTTTTTCAGGCAGAAACTGTGGCACTTTATGTAATGTGCTGCATGAACAAAATGGGAAATGTGGCACCAACTAATTTGATCTGGAAATGTAGTCCATTGTAACCCCAATGATTGGCTGTGATATACTCCAGAAAAGTTTATGTGTGACCTGACTGGCCATGTTTCACAAGGCAAAGAAATGAGTTCATCACTTCAATATAGGTGTCCAAGCAGAACTGGAATTCTGAGGGGTGTGGTCAAAATGATGTACCTGAACACAAAAATTTAATGCAGGTTCAGAAACACCAGTTTGTATTGATCTCTTTTACTCATCTTCCATAACAAAAAAGTCCATAACATCTGAGAAAGGTAAAATAGAACTGTGACATGCACGATCCATGTGTTCCTCTACATAAGAGGGAGAATTGCAATCACTCTCACTTGTAGCTTGATACTTATACTGTTCTGTGTTTTTCATTGCACCTTACAATGCAGCCAGAACACAGTTAGTATAGGCAAAAGGTCCCGGTAACCTTTGTTGAATATCATTGTTCGTTGTTTGGTGGAAAGGTATTCTGTGCTTTTTCTAAGTTCATAGAAACATTATGGTTGTTGCAGAGTCATCAGTGCAGGTTTTCTCATGATTGGCTAGATGGTATAACATGCATGTACTGATTCCACAAAAGTAAATACTTTATTCAACAGGAATGATCACAAGACACATGAGTTAGTACAGATGATGCAAAACCAATTAGACAAAGACTTAGAGTAAAACAAAAGTCACTACACATATACAGGGTGATTCAGAAGGAATGTCACATAATATGTGAGATGATTCTACATGTGAAAATAAATCAAAAAGGTTCTATGAACATGTGTCCCATTTATGATCATTATGGAACAGGAGGGGGCTGAAAACTACATGCATCCATGAATGAATATGAAGACAAGTGTGAATACTACTTACTGAAATGCTGTGTAGGTGCTGTGGTGGACAGTTAACTGTTCCCTCCTACCAGACATTTGAGGTTTCTCCTATAGGTGGCAGCACTGTGACATTGCACTGAGGCAACAGCCGCAAGTGTAACCAGTTTGTAATCATGGATTGGATCAATGGGCAGTTGTGAGACCATGTGCATATTGTGTTTGAGTGTTGCATAACTGAGCAACTCCATTGTGTCTGAGAATACCAACAGGCTGCATGTGTCCACTCATGCAGAACACACAGATGTATTGTTTGTACATGGGTAGCATAATGGCAGTACCTGTGTGGCTGTGACAGAATAGCAGAGACATTTCCCTCATCAACAAACTCCCTGTGTCAAGGTATTTCCCAGGGTTTGGTACCATAAGGGCAGTGCCTGTCCAGCTGTGACAGAATACCAGAGACATTTCCCTGATCAACAAATCTGTAACATAACAGATCACTCATCCACTGTACCAGACAAATATGCCAGTATCTGAATAATACATCTGATCTATGGTGGCCTGACAGATCACATGACCTAACCCCATTAGATTTCTGGTTATGGGCCTGGTTAAATAGAGATGTATATGCTGTGAAAGCTGATACATGTGAAGAACTTGTTGCTTGCATTACTGGTGCTGCCACCCACATTAAAGCCTGCCAAGATGATGTTCAATGTGCAGCACAACACACCAACCAGCATGTTGACAAGTGTATTGGGATGGGTGACAGCATTTTGAACACCTCTTGTAAGATGTATCTGTCATCTGCCCCACCATTATTCTGTCCACCACAGCACCTACCTAACATTTTGGTAAGTAAGATTCACATTTGTCTTCATAATCACTGTTGTATAGGTGTTGTCTTCAACATGCTCCAGTTCTGTAACAACTGAAAACTGGAGACATGTTCATAGGACTTTTTTTGGTTTATTTTCACATGTAGAATTACCTCACAAATTATGTGATATTCCTCCTGAATCACCCTCTAAAATGTTCTTAGAGCTCAGTTTTGCTTGCTCTTATTGACCTCCGTAGGTCGATGCCGCAAGAGATATACACCTGAAATGCTCACTACTGTGGACAGAGTTCAATAAATGACAGTAATTTTTTATTGAATGCACAAATGTCAGGAACACCCTTTGTGTAATCTAATAATGAAACGCTGAATGCAGCATATGGACAACAGAGCAATGTTCAATATGAATAATCTTCACAACTAAGAAATGTGAAAAGATTAAATATAAAAACAGGCCATATTTTTTAAAAAAAATTGTTAAAATACAACTACATGAACAGAAGAGACTAAAATGATAAATCTCAGGATATTGTGATTAATTACATGGGTGAACCAGTAACTCACAGAACCCAATAAAATATCTATCTAACCATTTGGATAGAACACCTGACATAACTATTCTACAGTCATTTCATTGTCACCTAAAGGAGAGAAAAGTTTAGTTGATAAAACAAGTGCAGCTCCTTGCCATGATATACAACAATCCCCACAACTTGATGAGTCAGCTACTCCATGTGCCACAGGTCAGTAGCATGTCTGAAAGTGCAGCAGAGTTACTTTATCTGTTCAAATTTATGAATAAAGGAAGTAAATGGTTTATACCACAACTTGTTGTCCCTCAGCTTCAGCCATACCTTTTTTGGATTAATGCATTTGCCTGAAATAAACAACAAGGCTACAAAACTAGCACATTGTGCAATGGTTGTCCTCTCATTTGTTTCATCTGAATCTTCATTTCTCCTATTTTTCTGTGTTTTGTATAGGGGATTTTTGTCATTGAAATCTGCTTAAACTTATTTTTGAGCATATCTTTTCTAGCTTTATATGATGTTCTTAGCTCATAAATATGTTCATCTGCCATCCCAGAAAAATGATACCCTCCACTTCTCTTAGATCTGTGTCCCTAATGTTAATACTAAAATACTATGCATTATTTATGATGCTTCTTTGGAATTTTGTATAATTTGCTTTGTTTCCATATACAAACATTGACACAATATCTGCAGTGATGACAATTCCCTTGCCCAGTATCCAGAAAGTCTCACAACAGCCTTTACAGCTGCAAAGGAGCACACACTTCATTACACTTTTTCATCATGAACTGAAGCAACTAAACCATATTGTTTACCAGAGCTTTGACTATCTACAGTCTTGTCATGAAATGAGAGACTACCTACCCACAATCCTTCCCACCACTCCTAACGTGGTATTCTATTGTCTACCCAACCTACACAATGTCCTGATCCATCCTTATGTCACTCCCACACCCAACCCCTTGCTACAGGAGTCATATCACTGTGGAAGATCCAAGTGCAGGCCCTGTGCAATTTGCCCACTTAGCACATCCAGTCACATGCTTACCCTACCCCATCAGAGGTAGGGCCACCTGTGGAAACAGCCTTGTAATATACCAGTTTAGCTGCAGTTTATGCACTTTCTTTTAACTACATAGATGGGAGTTAATCTTGCAACACATCCTTTATTTGTGTATTCCTGCTGGCCTTAAACTCCACAAAGCAACTCCGTCCACACCCTCTACCCAAAAGTGTGTGTGTGTGTGTGTGTGTGTGTGTGTGTGTGTGTGTGTGTAAGTTTTCATCTCTTTTTGTGTGTCTGTCAACTACTCAATGTCCCCATTTGGTGAGTTGTCTCCTTTACTCCTAAATTATTTCATTAAAATAATTTATAATGCTGGACACTCTATCTCTTATTCCAAAGCAATGCAATTTATCTAAGAAACCACTATGACAAACCAAGTCAATAGCCATGGAAAGATGTAAAATACAATGCAGACTTTTTTTCTCATATTTCAAGAACCTGATTACATATTGTATGAAAAATGCTTCTGGATTCTTAGTGGATCACCCATGTTCTACCATCTCACTAGGTGACTGTCAGGAAAGACATCAACATTTCAGACGTAGCTTGGGAAAAATAAGTGCCAAATAGTATTCTAATAAAGAGGACACATAAAATTAAATGGACAATAAATAACATAAAATAAAAATAACATACCTTCCTGCCTGTAGCTGCATCATTAATTCGATCTGGTTTAATATCTTTCATGACACATACAGCTGCCATAACTAACTTGACAGTGTCTGGTGGATTTTTCATTGATTTGACAAGGGTGATATCTGTTGGTTTCAATGTGTTTAATGCTGCAATGGCATCTGAAAACAAATTAAATGTCAATGGCAGTTTCTTTAAAAGTGCAATACTTGAAAGTTAACATCTTTCTGTTTAGTGTGGTTATCAATAGGATTGTTTATTTTCACAGTTTTGGTAATATCTATTACAAGATTAATGCTCAGTTATAATTATTATTCTCAAGTTGAGTATTACAATATAAGTAAAAATAAAATAAAATAACAATTAATTCCATAATAAGTCTCTTAATATTATGTGTTAGAAAAATGTTTCACTGATCATTTACAAGATGATAACTACCAGCATCTGAACCAGTTCCAGCAAAAACACCAAAAATTTCCCCAGTACAAACAACATTTAAGTAAATTAGCCTACTATGGCTATTATAATTCACTGCTTTCATATGGCATCATATTCCGGGGTAATTCATCATTAACAGAAAAGTAGTCATTGCAGAAAAGTGAATAATCAGAATAATATCTGGAGTCCTCCCAGTATCACATTGCAGACGTTTATTTGAGAAACTCAGGATATCTACAGTACCTTCACAATACATATATTGTCTTATGAAATTGTTATCAATAACCCATCTCAGCTAAAAAAAAAAAATAGTGAAGTGCATAGCTACAGCACTAGAAGAAAGGATGACATTCACTATTCTAGGTTAAATCTGACTTAGGCATAGAAAAGGGTGAATTATGCTCCCACAAAAATCATTGGTCATTTGCCAAATAACATTAAAAGCCAAC
This sequence comes from Schistocerca nitens, assembly GCF_023898315.1. NCBI lineage: Eukaryota > Metazoa > Arthropoda > Insecta > Orthoptera > Acrididae > Schistocerca > Schistocerca nitens. The sequence continues at coordinate 918,803,521 of NC_064616.1, forward strand.
CAACATTTTTAAAAAATTAAAAGAATTTCTGGATGACTCCTTCTACTCAATAGATGAATCTTTATCTAAAGATAAGTATCTTATCTAAAGATAAGTAGTAACTGTAAAAAAAATTATGTCAATCTGACACATTCCACATCATTACAAAATGTCATATTAATGATCTATGGAACAAGTATTAATGTAACTTAATGTAACAGTAGTTGAAATGGTACCAACAACAGCAGGTATAGCAGTACCATAACAAGCTATTACAGAAAATTCACCAGTAACAGTAGCAGCAACCGTAATGGGCACAACTGTACCATCAAAAGGAGGGAAGAGAGGTACAGTAGAAGAAGCAGTGTCAAGTGTTTAGGGCAGGCATAAAACAGAGCTTCCTGTCTGTTTAAATAATTTTTAATCAAAATCTGTAAGAGGAAGAAGCCCATAGCATAAATACTGTAAAAGAATTTATAGTCCCTCACCGAAATGTTCAGTCTAAAACCAAAAAAAGTTTTGATCTTAAAATTTGGTACTGAACATTGAAGGAGTACATGATAAAGAAATTATTATAAATACTTTTAGACTAAAGAATAGGTTTAATATCTTTTCTTTGAGTGAACATTGCACCACTGAGAGTGAACTTACAGTTGCTAAATTGGGTAACTATAATGTAGCAAATAGTTACTACAGAAAACTACAATTATGAGAAAGTGTGGCAATCTATGTTAACCAGTCACTCAGTTGCTCTGTTGTTAGATTGGATCTAGATTTTACTGAGTAAAGAACAGTACTTTAAATGTGCTGGTACAACTACTGACAATTTTAAGTTAGTAATAATATCTTAAGTGTTTTTAGAAAAACTGGATATGATAAGTTGAAGATTTTGATGAAATAATACACAAATGTAGTGTTGCTGAACAGAAAAATATACTAAGCCACTGCAATTTACACTCTATCAGAAATAGGCCCGCAATCCACCTCTGTGCTGACATTGCTAAGACACACTTGTGTGGTGAAACTTTACGTGGGATTAAGGCAGTTCAAATCCTGATGGTGGAAAAATTTTTACTTCCAGTATTTGGCCAGCAAGGGGAAGAGTGGTGGTGGTGTAAAGTTCCTGATCACAAGACTTTGTGCCAACATTCCAGTTTAAATATCAAATCTCCCGGTGGCAATGTCTGATGAAATGAGCACATGTGACACTGTTGATGGTGATCTGTCCTTCAGATGGGGACGTTAAGCTCGGTAGCCCTTGGTGCTATCAGGAGGAGTAGGCTATGTACTGGCGTAGGGTTTCACCCTCTCCCTTCTTTCATCATCATCATCATCATCATCATCATCACACCTCAACACTGTCACAAGGAAGCCACACAACTGACAACACCTTATCCTGTATTACAAGTACTGGCCATCAGGTAATGCAAATCTACATAGAAACAGTAATTCAGCAGGCCACATGTGTGATACTATCACAGCACATACCAATCATACACAAAGTTTTGTAATTGAACATTTAAAGTCTGTTAGTGCTGTGACCACTTTTACTATGCCAGTAGTGGAAAAAGGGAAACACCATCTGGGTCACTTTTTATATTTATTTAGATTACTGGTTTTGACTCTAGCAAGAGTCATCGTCAGCTCCAACTTTAACTACCATGAATCACAGTTAATCATAAGGATGAAGATTTAGTTAACTCTCAAAGCCCCACACTGGTGATGAACTGAAGTTTATGGTAATTGGATTTATATCTGAAAATTATCTCTGGCAAGAGTCAAAACTGCTAGTCTGAACAAAGATAAAAAGTGACCCTGATGGTGTCTGTCTTTTTCGCCATAGATAATGTCTTAGGGAAGAGTTAAGGGGAGTAGGGACTAAGGGACGGAGGGATAAGCAGATTTAAATCAAAAAGGTTTTATCAAATATATGTGTAGCATACCCTCTAGAATTGGGATAGCTTGAGCCAGATCTGCTTCACATTCATTTTTAAGCTCTTGAGCAGCAGCTGCTTGGGTATTTGCAATTTTCTCATCTTCTCGTACCTGTGCTGATGCTTTTTCAACCTGTGATGTTTCCCTTTCTATAACCAACATCATTTGTGCAGTTTCATTAGCTGCTGAAACAAGTTTTGGCCTTAGAGTAGAGAGTTCTTGCTGCAGTGCACATACCTGTAGATATATGAAATACATGCTACTTAGAAGGAAAAATCATTGAAGCTGTATTTCTAAAAGATAATGTTAGAAATGTGTTAACCCATCTTTCATAAAGGTAACATGTCCAGAAGGAAAGACACCACATAAACAATTAAGGTCAGGCTGCCAATGTGTCCTTCAGTGCAGATGCACACCACACTCAGATTCTTACAGGAATCTATGAAAATCTGTGAGTAATGAGGATGGTGGGCAGGGGCGCAACATCAGTACTGTGTGGATAAGTTGAGAATTTGGGTCTGACAGAAGATGTGATAGGGTACTCCATGCAGTTGCAATGATTACTGCGTCCAGATGGCTTAGTGGTCAGAGCATCTGCCTAGTGAGCAGGAGACCTGGGTTTGATTGAATCCCAGTTTGGCACAAATTTTCAACTTACCCCATTGATGCAAGCAGCTAAATCTCATGATTCCTTTCTATATTTTAAAATCGAGATCATACTGTACTAATAAAGTTCTTCAAAACAAGGCCAAAACGCATTTCATTTAATTAATAGTATATACATTGTTTCACTGAGAACCCACAGTTGGATCAATTAAAATGAATGCATCTTGATCATCTGTGCTGCGAAAATTTTTAAGTAGTATGGTTAACAAAATATTGAAATGAAAGATGTTCTTCATCATAATTAATGCAGAACATGGTATACTGTAAGGCACATCTTTCTTTAGCTAACAGGGCTGTATGGTTTGGTTCTTTTTGACCAGAGTAATCCAGTTGGTTAATACAAATATCTGTTATGAGTTTACCATTTGAATTCATCTCTAAACACTAGTATACTGATAGTAAGTTCTGTGAATACAAATTCTTCTATGAAGTTGTATATACAGGGTGTTACAAAAAGGTACGGTAAACTTTCAGGAAACATTCCTCACACACAAAGAAAGAAAATATGTTATGTGGACATGTGTTCGGAAATGCTTACTTTCCATGTTAGAGCTCATTTTATTACTTCTCTTCAAATCACATTAATCATGGAATGGAAACACACAGCAACAGAACGTACCAGCGTGACTTCAAACACTTTGTTACAGGAAATGTTCAAAATGTCCTCTGTTAGCAAGGATACATGCATCCACCCTCCATCGCATGGAGTCCCTGATGCGCTGATGCAGCCCTGGAGGATGGCGTATTGTATCACAGCCGTCCACAATACGAGCACGAAGATTCTCTACATTTGGTACCGGGGTTGCGTAGACAAGAGCTTTCAAATGCCCCCATAAATGAAAGTCAAGAGGGTTGACGTCAGGAGAGCATGGAGGCCATGGAATTGGTCCACCTCTACCAATCCATCGGTCACTGAATCTGTTGTTGAGAAGCGTACGAACACTTCGACTGAAATGTGCAGGAGCTCCATCGTGCATGAACCACATGTTGTGTCGTACTTGTAAAGGCACATGTTCTAGCAGCACAGATAGAGTATCCTGTATGAAATAGAGCGTAGGTGGAAGAACGAAACTAAAATGAGCTCTAACATGGAAATTAAGCGTTTCCGGACACATGTCCACATAACATCTTTTCTTTATTTGTGTGTGAGGAATGTTTCCTGAAAGTTTGGCCATACCTTTTTGTAACACCCTGTATATAAGATATGTGAAATCGCCACTGCCATAGCTACAAAAACGTATTTTACTCTACAAAAAGTAGGCAAGTGAAATATTTAATGAGAGGTATTAATGCATTCATGTGAAACCCAATTTATAAAACTCACTACACTTTGTATATACCAGACAACAATAAATGGAAAATTATTATGTCAATGATTATTACTTACTTGTTCTGCAGCAAACAACAACTTCTCAAGACCAATCATGTATCTCTGTTTAACTTTCAGTATTTCATACTGTTTAATGTTAATTAAATCCTTAAATAATGTTACTAGCTCAACATATGCTGTGGAGGTAATGTATATCTTCTGTCCTGTTGACTCATAAAACTGAGTAGTTAGCTCTCTGTGGGACAACAGGAGAACATGTATTAGTCAAATAAGTTACCCACAGCAGCAGATTTTTTGGTTATTCCTACAAGATGATTCATACACAATAATAAGGCCACACTTCTATGAATATACTGCTACAAACATATATTAACATGACATTTGTGTCTTCTGAGTACATAACCATGAAGTTTGCAAAATTGTTCAGTGATACATTGACATATAGCTAACAATGCTGCATCACCCTTCACCTCCTCACATCTCATGTATTCTGCTTTGAATGAGATTTTTTTCTAGGATGGCTAATTGTCTAAAGAAAACAGTGGGAACAGTGTTGTATGCATCCAAACCCACTAAATTCCTGTGATGACATTAACTCACTTTGGGGTGAACTTTCCTCAAAACAGCACTGCAAATAACTGCAGGCAGTGATAAAGATACATAAAAATAAATACTTCACATCTAACTCATCCACAGTTTTTGCATATTTAATTAAAATATTACATTAAATGAATATGCTTTAGTGATACATGATAACAGTATTTTCTTGTACAATTAATAACAGCAAGAAATAAGTAGGACTGGATATGAAAAATGGAGCTCAGTGATAGGTTTTGAGCATAATCAAGAATCATACTCAACAACGTTTTAACTAATCTCAGAAAATACAGAACAATAGTTTTGAGAATCCATATACCATCAATAGAAAAACGTTTGAAATCTACCAAGCAATGACAGAGGCACAGAAAAGATAGTTATGTGGGGATTATCCTGTTATTACACAAATCATTCTCTCCACAGAATCCAAGAATTTCTTAGTTCTGGTGTTACCCCTCAGTCCTCTGTGAGATCACATCACCAATACCCAAAATCTTACTCAAGTTGAATCCAATGCTATTTGTGACCTGAAGACAGACTGTTCTACTATTGTTCTCCCTGGAAATTGAGGCTTCATTGCAGTTGTATATGAGCATGAGAAGTATGTGGCAGAGAGGCTTCATCAACTCTTGGATTCCTCAATACACACAACTGTTCCTAATGATCCTATTCATTCCATTCAGACTGAGTTGCAGAATATCTTAATTACATTCAACAAAGTCTTCTTCACACCTGGTACTTCATTGTGAGCTGGTGCAATTCTATGTTACTTCTAAATGGAACTGCAAAATACAGAAATCTGATAGGCATATTACTTGCATCATTTGAAAAGGAAAAGCTAGTACCTTGTAGGAATATGAGTTTATTTTAGAATTCACAACTTAAGTAGATGATTCACTTTGCTCACAAAAGACATGAAAGTCATGAAAGAAAAGTTTTACAAGTTGACTGTTACAATTCTGTCTGCATTCATAGAAAGAGCATGGAAATGTTTAGAAGTGGATAAATTTGACTGAGAATATTTATATGGCACAAATGTAAATAGTTTTGGAATTGTAAGCTTGGTAGCACTGTGGAATGCAAAGGCCAATTGATGATATAGCAGAAAATTGATTGTGGAACAGCAATTTCATCACAAAATGGGTCTGTTGAACAATAACCACTGACTTTTAGCAATTTGAGGTTGCACATATGACAAATAATATTGAAAAACCAGTTAATTTAATGTTAATTTACATCATACCATTTATGCCATTCAGACTTTATTTTTAGATTGTCTTTACATTTCATTGCTTCAGTAATGTTACAAGCACATCAATTCACTTCACTTTTGATGCATTGAATCATGCAGTCACGAAAGAAATAAGTTAAATAAACAAGTTCTTCAGTTGAGTCTGAAAACTAAGAGACTAAACCAACTTCTTCTTGGAACATTGGCAGTTGTGGCTGATCATCTAGCTTCAGTTCCCTTTGAGATATGCACATGACCAAATACTAAACACAGTGACTGTACTGTTGTCTGAATAGAGAGAGAATGATTAGATCAGCACTTAGAAATCACAAATGGAAATTAAGAAATAAATATTACTCACAATACAAAACAGGAGAATGAACTATATGCCTTACAGACAAGTGAAACACATACATTCCTGATTCATCACTCTTAATTTCATCTCTGTCAGTATCTTTTATTTCTAAATGAGTCTCTCCTTGTACATCTCTCAGTTACTTCTAGTCTAAGAAAATTCAAGAATGTAGCCCTCTGACAACAGAAGAAGGAACTACCTGCACATTCTATGATGACATGACTTCAGTGACAAGTTAAATGGCCATCAGCTACAGAAGCTGTCCAGAACACCAGGTCAAGTACATACATATGGCATAAGCACACCATGCTAAAAAAGTTAAAATCTTACAGTCTTCACAAGAACAACAGCTTTCACAGATATCCTTACCCCTCATGACCCATATACCCCTAATGGAAAAGGAATTCCTTAAGACCTAGAAGCTGGTTTCCCTATTTTGTTATAGATTTATCAATGACATCTTTGTGGTCTAAAGCTATGGCAACAGCTTAAGTCTTTCTTAAAAGTCATATTCACCTCATGCTTTTCATATCCAAAACCACTTACCATTTCATTGGCCTCCATGTTATTGTAGGTCACATCCAAACTTAAGTCCATATAAAAGTAACCAACAAATAACAATGTCAACAATTTGAGAGCTACCACTCATTTTATATCAAATGCTCTCTTTGCTACAGCCTAGGCATGTCAAACTTTTCAACGCCAATACTAAATCTCTCAACATCTACATCCATGACCTCCACCAGGCTTCCCTCTCCTGCAGTGACTTTACAGATCTTGTGCACAAAGTTTCCTACATTCAACCTCTGACAAATACACCTCACATTTTCAAAAACCTCAGAAGCGTCCATGTAGTTATCCAGTATCAGTGACATCTTCAATGCCTCAGTGCATAAGTATGCCCAGGGTATGACTTTTTTAAACTAAGCCCTGAAATGAAAAGCTCATCTCTCCCTGATATTCTACACACACCATCTACTGTCACCTTATTGCTCTTCTAACAACATTCCTGTTAAACTGTATGGCAGACCATTGTCTCTATCTCAAGGTCCTCGTCCATGATATTGTTCATGCTGTAAAATCTGTCTCATGCATCCACCCACAAGCATTTATTCTAATAACATCACTGTTAAATCCTACAATAACAAGCAGACTACTATGTGAAAGCACAGATTGTGGGGAAGTAGGCACTACTTCCTGTTCATGCTGTTGGTGCTGTTGACTCTTGAATGCATAAACCATGGAGCTGTATGCAGTAGCCTGGGATAGATGTGGCATGTCATTTGCTGGTAGGGATTGTGCAATATCATGTCAACAGAATAAATGATACATGATATACACACTTTTTATGACATTCATTGCAGATCTATGTTAAAGTGAGTTTAACTTTTAAAGTATCTTTTAGATATTTCATTTTTGTTGTAAATTTTAAAGCCATTGCAAACATAGTTACAAACTTGAAACTTGAAGAGCATGGATATTGTACCATAGAGACATCAGCCTAAAGGCCATTTAAGAATATGTGTATAATATTCTAACTTATTAAGGAAAATGTGATTTTCTACTATAAAACATGTTAGGTTAAGTAACCATTAAAACTGGAATATAATTTAGAAATTTCAGCACCACTTTCAATTACAGAATTAGTAATGCTGCACCAAATTTTAAAGTTACATCTATAATATCTGAGGCTGCAGTAAATGTCAAACACATTGTGTGGGAGAAAAAAATTTTGATTTAGGAACATATTTATTTTGGGTGTGTCAAAGTGATGGTGTTGTGAAGGTAATCTTTGACAGTGTTAAATCCAAGTTTCATGTTGAAGATCCATAGCAGAGTCTGTTTATCCCATATATTTTTATCTGCCAAGGCATGTGAAGGTACTCTTTGACAGTGTCAAACCAAAGTTGCTTCTTGGAGGTCCTTATCAAAGCCTGTTTACCCCAAGTACTTTTACCTGCCAAGGCATTAGTTAAGGAGCCTAAATTTCTGCAGAATGGGGAATATGATACCTATAAAAGTTAACCATTCCCAGGAATTTGGTAGGGTGTGGTGTCTATTGGAGGAGTGCTGTATGTTCTTGTGTTGGTCTGATACCATCTCATGTCACTGTGTTTCCCAGAACATAATCTCTTCCTTGTGTATCTGGAATTTGTCCTTGTTTGTCACTATTCCATATTAATCCAGTGCTCAGAAGGCAAGCTGCAGGCTCATATTGCTTGGGTAAAGAAGAAAAAACTCATAGATTGTCTAAGTATGCAAAACAGAATAGAAGATGATTGAGATCCTTATTGATTAAATGTTGTCAAGTTTGAGCAATGTCCTCTAAATAAGGGTTAGGGTATCTGTTTGGCACTGTTCCTGTGTTCAATGCCTTGTATTCTTCTCACATCCCATATGTGCCATCCCTCTTAGGTACAAAGTGGATGGGTAAGGTGTGCACAGATTTGATAGTCACACAATACCATTATTTAATAGTTTTTCAACAGCTGTTTTTGCGAAAAATAACTCAGCTGGAACTAGATGTCATGCTTTCTGGAAGTCTGGAAATCCTTCAGAGTTGTTTACTCTGTGGATGGTTCCATCCTAATGCTATGTTGTGTTGGGAGTGTAGAAACACTAGATGGAACGGAAGGAACACTGGGAGAGTGAGAAGCTTCCCTGACCTGTATATGCTCTGTACCTACTGGAGGAAGTCCATGGTTGGAAAGAGTAGTAGTAATCACCAAAGATTCCAACTGGGTGATGCATTTGTGACTGTTACTTATGGCCTCTTTATGTAAACATTTTATGTCCTTGTTATAGCCAGTGTTCACAGCATCCAGTTCCAACTACTTCTGAGACAATTCCTCATCTATTCTTCAGCTTCCTTTGAAGATCCACTAAAGTTGTTTGCATTAATCTTTAATTTTTCCAGTGTGTAAGATAGCACAGAGATGAGGACTGAGAGGTGAAGGATGCTTTGTGTCAGAAATTGCAACTCTCGAGTGGATGCACCACATTTTACAACACAAGTAGGTGAGTGGCATACTTTGTGAACATGGAAAGAATAGTTGTCTTTATGTTACCAAAGTAAATATGCATGAGCAAAATCACAATTTAATCTTAGTTAAATTAAATAACAATGAAATAAACTTACATTGTGTGAGCTTTAAATAAATGATAATTAAATGAAGTTTCATTATATTACTATGATTCCACGTACAAGTATTGTTGTTGTTGTTGTGGTCTTCAGTCCTGAGACTGGTTTGATGCAGCTCTCCATGCTACTCTATCCTGTGCAAGCTTCTTCATCTCCCAGTACCTACTGCAACCTACATCCTTCTGAATCTGCTTAGTGTATTCATCTCTTGGTCTCCCCCTACGATTTTTACCCTCCACGCTGCCCTCCAATACTAAATTGGTGATCCCTTGATGCCTCAAAACATGTCCTACCAACCAATCCCTTCTTCTGGTCAAGTTGTGCCACAAACTCCTCTTCTCCCCAATCCTATTCAGTACCTCCTCATTAGTTATGTGATCTACCCCATCTAATCTTCAGCATTCTTCTGTAGCACCACATTTCGAAAGCTTCTATTCTCTTCTTGTCCAAACTATTTACCGTCCATGTTTCACTTCCATACATGGCTACACTCCATACAAATACTTTCAGAAATGACTTCCTGACACTTAAATCTATATTCGATGTTAACAAATTTCTCTTCTTCAGAAACGCTTTCCTTGCCATTGCCAGTCTACATTTTATATCCTCTCTACTTCTACCATCATCAGTTATTTTGCTCCCCAAACAGCAAAACTCCTTTACTACTTTAAGTGTCTCATTTCCTAATCTAATACCCTCAACATCTCCCGACTTAATTCGACTACATTCCATTATCCTCGTTTTGCTTTTGTTGATGTTCATCTTATATCCTCCCTTCAAGACACCATCCATTCCGTTCAACTGCTCTTCCAAGTCCTTTGCTGTCTCTGACAGAATTACAATGTCATCCGCGAACCTCAAGGTTTTTATTTCTTCTCCATGGATTTTAATACCTATTCCGAATTTTTCTTTTGTTTCCTTTACTGCTTGCTCAATATACAGATTGAATAACATCGGGGAGAGGCTACAACCCTGTCTTACTCCCTTCCCAATCACTGCTTCCCTTTCATGTCCCTCGACTCTTATAACTGCCATCTGGTTTCTGTACAAATTGTAAATAGCCTTTCGCTCCCTGTATTTTACCCCAGCCACCTTTAGAATTTGAAAGAGAGTATTCCAGTCAACATTGTCAAAAGCTTTCTCTAAATCTACAAATGCTAGAAATGTAGGTTTGCCTTTCCTTAATCTTTCTTCTAAGATAAGTCATAAGGTCAGTATTGCCTCACGTGTTCCAGTATTTCTACGGAATCCAAACTGATCTTCCCCGAGGTCGGCTTCTACTAGTTTTTCCATTCGTCTGTAAAGAATTCGTGTTAGTATTTTGCAGCTGTGGCTTATTAAACTGATTGTTCAGTAATTCTCACATCTATCAACACCTGCTTTCTTTGGGATTGGAATTATTATATTCTTCTTGAAGTCTGAGGGTATTTGGCCTGTTTCATACATCTTGCTCACCAGATGGTAGAGTTTTGTCAGGACTGGCTCTCCCAAGGCCGTCAGTAGTTCCAATGGAATGTTGTCTACTCCGGGGGCCTTGTTTCGACTCAGGTCTTTCAGTGCTCTATCAAACTCTTCATGCAGTATCGTATCTCCCATTTCATCTTCATCTACATCCTCTTCCATTTCCATAATATTGTCCTCAAGTACATCACCCTTGTATAGACCCTCTGTATACTCCTTCCACCTTTCTGCTTTCCCTTCTTTGCTTAGAACTGGGTTTCCATCTGAGCTCTTGATGTTCATACAAGTGGTTCTCTTCTCTCCAAAGGTCTCTTTAATTTTCCTGTAGGCAGTATCTATCTTACCCCTAGTGAGATAAGCCTCTACATCCTTACATTTGTCCTCTAGCCATCCCTGCTTAGCCATTTTGCACTTCCTGTCGATCTCATTTTTGAGACGTTTGTATTCCCTTTTGGCTGCTTCATTTACTGCATTTTTATATTTTCTCCTTTCATCAATTAAATTCAATATTTCTTCTGTTACCCAAGGATTTCTACTAGCCCTCGTCTTTTTACCTACTTGATCCTCTGCTGCCTTCACTACTTCATCCCTCAAAGCTACCCATTCTTCTTCTACTGTATTTCTTTCCCCCATTCCTGTCAATTGTTCCCTTATGCTCTCCCTTAAACTCTGTACAGCCTCTGGTTCTTTCAGTTTATCCAGGTCCCATCTCCTTAAATTCCCACTTTTTTGCAGTTTCTTCAGTTTTAATCTACAGGTCCATAACCAATAGATTGTGGTCAGAGTTCACATCTGCCCCTGGAAATGTCTTACAATTTAAAACCTGGTTCCTAAATCTCTGTCTTACCATTATATAATCTATCTGATACCTTTTAGTATCTCCAGGGTTCTTCCATGTATACAACCTTCTATCATGATTCTTAAACCAAGTGTTAGCTATGATTAAGTTGTGCTCTGTGCAAAATTCTACCAGACGGCTTCCTCTTTCATTTCTTAGCCCCAATCCATATTCACCTACTACGTTTCCTTTTCTCCCTTTTCCTACACTCGAAGTCCAGTCACCCATGACTATTAAATTTTCATCTCCCTTCACTATCTGAATAATTTCTTTTATTTCATCATACATTTCTTCAATTTCTTTGTCATCTGCAGAGCTAGTTGGCATATAAACTTGTACTACTGTAGTAGGTGTGGGCTTCGTATCTATCTTGGCCACAATAATGCGTTCACTAAGCTGGTTGTAGTAGCTTATGGGCCTTCCTATTTTCCTATTCATTATTAAACCTACTCCTGCATTACCCCTATTTGACTTTGTGTTTGTAACCCTGTAGTCACCTGACCAGAAGTCTTGCTCCTCCTGCCACTGAACTTCACTAATTCCCACTATATCTAACTTTAACCTATCCATTTCCCTTTTCAAATTTTCTAACCTACCTGCCCGATTAAGGGACCTGACATTCCATGCCAGTTTTCTTTCTCCTGATAACGACATCCTCTTGAGTAGTCCCCGCCCGGAGATCCGAATGGGGGACTATTTTACCTCCGGAATATTTTACCCAAGAGGACGCCATCATCATTTAATCATACAGTAAAGCTGCATGCCCTCGGGAAAAATTACGGCCGTAGTTTCCCCTTGCTTTCAGCCGTTCGCAGTACCAGCACAGCAAGGCCGTTTTGGTTATTGTTACAAGGCCAGATCAGTCAATCATCCAGACTGTTGCCCTTGCAACTACTGAAAAGGCTGCTGCCCCTCTTCAGGAACCGCACGTTTGTCTGGCCTCTCAACAGATACCCCTCCGTTGTGGTTGTACCTACGGTATGGCTATCTGTATCGCTGAGGCACGCAAGCCTCCCCACCAACGGCAAGGTCCTTATGGGGGGGGGGGGGGGACAAGTGTTACCTCACAGTAATGACACACTCACAGCATTAAAGAGTGCAACTGCATCAGATCACAGCCAACCACTTATTTTATTACTTATTATCTTGTAGATAACTGTCTCATTATGTGACTGTTCTGCTAGCTTGGAATCTGGGTCATTTTCTTGCATGGGTCGTACATTTTTTTTCTCACCTAGCTCAATGTTTATTTTATGCTACTGCTGCTCACTTGGACATAAGACAGCACACTGCAGCATTGTGTTAGTTGAAACAGTAATGAAAGAATAGGCAGGGGCTCACAGATGTAAGGGGACAATGAAATGGTACAAGACAACATTATTTGTGGTTGGTGCACTTTATACATAGGTGCACCCACTTATGGGTTAACAGTGACAGCTGATACTTGACCTCAGCTAGTTTACTTCGTTTGTCATGCAAAGTTCTGTGTAACACCAAATTTTCATTCTCTAATTTTGATTGTTCAGTTTTCTGCTCTCACATAGCCTGCTGTTTAGTTAGTGAATGGGATAAGTCTTGAAGTTTTTTAATCAATGATGCAGCGGAATCTTTCAACATCAATGGAGTATGAACCAGTGATTTTCTGATAACACCAGGAATAGAATCACCAGTGCAAAGGTGGAAATGGTGGAAAAAGTTGGTGACCAACAGTGGTTCATTGATGTCTGCAACCACAAAAGTTGATATAAATAGTGTGCTCTGTCCTAAGTTGACAGTGCAACTGGTGGTGCCATATATCTTAATAGGTGTATCATTCACCATCTGGAGCTGTAGAAGAAATCCTGAAGTTGAAAGGCTGGAAGATGTTTCAGGATTGTACTTATTTCAGAGCCTGAGTTGATGAGAAGATACTGATCTGTTTTTCTGTCAAGAACATGTAGATGGCCACTATTCTCTGTCCCAGGAGGCAAACTGGTTTGGCTTATGTGCATAGGGTTTAGGCATACTTGATTATTTGCATGACCTGTGATACCAACTGGAGTTCACAACCATCATTTGGGTGCATGTTTGGTGTGGTGTATTTGTGAGTAGCTGCTCCAAAACATGAATGGTACCAGCACCAAAATGTGATTTATAAGCTGTTGCTGGAATTTTAAGTGAAATCAGTAGTGGACTGATTTCTGACAGGCAGTTCATCATGAGGCATCCTGGGAGCTGAATGGCATTGACCTCCATCAAATGTGTCATGTTTCTCCAGGCACGTTTGGCTCATATCAGTTATCAGTTGCTGCCTCACTGTGTAGTACAGCTGCTGCTGTTGTAGACCCCTGGTGAATCCTGGGTGATAATGGCACCCATCTTGCAGTGCAAAAATTCAGTCAGCAATTTGTAATTTGTTATGACACAAGTCATCAACATTAGTAATCACAGGCACTTGGATTTAAGGGGGTAACTTGCTTATCCATTTCACTCTTTCAGCAGACACCCTAATGCTCTTTCCATTTTGCAAGATATCATTATATATGCATCATGTCATAACATATGGTAAGGTCCAGTATAAGGAGGTTGTAGAGGAGCCCGGACAGTGTCTGTGTGCAGCATGATGTGTGAACAATCTGCCGCTGCTTTGTCCATGAAGACTGGATGTATGCTCTGGTGATACACAGGTGACTTTCCTGCACATGTTCATGAATCTGCTGCACCAACAATAGTAACTCCATTTCTGTTCATAGTGGTATAGTTGTGAAATAGAGTGCCAGAATCCTCAACAGCTGCCTGTAAACCATCTCTGATACTGATGCGCCTATATCCACCTTATACGCAGTCTGCAAACCTAGACGTAATAGTGGTAGCACCTCTGTTCAACCCTTTCAGTGACACAAGAGGGCTGGCTTCAGTGGTCTGTGCCACATTACAAACATTCTGTTGCTCACTAGATTATAAGTTCTTATGTGATGGCACTAAAACCTACACAGTCTAGTCAATTTGTTGAACAGATTATATTCAAATTGTCAGCCCTGGTCTGTTGTAATATTCAGTGGGCTTCCAAAATGTGCTAACCAATGTGCAATGAATGTCTTCACTATTATCTTGGTTGCTATGTCTGTGACTGGTATAGTCTCTGTTCAATCTGATGTCCCGCTTTATAATGCTGACATTGAGAGCATAAATGAGTCCAGTCCCTCTCATCCTTTTTGATTGATGGCCACACAAAGTGCTCAGTTAGAGACTTGATAGTGGCATTTGTCCCTGAGTGTGCTAGGTTTTGGATGCTGTCAAATGCCACTTTGCAGAATCACTGAGTAATGTATGGCCATGGCCTCCATCATGAGACATCATGCCATATCTTGACTTAGCTTCCTGGCACACCTGTTTGCTCCAGTCACAATCCTATGGGCCAGTCTGTTAGTAAGTAGTGCAGCTCTTGATCTGCCTATTGTGCTGTGGTGAGGTAATCATGATTAAAAATGCTGACTAAACTCTATACTCATGAAAAATAGTTGACAACTTTGTTCTCTGTGCCTCTAATATGCAGTATGTCTGTGTAGACCTAGCTGACTAATTCTGTGTGCCAGAACTGCCATGGGAAACAATTATTGTTGATGTGGAAGGATGATATGATGGGTTTATGGTCTGTGAACACTGTCAGTGGCTAGGCTTTAATGTAAGGGCCAAAATGTCTCACAAAGTAGAAAGTAAAATTCTATGTACCGACTTGACAGAAAATCCTAGGAAGTTCTGGTCTTACATTAAATCAGTAAGTGGCTCGAAACAGCATATCCAGACACTCCAGGGTGATGATGGCATTGAAACAGAGGATGACACGTGTAAAGCTGAAATGCTAAACACCTTTTTCCAAAGCTGTTTCACAGAGGAAGACCGCACTGCAGTTCCTTCTCTAAATCCTCGCACAAACGAAAAAATGGCTGACATTGAAATAAGCGTCCAAGGAATAGAAAAGCAACTGGAATCACTCAACAGAGGAAAGTCCACTGGACCTGATGGGATACCAATTTGATTCTACACAGAGTACGCGAAAGAACTTGCCCCCTTCTAACAGCCATGTACCGCAAGTCTCTAGAGGAACGGAAAGTTCCAAATGATTGGAAAAGAGCACAGGTAGTCCCAGTTTTCAAGAAGGGTCATCGAGCAGATGCACAAAACTATAGACCTATATCTCTGACATCGATCTGTTGTAGAATTTTAGAACATGTTTTTTGCTTGAGTATCATGTCATTTTTGGAAACCCAGAATCTACTCTGTAGGAATCAACATGGATTCTGGAAACAGCGATCATGTGAGACCCAACTCACTTTATTTGTTCATGAGACCCAGAAAATATTAGATACAGGCTCCCAGTTAGATGCTATTTTCCTTGACTTCCAGAAGGCGTTTGACACAGTTCTGCACTGTTGCCTGATAAACAAAGCAAGAGCCTACGGAATATCAGACCAGCTGTGTGGCTGGATTGAAGAGTTTTTAGCAACCAGAACACAGCATGTTGTTATCAATGGAGAGGCGTCTACAGACGTTAAAGTAACCTCTGGTGTGCCATAGGGGAGTGTTATTGGACCATTGCTTTTCACAATATATATAAATGACCTAGTAGATAGTGTCGGAAGTTCCATGCAGCTTTTTGGGGATGATGCTGTAGTATACAGAGAAGTTGCAGCAGTAGAAAATTGTAGCGAAATGCAGGAAGATCTGCAGCAGATAGGCACTTGGTGCAGGGAGTGGCAACTGACCCTAAACATAGACAAATGTAATGTATTGCGAATACATATAAAGAAGGATCCTTTATTGTATGATTATGTGATAGCAGAATAAACACTGGTAGTAGTTACTTCTGTAAAATATCTGGGAGTATGCGTGCGGAATGATTTGAAATGGAATGATCATATAAAATTAATTGTTGGTAAGGCGGGTACCAGGTTGAGATTCGTTGGGAGAGTCCTTCAAAAATGTAGTCCATCAACAAAGGAGGTGGCTTACAAAACACTAGTTCGACCTATACTTGAGTATTGCTCATCAGTGTGGGATCCGTACCAGATCGGGTTGACGGAGGAGATAGAGAAGATCCAAAGAAGAGCGGCGCGTTTTGTCACAGGGTTATTTGGTAACCGTGATAGCGTTATGGTGATGTTTAGCAAACTCAAGTGGCAGACTCTGCAAGAGAAGCGCTCTGCATCGCGGTGTAGCTTGCTCGCCAGGTTTCGAGAGGGTGCGTTTGTGGATGAGCTATTGAATATATTGCTTCCCCCTACTTATACCTCCCGAGGAGATCACGAATGTAAAATTAGAGGGATTTGAGCGCGCACGGAGGCTTTCAGGCAGTCGTTCTTCCCACGAACCATACGCGACTGGAACAGAAAAGAGAGGTAATGACAGTGGCACATTAAGTGCCCTCCACCACACACTGTTGGGTGGCTTGCGGAGTATAAATGTAGATGTAGATGTAGATGAATGTTGTATATTGCTGACAACACCCTACTGTAGGCACTCCGTTTTGCCTGTCCATGTAAAACACTGTCAACAGTTCACAAGCTCTGTCATGTATATCTGTACTAAAACCTGTCATTTCTTATTCATTGTCCTCATTTGCAATGTGATCCTCACCCTGGGCACCACATGAAGAGTTACCTACCTGTGAATTCTATTCTGCACCTGGTGTCTCATAGCAGAAACTTCATTGAATTGCTGTAAAACTGGCTTTATGAGAAATTCTTTAATACCACACACCACAAAATTTTAAATTAATGAGATCTATTTCACATTTATTGCCACTAGCAGCCTTTTCCCTGTTGTTCTACTGATGTATGTGTTTTAAATATACTGTATATTGCACACATACCCTCCTCCCTCTGTCTCTCTGTCCACTTCATCCTGCCACCTCTATCTGTCCATCAGCAGCTCCTCACTTCCTCTGTCTCTCCATCTCTCTCTTTGTCCATTTTTTCTTTCACTCTCTTTGTCTTTCCCCTCCTCACACCTGTCTCTATCCATCTCTTCCACCCCCATCTCATTGTCAGTCTCCTCCTCAAGCCCTCTCTCTATGTCCAACTCCTGTTCCCCTCTTACTCTGTCTCATTACTCTGTCCATGTCCTCCTGTCTCCCACTATCTGTCTCTTCCTGCCAACTGCTCTCTGTTCATCTCCTCATCCCCACATCTGCCTAATCTTCTCCCCCTACTTCCTTCACCCTACCTACCTCCTCATGCCTCCTTCTCCTTATTCATCTTCTCCTCCCCCTTTCCTTATCCTCTTCTGCCCCCCTCTCTCAATCATCCCCTTCTCTGCCCCCTTCTCTCAATCATCCCCTTCAACCCTTCCTCTCAGTCCATTTACTCCTATATCCATCACAAACTTCTCCCAGAAGTGTCCATCTGTATGTGCAGCCCCAATAAAACAGGTTGATTTGTGAGCCGATACAAAAACAACAACACCACATCTGTCATGCAGGACAGTCTATATGTAAGGTGCTTGAAAATGGTGTTGGCTGCCATACCAAAAAGATTGATAATGGAGGACAGTACTATTCCATCACAAGGTGCTTCTCTTGCAGACCAGCCTACACATTGTGGGCTGGAAAAACAAATTCTTGCCTCTGACATGCTGGCTGCCCTGCAACGCAGATCAATAAAGCAGGCAGATAACTTTCACACACATTATTGGCAGCACTTCTGGAACTCGCATTTAATTATGGTGTTCAACTCCTTCAGAGATCCTGTTTTTAACTCATTAATGTTGCTAAAATGGCATCCTTTCATGGTTGTCTTCAGCTTCACAATTACAAAGAAGTCACTGTGGGCTGTGTTCAGCAAATATGGTGGATGAGGCAAAAGAGAAATTTTGTTCGTGTCAAAAAATTATGAAAAAGTATTGAGGTGTGAGGTGGAGCATTATCATGATATAATTTGTATTCCTTATTCACTGTACAACTATAAGACAGGAAATCATTATGCACTAAAAGTGAGAAGAGCATTCACATGTGGTCGAACATGTCAAATTTTTTTGGTCTTGTGTCTTCAGGCAGTTTCCATTTGGATGATTGGGCATTGGTTTCGAAGTCATACCAGTATACCCATGTTTCTTCACCTATTACAATATTGTTTAGAAGTTGTGGATCATTGTTGAACTCATTCAGCAATTCCTGAGTGATATCCATGTGACACCATTTTTGGTTGAAATTCGATAATTTCATAACAAACTTTGGTGCTACATGTTTCACATCCAAAACATGTACAAAATTGGTTGACATGAGTCAAAAAATATCCTGACATTATCAGCAACCTCTCTAATGGAGATTTGGCAATTTTATAGAATCATGTTCTTTATGTCTTCCGTGTTTTTGTCAGTAATTGATGTTCTAGAGTGACCAGGGTGGTCATTGTCTTCAGCATCTTCTTGACCCTCTTCAGAACATTTATTCCTCTTGTAAAATTCCACTGAGTCTACTCAAAATATGTATATGCTTTTTGACTGTCAACAATTAACTAAATATTAAAAACAGCTGAAAATACAAACAGACATCATGAACATGTGTACCAACAAGATTAAAAATTAAAAATAGGATGTATAATGCCTGAAAAATTACAGTAGTTCCCATTACTTTTTGATAACATGTTATCACAAAAGTAATGAGGTAATGACGTACACAGTATATAATAGAGCAGAGCATGGGTGGAGCTATCATTTGTACTCAGGTGAGTCATATCAGAAGTTTTCTAACGTACTTATGGCCACACAATAGGAATAAACAGACTTCAAATGTGGAATGCTAGTTGGAGCTAGACAGAGGGGGCAATCGATTTCAGAAATCATTAGGAAATTCAGTATTCTGAGATACACACTGTCAAGAATGTGCTGAGAATACTAAATTTCTGCCATTACCTCTCACATTGAACAATGCAGTAGGTGACGGCTTTCACTTAACAACAGAGAGCAGTGGCATTTGTGTAGAATTGTCAGTGCTAACAGACATGCAGCACTGCATGAAATAACAGCAAAAATCAATGTGGGATGTATGACAAATGTATCTGTTAGGACATTGTGACAAAATTTGGCATTAATGAAGCATGGCAGCAGATGACTAATGTGAGTGTCTTTGCTAACAGCATGACATTGCCTTCAGTGCCTCTACTGGGTTTGTGAACATATCAATTGGACCTAGATGAGTGTAAAACTGTGGCATGGTCAGATGAGTCCCAATTTCAGGTGGTAAGAGCTGATGATTGGGTTCAAGTGTGGCAGATACTCCATAAAGCCATGGACCCAAGTTGTCAAAAAGGCACTGCGTGAGCAGGTAGTGCCTCCACAATGATTTTGGCTTTGTTTACATGATATGGAACCAATCATTGACTAGAAATGGTTAAGTTCAGTTACTTGAAGATCATTTGCAGCCCTTCATGGAATTGATGTTCCCTAACAATGATGAAATATTTATGGATGACAATACACCATGTCAAAAGGTCACTGTACTGAATATTTATCAGACATAATCAAGAAGTGAATTCATGCACCAGTAACACCTTCACAATTACAGATTGTTATAGAGGCAGCAGGGTTCATATTCCTTCAGGGGACTTTCAACAACTTTTTGAGTCCGTGCCATATTGAGTTGCTACACTACACTGGGAAAAAGGAGGTCTGACATGACATTAAGAGGTATGCCATGACTTTTCTCACCACTGCAAATTACAGCAACAAGTAACCAGTTTCATCCCTCTCATTAAATGTTTTTCACAGACAACCACTTTCAACATCCTATGGGCAGATTATCTACAGTGCACTTTCACATATGCTGTCTCACAATTCAGTATCAAAGTTGGTTTTTGATTAAATAGTCATTGAACAGGATAAACTTCCTTACCAATTATAGAAATAAATGCATCAACATGACATGAAAATACCAACAAGTGACCACACTGAATCAAACAAGTTAATAATAAACAACACAAGTTATTAAAAAGATGTTAACTATATGAATGTGAGTAACATATTGTTATAGAGATGTTAATAATTCACTGGCTTTCGCAAGACTAAACATATATGGGTGAGCAGGGGTATTTACAAACTGGCATACAGGTACTTTGGGATACTGGAAACTATAGATTTGTTTATAAAACTACTGTCTTAGAATATACTAATTTAGGTTAACTACATGTTTCAACAATAACTTTGTTTATAAAAATGTAATGAGTTAATGAAACACAAAAGTTCACAGAACTATTTAGTGTTGCTACACTGGCAATTCTCTATTGATGCTTACAGTTATTGTAAATGAAATTATGCAATTTCTTAAATAATGGCTTAGTCAATTAATGATGGGTGTCATTGCACAGAAGGCAACAATAGTTTTAGGTGGATGCAAACTTCAGTATTGATCATAAAATAAGTTAACTAGTTTTAGGAAAATTAAAACATGTTGCTGTAAAGTCTGGATTGCAGTCTTTCTAATTATATATGTCAATGTTTCCAAAATCACTGATTAGCTCAGTTAAATTCCTCTTAACATGCTGTAGTAGAACTTTCAATCATTCATTACTTTTAATTATTATGTTTTCTGTTAAATATGTTGCTATAATCAGCATCTTGTTAATTACCTTCTGAATAATAAACTGGCATGAAATACACTACTGGCCATTAAAATTGCTACACCAAGAAGAAATTCAGATGATAAACGGGTATTCAAAAAAAATGGCTCTGAGCACTATGGGACTCAACTGCTGAGGTCATTAGTCCCCTAGAACTTAGAACTAGTTAAACCTAACTAACCTAAGGACATCACAAACATCCATGCCCAAGGCAGGATTCGAACCTGTGACCGTAGCGGTCTTGCGGTTCCAGACTGCAGCGCCTTTAACTGCACGGCCACTTCGGCCGGCAAAACGGGTATTCATTGGACAAATATATTATATTAGAACTGACATGTGATTACATTTTCACGCAATTTGGGTGCATAGATCCTGACAAATCAGTACCCAGAACAACCACCTTTGGCCATAATAACAGCCTTGATGTGCCTTGGCATTGAGTCAAACAGAGCTTGGATGGCATATACATGTACAGCTGCCCATGGAGCTTCAACACGATACCACAGTTCATCAAGAGTAGTGATGGCGTATTGTGATGAGCCAGTTGCTCGGCCACCATTGACCAGACGTTTTCAATTGGCGTGAGATCTGGAGAATGTGCTGGCCAGGGCAGCAGTCGAACATTTTCTGTGTCCAGAAAAGCCCATACAGGACCTTCAACATGCGGTTATGCATTATCCTGCTGAAATGTAGGATTTCGCAGGGATCGAATGAAGGGTAGAGCCATGGGTCGTAACACATATGAAATGTAATGTCCACTGATCAAAGTGCCGTCAATGCGAACAAGAGGTGACCGAGACGTGTAACCAATGGCACCATATTCCATCACGCCAGGTGATATGCCAGTATGGCGATGGCAAATACACGCTTCCATTGTGCATTCACCCCGATGTCGCCAAACATGGATGCGACCATCATGATGCTGTAAACAGAACCTGGGTTCATCAAAAACAAATGACGTTTTGCCATTTGTGCACCCACATTCGTTGTGAATACAACATCGCAGGCACTCCTGTCTGTGATGCAGCATCAAGGGTAACCGCAGCCATGATCTACAAGCTGATAGTCCATGCTGCTGCAAATGTCTGCAGGTGGTTGTTGTCTTGCAAACATCCCCATCTGTTGATTCAGGGATCGAGATGTGGCTGCACGATCCATTGCAGCCATGCGGATAAGATGCCTGTCATCTCCACTGCTAGTGATATGAGGCCATTGGGATCCAGCACGGTGTTCCGTATTACCCTCCTGAACCCATCGATTCCATATTCTGCTAACAGTCATTGGATCTCCACCAACATGAGCAGCAATGTCATGATACGATAAACCACAATCATGATAGGCTACAATACGCCCTATGTCAAAGTCATAAACGTGATGGTACGCATTTCTCCTCCTTACACGAGGCATCACAACAACATTTCACCAAGCAACGCTGGTCAGCTGCTGTTTTTGTATGAGGAATTGGTTGGAAACTTTCCTCATGCCAGCACGTTGTAGGTGTCGCCACCGGCGCCAACCTTGTGTGAATGCTCTGAAAAGCTAATCATTTGAATATCACAGCATCTTCTTCCCGTCGGTTAAATTTCGCACCTGTAGCACGTCACCTTTGTGGTATAGCAATTTTAATGGCCAGTAGTGTATGTTCTGAATAGTGCTTGGATGGATTTGTCATACTACATGCACACAGTGTGTACAACTAGATGTATGTGAAAATTAAGAAGAAAGTAGTTATTGGAGTGCAATAAGACAAGATAGAAAGATTCCAACTTGCTCTGTTTTAGGCTCAAAGGGTTATATCCATTCACTCATCAACCAGTCTGGTGTGCAACAGAAGACAGTACAAGGAAAGCTGGAGTTTTAAATTTTGCACTTAAAAAACTGTTCATGCAGGAGGATCCTACAGACATACCATACTTTGAGTGATGCATAGACTCCTGAGTGGAGGATACAGAAATAGGCATCCCTGGCATTGAAAGCAACTGAAAGAGTAGAAAACAAATAAGACGCTTGGTCCAGATGGAATACTGGTTCACCTTTAAGAAGTAATTGGTCCCTTACTAAGCTTGTATTCATGATGAACCTCTCACTCACCTCAAAATTCCAAGTGTCTGGAAAAAAAGGGGAGGTGGGCACCTGTATATAAGAAGGGTAAAAGAATGGATCTGTTGAAGAACTGAGCACATTTTAAGCTTGAATATAACAAATTTCCTTCAGACAGAAAAGCTTCTGTCCACAACTCGGTAGAGATTTAGAAATCATTGCTCATGCAAAATTCAGCTTGCCCTTTTCTAGCATAATGTTCTGTGAACCATGGATGAAGGGCAATAGGCAGAATCCATACTTCTAGATACCTAGAAAGCATTTGACACAATATCCGACAGCAGACTGCTAACAATTGTTCAAGCATGTGGAATATGATATTTCAGTGCCTGTGTTGTTAATAAGTACTGTGCAATGTTCATTCAGACATGCATGTGTGTCTGAAGGAACAAGTACTGTGGCAACTACAACCATCATGAAATACTGAAATGTATTCACAACCACTGTCAATCTGGATGACCATCAGCTGTATAATGTAATGACAAAAATGAAAATTTGTGCCTGGCTGAGACTCAGATCTGGATTTCCTGCTTTATGCAAGTTGTTGCCTTAACTACTTTTGATATCCATGCACAGCTAATGGCCAGACACAAACTTCCATACATCATCTTTCATTCATCACAACCTGCTCTCATACACATTATGTAATTCTCATACAGGAAGAGGACATTTCAATTGAAAGATGCTGCCTGGTATTGGTGGATAAATACAATATTACAGTGCCTGCGTAGTAAAGAATTACTATGCAACATTCTTTTGGACATGGATGAGCAATGCACAGATAGCCCAAGTGTTTATGGTGACCACTCACATGAATTGGGAAATTCAACTTTCATTGTTGTCATTCCATTACATACCTGATGGTTTTCCATATTCACAACTGGGAATACATTTTAACTTCATACAGAATCGGTTCCTAGATATTTGAGTGGATCAAAGACTGCATTATTCTAGATGACAAGTGTTCATCAGAGACAAGGTTATAGTGGGGAGCGTCCCAGGGAAGTATGATAAGACCACTCTTGTTCTCTGTATACATAAATGATCTGACAGATAAGGCAAGCAGCAATCTGTGAGGGTTTGCTGATGATGTTTCAGTGTACAGGAAAGTGTCACCATTAAGAGAATGTACGAGGGTAGAGGATGTTAGACAGAATTTCTGTTTGGTGTGATCAATGGCAGCTTGCTCTG
Organism: Schistocerca nitens; assembly: GCF_023898315.1. Lineage (NCBI taxonomy): Eukaryota > Metazoa > Arthropoda > Insecta > Orthoptera > Acrididae > Schistocerca > Schistocerca nitens. Next base: position 918,827,939 of record NC_064616.1, read on the forward strand.
AATGTAGAAAAATGTAAGTTAATGGATATGAGTAGGAAAGACAATCCTATGATGTTCAAATACAATATTAGTGGTGTGCTGCTTGACAGAACCATGTCAATTAAAAATCTATGAGTAATGTTGTAAACAATATGAAATGAAATAAGTACATAATGTCAGTAGTAGGGGAGACGATTTGTTGACTTTGGTGTATTGGGAGAATTTTAGGAAAGTGTAGCTCATATATCTCATATATAAAGGAGTCTGCATATAGAACATTAGTATGACTCATTCTTGAGTACTGCTCAAGTGTTTGGGAGTCCCACTAGGTTGGTTTAAAGGAAGACATCAAAGCAAGAGGTGTGCTGCTAGATTTGTTACCAACAGGTCTGACTGACTTGTGAGTATTACAGATATTCTTCTGGAGCTCAAATGGGAATTGCTGGATCAACGATCACGTTCCTTGCATAAAACAGTATTAAGAAAATATAAAGGCATTTGTGGCTGACTGCACACTAATTCTACTGCTGCCAATATTGAATTTGTGTAAAGATCCTGTAGACACAGTAAAAGAAATAAGTGCTTGTACAGCGGCATACAGACAGTCATTTCTTCTTCCCTCTATTTACAATTAGAAAAGAACAGTGAGCTACTATCAGTAGTACTAAGTACCCTCCACCATGCATTTTATGGAGGCTTGCACTGTATATATGAAGATGTAGAAAGGATCTAACATTTTCTGCTCTGAGTCGTAGAATGCTAAATTCATATCTTTTTTCTGCTGAGGCCATTTGTTATAACGTCAAGTTTAACAAATATATTTCAGAACGACACAACACATATAAGTCACAGAGTAAGTTGACAAGCAAGACATGTGTACATGTTAGCATTCGAATGAGCACTGATTCCCAGTCTAGCGGCTGCTGCTCGGCTGGCCGCTTAGGTGGCGCAGCTGCTGCATGGCTGGCAGACAGCGCCGCATGTAGAGGACGCGCGTAATTGCGCGGTGGCGCTTTGAATGATCAGCGAGTCACAACACCATTCTCTTCAGTAGTTCCCATCTGGAGCTCCAACAAGGGTACTATGTTATCTCCAGAATATTTTATTCAATAGGTTGCTGCTACATCATCAAACCATAGAATAGTGCTAACTGTTATTGGAAAAATATAACTGCTGTAGTTTCCTCTTGCTGTCAGCTGTTCACAGTATGAGCATATGATGCCTAATGTAACATGTTCAGGACAACTGACCATCCAGACTGTTGCCCTTGTAACTACTGAAAAGGCTGCTGTCACTCTTCGGAAAATGTTAGTCAGTCTCGTCTCCACATAGTTACCCTTCCAATGCACATACGTAGAATATGTTTATTCCCCCCTGCAGTACACAAACCCCCACTGGGACAATGGCCTATGTTTATTTTGGAGGGTGGGCAGTGTGTGTGGTTGGCAAGGTCTGAAGTGTGTAAATTAAATATCATTTGACTACATCATCAGAAATCAGTTCATAGAATCAGTCATGATTTTAAGGTATTTGGGAGTTGCTGTTGAGAGTTGATTAAAGTGGAATGACTACATAAATCAATTGATGGGGACAAGGTAGTTGCCAACCTTTGGGATGAACCATAAAGTAGAGTATTTCTACATCTATATCTACAGTCTGTGAATCACTGTGAAGTGCATGGCAGAGGGTGCATCCCACTGTACTGATTATTAGGGGTTTTTTCTCATTCCATTCACATATTGAGAGTGAGAAAAATTATTATTTAAATGCCTTGTACATGCTGTAATCAACCTAACCTCATCCTCATGATTCCTATGGGAGTGATGTGTAGGGGTTGCAGAATATTCCTGGAATCATAATTTAAAGTGGGTTCTTGGAATTTCGCCTGCAGACTTCCTCAGGATAGTTTCTGTCGGTCTCCAAGAGTCTGCCAGTTCAGTTCTTTCGAGATCTCAGTGACACTCTCGTTTGGTCAAATAAACCTGTGACTGTTCATGATGCCCTTTTCTGTATATGTTCAGTGTCCCCTGCCAGTACTACTTGGTACAGATGCCACACACTTGAGCAATATTCTTGGGTGGGTCATTATTCAAGTGATTTGTGAATGATCTCTTTTGTAGATTGATTGCATTTCTCTAGTGTTACCTGTAAACTGAAGTCCACTACCTGCTTTGTCCATGACTGAGCATATGCAATCATTCTACTTCATGTCCTGCAAAAGATACACACAGGTATTTGCATGAGTTTACTCATTCCAATTGTGACTAGATGATATTATAATCATTGTGAACTATGTTTTTTTTCTTTTTTTTTCATTTTGTGGAGTGCACAATTCTGAACATTTAAAGCAAGCTGCTATTCATTGCGCCACTTTGAAATCTTGTCAACATCTGACTGAATATTGAGACAGCTTCTTTCAGATTGTATTTTGTTATAGATAGCTGCATCATCTCCAACAAGTCTGAGGTTCCTATTATTATTGTATACTTCCTGGGGTATACACAAAACTGTCAGTGGCTCTCCATCCAAAATAACTTGCTGCATCCTTCATACCAAGAAATCCTCAATCAATTCATATATTTCATCTGATATACCACATGTTTATACTTTTTATAATAAGTGTAGATGTGGTACTGAGTCAAATGCTTTTCAGGAATCAAGAACTACCGTATCTACCTGCCCCACTTGATTAATGGCTTTCAAGTTGTCATGAGAGAAAAGTGAGATTTGAGTTTCACATGATCTGTGTTTCCAAACTCCATGTTGGTTGGCATGGAGAATGTTGTTCTGTTTGAGATATTCCATTATATTTGAGCTCAGAATATATTCTAAGATTCTACAGCAAATGGATGTCAATGATACTGAATGGTAGTTTTGTGGATCACTTACGCTAATCTTATTGAAGATAGGTGTGACCTGTGCTTTCTTCTAACTACTGGGAACAGTTTTTTGTTTGAGAGATCTATGACAGATTGTAGTTAACAGAGGGACTAACACAGCTGTGAACTGAGTACATAATCAGACAGAGGTGCCATCAGGTCCTGGGGCTATAAGTGGGAATTTCAAGCATACCCAGTAAAACATTTGCTACAGCCCATGCATTTGTCTTCCTGTGTGATGGCAGGCATTGCCATCCAAAAAAGTTGTGTTCGCTATCCAGGTCGGTTGCAGTTTATGTCCTGTGACTGCTCCTGTAGTATGGCAGGATGGGAAGTGTCATTGATATTGCCATGGTGAGACTGTAATCTCAGCAACTGCATTTTTTAAAACGGTGTCCGCATAACCGTACATGATCATGGCAATCCCTCATACATTTTTTTGTTGGGAAGAAGGGGTGTTTAGATTCAATGAATGATTGCTTTGACTCATGATGGTAGCAGTGGACTTGCTACTCTCCCCCTGTAATGATCTGCATTAGGAAACCATCCCTTTTTTCCCATAAAACCTGAGGTGCTGCAGATAGTACCAATGAATATGTGCCAACTAGATGAAAATATGACTGCTTACTTGATGTTCAACATGGTTCCATAAGGACAATCTAGGGCCCATGCCACATCATCAGTCCTCACATAATGCTCTTCAAGTAACATTGCTTCCACATGTTGCAATGTGCTGTCATTCCAGAGAGCAGTCAAGTTGCTCCTTTTCCCTGTAATTCTTTCTTGTCATTCTTTCTTTGTTGAATTCTTAATCCAACTAAATACAGTTTTTCAATACAGTTATGGCAATATATAGGATACATTATACAAGCGACATACTCTGTGGATAATCCCTTTGTCTATAAAAATTACACAACTGAGACCAGTGTAGTCAAGTACACTCCTGAGCACACCTGACATCTTGCACTTGTGCACTTGAGTTATTAATTAGACATTGACTGCAGAATACTGGCTATCTATCCACCAGCCATTTTCTTCTACCTTCTAAAAACACACAGACACCAAATTTAAAATGCTATGCATCTGCAATCTGCAGTTAACAACTTGTTTTCTGGCTTACCATTGTAACTGACCATGACTATAGTTAAGTTGAGTTAGAACAGTTGTTATGTCTCTAACTCCACAATCAAATTGTGTGTGATCTTCTCCTAGTGAAGAGTTCACGACATTTTTGGGATCCAATGGCCCCAATAGTCTTTGTATTCAAATATCTATGAACTGCCGAGTATATAAAACAAGAACTATTAGCAACAGAGGACAGAGTATTTTTATGGAGTACCTATGATCTTCTCTGCTTTATCCACTGAAATATTAAATCAGCAACACCAATCAAAATGTTAACTTCTCCCTTCTTCTTCCTCTTTCTTGTGTGCCTTCATCCCGCATCGTGCAGGGTCAGCATCGTTATCTATGGATTTGGCATTGTTAGTTTGAGGGATGGCTGAATGCCCTGCCTGTCAGTATCCCATTACCCCATGGAATGGAATATTTGTATGTCAACTCGTCTGCATGTAGTGTTATTCATGTGAAAGTGAGTGAAAGTTTTCTAAATGTTTGCAAATTGTATAACTGAGGCAGAACCTAAGTACCAGCCGAATATTCATCTACTGTAATGTGGGGAACTGCCAAAAAACCACATCTAAGCTGACCGGTACACTGACCCTCATTAATCTGCTGGGTGGATTTGACCCAGGGCTGATGCACCTCCCCTTTCCTGGAAGTGGCACTTTAACATGCACAGCTATCCAGGTATGTGAAACTGTAACTATGTATTTTAATTGTATTTGAGAGCTCATAAAAATGTAATACTGTGATATAATATTTGTTACTGCTGACAGTCAAACTTTTCACAAAAATTGCTTTTGAATGTTCTGAATGTGAAGACAAACTCTGCTGAGACAGTACATTTACTCAATATTAATGGATTCAGTAAATAAACCATTTCATGGTAGTGGTTTCTGGTATCATATTGTAACATTCAGAAATGTTTTTGTTTCAAGTGACAATTTGAAAAATGTGTGTTGCAAAGCTATTCACTGAAAGTAGAGGGTGCTCAGCCAAAGGTATACCCATTGACCTCAGTTTATAACTCCACAAAATATTAACACAGTTGTTACAGAAAATTGTGCAATGTGATTTTAACAGATGTGAAACTTACGAGATATCTTCAAAAGTATGACCACCAATTTGAATATATGCTGCTCAACAAAAGATCATTACCTAGTATGTGATAAAAATGTATAGTATGTCCTGAAAGGTATGAGAGGCAATGTCAGTTTGACTGATGAGTTCTATACATGATCTACTTAAAGGAAAAGCAGTTCAGCCATGTGAGCTCAGGTAATCTCAGTAAACATGACATGCAGTCACCTCAATTAATTTTCAGTTTCCATCTATAATAGTCAGATGATCCCTTTACAGCAGCACTGAAGTAGTGTGGCATCATACAACATTGCAGACACATTGTGTGTGCCATATGCTAGGGTATAGACCCTATCTTTTGACATTTTATTATTTATTTATTTATTTATTTATTTATTTATGCACTTATCCAATGATCATTTTACAATGATATTGGATTTGTCATCATAATACAATGAAAATAAATAGCTCAAAAGATATGTGTACACCTAGAATATACACTGAAGAGCCAAAGGAACTGGTGCACCTGCCTAATATCACATAGGGCCATCTCCCCTCCCCCTTCCCCCACTCTCTCAGAACAGCCTCCCAACATTGCACCTAGCAGTCCTATCCTATCTCCACCATGTCCCTACACACTTCCACAGGCAGCACAGTGGCCCCCTATTTCATCCCTTTCACTCATCCCAGCAGATCACTGCTCACATCAGACATAATCATAAAGTGGCCATGTGTGTGTGACTTGTGCTTGTGTGAATGTGTGTGTTTTCTACTGTAGAAGAAGGACTTTGTCCAAGAGGTTAAATATTTAACAGTTTTTTTTTTCATAGTGCCATCTGTGACTCAATATCTCCCTTATGTGGTGTGTAGCAGTGGATACTTTCCATAGTTTTTGAATGATTTCTTGAAGCTTTCAGCTGCCATTTTCTTTATTTCCTGTACAATTGTACAATTTCGGCCTTAGGCCATTTTCAAGTATTTTATGGGTGATTTTTTGGTAACTGATTATGTCATATACGTTGTTGCTCCTATGACATTATGTTTGCTCATAAATTAGTTTGAGGTGTTCACGCTATTTTACTGTGCTCCTAAAATAGTGTGAACACCTCAAACTAATTTATGAGCATATCATAATGTCGTAGGAGCAATGACATACATGACATAATCTGTTACCAAAAAATCATCCATAAAATAATTGAAAATGGTTTAAGCCCAAAATTGTACAATTGTACCAGAAATAAAGTAAATGGCAGCTGAAGGCTTCAAGAAATCATTCAAAAAATTCATCGCAACTGCGGACCCTATTGCATTGAAAATTACTTTCCATATTGTTGTTATAAATTTACATTGGTGTATGATACTTGTTCTGACAATTGCCTTTGTCGCATTGTATATTTAAGGAATGTTACTGACAATACAGGGTGTTTATAAGAGAATATCAGGGTTTTAACACTTTATAATATTGATTTATTAAACTTACAGTTATAAATGATATGTCAAATGAAAGAGCAACCCAAACAGTTTTACCAAGAATCTTATAAATGTTCAATGTGAGCACCGTTTGTCACATGGCACACATCAAGTCTATAGCCGAGTTCTTCACAAATGTTGATAAGTGTGTCTTCAGTGATTGCAGCAATAGCTGCTTCAATCCAGTTTCTTAATTCAGGGAGGTCTGCTGGTACCTGAGGCACATACACACGATCCTTGGTGATACCGTAAAAAAAAACAATTTGCATGGCATTAGGTCGGGTGTATGTGGAGGCCATACAAAGCAAGCCCTGTCATTGGGCCCCTTGCTGCCTATCCAGTGCTTGGGTACAGCGAAGTTCAACCAATCTAGCAGATTGCGGTGGAAACATTGCATGCTGTACATGAGCACTGGTGCCAAATGCAACTGTTTGAGTTGCTCTTTCATTTGACATATCATTTATAACTTTAAGTTTAATGTAATAATTATTATAAAGCGTTAAAACCTCAATATTCATTTATAAACACTCTGTATTATAAACTATTTTCTTTGCATACCTTGTTGTTACATGGAAATATTTTGATGCCACTACTAAGGAGCTCTTAATATCATCTGAAATCTTCACATCTTGTATGTAATGATGAGCAACTTTGTCCAGTGCATCTTCAGGCCAGACCTAGTGAGATTTTGAGAAAATTAATTAGTTCACAAATGAGATTATGAAAGGTAGGTAACATGACCCACATGAGCAACTGCATAGACTATATTTTCTTAAACTAAACAATTTATAAAGTAAATGTTAATACTGATAGTGCCAATTAATATTTATGTAAGTGGTGATTAACAACTATGCAGTTGATATAAATGTTTTTAATGGCTTACAGTTGCAATTACAAGTAAAGTATGTTTATAATTTTAAAAAAGGCTCAGGATGTCTTAATGAAATACAATGCAATGGTTTTGTTGTCATTTGTTTGGCACCATACAGCAAAACTATTCAAAATTATTCTTATGATATTTATAAATGCCAACACCTGATTCCCTCCTTACTCTCCAGTGACCCTTATCCAGCCAATGCGAGGTCAGAACTGCTGTGACAGTTCCCCACTTTTGCAGAGAACCTATCATACCTATATATAGGCTACTGCTGTTGTGGAGTCACCACACCCCAGAATATTTCAAAGATACTGCCAGCTTGGAACCCCTCTCTAACCCATCTCCCAGGGAGTAATCCATGCAGCCCTATATGCATCTACTGTAATACTATGGTAAGGTGTGGCATTGTTTTTCAAACTGTTTGCACCATGTGTACCTGAGGAAGGATGTGGAAACTAGCTTGGTATTTATGTAGGTAGATGTGGAAAACTACCTAAAAAGCGAATCCAGGCTGGCCAGCATACTGGCACCCAACATTAATCTGTAAGTCACATTCATTCTGGGTCTGTCACATCTCACCATGTTCCGCAAGCTAGCTCTTTAACATGCTCAGCTACATGAGTATGATAACATTAAATAATCCCTAATGAGATAATAGTATTGAGAACTATAAAATGTACACCAGGAACGTAATGTTAATGTCTTGTTGCTACACTATTTAACACTCAATTTTAAAAACCAATAAAAATATACATTATTAGACACACATTGCAAAAATTACCTCAAGTTCTAGTAATGGGTTTGTAAACATATTTCTATCTTCAAACATATTTTTATTCTGTTTTCCTTGTGAAATAAGGCTAATATGTCCATAAACAATTAATTTCTTCTCAAAGTAACGTTTTGCATAAATTAAAATAAATATGCAATGTAATCAAATGATAATTAAATGGACACCCTAGCTGCAAGCAGGCGTTGATACACTTCATTGGGGACATGTTGAAAATGTGTGCCCCGACCGGGACTCGAACCCGGCATCTCCTGCTTACATGGCAGACGCTCTATCCATCTGAGCCACCGCGGGCACAGAGGATAGTGCGTCTGCAGGGACTTATCCCTTGCACGCTCCCTGTGAGATCCACATTCCCAACATGTCCACAACACTACATTCGTAGTGCGCCTAATAGATGTTTGCCCATCATACTCATTCCTCGTGGCAGATTAATCTACCAAGTCCCGTACGAGTTCGGGCATAGCGTGTGCGTTCGCACAAGGTCAAAGGCCGGAAACCTATGTTTTCTTTAACTATATATGATGGTAGTATCTGTTCCCGAAAGAACAGTTACCGTCAATGACCATGCAGCTATGCTAGAAATCAAATGATAATTAAATGGACACCCTAGCTGCAAGCAGGCATTGATACACTTCATTGGGGACATGTTGAAAATGTGTGCCCCAACCAGGATTCGAACCCAGGATCTCCTGCTTACATGGCAGACACTCTATCCATCTGAGCCACCGCGGGCACAGAGGATAGTGCGTCTGTTGTGGACATGTTGGGAATGTGGATCTCACGGGGAGCGTGCAAGGGATAAGTCTCTGCAGACGCACTATCCTCTGTGCCCGCGGTGGCTCAGATGGATAGAGCGTCTGCCATGTAAGCAGGAGATCCCGGGTTCGAGTCCCGGTCGGGGCACACATTTTCAACATGTCCCCAATGAAGTGTATCAACGCCTGCTTGCAGCTAGAGTGTCCATTTAATTATCATTTGATTTCTAGCAAAGCTGCATGGTCATTGATGGTAACTGTTCTTTCAGGAACAGATACTACCGTCATATATAGTTAAAGAAAACATAGGTTTCCGGCCTTTGACCTTCTTGTGCGAACGCACACACTATGCCCGAACTCGTACGGGACTTGGTAGATTAATCTGCCATGAGGAATGAGTATGATGGGCAAACATCTATTAGGCGCACTACGAATGTAGTGTTGTGGACATGTTGGGAATGTGGATCTCACGGGGAGCGTGCAAGGGATAAGTCCCTGCAGACGCACTATCCTCTGTGCCCGCGGTGGCTCAGATGGATAGAGCGTCTGCCATGTAAGCAGGAGATCCCGGGTTCGAGTCCCGGTCGGGGCACACATTTTCAACATGTCCCCAATGAAGTGTATCAATGCCTGCTTGCAGCTAGGGTGTCCATTTAATTATCATTTGATTTCTAGCAAAGCTGCATGGTCATTGACGGTAACTGTTCTTTCGGGAACAGATACTACCGTCATATATAGTTAAATATGCAATGTGTATGTACGCAACATGCTATTATTCCAGATTTCCTGCATACACACATCAAAAAAAGTGTTGCATCAGCCCGGTTCCTAGCACTCCTGACAACAGATGTTGACTATTGATATAGTATCACAGACACAGTCCCTTTGACTGTTCAAAGTTGTCACTAAACCTGTTCAAACATGTAAACAACCATGCATGAGCAGTACCTATTAGATGGAGAGGGTCCGACAGCCGATCAGTTCCAGTCATTCCACCAGGAAGGAGGTACATGGCCCATGTTGTCTGTAGTTCAACCATGCCGGTCAATACCATGGTTCAATTGTGTCCACATTGTTACTTTGTGCCAGGAAGGGTTCTCAACAAGGGTAGTGTCCAAGCATCTTGGAGTGAACCTAGGTGATGTTGTTCTGACATGGAGGAGATAGAGAGAGAGAGACAAGAACTGTCGATGTCATGCCTTGCTCACGCCGTCCAGGGGTTACTACTGCAATGGATGACTGCTACATATGGATTATGGCTTGGAGGAACCCTGACAGCAATGGCACCATGTTGAATAATGCTTTTCATGCAGCCACAGGACATAATTTTATATCTCAAACTGTATGCAATATGCTGCATGATGCACAAATGCACTCCTGATGTCTATAGTAAGGTCCATCACCATGACACCATAAAGTGCAGTACAGATGGGCACAATGACATGCCGAAAGGACCACTCAGGATTGGCATGACATTCTCTTCACCAATGAGTGTTGCATATGCCTTCAACCAGACAATCGTCAGAGGCGTGTTTGGAGGCAACCTGGTCAGGCTGAATACCTTAGACACACTGTCCAGTGAGTGCAGCAAGGTGGAGGTTCCCTGCTGTTTTGAGGTGGCATTGTGTGGGACCAACATACACTGCTGGTGGTCATGGAAGATGCTGTAATGGCTGTACGATACATGAATGCCATCCTCTGACCGATAGTGCAACGATATCAGTAGCAGATTGTTTTAGATGTAAATTCTAAGTAGATTATCAAGACTGCTAAATCTGAGTACAGGAGAGTAGTCAATCAACCAAAAATTGAGTGTTTTAGAAAACTGCTCAAAGATATGAACTGGAAAGATGTTTATAGTGCTCATGACATGAATGAAAAATATAACACATTCATGAACAATGTCAGTACCATGTTTGAAAACTGTTTTCCTCTAAAAGTTACTCAAATTAAACAGAAGTCTATAATAAAACCATGGATTACACAAGGAATAAAGATTTCCTGTAAGACAAAAAGGAAAATGTATCTGTCGACCAAGAATAGCTCCAATGCTGATGATTTAGCTAAATACAAGGAATACTGTAAAAAAGTAATTCAGATGTCTAAACAAATGCACTACGAGAAGAAGATAGCAATGTCAGGGAACAAAATAAAAACAATATGGGATATAGTGAAAGAGCAGACTGGTAGAACCAGAAAGGAACAGGAGCAAATAGCACTAAGGGTAGATGACACATTAGTAATTGATGGGCATAGTGTGGCAAATCTATTTAACAACTACTTTATATCCGTTACTGATAGAATGGGACTTTCAGGATCAGTAAATAATGCCCTTGAATATCTGAAACTAGCCTTCACAAATAGCTTCAAGTACATGAATATATCACTCACTTCACCAAAAGAAATAATGTTCATAATAAAATGTTTAAAAACAAAGCAATCTAGTGGGTACGATGAAATATCAACAAAGTTAATTAAGGCATGTTCTTGTGAGTTTAGTACAATTCTAAGTTACTTGTGTAATCAGTCAATTATAACTGGGACATTTCCTGACTGGCTAAAATATGCAGATGTTAAGCCTCTATTCAAGAAAGGGGATAAACAGATACCATCAAACTACAGACCGATTTCACTTTTGCCAGCATTCTCAAAAATTTTAGAAAAAGTAATGTACAGGCAGCTGCTCAACCATCTGACCACAAATAACATATTATCAAGAACACAGTTTGGATTTCTGAAGGTTTCTGATATCGAGAAGGCTATTTACACCTACAGGGAAAATGTACTTAATTCATTAAATAACAAATTACAAGCAGCAGGTATTTTCTGTGATTTGTCAAAGGCATTTGATTGTGTGAACCACAACATCCTTTTAAGTAAATTAGAATTCTATGGTGTCACGGGCAGTGCTGCAAAATGGTTCAAGTCATACCTCACTAACAGGAAACAAAGGGTGTCAGTGCAAGGGACTAGTGAATTAAGTCATCAGTCATCATCAGAATGGGAAGAAATTACATGTGGTGTCCTACAAGGATCCATCTTAGGGCCATTGCTTTTTCTTGTGTACATTAATGATTTCTCATCAGTTACACTGCCAGAAGCAGAGTTCGTTTTCTTTGCAGATGACACAAGTATTGCAATAAATAGTATGTCAAGTGTAGTTCTAGAAAGATCTGCTAATGATATTTTCATGGATATTAATAAATGGTTTAAAGCCAACACACTGACATTAAACTTCGAAAAGACTCACTATATGCAATTTAGAACCTGTAAGAGGTTTCCACCCAGCATATGCATAAAATACGTAGAAGAGCAGATAGAAGAGGTTGACAGTCTTAAATTCCTGGGATTACAACTTGATAATAAATTCAGTTGGGAAGAGCACACCACAGAACTGCAGAAACGCCTTAACAAATCTGTATTTGCAATTTGAGTGTTAGCAGACATAAGCGACATAAAAATGAAAAAGCTTGCATACTTTGCCTACTTTCATTCCATAATGTCATATGGTATAATATTTTGGGGTAACTCTTCAAGTCAAACAAAAGTTTTCAGAGTCCAAAAGCGTGTAATACGTATTATTTGTGGAGTAAATTCACAGACGTCCTGTAGAAACCTCTTCAAAGAACTGGGTATACTAACTACTGCCTCTCAGTATATTTACTCATTAATGAAATTTGTCCTAAATAATATATCTCTTTTTCCAACAAACAGCTCAGTTCATACATACAATACCAGGAACAAAAATGATCTGCACAAGGACTTAAAAGCACTTACTTTAGTTCAAAGAGGGGTCCACTACTCAGGAACACTCATCTTCAATAATTTGCCAGTAAACATAAAAAATTTAGTTACAAATAAAGATCAGTTTAAAAGGAGCCTGAAAGACATACTAGTGGCCAACTCCTTCTACTCCATTGACGAATTTTTTCATAGAAACAAATGATGTATTGTATATATTCGTACTATTAGTATTGTTATTTCAGCTTTAAAAAAAAAAAAAAAAATTGACATGTTCCACATCCACGAGGATCTCCTCAGCACGGATCTATGGAACGTAAACTAATCTAATCTGAGGAATTGTCTTCATGGACGACACTTCGGGCGCCCATCATGCACATCTTGTGAATGACTTCCTTCAGAATAATGACATCGCATGACTAGAGTGACCAGAATGTTCTCCACACATGAACCCTATCGAACATGCCCGGAATAGATTGAAAAGGGCAGTTTATGGATGATGTGATCCACCAACCACTCTGAGGGATCTACGTCGAATCGCCATTAAGGAGTGGGACAATCTGGACCAGCAGTGCCTTGATGAACTTGTGGATAGGCTTGCACCAATGCAAGAGGAAATGCTACTGGGTATTACAGGTACCGGTGTGTACAGCAATCTGGACTGACATCTCTCAAGGTCTCACTGTATGGTGGTACAACATGCAATGTGTGGTTTTCATGAGCAATATAAAGGGCGGAAATGTTGTTTATGTTGATCTCTATTCCAATTTGCTGTACAGGTTCCATAACTCTTGAATCCGAGGTGATGCAAAACTTTTGTTGTTGTGTGCATTAGTGAGATTTTAATTTGTAGTCACTTGAAGTGCAAGTAAAAAGAAGGAAAT